>NC_065884.2:56522545-61522545 GCF_932274485.2 Patella vulgata | reverse complement strand
ACCGGAGGACCCGGAGAAAATCCACGAGGCTGGATAGGCGACCCTACTCTTTGCCAGGTACACGCGCTAACCATTCGGCCATCCACCTGCTGTCACTTATTGTACAGAAACGTTACTGTGGTATCCAACTAGTGTAGGAATTAGAGTTTTCAAACACTGATGTTTGTCAGTTCCATAAATGTTGAAAATGGTCATAATATATCACTGGTCATGGTTGGTTTGTATAAATTAATAACACTATTGCTATTTTAACAGTTTACGTACTGGACCCGCTTTCATTTGTGGATGTTAACGGGGAACGCAATGGAATGACTTACATTTACAATCCTGTTCACAAGCATGTTCCTAAAGCAACGACCGCGAGTTTTACAAGATGTACGTAGTTAAGGCGAGATCTAGCCTTCTATTGAAGATGGTTGACAACTCATGATCATATATGAATAGACTTTATATTCTGTTAAAAGTTTAAGAAATGGTGACTGGCAGCCACGGTGCCTCGGTGAGTAAGGTCTTGTTGGATCGTTAACCCTGACGTCCCGTGTTCGATCTCTGCATTGACCGAGAAAGTTCTTCGAGATTTTTCGCCGTGGATCACCCCTGTCTATGGAGCAGGATAGACGGCCTGGCAAGGAACAACGTATAGTACTTCTAATGGGACGAAAAACCGAGGTCCTGTATACTACTTTGCATGCACGTAAAAAACAGTTGGAATTTGATATAGGGGTAGGCCGTGGAGCGGCTGTCCGGATAAAATGTCCCTCATAGCACACGGTATGGCGTATGCCCGTGTTCATTAGCCCAGTCGGGGTAGAAAAGTAGGGTGTTAAACCCCATTTCATTCTTTTTCCTTACGTGGATGGGTTGTATCAAAGCATAGATATTTTAGTTTTATGAACTATTGCACTTATTTACATTGATGCTGACAATAGGTTAATAAACCTATTGACTTGAAATGTATGTATTATTTTCAAGACGATAAAATGGATTAAGGAACGCACCCTTTAAGAGATTTTTAAAAACCGGTTAACAAGATAGAATCATTGAGGCATGTTATAACCAATAAAATCGCTGGTTAGTCATACCTGTTTTATTAGTATTGGTTGACCTGTCACCTCTCGTGACCTCTGACTCCAGTGGTCAATGTACGGGGACGTCGTACTGTGGACGTTATAAGGTATAATTACCTGGTCCAGACAATCACCTGGAGTAGTGTCTGTCTGGGTCAAGACGGTCATTCCAATTGTCATTTTTTCCTGACATAGAATCTTGAATTACATTCAATGTTTGAGTATGTTTATCGTCTTGAAGTTTGGGGTAAAATTCTTTGATGTTTTAAATTGTGACCGTAAATTATTGAAATGTAGTCTGTCACCTCTGTATAAATTAAGCCGTGACGCCCTCTAATTGAAAGGAAAAAAAAATACGCATTTGGGAATATTCGAGGTTATGTTTGATAAAGTGTTAAGAAAGATTTACTATACTAATAAACATCGTCACTTGTTATTGTTTAAGGCTTTACGTCCGCTTCTACCTTGGGTGATATTGGAGACAAGTGTTTCTTAAAACACTTGCGAGAAGCCATATAATAGGCTTGGGCTAGCATGGGTAGAAGACGCCATATCGATTATTAGGCCTGTTCAATTCCATTTCCTTAATTAACGACACATTGCCTTTTGCACGGTGGCGTCTAAGGTAAATTTCATACAAAGGAATCGCTCCGGGTACTAAAATAGGTTTATACATTAAGATGACGAGCGTGCCCAGTCTGACCACGTAGCCATTAATGCTTTGATCTTGCCAAGGCCATGCTGGTGACATCATCACTTTTGCGTCATCGTCTTTATGCTCTTAGGTTTTTATCTCCCAAGCCCTGGCAATGAGTTTATAAATAGGTCAATGGACGATGTTTTGACGTCATTGGAAATGCTGTGGTTTCAGAATTATCAACACGACACAATAACACAATATTTCAGACTTTAAGTGAAATAACTCTGATAGAATATGAAATATGGAATTTAAAACGAAAGAAAACCAAAATCGAACTGACAAAAAAATCGATATTGAAAAGCGGGTAGGGCAATTAGGTTAATAAAACGTGCGCATAAGGTATATCATTGAGTCAAGTGCGCAAGCGAATTATTGACATACAACTGAACTATATGTTAGCCCCTAAATGGCCTAGTTTGTATGGGGTGGACGATAAAACCCCCTCTCCCACCCTCTCTCTACATAGCGCTGAGTTGATGTCACAGGTCCCTGTACAAATCAACGAAGTCTTGAAAACAAGACCCTCTTTCAGCTCGAGTCACTCACTTCTCCGCACTAATGTAATCTGCCTAATCTCAAGGCCACCTTTTATAAAATGCAGAGAGAGACGTGTACATAGGAGCAGGTTTATTAAAATTGAATAAAGGCTGTGCATTGTTAAGTATCGGGCTATTGAAATGATCAGGGGCAATCACTCTAATATATCAATAAGGATTATTATTTTCCACCTTGACGTTCTGTTATTATTGTTAAGCGTTTGGTTATTCATGATAAAAGTTGTATCACCCATCGCCGATAATCAGCATTATAGCTAAATGTTCGAATCATCGTCGTCAACCTAGTATTATCACCAGTCGTGATCTTTATCAACAAATTTAAAATTTAGAAAGTTGAAAAAGACTGTTCTTAGTTTGTGAGGATGGTGGCATACTGTTCGGTTCACCACAGAAATAATACCGACTAAGATGACGTTTATGGCCGAAAAATGCTACTACGGGGAGCTAAGTAAAATCATAAATTCAAAACATTATACCCTTTCAACAAGCAAAAACAATTCCCAGATTAATTTGACGTCTTTATAAATTCAAAAAATATGCCCTTTCAACAAGCAAAAACAATTCCCAGATTAATTTGACGTCTTTATAAATTCAAAAAATATGCCCTTTCAACAAATAAAATCATTTTCCATATTAATTTGAACGGGCATCATATATAAACTACTTCGGTATTTAAACCTAAGTAAATTACATAAACGTGTGTGTTTAACGTAATAATGACACGTATGTACATGTGTACACATAATTATGACGTATAATAGTTATATGGGGCAATGTATGATTTTGATGAATTAACAAGTGTTAGAAGTAAATAGAGTAGGCCATGGTTGGTCTTCTTATATTCATATTGCTGAGTTTATTATATAAGAATCCAATTATAGGTGGTTCGCCGTGACGAATAGTGGTCCACTCGGTTGCTGTCCCGTTCAACTCCTCCAAAGTAATTTGTTTCGAGATGTAATAATCAAGCAGTTACGTTTTTCCATAATTCGTAATTAATAATATTACTCAATCTAGTAATTACTTCCCCTTTCTCGATGACGATTTGTAGTGCATCTATACATGTAGCAATTCTCTCTTAGCAATTTGCATAGAAATTTGTGTTGACTTTTTGGCCTAGAATCGAGGAAGACTGTTTGAATTTCTATTTTCTGCCAGTAGCTGTCTAAAATGTAGAAACAGATGGTCCAGTCCCTTTAAAGATGCATTATATAAGATTAAGATAAAGAGCTGGGCGTTCTTGCTATAATAGATATTGAAGTATGAATATTATTTGTATTGAAAATGTCATTCAAATACTTTATTCTGGGCAAAGTTATCACCGTTTGAAGATAAAGCGTATATCATTCATTGTCGTTGCAACGGTACTTGACAACCGAGACATAGCCTCGATTGTCCATTTCATCTTTAAATTTTTAAATCTCGCAGATGTTTAAATCCATTTAAATCCTTGTCTAGAGGGTTGATTGTAGACTTGTTATGTTAATAAATGTCGTCAATTTTCCCCTTGTATATTGCCGAGTAGTTAATCTCTCGATTACTAACCCCTAATACCATATATCATTAGAATATTATCAATCAGTCTGAAGTTAGGCTACTCAGCCATTTCTGTATACCATTACAATATTGTGTCATTAGGTTATCACAGTCTCTGTAATAACTGGAATTCGTCTTTATTATCCCAGTCAGTGCAGAAAATAAACCAACTTGGTACGTGGTCCGATACACAGGGACAGCAGTGTATGGGAAATATATTGTAAACCACTCTGTTAAATTTGATTTGGGCAGCTAATTTGGGATTGACTGTGCTGTGTTCAATGTAATGTACGTTCTTGGTTTTTGTTGAACAGTTGAGTAAAATACCTTCTTCTAAATTTGAACTAGTTAGGATACTCCGTGTGTTTTTCTCACAAGGAGATCTACAACATAATCAAGTTATTTTGACTGCTTTTATGATTTTGGTACCATTATTCCTCAATATTTCGGGCGACAAAAGTTTATTCGAGATACCGTCTTCATTAGCCCAGGTTAGGAGAAGAAAAGTAGGACGTTAAACCCCATTTCATTTCATTTATTCGAGATAACTGAATTTGGAATATGATGTTACGTCATAATAAGTTACCCTCTATTTATTATTCTATGTTTGTCTTTTCAGGAATTGTGGAGATGAACTAAAGCAAAATGGGACAGAATTCGAGTGCACAGCTTAATCTGTCGACCAACACGGCAATTACAAGGTCCGAATCCGTGAAAACAAAAGGCCCACCAAAACGCCCAGCAGCCCCACCACAGCCCAAAATACCAAATTATGTCGTCGAGGGAAATAAAGTGCTTCCGGGAAACATACCCCTGGACGGCAGATCAAATTTGCGTCCAGTTTCGCAGGAGCTAAGCAAATTTATGCCAGAGATCGCCGATATCTACAAAGCGGAGGATTCTGATGAAGGATTTGCATTGGATTTTGACGGAGACAAAGAAAATCACCAGGATAATACACAGAAAACACCAATCAAGCAAAATTTGGATGGACCCATCGTGACCCCAGACAAAAAAATACAGATTTCGAAAGGTTTTGAAAACAATGTGAAATCACCCAATGGTGTTTCAACTCCACGAAATTCGAAATTTAGTAACGGCGATAACAATTATTGTAATGGCGACTCGGGGAATAATGACTCTGGAATATTTGAGCATGATATAACCATCAATGGCATGGAGATACCAAATGGAAAAGTGATAAACGGTGTGAGTCATACTCGAACAAATTCTCTCGATCGAAATGCGAAGATAAAGGGCCACCGCCGTCAGCAGTCCACAACTACGAGTCTGTTGAATAACGAGAGCACAATCTTTGAGGATCCAAGAGAACATTTGTATAATGAATGGAGAAAGGATCCTTATTCTAATTCCTTACCTAGTGGATCATCCCTTCCCGTCAAAAGTAATTTCGAAATGGACGAGTCGTTTAATTTAACTTACGCCCAACTAGCTGAGGCGCGACGAAAATCAACCCTCGAAGAACTGGAACGAAGAACGGGCAAGAAGATATCTGACCTTAGTGATGATCTTGCAGTACAGTCTAACGCTAAACCGTCACCGTTTGATCATTACAACTACATGCCATCTATGAAAACTAAATCGTTTTCTGTTGCAAGTAGTACCAGTACTGCTAGCTCGTCGGACACTGGTGTAAGCAAAAGGAAAAAGAAGCGTGCACCACAACCACCTAATCAAAACGGTATCATTGAACCTCCTGTTGATTACAATTTAGATTTTCAAACCAATTCCATGCCCCGAACCAAGCGACAACTTTCAACCGATTCATCATATTCAACTGCATCCAACGGATCCACTCCTTCGTCGACTCCGCGGAAGAAAGGCCCGGCGCCAACGCCTGGCGGGGTTTCTCCGCGAACAAATGGTGTCACTAAAATTACGGTGTCGCGTTCAAATTCTTTTAAATCACCACCAGTTATGCCCAAACCCGCACGCCAACTTTCAGAGCTTGAGCTTCGACTTCAGTCTGTTCGCGATCAAGTCGAGGAGAAGATAGAAAAAGGGCTTACAGAAGATGCAGACACACACAAGGACAAAGAGCAAAAGGAGAAAGAAGAACAGAGAGAGAAAGAAGAGCAAAAGGAGGCAGAAGAAAAAAAGGAAAAAGAACAAAAAGAGAAGGAACAAGATGTGAAAGAACAACAAAAAGAGAAAGAAGAACAAAGGGATGAAGTGGTTTCTATGTCAACTGACACCATATCAACAATGTCAGATAACATAAGCTTATATTCTGTTGAGTCAAGAACGAAATCCGATACTAACAGTGTACAAATGGAAGAGGTGAAACCAAAATTGGACGTCTCGATTGAAGCTGAAAAGGAAGTAGAAGAAACAATCGAAAAAGTTGTGTCGGAAGTCAAACGCCACTCCTCTAATACCGAGGAGTTGAAACAGACCGAGACAATTACAACCATGAAGACGCCCACCAAAGAGACCAATCAAAAGAAACTAAGCTCACTTTTACAGCATGATATAATATTAGCCGCCCAAGCCCGCGGCTCGCGAATCGTGAAACAGACAACGCCTGTTCCATCAAAACCAAAAGATGAACAGGCTGTATTTAAGGAGCAGTTGAGCAAAGCTCTGACTGATCGTGACGATCGCATGAAGCGGTCACAGAGTATCGACGAATTAATGTCAAAAACAAGATTCCAGGCACAAATAGGTCGCGTTGTTGTTAGTAAAAAGGAACCGGAGCCGAGCGAACACATGGAACCACCCACAAGAAGTGTGAGTGTTACCTCTCCAGTTAAAATCCCTCCTAAGGTAGCCCCAAAGAAAGTTAAAAGTTTAAGTAGTATAAATAACCTAGGCTCTAGCACACATACAGTAAATGGCGAACAAAACGGGTCAATTGTGAAATCGCAAAGCTCTGACTTTAGTAAGGATTGGACTCCTGAGGATGATCTTGGCTCTGACGAAGATATGACTGATCAGGTATTTTATTCTCATCAGCGGACAACATCTGAAGGATTCAAATCACAAATTATACCTGGAAAAGTACAAGATCTCAAAACGGGAAGTCTTCAAAGACCAGATAAAAAGAATCGCAAATATAAGCAAGCAGTGGCTGTGCCGGATGATGCCAATAAATATGGCAGCATCCGTAAACTTAAAAAGACTGTTCACAAGGGTGTCAAAAACGCCTTTGGATCTTTAAGTAGAGCTTCTGGTAAACTTTTAAGACGTCAACGAAATTCTGATTTAGGGGATTATCAAACAGACCAAACAAACTGGCGACTTTCATCTACAAACGTTAGTCAGTCGTACCCGACGGCGAATTCCAGACAGCATTCCGACAGTGAAGATTCAGATTCCGGTGGAATGGGCGTCGAGGATATAAGATTCGATTTACCTGATGATCCTCCTGCTAGTGAACAGGATGTTAAAAACTTGAAACGCGCTGGAGTTGCGTATGTTAGCGGACATGGTCAAATAGTAGTGCTACCGGATTTTACCTCGACTACCACAGGAGCTGACGAGGAGGAAAACGAAGGGCGAGCTCCTAAAATACATAGGAGAAAGAAAAAGAAATTGAGTTACGAATCAACAGTTAGACAGCAGGAACGGCAACAGTGGGAAGAACAGATTGCAGAACAAATCAAACAAAAGGAACTGGAAATGGAAAGAGAAAGAGTAAAACAGATGGAAATGGAACTTGAATACAGGCGACTTCGAGATCTGAGTAGTCAGGAAAAATTACAGAAGCTTCAATCTGAACAAATGCAGCAACAGATTCAAGCTCTCCAAAACCAACAAGGCATCGGCGTACCTCCAACACATCACAAGAGTCTTCATAATTTGATTCAGCCTTCCACCACTTACAATCCCATTTTAACTTCTAATATACCTCAACAACCAGCTCTGGGAATCAACTATAACCCCATCCATCAAACTATGACTTCCATGCCAAACAATTTTACCTCGAGCGAAATGAATCAAATGGGTGACTATATGAGGATGATGGGGGTATCCCCACCTTCAACTTCTCAGCAATGGGCATATTTGTTAAACTCTGTCACTCCTTCTAGTCCTATACGATCCCACCATACCCAGAGCATGTTCCTCGCTCCGGGACCCGATCTGTCCATGCTCTTTGGAGGAAAAACTATGGACGATTCCAAGATTCATCAGAAGCAGCCGATGATGAATCATATATCCAATGGACCCGTCCGAATGCACGGATCTGAGATGTCTTTAAATGGACAGATGTCCTTCGAGAAAAAGAGAATGATAGATATCATGTCTAATGGAAGGCCAGCCCAAATGGAGCTGGATCATGCGTCAATAGGAACATTGCTCACCGACTTCCATCATGGTCCACAGAATGTTATATCAAAATCCAAAAAGGAAAAGAGGTCGGAAAATTCAGGAGAACAAAGGGCTAATCCGGTGTATTATTCTAGTGACGAGGAGGTGGACGACCAACTGAGTCCTGCTAAAACAAACCAAGGAATTGTTAGAGTACAAGTAGAAGATAATCGGGAGATACCGGTGCCTAGCATGGTGACGCCAACTAGCGGTCAGATTGTATACGATGATGCTGGTTTTAAAACTGTCATCTTTAACCCGGCTTATCCGTCTTTGAGGTAAGTGATAATGAAATTCAGTATAATGAAAGTCTTTACACGTGATTATAGCAATACGCTATGCGGTAGTTATTTCAATTTTAATTTTAAACAATATGAGTAACCTGAAAGTCTGACGCCTACACAGTCCGATTTCGCTGTATTTTTAAAAGTTCACCCAAAGCATTTAATGCGCCATACCTTACCATGTACTTAATGACATTTTAATATAAGTAAACATGAGGGTAATGAAAGTACAAATAAAAAAACTAATCCCGCTGGTCCGTAATACTGGGGTGATCGTTGGTCGCGATTTTGCTCAAAGTCAGACGCCTACACAGTGAAATCATGCTATTAGGACCAGTAAGTGGTCCGTAAGACTGGGCTGATCATTGGTCGCGATTTCACTGTATGTTTAAAAGTTCACCCAAAGCATTTAATGCGCCATACTTTATCATGTACTTAATGACATTTTAATTACGTAAACACGAGGGTAATGAAAGTACAAATAAAAAAACTAATGATTTCGAGCTTTTTTTGTATTTTTTTATGGGGAATAAAAGGATAAATTGTGCGAAATATGTGACGTGTTTATGTCTGTCAAACATAATTATATAAAATAACTAATTATTAATGAATGTATCTCTCAAACATATAATTAGCATAAATTACAGTCTGATGTGACACAGTATATCAATAGACATATATTAAAAGGTGTCTCGACTGTCTTTTCTCAAGTTTATATCTAACACTATTTCATCATCCACTGTCAATTCATCCTAATAGAAAAAATTGCGGCAATTTAAAGGGAAACCATACCCAAATAATAGTCATATACAACCATGTACTCTTAACATGCTAGTCAAAAATATTCTTAATGGTGATCAGCTCTTCTGCGATCTTCATTGATAGGTAAAAAAATGAATTTCCATTTTGCTGTGAATGTAAAAACACAATTATAAAGGAACTGATCAAAAATTAGATCTCGCTAAATCATCTCTGAAGATATCAGAATTATGCTACTCCAAACAAGTTTTCTTCCTTACGCCTTTCGATTATCTTTGGATTTAAGGGCAAGTATCTTCTACTACTAGCTTGGGGTTAATGCCCGTTTCCAACTATGTAGATATCGCCTTGTGGTCCTTTGAATAACGCCAGGTTTTATCGAATGAGTCTGATCATAAATCATACCCGAATACACTCTACTTGCTTTGTGAATAACGGTATTTTATAATACGTATGTTACTATTTGATATATAATGACTACTTCACGTGCCTTTCATCACCCTTACGCTCGTATTTAAATGATCATTTACTAACACCTTTTCAGACCATGGGGGGTTTCTTACGATAGGTGTCATGAAATAATGCTTACAACACCATTATTAGAGGTTTATCAATGAATAAGAAGTATATGAATGTTTTATACCTATATTTTATTGACCTATACTGTATAGTAATAAGTTAATAAGTACATCAGTACGGGGGTTACTTAAAGGAGCAGTTCCAAAGTTGAAAATGTGAATCTTTCATAACAGGTTACCCCTTGTCAGTAGTGCACGGCGGAGGGCCTGGCAAGGAACGGCGTCTGGTCGTTCGGGTGGGACGATAACCAAGGTCGCGTGTACACGTTGACGTGTACGTAAAAGAACCCTTGTCAGTTGGAAGTCGAATTAAGAACAGACCGTGGTGCCGCTGTCCTGGCAAAATATCCCGCATGGTACACTGTATGTACATGTAAAAGAACCCTTGGTAAATGAAATGTCCTACATACATGGCGTATGTCGGGTTAGTGTAGAAAGGTAGGACGTTAAACTCCATTTCAATTCTATTTTAGGTCTGCGTAGTGGGTACATTTTGTATTTTCAGTATAAAAAAAAACCTCAACGTATTATGTTACTCGTGTAACGTTCAACATCAGTCATTTTAATCTTTACAACCTGTTCAAATAATAACCTTGTTAGTTATAGAGGTTTCACAAAAAAATATCAATCCATGATCAACAAATGAAAACACCTTGGGTTATTTGCTGCTGGATGCTGGTAGCCATGAACTATAAGACGGCTTATAGAAAGTGTATACAAAGAAAACTAAGAGTAAACATAAAATATCGTGTAAGTTTAGGTATGTTTGTATAGGTCACGTCCATCATCCGTGAAAGAAAAATATAGAATATATCTATATACAAATAATAAACTTGGCAGTCGGCCAGGGATACTATAAAAGGCCTTTTGTAGTTTGTAGTTTTACTAGGGAAGATTATCATGGCGTTTAAATAGTATTTAAAGGGACAAGAGTTATTGGTGGTGCGCCTGCATAATGTTTTTGAATTTTTGATTTAAATTTTCAGGATGGAATTAAATTGATATTTTATTTAGTTTTTTAGTATTTGTCAAATCGAAACGGAAATTTTAAGATGGCGCCAAATCGATAATTTGCTTTGACATCAATCGAAGATAGTTTCTTTGGACATTCTTTTAATTATTTAACGAAAATAGGCGGAAATTATCGCTTCATAGATGACGATTATTAAATTTTATTTATAATGAAACTGATGGAATACAACCTTTTCTAGAACACCTGATACCACTTCAAAATTGAGTGAGTTCACATAGCTAACAAAGTATAACATTGCATAGCGATATTCACACTTACCAATTCTAAAAAAAAATTATTTGTTATTTTCGCGTTAACATTAAAATAAAAAAAGATGGAGCCAGTGCCGCCTCGGCGAGTTTGACATTAGGTCACTTACCAGAAGGTTCCGGATTCGATCACGGTGGTAGGTCGAGCAAGATACTCGGGATTTTTCAGACTGGCTTCTCCTTGCCGGTGGTGCAGGATGTGGGTGGAGCTTGGCAAAGAAAGTGTCTAGTCTTTTGTATGAGCAGGAAAACAACGAGGTCAACCCGTGCATGCCTTGTTGTGCATCTTAGAGATTTATTGATTAATGGAAATGGAGGAATAGTTAACGCGGAACCGCTGCAGTCCGGGCAACATTCCCCTCATAGAACACTGCATGGCTTATGTCAGTCTTCATTAGCCCTGTCGATGCAGGAAAACGAACGTTAAACCCCATTCATTTCATTTTCCAAAGTTATGATAACTGTTAAACTAGTATTTTTTTTTAGTTTTGTGATTTTTAAATTAAAATTTGAAAAAAAAGATATATCGAAAGCAAGATCTTTGTCGGACAGTCTAACCCCTTTAGTCGTCACTGGTGGTATTCTTGTAACATTTTAATTTATTTTTCAAGTCGACTCCAAATATCAGTGAAGCGTTATATTAATACAACAAGTGGCTTTACGATCGCTGTTCCCCTTTACCTATCAATGCATTTCAATAGACACTACACTCATCGTATCAATTATATGACGAACTTGTATTTTATTTTTTATGATGTTTGTTTAAAATGGTCATGCTTACTTGATAAATATTGACTTTAGACCATGGGGCCATAGAAAAAATATATATATATACTTATTCAACGATCTTTGATATACTAATATACAACTAGCATCTATTATGGTCATTGACTATATAAAGAAATCCCCAAGAGAAAGTCTTAACAACCTGTTATTACATTTATCAAAGACATAGAGGATAGTCTATACCTTAAAGTAAATATATAATAATCGCCTTCACCCTTTAAAGTTCAGTATTCAAAGGCTTTTACTGGTAGCCCAAGAATTTATTCCCATGAAAAAAGGCACATAATCTAGGTTATTTTTCTGACTATATCACCTGATTGTCCAACTATCAATTAAAGTTGCATTATGTAGGAATTAGATAAAGGGCTAGTCGTTCTTGCTATAATAATTTCTGTCAAATTACGCTACTTTATTCTATGTAAGTGGGATTGAGGTGGTCTAGTGGTTTAACGCGTGTGCGTGAATTCACAAGATCTGTCATTGAGTGTGGGGTTCTCTTGGATCCTCCGGTTTCCTCCCACTGCTAAAGGTCATCTCTCTCTCTCTCTCTCTCTCTCTCTATCTCTCTCTTTGCGAAGTTATAAGTTTTGACCAAATATTATCGCATCAACGTACTTGACAACCAAGGTGAAGTTAGTATTATCTATTTTATCGTTGAACTCGTAAATGACCACAGTGGGTGTTCTAATCTACTTCAAATCGGATACCCTAGAGATCAGACAACGGGTCTTTCTTTTTAATAAATGTATGAATATTTAAATAATAAAAATTTATGTAACATTTGCTTGAGAAGAACATACGGGGTTCCAAGATCCTTCCTTACATGCAATTAACCTGTTTTATTCATAGATATATATCGTTATTTAAAGCCCCTGTCTCACCACGTTCCGGAAAAGGTCATCGAAAAACATATCATGTTTCTTACTACCCGGAAATCATATTGCATGGTGGCATAGAAATCTCCTGTTTCAAGCTTCATCCCTAGTGAGAACTAATTTGCTGTGACATGGACTGAACCGAAATTTATTTCAATTTAAAGGTGAAGAAAAAAGAGAGGCCCCTTCTTGTTTTAAAAATATGGTCTGACCTAGTCCTATTATGAGCCCCTCCAATGTTTAAGACATATTCTTTAATGTTCCATATCCTTGATCCAATTGAAACGCCATCAATGAGCATTTTAATAACAACCCCATTGAAGATCAAAGAAATATGTATTTACATTTTGTCTATATGGAAGGTTTTATAAGTGGTTAACTGAACTATAAAGAAACAAACATGTATTGTATAATAATAAATACCACTCGTTACATTGGGTACATTTTTATTTAAAGGCGTGTATGGGTTAAATTGCTAAAGGTGTATCAATGCATATTTATATTCGTTTATGTTATAACCATTATATACACCTACAGAATAATCCATTAATTTCAATATATTTATGTTAAAGGAGCTAACCCTCTAACTCAATATTTTCCATAATATTCGAAATTACAAACAGGAATTAGAATTCGATATTGGTCCATTTCAATCAATATTGATGTTGTTATTTTGTAGTGAAAAAATGGGATCCAAATAGCCGATATTTAAGACACAATGAACATATTATGATCAGTACACGAGTCGTGTATTATATGGATTCGAATGCCATTACTTTCTAAATACAAAATTGTTAGCAAAATGAGTACACAATTGGGCGCGTGATAGATCCCTTGACAGTTGAAAATTAGCGAAGTAGTGGGTTGACGAGATAATAAATAAACCCATGCCCATTCCATACATCCCTTTACAGGTTTGACGTTCACGCTGTTGCTATGCTACAGACCAGGAGGTTAAACCACATTTCATTTTTATACAATTATTTTTTAATTATGGAAATCACTTTTCTTTATATTTCAGCCCAAGAGAGCTGGATGATAGTTCTAGTGGAGCTGATAGGTGAATATCCAGACGTTCACACAAGATAATGTTTCTAATTGTGTAACTACCAAATACAATTAAACAATCCGTCTGATGACGTGGCAGGCATGTATGCATAAATTTCATATGACGTATGTGACCTATTCAGAAAGTGAGAAACATTAGTGTCGTACCGATCGTGGATTTACAATACTTGTCAGTAGAATTCAGAAACGGTATATTGGTCTGTGCCGATTTGATGCAACTGGTTGTGTGAACATGGAAGTTTTTAGAGATGTGGACACTGTGAAATATCGCGATATTTCGGTGAATTGATTCTGATATAAATGGAAGTGAATCGATGTGTCGATAATCGATTAATGAACAGTGATCTTAAAGTGATTACCAATATGTGAAAACATTTGAATATATAATCAATTGGTTGACCTGTGACACAATATTAAATCAGAATGGAAGAACCTTGTACGACCAGTGTTTTCGTGAAGTTGATAGATCTGCGATTAACGATTAAGAACACAAACGTGTGCGTTGAAATTTTCTTGTGAATATTCATAAAAATTGATATTATTTCGTTTAATTGTTCATATTTTCAGTTACTTATGATGTTAATGTATTTTGTGGCGTTGTTTTAGACGTTTTTTTTTGTTGTGATCTTGTTTTTGACTCCCTAAAATGGCGTATATTTATACCAATAATTGCTTCATGCATATTTGATTTAGAGGAATATATATGTATATATTTTAAAATGACATGTTGTAGCTAATATATAATATGTGCATTTATCCCTTTACCTTCCAGATTCTAGTTTTTCGAACTTTCGCTGATTATTTTCTTGTCTAATTTAACCATTAATTATTGAATAATGTATTGGGTTGAGACTTGTATTCACATTATTTTCATTGAATCTTTCCTAAGAGAAATTTCAAGACTTGTTAAAAATTTTAACCCTCTAAACAATCCGTAGGGTGGAGACTTGTATTTAGATACGTTAATTTCTTTGAATCATTGCTTAGAACAATTTCTCAAGTTGTTAACAATTAATACCCTAGAGAAGCAGGTGTCGATGTCATCAGACATATATTTCTATAATCTTTAAGTGGCATTATATTAAATAAATAACATTTTATGAGCTCTACAGACATTTGTCTTTATAATTAATATTTCGTTTTTTTTTCGGAACTAGGATCTATGATTAAACGATCCAATTTGTCCTGAAGGTACCTTATTAATACAAGGCATTGACCTAATAAACACCTACACCAAGTTTGAACATTGTAGCTCAATTAGAAAGAGAGCTATTGTGTCACCAAAAGTGTGACGGACAGACAGACAGACGGACAGACGGACGAACGCATTTTAATAGTCCCCTGCTTTCTTCGAAAGGCGGGGGACAATAAACAATATCATGCCGACATCTGAACATTCTTAAATGAACAAAGCCTCTTTGATTATCTTAAAAAAATGGTATTGAGTTGGGTTGATATGTTGTGCTAGTTCAATGAGTGATGTGGTACACTCAATACTATTAAATGTGTTTTCAAATTATTACGAGAAAATCGATTTGAAATTTGATTAAAATACAGATCCATATTTTATATTTTCGATGGCCTACACTACCTGAAGATTTGACCGGTTGTAGTGGAAGGTCGCTTCAGGTGTCATATGAGCGGCTTTTGACCTTATGATGTCAGACATTGATTAATCAATTAGCCTTGATGTTTCTAGTGGTATAGCTACAGTTCCGTAACAAACCGTTTCTTCGGCTAATCCCTCGCGTCATCCAGAACGCCGGTTATATAACAACTCTTCCAGATCCTAGTGTAGTAAAGACAATTAAAACGAAATTTTGAACTATAAACAAACGAAACGAAATAGGATATGTGTTTTAATCAGATTGGTCGATTTGCTACTAGTACTAATTGTACTTTCATTTAATGCTTACTGTGTCGACAGTCGAACACAGCATCGGTTATATCTTAAGACTACTATGTTCATATATAGACGTACAATTTTAAACCGTAAAACTGAAATCCATGCTGGTGTTTTCCACCCCTCCTCCCCCCCTCCTCTCCGCTGCTTCTTGTTTTGACCCATGTCAAAGAGGTCTGGTCGGTTTAAGGTTCGCGTATAAAGACCCCTATAAACAATTTCTATTAATAGCTAATGATCTACATAAAAAGAGGAATTTAAGCAATAGTTCGTCAATGATATCCAATCAGATTTTTGCGTTTAAACATATTTCATTTAATAACCTTTCATTTGATTAGCTTTCTATTGTACCCACCATATTACTGTCATTGTATTATATTGTAAATAGATTATTTTTGAAAATCAAAATCTACTAAAAAATATTTATTTTAGTTTAAATCAAAATGGTTGTGTCAAATTATATTTACATATTTATTTAGGTCTGTAATTATTGCTTCGTTTCGTTAAATCTAGACATCTTATTGGCCATTTCTCATCCAATTAGTCAGGTACATGTAGTTAGTGTTAAACAAAGTTAGCCATTGAAAAGTTGGTTAACTATTGTTGCATTTAAATCAACTCGGCACTTCTTTAGATTTGTTTTGGGAAACAACGTATCTTGTGCACAGCAACAACAGGATACGCCAATATTGGAAAGTGGAAAACTTGCATTTTAAATCCGGAAAGAAATGGCTTTGGTGATAGCTGGCCTTTATTACTATGTCAAAACTGTATGCACATGTATGTTTGTTAATGCGCTTTTCAAATGAAGACATTTGTGCAATTATTTGTGTAAATATAGACTATATATTGATATTGATAAAAACAAAACGAAAGTAGAGTCTGTTAAAATAATATAGATTTATATATAAATTATTTTTATAGAAAATAAGCTAGATGTATTATTATATAGATTATTACTATACTCATTGATTTGTTTATAATATCATGTTCAATAAAATATTTACATTTAAAGATCTTTCATATATACATGTTCCTGAAGCAAAGACTACGAGTTTTACAACATCTGGAAGTTGCTTGTTTACTTTACAATTCCGAACTTATAGCTATGTTATCTACAGACACGTGAGCATTAGCATCCAATCAGAGGTTTTGACATCGCGGAACTCCACGGAAACCGTGACATTGAATGAACCTTGAACTTTGCAACTCGATTATCATAGGTAGACATTTTAGCTTGAAAGCGCGGGACTTGGTATTCACGACGATCGAGGAATCTGTTAGGCTGACAAGCTGGGCTTGTACGAGTACCCAATCGAAATTAGTGTCGAAATATGCAGGGTATTACGCAAAACAGCTTCAGTAATTTTTGTTATAGCCAAAGGGCTTATGTCGTCAGTTTGTTTGTCGGAATAGTTTTGTGACCGCTGATTTTACATGAGGAAAAGCGTCCAATAGTGGGGATTGTTAGTAGTAAGGCGGTCGGAAAACTCTAAATTCATGACGCAAAGCGCGACATTGTGTCCATTCACTTAGCCCCTAGTCCGTCTTTCGCCCCGTTTAACTAGGCTACTTTACAGTTCTGTCTTACATTTTGAGATAAGTTGATGCCAGGTTATATATGCGAAGGAGATTCATTATTTAATGTGTAACAAGAGCCCTGGTGGGATAAATCACCTCAACTGGTTTTAAATAGGCATTTTGTAACTTAGATAGCCGAATCGGTGTTACAAACTTTGCTGATCAGTGCGAAGACTCGTATGTAATCTGTTATTTGATTGGTTCGTAGAATCGACCTACGATCACGAGCAGATAATTTGAATTCGTGAAAACCCCATGGAAGCAGACCACCATTAAATTTCAACATCTCGGTACCCACAAATTGTAGTTCGTCTATTTATAGCAATTCTCCCTCTGTCTCTTTTCTCCCCTTTTGCATGCCCATTTTTGTTGATCTTTTGGTCTAGAATGGACGAAGAGGGTTTGTATTAACATTTTCTGCCAGGTTTTGGTAAATATTCATGATTTTGAGGCGGAAGGATAACGGGGTTATGAGGTTAGCTACGGTGATATGTACGGCAATTAATTACATGTTTTTAGTACGCTTCTTCAAGTTTATGGGGATACCGAGGATGGGGCGCAACACGCATCTCGTATAAAAATGGGGTAGATTGGAGATGAGAACATATGTCTGTCAGAACATAGGCAGATTTCAACCTCACGATCAGGGCAGTTGTCAAACTACAGAGTCTCGTTTAATTAACTTTCAATCAAAACTTAAAAGTATTTTGCAATCTGAATATATGTCAAAAAGATAAACTTATTGCAGTTTAAATCATCCTGCCCAGATAAAATATTGCATTTTTGGTGGACGATTTTCCTACAAACAAAAATATAACAGACATATGAAGGGAGATAACCTCACAATTAATTCAGACTGTCAATAAAGAATGGCGCAGGTCCAAGTCCAGTGTACATGTATATGAATCTTTGGCAGTTGGAATTCGACGAGGAGTAGGCGCAAACGCCACTACCCGGGCAAAATTTATTTCCCTTGCAGCACACTTCATAGCGTATGCCCATCTTTATTAGCCCGATAGATTAAGAACAGTAGGATGTTAAACCGCATTTCATTTCATCCCTGGAGGTCGCCAGCGTGGTTTCCCTTTGTCAGTGGTGCAGGACGGATGGTCTAAAAAGGACATCTGTCTAGTCGTTCGGTTGGGGCGAAAAGCTGAGGTCCCTTGCACACTTTGGCGTGAACGTAAAAGATCCCTTGGCAGTTGGAATTCGATATAAGAGTAGGTCGTAGCGCCGCTGTCCGGGAAAAATTTCCCTCATAGCACATCTTCATTAGCCCAATCGGAGCAGAACAGTGGGCGTTAAACCCCATTTCATTTCACCCCATTATCAATGACACGTTGCTTTTTCAACGAATGCCACCGTATAAGAACGATTACTATGTAACTTGCAACGATGGAAATGAAATTAAATGAGGTTAAACGTCCTACTGCTCTGTTCCTACTGGGCTAATGAAGATGGGCATACGCCATATACTGTGCCGTGTAGGAAATGTTGCCCGGACAGTGGCGCGATGGCCTACACTTACAGTATATCGAATTCCAAATGCCAAGGTTTCTTTTACGTGTACGCCAATATGTACACGGGACCTCGGTTTTTCGTCCCATCCCGAACAACTAGTACGACGATAGAAGAAGCTGGTATTCAAACAGTGGTGGATAGTAGTTTATAATTTTAACGTATTGTGATTTTAGTCTATATTAATAATATACTATGTGCGTTTTATGCAATTTGTGTCCATAATCTTATTTTCATAATCATAAATATCATACAGACAATATCTATTACAGAAATTACTATTAAAAAATAATATGAAATCTTAATAACGTCCTATTATATCAAACGACATGAAAATTAGATGAAATGTGGTTCTATACCAACCGGAAAACAGAATACAGGCATTTTCCTCCCGGTTTGTCCCATCCGAGCGATTAGACAATGTCCCTTGTCAGCTTGCCAATCCTAGAACAATAACAAGAAGAACCAATACCAAACATTACTTTCAGAATAAATTATAAAATTATGAAATAAATGTCTCTATATCATCCATTATATACCCTATGTGTTCTATAGTATGTATGTATGTATACTGTATATAATTATACTGTGTACATGTATCTAATCAAAGAGAGGTGTTACTCATAGGCATAACCTGTACCTCTATCTAAGCTCAAATCCGAATGAAAATAGTGTTTATAATAAAAGAACAAGCACGACCGTACTATAGACCAGGAACTGGCCATGGATGAAATACAAAAATCCTGGTCCAAACACACAAGATGAACCCACGCTGTAAATCCTACGGAACGTTCTTGGCCAGTAACGGAATTGAACCCGCTACCCCCTGGTTAGTGAGTGGAATAAACCTATAGTACTTTAACGCTATAATTCTATGTTAATATATTACTAAATGTTTTTTATCGCACAATCTTGGAATAATTTAACTGATGAACTATGTGATTCATTAAGATAGATAAAATGTAAATATCTAGATTGAATTTTGATAGGTTAATATTTCAAGCTTTAGCCCTAGATGTAATATTTGAATT
The DNA here is from genome assembly GCF_932274485.2 of Patella vulgata. Classification (NCBI taxonomy): domain Eukaryota; kingdom Metazoa; phylum Mollusca; class Gastropoda; family Patellidae; genus Patella; species Patella vulgata. The sequence continues at coordinate 61,502,689 of NC_065884.2, read as the reverse complement.
AATGTTTTATTTCCCACATGAATCAGAGTTGAGAGATGGTATATTTTATTGAAATGTCCAAACCTCTTCTTTGGAACTAAATAAGAATTGTTTATTCTAAACTGATGCCAGCTGACCACAATGGTTAATTTACCCGACACAATCGATGATCATGTAAGTACATTTATTAAATACTAGCGGTAGAAACGGCGTAGCGTGGGTATGGCCATGCACTGCAAGTAGCATAACTCTGCAACCAGAAGTGGTACTCCATCTCCACCAGACCTATGTTACTCCCCGGTCCGAGCTAACCCTGTACAACAAATTTCAATCTCGGGACAGTCCTAGTGTAGCCGCCAACCCTGAACAGACAGATAAACAAACAAGCGACAGTCACAAAAAATAGTTTAGATTAAAGTTTCCTTCCTCGATTGTGTATTTTTCGAACAATATTAACCTTTACGCCGCTTTGATTTACTCAAATTAAAGTTTCCGATCTCGATTGTGTATTTTTCGAACAATATTAACCTTTACGCCGCTTTGATTTACTCAAATTTATTAATCTATGTTGACAATTATCCCAATTTTTGATACAAATACATGTATTTAAATCAATTTCAATTATAGGCCAAGAATGATAACAAGGGCGCTAAAGAGACCACCATGCTTCGTCTGACGAGAAAGCTGTACACACACGAATCAGTGGAAGCTGCTTATAAGCGTGAAGATAAACCAGTTGATTGGAAGGACATTCTAAAGGGATGTTCTTGCTCTAGGATATGTTCATTTCTCTTGAAATTCATTCCAATCATTGCAGAAGTTCAGAAACCATACATCAAAGACTGCGTTGTGAATGATCTTATTGCTGGACTCTCTGTGGCCTTCATGCACCTGCCTCAAGCTCTTGGCTTCGGCGTCCTAGCTTCTCTTCAACCCGTCAATGGCCTCTACACTACCTTCTTCCCACTCATCTGCTATGTTATTTTCGGTACCTCTCCTCATATATCTTTTGGAACCACCGCTATCGTGTCCATGATGACCTCATCGGTAGTGGAGCGCGAAGAGGCTGTTTATTGGAGCACCCTGAATATTTCCTCAAATATTTCCATAAATGATCCAGCCATTCAAGATCAACTGATGGCCTACAAGGTCGAGGTATCCATGACGCTTTGTTTTGTGGTTGGGATCATTTTAACGGTAGTGGGCATCCTGCGTCTTGGATTCGTCTCCACGTACCTCTCGGAATCATTCATTGGAGGATTTACCTTTGCTTGTGCTATTTATATAGCAACCAGCCAACTGAGCAAAGCACTCAATATATCGGTTGGAATCGTTTCTGGACCAGGGCGGTTACTGAGGTACTACATAATTCTTTTTTCCAAAATCCACGAAGGTAACTGGGCTGATTTTCTGATCGCTGTTTTTACTGGAGTTATAATTCTAGCTGTAAATATCGGTGTGAATGAACGCTTTAGAGATCGAATGAAGATACCAGTTCCTATTGACCTGATAGTTGTGGTACTAGCTACCCTCATTTCTAAATTGGGCAGCTTTGAGTATAATCTAGGAGTGGATATAGTTGGTGATGTAAAATCTGGGGTACCAGCACCCCAGCTGCCGGATCTATCAGGATACATGTTCACCAGAGTGGTAGCTGATAGTTTCCTTATAGCGGTTGTTATATTTACAGCTACAATATCAATGGCCAAACTGTGTGCACAGATTCACGGCAATACTATCGACGATAATCAGGAAGCATTTGCTTATGGTGTTACCAACATAGTTGCTTCTTTATTTATGTGTTTTCCTGCTAGTCAAGCCCATCCCCGTACCATGATGCTTAGTACGTTAAAGGTAATTTAAGTTCTATTTTGTAAAATATCCCGAGCTTCCATCTTGTAGGGGGTGGGGGGGGCGAATGGTTAGCCTGTCATTGAGACAACTGGCGTGGTTTCGAATCCATGGCTGTACGTGACAAGGGGTAGGGTCGCCTGTCTAACCTCGTGGGTTTTCTCCGGGTCCTCCGGTTTCCTCCCAGTGCTAAACACCCATACGCGCAAGCGAATTATTTGAATACAAAATTAAAACCATATGTTAGTCCCGAAATGCTTAGTACGTTAAAGGTAATTTAAGTTCTATTTTGTAAAATATCCCGAGCTTCCATCTTGTAGGGGGTGGGGGGCGAATGGTTAGCCTGTCATTGAGACAACTGGCGTGGTTTTGAATCCATGGCTGTACGTGACAAGGGGTAGGGTCGCCTGTCTAACCTCGTGGGTTTTCTCCGGGTCCTCCGGTTTCCTCCCACTGCTAAACATCCATACGCGCAAGCGAATTATTTGAATACAAAATTAAAACCATATGTTAGTCCCGAAATGACATAGTTTGTGCCGAGTGGACGTTAAACCCCATCTCTCTCTCTCTCTCTCTCTCTCTCTCTCTCTCTCTCTCCTTCTCTCTCTCTACATCTTGTCAAGATTTAACTTAAAAAACACTGATCGTCTTTTCCGTTTGTTTCAGAATATATCTAATTTTGACAAATTTTAAAATCCACTGTAAAATATTCTTACTTTGATGATTTAATTAAACATACATTATGCAAGAGCTAAATCTGCCTATTACAGGTTTGTCTGAAATGTTATATAAACTATTAATTAGACATTTATTAACCACAAAAAAGACCATAATGGACTCTCGATCGCATCAGATAGTCGAGATTTTAACTAGATTAAAACGGTTCGCCATTTAAAAATTTAATTTAAAAATGGGAAAGCGAGCCTACATGTAAGTCCCGATTATACCAGTGCCCTGGTTACCACTGTGCACACATCTTGTCAAACTTACAAACAATGATGTCTTGGCTGAGAATAAAGTAATTGAAATGAAATTTTCAATATTGTCTTTTTTTATGATCTATTTTTGAATTATTATAGCAAGAATGACCAACTCTTTATTAAACTCTTAACTAATCTATCTTTAATTAAAAAAACAAAATATCAACGGTAGATAATCCCGTAGCTTGGATTCCAATGAGGCCACTAAGAATTTAATCATGGATTTTAACTTTTAACCAAACATTTGACCATTTTGATTAAGATACATTTTTACCGTATTCGTTTTCGGTCGTTTTAGCCGTATCATGTTTATTCGACTGCCGAGGCTGTCGAACGTTGCAAGGTTATCAATTCTTAAAACATTTGTTAATGAAAAAGAGCGAGAGAGGGGACAAACATATGGTTCAACTTTTAATTCAATAATTCGGTTGCGCGTAGGGGTCTTTAGCTGTGAAAGTAAACCAGAGAAAATTAACAAGGTTGGACAGGCGACCCTACACCTTTTGACGTGGGGAGCCGAAACCACGCTACTTGACACAGCTCATGATTAAAAAAGAGCAAGCGTTAAACCATTCGGCCAGCCCACCCCCACCCCCAACACACACACACCAAATCTGTGTTACTACTGAACGATTTTGGAACTGTTGTTCGATTTAATGATTCAAGACAGATTTAAGACTCTCCATATATAACTAACTCGCTATACAATTTTGTATGGGTAACAATTTACGTAATATAGCAGTTTCGAACTCACGAGTTGTATTCCATCTGAATGACTAGGCAGGACTTGAAATACCCTGGTTTTGCTCGGATTCGAACTGACCACACGACTACCCTACCCACCGTTCCCACCCCCTGTGAGCTCAAGAATAATTATCCCTGTTTATTTTATTATAGGTAAAATCTACATTGAGTGGTGTATCATCGGCTCTGTTCGTCCTGGTTCTCCTGCTAGGAGCTGGGCCGCTGTTCTCCCATCTACCCATAGCTGTGTTGGCAGCCATGATTATTGTTGCCATGAAAGATCTGTTCGCCCTTATTAGGGTTCTACCATATTATTGGAGGGTCAGCAAATCAGATTTCCTTATATGGGTATTGACAGCCTGTGTAAGTCTTGCTACTGATTTAGAAATTGGGATCTATTTCGGAGTCTCCTTTTCAATTTTAACTGTTATGTTTCACAGTTGTCCACAATGGGCAAAGGGATATTTATTAGCCCGAGCCAAGGACGAGGATCTGTATCTGGACAAATCATCACGAGTTGGTTTAGAAGATGTCCACGGCGTCAAAATATTCACCTTTGACTCTAAATTATATTTTGCTACGGCGGAAATATTCCGTAAAGACCTGTACGAACAAGTCTACACCCCAGTTAAGCTAGAAATAGTGGAATCTGAAAAGGGTCAAGAATTAGCGATATTGCCTCCTATACAAGGGAAGACAATCCATCATATAATTATAGATTGTAGTCATATCACTTATATTGATATCACGGGTATAAATATATTAAGACAGCTTGTTGTGGACTATAGGCATATGGGTACAGAAATATTCCTGACTAAAGTGCCACCTTTTACAGTCACAGCCTTGGCAAATAGTAATTTCTTTGATGTACTGCCCATGGACAGTATCTTTTTTGATGTCAATGACGCGGTGCAACATGCACGTGTTTACACACAACCACCACCAGCAACTCCTTGACTAACATTCTAATTTTCGTTTCGTAAATAAAAGCTTTCGTGGGACAGTCGCAAAATTTCAACACTTGCTTCAAAACAAGTAAATCGTGGATAGATCTCCACGAACCCACCCATCCACCCACGCTCGGCTAGGTCTAAATATTATAGTCAACTGCAGATTTGGTCAAAGGTCAGGAGATGTAAACCTCAACACTACACCTAACCCTAGCCCTTACCCAAACCTTAACCTACATTCTCGTCAAGAATCACGTGCCCTAGCCCTGTTTACATCTCACGACCTTGACGAAATCTGCAGTTGGCTCTAATTTTTAGACTTTACCACCTACACCGCTAGAGTAAGAAAATGTTGACATATTCTGTTTATAATTCAACATTTAATTTATCATTTTCTATCCGCAGTGTCGTTCAACACACCCACCCAGTACCGTGGGTTATTCCTTCGTTGGTCGCAAGTGTTTAAATTTTACTTACTTGTATTTGACATAGTTGTACATTTGTAAATAATTCCATTATAAAATAAAAACTACAAGTGTACCAATCTGTTCATGTATACAACGGTTTATTTGAATATACACGAAAATTGGAGGGCCTGACAAGGTCAACTGTCTAGTCCTGTGTACACATTGTCGTGCACATGAAAAGCTCCTTGGCAGATGGAATTCGATGTGAGTGTAGGCCATAGCGCTGCTGCCCAGGCAAAATTTCCCTCATAGCACACTGTATGACATATGTCCGTCTTCGTTAGCCCAGTCGGAGCAGAACAGTAGGACGTTGAACCCTATTTCATTTCATTTTATTTCTGGTGTTTCCACCTATTTATACAATCTCGTGGATGATGAACATCTTTCAAGTTACTTTATCAAGTAATTGTGACCTTTAGAGCTCTTTGTGGATATAAAGATTAAGAACACAGGCTTATTTCAAAGGTATGCGTGGGTATATTAAAGTCACAGGAGGAAAGTATTACAGGACTAATAGTGCAGATCATCTATTCTTTCTTTCTTACTGCCCCCCACCCAGTTTTAGAATCGGAGAAGAGTATTTTGATTTACATTTTCTGCCCGATATCTGTGAAAAGTCATGATTTTGAGAAATGGGGTTTAACGTCTACTCGACAAAAACTCGGGACTAACATATGGTTAAATTTTATTTCAATAATTCGGTTATGCGTAGGGGTCTTTAGCAGTGGGAGGAAACCGGAGGACTCAGAGAAAACCCACGAGACTAGAAAGGCGACCCTCCTCCTTGTCACGTACAACTTGGGAATCGAAACCATGCCAGTTGACTCAATGACAGACCTTACGATACAGTGCGCATGTGCTAACCATTCGGCCATCCAACCTCCCAAGATGGTCGAGATGGTCATCTCCCTTGTATATTTGTATCAGTATATTGTGACATGGTGGCCTCTTCGTGATTATAAAAGTTAAGATTATTGGATTGTTAAAACATACCAAATGTCATTGAATTAACACTGAACCCGATATGGGACAGAAAATTACCGTAATAGTCATGATGGTGGTCTGTATCTTACATACTTATTTCGAGTTACATCCCTTTATTTGGTTTTCATAAATAAGCGAACGCGCAACAGAAGAGGTGTGGAGACAATGCAGGTGCGGATTTAAGGTGTGGGGGTGGGGGGCCAAGAAAGCATCCCTAACCAGAAACATCATTGTGAGTAGGCCATATCAATAGTTCATGAGCTGATAACGCTCGTAACCATTACTTCGGGAATATTAATGTTCATAGGCAATTAGGAAATCATTTATGTTAATGATTTTTTTATTTATCACACAACGTGATTATTTAAACTGATAGCGAATAAATTACATTGTACAATGGTGGCCATTTAAACAGATTTTAATATCAACATAGAGGGTATATGTTTCCGCCACAATCGGGATCCAGCTAGGGCTTCCTTGTTTATGAGATATTCATAGATTAGGTCTAAATACTAAAAGAACCAAGTTTGTAACTCAATATCATCCACAGTCTTCGACATTGCCAACACGACTTATTGGTCAATTTAAATCAACATTAATGTTGTTGTCTTACCGTGAAAAGATGAGCTTCTGATATCCAATATTTAAGACAAAATAAACATGTTAAAATTGGCACACGAATCGCTTTTCAGAATGCTTTCAAGAGTTATTTGTAATGAATCGACTAGAAGAACAAGGCTAAACATATTCCACAGGAGAAAACTACCGGTGTAGACACCAAAGACTGCCATTCAATTTGGACTCCTCGCGTATTTCGCCGAACATAACTGAGTAGAAATTACAGTAAAAACAGAAACGATTGAATGTAAATCAGTTTATACATTCATAATACATTCATAATGTCCATTTCTAGGTACCAAAGAATGACTATTTAGCTGCTTTAAAGGAGCTAAGTCGCTAATATTTGGGACATAGAAATTGACCGAAATGGGTAGCAACGCATATAATAATGTAATCTGATTGTATATGAACTGATTTACATTCAATTGTTTCCGTTTTGACTCAATTTCAAATCAGTTATGTCCAGTGAAATACGGCATGAGTCTCAAACAAATGCCAATTTCTAGCGTCTGTTTATTCTAGTCTATTGCGCATGCTCCCCAGATAAGATTTGGCGTTACCGTTTGACATGAGTTGCTCAATGTGTCTAGCCTCGTTCTTTCTCGTCACTTGTTACAAGTAACGCTGAAACGCACTATGGTACACGATTCGTGTACCAATGGTAAAATGTTTATTTTGTCTTAAATATTGGATATCAGAAGCCTACCATTTCCCGGTAAGATTACAACATCAATGTTGATTTGACCTGACAAATTATTCGTGCTTTCATTGTGTAAGACTTTGAATGATACTGAGTTAGAGACATAACTACTTTAAGGCTAAGTGCAGATTTCTTTAAATTTCGCGAGATGTAAATAGCGTTAGAGCACGTGGTTGTTGAAGAAATTGTGGGTTAAGGGTACGGGTTAGGGTTAGCGTTAGCCCTGTTTACACCTCATGACCTTGATCAAATATGCAATTGGCCTTAATATTTAGAACTAACCGATATGCGTGATGTAAAAGTCTATGATTTGTATTAGTAGATACTATTTAAAATCGTAACATTATAATTTAATGATAAAATGCAAATTCATAAATTAATGATATAATCTTTGTGTCGGCTGTTCAACAGGTGGGTGTGTATAATACATGGTAATTAATCTATAACTCGGCTTATTATCAACAAAATATTAATCTATTGGGGTTTAAAGGTAAGTTCTCTCAACTCTTCAAACTTATTTTTACCTGCATATGTGACTTTTAATGACCATGGAAATTATAATGTTATCTCGCTATTCATAAACTCATAATAAGTATTAATAAGTAATAAGATCATTACTTACACGACGCCAGTTGTCGCCTATTTTCATTTGGCGGCTACACAGTCGTTAATGTTATTTTGTAGATTGTCAAACAGGTTTGACCTATCTTGAAAAATGAAACGAAGTGTACTGTGTATAACGTCGTACTGTTCTGCGCCAAATGGGCTAATGAAGACGGGTATGCGCCATACAGTGGTGCAATGGTGCAGCGTCCTACCCACTGACCTATCTTGAAAGGCTTGGTGATCTTGGAAACCACTGACCTATCTTGAAAGGCGTAGTGATCTTGAAATCAGATATATTTCATGTAGATATGTCTTCCAAGTGATGTTTTATTTTAGGATCATGACGATCGAGGGAATAAATATATCGATCATATTGATTTCACCAGGCTCTCGAGTACAGTGAAATCAAATACGTGTAATAATAACAATAACAATCCCTGTAACTTTGGTTCCAGCAGATTGACTCAAAGGTTTTTAACAAAAGAATTACTTGATTTACACTATTTACGCTCGCATATTCTGGATAATAGTGTGTTCCTGAAGCAACGATTGTGAGTTTTACTACCTTAGTCTGAAATTCTCAAACTTTTAAGTAGTTATCTCCCTTTATCACAGACACGTGATACAAATACGGAAAGAAATAAATTCGTTTATGGCCGTTGAAAAACCCACGGAAAACCAATCAAAAGCAACCTTACTTGGATAATAGAACAGAAAGGTTTTGACTAAGATGTGAAGTGGGCCAAAGCCGAAAAGCGGAAAGTTTCAGCAACCTTGATATTGTACGTACCTTGAACTTTGCAAGAGCTCGACAAATCAGTTGGAAAGCGTGCGACTTGGTACTCGCAATGATATTTTCTATCGAGGAATCTGGTAGGTTCCCGGTTGGGTCAGGAACCAATCGAAATTTAGTGCTGAAAAATGTCGGGTATTACGTGAAGGGCTTGATAAGATAACGGAGTTAATGCGAGATCGAGCTTTCTATCAAAGTGGGGTAATAGGTGTTATATCAGAGGTTCTTAATTCGAAATGGCTATCCGCCTAAACAGCTTTATTTCCGAGCAAATGTGTTGACGATTTAACTTAATCCGACACTTTATGGTAATAACACATGGTAATAAATCATTTTTACACTAAAATCTTTCTTCCGGATAGTCATCTAATGATTTACGATTTTTATTTCAGCTCAGATCAACAGAATGCCAACATTTTTTGATAATAACAAATGATCATCATTTCTCTAGTTAAATATTTTATATTGATTGGTGTTCACTGAGAAAACGACAGTGCACTACGTTTTATTTGATTATCATCTATAATTTATGCCGGTAACCGCGGTGGGGTTATAATCTAGAATTTGTGCCGGTATCCGCGGTGGGGTTATAATTTAGAATTTGTGCCTTATGCCGGTATCCGCGGTGGGGTTATAATTTAGAATTTGTGCCGGTATCCGCGGGGGGGTTATAATTTAGAATTTGTGCCGGTATCCGCTGTGGGGTTATAATTTAGAATTTATGCCGGTATCCGCGTTGGGGTTACAATTTAGAATTTGTGCCAGTATCCGCGGTGGGGTTATAATTTAGATTTTGTGCCGGTATCCGCGGTTGGGTTATAATTTAGAATTTGTGCCGGTATCCGCGGGGGGGGGGGGGGGGGTATAATTTAGAATTTGTGCCGGTATCCGCGGTGGGGTTATAATCTAGAATTTGTGCCGGTGGCCCCGGTTGCTCCGCGAGAAAGGCGCAGGCTCGTTAACCAGATTTTCCTGGGGTTCGATCCGGGTGTTTGCCGAGAGAGTTCGTTCAGTGGGATTTTCCCACGTGGTTTCCAATTATCAGTGGAGCTGGGCAGGACGTGGGGCCTGGCAAGGACAGTGTCTAATCGTTGGGATAGGACGGAAAGCCGAAACTGGGTCCATTGTACACGTTGGCGTGAACGCAACAGAACCCTTGACAGTGGGAATTCTATATGAGAGTAGAACGTAGCGCCGCTGTCCGGGCAAAATTTATCTTCTAGCACACTTATATATGGCATATATCGTCTTTAATAGGACGTTAAACCTCATTTCATTTCATTTTAGAATTTGTCCCTTTCACAGGTGAATAGTTAGCCTATTATTTTGTTAATATATTCTGTAATGTGTTTACTGCAGGAAATATTTAATTTATAAGCCACAGGTGTGCGTTTTATCAATAAACCACTATTCGTCAACATCACGGCCTTCTTTAATGTCATTCCAATAAACATAGCCGCCTTGTATACCTGTTTACCATTGGCCAAAGACATATCACGTGACACACCTGTCATATTCAAAGTAATAGATGTATACGTCGTGTTTATTTCTCCGCATCTATACATCATTAAAAATTCGTAGCACATGTTATTGGATGTAAGTAAAAGCAAAGATCAAAGAAACGCCGCTATGATATTTAAAAGACACATGAACAAATCCATCAATCAAAAATGTTGTTAGACTAAGATGTTATTCAAGATGGCGTCGGTGATTGATGTGATGATGTCACAAAATGGCGTCCATAGCCTGCAGTGATAAGCTTTTAATTTACGTACTTCTACAGCTGGCTTGTGGTATTTTGTTTCTATGACGGGGTAAACATTTGTCCAGATTGACCAGTTAACAAATATCTGCAATCTCTGAAACCAAAGTGTCGATTTCGCGAGTTAGGTTTAATACTAATAGTAGGCCTACGAGCAAGGGTATGAGTAACGTTTTTTAAACCGCGTCTCCATGTGCTGGGTCCACGGTGACTAAGTGGGTAAGACACCTGGAGGTCACATGTTCGATCCCTGCATTGGCGGTGAAAGTTCATCGGGATTTTCCGGCGTGGTGTCAGTGGTGCTGGACGGAGGGCCTGACAAGGACAGCTGCCTAGTCGTTCGGATGGGACGAAAAGCCTAAGTCTCGTGTATGCATTGATGCGCACGTAAAAGATCCCTTGTCAAGTTTTAATTCCATATAAGAGTAGGCTATAGTGCCGATGCCCTGGCAAAATTGCACCCATAGCACACTGTATGACATATGCCGAGCTTCATTAGCCCAGATGGAGCAGAACAGTAGGACATTGAACCCATTTCATTTCATTTCCCCGTGTACGCCTATATGTTAAAAGTATATCCTCGGACATAACTATTTATATAGATGTGCCACCGTGCTCGCATCAGCTATAAGGGGTTTGTATGCACGCTGCGGAAATACAACCCCTTACAAGTGACATCACCGCACCCATGATAGAATTTGTATTTATACATTTTATTCTGGCGAAGCAAACGTATTAATGTCTTTCCAGAATATAACATAAAAAGTTTATGGCCTTCGAATTTTGAGTAATGATTTTAGCTACACCAAAACGTGTATATCAATGTCGGAAATCACATCCGGTTCTTTAATTTGTAAGTGTCTTGAATCAGATCCGGTCCTATATGGGTTGCCTGTTAACCGATACAAGCATGCGCATGCGCTGATTATACGAAAATAAGACAACTTGTCTGCGAAATCAACTTGTGTGGAAGCGGACGTTAAACACTACGAACAACAACATCAAAAAAAACATTCATAACAAGACTTAACAAATTAACTAGGAGTTTTCACGGCAAACAAGTTTTATACGTGCTGTAAAAATATAAATCAAATTCATATTTCATCTTAATAATAATTACTGCCCTCTCTGCACTAAGACAAGGTATTGCGTAAACAGAACAATATTCTGAGCAGCCCTCTAGTCACTTGATTTATGTTCAGTGTTACCAGCATCTGGGGCGTGTTACGGAATTTGAGCAGGAGAGAGTTCATTCGGTTAATGCTAAATGATAAGGCCAGCCCAATTTTTCGCCATAGGTCCCGAGATCTAAACAGAGCTAGTGCTAATCCCAACCCTAGCCCTAGCCCCAATGCTTATCCTAACCCTAAGCTACAATCTCGCCAACAATCACGTGTCCTAACCTTATTTACATCTCAGCGACCTTGACAAAAATTGAGCTGGCCTTAACAAGTAGATTTAGTCGAGTTCAGAAGCTATGAGACACTATTCTGCTCATTTAGACAGGACAGATTAAAGGGGTGGGGTGGCGCGTGACTGGGCTTGCAGCCAGAAACCCGCAATATTAACGGCGCCCCCAAATTAGTTCTAAAATCTACCCCATAAATAAAAACATTCATATTACATTATTATATGCGTTGCGACCCATTTGTGACAAGTTTTAGCGATTTAGCTCCTTTAAGTGCATAGATGTATAGGATGAGAGAGAGAGAGAGAGAGAGAGAGAGAGAGAGAGAGAGAGAGAGAGATAAATGTGGTTTAACGTCCACTCGACACAAACTAGGTTATTTCAGGACTAACATATGGTTTAATTGTCTTAAATAATTCGCTTGCTCGTAGGGGTCATTAGCAGTGGGAGGAAACCGGAGGACCCGGAGAAAACCCACGAGGTTGGACAGGCGACCCTACTCCTTGTCACGTACAACCGGGGCTTCGAAACCACGCCAGTCGACTCAATGACCGGCTATGTATAGGATGAGAGTGGAGTGAAAACTAAACGATTGCAATGCTTCACACGTTTCTTTATTTGACACAAACTAGGTTATTTCGGGACTAACATATGGTTTAATTGTCTTTAAATAATTCGCTTGCGCGTAAGGGTCATTAGCAGTGGGAGGAAACCGGAGGATCCGGAGAAAACCCACGAGGTTGGGCAGGCGACCCTACTCCTTGTCACGTACAACCGGGGCTTCGAAACCACGCTAGTCGACTCAGTGACAGGCTATGTATAGGATGAGAGTGGAGTGAGGACTAAACGATTGCAATGCTTCACACGTTTCTTTATTCGACGTTATTTCAATGAATATATGATAGAAACAATGCTTTGAACACAAACCGGAGTATACACCAGACTATTCTACCGTTAATGTTGGGGACTATGACATAGTCATTTAGCCGGTTTAAAATACCAGTTAACCACTCTACGTTAAAACAACGTTGTCAGTCCATTAATCACCCGTGTTGGTTTCAAGCACACAGCTATATATTTATGTAAAAAGAAGCATGTCATGTTTCGATTTCAGCCTCTACTTGTATAACGATACTAATTTGTAAGACAACATTTACCCGTATGTCTAGATATTCAAATGTTAAGCCCTAGTCTCCCAGTCTATTCGTAGGATAAAATGCAGGTGTAAATGAAGGAGAGAGAGGAATGGGGTTTAACGTCCACTCAACACAAACTAGGTCATTTTGGAACTAGTCTATGGTTCAGTTTTATTTCAGTAATTCGCTTGCGCAAAGGGTCTTTAGCAGTATGATGAAACAGGCGGATCCGGAGAAAACCCATGAGGTTGGACAGGGGACCCAACTTCTTGTCACATACAATTTGACTCAATTACAAACCTTATAACCTAAAGCACCAGGCTGGACCATTCGGTCACCCAGTCCCCGTATTTCTAAAACTTAAGATGGCGATCCCCAGCTTTCCAGATCATCTATTGGATAAGAAATGAAATGAGGTTTAACGTCCTACTCATCTGCTAATAAAGACGGACAGAGTGCTATGAGGGATAAGATGCAGGTGTAAATGAAATAACTGTATTTGGCTAGCAGAACATTAATACGATTTTCAATCGGGAGCACGTACAAGGTGTGGTGGCTTTTATTTTCCTAAAAGTGCCAACGGCGAACGCCGAAAAATAAAAATAAAGAGAGAGGGGGGGGGGGGAGAAAAATGAGGTTTAACGTCCACTCGAGACAAAATAGGTCTTTTCGGGACTAACATGGTTCAATCTTATTTCAATAATTCGCTTGCGCGTAGGGGTCTCTGGCAGTGGGAGGGAACCGGAGAACCCAGAGAAAGCCCATGAGGGTGTAGGGCGATCCTACTCCCTGTAACGTACAAGCAGGAAATCGAAACCACACCACTTGATTCATGACAGAAATTAAGGTTCTCGTTTCAAAGGTGTTATTAAAGAAAGGACGGCAGATATAGCAGGACGAACGGTATGAAGTACTGCCAAGTTTGCTTAAAGGGCAATGGCTGGTCTTTAACAGTGGGAGGGATCAGGAAAACCCGGAAAAACCCCTCGAGGTTGCAAAGCCGACCCTACTCTTTGTCACGTATAACCGGTGAATTGAAACCCCGCCAGTTGACTCAATGACAGACCGTATGATACAGCTAACCATTCGGCCATCCCCCCCCATCCCACCTTTCTTAGTGTATACCATAATGAATGAATAAATAAAATGGGGTTTAACGTCCTATTGCGCCAAAGAAGACGGATATACGCCATACAGTGTGATATGAGGGAAATTTTACCCGAAGCACAATTGAATTCCAAACCTCAAGGGTTCTTTTACGTGCACGTCAACGAATACACGGGTCCTCGGGTTTTCGCTCCATTCCGCTGTACAATGTTAAGATCAAAGTGCTGTATTAAGTGATGCCCGAGGCACATTGTATCTAGATTTCGTGAACTTATATCAAAGAGATTTCAGTTCATAAGTTGAGATAGACAGAGAGAGATGGTTTAACGTCCCACTTAACACAAACTAGGTCATTTCGGGACTAACACATGGTTCAATTTTATTTTCAATTATTCGCATGTGCGTATTAGTCTTTAGAAGTCGGAGGAAACCGGAGGACCCGGACAAAAACCCACGAAGTTGGACAGGCGACCACTCCTCGAGACCATGCCAGTTGACTCAATGACAGACCTTATGATACAGCGTGTCCGTGCTAACCATGTCCTACTGTTTGCTCCCACTGGTCTAATGAAGACGGGCAGACGCCATGCAATGTGTTATGAAGACAATTTTGCCCGGACAGCGGCGCTACTGCCTACTCCCATATCGAATTCTTTACGTGTACGCCAATGTATACACGGGACCTCGGTTTTTGGTCCCACCGAACGACTGTACGTTATCCCTTGCCAGCCCCTCTGCTGGCGATAGAAAAATCTATTGGTGATGTGTATAATTTACATATTTATATATTTTTAATTAAAGGTTAAAAATAATCAGTTTTATCACATTTTATCGTGTGAAATTAGATGTTTTGCGTAAAAGTCCTTAGGGTTTACGCTTAATTTAAAGCCTAACAACTTATTATTATTTTCATTAATTAAATTTAACGACTATAAGGGATAGAAAGTATTCTGTAGATAGCAAAACTACCATTTTGAGCTCGACGTTCATGGCATAAAATGCTTAATACTTCAGTCGTGTCTGGGAAGATTTAAAAGATAAAAAGATTCCACATGCGCAGCGATTACCCAATGTTTACATTATAGCTATTTCGCATAGCCTCGTTTATCACACAATTAGTTTCTCTATTCTGTTATGCACGGGTTAATTGAGTGTAATACATTTCGCGCGTTCTGGCGTAATGTGGTCGCGTTTGTCACCAGACACTTTACGGTAACATATTTAGAGTTCTGGTTAATCCCGATTGATTTTGGTACGTAGTAATGTATTGGTTGTTTATCGGACTGGTAACCAGTCATAATTAGGGACAGAAATTTGCGCTGAGTATGGTAGTGTTTGAATGGGATTAGGTCTAATGAAACGAAACACTGCGAGGAGTATGAACAGACCCTAGATTTAATCTATTTTAATAATTTTTGAACATTTTTTTTTACAGAGATTACTATTTATTGTATCTGGTCCGAACGTCTCGATTATTTTGCTTTAGATGTCTTTCAAATGCTATCTATTTAAAGGAGCTTAACCTCTATTTTTTGGACACAAATGAGTAGCATTTAATAATGTAATATGAATGTATATAATTATATATAAACTGATTTAAATTCAGTCATTTCTGTTTTATTTTAATTTCTAACCAGTTGTTGGTCTGCCAAATACGCAAAGAGTCCAAATTGAATGCCAGTCTTTGACTTCATTGACACTCCCACATGGGATATGTTTAACCTCGTTCATCGAGTCGCTTCATTACAAATGGCGATTCGTGTGCCAGTTTTAAAATGTTCAGTTTGTCTTAAATATTGGATATCAGAAGCCCATCTCTTCACAATAAGATAACAACATCAATGTTGATTTAAATTGACCAATAAGTTGTGTTTACAATGTCGAAGACTGTGGATGATATTCAGTTAGCTACTTGCCTCTAAACCTTATTCTTTAACAAAGAATCCTAGATTTTGAACAAAATTGTGTTTGCTTGGGTTTTTATTTTCGAAAGACTATCATTTATTTATTTCTTATCTCAAAGTCTATACTCGTATAATCTGACAAATTCTGCTTAAAAGGGCTAAATCGCTAATATTTGGGATCTAGAAGTTGACACAAATGGGTCGCAAAGCATATAATAATGTAATATGAATGTATATAAACTGATTTACATTTAATCGTTTCCGTTTTTACTCTAATTTCTAATCAGTTATTTTCGGTGAAATACGCCAGAAGTGTCAATCGAATGGCAGTTTCTAGCGTCTGGTTATTCCAGTCTACACCCATAGTATTTATTGCGCATGTTCTCCAGATAAGAAACTTGTCTACGATATCACCCTAGGTGGAAGTGGACGTAAAACTCCAGAAACGAACGAACGAACAGATAAGAATATGGCCTCACCTTTTGACATGACTTGTGAAATATGTCTAGCCTCGTTCGTCGAGTCCCTTATTACAAATGGCACTGAAACGCATTATGGTACACGATTCGTGTACCAATGGTAAAATGTTTATTTTGTCTTAAATTTTGAATATCAGAAGCCCATATTTTCACGATACGCTAACAACACCAGTGCTGATGATTTAAATTGACAAATAATTCGTGTTTTGGATGTCGAAGATTTTGTATGATATTGAGTTAGACACAAACTAGGTCATTTCGGGACTAACACATGGTTTAATTTTATTTCAATAATTCGCTTGCGCGTAGGGGTCTTTAGCAGTGGGAGGAAACCGGAGGACCCGGAGAAAACCCACGAGGTTGGACAGGCGACCCTTCTCCTTGCCACGTACAACCGGGGATTCGAAACCACGCCAGTTGACTCAATGACAGACTTTATGTTACAGCGCGCACGTGCTAACCATTCAGCCACCCAACCCCCGATATTGAGTTAGAGACTTCGCTACTTTAAGTCGAATGTTTTTCATACTGATGTACATTAAAACATTAGTTGCTTTAAAGCCTATTTTTTAAACAAAGAATCCTAATTTTATTTTGCCTGGAGGCAAGGCGCAGGTAAAGCTACAAATCATGACTTGTGAGCTTGTCATGAGACAGGTATATAAAACTACTAGGCTATTAATCAGCCTCCAGCTACACTATAAACATATCAAACCTGTTTACTTATATTCCTGCTTAATAAACCGCTATAAGCATTTATATCTACCGTATTATATATACTCCTTGATTCGTATACACTTATATATTTAGTCTCTTTCGTCCCTTTCGCTTTTCTATTTGGGGGGTTGGGTGGCCGAATAGTCTTAGGCGTTCGCTTTATATTCTAAGGGTCCGTCAAATGGCGTGTTTTGGAATCTCAGCTTGTATACATGATATGGATTAGGGTCGTCTGTACTACATCGTGTGTATTCTCCGGGTCCTTCGCTCTATAGACCCCAACCACGAAGCAAAATATTTAAAAAAGAATGAACCATATGTTAGTTCCACAATGACTTAGTGTGTGTTCTCCGAGTTCGATCCCGGTGTTAGCTCTCTCTCTCTCTCTCTCTCTCTCTCTCTCTCTCTTCTTAATTTCTATTCTAACATTTCAAGGTTTTTCTCACATATATATATATTTTTCTTTAAATGTCCCATCCTCATTAGCCCAGTAGGAGCAGAACAGTACGACGTTAAACCTCGTTTCATTTCAGTTCATTTTTTTAAATGTCTTTATACATGCACATTTGTTCCTAATGAACAGTCACTGACAATTTGGACATCTGAACAAACCCGCCGTTAAGAGCCCAAGCATGTATAATATTCATCTCAGTAGTCCTTAATGGGCGGACAGACTCCGGTGAAAAAATTCCTTCATATCACTATTGGGTCTTCTAACAATAAGTATACAGTGTTGGGTTGGGTAAAATTATCTAGGGGTGATATTTATTTTTTTTTTATATCAAAGGTTAGATAATCTATATGAGTACATTTCAACGTGAATTAAGCAGTGAAAAATTGTATGTTAAATCCCCCAGTCATTAAAGATACCTCCCCACGTAAAAAATGTGTGATCCATGATTCAATGATATATTTGTACCCAAAACAAAATAATTTATCAATCAAAAGTTTGCTTCAAATCTCTCTTAAAACATTTTTATCTCACGATTCATTTTTTTTTTTTTTTTTTAGTCAGCCTTTTGTGGGACTTTATTTTGGATGGATCCATTTCCCATGTCGTTAGTCTCTGTCCATTTAGCATAAATATCGAAGCATAAACGGACTCTTAGATTATCTTCAGTCAATGTTTAATCGCATCATGCTATACGTTTAAGTCTCTCGATGTTCGATCAACACATACGAAGTGCTAACTTTCATTACTAAACAATAAACAGTCATGTTGCCAGTTAGTGATATCTTTACATTGTTGCCTTGTGAGCACCCCAGTGTCTGTTGTTCAGGGAATCCAGTATTTTTATACTAAAATTGTGTGTCTCTACTTTCCATATATATAT
Source organism: Patella vulgata (assembly GCF_932274485.2). NCBI lineage: Eukaryota > Metazoa > Mollusca > Gastropoda > Patellidae > Patella > Patella vulgata. The sequence goes on along the minus strand of NC_065884.2, from coordinate 61,484,167 downwards.
ATATATATATATATATATATATATATACCAAATTTGCCATACTTTTATTTGAAATAACTACCATATAAATACTTTCGTGGGAAGACATCTTTAAGGTTTTCTTTTTAAAAACATTTTAGGAGCTCTTCGTTAAGGTTTTAAAGAATAATTGCTTTGTTAAACATGCATTATGCAAGAGTTAATCTGCCTATTGCGGGTCTTTCTTTAGGTCTGAAATGTTATCTGAATTATTAATCAGACATTAATTAACTTATCAAGACCATAATCAACTCTCGATGCCATCGTTAGCCTGCGATATTTAGAGGATTTGAATACGTTTTGTGATGGATGATTTAACGTAAAAATGAATAATCGATACTTTGTTTATTTATCGTAACAGCGGTAGCAATGACGACCGAGACTAGCCTAAAATTGAATCACTAGTAACTGACTGAAATTTTTAGCATAGTCTCTTTTCACTATCTATATTCTAACTATTATAACGAGAACTATTAGCTCTTTGTCTAATATTGCCTAATACCCCTTTAAATATTTAAGTCTTTTTCTTGGCTAAGATTTTAAGGGTTTTGTTAATTTGATATTTAAAAACGCTTTTACAAAAAAGGATTTCTCTTGTGGAATATTTAAGGACTCATTTACGAAATACGTTATATCCCATAGCTGGCTTTCTGTAATGACGTAATTTTTTTTTTTTTTTTTTAAAAAAGCGCTCTTAAAAGATTTAACTATTGCTCTGTTAAAATATCTAGAGACTTCTTATTAGGCGTCGTGTTAAATCTTTTAAGAGCTTTTTTTCTTAAATTACGTCATAACATAACTGATTTTGTTATTAACAACCGACAATTTAAGTCAAAACCAAAATTAATAGCAGTAAATAAACCCACTTCCGCTTATGCTTTTTTAAAACGAAAATTTAAAAGTTTATAGATTTGTCCTATCAAAATGACTTATCCCCACCAAATCAACCCAATATTATTTTAAATTAACCAGTCTAACTGCAATAAATCTCTCACGGTCGAGTTGGATTTGTTTTGTTAAATATTCATGTACATAGATGAATATATATAGCTTTTGTTAAAGCGTTAGTGGTTGTTACTTTTTGTTGTTGTTTGATAATGTCCCGGATTGATCTTAGAAATCAACTAATTAAAGGGGCATTATGTAAGATTTAGATAAAGAGCTGACAGTTCTCACTATAATAATCATCATTACTACAGTCAGTCTCGATTATCCATTTTTGCGTTTAATCAGCAATGCGCGTTGAACTGCAGATCCGATTCAAATTCAGTGAAAATCCCAGACATAAGATGGCATCGAGAGTTGATTATGGTCTGGATAGGTTAATAAATGTCTAATTAATAGTTTATATAACATTTCAGGCCCAAAGAAAAACCTGCAATAGGCAGATTTACCTCTTGCTTAATGCCTGTTTAACTAATCATTGCTAGTTCGATTAATCGTAGTTAGTTCTTATACGAATTTGCCTGAAAATGGTCTTAGCCAAATTGCCTTGATTATAGTATAATATAATTCGAACTCGATATGGTATGGTTTTACTCGGTTGAATTTACTTCATGAACAATCTGATTAAAATACAGATCTATATTTCGGTTTTTTTTTATACTTTCGATGGCCTACACTATCACCCGATTAGATTTTATTACATACTTCGAGAAGGTATTTGTTGAGTAATAAAACCTTCTAGTAGTTTATCGAGGGCTGGCCGTCCTTACCGCACGGTACAAATAAAACCTTCTAGTAGTTTATCGGGTTCGGGTGCTTCCGGAGTCCAAAATGGTCGCTTTATATAAATGAGAATTTTGGGGATAACTAACCCGAACCCTAACCCTTTTAAAAAGACTGAACTTGGGTCTAATTTACTTTTTACTTCTCTTAGAAGGGTTAGGGTTAGGGTTCGGGTTAGTATTCCCCTAAATACTCATTTGTATAAAGCGGCCATTTTGGTATGAGTTCTGGCTTGTTCTTGAATTTGTTGCTTCTAGTGGTGATAATATTTGTACCGTGCGGTAAGGACGGCCAACCCTCGATAAACTACTAGAAGGTTTTATTACTCAACAAATACCTTCTCGAAGTATGTAATAAAATCTAATCGGGTGACATTATATGAAGATCTGACCAGTTGTAATGGAAGTCACGTCAGGGGTCGTATGAGCGACTTTTGGCCCTATGACGTCAGACATTGATTAATCAATCAGCATTGACGTTTTTAGTAGTTTACCCACATTTCCGTGCATCGCACGCTAAGAAGTTCCCGTAACAGATCGTTTCATTGCCTAAGCTGGCACTTCAACCGAATCCGGGTTATATAACAAATCATCAGATCCTAGTGAATTAAAGACAAGTAAAACGAAATTTTGAACTAAAAGAAACGAAACGAAATAGGATCTGTGTTTTAATCAGATTGTTTCATGGACGCCTGATACTAATTCGGTATAGGGTATTATTGTTTTGATTGTTTATTATTTGTTTATTATTTAAGAAATCCACGTACTATTAATCAACTTTAGCCTTTCATTTTATAAATTCTTTGCCTTTTATTACGGACAGTATAAAGCATTATTCGGCATAAATTGCCGTTTATTATTACGTATTTTATATGCAGTTTATTGAATGTGATTTTACTGTTATGCTTTTTGTTTTTGAAATTTTTTTTTATCAGCGATCAAGTCTAAAAATGTCTTTATGGTATGAAAAATTAGACCTAGAGAGGTATAACAATGTGAGGAGAATTAAACTGAGTTGTAACTCATGTCAAACAAAATTTCAAGAATCAAATGTTCAAATCCATTCGCTTTTGGGTAAAGGTGATACTCCACCTGTTTCTATATACTGACCTACTGGGGTTAACTTTTAGAAATATTCTTGGTGTTTCCATTAAAGGGGCATTATGTAAGATTTAGATAAAGAGCTAGTCGTTCTCCCTATAATATTTCTAAAATTGATAATGCAAAATGAATATATTGAAAATTTCATTCAAATTATTTCATTTTGAGAAAGATATCAATGATTGTAGTTTTGACAAGATGTGTGCATTGGTCGTAATCACCGTACTAGCCATTCGAGTCTTAGCCCGCTTCTCCATTTTTAAATAAATTAAATCATTAAATGGCCACACCGTTCTAATCTACTTAAATCGGAGCCATCCAATCGCATCGAGAGATTATTGTGGTCTTGTAATGTTAATAAATGTCTAAATAATAATTTAGATAACACTTAAGGCCCAAAGAAAGACCTGCAATAGGCAAATTTAGCTCTTACATAATGCCTGTTTAAACCGTTGTCCTTAATTGAATAATTCGATTCAATACTACAAAACATTTTAAGGTGGTGATTCAAAATCCAAAATTCCCAGGGTTCTTCGTTAAATCACCAGCTTTAATTAATTTTTTTAAACGCGTTGACGTCAAAAATATAGCAAAATCTTTCAACATGGCGGTCGAAAACTTCAAGGTTCACCTCTTGAATCACCACCCTTAATATATATATACATATATATATATATATATATATATATATATATATATAAATTTTTTAAACGCGTTAATGACGTCAACACTGGTGTCATGAACGCAATCTTACTTTTGTGTGACAGTTGAACGAAGGCGTCAAGAAAGCTTATAAATATTGATTCTAGTTGTTGTCATGGTTAACTATCTGTTGCTATAAAATTGGAATAAAGGGGCTATCACCTCCCAGCCCCTGTCTCAACTAATCTGAACACTTACTCCGGACAGAAGAAATATATTAATTATTTTGCTAATCTATTTCAAAGGTTGAATAAAGTTTGGTTTAAAATTATAGCCACTAAAACACTAAAAGAACGATGCGGCTTCTGATTAAAATAACAAATAATAAAATTGTGGATACGTTTTTACTACGTATGATATTTTGGGCCCTCGGATGAAACAATGTGGTTGCTTTTAATCAACACTCATCAGTTTAAATATATATTATGTAAGATTCAGATAATAGATAATAAAAGATGAATAATATATTGAACATTTCATTTAGATTACATTATTCTAAGCGACGTTGTGAGTTTTGCCATGATAGTCTCGATTGTCCAGTGCCATTGCCTCGATAATAAACAAAATTTTGAGTATCCATTTTAACGTTATGGCGTGAATGTTCTAATCCATATAACACCATGCATATTCGATGCTCTAAAGTTGATTATAGGTTTGCCATTTAAATAAATGCCTAATTAATAATTTATATACCATTTAAAGAACTGTAACGGACATATTTAACTCTTGCATAATGTATCCTTCAAACGAAATTATAATCCTATAGAGAATGCCCCATTACTTATCTAAAAGCAACCAAATAAACAAATTGTTTTGAATTATTTTAACGATACGGAACGCAAACTTTAAAATAAAGAGAAACAATCATAACCTCCTTGATAATAAAAATTATCTGTAAGGCTTCGAGCATATAGATATTTCCTGACTGAGGCTGTGTCTTTGGATACTTCCCGACCCAGTCATCGTCACTAGATACTTTCTGACTGAGTCATTGCCTTTAGATACTTTCTGACTAAGTCATTGTCCTTAGATACTTCCTGGCTGAGTCACTGCCATTAGATTGGAGTGAACGTAAAAGATCACTTTGCAGATGGAATTCGACATAAGAGTAGGTCGTAGCGCCGCTGCCCGGGCAAAATTTCACTCATAGGACACTGTATGGCGTATGTCCGTTTTCATTAGCCGAGTCGGAGCAGAACAGTAGGACGCTAAACCCCATTTCATTTCATCTTTTGTTATAGGAATATCCGAAAACGGTTTAATTTCACACAGTATTTACAAAGATATGACTAATGGAAAAGTCCATTGAGCTATGCTGCTGCCTATGTAACACAGTAGCCGCCATCTTTATTTTGCGTGAACCTAATTGATGGCTCTGTTTTAAATCTGATTGAGTGCAAGCATAGAGATGATCCAGCATTGGTATTTTGATTTTGTTTCTTAATCAAATGTTATATAGTCAATCTGAGTACATTTTAGCATGGATTAAGCCAGGAGAAATTTGACATTTTCCGAATATAAAATTACACATCATTACTGGATTTCAATTGTATGGCATGCAGGAGAAAGTGTAGCTTGCGCGTTCATGACAATTGGACGTCTCTGAAGGGTAAGGGTAAACCTAGTGAAATTGTTCTACCTAGTACTGAACTTATACCCATAGTAAAATCAGTATATTTCTCTGGAACTGTTTCAGAGCAACTATAGTGCAGCCCATAATCAACTAAATAGAATAACGGATGGTCATGATTTTTATGGATTGAAACATTATTTAAAAAAGGATAATTGAGACTTTGTTTATTATCGTTACAATGATGCTATTCTTATCAAAACTTCAAACAGTCATGATTCAGAAAAAAATAATTTGAATGAAATTTCCAACAATTTAAATATTTTTTTACATTATCTATTTTAAAACTACTTAGCTATTTATCTAAATCTTATATAGTAGGAAACAATCGGTAATATCAACAGTATATTTTATATCACTGGATATCGTCTGAAGAGGATGCCAAATATTGCGAAATTTGTAATTACTAAGCGGGAGTGAACCAGTTTGTGGTTGATATTTTTTTAAGTATTTTAACTTTTACAATATTGGACTTTACAATGTCTTCAAGACTTAAACATACATTAAGCAAGAGCTAAATCTGCCTATTGCAGGTGTTATATAAATTATTATTTTGATGTTAATAAACTGATCAAGACCATAATACACTCTCGATGCCATCGTTAGTCTGCGATATTTATTGGATCCGAATACATTTTGTGACGGATGATTTAACGTAAAAATGGATAACCGAGACTTTGTTTATTATCGTATCAACGGTAGTAATGACGATCGAGACTAGCCTAATATAGTATCGCTAATATCTCGGTTCAAAGTAAATCAATTTGACTGAAATTTTCAGCATATTCTGTTTTCGTTATCTATTGTTTAACTATTGTAGCGAGGAGTGTCAGCTCTTTATCTAATCTTACCAAATGCCTCTTTAAGCTTTTGTCGTATTATTTATAAGAGAAACAAGCAGTGAAAAAGTGAAAATATAAAGGCGTATCAAAGCAGAAGGTCACTAATGATTTCCATGTTTAAGTTTCAACACAACTAAGCACTTAAAATAGATCTTTAGGGCGATTAAAACAGATACTATATTGGCCTCGATGTTCGTGGATATAATTTGGATATCGTTTAGACGCCAACATGCGATTATAAAAGAAATATAAATGACATGAAATCAATAGAAAATAACTTATATGGACATAACAACCATACAGATTGATTTTTGTACCAATTTGCTTTGTGGTATGGAGGTTGGGGGGGGGGCGGGGTAACACGCGTGTGTTGCGTCATAAGATCGCTCGTTGTGTCAATTGGCGTGGTTGCGATTCCCCAATTGTACGTGACAAGAAGTATTATCGCCTAAAATTAAACCATATGTTTGTCCCGATATGATTTAGTTTGTGTCGAGTGGAAGTTAAACCCCCACTTGGACCGGAAGACGTGGTGTTTGGGGAACCTCTTTTTCTGATTGGTTAATGCAAATATAGTTTTCATAAGTGACAGTCTAGAGCACACAATCGCTTCGTTAAACTATCCGTTGTACCAGATTTTGCCATTAACTGGGTAATCAAACAAAAGGGAATTCCCTCGAACCAGCATTCAGGTCATATCCGGTCCAACGAAGTTTCATTTGAAATTAATAATGCTGTAAAGCGATTAATTTAGTAATATTGGATGCTACATAAGGACTAAATAAAAATGTCTTCACCGAGTCAAAACGAAATGGTACATGATTTACATTGTCCCTATTGTAGTATGCTAGACAAGATAATGTACGAAATTTTAATTCTATCAAGTGCCTGTGCTAATTTTTGTTTTCATTTCCTTTTTTACTGTGCATGATCTGAAAGTCTTTATTGGGTTTTTTTGGGTTTTTTTTGTGTGGGGGGGGGGGGGGTATTCTGAAAATGCCAGATCTTTAAAAAGATACTACTGCGATGAATTACTATTTTAAACTATGTCATTTAACAGGTCCCATTCCAATTCACCTCCCACTCTCATTGCAGAAGCAAATAAAGCACCATATTATACACAACATCAACAATATTTTGGATTAGTTGTGGTAAAAAAAATATATTATTGATTAGTCAAAGGATGAATTATACTGGAACAATGAAGTATGTTTGTTAACTCTCTATGTTGATGCCAACTGAACTGCGATCACGGATCTTGGGAAATCCACCGATAATATTTAAAGTGGTGCCCCCATGATCCGCGCCCACAATAGCCGGACTTAAATCTACTGACTGGTATCCTTGCGCCCAACATCTGGATTGGAAACTGTCTTTGAATGGAATCATTGATGAAGACTCTGGAATGGTGTTGTCATCAATCTGTTACAATAAACTCATTCTGATAGTTTCGCATTTCTAACCAGCAATAGCCAAAGTTTCGTATCCTGTGAAGTGTATTTCTCGTCAAATGCATACCCAATATCCAATACATTACAGAAAAAGAGTGATGACTAGTCGACCTTTTGTTTTCTCGTCCGCCATGTTGTTATGTCATTGCTCATGCCAGTAGTTGACGTAGTCCCGGGACATTTCAACCTGGGACCCCATCAACTTACTGCACGTACAAAGACCTGCATTATTATGTGGCTGTCTGCTTCATCTTTATGTGTTGACGTCACCAGTTTCTGTGATTTGTCAGACCTGTAACGCTCCTTAAAAAAAACTTGTCTCTGATCTTTTAAGGTGACTTTCATCCTAAACAAGGAAAACCTATTCAAACAAGCAGTAACTTCAACAATCCTTAATAAAAATTGAAACTATGCAAAATTTATAGACATAATCTACATGTACACGACTTTTAAACATCTTTTGTTCACGCCTTTATGTCGACGTATATTTAAAAAATTAGCATATTAGGAATAAACGTCAAACCACTCAACATATATCATGTCAGCTTTGGTTGCGGACTCGCTTTTCTTTTCTTTTTCTTTTTTAAAAAATAATATAATAATTTCATATTTTAAAGACACATCGCTTTAGAGTATTAAGTTAGTCATATAATTTATTATTTTATTTGAGACTATTTAACATTTTAACACATTTAATGTTTAAGGACATCTAATAGTTTAAAATATTTTTAAATTAGAATATTTTAGTTTATAATATTTTAGAATAGAATATATTTGAGAAAATGTATATAATTTAATACTTCAAAATATTTGATAAAAATAAAAAAATAAAAAATAAATGCATTTATTTTCTCTTTTGAATTGAAATATAGATAATCTTTATGTCTAAACAATTAAATGATTTTTGTTTAATTATTATTAAATCAAAAACGACGTTTGAACAAAAAAGATAAAAAAAAGAAGAAAATAAATAGAATTCAAATAAAACGTCAATTTTCATTTCAAATTGACAAGCTAAATGATGTTTTCGACTAAATATCCAAACAATTTTTTTTTTTTAAATTTTGAAATATCCCATTATCAAACAGAATACACCGTACGTATGTATCGATTTTAAAATTGGATAAGATTGGGTTTTAAGGGTGATTATTCACATTACTATAAAACAAAGTTATCATATTCAACTATTCTGTTAGTGAACCGTATTAAATCAACTTCTGTATATTCTAATGTGTGAACTGTATTATAGTTTATTTGCCGAAAGCTATGATTTTTATCTTCGTATATCACCTTGACTACTTGTTGTTATCTATATATTTAAATAGTCTACATATGACTAGTTTTTTTTTAGGATATTTGTAACAATGGCATTTCCTTTTTATGTCTAAACTTTAACCAAGCAAATCAACTTGTTATATTTTCATAGAAATCTAAAAATATGTCCGTTCAAAATATTTTTAGGTGTGACAGAAAATATTTTTAAGTAATGATATTTTGCATTTTTACTGCTTACCCTTTCTTGTTTGAATACCTTTAATCTGTATTTTTAAAGACTCCATGATTTCACAGAGGAATTTATTTTTAGGTATTTTGTGTTTTACAATTTTACAGCATTTGGAAACGCATTTGACAAGACCTTACTTTGTCACTGCTTGGACAAAGTACACGTATTTGTGGTTTGGTTAATGTGTTTCATTACTTAAAAATAGATTTAATCTTAATTGGTTCAGTACTATTTAACGAATATTAATTAAGTACACTTTACTTAATCTTGGTTGTTCAAATTTAATCAAGGATTCTTATTCAATCGGATCGAAATTGGCATTTTAAATTTCAAAGTTACTGCTAGGTTTTAGTATTACAAATAATAAAAGATGTCGACAGATATTAAGGTCCATGCGAATTGTATCTCATTGGTAAATTTTTTTATGAATAATAAGAACTTTACACAGATCACTTCATCCCGATTTTCTCACAGATCGTTCGTAAATAACAAAACTTTCGTTAACTCTTCATAACAAATGTCAGTAGTTTTTAACTTAAAATAATTTGGCATATAATTAATTTTTCTTTTAAAAAGAACGCCCAGAATCGTATATTTTACTACTGATAGTTCAAATAAAAACGACTCAAATCCTCCTGTATTATGCAAGATTCATTAAGGGCTAGAAAATAAAGAAAACATACCTTGAGATGGTTGTGGTGGATTAAAAACTAGAAATAGGTTTTGATATTAAAAGTTCAAATACCAACACTTTCATTTGATCCTAGGAGTAACTCTCTGTCTTAAGAGGAGATGTAACTGTATCAGAAGACGAAGCTCGAATGACGATAGAAGACCTTGGTGGCGTATTTAAGCGGGTCGCAGAACAGGTAAAATGGCCGCGGGGTGGGAAATAACTTAACAACTTGTCAATATTTGAAACATTTCGATTTTTCCACGGTGATGATTGGTCATCTATCATTAATTCCTAATATCAATCAATCAGATTGCGATGACGTATTTCTTCCTGGATGCATTCACTCGAAACGGCGAGAAGTTCTCGTAATTACGAAAAACGCCGCCTGAGGGTCGGATCTACACTAAACTTAATTAATTACCCTCTAAAGTTTATTTGTAAACAAAACAGTTATTATAGGGGTCTATTACATACAATAGAAACGTCAATATTTAGATATGGCACCCGTCGGGGGAGGTGTGTAAACTCGCCCTAAGTGTCATTAGGGGATCCGAGAATTACGTTACCTCCCTCGGTAATGATTGAATATCCCGAGCGGCACAATGGTTTAATGTAGAGAGACAATAGAAGGGGGATATAGGTATATTGTAGACTAAATGATATAATAGATTGATAGACGAGTATAATTTATGATGATAAATACGTTAATAAATGGGGATTAAAGACTTCGTCAGCATTGAAAGTAAATGTAGATAACCTACTTCAGATGAAGGTGATGACAGGTTGAGATTATGCCACCATTTTAAATAATAAACTCAGTGTCTAACATTTTGTGATTGCGTATGCACACCTTGTTTTAGAATTCTTAATTTTCCCTTAGATATGATAAACAAGAGCGTTGTGTTTGATATACCTTCATTTTACCTTAATTTATTTTCTTAGATATGAAATAAAAAGTGTTGTATTTGATATACCATTCAATCTCCACCCACCCCATCCTATCTTAATTCTTTTTTCTTAGATATGAAATAAAAAGTGTTGTATTTGATATACCATTCAATCTCCACCCACCCCATCCTATCTTAATTCTTTTTTCTTAGATATGAAAAATATGAAAAAAAAGTTGTATTTAAAATACCACCCAGTCTCCTCCCACCCCACTCCTATCTTATTTTTTTCTTAGATATGATATAAAAAATACCACCCAGTCTCCATCCACCCCACCCCTATCTTATTCTTTTTCTTAGATATGATAAAAAAGCATTATATTTGATATACCACCCAATCTTCACCCACTCCATCCCTATCTTAATTATTTTTCTTAGATATAATAAAAAGAAAATTGTATTTTAAAATACCAACCAGCCTCAACCCACTACACCTCCATTTTTAAATCGCAGTTTACATTTCTAACCCTTCTGTGGATATAATAACATTTGATCAATGCAATGCATAAAGTGGTTATTATTTAAAATCAGATTTTTAATTTACAAATTCTCAGCAAGTTATCCATGTCCAACCCCATTTACTTCATAGATTTGATACAAATGTATATTTTGTAACACCACACAGAGTATTGCTCTTGCTGTATAAGTGTAAATTATTCCCTTTTTTCAAATATAAAACCGAATTTTGGTTTATTAGATATTTTTTTAATTTATCCTGCAACGTATATGTGGTGGGGACAGACGTGTGGTTTGTCTATAAAAAGATATCCAGAAACGGTGATTTCATTTACCCGAGTTACAAGTTTAATAAACTTTTACATTGTTGAAAATTGTATAAATTAAATATTTAACATAAATAAATGTCATGTTAATTTACAAATAAAAATTTAACACATAAATTAATGTCATTATGTTAATTTGCAAAAAATTCAAAATAATCTCTATACATGGATTGCTGCGGCATTTTTAATGGATTTTGTTTTTTAAAGTTTCGTAAATTAGAAAGGGATTTCATTCACAAAGAGGTACAACATATACTCTTTTAGAGATATTTAGTAACTGGATAGCGCAATAAACTATAACACATACTTGTGGAAAAACAGCAACTTCTTTATTTGGGCACTTAACGTTATCAAGATAATACTGTAATACAAAAATTATGAGGCCAATTTATACAATTGGATAAATTAGAATCTTAACACGTAAATGCTTTTATCTAATGGAATTTATTGATTAAAAAAACAAAATGATCAAAATCTTTTCGTGGCTCGCAGCGACACCTTTAGGGGGATATGCAGGAAAGGAAATATTTCTGGAGAATATTTCACACACATTAAACGTCAAGTATGTTTTAATATGACGCACCCTAATCCCGGTAAAAGATAAAAGTTAAGGCCCGCTGCAGATTTCGTCATAGGTCGCGAGATGTAAATAGGGTTAGAGCAAGTGATTGTTGACTAGATTGTGGGTTAGGGTTCCAACGTGCACGACAATGTATACACGTGTCATCGGTTTTCGTCCCATCCGAAATACTAGACTCTGTCATTGCTAGGCCCATCGCCCTGCATCGCCGACAAGAGGAACCCGCGCCGAAAAATCCAACCCAGAGGAACTTTTCGGTCAACACCGTGAAGGAACCAGAGACATCCTGGTCAGCGTGCCAACGTCTTTCGCACTGAGTCACCGCGACCACGCTATCACTAAGACATTTTAGAGTCTATACTGACACCGGCGCTTGTTCATGTTCTTCAGCTAACTATAAAAAAAATAGTAAGAGCTTGTCTTAAAACGTTTTGAAATGTATATAATATGCTAATTTTACGAGTCATTAAAATTTTGTGAAATGATGTTAAAATGTGGGTTTAACGACCTACGTTTCTCCACCAACGGGTCTAATGAAAACGGATAATACTTTAACTAGAGACTATTCAATAGCTCGGTGATTATTTTGCTAATTATTGCCTAAGTCAAAATCCTATAATCACTACACATGTTAATGTTTAAAGGATATTGCTGGAATTGTGAGCAATTTCAAAATTTTACGCTCACTTTGAACTTTTGTTACCTTTTATTTCGTTTGTGAATCCTGAGGATCAGTTCGAAAACCGAATAATATTTAGATTTTTAGCACGTGTTAATTTTTTTGTATTATGAATATTTAAAAAAATAGGGGCATTTGTTTCCTGCTTCAATTCCAGTGTATGGATAATCTTATAATAAAGAATTCCTTTAAATGAATTACGTATCCTCTGTTCCGATTGGTTCAACATTTTAGCTGAAAGCTTCAGACAAACTATTTGGAAATAAAATGGGGTTTAACGTCCTACTTTTCTGCACCGACTGGGCTAATGAAGACAGACATACGCCATACATAGCGGCGCTACAGTCCAAATCTTATTTCGAAACCCAACTATCAAGGGTTCTTTTACGTGCACGCCAACGTTTATTTTCTTAATGATAGTGATAATGCCTCTCTAGATATGACCGAGAGAGAGAGGGGGAGGGAGAGGGAGAGAGAGAGAACAGAAAGAGAGAGGGGGGTTAACGTCCACTCGACACAAACTAGGTCATTTTGGAACTAACATATGGTTCAATTTTATTTAAATAATACGCTTGCGTAGGGTTCTTTAGCAGTAGGGAGAAACCGGAGGACCCGGAGAAAATCCCCTAGGTTGTACAGGTGACCCTGCTCCTTGCCACGTACAAACGAGGAATCGAAACCACCCTAGTTGACTCAATGACAGACCTTATGATATGCGCTAACCATTCGCCCCCCACCCTCTCTAGACATGCCATTTTACCACAATTCTAACAAATGAAAAATATGTATTGGCTTTTAATTGACAGAATTATTTCTTAAATTATGGAAAAGAGATGTAAATATCACCATAAATGATAAAACTATGTGCCCGTACGGAATGGAAACTGTATCTTGTATTATATTCTAGACATATAACTGAGCATTTATGCATTGGCCGAGAAAGTTCATCCAGATTTTCCGGCGTGGTTCTCCCTTGTCAGTGATGCAGGACGGAGGGGCTTACAAGAAAAGCTGTCTAGTCGTTCGGATGGGACGAAAAACCGAGGTCCCGTGTACACATTGGCGTGCACGTAAAAGATCCCTTAGCAGTTGGAATTCGATATAAGAGTAGGCCGTAGTGCCGCTGTCCGGGCAAAATTTCCCTCATAGCACACTGTATGGCGTATGCCCGTCTTCATTAGCCCAGGTTAGGAGCAGAACAGTAGGACGTTAAACCCCATTTCATTTCATTTGACTCTGTTAGTGACCTTAGCCTCTCATATCTAGTAGCTTCGGCTTCTGAAGAACAAGCCCGGACTATAGCCCCATTTAAGTAAGAATAGGCACGGGTGTTGTACACGAGACGGTGTATGCTGCCCTTACTAGAACACCCGATACCGCACAGGAGTTCAGAGGCTATGGCTGCTTTGTTTGTATAAAAAAAACCAGAATTTGGATTCGCCATTATCTGTTGCATGTTATACAAATTAATAGAATACACATTCGCGATTAGTCACTGATTAAGGGAGGTCATGGTGGCTAAGTGGGTAAGACGCTGGATCGCTAGCCTGGAGGTCGGGTGTTCGATCCCTGCATTGGCCTAGAAAGTTCCAGCGTGGTCCCTTGTCAGTGATGCAGGACGGAGGGCCTGGCAAGGACAGTTGTCTAGTCGTTCGGATGGGACAAAAACCCGAGGTCCTGCGTACACATTGGTGTGCACGTAAAAGATCTCTTGACAGTTGGAATTCCATATAAGAGTAGGCCGCAGTGCCTCTATCCGGGCGTATGCCCTTCTTGATTAGCCAAGTTCGGAGCAGAACAGTAGGACGTTAAACCCCATAGTCGTCCCATCCGAACGACTATATTTTGTCCGTTGCCAGGCCCTACGTCCCACAACACTGTCAAGGAGGAACTACGCTGGAAAATTTCCGATGAACTTTCTTGGCCAACGCAGGGATCGAGCACGGGACCTCTAGGTTAGCGAGCCAACGTCTTACTCACTGAGTCACCGCGGCTTCAAAGATTGGATAGAACTAAATGAACTAATAAATTAATCTTTCAATATCCTACATCGATACTTGCAGTCTATAACCTCTACATCTAATCCCTAGCATTTCTACCTTAGTTAATGAGTAAGGTTCTGTAAATTAATACCGATTCGGGCTGTTATAATACCGAAATTCCCGGTTTTATAGGACCTGGGAAATGAAAAAAAAAATAAAGAGGATGGCTATTTTGGCTCCAAGGAATAATGTCGGCCGGGTATCCACATGTATTTTTTGTTTGTGTTTGTGTGTGTGTGTGTGAGGGGGGGGGGGGGGCTACTAAATAAAACTTAGATAGGCACGCATGACGTACACTATTAACCAGTATGTTGAAAATTGCAGGCATTATGTTCACGCCAAACAATAACATAAATTTAAGTTGAAATAGGTGACAGTACTAGCTGTAAAAACATGACTTTCTAGCACTTTTTACTGTCGTCATCTTTATGTTTAAAATAACAAAGGTATGTGTTGATATGCAGCGAAATTGTAATGAAATTAGGTTTAACGTCCTACTAGTCCACGCCGACAGGATTAATGAAATGAAATGAAATGGGGTTTAACGTCCTATTGTTCTGCTCCCAACTGGGCTAATGAAGAAGGACATACGCCCGGAAAGCGGCACTGCGGCCTACTCTTATATCGAATTCTAACTGTCAAGGGATCTTTTACGTGCACGCCAATGTGTACACGGGACCTCGGTTTTTCGTGCCATCCCAACGATTAGACAACTGTCCTTGTCAGGCCCTCCGTCCTGTATCACTGACAAGGGAGAACCACGCCGGAAAATCTGGATGAACTTTCTCGGCTAATGCAAGGATCGAACACCCGACCTCCAGGCTAGCGTCTTACTCACTTAGCTACCGTATCCCCCCCCCCCCCAGGGCTAATGAAAAGGGGCATACGCCATGAAGTGTGCTATGAGATAAATTTTGCCGGAACAGCGGCACTACGGCCAACTGTCAAGGGTTATTTTACGTACACATATTCAAATGTGACCTGGAATGCCGAGGCTATAACAATTTCTGAGGCGAAACTCGAAAAGTCGACAGCACGACAGCAAGCAAAAATGATAGGTCGCTAATGTCACTGTGTGTTAATTTCTTAATTTCTACTTTACAAGTTGCCTTTTGGCTTGGTATGTCTGTTGGCACCTTGTTAATGACATGAATAAATACAAAAATATGACTAATGTTGGACAGGCGTCCCTGCCACTTGTCACGTACAAGCGGGGATTCGAAACAACGTTACTTGACTCAATGACAGACCTTATAATTTAACGCGCACGCGTTAACCCCTCCTCCTTTTGTACAGGTATAACGCTGGTTGTAATTCGAAGAGTGTTAAGTCAAGCACAAATGATGAATTCTTCTTCTCGCTTTATCTGACATAATCGTCTCAATATTAGGTGATATAAATGTAAAAAATGTCATTATGTATCACGTGTCGTGAAAAGATGGTAGAAGTCTGCCCTGTTAAAATAAATTCCTTATTTAGGCAACGAATTATTTAATAAATTATTATAAAATGTAGCACGGTTTGATAATAAAATATGAATGAATGGGTGGGAGTGGCTTAATATCGCAGCTACATGGTACACCAGACATAAAATGATATGTTAATTTGTCTGTCTATGGGAGCCACGGTGGCTGAGTGAGTACGGCGATAGCTCGCTAGTCTGGAGGTCGCAAGCTCGCCCCCGGTGTTGGCCGAGAAATTTCATCGAGATTTTTAGGCGTGGTTTCCCCTTGTCTAGTCGTAAGGATGGGACGAAAAACCGAGGTCCCGTGTACACATTGGCATACACGTAAAAAATCCCTTAACAGTTGGAATTCGATACAAGGGTTGGCTATGGTGGCTGCTAGCGCCGCTGTCCGGGCAAAATGTCCCTTATAGCACACTGTATGCGTAAGCCCGTCATCATTAGCCCAGTCGGAGAAGAACTGTAGGACGTTAAACCGTATTTCATTTCATTTGTCTGTCTATGGCGAGTACAGTGCGAGGTAGGAGAATTTTGCAAGGGAAATGAGGTTTAACGTCCACTTGACACAAACTAGGTCATTTCAGAACTAACACATGGTTTAATTTTATTTCAATGATTAGCTTGCGCGTAGAAGGAAATTGAAGGAAACTGAAGGACCCGGAGAAAACCCGCGAAGTTGGAAAGGCGACCCTACTCCTTGTCGCGTACAACCGTGAAATCGAAACCACGTAAGTTGATTCAATTACAGACCGCATGATACAGCGCGCACGTGCTAACCATTCGCCCCCCCCCCCCCCACACACCCACCCGTCTTCATTAGCCCAGTCGAAGCAGAACAGTAGGATGTTAAACCCTATTTTATTTCATCTCTTTCCAAAAGACAAAAATGTTATTGTATAGAGTTTTTCATTCAGTATTAGTTATAAAACGTCTTGAGGTTTACATAAAGACATTTAATGTCAAGATCAGCCATCAATCACGGCCGCCATCTTGTCAACGTCAGAGTTTAAGCCGGGTTATTTAAGATTACATGAATTCATTTACATTATACAGACACTCACTTCCTGTTCAGTATTTATTAACAATCTTTACCGTCGAGGTTAAAGGACAATATTGGTGTCTACCATTATTACATATGTGATAGAACTGGTTAAACACATTCCGAATATAATTTTAACACAGAGATCACTGCTACGGTAGGTGCGTAATGAACATTTGATGAAACGGAAAGTGACGTAAATAATGACAAACACGAGTTATCCTTCTATATAATTGACTGAAGTAACGGACGATGACAGACACACGGTCGAACTTCATTTCACTGATAATTCCGATGAAAATGAAAAGTTGATATAGGAGACTGTGAGAGGAGGATATCTGACATGTCATAAAAAGAATCGACTGTCATAAAAAGAATCGACTGTCACTAGATAAGACAAAACGAACAAATAAGAAAAAGTTCGTGCATTACCATGTTTTTATTAAGTATAGAATGAATGAAAACGAGGGAATGCGCGGGCCTTTTCGATTTTTCTCATTTTCTGCAATACCTATGCAGGTTGCAATATGATAAATAGTCATGGACATTTGACATGCTTTGAGAGCATGTTCACAGGTGAAGAACTTATCGCGCAACAGAACCACTGAGCTGCACATGCGACACGCAATAGTGTCATACACGTGGGAGGGGTTCATTGTCAAATTTGACACTTCAAGGAAGAGTTGATGAAAACTGCCGCGTGCTGGTTTATCTATCCATGTTTTGTTTTCCTATCGGTTCTTGCATAAGATTTACTGTTTAGCGTATCTTTGCTTTAGTGTGTTACGTCTAATTTGATCGGGAGACGCGTTCCTCGACGACAACGTCACCCGACAACACTGCAAGAATTGGCCGTGGCACTGCAAGAGGAGTGGGTCAGATTGCCCCAAATCGTGATTGGTCGGTTGATTAGGAGCATGCCACGACGAATTTCTGAATGTCTGAGGATTGGTGGAGCAATTACTCATTATTAAGACAAAAATCAAAAACGTCCATTTTCACTTTTGACGGTATATGTCTTTGCGAGTGAAATGGGGCCGTCAGATAAGCCGCCCATATGAACTGTTTATGTTCATGTGTAGGCAATTGGCCTGTTATTAACATACACTGGTTACCTCTAATAAAAACAGCAATGCATTTCCGCAGTTTTGTATTGTTTCTGAATATCCCCTACTTTTTTGAAGAGTATATTTGGAAGTATTTATCCAGTTCTTTCACATGTGTAATAATGGCTGACACCAATATTTTCCATTAAGTGCAAAATCTTCGTATCATTATATTTGACTAAGTTAATATGCAAGACCAAACAGGTCTTTAATCAGTGTTCGTATTTGTTAGTTCTTAGTTGTTCTTATTGTGTGCTCGCTCGATTCCCCGTTATTGCATGGTGACTTGGCATATAGCCAAGTTGATTTCGACTTACCACTAGCGATCCCTGTCGTCATCATGTTCCGGTTCGATAAATTTGGAGAAATGTTTTGCAAAATTAGTATTTGAAGATTTGTATCTGTAAAATTTGTTTTTCGTGGACGGTCTCTGATGAAATGTAAATGTATGCTAGTTTTTTTTTTTATTTTCTAAAATAAATTTTATCGTTATATTAAAAAATACAAAAATACAATTTACAAATCTGAGACAAATGTCTGATTTGTAAAACAAATATTGATTTTAAGATAAAAAATTTAATTATAGTGTACAAATGTCGAAATACGACAACAGATGGAGAAATAAGAATTAAGGGCTATGGAATAAGATCTATGAATTAAGAACACTGAATAAAGAGCGGTTTTGTCTACCATAAATTAATGCCATGCGCTAACAATACGTTACATTTTTATTCTCTTCTTAAATTACTATGCACTGAAACGGCTAATGCAAGAGAATACTATGTATAGTAAACAAATGAAATGAAATGGGGTTTAACGTCCTACTGTTCTGCTCCGACTGGGATAATGAAGATGGGCTAACGCCATACAGTGTGCTATGAGGGAAATTTTGCCCGGACAGCGACACTACGGCCTACTCTTATATCGAATTCCAACTGACATGAGTTCTTTTACATGTAAACCAAGACTATCCGTTATGCCTTGCCAGGCCCTCGGTAATGGACCACTGACAAGTGGGTGGAGTGCGCGGAAATTCCCGATGAACTTTCCAGACCAAGACCAGGATCGAAGACTGTACCCCCAGGTTAACGAGACAACGTCTTACTCACTGAGCCACCGCGGTTTCTGGCGAATACTGTGCATTAAAACCTTTATAGCAAGGGAGATAACCTTGTATAGATTATTGGTCGTGCTTTCTGTATATTATTATTATTATTGACACGCCTAGTGTCGACATTTGGCTGAATCATTTACCCCCATTAGATTTCGATGATCCCACCCTGCCCAGAAATGGTTACCTTTTCACCGAAATTGTTTTTTCTTAGATTTTGTTTGAGAAGCTTGCTGGGAATATGACAAAAGATTTAAAAATGGGTGGTCGATATGTACATCCCGAATCCTAAATGGGCTTAACATACTCCCCAGTACCAAAGCTGACATACAATGAGGGAAATTACGCACGCGCTTCCTCGATTTCCAGCTGTCGGGCTTTCGCCCCATCTGAACGTCTAGAAAATCCTAAGGAACTTTCTTGCCCAACACCTAGATCGAACCTCCTGGTTAGTGAGTCAGAGTCTTCCACAATGAGCCACCGTGACTCCCATTCAGCGGTAGCTCGTAAAGGTAAATACCTTATCTCGATATTTATATGAACATACGTTTAATTACAACATGATATTTGTTACTAAATTCAAAGCGAGAGAGAGACAGAGAGAGAGAGAGAGAGAGAGAGAGGGGGGTGTAACGTGCAGTCGATATAAACTAAGTTTTTTCGGGACTAACATATATATATATATGTTTCAATTTTTATTTCAATAATTCGCTTGCGCTTAGGGGTCTTTAGCAGTGGGAGAAACCAGGGGAACCGGGAAAAACCCATGAGGTTGGACTGGCGACCCTATTAAGGCTGGGAATCGAAACCACGACATTTGACTCAATGGCAGACCTTATGATGCAACGCGCGCGCGTTAACCATCCCCACCCCCCGCCCCAAATTAAGATAATGGGTCGGACGTTCTGTCCAATTCCCACTCCTTGTCACGTACAAGCGGGGAATCAAATCCTCGCCACTTGACTCAATGACAGACCTTCTGATTTAAAGCGCACGTACTAAATCATTTAGCCATCCAGCAGCCCTATTACATTCAGTGTTTTGCGTCTTAATATTCCAGAATCATCTGATATTACGATTCTAGAAATACATAGAACTGATTCTTGCCGTCAGTTCAGTTAGTACATCGACCTTCTCGATTAAGTTACAATACATAAAATGTATCAGATTTAATACGGACTGCATGGTCTCAGACCGGTTAGTGCTAAATGATAAGGCCAGCTCAATTTTCCGTCATATGTCATCCTAGGTCGGTGCTGTAAACCTAACCTACAATCTCGCCAACAATCACCTGGCCTTAACAAATAGATTTAGCCGTCTCAGACCAATAAGGTTAATCTCTGTTTTGGCTTATTTCATAAATATAGGGACTGATATGGTAGCATTACTATGATAAACTAAAAGATATAAATGAAATGGGGTTTAACGTCCTACTGTTCTGCTCCTAACCTGGGCTAATGAAGACGGGCATACGCCATACAGTGTGCTATGAGGGAAATTTTGCCCGGACAGCGGCACTACGGCCTACTCTTATATCGAATTCCAACTGTCAAGGGATCTTTTACGTGCACGCCAATGCGAACACGGGACCTCGGCTTTTTGTCACTTCCGAACGACTAGACAGCTGTCCTTGTCAGGCCCTCCGTCCTGCACCACTGACAATGGGGAACCACGCCGGAAAATCTGGATGAACTTTCTCGGACAATGCAGGGATCAAAACCCGAACTGCGGGCTAGCGAGGGAGCGTCTTACCCACCTAGCCACCGTGACCCCACTGTATATGCACGTAAAAGAACCCTTGACAGTTGGAAATCGATACAAGACTAGACCGTTAAACCCCATTTCAGTTCGTTTATTGAAAAGCCGATAAACCCAAATCCCGTATAGACATAAACTACGGTGTCAACAATCGAACATGACTGATGTTCCAGACGAAATCGGTTTTCTTTGCATTTTCCTAATTTACAATGACAAGAAATAGCAGCTTTTGCGTTGCGAACAGAATCCAAGGTCACCTTTATCATCACAAAACTAAGAATAAATAAGTCACAAATTATCACAAATCTTATTCTTAACACAATCTTGCGCAATGAATTATTGAATAACAGTTGCCATATTTGATTTATATTGTCTATAACTTACTATCGAATCTAATAACATGCTTCACTGGATCATCACGGCTATTAAACACAGTCTCGATCATATAAATCATTTGTACATCAATCACTGACTGAAACTACTTTCCTGCTGCCTTTCATTCATAAACCGGACTTAAAAGGGAAAATCAAATGAAACGAAATACAATAAAATAAATATATTTGCTTTAGCAGTCTATTTTTGTGAATCTGAATCGGTTGCAGTATAACATTTTTGACACAGAAAGCGGTCAATAGCCTTTCCTTAGTTGAAATCAACCAACATAGTCACTTATATTTTTTTTGCCCAATGGTCAATTTCCTTGACATTCATGCGAACCAGTAGCAACCTAACTGGGCGGGGCGGGGCGGGGTGGATCGTGGTGGGTAGGAGGAGGGAGGGGCTGTTTTGTTTCTGTCGGAACAGTAGCAGGAGATAAGACACGTGACACAACATTATGGTGTGAATTGTGTTGTTCGCATGGGTGGGGGTGGCAATCTCAAAGACAATCCGACTTCTCCCGGACGGTACGCTACTACATATGGATGTGCCTGTTAAATAAAATGAACATGTTCAACTTTTCACCTCGATAGTGACGTGGAAGGTTTCTCTATAAATGCCAATATTGTTTTCAGAGTCCTTGGCCTAGAAATGATGCAACTAAATCCTAGAAAAATATAGTTCCGACAATACTATGGGCTTAATGTCCACTTCAATCCATGCTGATATCGCGGGGAAAGAGATCACCAATTACTTCCCTTATCTCGGTAACCAAGAATCTAATTCCTTCTATTTACCATCACTGGAGCAAGATATAGACAGAAGTAGCTCCGTCTAGAGCGGAGAGCTTTAAACCCAATAACATTTTGGGAGAATGGTACAATATTAAGTGGTCTGCATCCATTAGATATTGGCAGTGTTATGCGATTTATCTCCCTTGAATTGGGGTCTCCGATTACGTGTGGGAAAAAAAAATGACGTCATTCGTTTTTGGCGACAGTATACATTAATTTCTCCATTGAATTTAATGTTAATTCCCGTCTCATTGACCTGCTGTCTCATTGACCTGCTGTCACACCATGCGACAATTAAAATACGCAACTATTCCTCCGACATTTAAACGTAACCAACCACTTAACTCTGTTATCCTTCCTCCTAAACATCATGAATATTCACCAGACCCTGACAGAAAATGTACATTCAAGCCACGATCCTCCACCAAAAATTGACATGTATAAGGGGCAAAAGGGAAAGATTATTAATAGATACGGATTACATTCGTTCAGCGTGTCCCCGTGTTCTTTTACGAGCAATACTCTCCGGAAATAAGTCTGGCTATGTTGAATTGAAGTCGATTCGACTGTTCCCATTTTTATTGGTGTCTTTTTGTTTTCTTTTCGGAATACTTCTAGACAAAAAGTAATAACTGTCGAAATAACCCGTTAAAGTTAAAACGACCAGACCTCTTTGAATGGAGAACAAATATATAAAACTACCTCGATTTTATTTAAAGTTGATCAATTGTGTAGTGTAGTGAAAGCGATACCCACTGATCGCGTCAATGTTGAAATATAAGAATATAACCTGTTTTGTGTTTAAGAGAGAGGGAGAGAGAGAGAGAAAGAGAGAGTTTAACTTCCATTCGACACAAACCAGGTCATTTCGGGACTAACATATTGCTCGCGCAATGTATATATGTTTTTTTTCCTACATAAATGAGCAGAATATTGTATTAGAGCTTCTGATTTTATCAAATTCTCGGATAATTCTTGACTTTGTTTCCCCCTTGGCCTTGAACCGATGAACACACCTCCGCAATTTGTCATGTAGGTAATTTGTTGATTTTTAATCGGTATTCCATCTTTTTATAGATATTGAACCAGTTGTTTGCATTTACTTTAAACCATATTTAGAATCTCTATTGCTGTTAAATATGTTTTAGGAATTGATTGTTGAAGTGAATTCGATGAGAAGATTGTGGGGGCCGAGTGATTCTTTAAAGATGGCGAGCGACGGTAGATTCATTAAAGATGGTGAGAGATGGATGATTTTTAAAGATGGTGATAAATGGGTGATTCTTTAAGGATCGGAGAGGGATCGGTGATGCTTTAAAGATGGTGAAAGATGGATGATTTTTAAAGATGGTGATAAATGGGTGATTCTTTAAGGATCGGAGAGGGATCGGTGATGTTTTAAAGATGGTGAAAGATGGATGATTTTTTTTAAAGATGGCGGAAGACAAATGAATCTTTAAAGGTGGCGAGTGACGGTAGATTCTTTAAACGTGGTGAGAGATGGATGATTCTTTAAGGATCGGAGAAGGATCGGTGATTCTTTAAAGATGGTGAAAGATGGATGATTCTTTAAAGATGGCGGAAGACAAATGAATCTTTAAAGGTGGCGAATGACGAGTGATTCTTTAAGCCTGGTGAGAAATGGGCGATTCTTTAGAAATGAAGAATGGGTGATTCTTTAAGGATGGTGAGGGATCAGTGATTCTTTAAAGATGATAAAAGATGGTAAGAGACGTGTGATTCTTTAAAGATGGCGGAAGACAAATGAATCTTTAAAGGTGGCGAGAGACGAGTGATTCTTTAAAGATGACGAGATACGATGATGAGAGATCGAAAGAGATGTGTAGATCGTTAAAGATGGCGTGCGACATGATTCTTTAAGGATAGAGGAGAGAGAGAGAGAAATGGGGTTTAACCTCCACTCGACACAAACTAGGCCATTTCGGGACTAACATATGGTTTAATTTTATTTCAATAATTCGCTTGCGCGTAGGGGTCTTTAGCAGTGGGAGGAAACCGGAGGACCCGGAGAAACCCCACGAGGTTAGACAGGCGACCCCACTCCTTGTCACGTACAACCGGGGATTCGAAACCACTCCAGTTGACTCAATGACAGGCCTTATGATACAGCGCGCACGTGCTAACCATTCGGGCATCCAACCCCCCTTACGGATAGAGGAAAACGCGGTACTATTTAAATATTATATTATATTCAAACTTTCGGTTGGTCATAACGAGGATTCAATTATTGTTCCAGTTCCAGGTTTTTGGGTGGGTTTTTTTCAGAATTATTGCACATTTGACGTGGTGCTGTCTACCGCCACAAAGCTACATTCAAAAAAGTGACTAATGTATTAATTTTAATATTTCCTCGCAAATGGGCCCGAATTCATCTAACTACATGCGTTTAGTGAATTGATTTAATATAAAACGAAATCAATAGATGTATAAGGAGGGTTTAATGATTTTAATTTAGGATTTGTTCGTTCTTTTATTTCATGGCCCCAACACGCCATTGTAATATCAATAAAACCAAGGATTTATTTCGAAATTAGCTGATCGTCGTCTGAATGTCAGGAGATTATTATGCCATACGAGACGAACATACCGATACAGCAGATTATTTCAGTACAAAACGGTAATGACATCATGGTTCCTGCAGATCTCCACGTCCGAAGCAAAGAGCGTTAGAAGTGCGACGCGTTCAGAAATATTGAACATAGAAATATGACGTCATTTCAACTCCTTTATTGCTTATTAACTTTAATTCGAGGATGAGCCTTATCGTTCTTGACAATGTTATTCCTCTAATGTCTTGTATATCACCTCGCATTATATGGCTTGTTGCTGCTGTCTGCCTGCCTGCCTGCTAATACACAAGACATGGTAAAACTTGGATTTATTGATAAATGAGCGGAGAGCGCGTGTAACTAACGGGGTGTAAGAAAAGCTTGGTACCAAGGCTAGGAGCTGTAATAAACGTATCTAGAACGATACTACCTACTTAACTCCAGTATATATATCAGATTTATTGTGAATGAAAGTCTTCTTCGTGGATCTAAAACTTTGTATCGACACGTACAGTAATCGTGTTTCGGCAATGGCATAATCATTATGATGTGTTATAGTGGTTTGATATCGTGATTTCATTCATTCAAAAAATACCATATTCACCTGTGATTTTGAAAATAATCAGCGTCACCAAAGGCGTTGATTTTTTTTTTTTTTAGCATTAAGCATTATATTTTGATATTCTTCTAAGCAGTTAGTGGATTTTTGAAACTGAGATGTCGAATGAAGATCGAGGAATCTAAACCAAACAGGTATGGGAGAATAATTCAGTGAAACATTATTATTCAATAAATATTTGCGGTTTATTTACAGCACGTTTCACAGGGTGCCGTTATCATTATCCGTTATTATTATTTCCAAATAATGTTTTATTGTGATATATAAATTAAAATTGTAGAATTCTTATTTCCGTGCTGCTGTAACAGTTAGTCTTCACCAGTGCTTTAAGTATTATATATGAGAAGTGTTTATGTGTTTCAATTGGATAGGAAGAACACACACTGTTAGAAGACCACAGGAACTATTCTAATACATTTGGACAATTTAAATCAAAGTTAAGAATTTAACGACGGTAGGTACATGTGTCAAAGATTATTTTTGTTCATTTTTCTCATATTCATCCTTTGGATTTTGTTTGACGTCTCTGTTCTTTTGCCAAGGAATGCCATAGAGTCGAAAACTTCGTCTTTACTTAACTTAGGTCATTTACCTGCAATTTGGGTGTGCAATATGGAGTAGAAAACACAGTCTGCTGTTTTAATTCGATTCTAGCTGTTGAGAATTGTTTGTCGTGTGTGTGTGTGTGTGTGTGTGTGTGTGTGAGAGAGAGAGAGAGAGAGAGAGAGAGAGAGATGGGGTTTAACGTCCACTCGACACAAACTAGGTCATTTCGGGACTAACACATGGTTAAATTTTATTTCAAAATTCGTTTGCGCGAAGGGGTCTTTAGCGGTGGGAGGAAACCGGAGGACCCGGAGAAAATCCATGAGGTTGGACAGGCGACCTTATTCCTTGTCAATGACAGACCGTCCTTATGATACAGAGCGCCCACGCTAACAATTCGGCCACCCATCCCTCCGGGTATATTTGTCAAAACACTGAAAGTATGTAATTCTGAAGGTGATCAGTGATTTTTGGTCGTTAACCGCTACTTATCTTGTTTTCTTTCTTGTTCTTGGGGAGACGCACTTCGATAAAGCCAAAGTCTCTGTCAATTTAAGTCCGATCGACATGAAAATTGGCATGCTTCTTCTTTGAACAATTCAGTATCGATTTGGTGAATTAGATTTTTGAATTTCATCCAACAACATGGTCATGCAGTTCCTGGTCTATAGTACTTTGTTATCTCTGGGTTTATTTTCGGACAAGCCAGAACGTATATAGGGGCTTTTACACATTGATTTGTACTACTATCAGTGTGTGGAATATTGTTAGGAAGGTTTCTGTCGCTATAAGACAGGTCTGGCATAAACTGCACCCTTATTTAAATAGAATAAAACTGTACTGTATTATTAACTCACCGTACTAATTTCTTTTCTAGAATGAATTGAAAAATGTATATACATACATATACATTATCTATTGTGAAGTGTGTAGGCATTAAAACACATTAAATGAAATGGGGTTTAACGTCCTACTGTTCTGCTCCGAACTGGGCTAATGAAGACGGGCATACGCCATACAGTGTGCTATGAGGGACATTTTGCCCGGACAGCGGCACTACGGCCTACTCTTATATCGAATTCCAACTGTCAAGGCATCTTTTACGTGCACGCCAATGTGTACACGGGGCCTCGGTTTTTCGTCCCATCCGAACGACTAGACAGCTGTCCTTGTCAGGCCCTCCGTCCAGCATCACTGACAAGGGAGAACCACGCCGGAAAATCGGGATGAACTTTCTCGGCCAATGCAGGGATCGAAC
Organism: Patella vulgata; assembly: GCF_932274485.2. Lineage (NCBI taxonomy): Eukaryota > Metazoa > Mollusca > Gastropoda > Patellidae > Patella > Patella vulgata. The sequence goes on along the minus strand of NC_065884.2, from coordinate 61,456,842 downwards.
ACCCGACCCCCAGGCTAGCGAGCCAGCGTCTTACCCACTTAGCCACCGTGATCCCCTAAAACACAATAAAATCTCACCGGGCTCAAATGATTTTATTAGAAACAGGGAATGGCGCATGCATTATCTGTTGTTTAAGAATAAAACCAAACCCAGTTATTATCCACCCGGGGGTTGGATGGCCGAATGATTAGCACGTGCGTGCTGTATCATAAAGCCTGTCATTGAGTCAACTGGCGTGGTTTCGAATCCCCGGATGTACGTGACAAGGAGTAGGGTCGCCTGTCCAACCTCGTGGGTTTTCTCCGGGTCTTCCGGTTTCGTCCCACTGCTAAAGACCCCTACGCGCAAGCGAATTATTGAAATAAAATTAAACCATATGTTAGTCCCGAAATGACCTAGTTTGTGTCGAGTGGACGTTAAACCCCATTTCTCTCTCTCTCTCTCTCTCTCTCTCTCTCTCTCTCTCTATTAACCACCCACCGTGGTTGATTGAACTGAAACCAGTGGGTGGGGCGGTGACCTAGGTGTTGGCCACGAAAGTTTCCCATAGCTTTCTAGCGATGGTTTTCTCTTCTCGGTGCTGCAGGACGGACGGGTTGGCAAGAACAACGCGTAGTTGTTCAGATGGGACTAAAACCGAGGTCATGTTTACATATTGGTGTGTACGTAAAAGATACCTTGATATTTGAAATTCGAAACAAGAGTAGGCAGTAGCGCCGCTGTCCGGGCAAAGTGTTCTTCGTGGCACACTGTATTGCATATGTACGTGTAGGCTGTAGTGCCGCTGTCCTGGCAAAATGTCCCTCACAGCACACTCATTAGCCGAGTCGGTGCAGAAAAGTATAAAATCCTATTTCATTTCATTTAAATGAACGAAAGAAATTATGTAAATTCCAAGATAAATGTTGTTCAAGAAGTAGAAAATATATACTGTTTTACATACGACATCCTTGCATTTTGTCTTTATCATATTTCTACGTATAAATGTATTCAAGTCAAATGTAATTAGCTTTTATATGAAAGGATTATAAACGTAATCCGTTTTGCATTGTCATATACATGTATTATGTCATTGAATCATTGATGCGAGCTCTGATTAGCTTAATATTTACAGCTAATTTACTAGCTGAAATCGTATTCACGTGCATAGCTTCTGCTTCCATTAAATTGTTCAAATCAAAAATTAATTAGCCTTTTCTACAGATTACCATTTTAAAGACGTGGTTTTATTGTAAGCATTTTCTATGGTCGATGTCTGAATTGATTGAAAGGGGGCGACGTTTTGAGAATTAAATCAGTTTTGTACAGCCATTCTATAGGAAGAGAACTCTATATAGATTTGTATGTGAATTAGGGAAGTTAGTTTGTTGGCTTTGAATTTAACTGTACAGATTAACTATTGATTTATTTTCGTTAGAAGCGTATAGAAAGATGTTCAGAGGTTCCTTTACGTGCACACCAACGAGTAGATTTTTTTCGTCCCATCGTTCGGACTAGACGCATTTCTTTGTTGTGCCCTACATCCGGCTCCATTGACTTTTTGATTTATTTTCGACAGAAGCGTATAGAAAGGAGTTCAAGGATTCCTTTGCGTGAACACCAACGATTACAAAGGAAGACTAACACGCGGTTCAATTTTATTTCATTGTACAGTGAATGAATATTTTGTGTTCAGCATTTAGCTATTATCGTAGATTTTGAGACCAATAAATCTAATACAGGATAACAGCAAATAAAACATAAACTGAAGATACAAAGCAGGAACATCGTATATATATAATACATAACACATTCAGATACATATATCAGCACAACGAATTCGAAGTAAAATGAAAAAAAATATTGTAGAAAAATGTTTGCGTGTATATCTGGAAAGTGAACCTTTCCTTGAATCCCAATTGGCTAGCAATATTCTTCTTCAGTTGTCAATTAAAACCACACTTCTCATGCCAGCGTAACAAGCGTTACATTCGGCAAGAGTTAGAACATTCGTTAAAGACTTTGTAAAGTGTTTCTAGCTTTCATGATTTGGTACAATAATATACTCTCATGGGAAAACTAAAAGTACAATATCTAGTTCGATTTCAAATAACAGTTCGTATATGTGTGTGTTAGCCAACAAATTAATTAAAAATTGGTTAAAGATATATACATAATGTGAGATTAGATAAAGAGATGGCGGTTCTCACTATAATAGTTAAAAACTAGATAATGTAAAGGGAATTTGGTGAAAATTTCAGTCACATTGATCCACTCTGAATCGAGATTTTAGCCTCGATCATCATTACCAAAGTCGGTACGATAAAAACGTAGTCTCGATTATCCATTCCATGATTAAATCATGAATGGAAGTCGAACAGCAAATCGTAACCTAATCCAATAAACATCGTAGACTAGCGATGACATCGAGAGTTGATAAAGTTAATGAATGTCTAATTAATAATTTAGATAACACTTCAGGCCTAAAGAAAGACCTGCAATAGGCAGATTTAGCTCTTGCATATATGTATGTTTAAAGATATTAAACGTTCATCAAGTTCACGCTGTCTCGATTTTTTCATCCCAAACAAACCACTAAATGCATTTCCGTTTATACACCCCGCAACCGCTTATAGATTCTTTAGATTATATGAAGCCAATTTACATGTCGGCTGACATTTTCTCTGGTACCGATATCATCATTTCGTTCTCTTCAAATTTCTAATGTTCGTTTTGTTTGTAAACAAAAAATATATCTCTGTTCCTGTGCTAACATAATAATATGGTTATGACATTTAGAAAAATAAAACTGTAATGTTTGCTTTTTATTAAAGGTACAACTGACATTAACTTAAATAACCCAGGGAGAGGGGTTTAATATAGACTATGTCTGTTCCCTAATCCCTATTCAGATACAAATCTGAATTAAGATATTGTTTATATATAAAAAATAAACTTACATAAGTCAGATTAAAACTTGTTATTTAATTGTTTGTTTCGGATAATACGATAAACATAAGTCAACCGGGATGCGAGAGAGAGAGAGAGAGAGAGAGAGAAAGAGAGAGAGAAATGGGGTTTAACGCCCACTCGACACAAACTAGGTCATTTCGAGACTAACATATGGTTTAATTTTTTTTATTTCAATAATTCGCTTGCGCGTAGGGGTCTTTAGCAGTGGGAGGAAACCGAAGGACCCGGAGAAAACCCACGAGTTTGGACAGGCGACCCTACTCCTTGTCACATACAACCGGGGAATCGAAACCCCGCCAGTTGACAGACCGTATGATACAGCGCGCGCGTGCTAACCATTCGGCCATCCCCCCCCCCCTTCTCAACCGGGATGCACGTTGGTATTTTCCAGCTTGGTTTCCCTTAGTCAATGGGGCAGGGTGGAGGTTCAGGCAAGGGCAGTGTCTAGTCGTTCAGATGGGACGAAAAACCGAGATCCCTTATACACGATGGCGTGTACGTAAAATAACCATCGGCAGTTGGAATTTGATATAAGAGTACGCCGTAGCGCCACTGACCGGGCAAAACGTCCCTCATAGCACACTGTATGGCGTACAAACGTTTTCATTAGTCCAGAAGGACGTTAAACCCCATTGCCTTGCATTACACGTTGGCGTGCACGTAGAAGAATCCTTAGCTGATCGAATTCGAAGACCAGTGAGCAGTAGCGCCGTCTTCATTAGTCAGGTTGGTGCAAGATGTTGGACGTTAAACCCCATTCCTTTTCATTTCACTTGATTTACGTCAGTGGGAATTGACCCTTATTAAAGTACAGGACAAATTAAACAATGCTTTATGTTAATGTTCCAAGTAAAGACGATATGAAAAGAAATGGGGTTTAAAAGGCCGAGCACCAACCAGGCTAATGAAGATGGGCATGCACCATAGAATATCATATAGCAGATATTTTGTCAAGAGGTCTTTCATTTGCTTTCACGGAAGGTAGGGAAAGGGTTGAACAATTCTAAAGTTCTTCTCCGAGCACTCCCAGATTCTAGCCAAGAGTGCATTTCCTTGACGTAAATGACTGTACTTAGCTTGTAATTAGACTATAATTAGGCTAATATAGAAAATATTTCCGAATCATTATTAAATCATCATTATTATAAACTCAAACGCATAAGGGTAGTTGTTTGAAGTCACTAGAAACTAAAAGCATCAAATAAACATAATGTAATAAATTGATCCAGCAAAATATTATTAGCTTAAAGAAACAATATGGTCGTAGTCTACTCTTCTATCCAGCCTTGTTCTGTCTTGCATGGTGTATTTTTTTTAAAACAATATGGCCACAGGCTACTCTATATTCCAGCCTTGTTTTGTCTGACATGATGCATTTTTAAACAATGTGGTCAGAGGCTTTCTGTATTTTACTTCACTATTGTTCTGTCTGGCATGGTAGCATGGTTCATCTTTAAAATTTGTGGTAATCCACCTCTGTACTGTCTGGCATGGTGCATCTTTTAAAATAATATGGTCATCTGTACTGTCTGACATGGGGCATCTTTAAAAATTGTGGTTGTTGACTATATTCTGTATTTAACTCTTATTCGTGTATGGTATATCAATAGATAATATGGCGCCAGATAATAATACCCTATAACATAATATGCGTCTGGAAGATGTAAGGAAAATATATAAAATAACAAAATACAAAAACGCTAGAATACCCCAAAACTGTTGTATACCATGCTATAAAGATTGTTCTTAATGTGTATTAATCAGGACAAACTGGTAATAAAAAAAATAAAAACTATCTTTATTTAAATTACAGTTACAAACATTAAACTATAATAAACAGAACAATCGCTTAAGTGCGAGACCATTTATTTATTTTTAAATGCAAATCAAAAACAAACAAAAAATCCTGGATTGTTGGCCTTTTTTTAGGTACTTCGGCTATCCCTTTCATATTGATTCTGACACCGCGGTCACATCTTACGGTCACCGTAGAGATATTTGAACATGTTGAACATTTTTGGCTTAACCACTTTCAAATCATGGGTTTCTTGAAGTTCAGACTACGTTTAACGTTTATAACTACATTGAACCGTGAGATGTGACCGCGGCTGAACAGAAACCCTTTAGCTTGTAAACTATTTGACTATTATGACGATGGTTGGTGGAATATACTCTCTAAATAACCACTTAACTCCGTGTCCTCCTGGATTTGAATGTAATTGGTTCATGATTATCAAGTCTCCGTATACCTTAATTGTACATTATCGTGTTTTGATAACTGGCCAAAGCATTAGGTGGTATGTTTTGATTGGTATGGATTTTATTTTTTGATTGTTATGGGTGCTATGTTTTGATTGTTATGAGTGCTATGTTTTCATTGTTATGAGTGCTATATTTTCATTGTTATGGGTGCTATTTTTTGTTTGGTATTAGAGTTATGTTTTTATTATTATGGATGCTATGTTTGGATTGTTAAGGGTGCTATGTTTTGATTGTTATGAGTGCTATGTTTTGAATGTTATGGGTGTTATTTTTTGTTTGTTATGGGTTTATATTTTGATTGGTATGGGTGCTATATTTTGATTGGTATGGGTGCAACCTTTTAATTGGTATGTGGTATGCCTGCCTAAGTTTGATACTTTGAAATGAAATGGGGTTTGACGTTCCTCTTTTCAAGTGTCAATGGTTCTGTTACGTGTACACCAACGAATACACGAGTGATCCACGGTCGAAGCCTATTCTTTTTCGAATCACCAACAGCCAAGGTTACTTTAACGTACACACCAATGTGTATATGGTACCTCGGTTTTTCGTCCCATAGGAAAGGCTCGATACTCTGCATTGCCATGAAATGAAATGGGGTTTGACGTTCCTCTTTTCAAGTGTCAATGGTTCTGTTACGTGTACACCAACGAATACACGAGTGATCCACGGTCGAAGCCTATTCTTTTTCGAATCACCAACAGCCAAGGTTACTTTAACGTACACACCAATGTGTATATGGTACCTCGGTTTTTCGTCCCATAGGAAAGGCTCGATACTCTGCATTGCCAGACCACCTGTCCTGCAACACTGACAAGCAAGAGGTCGAACACGGGAACTCCGGGTTCGCGGGTCAGCACCGTCTTTACCCATCTGTCCTGCACCACTGATAAGGTGAAATCAAACTGGAATATCCAGAAGAACTTGCTCGGCCAACAAGTGGATCGAATACGGGAACTCTGGGCTAGCAAGCCAGCGCTATGCTCACTCTGTCACCGTAGCTCCTGTTTGGTCGGACGGAGTTCCAAAGACGAGCCACTTTAACGACGCAATCCATACAGAAGCCGATCATTGCCAATAAATATACACGAATTGATTCCAGAAAAGAAATCATTACACTCTGTTCTCGTGCCAAAAATGCCTATAACAAGATTCCTGTAGAAATGTGCTGTCTATTAAATTGAATAAAGTGGTTAAGGATAATTTAGATTTACTGTCTGTGTCGGGGTGATTTTTGTTTACAACGATCTCATTATAGGTCACCTGTCCACTTTAGCTTAGGATCACACTGTTAAACATGGACCCGATTACATGGTTAATCCAAGTACCAATTTGAATTTTCTATATAAACAAATAATAGCAATAAAAATACAAATGGATTATGGTGCTGTCTATTTTGGGTTTTTTGTTTGTTTGTTTGAACTTCTGTTCCCATCATTGAGACACTCTATCAATTGATCATCGGGAGGTAGTCTACCGAAAATCGAGGTTTTTCTGTTTAGAGTGGAGTCTGTACCACTACAGGCCCGGGACTGTACAGCGCAGTGGTCGCTCACGGCTGGCCCCCGGATCCATTCATTTACGTTTGTTTGTGATTTTTGCGTATTGTTTCTTGACCGTAGATTTGTGAGTGTAATTGCATGTGGTTCACCATGTTCATGAAGCAACGACTGCGAGTTTCACAACATCTGACCGTTGCTTGTTTACTTCACAATTCCCGAACTTATAGCTATGTTATCTACAGACTCGTGAGCAGCAGCGTCCAATCAGAGGTTATGACATCGCGACCTCCACGGAAACCTTGACATTGAATGAACGTTGAACTTTGCAACTCGATTATCACAGGTAGACATTTTAGCTTGAAAGCGCGAGACTTGGTATTCGCGACGATCGATGAATTTGATAGGCTCACAAGTTGGGCTTGTACCCAATCGAAATTAGTGCCGCAATATGCAGGGTATTATGTGAAGGCCTTGATAAGATGTACGTAGTTAAAGCGAGATCAAACGTGCTATTGAAGATGGTGGTTCACTTACTATTCAAAGACTATAAAACCTTTAGATAGAGTAGAAATAATGATTATATCGTGTTCAAATTTCAGTCATTGTCAATTCTCACTAGGGTTCCTCGACTAGACCGACGTCGACCGAGAAGAAGCTTCGGGTTTTTTCAAGCCTCTTCTCACTTGTCAGGGGTTGTGCATGTTGGTCTGACAGAAAACGTGTGCTCAGTCTTCGGATGGTATGAACGGTCAATTAGTGTAAAGAGTAGGCTGACGGGCACAATTCGCCCTCCTCCCCTCGTTACCGTTGAAATAGAATATGCACTCACAGTTTAACTCCGTTTTGCGACTTCTTTATCAATCTTCAAATCTCGATTAAAAACTCATCTTTTCAAAATTCACTATAGAAATTGACAAACAAAAGCCAAAAAAAGAACTTAGAGGCAAAAGACTTTTGTATAGTTGTATCCGCTATGAGCACGATTTGTGGATTTAGCGCTATATAAATGGACATATTATTATCCCCATTGCATACAGATATTCTTGAATAGTCGGGAAAGTTTGAAGTGTTACAGGTAAACTCATTATCTACAATCTACCTAGTTGTATTTCTTGGCATATTAGGTTTTACTGGGAGATATTTCACAGCAAAGATGTTATACTAAAGACAATAACAAGGAACAACGTAACCAAACCACCTGTCAGACATATAGTGTAATATAGTTACAGCAGTTGGTCAATATTGACTGCGGTTGGATGGCCGAATGGTTAGCAAGTGCGTGTTGTATCATAAAATCTCTCATTGAGTCAAGTGGCGTGGTTTCGATTCCCCAGTTGTACGTGACAAGGAGTAGGGTCGCAAGCGATTTCTTGAAATAAATATAACCATGCGTTAGTCCCGAAATGACCTAGTTTGTGTCGTGTGGACGTTAAACCCCATTTCTCTCTCCCTGGCCAGTATTCACTTGGATTCTTATTGACGTTTATTTATAACCTGTAAATAGAACTATCTACGTTTAATTCTAACTAATTGGAAATCCAGTAGAGTTACAAAGAACCCACCCATAATGTTTCTGTGTAATTTGTAATAATTAGTCCTGCCAATTTGGCGTTTGATAATAAGCAGCCGTTTAAAATTGACTAGAATTTTCCGACATGGACTCCCGGTTTCTATCTATAAATTTGCAGTAAACGTAAAAGATTTGTTACATGAAAATAGCAATTTGACGAGGATTGGCTCAGTTTTTTTAACATTCGGCAAGCACTATTTACGTATCTGTTTGCATTCTTCGTTTAAAGTGGGGGGGGGGGATGGCCGAATGGTTAGCACGTGCGTACTGTATCACACGGGCTGTCATTGAGTCAACTGGCGTAGTTTCGAATCCCCGGTTGTACGTGACAAGGAGTAGGTCGCCTGTCCAACCTCGTGGGTTTTCTCCGGGTCCTCCGGTTTTCATCCCACTGCTAAAGACCACTACGACCAAGCGAATTATTGAAAAAAAATTAAACCATATGTTAGTCCCGAAATGACCTAGTTTATGTCGAGTGGACGTTAAACCCCATTTCTCTCTCTCTCTCTCTCTCTCTCTCTCTCTCTCTCTCTCTTCGTTTAAAGCGGAGCCTATTGTATAACACCCGAGGTTGTGTATACACATTGGTGTGCACGTAAGAGAACCCTAGACAGATGGAATTCGAAATAAGAGGTTGACGTAGCGCCGCTGTCCAAGCAAAATATCCCTGACAGCACACTGCATGGCGTATGTTCGTCTTCATTAGTCAAGTCAGTGCAGAACAGTAGGACGTTAAACCTCATTTCATTTCATAATTTACTATACAAAAGTACCGGGCCAAACTGTGTACCAAGTTAACCCGTTCTCTACTGCAGAACACACTGCCAGAACACACTTACAATCTTTAACATAAAAGTAATTAGTGGTTATTATTAAATATAAATTATATGTAGAAGATATTTGTTTATATTACATAATTATCAGGTGACAGCTGTGATTTATTGATACATATTTAAAGAGGTAATCAGCTTTTTTATATTTATAATTGATAAAACACCCGGTGTATTAATTAAACAGTAAGAAAGCATTACTCCTTGTCACGTACAACCAGTTGACTCAATGACAGGCTTTATGATACAGCGCGCACGTGCTAAACATTCGGCCATCCACCCCCCCCCCCCCTTTAGTTTAGTAGTCTATCGTGTTAATATTATGTAATTACCACCCGGCGTGACATTGCAGTCATTTACTGAACAGGAGCCAGTGAGTAAGACATTGGCTCGCTAACTTGAAGGTCCCGTGTTCGATCCCGGTGTTGGCCGAGAAAGTTCATTTGGATTTTCTGTTGTGGTTCACCCTTGTCAGTGGTGTACGCTGAACGGGACAAAAAAAAAAACGATCTCCCATGTGCATGTAAAAGAACCCTTGGCAGTTGGAATTCGAAACAAGAGTAGGCCGAAACGCCGCTGTGCGTTCAAAACTTCCCTCATAACACGCTGCATGGCGTATAACTGACTTCATTAGCCCATTAAACCCCCTTTCATTCCATTTTTTTCATTTACTGAACTGTTAATATTACTATCCAATGTGACATTATAGTCATTAACTGAACTATTAATATTACTATTCAATGTGTCATTACGGTCATTTACTGAACTATTAATATTACTATTCAATGTGTCATTACGGTCATTTACTGAACTATTAATATAACTATTCAATGTGTCATTACGGTCATTTACTGAACTATTAATATTACTAATCAATGTGACATTACGGTCATTTACTGAACTATTAATATTACTATTCAATGTGACATTACGGTCATTTACTGAACTATTAATATTACTATTCAATGTGACATTACGGTCATTTACTGAACTATTAATATTACTATTCAATGTGTCATTGCGGTCATTTACTGAACTATTAATATTACTATTCAATGTGTCATTATGGTCATTTACTGAACTATTAATATTACTATTCAATGTGTCATTACGGTCATTTACTGAACTATTAATATTACTAATCAATGTGACATTACGGTCATTTACTGAACTATTAATATTACTATTCAATGTGACATTACGGTCATTTACTGAACTATTAATATTACTACTCAATGTGTCATTGCGGTCATTTACTGAACTATTAATATTACTATTCAATGTGACATTACGGTCATTTACTGAACTATTAATATTACTATTCAATGTGTCATTGCGGTCATTTACTGAACTATTAATATTACTATTCAATGTGTCATTACGGTCATTTACTGAACTATTAATATTACTAATCAATGTGTCATTACGGTCATTTACTGAACTATTAATATTACTATTCATTGTGACTTTACAGTCATTTACTGAACTATTAATATTATACTTTTCAATGTGACATTACAGTCATTTACTGAACACTTGTTACTATCCAATGTAGCATTCTGACATTATAATAGTCATTTACTAATAATTACTGTCCACTGTCACAGTATAATCATCTACTGAACTAAGCTATGCAGTGTTATAATCATCTACTGAACTGACTAGACCTCTTTCATCTTTCATTTGGATTTTGTGAGTGTGTTTTGTAGGATGACGATAGACTTTTATTGTTTACGTCAATAGACTTTTATGGTTTACGTCTATAGAAATAAGCTAGTATTGATATATAACCGGGTGTGTGTTCCACTGAAAACGAAATGAAATGAGGTTTAACATCCTGCTGTTCTGCTCCTAAACTGGGCGGGTGCGGGGGGGGGGGGGCGAATTGTTAGCTCGTGCGCGCTGTATCATAACGTCTGTCATTGAGTCAGCTAGGGTCGCCTGTCCAGCCTCCTGGGTTTTCTCTGCGTCCCCCGGTTTCCTCCCACTGTTAAAGACCCCTACGAATTATTGTAATAAAATTGAACCATGTGTTAGTCCCGAAATGACCTAGTTTGTGTGTCGAGTGAACGTTAAACCCAATTTATCTCTCCCTCTCTCCCCCCTCTCTCTCTCCTAAAATGGGCTAATGAAGACGGGCATTCGCAATACAGCTATGAGGGAAATTTTGCCAGGACAGCGACACTATGGCCTATTCTTATATCGAATTCCAACTGCCAAGGAATCTTTTACGTGCATGCCAATGTAAACACGGGACCTCGGTTTTCCGTGTCATCCGTCCATCATCACTGACAAGGGAGAATCACGCCGGAAAATCTCGATGATCTTTCTCGGTCAATGCAGGGATCGAACACCCGATCTCCAGGTTAGTGAATTAGCGTCTTACCCACTTAGCCACCGTGGCTCCCGATATGGTTTACCACAGTTTAAATTACTAAACCCACAGACTTCAGCTTAATCGGTGAAAACCCACGAGGTTCGACAGTCGATCCTACTCCTTGTCACGTACAAACAGGGAATCTAAACCACACCACTTGACTTAATGACAGACCTTAAGATCCAACGCGCACGCGTTAACAATTGGGCCACCCAATCCCCCTTTATTGATTACAAGATCTTGGTTATATTGAATATGAAACTTTGATAATGTACCGTATTTAAGTGGGGGACAGACGAGCGTATTTTTTCGCCCGATCGCGGCGATTTTTAAAATCGCTCGAAAAATACGCCCGTGTGCCCCTTCAGGGTGACGACGATTCTGCTCGGCGAACCATTCGCCCGATCAATCGCTCGTATCTAGCATGTTAGATATTTTCGGCCGAATATTTTTCGCCGGCGATTAAATTCGTTCGTGTGCCCGTGTCCAGCGTTTATTGTCGGGCGATTCATTTTTATAAGCCAATCATCGAGATCGTCGATATCACATGATCTCAAAATGGCTGCCATTTTGTACAAGTCACGTGATCGACAAGTCATGTGATCGACATAATTACTAACAGAGTGGCGTACGCTCTTGAGACGATCGCTACGTGTGCCCGTTCGTTATCGGCCGTAAAAAAATCGCTGGCGAATTTCAATCGCCGCGATCGGGCAGAAAAATACGCTCGTCTGTCCATAGCATAACTAGAGCCATAGATATTAGCATTTCATGTAAATGGGGCGTTTTATGGTATGTTGTGAAAATAGAAGTTTAATTAAAATATTTTGTAGTTATGTTTCATATTATAAGCATGTGTGGAAAATATGCAGACTCGATAAAATTATTGATAAAAACAGTTTGTGGGAAATATGCAATCTGTAAATTAGGTGGGTCTAGACATGATGTATTTGTTCTTATAAAGTTAAGTTATCGTCGTATATTTCGGTCTGATCCCAGTTTGGGGGCTGCCATTATTGTAATCTGAACTCTCTAGGCACTGACGTAAAGGTTCGTTCGGGCATCAACGGCTCTACATGAAGACACATACCAAATTAACATGTAAGACCATGTAAACCGAGGTGGCTCAGTGAGTAAGACGCTCGTTCGCTAACCAATAAGTCTCGGGTTCGCAAGAACAATGTCTAGTCGCCAATAAGTCTAGTCGTTTGGATGAGATGAAAAGCGGAGGTCCCGTTTACACACTGGTGTTCTCAGTTGGAATTCGATATAAGAGTAGGACGTAGCACACTGCATGGCGTATTCACGTCTTCATTAACCCAGTCGGGACATAAAGAAGGATGTTAAACGCCATTTCATTTCATTTTTTAATTACATGTATTGGCATACGAAAATTTCTAATCTTATTCTCAGATACTAAATTTATCATTTGAGGAGTGCACATAGCTAACAGATTTTGCAGGACTGTTGTATGTTAAAATCATAGTTCAGTTGATGACGGCTTGTCCCAGTTCATTTTTATTTTATAAACGGGGAATATCTATATACTGTTATTTCGAAAACCAATAATATATGGTTCTCCCCTTTGAAGAGATAGACTATCAAAATATTAAATTATAGAAAAATATTTGTAACCTTTAAAGTTATGACAAGATTTCAAAACAAAGGGCTCAACTCTTGGGGTGGTTATTGAAACACTTTTTAATGAGATTGACAGTTCGGGGGGGACCTAAAGGGGAGATAACCCTGGAGGTGTGCATTTTAGTATCAATATAAATTTCAGAAATGTGGGTAAATAATCTCAGCCTATAAAGTTCTAAAAAGATTTCGTAACAATTAAACACATAAATCTGGAAGTTTGTTTTGGAAATCGTTGAAACCATTAAAATCGTCCATTATTAGGATCGTTTATTATTAGCACGGGGAACTGATAATATAAATTTCAGATCTGTCGGTACATAATCGCAGCCTATGAAGTTCTAACAGGATTTCGTAACAATTAGATACACAATTCGTTAACGACCCAAAAGGGGGATAACTCTGGAAATTTGTTGAAATCCATTAGCGTAGTCCTTTCAATAGGACAGATATAACACATGTAAATTGCAGAACAGAAATGTAGGTACATAATCGCAGCCTATAAAGTTCTAATATGATTTCGTAACAATTGCATAGTTAATTCGTTACGACCCAAGTGCGGAATAACTCTGTAAGTTTGTATTAAAAACTTGTTGACAATCAGTAGGGTGATTCTTTCAATCGCACAAAGAACCAATATACATTTCAAAAAGGTAGCTAAATAATTGCAGTTTGTAAAATGAGACTGTTATAAAAGGTCGGAAACGAATAGGCTTCATCATTTCAAGGCGATAGATAATCCATATCAATTTTGTTTATTTGTGGGTTTTACGTCAAAGTGATTAATGAAGTGATTAGCTTTCTACCTCTGATGACAGTAAAAGATCACTTGACTTAATTAGAAAAGTCATTTGATATCCTTCATCTATATAATTAATGTCCACTACTATTACATCCCACGCCAAGGTCGGCCAAATAACAACAACATAAAATGAAATGAAATGGGGTTTAACGTCCTACTGGTCTGCGCCTATACCGGGCTAATGAAGACGGGCATACGCCATACAGTGTGCTATTAGGAAAATTTTGTCTGGGCAGCGGCAATATGGACTACTCTTATATCGAATTTCAACTGCCGAGAGATCTGGATGAGCTTTCTCCGTCAATGCATGGTTTGAACACCTGACCTCCAGGCTAGCGTCCGGCGTGGTTCCCCTTGTCAGTGATGCAGGATGGAGGGCCTGACAAGGACAGCTGTTTAGTCGTTCGGATGGGACGAAAAACCGAGGTCCCGCGTACACATTGGCGTGCACGTAAAAGATCCCTTGGCAGTTGGAATTCGATATAAGAGTAGGCGATAGTGCCGCTGCCCGGGCAAAATTTCCCTCATAACATACTGTATGGCGTATGCCTGTCTTCATTAGCCCAGTTTAGGAGCAGAACAGTAGGACGTTAAACCCCATTTCATTTCATTTCATTTCATTTCCAGGCTAGCGAGCCAGCGTCTTACCCACTTAACTACCGTGGCCCCCAACACCATAAAGGAACGTACATTGTTTTGCGGATTCTAATTCATGTTTTAGCTATTTTTGCATTAACTCTTTCTAGGAAGACGGTTTTGAATTATATTTCTATCACTCCCACCCAACGCCAACCAATTAACGACCAATTAACAAGAAATTAACAAAATTCCAGCACATAAGGTGTTTTTCGGATTCTAATTTTTCTTACGACTGTTTCTGTTGTTTGGTTCCAGTAATTCTTTATGTCGGTGGAAACTGATCTAAACTTCAAATTACCTTATACAGGTTTAAATTATATTTCTATCATTCCCACCCAAGGCCAACCAATTAACGACCAATTAACAAGAAATTAACAAAATTCCAGCACATAAGGTGTTTTACGGATTCTAATTTTTGTTACGACTGTTTCTGTTGTTTGGTTCCAGTAATTCTTTATGTCGGTGGAAACTGATATAAACTTCAAATTACCTTATACGGTTTTGAATTATATTTCTATCATTCCCACCAACCTTACATTGTAGTCAATTTTAAATTGAATATCGAGCTTGGGGAATACATTCTGTTGCTGATAAATATAATCACCGATTGTGGTGATCTTGATACGACCAAATGGAAGTAAGCTATATACATTAATTTGATAAACTGTCCTTATTTTAAACACTCTGTTTTTGGATAATTAGTCCGCACATTTTATATTATTAATTGTATAATTAGTTGTGGGTTTGATAGTTTGACGTCATGTTTAATTAAAACGATAATATTTTATATTATTAACAGATGTTGGTTTGACAGTTTGACGTCATTTAATAATTGTTTAATTAGAATTATAACTTTATTTCGTTTCGGTTTAATTTTGGTTGATGGAAATCCAACTACTATCTTATAAACACCTTGGTCTCTCTGACTTCACCATAGATTTGGTCACTGTGATTGGTTTTAAAAACAATTCCCACGCTAAAAGTATCTGCCTAATCGACTTGAAATGAAAGGAATAATCAACTGAATACACATGCGCGTGCGCTGAATTTACTAAAATAAAGGTATCACTCGGAGTTGAAGTCGGCGTTAAATCTCCAACTAAGAACTGCCGGAACTCACATTAAATTCATGTGATGTAGCGTGTCTCACGTTCAGAATTCCCATTCATGTACTTGTTAATGGAGACGGGGATCACGGTGGCTAAGTGGGTAGGACTCTGGCTCGCTAGCCTGGAGGTCTGGTGTTCAATCCCTGCATTGGCCGAGAAAGTTCATCCAGATTTTCCGACGTGGTTCCCACTTGACAGTGATGCAGGACGGAGAGCCTGACAAGAACAGCTGTCTAGTCGTTCGGATGGACGAAAAACCGAGGTCCCGTGTACACATTGGCGTGCATGTAAAATATCCCTTAACAATAGGAAATCGATATAATTCCCCCCATAGCACACTGTATGGCATATTCCCGTCTTCATTAGCTCAGTAGGACGTTAAACCCCATTTCATTTCTTAATGTGTGCGCGCTGCGCTGTATCATCCGGTCTGTCATTGAGTCAACTGGCGGGGTTTCGATTCCCCGGTTATACGTGACAAGGAGCAGGGTCGCCTGTCCAACCTCGTGGGTTTTCCTCGGGTCCTCCGGTTTCTCCCACTGCTAAAGACCCCAACGCGCATGCGAATTCTTGAAATAAAATTGAATCATGTGTTAGTCCCGAAATGACCTAGTTTGTGTCGAGTTGACGTGAAACCCAATTTCTTTCTCTCTCTTTCATTTCTTAATGGAGATGGTTCACCCATTTCTGTATTTTAACAGCAGACAGATAACGATGACAGCTACTAGAATCATAGGTTAAAGACATTCTATACAACTCTGTTCGAAACATCACGCTAAATTATAGATTATGTCCATATCAAATGATGTCTCCAATGAAGCACGAGTCAATCGGAAAGATTAGAAACATGACTGACAGTCAATTTCGACATCCGAAATAATGTACTGAACACATTGTCATGCTAAAGCTTTGGGACGCCATATTGAAAGCTTTGGGACGCCATATTGAAAGATGTTTTTAGTATTGATGACGTCAATATCGAAATATTTCATTACGGGTAACGGTTGAACGGAAACACTAAGACTTTCTGAAGTAAACCTGAGTAGCTGTCATTATTATCTATCGTTTGTTAGAATATAGAAACAGAAGGTGGCTCAGCGACTAAGGCACTGGCTCGCTAACCAGGGCGACCTACGGTTGCACGGATTTTCGTACTATAGTCGAACCATCTGCATGCGAATGACATTTAGTTCAACCAGTGGTCGTGACCAGCCGTACCATGCGATAAAGCACGGTCGGGATAGTTCAAAGATGGCTGACAAAACTGACACTTGAGAAGATTTTCTGAAAAATATAATAAAATTGCCAATTGCCGTAGCGTTATTTATACCTTGGTCAGTATTATAGGGCCCATGTTGACACCTGAAAGTTAGTGAATGGGCATTGTAGTATAGATGTTAAATATGATTCTTTTCGTCTTTTTTGGTGAATTTGACAGATTAGGATCTTCGAATATATATAGGCACACGACAAAAAACTGTACGTGTGAAATGATTTGGTTGGGTGACATAAATCCAATGAAATATATTCTGATATTGACTAATCCTATTTGGAACCTATTTTAAGCTTGCTTTCACATCGCAGCATGGAAAATTAACCAGTTTTTAAAAATACATGAGTTATAAATAGGAGAAATTATAGCAGGCGGAACAACTGACATGGTCGCCACCATATTGAATAGTCAATGGCTAGGGTCATTTGCGTTTGGGTGCTGGTTAAGACTGTAGTCGCGACCATATTCTACATCCGAAGGTCGCCCTGGAGGTCCCTGGTTCGATCCCGGTGTAGGCCGTGAAAGTTCCTTAGGATTTCCGTGCAGGACGTTGGGATGCACGTAAGAGAGCCATTGCCAATTGGAATTCGAAATAAGAGTAGATCGTATCGGGTCAAATTTCTCTTAAAGCTCATTGCATGGCGTAAGTCTGTCTTCGTAATAATGGTTCGTATATACAAGTCTGACTACTCTAGCAAGTTAGAGAAGGAATGGTGTAGGGGCGACTCGAAAGTAATAGAACGGATTATCCAGTCTAATCAAGCTAGTGATACCGTCAAGATCACTGCGACCCAGTTTGCGAATTACAACTTTCAGTCTAAGAAATGAAATGTTATTTAACGCCCCGCTGTTCTGCACCGACTGGGCTAATGAAGACGGGCATACGTCATACACTGTGCTAAGAGGCCAATGTTGCCCTGGCAGAATTCCAACTTTTAAGCGTCCCATCCGAACGACTAGACAACTGTCCTTGAAAGGCTCTCCATCCTGCCGGAAAATCCCATGGAACTGTGTCTTGGCCATCACCGGCAGCGGACCCTAGATCTCTTGGCTAGCGATATAGCGTCTTCCGCACTGAGCCACCGCGGTTCCGAAACTTTCAGTCTAACTACACTAAATTAACAGACATGATTACGTAATCATAGAGAATGTAAATAAACTATTAACACATGGGGACCTTATCATAAGGTCTGGCATTGAGTCAACTGGCCTGGTTTCGATTCCCCGATTGTACGTGACAGAGAGTATGGTCGCCTGTCCACCGCTGAGTTTTCACCGGATCCTCCGGTTTCCTCCCACAGCTAGAGACCCCCTACGCGCAAGAGAATTACTGAAATAAAATTGAACCATATGTTAGTTCCGAAATGACCTAGTATGTGTTAAGTGGACGTTAAACACCCTCTTTCTCCCTCTCTCTCTCTCTCTCTCTCTCTTTATTCATTTATTCATGACAATTATGTCTTACTATTAGTTAAGAGCAACAATTGGTTTGCATTTCGACTAGAAACCAAAGAAAAAGCTGAATTCTATTTTCGTTATAAGTTGGTATGGCGTTGACGCAGCGGTATAGCTTATTCATTTACTCTCTTTTTGTATATTTTCAGACTGCATTAAAAAGATAAGTTTGCTCATGCTCAGGTAGAAGAAACACGTGAGTGTCTACAACAGTGTGAAGCAATAAGTAAAAGATAGAAGTTTATCCCGGATTACAGCTTTAATACGATGCGACAAATCAATCTGGATTACAACTTTAATGTAACAAGACAAATCAAGGACATTACATTATCCCGATTAAACTTCTGTGCTAATTAATTAGACTGGCTTGGTTATTGAAAGGATAACCAGTACGGGTGATGTCATCGAACTCTTTTATCCAGTAGCACAAACCGAGCACGAATATGCGTTTTAAATTGGTCGCAATGTAATGTGAATTAAGTATATTAACCAACATATTAAACCGTTTTATAGGGCATTGGTAAATGGGTTTGGACAAAAAACGGATTCCAATGACAGCCCTGTAAATTGTTTAGCACGTCTGCCCAGAATTACCAAGTGAAGCTGTCAGAATACAGAAAGATTCCTCGGGTATCCATTTACGTGATTTGTGTGCTTATCAAGAGGAACAAGCCTAGCTGATTGAATATATGGTTAAAGATACAGCAGGACGACTCAAAATTTAAAGGGATTTATAGTTTGGATTCTACGTCAGTGCTGACCGAACAACGTTTACAGTTCAATGTTGATGATTATAATAAATTACAAAACGGCTGAACAATCTTTACAAATTTCTCGAAATGACACAGATCTTCAATTCGCGTCCGATTTATTTACGCATTGGAAGAAAAAAGACCACTTCCTTAGGATAGATACTCTGGTTACGTCATTTCCTGTAGAAATAAGAAGATTTTTTAATGGGCGGGGATGCTGTCAGTACACGTCCTGTCTCCAATAGCAGGGAGAAATCACTCTGGTTTCCAAGGTAGGTGTCGCTTATTCTTATGCTCTTTTTATACGCCCACATTTAAATGTGGTCGTATATTGTCGGCGCCCCAGACCGTCCGTCCGTCCGTCGGCCCGTCGGTCCGGCGTCCACAATTGCTTGTGGACGCTCTAGAGGCTAAAGTTAATATCTGATTGAATTTAAGTTTATACACAGTGTTTAAGGTCATGAGACAAAGAAGTTTATTGATTTTCAGCGATTTCCGATAATTACTGCCGGAGTTATGGCCCTTGATCACTTCAAAAAATCTTTTGGATGCTCTAAAGGCCAAAGTTAATATCCGATTGACTTTAAATTCATACAAGTGTTTAAGGTCATGAGACAAAGAAGCCTATTGATTTTCAGCGATTTCCGATAATTAATGCCAGGGTTATGGCCCTTGATCACTTTGAAAAATCTTGTGGACGCTCTACAGGCCAAAGTTAATATCCGATTGACTTTAAATTTATACACAGTGTTTAAGGTCATGAGACAAAGAAGTTTATTGATTTTCAGCGATTTCCGATAATAACTGCTAGAGTTATGGCCCTTGATCACTTTGAAAAATCTTGTGGACGCTCTAGAGGCCAAAGTTAATATCCGATTGACCTTAAATTTATACACAGTGTTTAAGGTCATGAGACACAGAATCCTTTTGATTTTCAGCGATTTCCGATAATTACTGCCAGAGTTATGGTCCTTGATCACTTTGAATGAAAAATCTTGTGAACGCTCTAGAGGCCAAAGTTAATATCCGATTGACTTTAAATTTATACACAGTGTTCAAGGTCATGAGACGAAGAAACCTATTGATTTTCAACGATTTCCGATAATAACTGCCAATGTTATGGCCCTTCATCACTTTGTGACGCTCTAAAGGCTAAAGTTATCATCCGATTGACTTCAGATTGATACACAGAGTTTAAGATCTTGAGACGAACAAGTATATTGATTTTCAATGAATTTTTATGATTTGAACAGCTAAATCCATGATATTAAAAGTTTCGTATACAAAACGTTAGTATTAGGCAGAACGTTATAAAAAACAAACAAATTCTAATGTTTTTCTGATAATTACTTCATGAGTTGTTGCTCTTAATCAGATTTTAGTGTATTATAAATTTTTCATTACCGAAAAAAGTAAAAATATGCGACAACTCTTGTTGACTGCCCGGACGATTTAGCTGCTGTGGGCGTATGTTTCGTTGCCTGGCAACCTATCTTTTATTACTGTATTCACACCGAAGTCGATCATTTCTAGATGAAACTAAGAGTTAGTCATCGGTTGACATTTTGATTAGTGCTGTATTGTGTAATTCTGAATACGCTAAAGCGGCTGCTGGTTTCTTCTTAGCTTTAACTGGCATTTATTTATTGTGATTATTCTCTTATCGTTTCCTGGGGTTCTTTTTTTCTCTAACTTGCGCAAACAGTCATCAGATTCGCTCGATTATATTCAATAGGGCTGACCACACTTGTCATTCCCAATCGAGTACAACATCAAAGTTTACAAAGAGTCTCATGTGCTAACTCAAAGGAGCTAAATCTTTATTTTTTGGCACCTAGAAATGGACATAAATGGGTCGCAACGCATATAATAATGTAATATGAATGTATGTAAATTGATTTACATTCAATCGTTTCTATTTTTACTGTAATTTATAATCAGTTACGGTCGGCGAAATACCAGAAGCGTCCCAATTGAGTGTCATTCTTTGACTCCTGGTTATTCCAGTCTACACTGGTAGTATTCCGTCCCAACCCCCCAACCCCCCGGATATGTTTAGCCTCGTTCATCGAGTCGCATTATTACAAATGGCGCTCAAATGCATCTGGCATGCGAGTCGTGTGGCAATTTTAAAATTTTCATTTTGTCTTAAATATTGAATATCAGAAGCCCCACCTTTTCACGGTAAGATAACAACATAATGTTGATTTAATTTGAGCAAAATGTCGTGTTTGCAGTATCGAAGACAGTGCATGATATTGCATTAAAAACTTAGCTACTTTAAGGGCCGTTTACCTTGGAGTCTATCGACTTATATTGACCCTAAGACTCTCTAAACGTAATTATTTTGAACATCATTCCTTTTGTTTTGTTCAGTATATGACCCTGAACAGATCGGATGGATTAACTGAATAATATGTTATCTTCAACGAATATAACTACCAGGATGTTCTTCTCCTTCCCTGTTCCCAAATCACATTTAAAATAACCGTCAGACAAAAACAAGTAAATTAGATACAGTTGGCAAGGGATCAGATAAACTATCAAAATATTGAATAAAAATACTATTACATATTTACTATATTTCCTGGCGGCGTCTCGGTATATAGCTTTCCATCCTGATGTTCATTGGGATTTATCAGTGGTGCAGCAAATAGGGTTTGGCAAGGAAGCGCGTCTAGTCTTTCGGATGGGACAAAAACGAGGTATAATATACACATTAACGTGCACTTAAAAGTAACTTTGGCAAGAACAATTTCGATGAAGAGCAAATTCCCTGATAGCACAATGTAAATGAAATGAAATGAAATGGGGTTTAACGCGCTACTGTTCTGCCTCGACTGGCCTAATGAAGACGGGAGATGCTAATTGTAGGCCAGTTGGGGAGGTTCAGGTGTTTCCGGAATCCAAAATGGCCGCTTTATATAAATGAAAATTTTGGAGAATACTAACCCTAAGCCTAACCCTAACCCTACTTAGAAGACTGAACCTGGATTAATTTAACGTTTACCCCTCTTAAAAGGGTTAGGGTTAGGGTTCGGGTTAGTATTCCTCAAAATACTCTTTATAAAAAGCAGCCATTTTGGGCTCCGGAAATTCCCGAACCTCCCCAACCGGCCTACAATTAGCACCTCCAAATGAAGGCGGACATACGCCATTACACGCCATACAATGTGAAAACACGCCGAAAAATCCCGATGAACTTTCTCGGCCAACACCGGGATCGAACCAGCGACCTCCAGGATAGCGAGTCAGCGTCATACTCACTTAGCCACCGTGGCTCCCGATATCGTAATGTAAGGATTATGCCCGTCTTCATTAGCCCAGTCGGTGCAGAAAGGTATGATGTTATATCCTATTGTATTTCATTTTAATCTTTTTGCACCCACTACTTAAACAAAATAATACTAGTATTATATTCATAAAATCGATTGACAGTTGGGATCACTTGTTAATCATCATATAGAGAAAAATAATTCCGTCCATTATTTCTTGAACAATTTAATACTAGTTCTGCATTCTTGTATACAATTTACAGTTATAACCACTCGCTAATCTTCGTATAGAAATACATAAATGTCCGCATTTGACCCCGGTCCCTCGACCCTAAACCTAAATGTACTTCATAAAGAAGGTGTTAATGGTGATAGTAATAGGTAATTATGAAATATGTGTTTAATTGGACTAATTAACATTCATATATTGTTATGTGTCTATAGATATTAGGTAATAGGTAGTTTTGTGGGCTAATTGATAGAGACTACATTGGAGGGGCGGGGTCTAGTTTACACCCACTACATTAGAGGGGCGGGGTGCAGTTTTCACCCACTACATTGGAGGGGCGGGGCCGAGTTTTCATCCAATACATTGGAGGGGCGGAATCCAGTTTTCACCCACTACATTACAGGGGCGGAGTCCAGTTTTCACCCACTACATTACAGGGGCGGAGTGCCGTTTATCTTTTGATCAAGACCCACAAGAACTAAACATTAAATGGTTCAATTTTATTGTAATAATTCGCATGCGCGTAGGGGTCTTTAGCATTGGGGGGGGGGGGAGGACCCGGAGAAGGCCCACGCGGATGGACAGGCGACCCTACTCCTTGTCACGTAGAAGCGGGGAATCAAAACCGCACCACTTGACACAATGACTACCTTGTGACCCTACGCACACGCGTTAACCTATCGGCCACTCATCCGCAAAAACGTAGGGCGCTATATCCCATTACATTACAGAAAAGTTTTAATGCATTTTGCAGCCTCGTGTTTTTGTAATTAATTCTAGAGAGAATGTTGTAGGAACAAGTCTCATTTGTCTTAATGCATGTTCAACTGGAATCACAGGTGAACATCAAAGACAAATAGATTACCGCGCAATGGTGATCAAAGGTAAAACTAGACAAAATTAATAGTCCTCCACTGATAGTTCTAAACATAATATTGTTATTTTTTAAATGGATCTGTTTGGTTAATAAATGTTAGCTTTATATTTTTTTTAAAATAAACCAATGGAAACAATTTGTAACCTCATTAACATGAACTTGCGATATGTCAAAACGTATACTCACAGACATATATATCACATGCACGCCAATGTGTACAGTGCTAAATCCGTACGCTTAGACGACAACTCGCGCAAAAATTGTAGGACGTTAAACTCCATTTTTTTCCATATCCCCCCCCCCCCCACACACACCCCGATAACATACTGGTAAATGATATGGCTCAGATAAAACAAAATGTTGTTTGTCAAAGTAGGCCGAGGTCACGTGTACATATTGGCGTGCACGTAAAAGATCCCTTGACAGTTGGAATTCGATATAAGAGTAGGCCGTAGCGCCGCTATCCGGGCACAATTTCCCTGGGAGCAAACTGTATGGGGTATGCCCGTCTTCATTAGCCCAGTCAGAGCAAAACAGTAGGACGTTATACCCCATTTCATTTCATTTCATTTCTTTGAATCAGTCTAATTTTAACCCAACTGAATCGAAGACATGAGATTATCTACCTGGGAAATCTTTGAGTACAAATTAGACCTATACATTGCCCAAAAATGAAAATAACAATAATAATTTACTTCAATATAAAAAAAAAACTTCACAGATAAAACTGCAGAATTGATATGCACTTAAAATAAACCTCGTTTTTCTCAAAATAGCCAAAGAATGCATGATACTTTTCAAAACTTCCTGTACCCCACACTGATCAGCAGTGAATATTCGCTAGACCTCTACAATCACTGTGAGGGGTGACATCGATGCGGCTTAATGAGCTCGCGATATTAACTTTTCTCCATCTGCAAAATAAATTCTAGAACATTATTTGAAGCATTAGCAAAATAAACAAAGGTGTTTGAAGTATGTGTAGGTAAATAATATTTCCTATTTAGTGTAAATGGGTAATGAGTAAAAAGCACCATTCTGCCCGGATCAGTGAACGCAACAACGTCTTATGTAAACAAGGCCTTTTTCCACTTGCAAAATAAATTCTTAGACATTTTTTGAAGCATTAGAAAAATAAATAAAAGAGTTTGAAGTATATCTAGATCAAATAGATTTCCTATTTCGTGTAAATGGGTATTCAAAATGAGTAAAGGGCCCCATTCTGCCCGGATCAATTAACCCAACAACGTCTTATGTAGACAATGCACGCTAAAAATAGAATAAATGATGGACGTCCCGTGATGTGACGTCACCTGTAGAAGGCATACTTGAACTTATAAAGGTCAGTCATCTAATACCGAGATATAAGAAGGCTTACGCAATGCCTCTTTACCCCATAGAGAGAGTGAGAGAGCGAGAGAGAGAGAGAGAGAGAGAGAGAGAGATGGGGTTTAACGTCCACTCGACACAAACTAGATCATTTCGGGACTAACATATGGTTTAATTTTATTTCAATAATTCGCTTGCGCGTAGGGATCTTTAGCAGTGGGAGGAAACCGGAGGACCCGGAGAAAACCCACGAGGTTGGATTTACCCCATAGACAAAAGTAATTAACCATTTGATTGAACACGTGCAGAGTTTGATGCGTTCTGTCACGCTATTCATAAAGAATATGAATACTAAAGTCTAAAATACTTTTGTAATGTATTTTTATTGCTTGCCTGGATTTTAATTTAAAAGTTAATGGATTTGGCCCACGGTGTTACGGATGCATTGTAAAAGATTTGGATAAAGAGCTGGCCGTTCTTGTCATAATTGTTCAAAAATAGATGATGAAATATGAATATATGAATATACTGTGTTAATGTATTGATAAGCTAATTCGGGTAAGTTATCATTCATTGAGAAACTCACAGTCCAATTGCTAATATTTTTGATGAATAACGTCTCATTTTTCTGCATCAGCCAGGCTAATTAAAGGGGCATTAGGTAATATAAGATAAAGAGCTGACAGTTCTCGTTATAATAGTTAAAGGAGCCAAATCTCTAATATTTGGGACCTAGAAATTGACACAGTGACGTGCACGTAAAAGATCCCTTTGCAGTTGGAATTCGATAAAAGAATAGCCCCTAGTGCCGCTGTTCGAGCAAAATTTCCCTCATAGGATGGCGTATGCCCGTCTTCATTAGCCCAATCGGAGCAGAAAAGTAGGACGTTAAACCCCATTCTTCGGGTTTATACGCTGAATCATATTCATGTTATTTTCACGCCCAGTTAGATTTATTGCTGCAACGTTCTACTTTATTATGCGTTCCGTCATTTAATATGACTATTCATACCGCCCCTGTAGACATGCGTAAAGGTTAAATGTGAATAACGTAAGAGCTAAATCCGCCTATTCCAGATCTTTCTTTTGGCCTCAAATGTTATATATATATTAATGATTAGTTAGACATTTTATCCACATGACAAGCCCATGATCAATTCTCTAAACCATCGGATGGTCACGATTTTCAATGAATTGAAACACGGTCGCCATTGAATAACTGAACATAAGAATGTTTATTTTCGTAACAACGGTAGCAATGAGATCGAGACTACGCTATTCTTCAAATATTCACAACTTCTCTCAATCTGACTGAAATTTTCAACATATTCCCTTTTCATTATCTATTCTAAAACTATTATAGCGAGAACTGTCAGCTCTTTATCTAAACCTTACATGATGTATCTTTAAATTCCAGTCCATCTTTATAGAAAACACGAGTAAGGCTATGGCGAACTTGATGCTGGTACAAAATAATTACGCAATCTACTTCAATTTAAAAAAAAAACAAGACCGACGATAGAATTGGCATTTTACCGATAAACATTAATTTAAGACAAGAAATAGAGCGCGGAAGCAGTTTTAAGATAATGAGTTTTAAGGATTGTTATCAATAGAACGTGTTTTTATAGCACCAAATAAAACCGCACAAAATGGTAAACGGTCATGACAATGATAATAAAATCTAATCTAAATTTGAATAAAAATAGAGAGAGAGAGAAATGGGGTTTAACGTCCACTCGACACAAACTAGGTCATTTCGGGACTAACATATGGTTTAATTTTATTTCAATAATTCGCTTGCGCGTAGAGGTCTTTAGCAGTGGGAGGAAACCGGAGGACCCGGAGAAAACCCACGCCAGTCGACTCAATGACAGACTTTATGATACAGCGCGCGTACGCTAACCATTCAGCCATCCAACCCCCCAGAATAAAAATAACGTTAAATGTAATGCCAAGTCTCTGCTCTGGATTAATCTTGTGTGGGGTCCTGGGGCATTGGACCTGTATCACTCGGCAGACTCTGGAACCCTACATCTGTATGATGAATTCCGCCATTGGAAGTACTTTGAAGTTCCGAGATTAGAAAGAGTGCTTTATCATATAAAGCTTTCAATGTCTAAAGTTATTTTTCTTCAAAGTTTATTCGATTGTCTTCAAACAAAGGTAACTTTGCAATGAAAATTCTACACACTCTTTGAGCGACGCCATTTTGAGAACTTATTTCTAAAAGGAAACAAATATGGTTATGCGAAAATTGCCATCTGAAAACGTTTGAAGTTGCTACCAAGCCCTTAGACATTAATGGACCCCCCCCCTCCCCTCTCTCTCTCTCTCTCTCTCTCTCTCTCTCTCACACACACACACACACACACACACGACAAACAATTCTCAACAGCTAGAATCGAATTAAAACAGCAGACTGTGTTTTCTACTCCATATTGCACACCCAAATTGCAGGTAAATGACCTAAGTTAAGTAAAGACGAAGTTTTCGACTCTATGACATTCCTTGGCTATAGAACAGAGACGTCAAACAAAATCCAAAGGATCTCTCTCTCTCTCTCTCTCTCTCTCTGCCAACACCGGTATAGAACTCTCTTTCTCTCTCTTGTTCAACACCCCGATAGAACTAGTGTTTATGTATTAGATGTTGATAAGGTAAGCATTATATGAGTATCTCGAGGAGTTTTAGCTGCATTAATTATTGATATCCAAATGAAAAAAGTATTACGCTCCCATCTTCTTTTTAACCAACACTGTATGGAGTGTCGTTTGGGCCATTTAAAATATCTCATCTGTCATAATGAACTTTGATATTTGGCGTCTGTGAAAAGAGTGACAATAAATAACCTATTCCTATCAGTATTAAAAAGTTTATAGCGTTAGAGTCAACTCCCCTGAGAAAAAAAAAATATATTTATTTTATGATTTTATGTCCAAGTATAATGATATATTATTTATTAGATAACAATGTTGATGATGTGTGCCTACATTACAACAATTATTGAAATAAGTAATATTTTCTTTTTCGAATTATAATCTGTGTTGTTAGATGCGACCAATGTTTTTCCACATATTATTTCCAATCATGTCACTGATGTCAATGGGAATCATGCCAGGATCCTAAACTTATGTACAAGGAGTAGGTTCGTCTGTCCAACCTCGTGGGTTTTCTCCGGGTCCTCCGGTTTCCTCCCACTGCTAAAGACACCTACGCGCAAGCGAATTATTGAAATAACCCGTGCTTAAATGTATAGTAACAGAAAATGTTATAGTTGTTGGGGCCACAACGTCCCAACTAAATGCAGAATGTATGACAATCCCGTGAGTAAATGAATAGTAACATAAAATGTGAGTTATTGGGGCTAGAATAATAACCCCGTGTTTAAATGAATAGTAACATAAAATGTGAGTTATTGGGGCTACAATGCCCCAAACACTAAAACCCCGTGTTTAAATGGACAGTTACATGAAATATTAGTTATTAAATGACTGGTCGTAGATTAGAGGAGATTGTATTTAAAAGTCCTACGTTAAAGCTGATTTTGGTACACGATAATAATCATCTAGAGAGATCATGTTATATATATTATATGTAGGTGTATATACGTATAAACTTATTGTTTCCTAGCTCCCTGTTATTAACATCTGTTTGATTCTCGCGTGATAGAAAACAAATCGGTTTGAAATAATATGTGACCTACACATCATCCTTCAATGTACAAACTTATTGTTTCGTAAGAGTCCACTATTGACATCCTTTTGATTCCACTGACAACTTCGTGACTAAAAACAAATTACTTGGAAATAATATGACAAATTCAAGAAGATAAACAAACGAGGGTGTTTTTTTTTACTTTTTTTAAAAAAGGAAGCTAAATACAAAATGTAATACAGTTGTTGAAATTATTGTTGAAGAGATGACGAAGTGTCTGGCAAGGAAAGGGCGTCTTGTCCATCGTGTGGGACGAAAAAACCCTGGTTCAGTATAAATTACCCCCCCCCCCCCCCCGGAATAAAAATAAGCCGTAGTACCGCTGTTTAGGCAAAATTGATCCCATATGCACACTGCATGACGTATAACCATCTTCATTAACCCGGAGAAGGAT
The DNA here is from genome assembly GCF_932274485.2 of Patella vulgata. Lineage (NCBI taxonomy): Eukaryota > Metazoa > Mollusca > Gastropoda > Patellidae > Patella > Patella vulgata. The sequence goes on along the minus strand of NC_065884.2, from coordinate 61,427,860 downwards.
AGTAGGACGTTAAACTCCATTTCATTCCATGTATTGTTGGGCTATTAAGGCTTATTCACACAACCATCAGTTGAATTAATCTGATTTTAATGGAACGCCAATTGACTCAATCAATTGATATTTTAGTATGACGAGGAATTCATCCATTTCGAACAAATTCTAAAACTCTGTCCCAATGGAAACGTATGACACATAACTAGGTTGGATTACTCGAAAATGTTGAAAAGTGAAACACCCTACTATGTATCTATCTCCGACATCCTGTCATTGATTCAATTCCCCTGTTGTACGTGACAAGGAGTAGGGTCGCCTGTACAACCTCGTGGGTTTTCTCCAGGGCACACGGTTTCCTCCCACTGCTAAAGACCCCTATATTTCTATATTACAATGTACGTGTGGTGTCTTCTGTGTGTTTTGTTATTGTAGTTTTTTAGTCCAGGACAATATACACTTTTTGAAATAACTTACAATACTTAGGTATTATTGTTCTCTAGTTCGCTGTTGTAATGTAGGGGGTTAGATGGCCGAATGATTAGCGCGTGCGCGCTGTATCATAAGGTTTGCCATTGAGTCCACTGGCATGGTTTCGATTCCTCGGTTGTACGTGACAAGGAGTAGGGACGTCTGTTCAACCTCCTTTTTTTCTCCGGGTCCTCCGGTTTCCTCTCACTGCTAAAGACTCCTACGCGCAAGCAAATTATTGAAATAAAATTGAACCATATGTTAGTCCCGAAATGAGCTAGTTTATGTCGAGTGGACGTTTAACTCATTTTTCTCTCTCTCTCTCTGTATATACTGTCATATTGGGTTACTGTGTTGTCTAATACATGCGCTTTAGATCATAAAGTCTGCCATTGTGTTAAGAATAGTGGTTTCAACCCCAGACTTGAGCATGACAAGGAGTATGGTCGTCTAACTAACCTCGTATGTTTTATCCGGGTACCCCGGTATCCTTTCAATCCCAAAGACGCCCTCGCACAAGCGAATTACTAAAATAAATCTATGTTAGTGCCGAAATAACATGAAGCGAACGTTAAACCCCATTATCCTTTCAATCCCAAAGACGCCCTCGCACAAGCGAATTACTTTTAAACTATTTCATATTTTAGTGTCGAAATAACATCAAGCGGACGTTAAACCACATTTCCCTGTCTCTGGTTTTGGAATTAGTTTGAGATATTTGCAGTGTCAGTATATGGGTATTATATATAAAGAATCGGCTGCAAGTAGACATTGGATCAATAATCCTTAAACATATTTTGACATATTATAAAATGGATCCTGTTTTTTTTTATTGCCAACTTGGCCAGGAATAGAGCAGTGTCATGCGGCGAGAAAGTGTTTTATATGAAAAAGACCCCATCAGTTATACTGATGAGTTAAAATAAAACTAGATTGACGAAATGTGTCATAAAACCACAGCATGTTCTCCAAGCCGTGCTTTAAGGCTTGTCTTTCTTGCTTTAATGAGAACTGCACTCTCGTTTAACCAGACATGATGTTTTATGAGCCTCTCTCTTAACCAGACGTAATGTTTTATGGTTTTTATGCTTACAAAATCTAGTCAAGCGATTGCTGACTTACGTGTATGATATTAAACGGGACTTAAAGGGACATTATGTAAAATTAGATAAAGAGATGGCAGTTCTCGCTATAATAGTTACAAAATAGATAATGAAAACAGAATATGCTGAAAATTAAATTTCACAGTCACATTGCTTCATTCTGAACTTGATATTAGCGATTCAATTTTAGGCTAGCCTCGATCGTCATTACCAATGTTGATACGATAATAAACAAAGACTTGGTTATCCATTTTTACGTTAAATTATCCATAACAAAATGTATATAGATCCACTAAATATCGTAGGCTAACGATGGCATCGAGGGTTGCATATGGTCTGGATAAGTTAATTAATGGTTTAATTAATAATTTAGATAACATTTCAGGCCTAAAGAGAGACCTGCAAAAGGCAGATTTAGCTTTTGCATAATGCATATTTAAAGTAATTTCGATTCTGCCTCAACCGAGCTAATGAAGATGGATATACGGGGACTGACTGAAAAAAAGTTCTAAGCCTAAACTGGATAGATCAATTGGGTTGAAACAAACTTTTCCCACCAACAAGTGCAATCACTGAATGAATCATAGACATAAGAACTGCAACAGTAGTTTTATTATTGTCTTCGTTCAAGATCACCTTTTGAACCTACCCATTGAAATCACCGGAAATGGACAAAACTGACTATATGGCAGTCATTAAGTACCTGCAACTGAAAGGACTAACGTCCAAAACAGATACATGCCGCACTTAAATTCTGCTGCCTACGGAATTTAAGGGGCGCCATCCCCATATTACCCGGGTGCATGACATTGTGATGGCTGATCGACAAATGATCACTCGAAATTGTCATTGTTGTAGGAATCTCACGAGTTTGGAATGACCAAAGCTTCTGCACGATGGTTGCCAAATATCTTGACTGCGGATGAGAAACGTGCCAGATTCCTGACGTCCTGTGACAATCTGTGCCGTTTTGAAGCAGATCCTGATAATTTTGGGGCCAGATTTAAAACCAGGGATATGAGACCTGTTTCCAAAAATGAAAAAGGAACTAGCCGATCGACGTCATGTCAGCTGTGAACGACTTTTTAGGGTGGCTGAAGACAATTTTTCCTGGCCGGCATCCATGTCTTGCAACATCGTTGGCAAAAGTGTGTACATCTCGAAGGGGACTATGCCGAAAAATAAATTGAAACCATCGGCTTTGTACAGGTCTTTCACAGATAGACTTAGAACTTTTCAGCCAGCCCTCGTGATGGATATTTTGCCGGTCCCACCTACTCTTCGACGAATACTATATCAAGGGTTCCGTTATTACGTACACGTACTCCAGTGAATCTAGGTTTTCCGTACCATCCGAATGACTAGACGATTTCTCCTTGCCCTCCCCCCATCCCCGCCCTGCATCGCTGACGAATGGAAACAAAACCAGGATACTCACCGGACATCGATCTTCCCGCCCACTCGTCTTAGATTTCCAACTAACATGGTCTCTTTGACATGCACGCTAATGTGGATTTTCGGGTTTTCCTTTGAATTGAGGGTTCTGTGTACACATTAGCATGCACGTAAAAGATCCCCTGGCAGTTGGAATTCAATATAAGAGTAGGCCAAAGCACATTGTATGGCGTATGCCAATCTTCATTAGCCCAGCCGGAGAAGAACAGTAGGACCTTAAACCTCATTTCATTTCATTTGAATAGAACGACTAGGAACACTTTTCTTGTGACTTTCAGACTTTCTGGCCACTCGCCTGCATTCCATCCCAATGCATTCTAGTCTCGAATACCAATGCCCACATTGTGGGAAACAACCTCTTCCTAGAATCAGGGACAGTCCCCGGAGATAACTATTTCTATTCTTATATTTTGATCTGAGTGAGTACTTGGTTAATCGGGACTACTAATAACGATTATCCATAAAGAAAAATGAAAGACATTCTCTCCTGAACATAATTGAACATTACGTCATTGACATTATTTCAATAAACACTAGTTTGCGAGTTTTTGACAAGCTGGGCGATAGGGGGTATTAAGTTGATTTGTGAGTGTTTCTGATAACTTGTCTAGATCTTCATCGATTTCATGTACCGACCAGGATAAGACAGCTTGTTTATTAATGCCTACTACAAACTATCAGATTTGTGTCTAGTCAGATTCATGTTAATATTAGGATATGGTTACCCAAAACAAAGGGGGTTGGATGGCCGAATGGTTAGCACGTGCGTGCTGTATCATAAGGTCTGTCATTGAGTCAACTGGCGTGGTTTCGAATCCTCGGTTATATGTGACAAGGAGTAGAGTCGCCTGTCTAACCTCGTGGGTTTTCTCCGGGTCCTCCGGTTTCCTCACACTGCTAAAGACCCGTACGAGCAAAATAATTATATAAATAAAATTGAACCATGTGTTAGTCCCGAAATGACCTAGTTTGTGCGTCGAGTTGATGTTAAACCCCATTTCTCTCTCTCTTCCCAAAACATGACGGCACTGCCTTGAGAAAATAAAATGAAATTGGAACTTTCTGCACCAACTGGGGTCTTGAAGACAGGACTACACCATGCCGGGATCTTTAAGACAGGACTACACCATGCTGGGATCTTTAAGACAGGACTACACCATCCCAGGATCTTTAAGACAGGACTACACCATGACTAAGGCATGCCGGGATCTTTAAGACAGGACTTCTATGCCGGGATCTTGAAGACAGGACTAAGCCATGCCAGGCCCGGATAGTGGCGTTTCCGCCTACTGTTCACCAAATCCCAACTATCAACCCCAACGTGTACGCCAACGAATACACGGGTGGACCTCGATTTTTCTTTTCCCATCCACACCCCCACACCAAGCCTCTTAATACTGCACCATTGACGAGAGGAAATCCTAACCCTAACTTTCTCGGCTAACACGGCGATCGGGTTTGGGAACTGCTGGCAGTGATCCAACGCCATACCCACTGAGCCACTAGGATTCCCAGCAGGATTTGGCTCCCTTGGTTATGACAACCCGATAATGTATTATCTAAATCTTGACCTGTGTGTGCTGTAAGTTTTTCAAGAGCTATCAATTTTGCCTGTGGCGGACCATGCTGATATCTAACGAATTTGAGTTAAACACTTGAGGTTTTTATTTTTGAAATCCATCCTCGAAAACCCAGCGCTGCGTGTAACTTTGGTTATTTGATTTCCCACGATAATTGGATTTCACTAAACGTACCAATCAGAATGCTCGTTTCACACGGCTTTCAATTAGACATACACAGAGCTCCCTGTCTCTTATACTTATAATCACAGTGCGATATCGAGAAATTATGGTGCGGCAGAAATCGAATTCTAGCACAAGTCTTGTGAGATTGTTTTCAGTTTAGTCTGGCCTTGGCGAAACACTATTTTTTCAGACTCGAGATAAATTATATAACCTGATATCCCCTTGTTAGTGGTGCAGGACAGAGGTGGTCACAATGGATCCAGGGATCGAACCTGATGTTGGCCGAGGGATTTTGCTTTGAGTGGTCTCCCCTTGTTAGTGGTGCAGGACGGACAGACTGACAAAAAACATTGTGGCTAGTCCCTTTGTATAGGACTAAAACTAAACATCGGGGTCCCGTGTAGAGATGTTGGTGTGAATACAACAGAATTCTTAAAAATGCAGTATGTAAGATTTATATAAAGAGCAGGTCGTTCAAAAATAGATAATGAATATATTGAAAATTTCATTCATATTAATTTTATTCTACGCGAAGTTATGGGCGCTTTAAGGTTTGGCGATAGCTAGCGTAGATTGTTCAATATCGTAGCAACGGTACTTGTCAACCGAGGCTTAGCATTGATTATCCATTATATCGTTACATTTTTAAATCTCGCTGGTGTTTAATCGATTTAAATCTCAGCCACCAGGTGTTCTAGAAAGTTGTTTATACCCTTGTCACGTAAATAAATATCTTATTGATAATTAATATAAACTTTGAAGCCAATAGAAATACCTGCAATAGGCAGATTTAACTCTGACATAGTGCATCTTTAACAGCTGCAATTCGAAATAAGGCAACATTTCCCTCATAGCCCACTGAATGCTATTGGTGTTCAGAACAGTAGGATGTTAAACCGCCATTTCATTTCATTCCATTTGTCTTATCCATCTCTCCAGGGCGATTTTAATATCCTGACGAATTCGAGGAAATAGTTTATTTTGGAGCAGACTCTAGATTTAGACTGATCGTTCTATAAATAATAAATACAATTATTGGTTTTTAATATCTATTTCTCGAATAATTAACATCGAGAAACATCGCATTCATTTGTTATTCCACATCGTACTAATGGAACACTTTGATCTGCACTGCACCGTTAAAAATAGGTGATAAGGTTTTGCGTGCAGGAATATCAAAAAATCGATATAGAGAAACACGAATAAAAACTTGCGTTATTAATTTCTGGATGTTAAATTAGGCGAAACGTTGCATGTTGTTGATTTGAAAGATTGTAATTGTTTGAATTGTTTGAATATATAACTCAAGTCAAAAAATAGACATACAAGAAGGTCCTCTGTGTGCTAACTGATGAAATGTTGATTATCGTAAACATTTTACGTGCATTAAGTCACACATGTTCCGGAAACCCTGCAACATTTTAAATGCACAACATTGATACCCTGCAAGTATATCCGTCGTTTAGCGATAATAATCTGCCACTTCAACTTTATGTTTTAAATAACGACTTTACACGGAAACAATGGCGGCTCCAAACTACATTCACACACACCAGGGAAACCACGACCACAAACCAGAGGTGACCAGCCACCAAGAGTTCGAAGCGCAACACTCTAGACCTCTAAGCAATATACCCCCCCCCCCCCTGCGCTGAACTTTGTACACATATCACCCTATTATAGCCTGGTGGTCGGGTGTTCGATCCCTGCATTGAACGAGAAAGTTCATCCAAATTTTTTTACGGCGTGGTTCCCCCCTATCAGTGATGTAGGACGGAGGGCCTAACAAGAACAGCTGTCTAGTTGTTCGGATGGGACGTAAAACCGAGGTCCCGTGTACACATTGGCGTGCACGTAAAAGATCCCTTGACAGTTGGAATTCGATATAAGAGTAGGCTCTAGTGCCGCTGCCGGGGCAAAATGTCTCTCATAGCACACTGTATGGCGTATGCCCGTCTTCATTAGCCCAGTTCGCAGCAGAGCAGTAGGACGTTAAACCCCATTTCATTCATTTATTCATTCATTTGGTAATATGAACTTTTTTATCGGTCCTTTGACGGGATAATGTCGTGTTAATTTGTATAAGACTAATAGGTGGTATGTGTCGATGACTGGATTTTCTTGTTAAATTGTATACTGTATAGGATTAATTGGTTGCATTTTTTCTGACTCTGCCACTGATAAATTGCCGGACTGTTTTACTGGTCGCCCACTCACGGTTAGGTTTTCATTGATATATTATGTCTAGAGGACATATACATATAATTATTATTATTACCGAGCATGTGACAACAGGCCACGAGGGAATACGACCCAAATATCGGCATGTGTATAATGTTTATGGATAAAATAAAAGGGTTCCACTCGTCAACAGACAAAGGGTTAATTAGTGGCCATTGTTAACGGAGGAGCCATCATTATTAATATACTAATATAGCTTGAAATAAATTGAATGTACCCCTTCTGAAAACATTCCTGGTTTATGTGTAGACATTGTTCCAGCAGCACGCAAGCTCTGATTTATTTGACGTCCAGGGAGAATGTTATTATTTTTAGCCGCTGTCAATGTCCTTGTATTGTCTTGTGAGCATGCGATATGATAATACTTCCACTGCGAATTTTCTGGCACGTCACGAATTAGGACACAGATCACCAAATATTCCTACGCCGTCACCCGAAAGAAGGGCCAAAGCTATTTTTAGTCTTCCTCTCCCTTTTCCTTTTTCCCCCTTTTGCATGGCGATTTTTGTTGACTTTTTGGTGTAGAATCGAGGAAAAGGGTTTGAAAATAGATTTTCTGCCAGGTTTTGGTGAATATTCATAATTTTGATGCGGAAGGATACAAGAGTTGAGAGGTTGGTTAGGTTGAAATGTAGGGCCTGAAATTGCATGTTTACTTGTCTTTACTTCCAGCTTGTGTATCTCAAGTTTTTCATGAAGAACCTCATACGTGCTTTTGGGCAAGTGGTTGCCGCATGTTGCTCCATCTGTGGTAGAAAGCTTTCTACCCAACGAAAATTTGGGAAAAAGTTAGAGCCGGTCTAAGATACGAGAATTAACATTGGAGTCAATGGGGAAATCTTTAGTGAACTGTGTCCATTAATCGTTGAAAAGTAGTGGTGGCTGAGTTGTCCGTCATTGAGTCAAGTGGTGTAGTTTAGTTTTCAAGCTTGTATGTCATGATCAATAGGATCGCCTGCCTAACCCCATGGGCCTTTTCCATGTCCTCCCACTTTCTCCCATTTCCAGATTCAATTTAAAGGGGCTATGGGAGCCTTGGTGACTCAGTGAGTAAGAAGTAGACTCGCTAAACTGAAGATTCCGTGCTTGATCCTTATGTTGACCGAGAAAGTTCATCTGATATTTCCGGCGTGGATCTCTGGCAAGGGACAATGTATTGTCGTTCGAGATACAGAGAAACCGTCTACACATTGGCGTGTACGTAAAAGACCCCTGGCAATTGGAATTCAATATAAATTCCCGTATGGCACACTATATGGCGTATGCCTGTCTTCATAAGCCTAGTCGGGACAAAACAATAGGAGTCAAATCCCATTCCATTTCATTTCATATAAAGAGGCTCAGCCAGTATTTAATAAAAGATAAAATCCAATTTCAGTCATGATATATCAATGGCTGCCTCAATCATATTTCTGATCTAAATCATAATAGCACAAAACTCCTGTAATCTGGAAAAACCTAGTAAGTTAAATTTGTTTTAAAAAAATTGAGTTAGACCCATAGGTGTTTCTCCTTCACTGAAAAGGTTTCTAATTAAATCTAAAAAGCTAAAATAAAATTTGTTTTATATTCAGTAGTTTAATCCTGAAACAAAAAAGTTTTCCTTTGTTGTCTCAAATTTGCATTCAAGAGACTTACAAGTTTTTTTTTCAGATTACAGGAGAAATGTATGGGCGGAAATGTCAATAGTGTGAACGTAGAATTTGTCACATATTTCAAACCGATTTGTTTTCGATCACGCGAGAATCAAAAACACGTTAATAACAAAGTGTTACGAAACAAGAAGTTTATACGTATATGCACCTACATAATATATATAACATGATCTCTCTAGATGATTATTATTGTGTACCAACATCAACTTTAACGTAGGACTTTTAAATACAACCTGCTCTAATCTACGTCCAGTCATTTAATAACTAATATTTCATGTTACTGTTCATTTAAAGGACAATATTGGTGTCAGTCAGTATCACATATGTGATAGAACTAATTAAACACGTTCCAAATATTATTTTATCACAGAGATCGTTGCTACAATAGCTGAGTAATACAGGTTTCCTGAATCGGAAGTGACGAACGCCAAAGGAAAACACGAGCCATCCCTCTGTGTAACTGACTGAAGTGACGAAATGATAACAGATACATGAGCGAATTTCTGCTCACTAATAATAATTCCTTCAAAGACCAAAAATTGTTGTGTGAGACTGTAAGAGGACATCTGACAATTCATAAAAAGAATTGACTGCCACTAGATAAGAGAACACGAAAGAAAAAAAACAAAACATGGTAATAACACATTGTAGCCCCAATAACTAACATGTTATGTTACTATTCATTTAAACACGGGTTATTATTCTGGCCCAAATAACTTAAATACATGTTATGTTACTATTCATTTAAACAAGGGTTATTATTATGGCCCCAAAAACTTACATGTTATGTTACTGTTCATTTAAACATGGGTTATTATTCTGGCCCCAAAAACTTGCATTTGATGTTTCTATACATTTACACACGAGATTATCATACATTCTACATTTGGTTGGATCGTTGTGGTCCCATTAAACAAGGTCTACCTAGCTGGCTATTATTACTCATTCTAAATTAAGTTGGGACGTTGTGGTCCAAATAAACAGGGTCTGGCTGGCTAATATTACTCATTCTAAACCCAACTGCGGGAGTGGTCTACCTAGCTGGCTATTATTCATTCTAAATTTAGTTGGGACTTTTTGTTCCCAATAAACATGGCCCGACTGGCTATAGGAGGCGGTTGTGGTCCCAATAAACATATTTTAAACCCAACTACGAGAGTGGGTTTTCAAGTGGTCTAATGTGTGCGCTTTAGACCATAAGATCTGTCCTTGACTCAATTGGCTAGGTTTCGATCCCAAGCTTATATGTGACAAGGAGTATGGTCGCCTGCTTAACCTCGTGAGTTTTCTCCGAAACTTATCTTGGTGCCAAAATAATCTAGTTTGTGTCGAGCCGACGTTATTAATCACTTTTACATGTTATTTATTTCAATTCTTTAAATGCAAACCTACAGCACTATCACTGTCAGCCGTATAATATATTATTAAAGTTAATTCGGCGTTTAAGCCAACTTGGGCACTTTTTGCTTTCAGTAAACGTAACCATAAAGTAAATATATTTTTTTTTCTTCTCAGGGGAGTTGACTCTACTCTATAAACATTTTATACTGACGGCTATTGGTAATTTATTGTCACTCTATTAACAGATGGAAAATATCAAGGTTCATAATAATAAAACGCATATTTTAAGTGGCCCAAAAGAGACTCCTTACAATTAAAGCTAAAAAAAACACCCGGGAACTTTCTCGGCCAACACCGGGATCGAACCCCGTAATTCCTGGTTAGTGAGCTAGCGTTTTATTCAATGATTCACCTCGGCTTCCCAAAACACAAATTAAAATTTAATATTGTTATATTTCGTCCAGAATAAAATAATTTGTCGGAAATTTTCACTATATTCATTTTGCATTATCTGTTTTTAACTATTTTAGCAAGGACGGCCAGTTCTTTATCTAAATTGTACTTAATGCATCTTTTAAAATGGCCGATTCACAAACGACAAAAGTCAGTGACAAAAGCACAAACATAAAGTAATCTAATAATCAAATTGCTTCGGTTTTTGTCCGTTTCTGACGCAAATAATCGAAAAGTAAAAATCATATTACAGTATACGGTAGACATTACAGTATGTAAGATTCAGATAGAAGGCGGACCGTTCTGGGTATTATAGTCCTAAAACAGAAAAAGAAACTGGCATAGTCACATTACTTTATACTGAGCAAAGTTATGAGTGTTTGAAATTTTGACAAGATGTAGTGTAGATAGTCTTGGTTATCAAGTAGCATTATTACTCTAAGACAATAAACAAAGTCTTGATTATCCAACGTTAATTATTAAATGGTACGGGTGTTCTAATCAATTTAATATCTCGGCCACCCGATTGCCTAGAGAGTTGATTATAGGCATGTAATATGAATAAATGTCTAGACAATAATTTATAAAAGATTTGAAGCCAGAATAAAAGACAAGCAATAGGCAGATTTATATCTTACATAACGCATCTTTAAACTGGGCTGTTACTTGTCGTAAGGTCATCATCACAAGTCGGCTTTAGAAATAGGGTTTAAAATATGAAATTTACCCCAAGGGTTAATCTGTCCTACATGTTTTGTTTTAATTTTTTAAATTTCCACCTTTTCAGTCACTGTTTATCGATTAAGCCTGACATTTTTCTATCAATACACGATTTAAATTAATTTCATGTTTTTTAGCATTTTCTAATTTCCTTGCGTGTCAGTCCTTATTAACGTTAAAGTCTGATATTGTACCGTATATGTACGATTTGAATCAATCCCATGGAATAGTCCGGGTTAACATCTTATATATTTTACTGTTAAAACCTGGTTTGATTGAGTAATAATATAGGTTTTAATTTGGTTTTATAATAATTTGGAGCCACGGTGGCTAGGTGGTTAAGGCGCTGGCTCGCTAGCCTGGGGGTCGGGTGTTCGATCCCTGCATTGGCCGAGAAAGTTCATCCCGATTTTCCGACGTGGCTTCCCCTTGTCAGTGGTGCAGAACGGAGGGCCTGACAAGGACAGCTGTCTAGTCCTTCGGATGAGACGATAAACTGAGGTCCCGTGTATACATTGGAATGCACGTAAAATATCCCTTGGCAGTTGGAATTCGATATAAGAGTAGGCGATAGTGCCGCTGCCCGGGCAAAATTTCCCTCATAGCACACTGTATGGTGTATGCCCGTCTTCATTAGCCCAGTTTAGGAGCAGAACAGTAGGACGTTAAACCCCATTTCATTTCATTTCATTTATAATCATTTATTGAGCTGAGGAGTGGTCACTGGTCTGCGGGTTCACTTGTTCGTGGTTTGGGGTTGGGGTTAGGGTTATTGTGGCGGTCCTTCCTTGACTGTTGAGTAGGTCCCGTTGTTTCTTTGGATACCCATATTTATAATATGCTATGCTGTATACCATCAGACGAGTGATCTGCTGTCTCCTTATTGGCAGAGGACATTTCTCGGGTGCTTCCGTTCGTTTCCATGAAGACAGTGGTGTAGGACTGTATGCCTGGCAAGGAGATCTGCATGTTTCTGAAGCCACTTTTGCGGTTTTTTGCATCTTGATAAGATGTACGGAGTTAAAGCGCGATCAAGCCGCCGTGTATTGAAGATGGGAGATCTGTGAGTCTATCTAGTCGTTCTGAGTGGAACAAATAACGTAAAATCTAATTTCGTCGGTGAAGTGTCAAAAGGGTGTATCTCGGGTATCATGTGTCTTTATTTGTGAAAATTTTGAAATGCAAAAGGTTCTATTTCTTAATCTTTAGAAATTAGATACACCCTTTTGATACTTCACCGACGATTGGAGGATTTGGGGACAAAAAGAACTCTTAATACGAAAAAATGAAATGAATGGCGTTTAACGTCCAACTTTTCTGCATTAACCGAGTTAATGTGGACGAGCATGCGTCATGCGATATACAACATCGAGGTTTTGGCCAAACAGTGGTGTTTCTTGTATGTGCGCGCCAAGGAATACACGCCATTTCCATGCCAACTTCTCCGTTCTGTTCCGTCTTCATTAGTCCAGTCGGAGCAGAACACTGGGACGTTAAACCTCATTTCATTTCATTTCTCCATCCTTCACCACTGACATCTTTCTTCGCCATCATCGGTATCAGAGCAGGCCAATTAAATATTTATACTTAAATCAACGTTTCCGCTATTTTGGAGCCCCGATATCAATGAATAATTGACGTCATGCAATAAAATTGGAGATTCTTAGATAGTTCCTTACTTGTAATGTGTTTTATTTATGTCATTGACATACGATATTCAAACTAGGCTATATAATATATTGATCGTGGGTTTCGTATTTAAAAGCAAATTGAGGTGACGTGCTTGTAACAAATAAACTATCTAGGGAACTATTTATCTTATGTAATTTTAAGACTAGGATAATAAATTATTAGAGATAACACAATGTAAAATCCATTAAGTTAATAATTTTATTTATGGTTATAGATGCTTAGCCGAATGTCGCGATTACACCTGGTATCCGGTTTGACGTAAATCTTTCTTATGCGTGGGATTCGAGTGAAATTGCAATGAGAATGTATTTATCTTCTTGCTTCATATTGTCTTTTTTGTGTAAGTCTCTGCAACAGAGATTTTTAACAAACCCAACCTTTTACTGTCAGTATAAACTGTCGTTTAATTTCTTCCCACACGTCAGGGATAGCTCGCCTGTATCAGGTGAACAAGTCAAGTAAATCGGACAAGTAAAGTGTGCAGAGTCGTCATGATGGGATAAGATTTTGTTTTTTTATACACCTAAAAAAACGTTTGACAGTTGTAATTTTAGAAAGAGTAAGAGGAAACGGTGCTGTTGTACAGCTTTATTCCCCCATCGCCATTGTAATAGTAATAGAACAATTAACTATCAATAACGCTTGTACAGCTCTATTCCCCTATCGCCATGATTTTTATGATCACAAAATTGATTAATCGAGACTATGCTTCTTATGAGTACAAGGTTTGCCAAATCTGATTAAAACACAGATCCTTTTCGTTTCGTTTTTATAGTTCAAAATTTTGTTTTACTTGTCTTTACTACACTAGGATCTGGAAGAGTTGTTATCATTCACGTGTTCTGAATGGTGTGAGGAATTAGCCAATGAAACTGCCTGTTACGACGAGCTTTAGGTGTGTTTTGCACGGAACTGTGGGTAATCCACTAGTAACATCAATGCTGATTGGTTAATCAAATGTCATAGGGTCAGAAGCCGCTCGTATGACCTCTGACGCGACCTATCGCTACAACCGCCAGATCTTCATGTACTGCAGGCCATCGAAAGTATAAAGAAACGAAACGAAATATAGATCTGTATTTTAATCAGATCGAAGGTTTGCCCCACTTTATTCGCCTATCGCCGTGCTTCTTCTGATCACAAAAGTAAATTATCAAGGATACTTGTACTAATCTATTCCCCCATAACCACGATTCTTGTGGCAGTAAAAGTAAATTATCAAGGATGATTGTACCACTCTATTCCCCCATAACCATGATTCTTATGTACCTCCCTATTCCCCTATCGCCACGTTTGTTATGGTAATAAAAGTCAGTTATCAAGGACTCCTGTACAACTCTATTTCCTTATCGTCGTGCGTCTTATGGTAATAAAATTAAATTATCAAGGACGCTTGTGCCGCCGCGCGTCTTATGAAGACGAAAGTAAATTATTAAGGACGTTTGTGCTACCGTGCGTCTTATGATCACAAAAGTAAATAATCAAGGACGCTTGAACCCACGTGCGTCTTATATGATCACAGAAGAAAATTATCAAGGACGCTTGTGCCAACGTGCGTCTTATATGATCACAAAAGTAAATTATCAAGGACGCTTGAACCACCGTGATTCTTATGATCACAAAAGTAAATTATCAAGGACGCTTGAACCAGCGTGCGTCTTATGATCACAAAAGTAAATTATCAAGGACGCTTGTGCCACTGTGCGTCTTATGATCACAAAAGTAAATTATCAAGGACGCTTGTGCCACCGTGTGTCTTATAATCACAAAAGTAAATTATCAATGACGCTTGTGCTACCGTGCGTCTTATGATCACAAAAGTAAATTATCAAGGACACTTGAACCACTCGATTCCCTCTTATCGCCGTGTTTGTTATGATCACAAAAGTAAATTTTCAAGGACGCTGTTCAAAAGCTTTTTAAAAAATCGATGTCAGAGACTAATGTTTGAAGGCGTCTATTTATAGAGCAATAATAGACATTGAGTAAGGTCATGGGTTGATGAAAATGGTTTCGTCTCTAGCCTTCAGATCTTTAAATAGATCGGATATTTGGTTAATGGATCGTTTTGATCAATTTTATATTGACTGTCTCTGAAATAATTTGAAATCTAAACGAATCTTGTTTAATGTCTTGTCAGATCCATTTGGACAATTTAAATATTAAAAGGTTATCTTACAATTCTTGAGATGAAAACGTCGCATAGCTCCAGAAAAGATTTTAAATTGTTGTAAAAATAAAAGTAAAATTTGTCTAACCTGAACAAAGGTTGTTTTAAAGGGAATGGAGCCTATAAACTGTTTCTACTTTATTTCAAAATAAGGGTTCATATATTTTCTTTAGATAGTAATCTAGACGATGAAAAGAAATGAACTGAAATGGAATTTATCGTCCTAGCGTCCTACTGGGCTAATGAAGACAGGCATACGCATATACAGTGTTCTCGCTAATTTGTACACGGGACCTCGGTCCTCCGTCCTGCATCACTGACAAGGGGGTTGGGGGGGGGGGGGTATCACCCAACGGGATCGAACACGTGACCTCCAGGTTAGCGAGCCAACGTCTTACTCTCTGTGGCTCCTCCCCACGATGAAAACCGGAAACTGAGGTTAGACACTATCTTGGTCTTGATGTTAGTGTTCAAAAATGAGAAATCGTTAGCACGTTAAAAGAGGATGGGTCTCCTCGCTAAATGGTGAGTTTTATTCGGGAACTCTAGATTCCCCCTGAGAGAGAAATGGTGTTTAACGTCCACTCGCCACAAACTAGTTCATTTCGGAACTAACATATGGTTCAATTTTATTTCAATAATTCGCTTGTAGGTAGGGGTCTTTAGCAGTGGTAGAAAACCGGAGGACCCGGAGAAAACCCACGCGGTTGGACAGGCGACCCTACTCCTTGTCACGTACAACCGGGAAATTGAAACCACACCAGCTGACTCAATGACAGACCTTATCATACAGCGCGCACGCGCTAACCATTTGGCCATCCAGCCTCCCAGAAGAGTTCTATGGTCTATTGTGTAATAGTCTAGTAAACAGACAAATAAGACAATTTATCCGGGAAGCTATAAAATTGTTATCATCAGTCAATGGTAACCAAATCAACTCGCCTATTAATATCGATTATTGATCAACCCGTGTTGATTGTTTTGAAGATAAAAATCACTTGCGTTCTAATCTCCGACACAGCGTGTCTGATGATCCAGGCTAATGGGAGACTGGGGATATAAACAACAGAGTTTAGACATTTCTCTATAATGTTGTCGATATACTGTAAATATATATAAATAAAGACCGTCTACAGTTGATTATTTCACCAAACTCCTAAACAGAGATCAGTTCGTTTAACTATATTTCCAGTCTGTTAAAGATGCATTATGTAAGAGCTAAATCTGTCTTTTGTCTTCATAGAAAATGTAAACATACGCTGCGCCGTGCATAATACTCGCATAACATATGATTAAGACAATTGAAGTGGTACTTTAAATTTAGTGCATTTAAAGTTATCGCCCGATAACGTTAAAGATGCATTATGTAAGAGCTAAATCTTCCTATTGTAGGTCTTTCTTTTGGCCTCAAATAAACTATTAATTAGGCATGATCAACTCTCTAAGGCATCGAATGGTCGAGATTTTTAACAGATTGACACACAACCGTCATTTAATAATTGAAGTTGATAATTGTTTGTTATCGTAACAATGGCAGCAATGCTGGAAAATCCGGAGAACTTTCTCTGCCAACTTCTGGATCGAACCCCAGGTTTCCTGGTTGTTGAGCTATCGCCATACCCACCGAGCCACTGTGGCTCCCATGTATTAGCACTGGTACTGGCTCTAGCTGTTGTTTAAATGCAAAGTACAACCGAAAATGGGAGCTACGGTGGCTTGGTGAGTAAGATGGTGCCTCGCTAACCTGGCGGTCCCGTGTTCGACCCCTGCTTTGGCCGAGAAAATTCATCGTGATTTTCCGGGATTGTCAGTGGTGCAGCACAGAGGGCCTGGCAAGGGACAACGTATAGTCGTCCAGATGGGACGAAAAACCGAGGTCCCGTTTACACATTGGCGTGCACGTAAAAGATCCCTTTGCAGTTGGAATTCGATATAAGAGTAGGCCGTTACACCCCATTTCATTTCATTTCACAACCGAAAATGTTATAACCACGTGAAATCCTATAATAAGGAATATCAGGGATATAGAAAATATAAACAATATACTGTGTTGTGCACGATACTCGTCACTAACATATAGCTAAGACATTTTAAGTGGTGCTTTAAATTTGGTACATTTAAAACTATTGCCCGATTATGCTAAATTATGCTCTATATTAAAAGTACATTATGCAAGAGCTAGGCCTGAAATGTTATCTAAATTATTAATTAGACATTAATTAACTTATCCAGACCATAATCAAATCTCGATGTCATTGCTAGTCTACGATATTTACGGGATTAGAACCCGATCTGCTGCTCAACGCTCCTTGATCGTACCGTACCGACTTTAGTAATGATGATCAAGCCCAGGCCAAAAAATCATTCGCTAAATTCTCGGCTCAGAGTGGATCAATTTGATTGAAATTTTCAGCAAATCCCCTTTACATTATATAGTGTGAACTATCAGCCCTTTATCTAATCTCCCATAATGTATCTTTAATGTTAACATGAACTTCATAGAGGTACCCAGGATCGACTCATAATTGAAGAGCAATTGCTGTTTCCAAGTACGCTACTTATTGACCAATGATACTACGTGTTGTCTCTATCTGTTGACAGATTGACCAATGATAAACGTGCTTTTTCTGTTTGTTACGTCAGTCGATTATTAGCCAATGATAGAACGGGTTGTTTATATAGACCAATTATCCCGGGATGGGGCATGTTGTGTCTATGTACTGTTCATTTCATAATAACACCCCTTCATAGATTAGAAATCGATTATTTTATAGCCCTAAGTCGTCGTGCCATAGACTTCTACTGGATTGTAAGGTTTATGTATTCTTGCCTTTCAAGCACGTTTTTCCGGCGTGGTTTCCCCTTGTCAGTGATGCAGGACGGAGGGCCTGACAAGGACAGCTGTCTAGTCCTTCGGATGAGACGAAAACCCGAGGTCCCGTGTATACATTGGAATGCACGTAAAAGATCCCTTGGCAGTTGGAATTCGAAATAAGAGTAGGCGATAGTGCCGCTGCTCGGGCAAAATTTCCCTCATAGCACACTGTATGGCGTACGTATACCCGTCTTCATTAGACCAGTATAGGAGCAGAACAGTAGGACGTTAAACTCCATTTCATTTCATTTCATTTAATTTCATTTCCTTCAAGATGGTTCCCTCCGTCGTCATTAGCCCAGTCGGTACAGAAAATAGGAAGTTAAACCCCATTTCATTTCATATCCTTCAAGGAGGTTAGATCTATTTGATAAGACCAACTTCAAGTTTGGTCAAAGGTCTAGAGATGTAAACAGGGCTAGCGCTAATCACAACCCTTGACCTAGCCCTAATGCTTGCCCTAAACCTAACCCTCTCCAACAATCACGTGCTCTAACCTTATTTACAGCGACCATGACGAAAATTGAGCTAGCCTATATTAGAATTCCTAAATTAATATGTATATACAACACCAATAAGTGGGGTTAAAGGCTAATTATTCTCGGAGCCACGGTAACTCAGTGAGTAGGACGTTGGTTTGCTAACCTGGAAGTGCCGTGTTGGATCCCTAAGTCAACGAGAACATTCATCGGGATTTTCCGGCGCGGATTTCCCTTGTCAGTGGTGTAGGGCGGAAGACCTGACAAGGGTTAACGTATAGACGTTTTGTGGGACGAAAAAGATTGTCGTGCACGTAAAAGAACCCTTGACAGAATTTGAAGTAATGGTAGACCGTTACGCCACTGTCCGGGCAAAATTTCCCTCATAGCGCACTGCTTGGCGTGTGTCCGTCTTCATTAGCCAAGTCGGAGCAGAACAGTAGGACGTTAATTCTGGTATGCATACACTTACCGCCCCTTTAATATCATTTTGTAAGGACAAAATCCCTAGTATTAAGCCAGACTTATCAACCGGCTTATTGTATATCAATCGTAGTTTTTGCTTGTCTTTTGTTTTTTGTATTACATCCATTGTCGTCGATCAATTCATATAAAAACATTTTTAGCCACTGTGATCTATTAGCACGTCTTAGAGTGGGATTCGCCATTTAATTGCCTCTGTGCTTGACTATTAGATCGACCCGACGCTGAAATATATCTGGTATTATGGTCAGATCACCATCCATCATACCATGTATCTTCTTGAGCTAGATGCAAAATACATCACCGAAAAAAAAACAATCGATACCGTCCATACTTGGCAGGACATATAACTCGCTTTATTAAACAACCATTACAAAATATTACCAAGCGAATGATATTATCTTATCCTTACATTCATCTTCTTACATTTCAATAAAAAAAACTCAAGAATTAAATGAGATAGAAAGAGTGTGTGTGTGTGGGAGGGGGAAGAATATTTAAATTTTATTACAGTCAAGTAAGAAATGCTGGGTAGAAGACGTTTAACCGAACGCCGCCGTTTCCTCTAAGAGTAAATTTTCATTTCAATATTTCGCGTAAGGGTCTTTAGAGTTGTATGAGATTGGAACACCAAGAGAGAACCCAGAAGATTAGGCAGATGTTCGTAAAAGCATAGGATCGAACCCACACCACTTCAATTTGCGGTGCCTTATTTTATTGTCGAGTATGTCGTATATACCTTGCTGACATTGTTGTGACTTACTGATTGTTTATTCTTAAAGATGGGTTCCCAGAAAAGTATTTATCGGGTGGTTATTTCCAATAAAAGTATGGAAAGAAGAGATATCCAATCTTACTAGAAAAATACTGGATTCCCCGAAAAACACTCATGGAGCGTATACAGGACAAAAATGTAAGGGTTCCCCTAATCAACAGCCCGAAGATTAGGGATTTCTGCACGCGTGATGTCAAAGGTCACACGCGAACATTGAGCGCTTGATGTACAAGTTGATAAACTTTATGAAGAGTTAGACGTACAACAGTTTCTGAGATAAAAATGACGGAAAAAGACGCGGGTAGTGGATGATCCGAGGATTTAATTAGGATTCGATATTTGTAATAAATAATAAGCGATTAAAGACAACATCGTCTTATGTATGCAATGAATTCTCCTCTGACTTCCAAGAAAGGTAAGTCACGTGACGTAAACATGACCTGGTTTGATCGAATTTTTATTGCAGGACATTCCTTCGCAATTACAATGTTTGAGAAGGATTTGAAGCGAAGTTATGACAGATTAATTAGTTTGAATATGTTTTTGGTCCATATATACCATTAAATCACCCAGTTTGTACGCGGGAACCCATCTTTAAACACTATCTTTAAAGATGCATTAGTTAAAAGTTTAATAAAGAGTTTGTCATTTTTGCTATAATAATTCAAAAATAGATGATAAAAACAGAGAAAATATTGAAAATTTCATTCAAATTACTTCATTCTCAGACAAGTTATCATTGTTGACAAGATGTGTGCACAGTGGTAACCAGGGCACTGGTATAATTGGGACTTAGCCGCGCTTTCCCATTTTTAAATTAAATTTTTAAATGTAGAACCGTTTTAATCTAGTTAAAATCTCGAGTATCCAATGCCATCTAGGGTCGATCATGGTCTTGTTTTGTTAATAAATGTCTAATTAATAGTTTATATAACATTTCAGACTTAAAGAAAGACCTGCAATAGGCAGATTTAGCTCTTGTATAATGTATCTTGAACTTACATATTTCATCGTCTGTGTATAATTGATACGTTGTATTCATCTATCTATGTGTTAAGTGAAATGAAATGAAATGAAATGGGGTTTAACGTCCTACTGTTCTGCTCCTATACTGGGCTAATGAAGACGGGCATACGCCATACAGTGTGCTATGAGGGAAATTTTGCCCGGGCAGCGGCACTATCGCCTACTCTTATATCGAATTCCAACTGCCAAGGGATGTTTTACGTACATTCCAATGTATACACGGGACCTCGGTTTTTCGTCTCATCCGAAGAACTAGACAGCTGTCCTTGTCAGGCCCTCCGTTCTGCACCACTGACAAGGGGAAACCACGTCGGAAAATCCAGATGAACTGTCTCCGCCAATGCAGGGATCGAACACCCGACCTCCAGGCTAGCGAGCCAGCGTCTTAACCAACCAGCCACCGTGGCTCCATGTGTTAAGTGAGTCTGTGTCGAATCATCTTGGTTTCTCAAGCAAATATTTGGACCTCTACGATACGTTTTCAAAGTTAGATCAACGTGTAGTTGTCCCACGGAGAGGGAGAGAGAGGGAAGGGGGGATGTAACGTCTACTCGACACAAACTAGGTCATTTCGGGACTAACGTATGGTTCAATATTAATTCAATAATTCGCTTGGTGTCTTTAGTAGTGGCAGGAAACCAGAGAAATCACACGTGGCTGGACAGGCGACCCTACTCCTTGTCACCTACAAGCAAGGAATCGAAACCACGCCACTTGACTCAATGGCTTACGTCATGATTTCACGCACACGCGTCAAGGAATAGCATTAACTATAGTCAGAGCAAAGGGCAAAATGAATCATCCCATCAACAAAAATTCGTCTTTTGCCCTTGCTAAAACTGTCATAAGAACATTTATTATACGTTTTCTACAGTCTGCGCGGGGGCTTGCCTTATTGATTTCTTGAGATTTTCCAACCTGGGTTCACCCAGTCAGATGTCCAAGGAAACAAGTCTAGTTGTTCTGGTTGGAAGACAAACCGAGGTCCCGTGTATGTCACTGGCAGCACGTCCACAATATCTGGGGACTGTTTCACGAAATTTTAACTAAGAAAAAATCCAAATTTTAGTAATTTGATTGGATAATATTAGATTGATTTTAGTGCTTAGCCAATCAAAATTGAAGTATCGACTAACATTGGATTTTATCTTTAATTAAGATTTCGAGAAACAGGGCCGTGTTCATTTAACTATATGTACAAGTTGGTCACGACTCGGGTGTTTACTTTTCTTTCAATCAGCGCATTATATCTCTATCCCATATCAAAGCTCGCTCGCCTGCCATGTCTGTTTAAATCACGACCCGATGGGGCCAGATTGACCTTATATTGTAATCATTCTTTTAGAAGGTGACCGTGACACCACATAGGCGTTTCTATGGTATTCCAACATAATTTGCTATGTATCCAAATCCGAGAAACAAATATCTTTTTACGAATCCCCACAAACAAAAAAACACATTACTTGACTCGGATGACAAATGTGAACATCGACCAGTCTTGCTGAAAATTAATGGCTAATGCATTCTCCAGAATTAAATCCTTTAGAACTGTTCTGTGCCGATATAGATAAATTTTACAACCCAGCATCAAACACGGACCATCTAAAGGAGAATGAAATGGGTTTAACGTTCTACTGTTCTGCTCCAACTGGGCTAATGAAGACGGGGATACATATAGTGTGCGAGGGAAGTTTTGTCCGGACAGCGCCGCTACCGCCTACTGCCAATGGTTCTTTTGCTTGCACGTCAATGTGCGCGTGAAATCATAAGGTCTGTCATCGAGTCAAGTGGCGTGGTTTCGATTCCCTGCTTGCACGTGACAAGGAGTGGGGTCGCCTCTCCAACCTCGTGTTTTTTTCTCCGGGTTCTCCAGTTTCCTCCTACTGCCAAATACCCTTACGCGCAATCTAATTATTGAAATAAAACTGATCCTTTTGTTAGTCCCGAAATGACTTAGTTTGTGTCGAGTAGACATTAAGACACACCACACCCCTCCTCTCTCTCTCTCGGGGGGGGGGGGGGTGGGGGGTGGATGGCTGAATGGTTAGCGTGCGCGCGCTGTATCATAAAGTCTGTCATTGAGTCGACTGGCGTGGTTTCGAATCCCCGGTTGTACGAGGTTGGACAGGCGGCCCTACTCCTTGTCACGTACAACCGGGGATTCGAAACCACGCCAGAGTTTAAAAAAGAGTTTGTCATTCTTGCTATAATAATTCAAAAATAGATGATAAAAAAAGAAAATATTGAAAATTTCATTCAAATTACTTCATTCTCAGACAAGTTATCATTGTTGACAAGATGTGTGCACAGTGGTAACCAGGGCACTGGTATAATTGGGACTTAGCCGCGCTTTCCCACTTTTAAATTAAATTTTTAAATGTAGAACCGTTTTAATCTAGTTAAAATCTCGAGTATCCAATGCCATCTAGGGTCGATCATGGTCTTGTTTTGTTAATAAATGACTAATTAATAGTTTATATAACATTTCAGACTTAAAGAAAGACCTGCAATAGGCAGATTTAGCTCTTGTATAATATATCTTGAACTTACATATTTCATCGTCTGTGTATAATTGATACGTTGTATTCATCTATCTATGTGTTAAGTGAAATGAAATGAAATGAAATGGGGTTTAACGTCCTACTGTTCTGCTCCTATACTGGGCTAATGAAGACGGGCATACGCCATACAGTGTGCTATGAGGGAAATTTTGCCCGGGCAGCGGCACTATCGCCTACTCTTATATCGAATTCCAACTGCCAAGGGATCTTTTACGTGCATTCCAATGTATACACGGGACCTCGGTTTTTCGTCTCATCCGAAGGACTAGACAGCTGTCCTTGTCAGGCCCTCCGTTCTGCACCACTGACAAGGGGAAACCACGTCGGAAAATCCAGATGAACTTTCTCCGCCAATGCAGGGATCGAACACCCGACCTCCAGGCTAGCGAGCCAGCGTCTTAACCAACCAGCCACCGTGGCTCCATGTGTTAAGTGATTCTGTGTCGAATCATCTTGGTTTCTCAAGCAAATATTTGGATCTCTACGATACGTTTTCAAAGTTAGATCAACGTGTTGTTGTCCCACGGAGAGGGATAGAGAGGGAAGGGGGGATGTAACGTCTACTCGACACAAACTAGGTCATTTCGGGACTAACGTATGGTTCAATTTTAATTCAATAATTCGCTTGGTGTCTTTAGTAGTGGCAGGAAACCAGAGAAATCACACGTGGCTGGACAGGCGACCCTACTCCTTGTCACCTACAAGCAAGGAATCGAAACCACGCCACTTGACTCAATGGCTTAGGTCATGATTTCACGCACACGTGTCAAGGAATAGCATTAACTATAGTCAGAGCAAAGGGCAAAATGAATCATCCCATCAACAAAAATTCGTCTTTTGCCCTTGCTAAAACTGTCATTTATTATACGTTTTCTACAGTCTGCGCGGGGGGTTGCCTTATTGATTTCTTGAGATTTTCCAACCTGGGTTCACCCAGTCAGATGTCCAAGGAAACAAGTCTAGTCGTTCTGGTTGGAAGACAAACCGAGGTCCCGTGTATGTCACTGGCAGAACGTCCACAATATCTGGGGACTGTTTCACGAAATTTTAACTAAGATAAAATCCAAATTTTAGTAATTTGATTGGATAATATTAGATTGATTTTAGTGCTTAGCCAATCAAAATTGAAGTATCTACTAACATTGGATTTTATCTTTAATTAAGATTTCGAGAAACAGGGCCGTGTTCATTTAACTATATGTACAAGTTGGTCACGACTCAGGTGTTTACTTTTCTTTCAATCAGCGCATTATATCTCTATCCCATATCAAAGCTCGCTCGCCTACCATGTCTGTTTAAATCACGACCCGATGGGGCCAGATTGACCTTATATTGTAATCATTCTTTTAGAAGGTGACCGTGACACCACATAGGCGTTTCTATGGTATTCCAACATAATTTGCTATGTATCCAAATCCGAGAAACAAATATCTTTTTACGAATCCCCACAAACAAAAAACACATTACTTGACTCGGATGACAAATGTGAACATCGACCAGTCTTGCTGAAAATTAATGGCTAATGCATTCTCCAGAATTAAATCCTTTAGAACTGTTCTGTGCCGATATAGATAAATTTTACAACCCAGCATCAAACACGGACCATCTAAAGGAGAATGAAATGGGTTTAACGTTCTACTGTTCTGCTCCAACTGGGCTAATGAAGACGGGGATACATATAGTGTGCGAGGGAAGTTTTGTCCGGACAGCGCCGCTACCGCCTACTGCCAATGGTTCTTTTGCTTGCACGTCAATGTGCGCGTGAATTCATAAGGTCTGTTATCGAGTCAAGTGGCGTGGTTTCGATTCCCTGCTTGCACGTGACAAGGAGTGGGGTCGCCTCTCCAACCTCGTGTTTTTTTCTCCGGGTTCTCCAGTTTCCTCCTACTGCCAAATACCCTTACGCGCAATCTAATTATTGAAATAAAACTGATCCTTATGTTGGTCCCGAAATGACTTAGTTTGTGTAGAGTGGACATTAACACCCCCCCACCCCTCCTCTCTCTCTCGGGGGGGGGGGGGGGATGGCTGAATGGTTAGCGTGCGCGCGCTGTATCATAAAGTCTGTCATTGAGTCGACTGGCGTGGTTTCGAATCCCCGGTTGTACGAGGTTGGACAGGCGGCCCTACTCCTTGTCACGTACAACCGGGGATTCGAAACCACGCCAGAGTTTAAAAAAGAGTTTGTCATTCTTGCTATAATAATTCAAAAATAGATGATAAAAAAAAGAAAATATTGAAAATTTCATTCAAATTACTTCATTCTCAGACAAGTTATCATTGTTGACAAGATGTGTGCACAGTATTAACCAGGGCACTGGTATAATTGGGACTTAGCCGCGCTTTCCCACTTTTAAATTAGATTTTTAAATGTAGAACCGTTTTAATCTAGTTAAAATCTCGAGTATCCAATGCCATCTAGGGTCGATCATGGTCTTGTTTTGTTAATAAATGACTAATTAATAGTTTATTTAACATTTCAGACTTAAAGAAAGACCTGCAATAGGCAGATTTAGCTCTTGTATAATGTATCTTGTACTTACATATTTCATCGTCTGTGTATAATTGATACGTTGTATTCATCTATCTATGTGTTAAGTGAAATGAAATGAAATGAAATGGGGTTTTACGTCCTACTGTTCTGCTCCTATACTGGGCTAATGAAGACGGGCATACGCCATACAGTGTGCTATGAAGGAAATTTTGCTCGGGCAGCGGCACTATCGCCTACTCTTATATCGAATTCCAACTGCCAAGGGATCTTTTACGTGCATTCCAATGTATACACGGGACCTCGTCGGAAAATCCAGATGAACTTTCTCCGCCAATGCAGGGATCGAAAACCCGACCTCCAGGCTAGCGAGCCAGCGTCTTAACCAACCAGCCACCGTGGCTCCATGTGTTAAGTGATTCTGTGTCGAATCATCTTGGTTTCTCAAGCAAATATTTGGACCTCTACGATACGTTTTCAAAGTTAGATCAACGTGTAGTTGTCCCACGGAGAGGGATAGAGAGGGAAGGGGGGGTGTAACGTCTACTCGACACAAACTAGGTCATTTCGGGACTAACGTATGGTTCAATTTTAATTCAATAATTCGCTTGGTGTCTTTAGTAGTGGCAGGAAACCAGAGAAATCACACGTGGCTGGACAGGCGACCCTACTCCTTGTCACCTACAAGCAAGGAATCGAAACCACGCCACTTGACTCAATGGCTTACGTCATGATTTCACGCACACGCGTCAAGGAATAGCATTAACTATAGTCAGAGCAAAGGGCAAAATGAATCATCCCATCAACAAAAATTCGTCTTTTGCCCTTGCTAAAACTGTCATAAGAACATTTATTATACGTTTTCTACAGTCTGCGCGGGGGCTTGCCTTATTGATTTCTTGAGATTTTCCAACCTGGGTTCACCCAGTCAGATGTCCAAGGAAACAAGTCTAGTTGTTCTGGTTGGAAGACAAACCGAGGTCCCGTGTATGTCACTGGCAGCACGTCCACAATATCTGGGGACTGTTTCACGAAATTTTAACTAAGATAAAATCCAAATTTTAGTAATTTGATTGGATAATATTACATTGATTTTAGTGCTTAGCCAATCAAAATTGAAGTATCTACTAACTTTGGATTTTATCTTTAATTAAGATTTCGAGAAACAGGGCCGTGTTCATTTAACTATATGTACAAGTTGGTCACGACTCGGGTGTTTACTTTTCTTTCAATCAGCGCATTATATCTCTATCCCATATCAAAACTCGCTCGCCTACCATGTCTGTTTAAATCACGACCCGATGGGGCCAGATTGACCTTATATTGTAATCATTCTTTTAGAAGGTGACCGTGACACCACATAGGCGTTTCTATGGTATTCCAACATAATTTGCTATGTATCCAAATCCGAGAAACAAATATCTTTTTACGAATCCCCACAAACAAAAAATACATTACTTGACTCGGATGACAAATGTGAACATCGACCAGTCTTGCTGAAAATTAATGGCTAATGCATTCTCCAGAATTAAATCCTTTAGAACTGTTCTGTGCCGATATAGATAAATTTTACAACCCAGCATCAAACACGGACCATCTAATAAAGGAGAATGAAATTGGTTTAACGTTCTACTGTTCTGCTCCAACTGGGCTAATGAAGACGGGGATACATATAGTGTGCGAGGGAAGTTTTGTCCGGACAGCGCCGCTACCGCCTACTGCCAATGGTTCTTTTGCTTGCACGTCAATGTGCGCGTGAAATCATAAGGTCTGTCATCGAGTCAAGTGGCGTGGTTTCGATTCCCTGCTTGCACGTGACAAGGAGTGGGGTCGCCTCTCCAACCTCGTGTTTTTTTCTCCGGGTTTTCCAGTTTCCTCCTACTGCCAAATACCCTTACGCGCAATCTAATTATTGAAATAAAACTGATCCTTATGTTAGTCCCGAAATGACTTAGTTTGTATAGAGTGGACATTAACACACACCCCACCTCTCCTCTCTCTCTCTCGGGGGGGGGGGGGGGGTGGATGGCTGAATGGTTAGCGTGCGCGCGCTGTATCATAAAGTCTGTCATTGAGTCGACTGGCGTGGTTTCGAATCCCCGGTTGTACGTGACAAGGAGTAGGGTCGCCTGTCCAACCTCGTGGGTTTTCTCCGGGTCCTCCGGTTTCCTCCCACTGCTAAAGATCCCTACGCGCAAGCGAATTATTGAAATAAAATTAAACCATATGTTAGTCCCGAAATGACCTAGTTTGTGTCGAGTGGACGTTAAACCCCATTTCTCTCTCCCTCTCCTCCCTCTCTCTCTCTCTCTCTATCTCTCTCTCTCTCTGTGATCACCATCACCACTGTATTTTGGGGAGCCATGTTAGCCTACCCTTTGGAAAGACATCTAGTCGTTCAAGAGAGAGAAAGAGAGAGGGGGGGGGGGCGTCCGCTTCACACAAACTATTTCCATTCATTTCATGGAAGAGCGAACAAACAATTAATAATCCGTCTACCATTTTCTTTCTCTCTCCCCGGGCGCCATTTCCTACACCACTCACAAATAATCCCACGGAACTTTATCAGCCAACACCTGAATCAAAGACAGGGCGCCATATTCGTTCCCCACGGAGCCACCGGGGCTCCCGACTCGCATCTTATACTTGAACAAAAAATATCGATTTGTAAATAGTAGAGCAATTGGTTAACATGTGAAGTTTTTGTGAATAGTTTTGATTATATGAACGGTCCAGGATTACATATGGATTACCTAATTTACTCTCTGTATCAAAGACTTGAATCTCTGGCAGATAGCGTGCTTCAGTTGATCTGCGAGACGAATAGGTTGAGGATTAGACTTAATTGACTGCCTGGAGAATTCTACAAGGTTGTTTAAAGTCTGTAAAGCTGTTTTGATATTCAAGAATTGGTGTGCCTGCTCCTGTCATTGCACATAGAAACGACAATTACCATATATTTAGTCGCAAAATAAACCAAATTATTGTAGTAGCGAGGCTTTGAATCCGATTCAAGTAGTTTGCTTGTGCAAGTAAATCGGGGTTGGGGGGGGGGGGGAGGGGCATGAAATGAAATGGGTTTTAACTTTAACGTCTTGATTCTCTGTTCAAATCTGGGTGCCGCGGTGTCTCAATGAGTAAGATACTGGCTCGCTAAAACCTGAAGGTCCCGTGTTCGAACGTGGTGTTGACCGAGACATTTAAATTTAATTTAAATTAAAACTAAAAAAAAACAACCTTTTATGCATATGAACATTAAAATGCAAAAAATGAAATGATATATTATACAATTAAAATTTATGATAAAATCCTTTCTCTTTTAAAAAGTCTAAGACTTTATTATACAAACTTGGTTGAGCAAACATGTGATATTGACAACGGTAAAAAAGCGATCTTATATCTTTGAGATGCTTGCGCTCAATCAAAATGTGCTCCAAAATGAAAATGTGAGTTAAAAAAGTAAGTTATTTCATAAAAATAGCTTCATGAAAACCATTTTTTTTTTAAATTTTACAAGAAAATTAATGGAGATATTTTTATTTTGGTATTTGGCGTCGTATAAATTAACGAGTATTGCGTAATTATGGATGTTACAAAATGTGGAGATAAATTAGTCTCGAGCAACACCGAGTAACACTTGTTATAAATAATTAATGGCAACATCTTTAACATATTAATTAGTAGGCCTGGGTGGCATTTCCTTTCCGTTTATAAGAATGTCCCCAGCTGCTAGAGTTGTTTTTTTTTCAAAAGAATAAAGATAATATATTCTTGTAAAACAAATATCTTAAACTATTTGTCATTGTATTGTCTTACGGGGATGACAAGAAAAAATATTTCTAGAAATCTACTTTTATAACGATGTATTTTTTTTTCACATTAATCTAGATACTTTGCTGTTTGATAGGAAGTTATTTTAGAAAGTACAGATATGTTTTTTACGCCATATTGACATTAAAATTCCAGTTTAAAATATATTGAACGACAAGCTGGTCTATTGTTGTTTTAAACACGTAGGCTAGATAATGTAGCCGAACTGTTTATAAATTTTTTGCATTGTGTAAGCATTTTTCCCGTTATTATGACTTTTCTTATAGTCTTTGGTTTTATTTGCGCGTAATCAAGTGTTCATGTACTCTGACATTCTGCGCACAGAATATTTATTATATTTCGAGAATAGATCTTTGCCCTAAATGTCCCTCATATCCAAAAATTTGTATACTGTTTTATAATGCGATTCTACTCTGTTTCACATCTGCCATACACACAAAGACTAATTAAACTTTAATACTTTACAAAAATCTCGAAATATACGATGTGTTTTTCGACTAAAATCGTCGATTCGGGACTTAAAATATCAGTCAACTAGCTTAGCACTAGTCTCAAGCGCAGCTAATTGTGGACAGACAGCGTAAGTTTAGTATAACACTGATTCTGGTTCTACTTCCGCATCATTGACGTGGTGATCCAGACGCGTCTACCTTTCCAACTCATCGGTGTCTATTCTCGCTCATATACAGCTCAAACAATACTATTTAGCTCATCAACATAACATGAATCAAATGGTTATCCAGGCGCTTCTCTCTACCTTTCCATCTCATCGGTTTATCAAGTTGACAACTTCACCACAGTCTGACAGTTTGTCAACAACTCAACTGTTTTAAATCTGTATTGTGTTGTATTTCTTACTTATTGAAACATTTTGTTTTTAAACTTATTAGTATAACGTCTGCTTAGCTCCCTTGAGTAATGCATTGTATGTTATGCATGCTTACCCGTTTTCTTGAAAAGGTATAGTTCCTCGGATTTTCCGGTGCGGTTCCCCTTTATTAGTGGTGCAGCGCGGTGGGCCTGACAAGAACAGTTGCTATTCGTTCGGATGAGACGAAGAACTTGGGTTTCCTGTACACATTGGCGTGCACGTAAAAGAACCCTTGACAGTTGGAATTCGATATAAGAGTAGGCCGTAGCGCCGCTGCCTGGGAAAAATTTTCCTCATATAGCACACTGTATGGCGTATGCCCGTCTTCATTAGCCCAGTCGGTGTAGAAAGGTTTCGGACGCTCTATTGGAACTTGTAATAACAAAATAAAGTACCTCACCCCATCGGATACTGAGTTAACCCGCCACACCGAACACTACTTCCGCTGTGTTCAACCATAGATAATACCGCATGATTGACGACTCGTCTTTCGTCCTTACGTCATGTAGCGTTCTCGTTCGTGCGCATATTTTTTTTGCGCTGGAAGGGTTCTTTACGTCCGGTCTACCTTTCGACAGTGACACGCGAAATTGACGTTTTCCTACCTTAGGTTTATTAAATTAATGAAACGAACACGTATATAAAAATTATGTCAAACAAAAGAACAAGTTATCTGCGTCCAAATATTTTTAAATTATTATATATTTATAGATACTGTGTGACGTTAAGTTGAAAAAAAGGTTACAAATCGGCAAACAAAAAACACGACTTTCTTCCAAGGGAGCAATGGCGCTGTGACACCTACTAAATTAAAATTAGATTTTGAATTTTATCATCAATTGGTATATAGAAATATTTTTAAAAATCTTGTTTATATTCCGATGCGCATTTCTTAATAAATTAATCTTTGTATACTTTAGTTGATAAAGGTGTAAATATCCCTACAAAATTATTTTCCAATCTAGGCCTAGTTAATAATTTTAGAAAATGGTCATTTATATATTTTAATCCTCTGACTTTTAATTTAGTTAATTTTATAAATACAGATTGCCCCCCATTAACACATTCTTTTGTTTTTTTGATTTGCCCATCTAGAAAAAAGTTGACTTATAATGCCAGCAATTATTTCATATTTGATATAGGTTTTGTTGGGAAATTAAATTAGCTTTAGCAGACATGAAAATTCTATTTAAGAAAAAAGGAAAACATTTTCAAATAAAAAAGGAAATATTGGTTTAGTTATCATTCGACATTTAGCCTCGCTTCTCCATTTTTAAATTAAATCAATAAATGGCCGAACTGTTCTAATCTACTTAAAAGCTGTCAAACTTTGCCTTCGTTGGGCTACACTACGTCGAGATTTTCATGACGTGTACTACTCTTATAATATAATATCAAGAACAACTGATGCCATATTTAAAACTACAAGAAAGCGGTAAAATAAAATATCGCTACTGGGCCTATAGTAAACAAACAGCGAGAACAGGCGACCGGAAGTGATCAACCACCTTTCTCGCCGTTTCACGCGTTTTGCAACATGACGTCGAGAATTCACAAGTCGGCAGTCATACGGTATTATCTATGAAATAATCAAATAACATACTATTTATGGCGAGAATAGATCGCTGCCCTAAATGGCCGCCATATCAAACATTTAATATACTGTTATGTAATGCATGTTTACTCCGTTTCACATCTGTCATACACACAAAGGTTAAATAAACTTTTTTCAATTTTATTAAATCGAAAACAAAATAAATTCTCCTCGGTATTCTAGAAGTATACTTGGTGTTTTCGACTAAAATCGTCGATTTAGGACTTAAGATGTCGGCCAACTAACTTAGTGTCTGTTCTTAAGTGTAGCTAACTGATAGACAGCCTAAGTTTAGTATGGGTTTCTTCCAGAAATATTGGGCTGTGTTGAACATGCTTGAGTGGTATTGTTGCCTATCGAAGCCACTGTATATGTTTGATACTGGTTGAACAATATGACCATGAAGTAATGAAGATTGCAATCCGTCAATACCGTTAAAAAATCCCTCATATGTGAGGAGGCGCTAAGGACCAAAACCGCTAAACCCATGACGCAAAGCGCGCCATTTCCTTCTCTCCACTGGTCAATGTACATTATGTCTATTTTGACGAGTTTAGTTTTAGTTATTTTGTAAACGAGATGAACCCCATTTACCCTGGGATGTTGATAGAACTCTGTGTTATATCTAGCCTTCTATCGATATCAGTGCTCCATCTTATCATAGAACGTGCCGCGTAACAGGCAATATATTCATTTATATAATTTAATACTTGTCATTTCATCATTTTGTTTCCATGAAAAACTAGCCTATCTAAAACTATTTCATAACATACCGCCCTGATTATCCGCCATTTATATACAGATAACAGCGTGGATTTATAGGGGGGTGGAGTAGAAATAGTACGATATTTAAACTGGCATCTAAATAATAAAATGGTTTAAGTTAGTGAAAAGTTCCTTAAATACGCCTTGTGCCAGATTTTGATAAAGGGGTGGCATTTCCCGATATAATAGTTAAAGAATAGATAATGAAAATGGAATATGTTGAAATGTTTTTAGTCAAATTACTTCGTTCTGTGCGAAGTTATGTCCGTTTGAAGAACAATGTAATCTCGATTGTCATTGCTACCGTTGTTACGATTATCCATTTTTAAATTAAATTATTAACTCGCAATCGTGTTTAAATCCATTGGAAATCTAAAACATCCGACAGTCTGAAGAGTTGGTTATGGGCTTGGCATGTGAATAGATGACTAATTAATGATTTATATAGGATTTGAGGCCAAACGAAAGATCTGCTTTAGGCAGATTTAGCTCTTACATAATGCATCCTTAATGAAATGAAGTGGGATTGAGCTTTCTATTTATCGGCACCAGCTGGGCTGATTAAGACGGACAGTTTGCGTGGACAGCTTTCAAATGGGTTTTGTACGTGCACGCCAACGTGTACACGGGGTCTCGGGTTTTCTTCCCATCCGAAGAACTAGCCATTCTAAGTTCTTGAAACATTTTGCACCACCTTCTGCATTATACTCTTATTGAAGTTCGATTCCCTCCATCAGATTTCGTGATCCTATACTAAACCTTTAGCACGGATTGTCGTAAAACACATAACATAGAGGTAATCTATTATTATATCTTCTAAGAAATATTATTGGGTTTGTGTTCATGCAGGCAACATCGGTACAAGCTTCTCCCTGAAGTCATTAAACTTATTATTGCTACGGAAATCAAATAACTTGTCTTAGTTACTGCACTCCCATGTTTAAATAATCCAACTATTCCCAATGTTATTTCATTCGAATGTTCTATCTAGTAGAACTATTGGAATTTCTAATAGATCAAAATATATATTAACAAATATTCTCTCAACAAACAACGTAACTTGTATGGTTATATTGAAATCGATGTGTTTTATGTTGAATGTATATATAGGCCAAGCATCCAGTAGTTCAACATGTATTTTTATTATAAGAGATGAATTGAAATGAAATGGGGTTTAACGTCCCTAATGTTCTGCTGCGACTGCCCTAATGAAGACGGTTTGTTATAAGAAATAATTTTTGTATAAGATGTAATAATATGGACCAAGGAGTCAGTAGTTCGACATAAACGTTTGTATATTTATGTCGAACTAGTGTGTCATTTGTCTACATTACATCTAATATAAAACACACGTCGAACTATTGGGTCCTCGGTCTATATACTAGTATTATATATCAAATACACTTCGAACTATGGTTCCTCGGTCTATATATTATATATCAAATACACGTCGAACTATTGGGTCCTCGGTCTATATATTACAAAAGTACAACTAAGTGAATTCATTTCTATCAAATAACATTAGGTGTGCTAGAAAGAGTAAGTACGCCAAGCTGCATACCACAAATATTACTTAACATAGTCAATCTGAGTGATAATGGAAGCGTGTGCAATGCGGACAAGGAACATGTTTCCCGGCCGTCAAACCGTGTGCATATTGACGTGCACATAAAAGTCGGAAACGGAGCTATCCGGTCATACTTCTCTTTGCATGTATGAGCATAATGTTAGTCTCAATATTACCGAAGAATATTGTGTTGACGAGACGTTAATTTCTACTCACATCCTATTCAAACTCAATCTGATTAAAACACAGATCCTATTTCGTTTCGTTATTTTATAGTTCAAAATTTCGTTCTACTTGTATCCGCAACGCTAGGATCTTCATGTAGTGTAGGCCATCGAAAGTATAAAAAAACGAAACGAAATATAGATCTGTATTTTAATCAGATTGATCCAAACTGTAAATATGAGACCACCTTTAAGTAATATGTTACGTATATTGACATTGTGATAATGATATTTGCTTTCAAAAAAAATAACAGATAAACAAACAGAATTTGAAAAATATAGGTATGTCTAGTTTAATGGGTGAGAGGCGTGGAGTCGGAAGTTGAACGGAATATAGCATGTTCAATTTCCACACGTTTCCTGTAAAATATAGTAAATAAACTCCCACTCGTAAACATGTTGTCAATATCATGATAACCAATTTACAAAATCATCTAAAAAAATGAAAAACATCTTTTGATAACGTAAATGAAATAATGAATGAATCGGTGTATATCATGGCGGGGGGAGTGAATGGAACAGCTGTTCAATGTATATACTAGGCTGTTCAATCAGCTGCCTTCAAGGTTAATTTCACCTTCATGAATGGGTAAAAGAAAACTGTGTCAGAACGCGCGTGTTTAAAATCAGAACATCACTTGGTGAAAGAGATAAGTCTAAACAGAAAGACAGCGTTGAAATTGTTGGTCGTATTTTTTCTGCTACAGATTTATGATTAAAAGAATAATATTTTGATTAAGATGGAAGCCGTGTGATAAATTCTGCGCTAAAGACTTGATAATTTGTTGACAGAAACATAGAAGACGGAAACTAGATACATGCTTAATGTTGTTATCTTTAGTAAATGAAGTAAAACACGAGTGAATGATTAATGAGAATGATACCGAATTTTTTTGATAAAAAATAAAAATACATCTCAATCGTTATCTGCGGTAAGATAAACATAAAAAAAGAAAATCCAGCCGTTCAGATGCGGGGAAAATCCTAGGGCCCGTGTACAAATTAGTAGTGTAATATACCGTTCAGAGGCTTATTTTTAAACTAGTTTAAAATCGCCGGTGTTTTTAAGACAGGGTCGTGTTGCGTTCACAGGTACAATAAGCGGGCTTTTGATAACACTGGTACTGCATTGCGCCGCCATTTTCCTAGGAATGTGACTTACTGTGTACTGCGCATGTCTAAAGCGAGCTGGAGCCGCGGGTTTTAAACCAACTCGTTTAGACGACCAAGATGAACCAGTTTAAACTAAAAAGCCTTCTCGAAGACAAGTCGCGAGCTGGGGTTTTTAAACTGGTTTATCTGCCCCGCATTTCCGTTCAGACGACAAAGTTAAACTGGTTTAATGATCCCCGGGTTTTTAAAACCAGTTCAACTTAAGCCTCTGAACCGGCTATATATGATCACTTTGGTGTTGCTGTTCTGGCAAAGTCACCTTCCTCGCATTACACGAGTAACAAAAGAAATAAAAATCATCGTATATTAGTCTCAAATTACCCAAATAAATTGTTGATGAAATGCTAAACCATCTTCCATTCACAACGACACTTTCTTGAGTGTCTCGTTAGTCACTATTTTTTTTCTTTTAGGGGGACGGTGGGAGGTTTTGTTGTAATGTCAAATTGAATTTTGCCCTTTTATATTCACTGATTAATCTATTTTTTTTAATCCTCTTGGTTTTTATTTCAGATTTCGTAAAAGAGGAGAGAAGATCCTACACAGTAAACATATTGTAATATTTGTGATATTTTTAACTATTTCTGATTGTGCACTGGTTATAGGGGAGCTTATATTGGATTTATACACAGTAAAAAGTAAGTTGACAATAATTATAAGGTTTATTGAATTTATACGTAATTAAAGAGTATGATGAAAATATTAAATAGTAAAAAGTAATAATTATAAGGTTTATTGGAGTTATACACAAACTGATAAATACAGCTCATTTGAACTTTTAGCATGTGAACTCTGAACAACCAATCACCCCACATTGCAACAGTTTAGTTTATCGTCCACCGCCTAATAATCGTAATATTGCCTAGTTTTGAGGAATTTTCTTTATTTACTGATCAATTGCTACTTAAATACAAGAAATGTGTCATAATTGGAGATTTTAACTTACACTTAGACAAAAGCGACAACTGGCTCGTAAAACAGTTTAATGATATCCTTGACATCAGATCACTATTATACCATGTAACAGGTCCAACCCATGATAAAGGTCACCTGTTAGATTTTCTAATAACAGTGGCATTTTATACGGAGTACCTCAGAGTTCCGTTCTTGGACCCATTCTATTCACATTATACACTTCTCCACTCGGTAAATTAGTTCGAGGCCATGGCTTAGAATAGCAGCTGTATGCAGAAGATGCTTCACAAATTATATTGCTTTTAACCCATCAATAACAAATGTCAAAAAAGACAAATTGGAAACTTGTATAATTGACATAAAAAATGGATGTCTGCTAATTTTTTTAAAATTAAAAAGTGATAAGACTGAATATATTCTTATTGGATCAAATAATAATCTAAGCAAAATATCTGATTGTAGATCTATACCTATATCTCAGTCTGTCATTTTACCTGTAACCTCCGCAAGAAATATTGGTGCTATTTTTAACAAAAACATGAAAATGATTAATAATGTATTTAAAAGCTTCTATTTTCATATCTAAATTAGGAAATACATTTCACAAGATGCAACTAAAACACTGGTTCATGCTTTTATAACTCTTAAGTTTGATCATTTTAATTCTCTTCTTGCTGGTTTTCCTGTAAAACAACTTCATAAACTCCCAAAAGTTCAAAATTATGCTGCCATAACTCTTCCAAATAAAATGTGGATCACAGTGGCTAAGTGGGTAGGGCGCTGGCTCGCTAGCCTGGAGGTCGGGTGTTCGATCCCTGCATTGGCCGAGAAAGTTCATTCAGATTTTCCGGCGTGGTTCTCCCTTGTCAGTGATGCAGGACGGAGGGCCTGACAAGGACAGCTGTCTAGTCGTTCGTATTGGACGAAAAACCGAGGTCCCGTGTACACATTGGCGTGCACGTAAAAGATCCCTTGACAGTTGGAATTAGATATAAGAGTAGGCCGTAGTGCCGCTGTCCGGACAAAATTTCCCTCATAGCACACTGTATGGCGTATGCCGGCTTCATTAGCCCAGTTCGGGGCAGAACAGTAGGACGTTAAACCCCATTTCACATGATCACACAACTCTAATTGTGGCGTCTTTACACTATTTTAAAATAGTTTTACTGATTCATAAATGTTTTAATGGCACTTGACCCTCTTATATAAAAATTTAATCACGGTATATTCGCCAACCAGATGTTTGAGATCACCCAGTGACCTCTTTCTTCTTACACCCATCTCTGTTAACCTTTTTTCCTTCCGAGAACGATCCTTCTCTTTCCAGGCACAGTAACTCTGGAATAGGTTGCCTCTCTCAATACTACTTACATTCTAAATTTCATGAAAATGGAAAATGGGTGTGGGGGGATTGGGTAGTTCAAAGTTTCAGAAAGATCCCATGGTTAGATTCTGAGATATAAGATCTATGTGAAGATAACAAAAAATAAAAAAAAATAATAATCTAAACAGAAACAATAAGCTTTCCTATGTAATATGAAAGTTTAATAATACACTATAAAAGTGAATTGACACTATTTTAACGTATATTGGATTTATACACATTCCCTTCTTGATAAAAATAAGCAACAGAAAAAATTCGTAAAACAGTCAACAATTTCAAAATAATACTATAAAATTATTGGATTTAGAGACGGAAAAAGGTTGACAATATTATAACATTATTGGGTTTAGAGACGGAAAAAAGTTGACGATATTATGACGTTTATAGGCTTTATACACAGTAAAAAATAAGTTGAAAATTTTATAACGTTTATTGGATTTATTCACAGTTATTTGACAATATTATAACATTATTGGATTTATTCAATTTAAAAAGCGGATAATATTGTAGCGTACGTGTATATTGGATTTGTACACAGTAAAAGTAAGTTCAGAATATTGTAACATACTGGATTTTTCACGGTTAGGAGTAAGTGGACAATATTATAGCGTATATTGGATTTATTCACGGTAATGAGTAAGTTAACTTAGCGTATATTGGATTTATACACAGTTGAAGTAAGTTGAAAATATTATAACATTCTTGGATTTATAAACAGTAAGATGTTGACAATAATATCACGTATATTGGATTTATACACCCTAAAAGTAATTTGACAATATCATAACTTTGACTTATTCACTTTATAAAGCTGACAATATTGTAGCGTATATAGATTGGAATTAATGTCTTAATAATAAATTATATAAGCTTTGAAGCTAGCAAAACGACCTGCGATAGGCAGATGTTGCTCTTAAATAATACATCTTTACATGAGTAAGGTGGAGCTTAATAATCAAATAAAAGTACATTTCCAATTTTCTTGATAACCCAGATATGCGTTCATTACGTCTTTATGATAGGAATCGATCAATTATATTTAACAAGGAATGCGCTATATATTAAACTGAATTATTTATTGTTAAAAAAAACCCTCATTATGATAGTTTCAGAGAGATACTTTGATAATTCCGATTTTCATGGCTTTCCAGATCCCTAACATTCTAATAAACAACATCAATTTTTCTTTATTAAGTAAGAAAGTTGTTGTTCTTAGTGTTTAACGTCCGCTTCCACCGAAGGTGATATCGCAGACAATATTATAGCGTATATTGGATATATACACAGTGTATATTGGATTTTTACACAGTTGTCTTATTTTCATTTTTATTACCCGAGCGCACGCGCAGGGGGTCTTTCCTGTGGGAGGAAACCGGAGTTCCCGGAGTAAACCCACGAGGTTAAGAAGGCGACCCTATCTCCAAGCCACATACGCTCATACCAGGGATCGAAATCACAACCGCAAGCCAAAGGTGACCGGCCAGCTAGAGGTCGATAATTCCAATAATGAGAACAAAATATAATCAATCACAGATCTTTACGCTAGAAAAATATATACCGGTATAAGAAAATCATCATATGCAGCCTAAAGGTTTCATTATTTTAAAATTGTTGACGATTTTAATGATTTTTTTCTGTTGCTTATTTTATCGTTACGCAAGAAAATAATATATAAGAAAATCTTCATATGCAGGAGCCTAAAGGTTTCATTATTTTGAAATTGTTGACTGTTTTAACAATGTTTTTCTGTTGCTTATTTTATAAAGAAGAGAGAGAGAGAGAGAGAGAGAGAGAAATGGGGTTTAACGTCCACTCGACACAAACTAGGTCATTTCGGGACTAACATATGGTTTAATTTTATTTCAATAATTCGCTTGCGCGTAGGGGTCTTTAGCAGTGGGAGGAAACCGGAGAACCCGGAGAAAACCCACGAGGTTGGACAGGCGACCCTACTCCTTGTCACGTACAACCGGGGTATAAAGAGAGAATGTTAATATCATTTTGTTGAACTCGCCTACGGCTTTGTCTGTTATATACTTATATTTATGCTGTAATTACTGCTGTGTAGATATCATTTACTTACATTGGCTTACAGTGAGTGGCGTTTTAATAATTGTCAAAGATATTGCTCGGGGGGAAGCGGATGTTAAACCTAATAATCAGTCAGGTTTTGATAAGTAAGTCCTACGATGCCACTTTGGGGTCACTAAATACAAACTATAAAATATACTCGCATCATTTGATAGATTTCTGGTAACTTACTTTGTCCTTGGTGTCTCCGTGTGTCATTCTGGGGTCGTCTTTAACGTTCGCTCCAAACAACTAGATCGCTTAACTATTAACGGTTGGTATATCTCCCTTTTCCCACACCAAATATACACAAGGTTTTCAGTAAAAGGCCGAACATAGAATCCCTTGGTGTCTCTGTGTGTCAAACTGGGGTCTTTATTAACGTCCGCTCCAAACAACTAGATCGCTTCATTATTAACGGGTGGTATATCACCCTTTCCCCACACCAAATATACATAAGGTTTTTAGTAAAAGGTCGAAAATAGAGTCCCCGGAGAAATCAAGGTGGTTAGAATGGGGTGGAACTCACAACTTACATTATAGGTTTTTTTTTTATAGAAATGTGGTCCACGGGAAACGTTTAGGTCACCGAACTCATGCTAACTCGGACGAATGTATAACGGTATATAGCTTTAAATTTCGGCTCGTTGATGTTTCATAATACATATGGCACCCAATCAAATAAATGTGGTCCACGGGAAACGTTTAGGTCACCGAACTCATGCTAACTCAGACGAATGTATAACGGTATATAGCTTTAAATTTCGGCTCGTTGATGTTTCATAATATATATGGCACCCAATCAAATAAACTGAAATTTGAACAATACAAAATAAACGAAACGAAATATGATCTGTGTAATAATACAACCAGAGTAAATATTTACTGGCGAATCGATGGGTTGTTTAGCTGATGCGAACTCCAACTCTTTATCAGAACTCCTGATGGTCTCGTGCTTTCTCTTCCTTCACTCATGTTAAATTAAATTATCCCATAAAACAATGCAACAGCATAAACTATCAACTGCTAAAGAAACGCAGATTTTTTTACTGCATGGTTTTCTGTGAAATCATCAGAATTAACCAGAATTCTTGAAACGGTTCTATTGCTCAGTCTGATAACGATATTTGATTTCGGCATCTGAAATATGGCATAGCGGGTGTAGTGCACGATTCAATGTATGCTTATTCTGTTTTTTCTAGAATACCTCATTCATAAGAAGCTAACAACTAAGTGCTTGTGTATCTCTTATTTAATTGCGCTTCTTTTTGCCCCTACTAGGGCCATCATGTCACTGTCCGTTTCCAATTCTATCAGATGTATTTATTCGTTTTCCATTTTGTCTCATTTTAAAGTCCGAATTATATACTTTACGGATCAATTTCAATTAACATTTGACAATTTCTCTAGGACATTGTTCACTGATCGATTTATAAACTCGTCAAAGTCTCGGGCATAACGTCAGCTAATAAACAGTTATGAATGTACATGTATATGTTATATACTATGTAGTGTAGAAACTCAGAACCATTAAGACAAAACGAAATAAAAATATAAAACTTTAATTGGACTCTTGCAAATTTAATCATGTTTTTCAAAGGATTCTAAATGATTCATGACGTGTATAATGAACATTACTTCAATCTGATTAAAACACCGATCATATTTCGTTCCGGTTATGTTTCATAGTTCTATTTTTCGTTTTACTTGTCTCCATCTATTTGTTAAGGCCAGCTAATTTTTTGTCAAGGTCGCTGAGATGTAATTTAGGTTAAGGTGCGTGATTGTTTTGGCGAGATTGCAGGTTAGGGTTAGGTTAAGCATTGGGGCTAGGTCCTGGATTAGGGTTGGGATTAGCGCTAGCCCTGTTTACATCTCGTGACCTATGACAAAAAATTGAGCTGGCCTTATCATTTAGTACTAACCATAGCTGGAGGGCCCTTATTCACGAAAACTTAAACTAAGATACAATCGAAATTTTTAAGAAATACTGCAATTCGATTGGCTGACCAATATGCAAATTGGATATATGCAAATTGATTTTACTGGTCAGACAATCGAATTGCAGTATTTCTTAAAATTTCGATTGTATCTTAGTTTAAGTTTTCGTGAATAAGGGCCATTATTGAAAGTATGAAATAAAACGAAACAACATAATAGATCTATATTTTACAATCAGACCTAACATTACATTACGCTCTTTTTGCCATTTTATTGATTGAATGTGGCGTTTCTTTAGATATTCGATATATACCTTACCGTATGTTTGACATTAAGCAAAATTATCTTAGTAAAAGTTCGCCTGCCAAAAATCTTTTATATCTTTGCAACCACATAATGTTTTATAAATGTTTCAGATGTTTTCTAATAATAATTATATATCTCAACAGCTGTTTGGAATTAATATGGCAACGCTTATAGATTACAAGAGAATTTTATGCTGTTTTTACTTAAAACATTAAAGCCATTTGAACAAAAACTATCGATATTTAAGCTCTAATTTTCCTTTTCGTAGTTAGGTTTAATCGGCAAATAATTTCTGTACAATAATTGGATAAGCACAATATCTTGATGTCTCTATGTACATACCGGTCCGTGGTAGTCGGGCGGTAAAAATACCGGCGTCTCGAACAGAATGCCGCAAGAACCATCGTGATTTTCAAATCCCATGGCACCTATGAGGCTGACAACGGATATGCGCCTATATAGATTAAATTGTGTAGACTACATATGGGCGTGCACGTAAAAGAATCCTTGCCAGTCTATAATTGAGTCAACTGGCGTGGTTTCGATTTCCACGGTTGTACGTGACAAGGAGTAGGGTCGCCTGTCCAACCGGAATTTATCGATGAATGCCGAATTGCCAAACGCAGAATGTTTTGCTTTGATATCAATATTCATCTTCTCAATAAAGTATTGCTATCCAATCATGGGGTTGGGTCAGTTTGCATCAAATGGGGCGTCGCTATGACTACAGTCAAAATAACCCCTTCTCGAGTTCTGCGCATTGATATCGTCCCGTCAAATGTGATCAAAGTCTTACGTGATGCAGCGGAGATACTGTCTTTCGAATGCGGAGAAGTTTGGACTGACTCGACCTTTGATCTAATTATATCCTGCGTTTCTTGAATTTTAACGAGGTAATATTAAACGGAAAATAACAGACCTTTGCGTTTAGAAATGTAGATTACATGTACATTGCACGGAAGTGACATGACATAGCCAAGATGAAATAAGGAAAAAAAGGAAATAGTTGTTTTTACGTTTTCGTTCCAATTTCAAGCATGATTAATACTGTTTATCTTGAAGACATATAATTTAATTGATTAAATCCACCAGCTCAGTGCTCTAAATTAACGTAATAAAAAACAGTTTTATATAACTCCATGGGATATTTGAAATAGAGAAAAAGGATTCACCTAATCAGCCCATGAAATACAGAAATGTGATATA
The DNA here is from genome assembly GCF_932274485.2 of Patella vulgata. Taxonomy (NCBI): domain Eukaryota; kingdom Metazoa; phylum Mollusca; class Gastropoda; family Patellidae; genus Patella; species Patella vulgata. The sequence goes on along the minus strand of NC_065884.2, from coordinate 61,384,286 downwards.
CCCAATCACCCGTTAAAATAGAGAAATAATATTCATTCATTCAACCCTTAAATATGAAATTGTTATGTAATAATTTACACCCAATCAGCCCTTGAAATAGAGAAATACTATTCACCCAAGCAACTCTTTAAATAGAGAAATAATATTCACCCATTCACCCCTTAAATAGGGAAATGTATGGTGGCTGATTGGTATCATGTTCGGATGTCATGGTGTCGCCCTTCATAAACCGGACAATTTACTCTTATATTGAATTCCAACTGTCAAAGGGTCTTTTACGTGCACGCCAATATGTAATTGGAGCCTCTGTTTTTTTATCCCATCCGAGCAACTATACGTTATCCCTTGTCAGGCCCCTCGCCCTGCTTGGTTTTTTTTTTGTCCTGTCTACACAATAGACACTGTTCTTTGCCAGACCCTTTGTCCTGCATAACCGACATGGAGAAACCACGCTGCAAAATCCCGGGGAACTTTTCTTGTCCAACGCAAGGATCAGTGTACATAATCATAGTATTGAGAGGAAGATGGCCGATAACCCGAAACCACGACAACCCGACATCATGACATTTTAACCCGACAATACTACATTTTAAAATTGAAATGAATATTATAACATGGTAATTATTAGGAATGATTATATATTTATACGATTACTTATCGTTGCATTTGCAAACGGAAATAATTCGTAAATTCCTGGTCATTTCATCGTTTATCCCGTATAATAACAACATTAAGTCCATTATAGAATGGAATAAAACATTTTATTCCTAAATTTCACGGAAATTTCCTGTTTAATACTGAATATTCCATAGAAATACATAAAACAGGTAATTTGAAGTAATAATTCACACTTTTAACACATTTTCTCAACCAAAAAACAAAAAAAAATACATCGATTAAAAGAAACTACGGAATTCGGCCTCATAAAAAATGGATAATTTCTACAGTGTATCAACTTTTGTATTCTAAAATACAAAGGGCCACTATAGAGACAATTTAGATTGACTTCCATTAGAACCACTCAATTAGTACTTTGAAATAGCGTCAAGAATCACTAGGACCCTTTAAATAAGAACAACCATATTCGCCACTGAAAAATTGGTATACAAATCTCTCTATGAGCAACTCACTACCAGACGTTTAAAATAACATAAATTAGAACCACTCGAGAGTTTATGAATGGTATTTTGTAAATTAGACAATAATTAATATATCTTGCGTAGGATTAAGATGAAACTAAGCAGACATGATGCTGAGTAATTATAGAGTATATGTTGAAATATTTACAGGTATTATATAAGTAATAAAGGTGTACATCTGTTCATTAACTTACCTGAGCGTTAAGTAATTATATCTACGTGAGAAAGTAAGTTTAAAGAAACGGTCAGCTGTTTAAGATATTTTTATATTTTCTGGCCTAATGTTATCACGAACTTGCTATATTTATTAACGAACATGAGAGGAGCCATCGTGGCTCGGTGAGTATGATCTGACAAACTAATCTGGAAGTCCTTGGTTTCGTGTCCTTTGGGATTTTCCCTTATAGCACACTGCATTGTGTATGCCCATTTTCATCATCCCGGTTTGTGTAGAAAAGTAGGATGTTAAACCCCACTTTATTTCATTTATACATCTCTAACATCTTAAAGGGGGGGGGGTTGATGGCCGAATGGTTAGCGCGTGCGCGCTGTACCATAAGGTCTGCCAATGAGTCAACTGGCGTGGCTTCGATTCCCGGTTGTACGTGACAAGGAGTAGGGTCGCCTGTCCAACCTCGTGGGTTTTCTCCGAGTCCTCTCCTCCCACTGCTAAAGACCCCTACGCGCAAGCTAATTTTTTAAAATAAAATTGAAACGAAATGACCTAGTTTGTGTTGAGTGTACGTTAAACCCCATCTCTCTCTCTCTCTCTCTCTCTCTCTCTCTAACATCTTAAATGTTTTGATCTCGTTGATAAGAGGTTAAGTTGACTAAATATTCCGTCATTTTCCCATTTCCCGATACGTCGTTTTCAAGCCGAGCCGTTCATGCGGTCCATATAAGCTGTAGTGAGCTAGGCTTTTTAAACGGGTTTATCTGCACAAACTTTACCTTTAGAAAATCAGCAAAGTCTCACATTAAATTATTAAACGGCGATTGTGATTATGGGCTTGTCACGTGAATAAATGCCAAATAATAATATATATAAAGTTTGAAACCACAAGGGGGGTTGGGTGGCTGAATGGTTAGCGTGTGCACGCTGTATCATAAAGTCTGTCATTGAGTCAACTGGTGTGGTTTCGAATCCCCGGTTGTACGTGACAAGGAGTAGGTCGCCTGTCCAACCTCGTGGGTTTTCTCCGGGTCCTCCGGTTTCCTCCCACTGCTAAAGACCCCAACGCGCAAGCGAATTATTGAAATAAAATTAAAAACCATATGTTAGTCCTGCAATGACCTAGTTTGTATCGAGTGAACGTTAAAGAAGTTCTCGAATCTATGAGTGGTCAATATTCTCACGCATTTTACACGCCATGTATGTATGTATGTACTCCATAACTCCAGTTTGACATCCTGATGAAGACCTCAGGTCAGACGACCTGGAGTAAAGTAGTAAATTATAAATACGCCAGAGTTTACCAGGAAATTAATGTCATTTAATAAAAATTGAAGTGATAGTCATCGATTTCCTATGGTGAAATGAAATGGGGTTTAACGGCTTACTGTTCGGTATGGACTGGGATAATGAAGACGGACACGCCAATGTGTGCACGGATTACTGTTCGGTATGGACTGGGATAATGAAGACGGACACGCCAATGTGTACACGGGACCTCTTTATCGTCCCATCCTAATGACTATACGTTGTCCCTTGCCAGGCCCATTTCATGTGGTATACGTGTACACAAGTCGTATTAAATTTGCAGAGTAGTCGCCACGAAATTCGGAAATGGTCACCCAACAATAACCCAGAACAACACCACAGAGATGAAATTGACTTTAGTGCTATGGGAGATATTTTGTTTAGACTGTGGCCCTACAGCACTGTCAATGGATCTTTAAAAGTATACGCGGGATTTTTTTTCCTTTTTTCACCAACTCGCCATGGAATTCCCAAAGCCAAGGCGACCTTCGGTTACAGTTTTTTTACGACTAGTGGTCGGAACTAGAAACCGAACGCGGATGGTCCGGACCATCGTCTGTTCAAAGATGGTTGCCCCAGGGACATGGTGATGTCACTTTACTCTGCTTTAGATCTCAACCATAACCCCCAAAATACCTTAAGCCCAAGGAAGGTCTAAACATTCCTCTGTGGAGGATAATGAATCGCTCTGTTATATAGTTTGATAAACAAATAATACTTTCATGAAGGTAAATTTGTGCGAATTAAATTAATTTTAGAGACGACAAAATTCCTAATTTGACTTTACCTTTTGCATAGCGCAAGTATTGAAATTATGCGTAATTTTTAGACTTACATAGATTCAGATATAAAAAAGGAGACAACAAATATCTGATCATAGAGGTAGCAACCATTTAAAATTCATTCGAGCTTTCCTAAAATCATATACTTAAGAAAAATAGATTCTTTTTAAATATCCTACACTTTGGTTTCATCGACACCGCTATCTTGGAGCTACTCCGACCATGCCACAATAGCATGGTTCAGTATTTTCGGACTATGGTCGGATTCAGTTAGTTTAACCATGGTCAGGAAATTACGATACTCGAAGGTCGCCCAAGAGTTCATATACGTTAACGCCAACTAAGGACTTAAGTTTTGCGTCACATTCAAACGACTAGATGTCTTTCCTTGCCAGGTCTTCAGCCTTGCACTACTACTGACACGGGGAAACCATAGGAACTTTCTCGGTCAACACCGGGATCGAGCTCGGGACCTGGTTATCTAACCAATACCTTACTCACTGAGCCACCATGGTTCCCGGAACAAACGTCGAAAACCCTAAGACATAAAACGGTACAAAGTCACAAGTATCACTTGTAACCCGAATGTTAAGAAAAAAACAAAACGGTCAGCACCGTGAACCTATCAGATGAGCCCAATGACAACTGGTAGCTGGTGTTCCAAAAGGAGTAAGTGTACCCTGTTTAGTGGCTAGAGTTTATGTAATTCATTGGTAAATTCTTTCTCGATTGTCTGGCTATCTGATAAACAACGCCAGCCCCCTCTCTCTCTCTCTCTCTCTCTCTCTCTCTCTGTTATTGGTGCAGGGGGGGAATGGTTAGCGCATGCACGTTGCATCACGAGGCCTGTAATTGAGTCAACTGACGTGGTTTCGATTCCCCTGTTGTGCGTGACAACTAGTGGGGTCGCCTGTTCAACCTCGTAGGTTTTCTCTGTGACCTTCAGTTTCCTCCCACTGCCAAAGACCCCTATGTGCAAGCGAATTATTGAAGGGGTTGAACCTGGTTGAACGTCCGCTCAACATAATCTCGATCATCGTCTGCTACAGGAAGATCAAACGAACAATTAATAGTCTGTCTACCATTTTCTGTGAACGCGTATCTCCAATTTGTCACGCAGTGAATCCCTATCGCTATGATCATTGGAAGGCATGGCCACAGAGGCTTTTCTGTACAGAGATATATGAATATTTATTGTTAAATCGTTGTTTGATGTTAGGTCGTCTCTGTGATTACACCCACAATCACCCCCACCCCCACTAGCTAAATGCAGGCTTTGCACACGCGCAAAGGCTATGAAATGAAATTAAATGAAATAGGGTTTAACGTCCTACTTTTCTGCTCCGATTCGGCTAATGAAGACAGGCACATACTATGCAGAGCGTTATGAAGTGAATTTTGTCTGGGTTACTCTTATTCCGAATTCCAACTGTCAATTCTTATACGGTATCTTGGATTTTCGTCCCATCCGAACGACTATACACTCTCCTTGCCGGGGCCTCTGCCCTGCACCACTGACTCGGGAAAACGGTAGAAAATCCTGAGGAATGGTCCGTATGGTTTGAATGGGACAAAAAACTGAGGTCTCGTGTACACATTGGCGTGCACGTAAAAGAACACCTTTATTTCATTTCGATTACACCCACTAGCTAAATGCGAGCTTTGCACGTGTAGACGCCATTAAGATATGGCGTGTTTAGTAAAAATGTCTAATTCTGGCAGAGACAGAGATTATTTATATCAAGGACAATGCGGAGAGGTTTGTCATTATCTACTGAATATAAAACGAACACTTCCTGTACCAGAATATGTAGCAATAAATCTGCTCTATATTGTAATATTAACATATAACCTCAGGCTACACTAGCTCGCCTAATTCTGTATTATTAGGAATCAATTAGCTACTAACCCACATCCTAATAGAAGTCTTGTATATGAAGTTTAAAACCAGTAGATTCACAAATAGGTTTCACGACAAAATCACGTTCGACTCCGTCCACAAGAATTCCGTATACTTGGATGAGTTTCGTCAAGTTAGCACCGGTCGTTGCATTCTGCATTCAGAAAGCTATCTACTTTTAGAATAGACCTCTGTCCTGAATGGCGGCCATATTCAAACATTAGTATACTAATTTGTATTGCGGTTTTTATTCCCTTTACATAGATCGTGCACACAAAGACTAAATAAATATTTTCAATTTCATAGAATGGAAGCAGAATAAAATACTTCTCAAAATTCTTAGTGTGTTCGACTAAAATCGTCGAAGCAGGAATTAATAATGTCTGCCAACCAGCTTCAAGCGGAGCTAAATGTAGACAGACAGCGTTAGTTTCGCACTCACACGAACTAGATAGCCTTCACATCTTTGTCTAATTCCACTACATCCGCTTCCACTGAGGGTGATATCGCAGGCAACTTGCCACACTGAGATGCCACTCGTGATAGAGAGCGTAGACAACCTTGTCAATTTAATCGGCTTTATGTCGAGAATGAAAGGGAAGAATTAACTATAGAGCTGTAGTATATAACTTCGTGACCACTACGTATGGTCAATTTGACCCATGCCGGGCTTCGAATCCACGATATTCGTGAGTCAGAATAAGAAACTTTTATGTCTAGTTAAATACGAAAAGATGTCTGAGAAGTTCATTTAATGATTGCGCAATAAAATAGGATGTAAGGACTTCCTTTATCGACTTAAGGTTATAAATTAAACGAAAGAAGAAAGAATAAAGACCATTAAAAATGGCGGTTAGAAGGTGATTTAGATCCTACCCTCGCCTCACGCCTGCTTCAACTCTCGCGCTAACACCCTGACAATGGCACCCGAACTAATCACATCACATCGATTTTATCGTAAACTATGGCGGTCTTTTGTGAGCATGAAGATCGATTTTTTGTTGCCGTCTTGTTTATAGAATTCAGCTAACCAGAGTATTGTCCGATCATCCTCTAGAATAATTTGTTCACACCGAGAACAAGCAAGAACTAGTTGCCGTCTTTTTATACGGAATAAATGCAAAGATAATTAAATTGTCTTGGCCGACGAGCAATGTCTGAAATGTTTATCATTCTTGGTGCTGTTTATTTTAGAAGTAGGGGAAGTATTTCGGGAAGTACTAAGGTTAAAGCGGCATAATGTCGACGTCATAGAGAGCAGGTCCCGGGGCTGTTTGATAATATACTTATCTTACGAATTACTCGAATTTGTAACTTCTCGTTTGTCTTAAATATATAGCTAAAGGAAGGCAGTTATTTGGAGTGGACAGTCGCGTCAACGCGATACTTAGGTCCTGTTGAGAAAAACATAAAGTGATTTTTATGATCATGTTTGCAATATTAAGGAGGTGAACATTGCCCGGGTAGCAGCAATCCAACTGTGCACGCCAACCTGTACATTAGGGGACCTCGGATCGTCATTGTCAGCCCCACAGGCGATACCTCTGACATGTGGAGACGGGCCTTGAGAACGCCCTACATTATGCCTTGGTCCACGCCGGAGTTCAACATTCCAGTCTGGTGTGCAGTGACCTTGCCTCTCTGTAGTGAGCTGCCGTGGTGCCTCATTAAGTAAGACATTGACTCGCTAACCAGGTTGTGGATTCGCCTTGTCAGTGGTGCAGGACGAAGGTCCTGGCAATGACAGTGTCTAGTTGTTCGGATGGGACGAAAACAACGAGGCCATGTATATATATTGGCGTGTACGTAAAAGAATTCTTGACGTACAGTTGGAATTCGAAAAAATTATTCCCCAGCACCGCTGTTCGGGCGAAATACCCTGCATTGCCGTCTTCATTAGCAAAACAGTCCATTTTGTCTGTATTGTAAATTAGGTATACTCATTTTCTAGTAGAATCTATAACAGGTGATTCTGTTTATTACGTTTTCTATTGTCATAATATTTACTCACAGGTGAAAATATTTTAACACAAATAGAACATAATTTGTTTACATATTTAACACAAATAGGATACAATTTGTTTACACATTTAAAACACGTCATGTAAATAACCGCATTAGATGTTTTTTGGACGACCTTCAGTCTGTCATGTGTGTAATAGTTATCTATAAATAGTTTAATAATAGGCAACATTTTTATTCCGTGTCGGTGTCGGTTAAAGGAGTGGTCTCACATATTTAAGTGAAAATAACTGGTGTATTTCTGTGTGGAAGACGCCCAGAAACCCTAACGTCTCTCTGGGGCATTGTATGATAGAAACTTTCAATTTCCAGTTGGGGTTACAGAGACATGCAAGGTGCACTGTCTTTAATATCCATGTCGGAGCCAATCTAGTTAAAACACAGATCCTATTTCGTTTCGTTTTTTATAGTTCAAAATTTCATTTTACTTGTCTTCACTACACTAAGATCTGAAAGAGTTGTTATATAACCCGCGTTCTGGATGATGTGCCGGATTAGCCAATGAAACGATCTGTTACGGTGAGTTTTTGGCGTGAGATGCACGGTACTTTGGGTAAACCACTAGAAACGTCAACGCTGATTGATTAATGTCTGACGTCATAAGGTCAAAAGCCGTTAGTATGACACCTGACGCGACCTCCCACTACAACTGGTCAGATCTTCATGTAGTGTAGGCCGTCGAAAGTATAAAAAAAACGAAACGAAATATAGATCTGTATTTTAATCAGATTGTGTCGGAGCAGAACAGCATGCCATTAAACCCATTTCATTTAATTTCGTTTATAGTGGTTAGTGATCATCACCATTATCAAATCACTAATACAATTGTAAAATGAAATGAGTTACGAAACCCTGATAATCAAATCTACCGACTTTTCCGAATGACTCACAATTTTGATTTGAAACTTTCAGACAAGGTAATTGGGCGATTTCTTCACATTTCACTTTTAATGTGCCTGCTTAAACCTTCTTTATGAACGGATACCCTCTGTGGACTCTTATAGTCTGTTGCTTTGTAACTTTAGTTTATCTATTGCGTAAATGTTGTAACCAGTATGTGTTTAAAGTTTTGTGCATTTAGATTATTAATTGCCTTTTAATATTTAAATTGTATTTTGTGTTCTCGAAAAAATATTTCCAAAGTTGGTGAGACAGGGAGGGATCTGAATTGTTCAAACATTTATCGTATTGTAATTCTTGAGTGACATTTAGTGATTGAGCACATTAAAAACACAACACAATTTATACTCGATAACGATAAGAGACTACGTCTTGTCGAAACGCCGTGCTATATGTGTATAAACCAGTAATTGTTTTCCATATAAATTGTGTTGTGTTTGTTGGTTGGTTTTTTTTTTTTTTTGTTTTTTTTTTGTTTTGTTTTTCAATCATACTGTTTTCCAAATTTGGCAATGGAGGCTGATATGAGTCATTCATGGAATGTTCTAAATCTTGGTCTTTAGACTATCAAAGCAACTGCCCAGGGGGGCTCTGTCATACCAATATTATTGTCCATATACTGCTTTGGTGGTGCTTATTCATAGTTCTTTATATCCCTTTGAATGCGAATATATAGATATTTTTGCATATTATCGGCTTCTTCTCCTTAACTACTAGACATACTGGATATGTTGTTTGGGCGATGCATGTTCAGATTTGATGAACGAAATTGAACTGTACAACAGATATTTAATTATTAACTCGACATACAGGGGCTTCAATTACCTAGCCGACCATGCTTCCATCTTGGCTAAAGTAATCGTAAATTAACACATACAGAATTATAAAATGAAATGAAATTAAATGAAATGGGGTTTATTGTACTAAGTACTGTTCTGCGCCAAACTGGGCCAATGAAGACGGACATACGCCATACAGTATGCTATGAGGGAAATTTTGTCCGGACAGCTGCGCTACGGCCTACTCATATCGAATTCTAACTGTCAAGGGTTATTTTACGTGCACGCCAATGTGTACACGGGACCTCGATTTTTAGTCCCATCCGAACGACTAGACAGCTGTCTTTGTCAGGCCTTCCGTCCTGCGTCACTGACAATGGGGAACCACGCCGGAAAATCTGGATGAACTTTCTCTTCCAATGCAGGGCTCGAACACCCGACCTCCAGGCTAGCGAGCCAGCGTCTTACTTACTTAGCCACCGTGATCCCCCACAGAATTATATCTGTAGAGTTATACTCATATCAAGAAAGAATGACAAATGCAATGGCCTAAATCAAAATGTTGGAATTGTTGTCTAATACACATATTCCAGAAAACATTACTGTACAATCCACAATTTATTATGTCGTCACCGATGTCCATGGAGTCTATGGTTTTTAAACGAATGTTTTTCAGATTTGGTGTGAAGCACTGGCTTCATGTCAGGACGAAACCTATCGATATTCGACGTACAGTAACCCTCCATTCAGGAGTTCCATTCATGCGTCTTAACCCAGCACTGGATTGAATAAACCCTGTTCATTTTCAACATTATAAGATTCGTTGTTCAAGAAATATATTATGTGTCCGGAAAAGTTTGTGAACACGGCACGGTATAGATCAGATTTTTTGAAGACATCTTAAAGTGTTATAAATTTGGTCAACATCCAAGTTATCCTTTGGATAAGAGTCTGTCTTAGGCTATATCTTTTCCGAAACAAAGCTGCTGTGCGGGCATATTTCCACGATTTTTTCAAATTTAAAATCGTTTCTGAGAATGTATGGACATATTTTAACCACAAACATATAAAAGTGAAAATACGTTTTCCGAAATGCGTGATAAATATCGTTTCTTGAATGCATATGGGTGTGGAAAGCCACCTTGAAAGGACAAGCGTGAATATTTTCTGCTAATCGAAAGATTTACACCCCCGACAGATAGAACTTAACGACCGATGGGGGGGGGGGGGCTTAGACTGCACTTGAGCTTGATATGTATTGAGAAGACAAACTTTAATGCTGATGAGCGTATAATGGACTTGACAATTCTCCGTCTATGTGCCATTTAAGACAAGTCTTTACGGAGCTTAGACCAGCAAAATTGTTATTAAGAGAAGAACAAAAAATAATAGATTATTAACTGCTAGAAGCTATCAAAATCTAATATTTTCTTCACCACTACGTAACGTAAATTAATTGAATATCATCTCGGTAATACACTTTATGGTACAATGGCAAATTTGTTACTTAATTCGCTATTTCGACATTGACCACTGACAATAGCTTGTTTCCTTCTTGTTCATGGCCCCATCAAATGTATGACATGTTTTTCATATGCTAGAGCGTGTTTATCGATTATCTGCTATCAGTCGACTTTGGACAGCTTTGTTAAAACCACTTATCGCCAGCACTTAATAATAATTTCTTATTTTTCACTTCACTAACGACGGGCCACTCGATGATTTCCGCTTTTGATGGCCAGAAACAAATAAACCACAATAATCGGTGACGTCAAACACATAATCGTGACGTCATGCCCAATTGTTCATGACATGAAGGCAATTATGGTGGAAACGTTAAGTGGTACTTAGGCGTATTATGTTATTATTAATTAGATAATAAAAAATGAGAGTTGGGTTATTCCAGGCTTTGTTTTATAGTGGGAGGATTATAAAGCTCTAGTATTAAAGAGATTAATTATTGTCGTTATTAAATGTAACTCTACCCATTACTAACGTATTTGTCCATGATCAGTTGCCAGTTGATCCGTAAAAAAACAAATTTATAAATTCTAACATTTCCCCGAAAGCCATGTACAGTTTTAATATGGAAAGATAATAATTTTATGCTTTGTTTTGTTGGGGTTTTAGTTTTGTTTTTGTTACTGTTAAATGAGGGGTGGGACACTAGTTGATGCTCCTATGACGTCATTTCCGAATGTTATTTTTTATTTTAAAATTCCGTTGATCTGTTTTGGGTGGGTGTGACATTAAACTATAAAAATGGACCTTTCATAGATATAATACATTGCCAACTCTTGAATGTCCCCTATTCAGTTTTTTATTTTTAAAAACCCCTCCACATTATGCTAGCGCCTCTGCATTTTATGTAACAGATACCATTTCCATTTAAGACCGAATAGTGATTTCAGTTTGCATTTAACATCATTTTGTATATTTTCAGAATCGTTAGAGAAATTAGAGGAAAGGTCATCTCGCCTAATGGACGGATTAGAGTCCAAATATCCGAGCGAGTTCTCGGGAGATTCCAGGATGTTGGATATAGATTACGTGATAGACCGGTTGTTTCATGCGGATATTCAGTGGGGTGCTGGTGTTGATATATTTCAGAGTAACGTGACAACGGATTATAGTGCGCGGAATAATACACCACATAACGAAACAAGACATAGGCGATATGCGCAGCGTACGGATGATTATTATATTCAGAGTGCTATGAACAGGACAAATGAGACTGCGGTGAGACATGTGTATTGGGAAAAAAACGATCACACATATGCGGAGTATGTAGCCCATTGCTTACATTACGCCAGCTTATCAGTCCTCTCAATTTTACTTATAGAGGTAAGTAATCTATTCAATCTTTTCAATTACAATCTAAATTCGTTTCGTTTTTATTATTTTGAATGATCTTCAATACATCATATACACACAGTGAAAAAGTTACCTGACTGGTTGGCACACAAACTTATCAGCAGTCAATATTCGCTACCACAAGAAAGGTTCCTGCGCATGCGCTGAGCATAGTAAAACATGACAACTTGTCTGCGATATCACCCACGGTGGAAGCGGGTGTTAAACACTAATAGAAGAAGAAGAGGAACATGAAGTTAGATGAAAGGTTTCGTATCACCTCTGTGAAACAGATTGGTCAGCACCGTATGGATATCCAAGATGTCTGCACACAGAGAACTATCTACTTTGAGACCAGGGGCCTGTTTCACGAAATCTTAACTAAAGATAAAATCCAAATTTTAGTAGATACTTCAATTTTGATTGGCTAAGCACTAAAATCAACCAAATATTATCCAATCAAATGACTAAAATTTTGGATTTTATCTTAAGTTAAAATTTCGTGAAACAGGCCCCAGGCCCCAGGCCCCGAGTTCACAAAGCATTCCCAGACTTAAGTTAAGAATTTATTCAAAATTGTTCTCCTTATTTGAACTAAAATATAGCCCTTTATAAAGCTTTTGTTATTTTAATGTATCAAATACATCAATAAGTAACTATAATATGCAAAGTTTTGTGTTTCTGGATTAAAGATATTTCTCATAAACAGTGGATGAATGTTTACTAAATTCTTAACTTAACTTTAATGCGATTCCTATCCGATCCATACACACAAAGACAAACTAAAAATTTTTAATGTCATTGCATATGAAAACGGAAGTGGAATAAATACTAGTCAGTATTCTAAAAGTATAGATAGTGTTTACGGCTAAAATCGTCGAAATGGGGATTAAAATGTCGGTCAACTAGCTTCGTGTCTGTTCTCAAGCGAGGCTAACTGTGGACAAATATCGAAAGTTGCGTATGTAGTCTATTTAAAGCATCATTTTAATTTTTGAAAAATATCCGTTGAAAGTCTATTTATTTATCTTTTACAGTTGAAAGTTTAAACACTCGTTCAGATTGTTTTTAAACCATTCTTTTAAATTCCATTTAAAGTCTGTTTAAGCATCCTTTCAAAGTCTATTTAAAACATACATGTAACCAATGATTGTTTAAAACATACATTCTAAAACAGTTTATTTAAACATACAGCCGATGCATATCTATTAAAAGCATTTATAGTGTCTGCATGTACCTATTTAAATTACAACTTGGACACGCACTTGCAAATTTAAAACATTCATTCTGTAAAAGTCTATTTAAAACATGCATTCTGTAATGACCTGTTTAAAGCATTCCTTCTGTAATTATCTGTTTAAAACATTCATTCCATTCTGCGATGATCTATTTAAAACATATATTCTGTAATGATCTATTTAAAGCATTCATTCTGTGGTGATATGTTTAAAACATTCATTATATAATGACCTATTTACAATATTCATTCGGTAAAAGTTTATATAAAACATTCATTGGTAAAGACATATAGGCCATCCATTCGGTAAAGGTATAATTTATATTTAAAACATTCATTCTGTGTTCATCTATTTAAAACATGCATTCTGTAATCATCTATTTAAAACATGCATTCTTTAATCATCTATTTAAAAAATTGTCGTGTTTAGAACATTCATTTGCTAAATGGTATATTTAAAATATTCCTTAATTTAAAAAACATACTGCCGTTTAGAATACACCTTAAAGAGCTAAATATTATACAGGAGAAACCTACAGCCGTTAAATATATTGTCGCCAAGTTTAAAAGTTCTCTTTATATGTGACCAAGGTGAATCTTCTTAGTGTTTATTCTGACCTGATCCATCTCAGACATTCTGAAATACGCAAGTTAACCTAGAATATTATGATACTGTATGATACTTAATCCTCGTTGATCAGTTAACACCAAATCGTTGACTTCCACTGACCAATTACACGCCAAGATAATATTTACTCCTGACCTAAAATCTTCCTAATGTTAGCCAATGGCAATGATCTATATATGATAGTCGTCTCCTGGATTAAGATGGCGATATTAGACGAATAATGTCACGAATTTCACTCGAGTTTTGAACGCAATTGTTGATCGTGGTGTAATCACGTATGTAATAAGTATTTCAGACCACAAAATGAAATGATAAGCGATCATGCCGACTCGGCTTTAATGAGGATTATGGTGCCAGCCAAGTAGAAACAGTCAATCAGTCACATAGCTCAGTTAGCCCTGATTTCTAGATCCTAATAAGGGCAATTTATTATATACTAATGGTGCATGTTGTGCCAGACGAAGTTCGTTTATCTATATTTATTCAGCTTTAATATAGTTCCAGATCTTACAAATAACTTTATAATTTTCGGTTCAGTAGAAATTGAGGCCCCTTCTCAGACAGGTTTACGAATTCATTAACTTATATAGATTTTTTTTTCTTTTTGATTTTTTTTCTCTTTTTCTTGTTTTGTTAGCTTGGTGTGTATCAAATGAAACACAAATAAGATAAGAACTTTTTATAAAAAAAAACTGTCTAGTATATTATCTAGTAGAAGTTATCCGTAACCACAGCAAGGCTAGGAATTCATTAGGGTTTGTGTAATCCTTATAAAATTATAGTCCACGGTCATTATCGGGTCTAGAATTCATAAATACATTTTTTTGTATGTTGTTGACATCTGTAAACACCAGGGATGGACTGGGTGCCTCAAATGAAATCAAATGGGGTTTAACGTCCTACTGTTCTGCTCCTAACCTGGGCTAATGAAGACGGGCATACGTCATACAGTGTGTTATGAGGGAAAATTGCCCGGGCAGCGGCGCTACGGCCTACTCTTGTATCGAATTCCAACTGCCAGGGGATCTTTTACGTGCACGCCAGTGTGTACACGGGACCTCGGTTTTTTGTCCCGTCCGAACGACTAGACAGCTGTCCTTGTCAGGCCCTTCATCACTGACAAGGGGAAACCACGCCGGAAAATCTGAATGAACTTTCTCGGCCAATGCAGGGATCGAACACCCGACCTCCAGACTAGCGAGCCAGCGTCTTACCAACTTAGCCACGTGATCCCCCTGGGTGCCTCAAACCCATGGATTTGTTGAATTAAATGTTGATGGCGCTGTCTAGAGTATATCTTGAGTACCAAACTCCCCCACAGACTGCGTTGCTTACCAATTCATTAAAAACTATGCACCAAAACTACTGGAGAACATTAACTTCTTTAGGGGCCTCCGAGCCTACCTACTCCATCTTCAATAGAAGGCTTTATCTCGCTTTAACGTAATATTTCGGTACTAATTTCGATTGGCTACTGACAGCTGAGGAGCCTATCAGAGTCCTTGATCATCGTGAATACCAAGTCTCGCGGTTTTCAGCTAAAATGTCTACCTGTGGTAATCGAGTTGTAAAGTTCAAGGTTCGTTCAATGTCAAGGTTTCCGTGGAGGTCGGGTCGCTATGTTTAATTTGAGAGTGCTTGTGTCACAACCTCTGATTGGACGCCATCGTTCACGTGTCTATGTTAAAGGGAGATAACGCAGCTATAAGTTCGGGAATTGCAGATCAACCTAGCAACGTCTAGATGTTGTAAAACTCACGGTCGTTGCTCCAGGAACATGACCCTACTCATTCCATGTCAGGTTAACATATTCGGCGTGTTTGAGGCGGTCGAAAAAACGCGCTCTGTCCGCCTTCTTCAGGCCAGTTGCAGCAGAAAAGTAAGACATTGGTAAAAGTATAATTTCGTAATTCAAATAATAGTATCAATAAAATTGTTCATAGAGGATCAATACATAAAGCCATAAAGAATAAAATAACATCATAAATTAACAGCAACGAAAATAGAAAGGATTAACGTCGGCTTGCAAAATGATGGCAGGTTAAAAAATGTACGTCGTTAGGAATGTTTTTTGACTTCTAGTTTAGGAGCCATTTTATATAAATTGTTCCGATCGATTACAATAAAAAAAATCCAATTTCAAACCCTCTTCTACGTGCTCTTCTTATCGCATTGACTATCAATTTCTACCCGGTAGTAGATATTATGAACAAGTTTAAAATAGTACAGAACATAATCGTTTAATTCTCGTATGATCCTGTAAATCTGTCTCGGGATTGGCATTATCCCAGACCACTTTGTAATCTCAGCCGAATTTCTGCTCACTGATAATTTCTTCGAAAACTAAAAGTGACATTCAATTATTTTTTTATTTCTTTTTTTTTTAATGTATTATTACATATTATATATAATAATGGTTGAAGGCAGGTCTTTCATGAAATAAATAAGTAACGGGTAGGTCTCACCACAACAAAATGAACCTCGGAACAAGGGGTAAAAGTCCAATTGCAGATTTCGTCACGAGATGTAATTAGGGTTAGGGCACGGGTTAGGGCTAACCCTAACCCACAATCTCGTTATAGGAGGCAAGTCTTTAATTCAATATCATTCACAGTCTTCGACATTGCAAACTCAACTTATTGGTCAATTAAAATATACATTGATGTTGTTAACTTAACGTGAAGAGATGGGCTTCTCATATCCGATATTTACGACACAATGAACATTTTAAAATTGGCACACGAATCGCGTGTCAGAATGCTTTCGAGGTACAGATTCCCCATAGAGAAAACTACTGGTGTAGACTGGAATAATCAGACGCCAAAGACTGCTATTCAATTTGGACTCTTCGCGTATTTCGCCGAACATAACTTTTTATAGAAATTACAGTAAAACAGAACCTGCCACAAGACACAATCCTGATCACGGGTGAACCCGGGGAAGTGGTATCAAACGTTCCAGAAACAAACCCTGTTGAGTAAGTTACACCATGGAAATCTATTAAGGGTGTTTTTGTGCTATGGAAGAAAGATTGGTCTAGTCGGAAGAATTTGAATCGAATTTGATTGCTAGTCAATAAGTCACTTAAAGGGACTATCCCGATTTGAGCAGAGTCTCAAAAATTAAAGTCTGAGTACGTATGCAATTTAAGCGCCAAAATATTGAGGAATGATGTATTAACATTTTCTCAAAATTTCAGCTCAAAATATTGAGTCGTTTGGACGTGAATGTCAAAACTGCTTATCCGGACACGTAACCCTTTTAAGATTTCGGGACAATTTTTTCGTTGGGTGACCTTATAATCGATTCCCGTTCTTTTAGAGGGCTATACAATGAATGGCCCATGTGCTGTACTTGATAACGAAAGATAAATTTAACCTACACATTATTTTTATAAAATAAAAGTCTGGTTTTATCCAGACACCGCATAATACAGCTTGGGACATCAGTCCCCATTTCCAGATGAAGACTGACCGGTTTAAGTTGTTTGAAAATGTATGTGATAGTTGCTCGGCCCTATGGTGGAGGATTTTAAGGGATTATAACACAAAATTAAACATGCATTATGCAAGAGCAAAATCTGCTTATTACAAGGCTTTCTTTAGGCCTGAAATGTTATCTAAATTATCAATTAGACATTAATTAACTTATCCAGACCATAATAAACTCTCGATGTCAAGGCTAGCCTTCGAAGTTGGCTGGATTAGATTCCTATATGCCGCTAACGGCCATTGATAATTAAATCAGAAAAAGTGGATAATCGAGACTATGCTGTTTATATTAATGATTTTAGTAATGATGACCGAGACTATGCAAAAATTTCACCCGCTTCTTTCTCGGCTCATAGTGGATCAATTTGACTGAAATTTCCAGCAAATTACCTTTACACTATCTAGTTTTTAACTATTATAGCGAGAACTGCCATCTCTTTATCTTATCTCCCATAACGTATCTTTATGCAGTTTTATTCTCCAAAATATTATCAGGACTGGCCCTTTAAGAGTGTTGTTAATGAAGGAAGACGCAAGCCAAAACGATCATACCAACTTACAGTTACTTATACACACAGTATAATTGTCGGTGTTAAATTCTCGGTGTGCTTCCAGACGTAACGCTATACTTGCCTCATTGGCCACCAGCTTGTTTTTATTGGGTGTATTGGGTCGAGATGACCTGTTCTCCTGAGCGTGATCTGTGCTTGTTAATGGTGATGAATGAAATTGGTCAATTATTATGGAGCGTTTAAACTTGCGGTCGGCTATAAAAGGACACCGGGTAGAGATACATAAATCCGAGAGAGAGAGAGAGAGAGAGAGAGAGAGAGAGAGAGAGAGTGGGGGGGCAACATCCACTCGACACAAGCTAGGTCATTTCAGGACTATCACATGGTCAATTCTATTTCAATAATTCGCTTGTTGCACAGGAGTTTTAGCAGTGGGATGAAACCGGAGGACCCGGAGAAAATCTGTGAGTTTGGACAGGCGATCTACTCCTTGTTACGTATACATACGGCTAATCGAAACCATGCCACTTGACTCAATGACAGACCTTGGGATTTCACGCGCTAACTATGTGGCTACCCAACCCCCTAAAGGGCTAGATCTATTTGTTAAGGCCAACTTAATTTTCGTCAAGGGCGCTGAGATGTAAATAAGGTTAGGGCATGTGATTTTTGGGGTGATTGTAGGTTAGGGTTAGGGTAAGCGTTACTGGCGTTAGGGTTAGGTCCAGGGTTAGGGTTGGGTAATCTTAATTCATGACTTTAATATAGAATTTACGAGGTAATCGCAATTCGCAAATACAATATTAACGAGGTAATATTATGCATAAACTCGTCCATATGATGTAAATAAAGTAATGATATTGCAATTATACCGCAATATTAAAGTAATATGCACCGAACGATGGCAGTTGGAATATTAGTGCAAACACGTTATCTGTAAGTGGGTGTTATTGGGTTTTTTTAACATCATTAAAAAAACCAAGGAAAACATGCAGTTTTAAACGCTGAGTTTAATTAACCTTGCACAGATTGTTAAATATCAGCAAGGTCGTGTATCTGTACCAACCGACCGTCACCTTCGTGTGGTAGTTGAAAGATTGGAAGTGATTTTATTGCGTCAGATAATTATCAGAGTATTAGAAATGTCACTTTCCATTAAGTGTAATTATTGTTGATGTATTCTGATGTTACCGACAACTTATATTTTAACTAGATGTAAATCCTCTATATTTACTGTTTAAGGAGATGTAACTTCTATTGCGTATTGCATGACAGAGGGAGAAATGTGGTTTAACGTCCACTCGAAACAAACTAGGTCATATCGGGACTAACATATGGTTCAGTTTTATTTCATTAATTCGCTTGCGCGTAGGTGTCTTTAGTAGTGGGAGGGGCGATCCTACTCCTTGTCACGTACAAGCGGTGAATGGAAACCACACCACTTGACTCAATGACAGACCTTATGATGCAACGCGTACGCGTTAACCATTCGGCCACCCAACCCCCTAGTATTGTATGAAGCTGTAGCGCTGTATGAAATTCATTTATTTAATTCCATTTTTTTTCCAACGTTTCAGACTGATTTTTTAACAGACGTTCATCATGGAAGTTTACAATGTTATTTATTTATTTTTATTTATTTATAGTTAAAGGTTAGGTAAAAGATGTATTCTGGTGTGACTAACGACTTATATTGTAGCACTAGATGACATCCTGGAATTTATTTTTTCTTAAAGGTTGGGTTACAGATATGTATTATGTAGCTCTATATAGCATCATAGGATTTATTTAATGTTACCCGTCTTTAATAGCCCGGTCAGGAGCAGAACAGTAAGACGTTAAACCCCATTTCATTTCATTTATTTAATGTTAAATATGGGGTTACATATCTATTCTCTTGAATTCCGAATTTCAAATTAGATAACCATTAATGAGAAGATTTCCAGTATGTTCTTCTAAATTGCAAATCTTAAAACACCGCCATTGCAGTTAACACATCACTTATATTCGCGCATGAAATGAATTGCCCCTTATTAATATATCCAATAGTAGTGGGTATCAGAAACAGTCTAGTGATACAAGTGATATATTTTACAGCTAGTTACACACCTGCTAATTAAAGGGACTATCCCGATTTGAACAGAGTCTCAAAAATAAAAATCCGAGTTCGTATGCAATTTAAGCGCCAAAATATAGAGGAATGGTGTATTTACCTTGTCTCAAAATTTCAGCTCAAAATATTGAGTTGTTTGGACGTGAACGTCAAAAATGCTTATCCGGACACGTAACCCTTTTAAGATTTCTGGTCAATTTTTTTCGTTGGGTGACCTGATAATCTATCGCCGTTCCTTTAGTGAATGACCCATGTGCCGCACTGGATAACGAAAGATAAATTTCACCTACACATTGTTTTTATAAAATAAAAGTCTGGTTTTATCTACACACCGCATAATACAGCTTGGGACACTGGTCTCCATTTCCAGATCAAGACTGACGGGTGTAAGTTGTTTGAAAACTTATCTCAAATGTTGAATTAGTTGCTCGGCCCTTGCTCGGTACGGGATTTTAAGGGCTTTTAACACAAAATTAAGCAGTTTAATTCTCTAAAATATTATCGGGATTGGCTCTTTAAAGACTACTGTATAATTCCTGGCCACTTTCTATACATACTAAAAAAATAGGATGACGTGTATAATTTAATGGCAAACATTACATTAGTGAAATGTTATCGATTCATAAGGGAACGATATCAGTTTGGCAGTGTTAATTTCTTATAGATGCATCATGTAAACTTTAGATAAAGAGTTGGCCGTTCAAAATAGTTTAAAAATAGATAATGCAAAATGAATATATTGAAAATTTCATTCAAATTACTTTTTTCTCAGTGAAGTTATCACTGCTTAAAGTTTTGACAAGATATGACATTGATTGTTTATTATCGTAACAACGGTTCTTGTTGTTCGAGACTTAACCGCGCTTCGTTATTTTTAAATTAAATCATTCAATGGCCGCATCGTTCTAATCTACTTAAAATCGTAGCCATCCGATGGGCCAGCGAGTGGATTATGGGCTTGTCATGTTAATAAATGATTAACTAATAGTTTATATAACCTTTGACGCGAAAATAAAGACCTGTAATAGGTAGATTTAACTTTTACAGAATGCATCTTTAAGATGACAGCCAGTTTAAGGAAACTGTAAACAAGAATCAAATAAATTGTTAATTAAGAGTGTTTGTATGTGAAATGAAAATAAACACCGTTATTGTGAAACTAAGCAATAAAATATCAACTGAAAAAAAAGGAATTTTAATGTCATTCCTTTATAGTTGTTTAGTGTTATCTTTTGTATAAGATTTTGTATAATTTAAAGATACAACAAACTAAACTGTTCACGTGTATCTTAAATGTAACACTGCTATTATTATGTAATTAAGTAAATTCTAGTATACAAAAATAAGCTAACAAAATTTTATAGATGGCGCTCATTAATTACCTACACATTTATCTTTTTATAATGAAATCGCTTAACACTCTGTTAAACCTGGGCAAAAAATGCGCATTATCGCACTTGGTAAAATAATTGTTGTAATGCAACCACATACATCAAGTTTCCCCATTCTCGCTCAATTAGAATCCAAATTATCATGTTCCAAAATTTCGACTTGCGCAGAAAATTACAAAACTAAACATTATTGTCAGTAATGTTAAGTGTGTACGATCCTTGTTCATTTTGTGTATACTCTGGATACAGTCCTCGTCTAATTTTTATTCACATTTGTCCTGTTTATGCTACGTTTCCGCGTTTTCTAACCGCTCTATAATCACAACAGAATTCGTATTGCCAGAGAGAGAGAGAGAGAGAGAGAGAGAGAGAGAGAGAAGAGAAGAGAGAGAGAGAGAGAGAGAGAGAGAGAGGGGGTTTAACGTCCACTCGACACAAACTAGATCTTTTCGGGACTAACATAAGGTTCGATTTTATTTCAATAATTCGCTTGCGCGCAGGGATCTGTAGTAGTGGGAGGAACCGGGGGACCCGGAGAAAATCCACAAGGTTGGACAGGCGACACTACTCCTTGTCACGTACAAATGGGGAATCGAAACTACGCCAGTTGACTCAATGACAGAACTTATGATACAGTGCGCACTCTCTAAATATTCGGCCATCCCCCACCCCCGTATTAATGCAGACAAGACCACTGTTTATCTTAAGTAAACCGAATTTTATCAAGGTATTGATGTAATACCCCCGTCAGACCGGGTGACGTCCTTACTGCGCTGCTACGGCGATGGAAATTGGTTTTAGAGCGCGTCAAGATCGCCATAAGCGTGGTAGAAACGCCAATGATCGCCGAGTCACGGCGTTTGTTTTGAGCATGTTCAAAACAAACGCCAAGGTTCTGCGATCTGAACTGGAAAGCTATGAGAATGCGACTTTTTTTCAAGTTTGTAATCTTTTTGGGACATTTTCGTGTGTTGTGTTCACGTTTGCCGGCGACCTTGTGCATTTTCTGGTTGCCGTACGGTCGCAGCAGCGCAGTAATGACGCCACCGCGGTCTGACAGGGGCATAATGTAGCTATAAGTAACTTGAAGTTGAGTCAAATTATGACGAATCGTCTTCATCTTAAAGGGGGGTTGGATGGCTGAATGGTTAGCGTGCGCGCGCTGTATCATAAAGTCTGTCATTGAGTCGACTGGCGTGGTTTCGAATCCCCGGTTGTACGTGGCAAGGAGTAGGGTCGCCTGTCCAACCTCGTGGGTTTTCTCCGGGGCCTCCGGTTTCCTCCCACTGCTAAAGACCCCTACGCGCAAGCGAATTATGTAAATAAAATTAAACCATATGTTAGTCCCGAAATGACCTAGTTTGTGTCGAGTGGACGTTAAACCCCATCTCTCTCTCTCTCTCTCCTCTCTCTCTCTCTCTCTCTCTCTCTCTTCATCTTAAAGTTCTAGTCGATGTAATGCGTTTCTGCATTCAATGGGGAATAATTTAGCAAAAGGTTAATACATTGTGTGATGTTAGAAATACTCATCACTTTCTTTTATATAAAAACACTGTCGTTGATTGATGGATTGGAGGGCTATATATAGTCTGTTGTTTATTTCACAGTTCATCGTCCCTTCTCTTAAAGTTGCTATTCTACGCATTATAACTAACATTTGAAATTATTTAAAAATAATATTAGTATTACTTTAAAAAATACAGGGTTAGAAGTTATCTTCAGGGCCTAGATCTTTTTGTTATTAATCTTTCAATAATTGGCAGTGATGGCCCAATTAGCGAACAATTTTCTTGCATTGTTATAGAGATTTTTTGCCACGTCATTAGTATATAGACAAAGAGGTTCTTCTTTTGTCAACGCTGGTGTAATATCTTTAGAAGGCATTTAGTGAGAGAGTTATATAATACAGAGAACCTTATGGATCTGGTGGCTGAAAGGGTCCATTTAGATCTCTGTCCAACCTCGTGGGGTTTTTGGTTTTTTTTGGGTGCTCCGGTTTCCTCCCACTGCTAAAGACTAAAGACCCCTACGAATTATTGAAAAAAAATTGAACCATATGTTAGTCCTGAAATGACCTAGTGTCGAGTGGACGTTAACCGCCTTTTTCGGCGACCTTTTCGTTGGTTTGTCTTAACAGCAACTCCCGCCTTGAAAGTGACAACCCGTGCAATTTTCATGTACAATGCTGATGATACGTTAAACACATTTCCTTTCAGTTTCTAGTCACATGACAATCACTACATTACATCTACTTGTTGAAGTATTGCCACTCGTTATATTTATTTGTAAATGTTAAAATCTGTTTAAACTGTCTACTGTAATTTATCATCACGTGTAAGAAAAAAACTATACCTGTTACATCCATTTCAACTTCACACTTATCTCAATATATATACCTCTCACCTACTCTTTATAATGACCCTTGACAGTTGGAATTCGGTGAAGGGTAGGCGGAAGCGCCTCAGTATGTACGAAATTTCCTGCATGGCATGATTGCATTTCATGTCATGTCTTTGTCATTTTATAGTTTAATGTCTCGACGAATGAAGTACACAAAGCATGCTATGCTTTCTCTTTCACGAAAACTTGATACAATCATTTTAACAGTAGTATAGGTGTAACAAAGTCCTCTTTAACCTTCATCAAATTGAATGGTCATCTAGGTGCTTAGAACGTTATGACCTCAGCTGCTTCGTGATAATATATATAATATCGACCTTTTAACTCTGTATGCACTGTTCTTAAGTCACGATTGTCTGTGTTGTAGTTAAACATGTAATAAATTCAATATGTCATTTACGGGCTGCACATGATCTGTGTGCAACACTCGACAGGACTTCAAAGGATACCAGTATGCACTGGTCAGTAAGCATGCCTTGACGAGATAAAAGAGACAATTTATCTATGATCAGAAGGTATATTACTTAAGACAACTGAGGACGACTGGAGAGACGGTTGGAGAGGAGAGACCGGCGTATGGACTCACCCGAGTTCAGCCGCTGCCTTGGCTGAGGGGCAGAATGGTGGATTTAATATTGTTAGGTGTGTTCCTGACGTAGACTGGTTCCTTATAGTTTAAGTTTACGCATTGTTGTTGTATGTAACTGTAGCTGTTATATGTCCCCGTTGTAAATAAATCCTATATTTACTAAACTGGTCTACTGTTATCACTAAGATAGTGTTACAGTTATCTGTTACGTTCCCTGGCACATGACACATTGCATCACATTAAACGTCTGTGTCTTTTCATCGAACGAGTGAAGTACATAGAGTATGTTATGCTTTCTATTTTCCGGTCGTTGCTTCAGGAACACGCACCTTAGCAGCAGGTATTCAATCTATTTACACCTGTAGTAAATAACCCTAAGCGTGTTTTTAACACCAGGTACTTTAAAATAAACAACCTGTCTAAAAACAGATCTCACCTATAAATCTTGTCTTTAAAGACAAGTACAAGCACTGCCTGTAGTTCTCTATATCTTAATATTGAAATGAGGAAACGTGGGAATTTGGGGTAAACGCCTCTTAAAGTAGCTAAGTCTCTAACTCAGTAAACACCCCTTAAGCGTAATATTTCAGTCATATTAAAGATGCATTATGCAAGAACTAAGTTGAATGTCTTTTGTCTGGCTTCAAATTAAATATTACTTAGACTTTTATTCACAATCAACGCTTTAGATAATTGTATGGCTGAGATATTGAATAGAATAGACCATCCGCGCCATATAATCAGTTGACGTTAAAATGGACGTCACCCAATAAATGGACGGACAGAGGACCTAGCAAGGGACAACGAATAGTCGTTCGGATGGGACGAAATACCGAAGTCTCGTGTACACATTGGCGTGCACGTAAAAGATCCCTTGGCAGGTGGAATTCGATATAAGATTAGGCCGTAGTGCCGCTGTCCGTGTAAAATTTCCCTCATAGCACACTGTATGGCGTATGCCCGTCTTCATTAGCCCAGTCGGAGGAGAACAGTAGGATGTTAAACCCCATTTCATATCATTTCAGTTTTGTTACAAAGCTATATTATTTATTGAAATTTACAATTTACGTGTACATGCGTGAAAATATGAGTCTGCTCAAATTATATCACTTGCGACATTTTTGCACTGATGTTATAATTTTTCAAAGGTCCATGCAAAAGTGACGTCTGGCATTCTGCCAATTGGGAATTTGAAAGGGAGTGATTGTAACTTGAGGTTAATCAGCATTTACAATATCACTTGCAGGGTTTCGATTATTTAAACAAAACCTAACAAAAGAAGTTTGCTCGTCGCGTCACTTACGACATTTTT
Source organism: Patella vulgata (assembly GCF_932274485.2). Classification (NCBI taxonomy): domain Eukaryota; kingdom Metazoa; phylum Mollusca; class Gastropoda; family Patellidae; genus Patella; species Patella vulgata. The sequence goes on along the minus strand of NC_065884.2, from coordinate 61,358,758 downwards.
GTCCCCCAATATGTCACGATTGTAACGAATAACCATGTCGAAGGACTTTAGTAGATATAATTTTTAATACTAACAAACTTCTGGCGAAGAAGTCACTTACGACATTGTTTGCCCTGAACCCCCGATATGCTACATCTTTATTCTTTAGTTCAATATCCAGATTTTCCGGCGTGGTTCCCCCTTGTCAGTGATGCAGGACGGAGGGCCTGACAAGGACAGCTGTCTAGTCATTCGGATGAGACGAAAAACCAAGGTCCCGTGTACACATTGGAGTGCACGTAAAAGATCCCTTGACAGTTGGAATTCGATATAAGAGTAGGCCGTAGTGCCGCTGTCCGGGTAAAATTTCCCTCATAGCACACTGTATGGCGTATGCCCGTCTTCATTAGCCCAGTTCGGAGCAAAACAGTAGGACGTTAAACCCCATTTCATTTCATTTTGCACTTACTCGCAGTGGTCTTTATTTGCGGTGGGGATTGGACGTCTCAGTGAATGGAGGGGAAAACCGGACGTCTTGGGAAAAACCAGTGAGTTTTGAAACGAGCATAAATGAAATGGACTTTAAAGTCCTACTGTTCTGCTCCGACGGGGCTAATAAAGACAGACATACTCCATACATTGTGCTATGAGGGATATTTTTCCCGGACGAGACGACCATAAAAGCTGCTCCATTCAAGCTTAGGATTAAAACCACAAAACACTACTCAATGACACGCCTTATGATTTAAAGTATACACATTTGCCCACCAAACCTCCAATGAGATTTTCTAAATGGGAATAACAATATCAGTTTTGTTCCATGAAATTATGGTTTTATCAGTACGATTGTCCGGGTTTTGTATTGCTGCTAACACGCGTGTATACATGTACGCGGGATGGTTGAAAAGTTCTAAGTCTATCTGTGAAATACCTGTACAAAGTCGATGGTTTCCATTTATTTTTATACATAGTAACCTTCGAGATGTATACACTTTTGCCAACGATGTTGCAAGGCCTGGATGCCGGTCAGCTACCCTAAATAAAGTCGTGCATAGCTAACATGACGTCATCATTACTAGGAAAATAACGACCGGCTAGTTCCTCTTTCATTCTTGGAAACAGGTCTCATCCATGGTTTTAAATCTCGCCAAAAATTAATCAGTTATCAGGATCTGCTTCAAAACGGCGTAGATTGTCACGGGACGTCTGTAACCGACACGTTGGTGATCCGCAGTCATGAGGGTTGGCACCCATCCTGCATAAACTTTTGTCATTCCTAACTTGTTGGCGATAATGTACTCAATCCACTCATGAGGATGAGAGATGCCCACAACACTAGCAATATGTCTAGTGGTCAATCGTCGATCAGTCAATACCGTGTCATGCACCCAGCACCCGGGTAATGTTATCTTGAATGGTTGCTGTTGGTAGCCTTCCAACAATAATGATCTATTGTTTTGAGGCTTAGAAATTTTCAGCCAGCCCTCCGTATATATACAGACCAAGCCTTGTTGTAACAACCGTGTTCCTTAGCCTAGTTTGTGCAGAAAAGTGGGACGTTGAACCACATTTCATTTCATTGTAATAACAGGGGCGTATTCAGAGGACCCCCATCCTCCCCCTGCTCAGCTACATAAAACAAAAAAATGCAAAACAACACTTTTATGAGAAAAGTGTCATGGTCGTGTGCTTTATCCTTTATCATCAGATGTGGGATGGGATGGACATACAAAGCGCAAGATAATGATATAGACATATGTGATATCACAATTAATGCTTTGCTTCAATGAAATTGAACCACATTGTGATCGTATTAATTCATTATAAAAACAGTGTGTTGGATTTCTCTCTTTAAATAGCTCAGTGTGTCTACGTAATTTGGAGACGATGATGGCATCATGCATTGTCAACTGTCAAATTTCCAAACCAGGCAAAACCCCCTTCTGCAAAAATTTCTAGATCCGCCTCTCAATAAGGTGTAAATGACTGTAAAATTGAAAGTAAATGAACTCAACTGATAATTATTTAACTGAACTCCAGGAATGCCACTACAGTTTTTAATCATATAAACATTTATACAAGCAGTGGGTGTCTGTGTTCTTTAACAGCCTATAAACAAGTCAAGGTAGTTATCAACATCGTCTACCGCATTTTATTGGCTCCAATGAATCCACAGATTAAACTGAATCTCTGTTGGGCTATTCGTGAATTCCCACTGCCGTCATGATCGTAGTATGATATAAAATCTAGCAATTTTGCGATTAAAGAAAACGCTCAACGGTTATGACATACAGACTGGATTTAATGGCAGTAACTTTCAACAATGTGAATCCTCGTGTTCATTTTGATAATATTTTTCACATTGTTTCTTTTTTTATATACATTATTCTATTTAACTGAACAAATATGTTACCAATAAAAGCAAACATAAATGGTGACATGAATCTGTGATGTTTAAGGCAACAGTGGTGCATGTATCTGATCTGAACATTTAACGACAACAAAGGTACACGTTAACAACATACAATAAAATGGAGTCCATGTGCATCTGAATTTGGGGGCTTTGTTGATGTGTCACATGAATAGTTTAATATAATTTTTGCTCAAACGGTATCAGAAAATGTTTCCTGCTTTTCATTCTAAATATATCTCTGAGAGAGAGGGGGAGAGAGAGTTTAAAGTACACTAGACACAAACAAGGCCATTTCGGGACTAACACATGGTTCATCTTTATTTCAATAATTCGCTTGCGCGTAGGGGTCTTTAGCAGTGGGAGGAAACTGGAGTACCCGGAGAAAACCCACGAGATTGGACATGCGAGTCTACTCCTTGTCACGTACAACCGTGGAATCGAAACAACAGCAGTTGACTCAATGACAGACCTTATGATACAGCGCGCACATGCTAACAATTCGGCCATCCAGTCCCCCTGTTACTGACATTTTTAAGACATTTCATTTTAAATCATCGTAATGATGATGAATGTTTTATAAACCCTCCTTTGGGATATATTTCTATATCCACTCCTGAGTATTTCTCGTTAGTATTAGACACGATACAAGACAAACGGTGATATTACACACCCACTTCCAGTATATAACATTCGTAATTAACGTAGGTAGTCCCCAGGGTTCATATATCTCTTCAACTCTTTATATAGAGAACAATAAATGACATCACATACATTTTGATTGGTATTTGGCTACTATACTACTTACCTCATCTATTCACGGGATTAAAAAGATATGATGATAGTATATTCCCCACTGAATAGATCCCGGAACATCCGACGTAAGACCAGAAACGTCATGAAATAAACCAATGTTTAATGCTACCTATGTCAGATGTAACACCCGAAACGTCAATGTTTTATTCAGAAGTAAACCCTACTTCTATTCAGCAGGCTATCGTGTATTTTTTCTCCACCTAGACCATTTTATGATCTATAGTAGTTGGCACCCTGGTGGCTCAATATAGGGTCTAGTTGTTCGGTGGGATGGGGAACCGAGGTTACATATTATACATGTTGACGTGCACGTAAAACTGCCCTTGATAGATGGAATTTGATATAAGAGTAAGCTGTTGTGCTACTGCCCAGGAAAAATTTCCCCCATACCAATCTGTATCTCCATTAGCCAAGTCGATGCAGCAAAATAGGACGTTAAACCCCATTTCATTTCACTTAAGACATATTTGCCCCCACCTCTTTAAATATTACTTGGAGTGTGTAATTAAATATCAAATGAAATTAAACGATATCAAAACCTTGTGAAAAATATTTCTTTATGAAATGATAAAAATCTAGAATATTGGGAAAATGGATTACTAACCCTAACCATAACACTTTTTAGAAGACTGAACATGGGTCCAATTCCCTTTACCCCTCTAAAAGGTTTGGGGTTAGTATACGCCAAAGTAATCATTTATATAAAGTGGCCAATCCCGAATCATCCCAATCGGCATACAATTAACATCTACCGTCTTCATTGATCCAGTTTGGTGTAGACACCTAGGACGTTAACCCCATCTAAATATATATAATTCATGAATTGGGCAATATGTAGGTGCTACATTACTATAATGTATATTAATCAATGTAAGATATATTATATTTACGGTAGTACGATTTACTCCAATCCCCCATTATTTCAACTCATAACAAAATAATTTACATCAATTATTGATAATTTACCGATATTTAGTCCAAATTGTCATTTTTAATTTAAAATCGTGGCGTTTTTGTTATAATTATACCATCATTAATATAATATGTAATATAATACTCTTATATTTTTCACACTTCTGTAATCATGTATGTACTTGGATTACAAATGAACCCTAACTTAACGGGACATCCTAATTAAAGATTTAGATAAATATTGCGAAATTGATATTCATCATTATCTTTGTCAATACTTACGGAATTGGACCACGATGAGCCCAATGTTCCCTTTAAAAATGAGATGAAACCTTTGAAAATGAAATGAAACCTTTGGAAATGAAATGAAATGAAATGGGGTTTCAGGTCCTACTGTTCTGCTCCGACTGGGTTAATGTAGACGGGCATACGCCATACAATGTGTTATGAGGGAAATTTTGCCCGGGCAGCGTCACTATGGCCCACTCTTATATCGAATTCCAACTGCCAGGGGATCTTTTACGTGCATACCAATGTATACACGGGACCTCGGTTTTTCGTCCCATCCGAACGACTAGACAGCTGTCCTTGTCCCTCCGTCCTGCGCCACTGACAAGGGGAAACCACGTCAAATATTGCGAAATTGTTAATTCATCATTATCTTTGTCATTACTAACGAAATTGAACCAAGTTGAGCCCACGTTCATAATATTGTAGCTTTTCAAATTTAAGGCTTTCCTCTTGCATTGTGCTTTGTGTATATTGTATTTCTGATTTGGTTTATAGACGTGCTGTGGTTTTATAATGAACTGAACTGTCGATAACGAACTGCAGTCGACTTTTTTCTGTACGTTAAAGAAACATTATGGGAGTTGGTAGTTCTCACTAAAATAATTAAAAACTAAATAATGTAAAGGTAATTTGCTGAAAATTTCATTCAAATTGATCCACTATGAACCGAGAACTAAGCGATTGAAATTTCCGCTTAGCCTCGGTCATCATTACTAAAGTCAGTACGATAAACAGCATAGTCTCGATTATCCATTTAATCGTTAAATCGTGAAGGAAAGTTATGCAGTAAATCGGCTCATAATCCACTAAAGGTCACAGGCTAGCGATGCCATCTGGAGTTGATTATGGTATGGATAGGTTAATTAATGTCTAATTAATAATTTAGATAACATTTCAGGCCTAAAGAAAGACCTGCAATAGGCAGATTAAGCTCTTGCATAATATGTGTTTAAATATAGATATGGTCCTCCTTTAAGATTTGTATTACGCGATTAAAATTTATTAACGTCTCTTCAGACGTTTTCAAGATCCGTTATCGAAGTAATTTCTATGACATTAGTATACTGTTAGTTAATCTTCCGTAAGTTAAAGAATTGTTCAAAATATGGCAATTCTAAAATAAGAAGTGCAATATCATCATAGATAACAGTGGAAATATCCAACCTGTGGGTGAGCGGGAATTGGGGTTTACAGTCCAACTTTTCTGCGCCAAGCCACCGAAATGTTAGAATTGATTTCGTTGCCGCCTACGAATTGAAATGTGTTCACTCAATTACCAAAATACGTTGAAAAATTCAAAAGAACCAGTTAAATCCCCTGTTAAACTAATCCCATCCGTACCGCATTGACAGACCAGTGCAAATGCTGATCATGTGATTTCAATATTTTGTTTTTAAAAAATGATTAAGTTTTAGAAAACTGGAGCCTGGGTCCGATATCTAGAAAATTCTTAAGCACGTTCTTGTGCTTAGATTTAAGTAGACTTTGCATTTAAGTAAACTTACCTTATTTTGTGTTCCCAGAAAATTCTTAAGAACGTTCTTGTGCTTAGATTTTAAGTATACTTCATTGTAAGCACAAGAACGTTATTATGCGTTCCAAGAAAAAACTTAAGCACAACTTCGTTCTTAAACATAGTTAATCTAAGCACAAGACCCAAGCAAGGTATACGACTTGCTTACTAACCTTAAGTCTGTTTCTGCTTCAAAAAGATGGCTGACCGTAGAGTTATTCGACGGCATTTCCGACACCTTTTGATACCAAAGAGACAATTACAAGACAGAGAAAATCCTTCTCCAGAAGAAATTTCAAATTAAGAATGCTATAGAAAATTTCGCTTCTAGGCCTACCCTTAAACCATTTTATTTATTTGCCAATTAGTAAACAATAGGATACAAACACACAGGCTAGTTTAAGATCAGGCACTTTCACAATTATTCAGTTAGTTTGTATGTGTCTGCGTTTTTTAACTTGTGAAACATTTTATGTGTAGGCCTATAGGGGACATGTCAAATGCATCTAAATCAACCATAATTGACGTCAATGAAGCAGACGACAAATTTATGACGTAATTCGCATACCAAAGTTGTTTTTATGACGTTAAAGAGCAGCGTAGTCTCAGTTTATGGTAAACTTTACCAGTCACAATGTGCTTAGACTTAAACTTGACTTTTGCTTACGTAAGAATGGTCTTGAGAATTTTCTAGGGACGGTATTTTTATAGGTTTCTTACGTAAGAAAACGTGAAGCATGACTTTGTGCTTACTTTAAGAATGTTCTAGGAACCGGGCCCAGGTCTGTCAGTATCGATGCATTTACTCCATGTAGTTTTTAACTAGATAGACTACATCATTCAGACAAATATTCAACCGTACGTTGAACTTGAAGACTATGAGGTTCTAGGTGTCCGAGACTATTAACTGAGCAGCTAATTACATCAATCAATTCAATTAATTCCATTTTGCGTGACTCGACTTCAAGATAACCGGAAGCGGGTCTGGCCATTTGCATTGGAAAGTTCACGAGTAACCTTGTTCTTCTTTTACCGTTCATCTATTCCTGGTTTATTACATAAGAGTTGAAAGGAGCGGGATATTGTCATTTATCGTCATTATTTTGTAGTCGTGAGTATTAACTAAACGTTTTTCACAGACAGCTAAAATAACGGCATTGATGTTTCACTCCACTAGTATTCTAGTTACCCCCCCCCCCCCGACCCGCAGACCAACAGACCCACACCTCGCGGCTTCGCCGTACCCTAACCCTAATTCCAGTCCTAATTCTAGCCCTATCTCCCAAAAAACATTACTGGTGCAATTTAACTTCATAGCCACAATATCAATTGAACTTCGTCTTATACAACAATGTTTGTTAAATAGAGGTGGGATGGAGTTGGGAGCAGGGTCCGAATGGTATAATGAGTCTGGTTGGAGTTACCTTTATTTATTTTATACAGATTTGTATTGTTCATTGTATGAGCGACTTGGTAATCGCGACAATCTCTTACCATTACAACATAGGCAAGTATATAGACATGGCTATCTAGGTATTTGGGAATAGCATGTGTTTTATGGGAACTTATCCCTGACGACAGAAGGAAACTGCAAGAACTAGGATACAAATGGCAAGACGTTTCACAGAGAATAAACCCAAACGATCGTTTTGCAATGATAAGAATAAACAAAACACCCAGGGTTTGGATAGTCCATACAATTGAAGATACATTATGTAAGATTTAGATAAAGAGCTAGCCATTCTTGCTATAATAGTTCGAAAGTAGATGATGTAAAATGAATAATTTGAAAATTGCATTCAAATTACTCTATTGCGAGCGAAGGTATTAACCTTTTAAGGGTTTGGCAAGACGTGTGCAATAATTTCAACCACCGTACTGGTTGTTCGAAGCTATGTCTCGCTCCTACATTTTTAGCTTAAATAAAAATATGTTCTAATTAAATCTATTTAATATCAGAGGAATCCGATGCCATCAAGAGTTGGTTATGGCCTGGATAAGTTAATTAATGTCTAATTAATAATTTAGAAAACATTTCAGGTCTAAAGAAAGACCTGCAGTGGGCAGATTTAGCTCTTGCATAATGCATGTTTAAGTGTTTAATGGTTTAACATGTGAACTCGTAATTTCCATTTCGGAAGCATTTGGTGGAGCTACCAGTTCAAATCTAATCTGGGTATGAATACAGTTTGATTGGTCGCTTCATTTCAGTTGGGTGTTAGGATGGATTGTTTCTTGGTGCATATAGTTGAAAACCTTAACAGAAGTGGAAGTTGAACAAGCATAATTAATGTCACACACCCTCTTAGGATTCAACAAGAATCAACTTGACATATTTTTAATGACAGTTTTAAACTGGGTGGACCTAGAAACGGCTCATTTTAATCATGAGGGAAACAGTGACATTATGTTCCTGATTGTCAAATTTGGCCCTATAAAATAATGATGATCAAGACTGAATTATTTATTTATGGTACACGGTACTTAATGAATACATAACCTTACATAGGTTAATGAACTATATATTACAGTAAATAATTCTTATTACTCTATTGGCAGCCATTATAGAGGCCATCTTGATAACCTTTGACCTCCTGACAGGGGAATTAATTGGAAGGAACTGAATAACATGACAATAATTACCATCTAATTCTTTGATTTAAAAGCAATTTATGTAACTTGTTGAACTAAATCGAATTTGTGGTGTTAGAACTGACAGAGTCTTGTTAATTAATGTCAGAGAGTTGTTCATTGATTAATTTAAAATGTTTTCTAATTCAATAAGAAAATGGCAGTAGATTACTAGGTCTTTAATACATTTTTGATACTCAAGTAACTGATTAAAGAATTTTATGATTTGTGGTATATAGCTCAGCTCGTTTGGCTTTCGGTGCTAAAAGTTTAAAAGGATAGTTCTGATGAAACTTGTCACGGAACATCCTATAGTTTCCATTATCCTCCATATTTCCTATCTGTCCATAATCCTCAACTGTCTAGCTGTCTGGGGATAGTTGTTTAGGTATCGATACTGGTGAATATGTTGATTTTTACCCAGTTGCAAGAGCGGGTACTCCGAAGACAGCTCTTAGCTCATTAAGTTCCAGAACATGTATATTAAATCCCACATCCTCTTTGCTGGCATCAGACACAATAGAAATACAGATCACTAAAGCTCCGTTCATGGTCCACATCTATATATTTTGGTGATGTATGTGGTAAGTTATCATTGGCCTCAAATTTTCAACATATTCTTTTTACATTATCTATTTTCTAACTATTATACTGAGAACCGTCAGCTGTTTATCTAATCTTGCCTAATGCCATTGTAAGTTAGTATTCTAATTCTAAATACTAAAACCAAAAAGAAAAACATTAGACATAAAAGTAGAACGTTGAACCCCATTTCATTTCATTAGCCCAGGTTAGGAGCAGAACAGTAGGACGTTAAACTCCATTTCATTTCATTTCCATTTCATTTCATTTAGGGGGGGTTGGATGGCTGAATGGTTAGCGTGGGCGCGCTGTATCATAAAGTCTGTCATTGAGTCGACTGGCGTGGTTTCGAATCCCCGGTTGTACGTGACAAGGAATAGAGTCGCCTGTCCAACCTCGTGGGTTTTCCCCGGGTCCTCCGGTTTCCTCCCACTGCTAAAGACCCCTACGCGCAAGCCAATTATTGAAATAAAATTAAACCATATGTTAGTCCCGAAATGACCTGGTTTGTGTAGAGTGGACGTTAAACCCCATTCCTCTCTCTCTCTCATTTCATTTACAAAACTTTATACTCAATAACAAAGTCATAGTTGGCCCGTTAATCTATACTTTTAAAGAGGTGCCAGACTATTATCCAGAAAGGTAATAAACTAAATAAAACACTGGTGTAATCTTCTCAAAGTCTGCTTTATTAATATATTATTCGTGTAATGTTGATAAATCATCTAGAAGAAGAGGATTATAAGTTTGATAATTTTAATATATAATACTCATCTATCTATCTATCTATATATTTGTGACTGTCGTTTGTCTGTCTGTCTGTCTGTTCGGGGTTGGCGGCTACACTAGGTCTGCCCCGAGTCTGAAATTTGGGGTATAGGGGTAGCTCGGACCGGGGAGTGACATAGGCCAGGTGGCGTTAGTCTACCACTTCCGGTTTCGGAGTTATGACCCCCGAGCGAAGCCGGTCTGTTCGGGGTTGGCAGCTACACTAGGTCTGCCCCGAGTCTGAAATTTGGGGTATAGGGGTAGCTCGGACCGGGGAGTAACATAGGCCAGGTGGCGTTAGTCTACCACTTCCGGTTTCGGAGTTATGACCCCCGAGCGAAGCCGGGTATCCTGCTAGTATACAATAAGACGATTATAATTTTGACATATACTCATATACAAAGCCAGTTATTATGTAAGAGCTAAATCTGCTTATTGCAGATGTTTCCATTGTCCTTACCTCAAATGTTATATACATTACTAGTTAGACATTTAATTACATGACAAGCCTGTAACAAACCCTCTATATCATCGAGTGGTTGAGATTTCGAACGGATTAAAACACGAATGGCATTTAATAATTTAATTTAAAAATGGATAATAGAGACTTTGTTTATTACGTACGTAACTAACGTACGAGAATTAAATGGTAGCTAGCTTTAGGGTGGATCTGTTGTTCAGATTGTGTTTATTAGTGTAACAATGGTAGCAATGAAAATCGAGACTATGCTATTCTTCAAACGTACATAACTTCGCTCAGATTGAAGTATTTTAACTGAAATTTTGAGTATATTCTTTTTTAATAATGTATTTTTAAAGTATTAAATCCAGAACTGTCAGCTCTTTATCTAAATCTTACATAATGCATCGTTAGGCTTCTTGCGCATTAGCTACTGTACCCCAAATGACATAGGGAGCATAGAGACTCGTTGACACTGTTCCCCTTTGTTACACCTAGTTAGTTGTGCAGTATACACCCGTCAGACCGAAATGGCGTCCTTACTACGCTGCTGCGACCGTACGGCGACCAGAAAATATACAAGGTTGCCGGCAAACGTGAACGCAACGCGAGAAAATGTCAAAAAAAATTACAAACTTGAAAAAAGTCAGGTTCTCACAACATAACCTTGGCGTTTGCTTTGAACATGCTCAAAACAACAAACGCTTATGGCGGTTTTGACGTGCTGTGAGACTATTTTTGTCGCCGTAGCAGCGCAGTAAGGATGCCACCCAGGTCCGACGGGGGCAGTATGGAGAGCCTATAGGAACAGTGGCATGTAAAACCAAGGCCCTGTGTACACAGTATACACGTAAAGGAACAATTGACAGTCTTAATTTCATAAAGCGTATACTAGACAAAAACACTGCTGTTCAGATTTATAAAGAGTTTTCTGCTAACTTGCAAATATGAAGGTTAATGCACTATATTTTTTTAACAAAAAACTATTATTTACAAATGTAGGATATTTTTAACAAAAGGCTATTATTTTCAAAAAATGTAAATTTGAAAAAAATAAAGCTTTAATTGAATGAAATTAGATAAGTTCTGGAATTTTATTATATGTGCAATAGGTGGCACTGTGTAAGGTCATTTTACTTTCACCAAGTCATATGACCATTTACAAAGTATATACAAGCAATGGGCAGTATTTTGTCCAGACCAATTTCAGTAGTAGTCGAAAAAGGAGACATTTTGGACTGGAGTAATCAAGACCAATCAATGCTTATAGTGAAAATGTTATGTGACCATTTTACGTGAATACTTTAGTTTTTGTCTCAGCCATTGCTATCTACCCAGTCTATATAAGTTCTAATCCATCGATTATAAATGAGTTATCAATAATTATTACCAGCGCTGGTCAACACATTACCACGTCTGACGGGATAATGGCACACTGTGTGTCTGCTCAATAATTTGGCGCCCTTTTCATATTGATCCCGGGATAGGAAGGTTTACATATGATGGAAGCTGGAGCTGTTACTACAATTTTATACCCCTTCCATCTTCAAATGTAATGTCAACAATTTCAATCATGCCAACGGGGACAATAATTTCAATCGTACCTCTCCTAAAAATGTCAATTTTAAGTAGAACTGAATTAAGAAGTTTAATGGCCCTGAGCGATGAAAAGCATGGTGTCGTGTAAATATATGTAATACAAAATGAACACAATAACAACTCGTAAATTGTTTTCTGGAATAAAAATAACTTCCATGCTTTCTTCAAATATAATTGTTACATTCCTTTCAAACGTGGTTCTCTTTGTTTGTTTTTCATACTTTGCTTGCCCTTATTGTTGTCTGTCCATTACGAAATCTGATACTAATTCTGATAAACTCATTTGATAAAGGCCAAGGGTCTTTTAACCCGAAACATAATGAAGATAAATAAACCACCTCTCAATTCAAGCTAGAGCTATTATTCTCTGCTCTCTCCACAGGCATCATCGTTTGATCCAGTAGCTGCACATATCTACCGGCCTGTCAAGCCTCTGCTACTCTTTAAAGAGGTTGTTACCGCCCCGCCCCCTCCCCTTCGTTTCCAAATTCTGATAAATCTTGTATATTTTACTAACCATCAAATGCAACAACAGAAAGTAAGAGATCGAGATGCAGATATGAAACATTCTGTCCTTTAATAGGACAGAAATGGATTGAGAGTATAACTTCTTTTCATCATTGGCGCTTGGGTGGCTGAATGGATTAACGCATGCTCTTTAGAACATAAGGTTCCGTGTTCCATCCCTGTGTTAGCGGAAAAAGTTCATCAGAATTTTCCAGCGTGGTTCCCCTTTGTCAGCTACATTTTAGCCTACTCTTCTTGGAATACCAAACGTGGACATCTGTTTTCGATCCCATCCGAATAACTAGACATTTTACTTATCAGTCTCCCATGTGGTGAGTTTGAAAATTCTTGAATTGTTCACGACCCACAACTGGGTTTGAATAGACAATAATGCAGCAGAACTTTTTTGCAGGAAAGTTTATATTCGCCATTACTCTTTGATTTATTTTCACTCAGGGAATGGTAATCTCAGTTTATGATTTTATTGGCTATTTTTATTCTTCTTTTAACATTCGTTTAAGTGATAATCAATAATTTTCATTTCACGAAAAACAAACAAGTAGAAAGTTTAAAGAGCTTTATCGATAAAACCTCACTTTTTCTTTAAATAAAGCTTGGGTTTTCGTTTTAAAAGAAAAACAATTTCATTCTCGGTGTATACCTGATAATGGCTTAATAGATGGACGGAGTGTGTTTATCCGTCCTTACTGGCTTTCATGACTTTTGATCTTCTTAAATGGTGTCTAGCTTTGTATTAAATATAAATATTTATTCCCATCGACATAAAAGCTGATCTCCGGTGTCACATGGTAGAAGAGATGCACCAAAACAGTTGTAATTTCAAGACTTAATGCATTGAAAAAAAGGACCATGGAAGTCGAACAGTTGGGGATACTGGAAACGTTACTTATATGTCTCTGGTTCACATCCTAATGTGGGTAGATAAGAACTTTAATCATTTGTATTATTTACAATAAATATGTGGTATTTACATCAGATATGTAGTATTTATAACTAATATATAGTATTTACAACATGTGGTATTTACAATAGATATGTGGGTATTTACAGCAGAAATGTAATATTTACAAGAAATATGTAGTATTTACAAGAAATATGTAGTATTTACAAGAAATATGTAGTATTTACAAGAAATATGTAGTATTTACAAGAAATGTGTAGTAAATATGTAGTTCTTACAAGAAATATGTAGTATTTAAAAGAAATATGTAGTATTTACAACAAATGATATGATTTATATTGTGGAGCCTCCAGGCTTAGGTTTATCAAGCATAATCTATAATTTAATACTTTTATGATTGATTACATTTAACTAACTCTGAAACAAAATCAATAAAATTTTGACTTTGCTTGGAGCATTTAATTCTACATTAAATGATTTACGTTCGTAGTAGGTCGTTGCTGAAATTTAAAGCATTCATGTCTTTCAGATTCTAAGAATGTGGCTAATATCATATATATTCATTTCATTAGTTAATTCAACCTTAAACTTATAGAGCCGGAATGAAATAAAGATAATGAATTAGATTGAATAAGATTGTCCATTTGTTTTAACACATATTTCGTGAGTCGTCGTTGCTCAGTGAGTAGGTCACTGAATTGCTAACCAGGAAGTCTCAGACTGAGAAAGTTCATCTGGATTTCCTCTTGAACGGAGAGCCTAACAAGGAACAGTGACTAGTCGTTCGGATGGTATTAAAACCTGAGGTCACTAGTACATATTGGCGTGCACGTAAAAGAATCCTTGACAATTAGAATTTGAAATACCCGGTAAGACTAGGCTATAGGGCAAAATTTATTTCGTGCACACTGTACGGCATATTGCCCATCTTCATTAGCCCAGTCAGTGCTGAAAAATAGGACGTTAAACCCCATTTCATTTTATTTAACACATATCTCCTTTCGTTCCTTCAAACATTACTTAAATGTTTTTAAAACCTTGTTAAGAATATTTTTTTTGAAATGATCAAAATCTGCAATATTGTGAAAATTGATTTTTTTAAATTTCTCAGAATAAACAACACCTCTTGACATTTATAAAAAAAAAAGTCTAATCGATATGTAACTTGTGTTTAAATACTGAAATCAATTTTTATAAAGGCAGGAATTTTCCAATGATTTGTAGTTTCTAGAAACCAGAATGATGGCTGTATTTCTAAAAAAAAATAATTCTGTAAGTGTGACGAATGTCCTTAAAGAAGCGATACTGTTAGTATCAGTTAGTATCATTGCCTTTGAGGGCAATGAACCATGTACCTTAGTATGTTTCAGCATAGTTTCGCCCTTGTCAGTGATTGTGGATAGAGGGCCTGACAAAGAGCAGAATCTAGTCGTTTCGATGGGACCAAAACCGAGGACCTGTGTACTGGTTGACCTACCTGTAAAAGAATCGTTGATAGTTGGAATTCAGTTACTGTATGATGTATGTCCGTCTTCAGTAGCCCACTTGGGGTAGAAAAGTAGTTTGTTAAACCCCATTTCATTCATTCATTCCATAAAATGTGCCTGGACAAAATAATTTGAATTGTCTATTCACCACCAATGGTAATACATTGACATTGTGCAGTGTAGAAAGGAATGTATGGATTCCGCCCACTCGGGACCTGAATGATGGAGCCTCAAACATGACTTGTCATGAAGACATTTAATTAGAATCCATCATATTCTCATTTTAACTAAAATATTTCAGAAGATGAATTATTGTCGGATTCAATTTATCTTACTAGATGTTATAACGGAGTTACTGTTCATCATTGTTAATTTTGACCTTGGGATGGAAAAGACACAGCATTTAGGGAGCTAGATCTGGAACCACACGTTGCTGAGTGTCGAATCCTATCCTTTCTGTGGGTAGGTGCTGAATCCCAGCCTTTCTCTGGCTGGGTGTTGAATCCTATCCTCACTCTGGCTGGGTGCTGAATCCTATCCTTTCTCTGGGTAGGTGCTGAATCCTATCCGTTCTCTGGCTGGGTGTTGAATCATATCCTCAGTCTGGCTGTGTGTTGAATCATATCCTCGTTCTGGCTGGGTGCTGAATCATATCCTCCCTCTGGCTTGGTGTTGAATCTTATCCTTTCTCTGACTGGGTGCTGAATCATATCCTCACTGTCTTGGTGTTGAATCATATCCTCACTGTCTTGGTGTTGAATCATATCCTCACTGTCTTGGTGTTGAATCATATCCTCACTGTCTTGGTGTTGAATCATATCCTCACTGTCTTGGTGTTGAATCATATCCTCATTCTGGCTGGGTGCTGAATCATATCCTCACTCTGGCTTGGTGTTGAATCTTATCCTTTCTCTGACTGAGTGTTGAATCATATCCTCACTCTAACTTGGTGTTGAATCATATCCTCACTGTCTTGGTGAATCCTTTCCTTAATATGACTGGTTGTGGAATCCTATCCTCGCTCTTATCTGGTTCTAATAAAGATGGGCATGCAATGTGCTTTGAGTGGAACTTAGTCCGGACAGCAGTGCTACGGCCTTCATGTATAAAAGACTTCATTTATCGTTCAAATTATCCGAATGACTAGACTAATTTTATATCAAATTCCAACTGCTAAAGGGGGGGGGGGGGGTAGAATGGTTAGCACGTGGCGTTGTTTCGAATCCCTGGTTGTACGTGACAAGGAGTAGGGTCGCCTGTCCAACCTCGTGGGTTTTCTCCGGGTCCTCCAGTTTCCTCCCACTGCTAAAGACCCCTACGATCAAGCGAATTATGGAAATAAAATTGAACCATGTTAGTCCCGAAATGACCTAGTTTGTGTAGAGTGGACGTTAAACCCCATTTCTTCTCTTTTTCTCCAACTACCAAGGGTTCTTTTACGTGTACACCAATGTGTGCACGGGACCTCAGTTTTTGTCCTGTCCGAACGACTATATATATGAAGTAACTAGAAGGTTATATAAATGTAAAAATGGCCAGAGCCAAAGGAATTTTCATCAATTCTAGATAACTTGTCGTGACTTTCCGTCCGATTGATCTTACATGTTTCGTCTTTGGAGGATTTGTAATAAATGGGTTAAAATATTCATTGACAGAATCCTAGTGTCCATGCTGACCCCAACCCAATAAAACATTCTATATATGAATGGAAAGTCTGGTATAATGGTAATAAGATGTTGATTAACTTGATTATCCAGTGAATAAGAACAGTTCAGTTATGAATGAATGAATGAAAGAATGATGTTAGAACTGACTGGTATAATGGTAATTAACTTGATTATCCAGTAATTGATAAAACCAAATAGAGTAGGTGATGAGTGGTATCTTAAAGGCTCAATACCACTCTTGTTGTAACTGAATAATATGTCCCAATCTTTATTCTAGTCAACAAATTTTGCACTATTTTACAATATTCCAATTAATTGGTGATACAAATTTCATCTTAACACACCTAATTTAAAAAATTGGAAAAATTCAACTAAATGATTTGAAAAGCCTAACGTAAACCTTTTCAAATGTGACTTGGATTTAAGAATATTTTCGAACCCTCTGGACAAGTAAAATAGGATGTAATGGATAATTTACACAACAGGTAGGACACTTAAACATCTAGTACTTAGAATAAGGCTATTTTTTATTTTCTGGAGCTGTCAACCCAGCAAGAGTGTTATTGTCCCTTTAATATAACTCCATTTGCACATATAGCACCCACAGATTCAGCTATCAGATGACATGAAGTCTTCCGATCATCCGTATTTATGATGTCATTTGCACATAATTAGCACACACAGGGCCGAAGTTAAAATGGATGGGACCTAGTGCATTTTATTTGTATGGGTGGGTGGAGTGGGGGGTGTTGAACTATTTTTGAATGAAATATTCATAGATTTATCTTGCTTCATTTCACAGACACAAGAGCTTCAGGTGACTCGACACAAACTATGTCATTTCGGGATTAACATATGGTTCAATTTTATTTCAATAATTCGCTTACTCGTAAGGGTCTTTAACAGTGGAAGGAAACTGAAGGACCCCGAGAAAACCAATGAAGTTGGACAGGCGACCCTATACTTCTTGTCACATACAATTGAAACCGTGCCCCTTGACTCAATTTCAGACCTTATGATTTAAAGCCAATGGTTTAATTCATTCAGCTACCCAACCCTAAATTAGTTTGCTTGTGCAACAAATCTTTGTTGATAAATCTTCGGAGTTGATTGACGCGTATACTATCTCCCTAATAATGTCTGTCTACTACATCGTTAACACTGTTTATCACGTGCATTTTGCATACGGATAGTCCATTGGCCAATCACGCTATTACCGAGATTTCGCCTAATGGTTTGGATGCAACTATGGCGGGTGTGGCGCCAGGCAGGGTAAGCTTACTCTTCCGGACACCCGTTACCACTGTTTCTCGTGTATTTTGTACACGGTGAACAGTCCATATGCTGATTACACTATTTTGCCTTATTACACTATTTTGCCTATACCGTTTTTTTAGGACTTCGAATTTTGTCTAATGGTTTGGATTGTTCGTACTTGGTTTTATTTTATTTTTTTTATTGATAAGACTATAATTTTCCAGATTACACCATATTTTTCAGATAACACCATTACATCATATTTTTCAGATTACACCATTACATCATATTCACCATTACATCATATTTTTCAGATTACACCATTACATCCATTACATCATATTTTTCAGATTACACCATATCTGTGGTTGCACTGAAGCCTATTAAATTTTTTATCGTTTAAAACTGTTTCCAACTTTTACAACACTAATGTAGTAATAAATCTTGTTATTTATCTCTCTCGAAATTCACAGTTACAAAAATTTTGCTATTGATTTAATGGGTGCTTCCTGCTTGATGCTGTTTTGCGCAAAACATCCATCACCGACACTAAGTGATGAATGCTACAGAATATTGGTTGGAATAGAAGACCTTTCCATGTTCATTATCAACACTATGTACACTTTGACATAAACCAAAAGATACAGACCTAGTGCTATTTCCCAATATTTTATTATTTCGACATGTAATCATTATTGTTTGATTTCATTGGTTACCTTCCACACCAAACTTTTCAACTGCCAGATGTCATGCACAATGCAGGGTATGGTTCATTTGTTTTTAGAATACCAGGTATGCCTTCTTATTTGCGGGGAAAACAAAAGTATGTCTTCTTTTATTTCGACATGTAATCATTATTGTTTGATTTCATTGGTTACCTTCGACACCAAACTTTTCAACTGCCAGATGTCATGCACAATGCAGGGTATGGTTCATTTGTTTTTAGAATACCAGGTATGCCTTCTTATTTGTGGGGAAAACAAAAGTATGTCTTCTTTTTAATTACTTCTATATTTCTTAGGTATGGATATCATACACAATGCAGGGAATGTTTAATCCTTTTTTTAGATAAAATTTCTCATTTGAGGAGTTGACCTACATAAAAAAATTCTACCATTGTTTTTGGTCCATTGGCGGTTGTCATGCACCAGTTGGTCCATGCACATGCTGGTGTTTATTCCTTTTTTAGAACACCGGATTTCAATTTTCATTTGAGGAGTTCACAAAGATAATATTTGTGTGTTGCATCATGCACATGCAGAATAATTGTACCCCCTTTTTTTGAACATCAGATATCACTTCTGATTTGACGAGTGCACATAAGTAACTCTCTTTAATTGCACTTTAGTGTGTGATATTCATGGCTGCATTCCATCGTGTAATTAGCCATGTGAAATGTAATAAACCTTTAATCAATAATCAATAGACTAGCGATAATACGCCATAAAGAACAATGTCCCTTTATCTTTTTACAATATAATTAACACATGAACATTTATTGTATTCTACTCCTTTTACCATAAATCTTCTTTACGAAGAAAATTAATATATGGATTGAGACCACTCAACGTGGGGGTCCTAGTAATTGGGTGGTTAAAGTGACAATGAGTCTTTGTAACGCAGAATAATGTTGACATGAACTCATTTATATGCGTGGTTTCGAATCCCCGGTTTTACGTGACAAGGAGTAAGGTCGCCTGTCCAACCTCGTGGGTTTTCTCCGGGTCCTCCGGTTTCCTCCCACTGCTAAAGACCCCTATGCGCAAGCGAATTATTGAAATAAAATTAAACCATATGTTAGTCCCGAAATGACCTAGTTTGTGTCGAGTGGACGTTAAACCCCATTTCTCTCTCTCTCTCTCTCTCTCTTTTATATGCATATTAATTTATAAATTCTAATAATTTTTACATGAACTCTTTTATATGCATATTAATTTAGAAATTCTAATAGTTTTAAGCTCTGATATTAACAATAGTCTTCATTGTATATCTGTCTGTAAGAGAGCCACGGTGGCTAAGTGGGAAATCCCGGGTTTCGTTCCCAGTGTTGGCTGTCAGAATTTTCAGGCATGGTTTTGTCTCGTCAGTGGTGCAGGACAGACGGTCTGGCAAAGAATTGCATTGTCTCGTCATTCCGATGGCACCATGTACCGAGGTCCCGTGTACACCTTGACAGTTAGAATCCATGATTGTATGGCGCATGCCTGTCTTCATTATCCCTGTTGATGCAGAAAAGCAGGACGTTAAACGCCATTTTTTTCATCAATAACAACATTGCTACGGGTACAGGTCTGGAAGCAATCTGTTTCACAGAGAATTACGAGTCTAGTGATATATCTCTGTCAAAGATGACTGCCTTAACACGTGCTGTCACAGCACGCGGCGTCAATCATTGGCTGAATGGCGCGTGCATTGTTTACATAAGACGTTACTGCTTCGGAGAGAATGCTGCATTTTAGTCATTTTAATACCCATTTACACTAAATAGGAAATAATTTTTACCTACAAATACGTCAAACGCCTTTATTTATTTTTCCAATACATAAAAAAAAATGTTTTAGAATTTAATTTGTCGCAGGAAAAAAGATAATATTTCTGGCTCATTAAGCCGCATCGATGTCATCCTTATCAGTGATTGTAGCGGCCTAGCAAATATTCACTGCGGATCAGTGTGGTCTGGAATAGTACTCTCGTTTCAATTTGACTCCTATTGTTTAAAAACAATCTGATCAAAATACAGATCTGTATTTCCTTTTGTTTTTTGATTGCCTACACTTCGTGAAGATCTGACAAATTGTACTGGAAGGTCGCGCCAGGTGTCATACGAGCGTCAGACATTGGTTAATCAATCAGCGTTGAGGTTTCTGGTGGTTTACCCAAATTTCCGCACTCCTCACGCCAAACACTCGCCATAACAGTCTGTTTCATTGGCTAATCCCTAACACAACCAGAACGCGAGTTTTATAAGAACTCTTCCAGATCCTAGTATAGTAACGAACAGTCAAACGAAATTTTGAACTATAAAAAACGAAACGAAATAGGATCTGTATTTTAATGAGATTGGTTTAAGCGTGTCCCGTGGAATAGATAGAACAACGCCGACTGCTCAAATTTCTGTGACTGTCTTGCTCAAATAATAAATTGTCCAAATATGTCCCCCTTATTCGACCCATATGCCTCTGACTGCTACTTTAAGGAAATGACTCTGAATTCAATACAGATCTTCAAGCAATTACCATATGCTAATTTTCTTATTTTAAGGTAGTTCCCTTAACTTAATTAGCTTAGCAAGTTGAATTCTGGCCAAGAAAATATGTCCCAGTTTCAAATCCGTGGTGAAGGTAAACATGTATAAGTGCCTGGAAGGAAAGTCAGAAGAGAAAGAAATTTAATAAAATGCCATTCTTTGGGTAAAAAACAATAATAAAAACACTAAGCACTAAAAGAAGTGATGATCTTTGTGGCTTGTGGCTGGGTGAGAAGAAACGTCTAGAATCGGTAGTAGAAGTTCATTTGCTATTCTATCAAACTTCTTTCCAACATTAGTCTCAAAGAATGCTCTTAGAATAATCAATCCAGCCAGCAGTGTTCAGTTTCCCACTTCAGCATTTTTAATTCCGGAAAAGGCATGCTAAGAAAGTGAGGTGTAAAAGCTGATCCAACAAAAACCAAAATTTTTTTTAAAAAGAACAGTGTTTAAATATTCTTTTCTTTTTTCTAGGCCTACTCAAGATGGGCTATTTATGGTCTGTCGTTGGCGTCTTAAATATTGGATTCAATGATTTGCTCTGAATGAACTAAATTATTGTTAAATGAACTAAACTGACATCCATCCATCAATGTGACGGGTGTTGGCGTGTGGGGCGTTATAATGCGCCTATCAACCACGTTAAGGACACCGTCTGGTATAAATATAGTTAAGGACAAAATGGTTACACGCTCGAACGGAGATGTACTAAAATAGATATATTCAATTATACAGGTTTCCTTTTTTAAAGTAATGCGACATATTGTCACTTTTATGTCGGATATGTTAACATTTGAGAGTTTTAAGGTGTAATGGTCATTAACATGAGCTATACAAATCCTATTATCGACAAACATGCCAATAATCAGCTAGTTTTTAAACACACCATTCACAATCTGTCCTGTATATAGCTTTCATAAAACAGATATGGTATAAGATAACTCTGCGACATGTGATTGAACAGTGAAATGAAATGAAATGAAATGAAATGAAATGGGGTTTAACGTCCTAGATTGAACAGTGAACAATTTGAACTAAAATGTCGTAGAAATAAAACAATGTTTTGGACTTAATATATTTCTAATACGGAGATTCATCTTTCACAATATTATAGTTTGCAAGTGATTCCTATAGCGCTAAAATGGTGCATCAGGACTTAAAGGAGAAGAGCAACCATTATAGATTCTTTTTATTTTGCTCAAATATGCTCGTCTTCATCAGCCCAGTATAAGAACAGAACAGTAGGACGTTAAAGATGGGTTCTCGCGTACAAACTGGGTGATTTAATGGTATATATGGACTAAAAACATATTCAAACTAATTAATTTGTCATAACTTTGATTCAAATCCTTTTCAAACATTGTAATTGCGAAGGAATGTCCTGCTATAAAAATTCGATCAAACCAGGTCATGTTTACGTCACGTGACTTACCTCTCTTGGAAGTCAGAGGAGAATTCATTGCATACATAAGACGATGTTGTCTTTAATCGCTTACTATTTATTACAAATATCGAATCCTAATTAAATTCTCGGATTATCCACTACCTGTGTCTTTTTCCGTCATTTTTATCTCAGAAAGTGTTGTACGTCTAACTCTTCATATAGTTTATCAACTTGTACATCAAGCGCTCAATGTTCGCGTGTGACCTTTGACATCACGCGTGCAGAAATTCCTAATCGTCGGGCTGTTGATTAGGGGAACCCTTACATTTTTGTCCTGTATACGCTCCATGATTGTTTTTCGGGGAATCCAGTATTTTTCTAGTAAGATTGGATATCTCTACTTTCCATATATACCAAAATTACCATACTTTTATTGGAAATATCCACCCGATAAATACTTTTCTGGGAACCCATCTTTAAACCCTATTTCATTTCATTTACTCAAATACTTGCCACAAACCAGAACCCGAAGTACAAAAAATTCCACCTTTAATTATCAAATTAAGACACTGACCGTTATTTCATCAGTGTAACTGTCACAGTTTATAAACAATCCGTATGTTCTTATGTCATAGGACCCTGGCTGAAAATGTCTCTGGGGCCCTTGCATCAACATTCACACAAATCCAATCAGTGTGGTGAGAGAGAGAGAGAGAAATGGGGTTTAACGTCCACTCGACACAAACTAGGTCATTTCGGGACTAACACATGGTTTAATTTTATTTACATAATTCGCTTGCGCGTAGGGATCTTTAGCAGTGGGAGGAAACCGGAGGCCCCGGAGAAAACCCACGAGGTTGGACAGGCGACCCTATTCCTTGCCACGTACAACCGGGGATTCGAAACCACGCCAGTCGACTCAATGACAGACTTTATGATACAGCGCGCGCACGCTAACCATTCAGCCATCCAACCCCCCTCAATCAGTGTGGTAGATAGATAGATTTATTTGACATAAAAATATAAAATATAATAAATGACATATTTAATTATGGTACAAAATTATGTATAAAACTAATTTGGGGATGCCCTTTAACATTGGGGACCCTGAATGAAGCCCAATCGCCCCCACCCGCCTTCCCTTTTAATGGGCCATGGCACATGCTATAACAGCTATGCTTCATTCATACTCTTTAAATACATTGCTGTATAGACTAGTTGCTGCATTGAAGACTATTGTAGCATGTGCTCTGATTTGTTTCATGGGTTGGTTGAGTGGTATAATGCATGCTCTTTATATCATAAGGTCTGTCATTGAGTCATGTACTGTTGTGTTGATCCCAAGCTTGTTGGTTATATGAAAAGGAGTAATCTTGCATGTCCAGCCTTGTGGGTTTTCTCTGAATCCTCTATTATAGCATGTGCTCTTATTTGTTTAGGCCTGACAGGTACAGCTGTCTAGTCGTTCGGATGGAACTAAAAACCGAGGTCCTGTGTACACATTGGCGTGCATGTAAAAGATCCCTTGACAGTTGGAATTCGATATAAGAGTAGGCCATAGTGTCGCTGTCCTGGAAAAATTTCCCTCATAGCACACTGGATGGCGTAAGCCCGTCTTCATTATCCCAGTTCGGAGCAGAATAGTAAGACATTAAACCCCATTTCATTTCATTCTCATTTCTTATTTGTTTATTGCGTATGGCAGTTACCCTTCGTGACCCTACTCCTTATTAAGGCTGAATCTATCTTCAAGGACAAATTACACATAATAGATTAATCGGTTGTAGGGATTCAATGTCCATGAACTTACTCCTAGAATACAAATGTTGTTGTTATTGACTTTATTTGTAATTAAGAAATGTGACTTTTTGGAATTAAAAGTCAAAGTAGATGTTTTTCTTCTTTCATGTTTAAATTAAAGTAGAATGGACCATAATACGTTGATTAAAGATTCGTTTACTAATGATAAAGTGGGTAATCGAGACTTAGCCTTGTTTGACAAGTACCGTTGCTACAATAATAAACGATCTACGCTAGATCTTCAAACAGTCATAATTACGCCCAGAATAAAGTAATTAGAATGCAAAGTGCAATATATTCATTTTTCATGATTTATTTTTTAACTATTATACCAAAAACGACCAGCTCTTTATATATAAATTTTACATAATACATCTTTAAATTTAACTAATAATATAATGGTTGAATGTACATAGTAAATATAAAAATCTATAGTTTCGGTGTCCAAGGATAAAAACAAGTTATTCATGCATTAGATAGTACGTAATCTAGATGATTAAATAGAGATACAATCTTGACTTTAATGTGGATGGAATGAAACAAATTAACTGAATGATGGCGTCCTAGGTCCGAAAAAGAGATGTCATGAAATAAATAGATTGAAGTAGGGCTCAAGCTGTCGGTTGTCAAAGTCGCAATGCGATAAAAATAGGAAAGTGGCAATTAAAGTTTGGTTTTGGCGATAATTTTGGCGCTAACATTTTGGAGTACTAGCTATTCTAATTGAATATATCCTAGATTAACCATTATATTAAGTGTCAATCACGTGGCAGCATACTATATGTTAATCAATCGGGGTCATATCAATGAGTAATACTTACCTATTGTCTTAGATTAATGATTAGTTGATTGGTAATTGCCAACAGTATATGTAAAACTTGGGGTGTTCCCACTTAGCCGGCAGGCTTTGATGTCAAATTTTGCCGCTAATCCAGAGTTAATCCTAGCACAATGGTGTTATAAACTATAGTCCATATCTTTTTTAAGACTAAAACTGTATTGATTTTAACAAATTTAACTTTTATTAAATAACATTAAATAGCTTACACATATAAACATATATTGATTTTAACAAATTTAATATTTATAAAATAACATTAAATAGCTTACACATATAAACATATATTGATTTTAACAAATTTAATATTTATAAAATAACATTAACTGATTTACACATATAAAAATGCATTACAATTTACACATTTATAAATAAATGCCTTACAACATAACAATCATTTTACAGCCCCACTAAACAGGAAATATTTGTTCCATACCGATTTACACGTAAAGAACCATTTAATAACTGTGTTTTCAAATGTTCAATTCTGGTATCAAGTTGTCGATATTTCTTAACTCGAGGCCTATTTATATTAACATAGTGAATTGAATTCATGTTTGAAATCATAACGCCGGCATGAACTGTGTTCAAAATGTCATTAATTAGTTGGTTAATAAATTTTATTAACATAGTGAATTGAATTCATGTTTGAAATCATAACGCCGGCATGAACTGTGTTCAAAATGTCATTAATTAGTTGGTTAATAAATTTTATTAAGAGGGATTTAGAGCTCATTAACGCTGAACACTATTGAACAGTTCTTGAGTGACTACTTTTAAACAGACTATAGTTTTAAGATCAATCAAAGGATTAACAGTCTGCCGGCTAAGTGGGAACACACCGTAAAACTTATCTCAAGTCATTATTTACTCCTAATAATTAATCCAAGTGGGGATTATTTGATGTTTCGTTTCGTCCTGAAAAAAAATAAATGAATGGAAATAATCAAAATGACCGACAGTTCTTTTCGAAAAGAATTAAATATTTTGATAGTTGTATTCCGTTTACTGTGGCTTCACATGGCATGTAAAATATACAAGCATGCCTAATCGTATAATGTTATTTCGAATTGTATTGTAACCATGCAGCCTTATTAGGTTCTTATTGCTGTAGACAGTTCATCATACTGGTTTTTTCTTATTTATAAATTATAAACACTTGATTTAGCTAATTATAGAACTTTATGTAGATACAGGAAAAGACAATTATAACAGACAATATCCAGACTGTATATATAAATACTACAGAATTATGATCAAATTGGCATCTAAACACTAAACTACATAGGGGATTTATACCAAACTGGCAGGATAGTGGATTGAGGGGGAGTCACGATCAGACGGACTCGGCATCTAAACACTATTCCACCAAAAACAGACACCAAACCTACAGAGTGTGATAGTGGAGTAAGGGGAGGTCACGATAAGACGGGCCTGGCACCTAAACACAAACCCCACAAAGATGACATCTACCAAACTAGCAGGATAGTGGAGTTAGGGGGAGAGACGGTCAGACGAACTTGGCACCTAAACACTATTCCGCAAATAAAACTGATACCAAACCCAGAGAGTGGGACAGTGGAGTAAGGGGATTCCACGATAAGACGGGCCTGGCACCTAAACACTAACCCCAAACGATGACATCTACCAATCCAGACGCAGACGAGATCATCTACCAAACGATATGTTTTGTATTAAATAAAGGGAAGAACTTCCCACTAAACCAAATCCATGGCCTAAGGCCAAATGGAAAGATTGCAAAATCATATTCTAAAAAACAGGAATCCAGACGCAGACGAGATCATCTACCAAACGATATGTTTTGTATTAAATAAAGGGAAGAACTTCCCACTAAACCAAATCCATGGCCTAAGGCCAAATGGAAAGATTGCAAAATCATATTCTAAAAAACAGGAATCAGCTTCGGCTCTCCTATGTCTTGTCTGCGATATCACTTATGTGGAAGCAGACGTTAAACACCAAGAACGAACGAACGAACGAACGATGATCAAATGCATAAAATGCATAACTTGTTTTCCTCATTGGTCCATCTTCATATTTATACTCTTGAAGGTGTTATCCTTAGATACCTGTACATGCATTACAATAAACACAACAATTTATTCAAAAGAATAAAAAGAAGCTTATAGACATAGAAAATAGGCTTATAAATCTTAAAATGCACATGGATTAACACACACTATCCCTTTCTTATTAGACTACTTATTTAGAGGACTTCAAGATGTCATATCAATAATATAACCCATAATTAATTAAACCATAGAAAGGTAATTATAAGGTCTTGACAGACAGTGGTGACAATATTATCATCATTGGTCGGAAACGTAAGAACGAGTCAAATAGGGACAATTCTTGAGTGAGAAAACGCTCCGCCATTTGCTTCCTATTACTGCCGGCAAAATACCCTAAAGTGAACGACGACGAGTATAATTGTAAGCTCGTTCGTTCGTTCTTGGTGTTTAACGTCTGCGTCCACATAAGTGATATCGCAGACAAGACATAAGAGAGCCGAAGCTGATTCCTGTTTTTTAGAATATGATTTTGCAATCTTTCCATTTGGCCTTAGGCCATGGATTTGGTTTAGTGGGAAGTTCTTCCCTTTATTTAATATAAAACATATCGTTTGGTAGATGATCTCGTCTGCTTCTGGATTGGTAGATGTCATCGTTTGGGGTTAGTGTTTAGGTACCAGGCCCGTCTTATCGTGGCCTCCCCTTACTCCACTATCCCACTCTCTGGGCTTGGTATCAGTTTTATTTGCGGAATAGTGTTTAGGTGCCAAGTTCGTCTGACCGTAACTCCACCTTACTCCACTATCCTGCTAGTTTGGTAGATGTCATCTTTGTGGGGTTTGTGTTTAGGTGCCAGGCCCATTCTTATCGTGACCTCCCCTTACTCCACTATCCCACTCTGTAGGTTTGATGTCTGTTTTTGGTGGAATAGTGTTTAGATGCCGAGTAAGCATAACAATAGGACTATTGTACACGCAACACGTAAATTTCTAGAAAATCGACAATTCTTGGATGTCGCCAAAAGTAATTAATCTCAAAACTAGGCTAATGTATTATGTAAACACAGATATTTTAAGATGTTATATAATGAAATTATATCGGTAATTGCTTTATAATAGATCCTACTGAGAAATAAAATTGTTACATGTTGTCCTTTTTATCACACATTATTGGCACATAAAATATTCCAGTCGGCAAAAATAAAAATATTAACATTTTTTTTTATAAAAATTATCTCCAATTTTTGCGGAAACAATTGAAAGTCCGTACTACATATTAAGTTAGGCTATTATTTTGCAACGTGGTTCTAATCCGTTTAACATCTTTCATACACACAAAGACTAAATAAACATGTTTGATTTTATTAAATGGAACAGAATAAATACTTCTCAAAATTCTCTAAGTATAAGTGTTTTCGACTTAATATTTTTTGTAAATTCATGACTGAAAAATTACATTTACAGAAAATAAATTATATTTAACAGATGATTTTGTTTTATATTTAAGCAAACTAATTATGTTAAAGAGCAGAAAATCTTCTGGCAGCAGATTCTTTATCTGTAATTTTACCTGTTTTTTTAACAGAAATATCATACTGTGACTTAACAGAAAATTGTCTTGTTAAAAAAAAAAAAAAAAAAAACAGAATAAAAAATACAGAAAAAAATCTTGTAAATCTGCTGCCAGAATTTTTTCTGTTTATTACAGAATTATTTTTTACAGTGTACTTAGTGTTTTCAACTAAAATCGTCGATTTAAGAATTAAAATATTAAAATGTCGGTCAATTATACTTTGTGTCTGTTCTCAAGGGGAGTTAATTGTAGACAGACAACGAAACTGTGGTATGGACCACTATGTGTATAGTCTGGAATATGCTACCTTCAAGGACAAATAGAAGATGCTGTTTCCAAGGTTATTTGTAGTGACCAACTACTGGAGAAGGTGGTTGTGTATGGTCAAACGAGGAATGCTTTTATAGGGTCAAATAGGGAATGTTATTTATAGGGTCAAATAGGGAATGTTGTTTATAGGGTCAAATGACTTAATCAAATGAAGAATGTTTAATGACATGGTCAACTGGATAATGTTGTTTTATCGGGGCCATATGAGGGGTCCTTTTTTAGGGACAAAGTATATATTGTTTACAGGGTCATTTTGAATAGACTTTCACTAAATATATCTATAAAAGAATATCAGAGACTGGATTTGTCTACAATATCACCCTTGGTGGAAGTGGACGTAAAACTCCAGTAACGAACGTAAGAGGCTGGACAGTGTGGCCGATCTGTGTAGTTACTGGATCATTAAACGATGATGCCGGCAGAGAGGACAGACATTAATAGATATTTAATAATCATTGTTCAACAGCAGTACAAAAACAGACTTTAGGTAGAAATGAGGGGTGGTTTATTCATCGTCATATCTGTTCGGGTTAAAATACCCTTTATCAAATGATTGTTTCAAATAAACCTGTGATTCGTCATAATGTTTTGGTTTATTTAAAGAAATCATTTGATAAAGGGTGTCCAACCTCGTGGGTTTTCTCCGGGTCGCCCGGTTTCCTTCCACTGCTAAAGACCCCTACGCGCACGCGAATTATTAAAATAAAATTGAACCATATGTTTGTCCCGAAATGACCTAGTTTTGTCGAGTAGACGTTACCCCCTCCCCTCTCTCTCTCTCTCGATCTCTTGATAACGGGTTTTTTTAACCGGTAACATTATGAAGATGAATACACCTCCTCATTTCTACCTTTATCTATATTAGCTACGGTACCCTGTTTTATATTCTTGAATCACTATAATTTGTGGGTTTCTCGTAAATTGATAATATCCAGTTAATATAACATCTATATCTATTAGCTGCTTGACCAATCAATAACATTAGTTAACGATGGCAGTCAGGGTCATCAAATATCAATAGTTATTAACACATCATGTCAGGGGTCAAATTATTTCAATATTTGTCTAGAAGTATTAATGTTTTGTTACTGATAACTTGGTTTATGTTAAGATAGTGTGTGATTATTTTAAATTAAAATAATCACAGGGATGGACTGGTGGCTTGAGGGCACGAGGCTTCTTTCTGGGCCATCCGGATCATTTTTATACGTCCTACTGTTTTGCTCCGAACTGGGCTAATGAAGACGGGCATAAGCCATACAGTGTGCTATGTGGGAAATTTTGCCCGGACAGCGGCACTACGGCCTACTCTTATAACGAATTTCAACTGTCAAGGGATCTTTTACGTGCACGCCAATGTGTACACGGGACCTCGGTTTTTCGTCTTATCCGAATGACTAGACAGCTGTCCTTGTCAGGCCCTCCGATCTGGCAATGCATCTAGTTGTCAAACACAAATGTTTCCAATATCTTGTGTTGATTAAATTCACCATTTATGTAGAACAGTATAGGACGTTAAACCCCATTTTATTTCATGATTAAATGTCGATTGTTTAATTAATAATTCACGAATCCAATCATTTTCATAAAGGTCAATTTAAGATTGACGAGATTTTTGTTCGTCTGTTTTCTTGTTTTTCACCTTTTTTTTTTGGTGACGTTTAAATAACTGTAGGCTACAGATGACAAAAGAGAAAGTAAAGCAAAAAAACAAAAATCAATGAATTATAAAGTGATTAATGCGTGGACCTACAACAAGTATGGCTGATTAAGTCTGAGTCTATTAAATAGGTTTCAGGTCATTAGGGCCTAATAATATAAAATAAGTCAGACAAATTGGACTTGATAAAAGACAGCTTTCATTACAACGGCACCATTTTGAGACATCTCCCAGAAGGTTAACACAATCTGATTAAAATACAGATATATATTTTGTTTCGTTTTTACTTTCTATGGAGAGAGAGAGAGAGAGAGAGAGAGAGAGAGAGAGGGAGAGAGATTTTAAAAGATAATATTTTGTTCGTGGAACCACTTCCGGGTTAACTCTTTGTCCCAAAAAATGTTGCACACAGAAAACCTTAGTTTGAAATGGTTTAAACAATATTTTATTCAGGTTGACTGAATGGGGTTGGGGAATAGGCTTAGTCTATGTAAAACCCCTCTTCCTAAATAATTTTTATATATAATATTAATGCAAATGGGTGCATAATATACATAGTTAAAACGTTGAGGTATATATAAATAAATACAATTATTATTATTGCAGGAGGTCACTTGTCGGGTATTGAGACAAGAACAACAGCACATCTCCTACCGAATATTCTTAATTTGTTTAAAGTAGCTAAGTCTCTTGCTCAATATCATCCAAAGTCTTCCACATTGAAAACACGAATTATTTGTCAATTTAAATCAACATTGATGTTGTGATCTTACCGGGAAAAAATAGGCTTCTGATATCCAATATTTAATTATGCGTTGCGACCCATTTGTGTCGATTTCTAGGACCCAAATATTAGCCATTTAGCTCCTTTAATTTCAAGCCGGTAACGAAATTATATGTTCTGTTCATTTTAAAATTACATTCAATTGTTTTAACCTTTTCTGTAATTGTTTATGGTTATGTTAGGAATACAATGACGTCCGGATTGCGTGCATATTCATTAGAATACTACTGACGTAATTATCTTGTTTAAGATTTGAAACAGTGCCCAGATTTAAGGGACTTAGATTGATATTTCAAAATAAACGTAAGTACATCATTAGCACCATTATAATAATATTCTTTAAGTAGCATTTAGTAACTGATGGGTAGATAAATAAACTATAAACATACTTATGGAAAACATTAGCTTGAAAACGTTGAGAGAATATTCTTCGAAACGTCACCTAAATAAATCAGTAGCTGTTTTCCATAAGTATGTTTGTAGTTTATTATAATAATATCATCATTTATAAAGCCTGTCAAAGGAGCTAAATCACTAATATTTCGGACCTAGAAATTGACACAAATAGGTCGCAACGTATATAATAATGTAATATGAATGAATATATTAACTGATTTACATTCAGTCGTTTCCGTTTTTACTCTAATTTCAAAACAATTATGTTCGGCGAAAAACGCCAGAAGTCTCAATCGAATGGAAATCTCTAGCGTCTGTTTATTCGAGTCTACACTGATAGTATTCATTGCGCATGCTCTCCATATAAGAATATGAGGTCAGCGTTTGATATGACTTCTGGAATATGTCTAGCCTCATTCTTCAAGTCCCCTGTTACAAATGACGCTGAAACACATTATGGTACACGATTCGTGTTCCAATCGTAAAATGTTTATTTTGTCTTGAATATTGGATATCGGAAGCCCATCTTTTCCCGGTAAGATCACAACATCAATGTTGATTTAAATTAACAAATAATTCGTGTTTTCGATGTGGAAAATTTTGGATGATATTGAGTTAGAGACTTAGCTACTTTAATACTGAAGAACGGTTTCACAGGCACTGTTGGTTGTTATATTCTCTGATTATTTTACAGATCAGGGTTTTGAAAAAAATAATATTTTGAGTTTAGATTTATTAGACCCATTCATACGTTAATTGTTTCATTGACGTAGTTTATTCCATAGAAATGGTCTGGACTATTAGAATACTATAATCGCGCAGATATTTCCAAAGTTAAAGGTTTGATGCAACCATTGCATTTTTGCAAAAAAACTCAAATTTCCCACGGTTAATACATGCTCAATATGTACTCAGATTGATAAGTTAACATTTAATTAAGAAAACAAAATGAAAATACCAACGCTAGATAATGTCCTAGCTCGGATTCAATCAGACTTCAACTTGACTCAGCAGGTTTCTCCATACCAGTAAAAGATGGTAGCGTCTTGATACAATCGAGCAGCATAGATGGATGGATGACATTTCAATTTATCATAACTTTGTAAATACTGAACAGGACGGATCCATTGGACTGATATTCCATTGTGAAATATATCCCTTGCCTTATATTGATGTGAAATATTGATGTGAAATATAGCTGATACCGATAGGCCTACCTAATATTAGAATTTCCCGTACGGTATCATATATATTGACGTGTAAATACAGCTAGTACCTAATATTAAAGTGTCAAATATCTTATTTCAGTGTATAATTCTGTCTTAATTTCAGCTTGTAATTAGAATTAATGTGCTTTAATTTTTCAAAAGTCACACGAACAGCATGACGCAACCTCACAAAACCGTTATATATGTAGTTCGCGTCTACTCTTTATCACCAGTCAACCAGACACTTAAATTATCCTTCACAAGAATAAAGGTGTCCACTTCTCCAGTCTAGCTACCGATTCAAGAAGATCAAAGGTTAGCATGATCTCAATCAAGTATGCTTGACGATTGGTGGAAGTCGATTGGAAATTGTCGCAAAAGATTTATTTATCAGATTATGAACGATTTTATGCTACTTGAAGAAGTGATGAAATAATGATAAGTATCCAAAACTCGATTAAACTAAAAAGAGCTCAACATTAAACCGTAGATAAAGACGTGTTATTTAGAGTACAGAAAGGGCGGTTTTAAGCTTTTGCTGTGGGACTCTGCATCAAACTAAACTGCTCAACATAGGTTTTTAAAAAGGGCATTAAACTGTAGATAGGGTTAGGGTTAGGGCAAGGGCGGTTGGTTATAAGCTTTCGTCGTTGGACATGGCTCTACATCAAACTATTTAACATAGGTTATAAAAAAGGCATTAAACTGTAGATAAAGATGTATTAAACTTAGTACAAAAAGGGTGGTTATAAGCTTTTGCCTGTGAATGATTGTTCAAGTCAGCTACCTAAGTTACACTGTATTAGATCACTTTGAAGTTGCTTTATTCATAGGCTTGAATAGCAGGAAAATGTGTTTACGGTTGTCAAATTTCCCTAATTTTCTTGGGCGGGGGGGATCCCAACACACCAACATGGTAAGCTCTGTTCAT
Source organism: Patella vulgata (assembly GCF_932274485.2). Lineage (NCBI taxonomy): Eukaryota > Metazoa > Mollusca > Gastropoda > Patellidae > Patella > Patella vulgata. The sequence goes on along the minus strand of NC_065884.2, from coordinate 61,324,774 downwards.
TGGCCTCTCGCAGACGACCTGTGCTGCCATATTTAACCCAAAAAATTTTCAAGGAATTTCAGGTTCTACCCCCTTAACATTCATATAGAGCCCGTTCACCTATATATGTAAATGGGTCACATAATGTCCCTGACAAAAGTTGAGATTAATTAGTATTAAACTCAGTAATTGTGTAGCCATAATTGTACCCTGTGTTAATATGTTCAAAGAAGATATGTGTTTGCCAAGTTAAGACCTAGATAATGTAAAGAGTATTTGCTGAAAATTTCAGTCAAATTGATCCACTATGAACTGAGAATTTAGCCATTGAATTATGAGCCTAGTCTCGATCATCATTACTAAAGTCCGTACAATAAAATATATAGTCTTGATTATCTATTTCTTGATGTAAACATGAATGAGCGGAGAGCAGCAGATTGGATCCTAATCCAGTAGATGTCGCAGGCTAGCAATGACATCAAGGGTTGATTATGGTCTGGATAAGTTAATTAATGTCTAATTAATAATTTAGATAACATTTCAGGCCTAAAGAAAGACCTACAATAGGCAGATTAAGCTCTAGCATAATGTATGTTTAAGCAATTTTATGATTATATCGTTATCATTTCCATTTGAAGGGACGAACAAAAACTCTAAACCCATGGTGCAAAGCGTGTCATTTCATCTGCTTAACGTAAGCTCTAAGAACAGCCTTTGCTTGATCAAATGTCGCCAGAAATAAACATCTTAGTACCTTGCATTCCATATAAATGGGTTAGCCTTAAAGAGAATGTAAGTTAGATGTTGTTTTCCGTTTGTCATAACCAATCAAGATACTGATGTTGGAGAGAAAGAGAGAGAAATGGGATTTAACCTCCACTCGACACAAACTAGGTCATTTCGGGACTAACACGGTTCAAATTTATTTCAATAATTTGCTTGCGCGTAGGAGACTTTAGCAGTGGGAGGAAACCGAAGGACGCGGAGAAAACCCACGGGGTTCAACAGGCGACCCTACTCCTTGTCATGTACAACCAGGGAATCAAAACCACGCCAGTTGACTCATGACAGGCCTTATGATACAGCACGCACGTGCTAACCATTCAGCCATCCACACCCCTGATGTTGGAAACAGAGAGTTTATATTTTAGGTTATGTGTAGCAAGATAGTAAGTAGCTTGGTGGAATCATTATAGCCATACTGTATTTGGGCCACAGTGTGTCAGAGAATAGCGGTTGGTTCACAAGCCAGGCAGAGCCTCGCCCGACCTGCGAGCAGTGGCGGCGCCAGCCGTCAGTGATTGGAGGGGCAAAGCTGGGGCAAAGTCCAAGGTTAAGGGGGCAAAGGCACGAGCTTCAACTAGGGGTAGGGGTTCTCCCCCAGAAAATTTTGAAAAACAGGTTGCCGGAAATGCAGCCTGTCAGTATTTCAGGCACTGATCGATGAGGTAAAGTGTCAAATGAACGAACTTGCGAATCACGACGAAGCCCACTCACGAGTGTCAAAGTAGGGAGTCCTCCCCCAGAAAATTTTGAAAAATAGACTGCCAGAAATGCTGTCTTACAGTTTTCTGTCAGGCACCGATTGTCGAGATAAATAGATCTGCCCAGATACCGTTCGTCGCATGATCACTAGTTTATCCGACTAGAGAACAAAATGTCAAATGAATGGACTTGCGAACCTCAGCGAATTCCCCTTGTGAGCGCCAAAGTAGCGAGTACATTGGGGACCTCGCCAAGAAAATTTTGAAAAATAGACTGTTGGAAATGCTCTACAACATGCAAGTTTATGACTGAGTGGGGATGTAGGATTTATTCACCGTAGAAGGTATTGATTACCGAAACGTATCGCAAATACTTTTTTTATTTTCTAAAATTATTGAGGGGGCAAACAGAGGGCAGACCAGATTGCCCCCCCCCCCCCAGTGCCACCACTGCCCGCGAGCAACGTATGTGCTAGCTGTGCAAACACCACAAGTGTGATCCCGCACGGCAAAATTGACTCCCTGAGACTCGATTTCTGAGGTTTGATACACTATTAGTTTTGGCATCTTGTTAAACCATGGATTGATTAATACCCTGTAAAACCAAGATCAAAACACTGCTGCGGCTGACCCGCAGACAGAAATATACCCATAAAACAATCAGAAAGACGATTTTGTAAACCTACGCACCATGATTTATAGTATTCTACAGCAAAGAATTATATTTATCTATTTGTGCATGTAAGAAGGGTTTGGGGGATAAATAAAATCTACTCGTCCTTTTTGATATCAAAAAATATCAACACTCGTTGATAAAGTAAAAAGGCAGATATGAGCCTCGTTTTTTGTTACTTTATCAACTTGTGTTGATATTTTTCTATATCAAAAAAGACTGGTAGGAGATTCTCTATGTGTACACTTGAAACAAGGCTATATGCTGGCACTCTGCACCACAATTAAAATCCTATTGTTAAATCTGGCCCTGAGTCTGGGTGATATTCCCTTTAAGCCAGTTATACACATTGTTCTTTAAATCTTGCCTTTGCCTACTATCAAATAGATTATAGTCCTTTTTATTAGGACACTTGTTCTTTAACTAAAATCGACTTTTTCTGATAACCTTCATGATTACAACTTCTAGAAATGAAGCCAATGGAGCATAAATTTGGTCCAGTAATTCTTCATGTGGAAGACCTATGTGATTAAAGACTCATAAATCACGTGTGATTATTGGAGAGCGGCTCCCACTTGGTTACCATTTTATATGTTTTAGCGATTTATCTTGCGGTGTAAAGTCAGTAATTTCCGTATAGATTGACCCATTTCTCGATACTGTCTGATTACCTGAAAAGGTCAAGGTTCTTCCAATGTTTTGATTTCTCAATATTATTAAACATATAATTACAGTTAATTACACACACAAAGAATGAGATAGGGTTTAATATCCACTCGACACAAACTAGTTCATTTCAGGATTAACATAATATGGATGAATTTTATTTCAATAATTTGCTTGCACGTATGGGTCTTTAGCAGTGGGAGGAAACAGGAGGACCCAGAGAAAACACACAAGGTTGGACCAGAGACCCTACTCCTTGTCACGTACAACCAGGGAATCAAAACCACGCCAATTGACTCAATGACAGACCTTATGATACAGCGTGCACATGCTAGACATTCGGCCATCTAACCCCCCTTAAAAAAAAAAGAACGGTATATTATCAAATATTGATATGAGTTGAAATAATGGTGGATTTGGGTAGATTTGGGTCAATTCGGGTAGATCGTGATACCCAAAAAGAAAGATTTAAGCAAATAAAAAGAAACTTCATTTTTCTGGCAGCAGACTTAGAAGCCACAAAAATCTACGTTGTAGTTTCTCAAACGTAAAGAGTTTGGCCGAGCGTGTGATAAATATAATCACAATAAGTGAAAAAACTCAGGTTGTGTTTTCTTCTGCTACACAATAAAGGAAATCTGCCCGAGTTGAAATGAAATGAAATGGGGTTTAATGCCCTACTGTTAATGTTTGGGGTTGTGTGTGTGTGGGGGGGGGGGGGAGTGAGGAGAGGGGCGAAGTCATTCTGGGGATAAAAAATAATTTAGACAGCAATTTTCATATTATTATCATTATTAAATTCGGAGTTAACATTTACAACCCTAGCCAATTTTAGAGGGGATCCATATTGCAATCATATAGAGGGGACCCATATGGCAGTCATACATGGTTCTCATTTGCCAGTCATAGAGGGATCCCATACACCAATCATAGATGGGCCCCACATGCCAATTATGAAGGGGACCCATATAGCAATCATCGAGGAGACCTATTATGCCAATAAAAGAGGGTTCCCATACGCCAATTAAAGAGGAGGTGTCATATGCCAATTATAGAGGAGGACCTGTATGCCAATTATAGAGGGGGTGTCATATGCCAATTATAGAGGGGACCCCATAAGTAATCATAGAGGGGACCCATATGGCAGTCATTCATGGTTAATATGCTAATAATAGAGGGATCTCAAAGCCATAAGCTAATCCAAGAGGGGTCCCATGGCAATCATAGAAGGGGTCCATATGGCAATCATGCATGGCTTCTGTACACCAGTCATAGATGGGTCCACTCTATATTGGCGCGCGGGACCCATATATGAATGGTGTACAGAAGCCATGCATGATTGCCATATGGACCCCTTCTATGATTGTCATGGGTCCCGCGAGCCAATATAGAAGGGACCCATCCATAAGCTAATCATAGAGGGGTTCAATGCAGCAAATATAGAGGGGACCCATCCATAAGCCATTAGAGGGGTTCCATATATAAGCCAATCATAGAGGAGTGTCCCATCCAGCAATCATAGAGGGGTGTCCCATACAGCCAAACCTAGTGGTGTCCCATACAGCAATCATAGGGGTGTCCCATACAGCAAACATAGGGGTGTCCCATACAGCAATCATAGAGGGGTGTCCCATACAGCAATCATAGAGGGTTCTATACAGCAATCATAGATGGGTGTCCCATTCAGCAATCATAGAGGGGTTCCATACAGCAATCATAGGGGTGTAGTGCATGGGGTGTCCCATACAGCAATCATAGAAGGGTGTTCCATGCAGCAATCATAGAGGGGTGTTCCATACAGCAATCATAGAAGGGTCCCAGAAGTAAATACCAGTACTCGTATATCTCTTTGAATGTACCGGTACCTGACAAAATGGGATTATTATTATTATTATTGTTCGATTTATATAGCGCTTCATTACACGTGAAGTGTTTCTAAGCGCATTTCACAAACATATACTTCAAACACACAGAAACAATCAAAATCAGGAGAACATAATTAAACACAGCTGCCTGTTAGGCGCTATTATTCAAAGGTTTATATCCAACAAATCAACAGGCTAATCTCTATATTGAACTCAGTCGAGGTATTACCTGATGAACACCTACACCAAGTAGAGTTCAAAAATAAAAAACAAAGTTTAAAAGAATCAACTTCATTAACAAAAATTAAACAATCAAAAACTAAACAGATAAATCAAATTCAAACGAAACAAATAAAACAAAGAAAATGAAAAGAGCAGTTCATTACCATTCTACATTAACAAAATAAAGGAAAACAACTTGTGAAATTTTTTTCAAAAAATAAGAGCAAAGTAACACTAATGTAATATGTAATCAGATTGATTTAACATTTAATCCTTTGTTAAAACATATGTTTTTTTATTCAATAATTAGCGAATATAACATTCCTTTTCATTGGGTGTTTTATTTTCATTATTCAATCACCATTAATTTAAGAAATAAAAAAAAAAAATAGAAATCAGGTGATTGATCTGGTGTTTTTCTTCGCTAATACCGTTGCCAGGTATGATGGGTCAGCGAGTTGATTGGCTACCGCCAAATGATGGGTGCGAACTGATTCGCACTCGTCAAAAATGGGTTATACTAGTTGAAATTTTGGACCAGCACGACGTATTTCATAGCAAAGCATGTGCAAGTGTCTGTATTTTAAGTTGTTTGATGGTCTCAAGCTTAAGACAATGAAAAATATATTGAAACAAGATTCGTGTTGTTTCTATATATTACTTAATATCTCGCTCTTGAAAATTAAACCACACATATTTGCTAGCACTTTGGTAATATTTTGATGTCCTTTTGTTTCTTTGTCTTTCTTCTTCATTTCCCTGGTACCTGGTCAAATCCCTTATCATTTATATCTTTTAAAGTTCTGATCAATAAGTTCGATAAGTTTGCTGTATCGAGAATATCAGAATAATTTGTTAAACTATAGCTGACAAGCGTGTTAGATTGATTCTATATTTAGAAAATACATCTTTTATAGACTTTACGGACTGAAATTTCTCACACGTTTGGTTAGATTTGATGATTATACATGCTTAAATATTTATTCATCTTTCATGTGAGAATTTGATGTAATTTACGATTGTAAAATTACTTTAAATCCCAAGAGTACAGAACAATATTATACCAAAGAGGTAAATTGTTGACATATAGTTATTGAAGTGGAATACAACGGGATGATTTTGCATTGAGTTTAGATATTCTTACACGTACGAATTCGATCCCAATCTTTTAGAAAGGTTCACCATCTTCATTAGCCCAGTCGGTGCAGAAAAGTAGGACGTTAAACCCCATTTCATTTTTGAGACTAACAATGGGTTTATATAACATAATTTGTCATTTTATATCAAAATATTTTATAAACATTACTGATTGAAAGGTTTTAACCCTTTAGAGGGGATTAGGTTGATGTCCGAATGGCTTAACTTAGAGGGGGTGGCCGAATGGTTACCGTACGTGCACGTTGAATCATGAGTAGGGTCGCCTGTCCAACCTCATGGGTTTTCTCTGGATCCTTCGGTTACCTCCCACTGCTAAAGACCCCTACGCACAAGCGATTTTATTGAAATAAATTTGAACCATATGTTAGTCCCGAAATGACCAAGTTTGTATCGAGTGGAAGTTAAACCTCATTTCTCTCTATTTGTAGTCCTTGGTGCACTCGAAATGGTAACTATGGCCTATAGATTGCCCCAAACCGATCTAATTACTTGAATAGCTGTGGAACCACTTACAATTCAGAGAGCTATTCACATATGTCTCGGTTATCACGTGGCTAAGTGGGTAAGATGCTCGATAGCTAGCCTGGTGGTCGATCCCTGCAATGGCCGAGAAAGTTCATCCAGATTTTCCGGCGTGATTTCCACTTGTCAGTGATGCAGGATGGAGTGCCTGACAAGGACAGCTGTCTAGTCGTTCGGATGGGACGAGAAACCGAGGTCCCGTGTACACATTGGCATGCACGTAAAAGATCCCTTGGCAGTTGGAATTCGATATAAGAGTAGACCGTAGCGCCGCTGCCCGGGCAAAATTTCCCTCATAGCACCTTGTATGGCGTATGCACGTCTTCATTAGCCCCATTCTGAACATCTGAGACACGCTATCTGTGGAGAAGTATCTCAGACACAGTCAATAGCCATGATATCCATATCACGTGATCTACACATCACAGGTCATGACATTGACGTCAATGGGTCATGAGGTCAACAACACGTTAAATTGTAAACAATAGGTTTATCTTCAGCATTGTGTCCTTTGCACCCATAAAGACTATATAATTTGTACAGTCCCAACATGTTCTCTCTTCTTCCAATGATTTTTCACAAAAATAACATCTACAACTCATAGAATTGACATTGTCTTCAATGACAGTGTCTGCGAATGGTTGGCACTATTTTGTGCGTCGGTCGTGTCTATTTCAGATATACACAATCAATTCTGTTGATGTCTTTTGCGTTGTGATTGACTAATAGTTAATTTATTTCAGTTCTAAAACAAATATTTTAAACTTTTAACGCAAATTGAGAAAATAGCCAAATTCTGGCTGGGATTACTGAGCAAAATGGCCATTCACTGTATACGTGCGAAAAAAAAGCTAGCCACCAATTAATTTTCGTAGGTTAGTTACGTACGCATTAGCCCAGTTTAGGAGCAGAACAGTGAAACGTTAAACCCCATTTCATTTCATTTCATTTCATATGTCTCGAGTGGTATGGGGGGATAAAAGGAACAATAGTTGTGGGCGTAATCGGGGTGTCCAGAAATATACTGGTGTGAACTATATCACGTTTCTCTAACCTTCTTCAAAACACTGGGGGTACAGTATGTAAATGTACTAAGTACTAAAGGGTTAAGAAATTTATAACAGTAGTTGTGAGCTTAATCTCTTGGTCTAACAAACTATAGTTGTGAGCGTAATCGGGCTGTCCAGGGATATACTAGTGTGAACTATGTCACATTTACTAATTTTCTTCAAACAACTGGTGTAGTCATGATTAATATGTAAATGTACCAAGTGCTAAAGGGTTAAGACATTTGGGGATCGTGGTGGCTAAGTGGGGAAGACGCTGGCTCGCTAGTCTGGAGGTCAGGTGTTCGATCCCTGCATTGGCCGAAAAAGTTGATCCAGATTTTCCGTCATGGTTCCCCTTTGTCAGTGATACAGAACGGAGGGCCTGACAAGGGCAGCTGTCTAGTCTTCGGATGGGACGAAAAACCGAGGTCCCGTGTACGCATTGGTGCACACGTAAAAGATCCCTTGACAGTTGAAATTCAATAGAAGAGTAGGTCGTAGTGCCACTGTCCGAGCAAAATTTTTCTCATTAGCCCAGTTGGGAGCAGAACAGTAGGACGTTAAACCCCATTTAATTTCATTTCATTTCATTTCTGTTGAAACAATAGTTGAAAAAAAACCCCAATAAACACTGATAATCTCTTATACTGGGAGATCTGTCATATAAGTTACAACTTAATTAATTGATTAATTGTCTCTAATGGCTAATTATAATGGAGTCCTTAATTTTTTACTTGAACTGATATGTGCGTTTGTTGTTTGTGGTGTCTGTGTCCTGTCCGTAGGTTTGTCTTGTGTAATTGTTTTGTGTGTGGTGCAGTCCACCTGCACATACTATTATAGTAATTGATTAATATTAAAATATAGATTTCAAATTAAAAACAGAATTACAAATAATAAAATAACATTTGACCTAGACATAGGTCATAATTTTACGTTAATCACATATATTTATTTCCACGAAAACACAACAACTTAGACAGAAATCGGTTTGTTTTGAATTGATGTAGTCCATTACGTACGGAGGCAGTAATTAATGCATGTCTACCAAATGTTGTGGCGAATCTCAGAATTCGATCAGAGAAACCATTAACAAATTTGAGAAAACTAGTCAGACGGGACATGTTCTACATCCTGTAATAAACCTAAACCAGAAAATATTTTATATGGAAAAAAAGAGTATAGGAATGTCTTCCGCTGGGATTGAATGATGAATGGAAGTTTTACAGATGAGAAACCATGTTGATAAAGTTGTGAATGAATGTTTTTGTTTATGTTCCTAAATCACGAGAAGGATCTGGATGATATTAGTCTGACTCCGCCGAACCAAAATGAAATGAAATGAAATGGGGTTTAACGTCCTACTGTTCTGCTCCTATACTGGGCTAATGAAGACGGGCATGCGCCATACAGTATGCTATGAGGGAAATTTTGCCCGGGCAGCGGCACTATCGCCTACTCTTAAATCGAATTCCAACTGCCAAGGGATCTTTTACGTGCATTCCAATGTATACACGGGGCCGCGGTTTTTTCGTCTCATCCAAAGGACTAGACAGCTGTCCTTGTCGGGCCCCCCGTTCTGCACCACTGACAAGGGGAAACGACGTTGGAAAATCCATGAACTTTCTTGGGCCAATGCAGGGATCGAACACCCGACGTCCAGGCTAGCGAGCCAGCGTCTTAACCACCTAGCCACCTTGGCTCCCCTGCCGAACCAATCTACTGGAATCGAAATGAAAATATACGCTCTAATTTAAGTAGTTCTTATGTCCAATTGTTCCATATATTTTTGTCTCCCACCTTTCTGAGCAGAGAGAAAGAAATGGGGTTTAACGTCCACTCCACACAAACTAGGTTACTTCGGGACTAACATATGGTTCTATTTTATTTCAATAATTCGCTTGCTCATAGGGGACTTTAGCAGTGGTAGTATCACTGCACTAAACCAGAAGTTGTAGTTCAACACTGCTAGGTCTGTATCACTCTGCGGCTTGAGCTGCCCTTGTACCCAAATTTCAGCCTTGGGGCAGTCCTAGTGTAGTTGACAACCCTGAACAGACAAATGACATTCACAAATATAGAAAAAGAGAAAGAAATGGGGTTAAACATCCACTCGACAAAAACTAACAGAGGACACTGGAGAATGTGATTGTTGGGGAGATTGTAGGTTAGGGTTAGGGTAAGCATTGGGACTAGGTCTTAGGTTAGGGTTGGGATTAGTGTTCGCCCTGTATATATATAAAAAAAATATGGACTAAAAAACTACATTTGTATATATTTGAATTAGTATAAGAGCCTCAATAGCATTTTGTTTCAATTAAAAGTCTTGATATATTTACTGCAGGATTATACTTGAGTGGTTATATTAGATAATTGTTCCTGATTCCACGTGATAGTTCCTATACGTGACAGCAGAGTAGATCCACTCTCTTCACATACAGAGTTGAAAAGGGAAATTAGAAAAAAGTAGGGAAGAGGGGATTATAGTCGTATGAATACAACAGGAAATTACTTCACCGAGGGATATAACTCTCTTCAAATTAACTTCCGTTTAACGAGCACAATACATTAACGTCACCTCTCACTGTTCGTCATATTAACCCCACTAGCTGTCACAAACACTGTCACATAACCTTTATGGCCGACAAGAGACAGGGAAAAAAATCTCTATTTTCGGATTTAATTAGGATTTCCATATCTGTACAGTCGTTAAGACTAATATTCAATCATGTTGGGCCGTTTAGCTGTCACAGTTAATGTTAAAGAAAATAGTCCGTCTTGTGAACATTGTGTTCTGAAGTAAAAGAAATATGGGTTCATGGCCACCAGTGCTGTAGGCATAATCTTTTAGTGCAGTTCAGTTATTGAATATTTTCCTGTTTACATTTTCAGGAGGCGCCGTTGCTTAGTGAGTAATTATATGGCACTAGCTCATTAACCCGATGTCCCAGGCTTATAGACCATACCTGATAAACCGTTCACAATATCAATCTAATATAGTATACTGTTAATTAGAAATGAAATGAAATGGGGTTTAACGTCCTACTGTTCTGCTCCTACTGGGCTAATGACGACGGGCATATGTCATACAGTGTGCTATGAGGGAAATTTTGCCCGGGCAGTGGCACTACAGAGTATTTTTATATCAAATTCCAACTGCCAATGGGATTTGCTACGTGCACGCATATGGGTCCTCGGTTTTTCATACCATCCGAACGACGACAGCTGTTCTGCACCACTGACAAGGGGAAACCATGCCGGAAAATCCTGATGAACTTTCTCTGGCAATGCAGGGATCGTTTGTTAATTAGAAATTTCTCAGATTTAGTAATGTATGTGTTTCCATGGAAACAAATTGAACTTAGTTTTTGGTATGCAAGGGTGCTTAATATTCCTGACTGAGTTTTCTTGTTATATTTATTCTACAATGAATATATTTTTCAGGTTTCCTTAAAGATTTTGTGTGCTGGATCTCATTTTGTAAAAAGAAAAATTGAGGTAAGTGTTCTCTCTTTTAAAGGGACCATCCCGATTTTAACAGGGTCTCAGAAATAAATATATGTGTATGTATGAAATTTAAGCGCCAAAATGTATAGGAATGGTGTATGTACCTTGTCTCATAATTTCAGCTCAAAATATTGAGTCGTTTGGACGTGAATGTCAAAACCGAACCCTTTTAAGATTTTGGGTCAATTTTTTCATTGGGTGACCTGATAATCGATTCCCATTCCTTTAGAGGACTATACAGTGCATGAACCACGTGCTGTATTTGATAACGAAATGTAAATTTCACCTACACATTATTTTTATAGAATAAAAGTCTGGTTTTATCCAGACACCGTATAATACAGCTTGGGACACCGGTCTCGATTTCCAGATGACGACTGACGGGGCTAAGTTGTTAGAAAACGTATCGCGTATATTGAGTTAGTTGCCCTGCCTAAGGTAAAGGATTTTAAGGGCTTTTATCACAAAATTAAGAAGTTTTATTTTCCAAAATATAATCAAGATTGGCCCTTTTAAGAGAATTGAAAGTATTCTGGACCAAAACTGCATCCATTTTATTGGTTGGATAGTAATAAAACCAGTCATGGCCATCGAGAACTTATACAGTATTTAATAATTCAAGGGACAATGTAACTTATTGTGAGCCTGAGAGGGAGAGAGAAATGGGGTTTAACGTCCACTTGACACCAACTAGCTCATTTTGGGACAAACATAATGTTATGGTTCCATTGTATTTTAGTAATTCACTTGCGTGGAGGGGTCTTTAGCAGTGGGAGGAAACCAGAGTACCTGGGAAAAAATGACGAGGTTCACATACAAACTGGGAATCGACACCACACCGCTTGACTCATTGACAGACCTTATGATCTAAAGTGCACATTTTGGAGCATTCAGCAACCCACCCACCCTTCTGAGACAGTTGATACCTGTTAGCTTTATACAGATTTGTTAGCTATGTGAACTCAAACGAGAATTATTATCAAATGTTCTAGAAGGAGTATGCATCACTGCCTTATGCATGAACGGCATACGTGACAAGGAGTAGGGTCGCCTGTCCAACCTCGTGGGTTTTCTCCGGGTCCTCTGGTTTCCTCCTACTGCTAAAGACCCCAATGTGCAAGCAAATTATTGAAATGAAATTGAACCATATGTTAGTCCAGAAATGACCTAGTTTGTTGTGAGTGGAGTTAATCTCTCTCTCTCTTCCTCTCTCCCATCACTGCCTTATGCATGACACCCATCATTAATACCGATCATGGCTACTGGATTCAAGATAACCATGGGGACTTTAGTCCAAGTTGTAAATTAAGCTCAACTGCCATTCATAAAAAAGCAAGATTCCACGGTTACAACCAATTTAAGAGATTTCTTATAGCATGGTTAATATAGTTTTATGTACTATAGGCATTAAAAATGTTGTACAAACATAATACTTCTAGACTAGACATTAACGTAACACTTGCTGAAGTAGATCAGACGTAAATTACAAGTTGGGAGAAAATTTGTTTGCTCGATGGCGAACCTTGTATTCACTTATACTAGTATCTTCTGAATAATTGAAGAAGCGTTAAGGGCACTTATCTTAAAGTCTTGTAAACACATTGATGTATTAATGGTGTAGACATATGAGTGGACGCTCTCTCTCTATGAGATAGGTGATGATTTACGTCTAATGGCTGGAGTATAATCATGTAACCCTACTTTATATAATGATTGAGTGACGAGAAGCTGGTACAAAAAGTGGGAGCGTGAACACCTCAAGTTTTGGTAGTGGTGATTTCATATAACACCCAAAGCCGTGACTTGGTATCAACTTAAAGGAGCTAAATCTCTAACTCTATACATGTTGTGATTGTCCATAATATTTGAAATTTAAAACATGAATTGGGATTCAATATTGGTCCATTTCAATCAATATCTTGCCATGAACATATGGGATCCTAATATCTAATATTTCAGACACAATAAACATTTTAAAATCAGTACACAAGTCGTGTACTCTATGGCTTCGGACACCATTTGTAATGAACAAAGAAAAGCATGTCCTACAAGACAATCCAGAAGTAATTAGTAATGGCTGATTCACAAATGACAAAATGATAATTAAGAAACATGTAGAATAGGCTTTGTAAACTGCCATTCAATTTGGACTGTTCACGTATTTCACTGACCATAATTGTTTAGAAATTACAATATTTTTTTTAGAATAATGAATATAGATCACTTTATATACATTCTATACATTCACATTACCTTGATATGTGCTTTTAAGAGGGGGGAGGGGCGGCGAATGGTTAGCACGTTCGTGCTGTATCATATGGCCTGTCATTGAGTCAACTGGCGTGGTTTTGAATCCCCGGTTGTATGTGACGAGGAGTAGAGTCACCTGTCCAACCTCATGGGGTTTCTCCAGGGTCCTCCGGTTTCCTCCCACTACTAAAAAACCCTACGTGCAAGCAAATTATTGAAATAAAATTAAACCTTATGTTAGTCCCCAAATGACCTAGTTTGTGTTGAGTGGACGTTAAAACCCATTTCTCTCCCTCTCTCTTTTAAGATGAGAGAGAGAAAAATGGAGTTTAACGTCCACTAGGTCATTTCGGGACTAGCACATGGTTCACTTTTATTTCAATAATTCGTTTGTGAATAGGGGTCTTTAGCAGTGGGAGCAAACCGGGGGACCCAGAGAAAACCAACGAGGTTGGACAGGAGACCCTACTCCTTGTCACGTACAACCGGGGAATCGGAACCACGCCAGCTGACTGAATGACAGACCTTATGAAACAATGCACACACGCTAATCATTCGGCCATCCACACCCCATCCAGTCTTTAAGAGACAAAATATTGGTGTAATTTTAATTAAACTGGTTAACCAACATAATGTATATGATCAGAATACTTGGATTGAAAGTGACAAGGGTAGATAATTCAAGTTCACCCCAATAGCAGATCTAGAACATGACTGGTGCATTATAGTAAGCGATCTTTTCAATAATTTCAAATATGTCTCATTATATCCGATTCTCTTTACCTCTGGGAATTGGAAATGAAGGCAATAAAATACAAGGGTTATTCATTATCGTGCCAATTAAATGATGTTGATCGATCAGAAAATAAAAAGTATATATATAGATATAATGGGTGTATTGTTTAAAGATGGGTTCCCAGAAAAGTATTTATCGGGTGGTTATTTCCAATAAAAGTATGGCAATTTTGGTATATATTGAAAGTAGAGATATCCAGTCTTACTAGAAAAATACTGGATTCCCCGAAAAGCACTCATGGAGCATATACAGGACAAAAATGTAAGGGTTCCCCTAATCGACAGCCGACGATTAGGAATTTCTGCACGCGTGATGTCAAAGGTTACACGCGGACATTGAGCGCTTGATGTACAGGTTGATAAACTTTATGAAGACTTAGACATACAACACTTTCTGAGATAAAAATGACGGAAAAAGACTCGGTTAGTGGATAATCCGAGAATATAATAAGGATTCGATATTTGTAATAAATAGTGAGCGATTAAAGACAATGAATGCAATGAATTTTCCTCTGACTTCCAAGAGAGGTAAGTCACGTGACGTAGACATGACCTGGTTTGACCAAATTTTTATAGCAGGGCATTCCTTGGCAATTATAATGTTTGGGAAGGATTTGAAGCAAAATTATGACAAATTAATTAGTTTGAATATGTTTTTAGTCCATATCACCCAGTTTGTACGTGGTAATATATCTTTAAATTAACATCATTATAGATATAACAATATAAATCAGCAATTTACTGACCTAATTTGCCCCTACTGACTCCACAATCTTGTCTTTTAAGTCTTAACCCCCACCAAAATACGACTTGAATCTTCAAGAATCCAAGATAATATGCCAGTTATTCCTTATTATAGCATTTAGAGAGAGATAACAGCATTGAGAGAGAGAGAGAGAGAGAGAGAGAGAGAGAGAGAGAGAGAGAGAGAGGAGGAGAGTCAAGTGGCATGGGGATCCCCTGCTTGTACATGACAAGGAGTAGCGTCACCTGTCCAACCATGTGGTCTTTCTCCAGGCCCTCCCGTTTCCACCCACAGCTAAAGACCCCCACACCCAAACAATTTATTGAAATAAAATTAGTCCCCAAATGACCTAGTTTGTGTTTTGTTGATGATAAATCCCATTTCTCTGTGGTGTATCTCTACACCATCGGCCATTTTGATTGTAATTTGTCTGGTATTGATTCCCCACCCACGACAACCACATAGACTTATTAAATTGTTGTTATTGATGGATTATCCTTGCAACCAGATTACTATAAATCTAGTTATATCATCATATAATTACATCCTGATTTAAAGAGATGTGTGTTAAAGCTATCTGACTTCATAATTTAAAGATACATTATGAAAGATTTAGATAAAGGACTAGCCTTTTTTCTTGCTATAATAGTCAAAAATAAAGATAATAAAAAATTAATATATTAAAATTTCATTCTAATCACATTATTCTGAGTGAAGTTAAAAGTGTTGGACAATACAGTGAGATTATTTATTATTGTAGCAATGGAACTGGACAAACCAGACTAAGTCTTGATCATCCATTTTATAGTTTAATTTTAAAATCTTGCGGGCATTCTAATCCATTTAAATTGCGGCCATCTAATGTTCTAGAGAGTTGATTATGTGCTTGTCTAGATATACTATTCAAAAAAAGTAGGGGATATTTGATTTTGGGGGCATTATACTAAAATATGCAAATGACTACGAAAAAAGTCACTATAGAACCTAACAGAAGAAACATTTCCAGTTACATGTGACGCCCAAATGCACCAATAGCTACCGCATGGAATGCAGGTGATGCTTGGGATCATCATGGGGGTCCAACCCAAGATTTGCACGACTCTGACTTTGAATGTTACAGTCATTGTGGCATTGAATTCCAGGGTGGAAACATCAGTTTAATTGTTTTAGTGACCAGAAAACAAATTTTGATATGCGTCGGCTTACCCAAAATGAAAGGTTACGTGCCCTTGGCATGCTACAGATCGGCACAACACAGGCGGTTGTGGCGCGGACGATGAATGTTTCTCAGTCTGTCATAAGCAGGCTATGGTCCAGATACCGTGATACACAATCTGTACAGGACAGACCACGCTCAGGTCGACCAAGGGCGACAACTCAAGCCCAGGATCGATTTATCCGTACCTTGGCCTTGAGAAATCGTGTCATCACAGCAAATCAGATCAGCGCTTGTCTTCAAACAGACACTGGTGTGAGAGTGAGTGGCCAGACGATTCGGAATCGACTGCATAGGGGTCACCTTCGCGCCCGACGTCCTCGCGTGATCCCTTGTTTGAGAGATCATCACATTCAGGCAAGACGTCGTTGGTGTAGGGATCGTCAACACTGGGATAATCGACGCTGGAGCAATGTGATGTTTTCAGATGAGTCAAGGTTCACTGTTGATTTTTTGGACAGACGTAGGAGGGTGTGGCGTCGTCGAAACGAGCGCTTCCAAGACGTTAACGTCATCAGACATGATCGATTTGGGGGTGGTTCTGTTATGGTGTGGGGAGGCATCACTGTTGCTGGAAGAACGGCTTTACATGTTGTTGCACGGCGTGTTACAGGCCAGTACTACCGGGACAACATCTTGGCAGTCCATGTTGTGCCGTTCGCACGACGTCATGGCCGCCGTTTCATCTTCCAGGATGACAACGCAAGATGTCACAGGGCCAGGATCGTTACAGGTTACCTCCAACAACAGAACATCACCACATTACCTTGGCCAGCACTGAGTCCCGACCTCTCCCCCATCGAGCATGTCTGGGACATGCTTGGACAGAGGTTACGTCAACGTCAACAACGTCCTGCCAATGTCCAAGAACTTGCTTCTGCGTTGCAAGAGGAATGGGACAATCTGGACCAAAATGACCTTAGACGTCTCATTAGGAGTATGCCACGTCGGATCAATGCTTGTTTGGCAAACAGAGGAGGATTTACCCGTAACTGACTTGGTTGTGATGCTGTGGTAACTTTGCTGTGTGACCCCGGGTATCATTTTACCCTTATAATGGTCAGTCTGTGCCTTACTTAGTCTAACGATCATTTGGAATAAATCGATGAATGTGAACTTCATTTCATTTTGTCATTTGTTTCTTCGTCAGTTTCATTAGGTGACTTTAATAACACTTAAAAATCAAATATCCCCTACTTTTTTTGAATAGTATGATAATTTATATATCACATTTTACCGTCTTCAATAGCCCAGTCGGTGCAGAAAAAAAGGATCTTAAACCCCTTTCATTTCATTTATAGCATTTGAAGCCCAAACAGGGGGTGTTGGATGGCTGAATGGTTAGCATGTGCGCATTGTATCATAAGGTCTGTCATTGAGTCAACTTGCATGGTTTCGATTCTCTAGGTCGCCTCCCCAACCTTGTGGGTTTTCTCCGGTTTCCTCCCACTGCTAAAGACCCCTATGCGCAAGCGCATTATTGAAATAAAATGAATCATATGTTAGTCCTGAGATGACGCAGTTTGTGTCAAGTAGACATAAAACCCCATTTCTCATTCTGGCACAGTGGGTGAAGTGCTGGCTCGCCAGCCAGGAGGTATCGGGTTTCATTCCATAGTTTGTTTAGAAAGTACCTCCGAATTTTCCAGCGTGTTTGCCTGTGTCAATATAGCAGGACAAAGGGTCAAACAATAAACAGTGTCTAGTCATTTGGATGGGACAAAAAAATGATGTCAGTGCGCATGTAAAAGAACCCTTGACAGTTGAAATGGATGAAGTGTAGGTGAAAACACATGGCATATACCATTCTTTATTAGCCCGGTTTGGGCAGAAAAGTAGGATGTTAAATATTACCTGGACAGCAGCGCTACAGCCTATCTTATATCGAATTACAACTGCCAAGGGTTCTTTTATGTGCATGCCCATGTCTACACAGGACCTCAGTTTTTCGTCCCATCCGAACGACTATTCCTTGTCCCTTGTCAGGCCCTCTGTCACTGACTAAAGAAATGTACAGTCATTTCAAAAAAATCTTACCACATCAGAAAATTAACTAGATAGAGTAATGGATCATTGTTCCCTGAATCTAATGAAATTAAATCAATAAAACATTATTCATGTCATTTTAATAATCATGTGCTCATGTCAAATAGCAAATTACATTCAACAACTGAATATCATGTTATTTCTCTCAGGACTGTACAGCATACTGGATGCTTACAGCTGGCCCCCCGGATCCATTCACTTGATTAGATAATATACGTTTGTTGTTCATTGCTTGCAATCTTTGTGTCAGTTTTAATTAGCGTGGAGTGCGGTCCTGCACGTACTATTGAAAGCGATGAACCTAACCTTTGATTTAGGTCAAACTGTGTACCGTTTTAATGATCCCCTGGCAGTCGGAAATTAAAACAAGAGTATGCATTAGAACAATGTATGGCACTTGCCCATCTTCATTTACCCATTTGGTGCAGAAAAAAAAGTAGGATGCTCAGCTAAACTCAATTTTCATATGCCCATGTGGGCATATCAACTATCATGTTGTCACTCTATCCGTCGGTCCATCCATCAACAATTGGCATGTGATCATGATAGAGGTTTAAGTGTTTGACGAATTCTGTTCAAATTTGGCTGGAAGCATTGTGGCCATTGGTGGACAAACCCAATTGTTATTCTTCAGCATTCTCTTACTTTCAGTGCCAGATTTATCCCCCCCCCCCTTGACGAAATATTTAATTTGGCCATCATCCAAAATTTTCCTTTTTCATATGCTGCTGTTGAGGCATTGCCGCTGTGTGGCTATCTAATTTCATTCCCAATAAAGAGTTGAATTAGGTTGCAGTATGTTATTTCGATTAGTAAGTGACAATACAAAAACTGTAGACTAATACCTAGGGCAGACGTGCATATTTACTCACAGAGTGGTGTACGCTCTTGAGACTATCGCTACATGTGCCAACTCGTGATCGGACGTAAAAAATCGCCGCAATCAGGCAAAAATATATGCTCGTCTGCCCATAGCTTAAATATTCATTTCGAAATATTAAGCAGAAGTTAGTTTATTTACAATTTTAGTACAGAAGTACAAAATTTGACTTGCGTTGAAATGAGAGGTTGTTTATTTACCTTCATAACAGTTCAGGATAAAACACTCTTTATCAAAGTTTGGAAATGAAATGAAATGAAATGGGGTTTAACATCCTACTGTTCTGCTCCTATGCTGGGCTAATGAAGACGGGCATACGCCATACAGTGTGCTATGAGGGAAATTTTGCCCGGGCAGCGGCACTATCGCCTACTCTTATATCGAATTCCTACTGCCAAGGGATCTTTTACGTGCATTCCAATGTATACACGGGACCTCGGTTTTTCGTCTCATCCAAAGCACTAGACAGAAGTCCTTTTCAGGCCCTCCGTCCTGCATCACTGACAAGGGGGAACCACACCGGAAAATCTGGATGAACTTCCTCGGCCAATGCAGGGATCGAACACCCGACCTCCAGGCTAGCGAGCCAGCGTCTTACCCACTGAGCGACATGATCCCCTTATCAAAGTTTGGGGGGGTTGGATGCCGGAATGGTTAGCACGTGCACACTGTATCATAAGGCCTGCCATTGAGTCAACTGGTGTGGTTTCGAATCCCCGATTGTACATGACAAGGAGTAGGGTCGCCTGCCCATATGTTTTATTGAAATACAATTAAAAACCATATGTTAGTCCCGAAATTACCTAGTTTGTGTCGAGTGGACGTTAAACCCCATTTCTCTCCCTCTTATCAAAGTTTTGTTTTGACTGTGGAAAAGATCCAACTGTGGAAAACAAAATCAGTTATATATATCACTATATTGCCTGTATCTGAAGATTAAAGATTTTAATTCTAGACAGGCATCGATGTCATTTAAAGTTAGTCTTTTTAAAATGCAATACTATTGGGAGGGTCTGGTTTTCTATGACGTCATATTGATCTTAAATCTGTGTCATCATACTAACGTTTTATGTTTAACTATTATAACAAATAATACAGCCAATCGTATTACTTGTGACATTCCATGCTATAGTTTGTACTGAGAAGCTTGTAATAAGACAGTTTTATCCCAGCTAAGTGCACAGCACATCAGATCATTAGAAAAGGTCAGATCTATTTCCATACCTGTTTGGCTGATCACACATCCAACTCGACAACAGACTTTACAATAAATCAAAAACTGTGACCTGAAGAATGAGAAAAAGAATTCAAGTCTGGCAGCTTAAATTGTGTGAATATCAATTTATGTAAATAAATTCCATTCACAAGAATTGGAACTTTAACAACAGAGACAAGATGGCCAGTGAGAATAAAATTGTAAGGAAAATTGTATCCCAGAGAATAAAGTTGAATCAATAATAATAAAAACAATAATGCGCCCATTCCATCCAAACAATATGCCCCATGAGGCAGGTTTGTTTAGTTTTAGTTTTGATTGGAAAGTTTCCAAACATTGTAAAGTTTTGAGATGCACAGATAAAGAGTTCCATAGTTTTAGTACAATGTGTGAAAGTCGTTGAAACCCAAAGGATTTAAGTCTATATCTTGGTACTGTTAGATGGCGATGATTTTGTGACATTAGGGTGCATTTGGTGATATATTCAGATAGCATTGAGCCAAGATATTCTGGGGCTGTTCTATTTAAACATTTATAGGCCATACACAGGAGTTTAATTGAAATGGATTCTGTGGCTGATTGGTAGCCAGTGTAGTTCTGTTACAATCAGAATAATATGGCACTTTCTATCTGATCTATAAACAATCCTTGATGCAGGGGTTTGGCACAATTTGAGAGAGAGAAATTGGGTTTAATATCCACTCAACACAAACTAGGTCATTTCGGGACTAACATATGGTTTAATTTTATTTCATTAATTCGCTTGTGCGTAGGGGTCTTTAGCAGTGGGAGGAAACCGGAGGCTCAACTTAACTCAATGACAGACCTTATGATACAACACATGCATTAACCATCCAACCCCCTGTACAATTTGAAGATTGTTTATCAGGTTCTGATTGATATCACAGGGAAGACTAATACAGTAGTCGAGTCGTGAGGAAACTGACTAAAGTATGTGCAGCATCCTTTGTAATAAAATGTCGAATTTGTCAGATAGACCGGAGATGGAAGTAGCAGACTTTACACAACTGATTGACATGGTTCTCCATACTAAGCTCAGAAGCAAGATGGACACCAAGATCCTTAACGCAATTTGGATGGTTGATGCTGATTTATTAGAAAGCTGTTGTTTGGTACCAATAACTATGACCTCTGTTTTGTCATCATTGAGTTTGAGCATATTATTGGTCATCCATATGATATGATATCTTTTGTACATATTGTGATTCTACTAAATGATTCCCTGATGATCTGTAGAATTCCTGCGGTCAACAATCAATAAGAACAAAGCTGTATAAATAAGAACAAAGCTGTATAAATAAGAACAAAGCTGTATAAATAAGAATACAGTTGTATCGTTAAGAATAAAGTTGTATCAATAAGAACAAAGTTGTATCAATACAGTTGTATTAATAAGAATACAGTTGTAACCTATCATTAAGAATACAGTTGAATCGTTAAGAATAAAGCTGTATCAATAAGAATAAAGCTGTATTGATAAGAATGTATCGATAAGAATAAAGTTTTGTTAATAAGAATAAAGATGCATTAATAAGAAAAAAATTGTTATAGAAGAACAATGCTTTATTTTAAAACAAATGTGTCTTATAAAGAAAAAACTTGAACCAGGAGGAATAAAGCTATAGTAGAATGAACAGAATTGTAAAAAAAAGAACAAAGTTGTATAAGAAAGAACAAAGTTGTATAAGAATGAATAGAGTTGTGTTGTGTAGAGTTGTAAAAGAATGAAGAGAGTTGTATAAGCCAAAAAAAGCCATGTCAGGATGGAAGAGTGTATCAGTTTATTCAATTACATTGAACTACATTGAATTATAGAATAGACCATGAAATTGATTGTTATTCCACTGAGTTTGTGTACAAATTATAAGATTCATAAAAAAAAGAAACAGATTTAATAAGTATAACAAAAAAAGTTAATTTGGATTGAATCTAGATACATTGAAGGGAAGAACACAATTACATGTTGTGAATTTGCAAGGTGTATTTTAGAGACAGAAATGGGGATTAACATCTATTTGACATAAACTAGGTCATTTTGGGACTAATGTATGTTTGAATTTTATTTCAATAATTTGCTTGTGCATAGGGGTCTTTATCATTTATGAAGCGTGTTAATACTGAAGAACGGTTTCTAAGGCGCTGTTGGTTGTTATATTCAC
The DNA here is from genome assembly GCF_932274485.2 of Patella vulgata. Taxonomy (NCBI): domain Eukaryota; kingdom Metazoa; phylum Mollusca; class Gastropoda; family Patellidae; genus Patella; species Patella vulgata. Next base: position 61,302,321 of record NC_065884.2, on the reverse strand, counting down.
TGATTATTTTACAGATCAGGGTTTTGAAACAAGAATGTTTTTGAGTTGAGCTTTAAAATAGTCCACATGTGTTAACTGTTTCTTTGACTTTGGTCGTTTATTTCGTAGAAAGGGTCCAGCATAGAAAAAGGCACGTTTTCCAAGTTGTAAGTTAAAGTTACAATTTCATATTTTTAAGTTATATTTTTAAAATGTATTAAAATAAAGCCCTAAAATAGATGATATCTATAAACAGTCCTACCTTGTTAAAGAATAATCCTATTAATTCTATAATTCACTATTGCCAGTTGAGAAATTGGCAAAAATATCATTTTCAACTTCAAATTCAAACGTTTGAAGATAGCTATTCCATGGTGGGCAATAGGAAAACAAGGAGGTAATGGTGTTATTATTTCAGGTGTGAAGATTTTTAAGTGTGAGAAAGATCATATAATAGTGAGTTGATAACCTATTGAGCAAAAGACATAGAAATAATTATGTTTTGACTTTCTTAGAAAATATGAAATTTTAACTTTAATAGTTGGAGATTTTAGAAGATGTCTCTTCTGAGAGACTTCTGCTTGTAGTATAGGGTTCTGCAAGACTTTATATAAGATAGGGCTAGCTGTTTAACACTTTGAAGATGACGAAGAGGAGTAACTTGAACTTAATTCTTTGCTGAAGTGGGAGAGAATGTAGGGATTGCAATACAGGGGAGATGTATTGATTTTTTCTAGTTTTAGTGAGGAGTTGAGCTTCTGAATTTTGAACATGTTGTAGTTGGTTAATCTGATAGTTTGGTTTGCCATGGTAAACCATTGTGGTAATCTAGTTTAGTTGAGATGAATGTGTGAATGGGTTTTGCTTTATTTTCATAATTGAGATAGCTTTGAAACTTTCCAATTTGATGTATATGGTAGAAAGCGGTGGAGCAAAAACTTAATATGGGATCTTGAAATCATAGGTTCAAGTCTAATATAGCACTAATATACCCTCCATTCATTTATGTACAATTAAGGATCTTCAAAGGAATCTCTTAAATCTCCAAACTAAACCCTTTCACAAACATGTATTTAAATTTATAGAAACCCTGAACCTGATCAAAGACAGTAATGATGGCTGTCTGGGTAGCTGATAAGTTAAATTCCAATTCTATACATAAATTACTAAAACTAAAAAAACAATAGAATTGGACTTCTTGCCATATCTAGTAAAAACAATTTGATGGGGTTTTCAGAATAACTTGATTTATTATCACCAAATTATCTGTAACCGAGTTGAACTAAGGTAAAGAGAAAGAGAGAGAGAGAGAGCATAGGTTTTTCATGAATAAACCAAATTGAATATCGATTCAAAGTTGTGCAACCTATTTCTTTTTTTTTAATTTAAAGATGCGTTATGTAAGATTTAGATAGAGAGCTGACAGTTCTTGCTATAATAGTTTGAAAATAGATAATGAAAAAGGAATATATTGAAAATTTCAGTCAAATTATTTCATTCTGAGCCAGGTTGAGAATGTTGGAAGTTTTGATAAGAATAGTGTAGTCTCGATTTTCATTGCTGCCATTGTTACGATAATAAACAAATTCTTGATTTTCCATTTTTAAATAAAATTATTCAATGGCAATTGCGTTTTAATTCAATAAAAATCATGACCATCCAATGGTCTAGAGAGTTGATTATGGGTTTGTCATGTGAAGAGGGGTGGGGTGGCTGAATGGTTAACACATGCGTGTTAGATCATAAGGTCTGTCATTGAGTCAAGTGGTGTGGTTTCAATTCCCAGCTTGTACATGACAAGGAGTAGGGTCGTGACAAGGAGTAGGGTCGCCTGTTGAACCTTGTGGGTTTTCCTCAGGTGCTCCAGTTTCCTGCCACTGCTAAAGACCCCTTACACGCATGCGAATTATTGAAATAAGATTAAAATTGAACCATATATTAGTCCTGAAATGACCTAGTTTGTGTCCAGTGGAATTAAACTCTCTTTCTCTCTCTATCTCTCTCTATCTCTCTCTCTCTCTCTCTCTCTCTCATGAGTTATATCACAGATGACCTGCTGCAAAAAACATTAGGTATTTACTTGATTTCCAATATTCTCTACATATATATGTTATGATTGAAATCAGGTCTGTGGTGGCTCAGTGAGTAAGATGCTGGCCCGCTAACCAACAGTTCTCGGGTTTCGCAGACACAGTTTAGCTGGATTTTCCATTACGGTTTCCTCATGTCGTTAGTGCAGAACTAGGAGCCTGACAAGGAAAATGTCTTGTTGTTCAGATGGGAAAAACACTCAAACTCCCGTGGACACATTGTCTTGCACGTACAAGAATTCTTGACTGTTGGAATCTGAACTAAGAGTAGGCCGTAGGACTGTTGTTCGGGCAAAATTTCCCTCAAAGCACACTGTATATGCCTGTCTTCATCAGGCCAGTCAGTGCAGAAAAGTGGGATGTTAAACCCCATTTCATTTCATCGTGGGCAGACTTCCTTTATTGGGTAATGATAGAAAACACAACCTGACTTTTTTCACTGACTGGTTTAATATCAAATCTGATATTTAAAAAAGTACATTATACATCAACTTTAATTGTATCTAAACTTATACAGGGCTACCCCATTTGGTTGGGTTTCTTTTCGATTGATAGCTATAAACTGTCTGATAAAGTGAATTTGCATGAATTAGGATTTCAGTTTTAGTCTGCTGGGATTGTTTAAAAATCAATTGAGGGTTTTAAATCGTGTTATTCTTCCAATTGAAGATTTCAGCCAGTGGAATAATAGATAAATATATATTTAAATTATGGTGGGTTGGAGGATGGTTATATTAGTTTAAAGAGACACTTACAGCATGTATAGTAAAAAAAGAAAGTTACTAGAATTGATTTTACATCAAGCATTATGGTACAATATACCAGAGGCAGATCCAGTTAAGACAGTCCAGTTTTATGTGCTTTATCCAATATCATCAAATAGTGGGATGGGATGGGCATTTGAAGTGCGAGATAATGATATTGACATATGTGATATCACAATTAATACTTTGTATCAATGAAATTGAATCACACAATGTGATTGACGTCAAACAGGGTGTTGGATTTCTCTCTTTAAAAAACTCAGTGGGTATATTATATGTATGCCTACGTAATTTGGAGATCATGAAGACATCATGCATTGTCAGATTTCTTTAACAGGAACCTGGCAAACCCCCTCCTGCAATGACCAAAACCAAACTTGTCTTCATTAGGACCAGTTGGTGCAGAACAGTATGATGTCAAACCCCATTTCATTACAACTAAAACTATATGAGCTCTATGTTATTAGAGGGGGAGCCACGGTGGCTAAGTGGGTAAAATGCTGGCTCGCTAGTCTAGAGGTCTCCGCTTTAGCCGAGAAAGTTCATTGGGCTATCCCTTGTCAGTGGTGGAAGATGGAGGGCCTGATAAGGACAGCTGTCTAGTTGTTTGCATGGGATAAAAAAAAACAGGTCCTGTGTACTCATTGGCGTGCACGTAAAAGATCCCTTGGCTGTTGGAATTTGATATAAGAGTAGGCTGTAGCGCTGTTGTCCAGGCCAAATTTCCCTCATAGCACACTGTATGGCGTATGCTCGTCTTCATTAGCACAGTCGGAGCAGAACAGTAGGACGTTAAACCTCGTTTCATTTTATGTTATTAGAGAAATATTGAACCAAAGGACTTCAGTAACATAGATAATAATAATAATAATATATCAACATTTTATAAAGCACATAAACATAATAATTCTAAAGTTTCTAATACCTCACTGGTTCCAGTATCACTAATTATTTCTTTCACAAGAGATTTCGGAACATAAATGTTTTGAGCTGAGATTTAAAGGTTTCCTTGGATTTTGAAAGTCTTAATTCTAGAGAAAGTTGATTCCAGATGAAAACATTACCAATGTTTTTTTAAGAAAATTAAACCAGGGGAAAAACACTTGACACTTCAGTAACATGGATACCAGATGAAAACATTACTTCTAATTTTTTTTTTTAAAAAAACCCAAAAAACAAAACAACGTGCATGGGAATAATTGAAACATAATGTAACAATATGTTAGTCTATAAATGTGTTGAGTGGACATTAAGCCCCCTCTCCCTCTCTTTAAGAATAAACAAGAGAAAAATACTTGGCACATCAAAAAAATATATATGAAAACAAGGGAAGTGAAAATGTTATCAGGTGTTGAGTTTTAGTGGAAGGATTTGTGCGGGGTGAGATACAGGCTTATGAAATAATTTTTACAACCCACCAGCATAAGGCATTTCTAATGTTTGTGTTGGATATTTTTCAGGTTTTTGATGCTGTGATTATTTTACTCTCGTTTATAGTAGATCTGATATTCCTCAAGGGATTATCAAATTCTGCTATTAGTGATCCAGTTTTTATACTTGCTTTTCTCTTGCCGTGGAGAGTTATACGGGTAGTCAATAGTAAGTATGATTTTGATTATTCAAAATAGTTTTGCAGGACGGAGGGCCTAACAAGGACAGCTGTCTAGTTGTTCGGATGGGACGGAAAACCGAGGTCCTGTGTACACATTGGCATGCACGCAAAAGATCCCTTGACAGTTGGAATTCGATATAAGAGTAGGCCGTAGTGCCGCTGTCCGGGCAAAATTTCCCTCATAGCACACTGTATGGCGTATGCCTGTCTTAATTAGCCCAGTTCAGAGCAGAACAGTAGGACGTTAAACCCCATTTCATTTCATTTCATTTCGAAATAGTTTATTCTTTAAAGATGCACTACCGTTTTTGCTATCATAGTTTAAAAATAGATAACAGAGGCGGATACAGGAATTTTAAGATCATTGCCGAACAAAGAGATGCAAACAATTTCTGGACCTTTTTCTTACCATTTTGTCCAGAATAAATCCATGGCAGATGAAATAAAAATCTTTCTTGCAAAAGTGGGCTAAAGAAGTGCAATATTTGTTGCATGTTACATATAAACAGTTACAATTTTATTTCGGTTTCATATGTTAGCACAATATTGTCTGTAAAGCTGTTTCGATTTCTTAAGCGATGGACACAATAGCCGAACGATTTGGTTGAATCGTTTGGCCGAATCAATCGGTGTTAAAATTTGCCTAGTGTGTCCACTGTCATTTGCCGAATTTCTATTCGACCGAATGATGCGCCCGAATCAAACATATTTGATATATTTGCCTAGTGTATCCGCTTTGCCGAAGAATTCGGTCGAATGTAGAATTCATTAGCCAATCACAACTCACAAGTCACGTGATTATTTGAAGACGTGGTCCACGCCATGTTTAATCATGTGATGTGAAAGGTGATGCAATCGACTGGTGAATCAGGCGAAACATTCGCTTAGTGTGTCCATCCATTCGGCCGAATAATATTCGGTGCTGATTGATTCGGCTAATGTGTCTACCGCTTTACCTATATGTGTAAACACTTATTATTTTGAGAAGTATTATTTTTACAATTTCAGGTTTAGTTGTAGCTGTGATAGATCATGAACATGTCAAACTTCGACTTCTTTACAGTCGGAAAAAGAAACTTGATAAAACTGTCGATAATTTGAGGAATGAGGTGGATGAACTTAAGGTAGGACATATTGATGCCATTATTAATATTTATTAATTCTCTTATTTTTTCGTTTTTAGTGATCTAATGCTTGGGTTTAGATCGTAACATCTGTCATTGAGTAACTTTCCAAGTAGTAACATTCCAATATCACCAGCTTATGGAGTGTTTGTGTCTCAACTAATTCGTTACGCGAGAGCTTGTTCATTTTATTCTGATTTTTTAAGTAGATCGAGGCATTTGTCATCTAAGCTTCAACTACAGGGATACTTGCGAACTAAACTTATTAAAACCTTTAAAAAGTTTTATGGGTGTCATATTGACTTGATTGGTAAATATAACATGTCTCTCTCGGCTATTATTCTGGATATATTTAATTGACGCAGATACAATCTCACTGATAATATCTGTCTACTACATCGTTAACACTGTTCATCACGTGCATTTTGCATACCGATAGTCCATTGGCCAATCACGCTATTTTACCGAGATTTCGCCTAATAGTTTGGATGCAGCTATGGCGAGTGTGGCGCCAGGCAGGGTAAGCTTACTCTTCCGGACACCTGTTACCACTGTTTGTCGAGTATTTTGTACACGGTGAACAGTCCATATGCTGATTACACTATTTTGCCATATTACACTATTTTGCCTATACCGTTTTTTAAGGACTTCGAATTTTGTCTAATGGTTTGTATTGTTCGTACTTGGTTTTATTTTATTTTATAGTGTGGTTTCGATCACTGGCTTGTAAGTACCATAACAATGAGTAAGGTCACCTTGAGGGGAAACAAATGTGCTGGGGCGAGACTTTTCTTTGTTCCCGCCCCCCCCCCCCTTCCATTACCACTAGTCATATCTAGATGATTCACTAGCAGATTGCGATAAAGCGAAAACTTTTGTATAAGCTTCAAACTTTGAAGTTCAAAGGAACAATAAAAAATCCATGCATAATTGATCATCTCAATTTTGAACTCGGTCTTTGGTATTCATGGGCCCCATAGACTCTATGGGTCCTAGGGCGGCGCACCGGCTGCATCCCCCTTCTCTTGAGGCCTGCTGCCTACATCCTCATGGTTTTTCTTTAGTTTATGTCCTTTGTGGTTTCCTTCCATGCCAAAGAACCCCTACACCTACATGCAAGATTACCATATATTAGTTCTGAAGTTACCTAGTTTGTCTTAACTGGCCATTAAACCTCATTTCTTTCTCTTATTTTACAGAGTTTATTACATGAAGTTCGTGCATTTTGTATAAAAGATGGAATGGAAGAATGGAAGATTGATAATTTATTAGGTAATTTTATATTTTTTTTTTATTCTAGTTCCATTTTCTTTTGCCGCTTTAAAGTAAGAATATTGATAGTAAAAAATATAAAAACAGACCACATCCACTTCTTTTACATGCACGCCAATGTGTGCACAGGACCTGTTTTTTGTTCCATCCGAATGACTATACAATGTCCCTTGCCGGTCAACCAGGGATCAAACATGGGACCTCCAGGTTACCGAGCCAATGTTTTACTCACTTTGCATGGAAGTAAAAAGTGCTGGTATATTATATGGCCATTTACAAACTTAAACATACATTATGCAAGAGCTAAATCTGTCTATCGCAGGTCTTTCTTTAGGCCTGAAATGTTATCTAAATTATTAATTAGACATTAATTAACTTATCCAGACCATAATCAACTCTTGATGGCATCGCTAGCCTGCTATCTTAAGTGGATTGTGAGCCGATTTACTGCATAACTTTCCTTATCGATTAAACGATTAAATAGATAATCGAGACTATGCTGTTTATCGTACTGACTTTAGTAATGATGACCGAGGCTAGGCAGAAATTTCATTCGTTATTGCCTTTACGTTATCTAGTTTTTAACTATTATAGTGAGAACTGCCAACGCGTTATCGAATCTCCCATAATGTATCTTTAAGGAATATTAGAAACTTTCACATTTCTCAATAACAACATTTAAAAACTCCCTTTATTTCTTAAATTAATTGTCAACTAAAATAGGCAACCAGTGTTTCTTTATAATTATAAAAAATGTTGTTATCAAGAGTTATACAATGGGCGTTATTGAATAATTTAGCACTTACCCGGGGCTTAAACTGATATACATTAAAATAATATACATATTCAACATATGATTAAAAGGATTATTGATGGCTTCCAAATTATTTCAATTTACACAGATTCATTGCCACTTTAAACTAAAGTATTTAGATGAATAATTGTAATATTATATTTTTATGAAAGCCGAATTTGAAAAATTGAAAAATATAAGTCTACGAACTCTAGGGTTCTGGAAGTAAGTTTTGTGTTTTAAATAACGAACACCAGATGGCACTACAGATTTGTCTCATTTCATTTTTTCACCGTGAACCACAGATTCAAATGTTTGACATCCATGAATTGTAATAAGTTTTGTACTTTCACTGTGAACACAGTTTCAAATGTAAACAATTAATGTCCTTCAAATGTTTCAAATGTTTGCCATCCATGAAATAAGTATCGTTCTTTCACCGTGAACAGATTTTCAAATGTAAACAATTAATGTCCTTCAAAATATTTATATCTATGAATTGTAGTAAGTTTCATTCTTTCACCACAAAGTTTCAAAGGTAAACAATTAATGTCCTTCAAAATATTCATATCTATAAATCGTAATTAGTTTCATTCTTTCACCACGAACACAGTTTCAAATGTAAACAATAAATGTCCATGAATTGTAATAAGTTTCATTCTTTCACCGTGAACAGAGTTTCAAATGTAAACAATTATTAGGGTTTCACACTGCGTAGCTTGTGTGAAACACTATTGTTTTTGTTAAAATTATTATTCTTATTATTATTATTCTTCTTTTGTTTTGAGTAGATCTCAGCAACTGATTGTCGGATCGTTACGATTTCTTCGGTTTTATCGGAAAAGTGGGTGTGACTTAGAGGATAAAGCTATTTTGAACGTTCTGCGACAATGCGAAATGTCCGAAATCACCGAAGCTATCGTTTTTAGAAATATTGCAGTAATTTTAACAATAATCATTGGATTTTAACTTTCGATGCTTTTTGGCATAGCCGGAGACGGGGCACATAGCTACGCTACTTTTGATTTTTGATTTTCGGCAAATCTTCGCAGATATTAGGCGCTAAATTTAGAAAATTTAAATTTTTACAAAAAACTTTTTTATTTATGAATATTTTTTAATCGTGTTTTACACAAATATAACGAGTCCTCTGACTTGGGCAAAAATGTGAAAATTTTTTGTCTCGGTAATTTTCCTTGGCCCCCATTGGCTAATTCAGTTTTTCAGTCCTAGATTAATTATTTATTGTTCGATTTGTATAAAACAAAGTTCATATGCCCCGTTGTCTCAATTGTCATTTTTTTTGTTACCAATAGTGTTATCTGTCGGCACCGGAAGTGGCGTAAATTGACAAAAAACTACAATTTTGACAGTTAGGTACCATTTTTCGAAAGCAAATATTATTTTTTTCAAATCTGGTATAACTGAAATTGTGCGCCCTTTAAAGGCGCACAAAATGTTGGGACCATTTTTTTTAATTTCGATTCCGTTTTCGGGCTATTTCGATTAAAAGGTGAAAAAAGGTGTAAAATTAAGCTATTTACAACCCATTCAGCGTTTTCATATTTTAAAATATTACTTCGTAACTTTCATAAACTCGTAGCAATAATCTATACGGAGAGAATGTATGTGAAAATTAATTTGTAATATGCGCAGTTGCCGAGAAATGGGCAATTTTGCATGAGTCACTTTTTACGCTAGTTTGCCTGTAAAAGAGTCAATTATTATTCGATTTTCATAAAAGTGACACCATTTGATGTGTAATGTCAATTTTAACTAGGTCAAACCAATTTAACATTTTCAATATCACCGGAAATGACGTAATTTGGGCAAAAATTGTATTTATAGCCTTCGAAACCAGTAATTTATTCAAATGAGTCATATTTGTTATTTGTTTAAAATTTTGATATTTGATTCAAATCAACTAATACAATGAACCCTTACGATCATATAGATATCACAAAATGGTTTCTAACTTGTTCAGTTGCGGAGAAATAGGCAATTTTCAACAGGTCACTTTTTAAGGTTTTTTTGTCAAAAAAAGTGTCAATTATTATTCGATTTTCATGAAATTTTCACTGTGATACATAATGCCATTTACGATATCATACAAGTAATTTAAGATTTTCATTATCACCGGAAGTAGCGTCATTTTGGCAAAAACTGTATTTTTAGCCTTCAAAACAGATATTTTATTCAAATGAATCAGATTTGTAATGTTTTTAAAATTATGATATTTGATTCCAATCAACAAATAGAATGAACTCATTCGATCATACAGATACCTCAAAATGGTTTCTAACTTGTACGGTTGCAGAGAAATAGGCGATTTTCTACAAGTCATTTTTCAAGGTTTTTGGTCTATAAAGGTGGCAATTATTATAGGATTTACATAAAATTTTCAACATGTGATGATGCTATTTCTGATTTCATAAACCAATTTAACATTTTCATTATCACCGGAAGTAATGTAATTTTGACAGGATCACTGACATGTAGCAAATGAATTGATTGCTGGATTTGGTTGTTTCTGCGTCCATTTTATTTCATGTGGCAATGCTTATGTGGAAACCTGTTTAACGGTTTCATTGGTACCGGAAGTGACATAAGTTCAAGGGTAACGTGGCACCGGTGAAACCCGTCATTACTGCTTCGCAGTTCTAGTTTGTAATAAGTTTCATTCTTTCACCGTGAGTTTCAAATGTAAACAATTAATGGCCTCCAAAATATTCATATAAATGTAATAAGTTTCATTCTTTCACTATGAACAGAGTTTCAAATGTAAACAATTAATGTCCTTCAAATGTTTCATATCCATGAAATGTAATAAGTTTCATTCTTTCACCATGAACAAAAAAAAAATTAATGTCCTTCAAATGTTTCATATCCATGAATTGTAATAAGTTTCATTATTCCATTGTGGTGAACCGCAGGGCCCATTAATGTAAACAATTAAACTTTTGTGTCCTTCTAATGTAAATAGTTTGAAATCCATGAATTGTAAATAGTTTGTGATCTTCAAATGCAGATAGTTGATATTCATGAAGTGTAATTCGTTTTATGTAAGCTGTTTTATTTCCAAAGCTATAAATGATTTTACGTCCTTGTGTTGTAAACAGATTTACATCTTTCAATTATAAACTTTCTATGTTAGTGATGATTTCCTTGTAAATAAATGTACGCTCTCGAATTATGAACAAATTTACATGGATTTTAGGTTTTGTTTAGTTATGTAGGGCAAAATGAGGTTGATTTGTGGTCAGCCTAGCTACACCTCTTAGCCCGTGTAATGATCCACGAATTTGTGGACAGGTGACAATTCTATAAGAGTGATGAAACTTGGTTACGCAGAATGATAAGATATTTGATTAATCAATGCTTTATTAAAAGAAAAATGTGCAAGTAATTAATATGTGTCATCTATTTATTATGAGATTAAGGCAGGGTATATCAACCTCACTTTTGGCTTGTTTATTACGCATCATAATTGTCTGCTTAAACCAAGCAATAGTAGCTCCTTATGTTGTTACCAGTATAACTACAGTAGAAGTTTGTAATTAAGACTTCTAGTGTAATATTGTTACTCAAAGAAGTACAATTTGTGTATTTTTATATATTTATAATTTAGAAAACACCAATTCGGCACACAATATTTTATTTAGTTAACATCATAATTATATATATTCAGATGACTATAAATCAGTTATCTTCCAAAAAAGTACTTTCTTGAAAGAATTCTTCTTGCGCAATAAAGATATCAAAAAAATAATTAAAATTTTTCAAGAGACTCCAATATGTATTTATGGTTACATGTATGTATTGCAGTTTCCGTCATTATTATTTCCAGAAGTATTCTTCTCATGCAATAAAAATATTAAAAAGTAGATTTCTTCAGGAGATCCCAAAATACATGTAGGGCTATGTACTGCAGCCTAGTGCCTACCGTAAAAGGTTGAAGAACCAGAGGGGCCATGAAGTACCTTAAAGCTCGGGACGCAGCCATGAGTTAACCCTTTAACCGTCAGATTGTTGGGTGTTTTGACTAGGAAAAGCCTAATGTTATAGTTAAGAATATACATTGTATCCTGCAGCTCTTTAAATTTAAGAATAAATCATACAAATGTATATATTTTTGGAAAGATCTTGAATTCCTCTATTCCTTGATATAAAATATTTAACATTTTTTGTAATTTTTACTTATATGTCATGACTGTAAAATGACCTCCTGATTAACGTTCCAAATGGAACATCTGTTGTTTAAAGGGTTAATACAGCTATTGCTATTGAAACTTCTGGTGAAATATTTCTACTCTAAGCAATGAGTATTAAATTCGAATTTATCACATACTATTACTAGTTTATTACCTAGAATAGTTGTCGGTCTAATTTAATATAAACATATAATACTCTATAACCGACTTCTACTAACCCCAGGGGGGGTATCTCAATCTCATCCAATCTCTATTAATAATAGAACTCTGTGTTTATGAAAGAAATATTCTCTAGTTGTCACAGACAGACAAATTGATCACGTCCTCTAAACTTTTGTTAAGGGGCATCGTCTAATATCTCTAGTCTGTTCAGATTCATTTTCTAACCTCCTTCTCCTTTTGTAATTTTTGTATTCCATTTTCTACGAAAGATCAAAAATGATACACTTTGACCATATTATTACATGCCTACCGATTCTTTTAACAATCCTGACAAATATAGATCAATTCCAGATCCTGCCAAACAAAAACAACTATAGTAAAATGTCCTGCAAATTGGGGATTTCTAAGGTTAAATATGAATAAAGAAGTCAATTTCGTATTTTCTACAACCAAAACATTAAATATATTAAAAGATCATTTTCATGAGCTATGATTAAAAATTACAAAAAAAGAATGTATACTGCAATGAAATGAGCATCAATGACTATGATGTAACAAATCACCATCATCAACTATAATGTAACAAATGCCCATCACCAACTATAATGTAACAAATGATCATCACCAAATCACCAACTATAATGTAACAAATGACCATCACCAACTATAATGTAACAAATGCAAGCAGATAAAATTTCTGTAGGATATTAAGTTATTTCCAAATATCCAAGGCAGTGTGAAGTTAAATCATGTTTTGTTATTCAATATCAAATAAAGAACCAAGTTTACTTGACAAAATGGACAACAATGATATGAAATTAATTTATAAGAAAAAATAATAATTTTGTTTCAATCCTGAATAACGAAACACATTCTGTCTCAGTATTCGTTATTTGAATCTTGAATGACGAAACACGCTCTGTTTAGTTAATCGCCAATAACGAATAACAGAACACGATTTAACTTGCTAATAACAAAACATCCAATATTTCGTTAATCGTGGATATCCAATATTTTATTACTGATATTTCATTTTTATTTTTCTTTGCAGGAAAATTTGCACCCCGAAGACGAAAAGATTCAAAATTTTACAGTTTGGTAAAACTGGTGATGAGCACAGCATCCGTTGCTGATGACAAAGAGTCTGTTAGTTCCGGTTCCATGGACCTGGAGATTAATCAGTTTGCCCGAAGAGAAAGTGTGTTAAATGAGTATGATGGTTGTAGTACAAGTAATGAGAATACCGTAACCAGTTATAATTTCCTCTCAGTACCCAATGCTTACGATTCACGCTCACTCAACTCCGACAACGACATATCAATTAGTTCGCGTCGTTCATCCATCGATAGTTCTAGTCGACGAAGTTCCTTTAATGATGTGAATCTACCTGTCCCAGAATTCATAATCACTAACCCGGAACTGAATACTCAAATACCCTCGGATGCTGAGTCCATCGAACAACAGCAGCTTTTGCCTGATAAAAAGGGATCGACCAATCAAGTTAGCCCTATCCTGACCCGAAAAGATTTGCCAAATAGTCTGAGTCCTTACATGAGCCGTAAAAACTTATCCAATCAGCTGAGTCCATGCACGAGTAGAAAGTCTTCAAACAGTCAACTCAGCCCATGCTTAAATAGAAAATCCTCAGCTTCTCAGCTTAGTTCGTGCTTAAGTAGAAAATCCTCAAATACTCAACTGAGTCCGTGCGTGAGTAGGAATTCCTCACCCACTCAACTGAGTCCGTGCTTGAGTAGGAAATCATCAACCAATGATATCAGCCCTTGCTTAAGTAGAAATAATTCTGCCACTCAGCTAACCCCTTGCTTGAGTCGAAACAGTTCAGCTAGTGACTTGAGTGGTAACTGTAACAGGGAAAGGGTAAAGCGTTCACCACACCGAGTTAATTTTGTGTTATCTTAGTGTTAAATGTTTTTTGTCATGATGATGTGGGGTAAGAGTGTTCTAAGTTCCAGGAAGCAGTACAACCAGTACAGGTGGATTAAATGTGTATCAATATGAACCTAGAAAATAAGATGTAAATCCAAGATGGAGTAGTATTAAAACAAGATGGAGTAACATCCGGTGAATAGTAAATGTAGCCAGTGGAGTTGTTTTCAAAGATGAGTTTTAAACAAAGTCTAAAATACTTCTGTCGACAAATGTGTGAACCCTACCAGCACACTGAGATACTGAAAATTTGAAGAAACGCTGCAATATTAGTTTTAACGGGTCAATTTTACAATACAAAAACAGCTTCCTTGTAGCGGGTCAATTTTACAATACAGAAACAGCGTTCTTGTCCTGCTGTATCGTTTAAAAAATATATACATTTATGTTGCTATGATTTGGTATAAAGCATGACATTTTTATTTAAATTGCTGTCAAATTTTTAATGGTCAGTTGCCTCTCAAATGTTCTGTTTGGTTTGATTACCTAGCCCAGCAGTTTTGTGGTTACTCCATATTCCTGAAGGCAGTAGTTACAGCATTACCATGATTTGATTTGAGTAGTTCACATTCCCTTGTAGATACTAGCACACAAACCAGCAAATATTTCACAATATGCTCAAATATGTCAACATTTTGTTAGCAAGCACCTGTTTATTTTGACATTCAATGGCTTTGTGACGATGTGTTTGAAAGACTATGATGGCCCAAAACTTCCCTGAGTTATAGCAATGCTATGCTGGCCATTTTACCATCATGTTCATGTCTGTATTGTCATATGATTGTTCAAAATGGCATATCCTCAATTACCAAATATGGGATCTGAGAGGTCCAAGGGACTATTTTAATGGCCGCATATGAGCCCCAAAGGTTGGGCAATCTGATTTTTTGGGGAGATGGGTAAAGTGACGAAAAAAAATTAATATATCATCTATATGGCAAAACAAATGCCTGGAATCTAATAAAACACTAATCTTACTTTTCTTTTAATTGAATACCACAGATTTGTACTGAATTGACTATGGATTAAAACATGCATTTGCAGCAGGTAAAATTTTCGAAATTTTCTCAGGGAGTGCAAGGACCCCAGACCCTGCGAACACCAGCTTTGCCGGCAGCGACTACATGGTCTTAACGATTGATTGGTTATTTGGAATTCAAGTCAACTTGACCACACTGAATAGTAGGAAAACGCGTTCACAGCCATTACATTTCCATCTGTCTCCCAAAGGTTGCATCGCCATGGACTGTAAATGATTGATTGGTTGATTGAAATGCAGTTAAGCTATATTAAGCCATGGGATGGAATAGCAGAAAAACACTTTTTACCAGATTATCTTGGGGAGGCCCATACATGGTAAGCTCTGCATCTATAGCATGCCCCCTGTGAGCGGAAATTTTTTCACCGGGCCCGTATGACTATGAATTGGCGAAAGATTTTCTAAGCTTTATGATTGAAAGGTGAAAGGTCAAGGAACCTATTGACGACTCCTGACTACAGGAAAATTAGGGGATACTTTAATATAGTTTAGTGGTATAAATGAAAATATGACATCGGTACTCGTTTATATTAAACACTTGGCTTTGAACGCTAGCCGAAAAATGTCTGCTCACCTTGTTCCGTTTTCACTTTGTTATAATTAATTATCAAATATATATATATATATATATTGTAGATAAAGATTATATATATACATGCACTTTCCACACTGGTAGTTATATTACTGTTCAGTATATACATGTAAATATATTGTACATTTTTATCGTTATAAATAGAAACCTAGTGATTTAGAAATCTAACACTGGCTTTAAAAAAACACACAACAACTGTGTATATTATATAATAGTGACAAGTTTTTTTTTTTAAAGAGAATATGACACCCAGAAACGGTTAATAATTAAATATTGTGATAATCAATGTAACAAAAATATCATAGACTTATTATTGTTTTGAACAATTTTTATTATTATTATTAATGTTAATAGTATAGACTTATTGTTTAAAACAATTAATATTATTATTTAAAGGGGGACAACTGAACTAGAATAAGTTGTCCGTAACATAGCGTTTTTTTTTTTATAGAGAATAAGACATCCAGAAATGGTCAATTATTAAATATTGTGATAATTAATGTAAAAAATATTATAGACTTATTATTATTTAAAGGGGCACAACTGACCCAGAATAAGTTGTCTAATTGTTTTAAAGCATTATTATTATTATTTAAAGGGGAACAACTGATAAAGAAAAAAATTAGCCTATAACAATATTTTGATGATTTCAGATCTTTTAAGATTTATGAGTATGGCACCATTATTATATAATGTCAACTTTCAGATGTATTTGCAATAATTATTAATAGTCCTGTAAATATAGAGTGAAAACATAAAGCCACACAAGACAGCGACTGTCAACAAATTGATGTTCAGCAATCTTCATTCATTAAAATAGCAATGCTCAATAAGTACTGTTTGAAAAATAGATAAGGTCAGCCATCTCAGTTGTTATGACTACTACCAGTTTAAAGGAATGCTTTACAGTACTAGGAGATTCATTCATTTTCAGTCCTTCACATTTAAGTTGAGCTTTCGCTGCTGCTCCTCTCGACGCACCTCGACTTTCCTTCTCGGAAGTCATTAAAGACACCTGTAAATTAGTTAAATCGCTCTCCTAAATATTGAGATTAATAAACTACTTTCAGTTTTTGTTTATTTTCAAACTGCATACGTTTGAGCTATCAGTTTCCATGATGATAATTCTGATGTTACCCTATTAACCGAACATATTCACCAAATATAAATACAATTTGGCTCTCCTTAATTCAAGAAAATCTAGAATTACTCTTGCATTATAATTAAAAAGAATTTTTTTACAGGAGTTTTTTTCTCATTTTTAAAATTTTATAAACGTGAAGGACTGCAATTTGGTTACAATCTATTGTATTTAGTTCAAGACTTTTCAAATGACATTCCGTGAAAATTTTAGATTTTCTGAAATGCGATTCACATAAACATCATGTGATAATATGTCCTCCACCTGTAGGCATTCACAACTTACTAACTAAATATTCTAAAAAAAATCAAACTAAGCAATATTGGGAGATTATCTTATCGTGTTAATAATAGTTGTATCACTATTTACCAATGACCTTATCCGCTTTTGAAACTTGGAAAAAACAACAATTATTGGCATGGACTATTCTAAGTAAATTTCGATGATTGCTAATAAAAAGTTATATTTACTCAAGCCTGACAGAAATGTAGAAATGATTCTTCATCTTGAAACATGATTCTAGTAACTTTCACTGGCAGCGCAAGTGGACTGGATAATCAAGACTAAGTATCTCATGCATGTCAATAATTCCTTTTTTGTTAATATTCGTATGAGTAGGGGGTGGGAAGGGGGAGATAATTCTACTGAAATGACGAAAAACAAATTATACAATGCAATATTTAAAACTAAACTGACATATCAAATTGTACAGCATGTGGAGTTGTCCTTTAAGTAAAATAAAAACCTCCCCCTTGATTGAGCTGGTTGGAGTCCGTGAATGATGCATGGGTTGTGATAATATTTGCCCAATCCTTAATCTCAATCGCTGATTAGTATTTAACTTTGTGAACATTTAAACAGTAGGTTGCTCTAATCAACATTCCGGTTCGTATATTCCCGAATCGGGGAGTCAGAC
Organism: Patella vulgata; assembly: GCF_932274485.2. Classification (NCBI taxonomy): domain Eukaryota; kingdom Metazoa; phylum Mollusca; class Gastropoda; family Patellidae; genus Patella; species Patella vulgata. The sequence goes on along the minus strand of NC_065884.2, from coordinate 61,284,679 downwards.
AATGATAGGTCTCCTTCAAGGGGTCCGTATTTATCATTATTATTTACAAGGAGATGAAGCGACTATTGTTATAGTTCTTATATGTATAGTTTTTGTTATAAGTTAGTTGTTTTGTTTAAATATTAAAAGATGTAATTAAAAGACATAATAACTATAGTATGATGATGTTTAATTTTTTCTAGTCCACAGTGCCAACTATCTGTGATGTTTAAAACACTCTGGGTGGTCATATTACCATGTCATATGGTCACGTTCAAATCAATCAATTTAAACTACCTAATAAGTAAATGACACTGATCATCAGGTGTCACATGACCAGACACACGTCCAAAGAGTGGGGGTGGGGGTCTGGCCCCTCCCCAGCTCACGCAGAGCCTTGATCAAACAAACCTGCAAAGCCTTGCCACATTTTTGGCCTCAATCCACTCATCAAAATGTGCAGAAATTAAATCTCGTCTCATAGCTTATCTAATCTCCCAGACCTCACCCCAAACTTAACTTTGTCTCCACTTTGGACCCCTCACTGCTCAAATTCCTGAACACGCCCCTCCTGATGACCTCACCCTGGGGCGTGAAGACAAAAGTCTACCTAGGCCAATAATGGAAGGATGACAAGCAAATTGGGAAGGTATGTGATTGGTACTATGTAAGGGAGCTAACCCTCTTTGACAGAGGTCAAAATAAAGAGTTGAATTGGAATGATGTCACTGGTTATTTCAGTTGCTGATGGGACAGTGGAACACAAAATGACTTGCATTACAGTATATCTCAATATTAAATCTGTCTGTGAATCACGAATTTGAAATTTGGACATCGACTTTGCAAAGTACATCAACACATCAAACTTAATTCTATCAATTTCAGCTAAATCAAAGCCGTCTAGTCAATTTGAGTTCTAATAAAGATTCTCAGGGTAGAGGACGACTATCTAAAGGCCGCTTGAATGGTCGTTTTTAGGCATTTCCAAAAAGGGTACACCATATAAAGTTTCAGGATTTAATAAGAGTTGAAATAAGGGCAGGAGGACCACACAAAATGTAACAATTAACTACAAATGAAACATGATTTTATTACTGTAGATGGCCATATGACACACTGTGTGCACCCAGAGACATTTTCCCCTTACAGCAATTTTTCACCTACTTCATTAATTCCAACTCTTAAGGGTTTTTTTACGTTCTCATCTGAACAACTAGATGCTTTTTCCTTGCCAGACCCTCATGCACCACCTTGCCAGACCCTCTCTCATGCATCACCTTGCCAGAACCTCTCTCATGCATCACCTTGCCAGACCCTCTATTATGCACCACCTGACAAGGTAGAAAATGGTGAGGAGCTTTCATGGTAACACAGTGTTCAAACCCAGGACCTCATGGTGAAATAGCCAGTGCCACAGTCACCTAGCAACCATGACTCACCAATCAACTACAAACCCAAATGACAAACAAGGCCTGTCGTGATCCAGGTCAGGAGAACAAACAGGCTGGATTATTGGGCTAAATAAAACCTGTATTAAGGTTCAAATTACGTTTTACCAATTCGGTATCCATTTCAAAATTTATTTTATAACAAATATCAATAACATTAACAAGTATAAAAGATTCACAGCTGTTGCTTTTTCCCCCTCAAAAATCTAACTTGCTGTTACCTGTTCCTCCCCCACAACCAGCAGTTGATGATTTGAGATGTTTTAATGGATCTTCATGACCTTGACTGGATTGTTCTGCCATTTCCGGAGGAAGATGAAGGGGCTGAAACCAAAAATATTTATCAAACATCGATATTATTTCAAAGAGATCAAATGGCAACCTTAGTATTTACCATCCACAAAAATCTAAAAATGTCTATCAGATTTAATTGTTAACCCATATAGGCTTCTTTATCTTTATATTATACTCAAGAAATATAAATTTAAAAAAATAGGATGAAACCTACGACTCAGAACCTGTTTCCACTTGCACAGGATTTATAAATCTGTAAATTCTCTTCATGAAAACTGTTTCAATTCAAATTGTTGGCCATTTGTAGTTAAAATTGTAGTTAAAACAGAGACATGTCTATATTCAGATTGACTATTATCAAACCAGCCTATACTCAGATTGACTACTATCAAACCAGCCCTACTGAGACATGTCTATATTCAGATTGACTACCAAACCAGTCCTACCAAGACATGTATATATTCAGATTGACTACTATATGTGTGAAACCAGCCCTACTGAGACATGTCTATATTCAGATTGACTACTATCAAACAACCCAACTGAGACATGTCTATATTCAGATTGACTACTATCAAACAGCCTAACTCCGACAATGGCGACATGTCTACATGTATATTCAGATTTATTACATTCAAACCAGCAACCAGCAAAAACAAAGCTCCTTCACAGATTTTATGTTTTACCTCTATTGTGAATTTTTTCCTCCTTAATTTAAACGCCAGGTCTAATGTATCTGGTTCATGGGCAGCCATTGTATTTAATCTGGGTAACTGATGAATATTTAACAAACCTGAAATATCGTATAATAATCATCTATTAATTACAGAATAAACCAAAGTACTTACTACAAGCCAGACTATTCACATTAAGTCCAATATGTTTTAATGAAAAGACTGATGTTATTATACAATTAAGAATATCAGGGCCCAAGAAGAACCTTAGGGAATTTTAACGAGGCTGACATGGAAAGTTTGTTACCAGTAGTCGCTTACTATGAAGGAAACATGATTTCCACCTGTGTATCCATGGGTATGCACATGAAAGAACCCTTGGCAGTTGGAATTGAAAGAAGAGTAAGCGGACCTTCTCCTCCATGCATTGCACACCAAAACCCTGATATTGTATCTTAAAGAGTGTTAACAAGGTTATGTAACAAAGGGGAATAACCTTAAAAGTTAGAATTGGAAATTCATTGAAAATCTTTTCAATTTCTTTCATTATATAACCAAAAAACCTATATCAGGTGATAATTGTGACCTCCAGAGAGTTAACATGGTTTTTGTCAAAAAGGTGCATAATTCTTTTACTTATCAAAAATCATAGAAAATAGCAGATAAAATTTGTAACCTCTTGTAACAAAGTGGCATACTCAAAAAGGAAAGCCAATAGGATTCTTCCTCTTATCCAGAAGACAACCTATAAAATTTCAAAAATTAGTAACTGTTAAGAGTATTAACACAAACTGGGGAAGACAGACAGGCCAACGGGCAGGGTGACAACAATATGAGACAATATAAAGATAAACTATTTTCCTTACCATGATATTCTTTAAAAACGGGATTCTTTTCTTTTTCTGATCCGGAAAAACTTTCTAGATGTAAAACTGTATCACAGAATTTTTCTACCTGTCTAGTAAACGAGTTTTCCTACAATAATTAATAAGTTAATTTATTAAAAGGATAAGTTACTAGGATAAGCTACTGTATTAAAAGGATAAGTTACCTGGTAAATTAGTATAGAAATTAGTGCAGAAATCAAAATGTCAAACAAGTCACATACTGATGCTAGCTATCGGTGCAAGCTAGTCAAAAATGACTATTTTATCTGACTTTTAAAGCTTGTTGATACAATAAAAGACAGTTTTATTGACAGAATTTTTAACCTTGGCTTGATTTTTTTCCTGGTTGGCATAAAAGTTGCACTTTGTTATAAAAATAGGTCATATTTAACCTGTATTAAGAGATTATCTCACCTGAAATAGGTGTGTTGGTACTGTAAGAAGACAGACAGCGAATGATGATCTCAATAAAGCACGTAAACCTAGTAAAAACCTTGGTAATGAGGGGTCATGACCTGTACCATCTAATTTTAGCCCACTATTTTCACCCCACATGGGTGAACCTAAAGAATGAATAGCTGAAAAAAGACATAAAATTTCACGTTGACAATATCTAGGGTTGTGTATTTCAGCCCAAAATTGTATTGCAATATGAGAGAGAGAAATGGGGTTTATCATCCACTCAACACAAACTAGGTCGGGACAAACATATGGCAGCCTACAATTTCAATTCCATAATTCACTTGAGTGTAGGGGTATTTAGCAGTAGAAGGAAACCGGAGGACCCGGAGAACACCCATCAAGTTGGATAGGTGACCCTACGACAGGCTTGGGTTCAACACACACCACTTGACTCAATGCCAGACCATATGATCTAAAGTGATTGTGTTGGACCACTACCCCCTCAGTGCAATATTGCAAAATACAGAAGAAAAAAAAACGGACAACAATTTTGCTTACACTTAGGGACTTTACATTACAAACTGGAATCTCTATGCTTGATTGTTGTACTAAAATACTTTGCATAACACATTCAAACTTTATGATCCAAACAGTTTTGAATTCAAAATGTCACATTGAGCAATCTCTCTGAGGTTCACAAAATCCTTAGGGAATTCACAAAATTTTTTAAGTAATGACACACCTGACTAATTTGTGATCGAAAACTTCTTAATAGCATTAAAGTTTTGAAATATTCTTTGTCCTGTATCATCATGTTGATAAGTCCAAATGTAATAGGGGCAATAACACTAACATTTATGATCAATGAACAATCCTGGAGAATTTGACCAGAACTCTGACCTGAGCAGACAGTGGATAAAGGTGACAACAATATTCATCCACATTAACTGACAAATTTTAAAATGTCCATCTGTTTTACCTATTTTTAATATATTTCTCTTGTCCACTTTATCTTTTGTTAAATATTTTCCCTCTTCGATAACCTTCGCTATTTTATTCAAGAGTCTCATATAATTAATATTCATAATTTCAGCAGCATGTACTGGGCTGAAATAGATGTGTTATCATAATTAGAAGCTGATGGAAAATATAACAAATAGGTTACTTGGCAAATTAAGAGCAGGTCGCCAGGCCATATTACTAAGCGAGCCAGTTTTCCCTCATGGGCGAATGAAGAGAGTTATATACACCACACAGCGGCGCTATAGCCTACTCTTATTTCGAATTTCCAATTGTCAAACGTTCTTTTAGGTACATGCCAATGTGTACAGGGACATCAGTTTTTCATCCCATCCAAAAGGCTTGACACTGTCCCATCCAAAAGACTTTACACTGTTACTTGACAGGTTCTCTGTCCTGCACCACTGATAAAAGAATTTCAAGGAACTTTCTCTGTCAACGGAATCCAATCCCAGACCTGCCAGTTAGTGAGCCAGCACCTTCTACACTGAGCCGCTGACTGTAGCTTCCTTCCTTCATAGACCATTAGCCTGGTCAAACCCCATCTTATTTTGTTAGGTCATATGAATTACCAGTACATGAAGTATTAATTTCTTGTCGACAGTATGAGAGTCAGAATTAAAGTCCTGATGCATCATTTGAATGCTATATAATTCCTTATAAACTACAATATTGTGCAAGATGAATCAGTAATAGGCATATCAATCTAAAAATGGTTCAATTTCGTTCAGTATTGACACAGATATATGGTGGAATTGAAATCATGATGTTGCTCACTATGCAATAAGCCTGTCACCATTTTGTTATCTGATGCTCACTATGCAATAAGCCTGCTGCCATTTTGTTATCCGTAATTTTTTTTTTCTTTTCAATCTGATTGAATCCAAACTGGGACATTATCTAACATTGGTATATTGCTTCTATTTTCTTAATTAAATATCAAATAATCAATCTGTGTAAATATTAGCTTAGGTTAAGTTGTGAGAAATTGAATATTCTAGCGAAAAAATGCAAATGGTGCATCAGGACTTTTAAAAGCTAAATGGGGATTTTATTGGTGATTTATTACTTACAGTTTTATTTGGTTTAATTGTGTTGTAGAAAGACATTTTATATCAATAGATTCCACCAAACGTTTCTCCATTGTTTTAGTTAAATCATAATAATGACCAAATTTAATCCCAGTAGGATTTGACTGTAATGAAAACAAAAAGGTAATTAAAACATAGATTGCCAGCAGCAGCTTTTTCAAGTACAGCTTTCAAACTTTTATTGAGGGGCAATAACTCTGCAAACACTCACTGCAAGATTCTGATTTATTATACTCAAGGCTAGCCGAACCATTATGCAGGTCCTATTCAAGACTAGCCCAACCATTATACAGGTCCTACTCAAGACTAGCCCAACCATTATACCGGTCCTACTCAAGACTAGCCCAACCATTATACAGGTCCTACCCAAGACTAGCCCAACTATTATACAGGTCCTTCTCATGACTAGCCCAACTATCATATAGGTCCTACTCAAGCCTAGCACAACCATTATACAGGTCCTACTTAAGACTAGCTCAGACATTATAAAGGTCCCACTCAAGACCAGACCAACCATTATACAGGTCCTACTTAAGACTAGCCCATCCATCCCAAAAACTCTGATCCATACAGGTTCATACTCATAGGTTATGCTGACACAGTCAGTAACTCTCAGAAAAATCCCTGAGTAAGTCTTGGTTTCGATAGGGTTCTTCCTCTGGATTAACTGAAAAATCCTAGCAAGGTTTTAGTGACAGGTATATTATCTCTGCAAATAAATCTATGCACAGCACTGCATTTCCCAGACAATTTGATGTTAATTCTTTTAATTTATCAAACAATAATAATTAAATTCAGTATTATAGTCCATCAATAAAGTCTAGATACAGTTTAATATATCATACCTGAAACTTGGGAAGATTTTGATATCTCCATGCAATCTTCATAGAATCATCTCCTTGTGCTAGCTGACTAGATTCTGTCTTGTCCTCTTCTTTACGTTCATCTATTATAGGGGCTGGTAAATCCTTAAAACAAACAAAATGAATATTTTCTCAGTGTTTGTTTATTGTGTAAAGATGCATTATGTAAAAGCTAAATCTGTGTATATTGCAGCTCTTTTTTCTGGCTTCAAATGTTACATAAATTATTGTTTAGCCATTCATTCACATGCCAAACCCATAATCAACACTCAAGACCATCTGTTTGCTTAGATATTGAATGGATTAGATCACTTATGCCATTTAATAATTTATTATTACAATAGATTATCAAGACTTTGTTTATCATCTGTCATAGCAATGGTACAATCAAGACTACATGTATAGTGTCAAAACTTCAAACACCCATAACTTCATTTAGAATAAAGTAATTTGACAGAAATTTTCAATATATTCATTTTTCATTATCTATTTTTGAACAATTACAACAAGAACAATCCATTCTTTATCTAAAGATTTAATCATTCTGTCTAGTAACAAATGGTCATCAGTATCATAATGTCGTAAAGAGTATTCTTTTCTTACTTTAATCAAATCTTCTGGTTCAACATCTAAACTTGCTAGCATCATTGGTTGACCTGTCATCACAGCTTCTGCAGTAAAATATTTCACTAACAATCGGGCATAGTCTCCAAACACATCTTCCTCTGAAATAAACAACACATTGGTTAAGATTCTGGTTAACGAAAATATGAAGGGATGGATACATCATAAGATCCTTTATATCATTGTTAATTCCTTGATAAAAGAAAAGAGACAAATAAACATTTTCAATAACATTCACTTGATTTGGTATTTGTTGTTTATTTCTTGCAATTTCTTGCCTGTGTAGTTTGTCTTTTTTACAGGTTTGTCTTATCTATTTTGTTTGTGTGTAGTGCAGTCCTCCTACTCTAAAAAATTTATTGAAATATTTAAAGCCCCCCCCCCCAAAAAAAATGTTCCATTAAAAGCTACTCGACTTGCTCCTATTGGCCAAAGCAACACCTTTAAAGAAATCATGGTAATAGGTTTATAATTTAGGTGTAGTCTATCAGGAGATCTTTAGCCGTGTCTAAATTTGCCATCTTGAAGGTTACACTGTCATACAGTTTGATAGAAGATTTGATAACACATAAATTTGCCCACGACACATAAACAGTCATACAGCACACTACATATTTAAAACTTTGTTAAACTTACCTATCATTAAAACTGTTCCAACGGCTACACCACCTCCTGAAACAAGAACAAATCTGATTAAATATGTTATGATCCTTTTCAATACCCTGAAGACCATTTAAAACAAAACAGTCTAGTAATAAGAATAATCAATTCTCAAAAACCTCTGCAACTATGTAGATGTGGTAAAAGTGATCAAAAATATGCCTTTATTATTTTTGACTCTCTCCTGGCTGTCAACTATCACTAGCCATCAAAAATTCTAGGTTAAAGAGTCCACCACTTTTGACTAGCATAAGGTATACAATAGGTGTAACCTGCGTGAACAATCTCAAAAACCTACAAACTACTTCCTTTAATCATTCTATATCTGACTGCCTTAGTCATTCATTTACAATGTTAAAATAAAGAGCTAGCAACATCATCAACGTTGCAAGAGTCAGAGGTTTCTATGAAATGGACATATCTGTATATTTAGGGGACTATTCTTTTCACATTTTATCCAAATTTCTATGTTTGATAGACCTTCCTATCTGAATTAAAACTACATGTACCAGAACTTTTAGTCCCTGGGATTCATGGTTGCTCATTGAGTAAGACTAAGACGCTGTGTGACACTACAGGGACAGATGTGACTATTGGTCACAGACTAGTACTCCAAATAAGAGATAGGCTGTGACACTATACAATGTAGGTAGGGTTACGTCATGACTATCCTTCATCACGGCACTAGATAAGGACTTATATGTGACACTTTCGTCTAGGACTTTCTTTGACTTCACGTTGTGGGATCAATTATTTCAATCATCAATTAACTGACTGTGGAACACCGTTTATGTTGTTACTAAGTTTATATAACAAATACAGCAAACTACAAGGGTTAAATACAGGAAAACTACAAAATCTATTATAGATTTTGTCTCTATTATCCCAGCCTCTCAGCCGAGGCAGCTGTGGGTATGACGTTCCCCGCGGAACTCACAGATTATGTCTTCTCTACGGTCTCATCATGATGTCTGAAGTGAAATAAAACTCGCTCTTATAGAAAGTAAATGCGGCAGCTATTAGGGCTAGACAATTACCATTTTTGGGTAAGTATTTCGTATGGGCACCGTTTTACGTCAACACTATTCTATTTAATTGTACCAATCTGTGCACGAGCTGCCTGGATGATAGTAACCTCCTTCCAAAAATGGAAACTGACATAACTGTCAGTGAGTTAGTCTAAGAAAGTAGTAGAATAATGCAAGCTACTTCATTATCCTAGTTTTTCTCACACATCATCTATACGAAACAAAACACCTTTCTTAGAACTAAAATAACCCCTATGCCAAAAGCATTACAGCTGGCTCGCAATTTTTTAGGTCTCATCAAGTTTTAATGCTCCCCTTGTTGGCCGAGAAAGTTTCTTAGGATTTCCTGTAATTGTTTCCCCATTGTCAGTGATGCAGGACCAATCGCGTGACAAGGAACGGTATCTACTCCTGCGGTACCTTGCATATACTGAGGTCCTGTGAGCGTGATGCCCACTTTACATGCACGCTTGACTTGACAGTTGGAATTCTAAATATAAGTAGGACATAGTGCCGTTGTCCAGGCAAAATATCCCTCACAGCACACTTTATGGCGTATGCCCATCTTCATTAGGAGAACGGTTGGATGTTTAACCGCATTTCATTTACTTTTACTTCCATCTCATCTGATTAAGAATTTCTAGTAGTGTAAATAGTGGACTAAGACAAGTGGTCTACCTTTTCATGGAAATGTGTGGAAAAAATTACAGGTATATATAATTTCCACTAACCCAAGACATGATCCAGCGAAGGCACTCCTGTTGACACCAACAGCTGATTATTGTACAAGGAAGGTCGTGTGCCAGGTATTTGTAATAATTTTCCACGTGCCTTTTTCTGAAAGTTTGTTTTGGTGGCCATTTTTGTTTATATTTGGGAAAGACAAAGCTACCCGATAATATGTGGAAAATATTTTGTCGGCATTCTTTTGATGTGGTCCATATAAATGCGTATATTTTTTAATTTTTTCATTTAATCACGTAAGATTGCAATATCAATCCACGATTTATTTCTATTTCGAAATACAATTAAGCAAAGTACTTATCGGTTGCCTCTGACTAATATATTTGAATACCGGTCATCCGCGGCTACAGGTTCCAGGGGAAGTCACTCTATTAATTTTCCAGAATAGATTTGCATCCCCTAGACATAATTTTCAGCAAATTTATGGCGGGAAATCCAAAAAGAATAACACGCATGAACACGGTGTCGATAAATAAATTAAATGAATTTATGATTGGAAAATTAGAACTTCAAAGGAAATTTGTTCCAGGTGTTTATGTTTTTCGTTTCTAAAACAATGATTTATTCTTTGATATTGCAAAATCAGATGTCACCAATTCTGGACAACCGAGAGTATCAACATTTGCAGACGTTGGGCTCACATGACCGTCACGTGATAGATAACGTCGTCTGCATTTGGCCTGGGTCATCTGTCATTTTTGGTTGGGTTTGTTCTGCCGACACGGCACCATTTAGGTTGGTAAATCCAACATGTTTTGTGTTTATTATATTTACTGCCTCTGCCCCCGTTTATCCTATTTAAAGTTTATGTTTTATTAATGATAAGGAAGACAAGCAAGTCTGTTGTGGAATTTAGTAGTGTAATAATATTAATAATATTAGATCTAGGCCTAGACAGAAAGAAAGATAGCCAAAATTGCTTGAATTTAAAATGGGGCAGCATGCATGCCAGAAGGCCAGTAGGCATAGTATTATTTTATAAGGTTTTGGGATTTAAAAAATAAGAGAGAAGAAAAATACATAATGATGAATGTAGTCGTAGACCTATCTGTCTGTAGGCAACATTTTTACCAAGGCAAAACAAAACGTTAGGACCAATAATAATGGCAAAGAGTTTACCTTAGCCTAGGCTTACAAACTACCAGGCTTACTTTAGATTCTTTACTATGAAACTAGCTAGAGTAGCTGTAAAAGAAACAGGATTATTGCAGACGAGCCACTGGGCCTTCACCCTAATGTACGAAAGTGCCACGGCCAAATTGTAATGAATAGGCTATCAATGAACTGCAGTGCAACAAATTAATTGACTCACTTAGACTTTCAATCAAGTTTTGTTGTCTAATATCTTTATGTTGATCTAACCGATCTATTTTGATTCTTCAGTATGGCAACAGATGTAACATTTTTGCCAACAAAGAAACCAAGAAGGTCAACACGGTTGGTGGTGCGAGAAATAGAAGATCATAAAGAGACAATAATTCGACATGGACCACTTGGATATTTCAATATTTTACCATTGGAATTAAGATTTTATCTTTTTAATTTTCTAACAAGTAAGTAATTGAAAGATGGTAATTATCTAACTAATCTATTTTTTTTTATCTAAGACTAAAGTAAGAATGATTATGATCTGGTGTGAATTACATAATTATGAATCTGAGACTATTCTAAACTAAATACTGATCTGATCTTTTAGTTATAAAATTAAAATCACAATTAATTAATGTCCATAAATAGGCCTGTATAACATATCATACTGAACTAATTTGTTGAATCTGTAATCTGTTCAATAGATATACGTGTACCAATGCTCACGTAACAAAATGAAAGTTAAATGGGCTTCAACACCAAACAAACTAGGTTGTTTTCAATCTAATACATACTGTGATACATATTTATTTCTATAATTCGTTTAGATGTAAGGATCATTGCATCAACGACAGGTATTCCATCTGCCCATGACCACTTGGACCCCACCACCAGCACACCCTGAAATGATATAGGTTTATTTCTCTCTATTTTTTCAGTTGAGGACCTGAGTATTCTTACAATAACATCAAAGATCATGCGAAACCTAGTGGAAGGATACAGAATTACCCAACCAGTGACACTTCATATTACACCACAACCTCACAATCACGTTTTTAAACCACCTGAGCATTATGAACTCTACTTCGAAAAATACGAAAAACTTGGTACGTTTATAAAATACCATATAGTCTCAAATGTTCACTCTGGTCAAAATGCCAGAGTTCATGAGCACACTGGATTTTGTTTTTAGTTTGAAATAGGAATAGAGAGGGATTGCATCTTTTTGGGGAGAAATTGTTTCATCTCTGCAGTAATTTAACACACCCAAGTTTTGGCAAAATCTAGCCAGATAAAAAATTGTTGACTGTCATTAATATTTATTGGAAACTGCCATATTTGATACCATTTTCGTTCACAAGAATTTCAACTTTGTGACCTTATCAAAGTAATTCTGATTGTTATAATGGTCTGTGGACTAAGGCTGCATTGACAGCAATCTGATTATGTTGACAACATTCGCTAGTAGGAGTATCTAACAAATTTTTAAAATATTTAATCAGGTAATTGGTAAAAAAAAAACATTTTCAAATCTTATTCTTTTTTTCCCCAGGCTTATTAATGAAAAGATCAACATGTTTATATGCAACAAAAGACAGACTTCGAGTGATAAATGATTTTCTTACAAAGGTAAAATGAAGGAATAAATTATTTAAGCATTAATATAATATTAACAATTCAGAATAGATCTATTTACTGTCATCATGCATGGTATATTATTTTGTTGCTCTTTTATTTAAACAACTGGGCTGGTGATCTGCTCGTAGCCTGTCCGTTCACACTTCTTGTGCTCACTCCATCAAGCTGCAGACCAAATTTGCAGAAATAGTAGGTGTTGGGGTAAAGAGAATCCCTATTGATTATGAGCATTTTCGAGTTTGTACTCCTGGAGTTATTGCCCCTGACTTATTTACTATTCAAAAAAAGTAGGGGATATTTGATTTTTAAGTGTTAATAAAGTCACCTAATGAAACTGACGAAGAAACAAATGACAAAATGAAATGAAGTTCACATTCATCGATTTATTCCAAATGATCGTTAGACTAAGTAAGGCACAGACTGACCATTATAAGGGTAAAATGATACCCGGGGTCAAACAGCAAAGTTACCACAGCATCACAACCAAGTCAGTAACGGGTAAATCCTCCTCTGTTTGCCAAACAAGCATTGATCCGACGTGGCATACTCCTAATGAGACGTCTAAGGTCATTTTGGTCCAGATTGTCCCATTCCTGTTGCAACGCAGCAGCAAGTTCTTGGACATTGGCAGGACGTTGTTGACGTTGACGTAACCTCTGTCCAAGCATGTCCCAGACATGCTCGATGGGGGAGAGGTCGGGACTCAGTGCTGGCCAAGGTAATGTGGTGATGTTCTGTTGTTGGAGGTAACCTGTAACGAATATGGCCCTGTGACATCTTGCGTTGTCATCCTGGAAGATGAAACGGCGGCCATGACGTCGTGCGAACGGCACAACATGGACTGCCAAGATGTTGTCCCGGTAGTACTGGCCTGTAACACGCCCTGCAACAACATGTAAAGCCGTTCTTCCAGCAACAGTGATGCCTCCCCACACCATAACAGAACCACCCCCAAATCGATCATGTCTGATGACGTTAACGTCTTGGAAGCGCTCGTTTCGACGACGCCACACCCTCCTACGACTGTCCAAAAAATCAACAGTGAACCTTGACTCATCTGAAAACATCACATTGCTCCAGCGTCGATTATCCCAGTGTTGACGATCCCTACACCAACGACGTCTTGCCTGAATGTGATGATCTCTCAAACAAGGGATCACGCGAGGACGTCGGGCGCGAAGGTGACCCCAATGCAGTCGATTCCGAATCGTCTGGCCACTCACTCCCACACCAGTGTCTGTTTGAAGACGAGCGCTGATCTGATTTGCTGTGATGACACGATTTCTGAAGGCCAAGGTACGGATAAATCGATCCTGGGCTTGAGTTGTCGCCCTTGGTCGACCTGAGCGTGGTCTGTCCTGTACAGATTGTGTATCACGGTATCTGGACCATAGCCTGCTTATGACAGACTGAGAAACATTCATAGTCCGCGCCACAACCGCCTGTGTTGTGCCGATCTGTAGCATGCCAAGGGCACGTAACCTTTCATTTTGGGTAAGCCGACGCATATCAAAATTTGTTTTCTGGTCACTAAAACAATTAAACTGATGTTTCCACCCTGGAATTCAATGCCACAATGACTGTAACATTCAAAGTCAGAGTCGTGCAAATCTTGGGTTGGACCCCCATGATGATCCCAAGCATCACCTGCATTCCATGCGGTAGCTATTGGTGCGTTTGGGCGTCACATGTAACTGGAAATGTTTCTTCTGTTAGGTTCTATAGTGACTTTTTTCGTAGTCATTTGCATATTTTAGTATTATGCCCCCAAAATCAAATATCCCCTACTTTTTTTGAATAGTATACTATTGTCACCATACATTTGTTATTATACTCACTCACACTGATCATACAGAGTTAACTTTTCAACTGATTTTACTCAAATTTTTAGAATAAAAAGGGGCTTAACATCCTGCTTATTTACATCAACCAGGATAAGGAAGATAGGATTCTTGATGAATCATGAAATTTAGTATCTGATTACAGTGCGGTTGATAATCTGTTTGGGGGTGTATGTTATCTGGCCTGTCATTCTATGTTTATTTTTATGGTTATTGAAAATTAACTGAAAACAAAGCCATACCATATATCCCCAGAAAAGAAGACTGTTTATACGTATAAGCCCTCGACTTAACACACTTCAATCACATGACAATAATTCCAAAGAGGAAAGGTCTGCAACTTAAGACGAAAACATTTTTTCTTCGAAAGCTCGACCTGCAACAGGAATGATGGAATTGAGTGAATCAGTTCATATCATGATTGTAGTTAAATTTTTGTTTATTTATTTCAGATGATGTGCTGTAATTCGGAAAATGATCATGATAGAGAGAACTGTATTTCTTTGACCTGTTTTGGTAAATTTTTTCACACAGTAATTGCTGGATGGGATGACACAGAATGTTTAAAAGCTTTTGAGGCCATCTGTAATCACACATCTTTACTTAAAAATATTAAAACAGTTGTCACAGCAAAAGCAGGTTTGACATTTTTTTTTATTAAATTCATTGAGTGTTTAAAAAAAAAAGATTTTTTATAAATTCCAATGTTTCATGCCTTTATCAGCTTCAATAATTCAGAGCACATAAGAAAAGTCAGTGATTATTAAATCATTCCAAGGACTTGCCATCTTTTATAAGTACAATTAAAAGTCCTAAATTGTTTGCACCTCTCCTAAAGTGTGAAATGAACTACCTGGTAATGTAAAAAAAGAACTCTACTAATGTTGATGTTTTTAAAGAAGAATCTTAAATCTGAACTTTTTAACATACTTTTAAACTGTGAACAGGTTGACATTTTAATTTTTTAATATTTATAACTGTTGTTTTAAGTTATATGTATTTTAATTGTAAAGAGTGCCCTGGGGTATCTTATTAGCTGGAACACTCAGTGCTATACAAATTGATTATTATTATTATTATTAATTCAACCATATTCTAATCCTTTCTGCAATAATAAATGATACTTTTTGTTTGATTCTAGGATCATACCCCAAAATAGAGCTGAGTATGCGGTTGTTAATACGAAGGGTATTTCTTGATCCATGTCCGTCATTAATGGACAAAGCATTCTGGTTAACTCGTATCCTCAAACCCTGGCCCATGGTCACCCAGGCTAGAATTATATATCTTTTATATGGTGCTTCAAAGGACGGTAAGAAAAGATGAGATTCAATTTTATTACACATGTAGCTGTTTACCCAACGTCACACAGTAGAACCCTGCAAGTTACGCTTCCATATAGGGGCAGCCCTAGAATAGCCATAGGGCATAGCACTATTTAGTCCAAATTGTTCTGACTCTTACCCTGAGTTCCATCAGCTTTTCAAAAATAATATAGGCCTTCTTTATGTAGCAGGATCGATGGACAACGGACTATCCACTTTCCAGGTCGCGGGTTGAACGAAAAGAGACAAAGACAGGAACACGGCTATACAGTTTATTTACAATACACAGGAACAAAACAGCCAATTATTTACAGAAAGAAGTACAAGTAGAAGACAAGAAGAAGAGCACTGAAATGACAATATAACTAAATTAGCAAATAAGAATAAATATATATAAAAAAGGATGTAGCTTAGAAATAGCTTCTAATAACTAATCATATAATATATAGAGATACATTGCCTATTACAGGTAATGATAATGGAGCATTTAGAACTATTATACATAAATAACATAACAAAATGAGAAACTAACTAGAAACATACCCTGATAAAGGTGCTCTTAAGAAATGAAGAATTAGAACTAATAATGTATAAGGAAACCATATACAGGTACAAAAGAGAGAAACACTAAAAGATAAAACACAACACCAAATTAGACATACATTTTAAAATATAGGGTTTTACTTATTTAGATTGAATATAATGTATTATTTTATTTATAACTTATATGAGAATAAAACAGTATTTAAATTAGAAAGGAATTGTCTTGTATTATATTGTCAAGTCAATTTAAACAAATATAAACCTACCTGAATTAGTAAATGCAGTGCTGTAGAAAGAAATTGTTGCCTTCAAGATGGAGATCTAAGAAAAAGTGACTAAAGGTGAAACATGATGTTAGGACGGTATCTAAGTAACAGAATACTACTCACCATGTTAAAATAACATGTTTAAACTATAAACTAAACTAATTATACCAACTGGAAAAACAAAACTTACTGGATATACAGGACAATAGAACTGGATAAAATACTTAAAGAGAATATCACACCAAATACTTAAAGAGAATATACCACCCTACTACATTTATAACTTTCTGAATACAAATGGCTCCTAACAGATCTCTGCATATTAGCACTAACCTAGAAACAAAATCCTAAGTTTTAGTTTTGTTATAGAGTTAAAATGGAAATTAACACCAACTATTGGTAATCATTTATTAATCATTACACGATTTTAGTTTTAAATTTTTATACTATGAATTTCGATTAAAATTTGATCTAATTTCGACATTGTCAATCATTTATCAATTATTACCTAGATTAAAATTGTATCAAAATTCCATGTTGAAGAAATCATATCTGTTTGTGTTAATATTCCCAATGCTGTTCTAACACCAGTACACAAAACTCGCTACCCCTCATCCAAACCCTGCTTTGAAGACTAAGGGGAGATAACCCATATTCATAATTTTTAGGAATTGAATTTTCATAAAGTTTGATGTTTTATTGAAGTCCAATTTCTGAGTTTAATTACGGTACTTCAAAAACTCTGAAGATCTTTTTTTTATGTAAAAAATTGCAAGAAATATCTCTTAATGTCATTTGATCTACTGCTTCTTTTCAGGTGATATCTTTTGGTTTGAGATGTGTGAAAACACACCAATCAATACTGAACAATCCCTTTCACATTTTAGTGAAATAGCTGAATGTATTCAATTGTTGTTTAATTATAAGAAAGAATGGTCTGAAGATGATATTGTTAGTGTTGTTGATGAATTAACTAGTAAGTTTACAAAGAATGTCTAAATCTTATAGTGTGGGTAAATTGCAAAAACAAGTAAATAAAATATGGCACCATAATAATGAGTATCTCTGGGCTTATCCTAAATTATATACAGTCCCTACTACATATATATTAATACTTCCTTTCACTTTATTTTCGTTCCATTTTAAGTTTTCACATTATACCATTTGCACATGGGTGAGATTTGCCTTCCAGATCTCTTCAAAAATATGTTGTTGGTTGATTTTTTATGACTGGCAAAAGTGAGCCTCTGTTGCTATAAATTGACTGAAGGCCTGTCTATGCTAACCCTGCAACTGTAAGTCAATTTTTCCTGAAATATTGTGAGGTTTTGATTAGGAAAATCATTGTTTGGACCTAAATGCCCTTTGCCAATTTTAAAAAAATAAATTGTTATTAAATGTGAATATTATTTATTCTTATAATTTAGGTTCTCCAGATGAATGGTTAGCTGAAAATGTGGCTAATTTATTATTATTATGTGGGGATAAAATTACATCTAAGTTACTCATCAGTAAAGCGATCAATGGGAGAATTATAGAACTCTGTAGTGTAACCACTTCTTTTTGTCTAGTAAGCATTGAAATTTATATCTATCATACAACCAGAAAACAGTGAATTTCTATGTCTGTTTTTTTTTCTTTCTGATTAAAGGAGCCACAGTGGCACATTGGGTCAGACGCACACGTTCCTGGTTTTGACCAATAAAGTTCCTCAGGATTTTGCCAGAGTGATTTCACCTAGTCAGTGGTGCAGGACATAGGGCCTGACAGGACAGCTGTCAAGTCATTTGGACAGGACGAATAACCGATTTCCCATCCATGTACACATATGCATGCACATAAAAGATCCCTTGACAGTTGGAATTTGATATAAGAGTAGGCTGCAGTGCTGTTGTTCGGGTATAATTTCCCTCATAGCACACTGCATGGCGTATGCCTATCTTTATTAGCCCAGCCGGTGCAGAAAAATAGGACGTTAAATCCCATTTCATTTCATTTATCAAATATTAAGAATCAGAAAACAATTCTGAAGACTAAAGGGAGATAATTCATTTAAAAATAAATTGGTTCTACCATTACTGCAAGGTGAAATTTTGTTTTTTGTCATCCAATAGTAGCTTTCAACCATTTTCTGATAAACACAACTGTGGGTAACATTCACTAGGTTTATTAACTGCAGCATTTCAATGAGGTATACTTTCACCGTTATTAAGCAATGACGAGAACAG
This sequence comes from Patella vulgata, assembly GCF_932274485.2. NCBI lineage: Eukaryota > Metazoa > Mollusca > Gastropoda > Patellidae > Patella > Patella vulgata. The sequence goes on along the minus strand of NC_065884.2, from coordinate 61,266,035 downwards.
TGAAAGTACCCTCATTGAAAGATTGCAGTTAATAAACTTAGTGAATGTTATCCATAAAGTTGTGTATTATTATTTTTTACGGAAAATTGCCCACCTAATTAAGTTTCCATGAAATACAGCAGTGTTGACTATTATTTTATTTTATAGGTCTGTGTAAAGAATAGTTATAGTTTATCATGTGTAATGATCATGGTACAGAATATTCTACAAGTGATGGATAATAGCAAGGATAGGCTACTTTTTATCAACAGTATGATGGATATGTTTAAAGAACTTATATTAGATATGCATGAGTTCACAGAATCAGGTAATAATAATAATGCTGTGTATTGACCCCACAAAGTAGAAAATAACAGGAAGGATTGTCTGTGAAAGAGCCAATCACATATTTTTGTGTGCCTTTTAGACTGACTGATTTTATCTTTGTACAACTTATATTTATTTGGGGGTTTTGTTAAGTTATATTATAAAAACAAATATGGTTATTATCTAAATGGGATTTCTAAATAAGTGCAGACTGGTAGTAAGCTTTCCCTGCCTACTCCACACCACCATACCTTGGACTCTAAGGTAGGGAACCAAATCTATTTGCTAGAACTTAAATTAAGACACTATCCATAATAAAGCAACTGACATGGGAATATTTTCAGATAAAAATATTATTTCACTTCTTTTCTTCTCTAATTCTCCAATTTTGAGGAAATTATAATTGGAAAAATAAATGTACAAATCTAGAATCAGTACAAATTTAGCCCCAGCTTGGCAACTCTTGATTTAATACATTATTTTTTGTTTTGTTTTACTGTAGTTAGTTTTATGCTGAATAGCTAAGAATAATTCTCTTCGTTAAATTTTAGAGGAGGTTCATGATAGTGATTTGTTTTATATGGTAACAGCTCTTACAGAATTCACAAAACGAACAATACAGATGGCCTTCAAGAATATGCTGCTTTAAACATTATAAATACATCAAATTTTACACTTCATTGGCATCATTATCATATCAGAGAGTTCACTTTCTTATATTTTTCTTTTGTATATAGATTTTGAAATTTATCATGTCTGTCCCAAAAGTGTTATTTATACTGTTGTTAACTTGTAAACAGGGTCTTTTTTTTTATTTTTTACCCCAATTGTTTTTTTGTTTGTTTTTTTCATTTCTAATTACTGAGGTAATAAAAGTGAAATTTTATGGTAATTACTATAATAATTTAGACTTGCAATTGTTAAACCTAATCTTTTGACAAAACTAATTTCTATTCAAAGGCAAATGATGGTCATATTGGGTATATAAAGTTAAATGTTAAAAATGCTAGATGCCTCAAAATTGAGATCTTTAAAAAAATAATATTTGTAAATATATGTATGTTGTAAGTATGTAATAGATTATTGTAAATCACATAGTGATGTTGATAGAAAATAAGTGGAAACAAAAGAAACCCACATTTAATGTTAAAAAATATATCTATTGTCAGCACAGGTGGGCCAATCACATTTCTTGCGAGAAAATGGATGGAAAAGGAGAGACTTACTTTTTACACACCCACATTTAATATGGAGATGACAAATAGTATCATCACTGGTGTTCCATTCCAATTACTTGATATATTTTTAAAAGAAATTACAGGGATTGTTAATTGGTCATAAGAAAGACACATTTTAAAATTCTGAATTTATTGCTCTGTTTTGATTATAGTTTGTTACCAACATTACAAGACAGAGTTGTTTCAAAAAATTAAAATTTATGAATTTATTGCCCTGTTTTGATTATACATGTAGTTTATTACCACCATTAGAAGACAGAGTTGTCTCAAACAATTAAAATTCATTGTAATTCTCCTTTAAGTAATCTTGTTGGATTTTCTTAATACTATTTCTGTTGTAATGTTGTTTCATGTATTTTATTTTTAAAACAAAATATGAAACTGTGATATATTAGATTCGGGAGTTTTAGCCTTATTTCCAAATTTCGATGTTACAAATTTAGATATGCACTGTACTGTGCTTCTGTATAATTCTAGATTGATGGGGAAATAAACTTTAGCTATAAAAGGCATAAGCCAGAATTAGAACTTGTTTGGTTCTATACATGGCTAATTGTATTCATATATATGCTGCAATATACTACTACCCTATATTTGTATAAATTAATATGATAGTTCACATACTCACCCACAAAATGTTAGATCTGCTTTAGACTGAAGATTTTGAAAATAAGGTTCTTGTTGAATTCTAAGACAAAAAAACTGTGATAATAAATTTTAGTGTATTGTTTATTATTTTAGTTGAAATATTAGGATATTAAATTTTTTTCAAATTATTTGTTTTGCCTTCATTGTTTTATTTACTAAGTAAGATCGGACATATCAGTTGATTGATGTGTGTCACTCCATTGAACTATTCATTTCTGTTGAGAACACCTGACTTAGCAGCACTGTATTATGACATGGGAGTCACAGTACGTCTTCCCGGTGTTGGCCGATCAATTTTAAGTTTGTTGGGAATTTCCGGTGTGGTTTTCTCTAGTCAGTGGTGCAGGATGGAGGGCTTGGTAAGGATAGTGTTGAGTCATTTGAGTTAGCAGATGTCCCATTTACACATTAATATTCAATTCACAATAAGAGTAGGCTGCAGTCCAGCCAAAATTTACCTCATAACACACTGTATGACATCTGCCTGTTCTTCATAGCCCTGATGGAGCACCAAGGTTTACACATCAAAATCTTACCAGCCAACATTGTTTACTTTGGATCACACTATTGGCCGACAAAGTTCCTAGTTACACCTTGTGAAGGTGCAGGACACAGAGCCTGTTAAGGAACACCATCTAGTCATTTGAACGGAACGTTTGAGAGAGAGAGAAATGGGGTTTAACATCCACTCAACACAAACTAGGTCACTTCTGGACTAACATGGATCAATCTTTTCTCATTAATTCACTTGCGTGTAGGGGTATTTAGCAGTGGCAGGGCCCAGAGAAAATCCACGAGGTTGGACAGGCAACTCTACTCCTTGTCAAAAAATCAAAATCACATCAATGACAGACCTTGTGATGCAACATGCACGCGTTAACCATTCCGCCACCCAACCCCACTGAGACATTAAATATCCTCTGATAGAAATCTAAATAACAGTATGTTGTAGCACCACTGTGAGGACATTATATTCCTGTCTTCATTACCCTGGTTGGTGCAGAAAGGTTTTGTTTCACCTACATTATAACTTATCACTGCTTATTACTGAGCGATGATTAGGCTTCTCTAGTCATTGCTTGATGATGACTAGAGAAGCCTAGTCAAAACATCGCCCAGTAAAAGCAGTTATTGTATTCCATAGAATTGTGACCTGTATATGCCAGTTCAATTACAAAATGCAATTGAAACAATTTACATTATGACTTGTTTTGTTTTGATCAATGAGTTGAAATACATCAGTTTAAGTGCATTATGTGAAACGAATAGATTGTGGTTTAATCGTCAACACAATACTTTGGTCATAACCATGGTAAGTTTCTTTTATTTCTATGATTACTTGTGGAATTCCAGACAAGAGAATTATGGCCTGGACGGCGGCGTTTCCACAAATTATTCTTTGATTTCATTTGGTAGAGGAGGAGGTCATGCAATCTAATTTGTTTTTGTCACATCCAAACAATGGCACACTTCTGCTCAGCCCTGACAATTGCGGCCAGAAACAAATCAAATCTGGACAAAATAGTTGCAAACTCATTCTTTGTTGGGCCCGGTCACCTCCATACCACACCGAGACACATAAATATAAGAGGAAATGAAATCAATGAGATTTATTTTATAATTTGAGTTACAATATATACATACACATTAATACATTCATCTTATTTTATGATCACTTAGAACAAAATATATACATCAATTAAATTTCAAATGACAAGTTTTAGAACAGACAAATTTTCCGACTTTTAAACAAATTTTAAATTTACAAGGGCAATATTGAAAAATTTATTACATTCTGTATTGAATAAAAGCCTGAAGAGACTTCAGAAACAATTATATAATTTCAGCTGAAGATGACATCATTTGCAATGTCAAGTTGAACATGGCCTTTCAGACATGAAGAAGAAAGTCTTTGATTTGATGATGAATTTACACTTATTTATGTAGATAGAATCAATATCATTCACACATTAACCATACATACTGTATTTTCAAAAAAAATTTTAAAAATGGATAAGAGAATGTTTTTGGGGGTTTCTTTTTTTTTGCCTTAATACATTGTAGATTACAATGTCTTTAAAACTGCCAACTTGCAGAATGTCAAATTCATTCTAAAAATGAAAATTTTCTTCCAATATACAGAATTTGTAACTTCTTGCCAAAAAAGACCCTATCCAAAATAAGTAACTTGATTATAATCTATTTATGAGCAAATCAACAAGATATCCAATTAACATGTACACCCCCTCCCACAAACATTTATAATATAGGCCTACATGATAACTATTTAACGATCTATTTTTATTTACAATTAACAAATGTTAGGCTAACACACTTATATAATTATAGGAAAGGGATGTGGCTAATTATGGCTACAATACAATCCATTATTTTAAAACATTCACTTTATAATTTATATTGAATCTAGAAATTGTTTGCATTTGACTCTTAAAATATTCCAGTTATAAATAAGACTAGACATAGAAGGTGGATTTCATAACTATACCAATACAATAAAAAGATTTGTTCAAATGCTACATAGACAATGCACATCATCTTACTATTTGAATTTTAATTTACAAGTAAAATATACATGTACAAGAATGTATTGCAATGAAAAGACATCTAGACGCTTATAAATATCTGCAATAAATAATATGGTAAATTCACTGTTCTTGTTTATTTCCAAAAGTTATTGTATTTTGCCTTTTAAAAACTCTTTGACTACAATGTCTGTGAATTCTTAATAAAATCTAAACTAACATATTAAAGATCAAGTTTTGATAATGTTTTACTCTGCTCATATAATTCTATACAGTTTGCTTAAATTACACTTCATAACTGGCTCTAGAATGCATTCGTTGTTGTATAAATGAAATAAAAAATAAAACAACGTATATTCCCGCTGCTATCCAACAGTTCATTGCTGTTTGTTGATATTTTTCTTTAGCATATTCAAATGTGTGGTTGTTCTGAGCCCACTCATCTAAAGGAATATCCTCAATCAATGTTGGTGATCGAAGTTGGAAAAATAATCCAAGAAATCCCTGAAAAAAAGAAAAAAAAAGTGTTAAAGTCCAGCTTTAAAGGAGGGCACAGTAGCTTAGTGAGTATGGTGCTGACTCTCTAATCAGGGTTCAATCCTGTGGGATGAAATCTGATGTCAACTTGTGTACTTGTTGGAGTGCACATAATAATAGCTGACAGTTGCAGAGAGAGAGAGAAATGGAGTTTCAACACAAACTAGATCAATACAATTCAATTGTATTTCAATAATTGGCTTGCACATAGGGGTCTTAAGCAGTTGGAGGGCCCGGAGAAAACCCACAAGATTGGAGGGCGACCCTACTCCTTGTCACATACAAGCGGGTAGTCGAAACCATACCACCTGACTCAATGACAGACCTTATTATTTAATGGCCACCCAAGCCCACCCGCCATGACAGTTTGACTGCAATGGAAAGCATCTAATTGTTCGGGTGAAACGATAAACCCTGTATTCATTGGTGTGCATAGACAAGAACCTACATTCGTGACAGTTGGAAATGAAATGAAATGGGGTTTAACGTCCTACTGTTCTGCTCCTAACCTGGGCTAATGAAGACGGGCATACGCCATACAGTGTGCTATGAGGGAAATTTTGCCCGGGCAGTGGCACTACGGCCTACTCTTATAACGAATTCCAAATGCCAAGGGATCTTTTACGTGCACGCCAATGTGTACACGGGACCTCGGTTTTTCGTACCATCCGAACGACTAGACAGCTGCCCTTGTCAGGCCCTCCGTCCTGCATCACTGACAAGGGGGAAACCACGCCAGAAAATCTGGATGAACTTTCTCGGCCAATGCAGGGATCGAACACCCGACCTCCAGGCTAGCGAGCCAACGTCTTACCCATGTGACAGTTGGAATTCAATGAAAAATAGGTGTAAACACCATGGTCCAGGCATATACCTGTACCTGTCATTTAATGTTAATATTTCATTTCATTGATCCCTTATAAAATGTCAGAATGCTATAATAACAGCCAAGATTGATCTTTTGCGATATAGGTTCCATGCATTGAAAATTAATTAACAAGTGATATATTTCAATAGAGATCGATTGTATAAATTTTGGACGTTAATCTGTAAGTTAGTTTGTGCATTATGAAACCATCTAAGAAAGGCAATAACAACTTTATTCAAAATGCCCTGTATTCAGATATGTACATGTATAATTAATTCATCCGAACTCGAATAATCCTATTTTTGTATCTTAAACAAAATCAAAGATGGTCAGTCGTTCGTATCATTATAATATTCATTCACTTATGATTTCTACTGATAACTTGTGTGTATATGATTACAATGCTTTACTTGTGACCCAAATATTTCTGTGGTCATGCATATTATATACATAAGCTATACTGGATGGTCGAATAGACTTCTAAATCTACACACAGTTATGGTGGATGTAAAGAAAAAAATAAAGCATCAGTATATTAAATCTTTTAATGTTAATAAAAAATAAATTTTAATTAATGCACTACAACAGGAAATAACCCCACTTCACGCACTTGTCATATGATTTACATCATTCAATATTGGCAAGTGGTCTTTAAACAAAAGCATTGTTTCAAGGAATATATTATTATTAGTACTATAGCAGTATCAGATAACTGTACTATGAGGGGAGAAAAATATTATTATTATTAATGAAAAATTCCGTCAGTAAATAAGCATAAAACGGGTGAACTGATAATCAAGATGTTGAAGATGTTGACATTTTTCTTATTTCAATAGAACAAATTTCCGACTTCAGTTTTTATCCAGATTTTGTGGAGAATGTATATACAAATACTTACAAGCATTACAACACCCCATACGCTCAATATACTGCAATAGGCAGAGAGTTTTGGACCACAAAAAGGAGATACCATTTTGCCAATATTCGTCTACAAAGATCTGTCACCTTCACTGTGATCATGTGACTGTGTGATGGCACACATATTTATTTTATCGAGCGTTTCACAATTAATTTTCTCAAACGCAACAATAGAGATTTTAGTCAATGATTAAAACTTAAAAGTACTTTGTTTATAGCATCCATTTTTAAAGACAATAAATAAGTAATCTCGTCGAGTAAGATAATTGTGTGGTGCAAAATATGTGGGGCATCACAAATGATCAGGTGACTCATTCAAAATGGTGGACAGACTAGGTGAGAATGTTAAACAATTGTTTTTATCGTCTAATTTCTCAGTCCCATCATATAAAATCGAACAACAACTATGGAGGGTTGTTTCATACATAAAGGTTAATTCTAGTTCAGAAGATCTAAGAAATTCAGAAAATATTTATCTGTTTATTTTTGGTTTTAATTTGGAACTTGATTGACAACTCAAAAAAATACCTATGATGTATGTTGGTCTAGTCACCGTAAAATCGTTTATAGCGTACGTCAGAGAAAACATGTCGCACCTGCTAGATCTATTAATAAACAATCAGCTTGTGTATGCTGATATATACATTTTAAAAGATGTTAAATAAATTTGTAGACGTACATGTAGCATATAACTTTATAATCCTTCAAATAACCTTTAGCTTAGTTTGAGTTAAAAATAAATGAAATGTGTAAAATTAATTATGATTGTTGTGTTGATTTGTCATCTGTTTTGTAAAGTAGATATATGTCTATATCTAAAATTTTAGGTCAGTGTTGAGTCAGATGTAAATGATATTTTGTTAAACAGTAAACAGGTAAATCTAAAAATGAAATTAGAATCAACTGACAGCTTATAAATTATCCCTGGCATCACTAACCGAAATAGAACATCAGATCAAACACATTAATTTTACCAGAAACATAAAGGTTTTAAATAGGACTCTTCACAATCATAGTTCTAATTAACTGAGTATGCTTAAATAGAGTTTCTAGGTTCTATACTCTTTGTTTGAAGAAACTATAATGTCGAAGCACCGTTATTTCTTGACCTACGGTAATGGGTGAGGTTACCATGCTCAGATTGCCTAGTTATTACTGTTGATTCATCTCCAATATACTGGTAACACAAGGTACAATTTTATGGATACACAATTACTGAGTTTAATACTAAGCGACGTTTTGACGAGGATACTCTCGTCTTTATCAAGCAAATGATACAGGTATGTATTCTGTATATATTTGCCTACTATTCACATACCTGTATCATTTGCTTGATAAAGGCGAGAATATCCTCGTCGAAACGTCGCTTAGTATTAAACTCAGTAATTGTGTATCCATAAAATTGTACCTTGTGTTTTGTGTTAATAATTACTAAATGCCAATCAAAGAAAATATACAGGTAGTTCATTTTTCAAAACAATTTATAAAAAAATCTTTTCTTCTATTTTCGATATTGAAAATATTCTGGATAATGCACTATAAATTATTTTTATCAAAATGTTTAAATACATGTAGAAGTACATATAAGCTGATTCTCATTTGCAAGTAATTAGAGAAGTTTTCATATAGTGTTGATAGGCACTGTATAGAATTTGTTGATTGAGGTTTTATGTTTTCCATGTTGTTGTACATGTATGTATAAGACTTAGGCCTAAGCTTAAACTTGAAATCTATTTTTAGCATTTTACAATTATTGCACAAAATAGAAACAAAATCATGATCATGAATTGGCAGTTATCAAGTAGCAGTAGCCTTTATGTGTGTAAAATCATTGGTTTTGGACTTTGTTCCTCTATCATTTATTCATTGAAAGGTCATTCCTGTACAGGAAAGTAGATTCATTAATGCACTGCCTGACCTATGACAGGCTTGGCTGGTACTAGTAGTAGAATGATGAATGAATTTGGTACTGTAACATTAAACTGTGTTTTTGTACGTGTAGACTACACAGTAACTTGAACTAGTGATAATTCATTTCATCATAAAGGAATCAGCCATAATCATCCACAAAATTAGGTGTTTTGTTCAAATTGGTACCATAACCAATATTATTGTAATGTTTTTAGAGGTGTGAAATTCTTTTAAACAGTAAGTATTACATATAGATGAGTTAATTTATGGATTACATGAACATGTACTACCATCACACACTCTCTGTACCGGTAGTTCAAAATTATACTCTTTTTTTGGGGAGTAGAAAGTACTAAGGTAGCCAGAAATTTAGGAGACATGGACCTTCATTTGTACCAGCTTACATCTCTGACACCATATCCATATTTTTGTTTCAGATATATTTGTTGTGAATTATTTCTGTGCATTTACAATAATTCACATATTATGTTGCTTTATTTATGTTTTTCATTAAAAAAAAATTTCAGTGAATTCAGAAGCTAATAACAGAAGAATAAATTTTGTTGAACAGTGTTTTGGATCTTCTGGTCAGGTAGGATTCGTTTTTACTCATGTCTGTCTGAAAGTGAAACAAATCTATAGATAATGTGAAAAATTTAGAATTACTTCAGCCTGAAAATAACCTTGCTGGGATTTTATATTATTAAGCTTTGTTGAATGTTTCTTTGTTGTATGATCTATCTAGTGTAAAAGACAAGTACCAATTGTCAGATTTGAAGTCAACAAATGTAGCTTAATGTAGTTGGAATTCAAACAAACTTTCCCTCATAGCACACTGTATGGCATATATCCTTAGACCAGTTGGAGCAGAACAGTACGACGTTAAACCTCATGTCATTTGATTTCATCTTCTTTCCATTTATAAGTATATTATAAGTTCTAATTGCCAATTTTGATATCCTCCTATTGATGTATTGGTTCATAGTTCCACAGTATTTTGAAATACTTCTTTTTATGCACTGAAGTTTTTAACAAGTATAGTAATTGTTTTTATTTTATTTCAGCCTTTAGTGTCTCCTGGACGAGTTTTAGTAGGGGAAGGTGTCTTAACCAAATTATGTCGTAAAAAACAAAAACCTCGCCAATTCTTTCTTTTCAACGATGCATTAGTTTATGGAAATATTATTTTACACAAGAAAAAGGTAATTTATGAATCTCTTCTGTTAAAGTTATGACAATCCAAAATAAACAGTGAATATGCACTATAAATATTAGACTTACGGTATAGTCTTACCAAATGAATAGTGCTCTAAGAATTATTAAAGTCAATAAATGTGTATTTATTTTAAATTTCATGTTATCACATTCTGTTGATTTTGCGATGTGTTTATTAAAATAACTATTTAAAGCAAAATTTTCAGTTCTTTTTTTTTTTTTTAAATTGAAATAAGAAAAAATTTTATACATGTCGCATTGTTTGTCAATCTGATTAAAACACAGATCCTATTTCGTTTCGTTTTTTATAGTTCAAAATTTCGTTTTATTTGTCTGTACTGCACTAGTATCTTGAAGAGTTGTTATAAACCTGCATTCTGGATAGCATGAGGGAATAGCCAATGAAACCATCTGTTACGGCGACTTCTTGGCGTGCGATGCACGGATCTGTGGGAAAACCACTAGAAACGTCAACACTGATTGATTAATCAACGTCTGATGCCATAGGGTCAAAAGCCACTCATACGACCCCTGAAGCGACCTCCCAATACAACTGGTCAGATCTTCATGTAGTGTAGGCCATCGAAAGTATAAAAAAAGAACCGAAATATAGATCTGTATTTTAATCAGATTGAGTAATTGTTCAAGTGAAGTACAATATAAAAAAAACGGAAATCCAAATTTACAGTATGTGACGAAAGAGCAAGAATATCCCATTAGTTAATATTGCAAAGCAATTTTTGTGTATTCATTATCTTTTGTGTGCAAAGTACAGTGTGATTTTAGATGACAATTACAAATTTTCGCACAAAGATTTGATATTGAATGAATGTGAAAGAAATAAGGGCTAAATGATACCCGGGTTAAAGTGGTAGTATAAAGTTATTTTTACAAATTTAGATGATCTATTAACCCCTTATCACTTGAATTCTCACTGCTTCCTAGCACCTGTATGACTGTTGTATATATATAGACAGTCTAGGCAGTTTCATTAATTAGCTAAAAAAAAACATCACTTTTCTCTAATTTAACTATTTACATTTGTACCGAGTACTAAATGGTAATTTCACTCAAAAAAAAAAAGGATACAGCCAATTAAAGAAATCATATATGAGATAAGGCTGCTTTAAAAAAAAAAACCCATGTGATTATATCTGGAGGCAATAATTGATGAACATCTATCTAACTCATGTACTATATTATGTTATGTAGTTAGGTTATCAGATAACAGTCTTAATATATAAATAGACTAATATAGTTTACTTTTATAGAAAGCTTTATATATGTAGTCTATTCTGGTTAATGACCAGGAGAAGATAATTCAGGAGGCAGCAGGGTTAAAAGGGAAAGCCCCCATTTTTATAAGAATATGAGGTCATTTTGAATTGATTAAGGGGTTTATAATGTGGGGTGGAATGGGGTTTCACACACCTCTTAATTGACTTATTATCAAGTAATTAAGTAATTTATTCTATGTGATAATTTTGAGAAGTAATAAACAACTTGTTTTATTTTTGACAGTATAATAAACAGCATGTTTTACAATTAGAAAATATCAAACTTGAAGATATACCAGATGATGGAGGTAAGAACATGTATACCACATTGATGCTTTTTCACCCATACATTCCAGACATGTCCTACGCTATTTTCCAAATGTTGACCAGGCATATGCCCAATCAGACATCAAGATAATATGGTGAATAATATTCAAAATTCCAAAATTGTTTGACTGTACTGAGTGTATAGCTACTACTCATATCGATTATTGTTGATAATACGCTGGATGGATTAGGCAATTAAGTGATCAAAATATATATCGTGTTATACCATGTATACACCTACCTTGGTTAACTACTTAATCTGCCTTGATTGACCGACTTAATCCTATGTCGGACAATTCATCAATCCAATCTTCAACAGAAGTCATTGCTTCTCCTTTGTTGGACTATTTATTTATCAGTCCAATAATAGTGATCATAAATTTAATCTACGTGATTACCTTGTGTGTGGTATACTATACCACAAACATTTATTTAAAATCTCATCATGTATAAAACAATGGATATTACTAGTAAAAATAAAATCTAAAATTAATAGAGGCAAAGTACTTGTTCATAACAAATAATTAAGAAAGATTCATCTGGTAAGGACCACAAAAGTTTGGCTTCTCATTTCTTTTATGGGGAGGGGGAATGATTTAAAGACAGAAAAGTACTTATCTGTTCTTTAAATTTTAATATTTTAAATGTGCAGATATGATATACCGGTACTGTAATGAAATTTATGGCCTGTATAATAACCATAAGTAATATACAAGTACTGACTAATATGATAATAAACTGAACATCAAGGGTTCTTTAACGTGCACGCCAACAAGCACATGGATAGATCTTGTTTTTTGTCTCATCTCAATGACTAAGCACTTTTCCTTGCCTTTTTTCCTTGTAAGACCTTCTGTCCTACACCACTGAGGTAACTTTCTTGGCCAAGTTGAGGATCGGACCCCAGATCTCAGGTTTAAATCATTATCTCATATCTTGTTTTATTTTCAGCATATAAAAATGGTTGGAAGATAATCAACCCAAGTAAATCATTTGCTGTATTCGCAGCTACAGCTACAGAGAAGAAAGAATGGATGGCCCATATCAGAAAATGTGTTAATGATTTACTTGTAAAACGTTAGTCTAAACTTTACTATAGGTGTACGAAGGGGAGGGTATTATGGTCGTAAATTTGCTGCTTCAATCATTTGATGAAATTAATGAAATAATATGTGATCTAGATGTATGATGGAATTATAGATTAAGTGAGGTTGGATGGCCGAATGGTTTAAAATCTAAGCTTTATATCATAAGGTTTGTCATGGAGTCAAGTGGTCTGGTTTCAATTTCCCGGGTCCTACGGTTTCCTCCCACTGCTAAAGACCCCTATGCTGAAGCAAATTATTGAAATAAAATTGAAATCTATAGATGTCAATCCCAAAATGATCTAGTTTGTGGCAGTTGGACTTTTAATACCATTACTGTCATTATGTATTAAACAGCCGTTCTGTTAGAGCTAGCGCTGTATCATGCGGTCTGTCATTGAGTCAACTGAGTTAACTGGCGGGGTTTCGATTCCCCGGTTGTACGTGACAAGGAGTAGGGTCGCCTGTCCAAATTCGTGGGTTTTCTCTGGGTCCTCCGGTTTCCTCCCACTGCTAAAGACCCCTACGCGCAAGCGAATTGTTGAAATAAAATTGAACAATGTGTTAGTCCAGAAATTACCTAGTTTGTGTCAAGTGGACGTTAAACCCCATTTCTCTCTCTCTCTCTGTAAGAGCTAAATCTTTCTATTGCAAGTCTTTCTTTAGGCCTTAAGGTTATATAAATTATTAATTAGACATTTATTAACATGTCAAGACCATAATCAACTCTTGATTGGTCCATTTAATGATTTAATTTAAAAATGGAGTGGATAGGCTAAGAGTAAGGTAGCTACTATACGATCAGTGCACACATCTTGTCAACACTACAACCATTGATAACGTTAATTACTCAAAATAAAGTAATTTGAATGAAATTTTCAATATATTCATTTTGCATTATCTGTTTTTGAAATATTATAACAAGAACAGCCAACTCTTTATGTAAATCTTACATAATGCCCCTTTAATTGTGGTTTCCACGTTATTTTCATGGACATTAAAATATTAAGGCTTTATTTGTTTATTCTATAATTGATTTGTACATTTTGAATTTGAATTATTTTTTACAGGAGGAATAACGCAGACTTCAGAACATGATTCACCTGTCTGGGTACCCGATCAAAATGCTCAAACCTGTATGCACTGTAAAAAATCTGAGTTCACAGTCTTAAATAGAAAGGTAAGCATTTAGTTAGGTAAAACCGAAAAAGAGAATTTTATGCCAGATAATAAGTTAAATTTTAACAAGGCATTGTCACTTTAGTGAACACTAGTAAACTGTTAAAATGCGAAGAGATTTTGTGACAAGCATTCCTGAAATACTTTCGATGGTCTCTACTACATGAAGATCTGTCCAGTTGTAGTGGAAGGTTGCATCAGAGCGGCTTTTGACCCTATGACGTCAGACATTTGATTAACCAATCAACTTTGATGTTTCTAGTGGGTTACCCACAGTTCCGTTCACCTCTGGCCAAAAACTCACCGTAACAGACCGTTTCATTGGCTAATACATGTATAAAGACAAGTGAAACAAAATTTTGAACTATGAAAAACCAAAACGAATAGGATTTGTGTTTTAATCAGATCGAACGACAGGGTAAATGATATATCCACAGATGTGAAATACGGAATAAATAATTCAAGTCAGTATTTCTGCTAGAAGACTTTAACTAGAATTTAATTTGAGAGACATTGGGTGAGGTCATGTTTCAATCCATGCTGATTTTAAAACAGCAAGTGAACGTGAACTTTATTATTAATTTTTTCGAAACTAAAATGGTATAATAAATAAACAACAACATGGATGACCAGCTGGTGTTAGTTACTATATTAACTCTATTAAAAAAAATGTGAATATGCCGTTATCTGTTTTGCGCCATTTGCGTTAATTTTTTCACTGCCATATCAAGTGTTTGTATATTATTTAATGCTTTAATTGATATGATTTGTACATTTCAGCACCACTGTCGTAAATGTGGTATTGTTGCCTGTAACACCTGTACGAACAAGAAATGGTTATTACCCCAGCAATCGGCTAAACCATTACGTGTTTGTTTAACCTGTTATAATCAGCTATCCTTATCGTCAGCTCCAGCCGTGAGTTCCGGTGATAATAACAAAATACGAAAATGTAAGTTTTTATCAACTAAGGCCACATCAATGTGATTTTCTATTCTTCGTGAACACCTGTAGAAAATATTTTCCTTCATATTTCTCCAGGAAAAAGACTTATGTAAAAACCAAAAGTGCTTGGTTTTGTTGTTCAAAAGCTTTCAGTTCCAAATTTTTAAGTTTTGGAATGTCTTTCTCCTGATCAATCTGATTAAAATACAGACATATATTTCATTTTGTTTTTTTATACTTTCGATGGCCTACACTACATGAAGATCTGACAAGTTATAGCTATAGGTCACGTCAGGGGTCAAAAGACCGACTTATGACCCTATGATGTCAGACATTTGATTAACCAATCAGCATTGATGTTACTAGTGGATTACCCACAGTTCCGTGCAAAACACGCCTAAAGCTCGCCGTGACAGACCGTTTCATTGGCTTATCCCTGACACCATTAAATAACTTCTCTTCCAGATCCAAGTTTAGTATAGAGAAGTAAAATGAAATTTTCAACTATAAAAACGAAACGAAATAGGGTCTGTGTTTTAACCAGATTGTCTCCTGATTAAAGTGGCAATTTATTTATCAAGACACCAAAGAACAGAAAATCAAATTTATGTGGTCTAATGATTAGTGTGGGGGTGGAGCCATTAATAGGTCATAGACCAGTTATTTAGTTTGTAATTCTTTAGTGAAGTTTGAACATGATTGGGTTATTTTTAACTATTTTATTAGGCACCAGGGTTAGGTCTAACCTTAAGCAATGAATAGTTATTATAGGACAAAGTAAAAGCATTTAGTGCAGAAAGATGGTTAGATCTATTTGATAAGGCCAACTTCAAGTTTGGTCAAAATCACAAGATGTAAATAGGGCTGGTACTAATCCCTACCCTAATCCTAACCCTGGACCTAGCCCCAAATTCTTAAACCTAACCCTAACCTACAATCTTGCCAAGAATAACATGTGCTAACCTTATTACATCTCGACGACCTTGTCGAAAATTGAGCTGGCCTTAAAAATAGATTCTTCCAATCTGTTCCCTATACAAGTGTTTATAATGAATTTGATGTTTCACACTTGTATATTCTAATCATTTTTTTCTTGAATTTAGTTAAAGAAACATGTAAGAGCTAAATCTGACCATTACAGATCTTTATTTTGGCTTCAAATTTTATGTAAATTATTAATTAGACATTTATTCATATGACAAGCCCATAATCAACGAGTAGTCATGATTTTGAATGGTTTAAAACACAACCGCCATTAAAAATGGATAACCCAGATTTCACTCAGAATAAAGTAATTTTACTGACGTTTTCAATATATTCATTTTCATGATCTATTTTTGAACTATTATAGCAAGAAAGGCTCTTTATCTAAATCTTACATAATGTATCTTTAATTAGTGTTGTATTCTACTTGTACTTCTTTACCAATAAATATATTATATTTATACAGATACTCCGATTAATATTCCTGACTCAGATGACGATTCATCTGATGATGATGATGATGATGAACCTACACCCAGTGTTGACACAGTGGATAATACATACGAGGTATGCTCAACTTCCTTCTTGATGAATTTATCATATTTTATTACTAAGTGTGGATTAAATGACGAGAATATATTGATATTGCACGATAACATCAGCCCAAGTGTTATATAATATAATACGCAAAGTTAAAATACATATTACACTTTCACACACAGGTATTTCTATGAAATCACCGTGTGACTCCCATCTTAGATAAATGATATTTGAAATATGGTACGCCAAATATGGTATCTCATGGAAGGAAAAAACCTTTAATTATATCCATTGTTATTGAAAGGACTTATGGCATGGTCTTGGTCTACCTTCACTTGGCTATTCAACCATTTTAACCTCTCAAATACAAACAGCTCATGAGATTTCAGCAATATAAATATGGTCCATCTGTACCTTTCATCTGTCAGTCACGCTTCTTGGAACATAAAAACTGTGCTTTTAACTTGCTGGTGTGACTGAGTTTGATGACAAACAGTTTCTGCTTAGGCTAAGCACAGATAAGCAATTTGATTTGGTGTATAATTCCATTACATCAATACCATGACTATGTTTGAAAATTAGAATTTTTAGCTCGAGCTAAGCAGAGTGATAAGAAATTTAATTCCGTTAAATCCAAACAGGAAGATTATCTACTGTTGATATTTTGGTTTTGATCCTTAATTAAATGTTGAATAATCAATTTGAGGGTATTTCCTTGCTGTTTGAATGAGATATTGTTTGAAAAATGCTAATGTTATAAATAGCGCAAATAAGACGTAGTTGAAATTTGTTGTTAATTTATTACAGTCACAGTTTCAAAGTTATGAGGCAGAAGAAGTTCCTGATTATAAAGCTGGCCAAACTCATCAGTAGTAACATTATATAGTAACTTTCAAGACTTCTCTCTACTTCTACTTTCATTTTATAAAACTGATCTTTGTTTATATTAGTTTACAACAATTACTCTTCATGCAATGTCCATACGTAATTTTCTTGCTCTTTTTACTTTATAATGAGTCAGTATAACCTAGATAATTGATTAAATCTTTTTGATATTAAGAAAACTTGATTGATTATCAGCATTAACATTAACTATTTATTTAGTTCTTGCAAAAGTTATAAGAGCTGAAACCTCTTAGGTAAAAATAAAGTATTGAATTGTATTCATCTGGTGTGGTATGATTAAGTCAGCATAATTTCAAATTGTCAACAGTCAAATACAAAAACAGTTACATCTCAATACTGGCTTTATATAGATGGAAAATGTTCAACAAAGGCAGATTTTAATTCCACAAAAAAAATTGACACATAAAATATAATTAAATTGCCAGTTTTGGAAGGGTGGGACCCAAATAAATGTGTAAAAGGATTAGTTATAACTTATACTGTAATATTTGATATGGAATAATGAATTAATTAATATTGCCAGTAAATCAGTCTATATAAACTGCAACAATATATGTGAAAATTTAATTGATTGTTATCAGATTGTGATTTGAAAATGGCAGTTCGCCCATGTAATCAATGGTGACTTAAATTAGCCTCAAGTTAAGTTCTCATGAATGTGGACTGTGTGTACCTTGTGGTTGTTGGGGTTATACATTATACTCCAATTCTTAAGTTTATATCTGCATCATTTTTATTTGTCTTTTATTCTCAAATGAATGATTTGCATGTTTTTTTTCTACTCTAGTCTATAGTGCTATATTGCTGCTATAGTCTATAGTGCTATATATATTGCTTCTATAGTGCTATGTTGCTGCTATAGTGCTATATGGCTACTACAGTCTATAGTGCTATATTGCTGTTAAAGTCTATAGTGCTATATTGCTGCTACAGTCTTTAGTGCTATATTGCTGCTATAGTCTATAGTGCTATGTTGCTGCTATAGTCTATATTGCTACTATAGACTATAGTGCTATATTGCTGCTACAGACTATAGTGCTATATTGCTGCTACAGTCTTTAGTGCTATTTTTCTGCTGCAGTCTATAGTACTATATCTCTTCTATAGTGCTATATTTCTGCTGCAGTATTTAGTGCTATAATTCAGTAATTGTGACATGCAGCTCTGATCAGATTTATTAAAGTTAAGTTTTGCTATTTCTTTTATTTTCCTTTATGATAGTATTTTATTTTCACCTGTTTATGATTTGTGATGCCTTTGATGTTAGAATATGAAATTGATATTGTTAGGCTAAATTTATTGCAATGAAGAGTGGCTGCCATGTAACAAAGCATATATGCCCACAGCAGCTATGTTATTCAAGCATTCCGTAAAGGCTGTTGCTTTGTTCATGTTTTGATCGCTGGGGGGTGTTTACAAGATTCTACAATGTAATGATAGCGGATTGTGTCTTTAAACCTTCCCTGGAATCCTTCACATACTAGGCTGGCCTATTATTAAATCTGGGCAATAACTCCGGAAATACTTATCTGATATAGTAGTTATTTTATAAACTGATTTATCACAATAATCGAAACAAAGAACATAGATTTCAAGTAAATCAGACGATGACTTTAGCTGTTAAAGCATTCTCAGGATTGTACAAATTGCTAAGGGCAATAACTCTGGAAGTTACTAAATTTGCAGAATAATGTGAACAACATGTATAATTTTTTTTTAACTATTTGATGACAAATATAGTCTTTAGGGTGTTAAAAATTAATTATGGACAGATGGATATAGGCAACAGCATTTATAAATAGCAATAAAATTATTACATCCGAGTTACTTTTACAATTTAGTCAAGATTCTTCTAACAATACTATTTTGGACTTGGAAGTTTTTATAACAAGCATTGAGAGTTCTTGATCTTTCCAGACAAATATCTGGCTAATCCTTCATTGATGGTTTCGGATCAATTTTAAGTTCCTAACGGCACGGTCTGAAATAGCTAGTTACAATCACTTTATTATTGAGTGTCATAATTGTTCAGTTTTAGTAACAATATTTTTAACCTTTCATAGGCAACAAACATGAATTGTGTATTTTGTGTTCTGCTTCTTCACTCATCATATAACATTAGGGCAATTTCAACTTTTTTCGTTGAAGAATGGGTCAAAATTTGTTTGTCACAGATAATTGTCAAAAATTTACAGGAATGGGTTATGTAAATAGTCAATCTACGCATGAAGATTTGACTGAAGAGGGTATTTTGATATTAAAAGGTAATTTTTAAAATTCACGAATGGCAGCTGCCCTTTTTTCACCTGTCCTTAACCAAGGGAATCAATCACATGCAATGTATTCTAATATCTTTTATATTTGCAAAGTCTTTTTCACATACCTATATATTCTTATGGAACGTTTCATTGAAATTTGCAATTGATTTTGTTTGTAAATATTTTGTATTTAAGTTTTGTAAATATATAGAGATACATAATTCTGTTTTAATTATAAATATTATTTCCTGTAGAATTTCAAGCAAGATTATTGGGGTTTTTTATTTTAAAGTAGAAAATTATTAAAATGATTAAGTCATGTGTTCTAAGAAGGACCCAATTAAATGAACTACTATTTTTACAAAAAAAAATTAGAAATTTTGTCTACATTTGTTGTATTGATAATAAAGATTTAAAAAAATAAACAAACCTTACTGTTTATAAATAAATTTTCTAATTCCTGTGATACTTTATTATACCAAGAGAGCCAAAAAGTGAATTAGGATATTGTACAAAGACACATTAAAATGTTGTATTTCTAAAGGTGTTCTACCAGTAAAATATTTCTATATCGTACAGAGACATGTTAAAATGTTGTAAAGATGTTCTACCGGTAAAATATTTCTATAAACAGTGTGTGTGGCTGTTTAAACAACATGTAGTTATTCACACTTAAAAAACTGAGCATCTAGGAGGACAGAAATAAGGAGTATGAAAGTTAGTAATTTATAGATTAATACAGTAAATATATACCTGGCAAATAAATTCACCTTTAACTGCTGGAATTTCTCAGGTTCAACAATAATAATTAACCATAAATGCACTACTGGTTATATTCAGTTTGCTTGTAATTCTTTGGTAGGCCTATATCACAAAGAAATACAACATTTTCGATCTTAACATTAATATTTGTTTGGGGTGACCCATATACAACATTATAAATCAATATCTATCAAACCCCTTTTAGAAATACAACAACTAGATGACAAGATTACATTTATTTAATACAATTAAACTTCACAACACTTCATCAAGTTAAATACACATCTAAGGCCAAACCAATTTAATTTTTATTTGGGTTCTCCAGTCTGTTGAAAAAATGAACCAAGTACTTTTTCCCCCCTGTGGTGCCAGCCATTTGTTTGTGATCGAAGTCAGCTGTTCATGACCACAACTTAATGAAACTTGCTGGAAACCACAGAGTTGTTCTAGGCAACAGTGAAACTTATTGTTAAATTATTTTTTTCCAGATTAAATAGGAAGCCAAATTTGTAATAGATGTTCCTGAATGAACAAAAATTAAGATTGGGCCTGGTCCATCTGATTAAAATACAGATCTATATTTCGTTTTCTTTTTTTTTATTTATACATTCGATGGCCTCTACAACATAAAGATCTGACCAGTTTTAACGTCGCGTCAGGGGTCATACGAGCAATTTTTGACACTATGACGTTAGAGATTTGATTAACCAATCAGCGTTGACGTTTCTAGTGGGTTACCCACAGTTCCATGCAACTCACGCTAAAAACTTGCCGTAACAGACCGTTTCATTGGCTAATCCCTCACATCAATAGGAACGTGGGTTATATAACACTTCTTCCAGATCCTAGTATACTAAAGACAAGTAAAACGAAATTTTGAACCATAAAAACCAAAACGAAATAGGATCTGTGTTTTAATCAGATTGGGGCGTGGTCTTAATATGTAATATGTTTACATACCAACTTGTGTTTATATGATTAGTTATTGCCTGTTATTTATATGTATGCATGGTTTTAAAATGTTTATTTTCAAATTGAATTTTTGTTTGTAAACTTTAATTTTATTATAAGATACTAATGATTATATATTATTATTGATTCATTCAAATATAAAACCACAAATAATTTATTTATTGATATATAGGAATTAATGAAACTTGAACAGTTATTAGAGTAAGTTTCCATTATTTATGAATGGAATTAATGAAACTTTCAAGAAAGGTTATTAGCGTAAGTTTCCATCATTTATGAATAGAATTAATGAAACTATAAGAAAGGTTATAAGTGTAAGTTTCCATCATTTATGAATAGAATGAATGAAACTTTAATAATGGTTATTAGAGTAATTTTCCATCATTTATGAATGGAATGAATGAAACTTTAAGAATGGTTATTAGAGTAAGTTTCCATCATTTATGAATAGAATTAATGAAACTATAAGAAAGGTTATTAGTGTAAGTTTCCATCATTTATGAATAGAATGAATGAAACTTTAATAATGGTTATTAGAGTAATTTTCCATCATTTATGAATGGAATGAATGAAACTTTAAGAATGGTTATTAGAGTAAGTTTCCATCATTTATGAATGGAATTAATGAAACTTTAAGAAAGGTTATTAGCGTAAGTTTCCATCATTTATGAATGGCATAATTACCTTGCAATAGCAAAACAGAGTAATTTCGATTAGATCTCGATATATATAGTACAACCCACCCCTGCACAAAAGGTACAGTCCTTACCAAGGTATGATAACGCTTTCTACCATTGCGTCATGGGGGACATTAAGTACAGGAGATTATAATGTAATAAAAAGTTTCAATTATCAGAAAATCTCTTTTGGTTAATTGGCCATAACTCAAAAATCCTTCCTATAATGAAACAATTTCTTATAATTAATTGATTCCTGAGATGGCCAGAACTTCACTGAGTCTCTGGTTATTTGATTTTAAACGTAGGTGGACTTCAAGGGCCGGGGGGGGGGGGGGGGGGGTAAATCTACAGTTAAAGTCAGAGGTACACAGTGATAGCTATTAATATAACAAATCTATGTTTATTGGTACCCTTTAATATAAATATTGATTTATATCTTCATAGGTCATACTTTTAATATAAATATATTGAACATATAAATTTAATCCTTTAGCATCTGGATCGCCCCAAGTTACTGCTTCCTCTGTCACCCCCACGTGAATAGTTGTCAACTATTAATAAAGTAACATGTAAGACTTGTATAAAGAGCTGGCACCTCTAGCTATAATTGTTTAAAGATAGATAATGAAAACGGAATATATTGAAAATTTGTCAAATTTCTTTATTTTGAAGTTATAAATGTCAATCATTTCCGTTAATTACTTCTAGAGTTATGTCCCTTGTTTCACTTTGTTGGACCTTTTGATTTTGAACTCTCAAACAATGAAAATTTACAACTGATTCATATGAAATTGTCTTGTACATGCCCCCAATTACCTACAAAAGGATAAATATGCGACAACCCTAGCGAGTTGATTATGGGGTTGTTATCTGAATATAACATTTGAGACCAAATGAATGACCTGCAATAGACAGATTTAGCGCTTACATAATGCACCTTTAAAGGACTATACAGCTAGTACTGTGATAAGGGTTTTTTCCCAGGGTTAAAGACTCCTTCACGCAAGCAAATTATTGAAATAAAATTGAACCATATGTTAGTCCTGAAATGACTAGTTTGTGTCGAGTGACGTTAAACCTCATTACTGTCTCTCTCTGTGATTAGGGTGGTTTATGCCAAGGAAGCAGTAGCTTTCACAAAACAATGTAGAAAAAATCACATTTAAGTTTTGCAGGCATTTGAGGCAGTCAAAACATGTACCAGGTGCTAATGCCATTATATGATTAAGAATCATTAATATATATTATTCACACATTGTCTTGAATTATAAATATTTTTCTACCCATGTCTTTAATTCATAAAAATATTTAAATATGCAAGAACAAATATCTTTGTCATTTTGTTTATTATCATCCAATCTAATTAAAATGAGATAAGGAACCAAGAACTTTTTGTTATTTTTATATTAAAGTGACATTATGGAAGATTAGATAAAGAGCTGACAGTTCTCGCTATAATATTAATTGTTAAAAAATAGATAATATAAAGGGAAAATATGCTGAAAATTCCAGTCAAATTACTTCACTCTGAGCCTAGAATTACTGTTCAATAACACTGTAGCCTCGATTGTCATTGTTATGATAATAAAAAGTCTTGATTATCAATTTTTATGGTTGATCATCAACCGCAGACAAAATGGTTTGTTACTAAATCACAATTGAGAGAATAGCTCGCCAGAATACATATGGTTCTGGTGTGGCTTGAGGTTTAATTTTCATTACTATCATCAGTAACCCACCCCACAGTTGACTGTCTTAGACTCATTAGTAAATTCATTCTATGGCTGCAGACCAATAAATCAACTACCACATCTATTTAGTTATCTATTTTTTATCAGTACATTAACATTATGTTCTGTAGATTCATACTGTCTTTTAATACACTATTCAAAATTCTACGGAATTCATTTACTGTTTATAACTTAACATTTCAACTACCCTTAATCACGTAGGGAGCCACGGTGGCTCAGTGACATTTACTGTTTATTACTAAACAACATTTCAGCAGGTCTTTATTAAGCAGGGAGCCACGGTGGCTCATTGAGTAAGACACTGGCTCGCTAGCCTTGAGGTCTCAGGTTCGCACCCTGTTGGCTGAGAAAGTTCCTCAGGATTTTCCGGCATGGTTTCCCCTTAGGATGGAGGGCCTAACAAGGACAGCAGCCTAGTCGTTCGGATGGGATGGAAAACTGAGGTCGCCTGTACACATTGGCATGTACGTAAAAGAATGCTTAACAGTTGGAATTCGATATAAGAATTGGCCGTAGCGCCGCTATCCATGCAAAAACTTCTCTCATAGCTAGTTTTTTAATTGTATGATTGCTTGATAAAGAAATGAAATGGGTTTTAACTTCCTACTTCTCCACACCAACCTGGCTATTAATAAAGACAGCGCTTTGTACATTGTAAGACTAGGGTATCCTAGTCGATATGTGGCTCTGTAATAAACAGTAATTGTATTCCATGTAATTGCTAAAAACTAGAGAATCCGAGTCGACATGTGGCTCCATAATAAACAGTAATTGTATTCCATGTAACTGATAAAGACTAGGGTATCCTAGTCGACATGTGGTTCCGTAATAAACAGTAATTGTATTCCATGTAATTGCTAAAAACTAGAGAATCCTATTCGACACATGGCTCTGTAATAAAACAGTAATTGTATTCCATGTAGTTAAGTTGTTCTGTCTATTTCCAGTTAAGTTACTAAATGTCATTGAATAATTTCTCTTTTAACTCTTTTACAACAAAATTATTTTCTATGTTGTACCCAAGTTAATTGCAAAAAATTGTACAACTTTTTTTATTCAAAATTACTTTCATTTATACTTTGTTTAGGCTTAACTTCTAAAACATTAAAGATGCATTATGTTACAGCTAAATCAGCCAATTGCAGGTTTTAATTTTGACTTCAAATGTTATATAAACTATCATTGAGGCATTTATTCACAAACCTATAATCAACTCTTTAGACCATTTGATGGCTGTGATTTTGAATGGAATTGAACACTCAGGAGATTTAAAAATTTGACAATAAAATGGATAATTGAGACTAATGTTAAGCACAGTTCACACCACGATAAACAATCTACACTACATCTTGTTGAAACTTCAAACACTCATAACTTAATTCAGAATAAAGTAATTTGATTATCTTAATCTTACATAATGCATCTTTAATAGCTTATCTGGAATTGATTCACAGACAGCATAAAATTATTTTATTTCCAGTGCTTTCTTGACCAGATTTCATTCACTTGTTAATCTTTATAAATTTTATAATCAAACTAACTTTGTAGTTTCTCATTATGGAAACCATTCTGTGTAAATAAATTAACACTTTTCTAAGTTGATAATTAAGTCCCTCCATTGCTTCCATACATGAAGCTCCAATTCTGTTAACAGGTAAAGCCACAAAGATATATTCAAGATATATATTTTGACCTATCTATGATCACTCAATAGATATACCAATCGGATGCAAATCAGTGTCAATGATGTCAAGCAAGATGTCGATTTCTGGCTACAACTGACTGATCAGTTTCTGGGTAGAATAAGAAGTCAATGTATTAATCATAATAAACCTATTAAAACATGTATATAAAATATATATAACATTATATCTCTGTAATTATTGATCTATTAAATCAGTCATTTCAAAAACTTTATCTTTTTATTATATGTTCATATTGAAATACGGTTTTATATTGTTGTCATCGGTACCCCTGTCTATTTGTTGTTGAAATGTGGTCTTAAATTGTCATCTCTCCCCATCCGTTTGTTGTCCACAATTGAAATATGGTCATATACTGTCATCTCCTCAATCTGTTAGTTGTCCACAATTGCTTATGGATGCACTAGAAGTTATTATTCAACTGACATTAAAGTTACACTCAGTGTTTTTAGTTCACAAGATGAATATTAATTTTCAACAATTTCCAATAATCATTTTCAGAGTTACAGCCCTTGAATAGATCTGTAGGGAATGGCTTCAAGTATCCATGTGTCACAATCAATAAATAAATCACCACTTTGATTGATGAGGAACAACTTGATTGTCAAGCACCAATTTGATTGTCAGGGAACAATTTGATTGTAAAGCACCACTTTGTCAAGCACCAATTTGATTGTTAGGGAACAATTTGATTGTCTAGCACCAATTTGAATGTCAAGCTCCACTTTAATGATTGAACACACTAGGTGAAAGCTGGACCTTTAACTGTTTGTAATATTAGTAACTTCTTCCATAGGTTTAACTCTTTTAGCATCTGTTGTTGTTTTATCTTCAAGTCTTTTTCTTTTCTTATTTTTATTTTCCTCTTCCTCCATGCCATAATTTTCATTCTGAAATTTATTATTCAAAAACTTGTTATTTAGATCAGAACAAACGTGTGACTTTTTGGTCTAAAAGAAATGGTATGAAACCTGTCCTGCTTTCGGTAGAAGCGAGCACAGTGTTGCCATAGCCAGGTGGTGGATACAGATGGTAGACGTGTTGCATACATCCTTTTTTATTAGCCAATTTCTTTTGGGGAGGGGGAATCCAAACAAGTGGAAACCAAGGTTGGAAAATTCAGCAAGTTCTATTCACCCTAAGCGGAGATTCTAACAAGGGGCATTCTAGTTGAAAGTCCAGTGTCCTCACCAAGCCTCCCATTTCAATTATATTTACCTGTCATGACTGACTGGCTGTGAAATTGATTAAATGGGGAAATTACCTGTCAGTCAATTTACGGGCCATAAAATTAGAAATTCAAAGAATTTAACTTTATAACACAATAAATACAGTTACATGTAGCTTTATGGTTTTTTATGTGTAAAGACACATGACACAATCATATGGAATACAAGTTACTTGAAAGATTTATTTCGGGCAACGTTTCAACGGGGGTTACCTCGTCTTTATCAAGCAAATATATTTTAAATTTGGGATAATGCTAGAAATTGTCATATCCTCTGAAAAAGAAATACCTTAATGAACTGAGGTAAACAGATATTAACCGGCTAGCAAATTATTGAAGTAAAAGCCCTGGTCCTGACTGCTCGACAACCATGACCCCCAGGGTTCAGAGGGTTATATACACAAATGTTTGACACATGCTTCCACGAGAAAAGATTTCCGACATTAATCACACGAGATAATTTAAAGAGACCCACAAGGAATCTAGTCTAAGATGCTACAACTTAGTAATGAATGTGAGTGCGGTGCAGACATAATCTAATTGTTGGACCTGTGGCAGAAGCTTAATTACTCCTATGTAGTTCGCATTTTCAAACAGTGGAATCAAGACATCAGGGGAATCAAGACTGAAGACAACAGGGGAATTTGTTTGGTTACCCGGTAAATCCAACATACCATAATTCTGTCTTAAATTCGACTTTCTCTTACCTTAACATTAGTCTGTATAGCGTACTTCTGTGTTGATTGTTGAGCATGATGTATAAAAACAGTTTTGTTATATTTATACTCATTCGACTGAAAAAAAAACGCACACAAGAAAATACAATTAATCATGGTTGCTTGGTGCCAAAATATAGGGTCAATAGTAGAATTAGGTCACTTGACTGTGGGGTTAAATGGTATGTTCTTATGTCATGGAAACTTGCCTTCTAGACTTTTGTCATTTCATTTTAAAATATGGTAAGGTACTTTTCTGCACCAACCAAACTATGGAAGATGGCATGCAGTGTGCTAAGAGGGATAATTTTGGAGAAAAAAAAATCGGAATTTTTTTCGGGGGGTGGGTGTGGGCTATTTGTAAAACGAACATCGTAATGACCTTGACCTTCCTTCATCGGCGCTCACTTGGTCCAAAACCAAACACAGAGGACCAGGCTCTGGGTTACCTATTTAGGGTGTTTTCCGGTATTTAGGATGTTTTCCGGTATTTAGTGTTTTTCCGGTGTTTTCCGGTATTCAGTATAAAATGGTGTTTTCCGGTGTTTTCCTGTGTTTTCCGGTGTATAGTATTGCCGCCAATCCAAATTGAAGTATCTACTAAAATTTCGATTTTATTTTTAGTTAAGATTACGAGAAACAGCCCCCAGGGTTTTAATCTATGAGTGACTATGGGTCTCAATATAGTTCAAACTTAAATACTTACTATATCTGTCATGAGTGGATCTTCCGGATTGGGTTCCGCCATCAATAAATGGATTGATGTTAAAACTGTACTTATATTCAAACATGGCTTCCATGCACCCTATTAACGAAACAATATGAAGAGTAGGACGTTATACCCCATTTCATATATTAAAACACAATGGCCATTTAATAATTTAATGCAATAAAAAGAGATAATCGAAACTTTGTTTATTATCGTAGCAATGATGCATGACAATCGTAACTATATTGAGAAAACGTCAAACATTCATAACTTCACTCAGAATAAAGTAATTTGACTGAAATTTTCAATATACTCATTTCTCATTATCTACATGTAATTTTGAACTATTACTATTACAGCAAGAATGGACAGTTCTTTATCTAAATCTTATATAATGCATCTTTATATATAACATTGGTTGCTAACCTTAGGTGGCATCTTCAGTGTATCTAAACAGATTCTACCACCATTGTCAATATTGGGATGGTAAATTTGTGTAATAAATCGAACTTTAGGTGGTTCAAATGGATATCTTTCAGGTAGCTGTATTTCTAATTTAAATATTCCCTTCTCATACGGTGTTCCTTCTCCTCCAACTATTTCTGTAAATACAATGAAAACAAATAAGCTTACTTGGTGAAAGCTACCCAAATGAACTTTCACGAAAATAAAACTAAAAGCAGAAATCCCAGATAAATTCCAGTCAAATAAAAATGGTAAATTCTATGTGGAACCAGAACCCTTGATTCTAGTCCCAATCGACTATCTGAAACTCTGAGAGGTGTTTTCATGAAGAACTAGCATCCAGTTTCTTGGTATTCAAGCAGGTATAGGGTACTACCTGGACGAGAACATGTCCCTGATTGGACTCCTGACAGAGAAGTTCTGAAGTTTTCAAACCTGGTTCTCACTGATCAAGCTTAGAATCTGTGGGAAATAAATTTGGTTTAACATTCTGCTGTTCTGCACCGACTGGGCTAGTGAAGACAGACATAGTGTCTGAGGGAAATTATGTCAGACATCGGCGATACAGCCTCTTCTTTAGTGTAGGTGAACGTGTACATGGGACCGAACAACTAGACATTGTGCTTTCTAGGGGAAAGCATGCTGGAAAATACTGGGAATCTTTCTCGTAAACATCGGGATCGAACCCCGGACCGCCTGGCCAGTTTTACTCGCAGTTAGCACAGCTCCCGATATACTCAAAAAATATGGATCACATTCATAGAAACAAAATTCTTTCAAATCGAGCATAAAGTTTCTCTAGGAAAATTGATAAGAGATAATTGCTTCTTAGGATATGGATGGGTGAGCTTTAATTTTCAGGTACTGGCTCTATAGTTAACCACATACGATAGCTTACTGTCATTGTAATTTCTCAATGTAAACCGAGTTATATAAATTATATCTATCTGACTCATTCACATGGCCCAAAGAAGGTAGCAAAATTATTTTTAAAAAAAACAAAAAACAGTCAATGAGTCATACGAGCTTCTAACAAGTCAATTTTGTCTTCTTTCGGCCAACAAGAAATTCCAAAAGGTGGATTTTCAGATAACATCTTCAATTCTCTTTTCATTCGAGCTGTTCGCTGCATTTTTTGAAGAAAAAGAGAATAAAATTCGTGTAAAATGTAAACAATCAAATTTCCCGCTAAAGTCGATTATCTCCCTTAGTGCCAAAGATAGGTCTCATATTTTATTCCCCACCCTACTTATTTAATGTCGTAAAATGATCTAGCATAATTATTATTGTTAAACATTATTTCTAAATAAAATATAATGAAATGAATTAATAAATTTATTTAATGGATATAGTGGTTTGCAACTTAATACATTTGCATTTTTAACACGCATATAAAAATTTTGATTCATTTTGACAACTATATTACATAGTTTACCGTATATAATAAAGCCATTTCATTTACATACTTTGCTTATTACTACATCTTTATTCTTTGTTTTTTAGGCCTACAATATTTTGCGAAAATGGTTAGCATTTTTGTATAAGGTTTTTTATCAATGTTGTGACATTCAGAATTCTGGTAGCACATATAACTGACCATATGACTTACGCCAGTATGTTGGTACATAGCGGATGTAGAAGGCGTGAAAAGGTGGGGGGGGGTAGGCCGTCCAAATCTAGGACATCATCCACAGTCTTGGCCGATAAATGTCTTACCCTTTCCAGTAAATTAATGCCATTATAGAATGTTGGGAGACAGGGGTAGTTACCCTACGGGTGCTTAGGCCTACTTAGTCGAGAGAGAAAGAGAGAGAGAGAGAGAGAGAGCTAGAGAGAGAGAGTCATTTGACACAAAATAGCTAGGTCACTTGCTAACATATGGTTCCAATCTTTTCCAATAATTCGATTGCGCAGAGGATCTTCAGCAGTGGGAGAAAACTATATTACTTCGGGACTAACATATTGTTCCATTTTTTCCAATAATTCTTTTGCGCGCAGGGTCTTTAACAGTGGGAGGAAACCGGAGGACCAGGAGAAAACTCACGAGGATTGACAGGCGAATCTAATACTTTGTCACATTCAAGCATAGGAATCGAAACCATGGCATACCTTATTATCTAAAGCGCCCAACCCTCAACATGAGTTACGCCACTGTCACTGCATAACCAGGTTTCTAACCAGCACTACTATGCTGTTAAATAAAATAGACCTCGTATTTTTACAGTAACGTCAAATGACTGAAGCTACTCGTATTATGAAAACTAAATGAGAAGTTCTGTAGGCCTATGGTAGATACAATGCTGACAAAAAGTAAATACTAGTATCTATATCACAGGCACATACCCTGTCGATAATGACTGCGATGACTGAAATGAAATGGCGTTTAACGTCCTTATTTTCTGCTCCGAATGGGCTAATGAAGACGGGTAATTTTCATCGGACAGCAATCGAATTCTAACTGTCAATTGATCTTTTACGTGTACACCAACATGTACAAAGAACCTTGTTCTTTTTTTCGTCGGATCCAAACGTCTACACACTTATCCATGCCTGGCCCCGACCTGCGCCGCTGTTGGAGGAAACCACTCCTACTCGTATTTCGAATTCCAACACAGGGTTCGAACACTGGACCTCCATATGTTAGCGAGTCAACGTCTCTTTTGAGAGAGAGAGAGAGAGAGAGAGAGAGAGAGAGATTTGGTTTATCGTCCACCTCTCGACACAAACTAGGTCATTTCGGGACTAACACATGATTCAATTTTATTTCAATAATTCGCTTGCACGTAACGGGTCTTTAGCAGTGGAAGGAAACCGGAGGACCCGGAGAAAACCCACGAGGTTGGACTTACTCATTGAACCATTGTCGATAAGTATCTAAAATCAAACAAGAACGATTTACAATTTTTATTCTGAAATGATCCGTCGATAAAAAAAAAAAAATCAGATAATCATTTAATTTGATTTAAAAACTGCTATTTCACTTTCTTTGTGAATAACATAAATAATACCAGAGTCATCCAAAAATATAGATACGGGGTCTTGTAATCCTGAGCTTTGTTTGAGCAAAGTTCCTTGAAACACTCCATCCGGTGATAGAACTACAACTCCACGTTTTTCCACTACATAAATTATACCACCAGCACGACAGAAGAGACCGCGCGGTTCTTGTAAGGCAAGGCGACCATCAGGTTGAAAGCAAAAATTAATCTCCCCACTTTTAGGATTTAAACTGATAACCGAGCCGTTTAGTTTATCTGACACAATGACATCCTTCGACGCACTGAAAGAAACGTACCCTGGGTAGGCAAACAGGGGCGAACCCGAAAAATCAGGCGAAAAGGATCTAAGTACTTCTCCACCAAGATTAATAATATCCACTACTGGTGGCTCAGTTCCTCCAGTTGCAACAAGAGTAGCTTCATTTACCGCTGCTAAACCCATATATCTGCGATTCGCAACAACAGACGACATGAGCATTAAACTATTTGTCGTGACCTTAACGACACAGATCTGGCGTGCCAATGGAATGCTTACAGCAGCTTGAGTATCCGTCAAAGCGGCAAGTCCCCACGGTTTGCCACCAAGCAATAACCTAAGATCTTTATCGCGACGTTTGGGATAAGCCTTCAGACATGAATTATTCCAATCGCTGACTATAATTGTTCCGGAAAGCTGCAATACAACCACATCCTTGAATTTTGGAGGTTGCTCGTCTTCTCGCATCTGCCCTTCAATAGACCGAAGAAGGACTGGGGCATTTCGCACACGTATTTGTTGGGGCGTTTTCAAAGAAACAGGCCGCAACACAGTATCCGGCTTTGGTTTGGTCGGAATAGGGGGTCTTTTGTCGGTTTCTTTTTGTTCAGACTTTGGACGACTGATGTTTATCTTACCAAAACCTTTGAACTGTTCTGTACTTTCAGGAAATTTTTTAAATTTCATATTTATTCCTTGAATGCTTCGAAGATAAGTGCTGACATCTTTTGAGTTCAGTGGTTCAAAGCACGCAAGCATATCGTTTTTATCTTTGCTAAGAATTTGATCATCGCTTGCGGTAGATAAAAAATCTACTGCATTTCCCAAAGCTAGTTGTCGCCCTTGTAAATGTGCATCGAGTTCACTCAACTTACTAGTTATATCTGTATCAATAACTTCCCAACAACGTTCCAATTCCGATTGAAGTTGTTTCTCTAGCGTATTAATACGGGCTTTTAATCTAGCAGCCTCTTCCCGGATTTCGCTCGAAACCTTCTTCTTTAAGGTGAAAAGTCGATCTCGTTCTTCTCCAATGGCAGAAAATCCAGTTTCTATAACGGCTACTCGACAATGCCAGTCATTTAAAGAAGCTTGAAATTTATCTTTTGTAGCTTCGACGGCTTCAGAAGCTGGTAAAACATTCTGGCAACTTCTGTGGGAGACTCCGGCACATAGATGACAAATAAGCCGTTCGTGATCATTACAGTACAAGTCTAGTTCTTTTGTTGGGTGATTTGTACACTTGGGTGTAACTTTCTGTTTTGGTATCTTTTGTTTAGATAAATGTAAAATTAGATCTTTCATATGAAAATTTGTTTTAAACTGTGATACCCATTCATCAGAGAGCCTTTTAGGGTAAGGCAGGAGAATGTCCTCTCTGCAATAAGGACAACTAAATCCCTTCTTTCTTACCAATGACTGGTCGAGGTTAAAAATGTAATCACCCAGGCATTTCTCGCAGAACGAATGTAAGCATGGTAGAGTTTTGGGCTCGGTGAAGACATCATAACAGATGCTACATGTCAGATATTTATCTCGTAGTTGACGGGCGTCCTCCATCACTAGGGGTTTTCTTTCTGATTAGTGAGATTTTGGATTGTTGGTAGTTCAGATGCTGTTGATACAGTACCGGCACTTCAGTTATGCGGTATTTGTGACGACTGGGTTTAGCACTATTGGTCGTACACCTGATATTTAAGATTCTTAGTGGTGTTTTGCATTTCATATGATGGCTCGGTCAGCATTCAGCCAAATGATGACCCTGGCAGTGATACGACTTTGGGATGATCGTACTATTTATGGATACAGGTCTAATGAGAAGAATTACCTGTATTGATGTTTGTCGTTTGTGACCAACTTCTATTAATCCTTGTCACTGAAAAAGAACGAAATGAAAAGTACAACTATTACCCTTAAGCCTTTCATTCACGAACTTTAGTCTTTATACTTCCATTAATTTCGTTTAAAACATACCTTTATCTTCCTCCAGTCGCGAGGCCATGAAGGTGTGGGATTGGGAGGAGCCTGGGTGCCTCTTCATCTAAATCTGGCACAGTATGGAATGGTTACTGACGCCCAAATGAAACTACCCTAAGACTTTGACAGATTGAATTTTGTTCCATTATCCATATTCCACAGGGATTTAGATACTTGTGAGTTCGGCGCCATGGCGGCTGAGATAATAAGGCAAGGGCTCGGTAACCTGGGGGTCCCGGGAGTGATTCCGCTGTGGGCTCCTCCTGTCATTGACAGGACGGGGTGCCCGGCAATGTACAGGAAAACACAGAGGTCCCGTGTATACTTGGCTTTAATGTAAACCAACTCTTGACAGTTTGAATCCGAATAAGCAGGCCGTACCGCCGATGTCTGGGAAAAATTTCCTTCATAGCACACTGCATAGCGTATGCCCGTCTTCATTAGCCCGAATAGAGCAGAAATGAAGGGAGTAAACAAACCCCATTTCGATTCTCATTTTGGTTTAATTCCTTTTTGAACGCCAGTATATAAACACATAATAAATGAATACAAAATACTACGCCACTTACATGAAATCGTTGTCTAACCATGTATCCCTTAACAGGTAAGTATAACGAACGCCATATTGTTTGTTTTGATGGCGATAACAATATATAAACCGATAATGATATTTACATGGTCTATATATTTAAATTGATATGGTTACATTCATTTTCAAATAGATTAGATATGTTTGAACAAAGGTATTGATGCGCATTTTGGACCTCTTGTTCGTGGGTCAAACTGATGAACAGGAAACTAGATATACTAAGATAATCGGGGATGGAGAGACCGTGGATCAAAATAATGTTATCTTCATAGCAGTGTTGAAAAATAATAATTGCATTTTTTTGCACACTTACTCGTGTGTGTGTGTGGGGGGGGGGTCTTTTAGGGATTTTTCTAGCGTGCTCCCCCTTTGTCTGTGCAGGACAGAGGGCCTGGCAAGACACATCGTGGGATGAAAGAGACATTTCGTGTACATGTTCCCGTGTACGTAAAACCGTCCATTTTTCGGACAATGTATTTCCATTCTTCGGGCACAAACATCAGAGAATGGGACCGTATACTAGTAAAATGAAACCGCACGCGGTTTACTTTTGAATTATGACCTCTCGCAAGAACATTTGTGGGAAACTCATTTTAGTTAATGATTCATTCATGCTGAAAATTCCGGTGACAAAGAAAATATTCGGTAAAAATAGCTCAACCGGGCTATATGGCGTCAAACATATGGTGAACTTAACGAGACGAATTAAAACAATATCACAGGGATGTATTCATATATGTAAATAAAAACAAATATCACAGGAAATATAATTAAAATAAATATATCAATTCCTTTACATATACTCTTCAAAAAAAGTAGGGGATATTCAGAAACAATACAAAATTGGGGAAATGCACTGCTGTTTTTATTAGAGGTAACCAGTGTATGTTAATAACAGGCCAATTGTCTACACATGAACATAATCCTCAGACATTCAGCAATTCGCCGTGGCATGCTCCTAATCAACCGCCCAATCACGATTTGGGGCAATTCCACCCACTCCTCTTGCAGTGCAACGTTCAATTCTTGCAGTGTTGTCGGTTGACGTTGACGTCGACAAATACGTCTCCCGACCAAATTAAACGTAACACACCAAAGCAAAGATACGCTAAACAGTAAATCTTATGCAAGAACCGATAAGAAAGCAAACATGGATAGATAAACCAGCAAACGACAGTTTTCATCAACCCTTCCTTGAAGTGTCAAATTTGACAATGATCCCCTCGCACGTGTATGGGACTATTGCGCGTCGCATATGCAGCTCAGTGGTTCTGTTGGGCGATAAGTTCTTCATCTGTGAACATACTCTCAAAGCATGTCAAGTGTCCATGACCATTTATCATATCACAACCTGTATAGGTATTTGCATTTCAATATCCCCTACTTTTTTGAAGAGTATATATACATATATACAAATAAAATTTTGAATAAAAGTTTGTCTCTTTTAAAAATGCTAGCAATTTATCATATAGCTCCGGTTGAGCAAAGCATTAATTATGATACCAAATGTCTATATTATTATCCTGTTGGGCGATAAGTTCTTCATCTGTGAACATACTCTCAAAGCATGTCAAGTGTCCATGACCATTTATCATATCACAACCTGTATAGGTATTTGCATTTCAATATCCCCTACTTTTTTTGAAGAGTATATATACATATATACAAATAAAATTTTGAATAAAAGTTTATCTCTTTTAAAAATGCTAGCAATTTATCATATAGCTCCGGCTGAGCAAAGCATTAATTATGATACCAAATGTCTATATCATTATCTTGAGCTTTGAATGCTCACCCCCCCCCCCCCCCCCGCCTCAGCTACATAACAATATGTGTTGACAATCAGATACAAAAGTCCATTGTCGATTAGTATCTAAAATCAATCAAGCACGATTTACATTTTTATTCTGAGATGATCCGTCAATACAAAAAAAAAATCAGATAATAATTTAATTTGATTTAAAAACTGCTAGTTCACGTTCTTTGTGAATAACATAAATAATACCAGAGTCATCCAAAAATATAGATACGGGGTCTTGTAATCCCGAGTTTTGTTTGAGCAAAGTTTCTTGAAACACCCCTTCCGCTGATAGAACTACAACTCCGCGTTTTTCCACTACATAAATCATACCACCAGCGTGGCAGAAGAGTCCGCATGGTTTCTGTAAGGCAAGGCGACCATCCGGTTGAAAGCAAAAATTAATCTCCCCACTTTTAGGATTTAAACTGATAACCGAGCCGTTTAGTTTATCTGACACAATGACATCCTTCGACGCACTGAAAGAAACGTACCCTGGGTAGGCAAAGAGGGGCGAACCCGAGGAATCAAGCGAAAAGGATCTAAGTACTCCACCACCAAGATTAATAATATCCACTACTGGCGGGTCAGTTCCTCCAGTTGCAACAAGAGTAGCTTCATTTACTGCTGCTAAACCCATATATCTGCGATTCGCAACAACAGACGACATGAGCATTAAACTATTTGTCGTGACCTTAACGACACAGATCTGGTTCGCCAGTGGAATGCTTACAGCAGCTTGAGTATCTGTCAAAGCTGCAAGTCCCCACGGTTTGCCACCAAGCAATAACCTAAGATATTTATCGCGACGTTTGGAATAAGCCTTCAGACATGAATTATTCCAATCGCTGACTATAATTGTTCCGCAAAACTGCAATACAACCACATCCTTCAATTTTGGAGGTTGCTCGTCGTCTCGCATCTGCCCTTCAATAGACCAAAGAAGGACTGGGGCATTTCGCACACATATTTGTTGGGGAGTTGTCAAAGAATCCGGATTTGGTTTAATCGCAATGGGGAATCTTTCGTCGGTTTCTTTTTGTTTAGATTTCGGTCGACTGAATGTTATCCTACCAAACCCTTTGAGTTTGAACTGTTCTGTATTTTCAGGTAATGTTTTAAATTTAATATTTATTCCTTGGATGCTTCTAAGATAAGTGCTGACATCTTTTGAGTTCAGTGGTTCAAAGCACGCAAGCATCTCGTTATTATCTTTGCTAAGAATTTGATCATCGCGTGCGGTAGATAAAAAGTCCACAGCATTTCCCAAAGCTTGCTGTCGCCCTTGTAAATATGCATCAAGTTCGCTCAACTTACTAGTTACATCTGTATCAATAACTTCCCAACGACGTTCCAATTCCATGTGAAGTTGTTCCTCTAGCGTACTAATAAGGGTTTTCAATCTAGCAGCCTCTTCTCGGATTTCGCTCGCAACCTTCTTCTTTAAGGTGAAGATTCGACCTCGTTCTTCTCCTATCGCAGAAAATCCCTTTTCAATAACGGCTACTCGACAATACCAGTCATTTAAAGAAACTTGAAATTTATCTCTTGTAGCAGCGACGACTTCAGAAGCTGGTAAAACATTCTGGCAACTTCTGTGAGAGACTCCGGCACATAGATGACAAATAAGCTGTTCGTGATCATTACAGTACAAGTCTAGTTCTTTTGTTGGGTGATTTGTACACTTGGGTGTAACTTTCTCTTTTGCTATCTTTTGTTTAGATAAATGTAGAATTAGACCTTTCATATGCAAATTTGTTTTAAACTGTGATACCCATTCATCAGAGAGCCTTTTTGGATAAGGCAGGAAAGTGTCCTCTTGGCAAAAAGGACAACTAAATCCCTTCTTTCTTACTAATGATTGGTCGAAGCTAAAGATGTAATCACTCAGGCATTTCTCGCAGAACGAATGTAAGCATGGTAGAGTTTTAGGCTCAGTGAAGACTTCATAACAAATGCTACATGTCAGATATCTATCTCTTAGTTGACTGGCGCCCTCCATGGATGAATGTTGCTTCTCTAGTCCAGAAGATGTTGAAATTGTACTTTAGTTGTATGAGCGGTACATGTTATCGTTAGTGGTGACATGGGCGATCTTTAAGATTCCTCTAGATTCTTATATGTTTGTCGTTTGTGACCAATCGCTATTAACCACTGTCACTGAAAAAAAGAATATAACCTTATATTTATCCTTGACAAAATGTTTAGACCCTCTTACAATAACTGGACGGCTTTATTCATTTGGAAGTGTTTTTGACAAAGAAATTGTTTAAGTCCACAATCCCCGGTACTCATTCCTCCTCTCAAAACATTGACGGACAGTCTACACCATTCCTCTATCCTTTATTCTTATCAGTACCCAACATACATATAGGCTTATCAGACTGATATAGGGGGCCTCCGGCCAATAGTATATAACATTTTTGACACTGTCATAATCATAAGCCTTTAGGTCACGCACTGTAGTCTTTAAACATCCGTCATCATCCTCGGGGATGTTCAGTTTTGTTTAAAACATACTATCATCTTCCTCTAGTCGTGAGGGTGGGCGATTGGGAGGAATAGACTAGGGCCTCTGTTCATATACATCCTGCACTTAAAAGTATGGAACTTTTACAGACGCCCAAATGAACCTATACTAAGATTATGTGAGATTATTGAATTAAAACCGTACTACAATAAATAAAATGCAAATTTAGACTGAAACAATCTTTGAGTCATAGGATATATTTCACTGTATTTAGGTGTCATATTTAACCGCCGTTTCTTTCCATTATCCATATATCACAGGTGGCTCAGATAATAAGGCAAGGGGTCGGTAATCTGAGGGACCCGGGATTGATTTCGACCGGGTGTCTTGCAAGGAACAGCGTCCAGTAGTTCGGATAGGACAAAAAAAAAAGAGGTTCCGTGTATACTTGGCTTTATAAAAGAACCCTTGAAAGTTGGAATTCGAAATAAGAACGGGCCGTACCGCCGATGTCCGGGACAAATTTCCTTCATAGCACACTGCCTGACGTATGCCCAAATGTGAGAAGTCAAAGCCCATTTGGTTTCACTTTTTGGTTCAATTGCTTTTCAACGCCAGTATTATTAATACATGGATATAAAATACCACACCACTTACTTGAAAGCGTTGTCTAACAATGTATCCTTTAACAGGTAAGTATAACGGACGCCATATTGTTTGTTTTTTACCTTTATTTTCATAAAGATTAGATATGTTTGAACAAAGATAGTGATGCGCATTTTGGACCGCTTGTTCGTTGGTCAAACTGATGAACAGGAAGCTAGATATACGAAGATAATGTTATCTTTTATGATATAAGTGTTGTGAAATAATAATTACATAATTTGTGCACACGTAACCGGAGGTTCTTTTTTTTAGGACTTTTCCAGCGTGGTTCACCCTTGTCTGTGCAGGACGGAGGACCTGGCAAAAAACATCGTGGGATGAAAGTGACGTTTCTCGTGTAAATGTTGGCGTGCACGTAAAATAAATCTTGGCAGTTGGAATTCGACGAACAGTTGGTGACCACGCCGCTGCCTGGGCAAACTTTCACTCATAGCATACCGTATTAGTCTGGTTGCCGGGTTGGCACATATAAGTATGACATTAATCCCAATTTCGTTTCAATTCATCAGTTCATTTCAAATCGGTCGATGTCGCTTACTTCGCTCGCAATATTTAACAAAAAATTAATTAAAGGCAATTACTCTGAAGATAATTA
The DNA here is from genome assembly GCF_932274485.2 of Patella vulgata. Classification (NCBI taxonomy): domain Eukaryota; kingdom Metazoa; phylum Mollusca; class Gastropoda; family Patellidae; genus Patella; species Patella vulgata. Next base: position 61,226,014 of record NC_065884.2, on the reverse strand, counting down.
TTAGAAATTATTGAAATTTGACAGATTTCTTTACAAATGACAACTTTAACCTCAACAATGCTCACGACATGTTACAAACAGATCAATGCAAGAGTGTTCACAAGCAAACTTTGATTGTTTACTTTAGACTGTTCAGTACTGTGGTAGTATATTTGAGAAGATATAGTAGCCTATGCAACTCAATATGAATCAAAAGCGATCATTTTGTTTGAAAAGCCAAGCAAATACCTTATCGTGTTGGTCTTCGGGTCTTCGAAACAATTCTTGTACGATCGACCTGATATTCCTTGAACGACTGTGCATCAATGGACGGCTACCAATCCAAAGAAGAGACGCATATATGTCCGCATAAATGCTGTTCTCTATAGATCAACTACCAAAAAATATGGTTTTTTTATTAAATAAAGGGAAGAATCTCCCACTAAACCACTCCATGACCTAGGGCCGTAAATGGAAAAATTGCAAAATCATATTCTAAATATACAGGAGGAAATTTCGGCGCTCCTAATTCTTGCCTGCGATATCAGACAAAGTAGAAGCTGACGTTAAAGCACCAAGGTACTAAACTACATCAATGGACCGACTTCGTTTTTTTGATACGGTGGACATTAATGTCATACTCAGTTCCTTCGTTTTATTATGATGGTATGTGTTCTTTATTCAAAACGGTCAACACAGTTTTTGAGACAAGTGATTGGGACTAATTTTACGAACCTCGTTAAATGAGCTAAGAAAGAAAGCACAAGGGTACATCACAGATTAATTACTAAAACTTATATAGTAGACATTGTTTATTAAAACGTCACACACGGCATACTAATTTTACGAACCCTGCTCGTTAAACATACATTATGCAAAAGCTAAATCTTAACTTATCCAGCCCCTCATCAACTAACGATGGATTAGAAACAGGTCTGCTGCTTCTGGTTAAATCAAAAATTGGATACTCGAGACTAGCCCCAAATTTCAATCGCTAAATTCTCGGTTTGGGTGGATCAATTTGACGGATATTTTCAGCAAATTCCCATACATTATCTAGTTTTTAATTATTCTGGGGAGACCTACCAGCTCTTTATGTAATCCACCATAACGTATCTTTAAATGGGCTAAGAAAGAAAGCTCAAGGGTACATCACAGATTAATTACTAAAACTTTTTTTATTAAAACGTCACTGACGGCATACAATACAATACACATATACATGGGTCTCAAAAGGGAGACAATCACATTTTATATTAAAGAGAGAAACGAACTGGTCAAAAATACAAAAGTTTTGAAATAATGGACGGGATTCATAGAAATCGTGTTTGAGAGGGGGGGGGGGGGTGTAAATAAATTAAAACTTAAGTGAAAAGAAAATGTAATAAAGTTGTTATTAACCGTGCACGTGTAAAACTTGTGTAAAAATAAAATTAACAATCAAATTAAAATAAAGTCGTAGTTAATGGAACTGCCATCTAAAACAAGCACTATTAATTAACAAGCTCTTCAGTTGATTTAGTTCTATGCATTATATAACAAATAACTTTGAGTTTTTCAATGAAATTAAAATGAAAAGCAGATGTACAAGTCTTCAATGTAATTCAATTTTCTGGTCATTATAACAGTAAAATTGTTCAGCCTCCAGTCATCATGTGCTCGATAATATTCGACCACAGTCATTTTTTTCCGACTCACGGAGGCTAGTCTGTCTTTCTATTAATAGTTTAAGTATCACGTGATTAAAGTTCTATTAGATGTGACTCAAAAGGGATGAGGGGTAGCACTTGTTCAATGCAGATCGAACTACTTTCACGGAATTGTGTTGTATTTATACACCCCGACTCAATACAGTTACAATTGTCGATAACAGAATGACTATCGCGATTGGTCTATTAGCACCGCTGCCGTTCAGAGTAGTTCTGACAGGACAAACAGTAAGAGCGGTAGAGTTATCACCGGTTGGCTTGACAACGTTTGAAAATATGTCAGTCCAGAATGTCTCTTCGTTTCTCACAAAAACGCCCCTAAAATAAAGAAAACGAGTGAAATGTAACACGGTAAATGGTTTTATCGGTAGCAAACTATGTCAAACGCGTTTTCGGGAATTTTCCATTTATTTCTCAGCAATGCAAGGCTTTTAATTAGCAATAGTGGCTGGTATTCTGTCATTCATATCTACCAAAGAGGGGGTTTAACGTCCAGTCGAATGGGCCATTTCTGGACTAAGTTATGGTTCAATTTTATTTCAGTAATTCGCTTGTGTATAAGGGGTCTTTAGCAGTGGGACACAGACAACATTTCTGGACTAATTTATGGTTCAATTTCATTTTAAGTAATTGGCTTGTGCATAGGGGGTCTTTAGCAGTGGGAGGAAACCGGAGGACCCAGAGAAAAACCGACACTACTCCTTGTCGCGTACAAGCTTTGAATCAAAACTACACCACTTGACTCAACGACAGACCTTATGATCTAAAACACACGCGTTAGACCACTCGGTCACCCAAATCAGAAGTTAAAACAAAACAGTCATGCAATTATCCTATATGAAAGGTGCAACTAGGATGGGTTATCGGGGTTTACAGAAAATCCCAACGAATTATTCGTATCCCTTCGATCCCTGCAATGGCTGAGAAAGTTCATCCAGATTTTCCGGCGTGGTTCCCCCTTGTCAGTGATACAGGATGGAGGACCTGACAAGGACAACTGTCTAGTCTTTCGGATTGGGCGAAACATCGAAGTCCCGTGTACCCATTAGCGTACACGTAAAAGATCCCCTGGCAGTTGGAATTCGATATAAGAGTAGACCGTAGTGCCGGTGTCCGGGCAAAATGTCCCTCATAGCACACTGTACGGCGTATGCCCGTCTTCAGTAGCCCAGTTCGGAGCAGTACAGTAGGAAGGACGTTAAACTCCATTTCATTTCATTTATTCGTATCTCCCAAAAAAAGGTGGCTACTTACCTGAAATAGATTTGACCAACAGTTTGAGCGGGAGCTGTCCATGTTATAGTTTTAGAGGTTTGATGTGAACTTGTTTTATGAGAAACTGCACCCTACAAGCATAATATAAACATTTCAAAATTCATCAACACTTGGCATACGTTAAAATTCGCTGTCGAAGAAAGAGAGGGCGTGTCATCTTCCCCCTTCATCGAAATTTGTTTCTTGTTCCTTTAATCAACATTGAAGAAAGTGTGTTAGGCAACACAAGCCTTTCCGAACTTTGTCAAATTACGATTGGTTAACACGATCTTTAACTTCCAATCAAAAATGTAAAAAATGAAGAAAACAAATAAATTAACAAGTATTGTTATAGAGTCACAAACCAGTATGAATGACAACCGCGACATGTATAAAGAGAAAGTAGAAAACATGCGCAATTATCCAATCAACAAGCAAGCCACGTTTCACGTCTATCGTATTTAAATTGCGGAGACTTGGGTTTTTTCAAAGAGCGTCGCCCTCATCAAGAAGAACGTCGCCCCCATCAAGAAGAGCGTCGCCCCATAAAAAAAAAACATCGCCGCTCATCACGAAGAGCATCGCCTCTTTATCAAGAATAAAATCGCCCTTCATCAAGAAGAGCATCGCGCTCATCAAGAAGAGCGTCGCCCCTCATGAAGAAGAAGAAAAACAACAACGAGGTGAAAAGCGCTTCGGGGCCTGGTCTAAAAAACTTTGAAGGAGCTATTGGATTGGTCAGTAGATCGCTGACCGGCGTACTATAGACACACAACTCATGTATGGATACAGCAGTATTGAGTACATACAGCCCTTGGTTATTCAATATACTTACACCAGTAATACCGTTACATGTCATAAGTTGAAGAAATGCGTCAGCATTGGGTATGGTGAAAGATCCGACCGCTCCATCATTAGTACCGTCAGAACAATTACTGGTAGCTTTTCTAGCTTGTACAAACACACCTTCGTAGTAATTAGATGTAGCAGTCAAAGTCACTGAAAAATCAGAAATATATAACTAGATCATAGAAACTGTGAAATTCTAAAACGATTAAAACAAAATGTTAAATCTGTAATGACTTTCAATGATCTTTTCGATCGTCGGCCCACTGGGCTGACCGCGAGACGAATGGGGTTTAATTCCATCGCTGCCTATTTTTTGTCTGAACAAATGTAGACCTATGTGGTCATACGCCATGCGGTATGCTGGGAGGGAAATGTTGCCCGAACAGCGGCTATTCGCCAACTGTCAGTGGTCCTTTTAAGCGAACGCCTTTTCGTCCCATCACAATCTGATTAAAATACAAATCTATATTTCGTTTCGTCTTTTTATTCTTTTAATGGCCTCTACTACATGAAGATCTGACCGGTTGTATTGGAAGGTCGCAGTAGAGGTCATATGAGTGTCTTTTGACCCTATGACGTCACGCATTTGATTAACCAATCAGCGTTGATGTTTCTAGTAGGTTACCCACAGTTCCGTGCACCTCACGCCAAAAACTCGCAGCAACAGACCGTTTCATTGGCTTATCCCTCACATCTTCTAGAACGCGGGTAACAATTCTTCCAGATCCTAGTGTAGTAATGACAAGTAAAGCGAAATTTTGAACTATAAAAAAACGAAACGAAATAGGATCTGTGTTTTAATCAGATTGTTCCACCTCAACGACTAGATGAGAGGATGAACCCTATTTGGATAGCAAATACCTTCCGTTCTTGAGTTCCGAAATGACAGATGGTACAGTTTCTAATGGATTGGTTTTTTTTTTCAAATATGGTGTGAGGCATTGGGGTCATGAGAGGACGAATCCTATTATGGAGATTCAGCCGTTGACGATATACCGTTCCGTGCTTAATTTTATTTATATACCTGTAACGGTGCCACCAGCAGAATATGTATTTTGACCTGTGGTTATTTCAAAATATGGAGTCCCGGTTTGCGCGTTCGTGTTGTGTCCAGTAGGGTACATATCAGCACAAGCACTTGTTGGTGGGCCATTTGCATAACCCGTTACAACACATATCGTACATATACTTATGGTAACTACGAACTGAAAGAGAGAAGATACATATTATTATAACAGCTCTAAAGAACCAATCTGTTTCACAGTGGTAATTCGAAAGCCTTCTTTCAACTCTGTAGACCAGTGGTTCTCAACTTATTTTTGCCAACGGCACCCCTTGGAACACATGAAAACATAGCGGCATACCTGGCTAAATACATATGAAAAATATTTGAATTTTGCAAAATAAAACATGGTAAGTCAGACGTCATACAACCGCAGACAGAGACTAGACATAGACACATAGAATGACTCAAAATAAATAAAGAAAAACATAGTTTTTCAGTAGACACGTCCAGTGAATACTCAATTTGGATCACGTGGTTTTTCGCATGTTCTTAAGTAGATCTCGCGGCACACCTGTGTGCCGCGGCACACTGGTTGAGAATCACTGCTGTAGACGATGACAACCCTTTAAGTTCGCGTGCATTTTAGGCCTCGATAACACGTGCGTTGTTTATATCGGGCGTAGTAACACAAACTGAACCGGGGAGAATTTGTGCCATTTACTCATTTTACACCTACCCGTACTATTTTATGTGACCATTTACACTAAATAGGAATTATTCTTTATCCAGGTATACTTCCAACACATTTATACCTTTTCTTAATAATTACAAAAATTGTTTTAGAGTATAATTTGCTTAAGAATAAAAGACAATATTGAGGCTAATTAACTATGATGTCCCTCTCAGTGATAGTAGCGGCAAAGCGAATATTTACTGTTGATCAGCTTGGTATAGAGTCAGGGTTTAACGTCCATTCGACAAAACTAGGTCATTTCGGGACTAAAACATGGTTCAATTTTATTTTAACAATTCGCTTGCGCGTAGGGGTCTTTAGCAGTGGGAGGAAACCGGGGGCTTCCGCAGAAAACCCACGAGGTTGGACAGGCGACCCTACTTCCGTACAACCGCGGAATCGAAACCGCGCCACTTGACTCAATGACAGACCTTATGATACAGCGCGCGCACGTTCTAACCATTCGGCCATTCACCCCCCCCCCCCCGGCCATATAGAGTGTCGTGCTAGTTCCCATTGTCTTGTCTGCGATATCACCCTAGGTGAAGCCGAACAAAAAAACCCTTGTAGAAGTAGAAGAAGAAGAAGAACTCAAAATGTCTGAGATTGGATAAAAAATGGGATTTAACGTCTTACTGTTCTGCTCCGACTGTAACATAGTATCATATATAATTGGTGACAATGGTTCTATCACTATATTTAAAGATTAAAGATGAATTATGCAAGAAATATATCTGCATATATCAGGTTTTGATTACAGCTTCAAAAATTATATAAACTATAATTTAGACAAGCCTATAATCAACTGTTCTAGACGACCGGGTGAAAGATATGCAAATGGCTTAGAACACCCGTGAGATTTAAAAATTTAACGATAAAATGATACTCGAGACAGTCTCGAATGTCAAGTACCGTTGCTACGATATTAAACAGTCTACTCTGTATCTTGTCAAACCTTAACACGCTGATAACTTCGCTTAGAATAAAAAAAAGTAATATGAATGAATATTGTCAATTATTGAACTATTATTGCACGATCGGCCAGCTCTTATCTAAATCTAACATGATGCATAAGAATATTTCTCCACTCCCAATACACACGTGGCTAAGTGGGTAAGACGCTGGCTCGCTAGCCTGGATGTCGGGTGTTCGATCCCAGCATTGGCCGAGAAAGTTCATCGAGATTTTCCGGCGTGGTTCCCCCTTGTCAGTGATGCAGGACGGAGGGCTTGACAAGGACAGCTGTCTAGTCCTTCGGATGAGACGAAAAACCGAGGTCCCGTGTATACATTAGAATGCACGTAAAAGATCCCTTGGCAGTTGGAATTCGATATAAGAGTAGGCGATAGTGCCGCTGCCCGGGCAAAATTTCCCTCATAGCACACTGTATGGCGTATGCCCGTCTTCTTTAGCCCAGCATAGGAGCAGAACTGTAGGACGTTAAACCCCAGTTCATTTCATTTCATTTCCGTACTATTGCGGGTTTGATGATTCGCTGTCTTTTTGTTTTATGATAAAATAAACCTTTATCGATTGTATTTTATTTATCTGGATTCTTAAATAATCAACAGTTCTATTTAGGCCTTTAATTTCATTTCTACGATAAAAAAAAAAAAAAAATATATATATATATTCTTGCAAACGAAATCCTTACAAATCTGTTAAACTGTCGCTCTTGCGCTTCTGTCGCTACAAGCGAATTTTCGAAAATCAAAATAATTATATTATAAAAGTGGTACTTACGGAAAGCATTTTGAAGATTTTTTCTGTATTGAAACTGTCTTACTAGATAGCTGTCGCCTCGCTCAGATGGTAATCCTACCCTCGACCTGGGATAAAAACCCAAACCGTCAGATCACGTGACCATGACGATATTCTATTCAAACAATGTTATTAAAGATTTGGGGCGTGGTCTATAACGTAGCGTCATCGTACTAAGTATAGGCTTACAATAACTTGAATCACCATTTACATGTATAATATTATTATTTATTCGTTTCTATGGGTATAACATTGTCTTCATTGCAATAATTATTAGGAGTCAATGTATTAAATTGTATGCTACGGGACTCGTTCTGCTTACCAGAGAGCCGTGGTGACTCGACGAATAAGACCCTGGTAGGATACATTCACTAACTGTATAGAATCAGAACGCCGCGGTGGGGTTAAACGTCCACTCGACGTAAACTAGGTTCAATCCTATTTCAATAATTCGCTTGCTCGTAGGGATCAATTTGTTTTACAGAGAATTACGAGTCTAGTAATATCTCTGTCAAAGATGACTGCCTTAACACGTGCCGTCACAGCACGCGGCGTCAATCATTGGCTGAATGGCGCGTGCATTGTTTACATAAGACGTTACTGCTTCGGGCGGAATGCTGCCTTTTAGCCATTTTAATACCCATTTACACTAAATAGGAAATAATTTTTACCTACAAATACGTCAAACGTCTTTATTTATTTTTCCAATACATAAAAACAATGTTTTAGAATCGGCCAAATGTCTACTTAAAAAGTCACTAACAGAACCTTTACTAGATTGATAAGCGATTAATTTCACTTTTTCAATGGCAATTTCAGCTAAAATTGCATATTTCTCTATGCTTTTTATCCAAGTTTCAAAATTTTGTCTTTCCCCTGAATATGTTTCGACTAACTGAGAAACACCATGGTGTTTTAAAGTAGTTGACAAGCCTTTTAACTCCCCAGTTAAACCTTGAAATAGCGCAGAAACATCTCCTTGTTCAGCCATTTTTACGAAAAATAACAAATAACAAAGCTAACGTACCTTTCTGACTTTGACTGGTTCTGTACTTGGTTCAAACTGGAGAGAATTCGGCTGCCACTACTCTATTCTGTATCTTTCCATACAACCACAGTTGTTCGCTGGTCACGGTCACCAAATTATGATTATACTAAATTCACTTTGGTTTTTCATGTAAATCAGACCAGCTTTGGCGGCTGACCAGGTACGACTTTATAGTATATCTAGTATGCTAGAATAAAATGTTGCATCCAGATCATGTTTTATTTCTATTAACTCAAACTATGTTATACTATTTCTGGCTCATTAAGTCGCATCGATGTCATCCTTATCAGTGATTGTAGCGGCCTAACGAAAATTCACTGCTGATCAGTGTGCGTATGGATCTTTAGCAGTGGAGGTAAACCAGAGAACCCACGAGGTTGGACAGGCAACCCGACTCCTTGTCACATACAAAGGGTAATCGAAACCTTGTCAGTTGACTCATTGACAGACTGCGCACACGTGCTAACCATTCGGAGACCCCCCCCCCCCGCAGGACAGCGGGTTTGACAAGGAATAGTGTCTTGTCGTCGGGGGGGGGGGGGGCTGAATGGTTAGCGTGCGCACGCTGTATCATAAAGTCTGTCATTGAGTCGACTGGCGTGGTTTCGAATCACCGGTTGTACGTGACAAGGTGTAGGGTCGCCTGTCCAACCTCGTGGGTTTTCTCCGGGTCCTCCGGTTTCCTCCCACTGCTAAAGACCCCTATGCGCAAGCGTATTATTGAAATAAAATTAAACCATATGTTAGTCCCGGAATGACCTAGTTTGTGTCGAGTGGATGTTAAACCCTATTTCTCTCTCTCTCTCTCTCTTGTCGTTAGGATGGGACGAAAAAATATGCCCATTGTGTTCACGTAAAAAGAAAAACCCTTGACAGTGAGCTCGTCATAATTTTGAGTTTTTGCGCCCCCTTGAGTTTTTACTTTTGCGCCCCCTCGTAACTGGCACGAAATGAAAAGGGTTTCAATGCGGTTAATGCTAAACCAGTGTCAAACATATACCGTGGATCAGAAATGCTACAAATCGACTCTAGCATGTTCCACACAGCCCAACAATACTTGGTGGCACCACGCCCCCTTTTCAAGGGGCTCCCAGCTAAAAATGTCACTGAGTCGCTTGCATCAATAAGAGATTTTTTATAGTTCCGTATGTTAGTCCCGAAATGATCTAGTTTGTGTCGAGTGGACATTAAACCCCATCTCTCTCTCTCTCTCTCTCTCTCTCTCTCAAATGATCCGTAGAAAAGCAATCAAGCAAACAAGCCAACAGTGAGACTGATGTCCCTCGACGAAACCCCAAAATAATAGATGACACATATTAATTAATCGCACATTTATTTTTTTCAAAAGTTTCAAGCAATTAAACTGATTATCAAATATACACTAAGTTCCAACACCCTCTATCAGATAGAATCAAAGTTATCTTGTCCCAAAGCATCGAAAAATAAAATTGCTTAGCTCAGCTTAGCTTTAGCTCGAAATGCTAATCATTGAACTCACTCAAGTCATTTACCTAATGAACATCTACCTCAATTAAAAGCAGGGTTTTTATTTTCCAAAGTCTTGACCAATCGCTCCTTAGCTTAAGCAGAAAATTCTCATCATCGAACTTAGTCAAGGTAATGATATAATGAATCTATACTTGGAGTTTCATCACTCTCACTTAAACATACATTATGCAAGAGCTAAATCTGCGTATTGTAGGTCTTTCTTTAGGCCTGAAATGTTATATAAACTATTAATTAGACATTAATTAACTTATCCAGACCATAATCAACTCTCGATGTCAACGCTAGCCTGCGATATTTGTTGGATTATGATCCGATTTGCTGCAGAACTTTCCTTCACGATTTAATGATTAAATGGATGATCGAGACTATGATTTTTGTCGTACCGACTTTAGTAATGATGATCGAGGCTAGGCGGAACTTTCAACCGCTTAATTCTCGGTTCATAGTGAATCAATTTAACTAAAATTTTTAGCAAATTGCCTTTACATTACCTAGTTTTTAACTATTATAGTGAGAACTATTGTGTCTCAAAAAGTGTGACGGACAAGTCCCCTGCTTTTTTCGAAAGGCGGGGGGCAATAAACTAGGCCAAATATCACGTATGCACTCTAACCGATCATTACGTTGCACATAATTATTTGGTGGGTTCTTTTATTTTATGAATAGATTACTCCGTGTTTTATATTAATAACAGTAATCCATTCGTGAATATCACGTGTTTGTGTTGATGACTGTTATGACTGGTCGTTATTTATTCTATTCTATTTATCTATGTACATCTTACCTGGCCTATTAAAAAAAGCTATAATTGAATTCGGGGATTGGGGGCATTACTTAGTCAAAGATCATTCGCCTAAATCTCATTCAGATATCCTGAATAAAAATATTTCTAATTAATGGCCATTATTTAAAATGACCTTCAGTCTGTTTTGTTCATATGTTACAAAGAAATTAACGCTTTCGCAATAAGTCAATTCGTCATGACTATATGACTATAAATAAGGGTGTGTTTACACGCCAGGGAATTCGGAGATTAAACTGACGGATAGATGCACCCCATTTGACCCCACACTCTGACTGGATTAATAAATATCGTTCACGCGAACTGTCCAAAATATTTTCTCTAGAGGCAACCTCCGCGGTTTCCGTCCGAATAAAAATTCGGCAAAGTTCACCGTATAAACGACTTCATTCAATTAGAAGTTTATCATTTGTTAATCAATCAAATGCGATCGCCACGTTTGCATACCGTATAAACGACCTTTTATATCGTTTAAAAATATTCATCCAAAATTAAGGACATCACTTCTCTTAAACATACATTATGAAAGAGCTAATCTGCCTATTGCAGGTCTGTCTTTCTTTAGGCCTGAAATCTTAAATGTTGTCTAAATTATTAATTAACTTATCCAGACCATAACCAATTCTCGATGTCATCGCTAGCCTGCTATATTTACTAGATTAGGATCTGATCTGCTGCTCAACCCTAATTCATGATTAAATCAAGAAATGGATAATCGAGATTATGTATTTTATCGTACCGACTTTAGTAATGATGGTCGAGGCTAGGCCTAAAATTCAATCGCTAAATTTTTTGTTCAGTGTGGATCGATCTGATTGAAATTTTCAGCAAATTAATTTACATTATCTAGATTTTTACGATTATAGTGAGAACTGCTAGCTCTTTATCTGATCTCCCATAATGTATCTTTAACACACTTTTCTCGACAATATTTATATTAGAAGTAAACAATTTCGATAGCGGGAAAAACACATATTAATAATATTTATTAACCGGCCTCCAGTCTTCACAAGAAATTGTTAACGTTTATTAAGGCATTATGATCGATCGGGCCAATTCCCTTTAAACTCAAAACTAAAAGAGTATTGGTTCTATAGAATGTATCCAGTTATGATTCATTGAATTCTTAAGTCATTTCTATATGTACGAGTTGGGACGTTAGAAATCCAGTTTTCATTGTCACCGAATACAACTATCTTAAAGAAAATAAATAGATCAAGGTTAGTATATGCAAATGATTATACTGATACCTAATTTAAACTCTTGTTCACGGAGTCACGATTTATTGAATGATCAAGGGTCAACGAGGGCTTGAACAACAACGTCAACAGTAAAGTACATAAGGTGTTTTGACTCATCAATCAAAGGAAACCAGGTTCGATTGAGGCGTTGGCCCAAATTTCTCACGTGGTTTCCTCCCTTGTCAGTGGTGCAGTGTATGTGTGTGTGTGTGTGGGGGGGGGGCTGGAAGGAGCAGTCTCTTGTTGTTCGGTTGGGACAAAAAAATGAGGTTCAGAGTACACGTTGGCACGCCCGTAAAAGAACTCTTGATAGTTTGAACTCAATTGCTGTCCGGGTAAATTTCCTTCAAAGCACACTGTGTGACATGTCCGTCTTCAGTGGCTCGGTTGGTACAAACATGTAGGCCGGTGAACCCCATTTCATTTTGGGGGTTGGGTGACCGAATGATAAGATCTGTCATTGAATCAAAGAAAATAGGTGTGGTTTTGATTCCCAATGTGCACATGACAAGGTGCAAGTTCACCGGTCCAGCCTTGAAGGTTTTCTCCGGGTTCGTCCACTGCTAAAGAACCCTACGCGTAATCGAATTATTGAATTGGTCCCGAATGACCTAGTTTGTGTGTAGTGGTCATTAAACCCCATTCCTCTCCATTCCATTTCATTCTTTCAGTGAGGGCGATGAACCAGTTGACCACAAGAGTATATCATAATTTCTATAATCTAACAGATCATCATATAATAAATGACGACAGTTACTCCGACAACTCTCTTTTGTCATTTTTTTAATAAGTAAAATAATATACATGTATCTAGATCACACCTTTACTTGTTTAGTATTGTTCAGGTTCTTTAAGTCAATGACGCATCAGGTATTGACCACTAACGTAAAAAATAATCAGATACCATATAAAATAGCCTATACCTATTTTTAGTGGTTGTCAATGACTGTCCTGAGTAATTAATATGAGAGTCATAACAGTGATATTATTGACCACAAAGGTAAAAAAATAATCAGATACCATATAAAATAGCCAGTACCTATTTTTAGTGTTTGTCAATCCCTGTCATGAGTAATTAATATGAGAGTCAGAACAGTCAGTCATATTTTTGGGCCCAGTTTATTTGATTGTTTTTCTAGAGATCATTTAGTTTCAGGATATGTAATATAGCCTATATGAATTTAACTAATAATATGTACTCAGATTGATTATTTCTCCCTTAATTAAGAAAATAAAATCAAAATACCAATGTTAGAAAATGTCCCAGCTTGGATTCAATCGGATTTATAATAACAGGCCTGTCAAATTTATTTTTTTCGCGGAAAACAAAATGGCGGTGGGCTTATTACATAGCGAACAGCATAGATCGATGAAATTTGAATTCCACATTATCTTTGTCAGGCCCGTAACTAGGGGGGCGCAAAATTGTTAAAAAAATGTCGACAATAAATCAATAGATATGTATTGTCCGTCAATTTTACTGCAACCCCGAGAACACTTCCCGCCACCCTCGTTGCTCTGAGCTAGTTACGGCTCTGATCTTTGTAAATACTGAACGGAATTGGGCCATTATTGACTGATATTCATATTATTACATATTCGTTGTTCACAATATTTCAGCTTGGAAGTGATTCTATAGCGCTACATTGACGCATGGAGACGTTGGATGAAAGCCTACATTTGTTTGTATATAGTCTAAATCAATCCTTTAATAAGTTGATATAAAATCTCAGTTTTTAGTCTTTTTGTCACTTCATCACAAGTAGTCTGACCCCTAAGTCACAACTGTGATCCGCATCAGTTTATCCAAGCTTTACATCCGCTTCCACCAATTATGATATCGCAGGAGAGTTGTGTTCCTTAAAGATGCAGTATGTAAGATTTAGATAAAGCTGGTCGTTCTTGCTATATTAGTTTAAAATAGATAATGAAAAATTAATATATTGAAAATTTTCTTCAAATTACTTTATTCAGAGCCAAGTTATGGGTGTAGGAAGATATTGCGCAGATTGTTTATTATCCAAGTAACGGTCCTGGACAATCGAGAGTTAGTCTCGTTTGTCCATTTTATCGTTAAATCTTTAAATCTCGGGGCGTCCCAATCTATTTAAACCCCTGCGACCCGATAGTCCAGAGAGTTGATTATAGTCTCGTCATGTGAATAAATGCCTAAATAATAGTTCATCATATAGCATTTAAAGTCAAAATAAAGACCTACAATAGGCAGATTTAGCTCTTACATAACGCATCTTTAACCCTTTTCCCAACAAGCTCGTTTTGCGAAGCTACTGTTGGCTTCAGTTTATTCATTACGATATAAAACAAATTATTATATATACATCCATATCTTCTCGCATCCCTAGAATTTGTATTTACGAACAAGTGATTGACGATTCAAATAAAAAAAACAACCTTATAATACAGAGTTTTCATTGATATGCAGTTATCGGTTCCAATGATTCTGCATTGAAGGGATTCCATACTTTAGAGATAACGGGCCACAACTCTTGACAGCTGTAATTATCGAAAATATCTGCCTCTACAGCTTTCACAATATTTATCAGTGATCAAAGGTGGAAACTCTGGCAGTAATTATCGGAAATCTTTGAACAGCAATAGGCTGACCATAGACCATTTCAATAGAATAATAATTTTATCCTTCAGTTTAGAGCATCGGGGGGGGGGGGGGCGACCAGAAGATCCGCGTCTGCCATCTAGTTAAGTGCGTGGTTTCGATTCCCCACTTGCACGTGACAGGGAGTAGGGTCGCCTGTCCAACCTTGTGGGTTTCCACATACTGCTAAAGACCAAAAAAATTTTAAATAAAATTGAACCATGTGTTAGTCCCAAAATGACCTAGTTTGTGTCGAGTGGGCGTATAAAATCTTCATGAAAGTAACCTGAAGGTCACAATGACAGTGATGACACAGCTGACGTTCCATTTATATAAACAATATTTTATTTTGTAGTTCCATATTTTATTTTGGAATGGGGTGGGCTTTAATATTGTGTCAACATAGTTCTTCAGTCGCTCTGAGATATATATATGATATTGTTTATAATGGTAGGGTTCTAAATTAGGGTTTCCACATCAATATTTGAATGTCAGTCAGTTTTTATAACACTTTACCAGTATGGTGGTGATAAATGTTGTTTTTTTTCCTCATATTCAGCAAGTACAGACACATTTATTTATTTATGGATGGACTGTACTAATTGTTAAGTTCTAATACTCACATTTAAGACTCTATGACTACAAGTTTTACAAACTCAGACAAAACATTTCATGGAACCATGCTTTTTAATAATCCCCTGGCTCTATTAGAGAGTTTATACAAAGTAGGTTAACTCTGTATGGAATTAATGAAATGGGGTTTAAAGTCCTACTGTTCTGCTCCGAACTGGGCTAATGAAGACCAATATATACGCCATACAGTGTGCTATAAGGTAAATTTTGCCTACCCTTATATCGAATTCCGACTGTCAACGGATCTTTCACGTGCACGCCAATATGTACACGGGACCCTACATTTTTATTACAATAATTTGTTTGCATATAAGGATCTTTAGCAGTGGGAGGAAACCGGAGAACACAGCGAAAACCCACAAGTTTAAGCAGGCAACTCAACCCTTTGTCAGGTAAGCCCGAGATTGAAATCATGCCACTTGACTCAATGCAGACCTTATGATCTAAAGCACACATTTTAGACCACTGAGTTACCAGTGGAGTTGAAATGGTTGTTAAATGTTGTTGTCTAAATGCAGGGGATATATCTTTAAAGTCGCTGGTCTTCTGCAGACTATATAAACAAACCAGAGCCACCTTCTGATTGGCCTTAATCCAATATTATCTGACATTTGGATTTGACTTTCTTTACTAAATTTCCAATTAATCAATTAGAGTACACTTTAGTGTGCATTATGTAAGATTAGATAATTTGAGCTGACAGTTCTCGCTATAAAAGGTAATGAAAAGGGAATATGTTGAAAATTCCAGTGAAATTACTTCACTCAGAGGCGAGTTATTAGCATAAAAACAACAGTGCAGCCTCAATTGTCATTGCTACCATTATTACAATATGATTATCCATATTTAAATCTGTTCAAAATCTAGAATATACAATGGCATCGAGAGTTGATTATGGTCTTGCTAAGTTACTTAATGTCTTATTAACAATTTATATAAAACTTGAACTAAAATAAAAACCTGCAATAGGCAGATTTAGCTCTTTAATAATGCCTGATTAAGTTATGAAAACTTAGATGTCTGAAAAATGCATGACAGGGATCAGCAACTTTCATTTTATTTCTTCATATTGCACAATTCTGTTTATTAATCTCACAAATGCCATCAAAATAATGTCTTCCTCTTAATGTCTTTTTTTATTGTTGCCCATTTTATAATTTTATCTTCCAGAATCTTTCACTTCATAAAATCTGTTATCTTTTTATTTTCTTTCAATTTCTTTTTCTTGGACTTGGGTTCTTCAGTCGAGTCACTTGCTTTACGTTTACTGTCGGAACTGTCAGCTGAAAATACATTTCAAGATTTTTATTAATTATAACTGATTGTAATTCATGTTTTCATACACTATGAACAGTGGATGACAGTTCCATTCATAATTTCTGCAACGGTTTGACTTTTCCTTTAATTAATCCACAAAGCTTGGTACAGTAGCATGAAAAATAAAACACTGCCAAAAGTACAAATAATTCATTAAATTGTTATACATGTAATAACATTTGTTTATATGTATATATAGACAGAACTCAATGACCATTGAATACCGCTCAGGTTATTCAATGGTTCACTCGAGTGTATCCCTGTCTGTTTTTTTCTTTAACTACATGAAATCTCAAAATACACTGTACTATATTTAGATTATCAAAAAAAAAAAAAATCATCATCAATAATTAATAACGTTAAAATTCATCATAGGTTCCTCCCTTTTTTACAAAAATTGTTGTTGCCTAGTGGTGACGTAATTCTGAAAGTGACTCATTCGGGACAAAAGTAGTACCTGTCCAAGTCATTGAATATAACCATAGGTTATTCAGTGGCTGTATTCAGTGGCTGTAGTCAATGGCTGTATTCAATGATTATTTGCTCTGATTTGCATGTAGTTATAGAATAAAATGTTCTATCAATTTTTATAATTATATTCTAATATAATACAAACAGATTTGTTTACGTGTATATAATATCCTATCAATTTTTATAATTGTATTATTGCTTGAGAGAGTGCTTGATAACGATAAGAGAATACTTGTCGAAACGTCGTGCTATACTTATAAACCAGTGATTGTATTTCCATATAAACTGTGTTGTGTTTTTAATGTGTTCAATCGCTAAATGCCACTTAAGGATTATATTATTTATCAACACCCCGAAGAACTACACAATAAATTGGTTTGGCCATACTTTGTACATTGTCTCAAAAATGTTTATATTTGTTTTACCTTTACCAGATTTGGCTTCTTTATTTTTAGCATATGCTTCAGACATACGCTTGATGTTGATTGGTCGAACTGTGTCATGATCAACGATTGGTTTAGGATAATCTTTGCCGATTATACAGCCTGCTGTTTCCTGTAATTTCACTGGAGCTTTCCATGGTTCGTAGATATAATTTGGTGGAAACTTCTTTAAAACAGGAATATACTTTCTGGAAAAATATAATTTATTGAGGTTAAATCAGAAGTCCAAACAAATGAAATGAAATGGGGTTTAACGTCCTACTGTTCTGCTCCGAACTGGGCTAATGAAGACGGGCATATGCCATACAGTGTGCTATGAGGGAAATTTTGTCCAGACAACGGCACTGCGGCCTACTCTTATATCGAATTCCAAATGTCAAGGGATCTTTTACGTGCCTGCCAATGTGTACACAGGACCTCGGTTTTTCGTCCCATCTGAACAACTAGACAGTTGTCCTTGTCAGGCCCTCTGTCCTGCATCACTGACTAAGGGGGAAACCATTTTGAAAAATCTGGATGAACTTTCTCGGCCAATGCAGGGATCAAACACCCAACCTCCAGGCAGAAGTCTAAACAAAGAGAATGAATAGTAGATGAAAGAAATGAAATGGAGTTTAACATCTTGTCAACATAAAAATACTTATTATGTTAGTCCCAAAATGTGATAAAAAATACAAAGATTTTTTTTTTGATAAAATAAAACAAAATTGGTGATAAAAAATCCCCTAAATTTGGGGATAAAAAACCCCCTAAAATTGGAGATAAAAAAATAATTGGGGATAAAAAACCCAATTTATTTTACATGATATCATTTGAATTTCAGCATTTAACTCTTACATTTTGGGGGGTTGGATGGCTGAATGGTTAGCGTGCGCGCGCTGTATCATAAAGTCTGTCATTGAGTCAATTGGCGTGGTTTCGAATCCCCGGTTGTACATGACAAGAAGTAGGGTCGCCTGTCCAACCTCTTGGGTTTTCTCCGGGTCCTCCGGTTTCCCCCCACAGCTAAAGACCCCTATGCGCATGCGAATTATTGAAATAAAATTAAACCATATTTTAGTCCCGAAATGACCTAGTTTGTGTCGAGTGGACGTTAAACCCCATTCCTCTCTCTCTCTTTCTTACATTTTGGACTTGTGGATGAAATGAAATGGAGTTGAATGTACTTTTCTACAACAAATGAGCTAAGGAAGATGAGCATTATTATAGCCATGTAATGTGCTATGAGGGAAACTTTCATTAGTCCCATCTGAAAATCTTGACACCTTCCCATGCCAGGATCTCCATCCCGCGCCACAAAGCATTTTCAGACTTAAGAATTTACTCAACTTTCAATCACTGTTTATGAGAAATATCTTTGGTCCAGAAACACAAAACTTTGCTCATAGTTTTTTTATTGATGTTTTTGATAAATTAAAACAACAAAAGTTTTATAAAGGGCTATATTTTAGTTCAAATAAGGCAAACAATTTTGAGTAAATGCTTAACTGAAGTCTGAGAATGCTTCGTTAGCTCGGGGCCTGGATAGAACCAAGAACATCCTGGTTAGTGGGCCAACGTTTTATACACACTCAGCCACTGGGGTCCTACTAGGACTTTCCTATCAAAACTTACTTGATATAGCTGCCACTAGGATCAGTTTTTTTACCAAATACTATCGGACTGTAAACTCGGAAATACTGATGAAAGAAAGCACTAGCGGATAACCACATCCAATTACCAGCATTTAAACTCCAGTCAGCATCTAATAAATATTCTTCAAATACCTGTAATATTTTAATGATAAAAAGAAAATGATTAACTTGTTGGCACCAGCATGGTGATGACTCACTAAGAGGTCCTGGTCTTGATCTCACTGTTTAACATCCACTCGACACAAACTAGGTCATTTCGGGACTAACATATGGTTCAATTTTATTTCATTAATTCGCTTGAGCGTAGGGGTCTTAAGCAATGAGAGAAAACCCACGAGGTTGGACAGGTGACCCTACTCCTTGTCACTTACAACCGGGAAATGAACCACGCCAGTTGACTCAATGACAGAACTTATGATACAGAGCACACATGCTAACCATTCAGCCATCCACCACCCCCCTCTCCCCCGACAAGTAGAGTTCCTGTGTTAACCATGGGCAGCATGTTAAAGAGACTGGTTTTTGACCCGATGACATCAGACATTTGGTTAACCAATCAGCATTGATGTTTCTAGTGTGTTACCCACAGTTCCGTGCACATCACGCCAAAAACTCACCGTAACAGACCATTTCATTAGCTAATCCCTCACATCATCTAGAATGAGGATTTTACAACAACTCTGTCAGATCTTAGTGTAGTAAAGACAAGTAAAATAAAATTCTGAACTATAAAAAAAATAAAACGAAAAGAAATAGGATCTGTGTTTTAATCAGATTGGCTGTTATGCCACTTTCAAAGCCATATCAAGTTTTTCTGGTGTGTGACTTGCTTGTTGTTGAGTTTCATGCAGCTAGCTCCCTGATACAGAATATTTGTGGGAGACATTAAACACATCTAACCTTTTGACCTTCTTCCCAGTGACACCAGAGGTCACCACGTGTCAGAAAACAAGCAACAGCATGTCGAGCTAAATGATGAATCCATCCTTCTGTACGTAACTGTATCATAATAGCATCTATAAATGGATAACCAGTACGTCCCTTTAAAAAAAGCAGAAAACAGGGGAGGTAATTCAAAGTTATAACATGTTGGATGAATATTGAACATCAACTTATACACAACCCCTACAGGCAGGCGAATTATTGACATAAAACTGAACCACCATGTGTTAGTACCAAAATGGCCTAGCTTGCACGTGGGTGTCTTTGACAGTGGCAAAAAACTGGCGGACACGGAAAAAACCCAGAGGGTGGACAGACAACCATACACTTTGTGACATGCAAGAGGGGAATCAAAACCACGTCACTTGACTCAATGAAAGACCTTCCGGTCAGCCACCTATCCCTCCTGAACGCTCTGAACTGAAGGATAAAATTATTATACTATTGACAGTGTCTATGGTCATGAGACGACTAAGCCTATGACTGTTCAAAGATTTCAGATAATTCAGTTAACATAACTTATCTGAAAGCTGTACTAATGCCACGCCCATTGGAATGAGAGAGAGAGAGGGTTTAACATCCACTCGACACAAATCAGGTCATTTCGGGACTAACACATGGTTCAATTTTATTTCAATAATTCGCTTGCGCGTAGGGGTCTTTTAGCAGTGGGAGGAAACTTGAGGACCCAGAGAAAACCCCTGAGGTTGGACAGGCGACCCTACTCCTCGTCACGTACAACCGGGGCATCAAAACAAAGCCAGTTGACTCAATGACAGACCTTATGATACAAAGCACACAAGCTAACCATTCGGCCAACCGCCCCCCACAATAGGATATAAATTGTTTAATAAAACTACCTCTTTCCATGCCTTTAAATGGTTGTCATTAGTTTTCCAAGGAATTTGAGTACAAACTGAGTTTCCTTCCATTTTATCAAAATTCTGTGTAACAGATGCAACAGTGTAGTAGAATTCCCTCCATAATAACTGTCCATGTAGTGACACAGGAGGCTGAGAATGTTTCTAAAGTAAAAAAAAAAAAATTGTTTCATTAATTTGTACTAGGGAAATTTTGCTGGTCATCAAACAAAAGGAAGTCTGAAAATAAGGCACCTGTGTTGAGACACAAATTCATTAGACACAATACTGTGATCGGGAGCCACGGTGGCTCAGCAAGTAAGATATTGGTACATTAACCTGGAGATCCTATGTTCGATCATGGTGTTGACCGAGAAAGTTCATCTTGTTAGTGGTGTAGGACGGATGGTCATGAGATTAGATAGCTCTTGAATAGAATGACATGGAATTAATGCCTAGTTATTTGGAAGGGATTCAAAACCTAAGCATTGGAATTCAAAGAAGAGTTGGCGGAAATGCAACTGTCCTGACAAAATTCCCACGCACATGTTACAACAGAATAATAATAAAAGGTATGTTAATTTAAAGATAATCAAAGTGTTAAACGTCCTACTGTTCTGCCCCGACTGGGCTAATGAAGACGACCAAAGTGTTACATTAACGAGACATTATATCTTATTCCATACCTTTATTTTGTATAATTTATTCTTTGTAAACTTATACCTTTATTTTGTTATAAACATCTTGAACTTTCCAGTAAAACAACCTGGCAGAAACACAGCCAAACTTTAAATAAGGACTTAATACAGTTGTACTTGGTGCTAAACTATTTGGTTCTGTTTTGGGCTTTTCAAAATTAGCCACCCAACTCTGAAATATAAGAACATATTCTTTACAATCTACAACTTGAGAGACCTAGTTAATAATTATACGGAAATGGAGTTAAAAAATACAGGTACCATAATATGGCCATCTACAAACCTCTATATTTCTCAAACAAAAGGGAGTCATGGAGGCTCAGTGAGTAAGACGCTGGTTCGCTCCCAATGTTGACCGAGAAAGTTCATCGGGATTTTCCGGCATGGTTTCCCCCTTGTCAGTTATGCAGGGTGGAGGGTCTGACAAGGACAGCTGTCTAGTCATTCAAATGGGACGAAAAACCGAGGTCTTGTGTACACATTGGCAAGCACTTAAAGATCCCTTGACAGTTGGAATTTGATATAAGAGTAGGACGTAACACTGCTTTTTATGCAAAATTTTCCTCATTAGCCAAGTCAGAGCAGAATAGTAGGACATTGTACCCCATTTCAATTCATTTCATTTCTCAAACACAATTTTGGAAAACTCTTAATTCTTAAATTAGTTGGCAATCAAAATAACATTTGTTAAACAATGGGCTTTATTCAAGAATATTGCACCACCGAGTGAATGCAGATGGATTTTAGTCACTAACAAATTAATCATTATTATTATGATAAGAATCCGGTTTCTCAATCCCACGCCCATGGGCATGAACTGAACTTCAAACTAGGGTCAATTCAACCTTTGCAATAATGATGTTATATTGAAAATTTTATAAATGCAGAGGCATTTGAGTTCATTTCAACCGACAGATTTTTCCTTTTCTTTTACAAATGCAAGAATAAGCCTGACAAATGAATTTGTCATTGATGACTTTTCTACGGTCTTGAAGTATATAAACTCTTACAGTTTTAGCCATGTTGTTATCTAGTCGTTGTAACCCCTCGGTCTCTCCACCAGGATATAAAACAGGACCACATGTTGATGGATCTTGGCCAAGTTCTTGTAAAGTTGGTACATCATAGTTCTCTCCATCATCTTTATTTAATGGCCTACAAATATCTGTCAAATTTACACAATATCAAACAAACATTAATTTGCAGAGGTTTTACGCTCGTATTTCAAAATCCCAAGAATGGAACAGGGACATGCACATAATTTTCATTAGACAGGTTCTTCCTTGTACTAGGGACCAGGTATCATTCAGATTTGACGAAAAAAGAAAGAAACTGAGCTTACCATTTAGAATCTAATGCACGTATCCAGTTAATAGATTGCCATCCAGAAAGTGATAAATGCCGTCAAGATTCATCAAAAAACATCCAGTTTGTGCTACCATGTAGTTTAAAAAACACTGTTTATGAAACTAAATGGTCATAAACTAGACGACCAATATCAAAACTAAACAAAATGGTCATAAACTAGACTACCAATGTCAAAACTAAACTAAATGGTCATAAACTGGACTACCAATGTCAAAACTAAACTAAATGGTCATCAACTGGACAACCAATGTCAAAACTAAACGGTGTTTCTTAAACTACACAGTAACAGAAACTGGCCGTTTGTTTATGAAACTTGATGGCATTTAACACTTTCTGGAAGGCAATCTATTTTAAAACTGGATATGTGTATTAGATTCTAGACGGTAAGCTGTTTCTTTTCTTTTTTCGTCAAATCTGAATGATAACCAGTCCCTAGTGTTGTCAGTGGCGCAGGACAGGTCAAAAATAGCCACATATGATTAAGGCATAAAAAAATACCTTCTTTCTTTCTTTTTAGTGTTTAACGTCCACTTTCACCGATGGTGATATCGCAGAAAAATTGTCTAATTTTATTATGCTTAGCACACATGCAGGGGTCTTTCCTGTGGAAGGAAACCAGAGCACCTGGAGTAAATCCAGTAGGTTTGAAAAGGTGAGTACCTGAAGTAAACCCACAAGGTTGAAAAGGCGCCCCTATCTCCAAGTCAGATGCGCTCACACCAGGGATCAAAACCACAACCGTAAGCAAGAGGTGACAGACCAGCTAGAGCTTGAAGCGCAACACTCTAGGCCACTAGGCCATCCACCCGCCCACAAAATATCTACAATTTATAGTAACACTGTGTGTCACATGATCAGACTGGTGGCATCTGATTGGACAATGAATTGAGTAAATGTATTCAGCAGAGTTTATTCCTAATGCACTGACCTTTGAACTGTGCAATAGTTGGGGCATCCAATGGTTTTAATGGTGGTCCTAGCTGTGATAAAATTGTCTGGAGTCGTGTCAAAGTCAGTGGAGCCTTTCCACCATTCTTCTCAATAATTCTATAATATTTAGAAAAACATAAAATTTTAGATCAGAATATCCATAGAAAACAAAATGCTTTAACCATTTAAAAATCTCTTGCTGTATTTAAATCCTCATAATTTCACTGCTAGTACATTAAAAAAAAAACATTTATTACATAAATGGACATTAGGTAAGATTAGATAAACAGCTGACAGTTCTCTTGCTATAGTAGTTAAAAAAATAGATAATGTAAAGGCAATTTGCTGAAAATTTCAGTCAAATTGATCCACTATGAACCGAGAAATAAGCAATCAAAAGTTCTGCATAGCCTCGGTAATCATTACTAAAGTCAGTACGACAAAAATCATAGTCTCGAATATCCATTTAATCGTTAAATCGAGAAGGAAAGTTATGCAGCAAATCGGATCATAATCCAACAAATATCACAGGCTAGCATTGACATCGAGAGTTGATTATGGTCTGGATACGTTAATTAATGTCTAATTAATAATTTATAACATTTCAGGCCTAAAGAAAGACCTACAATAGGCAATTAGCTCTTGCATAGTGTATGTCTAAATGGATATTAGGTAGGATTAGATAAACAGCTGACATTTCTTGCTAAAATAGTTAAAAAATAGATAATGAAACGGGAATATGTTGAAAATTTCAGTCAAATTACTTAACTCAAGGCCACGTTATCGGCGATATATTTATAGTGTAACATAAATTGTCATTGCTACTGTTGCTACGATAATAAACAAAGTCTTGATTGTCCATTTTTTACAGCAATCATCAAATGCAAAACGTATTTAAATCTACTTAATATCAGAGCCATCCGATGGCATCAAGAGTTGATTAAGGTAATGGTAAGTTAATTAATGTCTAATTAATAATTTAAGGCCTAAAGAAAAACCTGCTATAGGTAGAATTTAGCTCTTTAATCAATCCTGTCTATAATTATCAATGACATTTGAGATTTGTAATAGTTATTACCCTCAGTAAAGTAACTATATTTTGAAATTTTGAATACGATTCACCATATCTAGATGTCCAATGGGGAATATTCCTGATTGGATGTTTGTCAACTTGTGTAAGATATATCTGGCATATATGGGTGAAACAGCATTAATGAATCTTACCTTTCTGTATCGTAGAGGGTATGGCTGACATGTTTGATGACCTTCACCTTATGATTTGTGGCAAGTTTCTCTATTTCTGAATCACGCTTCAAAGCATACGGTTCAATATCCAACTCAAAAGATAAATGTGTAATCTTCCATTTGTTGAATAATTTTGGGAAAACTTCTTTAGGTTTACCTCGAACAACATACAATCTGAAAATACATGTAGAGACATTTGGAACTAATGTAATCAAGTGATGTCTAGATTTTCTTTTTGCAAAAAAAAAAAAAAAATTCTGTTGAATGTTTGGTCATTCTAGTTCAAATGAACCAAACATCCACCTTTGTCACAGTAGATTATAATCAAATAGGATGATTAAGCAACATGTGTGAAGGGTGATAGGGTCTCGGTGAGTATGTTTCACTTACCAGGAGACCCCGGGTTTCATTCCTACATTTGGCTGTGAGAATTTCTCAGGATTTTCCAGATGGTTTCCTGTTGTCAATGGTGCAAAACGGAGGGCCTGTCAAGGAAAGGCATCTACAGAACCATTTGAATTGCAATTATATCATCGTTAAAGTTACTTTTGTTTTAGTCAAATAGAGCACCCGGTCCAAATGCGATGCTGGACCTTAAAATTTTTTAAATGGTTCTTCCTACTACCCATGTTGGATCAATTCTAGGACATCCCAGTCCTGTTTGCAGTAGTTACAAATACAACTAACACAGCACGAATCTGGACAGATTACATAAAAGATTGTTTAATGTACACCAATAATGCTACCCAATTAGCATTATTTTCACTTTGTACAAAGGTGTTACCATTCAGGTCACAAACTATGCATACCTCGAGTTTAATTTTCTAAGATTTGTATCTAAATCCTGCAAGGCTTCCAACAAGAAACGCCATCTATTAATGCCAACTTTATAATTTTTTGGAAACCATGGATCAAGTATAAAAATGGCATGGAATTCCACACAATTCTCTAGGGCAGCTAATAACGCTGGATTGTCATGGAGTCGAAGGCCTTTTCTAAACCAATGGATTGAGTTACATGACGAACCGGCCATCTTTTCTGAAAAAAAAAAATAAAAAAATAAATAGTTAAAGGGGCATTATGTAAGATTAGATAAAGAGCTGACAGCTAGTTCCCGCTATAATAGTTAAAAAATAGATAATGAGAAGGAAATATGTAGAAAATTTCAGTCAAATTACTTCACTCTGTGAGCCAAGTTATTGCCGATGAAATTACAGTGTAGCCTCGATTGTTAATTCTTAAGTTGTTACGATAATAAACAAAGTCTCGCTAATCTATTTTTACATTAAATTATCAACCCCAGTTCGTATTTAAATCTATTGAAAATCTAGACTATCCGATGGCATCGAGAGTGGATTATGGCCTTGGTAAGTTAATTATTGTCTAATTAATAATTTATATAACATTTAAGGCTCTTCGCTCTTGCATAATGCTTGTTTAATTGTACGATAAGTAGCCTATTCAGGAATGGAATAGGAAAGACCTTCGATCGGCTTGTCTTATTTTGTGTCCAGTCAGGAGGGCAGGAGGGCAGGAGTCCTTTAGGATGGCATCATTCAATCATTGTACTTGGGAAATGATTTAAAATCGGCCTACGGTACGGTACTGCCTTCTAGGCCTATAGTGACAATAGTCTACATATTAAATAAGTGATCCACAGGTCATTTTCTCCCCAGGGTCATAATTCTAGCAATAATTGGATTTAGTTCCTTCAAGTGTCTGTATCTATGTCCTAATTTTGGTTTGAACAGTAGATTCGAAAAACATTATATATTAGTACCAGTATTTAAAAACTAATGTCTATTACTATTAGTATTATTATAAGTTATAAAAACAATATTTGAAAATTGAAATTTGCCGGTTACTTCAGTACTTGAATGATGTACACTGTAGGTCTAGTGTACCACATTATCATTTGATGTATGCCAGTCAAAAACTTGTAAAACTAGAGTAAGATATATCATATTAATTTGTTTTCACCAAAAAGTTATATAACCCACATCCCCGAAAAAATTATTTGACAAACGGAGTTCCAATTTTCTTTCTTGCAATCCATGCCATTGCACACTAGAGTTACTTGCCCTTGTCATGATGTCCAGTCTCTGTGTTAAATTCTATCGCCAGTCGTGTCTCGTTTTAAAGTTTCGTGAACGTGAAAGATACACAATATGAATTTAATAAACACACAGACGTGTAGAATGTCAAATAGAGAAGACTATAAATTCAACTTAAAGGTAAAGAATTAAATACCGGTACGGTAAGTTTTCTTCAAAACGAATAATAATTTAATTTTATCTAACAAATTAACATCCCGATATTAGGCTAAGTTCCGTTAAAAAGAGTTTTGTATGTGACTATGTGCTGCTTTTTTTTCTAGGCACCATCAATCATCATGGTGACAATGTGCAGTGGCTATTCTAGTGAGTAGGCCTACCACCGGAGAACTGTTACCTATAATTCAACACACAGGCGCGTCGTTTCCAGTTGCCAGCTGTACAAGACGATGGGCCTTTAATAATTGGAAGTAGTCCTAAGAGCGTCTAGTCGTGTTCGGATGGGACGAAAAAAACACAGGGCTACGGGGCTACGACATACTTTTATATCTATTTCCAAATATCAAGGGTTCTTATTACGTGCACGCCAACATGTAGGCCTACAGGACCCCGGTTTCTGGTTCCATCCGAACGACTAGACGCTGACTTGTCAGTCCCGCACCACTGACAAAGGGAAACCACGCTAGAAAATCCCGGTGAGCTTTCTCGATAAACATCGGAATCAAACCCTGGACGCTTTCTTATTGACCGAAACAGTAAAGCCAACACTAGTCTTATTAATAGATAACTCAGGGGCGGATCTAGGAATTTTGAAAAGGGGAGGGGGGCGCCGCAAAATGAGGGCACTGACTGCGGAGACGGGGCACGCCGCTGAGAGGGGATTATTTTTTTTTTTTTGGGGGGGTGGGGGCAAGAAAATTATCCGTCATTTCCTTGCATCTATAGCCATTCCAAGAGCTATTTGGCTGATATTTTCGTCTAAGTAAACGTTCGGAAATCGTTGAAAAGAGTCTTAAAATCGAACAAAAAAGCCATTTGAACATGCGACCCGAAAATTATCAAGGCGAGCGAGGCATAATGATGGGAAAAAAGACTAATCTATTCCCTAGCCACTTCACTATTTAAGCCTTGTAACTTGTACTTTGTACTGTCCACACATGAAACAATGCTACATCAAGTTGCACTCATGCGCGTCGGTGATGGGCATGAGTGTATACGCCGCCGATTCCACAAGATGTCTGTCTATAGTCACTCTAATGGCGCTCTCACACTCTGCCGTGTAGGCCTACCGTCCACCTGCCGGGCTATTAAAAAAAACAGAGTCCAGAACGTTGGCAGAACGTTGGGTTTTGAGCGAAAAAAATTAATCTTTTCACCGTTTCGTTGCCATCTTCTGACCGTTCTCACCGGGCGCATACCGGGTGTTGAACGTGCTTCTACCGTCTTCACCGCCCAGATTGACTTTTGTTGAAAATTTCGGCCGTTTCCATACCGGGCCCATACCGGGTCTCGAACGTGTGCACCGGGTTTGTAGCAGCCACCTACCAGTCACTTAGCGTCCCCTCAACGCTCGGAGCGTCCTGTGAGCGAGTCCCCGACTGCCATAAATACCCCGATTTGAACGGCAACGGTCAGTCCGCTCACGGCGACGCCTCACCCACCCCCTTGTCCAAGCGCATCTCTTGCGTTGGCCTCTCCGTGCCCTTCTCTGGTTTCTCCTGACAATGTGGTCCAACTCATCACGCTCACGCTGGGCAATAGCCAACATGTACATGAGTCGGACCCTGTCAGGACAATCCATGGTCAGTTGGTCACCGACTCATACGACCATGTACACAAGAAAAAGTAAAGCTCATTTGACGAAACCCCTCTATATATACCCAATAATTAGTGACAAACGGTGGCACACGGTGACAAAAGTAAATTTGTTGGTAATGGCACGTTCATATGACGCTACTGTGAAGGTAAGGACAGGTTATGGACCCGTTATGGACCCGTTATATGACGTTATGGGAACGTGAAGGCGTTAACAGGATGTTACCCATGCGTTAGGGAGGCGGCGCCGTCAGAATCAGGCGGTACCGCTTTGGAAACACCCGTTGGCAGTCCGGTATGAACACTGTAATGAGGACGGTATGAATACGTTATGAAAACGGTGGCACGGTATCAATACGATCATGACACGTTCACAACCCGCTTACAACCCGTTGCAGACGGTGGATTTTTTTTTTGCCCGTTCATCACCGTTCTGTAACGGTTTATGAGCGTGTTATGAACGCGTTCATACAGTGTGACCGTTTTCATAACGTATTCATACCGTTCTCATACCGTTCAACACCGTCCTCTTGCCGCTTACTTGTGGCCGGTGCCAGCCGGCCAAAGTTTTGAACATGCCCAAAACTTTCGCCGGGTCCCACCGGGTGTAAATAAGCGCCAACGCCCTATTAACGTGTTACCCGCTTTGATAACGAACCACCGTGTGCCCTCGCCGTTCTACACCGTCGCGCACGGTGGCACACGGTAGGCCTACACGGCAGAGTGTGAGAGCCACTTAAAGGATTAGGGCACCGTCATCTAAACAACAAGAATTCGTTTGAAAGTGGAAGCATTAATTAGACCAGACTGGTATGTTTGAATCGATGGTTTGAGTCATTTGGGATCCCTGCAGTGGGTTGGGAACGGACATATTTGGGTCTGAGAAAAGGCACTTTCATCAGTAAAAAAGGGCACTGTCGAAAATTAGGGGGGGGGGGGGCGCCCCTCGCGCCCCCCCCCCCCTTAAATCCGCCTCTGTAACTACCCATGATTGACTTGACGGGTTTGTCCTGCAACGTCCCCTGTCTCACACCACCCACAAAAAATAAATGACCAAAGCGTGAATTTTATGAATAAGATACAATGTACATGTGCTGGCTTTGAACAACCGTTATCTTATCAATGTGGTTACGTATTTGTATTTTTAAAATAAATTGTTGTTATCTATCCAATAGAAGCAAGTTAATAAATCAAACACTATATTTGTTGTATAACTTATCAACATCGTCTAGTTTCACTCCCCTCTCTATACCAGTTATTTATCCATCTTTAAAAAATGCCTGTATCTCGGGAATTACAACTGCCGAGTGGTGATAGGATACCCACTGTTGGTTTTGGTACCTGGACAATGTGGAGAGTAAGTAAATTATATTATACTATCATAAAGGCAACCGCTGGGTGATCGACCTTTCGATGCTTCTCTTTCTGGCATTTTTCAATGCTGCTATTCCGAGGGACTGGGCAGACATTCTCGGCACAGTTCTTCTGTGATGGCACCTAAAGAGTAGACCTACCTAGTTCCCTTTTGGCACCCACGAGACTGACAATGAAAAAACGATTTCCCGTGTATAAGTTATTGTGGCAGCACAAGTACAATTGGCATTCAAAGAACAGCAGTCGAACATTCCGCTAGTCAAGCACCCCCACCCCACCCGATTTATATTATTACAGTGATAATTTAGTCTTAAAAGGCGAACGAAGCTGTATAAACCCAATACAGGAACACCTGACGAGGGTCAATTCCTTTTGGATCATTGGAAATTGAACGTTAAAATAAACTCTGGGTGGGGGTGGGACGGGGTTTGAGGGCGTGCACTTCTTACTACAAGGAGAAGAATTTAGCGTGTGGTAGACAGTCACTGTGTTTACAGGGATTGTATTCCGAGAATTATTAAGTCTTAAATGAACAAGAAAGTCTTTCAGTTCCTGTTGAGCGAAATCAGATCGAGTATTTCGTTGTCGTTTGACAGTTCTCCTCAATTATTACCCTTTCTGTACTTTTGAGTATCTAAAGGACAGCCGACAAAAATGTAAGGGCTGTGGGGAAATGGACCCGTGCTTATGGGGACAGGGGCGCATTTGTGCCCATAGCCCCGTCGTTCCAGCGACCCAGTACGTATAGATGACGCTGCAAAAAATAAATATATACGACTTATCTATTTCGATCAATTATTTTTTTTTATTTTCAAGGACATTTAATCACACAGCGTTCTCTACTCTACGTTACGAATGAGTCTGATGATAACACCTAAAAAAACCTCGAATTTTGAAAATGAGTTATTAGTTCTCGAATTGAGCTTATATTCAGATAAATGCTTCGAATTGAGCATATATTCAGACCAATGCTTCGAATTGAACTTATATTTAGACCTATGCTTCGAACTGAGCTTATATTTTGACCAATCCTTCGAATTGAGCTTATACATATATATTTAGACATATGCTTCCAATTGAGTTTATATTTTTGCGAGGGTGAAGTGATTTATTACAAGATGTCAGACAAATGCGACAAATTGAACTTGCATTTTTGTTATAGGGTGACAAGGGTGAAATGTGTAAAGCTGTTAAAGAAGCTATAAAAGTAGGATATCGCCATATTGACTGTGCCTGGGTTTATAAAAACCAAGAGGAAGTTGGTCAAGCTATTAAAGAAAGTATTGAAGAAGGAACTATTAAAAGAGAAGATTTGTTTGTTACCACTAAGGTATGTTCACAATTGATTAATATGAGACGTTGACTTTATTTTCAGACCACCAAAAGAATAGGATTCTACTTGGCAGTGTGAGACAACATGAAAGTCAGGCGACCCTACTAGGGCTGAACTTGCATAGATGGCAGAAATTAGGACCTTTGTAGGACCAATCAGCTATGCACCCGCCCTCCGGTATTATTTTTAAATATAGATTTAATTTAAAGTGAATGAGATTTCTAATTATTATTATTTCTCTTTGAAAGCTCTGGAACACAGCACATCGTCGTGAAGCGGTAAAGGAAAACTTGAAGAACTCATTGGTTCAACTTGGATTAAGTTATGTCAACCTTCTTTTAATTCATGTTCCAGTTTCTTTCAAGGTAAAATTTTAAACAGTTACTTAAGCATCATTTGTATGCATTAACATCGTCGCCAAGATGGTAATTAACCTACTTTTTTGCAATAATCGTCTAAATTACTAACATATGCTATTTCTGTTAACGTTAAATAATGTTTATTATAGTAAACCTGGACATTTCTGTATGTTTGTTCAACAATATTTATGTTGTAGACAGCGTCTATACAGTATTAATGATTGGCTTTGTCCGATTGTTTATCTGGTATTCGTTCGGTAATGACTGCTACACTAAGGGTGTCCCGGGCAGAAATTTGGGGTATAGAGGCAGCTCGAGCCAAGGGGGTCTCATAGGTAACTGGGCATCACTTTTGGTTTCAGAGTTATTCTACTTCCGGCAACAACGGGTCAAATCGATTAGTGTAATAAAACGGTTCTAAGTAATAACAGTACTTTGTGGAGCCGCGGTGGCTTAGTGAGTAGGGTGCTGGCTCGCTAACAAGTCTCGGGTTCGTTCCCGGTGTTGTCCTAGAAAGTTCCCGAAAGGAAGTGTCCATAGTTGTTCGGATGGGACGAAAATCCGAGGTCCCGTGTATACATATGCGCGCATATTAATGAATCCCTGACAGATGGAATGCGAAATAAGGGTCGGTCCTAGCCATAGCACTCTGCTAGGTATATGCCCATCTTCATTAGCCCAGTCGGCGCAGAAGCGCGGGACCTTATATCCCATCTCATTTAATTTAAACTACTTTGCGAGCATGTATTACACTAAGTGCTACAGCGAGACTAACTGCATCAAAAACATAAATACAACCCTTTCACTGGACAAAAGTTTTGTCTACGTTTTGTCTACGATATCACGGGGATCACGTGGCTAAGTGGGTAAGACGGTGGCTCGTAGGCTGGGATCGGGTGTTCGATCCCTGCATTGGCCGAGAAAGTTCATCCAGATTTTCCGGCGTAGGTTCCCCTTGTCAGTGATGCAGGATGGAGGGCCCGACAAGGACAGCTGTCTAGTCGTTCGGATGGGACGAAAAACCGAGGTCCCGTGTACATATTGGCGTGCACGTAAAAGATCCCTTGGCAGTTGGAATTCGATATAAGAGTAGGCCATAGTGCCGCTGTCCGGGCAAAATTTCCCTCATAGCACACTATATTACGTATACCCGTCTTCATTAGCCCAGTTCGGAGCAGGGCTTATTCACGAAAACTTAAACTAAGATACAATCGAAATTTTAAGAAATACTGCAACTTCATTGGATATATGCATATTGATTTTACTGGTCAGCCAATCGAATTGCAGTATTTCTTAAAATTTCGATTGTATCTTAGTTTAAGTTTTCGTGAATAAGGGCCCTGAACAGTAGGACGTTAAACCCCATTTCATTTCTACGATATCACCCTTGGTGGAAGTGGACGTTAAACCCCAGGACCGACCGTGGACAAAAGTTAAAATTTGTTCGTGGTTTTTAACTTTTAACCAATAAAAAGGCTGTATTCTTAAAATATTTTAGTTTAACTTTTCGTGAATAGGGTCCATGGCCATTATTTGAGGAATATTGAACCACTTTCAAAATAATCTATTTTGAAAGTTGAACCCCTGAAAGCCCTAAAATAATCTAGTTTGTGTCGAGTGGACGTTACCCCCCCCCCCCCCTCTCTAAATTACAATTGCTTTAACCTTAAACTAAGGTTCAAACTAGTGAACAGGCAGATTTTATCATCTCATAATTGTTATAATCCGAGATCGCTTTCTGTTCGTTATTTAAAGTAGCTAAGTCTCTAACTCAATATCATCCAAAGTCATACACGTTGAAAATACGAATTATTTGTCAATTCAAATCAACATTGATGTTGTGATCTTACCAGGAAAAGACAGGCTTCTGATATCCAATATTTAAGACAGAATAAACATTTTACCATTGGTACACGAATCGTGTACCATAGTGCGTTTTAGCGTCATTTGCAACAAGTGACCAGAAAGAACGAGGCAAGACATATTCAACTGGAGAACCTGCTCAATAGACTGGAATAACCAGACGCTAGAAATTGCTATTGGGTTGAGACACAGGCCGTATTTCGCTTGACATAACTGATTTGAAATTAAAGAGTCAAAACGGAAACAATTGACTGTAAATCAGTTTACATACAATCAAATTACATTATTATATACGTTGCGACCCATTTGGGTCCATTTCTAGGTCCCAAATATTAGTGATTTAGCTCCTTTAAATTGTGGTAATTGTGTTGAAATCTATCACTTCTGAAAGGTTAATAAAATATTACTGTCAGTACTATTTTTGTTCCGTGTCGGTAAACGGCTTAATTTTTGTCCGGGAAGATTTCCGATTCCAATTTTTACTAGTAAAGTAGTTCAAATCAAACAGACCCCTACGCGCAAGCGAATTATTGAAATGACCTAGTTTGTGTCGAGTGGACGTTAGCCCCCCCGCCCTCTCCCCGCCCTCTCCCTCTCCTGCTAAAGATTAGCATTGTTTATCATTTGTTTATTCATTTTTCAGGAAGGTGAGGACGATTTTCCTAAAGATAACGATGGCAAGATCATATTTGCCCATCATGACCTTGTTGACACGTGGAAGGTAAGCTTAGTTTCGGAGTGAACGGGATTGAGTTCACTGAATCAGCGTGCCAATTTTGTTAAACAGAAAGCGATCGCTTTTATAGCTTTGTTTTCGGTTGGAATTCGATATAGGTTATGCAGCGCCGCTCACCGGACACAATTTCCGTCCTGATACACTGTATGGCGTATGCCCGTCTTCATTAGCCCAGTAGGAGCAGAACAGAAGGACGTTAATACACCCCATTTCATTTTATTCTTAACTGAATGTCGACGATTTAAGTTTGATGAACAATAAAAAGAAATATGATAAATACAGACATTTATTGGGAAGCCATTTAATTTTAAACTAGTTACAGTGGATTGTCTGTACAAAGAAATTATTAACTTTATGAAAGGTTTCAACAAATTACATTTCCACTCCTCTTATGTGATTTAATTATTTGTTAGAAGATCCATTCCCGGTTGTTTCGTGGCAAACACGCCTCAGTTTATCTCGGAATGGCGATCTGCACTTTAAGGTAGCCCGGATTATCTGTTAGTCGACATGATTGTGTGATATGACCTGCTTTGTTACTCAACGATATCTGCTATGATTAGTCGCTCCGTTTAGATGTTTTTATTCTTTTGAAAACATTGGCTTAACGTCCCACTTTTCTGCACCGACTGGACTAAATGGGAGTACACCGTACAGTGGGCTATGAGGTACATTTTGCCCGGACAGCGGTGCCACAGCCTACTATTATTTCGAAATTTTGAATTCCAACAGTCAACAGGTTCTTTTTGCGTGCACGCCAATGTGTACACGGGACCTCAGGGCTTCGTCCCATCCGAACGACTAGACACTCAGTCCTGCACCACTGGGAAGAGAAAACCGCTCCGGAAAAACCCGATGAACTCTTTCGGCCAACACCGGGATCGAACACGGGAACTCAGGCTTAGCGAGCCGTCGACTTACTCCCAGAGCCACTTCGGCTCATACAGGCTTCAGGAATGATATCTTTAAATGTTGTCGTGATATTAAACGATAATAAGATGTACCGGGTGGACTGATAGCGTGTATATATACAAATGTATGGTGCAAGTTTTTTTTCAGTTCATTAAACCGAATCCCGTGACATTAGCTCATGTTATCTTTTAAAAACAGAACGCATTTGTTGTGACATGCTCTTTTTAGCCGTCTGCTCTTCATCGCGTTTCAAGGACAATCAATAACTTGGAGGGCAGCGAATAATATATATCCCAACCTGCAGGTTTACGTGAAATTCAAAATGGCGCATCATTTTTGCATCTTGATTTGTTTATATCACAATATCTGACGACAGTTTCGCCGTTGTTTGCAAATCCATTGAGTAACCATAGTTACTGGCTGGCAAGCTATATTATTTTTAATAAATCAAAATCTTTATTGACGTGTTGATGTTTATCACACATATTGGGGTAGGACTATTTTTATATCATTTATTTATTTACTTAAAGGGAATGGAAGATTGTGTAGATGCTGATCTAGCCAGAAATATCGGATTATCTAATTTTAATCATTTACAAGTACAGAGAATTATTGATGCTTCAAGAATACGACCATCTGTTATACAGGTTACTATAAGCATTGTTTATTGTATAACAAGTACATTTAATTTAAAATCAACTAAAACGAGTAAATGACTGCGCTAAGGAAGACGGGATGAAGTCCACCGTGTCTTAA
Organism: Patella vulgata; assembly: GCF_932274485.2. Lineage (NCBI taxonomy): Eukaryota > Metazoa > Mollusca > Gastropoda > Patellidae > Patella > Patella vulgata. The sequence goes on along the minus strand of NC_065884.2, from coordinate 61,189,766 downwards.
ATATTAGATATAAGGATCCCTAATTTTCAGGGAAAGATAACAATATTGATTGAAATTGACCAATTTGGAATTCTAATTCGTGTTTTTAATTTGGAATATTATTTTGGACAATATTGAGTTAGAGGTTTAGCTCCTTTAAACTGACGAAATCCTACCATTCATGTCAAGTTCCTCCCTTCTAATACACGTTAATATTGGTTTACCTATATCAAATATCATTTACATAAATTTATTTGTTGAAAGTGTGAAATAATTTATTAGGATTTTTCTTGATAACAAATATTTATTTTCTAGGTAGAAATTAACCCACTATTTTCGAACAGTCAGTTGGTTGAATACTGTCAGAAGAGAGATATAGTTGTAACAGCTTACGGTCCTCTTGGTGCCCCTAATAGACCATGGTAAGATATAATAATTTGTCACGCCTGCTCTTGGAGCCCCTAATGGACCATGGTAAGGTATAGTTACACCTTCTCTTGGTGTCCCCAATAGACCATGGTAAGGTATAGTTACACCTTCTCTTGGTGTTCCTAATAGACCATGGTAAGATATAATAGTTACACCTTCTCTTGGTGTCCCTAATAGACCCTGGTAATATGTAATAGTTACACCTTCTCTTGGTGCCCCTAATGGACCATGGTAAGATATAATAGTTACACATTCTCATGGTGTTCCTAATACAACATGGTGAGATATACATGTATGATAGTTACACATTCTCTTGGTGTTCCTAATAGACCACGATAAGATATAATAGTTACACCTTCTCATAACCTTTTTTAGTGCTACTAATACACCCCTTCTTTTGGGATTCATAGTAGGCCATGGTAAGATATAATAGCTACACTTTCTCTTGGTGTTCCTAAAATACCATGATAAGATGATAGTTACACCTTCTCTTGGTGCACCTAATGAAACATGGGTACTAACGAAGGCGGACATACGCCATGCAGGTTTTCGGGTCCATCTGAATGTACTCGTTGGGTCATGTTTTATTTGATGTTTTAGGAAGACCGCAGATGATCCAAATCTGTTAGAAAAACCAGTCGTAAAACAGATAGCTTCGGCGAAAGGAAAAACACCTGCTCAGGTACACGACTTAACTTTATTAATATATCTTGTGATATACAAATAAAACCAGAGATGTTTTCTAGATAAGCGGCCTCTGTGGTGGTGGCGTTCGTCGAAAAGAAACTTAGGAATTCATCTAGTCCAGTTCACATATTTCAGCGCGTCTTGTCGGGTGTGTCGCCTGCAGGGCTGACAAAAAAGTGCGTCTTGTCAAGGGTGTCGATTGCAGGGATGGCAAGGTAACCCCGTCTTATCGTTGGGGGTGAAATTCGAATAAGAGGTGGCGGAAGCGCTAATGTTCGGCAAAAACAATCTCCACCTCGAGTTGCACACGTAACCAAAGAAGTAAAATGTACCGTACTTTAGTCTAAAAATAAACTGCCAGCAAAAGTTAAACCTAATTTCACTCCATTGTTTTCCAGATTGTATTGAGATGTCTACTACAGCGCGGTCTGGTTATCATTCCTCAAAGTTCAAATCCTGCTCGAATCAAAGAAAATTTCGAGGTAGGCCTTAGTTATTTGTGAAATGCCTTTAAAAACAAGTATTGATCCACTGGAACCTCATTCCAACTAGGATATCCAAACTCTTAAACATCATTTCAATACAGAAACTCAAAACTGGAAATGGTCTCAGTTCGGATCCTAGGTTCTACAAGTCCGTTTGGTGCTTGCGGGTCTGGCAAGCAAGGCGTTGTCTAGCTGGTCCAAAGGGAAACAACTCTTAGTGTAACGTTCGCGGGTCTGATACCTAGTCATGTACATATCGGTAGTGCACGCGAAAGATCGATTTGCAATTTGCAATCTCCAGAACCAGACAAATACAGTGGACGTTTACGGCTATCCCCCGGAACAGATCCATTCACTTGATCTGGTGGCTGTGGTTTCTGTATATTATGTCCTGTCCGTAGGCTTGTCTTGTAGCCAATATTTGTGTGTGGCGCGGTCCCCCTGCACTTACCATAAAAATAAAGTTTAGTTTTAAAATTCCCATGGCAATGTTCATCGCACTGTTAAACGTTGATAATATTGGTAGAAGTAACCTAAAATTCAGCCTATTATTATTTTCATGTTGACTTAGTTGTTATGATTTATATCTTATTATCAATTTAGTTGTTTGATTTTGAATTAAATGAAGATGAGATGAAGAAGATGGCGGCGTTAGACCAAAACTTCAGAGCTTATTTGGAGGAATTGTAAGGACTAATTTAATTTACTTGTTTATGTATAAATTCAATTGCCAACATTTACTTTACAAATGGGTGGTGCACGTAGAAGATTCCTTGAAGTTGGAATTCGAAGAAGACTAGTTGGTAACGCTGCATTCGTAACTATTCAAATCTTGAAGGCGTTATCAGAAGTTGTCTTATAGAATATATTCAATATGAGTAGTCGCAAAGTTGTGTCCGGCACTCGGCACTCTTAGGCTACTGTACGAATTATCAGATGAATCTAACTGTCGTTATTCAGAAGCATTTCAACTGAGGAGTCAGGGTCATCCAGGCAGTCCATTAATCCTATTTTAACCATTTGACCAAATTTGTGTGATATGACTGAATTATAACGTCTAATGTCGACTTGTTTGTTTCAGATGTATGGGTCATCCTGAATACCCCTTTAACGATTGGTGAGATCAACCACAGCGATGTAATAACAGAGATCACCATTCCTATACTTAATAATATACTGTTTCTGTACACAATAGTCAAAACAGAAATAAAATAATTGCCATTCGCGTTCATCTGCATTTATAAACCTGTAACAGTAAATCTCTTTAATCTTTGGGTTATATTCTATGCCCGGAATAACTTGCGGTCGGAAAGTCGGGGGAGGTTTTGGATATATACAGGTAAATTGGGGGTTATGCTTCTGAAAGTTTTTCTTTAAACCTGTAACAGATTATTCTTCCAGGGTAGGTTTTTTTCCCATGAGAAAACATGATATAAGGTTTTTCTTGTGGGAATTCTGGGATATTCTCATCTTGCGTATATGTAAACATAGACGGTTTATAAGCAAGATAAAGTCCTCGACTTCGGTTATGCTGGTGAAGAAAGACGTCCGAAAAAAAGCCTCAACAGAAAAACCTCCGCCTGTCGGGATCGGTTTTTCTTTTCATCGGGTTGCTTTCTTCAGTCTTTCTTTCCCCAGCATAACCTCAGTCTCGTGCTTTATCCTACACATATTACAGGTATGAAGGGTTTGTTGTGGATGCAGACCACTAATTACTTCCTCCGGTTGACTTTTTGATTCTATTTTCTGTCCGATTTTTGTTAATACTCATGAGGAAGACGGGCATACGCCATATAGTGTGCTATTTGGGAAATTCTGCCCGGGCAGCGCCACTATCGCCTACTCTTATATCGAATTCCAACTGCCAAGGGATCTTTTACGTGCATTCCAATGTATACACGGGACCTCGGTTTTTCGTCTCATCCGAAGGACTAGACAGCTGTCCTTGTCAGGCCCTCCGTCCTGCATCACTGACAAGGAGGAAACATAGATCAGTGGTTTGGTATGGTGATATATACGCCGAGTGTGTACATTTTAATTGGTATGCTACTTACAAAGTTTTATATCTCAAAATTGCCACGGGTAACCTCATCTAAGCTCGTAAGCAAGATATTGGAAAAAGTTAAAGCCCGTAAGAGAGACCAGAAAAACATTCGCGAGCGAATATTGACGGTCTGTATCCCTGTGGTGCAGTGAGTGAATTTCCCTTGTGTTCAGGGCTCTATGATCCTTGTTCAATCCATAGTTATGGACCAAGAACATTCTCGTTTGGCACACCTGCTGTGTTACAATCACAACTTCATAGACAGCAGACAGCAACTTGTTAGTTAATTTACCCGTGTTAAAAATGTTCAGCCCTAATCTTTCTTTAAAAAATTATCACAAATAATGAAGCGTGTCTCTGTGTTTAGAATGATCTTCGCCGTATTAACGCATGGCTGCATTACATGGTTTACCTGGATCCTGTACATAATCTGAATGCAGTTATTTGATAATGCTGAACAAAGCGCGTCAAACATAGGACCACCGGGATACAATATGGTCAAGATAATATAATCTGATTTCTATCGGGGATCACGTGGCTAAGTGGGTAAGACGCTGGCTCGCTAGCCTGGAGTTCAGGTGTTCGATTCCTGCATTGGCCGAGAAAGTTTATTCAGATTTTCCGGCGTGGTTTCCCCTTGTCAGTGATGCAGGATGGAGTGCCTGACAAGGACAGCTGTCTAGTCGTTCGGATGGTACGAAAAACCCAGGTCCCGTGTACACATTGACGTGCACGTTAAAGATCCCTTGGCAGTTGGAATTCGATATAAAAGTAGGCCGTAGCGCCGCTGCCCAGGCAAAATTTCCCTCAAAGCACACTGTATGGCGTATGCCCGTGTTCATTAGCCCAGGTTAGGAGCAGAACAGTAGGACGTTAAACCCCATTTCTTTTGATTTGATTTCTATCACCTTATCTGTTAAAGATACATTATGTAACAGCTGCATCTGCATATTGCAGGTATTTAATTTGGCTTCAAATGTATTATAAATTATTAGACATTTATTCACATGACAAGCCTATAATCAACTCTATAGACCATCGGATGGTCGAGATTTAAATAGATTGAAACAGTTTAAGAATAAATAATCGACACTTAGTACCGTTGCTACGATAATAAACAATCTACGCTACATCTTGTCAAAACTTCAGACATACTTCAAACACCAGTATTTAATTTTCTATTACTTCGCGAGCTCATTAAGCCGTACCGATGTCATCCCTCTCAGTGATTGTAGCGGCCTAGCCAAATATTCACTGCTGATCAGTGTGGCACTTACCAGAAGATCTCGTGACAATCCCGGTGTTGGCTGAAAAAGTACTTCGTTATTTTCCAGCATGTTTAATGTTTTCATAGGACGAAAAGTCGAGGTACTGTATTCACGTTGCCGAGCACTCGATGACAAGTGGACAGAAACGACGCTGCCCCCCCCCCCCCACACACACCCACACACACACACGTTAAACCCTATTTATTTATGGAATATTAAGTTTGTAACGTAGAAGGTATCCTGGTTGTTGTTGCGAATTTGTTCGTTTTAGTAAAACATCTCACGAGAATTAACTTCAGACCCCGAAAACTTGCCATAGGGCGTCACTCCTGACAACGGACAACATATAGTCGTTGGAATGTGACCAAAAAAAAGACATCCCGTGTTTACATTGGCGTGACCGTAAAATATCCCTTGACAGATGGAATTCGATATAGTAGTAGACAATATACCGTTGTACGAACAAAATTTCCCCCATAGCACACTATATGACGCCCGTCTTCATTAACCGAGTCGGAGCAGAAAAGTAGGACATTAAACCCCGTTTCATTTCATTTCAAATTCTCACAGAACGACAAGATATATCATGCGTGCTCGCTTTAAACGTTATCAATGGGTATTGTAAGCCATGCGTGCTCGCTTTAAACGTTATCAATGGGTATTGTAAGTTATACGTTATCTATTTACCATGTTCTTGAATTATAGGTCACCCTGTTAGTTAGCCTACTTTATAGCAGGCATCGTATTACTCCCCTCATTATATACCGGCTATTTATCCATCTTTAAAAATGCCTGTATCTCGTGAATTACAACTGCCGAGTGGTGATAAGATACCTACTGTTGGTTTTGGTACCTGGACAGTGTGGCAAGTAAGTATAATATATATTGAATATGTCACAATCGAGTCAAGAGCATATAACCATAGTAATGAAGACAAATTGTTTTCGGTATAGAGTTCTTTCGTGGTTGCGGGGTTGTTGGGTGGCTGAATGGTTTAATGCGTGCTAGTTAAATCATAAGGTATGTCATTGAGTTAAATGACGTGGTTCGATTCCCCGCTTGTACCCGACAAGTAGTAGGGTCGCCTAATATGATGTCAATGGTGCGGACTGATACTTAAAGCGTATATTGGGTCACGGTAGAGGTCAAGCTCCCAAAGGTCACATTTAAAGAAACACTTAGTTTTTAAGAAATTAAAAATAAACAAAAAAAAAACAAAAAAAAACACTTTTTATTGAATTTCCAACGAGAATACAACGTAGCCCCTCCTCCAGTAGCTGTGTTTTTAAATGAGTTTTTTTTTTAAATAAAAATAATTATTAGACCCCCACGAAAAAAACCCTTTAGTACATCTATTTATTGTTCCTTTTGGACAACCAGATCGTTTGTTGGCGGGATCGCGGGATTAGCACATCAAATTGTTGTTACATGGTGGAAGTAGAAGAACAATTAATTAAGACGCTCTCAAAATATGTGACCATTTTCTCACCATACACGCCCCCCCCCCCCCCATGCACCACCGTGGCTCCTGTTAACAAATGAACATAATCCACACAACATTCTTTATTCTATACATTTTTTATTGGTTCCATATAAAATATGAAATTACGTAATCATTTATAAATATCAAAATAAAAATATATAATTATTTATAAATATTAAAAAAAATATAGGTAAATATATTTATAAATATTAAAATAAAAATATATAATTATCTAAAATATTTAAATAACAATATGTAAATATTTATAAGAAAATTTATAATAATTTTTATATATATTATGTAAATTTAGATGTAAATATTTATAAGAATATTATATATAATTATTTATGTAAATATATGCATATATATATAAATATAAAAATAAAAAATATTATTATTTAGATATATTATGTAAATTTAGATACATTATGTAAATTTAGATATATTATGTAAATTTAGATGTAAATATTTATAAATATAAAAATAATATAATTATTTGTATATATTATTTAAATTAAGATGTTAATAATTATAAATATTAAAATAAATATATTTAAATTTTTATAAATATTAAAATATAAATATTAGAAAAACAAATCTACTAAATACAAATAAATAGTTTTTATATTAATATTAATAGGCTTTAAATATTACTGCTACTGTAAATTTAGATATATTATGTAAATTTAGATACATTATGTAAATTTAGATATATTATGTAAATTTAGATGTAAATATTTATAAATATAAAAATAAAAATAATATAATTATTTATATATATTATTTAAATTAAGATGTTAATAATTATAAATATTAAAATAAATATATTTAAATTTTTATAAATGTTAAAATATAAATATTAGAAAAACAAATCTACTAAATACAAATAAATAGTTTTTATATTAATATTAATAGGCTTTAAATATTACTGCTACTGTCTTGGCTTTGCGATGATTTGTAATCCATGATGTGAAGACACTAGATGTGTCTGACATATATCTACCCCACCCAACTCCCTTCTCGCCCCACCCATATATGCCTGATTAAAGTCTTGCACGCGTGTACACGCAGTCCTTATTGCACGCGTGTACACGCAGTCCTTATTATATCTAAATTGACACTTTATTGAAATATTAAAAATTAGATTTATGTTCCAAATAATGCTCACATCGAATGATGATCTTACAATTCAAATAGTATAATTCATTATTTGAATGTTCTTCGAATATTTGATTTAATTTAAAATCGCGTAAAGTTATTTGAAACTAAATTCCATATCCCAAATATAAGTGTATTAAATTAACAATCATGATTACACGCTCGATAAGGTCTGGCTGTTTATTGATTGAATCTCCACTGATCGTAAATTCTTGTTAAAACTATAAAAATCTGGTGACATGTCTGCCGTCTATCTTTCACTATCTGTCTAGGTTGTTCATTAAGCCTTAACATACCACCAGAATAATCAACAAAACAAACAAAATCAAAGCATGCAAAAATAAAATGAAATGGAGTTAAACGTCCTACTGTTCTGGTCTGACTGGGCTAACAAGTCGGGTCGGGTATGCGCTATACAGTGTGCTATGAAATTCCCCCCGGACAGCGGCGCTACGAGGTACTCTTCTATCAAATTCCAACTGTCAAGGGTTTTGTTTTTACGTGAACGCCAATGCGTACACAGAGCCTCGGCTTTTCCCAATCCCTCTGCCCGGAGTCACTGACAAGGGGGGCAACTCCCTCGATACCAGTCATAACGGTTGATCCCTGTGACAAAGCAACTGCCCACTGGGTAAAAACATGTACCGTTAGCCTCGGCCCGGTAGTTAATTTAACCGAGAACCCGTTCGGTAAATCACTGTAACTGTTGAGGCTCGATCCGCTGTTGGTACAGTCTTGCCTATACATTGACAATTTTCGATTATCAATATCAGTTGTTTTCTGATCGCTTCGACAAATTAAGAATAGATAAAAACAAGAAGATAAATAATAAATTTATAAATGGGTTACTTACTTAAAGCGTCGATTTCTTTATTATCCTCAAAATCAATCTTTAATTTTTTTATTCCATCATTTATCTGTCTATTTTCACCACGAGCCTCGTCAATTATTTCTTCAGTCCATACATCACCATTCTGTAATTCCTTTATTTCAGTATCTATTTCAATCTGTCTAATTTCTTCATGAGCCTCGTCAATTATGTTTCCAGTCCATGGAACAGTAATCTTTAATTCCTTTAATCCTGCACCTATTTCTATCTCTCTATTTTCTCCTTCCTGCCATCTTATTATTTGATTACTATCTTTATCTATTACAACCCATTTATACTCATGTCTTTTACCTCGTTCTAATTCAACACTACATGTAACTGTCCAGTATCCCCACGAGTATTTCACGGCAGTGATGGCGGCATCAGCTTGCCAATTACCTAAACCTGGACCAGATCCAACTACACCAATTCGTTCATTGTAGTTCAGTATATAATGCGTAGTAATATCCACAATGCACCCAGCACGTGAAACAAACGACGATTCTGTATCTCCGTAAACAGTTGAAATGTTCCCTCCATACATTCCAATGTTACCTTTTCGGCTACCTGTGTCTTCTATCTGGAATTCTCTTTTATTGGAAAACGAAAACCAGTTAAAGTAGAAGAAACTTTTGGTGGGAAGTTTCATTATGATTCTCCAAACAAAATTATCATCCATCTTCTTGGCTTCAATCCCTTTATGATAGTTCCAGTTACCAAGTTCCTTTAAAGAACCCACCAACCGCGGTGTATCTCCTTCGAATTTAGGATAATAAGTAACCTCGAATAATACAGGAACTCTCTTCTCAGATAATATTAACGGATCGTTAAAAATATACATTTTTCTCACAGAGAATGAAAAACTATTAAAGATAATTTGTAAAAAGCAGCTGATCTTGAAGATAATTGCAGCGAATGATTGTGACGTCATAATTAACATGTAACGTCATACCGACTGTGATGTATTTTAATTGTGTAGTCTGCTTATTCGCCTATAGTCTGGCGTGTACCATCCCATCTTGCGGCTGACCAGCGGATCCATTCACTTGAATTGATATTTGTTTATTGTTTGCAATGTCTATATTCTCTTTTGTCCGCAGGTTTATCTCGTAGGAGTGTGTGTGTGTGGGGGGGGGGGGGCACGGTGGGTAAGACACTGACTCGCTAGCTCGGAGGTCGGGTGTTCGATCCCGGCATTGGCCGAGAAAATTCATCCAGTTTTTCTGGCGTGGTTCCCCCTTGTCAGTGATGCAGGATAGAGGGCCTGACAAGGACTACTGTCTAGTCATTCAGATGGTACCTATAACCGTAGTTAGGTTGAAATCTGTCATTTCTGAAAGTTTAATAAAATATTGTTGTCAGTACTATTCTTGTTCAGTATCGGTAAATTGGTTAATATTTGTCCGACTCCAACTTTTTACTAGTAAATTAGTTCAAACTCACCCCTACGCGCAAGCGAATTATTGAAATAAAATTGAACCATATGTTAGTCCCGAAATGATCAAGTTTGTGTCGAATGTACGTTACCCCCCCCCCCTCTCTCTCTCTCTCTCTCTCTCTCCCAAACCACACAACTGTATGATTTCTAAAATCTTTCTTTATGCCTTAAATGTTATATAAATTATTAATTAGACATTAATTAACTTACCAAGACCATAATCAACTTGCGATTCCATCGGATGGCTCCGATATTTAGTGAATTTGAATACGCCTTGTGGTTGAAGAAATAACCGTAAAAATGGATAAGATGTTTATTATCGTAACTACAGTAGCAATGTCAATCGAGACTACAGTGTTATACTGTATCGCCGATAACTAGTCAAAGAAGGAAATAATTTGACAGAAACTTTCAACATATTCCCTTTTCATTATCTATTTTTAACTAATATAGCGAGAACTGCCAGCTCTTTATCTAATCTTGCCCTATGCCTCTTTAAATATAGCCCACCGTTTTATTTGGGGTTATGTGCTTGGGTGTGGTGTACACCTTTTAGTAACTAGCCAGGGGCTTGGCTATCCATTAAATTTGGAAATACTGGGGATTTTGGGAACTGGACAATACATTCAGGCGCGGATCCGGGGGGGGGGGGCACTAATGCATGCGGCACTCTGATGATTACCCTTTGCTCCAATGTATGCCCCCCCCCCCCCTCGACTAAATCCAGGATCCGAGCCTGACATTTATGATATGACACCCACCCCAGTCCCCCACTACCACTACTAAATGGCACCCGAAAGCACAGAATACACGACTCGTGTATTGATTTTAAGTTGTTTATTATATCCGAAATATTTGATATTAGGATCCAATATTTTCACGGCATATAACAACATCAATATTGATTGGAATGGACCAATATTGAATATTGATTCATGTTTTTAATTTCTAATCTTATGGAAAATATTATGTTAGAGGTGTAGCTCCTTTAATGACTTCGGTGATTAGACGTACTATCGAAACCACTGGGATCATAATGGTTACTGAATATTTGTGAAATTATAATTAATAGATAGTTCACTTTAGTAAACAGAAGAAACCTGACCATCATATTTTTATTCTACATTTTATTACAGGGTGGCGAGGGCGAGATATATAGAGCTGTTAAAGAAGCTATAAAAGTAGGATATCGCCATATTGACTGTGCCTGGGTTTATAAAAACCAAGAGGAAGTTGGTCAAGCTATTAAAGAAAGTATTGATGAAGGAGCTGTTAAAAGAGACGATTTGTTTGTTACCACTAAGGTAAGCCTTCGGACTGGTACAGAATGTGTCGTTGGCGTGTTTTCGTCATCCAAAATGGGTTTGCACTTCAAAAAATAAGAGAATGGGTGGGAAGGGTGAAATACCTAACATACCACAAATATTTCTCCTAGTTTCAGTTGGTGAATTTACAATTTAAAAAAACCCCATAATATCTTCTTCGGTTCCGGTTTTTTTTTATGGAATGAGACCAGTTATTTGATATTCTCGCTTACGGACATGGACGTAACAGAATTTAGACACATACTTTCCACGTTACAGGCGCCTGTGCTTCATGCCTCGTTTAGAAGTTCGTGCATGGATAGGCGTTGTACGCACAGATCTACTAGAGGCCTCTTCAGCCAGTGAGAGTTCTGTCTTTGTCAGTCATTGATTCAAATAAACAGAATATCACTCGTGTTCATTCTTGGGTTCTAAAGTGGCTAAACCTATCTGTTAAGGCCAGCTCAATTTTGGTCAAGGTCGCTGAGATGTAAATAAGGTAAGGGCATGCGATTGCTGGCGAGATTGTAGGTTAGGGTTAGAGGTGCATTAGGGCTAGCTCCAGGTTTAGGGTCAGGGCTGGGATTAGCGCTAGCCCTGTTTACAACTTTTGACCTGTGATGAAAAATTGAGCTGGCCTTATCATTTAGCGCTAACCAAACTGCCCACACTTCACATAAACGCAGCCTGGAACAGCAGTATTGGGATTTTTATTGACTGTTAGGTTCACTTGTTATGAGTTTGAAGAACATAATGATTGCATAATGTCAATGGACTCAGTACGCCTGTCGAGATCGGTCTAAGAAACGGAATAATCGTGTCGTTTGTCCTCGATAAAGACACGACAAAAATTCGGTGTAACAGCCGCTACCGCTACCGTGTGACACGGTGAGACTCGGATGTCTATTTACTTGCAGGGTTTTAAGTTCTGCCTTTTTGAATTTATTAATTATAAACTAGTATAGTAGCTGTATACTTTCAACTTTCACCGCAATAATCGATATAAAATAAAGCAATCCTCTCGGAATATCGTAGGTAGACTCAAAATATGGATGATTAAAAGATACCCATTCTTGTGAACGTTAACAAACGTGTATTATACATATTAAACCATTTTTTAAAATTTTATTATGGATAATTGCCCATGTCCATTAAAATTATCCTTTTTCCGTCTCCAAAAATGTAGCACCATGAGCCTTCTATCTGGCGTGGAGAGCTTCTATGGGAAACCGGTCGCCACATCCTACGTACGACCCATGCATCTTTTCTTACTACATAGTTCTGTAGCCTTGTGATCGTCTAGGATTTGTCTCTAGCTGTCTTTACTTCTGCTTCACGTTTTGTATTTACTTCTTCCAGTTTCTTAAGAAGTTTGTCATACCAGGTATAATAATGCATAGTTCGCTTCTACATTTTATATAGCATATAACTGAATACAGGTATACAAGCATAGCACAAATTACAATACTATATAGCTAAAACCACTTCTCCACCCTATCCAGCCTCTCGGCTGTCTAGGAACTCAGATGTACCCTCGATCTCTGGAATCTAATGCAAGTCTGACTTACAGGGTTCCCCGGTTTCTTTTAAAGGTAAATGAATATCATGCACCATAAAGCGTGATCATGGCCCTGAACTTGTGTAATTAACAAAATGATTGGTTACTTTAAATCAAATGATGCAATTAGAATAATTCCACTCACGTGTAATTCTGGTGGTAAATGAGTGATATATGTTTTCGATAAATAACTCTTTTTTATGTGTCAACTGTCAATTACAGACTAAGTTGATTTAGTGCACACTATATATGTGAATATGTTTGAAATTACTAACTTGCCAAAGATATTAATTAATGAAATATAAAGGCATCTTATTTCAAGAGCAAAAATTCCAGCAATATTATTACATTCGTCCCTTCCTTTAAGACTTTTTGCTCGGTATTGGGTAAAAGATCCCTTGAATCCTTTACAATAATCATACCAACATCTGTAGAATTATATAACTATTCATAAATGTAGCAGAAATCTAGAAAATCAACATATATCACCTCCCCCACTTGCAAGATTTATGCTAAATGAACAGGTAGGAGACTCTTAAAAACTTCTATGTGCTAAACCCTATAATTATTCAGGCAACAGGCAAATATCAATGATACTATACTATATAACAAAACTGTGAAAACACAGACACACATAATCAAAAATCAAAAATCAAAAGTTGCATGCAAAAGTTCTCCAAAAAGTTCATCACTGTAAAATCCTATGAAAATTCACTAAGCCTAAACACAGAAAACACAAATTGTCTTTTTTAAATCTTCAAGTGCCCTAATTTCAAAACACTATAACACATCACGTAATATTTATAAAGTTCAGGTTTCACTTTAAATTCTGTCTCAGGAAATGTCAATTTGGTAAACTGGTAAACCATTTCTTCTTCTTGGATGTGTATTGGTCTGTTTCAGCTACCATAGTATCAAGTTGAAACTTTCTTTTTTTCTTCTAAGTATGATTGGTTTGTACAATTTTATCCGTCAATCAAACATGTCATTGCCATCAGACCAAGAACTAACTATTACTATTTTTTTTTTAAAAAACTTTATGTTGCTATTAGTCTAACGTTATTATTAATATATTATTTCGAAAACGTATTAGCAAATCTTACTGTAATTAAAATTAAACTTTATTTAAGTATTAATAAACTTTGATGTGTCCCTTTAATTAGAAATTTTCAAACTAAGTTTGACCTCTTGACCTGAACTGAGTAATGGACAATTTTAGAATTACGTTTATGTTTTATAATTTCCGTTTCTGTTTTAGAATTCCTACACTGTTATTTTATTTTTCACCGCCAGTAATGTGACCTTTTTGACCTAATCATTTACAATTTTGTATTTCGTTTTTTTTTTTACAAACCTTCCACTATTACATAAACATTCCCTTTATTATTACATTAGCCAGGATGACACACAGATATGGCCACTATCCGAATGACATCCCATTTTATCCTACAGTAGGACGTTAAAGCCCATTTTATTTAATTTATCTACAACTATGTTGAATGACATCCCATTTTATCCTACAGTAGGACGTTAAAGCCCATTTTATTTAATTTATCTACAACTATGTTGAGAGAAAATGGCCGTACGCTCCGTTCAATCAGAACACAGTCCATATTTATATAATCATGACAATCAGAATATACACCCAGCTTTTAATCACACATATAATTTCACTCACTAACCACTGAAGTCAAGCGACTTTTACACACATCAAATTTAACACAGTGTTAGAACCTATTGTTTATAATAATTCGACCTCATGTCAAATTACACATTCTAATCCTCTCGTGTCGACAGCTTAAAGCAATTAGCAGTATATACTAAACGTTAATATTACGTTTCTAAAGCAAAAATTTAATTACATAAAATTATATACGGACAAAATTTACCGTATTCCTCCACTTTTCTAAAAAGTGTCGTATTCTTAACTTTAACCTCCTATAAAACTCGTATTAATGACTTTGCGATAATCTCACAATTTAACGAGCCTTTAATTTTAGTTTTTCCCCAGGAAAACTATAACCAACATCCCTAGATTAACCATATGGGATTTTCAACATAACCTAACATTTTAAACAAAAGTTAAATTACAACAACTCTAAGGCCTGGACTAAGGGCCCTAAAATTATATAGTGTACGAAACAACAAAAAACACAAATTAACGAATCACAGTTGAAACACGGCCAACTAGGAAACTAGAGTTAATCACTCACAAATTTCATCCTGAGCTCTGCCGTCGTTGTCACTGCGATCCGGAGACAACATTAGTTCCTTATTTTATTCCCTATTCCGTTTCCTTATTATATATTAGTTATATCAAAACATTTTTTTTTAAAACCTACTCCCTAAACTTTAACTTTAATTTTACTACAGGTCATGATAACCCGATAATATACACACCTAACCAGTGATATTATATTGTTTAATAAACCTTTCAATCTTAACTTATGAATGACTGTAATTTATTCTCTATACAGTTAAATTTTAAATATTTAGTTTCTTATCAGATTTTAACTTTAAATTAATATTATTTGGTCTTTAAACAAATTTAACACATTTAATTTTCCAAACAAAATGTATTTACCCAATTTTTCGAATATCTTCACCAGATTTTTTTTTTCCACCAGAACTTTTCCTCTGTTGCTGGATTGTACAGATCTTTTTTTCTTCTTAACGTCTTCAAATATGTATTCTTCTTCTAAAGTGACTTCTTACCCCAAAGGTCGAAACTCCGTTACGGCAACCAAATGGAATATGTAAGACTATGCAGTGCTATGCAGTGCTATGCAGTCACTGGTTAGATGTGGAAAATATTACGGGAGAACTCCCCACATCCAACGTGTGATGCATACTCTCTTTTCTTCTAATCTTCTTCCAAATTTTCTGCTTACCCTAAAGGTCGAAACTGTCGCGGGAACCAAATAGAATATGTAGCACCATGAGCCTTCTGTCTGGCGTGGAGAGCGTCTATGGGAAACCGGTCGCCACATCCTACGTACGACCCATGCATCTTTTCTTACTACATATTTCTGTAGCCTTGTGATCGTCTAGGATTTGTCTCTAGCTGTCTTTACTTCTGCTTCACGTTGTGTATTTACGTCTTCCAGTTTCTTAAGACGTTTGTCATACCAGGTATAATAATGCATAGTTCGCTTCTACATTTTATATAACATATAACTGAATACAGGTATACAAGCATAGCACAAATTACAATACTATATAGCTAAAACCACTTCTCCACCCTATGCAGTCTCTCGGCTGTCTAGGAACTCAGATGTACCCTCGATCTCTGGAATCTAATGCAAGTCTGACTTACAGGGTTCCCCGGTTTCTTTTAAAGGTAAATGAATATCATGCACCATAAAGCGTGATCATGGCCCTGAACTTGTGTAATTAACAAAATGACTGGTTACTTTAAATCAAATGATGCAATTAGAATAATTCCACTCACGTGTAATTCTGGTGGTAAATGAGTGACATATGTTTTCGATAAATAACTCTTTTTTATGAGTCAACTGTCAATTACAGACTAAGTTGATTTAGTGCACACTATATATGTGAATATGTTTGAAATTACTAACTTGCCAAAGATATTAATTAATGAAATATAAAGGCATCTTATTTCAAGAGCAAAAATTCCAGCAATATTATTACAAAAATTGTCACGGACAAATAAACGCAAAAATAACGACCGGACTACGAAATCTAAATTCAATTTTATTATCTTTATAAAATTAATGATTGGATGGAGGTCATAGCTAACAACAAAACAAACCCGTTTTTAGATTACTCACTTCCAAACATGTTATATGCATAAACTGGGTTTATAATAAGTAATGGGCATTTGTAAAAAGGACACTCTATGCGTGATGACCGGATATCAGATAACTACCATCTTATATGAATTATGTCCCCCTACAATACCCACAATCTATTGTGACTACATCTTACGGTAAGAATGTACGATTTTTAAGCAAAATTAAAAATCATACTCCGCCTTAAACATGCGTTATGCAAGAGCTAAATCTGATTATTGCAAGTCTTAATTTAGGCTTCAGATGTTATAGAAATTATAAATTAGACCAAAATCAACTCTGTAGACCCACGGATGGCTCGGCTACAGCTCGGATTTAAATAGGATTTCACTAATTGATTAAATCAGATAAGGGGTAACCTGATGAAAATACGTCTGTTAGATCGAGGCTAAATGATAGAGTGTACTTAGCGAGGCCGCTGTAAAGCGTTTCCGTATGCCATTGAAAACTTTACTTGATAATCGAGATATGTAGGTGGAGTTAACGCCTGTCAATCAAACGATCAGCGAAGGTGAAGACACAATTCGCTACCATTTCTAGGCAAATATTCCAACGATGATAACTATGTTCAGAATAAAGTAATTTGACTGAATTTTTCAATATATTCTTCTTTCTTCATCTACTTTTGAACTGTTATAGCAAGAATGGCCAACTCTCTATAAAAATCTCCCATAATGTATCTTTAAATGAATCTACTGCAGTATTTAAAATTGACACTACTTTCATTTAAAAGGTTTGGGACACAGCACATCGTCGTGATGCCGTAAAGGAAAACTTGAAGCAATCTTTGGTTCAACTTGGATTAAGTTATGTCAACCTCCTTTTAGTTCATTATCCAGTTTCTTTTAAGGTAACATGTTTTGTGCTTTTTAAAACTCTTTAAATATATCTCATTTCTATCTATTAACATCTAAGTTGTTTACTGTACTAGATTACTATCTAAAGAACCCTTTTCAACCTTTATGTTTGTTAAATTTAAAAAAGGGGAATGTTTATTACCCTTCTGGCACGCTGATTGTTTTTTTTTTATTTTCAGGACGGAGACGATCCTTTTCCTAAAGATAACGATGGCAACATTATATTTGCATACCATGACATTGTAGATACGTGGAAGGTAAGCTAATTCATAACATTATTAGATAACTTTTTAATCAATACACGTGTAATTAGTGCTCAGACATTTGTTTCGATTTATATATTTGCACATGTTTGTGGGGGTTTTTTTTATATATATTTACTTAAAGGGAATGGAAGATTGTGTAGATGCTGATCTAGCTAGAAATATCGGATTATCTAATTTTAATCATTTACAAGTACAGAGAATTATTGATGCTTCAAGAATACGACCATCTGTTATACAGGTTACTATAAGTATTGTTTATTTGTAGAACAAGTACATTTAATACCAATCTGATTAAAATACAGATGAATATTTCGTTTCGTTTTTTATACTTTCGATGGCCTACACTACAAGAAGATCTGACCGGTTGTAGTAAAAGGCCGTGTCAGGTGTCATATGAACGGCTTTTGATCCAATGAGGTCAGACATTGATAAATCCATCAGCGTTGACGTTTCTGGAGGTTTACCCTTAATTCCGTGCATCGCACGCCAAGAAGTCGCCGTAACAGATAGTTTCATTGGCTAATCCCTCACGCTACCCAGAACGCAGGTTATATAACAACTTCAGATCCTAGTGTAGTAAAGACAAATAAAACAAAATTTTGAACTATAACAGACGAAACGAAATAGGATCTGTGTTTTAGTCAGGTTGATTTAATTCAAAATATGAAAAGAAATGGTGTTTAACGTCACACTGTGTTTTATCCATCCAGGCTAATGAAGGCGGGTATATGATATACAGTGTGCTAGGATATAAATTTGGTCCGGATGATGGCGCAACAGCCTGTCCATAATTTGATTTTAAAGTAAAAGGGGGGTCGTTATCATGTTGCCAGGGGTATACACGCTTTTGTCCCTTTCGAACACTAAACTTTCCCGTCCTGCATCAGTAACCTGGCAGGAAGATCCGACGCAATTCCATCGGTATGCCAACACTGGAATATATAGAAACAAGGAACCTTGTTCAAGAAAACCTCAAATTTAGGCATGCAGTCTTTTCACTGAAGAAGAGCTCAAATTTGTGCTATGTTTGTAGTGCCCAGCCAATGAACCTCCAGTATTCTTAAAATATTTTAGCTTAAATCTCCAAAAATAAGACCCAGGCTGTAAACGAAACTAAATAATTGGTAGAGATAATTCCACCCTTTAATAAAATGCCATCATTATGTCATTTTCTCACGTTATCCAACCACTGTTTAAACAAAGTTATTTACTCCAATGCGTCATTTTTTTTAAAATACTTCCATTTTGCTGGTCATACAAAACAAACAAATCTATTTGTTGATTGGAACAATTATTAATTTTCATAGGAAAATATCTTTTTTTTACAGTTGGAAATTAACCCACTATTTTCAAACAGTCAGTTGGTTGAATATTGCCAGAAAAGGAATATACATGTAACAGCCTACGCTCCTCTTGGTGCCCCTAATAGGCCATGGTAAGATATAATAGTTACACCTTCTCTTGGTGTTCCTAATAGACCATGGTACGATATAATAGTTACACCTTCTCTTGGTGTTCCTAATAGGCCATTTTAAGATATAATAGTTACACCTTCTCTTGGTGCGCCTAATAGACCATGGTAAGATATAGTTACACCTTCGCTTGGTGTTCCTAATAGACCCTGGTAATATGTAATAGTTACACCTTCCCTTGGTGTTCCTAAAATGCCATGGTATAATTATGTAATAGCTCCCCCCTTCTTGGTGCTCCTAATAGACCCTGGTAATATGTAATAGTTACACCTTCCCTTGGTGTTCCTAATAGACCATGGTATATATAATAGCTACACCTTTCTTGGTGCTCCTAATAGACCCTGGTAATATGTAATAGTTACACCTTTTCTTGCTGCTACTTCCGAACCATGATATAATACTAATACACACTGGTGATATAATAGTTACACCTTGTCTTGGTGTTCCTAATAGACTATGTATTAATAGATAATTGAAAAAATGAAATGAAATGGGATTTAACGGATTATTGAAAAAAAACACATTAATTATCCTACTTCCGCACTTGACAGTGATTAGGTAGTCAGTGGCTTTTATTTTATTTAATATTTTAGGAAGACTAAAGATGAACCTGATTTGTTAGAAGAACCAGTCGTTAAGCAGTTAGCCTCGGCGAAAGGAAAAACACCTGCTCAGGTATAGGATATAACTTTAATCAAAATATACCACACTAGTCCCGTCTACGACGCCCAGTCCTTTTGACATGAAAAATTGGGAATACACATGTTTTAAGTATTATTGTATGGGTTGCACACGGGCTTGAACAAAAACGTCCACTCGGCACAAACCAGGTCATTTTGGGACTAACATATGGTTCAAATTTATTTCCATTATTCGCTTGCGCGTAGCGGTCTTTAGCAGTGGAAGGAAACGGAAGACCCGGAGAAAACCTACGAGGTTGGACAGGCGGCCCTACTCTTAGTCACGTACAACCGGGGAATCGAAACCACGCCAGTTGACTCAATGACAGACCTTATGATACAACGCGTTCGCGCTAACCATTCGGTCACCCAACCCCTGGCTTGAACAAACGTAGGTCAGACGAGACAAGTGTTGCTTTGAGTCTTATTCAAATTTAATTCGATTTATACTCTTCAAAAACCTAGGGGATATTGAAATGCAAATACATATGCAGGTTGTGATATGATAAACGGTCATGGACACTTGACATGCTTTGAGAGTATGTTCACAGATGAAGAACTTATCGCCCCAACAGAACCACTGGGCTGCATGTGCGACACGCAATAACGCCATACACTTGGGAGGGGTTCATTTTCAAATTTTACACTTCAAGGAAGGGTTGATGAAAACTGCCGCGTGCTGGTTTATCCTATCCATGTTTGCTTTCCTATCGGTTCTAGCATAAGATTTACTGTTTAGTGTATCTTTGCTTTTGTGTGTTACGTTTAATTTGATTTGATCGGGAGACGTGTTCGTCGACGTCAACGTCAACCGACAACGCTGCAAGAATTGACCATGGCACTGCAAGAGGAGTGGGCCAGATTGCCCCAAATCGTGATTGGACGGTTGATTAGGAGCATGCCACGACGAATTGCTGAATGTCTGAGGATTGGTGGGGCAATTACTCATTATTAAGACAAAAACAAATAACGTCCATTTTCATTTTTGACAGTGTATCTATTTGCGAGTGAAATGGGGTCGTCAGATAAGCCGCCGATATGAACTGTTTATGTTCATGTGTATAGGCAATTGGTCTGTTATTAACATACACTGGTTACCTCTAATAAAAACAGCCGTTTTGTATTGTTTCTGAATATCCCCTACTTTTTTTAAAAGTATATATCTTTATTGTACGAATTGTCTGTCTCTTATGAGAT
Source organism: Patella vulgata (assembly GCF_932274485.2). NCBI lineage: Eukaryota > Metazoa > Mollusca > Gastropoda > Patellidae > Patella > Patella vulgata. The sequence goes on along the minus strand of NC_065884.2, from coordinate 61,168,778 downwards.
GATATTGATATTTAGAGCTAGCGCGTATTATGGGGCCTGACAAGCCCCTCGTTTATTTTTAAATCCAGAAGAAGTATGGAAAGAGAAGAAAGGTATTTTTTTTAAATACGCGATATAAAACTATTTTATGTTATAGAATTAAAAATATAACAGGCTTATTGATATTTCTTTTACAGATTGTTTTAAGATGTCTACTGCAACGGGGCATTATTATCATTCCCAAAAGCTCGACGCCCGCTCGAATTAAAGAAAATTTCGAGGCAAGTTTTAATTGGTAGTGCACGTAAAAGTTCCTATTATTATTTTAGTTGCGGTTTAATCCTTTTATTATTTTAGTTATGGGGTTAATCATTTTATTATTGTTGTTATGGGGTTAAATCTTTTATTATTGTAGTTATGGGGTTAATCATTTTATTATTGTAGTTATAGGGTTAAATCTTTTATTATTTTAGTGATGGGGTTAAACATTTTGTTATTGTAGTTATGGGGTTACATATTTTATTATTTTAGTCATGGGGTTAATCATTTTGTTATTGTAGTTATGGGGTTAAATCTTTTATTATTTTAGTTATGGGGTTAATCATTTTATTATTGTAGTTATGGGGTTAAATCTTTTATTATTTTAGTGATGGTGTTAATCATTTTGTTATTTTAGTTATGGGGTTAACGCTTTTATTATTTTAATTGTTGTATTTTATATAAAAGACAGATTTATTATTATTTTATTATTATTTTAGTTATTTGACACTGAATTAAATGACGATGAGATGAAGCAAATGGCGGCATTAGACCGAAATTTAAGAGTTTATATAGAGCCGATGTAAGAGTAAACTTTTCTTACTATCTTTTCTTTTTGTCTTTAAAACCAACTAATATATTCTTTATACGAGTATTCAACACAATTCATGTTTATGATCCTGAAATTCGATGATTCAACAAAATTCAACCTCCACGTTTCGTTTGGATGCTTACTATTTGAGATTCAACGGAAATGAAATGGGGTTTAACGTCCTACTGTTCTACTCCGAACTGGGCAAATGAAGACGGGCATACGCCATACAGTGTGCTATGAGGGAAATTTTGCCCGGACGGCGAAACTACGGCCAACTCTTATATCGAATTCCAACTGTCAAGAGCTCGTTTACGTGCACGCCAATGTGTACACGGGACCTCGGTTTTTCGTCCCATTCGAACGACTAGACAGCTGTCCTTTTTCAGGCCCTCCGACCTGCATCACTGACAAGGGGAAACCACGCCGGAAAATCTGAATGAACTTTCTCTGCCAATTCAGGGATTGAACACCCGACCTCCAGGCTAGCGAGCCAGCGTCTTACCCACTAAACCACCGTGGCCCCGAGATTCAACGGGATCCTCGTGTGCTAGACAAGGTTCCATTGGCACATCCAAAGACATGATTGATGCTTGTGATGGAATTATGTTGGACCTTTGACGTTTCGTAAATAGCCCTACTCCCCACCAACCCACACCCGCCAGAAGGGCCTAGATGAGCATTTTACATGTCAAAAATCTGTTCCATCCTTTCCTTTTGATGAATTGATCTGTCACTGGTAATCATTCTACTCGATGTATTTAAAGATACTAATGGAACTTATCACTGAATGTTGTCTTGTTGTTTATTTCAGAGCTGCCAATCATCCGGAATATCCCTTTAACGATTTCTGAGATCAAATATATTGATGCAATAAAATAGATTTCACCATTTCACGATTTTTATTGTTTGTTGTACACGATATAATACTTAAATAAAATAATGTGTATATATTTGAATAAATTACAAATGAGTTACTTCCCTTGCTTGTCAGACCGACCTGCTATTAATTTAACTCACCTAATAATGGTTAGGAAATGAAATGAAGACGATCATATGTCATAGGAGGGACATTTTGCCTGAAAACAGTGTTTCAACCTACCCTTCTTTGAACTGTCACATGTGCTTTAATGTACAGCTGATGACCAGGGCCCGATTCCTAGAAAATTCTTAAGCACGTTCTTGTGCTTAGATTTAAGTAGACTTTGCATTTAAGTAAACTTACCTTTATTTTGTGTTCCCAGAAAATTCTTAACAATGTTCATGTGCTTAGATTTTAAGTAGACTTCATTGTAAGCACAAGAACGTTATTATGCGTTCCAAGAAAAAACTTCGTTCTTAAACATAGTCAATCTAAGCACAAGTCCCAAGCAAGGTATACGGCTTGCTTACCAACCTTAAGTCTGTTTCTGCTTCAAACAGATGGCTGACCGTAGAGTTATTCGACGGCATTTCCGACACCTTTTGATACCAAAGAGACAATTACAAGACAGAGAAAATCCTTCTCCAGAAGAAATTTCAAATTAAGAATACTATAGAAAATTTCGCTTCTAGGCCTACCCTGAAACCATTTTATTTATTTGCCAATTAGTAAACAATAGGCTGCAAATACACAGGCTACTTTAAGATCAGGCACTCTCACAATTAATCAGTTAGTTTGTATGTGTCTGCGTTTTTTTTATCTTGTCTCACATTTTATATGTGTATAGCCTAGGGGACATGGCAAATGCATCTAAATCAACCATATATATATATAACGTCAATGAAGCAGGCGACAAATTTATGACGTTTCGCATACCAAAGTTGTTTTTATGACGTTAAAGAGCATCATAGTCTCAGTTTATGGTAAACTTTACCAGTCACAATGTGCTTAGACTTATACTTGACTTGTGCTTACATAAGAATGGTCTTGAGAATTTTCTAGGGACGGTATTTTTATAAGATTCTTACGTAAGAAAAAGTGAAGCATGACTTTGTGCTTACTTTAAGAATTTCCTAGGAACCGGGCCCAGGGTAGTATCACATTATGGATCTGTAACCTGTTGACCAGTAGAGGGTCACATTATGGATTTGTAAGCTGGTGACCAGGTTAGTTTCACGTTATTGATTTGTATATAAGCTTATGACAAGATCTACTGTTTATTTTGCGCTATGATCGTGTCACATAGCACGAACTACGATAGCTACAGCGTTTATATGGCTGCTTCTTACTATGACGGGGGGATTTGGGTAAAAAGTCAGTGCTATGTTGTTAGTGATTTTACATCTCCAATGTTGCAAACGTTGAATGTTACGTCGCCATATGCCATCGACGCCATCTTGCTTTTAAACCCAAAAACAACGATATGCCGGGCTGCTCCAGGTGTACGCCTGATGTGAAAAAAGAAGAAATATAATATTTTTTGGGGAAAAATTCTTTTGCCTGCTAGTCAACAAAATGAAAGGTCCGAAATCACATGACATTTTGGTCTGAAGAAATTCTGCATTGTGCAGTTGTTTCGGTTTATTCATTTAAAGATGGGTTCCCGCGTACAAACTGGGTGATTTAATGGTATATATGGACCAAAAACATATTCAAACTAATTAATTTTTCATAATTATACTTCAAATCCTTCTCAAACATTGTAATTGCGAAGGAATGGCGCCTGTAAATGAGTTGTCGTAACTTTCCCTATACAGGACTTTGATTAAAGCTTCATGGACTGGGTTATCTTTCTTTATCAAAATGTGTCGTAATCAGTTGAAAAAAGATCATCAATGGATAAAAGTAACTCTGAGAAGTAGCATTTGGACTAAGACTAGTAATTATTTCCCCTTATTTCATGATGGACGAATGTAGTGCGAGTTATAAATAGACAATTTTTCCCTTAATTTTTTTCTCCCCTCTTCCTGCATTTTTGGGTTGACTTTTTGGTCTAGAATAGGAGAAAAGGGATCAAATTTGTAATTTTATAGCAGTTTTCGGTAATACTGATGATATTACAGCGGAGGGATAGGGGCACACTGATCCGCAGTGAATATTTGCTTGGCCGCGACAATCACTGATAAGGATGACATTGATGCGGCTTAATGAGCTAGAAATATTAACTTTTTTCCTGCGACAAATTAAATTCTAAAACATTTTTTGTATATATTGGAAAAATAAATAAAGGCGTTTGACGTATTTGTAGTTAAAAATTATTTCCGATTTAGTGTAAATGGGTATTAAAATGACTAAAATGCAGCATTCTCTCCGAAGCAGTTATGTCTTATGTAAACAATGCACGCGCCATTCAGCCAATGATTCACACCGCGTGCTGTGACAGCACGTGTTAAGGCAGTCATCTATGACAAAGATATTATACGAGACTCGTAATTCTCTGTGAAACAGATTGGGATAGGGGGTGTAAAATGTCTTTCTGCCGAGCAATCATTGTATCGGAAGTGAGATTTTCACCCCAGTCAACTTCAAATCCCCGTAGCAAAAAATCTAAACAGTCAACCCCCTACAAGTTTATGATGAGGAGATTGCCAAATGTGGTCCCCATTGTGCCTATAAAGATTGGAACCAACGGAATGTTGAGCAAAAAGCTACAGCCTGTGATGTTACAGCCATTTAACATTGAAGTCAATGGGCAAATAATTACTAGTCTGAGTCCTGTATATGATACGATGGTCGAAACATAGATTTATTCTCAGCCACTTATTTCCTGAATTTTTCAATAAGAAGTGTCAGAAAAGAAAACTGCTTTTTTATTGCCCAACAATAGGTTTTTTGACTATTTGAGATCAAAATAGCCATTATTGGGGGTCCGTTGGCTGAGTGTGAATTTGGTGTGTAAATGTTAACATTTCGTTCACTATGATGTCAAAACATGGTTAGGTCTAAATATTAAGGCCAACTCAACTGCAGATTTGGTCTAAGGTCCCGAGATGTAAACAGGGCTAACCCTAACCCTAACCCAAGACCGAGGCCTTACCCTAACCCTAACCCACGACCTCGTCAACAAGCTTGTGCCGCGGGCCTAAGGCAAGACGTAGTCTGGCCCTAACCCTAACCCACAATCTTGTCAAAAAATCGTGTGCCCACAACTCTAGTTACATGTTGTGACCTTGAACCAAGCCTGCAGTTGGCCTTAATATTTAGACCTAACATGTTTTGACATCATACAATGAAATGTTAATGTGTACACTCCAAAATTCACATCTGTGTGACTTTTGACCAAACCTGCAGTTGGCCTTAATATTTAGACCAAACCTCAAAACATGGTGTCTGCCATTGAGATTGGCTTAGACTTATGTGACACTCAAGGTTTACTTTTTTTTAACTGACTGTTAACTGGTTTCTTGTCGGAGGGCCAGTGACTAGGTGTTCGCTAGAAATAAAGAGGTTTAATTCTATTTCCAGTTGAAACCATTTTTTTTTTCATTCTTATTTTCTCACTGTTTTTTATTGCATATTTATCCCCTGCTTTTCTATCATTTCAGGTGCCAGGGAAATGTTTCATATACAGTGAAATGATAGAAAGCTGAACACAAGTATTAGAAAAAAAGAAGCAAAACAGGTGAGATAAATGTGCATTTCATACACTTTACCAAGTACATTCAACCTGATCCCCACTTCTGCTCACTAACGGGCTGCAAATTTGGTACTGCACAGGCCTTTCCTCTCACCTTGGCATGTAACTGAATGAGAGAATTCCACATTTTGACCATTTTCTGGATGTCAATGATCAGTTTCCCTGGATAGTATTCGCCCCAGAATTCTCATTCTCATCCAAATTTAACATTTCAGGTCTACATCTCAAAACCGGATGACGTCCTGGACTGGCTTTAGTAGAACGATGATGCATATCAATTTCATCCCAGATCTCTAGGACACACCTATGGTGGAAGTGCAAGGCAAATCGTAATCAGTTTGGGTTCCAGTCGAGGACCTCTGTAAACTTTGCTTTCTGGTGATGACTTCATTTCCGAGCTTGGAAAGGACACCCTTGTGTTTATCAACGCCTCTCATATTGGAAGATAACAGAAATGGCTTATGTGTTGCATATCTCTTGGTCAGGAAAGTTGTAGGCACCATTGCCATTGTAAATCATTTGACAGGCCAGAGTGAACAGGAAGACCTGTGATTGGTCAGCATTGTATCAGATTCCATACTGGGGGCTGGGGATGAAAAAACTGTTGTAGTGTTACCTAATCAGATTATTTCAACTTACTTATCCTGTGGAAATGTAGCTATATAGGAGATATTTTGAAATTCATAGACACTGCATGTTTCAACATTTTAGATTTGACCACAATTTGGCACTTGAAACTACGTTAACAGAGAAAAACTGTGTGGTTTTCGATGAAAGTGTTAAAAAGTCTAATATTGCATCATGATTACTGTTTTAAAGTATTTTCGTGTTTGATTTATATTGAATTTATCTCATCTTTTTACAGAATGCATTTATGTTCAAAAATAAAAATGTTCTGTGGAATTCAAAATTCATATGCTTTTAAATTTCTGTCTGAAATTCCAGTTTTCTGATGTATTATAGTGTTTGCAGAATGCTGCACTGCTCATCTGAAAATGCATGGATTTTCATACTCTTTGGCCAGGGCATTGCATATATGTTTTTTTATTAGATAACAACCGATTTTGTTCAAACAGCAAGAATATGTGAGGTATATAGGACTAAGACTAGTAATTATTTCCCCTTATTTCATGATGGACGAATGTAGTGCGAGTTATAAATAGACAATTTTTCCCTTAATTTTTTTCTCCCCTCTTCCTGCATTTTTGGGGTGACTTTTTGGTCTAGAATAGGAGAAAGGGGATCAAATTTGTAATTTTATAGCAGTTTTCGGTAATACTGATGATATTACAGCGGAGGGATAGGGGGTCTAAAATGTCTTTCTGCCGAGCAATCATTGTATCGGAAGTGAGATTTTCACCCCAGTCAACTTCAAATCCCCGTAGCAAAAAATCTAAACGGTCAACCCCCTACAAGTTTATGATGAGGAGATTGCCAAATGTGGTCCCCATTGTGCCTATAAAGATTGGAACCAACGGAATGTTGAGCAAAAAGCTACAGCCTGTGATGTTACAGCCATTTAACATTGAAGTCAATGGGCAAATAATTACTAGTCTGAGTCCATTTTAGCTATTCTGGTAACCATTATGGATTCTTGGCGGCCATCTCGGAAAAGTCTATTTACACTATCAGTAGCCGGTAGCCCAGGCGGCGTCTAAATGTCTAGCAAAATGTGTAACACTGTTTTAGTAATAACAGATATATGTTTAGTAAAAATATCATTTATCTACATCAGGAACAAAATATACACAAGCTACATAAATATAACAGGAACTAAACTACAATAGAAACATAAATTCAACATCAACAAGGTACATTAATATAGTATATGACTATATTTCAACCATTCCGACCCCTGCCTCGACAGCGACTGAACTTAGATGAGCCGATTCGCCGGTCTCTTTTCCTCTCTTCTCCTCCCTTGTCTATATATCACGTCATGGTATGATTAACTGACCGATGAGTATTTCCTTTGAAGTCATGCGGAGCTTGTACACAGATCATATGTATAATCCTTGAGTGGCATTTAGCGATTGAACGCATTAAAAAACACAACACAGTTTATATGGAAATATAATCACTGGTTTATAAGTATAGCACGACGTTTCGACAATTATTCTCTTATCGTTATCAAGCACACACAAATGTGCTTGATAACGATAAGAGAATACTTGTCGAAACGTCGTGCTATACTTATCAACCAGTGATTATATTTCCATATAAACTGTGTTGTTAGATCATATGTAGCTTGTAAATAACATAAGTGATTAATTACATGTTTAATTATACCATAGCCATTTCGTGCCTCACAGAAGTAAGTACAGAGTTGAAAAGTCAATATCATATATACTATTCAAAAAAAGTAGGGGATATTTGATTTTGGGGGCATAATACTAAAATATGCAAATGACTACGAAAAAAGTCACTATAGAACCTAACAGAAGAAACATTTCCAGTTACATGTGACGCCCAAACGCACCAATAGCTACCGCATGGAATGCAGGTGATGCTTGGGATCATCATGGGGGTCCAACCCAAGATTTGCACGACTCTGACTTTGAATGTTACAGTCATTGTGGCATTGAATTCCAGGGTGGAAACATCAGTTTAATTGTTTTAGTGACCAGAAAACAAATTTTGATATGCGTCGGCTTACCCAAAATGAAAGGTTACGTGCCCTTGGCATGCTACAGATCGGCACAACACAGGCGGTTGTGGCGCGGACGATGAATGTTTCTCAGTCTGTCATAAGCAGGCTATGGTCCAGATACCGTGATACACAATCTGTACAGGACAGACCACGCTCAGGTCGACCAAGGGCGACAACTCAAGCCCAGGATCGATTTATCCGTACCTTGGCCTTGAGAAATCGTGTCATCACAGCAAATCAGATCAGCGCTCGTCTTCAAACAGACACTGGTGTGAGAGTGAGTGGCCAGACGATTCGGAATCGACTGCATAGGGGTCACCTTCGCGCCCGACGTCCTCGCGTGATCCCTTGTTTGAGAGATCATCACATTCAGGCAAGACGTCGTTGGTGTAGGGATCGTCAACACTGGGATAATCGACGCTGGAGCAATGTGATGTTTTCAGATGAGTCAAGGTTCACTGTTGATTTTTTGGACAGACGTAGGAGGGTGTGGCGTCGTCGAAACGAGGGCTTCCAAGACGTTAACGTCATCAAACATGATCGATTTGGGGGTGGTTCTGTTATGGTGTGGGGAGGCATTACTGTTGCTGGAAGAACGGCTTTACATGTTGTTGCAGGGCGTGTTACAGGCCAGTACTACCGGGACAACATCTTGGCAGTCCATGTTGTGCCGTTCGCACGACGTCATGGCCGCCGTTTCATCTTCCAGGATGACAACACAAGATGTCACAGGGCCAGGATCGTTACAGGTTACCTCCAACAACAGAACATCACCACATTACCTTGGCCAGCACTGAGTCCCGACCTCTCCCCCATCGAGCATGTCTGGGACATGCTTGGACAGAGGTTACGTCAACGTCAACAACGTCCTGCCAATGTCCAAGAACTTGCTTCTGCGTTGCAACAGGAATGGGACAATCTGGACCAAAATGACCTTAGACGTCTCATTAGGAGTATGCCACGTCGGATCAATGCTTGTTTGGCAAACAGAGGAGGATTTACCCGTTACTGACTTGGTTGTGATGCTGTGGTAACTTTGCTGTTTGACCCCGGGTATCATTTTACCCTTATAATGGTCAGTCTGTGCCTTACTTAGTCTAACGATCATTTGGAATAAATCGATGAATGTGAACTTCATTTCATTTTGTCATTTGTTTCTTCGTCAGTTTCATTAGGTGACTTTAATAACACTTAAAAATCAAATATCCCCTACTTTTTTTGAATAGTATATTATCACAAATCAGCTGGGGTTAATAAGTTCTATGTACCCAATTGATCGTTCAATTTGATGAAAGTTATAGAGAACTTTGTCACATTCCTATACTACCCACGAGATATTTACCAAAGTAAATAACTTACTAACACAATCCTCACAGGCAGGGCCGTATTTAGCGGGGGTGCAGGGGATACATTGCACCCCCAAAAAAATAAGGCGCCCCGAGAAATTGACCCATCCCCCTCCCCTCCCCAAAAAAGATATTTGACAATCTTTCAATTATAAAATAATACACTTTATTATGATCAAACAGTGATGCTCTTAAGGCAATGATCAGTCGGTCGGTTTTAAGGGCGCCCACACGCCAATGGGTTCGTTTGCCCTGATCGAAACTATCTTATATCACATACGTGGAGGCTATGGCGCCCCACTACTCTGCTGCACCCCCACTTTTAAAATCCTAAATACGGCCCTGCTCACAGGTGGTGCACTGGCTTCACATAGATTAAATGATGGCACACACAATAAAATAACAGCACACACGATATAAACGTCATTTGGAATAAGACATAAAACAAAAAATAACATTCGCTTCTTAAAGGAGCTAAATCGCTAATATTTTGGACCTAGAAATTCGCAAAAATGAGTCTCAACACATATAATAATGTAATATGAATTTATATAAACTGTTTTACATTCAATCGTGTCCGTTTTACTGTGAATTGTCATCAGTTATGTTCGGCGATATACGCCAGAAGTCTCAACCGCAAGTCAGTTTCTAGCGTCTGGTTATTCCAGTCAACACCGATATTATTTATTGCGCATGCTTTCCAAATAAGAATATGATATCACCGTTTGACATGACTTGTGGAATATGCCTAGCCTCATTCTTTGAGCACCTTGTTACAAATGGCGCTGAAACGCATTATGGTACACGATGGTACACGATTCGTGTACCAAATGGTAAAATGTTTATTTTGTCTTAAATATTGGATATCAGAAGCCCATCTTTTCCAGGTAAGATCACAACACTAATGCTGATTTAAATTGCAAAAACAAATCGTGTTTTCAATGTCGAAGATTTTGGATGATATTGAGTTACGGACTTAGCTACTTTAAGCGCGACCCTTCTTCTTTGAGGGTATAAACCGGTTTTTTTTAAATAGGAATACAAACTTTTCGAATTTACGAGACACTGTAGTTCATTTTAGCAAGTTTTCCAGGACTTAACTCAATTCTTTTTTTAAATAAATAATTGAAGCATTCTGTTAGTTTTTCACAATATTGTGTTAGTATGTGGTGGTATTTGGTAGTATTTAGTTAGTATTGAGTAAATCGTCCAGCCCGTTCTGTTCAGACTTGGCTAAACACAAAAGCAATCTTCAGGCCAGTTTAATCTAAGTGATCTGTAGGAATAGCCATGCCCGTATTTTTACTAGTATTAAGACGCTTTCGTCTAGCATCACGTAGTCCCGTACAATGTAAATGATACACTTTAAGAACTTTGCAAGGGTTAGTCACTTTATAATGTCCTAAAGTTCTGAAGGCCCAGATCGACATATTTTCAACTCCATAATGAATGGCAAATACTGATAACTCTTTTTTAACTTCTGCTGGAAATTTTCCAATCGGCACGAAAATATAGGTATCATGGGAGCCCATATAACGCTTCTCATCACAGCTGTTAGACGATAATTCTTTACGCATGTCACAATATTTCTCTTTTTTGCCATGTCTGGTTAAAATATACATTAACTTATTTTTCACCATAACATCTTTTTTTATTAATTCAAACCCTTCTCCTGGATAGACATCAGAAGGTGTGTACATTGCTATTTCACCTTGCAGATTATCATAAGCAAAATCAAAATATGCGGTTTGTGTTTGTGGATTGGGAACGAGATGAAACACTAGTTTGTGCAGATTACTTTCGAGGTTGAGTTTAACATACTCTACTACTGCAGACTGATTGTATAGAAAATGAACACGATAGACACATTGGTGGTCGAGAGTCCTCTGTAACCCTGTCATAAATTCTGACATTCTTGCTTGTATATTTTCTGGTTTGTACCTGGAATAGCTTGTCGTTTTGATGTCGTTACTGGTAAGTAGAGGCATGGTGCATATCACATGTATCTGTTCACACGATTTGTTGTTTTCTGGCAATGTTTGGATAAGTCCGACAGTCTTCATCATCCTTCGTACGACCCTGTTGCTTCTTAACTGATTGGTTAAGGCAGAAATAAATATGATTATCACCAAAACGGGAATAATGACAATAGCATGCTTCAGCTTCATCTAAAAGATACAGAAAAAGTTTATTAATTTAAAAACAATTAGTATAGAGGGCCCATAACCTTTGTGTTACATACTTAGACGTAAATTTGCGTTTCAGGGACTTTCATTTCGATTTTCACGAAATTCCAATTCAACCTTCATTATGGTGGAATATTGATATATCTTAACGGTTTTTAAAATCGGAAAAAAAATTGTGACCTCTAGAGAATCCATAAGCTAAAATTGCGATTTGTCGACCAATCAGGGGCGATAATCCAGGAAGTTACGTTCGGATATGTGTGATTATCAAAAGGAACCAAGATCTTCATGATAAAAACATATATTTAAAGTTTCATCCAATTCGGATAAAAACTGTGGTCTCTAGAGGGGTCCATAACCTTATATACCATATTTTTACACTCTTTGCCATTATGTCCGTCAGGTTTTATCTGATTTTCACGAAATTCGAACTCAACTATCACAAGTGTATAACTGTGATATATTCACACGTTTTTTTTTTAAATTGGATAAAAACAATTGTGACATTTATAGGTACCACAAGTTCAAAATGCGATTTTTCGTACAATCAAGGGCCATAATTCAGGAAGTTAGGATCCGATATGCGCGAATATCGACAGAAACCTAATCTTTGGGTTATAAACATGCATTTCAAGTTTCATCAAAATCGGATCAAAATTGTGTCCTCTAGGAGGTCCACAACCTTGATATACAAGATGTTTACACTATTTGCGTACACAAGGGGCGGCCATTTTGTCCGACAGTCTTGGTCCGATTTTTACAAAATTCGAACTCCACCACCATTGGGGTGTGACGATGATATACTAAAACGTTTTTCGAAATTGGATAAAAATTGTGACCTCTAGAGGGACCACAAGTTAAAAGCGCGAAATTTCTTAAAATCAGGGGCCATAGTTCAGGAAGTGACGATCCGATATGCGCGAATATCGGAAGGAACCAAGATCTTTGTGATATAAACATGTATTCCAAGTTTCATCAAAATCGGATGAAAATTGTGACCTCTAGAGTGTCCACAACCTTGATATACCATATTTTACACTATTTGCGTACAATGGGCGGCCACTTTGTCCGGCAGTTTTTTGGTCCTATCTTCATAAAATTAGAACTAAACTATCATTAGAGTGTAACGGTGATATACTAAAAAAACAGTTTTTTAAATCGGATAAAAATTGTGGTGGGCTGGCTACGAAACGAAACAAAGCGATAAAACAGTAACTGCAGTATACGATTCCTTCTAATGTAACCAGCGGCTGCCAGGCAGGATACGCCCACATTTTCGAGAGATGGATAGAGAACAAAGTAAAAAGAAAGTGATTTTTCCTACAATCAAGGGGAATAATTCAGGAAATTAAATTCGATATGCGCAAATATCGAAAGGAACCGAGATCTTTGTGTTATAAACTTACATTTCAAGTTTCAACAAAATCGGATTAAAATTGTGACCTCTATAGGGTCCACAGCCTTGATATACCATATTTTTACGCTATTTGAGAACGAAGGGCGGCCATTTTGTGTGTCAATTTTGGGCCGATTTTCACGAAATTCGAACTCAGCCATCCGTAGGGGGTAACAGTGATATAATAATACGTTTTTTTAAATCGGATAAAAATTATGACAAGCTAAAAACGCGATTTTTCGTACAATCAGGGGCCATAATTCAGGAAGTTACGGTCCGATATGCGCAAATATCGAAAGGGACTGAGATCTTTGCGTTATAAACTTACATTTCAAGTTTCAACAAAATTGGATAAAAATTGTGACCTCTGTAGGGTCCAGAACAATGATATACCATATTTTTACACTATTTGAGAACGAACGGCGGCCATTTTGTCTGTCAATTTTGGGGCCGATTTTCACAAAATTTGAACTCAGCCGTCCTTAGGGTATAACGGTAATATAATAATACGGTTTTTTAAATCGGATAAAAATTATGACCTCTATAGGGTCCACAAGCTAAAAACGCCATTTTTTCGTACAATCAGGGGCCATAATTCAGGAAGTTACGGTCCGATATGCGCGAATATCGAAAGGATCCGAGATCTTTGGGTTATGAACTTACATTTCAAGTTTCAACAAAATCGGATAAAAGTTGTGACCTCTATAGGGTCCACAACCTTGGTATACCATATTTTTACGCTATTTGAGAACGAACGGCGGCCATTTTGTCTGTCAATTTTGGGCCAATTTTCACGAAATTCGATCTCAGCCGTCCTTAGAGTGTAACGGTGATATAATAATACGGTTTTTAAAATCTGATAAAAATTATGACCTCTATAGGTTCCACAAGCTAAAAACGCGATTTTTCGTACAAACAGGGGTCATAATTCAGGAAGTTACGGTCCGATATGCGCGACTATCGAAAGGAACCGAGATCTTTGGGTTATAAACTTACATTTCGATTTTTTAACAAAATCGGATAAAAATTGTGACCTCTATAGGGTCCACAAGCTAAAAACGTGATTTTTCGTACAATCAGGGGCCATAATCGTCAAAATCGGATAAGAATTGTGACCTGTAGAGAGTCCACAAACAATTGTGGACGGACGAACGGACGGACGTCCAGACATACGGACGTCCGGACGGACAGGGGCGACGACAATATACGTCCACATGAAAATGTGGGCGTATAAAAATTTATATAATAATTATCAGACTCTTTATATAATTCTACTTTTAAACAATGTACTTATAATTGTGTACATAATTTCGCAGGGGAGATTAATTATACTAAAATCGTTTCAGATTGATAGAAAGACGTACATCGACATTATTCTAATAAACATTGCATTGGTTATTTAATAACCGTGTCCGTCGTGTAAATATTTTCTTTTGTATTTTGAGTAGGTTATTTTCAAATAAATTTATCCGCTGGCAATGGACTGTTGAGAAAGTAAAGTATGAACACATAACAGAAGTAAACTATAAAGTTGTCCATGATGCATGTTTGAGAATAAAATAGTTAAGTCAATGTGGTCGATTAGAACCTGATATGGTGTCAGAGAAGTTGTAGTTATATAGTAATAGGCCTAAGTGTAAAGCTGGTTAGGGTCTCGGGGATGATGCGACAGTGAATTGTGACACAACAGTCATGACATAAAGAACACAGAAGATAGAAAAAGTTTTAACCCCAGAGAATTTTCATTTTGACTAACTTAATGAGTGATCAGAGTGGAAACAAAGATTTTCAAGGTTCAGATTAGCTACAAAATTACAGAGAAGAAGGCGACGTCCAGGTTAGTTTTTTGATTTACGCCAAGGAAAAACGAAGCTGGAAATATTTTCCTTAGTTTTGTATTCGAAGTAAAGGAAGACAGGGGAAAATATAATGATGTGCTAGCTAAATTTTGTAGTACCTGTCAGACGTGGAGAGCGGACAACTGAAATGAAATGAAATGGGATTTAACGTCCTATTGTTCTGCTCCGAACTGGGCTAATGAAGACGGGCATACGCCATACAGTGTGCTATGAGGGAAATTTTGCCCGGACAGTGGCACTACGGCCTACTCTTATTTCGAATTCCAACTGTCAAGGGATCTTTTACGTGCACGCCAATGTGTACACAGGACCTCGGTTTTTCGTCTCATCCAAATGACTAGACAGCTGTCCTTGTCAGGCCCTCCATCCTGCATCACTGACAAGGAGGAACCACGCCGGAAAATCTGTGTGAACTTTCTCGGCCAATGCAGGGATCGAACACCCGACCTCCAGGCTAGCGAGCCAGCGTCTTACCCAAGCATCGTTTCTTACTACATATTTGGAACAGCCCTTAATCGTCTAGTATTGTCTCTGGTTGTATTTGTAATTCCTTAACTGGTTAGTTCATCGCGTGCATTTTGCATACCGATAGTTCATTGGCCAATCACGCTATTTTAACGACATTTCGCCTAATAGTTTGGATGCAGCTATGGCGGGTGTGGCGCCAGGCAGGGTAAGCTTACTCTTCCGGACACCTGTTACCACTGTTTGTCGTGTATTTTGTACACGGGGAGCAGTCCATTTGCTGATTACACTATTTTGCTTTAATACACTATTTTGCCTATAACGTTTTTTAGGACTTCGAATTCTGTCTTATGGTTTGGATTGTTCGTACTTGGTTTTATTTTATTTAAATGCCACTCTGATATGCCACATTAATGACGGCTTCACGTGGTGATTGAATATACTGCATCTTTAATAGTATGATTAACAGGAACAACAAATACAAACGTTTCTTTATTATAGTTTTACATGCATAGATTATAATAAAGTCATCACCTCTACCCCTTATTTGCGATTGCAAATGAAACTTACAGAAGATGACGACGATATCTCATGCGAGTAGGCAACATTTAGGTCGCTTCCGGTCAGCGCTTTTAAAAAATGTGGCACGACTGCAGACTGCAATTATCAACCGATGTATATGAAACTTACATAATATGATGGTTGGGGCTAAAAGCTATTGCAGATTTCGTCATAGGTCACTCGATGTAAATAAGGTTAGGGCACGGGTTAGGATTAGAGCTAATGATAACAATAATATCTCAATGTTGTCAAATTTTGGGCCACTTCTGGTCAGTGGTTTCGGAGAGTACCACCAGTTGACTTTTAACGCAGTGTTTAACGTCGAAGAATCTTCTGGACACTTTAATAGAGACCAAAGTTATCGTTCGATTTCATACAGTGCTTCGGGTGATGAGAAGAAGAAGCCGTCTGGTATTCAAAGTTTTCTGATAATCTGATATTAACTGGTATGTATAATACATGTTAGCATCCAAAAAAACTTGAAATCAAACAAATGCTCATGGGTTGTTTCGTTGCCTGGAATCCTGTTATTAATAATATATCTGATTTGAATCCTGCTCGATGTGTAAAGGCACCATTTCGTCTATAGGAGCAGGATTACAATCACGCATTAATTGCGCATGTCGTCATTTTGCCAGGAATATAGCACCATATTCTTTTCATTTTATTTATTTGTGCTATATGTATGTTAAAGATATGTGAAATGTTGTTGAAACGTCGCAGTGAAATAAACCATAGTAATTGTTATCCATAAATAGTGTTTTTTTGAGAAAAAAAATACATTCGTTACAGAATCTGAGTATTCCAAATCTTTTTAGAAATTTTGATTTCATGAATTTACATAGCTAACAAATGTTTTAATATTTTAGTATTGAAAAGAGATATAACAAATAACAATATAAAACTCGATCCATTAAAAAATAATGATAAATTCACTGGGGTTTTTTTTTGTTTGGTTTTTTTTTGTTTTTAATAAGTACAAATAGAGAATCTCCTACGAGTCTTTTTTGTTATCAAAAAAGACGAATAGGAGATTGTATTTATCACACAAACTCTTCTTACATGCACAAATAAATAGATATATTTCTTTTTTCACTTTTACTGAACCTGATTACATTACCGCGTAGTGATACATCATTTTTGACAGCAATTTAACCATTGCAACGTCCTTTATATTGACCCAGTGTTTCCATCAAGGTCAATTAAACATACATTATGCAAGAGCTAAATCTGCCTATTGTAGGTCTTTCTTTAGGCCTGAAATGTTATATAAACTAAATCAGACATTAATTAACGTATCCAGACCATAATCAACTTTCAATGTCAACGCTAGCCTGCGATAATTGTTGGATTATGATCTGATTTGCTGCATAACTTTCCTCCTCGATTTAACGATTAAATGGATAATCGAGACTATGATTTTTGTCCTACCGACTTTAGTAATGATGACCGAGGCTATGCGGAACTTTAGATAGCTTATTTCTCGGTTCATAGTGGACCAATTTGACTGAAATTTTCAGAAAATTGCCTTTACATTATCTAGTTTTTAACTTTTTTAGTGCGAACTACCAACTCGTTATCGAATCTCACATAATATATCTTTAAATAACAATAGTTCATTTTTAGTTAAAAAAAATAGTTACTTTTAATAAGAAATGAACTGTTCTTTGAAAATAAAAAAAGTAGTTTCTTTTCAACTGACCAATCAAATCTCCTAAGGAGATATCGCAGTAGATTATGAAATATATCACACAAGCGATATCTACTGTAGAATGTATTATTGGGTGATAAATAGAGAATCTCCTACCAGTCTTTTTTGATATCACAAAATATCAACACAAGTTGATAAAGTAACAAAAAACGAGGCTCTGCCGAGTTTTTTTTTTTTACTTTATCAACGAGTGTTGATATTTTTTGATATAAAAAAAAGACGAGTAGGAGATTTTATTTATCACCCAATCCCTTCTTACATGCACAAATAGATAAAAATAATTCTTTGCTGTAGATTTAACTTTTACTGAACATTATGGCGTATAGATACATCATTTTTTGACAGCAATTCAACCATTGCAAAGTCCTTTGTATTGACCCAGTGTTTCCATCAAGGTCAATTGAATAACAATAGTTCATTTTTAATATTAAAAAAAGTTACTTTTAATAAGAAATGAACTGTTCTTTGAAAATAAAAAAAGTAGTTCCTTTTCAACTGACCAATCAAATTCATGTAAAGCAGTAGATTATGAAATATATCACACAAACGATATCTACTGTAGAATGTATTATTGCTACACTTTGGACGCATACTTGTCAAAATGCGATTGGAATAGATGATAGATAAGATCAGATTTTTATTGAACCAAAACATCCATTGAGACGAGCAGAATACTCTTGTACAAATGTAATAGTGTGCAAGTCTGATTTTGGGGGTTTCCTGTGGTTTCTTAATTAACTTAAATGACAAGAAGACAGTTGTTTTAATCGTTGGTAAAGTATATTATCTATAACGTAATTATAAGTACAAGTAACAAAAGAGCAATAGAACAAATATATAAACTAGATAAACAAGAAGTAATTATAAATTGGGGGTTTAAACAAATATTTGGGATACTCGCTTATACGTAGACACGGATATCAAGCGCTGTAGAAGCAGACTTGCTATTCCAGTCTACGGCATGTGAAGAGGCACTATTTACATGTGCACGATTTAAATGTCTTCATATATTACGTCATATATGTTCGAGTCGATAATAATGAATGGAATATCGACACTATTAATTATTACTATACCGTAATTGACTATTACTTGCAACACAGCTTATAAGCAAAGGCGTTTATGGATTACTCTACGGCATCGATGATATCGATTTAATTGCTTTTGTAGAATAAATAAAAACGTGCATACTTATCGCAACATTTGAACGAAAACGTAATAATTAATATATAAAACTTGATAACTAAAGGCGAATAATTATATATACGAACAAGTTCAATTTTCACAATAGAGGACAAGTAGAAATATTACATTAACTTTGGCTTACCTTAAATGACAAGAAGACAGTTGTTTTAATCGTTGGTAAAGTATATTATGAGAACCTCAGAGGCAACATGAACTTATATACCTAATTCGTGTGTCCCAGAATACAGTTGAGGTTTCCATGACATGGAATGTATATGGGCCTACGATTGGTCAGCATACAGATTAATTTAAGTGTCACTGCTCAATCCCAATTAACCTGCCAGCCTTAATTGGATTAGCCAGCCTATTGTTTTAATCTAGCAATAGTTCTGCCTCAGAGACTTCACTCAATTACCCTGCCGATTAACTGTCTGTCGTAATCACTTAAGGTAACTCTGTCAAGTTATAAAATTAAGGTTTAACAATGGGTTTAATTACGAGAAAAGCTCATAATATTCTTAATCTCTAACCCTGTTAAAACAGAATTTTAATAGGAATATATGTGAATTAAAATGACGTAATTTTGGACTGGTATAATATTCCTCCATGTCGTTTTGGCTTTTGTCCTCAAAAGTTAAATATTAAACATACATACATATATACACGATAAGAATAAAAGAAGAAATACATTTATATACAATACATGCAAAATAGTGGGTAAAGTACTATAATTCTCACACATGAAGGTCGCTTAAATGTTTTTATACGAGGGATTATTTACAATGGGAAGTAAATAGCCGTGGTGGGCGATAAACAAATACGCTGTATATCGTTTTTTCAAAAATGATCGCAATTTAAAGGCGTGATAGAAGGAAATGCGGAAGCTATTTGGTATAGGATGCGAGTTAGCCGTTAGTTTGTTAATGGCCTGAAAGTTTGGCCAGTTAATATTAAGACAAGGTAGAGGGTTATAAGTGACAGAAAGTTTATCGAGAGTAGAAGGGTGAATGATATCATAGTGAGCGGGACATAGTGGAAGGTTAATTATAGGAAGAGCAATGCATATAGAACATGTAGTCAGCTCAAGCATTAAAAGTGTATTACTTCTACGACGTTTTAAAATCAAATACACGACAATAGCTATAACCATAATACATATAAGAATAGTGAGAATGCCAAAATGATCCAATGGACCATTATCGTCCTTACTATTTTCTACCATGTTATTATTTGCGTGATAATAAAATGATGGTAATTTGGAATCAGTCAACGATGCGGACTGTACCTTCTTGGCCAACAACAGCGCAGCTGTAATTGTACGAAGTTTACAAAATAAATACATACACCCAAGTGTTGTTATAATTGACAAGGTAAGGGAAACGAGGGTAAGGATTGATTTCGTATCCATAAAGGATGTTTGCATTTCAATGTGACTGTCAAGCATGGATTCTGACAGGGATTTGAATATTGTTTCATCATGCTTCGCGCTTTTAACCATGCGTCTCAAACTCAGGTGTTCACTGTTATCGTTAGCTATGATAGTGGAAATATGATGGTTATAAAGACGAAACTTAGGAAGGTTAGTTATGTTAATGGGAGCAGGAAATGTGGTATCTCCTGCAATAGCTAGAAGTTCTTTGTTAGAAAAGAAGTGTTGCAAAAGACCAAGGTTTACGGGATGCAGCTTGGTTACGTGTGATGAATTTTGGGAACATGTATCAAGATTTTCGGCCAAATAAAATTCTTGGGTAGACAAGGAGCATTGACATGGTAATGAAATTATGCAAAATTGACATCCTTGTAATATTTTCTGATTTGTTTTACAATTCAAAGTTAAAAGCGGCGTATTGTAGACAATTACAGAAGTAGGTGATAACTCAATAATAGAACTTGGCACAGCATTTACCCTAAATCTAAAGTTGCACAAATCCTTTATCATCTGCTTATTGTCTAAAAATAAAGCAATTTCACAAGAAGGCACCGTGCTTGCTGATAGGGCTAACCTATTATTGCAATAGAGATGTGCATCGCCATTGCAAGACTTAATCTGGTCAAAATTAAATTTCGCATAATGTTGGTGATCATGTGATAGAGCTAAATAGCTCGAAAGATCGAGTAATTGTGTAGCGTGTGGCGACGTGGAGTTAAAGGGAATAGGCAACGAAATAATTTCGTATAAATTTAATTGGTTGGAACTACTGATAATAGGTACCGATAATGATACATAATTATTGTTACGCTTACGAGAAATAAAGAATTTGGAACTTGAATAATAATATTGCACATTAGTTTGAATAACATGAAAATTAGGGTATTTACTAGTTAACAGTGCCTGAATCTTATGCAGAGTGTGCTGTAGTTGCTGTGGTGAAATGATTAGTGGGGATAATTTCTGTTGAATCAAGCTGTTGACACCAAATTTCAGTTCATCTAAATGGGATTCAATGAATGCCGATTGTTGCATCTGGTCTGTTAACAGGTGAGACATTGCCAAGAAGCTTTCTTCGAGGCTTTTATATGTTTTTTCAATATTCTTTGTGGCAAATAAAATGGCCTCGTGGTTCTGTCTGATGCCGTTAACGGCATTATCGAATCGTGTGTTAACAGTAGACATAAAAGATGAAAAATGATTTGCGTGTTGACTCAATTCGTTTGTTATTATCCTGTTTTGATTTGCCAAAGCATTTATATGCTTTGCCAATAGCTCGACATCACTTTCTGTTGCAGTTCCGAACAAAGTTTTGGATATTTCTCCCACGAATCCTAAAATAGATCTTCTGGATTTTCGAGTTTGTTGCATTTTTAGTTCGGGAACCAGCTTTTTGATGTGGATATTGGTATTGTTCAAGATGGTAGATGTGCGTTTTTTGATGTTGTTAATATCATGCAGGATTTGCTGAAAGAATACACAGGTTGAGTTGCCCTTGCTACATCTAACATCCTCGGATTTGTGAGGAACACTTGGCAAGGAGAACTCAAATGTATGTATCCAATTATTAACACCGAAGGTTACAGTTTCCACAGGCAATGTTGGTTTGAAAATTATTCCATAGTTGATCCGATGAATTACTTCTTTAGAACAAATCGGGAGCACGAGAAGGAGTACACAAAGAGTGAAAATCCAAGACGAATGAGATCCTAGGGAAAAAAAATATAAAAAAAATTAGCACTTGTGAAAAGACGTCAAGAACCAAAAAAATTACACAAAGAATTTGTTGCGTGGTTTCCTGCGCCTCTTGCCTGATAGAGTTCGTCTGGTGTGGAAGTCTTGAACAAGATCGGGGTCTATGGATTCTGCAGATATCCACATGGATTCTCGTTGACCTTTGATCTTTACTCGATACTCCTTTTTGTGTTTTCGAAATCTTGCACGAATAATTTTTTTCACATCAATTGTTTTTGCCTGACAGGGATCAATTTGTGTAGGTTGATCATATACACTGTCGTCATCAGACACATCATCATTATCTTTAATTTGGGCGTCTTGTAGTGACGTTTTGACACTCTCCTCATCACTGTCTTGTTCAGGCGATTGATAGTTATCCGGATTGTTGTCCGTTTTGTTCAGAAATAGCTTTAAACGACTTGCGTTTACATAGGAGCCATAATCCTTATCATCTGAACATGATCTTATTCTGTATGTGTAATTTGGACCAATGTCTGTTATATAGTAAGGACCGATATACTTTGCTTGTAATTTAGGCGAAAGACCTTTTACTTTCTTAACATTTGTTAACAAAACCCTATCGTTTATTTGGTATTCGGGTATTTTAGCCTTTTTATCATGATTTACTTTATTGCGTTGCTGGGAGATTTTTATGTTGTCATTAGCAATTGCTTTTGAAATTTTTAACTTTTCAATTAATTCCTTTAAATACGCTTTATTATTCTGGCCTATTGTGTCCTTTGGAATCAAACTTGTATCAAACGGTAGGAGCATCTCGCGTCCGAAAAGTAAACGATATGGGGATAATCCCGTTGTCTGAGAAACTATTGGAAGACCAAATGAGACAATATTCATGATTCTCGTTTCTGCATTCCAGTTTGAACATTTTACACACGAACGCAACATTCTAAACTAATAATTCTTGTTTCTACATTCTTATGTCAACATTTCATGCACAAAATCAACATTTTAAACAAAAAATTGACTTTATGTTTCATTTTCGGCGTTTTATCGGTAACTTTTATATATCATTAAATATTAAAGTTAAAAAATAATTTCTTAATTTTACACGACAAAGAAATCAATTCATTGGTTTCTGAAAGTATCTAAAAAAATCTGGAATTTGAAATCTTATGGAAATATTTTCTACGTTTCAAAAAGTCTTGAAGTTAAAATCTTGAAATGAAAATGTCCAGAAAAATATAATGAATTATCAACATTATTACACCAAAGGGCGTTAGCGTATGTGTACAACTTTGATACAGACTATATATTAGAAATCAAAAGTAGACTTTTCCACGAGTGGAAGTGGGCCCCTGTTGTGTTTACAGTAATTAGTTGCTGAAACAGAAATTAAGCTCGAGATATAATAACAATACAAATAACTTCTATAATTTAAACAGCTAGAAAAATTAGGACAAAGGCCTTTCTTACATATTCGCTGTTATTTGTTTACTTTTTCATGTTTACAAATTAGACCTACACGTGTTTCGAATATGGCAAAAATTGAATGATAATGCTGTGTTTTAAATGGAATCTATTCACTATTATTTGTTTACTTTTTTTTATTAATTATAACTATAGGATAGCGTTTGCAAATTAGACCTACGCGTGTTTCGAATGTGGCAAAAAGGATGATAAATCTATAGTTTGTATCAAAGCCGTATATAGATAAAGTTGCGACAACTGTGAAGCCAGAAATTTCATATGACGTCATGAAAATATGACGTCATGTGCACAAAGACGCCATCTTGGCTCCCAAGTATTTGTACCTACTCACTTTCTATTTTATGTCCTATCATACTGTTGTGTTTATGTTGGCTGCCAATGACAGGGATGTAGATGGATATCTCATAGAATTCCGCGAAAAAGAGATAAAACATACATTTTTTAAACGAAAAGTATAGCTGAACAAACTATTATTATTATTATAAAACAAAAAGCGCACATTATTGTTATAATAATATAGTCCAATTCATAAGAAAATGAAATGAATGATAGACCAGATAAAAGCGCTATTAAATATATTTAACTTGCATACGCTTTTAAAAATCAGATTTTTTGTGCAGACGGGTAAAGTG
Organism: Patella vulgata; assembly: GCF_932274485.2. NCBI lineage: Eukaryota > Metazoa > Mollusca > Gastropoda > Patellidae > Patella > Patella vulgata. Next base: position 61,144,784 of record NC_065884.2, on the reverse strand, counting down.
AAAAATTAAAATTTAAATTATATAGTAATTTGGGAGATAAAACCTTATTGCCTTCTAGCCGTCAAAATAAATGCCTGAAATTCCATTATTTTTTGGTCTGGAGCCATTCCGGATTGGGTCATCAATCATTAATTGTATCATCAATTTTTCGAAAATAGAAATTTCTTTAAATTGACTAGATAAAACATTTAAAATCAGTGTAGCTTAAAATCAGTGTAATTTAAAGGAGCTAAATCGCTAATATTTGGGACCTAAAAATTGACATAAATGGATCGCAAAGCATATAATAATGTAATATGAATGTATATAAATTGATTTACGTTCAATCGTTTCCGTTTTTACTCTAATTTCAAAGCAGTTATGTTCGGCGAAATACCGAATCAGTTTATTTACATTCATATTACATTATTTCCGACCCATTTGTGTCAATTTGTAAGTCCCAAATATTAGCGATTTACCTTTAAATAAAAGGTGTCTGTAACATGTGTTTCGGGCATATTGTTTCATCAGTGACATGTGAGACGAGATATCGCTCTACGAAACTTCCTGGTGTCTTTTGCAATTTGTTTGAGGTAAGACGTTATCTCTCCCCGCCCATGCAGGGGCGGATTGGGCCATCGGGCGATCGGGCGAAGGGCCGGTCGGACAAAAAATGAAAAAAATAAGTTTTGTCCAATTCGTCTAAAAAAAACTTTTCTGCTGAACATTATATGGCGGGGGGGGGGTATTGGACCGGCCATGGACCGATGATGATCATGTCGTATGTGGCCGGTGACTTTAACGGGCCGCCACGCCATCACTGGGGTATGGAATGGGCTGGTATAATAGACTTTCTGGGCCGAGTGTGCTGGGTGTGGGCCGGAATTCGGAATCCTGCGAAGGGGATTCCGAATTTCATCCGAAAATTTCATCGGATTCACCCGACGTTGTCGCCAGAAACGTCTGCCGATAGTTCGTAACTCAAAAAAAAAATCAATTTTAAGGCCTCAGCATAATTTGATGTTTCTGGTCTTGACGATACAATGATAATATGACGACATGATATTTTCACAGGTTGATGGTTGTAAATTACTTGCAGGTTGGGGTTTTGGCCTAAATTAATCGATTGATGAGATATATTATTTGACAGAGATTATAATCAGATATGCCACCAAATCGCATATTTGGGATTCCATTTTTCAAAATTTAATGGGGGAGAGCCCCCGGACCCCCCCTATCCGGGCTCCGCGGTCAGCAAAAGGGGCCGCTCATGCGTCCATGAGTAAATAATAATATTAATCTAATATATAAACCTCACAAATTTAACAGATACAAATAATGTACATGTTATTCCACAGGTAGACATACAATGAAGGTGCCCAGTGAAGGAGACGCAGTTGCTTTAGTGTTTGTCCGACACCTTTGGGTATTTGCGTCCCATACCCAGTGAAATAATCATGTTTTTCTGATGCTCAACTAGTATCAAATATTGCTCTTCATAAAAAGTAGGGGATATTCAGAAACAATACAAATAGTCTGGAGGCTCAGCGCGGGGGGGGGGGCATCAAATAGGCACAAAACCAGACCCAACTTTTCTAGAGTAAAATTTTGCGTAGAATACGATGCCGAGTGGTAATCAGTCCGCCGTTGGGGCGTTTTCGAGATATTCGTGGTCAAAGGTCAAATGGGTTCATTTGCACTGAAAGTGAACGCGCGGTCATTCTTGTGCTTGTATCATGAAAATAAGCTGAGAATGATCGAAAGTAATCACACTTTCAATAAAAATGTAAACTTGCTAAATTCACCTTTGTTCTTTGTGACCCCAGAGGTCAAAAGGTCACATTTTCCGTTTTAGCACTAGGAAGATTTAAAGTAATAAATGTCGGCGTAAAATATAAAAACTAAAGCGAAACCTGTTCTAATTAATGATAGGAACATTTATAATTTATCTTTAGGTGGTCTTAGCACCAAACTTTTACTTTGGAACGTCGAAAATGATCTTGCACAACAGAAGCAAAACGCCGCTCTGAAAACGGAGATCTTCGAAAGCCTCAAAACGTTCCTGAGTGACAGACTAAACGTCGAAAAGAGCGTAAGCGACATGCCATTGTCGCACGTGCTGAGAGCGTTGTCGCCTGAAATGTTATACAGCTGCAAAGCGTCAAACGAGGACATAGAGAGAGAGAGCTCACCAGACAATAGCAAAGGACCAGTGTAAGAAATCATTTATGTCGGCATATGATGAAGTAATTACCTATCTTGGTAGGCCTACTTGTTCGGGTAAATTGAAAACTTTGGAGGACATATTATTGAAAATTATTGTTGTATATGAAAATTGGCTACCTGTGTCCGTGGCGATCGCTCGTGTAGTAGCAGCGAAGCCACATCCATGTGATGTAGAGCGTTTAGTAAGCCCATACAACCAACTAAAAGATAAAGATCGCTGTAGCTTGTCTGAGGAGACCATGGACGCATCATAAACAATCGCATCAATATGCCCTCGTTGTCTGAATTTGATGTTCGCCCAGCAGCCCATGACTGGATGAAGAAAGTAGAACGGAGAGACAAACCGGCACCCAAGGCTCTTGAGCAGGCATGGTTCAAAGGAGTTTTTCCGGAGGCAAAATAGAAATACTTCGCCTATGTCAACCTATGTTCCATAAATTCACTCCCTAAAGAGACTTTTTAAGACAATAATCAGATTTTTATTTTGTACCCTTGTTAATGATAGGATTCATATCATGGGATATGAGTTTTGATGTAAGAATGGTAGAAATTGAATTCCAGTTCTGTATTATCGTAACGAAAGTGGTGTGTTGTCTTCCTAGAGCTGAGTTTTCATGCGAAAAAAGCTGCTCGCGACAAAATAAATTCCTATGTAAACTGCACCAGAATAGTCCACAGATGCCGGTTTCAAGCTCTCAATTTTCAAAATTTTCTGGGGGAGGCCCCCCGACCCCCCGCCGGCGTGCTTCGCGCCTGCGGCGTTCGCGGGCGGTCGGCTTCTAAAACCGTGCTCTGTGAATTTAACCTTATTTTAGGCCCTGCTATATATGCATGATATATCTACATTCAAGTTAAACGAACCGCATCTATTCATTTCAAATCTTGCCTCGAGCTGAATAAATTATGTGTTTCATAACATCAAGTTTTTACACCTTGTCTTTTGCATCTAGATGTTTAAAGCGCGTTAACAATATATTCATTTAAGAGCAACTATGTCATTTCGTGACTAATATACCACATGTTAGTCATAACCAACGGAAAGAAATAACGATTAATGAAAATTCCACAATTTTGAATTTCTACCATCAAGAATTCTCGAAATTAAATTTTTGAGATTATCGCTGCCCTTTTATTACCAAATTAATGGGGTTTTATTTTTCATTTTTTTTTTTAATTTGGCAGTTACTTTGAAAGAAATGCCCGCCATCAAATGAAAAATACATTTTTAAATTGATGTTTGTCAAATTCGATTTTTCGACACACTTCGCTTGCATAACCACTCTGTGTTTGAGGAATTTAAAAATAAATTATTTATCCTACCACCACTGAAAGACACTGATTACGATATAGCGCTCTCGATAATTCCCGAAGAACGCCAAATTGAATTATGTTAATCATGTCATTTTGCCTTGGCCGATTTTGAGTATGATTTTGTCTGACATATTATCATTGAACCAAACCGCATTGATTTCTTTTGCAATTTGTTAAGTATAAATTGTAGCCCGTAAAACGTTATACCAAGAAAAAAATAAAACGTTTTGTTAAGTAAAGCTATATGACGCCATGACGTCATAGTTTTTGTGGCGTCATAGTTGGGACCCAAAATGTCGCCTGTAAATGAGTTGTAACTTTCCCTATACAGGGCTTTGGTTTGTATCAAAGTTTTACACATACACGCTAACGCCCTCTGGTGTAATAATGTTGATAATTCATTATATTTTTCTGAACATTTTCATTTCAAGATTTTAACTTCAAGACTTTTTGAAACGTAGAAAATATTTTCATAAGAGTTCAAATTCCAGATTTTTTTTAGATACTTTCAAAAACCAATGAATTGATTTCTTTGTCGTGTAAAATTAAGAAATAATTTTTTAATTTTAATATTTAATGATATATAAAAGTTACCGATAAAACGCCGAAAATGAAACATAAAGTCAATTTTTTTTTTAAAATGTTGATTTTGTGCATGAAATGTTGACATAAGAATGTAGAGACAAGAATCATTAGTTTAGAATGTTGCGTTCGTGTCTAAAATGTTCAAACTGTATGAGAAACAAGAATCATGAATATTGTTCCATTTGGTCTTCCATAATTTTGGTTCTAGGAAAGGCGCTCTGTTTAATATATTGAAGTGGTTAAACAAATGGGTGACAACGAGAAAAAGGCTAAGTGGATATTGTGCAAGATTCAAGTTTGTTAGACTAACTCACATACATTTTGCTGAAAGTAGGGTACTATCGTACAGTCATCTCGTGCACACATTAGTCCAATTAAATAGAATAATGTTGCCGTAAAACGGGGCCCATAGGAAACACCTGTCCAAAAATGATAATTGTCCCGCCCTAATACCTGACGCATCTATTCTTTCTATATAAGAAAGAGCTGGTGTAATTTGCCTTTAGACATCATCCGGCGTTCCTAGCTGTACGACTAGCCGCCTCGGCTTAGAGGCCGGGATACCGACATCATGCGGGGTTCTAAGAAGGATAGAGACAATGTTAGGTCTGGGTGCTAGGCTTGTTAAACCAAGACTGTAGATATTATAATAACTACTAATGTACTATTGTGCAAGTCTGATTTTGGGGGTTTCCTGGGGTTTCTTAATTAACTTAAATGACAAGAAGACAGTTGTTTTAATCGTTGGTAAAGTATATTATGAGAACCTCAGAGGCAACATGAACTTATATACCTAATTCGTGTGTCCCAGAATACAGTTGAGGTTTCCATGACATGGAATGTATATGGGCCTACGATTGGTCAGCATACAGATTAATTTAAGTGTCACTGCTCAATCCCAATTAACCTGCCAGCCTTAATTGGATTAGCCAGCCTATTGTTTTAATCTAGCAATAGTTCTGCCTCAGAGACTTCACTCAATTACCCTGCCGATTAACTGTCTGTCGTAATCACTTAAGGTAACTCTGTCAAGTTATAAAATTAAGGTTTAACAATGGGTTTAATTACGAGAAAAGCTCATAATATTCTTAATCTCTAACCCTGTTAAAAGAGAATTTTAATAGGAATATATGTGAATTAAAATGACGTAATTTTGGACTGGTATACTATCACAGATGTTGTAGTTCCCTGTATTTGATATATAAACATAGTTTTAACAACACATTGTTCCAGTGTCAATTGGTCAGTGAAAATAGTTTTATACACAACGCCAAAGTTAGTTCCAAATATTTATGGTGTCAGATTACCGCTTTTTGGTGCCGTGACGAAGGACAGTCATATCTGTCCCCGTAGTGTCACATAAAGGGGCAAATTATAAATTGGTTGATTAAAAAGCGAATTAAAAATGAACGATAGAAGTGTTTGTTACAATTGCCGAAATTAGGCCTACACCAGTCTAATTACAATAACTTAAACTGCAGATTTTCACAGATTGTCATTTGAAAGTCAAATAAAATTGACATAGATGTGAGCGGATTAGGCAACCGAATATAGGGCTTCTGGAAGGAAAGTTAATGTTCATTAGATAATAAAATTATGCATATAGCGCACAGTTTCCTGTTATAAGTAGGGTAGGGCCTAGATAATCTACAACCAGCGTTTGCCAGGCAAGATACGCCCACATTTTGTAAGAGGTGGATATAGAGAAAGCTTAAAATGCGCTTTCGAACAATCAAGGGCCATAATTCAGGAAGTTAAGTTCGGATATGTGTGATTATCAAAAGAATCACGATCATTATGATAAAAACATATATTTAAAGTTTCATCGAAATCGAATAAAAACTGTGGTCTCTCTAGAGGGTCCACAACCTAGATATACCATATTTTTTACACTATTTGCGTGCAAGGGGTGGCGATTATATCCGTCAGTTTTAGTCCGATTTTCACGAAATTCGAACTCAACCATCATTATTGTATAACTGTGATATATTCATACGTTTTTTTTTATATTGGATAAAAATTGTGACTTCTATAGAGGCCACAAGCTCAAAGATAGGTTGCCAGGCAACGAAACTTACGCCCACAGCAGCTAAATCGTCCGCGCAGTCAACAAGTGTTGTTGCATATCTTTAGTTTTTTCGGTAATGAAACATTTATAATACACTAAAATCTGATTAAGAGTAACAACTCATGAATTAATTATCAGAAAACCATTAGAATTTGTTTGGTTTTTATAAAGTTCTGCCCCATGCTAACATTTAGTATACAAAACTTTTAATGTCATGGATTTAGCTGTTCTGGTCATAAAAATTAATTGAAGATCAATATACTTCTTCATCTCATGACCTTAAACATTGTGTATAAATTTAAAGTCAATCGGATATTAACTTTAGCCTCTGGAGCGTCCACAATTGCTTGTGGACGCCGGACGGACGGACGGGCGGGGGCGACGACAATATACGACCACATTTCAATGTGGGCGTATAAAAAGCTATTTTTCGTATAATCAAGGGCCATGATTCAGGAAGCTAAGATTCGATATGCGCGAATATCGAAACAAACCAAGATTTTTGGGTTATAAACATGCATTTTAAGTTTTATCAAAATCGGATCAAATTGTGAACTCGAGGAGGTCCACAACCTTGATATACTAGATGTTTACACTATTTGCGTACAAGGGGCGGCCATTTTGTTCGACAGTTTTGGTCCGATTGTCACGAAATTCGATCTCAACCTTAGGGTGTAACGGTGATATACTAAAACGGTTTTTTAAATCGGATAAAAATTTTGACCTCTAGAGACCACAAGCTAAAAACGCGATTTTTCGTACAATCAGGGGCCATAATTCGGGAAGTTACGATCCGATATGCGCGAATATCGAACTAAACAAAGATCTTTGGGAGATGGACCTATATTTCATGTTTGGTAAAAATCGGATAAAAATTGTTATCTGTACGTGGGGTCCGGACGGACAGGGGCGAAGACCAATAACCACAACTTTCACCAGTAATTATCGCAAATCTTCGAAAGCCAACGGTCTCTTTCTTCCCATAAACATAATCTCCTTGATTAAATTCAGTACAGCCATAGTGACGCCAAACGGGTGAATCGAGAGAATCAGGTGACAATGATTGATCACATTTCGATGAGGGTGTATGAAAATGAATGAAATCATTCTTCATTCAGAGATTGTCTACTTAGAGGGTAGATATCTGCCCTGAGTTTCTATATGGTTCAAACATGTTCAAAGGACCGTGGTTACTATGTCACACGGAATTCTGTGTAGATCAAACAAATAACAAATAGGTAACCACCTATTTGTTATTTGTTTGACATAGTAACCACGGTCCTTTGAACCTGTTTGAACCAAATAGAAACTAACCAGGTGACGGTGTCAAAAGGTCAACTAACAGATGTCAAAACGAAACGTGGGTTAAAGCTGAAAGATATCAAAAATTAATTATCAAAGATAATTATGTAATAAAATAAATCTAGAACCAAGCGTAGAGCCATCGCAGCTAACACATGTCGAAAGACATTTAAGAGTGGAATACTGACAAATTACAAAACTGATTAATTGTTGTTTTCACGTAGGGGATGCTTGTGTCCATTCATGCGTAATGTGAGTTTGTTTGTCCCACGTATTGTGTGGAACAGACTAGACAGGCTATCGCGTAGATGAGCCATTTTGAGTCACAGCCGGTGGCGGAATTTTTGCAGCGATGTGTTTTTCCCGTAGTAGTGCTTTTGATATCATTATCCGCATTCAGCATGGTGCATAACTGGCAAGGTTTCGTTTTTCCTTTAAGACACGGTCGGCAACGCTCAATCGGGGCTTTATCGGTGGTATTTCTGAGATTGGCTCTGGTGAGTAGCCGTTGTAGATTGGTAGGTTGAGAAAAACTGATGGTCGGCGTGTTTGGAGCGGCTTTATTCATCTTCTGAGAGGTGTAGAAGTGGTAGGTAGTGAGTGGGTATACCTTTAAGATCTAGAAGCCCTCGATGGTACTCGACCGTTAGATATAACCTACATTCTTGACCTTCGCCTTGGGGTCACTGTCCTCACTAGGTTGGGGTGGTTGCAGATAGTTGTCGAAGGCTTTACGCCTCAGTTATTTTTTTTGTTACTGTAGCCACGCTGTACTATAGGAACTCCGCTGGTTCATTACAGCGTAAACGGGCAACATCCAATTGTGAGCAAATTCTAATAATAGGCCCACTCCACTTGATATGAGGAGGATGACAACTTATTTTCAAGAGGTATTGATGCGTGTCTGTAGGCTTGATATAAAGATCAGTAGAAATGTCACCTTATCATCTACAGAGATCAAAACATCGAGGAAATTCACCTTCTTTTTCGAGTATTCAAAAGTGAACTTTCTAATGTGAGTTTAGTCCGTTTCACATATCTCATACACGTAAAGACTAAATTACCCTATCTAATTTTATTAATTGAAAACCGAATAAATACTTCTCAAAATCATCGAAGTGTATTTAACATTTTCGACTAAAATCGTCGTTCAACGGAGCTAATTGTAAACAGTCTGCGTAAGTTTAGTATGAACATTCATATATAGATAGATAGATTTATTGTATCTAAACACCCCATAAGAGGCAGCATACAAATATCCACATAACATTTTACAAAGAAAATAAAAGGCATCAACATATGACACCCATTAGGACAAAATAATGCATTAATGTCATCATATCCTGGCATCAGACTCAGCGAAAATTGATTTTATCTTTCAAACCTGATAATTAAAGTATAAAAGTTGTCGTAACTGAAAATATTTTTATTCACATTTACAAACAATTACTGAATTTACTGCACGTGTGCATCTTCTATTTTTCTTGGTAATAATAATAATAATAATAATAATAATTGATTTATATAGCGCCAATAATTCAACTCAGCAAGCTGCTCTTGGGCGCTTTACAGAAGTACAATCATGAATATAGTATATCAAAACATAATTTCTTTTAATCTAGAATAATATTTGGTTTAACCTATTACTAAGTGCAGGAGGACTGCACTACACGCAAAACAAGACAGAAAATAGACATTGCACCAAAAAAACAAATATCACATCAAGTGAATGGATCCAAAATAAATATAAATATATCAAGGAAAAATTGTGAGTTAATCTCAGAGTTTAAGACTATAATAATATGGGTGTGATTTCTTTACTATGACGTAAAATATAATAACTATAACACATACGTATGGAAGAACAATTACTGATTTATTTAGGCGACGTTTCGGAGAGAAGTTTATTGCTCAATGTCGTAACAAAATGCCTCTAAAAGATCATATTATTCTTTATGTTTTTATTAATTCGGATAAATGGGAAAGTTGTTTTTAAGTGGCTCTCTCAATCAAATAAAAACCTGTAAAAATGGGGGCTGCTTTCTTTTTGACTGTTTCAAAGTGCTATTCAAATAAACAGTCACACTGAAATTTCAAGCTACAATATTTTAAGAAATCGCAGAATGAAAGGTATGCGGGACAGTGAAGATTAACCGATATATCGAATCGATTACACTATAATGTACATTACATATACCAAGCCGTTAAATATATATATATATTGAAACATCATCTTTATTTTAATAAAATTATAAAAAGTATTACCATAACTTACTGTGTATTTGATGATAATTTGTTTAAATTGCAGATGTGAAAAGGCGCACTGGTCAATAAATCCACAACACAAACTGTATAGCCGCGCAGTTTATCATAAAGGTGGGTCTTATACCGTTAACATTAACCTGAACTGGAACAACTAACCGTTCTCATTGGTTGTTTTTCTTAGAGAGATTATAACAAAGAGGGGTGTAATTCAAACAGTCTGACAGGCGACCATAAACTATATAACTTGCTTTATTTTCAACGTATACGTTAAATTGTGATATGCTAGCCCCCATTAGTTAAAGGGACAATAACACTCTTGCTAAATTTGTTAAATTAGGTGTGTTAAGATGAAATTTGCATCATTAATTGGAATATTGTAAAATAGTACAATTTGTTAAAGATTGGGACATATTATTCAGTTACAACAAGAGTGGTATTGAGCCTTTAAATATAGAGAGAGCGACAGAAATGGGATTTAATGTCCACTCGACACTGGGTCATTTAGGACTACCATATGATTCAATTTTATATCAATAATTTGCTTGCACGTAGGGGTCTTTAGCAGTGGGGGGAAACCGGAGGACCTTCAGAAAACCCACGAGGCTGGACAGGCGACCCTATTCATTGTCACGTACAAACGTGGAATATAAACCCCCGCCGCCAATTGACTCAATGACAGACCACGTATAATACAGCGCGCACACGCTAACCATATGGCCATCCACGCCCCCCCCCCCCTTTGGGACGTGTTTACTCTCATTTTAAATCAGTTATGTTCGGCGAAATACACCAAAAGTCTCAATCAAATCTCAATCTCTAGCGTCTGGTTATTCCAGTTTAAACCGTTAGCATTTATTGCGCATGCTCTCCAAATAAGAATATGTGGTCACCGTTTGATACGACTTGTGGAATATGTCTAGCCTCTTTCTTCGAGTCCCTTGTTACAAATGGTGCTGAAACGCATTATGGTACACGACTCGTGTAAAATGGTAAAATGTTTTTTTTTTGTCTTAAACATGGGATATCAGAGGCGCATCTTTTCCAGGTAAGATCAATGTTGATTTAAATTGACAAATAATTCGTGTTTTCAATGTCGAGGACTTTTGGTGATATTATAATGGTGATAATGTTGTGAATTGTTGGTATTTCCTTCTTTCAATATATCATTCGTTCATTTAAACATTTCTATTTTTCTTATGTTTCTATTAATCCTGCGTTGGTAATTAGACGTTAAGCTACTTATCTAATGACTGATCGTCGACAGCTGACACATTAATGAGTTTAATTACTATCTTATTGTTTATGTTATTGTAATGTCTTGTATAGTTTAATCTCTCCTCTTTAATTGTTATTAGTAACCTTGGTGTATATTGTTAATTCCTAAGATACCATTTTATTATAAATACCGATTTGTACATTGACAAAATATTCTAGGTTTCATTCCGTTTCCAGGACAGTTACTCTGCTTGTCGGACGTGCTGTTCTCCGTATATGATGTTTAATGTTTTCCGGTAATAAATAGTCTCAAGGATAGTTCCAGTCTTTAGTTATTATCGAAGATTTACACTGTTACAGATTGGTGGAGTGCTTTGTGAGGCAAGATCTCTGAACCTCTTTCAAGCGAGTATCCCAAAGAAAAATCAGATATGGAGCAGATAGTGATACCAGATGAATTGGCGGAAATAATGAAAGTAATGAAGATCAACTCGAAGGCCAACCAATGGAGGATAGACCATAAAGGTAGTAACACTTCCATAGTTTTAACGTGGTGCAGTTTTCATCGTGATTCAGATATATCGAATAGAAAATCTACTAGCAAACAGAACAGAGATTTTCTAAGAGGCCAGCGTTTTAAGGAGATGATTTCTGCGAAAAGATCGAGCGTATCATCAATAAATTCGATTTCTACAAAGGCCGACATCGCAATTCAGACCAGCAAGATATCGTCAACCAAATCTAGTGAATGTCAAACAGATTGTCTTGGACATTCGGATAAATGTATAATGGCTATTCCGGACACATATACAAAGAGTGTCCAAACCCTTGACATAAAAACCAATACAGATTTGGTCAAACCGGATGTCATGGTAGCTTCAACGCCACAGATCCAAGAAACAGAAAAGGTGTTAAAAAGGCGTGTTAAGAAGGGACAGCTTGAATACTTAATCCGATGGAAGAATCAACCTGCAACCAAAAATTTGTGGGTGAAGGAAGACAAGTTGGACCAGAAAGCTGTTTCCTTTATAGCTAACTATCCGAATAAAATTGCTGGCCCAGAGCAGTGGTTTGTAGAAACGTTGATAAATCAACATAAACGGAATCAGGAAGAGCTTAAGGTCTTCCCGAGAGGCAGGTGGACATATCCAGATAAATCAAGTTTGAAATTAGCAGGATTTACCCGAATGGAAATCAATCAAAAATCTGGAAAATTACAGTTAAATGTGGAAAGGCAGGGTCCAGGTCCGAATGAGGGAGATGTTTACAGTCGATTTGACCTAGAGGACTGGGACATTATTGCTAAAGAAGATCCAGTATTCTTTCGGAGTATCAAACATGCATTACCCCCAGGGAATTATTCATTAAAGTGATTGAATATTGTTTTATGTTGTGTTATTAAAAAAATGTGAATTTGTATGAACTGTTTTAAACCACTGACTTTTTATGTATTCACTGATTTATGAATTCACTAATTATTTGCCTTTATTTTATAATGTTTTGGATAAGATTTATTATTACATTCCCGTTCGAATGTTGCTATAATTTATTTATTCTGCATAAGCAATTAAATCGATATTATCGATGACGTAGATTAATTCATAAACACTTTAGCATAAAAGCTTCTTTGGAATATTATGTTTCATTTAATCGTTTAATTTCAAATTTTAGTTAATTCATAGTATAGTATCTTATTATTGTCGACATTTTAATTATTTATTATTATCGCGGACTCAAATATATATGACGTCATAAGCCATTCAGATTATATCCATAATGACGGACAGTTATTGCCTATTCACAGAGTTTATAAGCGAGTAACCCAAATTATTATTGTTTACCCCCCCCCCCATTATATCTTTATCTTGTTTATATACTAAATGTAAATTAAAGTGAAAAGGCTTCATACATTTAAAACAAACCTGACCTTTTAGCGGTATTATCAATGTTAATTTTTTTTTTGTTATTATGATCCGAGGACGAATCATTTTCACCGCAGAGGAAATTATAATGGTGATAATGTTTAGCAGTGGGGGGAAACCGGAGGACCTTCAGAAAACCCACGAGGCTGGACAGGCGACCCTATTCATTGTCACGTACAAACGTGGAATATAAACCCCCGCCGCCAATTGACTCAATGACAGACCACGTATAATACAGCGCGCACACACTAACCATATGGCCATCCACGCCCCCCCCCCCCCCCCCTTTGGGACGTGTTTACTCTCATTTTAAATCAGTTATGTTCGGCGAAATACACCAAAAGTCTCAATCAAATCTCAATCTCTAGCGTCTGGTTATTCCAGTTTAAACCGTTAGCATTTATTGCGCATGCTCTCCAAATAAGAATATGTGGTCACCGTTTGATATGACTTGTGGAATATGTCTAGCCTCTTTCTTCGAGTCCCTTGTTACAAATGGTGCTGAAACGCATTATGGTACACGACTCGTGTAAAATGGTAAAATGTTTTTTTTTTGTCTTAAACATGGGATATCAGAGGCGCATCTTTTCCAGGTAAGATCAATGTTGATTTAAATTGACAAATAATTCGTGTTTTCAATGTCGAGGACTTTTGGTGATATTATAATGGTGATAATGTTGTGAATTGTTGGTATTTCCTTCTTTCAATATATCATTCGTTCATTTAAACATTTCTATTTTTCTTATGTTTCTATTAATCCTGCGTTGGTAATTAGACGTTAAGCTACTTATCTAATGACTGATCGTCGACAGCTGACACATTAATGAGTTTAATTACTATCTTATTGTTTATGTTATTGTAATGTCTTGTATAGTTTAATCTCTCCTCTTTAATTGTTATTAGTAACCTTGGTGTATATTGTTAATTCCTAAGATACCATTTTATTATAAATACCGATTTGTACATTGACAAAATATTCTAGGTTTCATTCCGTTTCCAGGACAGTTACTCTGCTTGTCGGACGTGCTGTTCTCCGTATATGATGTTTAATGTTTTCCGGTAATAAATAGTCTCAAGGATAGTTCCAGTCTTTAGTTATTATCGAAGATTTACACTGTTACAATATTGTGTTAGAGACTTAGCTACTTCAAAGATACATTATGGGAGATTAGATAAAGAGCTGGCAGTTCCCACTATAATATTTAAAAACTAGATGACGTAAAGGGAATATGCTAGAAATTTCTGTCAAATTGCTTCACCCTAAGCCGAAGAAATCTTATTTTAAAATATTTGTAGCCTCGATTGTCATTGCTAGCGCTGCCACGATAAGTAACAAAAACTCGGTTATCCATTTTTGCGTTTAATCATCAACGGACGTTGAACAGCAGATCGGATTCAAGTCCATTGAAAATCGGACAGACACGATGGCATCGAGAGTTGATTATGGTCTATTCGTGTTAATAAATGTCTAATTAATAGTTTATATAAATAACATCAAAGAAAGACCTGCAATAGACAGATTTAGCTCTTACATAACGCATGTTTAAACATACATTATGCAAGAGCTAAATCTGTCTATTGCAGGTCTTTCTTTAGGCCTGAATTGTTATCTAAATTATTAATTAGACATTAATTAACCTATCCAGGCCATCATCAACTCTAGATGGCAGCGCTAGCCTGCGATCTTTAGTGGATTGGGAGCCGATCTACTGCATAACTTTCCTTCTCGATTTAACGATTAAATGGATAATCGAGACTATGCTGTTTATTGTACTGACTTCAGTAATGATGACCGAGGCTAGGGGGAACTTTCAGTCGCTTAGTTCTCGGTTCATAGTTTATCAATTTGAATGAAATTTTCAGCAAATTACCTTTACATTATCTAGTTTTTAACTATTATAGTGAAAACTGCCAACTCGTTACCGAATCTCCCATAATGTATCTTTAAGCTTACATACAGGATTACATATTTATATTCTCCCACATGTATTCGTATTGATCTACGAATATTGAGGTATGTTATTACCTAGTTACACTTTGTTTACACGTTTCAAGATATTGGTGGTTGCTCTTGTTATCTCCAATCACGTGAAATACCTAATGAGGTTCGTGATTGTAATTACACGTATAGGATTATGTATATATTATATCCACACATGTTTGTATTGTTCTACGAATATTCAGCGTATTATCGTTAAAAGTCTTCATTATTTATTTGTGTTTATATTTATATTAACTATATATTTGTGTTTATATTTATATTAACTATATATTTGTGTTTATATTTATATTAACTATATATTCATGTTGCTGTGCAAGTCTGATTTTGGGGGTTTCTTGGATTTTTTAAATTAACTTAAATGACAAGATGACAGTTGTTTTAATCGTTGGTAAAGTATATTATCTTAAATGACAAGAAGACAGTTGTTTAAATCGTTGGTAAAGTATATTATGAGAATCTCATGTTGTTGTTCTTTGTGTTTAACGTCCGCTTCCACCGAAGGTGATATCGCAGACAAGTTGTCTTTATTTTCATTTTAATGATCTTAGCGCAAGCGCAGGGGTCTTTGCTGTGGGAGGAAACCGGAGTAAACCCGCGAAGTTGATAAAGCGCCCCTATCTCCAAGCCACATACGCTCACACCAGCGAACGAAACCGCTACCGCAAGCCAGAGGTGACCGGCTAACTAGAGGTCGAAGCGTGACACTCTAGACCACTAGCCCCCCTCCCCCCTGAGAATCTCAGAGGCAACATGAACTTATATACCTAATTCGTGTGTCCAAGAATACAGTTGAGATGGAATGTATATGGGCCTACCATTGGTCAGCATATAGATTAATTTAAGCGTCACTGCTCAATCCCAATTAACCTGCTAGCCTTAATTGGATTAGCCTCAGAGACTTCACTCAATTACCCTGCCGATTAACTGTCTGTCTTAATCACTTAAGGTAACTCTGTCAAGTTATAAAATTAAGGTTAAACAATGGGTTTAATTACGAGAAAAGCTCATAATATTCTTAATCTCTAACCCTGTTAAAAGAGAATTTTAATAGGAATATGTGTGAATTAAAACGACGTAATTTTGGACTGGTATATTGCTCTGGTTTCGCTAATCACGTGATGTATCTGTTGGGATTCCTGTGAATATTTGATATGTCGCTACAATCTCTGATAAGGATGACATCGATGGACTTAATGAGCCCCAAATATTAACTTTTTTCCTCCAACAAATTAAATTCTAAAAAATTTATGTATTAGAAAAATAAATAAAGACGTTTGAAGTATTTGTAGGTAAAAATTATTTCGTATTTACTGTAAATGGGTATTAAAATGAGTAAAAGGCACCATTCTGCCCGAACCACTAACGTCTTATTACAAACAATGCACGCGTCACTGAGTCAATGATTGACGCCGCCTGATGTGACGTCACGTGTTAAAGGCAGTCATCTTTTACAAAGATATTATAAGACTTTCGTAATCCTCTGTGAAACAGATTGCGTGTCCATATGTCGAGAATGGCCTGCCTCCGGTGACGTACCTGTCGGGATTACCGTGTCGTCAAATATTACGTGACATCTAACGTGTTCACATGTCGGGAATCTCCACTCGGCAAACACCAGCAGACTCCAGTACCCTACATCTAGCCTCGATTGTATGACGAAGTCCGCCATTGGAACCACTTTCAAGTTCCCGGATTACCAACGGCGTTACCCATGACGACGCCTATGAAGTCAATTGCTTATGGACGCTCTAGATGCAAAATTAATATATTGACCCTATATTTATACACAGTGTTTAAGGTCATGAGACGAAAGGTCCAATTGATTATCAACGGTTTCCGATAATTACTGCCAGAGTTATGACCATTGATAGTAAATGTTTCTATACTAAACGTCAGTATAGGACAGAACTAGAATTCAAATGGGTTGTTACCTATACTCATAAAGAGAGGTTGCCAGGCAACAAAACATACGCCCACAGCAGCTAAATCGTCCGAGCGGTCGACAAGGGTTGTCGCATTTTTATTCCTTTGTAGGTAATTGGGGGGCCTTTACAAGACAGTTCCATACAGATCAGATTATAAATTTTGTCGTTTGAGGGTTTACAAGGTTCTAAAAACTGAAACGAGGGTCTCAACTCTGGAAGTAATCTACAGAAATTGTTGAAATTTGACAGGCTTTTTCGTTTTACTAAATTAAATAATGCATCTAAATTTCATACATATCGGATGATAACTTTCATCAATCGAGCATTAACAAGGTTTAACAAAATGAAACAAGGACAATAACTCTAGAAGTAATTATTGTAAATTGCTGAAATTCAATAGGCTTTTTCATTTCACTAATTTAAATCATGCATATAAATTTCACAAAGATCGGGTGATAAAGTTTGGCGTTAGAGCGTTCACAAGGATCAATAAAGTGAAACAAGGGTCATAACTCTAGACGTAATAAACAGAAATTGCTGAAATTCAATAGGCTTCTTCGTTTCACTAATCTAAATAATGCATATACATTTCACAAAGATTGGGTGATAACCTTTGGCGTTGGAGCGTTCACAAGGTTCAATAAAGTGAAACAAGGACCATAACTCTAGACGTAATACACAGAAATTATTGAATGTGAGCGTATAAAAATGAAATGCTAGGTATACTTTATTTACTACCAACAGCCATATCAAAGACATATTTGTGTTAAACTATTTTTGACAGATACATATTACAGAGGCTTGTCACATTTCCCATCCATTACGGTAATGTATTCACTACGTGTTCATCTGTTAGCCATTGTACAATTTATAATCTTAAATCAGTCATGCATATCGCCTGACAAAATTGCAAAATAAAAACAACTCATTATCACCCACAGTCTTCGACATTGAAAACACGACTTATTTGTCAATTTAAATCAACATTGATGTTGTAATCTTACCGTGAAAAGTTGGGCTTCTGATATCCAATATTTAAGACAAATTGGAAATTTTAAAACTGGCACACGAATAGCGTGCCAGAATGCTTTCGAGGGCCATTTGTATGAAGCGGCTCGATGAACGAGGCTAAGCATATCCCATGTAAGAGAACACTACCGGTGTAGACTGGAATAATCAGACGACAAAGACTGCCATTCAATTCTGACTCTACGCATTATTCGCCAAACATAACTGATCAGAAGTTACATTAAAAACAGAAACGATTGAATGTAAATCAGTTTAAATTCTTTCATATTATATTATTATATTATATTCTAGGTCTCAAATATTAGCAATTTAGCTCCTTTAAGTTATAAAAAACTTGTAAAGAACATATAACTGCCAGTTCGTATATTGCAGTAATTCATCACAAGTGCGGATACAGATGGGTGTTTATTATCGTACAGACTTTAGTAATGATGATTGATTCTAGGCCGAAATTTAAATCGCTTAATTATCGATTTAGAGAGGATCAATTTGTCTGATGGCCGAATGGTTACCACGTGCGCGCTGTATCATAAGGCCTGTCATTGAGTGAACTGGCGTGGTTTCGATTCCCCGATTGAACGTGACAAGGAGTAGGGTCACCTGTGCGCGCTGTATCATAAAGTCTGTCATTGAGTCGACTGGCGTGGTTTCGAATCCCCGGTTGTACGTGACAAGGAGTAGAGTCGCCTGTCCAACCTCGTCGGTTTTCTCCGGGTCCTCCGGTTTCCTCCCACTGCTAAAGACTCCTACGCACAGGCGAATTATTGAATTAAAATTAAACCATATGTTAGTCCCGAAATGACCTGGTTTGTGTCGAGTGGACGTTAAACCCCATCTCTAAAATTTAAAGGAGCTAAATCGCCAATATTTGGGACCTAGAAATTGATCCAAATGGGTCGCAACGCATATAATAATGTAATCTGATTGTATATAAACTGATTTACATTCAATTGTTTCCGTTTTGACTCTAATTTCAAATAAGTTATGACGTCACCGTAAGACATGAGTTGTGGAATAATATGTCTAGTATAGCCTCGTTCTTTCTGGAAAACATAAATATACAATTCACTTTTGACAATATATTATATAAACTAAACAAAAACAATGACATGCCCAAATAATGTAGTCTACCTTTTAGCTTGAGGTTACCCGAGCACGAAATTAACTGAGGTGTAACGTCCTAACATGATCATTATTATAAATGATTATATATGTATACGATTACTTATCGTTGTACCGCTTATCCCATAAAATAACAGAATTAAGTCCATTACAGAACGGAATAAAACATTTTATCCCTAAATTTCACGGAACTTCTTTGTCATTCCACCGTATATTCCGTAAAATAACAGGATTATAGAAGGGAATAAAACATTTTATCCCTAAATTTCACGGAAAGTTCCTGTTAAATACTGAATATTCCACAGAAATATATAAAACACGTAATTTGAAGAAATAATTCATGCTTTTAACACAATTTTACCAAAAAATCCTTCGATTAAAAGAAAAAAGGTGTTAAACTACGGAATTCGGCCACATCAAAAATGGATCTTTTTTACAGTGTACCGTTCTGAACCGTTCTGCACACACAATTCCAACGTTCACGCAAATTGTTTTTCAAACCATTGGAACGACTTGACACTTCCCTTCGTCACTGACAAGGGGAAACCATGCCGGAAAATCCAGAGGAACTTTTGTCGGCTAACACCAGGAGTTAATCCGAGGCCTGGAGCGAACCCGAGACCTCTTAGCGATCCAACACCTAATTATGTTCCCGATGATATGGTAGCTACAGGTCATACATAATTCTATGGAATACAATTACTGCTTATTACTGAGCGACATTTCGACTAGCTTCTTTAGTTATTATCAAGCTTTAGTTATATGGAAGCTGTTCACATAAAGCGGCGCTGTATGTCTATTACATGAATAAATGAAATGAAATGGGGTTTAACGTCTAGGGGTTTAACGTCTAGGCGGGTCAAACGACGTTTAAATGGTGTCGTACGTAGAACAAATTGCAACAAAAGGTTTTTTGTTTTCTATTGACTCATTATAATGTCCTAATATTATAATGTTCTTCCTATATATTTTTTTTATTTATCTATATATGGCAGTATTAGGTTACAGAAAGAGTACACTAATAATTATCTTGCAAAATTTCTAGAATAATTTTCTTCTGTACATTAATATTTTATTATTTTTGAGAGACAACTGTCGCGTTGTCTGTCGGGTTATGCAAAAGGCAAGATTTTAAATGTCATCTATCAGCCACTATATTATAAATGTTACCCGAATGAGCGTTAGATCCTGTACTACGTAACATATTATGTGAAATGTCACAATTAAAACTAGATTTACAAAATCAAAACTGAATGTACAAAAAATTAAAAATGAATTTACAAAATTAAAATTTATTCTACAGAATTAGAAATAACAAGAGGTTGCTATGCAATGAAATTAAATGAAATGAAATGGGGTTTAACGTCTTACTGTTCTGCCCCTTTACTGGGTTAATGAAGACGGGCATACGCCCACCCGATTAGATTTTATTACATACTTCGAGAAGGTATTTGTTAAGTAATTAAACCTTCTAGTAGTTTATCGAGGGCTGGCCGTCCTTACCGCACGGTACAAATATTATCACCACTAGAAGCAACAAATTCCAGAACAAGTCAGAACTCATACCAAAATGGCCGTTTTATACAAATGAGTATTTAGGGGAATACTAACCCGAACCCTAACCCTAACCCTTTTAAGAGAAGTAAAAACTAAATTAGACCCAAGTTCAGTCTTTAAAAAAGGGTTAGGGTTAGGGTTCGGGTTAGTTATTACCAAAATTGTCATTTATATAGAGCGGCCATTTTGGCCTCCGGAAGCACCCGAACCTCGATAAACTACTAGAAGGTTTTATTTGTACCGTGCGGTAAGGACGGCCAGCCCTCGATAAACTACTAGAACGTTTTATTACTCAACAAATACCTTCTCGAAGTATGTAATAAAATCTAATCGGGTGATACGCCATACAGAGTGCCATGAGGGAAATTTTGCCTGGGTAGCGGCACTATGACCTACTCTTATATCAAATTCCAACTGCCAAGGGATCAATTACGCACGCCAATGTGTACACAGGACCTCGGATTTTCGTACCATCCGAACGACTAAACCCTCCGCCATGCACCATTGACAAGGTGAAACCACCTCGGAAAATCCCGATGAACTTTCTCGGCCAATGCAGGGATCGAACACGCGACCTCCAGGCTATTGAGCCAACGTCTTACCCACTTAGCCGCCGTGGCTCCGGTTACCATGTAAGATACGCCCACATTGTGCAGTATTTGGATGGAAAAGGTGACCTCTGAATGGTCTACAACATTGGTATACGTATAACATGCTTTTCCAACATCTACGTGCAGGGGAGAGGTTATTGTGACGGGCAGTTTCGGTCCAACTTTCACGGTATTCAAAGTCATCCATGATTACGGTGATTAATTTGAAAGGGTTTTGAAATCAACAATAATAATTTTAAAAAAAAAGCGTCCTCTAGAGTGTCCACAATCAGGGGGCAATAATCCATGAACTTACGTGCCAATATCTAAATGAACCGAGATCGTGGGGATATAAACATAAATGTTGCGGTACGTAAAAATCAGATAAAAATTGTGACCTGTAGATTGTCTACAAACTAACGTAAACAAATTATGGTGACAGCAGAATATGTCCACATAAGAACTGTGGGCGTATAAAAATAAAAAAATATTTTTCAAAATTAAAAGTAAATAGGAAAACAAAAAATAGTTCGTATTTCAGCAAATTTCGGGATACAGACGACCAAAAAAAAGAAAAGAACAAAAAAAAAAAAAAAATATATGGAAAGTTTGACGACCGCAAATCGTGATAGTGGGAACCCAGGATTAAGACGATTGTATTAACATCTTCTATTTCTATGTTACTATTGTATCACCTCACTAGTATACAGGAATAAAATTAACAGTCAGAACTTTTATGCTCCTTAACGTCGTCACATGTGATAAAAATAAAAATAGATTTTTGAGTAACACCCTTGTTGAATAAGCATACCAATATATAATAAAATAATATAAAGATGACGGTGTGTGATATTGTATTCGTATATATGACATCAATGATAAATAAATTCATTTTTTATACATTTGAATCATGACGTGGCTTTTAATTATTTTAATAACCAGAAGCCTTTTACGAAATCCAACTCCATGCCGGCCTGAATTCTATGGTAGGGTATCGCTGCCAATATTAAATGCTCTGCGACAATGTCGTTTCCATTGATTATATGTAAAAAGTACAATGTACAAAGTCCTAATACCGATATTGATAAAGTCAAAATACCTCTAAGGCAAGAGTTAAATGTAAAACGTCAAATGTTAAGTGTTAAATGACAAATATTTTGTGGGAAAATGCTTTTTTGACATGTCTACATTTTACATTTCTCTCATTACATTTTACATTTGCGTTCTGCCACATCCCATTTGTCCTTCACGCTTTCTATATAGCAACTTTCGCACAACATCAACTTGCATATACAAATGTAGGATATCACGTGACTTATCAACATATACGGAAACCTGGCACACTATAGCAGAGCATTTACTATTGGCAGCGATACCCTTCCATAGAATTCCAACCATCAAATCAGACTGTTGCAGCTGCATTCACAAATAATATTCGATGCCCGAAAATGTCGCACAAAGTAGAGTGGCTTCAAACTATGTTTTAATCCGTAGTAAATTCAGTACAAATCCGCGGTAATCAATTAACAGAAAGGTAAAATTAGTGTTTTATTAGATTCAGTCACTTAATCTGCCTCGACCGCTTATGTATATATTTCAGTTTCCGTTTATACAGTAACGAATATACTAGTATATACTTGTATATACAAGCAACTGACTTGTTCCTAACTTCTCTGTAGCAAGAGCAGATTTTTTTTGCATATTATCGTTATTCCGTATACACGTAGTAGACAATGACAAAACGTCTTACCTTGTGAAATGGATTAAGGTTTTGGCGACTGTGATACGATACGATACGACTGTATTTCTTTCTTTACCTCACATTTCATCCAAACTAAGAGTCCCCAGAATAGACAATTGTCTGTACCGTAGCTGTTGTATAAGTGCTGGCTACCGATAGATAATAAGACAAACCATGCGACGACAATCCATCCGTCATCAAGCATCAGTGCATACATAGACAGTTATAGACCTTAGGGTATTTAAAGGAAACATACCACTACATCTCCCTATCTAGGATTTACAAATCAACAAAAAGCATACGTCATGTACTTGTATGACTGATGGGCTGTACCATAATGCAATATGGATAATTATGTATATTACACCTTTAAATCTGACAAGTAAACTAAATAAGACAGACACAAAATCATGGTTGGATGGATGAAAATGTCATTTATTAAACATGCATTATGCAAGAGCAAAATCTGCTTATTACAAGTCTTTCTTTAGGCCTGAAATGTTATCTAAATTATCAATTAGACATTAATTAACTTATCCAGACCATAATAAACTCTCGATGTCAAGGCTAGCCTTCGATGTTGGCTGGATTAGATTCCTATATGCCGCTAACGGCCGTTGATAATTAAATCAACAAAAGTGGATAATCGAGACTATGCTGTTTATATTAATGATTTTAGTAATGATGACCGAGCCTACGCAAAAATTTCACCCGCTTCTTTCTCGACTCATAGTGGATCAAATTGACTGAAATTTTCAGCAAATTACCTTTACACTATCTAGTTTTTACCTATTATAGCGAGAACTGCCATCTCTTTATCTAATCTCCCATAATGTATCTTTAATGTAAATCATGCATATAAATTTCACAAAGATCGGGTGATAACGTTTGGCTTTAGAGCGTTCACAAGGATCAATAAAGTGAAACAAGGGTCATAACTCTAGACGTAATAAACAGAAATTGCTGAAATTCAATAGGCTTCTTCGTTTCACTAATCTAAATAATGCATATACATTTCACAAAGATTGGGTGATAACCTTTAGCGTTGGAGCGTTCACAAGGTTCAATAAAGTGAAACAAGGACCATAACTCTAGACGTAATACACAGAAATTATTGAATGTGAGCGTATAAAAATGAAATGCTAGGTATACTTTATTTACTACCAACAGCCATATCAAAGACATATTTGTGTTAAACTATTTTTGACAGATACATATTACAGAGGCTTGTCACATTTCCCATCCATTACGGTAATGTATTCACTACGTGTTCATCTGTTAGCCATTGTACAATTTATAATCTTAAATCAGTCATGCATATCGCCTGACAAAATTGCAAAATAAAAACAACTCATTATCACCCACAGTCTTCGACATTGAAAACACGACTTATTTGTCAATTTAAATCAACATTGATGTTGTAATCTTACCGTGAAAAGTTGGGCTTCTGATATCCAATATTTAAGACAAATTGGAAATTTTAAAACTGGCACACGAATAGCGTGCCAGAATGCTTTCGAGGGCCATTTGTATGAAGCGGCTCGATGAACGAGGCTAAGCATATCCCATGTAAGAGAACACTACCGGTGTAGACTGGAATAATCAGACGACAAAGACTGCCATTCAATTCTGACTCTACGCATTATTCGCCAAACATAACTGATCAGAAGTTACATTAAAAACAGAAACGATTGAATGTAAATCAGTTTAAATTCTTTCATATTATATTATTATATGTGTTGCGACCCATTTGTGTCCATTTCTAGGTCTCAAATATAAGCAATTTATCTCCTTTAAGTTATAAAAAACTTGTAAAGAACATATAACTGCCAGTTCGTATATTGCAGTAATTCATCACAAGTGCGGATACAGATGGGTGTTTATTATCGTACAGACTTTAGTAATGATGATTGATTCTAGGCCGAAATTTAAATCGCTTAATTATCGATTTAGAGAGGATCAATTTGTCTGATGGCCGAATGGTTACCACGTGCGCGCTGTATCATAAGGCCTGTCATTGAGTGAACTGGCGTGGTTTCGATTCCCCGATTGAACGTGACAAGGAGTAGGGTCGCCTGTCCAATCTCGTTGGTTTTCTCCGGGTCCTCCGGTTTCCTCCCACTGCTAAAGACCCCTACGCACAGGCGAATTATTGAATTAAAATTAAACCATATGTTAGTCCCGAAATGACCTAGTTTGTGTCGAGTGTACGTTAAACCCCATCTCTAAAATTTAAAGGAGCTAAATCGTCAATATTTGGGACCTAGAAATTGATCCAAATGGGTATATAATGTAATAATGTAATCCGATTGTATATAAACTGATTAACATTCAATTGTTTCCGTTTTGACTCTAATTTCAAATAAGTTATGCCCAGCGAAATACGGCATAAGTCTGGTTATTCCAGTCTATTGCGCATGCTCGCCAGATAGAATATGACGTCACCGTAAGACATGAGTTGTGGAATAATATGTCTAGTATAGCCTCGTTCTTTCTGGTCAATTGTTACAAGTAAGACTGAAACGCACTATGGTACACGATTCGTGTACCAATGGTAAACTGTTTATTTTATCTTAAATATTGGATATTAGAAGCCTACCTTTTCCCGGCAAGATTACAACATCAATGTTGATTTGAATTGACAAATAATTCGTGTTTTCAACGTGTAAGACATTGGATGATACTGAGTTAGAAATTTAGCTACTTTAACTACTGTTTCAAGACCATCTGGTCGTTTATACAATCTGCTTTTATATACTAACTTTGCTTGATCTGGTGGAAAACATAAATATACAATTCACTTTTGACAATATATTATATAAACTAAACAAAAACAATGACATGCCCAAATAATGTAGTCTACCTTTTAGCTTGAGGTTACCCGAGCACGAAATTAACTGAGGTGTAACATCCTACCGTTCTGAACCGTTCTGCACACACAATTCCAACGTTCACGCAAATTGTTTTTCGTACCATTGGAACGACTTGACACTTCCCTTTGTCACTGACAAGGGGAAACCATGCCGGAAAATCCAGAGGAACTTTTGTCGGCTAACACCAGGAGTTAATCCGAGGCCTGGAGCGAACCCGAGACCTCTTAGCGATCCAACACCTGATTATGTTCCCGATGATATGGTAGCTATAGGTCATAATTCTATGGAATACAATTACTGCTTATTACTGAGCGACATTTCGACTAGCTTCTTTAGTTATTATCAAGCTTTAGTTATATGGAAGCTGTTCACATAAAGCGGCGCTGTATGTCTATTACATGAATAAATGAAATGAAATGGGGTTTAACGTCTAGGGGTTTAACGTCTAGGCGGGTCAAACGACGGTTAAATGGTGTCGTACGTAGAACAAATTGCAACAAAAGGTTTTTTGTTTTCTATTGACTCATTATAATGTCCTAATATTATAATGTTCTTCCTATATATTTTTTTTATTTATCTATATATGGCAGTATTAGGTTACAGAAAGAGTACACTAATAATTATCTTGCAAAATTTCTAGAATAATTTTCTTCTGTACATTAATATTTTATTATTTTTGAGAGACAACTGTCGCGTTGTCTGTCGGGTTATGCAAAAGGCAAGATTTTAAATGTCATCTATCAGCCACTATATTATAAATGTTACCCGAATGAGCGTTAGATCCTGTACTACGTAACATATTATGTGAAATGTCACAATTAAAACTAGATTTACAAAATCAAAACTGAATGTACAAAAAATTAAAAATGAATTTACAAAATTAAAATTTATTCTACAAAATTAGAAATAACAAGAGGTTGCTATGCAATGAAATTAAATGAAATGAAATGGGGTTTAACGTCTTACTGTTTTGCCCCTTTACTGGGTTAATGAAGACGGGCATACGCCCACCCGATTAGATTTTATTACATACTTCGAGAAGGTATTTGTTGAGTAATAAAACCTTCTAGTAGTTTATCGAGGGCTGGCCGTCCTTACCGCACGGTACAAATATTATCACTACTAGAAGCAACAAATTCCAGAACAAGTCAGTACTCATACCAAAATGGCCGCTTTTTACAAATGAGTATTTAGGGGAATACTAACCCGAACCCTAACCCTAACCCTTTTAAGAGAAGTAAAAACTAAATTAGACCCAAGTTCAGTCTTTTAAAAAGGGTTAGGGTTAGGGTTCGGGTTAGTTATTACCAAAATTGTCATTTATATAGAGCGGTCATTTTGGCCTCCGGAAGCACCCGAACCTCGATAAACTACTAGAAGGTTTTATTTGTACCGTGCGGTAAGGACGGCCAGCCCTCGATAAACTACTAGAACGTTTTATTACTCAACAAATACCTTCTCGAAGTATGTAATAAAATCTAATCGGGTGATACGCCATACAGAGTACCATGAGGGAAATTTTGCCTGGGTAGCGGCACTATGACCTACTCTTATATCAAATTTCAACTGCCAAGGGATCAATTACGCACGCCAATGTGTACACAGGACCTCGGATTTTCGTACCATCCGAACGACTAAACCCTCCGCCATGCACCATTGACAAGGTGAAACCACCTCGGAAAATCCCGATGAACTTTCTCGGCCAATGCAGGGATCGAACACGCGACCTCCAGGCTATTGAGCCAACGTCTTACCCACTTAGCCGCCGTGGCTCCGGTTACCATGTAAGATACGCCCACATTGTGCAGTATTTGGATGGAAAAGGTGACCTCTGAATGGTCTACAACATTGGTATACGTATAACATGCTTTTCCAACATCTACGTGCAGGGGAGAGGTTATTGTGTCGGGCAGTTTCGGTCCAACTTTCACGGTATTCAAAGTCATCCATGATTACGGTGATTAATTTGAAAGGGTTTTGAAATCAACAATAATAATTTTTTAAAAAAAGCGTCCTCTAGAGTGTCCACAATCAGGGGGCAATAATCCATGAACTTACGTGCCAATATCTAAATGAACTGAGATCGTGGGGATATAAACATAAATGTTGCGGTACGTAAAAATCAGATAAAAATTGTGACCTGTAGATTGTCTACAAACTAACGTAAACAAATTATGGTGACAGCAGAATATGTCCACATAAGAACTGTGGGCGTATAAAAATAAAAAAATATTTTTCAAAATTAAAAGTAAATAGGAAAACAAAAAATAGTTCGTATTTCAGCAAATTTCGGGATACAGACGACCAAAAAAAAGAAAAGAACAAAAAAAAAAAAAAATATATATGTAAAGTTTGACGACCGCAAATCGTGATAGTGGGAACCCAGGATTAAGACGATTGTATTAACATCTTCTATTTCTATGTTACTATTGTATCACCTCACTAGTATACAGGAATTAAATTAATAGTCAGAACTTTTATGCTCCTTAACGTCGTCACATGTGATAAAAATAAAAATAGATTTTTGAGTAACACCCTTGTTGAATAAGCATACCAATATATAATAAAATAATATAAAGATGACGGTGTGTGATATTGTATTCGTATATATGACATCAATGATAAATAAATTCATTTTTTATACATTTGAATCATGACGTGGCTTTTAATTATTTTAATAACCAGAAGCCTTTTACGAAATCCAACTCCATGCCGGCCTGAATTCTATGGTAGGGTATCGCTGCCAATATTAAATGCTCTGCGACAATGTCGTTTCCATTGATTATATGTAAAAAGTACAATGTACAAAGTCCTAATACCGATATTGATAAAGTCAAAATACCTCTAAGGCAAGAGTTAAATGTAAAACGTCAAATGTTAAGTGTTAAATGACAAATATTTTGTGGGAAAATGCTTTTTTGACGTGTCTACATTTTACATTTCTCTCATTACATTTTACATTTGCGTTCTGCCACATCCTATTTGTCCTTCAAGCTTTCTACATAGCAACTTTCGCACAACATCAACTTGCATATACAAATGTAGGATATCACGTGACTTATCAACATATACGGAAACCTGGCACACTATAGCAGAGCATTTACTATTGGCAGCGATACCCTTCCATAGAATTCCAACCATCAAATCAGACTGTTGCAGCTGCATTCACAAATAATATTCGAGGCCCGAAAATGTCGCACAAAGTAGAGTGGCTTCAAACTATGTTTTAATCCGTAGTAAATTCAGTACAAATCCGCGGTAATCAATTAACAGAAAGGTAAAATTAGTGTTTTATTAGATTCAGTCACTTAATCTGCCTCGACCGCTTATGTATATATTTCAGTTTCCGTTTATACAGTAACGAATATACTAGTATATACTTGTATATACAAGCAACTGACTTGTTACTAACTTCTCTGTAGCAAGAGCAGATTTTTTTTGCATATTATCGTTATTCCGTATACATGTAGTAGACAATGACAAAACGTCTTACCTTGTGAAATGGATTAAGGTTTTGGCGACTGTGATACGATACGATACGACTGTATTTCTTTCTTTACCTCACAATTTATCCAAACTAAGAGTCCCCAGAATAGACAATTGTCTGTACCGTAGCTGTTGTATAAGTGCTGGCTACCGATAGATAATAAGACAAACCATGCAACGACAATCCATCCGTCATCAAGCGTCAGTGCATACATAGACAGTTATAGACCTTAGGGTATTTAAAGGGAACATACCACTACATCTCCCTATCTAGGATTTACAAATCAACAAAAAGCATACGTCATGTACTTGTATGACTGATGGGCTGTACCATAATGCAATATGGATAATTATGTATATTACACCTTTAAATCTGACAAGTAAACTAAATAAGACAGACACAAAATCATGGTTGGATAGATGAAAATGTCATTTATTAAACATGCATTATGCAAGAGCAAAATCTGCTTATTACAAGTCTTTCTTTAGGCCTGAAATGTTATCTAAATTATCAATTAGACATTAATTAACTTATCCAGACCATAATAAACTCTCGATGTCAAGGCTAGCCTTCGATGTTGGCTGGATTAGATTCCTATAAGCCGCTAACGGCCGTTGATAATTAAATCAACAAAAGTGGATAATCGAGACTATGCTGTTTATATTAATGATTTTAGTAATGATGACCGAGCCTACGCAAAAATTTCACCCGCTTCTTTCTCGACTCATAGTGGATCAAATTGACTGAAATTTTCAGCAAATTACCTTTACACTATCTAGTTTTTACCTATTATAGCGAGAACTGCCATCTCTTTATCTAATCTCCCATAATGTATCTTTAATGTAAATAACCTGATAACAAACTGTACAAAACTATAGCCGCTGCCCGGGCAAAATTCCCACATAGCACACTTTTTGGCGTATGCCCGTTTTCATTAGCCCAGGTTAGGAGCAGAACAGTGGGACGTTAAACCCCATTTCATTTCATTTCAGTTCTCATAGGCGTACGAGGGCGGGGGAGGGGGGGGGGGGCAGCTTCCTCCCTAACATTCGGGCAGTTTGACTTTTCGGACAGACGGGCAAAGTGCAAAAAAAATTATTTCATCTAGTTGCCAAAATAAAGTGCCCGAAATCTAATAAAACAATAATTTTACTTTACCTTTAATTGAAT
Organism: Patella vulgata; assembly: GCF_932274485.2. Classification (NCBI taxonomy): domain Eukaryota; kingdom Metazoa; phylum Mollusca; class Gastropoda; family Patellidae; genus Patella; species Patella vulgata. The sequence continues at coordinate 61,114,415 of NC_065884.2, read as the reverse complement.
ACCACGAATTTATACTGAATTGTATGGTGGCTGATAGTGGCCATGTTAAATCTCGCCCTTTTCATAGCGCGACAACACGACATCACGACAGTATTGACGCAATCATACGACACTTAACTCTGTCGTATCATCGTGTTATTTTTATCGTAACGTCGAGATGTCGACTTATTGTCCTAGTCTCTTTCTACAAGTCACAAAAATACAGCTGTACTCATTACATCAGATACATATACATAGATACATATAAATAAGACTCGTCAAAAGAGATAATAGGAAAACGTTGATTCGTTTTCTAGAAAAAAATGAAACATTTTTCGCCCAAAATTGAATTATATTTGGTATTACATTCAAAAAATCTAGAATCATAATAGCAGGACAAAAGTGAGTCAGCTATGTTAATTCCTTGAATAAGAAGTGGTGTCGGTAGGTATCGAACAAGTATGCATTGCCTCGTGTACGACACCCACCAATACTTATAGATTACTGAAGCGATAGTTTAGAAGCGATTTCAGAAGATTTCCAATTTATTTTATTAGAGTGGGAAGGGGATTATATAAAACCTCAAATCAGACCACATAAAATCACCGCATTGGTGTAGCACGCCATCCCAATAAGTGCAGGGGAGGTTTTTTATGAGGTGAAGAAAGCGATTTGCAGCTGTTATTGACCTTATCGCATATTCATCCGTTTGGCATCACTAATGGGATCGGGGCCTAGATGATTAAAAATAGGCCCAGTATTGCCATTTAGCTATGAACACACTCCGAAAGTCCCCTACGCACCCCCCCCCCCCCTCTTATTTTGTTTAACAAATAATTTCGGAATCAATAAAATGGTAGGTCCCTATCAATGATGTTTGACACGACTGGAAATTAATGTGTCTAAAATTGATTAAACAACATAGGGTAGTAAATATTACATTTTGAATCCGTATCAATGATACATTTAGGGTAGTAAATATTACATTTTGAATCCGTATCAATGATACATTTACTCAAAATGTTCCTTCCAATGGATCACCATTTAACTTGAAAACAAGGGAAGCAGCCGATCGAAGAAAAAAAGATTTTAAAAAACAAGTTTCAATATGATAGTAGTGGTTCGGTCATGCATTTACATCTGTGGGTGTCATCCTTTCTTTGAAAGTAATGATTGTGCCAGATTTGAACAAAGTCCATCTAGATTCGCGGCCTGTAGGTAAAGTGTTGACAGATAAAACGTAAAAAAAAACCCAGACCTATAAAAATATATTTTCTAAAACTATTTTAATTTTGAAATTATATTATTTTCACATGTGCTAAGTGTTTTAGTGAATAGTTATAGAAAGGGTCTTGTAGATTAAGACTATAGCGCATGTGCACTGTGCAGTTTTAAACTTCCGAGACGACAAGTCGACAAGTCGATGATACGACAGTTTCGCTTTTTGTCGTGCCGTCGTATCATCGACTTGTCGTGGCGATAAGTCGATGATACGACGGCACGACAAAATCGGGTCGATGACACGACAAAATCACGCGATCTTACGACAGTTTGTTCTGTCGTAAGATCGCGTGATTTTGTCGTAAGATCGTGTGATTTTGTCGTGTCGTCGTATCATCGACTTATCGCCACGACAAGTCGATGATACGACGGCACGACAAAATCACACGATCTTACGATAAAATCGGGCGATCTTACGACAGAACAAACTGTCGTAAGATCGTCTGATTTTGTCGTATCATCGACCTTATTTTGTCGTGCAGTCGTATCATCGACTTATCGCCACGACAAGTCGATGATACGACGGTACGACAAAACACTAAACTGTCGTATCATCGACTTGTCGACTTGTCGTCTCGGAAGTTTAAAACTGCACATGCGCTATAGTCTTTATCTACAAGACCCTTCTATAAATATTCGCTAAAACACTTAGCACATGTGAAAACAATATAATTTCAAAGTTAAAAGAGTTTAAGAAAATATATTTTTATAGGTCTGGGGTTTTTGGTTTTTTTTGTTTTTTTTACATTTGATCTGTCAACACTCTACCTACAGGCCGCGAATCTAGATGGAATTTGTTCAAATTTGGCACAATCATTACTTTCAAAGAAAGGATGGCACTCTCGGAGGTAAATGCATGACCGAAGCACTACTGTCACATTGAAACCTGTTTTTTTCGATCGACTGTTTCCCTTGTTTCAAGTTAAATGATGATCTATTGGAAAGAACGTATTGAGTAAATCTACGCTATCACTAAGACGGATTCAATATGTAATATTTCTCATTACTACCTATGTTGTTTAATCAATGCTATACATGTTATTTTTCAGTCGTATCAAACTTCATTGATATCATTTTATTGATTCTGAAATTATTTGTAAAACAAAATAAGAGACGTGGGGGGGGGGGGGCGTATGAGGCTTTCATAGTGTGTAATCATCTAGGCCTCGATCCATTGTTTTTGGTGCTTGATATTTTGCGGGGGAGTCGCAGTGTCTAGGCAGGTAAGACGTTGGTTCGGTAACCCGAAAGCTGGGTGTTCGATCCCTTCATTGGACGAGAAAGTTCATCCAGATTTTCCGACGAGGTCTTGTCAGTTGTGCTGGACAGAGGGCCTGGCACGTAAAATATCCCTTGGTAGTTGGAATTCGATATAATGGTAGGCCATAGTGCGCTGTCCTGGCAAAATTTCGCTCATAGTATGGCGTATGCCCGTCTTCAATATGACAGTACTGGTTCGGTCATGTATTTACACCCGAGAGTATCATCCTTTCAGAGGATCGCGTGGCTACGTGGGCAAGACGCTGGCTAGCTAGCCTGGAGGTCGGGTGTTCGATCCCACACTGATCAGAAGTGAATATTCGCTAGGCCTCTGATAAGAATGACATCGATGCGACTTAATGAGTCCCCAATATTAACATTATTCCTCCGACAAATTTAATTCTAAAAATTTTTTTTTTATGTATTAGAAAAATAAATAAAGACATTTGAAGTATTTGTAGGTAAAAAATATTTCCTATGTAGCGTAAATGGGTATTAAAATGAGTAAAATGCATCATTCTACCCGAAGCAGTTACGTCTTATATAAACAATGCACGCGCCATTGGTCCAATGATTGACACCGCGTGACGTGATTGCATGTGTTGAAAACAGTCATCTTTTACAGAGATATTAGACGACTTTTTTCACAGATTGGTTCGATCCCTGCATTGGCCGACAAAATTCATCAAGATTTACCGGCGTGGTTCCCCCTTGTCAGTGATGCGGGACGGAGGGCCTGACAATGACAGCTGTCTAGTCGTTCGGATGGGACGAAACACCGAGGTCCCGTGTACACATTGGCGTGCACGTAAAAGATCCCTTGGCAGTTGGATTTCGATATAAGAGCGGGCCGTAGCGCCGCTTTCCGGGCAAAATTCCCTCATAGCACACTGTATGGCGTATGCCCGTCGTCTTTAGCCCAGTTTAGGAGAGAACAGTAGGACGTTAAACTCCATCTCATTTCATTTCATGCCATCCTGTCTTTGAAAGTAATGATTATGCCAAATTTGAACATCTAGTTCCGCAGTCTGTAGTTATACCAGAGGGTTGACAGATAACACCTTAAAAAAAACAGATCTATGAAAATATATTTTCTAAACCTTTTTTAATTTTGAAATTATATTGTTTTCACGTGTGATAAGTGTTTTAGCGAATAGTTGTAGAAAGGGTCTTGTAGATTAAGACTATAGCGCATGTGCAGTTTCAAACTTCCGAGACGACAAGTCGACAAGTCGATGATACGACAGTTTGGTTTTGTCGTATCATCGACTTGTCGACTTGTCGTCTCGGAAGTTTGAAACTGCACATGCGCTATAGTCTTAATCTACAAGACCCTTTCTGTAACTACATGTATTCGCTGAAACACTTAGCACACGCGAAAACAATATTATTTCAAAATTAAAAGAGTTTTAGAAATATATTTTTATAGGTCTGGTTTTTTCTTTGTTTTTTTGTACGTTTGATCTGTCAACACTCTACCTATAGGCCGCGAATGTAAACTGACTTTGTTCAAATTTGGCACAATCATTACTTTCAAAGAAAGCATGACACTCTCGAATGTAAATGCATGACCGAATCACTACTGTCATATTGAAATGTGTGTGTTTTTAAATCTTTTTCTTGATCGCTGCTTTCCTTGTGTCATGTTAAATGATGATCCATTGGAAGGATCATATTGAGTAAATGTACGTTATCACTGATACGGATTCAATATGTAATAATATTTCTCATGTTTAATCAATTTTTGACATATTATTTTCCAGTTGTATCAAACATCATTGATACCATTTTATTGATTCTGGAATTATTTGTAAAACTAAATAAGAGACGTGGGGTGGGGTATGAGGCTTTTAGAGTGTATTCATAGTTGAAGATATTACTTGGCCTTTTTTTACTCATTTAGGCCCCAATCCCATCAGTGATGTCAAACGGATGCAAGCCTATATGCGATAAGGTCAATAACGGCTGCGAATCGTTTACTCCACCTCATAAAAAAACTCCTGCATCTATTTGGGTGACGTGGGGGGGGGGGGGGGTATGAGGCTTTTAGAGTGTGTTCATAGTTGAAGATATTACTGGGCCTATTTTTACTCATCTAGGCCTCAATCCCATTAGTGATGTCAAATGGGGGAGAGAGAGAGAGAGAGAGAGAGGGGGAGAGAGAGAGAGAGAGAGAGAGGGGTTTAACGTCCACTCGACACAAATTAGGTCATTTCGGGACTAACATATGGTTTAATTTTATTTCAATAAATCGTTTGCGCGTAGGGGTCTTTAGCAGTGGGAGGAAACCGGAGGACCCGGAGAAAACCCACGAGGTTTGACAGGCGACCCTACACCTTGTCACGTACAACCGGGGATTCAAAACCACGCCAGTTGACTCAATGACAGGCTGTGAATCGTTTTCTCCACCTCATTCAAAAAAAAAAAAGACTCCTGCAACTATTGGGGTGACGTGCTGCACTATGATAATGCTGTGATTTTAAAGAATGTGACCCGATTTGGTTTTTTTACAATCCCCTTCCCACCCTGTCTTCTGAAATCATTTTTAAACTATCGCTCCAGTCATCTATAAATATTGGTGGGTGTCGTACACATGGCAATGAATGCTTACTTGTGTGATACCTCCCGACACCACTTTTTCTTCAAGGAATTAACTTAGTTAACTCACTTTGGTCCTGCTATTGTAATTCTAGATTTTTTAAATATAATACCAAATATAATTCACTTGTGGACACAAAATGTTTCATTATTTTGAGAAAACAAATAATTAATCAACGTTTTCCTACTATCTCTTTTATATTTATCAAATCTACTACTTAGGCCTATATATGATGTAATGAGTACAGCTGTATTTTTGTGACTTGTAGAAAGAGACTAGGACAATAAGTCGACATCTCGACGTTACGATAAAAATAACACGATGATACGACAGAATAAAGTGTCGTATGATTGCGTCAATACTGTCGTGATGTCGTGTTGTCGCGTTATGAAAAGGGCGAGATTTAACATGGCCACTATCAGCCACCATAGAATTGACTATGGATTAAATTTTTTTTGTCTGGAGTCACTCTACTCTGTGCGACATTGTTCGGGCATCGATTATTATGTGTGAATGCAGCTGCAACAGTGTGATTGGATAGTTGGAATTCAGGTCGGCATAGGGTGGGATTTCAGTTACAAAACCATTAGATAACTTTTAGAGATGCTTAACTCACGGGCTACAGAAGCAGAACAACGCAATTGAGGTAGTTAAATTTCCTCCGGAAGGGCGAGGCCCCCCTACCCCGAGACGATTGATTGGTTGTTGGTGATTCAGTTCAGCCACCAAAGGTAGGCTATATTGGGTCATATTGCTGTATTCACCGACTGATATAGAATAGCAAGAAAACGCGTTTGCGGCAGTCAAATTTTCCAAAATTTTCTTGGGCGGGGGTGGGGGAGGGGGGGGGGGGGGCTATACGGTAAGCTCCACCCCTCCGCTCTCACAGACGAACGGTGTTGCCTTCAGTAACCCGAAATGTTTTCGGGCACTCCGGATTCTACCCCCTAACTGTCATCGAACCCGTACGCCTATACGACATCTATTTCATTTTATTACTTGAATTACATGACAACAAAAGGAGACGGATATCATTATGTGATCGTTTACTTTAGATATATAGGGTTTTTTTTTATCTTTTTTACTATGATATTTGTTTAATTTGTTTTTCGTTTTATTACATTATTATTTCAATTCCATGACAACCAAATTTTGTCAATAATTTTTCAGTAACCGTAGACGGGAAGGTATTATTTATTTGACATTTTCTCATTTAGGAAATCCTTACTCGGTTCTGACGTTTGGGGGGAGCTACGGGGGCTAGGTGGTTAAGACGCTCGCTCGCTAGCCTGGAGGTCAGTTGTTCGATCCCTGCATTGGCCGAGAAAGTTCATCTGGATTTTCCGACGTGGTTTCCCCTTGTCAGTGGTGCAGAAAGGAGGGCCTGACAAGGACAGCTGTCTAGCCCTTCGGATGATACGAAAAACCGAGGTCCCGTGTATACATTGGAATTCGATATAAGAGTAGGCGATAGTGCCGCTGTCCGAGCAACATTTCCCTCATAGCACACTGTATGGCGTATGCCCGTCTTCATTAGCCCAGTATAGGAGCAGAACAGTAGGACGTTTGGTTCATAGACTCGTTGTCCTTTATTACATTAAAGATACATTATTTAAGAGTAAAATCTGCCTATTGCAGTTTTTTTACTTTGGCTTCACGTTATATAAACTATGATTTAGATATGTATTCACATTACAAGCCTATAATCAACTCTCTAGACCATCGGATGACGCAGATGTACACGGATTGAAATACGATCACTATTTATTGATTTAATTTAGAAATGAAGAAGCAAGATCGAGTCTCGATGATCAAGTAACGTTGCTACGATAATTAAGAATCTGTGTCAAAACTTCAAACAGTGATAATATCACACAGCATAAAGTACTGTGAATGAAATTTTCATATTTCGGTATTTGCCGAGAAAGTTCATTGGGATTTTCCGGCGTGGTCCCCCCCCCCCCCTTGTCAGTGTTTTTTTCTTCAATCTAGTCGTTTTGATTTGCATAAATACTCCCACAAAACGATATCATAGCCACTTATTTCCAATATTTACATCGTTTTCGTCCATTTTCATTTTGTTACTGACGCAATGCGTTGACGTCACACAAAACGATCCGCAGGGAATAGACGCATTCGGCAGACCTCGTTTTTTTTTTTGTCACTGACGCAATGCATTGACGTCACAGAAAACGATCCGCTGTGAATAGACGCATTCGGCAGACCTCGTTTTTTTTTGTTGCTGGGGTTGCCGGATTCTACCGATATTCGCCGAATCACACTGATCCGCAGTGAATATTTGCTTGGCCGCGACAATCACTGATAAGGATGACATTGATGCGGCTTAATGAGCTAGAAATATTAACTTTTTTCCTGCGACAAATTAAATTCTAAAACATTTTTTGTATATATTGGAAAAATAAATAAAGGCGTTTGACGTATTTGTAGGTAAAAATTATTTCCGATTTAGTGTAAATGGGTATTAAATTGACTAAAATGCAGCATTCTCCCCGAAGCAGTTATGTCTTATGTAAACAATGCACGCGCCATTCAGCCAATGATTCACACGGCGTGCTGTGACAGCACGTGTTAAAGCAGTCATCTATGACAGAGATATTATACGAGACTCGTAATTCTCTGTGAAACAGATTGTCGCCAAATATGTATAGACGTTTCACTGACGCATGAGACGACCCTACTCCTTATTATGTGTTAACCATTCGGCCATTTTAGTAGCTTTTCATGTAAGCAATTTTAAAATGGGAGCTAAAGAATAAAATTTGCCTACTTTTTTTAGTACCGTAGCTTTTCATGTAAGCAATTTTAATATGGGAGCTATAGGATAAAATTTGTCTAATTTTTGTGATTTAAACAATGTTTGTTTTTTTTAAAAAAAATCAACTTCATATGCATAAAAAATGCAAAACACGCATTTCAATCTATTTTAAATTTTATTTGTGGCTAATTTTTATATGTTATGATTTTTAAAATTCACTGCGGATCGTTTTGTGTAACGTCAGCGCATGGCGGCAGTGACAAAATGAAAATGGACGAAAACGATGTAAATATTGGAAACAAGTGGCTATGATATTGTTTTGTGGGAGTATTTATGCAAATCAAAACGACTAGATTGAAGAAAAAACATATCTAAGTGAATTGACAGAGGTTTGGTTGCCTGACATTACGAATTGTTGAAAAAAAAACGAGCCGAAGCGGGAGCAGGTAAGATCGAGTTTTCAACGGGCATTGCATTCCTGTTGTTTTTTTATTATATATTGTCTGGTACGACATGGTGTATGCATATATATACGGATAGAAGGTCAGATTCCTGTGCCTTGAGGTTCCGTGTTCGATCCCTGCGTTTGCCGAGAAAGTTCATCGGGATGTCAGTGGTGCAGGACAGAGCTAGGGCCTGGCAAGGGACAACGTATAGTTGTTCGTACGGGAAAAAAACCGATGCCTCGTGTACATTGGCGTGCACGGAAAAGATCCCTTGCCAATTAAAATTCGCTATAATACTAGGCCGTAGTCCCGCTGTCGAGGCAAAATTTCCACATATCACACTGTATGGCATATGCCCGTCTTCATCAGCCAATAAAAGTATGGCAATTTTGGTATACATGGTAAGTAGAGATATCCAATCTTACTAGAAAAATACTGGATTCCCCGAAAAACACTCATGGAGCGTATACAGGACAAAAATGTAAGGGTTCCCCTAATCGACAGCCCGACGATTAGGAATTTCTGCATGCGTGATGTCACACGAGAACATTGAGCGCTTGATGTACAAGTTGATAAACTTTATGAAGAGTTAGACGTACAATACTTTCTGAGATAAAAATGACGGAAAAAGACGCGGGTAGTGGATAATCCAAGAATTTAATTAGGATTCGATATTTGTAATAAGTAGTAGGCGATTAAAGACAGCATCGTCTTATGTAAGCAATGGATTCTCCTCTGACTTCCAAGAGAGGTAAGTCACGTGACATAACATGGCCTGGTTTGATCGAATTTTTATAGCAGGATATTCCTTCGCAATTACAATGTTTGAGAAGGATTTGAAGAAAAATTTTGACAAATTAATTAGTTTGAATATGTTTTTAGTCCATATATACCATTAAATCGCCCAGTTTGTACGCGGGAAGCCATCTTTAAGGAAAACTGTTGAATTTTAAATTTAGCCCATGTATCAGAAAATCAGACAGGCGTTGTGTGGGTGGTACGATGTATAACACATAACAGTACTTTTATTCTGATATGTCATAATAATTAGGTTTTTTTTTTAAAAAAAAAAAGCTGAATGGTAAATTTAGTCAGTAGCAGAGGCATATATCTATCTATACTAATATTCGTGACTGTCGTTTGTCTGTCTGTTCGTCTGTCTGTCTGTTCGGGGTTGGCGGCTACACTAGGTCTGCCCCGAGTCTGAAGTTTGGGGTATAGGGGTAGCTCGGACCGGGGAGTAACATAGACCAGGTGGCGTTAGTCTACCACTTCCGGTTTCGGGGTTATTCTTCTAGTACTGATATATTATGTTAGTAGTTTTGAAGAATCAGTAGAAGAATAAATTTATTCCGATGTCAGAAAATTAGACATCTGTTGTGTTTCGACGACTGGATATTTTCTACGATTAATTATCATATCAAAACTAAATAATCTTTGATTCAATCGGAATTAAGATAGGTTCATCAAAAGTTTTTTCAAATATTTATAGATGGCGCAGACGTATTTACACCGTCTGCAAAGGTTACCCAATGTTGTAATCTACTCTTCAAAAAAGTAGGGGATATTAGAGGTAACCAGTGTATGTTAATAACAGGCCAATTGCCTACACATGAATATAAACAGTTCATATGGGCGGCTTATCTGACGGCCCTATTTCACTCGCGAAGAGATACACTGTTAAAAGTGAAATAGGGTTCCTTATACACTAATGATTCAAAAGAAATTTGAACGATAGCCACGCAAAATGTGGAGATACGCCCACGCAGCATCTATGCCTCAACAACAGATTATACGAAAGGAAAACTTGGTTGTTTAATAAATTGAATAAGAATCTAGCATTCAACAAGAAATCTAATCTATATCGTGTTCACGTGCTTGTTATATGTCTGGAACCGAAAACCTTATATTGCTGAAAATTAACAGGGGTCATCCTTGTCGCGGAACACTGAATATCGAAAATCCGTTAAAAATAAGGTTTTCAAAGTAACTCCGGAACGGGGTCATGCAAAATCTTGTAGAAGACCTCGAGATCCTGCGATCATGTGATACTTTCTCAAAATCTCAATTTAATGTTCTCGAAATCCCCTAATAATTTTCTCGAGAATCTCCCATCCTGTGTTAACAATCTCGAGAATTCGAGTTAATGTTCTCGGGATCTTGCCATCCTCTGTACATTTTATCGGTATCTAGGGTATTTTTTATGTGTGCGCGTAGTTTTAACGTATTCTCAGCGCCCCACAACCTGTCGTTTCGGACCCCCCCCCCCCCCACACACACACACACTCTTTCCCGAAAACCTTAATAGTACGATAGAGCCTTAAGTTTTTAACGGATTTGTTTCAAATTTAGAGTAAAGCATTGGGGCCATGAGAGGACGCTCCTAGCGCACCTTATCGTTGTGGAGCTATCCCCCTTATCAGAAAAACTTGTTGTGAAGCACTAGGACCTTTCGATTTTCAGTTACCCTCTTTGTCCGTATTTCTTTCAAATATGTGACGATGAGAGGACGAACGCTATCGATATTCAGCATTCTTTGACCTTCTGTTCCTTCATATACCCCCTCCCCGTCCGCTCCCTGAAAGCCTTGTTCACGCCATAGAGGCTTCACTTTTAAAATTTTGTATGAAGCTTTTGGGTCATATGAATTTTATTGATATTCAATGGTTGGCGATCTTCCGTTCCGGAGTTATACTCTCCATTCTTTGAAAACCTTGTTATTAATAGATTTTCGATATTCAGTGTTCCGCGACAAGGATGACCCCTGTTTCAGCAAAATAAGATTTCTGTCCCAGAGATATAACAAACACGTGAACGCAATAAACTATGTGTCTAGTTTTATTCTAAAACAAAATATAGTCTGAAAACCATGCAAAAAATGACATTTTCTATTAAACGTCGCCCAAACATTAAATTGAAATAATTTAACAAGCGTGTCTGTAATTCAAAGCCTCACACATTAAGGCTAACGTGATAGGGTTTTGAAGTACTTGGGCCATAAGACGATGAACCCTATCGATTTTAATCATATTTCAAATTTGGTGCAAAGTATTGGGCCAATAGTTGCTTAACAACGTGGAGACACTATCATATAATGTTTCATATAACTCGGGATCTCGAGAAAATTTACACAGGATGTCAATATCTCAGGAAAATTATCAGGGGATTTCGAGAACATTAAATTGAGATTCGAGAAAATTGCCAGGTGATCACGGAATTTCGAGAAAGTATCACAAGATCGCAGGATCTCGACACCTTCTACAAAATTTTGCATGACCCCTATGAAATGAAAGGAAATGGTGTTTAACATCCAACTGTTGTGCTCCTATGCATGACCCCTATACGCTTTCGTACCTATAGCCTGTACTATGTAACATATGTGAAATGTCAAGATTAAAACTAGATTTACAAAATTAAAACTAGATTTACAAAATTAAAACTAGATTTACAAAATTAAAACTGAATGTACAAAATTAAAACTGAATGTACAAAATTAAAACAAAATTAAAACTGAATGTACAAAATTAAAACTGAATGTACAAAATTAAAACTAAACCTGAATGTACAAAATTAAAACTAAACCTGAATGTACAAAATTAAAACTGAATGTACAAAATTAAAAATGAATTAACAAAATTAAAAAAAAAATATTCTACAAAATTAGAAATAACAAGAGGTTGCCATGCAGTGAAATGAAATGAAATGAAATGGGGTTTTACGTCCTACTGTTCTGCTCCTATACTGAGCTAATGAGTGCATTGGGGGAACGACTAGGCCCTCCGCCATGCACCACTGACAAGCTGAAACCACCTCGGAAAATCCCGATGAACTTTCTCGGCCAATGCAGGGATCGAACACGTGACCTCAAGTCTATAGTGAGCCAGCGTTTTACTGTTACAGTATTGAGTACATATCAGTTACAAACATCGTAACTGATATGTACTCTAAGACGCTCTCCCTCGTTCCGTCTCGTCCCGTGCCAAGGCGCCCATAGCCTCCACTCTTCTACGTCCTTGCCCGGACCTGACTTACTATGCCGTTTCCATTCTGGGTTTATAAACCCTTCAAGACAAATGATCTTATTAGAAACCTGGCTAATGTATCATATCAGGTCTAACAGGTCTAACATTGAATACATGCTTATCAGACAAAAAAAGCTTAAATAAAACATGCCAACAACAAGTTAAGGTTACATAATGACATAAGGAATGCTACCAAGACCTCCAGGGACGTCGATAGTAGACAGGTTTAAAATCACTTTCACGTGTCAAGATGGTAGGAAGCGTCTATAACATCTTTCATTATGTAACATTACCCACTTAGCCGCCGTGGCTCCGGTCGTCATGCAAGATACGCCCACATTGTGCAATATGTCGATGGAAAAGGGGACCTCTGAATGGTCTACAACACTGGTATACGTATAACATGCTTTTCCAACATCTACGTGCTCGGGAGAGGCTATTTTGATGGGCAGTTTCGGTCCGAAATTCAAAGTCAACCATGATTATGGTGTAACGGTGATTAATTTGAACCGGTTTTGAAATCAACAATAATAATAATAATAAAAAAGCGTCCCCTAGAGTATCAACAATCAGGGGGCAATAATTCATGATCTTACGTGTCAATATTATAATCAATTGTTGTTCATAAAACTGTTAAAGATAGAAAGTAACTGACAATATGGCCTGTCAGGTGAACATGCCAATCGTATGATTAATCTATTAATTGTTTTATTTACCATTGTTTTATTTCTTATATTGCACATTATTACATCAATGCTTATTTATGTCAACACTTGATCTAGCCAAGTGATTAGAAGTAATTCCATATACATATGTGATTGTACTTGATATGTTAGTCTTTTAGGTCTATCTGTCTTAGTAGTATAAGATACTAGTCGGTTATCCGCGGTCCTGTAAGTGTATGTAGATAATTGTTATTATAAGTTTCCAGTATTAAAGATTTGAAGAACCATTCCAGATTCTTGTAATATCTGACGGACCTCCCGGTCACAGAATCTAGCGACTGTCTGTCGAATGCCCAGAGATATGATAGTTTTCTAGCTTTGAGGTTTGGCTGTCAATTATCTTATTGATCAAATATTACGTAATTAATGATGATGATTGGTTAATCCTATCAATATTACTTCAATCGAACACGGAATCACCAGGTTAGCGAGCCAACATCTTACCGACTTAGCCACCGTGCCCCCGCTCCCTCAGCCCCCCTACTCACCCCTGTTAAAAAAAGTCAAATGGTTTATTCAATAACACTTTAAGGAGTCTGGCTAATAATCTGCGAGTTATACTGCACAATATTACCCGGTGGTAATTATAAAGATATAATAGGGGCATATAAACAATTAATTGGGATACTCGCTTATACGTAAAAACGAATATCATTAGTATCTATCATCCAGACAAATATCCTCCGTACGTTGAAGACTAGGAGGTTCTGGGTGACCGAGACTAGAATACCATGCGCTGGATGAACGGGATTTCTATTCAAGTCTACGACATGTGAAGGGGCTCTATTTACTCTATTTATATATGGCGTCATATGAGTCGATGATAATCTATACTAATATTTGTGACTGTCGTTTGTCTGTCTGTCTGTCTGTCTGTTCGGGGTTGGCGGTTACACTAGGCCTGCCCCGAGTCTGAAATTTGGGGTATAGGGGTAACTCGGACCGGGGAGTAACATAGGCCAGGTGGCGTAAGTCTACCACTTCCGGTTTCGGGGTTATGACCCCCGAGCGAAGCCGGGCATTCTTCTAGTAATAAATAAATGAGATTTCGACAATAATAAATATTACACTATGACGTTGACTATTACTTAAAATTTATATGTCCAATCAAAGAAATAGATACTGTATATATTTTTATGCAATCTGTTTCACAGAGTATTACGAAAGTCTTTTAATATCTCAGTAAAAGATGACTGCCTTCAACACATGACGTCATATCACGTGGCGTCAATCATTGGCTCAATAGCGCGTGCATTGTTTACATAAGACGTTACTGTTTCAAGCAGAATGGAGACTTTTACTCATTTTAATACCCATTTACACTAAAATAGGAAAAAAAAATTTACCTACAAATACTTCAAACGTCTTTATTTTTCTAAAACATGAAAAAAATTTTTTACAATTTAATTTGTCGGAGGAAAATAGTTAATATCTGTGGTTCATCGATGTCATCCTTATCAGTGATTGTCGCGGCTTAGCGAATATTCACTGCTGATCAGTGTGATTTCTATGGTTTAGTTAATCATAGAAATATATACGTCATTGATTCCATGCTTGAAAATTATTTTTTCTTCGCGCGAGATCTCACGTGATCTTACGTGATCAAAAAGGTGCCGTGTGAACTAATTTGCATATTGTCTGATTTCGTGTTCTATGTAAAATGTTACAATGCAAAAGACAAACGTTGAAGGGTACAATACTTGGTGCGAGTGCCAAATGAGAAGATGTCAGAGTGCAAAGTTTAAAGTTCCGGGTTACGGACGTTAGGCGTGCTGTGGAAATAGTGAAAATTCTAATGTGAAATGTTAAATGACAAAAAGAATAGTCAATTTACACGATGTAACAGAGCTAATTCTTTATACATAGAATAAAAAAAACCATGGTATTTGTCAGTATTACAAGATTTGTTACATTTCACTTGGTTCAATTTACATGTAACATTCAACATTTGCAACATTTCAGATGTAAAATCACTAACAACATAGCACTGACTTTTGACCCAAATCCCCCCGTCATAGTAATAAGCTATGTATACGTGCTCGCTTTAAACGTCATCAATTGGTATTGTAAGTTTCTTTTAAACGCTATGTGCTTGAGTAGTATATAGGTCACCGTTTGGGTTAGTTTATAGCAGGCATCGTTCCACTCCCCTCATTATATACCAGCTATTTATCCTCTTTAAAAATGCCTGTATCTCGGGAATTACAACTGCCGAGTGGTGATAAGATACCTACTGTTGGTTTTGGTACCTGGACAGTGTGGCAAGTAAGTAGAATATATATTAAATATACTATTGTAAAGGTTAGATGTAATAATGAAGACTATATAGACAGATTTTCTCGGCGTAAAGTTCTTCATTGTCGGTTTTCTACCTGGAGTTAATGCTTTACTCACCTGGAGATACTAGTTTACTCACCTGGGATCATAATGGTTAGATTTTTGAAGGACTAATCTAATTATTCTACATTTTATAGAGCTGTTAACGAAGCTATAAAGGTTGGATATCGTCATATTGATTGTGCCTGGTTTTATAAAAACCAAGAAGAAGTTGGTCAAGCTATTAAAGAAAGTATTGATGAAGGAGCTGCTAAAAGGGAAGATTTGTTTGTTACCACTAAGCTAGGCCCTCGAACTGATACAGAATGTGACCTATTCTAAAATCCAATTTCACAAAAACACAGCCCCGAATACCAGTCTTGAGATTCTAATTGACAGCTAGATTCACGTGTTATGAGTTAGAACTAACAAGAACATAATGTGTTCAGTGTGTCTATCGAGATTGGTCTCAGAAACGCGATTATCACTTCACTTGTTCTCGATAAGGCCACGATAAACACTCGGTGTTTCAACCGCTTCCGTGTGACACGATAAGCCTCGGTGTCGATTTGCCTGTATTTAAAAATAATGAAATGAAATTAAATGGGGTTTAATGCTTTTGTTGAATTTATTAATCATAATCTAGTAGCAGCATGTATTGTTCACCTCAACAATCGATGTAAAATAAAGAAAATCACTCAAAATATTCGGAATTTTGTAAAATTAAGGGACCCTCGCGGGACATCGCAAATAGTGAAAGTTTTCCTAAAGTGTATGGTACACAAAATATGGATAATTAAAAGAGACCGATTCTTGTGAACATTATCGTACATTATACATATTAAACCATTTTTTAAGGGTTATTAGAGACGTTAAATGTTCATATAATGTCAATCTGTTCCCGAAATTGTCATGAACAAAACATTTCTTAAACAGAGGACTACATACTCAAAAGCAATTTCCAATTTCTTTTATATAAACAGAAACGAAACAAAATCCGTATTTGGATTACCCACTTCCAAACAAGTTAAATGCATAAACTAGATTTATGATAGGGATCTGCTGTGTAAAAAGGACACGCAATGAGTTTTGGCCCGACATAAAATAACTCACATCGTACATAATGATGCTGGATATAATAGTTACACTTCTCTAAAGTTATATCCTATACCTGAGCAGGTGTATTATTAAATAATTGAAAAAGAAACTCATTATCGTTATCCTGGTTTATATTTTATTTTGATATTTTGATATTTTAGGAAGAATAAAGATGAACCTGATTTGTTAGAAGAACCAGTTGTTAAACAGTTAGCGTCGGCGAAAGGAAAAACACCTGCTCAGGTATAGGATATAACTTTATCAAAATATACAGTCATATACACCCGATGAGAAAAAATTCCTTTTGAACTGATCCGATTATAGCCATAAAATTAAATCAGGGCATTCAGCGTAGATTGTATGACATGCACATGTTTTGACTTTTGACCTATGGCATGCACACATAATCCCCAAAGCTCGTGAAAATACCCTAAATTACTTAAAGGGGAATTATGTAAGATTTAGATAAAGAACTGATCATTCTCCTATAATATTTCAAAAATAGATAATGCAAAATTAATATATTGAAAATTTCATTCAAATTACTTTATTTTTAGCGAAGTTATCAATTATAGTTGTAGTTTTGCCAAGATGTGTGCATTGATCGTAACAACGGTACTGGTTATTCGAGACTTAACATCACTTTCCCATTGTTAAATCAAATCATTAAATGGCAGAACCGTTCTAATCTACTTAAAATCGGAGCCATCCGACCCAGACAGCACACCATATTTGGCCCAGATCTGGCCCAGATCTGGCAACATGTGGTAAAATGATTGGGCCGGATATGGCATGCCACATGTGGGCCAGATCAGGCAGACATGGGCCAGACGTGGCCCAGATTCGCTTATGCACACGCTCGCCTTGCATGGCACACAGCTGGCAGGCTTTGGCAAAGATATGGCATGCCACGTGTGGGCCAGAGATTGCACAATTGGCCCTTGTTTGGGCCATCACTGGCCCAAATGTGGCCCACAGATGAAATTCATACCATACCAGATGTGGGCCAAATAGGGCAGCCCGTTATTCCCTGTCCTATTCCTCCTTCACACTTGCTTGTGAAATTAAAAGGTCGGTCCTCCAGTCAAATGGCGTGGTTGCGAATCCCTGCTTGCTTGTGACAAGGACTGAAGGAGTAGGGTAGCCTGTCCAACTTCGTCAGTTATCTCAGGGAACTATATTGAAATAGGGTTGAACCATATGTTAGTCCCAAAATGATAGTAGAAATTAAGGATATCTTGCATGCAGCACAAACAACATACATTAACAACAAAAGCAAAATCTTAAATAATAAATTTATTCATCCATATAACACAGCACAGTTCTATGGATAACAGTCACTATATTATATACACACAACGTTTCGACAAGATTTCACTGTTCAGTGCTAGGACTATCTAGAAAAAAGTGCTAAATTTTGGATGTTTGGGTTTGGTCCGGTTCACTGATTTTAATTGCTTGGTATGCTGATCTAAACAACATGTCCGTCTTGAGTAGTATTGCCCTAATATAAATTACATAAGCGTTGACAACTATTAACCTGCCAGTGGGAGTATCAAATAACTTAACATTTTAATTTCTAAAATAAAAATCTCATTTCATATAAAAGTCTTTGAAATCAGTTGTTTAGTCTTCCAAAAACCAAGTTTTATCATGCTGAGCTATTTTTGTACGCCCATATTTTCAAGTGGACGTGTATTGAGTCGCCCCTGTCAGTCCACAATTTATTTGTGGACACGCGGTTCCTTTTGATATTGGCATTTTATCCAATATTAAAAGCTGTTCTAACATATCACCATTCCACCCTTATGATGGTTGAGTTCGAATTTCATGAAAATCGGATTGAAACTGCCCGCTCCTCGTTCGCAAATAGTATAAAAGTATATAATACCAAGGTTGTGGACACTGTAGAAGTCACAATTTTTTTATCCTATTTTGATCAAACTTAAAATATATGTCTATATTCCACGGATTTTTGTTTCTTTCCATATTCGCACATATCGGTCTGTAACCTCCTAGATTATGGACCCCGGGTGTACCAAAAATTACAGTTTATACCCGATTTTAAAAACCGTTTAAATATACACCGTTACACCCTGGGTTTGAATTTTGTGATAATCGGATCGAAGGCTGTGGTCCCTCTAACAATTTGTATCCGGTTTTGAAAAAAACTTAATATTATATGTTTATGTATCAAAGATCTCGGTTTGATGTTCGCGTATATCGGGCCTAACTTCTTGTCTTGTGGCCCCTATTGTACGAGAAATTGTAAGAATAATACTACGAGTTCTTGATGTTGAAATTTACACGGAAATATTTATTTATGGCTAGGGATATGATATCATATCTTTCTTATCTAAATTATATCCTGGTTATATATATTATATATATCCTGGATATAATATATATAACCAGGATATAATTTAGATAAGAAGCAGGATCTAATTTAGATAAGACTGATATGATATCATATCCCTAGCCATAAATAAATATTTCCGTGTAAATTTCCACATCAAGAACTCTGTGGTGACAGAAATGAAATGAAATGAAATGGAGTTTTAACGTCCTACTGTTCTGCTCCTAACCTGGGCTAATGAAGACGGGCATACGCCATACAGTGTGCTATAAGGGAAATTTTGCCCGGACAGCGGCACTACGGCCTACTCTTATATCGAATTCCAACTGCCAAGGGATCTTTTACGTGCACGCCAATGTGTACACGGGACCTCGGTTTTTCGTCCCATCCGAACGACTAGACAGCTTTCCTTGTCAGCCCCTCCGTCCTGCATCACTGACAAGGGAGAACCACGCCGGAAAATCTGGATGCACTTTCTCGGCCAATGCAGGGATCGAACACCCGACCTCCAGGCTAGCGAGCTAGCGTCTTACCCACTTAGCCACGTGATCCCCCTGTGGTGACAGAGAATATAAGTAATATTGTTATAATACATTATTAAAGGTGTACTGTTTTGTTGACATTGACAATAAATTCGCGTTAACAAAATAGTTTATAAAGTCTAGTATTGATGGCGATATTAGCGACCTTTGATTTTGGCTTGCTGTCGTACTGTTGTCTTTTCGCCTCAGAAGTTGATGTAGTCTCTACTTTCAAGGTCACTTTTCGACTTTCGTGTTTTGAAGGGGCGAAAAGTAGAAATTATAAATGGTAGTTATAGGCTTCCATAAGATTGTAAGACAAAATAAACATTTTACCATCGGTTCACGAATGCCTTTAAGTGCCATTTATAACAAGGGACTAGAAGGACGGGGCTAGATATATTCCACAAGTAACTCAAACGGTTACGTCATATTCCTATCTGGAGAGCATGCGCAATAAATACTAAATCAGTTTATGTACATTCATATTACATTATTATTTGTGTTGCGAACCATTTGTGTCAATTTCTAGGTCCTAAATATTAGCGAGTTAGCTCTTTTAAATAACAAATACATGTAGATTGTTTTGGGGTGACATTTTCCCTGTATGTAAATAATCAGTAAATGTTCATATTTTTGCACCAAAATAGATAATTTTGGATCAAATTTTCTTTTACTGATAATTGATAAGTTCGTAAATAGTATTGTACGATGGATCAATAGGCCATTAATATTTCGATATTGGCCCCTTTCTATAGAAATCAATATATAATTGGCAAGAGTTATACAATCGTAATGTGCTCAACAACCCTTGTTTTACTTGTGAATATTTATCTCCCCAAGAAAAAGTTCCAAAATCATTTAATTGGTTAACATCAAATTGGTCAATATCAAAGTATATGAGTAAAATAATGTAAGATATTTTATACCCTGGCTTAGACAAGCTGCTGTAGATATTACATCAAATTAATAAGCTTATTATTACATTATGTAATATTTGAATCAATTTTTTTAAATTGTATTAAATTGTTATTAAATTTGTTTAATTCTGTGTTTAATTTGATTAGTTTTTCTTATTCTTTTATTCAAATTTCATAGAATCTGATTCCAAACCCATCTAGCTTTAGTGTTACATTCTAAATATAGAGCAGTGTAATATGACACTTATACAATACACCATCTGAATAGATAATAATTGGGCTACTATTTATTGTCTTTGAGAGGTTGATGACAGGATTCTCTTCAACAAATCTTTGAGGTCACATTCCCAAACTTGAAGAAATCCGGCTGATTTCTAGTTGGTCTTAAGACTGTGTTGTTATAAGGCATACAAATTATCCATGTCAATATCATTCTCCCCTTCTTCATTCTGCAGCTATCTCCTCCTCCTCTTCCCCGTGTTTTTGTTCTTCCCCCATTCAACCATTTTGTTTACAACATTTTTTAAATTATTTTCCATTGCATCCTTGTGGTGAAGTAATTTATCACACCTGCAATAAATGCAAAAAAAATGTACATAAAAAAACATGTTTTTCCGTCTTTATATCAAGCATGGCCAAGGGGTCTGTCAATGCAAGTACCAAAGTATTAAGTTAAATAATTCTTATTTGCCAAGGCAAAAGAATAGTTAAATGAAGTTAATATTTATAATGAAATCACATAAATCTATCTAATTTAATATTATTGTAGAGAAAGTAATAAAATGTACTTATCTTTTTATCTTTTTCTGTGAAAATAATGAACAGTTTTGTACCACTGCAATGTCTTCAGTTTCTTGTTAGTACTAAATTCTATTAAGTTGTTTTACACTGAATTTTACAATTTTAAATTCAGCCAATGACCAAACAGATTTCAAGATAGTAAATGGGCTGTTTATTATGCTTTGTTGAAAGATTTACATGGTTGACCTGCTAGCCTCAACAAATTGTTTAATCTGAGTACAGAATCTGCTATAATAATTAAAATCTAACTACTTTGTAACATGATACCCAACACTCAGGCTGTGTTCAAATAAACTTTGTCTTTATTTCATTGACTTCTTTCAAGAATAATTTATTATTTTTGCTTTAAAGATTTACATTTACTGGCTTTTGGGGGAGGGTGGGGTGAGAGGATTCCATTTATATTATATACAGTACCGGTACATTAAAAAAAATATTATTTTAAGACTTTAATATTTATTTGTAATAAAACTAATATAGAACAAGGGAAAATTCTACTGGAAACTAGATGACATATTCTGAGCCGAAATTTATTGTGTTGATATTTTGAGGCATTTGGCCAGTTGGATGTGGGCCACTGGCCCAGATATTGCAAACTTTTCACATAATATTATTTTTTCAAATGTTTTGAATATAAAACAAAAAATTTAAAACTGTTAAACAAACTGACAAGATATTCTTAGATACCAGTTTAATTCATCAGTAGTGAGCCAATAGTTGCCAAGTGTTAGCCAGACTATGGCCCACATGTGGCAACATCTGTCTGGATGTGGGCCACATCCAGCCAGATGCTGCCAGATGTGGGCCATACTTGGGCCAAAGCTGAGTGGCTGTCTGGGGATGGTATCGATAGTTGATGTTAATAAATGTCTAATTAATAATTTATATAACATTAAAGGCCCAAAGAAAGATTTAGCTCTTACATAATGCCCCTTTAAAGTGGGTTAGACGAGACAAGTAATGGGTTGAGCATTATTCAAACATAATTCGATGTATATCTGTATTATACGAAATGTATATCTTTTTAGAGCTAGCACGGAAGACTTTGCTGATCGTGCGCGTATTATGGGGCCCGAGAACCCCCGGTTTATGTTTTTATTCAGAGTAAATATATGAAAAAAGACGAAAGATCTTTTTTGAAACAAAATCTATTTGTGTTATAGAATTAGACGTATATGAGGCAGACTTCTTTTTGTTCTTTTACAGATTGTTTTACGATGTTTGCTGCAACGAGGCCGTATTGTCATTCCTAAAAGTTCGTCTCCCGCTCGAATTAAAGAAAATTTTAAAGTAAGTTTTAACTGCGTTTACGTAAAACAGAAGACATCAGTAGTGGAACCATTGTGGTGTTAATCCTATTATTATTTTAGTTATGGGGTTAATCCTTAAATTTTGTTATGGGGTTAATCCTATTATTATTTTAGTTATGGTGTTAATTCGTATTATTATTATTTTAGTTATGGGGTTAATCCTTAAATTTTGTTATGGGGTTAATTCCTATTATTATTTTAGTTATGGTGTTAATTCGTATTATTATTATTTTAGTCGTGGGGTTACTTATATTATTAGTTTAGTTTTGGGTTTAAACTTTTCATTGTCTTAGTTATGGTGTTAATTCCTATTATTATTTTAGTCGTGGAGTTAATCATATTATTACTTTAATTTTGGGTTTAAACCTTTCGTTATTTTAGTTGCGGGGTTAATCCTTTTATTATTCTACTTATGAGGTTAAACCTTTTATTATTTTAGTTGCGGTATTAATCCTTTTATTATTCTAGTTATGAGGTTAACGCTTTTATTATTTTAGTTATGGGGTTTCGGGTTAATAATTTTATTATTTTAGTTATGGGTTTAAACCTTTCGTTATTTTAGTTGCGGGGTTAATCCTTTTATTATTCTAGTTATGAGGTTAAACCTTTTATTATTTTAGTTATGGGGTTAAACCTTTTATTATTTTAGTTATGAGGTTAACGCTTTTATTATTTTAGTTATGGGTTTTCGGGTTAACAATTTTATTATTTTAGTTATTGGATTAAGCCTTTATTATTCTAATTATGAGGTTAATCATATTATTATTTTAGTTATGGAGTTCATTATTTTATTATTTTAGTTGCGGTGTTAATCCTTTTATTATTTTAGTTATGAGGTT
Organism: Patella vulgata; assembly: GCF_932274485.2. Classification (NCBI taxonomy): domain Eukaryota; kingdom Metazoa; phylum Mollusca; class Gastropoda; family Patellidae; genus Patella; species Patella vulgata. The sequence continues at coordinate 61,091,166 of NC_065884.2, read as the reverse complement.
AACGCTTTTATTATTTTAGTTATGGGGTTTCGGGTTAACAATTTTATTATTTTAGTTATGGGATTAAGCCTTTATTATTCTAGGTTAATCATATTATTATTTTAGTTATGGAGTTCATTATTTTATTATTTTAGTTGCGGTGTTAATCCTTTTATTATTTTAGTTATGAGGTTAAACCTTTTATTATTTTAGTTATAAGTTCATCATTTTATTATTTTAATTGTTGTATTTTATATAAAAGACAGATTTATTATTATTTTATTATTATTTTAGTTATTTGACACTGAATTGAATGAAGATGAGATGAAGCAAATGGCGGCATTAGACCGAAATTTAAGAGTTTATACAGATCCCATGTAAGGATAAATATATATGAATATCTATTGTGTTTTGTCCGTCAAACCACCAATATATTCACCACTAAAACTGTATGATCGGTTTTTGTTTTTACAAATATTCATGAGTTTCAGATTAACGACCCTGAAATTTGATGATTCAAAGGAATTAGGTCTCGAAGTTTCGTTCTGTTCCGTTATTGGAGATTACACGGAATCCAAGTGTCCCAGACAATGTTTCGTTGGAACAACCAAAGAAATTATTCATGTGTGTAATAGAGTTATGTTGGACTAATTGTCATCGGCAAATCGAAATAGCCAAATTTGGTTGTATTGTTATTTGTTTCTTTTTCGCATCATGGTGTGTTTTGTTTATGGATGTCGAACGTGTACCATTTGTTGGAGGATAAAAATATTAATATATAACCATAGGCGTACGGGGAATTTTTTGACTGGGGGGGGGGGGGGCGGTGGTGGTTGGTGCCCAAAAAATGTAGTTAGGTTCTTAGTATGTTACATAATAATAATAAATTCGCTGTTAAATTGGACACATTCAAGAACACAATATTTTTTTTTATACAACTTTTACAAAGTACGATTGTGTGCCAAATTTTCCCAGCATTTGGTGCCCAAAATGAGGGGGGGGGGGCAGCCGCCCCGCAGCCCCCCAGCTCGTACACCTATGTTAATATAACTCTTACAAAATGCTTGGTGTCTTGTATTATTTCAAAACTGTAGAATGTGTCGTTTCCAACGCGGATCTCTAGTAAAAAAAAAATCCACTTATCTACATGTAGATAATAAAGGTAACTAAATAAAAACTATCAAAATATTTACTGAATATCTGTCAATTAGTAATCCAAAGGCGAAGTGTTTCTCTGAGGTTTTGGATGGGCAAAATACAAAATAATTTTTACTTGGCTCCGTTAATTTCGAAATACCAGAAATGTGCATTCTTAGCCACACCCTCCAGAATATCATGGATGAGCGTATGACATACCAAATATCGGTTCCATCAGATTTTGTTGATAAATTTGTCCCCATTTCTCGTACTCATTCTGTATATGATGACTGGAACTTATAATGTAAAAAGATGTTTAATGTTGTTTATTTCAAATCTGCCAGTCATCCGGAATATCCCTTTAACGATTTCTGAGATCAAATAAATGATGCAATAAAATAGATTTCACCATTTCACGACTTTTACTGTACACAATATACTAAAATAAAATAATTTATATAGTATTTGTTTGAATAAATTGCAAGTGAGTTACCTTCCTTGCATTCCAAACCGACCAGCCCCAAGTTTAATTCGCCGAATAATGGTAAGAAAATGAAGACAAAGATATGCCATACTGGGGAAATATTGCCCGCTTACTCTTCATTGAACTCCAGCTGTTACAGGTCCTTTTACTTCCATGCCAACAGATACATGTGGTAGACTCTCCATCCTGGACCAGCTGCAAGGGAAAGCCAAGCTGGAAAATCCCAAGGAAATTTCTCGGCCAGTCCTGGGATGAACCACAGAACTCTGGTAAGAATGAATGAATGAATGAAATGGGGTTTAACGTCCTACTGTTCTGCTCCTATGCTGGGCTAATGAAGACGGGCATACACCATACAGTGTGCTATGAGGGAAATTTTGCCCGGGCAGCGGCACTATCGCCTACTCTTATATTGAATTCCAACTGCCAAGGGATCTTTTACGTGCATTCTAATGTATACACGGGACCTCAATTTTTCGTTTCATCCGAAGGACTAGACAGCTGTCCTTGTCAGGCCCTCCGTTCTGCACCACTGACAAGGGGAAACCACGTCGGAAAATCCAGATGAACTTTCTCGGCCAATGCAGGGATCGAACACCCGACCTCCAGGCTAGCGATCCAGCGTCTTACCCACTTAGCCACGTGATCCCCCCACCTCTGGTAAGTGAACCAGTGCCATTTTGTGCTCAGGTCTTGTCACATACACTGTTTATTTGGCAACCATGACTAAGGATAGCGACAAAAGGTGGCTGTAGGATTAAACCCTTCCCCATCAACACCGCAACTCCATACAAAAGAAAAATGCCAATTTACAGTACAAATAATGTATTTATTTACATGATGCATGAAAAGACATTTAAAACTAATAGACCAGTGGCATGCTGAGGTACTTTTTAGGCAACAACAAATTTTGCAGCTGCCTTCCCAAGATCAGAACAAGGAATAAGCCTCTTTTTCACGGTAGCCATAGGACATATTCTGGGCTCTGCCACTGGCAGTTGCCCACACCCTGCATGCCACTGGGAATAGACAATAAATAATCATTATTGATGATAATAATTTTAAAAGAAATGTTTCCATAATTCTCTACCAAATACAAACAACATAACAAAAGAGATTTATGTGAAAAAATCAAAATGCTTTAGATTTAGTTTGGAGCTCATCAAACACATCAGTCTGGACTAAATCAAAATAATACTCCCCATACAAAATATCAACTCAAATATGCAATACATAGTTTTATATAATAAAAAAATATTTTGTTGGGTATTTCACACCATAAATTTGAATCAAAAGCTGTTTGGTCTTTCATAAAATTTGTAAGTGTTATATAATATTTAGTTGGGTATTTCACACCATACATAAAATCTAAAGTTGTTGGGTCTTTCACAAAAAAGTCTACACACATTTCCTAATCAACCAGAAAATCCTATACAGATGATGTAATGTAAGACATGAAACTAATACTAATATTGCCAATGTTTTAACAGTATCAATATTCTTCACAACATGATTTATACAATGTAGACAAACATTTAATACACAACTACATGAATTTACTATTAATCTAATGGATATCGCAGATGAGAACAAATTTGATCTTTTTTTTTTTTCGTTAGTGTTTTAAAGATGCATTATGTGAGATTTAGATGAAGAGCTGACAATTCTTGCCATAATAGTTTAAAAATAGATATAATTTTTTTTCAGTGAAATCACTTTATTCTGAGCAAATTTATGAGAGTGTGAAGTTTTTACAATATAGTCTTGAATGTCAGGCCCCATTACTACTACTATATTAAATAAAGTCTTGATTATCTATTTTTACATTAAATTATTGTGTTTTAATCCATATAAAATCATGGCTAACCGCTGGTCTAGAGAGTTGATTGTGAACTTGTCAAGTGAATAAATGCCTGATTAAAGATATGTTAAGATCTAAATCTGCCTATTGCAGGTCTTTATTTTGGCTTCAAATGTTATATAAACTATTATTTAGACATTTATTAACCTGTAAAGCCTATAATCAGCTCTCTAGATCATTAGATAGCCCAGATTTAAATGGATTAGAGAGGCCACAAGATTTTCAAATTTTAAAGATAAAATGGATAATCGAGACTTAGTCTCATTTGTCCAGTACCTTTGCTATGATAATAAACAATCTAAGCTACATCTTCCAACACTCATAACTTTGCTCAGAATAAAGTAATATAGATATATTTATTTTTCATTATCAATTTTTGAAATATTACAGCCAGATAGGTCAGCTCCTTATCTAAATGTTACATAATGCATATTTAATAATTTATATAATATTTGAAGCAAAAAAAACAACCCCAAAGATCTGCAATAGGTAGATTTCGCTCTTACATAATCCATCTTTAATGTTAGTTAATGCCATGAGCAACATTAGTGCTTTATAATTTTTACTTTGATTCTCTATTAGTCTAATTTTAGCTACAGTGATTGGTTTAAATCACTCTTGCAAGAACCAAATTGCCTGTTCATTGGCTGAATGAAAGGTCAGACTAGGTCACAAACTTCTTTATAAATCTATGTAAGTCAGCATAATCTATGTTTTTGAACATACTAATTGTTAAATATTCCTACCAACTTAGAAATTCTAAAATTTTAACATCAGATACTAGCCATATTATCGTATAATGTCCGCGTTTATTTCTCTATAACATCACTTAGTGTAAACACATGTTACTTTACTTGCCAACTAATGCCAGAATTCAAGTTTTCAAACCGTATATTTGAGAAATATGGAGATTTGTAAGATTATGTCTATAGATGGCCATAATATAATATTTTCAAATTAATATAAATTTTGCTCATATTATTAAATATATCAGAGTAGAACAAGCTACAGTGTATACACTAACCTACTTTATATTATTAAATATATTAGTTTATACACTATTTTATATCATTAAATATATATTAGAGTAGAACAAGCTACAGTGTATACACTATTTTCTATTGTTAAATATATCAGAGAAGAATGGGTTATAGTGTATACACTAACTAATATATCAGAGTAGAACAGGCGACAGTGTATACACTATTTTCTATTGTTAAATATATCAGAGCAGAATGAGTTATAGTGTATACACTAACTAATATATCAGAGTAAAAGAGGCGACAGTGTATACACTATTTCCTATTGTTAAATATATCAGAGCAGAATGAGTTATAGTGTATACACTAACTTAAATATCAGAGTAGAACAGGTGACAGTGTATACACTAACTATTTTCTATTGTTAAATATATCAGAGCAGAATGAGTTATAGTGTATACACTAACTTAAATATCAGAGTAGAACAGGTGACAGTGTATACACTAACTATTTTCTATTGTTAAATATATCAGAGCAGAATGAGTTATAGTGTATACACTAACTAATATATCAGAGTAGAACAGGCGACAGTGTATACACTATTTCCTATTGTTAAATATATCAGAGCAGAATGAGTTATAGTGTATACACTAACTTAAATATCAGAGTAGAACAGGTGACAGTGTACACACTAACTATTTTCTATTGTTAAATATATCAGAGCAGAATGAGTTATAGTGTATACACTAACTTAAATATCAGAGTAGAACAGGTGACAGTGTATACACTAACTATTTTCTATGGTTAAATATATCAGAGCAGAATGAGTTATAGTGTATACACTAACTGATATATCAGAGTAGAACAGGCGACAGTGTATACACTATTTCCTATTGTTAAATATATCAGAGCAGAATGAGTTATAGTGTATACACTAACTTAAATATCAGAGTAGAACAGGTGACAGTGTATACACTAACTATTTTCTATTGTTAAATATATCAGAGCAGAATGAGTTATAGTGTATACACTAACTTAAATATCAGAGTAGAACAGGTGACAGTGTATACACTAACTATTTCCTATTGTTAAATATATCAGAGCAGAATGAGTTACAGATACACCATTTTGTATTGTTAAATATATCAGAGAACAATGAGTTACACAGTGTATACACTATTGTTAAATATATCATAGTACTCATTTTCTATTATTAAATATATCAGAGTAGAATGAGCCACAGCATATAGCACCAACCATGCCAGCCTGGTTAATTTTTGACACACTGATAAGGCGCATTGTTAAGATATTTCACTACTTATTTCTGTTGCTGCAATACAATGAAAATAATATGTAACTTACTGCATGTCTCTGCAACAGAATTAATTAGTGTTAAGCTGACAACTATGTTCATCAGCCATGTTTGAAACTAAATATTGCCTGGATAATCAAGACTATATTTATGTATATCATAGAGCGACAAGTAAGTAGAATTATCTTGATTAACCAGGCACTGACACCTATGTTTGACAGCCATGTTTGAAACTAAATATTGCCTGGATAATCAAGACTATATTTATGTGTATGATAGAGCGACAAGTAGTAGAATTATCTTGATTATCCAGGCACCGAAACTGACACACATCCACAAAACTGGCAATATACAAGTCAATGATAAATACTGCCTAACTGATTTTAAAACTGTTGATCGCCATTTGCAAATTTCAGACAATATCTAATTTTTTCAAGGCTTAATCCATGCTCGATTAATTAACATTAAATTAGGAAAACAAATTGAAAATATCAATGGTCGATAATCTCCCGGCTTGTATTAAATTAAAGAGTCATCCAAATTTTTTACCCAAAACTTATATGTGGTGCTGGCTTGTATATATGGTTTGCCAAGGATGATGAATGTTGTCAAATTTGCAATTCATATGTTTATAAATACAGAATGGAATTGAACCATTTTTGGGACTGATATTCCTATTAGAGATTCAGCTTTCATAATATTGTAGTTGGCAAAGGATTCAAAATCCCTCTAATGAAAATCAGCTGCTTTAAGTTACATTATATTGTTAAGACATTAAAGTTTCCATGAATATATGTTACATTTGAGTACGCAATACTCACTCAGCAAACCTTGGCAGAATGCAGTACCCTCCATCTAGTCCCGACTATATGATGGTAAGGGATATGTACCCAGGGCTGTAGCTAGCGGGGCGGGGCAAGGGAGCCCGAACCGCATCCTTTCTATTGGATGCAATACGAGGCCAACGACCAACATGCTCATATAAGCTAGCGGAGCAGGGCGGGGCAAGGGAGCCTGAACCGCGTCCTTTCCATTGGACACATTACGAAGCCAACGACCAACGTGCCCATATCAGTATGGGCGCCCCATAAAGCTGAGTGACATTGGGTGGGCTGCCTCCCTTGCCCACCACTAGCTACGGGCCTGGTACCTACATGTACACCCATACAATTGTGATGCGGCTACCGATTTAAACATACATTATGCAAGAGCTAAATCTGCCTATTGCAGGTTTTTCTATAGGCCTGAAATGTTATATAAACTATTAGATATTTATTACCATGAAAAGACCGTAATCAACTCTTGACGCCATCTTATGTGTTCGCTTTTCACTGAATTTGAATCCGACCGCTGCACAACACTCATTGATGATTAAATGCAAAAATGAATAATCAAGACTAAGTTTTTTTTAAGGTATTGACTTAAGTAATGATGATCGAGGATATGCCTAAAATTCAATAGCTAATATCACGGTTCAGAGTGGAGCAATTTGACTGAAATTTTCAGCATATTTCCTTTGCATTATCTAGTTTTTAACTATTATAGTGAGAACTGCCAGCTCTTTATCTCATTTTCCATAATACCCATTTAATTATTAGGAAAACTTGCCACTTTTAGAAAGAAGTTCTCAAAATAGCATCATTCGAAGTGTGTTTAGAGTTTTCGCTGCAAAATTGTCCTTAAAGAAAATCAGATAAACTTGAAAGAAAAACAGCTTCCGACATTGAAAGCTTTGTATGAATGATAAAACACTTTTCACAGGCGTCTTCATTAGTGCCACCATTTGTAATTCGGGAACTTGAAAGTAGTTCCAATGGTGGAATTCGTCATACAGACAAGGCTAGATGTAGGGTATTGGAGTCTGCCTAAGTTTGCCGAATGCACAATACTCTGACAATAACTCTGCAGAAAATGTCTTTGCAAAATTTCACAACTTGTTTCTTCAAAGATCGACACAGATTAAGTTTCCTCTCAATAAAACTGTCATAATTTTGTTCTTTTTTTACACGCGGAGTATTTCCATGTTATTATTATAGCATATTGATATCCAGTCAGGTTGCGTTGACGACCATTGGATTTGATTTATCTCCCCTGCTGCTGTGTACGCTAATATTGGATCTTCTATAGCTCTCGGCATTTGTTGTATATCCCATATTAATGCCTGATGATCATCAGCTAAAAAGTCAAAGATCAGTAATGTTTATCAAAATATTGAAATAATTTTTTGGGATGTGAATTTATCTCAGATTAATGTACGTAACATTAAGGTTTGACTTTAATATTGTGGTGAAGTGACAAATACACCCACCAGCAAAAAAGCTGTTCATATTAGCTCTAAAAACAGACTCGTGTGACAACATTATACACCCACATTTGACCAATAAGACACTCTTTCCTTATCAGCCTTGCATGTGCCTACCTTGACAATGAAGGAACTGCTTGACATATTCAGGTGGTTCTTCTTGGCCCAGAAACATTACAATGACTGGGTTAATGAAGATGGGCATGTACCATACAGTGGGCTATGAGTGAAACTTTGTCCATCCAGCGACACTACGATCTACTTTTTTTAAAATTCCAACTGTCAAAGGTTATTTTACATTCATGCCAATGTATACACGTGACCTCATTTTTGGTCTTGTCAGTACAGATTTTCTCTACCAACACCAGGAGTGAAATCGAGACCTGCTGGTTAGTGAGAGAGAGAGAAATGGGGTTTAATGTCCACTCGACACAAACTAGGTCATTTTGGGACTAACATATGGTTTAATTTTATTTCAATAATTCACTTGCGCGTAGGGGTCTTTAGCAGTGGGAGGAAACCGAAGAACCTGGAGAAAACCCACGAGATTGGACAGGCGACCGTGCTCCTTGTCACGTACAACCAGGGATTCGAAACCACGCCAGTTGACTCAATGACAGATCGTATGATACAGCATGCACGTGCTAACCATTCGGCCATCCAATCCCCCCTGCTGGTTAGTAAGCCAGTGTCCTACCCACTGAGCCACCAAGTCTCCTAATAATACAAATACTACCACAACATACATTTCACAAAATCTGCAGATATCTGTATTATCGAAATATTCTGGGTTTTCTGCATTGGTTTTGCTAATAAAACGACAGGACATACAACATCAATGTCACAGTTCGTTTGACAGAGCAATAGAATGTTAAACCCCATTTCATTCCATTCAGTACCAGTTTCTAACTAACATAAAATGGAGAGAGAAAGAGCAAGAAATGGGGTTTAACGTCCACTCAAAACAAACTAGGTCATTTCGGGACTAACATATGGTCTGATTTTATATTAATAATTCGCTTGCATATAGGTGTCTTTAGCAGTGAGAGGAAACTGCAGGACATTGGACAGACAACCCTACTCCTTGTTACCTACAAGTGGGGAATCAAAATCACACCACTTGACTCAATAATAGACCTTATGATCTAAAGTGCACCTGTTAAACCCTTCATTTAAAGGCTCAATACCACTCTTGTTGTAACTGAATAATATGTCCCAATCTTTATTCTGGTCAACAAATTGTACTATTTTACAATATTCCAATTAATTGATGATACAAATTCATCTTAACACACCTAATTTAAAAAAATGGAAAATTCAACTAAATGATTTAAAAAGCCTGACGTAAAGCTTTTCAAATGTGACTTGGATTTAAAAATATTATTGAACCCTTTGGACAAGTAAAATAGGATTTAATGGATAATTTACACAACAGGTAGGAAACTAACACATATAGTACTTAGAATAAGGCTATTTTTTATATTTTCTGGAGCTGTCAAGCCAGCAAGAGTGTTATTGTCCCTTTAATCAATATCTATAGATGATTTTAAAAATTGTACTTACCAGCAGTACAGATATGGCAACTTGAATGTGGAGCCCATGTAATGGCATTGATACAGGCTCTATGATTGTTGAGACGGGCGACTGGGGTACAGGGAACTCTTACATCTAATATAATACACTGGAAAAACAACACATATATATATATACAGTAAGAAAAGATCATAAAATCCTTTAAAAAAAATATAACGTGGGACAGATTTTTATTTTGTCAAATGGGGAGCCACAGTAACTAGGTGCATATTACACTTGCTTGCTAATCAGGAGGTTAATGAAGACAGACATACGCCAAGCAGCGAGATATGTGGGAAATTTTGCCCAGGCAGTGGCGCTACAACCTACTCATATTTCGAATTCCAACCGTCAATGGTTCATTTACATACACGCCAATGTGTACACAGGACCTCCAGGAACCACACAAGAAAAATCATGAAGACCTCTCTCGAGGGGCCAACAGATCGAAAAGTGGACCTCCAGGTTAGTGAGCCAACGTCTTACTCACTTAGCCACCTTGGCTCCCTAAATGCCCGTAAAGATTTAGGATTAATTACCAACCTCTTGTGCTTCCATGGCCATTGTACATAAATAGTTAGGATCTTGTTTATTCCAGGCCAGACGTAATAAAGGGTTGTGTTGGGGATCTTCGTAGATTATTGTAGAATGTTCCAAATGTCGTAAATCAAACATTCGTACAGAACCATCAGCACCTAAAACAATATAATATGACATATATTTACATCAAATACACTTTAAAAAAAAAAAATAATGTTTTTTCTTCTTGTTGAAGTAACTCATTAATTCTTGTAAACATGTCATAACTCATTAATTCTCATATTATGGAACTTATCAACACTGTATACTAATAAACATGTCATAACTCATTAATTCTCATATTATGGAACTTATCAACACTGTATACTAATAAACATGTCATAACTCATTAATTCTCATATTATGGAACTTATCAACACTGTATACTAATAAACATGTCATAACTCATTAATTCTCATGTTATGGAACTTATCAGCAATGTATACTAATAAACATGTTATAACTCACAAATTCAAAGTATTCTTGTACTATGGAACTTACCAATACTAGTAAAATTATGTTATATCTCATTAATTATGAGTATTTTTGTAGTATGGAACTTTAACAACAGTAAAATTATGCTATAACTCATTAATTATAAGCATTTTAGTAGTATGGAACTTACCAACACTAGCAAACATATCGCGACCACCACCAGCTCTACTAAATGCAATATCGTAAACTTCTTTATCATGAGCTATCAACTGTGTCTTTACATGACCTGATACCATATTTACTCTTCCTAAAACTTGACCTGTCTTTAGATTTAAAAAAAAATCACATAAATACATATAATCAGTTGATTATAGTCAACTACAGTTGTCTGATGTTTGAAAAAATAATTGATAAAACAATGAACCAGATACAATAATATCTTAAATCTATCTGGAATGAAATGGGGTTTAACATCCTACTGTTCTGTTCCAACTGGGATAATAAAGGCTGGCATACATCATACAGTGTGTTATTGGGGGAAATTTACCTTTGCAGCGGCACTATGGCCTATTTTTATATTGAATTCCAACTGCCAAGGGACCTTTTACAAGCACACTAATGTATACACGGGACCTCAGTTTTTTGTACCATCCGAATGACTAGACAACTGTCCTTGTCAGGTCCTCTGTCCTGCACCGCTGACAGGGGGAAACCACGTCGGAATAATAAACCAATCTACTATCGGCTCAGTTACAAAGAGTTTATTAATACAGGTTGTAATCATAAATATTATTCAGAATACAATATACTATATAAAAGTGAAATGAAATGTGGTTTAATGTCCTACTTTTCTGCACTGACACTGGTCTAATGAAGATGAGCATCAAGCGACACTACGATCTACTCTTATTTCGAAGTCCATCTGTCAAGGGTTCTTTTACATGCATGCCAATGTATACACGGGACTCCATACGGTGTGCAATAAGAGAAATTTAGCCCAGACAGCAGCACTATGGCCTACTCTTACGTGTATATTGAATTCTGTCAGGGTTCTTTTATGTGCACTCCAATATGTATAATAAAGATACCTACCTCTAATCCCCAGATAGTACAAGTTGTATCAATACTAGATGTACCTAATAAATTAGGATCAACTTCATTCCAATCAAATGATGTTAGAGGTGCACAGAAATCAGAATTCTTATTCTATAAAGAAAACAAAGCAAAATCATAACACAAAAATGACAGTTAAGAAGAATAATATTAACAGCCATGATGTCTTAATAACCTTGCTTCTAAAATATTGGCTTTTCTTCAGGAGATCTTCAAACACTTTTATTTGTTGAAAGTAAATTACATTTATAAATAACGAAATGAAATGAAATGGGGTTTAACATCCTACTGTTCTGCTCCTAAACTGGGCTAATGAAGAAGACGGGCATGTGCCATACAGTGTGCTATGAGGGAAATTTTGCCCGGGCAGCGGCACTATCGCCTACTCTTATATCAAATTCCAACTGCCAGGGGATCTTTTACGTGCATTCCAATATATACACGGGACCTCGGTTTTTTGCCTCATCCAAAGGACTAGACAGCTGTCCTTGTCAGGCCCTCCGTCTTGCTTCACTGACAAGGGGGAACCACGTCGGAAAATCTGGATGAATTTCTCGGCCAATGCAGGGACCGAACACCCGACCTTCAGGCTAGCGAGGCAATTCTTACCCACTTAGCCACGTGATCCCCTTTATAAATAACACAATATAACATAACTGTTTGGTATGCCGAGATCATTTGTACCCAATGTACATAGGTTAAAGTCTCTGATCAACATATGAGGGGGCTTTAATCCATTATAAACAACAACATTAGGAAAGTGGAATCTTTAATGGGAATATCAGTCCAATAAAGATATGATGAATTGAATTATTGAAACCTTGTCAACATTCTGCATCCTCTGTAGATGATAAACACGTCGCATGTACATGTACTGGTACACCAAAAAAACATGTTCTGGTACACCAAAAATACATACATGTAATCGTACGTCCAAAATACATGTAATGGTACACTGAAAATACATGTACTGGCACCGGTACACTGAAAATAAATCTACTGGTACTGGTATACTGAAAATACATGTACTGGTACACAGAAAATACATGTACTGGTACATCAAAAATACATGTACTGGTACATCAAAAATACATTTACCATATTTTTCGGGGTATAAGTCAATACTTTTTTCCGCCAAAGTCCGGTCTTATATAGAATTTCAACTGCCAGGGGATCTTTTACGTGCATTCCAATATATACACGGGACCTCGGTTTTTTGCCTCATCCGAAGGACTAGACAGCTGTCCTTGTCAGGCCCTCCGTCTTGCATCACTTACAAGGGGGAACCACGTCGGAAAATCTGGATGAACTTTCTCGGCCAATGCACTTAGCCACTTAGCCACGTGATCCCCTTTATAAATAACACAATACAACATAAGTGGTTGGTATGCCGAGATCATTGTACCCAATGTACATAGGTTAAAGTCTCTGATCAACATATGAGGGATCTTTAATCCATTATAAACAACAACATTAGGAAAGTGGAATCTTTAATGGGAATATCAGTCCAATAAAGATATGATGAATTGAATTATTGAAACCTTGTCAACATTCTGCATCCTCTGTAGATGATAAACACGTCGCATGGTTTTGATTTCTTGCTTGTACAAATGTATGTGACAAGGAGTAGGGTCGCCTGTCCAACCTCGTGGGTTTTCTCGGGACCTTAGGTTTCCTCCCACTGCTAAAGATCCCTATGCGCAAGCAAATTGTTGAAATAAAATTGAACCATATGTTAGTCCCAAAATGACCTAGTTCGAGTTGAGTGGACGTTAACCCCATTCCTTTCTTCTCTCTCTCTATTTCATTAGTTTGCTTTGCAGTCGAAAGAAATCTGGAGAACCCACTGGGTTTGGCAGGCAACCTGACATATTGTACAAGCCTGGGATCAAAACCAGGCGACTCAATGACAGACCTTATAATCTAAAGCTCAAGCATTAAACCATTTAGCCCCAACCCCAAAATAGTAAACAATAAAATCTTACATTATTTAGCAGACATTCTAGTCTGGTATCTGTATCACCAACACGCCAAACACGTAAATAATCACCACTAGTTGCTAATAGATCAGGAAATACTCCTTTCTAGAAAAAAAAACATCATAGGTAATTAATGGTTACCAATAAATCTAAGTTGACTTTGTTAAAATACCAGTACACTGAAAATACATGTACTGGTACTGGTACACCAAAAATACATGTACTGGCACACCAAAAATACATGTATCGGTATCGGTACACTGAAAATACTTATATTGGTACTGGTATACTGAAAATACATGCACATGTACTGGTACACCGAAAATATAAGTACTGGTACACTGAAAATACATGTACATGTGCTGGTACACCGAAAATATCCACCTGATACATTTGCCTTATTATTTTTGTTTGCATGTAATGTACATGTATAATATAACATAATTATATGTAGGTATACATGTACTTACTGAGTCAGGTATCCACATAAGTTTAGTTGTAGGGTAGGGATGATCAAATGTACTCTTGGCCATAAACTCTGATGTATCTTCATCTAAGGCAACAATTTGAACCTGTAAATAAAAAAAATAATGACTTGGTCTTATAGTATTTTCGTTTTTAGAATATAGTGCATGCTATTGCTGAAGCAGTCTTACAAGAGTCTAGTGATTACCCATGACCAATTCCATGTCCTACATTGTTTTACCAAAACATTTCTTGTTTTTACAAATCAACAATTTTCAACAGGAATTTGTCTTTTATTTTTTAATAAAATAAAATAAATATATAGAAATATATATTGGGGTTATGGATATAGTTATGTTAGACAAAATGTCTAAACTGAAGTTCTACCTGTCAAATTTCACCGTTTAAGTCTGAGGAACTGTGTCTGATATTGATAGTGGATAGCGTTTTATTTCCAGGCCTCAATGTGTAGGACAATGGGTCGCTAACCTAGAGGTCCCATGGATGTTAGATCCCTGTGCTGACCGAGAAAGTTCATCAGGATTTTCTGGCGTGGTTCCCCCGTATCAGTGGTGCATTTTGAAGCATAAGTCAAGATGCCAAAAGAACGAAAACACAATATTTACAGCAAACAAAAATTATGCGTAGAAACTGAGCTTGGACTAAATAGTGAATTATTGGTACATATGTACATGTAAGCATATCATGGTACACATTCTTCCCAAAAAATTCCTGATGTGGGCATGAAAATATAAAACTGTTGTGTCAGTGATTTAATTAATTATTACCTTGTTGTTATATTCTTCTACAAAGCTACCCAATGCCAGTCTGAATCGTTTATCTGGTCTAACACTCCAGTTCATACTGTACACTGTCCATGGAGCTTCATATTTATATATTTCCTTTCGTTTACCTGGTGGAGCATTTGCGTGATTATGTGGCAGCGTATTCATCCTGTCAAAATACACCATATTAATACATGTATATAACATTAACAATATATAATTCTGTCAATCGTAGTGTATGAATCTGATAGTGAAATAAAAATATATCAAAATAATCTAATTCATCTGAAGTAAATGTGGTGATTCTGGGGACCGGATGGATGTCCGGGACTAAATATACCAGGGTCTATAAATACAACGTCGCCAGCTACACGCGGTCTAGTTTATGTTTACAAAGTATCAAAGTAAGTTATTGTTATCGCTGTCTGAGTTGGACTCAGTAATTATTCCCGAATTATATTATATATATTGCTCAGTGCCACTTTATAACCTACAAGTTTGAAAGCCTATAATTTGCGATGGGTTGCCAGCCTGGTGTAGGCCTACCGGTTTACGTATGAATGTAATTTTTTTTTGCACTGGATTAGTCATAAAATCAGATTTATAAAAATGTCCTAAAATATCATGATTATCTAGGTCTAATCAATTCAATGGAATGGATGGGCGGTAACACTCACATGGTAGCATACAAATTTGAAATTATGACCAATATATTTGAAATGAATAAATACGATTCAATCTGAATGTAAAAGAAATTATAAAATAACAAATTGAGACCTAGATTTAATTTTTAAAAACTAAAATTTCGTCTTCGTTCGTTTTCTTTCTCAGTTTCTCTCCTATCTGACATTATTTTGAGTAATTAAGCTGTAAGAATATAGAAAATTTTATCATTTTTTTGCAATTAAAAGCCAGTCCGATCTGACAACTCCAATACCAAATGTTAAATAAATCTATTAATTAAAAGAAGTTATAATTTACATTTTCTGTAATCTTCTTTTATCTTGACTGTCAACAAAAACAATATGGCGGCCGCTGTCTGCAAATTAGTCTCGAACATTCAGTCATAAATAGCAATGAGTATTGATTATTAGTCTTGATAAGTAAGTCTATAAACCAGGGGAAAGAACTCGAAATTTGACCTATATTTACGACAACCGTTAGTTTTTAGTCTAGACTCATTTTGACAGCTGAACTAACTAGTAATTTACTGAAACGTTTGGGCCTAGCATTTGACAAAATTAAGAAATGACCAATTGTACAGAGAATACCGTGGTTAAAGTGTGCTCACAGAATTCTGATATTCCATCATATATTACCTTTAAAAATGTCACGTCAAGAAAAATGGACGTTTATTGGGTTGATTTTAAAGGAAAATATGTGAAGTACTTGAAGAATTTCAGTCCTGGAAATGTCCATCACATAAATACATTTGTTACACACCCGTGGATAGCTAGAGACTCTGTGACAAATGATGCTCTTATGTTTAATGGCAAAAGTATTTTTTATCCATCGGCATGGAATGGGGAGCAATCAAGAAATGAAATAAGGATACATGTTCCAGGTAACTGGTTTTGTATTATATTTATATAATTCAAGAAGTCATTCAAGTTTGTCCAGAATATTCGGCACTCAGGTGGCAAGGTGTTGTATGCCACCTGTTTGTGCCATGTTCATTACTTGTCAGGCAGTTTTTAAATCGACACTTTCAGGCCTTTTACAGGTATGGTCTATGCCTATAAAGTATTTTAATATATTTATATTGTCATTCAATTTTTTATTTCTACTTTCAGTGTTTAATCTGAAGAATAGATGTATACAAGTGCTGAAGGATTATCTTGCCAAGAATGACATCCCATCGTTAGAAATTCCTCATACACTTATTGAGGAAATGTGTATGAGATCAAACATGACTTTCAGAGAGTACGAAAGAATTATAATTGATTAGCTATCAGTGTTATACTCAGAGACTTAAAAGTGAAAATTCAACTACCACCCAGTAAACCTACAAGATTATGTCATCATATTGGCATGGGAACACTATCTATATGTGTATAAAAACTCTGAAGTAACAATACATGTAGACAGCTCATCAGTATTACTATTAAAGGTTGCAATTTTTTACTTTGCATCAAAATGGACACTGTGGTATTACAACTGAAAAAAAGCTATTGGACTTACACATAGTGTTTAAATCCACTCCGTCTATCTTTAAGCAGCTTGTGGTAATTCAAACATGGTTGGTCCTTTCTCTTTCATCAAGTCAAAATTGATCAACCATTCTATGGAAATGACTATTCCACAAGTAATTTTAATTATATCTAATGCCATTGCTGTTCATTGGGTAGTAGGACTATAAACCACACTGCATTTATTGTTCAGTGCATTTAATGCCACTTATTTTATAAGTGTGGTGTTGAATTTGACCTTTGACCCCACATGTGGGACCACCATTTATTGAATTGTTTTGAAGTGCTCAGAAGTAAACATTGTAAGTTACAGAATTTCAGATTGTTTTCATGTTAAGTTTGGTTTTCTGTACGCACAAAATTATCAAGTTGTTTGATCATTGTTTTCTTTGGGATGTGGTCATAGGCTCTAAAAAAAAAAACGTCTAAAATTCACTATGGTCAAAACGGCCATAATTTGTTTGAAACGGCCAAATCTTTAGTCAAAATGGCCAAATATATTAATGCATAACAAAAACAATATATTATGATAAATTTATAAAAGGAAAATGGATAAAAAGCAGACTGATTCTCATTCATTTGATTAAGGGCCTTTATGTTCATAACCCTTCTCTTTGTTCATAACCCTTCTCTTTGTTGTTCACAATGTCATATGTAGGGCATATACTTACCCGTCCAAAAGTTAGTCACTGGTTTAGGACGAAATCCTATGGTCTATATCTATACATGTATATTACGCAAAGTCTTACGCAAGACCATTAAGCAACTTATAATACATACACGAGTCAAATATTTCATCTACATGTACAATAGTATAAATAATGTACGATTGGGATGTTGCTCATACCATTATTTGAAATAATGGTTAGCCAACATCAAAGGATAATGCCACATTGGTATTTTAAGGAAGTATATGATAGCCTTCCAGTATTAATTTTGCTTTCTTACAATCTTCTGTTAACATCAACATGCAAGTTGGCTGTAACCGGCTATAATTTAATCTTATATATTTAGTCCAAATTTCTTCCGTATTTCTTCAATATCAAATTTACCTGGGTTACGGGGGTTGGATGGCCGAATGGTTAGCACGTGCGTGCTGCGCTGTATCATACGGTCTGTCATTGAGTCAAATAGCGGGGTTTCGATTCCCCGGTTGTACGTGACAAGGAGTAGGGTCGCCTGTCCAACCTTGTGGGTTTTCTCCGGGTCCTCTGGTTTCCTCCCACTGCTAAAAGACCCCTACGCGCAAGCGAATTATTGAAATAAAATTGAACCATGTGTTAGTCCCGAAATGACCTAGTTTGTGTCGAGTGGACGTTAAACCCCATTTAAAAAAAAAAAAAATTCCCGGGTCACAGCGATAATTGGCACTGACCAACCATAAAGCCTTTGTAAATATTCTCTGCACGGACACTAGTTTCTGGTGACCTCAAGAATCTGAATGAATTGTTTGATAGACAGCTATCAGTCAAGAAAGATAATGTTGTTGTACATAAATATTGTAAATAAAAGGGAAACTAGGAGTTGCAACTCGGAGCAGTAGGATGTTTGTTAAACCCCATTTCATTTCAAATCGATTTACTTTTACTTTAAAAGGTGAAATTAGATAAATAGTTATTTGTACTATTACATAAGAGGGGAGTGGCAACTTAAAGTATATTTCTAAGAAAAATTTTTAGGTGGGTACTTGTAGGTCATTTTTAGGTGAATATGGTATGTACATTGCTGGAAGCAAATCTGCTAACTAATGTGTTTGTTTCAATCCTTTTTTAAAAGGAACACATTGAAATATTTCAATACTAACACTATTATATTTACTATGGCTACATGTATATCTCTTCAATTAAATATTCTATTACTGTATATTTTTTGATATCATAATCAAACATGTAATAAAATTTATATTCATTTATTATACATGTGTAAGTTTATTACTGGGGATCGTGGTGGCTAAGTGGGTAAGACGTTTTCTCGCTAGCCTGGAGGTCGGGTGTTCGATCCCTGCATTGGCCAAGAAAGTTCATCCAGATTTTCCGATGTGGTTCTCCTTGTCAGTGATGCAGGACGGAGGGCCTGACAAGGATAGCTGTCTAGTCGTTCGGATGGAACGAAAAACCGAGGTCCGGTGTACACATTGGTGTGTACGTAAAAGATCCCTTGACAGTTGGAATTCGATATAAGAGTAGGCCATAGTGCCGCTGTCCGGGCAAAATTTCCCTCATAGCACACTGTATGGCGTATGCCCGTCTTCATTAGCCCAGTCATTAGCCCAGTTCGGAGCAGAACAATAGGACGTTAAACCCCATTTCATTTCATTTTCATTTCAAGTTTATTACTATTCATTGTAAAAAGTAGGGGGTTGGATGACTGAATGGTTAGCGCGTGCGCGCTGTATTATAAGATCTGTCATTGAGTCAACTGGCATGGTTTCGATTCCACAGTTGTGTGTGACAAGGAGTAGGGTCGCCTGTCCAACCTCATGGGTTTTATCCAGGTCCTCTGGTTTCTTCTCACTGCTAAAGATCCCTACACGCAAGTGAATTATTGAAATAAAAATTGAACTATGTGTTAGTCCCGAAATGACCTAGTTTGTGTCAAGTGGACGTTAAACCCCATCTCTCTTTCTGTCTTGTAAAGATAGGTTGCCAGGCAACAAAACATATGCCCACAGCAGCTAAATCGTTCGGGCAGTCAACAAGTGTTGTCGCATATTTTTACTTTTGTTGGTAATGAAACATTTATCATACACTAAAATCTCATGAAGTAATTATTAATCAATCGGATGATAACTTTAGCCTCTAGAGCATCACAAGATTTTTCAAAGTGATCAAGGGCCATAACTTTGGCAGTAATTATCGGAAATCGTTGAAAATCAATAGGATTCTTTGTCTCATAACCTCAAACACTGTGTATAAATTTAAAGTCAATCGGATATTAACTTTAGCCTTTAGAGCATCCACAAGATTTTTTGAAGTGATCAAGAGCCATAACTCTGGCAGTATTTATCGGAAATTACTGAAAATCAATAGGCTTCTTCGTCTCATGACCTTAAACACTGTGTATAAATTTAAAGTCAATCGGATATTAACTTTGGCCTTTAGAGCGTCCACAAGATTTTTTGAAATGATCAAGGGCCATAACTCTGGTAGTAATTATCGAAAATCGCTGAAAATGAATAGACTTCTTTGTCTCATGACCTTAAAAGTGTATAAATTTAAGGTTAATCGGATATTAACTTTAGCCTACAATATTTTTCAAAGTGATCAAGGGCCATAACTCTGGCAGTAATTATCGGAAATAACTAGGAGGTCTCTTGTTTTGATCCCTGCGCCTGCTGAGAAAGTTAATCAGGGTTTTCGAATTTGTCAGTGGTGCAGGACAGAGGGCCTGGCAAGGAACAACGTATAGTCGTCCTGTGTATACATTGGCATGCATGCAAAAGATCCCCTGGCAGGTGGAACACCATGTTGGTCTATTTTTCTTTTACTTCAGAATTAAACAAAACTTTCAAGTTCAAGAAATTTTATTGTCAATATCATTAAATGTTTGAAAAAGAGCACCATTTAATCACATATATATATATATGGCATTATTACTTTATGCAAACTGTAAGCAAATATTATTGACAAAAAAAAAACAATCCGAAATAATAATATAGACATATTTCTAACAAATACAATAAGAATTCCCAGGGCTTCCACAAAATACCGGTAACTGCTTAATAAATATTCAGTAGGTGGGTGGAAAAATGGGCAAGCGCTTGGATCTCAGTAATAATGATGCAGATGATGCATGTCAAGCAAACATTGTTTAATATTTCATTGTATTCATTGAAACAACTTTCTGGCGAATCAAAGACAAAATAGAAGCAGCATCTATAAACCAATACACAGAAATTGTTCAAAATCAAAAGTATCTCTTTTGCACATCTGTTTTTCACATTTTCGAAAATAATCAACACATTTTGAGCTTACTTTACATCAAATTTCAACTGTTAATAGTTCGTTATGTGCACGTCTATGTTTTCACCCGTGAACCTGAGTATTTTTTGTCTCATCCAAATGACTAGAAAACATATTACTTGCTGTGTTACCCCAGACAAATGGGAACTGGCCTTGAACCATATGGATAGTCTTCTTAAAGCAGAATCAGTCAATTTGTCAATTTAAGATTAATTATATGGTTTTGGTTCTATGGTCATGTATGCAAACTGCAATACTAGTTGAACTTTGCCCGGATGATGGCATTTCACCCGGCTGTTTTGTTGACCTCATTACATTCGTCCAATCTAGGCTACCACCAACAAGGGTGACCGGTCTTGGAGAATTCAAAGTTTGTTCTCGACAAAAGCCCAGATTCAAATCAGGAACAGTCTAATATTGACTCCAGTGCCCTAACCAAATAACTACTGCCCCCCCCCCCCTTTACCCAAATTTTGCAAGATATTACTACTGTCTTACAGAGTCTGTTGCTTTCTGAGATAAAAAAATCCTGTCTGGCTACTTAACAAAACAACAAACAAACAATACATTATACCACACACAAATCCTTATTATCAGTCTATGACTGTCTTAACCCTTAACCGATCTATGTAATTTTGACGTCATGACTTTCAGTGGTCAGGCTAAAGAAAAATATTTTGTATGCCTATTTCAAAAAGACTACTGCCGGATAATTATAAGTGATAGACTCTTGACACCAATAAAAAAGTTGAAGGGGATAAGTTGATCTATTATTTGCACGTTGTCTCTTGTTTTCTAAATCATTTTCATCAGAAACATCGTCTTTAGAATCAGTTTCATCGATATAATCCGAGTCGGAATCATTCATAAGAATTTCAACTACTTTGCCAGACTTTAACCTTCTCGACATCGTTAAATAATTACGGTTTTTGTAAAAAAAATGTTGAACAAAGACATGATTTCCTCAATGCCCTTGACAAGACAAGTTTCTGTATGACACGCATGCGTGGCCATATCAATTAAATACGAAACTAAATACTCAAATGTGGCTTATAAAAAAGGTTCTTACTGTGCTGTATAACGTTATGGTGACTATAGTTGACAAAGACCGGTTAAGGGTTAATTTCATGCAGTAAATTAAATATTCATTATACAAAAGTAACAAAATGTCAGCTCTGGTGATAATACTAATATATATTTCTGTTCAGCACTACCATCAAAGTTTCTTTGGAAGCTAAATGTTCTTCTAAATAGTCTCCAAGGCCTTTTTGATTTAATTCAAAAAAGCTAGAAATAAATGGTTGGATTTCATTGATGGATAAAGTGTGCATTAATTGCCCTATATCTTTGTTACAAATGGTTGCTATCACGTAGGTATGGTTACTGTAAACAAACTAAAGTCTAATTCTTGACGTAATACACTGGTTAAAATAAATTCTGCATTATACACATCTGAAATAAGATAAAATAAAACTACAAATCAGATATATTTATTCCACTAAAGAGGATGGGCATGTACGCCATACAGTGTGCAATGAGTGAAATTTTGCTCGGACAGTGGCACTACAGCCTATTCTTATTTTGAATTCCAAGCGTCACCTATGTGAAGATAGGCCCTTGGCTTTTCGTTCCATCCGACTAGAGACTGTTTTGTGCCAGACTCTCTTTCCGGCATCACTGACAAGGGAAGACCACAATGGAAAATCCTGAGAAACTTTCTCGGCTGGCAGACAACTCAAGATCTCCTGGTTAGCAAGAAAGCATCTTACTCACTGATCCACCATGACTAATCCTGATAATGTTGGGGGAGGGGGTGAAGGGGGAGCGAACAAAAACAGTCAAAGTCTAATTTCCATGTAATAAAATGTTTGAATACTTACTAATTTTTTGTGCGAATAAATCTCGACATAAATGAAGATCATTATTGCAGGTAATTACAATAAATGTTGGTTTACCCTTAAAAAAATAAATATACGATTATTTAGCATATAACATACAGTTTCAATGTCCAAAATAGTTCAGATTAATTCAGTATTGATAAAGATATGATAAATTTAAATTTCACAACATTCGGCATCCTCGCCATAGCATACTATATAAGTAGATAAGTGCCACCTTGAATTGTTGGGTCAGATCTGTTAGGGACTCCTTTTAATCTGATTCAATCCATGTTGGAAGCTTATCAGTGATTTGATATTTTGGCTTAGTTGTCTTAATTAAACGTAAAAAAAATCAACATTTAAACGCAAATAAAGCTCTGAAAAATTATATAGTGTTAAAAAAATGCAGGATCAAGATCGGTAAGATTAACAAAGAAATGTAGTAATTCAAACTGACCTTATCACCCACCATGTTAATAATGGTTTTAGCAGATGGACGTCTGTTGACTACAGTGCCACCTGCACTAACAATAATCTTAGTAAAATCTTTAACGGATGGTACAACACTAGGTGTTAGATAGAAAGTGATACCCTGTAATATACAAAACAGTCTGAGGTAAAATCGTTTCAATATTGTGAAAATTATGTTTTCAAATGAGATGATACCAATCTGATTAAAACATAGATACTATTTCATTTCGTTTTTTATAGTTCAAAATTTCGTTTTGTCTGTAATACACTAGGATCTGGTAGAGTTGTTAAAAACCTGCGTTCTGGATAGCGTGAGGGATTAGCCATTAAACCATCTGTTATGGCGACTTCTCGGCGTGCGATGCATGGAACTGTGGGTAAAGCACTAGAAACGTCAACGCTGATTGATTAATCAATGTCTAACATCACAGGGTCAAAAGCCATTTGTACGACCTCTGATGCAACCTTTTACTACAACTGGTCAGATCTTCACGTAGTGTAGGCCATCGAAAGTATAAAAAAACAAAAAAAAACGAAATATAGATCTGTATTTTAATCAGATTGAGATAAG
The DNA here is from genome assembly GCF_932274485.2 of Patella vulgata. NCBI lineage: Eukaryota > Metazoa > Mollusca > Gastropoda > Patellidae > Patella > Patella vulgata. The sequence continues at coordinate 61,067,110 of NC_065884.2, read as the reverse complement.
ACCCAATATTGTTTTCTAAAACGTGCACCTATATCATATAACGCAAGTTATTCCCTGTCATATACAACATCATTTTAAGATAAATCTTTTGAATATTCTGATGATAATTATATTGTCTTCTAAAAAGTCTACCTATATCATAGATTCCAATTGCAAAAGGGGATATCTATGTGAAAACCAATGCGTAGAGTTTTTTTTTTTTTTCACCACAAAAACAACTCTACACATTTTCATGTCAGCGCCGCATGTGTCATCCGAAGACACATGGTATTCAAGCTTGAAATATCCTGATGCCCACATTAGTAATTCTACCTCAGACAAACCAGTTGAGAGGCCAGATGCCCACTCCTCGACTACCACCCTGTCTAAAACTAAATCTTTTTTGTCTGATATTAGTAGATGAAATGGGTTTAAAGTCCTACTTTTCTGCACTGACTGGGCTAATGAAGAGGGGCAAAAAGCCATACAGTGTGCCATGAGAGATGAGAGAAATTTTGCTATGGCCCACTCGTATTTTGAATTCAACTATCAAGGTTTCTTTTACGTGAATGCCAATATGTACACAGGACCTCATTGTTCGTCACATCCGAAGGACTAGACACTGTCCTTGCAAGACCCTCCTTCCTGTTACTTTCTCGGTCAACACCGGAAGCGATCTGGGGATCAGCAGGTTAGCAAGTCACCTGAGATTAGTATATTCAAAGTTAAAATGAATAGACATCATATATTATTGTTATTATCATTGCAGCTTATTTATAGTACATGTTCAGGGGCACTTTACTAAGTGACAATGTAATCATAAATAAACAACAAGATTAGGCTACACAAAATAAATGTCTTGTTTCTCGGGCAACTGACAGCTGAAACTGTAGGGGGGGAGGGCGGTTTCTTTTTTTTTTTACCCCATTGCCGGCTAGAGGATGGTGCAAAATAAAATTTGGCTATTGTTGAAAATTGTTGGGGCGGGAGGGCGGCCTTGTATTTTTTTTTTTTTTTTTAATGAGAAAGTCATTACTTGTCTACGGTTTTGCTTTCAGTTATATATTGTACATACTTAGAACATAAACCCAAAAATCAAGTCTACTCAAACACTGAACACTGACTGAAAGGAAAACAATTTTCCATATTTAATTCACGTAATGTAGCTTATTGGTGACAAACATAATTGAAATTGGTTTAAAATAAAATTCCGTACGACTATTAATAGCCGTCCATAATAACGACAATATTTAAAGGGTAAGCCTCTGTCAGCATGTGTATCAAAAATAATCATCACGGTAAACGACACTTAGAACTAAATCTAGTATCGCTGGTTTATAATTATTGACCTAATTCCAACCAATGCATATCACGTGTCATCGGGATTCGGGAAATGACTGTTTCTCATGATGTTCGGTGTTCTATCTGGGGTTTATATCGAATGACTATTTAAATTTAACTAACAACTGGTCAGTAAAACCATCAAATGTGTAATCCAATTATTATTTTCCGGATTATCAAAACTACCGTTAAATGTGCTAATGACCCAAATTCTGACTGAGGTATGGTGACTATCATCTTGTCGTATTCGTAGCCACAAGTAATAATTAACCTGTTCTACGATTCATTGTTTTATCAGTAGGATTTTTCAAACATGGACCGACTGAAGCCGGCAATAATGAGCCGATTAATATCGAATGATTGAAATACATTGTATTGTTGTCAATGACTTTCGGTGTTGAACACGAATCAAATTCTAGTTCACCAGGGGAGGTAATTAAAATCACGTGATACAAAAATGGAGGTTCTTTCGATATCAATAAAAAGACCCGTAAATGAGCATTTACATCTGAATCAGGTTAATACATTTGAATGGATATACACGTATGACGCATGTAGGTACATGCGGCATATTCTTTTTATGACTTGCTTATCGATGTTCGGGCGGGCGTTACATATTTTTTATTTTTCACCAAGACTAATAAATAGGCCGCACGCGCAACCAATTTTGCGTGCGGGCGGTGCCCGAGAAACAACTTATTTTATTTGTGTTGCCTTATGGACATGTTAACGATTGTATACAGAGTCAGTTAAAATCCTGATTATATAAATGTACCTGATATAATGATTTGATCTGAGCTCTATGTATAGAATCAATCAGACAACAACCAAATTCTTTCTCTGCTTTAATATCTCGTAATAAATACTTCTCTTCATCTAAAATATAATCACCATTTTATTATAATACATCAACTTCCAAATAAGATTAGCGTAAGTGTCAAAATAGACTAAATGAAAATTGGTCCAGGAAGAAACTGGAACAACCACCTATATAAAAGAGGGTGTGGCACCTCCTCCTGGAGATCCCCTTTGCGTCGTGCATCAATGAAAATCAATTGGTGTCATCCTTCGTGTACAATACTCAACTATGAAATCCTTATACAGCATTTAGTAACTGAACATATTATATAAAACACAAATTTATATGGAAAACAATCACTGGGTTTATTTCACACTACGTTTCAACAAGTTCCTCTTGTCGTTCTCAAGTAAGTACGACAAGAGGAACTTGTTGAAACGTAGTGTGAAATAAACCCAGTGATTGTTTTCCATATAAATTTGTGTTTTATATAATACTCAACTATGGCAAGTTTCAAGAATGTCTCTGAAGCTCTGAAGATGTGTCTACTAAATGCAGAGTTCTATGAAGGAAATTCCAAGTGTTTCCATGTTCTCTTCTTTGAATTCTGTCAAGGATTCTATCACATGCACAAAAACAAGTATTCAGTTGGACATCATATCACTCCATCGACTATAGGCTTTTCCATGTCAGTGACGAGGGAAAACTGGGCTGGAAAATCATGATGAACATTCTTGGCATCAACATCTCATCTCTGGGTTATCGAGCCATTGTCTTACTGATCCAGCCATTTTGGCTCCCTACTCTTCTGTAGATATCTGTTTATTAATGTTTTTACTTACCTAATAATTTTTCTTGATTTAAACTTGCTTCTAGCCATTCTTTAGTTAGTACATATTTAGAAACACTGATAGCCTCGAATAATTTCATTGTTCTAGATAATGACGGCATGATCACATGACTACACTCCCGAGCATTCTGTACAACATTTAACCCTAAATGTTCGGCAATCTGTTACAAAATACAATAAAATAAAATAAAACTTTACAACTTATGCAATCATAGAATACTAATTACTTGGATCGTGAACTGGATGAATCAGACGACAATCCCGCCAATTATCAATAAACAATCAAGATTAGTTATATCTTCAGTACAGTCAATGGGCCTGCTTGATTTGTCCGCCGATAGATGAGCCGGTTTCTACTACAGAGTACGCCGGTCAGGTTACCGTATCAACAAAAAATCAAGTGACCTGGCAGATAAACAATATGGCGTCGGGTAATGTTATAATATTAAATCGGTTACATGACATGTTTTAATCAAAAAAAGTATTCTTGAAAGTATGACTTGAAAGTGCCCGCAAAATAAGCAGAAAATTATTAGTAGTAATATTACCGAGAAAAAATAAATGACATATGAACTTTTGGTTTTACGAAGCTCAAATTCAACTTCAAAACATTTGGATTAATTTTAACGCTTTAAAATTTTTGTTTTATGGCATTCCTAAATAACGTGAATTTTATCTCGTAGACATGTTCACCATCTTGCGCCAGTGTTCGCCGCTGCCGCCAAAGCGACGCATTTGGCGTACACCGCAGCCAAACTTTTGTCGACTTCCGGTGAAATCAAGTGACCTTGCGTAAAAACTGCCGAACTGTGGTCAGACGGTATGCACCGGTATTGACAAATCAAGCAGGGCCATTGCTTATTATAAACGACAATCGAGATTATTATTAGTCAATATATTGGGGAGAGAGAGAGAGAGATGGGGTTTAACGTCCACTCGACACAAACTAGTTCATTTCGGGACTAACACATAGTTCAATTTTTATTTCAATAATTCACTTGCGTGTAGGGATCTTTAGCAGTGAGAAGAAACCAGAGGACCTGGATAAAACCCATGAGGTTGGACAGGCGACCCTACTCCTTGTCACACACAACCGTGGAATCGAAACCATGCCAGTTGACTCAATGACAGACTTTATGATACAGCGCGCGCACGCTAACCATTCAGCCATCCAACACCCCCAATATATTGGGGAGTTTTAAATATCAATCACCATATCTTGATGTTTGATTGGATATATTCCTGATCTGACACTCTCAGATAATTCCTGACACTCTCAGATAATTCAAGAGACCACTATAATTTCTGAAACTCTCAGATAATCCAAGAGAACATTTAAACTTCTGAAACTCTCTGATAATCCAAAGGAACTTGGTAATTTCTGAAACTCTCAGATATAGAAGAGAACATGTTAATTTTGGATGACAAAGCAAACATAAAATAGATAAGAAATTATCTCGGCATATAACCATATATGAAATACTTTCGCCATCTTTAATTATTAATGGCAGGGCTCTACAATTGAGCATCGTAGGGAATATATATGTAAAATGTTACAATACTTACAGCAGTGAGTTTTTTAGTTGTTATATTAGGAAAACCTGTAAATAAAACTGATGGTGATGATGTTGGTGCTTCCAATCTGTAAATAGAAAACATTTTAAATATAAACAATCATCTGATCTGTTTAACCCTTAACCAGTCATTGTCGACTATAATCTCCACAACGGTATACAGCTAAGTGGTCACGGTCGAACACAGCAAGAACCTTTTTTATAAGCTGCATTTGAGTATTTAGTTTTGTATTTAATTGATATTGCCACGCATGCGTGTCAAACAGGAACTTGTCTTGTCAAGGGCATTGAGAAAAACATGTCTTTGTTCAACATTTTTTGACGAAAAAAGTAATTTAACGATGTAGGGAAGATTAAAGACGCTCGAAGTGGTTGAAATAATTATGAATGATTCCAACTCTGATTATATCGATGATACTGATTCTGGAGATGATATTTCTGCTGATATTAGAATGATTTGCAAATTATAGATCTACTTATCCCCTTCAACTTTTTTTATTGGTGTCAAGAGTCTTTCATTTAAAATTATCCAGCAGTAGTCGATTGAAATAGGCATACAAAATATTTCACTTCAGCCTTTAGTTAGCCAGACGTCGACTGGTTAAGGGTTAACCACACTATTGAATATAAACCTTCAGTAAAAAATCATAAACAGTCCAACTTTCCATAAAAATTACTTTAGTCTTCGACGTAATGGAATGGATTGGGGTTAAACTTTTTGGTCATTTTTTTTTTTTATAAACAATATTTTATTTCAATTGAAAATGGATTGGGGAACACGCTAAGCCTATGTTGTCTCCTCTTCACATTTTTTCCATTCTTAGATTAACATATATATTTCATTTCTATCATTTCCATGGTTTACTGTTGAATTCAAACAGCCAAGGGATCTTTCAATATTTACAATGGTGGACATGGGTTTCTTATCCCATCAGAACAATTAGACACACAGTGTTCTTGTCAACCCACAAACCCCAAATCTGAAAAGTGACGGATGGGCTTGAAAAATCTTAAAGGACAATATCTGTGTCAGTCATTATTACATATGTGATAGAACTGGTTAAATACATTCCAAATATACTTTTAACACACAGATCATTGCTACGGGAGACGTGTAACAAGCACGTGAAGAAACGGGAAGTGACGCCAAACATGACAAACATAAGTTGTCCTTCTGTATAACAGACTGAAGTAACAAGCGGTAACAGACAAACGATCGAATTTCATTTCACTGATAATTCCGTTGAAGTTGAAAAGTTATTATATGGAACGGTGAGAGGGTATTTCACAATTCAAAAATAGAATTGGCTGTCACTACCTAAGGGACACGAGAAAAAGTAGAAAAATCCCGTGCATTCCCCCGTTTTTATTCATTCTGTTCTTAATAAAAACATGGTAATGCACAGACTTTTTCTAATTTGTTTGTTATCTTTTATCTACTGACAGCCAATTCTTGATTTGAATTGTCAGATATCCTTTCATCGTCAGATATAACTACTTTTCATCTTCAACGGAATTATCAATGAAATGAAATTCGATCGTTTGTCTGTTACCGCTCGTTACTTCAGTCGGTTATATATATGGACCACTCATGTTTGACGTCACTTCCCGTTTCTTCACGTGCTTGTTCGACATCTCCTGTAGCAATGATCTCCGTGTTAAAATTATATTTGGGATGTATTTAACGAGCTCTATGACATATTTTATAATGACTGACACCAATATTGTCCTTTAAGCCTACACCAAGAATTGAACGCTGGACATTCTAGTCACGAGGCCAGTGTCCTACCACTTAATTTTACATGACATCTCACCTGGGTTTTTTAGCAAGTATTTCATCTATATCATTATCTGGGTGTGGTCTTTTACCATTCTGTTGAATATTCTCCTGGTCTTGGGACGGTTTGGGTTTGGGTTTGGAAATAAAGTTCTAAAATAAAATTGAAGTAACAAAATATAACAATTCATATCCTTGTAAATACTGAATGAAATTAAACCTTTTTTGGACTGATAGTCCTTTTAGAGAGAGAGAGAGAGAGAGGGTTTAACCTCCACTCGACACAAAAGAGGTCATTTCGGGAATAACAATTTTATTTCAATCAATCAGTAGCGCGTAGGGGTGGGAGGAAACCAGAGGACCCCACTCCTTGTCATGTACAAGCGGGGAATCAAAACCACGCCACTTGACTCAATGACAGACCACCGGATACAACACGCACCATATCGCCACCCAACCCCCCGATAATCACTTTAGAGATTCAACTTTCACAATATTGTAATTCAAAACTCTACAAATGACAGTCAGTGGCTTTATTTAAATATTTATCAGTTTGTACTTTGAAAGTCCAAAATTTAAAAAAAAAAGAGTATAGAATTGTAACACAATAAAGATTGAAATATGAAGTCATGAAATATACCTTCCAGGTTTCTTTAGCGATTTTCAGTGGAGATCTCCAACCAACTGTAACAGATAAACACCAAAAGTTAATTCATGAAGGACAGGGATATTGAGAGAGAGAGAGAGAGAGAGAGAGAGAGAGAGAGAGAGATGGGATTTAATGTCCACTCGACACAAACTAGGTCATTTTGGGACTAGGTGGAAACCCGAGGACCAGAGGAAAACCCACGAGGTTGGACAGGCGACCCTAGGAATATTGCAAGACTATCATGAAATTTAACGTCCTACTGTTCTGCTTCGTCTGGGTTAATGAAGACGTACATATGCCATTCATTTGCTATGAGGGAATTTTGCCTGGGCAATGGCACTATGGCCTACCCTTATATCGAATTCCAACTGCAAAGGGATCTTTTACGTACATGCCAATGTATACACGGGTCCTTGGTTTTTCGTACCATCTGAATGACTAGACAGCTGTCTGTCAGACCCTCCATCCTACACAACTGACATGGAAAAACCACATTGGAAAATCGCGATGAATTTTCTCGACCAAAGCAGGGATCGAACACACGACCTCCATGCTAGTGACTGTGGCTCCTGCAAGAATATCAAGTGATTTGACTTCAAATAGTAATCAATAGGGTTTAAAACAGTATAACCCTTTGAAAATTAAATGAGTAAAGGATATATAGATAGTACTTTTACTAACAGAAACCACTACCAACTTACCTAGGAGTCTGGCTACTAAATTAGAATCCAGTAAAAATGGATTAGGTGCATTAGGTATTTTATATTTAGAATTAATAGGCAGACGTAAAGCTTCAAGATGTCCACATACGAGATCTGTCAACCATTGAACATTAACAACAGGAATCTTCCATTCTTTAGCTTTCTGATATTTTATACCCTCGGGTCTATAGAAAAAAATCAAATAAATAAAGTGAAAATTCAAATATCATTTCCCAGAGCCAGATTATTTGGCAATCTAGACGAAGCCAACTACTTACAACCCACCCCACCCCATACCATCAAAAAACAACACAAAGAAATTTTCACAACTCTGTTTTCAAACACAGATCTAGATGTTTTCTAGAAACAAAATTGCTAAATTAATTTTAAATATGGAAAACATCAATCTTTCATTATTTTTTTCAAATAAATGAAATGAAATGAGGTTGAACATCCTACTGTTCTGCTCTGACTGGGCTAATGAAGACAGGCATATGCTATACAGTGTACTATGAGGGATATTTTGCACTATGGTCTACTCTTAAATCAAATTCCAACTGTCAGGGGATCTTTTATGTGTACGCCAATATATACACATCTGTTCCTCCATCCTGCATCCCTGACAAGGGGAAACCATGCTAGAATTTTTTCAAATATAAACATTGTGACCCTCAAAGGTAAGTACTGTGACTTCAGTGTTAATGTACCACTTGCAATTGTTGGCCTAATGGTAAACCAAGCCCTGCAGATTGTACACAAACACAAAAATCTAACAATGCTTTAATTAACAAAAAACAATTTTTATGGAACACATTCTCTGGTTCTATTCTAAAAGTACGTTTTTGACAAGTATCCTCTTATCATTATCATTGTGCGTGATAATGATAAAGAGGATACTTGTCGAAACGCCATGCCTTTAGAATAAAACTAATGATTATTTCCCATAAAATTTGTGTTCTGTTAATGTGTTTCCAAATCGCTAAATGCCACTTAAAGATTAATGTTTTAATTGCCTAAACTTAGGCCAATTGAAAATAAATTATGGTTCTCAGTTACTCACCTTTGAGCGACAGAGGTATCTGAGAACCCTAATCTTTTTTTTTATCATGGCCTTACTTTATGTTACATTGAATGGATAGAACTTACTTTTTACATATTAGAACTGAATTAGCATGTGTCATATAACCAGTATATTTAGCACCAAGACTTGTAATTAGTTGTTTTACTCTCTTTCTTTCTTCTCCATCAAAATTAGTCACACAAATAATCTACAATTACAAAATAAATCAACTGAAAAGGGGTTTACTGTCCTGCACAAACCGAGCATACCATTTACTGTTAGTGATATTTGGCCTGGGAATTGGCATTTCCTGTAGTCAATGGTTGTTTTATGAGTACTCCAATAGCCACACAATACTTGTTTTTTTTTTCTTGACCCATGAAAACGTATATTAACAACTCCCAGGTTGGATTCAACTGGATTAAAAGATGCCCATCAAAAGATTTTAATTAACACTGTATGAATATATATATCGACTGCAGAATTGTCAAATGATTAATAAAGACCGAGATATGAATCGATTAATTAAGAATGAGAAACAGAATAATTAATAAAGCATGAGATACAGAATGATTAATAAAAAATGAGATGCAGAATGATTTATGAAGTAGAGAATGATTTATAAAGTATGAGATACAGAATGATTAATAAAGCATGAGATACAGAATGATTTATAAAGTATGAGATACAGAATGATTTATGAAGAATGAGACACAAAATGATTTATAAAGTATGAGATACATAATGATTTATAAAGTATGAGATACAGAATGATTAAGTATGAGATACAGAATGATTAATGAAGAACGAGATACAGAATGATTAATAAAGCATGAGATACAGAATGATTAATAAAGTATGAGATACAGAATGATTAATAAAGTATGAGATACAGAATGATTAAGTATGAGATACAGAATGATTAATGAAGAATGAGATACAGAATGATTAATAAAGCATGAGATACAGAATGATTAATAAAGTATGAGATACAGAATGATTAATAAAGAGATACAGAATAATTAATAATGAGATACAAAATGTGCAAACCCCCATATTACTGACCTGATTCTGACATGGTTTCTGATCACCGAACGGAACTGGAAGATGTAAACCTTGAGTAGGTGGTGACATCTTCTTCTGAACTAGACAATCATTTAACCAAAATGCTGTAACAACTCGCTTCTGATCATTCATGGCCTAAAAGTAAATAATAATGGAATCTATACATAATTCATAACCCCGTAGATCATTTATTAATAAAGACTTTTCACCCAGATTTATAACTACAATTAATGATTAATGATTGATCGTTTTCTTATACGGGGTGTATAAAGGTGTTGCTATGGGAGAAATTTTCCATTGACAACAGCACTACAATCTACTCTTTATTTCGATTTTCAACTGTCAAGGGATTTATAATGTACTGCAAATAGTATGACAAAGCATTTTTTTTTTAATTGGTCCAATCTGAATGACTAACCACTCCTCCTTGCCAGACCCTCCTGGTTAGAGATAGTAAGAGAAATGGGGTCAACATCTATTCGACACAAACTCTATCATTTTGGGTCTTTAGCTGTTGGAGGAATCTGGAGTACAAAAACAAATCCCACATGTTTAGAAAGGCGACGCCACAACTTATATGATAAAAGGGGGGAATAAAAACCTCGTCACTTGGCTCAATGATAGACCTTATGATCTACGACGTATGAGTTAAAACATTCGCCCCTTGGTTAGAGAGTCACCCAATCGTAAATTTTGAAAACATATTGACCACAGTGTGGCGTATAAGACAGTTAATACTTACAAGTTGAAAGACATCACTATGCTGGTTATAACATAAAACATGTGTTATACGACTAGAGTAAGAATCATCAACTTCACCACCATGTTGATCTATAACCTATACAAATATATAATATTATATAATAAAATATATAATAGTTATCTAATCAAATAAAATGTATAAGAGTTATCTTATAAAACAAATATAATATTATATAATCAAATATATAATAGTTATCTAATCAAAGAAAATATATAATAGTTATCTTAATAAAACAAAATATATAGTAGTTATCTTATAAAACAAAATATAAAATAGTTATCTAATAAAATAAAATAGGGTGAACTGTCTAGTGCAAGTAATGACTCGCACCTCCAAACGGTTACTAACCGGTTAATAGCTACTATTATAAACTTATAGCTATGAATAACAAAACATCCTAACCGTAGGAGCATTAGAACTGTCCTAATTTTCTGCACAGACCAGGGTAATGATGATGGGTATATGCCGTGTAGTGTGTGCCATGAGAGAAATTTTGCCTGGACAGTATTTTTCTGCTTACTATTTATTCATCCTATTCAACTGTCAATGGTTGTTTTATGTACACATTAACATGCTCATGGAACTTTTATTTATTCCATCAGTATGAATAAATACTGAGTCATTGCTGATCCAAGGCAGGTCCCCTCCCCTGTCCAGCATAATTGACAAGAGAAATCCATACAGAAAAATCCTGAGAAACTAGTCTGTTTCACAAAGCAAAATCAACCTTACAACTTTTCATTAAGATTCCCACAACTCCTATATTTTACAGACAGATAATTCCATACTATGTAATATCTGGTTAATAGTATTAGGTCAGAAGTCATAGTTGGAATAAATCCCAGTTAATATTGCCATATACTCACATCTTTCCATGTCTTAATCTCATCAGCTCCAAGTAGTTGATGATAATCAGTTATATAAAATACACAGCCTAGTAAACACATATCTGGTGGTACTGTAAATATAAATATAACATTGTTCTATATAATACAACCTAGTAAACACATATCTTGTGGTACTGTAAATATAAACATAACATAGTTATATATAAATAACCCAGTAAACACATATCTTGTGGTACTGTAAATATAAATATAACATAGTTATATATAAATAACCCAGTAAACACATATCTGGTGGTACTGTAAATATAAACATAACATAGTTATATATAAATAACCCAGTAAACACATATCTGGTGGTACTGTAAATATAAACATAACATAGTTACATATAAATAACCCAGTAAACACAGATCTGGTGGTACTGTAAATATAAACATAACATTGTTATATATAAATAACCTACTAAACACATATCTGGTGGTACTGTAAATATAAACATAACATTGTTATATATAAATAACCTAGTAAACATATCTGGATGTACTGTAAATATAAATATAACATAGTTATATATAAATAACCCAGTAAACACATATCTGGTGGTACTGCAAATATAAACATAACATATAGTGATATATAAATAACCTAGTAAATACAGATCTGATGGTACTGTAAATATCAACATAACATAGTTATATATAAACAATCTAGTAAACAAATATCTGGTGGTACTGCAAATATAAACATAATATAATTATATATAAACAACCTAGTAAACACATATCTGGTGGTAGTGCAAAATATAAATATAACATAGTTATATATAATACAACCTTGTAAACAAATATCTGGTGGTACTGTAAATATAAACATAATATATACAACCTAGTAAATACAGATCTGGTACTGTAAATATAAATATAATTATATATAGCTAGTAATAAACACAAATCTGAAAATAAAATGGGGTTTAACATCCCACTGTTCTTCTCCGATTGGGACACATATCTGTGTTTCTGTAAAAATGAACATCACTATATCATAGCTAACTCTTCATGCATATTTACTCAATGTGTTTTCAACATCATGTTTCAATGAGGGATAATACAATTGCATGATCATTGGAGACACAGAGAGAGAAATGGGGTTAAATGCCCACTTGACACAAACTAGGCATTTCGGAACTAACATATGGTTCAATTTTATTTTAATAATTAGCATGCGCTTAGGGGAAAACTGGAGAAAACCCACGTTTGACATGCGACCCTACTGTTTGTCGCGTACAAGCGGGGAATCGAAACAAGCCACTTGACACAATGACAGACCTTATGGTTTCACATGCACATGTTAAACTACTAGACCACCCAACCTCCTCATAGGACACAAGTTCGCTTTTAATACAATATATAACAATTTTAACTTTATAAGGCCTAAAAAATATTCTGCTGTTTAAGGTTGCCCGACCAACCTTATTTTGTAAAACTAATATCACAGACCCTAAACTTTTTGCTCTCATTGCCCAGGCTCTAGAATAATTCATCTTGCCGTGATTTTCTCTAGACAAATTCTAGCGTAAAAATTTCGTTATTATTTTCAGTAGTTAAGCTAGAATTGCTAGCAAATGAATAATAAATACCCGACAGGGCGACAATAAAATAAAAAAATTTCCGAAGGACCAACACTATTTTTGTGGGGTCAAATAAATTTAACCACTGGTATTTCTTCTTTTTTTTTGGCCTACCAGATTTTTCAAAGATAAATATTTCTATCATAAAGCTTAATATTATTATAACTAGAAATAGTCATGTCTCACCATTTTCAGTAGTATCGTGACCATAGTATATAGGTACTGCTGGAGTAGGTGGGCGTGGTCCAGATACAGGTTGAGCAGTTCGACCAGGATACATTGGTGGTGGAGGCCGATTCATCTCTAACATCTGACTTATCTGTAAAATATAGGTGGAGGTTTATATTATATTAAGTCATGTCAATCCAGTTTTTAGTTTTATGGGGTCTTGTTCAATAAACATGTCACTTAATTCCCTGTGTGATGTTTTGTAAAAATTTCAAAATTGAAAACTGAAATTTTTTTAAAAATTGTTTGGGTTTAGTAGTGGAAGGGAAGTCTACTTCCAGAGAATCAGATCTCTATATTTTGACAATAGTGAGCAGCTCTGACTAAATGTGATACATCACGAAAAACCGAGGTCCCAAGTACACATTGGCGTGCACGTAAAAGATCCCTTGACAGTTGGAATTCGATATAAGAGAAGGCCGTAATGCCGCTGTCCGGTCAAAATTTCCTTCATAGCACACTGTTTGGCATATGCCCGTCTTCATCAGTCCAGTTCGGAGCAGAACAGTAGGACATTAAACCCCATTTCATTTCATTTCATTGCATAAAGTAAGGCTTTCTACTGTACGCATGCTTGTGCTTTTCTAGCCACCATCAATACAAACCACATATCAATCTATTTAATGATCAAAATAGATTTTCAACATTACACCTACCTTCGATTTAGTCATGTCGGCATTATTAGTAATATTACGTAAAGTTCGCTTCTGTTGTAAAGCTTCTTGTTGCAGTTGTTGCATCATACCAGAATTTGGTAACCCTGGTAAAGACATTGGTGGCATCTGACCCTGCATTGAAACTTGACTTTGCATGTGACCCTGTGTTTGTCCTTTTGAAGGTGAAATATTGGCATTTTGAGGACCTTGAAATTGGTGATGTGCCTGCATTTGAGGATGAGGTGGCCTTTGCGGATGTCCTTGAGGCATACGATGACCTTGTACAGGAAACTGACCCTGCATTTGAGGCCGCATCTGCCCTGGAGGTGATGACATTTGACTCTGCATTATATTTGGAAGCTGACCTTGACTTCGAGGTATCTGTCCTTGACCTGGATACCTCATTTGACCTTGGGTCATTTGTTGTGGAGGAGGACCTTGGTGATGGAGAGGAATCTGTCCTTGGAAATTCTGCATTTGTTGCGCTTGGTTTTGGCATGGCATCTGGCCTTGACCTTGTGGCTGCATCTGCATTAGACCTTGACCTTGACCAGGCTGCATATGTCCTGGACTTTGAGGTGGCATTTGACCCTGACCCATATGTGGCATTTGATTTTGCATAAACATCTGATTTTGTGGATGTCCTTGACCTTGATGTGGTACATGAGCTAAGGGATGACCTTGAATTGGAGATTGGCCTCTTGTTGGAGAATGACCCTGATTCATTCCCATACCAAAATGCATGCCTTGCATTGGTGTTTGTCCATATTGCATGGTATGTCCAGGACTCTGGGGAACTCCAGGCATAGGATATTGTCCGTGAGGAAACATGGAAGCTAGAGTTGCAGATATGTCAGCAGGGTCAGAAGACTTTCCACTGGCTTGTAATCTGCTGCTGACCATTCTGGCCAGTGCTTCCTTGGCACTAGGAGTTCCTGGACGACTTCCATTTCTTGGGGAGTCATCACTGGATGATTTACGCCGCCTTGCAAAAGGGCTTGGACCACCAAGTGCCATTTGTTGACCAATAAGATTGGAGAGATCGCCAAGATCTGGAATTTTGCTGACAATTGGTGGTTTGGGTTTGGGTGGAGGTGTTTCTGGTTTTGGATACACTATTAGCCGAGGATGGTAAATAGTCTCATCTTGAATTGCTTCTTTCTTGATACACTCAGACACCCAATCTGGGGTAACAATCTTCACTTTCTCTTTGAACAAACCTTCAGTATACTTCAGCTATAATTTAATAAAAAGATTTTTTTTCAAAAGTATAAATATAACGTCCATTTCAGACAGTACATTCAGCCCTGAGTTAAAATAAAATACAGAAAACATCTGTACATTATCACTTTCAACCACAATGGATAGATAATCTAAACAGTGACATCAAAACTCGAAAGTCTCAATCGATGCACAATTTTCCTAAGAGCAGGTAGGCTAAGCTTCATTTCAATCATAGTCGACCTGGCAGAAGTAAAGAAAATCACCAAGTTCATTTAATATTTTCATCAGAGTGATTCTGCCTTTTAAAAGCCACTACAAGTTTCACTATATAACTTAACTATATATTCATTGAAAATAAAAGTCTCATACCCCATCCGTGCCACTAGCTATTAAATGTGTAACATTTTTATCGAACTTGAGTTGACATCGTCCTCCATTGTAGATAAGCATAGACCACAAGGAGCGAGCATCTGTTATATCTAACTGTAAAACAAAAACATTGATTTAATTAAAATCTTCTGATTACCAATTCAGTCATTTAGAATCCCTTGCAAATTACGAATCGAAAAAAAATGGTTCTATTCAGACATTCAACATCTTCTGCAGACGATAAATATTTCAGAGATTATCGGCTGTTGAAATTGTTTTGTTTTCATTATCAAATGTTAAATTGAATGTATTTGTACATTGTAAGGTAAATGCATGATCATGATCAGCCACTTAAAAGATAAAAGAATTGTTTAAATTTGATGATCAAAGCTGTAAGAAACCACAAAACAACAATACCGATATTTCGTGCATATCATTTTAGAATATGTTTTGACATCAAGTAATAATTTACAAGGTATTTCTCTTTGGACGGCTTCGAAGTGAAAATATACCATTACTAAAACAAAGTTATGAAATGAAATGGGGTTTAACAGCCTACTGTTCTCCACCGATTGGGCTAATGAAGACAACAAGGTGAAACCATGCTGGTAAATCCTGGGAAAATTTCTCCACCAAAAACAGGAACAAACCGCGGACATCCTAGTTAGTGATCTAACCCCTTACTCATTGAGCCACCTCAGCTCCCTCAACCAAAGTTGTATCAATGCATATAGACCAATGTCTTTCATGTTCTGTACAATCAAGAGGCCAAACATCAATTAAGAATCACACTGTTAAAACTGGCATATCTTTTCCCCACAACCATACCGTGGAATGACTGGTAACTTACCCTGGAAGGACAGGCAACTACACCAGAGAATAAACATCCTTCTAACGCAAATCTTTCCTTCGGTAACTGTTTCTTACAAATAACTGAAAGTCGTACCCAATCACTCTATTAAAGAAAAATACATTATAAGTTAATAAAAAAATGATTCCTTTTGGCGAAAAATAACGAATCAAGGTGAAAAAAAGAAGGTACCGTAATAACAAAACATTGTACAGTATGATAAAATGATAAGGATAAAAAAAACCCCCATCATATATAGTTCTTACCGAAACAATAGGTCGTTCAAATATCTCTTTAGCTTCAGAATATTCATCAGGTACTGTTGAGTCTGCGATCACATGACTAACCATTTCACTCAGGTACGTGTCACGCTTCCCTCCTTCCGATATCAAAAGATTTATTACCTGCATAATATAAATATACAATTACTACAGTTATTATCAAATACAAGGAATAAGGCAGTATTTGGAATAACAGACAATCAGATCTACAGGCCGTGCAACTTTCTAGGACTATCTGACTTGAGGAAACCTTCCAACCAACAGCTTGTGGGGACATCCTTAGAGCAGAGGTGGGGAAGAGTGGTATTTTCATATTGCAGCAATAGGGACGAATAGGAATCGTCTGATCAGAGACCATTCCTACTAGGCTACTTTTACATGCAGCGCAAATCCCCCTAAAATTTGAAGAGTCTAAACTCTAAGACTGCAAAAGTTCAATAGCATCTTCCTCAACACTGAAAACCAAAACCTCTGTCAATCATTGTACGTGTCATGTTCTTATAATTGACAGCTCCAACTCATAATAATAACTTTTTATTATGTTGGAGGGGATAAAATTAAGTACAATTTTTGACAAAGAACTTCTGAATTGTTGATAAAGAAAACATCAAGATTGTTAGCTCTGCAAATTTACTTCTGATCAAAGATCATACCCTCGACTAAGTAAAACTAAAAAAAATGGCTAACATTCATTATCAACTTAAGAGTCTTAGATTATATATCTGAGTTTTTCATGTTTAGAACAACTTACATCATGCGGTATATCTCCGACGATATAAAAAGTCACATCTTTGAATATCATTGTTTTCTCCTCCATTTTTAGATTTTAATTTAGTCTCCAAATGTATTATAGTTGTGACATTTTCTTTAATGTTTTTTTTTTTTTATCCCTTTCCCGCTGAATCGCGTGCATTAATCAAGTCTCGAAACGTCTCAACCCAGATTTGTGTTTATTGGAGATGTTTCGTTTCCTCTGATGTTTAAAATATTACTGGTTTAAGGCTCATTTTCAAAATGATGATTTACATTTCACACGTTTGACATTATTAATCAGTATGTAATGTAAAGAAAATATTATGGAACTATATTTCTTCTGTTGTTGAACTTCTCTCGGAAACCTGAACGAACTTGATACATGGAAAGTACTGATGGGACGAAATATCTTCACTTTCACAAAAGAGCTGGAGAAAGGGTGAAGACATTGGAGTTGCGTCCCCTGGATCAAAATGAGAACATTAATCAATTTGCTCAATGACGTAGATAAAAAAAAAAAAGATTATATTATAATAAATAATAAAACCCCCCAAATATTTAGGAATTTTAAACAGTAATTTAAATCGCTACGCAAGTCAACCTAAAACATTGGTTAAAAAATCCTTGGGAACTTGTCTTGACATGAATCCTCTTTTGAAAAAAATGTTGGTCTAAAATGACTCCATTGAAACAATGAACTGAAATGTGGTTTAACATCCTACTTTTCGACGCCGATAGGCTAATGAACGACTTGACACTGCCCTCCGTCCTGCACCTCTAAGAGAATCCTGAAAAACTTTTTCGGACAATATTATATATCCCTGGAGTAAACCTGATCCACCACTCTCCCCCCCCCCCTCCCCATTGAAAACACATTTTACATCATACTGGTACAGTAATGACTGAGAAAGAATGAAGTTTAATGTTCACTTGACTTAGAAGAATACCATTTTCGATAGACATTCTATATTAAGTTGCAGGAGGGGTGGGGGTGCCCGATTTCTGTTGGAAGAAATTCTGTTAATATTCTGCTGAATTTGTCGGGCCTGTAGGAGAAACTAGTCTCAAATATTCTACAGTTTCTGAAAAATATTCACATATTGGGTTGCTGAAATTTTGTAAGGTTCTACAAATGACAGATCCACCAACAGCTTGTCACAAAATCAACCACATTAAGAACTATGAAATGAAATGGGGTTTAACATCCTGCTACGACTGGGTTAATAAGACGGGCATACACCATACAGTGTGCTATGAGGGAAATTTTGTCTGGACAACCATGCTGCGGCCTATCAAATTCCAACTGCCAAGGGATATATTACATGAACGCCAATGTGTACAAGGGACCTCAGTTCCGAACGACTAGATAACAGTCCTTGTCAGGCCCTCTGTCCTGCTCCACTGACAAAGAGAAACCACACCGGAAAATCCTGATGAACTTTCTTGGCCAACACCTGGATCGAAACTGTGACCTCCAGGCTAGCGAGCCAGAGTCTTACTCACTTGGCCACTGTGGCTACTGTTAAGAACAACAAAGCATATAATTATTAACATGATATTTATTAACAAATAACTTTCTGTCACCAACACATCCACTTATAGCATTACAAAAAATTATTTGATTTCATGTGGAGGCACTTAATGAAAAAAAAAAATAACATTCACAAGAATATATAGCCATTGTATAAAATAATTTAAATATAAGAGTTAATGACATCTTCACTAGCCAAGATAATACGTCACCTTTTGTGGTTTGAGGTTCTTTAAAAAAAAACTATACTAACTGCATTGTTTTCTCCAAATATCTCTCAAATTTAAATGAAAAATATTTATTTCATATTTGGGGAAAAAGGTAGAACTAGGAATACTTTGATCATTCTGAGACTAATATACTCAAAATCCAACATCTGTAAATCAGTAAAGAAATTGTGTCTGGATGTCATAGACTAAAATCTTTTTATGTCCAGTAGACTTGTAGAGTTAGATTTCACAGTCAGTAAAGAAATTGTGCCTGGATGTCATACACTAAAATCTTTTTATGTCAAGTAGACTTTTAGACTTCACAGCCGAGTATAAAGGTACACAACTCATAGTTGACTAATGAAGATGACATTAATAAAAAATCCCTAAGAGTAACTTTATTATGAAATTATTAATTAACAAAGGTTATTATTTTGCATTATTTTGTACTAGATATAAATGTCTATCACACCATAGTAAATCCAGATAACTCAACAGGATATTTTCATACATTATTTCAACTGGGCCATCCACCCCCCACCAGGGCTCTTGTTTTATTCTTTTTTGCCCCTCTAGAATCAATGACAGTGACACTGACTGACTGATTAGTCAATTTACATGTCTTAAAATACAATTGTCATGTCATATTTGGTGTCCGTTACCATTATTTCGAATAATGTTACTGGCAACTTGCCAATCGTAGATTATATAAAACTAGATGAAATATTGGACTTGCATGATAATTGCAAACCTCTCATAATTGAACGTAAAGCTGTTGTATGGTGGTGAACGTCAACAATGGCGCTAAGACCAGTATGTAAACTGTTTTTGATTGGTATGTAGAATCAGCCTACGAACCCAAAGAAATCAAGAGCAGATAATCTGAATCGTGAAAACCCTGTGAATGGACTCGTGGGGGTTAGTGGAGTAGAACGGAATGATACCACTGGGGATACCCATGTTTAGAGTGTATGAACTATCTCGAGAGTTAATGTGATCATAAATCAACTCATTTTTATATATAAATCATTATCATTTATAAAACTACTTTAAGACCTACAATAGGCAGATTTATCTCTTAAATAATGCCTGTTTAAAGATACATTATGGAAGATTAGATAAAGAGCTGGCAGTTCTCACTATAATAGTTAACAACTATATAATGTAAAGGGAATATGCTGAAAATTTCAGTCAAATTGTTTGACTCTAAGCCAAGAAAACCTTATTTTAAAATCAATGTAGCCTCGATTGTCATTGTTACCACTGTCACGATAATTAACAAAGTCTCAATTATCCATTATTTGCGGTTAATCATCAATGGCAGATTGGATTTACTTCCAATGAAAACCGGACACATAAGATGGTATGGGGAGTTGATTATGTTAATTAATGTCTAATTAATAGTTTATATAACATTTCTGGCCTAAAGAAAGACCTGCAATAGGCAGATTTATTTCTGGTAAATAATATTTTTTTATGTGGCCTTAGGTGATCTGATGCAACCTTAACAAGATTAAGAGATGATTTCTCTTGATGATCAATGGTCACAACTAGTATGTGAAAGGGAAAGTAGAGTTATCCTCTAGTTTGATTATGCAAGCAGAACGTCAAACGTCAAAAACATACATCTTTGATGAAAACTTCACAATAAGCCGGGTATGACAACATTTTTCATTCACATGTCAAGCATGAAAATAACATACATTAAATTTGCTATTATTCTCAAAAGCCAAGTCTACTGACTGACATAATGTCTAGGTCAGCTAGCTGCATTCCAAAAATATGCTATTCATTCAATATTGCTACTTCAAACTGGTAATATATGTATGTACATAGATTAATATTTTATCGATATGAAAATTACATTTTCTTAAAAAGATGATTATACGAATCAGCAAAGATTGATTAATATTTCATCAATATAAAAATGATATTTTCTTAAAATGATGACAAGGATTAGTAAAGATTAATTATAGAAATCTTTAATATAACAATTTCACGATTAAATAATGCTAAAAATCAGCAAATTATTATTTATTAACAAACATGTATTAAATAAGAGTTTAAAAGTGATTTCTGCTTTGATAGAGAAATGTTTGTTTGCAGATAGGGGAGCCACGGTGGCTCAGTGAGTAAGATGTTTGCTCTGCGTTGGCAGAGAAAGTTCATAGGGATTTTCCAGCATGACAACATATAGTTGTTCGGATGGGACGGAAAACTAAGGTCCTGTGTACCCATTGGCATGCACGTAAAAGAACCCTTGACAGTTCGAATTTGAAATAAGAGTAGGCCGTAGCGCTCAGTGTTGTTTGGGCAAAATTTCCCTAATGGCCTATGCCCGTTTTCATCATCCCAGTCAGTGCAGAAAAGGAGGATGTTAAACCCATTTCATTTCATTTTGCATGCAGATATTTGCCAAGTAATACTTGGCTACTAAGAAAACAATTTTTATTCTCATAACTTCAGCAGTCACTGACCAGTAAACATGATTTGAATTTTGGCTGAAGTGTGTCAAACATCTGTCAGTGGTTGTTTTCAAGGATTGTGCAGACAGTACTCACAGATTCAATCTTGATATTTACTACAGAGAGATAGAGGGGTAGAAAACAAAACAAATGGGACTTAAATTTTGCTTGACACAAACTAGGTCATTTTGGGACTAACATGTTACAAGTTTATTTCAATAATTCGTTTGCGTGTAGAGGTCTTTAGCAATGGGAGGAAACCAGAGACAACCCCCGTACAAGCTGGGAATCCAAACTACTTGACTCCATGACAGACCTTCCAATCTAAAGCGCATGATTTTGGTCATTAAGCCCAGCCCCTCTCTCCAGGTTAGTAAGCTAGTCCCATACTCAAAGAGCCACGCAGTAATCGTTATAATGAATAAATGAAGTTTGTTCGACATGCAAAGGAAGTGATCTATAAACTATGATCATATTTAACTCACATAAACTTGAACACTTCAAAATTTAGATGAAAAAACTTTTAAAGTTAATATTAATTTCATACTTTACGGCACATCTTAAGACAAAAAATAAATATTGTTTGAGCAACTAAAAATAATGAAATGTAGTAAACTGTAATAATTATAGATACATGTCCATGCTAAAATAATTTGTTTTTTTTTTACAAATGTTAGGCAATTTCATGCAGTAACTTTAATTTATAAATGTTAGGCAATTTCTTGAATTGAACAAAGAATTTTTATAGGCATGCTTACATATACATTATAACATCTGAAGATGCTCGATAAAGAGCAGACAGTTAGCTTATGATTAGACGTCGATCAGAATGAAGTAAAAGGGGTTGAATTTTGTAACTGGACGTATTTTCTATTTATTTATGTAAGAGGTGATTTTTAAAATATGTGCTTCTGTGATTTGATTTTAGAAGAAGGAATTTGTGTGATATGTCCAATGGGAATTAATTGATGAATGAAACGGGGGTCAATGTTTCGTCAACATAATACTTGAGTCATTTTGAGAATAATATGTGGCAATTTACATTTCAAATGTTTCATGTACAATTGTGTAAACAATTTTGTTTTAGCATACTCAAATTTCAACTGCTAAGTGTTCTTTAACATGTAAATCAATGTGGACCACGTTTTCCCCATGCTATCCAAAAGATATGACACTCTTTGTCATTCCTGCAGGTCCCTTTATTTTTTTCAACATTTTTTGTTTGGCCTCTGAATGGTAAACTTTTCATTTCTTCTTTTATTAAGAAAATTCAATGGAGTTTTTATTCCCTTCTTTTTACCTTTTTGATTTAAAGGTAGATTTATGTACATAATGGTGCTATATGTTTCGATTTCTACCCATAGCCTATATGAATTGTCGACATGCCTCTGAGCATTAAGTATTAGTCCCCATTCAACATAACTTTACTCCAACAATAATTAAATGTACTCTATTACATTCTCAAAACTTGATAACGTTGAGAGTAAATAGTGAGATAATTCTAAAATTTCTGTGGTTGGTTAAAAACAAGCCATCCAACAAACTGTTAATGCATGCACTTAAAAAATCTGTTACAGTTTCAAAACCCCAATATCCAAAGGACAAGTCCAGTTGTGGATTTACAAAAATATACAACATCAGTTATATTTAGAAGAATAATAAACTTATCTAACAACATTTAAAGAATTGATACATTTAATTTGTTTAAACATTATGATAATCAACAACAGTTTATACAATATGATAAACAACATATACATAGTGAAAGATTTCGTCTAATTTTAAGGTGATATACTACGAGTAGTCATCAGTTTATAGGAGAAATCCCTTAAGTATATTTAATAATCAACAGTTTATAATACGATTTCCATATTGTGTATAAGGAAGGTCAAAAAAACCCAACATGTGTTTACGATTACCCTACCAAACCTATTTTATTAAAATTGTTGACCTTAAACTTTTTTCTCTCAGTCTTCTAGACCTTATTTTTGGTATCATTTTCAAGAATTTTACTCAGTAATTAAGCTAGAAATGCAAGAAAATAGATAATGCAAACCCAGAAAAAAATAAATATAATAAAAAAAAAGATTTTCAAATTGGCCAACCCTATTTGGGGGGGGGGGGGCGGGTCAAGTAACCATAATCACAGGTATTTTCTTTTCTTGACCTAACAAAGTTTGCCTAATTTGAAAGTGATCTATATATCCTGTACACGTTAATTTTCATCAGTTTAAAAGAAGAAATCCCAGATATAATTTAACTGAAAAAAAAAACCCTTACTCATTCTTTGTGTAGGGCTCTTAATTAGAATCTTTTATTCTAGCCTGAAGATCTTTGATGTTTTCCAAGAAATAATAATGACCAGTTGTCAGAAGGACGAATTGCTTGAATAGCCATCGTCTCGTGTCTGGATAAACTTGTCTGTAACTTATTATTTTTTTTTGCATGTCATAATTACCATGTGGCAAAATTTACAAACGGTATCGGGTAGTCACTTTTATCAGATTACTCTACAGAAAGTTGGAGGCAAGCTGCATAAATTCTGTAAACTATTTTGGCAATCTTTTCCACACAGCCCAATATTTTAATCTACCTGGTAGTCATATCTTTAGATTTTGGCATTTGACTTTCTTACATGTACATAAACATTTTATTTTGTTGTTTGGTGACCCAGTGAATATTGGGACTTCTCCTTTAAACGGAAATACTTGAATGATATAAACTATACAATAATCAACAACAAGCTTTAGACTAACAAAGTTAGTTTTTTCATAATAGCTGATAGAGATCATAGTTTCAACCTTAAAGGAGAACTTCAGCTATTGTATCATAATTCTATATTAAACTATACACAGCCATCTGGCTTTATGGATACGATGGTAATTAGAATAACACTGCATCCAAAGTCAAAATGGGAACGGAAAGATTATTTTTAAATGGTACTATATAACCTTATGAAACATTTCACCAAGTTTTAAAAATATTCCGTCTAATCGACTATTTTATATTGCGTTCACAAGATTTCATAAATTTGAACGTCAATGAGCAGACAAGCCCAAAATTTAAAAGCTTTAAAGTAAAAAATATCGTAACTCTGCAAATGTAAATGGGGAGAAAAGTCTAAAATTTTAGATATAAACAAATATCAAATCTCTGCAATGGCTGGAATCCTACTCATATTGTCTGTACTCATTAAATACAAATGAGCAACGAGGCCAATTTTTTTTTCTGACAAATAATTTCTATCAGTTAAAGATGATGAAAAATAATTTTAATATTTGATGTTCTCAAATAAACATAAACGAAGACTTATCACATCCCCTAGTACACCCACCACCAGCAATTTCCACTTTTTGAAATTTAAGATTTTTTAAATTCAATAGGAGTCTTCCTTATGTTCCAATATACATGTATTCTGTTAAAGACCCATGTCCTGTATTGCGAACATTAATGGGTGAATATCTCAGCGATTTGAGAATGAAAAATTCTGAATAAGATTTGAACAAATCTAAACAAGACAACTTTGCAAAATCATGATCCCTTTCCTGTATACATTTACCTAGATTTCATAAATCTAAATGTAAACAGGGGGGGATAACTCTGATTTTTAATCGTAAAAATTCTTTATTAGTTCCAAATGAGAAATTCTACTGAGTTTTTAGAAAAAATATAATTACTAATTTTGTCCTGTGACACGTTTACAAGTTTAAAATGTCCAAGAAAAATTAACTCTTCCAAACATGTTGAAAATTTACATTATTTAGGACTCTTCTTTACACCCTAATGAACAATCCCATCCTTGACCTTGACATTGTATCTGGACAATTCGGACGGAAATGATGACAATATACGACCACATTAAATGTGGGCGTATAAAAATATTTTTCGTAGCAATATATATATATATATAAATCTATATTTCATGCATTCACAAAATTGTTATTTTTTAAAAAATGGCATCGCACATTGAACACAAAGAAAGACAATTAGGCCTTGACAGTCGCATATTGATAAATAGATATAATTTCACAGGAATAAATAGAAAGCAGATACCACTTGATATAAACTATAACTACATAATAATAGTACAATTGAGGGCTGGAAACGATTGGACGACAGGTGGAGTTTAAGCCAGTCAAATTTGATTTAATACTGGTCTTTGTCCAATGACAAGCCCCGATACAAAACTACAATATATAAATATACAATCTTGATTCAGCTGCCCACTAAAGCAAAAATCATTTATGATAGCAGAAATATATAACTCTTCTAATTTTACCTCTAGACTCTGGGTTTGACCCAAGGTCGTACAGTTCGCATGGCTCCAGGTGATTGACACACCTAACGACTGTTACAGGACGAACAAATCAATTTCATAACAAGAAAAATACTGTCAATATTGATGGAATATACAGCTTAAGTAATCTCAAACAAATGAAATGGATAAGCCTGAGATCTTGTTTCGAGTCTTTAAATTTACAGAATCAGAAATTGAGTCATAAATTTACAGAATCAGAAACTGACTCATAAATTTACAGACTCAGTAGTTGAGTCGTTGAGTCATAAATTTACAAAACAGACATGTCATAAATTTACAGAATCAGAAAATCATAATCAGAAATTTGCAGAATCAGAAATCATAATCATATTTAAATAATCAGAAATCATAATTTACAGAATCAGAAATTATAGTCATAAATTTATGGAATCAGAAATCTAATAATAAACCAACATAAAATCCAGTCATAAATTTACAACACTGGTCATATACCTAAAATTTACAAAATAGTCGATCATGTGATAAATTTAAATAAGATCTGGTCAAGTTCATAATGAGAAATCTAGATACAAAATTACAGAAATAGAAATCTAGTCATACATTTACTGCAAAATGAAGGAACTAGAAATCTAAGCATGAATTTACATGAAATCTAGTTGGAAAATTAATGAACTCGAAATCTAGGCATAAATGTATTACATAACAACCTAAGTTACACAATTAAGGAATTTGAAATCTAGAACATAAAATGGTTATATCTAGTTGTAAATGTCGAGCACAGGGCCAAATCAAATGAATATTTAGTTCTTCAGGGTTCTGATCAATTAATATCCTCTTGAGTCCCATGAAGAATTTCTTTCTTTAAAATTTCAAAACTTATAAATGTGCAACTAAAATAGTAAACAAATACTTTTTGTTTTTAAATTTACCAAATAAGAAGTTGTGTATTAAATTTACAGAATCAGATATATGGTAGTCATAAATTTACAGAATCAGATATGAAGTAAAAAATTTATAGAATCATAAATCTGAAAAACAAAAATTCAAATGGGAAAGGCCTAAGCCATCTACAATAGTCACCTATGTTTTAAATAAATAAATATTGAGACAAAGAAATCTATTATGATTGTTACAAAAATCTAAGCTAATAGTACAAAAACGTTTATTTTATGATCTTATTAAAACATGTTGATTATATTCAAGCACCAGATTAGTTTTAAGACAAAGGTTTAATAATTAGTTAAATGCTGAGAAATTATCTAAGGCCATACCATAAAATTATTTTGGTTCTCAGAAAATCCTTCCAAACAATCTGATAGAAGAGGGAGGTTTTTACTTTTGTGTTTTCATTTTGTCAAAGGATTAAGTCACTACTGGGCTAAATGGATTCTCACATCACATTTCACGGAACTACATTTACCTCATCATGTCGTTTATAGGAATGTAGGATTATCTAGTGTCATCAAGAATGTCAGGGTTGCGTACGCTTCAAATTTTATTTTTACTTCCTGTAACTGAGGAAATATATTTACAAGGGATAATTGACAAGATTGTTATTATTTCTTATATTTTGAAATAAAAACAGGTCATGCGGCCCTTTTTAAGTGACGCAGGAGTGGCTGTGAACCAGAATATTTTTTTTTTGTATGGCCTTATCAAGCTTTAAAATCTCAGTAGTCCCAGTCTATATTTATGTTTTTATTTTGTGGTATCAAAATATATAGTAATGAAGAAATTAATTAGTTAATTATAATGTTTCTGGGTGGTTTTTTTTAAAGTGATAAGCAAGATCTACAGAATAGAACTATACATGTTTTCAATTTTAAGTCACTGGGTCTACTATGACTTAAAAGCAAAGATGCAGTCAAATTATTCTGTGTGAACACACTGTATAATGCATGGAAATTCAGGCCATATTATCTTGAGTCAGCCTAATCTTGAAACAGCTAAACCACTTTGATTTAGTTTAAAATAAAGTATTGAATTAGATGGATCTTGCGTTATTTTGATTAATAATTAGACAAGATATACAAAACTTTACGTTTTCAAATATATGTGGAAGTCGGTTTGTCTACTAATTTCAGTGCACATAATGTCTGAATTAATCGATGGTTGGAACACATAATTGATTATATCTCAACTTCGGTATCTACGGAACAAAAATCTCAAATGTAGACAGATCCCCATTAAATTAAAACACGTTTTGTTAACCAAATCAAAGAGTTTTAGTCATTTTAAAAGACATCTTGGTCATAAATGTCAGATTCTCTCGTCAACATAATACATAATTTGTGACATGTAGCAGAACATATAAGTCAAACAAAAATTATATATAAACTATAACACATACTTATGGAAAACAGCTACTAGTTCATTTGGATGACATTTCGAAGAGTATTTACTAAACGTTATCCAGCTAATTAAGTAAAACAAATTGTGAGGCAAACAAATACTCTTTGAAACATTGCCTTTAAAAGATTAAAATAATATGTTTCTTATAACGTAAGCTTTGACATACGGCAGGGAATAATACTGAGAGGTGGATAAGAAAATCCCTGAGAACAAATAAAGCTACATATTTAAGAAAAAAGCTATCTTTTTTTTCTCCTCGCAGCAATGAATTAAATAATTGATAATCGCTTACAACAGTTAGTATTTAAATACAGAAACAATGAATGTACACGATTTTATCAGCAGTAGGAGATTAAAAATGAGTTAAAAGTTATCCAAAAATATTTCTTATAAAATCTTATTTTTAATTTGATCTAGATCTGGAGACTACAAACTGGAGTCACATGGATACAGCAAAGGTACAAAGATATAGACCTTATATACTACATCATAATGAGTTTAAAGTAAGGGGAAAATTTCTAAAATATGTCTGATTTACCATGCTAACAAGCCGGTCCTATTTCAATAATAGCATTAATTAACAAAGTTAATAAATTCTATACTTCTACACAAAACTTAAGTTAATATTAGCAATAATGTTAACAAGTTTATAAGCCTACACTTCAATAAAAAACATAACCTATGTTAATATTATTAATTATACTTCAATACAAAATTTATGCTATCATTATAAATTATACTTCAATACAAGATAGACTTTGTGAATATATTTATCAACAAAGTTAACAAGTTTATAAACCCTATACTTAAATACAAAACTTAAGTTGATATCATTAATTATACTTCAATACAAAACTTACGTTAATATTATTAATTATACTTTAGTATAAAACTTCTGTTATGATGGAATTACTTCTACATTGTGAATATATTTATCAACAATGTTAACAAGTTTATAAACTCTATATTCCAATATAAAACTCATGTTCAGTTGGACTTAATTGTTAATATATTTATCAACAATGTTAACAAGTTAAATTAAAGCCCTATATTCCAATAAAGTTCATAAACTTTATGCTTCAATACAAAAGTCACAAAATTAAATTTTAAGCTAATTATTCTTGGTAGCAGTGTGATAGATCAGTGTGACTAAAAACAAGGACAACAACTCTTAATTACCAACATAAATAAACAACCACAGCGTAACAAAATTTAACAAATAACACAGCATTTTCTCAGCATTTAACCAAACGTATTTTATGTCATGGCTGCTTAATCAATGGATAGCACCATTTTTATTATTACGGGACCTAAGATTATGTGAGGAATGCAAAGCTTTCTGGGATGGAGTTGGAACTTCTGCTATGTTGTTGTTGCTTATTTCTTCCGGAATATCATTCTTTACGTCTCGTTTGATATAAAACTTCCAGATCGTGTAGACGACTAATCCCACTAATCCCACAATCCACATGGCAGCGATAGGTTGGGGCAGTGGCTTACTTATCGTCTTCCAGTCAAACTTGGCAATGATTAAGAATTCTGTGATAATAATGGAAGCGATCAACCATGACTGACGTCCAAATTTTTTACAATTCCTAAAAAATAAATTAATGGAAATTTAGATCACAAAATTTAATGGAAATTTAGATCACAAAATTTAATGGAAATTTTGATCACAAAATTTAATTGAAACAAAATAATATACAGAATTAACAGAAAAAAAGCCATAGCTAGAATTTCTAGATTTAACAGCTTATGGAAATCTTTAATAAATAATTATTTTGCAAAATAAAAAACAATTTTACGTTCTTACATTGGGTTAATGTCAAATACAAGACAGCCCTTACAAAACATAGACAGGGGCCTTGTCAAGTCACCTATTACCTCGACTAGAAAATGAAAATGAAATGGGGTTGAACGTCCTACTGTTCTGCTCCGACTGGGCTAATGAAGACAGGCATACACCGTCATATCCTTATGACAATACCTTGCCAGGCACTTTCTCTGTCAACACCGTGATCAAACACGGTATGTCCTGGTTAAAGAGCCAAATGCCCACAAGAAGAAACATTGTCAACAAATACAAGTGGTGATAAATCCAACCATGTTTTTAAAAATTCCATGATGAAATCTGTCCTGTATCTTGTTTACATGCCTGCCTTACATGGTGATACAGCCACATTTTACGATAAAAAAATTATGAACTATGACAAGGTTAATATTTTTCCATCAAGGATTAAACAATTCCACAGTGTCACGTTCACAGGTTCAAAAGTCAAAATGTAAATGAAAACATAAATCAGAGAGAAAGAGAGAAATGGGGTTTAACATCCACTTGACACAAACTAGGTCATTTCGGGACTAACACATTTTAATAATTGAGTCATAAATTTACGAAATCAGAAACTGACTCATAAATTTACAGACTCAGAAGTTGAGTCGTTGAGTCATAAATTTACAAAACAGACATGTCATAAATTTACAGAATCAGAAAATCATAATCAGAAATTTGCAGAATCAGAAATCATAGTCATATTTAAATAATCAGAAATCATAATTTACAGAATCAGAAATCATAGTCATAAATTTATGGAATCAGAAATCTAATAATAAACCAACATAAAATCCAGTCATAAATTTACAACACTGGTCATATACCTAAAATTTACAAAATAGTCGATCATGTGATAAATTTAAATAAGATCTGGTCAAGTTCATAATGAGAAATCTAGATACAAAATTACAGAAATAGAAATCTAGTCATACATTTACTGCAAAATGAAGGAACTAGAAATCTAAGCATGAATTTACATGAAATCTAGTTGGAAAATTAATGAACTAGAAATCTAGGCATAAATGTATTACATAACAACCTAAGTTACACAATTAAGGAATTTGAAATCTAGAACATAAAATGGTTATATCTAGTTGTAAATGTCGAGCACAGGGCCAAATCAAATGAATATTTAGTTCTTCAGGGTTCTGATCAATTAATATTTTTCCATCAAGGATTAAACAATTCCACAGTGTCACGTTCACAGGTTCAAAAGTCAAAATGTGAATGAAAACATAAATCAGAGAGAAAGAGAGAAATGGGGTTTAACATCCACTTGACACAAACTAGGTCATTTCGGGACTAACACATTTTAATAATTTGCTTGTGCGTAGCGGTCTTTAGCAGTGGGAGGTAACCGGAGAACCCGGAGCAAATCTACAAGGCTAGACAGGCTACCGTACTCCTTGTCAAGTACAACCGGGGAAAAGAAAACATGCCAGTTGACTCAATGACAGACCTTATGATATAATGCGAACACGCTAACCATTCGGTAACCACTACCCCCTCTCCCACAAAGATAAATAGATAAATCAGCAAAATGTTTGAAATCTAAATGGAATGAGATGGGGTTAAGCCTCCTATATGTTTGTATGAACCAAGCATAATCTAGGATACACCTTTCTGCACCATCTTTCGAAAGAGACCACATAAAAACCATCTTGCTAAAATTTTGACATTGTGCACATATCAGCAAATAATCTCTTTTGCTATTGAGATTTATATTGGAGTTTAGGTTCAGTAATATTTTA
The DNA here is from genome assembly GCF_932274485.2 of Patella vulgata. Classification (NCBI taxonomy): domain Eukaryota; kingdom Metazoa; phylum Mollusca; class Gastropoda; family Patellidae; genus Patella; species Patella vulgata. Next base: position 61,035,295 of record NC_065884.2, on the reverse strand, counting down.
TTTTGGCCTCGTTACTTTTCATAAAAATGATTTTTACTTACGGATCATCCAAGTACTGGAACGTTTCTCTCATAGCAGCAGCTCCCATAAACAGGACGAAAACTAAACGTCCCAGACACAGCCAGTGTTCAGGTGGAATCCACAGAGCAAATTTCAGATAGAATGTATTAAGTTCAGCTATCAGGAACTAAAATAAAAGCAAATATTCATCATAAAATGTTTAGCGTTTATTTGAGATGCCATTTTTCTTTGCAAGCTTTACCCAATACCGGTAGTCTCTTTCATCAGACTATTTATAAGGACACTGCTTCTCTTTCTAGGACTGACAAAAACAAAAATGTACCAATGATCCTTTGACAGCTTTTTGGGGCTATAGGAAATCAATAAGCATTTTTCGTCTTGTGACCAGAAATTTTGTACAAATTTCAATGCATAAAATTACCTCTCTGCCTCTGCAGATTCTACTCTTATCGCCTCTGTTTTGCGGACTGACACAACAGAGACAGGATTGAATTCTGTGTCACGCCATTGCAATTCTGTCAATTTGGGACGTTCCAGACTGAAAATCGAGCACCCAGCTGGTAAATAAAAATGGGCAGTAACTAGTAGACTATTTGCATGAGAAATAACAAGTTTAATATTTATACTAACTATAGCAATAAGAACAATCATGGATGACCATCGAGTTAAACTTGTAAATGGCTTCCAATCAAAATCAGTCCAACTGTATGGAGTAAATTGAGCAGCTACACGTTTCAACATACCCCTGAAAGTTAAAATAAAGTTATTATTATTTATAATGTTTCATTACGGAGAATGTCATGATCGACATCATCATGCAAATGATGGAAAAAAAATTGATATTCTAATTTGTAGATAGGCAATAGAATGAAATGAAATGGGGTTTAACGTCCTGTTGTTGTGCCTCAACTGGCCTTATTTCCAATTCCAAAGATCAAGGTTTCTTTAACGTGCACGACCAAATTTCCATCCCATCCTAATGACTAGGCTTTGTGCATCACTGACAAGAGAAAGAACGCCGGAAAATCCTAAAGAACTTTCTTGGGCAACACATGAAAACAATACTGGTTACTCCTGCATATTCAAAATGGAAGAAATGAATAAGGCCTCTAGAGTGACAGACCGACCGATTGCAATATACGACCACATTTCAAACCGAAAGTCAAAAGCTATTTGTCCCTAAACATCTTTCATGTGATTCAGGTGGCTATTTATTTATCAGAACCCGATGAACTGAATATTAAATTTGTTTGGCCTTATTGGAAAGTCTTGACATTCTCAGCTATTCATACTTCTAAACAGTCCTCTTAAACCCGACAGGGAGAGCAATTATGTGAGCACTGCATTTCCAAATGTCAGTCTCTGCTATTAATACTTACTTGTAGGTAGGCATGTTCCACATACTTCTCCAATGATAAGGCTTCATTGATAAATATCGTAACGTTTTCATACCTAGATATATACCCAGGCCGTTACATACTAATGCATCCATTATCCACTGTAACAATATAAACAAAGTGTTGACATTACAATATCACTCCATCAATTTGATTTAAATCCAGGGTATGAGAAAATCCTCAAGACAGTGGTACATGTTAAAATTTTAAACTAATCGAAATCACAATGTAAGCAATAATATATGTAGTGATTATCAAGGGGGGGAGCAAAGGTCGCGACATGAACCTTACTTAATGAATGAATAAGCAATGAACAGACCAGCCTACATGCTAGATTTGGGACTGCTAGAGAAAATGGTATTAACATGTTTGTTAGCAAAAGTGGTACACACGACTTGAGAGCATTCCATTTTTCTCTTTGAAAATACTATCAACTATAGTAAATAATGTATGTTTGCTACTTAATTTCGGCTATAAAATAGTGATTTTTCACATGCAATTTACATGGTTTCCACCCTATAGTTACATAGCAAGGGCTTTCAGTACTAGAGAGGCAAAGACTTTTTCAGACTGTTTTACTAAAATGTTGACATTTTTATATGAACACAAACATAAAAGAGGGAGGACATAATTATTAATTAATGGGTATTATAGCTAGGCTAGAGTCCAGAATGCAGAGAAAACTTTGCACTTCTTTACACCTTAGCCAAGGTTTCGACTACAAACCCAACCCCACCCCCAACCTGCCAGGCTAGTGTTACCACACTGTTTATGTTTTCACTTTAAGAGTTTGTGACAAGTACTTTCGTTCTTCATACTGTGCTTTTGTTTTTTCAAAAAACAGTACTTTTGTTTTTTCAGAAAACAGTACTTTTTGTTTTTTCAGAAAACAGTACTTTTTGTTTTTTCAGAAAACAGTACTTTTTGTTTTTTCAGAAAACAGTACTTTTTGTTTTTTCAGAAAACAGTACTTTTGTTTTTTCAGAAAACAGTACTTTTGTTGTTTCAGAAAACAGTACTTTTGTTTTTTCAGAAGATAGTAATTTTATTTTTGCAGAAGACAATACTTTTGTTTTTCATAAGATAGTATTTTTGCTTTTCAGAAGACAGTATCTGTCATGCTTCTTAAGATAGTATTTTTGCTTTTCATAAGACAGTATCTGTCATGCTTCATAAGATAGTATTTTTGCTTTTCATAAGACAATATCTGTCATGCTATATAATTGTAACATAACACTGGACCTCATCACCAATGAAATCCAGCAAAGGTTAAGCTCCAAATGTTAGGTTTTACAAATGAATAAAATTAAAACACTTACATGATCCCACCAACATTCACTGAAGTTAGGTAACTGATGTTCTAATGTGTATTCTAAAACTTCAAACATTATACTTAATACTGTACATAACCACCAATCTCTCAATATCAATGTCTGAAAATAAACAATATCAATGTCTGAAAATAAACAATATCAATGTTTGAAATTAATAATATCAATGTTTGAAATTAATAATATCAATGTCTGAAATAAACAATATCAATGTCTGAAATTAATAATATTAATGTCTGAAATTAATAATATCAATGTCTGAAATTAATAATATAGATGTCTGAAATGAATAATATCGATGTCTGAAATAAACAATATCAATGTCTAAAAGTAAAATAAACAATATCAATGTTTAGACAAATATCAATGTCTAAAATAAACAATATCAATGTCTGAAATAAACAATTAAACACAATAATTCATTTACAAACTAATAATTATTTATAAGCCTGGAATAAGGCACCGGTCATATACATAGAGGATTCATCAATCACAATTCCAATAGTGTTGGTTAATTTGTTAGGCACAAGTTTGTCTTCTTATTGTTATTTTCACTACATTTAAAACAGTTTCAGGTACCTTGTTAGGTACAATCATTACAGCCTGTATTTCCAGACAGGAATATTACAATATGGAATATGGCAATATTGTGATGCAATATAAAAGATGGAATGGAATGGAATTTAATGTCTCTTTATGATAATACTTTGCTGATTTTGAGATTTACATAGTTAATTTTCTGTATTCAAGTGTGGAATGCCAGGAAGGTGAACGTTGCATGTAATAAACCAAGACGTTGTTATGCCTCTATTTCTAAATGTCATTTAAGGATATTTGCTACAGTTGTTTTTTTTTACATTTCTTGGGTTTTTCCCCCCATCAGAAAATAAGGATAATTACAAAACTTACTTTTAGCCACCAACCAAAGAAATGTGTTGGAACAAACCCATCAAGCTTATCCTGCAAAAAATAATAAACAAAAATATTAATGTCTAACATTGAAAGGTTTTAAAAGAAAGGTGCATGGTGGTGCAAGCATGAAATTCCAACAGTCTTAGTGTATTTAAATGTATTATGTACACAAGCTTTGGTATTCTGTTTTGAGAGAGAGAGAGATGGTGTTTAATGTCCACTCGACACAAACTAGGTGATTTCGGGACTAACACATGGTTCAATTTTTATTTCAATAATTCACTTGCGCATAGGGGTCTTTAGCAGCAGAAGGAAACTGGAGGACCCGGAGAAAACTCACGAGGTTGGACAGGCGACCCTACTCCTTGTCACATTTGGATTAAGACGTTAAAATAGTTACTGAAGGCAAAATGCAAATGACAATTCAGCGGCTAAATATTTAAACTTGATTACAGAATAAAACCCTTCTCATTTTCAAGTTTTCCTGCTGACCATGATGACGATGATTCCCCTCCCCACCATCACTACATCGAGTATTCGAAGTATTTTAAACATCATATCACAGATACAGCAGATTAGTATACAGCTTACCTTTAAATTATGCCAGGGGTCACTGGGGTTTGAGTAATCATAAATATCACATTTTGCACCATAACTTTTTTCTGGTAGAGGTCGACCGAGACTTGGGTCCAGGTGAGTTAATAAATGGCGAGCGGTATCAACAGTCTACAATAAAATATATAAGTATCAAGGGTACATGTATCTAATAGATTTTATTTGTTGTATGCTACAAAGGTTGATCGGTGGGTCACGGTGGCTAAGTGGGTAAGACATTGGCTCACTAGCCTGAAGGTTGGGTGTTCGATCCCTGCATTGGCAGAGAAAATGCATCCATATTTTCCAGCGTGGATGCCCCTTGTCAGAGCTGCCATCATTAATATGCCTGCCATTTTGGATATTGACCCAAAGATTACCCACATTTTGAAGACTAGAAAACTTTCGGAACACTTTCAACGTGTATAAAATGTCAAATAAAATTTTATAAACAAAGATAGGTTGCCAGGCAACGAAACATACGCCCACAGCAGCTATATCGTCCGGGCAGTGAACAAGAGTTGTCGCATATTTTTATTTTTTTCGGTAATGAAACATTTATAATACATTAAAATCTGAGTAAGAGTAACAACTCATTAAGTAATTATCAGAAAACCATTAGAATTTGTTTGGTTTTTATAAAGTTCTGCCCCATGCTAACGTTTAGTATACAAAACTTTTAACATCATGGATTTAGCTGTTCAAGTCATAAAAATTCATTGAAAATCTCAAGACCTTAAACTCTGTGTATCAATCTGAAGTCAATCGGATTATAACTTTAGCCTCTAGACCGTCACAAGATTTTTCAAAGTGATTAAGGGCCACAACTTTGGCAGAAATTATCGGAAATTGTTGAAAATCAATATGATTCTCACTCTCATGACCTCAAACACTGTGTATCAATTTAAAGTCAATCGGATATTAACTTTAGCCTCTAGAGCATTTACAAGATTTTTTGAAGTGATCAAGGGCCATAACTCTGGCAGTAATTATCAAAAATCGCTGAAAATGAATAGACTTCTTCATCTCATGACCTTAAACACTGTGTATCAATTAAAAGTCAATCGGATATTAACTTTAGCCTCTAGAGCGTCCACAAGATTATCAAAGTAATAAGGGTCATTACTCTGGCAGTAATTATCGGAAATCGCAGAAAATCAATAGGCTTCTTCATCTCATGACCTTAAACACTGTGTATCAATTTAAAGTCAATCGGATATTAACTTTAGCCTCTAGAGCGTCCACAAGATTATCAAAGTGATCAAGGGTCATAACTCTGGCAGTAATTATTGGAAATCTCAGAAAATCAATAGGCTTCTTCGTCTCATGACCTTAAACACTGTGTATAAAATTAAAGTCAATCGGATATTCGCTTTAGCCTCTAGAGCGTCCACAAGATTATCAAAGTGATCAAAGGTCATAACTCTGGCAGTAATTATCGGAAATCACAGAAAATCAATAGGCTTCTTCGTCTCATGACCTTAAACACTTTAGCCTCTAGAGCGTCCACAAGATTTTTCAAAGTGATCAAGGGCCATAACTCTAGCTGTAATTATCGGAAATCGCTGAAAATCAATAGGCTTCTTCGTCTCATGACCTTAAACACTGTGCATAAATTTAAAGTCAATCAGATATTAACTTTGACCTCTAGAGCGTCCACAAGATTTTTTGAAGTGATCAAGGGCCATAACTCTGGCAGGATTATTATAAATCGTTGAAAATCAATAGGTTTCTTCGTCTCATGACCTTAAACACTGTGTATAAATTTATGACAATTGGATATCAACTTTGACCTTTAGAGCGCTCACAAGATTTTTTGAAGTGATCAAGGGCCATAACTCCTGCAGTAATTATCGAAAAATCGCTAAAGATCAATAGGCTTCTTCGTCTCATGATCTTAAACACTGTATAAATTTAAAGTCAATCCGATATTAACTTTAGCCTATAGAGCGTCCACAAGCAATTGTGGATGCCGGACAGATGGACAGGGGCGACAACAATATACGACCACATTTCAATGTGGACGTATAAAAATGAATTCTCTGTGTGACATTTTCTTCTCGAACTACCCAGACACAATTCATTATACTATATAATACAGGGACATAACTCTATGAATAGGGACTATTAAACCTGAAATAGGGAATCAAGTAGTACCACTCAAGTTGCGAGACATGTCAATTTCAAGTAATTATATCAGTATTCATTTTGAAAGAAGTAAATCCAGTGTATCCCCCACGTATTGTAAATAAAATATAAAAAAATAAATACATGTTAACGTATTGTAAAATGATAAATCAAAGTAAGAATTTCTGTAAAATATTATATTGTGTGTGTGTCTAGTTAATCAACGTGTGTCAGATTGAACAAAAATAGTAATACACTATAAAAAGCAGACAAAATTGTTTTCTAACAAAGATTTCTAACGCAACGAAGAAATAATTAAAATCAGTGGGGCTTCGGAAGTCACTGCCAAGAATTGGCTTCAGACATAAGACCTAACTAAAAGTCTACATCACATTCACAAACTGTCACAACTACATGTGGCAGTGCTAAAAAAATCCAAGAATGAAATCTAATCATAATTTCAAAGTAATATCTTGTTATTTAGGTTGTTTTATGTTGAAACTGAAAAACTGCTAATCAATTTTTAAATTTGCTAATCAAATTTGAAAAAATTGGACTTGGACTTTTTGATTAGCAGTGCTGCTAATCAACTGTGAAAAATTACCGACAGCTGTGGTCTTCATTAGCCCAGTTCAGAGTAGAACAGTAGGACATTCAACCCCATTTCATTTCATTGATTGGTAAACAAGGTACTGTCTTAGTCTCACTATATCTTATTATTCCTTACTACACAATAAACAATTCTATGGCATATAATGAAATGAAATGAAATGGGGTTTAACGTCCTACTGTTCTGCTCCTAACCTGGGCTAATGAAGACAGGCATACGCCATACAGTGTGCTATGAGTGAAATTTTGCCCGGGCAGCGGCACTATCGCCTACTCTTATATCGAATTCCAACTGCCAAGGAATCTTTTACGTGCACGCCAATGTGTACACAGGACCTCGGTTTTTTGTCCCATCCGAACGACTAGACAGCTTTCATTGTCAGACCCTCCATCCTGCATCACTGACAAGGGGAAACCACCTATGGCATATAATTACATGTACAGTTTATTACTGAGCAATGTTTAGACTAGGACTATCTTGTCTTTATTAAAGGAGCTAAATCGCTATATTGTTTGGCACCTAGAAATGGCGAAAATGTCACGCAACACAGAGAATAATGTAATATGAAAGTATATAAACTGATTTGCTGTCAATCGTTTCTGTTTTTACTGTAACTTCTAATCAGTTATGTTCGGCAAAATATGTGACGAGTGCAAACAGAATGGCAGTCTTTGGCATCTGGTTATCCCAGTTTAGAACGGTAGTATTCTCCTGTGTGGTTAGTTTTGTTCATCGAGTCACTTCATTACAAATGGTGCTCGAAAGCATTGTGTGCCAATTTAAAAATTTTCATTTTGTCTTAAATATTGGATATAAGAAGCCAATCTCTTCAAAATAAGATAACAAGATCAATGTTGATTTAAATTGACCAATAAGTACTAAGTGTTTGCAATGTCGAAGACTGTGGATGATATTGAGTCAAAGACTTGGCTCCTTTAAATAATAATAAGATCTGATAAGGATTAGAGAAACCTATCCAAAACATCAGTCAGTAGTAAGCAGTAATTATAGTCCATAGATTGTAGTAATTGTAGTAATTATAGATCATGAACTAAAGAGTTTTTGTGAGTCGATTAGATTAGGTTTTGATTTGCTAGTACGATTTGGTATGATTTCGATTTGATTAGCTATGGTCCACAAATGTGAAATTTGATAATTACGATTTGGTAAGATGGCTGCCATCACGGACACCGATCAGAAAAAAAATTGTCTCTGCTAACATGACGAGGGGGGCGTGTGTTTCACGTGCAGTCCAAGTTACCTACAGATTACAGTGACACTGCTGGCACCCAGAGGGCCTAAAATTGCTTAGAGCCAGAGGTGATCTAACATTCTTGTGGACTATAAAGTTAACATTAAAGGAGCTAAATCGCTAACATTTGGGACCTAGAAATTGACAAAAGTGGGTCGCAATGCATATAATACTGTAATATGAATGTATATAAACTGATTTACATTCAATGGTTTCCGTTTTTACTCCAATTTCAAATCCGTTTTGTTCGGCGAAATAAGCCAGCAGTCTCAAGCGAGTGCAAATTTCTAGCGTCACGTCTGGTTATTCCAGTTTACATACGCCGTTTGATTTGGTGCAATGTGTCTAGCCTCGTCCCTCGAGTCTCTTGATACAACTAAGGCTGAAGCGCATTATGGTACACGATTCGTGTACCAATGGTAAAATGTTTATTTTGTCTTAAATATTGGATATCAAAAGCCCATCTTTTCCCGTTAAGATCACAACATGAATGTTGATATAATTTGACAAATAAATCGTGTTTTCAATGTTGAAGATTTTGGATGATATTGAGTTAGAGACTTAGCTGCTTTAAACACATCAAATGCGTTTTAAAAAAACATTTTTTATGGAGAAAAACAACAATAAGCATTAAAAATTACTTACGATGTCGAACATTCCGCCATTTTGAAAACGTCAAATCTAATCGCCTAAACACCTCCTGGGACGATTAGGTCGATTTGCCTAATCAGTTGAGTTAAATCGTCTCACAAATGTAACGATTAGCATAATCAACTTGGTTCAAAAATGCGTATAATAGCTAATCGGTCTAATCTAATCGGTTCACAAAAACGCCTTAAATATTGCTCAAACAGTTTAACTGCTGCTAAACCTTAAAGTCATATCAAACATTTTCCAAAAACATTTCAAATAAAGTAAACATATAAAACTCACGCTAAAAACATTTCAAATAAAGTAAACATATAAAACTCACCTGAAACAGCAGAAAAACTAAGGCAAGTTCATAAACAATACTGAGGCACAATACAAGTCGCCAGAAAGCTGGATGGGGGCGTACAAACACCCCATCAGGTGTCTGGGTCACACCAAATAATAAGAAGGCGAAAATAACAGCCAATAAGCCTCTGTAAGAAAGCAGATAAAAATATATTAATGAACTTTGACCTTATACTTAACCATGCATTATGCAAGAGCTAAATCTGCCTATTGTAGGTCTTTCTTTAGGCCTGAAATGTTATATAAACTATTAATTAGACATTAATTAACGTATCCAGACCATAATCAACTCTCGATGTCAACGCTAGCCTGCGATATTTGTTGGATTATGATGCGATTTGCTGCATAACTTTCCTTCTCGATTTAACGATTAAATGGATAATCGAGACTATGATTTTTGTCCTACCGACTTTAGTAATGATGACCGAGGCTATACTATCTATCATTTATGAAACCAGGAATGATCCCTTAACATGCAGTTATTGATCTTCAGAACCATTTCCCATACACACAACTAATCACTCTCCTTAATATCAGATCACTCTCCTTCATTTCTAAATCACTCTCCTTAATATCATATCGCTCTTCTTATCGAAACTGGGAGAGCTTTTTTAGGGGAGTGATTTTTTTCAATTTGTTGATCTAGATCAAAATAAGGCCCCAAACAATTTAAGAGTGTTTGTGTAAATATTTATCAGTTTGTACTTTGACTTTAATGACAGACCTTATGATATAAAGCGCAAACCTTAGATCATTCAGCCACCGCCAACTCCCCTACTGTTTTTATTTTATTAACCAGAGGATGAAATAAGAAATAACATACCTTTTGGTATTATAATCAGCGTCATCAACAACATCTTCCAAAAACGCAACATAGAATAACATACATGAAAAAACCACCAATACAGATATTGTGTGAGCTCTCCTGAAAAAAATACAAATTATTAAACATAGAGGATTCAGTCACAGTATTATTATTAGTCGATCGGATGGGACGACTAATGTTTATTTGTCCACTCAAAACAAACTAGGTAATTTTGGGACTAACACATGGTTCAATTTTGTTCCAATAAATCGCTTGTGCGTAGGAGTCTTTAGCAGTGGGAGGAAACCGGAGGACCCAGAGAAAACCCACAAGGTTGGACAGGCGACCCTACTCCTTGTCACATACAACCGGAGAATCAAAACCACGCCAGTTGTTTCAATGACAGACCTTATCATACATGTTAACCATTTGGCCATCCCCCCCCCCCACACACACACACGCAAAAGAAACCTTTACAGTTGGAATTTGATGAAGAAAAGACGCAAACACAGCAAAATGTCCCTCATAGCACACTGCATGGAGTCCAGATAAGATAAGCTTGGAGACAGATATTATACTGCAACAAAATCTCAAAATCAATCAATAATAAGACAAACTTATTTTATTATTTATATAAATGATAACAATGAAATAAAACTAATCAACAATACGTAAAACAACACTGTCACAGATGACATAACTATAAAAGGCAGCTTGTCGGGTGCAGCTTAGACTTAGAGGAGGATTGAGATGGTGTAGTGGTCTGGAGCGTTGCACTTCATCGAGCTCTAATTGACTGGTTAACTCTGCATGAAGTTGTGGTTTTAAGCGTATGTGGCCTTTGAGATACTAGCACCTTCTCAACCTTGTGGAATTACTCAGAGTAGTCTGGTTTCCTCCAACAGGAAAGACCCCTGCATGTGCGCCAAGTTAAATAAAAAAAAAATAAAAAAAAAAGAAACTTGCGTCTGCTATATCATTCTTGCTGATGAAAGTGGACATTAAAAACCATGAACAACGACGAACGTGCCTTGATTTACCCTTTTCTGTGTTTTTAATAAACATCTGGCACAAAGTTAAAGAGAGAGAGAGAGAGAGAGAGAGAGAGAGAAATGGGGTTTAACATCCACTTGAAACAAACTAGCTCATTTTGGGACTAACATATGATTCAATTTTATTTCAATAATTTGCTTGCACCTAGGGGTCTTTAGAAGGAGAAAAACGGAGATCCCGGCAAAAAAACATGAGGTTGGACAGGTGACCCTACTCCTTGTCTCGTACAACCGGGGAATCGAAACCACAGCATTTGACTGACTCAATGACAGACCTTTCTCTAATTCTAGACCTGTTCTGATACCTTGGGGTAATATAGCATACTGTATACTACTCCATGGGAAATGATCAAAGGCACGGTACAATACATTGTAAAATATCAACTTTTTAAACATCCTTAAACGTCCATTCGATACAAACTAGGTCATTTCGGGATTAACATATGGTTCAATTTTATTTCAATAACTTGCTTGCAAGTAGGGGTCTTTAGCAGTGGGAGGAATCGGACAAAACCCACGAGGTTGGACTGGCAAACTTAAAGTGCGTAAAGTTCTAACTAAATATTATCCAGCGTTTTTGCCATTACAAGAGCGATTTACAGTGAAAATATGGGCTCCCGATACCTGATGTTTAAGACACAATGAATAATTTTAAATCAGTCATCGAGGATGTGTACTCTATGCCCTCGAGCACCATTTGTATGAGAGATCTTGATGAACGAGACAACAAGTTAGTGCATGAATGAAACCCCAAACCATACTTCCAATGTAGACTGGACTAACCAGGTGCGAATAACTGCTATTCAATTTGGACTGCTCAGGCATTTTTGGGCTGATAAGAAATTATAACAAAAGTTTTAACAAGGACCATAACTCTTAGAAATAATTAACATAAATTGTTGAAATTAAATAGGCTTCTTCGTCTCACTAATGTAAACAACATACATAAATTTTGAAAATACCAGATAATAAATAAATTAATGTAAATTGTGGACGACGGACAGACGGATGAAGGCGATGGCAATACACGACCACATTTCCATTTGGGCATATAATTTATAAAAACTAAACGTAAATCAGTTTAAATACACTCATATTATATCAACATGTGCTTTTTGATCCATTTTCATAGACTTTAAGTTCCAAAGAATAAAGGTACATCTCAGATATTTAGCTCCCTTAAAGCGAAAATTTCATATTTTCTAAGAACGTCAAAACATAATTATCTATATGTCTTTTGCGCAATAGGTTATCAACTCACTATTATACGACCATGGGCATTATTTCCCACCCTTAAAAATCATTGACACAGGAAATAATAACACAATTACCTCCCTTGTTTTCCTATTGCCTCCATGCATGAGCTACCTTCAAATGTTGGAATTTGAAGTTGAAAATGATATTTTTGCCAATTTCTCAGCTGGCAATAGTGAATTATAGGATTAATAGGATTATTCTTTAAGAAGGTAGGACTGTTTATAGATACCATCTATTTTAAGGCTTTATTTTAATAAATTTTAAAAATATAATGTAAAAATATGAAATTGCAACTTTAACACCTGTTACTTACCACATGCAGGTAGACATACTATAGATAAATCAAGGTGAAGGTCATATAATACAGATGAACATAATGTATCACAACACAATTCATTATTAAAATCTTTCACCACAATATTTTCATGAAATTTTTTAAAAATCAATAACAAAAAAAAAAAGACGACAGCCACATTTGTTCATTCAAAAGAGCCATATCATGACTTGATCACTACAATAGTCTTTTCTCTCTCTTGGGTATAGATAAAAAATCTTATTAATAAATTATAGGTGATATAAAACATAGCAACTCGTACAATCAAAACACAGATCCTATTTCATTTCAGTTTTTTTAGTTCAAAATTTTGTTTTACTTGTCTTTACTACACTAGGATCTGGAAGAGTTGTTATATAATAGGCATTCTTATTGATGTGAGGAATTAGCGAATGAAACAATCTGTTAGGGCAACTTCTCTGCGCGGAACTGTGGGTCAATCCCTTGAAAAGTCAACGCCGATTGATTAATCAATGTCCGATGTCTTAGGGTCAAACGCCGCTCGTTTGACCCCTGACGTGAACTCCCACTATAACTTGCAGGGATGTAGCCACGCCGGGCGGCACTGGGCGCTAGCGCCCAACACTATTTTTTGCCGCCCAGCACAAAGAAAAAATTGAAGAAAGCCACCCAGTCGTATTTATACCCCTTTGTCCTTCTCTGTACACAAACTTGGCACTCGAAATTTACCATGGCAAACGGCAAAGCCATGGTAAAAGCCAACGCAAACCATGTCTGCCACGGCATAATTTATTTTTGTGTGCCATAGTAGACCCTATCATCCCAAATTAGTTTAAAGAAAGAAGTATTGGTATTTTGTTTATTTATATTTAGAAGTTGTGTAGGTCTATTAATTTTACAATTCTACAGTCTTTAAATTTGTATATTTGTATATTTGCTGTAAATAGGTCACCCAGACCAATTTATGGCACTCCAATGTTAAAGGTTTGGATGTCATAAATGGTGTCATAATTCGTGAGACACAAATCAAATAAAACAACGTGTTTTAATTATCAATATCTACCTGTTGTCATAATTTGTTGTACTCAAATAAGACACAAAAAATGTTTTAAGAATCGTTTTAATTTTTAATCTCAAAGTAATAAAGTAATATTTGAAAAAAAACCCCACCAAAAACTGAGAAACAGAGTGGGGTGGTGCAATTTTATGCTCGGTCGGTCGGTGTCAAAAAGTTTTTTGATCCCTGACAGAGTCTCTGTATCACTGATCAAAATTAAGTGAATTTGGTAAAAATTTGAATATATAAATGGAAATTTGATTTGCACTGAAGCAAATACAAAAGGCAGCAGATGCTCTGAAAATACACCAAGAAGGGTTGAATTTTCATAAAAGACCATGCCCACCCCCCCGAAAAAATTATTGGACTCGCTCTGCAGCTATTTTTTCCACCACTCAGTAAATCCTGGCTACATCCCTGAACTTCATGAAGTGTAGGCCATCGAAAGTATAAAAAAACGAAACGAAATATTGATTTTAATCAGATTTCAACTCCTACTGTTTCTCAGTCAACCAGAACCTGTAATCACCACTCCTGAATGCTGAATTGATTTTAAACTTCATTGTAGGAATATTTGTATGATATTCCATTCCCTCCTCCCACCCCTTTTTGCCCATATCTTATGTTATTCCACTGTTTTACATATTGTTATTTCGGATCCTTTAGAACTTCTTTACTTGTTCAATGCCAAGGTCATGTTGATGATGCATGTTTATATTCGATTAACCAGAAACTTTGTGTCTATATGATTTGTGTTGCGTGATAATTATGCACTAGGAGTTCGAGAATAAAGATGGCGTCTTAAAGATTATGATAGTATATTTTCTTCTTCCTATAAAACCCTGTTGTGATATCCTTGCTACCCCAAAAAGTAAAAGGGTAGCATAGTCTTTAAATGTCTAAAAGAAACAGTCCTTGTTTTTCTAAGTGGCATGCTTACAGATTACAACCCACAACGAACACTCAAATCGCAATATTAACTGCACCAACTGTACAAAGTACAAACTCAATCTCAAGATTTCTTCAATTTAACCACGAAGAGGCGTAAAACATAGCTAAAGGCATTTCTTCCTCATAATAACTTTTTCTACAGTCCTTGTTTTTTTAAGGCGAGCGATCGCTCCGGAGTACCTGCCACACACCTGAATGTTGATCGAGGGAAACTTTTCGACCTCCCCTTAAAATTGAAAATTTGCTCATGGGGGGTTTATTATCATTTATGAAACCAGGAATGACCCCCTGACATGGAGTTATTGATCTTAGAAGTCTCCAAACTATGGGAGATCACAGTGGCTAAGTGGGTAAGACGCTGGCTCGCTATTTAAGATTAAATATAAACTAATGTGAAACTGAAAGAAATTAGTGCTAGATACACAAGATTAAATGATATCTGGGTTACTGTACAAGGACATCATAGCCTATAGTTGTTTGGATGGGAGGAAAAACTGGGGTCCTGCATACACATTGGTGTGCACCTAAAAGAACTCTTGACAGTTGGAATTTGAAATAAGAGTAGGTTGTAGCGCCACTGGCCTGGCAAAATTTCCCTCATAGCCTCTAGAAAGACCATAACAATTGTGTGGCCAAAACAACAGAAATTCTTGAAAATCAATGAACACTATGTCTTATGAACATAAACTCTGTATAAATCTGAACTTTAGCCTCTAAAGCATCCACAAGGTAAAGTACTAACCTCTAGACAGCTAAAAATATTAATAATCTAGATGTCATTCATTGAGTCCCTCGCTTTTATTGTGAATTTTCCTGTAACATTAGAACTTATGTCACAACACGGCTACAGGTCTTAGAACTTCATATCAATTGGCAAGTTATAAATCCTATTTATTGTATGTAAACACTTTTACTTACCAGAAAAAAGACATTGTTCCATCATCCCAAAAATCATTCTGTTTTCTTTTGTCTTCTTCCCAGTCATGAGCCGTAGCTGAGTGAATCTGATGAAGATGTGTGCCTCCATTTGATTGGTCACGTTGTACGGAAGCCATTTATATCTACACTACCGAACAACTAAATCTACTTCTGTTTTTACATAGAAAAATACTCTACAGTTTATTATTAGTACGGTTTGTACCAATCTGAAAAAAATATAGAAAAAAAAACATCAATAAAAATACCTAATCTTTAAACTTTAAGCGACATTAAGAAGAACATGAACAGATCACAATTTTCAAGGGAAATAATCACTGGTTTTATTCTTAAAGCATGACGTTTCGACAAGTATCCTCTTATCATTATCACTCTTAAAAAGGAGGTAGGTTTTTACTTTAGAATAAAACCAAGGTTTTTACTTTACAATAAAACCAGTGACTGCCTCCCATAAGAATTATATCCTGTTAATAAAAATACAAACGACTCTATGCATGATTTTAGTGCTATAGAATCCCTTGCACACTATACAACTGAGAAAGTTCAATATCTAACAGGAATATCAGTACAAAGATATGACGAATTGAAAATTCAAGCAATCTATGCTGCTCCCTTTGTAAGAGGACAAATGACATCTTTATTTGCCATGAACCAAATTGATCGGCATATTTTAAATCTGATTTAAACACGGACGGGAAATTATATAGAGTCGGTATTTTGATTTTTTCTTAATTAATGTTAAATAATCAATCATATCAGTGTGGATTTAATGGGGACTTGTGTCCCAGCCCACATGAAAACTGAAAGTTAGTCATTCTTTACAAAGGTACACAGAGCTTCAGATGGTTGTACAGAGATAGGATAAAGGTTTGCAAGAGCCTGTCACTCTGATCTAAAGAATTAAATGAGTCTTTAAAACTCTCTTTAATGTTGAAACAAAATGTAACACTGAGTCACAAATAAATTATTCATATGTCTATATAATAAGTGTTTTAGTCCCATATGAATACTTTAAATGACATCTATAAGTAGGAATAAACATGCAAAACAAAAAAATAAATTCTTCAAACCAGGGTTTCCACTTCAAAATTTTCACAGTCGGACATTTTTGATAACGAACAAAAATTTGCAAAATAAATTTGTATTTCATTTTTTTATTCACGGTAGAGTATTGTGAATTCACAATTTGTCAGCATAGTGTACACAAAAATTAATATACTGGACTAAGAAATGAAATATTAGTAGGGCTAATAATAATTATTCATTAATGAAATGTTGTTCTCTTTTGAGTAATTAAGTAGCTTTTATTATCGAGATTTCATACTTGGTTAAAGTAAGACAAATAAAGAGCTGAATTGGCCATAGAAAAATCATTCCAGGAGCTCCCAAATATCACCATGTGCTCTATAGAAAACACACTGACATGGATAATCCAATAACTTCAGAATTTGACGTAAATCCTAATAATGAATAACTAATACCTAACAATATACTAATTTCACAGCTAGCGACACTAGCGCTCCCTAGAAGTATAGTCGTGAATAATAAGAGTAAAGATAGGTTGCCAGGCAGCAAAACATACGCCCCCAGCGTATTTGTTCTTTTGTCAGTAAGGAGAACGGTTACAATACAACACACAAAAATCTTATTACGAGTAATAACCCATTAAGTAATTATCAGAAATCATTAGAATTTATTTCGGTTGTTTGTATCATGACCTTGAACAATTTATATTAAATTTAGCCTCTAGAGCAACCACAAGATTTTTCAAAGTGACCAAGGGCCTTAACTCAGGCTGTAATTATCGGAAATCATTGAAAATAGGATTCTTTGTCTCATGACCTTAAATACTCTGTATAAGTTTAAGTCAATCAGATATTAACTTACGCCTCTAGAGCTTCTACAAGATTTTTCTAAGAGGTCAAGGGCCGTAACTCTGGCAGTATTAATTGGAAATAGTTGAAAATCAATAGGCTTCATCGCCTCATGACCTTAAATGGTGTGTATAAATTTCAAGTCAATCGGATATCAACTTTAGTCATTAGAGCATCCACAAGATATTTCAAAGTGATCAAGGGCCATAACTCTGGCAGTAATTATTGGAAATCGTTGAAAATGACTAGAATCCTTCAAATGGGCATAAAACCAGACCCAACTTTTCTATAGTAATATTTTGCATAAAATACGTTGCTGAGTGGTAATCAGTCCACCGTTCGGGCGTTTTCGAGATATTCAGGGTCAAAGGTCAAATGAGGTCATTTACACCGAAAGTCAATGCGCAGCTATTCTTGTATCATAAAAACATGATGAAAATAATCAAAACTAATCACGCGGCTTGCAGGCTGAAGTTAGACCATGAAACTATTCAATTGTTTTTTGAACAACTACATGTAGTTTCATTATGCATAGCAGTCGTCGTACAAACCAAATCTGGGAGAGATTTCCATTTGACAGTTTTTAAGTATTATTGAAACAGGTTTCGAAGTGTTTTGGTCCTATTGTGCACGATCTTTTTCGACATTCCAAAGTAAACATACTGGTGTTAAGACCCCCTATACAGATAAATTTTAAATGTTCCTATTATTAATTATAACAGGTTTCTCTTAGTTTTGGGGGGTTGGATGGCCATAGGGTCTGTCATTGAGTCAACTGGCGTGGTTTTGTACATGACAAGGAGTAGGGTGGGTTTTCTCCAGTTACCTCCAACTGTTAAAGACCCACACGCGCATGTGAATTATTGAAATAAAATTAAACCATATGTTAGTCCCGAAATGACCTAGTTTGTGTCGAGTGGCGTGGACGATCAACTCCATTTCTCTCTTTCTTTAGTTTTTATATTTTATGCGGACGTGTATTGCGTTAAATCTTATTAGTGCAAAAACAGAAAATTTGACCTTTGACCTCCAGGGTCACAAAGAACAAAGGTGAATTTAGCAAGTTTACATTTTTATTGAAAGGGTGATTAGTTTTAATCATTTTCAGCATGTTTTCATGATACAAGAATGGATGCATATTCACTTTCAGCATAAATGACCTCATTTGACCTTTGACCATGAATAGCTCGAAAACACCCTGACGCCGGACTGATTACCTCTCACAGAGCCTTCATAACTTCCACTAACTTTGACATATGATAGAACCTTATTACGTCACTCATCAGGAAACACCATTTTGTAGAAAGGGGTAACAATATGCCATATCTATCGAAACAGTGTGAAGCACTTTCACAACATTTGAAGTTTGACATATATACTCTTCAAAAAAAGTAGGTGATATTGAAATGCAAATACCTATGCAGGTTGTGATATGATAAATAGTCATGGACACTTGACATGCTTTGAGAGTATGTTCACAGATGAAGAACTTATTGCCCCAACAGAACCACTGGGAGGGGTTCATGGCCAAATTTGACACTTCAAGGCAGGGTTGATGAAAACTGCCGATTGCTGGTTTATCCTATCCATGTTTGCTTTTCCTATCGGTTCTTGCATAAGATTTACCGTTAAGTGTATCTCTGCTTTAGTATGTTACGTTTAATTTGATCTGGAGACGTGTTCGTCAACGTCAACGGACAACACTGCAAGAAGTGGCCGTGGCACTGCAAGAGGAGTGGGTCAGATTGCCCAAAATCGTGATTGGACGGTTGCATAGGAGCATGTCACGACGAATTTCTGAATGTCTGAGGATTGGTGGAGCAATTACTCATTATTAAGACAAAAATCAAAAACGTCCATTTTCACTTTTGACAGTGTATCTCTTTGTGAGTGAAATGGGGCCGTCAGATAAGCTGCCCATATGAACTGTTTATGTTCATGTGTAGGCAATTGGCCTGTTATTAACATACACTGGTTACCTCTACTAAAAACAGCAGTGCATTTCCGCAGTTTTGTATTGTTTCTGAATATCCCCTACTTTTTTTGAAGAGTATATTATGAACAAGCTATACTATCAGTCTCGGGGGCGATTTTGAGTGTATGCCCATTATCCCCTACTTGTTTCCATCTCTTGCTTCCCAGTAAAATCACTTGCAATTTTACTTGTTTTATCTTTTTAAATGGTTTTACGGCTGAAATCTATCCATAACACGATTTGTATGCATGTAAAAACAATAGGCTACTGTAATGATAACTTATCAGAGATATCAATTTATTTATCATTGCTTGATAAGAAATTTACATGAAATACAATGGGGTTTAACATCCTACTGTTCTGTTCCAACTGGGCCAATGAAGATGGGCATTAACCCCATACAGTGTGTTATGAGGTAAATCTGCCCGAGCAGCGGCACAATGGCCTACTTTTATATTGAATTCCAACTGTCAAGGGATCTTTTACAAGCACACCAATGTATACACGGGACCTCGGTTTTCCGTACGAACCGAATGACTAGACAGCTGTCCTACCAGGCCCTCTGTCCTGCACCACTAACAGGGGAAAACCACATTGGTATAATAAATCAATCTACTATCAGCTCAGTTACAAAGATTTGAAAAATACAGCATAAATATGTTCTGCACTGACAGGGTTAATGAAGATGGGCATACATGTATGGCATACAGTGTGCTATGTATGAGGGAAGGGTTCTTTTACATGCACGACAAAGTGAACATAGGACCTTGGTTTTTTTTTTATCCCATCCAAATGACTATACATTGCTCCTTGCCAGGCCCTTTATCCTGCACCAATGACAAGAGGGAACCACACTCGAATATCATGACAATCTTTCTCGGCCAACACTAGGATCAAACAAGGGAGCTCCAGGTCAGCAAGCCATCTTACTCACTGAGCCACTGCAGCTCCCTACTTGATAAATTCGAGAGAATCTTACATGTAGAGAGGGTCATAATGGTACTTACAATTTACATATTTAGATTCTATCGTCTGTGGTCAAAACTATTGAATTTCAAAATTAATGTTTTTTTCTAATGGTTTGGGCGGGTTCATACCGGTATAAACCCAAAAAATGGTTTGAGTAGTTTGTTCCCTGTATATAACACAAGAAATTGGCATATTCAGTGCTTTAGAAATACACTGATAAAAGTAAATAAAACGAAAAAAAAAAGAAATGAAATGGGGTTTAACGTCCTACTGTTCTGCTCCGACTGGGCTAATAAAGATGGGCATACGCCATACATTGTGCTATGATGAGGGAAATTTTGCACTATGGCCTACTCTTATATTGAATTCCAAATGCCAAGGGATCTTTTATGTGCATGCCAATGTATACACAGGGCCTTGGTTTTTCGTATCATCCGAATGACTAGACAGCTGTCCTTGTCAGGCCCTCCATCCTGCACCACTGACAAGGGAAAACCACGTCGGAAAATCCTGATGAACTTTCTCCGAACTCAGCCTATGCAGGGATCGAATACGCAACCTCTAGATTAGTGAGCCAGCATCTTACACCCTTAGCCATTGTGGCTCCCCAGTAAATAAAACAGATATATCTTTCGTACAAAATACATTACCTCAACCTGGCTATTGGCTATACACCTTTATGTATGGGACTCATTTTCATTGTAGTGTTCATTTTAAAGATCAAAAAGTTTTTATTTATATAAAGTAGCCTATTATATATTCTAGCATTCTCTCAAGTAGTAATCTGTTCATTCAATCATTTTCATTGTGAATAAAATTTCTGACAGGTGGAAGTTCAAGTTGATTGTTTGCTAATAATATATGTACATGTGTAATAGTCTTAGTTGAAATTATTTTTGACCCCAAAAGATCGCAGATGAATTTTGTTTCTATCACAAGAATTCTTAAATAAAATACTGTAATATGTCACGAAATGCAATCTTCAATGTGTAACTAGTCTACGTGTAATTTGTGACTAAAAAAATATAAAATAAAAAAAAGTGAGAATATTTGAAGGAACAGGTTGTTCTTTGCATTACTATGGTGTCAAGTTATTCAAGAATGAAAAAAAACCCAGGAAAACAATGCCTGAAGTTGAAATAGTCGTGATGAAAATACGATAGATGTTTATACCAACCCAATATTTTGATAAATAACGATCAAAGTTTTATTTAGTTGATCACGTTTCTATCAGCCGATGTTGTCAAGTAAAGCTAGGGGTTTTATACGAAAATATTTCAAAGGAAGCAAAAAAATCGTTTCCTAGGCTTTGGCTTTTTTTTTATCTATTGCATAAAGTATTTTCATAATAAAGATACAACACTAGCATTACTCAAATATTCTGGAACCAGTGAAAAAGTTTTTATTTTCCTTTCGATACGAAAATAAATATTTGCTCTGAATGAAACTGTCTGTGTGTCTGACTTCCGGTTTGAAGCTGTGTGTCGTAATGTTATTTGTTTGTTCAATCTAATCATAATTTTGTCATAAATAAACAAAAAATTCAACAGGTTTGCTAAAACAACAGAATGATTAAATTATTTTCTTTAAAACAACAAAAGAAAGATGGTGAATCTGCACCAGAAAGAGGTAAAAAGTCGTCTGCAGCACAGCTTAGAATACAGAAAGGTAATATTTGAATGTTAAAAACGGAATACCCAAAAAGGGCAGTATGACTATGAGTGTGACTAATTTGAGCCATTCAAATTCATGGCATTTTTCTGTGTTATTTAATATTAACAAAATTCAAGAATCCGCATCTAGCCGTACATCTAGCCAAAAGAAATATCCTTGGCAAATCCCCCCCCCCTTCCTTTTTAGCTTGTAGTGTTCACTAACAGACTGACTCAGTGACTGACACAGTTTCAGTACCTCTACATGTACTATTATAGGTATGAGACAATCCCAACTATCATGGATGCCATCGCATTCCGCTGTGACATGCTAGTAATGTTCCGATCGTATTTAGGTCTTTCCTGGTACCTGGTTTCTCATTGCTTTCTTGTTGGCTATTTTTAGAATTCCATGTCATAACGTAAGAGGAAAACCCCCAGTATAACGTCGTTTTTAAAAAAGAAAGATGTCAGAATTTTTTTTTTCACAATGAAATTTGGATCACTTTCAAATCACCTAAAATATAGGATTAACCGAAATTGATTTTTTCTAAAATATAAGGACCATTAAAATAACCATTAATCTTTATATTGAATTATATTGTTGAAGTTTTAAGGCAATCTGATGTTCAGAAAGTTGTTTTTGAATGCCCAGAATGCATCGATGGTTCACAGTTTGGGGCATCATATCATGGCCAATGAAATTTCAGGACCCGTTAAACCGTTATTTGAAAATAAATGGCATGTATTCTATATCTGGTCGACTTTTATTTTACTTTTTTTATGTCTTAAGGTTTTTCTTTTCGACCTATGGTACCGGGTTTTGGACAGGTATACTATTACAAATAAAGTTCACCATTCGATAGCAATCGGGGTCATGTGACCAAAATATGTGTCCTTTTACTGAATGTTTACAATACAGATAGATCTATACAAAATATTGAAGCCATTCATGGCCATTGGTGTGAAACATCTCATTCACTATAGCTAAAGAATGATGGGGACTCAGCGGCAGCCAACCCATGGTACAGGCACAGCATCAAGTTACTACCGGTTAATGAGGCGGTTATATGACATAAGCATGACCTAGATGCTCACTTACATTCGGCTAAAACACAGTATTTGTGACATAAGTCAAATAAGTGTCTTACCAGGGTGAAAAAATAAATTGCCTTGCAATTCTAAGTATGAATAGTTCAATATTTTAATCATTATAATTTATACTTTTATCGCTTCATCAGTTGTTACAAATATAATTTTGAGAAGTTTTTTAAGTATAAGTCACTGTATGGTCACTTTATGGTTACGTAACCTTTAAAAAGTTAAAAAACTTCAAATTCCTTTAAAAACTTCAAATTCAAATGAATAAAAAAAAATTTTTAGATTTTAAAATTGCACATTTCAAAAGTAATATAATATTACTGAAGATCACATTTTTGATGTATGTTTTCAGCATTTTTCATGCACTTTGACAGAAACACATGTAGTTTAATTAGTTAGAACTCCCTTAAAGGACAATATTGGTGCCAGTCATTATCACATATGTGATAGAGCTGGTTAAACACATTCCAAATATAATTTTATGTCAGAGATCATTGCTACGATGGCTGAGTAATACAGTTTTTCTGAATCGGAAGTGACGAACACCAAAGGAAAACACGAGTCGCCTCTCTATATAACTGACTGATGTGACGAATGATAACGGATATACGGGCGAATTTCTGCTCACTAATAATTCCTTTGAAGACCAAAAGTTGTTGTGTGAGACTGTGAGAGCATATCTGACAATTCATAAAAAGAATTGACTGTCACTAGATAAGCGAACACGAAAGAAAAACAGAAAAAGTCTGTGCATTACCATGTTTTTATAAGGTATAGAATGAATATAAACAAGGGAATGTACAGACTATTTCTATTTTTCTCGTGTTCTCTTATCTAATGACATTCAATTACTTTATTGAATTGTCAGGTATCCTCTTACAGTCCCATATAACAACTTTTGGTCTCCGAAGGAATTATTAGTGAGCAGAAATTCGCCCGTATATCCGTTATCATTCGTCACATTTGTATAATTCAACTACCACAATTTATTATAGGACATGTTCTATAAAAGCATGCATTTATATCCTTTCCAAAAAAGTCACAGAAAATATATTAATTTGAGTTTCATAATGTAATTTATTGAATTGAGACAGCATAACACATTAAAATGGCTATTTTGGGGGGATATGTTTATTGCCATAACTCAACAACAAAGATATATATTGACTTGAAATTTGGTGGTCATTATGAGAGGTCATTATTACAAATGTTGAATACAAGAAATGGACTGTAAATTCTGGAAGTTGTTTCTAAACTGTATATAACATCATAATATTGAAAACTAAACAAATACTGTGTTTTAGCTGTTTATTCTTGTTGGTGCAGGAGAATAGTAGGACGTTAAATCATTTTTTTTTTTTTTTCACTCTTTTGTGTGTTAACTTAAGGGGTCAACAACAACTGCAGCCTGCAATAACAACTTCACATTTTTAAAAAAAAAATACTAATCCATTCTCTTGCAGATATCAATGAACTGAATTTACCTAAAACATGTGATGTTAATTTTCCTGATCCTGATGACCTACTAAGCTTTAAACTGATTATTTCACCAGATGAAGTAAGTATTCTAATCAAATAAAAAAAATTTAAATAAGAGAAACATACATGCATTCAACTATTTGTACAACATTCAGTATACAACGTAATGAGTACATTTTGTGGATATAGCGCTTTATAAATGGACATATTATTATTATTATTATTACAAAATATTCAGCGTCTCAATCAACACAAAAACTTTAATTTTAAAGTTTTTATTTCTATTATTATTATTACACACATTTATAGCATATGGCATTGTGCAACCTTTTAACATATTTCAGGGGTTTTTTTTTCAAATAAAGATATTGTTTTTAACAATATCACAGAGCTACTGTATGGATCTTGGTACCAAAACCTTACACAAAAATTACCCAGTAACTTCTGCTTTTCAAATCCTAATATTAAGCCAATTGTGACAATAGTTAGTTATGAGTAGTGGTGGGTGCAGTGAGTAAAACAGGTTATGCTTACTCTCTCTAGTAGAACACCTGATACGACTTATCATTCTTGAGTTCAAAGATGGCAAATTTTTGTTGAACTTTTGTAAAATTAGGATGATGATAATTAAAAGAAACTTTTTTTTTTCAGGGGTTCTATAGAGGTGGTCGTTTTGTTTTCAGTTTTAAAGTTGGCCAAGGATACCCTCATGATCCCCCAAAAGTAAAATGTGAAACAATGGTTTATCATCCTAATATAGATTTGGAAGGAAATGTCTGCCTTAATATTCTCAGGTAATTTGGGAGGATTGAAAATGGCAGATAATCAGAGGATTCTCAAGTGGTCGGAAAAAAAACCCCAGACACACTGGGGAACCTCACAAAAAGTCAAGAAGTCTTCAGGGTTATCAATGATGTGTATCCTGCTTGTATTGTGACCCCCAATGTCATAATGTTCACATCACATTCAATATGGACTTGACTTTTTAAATATTCTTAGCCATTTTATAATGTTATGAGAGTATTTGATTCAATTCAAATTAACAATTTTTAAATTATTTTTCATACATACATGTATTTAGAAATTGCACATTTTCCATACTGATATGTTATGAGAATATTTGATTCAGTTTGAATTAACAATCATTTCTCGTGCATCAGTTTATAAGACCGTTGAGGTTAATGCTGTTTCTTGTCTTCAATCTTTTTGTCCGTCTGGATTAAACAATTTACTGTTAGGACTTTTTCTTCAACTTTGTGATATCTCAATTTGTAATGTTTTCTTTCAGAGAAGATTGGAAACCGGTTCTTACTATTAATTCTATTGTTTATGGTTTACAGTATTTATTCTTGGTAAGTCAATTATCTTAGCCATGCCCTTCTCCAATTTATATTAGCCATGTCCTTCTCCGGTTTATCTTAGCCATGCCCTTCTCCGATTTATATTAGCCATGCCCTTCTCCGATTTATATAAGCCATGCCCTTCTCTGATTGATCTTGGCCATGCCCTTCTCCGATTGATCTTAGCCATGCATTTCGCAAGGTTATCTTAGCCATGCACTTACCCAGTTTATTT
This sequence comes from Patella vulgata, assembly GCF_932274485.2. Taxonomy (NCBI): domain Eukaryota; kingdom Metazoa; phylum Mollusca; class Gastropoda; family Patellidae; genus Patella; species Patella vulgata. The sequence goes on along the minus strand of NC_065884.2, from coordinate 61,009,077 downwards.
TAGCCATGCCCCTCCGGTTTATCTTAGCCATGCCCTTCTCTGATTTATATTAGCCATGTCCTTCTCCGGTTTATCTTAGCCATGCCCTTCTCCGATTTATATTAGCCATGCCCTTCTCCGATTTATCTTAGCCATACCCTTCCAAAGTTTAACTTAGCCATGCACTTACCCAGTTTATTTTAGCTATGCCCATCTTCATTTTATTTTGGATGTGCCCTTACCTGTTTTAAAGTCCCAGTGCAACCAAGAGATTATGGCAAATGATTTTACAATCTAATTAAATTGTATTTATATTATGACAAGGACAGCTGTCTAGTCGTTCGGATGGGACGAAAAACCGAGGTCCCGTGTACCCATTGGCGCACACGTAAAAGATCCCTTGGCAGTTGGAATTCGATATAAGAAGAGTAGGCCATAGCGCCGCTGCCCTGGCAAAATTTCCCTCATAGCACACTGTATGGCGCATGCCAGTCTTCATTAGCCCAGGTTAGGAGCAGAACAGTAAGACGTTAAACCCCATTTCATTTCATTTCATTTCACACACTCAAACGAGTTAAGGGATGGTGAGTATATGGAGCTCTGACCTTCGTTTACTGGTTTTGTTTCCAGAGCATATATCATAAACCAGTCCCAGTCCGTATATTTTTAAGGAACTTTGTAGATATGTGAACCTGTTATAGTAGTTCACAAATTTAATAATATTTGGGTTTCCATGGAAACAAATTTGGCTTTGATGTTTATGACTAAATCTTCTCGTTAGATTTTGGTTTACTACACTACATAAGATCTAACATATTTTTTGAACAGCTGCCATTCAAATCATGTTGCATTGTCTGGCAACCCATTTTTTCCATAGCAATTGGTTGTACAATTAATCCACCAATTATTGATAATAATAATTCTTGCATTCATATAGGGCAAGATTTCAAACTAAAGTCTTATCTTGGGTATAGAATGATTTGTCCTTATCAAACAAAACAGTAGGAAGTTTGTTGTATTTTCCTCAAAGTTGTTTCCTTGAAATAAAAATAAAAAATTACAAAAGATTTATTAAGGACACATTATGTAAGATTTAGATAAAGAACTGGCTGTTCTTGCTATAATAGTTCAAAAATAGATAATGCAAAATGAATATATTGAAGATTTTTTCAAATTACTTTATTCTGAGCGAAATTATCAGTGTTTGTAGTTTTGATAAGATGTGTTCATTGATTGTTTATTATGGTAATCACGGTGCTGGTTATTTGAGACTTAGCCTCGCTTCTCCATTTTTAAATTAAATCATTAAAGGTCTTTGAAATTTACCAGTGGCAGGTAACATTGACATTCGGGATCATGTTATACTTATGGAAAGGAAATGTTGACATAATTCCTTGCATTATTTAAAAAATTTATGAACCTTTTCCGGTGACCTTTAAATGGCTGAAGTGTTCTAATCTGCTTAAATTGGAGCCATGTGATGGCATCAAGAGTTGATTATGGTCTTGTGGTAATAAATGTTATTAATTTATATAACATTTAAGACCTAAAGAAAGACCTGCAATAGACAGATTTAGTTCTTGAATAATGTGTCTTTAAATTCTTTTTCCAAAAAAAAAAAAACAAAAAAAAACGTCTAGACCAATTTGTTTATATATCACAACCAATACACAGGACGTTAAAGAACCCTTGATAGTTGGAATTCAAAATAAGAGTAGGCCGTAGGATCAGGCAAAATTTCCCTTACAGCACTCTTCATTAACCCAGTCGGTGCAGAAAAGTAGGAATTTAAACCCCTTTTCATTTTGCAAGAGCAACGTTCTAGATTCTTCAGCCCAGTTGAAGTAAATGCACAAGTCATCTATCTCATTTCAAATCTCTTTTTTTTTTCTCCAGGAACCAAATCCTGAAGATCCATTGAACAGAGAAGCTGCTGAAGTCCTTCAATCTAACCGTAGATTATTTGAACAGAATGTTTCCAAGTCGATGCGTGGAGGTCACATAGGATCAGTTTATTTTGAACGATGTTTGAAATGATGAGAAGCTATTTCTAGGAATCTAAGAATCATGTTTGAACTATTTGGTATTCCATTCAGTGGATAATGTTGAAAACCTTCATATTTTACTTCTTATTTGCAATATTATTCTGCTGTATAGAATATGAAAGACATTATTTTATTGGCTAATAATTAAATCCAACTAGCCATAATTGTGTGCAACATGTCAAATGATTGGTTGATATGTTTGGAACAAGCGATTTGATTGGTTTGTTAATAATGTGATATATGAATATATATATATGTTAAATAATCCATTTAACTGTCTTTTTTTGTGTCTCTTTTGGAAAATGAATGTTTAATTAAACTCAACTTTTAATCTTTATTTCAAATTAGTTAAATTGAATTTATGAAAATAATGGAATTCTGTACTTTTTCCATCAGATAAAATAAATTATTCATTTATATTCACCCACATTTAAATATGGTAGTATATTGTTGTTACCTACGTCTGTCCATCCATTCGTCGTCCACAATTGCTTATACACCATGTTTATGTTCACGAGATGAAGATGTCTATTTGTTTCCAGCGATTTCTGATATTTTCTGTCAGAGTTGTGTCGCTAGATCTTGGGGACGATCGAGAGGGTAAAGTTATCATCTCATTGACTTGAAATTGATACAGTGTTTCTGTTCAAGAGTCTATTTCTAATAATTCAAACAGCTGAAAGGGACAGGTTATGTTTATGTCAGCATTAGGAAGAACTAGGAGACGCTCAAATTGTAATTATTTCTGATAATGCTTTTTTTTGCCATTGATAGGATTTTAGTGTCTTACAAATGATCCTATTACCTACAATAAAAATAAGACAGCCTTTATACACTGCTCAGATGACTTATCTGCTGTGGGTGTATGTTTTATTGCCTGACAACCTATCTTTACTGTAAATATAATCAGCTCTATGATGTGTAAATGTGTTTAAAGAATATGTGATGTCCTTTTGGCATGGGTGGGTGTGGGGACTGGGGAATCTAAGCCAGATGGCTCCATATGAATATGATTGCTCCAATATAAAGATACTTAGATATAGTAACCTTTTAATAAGGATAGATAGATTGATAGATAATTATTATTAATTTATTTACGTACATCTGAAAACATATAGTACATGTATTTGTAACAATTTAAATAGGAATGGTTTCTGGGCATAATTGACACAACGTTATAAAACACATCTTAGTCTTTTGTTCTGTAAAATATAGTTCAACACATCGCACAAAACGTTTCACAGATTGACTTCGATTCATCATCTTAAACAGGTGATTTGACATATATTATATGTAGGTATTAAGGCACCATAACTAGATTATATGATATATTGTGTCAGGGTATAAATGTAAATACAATGGACTGAACTGAAGCATTGAATATTGAGCGTATACTATATAAGATACAAAGACTTTATTATACATACAGGTACTTGACATTTAATTTTATTGTCATCAACCTGTGGGGTATAAAGCTAACCCACTCTCCGTGGGTAAATGAGAACCATACAATTCTCTCTTCTCTATAGCACTCACACATTAAAGATGCATTATGTAAGAGCTAAATCTGCCCATTTCAAGTCTTTATTTTGGCTTCAAATGTTATATAAACTATTGTGTAAATGTTTATTGACATGTCAAGTCTGTAATTAACGCAATGGATAATTGAAAGTTAGACTATATTGTCAAGCACTGTTGTTATGATAATGAAAAATCTAGGCTAGATCTTGTCAAACCTAACACCCATAACTTTGCTCAAAATATTCAATTTTCATTATCTATTATTGAACTAATAGCAAGAACAGCCAGCTCTATATCAATCTTAAATAATGCATCTTTAACTCCTGGTTTGAAATATACATTGGTAGGGGTTCTGCAAACAAAGGAAATTTCAAACTAAGTATGGCAAGATCACCATTACCATTTTGTTTTCGAAGAAGCAAAAGACACACCCTATATGTTATTTGTGCATCAATCTGCATAAGAGGAAACTTTCATTTTCTGAATGAATAGCATTTTTAATTAACTCCATTGGTCAAAAATTATTAATGATACCTGCTCTACCCCAAATTTTTCTGAAATAGGTAGCTTCTCTTTATCTTGATTAGTTGCATATTTCTGCATGGTCCTTGTGATTGTACACAAATTGATACTTAAGTGCAGAGGGAGGACTGTAAACAGATCCAATATGTTTGCACGGTCCAGTCAGACCCCTTACCTTCTAAACTGATGCATGACCACTGTTTTCAGATAATGCATATAAGGTCATTTGGCATGATGCAGTTCATCTTGTCAGATAATAAATCAGCTACTAGAGGGTTGTTTTTGTGCTAGAGAAATTGGCACATATCTACCACCAACAATATTCTCCATCTTTAGAGGTTTCTTTTTAAAATTTATTATAAAAAATATGACGAGAGAGAGACCATACTCACTCTATCATTGATAATTAGGCCTACTAGAGAAGTTAGTTGAACAAATGGTCCAAGTTTTCTAGTGCATGAGTCAGACCATATATAAATAATATACTATATGTACATGTATTATATTATAAATGCAATTAAAGATATCCCTTACTTATATGTCACCTGTCTTTGTTTAATTGCTTGAAAGAATCTTATTAACTTGTGTTATAGTTAGATCAGTGATTCTCAACCTTTTTTTGCTAACGGCACACCCTGGAACTCATGACAAAATAGCGGCACACCTGGCTAAATATATATGAAAAATATTTGAATTTTGCAAAATAAAAACATGGCAAGTCAGACGGCATACATCCGTAGACAGAGACTAGTCATAGACACATAGAATGACTCAAAATAAATAAAGAAAAACGCAGCTATGAACTAATAAACCACTGAATACTCAATTGGGCTCATGTAGTTTTTTGCATTTTCTTATCGTGCCGTTCAAAATTCCGCGGCACACTTAGGAAGATCTCGCGGCACACTGGTTGAGAATCACTGAGTTAAATAGATGGAGCCGTGGTGGCTCGCTGAAGTCTAGCTCGCAACATGCCGTACGCGTTTTTACACGCACGGATCGTGGGGTTTGGTAGCTTGCAGACCAGCCGCAAGAAACCGGGTGAACATTTTGTATGTGCAGGACCAAAACTAAGTCTCTACGACCAGTATAGGGTCTTCTACGGTGCCGAACACAAACACACGCAAGTGACACACGTTTACTAAAATTTCCCCCATTGACTGTCCGTAGTAGCACACAGGGCGCGTTGTGAGCTAAGTTTTACCAGGAGTTCCCGGGTTCAATCCCGGTGTCGGCAGAGAAAGTTCCTCAAGATTGTCAGTGGTTATACAGAACGGAAGAAATGAAATGAAATGGGGTTTAATGTCCTACAGGACAGAAGAATGTTAAAGGTGTTTCATTTCGTGATAGAAGTAAGGTAGTTGGAAAGGATTTTATCTTCTGTCAGATTATATATTTAGAGACTGTTCCATTGTTTCGTAGTTTTAAAGGACCATCAATAGTTTATCCTACAGCTTGTTTATCCTAAACTTATCCTACAGTTTATCCCACAGCTAGCCAATATTCACTCCTGATCAGCTACAATAACTAAAAGCTAACCAGGTTATCTTCTTTCGTTTGCGAAATGTTCGGTCAATCTCCAACCGTTTGGAAAAGCAGTATTGATCATTTTCGGCATAATTATTTATATAATTTTTTATCAATAATCAGAAATTGGAAACCAATAAGCTCAAAGTTGTACATGAAAGGCAACAGGCGAACCGGGTATGTAAAACAAAATAATGGAGTAATCTCCCTTACATCAATGACGGGTTCTAAATTATTTTATTTAAAGCGATCCTACCTGACTTTAAAGACACAGCATCTTTGACTAAAAGGCAAATACAGACTTTTAGATCACGCGCAATCAAAAGTAGTCTTGCTAAAATGCAAATTGATTTAAACATACATTATGCAAGAGCTAAATCTGTCTATTGCAGGTCTTTCTTTAGGCCTGAAATGTTATATAAACTATTAATTAGACATTTATTAACAAAACAAGGGTATAATCGACTCTCGATGGCATCGGATACTCTAGATTTTAACTAGATTAAAACGGTTCGCCATTTAAAAATTTAATTTAAAAATGGAAAAGCGAGGCTAAGTCACGATTATACCAGTGCCCTGGTTACCACTGTGCACGCATCTGGTCAAAACTACAAACAATGAAGTAATTTGAATGAAATTTTCTAAATTTTCTTTTTTCATCATCTATTTTTTAATTATTATAGCAAGAATGACCAACTCTTTATTAAACTTTTAACTAATGTATCTTTAAATAAGGCAAATGATTATTCGCGATCTTGGCGCTACGTACGGGACTTGTATCTCCCACCGGTTAAGATTATCTTTGAAATGATTAAAACTTACGATTTACAGGAAATGTGCACATAGGTATTCTGGCATTGTGCTCTGGAAAATTTCATGTGCGACTAAGCAACTTTATTTTACACTCAGTTGTAAATTTGCATAAATACTGTTTAAAGCGATCACAATAAATAAGTCTATGGAAGGCAAAATAATTTGTTGTCAGAAATCAGCTTTAATCATACAAACTGTTGCATGTATTTAGCAATTCTAATAGTTACTTTAGGAACGGTCTCTGACCGGGCGATGTCCTCTCGCAAAATTCTACTTGAAAATTGTTTAGTGTTGAATTATTATAACTTTGTGTCAGATTCCTTTTGGCGAACAAAGAAGAATCAATGTGAAAAATAGAAGATAAAGGTTCCAAAATAGCCTTAGAATAGCGGTGGGGATAGAGCGGTATTTTCATACTACAGCTTAATAGGGACGAACCGGAACGGTGAAAGGACATCGCCCGATCAGAGGCCTTTCCTAAAGGAATTACAATTCTAACAGTTTAAGCTCCCATACTAGCACTATTCTAGAATGATGTCCATTGTTTATAAATCTGTCTATAACGTCACTTACTGTAAACAGACTGGAGGTTTGGTTGTCGAATGGTTAGCGCGTGCGCGCTGTATTATAAGGTCTGCCATTAAGTTAGCTGGCGTGGTTTCGATTCCCCGGTTGTGCGTGACAAGGAGTTCCTCCCACTGCTGAAGACCCCCTACGAGCAAGCAAATTATTGATATAAAATGGAACCATTAGTCACCTAGTTTGTGTCGAGTGGACGTTAAACCACCACATCTCTCTCTCTCTCTCTCTCTCTCTGTGTAAACAAACCTTATTTTGGTTGCCAACTAATTTTTAGAATTTGGGGTTTCAAACGTTTTATTTTAGAAATGTGGAGAACTGTAAGATTCAATAAATTTCTAGATGGCAATAGTTAGAAAATAAACCTTATCTCTTAACCCTCCGTGTTTCGAGATAAGAGATGGTACTACAGTTTTATCTGGCAAAATCCCGATGCGAATCAGATTGTGCCTCAAAAAGCAAAACTGTCAATTTTTTCTTCAAAACAACGATTGATTATTGTTATTTATTACATTTCTGCCACATCCAACTAAAATTAAGCATATAATTAATCTAACCTGACACGGGTACAAACCATCTCTTTTAAATCGAAGCGATAATTGTTCTCTTTGCCAGACATTTTAAATTGACGTCTAGTTACGTCATGGAGGCAGGGCTACAGATGTATCATGTAACAGTTCAGCTAATCTAAATGCGAGAAAAGTAAGAAAAACTTTATAGGTCTCAAGAATGGCCTTATCAATTCTGTTAAAAACACCGGTTGATTACCTTTACTGACAATATTTGCGGACAAACGAAAGTTATTTATATTGGGCTGAGTATGTTTAATTAGTTCCATTAGTATTAAATTAGCTTATTTTTAAGTTATGCATTAATAAAAATATAAAATTAAGTTTGGCAGGTGAAACTAAAGGCATCCAATCGTAGTTAAAAACAAACAAATTACAGTACCTCGACGTTTTTAGCTACGTTCTCGTAGCTGGGCATTAGTATGCAAGTTGCGGGAAACCGGAGGACCCAAGAAAACCCACGATGGTGGACAGAAGACCCTACTCCTTGTCACGTACAAGCGGTGAATCTAAACGACGCCACTTGACCCAATGACATACCTTATGATGCAACGCCCACGCATTAACCATTCCGCCCCTAACCCCCCATTGCGTGAATAGGTTTTGCACTTCTCTGTACATGTTATGAAGAATATAGGATTTTTTTTTTTTTACTAGCCGAAAAAAAAAGAAAAAGGAATATGAATGATTGCTACTGTAATGTTGCTAATAACCGTGTCTTAAACTCTTCACTTATTGTTTAGTAATTGTCATTAAACAGCCCAATTATTCTATGTTACATACATAATGTGGATTAGATTAATAAATTCACATCAGCAGTAGACATTTCTTGTCTTTAGATGACGTGAAAAGTCGGATAACAAGGTGAGTATAAAATAGGCTAATGATCCTAGAGACACGATTCGCCAGAAAAAATAAAATAAAAATTAAAATAAAATAATAAAATAAATTCTAAAAGAATTAGAAAATATATATGTATAAACAATTTTATTGCCAGAGGACATTAATTCCAATATCTAGAAAATAAAATCCAGATATGGAAGCGTATTTGGGTCACTACTTATTGAGATAAAATCGCAACACATCGAACTAAAATATGTCAACTTCATGAGTTATATTACAAAAAAATCGACTTAATAAGTCGACTCGACGCATTAAATTCACCTCTAAACGACAAAAACTATGTCGATATGTTTACATCATGCCAATAGTCGATTTGACTCTAAATCAACAAGTCATATTTTAATGCAATATATAGACTTAATAATGTCGCTGTTTTCAGTTATGTACCACGTGCTTAATTTCATTGCCCGAGATTGCTTATTTATGAAAGTGCAGCCAATGATGGGGTTTAACATCCACTCGACACAAACTAGGTCATTTCGGGACTAACGTATGGTTTAATTTTAGGGGTCTTTAGCAGTGGGAGGAAACCGGAGGACCCGGATAAAACCCACTAGGTTGGACAGGCAACCCTACTCCTTGTCACGTACAACCGGTGATTCGAAACCACGCCAGTTGACTCAATGACAGGCCTTATGATACAGTGCGCACGTGCTAACCATTAGCGAGTTTTTGTCGTTTAGAGGTGAATTTAATGCGTCGAGTCGACTTATTTAGTCGATTTGTTGTAATATAACTCATGAAGTTGACATATTTTAGTTCGATGTGTTGCGATATTATCTCAATAAGTAGTGACCCAAATACGCTTCCATATTGGGTGGGTCTAAACCTTTAACTCAATATTATCCATAAACTTTCACATTATAGACACCAACTGGATTTAATAATGATCCATTTCAATCGATGTTGATGTTGTTATCTTACTGTGAAAATATGGGCTCCTGATATCTCATATTATATGGCAGCTCAAGTAAATAATATTTGTAAATTGTGCTATTTTAATATCAGAAATATAGGTAAAATACGTAAATTTGTAACTGTAGAGGCCACTAGGTAAGTCACTTATTAATTCTCTGGTCACTTCTCATTTAGATAACGTTAATTCACTTTTAGTTGGTTTACCTTTAAAGCTTATAGATAAATTGCAAAAAGTACAGAATACTGCAGCTCGACGTGTTACTTTAACGAAGAAATGCGACCATATAACTCCTGTTTTATATAATTTGAACTGGTTACCTGTTAAAATCGAATTGATTTTAAGATTTTACTACTGACTTTAGCTCCTGTTTACCTGTCAGATCTTTTAGAACTTTATACACCTGGCCGAACACTACGTACCTCAGATAAACTACTTTTAAAGCCCAAAACTGTTCAACTAGTCTCTTATTGTCAGCGCTCTTTTAGTTATCAAGCACCTGTTTTATGAAATAATCTACCATTTAGTTTAAGATGTTGTACATCTCTATTATATTTTAAAAAACAACTTAAAACACGTTCATTTAATCAGGCTTTTAACAGAAGACTCTGTATACAATCGTAATCTTGTTGTTTATTTATGATTAAATTGTCACTTTGTAAAGTGCCCCTGAACATGTTATATAAATAACTTGCAATGATAATAATAATAATAATATCTAATACACAATGAACATTTTAAAACCAGTTCTCGGCGTCGGGTTCTCTGAATTTTAAAACGCGATATTTTTAACATATTATTTCACAAGTTTATCCGGATCTAATTAAAAATGGCTGCAGCTGATCTACAACAACTAACAGATAAGCTTGAGACTAGATTAGAGATACATTATGGGAGATTCGATAACGAGTTGGCAGTTCTTACTATAATAGTTAAAAACTAGATAACGTAAAGGCAATTTGCTGAAAATTTCATTCAAATTGATCCACTATGAACCCAGAACTAAGCGAATGAAATTTCTGCCTAGCCTCGGTCATCATTACTAAAGTCAGTACGATAAACAGCATAGACTCGATTATCCATTTAATCGTTAAATCAAGAAGGAAAGTTATGTAGTAAATCGTCTCACAATCCCGATTTGAACAGAGTTTCAAAAATAAAAGTCTGAGTACGTATGAAATTTAAGCGCCCAAATATAGAGGAATCGTGTATTTACCGTGTCTCAAAAATTCAGCTCACAGTATTTAGTCGTTTGGACGTGAACGCCATAAATGCTTATCCGGACACGTAACCCTTTTAAGATTTCTGGTCATTTTTTCGTTGGGTGGCCTGATAATCGATTCCCATTCCTTTAGAGGTCTATACAATGAATGACCCATGTGCTGTACTTGATAACGAAAGGTAAATTTCACCTACACATTATTTGTATAAGTAAAAATCTGGTTTATCCATAAGTCGCATAATACAGTTTGTGACACCGGTCTCCATTTCCAGATGAAGACTGATAGGTTTAAGTTGTTTGAAAAAGTATCACAGATATTGAGTTAGTTGCTCGGCCTTTTGGTAGAGGATTTTAAGGGATTTTAACACAAAAGTAAGCAGTTTTATTCTCCAACATATTATCGGGATTGGCCCTTTAAGATCGCAGGCTTTCGATGCCATCTACAGTTGATTATGGTCTGGACAGGCCCGTAACTAGGGGGGTGGGGTGGGGATATACATTGTCCGTCAATTTTACTGCAACCCTGAGAACACTTCCCGTCCACCTCGTTGCTCTGAGCTAGTTAAGGTCCTGATTATGGACAACAAGACGCATCTTTCACTGCCTGGCAACCTAATTGTTTTAAACTTCCTTGTAAAGAAATGTCTTTCAGACCTTATTGTGTGAAAAGTCATATATGTAATATGTTTATTGGCGTTCTTCCGCATTTAATCGTTCAATTTGGAAAGTGTTCTACGTAGAAAATGTTTGAAAAAAAAAATCCACTCAAAACAGAAAATAACAAACATAAAAAAACTCTAATAAATCACGTTTTTTCTTGTCAGTGACAGCTTTTGGATGTTTTCCACATATATTTAGGGAATTAGATAGAGTCAATAATTTAATTCCTTTCCAATTTTCGTATGTCACAGTACCTCCCCAATTGACAAAATTTAGCCATTAAATAAACATTAGTAGAAGTCAATTTCACATTTTCTGATGATGTACATAAGTTAGAATACATATTTGATCAAATAGGCATCCAAAATCCACCATAATCAGGTTCTGTCAGTTATCTCCCTTTATTTATTATTATATAAAAGTATATTAAGAAGGTAAAAGGTTTGATTTGTCATTGATTCCATAATGTAGTAAGGTTTTTGAACTTTTAATACTGCATATTTCCACATACAATTATGTCGACTTGTCGTGCGGCGACTTGTCGCCTCGGAAGTTAATCTGTGCACATGCGAGTTATCCAATCAACAAATGCGCAAGCTCGAGTTTGACTTCCGAGGCGACAACAAGTCGAAATAATTGTATTTTGTCGACTTGTCGACTTGTAAATAACTTGAGGGCGACAAGTCGACATAAATGACCCGACAACGCGACAAAATGAAGGCGACGATTGTCGGGTCAATTCGTCGACTCGATTCTTCGGCTTGTCGACTTGTCGGGTTGTGAATAAGTCGAAGGCGACAAGTCGACAGAATTGAGACGATGCGACGATCGTCGGGTTATTTTGTCGTGTTGGCGGGTTGATTTTGTTGACTTGTCGACTTGTCGCCTTCGACCTATTCACAACCCGACAAGTCGACAAAATACAATTATTTCGACTTGTCGTGCGGCGACTTGTCGCCTCGGAAGTCAAACTCGAGCTTGCGCATTTGCTGATTGGATAACTTGCATGCACAAAGATTAACTTCCGAGGCGACAAGTCGCCGCACGACAAGTCGAAATAATTGTATTTTGTCGACTTGTCGGATTGTGAATAAGTCGAAGGCGACAAGTCGACGAAATGAAGGGGACGCTCGTCGGGTTATTTTGTCATGTTGGCGGGTTGATTTTGTCGACTTGTCGCCTTCTTCACAAGGCGACGATTTAGATTCATTTGAATGGCCGCTAACAGCCACCATGGGCATCCTATACTAGTTAGAACAAATATGGACAGTAGCACTTCAATCTAAACGATCAGTTATCAAATTTCTGTAGACTACCGACCCCGGTAATAAATTCTCAAACCCCACCAAAAGGCCGGTAACCCCGCCAATACTATATCTCTTGAACACAAGTTCTGAAATGCTTAAAATCAACCCCCCCTATATTCTTCTTCGATCCCAATGCTTTACACCCAATTGAAAAAAAATTTGCAAGAAGGGAAGTAACTCCAATACTTCACACTAAATTTGAAATAAATCAGTTAAAACCTAAAAATAAAACACACTTATATGGATATACTACTTCTGAATTTATTAACATGCTACGTTTCGAATGAAATTTACAGTAGAATTAGAAAAAGACAACCAATTACCATTCCTTGATGTATTAGTAAACAACTCCGCAGATTACCTAAAAAACACTGTTTACCGCAAGCCAACCCACACTGACCAATACATACATAATAGTTCAAATCACCCAACCAAAGTAAAAACAGGAATTATTAGTACCTTAACGAGACGCGCAAAATTAATATGTGATGAAGACCTCCTCGATAATGAATTACAGCATATCAACCATGTCCTTACAGAATTCAATAACTACCCTGCTAATACAGTTAATGCCACCATGAAGAAAACACTGACTCATACCTGCAAACCACCCACTGCCATCAGAAGAACTAGCCCGCTTTTTATCTCTATCCCATTTATAGGACCAGCTAGCCACCAAATAAAAATAATTTTAACAGAGCAAATCGGTGCAGAGGTAGTGTTCAGTAGCGGAACCACACTTAAAACTATGTTAAAAGCTGATGGTAGAATACTAAAACCAAAAGAGGACCCAAAGGGAGTCATATACAAAATAAATTGTGAGTGTAATGTGGCCTATGTGGGCGAAACATCCCGTCCAATTTCAATCAGAACTAAAGAGCATCAGACAGCAGTTAAAAAACAAGAACAAAACAAATCAGCGCTAGCAGAACATATCCACCAAAACCCACAGCACCAAATCAAATGGGAAAGTACAGAAATACTAGCTAGAAACCAATCAACATGGAAAAGCAGAGTTCTTCGCGAGGCTTTGGAAATTCAAAAACATAAGCCAAAATTAAACAGAGACTCAGGACATTTCCTCCCAAATCTTTGGGTTGATTTATTTAATTCTTAATCAGTGTGTGTTAGTGATGAGAAGTGTCTGTGGTCATAAGTGTATGACCCCCCCCCCCCCCCTTTATTTCATCTTGTAGTTAAGGTTTCACTTGTGATGATTGTTTCTATCTCTGACTTTCATCTCATCTTATAGTTATGGTTTCATATAGTTAATTAGCGTCTTGATGTTACGGTTTCATGTAGTCAATTATCCTCTAATCTCTTCCTTTTGTATTATTAGTAGTCAATTATCCTCTAATCTCTTCCTTTTGTATTATTAGTGTTATTCTTTCATCATGTTAATTTATATAACTTCTTTGATCTTGATAATGCGTTGTTGATAGTATTGATTATTCTGTTAAATGGTTTCCACTTGTTACCTATATATTGTACCACATTTATTGTTGATTATCATTATTTGCTTGAAAACGATATCTGTATGTGTATCGAAACGTAGCATGTTAATAAATTCAGAAGTAGTATATCCATATAAGTGTGTTTTATTTTTAGTGAAATCTATTTCTATATGTCTTATAAGGATCAGTTAAAACCTGTAACCTCTATCGTGTTAACAAGGATTTTTGATAGAGTGGGCATAAATCCGGAATTAAAGGTCGTGCCAAATAGTAGATATTAGGAGAATATTATACAAGGACGCGACCCATTAAGAATTAAACCCTTCAAAATCGCGAGCACCTAACAAGACATATTATATGTCTAGAACAAAATGTCGTACGCTGAAAATCCGTTCATGGTTTACAATTATCACATCAAATGTGGAAATGAAGTTTTCTAAACAACTATCCGTGTTGCTATGAGTGAATTTACGCGAGGGCCATGTGCATTAAACCTAGTCTTTATCATCCAGAAAAATATTCTACGAATATTTGTTTGGATGCGTTGTCAATGTCTGAGAATAATAGGTCATTGGCTAGATTATCCGGCCGTTCACAGTCTCATAAACAAAGTCTAAGGGAGGTAACTAGTCCTAAAATGAGATGTCGACGCCCATGAAATAATTTAAGAATGTCATTCCAGAAAATCCATTTGATTGTACTGGCACACTCTTAATTTTCTTTATTGTAAAATTTCCCTCTTTATGGACCATATGTGTGTTATTTTAAGTAATTCTAATTCGTCGCCACGATTCATGTTTGTTTAATGCAAGAATTGTGGGATTTATTGCGGGAAGGGTCGCAACTCTTACTTGACTTGGCTAAAAATACTGGATAACCAACCACATAAAAAAACAAACTCCCGGTTACGCATGGGCAATGGAACTTTTCGTCAAATATTGACAACGGTTCCCAGACCCCTCCGTACGTTGAAGACTAGGAGATTATGGGTGACCGAGACTATTAAACCTTACAAAACATAATTTCGTATTTAATATCTCAATAAACAGTCCCTTTGATTATATTTTGTTGCCAAATGGTGAAGAGTGGTAAACATACGCCAAATCTGCACGCTTACTATAGAGACCCGCGAGCATGTTGAACCAATTACATTAGTATCGGATTCATATTCTAGCCTAGGGCCTCAATAAATAGGGAACCCGGCCAAGGTGTATAATATGTTTGACACTGTCATAGCCGTTCTTACACACAATGTAGTCTTAAACGTCTCTCAACATCCTCGGCGTTGCTCCATTGTTTTTAAAACTCACTTTCATGTAGTCGAGAGGGTGGAGAATTGGGAGAGGCCTTATAAGTGCAATGGCCTAGGGGACCTCTTTATATAAATCCCGACAATGCAGAGAGAGGGGGGGGGGGGTTTAACGTCCACTCGACACAAACTAGGTCATATCGGGACTGGGAGGAAAATGAAATGAAAATGAAATGAAATGGAATGAAAATGAAAGAATCTTTTACGTGCACGCCAATATGTACACGGAACCTCGGTTTTTCGTCCCATCCGAACGACTAGATAGCTGTCCTTGTCAGGCCATCCGTCCTGCATCACTGACAAGGGAAAACCACGCGAGCGGCCAGCGTCTTACCCAGTTGACTCAATGACAGACCTAATGACACGACATTGACCAAATATCATCTGATATTATGTAGTTTTCAGTAAGCAATGTATTTAACCCAGTCAATAAAACCTAATTATATATAATTTACACCACGTACAACATGGTCGTTATCCTCATCACTATAATCACTGTTCAACCCGACACACCTCGAGGCCACCATGACGTCATGACGCATTAAACGACAGGTTATTAATTAGAATGATTAATTAATATTCTTCATTAAACATCAAGCTGAAACACACCAGCAGTGATATCCATAAATTATAGGATAAAAAATCAAATATGTCGACTTCACATGAACTAGGTAAGCTATTTTATTTTAATTAGAAAGAAATGTTTTTGCCCTTTGAATAATGTCGTCTTCACCTGAACTAGGTAAGCCACTTTATTTTAATTAGAAAGAAAGGTATTTCCGCTTTGAATTGATGTACCTGTAACAATATTTATCTTTTATAACACGCTCAGCGAGGTTAATGGGGCGCGGGTGGGGGGGGGATATCCGTGTTGTTTCCGGAATATATCTTAGGAACCCAAAAAGATATCTTTTGAAACTTCTACACATATCTACATAACAGTAGTTGTGCTTTCTGCTAAACAGACAGCGAGATAGTTAACGTCCGCTTAACACCAACTAGGTCATTTCGGTACCATCATGGCAAATGTTTTATTTTGCATTAGCTTACGATCGAAGCCCGAACATCCTTGCCGTTGCCTATGTATTGCATATGGTCACACAATAATGTATAATGGAGTTTACTCGGTCTATGTTTTGTTGAACAGTCCTGCATTTTTTTTCAAACACCAGGAAATATGATCTAAACTTGATGGTCATCTGCATTTAGTGTGTAAAACGGGACTACGTCTAGGGTTAAAGTGATTTAGATTCTATTAAAACATATTAAAGAATTACAAATCATGACAAATGTCACCATTAGCACTTATTTGCCATTTAAATTAAAGCAGGAGTAATTCCCATGATAACCACATGACATATCGGTGTTCAATATGTTTTGCAATTTTATGTTCATATATATTATTTTATAACATGATATTTAGCACGAGTGCGAGAAGTTGACATTATTGTGTTAGGCTGTGTTTGATTTGATAGCTTTCAAAGATGAATCTAAATTAAAATGGTATCACCTTTTTGATTTGGGACAAATATAAAATTGACCATTTCACTGGATTTTATATGATAGTTTGCTTTGTGGAATGATGCCATTTTAGCTCCATAAACAAGCCAACTTCCGCTTAATCTTTCGAAAACCAAAATTTAATGGTATGGAGCTGGTCTTATCAGTTACCCAATTAAATACACGAACAAGACAATATTCGTAAGAGGTCCTATCAAACACGTCTTAAAATCACGTGATTATTTTTTATTTACGCCTCTTTACAACGAGGGCTAACTGCTGACTCTATTTAACTTTAACAATAGACTTTTGAATCCCACGCAATTCTCTGTTTGTTTAACAACGCAACCGTCGGAACGAAATTCATATCTGAGGGGTGTAAGCATAGCGAGCCAAAATGGATACGACAATTTATTAAACATAATATATTTTCCTATATAATGAGATTGGCTACTGGGATATAGGTCCTAATTTTATACATTAACCTGTCTGAAATTTAAAAAAAACACAAAAAACTACGAATCGACCCGGATATTGGCGAATCAAAATTCGTGACGATTCGGCAAAAAAATTAAAGAGATCGTAAAGAATCTGGAGAAGCTACGAAGCAGTTGCGAATAGTTTACGAAAGAGTTACGATAATTCGTAGGTAATCGGATGAAAAATATGCCTGGGGTTTCAAGGTTGGGTTAGGATAAAGGTCCGAAATAAAAGAATCATCTATACGAATCGAAGCGATTCAGTTACGAATGACTTACGGATATGCCGAATTGCTTATGAATATGCCGACTTCATTACGAATACACTACGCTCTCCACGAATGTTGCAGATAAAGCTACCAAAAATTTACGTTATATGGCACTGTTCGTGAAGGAATCGGATAGGAAGCTGTTACGGACGATTAGAAAGGGCTACAGTGGGTGCACGATACAGCCACAAAGGGTTTTGTTTCAAAAATCACTTACAAACTTCAACAACCGTCCACCCAGCTGGAAGCCACCCCCATCCCCACCCCCAATACAGACGCACCCGCACTTCGCTAAATGATAGAGACTAGATACCGCATTGGTCCATGGTTAGATCTATTTGATAAGGCCAACTTTAAGTTTGGTCAAAGGTTCACACGATGTAAACAGGGCTAGCGCTAATCCTACCCCTAACATTTACCCTAACCTACAACCTAATCTATTTACATCTTAGCGACCTCGACGAAAATTGAGTTGGCCTTAACAAATAGATCTAGCTATTGGTCGATGGAATTCACGCTCGATTATCCAGTCGGAAGGGTGCTTAGTAGTGGACTCTAGTGATAGTTTACGCAAGTTTTGTGAGACTGAGATGACACACAAAAGAATAAAATAATTACAGAATATTATAAAAAAAAAAATCAACAGCAAAAATACAAACTGGCCAACAAATGTCTCACATCAAATAACTGTTTGTTTGACCCCGTTAATGGGGCCAGTGAATGAATATACAGTATACTGTATAGCCAGTATAGGTAGAAGTAGAAATTTATACGTTACGCGATGAATTACATACCTTGCCCTGGGGCCACAATCTACACATAGGCCTACCATTTCTACACTGTAGGGGTTAATGGGGTCAGTGAATACATATACACTGTATAATAGGTAGAAGTTTATAAGTTACGTGATGAATTACATACCTTTCGGCAAATTATCTTAGTGCATGAACTTACCCCCTTGGAGGCTGAGATAGCAATCTGATTAAAACACAGATCCTATTTCGTTTCGTTTTTATAGTTCAAAATTTCGTTTTACTTGTCTTTACTACACTAGGTGTAGGCCATCGAAAGTATAAAAAAATACGAAACGAAATATAGATCTGTATTTTAATCAGATTGCCGAGATAGCAAATCACCAGCCTTCGCTTCCCCATAACCAGTGTAAACAAGTTCATATTTCAGCAAATAGAGAGGGTAGAATTCTGATTTTTCCAAGATATTTTATAGGGTTTTTTGATCAAAAGGAGAGTTGACGGGGAAATAAACATAACATTTTTACACATAAGTTGATTTAAAAAATAGTTATTTAGATAAAGTGTTAAAAGTATAAAAATAGTATTTTAAAATAAATTTAATCATAAAAAAATCTACAGAGCACATTCACTGAACGAAGCAGTTACAGTATGCAAAAGGGTGTGGGGCGTCACTGAAACTTTTGCCCTGGGGCGCTACATGGGCTTGTGAGGGCCCTGAAGGTTGTATCGGTCAAAGCAGAAAAGTAAGACGTTACACCACATTATTTGTTTTCTTTGTTTCAGCCGACATAGCCGAATCCGACAACACATTATCAGCATACAGGCCAATACAAGTAGACAGTTTATATCCTGTTCAAACGGTGAGTTTAATATGGTTTAACAGTTGAATTCGAGTTGAAGAAACTGCACTGTCGGTAACAAAAGTTGTCCGGAAAAGGTGTACGTGTTGGCGTGCACTTATAAGAGCTATTAACTGTTGGAAGGTCTGAAATAAAGTAGATCGATGGCATATAAAGTTTCCCACTTAAAGATGCATTATGTAAGAGAGAGAGAGAGAGAGAGAGGGCGAGAGAGAAATGGGGTTTAACGTCCACTCGACACGACTAGGCCATTTCGGGACTAACATATGGTTTAATTTTATTTCAATAATTCGCTTGCGCGTAGGGCTCTTTATATAGCAATGGGAGGAATCCGGAGGACCCGGAGAAAACCCACGAGGTTGGACAGGTAACCCTACAACTGGGGATTCGAAACCACACCAATTGACTCAATGACAGGCCTCATGATACAGCGCACACGTGCTAACCTTTCGGCCATCCAACCCTCCGCATTATGTAAGAGCTATATCTGCCTACTGCAGGTCTTTATTTTGACTTCAAATTTTATATAAACTATTATTTACACATTTATTCACACGACAAGCGGAGATTTAAACGGATTAAACCCCGATCGCCATTTAATTATTTAATTTAGAAATGGCGAATGGAAGCTTAGTCACGATTAACAAGTCCCACTGCTACGATAGGTCTAATAAACAATATATGCTACACATATTGTCAATGGTTTCGAATCCCAGGTTGTACGTGGCAAGGAGTAGGGTCGCCTGTCCAACCTCGTGGGTTTTTTCCGGGTCCTCCTGTTTCCTCCCACTGCTAAAGACCCCTACGCGCAAGCGAATTATGTAAATAAAATTAGACCATATGTTAGTCCCGAAGTGACCTAGTTTGTGTCGAGTGGACGTTAAACCCCATTTTTCTCTCTCTCTCTCTACATATTGTCAAAACTTCAAACAATGATAACTTAGCTTAGAATGGCAAGAATGAGCAGCGCATTACCTAAATCTTACATAAGGCATCTTTAAGGTCACCGGTCATTTTATATACAACAGTAGGATAACGCATCAATATAATTCACAAATTCTGTTGATGTGAGGCCCTAAGCTGTAAGGTAAGCTGTTTAAATCTTGTGTGTAAATCCGACATTGAGCATAACCTACATCACCTTAATGGAAAAATAAAACAATTTCATCCGTGAGCTAACAGGAATCGAAGCCCGCCTTCCCTCTAGAGATTTAGATATAATGTTTAATGACCATTTGATCATTAAATCTCCATTATTAGTAAGAGCAGGGGGACTGCTGCAGCACCACACACAATTACACAAAACAAATCTACGGACAAGACACAATACGCAGAAATCACAAACGTGCATATCAGATTAATTGAATGAATCCGGGGACTAGCCGTAAGCGTCCACTACTGAATATAAAGAAGTAACAGGAGAAAGTTGTCTGCTGAGTAAGTGACGTAAAAGGCGGTAGTTTGGCAAATGACGTCAATAGTTAAAAATAACAAAAAACAACAATAAAAAGGGCGGTAATTCAAACAAGACAACGCTAAAAAGTTAATAAACTATCAATTTCGGAACTAATCGGCTATGTGATTACTCAAAATATAATAAGTAATACACCTATAAGAAATGCAGACTAGGTATGTTGAAGAAATCGAACTATAAAAGGGTATTTATATAACGGCATAAAAGTAAGGGCGATAATCCAGATGGAATTAGTAAATTGTACAAAATTTAAATACAATTATTCAATTAGATCATTAACCAATATGTAATCAGTTACACACTTATAAGAAATGTCAAATTTGGTATGTTGAAGAAATGGAAGTTTCGAAATTCTTTTAAAATACGTAATTGTGTTCCGCCTTTGGCAGTGCACTTAAAATAAAGAGATTTTATTCTAGAAAGAAATAATTCTTTATCGTTACATATTGTTAAAAATCGTAGCGCTAGTGAATAGAAAACATTAATATCCAAGTGAAGAACAGATATAGTTATATGCTACAAACGTTTTTTATTTTTATTTTTGATTCCCATATGAACATTTATATTGATTGATGTGTTTGTGATTTCAGACCTCGCCGTCCCAAACCGGAAGCTTTTTCCAATACCGACCATCAAGCCATCATCGACTGTCTGTTTTTACTTGTCTTTGTTGTTGTTGTCCTGTTGGACTTTCCTCCTTTATTTATTCATATAAGGTAAGACAAGGGTGCAATAATTATCTAATCGAATAAGGTAAAAAAAAAAAAGACAATGATAAATCTTACAATGTACGCAATATAATTTAAATCAGATTACAATTTCGTTTCATTTAATTGTTCTGATTTTTTACATTACACTGAAATAAAACGAAACGTAATTGACATCTGCTTTTAACAAGATTGAAATAGTACGAATTGAAATGGGGTTTAACGTCTTACTTTTCTGCAAAAACGGGCAAAGGAAGCCGGGCAAACGCCATTCCGTTTGCTGTGAGGGACATTTTGTCCGGACAGCGGCATTTCCGCCCTCTCTTCATCTAGCTGTCACGACAAGGGTTCTTTACGTACACGCCAAGGTATGTATATGGGTTCTCGGATTTTTGTTCCATCTGTACGACTAAACACTGTTTCTGGCCAGGCCCTCCGTGCGACGCCACTGACCAGGGACTTTCTAGATCAACACCAAGATTATCTCCTGGTTAGCGTTTTTGGCATTGAGCCACCGCGACCCACCGAAACAATATGGACAATAGATGTAATGACCTTTAAAATGTCGTTATTCGGAGATTCTTTCACATTTACGCATGTCAATTCACACTGTAAATTCCACACCGGCATCCATATTGTGTATTTTGTAATTACACTGTAGAGCCTGAATCATGTTTTAATGATTGGTTTACAAACCGAACTGCAAATCATGTTTTAAAGATCGGTTTACAAAACGCACTGCTCGCCATCTTTTAAAATTTTGCGTGTAATTACAAAGCCCCACTGTACACCATCTTTTAAAAGGTGGTGTGTAATTACAAAACCCAACTGTCATCTTTTAAAAGTTGATGTGTAATTACAAACATCTTTTAATGATTGGTAAGTTACAAAACCCATCTGAACACCATCCTTTAAAGGTTGGTGTGTAATTACAAAACTCTAATGTCTTTTTAAAAAAAAACATATCATATGACCCCGATTACAAAAGAAATATGCTATTTTTAAAAATTCAAGTTTAAGATCCCCGTGTTTTTATAGTCTGACGCCACGGTGGCCCAGTGAGTAAGACGTTGGCTCGCTAACCTGGAGGTCCCATGTTCAATCTGGGTGTTGGCAGAGACAGTTCATCTGGATTTTCTGGCGTGGTTTCCCCTTGTTAGTGGTGCAGTATGGAGGGCCTTGCAAGGGACACTTGATTGTCGTTCGGATTGGACAAAAACACGTAAAAGAACCCTTGACAGATGGAATTTGATATAAGAGTAGGCCGTAGGACAGCCGCCCGGGCAGAATTGCCCCACTAACTCACTGCCTGGCGTATGCCCACCTTCATTAGCCCAGTCTGAGCAGAACAGTTGGGCGTTATTCATTTTTGTTTTTAAATTTGTTATATCTTATATTTTGTAGGCAAGACGAGCTAAAGAGGCTGGTGATTTTAAGTTAGCGGAACGTCACAGTAAAACAGCGAAGGAATTAGCTATAGCTAGCATAGTGTTGTTTATATTTCTATTAGTTGTAGCTGGATTGATTGGTGGAATTATTTATTATACATTTATACACCAACATCATTGAATATATTATTTATATTACCGAGGAGAGCTAAAGTAATCACGTGTGTCGGGTATGGGACAGTGCATATTTAGTTCTGCCAAAACATCTTGTCTTTATTTTAAGAAGCTCATAATTATATCTTTTTGTACCCTGTATTAATCCAGATATTAGGACATAGCTTAGATTACTGTGGAGAGCTCAGGTAGTCACGTATGTCGGGTATGGGACAGTGCATATTTAGTTCTGCCAAAACATTTGGTCTTTATTTTAAGAAGCTCATATATCTTTTTGTACCCTGTATCAATCCAGATACTAGAACATAGCAATTATCCAGACTGTTTTTGACATGTGATTTTTTGCCAATTTAGCGTGCTTTTGTTTTGCCCGATTGAATATTATATCAAGTATCCGGAGATAACGGACATGATTGAAAGCAATGTACAGTTACTGAATAGAACTGTAATAACATGTGTCAGAAATGTAAAACCGAAGAACTGGAATTAATAAAAAAAAGTCTTGGATAAAATAACTCCAGTGATCGTCGCTAGAAGGCTTTCAAGTAATTCTAAACTTTATTTGTTCGGATTAAGCAGGGTGTACACTATCAACTTCTCGGTAACATACATTTTGACCTTGTATACACTCGCCAACTTTCGGTAACATGTTGGAAAAAATGTGTGCTGTGTAAATTCCAGATCTGAAGCCACGGTAGCTCCGTGCGTAAGACGTTGACTGGCTAACCTGGAGGTCCCGTATTCGATCCCTGCGTTGATGAGGATTTTCCGGCGTTGTTCCTCCTTGTCAGTGGTGCTGAACAGAGGACCTGGTAAGGGCAACATATAGTCGTTCCGATGGCACGAAAAACCGAGGTCCTGTATACACATTGGCGTGCACGTGACAGATGCCCTGGCAGTTGGAATTCGATATAATAGAACGCCTAAGTGCCGCTGTCCTGGCAAAAATACACCAAAGCACACTTTTCAGAGTGTGTCCGTCTCCATTAGCCCAGTCGGAGCAGAACAGTAGGCCGTCGTTGAACCCCATTTCATTTCATGTCTGCCATTTTGTCTCAATGTCACATGATTTCAGCTAGGTCAGCTGATTTGAAGCTGATTTCTGATTAGTTAAAGTATATGCATTCTTTCTGCAACATGTTGGGCAACATATTGACGAACTTTTTACTCTGTATACACTTGTCAACCTTTGATCAACATGGTGGAGGGATTGAAATGTTGGTCAACATGTTACCGAGAAGTTCATGGTGTACACGCTGCTTTAATTTGTTTCTTCGCAAGAATTTTAAATACTGCTTCAATATTAAAATATTAATAGTTCAAAAGTTGAGAAGAAATCTCTGTCCCTTTTATATACTTTTGTTATTGTAAATAATGCAGGCTTCATGTATTAAATTTAAAAAAAATAAAACAATTTTGTTAGTTGCACTGATTTAAATGTGCAGGTCATTATTCCATAAGGCACAAGGCCCACATGAATGTGTTTGATCAGCAATCTGTTGCAAAACTTGCAATACCTTCCGATTGATAAATGTATTTAAATGAATATTTTGAAATAGCATGGCTGCCTTACAACAGTGGATTCGAATGAAATGGGGGTTAAATGTCCTGCAGTTCCTCAGCGACTGAGCAAACGAAGACGGGCATACACCATACCGTTTGCTATGGGAGAAAGTTTTACCCGGACAGGGGCACTACGGCCTACTATAACGATTTCCAACTGTCAAGGGTTCTTTTACATGCACGCCAATGTGCACACGGGAACTCAGTTTTTCCTTCCCACCCTGTTCACAGGCCCTCCGACCTGCATATCTGCATCTTCAATAGAAGGCTTGATCTCGCTTTAACTACGTACATCTTATCAATGCCTTCACGTAGTACCCTGCATATTTCGGCACTAATTTCGATTGGGTACAAGCCCAGCTTGTGAGCGGATCATATTACACGATCGTCGCGAATACCATGTCTCGCGCTTTCAAACTAAAATGTCTACCTGTGATGATCGAATTGCAAAGTTCAAGGTTCGTTCAATGTCAAGGTTTCCGTTGAGGTTGCTATGTCAAAACCTCTGATTGGACGCTACTGTTCACGTGTCTGTGGATAACGTAGCCCTAAGTTCGGGAATTGTGAAGTAATCTAGGAACGTCCAAATGTTGTAAATGAAATGAAATGAAATGGGGTTTAACGTCCTACTGTTCTGCTCCTAAACTGGGCTAATGAAGAAGGGCAAACGCCATACAGTGTGCTATGAGGGAAAATTTGCCCGGGCAGCGGCCTACTCTTATATCGAATTCCAACTGCCAAGGGATCTTTTACGTGCACGCCAATGTGTACACGGGACCTCGGTTTTTCGTCCCTTCCGAACGACTAGACAGCTGTCCTTGTCAGGCCCTCTATCCTGCATCACTGACAAGGGGAAACTACGCCGGAAAATCTGGATGAACTTTCTCGGCCAATGCAGGGATCGAACACCCGACCTCCAGGCTAGCGAGCCAGCGTCTTAACCACTTAGCCACGTGATCCCCCTCCAGATGTTGTAAAACTCACAGTCGTTGCTTCAGGAACATGGCATATATCTGGCACGTGGAAACCACACCGAAAAATCCCAAGGAACCTTCTCGGATAAACATCGGGAGCAAACCCGTGACCTCTTTGTTAAAGAACTAATCTCCTTTTTATTAATTAGACTAAAACTCGTAAACTGTAGTATGTTCAGAAGTCATTGGACATCTGCATTGCTAATCTTTATACCATTCACCGTCTACATTAATTGTTCCCCGCCTGTACGTGACGAGGAGTAGGGTTGCCTGTCCAACCTCGTGCGTTTCCTTCCACTGCTAAAGACCCCTACGCGCAAGCGAATAATGATATAAAATTGAACCATATGACCTGGTTCGTGTCGAGTGGATGTTAAACCCATCTCTCTCTCTCTCTATGTCTCTGTCTCTCTCTCTCTCTCTACAAAATATGAAATTTATTTCATCCTGGTTTAGTTTAGGTAATGATGCCTTTTTTTCTTCTTCGTCGCTCGGTTTGATCTTCTTTTCGCCCCAGGTGGACGATGTAGCCCACTTTGGGGACACAGGCCTAAATGATGTTGATTCAAAAGGGGAAAGACCATAAGGGTGAGTGTTATGATGGAATCAATGTGCGTCATGGGTGTGAATAAATCAGATAGTTTTGATCATATTAGTATTATTGACCGGCATGACAATAAAGAAGAATAAAAAAAATCTGCAAAAGTCGTTAAAATATATATCGACCGGAGAGCCACCTGAGATATATCTTATTCTAAATTGAAGTCAAAAATAGTCTTAAATTTTGAATTACTGTATATTACTTATATAAATAGATAATTTGTTCAAGAATAGCCCTGGTTTTATTTGGTTATTGTGAATACAAGCAGTTACAAAACAGATTCTATCAAAAACATGTACGTCTATATAAAATCGATACTTATTGAAATCGATTTGGGCAAGATACCGTACCGTTTAATATTATCACAGGAAAGTCCTGATCCCGAGTTCACCAAACATTCTCAGACTTAAGTTATACTTTACTCAAAATTATTTGCCTTTTTGTTGGTTTAATTTATCAAATACATCAATAAAAAACCATGCGCAAAGTTTTGTGTTTCTTGATCAAGGATATTTCTCATCGACAGTGATTGAAAGTTGAGTAAAGTTTTAACTTAAAGATACATTATGGGAGATTACATAAAGAGCTGGCAGTTCTCACTATAATAGTTAAAAACTAGATAATGTAAAGGGAATTTGCTGAAACATCAGTCAAATTGATCCACCCTGAACCGAGATTTTAGCGATTGAATTTTCGGCCTAGCCTCGATCCTCATTACTAAAGTCGGTACGATAAAAAAACATAGTCTCGATTATACATTTCAAGATTAAATCATGAATGGAGAGCAGCAAATGGGAAACATCGCAGGCTAGCGATGACATCGAGAGTTGATTATGGTCTGGATAAGTTAATTAATGTCTAATTAATAATTTAGATAACATTTCAGGCCTAAAGAAAGACCTGCAATGGGAGATTTAGCTCTTGCATAATGTATGTTTAAGTCTGAGAATGCTTTGTGAAAACGGGGCCAGGTGGATCGGTGAATATGGGGCTGTCCACTACCCAGGAAGTCCTGCTGTCCATTCCGGTTCCTCGGTATTTTCCAGCATAATTTCCCCCTAGTCAATCATGGTGCATTCCGTTAATGGGTTGGCTTCAAAGACAAAAAAAACCCCAAAAAACCTCAAAACACATTAGTCTCTATTGATCTAAAAACCAGGGGATTCATTACTGAAACTATATTACTGAAACTAAACCTTACAGATTCTAATTACATTTCATTTCATTTTCTTTTCTTGTCTTTTAAGACAAAACCCATGTTAACACTAGCACTAACTAAGCTTTTTTTAAATATTTTTATACTTCTTAATGGAAAAATGATGAGGTGCCCGAGGAGGTCAACTGACCTGTGTATCATATTACTGTGTGGGTAGACGAACAATATAACACGACATCTGCTCTCATAATTGATGTCTAACCCTGCAAATCATCCTTAGTGATTATACAGTATAGCATCTGATGACGCTCAAAAAAGATAAGACAGCTATAGGTCATGATTTGATGTATATCAAAATGAAGTAAAGTGGTTGATTTATTCATTTAACTGAGCGCGAGAGAGATAGCGAGAGCGAGAGAGAAATGGGTTTAACGTCCACTCGACACAAACTAGGTCATTTCGGGACTAACACATAGTTCAATTTTATTTCAATCATTCGCTTGCGCACAGGGGTCTTTAGCAGTGAGAGGAAACCGGAGGACCTGGAGAAAACCCACGAGGTTGGACAGGCGACCCCACTCCTTGTCACGTACAACCGGGGAATCGAAACCCCGCCAGTTGACTCAATGACAGACCGTATGATACAGCTAACCATTCGCCCCCCCCCCTATTTATTTATGTATACAATGTATATATAATGTATATAAAGAAAATCAACCACTTTTACTTTCTCATTCTGATATATTATATAAAATCATATTTCAAGATATCTATCTGCTCTTAATTGAACGTTTTCATATTATGTTATAATTTGATGATCATTATGAAGATAACTAATATAAAAAATATAAAACGCCTTTATGCAGATCATACATGCCATGTATCAACATCAACACCATCAGCGTTTTTTAAAGGAGTTCCCTCCACATGGAAATTTAAAAATTACATCGATTTAGAACCCTTTCCTGTCGGGTTAGATATAAACGGTGTTCGCCGAGAAAGCACTCCGGGGTTTTCCAGCGTTATGTTCGGCGAAATACATGAAGAGTCTGAACTGAAAGACAGTCTTTAGCGTCTGGTTATTCCAGTCTACAGAGAAAGTATTCCCATACACGGGGTATGTTTAGCCTTTTTCATCGAGCGGCTTCATACAACTGGCGCTCGTGTGACGATTTTAAAATGTTAATTTTGTCTTAAATATTGGATATCAGAAGCCCAAATGTTCACGGTAAGATAACAACATCAATGTTGATTTAATTTGTCCTATAATTCGTGTTTGCAATATTGAAAACTGTGGAAATAGTTGATTTAAAGACCTGGATCCTTCAAATATTGCATCAAAAAATAAATAAATAGCACCATTAGACTCTTGTAAAAATCTGGATATTATGTAGTTAAACAGGCAGTTATTTCTTCGGGCCTTAAATGTTATATAAATTATTAATTAGACATTAATTAACTTACCAAGACCACAATCAACCCTGGATGCCATCAGATGGCTCCGATATTAAGTAGATTTACATAGGTTTTCGGATGATGATTTTTAACTTAAAAGTGGATAATCGAGACATTGTTTATTATGGTAACAACGATAGCAATGAAAATCGAGACTACACGCAGTAATTGTCAGTCTAACCGTTCATGTTCAATTCCCCTCCAACATCTAAGATTTTTTCAAACACCGGATTTGTTCGATTGATTGACTTGTCTAACGCTGACGTTTTAGATCATAAGATCTGTCATGAATTCAAACATGTGGCTTCGATCCCACGTCTGTGGTTCTCAAGAAGTAGGGTCTCTTGCCTAGCCTGTTGGGTTCAAGGTACACACTTAATAAAACTATGTAAATTCATGGTCTTTATATTAAGTGAAATTTAGTAACAAAGTGCTTTTTGTTACGATTCACTTAATTTGATATGTTCGTTTGTTTGTGATTTCTGCGTATTGTGTCTTGTCCATAGATTTGTTTGTGTATAAATTTGCGTATTGTGTCTTGTCCATAGATTTGTTTGTGTATAAATTATGTGTGGTGCAGTCCCCCGGCACTTACTATTACATGTAAATATTTGTATATAATGTTTAAAACATTGATTGTCATTATCTTCTGTGTTTATATTATGTATTATGTATATTCATGTATTCACGTACCTTATATTATTCACTTTTATACTGGAAAATCCATCATAACAGTGACATTTACGATAAATTACGTGTAAATAGTTGTATATAATGTTTAAAATATTGATTGCCATGTTCTACTGTATTTATATTCATGTATTCACGTATCTGATATTATTCACTTTTAAACTGGAAAATCCATCATAAGAGTAGTAGTCTTTGAATCCTGCATAAATATGCTGTACAGACGAAATGAAATGAGGTTTAACGGCCTACCATCTGCATCGACTGGGCTAATGAAGACGGGCCCACGCCATACAATTTTGTTAGTTTCTTTGATTTAAATGTGCAGTTCATTATTTCATAAGGCACCAGGCCCACATGAATATGTTTGATCAGCCGTCTGTTGTAAACCTTGCACATACCTTCCGATTGATAAATGTATTTAAATGAATATTTTGAAAGTGCATGTCTGCCTCGCAACCGTGAACTCGCTCATACCCATCATGGGCGCAGATCCCGGTGGGGACACCGGGACGCGTCCCCCCAATATTTTTAGTGGTGTGGACATGATATACTGTGCCCCCACCACTTATTTCCGATGTTTTGCTTAATGTTTAATTTAAAAAATTGAAATCATTCCAGAGCTTTTATTGACATTTCAGAAAGTGTAGAGTTGTTCCCAGGCACTTGAGGCGGGTCCTTGAAGTTGTACAGCTGCACCCGGTGACCGATTTTTATTTAACAGGGAATAAGTGATAATTCATATTATAACAGTAAATAATAAAAATATTCCATAGGGAATATGATAATAATTATGTATACCATGTAGGTGTGCATATCTGAGATTTTGTTTTTATCTGGTATACTGGATGATAAATCACCTAACTAAAGGATTTTTGTGTATCAGGGGAACCCTTCAATGCTAGATTTGCTGCCATACTAAATAAACGTATTTTTAAAGACTGGTTTCTATCTCTCTCTGTGGAATATAGGCAATTAAATCTAAAATTTAAGACTCGAACCCTCTATTTTTTGGAGTACAGTAAGCTGAGCCAAGAATCGTGTACTTATTATTACAAGTAAGTGAAATTTACTGTTTTGAAAATGGTTTAGAAATTTAGGAAATTTATCGGAAAAGACATTTTTTAAAACCTGTCATGGGCTGTCCAGAATGGAGACAAAGGGAAAAGAATCAGGCAGAGTGGATATAAGTGTAGTGTTCTTTTGTTTTAAATATATTAAACACTTTATTGAATGTTTTTTTCGATTAAAAATTGCTCTCTGAACTATTTTGTTATTGGTAAAAACTCATCAGAATAGCTGAAAGTGCATATTTAGACACCATTTTGTAACAAAAAATCAAAAAATTGTAAAAGCCCCAGCCACACACACCTCCGGGTCCTCCGGTTTCCTCCCACTGCTAAAGATCCCAACGCGCAAGCGAATTATTGAAATAAAACTAAACCATATGTTAGTCCCAAAATGACCTAGTTTGTGTTATGTATAAATCTGGATACTATATCTTCAAAAGAAATGTTTTTAAATGTTATAAAAATGAATAATAATATTACTCTTGATAATTGTCTTTTAATCATGTTAAAACGAAGAAGAATATTAATCAGAATGTATTTTATCTATTTATTAAAGATACATTATGGGAGATTAGATAAAGAACTGACAGTTCTCACTATAATAGTTAAAAACTAGATGATGTAAAGTGAATTTTCTGAAAATGTCAGTGAAATTGATCCACACTGAACCGAGAATTTAGCGATTGAATTCTCGGCCTAGCCTCGATCATCATTACTAAAGTCGGTAAGATAAAAAAAAAATATAGTCATCTCGATTATCCAGTTCATGATTAAATCATGAATGAAAGTTGAGCAGCAAATCGGATGCTAGCGATGCCATCGAGAGTTGATTATGGTCTGGATAAGTTAAATAATGTCTAATTAATAATTTAGATAACATTTCAGGCCTAAAGAAAGACCTGGAATAGACAACTGTGTCTTGTAAGTCGATATGGACTGGACACTGCTGTTTTTGTATGTGTATTGTATCTAATGTATCTAGTGTGTGACACGTTCATAAACAAATTACTTACTTACGATTGATCTGATCGATGATGGGGCAAGCTCCATACTATTAATGGGTTTGGTTACCGAATGGTTAACGCGTGCGCGTTGGATCGGGAGGTCTGTTATTCAGTCAAGTGGGCTTCTCCGTTTGTACGTGACAGGGAGTATGATGGCCTGCCCAGCTACGTGGGTTCTCTCCTACTGTTAGACCCCTTCTTGCAAGCGAATTAATGAAATAAAAAAAATTAGAACATATCTTAGTTTCTCTCTCTCTCTCTCTCTCTCTCTCTCTCTGGCCGTAATATACATATATAGGCCTATCATTTATATTATGTAGGCCTATGTTGAGAGCTACGGTGGATTGCTCACTAAATAGAAGGTTCCGGTTCGATCCCAGTGTGTTTGCTGAGAAAGTTCCTCGGGATATTTCGCGGTGCAGGATGGAGGGCCCGTCATGGAGAGGTATCTAGTCCTTCAGATGGGACGAAAACCGACGTCCAGTACAGAAAACAAATGGAAGATATTCCCCTCACGGCAAACTGGATGGTTGTATATGTCAGTTCAGAAAAGTAAGAAGTTACACAACATTATTTGTTTCTTATGTTTCAGCCGACATAGCAGAATCCGACAACACATTATCTGCATACAGGCCAATACAAGTAGACAGTTTATATCCTGTTCAAACGGTGAGTTTAATATGGTTTAACAGTTGGATTCCAGTTGAAGAAACTGCACTGTCGGTAACAAAAGTTGTGTCGGAAATGTGTCTACGGTTCGGATGGGATGGAAAACCGAGATTAACCCGTATACTCGTTGCCGTGCACGTAAAAAAACTATTAACTGTTGGAAATTCTGAAAAAATTAAAAATTAATGACATAAAACTTGTCACTCAGGAGCCATTTTATATACAACAACACGCATCAATTTGAAATGAAACATCCTACTGTTCTGCACCGACTGAGCTAATGAAGAAGGGCGTATCATACAGTGTGCTATGGGGAAAATGTTGCCCGGACAGCGGCACTACAGCCTACTCAGGGGTTCTTTTACGTGCACGCCAATCTGTACACGACTATCTGACCGACTATATGTTGTCCTTTACCAGACCCTCCGTCCTGAACCAATGACAAGGGGGAACCACATCGGAATATCTCGATTAACTTTCTTGGTTAACGAAGGGATCGAACATAAGACTTGAAGGTTAGTGAGCCAATGTCTTGCTCCCTAAGGCGACCTTCGGATGTAGACTATGGTCGCGACTACAGTCTGAACTAGCACCCAAACGCAAATGGCCCTAGCCATTGACTATTCAATATGGTGGCGACCATGTCAGTTGTTCCGCCTGCTATATTTTCTCCTATTTACTCATGTGTATTTTTAAAAACTGGTTATTTTTCCATACTGCGATGTGAAAGCAAGCTTAAAATAGGTTACAAATAGGATTAGTCAATATCAGAATATTTTTCATTGGAATTATGTCACCCAACTAAATCATTTCACACGTACAGTTTTTTGTCGTGTACCTCTATATATTCGAATAAGAAGATTCTAATCTGTCACATTCATCAAAAAAGACGAACAAAAAAAAAACATATTTAACATCTATACTACAATGCCCATTCACTAACTTTCAGGCGTTAACATGGGCACTATAATACCGACCAAGGTGTAAATAACGCAAAGGCAATCGGCAATTTTATTATATTTTTAGGAAAATCTTCTCAAGTGTCAGTTTTGTCAGCCATCTTTGAACTATCCCGACCGTGCTTTATCGCATGGTACGGCTGATCACGACCACTGGTTCAACTAAATGTCATTCGCATGCAGATGGTTCGACTATAGTACGGAAATCCGTGCAACCGAAGGTCGCCTAGGCCAACGTGGGTCCCACAGATTAATTATAAACACAAAATTCTACAAATCTTGATTTGAGGCCCTGAGCTGTAGCGCAGTGTAAGCTTGTTTTAATACTATGATTAAATCCGACATTGAGCATTAACATCACCTTATTAAAAAAATAAAACAGTTTCTTTTGTGGCCTAATTAGCTTACAGGAATCGAAGTCCGCCTTCCCTCTGAGAATTAGATATACTGTTTTTCTTTTACCATTTGATCATTAAATCAACATTAAGGTATA
Organism: Patella vulgata; assembly: GCF_932274485.2. NCBI lineage: Eukaryota > Metazoa > Mollusca > Gastropoda > Patellidae > Patella > Patella vulgata. The sequence continues at coordinate 60,975,514 of NC_065884.2, read as the reverse complement.
ACATATTTAGTCTACCAACTTTTTTTATTGTTATTTTTGATTCTCATATGAACATTTATATTGATTGATGTCTTTGTGATTTCAGACCTCGTCCTCCCAAACCGGAAGTTTTTCCAGTCATCATCGACTGTCTGTCTTTACTTGTCTTAAATGTTGTTGTCCTGTTGGACTTTCTTCCTTTATTTATTCATATAAGGTAAGAAAAGGGTGCAATAATTATCCATTCAAATAAGGTAAAAAAAAAGACAATGATAAATCATACAAAGTACGCAATATAATTTAAGTTAGATTACAATTTCGTTTCGTTTAATTGCTCTGATTTTTACATTACACTGAAATAAAACGAAACGTAATTGACATTTGCTTTTAACAAGACTGAAATAGTACGAATTGAAATGGGGCTTAACGCCTAACTTTTCTGCTCAAGAGCTCTTGACAGTTGGAATTCAACATAAGAGTAGTAGGCCGGAGCGCCGCTGCCCGGGCAAAATTTACTACCCCATAGCACACTGGATGGTGTATGCCCGTCTTCATTAGGACCATTGGATGTTAAACTCCAATCCATTTCATTTTTTTTAAAAATATTGTTATATCCTATATTTTGCAGCCAAGACGAGCTATAAAAGAAGTCGGTGACTTGAAATTAGCCGAACGTCACAGTAAAACAGCGAAGGAATTAGCTATAGCTAGCATAGTGTTGTTTATATTTCTATTAGTTGTAGCTGGATTGATTTGTGGAATTATTTATTATACATTTATACACCAACATCATTGAATATATTATTTATGTTACTGAGAAGAGCTCAAGTAATCACGTGTGTCGGGTACGGGACAGTGCATGTTTACTTCTTCGAAAACATAATGATCTATACTCTTCAAAAAAGGTAGGGGATATTCAGAAACAATACAAAACTGCGGAATGCAATGCGGTTTTTATTAGAGGTAACCAGTGTATGTTAATAACAGGCCAATTGCCTACACATGAACATAAACATTTCATATAGGCGGCTCATCTGACGGCCCCATTTCACTCGCAAAGAGATACACCGTCAAAAGTGAAAATGGACGTTTTTGATTTTAGTCTTAATAATTAGTAATTGCTCCACCAATCCTCAGACATTCAGCAATTCGTCGTGGCATGCTCCTAATCAACCGTCCAATCACGATTTAGGGCAATCTGACCCACTCCACGGCCAATTCTTGCAGGGTTGACGTTGACGTCGACGAACACGTCTCCCGATCAAATTAAACGTAACACACTAAAGCAAAGATACGCTAAACAGTAAATCTTATGCAAGAACCGATAGGAACGCAAACATGGGTAGATAAACCAGCACGCGGCAGTTTTCATCAACCCTCCCTTGAAGTGTCTAATTTGGCAATGAACCCCTCCCACGTGTATGGCGCTATTGCGTGTCGCATGTGCAGCTCAGTGGTTCTGTTGGAGCGTTAAAGGGCAATATTGGTGTCAGTCATTATTACATATGTAATAGAACTGGTTAAATACATTCCAAATATAATTTTAACACAGAGGTCATTGCTACGGGAGACGTGTAACAAGTACGTGAAGAAACGGGAAGTGACGCCAAACATGACAAACACGAGTTGTCCTTCTATATAACAGACTGAAGTAACGAGCGGTAAGAGACAAACGATCGAATTTTATTCCACTGATAATTCCGTTGAAGTTGAAAAGTTATTATATGAGACGATGAGAGGGTATCTCACAATTCAAAAATAGAATTGGCTGTCACTAGATAAGGGACACGAGAAAAAGTGGAAAAATCCCGTGCAATCCCCCGTTTTTATTCATTCTGTTCCTAATAAAAACATGGTAATGCAGGGACTTTTTCTAATTTGTTCGTTATCTTTTATCTACTGACAGCCAATTCTTTTTTTGGGATTGTCAGATATCCTCTCATCGTCAGAAATAACAACTTTTCAGTGAAATGAAATTCGATCGTTTGTCTGTTACCGCTCGTTATTTCAGTCAGTTATATAGAAGGACAACTCATGTTTATCATGTTTGACGTCACTTCCCGTTTCTTCACGTGCTTGTTACACAACTCCCGTAGCAATGATCTTTGTGTTAAAATTATATTTGGGATGTATTTAACGAGCTCTATCACATATTTTATAATGACTGACACCAATATTGTCCTTTAAGTTCTTCATCTGTGAACATACTCTCAAAGCATGTCAATGGTCCATGACTATTTACCATATCACAACCTGCATAGGTATTTGCATTTCAATATCCCCTACTTTTTTAAAGAGTATATTACTAGGACGCTGATGCGTCATTTTGTACTTTGTATTAATCCAGACACCAGGACATAAAATAATCAAAACTATATTAGAGGTATACGGGTCATAATTCTATGGAATACAATTACTGCTTAAAGGAGCTAAGTCTCTAACTCAATATCATCCAAAATCTTCGACAATGAAAACATAAATTATTTGTCAATTTAAATCAACATTGATGTTGTGATATTACCGGGAAAAAATGGGCTTCTGATATCCAATATTTAAGACAAAATAAAAAAAATACCATTGGTACACGAATCGTGTACCATAATGCGTTTCAGGCCCATTTTTAACGAGGGACTTGAAGAACGAGGCTAGACGGTGACGCATAATTCTTACCTGGAGAGCATATACGCAATACATGCTATGTAGACTAGAATAACCAGACGCTATTGATTTACTTTCGATTGAGACTTCAGGCGTATTTCGCCGAACATAACTGATTTGAAATGAGAGTAAAGACGGAATTGATTGAATGTAAATCAGTTTATATACATTCATATTACATTATTATATGCGTTGTGACCCATTTGTGTCAATTTCTAGGTCCCAAATATTAGCGATTTAGCTCCTTTAATACTGAGCGACGTTTCGACTAGGCTTCTCTAGATAATGACTATAGAGAAACCTAGTCCAAACGTCGCTCAGTAATAAGCAGTAATTGTATTCCATAGAATTATTGTAACCTGTATACTCCAGTTCAATTACAAAATGCCATTGAGGCAGTTTATTTTAGAGGTGTGATTATTTTGCCAATTTAACGTGCTTTTTCCCGATGATTGCCGAATCCATTCCCATAAATAAGTACTTTGGAGGGATATCAACCCTAACCCTTTTAAGAAGACTGAACTTAAATCCAATTTACTTTTTACACCTCTTAAAAGGGTTAGGGTTAGGGTTAGTATTCAGCAAAATACTCATTTATATAAAGCGGAAATTGTGGACTCAACTTCGGCGCAATTTAGAGTCGGAAATTCCCGAACCTCCCCCAACCGGCTTACAATTTAAAACATCTCCCGGCGAAGACAAAGCAGGAGTTGTATTTCCAAATACCCACTTTAAACATCAACGCTGATTTGTTAATCAAATGTCTGACGCCATAGGTCAAAAGCCGCTCATTTGATCCCTGACACGAAAAGGGTTTAAAAATACATTTTATGTCAGGTTTTGGTGAATATTTCTGATTTTGAGGCGGGGGGATACAAGAGTTGAGAGGTTGGTGAGGTTGAAATGTAGGGCCGAAAATTGCATGTTTATTTGTCTCTACTTCCAGCTTGTGTATCTCAAGTTTTTCAAGGTGAACCTCATCAATGCTTTTGGGCATAAGTTTGCCACATGTTGCTCCGTCTGTGGCAGACAGTGTTCTACCCAAGGAAAATTTGGGAAAAAGTTAGAGTCGGTCAAAGAGACGAGAATTAGCATTAAGTCAAAGTTTGGAGAAAAATTGTGGTTTTACTGCAAATTTTTCAATTTTCATTTTTTTTAAATTTCTAACAGTAAATAAAAAAATATTTTAATGTCCAATTTCGGCTTATTCAGCCCCAGAAAGCCCAGATAAAGTAAACTGTATTGTAATTTCACCAAATTTTGTCTAACAATCTTCTTTGAAACATTAAATTCTTGCATTTCCTCCATGTAGAAAGCAATATACCAGTCTTTCTAGACCTTTTTTATTAATGTTTTTTGAGAGATTTAATTGCACCTGTGTTGACAATTAAATGACAGTAATTGGAATTTGTGGTTGAATTGCGACTAGGAATGTTATTTTTCACCAATAAATAGTTATTTTGTACATTTCAAAGATATCTAACCTTTTTTGTTTTAAGTCAAAACCCTGAGACATGTCAGGCCAATGAAACCACAACCTGATACGAAAATGGTGTAGATGTGTAAATACCAGCTTAATGTTCAATATTTTCTTATCAAAATCTAGGATTTGTGGTGTTTGTTGTATTTATGTTACTGATAGAACAGTAAAATGTTAATTTTGCTCCTTTATGTTGTCAACTCTGTCATAACTACATTTTTGACTTCATTTTTTTTCAGGAAATTGATGTAAACGTCCAGACATCTAGCTTCAGCACAAGAATTGCAATAAAGATTTGTATGATTCCCCTGAGCTTTGAGATGTTGAAAACATTTAAATATTTCCAAATTTGTGAAAATTGTGTATAGTGTGACCCTTTTGTTAGAGAGGGGTGGTCATAGACCAAATATGGCATTGTTTTTCTTTCAAGGCTTATTTTTAACCATAATTCATATTTATTGAACATATTTTAGTTTATATGTACATATGTTAGCCAGAAATGGTAAAACATAGCTGTTAAAAAGATTTCTTTGGTAATGTTAGTTCTGCAACCAAAGATTAGATTGATTCAGTCAGTGACATGTTTAGAGGGTGTGGATACATGATTCAATATTAATATCTAATATTACAATCAATGCAACTGATTTGTGATTTTTCTGTTTGCATATTGTCCAGGGTTTCTCAAAATATATTTCTTGCCAGTCTGGCTATTTAAACAAAGTGGAAAATTATTGTTTTTTGACAGATGCTACATGTAAATTTTGTACATTTATCATGACATGGCAGTAAAAAATTATATTTTTGAAAAACATTCCAGATTATGAGTGTTTTTGTGTAATTTTTTTTTGTAACTTGTCTAATTTTTGTCACAGAACTCAAATACTGCTTTTAATAAGAAAGATTTTTTAAATTTTAGCACAAAAGGCCCATGGACCCCAGCGTCACCACTGTACATAATGCAGCATGTATACTTAAAGGGCCATCTTTTTTGCAGTTATTCTTTGATTTTGATTTTCTTTCACAGGTATGTTGCCAGAACATATGGGAAGCATATATAAAAAAAGGCCTTTTGGTGATACCTGAAGTTCCACCCCTATATAGGACACAAATCACCAAATATGTCTACGGCGTCACCCACGGATGTAGGGCGAAAGTTATTTTTAGTCTTTCTTTCCCTTTCCTTTTTTCTACCTTTTGCATGACAATGTTTGTTGACTTTTTGGTGTAGAATCGAAAAAAAGGGTTTGAAAATACATTTTCTGTCAGGTTTTGGTGAATATTCATGATTTTGAGGCGGAAGGAGATTGGTGAAGTTGAAATGTAGGGCCGAAAATTGCATGTTTATTTGTCTCTACTTCCAGCTTGTGTATCTCAAGTTTTTCAAGGTGAACCTCATACATGCTTTTGGGCATGAGTTTGCCACATGTTGTTCCGTCTGTGGCAGATAGTGTTCTACCCAACGAAAATTTGGGAAAACGTTAGCGCCGGTCAAAGAGACGGGAATTAACATTAAAGTCAATGGGGAAATCTTTAGTGATCTGTGGCCATCTTAGTTGCAATAAAATGTGAGTTACGTCTCTTCGCCCACTCGATTGGATCGATTAAAATAGCAGAAGTAGCAAAGGCAGATAATTTGACTATGCGTCTCTCCCGTGGATGGACCCAGAGGTTAGAAAAATGAAATGAAATGAAATGGGGTTTAACGTCCTACTGTTCTGCTCCTATACTGGGCTAATGAAGACGGGCATACGCCATACAGTGTGCTATGAGGGAAATTTTTCCCGGGCAGCGGCACTATCGCCTACTCTTATATCGAATTCCAACTGCCAAGGGATCCAATGTATACACGGGACCTCGGTTTTTCGTCTCATCCGAAGGACTAGACAGCTTCTTTGGCAGGTCCTCCGTCCTGCATCACTGACAAGGGGAAACCACGTCGGAATGGTGCATATACGTAGGACGTATAAACCCATTTCACTTTTTACCACTGAGCCCGATATTCTTTCTCTTCAAAATATGAAATTTATTTCGTCTTTCGTCGCCTTGTTAGATCTTCTTAACGCCCACTTTGTGGCACACGCTTAAAGGATGCTGATTCAATAGGGGAAAGACCAATTATAAAAAAAAAACTTTCTACAAGAGTCATTAAAAATCTTTTGTGAAAACAAGCAGTTACAAAATAGATTCTATCAAAAACATATTTATAATATATAAGAAAATGCGTCCGCAGGTAAAAAATCCTCTACTTTACTTCATTCTGACATACATTAAATCATATGAGCTAGCTGGCTGTCTTCTACGGTCGTCTTCAGATATTAATAATGTATACAAAATATTGCAAATGTCATACATATATTTTTATATACATTCTTAGAATAATAGATTTCCATGATAATGGATTATAAATAAATAACAGAACAAAAGGTTACAGGTATATACCTAACAAGACATTAATCTACTAGTCTTCCCGGACGTTCATAGACCGATTATGTAATCTGGCTATAATAAAACTTAACCTTTCATTAATTTACATAGTCTTCCTGGTATAATTTAACAACAGAACCATACGGAAGTGACGAGATTAACTAAATGTCAATAGATCAATTATGTAATTTGGCTGTAAACTTATTTATATCAATCATATTCTCTAATAAACTCTTTTTCTAACTTTTAAGCATCTTTAACTTCTCCCTTGCTAATGGTGCATTATGGACAGTCTTACAAGAGAGAGAGAGAGAGAGAGAGAGAGAGAGAGAGAGAGAGATATTTAACGTCCTCTCGACACAAACTAGGTCATTTCAGGACTAACACATGGTTCAATTTTATTTCAATAATTCGCTTGCGCGTAGGTGTCTTTAGCAGTGGGAGGAAACCGGAGGACCCGGAAAAAACGCACGAGGTTGGACAGGCGACCCAACTCCTTGTCACGTACAACCCAGTCTTAGATTGGCAGTACAACCCAGTCTAAGATTGGCAGTACGTTAAAGATTCCGTCAAAGGGTTTGGTTTCAAAGACAAATCAAAAAGTAATTCTCAATCATTAGTCTCTATTGATTAAAACCCAGGAGATCGATCGCTGAATCTAAAACTTACCGAATCTAATTCCATTTCACTTCATTCCATTTTCATTTCACTTCATTTCATTTTCAATTCTTGTCTTAAAACAAAATCCACGTTAAAACTAACACTTGTCTAACCCTTTTCATATCTTTGAACATCCTTAATGAAAAATTGACGAGGTGCCTGGGGAGGTCAACAGACCTGTATATCATGTTGGTGATTATATATTATAATATTTGAGGACGCTCACAAAAGAGAATACAGCTAGATTATGTATATTAGAATGAACTAAAAATACATACGTAAAGAAAATCAACCACTTTTACATTCTCATTCTGATGTCAAATCATAAGATATCTATCTGCTCTTAATTGAAGGTTTTCAGATGTTATAATTTGATGATTAAATTATGCAGTTCATATATGCTATATATCAACATCAACACCATCAGTGTTTGTTTTTTTTAAAGGAGTTCCCTCCCCATAAAACAAATTAAAATTAAATCGATTTAGAACTCTTCCCTGTCGATTTAGATCCTAAACCGGGGTCCGTGATTTCGTTGGCTGTTGCCCAAATCTGACCAAAAACAAGGTCAACATCGTGATTGTACATACAGAATTTGACACTTACGAAGCTTGAAAAGGTGTCTACAGAGATGAAACTCGATGAAAAGACCAGGCCCTGGTTGTTTAAGGAAGCATTCTCAGACCTAAGTTAAGAATTTACTCAACTTTCAATCACTGTTTATGAGAAACATCTTTGATTCAGAAAAAAAGAACTTTGCTCATAGATTTTTTATTGATGTATTTAATATATTAAAACAACAAAAGTTTTATAAAGGGTTATATTTTAGTTAATATAAGGCGAACAATTTTGGGTAAATTCTGAACTTAAGTCTGAGAATGCTTTGTGAACTTGGGGCCTGGGGTCGAGTTTATTCATATCATATCATTTGTTGTGGCAAGGCTTTCCTCAATATATCTTTATGGAGTGCCTGTATTTATAGCAATTCCCTTTTTGTCCCTTTTCCTCAATTTTGCATGTCAATTTTTGTTGTCTTTCTGACCTAAAATCGAAGGAGAGTGTTTGAATTTACGTTTTCCGTCAGCAGTTTGCTGAATATTCATGATTTTAAGGTGGAAGGACCAGAAAGTAAACACACATGAATTATGGTGATCGCCTACTAAATACCTTTTATACCTTTTCTTCGGTCTACCATTAAGCCTCTATGGCTTGTTGACCACCTTTATTACTTTCTTTGACCAGGCCTAGAAAAAAATCGGCTCAATCCGATTGTGAAACATTGGACTCTTTGTGATTATAAATATCGAGATCATCGTAATGTTAAAAAATCTCGGTGTGGGGCAAATTATTAGTCTGAGGCTATACTTTCAATTTATGTTATTTGTCGAAGGCTCGGATTAGCTATACCAATCACCTGATTTATTTGTAGTCACAATCGTCCAGCGAATTTGATGGCTACAGAGATAACAACAGAACGCAAATTTCAAACGCATAAATCTCAATACTTAAATATTTCAGATTCGTCGGTTCGCCAGAAAAGCGACGAAACTAGTGGTCAGGCGACAGGCAGTATCTGGTAAGCCTATTTATCTCGATCATCAGTGCCTGAAATGCTGCCAGACTGCATTTCCGATTGTCTATTTTTCAAACTTTCGGGAGCTTCGCAAGTCCGTTCGTTTGACAATTTCCTCTCTGGTCGGATAAACTAGTGATCAGGGGACAGGCGGTATCTGGTCAACTATATTAATCTCGACAACCTGTGTCTCAATACTGTCAGTCTGTTTTTGTTTTTCAAACATTTCTGGGAGGTCCCCTTATACCAATAGTTGAAGCTCGAGTCTTTGCCCTCTTTAACCTTGGACGTCGCCCCAGCTTTGTCATTATTATTTTAACAGTACAATAATATCATACTGCAAATTATATGTAAATAGTTGTATATAATGTTTAAAAAATTGATTGCCACGTTCTTCTGTACATGTATTTATATTATGTATTATGTATATTCATGTATTCACGTACCTTATATTATTCACTTTTAAACTGGAAAATCCATCATAACAGTGACATTTACGATAAATTACGTGTAAATAGTTGTATATAATGTTTAAAATATTGATTGCCATGTTCTACTGTATTTATATTATGTATATTCATGTATTGCCCTTTAAACTGAAAAATGCATCATAAGATTAGTAGTCTATGAAACCTGCATCTGAGTTACAGACGTAATGAGATGGGGTTTAACTTCCCGTCTTCTGCATCGATTGGGTTAATGAAAATCTGCATACGCCATTACATTGTGCTATATGGGACCTTTTGGTCGGAGCGCCGCGCTACAGCCTACTCATATTTTGAATTCCAACTGTCAAAGGTACGCCAGTGTCTACACCCGACCTCGGTTTTCGTCCTATCTGAACGACTATACACTGTCAGTGACAGGCCTTCCCCATTCGCAAGGGAAAAATCTCGAGGAACTTTCTCTGCCAACAACGGAAGACAAGATGTCGACGCCAATGAAATTAATTCCAAATCCATCTGATTGCATTGCCAGTTCAATATCTAACACTCTTATTTTTTTTTATTGTAAAATTTCTCTCCTCATGGGTCATATTTATGTTTTTTAAATTAATCCTAATTCGCCGTCTCGATTCCTGGTTGTTTATAATAATGCAAGAATTATGGGATTTATTGCGGGAAGGGGTGCAACTCCCGGTTATTAAACGTATGGGCAATAGAATTTTTCGTCAAAGATTGACAACGGTCCCGCCAAGCCCCCCCCCCCCACCGTGCGTTGAAGACTATGAGGTTCTGGTTGACCGAGACTACCCTTGAGGAAATGTCTCCCTTTTCGCGTAAGTCTCTGATGCTGTTGGGGTGGACTGAGGTAGGAGTAAAGTATAAAAGAAAAACATTTCCCCGCTGCCCCCGCCACCCTCACTTTGCTACACGACTGTGGTTTGAACCTCTACTTGCTAAATGAAGACAACAATATCCTCCCGACAAAACCTTGAATAGTAAATTTAACATATACACCATTGTGATTAAACGAGCTTGTTTTTTCTCATTATCCCCCGCCTTACTCTATGAAGAAATATGTGCTGCTTTTTAAAAATCCCCATTTTTCGCCGCCTAGATCAAAACTGATTGGCTACCGTTTACACCCTGGGTTCCCAGGAATCGCGACCTCAGCAGGGGTCCCAGAGCACTTGTGTGTGATCGTGGCGAACTACTTTGAAACTTTCGAAGAAATGCTGTTTTCATGGAAAGCATATGAACCTCTGATTTATATATACCTCGGGGGGTTGGATGGCCGAATGGTCAGCACGTGTGTGCTGTATCATAAAGCCTGTCATTGAGTCAACTGGCGTGGTTTCGAATCCCCGGTGGTATGTTACAAGGAGTAGGGTTACCTGTCCTCCGGTTTCCTCCTACTGCTAAAGACCCCTACGCGCAAGCGAATTATTGAAATAAAATTAAACCATATGTTAGCCCCGAAATGACCTAGTTTGTGTCGAGTGGACGTTAAACCCCATTTCTCTCTCTCTTGTCACATTGTTCGACTGTCTTTCCCTCTCAAGACCACGATTTGTTTCCTCAGTCTTATTACAATATTTTGAAATGAAATGAAATGGGGTTTAACGTCCTACTGTTCTGCTCCGAACTGGGATAATGAGGACGGGCATTCGCCATACAGTGTGCTATGAGGGAAATTTTGTCCAGATAGCAGCACTACGGCTTCCTCTTATGTCGAATTCCAACTGTCAAGGGATCATTTACGTGCACGCCAATGTGTACACAGGACCTCGGTTTTTCGTCCCATCCGAACGACTAGACAGCTGTCCGTGTCAGGCCCTCCGTGCTGCATCACTGACAAGGGGGAACCACGCAGGAAAATCGGGATGAACTTTCTCGGCCAATGCAAGGATCGAACACCCAACCTCCAGGCTAGCGAGCCAGCGTATTACCGACTTAGCCACCGTGGCCCCACAACATTTTGATCTGTGAAGATAATAATATTTCATAGTAAATGGTGACTTTGTTCTGCGAGGTGTCGAGTACAGGTGATGGTTTATGGAATGGGGTCGCAACCAACAAAAGGTTGGGAACCATTGCTTTACACCGACACTATGCCAGATGTATAACAATAAACAAAATAAAACTCCTGTCATCTGATTTGAATCAGATTGGCTTCACGACCGCTTTGTCATTCTATAATACCTGCGATGGGTATGTTGTCTGTTGTTGAAAAGTATTGGGCTGACCGGAGTTGTACGATGAACTTTAGTAGAGCAGGTGTATTTGTATGTTGAGGGGGAGGGGTCTTGGGGCACTCATCAGGAGGCATTGCACCGGCCACGAACTGTTACTCGAGATTAAATGACATTTAGTGCGCACCTCACCGACCAACCTTTGGTGTGTGGATACAGATTTTGTTTTGGTGAGGTTTACTTGCGTTGTTGAAAAAAAAGAAGCAAAAAAAAATTAACAAACAATATACTTTAATTAATGAGCACAAAACAAAATTAAAACAATGGCATAAGACCACTTCAACTCAACCGCCATCACATAACCTAAAGAAGAAACAACCTGTCAAATAGCAACTCTCTGGGCTTTTTTCTGGGTGTATGGATGTGAATAACATCTTTAAATTCAATACAGCGTGGACCCTGTGCAGCTGCGCTGTGCGTGGTACCTTAATATAGTGTCGTGTGGACAGCTGCATTGATCAGCAGATGATTTCCCAATTCGCCAGTTTGAAGCTATTCACGCTTTACCCATAAGATTCTTCAGATGTATCAACGAGAGGTCATGCGTGGGCAGGTATGTGTTGAGGCTTTACCATCAGTTTTGAGAGTTGCATCAAGGCATCGCCATCCACATCTATATTGGCATCAAAGAACGTCGGTATCGAGGGCTGAATCCTGGCATTACCACCGGAATCCACACCATTAACCACGTCATCAGACCAAGATCACAACATCGTGTACCGACATTTTACCATCAATAGCTTTTACCACATTACACAGTTAACACCATTGCCAACAGTCGTATCCTGCTATAACAATTATAGCAAGCAGTATCAACAGATATATAATACAGTTTGACATTTTGAATTTGAATAAGAACAAAACTAAAGATGGCAGCATAACACAGATAACTAAGATGAGCGGTTTTTGTAATGAAGAAAGTTTCATGGGTGGAAATCTTTGCCATTTCCAAAAGAGCAAGATATATCATTTAACATTGGTCACTGAGCGTTGTTGGTTGTTTACTTCATACCAAGAGATATAGCACAAACTTGTCGAAATTTGCTATGGCACATACAGCAGTGTTCATATTCAGATCCGAAATTCGTTCCGCAGTTTCCACACAGGACGCTGTATTTGACAATTTCTATCATAGGTACGTCTAAATAGTTACACGGTTGGCATGGTAATACAGGAGAACGGCGAACGTGACACGTGACAATACCAAATAAGGCAAAATAGGAAAGAAGAAACACCTTGGTAACAGCCGACATCTTGGATGGTTGGTGAAATGCTGGAAAAAAAGAAAAAGTAGAAATATTTTAATATTTGGGAGAGTATATATAACGCCTCCTATCTTTCCACTCGCCATCTTACTAAATATGCGTCCGATTCCGTGCAGGGTTTTAATAGCCCTTCTTGGCTTTCGATTAATCTATTATATAAGATGCACATACAACATCAGTTCCTAAAAAAACTTTTTTATTCATGAGCGCAACATTTTATGATTTGGCATTTGATTGGCTTGTATAGTGTGCGAGCCAATGAACACCCGAAGTACATATACCGAGATTTCCACATTTTCTCCACTAATATGTATGTATTAAACTGGGCTATGGGTAATTGAATGGTGTTTAGCATAGAGGTAAAACACACAATAGGTTAAAGAAGCTAAATCGCTAATATTTGGGACCTAGGTATTGACACAAATGGGTCGCAACGCATATAATAATGTAATATGAATGTATATTAAACTGATTTACATTCAATCGTTTCCGTTTTTACCTTAAAGGGCTAATCCCGATATTTTTTGGAGAATAAAATTGCTTAATTTTGTATAAATCCCTTAAAATCCTCTAGCTAAGGGCCGAGCAACTAACTCAATATTTGGGATAAGATTTCAAATAACTGAAACCCACCAGCCTTCATCTGGAAATGGAGACCGGTGTCCCAAGCTGCATTATGCGGTGTCTGGATAAAACCAGACTTTTGTTTTATAAAAGTAATGTGTAGGTGACGTTTACCTTTCGTTATCAAGTACAGCACATGGGTCATTCACTATATAGACCTCTCAAGGAACGGGAATCGATTATGAGGTCTCCCAACGAAAAAACTGACACAAAATCTTAAAAGGGTTACGTGTCCGGATAAGCAGTTTTGACGTTCACGTCCAAACGACTCAATATTCTGAGCTGGTATTTTGAGAGAAGTTAAATACACCATTCCTCTATATTTTGGCACTTAAATTTCATACGTACTCTGACTTTTATTTTTGAGACTCTCTTGAAATCGGGATAGTCCCTTTAATTTCAAATCAGTTATATTCGGCGAAATACGCCAGAAGTCTCAATCGAATGGCAATCTCTAGCACCTGGTTATTCCAGTCTACACCGATAGTATTTATTGCGCATGTTCTCCAGATAAGAATATGGCGTCACCGTTTGACATGACTTGTGGAATATGTCTAGCCTCGTTCTTCTGGTCCCCTGTTACAAATGGCGCTGAACGCATTATGGTGCACGATTCGTGTACCAATGGTAAAATGTTTATTTTGTCTTAAATATTGAATATCAGAAGCATATCTTTTCTCGGTAGGATAACAGCATCAATGTTGATTTAAATTGACAAATAATTCGTGCTTTCAATGTCGAAGATTTTGAGTTAGAGACTTAGCTACTTTAAAAATAGATTTAATATGCAAGCGAAACTGGTCCAAATACGTTAACAAAGGTCCATAATTGATTTTAATAAAATATTTATAAGAAAACCTTGAAATACACGTATTACTAACGTCGTAAATAGTTCTTTCAATTTCACTTTGTTCTTAGACACATATCACACAGAGTTATTTCCGACCCATAATACAATAATCAGTAGTACTTGATGGAACGGAGCCAGTTTTCCCGCGCTTTAACTGAATTTCGTTTGTTTTCAGGGAGACTTAATTCTATATTGCATAAGAAACTATTGGGTTGTTTTTTTGTTTGCTACAATGTGCTTCGACTAAACCCCTGGCTGTGAAATGGTATAAAAGCAAAAAAAAAAAAAAAAAAATCAAAACAACCTAGAAATAGAAAGCAATGATTTCTTAACAAAACATCTCTTCCTAATACGACGCCTAACCGTGTTCACTCCGCTTTAGATGTTTTATGTTTAAGCTGTGCTTTTGATTATTAAACAATTAATGGAAATGCAGAACCACGCAATTCAAACAAGCAGAGGGTCAAGGTGACGTGGTGAGTATGTATGACGCAGAATCAGTTACCAGCAGGTACTGGGTTCAATTACCTGATTAGCCGAGAAAGGCGCAGTTCAAACTACTATAGGATTGATTATCCCACCAACACGACGACGATACTGTCATTCATAAAAAAACACATCTAAAATTCTGATTTGATCGAATACCATACACACAAAAATATTCCATGGGTAAGTAACGTTGCCAGATTATTTTTTTCTATAGCCAATCTCCCTATCTTGATAACAAATAAATCTATAGCCGATCTCCCTATCTTGATAACAAATAACTCTAGATTCAAAGTCCTTTAAACCCAGGGGGTATGGCGATGGTCCCACCCACAACCAACATGTTTCTGTATAAAAATTACAAGACTTATAAATCTTAACACATATGGCAATGCTACGAGGAGTATGGGGGCTGGAGTTCTAATTATGACGACCTTGTAACGGTTCTATAGTACATTATAGTCTTTAAGACTTCACACCTCTTCGTTAATGTTAATGAGGGCATTGAAGTCTCTTCCTCCCAACGGATTTCAAAGAGATATAAGAATTATTGAATTCTTAGTTTTAATCGACCATTAGCTCTTAAACAAAGTGTTTATAAGTCTCAAGACTTTACTAAAAGTTTTGTTAATGTTACTAACATGACTATAATGTATCCTTATTAGGAATTAAATCTTAAGTCATCTACTGAAGACAAGGAAGTAATCGATGACTGTGATATTAATTATCTCCCTTGGTATTAGAACTTGTTCTCGAGTATATGTAACGTAAAGTGTTATTGGATTTCATACTCAAATCACATCAAATAGTTTCCAAATAGATTATTAGGTTTTCATCAAAGCGAGGGTCAGTGATGTAAGGCACTAATCTTTCTTATTTTAATGTACGTAGTTATCTCCCCTGATAATAACTAGATTAGACAAATCATCAGCGATCATTATCAAAGTACTACTGGCTAGTGGCCACCATGAATGCGTGGATCAGGCTTAAAAGTAAGTAAATATTATAAGTCGTAATTATCTCCCCTGATAATAACAAAAAAAAATCGTCTTAAGTCAAACCATATCAAATGGTAATTACCATCTTTCAAGCATGGGTCAATGTAGGAAGGAAATAATTATCTCCTTTGATAATAATTTTATAATCAATTTAAAAGTTAGGTAGAAGAATTATGTTTATAATTTTTATTACAATATTGTTAGCCATATTACTATATGCATTCATCACCTAAAACGTACAAAGCTGAAATGGTACTGGGTGTTCTATAAATGTTTAGTATCCCTTGTCAATTAGTATCTAGCCGATCCCTGCATTGACCGAGTAAGTTCATCCAGATTTGTCAGTGATGCAGGACGGAGGACCTGACAAGGACAGCTGTCTAGTCGTTGACCGTTGGAATTCGATAAAAGAGTAGGCCGTAGTGTCGCTGTCCGGCCAAAAGTTCCCTCATAGCAGACTGTATAGCGTATGCCCGTCTTCATTAGCCCAGTTCGGAGCAGAACAGTAGGACGTTAAACCCCATTTCATTTCATTTCATTTCAGTATCTGGCTTATAAATTGAATCAGACATGAAAATGGGGGTAAAGGAGAACGCTACTCAACACGACGAATCAAGCCTATAGCATTTATTGTTTTAACGCATTTCAGATATATTTAAAAAAAAATAAAACCTCAATTTTGGTATTCCAAAATTACGGAAACAAAAGATGATTAATGAACCAACCGTCCTTATGATGACGCGTGTATACCATGCAGTGTGCTAAGCAAGATATTTGGCCCGGACAGCGGTGTTTCTGCCTGCTCTTCGTGGTTCTTTTAAGTGCACGCACAAGGGTTGCCAATTTCTGGTCCCGTCCGAACGACTAGACACTGTACCTTACCAGGCCCATGCCTGCACAATTGACAAAGAAAATCTGACTGAGATTGATTCAGAAAATATGTTTGTATTTTAATGTAATATCAATGAAAGAAAATATTCAGAAATGGCTTTTCTTTTCGACAAATATTAGCTTTGGGCGATTACATAACCATCTCGCGACCTTGACGAAATCTGCAGTTGGCTCTAACTTTTAGACTTTACCAACCAACATGCCATAGTGTAGAGTTTATGACTACATGTATATGTACACCATTTGCTTGATAACGTTGAGAATCCTCAACGAAACGTAGATGTAATAAATATTCTATTTGTGTTCCGTATTATGTTTTCATTACGTGTGTAAATTGCTAAATGCCACTCAAAGAAGACCATGCATATGTTAAATGCGCGCTAAATAATAGTTATGTATCATTTGATAAAGTTTAGGATAACTATATCGATGTATAATAGGGTTTGTGACGTTAATGAGTCGCAATGGGAGTATTAAATTTGCTAATGCGTATGATTATGAATTAACTCAGATTCTAAAGTTAGTAAAAGCAATTCGCCAACACTTTAGAAATATTAATACTGAAATGAAGTAGGATTACAATAAACGTCGGTCACAATAAGATGGATTCTCTCGTTCTGGATGGGGATCACGTGGCTAAGTGGGTAAGACGCTGGCTTGCTAGCCTGGAGGTCGAGTGTTCGATCCCTGCATTTGCCGAGAAAGTTCATTCCGATTTTCCGGCGTGGTTTCCCCTTGTCAGTGATGCAGGACGGAGGACCTGACAAGGACAGCTGTCTAGTCGTTCGGATGGGACAAAAAACCGAGGTCCCGTGTACACATTGGCGTAAAAGATCCCTTGGCAGTTGGAATTCGATATAAGAGTAGGCCGTAGCGGCGCTGCCCGGGCAAAATTTCCCTCATAGCACACTGTATGGCGTATGCCCGTCTTCATTAGCCCACGTTAGGAGCAGAACAGTAGGACGTTAAACCCAATTTCATTTCATTTTCATTTCTCGTTCTGGACATAAAATGAATAGTATTACGGATATTTACTTATTACAAGACCGACCAAAATTCCAATGAAACCCCTTAAATGTATGAATCCATTTAAAAGACCTAGATCAACTATATCGGTTCGGTAGTTGCCGTGGAATATGAATTTAAACTGCATACCACTCTGTTTGTCACTGCTCACCGAGGCTTCAAATTAAATATATGAAAAGAGTTAACAAAACGAGTTAACAAAGGCTTACAATAGTTTAAATTTTTGTTGTTTATTTCAATCTAATAATTTAAGATTTTTACTTAATTTCTAATGAATTAAAAAAATAAAATCGACTAAATCGGTTCGGTAACATCAAATTATATATCGGTTTAACCCCTTTAAATCTATTCACAAAACTAACAATGGCTCATAATATCTTCAATTTCCATCTTTTATCTCAATTGAATCTACCATTACTAAATCTCTAATGGATTTTTAAAATATGAAATCAACGAAATTTGTTCGGTAGTTGCCCTTGAATCTAAGAACATAGATATCAAATGCCCGCTAAATCTTTTATTCCTTTCGTTTATCTAATTGGACGGTGTTGTGCAAATGTGTTCTAACCCACAAATTTCCAAAAATCGTTTTAGTACATGTTTCGATTAAAGAATTCATGACGATTGATATGCAATATTGTTCTAAATGATATCTATTAATAGAACAAAGTTATTTATAGATTGTTTTATAGAACATCATTACAAAATACTCTGGCTCCTTTTGCTTATTAAACATTCTGATGTAAGTGGGTTAGATCACTGTTATTTCTGAAAATGCATTTTGCATAACAAAGCTATGTGTGTGTTAGATCAGTCTTCTGGTAATTATGTTGATGGTTAGATCTTTCTCTTCACACTGTCCATTTTCGGTTTAGGGTATTGAAACACAATTTTCTTCAAATGATTCCGACTTTGGTGATTTAAAATGCGCATTGAAGCGCCAGCAGTGCCTTTTTACTTCTGGTGACTACATGCTGGTAATAGAGAGGTGTACCCCCTTCACACATACACCACAACCTTGCTTTGACTTCAAAAATCAGGCAGATCCCCGATGGAAAAGAATGCGTGTTAACAGCGTACAGAGAGCGGGGTAGAACGCCCATGGTGGCACTCTTAGTACGTTGACAAAAATCTCATCAAGCTCCCTCTAGACCAGTCAGATCGTGCTACGCTATCTCACCTCTATTACGGGCTTCGTATAGTCCCCTTCAGACAAAACAAAGTCCTCGCTATGCCCCCGCCCCCAACCCATCCCCTCTCCCCACATCACGCTCTGCTCTCAGTATATGCTTCGGTTCCACTACATTGTCCCGGCTTTCACTGCCTCTCGATACAATGCTCACAAAGATCTCGCCACGTCCATGCCGCTTTCATACACGATCTGGCAGATTTTTTTTTAGGTCGTAGCGAAGTCGTGATTTATGTGTGAAGTTAGGTTATTTTTTAGATCTCCTAATATGAGGCTCAGTATCTGTCCTACAGCCCAATTGATCCACTAATCATTGTGAAAGCATTGTAACAGCGTATCAATGATGGGGCTGGAGCGTCGTGTTGAGAGCGGTGGGGACGTTGCTGTGCGGCGCAAATTGTGTGTGCCAAGAGCGTAGCGGGGGAATTGTGTACGCGTAGTGAGAACATGAAAATGCCTTCTCACTTACAAGAGTTTTCCCGCATTTCACCACAACCTCACCACACTCTATTTAATTTTTGTGCGAAGGATATCCAAAATTTGAAGCACACTATTCCTGGTGATAGCACACAGTTTTATACTGGCTTTGATTGTGACAAAAATTTAAGAAAAGACATTGATAGCTTTAATGGAATCATAGACTTTGAATTGGAGTTTAGTGATGAATAATTAGTTTAATCAATTGTATCATTTTGGGGCAAAATTACGCAAATTAAGATTATTTTGGTTGGAAGTTACGCAAAAATGACCTAATCACATTTCATGCGTTACCATGGTTACTATTCCATATTTCAACTATTATTGTAGTACATTTTAGTCCTATATTGTATTTCATGATGTTAAAGTGACAAAAGCTTTCTGGGACTTTGAATTTTGTTCTTTATTGGAATGGGTTCTATTTTCTATTTTCGGTGTTTTCTCAAAACTTCAAATTTGGGGTTAAATCACATTTGCATAACACCATCCAATTATTCTAGAAAATTAAATTCGGTCAGTAGTTGCCGAGATATAATTATGTATTCAAAATTCACACTGTTCTTAGCGCAACAGTTCACTGAGGCATCAAAATAAGAATCGGTTTAACAGGGAGAACACCAAACTGATTAAAACACAGATCCTATTTCGTTTCGTTTTTTATAGTTCAAAATTTCGTTTTACTTGTCTTTACTACACTAGGGTCTGGAAGAGTTGTTATATAACCCGCGTTCTGGTTAATGTGAGGGATTAGTCAATGAAACAGTTCACCGAGGCATCAAAATACAAATCGGTTTAACAGGGAAAACACGGATCTGATTAAAACACAGATTCTATTTCGTTTCGTTTTTTATAGCTCAAAATTTCGTTTTACATGCCTTTACTATACTAGGATCTGGAACAGTTGTTTTTTAATCTGAGTTCTGTCGAGAGATTAGCCAATTAAACGGTCTGTTGCAGCGAGTTCTCGGCGTGCGATGCACGGAACTGAGGATATCCTACTAGAAACATCAACGCTGATTGGTTAATTACACGTCTGACAACTGGTCAGATCTTCTCGTAGTAAAGTTCTGTCGAGAGATTGGCCAATTAAACGGTCTGTTGCAGCGAGTTCTTGGCGTGCGATGCACGGAACTGAGGATATCTTACTAGAAACATCAACGCTGATTGGTTAATTACACGTCTGACAACTGGTCAGATCTTCTCGTAGTAGAGACCATCGAAAGTATAAAAAAACGAAACGAAATATAGATATGTACTTTAATCCGATTGGGAGGGCACCTTTAAAATATTTTGTGTTCATTTTATGTTCTCGCACACTTACTATTTAAAGTATCTCCAATAATTGTTTTACCCGATCATTAATCTTGTCACGTTTAGTGAAAAAGTCAAACTCGATTCTCTGGTAAATGAACCCAAATTGAATTTGATCAAATAAATCACCATTAAGTAATAGAAACGATAATACAAAATGGCGTAATATTACACCAGGGAAATTATAGAATCGGTATTAAATTTTTGGTCTATGGTATAAACATGCCGCTATTTGAATACCGAAATGATATGCGAAACGTAATCTCTGTTTTTTTTTTATGGTGTAGCGATTTAGTTAAAGCGAGAATTTCAAATTTTCTAAGAAAGTCAAAACATAATTATTTCTATGTCTTTTGCTCAATAGGTTATCAAATCACTATTATACGATCATGTGCATTATTTGCCACCCTTAAAAATGTATGACACAGGAAATTACAACACAATAACCTCCCCTGTTTTGCTATTGACAACATGGGGCAGCCATTTTCCAACGTTGAAATTTGAAGTTAAAAATGATATTTTTGCCAATTTCTCAGCTGGAAATAGTGAATTATAGGATTAATAGGGTTATTCTTTAACAAGGTAGGACTGTTTATGGATACCATCTATTTTAAGGCTTTATTTTAATACATTTTAAAAATATAACTTGAAAATTTGCAATTTCCGCTTTAAACTCAACAAATTTTAGTTGAAATCCCCCCAGATCATTGATAATTATAATTATGACATCATCGTTGGCTAACTCATTGATATATTAACAACATGTAAACGGTAACTGAAATAAATCCGTAAAATTTCTATGGGCTACAAATACTGAATGGCAGTCCATTTAAAGATGTAACGTATTCTGAATGACCCGAGGTGGGAGGGGGGCGCAGATTAAGTTTTAGGCTGGTAAAAAGAGAGAACCATCCGCTAACACAGCCATATGCAATAAGCAATCGGGCTAAATCTATCATTTGGGAAATCTCTAGGGTTGTACTACCTTGGCGTCAGATCAAAGGGTTACCAATGACCGTTAAATACATTCAATAATTCTACGGGGGATGCAATAATCCAAATAGTGTGTTCAGTAAGAATTTGAAGGCCCAATATCACAGATTTAACGACCGAGGCAGAAAATGATCAAAGGGTTACCAATGACCGTTAAATACATTCAATAATTCTACGGGGGATGCAATAATCCAAATAGTGTGTTCAGTAAGAATTTGAAGGCCCAATATCACAGATTTAACGGCCGAGGCAGAAAATGAAATGAAATGGAATTTAACGTCCTACTGTTCTGCCCCGACTGGGCTAATGAAGACATGTATGCGCCTTGCAGTGTGCTATGAGGGAAATTTTGCCCGGGCAGCGGCACTATGACCTACTCTTAAATCGAATTCCAACTGCCAGGGGATGTTTTACGTACATGCCAATGTATACACGGGACCTCGGTTTTTAGTCCCATCCAAACGACTTGACAGCTGTCCTTGCCAGACCCTCCGCCCTCACCACTGACAGAAGGAAACCACGCCGGTTAGTCACGATGATCTTTCTCGGTCAACACCGTAATCAAACCAGAGACCTCCAGACTAGCGAGCCAGCATCTTACTCACTTAGCCACCGTGGTCCACCCAATCATCCCCCAATCATTATACTACATATACGATAATATAAAATGAATACGACCAGGAATGTCAAGCCCCGGTGTGTGTTTCCACTAGATTGGCTGATAATTATAGAAATTGTGTTTAATCCTTGGAAACACTAACTAGAATCTCCAGGGTTCAAATCCCGCCGGTTATACTGTAAGACTGACAACAATAAAGGTGTGTCTAGTCGTTCGGATAGAACAAAAAGCGTTGTCCACTCGTATATGAATAGAAGTGTTCGTGAAAGAAAGCCATACCCTGGCAGTTTATGTGTGCAAGAAAAGCAGGTAGAAACCCGCTGCCCGGACTAAATTCCCCACATAACCTTTGAAATTAAAGGAGCTAAATCGCTAATATTTTGGACCTAGAAATTGACCCAAATGGATCGCAACGCATATAATAATGTAATCTGATTGTATATAAACTGATTTACATTCAATTGTTTCCGTTTTGACTCTAATTTCAAATCAGTTATGTCCAGCGAAATACGGAATGTGTCTCAACCCTATAGCAATTTCTAGCGTCTGGTTATTCCAGTCTATTAAGCAGGCTCTCCAGTTAAATTTGTCTAGCCTCGTTCTTTCTAGTCACTTGTTGCAAATGACGCTAACACGCACTATGGTACACGATTCGTGTACCAATGGTAAAATGTTTATTTTGTCTTAAATATTGGATATCAGAAGCCTGCCTTTTCCTGGTAAGATCACAACATCAATGTTGATTTGAATTGACAAATAATTCGTATTTTCAACGTGTAAGACTTTGTATGATATTGAGTTAGAGACTTAGCTACTTTAAATATTGGATATCAGAAGCCTTCCTTTTCCTGGTAAGATCACAACATCAATGTTGATTTGAATTGACAAATAATTCGTGTTTTCAACATGTAAGACTTTTGATGATAATGAGTTAGAGACTTAGCTACTTTAAGAATACCACTAGTTGCCCCTTAAAAAGGCCGAGGAATTATGCTGCGCATTTAATTTCCTTTAACTAACTTAAATCATAAAACAATTCTATCGCTTTACAATCTTATTAAGGATCATTCACCTTTAACTGTATCAAATTACCCAGACAAAGACGACAAGATCTTCTCGCCTAGAGATCTATTAATCTTTTTACCCCTTTTTGAAGTCATCAATCTAGTATTTTATACAACATTTTACAATATATGAATCTCATCTATCAAATCCTTCTTGAAGCTGATCAGATCTTTTCAAATGGCTTCGAAACAAATAAATTTAATCGATTTGTCAACATATAAAAAGTATTATTACTGACATTATTTTAAAATTAAACATTTAATAAAAATGTTAATATAAATTTCTCCAATTTTAACAAAGATTTTAAGACCAGCGAGTTAAAGTTGGAATATTGTGCATGCAATTATTAAAATAATAAAAAGCAACCGTGTCCGATCTTTGTATAAAATAATATTTTGGTTTTCTACAAACTTCTTGAATCTCACAAATCTCCACAATTCTCAAATACAAAGTTTCAAAATTCTAATTCATTAAAGTCTCGATGCGTCATTTTACTTTAACGTTTTTTGAATCACATGCAAACTACAATATTGTGAAAGACTAATCTCTAATAGGAATACCAGTACAAGAATGGTCCAACTTTGTTAAGTATTACAAAAATACGTGGAATTGAAATGTCATCGATCTATACACTCCTCGCTACAATGTAATATATCCACCGCCATTTTGTTGTCCGCGAAAAGGTATGGGTAGGCCTGCTTTAATTCCGATTGAATCCAAGTCGGGAGGTTACAGAGTTGGTATTTTTATTTATTTAATAAATGTTAAATATCAATCTGTGTACATATTAGCGTGAATTACGCTGTGAGATGAAAAATTTGACACTTTAGCGAAAATGCAAATGACGCATTGTTACTTTGTATTGCTTGGCTAGTTAAGCCACTAGGTACCCACATTCAGAAAAGTCACCGGTTTTCGTCTACTTTACGATCAAGTAACAGTTAACAGTGTTTTATTTTTCAATTATTAATATATATATACCAAAATGTTTTTTTTTTAAACATTACTATGAAAATTCCGAGAAAAACCCATCAAAAATAATGATTAAATTCCAGTCTTTATCATGGTTAAAATCACATCAAATATACACTTCGTGTTTAGGATACACGTAGATTCATAAAAACGCTATGATACAAATTTTCAGCGTCTAAAAGTAACAAAAAAGACAGTAAAAAGACGACAATGTTATACGGACCTTTTCCGTATGAAAACTGTTCGATACGTGTTGCCGTATCCGTGTGGAGTTTAACGTAATGAGAAATACACACACATTGATGACGTCACGCACAAAATCCATACGGATTATGCTTGCCAAAAGTCTATATTGGGTCCACGATCTGGTACGTGCAGATACGTTCGGGTACGTTTTGATACGATCTACACGATGTTTACGACTGACCTCAATATGACAAGACCTGATAGGATCACCTCGATTACTCCATGATTAAAACCACGATTTCAATCGTAGCGCAAATCGTGGTAGTGGGAACCTAGCATATACCGATTTTTTTTTTACAGAATCGTGAACATTAATGAGATCTTATAAGAACACAGTTGTGTCGATTTTTTTTTATTTCGCTAAAAACTGGATATAATCTATTCAATTTCTAATGTATTTAAAATTTAAATCGGTTCACTAGTTGCCTCAATGGTGCCGCTCCACTATTAAGACAGTGCAAGGGATTTGATCTTGTCGGTTAACCAATATACAGCACTTTTCTGCATGCCTTTTGTGCCATAACCTGCAATGCCAACAAGTCCTGTACAAGGACAACATGTTTTAAATTTGGTTGAAGCTTGTTGTGTCTTTCCCTTTAATGTCAATGACAAGTCAATGTCGTTTTCAAACGGCGGACTTTAGATTTATAATATTTCACGAAAACTGACTGAGAGACCTATACGAAACACACAATACATGAATACAGCACAGACACATGCACTTGCTCTTGTAGGGACTGAAATAAACCCAATTACATTATCTCGACTAGGACATGAATATCACGCGCCATATTGTTATGACTCGGTGAAGGACACTTCGTTCTCGACCATTTCGCAATAAGCACCTTTATTGCCAGACTTTATTCAATCCTTAAAAGGTTTCCAGTATAACTAAATTGGTCTATTTACAGCGCTGTTAATTAAAAAAAATCAAACTTGAAATGATGTGAAAATGAGATGCCGAAAAGTAGGATCTTTAACCCCATTTCAGTTATTTTGTCAAAATGGCGGGTATTATATCGTGTCACTACTGTACTATGCTAGCCAAGACTACAATGTAAAAAAAATTATTCTGTTCAAGTGCCTGTAACAAAACTGTCTCCTGATAATTCTGATAAATTATCTAAATTTATAAATTTTTTTTTTTTTCAGTTGAAACTCGTAAAAACAAATAGACGTTTTAATTTCACTTATCGATATATCGATATATCGATGATGTTCTATCACTTTAGAATTCATATATCCTGATGAGCTCGAAGTTAAAAATACTACTGACAGCGACAATAACACTTCCTAGATAGATCTGCGTCTCGATTTTGACAATTGCTATAAACTGAGTATTAAATTGTACGATAAACGTGATGATAAACGATTGTTAACTTTCCCTTTATTAGTAGTAACATTCCACTGTCTCAGCTAATTTAATACGCGAGAGCTTTTTCCTTTTAACCCACTAAACATACAAAAACCTTTTAAAAAGTTTTATGGTCATCATATTGACTTGATTAGTAAATAACATGTCTCTTTCGGCTTTTATTCTAGATATATTTAATCGACGCGAATACTTCTTCATGATTATGTGTACGACATCTGTTAACAATGTTCATCATTTTGCATACGGACAAGTCCATTGGCCAATTACGCTATTTTACCGAGATTTTGTCTAATGGTTTTGATGCAGCTATGGCGGGTGCGGCGCCAGGCAGGGTAAGCTTACTCTTCCGGACACCTGTTACCACTGCCCATCGTGTATTTTGTACATGGTGAACGGTCCATTTGCTGATTACACTATTTTGCCTATACCGTTTTTTTTTTTGTTTTTTTTAGGACTTCGAATTTTGTCGGGATCACGTGGCTAAGTGGGTAAGACGCTAGCTCGCTAGCCTGGAGGTGGGTGTTCGATCCATGCATTGGCCGAGAAAGTTCATCCAGATTTTCCGGCGTGGTTCTCCCTTGTCAGTGATGCAGGACGGAGGGGCTGACAAGGAAAGCTGTCTATTCGTTCGGATGGGACGAAAAACCGAGGTCCCGTGTACACATTGGCGTGCACGTAAAAGATCGCTGTCCGAGCAAAATTTCCCTTATAGCACACTGTATGGCGTATGCCCGTCTTCATTAGCCCAGGTTAGGAGCAGAACAGTAGGACGTTAAACTCCATTTCATTTCATTTCATTTCATTTCGAATTTTGTCTAATGGTTTTGATTGTTATAGGGGATCACGTGGCTAGGTGGGTAAGACGCTGGCTCGCTAGTCTGGAGGTCGGGTGTTCATTCCCGGCATTGGCCGAAAAAGTTCATCCAGATTTTCCGGCGTGGTTCCCCCTTGTCAGTGATGCAGGACGGAGGGCCTGGCAAGGACAGCTGGCTAGTCCTTCGGATGAGACGAAAAACCGAGGTCCCGTGTATACATTGGAATGCACGTAAAAGATCCCTTGGCAATTGGAAATCGATATAAGAGTAGGCGATAGTGCCGCTGCCCAGGCAAAATTTCCCTCATAGAACACTGTATGGCGTATGTCCGTCTTCATTCGCCCAGTATAGGAGCAGAACAGTAGGGCGTTAAAACCCATTTCATTTCATTTCATTTCTTTTCTTTGATTGTTATACTTGGTTTTATTTTATTATGAAAGTCTGTTGACGCTAATTGCAAGCTTAAGCCGGGCCCTAGGAGAGGGGTATGGGTGGCGGGGGCTTTCTGTGCATCACTCCGGGGCCTATTTAATCTTTTAGGTCGGCACAGACGGTATTTGTCCCACAGAGCCTTCAACCCCCATCCCCGGTCCAATCCCCGATGCCCTGGCTTGGCAGAGGTGATGGTAGAAACCATATTTTTTTAGTAGTACTTGTATATCGGATACTCTAGATTTTTAACAGATTTGCGGTTAATGATTTAACGTAAAAAATGGATAACCGAGACTTTGTTTCTTATCGTTACAATGGTAGAAATGACAATCGAGGCTACACGATTCTTGTAATGGAGATAACTCGGCTAAGAGTGAAGTAATTTGAAATGTTGAACATATTCCCCTTTCATTATCTATGTTTAAACTGTTATAGCGAGAGTGGTTAGCTCTTTATGTAATCCTACATAATGTCCTTTAAACGCCAATATCAACATAAACCCTTCTATGCCAAGATGTTTTCACATATGAGCCCCTTTGCTCAATTTTAGAACCACTTAGTTCATAAGATACCAAGAGTAATCTTCGCTTTATTGGCTGACGTCACGATTTATAAGACCTATCTGTTTCTGAAAGTATAATAATGCATTAATGACTTATGCATCGTGACGTCTTGAAGCCGCACCGTTGACCCCAGTGGCATATCATATTTACAGACCAATCTTCGGACTGTATTTATATGCTAAGGGACAATCATCAACCAATTGGAATGACATAAAATACCCTGCCGATATATTTCTGACTTGATTTAAACCAATCTAAATACTGTACCATCCCAATAACATACCGCTCTGTACTTGCTTTTTGACGTGATTGTTGGTTGTGTATTTGCCGACAAAAGGAATTCGGCCTACTGATGTCATAACAACTTTACCTTTCAGTTTTGGCGTTCGAATTGATCCAACGTCTATAGGTGAATCTATATGAACGCCACACAGTAGCAGCAATACGAGAAGTAGATATTGCCAGATGATGTGCCGGACTTGGTCGAGGCGTTGTCACACGTTGCCATCCGGGCCTTCGGTGATCTCTACTGATTCACGATATAAAAAAAAACGCCCGTAATTTTAGTTAAACGAAATGATCGTAGTGTCACATCGTTTTTTGTTTGTTTGTCGTGAATTATGAGAGAGAGAGAGAGAGAGAGAGAGGGAGAGAGAGAGAGAGTCATTTCGGGACTAACACATGGTTCAAATTTATTTCAATAGTTCAAGGTTGAACGGGCGACCCTACTTCTTGTCACGTACAACTGGGGAATCGTTGTGAGTTATGACCCTGTGATTAGTATAGCGTCACAGTAATGATAATAACAAGTTTCTCTTCTGATCCATGTAATACTTATATGTTAAAAGAATCTATATTACCCATAGTTTTTCTGACTACACATCTAAAAGTTGAGTCCAATTTTTATTCATTTATTTTAACCTATGATGTATATGTTAATATAAGTATTGTCTTTTACATATAAACGATAATTTATATTTAAACATACATTATGCAAGGGCT
The DNA here is from genome assembly GCF_932274485.2 of Patella vulgata. Classification (NCBI taxonomy): domain Eukaryota; kingdom Metazoa; phylum Mollusca; class Gastropoda; family Patellidae; genus Patella; species Patella vulgata. Next base: position 60,946,846 of record NC_065884.2, on the reverse strand, counting down.
AGATGGCATCGCTAGCCTGCGATCTTAAGTGGATTGTGATCCGATTTACTGCATAACTTTCCTTTTCAATTAAACGATTAAATGGATAATCGAGACTATGCTGTTTAACGTACTGACTTTAGTAATGATGACCGAGGCTAGGCAGAAATTTTATTCGCTTAGTTCTCGGTTGATAGTCCATCAATTTGAATGAAATTTTCAGCAAATTGCCTTTACGTTATCTAGTTTTTAATTATTATAGTGAGAACTGCCAACTCGCGTTATCGAATCTCCCATAATGTATCTTTAATTGGCTTCTCTTATTTCTGTCATTGTAATTGAGCTGTGGTAATCGATATTTAATTTTTACTTATGACATTCACGATTTCGAATCCATTAAATTAATAATTTTACTTAGCGTGTGATGTGGAAAATGATGAAATTGTAGCAAATTATACATTACTTGTAATCCCTGTAATAAATCCGTGTTATAAATGCTTAAAATGACAACACGTATCCTGAAAGAATCCATATTACTCATGTCATCCATATTACCCTTTGTTCTTATTACCCGTATTACCGCTATATATGCTCTAATGCCCATTCAAACCTTATTACCCATTCATCCTTATTACCATATCATCCTTATCACCCACATTACCCATAATATCCTTTGTTACCCACATTGCCCATATCTATATTACCTATATTATCCCTATTACCCATATAGTCCATATCCATATTACCCATAGTATGCGTAATTCCGAATGGTTAGCACGTGCGCGCTGTATCATACGGCCTGTTATTGGGTCAGCTGGCGGGGTTTCAATTCCCCGGTTGTACGTGACAAGGAGTAGGGTCGCCTGTCCAACCTCGTGGGTTTTCTCCTGGCCCTCCGGTTTCCTCCCACTGCTAAAGACCCCTACGCGCAAGCGAATTATTGAAATAAAATTGAACCATGTGTTAGTCCCAAAACGACCTAGTTTGTGTCGAGTGGACGTTAAACCCATTTTCTCTCTCTCCCATATTATCCGTAATACCCACAATACCTATATCGCTATTATATAACACATATTACCGAAATGAAATGAAATGAAATGGGGTTTAACGTCCTACTGTTCTGCTCCTATACCGTGTTAATGAAGACGGACAAACGCCATGCAGTGTGCTATGAGGGATCTTTTACGTGCATTCTAATGTATACACGGGACCTCGGTTTTTCGTCTCATCCGAAGGACTAGACAGCTGTCCTTGTCAGGCCCTCCGTCCTGCATCCCTGACAAGGGAGAACCACGCCGGAAAATCTGGATGAACTTTCTCGGCCAATGCAGGGATCGAACACCCGACCTCCAGGCTAGTACATATTATCCATATTACCCTTATAACTCATATTATCCTTATTACCCATATTATCTGACTTTAAAGGACCTAAGTCCGTAACTCAAAATCCTCCAAAATCTTCGACATCGAAAACACGAATTATTGGTCAATTTAAATCAACATTGATGATGTAAACTTACCGGGAAAAGATGAGCTTCTGATATCCGATATTTAAGAAAAAATAATTTTTTAACATTGGTACACGAATCGTGTACCATAATGCGCTTCAGCCCAAGGTGTATTGAGAGACTCGAGGGACGAGGCTAGACACATTGAACTAAATCAAATGGAGTTATGTAGACTAGAATAACTAGACGCTAGAAATTTGCACGCGATTGAGATTGCTGACTTATTTCGCCGAACATAACTGATTTGAAATTGGAGTAAAAACGGAAACCATTAAATGTAAATCAGTTTATATACATTCATATTACAGTATTATATGCGTTGCGACCCACTTTTGTAAATTTCTAGGTCCCAAATGTTAGCGATTTAGCTCCTTTAAATTTTAAAATAAGATTAATAAGTTGTATTTAAATTATTTATTTTTTTTTACTGATAATGTACATATATATCACCCATATTAGCCATATTATCCATATTCCCCTCATAACCCATATTATCCTTATAACCCATATTATTTGACTTTAAATTTTAAATTAAAATTAATGAGCTGCATTTAAATTCATGAGTTTTTATGCTAACGGAGCTAATGTCTTTATTATTGTCACAAGTCCATTATTTAAACAATAATTTATATTTAATTGACTTCCCTTAATTCTAAGCTCTCGAGAAATATTAATGGATTTCTGTCGTGAGCCTGATTGAAATATCTCAGGCGGAAAGTATATATTTGAATACACGATTGTAAATTATGGAAACAAGCTTTTCGATAATTTTGCCAATTCAAACATTTCTTATTACAAACCAGCTGAAATCTCTGGAGCCTGTTTCACGAAATTTTAACTAAGATAAAATCCAAATTTGAGTAAATTTGATTGGATAGTATTAGATTGATTTTGGTGCTTAGCCAATCAAAATTGAAGTATCTACTAAAATTTGGATTTTATCTTTAGTTAAAATTTCGAGAAACAGGGCCCTGGACAACAATAAAAAAAATGAATTCCAGCGGGATGAATCAAGTAGGTAGAACTTGACAATTTATGCGAGTCAATATTACCTTGAATATGGGTAAAATATATTGTTGTTATTGTATTGTTTATTTAAGTGAATCAAGATCTAAGCCTCGTCCAGATGATCATATTGCTGTTCTAAATATGATCATACAATTCATTATATGATGTGTCCATATTTATATATTTATATACTCTCCAAAATCTAAAATTACGTAATCACTTAAACTCAATTTCCGCAGCAAGGATTTTATCGTCTAAAATATATTAGACAGAAAAGGAATTGCGTTTTAATGAGAGAGAGAGAATTGCGTTTTAATGAGAGAGAGAGAGAGAATTGCGTTTTAATGAGAGAGATATAATTGCGTTTTAATGAGAGAGAGAGAGAGAATTGCGTTTTAATGAGAGAGAGATAATTGCGTTTTAATGAGAGAGAGAGAGAGAATTGCGTTTTAATGAGAGAGAGATAATTGCGTTTTAATGAGAGAGAAAGAGAGAGAGAGAGATAATTCGCTTGCGCGTAGGGGTCTTAAGCAGTTGGGGGAAACCGGATGACCCGGCGAAAACCCACGGGGTTAGACAGGCGACCCTACTTCTTGTCACGTACAAACGGGGAATCGAAACCACGCCAGTTGACTCAATGACAGACCGTATGATACAACGCGCACGTGCTAACCATTCGGCCACCCCTTCCCCCGCGTTTTAACCCTTGTCGGTTCACGTGGGGTCTCCGTGGACCCCATGCACATGTTTTATAGTGTTTTGTAATAACTACTGGGTACAACTTTCTGAAATTTACTGACTTTGTCTCCTATACATTTTTACACGTAGCGAAGAGTTCGATATTCATCTGCTTCCCACATGCAGAGTTATGTTACATGCAAATCAGCCCCAACACTTGAAGGGAACAAGGGGCCCAACCGGACCCCTAACTTATAACTCACAGTAGTGATTTCGCCAATGTGTTTGCTGCCTGATACCATATTGCGTATGTCAGAGTACTCCCTCTTTTAGCATCTGCATGTTACAAATATCAAAAATTAAATGATGAATTCCAAATATTGAATGGTTTTTGTATCAACCGTGAATTGCCATTTAACCTCTTTATCACATAGTACACAAAGTAGCAATTTGGTGAGAATTATTAAATCCACCCACTCTTCACAGAATTCCTACTGTCAAGGGTTCTTTTACGTGTATACACGGGGGAGGGGGCACGGTTTTTGTCCCATCCGAACGACTAGACATCACTCCTGACAAATGGGAAACGGGCTTTTAAAATATCGATATTCTTCACTTGCTACACCGGAATTACATTTAAAAATATTTTATTCAATAAATCAAACCGCATTGAACAACTGGGAAAGGTCTATATAAATTCTCCAAAATTATTCGAGAGTTATCCCCCATAAATATGACCATCCTTGCACATACCTTCACATTTACGCATAAAACAATCATAAAATAAAATTTAATCAAGTTAATAAAATGCCAATGTTTGATAAATAGATGGTGTAAAAGATTTTAATAACTTAAAGTGCTTTATAGAGTTAGACATTGTGAAACTAAACAGATCGAAGGTCATAACTGTCATGTCGTGGCGGCTTTGACTGAAACACTATTCAAATTTAGTTTATCATGACAAATCGATCCAAATCAATTTCCCTAGCATAAACATTTAGGATTTTGTATGAAAGTCTAGATGGGGGATCACGGCGGCTAAGTGGGTAAGACGCTGGCTCGCTAGTCTGGAGGTCCGGTGTTCGATCCCTGCGTTGTCCGAGAAAGTTCATGGAGATTTTCCGGCGTGGCCCCATCCCCTTGTAAGTGATGCAGGACGAAGGGCCTGACAAGTACAGCTGTCTAGTCGTTAGGATGGGATAAAAAACCGAGGTTCCGTGTACACATTGACATGCCCGTAAAAGATCCCTTGACATTTGGAATTCAATGTAAAAGTAGGCCGTATTGCCGCTGTCCGGGCAAAATTACCCTCACAGCACACTCTATGGCGTATGCCCGTCTTCATGAGCCCAGTTCGGAGCAGAATAGTGGGACGTTAAACCCCATTTTTCTTCATTTCATTTCAAGAAAGTCTATGGAGTGAATCAGGCAACCGAAAAATAGCATAAGATTATATATATATATAGTATGGAAACATGTTACAGGCGATTATTTGAAGGTATTTAGCAATGCACGGGTTACAACCTTTTAACTTCATACCAGTCTGCTTCAGCTGGACCCATGTACATTAGAATATGGAAACAGGTTAGCAAGTTGATGTGAACATCCCTAACAAAAGTACCCCCCCCCCCCACTCCCATTGCTACCCATTGGAGGAAGGTCAAGATTGCAATCCTAAATGGTAGTTGTAGGTTTATGCATTGCAGAAATATTGAAGATCCACGATGGCCGCCATACCATATTTGGAGGAAGTAGTGTCTAACAAAAATGAAAACCTAAGAGTAGTGGGTAGCATTTGTGGAACATTATTGACGCGTTTGTCCGGAACGTTAAGTTGTCTGACCATTATAATCTACTGTATTATTATTTTATATTTCCTATCACTACATGCCCCACAAAAATTATATTATAGTATATTTACTAATATTGTATTTACGGTATTCACGAGTTTCAGACTTGACCATTACATATGAACAATTAAAAACTGTAAGCAGTGTTAAACTTTACACCATCGCTAGTGTCAGTACTCAGTGAGTAAGACTCATTACTAGGCTGGCCAGTGAGTAGGACTCGTTACTAGGGAGTCTAGTGAGTAAGACCCATTACTAGCGGTCCAGGTCTCGAACCCTGTGTTAGGCGAGAAAAATTCATCGGGATTTTCCGGTGTGGTTTCCCCTTGTCAGTGATGCAGGACGGAGGGCCTGACAAGGCCAGCTGTATAGTCGTTCGGGTGGAACGAAAAAACGAGGTCCCGTGTAGTCATCGGCGTGCACGTAAAAGACCCCTTGGCAGTTGGACTTCGAAATACGAGAGGGCTGTAGCCCACTATATGGCGTATGTCAGTCTTCATTAGCCCAGTCGGAGCAGAACAGTAGGACGTTAAATCCCATTTCATTTTATTTCCTTTTTTCATGATAACAAAACTGTAGTACCAATATTTGAATGAATCCCTAATTAAAGTTTATAATTTTGTCCTCTTTAATTTGCCGTCGTTCTTCATGCTACAAGCTATTGTATATATAAAATTCGACACAATTTTGACTCGTACGAAGTAATTAAAAAAATGAAGCATAAAAAAGTGTCTTTTCCGGTTTGTCAATTAAACAAAAACAAAACAAATCCCCCCCCCCAACCCCCCCTCCCCCCCCAAAAAACCCCAAATCCCCGCCACCACACACGGTCGATATTTGAATAGAATAAACTCTATCCGGTTCTACTCATGGATTAAATGGAAGCCTTAATCCCTGAATTAACTAGAACTTAAAAACCCCGGTGACATGCTCACGATAAATCATATTCTGTCCCACATACGATACCCACGACAACTATGGAACTAGCGTGTGATATCACCATTAACTATAGAATCAGAAAAAAAACCATATCATATTACAGAAAATAAGACCATACCCTGCCTCGCGAATGATACTCATCACAACTGTAGAATCATAAACAGATCTAGTAAATCATAGGAAAATAAGTTTCAATGTAAAGTATCCGCGATTATAGTACTCGCAGGCATATTAAGCATAACATATAATGATGAAACCAAACAAAAATTGTTTCCGTAATGTTAAACTGAAAATTTATATGGCTAAACATAAATAATTAAAATATCCGTTATCTTCAAAGCGAACAACTTAGCCGAAATTCATTAATTAAATTAAAAACAACAAAAAAAAACAAATTAAAATTGATTTTTATCCTATCTCAACATCGTTTACAAAATAACTTACCTTTTTACTATGATGTATATTCCCTACACCTTGTTCTATCGTTTATAGCAGAGCAATCTCCGTCCTCGGCTTGATGATTCCTTCTTAGTGATTTCATTCACGGTCTCTCATTTTATCTCCCATTCGTGACAAGTTGACAGTTCACGTGGGTACGACGCGATGATGTGGGTGTATTTGTGTTACACGCTGGTTATCCGCCCCTGATAGGACACTAGGGGACCATCTTTGATGTTGCAACCATTAATATCATACTGCGCTTCCAATTTGATTTGAGTACTGACCTGTTACTGCATTCCGGTACTTTTTAAGCATGACGAAGTTCACTTAACACAAATAATAGATCGGACATGCTAAAAAGTACAATAAGCGTTTTCCAGTGTACTTTTATGTACAAGAACTGGATCTTCATGAAACCAAGCCAAACCATCTAGAAAACCGAGATGGAAGACTACCATTGCTAGCCGGGGTTACCGAGCTTGGGTAGGGTAAGTTACATTGCATAGTCAGTGATTAAGTCTATCTGACGGTTTGGTGGACAATGGAAAGGACAGTGATAATTTCGACGCAAATTCCGCACATTGTAATCTATATTATGGTATTTCTGAAATAAGTGCTTAGATCACAAATCAACATACAGATACCGCCCTCACGCATTCGCATCTCACTTTGGACAAATAAACCCTTTTACTAACACTGAACAGCCATTTATGTTTATAAACAATATTTTATTCATGATATCTGAAATGGATTGGGGAACAGATGTGGCCTATGTGTAAAACCTTACCTTCTATCGAAACCCTAACACCTTTAATTCTGGAAAATATTAAATGAGTTTTATGTTCATGGAATAGGGTTTAACGTCTTGTCCACACTGTACTTTTAAAGACTAACATACGGAATGTGCAATGTCAGAATATCTTTAATGTTCAGTATCGATTTGTACGTTGGACAACGGTGTTTTCCTAACGACAGGTGCCACTTCTGAGAGAGAGAGAGAGAGAGAGAGAGAGATGGGTTTAACGTCCACTCGACACGAACTAGGCCATTTCGGGACTAATATATGGGTCCATTATATTTCAATAATTCGCTTGCTCGTATGGGTCTTTGGCAGTGGGAGGAAACCGGCTTACTCGGAGAAACCCAATCTGTTTAAAATACAGATCTTTTTAGTAGGGGAGCTAGTTGACCGTTGTTCCTAAACTTCCGGACAAAATTGGCACTATGCCTAACGGAGGCACCACGCCGGCCGATTGTCAGAATGGGAATTCTTAAGTTGTACATCCCCTGGGTTTAATAGGCTGTACATCCCCGACATCGCGGAAAAAGTCGATTTAATTCAAATTTTTGCGGACAAATTTAATCTTCGCTACATATGTTCACGTTGCTAAGGCAAACTTTAAGGTGCCCTTCAGAACAAAAAATCCCCTGGCTTATGGCTTCAGAACGCCCCCTATAGTGACCCGAGTACGTAGGTTTATTTCAAATATGACGGACAACTTTTGATTCCTTTTTCAGCTGATAGGGTATGGTCCAAAAGTAAATAAAACACAACTTCAGAACAAATAAACCCCTGGGCTCCTACTCCAGAACGATTTCCAAACTGAACGCGTCACAACATCCCGGTAGAACTAGTAGAAACCAGGATTGTTTCAAGTATGGCGGAAAAAATTCTTCTTTCGTGACCATGGTGCCAAAATGGACCTATAAATAAAAATTACCCTTCAGAAGAGAATATCACCTGGTTTCTGCACTTCAGAACGACTCCTACAGACCCCTGTAGACTGGTTTATTTCAAATATGACGGACACAGTTCCGCGCACCTCACGCCAAAAGCTCGCCGTAACAAGCCGTTTCATTGACTCATCCCTCACATCATCCATAAAATAATGTAGTAAAGACAAGTAAAACGAAATTTTGAACTACAAAACAAGAAACGAAATAGTATCTGTGTTGTAATCAGATTGGGAGTAACCCAGCGAGGTTAAAAGGTGACCATTAACCATTCGGCCACCGAAAACCCCTACGTAGAACAAGGTTTAGTAGTTGTTTAGTCAGTATTTAGACTGTATACGTTCGTTTTGTTATCATTTCTGTTGTAAGATCTAACCCCGTTTCAACCCTTACGGGAGTTCGAATCCGCAACACTCTGGGTCCAGAATCCTGACTTCACGCCAACCGCGACTTATGTACTGTTTTATAAAAATAAAAATCAATATTATGTTTAGAAATTTAGAATAAATAATAGAACGTTTGCCTTCCCAAGGGCCATTTGTCTTAAAATCTTGCTGCTATCTCAGAATTTTAGAATAACGTGTGATTTCTAATTCCCCGAACTGTCTGCTTTTATCCACTACAATGTCCCTTCAATTCTTTAAGTTAAATAAGCCGCGGTGGCCAAGTGGCTAAGACGTTGGCTTGCTAACCCGAAGGTCCCGTGTTCGATCCGGTTGTTGGCCGGGAAAGTTCATCGTGACTGGTGCAGGACAGAGGGCCTGACAAGGGACAGTGTATAAATTGGAAGAGCTGGCAGTTAGAATTCCATATAAGCGCCGCTGTCCCGCCAAAATTTCCCTCATAGCACACTGTATGCCCGTCTTCATTAGCCCAGCAGTCGGAGCAGAACAGTAGGACGTTAAACCCCATTTCATTTCAGTATATTTTAGTTAAAGATACATTCTCACAAAAGTATTGAAAGGGTAGTTATTTCCAATAAAGGTATGGCAAATTTGTCAAATATGGAAAGTAGAGACCCCTAATCTTATTAGAAAAATACCCGAGTCCCTGAAAAACACCCATGAGGGAGGCACTAGGTAAAAATGTCAGGGTATCATTAACTGGCAACCCGACGGCTTTTTGGCTGCCAGCTTTCCTTAGGAAGCGCTTGTTATTTCTTGTGGTAACATTGAAGGGTTTAAACGTACAAAACCTCTGCGATTAAACGGCGGAAATTGGCAGAAGATAATACAAGAATTTACTTGCTATATGTATAGCAAATAGACAGCAGGTAACGACAAATGCAAGTTACATGACAAACATGGCTTCTAAAATAGATTGTTTACGTCCTGGGGTATTTCCCCTTCGAATACAATGTTTTGAGAGGGATTTGAAGCAAATGTTTGCTAGATTAATTAGTTTGAATATGTTTTAGTCCAAATATATCTTCAAATCACCCAGTTTATACACGGGAAGGTAACTTTGAATCTACTAGCGCAGTGGTTCATAGCATTATACCACTGCCAAATCCGAAGACCACCCTCCCTCCGCCCACTTCCACGCCATCTCCATGTACCCCTGTTCAGTCAGATTTCTTATATAACAGTCGTCAGGACCTAAGGAACATGACACCACTTTTCACTTAAATCCTTGGAAATCCTCTAACTTGGGTGAACATAAAATAAAAGCCATTCTGATCAAAACATCGTACATCAACCCATGGCTAAACTTCATTCCTATACATGTGACTTTTGTAACAGCTACTGACATTCATTGTCTGAATACCAAATATTTTTATTCTGAATTATACTTCTCTTTAGGACCCGCTTACCCCCTGGCCCTTTGACTTTACGAACCCCCAAGTTATGTGGTTCAATTTTTTATTTCAATAATTCGCTTGCGCATTTGGGTTTTTAGCAGTGGGAGGAAACCGGAGTACCGGGAGTAAATGCATGAGGTTGGACAGGCGACTCTACACCTTGTCACGTACAACCAGGGAATCGAAACCACTGACTCAATGGCAGACCTTATGATACAGCGCGCACTTCCTAACCCTTCGACCATCCAATCCCCACCCCCAGGTTATGAAACACAGTGCTTAATCCTAATACGGTATTAGGACATCAAGAAGAGAGAATACCTTTATAACACAAATAAATGATATTTGAAAGATAAAAGAACAATATCGTTAGGGATTATTAGAGTAAAGTTTATGCGATTACATGCTTTTCGATTTAATTATTACTTACTATTGTCGTCAACTAATTCCGTCTGGATATCATCGACATCGTGTTATAACGCTAGGCGTTGTTTTGTTACTCTATATAATAGATACTGTTTCTGTATAATTTTTAGATTTTCATAATTCTGATTAATTAGGTTAAAGGGGTGGCCGACGACACAGAATTAAAATGAAAACGGCCGTGCAGTATTCTATAGGGGACATTTTGTCTGACCAGGAGAGTTTCCACCATCTCTTCATCGAATTCTAACTGTCATGGGTTCCTTTACTTACCACATTTACTTATTAAGTAAGAATTGTCTGGAATCTATTGAAATGTACTGGAATTATTGTTGCCTTCTTTACTTTAGAAGCATAAATCTTGCGATATTAAAATCACTAATACTAACGTAAACTTCAAATGGCAAAAACTTTATCGTTGCAGTAGGAACTCAAGATGAGAAAGTGAATAGCATTTTCGATTTAATTTAGTTTAAAAACTTATTCGCATAAATTAAATATGGCGTAATTCACGGCCGAACGAACTGGTCAAAGGGTCTATTATATCGGATTCATAAATTATCTGGTTGGTTGACTGTCAAGTAATGTTTTTATTACTTTAATGTGATTTTTAAACGTTTCGACAAACTCCAGACACAATAGTTAACCACCGAATCTCCATGGAAGTGGGAGGTTGGATGACCGAATGGTTAGCACGTGCGTGCTGTATCTTACGGTCTGTCATTGAGTCAATTGGCGGGGTTTCGATTCCACGGTTGTACGTGAAAAGGAGTGGGGTCGCCTGTCCAACCTCGTGGGTTTTCTCCGAGTCCTCCGGTTTCCTCTCACTGCTAAAGACCCTTACGCGCAAGCGTATTATTGAAATAAGATTGAACCATGTGTTAGTCCCAAAATGACCCAGTTTGTGTCGAGTGGACGTTACCCCCCTCTCTATCTCTCTCTCTCAATTTAAGTATGTATTATTATACTAAATATTAATCTGGTTAGATTGTAATATTCTTGATTAAAAATGTCACGATCTGTCTTTTGTTTATGTGCGAACCTTTTGTTCCGTTGAGCTAATCATAATAATAATAATCACCTCGTGTGCCATAATTTAATTAATATTCTTCGTAAGACAGATGACACGTGTTTCAAACTGCGGGTAAAGTTTCGCGTTGATCAATGGCGGATCCAAAAGGTGAAAATTTGTCTTGTCTTGTTCTCACCTGTAACAGTGTAAGGCGTGACGCCCACGTGACTGACAATTAAGTTGTGTGGGGTGTAAAAGCCCCATGTGCAAATTAGCAATGCGCATGAATGATGCCATATTTAGAATAATCCCTTTTACATTCACACATAATCGTAGAAAAATAAATACAGAAATGAAATGAAATGGGGTTTAACGTCCTACTGTTCTGCTCCGAACTGGGCTAATGAAGACGGGCATAAGCCATACAGTGTGCTATGAGGGAAATTTTTCCCGAACAGCGGCACTACGGCCTATTCTTATATCGAATTCCATCTGTCAAGGGATCTTTTACGTGCACGCCAATGTGTACACTGGACCTCGGTTTTTCGTCCTATCCGAACGACTAGAAAGCTGTCCTTGTCAGGCCTTCCGTCCTGCATCACTTGTTGCTGTTAACACGATGACTAGATGTTATACTACCTGTGCCCTATACCCTGGTCAGTTTTTAGGAAACAATCAAAAACAGGAATGATTATTACCCCTATATTCCCCCATAGAAATACACGAAAATAGTACCAAATCTCGAAATCTTGAAAATGGCATAAAAATTTAAAAAACATTCGGAGCCCATCCTGTTAGCGACGACAGAGGACCTGGCAAGGGACAGCGTATAGTCGTTTGGATGGTACGAAAATCAATCTCCCGTGTGGACGTTGGCTTAAAAATATGCTTTGGCAGTTGGAATTCGATATAAGAGTAGACCATACTCCTCGCAGTGTTTCGTTTGATTAGATCTAATCCCACTACTCACTGCTGTAAAGAAGGCAAATTCTTGTTCTAAATTATGACTGGTCAATAATCCGATTAACAACCAATAGCTAACTGCGTAACAATAGCAAACAGAGCTCCAAATGGGACCAAATATGTTTACATAACGTTACGTCATGACTTACAATTTTATTATGCCCAATTAACCAGTAGTGTATAGCATAATATCGCAGAAAAAATAATTGTGTGACAAACGAGGCTATCAGCACAGATATAATGTAAACAATACTGTTTTGAAACGAACAAAACTTTCACCGTTTTTAATACCTTAAATCACTGTCCAAAGTTTTAGGGAAGGCCCTTAAAAGAAGTTATTTCATGTTCCTGTGCTTGGGGATAGATTTGATTGAACGGGAAGAATAGACACACACCCTCAAAAGCGCAAGTATCAGAAGCTAATCCAGCAATTTCTCGGGCCATTGCTTCAGGAATATGCGCTGTCCGGGCAAAATGTCTCTCATAGCACACTGAATGGTGTAATTCCGTCTTCATTAGCCCAGTCGGAGCAGCACAGTAAAAAGTTAAACCCTATTTCATTTTATTTAAATATACTCAGCCAAATTAAAAACTTGACACTCGGGATTTTTGGGACTAGATTTTTAATATTTGGTTTAAGGCAACTATTTTAGTGTTATGTTGTGCACAGACGACCTTGACATCAACAGAAAGCAAGAATACATCTCGCCGAAAGTCCTTGACATTGATAACGTTCGTGATGTCACAGTACCCCCCAAAATGAAATTCACAGACTTGGAGAACAATCAGGAATAAAGTGTTTAGTAACGGTTGTGGCCTCCTCTAGCGTTTCGTACTGCCACACAACGTCTTCTCATGGATCTCAGAACATTAGTAAACACTACCCGAGGAAGACGTCGCCACTGCTCAGCAAGAGCATGTCGAAGGTCCTGCAACGTCAGTGGTGGATTCACTTGCTGACGAACACGTCGACCCAGTTCGTCCCAGATGTGTTCAATAGGATTAAGGTCGGGGCTAAGCGACGGCCAATCCAGGACTTGGACACCGGCATTTCTTAAAAAATTCTGGGTAGCAATTGCTGTATGGGGTCGAGCATTGTCTTGTTGAAACGTTAGTCCAGGCCCATGTCTCTGCATAAACGGAAGAAGAACATGTTGCAAAATCTGATCCCTGTACTGGACAGCATTTAAGTTCCCTTGGACAACAACAAGAGGAGAATGTCAATGTGCACAAAAAGAACCCCAAACCATGACGCTGCCGCCACCAAATCGGTCAACTTCTCTGAAGCATACTTGAGCGTAACGTTCACCTCGTCTGCGGTACACTCGGACCCTGCCATCGGCAAATCTCAAAGTGAATTGAGATTCGTCACTAAAGACAACCGAATTCCACTGCCTTGAGTAAATCTTATGTGTCTTGTGGCCCACACAAGTCGGTTACGGCGATGAAGAGGTGTCAATATTGGTCCATTATAGGGCCTCCGAGCTCGAAGACCAGCAGCCTGCAAGCGATTTCGAACAGATTGTGCAGTTACCCTTCCACCAAACATCTCTCTACTTGTGGAGGTTGCAGTGACAAATCTGTTTCTAAGATGACGTAATCGTATTGCGGCCGGCAATAGTTCCAGTTTGAAGCACTCTCATTCTAAGATTAATTATTGTCTCGTGCAACAGTGACCACAGACTGACCAGCATAATTATAGCCTACCTATAGCACGTAGCCGTTCTACATTTGAAAGGCGCGGCATTTTCTAACAAAGATGAAAATAACAATTTTAATTTGTTTTTCCAGTTCAAGTTACGTCTTCGTGTTTAGTTTAAGCAAACTTGCATCGATTGACCTCACGAGTTTGTGTTTGCACGTGTTTTTCAGGTTTTTCATCTTTATATGCTCAAAAGTCACGTGATCCACGTGACTTTACAATTTTATGAAATTAAAGGCTTCTTACTACTTACTATCGTTAGAAACACTTTAAAATTTATTTGACTTACCAGAAAAATTTTTTTGTTGAAATTCATCAGTGTCAAGTTTTTATTTTGGCTGAGTATTACAAATCTTAAAAAATAATTCAATTAAACATACTTATGTTGATCTGCATACATTCATTTTTTCTTGAGTTGCTTCCCTTGCTTCCCTTGTCATTTTGAGTGAGTCTGTTTCACTGCTGAACTGGGGTATGTTTCTCGAAATTTTAACTGAAATAAAATCCATATTTTAGTAATTTGACTGGATAATATTAAAAAACACAAAACAGTTTATATGGAAATATAATCACTGTTTAATAGGGAAAACACGACGTTTCGACAAGTATTCTCTTATCGTTATCAAGCACAAGTATTCTCTTATCAAGCACGATTAGAGAATACTTGTCGAAACGTCATGTTTTCCCTATTAAACAGTGATTATATTTCCATATAAATTGTTTTGTGTTTTTTAATGTGTTCAATCGCTAAATGCCACTCAAGGATTATATATGGATAATATTAGATTGATTTTAGTGCTTAGCCAATCAAAATTGAAGTATCTACTAAAATTTTAATTTTATCTGTAGTTGAATTTTGATTGGCTAAGCACTAAAATCAATCTAATATTATACTATCAAATTACTAAAATTTGGATTTTATCTTAGTTAAAATTTCGTGAAACAGGCCCCTGGACTGTACAGCGTAGTGAAGCCCGGGTCCATTCACCCGATCTGATGTGTGGGTTGGTTGTTTAAGGTTTCTTTATATTGTGACATGTCTGTAGATGTACATTCAATCAATGTTTATATTAAAGCATATCGTATATTTTGTTTTCGTATGTGTCGAGCAGTTAACACTACCCTTGTAATGGACATATTTGCGTGGCACGGATATTGGTTGAATAATGTTAGGAAATGAAATGAAATGAATGAAGTTTAACGTCCTACTGTTCTGCTCCGAACTGAGCTAATGAAGATGGGCATACGCCATAATGTGTGCTAGGAAGGAAACTTTGCCCGGATAGCGGTACTATGGCCTCCTCTTATATCGAATTCCAACTGTCAAGGGATATTTTACGTGTACGCCAATGTGTACACGGTACCTCGGTTTTTCGTCCCATCCAAACGACTAGGCAGCTGTCCTTGTCAGACCCTCTGTCCTGCATCACTGACATTGACAAGGGGGAACCAGAATAATATTAGGTATAATACAATGGAAGATAATTAATTAGAAAAAAATGAAATGGGGTTTAACGTCCTACTGTTCTGCCCCAACAGGGCTAATGAAGACGGGTTTACGCCATACAGGGTGGTATGGGGGAAATTTTGCCCAGGTAGCGGCACTACGGCCTACTCTTATATCGAATCCCAACTGCCAAGGGATCCTTTACGTGCAAGCCAATGTATACACCGGACCTCGGTTTTTCGTACCATCCGAATGACTAAACAGCTGTCCCTGTTAATTAATTACAAACCACCAAAGGTGTGACGAAAGAGTAAAGTCAAACATTGTGCGATGTACGTAGTAAACATACCGACAAGTCCTTGCTTCTCAAAGCGTTACTGATTGAAAAGTTTCCGTAATTCCTTTAGTTGCAGCATATTATATGAGACATTGCTTTTTAGACTCTAATCTGTTGCTAATCCCCACATTAAGACAAATCCCGATTCACCCTAAAATATTCTCGCTAAATTCTATATTTGTTGTTAGCGAAACGGATTTGGATCGATTTGTCATGATAAACTAAATTTGAATAGTGTTTCAGTCAAAGCCGCCACGACATGACAGTTATGACATGACAGAGTATGTTCACAGATGAGATGAAGAACTTATCGCCCGAACAGAACCACTGAGCTGCATGTGCGACACGCAATAGTGCCATACACGGGGGGGGGGGGGGGGTGTCATTGTCAAATTCGACACTTCAAGGAAGGGTTGATGAAAACTGCCGCGTGATGGTTTATCCTATCCATGTTTGCTTTCCTATCGTTTCTTGCATAAGATTTACTGTTTAACGTATCTTTTCTTTAGTGTGTTACTTTAAATTTGCAAAGAGACGTCTTCAACATGATGAACGTCTACGTGCTATTGGCATGCTTCAAATGGGTTCTACACAGCGAGCAGTAGCCAACATGCTTAATGTGTCACAGTCTGTAATCAAAAGACTGTGGAACCGGTACCAACAAACACAAAATGTTGATGATAGACCTCGTTCAGGTCGTCCTAGAGCCACTACACAAGCCGAGGGTCGATACATTCGTACACAGGTCCTGCGAAATCGAGGACAAACGGCCAATCAGCTTTCTGTAAACTTGTACCAAATTACAGGAATTTGAGTTACACCCCAAACGATTAGAAATCGCCATGAGCTTGTCATGTAAATAAAGATATAATTAATCATTTCTATAACATCTGAAACCTAAAGAAAGACTTACAATAGGTCTGATTTAGATCTTAACTAATGGATCTTTAACATTAGAATTTAATTAACTTGATTGAATTCGATCCCAAGTGAAAGTTGTTTTAAATAAATTTTAATTTATAATTGTTTTATGCGTAAATGTGAAGGTATGTGCCAGAAATGTTGATATTAATAAGGGCTTACTATTTAAACATACATTATACAAGAGCTAAATCTCCCTATTTCAGGTCTTTCTTTAGGCCTAAAATCTTATCTAAATTATTAATTAGACATTAATTACCCTATCCAGGCCATAATCAACACTAGATGGCAGCGCTAGCCTGTGATCTTTAGTGGATTGTAAGCCGATTTACTGCATAACTTTCCTTCTCGATTAAACGATTAAATGGATAATCGAGACTATGCTGTTTATCGTACTGACTTTAGTAATGATGACCGAGGCTTATGGGAATTTCAGTCGCTTAGTTCTCGGTTCATAGTAGATCAATTTGAATGAAATTTTCACCAAATTGCCTTTACAATATCTAGTTTTTACTTATTATAGTGAGAACTGCTAACTCGTTACCGAATCTCCCATAATGTATTTTTAATATTTTTAGAGAAAACTGATATAGGCTGTTGCTTGTGCCCGTTCAATCCAATTCAGTTTATTGAATGTAATACTGTTTAAACTAATTCTGGCGAGGTCAGAGAAGAATTTCCGTATTTGAATGTTGTCTAGTTGTTCGGATGGGACGGAAACGGGGGCCAACCGATGTACACAGATGTATAATTTTAATAACTTTAATGTATGATCGCTTTGTGTGTAAATTTTTCTTCCCAGCATTGTGCACGAATGTTAGTAGAACCATATGTTAGTCTCAGAATGACGGGTGTATTGTGTTGTGGAGACATTTAACTCTACACGTTTCCTTTAGACGATAAACCCCTTTGCTTCTCGGGGTGGGGGGTGGGTGGATGGCCGAATGGTTAGCGTGTGCGCGCTGTATCATAAGGTCTGTCATCTAGTCAACTGGCGTGGTTTTGATTCCCCGGTTGTACGTGACAAGGAGTAGGATCGCCTGTCCAGCCTCGCGGATTTTCTCCGGGCCCCTGGTTTCCTCCCACTGCTAAAAACCCCTACGCACAAGCGAATTATTGAAATAAAATTGAACCATATGTTAGTCCCGAAATGACGTAGTTTGTGTCGAGTGGACGTTAAACCCCATCTCTCTCTCTCTCTCTCTCTCTTTTTTTTCTCTCTCTCTATCTCTTTGCTTCTCAAAGCTTGTTTGATTGAACAGTTCCCGTCATTTAATAATGTTCGTTTTGGAGAATTGATAAATGAACATACGCACTTGGGACGTGTTTGATAGATGGGATTCGTGTTAGTGTGTTTTGTCATGCAGGAATTCAGCGTGATGCTTAAATATATTGAACAGAAGGAAGGTTGGAAGTAAGGTTTGTCCAAGAAGAAAAACAAGAGTCAAGATTCAGATCTTTTTCTTAAACAATATTTATTCACAGAAAGCGAGAGAGAAATGGGGTTTAACGTCCACTCGACACAAACTAGGACTAACATATGGTTTATTTTTTTTTCAATAATTCGCTTGCGCGTAGGGGTCTTTAGCAGTGGGAGGAAACCGGAGGACCCGGAGAAAACCCACGAGGTTGGACAGGCGATCCTACTCCTTGTCACGTACAACCGGGGATTCGAAACCACGCCAGTCGACTCAATGACAGACTTTATGATACAGCGCGCGCACGCTAACCATTCAGCCATCTAACCCCCCCTTATTCACAGAAACCTTTTGGAGAACACACAGAAACCTATAGACCCCCTCTCCATAAAAATACAAACATTAATATATATTGAAAAGATGTGAAAAAAAGTAAAGTATATGATCAAATTAATTAGATAGCTATATACACTATATACATTGTATAACATACCACGATTAAAAGTTTCATATATATTTCATTCATTCTGTCATTCATTCATTCAGAATCCTTGGGAGATGTCCAAAAAGTTAGGAACTACAGAAACAAATTTCTTCTGATTTTTCAATTGTCAGTTCCGAATAATAAAATTTGAGGATTTTGATAAAATTCTGGAAGTTTTGTTATTATCGCAGATCGTGCATCTGAATGTAAGGGACAAATTAAAAGAAAATGTTCTGAGTCTTCAAAGGGGTGACCACAATCATAAGTAGGGCTGTCAGAAATGTGTCTGAGAAAACAATGACCATTAAAATTTGATCAGATTAGCTCCAAACAAAACCCCTGGTCCCCAAAAAACATCCCTCTTTGTTTATTTTCCGGCCACTTGGTTTCATTTTACGTATACCCGTGTTTTCTAGTGCAGAACAGAGAAAAGTTCATTCTTTGTACATTTTCTGCATTGTCTGCCGTTTAACCCATATTCTTTTTTTTTAAAAAAAAAAAACCTTCTCGTTGCCGCACCCATTTGTCTTATAAGGTGATGTTGGGAATATAATATGAAACTGAGGAATAGAAGAATCACATCCCGGAGAAAGATCTTGTTAAAGGGGTATTGTCACCTTCGCCAGTAAATTAACCTTGCAGTGATGCCATATTATGACACACCTACGTATCGGAAATCCAATCTTGACCTAATTAGAACGACTGTAAAAAAATATCTATGACATGTTAATCCATAGTTGAAACATATATATATATATATATATCTCAGTAACTGCTTGGTAAAAATTGTTCTAAAATATTGTATACAATCTATTTTACACATACTCGATGTAACGGTATACTCATATCAAGTCAAACCAAAAAGTATTTCTAGCCAACAGCCAAGATCCTTATAGCACCAACACCGCTTTTAGATTGTGTAACAAGAAAGAAACACAACTAAATAACGGTAAAATCAAGAAAATCAAAGCCTTTAATGCGAACTACAAATTATAGTTTATTTTAAACTTAATTGGCCGTGGTGTTCTAATCTAGTTACAATCGGAGCCACTCAATCGCCCCGATAGTTAATTATTGACTTGCCATGTTAATACATGTCCAATTAATAATTCAAATAACATTTGAAGCCAGAACTAAAACCTGCAATAGTTAGCTCTTAGTTGTCAAAGAGCGAGACTTTTGAACCTAAGAGATTAAAGGACAATATTGGTGTCAGTCATTATCACATATATGTGATAGAGCTGGTTAAACACATTCCAAATATAATTTTAACACAGAGATCATTGCAACGATAGCTGAGTAATACAGGTTTCCTGAATCGGAAGTGACGAACGCCAAAGGAATACACGAGTCATCCCTCTATATAACTGACTGATGTGACGAGTGATAACAGATACACGGCTGAATTTCTACTCACTAATAATTCCTTCGAAGACCAAAAGTTGTTATATGGGACTGTAAGAGGATACCTGGCAATTCAATTAAGTAATTGAATGTCATTAGATAAGAGAACACAAGAAAAATAGAAATAGTCCGTACATTCCCTTGTTTATATTCATTCTATACCTTATAAAAACATGGTAATGCACGGATTTTTCTGTTTTTCTTGCGTGTTCTCTTATCTAGTGGCAATCTGTTTCACAGAGAATTACGAGTCTCGTATAAAAACTGCTTCGGAGAGAATGCTGCATTTTAGTCATTTTAATACCCATTTACACTAAATAGGAAATAATTTTTACCTACAAATACGTCAAACGCCTTTATTTATTTTTCCAATATATACAAAAAATGTTTTAGAATTTAATATGTCGCAGGAAAAAAGTTAATATTTCTAGCCGCATCAATGTCATCCTTATCAGTGATTGTCGCGACCAAGCAAATATTCACTGCGGATCAGTGTGATCTAGTGGCAGTCAATTCTTTTTATGAATTGTCAGATATCCTCTCACAGTCTCACACAACAACTTTTGGTCTTGGAAGAAATTATTAGTGAGCAGAAATTCGCCCACGTATCTGTTATCACTCGTCATTTCAGTCAGTTATATAGAGGGATGACTCGTGTTTTCCTTTGGCGTTCGTCACTTCCGATTCAGGAAACCTGTATTACTCAGCTATCGTAGCAATGATCTCTGTGTTAAAATTATATTTGGAACACCAATATTGTCCTTTAACGTAAGTCCTTCCGACTTGACTAATCCCGCTGAATGGTTTGATGCTAACTGTCCGGGGATTTCAACTGGTTGTTTACAGAAAATGGTACGGTTTTTAAAAATCAGGAAATATGTCATATAGGATAGGCTATGCCTGTTTCTCAATCCCTTCAATTTCTAAATAAAATATGGTTTTAAAACAATAAAAATAAAGATCTGTTTTTCATAATTCGCCATCGTGTCTGTTAATGATAAATTAAACACCGACTGCATTACAGGAATCCATTAATATTTCTCGAGAGCTTAAGAATAAGGGATGTCATTTGAATAGTTTATTGTTCATAAATAGACTTGTCACAGTAATAAGGACATTAGTTCCGTTAACATAAAAAATAACGACATACATCATTAGTAAAAACAAACGAATGTAAATGAACTCGTTAATTTAATTTTAAAACTTAAAAAACTAACGATATACATCATTATTAAAAACAAATGAATATAAATGAACGCGTTAATTTTATTTTAAAACTTATAGTTAGATGTTATGTGTTATAAGGATGATATGGGCAATATGGGTAATATGGTTATTGTGGATGGTATGGGTAATGTGGGTGATAAGGATGATATGATAATAATGATGAATGGGTAGTAGAGAAAATAATAAGGGTAATAAGAACGAAGGGTAATATAAATAATATGGATGATATGGGTAATATGGACGATATGGGCAATATGGGTAATATGGTTATTGTTGGTGGTATTGGTAATGTGGGGGATAAAGATGATGTGGTAATAATGATCAATGGGTAATAGGGAAAAATTGGGTAATAAGGACGAAGGGTAATATGGATAACATGGGCAATCTTGGTAATATGGATGATATTGGTAATCTGAGTAATATGGGTAATATAGATAATATGGGTAATAAGGGTAATAAGGATGATATTGGTTACAATAATGATAATATGGGTAATAAGGAGGATATGGGTTACAACAATGATAATATGGGTAATATGTGTTACAATAATGATAATATGGGTAATAGGGGTAATATGGATGATATGGGTTACAACAATGATAATATGGGTAATAAGGGTAATAAGGAGGATATGGGTTACAATAATGATAATATGGGTAATATGGATGATATGGGTAATAAGGATGATATGGGTTACAATAATGATAATATGGGTAATAAGGGTAATAAGGAGGATATGGATTACAATAATGATAATATGGGTAATATGGGTTATAAGAATGATATGGGAAATAATGATAATATGGGTAATATGGATGGTCTGGATAATATTGATTATATGGATTCTTTCAAGATACATGTCATTTTAAACATTTATAGCAAATATGACTATTACAGTAATTGGAGAAACATATATTAACAAAATTGTAAAAGTTGCTAAAATTTCAATATTTTGTATATTACAATGTTTTATCTGTACAATCTACTTACAGACAGACCATATAACATGATTAATATAATTATGTTTTATACAGAAGTGAAGACATTACGTTAAGGCTGACCGCAATGGCTATATGACAAATTTTGGAAACAAATCTTTGTTATTGTTCTTTGAAACCTGAATCTATTTTGTTATCTGATATAATCTGTTGACTTCCGGTCCATAGGAAATGAAAAAAAAATGAAATGAAATGAGGTTTAACGTCCTACTGTTCTGCTCCTATACTGGGCTAATGAAGACGGGCATGCGCCATACAATGTGCTGTAAGGGAAATTTTGCCCGGGCAGCGGAGCCACGGCCTACTCTTATATCGAATTCCAACTGCCAAGGGATCTTTTACGTGCACGCCAATATGTACACGGGACCTCGGTTTTTTCGTCCCATCCGAACGACTAGACAGCTGTCCTTGTCAGGCCCTCCGTCCTGCATCACTGACAAGGGGAAACAACGCCGGAATATCTGGATGAACTTTCTCGGCCAATGCAGGGATCGAACACCCGACCTCCAGGCTAGCGACCGGTCCATAGGCCCACAGCAGTCTCAAATAGTTGATGTCGCCGATCTTTTACCGTCAAGCGAAGGTTGACTACATATACTAGGTAACCATACTATAATATGTATTTAAATGGGTAGGTAGTTACACTTAATCTGATATTCGTTTATTTCGTGCAATGTCTATGTCTTTTGTCTTGTCCGCAGGTTTATATTGTAGATTTTGTTTTGTGCGCAGTGCAGTCATCGTGTACTTACGAGATGTATAAAGTTATACTATAATCTTATAGATGTTTAAATTTATATTATACTGTTAGAGATGTTTACAGTTATTATTGATAGAGATGTTTAAAGTTTTATTCAACTGGCGTGGTTTCGATTCCCCGGTTGTACGTGGCAAGGAGTAGGGTCGCCTGTCCAACCTCGTGGGTTTTCTCCGGGTCCTCCGGTTTCCTCCCACTCTTAAAAACCCCTACGCGCAAGCGAACCATTGAAAAAAAAATTAACCATGTGTTAGTGCCGAAATGACCTAGTTTGTGTCGAGTGGACTCTCTCTCTCTCTCTCCCTCTCTCTCTCTCTCTCTCTCCTGGGACCCCAGTTTCATACATTGGCTTCATACGGCGTTCCATTGGGGTCCGATATCAAATATCAAGTTATATTATACTATATTAGAGATGTTTAAAGTTTTGTAGTACCATAACAGGGCCCTGTTTCACAAAAACTTAAATCTCCTTAAAATCGCCTTAAACTAAAATTCCACCCTAACTTAAGATAGATGCGTTTCACAAAACGATTTTAAGCATTTTAGATAAAATCCACTAAAATAATATTGTAAGTTAAAATTGTATCTTAACTTAAAATAGTGGCGTTTCACAAAACTATTTTAGGGACAATTTTAACGAAAATCAATTTTAACTTAGGACAGCCTTCGCCCTCTCCTAACTTAAAATCACGACATTAACAAACATTAACTAGAGCTACGTTGTAAGATCTATTGCGACATATAGATATATTTGGAATAATGATAATATTGCCAATGGCCAGGGTTATATAATTTAAACATACTATCATTCACAAAAATAATTTTCATTCAATTTATTTTCATTAGATGGGAAATATAGCTGCGGCCCACCCGTTTATTTTATTGTAAGGCAATATAAGCAATTAGATGACGCCCCAAATTAAAACACCAAGAACTGAAAACCCCTGAAAACCCCAGTAAACAAAACTCTTTGTTACTATTTTATATATTACCATAATGATTAAAGTATAAATTATACTATTTTCAAATAATTAATTATGGTCTGGATAAGTTAATTAATGTCTAATTAATAATTTAGATAATATTTCAGGCCTAAAGAAAGACCTGCAATAAGAAGATTTAGCTCTTGCATAATGTATGTTTAACAAAACATCTTGTGAAGTTTGTGTTTTAATGCCGCTGACCGTTAAAATTAATGGCATTCCGTTGAATTGGGTCTTGTTTATCTCAAAGCTCGTTCCACTTCCATTGACATATATACAGGTCACAATTCTGTGGAATACAATTACTGCTTATTACTAAGCGACGTTGAAGAGAGAGAGAGAAAGAGAGAGAAAGAGAGAGAGAGAGACTAGGTCATTTCGGGACTAACACATGGTACAATTTTATTTGAATAATTCGCTTGCGCGTAGGAGTGTTTAGTAGTGGGAGGAAACCGGAGGACCCAGAGAAAACCCGCGAGGTTGAACGGGCGACCCTACTCCCTGTCACGTACAACCGGGGAATAGAAATCCCGTCAGTCCTATAATACTAGATACGCCGTATGCAAAGTATTTATGGTTTTGGGGTTATGATGATTTATATAGGAGCCAAGGATATTTTATATTGGAAAAAAATCATTTTAATTTAGTAAGATAGATATATAGGCATTATCCAATAAGGAGTGTGTCACTTTGGCATTTTTAAAGTATTATTGAAAGGGTTCATGGGACTTACATTTCAAATCTAGGCATCGGAACATTGGTTATTTCGTGTATTAGTTTAAAAGTTGTTAAATACTTGTAAAATTCGACAATACTTTAGTCTAGATTAATCGTTTGAGTCAGAAATATCACATGTTTGTGACAATTCTCAATAGTTTCTGTTATCCAAAATAACATAAAACTACAAAATTCAAGCGATTTATTTTATCGATACGCATAATTTCCATTATGCGAGTAAATCAAATGCCAAGGTCACGAAAGCGACATGCATGTTCAAGGCCAACCAACTGATATATTTCAAAACGAATAATACGCAATACACTTATTTATTTCATCTCTCTACGACTGTCTGACCATGTGTAGACATTGTTACAACGTATGAAACTCTCCTCATTGGTATTGTAACGGTTAGTTCAACATGGCAACAGTTTTCAGTTCCGAAGCGTTTATACTTACACCCTAAGAAGTGCCCTCGCCGGAATTGTGCACTGCGCAAGCGCAAGCAATTTTAACTAAAATCTATTAAAATTGAATTTTAAGTTACAATCGATCTTCATGAATTGCATAAAATTTAAAATTTCATTTTGATTTTTTAGTTAAAATCTATTTTAGTGATTTTAGTTTAAGTTTTAGTGAAACAGAGCCCAGGCGTTTAAATACTATAAGATACGTTTAAAGTTATATTATACTATATTCGAGATGTTTAAAGTTTTGTAGTACCATAACAGATGTTTAAAGTTATAGCATAATATTACACATGTTTGAGGGGGGGTTGGATGGCCGAATGGTTAGCACGCGCGCGCTGTACCATACGGTCTGTCATTGAGTCAACTGGCGGGGTTTCGATTCCCCGGTTGTACGTGACAAGGAGTAGGGTCGCCTGTCCAACCTCGTGGGTTTTCTCCGGGTCCTCCGGTTTCCTCCCACTGCTAAAGACACCTACGCGCAAGCGAATTATTGATATAAAATTAAACCATATGTTAGTCCCGAAATGACCTAGTTTGTGTCGAGTGGACGTTAAACCCCATTTCTCTCTCTCTCTCTAACATGTTTGAAATTAGACTACTAGATATATATTAGAGATGAGTACATGAATTAAGTCGTTCCAAAATACATTTAAGGATCCGGAACTTTACGTGTTCTATATCTCCTTTTTGTTGCCAAGAAAAATAGACACGCTAAAGAGTTTTGCATATCTGAATGACTATAAAGCTTTAAGAGTTTTAGCCTTATCCTTATACTTTTATCCAGTCGTTTTCGATAAGCCCTTGACACCTCGATTAAATACTGCGCAAAGATGGTCATTATCAAGCTGACTGTCTAAAGGGAATAAAATCATACCTATATTTGTCTTCAAAACTCTAAATGTGTAAAGTGTTTTGAAAATAAGAATAAAAGCTTGAGTTTCGATATTCCCAATGTACCAAAAAGAAAGAGAAAATATTTGTTGTGTTTTTTGCTTCTTTTAAAAACATTGCGTCTCGGAAAAACAATTAAAATTATAAACTAGAGAGCAGCACAACCGAAGAAATGATCATTGTAAATCGTTACAATCCCGGCTACAAATGGGATTGTTCATTATAAAAAACACTGAATTATTCAATAACAAAAAGGAGCGTTTTACATCTTACATTTTTTAGTCAACTTTAATCAACTTTAATCAAAGTTTACATAAGTTTAGTTTTGTTACGCGTGGGCTTCAGTTGGCAAATCAGATTTAAAGTACCTCCAAATTGTTAACAGGGCCGTAACTAGCTCAGAGCAACGAAGTGTTCTCGGGGGGTGCTGTAATATTGACGGACAATGTATATCTATTTTTTATGGTCGTCCCCCCCCCCTCTAGTTACGAGCCTGATTGTTAAGGAGTTAGTATGTGCATATTATAGACATCTTCATGAGAACTGCACTGAAGACAATTTCTTCTCTAATCCTCTTTGTAAACCCATGTATACGGAGTTAAGAGCCATACATTAATTACATATTCATATGGTGCACCAATGGAGATACCCCCACCCCCACCCGTTACTACTACTACTTCTACTACTGCTACTACTACTACTGCGGGGTTGGATGGCCGAATGGTTAGCACATGCGCGCTGTATCATACGGTTTGTCATATAGTCAACTAGCGTGGTTTCGATTCCCCGGTTGTACGTGCCAAGAAGTAGGGTCGCCTGTCCAACCTCGTGGGTTTTCTCCGAGTCCTCCGGTTTCCTCTCACTGCTAAAGACCCTTACGCGCAAGCGTATTATTGAAATAAGATTGAACCATGTGTCAGTCCAAAAATGACCCAGTTTGTGTCGAGTGGACGTTACCCCCCCCCCCTCTCACATTACTACTACTACTTCTGCAACTGTCTGTATGGCGTGTTGTCCAAGCACAAAGAACCAGTCATATTTTCTAAAACATATCTCGATAGCAACGAGCGCCTCCTATAAACAATATACTAAGTTTTGAACACATTATGATATCTATCAGAGTCAATATGTACAAACAGCACATATTGTTAAATAAGTTTGACATATATTATACAATCATGAAATCAAATTTGCATGCGAAAAACGTCAATTTCAATTCTAATTCTGACAGAGACATGCTTAAAATAACTTTTTAATGCATAATCTTAAACGAACCCAAATAAAGATGTAATTCAAAACGATAGGGCTGATAAAGTAAAGTTCAAGAAATATTAAAGTATAACACAATAAAATATGATAAGATATGATAAAGTAAAGTATGATACGCTATAATAAAATAAAGTATGATAGGATATGATAAAGTAAAGTATGACAAGATAATGTAAAGGGTGATATAATAAAGTAAGTATGATAAGATATGATAAAGTAAAGTTTGATACGATGGAGTAAAGGATGATAATATATGATAAAGTAAAGGATGATAAGATATGACAAAGTAAAATGATAAGATATTATAAAGTAAGTATGATAATATATGATAAAGTAAAAGATGATAAGATATGATAAAATAAAATGATAAGATATTATAAAGTAAGTATGATAAAATATGATAAAGTAAAGGATGATAAGATATGATAAAATAAAATGATAAGATATTATAAAGTAAGGATGATAAAATATGATAAAGTAAAGGATGATAAGATATGATAAAATAAAATGATAAGATATTATAAAGTAAGTATGATAATATATAATAAAGTAAAGGATGATAAGATATGATAAAATAAAATGATAAGATATTATAAAGTAAGTATGATAAAATATGATAAAGTAAAGTTTGATACAATAATCTTTCTATCTCTATTGAGGAATGGAATGCAGCCGATCTCAATATCTTACGTCATTTTCAAACCCACACCAAGCTTCTTGTGTCTACGTGTTTTGCTGAAATGAGGCAATGGGTATTTTATATTACCAAGGTCTTGACCACACAACCACCGCGGACCCATAATACACCGAGAACGTAAAAATGCAATTTAAATTTATTGCATCGTGCTTAATCTTTATCGTTATAGCTATTTCACTAACCGTGGTTGACGTGAAATATTCCCTAAATCAAAGCATGCCTTTTTGTAACTGAACAGAAAAGAATCATCTTTTGAAGGATATTCCTTTTAAGAGATTCACCATTCACAATATTGTAATTTATAAGGGATTATCAATCCCTCAGATGATGATCAGTGGCTTCAATCACACTTGATTGTCTAGGCTTGTTACATCCGGGGCCATTTAGTCGGCAATAATTTTATAGATGGGTTATTGAAACTGTCCATATAAACCATCCATCACCCTTGTTATTGTTCCTTTAGTATAAAATAACCATATTCTTTAATAATAGTGAATAAAGTCTTTACATTAACCCCAAATTTCTTGTTTATAAATGACCAAAACATTTCTTATCAAATATGCGCGCCAATGTACTCCCCAGATACAAGCAAATCAGCGCCTTAAATAGGCAATGCAAATATTTTCTACTTATCAGCGACAGTCGTTAAAATATCATTGCCTTGCTTCACATCACCAATTGAAAACAAATTGATGGCAACTGCTCGGGGATTTCAACCGGTTGCAAGCAGACTTTGTTTAAAAGCCATAATTGCTATAAAACTGTTTCCATAATCTACAATCCTGTATGTTTAAAATATAATTATAGACGTACTGTAATGGTTGAACCCATGCCTTTACTATTTTAAAATGTGAGAAATTGCAGATAAAACTTATTGACTTCCGGTCCATGTAACAGTCTTCGATTGTTTGCCTATACATATTTATATTCTTGAAAATTTATCGTACTGTAATATTAAAGGGCGTATGGTTCTATTTTTTGAAACCTTGAAATAGACAAAAATGGTTCTAAAAGCACATATTAATGTAATATGAATTGTATGTAAAGTGATTGATATTCAATTCTTGAAAAGAAAAAAAATATTGCAATTTTTAATCACTTATGTGCGTTGAAAGATATGAACAGTTCAAATTGAACGACAGTCGTTTACAACTGCTTAGTGCATTCTACACTTTTTAAAATTATTTTGTCGTTTGTGAATCAGCCTTTACTAATTACTTCCACATTGTGTTGTAGGATATGTTTTTATTTGTTCATTACAAAATAGCACCCGAAACCCTGGGGTACACGACTCGTGTACTGATTACAAAATGTTAATTATGTCTTAAATATTGATAATTACGATCCTACAGTTTCGCGACAAGATAACAGCATCAATATTGACTGAAATTGGTCAATACTGAATTCTAATTCGTGTTTTTAATTTCGAATATTATGGAAAATGTTGAGTTAGAGACTTAGCTTCTTTAAGACTATTTTACTGCGTATAAAGCATTATCAAGGACATGAAAAGAAAACGATTACCTCAATAATTCTCAATAGAGTATAAAATCGTGTTTCTAATTTCACCGAAAGTACCCTGAATATGGGATTTTTTTGTAATTATCAAAATTCCCAATGTACGCCCCCCCCCCCACACACACACATTTAAATACCGTGTATTATTATTTGAACATGGCGTCTCGGTAAAACAATTACAAACAGGTAGCTTGATATATTGTTTAATTATTTAGAGTACTATGATTGTGACATTGAAATTCAAAATGATAGGTCTAACTTTCGGAAGAATTTGTGTGTGTGTTCTTTTTTATTTTAGTGATATAAATTTGTAGGATACACGTTTGTTTTAACGTGTATCCTACAAATTTGTATCACTAAAATTAAAAGAAATATTATCGTGTGATGATGGATGGGGTGATGCTTGATAATGTATTGTTGATAAGTAAATGGTTCCATATTGTCATTTTGGGTTGGAAAGCCGAATGGTTAGCACGTGCGGGCTGTATCATGAGGTTTGTCATTGAGTCAACTGGCGTGGTTTCGATTCACTATTTGTACGTGACAAGGAGTAGGGTCGCCTGTCCAACCACGTGGGTTTTCTCTGGGTCCCCCGGTTTCCTCCCATTGCTAAAGACCGCTACGCGCAAGCAAACTATTGAAATAAAATTGAACCATGTGTTAGTCCCGAACTGACCTAGTTTGTGTCGATTGAACGTTAAACCCCACCTCTCTGTCCCTCTCTCTTTCTCTCCATATTGTCGTATAAAAATATATGTTTTCACAAACAATCAATGAGTCACAAATCCTTTGCGCAATGCCCATTTTTGGGGATGAATAATGTATATTTATTCACTAATTAGGTTAAAATGCATCGGTTTTATTCCTTTTCTTTTCTCCTGAAATGTTAAAAAGGATTACCGGGAACAAAATAGTGTGTTATGACCGGCAGACATTTTAATGTCACGACCACGTAGCTACTTCTGAAATGTGGCACACGCGAGGAACTGATCATCGTAAACTGTCACAATCCCGATGGATTATATTTTGGATTTTAAGGTTTGTAAAGACGGTATAGAGTTTCTCTTCGACTGGTTTAAATTTCTGTGGAATTATTGTTCTATAGATGGTGTAAATTCAAAATTGTTCTCCGAGTCGGTGCATAAAGTGCGACTATCAGCCCATTAGCAATATTCCAGAGTCGCTGCACAAAGTGCGAGTATCAACCTATTAGCAACATTCCAGATATGATACTAGGCACTAAAATAAAAACTGGTTTGCTATGAATGTTTATTTTATTAGTGGGGAGGGGGGGGGGGGGGTAGGTGGTTGAATGGTCTAACACGTGCGCTCTAAATCGTTATGTCTGTCATGGAGTCAGTTGGCGTGGTTTCGATTCCGCGCTGTTGTGCTTGGGTTATAAGGTCGTCTCTCCAACCTGTTCTTTCTGATTCAAATAAAGGTTAACCATATGTTAGTCCCGAAATGACCTAGTTTGTGTCGAGTGGAAGTTAAACTCTCTCCCCCTCTCTCTCTCTCGCTGTCTCTCTCTCTCTCTCTCTCTCTCTCTCCTGGGACTCCAGTTTCATACATTGGCTTCATACGGCGTTCTAATGGGGTCCGATATCAAATAATATGACCAGAACGAAATTAAACAGAAAATTCCGACTCACTTCCATTAAACATGGACTTATATAAATGTTTCGCACATGTATTCTTCAATGATTAAGGTCTCTGGTAATTTTTTGTAAATATTGATCGCCATTAGTACACGTTTTCTGACCTTTGAACCATAAAATGGACCTATAGTTACGCGTAATCACTCACCTGATAAACACTACTACCTTATGAACACGGTTATCCAGACTGCACTGCAAACGTCAGTTTGGTGTATTTCAAACCTAACAAAGCAGTTTTAGTTAATAAAATATATCATTGTAGACTCCTATAAACATCACTCCTTCTTGAATCCATTTATTATAAGAGGCAATTTCTACAAATTGTATACATTGATCAAATGTTAGTGTATTTGACATATTTAATCTTGAAATCAATTTACGTACGAAAAACGTCAATTTCAATTTCGACATAAACATGTTTAAAATAAATCCTAATCCAAAATAAAATGGCGTTTAATGTCCTACTGTTGTGCCCTAACTGGACTATTGAAAACGGGCATACGCCATGCAGTGTACTATGAGGACAATTTTGCCCGGACAGCGACACTTCGGCCTACTCTTATTTCGAATTCCATCTGACAAGGGTTCTTTTACGTGCACGCCAATGTGTACACGCGACCTTGGTTTTTCGTCCCATCCGAAAAATATACGTTGACCCCTGCCACGCCCTCCGTCCTAGATCACTGACACGGGGAAACCACGCCGGAAAATCCCAATGAAATTTCCCGGCCAACGCAGACCTCTAGGTTAGCTAGCCAATGTCCTACGCACTGAGCCACAGTGGCTCTCAAATTGTGATGCATAGTCTAACCCCAACTAAAAAATGCTTTGAAAAAACTAAAAATGATAAAGTCATGTGTGCATGACACAGTTAAAGATAATGTAAAATATAACAGTATACGTCACGTGGTATGGAATTAAATTCAAAAAACTATTAAAGGACCAATCCCGGTAATATTTTGCAGAATAAAACTGCTTAATTTTGTATTAAAATCCCTTAAAATCCTCTACCTTAATGCCGAGCAACTAATTCAATATATGTGATACGTTTTCAAACAACTTAAACCCGTTAGTCGTCATCTTGAAATGGAGACCGGTGTCCCAAGATGTATTATGCGGTGCCTGGAGAAAACTTATCAAGTACAGCACATAGGTCATTCACTGTATAAACCTCTAAAGGAACAGGAATCGATTATCAGGTCACTCAAGGAAAAAATTAACCCGAAGTCTTATAAGGGTTACGTTTCCGGATAAGCACTTTTGACGTTAACGTCCAAACGACTTAATATTTTGAGCTGAAATTTTGAGACAGAGTAAATACACCATTCCTCTATATTTTGGGGCTTAAATTTCATAGGTAATCAGACTTTTATTTTTGAGACTCTGTTCAAATCGGGATAAGAATACCTCGGGCGTTATAGCCCCCACCCACCGTAACAAACCCCTCTCTCTTTTTGTATAGATGAAATATTTACATGTGAATGGGTCATCCTAGTCCATTAGTGATAACGGGTCATCAGAGTTGATTGGCGAGGAAACGATTTGTATAGATGATATATTTACATGTGAACGGGCCATTAAAATCTATTTGTGATAACGAACCATCAGAGTTGATTGGTGAGGAAACGTCTGTAAATAAGGATGTCTACATGTCTACGGATTGTATGAACTATAGAATAAAATATCTACTAATTCCCACCTGTCACATTATACTGTCTGCGTTATATTACAAATTTATCAAATATCCATTGCATATAAAGCTTAAAGTGTTCAATAGGAAGTACAGATGGACCACACTACTGCAGTGATATGCCTAGTGCTATGCGTCGCGGGTTGGTTGGATGGCCGAATGGTTAGTCCTGGGCGCTGTATCATATGGCCTGTCATTGAGTCAACTGGCGTGGTTTCGAATCCCAGGTTGTGCGTGACAAGGAGTAGGGTTGTCTGGCCAACCTCGTGGGTTTTCTCCGGGTCCTCCAGTTTCCCCCACTGCTAAAGACCCCTACGCGCAAGCGAATTATTGAAATAATAATAAACCATATGTTAATCCCGAAATATATATCTCGCTACGCGTCGCTGGTCAGATGTGGAAAGAAAGCCAAAAACTTCCCACATCCAACGTGTGACGCATACTCTCTTCTGCTATAATTTAATAGCCTTGTGATCGTCTAGTATTTGTATTTGTAATTCTCTTCTTTTGGCTAGGACTCACTATCTGAGTAGTTAAGACCTTTGTCTTACCAGGAAAAACAATGCAGCAGTTCATTTCCGCATTTTTATGTCAAGCACTGGATACATAAGTTACAAAATGAAATGAAATGAAATGGGAGTTAACGTCCTACCGTTCTGCTCCGACTGGGCTAGTGAAGACAGACATAAGTTACAAGCATAGATTACAATATAATACAATAAAATACAACCCCAACTCCTGTAAAAGTCTAACTAGCGTGGCTAGACTCAGGAAACCGCTACATCATATGGTCGTCTAAAGAACCCAGGCATGATGTCTACCCTCTTTAAGAATTTAGCGGCAGTCTAAAATCTATAGGACCTAAATCAGTCTTATAACACTGACAGTGTCCTTGAGACAGCTCTGTCAATTATTTAATTTGAAAAATATTACGTAATTAATTATGATGATTGGTTACTAACCCTAATGATGTCAAGAACGACCCTTATATGGGCAGTAGAAACTTTCCATCATAAGTGTCAGACGTGTTACTTTGTTAGTAAGCCAAACTTAAATATTTAAGAAATTATAACTGTTTTTATATATAAACCTATCAGTCAATTTGGGTGCATGAAATACAACTTCTCTACAATACATGTAGATGAACCCAATAATTAGTTAAAGATATAGTATAATGCTATCAATCTTACTACACTATACACAAAGCGAAATCGACTGGACAACCCTGTAGATGAAATGAAATGGGGTTTAACGTCCTACGGTTCTGCTCCTAACCTGGGCTAATGAAGACGGACATACGCCATACAGTGTGCTACGAGGGAAATTTTGCCCGGGCAGCGGCACTATCGCCTACTCTTATATCGAATTCCAACTGCCAGGGGATATATTAGTGCATTCTAATATATACACGGGACCTCGATTTTTAGTCCCATCCGACCTTGACAGGCCCTCCGTCCTGCATCACTGACAAGGGGGAACCACGCCGGAAAATCTGGATGAACTAAGATAGTTTATAGACTATAGACATTGCAAAAATTAAACAACAGGGCCCTTATTCACGAAAACTTAAACTAAGATACAATCGAAATTTTAAGAAATACTGCAATTCGATTGGCTGACCAGTAAAATCAATTAGCATATATCCAATTTGCATACAGGCTTTAGTCAAAAAGAAACACGATACGATTTACAAGAAAGACGTAACAGAAATAATTCAAACAATCTTGACGGTGGTCGTCTCTTGATTGGCGACAGTCTGCCAGTTGACGTCATGAATTAGAACGTCAAACAATTTTAACAATAAGGGCGATGATCCGGATAGAATCTCGGAAAGCGCTGAAAGTCCAAGAACGAGAACATTCTGCAGTAAGAAGGGCTAAAAGAGGGTTAAATAGCCTAATATCCCAATCTGATTAAAACACAGATCTGTAAGAGTTGTTCTGTAACCCGCGTTCCTATTGATGTTAGGGATTAGCCAATGAAACGGTCTGTTATGGTGAGTTTTTGGCGTGAGTTGCATGGAAATGTGGGTAACCCACTAGCAACATCAAAGCTAATTGGTAAATCAAATGTCTAACGTCTTAGGGTCAAAAGCCCGCTCGTATGACATCTGACGCAAAATCCCAGTACAACTGGTCAGATTTTCATGTAATAGAGGTCATCGATAGTATAAAAAACGAAACGAAATATAGATCTGTATTTTAATCAGATTGCCTAATATCCCATATAAATTTACTTGAAACAACTTCAGTTTTTATTTATCAATTAATACATTTCAACAACTCGAAGGTGTTCCTTCATTCATTCTTGGGGATATGGGTGGCCGAAAGGTTAACCGTGCGTGTTGCACAATAAGGTCTGTCATTGAGTCAAGTAGCGTGGTTTCGATTTCCCGCTTGTACGTGATGAGGCGTAGGCTCGCCTGTTCAGCCTCGTGGGTTTTGTCTGCGTCCCCCGGTTTCCTCCCACTGCTAACGACCCCTACAAGCAAGCGAATTGTTGAAATAAAATTGAACCATATTGTTAGTCCCGAAATGACTTAGTTTGTGTCTAGTGGACTTTAAACCCCATTTCTCTCTCATTCAGTCTTAAACAAGTTCGATTTTGTCAAGTTGCGGTCATGAACATTTAATTCCGGTGACATACGAACTGCCCACAAAAAAATTAAATGCAATGTGTTTTAAGGTCTTTGCACCAGATCCTCCAAAGAAGACGGGATAGGGCGACCACAAAAAGAGAAGCGGAATAAGAAGATAATTGAGCTAGTACCACGGGGGGAAATCAAGGTTTTCGTTTGCCGTTGCTGTGGGGACCGTTAATTGCCAGACGTCTATACGATTGTCCAGCTGGATAGAGAGTATTAACAAAACCCTGTGTATAATAATCTCATTTGTTATAATTCCTTCAGTATAAAATAACCATCTTCTTTACTATAGTCAATAAATCAACCATATAACGCCAGGCACAGACTATAAGACTGTGAATTAATTTTTAACAATCCTTTCTTATCACCTTAAAGATACATTATGGGAAATGCGATAACGAGTTGGCAGTTCTCACTATAATAGTTAAGAACTAGGTAATGTAAAGGCAATTTGCAGAAAATTTCAATCAAATTGATCCACTATGAACCGAGAACTAAGCGATTGAAATTCCCGCCTAGCCTCGATCATCATTACTAAAGTCAGTACGATAAACAGCATAGTCTCTATTAACCATTTAATCGTTTCTTTCGTGAAGGAAAGTTATGGCGTAAATCGGCTCATAATCCACTAAAGATCGCAGGCTAGTGATGCCATCTAGAGTTGATTATGGTCTGGATAGGTTAAATAATGTCTATTAATAATTTAGATAACATTTCAGGCCTAAAGAAAGACCTGCAATAGACAGATTTAGCTCTTGCATAATGTATGTCTAACATAATATTTCTTATCAATTATGCAAATCAACTGCCTAATCCTCGCAAGATGTAGTCAAGTTAAATATGATGTAAGTTTATGTTGTGGTAACACCCTCAGAAACTATACAGACATTAAAATCTGATTTGATTGTATTATTATTTAAAGGGGCATTAGCAGGGGCGGATTAGGCCATCGGGCGATTGGGCCATCGCCCGAAGGGCCGGTCGTAAAAAAAAAAAAAAAAATAATTTTGTCCAATTCGTCTAAAAAACCTTTTTCTGCTGAACATTATATGGGGTGGGGGGTATTGGACCGGCCATGGAGCGATGATGATCATGTTGTATGTGGCCGGTGGCTTTAACGGGCCGCCACACCATCACTGGAATCTGGAATGGGCTGGTATAATAGACTTTCTGGGCCGGGTGTGCTGGGTGTGGGCCGGAATTCGGAATCCTGCATAATAAGACGATATGATAACTTCACAGGTTGATGGTTGTAAATTACTTGCAGGTCGAAGTTTTGGCCTAAATTAATCGATTTATGAGATATATTATTTGACAGAGATTATAATCAGATATGTCACCAAATCGCATATTTGGGGTTTATTTTTCAAAATTTTCCAGGCGAGATCCCCCGGACCCCCCGTCCGGGCTCCACGGTCAGTAAAATGGGAGCCCGGGCCGGATCCCGGCACCAATCCGCGACTGGGCATTAGGTAAGATTAGATAAAGAGCTGACAGTTCTCGCTATACTAGTTTAACAATTGATAACGAAAACGAAATATGCTGAAAATTTCAGTCAAATTGGTTCACTCTGAACCGAGAAATTAGCCATTAAATTTTAGGCCAGTCTTGGTCGTCATTACTGAAGATGATATGATAACAGACAAAGTCTCGATTGTCCATTTTTACGTTAAATTGTCCATCACAAAATGTATTCAAATCCAGTTAATAGTGACGTTCCGCAAGCAGTACGATCTCCGAACTACGAAGTGTTTTTATGATGACGTTGACATGCGGCGTTCGGTTCGTCCATTTTCTAAGAAGAACAAGGTACGAAATCATCATTTTCTCGCTGATTTTTTGATGAAATTCGTATTTTTGCTGTTTTATAGAAAGCTTGAACTTTTAAAATTCAGTAAAAGGTTGATCAGCGTCAAAGTGGTCGGCAATTGTTATGGTTTTGGGCAAATTTGATAAAAACACATTGCAGTGAGCGTCTTGGGGACAACAATTTGATTTAATTTGATTTTTTAAAACCAAAGTAACAGTGTTATTCCGTGTTTCAGGTGAACAACCAAACGTGACTGATGCTGAGGACAAAATCGTATTTCGGACTTCGCATTTTGGCGGAAACCGAAATCAGTCAAAACAAAGTACAAAGCCCTGTTCGTAATTCGTACTGGTGCGGAAACTACGATGACATTCAGAGTTGATTATGGTATGGATATGTTAATTAATGTTCAAGTAATAATTTAGATAACATTTCATACCCAAAGAAAATAGGCAGACTTAGCTCTTGCATAATGCATGTTTAAGGCTTTTTATGGACTTGCCAAATTGATTTGAATAATCGATTTCAATATACCTTGAAGAATTGGTTAAATGCGCCAGTCAGCTGTAAACAATTCTTGTGGCTGTACATAGATGAAAAAACACGTGATCACCCGATGAAGTCGCCAAATCGCACCTAGAGGTGATTTGGTGATTTGTGGCAATCGCTTCGGACATCGGTGTGGGTGAATTCGTTAAATAGGGTTATCAATTTATTAGATGGACGTCGAAGACGAAAATTTAATTGAATGCAAATTTAATACCTTTAATCTATTTTTGTGAGTGGTGTTTGCGCATTTGGGGCTGCATGGCTACTAGGGCGAACCCCTAGTCTGAAATTTGCGATATATGTGTAACCGGGGGTGTAACTCCATTCATGAACCTAGTTATAACCCGATTAGTTTTTAAATCTTTATAAAAATCCCTGAAATATATACATTAATAATTATTAATCACAGTAATAGAATAAAATACAATTTAGTAAGCAACCGTAACAAGAATAGAATACACTAAATACAGTAATCATTAAGTATGCCCTAACTTCATCTTAAATACATATGTAAGTAATTAATAATGAACACAAAGATAGTTGTTTTTTTTTAAAATAAGACTACCAGAATGAAAGAAACATTGATTAATTAATTTCTGAAAATAATACAATTTTATTAAACTATGTTTTAATACCGTTTAATCTCCCCAGATTACATCTATGGACATCTATATCATCTCATTACTCCTGTATTTTACCTGATATTAGATATAATCCATTGTCATGGTAATCTATTAATCAACGCATGTATATATGTATGGCTATTGTTTAATTATCTACATACATTATAACATCTGATGACATTCAAGAAAGAGCAAGCAGTTAGCTTATGAATTGATGAATGTTACCCCCTCTCTCTCTCTCTCTCTCTCTCTCTCTCTCGTGCGGCGATCAGTTTAAAGTTGCATTCACACAGTTACTGTGTGTCACCCCCCGCCCTTAAAAACAATGCCCCCTGGCATTGAAAGATTTAACACAAAAGGTAATTCCTGGACTATGCAATAATAAAATGAACTAAATCATGTCTATGCTAATATATAGAAAATTAAACAATATTAGTGACACATGTATTAAGAATAGTTTTGTTTTACGACTAGATCAGCGTAATATAGGACGTGGTGTTGATGTAGACATTATGGTTTAGGTAGTTCCGTTCGTTGGGTTTGCTTAGGAGGATCGGGTGGTTGTGAGAGTACCAGGGATTGTAGTAGTGTAAGTTCTGGTCGAATGTTAGGTTGTGATGACGGCTCATTGGTAAAAAACAAGATATCCACAGTTGAATCAAATGGATTATAGCCAGTGCCTTTGGACTTATTAAGTGAATCTTTAAGTTCGCTTTCTGGCACTTTTCTCATATAGGCTGGTTTCAGATTTATAAACGATGATTTTAAGATTTGTGGTTTCAACAAATAAGTTGTTTTTCCCAAAACTGCCATGACTGTATATGGACCTTTCCAACGATCGGCAAATTTCTTCGATTCATCTGCGTCAAGTATCATACGATGTAGAAATACATTATCTCCAACTTCATAATCCATAAGCTTGTCCGCGTAATTTCTTATCTAACCCAGACTTTTGTCTGGCTGCTGTTAATTCGGTATGTGGATGGACCTTTATAAAAACAGTTCGAAGATTATTGGTTAGTTGTTTAGCATAATGATCAACTGTAAGCCGATCCATTTGTATTTGGTCTGTAGACGATATAACATTGCTGGAACAAGGTTAGTTGATGAATGTTTAGTGGTATTATACGCTAAGCAGACGAGTTGTAAATCCATGAAAACTAATTGGAATGGTCTTTCTTCTATAACAGGATGAAGTCGGGCCTGTCTACATGATGCAGGTGATTTCCGTAAATCAAAGAATTGGTAAGTTTTACAGAATCGTTTACCATCTTCTCTCCAGTCTGGTCAATAAAATCTTGATCGGACTTGGTCTAGGGTCCGATCTTCTCCCAAGTGACCAGGTTGTTCATGGGATACATCTAAAACTTCAAAGATTATGGATTTGGGTACAACTGCATTGTATAAGAAGACCATGATTTCTAGCATCAGGTGTTTCATCTCTCTTTCTCTCTTATAGAGCAGTGGGTCAAACACTTTCAGATACGGTTTGACCTGTATATCTCGAGTAAAAACAGACTTTCTTTTACAGAGTACCTTTTTATGAACTGTCTGTATAACAGGATCTTGTCCAGGACTTGGGAGGACAATATAGAGTCGAATACATCACTGGTGGTCGAATACACCACTGGAGGTCACGCTAGGAATATTTGAAACAGCATTTGGTACTTGGGGAATTAGGAGATTCAGTGACGTCTGAATCTGATTATATGGCTGAATTCTGGTGAGAGCATATGCATTGTTATGCTGTTTTCCTGAACAATGAGAGATTGTATAATCAAACTCTTCCATATCAAGGCTCCATCGAGTTAACTTTGGGTTAGTGTCGCTATACTTCTTTAAGTATATCAAAATTTGTGATCTTGGACTAGCTGAAACTGGCTTCCAAGAAGATATGATCTGAAAACTTTACAGGCCCAGATAATGGCAAGATTGTGATCTCGATGCATACTGTGTGACGTGTTTTCGCCCATCGATTGCTTGACACAATATAACGCCGATAGATATTAAGGAGCCATTAGTCTGTACCACAAATTGTTTCGTAAAATCAGCAAAACCGAGGATTGATTCAGTAATCAGACATTGTTTTAGGTGCAGAAAAGCTGCCTGACAAAGGGTGCTGCCTAAGCTGTGAGTGTGTTGAGGGTTTGGCTGATTTCTGCGTAAGCTTTTTGACGCGACAGTAATATCCGGTGAGGCCAAGGAAAGCCTTAACATCTGTAACATGTTTTAGAACAGCCTGAACATTGGATGGACCAGGTTTTACTCCGCCCAAGATTAGGTTTCAGGTTTGCATCTTTCAGTCGAGTGAAAATGATCTTGGCAAGATTGTGATCTCGATGCATACTGTGTGACGTGTTTTCGGCCATCGATTGCTTGACACAATATCACGCCGATAGATATTAAGGAGCCATTAGTCTGTACCACAAATTGTTTCGTAAAATCAGCAAAACCGAGGATTGATTCAGTAATCAGACATTGTTTTAGGTGCAGAAAAGCTGCCTGACAAAGGGTGCTGCCTAAGCTGTGAGTGTGTTGAGGGTTTGGCTGATTTCTGCGTAAGCTTTTTGACGCGACAGTAATATCCGGTGAGGCCAAGGAAAGCCTTAACATCTGTAACTTGTTTTGGAACAGCCTGAACTTTGGATGGATCATGTTTTACTCCGCCATTGGATATGACATGTCCAAGATTAGGTATCAGGTTTGCATCTTTCAGTCGAGTGAAAATGATCTTCAAACCAGTCATGTGTACAATCTTTGGAAAAAATTACTATATCATCCAGATGCAAGACACAAATTTGCCACTGCAAACCTTCCAAAACGGGCTCCATTTATCGGGTAAAAGTTGATCGGGCATTCTGTGGAATTGGTAAAGTAGTAAAGTTGTTTATTTTAGTGAGATGGATTAACAACGAAGACATGTGAAAATCAATGTCACTATATAACCCTCCACCTGGTTAGGCACACGGACTATTGATAATATCCGGGACGAATTTCTCCGCGAACAGTTACGGCTTGTGGCCGACCAAAATCTTCCGCTGGGGTCGGTCTATGCGTAAGAGGTTTAGTAAGTAAGTTTAGTTAGTCGCTCACATTGACAGCTGTGACGTGGTAACGACCAATGGAGACCTGCTCAGGCGAATCGACACCGATGCCACGCTTCAGATCATCGTCGTCCGGTCCCGTACCGTACTTCGGACATATCTTGCTCAATACGGGTCAGCTCAGCCTTGAAGTCTGTAACAGGAGGAATTCTACGATGAGATCATGCGGTATTTTCAATTCATTCGCTGTTTGGCACAAGCCAGGCACAGCCGTGAGGACAGGCTATTCATCAAATTCAGGCCCGCCTTGCCTCACAGGCCTTCCAAGATGGCTGCCCTACTGAACAGTCGCTTCGGCAATTTCCTGCTGAATAGGTTTAACAGTCGGGTCGTACGCAAGTCCATCGTGTGCCCTATGCTCGAAAGGCACCCGATCCTCTCTGCCGATCTGGTGGCACAGATGTCACAATGGGAGGAAACCCAGAATTGGTATTTAGAGACAAGTGTCTGTTGTGATTGAAATAATTCAGGCCTGCTATCCTAGACTATAAGTGGAGTAACTCTTGGCAACAAAGATGACTTCGTTTCGGGAGTTTCATGTAAGTTTCAGCCTGTATTTTGTTATTCGCAAACTGTTATCACAATGTTGTAGCTAGTTCTTGTTCGCACAATTGCAGTTCGTACTTACATCCTCAAAAATACCCTATAAAACTATGACAGTGATGTCGAGTCTAAGATTCTTGTGGTTGCTATGTATACTGTTCTGACGTGTTGTCAACAAATGCCAATTTTGGCATGATTATTAGGCCTATATTTCAGCTGCTATTTTCGACCCCCTCATTGTATTTTCAAGCGATTTCAAGCGATGACTTATTATTAGGTAGATCATGGTAGTCAGACTTTGATCAAAGCGCGATTGAGTGAAGCTAGCCTACCAAAAAAGAAAACAAATTTGCCCATAATGTTACAGCCTAGCTACGAATATATTTGGAAAGCTGAAAACGGTTTTAATTAATTTATGATGACTGATTTTCAACAGTTTTATTTATTTCAGAAATATGTTTTCATAAAAGATGATGTTTTAAAATTGTGTGATAGTCATGTGTACAGAATTTCTGGAAGATATTTGCCAATATAGATTTTAGTTGAGGAAGGTCATAGAGCACTGTGGGGCATTGTGGAAGAGACCGATCCCTTTGTCGATTTTCAGCGTTCTGCGACTTTCCGTTCCGGGGTACAACCCCCTTTCCTAGAACCTTGTGAACGTGATAGAGGCTACAGATTTGGCGTGAAGCCTTGCCTTGGGTCGTAAGAGGACGAACCCTATAGACCCTTCGTACAGTGATAACATCTGTCATCGATATTGATTGAAATGACCCAATAAAGATTTCTAATTCGTGTTTTTAATTTTGAAAATTATTGATAATATTGTGTTAGGGCTATATGCCTTTAACAATTTTATTCCCCCCTGAGTGTTAACATCTTGTTCTATTTCTCCTTTCTTTGCAATACCGTTTTCAAATTTGTTGTGGAACATTGGCTTAAAGGGTTGTTCCCACTCTGGCTGTTACTAAGTAAAATGTCCCAATCTTCATCCTGGTCAACAAATTGTACTATTTTATACAATATTTCAATTCATTTGTGCTATATATTTCACCTTTTCAACCCTATTTAACAAACATGGAAATATTCAGGTAGCCTGATGGTGTTCTCGCTGATTTCACTATCAAAGAGATGGTAAAACATTATATATATATATACTGGAAAAGGGGAATCACATTGTCGCGCACGCGAACTACACTATTGACAGGTCGCTTCTCGCTATGCTGACAGTTTTGAAAGGAGTAAATGCCACGATTCACCCCAAACAATGATTTCATTTTTCCTAGTAAGTTGATACTCTTTTACGATTATTTACCTATACTGTCATGGCTTCAAAATCAGGGACGAATTGCCCAGTGAATGATTGGAATTTGGATACCCATAATCATTGTTGATCATACATTATCTACTTCGACTCGGGTAAGATGATTATCATTGGCCTCGCCTAGTTACCTTCTTGATGGATCAGTCAGATTATCTTTAAAATTAGATGATTGGCTCCATTGTTGGCTTTGATTATTGATTGATCAATATTATTGATTGATCATAGAAACGATTATTTTCAAATTAACCCGCAAAGTATATTTATGAGTAATATTAAATTAAATAAATCATTCATAAGATTTATTTCTGCAGTTCTGATCTTGGTACTCAATTATGTTACTTATGACTCCTGGAGTAAATGGACACATGGGACAGATCAGAAAATATTATTGTGTGTAATTATTAATTTTAATTAGACATATTGGCTAGAATTTTACATGAATTCTGGAAAACCTTATTTACTTGCATTTTGGTTTACAGTTATTTCGAATGCAGTCTATTTGAGGTCAGTTGAAACTGGGAGGGGGATCACGTGGCTAAGTGGGTAAGTCGCTGGCTCGCTAGCCTGGAGGTCGGGTGTTCGATCCCTGCATTGGCCAAGAAAGTTCATCCAGATTTTCCGGCGTGGTTCCCCCTTGTCAGTGATGCAGGACGGAAAGCCTGACAAGGACAGTTGTCTAGTCCTTCGGATGATACGAAAAACCGAGGTCCCGTGTATACATTCCAATGCACGTAAAAGATCCCTTATCAGTTGGAATTCGATATAAGAGTAGGCGATAGTGCCGCTGCCCGGGCAAAATTTCCCTCATAGCACACTGTATGGCGTATGCCCGTCTTCATTAGCCCAGCATAGGAGCAGAACAGTAGGACGTTAAACCCCATTTCATTTCATTTTTTTGAAACTGGGAGGAATCTACCGATTTGTGTCTCTAACATGCCAGGTGGAATTATTAGATTCATTACCCGATGTTGACAACCCCCACCACCTACTTTACCAACTATGCCAGAAGCTACTAATGCAACACAATATTCAAAATGAACAGCACCATCTACATCAAGGACAATTAGATCTAGACGGAAGTTGCAATTACATGTAACAACGTCATGAAACCACCATCCATCGACCCCCACCGAGACCAAAGAGAGACAAAAGACAAAAAGGGAAATCTGGCACAACAAGGAAGTGAGTTGAAAGACTCAGAAATGACCAAACATA
Organism: Patella vulgata; assembly: GCF_932274485.2. Taxonomy (NCBI): domain Eukaryota; kingdom Metazoa; phylum Mollusca; class Gastropoda; family Patellidae; genus Patella; species Patella vulgata. The sequence goes on along the minus strand of NC_065884.2, from coordinate 60,902,110 downwards.
GGGCCTCAAAGTAAGAAAAACTAATTTTAACACTACAGTCGTAAAATATTGACACAGAAACAAAAACAACAAATAGAATAATATTTTCAAAGAACAAATTTTTAATAATTATAGAAATATTTACATAAAAAATTTGTAAACTCATGGTGGATTATTTTTTGCACACTATCTTGTAATTATATATATATATATATATATATATATATATATATAAAAATATAAGCTAAGCTTATGAGCAGTTATTTTCTTATAATTAATTGTATAAAATAACGAGCTTATGTATTTACATAGCAATACAAAAATAGATATGATCATTTCTAATAATAATTATATTGAATATTCACACAGTATATATGAGCTCGGGGATAATTATTTACAAATTGATAATACATTTTTTTTTTAAATTTCATAAAATGGTAAATAAGCTAGAAGTAGATGGACTAAGGAGACCTTTGTTGTCCTTTTCTGAAATTTTGTTTGATATTTCGGAAGAAGTAGCGAATCAACAGTCAAGCCAATAACCAAATCCAATTTCTGTGACAGATGTGGAGTTATGCCTACATATATTGAGAAGTTATGTAGTGGTAACAGACCAGAGAATTGTATTCCTTTACAACCAGTAAATGATTCTTTTCTGTCGTAATATCCTTCGAAAGATTTCATCCAGGAAGACTAATGTCATAGGCGTGGGTAGAGCAAACCGCAGTAGTTAAAACCCCTTCATTTCACTCCTTTTCAAATTACCTAGTTTACTGGGAAAAGATTTTAAACATAGTTAATTTAATTTCTGGAGTTTGAACAGTATTGTTTAGAGCCAGGGCTTCTGGATCTTGCCAGTGTGTACCGAACAGATGTCCTAGCATTTGGTAAAGACGACGAAGTTAATCGCAACAGACGACACATGGCTTACAGGCAGTTTGTGATGTGAAGCCTTAATACAGATATTAGAGTCGTAATACCACCCTGGTGTGTCCTGAAGATATGGAGACTGTTTCGGGACAGAATAGAAATGGACAGTATACTGGTTTTAATCCCAGAAGACTATTATAAAAAATAAATAGATTCTTACATTAAAATTTGGTTCTCTTTCTTGGCTTTTTCTGAAGTTGGTTCAGGATCGGTTTTGACAACGGTCCCAGCAATCTTTCAGGGGTCAGCCTCACCCAGGGATCTTTTCCTGGATGCTAAGCCTTTATCCCCCAGTTAAAAGGGGATGGGGGAGTAGGTTTAATGCCCGTTTCCATCTAGGGTGATATCGCACTAGATCAGCCCTTGAATTGCAAAATAATAGAAACAATATTTTGCATCTTCAGGGGCCAGTCTCACCCATTGGTCTTTTCCTGGATACTTTGCCTTTTTCCTCCAGTCTGAAGGAGGGGTTGGGGTAGGTTTAATGCCCGTTTCCACCTAGGGTGATAGATCAGCCTTTGAATTGCAAAAGAATAGAAACAATACTTTGCGTCTTTTATAAATACATTATGAGCTATTTTTTTTTTATAAAAAAACCATGTTTTCCCATGGCAAATAATAAGCTTATAATTAGAATAGGTTGAATTTCATTTTCAGTGATAACATATTTACCTGTATAATAACAGCTTTGCCGATTCTTCACCGGTTTCTATGTTCAGTTTCTCCTTCAATTATTCCTACCTAATCTGCTCTCTTCCCTAATTCACATTTGTTAACGACCATTTCAGTCTGGATTGTCTCTGATACCTGCTTGCTTGCGCTTCTTAGCCAAATCAATAACCACCCTCTTTCTAGGCATGGCGATATCCTAAAAATTTCACGCGTGACTCAAATATTACTAGGACTCGGACTTGTCAATCGACGGAAAAAAATCAACACTTGAGAACAATATTTATATCTTGATGATTGTCACCAGCGTGAGATAGGTTACATCTGTAAACAATATAAATAGATTATCCGCGGACGGACAGTCTAGACTGTCATTAATCCGCTTGAATTAATTGCGTGGTAATCCAAATTATTATATATTTATTTATTTATTTATTTGAGACATTAGCGTCCTTGAACAGGAAGTCAATCAAATCTGGAGCTTATTACCTCCCTTGATAGAAATGGCTCTCAGATGATTTGAAAAGGTGTACGTAAACCTTTTCAAATGTGACTTGGATTTTGAAATATTGTCGAACCCTCTGGACAAGTAATATAGGATTCAATGGATAATTTACACAACAGGTAGGGCACTAACACATCTAGTACTTAGAATAAAACTATATTTATATTTTCTGGAACTGTCAAACCAGCAATTATGAGATTGTCCCTTTAAGGAGAGGACTAGCCATATCCATATTCAGTGTTCTGCTATCGCCCGTTCTGTAGTTACTCCCTCTTTACCGAAAATCCAATTAACGCAATAGTGGCTACCAATGATTATGGGGCTTGTCAATTTCAATGTTCGCGGTATTCTATTCCGGATTTACCAAAGGAGATGCAGTTCCTAAGGGAGTTATTTCGAATTGGGTGTGAAGCATTGGTGTCATGAGAGGACGGACGATTGTCGGCGTTCTTGGCAACCACATAACGTTGAATTCGGCGCCAATTCTAATTTCTACCAAGGACACATAGAACGTGCAGCTGAAGTGAGGGCCTGTTTTGTTTTTAACCAAGGACACAAAACAGTTGAATTTTGGATTAGCTCTGCATTTTGATTTATACGAAGAAGACCATTTATGCAGTTGAATTGTGGACCAGTGATGTATATTAAAGATGGCACCAGAATCCCTTCCTACCAAACGCAAAAAAAAACCCACAACTGTTTGTGTTCAAGAAAACTTTATTCGTATCAGTTCCTGCGGGTAATTTTACAATAACATGTGAAACAACTCGTTCAATATGTTAATAATATTTATAGTAAGAAATATGTGATGCTTTCAATTTGCTTGGTGTAAATTTTCTTTCGTAGGGAATCGCTGGGCGTGTTGATGGAAAGATAAGTAACTGGTTAAAAAAATATTTCCAATGTTGCTCAAGCCCCCGTCCCCCACAAAAAATAATTTCAAAATAAAAAGAGAATAACTTTAATGTTCTGCAATTAAATGTCTTAAGGTTTCTTTTTTTTCCATGCACTCTATGTAGAATTCACAGTTCTGAAAGTATAAAGACACATGAGTGAAAAATTATGGGATAAAAACCTCGACGGATCAACAATTACAGTAGAATTGGCAGTCGATCATGAAATGTAATGCTGACTAAATGGGAGCCAGTTCTTTAATTCGTCTCTATTTGATAGAAACCTCGACGGATCAACAATTACAGAAGAATTGGCAGTCGATCATGAAATGTAATGCTGACTAAATGGGAGCCAGTTCTTTAATTCGTCTCTATTGGATAGCAACCTCGACGGATCAACAATTACAGAAGAATTGGCAGTCGATCATGAAATGTAATGCTGACTAAATGGGAGCCAGTTCTTTAATTCGTCTCTATTGGATAGCAACCTCGACGGATCAACAATTACAGAAGAATTGGCAGTCGATCATGAAATGTAATGCTGACTAAATGGGAGCCAGTTCTTTAATTCGTCTCTATTGGATAGCAACCTCGACGGATCAACAATTACAGAATAATTGGCAGTCGATCATGAAATGTAATGCTGACTAAATGGGAGCCAGTTCTTTAATTCGTCACTAATATGGGCACAAAACGTAAAGTTGAATTAAGGAACAGTTTTGATTTTGATTTCTAACAAAGAAAACATAACATAAAGTTAAGTAGTCGATCAGATTTGACTTCTATAGGAACAAAACGGACAGTTATATATTGTTAAATATAAGTATTGTATTGAATTTGTAACAAGAACATAAGGAGTAAAGTTGAAGTGGGAGTCTGCCATGTATGTTATAGCTAGCAAAGGAGGCAGCAGACATACACCGAATAAAGAAAGAACTGATCCGTTATATTTATTGTGTGAGCAAGATTATACAGAATACATTTACCTGGGACACAGCAGTTACCACCGGTCTGGCAGGCACCAAACGGTGTTTCATCAGATTGACATGTATCACGACAACTTCCCATAAAACCATCACAAACTGAAAAAGTTTCAATATATTTTTAATTGAAAGGGAAGTATTAGAATTTGTTTAACGCCTCACCGGTAATATTTTAAGAAGATTCCGTCCAATCTTCCTCTAATTCCGCAACCATGATTTTTCGTGCCATCCCATCCAAAGAGTGTACACGATGCTATTATGACCCCCATTAGAGTTACCTCTGACGAGTGACAACCGCATTGAGAAATGTGAAGAAATGATATATAACGTCGTAATTTTCTGCAACAACCAAGCAATTGACGTCGAGCATAATGCGATGCAGTTTTCTATGAATAAATTTTGTCCCGACAGCGACCTTTTTGTGTACTTTTCCTCCAATTCCAACCGTCATTGTTTTTTTACGTGCACGTTAACTTATCCAGACCATAATGAACTCTCGATGGCATCGCTAGTCTGCGATATTTACTGGATTATGATCCCATTTGCTGCTCGACTTCCATTCATAATTTAATCATGAAATGGATGATCGAGACTATGTTTTTTTTCTCGTACAGACTTTAGTAATGATGAGCGAGGCTAGGCCGAAATTTCATTCGCTTAATTCTCGGTTCAAGGTGGATCAATTTGACTGAAATATTTCAGCAAATTGTCTTTACATTATCTAGTTTTTAACTATTATAGCGAGAACTGTCAGCTCTTTATCTTATCTCCCATAATGTATCTTTAACTAAACGCTGGAAATCTCTGAAATGACGGTGCTTTTCGCCCTTTACTAATATTTACATTATTATAACATGTAACTGCTTTCTTCAAATGTTATATGCGAATAGCGGCTACGAGTAGTTTGATCACATACTGACTCCTGTCTTTACCAATCTGATTAAAATATAGATCTACATTTCGTTTCGTTTTTTTTTTTATACTTTCGATGGCCTACATTACATGAAGATCTGACAAGTTATAGCGATAGGTCACGTCAGGGGTCAAAAGATTGACTTTTGACGTCAGACATATGATTAACCAATCAGCGTTGATGTTACTAGTGGATTACCCACAGTTCCGTGCAAAACACGCCTAAAGCTCGCCGTAACAGACCTTTTCATTGGCTTATCCCTGACACCATTCAAAACACGAGTTAAATAACAACTCTTCCAGATCCTAGTGTAGTAAAGACAAGTAAAATGAAATTTTGAACTATAAAACCGAAACGAAATAGGATCTGTGTTTTAATCAGATTGTGTCTTTACCAGCCATATGAATCCATTGACTTTGTATGTTGCACGTGAGAAAAGTGTATTCCAATAAAAAAAATCTTGACCAGTCGCTGGTGCGCCTGTATCCCAAGCTTATTTCAATATGTATGCCTTCACCTCACTACTTTTTCCCCTTTCTCTATTACATGTATTTCATTATTACTATTATTATTTAACACCCTTTCTTGATACCACTATTGTCCAAATTCCTAGTCTAGATAATCATTCTTATTTGATTACATTACCAACTCAATTAATATTATATTTGTATCATCCTATTCCGAAAGCAGTTTTATTACATTACCAGCTCATTAATATTATATTTGTATCATCCTATTCCGAAAGCAGTTTTATTACATTACCAGCTCATTAATATTATATTTGTATCATCCTATTCCGAAAGCAGTTTCATTACATTACCAGCTCATTAATATTATATTTGTATCATCCTATTCCGAAAGCAGTTTTATTACATTACCAACTCATTAATATTATATTTGTATCATCCTATTCTGAAAGCAGTTTTATATAATCATTAAGTTGCTTGTTACTGTATTTGATTATATATATTATTTCCTTTTTGATTGTATATAATTAATCTGAATAAATACTGTTTAAATCAAATAAGTTTGGTTTCGAAAACCGGACATGTAAGTTAATGATCAGTTTCACAGCATTACTGCGAAGAAAAACAACTGCATAAAGTGCAAAATGTAATTATATACAATGGCATGAAGTATTCACTTACTTGGATCTACTACTATCGGAGATGTAGTTGCTGCTGTAGTCGTGGTTGAAGTCATGGACGAAGTTGTTGATGAAGTAGTAGAGGAGTTAATTGGTTTTGTTGTTGTATCGCCAGCATCACAGAACGCCTTCACTTTTTTCGCAAATTTGCACGCTCTGCTTCTCTTTGAAAACTTGCATATAAGTGTAACCTTATAGGCCAAGTTGCTGCAGCCTATCTTTTGTCGAAGAACATAGGCTGCTTTGTCAGCATCTTCATAGCGACACAAAGGACTTACATATCTGTACAGAACGCGTTGGCATAGTTGATCATCCTTCTTACACGTGGCAGAACACAGCTTTTCATAAAGTGTGTTGAATGCCTTATCTAAATCTTTGCTTTGATTTTGAGATTCCTCGCTCTCATTGCTTTCATCGCCTGATTCCTCATCACTCTCTTTGCTTTTACTTCCATGGTTGAAGTACCCTAAATTACAAGAAATGACCATTGAATACGTTATTATCAAATACGCATGAACTATGTCTTCAAGTAGGTTTATATAGACCCCTAACACGACCTTCCAGAACAGCCGGTTAGAGTAGATCTGTATTTAAATCCGATTGTTAGCACCCGAAAACATGAATCTATATAACGATGAAATTCGCAATTAATGCATATTGCCCAATTATGGAAACACTCTAGAACATGGTGGGGGGGGGGGGAGGGGGTGGCCGAATGGTTAGCACGTGCGCGCTGCGCTGTATCATACGGTCTGTCATTGAGTCAACTGGCGGGGTTTCGAATCCCCGGTTGTACGTGACAAGGAATAGTGTCGCCTGTCCAACCTCGTGGGTTTTCTCCGGGTCCTCCGGTTTCCTCCCACTGTTAAAGACCCCTACGCATAAGCGAATTATTGAAATAAAATTGAACCGTGTGTTAGTCCCGAAATGCCCTAGTTTGTGTCGAGTGGACGTTAAACCCCATTTCTCTCTCTAGAACATGGCCTAGACTAGTCCACCACCTTATTATTGTGGCATATTCGTCCGTGCAACGTCGGAAAACTAAGCTACTGGTATTTAGCTTTATTATATGTGCAATCTAGAAAGATTATTTATGTAGTTGAACGGCAAAAGTTATAAATTGCAAAATAACCCCATAATATATTTGGTGCAGTATCAATGTCGACCTTGACAGTTAACAATAGGAGTAATATTTTTACATAAAGGAAACAGCCTAGAATATACGACACTATAATAATGTTGCATTTATCTTGTTTTTCTAATTGAAAATGGGGGGGGGGGGGGTGGATGGCCGAATGGTTAGCACGTGCGCACTGTATCATAAGGCCTGTCATTGAATCAATTGGCGTGGTTTAGAATCCCCTGTTGTACGTGAGAAGGAGTAGGGTTGCCTGTCCAACCCCTACGCGCAAACGAATTATTGAAATAAAATTAAACCATATATTAGTCCCGAAATGACCTAGTCTGTGTCGAGTGGACGTTAAACCCCATCTCTCTCTCTCTCTCTCTCTCCCTCTCATTCTTAATTGGCCGTACTTAGTAAAGACCGAACTACGTTTGTCCATCTCTCAATAGGCCTTTGTATACTGGGGCTTTGTGTTGTTACTTGTCCGTTTTATGAATATTTCATTATCATTAACAGTTCATTGTAATGCTAGGTTTCCACGATCACGATTCGTGCTGTGATTGAAATCGTGGTTTTAATCGTCGAGTAAGCGAGGTGATCCTGTCAGGTCTTATTATATATTGAGGTCAGTCATAGCAATCGTTATCAATCCGAATGTTAGTTGAATATAAGACGGGGTATCGTTATCAATCCGAATGTTAGTTGAATATAAGACGGGGTATCGTTATCAATCCGAATGTTAGTGGAATATAAGACGGGGTATCGTTATCAATCCCATTGTTAGTGGAATATTAAACAAGAATATCATTATCAGTTCATTGTATGTAGAATATAAGACGGGACTATCGTTATCCGCTAATACCCCCGTCAGACCGGGATGGCGTCCTTAGTGTGCTGCTACGTTATCAATCCCATTGTTAGTGGAATATAAGACGGGGTATCGTTATCAATCCCATTGTTAGTGGAATATAAGACGGGGTATCGTTATCAATCCCATTGTTAGTGGAATATAAGACGGGGTATCGTTATCAATCCAATTGTTAGTGGAATATAAGACGGGGTATCGTTATCAATCCCATTGTTAGTGGAATATAAGACGGGGGATCGTTATCAATCCCATTGTTAGTGGAATATAAGACGGGGTATCGTTATCAATCCCATTGTTAGTGGAATATTAAACAAGAATATCATTATCAGTTCATTGTATGTAGAATATAAGACGGGACTATCGTTATCCGCTAATACCCCCGTCAGACCGGGATGGCGTCCTTACTGTGCTGCTACGGCGACGGAAAATAGTTTCAGAGTGCGTCAAGGTTGCCATGTGGTAAAAGCATGATTGAAACGCCAGAAATCGTGCTGTGGTCTCCATGGTCGCCAATGATCGCCGAGTCACGTTCAAAACAAACGCCAAAATTCTACGATCATATACCTGGAAAGCTGTGACAAAGCGACTTTGTAATTATGTAATTTTTGGGGACATTTTCTCGCGTTGTGTTCCCGTTTGCCGGCGTTGGAGCGGTAAGTTGGGGGGGGGGGGGTATGAAACAGGAATATTGTATTCTGTTGGACAGTCGAGTTGGGGAATAGACGAAAACAGCATTAACGATAATATACAATAAATTCTCATAAATAAATTTAGTATATGGGAATTTTATCTACATGTTTATGGCTTATCTGACATAGTAATTCAGAATCGAAGCCTTTAGTATGAATGATGTAGTTGGCGGTGAAAAACAATATCACCTGTGCTCTTATTGTGCGATTAAATTTTGGCTACAGTCGTACTTGTGCAGCTCTAGTAAGGTTTTTTGCTCTACCGACCTTGGGGGGGTTGGATGGCTGAATGGTTAGCGTGCGCGCGCTGTATCATAAAGTCTGTCATTGAGTCGACTGGCGTGGTTTCGAATCCCCGGTTGTACGTGGCAAGGAGTAGGGTCGCCTGTCCAACCTCGTGGGTTTTCTCCGGGTCCTCCGGTTTCCTCCCACTGCTAAAGACCCCTACGCGCAAGCGAATTATTGAAATAAAATTAAACCATATGTTAGTCCCGAAATGACCTAGTTTGTGTCGAGTGGACGTTAAACCCCATTTCTTTCTCTCTCTCTCTCTCTCTCTCTTTCTACCGACCTTTATTCTTAAAGAGCTCCTCGGCTTTCTTCTTTAAGTTCGCAAGAACCGAAGATGTCCGGCTAGTCCTTCGGGCTTTCAGTCGCTTTAGGAGAGCACTCAGGTGGCTATTCCCTGCATCTATTTCAAGAAGGCATGTTGCGACAACAACGAATCCTAACAACAAAGCTATCTTCATCGTAGCTATCTGTGGAAAAAAAACATTTTCATATTAGAATTAAGAGTCTATGATCTAAATAATTTTAATTCGAGCACATTTTTATGATAATTATTCACTATTTGATTTTTTTCATCTCTAACACGGTAATCCAAAAGTACAACGAAAAATTGTTAGCTGTATGAAACATGGTTTTGTGTGTTCTAAGACGTATAGGAGGGTTGGGCTGTCGAATGGTTAAGGCGTGCGCGTTGGATCAGAAGGTCTGTCATTGAGTCAAGTGGTGTGGTTTCGATTCCCCGCTTGTACGTGACAAGGAGTGGGGTCGCCTGTCCAACCTCGTGGGTTTTCTCCGGGTCCTCCGTTTTCCTCTCACTGCTAACAGGCCCTACGCACAAGCGAATTATTGACATAAAAACTGAACCATATATTAGTCCCAAAATGACCTAGTTTTTGTCGAGTGGACAATCTAATCTATCTAATCTTCAGTATAATCATACGAATTCGGAGCTACTAGTTTAACGGGAAGCAGACAAAATGTGTTGGTTATGTCAATTATTCAAATGAGGATTATATACAGATTATATACAATTGATTACATTAAAAAAAAATCTGTAAAATAAAATAAAACAATATAAAGGACTAATGCCAGTTCATGTTGCGAACATAGTCAGACATGGGTAAATTTGTGGATTATTGTGCAGTTTAATTTACAATTGAATAAAGCTTAGCTCGCAACCCGCCGAACGTAGGGTTTGGTCTCGCAGACCAGCCGCAAGAAACCAGGTGAACATTTGTGTGTGCGGGACCAAAAGTCCCTACGGGCAGTCTGCGATCTTCTACGGTGCCTAAGACACACGTAGGTTTCACGCACGGGTTTACTAAAATTCCCCCGTAGACTGTTGTGAGCTAGGCTTATAGTTCGAAGAATATAGAATCTAGGGATAATCACAATACGATTATAACGATCGTTTCAAATTAGAATTAAGAGTCTATGATCTAAATAATTTTAATTCGAGCACATTTTTATGATAATTATTCACTATTTGATTTTTTTCATCTCTAACACGGTAATCCAAAAGTACAACGAAAAATTGTTAGCTGTATGAAACATGGTTTTGTGTGTTCTAAGACGTATAGGAGGGTTGGGCTGTCGAATGGTTAAGGCGTGCGCGTTGGATCAGAAGGTCTGTCATTGAGTCAAGTGGTGTGGTTTCGATTCCCCGCTTGTACGTGACAAGGAGTGGGGTCGCCTGTCCAACCTCGTGGGTTTTCTCCGGGTCCTCCGTTTTCCTCTCACTGCTAACAGGCCCTACGCACAAGCGAATTATTGACATAAAAACTGAACCATATATTAGTCCCAAAATGACCTAGTTTTTGTCGAGTGGACAATCTAATCTATCTAATCTTCAGTATAATCATACGAATTCGGAGCTACTAGTTTAACGGGAAGCAGACAAAATGTGTTGGTTATGTCAATTATTCAAATGAGGATTATATACAGATTATATACAATTGATTACATTAAAAAAAAAATCTGTAAAATAAAATAAAACAATATAAAGGACTAATGCCAGTTCATGTTGCGAACATAGTCAGACATGGGTAAATTTGTGGATTATTGTGCAGTTTAATTTACAATTGAATAAAGCTTAGCTCGCAACCCGCCGAACGTAGGGTTTGGTCTCGCAGACCAGCCGCAAGAAACCAGGTGAACATTTGTGTGTGCGGGACCAAAAGTCCCTACGGGCAGTCTGCGATCTTCTACGGTGCCTAAGACACACGTAGGTTTCACGCACGGGTTTACTAAAATTCCCCCGTAGACTGTTGTGAGCTAGGCTTATAGTTCGAAGAATATAGAATCTAGGGATAATCACAATACGATTATAACGATCGTTTCAAATTAGAATTAAGAGTCTATGATCTAAATAATTTTAATTCGAGCACATTTTTATGATAATTATTCACTATTTGATTTTTTTCATCTCTAACACGGTAATCCAAAAGTACAACGAAAAATTGTTAGCTGTATGAAACATGGTTTTGTGTGTTCTAAGACGTATAGGAGGGTTGGGCTGTCGAATGGTTAAGGCGTGCGCGTTGGATCAGAAGGTCTGTCATTGAGTCAAGTGGTGTGGTTTCGATTCCCCGCTTGTACGTGACAAGGAGTGGGGTCGCCTGTCCAACCTCGTGGTTTTTCTCCGGGTCCTCCGTTTTCCTCTCACTGCTAACAGGCCCTACGCACAAGCGAATTATTGACATAAAAACTGAACCATATATTAGTCCCAAAATGACCTAGTTTTTGTCGAGTGGACAATCTAATCTATCTAATCTTCAGTATAATCATACGAATTCGGAGCTACTAGTTTAACGGGAAGCAGACAAAATGTGTTGGTTATGTCAATTATTCAAATGAGGATTATATACAGATTATATACAATTGATTACATTAAAAAAAAAATCTGTAAAATAAAATAAAACAATATAAAGGACTAATGCCAGTTCATGTTGCGAACATAGTCAGACATGGGTAAATTTGTGGATTATTGTGCAGTTTAATTTACAATTGAATAAAGCTTAGCTCGCAACCCGCCGAACGTAGGGTTTGGTCTCGCAGACCAGCCGCAAGAAACCAGGTGAACATTTGTGTGTGCGGGACCAAAAGTCCCTACGGGCAGTCTGCGATCTTCTACGGTGCCTAAGACACACGTAGGTTTCACGCACGGGTTTACTAAAATTCCCCCGTAGACTGTTGTGAGCTAGGCTTATAGTTCGAAGAATATAGAATCTAGGGATAATCACAATACGATTATAACGATCGTTTCAAATGTAACCGGGGCCCTTATTCACGAAAACTTAAACTAAGTTACAACCAAAATTTTAAGAAATACTGCAACTTCATTGGATATATGCAAATTGATTTTACTGGTCAGCCGATCGAATTGCAGTATTTCTTAAAATTTCGATTGTATCTTAGTTTAAGTTTTCGTGAATAAGGGCCCAGAGATATAAAACCAGGTGATGGGCGGGCTGTTTTTTTTTTCTATTTTCACACTTTTCTGATCTTGCGACAGTCAACTATGAATATCAAGTTACATAGTACTGCCGAGCTACCAAATTGTGATAGAGCACTAATTCAAAAGGCCTCTTTTGTATAAGATGTCATGTAGTGTTTGAGGCGTATTTTTGTCCTTTATTAATGTTACAAAATGTTTAGGAATTTAAAGGTGCATAATGTAATATTTAGCTAAAGAGGTATGTGTATGGTTTATTTATCGCTATAATAGTTAAAAAAATAGATAACGAAAAGGGAATATGTTTAAAATTTCAGTCTAATTACTTAATTCTGAGTCGAGTTTTCGCCGTTAGAAGAACAATGTAGCCTCGATTATTATTGCTACCGATGTTAAGATAATAAACAAAGTCTCGATTATCCATTTTTAAATTAAATCATATTTGAATCTGTTGAAAATCTCGAGTATCCGATGGCATCGGGGGTTGATTATGGTTTTAATAATTTAATACATGTCTAATTAATAATTTATAAAACATTTAAGGCATAAAGAAAGACCTACAATAGGCAGAATTAGCTCATGAATAATGCATCTTTAATTGATAGAAAATAAAAAGTTAAAATCTAGGCTTCGTCCTGATTTCATCCCTATCAGGTTTTTTTTTTCAAAATAAAAAATTATAAATTGTTTTTCAAAATAAAAATTATAAATTATTTTTCAAAATCAAAGATTATAAATTATTTTACAAATGGAAATTAAAATACAAAACATAAAGTCCAAAATTAAAAATTAACTTTCAAAATTATAAATTAACTTTTTTTAAAAATCATAAATTAACATTTAGAATTATAAATTAACTATAAATTATTATATAACTTACATATCAAAATTATAAATTATTATAACTTACATTTTAAAATTATTATAAACTAATTTGAAAGTTGAAAATAAACTTTTAAAATCATAAATTAACATTTAAATTTATAAATTAACTATAAATTATTATATAACTTACATATCCAAATTATAAATTATTATAACTTACATTTTAAAATTATAAATTATTATAACTTACATTTTAAAATTATTATAAACTAATTTTGAAAGTTGAAAATAAACTTATAAAATTGGAATTTCAAAATAAAAGTTTGAAATGAATCTTTAATTTTAAGGGGAAAAATAGGAAACAAGCAATATTTCGTAATTGTTCTACCGTGGATCTAAATAACAGAACTTACCTATGTATTCTCTGAAACAAGTGAAGGTCTGGTGGCTGTCACATGTAACTGAGGTGACTGATATGTATGGGCCTTATATACTTTTTAATTCGTATCGAAAGTTTTCTTTTTTCTTTTTTGTGCACGAAATAAACTTACATTTTTCAGAACGAATACATAAAAAAATATTTAATTAGGGTGTGGGATATTTGGGTTAATAAAGATGATTTAACAAAAATAATATTAACTAAAAAAACAGTGAATATTATTAATAAAGAGGTTAGAATGATACTAAGGCTAAGTGTCAAGGTCGTTTCATAACTTCAGAACAGATAGTCAGATGCACACCAAAATTGAACTCCTCAAAGTTTCACCTAACGCAGACACAAATCATGGCCCCTAGAGGGTCCACAACCTTGGTAATTGAGCAGCTTTGCCACTATTGCGTAAAAGCGGAAAGGCCATTTTGACATAAAATCTCTGTACAATTTTCACAATATTCGAACTCATCAGCGATCGTGATTTGATGAACACATCATACTTAAATAATAAAAAATAAGTTTTTTCTAGAGGGCCAGTAAGCTAAAACACGATTATTCGTACATTCAGGGGCAATAATCTAGGAGTTTATAGTTCAATACCCGCCAATATTGACAGGAACCGAAATCTTTGGAATAAAAACATATAATTTAAGTGTGATCAAAATCGTATAAAAATTGTTACCTCTATATATTAGGTCCTCATTCTTTGTATTACATGCTTTTACACTTTTTGCGTAAAGGGAGGTGGCCAAATTGTTAAGCATTTTTACTCTGATTTTCACGAAATTTAAACTCAATCATTATCATGGTGTAACAGAGATAGAGGTCCACAAGCTAAACACGTTATTTTTCGTAAAATCAGGGGACACCTTCCAGGACTTTACGGTCCGATATGCTCCAATATTGTAAGGAACCGATGTCTTTGAAATATAAACAAATATTTTAAGTTTCATCAAAATCAGATATAAATTTTAACCTCTAGAGGGCCCACAAGCTAAAAACTCGATTTTTCATACAATGGAATATAAACATTATTTTCCAAGTTTCGTCAAAATCGGATAAAAATTAGGACACGTAAAGTGTCCACGAAGAAATGTGAACAGACGTCTGGGTGGACAGGGGGACGACATAATACATTCACATGAAAATATGGGCGTATAAACATGTACTCAGGCAAATCATATTCCAACATAGATCTTTTTTTTTATAGTTAAAATTTCATTTTACTTGTCTTTACTACACTAGGATCTCGAAGAGTTGTTATATAACCCGCGTTCTGGTTAATGTGAGGGATTAGCCAATAAAACGATGCACGGAGAGAGAGAGGGAGAGAGAGAGAGAGAGAGAGAGAGTTAACGTCCACTTGACACAAACTAGGTCATTTCGGGACTAACATATGGTTCAATTTTATTTCCATAATTCGTTTGCGCGTAAGAGCCTTTAGCAATGGGAGGAAACTGGAGGACCCAGGGAAAACCCATGTGGTTGGACAGGTGACCCTACTTCTTGTTACGTATACAAGCAGGGAATCGAAACCATGCCACTTGACTCAATGATACCCCCCCCCCCTCACACACACACCCATACATGTATATGGTGTAAATCGAGGAATTTGACTGGATCCTCCTAATCGAGGTCTTGATAAATACGACCGACCGAGTCCGTTACGCCTAACGGAGGACACGCATGGTGTAAGTTGGGAACGCCGCCAAACGAGGTCATTTGTTCTATACTACCATACTGTGGACTTGACAATTATTGTGGTCTTTAACCTGTAAATAACTACGTTTTTGTCCCCCCCCCCTTTGACCACACATGGGAAAAATACAATATAATTGTTTAAAATTGATGTATGGCACACTATCGCGATACAACAGTCATTTATTAATGTGGTCATCCGAGGACGCATATTATGTTTTAATACCGACAATTGGGGACTTTGTGTATGTTGAACACCAACAACGAGTACACACACATTCACATCCGAGGACGTTACAAGTGTATATCAATAATATAAATTGAGTGGGTTCAATACTCTATATCCGAGAACAGGTCCCCTTTGACCGCATGATCAGCCCACTGAAAGAATATTTTTTTATTGATTCAGCCACATAAAACTTTTAATTTTCTAAACCAGTCTGACTGAGGTCGTACAGACTGTATGTGAACAATCGAGGACTTGTGTTCTTGACACTTATTGTGGTCTTTAACCCGTAAATAACTACGTTTTTGTTCTCCCTTTGATCACACATGGGATAAAAGACAACATAACCGTTATAATTGATTTGCGGTGCAATATCGCGATAGAAGAGGGTTTTTTTTATTAACGTACATTATGTTTTAATACGGACAAATGGGGACTTTGTGTATGTTGAACACCAACAACCGAGTACACACACTCACATACGAGGATTTTTATCAACATGAGTGGCTTCAACACTCTATATCCGAGGACAGGCCCCCTTTGTCCACAGGAGTAGCTCATTGAAAGAATATTTTTTTAATTGATTCAACCACTGAAACTTCTAATTTTCGGAACCAATATAAGTGAGGTCTTACAGTCTGTATGTGAACAATCGATGACTCGCACACAATCGAATACATGGGAGAATTATTTATTGGAATCTGGATCTCTAATATGTAATCCCAAAATTTACATTGCGGCAGTAACATAATTCATCATCAGCATTACCATTAACATTATCATCTAGTCTGGAGGCTCAGCGCGGGGGGTTGTCCATCAAATGGGCACAAAACCAGACCCAACTTTTCTAGAGTAAAATTTGCGTAGAATACGATCCCGAGTGGTAATCAGTCCGCCGTTGGGGCGTTTTCGAGATATTCGGGGTCAAAGGTCAAATGGGTTCATTTGCACTGAAAGAGAATGCGCGGTCATTCTTGTATCATGAAAATAAGCTGAAAATGATCGAAAGTAATCACACTTTCAATAAAAATGTAAACTTGCTAAATTCACCTTTATTCTTTGTGACCCCAGAGGTTAAACGGTCACATTTTCCGTTTTAGCACTACGAAGATTTAAAGTAATAAATGTCGGCGTAAAATATAGAAACTAAAGCGAAACCTGTTGTAATTAATAATGGGAACATTTAAAATTTATCTTTAGGTGGTCTTAGCACCAAACTTTTACTTTGGAATGTCGAAAATGATCTTGCATAACAGAACCAAAACGCTGCGGAGCCTGTTTCAAAAATACGTAAAAACTGTTAAATCAAAATCTCTACGAATTAGTTTTAAAACGAATGCTATACATAATGATACTAGTTGTCTGAAAAAAAAACCAATCAAATAGTTCCATGGGTGGACTCCTGTCTGCAGGCCGCGTCATAAAGCCTGCCAAAATTTTCCCCGCTAACATTTACCAATACGACATATATATCCTGTGAACTACTGTGTACAATGCAATCGTCGGTTTTATCTGCGTCCATGTTTCGGCGAAATTCATAAAAAAACTCATAAAAAGTTTGCAAACTTTTAATCTCGTCCCCAGATGCGTGTTTTCCCGTCACAGATTAACGTCGGTTTTCCTATACTGGGATTCTCGAAAATCCACGCGGCCTGCAGGCTGGAGTCCAACACTGAAACTATTCAATTGTTTTTCAGATAACTAGTATCATTATGTATAACAATCACTGTGAAAATAAATCGGAGAGATTTCCATTTGACAGTTATTTCCAATACAAGTATGGCAAATTTGGTATATGAACGTAGAGACGCCCAATCTTACTAGAAAAATACTGGATGGGGCAGGCACTGGACAAGAATGTCAGGGTATTACTTACTGTTAGCCCGACGGCTTATTGTCTGCCAGATTAACTTAGGAAGCTGTTATTATTTCTTAATCAAACAGTTAAGTGGTATTTGGAACATTGGGTGGTTTAAACGTACAGAAGCCCCTACAATCAAAAGGCGGAAAAATAATTTGGCAGAAGATAATCAAAGAATTTACTTATGTTATCAATTTTTCTCCAAAATGGCGGCCATATTGGATCCAAGGTGGCCGCCATTGCTCGAAACACGTTGGAGTATAATTTTTGGAACTCGGCATACTCGAAAACATATCAAAATAAATATTGTTACACATATCTGGCCCATTCGAGGATAAAACTCTCGAAAAAGACATTTTTGGTCGCCATTTTGAAAAATGCCAATTATCCGACCGTAAAATCGAGATAGAACAAAACTTTTGCCAAAATCGTTTTTTTCAATCAATTTCGCCTGAGAAACACCCCTGCAGAATTTTCAGATGGTAGAAACGTACACTTGGTCCCATCCCTAATTCTATTGTATATTTATTTTATTAATTCCATTTCACCATTGGTTTGGCTTATTTCACAGTTAAGTTATATACATTTTGTAAGAACCTTAGAACGACATAGTGGGGAATAACATTCATCTTAACATCTCAATACACACTCTGCCAGCGGCATGTTTGATCTACACTCACTTAACTTAACCCAAACTTTAAATCTTTCAACGGTAAGTAGGTGCTAGATAAATGATTACAGCCACCAGTTGTATGGTTGTGTAGGCCTCCAAGACGTGTAGTAGAACGGATATGAGCAAATCGAGTTTCGGGACTATTTTCCTACTCTAATACCGTGCCGGTTTACGCCAGAATAAATTGGCCCATTATATTAATTACGATAAAATAATCACTTTATAGACGTAGGACTAACTTGATTAATATTGGTTTATATGAACCAGTTTTTATTTCAATAATCTGATAAATATAAGACAACAAAGGCCCTGTTTCTAATCACACGTGTTTATAAGGTACGTTAATAAAAATAGAATACAAATGCAGAATAGTATAGTCAGAAGTTAAAGAAATGTAACCAGTTTTTATTGTCAGTTTAAAATACGGAGCCATTCGGATATAACTGCCGACTTGTCATGAGCACGCGGGTTTTTCAGACAAAAGTATAACTAGGAAATTTATTGTCCTTGCACAAAAAAAGTTATATTAATGTTATTTTAATAATTAAAATTCCTTTGTGTTCATGGGCATCATGATGAGATGGCAACGTTATATGTTTTATATTCATGTTCAAAGGAACACGTCATGTGATCAGTTATTTGTGTATAAAACAAATGATAACCTCCCATGTTCAATAGTCTAATTGTGGGAAGTATCCTTGCGTTAAAAAGAAATAAATATTGGGGGGTTCTCGCTGCAAATAGTATGTATCAATTGTGTTTGGAAATAAAATCAGTAACTAGATGTAAAGGTTTTAGCTATCAACTTCTTGTCGACATGTTGCTTTCATTTTTGTCCCGGAAATAATATTTTATATTGGTGCCTTAGTGTTTAAATCCTTGCTCGTGATTGGTTATTCAAGATAAACGTGGCTTATGGGTTGATTATGTTAATGTATGAGGAAAAGTATAGCAACATCAATGCAGAAACCGATATAAATTTGTCTGCACATTTAGAAAAAAATTGTCCCGGAAATAATATTTTATATTGGTGCTTTAGTGTTTAAATCCTTGCTCGTGATTGGTTATTCAAGATAAACGTGGCTTATGGGTCGATTATGTTCATGTACGAGGAAAAGTATAGCAACATCAATGCAGAAACCGATATAAATATGTCTGCACATTTAGAAATCAAGGGATTTTTTTACGTCCACGTGTACACGCGAACTCTGTCTTTCGCTCCATCCAGACGACTAGAAAGCTCTCCTTGTCAAACCCTCCGCTCTGCAACACTGACATGAGAAAACCACGCCGGAAAATCACGTTGAACCTTTCGGTCAACACCGACCCCCAGATTAGGGTGTCAGCTTCTTACTCACTGAACCATCGTGGCCCCCAGTTCATAATTAAAAATACATAATGTAAAGCAATACATTTTGTTGTCATTTGTATCCAGCTATATGCAATACATGCTAGAGACCAGTCTCGAGACGACTATAGCTTACCTGCCCAGCCCCCAAGGTCTAGACCGTGCATGGTCAGATGTGATCTGAAGACACCTATCTTTGTATTTGAAATGTGGTCGTATATTATCGTCGCCCCCGCCCGACGCGCTAGAGGCTAATGTTAATATCTCATTGATATGCACAGTGTTTAAGGTCAATTTTAAGCAAATTGAAATTGAACGATTTACGATAATTACTGCCAGAGTTATAGCCCATCATAATTATGCACAGTGTTTAAGGTCATGGATGAAGAAGCCAATTGATTTTGAACGATTTACGATAATTACTGCCAGAGTTATGGCCCATGATATTAAATGTTAGTACAGGGTAGAACTCGTAATCAGAATTTAGTGTGTTGTAAATGTTTGCTTTACTGACAAAAGGAAAAGTATGCCACGACCCTTGTTGACTGCTCGGAGGACTTAGCTGCTGAGGGCGTATGCTTCGTTGCCAGACAATCTATTGTTAGCTGGTTATGTTACCGCAGCATTTGTTTCAGTGAAGTGGGCTGCAGCTATGTAGACTACAAAGTTATCGTTTCCGGTAAGACTGTAGATTTGAATCAAGCGTGCCACACTCAAATCTTGACTGCGAATAACCCGATTCGGAATAATTGTTCCGGGTTAAATTCGAAAAAATTAAACGGATTCGTTAATTCAGATTCAGTTCGGTTTTTGTCGAATTGAGTGTGACGCCAAAGTCCGGAATAAGGCTTTATTCTGAATTCAATTCAGATTAAACCCTTAGTGTGAACGCAGCTTATGGATGGAGGTCGAAAACAGTAAAATAGGATGATTCGATTGAAGCTGCGTTCACACTGCATGCGCATTCAATGCGAATTTCGGAGACCGGCCTCCGGAATTCGGATTGGTTTGTCTCGGATTAAAAACGGTCGGTCACATTACAGCTTATGCGGATTGAATTCAAATTAAAACGTGCCACACTGAATGCAGATAACTAGCAGAAGTGAAGGTCATTCATATGCAAGATGGATACTCCTGTCATTCGTATTCGTGATCTTCTGTTGCTAATATTTAATTTTGGGGAGAGCAAGGCTACATCAGCGACGTCGGGTCTTGCAACTTGCCATTGAGCGTCGGGCACGATTTGTCTGCAAGAATTAAAAGCGAATGAGGATGATTACTCTTCTGGTCGTGTTTCCTATGCATTAACAAGTATGTACATGTACTTCACTCTCGACTCTGTACTAGCAAAGATAACATTTGATAGTTCAAATCCTTTCAGCACAAAACATGCCCAATGCAAAGCAATTGAATTTTGTTGTCATTGTAATCGAACTACATACAATACATGCTAGAGACTGGATTCTACTAGACTCAAGATGTCTGGAACTGGAATGCCCTGCCATGCCTCAAATGTCTAGGCATTAAATAAACAGCCGTGATCTGAACTCACCATATATTTGTATTTGGATTTTGAACTGGTTATGTTACCTCAGTATATGTTTTAGTGATGTAGGGCTACGGGTATGTAGGCTATACCCCAACTGATTTATGTTTGCAATATTAATTTTTATTTATTTGCAGACTATTGGCCCGGAAAATACACACGTTTCCATCCAAGCCATAATATTGAATTAGAAGTGAACATGCGCGCAACGTTATTCGGTTCCGGTAACCCCGTTGATCTGCATCAAGCACGCCACACTCAAATTTTGACTGCGAATAACCCGATCTGGAATAATTGTTCCAAATTGAATTCGGAAAAAATATACGGATTCGTCATTACAGATTGAGTTCGGATTGAGTTTTGAGTGTGACGCCTAAATCCGGAATAAGACTTTATTCTGAGTTCAATTCAGATTAAACCCCCAGTGTGAACGCGCCTTTAAACTCCACATCAACTCTACCCCGTAAAATACTATACTTAAATCCATGTATTCTGGGAAATGCTCGGGCTATTATTTATGGTAGAGAGATATATAAAAATTATGATCTAAAGCTGTAAAAACATTTATTCCCCGATTTAAAAATTGGCACTCTATATAAAATAAATATGTATAACTTGTTACATACGAAGAACCAAATTAGATTTGAAAAAGCAAAGATAAATAAATAAAAATAGCTATAATGCATGATTTTATTGAAATTGGGGTGGTTCCTATACTTTTTGTTTTACTTTTCGAAATTACATTTTTTAAATTTTATTTCGAATTGCTTTTTGTATTTATTTACAGAGATTTAAAGTTTCATTCAGAAATATTCTATATTTTTTGTTATAATTGATTTGCTCATATCCGTTCTACTGCACGTCTTGCAGGCCTACACATCCATACAACTGAGGGTTGTAATCATTTATCTAGCACCTACTTACCGTTGAAAGATTTAAAGTTTGGGTTAAAGTTAAGTGAGTGTAGATCAAACATGCCGCTGGCAGAGTTTATATTGAGATGTTTAAGATGAATGTATTCCCCACTTTGTCGTTCTAAGGTTCTTACTAAATGTATATAACTTAACTGTGAAATAAGCCAAACCAATGGTGAAATGGAATTAATAAAATAAATACACCATAGAACTCCAGTTAGTAAACCATAATAATGAACCATATCATGTCCCAAATAAATAATCTAATTTGTAGATCTGCAATTTGTCACATGATGGTCGAAAAATAATTTGTTTGGCTCTTTGTGTTGATAGCAAATACACCTAATGAGGCATTTTTACCCTGCCTCGTTCTGGACGAAATACCTGGTTCCAAAAACATGGCAGCTACGTTTTGAAACTCCAGACAAACGTGGCATTGTTTTTACCACGTTACAACGTGGCAAAATTGTGGCAAAAATTATAACACATTTTTGCCACGTTTGGACAAAATTGCCGAACGAGGCATTCTGAGGTTTACAGTGTTAATTTAAACTTTTAAGAACTTAACTTTTTAAGATATTAAATTTTCTCCTGATGGGTCCCGATGTTTTTGCCCCAAAGAAACGAAGTAGTCCCGTGAGAAATAGAACTTATTAAGCATCGGGAGTGGTCTGGTGAATGTGCACTGGTGCTTAGGCTATGGTCACAAACTTCCGGGAATGCCCCCCCCCCCCCCGAGCAATTGCCATGAATCATCGGGGATGGCTCCCAATAACTGGGAAAGCTCCGGGGTACCTTTGCCGATAATCAAAATCATCGGGTGAATATTCATGTCGGGAGATCTCAATCTCTTGCGTGGTGGCATATCGGCGGCACCTATGCCAAGGTCCTACTGGGCATTTTTTGCATCGGCGATATACTACCGACTGAAATTGATGATCCCCCTGAGGCGCCCCGGTGTGAAGGGGAAGTCTCGTGGTTATTATGAGCCATGTTGAACCATCAGGAGGACTCAGGAGAACTGCAAAAAAATTCAAAGCAGTCATTGGAATTTTTTCCGATGTGTTCCCGACGTTTTGTCTGGAAAACAGGCCGGGAGGGCATGCCGGCAGCTTTTCAGATCGACAGGGAAGCTCCGGAGATGCTTCCCTGGAGCAGTGAAGCTTCAGCGAAATATTTTGCTTCAAATATACCCAAAGGTCGCCCGATAAGTCAGCAAGACATCGCCGATGCTTCGGAGTCGTCGCGGGCTATATGAAACCATCGGGAAGCCTGGAGATAACTGCGATAAATTTCAAAGCTAGTATTGAAAATTTGTCCGATGTTTACCCGACGGGGAAGCTCCGAGATTCTTCCTTGAAGCTTCCGCGAAATACTTTTTCCCCGAGGCATCCCCGATTTAAATATCCTCAAAGGTCCTCTGATACATCAGCAAGACATCGCCGATGCTTTGGTCATGCCCCGGGGCATATTTCGCGGAACCTCCAGGGAAGCACCCCCGGAATTTCCTTGTGAATCTGGAAAGTTCTGGGGATGCATCCCGATCTATTTTCCTGAAAATGCAAGCATTGAAACTTTTCGCAGTTCTTCCGTGACCTCTGTAGCACCATGGGCCTTCTGTCAGTCGTGGAGAGCGGGAGATCCTAATCGGTCGCCACATCCTACGTACGACCCATGCATCTTTTCTTACTACATATCTTAGCCTTGTGATCGTTTTGAATTTGCCTCTCGCTGTCTTTACTTCTGCTTCACGTTGTGTATTTACTTCTTACTGTTTTCTTAAGACGGTTGTCTTCTCAGTAGTTATAACGATGCAACTGTTCGTTTTTCCAATTTATATATCAAGCTGGATACATATAAGCATAGTAAGATTACAATACTAAAGTCAATCTCAAACCCGATATGGGCGAGTCTGCTGAATGGAAACTTCTACATCTTTAAACTTCGAGAACCAAGCTGCTGCCTAACGAATTCTCACAAATATGATAGTTTTGTAGCTTTTGGATTTGGATCTTCAATTATCTAATTGGTCAAATATGATGTAAATAATTACAGAGATTGGTCAAATGATGCAATCGTAAATTTCCGTCACATGTTTTTCGACACAATCTATCCTTGAACTTAGAACCCCTTTCCTGTTATTCTCACGCTATTTCACAAACAATTAATTTCCGTGTTAAATAAACTCAAACCATAGCTACTACACTGACAATAGAGAGAATAATTTGTAAAGATAAAAAATGTTGTTTAACCCATCTTATTTCTCTATTCCTTGTCTATAAATTTAAAAACAATGTCGCAACGATGATAGTGCTACACCTCCCGATGGGTCCACATGGATCGCGATGCCCCAGGAGCTCCCCTAGGACACCTGAAAACCTGTTCCCGACGCCTTCTATCTTTAGTACATCGGAAAGGCAAAAATTGTTCAGTGATACCTACGCATTATATAAGACAATTGTAACTAGCTTAATATGCTTTAACAAGTGTCACTACTTGAAATTGCGCGACTTACTAATATATCAACTGTTGATTACTCATTATTTTTATCTTTATCATTATCATTTTTGAACCCTCTGGACAAGTAAATAGGATTTAATGGATAATTTACAGGTAAGACATTAACACATCTAGTACTTAGAATAATGCTATTTTTTATTTTCTGGAGCTGTCAGCCAGCAAGAGTGTTATTGTCCCTTTAACGGTCAGCGGCATTAAAACACAAACTTCACAAGATGTTTTGTTAAACATACATTATGCAAGAGCTAAATCTTCCTATTGCAGGTCTTTCTTTAGGCCTGAAATGTTATCTAAATTATTAATTAGACATTAATTGACTTATCCATACCATAATCAACTCTGAATGCCACCGCTAGTCTGTGATATTTACTGGATTAGGATCCGATTTGCTGCTCAACTTTCATTCATGATTAAATTATGAAATGGATAATCAAGACTATGTTGGGTTTTTTTATCGTATCGTCTTTAGCAATGATGATCGAGGCATACCGAAAATTCATTCGCTAAATTCTTGATTCATCGTGGATCAATTTGACTGAAATTTTCAGCAAATACCATTTCATGATCTAATTTTTAAATATTATAATGAGAACTGCCAGCTCTTTATCTAATCTCCCATAACGTATCTGTAAGTGTCTATAAATCTCTCGGTATAATGAGGATTATCTCCCTCTACCGTCTAAAAGTGTTGAGGTAGAAATCCCCGGCTTTTGGCAGTACGATTGATCAACCTACATATTTCCACCCCGTTCTTCCCTTGTAGACGAATGATTGATATCCTCATGAGAAAACTTGGGCTATAAGTTTGGTTTTTATTGTTTTCAACGCTGATATGCTAATCAAATATCTGACGTCATAGGGTCAAAAGCCGTTCGTATGATCTCTGACGCGATCCCCCACTACATCTGGTCAGATCTTCATGTAGTAGAGACCATTGAAAGTATAAAAAACGAAACGAAATATAGATCTATATTTTAATCAGATTGATCATATTCCTATAGCGGACATGGATTGTTTTGTAGGAGTAATTAGACGCAAATATTTATCACCGCCCTTACGTCTTTATGGTTCTAATTTTCTGTACTGTATAAGATCAGGAGCCACGGTGGCTAAGTGGTCGAGGACAGAACAGTTGGACGTTATAAATATCTAATATACATTCAGGTGCAGCTGACGTGGCATTAGTGAGTACATCCAGTGTACGATGTGATTGGCCGTTTACAGTACACAACTAAGAACACGACATACTGATAAAATATACTGATAAATAAAATGTTAAGTAGCATAATGTCACTATTGCGGAAGCAGACGTTAAACCACCAAGACATTAAATCTCGTTAAATTCCTAATTAATGGTTGCTTTGTGATATAAGTTTAGAAATTTAGGGAGTTTAGACATCTCTTTTTTTAAAAAAAGTATCTGTGGAGGAGGTAAATAATTTGGCACTAGAAGCTTATGACATCGTCACGTTATTTGTCGCTGAAAACTGAATTTACGGTTCCGGGTATCTCCTTATTTGTTATTGCAGGTCTTTCTTTAGGCCTTAAATGTTATCTAAATTATTTTAATAATTAATGTCTAATTAAAATTAGACATTAATTAACTTATCCAGACCATAATCAACTCTCGATGTCATCGCTAGCCTGCGATATTTATTGGATTAGGATCGGATTTGCTGCATAACTTTCATTCATGATTTAATCATGAAATGGATAATCGAGACTATGTTTTTTTATCGTATCGACTTTAGTAAAGATGATAAAGGCTAGGCCGAAAATTCAATCGCTAAAATCTCGGTTCAGAGTGGATCAATTTGACTGAAATTTTCAGCAAATTCTCTTTACATTATCTAGTTTTTAACTATTATAGTGAGAACTGCATGTTCTTTATCTAATATCTCGTAATGTGTCTTTAAAACAAGATAACGAAAAAATTATTTAAAAAACCCAACAGAAACGCAACGACTAAAATTGTACTTGTAAAAAGACATTAATATTATAAATGCAAACATCTCGCTCAAGTCTTATAAAAACCTCCCCAGTCAGTAATTCACGCTTGTACTTTCTTAACCTAAACATATCCGTCTTTCAAACAACTAGGATTGTCCGAAATCTTATAGAAGATCGCAGAACATAAAAGATTAATTCAAAAAAATTAATAAAATAACCAACGCTGTCGTGATCATTTTGTTATTGATATAAGATATGGCCCATTAAAGTGTTCATTTCAATTCACGGCTTGTGTGTGAAAGTCAACATGTTAGCATATATAAAAACAAAATTGATATTAACTTTTCAAGCGGACAGTCATATGTATCTATTGATACAGAAAAAAGCCAACTAAGGTGTGTTATGTAAACGTTCAACTATTCTACTTATATTTATTCCCATATTAAAAGAATAATAGGGCGTGTTGAGTGCAAGCACGGACAGGTGAAGATTACGAGGTGCGTTTAATAAAATTTTTGACCTATAGTATATTTCAAAAGGCCATGAGAAAAATAGGTCATTCTCACGATAGGGGTGTGTTAAAATTTCCGAGTACCGATTGTAGTTTACAGATTCAAGATCCAATCAGTACACCTTGATCAGACAATGTCACTCTATGAATTGTATAACATCTTTGTAACTAACAGACTATACATATGTCCACCACGGTTTATTGTAAACATAAGATTAAACGATTTTAAATAGCACGAGAGAACTTAGGCTTTTGCCCTTTGTTCAGTCCAATTCATTTTATTGAATGAGATACTGGAAAAAGTCTATAAAACTAATTAAGATTAGAAATAAAATACTTTTATTGTGGTATAAAGTCCATAAAACACTCAGATAACCTATGTTGGTCTGGTAAACGAATGAATCAATAATGGTTCTTATATAAATTGAATTTAAATGAGACACTGGAGTGTGTTTATACAGGTGCTGTTACCAAATACCCACGTGAAATGTACATGTATATTACTGATACGTAGGCCCTGTTTTGTGTCGGGGGGTTGGATGGCTGAATGGTTAGCGTGTGCGCGCTGTATTATAAAGTCTGTCATTGAGTCGACTGGCGTGGTTTCGAATCCTCGGTTGTACGTGGCAAGGAGTAGGGTCGCCTGTCCAACCTAGTGGGTTTTCTCCGGGGCCTCCGGTTTTCTCCCACTGCTAAAGACCTCTACGCGCAAGCGAATTATGTAAATAAAATTAAACCATATGTTAGTCCCGAAATGACCTAGTTTGTGTCGAGTGGACGTTAAACCCCATGTCTCTCTCTCTCTCTGTTTTGTGTCGTCCTCTGTCCACATATAGTCCAAATAAATAAGGCGAAACACAAGTTTATCATAGTAATTGAAGCATAGTAACCCATGAATTAAGAAATTGAGTTTAACGCCCTACGTCTCGGAACCAACCGGTATAATAAATATGGGCAGTCAGTGTGTTGTGAGGTAAATTAAACCCGGATACGATCGCTAATACTTAGGGCAGACTAGCTACGAGAACGTAGCTAAAAACGTTGAGATAATACTGATGTGCTTGTTTCTACCTACGATTAGGTGCCTTTAGTTTCACTTGACAAACTTAATTTCTTTATTAATGCATGTAACACCTTAAAAATAAGATAATTTTATACTATTACTAGCAGGACACTCGGCTTCGCTCGGGGGTCATAACTCCGAAACCGGAAGTGGTAGACTAACGCCACCTGGCCTATGTTACTCCCCGGTCCGAGCTACCCCTATACCCCAAATTCCAGACTCGTGGCAGACCTAGTGTAGCCACCAACCCCGAACAGACCGGCTTGGCTCGGGGGTCATAACTCCGAAACAGGAAGTGGTAGACTAACGCCACCTGGCCTATGTTACTCCCCGGTCAGAGCTACCCCTATACCCCAAATTTCAGACTCGGGACAGACCTAGTGTAGCCGGCAACCCCGAACAGACAGACAGACAGACAGACAGACAAACGACAGTCACAAATATATATATAGATGTGACGTCTTAAAAATAAGTTAATTTTATACTATTAGAACTTATTATACATACACAGCCAAATCTACTGGAACAACTTTCATTTATCAGCAAAATATTGACAATAAAGTAAATCAAGCGTTGTTTTTATCAAAATTGATACGGACATTTACAATTACGATGTATTACTCCTGTGCAACTCGGATCAGGTTAGTACTTTGATTGGCTATTGTACACATTGTCAAGGTCCGGCCTAATTTAAAATGTCGGAGAAAGCAATTTTTTATCGCTTCGATTTAAAAAGAGGGGATTTGTACTCGTGCCAGGTAGGATTTGCTGCTTAATTGTAGTTGGATGTGGCAGAAATGATATAAATAACAATAATCAATTGTTGTTTTGATGAAAAAATTGTCAATTTTGCTTATTTGAAGCGTTGGGGGTTTGCCACTTGAAACTGTATAGCACCATCTCTTATCTCGAAACACGGAAGGTTGAGAGATGAGGGAAAATCGCCTGTGTGCCTGTTCACGGCGACGATGATTCTGCTCGGCGAACCATTCGCCGTATCTAGCATGCTAGATATTTTCGGCCGTATATTGTCAAGCGTAGCATTTTTATAAGCCAATCGAGACATCATTGATATCATATGATATCAAACTGGGTGCATCCACTGCCAAAGCGTGGAGTTTGACTAAATAGTCCACATGTTGACGTCACGATTCCAGCGTTTTAGGAGCAAATGCATGGCAGCTACCACAGCAACCTGACGGTTTCGGTGATTCTCCATTTCGTACAAGTCACGTGATTACGTAATTTACTCGCAGAGTGGCGTACACTCACGAGACGATCGCTACGTGTGTCCGTGATCGGCCGTAAATAATCGCTGGCGAATTTCAATTGCCACGATCAGCCGATAAAATAAACTCGCCTGCCCATATCTTAACGCCTACGCTTATTTCGATTTCCAATTGTTAGGAGATCTTTAACGTGGGGTCAATGGCGTAAGCCGGATCCCATTTTCGTCCATCTGAACCAGCAGGCCCTCCGTCCTGCACTACTCACAATTGTGAACTCACAAGCGGAAACCCGCATGGAGTGTTCTCGACCTGCACCAAGCCACGCAAGCTCTTTCAGAAATATGTAGAAGGACGGAAGACAAACATTGTCGGGAAGTTGTTGCTCTGTTGGTCACCGAACACATAGTCGCTAATATGCAATGACATGAACCTTCAGGCAACGTTTTTCTGTTATCTCCCTGACTTCCTATGTCTAATTTGTTTTATAATCGATAAATTACGACATGTCGTGGGTATAATATGGTAGTATAACCATTGTAGCTCAATTACTGGATTTTAATAAACACTCACGTAAATGTGATAGTTGAAAATATTTCAGAATTAATGGGTGCTGTTTTAGTCGAGCCAGTCTTTGTTTTGAAAATATACACCGAAGTGAATCAGTATTGAATGATTTAGCTGCTAACCAAAGTATAACATTACCGTGTAAAAACTCCACTAGCTATAAAATAGATGGAGACGTTGGCTGTTTGTTTTAATAACAGAAATATGATAGTTGTAGTATATTATATCTTGCAGGGTGAAATATAATAGATGACCAATTTATTATGATTTTGAGAATGGAAGTCAGATGCGTACGCTTAAGTTGGACAAGAAACACTTAAATCACTACTCGTATTCTTATAAAATGAAATGAAATGGGGTTTAACGTCCTACTGTTTTGCTCCTAAACTGGGCTAATGAAGACGGGCATACGCCATACAGTGTGCTATGGGGGAAATTTGCCCGGGCAGCGGCGCTACAGCCTACTCTTATATATCGAATTCCAACTGCCAAGGGATCTTTTATGTGCACGCCAATGTGTACACGGGACCTCGTTTTTTTGTCCCATCCGAACGACTAGACAGCTGTCCTTGTCAGGCCCTCCGTCCTGCATCACTGACAAGGGGAAACCACGCCGGAAAATCTGGATGAACTTTCTCGGCCAATGCAGGGATCAAACACCCGACCCCCAGGCTAGCGTGCCAGCGTCTTACCCACTTAGCCACGTGATCCCCCGTATTCTTATATAAAGTAGTGATAAATATTTTATCAAATAAGAACCCAATCATATAACAAACTGAGAAAATCTGAGCTCATAAATACTTATAGTGTTTTGGCAGTTATATCAAATAACGTCCTTAAAGATACATTATGGGAGATAAGATAAAGTGCTGGCAGTTCTCACTATAATAGTTAAAACTAGATAATGTAAAGGCAATTTGCTGAAAATATCAGTCAAACTGATCCACTCTTAACAGAGATTTTAGCGATTTAATTTTGGCTCTAGCCTCGATCATCACTACTAAAGTCGGTATGATAAAAAAAACAGTCTCGATTATCCATTTTTTGATTTAATTATCAATGAGCGTTAAGCAGCAATTTGGATTCTAATCCAGTAAACATCACAGGCTAGCGTTGACATTGAGAGTTGATTATTGACAATGAAAGTGTAAAGGGCCTTTAATTAAAACCCCTAATTTAGTGTTTGATGTTGAACCATTACGTGGGGGGGGGGGTGTCTGTCATTGAGTCAAGCGGCATGGTTTCGATTCCCTGCTTGTATACGTAACAAGAAGTAGGGTCACCTGTCCAACCTCATGGGTTTTCCCTGGGTCCTCCAATTTCCTCCCACTGCTAAAGGCCCTTACACGTAAGCGAATTATGGAAATAAAATTGAGCCATATGACCTAGTTTGTGTAGAGTGGACGTTAAACCCCATTTCTCTCTTCTCTCGAAACATTACTTCTTATTTGCTAGTGAAGGTTTTTATTCACCGAGAAAAATTTAGCCTTTGGATAGAGTGTTGTGTAATGGTGTCGAGTGGACGTTAAACTCCATCTCGGTTTTCAATATTTTATGCCTATTTATTTTTTCATGACATAATCTGTGTCTTAAAATGATATAGATCGATAATCAACATGTCATTAAAAATTGTTTCGATGGAATTTAGTAACTGAACTGGAACATACAGGTCAAATTCTATGGAATACAATTACTGCTTATTACTGAGCATGTTCCTGAAGCAACGGTATTATAAAACTAGTATACCGTTGCTTCAGGAACATGATTACTGAGCGACGTCTCTACTGGTCTTCTCTAGTCATTATCAAGTAATGATAAAATATAACGAGATAATATTATTATATTCATGTAAAAAAACAACGTCGCTTAGTAATAAGCAGTAATTGTATTCCATAGAATTGTGACCTGTATATATGTCAATGAAAGTGAATCCAGCTATGAGATAAACAAGACCCAATTCAATGGAATACAGTGACTGTTTAGTGCTTGGCGACGTTTCGACTGGGATTCTGTAGTCTTTATAAAGAATGGTACAGTTAAAAAATAGGATGGGCAAAGGTACAAAGAAAGATGTTACAAAATAAAAATTTCGTAATACTCGACACGGGTCTCCTTTGAATCCGATTGATTAAGGAATGACAATATATATACATTTTCCGAAAAATGCCATTAATTTTAAAGGCTCAATACCACTCTTGTTGTAACTGAATAATATGTCCCAATCTTTATTCTGGTCAACAAATTGCACTATTTTACAATATTCCAATTAATTGATGATACAAATTTCATCTTAACACACCTAATTTTAAAAAATTGGAAAAATTCAACTAAATGATTTGAAAAGCCTGACGTAAAGCTTTCCAAATGTGACTTGGATTTAAAACTATTTTTGAACCCTCTGGACAAGTAAAATAGGATTTAATGGATAATTTACAGGTAAGACATTAACACATCTAGTACTTAGAATAATGCTATTTTTTATTTTCTGGAGCTGTCAGCCAGCAAGAGTGTTGTTGTCCCTTTAACGGTCGGCGGCACTAAAACACAAACTTCACAAGATGTTTTGTTAAACATACATTATGCAAGAGCTAAATCTTCCTATTGCAGGTCTTTCTTTAGGCCTGAAATGTTATCTTAATTATTAATTAGACATTAATTGACTTATCCATACCATAATCAACTCTGAATGCCACCGCTAGTCTGTGATATTTACTGGATTAGGATCCGATTTGCTGCTCAACTTTCATTCATGATTAAATTATGAAATGGATAATCAAGACTATGTTGGGTTTTTTTTATCGTATCGTCTTTAGCAATGATGATCGAGGCATACCGAAAATTAATTCGCTAAATTCTCGGTTCATCGTGGATCAAATTGACTGAAATTTTCAGCAAATACCCTTTCATGATCTAATTTTTAAATATTATAATGAGAACTGCCAGCTCTTTATCTAATCTCCCATAACGTATCTGTAAGTGTCTATAAATCTCTCGGTATAATGAGGATTATCTCCCTCTACTGTCTAAAAGTGTTGAGGTAGAAATCCCCGGCTTTTGGCAGTACGATTGATCAACCTACATATTTCCACCCCGTTCTTCCCTTGTAGACGAATGATTGATATCCTCATGAGAAAACTTGGGCTATAAGTTTGGTTTTTATAGTTTTCAACGTTATAAACACGGCTTCACACTTTTAGCTTTTATTGAATGTTCGTGTACTGTGAATTAACTCCACGCTGCATGTGGTGGTATTACCAATATTACTATAGACCACTGACATGAGATTTGATGGATAGAAGGCTTTGTGTTTAACAACCCCCCTTGTATGATCGTCGTCTGAACAATATATACTATGGTGATATATAAAAAAGACACTTAGACTATTACACTGAAGTTGTCATTTTAGTAATAAATGCTATTAAAAAAACAATGTGCCATTATTTCAGTCAGTAATTAAAAAGGATTCAATTTCAGGATGTGACACAAAGAGCATCCTCGGGGATTATCAACTATACTCCACTCGTCAAAGTAACAACTGCGGGACTGGCGATTTTTGTCCAGTCTTTTAGATGAACACGAATTGTGGACAGGTGTTCCCAGTTTGGCTTGGTTCCCTGCGCGTAATCATTTGGTTCCCAGTTTATATATGCAACGTGTTTCATAGTAGTCGTTAAATATTTATTATCTTACAATCTGACATTTTAAATAACGTGCGCCATTTGTATCCTAGGAGATAGATGTATATTGTGTTTCTTCGTTTCATTTTATTTTAACTTGTCACAGAAAACTTACCAGGCATGTGTATGGATGATGCGAAAAACTAATGTACACATCGGTGTTGATGTAAAAGAAACCATGGCGGTTGGAATTCGAAGATGGGTAGGCCGACCGGTCTCTTTTCGGGCAAAATTATCCCCTATGCATTGCAAACATAAACAATGAAATATAAACTCTATATTTTTCGTCGCTAATTTCGATTGGTCTTGGACCCTGCTCTAGACCTCTCAGATTCATCGACAGGAAATATCATCGCCAATACCAAGTCTCGCGCTTTCCAACTTAAACATCTAGCTGTGATAATCAAATTACAAAGTTCGAGGTTCATTCAGTGTCAAGGTTCGTGAGTTTTTCTACTTCAACCCCTGCTTTTCCGCTATGATTATGCTATACTCACGTAGCTTTTTAGCCCAAACCTGTCTAATTTAGTTTTCTGTTCTTACATTATTTTGTCATTAGCTCCTGGGCTATATCCAACCTCTTGGGATTTCCCCGGGTCCTCCGGTTTCCTCCCACTGCTAAAGACCCCTACGCGCACACGAATTACTGAAATAAAATTGAACTATGTGTTAGTCCCGAAATCAACTAGTTTGTGTCGAGTGGATGTTAACCCCCCCCCTCTCTCTCTCTCTCTCTCTCTCTCTCTCCTGGACTATAAAGTCGTTTGTAAATCTGTTCCATTTTGTGGTTGTATTATATTAAAGGGAGATAACATACTAAAAGTTTGGGAACGTCAGACTAATCTAGCAATCATTAGATAGTGTAAAACTCGCAATCGATGCTTCAGAAAAATGACCAATTGTCAGCTAATTTGAAAGCTACATTCGCAGTAAAAAGAATCCAAGAAAACTAAAGGATGCGTATACCATACTTAACATAGGTAGAATTATATTTAAAAAAAAAACCAAAAAAAAAAACCCAAACCACTCTGCTGTTTAAAGATGCATTATGGGAGATTAGATAACGAATTGGCAGTTCTCTCTTGCATAATGTATGTTTAAGGAAAGTATAAACCAGCGGCTGCCAGGCAGGATACGCCCACATTTTCGAGAGATGGATAGAGAACAAGCTAAAAAGAAAGTGATTTTTCCTACAATCAAGGGCCATAAATCAGGAAATTACAATTCGATATGCGCAAATATCGAAAGGAATCGAGATCTTTGTGTTATAAACTTACATTTCAAGTTTCAACAAAATTGGATAAAAATTGTGACCTCTATAGGGTCCACAACCTTGATATACCATATTTTTACGCTATTTGAGAACGAACGGCGGCCATTTTGTCTGTCAATTTTGGGCCGATTTTCACGAAATTCGAACTCAGTCGTCCTTAGGGTGCAACGGTGATATAATAATACGGTTTTTTTTAAATCAGATGAAAATTATGACCTCTATAGGGTCCACAAGCTAAAAACGCGATTTTTCGTACAATCAGGGGCCATAATTCAGGAAGTTACGGTCCGATATGCGCGAATATCGAAAGGAACCGAGATCTTTGGGTTATAAACTTATATTTCAAGTTTCAACAAAATTGGATAAAAATTGTGACCTCTATAGGGTCCACAAGCTAAAAACGTGATTTTTCGTACAAACAGGGGCCATAATCCATGAAGTTTCCATCCGATGCATGCCAATATCGAAAGCAGCCGAGATCTTTTGGAGATAAACCTATACTTCAAGTTTCGTCAAAATCGGATAAGAATTGTGACCTGTAGAGGGTCCACAAACAATTGTGGACGGGCGGACGTCCGGACGGACAGGCGCGACGGCATAATACGTCCACATGAAAATGTGGGCGTTTAAAAAACGAAACGATTTATAGATCCGTATTTTAATCAGATTGCGTAATATGATCCCTTGCCAGTATAATGATATTTTAATGATTTACTTTATTGTCTCAGGTCGAATCAAATATTTTATTTTCCTTCTAGTATCTAATATTCCTAGAGATTGTGTGACATCGTGAATCATAAATCGTAAATTTTATTAAACTTAAAATCTTTTAGGGGTTAGTTTTAGCATCTTGTTGACAGAAATTATTCTTTGACGCCTTTCATCAGTACGTCATTATCGGCCATTTTGAATCTCCAATAAATGATTTTCTCGAGTAACATCACCATATTTGGCGTAATATAGTCCGACTGGGGCTGACGTGTCATTAAAGATATATTATGTGAGATTTAGATAAAGAGTTGACCATTCGTGCTATAATAGATAATGTAAAATGAAAATATTGAAAATTTCATTCAAATTACTCCATTATGAGCCAAGTTATCACTGTTTGTAGTTTTGACAAGATATGTGCATAGTGGTAACCAGGATACCGGTATATTCGAGACTTAGCCTCGCTTTCCCATATTTAAATTAAATTTTTAAATGGCAAACCCTTCTAATCTAATCTCGAGTATCCGATGCCATCTAGAGTTGATAATGGTCTGGTTTTGTTAATACGTACCTAATTAATAGTTTATATATTATAATTTCAGGCCAAAAGAAAGACCTGCAATAGGCAGATTTAGCTCTTGCATAATGTATGTTTAAATAATATTTCATTCATTCATATAAATGATAATCGTTTCTATGATACAAGAACAAATAAAATTCTCGTATAAGAATTATACACAGTCGGTGGTGTTTGCACATAACCCAATTTTCATAGATTTCCATCAGTCAGCGTACGGGGTTGGAGGAGTAGGCTAATAACTATTTAATTAAGTCAATGACATTTTCTAAAGCAGTATAGTGGACGGGTTCAATAAACTAATAAATATTTAACGACTGTTATAAAACACGTTCCATATAAAAACTGGGAACCAAATAGTTACGCACAGGGAACGGAGCCAAATCGGGTACCTGTCGAACCATAATAACTGAACACACTTTGGTCGACAGTCCCACAATTGTTAATTCTGGGGTGTAGGGTACTTGGGAATGCAAGATTGTCAGCCCAAAACATCCTGAATTCAGATAATTGCAATCAAGTTGCGCGAAATTCAGTCCTGTCACATTTCTGCCAGTCCTAACAACTAATGTGGTGTGAGTAGAATCGTGACGTAATAAAACATAACGAACATGTTTCAGCCTAATAAATGATCAATGTATAAATTTTTCTAATAAGTTTAAAATATTTTTAAAGTTAAGGGTAATATCTATAATAAAATAACGAACATGTTTCAGCCTAATAAATGATCAATGTATAAATTTTTCTAATAAGTCTAAAATATTTTTAAAGTTAAGGGTAATATCTATAATAAAAAAGTATAAATTATTCTATTAAACCAAATTTTAGCAAAATCGAAGGGGGTACGGTTTAACTCATTGGGTGATACTTGACATGAAATGATCCAAAACAGAGATTTTAAAAAAAAATCGAAACTATATCTAGATGGCATGGGACAAGAATGACTTTAATATGTGTTGGAGACATTAGTACAAATTATAATTACACCAAGTTTCAGATTTTTAGCTGCTTATCTACCGGGTTCTTTCTGCTCGAAAATACGATAATTGACATAGATTGACCCAAAACACAGATTTTGAAAAATTCGAAAAAATATCGAGATGACAAGGGACAAGAATGGCCTTAACATATGTTGGAGACATTAGTACAAACTATAATTCCACCAAGTCTCAGATTTTTAGCTGCTTATCTACCGGGTTCTTTTGTGTCTGAATTTGTTAATCACTTAATTACCTAATCATTCCATCCTATTATCCACGATAATCAGGTTGAGTGGTAGATATACACTTAGTACACTATATTAATTTTGGAATTTTGAATATTAGTCACCATACCTTGATGTCTGATTGAGCATACTCCTGGTCGGACAATTTAGGACGTTTGGAAAATAGCGTCGGACATGTCCGGAATATACGGGTGAAATACCATCACTGGGCTGCAACCATATTCGAGACCAATTTTCTGGGAATCTAGTGAAAACGGGTGCGTTTTCATATGTTTCGTATTATTATGGTACTACCGACAATCTCTGGATAGGATAACATTTGGGTCTATATCTATTACTTTGTAGCTCCTGAACACTACAAAATCCAGAAAATATACAATTACACTAATTATTTTTTTGGTTTTCATGGCCAAGTAGCATACGAACCCTATACCACTTACCTATAATCTGATTGCAGATTTGTAATCAACACAAAAAGTTCTTTAAGACTGTCAGATGCGAGATGTATATCTTCACTAGAAAGGTAAAAACAAGATATCTGAATCTCGAGTAAATTATTGGTACATATTTTGTTTCGAATACTTATTGGTAAATCATTATTTTTTTGGTTTTCATGGCCAAGTAGCATACGAACCCTATACCACTTA
This sequence comes from Patella vulgata, assembly GCF_932274485.2. Classification (NCBI taxonomy): domain Eukaryota; kingdom Metazoa; phylum Mollusca; class Gastropoda; family Patellidae; genus Patella; species Patella vulgata. The sequence goes on along the minus strand of NC_065884.2, from coordinate 60,864,195 downwards.
CCTATAATCTGATTGCAGATTTGTAATCCACACAAAAAGTTCTTTAAGACTGCCAGATGTGAGATGTATATCTTCACTAGAAAGGTAAAAACAAGATATCTGAATCTCGAGTAAATTATTGATACATATTTTGTTTCGAATACTTATTGGTAAATCATGAAACTCAAATATCGGTATATCAGTCTTTTTTCAAGCTACAGACCACAAACTTTGTTCAGTTTCTAGTTTGTACATGTACAATGACATATATTTTTTACAAGATTTTTTTGAGGGAAGCTATTTCCCAAATTTCTGAAATTGACCACCTTGACATGGAATGACCCTACTTTTACACTATTTGCGTAACGGGGCGCGACCATTTGACGGAAAGTTTATATGTTCGATTTTCATGAAATTCGGACTCAACCATAATTATGGTGTAACGGTGATATATTTAAATGATTTTGAAAATAAGATAAAAATTGCTACCTCTAGAGGACCCACAAGCTAAAAACGTGATTTTTCGTCCAATCAGGGTTTTTAATCCAGAAAGTTACGGTCCGAAAAGCGCAAATCGGAAATAAATTTTGACCTCTAGATGGTCCACGACAGGGCGATTTTCGGTTGCACAGATTTCCGTACTCTAGTCGAACTAACTGCCTGCGAATGACATTTAGTTCAACCCCTGGCCGTACCCAGCCGTAACATGCGATAGAGCACGGTCGAGATACTTCAAAGATGGTTGAAAAGACTGACACGTGTGTAGATTTGTCTGAAAAATGTCATAAAATTTCCAATGCGTTATTTACACCATGGACCGTATTTCAGGTTTTATGGTAACACCCAGAAATTAGACAATATATATAGGCCCACGACCAAAAACTTTGTGAAATGATCCATGTTACCAGTTAACCCTGATGGAGTCAGCTTTGTAAGAAAATGTTTTAAAGACATTTCTTTATCCCTATCGTCGAAATGTAGTTTAAAAAATGGGTAAACAGCAGAAAATATACCAGGCGAAACAATGAACATGTGCACCGCCATATTGAATAGCCAATGGTCCAGGCCATTTGCGTTCGGGTGCTGGTTCAGACTGCAGTCGATGGTTGCCCTGGGTATTATATGCTTTTACACTATTTGCGCAAAAGTGAGTGGCCATTTCAACTTTGAATTTGAACTCAGCCGCAATAGTGTAACCGTATTTGAACGGTTTTTACAATCAATAAAAATTGTGACCTCTAGAGGGCCCACAAGCTAAAAGTGTGATTTGTCGTACAATCAGGGGCCATAATCCAAGACGTTACAGTCCAATGTGTGCCAATATCAACAGGAACCGAGATCTTTGTGTTATAAACATACATTGTAAGTTTCGTCAAAATAAGATAAAAATTGTGACCTCTAGAGTGTCCACAACCTTGCTATTATTATGCATATATTTGTCCAGTTCAGCATCACAGGAAATCGCCTAGGGATTTAAAAAAAACCCATAAAAACTTCAATGCTGGGTAATTTTAATAGCCAGAAATCGCCTAGAAAGAGTCCCCGACGATCTAGACCCCCAAGTGCTTCTCGGGCCTAGGGGGCCCCTGGACCCTTGCCTAAAGTCCTAGGACGGTAGCCCCCCTCCCCAAATCAAGAATTGCTTCCGCCGGCCCCATGGCGTCACGATAATACCAGTTTTATTAGTTACAAATTTACACACCATTTCTGCAGTAACATGGTAGATCTGACGAATTACACACGCAAAGTAATTATAACAATTTAATAACAAAGCAACTCTAATTTATATTTTCATACCTAAATAACTTTACATACCCTAAATTATTTTCATTATTGGACACCAATCATCGATGAATACCCACACGTAAGTCAATACATCTACTGTATATTGATCATTAGTTATCCCTTCTTATCTACTTTTGTGTACACGTAGCTGGCAACATATTGTTTAAACGACGATCCACCTTTTTTTAGGGTTTCACACTGCGTAGCGTGTGTGAAACACTATTGTTTTTGTTAAAATTATTCTTATTATTATTCTTCTTATTATTATTTTTTTTTTTTTCCAATTTGATTGTATCTCAGAAACTACTTGTCGGATTGATTCGATGTCTTCGGTTTTACTGGAAAAGTGGGTGTGACTTAGAGATTAAAGCTATTTCGAACGTTCTGCGACAATGCGAAATGTCCGAAATCGTCGAATTTGTCGATTTTTGAAATATTGCCGTAATATTAACAATAATCGTCGGATTTTAACATTGGATACATTTTGACATAGCCAGAGACAAGGCACATAGCCACGGTTCTTTAGATTTTTGATTTTCCACGAATCGTCGGAGATATTAGGCGCCAAATTTTGAAAATTTAAATTTTTACAAAAAACTTTTTTATTCATGAAAGGCGCAGAAAACATCGGGCTCAGTTTTTTTAATTTCGATTTCGTTTTCGGGTCATTTTGATTTAAAGGTGAAAAAAGGTGAAAAAATGAGCTATTTACAACCCATTCAGGCTTTTCATATTTTAAAATATTTCTTCGCAACTTTCATAAACTTGTAGCATTAATCCATACGAAGAGAATCTATCTCAAAATTAGTTTGTAATATGAGCAGTTGCCGAGAAATGGTCAATTTTGCATGAGTCACTCTTTACGCTATTGTGTCTGTAAAAGAGTCAATTATTATTGGATTTTCATAAAAGTGACACCATTTGATGCGTAATGTCAATTGTGACTAGTTCAACTCAATTTAACATTTTCCATGTCACCGGAAATGACGACATTTGGGTAAAAACTGTATTTATAGCCTTAGAAACAAATAATTTATTGAAATGAGTCGTATTTGTTGTTTGTTTAATATTTTGATATTTGATTCTAATCAACTAATAGAATGAACCCATACGATCATATAGGTATCACAAAATGGTTTCTAACTTGTTCAGTTGTAGAGAAATAGGTAATTTTCAACAGGTCACTTTTCAAGGTTTTTTGTCCATAAAAGTGTCAATTATTATTCGATTTTCATGAAATTTTCACTATGTGATACCTAATGCCATTTACGATTTCATACAAGTAATTTAAGATTTTCATTATCACCGGAAGTAACGTCATTTTGGCAAAAACTGTATTTTTAGCTTTCAAATCTGATATTTTATTCAAATGAGTCTGAGTTGTTATGTTTTTAAAATTATGATATTTGATTCCAATCAACAAATAGAATAAACCCATACGATCATACAGATTCCAGAAAATGGTTTCTAACTTGTATGGTTGCAGAGCAGTTGACGGTTTTCTACAAGTCACTTTTTAAGGTTTTTGGTCTATAAAAGTGGCAATTATTATTCGATTTACATAAAATTTTCACCATGTGATGCCTTATGCCATTTCTGATTTCATAAAACTAATTGAATATTTTCATTATCACCGGAAGTACTGTACACTTACATGTAACAAATATATAAAATGAATTGATATTGCTGGATTTGGTTGATTCGGCGTCCATTTTATTTGATGTGTGCAATGATGAGGTGGAAACCTGTTTAATGGTTTCATTGGTACCGGAAGTCACATATGTTTAGGGTAATGTGGCACCGGTGAAACCCGTCATTACTGCATCGCAGTTCTAGTGATGATTGTTTTTACCAAAAAAACAATCATCCAACACGTTGGCCGTTTTATTTTCCACTTGAGCATATCTCAGAAACTACCCTTCGGATTGATCCGATATCTTTGGTTTTTCAGGAAAGATGGCATGACTTAGAGATTAAATATATTTCGAAAATTCTGCGAAAATGCGAAATGTTCGAAATCACCGAAGTTGCTTTTTTTTTAAATATTGCCGTAATATTAACAATAATTCCCGGATTTTAAAGTTTGATACATTTTGACATAGCCAGAGACAAGGCAAATAGCTACGGTTCTTTAGATTTTTTATTTTCGATGAATCTTCTGAGATATTAAGCGCCAAATTTTGAAAATTTAAATTTTTACAAAATTTTTTTTATTAAAGAATATTTCGTTATGGTATTTTGTCGTCTGATTTGAGCAAAAATGTCAACAATTTTTGTCTAGATAACTTTGCTTGACGTCCATTGGCTAATTCAGTTTTTCGCTCGTAGATTGATTTTTTATTGTTCAATTTGTTTAAAACCAAGTTCATATGCTCCTTTTTCCAAAATGTCATTTTTTTTGTTACCGATATAGTTATCTGTCGGCTCCGGAAGTGACATAATTTTAACAAAAACTATAATTTTGACAGTTTGGTACCAATTTTTGAAAGCAAATATAATTTTTTCAAAATTTGATATTACCAAAAGGATGCGCCATGCAAAGGCGCACAAAAGATCGGACTCAGTTTTTTTAATTTCGATTTCGATTTTGGGCTATTTCGATTAAAAGGTCAAAAACGGTGAACAATTAAGCTATTTACAACCCATTCAGCGTCTTCATATTTTAAAATATGTCTTCGTAACTTTCATAAACTCGTAGCAATAATGCATACGAAGAGAATGTATGTGAAAATTAGTTTGTAATATGAGCAGTTGCCGAGAAATAGGCAATTTTGTACGCGTCACTTTTCACATTATTTTGCCTGTAAAGGAGTCAATTATTATTCGATTTTCATTTTTTTGTTACCATTTGATGACTTTTGCCAATTTTGACTTGGTCAAACCAATTTAACATTTTCGCTGTCACCGGAAATGACATCATTTGGGCAAAAACTGTATTTTTAGCCTTAAAAAGCAATATTTGATTCAAATGATTCTTTTTTTGTAATTTTTTTAAAATTATTATATTTGATTCAAATAAACAAACAGCATAAACCCATTCGATCATACAAATACCACAAAATGGTTTCTAACTTGTACGGTAGCAGAGAAATAGACGATTTTCTACAAGTCACCTTTCATGGTTTTTGGTCCATAAAAGTGTCAATTATTATCCGATTTTCATAAAATTTTCACCATGTGGTACCTTAGGCCATTTATGATTTTATAGAATTAATTTAACATTTTCATTATCACTGAAATTAATGTCATTTTTGCAAAAGCTGTATTTTTAGCCTTCAAAACAAATATTTTTTTTGTAGTGGGTTATGTTTATTATTTGTTTAACAATATGATATTTGACTCCAATGGACATATAGATTGAATCAATACGATCATATAGTTGTCTAAAAATTACTTCCAGCATCTTCCCTTGTCGAGAAATAACCAATTTTGTCAGGATCAATTTTTCAGATTTTTTTCGCATTTTAATTTCCCATTAGAAAGTCAGCTTACTTAGCGGCAGGTCAGTAACAATTTCTGTCAGAATCACATTTTTGACTCATGTAACACATGGCAACAAATGTATAACTTGAACTGCGACGCAGTAATGACGGGTTTCACCGGTGCCACATTACCTTTGAACTTGCTCTATGCCAAATAGCCGATTATTACTTACAATATTATTATACAACATTTGGGAAATATTCCTTATTGTATGTCTGTTTTTCATTTTGAGTAAGGGGGATGGATGGCCTAATGGTTAACCCGTGCGCGCTGTATCATAAGGTCTGTAACTGAGTCAACTGGCGTGGTTTTGATTCCCTGGTTGTACCGTGATAAGGAGTAGCGTCGCCTGTCCAATCCCTTGAATTATTGAAATAAAATTGAACCATATTAGTCCCGAAATGACCTAGTTTGTGTCGAGTCGACGTTACCCCCCCTCTCTCTCTCTCTCTCTCTCTCTCTCTCTCTCTCTCATTTTTAGAAAAGTATTGGAATGGTGTGTATAACGTTTTTGTTCTTTGCACGTGTATGTGCTTATGTTAGGTATTTAAAGATCAACCTATGTGAATTCTGCCCTCTTATCCTTTAGTATAGATCATTATACTGTATATTATTATAATACATTGGATTGCTTCTTTAACTTTCTCCGGGTCCTCCGGTTTCCCCCACTGCTAAAGACCCCTACGCGCAAGCTAATTATAGAAATAAAATTGAACAATATGTTAGTCCCAAAATGACCTAGTTTGTGTCGAGTGGACGTTAAACCCCATTTTTTTTTCTCTCTCTCTATGTTAGTCCCAAAATGACCTAGTTTGTGTCGAGTGGACGTTAAACCCCATTTCTCTCTCTCTCTCTCTGCTTCTTTAACCTGAGACTGTATGTATAATACGTCCAATAGCTTGTTTTACCCGTGACTGTGTGATTTGGATTGTTGTTGGTAGCTCCAAGGACCTTTTTATCTGGAATTGGTGAATATTTGGTGAAAATTTGAATTCTTCGAAAATAGTTTAAAATACGACACATCAAAAATATTCAAACTTTTATCTTAGTAGAAACATTTGACGTGGATTCATTTAATAATAAATTTTACATGGCTTGAAATTGATTTTGTTTATTTGTACATATTTCTAGAGAATCAAACAATACACCAAATGTTTTAAAAACATGACAAACAAGCAACACTACAACATTTCTTTCACCATCCAACAAGTTATTGTATGACAGATGTCTAGAAAACAATACATTTCTAACCAATAGTAAAACAGTTGTTTTGCACATGTAGCATTAATTCAGCCATTATGGAAAATTTCCTATTGATTGAATCAGTGAATATTTTATTTAAACCTCAAAATAAACTTACAAAAAAGATAGAGAATAGATTGTGAGAAACGTTTTCCAAATCTTCAATTTATCATGTGCTCAGCTGTATTGATTTTCTCGCATGTTTTTATGTTTTATTCTTTACATAAATAAATATAGAGTTTAAAATACGACACATCAAAAATATTCAAACTTTTATCTTAGTAGAAACATTTGACGTGGATTCATTTAATAATAAATTTTACATGGCTTGAAATTGATTTTGTTTATTTGTACATATTTCTAGAGAATCAAACAATACACCAAATGTTTTAAAAACATGACAAACAAGCAACACTACAACATTTCTTTCACCATCCAACAAGTTATTGTATGACAGATGTCTAGAAAACAATACATTTCTAACCAATAGTAAAACAGTTGTTTTGCACATGTAGCATTAATTCAGCCATTATGGAAAATTTCCTATTGATTGAATCAGTGAATATTTTATTTAAACCTCAAAATAAACTTACAAAAAAGATAGAGAATAGATTGTGAGAAACGTTTTCCAAATCTTCAATTTATCATGTGCTCAGCTGTATTGATTTTCTCGCATGTTTTTATGTTTTATTCTTTACATAAATAAATATAGAGTTTAAAATACGACACATCAAAAATATTCAAACTTTTATTTTAGTAGAAACATTTGACGTGGATTCATTTAATAATAAATTTTACATGGCTTGAAATTGATTTTGTTTATTTGTACATATTTCTAGAGAATCAAACAATACACCAAATGTTTTAAAAACATGACAAACAAGCAACACTACAACATTTCTTTCACCATCCAACAAGTTATTGTATGACAGATGTCTAGAAAACAATACATTTCTAACCAATAGTAAAACAGTTGTTTTGCACATGTAGCATTAATTCAGCCATTATGGAAAATTTCCTATTGATTGAATCAGTGAATATTTTATTTAAACCTCAAAATAAACTTACAAAAAAGATAGAGAATAGATTGTGAGAAACGTTTTCCAAATCTTCAATTTATCATGTGCTCAGCTGTATTGATTTTCTCGCATGTTTTTATGTTTTATTCTTTACATAAATAAATATAGAGTATAATCGGGGTAATTTATCCAATCACCCCGTAGAATCAAACACTGGTTAATATATCAAAGTAGAAGCAGTTTGATGAACTATCGGCAATTATTCCACTTCTAATGATCGCAATATTTGATGATAAGCCTACTTACTTACTTGTACTTATGTGTTAAACATCTTATACTTAGAACGAAATCTGCATATTATATAAACATGGTTAAAGTCATCTAAGCCTATTGGTCCGTCGTAATTAAAAAAAATATTGTTTTTAGAAATGATTTGAAGTCGGTAATACATTACAAGCTTCACGTACACCGTACAATAGGAGTGACATTAAGCAATACGTTTTCTTTAAAGAGAAGACTTCCCACGTTATTTGTCCTAACGTTTAATAATAATAATAATCAATTTGTATAACCCTGAGTGTTCCAGCCAATACGACAAAGTGAAGTAAAGGGTTAGGGTTAGGGTTATGTCACTTCCGGTAACAATGAAACCGTTAAACATGTTTTCACATAAGCATTGCACACGTGTTACAAAATAGACAGAGAATCATCCAAATCCAGGGACATCAATTCCATTTATACATTTGTTACCTGTTACCATGTGTTACATATGTCACTTCCGGTGGCGACATAAAAAACATTATTGGTAACAAAAAAGTTAGCGATTTGCAACATGAAACATATGAACTTTGTATTATAAATATCGGGAAGTAAATAAGTAACCTAGAACCAATAAACTGAAATTAATAAGGCAAAAAATCTTTAAAAAAAGGATCCTGACAAAAGTGGTTATTTCTCGGCAACGGGAGATGCTAGAAGCAATTTGTGGACATCTATATGATCAAATTGATTCAATCTATATCTCCATTGGAATAAAATATCATAATGTTAAACGAATGCTAAATATAACTCACTTCAAGAAAATATTTGTTTTGAAGGCCGAAAATACAGTTTTTTGCCAAAATGACATTACTTCCAGTGAGAATGAAAATGTAAAATTAGATTTATGAAATCAGAAATGTCATATGGCATCACGTGGTGAAAATTTTATAAAAATCGAATAATACTTGACACTTTTATAGACCAAAAACCTTGAAAAGTTACTAGTAGAAAATCATCCTTTTCTCTGCAACCGTACAAGTTAGAAATCAGTTTGTGGTATCTGCATGATCATATTGGTTCATTGTATTTGTTCATTGGAATCAAATATCATAATTTTAAAAACATATAAACAAAAAACTCATTTTAATAAAATACAATTTTTGCCCAAATTAGGTCATTTCCGGTGACAGTGAAAATGTTAAATTGGTTTGATCTAGTCAAATTTTGCATTATTCATCAAATAGTAAAACGAAATTGAAAATCGAATAATAATTGACTATTTTACAGGCAAAATAATGTGAAAAATGACGCATGCAAAACGGCCTGTTTCTCGACAACTGCTGATATTACAGACTAATTTTCACATACATTCTCTTTGTATGGGTTATTGCTACGAGTTTATAAAAGTTACCAAGAAATATTTGAAAATATGAAAACGCTGGATGGGTTGTAAATAGCTTAATTTTACACCTTTTTTCACCTTTTAATCGATATAGCCCGAAAACAAAATGGAAATTAAAAAAACTGAGTCCGATGTTTTTTGCGCCTTTAAAATTTGCTTTCAAAAAGTGGTACCGAACTGTCAAAATTGTCGACAGGAAACTTTGTCGGTAACATGAAAAATGACATTTCCGAAAACGGACCCTATGAACGAACAATAAATAATTACTCTAGGACCGAAAAACTGAACTAGCCAATGGCGGCTAACGTAAATTACTGAGACAAAAATGATAAATATAACTCACTTCAAGAAAATATTAGTTTTGAAGGCTAAAAAACAAATTTTACCAAAATGTCATTACTTCCGGTGATAATGAAAATGTTAAATTAGTTCTATAAAATCATAAATGGCATAAGGCATCACATGGTGACAATTTATGAAAATCTGATAATAATTGACATTTTTATGGGCCAAAAACCATGAAAACTGACTTGTAGAAAATCGTCTATTTCTCTGCAACCGTTCAAGTTAGAAACCATTTTGTGGTATCTGTATGATCGTATAGGTCTTTTCTATTTGTTGATTTTTATCAAATATCATAATTTTAAAAACATTACAAATAATAATCATTTGAATAAATGATGTCATTTCCGGTGACAGCGAAAATGTTAAATTGGTTTGACCTAGTCAAAATTGGCATAAGGCATCAAATAGTAAAAAAAACCCATGAAAGTCGAATAATAGTTAACTCCTTAACAGGCAAAATAACGTGAAAAGGGACGCATGCAAAATTGCCTACTTCTCTGCAACTGCTCATATTACAGACTAATTCTCACATACATTCTCTTCGTATGGATTATTGCTACGAGTTTATGATAGTTACGAAGAGATATTTTAAAATATGAAGACACTGAATGGGTTATAAATAGCTTAATTTTACACGTTTTTTAACCTTTTAATCGAAATAGCCCGAAAACGAAATCGAAATTAAAAAAAACTGAGTCCGATGTTTTATGCGCCTATGCATGGCGCATCCTTTTGTTAATATCAAATTTTGAAAAAATAATATTTGCTTTCAAAAAGTGGTACCGAACTGTCAAAATTATAGTTTTTGTTAAAATTATATCACTTCCGGTGCCAACGGATAACTCTATCGGTAAAAAAAAAATGACATTTTGGAAAAAGGAGCATATGAACTTTGTTTTAAACAAATTATTATTATTATTTTTCCATTTGACCATATCTCAGAAACTACTTGTCGGATCGATTTGATGTTTTCGGTTTTTCTGGGAAAGCGGGTTTGACTTAGATTTTAAAGCTATTTCTAACGTTTTGCGACAATGCAAAATGTCCGAAATCACCGAATTTGTCGTTTTTCGAAATTTTGCCGTAATGTTATCAATAATTGTCGGATTGTAATATTTGATACATTTTGACATAGCTGGAGACAAGGCACATAGCTACAAGTCTTTAGATTTTTTTATTTTCGACGAATCTTCGGAGATATTAGGCGCCAAATTTTGAAAATTTAAATTTTTACGAAAAACTTTTTTATTAATGAATATTTTTATGTGCTATTTTACCTAGTGTTAGAGAGTCATCTGATTTGACCAAAAATGGCAACATCTGTTGTCACCGTATTTTTCCTTGGCCCCCATTGGCTAATTCAGTTTTTCAGTCCTGGATTAATTATTTATTGTTCGATTTGTATAAAACAAAGTTCATATGCTCCGTGGTCCAAAATGTCATTTATTTTGCTACCGGTACATTTTCTTTTCGGCAACGGAAGTGACGTAAATTTAGCAAAAACTGCAATTTTGACAGTTCGGTACCACTTTTTGAAAGCAAATATTATTTTTTTCAAATCTGGTATGACTGAAAGGGGTTCTCCTGTTAAGGCGCAGAAATCAACGCGCTCAGTTTTGTTAATTTTTATTTCGTTTTCGGATCATTTCAATTTAAAGGTGAAAAAATGAGCTATTCACAACCTATTCAGGCTTTTCATATTTTAAAATATTTCTTCGCAACTTTCATAAACTAGTAGCAATAATCCATACGAAGAGAATGTATGTGAAAAGTAGTTTGTAATATGAGCAGTTGCCGAGAAATGGTCAATTTTGCATGAGTCACTTTTTACGGTAGTTTGCCTGTAAAAGGGTCAATTATTCTTCGATTTTCAATTTCGTTTTACTATTTGATGAATAATGCAAAATTTGACTAGATCAAACCAATTTAACATTTTCACTGTCACCGGAAATGACCTCGTTTGGGCAAAAATTGTATTTTATTAAAATGAGTTTTTTGTTTATATGTTTTTAAAATTATGATATTTGATTCCAATGAACAAATACAATGAACCAATATGATCATGCAGATACCACAAACTGATTTCTAACTTGTACGGTTGCAGAGAAAAGGATGATTTTCTACTAGTAACTTTTCAAGGTTTTTGGTCTATAAAAGTGTCAAGTATTATTCGATTTTTATAAAATTTTCACCACGTGATGCCATATGACATTTCTGATTTCATAAATCTAATTTTACATTTTCATTCTCACTGGAAGTAATGTCATTTTGGCAAAAAAATGTATTTTCGGCCTTCAAAACAAATATTTTCTTGAAGTGAGTTATATTTAGCATTCGTTTAACATTATGATATTTTATTCCAATGGACATATAGATTGAATCAATTTGATCATATAGATGTCCACAAATTGCTTCTAGCATCTCCCGTTGCCGAGAAATAACCACTTTTGTCAGGATCCTTTTTTTAAAGATTTTTTGCCTTATTAATTTCAGTTTATTGGTTCTAGGTTACTTATTTACTTCCCGATATTTATAATACAAAGTTCATATGTTTCATGTTGCAAATCGCTAACTTTTTTGTTACCGATAATGTTTTTTATGTCGCCACCGGAAGTGACATATGTAAAACATGGTAACAGGTAACAAATGTATAAATGGAATTGATGTCCCTGGATTTGGATGATTCTCTGTCTATTTTGTAACACGTGTGCAATGCTTATGTGAAAACATGTTTAACGGTTTCATTGTTACCGGAAGTGACATAACCCTAACCCTAACCCTTTACTTCACTTTGTCGTATTAGCTGGAACACTCAGGGTTATACAAATTGATTATTATTATTATTAAACGTTAGGACAAATAACGTGGGAAGTCTTCTCTTTAAAGAAAACGTATTGCTTAATGTCACTCCTATTGTACGGTGTACGTGAAGCTTGTAATGTATTACCTAGGTCAAACCAATTAAACATTTTCAATGTCACCGGAAATGACGTAATTTGGGCAAAAATTGTATTTATAGCCTTCAGAACCAGTAATTTATTCAAATGAGTCATATAGATATCACAAAATGGTTTCTAACTTGTTCAGTTGCGGAGAAATAGACTTTTTTCAACAGGTCACTATTCAAGGTTTTTGGTCCAAAAAAGTGTCAATTATTATTGGATTCTCATAATATTTTCACTGTGTGATACCTAATGCTATTTACGATTTCCTCGGAAGTAACGTCATTTTGGCAAAAACTCTATTTTTAGCCTTCAAAACAGATACTTTATTAAAATGAATCTGATTTGTAATGTTTTTAAAATTGATATTTGATTCCAATCAACTATCCAACACGATCAGGTCGGGTGTTCGATCCCTGCATTGGCCGAGAAAGTTCATCCAGATTTTCCGGCGTGGTTCTCCCTTGTCAGTGATGCAGGACGGAGGGGCTGACAAGGAAAGCTGTCTAGTCGTTCGGATGGGACGAAAAACCGAGGTCCCGTGTACACATTGGCGTGCACGTAAAAGATCCCTTGGCAGTTGGAATTCGATATAAGAGTAGGCCGTAGTGCCGCTGTCCGGGCAAAATTTCCCTCATAGCACACTGTATGGCGTATGTCCGTCTTCATTAGCCCAGGTTAGGAGCAGAACAGTAGGACGTTAAACTCCATTTCATTTCATTTCATTTTCCAACACGATCAAACAGATACCAAAAAAATGGTTTCTAACTTGTACGGTTGCAGAGAAATAGACGATTTTCTACAAGTCACTTTTCAAGTTTTTTGGTCTATAAAAGTGGCAATTATTATTCGATATACATAAAATTTTCACCATGTGATGCCTTATGCCATTTCTGATTTCATAAAACTAATTGAAAATTTTCATTATCACCGGAAGTACTGTTCACTTACATGTAACAAATGTATAAAATGAATTGATTGCGCTGGATTTGGTTAATTCGGCGTCCATTTTATTTGATGTGTGCAATGCTTATGTGGAAACCTGTTTAATGGTTTCATTGGTACCGGAAGTGACATATGTTTAGGGTAACGTGGCACCGGTGAAACCCGTCATTACTGCTTCGCAGTTCTAGTTTAACTATTGTTTTTGCTTTAGTCCTGGTATTAGATAAATGTACTTGTATTATTGAGTTTGGTTTGTTTGTAAGGATGCTATCTTCCTTGTTTATGAAGCGAATTATTGAAATACAATTATCGAATTTGTTATCCCGAGTGACCTGGTTTGTGTCGATTGGACGTTAAAAACCGTTAGTCTCTCTGTCTCTCTCTATCTCTCTCTCTCTCTCTCTCTGGTGATGTTTATATGATAAACCATTTATTCTAATACCATTGTTTGTTAAAATCTATCCACTGAAAGTATCAGCGAGTCACATGGGATCAACGGTTGAGTCCCGTTGTTGGCAAAGTTCCTCATTATGTTCAGGCTTAACCTGGGAGCTTGGCTAGGAATGGTGTCTAGTCGTTCGAATAGGACAAAACCCAGATCACATGCTTACCACTGATACCATGCTAAACACCTTCCTGATAGGCTGTGGTGTCAATTCAAACAGGGGTTTTCCCCATAGCACAGTTCGATAAGAAGTTTTCCCCATAGCACAGTTCAGTCGAAGTAACAAAACCATGGCTCCATTTTATTGGCGAAGGTTGGCTATTATGTTATAGATAGGAGTCTTTTCTTTTGAAAGTTTAAAGTTTTTTGTATGATATTTCTTTTTAAAATATAAACTGTTTTGTGTTTTATCTTTGAAATTTAAACTTTTTTATATTTCTTAATTCAGGGCACATTCCGCTATCAAATGCCACTGAAGTGGTACTTGCACCTTCCATGTTGAATAAACCAATTTTTTTTTTTGGGGGGGGGGGGTTACTATAGGTGGCTCCCCCTACCACACCCACCACTGCCGCAACTTAAGAATTTGGTTTCTGGGGTCTCCTAACCCAGCCATACATCACTAGCATCCCAAACCTTCCGCACCTTCCATGTTGAACAAAACCCACCTAGCTCCCGGACTAATAACGTTGCCATTATTTCAATGTTTACGGCTCAAAATGCATCAGCAGTTCAAAATACTTATTTTAGTTTTACAATTTGCAATTTCTATTGCTCCACAATACCAATGTCGCTGTGTTAAAATACAAAATACACTTTCTAATATTACTTTACAAAATACAGTGAGGTCATGCACTGGTTACTTAGCACATTATATTCCTCCATTCTGAATGGGAATCACGTGACTAAGTGGTTAAGACGCTGGCTCGCTAGCCTGGAGGTCGGGTGTTCGATCCCTGCATTGGCCGAGAAAGTTCATCCAGATTTTCCGGCGTGGTTCCCCCTTGTCAGTGATGCAGGATGGAGGGCCTGATAAGGACAGCTGTCTAGTCGTTCGGGTGGGACGAAAAACCGAGGTCCCGTGTACACATTGGCGTGCACGTAAAAGATCCCTTGGCAGTTGGAATTCGATATAAGAGTAGGCCTAGGCGATAGTGCCGCTGCCCGGGCAAAATTTCCTCATAGCACACTGTATATCGTATGCCCGTCTTCATTAGCCCAGGTTAGGAGCAGAACAGTAGGACGTTAAACCTCATTTCATTTCATTTTCCATTCTGTATTATAAAACAAGTATTTGGGACTTTTACGAAACAGAATAGAAGGGACTGTACTCTGTTCTTTGTTTGTGGATGCAGACCACTATTGAACCTCACCATATCGGTAGGCCTACTAGTTAGAGAACGTAGATAGATATAAACTTTGAGATACTGGTGTGCTTGTTTTTATCTACGATTGGGTGCCTTTAGTTTCACCCGGCAAACTTAATATCTTTATTGGGCTTCTGCATGTTATATCTTAAAAATAAGTTAATTTTATAGTATTAGAAATTATTAGACACGCGCAACCCAAATAATCTACTGAAACAACTTTCATTTATCAGCAAATATTGACAATAAAGTAAATCAAGCATTGTTGTTATCATTGTTGAAAGAGGCATTCATAATTACGGTATATTACTCCTGCGCAACTCGAATCGGGGCCCTGTTTCTCGAAATCTTAACTAAAGATAAAATCCAAATTTTAGTAGATACTTCAATTTCGATTGGCTAAGCACTAAAATCAATCTAATATTAT
Source organism: Patella vulgata (assembly GCF_932274485.2). NCBI lineage: Eukaryota > Metazoa > Mollusca > Gastropoda > Patellidae > Patella > Patella vulgata. Next base: position 60,848,553 of record NC_065884.2, on the reverse strand, counting down.
CCAATCAAATTACTAAATTTGGATTTTATCTTAGTTAAAATTTTGTGAAACAGACCCCAGGTTAGTACTTTGATTGTCTATTGTACACGAGGTCCCGCCTTTAAAAGACGTAATTTCAAATGTCGGAGAAAACAATCTATTAACGCTTCGATTTAAAGAGGGGATTTGTACCCGTGTCAGGTAGGAATTTCTGCTTAAATGTAGTTGGATGTGGCAGAAAGGGGGTTCACATGGCTAAGTGGGTAAGACGCTGGCTCGCTAGCCTGGAGGTCGGGTGTTCGATCCCTGCATTGGCCGAGAAAGCTCATCTATGGTATGGAACAATAACGTTGCCATTATTTCAATGTTCACGGCTAAAAATGCATCAGCAGTTCAAAATACTTATTTTAGTTTTACAATTTGCAATTTCTATTGCTCCACAATAGCAATGTCGCTGTGATAAAATACAAAATACACTTTCTAATATTACTTTACAAAGTACAGTGAGGTCATGCACTGGTTACTTAGCACATTATATTCCTCCATTCTGAATGGGAATCACGTGACTAAGTGGGTAAGACGCTGGCTCGCTAGCCTGGAGGTCGGGTTTCGATCCCTGCATTGGCCGAGAAAGTTCATCCAGATTTTCCGGCGTGGTTTCCCCTTGTCAGTGATGCAGGACGGAGGGCCTGACAGGGACAGCTGTCTAGTCGTTCGGATGGGTTGAAAAACCGAGGTCCCGTGTACATATTGGCGTGCACGTAAAAGATCCCTTGGCAGTGGAATTCGATATAAGAGTAGGCCGTAGCGCCGCTGCCCGGGCAAAATTTTCCCCATAGCACACTGTATGGCGTATGCCCGTCTTCATTAGCCCAGTTTATTGGCAGAACAGTAGGACGTTAAACCCCCATTTCATTTCATTTCATTTCATGTCGCAGAAATATTATAAATAACAATAATCAAACGTTGTTTTGAAGAAAAAATTGTCAATTTCGCTTATTTGAAGCCCAATGTGATTAGCGTTGGAGGTTTGCCACTTGAAACTATGTAGGCCTCGCTCCATCGCTTATCTCGAAACACGGAAGGTTGAGAGATGAGGTTTCTTATCAATCTCGGTACCAGCTAATGGTAGTTCGTTTATTTATAGCAACGACGATTTTGCCGATCACACAAAATACAAACTGTCACGTGTTCAATTCTGCGCTTCGCTAACTTTTAAATGTATATAAATGATATGTCACCTTATTTATGTTTACTTTTAGAAATGTATACACCGAGTCGCACTCTGCGGGTTTTTTCTGATCATTTTTTTACTTGTAAATTGATCAGCAAGACTTTATCATTTGGAGATCAATCGTTTACCGTCCAGACACCCAAATTATGGAATTCCTATTACCTTTTAATATAAGATGTTGCACTAATTTATTATTTTTTAAGTAGCTTCTTTTCTACTTTTAAAACCTATTTGTGATATCAGATTTTATTCTAAGCTACCCTGTTATATTTTACTTAAAAGTTTTATTAAGTCTTCTTATAGATCTATGTATATTTTATTGAATTGTATTGTACAGCGCATCTGAATACATTTTATGGAAGATAACGCTCTATAACTCACTTAATTTCCAATTACACTGACCCCAAACTGTACTGTAGCCTACATAGCTTAACATATAATAAACCAATCCCCATTTAAATAAAGGTGAAACCTTACCCTATAATTATATGATTTGATTAAACCAACTTCTTTTTGTGTAAACAATATTTTATTCCAGAAATTTATGAAAAGGGATCAGGGAACAGGCAAAGCCTATATCACCCCTCTCCTCAACTGCTCTGCGAAATTTCTGTTCACTTTAAAATGGCCTCCAAACCAGAATCACGTGTGTCATGATCATGTCACTCGAAAATACAGAAAAAAATGTTTGGTAAGATAAGATTATATTTTCAGTGTTCCACTTTTCACTTTTTGTAACATAATTACTTATTTGCATGTAAATTGTGATGATATGTGTTGAAAATTTTGCGATTGAACCAAATTTTTCTTGCTCAAAGCCTCGAATAGTGTATCAATTGCAGCCGTAGATACGAATTATCACGGCTATAAATTGCAGCTACCCGAGGACGATCACAGAAATATTTCCGAGTATCCTACAGGAGGCAGAAATGAAATGCCTGAAAAAGTTCCTGCTTGGAGTCGTTGAGAATTATACGGCTGCAAAATAACGCTCTACCCTGTTATTTCTGGTCTAGCCAGAAAAATGTCGAAAAAGGCAGAAGTGACAAAGCAGGGTGGCTTCCAGAACAAATATTTAATTCTTTTTTTAAAGTCTTTATATTATAGTCAATTCAGTAGGCAACAAATTACTAAATAATAAATTAGCTGTGTTTAATTAAAAGAAAGTAAAATTGGTGTTTTATTAACCCGTGAAAGTCACTTAATTTTGCCGACTAGAAAACAAAATATTTTTAAGAGTAACGTGTACCAAAAGCTTAAAAGTCGAAAATTTCTACACTTCTGAAATAATTAAAGATATAATTATTATTATTGTCAATGGTTACTGTCAGATCACATGATCGAGGGGAATGTAGTGTACCGGTACTTTATAAAAAGAAGAGTAGACAAAGGGCGATAAGCAAACAATAAGCATGGCTGTCTTTCAAACTATCATTTCTAGTTTAGGCAAATCTGCCGATTTTTTCACAGTTTTCGGTGTGACAGCAGCATCATTCGTCGCTTTTAAAGCAGCTCTCGGTGTATTTAGATTTATATCAACTTATGTTTTAGCTGGTCTGTTGGGATTGTCAGCTGATCTCAAGAAAGCCGGGAGCTGGGCAGGTGAGCTTTTCAATTTTGTGGACTTTGACTGTCTTTAGTTTAGTATATAGGCCTAGTTGAATCATTCGATAAGCCGAGTCATGTCCAAACAACAAGCTATGGAGTTTTTTTAATAGTCTTATTTAGACTAACTGTCAAAACTATTTAATAAAGATCTTATGCATTATTTTCAATTTGAAATAGAAATATAATTCATTTCATGCATATCATTATGATCATATCGTTACGCAGTGACACGGCAGAAACTTTGACTGTCACTGTGTCTGTAGTATGCCACTGCCAGGCATTCATGTTTGATGTGACTCCCATTTTTGTCTTACAGGATTTAATCTTAAATACCTGACCCTAACCCTAACCCTAATAGAAAGTAGTAAGTTCCATATATGTGGACACAGTACGGACGGATAAGTACATGATCGCTGTACGCCAGTCTTCATTACCCCAGGTGCAGAACAGCTATAGAACGTAATACCCCATTTCAAAAGAAAGACGTTAAACTCCATTGCATTTCTTTTCATTAAACATGCATTATGCAAGAGCTAAATCTAATTATTGCAAGTCTTAATTTAGGCTTCAGATGTTATAGAAATTATAAATTAGATCTTTATTTAAACAACAAGACCAAAATCAACTCTGTAGACCCACGGATGACTCGGCTACAGCTCGGATTTAAATAGGATTTCACTAATTGATTAAATCAGATAAGGGGTAACCTGATGAAAATACGTCAGTTAGATCGAGGCTAAATGATTGAGTGTACTTAGCGAGGCCGCTGTAAAGCGTTTCCGTATGCCATTGAAAACTTTACTTGATATTCGAGATATGTAGGTGGAGTTAACACCTGTCAATCAAACATTCGGCGAAGGTGAAGACACATTTCGCTACCATTTCTAGGCAAATATTACAACGATGATAACTATGTTCAGAATAAAGTAATTTGACTGAATTTTTCAATATATTCTTCTTTCATCATCTACTTTGAACTGTTATAGCAAGAATGGCCAACTCTCTATAAATATCTCCCATAATGTATCTTTAATTAGAGCAAAATAGTTTCCACAAAATATTCAAAATTATCAATCACGATTATATACCGTAATTTTATTAATATTTCAGTTGTGACTGGGTGTACAGATGGGATTGGTAAAGCATATGCAGAACAGGTAAACAAACCAGAAAGCCACAATATTATTGTATATTTTACAATCTTTTTGTAATTTTACAATACCACATATTATGTGATTAGTTGTTACATGTTTGAAAGAAAGGTCAGTTTTGGTATGTTTATGTTTGAAGAAAAGAAGTTTAGGAAATCTTTTTTTCAAAGGCACATCTGTCTTCAGTCCATAAGGTTAAATTTGAAATAAAATAATACCATAAAAGAGGGATATCATTGTGTAAAAAATATTATTATTATTGTAACTATGCAATGCAATATGCAGATAACAATAGCCTGCACAAGGAACTAAGTAAACAACACCCATATCTTGTATCATAGCAACAGGTCTTTACATGCACAGACTGCAGGGCTATGTAATAGTCTTCCTTTTCATTTATGAAATAACCAATCTGTTGCAGTTTTTAACAAAAAGTCTCAGAGCCACGGTGGCTAAGTGGGTAAGGCGCTGGATCGCTAGTCGGGAGGTCGCATGTCCCGTCTGCATTGGGTGAGAAAGTTTAACAGAATTTTCTGACATGGTTTCCCGTGGTCAGTGGTACAGGATGGAGGGCCTGACAAGGACAGCTGTCTAATTGTTTGGATGGGATCAAAAACCATGGACCTGTGTATACATTGACATGCATGTAAAAGATCCCTTTTATTGAAATAAAATTAAAACCATGTTAGTCCCGAAATGACCTAGTTTGTGTCGAGTGGACTTTAAATGGCTCAATTCCGTTCAGTACAATAAATTGCAATTTCATCAGGCTATGCTGTGCGAACGTAACAAGACGCCGCCGTCGTCGCCATCTTTTATTGGTAGGGGAGAAATCTGATGGGCCTAGTTTAAATCTGATTGAATCCGAGCAGGGAGATTATCTAGCGTTGGTATTTTCTTTTTGTTTTCTTAATTAAATGTTAATTAATATTAAGCCGCGAGAAATTTGATTTTTTAGCGAAAATGCAAATTAACGCATCAAGCTTTTAAAATTTTTTTATTTTATCATTCAGATATTTACATATGTGCTGTATGTAAATTGCATCAAATCAATACCGTAAAGACTAATCATTTTCATTTTGCAGCTTGCTGGGGGTTTGGATGGCTGAATGATTAGCATGTGCGCACTTTACCATAAAGTCTGTCATTGAGTCAACTGGCGTGATTTCGATTCCCCGGTTGTACGTGACAAGGAGTAAGGTTGCCTGTCCAACTTCGTGGGTTTTCTCTGGGTCCTCCAGTTTCCACCCATTGCTAAAGACACCTATACGCGCAAGCAGATTGTTGAAATAAAATTAAAACCATATGTTAGTCCCGAAATTACCTAGTTTGTGTCGAGTGGACGTTAAACCCCATTTCTCTCTCTCTCTGTCTCTCTTGCAGCTTGCTGAAAGAGGTATAAATGTAGTATTGATCAGCAGAACAGCATCTAAATTAAATGATCTCGCAAAAGAAATAGGTAAATAATAGAAATCTTTTATTTTATTTTCAAAAACATCAAACTTTATTTCAACGCAACTAAACGGCAACAAATTTTAAAAACTTTCAGACCTTACTTACACAATAAAAAAATTGCCATACAGAATGAAAATGGCCAGGAATCTGGGGATAATTTGTTTTAATTGTTGAATACGCATTTTGATTTAGATATTTCCACAGTTTAAATTCTAGTACTATTCTTGAATAATGCCGGTACCAACGGTTTATCTCTCTGTTACGATAAACAGATGTTATTTTGCTGGCAACAAATTCAAGAATTAGAGTTTTCAAATGATGTATTTGAAAAATGTCACATTCATTATGTCATGATATACCATATTTTAGCTTCATGCGCATACTTGACAAGGTTGGATATTATGAATTAATAATATGGTCATTTGAAGTTTACATTAAATGAAATTCCATTGATGTCATATAGTGGAAAACCTGAAGGTATAATTCATTTTAGCCATGAATATAAGTCCAAGGTGTTTCTCATCAACGGTGCATTAAATAAACTGATATTTTGTACAGTTGTCATGCTACTGGCCATTACTTCAGAGGTTAATCTGGAGAAATCAGATGCACATAGATTTATTATTTTTGGGGTTGTTTTTATGTTGATTATCTCCCTTGTTTTACAGAATCTAAATATAAAGTACAGACAAGAGTGATTGCGGTAGACTTTACAAGAGCAGATATTTACAGTACTATTAGTAGAAGTTTAGAGGGTCTAGAAATAGGAACACTGGGTAATTATTGAAAAAAAAATGAAATAAAATGGGGTTTGATGTCCTACTGTTCTGCTCCTATACTTGGCTAATGAATACAAGCATACACCATACAGTGTGCTATGAGGGAAGTTTTGCACTATCGCCTTCTCTTATATTGAATTCCTACTGCCAAGGAATCTTTCACGTGCATTGCAATATATACAGCTGTCCTTGTCAGACCCTCCGTTCTGCACCATTGACAAGGGGAAACAACGTCGGAAAATCACTATGAACTTTCTTGGCCAAAGCAGGGATCGAACACCCGACCTCCAAGGTAGCGAGCCAGCGTCTTATGCACATGTGCAATGCGAGTTTGGAGAAATATGACGAGACTGACCAGACAAGAGGCATTTTCACCTACTCTTCTTCAATTTGCAAATCTCTGATGTGTAAACAGGTAAACAAGTGATGAACAGGCTAATAAATTCCTGATTTGAACCTTGGACACTCTGGGGGGGGGGGGGGGGGGGTGGATGGCTGAATGGTTAGCGTGCGCGCGCTGTATCATAAAGTCTGTCATTGAGTCGACTGGCGTGGTTTCGAATCCCCGGTTGTACGTGACAAGGAGTAGGGTCGCCTGTCCAACCTCGTGGGTTTTCTCCGGGTCCTCTGGTTTCCTCCCACTGCTAAAGACCCCTACGCGCAAGCGAATTATTGAAATAAAATTAAACCAAATGTTAGTCCCGAAATGACCTAGTTTGTGTCGAGTGGACATTAAACCCCATTTCTCTCTCTCTTGGACACTCTGGTGCTCTGACCAATAGTGTTGAAAATCGGATCGAGATTTGTGATCCGAATACTTTTGTTTACTATCCGAATAATATTCGGATAATTCAGAAACGTGAAAATTCTTGAACAATATCACATCAAAGTTCATATACTCATAATTTCTTACTTATTTCAATGTTTATGAGTGTCTGTGTATGCCGAGTATGAAATCTTACTTTCAATTTGGGAAAAATCATGTTTCTGCCCCCTGTGTATTAGGCTTCACTTAAACATTATGCAAGAGCCAAGTTTGCCTATTGCAGGTCTTCCTTTATAAGTCCTTAAATGTTATATAAACTATTAATTAGACATTGATATCAACTCTACATGCCATTGTTAGCCTGCAATATTTAGTGGATTTGAATATGGTTTGTGATGGATGATTTCGCGTAAAAATGAATAATCAAGATTTTGTTTATTATCATACCAACAGTAGTAAAGATGATCGAGGCTAGGCTAAAAATAAATCACTAATAATATCTCAGTTGACAGTGAAGCAATTTGACTGAAATTTTCAATATATTTCATTTTCATTATCTATTTTTTAACTATTATAGCAAGAATTGTCAGCTCTTTATTTAATCTTACCTATTAATGCCCCTTTAATTCAAAAGAAGTGAAATGGGTATAACATCCGAACTGGGCTAATGAAGACAGGCATACGCCATACAGTGTGCTATGAGGGAAATTTTACCCAGACAGCGGCACTACGGCCTACTCTTATCTCGAATTCCAACTGTCAAGGGATCTTTTACATTCACGCCAATGTGTACACGGGACCTTGGTTTTTTGACCCATCCGAAAACAACTAGACAGCTGTCCTTGTCAGGTCCTCCGTCCTGCATCACTAACAAGAGACAACCACTATTTCAAAAGAACATAAAGAACATCAATCAGATACAAAGCAATGCCATGTATATATTGTGCTCTGAAAGACATTTCAACTAGACCCCGAGTTAACAAAGCATTCTTAGACTTAAAGTAGCTAAGTCCGTAACTCAATATCATCCAAAATCTTCGACATTGAAAACACGATTTCTTTTGCAATTTAAATCAGCATTGGTGTTGTGGTCTTACCTGGAAAAGACGGGCTTCTGATATCCAATATTTAAGACAAAATAAACATTTTACCATTGGTACACGAATCGTGTACCATAATGCGTTTCAGCGCCATTTGTAACAAGGTGCTCAAAGAATGAGGCTAGACATATTCCACAAGTCATGTCAAACGGTGATGCCATATTCTTATTTGGAGAGCATGCGCAATATATACTATCGGTGTTGAATGGAATAACCAGACGCTAGAAACTGTTTTTGGGATGAGACTTCTGGCGTATTTCGCCGAACATAACTGATGACAATTCACAGTAAAACGGAAACGATTGAATGTAAAACAGTTTATATAAATTCATATTACATTATTATATGCGTTGCGACCCATTTGTGCCAATTTCTAGGCCCAAAATATTAGCGATTTAGCTCCTTTAAGTTAAGAATTTACTCAAAATAGTTCGCCTTATTTTAACTAAAATATAGCCCTTTATAAAACTTTTGTTGTTTTAATGTATCGAATACATCAATAAGAAACCATGTGCAAAGTTTTATGTTTCTGGACCAAAGACATTTCTCATAAACAGTGATTGAAAGTTAAGTATATTCTAACTTAAGTCTGAGATAATCAGATTGATAAATATTAATGAGATAATTTGTATTATGTGGTATTGGAAAAGTTGCAAATTAAACGATTCCAATGTATAATAATTTGCATGGTCAGTAGTTTATAAAATCAATGATTTCATGGTCTACCGGCGTTCACTGTAGTCAGTCATGCATATTATTGAGAATGGATGGTTTGACTTTCAAAATGAACCCTAATGAATGTCTAGCTTGTGGTCTATTCGGTGTAATATTTTTTTATACTGTCAGTATGGAAATGGGTACCAGTAATTATCATTTTGAATGGTTTATTTATTAATACTCATCACATTTCTGTTAGTATGATCTATACGGTGTTAGTATTGAAATGGGTAATTATCATGGTGAATATTTTATTTATTAATAATTATGAAATTTCTGTTGGTGGTTGTTGTCATATAAAATAAATTCTGTAAGTCATCATAGCCATTAAAATGTAAAATCTGTTGGTCATGGGTCTGAAAATAAAAACCCTGCCATCTTTGGGGTGGGACACCATTTTTTCTGGAATAACCCTGACTCCAATTAACTTAATTAATCATTAAAGATACATTATTTAAGAGTTTTTAAAGAGTTGGCCATTCTTGCTATAATAACTCCAAAAATAGATGATAAAAAAAGGAAATGTTGAAAATGTCAGTCAAATTACTTTGTTCTGAACGGAATTGTCACTGTTTGGACTAGAAATAGGCATCAATTGTGACTGCACCATCTATGAAAATTGGTGATCGTTTGATTGACGGACGATAACTCTACCCACATATTCTCAATTATCAAGTAACATGCTCAATGGCTATGGTAGCCTCGCTTTCTCCGGTCCTCAGGTTTCCTCCCACTGCTAAAGGTCCATATGTGTAAGCGAATAATATTGAAATAAAATTGAACCATGATTTAGTCCCAAAATGACCTAGTTTGTGTCGAGTGGACGTTAAACCACATTTCTCTCTCTCTCTCTACTTCTTGTCACACACAAGCGGAGAATCAACACCATACCACTTCACTCAATGACAGACCTTATGATTATGATCTAACATGCACACGTTAAACTATTCGACCACCCAATCCACCAAACATTTGTAGAACAGCAACTGACAGCCCTTAACTCATAGGTTTTTCATTGATTATGATAGAATAAAGAGTCGCAGTGGCTCAATCCTGGTATTGATTGATAATGTTCTCCAGGATTTTCCAGAATTGCTTCCCCTTGTCATTGGTTCAGAATGGAGGGTCTGGTAAGAACAGTTTCTAGTCATTAGGATGAGATGAAAACCTAAGTTCCTGTGAATCCATTGACGTGTATGTAAAAAAAAACCTTGACAGAATTCGATATAAGAGTAGATCATAGCGCTGCTGTCCGTGCAAAATTTCCCTCAAAGCATACTGTATAGTATGCCCGTCTTCATTAGCCCAGTCGATGCAGAAAAATAGGATGTTCCATTACACCCCATTTGATTTCATTTCCTACAAGATAAAATGCTATTGAAAATATGAATTTATTCAGATTAAAGTAAGAATTTCAATTCATATATAATTTTCATTACAGTTAACAATGTTGGTATGTCGTTTCCATTTCCTGAATATTTCGTGGAACTGGAAAATCGAGACCAGGTAATAATATATATAATATATAATTTTGCATACCCTGTTAAGCTCATAAATGTTTGCACAACCATGGACTGTATATTATATGGTCCATGGAACAACTTAACGGCTGGTGGTTGTATGCTTTGTTGCATGGCAACCTGTGTTTTCGTTATGTAACAAAATATTGTATTATTTGTGTGTTATTCTTAAATTAAATAAGTTGTGCTGATGGTATATTTTTCAGATTGTAAAGGATATGATAAATGTTAATATGTTATCTATGACTATGGTGAGTTCATTTTATTCTGATCAGCAAAATCCTTAAACATACATTATCTGAGAGCTAAATCCCCCTATTGCAGGTCTTTCTTTAGGCCTGAAATGTTTTTTAAATGATTAATTAGACATTAATTAACTTATCAACTCTCAATGATATCGGATTTCTCCTATATTAAATAGATTAGAACAGTTCAGCCATATTTTGATTTAAGCTAAATAGGGAGGAGCGAGAAGTAGCTTCGAACAACCAGTACGGTGGTTGAAATTATTGCACACGTCTTGTCAAACCTTCAAAGGCTAATATCTTCCGAGTAAATTGATTGAAATTTTCAAATTATTCACTTTACATTATCTATGTTCAAACCATTATAGCAAGAATGGCCAGCTCTTTATCTAAATCTTACATAATGTATCTTTAATTAAATCATTGTTACCAAGTAACATATGAGTGCATTGCTAAGATAGCAACATCAAGTGCAACTATTGTGACCTTATCAGATAATTTGATTTTTACTGTCCATTACAAGTGTTGTGTTGGCAGATAAAGTAAGTTTAGAAGGTTGAACAAATGATCTGTAAAAAAAACATATCTTTTATAGTAAGAATACGACTGGACTCCTGTTTCTAACGACATTGTCATCCAATCAGCTTAATCTCAGGAGTCTTACATAATTTATGTCCATTCATGCCCACTGACATAAAGGGGAAGATCATCCTATTTTTGGGAGGTGACTCCAAATGTTTAAAGTTGCAATTTCATATTTTTACGTTATATTTTTAAAATTTATTAAAATAAAGCCTTAAAATAGATGGTACCTATAAACAGTCCTACCTTGTTAAAGAATAATCCTATTAATCCTATAATTCACTATTGGCAAAAATATCATTTTCCTCTTCAAATTCAAACGTTTGAGGATAGCTACTCCATGGTGGAGAATAGAAAACAAGGGAGGTAATTGTGTTATTATTTCCGGTGTAAATGAGTTTTAAGTGTGAGAATGACACCTATGATCGTATAATAGTGAGTTGACAACCTGTTGAACAAAAGACATAGAAATAATTATGTTTTGACTTTCTTAGAAAATATGAAATTGTAACTTTAACGCATGCGCTTTAGATCAAGAAGTTAAGACCCCTATGTGCAAGAGAATTATTGACATAAAATTGAACCAAATGTTAGTCTCTCCTATCCCTGGACTAAAATTTTGTAACATAACAAATAAACGAAATATTTGAATAATTAAGATGAACAGGGCAGCAACTATGTATGCTTACTATTTCTAGAACATCTGGTATCACTTCTAATTTTAAAATTAATTGATTTTACATAACTGTTTTATTGTAGTCAACCATCATGGCATTACCTGCTATCAATTAACTTATTTTATATAACTGTTTTATTATAGTGAACCATCATGGTATTACCTCCTATCATAGTATCAATTAGAAATACTTTCCCGCGTACAAACTGGGCGTTTTGATGATATATTTGGACAAAAACATATTCAAACTAATTAATTTATCATAATTTTGCTTCAAATCCTTCTCAAAACATTGTAATTGACAAGGTATACCCTGCTATAAAAATCGACCAAAAGAGGTCATGTTTGTGTCACGTGACTTACCTCCCTCGGTACCTATAGCAACCCTTGCGAGGTCGGACAAGAATTCATTGTATACACAAGACGATGTTGTCTTTAATCGCTGACTATTTATTACAAATATCGAATCCTAATTAAATTCTAAGATTATCCAATGCCCGCGTCTTTTTCCAGGATTTTTATCTCAGAAAGTGTTGTACGTCGAACTCTTCATGGTTTATCAACATGTACACCAAGCGCTCTATCTTCGTGTGCAACCTTCGACGTCACGCGAGCAGACATTCCTAATCGTCGGGCTGTCGATTAGGGGAAATGTCATTTTTGTCCAGTATAAGCTCCATGAGTGTTTTTCAGGGAATCCAGTATTTTTCTAGTAAGATTGGATATCTCTACTTTCCATATATACCAAAATTGCCTCACTTCTATTGGAAATAATCATCCGATAAATACTTTTCTGGGAACCTATCTTTAGCTTATTTATATAACTGTTTTATTATAGTTAACCAGCATAGTATTACCTGCTATGGTTGAAAGAAGACGTGGTTACATCATCAACATCGCATCAACAGCTGCCACAGCCCCACTTGCTTTATTAGGCCTTTATTCTGCTAGTAAGGTAAAAAAAAAATTATTTATAGATTCCAGTTTTAGGGACTTCCATTTGTATCACTGTAAACCAGAACATGGCTGCCCTGAAAAGATGCTGTTCCCAATTGTGCATGTTTTGCACAGTGTTCATGCTTTAATCCGTGCGAAAATTTACACACATTGATTGTTTAATTAATTGGGGGAATCATGGGAGTCGATTGGTCAGAGCACCAGAGTGTCCAAGGTTCAAATCTGGAATTTATTAGCACGTTCATCACTTGTTCACCCGTTTACACATCAGAGATTTGCAAATTGAAGACGAGTAGGCGAAAATGCCTCTTGTCTGGTCGGTCTGGTCGGGTGTATGATCGGGTGTATGATACCTGCATTGGCCAAGAAAGTTCATAGGGATTTTCCAGTGCATTTTCCCCTTGTCAGTGATGCAGGATTGAGGGCCTGACAAGGACAGCTGTCTAGTCGTTCGGATGGGACAAAAAACCGAGGTCTGTATACACATTGGCGTGCAGGTAAAGATCCCTTGACAGTTGGAATTTGCATTCGCCAAACCTCAGCAGATTCCAGTACCCTACATCTAGCCTCGGCCACATGAAGAAGTCTGCCATTGGAACTTCTTTCAAGTTCCAGGATTACCAATGGCGTTGCCATGACGATGCCTTTGAAAATGTTTTATCATACGAATATTTCAAAGTCTGAAGCTGTTTTACTTTCAAGTTTATCCGATTTTCTTCAAAGAAGGACAACTCTGCACTGAAAATTCTACACACTCTGCAAACAAGGCAATTTTGAGAACTTTGTTTTAGAAGCGGCAAGTTTTCCTAATAAGTAAACCGGTACCGCATCACAATTGTATAGGTGTAGGTACATATCACTTACCATCATACAGCCCAGGCGAGATGTAGAGTAACGGAATCTGCCGAGGTTTGCCAAGTGTTGAGATTCAATATAAGAGTAGGCCGTAGTGCCGCTGTTCGGGCAAAATTTCCCTCATACCACACTGTATGGCGTATGGCCGACTTCATTAGGCAATTCGGAGCAGAACAGTAGGATGTTAAACCCCATTTTATTTCATTTCATTACATAATACACAAGTACTTTTTGTTAATTTCTTTAATTCTGTTTTGTAGGTTTATATGGACTATTTTTCACAAACTCTTCAACAAGAAGTTAGTAATAAAGGTGTCACAGTTCAGGTATGGTATGAATACCTAAACACTATATTTTTTTTACCTGTTGAAGAAACAACACCTTTACAATCTTATCATGAATATAGTAGGTAAATATATACAGAATATGCAACAAACATAACACTCAAATACAAATAAAACTTAACACCTTTGATTAGAGGGCCATTCCCCCCCCCCCCCTTTTTAATCCCCGTAAGAATTTATGTTGTGTAGGTTTATTTGTAAATGGCCCTCTCATTAATCAAAGGTGTTAAATTTTACTTGTATTTGATTGTTATTTTGTAGCATATTCTGTATATATTTGCCTACTATTCACATACCTATATTATTTGCATGATAAAGACGAAAGTATCCTTGTCGAAACGTCACTTAGTATTAAACTCAGTAATTGTGTATCCATAAAATTGTACCTTGTGTTAATATGTTCAATTACTAAATGCCAATCAAAGAAGATTAATTTTATTAGTGTTTGTTATCAGTTGTTGGGGATCACGTTGGCTAAGCGGGTAAGATGCTGGTTCGCTAGCCTAGAGGTCGGGTGTTCGATCCCTGCATTGGCTGAGAAAGTTCATCCAGATTTTCCGGCGTGGTTTCTCCTTGTCAGTGATGCAGGACGGAGGGCCTGACAAGGACAGCTGTCTAGTCGTTTGGAGTGCACGTAAAAGATCCCTTGACAGTTGGAATTCGATATAAGAGTAGGCCGTAGCGCCACTGCCCGGGCAAATTTTCTCTCATAGCACACTGTATCCCAGTTTAGGAGCAGAACAGTAGGACTTTAAACTCCATTTCATTTCCTTTAAATTTCATTATTAGTTGTGTTTGTATTAAATATATTTAACAACTTTTTCAGGTTGTACTACCAGGTTTTGTGGCAACAAAGCTTTCTAAAATCAAAAACACTAGTTTCTTGATCCCATCACCAACAACCTATGTTCGTAGTGCCCTGTCTACTGTAGGTATAGAAAACAGGACATTTGGTTTCTGGTCCCATGCTGTTCAGGTAATTAACATATGTTACTCTAATATCAAGCTATTTAGTTTGTCAGAAAACACTGAATCCTTAAAATATGGTCACTTGGCCCATTTTGGTTTTCAAAACTTGATTACTGCAAGTTCATATAAGGGGCAGTAACTGTATTAAACACTTCTGGTGGTATTAGGAAGGGGCCAGTAGGCTCAGCTATCAAGTACACAACCCTGCTAAATCATAAATGGCACTGGACAATCGATATCTAGACTTTAACGTCCATTCTTTTGTCCAGATCTTGTAATGGGAAGGAAATGACTGAAATTGTATGTGAACCAGAATATAAAGTGCTAATTTCTTGCTATATACCCTGTAATATTGTAATATATGTACAGATATATAGATCTATTAATATAGGATAGACAGCCTACTGAACCCATGGTGGTTTTCTGGGTTTTCTCAGTTGCCTCAAACTGCTAATCACTGACATGACCTATACACAAGCTACAGAATTAGAAAAATGTTTATATACAGAGGGAGAGAGAGAAATGGGGTTTAACGTCCACTCGACATAAATCAAGTCACTTCGGGACTAGCGTATGGTTCAATTTTATTTCAATAATTCGTTTGTGCGTAGGGGTCTGTGGCAGTGGGAGGAAACCGAAGGACCTGGAGAAAACCCACGAGGTTGAACAGGCAACCCTACTCCTTGTCACGTACAACCGGGGAATCAAATAACACCAACTCCCTAAATGACAGACCTTATGATACAGCATGCATGGGCTAACCATTTGGCCATACAGCCCCCCCCATGTTTATATAAAGCCATCTAAAACCATTGTACATTTGTTAAGACACCATTTTCGAATTTTTGAAACAATTTTCTCTTTCCCTCAAGGGAATAAAAGAATTCTGAACAGTTGACTAGCTGTTTACCCTGTGTTGTACGGGTAGGCCTTCACCCTGCCACTCACTGACTCAGGATGTCGTTATACCCCATACTAAACTTACGTTGTCTGTCTACAATTAGCTCCGCTTGAGAACAGACACTAAACTGGTTGACCGACATTTTAAATCCTAAATCAAGTCTTAGTCGAAAACACTTAAGTATATTTGAGAATTTTGAGAAGTATATATATATATTCTGCTTTTATTTCATTTAATAAAATTGAAGAGGTTTAGTTAGTCTTTATGTGTATAACAGATGTGAACCGGAGTAGGACCACATAACAAAACAGTATACTATTTGTTGGATACGGCGCCCATTTATGGCAGAGATCTGTTATTGAAGTAGATAGTTCTCTGTGTGCAAAATGCTTATGCCCTGTATTTCAGCCCCTGGGCTGCCCTGGTATAACAACCAACACCAAACAGTCTGTGATAAAGTTTGAGGTGACCCAAAAAGATATTACTGGCACTAACAAAAATAATCTATCTTCTATTCTTGTCTAAAAAAATGCAATTTTGGTACTTATGGATATATGTATTTTCAGGGATTTTTGATGGCATCTATACTTCCAAAGATGGTTGAAAGAAATATTATGCTAGGAGCCAGGAAAGCCGGTTTACGAAAAAGGAACCAAAAGAAAGAATAATAAATACTTTTTTTTACATTTTCTTAATTCTGATTAAAATAATCCATATTATCACAATAGTCAAGCACATCAGGCCCCTAATTTAAACATGTCATTTAAAAACTGTTTGTTTTTTAAATCAAATAATATCTGATATATTCTCAAATATGTTATAATGAATTTGTTGATCCAGAAAAAAAATTAGATTTTTTTTGTTTATTTTTCTTTATGAATGATAGTATCAGTGCTTTTTTAAAATGTTATATTCTAGAACTAAAATTTAGAACCCATTTTACCTCTTTTACTAGTATCGCAATTTATATTCATATTAGAACTTATTATTTTTCTTTTTGATAATAATACTGCCTTGTGAAATGGAAATGGGCCTGTTTCATAATTTATACTCCTCTTAAAACTGTTTATTTTTCATAATTATTATTCTATAAAGTCCTATTTATTTCATGACAATAAAAATATTTCCGTTCAATTGTAACATCAATTGCCTTATATACATTGTATAATTTGCATAGTGAGAGTGGATTTGTTGAACCAGGGTAGTGTATTTTTTTTATCTAAAAATAACTGATTATTATCTATCATTCTGGGGCCAGGGCCCTTATTCACGAAAACTTAAACTAAGATACAATCGAAATTTTAAGAAATACTGCAATTCGATTGGCTGACCAGTAAAATCAATTTGCATATATCCAATGAAGTTGCAGTATATCTTAAAATTTCGGTTGTAACTTAGTTTAAGTTTTTGTGAATAAGGGCCCTGTTTCCCGAAATTTTAACTAGGATAAAATCTGAATTTTAGTAATTTGATTGGATAATATTAGATTGATTTTAGTACTAAGCCAATCAAAACTGAAGTATCTACTAAAATTTGGATTTTATGTTTAGTTAAGATTTCAAGAAACAGGGCCCTGATCTTAAAATAAACAAGTTGAGCCGATGATCAGTTGTTAAAGGGGTAGTCCTGACTGATGGACTTTCCGCCAAAGTCTCTTGGAAACTGAAGGTTTGTATTTATTTGATAAATTATAACATAATTACATTGAACTCATCTTGTCTGGAGTTCATTTACATTTATTTTTGTCCCATCCGAATGACTAATTTTTGATAGTAGTTGCACAGTATCAGAATAAAGGTTAACATAAAGTCTTTGAACCCAAATTAACCAGTTTTATTTATTAAAATACTATCTGGGATTCATCCTGAAGGGTATATATATTTATGCTTGAAAGTTAATGACATTGTATGATTTAATATTTCTTGTATTACAGTCCAGCTAATAATTGTATATATTATGTTGTAACTATAGATGTAACAAACCATAGATGTAACTTTAATAATTATTATACAAATATAATGAACATTAAATAGTGACCATTAGCTTTGTGATAATCAGTGTAACAGAGTGAACATGTGACTATGACTGTAACAAAATAGGACTTAGTAACATATATATTAAGTCTGAATGTAACACTAGTGACATAACATAGTAACCCTGTATGCAACAAAATATGAAACATGTAACCAAATATAACTCATGTTATTTGAGAATTTAACAAAATATAACATAAAAACCCTTACTGAATTGAACAAAATGTAGCACAGCAACCTTGAATTCAACATAATGTTTACATACCAACCTTTAATGTTACAAAATATAACTCATATTAATTGAGAATTGAACAAAATATAACATAAAAACCCTTACTGAATTGAACAAAACGTAGTATAGTAACCTTGAATTTAACATAATGTAACATACCAACCTTAAATAATCATTATTTGAACAAACCAAAGCCTAAAATATGAGCAGTACCTAATTAAAACATAGTAACCCTAAGAGTAAAAACAGTAACATGAAAGTGATCATGACTAGAGACACTAATTTAAACAGTACAATGTTGTGATCATTTATGTAACAAACATAATGTTAGAAAATATAACACAGTGGCCTTTGGGTGTACCACAATATGACAGAGACCATAAATGTAACAAAAACTACTGTGTGTATGTTCGAACTTCGTCCACAATAAGATGTTCAGAATTATTTATATAGATACAAATGTAATCCTGATCACGTTGTGTTAATATAGTTGTTTTGGTTGCTTTGTTGAATTATTGTATCTGTTTGTTTTTGTGGGTAAAATTTTATATGATTAAATTCTGTCCTGATTGATATAATTCTCTTGTTGGTCTTTCTTGGGTGCATGTTTCAGAGCTTTCACCATATGTTTGGCGCAATATAGCCTGGCTTGAGCTGACGTGCCATAAAACCACATTTCATTTCATTTTATGCATGATTCAGATGTAGCAAATTTTTTAGATTTCTCAAATCTCATTTGACTTTGCAAATAACAATGTTAATAGATTTTCGTACACCACAGATATGGATGCAGCTTCACATTAGTTTTTGATTCCGGATTTGATTGAGAAAATTCCCCGAAATTTGCCTTATTGTTTTCATTTGTTAGTGGTGCCTGGAAACAAAAATCGTATATGCGTTTGGATGGGACGAAACACTAAGGTTTTACGTATACCATTGGCAGGACTATTTACCCTGTACTACACAATACCACCTCAATATCACCACATACTATCTAATACTACAATATAATGATGCAAAATGGACATATCATTTGATTGTTTTCAAAAATAGAGAGTTATATCGCGGGAAACCGATGTCTGGCTGGTTACAATTTTTGTCCGATTTTGATGAAACTTAAAGCTGAACTCCGATTATAAAATTACAGAAATAATTAAATAAAACAAAGGTAAGGTCCTAAACGACCGCCATACTTGTTTTCAATTTGTAGAAGAAACATGGCGATCGCTTAGGGGTAACAAAAACACACAGAGAGGCTGATCGATTAGGAAAAATCCTTTTTTGGGCGAAAATTTCGACAAAAAATGACAAGTTTCGTGGAAAAGCTTCAAAGAACAATCCAACTTGATTTCTTGTTTGGGGGGAAATTCAACAAAACTTTTGACGTCTTTTAATTATGACGTCACAATTGGTAAAACGTCATCTTATTGTTGTATCATTGAGCTATTTTATCTGCTAAGAGAAAGACGCGCTGTGATAATTCTCTGAAATTTATTACATTTTCTACGTTATTGTGAATCCGGATAGGAAAGTATAACATCAGCTATGACTGTATTGTAAGTATATTTAATTATATTGTAAAGAATTCTATTCTAAAAATTGAAAGAAAAATAACCCGTTAAAATCTCTAATAGGGTTTCATTATTTTCGTAGTTGAGTTGAGAACAGGTAAAAACAAATAGATAAACAGATTTTCTCTGTTATATGTTTTGAATACGGTTTTTGCTTTTTTAAATTAAAGAAATTTGAAGTATAAAGAGTATTTTACTTTCTTTTACGTCTACTTTTATTTTGTATTATATTTATTCCAGAGAAATACCAGAATATAGTGATAGTAGTTTAGACTATTGTGATGTATTAAGTCAGATGATATATGATGATAATAACATGTTTGTTACATTAACTGATGAAGACTTGATCAACTCTACAGTTAATACTTCTAGTAAGTCTAACACTCTTTTGGTCAACTCTACAGTTAATACTTTTAGTAAGTCTAACACTTTACTAGTTATACTTCTAGTAAGTCTAACGCGTTACTATACTAATCAACCCTACCGTTATTACTGCTATTAAACCTGAACACGTTTACGGTGTCCGTTCACAGTAAGATCAAAATCAACATGCAGTTGATGAAATCACACAAATAAAATGGTTAGAATTATTTATTTATTTGTTATCGACTTGTCGCTTGACACGATCATACGGTATTTTGTATTTATACTTACGTGTGAAATGCGGGGATGGGGAAGGGGTTACCGGCGTTTTCGCCTACTCTTTGATTCCAACTGCCAAACAATTATTTGGTGTGCAATACATGCACGAAGACCCTTGTTTTACGTACTTTACTTGTAGTGGATTTGAACATTTATTTATTATATAGGGTCAATTATTTATTTGTCTTTTACTTTCTTATTTTCATTTCTTAAAATGATTTCACTTTTTTCAGTTGTATCTTACTATAAGAAATCCAACCATGGATACGAGAAGATTTGTGAAATGAGAGTTCCAACATCATCATCTCTATCATCAGTATCATCCAATGGAGATACTAAAAATTTGGACGAAGAGTTAGACGACACTTGTCAGTTGAACTTAAACCAAAACCAACATTATTCTGTAATCAACTGGGCTGACGAAATCTCATATGAAGAACCAACAAATATTCCTTATTGGGCATTGATACCTGGATTAGATTTTGATCGACATGCTAAAGATGATTACTCTACCACAGACAATATTGATGACTTCAGTCAAATTTACCTTGAGTATGTTATCAACTGGGCGGACGAACCTGTGTATGATGGACCCGTAGATGTCCCTGACTGGGCTTTGATACCTGCATTTGATTTTAATCGACATGATAAAGATGATTGTTCTAGAAGACATTACCATGAATATGTTATCAACTGGGCTGACGAACCTGTGTATGATGGACCCGCAGATGTCCCTAGCTGGGCATTAATTCCTGGATTAGATTACGACCGCCATATCTATTCTTTCGCCCAAGACAATATTGGAGAATTTGACCCAATCTGCCCTAAATTTGTCATCAACTGGGCTGAAGAACCCGTGTATGAAGGAGCCGTAGACATTCCTAGCTGGGCTTTGATTCCTGATTTTAAATTTAATGCCACTACTGAAACCAGCCAAATAGGATCTGCTCGAGTAACAGGTTTAGATAGCGATGCTAAAGAAAACTTGACAAAAGATTTTGTTAATTGGGCTGATGATCTTTCTGAAGATTAAGTCGTTGATGTACCAGAATGGGCGATGGACAGAAACTTGTATTTTAACAGACACAGAATCAACGCCAAATCATATTTTATTGATGTTGTATCTGGTTTATCTACTATTTGGGAATAATATGTTTGTGAGAGTTCCATCAACCGTGAATTCAACTTAATTGTGGGTATGTTTGTGAGAGTTCCATCAACCGTGCATTCAACTTAATTGTGAGTATGTTTGTAAGAGAATTGCATCAAGCGTGAATTCTTCTGTATGTTTGTGCGAGAGTTGTTTTAATTTAATTGTTAATTCAACAGTATGTTTGTGAATAAGAATAGGTTATGGTTGTTTTAAGTGTGAATGTTTGTGTATATATATGTATATATTTATGAATAGGAATTTGTTGTTAAGTGTTAATTTAACCGTTATATTTATCAATAAGCGTGCTTGAAAGATTCTTTAGTTATTAATTCAACTATATCTTGTTTGTGCGGTATGAATTAATATTGTAAGTACCAGTCACGACTGGTTTTGGATGAATGGGCATAGAATTAGTTTTAAATTATTGAAATAGAGAATTAGTTTTAAATTATTGAAATAGAGAGGGATATGAAGAGGAAGAATTTTGTTATTAAGTGTCGGGAAGGGGGGGGGGGTATTTATTTATCATTTTTGAATAATATATTTACAATATGTTATATTTCAATTTTTATACAGTATTCCACATATACAAGAATTTTTGAATCTTGTAATAAAAATATATCGTCTTTCTTAGGTTATATACGGGTATTATATATATTATTTTTGGGGTCAAATTTATACAAGATTATAGTTTTTACATGTTTTTGAATTTTGTAATAAAAATCCTAATTACAATATGTGTATCTGTTGTATATAAACAGGTGTTATAAATGAATGATTTGTGTGATTTGTACAATGTCAATATCCAATCGTATAGTTCTAACAAAGTCTACAGCAAATGATCGTAAAACATGGGTTGGATGGTGGACATGTTGTGGCCGCTTTACTAATTGGAAAGGCATGCTGAAGCACAAAGATATAGGGTTCCAGGGGCTGACATTATTTGTGTTAAAGATGAATATAAGCCCCTGGTTAGTCCCGTCTACATCGAAAATACGGTTTGTTTGACGTTTCACTCGGATAATGATTGCCGAATCCTTTCCCATAAATGGGTATTTTGGGAGAATACCAACCCTAACCCTTTTTAGAAGACTGAACTTGGGTCCGGCCTTTTCCCCTCTTAAAATGGTTAGGGTTAGTATTGTCCAAAATACACATTTATATAAAGCGGCCATTGTGGACTTAACTTCGGTCCAACTTGTAACACTATTTTAGTTTTACAGAGATCAGTTTAGTAAATACATGTATAGGATTTATTTACAATGGGAACAGAATATCACACATCTATATAATTACAACAGCAATACAGATACTTAAACTATATAAGAACTAACTACATCGGGAACTAACTATATTAAATCCACCATTCTGCCCCTCTGCCAATTAGGCAGCGGCTGAACTCAGGCGAGTCCATGCACTCGTCCAAGCCTCTTTTCTCCACCCGTCTGTGGTCCTCTTTAGTTGTCTGCCTAACTGTCAGCAAACTCCTCGTTATATACCTTTGGACACATGGTCATACATGCAATTGTTTCTTTTATCTCGTCACGACATCCTTACTGACCAATACGTATATCCTTTGATGTAAAGCGGAACGTGTGCACAGATCATAATAATGTAGTTTGTAAATGACATATGGGATTAATTACATGTTTAATTAGATCATCGCTAGTCTGTGCATTAAGATAAGTTTATACAGAGTTGAAAAGTCAATATCATATATTATCAAAAATCAGCTGAGGTCATAAAGTTCTAAGCACCTAAATGACCGTTCAATTTGATGAAAGTTAAAGAGTACTTTGTTAAAAACTTACCGTCGGAAATTCCCGAACCTCCCCAACCGGCCTACAAACATATTCTCGAAGCAATCCCTCTCTAGCCATTACTGTACTGAGACTTGAGTTTTTGACGGAGTGCAGTAAAATAAAGGGAATTTTCATGACTGACCGCTTAAGGTATTTATACTAGCTTTAATGCCAATATGTTAGTATCTAAAAGTTGCTCAGATAATCAAACTTCAGCCATCAAGACTTGTAATCTGAATTTTTTTTATAGGACCTCAAAGTTTTCAAATATTTTCTTTTAAAGATGGGTTCCCGCGTACAAACTGGGTGATTTAATGGTATATATGGACCAAAAACATATTTAAACTAATTAATGTGTCATAATTATGCTTCAAATCCTTCTCAAGCATTGTAATTGCGAAGGAATGCCCTGCTATTAAAATCCGATCAAACCAGGTCATGTTTACGTCACGTCTTGGGAGTCAGAGGAGAAATCATTGCATACATAAGACGATGTTGTCTTTAATCGCTTACTATTTATTACAAATATCGAATCCTAATTAAATTCTCGGATTATCCACTACCCGCGTCTTTTTCCGTCATTTTTATCTCAGAAAGTATTGTACGTCTAACTCTTCATAAAGTTTATCAACTTGTAAATCAAGCGCTCAATGTTCGCTTGTGACCTTTGACATCGTGCGTGCAGAAGGTCATAATCGTCGGGCTGTTGATTAGGGGAACCCTTACATTTTTGTCCTGTATACGAGTGTTTTTTGGGGAATCCAGTATTTTTCTAGTAAGATTGGATTTCTCTACTTTCCATATATACCAAAATTGCCATACTTTTATTGGAAATAACCACCCGATAAATACTTTTCTGGGAACCCATCTTTAAAAAGGGCCATTTTGTTTTATGGACTACTAGCAGGATACCCGGCTTCGCTCGGGGGTCATAACTCCGAAACCGGAAGTGGTAGACTAACGCCACCTGGCCTATGTTACTCCCGGGTCCGAGCTACCCCTATACCCCAAATTTCAGACTCGGGGCAGATGTAGCCGCCAACCCCGAACAGACAGACTTCGCTCGGGGGTCATAACTCCGAAACCGGAAGTGGTAGACTAACACCACCTGGTCTATGTTACTCCCCGGTCGGAGCTACCCCTATACCCCAAATTTCAGACTCGGGGCAGACCTAGTGTAGCTGCCAACCCCGAACAGACCGGCTTCGCTCGGGGTTCATAACTCCGAAACCGGAAGTGGTAGACTAACGCCACCTGGCCTATGTTACTCCCCGGTCCGAGCTACCCCTATACCCCAAATTTCAGACTCGGGGTAGACCTAGTGTAGCCGCCAACCCCGAACAGACAGACAGACAGAAAGACAGACAGACAAGCGACAGTCACAAATATATATATAGATACTATGGTGTATCACTAGTGGCACAGTGAAGGGCAATGGGAAACCTATTGATTGCTTAAAGATGAAATAAAGCTTTTATTCAAATTAGATCTACAGCCAATATTTCTAGCGTGAAGTTCCACTACAACGTTCTCCTTGCTAAACAAACTGTACATTTTTGGAAAACTAATAACACCAGGAACACATAATGGACAAGGGAACACCCAATTACGATACAAGGAATTATCTCCCTTTGTGGAAAATGTCAAATTATAGAGTATTGGTAAGAGTAATTTAGTTTAAACTGAATAGGATTTAACAACAGACAAAAGAGGACCTATATAAGTTCTCCCCAAAATATATCTACTATAATATCTGTAAACCTTTTTATTCGCCCACATTTTCATGTGGGCGTATATTGTCGTCGCCCCTGTCCGTCCGTCCACAGTTTGTTTGTTGAGAAATAACCGAGATATGGGCGTTCAGATTACCAACTAAGCAGCAATCCGTGGTAAGTGCAGATTACCAACTCACTAAACAATCAATGCTGAATTAATAATACTAAATTACCGATTCGCTTATATTCAAGTTCACGTTCTTTATTCGTTTAAGTCATATATATATATCGGGTAATTCAGCTAAGTACGCAATAATATAGATTGCGATAATGAACTATGTTTATATCAAATACAAGGAGTGGATGTTTACATTTGCACAGATAAAATAGTCATGACAAAGTGACACTATCTTGTTTCACTCTCTTTCTTACCCCGTCGTTATAACAGGTAAAAAAATGAAAACAGTTGGGGGCAGCCTTTATTACTGTGATTTATGATATGAAATGGGTTTTAAAGTTCCATAAATTTTGATCAACTTTAAGCGAGAAGGTAGTCTAGATTATTTAGGCCTGTCATTGTTTTAGTTGACTTAATTTGCGCCTGGATGTAGGAGACTGTTATTTAATTGACAACTTGTTCGCTTAAGCAAGCGTGGTCTTCAGCACCAGTTTTGTAACGCTTGGAGGGCATAAAACACGGTAAGATGAATTACCGCAGCATATTAAGTTATAGTTTAATCTAATCCATAAGTTTTGTAATGTGTTATAGTCATATATTGTTATTATTCGATGATATTGACAGTCGACATGCATGACTGATTTATCACGTGGTTGTGCAGGTCCCAGAAAATTCCAGGCACTCGATGCTATTTTATGTTTCTTTATTAAGATATACTATTCAAAAAAAGTAGGGGATATTTGATTTTTAAGTGTTATTAAAGTCACCTAATGAAACTGACGAAGAAACAAATGACAAAATGAAATGAAGTTCACATTCATCGATTTATTCCAAATGATCGTTAGACTAAGTAAGGCACAGACTGACCATTATAAGGGTAAAATGATACCCGGGGTCAAACAGCAAAGTTACCACAGCATCACAACCAAGTCAGTAACGGGTAAATCCTCCTCTGTTTGCCAAACAAGCATTGATCCGACGTGGCATACTCCTAATGAGACGTCTAAGGTCATTTTGGTCCAGATTGTCCCATTCCTGTTGCAACGCAGCAGCAAGTTCTTGGACATTGGCAGGACGTTGTTGACGTTGACGTAACCTCTGTCCAAGCATGTCCCAGACATGCTCGATGGGGGAGAGGTCGGGACTCAGTGCTGGCCAAGGTAATGTGGTGATGTTCTGTTGTTGGAGGTAACCTGTAACGATCCTGGCCCTGTAACATCTTGCGTTGTCATCCTGGAAGATGAAACGGCGGCCATGACGTCGTGCGAACGGCACAACATGGACTGCCAAGATGTTGTCCCGGTAGTACTGGCCTGTAACACGCCCTGCAACAACATGTAAAGCCGTTCTTCCAGCAACAGTGATGCCTCCCCACACCATAACAGAACCACCCCCAAATCGATCATGTCTGATGACGTTAACGTCTTGGAAGCGCTCGTTTCGACGACGCCACACCCTCCTACGTCTGTCCAAAAAATCAACAGTGAACCTTGACTCATCTGAAAACATCACATTGCTCCAGCGTCGATTATCCCAGTGTTGACGATCCCCATGATGATCCCAAGCATCACCTGCATTCCATGCGGTAGCTATTGGTGCGTTTGGGCGTCACATGTAACTGGAAATGTTTCTTCTGTTAGGTTCTATAGTGACTTTTTTCGTAGTCATTTGCATATTTTAGTATTATGCCCCCAAAATCAAATATCCCCTACTTTTTTTGAATAGTATAGTTTATTGATAATTATTGTCAGGTGCTTGATTGGTTTATTTATCCTTTTCAGTCAATCACCACCACCACCTCAACTCTAATCACCATCACCACCACCGTCATCATTATTTATTAATATGTAGCCTATGTCTCTAGTCTTGATGAAAGATCTTCGATCAACTGTATAAGATTTTGAGATGTATTAAACCTGTTACCAAATTAAACAATATTTGGTGCATTGTTGTTTGTGCCCTACAACGTCTTAAAGACCTGACTAATGAAGATAGCGATGTTTGATAATGATTGCTTTTGAAAGAGTGTACAGAAAGTCCAAAATTAATACAAAGCCGTTGCTCGCCCACTTACGGTGCCCAATTTTAAATCTGATGGAACGACGGTGACGGTACATGTTCAGCTCATGAAGAACGTAATTTGTCCAAAGCTTTTGGTAAAGGATACACAGCTAGGGAAGTACATAAGAGCAAAAAATTATGTGGGGGCGTCAGTCGATACATACATGTAAATATGCACCAGATCACGACCGTTTGTTCAAATATCCCCCGCCCCCCCCCCCCCTCCACAATGCAAACACACTCACTCTCCCCCGAACACATCCACTTTTCCCCCGGAACCCACTACTTCAAATCCCCTAAAAAATGCCTGGTTAACAATGTTAAGTTTGTAATTATAGGCTGACTTAAATTCCGTAAAAAAAAACGAAACGAAAAACATGGTAAGATTGGTTACAATTGTACCTCAAATCACATAACGAAAAGTCAACTAAAAAGAGTGAAGGAAATGTTATATTGTAACATATCAGAGAGAAATGCATATAATTAATTTAACATGGACTAGTCTGTATTTTAAAAATTTTTTTTTTTTAAAAAAATATAGCCGCGGCAGCTCAGTGAGTAAGATTCCGACTCGTTTACCAGGTCTGGGGTTCGCTCACGATGTTAGCCGAGAAAGTTCATCATGATTTCCCCAGCGTGGTTTCCCTTTGTCAGTTGTGCAGAACGAAGGGTCTGACCAGGAACAGTGTCTAGTCGTTCGGATGGTACGAAAAACCGAGGTCCGCTGTTGACAATGGCGTGGGCTTAAAGATCCTTTGAAATAAGAGCAAGGCAAAATTCACCCCACGGCATATTATCATACGGTCTGCCATTGAGTCTACTGGTGGGGTTTCGATTCCCAGGTTGTACGTGACAAGGCGTAGGGTCGCCTGTCCAACCTCGTGGGGTTTTTCCGGGTCCTTCGGTTTCCCCTCATTGCTAAAAAACCCTACGCGCAAGCGAATTATTGAAATAAAATTGAACCATGTGTTAGTCCAGAAATGATCTAGTTTGTGTCGAGTGAACGTTAAACCCCATCTCATTCTCTATCTCTCTCTCTCTCTCTCTCTCTCTCTGGTGCTGAAAAGTAGGACCATAAACACCATTTCATTATTTGGTCTTCTAAAAGTGGGCGTATACCGAATATAGTTGGTTGTCATAATGTGTGTTTGCATTAATATTCACATGACTATGGTATCAAAGCATTGTGATATTTATTAATCTTTAACCAGATATCATTTGACCTCTTATCTGGTGATTTCCTTTCAATCTTGCCCAATAACTTGTTCGTCTTAGATTACAATCCTGTGGCCGACAAGCTGGGTCACATAGCTCAATAATTCATTTGGATCTATAGCTGGGATACAAAAACATCGAAAATGTCTGAAAAAGCAGGAGGTAATAAAAAAAATTTTTTTTCAGTCACACGCACACTATAATGTACAGAAAGGGTCTATACGAAAATAAGGCTTTGAAGTCTTTGAACTCCAGAAAATTCAATAGATATTTGGTATATAGGTTAACAGACTGTACAATACAATATACATGTATGAGTGGGATTGTGTGTTTTCAGTTTATCCCTAACCCTGACGCATTTGGTGCCAAGAGACTTGGTGTAATGGAATTTCCGATACCATAAAACCAAACGTAATTATAACGCAGACATTTTGAAAGGTGAATTTTCCTATGCTGGAATTTTCAGAATGCTGGATTTGGTCTCCCCAACATATTGTCTGATCACTCCAACCTGATTGACCTTTCCAATTGGCCTGATTTTACCAATCTGATTAAAATACAGACATATATTTCGTTTCGTTTTTTATACTTTCGATGGCCTACGCTAGTGTAGTAAAGACAAGTAAAACGAAATTTTGAACTATAAAAACGAAACGAAATAGGATCTGTGCTTAAATCAGATTGTGATCACCCCAAAAGGTCTGATCTCCCTAAACCGGCCTGATATCCCCAACCCCTATGAAAATAATTAACACCATAGTAGTAACTAGCTTTCAGTAGTATTCAGCAGTGTCCCAATTTCTCTGTTTTGTGCCATTGTCGCAACACAGCCATTTTGACGTTGATGTACCATTAAACCATATTTCAGCCATTCTTTTGTAATTCAGCTTGATTGCAAGCCGGTCCGTTAATAAATACTCACGTGACACAAAATGGCGAAAAGTTGAATCCGACATATAACAATATAATCGTCACAGTATGTGGATTTTAATACCACAGGGACTATACGACACCATGGTGAGAAATGGTATCAAATGTTCTAAGAAAATGAGCATACACAATATCGTACAAGACACCCATGAATAGTTTGGATGTCAAAAACCCAAATTAATTTCTAGAAGGTAACCTCTTGAAATGATCATAAACAGAAAAGGTTTTGAAATACAAGAGTGCGACAGAAATGTTTAATTATTATAAGTGGTATCAGGTGTTATAGAAATTAAAGATAAATGGCGTTTCCTCCCTTTATTTAATTGTTGTCCCACTTATTTTAATGTATTGTATCATGGCAGGATTACCACCAGACTATACTGAAACCTTGAATAACTCCGGGGGCAGCAACAACTATGGTACTGGTTATACCAATTACGGAGCTGATCAACAGCCACAACAACCAAAACCCGAATACGGGCAGCCCCAACAGTACGGACAGCCCCAACAGTACGGACAGCCCCAACAGTATGGCCAACCCCAGCAGTACGGACAGCCCCAACAGTATGGCCAACCCCAGCAGTATGGACAACCCCAGCAGCACGGACAACCACAACAGCCAGGAAATTATAACAATGTGGTGGTAAATATACAATTTCTTAACTTTTCCGCACTAATTGTTAACTAATGTACAAATGGTTAACTGTATACAAATTGTTAACTTATGTACCAATGGTTAAAGATACATTATGGGGGATTAGATAAAGAGGTGTTAGTTCTCATTATAATAGATAAAAACTAGAAAATATAAAAGGGAATTTGCTGAAAATTTCAGTCAAATTGATCCACCCTGAACCGCGTATTTAGCGATTGAATTTTGGACCTAGCCTTGATCATCATTACTACAATCGCTAAGATAAAAAACATTGTCTCGATTATCCAATTTTTGATTTATTCAAAGACAGTAAATCGGATTCTAATCAAGTAAATACGCAAGCTATCTATGCTATCGAGAGTTGATTAGGGTCTGGATAAGTTAATTAATGTCTAAAGAAAGACCGGCAATTGGCCGATTTAGCTCTTGCATAATATATGTTTAACTGTATACAAATGGTCAACTTATATACAAAGGGTGAACTTTATGTACACACGGTTAACTGTATGTAAAATGGTTAACTTTATATACAAATGGTTATCTTTATGTACAAATTTATGTAAAGACGTTTAACTTTATGTATAAATTTATGTTCAAACGGTTATCTTTATATGTGAATTATGCAAAAACGTTTAAGTTATTTACAAACTGTTAACTTTATGCATAGGTGGCTAACTATTACACAAACGGTTAACTTTATGTACAAATAATTTTCTTATGTACAAATGGTTAACTATATGTAGGCCCTACAGACGGTTAATTTATGTGCAAACGGTTAACTTTATCTACAGATGGTTTACTTATGTACAAACGGTAAACTTTATGCACAAATGGTCAACTTTATGTATGCGTAAACTTTTCTAAATTATGCACTCTACTTTTAAATAAATTGCTATTATAAAATAATATCGGAAATCTTGGACTCTTCCGGAATATGAAGGTGTATTCATTATATGCACCTATACATTTCGGAGACATTAGCTCTAAAAGGAATTCTGTACAATAAATTCAAATAAGCCGGGATTTACCGGAATGTATCGAGGAAAGCCGATTACTGTTTCACAATCGATGTAATTTGTTTCGTAATAATATACTATTCCAAAAAAGTAGGGGATATTTGATTTTGGGGGCATAATACTAAAATATGCAAATGACTACGAAAAAAGTCACTATAGAACCTAACAGAAGAAACATTTCCAGTTACTTGTGACGCCCAAACGCACCAATAGCTACCGCATGGAATGCAGGTGATGCTTGGGATCATCATGGGGGTCCAACCCAAGATTTGCACGACTCTGACTTTGAATGTTACAGTCATTGTGGCATTGAATTCCAGGGTGGAAACATCAGTTTAATTGTTTTAGTGACCAGAAAACAAATTTTGATATGCGTCGGCTTACCCAAAATGAAAGGTTACGTGCCCTTGGCATGCTACAGATCGGCACAACACAGGCGGTTGTGGCGCGGACGATGAATGTTTCTCAGTCTGTCATAAGCAGGCTATGGTCCAGATACCGTGATACACAATCTGTACAGGACAGACCACGCTCAGGTCGACCAAGGGCGACAACTCAAGCCCAGGATCGATTTATCCGTACCTTGGCCTTGAGAAATCGTGTCATCACAGCAAATCAGATCAGCGCTCGTCTTCAAACAGACACTGGTGTGAGAGTGAGTGGCCAGACGATTCGGAATCGACTGCATAGGGGTCACCTTCGCGCCCGACGTCCTCGCGTGATCCCTTGTTTGAGAGATCATCACATTCAGGCAAGACGTCGTTGGTGTAGGGATCGTCAACACTGGGATAATCGACGCTGGAGCAATGTGATGTTTTCAGATGAGTCAAGGTTCACTGTTGATTTTTTGGACAGACGTAGGAGGGTGTGGCGTCGTCGAAACGAGCGCTTCCAAGACGTTAACGTCATCAGACATGATCGATTTGGGGGTGGTTCTGTTATGGTGTGGGGAGGCATCACTGTTGCTGGAAGAACGGCTTTACATGTTGTTGCAGGGCGTGTTACAGGCCAGTACTACCGGGACAACATCTTGGCAGTCCATGTTGTGCCGTTCGCATGACGTCATGGCCGCCGTTTCATCTTCCCGGATGACAACGCAAGATGTCACAGGGCCAGGATCGTTACAGGTTACCTCCAACAACAGAACATCACCACATTACCTTGGCCAGCACTGAGTCCCGACCTCTCCCCCATCGAGCATGTCTGGGACATGCTTGGACAGAGGTTACGTCAACGTCAACAACGTCCTGCCAATGTCCAAGAACTTGCTGCTGCGTTGCAACAGGAATGGGACAATCTGGACCAAAATGACCTTAGACGTCTCATTAGGAGTATGCCACGTCGGATCAATGCTTGTTTGGCAAACAGAGGAGGATTTACCCGTTACTGACTTGGTTGTGATGCTGTGGTAACTTTGCTGTTTGACCCCGGGTATCATTTTACCCTTATAATGGTCAGTCTGTGCCTTACTTAGTCTAACGATCATTTGGAATAAATCGATGAATGTGAACTTCATTTCATTTTGTCATTTGTTTCTTCGTCAGTTTCATTAGGTGACTTTAATAACACTTAAAAATCAAATATCCCCTACTTTTTTTGAATAGTATAGTTTGAAAGAGTACACAAAGTGAGTGTAACGTAGATAAGAGACTATACTATATATGGGAGAGAGAGAAAAAAAAAACCCACAAAGCAAACATCTATAATTTTCCATAACCTTTGTAACTAAGACCTATATACGTAGATAAGAAGCTATACAAAATTAGCAGCATAGAAAAAAAAGCAAACATCTATATAATATATAATATCCTCAAAATAATGCGGCGGAGGTCACGGTGGCTAAGTGGGTAAGGCATTGGCTCGATTCCTGCATTGGCCGAAAAAGTTCATCCAGATTTTCCAGCGTGGTTCCCTCTTATCAGTAATCCTGGACGGAGGGCCTGACAAGGACAGTTGTCTAGTGGTTCGGTTGGGACGAAAAACCGAGGTCCCGTGTACACGTTGGCGTGCACGTAAAAGATCCCTCGACAGTTGGAATTCGATATAAGAGTAGGCCGTAGTGCCGCTGTCCGGGCAAAATTTCCCTCATAGCACACTGTACGGCCTATGCCCACCTTCATTAGCTCTGTTCGGAGCAGAACAGGAGGACGTTAAATCCCATTTCATTTCATTTCAAAATAATGGACTCATTGGAATATCAGTCAATATCACGATGTTTTATAACTAATGTAAAAGTTATCAAATACTCTTATTCGCATTAGAGAATATCACGGATAGTTTGTTACATATTTATCTGAATTGAAAAATAGCTGTCGGTCCTATTATAACATTGTTAGTTTATAATTTAAATAATTTACAGCCGACCATCGTCATTTGCATATTTCGAACAATATCTCATTTTTTTACGATTTAATTCACGCAAACTGTACCCAAGTCTCAAATTGATTATTAAACATTTAGTTAACCAAAATATCAATGCTAGATTATCTCCCAGTAAATATTGGGTTGAGAATATGCATAATACAGAGTACTTTTGGTCCCAAAACTGCCTTTCACATTATCCCCTCATTAAACATACATTATGCAAGAACTAAATCTGTCTATTGCAAGTCTTTATTTAGGCTCCAATTAGACCTTTCTTTACACGACAGACTCAAAATCAACTCTGTAGACCCTCAGATGGTTTGGATACAGCTTGGATTTAAACAGTCGTACATTTCAAATTAAATCAATAAATTGCGGACTAAGCTAACGTTTACCGTTAGTCACTGACGTCACTGCGGGAAACTGGTGATAAAAGGCCTGCCATGCGAGGATACCATAGCCATTGAGAATGCAACTTGATAATCGAGAATATGTGGGTGGAGTTATCGTCTGTCAATCAAACGATCGGCAATTCTCGAAGACGGTGCGGACACAGTTGATGCCCATTTCTAGTCCAAACTTCCGTTCAGAATAAAGTAATTTGACTGAAACTTTCAATATTGTCTTTTTGAATTATTATAGCAAGAATGCCCAACTCTTTATTAAACTTAGTTAAAACTAACTAAGATAAATAATAAGATAAATCTGA
This sequence comes from Patella vulgata, assembly GCF_932274485.2. NCBI lineage: Eukaryota > Metazoa > Mollusca > Gastropoda > Patellidae > Patella > Patella vulgata. The sequence continues at coordinate 60,814,439 of NC_065884.2, read as the reverse complement.
AAATAAATTGGAATATAAAACGAAAGTAAACATAACCTGAATTGAATAATATATATGTTTATAATCAGGATGAACAATCTCGCCATTTGTTTAAAATAATGTTCTGTTGATTTCAAGGTAGAATAATTCGGGTAGTGAAAAATTGAACTACACTTTACGAAATCGACGAGTATCGATCTTATAATTAACATAAGCATGTATAGGGTCATGTTTATGAGATTGTGAGGGATTGGCTGATTAATCATAGAAAACCCATGTATTTATTTTAACCGTCGTTATCGCTTCTGTCATTATGATATCGGTGTGTGGCTGGTATCTTAGTAACCCGATCTAATCAAAACTATTTTGTTATTTAAAGCTCGTGTCAAACAGTTTCACCTTATTCACTTCGAGTGATTGAGACTTATTTTCGGATGGCGAGCACCATTAAAGGGAGACTGTTGCTGTCCACAAACTTCACGTATGTGATAGAATAAGTTAAACAACTTCCAAATATGATTTCTTAGTAAAGATCGTTGCTATGGTTGATCTGTACCTTCCGGAAGTGACGCACGTACAGGAGACTAGTCGTTGTTATGGATTAAAGTAGAGGGTTGTAATAGGCCTGTCGAGTTTCCCCTCTCTTACAATTCATTTGAAGACGAGCAATTGGATAATTATTTTTCTTCCTTTCTTTATCTTGTGGGCCGTTGCAATCGGTTCATGGTTGAATATTCAGATTCGAACTAATATTCTTTGACGAATATTTGATGACAAAATACTAAAAACAAATACACACCCCTACATCAGATATTTGTGATACGCCCCCTTTAAAACGGACGAGTTATCTATTAGTAAATAAGTCAATATCACCCTATCCTTTATTTTGTATTTGATAGAATATAGGATATTTTATAGCCACAAGTACATTCGTGTTTACATCGCAAGGGGATTTTTCTTGTTTTTCTTTCCTGATATAAAATGAATACATAATTAAACATGCATTATGCAAGAGCAAAATCTGCTTATTACAAGTCTTTCTTTAGGCCCGAAATGTTATCTAAATTATCAATTAAACATTAATTAACTTATCCAGGCCATAATAAACTCTCGATGTCAAGGCTAGCCTTTGATGTTGGCTGGATTAGATTCCTATATGCCGCAACGGCTATTGATAATTAAATCAGAAAAACTGGATAATCGAGACTATGCTGTTTATATTAATGATTTTAGTAATGATGACCGAGACTAGCAAATTACCTTTACACTATCTAGTTCTTAACTATTATAGCGAGAACTGCCATCTCTTTATCTAATCTCCCATAATGTATCTTTAATACAATGATGCTAAAGCGATTCCTCAATGATAAAGTTGCTTGTGACTGCATCTCTACAAAAAATCGATATTGGTTAGAATAAAATGCATACCCTTCATTTCACTTGATATATTAAAGATACATTATGTAAGATTTATATAAAGGACTGGGTGTTCTTGCTATCATAGGTCAAATCATGAAAATTGGCTGTTGGAAGATATAGCGTAGATTATTCATTACTGTAACAAGGGTACTTGACAACCGAGACAGAACCTCGGTCGTTAACTTTTTAAAATCTTGCAAATAATCTAGACTCTAGAGCGTTGATTATAGACTTTCTATGCGAATAAAATAATTTAAAATAACATTTTAAACCAAACAAAAGGCCTGCAATAGGCATATTTAGCTCTAAATCTCTAAACACGTCTTAAAGGAACCAAATCGCTAATATTTGAGACCTAGAAATTGACCCAAATGGGTCGCAACGCATATGATAATGTAATCTGATTGTATATAAACTGATTTACATTTAATTGTTTCCGTTTTGACTCTAATTTCAAATCAGTTATGTCCAGCGAAATACGGCATGAGTCTCAACCGAATAGCTATTTCTAGCGTCTGGTTATTACAGTCTATTGCGCAAGCTCTCCATATAAGATATGGCGTCACCGTTTGACATGAGTTGTGGAATATGTCTATCCTCATTCTTTCTGGTCACTTGTTACAAATGACGCTGAAACGCACCATGGTTCACGATTCGTGTACCAATGGTAAAATGTTTATTTTGTCTTAAATATTGCATATCAGAAGCCTACCTTTTCCTGGTAAGATCACAACACCAATGTTGATTTGAATTGACAAAAAATTCGTATTTTCAACGTGTAAGACTTTGAATGATATTGAGTTAGAGACTTAGCTACTTTAAGATCACGTCGTGATCAACCAAATAAACGGAATGATAATTATATCTTAAATTTAATTTTTGTTCTAGGTTACTCAACCAATGGGCAACCAGATAGCAATTGCACCACCAGACCATTTAACATTGGCTATTATTGCCACATTATTATGTTGCTGGCCAATCGGTATTATGGCCATAATGAGAGCCCTTGACGTAAGTATTAGTAACAACATCATAGCGTGATGGCAGTTATGTATTTCTCACCCAAGGTTATTATTATTGGGTCAATATCTTTAAGTGACAAGAAATATTACAACACACGGTACCCGAGAGTCACCAATAGCATCGAGAATCATTGGAAATGTCGATTGTAGATGATGCCCCCATTTCATTTGGAAGTGTATTGTCCTCAGCTCGCCTGTCAGTCCACAATTCTTGTAACCGTGCGACGTATCACAGTGTTTTTGTTCTTCTTTAATCCAGCTGTCGCCTGTCTGATTATTCGGCTAGTCCCTAGGAAGGACCGTCTTGAGTTGCACACCAATTTTTCGCAGTATTAGTGCCCTTTTTTTTGATTATTCAGCTAGGAGTAGATACCTATCAAAAGTCAGATTCACTCAAAGAGTTACTGCCCCTGTCACCGAAACCAACTGAGATTATTCTTATACTTAATGGTATTATACAGATAATCATAAATTCAGACTCGAACATCAAGTCCTTACGTCGCTATTTTCCCGAGAAATCATCGTTCAAAGCTGCTATTAAGAACATATACATTGCCTGTCAACTCTATTGTGACCCAGCATTGCCCCCAATCTGTTTGGTAGCATGGCTACCTAAGTATTTCACATTTATTCAGTACTGGTTTACCGTGTTCTTTATTTTGTAGGCACGTCGGGCAGTCGAAAGAGGTGACTTCGTAACAGCAGCATCAGAAGCCCATCAAGCTAAACGTTTATCAATGATTGCCATGGCCCTGGGTGCCGTTTTGGTCGTCGTTACTATAGTGGTTGTCGTTGTCGTGGTAACAACCAGTGATGCATACACTTGTTATGGTTACGATTGCTAAGATGATTTTTGCCATACCTTAAAATGTCCCAAGAGGATAAAAAGTTGCAAATATGGAGAAATCAGCCAATAAACTATAAATTATTTTTTAGTATTTAATTTTACAAATGTAGGCCTATACCTGAAAATTATTGGTTGTGTAATTTTTATAATGGCCACGTCGAATTCTAATGAATTCTGTCTTTGTATATATTTTGAAAACTAACACTTGATCCCCTCAAAAATTAAGCAAGAAAAATACCATCAGTTATATTTCCAATATTTTGAACTCGCCCCTCACCATAACGGTGTTTCCCATTTCCGTACAACGGTGAACAACTTTTTCCCATCACAATTTGTGTTTATATTTGAAACAACTAAGAATAAATTTGATTTTGAATAAAAAATAAATATGTAAATAATGTATATAATTTTAACAGAAATTTAAATAAAGAAACATCAGTACATTTAAACCTATTATTGATCTTTCTATAACATCTGATACCACTTTATGTTTATTGGAGAAATACACGTCGATTGATAACTTCACGAAACCCGTTAATAATCTCAGATCCCAAAATTTTAAACTTCAACAGGGTTCTTCCTTTTATCGCAATAAATAATCCCACTAAGTATTTAAAAATTCCACCACGTCCTGTATCGTGCTCACAAGATTAGACGTAAGTGGGCGGATAACTCTGAATTGCAGTGGAACGGGTCTAGATCTAAATTCTGGAAGGGTTGTTTCTGATTACCCAAAGAACAGTCCCGTAGACCGTCCACATGACGTACAACAGAGTTCGATAAAATAATAAGGTGTTGCCCACCTTCTTCTTTTTTTTCTTCTTCACCTTGTTCCTTTTCTCTCGATTCCAATCTACTTCACAGAGGTATTGTGAAATCATTATAGCTCTGTATGAGATGAATGAGCTTTAAAGGTTAAAATGCCTTCTATATGTGACGTCACGTCATACGACGTCGATCATTGGCTCGATGGCACGTGCATTGTTTACATATGACGTGGTGTCGTAAACTGGTCCGGGCAGAATGGTGAATTTTAGTTAACCACTCAGTTAACTACTATTTGTGGTGTTCATACTATACATGTTTTCAAAACCAATCTTTCCGTAGTAAAAAACAAAATGCCATGCAAATAAATTACGCAAAAGGAGACAGAAGGAATTATCTACAAAGTAAACGAAATGAAATGGGGCTTTACGTCCTACTGTTTTGTTACGACTGGGCTAATGAAGATGGGCATACGCCGTGCAGACAGTGGCACTACCTACTCTTTTATCGAATTCCAACTGTCAATTCGATAAAACTAGTTCATTCGGGTCTCATTTACATAGGCGTACGGGCTCGATGACAGTTAGGGGGGCAGGAACCCGAAGTGCCCGAAAAAATTTCGAGTTTAGAGAAAGCGGCGCGGTCTTCCTCGAGAAGCGAAGAATCGGAGCTTACCTTGTGTGGACCCCCCCTCCCAAGAAAATTTTGGAATATTTGACGGCTGCAAACACGTTTTCCTGCTATTTCAGCCCGTGAATAAAGCAACTTCAAAGTGGTCTAATATAGGCTAATTAAGATGGCTGGCTCGAATTCCAATCAAAAGATCAATCATTTACAGTCCACAGAGACGGGACCGTTGGGAGAAAATTTAAAAAAATTTAACTGCCGCAAACGCGTTTTCCGGCTATTCCAGCCTGTGAATACAGCAACTTCAATTGGTCCAATATAGCCTGCCTGGCTGACCCGAATTCCAAACAACCAATCAATCGTCGCGGGGTATGGGGTCTCACCCTCCCGGAAAATTTTTTGAAAATTTAACCACCGCAAATGCGTTTTCTGCTATTCTAGCCCGTGTAAGCAACTCCAAAAGTATCCAATGGTTTTGTAACCGAAATCCCATTCTGAATTCCAAGCATCCAATCAGACTGTTGCAGCTGCATTCACAAATAATAATCGATGCCCGAAAAATGTCGCACAAAGTAGAGTGGCTCTAGACAAAATGTTTTAATTCATAGTCAACTCAGTACAAATTCGTGGTATTCAATTAAAATAAAAGTTAGTGTTTTATTAGAGCTCGATGACAGTTAGGGAAGCAAAACTAGAAATGCCCGAAAAAATTTCAGGTTTACAGACAGCGGCGCCGGTTTCCTTCGAGAGGCGAAGAAGCGGAGCTGACCTGATATGGACCCCCCAAGAAAATTTTAGAATATTTGAAGGCCGTAAACGCGTTTTACTGCTATTCCAGCCCGTAAAATTAGTGTTTTTTTTAGATTCCGGGCACTTTAATTTGCCAAGTAGATGAAATAAAAAATTTTTTTTCACTTTACTCGTCTGCCCGAAAGTTAGGGGGGCAGCTGCCTATGCTCATTTATTAAAGATCATTCTGTTTCCTTGTTCAATGTTAAGTGTAGCAAGGGAGGTAACTACAGTAAGACATGACACTATGGGGATGCTCGATTGTTGACGGAATTGCAATCGTGTGACGGGGAATTCAGTCCTGTCACGGTGCTGATGTGGTGTGAGTAGAATCGCGACGTAATAAAACACAACGAACATGTTTCAATTGTCATGGTTGGTTGAGATATTTTCCTATGCAGTCGGTGCATTACATTCTAGCCCCAAATCCACATTTTCACTCGATTGTCACTATTTTGGGGTTTGACAGAATTCAATTTGGGCACGTTCAATCGAGCATCGCCATTATCAGTTAAATAATATCAAATATTGTATTGAAAATTTCGAATTTCTTTTTTTCTGAGTTAAGTTATCGGTGTTTGATGTTTTTATAAGAAATTACGCAATATTACCTATTGTCAAGTACCATGACTACGATAAGAAACGAAATGTCGATTTTCATTTTTAAAGTTACACTATCAAATGACGCGGGTGCTCTAATCCATTCATTCAATATCTAAGCCATTAGATACTCCAGAGAGTTGCGTATGGGTTTATTATTATGATGTTTAAATAGTAATTTATATCAAACCTGAAGCTAGAAAAGAGATCCTGTTATAGGCATGGGCAGATTTAGCTCTAACATAGTGGATCTTTAAGTTGGGCGTCGATCGCAAAACGGTTCTGTTCTTTTTTTTTTCAAATATTTTTTAAAGGAAAATCTTGATCAATAGCCAAATTTAAGATTTCCTGTGACAAAACAAAAATCCTCTAGCGACATTGAAATTTTCTCAGACACTTGCGATAACTTTTTATAATATTGACAATATTTTTGTCTCGTTCGCATAAACCATCAAAAGAAGACCGCTATTGAATTGGGTCAAGTTTAATGAAGTACCACTTAAAACGTTTAAGAGGGCGCGAGTTCAGTTCATTGATTTTTCCTTGTTTGTGCGGAAATGTCGTTTGGCTTCTGTGAGATAGTTACACGGAACATTGTACAATTTAAAGATATTATCTTTAAAAACATTTACGAAAACAAAAATATTGATATTCAGAGGAGGCGCCAGGATTTTATTACAGTTGAGGGGGTTGGGGGTGGGGTGCTCCGCTCGAAGATATTCAAAAAAATATCGTAGGTGAGAACCGACCTGGATATTAAGTCTCTACCCGAGTAGAGTTATCCATTTTAGTTTTTAATAAAAAGGCGAAACTGAAAAAGAAGCCTGGCTATGGTTTTAAAAATCATTCCATGTTAGAAACTTGCGTCCACCGCAGCACGGTAGATCTTTATGTGCCGTCATTTTAGGATTCCGCCTTTTGCTATTTTTGTATTTACTCAAAGACTTACCAGATTTTAGACCATAATTATTATTTATCATATGTTTTTAAAACTCATTAAATTGTTCTAAGAACCAGAGCGTTTTATATTGTTTAAAGACATAGAACAGCCTGGTCATTTAATCGTAGGTATGGTCTGTCTTTTGATATGAAATGCCGAACTGGAGACATAATAAATATTATTGAATATATTTAAACCATTAAAGATACATAATGGGAGATTAGATAAAGAGCTGGTAGTTCTCACTATGATAGTTAAAAACTTGATAATGTAAAGTGAATTTGCTGAAAATTTCAGTACGATAAAAAACATAGTCACGATTATCCATTACATGATTAAATCATGAATGGAAATCGAACAGTAAATCGGAACCTAATCCAATAAACATCGCAGGCTAGGGATGACATCGAGAGTTGATTATGGTCTGGATAGGTTAATTAATGTCTAATTAATAATTTAGATAACATTTCAGGCCTAAAGAAAGACCTGCAATAGACAGATTTAGCTCTTGCGTAATGTATGTTTAATAGTAATGCCACAACGTTCCAGACTACTGAAAGATTCTGTATTTTTGAAACCTTGAACGTTCATCATTTTCTCAGAAAAAAACCTGTTCTCGGGAAGCTAACTATAATGATATTTGCTTTGATGTTTACCCGTCGGTTAGTTGATGGACAAACACAGAATAATTGAAATAGGGTTTAACGTCCTACATTTCAGCACCAAATACGATCGAATGAAGACTGACATACGTCATGCAGTTTGCTATGAGGGACTTTTTGCACAGAGAGCGGTGTTACAACCTACTCTTATTTAAATTTCCACTGTTAAGGGTTCTTTTCTTGGAAGCCATCGTGTAGACAGGACCTCGGGTTTTCGTCCCAACCGACAGACAAGACGTTGTTCCTTGCCAAATAATTCCGAAAAACCTTCAACACCGGCTTCAAACACATGCAGAACAAACAATACAAGAAGACATTTTTCCATAGTATTTTAAGATTAATAAAGTCAGACCCCAGTTTCGTATCCTCGACTCTTTATTAAATCGTATGAATGAAAAGAAATGACTGGACTAATAAAGACGGCCATACACCATAAAATGTGTCATGAGGTAAATTTTGCCATGACTACTACACTACGGACTACTCTTTTTTTCGAATTCCAACTGTCAAGGGTTCGCGCACGTCAGTTTGTACATGGGGCCTCGGTTTTTTCGTCCCATCCGAACGACTATACGTTATCCCTTGCCAGGCGCGCCTTCCTACCTACACCACAGACAAGAGGGAACCACTCGAGAAAATGGCGCTGCAATATCTGGACTAACATCGGGCGACCTCCAGTTTACTCACTAAGCCACCGCGGCCCCCTGTTAAAGCGTATACAAATAAAATAAATACATATAAATGTTATAAATATATAACTGCGTGTCAGAAGACAAGTCAATTGCCTTGAGACATAATATCCTATGCAATTTAATATGAAATAAAACATGTAAAAAACTGAAGTAGTAAATGTACACCGTTGTAATTGATTGTATATCCGTTAAAAACAAATGACTGTAATCAACACAAGTTTGTTGTACAGAGTATTTATACCAATTACAGGAAATGAAATAGAGTATAGCGTCTTACTTTTCTGCACCAACCGGGATAACATACGTTATGCAGTGTGTTATAAGGGGGATTTTGTCCTGACAGCGGCTCTACAACATACTCTTATCTGATTTCGATTGTAAAAGGATCTTTAATGAGCTGCTGATAATATACAAGGAAATGAAATGAAGTAGGGTTTAACGTCCCACTGTTCTGCTGCGACTCGACTAATGAAGACGGGCATATGTCATACAGTGTGCTACGAGGGAGAATTTGCCCGGACAGCGGCGGCACTATGGTCCACTCTTATATCGAATTCCAGCTTCCGTGCACGCCAATGTGTACACAGGTCCTCGATTTATCCCCATCCGAATGACAAGACAGTTTTCCTTGCCAGGCCTTCCGTCCTGCACCACTGGAAAGGGGGAACCATTGTATGTATACAAGGAACCTCGGAGATATCATCCCCCCTGTCCGAATGATTAGAGGCTTTTCTTACCAGGTCCTCGTTCCTGCACCACTGAAACCCAAAGGAACTTTCTCGGCCTACACCGGAAACGAACTCTGGCCTAGTAAGTGGCCAAGCAACATACCCATCGGGCTACTTTAGCTTCCATTAAAGGCTCAATACCACTCTTGTTGTAACTGAATAATATGTCCCAATCTTTATTCTGGTCAACAAATTGTACTATTTTACAATAATAATTCCAATTAATTGATGATACAAAATTCTTCTGGACACACCTAATTTAAAAAATTGGAAAAGTTCAACTAAATGATTTGAAAAGCCTGACGTAAAGCTTTTCAAATGTGACTTGGATTTAAAAATATTTTTGAACGCTTTGGACAAGTAAAATAGGATTTAATGGATAATTTAAACAACAGGTAGGACACTAACACATCTAGTACTTAGAATAAGGCTATTTTTTATTTTCCGGAGCTGTCAAGCAAGCAAGAGTGTTATTGTCCCTTTAATATGCTAAGTTATGCTTGGATTTTCGATAATTAGATGAATATACAAGTGGTATAACAATGGTTACGAGCTAAACTAATAGCCCATGGACCATTTCTTGAAAGTAAAGAACACAGAACTATTTTGATTGTACTTTTCTTTGTCAATGAAAATGCAGATCGAATCTTCAGTTCGCTGACTCTAAAGATAAAATAATAATAAATAATTACTGTATAAACATTTTATTTAGATTTCCACATTCATAAAATCAATCTGATTAAAATACAGATCTTATTTCGTTTCGTTTTTTCATACTTTCGATGACCTACAGTTGTACTGCGAGGTCGTGTCAGTGGTTATACGAGCGGCTTTTGATCCTATAACGTCAGGCATTGATTACCCGATCAGCGTTGACGTTTCTAGAGGTTTACCCACAGTTCCTTCTTGAGCACGCCAAGAACTCGCTGCAACAGACCATTTCAATGACTTATTACTCACACCAACTGGAACGCCTGTTATATAACAACTCTTCCAGAACTTAGTAATGCGAATACAAGTAAAACGAAAGTTTGAACTATAAAAAACGAAACGAAATAGGATCTGTGTTTTAATCAGATCGACATAAAGTCAACTTGCAATTTCATTACAAAAATACTTGTAATTGCAATATAACCTAAAAATAGCCCCAGCTGAAAAATAATTCTTGATCCGCCCATTCTGCTTAAAGGGCCGATTACACTGACCGAGAACGCGACCGCGGCTGCGAACCCGAACACGGCGATCACATATGATAGATTAACTACTATTTGAATGAAGTCGTTATACCATTTTAATTAACACTGTTAATATAGGGACATGACGTAGATTATATAATATGACTGATGTATACTTAACTGTAATAATCTTTAGGGTAATTAACTCCGCTACGTGTAGTTCTTTCACCAAAGCCCAATCTAATTAAAACAGAGATCCTATTTCGTTTCGTTTTTTATAGTTCAAAATTTCGTTTTAGTTGTCTTCCCTACACTAGGATCTGGAAGAGTTTTTATATTACTGACGTTTTGGTTGAAGTGAGAGATAAGCCATATGAAACGGTCTGTTACAGCTACTTCTTGACGTGCCATGAACGGAACTGTGGGTAAACCACTAGAAACGTCAACGCTGATTGATTAATCAATGCCTGACGTCATAGGGTCAAAAGCCGTTCGTTCGACCCCTGACACGACCTAATAGTACAACTTGTCAGATTTTCTTGTAGTGTAGGCCATCGAAAGTATAAAAAAAAACGAAACGAAATATAGATCTGTATTTTAATCAGATTGAAGATAGCCACGATGTCGCATGTAGCACTACCCGTCGGTCGAATATGGAAAGAAAACACGCCAAAAGCTTACCACAGCCGACGTGTGACACATTCCCTGCTACTCATCTTTGTTAGCCTTGATCGTCTAGGCTTGAACCTGGCCTGGATATTATTGAAATTCTGTACTCGTGACAGATGGATTCAATGAAGAGTAGGGGGATAAGCCGCTATCCGACCACGGTTTCTCTCATATCACACCGCAATCTGTTTCACAGAGATCTTCTAATATCTCTGTAACAGATGACTGTTTCGACACGTGACGTCACATCACGAGGCGTCAATCATTGGCTCAACAGCGCGTGCATTGTTTACATAAGACGTTACTGATTCGGGCTAAATGTGAATTTTACTTATTTTAATACCCATTTACACTAAATAGGAAATGATTTCTACCTGCAAATAATGCAAACATCTTTATTTATTTTTCTAATAAATGAAAAAAATGTTTTAGAATTTAATTTGACGGAAGAAAAAAGTTAATATTTGGGACTCAATAAGTCGCATCGATGTCATCCTTATCAGTGATTGTAGAGGCCTTGACAGTTGAAATTCGATATAAGAGTAGGCCATAGTGCCGCTGCCCGGGAAAAACTTCCCTCATAGCACACTGTATGGCGTATGTCCGTCTTCATTAGCCAAGTCGGAGCAGGACAGTAGGATGTTAAACCCATTTCATTTCATTTCCTAACCAAATGGCTAGATCCGCCCCTTCTACTTAATTAACAATAACAACTTTTACATTAGAGTACGACATAAAGTTTGACGGCTCATAATATGTAATATGATTGATGTACAGACAACCTTATACTATAACTAATCTACAGATTTCATGTTGTCAGTTTATGTGATATAGTGAATAATTTAGTGAGTTTATACTGATCGATATAACAATAGCCGATATTTAATTCACACTCAGCTGTTATCAATAAGTTTTCATACACAATTCGAAAAGACGTTTAAGAAGAGTGTATACCTCAAAAACTATTAATTGTATTGGATATACGATTACGGACAGAAAGGTAAGCATTATTGTTATTAATGTTTCCATGATATAGATGTCAAAACTTCATTTTTCTTGTTTACTAAAACTACAAGCAAGGCAATCTGTATTATTGTTATTAATGTCTCCATCATATGGATGTCAAAGCTAGAAACTAGTTAGTTGAAACTAACAGGTGGTTCAATTATATTTCAATAATTCGCATGCGCGTAGGAGTGTTTAGCAGTTGGAGGAAACGGAAGCCACAGAGAAAATCCACGAGGTTGGACAGGCGACCCTACTCCTTGTCAAGTACAACCGCGGAATCGAAACCACGCCTAGTTGACTCAATGACAGACCTTATGATACAGCATGCATGTGCTAACCATTCAGCCACCCCCTCTACCACTGGACAGCTTAAACTACAAACATTACTATCTGTATTTATTTACTACGTGTAGTCCAAAACTACAAACAATGTCACCTGTATTTATCGCCTGTACACGCAAACCAAAAAGAAAGCGGACTTTAATTATCATGTAATTACTTCACATAAAGCATGAAGTTACAATTTAACTTAGAGCTTTCAGAAACAATTACATTAGACAAAAAATGTAAGTTTTAACGTAAAATTTAAGGAATGTTTGTAAGATGCGTCGAGTGGGCGTTAAACCCCGTTTTTGTGTCTGTGTCCATCGCTTCATGCACGAGTTATAACTGTTATTCATTCATTTCATTCGTCAAGGGTATACTCTACCCCACGAAGAACACCATTACCATTAATATCCACTGACTCTCGAAGATGAATAAATAGATATTGGTATGTCTTTGACAAACCATCGAAAATCATATCCGATTAGACGCGGGGCACTCCATCCTTTGATGTCAAAATAAAGAACAACATTTTTTAAAGGTTCGATCGTTGTGACAAGGCTTTTAAAACGAAGTTCTAACTGATCAAATATTGCCTGCGGAGACAAAAACCTTCTGTTGATACAACAATTGTCTTTCATTTGTTTATTTCACAAGGACTCAAAGTTAAAAGGCTTCTAGGAAAATATTGTATGATTTTCTTTAGAAATTTTATACTTGGCTAATGGTTTAGAAGTAGATTTTGTTCATCTGTTCCTGGGTGTAAATGAAAATGATTGACTTCGATAAGCAGAGGCGGAGCAAGGTTCCGATGGGCCGTAGGCGCGCAGCTAGACCAGCAGGACCGCTTGCAAAACTCGATCGATGTAAACGAAATTTTCTGTAGGTGTGGTAATATCGATAAACAGAAATAGTTAACATATAAATTATCAATTATTAATTATTGCCCAGGACCAATATGAAAACAAATGTATTAAATACATGATATTTAGCTAACACCTGAAGTATGAATTTAAGCCAATTACAAACCCTAACGGATGGCATCTTATTAGTTTTGTGTTCAAGAAATGTCTATCGGTTCATTAATTTCGATTGACGTAGATAACCCAGACTCATTTGCTCTTGTGATAAGACGAGAGAGAGAGAGAGAGAGAGAATAACCGAGATCCCATGTATACATTGGCACATACGTTAAAGATTCATTGACAGTTGACATTAGAAATAAGACGCTGGCTCGCTAGCCTGGAGTTCGGGCGTTCGATCCCTGCATTAGCCGAGAAAGTTCATTCAGATTTTCCGGTGTGGCCCCCCCTTGTCAGTGATGCAGGACGGAGGGCCTGACAAGGACAGCTGTTTAGTCCTTCGGATGAGACGAAAAACCGAGGTCACGTGTATACATTGGGATGCACGTAAAAGGTCCCTTTGGCAGTTGGGATTCGATATAACAGTAGGCGATAGTGCCGCTGCCCGGGCAAAAATTTCCCTCATAGCACACTGTATGGCGTATGCCCGTCTTTATTAGCCCAGCACAGGAGCAAAACAGTAGGACGTTAAACCCCATTTCATTTCATTTATATGTTACATCTCCTTTAATGTAAACCACGAAAGCGATGATCGATTATTATTGAATAAATAATGACGTATAATAAAATGTATAACACTGTCCAGATTTCCCGTTGTAAAACTAATAAAAGTGTATTTATGATATGCTAGGAATACCTGCAGGTAGTATAAAATCACTTTCACTATCAGATAGTTGTGTCGCTTACCGTCTGTATATTAGCTCATCTGTACTTTTCTCATATTCGATAATAACCTTTTGATTAATTGGAATATAGAATTAAAGAGCCATATTCAAATGAGAGAGAAAGAGAGAGAGAGAGAGAGAGAGAGTACCAGCACATGGTTCAATTTTATTTCAATAATTCGCTTGTGTGTAGGGGTCTTTAGCAATGGTTGTACGTGACAAGGAGTAGTGTCGCCTGTCCAATCTCATGGGTTTTCTCCGGGTCCTCCGGTTTCCTCCCACTGCTAAAGACCCCTACGCGCAAGCGAATTATTGAAATAAAATTGAACCATATGTTAGTCCCGAAATGACCCCACTTCTCTCTCTCTCTCTCTCTCTTTAGCAATGGGAGAATGGGGATTTAACGTTCACTCGACACAAACTGTAGGTCGTTTCGGGACAAACACATGGGGTTTAACGTCCACTCATTTCGGGACTAACATATGGTTCAATTTTATTTCAATAATTCGCTTGCGCGAAGGGGTTTTACAGTAGGAGGAAACCGGTAGACCCAGAGAACACCAATGTGGTTGGATAGTCGACCCTACTCCTTGTCACGTACAACCGGAGAATCAGATTCAAATAAGATAAAAGTAAAAGTTGGAAGGTTACAGAAAGGGTAAGTTTCTTGTGTTGTGCTTTAAATGTACCCGACCCCAGAATTCTCACCTCAAGTGCGCTTCTTTTGGGTTGCTAATCAGAAAATAATAGAATATAAACTAAAACTAAAAAAGTTTCTAGGAGATTCGCAAATAATCTTTTTTTGATGGCGAGACGGCCCACAATCTAGACACTCTGCTAGGCGTAGATGATATCTCTTCAATCTGATTAAAATACAGATCTATATTTCGTTTCGTTTTTTTTATACTTTCGATGGCCCACACTACATGAAGATCTGACCAGTTGTACTGAAAGGTCGTGTCAAGGGTCGTACGAGCGGCTTTTGACCCTATGAAGTCAGACATTGATTAATCAATCAGCGTTGACGTTTCTAGTGGTTTACCCACAGTTCCGTGCATCGCAGGGGGTCACAGTGGCTAAGTGGGTAAGACTCTGGCTCACTGGCCTGGAGGTCGGGTGTTCGATCTATGCATTGACCGGGAAAGTTCATCCAGATTTTCCGGCGTGGTTACCCCTTGTCAGTGATGCAGGACGGAGGACCTGACATGGACATCTTTCTAGTTGTTCGGATGGGATGGAATACCGAGGTCCTGTGTATACATTGGCGTGCACAAAAAAGATCTCTTGGCAGTTGGAATTCGATATATTATAATAGTAGGCCATAGCGCTGCTGCCCGGGTGCTATTTCCCTCATAACACACTGTATGGCGTATGCCCGTCTTCATTAACCCACGTCGGAGCAGAATAGTAGGACGTTAAACCCCATTACATTTCATTTCATTTCATCGAATTCCAACTGCCAAGGCCTTCTTTAAGTATACGCCGACTAGTACCCTTCATCTTGGTTTTCCATATCATCCGAACAACTAGACTATGCGGCTTCACGAGGCCGTTGGATGGCCGAATGGTTAGCACGTGCGTGCTGTTATCATAAAGCCTGTCATTGAGTCAACTGGCGTGGTTTCGAATCCCCGGTTGTACGTGACAAGGAGTAGTGTCGCCTGTCCAATCTCATGGGTTTTCTCCGGTTCCTCCGGTTTCCTCCCACTGCTAAAGACCCCTACGCGCAAGCGAATTATTGAAATAAAATTAAACCATATGTTAGTCCCGAAATAACCTCGTTTTTGTCGAGTGGACGTTAAACCCCATTTCTCTCTCACAGGCCCTTCGTCCTACACAACTGACAAACGTTAACTACGCTGGGAAATCCGAACCTGCTGGTTAGTGAACCAGAGCCTTCAGTCATTACTGAGTCACCGTGACTGCCAAATAATAGAAAAAGGAAATCATTTCAATAATAGGAAAATTATGACAAACATTGAATAGTTAAATCTCAGTTTCGTCAAAATGGCCGCTATCAGCCTTCTGCCTGCAATTATTAACTAGATCTTATCGCTTGCTACCATTGCCTGTCGCGTGAGATTGTTTCCTGACTAACCCTATGTTAATTAAGAGCGGTCATATTCTCTAATTGGAGTTAAATTACGTAAATATAATAACTGTATCAAGACATGCAATATGTTTTATAATCTGACCAACTGTAAGTGGTTGGAAATTAGCTTCCGATAAAACACGGTTAATAGTACGCGTTAGATAACAGTATTTAATAACTGGTTAAAAACAAATAATATTTCAGTTTTTTCTGGGACTATCACAATAGGTTATAATGCCCTTGTTTGATGTTATTACTAAGACAGATATTTAATCAGAAATATAGGTACAAGGTACCGTTTTATGGATACACAATTACTGAGTTTATTCTATGCGAAGTTTTGATGAGGAAACTTATCTTTATCAATAATATATATCGAGTCTATAAATTTTGTTTATAATAGTGAATATAGGATCTGTAAAATTTGTTTATAATAGTAAATATAGAATCTGTAAAATTTGTTTAAAATAGTAAATATAGAATATGTAAAATTTGTTTATAATAGTAAATATAGAATATGTAAAATTTGTTTATAATAGTGAATATAGGATCTGTAAAAATTGTGTATAATAGTAAATACAGAATCTGTAAAATTTGTTTATAAATTTGTTTATAATAGTAAATACAGAATCTGTAAAATTTGTTTATAATAGTAAATACAGAATCTGTAAAATCTGTAAATGTTTTTTTATGATATCAAATATACAATCTGTAAAATGTATTTATGTAAAATCTGTAAAAAATATTTATAATAGCAAATACAGAATCTGTAAAACTTTATAAATACACGTATTGATTCAAAGAAATATCTTATATTTAAAAACAGTGGATTATAATAACACTGAAAGATAATGTTTTAATGCGGAGAAAAACAGCAAACTGTTGTATAAGGTAAGTGCCGTTTGTTTATAACTTCAACTAATTTTGATCTGTTCAGATCAGACATGATTATATAACATTGGCTATGATTATATGTCATTGGCGATAATTAGATAACTGGAAACAGATAGCACAAATGGAAAGGAAAATAAAATCACATAATAGAATAGTTGGACTATCATCGCAATCTCAAGAACAAAATACATATATCCCTCTTTTGTACAGTTATTTATGCTGCCGAAATTGGAAAAATAAAAAAACGAAACGAAATAGGATCTATACTTGATTAGATTGTAAGCATATAAACCTATAAACCAATCATTCGAGTCTAAAATATCCCAGCTTCAAACTATACTGGAATGACCGAGACAAAGTCGTGGATTCTATTTCATTAATAAAATGAAATGAAATGGGGTTTAACGTCCTACTGGGCCAATGAAGACGGGCATACACCATGCAATGTGCTATATAAGGGAAATTTTACCTTGGCAAGGGCACTGCGGCCTAAGTTTATTTCGAATTCAAACCGGCAAGGCTTCCTTTACGTGCACGCTAATATTAGGCTATGTACACCCTGACAACTAGACACTGTTTCTTGTCTGGCAAACCGTCCTGCATTTGCACTACTGGTTTTAGGCGTATCAGAAATTGGATCAGTATTTCAATTTTACAGCACGGTATCACGATTGTATATTGCAGGGCTTTCTTTAGGCCTGAAATGTTATCTAAATAATTATTAATTAGACATTAATTAACTTATCCAGACCATAATCAACTTTCGATGCCATTGCTAGCCTGCGTTATTTACTGGATTGGAATCCGATCTGCTGCCAGCTGTTTATCTAATCTCCCATAATGTATCTTTAAAGGTATTGGGGGGCGGGGGCAGCGAATGTTTAGCACGTATCATAAAATCGGCCATTGGCGTGGTTTCGATTCTCTGGTTGTACGTGACAAGGAGTAGGGTCGCCTGTCCAACATCGTGCGTCCTCCGGTTTCCTCCCACGGCTAAAAACTCCTACGCGCAAGCGAATTATTGAAATAAAATTGAACCATGTGTTAGTTCCGAAATGACCTAGTCTGTATCGAGTGGACGCTAAACCCTATATCTATTTCCCTTAAAGATACGAGTTAAAATAGAGAATGTAAATAGTTAGTGTATCTTCCATTGAAAGGAAATGAAATGGGGATTTGACACTCTGTTTACCGGCGTCATCCATGCAGTTTGCTATGAGTGAATTTTGAATACGCTAATGAACGTTTAAACATTAATCTGTAAAAATTTCGAAACAAAATCGTCACTTATTGTTTGTCTATTTTAGAGACCTTTTATAGGAACTCTGTAATATTGTTCTAATTTAACAATGATATTAATTGTGTAATTTTTTCCATTGTCTAAAACCGCTATTGTCATTCTTTATATTCATAGAAACAAACTACTAAATACACAAATCGCTAATTTATATAGCATTAGTTTGAATTAAATCACTTGCTCCCCCATTAGAATTACATATGACATAAAAGGTAAAATTAGCACGGCAGCGCATCTTCGACACACCAGCAAATTTGGAGTTCTTTTAGTATTGATACAATATAAACTACGGAGAAAGACATTTATAGACAGGACACGATTTTATGGAATAATATTTACACGACAACAGGACGAAAATAACTGTGTCTATGATATTGATTGGTTATATGAAACCGGAATGACACTTAAATTTGGTTTCCTGTTTGTATAAATCTGTTCCATTAAAGATAAAGATAGCCATACCATAGATAGCACTCATTCAAAAGAAAAACTTGGTTACCTCACCAAATTTGACAATGGTAGGCTACTTTAATACCTTCAAGAAATCTAGTTTCACAGGCATGCTAAAAGTCCGCCAAAAACTGCAACTTCTAGCATGTTCTTAAAATTTTCCGGAAAAGTTGTACAAAGTTAGGGGTAACTCTGGAAAGGAAGTTCACTGAGCGCTGAATAAAGATATGGTTCGTCCGCCCCATAACTGCAACGCCTCACCCCCAAGCGGAACGAATATCGTAAAAAATGTAAGCTCTATTGTGTTGTTAAGGTTTTCAGAAAGTTGGAAGTGGGGGAGTGGGGGGAGGCATAACTCTGGAAAAAAAGGGATAGTGACGCTGAATATGATTAGGGTTCGTCCCCTTATGACTTCAATGCTCAACACCAAATTTGAAATAACTCCGTTAAAAACAAGGACAAAAACAGCTTTTATAGATCTGGTGACAGATCAATGGCTTCCATGAAAACTACGAACTCTAACATTCGACGTAGAAATATTAATCCGATTTTGCCGGAAAGGAACACGGATTCCCGTTGTATCATACATACATCATTCTTCTGTATGTAGTTGTACAGCCTTGCACTGGGCCCTTATTCACGAAAACTTAAACTAAGATACAATCGAAATTTTAAGAAATTCTTCCTTTCGATTGGCTGACCAGTAAAATCAATTTGCATATATCCAATCGAATTGCAGTATTTCTTAAAATTTCGGTTGTAACTTAGTTTAAGTTTTCGTGAATAAGGGCTCAGGCCTCTCGATAAGTATTTCCGTGCTCGAATCCCGGCGTTTGCCGAGATGAACCTTCAAGTCTGGTTAAATGTGTCTGGTCGTTCGGATAATAAGAAAAACAGCTGGAATTCGAAAAAGGGTAGGCGGAAACGCTTCTGTTGAAATTGCTGTATGTTAGTTTCCGGAATATTGAGTTTTGATAGACAGGAATGTTAGTCTTCGGAGTATTAAGTGTTGATAAACAAGGATACAGGTTTAACGTCCACTCGATACAAACCAGATCATTTCGGGAATAATATATGGTTTAATTTTATTTAAATAATTCACTTGCGCGTAGGGGTCTTTCGCAGTGGAAGGAAACCGGAGAAAAACCACGAGGTTGGACAGGCGACGTACAACCGGTAAATCGAAACCACACCAGTTGACTCAATGGCAGACCTTATGATACAACGCGCACGCGATAACCATTCGGCCATCCACCCCCATCCATTTGCATATAAAAAATAACGAACAATACAAGGTCATATTACGTATAGGTATTAACACACTTGTCTCGTGCAATTAAATTAACTAAACGTTTCAAAAGTAATGTGCTAAATATATAAAAAAGAATCTATAATGATATAGGTTATAATGTTTTATAACATCTATTGTTTAATAATATTTATCTTGCTTATTAAAGTACACAGCCTAATGGAAAATACTCCGCCTAATGGAAATTGTATTGTTGTGGGTTTTTATTCCATGCACCAGGGACTTGAAATAAAATAAAGATTAATAGCAGGCTATAAGCGATTACAAGCTTTTGAACTGGTTTCATAATTTAGAAAAAGAATCAATTTGGGACAAGTGTGATTCATTTCCTAGTTTAATGTTGATGTGGATGTAAGTGTTGGTGTTCCATTTTGCGCTTTAGACCATAATGCCTGTTATTGAGTAAAGTGGCTTGGTTTCGATTCCATATTAAATTGTACGTGACAAAGAGTAGGATAGCCCGTCCAACCGTGTGAGTTTTCTCTGGGTTCTCGGGTTCCTCCCACAGCTAAAATACGTACAAGTGATCATAAGTGAATTATGGAAATGGAATTGAACAATTTGTTAGTCCCAAATAGACTTTACCGCCCCCACTCCACTCTCTCGTCCTAGCCAATGTCCCTTCCGGGAGACTAAGAACACGTTTCATGTCAATCCATTAGACGCAAAAAGACAAGTTAGAACAGAATTTGAATAATTCCCAAAGTTCTATTCAGTCCACGCCGGCACTCGAACCCGATACATTCTAGCTGAGAGATCACTGCGGTGAAAGCTTAGCAGATAATAAAACCTACAACATTACAATAGAAAACTTGAAAACTAATCTGTTTAAATTATATAATTAGAGACACATGTATTATGCGCATTGGGCACATTTTGTGGATATATGGCCTTATAAATTGACATATTATTATTATTATTATTAGAAAACTGATATTGCTGAATTTAAAGAGGCATTATGCAAGATTTAGATTAAGAGCTGATATATGCTATACTAGTTGAACAAAAGTGAATATATTGAATATTTCATTTAAATTTTGCGGTTACTGTGCTTGACAGTCTTAATTATCCATTTTATCGTTAAATCTTTAAATCTCGCGGTTGTTCAAAGTCATTTCTTATGTGCTTGTACCCCTTGGACTTTCATGATATTTCCCCGTAACCCCTGTCTAAAATCAATTGCGGAAATAAATGAAATTATAATGATTGATAATAGTAATTATTAGTTATTTATTTCTTTATTTTCTTCTTATTATTAGTAGTATTATTGCAATTGAAGTACTAGTGGGTCTATACAATATTGAATTTGACACCATATCTCGTAGCCCCAGCTTTGATGCTTCGAACCTCCCATTGGGAGTACATGTACACCCGTTTAAGAACCACTGCTCTAGAGTTGCTTGTGGGCCTGTCATGTGAATAAATGTCTCAATAATAATTTATGTAAAATTTGAAGCCAGAAAAAAAGACCTGCAATAGGGAGTTCTTACAGAGGTCAATCAGCTGGTTTAGTTTTAGGTTAATGGTTGTTAAATGATATTGGTCAATTTCAGGGGAAAGGTGAGAGTAATGTTATAAATTGATTATAATTGATCTGTAGATTTAAAAAGGTGATGACCAGGGTCGCGTTTCACATAAATCAAGCGGATTCATTTTGAGTATAATATCAAACAACAAAAGATTAAAGTGACATGTTTACATACAACAACTTTTTACATATCTACCCTTTTGTATCACCCCGCCATGTAAAATAATCACATAAATCAAGCGGATTCATTTTTCCCTCGGGTTTCTATCAGCATTGATTATAATATCAAACACCAAATTATTTGAATAAAACTGAACCAAGTGTTAGTCCCGAAATGAAATAGTTTGTGTCGAGTGGACGTTAAACCCCATTTCTCTTTCTCTCTTTCAGTTAGACCGTCCGAGACTCGATCAAACCGTAGCTTGCCCAGGCATTCAATCGTTCTAAATGCTTCGCATGTTATCTCATGGCTTTGATTGATAATGCAATGAAGCTACTGAACTGGACATCATTTGATAAATGTTGATTAATTAACGAAATGCGCGTACTAACATTAATTACTGTAAAATATTCATATTGTCCGCTGTTAAAGGGTGTATAGCTCTATTTGTTGGAACCATTAAATAGACGAAAAATATTCTAAAAGCACATATACTATTATAATATGAGTTTATATAAAGTGGTTTATCTCTTGAAAAAAATATTGTAATTCCTAATCAATTATGTTCGTTGAACTACGTAAACAATCAAAATTTTTATGCCTACTTAGTCCATTCTACACGCTATTTTATGGTTTGTGAATCAGCCATTACTAATTACTTCGGCATTGTTTTCTCATTGTTCATTACAAATATAGAGTTCACATTTTTTAGAAATGTTCATTGCGTCTTAAATATGAGGATCCCATCACGGCAAGATAACAAACATCGATGTTGATTGAACTGAACCAATATTGAATTCTAATTCGTGTTTTTCACTTCGAATATTAAGGAAAATATTGAGTTAGAGGTTAAGCTCCTTTAACAGGGCGTGTCTAATATGATATGTTTATTTATTCAACTTGAAAATAATTTCATTACAGATTCACTACCCTTCTTTTTTCGGGTATAGAATGCTATTAAAATACAAATATGTTGATATTCTTTGATGTTTGGCGCGTGGTTCCCCCTTGTCAGTGATGCAGGGCGGAGGGCCTGACAAGGACAGCTGTCTAGTCGTTCGGATGACACGAAAAACCGAGGTCCCGTGTACACATTGGCGTGCACGTAAAAGATCCCTTGACAGTTGGAATTCGATATAAGAGTAGGCCGTAGTGCCGCTGTCCGGGCAAAATTTCCCTCATAGCACACTGTATGGGGTATGGCGCAGAACAGTAGGACGTTAAACCCCATTTCATTTCATTTGATGTTTGGCCTACCACCATTTTAAATACTGTACGGGCAACGTGTCAATCTTACATTATTATATACCCGATGAAATGTTGGATTCGCTTGACACTTTCAAGGGTGGGTGGGTGTGGATTGCCGAATAGTTAGCACGTGCGCGCTGTATCATAAGGCCTGTCATTGACTCAACTGGCGTGGTTTCGAATCCCCGTATGTACGTGACAAGGAGTAGGGTCGCCTGTTCAACTTCGTGGGTTTTCTCCGGGTCCTACGGTTTCCTCCCACTGTTAAAGACCCCTACGCGCAAGCGAATTATTGAAATAAAATTAAACCATGTGTTAGTCCCGAAATGACCTGGTTTGTGTTGAGTGGACGTTAAATCACATCTCTCTCTCTCTCTCTCTCTCTCTCTCTCTCTCTCTCTTGACACTTTCAGTGAAATGCACGTGCGGGATACCGTCTATGTTTTAATTTCTTCCGCTGCGTAATATACTATTCAAAAAAAGTAGGGGATATTTGATTTTTAAGTGTTATTAAAGTCACCTAATGAAACTGACGAAGAAACAAATGACAAAATGAAATGAAGTTCACATTCATCGATTTATTCCAAATGATCGTTAGACTAAGTAAGGCACATACTGACCATTATAAGGGTTAAATGATACCCGGGGTCAAACAGCAAAGTTACCACAGCATCACAACCAAGTCAGTAACGGGTAAATCCTCCTCTGTTTTCCAAACAAGCATTGATCCGACGTGGCATACTCCTAATGAGACGTCTAAGGTCATTTTGGTCCAGATTGTCCCATTCCTGTTGCAACGCAGCAGCAAGTTCTTGGACATTGGCAGGACGTTGTTGACGTAACCTCTGTCCAAGCATGTCCCAGACATGCTCGATGGGGGAGAGGTCGGGACTCAGTGCTGGCCAAGGTAATGTGGTGAAGTTCTGTTGTTGGAGGTAACCTGTAACGATCCTGGCCCTGTGACATCTTGCGTTGTCATCCTGGAAGATGAAACGGCGGCCATGACGTCGTGCGAACGGCACAACATGGACTGCCAAGATGTTGTCCCGGTAGTACTGGCCTGTAACACGCCCTGCAACAACATGTAAAGCCGTTCTTCCAGCAACAGTGATGCCTCCCCACACCATAACAGAACCACCCCCAAATCGATCATGTCTGATGACGTTAACGTCTTGGAAGCGCTCGTTTCGACGACGCCAAACCCTCCTACGTCTGTCCAAAAAATCAACAGTGAACCTTGACTCATCTGAAAACATCACATTGCTCCAGCGTCGATTATCCCAGTGTTGACGATCCCTACACCAACGACGTCTTGCCTGAATGTGATGATCTCTCAAACAAGGGATCACGCGAGGACGTCGGGCGCGAAGGTGACCCCTATGCAGTCGATTCCGAATCGTCTGGCCACTCACTCTCACACCAGTGTCTGTTTGAAGACGATCGCTGATCTGATTTGCTGTGATGACACGATTTCTCAAGGCCAAGGTACGGATAAATCGATCCTGGGCTTGAGTTGTCGCCCTTGGTCGACCTGAGCGTGGTCTGTCCTGTACAGATTGTGTATCACGGTATCTGGAGAAACATTCATCGTCCGCGCCACAACCGCCTGTGTTGTGCCGATCTGTAGCATGCCAAGGGCACGTAACCTTTCATTTTGGGTAAGCCGACGCATATCAAAATTTGTTTTCTGGTCACTAAAACAATTAAACTGATGTTTCCACCCTGGAATTCAATGCCACAATGACTGTAACATTCAAAGTCAGAGTCGTGCAAATCTTGGGTTGGACCCCCATGATGATCCCAAGCATCACCTGCATTCCATGCGGTAGCTATTGGTGCGTTTGGGCGTCACATGTAACTGGAAATGTTTCTTCTGTTAGGTTCTATAGTGACTTTTTTCTTAGTCATTTGCATATTTTAGTATTATGCCCCCAAAATCAAATATCCCCTACTTTTTTTGAATAGTATATATTGAAACAACACTCGGGAAGTATCAACATATTCCTTAATGTCTCGATCACGATAGTTAGTTAATATTCGTAGTATGCTATTATTATAAAGTACTATATGAATGTTAATGGGTGATAAAAATATTGGTCCATCGACGTTAAACCCTATTTCCATGAAAGTTATTTTAAGACATTATGGTGACCTATGTGGTTTTTAATGGGAGAATGTTTATTACAGCTACGTGATTGTTTTATTATCCTTTTGAACTATTTATAGAAGATAATTTTTATTATTTAGTTTTATATTGTTTCTATATTTATCCAATCTATGTGTTATTGTAGAAATTAAAGGAAATGGGGTTTTAACGTCCCACGTTCTGCCCAAACTGGGCTAATGAAGACGGGCATACGTCATACAGTGTGCTATGAGGAACATTTTGCCAGGACAACGCCGCTATGGCCTGCCTATTCTTATATAGAATTCCATCTGCCAAGGATTCTTTTACTTGCCGCCAATGTGTACACGGAACCTCGGTTTTCACACCATCCGAACGATTGTACGTTGTCCCTTGCCAGGTCGAGAAAGTTCATCCAGATTTTCCGGCGTGGTCCCCCCTTGTCAGTCATGCAGGACGGAGGGCCTGATGGGGACAGCTGTCTAGTCCTTCGGATGAGACGAAAAACCGAGGTCCCGTGTATACATTGGAATGCACGTAAAAGATCCCTTTGCAGTTGGAATTCGATATACGAGTAGGCGATAGTGCCGCTACCCGGGCAAAATCTCCCTCATATCACACTGTATGGCGTATGCCCGTCTTCATTAGCCCAGCATAGGAGCAGAACAGTAGGACGTTAAACCCCATTGCATTTCATGTCCCTTGCCTGGGCCCTTATTCACGAAAACTCAAACTAAGTGACAACCGAAATTTTAAGAAATACTGCAACTTCATTGGATATATGCAAATTGATTTTACTGGTTAGCCAATCGAATTGCAGTATTTCTTAAAATTTCGATTGTATCTTAGTTTAAGTTTTCGTGAATAAGGGCCCAGATCCTCACTGACAAGGGGGGGGGGACGCTGGAAAATTCGGATGAAGATTCTAGGCCAACGCGTGAATCGAACATGGTACCTCCAGGCTAGTAAGCCAGCGACTTACTCACTGAGCCACCATGACTTCCCGAAATGAAATGACATTGGTACAAACGTCCTACTTGTCCATACCAGCAATTGCAATGAAGACTACGTGACGTGACGCACAGATGTAAAAAAATTTTTCACTCGGGACCCCTGAATTTTCAGATCCCTTCGACTACGTACTACTGTTACAGGACCAGTACGATTTTGGACATGACTATTTGTTGACGCAAACTGGTCCGGACAGAATGGTGCCCTTTACCAAGTTTACGTCTTCGCCTACTATTTTATGTATCCATCTACATTAAATAAGAAATATTTTTCATCTAGATATACCTCAACCACCGTTATTAATTTTTTCTAATACTTCAAGAAAATGTTTAAGAATTTAATTTTCAAAAGGAAGAAAGTTAATATTGTGAGCGAATTAACCCGCAACGATGTCATCCTTTTCAATGAATATTCACTGCTGATCAGTTTTAATGCAAGGGTAAGCGAACCTGGTTGTACATTTTACGTCATCAATACGCACGAAGGGTGTGGTTGGGGTGGGCGTGGTGATATATATATTATTTTGTTAATATTGTATTTATTGTTGTAAAATGTAATAAAATCTACAACTAATCAAGTCTCTATAATAGATCTAACAGACAAAAGATAATCCGCCTAGAATCTGTTTGTATTCAGATTCAACGTGACCTTTTGTATTGTTTACAGGAATAACAAAATGATTCCAACCAATTACAGCTCCAACATGTCACGAATAAGATTAAACATGCATTATGGCTTGTAATGTTAAACATACATTATGCAACAGCTAAACTATTGTCGGTCTTTCTTTAGGCCTGAACTGTTATCTAAATTTTTAATTGCAGATTAATTAACTTATCCAGACCATAATAAACTCTCGATGCCACCGCTAGCCTGCGATATTTAGCGAATTGGAATACATTGTGTGAAAGAGAATTAAATGTAAAACTGGATAATCGAGACTTTTTTTTTTATCGTACCGACTTTAGTAATGATGATCGAGGCTAGCCTAAAATTCAAAAGCTAATATCTCGATTCAGAGGAGTGAGGCAATTTGACTGACATTTTCAGCAATATTATATCTCCTATAGTCCCCCTTTAAAATAGAGTATAAGACTAAACACAATCAACGGCACTTTATAATTATTTTATAAAAATAAAAAAAATAAAAAAATGGTTAAAAAATATTCGAATTATATGTCTAAGAAGAAAATAAATGAATAATAATAATTTGTATGTCTTAGATAAATACTTGAATAATAGTTTTGCTATCCTTTTTACGTGCAGGCCAGTCTATTCTTCATAAATGTTCTCATACCGCCGATGGTTTTAATTACCTACATATGTGACAAGGTGCTCCATATCTTTTAACAAATTTAGACTGTTTTCTTTACATAATATAAAATGAAATGAAATGAAATGGGGTTTAATGTCCTACTGTTCTGCCCCGACTGTTCTATTGAAGACGGGCATACGCCATACAGTTTCCCTATTGTTGGAAGGTATGTAGCAACGAGTTTTCGGACAGTTTAACAAACTTGTTATACAGACTTGGTTGAGAAGAGCTGAGTCGAGCGGAAACGAGCTTATGGACTCATCCGATTTCAGTCACTGCTTTGGCAGAGGGGCGGAATGGCTGTCTTAAAGTAAGGCAGAGGGACGGAATGGCCGTTTTAAAGTAATAATGCAATGTGTTTATGTTTTTATTTATGTTCCTGTTTCATATTCTGTTCCCAATGTAAATAAATTCTATATTTACGAAACAGATATTATGTTGATAGTGTTACACATAATAATAACAATAACATAATATGTTTTAGCTTTTTAACGACATGTTAACGATATGGCCTTGACTCCACAGAAAAATCCCGAATATGTAGGATCTTAAAAGTACGGGTAGTATGACGTCAGCTCAATTTTAATCTCTAGCGCTCATATTTCTGGTTTTGCAAATATAAATTCGTCTATTTATAGTATCCTACCCTACCCCGTTCTCCGTTCTGTATGGCATTTTTTTTGTAATTTGAGGGGGGTCTAGAATAGAAGACAGTGTTTGAATTTACATTTTCTGCCAGGTTTTGTCGAATATTCATGATTCTTAGGCGGAAGGATAACGAAGTTATCAGACAGGAATTATGGAAATCATGTATACGGAAAATGACACCACAACGTATAGATTCCTTAAACTAGGCGTAGAGTAAAATAGAATGGTCAACCCACTTGATCAGACGATTGCGACAAGTTGGCTATTTGTAATTATAAACTCTAATAACATTGGATGTTATAGATCCAATATATGTCTTGAATTTAACATTGAATATAATGGGGTAGAGAATTACTATCGTCTTAGTTCCATTACGACAGGTTGTAACGCTGTTTACATATGCGGTTGGGTTTACATCTTCTTTTAAGGTATCCCATATAATGTACAACACGATCTGGGGAATAATATATCCGTGCAACTAAACGGCTTCGTGACTTCACCAGAATGAGAGACTGTCCATTAGTAACACTATCGGATTTATTTAGTAGTCCTTCCGGTGTTCTTTGATTAAATCATCTTATAACGTTTAATCATGTCTAAATTTGGAGGCTGGGACTTCCAATGAGAGAAAGATTGAGAGAAAAGGGATTTAACGTCCACTCGATTCAAACTAATAATTTGCGTAGGGATCTTTATCAGTATAGCAGAACACCATGTCCCAGGTGAGCACGTGACAGGCCTACCGTCCAATAGTTACGGTATAATGGGATAGAGAGAGAGAGAGAGAGAGAGAGAGAGAGAGAGAGAGATGGGGTTTAACGTCCACTCGACACAAACTAGGTTATTTCGGGACTAACACATGGTTCAATTTTATTTCAATAATTCGCTTGCGCTTAGGGGTCTTTAGCAGTGGGAGGAAACCGGAGGACCCGGAGAAAACCCACGAGGCTGGACAGGCGACCCTACTCATTGTCACGTACCGTTGCTACAATATTAAGATGCTATGATATTGTTTATTGATTTAAATCCACAAATGAGATGGTAAAGTCAGTAAATATACAAACCTCTGTATAGAGAGAGAAATGGGGTTTAACGTCCACTCGACACAAACTAGGTCTATTTGGGACTAATACATGGTTCAATTTTATTGCAATAATTCGTTTGCGCGTAGGGGTCTTTAGCAGTGGAAGGGAGCCGGAGGTCCCGGAAATAACTCACGAGGTTGGACAGGCGATCCTACTCCCGGTCACCAAGGAAAGAAGCTCTCAGCACTATTTGAAATCGGCTACAACAACTTGATCCCCGATTCGCCCTATCCTTACAACTGAAACCACCATACTGCTTATTGAAGAGTGTATTAATTCTATATATTTCACTTGGAGAGACGATTGCTACCAACAGTTATATAGTTTACCTATGGGCAATCAATTATACCCTTAGTGAAATCTTCATGTCAGCCTCCGAAGAAACAGTATTAGAACTGTCCCCTATCAAACCTAAACATTGGTATAGAAAGGTTGATGATACGTTCCTCATAATCAATGAAGATGATGACCCTGCAACCCTTCTACAACACCTCAGCAGCCAGCATCCAAGAATCAAATTTACGATAAAAAGGGGCGAAAAGTTTTCACCCCTCTGAATGGATACCTGGAACAACTTGTTACTAGCATTATTAATAAACCCTAGTAAAACCATACATGAAGAGAGTAAACCAGATAAACCCAAACCAGAACAACCAACAGTCATCCCATTTTACCCCATTTAATGGTAATCGGGCATATCAAATCCAATGTTTACTGAAACAAATGTTAAATCTACATATACAACGTTTTTGTATTTTTCATCATTTGTACATTTGTACCAGTGAAATGTAGTCGATTGTATATAATAATATAGTAATCGTTATCCATATGTGTTGTGTTATATTATGTTCAATCGCTAAAGCAAATAATTGATTAGAAATTAAGATAAAAATTTAAAAAATTGAATCGATGGGGGGAATTGGTCCCGTCACTGCAGGTTAGTTAATCTCACCTGTGTGCCGCTCCCAATCTATGGCGGGATATACTGTACCCCATCTTTGGGAAGCCTAATATTTATGTAATTAAGCAATGTCAATATACCTCATTACATATTAGTGTTTTAAGTTTGTGCAATAATATGTTGTTGTTAGATTATTATTATTATATATGTAATACTCCTTTTGTCATTTATTTGTAATAAATGGCCATTTCAATCTCAAACAGGGTTATACATTTGTTACCGGAAGGAGCTTGGCTGTGTTGGGGTGTAGTCTGTCGTCATGTCCTCGTAAATATGAGTTTATATTCAGAGAGAGAGAGAAATGGGGTTTAACGTCCACTCGACACAAACTAGGTCATTTCGGGACTAACATATGGTTCAATTTTATTTCCATAATTCGCTTGCGCGTAGGGGTCTTTAGCAGTGGGAGGAAACCGGAGGACCCGGAGAAAACCCACGAGGTTGGACAGGCGATGGTTTATATTCATACATATTACATTAATGTGTGATTTTAGATCGATTTTGTCTATTTAAGGTGTGAAACGATAGAACTATACACACTTTAATAAACAACATCTACAACAAATACAGTTAATTACTATCAATCAATAGACATTTTATTATATTGATGGACATGTGAATTAAGTAATGTTTAAATATTATGCCGAACTTACTGTAATTCTATCTGTGCTCCAGAGATTAATTATCGTCCTTTACAAAACAACCAATTGTTAATTTTCTTATCTTCCGTGTCGGATTAATCATATTGACAGCTGAATTAGCGACCATATTGAGATTTTCTGGACAATAGGTTAACTGACAACGATGATTTACCAATGGCCGAACACACGGCGTCTCTACAGAAATTGTAAGCCACGTATTAGATAAAAAAGATGTGGTATAAGGTGTTTTAGATAGAGTAAGCTGCTCCAAGAACAGCAACAGTCACCTTTTATGTTTAGATAAGGAAATTGTTATATAGATGCTCGACTATAGATATGTGAGTAAATGTATATTATTATTATCCGTATTACTTGACTTTCAAATGTTCATTAGAGGAAGGGGAAGGGGGGGGGGGTTGTTGGTGGTCTAGTGCTTTAACGCATGCGCGTGAAATAACAAGGCCTGTCATTTAGTCTCATGGGTTTTCGCCGAGTCCTCCGATTTCCTTCCACTGCTAAAAAAAAACCTACACGCAAGCGAAATAATGAAAAGAAATTGAACCATGTGTTAGTTCCGAAATGACATATTTTGTGTCGAGTTGACTTTCTCCCTTCCCTCCCCATCTCTCTCTCTCTCTGTCTCTCTGAGTATAACTCGCTTGCTCTATAACCAGGAAGTTGCGCGATCGATCTCCGTGTGTTGGCCAAGGAACTTCATGAGGTATTTCCAACCTATGTTCTTCGTGTTAGGGCGACAAAATCACAAGGTTCCGTATATCCTACAAGCACTACATTTAATTGAACGTCTCCTGCCGTTTTAAAATCACTGAAAGGGAAGGCTGTAGTGCTGCTTTCCGGGTTAAATGTCTTTTATCTCGGTTGAAGCAGAAAAAAAAATAAATGTTAGTCCCAGTTCACTTCATTTCAAACCCACTATCCACAATGTGGTATATGAAAACTGTTCCAAGTTTAATGTGTGTAATATTAGGCAACACCTGTATGGTACTTTCGTTTATAATCTTCAATTAACGCTGAATTATGTTTGTGCTAAATCTGTATATCGTAGGTATTTTTTTCTGGCTTTAAATCTTACATGAATGATTTTTGAGACAAGTATAAATAAATGTCTGAACAGTTTTAAAGGTTAAAATAGTAAATTGAAACTTCCTTATTTTCGTAGCAATGGTACTTGACTTCCGACATCTTGTCAAAACAATCATAACTTCGCTCAGAATAAAGTAATTTGACATTTCCAATTTTCATTGCTCTTCAAACTAAAGGCATAGCGCAGTTATCCTTTGTTACCTTGGAACACAAGGGTTTTCTCAATACACAAAAGTGAAACGGTACATGACTTTTGAAGTCATCGATGTTGGTGAGTATTTGCGTGTGTATACACATTGTACCTGATCGGTAATCAATCTAAGTGTTTTAACGCGTGCTGTATTGCAAAGCATTTCAAAGCATTTTAAGACTTAAAAGAAGCAATTTGAGAATGCCACTTGCAAGAAAAAACTATAATAATTTTCTATTTGACTTGATTTGACTATGTAAGCTACATTGAACGTGTTTTAATCAGATTTTTATGCAAAATCTTTGAGATATGTTTGTTGAAAGATACAAGTTTCTCTTATTAAGACAGTGCTTATATTTAATTTATAATAGGTGAGTATACGGCTATTTTAAATATGTTTTAATTAGACGAGTCTATGTTTATTTTAAATTTGTTGTTTTAGATATGTTATAATAAGATGGCTGTATGGTTATTTTTCTGGTTATTTTATATATACTAATTAAAATAAGCAGCAGAAGAAACGCCAGGTTGGTATTGTAACACTTTGGTCCTTAAGACAATTTTGTTTCTTTGAAAAATTGTTGCTTCACTCTGTCTATAGAGTCAAATCACACGTACTTAATGAGCGTGAATATATAGTTATACATAAAAAAACAGTGATATTTTGGTAAAATCATAACCACTGTCAAAATATCCATCAAAGTCTATCTGTTAATTGACCTATAGTTGGTAGACCAAATAAGGCAATGTTTTCTCCTTTAGTCTTGTGAAATAAGGAGGTTTATTCCATATTTGGGATGTAAATGAGCGTCAAGGCTATCTAAGACATGCAGAAATTATGGCGTATAAAACAGGCCATATAGCGAGATTGATCAGAGCTCTTCCAGATATTCCAAGCAGCTATTATTATTGAGAACGAGAAACCGTCAAAGCCATTATAGCTTAGCAATAAAGAACCATTTATTCTGTAGTGTTATTCCGATCATGAAAGAAACAAGCACAAGAAGTCCGATAGTACTACAGTATGTTACTATGAATAGACGCATTGCACAAAACTTGCTAAATGTTTTTATTGTATATTTTAAGTATGATGTAATAATATTTGAGAGTCATTTAGTAACTGAATAGAGCAATAAACAATAACACATGCTTATGGAAAAACAGCTACGTCTTTATTTGGGCGACATTTCGAAAAGTATTCGCTCAGCGTTATCAAGCTAATACAGTAATACAAAACAAATATGAGGCCGATTTATACAGAAAACCTATATAGTAATCGTTATCCATATGTGTTGTGTTATATTATGTTCAATCGCTAAAGCAAATAATTGATTAGAAATTAAGATAAAAATTTAAAAAATTGAATCGATGGGGGGAATTGGTCCCGTCACTGCAGGTTAGTTAATCTCACCTGTGTGCCGCTCCCAATCTATGGCGGGATATACTGTACCCCATCTTTGGGAAGCCTAATATTTATGTAATTAAGCAATGTCAATATACCTCATTACATATTAGTGTTTTAAGTTTGTGCAATAATATGTTGTTGTTAGATTATTATTATTATATATGTAATACTCCTTTTGTCATTTATTTGTAATAAATGGCCATTTCAATCTCAAACAGGGTTATACATTTGTTACCGGAAGGAGCTTGGCTGTGTTGGGGTGTAGTCTGTCGTCATGTCCTCGTAAATATGAGTTTATATTCAGAGAGAGAGAGAAATGGGGTTTAACGTCCACTCGACACAAACTAGGTCATTTCGGGACTAACATATGGTTCAATTTTATTTCCATAATTCGCTTGCGCGTAGGGGTCTTTAGCAGTGGGAGGAAACCGGAGGACCCGGAGAAAACCCACGAGGTTGGACAGGCGATGGTTTATATTCATACATATTACATTAATGTGTGATTTTAGATCGATTTTGTCTATTTAAGGTGTGAAACGATAGAACTATACACACTTTAATAAACAACATCTACAACAAATACAGTTAATTACTATCAATCAATAGACATTTTATTATATTGATGGACATGTGAATTAAGTAATGTTTAAATATTATGCCGAACTTACTGTAATTCTATCTGTGCTCCAGAGATTAATTATCGTCCTTTACAAAACAACCAATTGTTAATTTTCTTATCTTCCGTGTCGGATTAATCATATTGACAGCTGAATTAGCGACCATATTGAGATTTTCTGGACAATAGGTTAACTGACAACGATGATTTACCAATGGCCGAACACACGGCGTCTCTACAGAAATTGTAAGCCACGTATTAGATAAAAAAGATGTGGTATAAGGTGTTTTAGATAGAGTAAGCTGCTCCAAGAACAGCAACAGTCACCTTTTATGTTTAGATAAGGAAATTGTTATATAGATGCTCGACTATAGATATGTGAGTAAATGTATATTATTATTATCCGTATTACTTGACTTTCAAATGTTCATTAGAGGAAGGGGAAGGGGGGGGGGTTGTTGGTGGTCTAGTGCTTTAACGCATGCGCGTGAAATAACAAGGCCTGTCATTTAGTCTCATGGGTTTTCGCCGAGTCCTCCGATTTCCTTCCACTGCTAAAAAAAAACCTACACGCAAGCGAAATAATGAAAAGAAATTGAACCATGTGTTAGTTCCGAAATGACATATTTTGTGTCGAGTTGACTTTCTCCCTTCCCTCCCCATCTCTCTCTCTCTCTGTCTCTCTGAGTATAACTCGCTTGCTCTATAACCAGGAAGTTGCGCGATCGATCTCCGTGTGTTGGCCAAGGAACTTCATGAGGTATTTCCAACCTATGTTCTTCGTGTTAGGGCGACAAAATCACAAGGTTCCGTATATCCTACAAGCACTACATTTAATTGAACGTCTCCTGCCGTTTTAAAATCACTGAAAGGGAAGGCTGTAGTGCTGCTTTCCGGGTTAAATGTCTTTTATCTCGGTTGAAGCAGAAAAAAAAATAAACGTTAGTCCCAGTTCACTTCATTTCAAACCCACTATCCACAATGTGGTATATGAAAACTGTTCCAAGTTTAATGTGTGTAATATTAGGCAACACCTGTATGGTACTTTCGTTTATAATCTTCAATTAACGCTGAATTATGTTTGTGCTAAATCTGTATATCGTAGGTATTTTTTTCTGGCTTTAAATCTTACATGAATGATTTTTGAGACAAGTATAAATAAATGTCTGAACAGTTTTAAAGGTTAAAATAGTAAATTGAAACTTCCTTATTTTCGTAGCAATGGTACTTGACTTCCGACATCTTGTCAAAACAATCATAACTTCGCTCAGAATAAAGTAATTTGACATTTCCAATTTTCATTGCTCTTCAAACTAAAGGCATAGCGCAGTTATCCTTTGTTACCTTGGAACACAAGGGTTTTCTCAATACACAAAAGTGAAACGGTACATGACTTTTGAAGTCATCGATGTTGGTGAGTATTTGCGTGTGTATACACATTGTACCTGATCGGTAATCAATCTAAGTGTTTTAACGCGTGCTGTATTGCAAAGCATTTCAAAGCATTTTAAGACTTAAAAGAAGCAATTTGAGAATGCCACTTGCAAGAAAAAACTATAATAATTTTCTATTTGACTTGATTTGACTATGTAAGCTACATTGAACGTGTTTTAATCAGATTTTTATGCAAAATCTTTGAGATATGTTTGTTGAAAGATACAAGTTTCTCTTATTAAGACAGTGCTTATATTTAATTTATAATAGGTGAGTATACGGCTATTTTAAATATGTTTTAATTAGACGAGTCTATGTTTATTTTAAATTTGTTGTTTTAGATATGTTATAATAAGATGGCTGTATGGTTATTTTTCTGGTTATTTTATATATACTAATTAAAATAAGCAGCAGAAGAAACGCCAGGTTGGTATTGTAACACTTTGGTCCTTAAGACAATTTTGTTTCTTTGAAAAATTGTTGCTTCACTCTGTCTATAGAGTCAAATCACACGTACTTAATGAGCGTGAATATATAGTTATACATAAAAAAACAGTGATATTTTGGTAAAATCATAACCACTGTCAAAATATCCATCAAAGTCTATCTGTTAATTGACCTATAGTTGGTAGACCAAATAAGGCAATGTTTTCTCCTTTAGTCTTGTGAAATAAGGAGGTTTATTCCATATTTGGGATGTAAATGAGCGTCAAGGCTATCTAAGACATGCAGAAATTATGGCGTATAAAACAGGCCATAGAGCGAGATTGATCAGAGCTCTTCCAGATATTCCAAGCAGCTATTATTATTGAGAACGAGAAACCGTCAAAGCCATTATAGCTTAGCAATAAAGAACCATTTATTCTGTAGTGTTATTCCGATCATGAAAGAAACAAGCACAAGAAGTCCGATAGTACTACAGTATGTTACTATGAATAGACGCATTGCACAAAACTTGCTAAATGTTTTTATTGTATATTTTAAGTATGATGTAATAATATTTGAGAGTCATTTAGTAACTGAATAGAGCAATAAACAATAACACATGCTTATGGAAAAACAGCTACGTCTTTATTTGGGCGACATTTCGAAAAGTATTCGCTCAGCGTTATCAAGCTAATACAGTAATACAAAACAAATATGAGGCCGATTTATACAGAAAACCTATAACAACAATTCATGAAACCATACAGGACAACAACAAGATCAAAGGGGTGATATTCTACAAAGACTAATTAACCAGGGTTAACTGAAAACATTAAGTAAAGTTAAGCAATTAAGTAGCTAAGGTTACAGATACAAGACTATCGACATAATGGAATAGCAACTACAATACAAATGCATGAGTTACCGTATTATATATAGATAACGGAACTTATAATAACCATCTTATGTGTGGTGATTAAATGTCTAATATGATAACGAGGATAATATTACTTGGAAAAAAACAAAATAATTAGTCCACAGTACTAACGAATGAGTAGGTGTGGAGAAAAACACAATATTGAGTTATATAAGCGCTTGGCAGGAATATCCCTGTGTCGCGGTTGAGGTCTGGACTGTTTCTTTTGATGTATATCGCCTCGATCAGTTTTCGGGTCTTTTCTACAGGAAGGTTGGCTGCCAGAGTTGTATACGATTTTATTCTGTGTCCTTGGTTGAATTGTAGGTGTTGGCTCACGGCCGAGTTGGTGGTAGAGGACTTGTGCTGGCTGATTCTTTTGTCAAGGGGCTGCCTCGTTTCTCCAATATATTTGCTGCCACAGGTACAAACGACTTAGTTTACGACTGGCTTTAAGGATGTCGTCAAGGGTCCTTCCTTTTGTAAACGTGACCTGGATGCCTGTTGGAGTGAGGAGTCTTCTGAGATGGTATGATAGTTTCCCTTGGTATGGTATGGTAATTCTCACTGCTGGTTTATCGGGTTTTGGTTTTCTAACATCTGTGGAAAGTATGATATAACTAGATGAGTCCCTGGTTATTTTAAGTTTGCTATATTTTGGAGAGTCTATAAATGTGATATAATTAGGTGGGTCATCGCTTTTTGTCCCATCCGAAAGACTAAAGTTGTCCCCGACAACTGGGAACCGGGTTTGAATAATCCCGAGGCCCCTGACAGGCAATACTGTGATTCGAACATTCTATTCCTGACAAGTGTGAACATGGCTTAACAAATACCACAGGTTCTATTTTAAGGTTCGACTACCCTGGGGAGCCGGGGTTGCTCAGTGAATAAGACGTTGGCTCGCTAACCCGAAGGTGCCATCGAAATGAAATGAAATGAAATGGGGTTTTGCTCCGAACTGGGCTAATGAAGACGGGCATACGCCATACAGTGTGCTATGAGGGAAATTTTGCCCGGACAGCGGCACTACGGCCTACTCTTATATCGAATTCCAACTGTCAAGGGATCTTTTACGTGCACGCCAATGTGTACACGGGACCTCGGTTTTTCGTCTCATCCGAATGACAAGACAGCTGTCCTTGTCAGGCCCTCCGTCCTGCATCACTGACAAGGGGGAACCACGCCGGAAAATCTGGATCGAACAACCGACCTCCAGGCTAGCGAGCCAGCGTCTTATCCACTTAGCCGCGTGATCCCCCTGCCATAATCGAGCCGGGTGTTAGAAGAGAAAGTTCTTTGGCATTTTCCGACTTGGTTCCCATTTATCAGTGGTACAGGGTGAAAGGACTGT
Organism: Patella vulgata; assembly: GCF_932274485.2. NCBI lineage: Eukaryota > Metazoa > Mollusca > Gastropoda > Patellidae > Patella > Patella vulgata. Next base: position 60,776,237 of record NC_065884.2, on the reverse strand, counting down.
CAGTCGTTCGGATGGATAAAATACCGAGCTCCCGTGTACACATTGGTATGCACGTAAAAGAACCCCTGGCATTTGGAATTCAAAATAAGAGTAGGCCATAGTGCCGTTGTCCAGGTAAAATAGCGCTCTATATGGCATATGTCCGTCTTCATTATCCCTTTCGTAGCAGAACAGGATGTAAATCCCTATTTAAACTACCACAGTGCAGTACAGAATCTCCGGACTGCTCACCACCTCTACTCAAATAAACGTATCACATATAACCACACTGCCATTCTGTATTTCTCAGCAATCACAGAGATTCTGACCTTTTAGTTACCATACAGTTTGTCAATTAAAAAAATTTATATTGATGACATTAAACACATTAATATTTATCTTCGTGGTTACAACAATACATTTACTGTTTTAATAAAGTACAAATACCAATAATCAATATTATAAATATAAAATTTAAAATAGTTCAGTTAGGTTAGGGAAATGAGATTCAATTGATATTAAACGCTTCACTTCTCTGCACTCATCGGGACAATGAAGTCCAGCACAGATTGTAATCTAGGGAACCCCAGTAGCTCAGTAACGGTGTTGCGGGATGATGGGTCTGTCAAGAACAGTATCTAGCCATACGAATGGGACTAAAACCCGAGTTCCCGCGTAGACGTTGGCATGCACGTAAAAAAAAGCTTGACAGTTTGAAATCGATATCAGAGTAGCGCAAAATTGCCATCATAGCACATTGCATGGGTATGCCCTTCTTCATTAACACAGTCGAAGCAGTCAGATAGGATACTCAACCCCCTTTCATTTCATTAGGTATTCCAACGGGCTTATTCATTTAGAATCCATCATCCTAGTGTTGTATAACTATCTGAAACGCTGTGATATACAAACTTTCATTCAATATGTGGTTGCCGATGAGTTCGTAAATCTCACGACATTTTTTTTCAACAACTGCAGATAATACCTCTCGGGGTTACTTCCCCTTCTTTACGAACCCTTTTAAAACCCTTAGAGGACCTAGAGGTACTTACTACTGGTAGTATTCTTGTTGATCTTCTACAGACCACAGCCTTAATGCTTGTGGACCTTCTACAGACCGCAATTTTGATGGGAACTTTTGAAATTTGAACAGATTGTGCAGCTTCTGAACAGAAATCAATCCATGATTTATTGATTTTGATTTGCCATACTAACCACAAGTTTTAAAGGGATCTTTTACAAAATACGAACTACACTTTTAAAGAGATCGAACTACGAACCACACTTTCAACGTGATCCATCTCAAGCTACCAACAACACTATTAAAGGGGTCTTTCACAAACTACGAACCACATGTTTAAACAGATCTAGCAGTCTTACACAAACTACGAACCACATTTTCAACGGGATCTGTCTCAAGCCACGAACAACACTATTAAAGATGTCTTTCACAAACTACGAACCACATGTTTAAACAGATCTAGCAGTCTTACACAAACTACGAACCACACTTTCAACGGGATCTGTCTCAAGCCACGAACAACACTTTTAAAGGTATCTTTTGGAGAGTCTATAAATGTGATATAATTAGGTGGGTCATCGCTTTTTGTCCCATCCGAAAGACTAAAGTTGTCCCCGACAACTGGGAACCGGGTTTGAATAATCCCGAGGCCCCTGACAGGCAATACTGTGATTCGAACATTCTATTCCTGACAAGTGTGAACATGGCTTAACAAATACCACAGGTTCTATTTTAAGGTTCGACTACCCTGGGGAGCCGGGGTTGCTCAGTGAATAAGACGTTGGCTCGCTAACCCGAAGGTGCCATCGAAATGAAATGAAATGAAATGGGGTTTTGCTCCGAACTGGGCTAATGAAGACGGGCATACGCCATACAGTGTGCTATGAGGGAAATTTTGCCCGGACAGCGGCACTACGGCCTACTCTTATATCGAATTCCAACTGTCAAGGGATCTTTTACGTGCACGCCAATGTGTACACGGGACCTCGGTTTTTCGTCTCATCCGAATGACAAGACAGCTGTCCTTGTCAGGCCCTCCGTCCTGCATCACTGACAAGGGGGAACCACGCCGGAAAATCTGGATCGAACAACCGACCTCCAGGCTAGCGAGCCAGCGTCTTATCCACTTAGCCGCGTGATCCCCCTGCCATAATCGAGCCGGGTGTTAGAAGAGAAAGTTCTTTGGCATTTTCCGACTTGGTTCCCATTTATCAGTGGTACAGGGTGAAAGGACTGTCAGTCGTTCGGATGGATAAAATACCGAGCTCCCGTGTACACATTGGTATGCACGTAAAAGAACCCCTGGCATTTGGAATTCAAAATAAGAGTAGGCCATAGTGCCGTTGTCCAGGTAAAATAGCGCTCTATATGGCATATGTCCGTCTTCATTATCCCTTTCGTAGCAGAACAGGATGTAAATCCCTATTTAAACTACCACAGTGCAGTACAGAATCTCCGGACTGCTCACCACCTCTACTCAAATAAACGTATCACATATAACCACACTGCCATTCTGTATTTCTCAGCAATCACAGAGATTCTGACCTTTTAGTTACCATACAGTTTGTCAATTAAAAAATTTTATATTGATGACATTAAACACATTAATATTTATCTTCGTGGTTACAACAATACATTTACTGTTTTAATAAAGTACAAATACCAATAATCAATATTATAAATATAAAATTTAAAATAGTTCAGTTAGGTTAGGGAAATGAGATTCAATTGATATTAAACGCTTCACTTCTCTGCACTCATCGGGACAATGAAGTCCAGCACAGATTGTAATCTAGGGAACCCCAGTAGCTCAGTAACGGTGTTGCGGGATGATGGGTCTGTCAAGAACAGTATCTAGCCATACGAATGGGACTAAAACCCGAGTTCCCGCGTAGACGTTGGCATGCACGTAAAAAAAAGCTTGACAGTTTGAAATCGATATCAGAGTAGCGCAAAATTGCCATCATAGCACATTGCATGGGTATGCCCTTCTTCATTAACACAGTCGAAGCAGTCAGATAGGATACTCAACCCCCTTTCATTTCATTAGGTATTCCAACGGGCTTATTCATTTAGAATCCATCATCCTAGTGTTGTATAACTATCTGAAACGCTGTGATATACAAACTTTCATTCAATATGTGGTTGCCGATGAGTTCGTAAATCTCACGACATTTTTTTTCAACAACTGCAGATAATACCTCTCGGGGTTACTTCCCCTTCTTTACGAACCCTTTTAAAACCCTTAGAGGACCTAGAGGTACTTGCTACTGGTAGTATTCTTGTTGATCTTCTACAGACCACAGCCTTAATGCTTGTGGACCTTCTACAGACCGCAATTTTGATGGGAACTTTTGAAATTTGAACAGATTGTGCAGCTTCTGAACAGAAATCAATCCATGATTTATTGATTTTGATTTGCCATACTAACCACAAGTTTTAAAGGGATCTTTTACAAAATACGAACTACACTTTTAAAGAGATCGAACTACGAACCACACTTTCAACGTGATCCATCTCAAGCTACGAACAACACTATTAAAGGGGTCTTTCACAAACTACGAACCACATGTTTAAACAGATCTAGCAGTCTTACACAAACTACGAACCACATTTTCAACGGGATCTGTCTCAAGCCACGAACAACACTATTAAAGATGTCTTTCACAAACTACGAACCACATGTTTAAACAGATCTAGCAGTCTTACACAAACTACGAACCACACTTTCAACGGGATCTGTCTCAAGCCACGAACAACACTTTTAAAGGTATCTTTTACAAACTACGAACCACACTTTCAACAGGATCTATCACAAGCTACGAACAACACTATTAAAGGGATCTTTCATAAACTACTAACCACACTTTTAAAAAGACCGTGCAGTTTCTCACAAACTACGAATCACATTTTTAAAAGGGATTAATCACAAAGTATAAAATAGTTAAAGGTATATTACCATGACAACTGTGTTTAATGATGCAATTAGCCATGTAAACAAAAACTAACTGTACGTCGAAAAATATTGGCACAATATAGTCCAGTTGGCAATGAGGTGCCATTGAAAACATGTCGGATCACGAAACATAACTGATCTCGAGGAGCGAAGGCTCAAATAAATACATTTGTCAAAATAAGCGCCTTGAGCGATAATCGTCATATGGCCTTTTTATCTCATGGCCTTGGTACAACTTTCTAGACTTTACTTTATTCGATCAGCTTCCTTGTTTTTTTTGGTGGGTTTTTTTTTTCTTCTTTTTTTTGTATTTACTAACAAAATGACATCAGAATAAATTAAAAATTAATATGTACGTGGCATGGCGCTTTGTGTGTGCCTGATGTCCTCTTACTCGCTTACGACCCGATAACTGTACACATATTGTCAAGAAAATCAATAAAATGTATATTTATAAAAGAACAATATCTATATATTCAGTCTACTGTTGTTTTTATGACAGAACAATATCTATATATATTCAACCCATTATTGTTTTTACTGCGGATGACAATCTATTGGTAGATCTAAACTGGAACGCAAAACAAACACTTCATATAAACGGTCAATATTAACAGAATTAACAAAGAACACAGAGTCATAAAACTTACCATAAATCTGACCATTTTTTGTTTTATCGCGAATAAAATTACTTGACGGAAATTCTGATATTTGAATCATTGTTGTCGCAGCTGAAAAGGTACATTATCTAATGGCGATACTTGTGGACTGGATATGAGAAATGGTCTCCGGGTGTATAGAATGAGTGAGTGAGAATACCTTTCCCAAATGTCAATATGCCGCAATATTCATGATCATTTCAGCAACAGTGGTCAAATAATTATCTCTTTATTTCCATTGCAGGTGCAGTACACTTGGCCGAACATACTCAGTTCTTTATACTACCAACTAAATACCAAAGACCATATAGATTGTCCGTCACTGATGTTTGTCGAATAGACTTAACAATAAATTGAAAAATGTGTATCTGTATATTTCTCGTGGGATATATAACCAGACTGTAGAAAGGTAAGAATATATACCAACTATTTCACGGATTACTGGATATGGTTTCACAGCCGAAAACCGCGGTGGCTCAGTGAGTTAGACGTTGGCTCGCTCACTAGAAGGTCTCGGGATCGATAAAGGTCCTCGGGAATTTCTGTCGCGGTTTGTCCTTGTCGTTTGTGCAGGACGAAAGGCTTGAGAAGGATGGTACGAAAACCCATGGCGTGTACGTAAAGGAACCCTTGACAGTTTGAATTCGAAATAAAAGCAGGCCGTATTGCTTGGGCAAAATTTCCCTTATAGTCGTCAGTCGTTGCAGGAAAACGGGACGTTAAACCCCGTTTCATTTCATTTCATTTAGTTTCCGGGTTAACACTTCCGCCGACATGACGTCCGAGTATAAAGTTGAAACATGTCGGAAATTACCAAAAAATGCCGCTATGACACTCTAACTATTTTATTTAAAATTATAATTAGTGAAACAAAGTGGACATGTAAGACAATAGGACTAGTCGCACTCTTAACCCAGATTTTAGTATTAATGTAAATTATATTTTCATTTATATACACGTGTCAAATTCACGTTTCCTTTTCTTGCGTTTATCGTTTCATATTTTTCGTTTGTTATTAAAACAGACCTTTTGATGTAACATATACATTTATAGTGAATATCTAAGTGATTTGAACTATCAATTATAAGGTCATATCATTACGTGACGAATTTATTTGATCAGTTTGGTTCTGGCGCTTGGGGATATTGTGAGGTTTGTTCCTGAACTTTTGAAATCAAAAGTTAAATCAAGAGGGCGTGCGAACCAGAGCAAACATCCTTATGATCTGCAAAATGAAATGAAATGTGGTTTAACGTCCTACTTTTCTGCACCAACTGGGATAATTAAGACGGGTTACACTGTAAAGTGTTCTATGAAGGAAATTTAAGTCGACTTTGCTGTATGAGTTTCCTCTGAAAACTCACCACGCTTGCCAAGTCACCCACCCCGTCTCTACATTCGAAATCCGGTCCTGCTGTCTGAATCAGTAAGTCCATTTGGAAGTTTACTTTATTGTGACCCAAATCCTATGAATGCCCGTCGCTATTTTTGTAGATCTTTCCATTATCACCGCTCGGGCTTAATATTTTATTTTAATTTTATTTTTCAGCAGGAAAAATGGAAAACAACACAACGGATATTAACTGCATTTTGGACTTGTCGGAGGCAGAACTCCCGATATTGCTAGTGCTGACGTTAATATTCAATTCAGTTTCATTGCTTATTTTAAATCGAATGAAAGTGCTGACAGAAACAATTGATCATTTATTGGTAACGACTTTGACCTATAATGATATGATATCGACCTTGTTGTACACCTTTATGTGGATAGGGTCATGGATATCATGTGGTCAGATGTTACAAAATATAACCTGTGATATATTCGGATGGTTAGGAACGATTACCGTAATTTGGTCTGCGGGCATTGTGGTCGTAATGTCTGGGTGTCGTTATTTAGCCTTGGTGCGACCACTTTATTACAGACTGCACGTGAATGCGAAATCAGTGAAAATTGGCCTTGTGGGATTTTTGGCTTTATTTCTGGTTATGGTGACGTTTCCGTTGGTGGGGTTAGCGTCACCGTATTATTACTATTCTTCAAACATGGTTTGTGCTTATAACTTTACTCCTGGTGATGGCGGCTTATTTCACAGGTGCATCCTGGGTATCATATCAGTGTTTGGATTATTGACAGTGATAGTCATTCTTTTCTTCAACATCTCAATTGTTGGGCAGGTAATATATTTTGTTTTAAAATATAAAGAAACAATCGCTCCTTATATCGGCTATAACTAGGTGTAGCGTGGTCCTCCTGCACTTACTATTTTGATATGGGTGATCTCCGGGAGAGGGGTTTATATAGGCTTTGCCTGTTCCCCAATCCCCTCAGTTTCTGAATAAATATTGTTTATAAAAAAAAAATATGGGTGAACTACATTGAGTCTGAACTGAAGAACTAAATTTAATTATCTGACGCTTATATTCTCAACCCGTTGCCGCGGCACACAACTGTTTCGCGAGATCTTCCTAAGTGTGCACAGACTAAGAAAATGCGAAAAACCACGTGATCCCAATTGAGTATTCCCTGGTGTCTACTGATAAGTTCATAGCTGTGTTTTTCTTTATTGGATTTGAGCCATCCTATGTGTGTATGACTAGTCTCTGTCTACGGTTGTATGCCGTCTGACGTATCATGTTTTTACTTTACTAAATTCAAATATTTATCATATATATTTAGCCAGGTGTCCCGCTACTTTTTTCACGTGTTCCAGGGTGTGCCGTTGAGAACCACTGCTCTAATATATTGTTATTTTTTTATGAAATCAGATAATGTATAGTTTATGATTATATATGAGCGTATATATACGAGATTTGCTTAGCAAATTATTATTATAATACGTGTATACGTGAAAGTGGGACAAAGATTAGTGTAAAAACGTCCAGTGGCGTGGCAAGGATTCTCAGCGACCAGGGACAAACACTCCTTTAGCACCCATACACGAGATGTCATAATATTGTGCTATTTTACTAAATTTGTTTAAATCTCCCGTCAAAAGGCAACACCTAGTAACTCATGTTTTTTCTTATTCTGAGAAAACAAAGGAAAACGAAATGAATGAATATTAAAGCCCAGGTTATCAATTGATTTGACTATTGAGTTATTGGGTTTTTCTGTGGCATATACTAGGCAAATGAAGGAAGTTGCTAGGTTGTGTCATGAGTGTAACTGCTTACAAAATCAATAGATCGGAATATCTAGTACAACAACAGGAAGTACCTACCCTAGTAACTACAAATTGGTCCTAACTCAAATTTAATAAAAAAAAAAATAGTGAGTTACTAGGTTTTGACTTTTGACGGGAGAAATTAAACAGTAAATGATGAGATATGCAACACACTAAACATATTTAATTATTATAACGAATCAACGTTATAACGTACTCATATTTAAGTAGAACTGTAAATCTGAACGTAAATGAAATGAAATGAAATGAAATGGGGTTTAACGTCCTACTGTTCTGCTCCTAACCTGGGCTAATGAAGACGGGCATACGCCATACAGTGTGCTATGAGGGAAATTTTGCCCGGACAGCGGCACTACGGCCTACTCTTATATCGAATTCCAACTGCCAAGGGATCTTTTACGTGCACGCCAATGTGTACACGGGACCTCGGTTTTTCGTCCCATCCGAACGACTAGACAGCTTTCCTTGTCAGCCCCTCCGTCCTGCATCACTGACAAGGGAGAACCACGCCGGAAAATCTGGATGAACTTTCTCGGCCAATGCAGGGATCGAACACCCGACCTCCAGGCTAGCGAGCTAGCGCCTTACCCACTTAGCCACGTGATCCCCAAATCTGAACGTAGGGGAAGGCATAATTAGTAATTAACTAGCAGGATACCCAGCTGCGCCGGGAGCCATATTCACACGGGGCCAAGTTCGCCAGGAGGCCAAGTTCGACCAGGGCCCAAATTCGCCCGGGGCCTAAATTCGTCCGAGGCCCAAATTCGATGGCCTAAAACATTCATGGTGTCATGCTGGTTAATTTGATACCATGTGGGAGCAGAGAGCGGCGACGATGCGTTATTCGCCAGTGGCCAATTCGCCCGGGGCCCAAATTCACCCAGGTTCCAAATTCGCCCGGGGCCCAAATTCAATAGCCTAAAACATTCATGGGGTCATCCTGGTTAATTTGATACCACGTGAGGGTGCAATGGAGAGCGACGACGAAGCGTTATTCGGCGGTGGTCCAGTCCCAGTTGGCCCGGTGCCCAAATTCGATGGCCCAAAAAATTCACAGTGTCATGCTGGTTAATTTGATACCACATATTTGATACCATTTATATAGAAGATAGTTAGATGGATATTATATCCCAGAGCAGCCCAGATGGTAATTTGCACCCCCTAACACCGGACGCGACTTGGTAATTTAAATTACATCAAAATAAAATCTTACGACCTCCCAGAATGTTGTGCTAGGATAAATAGAAGATAAACTATAACTATGCATTTATAAATATTTTTTAACGATTGATTTCAGATTCGCAAAACTGCTAGTGTTGGTCATTCCGATCCGACTAAGATGTCATCAGTATTAAATAATAAAAGAACGGCGATTACGTCCGTTACGTTAGTGGTATCACTGGTCTACGTTTTAACATACGGTCCATTTTTGGTAAGATCATATTTGTTTATTTAATGTGCTCCCAGTAAATTTAGCCGCACTCTCACTCATTACCTGATTGACAATATTTCAGCGTGATTTCCCCATATTAGTATGGTGCATGATGTAGGCCCTGGCAAGGAACAGTGTCTAGTCGTTCGGATGGGACGCATGTTCCTGAAGCAACGACTGTGAGTTATACTACATCTGGACGTTGTTAGATTACTTTATAATTCCCGAACTTATAGCTACGTTATCTGTAGAAACGTGAACAGTAGCGTCCAATCGAGGTTGTGACATATCGACCTCCACGCCGTTCACGGAAACCTTGACATTGAACGAACCTTGAACTTTGCAATTCGATTATCACAGGTAAAACATTTTAGCTGGAAAGCGCGAGACTTGGTATTCGCGATGATCGAGGTATCTGATAGGCTCACAAGCTGCGTGATTACCCAATCGAAATTATTTCCGAAATATGCACGGTATTACGTGAAGGCCTTGATAATATGTACGTAGTTAAAGCGAGATCAAACCTTCGATTGAAGATGGATGGAACGAAACACCGGAGCCCGGTGAACACCGAGGTTGACGTGAAAATAAAACAACCCCCGACAACTGGTATTCTACAAAAAGTAAACCGGTCGAACTATTCATCACAGAAATGAAATGGGGTTTAACGTCCTACTGTTCTACTCCAGCTGGGCTAATGAAGACGCAATACAGTGAACTATGAGGGACATTTTGCCCAGACAGCGGCGCTATGGCCTGCTCTTATATCGCATTTCAACTGCCAAGGGGTCTTTTACGTGCACGCTTACGTGTATACAGAACATGGGTTTTTTGTCCCACCGAACGATTGTCCCTTTTACCAGCCCCTATATCCTGCATCATTGATAAGGGGGACCAAGACTGAAAATCACGATGAACTCGGTGAAAAGAACTGGAATGGGGTTTAGGCATTAACAGAACACAGCTCTATGAATAAATGTTTCATAACTGTCATCTTTTTACATTCGTCTGGAGATCATTTCTTAGTAAAACACATACTCTTTCGTCGAAAACTCTGAAGAGGACGTATGTGTGTTACAAAGCAATGGGGAGTCACGGTGGCTAAGTTATTATTGTGCTGGCGAACTAACCAGAAGGCCCCGGTTCGATCCCGGCGTTCCTCGACATTTTCCAGCGAGCTTTAAGACAGATGGTCGGGTAAGAGTCTAGTCGATCGGACGGTCCAACAAACACGTTCCCGTGTACACGTTGGTGTGCATGTCAGTAGTGTAAGGGCGAATTTTTTAAGGGCCGAAAGCCTAGATTCCGTGAACGAAAAGACTGAATCAATTTCCCTCATAGCATACATGCCCGTCTCCATTATCCCAGTTTGTGCTTAACAGTAGGATGATGACCCATATTTCAGATGATTTATGTCTTTGTAACACACATACGTTCTTATCTCAAAAGTGAGTAAGACGCTGGCTCGCTGGCTTGGAGATCGCGGGTTCGTTCCCGGTGTTGGCCGAGAAAGTTCATCGGGATTTCCCTGCGTTGTTTCCCATTGTCATTGTTGAAAGACGGAGTGCCCGACAAGGACAGCTATCTAGTCGTTATGATGGAACGAAAAGGCGAGATCCCGTGTAACATTAGATAGCAAACCTTAATCTCTCAACCCTCCGTGTTTCGAGATAAGAGATGAGGCCATTGTCTTCAATGTAGCACATGCTGGAGCGATTCGCACCCGGCATTTGTTAACAAAATTGACAATATTTTTAATCAAAACAACGATTGGTTATTGTTATTTATAATATTTCTGCCACACCCATCTACAATTAAGCATATAATCCTACCTGAAACGGGTACAAATCCCCTCTTTTTAAATCAAAGCAACAGTAGATTGCTTTTTCCGACATTTTAAATTTACATCTGTACACACATAAAGGCGGGGCGTCGTGTGCAATAGCCAATCAAAGTACCCATCTGATCAGAGTTGCGCAGTAGGTATTATGGCGTAATTATGAACGTCCGAATCAATTTTGATAAAAACAACGCTTGATTTACTTTAATGTAAATATTTGCTGATAAATAAATGTTGTTTCGGTAGATTGGACTGCGTATGTGTAATAATTACTAATAGTATAAAATTAACTTATTTTTAAGATGGTACATACATTAATAAAGAAATTGGGTTTGCCACTTGGAACTAAAGGCATCCAATCGTAGCTAATAACTAGCACATCAGTATATCTCAGCGTTCTTATTTACGTGCTCGTAGCTAGTGTAACATTGGCGTGCACGTAAAAGATCCCTTGGCAGTTGGAATTGGATATAAGAGTAAGCCGTAGCGCTGCTATCCGGGCAAAATTTACTTCACAGCATACTGCATGGCGTGTGCCCATCTTCATTAGCTCAGTCCGGACAGAACAGTAGGACAGGACGGTTAAATCCCATTTCATTTTTCTCGTAAACATTGTAGCACAAGTATGCGTGCTACAAAATACATGGTCCCTGTCTGAAGGAAGGCACGGACGTCACACTAATAAAACAAAAATTACTGATCTACGTCCAGAACAGAGCGAGAGAAATAGAGAAGTTGGGTTTAACGTCCACTCGACATAAACCAGGTCATTTCGGGATTAACATATGGTTCAAATTTATTTCAATTATTCGCTTGTGTGTAGGGGTCTGCAGCTACGGGGAAACCAGAGAAAACCTACGAGGCTGGACGGCAATCCTAGCCCTTGTCGTGTGCAAGCGGGAAATCGAAACCACAAACCTAATAATCTAACGCGCACGCTGTAAACCATTAAGCCATCAGAACAAAACGAAAGTTTGATTAAATTTACTCCTTTTTAACGCATGAAATTTATTACACAATTATAATTTTTATTTCAGAGTCGAGTATTATATGACGTCATCTACAACATAAAAAGTCAAGATCGCTTGGATCATTCCATTACAATGGCACTGTTGTTTTTAAGTCCTTTGTTAAATCCTATCATGTATGTTTTATTCAACAAAAAACATAGAGCCTGCTTAATGGGTTTGATCAAATCTATGTGTGCGAAAATTACATGCCGGAAGTCGATACAAGAGAACAGTATAACAGAGAACGACGGGAAGGAGGAATCACGAGGCCAAGTTTGACCAATGTCGTGTCAGATAAGGAGATCGTGGGGTTTTTTGGGGGTTTTTTATAAGCAATATTTTTATTCAGGATGTCTGAATGGGATTGGGGAACAGGCTTAGCCTATGTAAAACCCCTCTCCCTGTGCACGTGGGGTTGATACAACCAGACAAAATTAAATGTAAACAGGGCGCTGACATCTTGAATAAATTATTAAAGGAACTACAGCAAGACATTAAACCTGTGATTACTCAAATGCGAAACTAAATATCCTTAAATGGTTTCCCCGCTCCGTTTCGCTGAATTTTGGCCTTATATCAAAGATACTGCTGTCCAGACAGAGTATGCATGAGTGTGTAAATCAAGAAAACAGTGTAAAACGTGTGCCTGTAATCTTGAGCATTGCTGACTATTATAATGAGGATATACTTGTGAGAAAATTCTACAAAAAAACAGACTTTTAATCTTAACAATTGCTAACTCTTATTTTTGGAATAGACAAAGTACGAAAGTTATTTTTAATATTGGCTAGGAAAGTCCTTTGTCTTAACAACAAATTCGCATTGGTTATTTGTTTTTTTTTTGTTTAAACCCATACTTGTTATGTTATTGTTTAAAGTCCTATTATTGGTACTATTGTTCCGCGTTTTTGTTAATTTTTTTAAAGAAAAGACAACAAACTATGGAAGCCGATACACATGGAGTCAACAAGGTGCGAAGGCGAATCTAGAACCAGCGACAAATTGGCGGCTATATTAAACCTATTTAATGTTTTATTGTTTACAATTACCACTATATTTTGTAAAATAATTATTGAACATAACTTATAACAGTCCACGGCGCATACAAAAAAAGACAAACCCGCGGACAAGACACACATCACATGAGTGACCAATAATCACAAGAGTATATTTTAAATGAAGTGAGTGGATGGTGGGGGGGGGGTACATATGAATAATTGACCTGTTGAAGAAGATGTAAGATTTCTGCCAGAGGATATCAAGTGAAAAACCTAAAGTTTTAAAACGAGTTTGTGATATCAGACTATTGTTTTTAGAAGAGTTGAATTATTACAACTCTGTAAATGTTATTAATCTACGCCATGTTATTTTATTATTCATAGCCCTTCTTTCGGTTAGATCTATTTCACATGCACACCTGCAGATGTATTCAGATGTAAACAGAGATAGCACTAACCCTTAACTTAACCCTAGACCTAGTCTTAAGCCTTACCCCAATCCACAATCCTTGGCAACAATCACGTGCCCAAGTCCTGTGTACATCTCGTGATCTATGACGAAATCTGCAGGTGTGCATGTGAAATAGATCTAGACCTTTCTTCCTTTCCCGGTGTGTATTGATAGAGCACCTACGGAGGTAAGAAATTCAAGAAATGTTTCGAGGATATTTGAAGAAATCGGGTGCTACTGTGCAATGTTTTTGTTAACTGCTGTTCCACGTAGTCATTACAAGAATGCCATTTAAACCAGGCCTTTGGTGATTTATTTCCCTCACTGGATAAAGATTGGGAACAGGAGTAAGCGGCACGATATCAGAATCCCAGATAGATCATTTTTCAATATAGCCTACAAAATAATAGTCTTCACAATTTGCCTTTATTAACCCTATTTCATATCATTTCGCTTACACATGGACTTTATCACGTAACGTCGGAAATCTCCCGAATCTATCAATGAATGCCGATTGAAGCAACTGCTGTACAATTATTAAAGGGACGTCACTCCGATAGTTAATTATCAAATAAGCCACATTGTCTCTCGTCGCCATGCAATAACCTTTCACTTTATCATTTGCTTTTTATTACAAATCAACATATCATTGGCAACTTTATTTTTGACCCCAAAGTTTGGAAACTTCGAAGTGCAAAAACAGTAACTATTAGCATAAGGGTCTTTATCGGTATCGACTCGAATGACCTAGTTCGAATCTCGGAGTGAGCTGGGAAGAATCATTGGGATTTTGTAGTGGCGGGGCTGAAAGTTAAATGTGCCTAGTTGTTTAAAAGGGACGAAAAACCGAAGTTTAACAATGGACATTGGCTTGGGCGTAAAAGAAGCTCTGGTAGTTGTAATTCGAAAAAGAGAACATGCCCTCTCCTCCCCCCCCACCCCGTCTCCCATCATCTATGTTAGTCTCAAGGTATTGTGTTGACCCTTTAAACCCTTTCCATATTACACATAATTACACATATGAATTTATCTGCAACAATAGATATTAAGTAATTACATGTAATCAATAAAGACACATTACGTTTAATAAGTAAATATCAATCAATCTACAATTAATTATTAAATCAATAATATGAGTGTCCTTTAAACGATTGCCTATGAGCATAACAATCCCTCTCCACTGTCTACAGATCTGTAGTTAAAGCCGCTGATCTTCATGTGAAAGTTGAATCTCTCTATGGATATCAGTCCAAAAAAGCTCAGATCCGTTCAGTATTTACAAAGATATATTTCGCAACATTCGGCTAGGTGGTTAAGACGCTGGCTCGCTTGCCTGGGGGTCGGGTGTTCGATCCCTGCTTTGGCCGAGAAAGTTCATCTGGATTTTCCGACGTGGTTTCCCCTTGTCAGTGGTGCAGAAAGAAGGGCCTGACAAGGACAGCTGTCTAGTCCTTCGGATGAGACGAAAAACCGAGGTCCCGTGTATATATTGGAATGCACGTAAAAGACCCCCTGGTAGATGGAATTCGATATAAGAGTAGGCGACAGTGCCGCTACCCGGGCAAAATTTTCCTCATAGCACACTGTAGCCCAGTATAGGAGCAGAACAGTAGGACGTTAAACCCCATTTCATTTCATTTTTGCAACATTCGGCATCTTCTGCCTACAATATCAATCCGATTAGAACACAGACCGTATCTTGTTTCGTTTTTATAGTTCAAAAATTTGTTTTACTTGTCATTACTAAACTATACTGGATGAGTTGTTATAAAACAAGCGTTCTGGTTGATGTGGGGGGGGGGATTAGCCAATGAAACGGTCAGTTATACGGTGAGATCTTGGCGTGAGGTGCACGGAATTGTGGGTATCACACTAGAAACATCAATTTGCCCCTTACGCGATCTTCCACTACACCCGGTCAGATCTTCATGTGTTGGAGGTCATCGAAAGTATAAAACAACGAAACGAAATATAAATCTGTATTTCAATAAGATTACATACTATATAAAAAAGCAAACGGCACAGGTAAGTTTTTGATAAAATCGATTTAATCCAATTGAATCGAAGTTGGGAGATCACCTACAGGTTTATAATTTGGCTTTGGTTTGCCCGGCCAATACCGCTACGACTACACACAACCCGACAGGACTCAGCGTCTTGGGTAGTTGTAAAAAAAATCGGGTCGCGTCTTTACTTCACTTGCCTACGACGGTACCAGTCCACACAGACCCGACTCTCACAGATTATGCGTCGTGAGTTACGCCACTTCCCTCTCTCTTCTGTACAAAAATCTGCCATCTTGAATTGTCCCGGGAAAACAAGGAGCACATGACCTGCACAGTCACATGACTAAATGCTACTCTCTGATTGGCTAAACAACAGTAAGACAATTGATCTTGTCGTGTGAGTGTCCACGCAAACACGATGGGTTACGACTGCATCCAACTGCATCCGACTACGACTGAACATGCTCAGTCGGGCCGACGGGCCACGACGCGACGGAAATCGATTGAATCGTGGTCGTGGGATTGTAAAACACTGCACTGATTATCTGAGACAAGACGTTGCGTTGGGTAGAGTCTGGGCAAGTCGTGGCGGTGTGGGCCGGACTTTAACGATTCAATATGCAAGATTTAGATAAAATAAAAGCTGACCGTTCTTGCTATAATAGATAACGAAAAATGAATATATTGAACAGTTCGTTCGAATTACTGTATTCTGATCGAATTATCAGTGTTTGAAGTTTTCATAAGATTGTTTATTAACGTAGCAAGTGTTTGCCAAACCATTTTAAAATTACATTATTAAATTGCATCTCGGCTATCCAATTGTCTAGAGAGTTGATTGTAAGTGTCTAAATAATAGTTTATAAAACATTTGATACAAAAAAGAAATACATGCACAGACAGATTAAGCTCTTAAGATAATGCATCTTTACTTCAATGTTAAATATTCAATCTGGGTTTAGCATGGATTAAATCGTGAAATATTTCATGGTACTGCCTAAAAATGAACGATCGGGATCAGCGACTTAAAGTACATTTTGTTTTTACTATTGCCAGCTAGAGGGGGGGGGGAACCATGATATATAAAATATAAACCACTCAATAATATGTGCATCTATAAATAGAATCTATTCAATAGATAGTCTATAATAAATAGGAGCCTTTCTTCCAAGTTAGAACCACCACCTCTCTCTCCGCTTTGTAGCCTATACCGGACGCAACGGCAGTGAAGATAGACGTTATACTGGCCAGTAACATCAGGGAGATGGGCAATAAGTTGTAGCTTAATGAGTCTTGAATCCTCATTAATTGATACGCCGCTGATATTTGACTGAATTTCGCGATAAAGACGAACGAAACAATAAAACTTAAGAAACCTGAAATAAATCAAAGAGCATAATCAATAAAAAATAATATGTACAATGATCGACTAATAATTCATAGGTTTAACGTTCACTTGACAAGGTCATTTCGGGACTAACATAATATGGTTCAAATTTATTTCAATAATTCGCTTGCGCAAAAGGGATCTCTAGCTATAGGGACGGGGGAGGAGGTGAAAATCCACGAGGTTGGACAGGTGACTCTACTTGCCTTGTCATGTACAAGCGGGGAATTGAAAGCACTCCACTTGACTCAATGACAGACCTTATGATCCAACGCGCCTGTGTCGAACCATTCGGCCACACACACACACACCCATGACACCTAGGGGATACTCGATTGAACGTTCTGGAATTACATTCTTTCAATTCCGAAAATAGTGTCAATCGAGTGAAAAGGAGAATTTCTGAGTACAGCGCATGTACCGACTGCCTAAAAAATATCTCAACCAATCATGGCAGCTGAAACATATTTGTTACTTAAAATACGTTACGATTCTAATTGCGATCATCGCGAATACCAAATCTCGCGCTTTTCAGCTAAAATGTCTACCTGTCATAATCGGGTTGCAAAGTTCAAGGTTCGTTAAATGTCAAGGTTTCCATGGAGTTCGCCATGTTTGATTTCAGTCTGATTGAACGCTACTGTTCACGTGTTTGCTGTAAAGGAAGATGACGTAGCTATAAGTTCGGGAATTGAAATGGTGCCCAGGCAAATGTATGGCGTATGTCCGTCTTCATTAGCTCGGATGGTGCAGAAAAGTAAGATGTTAAACCCCATTTTATTTGAGCGGTGTCCACTTTAATTTTCTATAAGGTATACTTACCCCCAGTTGCAAACATAACTAAGGCCATAATATGAAATAGTTCCGTTTGCCATCTCATATTAAGTAATTGGGATATTATTCCTCCTATTACGGAAAACAAACCAAAACAACTTAGTATACGTCCAGCCATTAGCCACCCTGGAATATGAATACCATATAACGATCAAAACTTAAAGATGGGTTCCCATAAAAGTATTTATCGGATGGTTATTTCCAATAAAAGTATGGCAATTTTGGTATATATGGAAAGTAGAGATATCCAATCTTACTAGAAAAATACTGGATTCCACGAAAAACACTCACGGAGCGTATACAGGACAAAATTGTAAGGGTTCCCCTAATCGACAGCCCGACGATTAGGAATTTCTGCACTCGTGATGTCAAAGGTCACACACGAACATTGAGCGCTTGATTTACAAGTTGATAAACTTTATGAAGAGTTAGACGTACAACACTTTCTGAGATAAAAATGACGGAAAAGACGCGGGTAGTGGATAATCCGAGAATTTAATTAGGATTCGATATTTGTAATAAATAGTAAGCGATTAAAGACAACATCGTCTTATGTATGCAATGAATTCTCCTCTGACTTCCAAGAGAGGTAAGTCACGTGACGTAAACATGACCGGGTTTGATCAGATTTTTATAGCAGGGCATTCCTTCGCAATTACAATGTTTGAGAAGGATTTGAAGCAAAATTATGACAAATTAATTAGTTTGAATATGTTTTTAGTCCATATATACCATTAAATCACCCAGTTTTTACGCGGGAATGTATCTTTAAAGTTAAAAATATTAGACTCTACATGCTTTAAGTTAATATCTATTTTTGTCAGAACGAGAAGAGCTTTCATGCGGGTTATTTGCCCTTGAATTATATGGATATAACATAAAAGAAATGAGGCACTTAAGGAGCTCCGTAGGGTATGAAGGTCGTGGAACGCTGAAAATAGATAGGCTTTAACATGTTGTGACCCCAATGCTTGACACCAAATTTGGAAATAAAAAACACTAAAAAAAACTGTATTGCGGTCACAAATTGTTGACTGGCGAAATTTGCAGACAGGGGCGACAACATTATACGCCTTCACTAAAACAAGGTCGAATTTGACAAAAATATTTCATCGAAATAATTATATCAGAGAGGAGTCGTGCACCTAAAGGGCTCCATAGTATAACGTTAAACCAACAAGGGTTTTGTCTTGAGTTGTATTAAATTGATTCTGATTAATGGTGTATTAAAGGGTGGACGGCTCTATTTTTGGAACCTTGAAATAGACAAAAAAAAAGGTTTTAAAAACACATATTATAGTAATATGAATGTACGTAACGTGATTAATATTCAGTTTTTGAAAAAAAAAAATATTATAATTTCTAATCAATTATTCAATTAAATACGTGAACAGTTCAAATTGAACGGCAGTCGTTTACGTCTCCTTAGTCTATTCTACACGTTTTTATTATTATTATTATTATATTGTCGTTAGTGAATCAGCCTTTACTAATTACTTCCTCATTGTGTTGTAGGGTGTTTATATTTGTTTATTACAAAATGACACCCGAATCCATATAATACACGACTCGTGTACTGCGAATGTTAATTGTGTCTTAAGTATTGGATATTAGGATCCTATATTTTCATGACAAGATAATATCGTCACTATTGATTGGAATTGACCATGATTGAATTCTATTTTGTGTTTTTAATTTCGAATATTATGGTAGGGTGACCCACCATAAATAAATATCTCCAAATATCTCGACAATTACGCCACAATATTTATATATATGCCAAGCCTCAAATCAGTTTCACACAATTATAGTCACGAAATAAACGATCATGTTGTACTTAATAAGCTATGACCATTAATCATCTATAAATAATAGACTGAAAACTGGTTCCAAGTTGCGTCCATAACATCCAGACACTTTTGAGTAAAAGATAGGTTACGTGCCCTTGTTTTGAAATTAGTCTCGCTTAACCAGTCTATCGACCATTCTACGTCTGATTGACAGGTCGGGATAATCAAGACTACTTTTTTACGAAACATAACAGAAAGCTAGAACAAGAAATTGAATTTAGAAATAAGCACTTTAGACAACTCAACAATTGTTTTAAGAAACTTGTAAAAGTAAAATGAAACTACTGCTAGTATCATGTTCCTGCTAAAGAAAGTGATTCAGAGATAGTATTTGTACTAAACCAAAAGATGCCGCTCTTAACGGTACAGTTAATGATAAAGCAATTTAAAAAATAAAACAAACATAATTACTAAAGCTGCTGTAATAACCAAGACGCTAAATTTTACTGCTATTCAAAAGCGTCAACAATAGATTTTTTACGGCTGTAATAGTTGATATATTTGTAGAGAATTGCACGTGCCATGGCTATTTATCGACTCAAAGCGAGTGCGGGGTAGTCAGAAATCACTTCGAGACACGCAACTGAAGCGTGCACATTTAGCCGTGTCGAGACCAACTTTCTGTAAAGTGCGCGGGTCACCCTAATTATGGAAAATATTGAGTTAGAGATTTAGCTCCTTTAATATTTTGGGAGCCACGGTGGCTAAGTGGGTAAGACGCTGGCTCGCTAGCCCGGAGGTCGGGTGTTCGATCCCTGCATTGGCCGAGAAAGTTCATCCCGATTTTCCGACGTGGTTTCCCCTTGTCAATGGTGCAGAACAGAGGGCCTGACAAGGACAGCTGTCTAGTCCTTCGGATGATACGAAAAACCGAGGTCCCGTGTATACACTGGAATGCACGTAAAAGATCCCTTGGCAGTTGGAATTCGATATAAGAGTAGGCGATAGTGCAGCTGCCCGGGCAAAATTTCCCTCATAGCACGCTGTATGGCGTATGTCCGTCTTCGTTAGCCCAGTATATGAGCAGAACAGTAGGACGTTAAACCCCATTTCATTTCATTTCCTTTAATATTTATTTGTTCTTACCTGGTTCGGAGTAATAGTCTACAGGAACAACTACAGCAGAATAACATACATCGTCGATACAATAAACTGCACCGAATAATGGGACGGTGTAATCTGATTTGTCAACCGATTTCCACCAATGGGGGTAGAAGATTCCAACTGTTAAAAGAAGAAATGCGACGCTTCCAGCAACCAGAACGACAATCTGAGAAACACTGAGTGCCATAATTATACAAAACAAAACTGAAAATTGGAAAATAGTAGAATATCATTCGGAATTATTTTGTAGTAGTATAAAGATCTTTATACGTTTGGGGGGTTGTTAGATGGCCAAATGGTTCTCGGAATTATTTTGTAGTAGTATATAAAGGTTTTTACGTTTAGGGGTTGGATGGCCAAATGGTACGCGTGAGCGTTGTATCATAAGGTCTGTCATTGAGTCAACTGGCGTGTTTCCGATTCCCCGGTGGTATGTGACAAGGAGTAGGGTGCCTATCCAACCTCGTTGATTTTCTCACGTCCTCCCACTGCTAAAGACCCATACACGAAAAGCGAATTATTGAAATAAAATTGAACCATATGTTTGTGGACGTGTCGAGTGGACGTTAAATCATATCTCTCCCCCCCCCCTCTCTCTCTCGTGTTAGTAGTACATTATGAATGTACATTTATGTACGGTTTAGAAGGACATGCGTATATACTGTACACCTTTATATACGTTTTTAGAAGTACATGTGCTTGTATACATTTAATACGTTTTTACTAGTACTTGCATAGACAATTTATATATGTTACGCAGTACATGTATATACAGATGGTTTAGTACTGCATGTATATACCGTTATATTCAGATATCAGATATATTTACGTACTTAGTGGTATATATGAATTAGTCCATAGTGGCCCACGGGGGAGTATCGCAACCCGAGAGGAGAATTTATTTTGCGTAGCTTTCGAATATGGGTAGTGATCAGTCCTTTAAGTGATCTTTTCCGATTCAAAACATTAATATTATATAATTAAGAGTTTGTAGAAACGCCCGACCAACAGTACGCAAAATAATAAGTAATATAATATAAGAAATGCTTAAAATTGAACAAGAAATTCATAATATACTTACATGTACAGTTACCAGTATTAATTCGACAATAGTAATGATATTAATTTATTTCATAGACTCATAATTAACTATATCATGTTCAGTCAGGACTTCCTCTCTTTATCGTAAGTTAAGACCCGCCTTATGACATCACCGGAAGTAAACTATGTGGCACACTATCAGCAACATTGCTGTGTGGCGGAAACAGATCAAGTAGTAAACCTGTACACGTTGAAATATTACAGCTATCAATATACATATTATGGTAACACTACCAGAGAGAGGGAGAGAGAGCATTTTGTTACTTACATATCTTTATTTCAATAAACCGGAGATAACACGCGTTGTTAATCAGGCATTCTATTTGTTTGTAAGAGCATGGAATATGGACCATGATACACAGGGATCATGAAAACTGGGTCTGCCGACTCTCCTATTGAGGAATTGCGAACATGTCTTGGTTCTCTTAATATGCTCGCTCTTAACAACTGTCTCCGACGCATTCGATGTAATGTGACCACCTCAAATATTGTAGTCCAAGTAACTTCTATGGGTTTATTAAACACAGATAATACAACTATATATTTACAAGTAAAGAAAAAGATGCGATCTGTTCTAAATCATAACTCTAATTGAATTCAATGCGTACGAATCCAATTTACAATTAAACAAAAATATACCGTCTTCATTACCCCAGTTCGGGGCAGAACATTAGGACGTTAAACCCCATTTCATTTCATTTCTACAAAAATATATAAATTTAAACAATTATGACACATTGACAATTTTAGAATATAAATAGCCATGCAAAGTGTGGACCTACACGGGTAAATCTATTTGTTAAGGCCAGCTCAATTTTTGTCAAGGTCGCTGAAATTTAAATAAGGTTAGGGCACGAGATTGTAGGTTAAGGTTAGGGCACGAGATTGTAGGTTAAAGTTAGGGAAAGCATTCGGGGGTATGTCCAGGGTGAGGGTTGGAATTACCGCTAGCCCTGTTTACATCTCGTGACCTATGACGAAAAACTGAGCTGGCCTTATCATTTAGCATAAACCAGACATACACCCACATAACATCAATGTCTCAACAACAGCTTATCCAAAAGGAAAATTTGATATTTGATATAGTGTGTGTGTGGAGGGTAGGGAGGGGGTGTAACCCTATCACTGACAGTCGCAGAATACTGAATATTAACAGGGTTCGTACGCTAAAGGTCTCACTGCTTCACACCAAATTTCAAAAGAATCTGTTCAAAACTAATCTTCTAGTGTGCTCACAAGGATTTCGATAAAGGGTGGGGTGCCTGTAAAAATGACCATTGGAGAACACTGAATATCAATACGGTTCGTCCTCTCGCAATGCTTTTCACAAAATTTGAAATGAATCGATTAAAAACTTCGGCATCAAGCGTGTTCCAAAGGGTTTTGGCAAAGGGGAGGGGGGTAACTCTTGACTCTTGATATTTGATTTCGGTATAAGAGTATAGGTGTCCGGACACAATTTCCCCTCATAGCACAGCTTGGCTTATATCCGAGATCATTATCCCAGTCGGTGCAGAACGATAGAACATTAAAACCCATTTCATTTGATGAAATTAATTTTTAGGTTTTCTTTTTGTTTTCTTGGCATTTGATCTACACTATGTATAGCAACATCAATCGCACTGTTATCTGTTGATCTTAACTGCCTAGTAAAATGAAAATGAGGTTTATTGTAAGCTAGACACACTCCCACTAAGTAATTTCGGGGCAATGTTGGTACATTATACGTTGATCAACGTCTGGATCTCTGAGTCTACTGGCATTGAAGTCGAGAGAGTCAGGTCTTATTAAAACAACAAATTTCACACACAGCATCAATCATTATAAGGTCACGACCCAGCATCAGTCGAATAAATAATAAGTATTAAATGGCCCAGGTTTGCCGTGAAGGGTTGATTAAACTTGTAATTAAAACAGTGTGACAGATTTTGAAAATGAAACGAAATGAATGGGATTTAAAGTCTTACTCTTCTGCACCGACTGGACTGGGAAATTTTGCCTGGACAGCGGCACTACAGTCTACTCTTATTTTGTCAAGGGTTCTTTTACGTACGCGCCAATGTTTTGTACTATTCGAATGATTAGAAACTCTTCTCTGCCAGGCACTCCGCCCTGTGCCATAGTCGAGGCGAAACAACGCCGAAAAATCCGAGGAATCTTTTCGACCGTCACCGGGAGCGAACCCGAGCCTCCTCGGCGAAAATGTTTTACTTACTGAACCACCGCGCTGCCAAGAGAATCTGGTACATTCTAGATCCGAAAAGAATATTTTAATGTTGATTTGGAACTCGATGACGGGAAATTCTTCTTTATTGGGGTTAACATCATGCAGCACCTGACGTGATAAGACAGGCTAGCCACCAATGATAAAAGAGAGAATAATCTATGACGATAGTTCCAGATATAGATAATTAACCAAAATCCCCTTGTTTTACCTTTTACATGCCAATTTTTTACTTTGGCCGTGGAAAAATGTGTAAAATTATATTATTTGACGATCTTTATTAATAAATTTGACTGATTTTGGGACGGGCCGAAAATGAACATATCGGGCATAACCACCACTCACAGTGGCAGCTGCGCGTGTGCATATCGACGAATATTACCGAATGAGGGAAATCCCCTTGCTGAAATAAGCAGTGTACTGTAAAGATATTGGCGGCTAAAAGCTTCGGAGAATTTTTGGTAATGCCAATAGGAGACTGTTATCATAGTACATGCCAACCGGAGGTGACAGTTGGATTTTATAAATGTGTTACATACATTTGATCGAATTTCTAGGATTTAATGCCAGCGTCAATGGAGAAAATAAGTGTGATTGAATCCCCTAGCGAGCTCCGAAAAAATATCAATAGGGCTATACTAAGGTTATTATGTGAGCGTAAGCTAATACTACATGTATATATATATGTATAAAAGCCACGTGAAAAAGTTTGCAGATATTATATTTATTGTGTGTATCTATTGAAGAAATAGTCATGCGATTTAATACAACTATAGTATAAGCCTATCTAGGTCTTCCGTATACATGCTATTTATAGACTAGCGAATAAATCCGTGTACCCTGAACACCACACGACAGTTTTATATTATATTGCGCTGTTTGATCTCTACAGCTATTGTCCAGGTAGGCTAACATGTTTAACATTTGTTAATAGCTAACCTTATTTAACCATTTGGGGTGTAAAGGATTCGATATCATTAAATACTAGCCGGTGTAAAATCGAATCTCAATTTAGGTTAAATTTTAATCATGGATCGTATATAATATGACGTAACAGTCTAAAGCTACCGGTATGTTGACGATGGCGACACGGTTTAATAACAAGCTCAATCAGATAAATGTGTGTTGGATGCGCTTAACTTTGATCTCTATTTATTCTTACATCGTTTGGCATGCCTGCTTCGTGTATATCTATGTGATCGATGGACGTTCACTCGGTTTTGTTAAGGGAAATTGGTCCACGAATGGCTAAGAAGGGAGATAACTCTATTAATAACTTTGGGCTAGACCTCTGGTAAGAAAACAATTGATAGGCCCTATGCCTATGTTGATTCTTAAGTGCTAAAGAAATAATTTGGCAAAATCCACGCTAGACAACCCTCTAACATATACGAATAATGTATCCATCGATAAATCTTTCCAAACCGACGAAATGATCCAATAATAAATTATAAAAAATATTTCCGTATCGAAACTAAAACTAAACCTCGTAATAATAATAATAATCACTTTATTTCGAGAGGGTAGAAAATTAACCCTCCTATATTAACAGCATCAATCATAGAAACATGGAAGGTAATAGCCTTGGACATAATGTAACGAAGGTGGACGTACTACCATAATGCAGATATTTTACAAACTAACACTGAAAGGTCATTATTAATCGGCCATTATTATCGAACATTTAAAATAACTATTTCCTCATTCAAACAACTTCGTGACTGGGTTCAGGGGTTATTCTCAAGACCCGTACGCATGGTCAGGTCTAAATATTAAGGCCACATTGAGAAATGTAAATAGCGTTAGGGCACGTGATTGTTGACGAGATTGTGGGTTAGGGCTAGGACTGTTTACATCTCGTGACCAGGCAGGTGGCCTTAATATTTAGACCTAACCCCAATATATATGCTACAGGGTATCTGAGAGGTGGGATGGGGATTAACGCATGGGCGTTGGCTTACAAGGGACAGCATATAGTAGTTCCCATGGCTCGTTATCCTGGAGGTTGCGGCTTCGATCCAGGTTTTGGCCGAGAAAGTTCATCCAGATTTTCCGGCGTGGTTCCCCCTTGTCAGTGATGTAGGACGGAGAGCCTGACAAGGACAGCTGTCTAGTCGTTCGGATGCGACGAAAAACCGAGGTCCCGTGTACACATTGGCGTGCACGTAAAAGATCCCTTGACAGTTGAAATTCAAAATAAGAGTAGGCCGTAGTGCCGCTGTCGGGGCAAAATGCCCCCATTGTACACTATATGGCGTATGCCCGTCTTCATTAGCCCAGTTCGTAACAGAACAGTAGGACGTTAAACACCATTTCATTTCATTTATTAGGGTGTATACAATATTAGGTTCTGGATACCCAAGAACATTAGTTTATTAGTAGTATGAATATTTCATATTTAATCCCTTCTTATTTTCAGAATGTCAAAGATCTCTCGAGGATTGATGGACGAAGAGGGGCGGAAGAAACTACAGTGTAACCGAGTGTTTTTAGTGGATGAGATTTCCCCTGATCATGGTATGGCGGATGCAATGTTCTCTGCACAGATTTTCGACCAGCATGACCTAGACGTAATAAGCAGCAAGCCGACTCGCAGAGAGAAAATGGAAGCCTTTCTAGATATTTTAGTCCGTTCGGGTGTGGGGGCCTATGAGGAATTTTTAAAAGGACTAGAAAAAAGTTACCCACATGTAATTAAACGTCTAGAGGAAACAGATTTAAGTACTGTGGGAATAAAAGAGAGGGGTTCTCTAATGGAACCAGATAAAACCATATTACAAAGAGAATTCTGTTTTTTAACAGAGGAGGTGCGTGCTAAGGACTTGGTGCAGGATATGTTTCAAGAAGGGATTTTAACGGACGACGAGGTAATAGTCATTTGCAATGCAGAAGAAAGGCAGGGACGAAAGACTGGAATGGGTAAATGTATTGACTTCGTCTTTCAATCGGGACCGAACGCCTATCAGAAATTTTTAAGATGTCTCGAAAAGGCCAAATATAATCATGTTTACACTCATCTCATAGCTCAGGCGGAAGCATATAAAGCGAAAGGTGACTAATATTTTTATGCATGATATATACAATACAATGTTCATTAAAGACACATTATGTCAAATACGGATAATGCAAAATAACTTTATTGAAAATTTCATTCAAATTACTTTATTCTAAGTTAAGTTATCACTATTTGAAGTTTTGACAAGATGTTGCATAGATTGTTTATTATCGTAGCGACCGTACTTGAAACGATTTAACCGTACTTGTCTCGATTCACCATTTCTAAATTGAATCATTAAATGTCGATCGTGTTTTAATCTGTTTAAATCTCCGCCATTAGGTGGTCTAGAGAGTCGATTATAAGCTTGTCGTGTGAATAAATGTCTAAATATTAGTATATGTAACATTTGAAGCCAAAATAAAGACCAGCAGTAGGCAGATTTAGCTCTTACATAATGTGTCTTTAATGTAGGTGGATACAAAATACAAAGTATTTCTACGTTTACTGTATATAAATACAGAAAAACGTATAAATCTATGTATATTTAGATGTTATAAATTTCAATTAACAGTCAACTTAATTACAATTCGCGTTCAATTTTGTCTAATTGGTCCACTGGACATTGTATTCTTGTTTTACCGATTAATACCAATTTTTGTACGACAACTTTGGAAACAGATTGAGAAATGGGAGCTGTTTTATTTTGTTAATAATTTACACATAGAGAATCTCCCACCAGTCTTTTTTGATATAATAAAATATCAAAACAAGTTGATAAAGTAACAAAAAACGAGGTTCTGCCGAGTTTTTATTTACTTTATCAACGAGTGTTGATATTTTTTGATATCAAAAAAGACGAGTAGGAGATTTTATTTATCACCCAATCCCTACTTACATGCACAAATAGATAAATATAATTCTTTGCTGTAGATTTCACTTTTACTGAACATTACAGCGTAGTGATACATCATTTTTTGACAGCAATTCAACCATTGCAAAGTCCTTTATATTAAACCCAGTGTTTCCAACTAGGTCAATTGAATAAAAATAGTAGATATCGCAGTAGATTATGAAATGTATAACACAAGCGATATCTACTGTAGAATGTATTATTGGGTGATAAATCAATTTAAAGGCAGACAAGGCATTGGTATAACATAATTCAGAGTTGTCTCCCTTTTGTATGATTTTGCGGTGTTCATATGTTATTATTTTTTGTTTTGTTTTTTGTTTGTTTGTTATACTGCTTCGTGCCTTTTGTCAACCAAACGGTGCCTGTATTGAAGTGGAAGAGAGCGTAGCTTCTTATAGCTAAAAGTTATTATACCCCAGTGTGCGCATGCCATTATTATGTTTTAAGTGTCTATAATGTTAAGATCGGGGGCCTGTTTCACGAAATTTTTAACTAAGATAAAATCCAAATTTTAGTAATTTAATTGGATAATATTAGATTGATTTTAGTGCTTAGCCAATCAAAATTGAAGTATCTACTACAATTTGGATTTTATCTTTAGCTAAAATTTCGTGAAACAGGGCCCGGAGTTCTAGAGTATACTCAGGGCCAGTATATAGACCAAAGGCCTCCACCAGCTGTATAAATGCTGAATCAAATGATAAATTCCCGCAACTGTTTAATTAAAGACACATTATGGGAGATTAGATAAAGAGCTGACAGTTCTCACTACAATAGTAAAAATCCAGATAATGTAAAGGGTATTTGCTGAAGATTTCAGTCAAATTGATCCACTCTGAACCGATAATTTAGCGATTGAATTTTCGGCCTAGCCTCGATCATCATTACTAAAGTCGGTACGATAAAAACATAGTCGCCATTATCCATTTCATGATCTAATCATGAATGAAAGTTGAGCAGCAAATCGGATCTCAATCCAGTAAATATCGCAGACTAGCGATGACATCGAGAGTTGATTATGGTCTGGATAGGTTAATTAATGTCTAATTCATAATTTTGATAACATTTCAGGCCTAAAGAAAGACCTGCAATAGGCAGATTTAGCTCTTGCACAATGTATTCTTAATAAGGCTTCAATTAAAATACTCTACATTATATTTGTAGGAAACTTACTGCAAAATACAATACTGTAGGCTACTGAAAACAATTCCTAGGTACATAACATTCTTTGTGGAGGGAGATGAACCCACGAACTCATAACCCGGCGCTGAGTGCAGTAGGAAAGAACATGCTTTAATATTACTTAGGCTGTGAATGATCGCAATACGCCAATGCAATATTTAATATTAGTTAGAGGCATTGCGTAGGCTGTGCTTGTTTCCCGATCCGATTGTGTTAATAAGATATCTAATATCTGAATTATAATAGTGGAAGTACGTTCAATTAAATTTCTCTTTTTTTTTTATCCCTGGTATTAAATTCCTCTAATATTTTTAGTTACATAGTATTTCATTTAATACAGCCCAGGCTGTATTGCCCTTTAGATATAGTGAGATAAAAATGTATTCAGGGGTCATGATTGTCTATTATTCGCTTTTACCTTAGGGGCATTAAATTTATACTGAGCTCGGAAACGACCGCGAAAGCGACCATTGCGACTTTCCGCGTGAATCATCGTTCCTACCTTAAGCGGAGATGCAGGCGGAAATTCGCAAATAAAATTTTACGATTTAACCATGTGTGCCGTTTGCTCTCGCTCAATTGACTATTAAAATTGTTCCCCAAAATACAGAGAGAGAGAGAGAAATGGGGTTTAACGTCCACTCGACACAAACTAGGTCATTTCGGGACTAACATATGGTTTAATCTTTTTATTTCAATAATTCGCTTGCGCGTAGGGGTCTTTAGCAGTGGGAGGAAGCCGGAAAACCCGGAGAAAACCCACAAGGTTGGACAGGCGACCCTGCTCCTTGTCACGTACAACTGGGGAATCGAAACCCCACCAGTGGACTCAATGACAGACCGTATGATACAGCGCGCGCGTGCTAACCATTGGGCCCCCCCCCCCCCAAAAAAAAAAATAAATAAATAATACACTCTGGAGTCAATCACCGCGCTCGTAAAGTCGGCCGCATTCGCGTAAGTGTAAACGACCTCGTTCAAATATTAGTTAATCTATCAAATGCGATCATTTATATATTGAGCGCGATTGTGATCTCTGACCACTGCGTCGTTCCACGCGAATATGCCATACCCATGGAAATTGGCAGATAAAATATGCGCATTGACGATTTTTGACTATGTATGTTCCTTGACCTAAACTCTAATTTGCTAAAAAAAAAAAAAATCTTTTGCGCGAATTATTCCTAGAAATTCGCCCGTTGCTTTCAGGGCGAACAGAAATTCGGCCGCGCTCGCAGTTGGTATAAACGGCTTCATTCACACAATAGCTGACGAATCACTGTTAGTGAGAAATGTCTTTAATCCAGAAACACAAAACTTTACACTTAAGCTTGGCGCAGATGGTCAACTTTTCGTCGCTTGTTGCTGCAATAGGCAACTACTGGCAACTCCGAGCAATTGGCAACTCGAGGTCTCCCGTGTGCGCTGACTGGCAACGAGAAGCAATTTTTCCCCGGATGTATCCGGAATGCCGATATCACGTGATCATTCAAAATAGCCATCTTGAAGTATCACATTTCAGTAGAGCGCTCGCTGATTGGACAGTTAACCAGTTGCCTGTTGCCTGTTGTCGCCTACCGCCGCAGACGAGCAATTTTGAAGCAACAGATGAACAATTTCTCGGCGACGAGCGATTTTCTGTTGTCGAATATGAAACATGTTTGATATTTGGCAACGAGAAGCAACTCGGAGCAACAGCAGGCAACTATTGTTGCCCGTTGGCGCAGACGAGCGATTTTTTCTTTCAACGACCAACGATTTCACTGTTGCCCGTATGCGCCTGGCTTTAGTTTCTAATTGATGTATTTGATACATTAAAACAACAAAAGATTATAAAAGGGCAAGTTTTGGTTATAATAAGTGGAACAATTTTGGGTAAATTCTTAACTTAAGTCTGAGAATACTTTGTGAACTCGGGGCCTAATGTTTTCGGAGCGTTCGCGGTCGCATTCTCGCTCAGTATAAACGGCATATTTGTCTAATTAATTTCGAATTTCTTAATTAGTAATTGAACTGATTCCGGATTAAAGTATATATATTTGAAGGCATTGCATGAAATGTAAAAATATATTTTAGCCTTTGTTTACGTTGTTTTAAAATTGATCAAATCACCAATCGGTAATGTGTTGGGGTTTTTTTACGTGAATAATAATAGCTGATTAAAACTGATATTAATCTTAGTGGATTTAAAATAAAAATGATATCAAATACTTTTAATACCTATCTGCAATTCGAGAAGCCATTTTGTATTATCCTATCGCCATGTTATCCATTAATGACTAAATGATCCGCTCAAACTGGTTCAGTTTAAAGGACAATATTAGTGCCAGTCATTATCACATATGTGATAGAACTGGTTAAACACGTTCCAAATATTATTTTATCACAGTGATGATTGCTACGTTCGATGCGTAGTAATCAATGTTTCAACAATCGGAAGTGACGAACGCAAAAGGAAAACACGAGTTATCCCTCTATATAACTGACTGAAGTGACGGGTGATAATAGATACATTGGCGAATATTTGCTGACTAATAATTCCTTCGAAGACCAAAAGTTGTTGTGTGAGACTGTGAAAGGATATCCGACAATTCATAAGGAACATGAAAGAAAAATAGAAAAAGTCCGTGCTTTACCATGTTTTTATAAGTATAGAATGAACAAACACACGTGAATGTAGGGACTGTTTATATTTTAATGACATTCAATTACTTTTTTGAATTGTCAGATATACTCTTACAGTCTCATATAACAACTTTTGGTCTTCGAAGGAATTATTAGTGAGCAGAAATTCGCCCATGTATCTGTTATCACTCGTCACTTCAGTCAGTTATATAGAGGGATAACTCGTGTTTTCCTTTTGCGTTGGTCACTTCCGATTGTTCAAGCATTGATTACGCATCTATCGTAGCAACGATCTCTGTGATAAAATAATATTTGGAACGTGTTTAACCATTTCTATCACATATGTGATAATGACTGACACCAATATTGTGCTTTAATGCTTAATAAGGCATAACACGTTGCTTTAATATTATCTTATCTGCATAATCGTTTTTTAATAATCTCCCATGGTATTATTTGTAGCAAATATAATCTATTTGAAGATTTTTTTATTTTAAATTTGTGGACTTGTTAAATCCGTGCTATAATTAATGAAGGTTAGAAAAACTATGTTTTCCGTTGATTGTATAGCTTTTATCTTTCTTTACTTTGAGTGTCTTCCGCCTTTCGAAGAAAGCAGGGGGCTATTAAAATGAGTCTGTCCACCCGGCTGTCTGTCCGTGTGGAAGCCACGTGGCTAAGTGGGTCCCTCCCGGTGTTGGCCGAGAAAGTTCATCAACATTTTATACATGGACTTATCAGTTTGATTGCTCCATACTCTTTCAAAAAGATAAATGTGCAATTAATAAATATGTGTCATCTATTTATTTTGGGATTGGGACGGGGGGGGGGACATCTAACTCACCGTTTGCTTGTTTTAGATAATATAAATCTAATTATTATACCATCTGTCACGTTATGTTGTTCATTAAAAATGCTCAAATTGAAAACATTTGTGATATGAAGTAGTAAATATAATTAGTTTGTATATAAACTAATAATTATGACAATAAAATACAAATATGCATTCAATTTGCTTTCTTATTTTTTTTCGTCCTTTTTATACGCCCACATGGAAATGTGGACGTATATTGCTGTTGATCCTGTCGGTCCGTCTGTTCACAATTTCTTGTGAACGCGCTAACGCTAAACATTATCATCCGATTGTTTTAAACTTGAAATATGTTGTTTACATTAGTGAGACGAGGGAAGTCTGTTTAAATTCAATAATTTCGGTTAATTACTTCTAGAGTTATGGCTCTTGTTTCACTTTGTTGAACCTTGTGAGCGCTCTAACGCCACAAGTTATCATCTGATCTTTGTGAAATGTATATGCGTTATTTAAAGTAGTGAGAGAGAGAGAGAAATGGGGTTTAACGTCCACTCGACACAAACTAGGTTATTTCGGGACTAACACATGGTTCAATTTTATTTCAATAATTCGCTTGCGCGTAGAGGTTTTAGCAGTGGGAGGAAACCGGAGAACCCGGAGAAAACCCACGAGGTTGGACAGGCGACCCTATTCCTTGTCACGTACAACCGGGGAATCGAAACACCGCCAGTTGACTCAATGACAGGCCATACGATACAGCGCGCACGTGCTTACCATTCGGCCATCCAACCCCCCTTATTTAAAGTAGTGAAACGAAGACGCCTATTAAATTTCATCAATTTATGTTAATTACTTCTAGAGTTATGGCCCTTGTTTCAAGTTGTTGCACCTTGTGAACGCTCTAACATCAAAAGTTGTCTTTCGATCTGTATGAAATTTATATGCGTCATTTAAATTCGTAAAAGGAAGAACCCTATTGAATTTTATCATCCGATCTTTGCGAAATTTATATGCATTATTTAAACTAGTTAAACGAAGAAGCCTGTCAAATTTCAACAATTTCCTGCGTTTTTAGAAAAAGCGCCCTAATGAAATAAAATGAGGTTTAAAGCTCTACTGCTCTGCTCCGACTGGGCTAATGAAGACATGCATACGCCATACAGTGTGGTATAAGGGACATTTTGTCGGACACTGGCACTGCGGCCTAATCTTACATCGAATTCCAACTACCAAAGGATCGTTTACGTGCACGCCAATGTGTACACAAGACCTTGTTTTTCGTCCCTCTCGAACGAGTAGACAGTGGTCCTTGTCCGGCCCTCCATTCTGCACCACTGAAAAGGTAAAATCCACACCAGAAAATCCCAATGAACATTCTCGCGGAACGGCCAACACCGGGATAGAACCCACTACCTCTGGGCTAGCTAGCCAGCGTCTTACTCACTTAGCTTCCGTGGGTACCAGCGCTAAGGAAAACGGACATACGCCGTGCAGTTTGCTATGAGGGGAATTATGTCTGGACATCGGCGCTACGGTCTACTCTTATTTCGAATTTCAATTGTCAAGGGTTATGTTATGTGCGGGCCAGGGAGAATACGAGAGAGATGGGGTTTTACGTCCACTCAACACAAATAGGCCATTTCGTGACTAACACATGGTTCAATTATATTTCAATAATTCCCTTGCGCATAGAGGTCTTTAGCAGTGTGAGGAAACCGGAGGATCAGGGGAAAACCCACGAGGTTGGACAAGCGATCCTAATCACGTTAGAGCGGGGAATGGAAACTGCATTATATGACTCAATGATAGACCCTGTGATCTAACGCGCACGCATTAAACAACTAGACCACTCAGCTGGGTGGTAGGACTAAAAAACTAATGCCGGTTTAATGAATAAAATTCCCTTCCGTTATTGTATTCATTATTGCAAAAGTAGAGCGTCGAGAGAAAAAAAAAATTCAATAATTTTTATACGTCCACATTGAAATGTGGTCGTATATTGTCATCGCCCCTGTCCGTAGGTTGGTCAGCCCGTCCGTACATTGGTCCGGCAAATCTATTAAAAGTGGTCGTGTTTGTGTCATGTGACTTGGAGGACGCGGTACCTAGCAACGGGTGCGAAGTCGGAGGAGAATTAGTTGCATAAAAGACGATGTTTAATAGCTGATTATTTATAATAAATATCGAAACTTAATTAAATTCTCGGATTATCCGCTGCCTACGTCTTTTTGCGAGGTTTTTTTAATCTCAGAAACTGTTGTACGCTTAAACCCTCCATCAAGTATCAAAACATCAAGCGCTCACTAACGCTGATATTTGCGCGGTAACCTTTGACGTCTCTCGAGCAGACATCCCTAATCGTCGAGATGCGGTTTACAGAAACGCTTACATTTTTGTCCTGTATGCGCTCCATGGGAATCCAGCATTTTACTAGTAAGATGGGTGTTTCTAATTTCTATACATACAAAAATTGCCATACTTTTATTGGAAATAACCACCCGATAAATACTTGTGTGTAAAAGTATATTTAATGTCATGAGACGAAGACTTCTATTGATTTTCAAGGATTTACTATCATTACTACAGAGTTATAGATCTTGATTACTTCGAAAATTCTTGTGGATTGCACAAAACAAAATTATCATTCGATTAACGTTAAATGTTTACAAACAAACAAGTATATTGAGTTTCAGTGGTTCCTCATAATTTGAATAGCCAAATCCATACTGAACATTAGCATGGGGCAGAACTAGTTGCCAAGCAAATTCTACTGATTTCTCATAATTACTTAATTATCAGATATTAGTGTATTGCAAATGTTCCATTACCGACAAAAGCAAAAATATGCGATTACCCTTGTTGAAGGCCCTGACAACTTATCTATTCTTTTGTCATATAATCACCCACCCAATGAAATCACCAGAAACGGACAAAATGGAAAATGAAAAGGAAACTAGCCGGTCTTCATTTTTATACGCCTACATTTTCATGTGGACTTATATTGTCGTCACCCCTGTCCGTCCGTCCACAATTGTTTGTGGACACTCTACAGGTCACAATTCTTATACGATTTTGACGAAACTTGAAATATAGGTTTATCTCCAGAAGATCTTGGTTGCTTTCGATATGGCATGTATCGGATCGAAACTTCATGGATTATCTCCCCTGGTTGTACGGAAAATCACGTTTTTAGCTTGTGGACCCAGTAGAGGTCACAATTTTAATCCTATTTTGATGAAACTTGAAATGCATGTTCATAACCCAAAGATATTGAATCCTGTCGATATTTGCTTATATCGGATCGTACCTTCCTGAATTATCGCCCCTGATAATACGAAAAATCGCCCTTTTTTTTAGCTTGTGGTCCTTCTGGAGGTCACAATTATTATCCGATTTTAAAAATCGTTTGATTATATCACCGTTACACCGTAATGAAGGTTGAATTTTGGACCAAAACTGACGGACAAAATGGCCACCGCTTGTACGCGAATAGTGTAAAAATATGGTATATCAAGGTTGTGGACCCTGTAGAGGTCACAATTTTAATCTGATTTTGATGAAACTTGAAATGCATGTTTATAACTCAAGGATCTTGGGTCCGTTAGATATTTGCGTATATCGATTCTTAACTTCCTGAATTATGGCCCTTGATTGTTCGAAAAATCGCTTTTTGTTTAGCGTGTTCTCTATCCATCCCTTGCAAAATGTGGGCATATCCTGCCTGGCAGCCGCTGGTCCTTGTAACGAACGACCCTTTTGTTAAGATGGGCAGTGTCGAAAAATATATGGAAACCATCTACTTTGTACAGGTCTTTCACAAATAGGCTTAGAACTATCAGCCAGCCCTCGTATTTTGATGAATCTTAGCATATATCAATATATCTCATTATATTATTATACTGGCGCATATCGGACCGTAACTTTCTGGATTATAGCCCTCTGTGGTCTTTCTAGAAGTCACAATTTCTATTCGATTTTAAAAACCGTTCAAATAAACTAAACCAAAAACGAAAATCCAAACCCTTACACAAAATTCGAAATTCTAAAACAAAACGGTCTCAGCAAAATAGTGTTATCAGCAAATATCACAGTTACACCATAATTACGGCTCTGGTCGAATTTAGGAGAGAGGTAATATAGGCCTAGCCTGTTCCTCAATTCTTTCCTGAGACCGGTTGTACGTGACAAGGAGTATGGTCGCCTGTCCAACCTCGTGGGTTTTCTCCGAGTCCTCCGGTTTCCTCCCACTGCTAAAGACCCCTACGCGCAAGCGAATTATTGAAAATAAAATTAAACTATATGTTACTCCCGAAATGACCTAGTTTGTGTCGAGTGGACGTTAAACCCCATCTCTCTCTCCCTCTTCTCTCTCTCTCTCTCTCTCTCTCTCTCTCTCGCTCTTTCTTTTCTGTGAATGAAAAATATTGTTTATAAAAACAACAACAAAAATAATTCGTGCTAATCGGACTGAAACTGCCCGACAAAAAAGATCCCCCCCACCCTCCTTACAAAAAGTGTGTAAAAACATGTAGTATCAAGGTTGTGGGCCCTCTACAGGTCACGATTTTTTAAACCTATTTTGATGAAACTTAAAATGTATCATTATATCCCAAAAATCTTTTCGATATTGGCGGATATCGGACCGCCACTTTCTGGATTATGGCCCCTGATTGTACGAAAAATCACGTTTTTGCAATTTCTATTTGATTTTAAAAACCGTTAAAATATATCCCCGTTTCACCATACTTACGATTATGGTCGAATTTCGTACAAATCGGACCGAAACCCCCCGACCAAATAGTGTAAAAGCATATAATACCAATGCTGTGGACCCTCTGGGGGTAACAATTTTTTATCCGAATTTGATAAAACTTAAAACTTATGTTTATATCCCGAAATCTCGGCCCCTTTCGATATGGGCGTATATCGGGGCGTAACCTTTTGGATTATTATTATAATAATATTATTATTATTACAGCATATCTATAGTGCGTCCTCTCACATCACGTGTTCAGGCGCACTTTACAACGTGACAATATAATAAAAAAAAAAAAAAAATTATGAACATGCTTTTTTTGTATATATAGAGTCCGTTAAAAGCTTTTTAAATAAATGTGTTTTGCTTTTTAAATAAATATAGAGATGTACAAAATCTTAAACTAAATGGTAGATTATTCCACAAAACAGGGGCTTGAAAACTAAAAGAGCCCTGACCATAAGAGGCTAAATATTGAACAGATTTGGGCTTTAAAAGTAGTTTATCTGATGTATGTAATGTTGACCAGGTGTATAAAGTTTCCAAAGATCAAAGAGATAAACGTGAGTTAAATTATTTAAACATTTAAAAGTAAGTAATAAAATCATAAAATCAATTCGATGTTTAACAGGTAACCAGTGTAAATTATATAAAACAGGAGTTATGTGATCACATTTCTTTGTTAAAGTAACAGGTGTAGTTGCAATATTCTGTACTTTTTGAAATAATTCATCTATAAGCTTTAAAGGTAAACCAACTAAAAGTGAATTGAAATTGTCTAATTGTACGAAACATTCACGTTTGTACCTTGTTCACCTTCTAGAGGTCACAATTTCTATTTGGTTTTAAAAACAGTTTAAATTATCATCGTTAAACCATAATTATGGTTCTGTTCGAATTTCGATCAAATGGCTGCATCCCTTACGCAGAGAGAGTAAAAGCTTGTAAAATCAAGGTTGTGGACCCTCCAGAAGGTCACATTTTTTTTATTCGATATAATATTTTGTTTATACCCCACAGATCTAGATTTCTTTCGATATTGGCGCATGTGGGACCCTGACTTTCTGGATTCAGGAGGGGACATTGCAAAATGTCGGCGTATCTTGCATGGTAACCGCTTGTTCCGAGTGGAGGGCTCCTTTTCGGAAGGGAGGGTACATAGCAACACTTCCCCTATACCAGGATGAAAATCTCATCAGATTCGTGCATTATGAACCATTTCCAGTTTCTTTTATTTTTGTATTTATAATAAAAATAATAATGTATACATTTATATAGCGCTATTCAACGCTGTCTGTATGCCCATAGCGCATGACAAGAGTTGTGTTCTTTAACTACAATTCAAGCAACATTTACGTTGAAACAGATAAGTCTGCAGTGCCGATTTAAAAGTTGATAGGGATAGTTACATTGTTCTGTTGTCAAATATGTCATATCACTCTTTTTTTAAGTCTGCGAGATTTGCATATATTAATACCCACGTATGGCATGCATACAATTCTTTGTGTCGTTCTATGGGGTCAACTGATCCGCTTCGTAGACTTGTAATGTCCTCAACTGAGATCTAATCGTTAACATCCTCCCTTGTTTGAATTTTAAATATTTGTTAATAATTTTAGTGCGCTTTAGAGAGAGAGAGAGAGAGAGAGAGAGAGGGGGGGGGGCACACACACACACACACACACACACACAAACTAGGTCATTTCAGAACTAACATATGGTTCAATTTTATATCAATAATTCAATTGCTCGTATGGGTCTTTAGCAGTTGAAGGAAACCGGGGAACCCGCAGAAAACCCATGAAATTGGACAAGCGATCCTACAACCCGGGAATCGAAACCATACCAGTTTACTCAATGACAGACCTTTGATACAGCGCGCACCGCGCTTTATAGC
This sequence comes from Patella vulgata, assembly GCF_932274485.2. Classification (NCBI taxonomy): domain Eukaryota; kingdom Metazoa; phylum Mollusca; class Gastropoda; family Patellidae; genus Patella; species Patella vulgata. The sequence continues at coordinate 60,737,018 of NC_065884.2, read as the reverse complement.
CTTTCAAAATGTGTCATTTCGTTAGAAAATACATAAAAATTGTATTGCCTTTATCATATAGAGCTGGCATCATTGTAAATCTATTTTTTTATGATTGATTCTTTAGCTTTTTTCTAATAACTTGTATTTTTCCCATTAGATGTTTTACATTAAACCTGGCTGATAATGTCACGCTTTCGAGTATGTCTTATTTCGGAACTCCCTTCAATATATATATTAAAAATAGTTATATTCCAACGGTTTTTTGTTTCGTTTGTTTAGTTGTATTTTTTTTAATTAGAATACTTTATTATATTTCAGCGCTAACATAAATCTTGAGAGTTTGGATGTGCGCGCGCTGTAGCATACGGTCTGCCATTGAGTCAACCGACAGGGTTTCGATTCCCCGGTTGTATGTGACAAGGAGTAGGATCGCCTGTCCAATCTCGTGGTTTTTCTCCGGGTCCTCCGGTTTCCTTCCACTACCAAAGACCTCTACGCGCAAGCGAATTATTGAAATAAAATTGAACCATGTGTTAATCCCGAAATCACCTAGTTTGTGTCGAGTGGACGTTAAACCCTATTCGCTCTCTCTCTCTCTCTGAGAGTTTGGATGATATGACCTTCCATTTTAATCTGTTCGGTGAAGTGATTTAGATGCATCCCCCTTTACCCTTGTCAATTTGAACAATGGTTAAACGCGTGCGCGTTCGATCACAAGGTCTGTCATTGAGTCAGGTGGTGTAGTTTCGATTTTCCCGCTTGTACGTGACTAGTAGGATTAGGGTCACCTGTCCAACCTCGTGGGTTTTCTCCGGGTTCTCCACCCCACCCCCTTCCCCACTGCTAAAGACAATTACGCACAATTGATGGCTTTTCAAATAGTAGAAATATGTCACTCAAGGCAAAAGATATTATTTACTTATACGCAATGAACGTAGCAAAACAAATGTAGAGAAATATCAACAATTGTCATTATGTATTTATAGTTCACCCCTCCAAATTCTATTGTTTCATTAGCAATTACTAACAAATCAATTTGTAGTCTTTAAACTCCCACATTTGTTAATACTGGCTTTAAGAGAGATCTATTGGTACATTTTGTATATACAGGATGCTAATTAGCAAAGAAAATTCGAAAATCCTAAATAACAAAATCATTAAATACACCAGTTACCGAAAAAAAAACCTAGGCCACACATAAAAAATATTAGGTGAGTCATAGGTCAAGCTTGGCCGCGCATAAAAATTGTGGACACTTCAGGCGGGTGATGGGACACGCTAGACCAAGCATAAATATAGCGGCACACTCTAGGTTGGTCACGGATCACGCTAGGTCAAGCATAAGACTTGTGAGGCATTGTAGGTGGGTCATGGGTCAGACCAGGTCACTTGTAAACATTTGGAGCACTCTAGGTGGGTCATGGGTTAGTGTGTTTTTCGGTACCGCATTTTCTTTAAGCACTAGTTATAAACCATCCCAAGCAGGTGGACAGACGTATTCTTGTTTCATTTAACGGTAATACATTTTATTTTTCCTTGAAGATACTTTGGTCGTATATTGATTTTGGCTTAGGTAGCCAATAGCTTTGGTAGGATATTGATTTTGGCTTAGGTAGCCAATAGCCTTGGTGACTTGTACATTGGTACGTATTAAACTTTTAAAGTCCTGATAGAAACAGGAATGACTTGGTGGCGTAGTAACTTTTCAGTGGAGAAAATTAAAGGACCTAAGTCCGTAACTCAAAATCCTCCAAAATCTTCGACATCGAAAACACGAATTATTGGTCAATTTAAATCAACATTGATGATGTAAACTTACCGGGAAAAGATGAGCTTCTGATATCCGATATTTAAGATAAAATAATATTTTTAACATTGGTACACGAATCGTGTACCATAATGCGCTTCAGCCCCAGTTGTATTGAGAGACTCGAGGGACGAGGCTAGACACATTGCACCAAATCAAATGGAGTTATGTAGACTAGAATAACTAGACGCTAGAAATTTGCACTCGATTGAGATTGCTGACTTATTTCGCCGAACATAACTGATTTGAAATTGGAGTAAAAACGGAAACCATTAACTGTAAATCAGTTTATATACATTCATATTACAGTATTATATGCGTTGCGACCCACTTTTGTGAATTTCTAGGTCCCAAATGTTAGCGATTTAGCTCCTTTAAAGGTGGATGTTATTTGTAGCAGTATCATCTTAGATCGACGCAACTGATTAATTAAGAGAAATTTAAGCGTCTTATTTGAGGGTAAATTATTTACATGCTTGATTGTGATAAGTAGGTCAACGCACGTGGTTATATTGAGTTGTCGTTAGTGTCATCAGCCATGATCGGGGGGTTTAGACAAGTGGGTTGTGACAATGTGGCGCGATCACTTAGTCCCATTTTTTATTATAATATTTCTGTTTTGTTGGTTACATGTTTCTAGATGAGATCTTTCTTGCCACTGACCCGAGGGACACTGATGCCTTATTCACGTGGGTCAGGGGTGAGGCAGTCCTGTCTCCTTGTGTGATTTGATCTGGTTTAGTACTAGTATTTTTTTATTATCACTTCAGGGAAATTATTTACAATATCTGTGTTATTTGTACCAGAATGCGAGAGAAGTTGTATTTTCGATCCTACTTTGATTTCAGTCCGAACTAAGCTAGGGTGGATTACAATGGGGACAGTGCTCCCTTATCATCTGACTTACACCCGACACCTGAGCAAGTGTTACTTAACAAAGATTATTTCAGTAATGTTCATAATTATTTAAATATTCTTGATTTACTTGCGATGGAAAAAAAAGATTTTTTGTGATGTTTTGATATTTGTGACCCGTGTAGGCAAAATGAGGCGGAATGCACAAAGTCTAATAATAAGCTACAGACAAATATTCCAAAAGATCAAGGTGGCAAAAAACATCTTAAAATACCTTTATTTGGACGTTTTGTAAGAGTACCGTATTCTTAAATCTTTCTGTTTTCATATAAACCCATACAATACCTAAATATACTCGTCCCAGACACCCCGCGCGGTGCATTGTGGTATCATGGCTGTATTCAGTGCTGACACTGCCGGGTTAAAAAAAATGAAAATGGCGATAAAAATTTGATTTTGGCGAAACTGTTTTGGAGTGCATACTTCTGATTCTTTCTGAAAGGTGAGAGCTTTAGCAGTCGGAGGAAACCGGGGGACCCGAGGAAAACCCACAAGGTTGGACAGGCGACCCTACTCCGTGTCACGTACAACCCGTGAATCGAAACCACGCCAGTTGTCTCAATGACAGACATTATGATACAGTGCGCGCGTGCTAACCATTCGGCCACATACTATGACACAATAAGCCATCAGTGGTAGACTGGGATACACAGACCATCCGTTATGAACTGAGAACCCAGACCATCCGTTGTGAACTGGGAACCCAGACCATCAGTGGTGGACTAGGACACACAGATCATGAGTGGTGGACTGGGATACACATACCTTCAGTAGTTGACTAGGACACACAGACCTTCAGTGATGGACTGGGATACACGTACCTTTCATTGGTGGACTAGGATACACAGACCATCAGTGGTGGACTGGGACACACAGACCTTCAGTGGTGGGCTGGGACACGCAGACCTTCAGTGTTGGACTGGGACACACACACCTTTCAGTGGTGAACTATGACACAATAGAATATCAGTGGTGGACTATGACACAATAGACCATCAGTTGTGGACTGGTCCACACAAAGCATCAGTGGCGAACTGGGCCACAGACCATCATTGGTGGACTGGGACACAGACCATCAGTGCTAAACTGGATAACAAACCATCAGTGGTGGAATGGCGCACAGCCCACCAGTGATGGACTGAGTGATGGACTGGCACACAGCCCATCAGTGGTGGAATGACCCACAGCCCACCAGTGTTGGAATGGCCCACAGCCCACCAGTGTTGGAATGGCACACAGCCCATCAGTGGTGGAATGGCACACAGCCCACCCGTGGTGGAATGGCTCACAGCCCATCAGTGGTGGAATGCCCCACAGCCAATCAGTTGTGGAATGACTCACAGACCATTAGTGGTAGAATGGCCCACAGACTATAAGCGGTGGAATGGCCCACAGACTATAAGCGGTGGAATGGGGCACAGACCATCAGTGGCGGATTGGGACACACAGATCATCAGTGGTCGATTGGGACACACAGATCATCAGTGACCGATTGGGACACACAGATCATCAGTGGCGGATGTGGACACATAGAAAATCAGTGGTGGACTGGGCCGCATACCATCATTGGTGGAGTGGGACACAGACCATCAGTGCTGAACTGGATCACAAGCCATCAGTGGTGGACTGAGCCACATACCAACAGTAGTTGACTGGGCCACAGTTCATTAGTGGTGGAATGGCCCACTGACCATCAGTGGTGGACTGGACCACAAACCATCATTGGTGGACTGGGACACATGCCACCAATGGCTAATTGGGACACACAGTTGTGGACTATGACACAATTGACCATCAGTAGCGGAAAATTCATTGCTCCCAAATGGAATGGAATGGAATGAAATGAGTGTTATGGCACGTCCGCTCTAACCGGGCTATATTGCGCCTAACATATGGTGAATTTAACGAGACAAATTTAAAAGAATATCACAGACATTTATATATGCAAATAAAACAATTATCACAGAAAATGTAATTGAAAACAAATATTAAATCTTTTACACATATAGACATTTAAAATGTAACGGATGATACAATATATACAATTACAATTTATTACAAAAATTTGTCTCCTTTAAAAATGTTAGCAATTTATCATATAGCTCCGGTTGAGCATATAGCTGACATACGATAATTTGAGATGTACGCTCATTGCATACAATCCAGTGGTGGACTGGGTCACAGACCATAAGTGGTGGACTGGGACACACATTTAAATGACCTTTATGTCAATGATAACGCAAATGAATCAATTCTGGATTTAAAAACAATATGGTTGACATATAATATTTACCAGTCTTTATAAATTCCCCGAGTGACAATCATTACGTCTAGAACGCAATTCAATAAATCTTGGAAATAATCTTTCTTTGTGCCTTCGGCCATTGCCACTGTAAATGGAGAACAAGATGTAAAGGAATTAAATTTAGTGGGCTGAACTAATCTGTTATAATACTTTGCACGTTTGTTAATTTATTATTGAAACAAAAAAATAAATGTTAATTAAATGTCGTGATGTAAAATGTCGTGATCTCGAGAAGTACAACAAAGTGATAGTTTGGAAGGCCGAATGATCTAGCCCAGTGGTTCTCAACCTTTTTTTTTGGCACCGGCACACCTTAGGACACATGAAAAAATAGTGGCACACCTGGCTAAATATATAGAAAAAATATTTGAATTTTGCAAAATAAAAAAACCAACTATGAACTTAGGCAGAGATAAGTCATAGACACATAGAATGACTCAAACCAAAAAAAAAAGGAGAAACACAGCTATGCACTTACGACACCAGTGAATACACAATTAGGATCACGTGGTTTTTCGTATTTTCTTAGTGTGCCGTTCAAAATTTCGCGGCACACTTAGGAAGATCTCGCTGCACGCCTGTGTGCCGCGGCACACTGGTTGAGAATCACTGATGTGTGGAAGATCATAAAACCGGTTATATGGTTAGACCTAAATATTAAGGCCACTTGCCGATTTCGTCATGGTCACAAATAGTATATTTGTTAAATTTTCTTGCTATTTTGGTTTTTGATATTTTGCTATTTTGCTCCCTTAAAATATCCTGTCAAAATGGTACAAAACTGATTTTATTGCATATCAGTAAAACTAAAACGTAGCGTAGTTGGTACATGTATACACTATGTTTTTATGTGAAACTCCAGTTTATGCACTTTGTCAAAGAGACCTCTGGTTACCCAAGATATACGCCTACATTACTATCTTTGCTGACATCGTTCCATCTCTTAGTTACTATAACCTACTATTGTTTCATATAGTTTACCAGAAGTTAAAGTAGCTAAGTCCGTAACCCAATATCATCCAAAATCTTCGACATTGAAAACACGAATTTTTTTGCAATTTAAATCAGCATTGGTGTGGTGATCTTACCTGGAAAATATGGGCTTCTGATATCCAATATTTCAGACAAAATAAACATTTTACCATTGGTACACGAATCGTGTACCATAATGCGTTTCAGTGCAATTCGTAACAAGGTTCAAAGAATGAGGCTAGACATATATTCCACATGTCATATCAAACGGTAATGCCATATTCTTATTTGTAGAGCATGCACAATAAATACTATCGATGTTGACTGGAATAACCAGACGCTAAAAACTGACTTTCGGTTGAGACTTCTGGCGTATATCGCCGAACATAACTGATGACAATTCACAGTAAAACAGAAACGATTGAATGTATAACAGTTTATATAAATTCCTATTATATTATTATATGTGTTGCGACCCATTTGTGCCAATTTCTAGCTCCAAACTATTACCGATTTAGCTCCTTTAAAGAGACGCTTTTGCTGTAGCGATCTTTGTTGGTCAGTACAGATATTTTTTTATGTCGTCTGATTTAACTGAACAGTTGTCTGCCATGGCTGAGAAAGTATTTTGTAGGCCAAAAACGATAGTATTTAACATTAATTTTTGAGTGAAAGCGATAACGCTTGCTTTAGGTGTTTCGTACACGATGATGGGAACGCAGTGATGTGTCAATAGGTGTCAGAGAGAGAGAGAGAAAGAGAGAGAGAGAGAGAGAGAGGGGGGGCGGGGGTAACTTCTTCTCAACTCAAGCTAGGTCATGGATTATTGTTTGTTCTTTTTTTTTCAATAATTCGCTTGCGCGTAGGGGTCTTTAGTCTTGGGAGGAATCCAGAGAACCCGGGGGAAAAACATGAGGTTGGACAGGCGACCCTACTCCTTGCCACATACAATCGAGGATATCAGTAGGTGGTGGGGAAACATTTAACATCTACGCTATAATAATACCCATTAATTAGTATTTATTTATGTTCATATCACAGTTTTCAGATTAATATGTTCGCTCAAATATAAGTGACAAGAGTAAAACTATGCTTGTCACGATACTTATTCGTAGCAATTAGGGGGCGAGGTGTTCGATCCAGCGTGGTTCCCTTTTGTCAGCGCGGGACACAGGGTTCTCGGCAAGGTCCCGTGTACACACTGACATGCACGTAAAAAAATCCTTGGCAGTTGGAATTCGATATAAAAGTAGGCCATCCGAATGACTAGACGGCTGTCCTTGTCAGGCCCTGACAAAGGAAAACCACGCCGGAAAATCTCCATGAACTTTCTCGGCTAACACCAGTAGCGAGCCAGCGTCCTACCCACTTAGCCACCGTGACTCCAGAACAGTAGGACATTTCATTTCATTTCGTTACAATAATTAAATATAATTCATTTTATTGCTTCACTCTTCCTTTATTGTGCAAATTGGGCCGCAATTCTGACTACCGCAATAGGGGCGTAGAAGGAGAGGTTTTTTTTTCCGGTGCTTACAGCCCTATCCACTTCTTCTAAATTACACAATATCGCAAATTCATTATCAGGAGGAACACTACATTTTTTTTATCAAGGAATAATTTCCGTGCTCAGGTGAGTAATGGATTAAAAAAGGATTAATATAAATTCCAAACTAAAATAATCAAATATATATCATTGCGCAATACAGATTACCACCTGTCTAAATATAAGACATTGTTCCATGCATAATATCCAATCAGTATCTTTGATCCAACAAAACGTGTGAACGGTGAATGTGACTTGAGGATCGGATTCGTTTATTCCTCACCTAATTTGTATTCTGTGCTTATAATTAGAACTAGAACAAAATGAAATTAATGCAGGGGCGGATCCAGGAATTTTTGTAAGAGGGGTTTGCCAGCTTCCCGAGACAATGTATCTCCCCACCCCCCCAAACCCCCACCTCCCGCATTGCCTCTATCGTCATTTTGGCGTATATACATACACATTGAGCTTTTTAAACAGAGAAATTCAACACCTCGTTTGACGTCAATTTTTATTATGAATTAATACAATGACATTGTGATTCAATTTCATGGATGCAAAGCATCAACTGTGATATCACATAATGTCTATATCATTATCTCGTGCTTTGAGTGTCCATCCTGTCCCACATCTGACGACAAAGGATAAAGCACACGGCCGAGAAACTTTTCTCATAAAAAGTGTTGATTTACAAAAAAATTTATGTAGTTGAGCGGGCGACCCCCCCCCCCCCATGGATCCGCCCCTATAATGGAAACATATACTATGGGATGATAAAATGAGAAGGCGTCTATTTTACATGACATCAGAAATATATTAAATTTACCTTTTTTATTTAATTCATTAAAGATACATTATGTAAGATTTAGATAAAGAGCTAGCCGTTCTTACTATAATATATGTATAGTTCGAAAATAGATAATGTTTAAATTTTAAATTTAAAATTAATAATTTGAAAATTTCATTCAAATTACTTTATTGCGAGCGAAGATATTAGCCTTTGAAGGTTTGACAAGACGTATGCAATAATTTCAACCACCGTACTGGTTGCTCGAAGCTAAGTCTCGCTCCTCCATTTTTAGCTTAAATCAAAATATATGGCTGAACTGTTCTAATCTATTTAATATTGGATTAATTAATGTCTAATTAAAAATTTAGAAAACATTTCAGGCCTAAAGAAAGACCTGCAATAGGCAGATTTAGCTCTTGCATAATGTATGTTTAAATATTCGCTTTTATTTCTTGTATTAAAATAATAACCATCATCGATATTTTACATGTTGTTTGTTTAGAAAGTATATATTTATAAATTATGTTATGTTTATAAAAGCGGGGGTTGGGTAGCCGAATGGTTAACGCGTGCTCGTTGCATCATAAGGTCTGGCATTGCGTCAAGTGGTTTCGATTCTCCGCTTGTTCGTGACAAGAAGAAGGATCGCCTGTCCAACCTCGTGTTTTTTCTCCGCGTCCTCCCACAGCTAAAGATCCCCATCTTTATAAATAATGAATGGATTTTGCAGTTTAAATGCGGTTCAAAAACCTTCAAACAACAACATACAATTTCCGTGGGTTCAACTTGCACGATTTACAATGGGTTCCAAGAAGTCAAACGAACGCTCGTAGGCTAATGCGTGCATGATTTTCAACCATTAAATAGATCTATTTTAGGCCACTGTCTTGATTACAATATTATTTAAACATAAATACATTTATAGGCCCGAATAGAATATATTAAAATAGAATACCAAATTCATACTTTGTAGTAAAATATTTCTAAATTTAACAAAAAAGCACGAAAAATTCCCATGACGTTTGGTCATGTTATTTTAATACAGAAAAAGAAAGACAGGCGAATATTTAATAAATAGAATAAATAACTGAATACAACCCGGGTAATGGTGTGTAAAATAGAAGCTTCTCGTTATCTTTTTTATTTGCAGTGTTAGGTACATTACATTCACTTCGTTTCGTTTTAAATATCCGCGTCGGATAAAAAAAAATGTTTCGCCATATACTCCATACTTCCACATGCATAACAGGTTAACCCTTGTGCGGATACCAGGGGTATATCGGGACCCCATGGTCATATCCTTAACATTTGTGAGGAACTGGGTCATAATTGTCTAGCGAGAATTTTATACGTTGTCAGCTACTTAACGTCGAGTATAATACTGCAAAAAGAATGGAAGTGAGGCAGTGGCAACATTCATCATTTGACAAGAAACTAAAACTATTACATTATCGGAAACAAGGCGTCTTGTGGACCCCGTCCCCTTTCCTTTAAATATTTTGCTGGTTACAAGTGTTTTATTCGTTCTGCGCTCAGTGCAAGCTGTGTATTTGGAATCATTCTTACTGATGATATTGAGTTTATCATTCTAGTAATCATGGAAAAGACAATTAAGCTATTTGCAGATTTTGAAGGTTTCAAAAATACCTTATAATTCATATCGTCACTGTTAAGTCCGTAACTCAAAATCCTCCAAAATCTTCGACATCGAAAAAACGAATTATTGGTCAATTTAAATCAACATTGATGATGTAAACTTACCGGGAAAAGATGAGCTTCTGATATCCGATATTTAAGATAAAATATTTTTTTTAACATTGGTACACGAATCGTGTACCATAATGCGCTTCAGCCCCAGTTGTATTGAGAGACTCGAGGGACGAGGCTAGACACATTGCACCAAATCAAATGGAGTTATGTAGACTAGAATAACTAGACGCTAGAACTTTGCACTCGATTGAGATTGCTGACTTATTTCGCCGAACATAACTGATTTGAAATTGGAGTAAAAACGGAAACCATTAAATGTAAATCAGTTTATATACATTCATATTACAGTATTATATGCGTTGCGACCCACTTTTGTGAATTTCTAGGTCCCAGATGTTAGCGATTTAGCTCCTTTAATACCTCAAATATTTTTATTTTTTACTTTATCATTCTCCAGTCTCCATGTGAAGCTATAGTTTAATCATATTTGAATAAAATTAGGCATACAAAATCCTATTTATATCTGGGGTCTTAGATTACCCCTTGTTGCCGACAATCTGGATATTCGGGACTATATTTTCTCGAGTCATAAAAACGCGAATAAGTAAGTCATGTTGCCCCGATTATCCCGGACACTGGGCTTTTCTAACCAACAGATAACATGTTCGCAACACTGGTCATCGATGGTAACATAGATGAAAAATATACAAAAAAACATGTTTTCACGGACCGGTACATGCAACCTTTCGTAGATGGTGAAGTTCATAGTTTGTTAAAAGTGCTGCTTTGATGCAGGGCAGTGGGACAATATGAGTCTGTGAATTGTCATCAAAATATATGTATTGCTTCTTTAGGTTACCAAATCTAGACTTTTCTATACTTGTAGACCCAATGTAATTCCTCCGTTATCTGAATTAGTGAATGTTTGAATGAAATATTGTTTAACCAATCAGGTTATATTGCACCATATAGGGATATCTACGACAAAAAAGGTGGCTTTCTTAGTAAGACGCTGGATCGCTAGCCTGGAGGTCCCATGGTCGATCTCAATGTTGGTCAAAAAAGTTCATCTTTCCAGCGTGGTGCGGGACACGGGGCCTGGCAATGGGTAGCATGTAGTTGTTGGAATGGGACGAAAATCCGAGGTTCTGCGTACACATTGTCATGCACTTAAAATAACCCTTGGCAGATGGAATTCGATATAAAAGAGGCACTGTCGGAGCACAATGCCCCTCATAGCGTATACCCGTCTTCGTTAGCCTAGCCAGAGCAGATCGGCAATCAATAGGACGTTAAACCCCATTTCATTTCACGACACAAACAAAGTATATAGGCTTTCTCCTGAACGCCTCTAAGAGATCAAATCAGTGTACACGTGTATGAGTATTTACTCTAGTAAACACCTCATTACGGTGACTTTATATAAAGCCGATTACAAGATAAACGGATAAAAATCAAAACAATCATGTATATTAAAGATAATACCTAAACTGATTATAAATAGGCTATTTCACAACTCCTACCAAATTGAATTTACTTCCCTTTTTTCAATTTTAATGTTTTTACGACTTAATCCGCGCTATTGCCCCCGTCAGACCGGGTTGGCGTCTTTACTGCGATGCCACAGCGACTGAAAATGGTCTCAGAGCGCGTCAAGATCGCCATAAGCGTGGTAAAAGCGTGGTGGAAGCACCAGATATCGTGACGTGGTCTCCATGGTCGCCAATGATCGCCGAGTTACGGCGTTTGTTTTGAGAATGTTCAAAACAATCGCCAAGGTTCTACGATCTGACCTGGAAAGCTGTAAGAACGCGACTTTTTTCAAGTTTGTAATTTTGCCGGCAATCTTGTGCATTTTCTGGTCGCTGTACGGTCGCAGCAGCGCAGTAAGGACGCCACCCCGGTCTGATTGGGGCATTAAATATACTCAGATTGATGAACGTATAGTTAAGAAAACAAGAAATGTGTTGACCCAGAAAAGTTCATTGGAATTTTCTAGTGTGCCCCCCACCCCTTGTCAGTGGCGCAGGAGTCAGGACCTGGCGAGAAACGAGAGATTGCGTATAATTCCTATATTGATTATAGCAGCCTATTTCTCAACTATAAAAAAATGAAAATCTAGATAAAATGAATATGTTTTTTGGCTTTTTTTTAAAAAAAATTATAAGGTTCTTGGAACATTCATTAGAATGAGATTTTTCTAAACGATTCCACAACGCAGTTTAGTTTCAATGAAATAAAAAAAAAACAAGTCATGTTTGAAGGTTTTTTTATTGTGTTATTATGAGTATATGATAAATATGATATATATATATATATATATATATATATACTATGGTAGAAATTAATTTTAATCTCATGATATTAATTCGTGGGGTGGGGGTGCTTTAGATCTAAGGTCTGTCGTTGAGTCAATTGACTTGTTTTCGGTTCCCATCTGGAAATATGGTTACCTACTGCTAATGACCCCTAGGCGCAAGCGAACTACTGAAATAAAATTGAGCCATATGTTAGTCCCATAATGATTTACGTTGTGTCGAAAGAACGTTGAACCCCATTTCCCCTTCTCTCTCTCTCAAAATGTTCTTGCCATGCTTCCGTTGAAATTCACTGAAGTAAGCAGACAATTCTGGACAAGAGAACCAACTAACTGAAGAATGTAGTCGAATTCTATCTAATTTTGAACCTTTACAATAAAGAAACACATCTTGTTAGATCAATCACGCCTTTCTAATTAATTTGAGGTAGTTTTTTTATTTACCTTTTAATAAAAACGATCGCCTTTGCTCGTTGGTAAACGACCATGTTTTACAGAAAAAAAAACAATGCATCAATCAATGAGCTTGCGCAAATGAGGATGAATTATACAGATTGTCACGTGATGCACATATCGGTGTTCCCTGTTATCTTTGATCTAAAACAGTAATGAATATCCAGATGTTATCTCTGACAAAGGTATATGAAAAAAGTTAATGATTAGTTCGTCATATAATAATAAATAAAGTTAATCTTAATCTTACATACACAATTCGATATCTGTCCTGATCAAAGGATCGCAAAGGAAATGGTAATTAGAGAATTGGAGGTGCTAAAAATGATGTGTGGGATTAGATATGATCGTGAATCACGAATTTATCTCCGTGGTGTGACATTCGAGATAGAGACCATAAATCAACGTCAATCGGCTGGATAATCAGGTAGCAAGCACCTGCCAGAAAGGAAAAGGCGATATATTCAGCGATATAATAATAATACGACAGAATTTACAACTCAAGAGGGTGGGACTTTCTCATTGAGTGGGAGGCGTATCGCGAACATGTTAATATAAATTATTATTAATACTGCAAGTAAAAACATCGTTTCATTTATTAGGAGGACCGGCGTTTTGGTGACAGTGACATTTGATTGTAACCAGGACATTTGACAAACATCTGCACTATTCGAGTAACTTTTATCAGAATGTTATAAACATTTTGAGAAATATCCAAAGCTCGGCAGGAACAGATACAGCAGATCTGTGTAGTAATCGTTAGAATTTAGTCGGTTCTGTCACGTGCTTTACAAAAGTTTATTTTTCACGGATTTGAAGAAAATGTCGAAGATCCACATGACTATTTGTATATCTGTGCTAGTATTTTATTGCATACCACGTGGACTCACGTCAGGTAAGTTTAATTGAGACCAATTAATTTTTGTCATTTTAAATCTTAATTTAAAGTTTCGAAGAGGGTAGATCCTGGTAAGCGAGATAACGACTTACTCACCGAGTCAACACTACCACAAAAATAGCAAGATACAGCATCTAGTCGATTTCATGGGACAAAAACTGAGGTCCCGAGACCACCTTGACGTGTACGTAACATAATCTATGACAGTTGGAATTCAATTACTACCAGGGCAAAATTTCCCTCGTGGCACACTGCATGGCGTATGCCCATCTTCATTAGCTTTGTTGAAGCAGAAAAGTAAGACATTTTAAACTCAATTTCTTTCATTCATTCACTCATTACTCAAAAAATTTGTTCATATATGGCAACTACTCAAACGGAGACAAGCAGCGATAAGGTAATATTATTTTAAAAGGAACACAATCCAGATGGTCCAATAATATATAATTATATATCAAAAATATCAAATATCTCATGGTTGACTTAAATACATTCACTAAAAAGACGTATACAGAATGGACTTGATTAAATAAAGAATAACAAATTTAGAATCACTATTATAAAAATCGTGCTTTGATACTAATATAAACTTTTGCTAACTTCAATTATCATGGATCCAGGCAATCATTTCTTTGTAGTTCTAAGCTTTATTCGTTATATATTGGGGTTTTGGATGGCCGAATGGTTAGCACGTGCGCGCTGTACCATAAGGTCATTCATTGAGGAAACTAGCGTGGTTTCGATTCCCCGGTTGTACGTGGCAAGGAGTAGGGTCGCATGTCCAGCTTCGTGGGTTTTTTCCGGGTCCTCCGGTTTCCTCCCACTGCTAAAGATTCCTACGCGCATGTGAATTATTGAAATAAAATTGAACCATATGTTAGTCCCGAAATAACCTAGTTTGTGTCGAGTGGACGTTAAACCACATTTTCTCTCTCTGTCTCCCCCTCTCTCGCTGTCTTTAGTTATTAATTAAGCAGGCATGCAGTTATGGCGGGGTATCAGGTTCAAAATGCGATCTGCAGTAGAAAGTAGAAAATAAAAAGCAAAAGAGAAAATTCTTATTTACGACTTGAAGTTGAAAAGGTGCACAAAACAAAAACGGTGTAGATTATAGACAAGCTTGTGTGTAAAATTATTATTATAAAGATTGTGGAGGGAAATCAATACAAAACATTGCAAACACCTTATTTAAAGCTTACGAAATTTGGGGCGTTGGATGGCCGAATGGTTAGTGCGTGCGCGTTGTATCATAAGGTTTGTCTTGAGTCAACAGGTGTGGTTTCGATTCCCCCGTTGTACGTGACAAGGAGTAGGGTCGCCTTTCCAACCTCGTGGGGTTTCTCCGTGTCCTACGGTTTCCTTCCACTGCTAAAAACCCCTACGCGGAAGCGAAATATTGAAATAAAATTGAACCATGTGTTAGCCTCGAAATTACCTATTTTGTGTCGAGTGGACGTTAAACCCCATTTCTCTCTCTTTCTCGCTTAGGAAATTCATTAGAAAAGGTAGTGTTAAACCACCCATCCATTTTTAAGCCCCAGTTGATTGATTTCAATCACCTTTTTGGACTCCTGTGTACGTGGTCTTAATTAGATCAATATTGAATGTTTATTCTGGTATGGTTCACCATTATTATATACTTTATAATAAACCTACCTTAATATTAAAGCTCACTTTAACTTGTAACTTTTGTTGAAACAAAACTACGGAAAGTTCTAGACGACAAACCTATTTCTCTTTTTAAAAATTAAATTCCACTCGAATACAACGTACAACCGGGAATTCGAAACCACGCCAGTTGACTCAATGACAGACGTTATGATACAGGGCGCACGTGCTAACCATTCGGCCATCCAATCCCCAAAATGGAAATAGTGTTAATCTATACCCCAGTTGCCACCATATATATTCCCGGTTATCAAACTGCCTTTACAAATGTTAATGTTAACTTAGGTTAAATTATAAAGCACAAAGATTGGTAGTTTTCTCTGTGTATTATTTATTTGTATGTGCAATGGTTGAACCCATGACTTTACTATTTTAAATTGTGAGAAAATTGGAAAAATGATTTGAAAAGCCTGACGTAAAGCTTTTCAAATGTAACTTGGATTTAAAAATATTTTTGAACCCTCTGGACAAGTAAAATAGGATTTAATGGATAATTTACACAACAGGTAGGACACTAACACATCTAGTACTTAGAATAAGGCTATTTTTTTATTTTCTGGAGCTGTCAAGCCAGCAAGAGTGTTATTGTCCCTTTAAAGAAGGATACCATATGTAATCCGTTGATTACGCGTACAATATATATTTCCGGCTATTAAATTCACTTTACAAAGTTTAACTTAGCTAACATGATGTAGTACAATAGCAAGACTTTGATTGTGTGAACTCTGGATAATCGCGAGTAATGCACACCCTGAAACATCAGCGGTTGACACTGTGCATTATTCACTTGCATCGGGTGACCCCCCAGAAAAAACGGAATACACTATTTAAAGTGGAATAATTCAAACCATATCGTACCTATAATTTTTATAAAGTTTCACATATGGCCATATAGTGTTACATGAGCTAAATCTCTAACTCAATATTTTCCATAAAACTCGAAAGTCAAACCATGAATTTGAATTCAATATTGGCCAATTTCAATCAATATCGACGCTGTTATCTTGCCGTGAAAATATAGGATCAGTTATACAATTTTAAAGATCCAATTAACAATTTATAATCAGAACACAAGTCGTGTATTCTATGGTTTCAGGTGCCATTTTTTAATGAACAAATAAAAATATATTGTACAAGACAATGTGAAATTAATTAGTAAAGGCTGATTCACAAACGACAAACGACTGCCGTTCAATTTGAACTGTTCATGTATTTCACCGAACTAATTGATTTGAAATTACAATATTTTCTTCAAAAGTTGAAAATAAATCAATTTACATACATTCATATTAATATTGTCTATTCCAAAGATAGAACCATACGAGTTTTTGAAAAAGAATGTCGAATTCTATTTTTCGGGAATGAGGTCACATCCCACTCTCCTCAATATGCCCCCCACCCCCCGCCTTGCACTAATCGCATTTTCGACCCAGAAAGCAAATTTATTTCTTATATGCTTATACCTGCCCATTTTACCCGAATTATATCCTGCAGATCATTTTCCATAAAAGATTTCGTATGTCTTTTCATACACCTTTTCAGAGGGACTGTTCCAGATGGCGTAATCCATCGGATTCAGGTCCTGGGACTACCGCGGCCGCTGAATTATTTTATAATATCTGAGGTAGATTGTTTCATATTGTTTCATAAGGCTACGGCCTACTCTTATATCGAATTCCAACTGCCAAGGGATCTTTTACGTGCACGTCAATGTGTACACGGGACCTCGATTTTTCGTCCCATCCGAACGACTAGACACACGATTGGCCCAAACATCACATGGTAACAACATGGCAGCGTCAGCCATTTCTGAACCACCTGATCGTTAGCGCAATATTGATTGGATGTTCGCATAAAATGATTCGCTCTTCGTTGAAATTCAAAGCAAACGAAACCGACACCGAAAAATGTTTGTGAAATCAAACACGTTTAATCTTGCACACACAGGCTAACTTTTGTCGGAAAACATTGTTCGGCCAACAAATTTTAGCCGGTCTGCGCTGGGCTTTTATGACGACGAAAGGTTCGCTTTGTGGAGTTATATGGCACCGAAAGGTTCATTTTGTGGAGTTATGGCACCGAAAGTTTCGTTCTGTGGAGTTATACGACGCCGAAATGTTCGTTTGGTGGAGTATTCGACCCAAAATTTTGTTTTGTGGATTTATATGGCACCGCCGAAGGATTTGTTGTGTGGAGTTATGCCTTATTAAGTTTAAAATTTAATTCCTCGAGGGTAAAGTATTGACAGCGATTTTATATCGAGCACGGGTCACTTCAACCTGATTAAAACACAGATCCTATTTCGTTTCGTTCTTTATTTGTCTGTTCTACATAAGGATCTGCAAAGAGTTGTTATATAACCTGCGTTCTGGATGGGGTGACGGATTAGCCAATGGACCCATTTGTTACGACGACTTCTTGGCGTTCGATGCACGGAACTGTGGGTAAACCGCTAGAAACGTCAACACTGATTGATTAATCAATGTCTGACGTCATAGGGTCAAAAGTCGTTCCTACGACCTCTGACGCGACCTTTTACTGGAATCGGTAAGATCTTCATGTAGTGTAGGCCATCGAAAGTATAAAAAAACCACTGCGAAATACAGATCTGTATTTTAATCAGTTTGGGGTCATTTTGTTGCTGGTAGGCGTGTTAGGGGGCTTGCTGCGATCCGTCTGTGATTTATTTTATTAGCTACGTCTGCCACTGTGACATTACTGCATATCATCAGACGACAAAAGTGCCATCACCAACGTGAATAATCCATAATCGCAGAGAATTCAAATTACATGTAGTAGGTAACATCCCAAACAAGTCCTTGAATTAATGTTTCCGTTTATAGAAACTTATAAGTGGGTGTTACATCTGTTGACACTGGTGCTGGTTATTATTGCATGAAATGTACCAGAAGCACAGCACTCGCAATTTATTTTACTTATTTTTCTAAGGGGGAATAAATCGGTGCTGTTTTAGATGTAATGTAGACAGTAATTCCTCACTCTTGTCAGAATTATTCATCATAGTCTAAATCCGTAATTTATGTCGAGTTTCGCCTCGAACATTGTTGTAGTCTCTACATGCAAATTCGCGTTGACAAAATGGTCTGTTTGATAAAGTCTAGTATTGATGGCGGTCGTTTACGAGAATGTTAATAGCCCAAACACTCCTATACAGCCGAGAGCTGGCTCGCTTGCCTGGAGGTCGCGGGATCGCTTACGGTGTTGGTCGAGAAAATTCATCGGGATTTTCCGGCGTGGTTTCCCATTGGCAGTGGTGCAGGACGGAGGGCCTGACAAGGATAGCTGTCTAGTCGTTCGGATGGGACGGAAACCCGAGGTCCCGTGTACACATTGACGGTCACGTAAAAGATCCCTTGGCAGTTGGAATTCGATATAATAGTAGGCCGTAGCGTAGCTATCCGGCCAAAATTTCCATCATAGCACACTGTATGGCATAAGCCCGCCTTCATTAGCCTAGCTACGAGAACGTAGCTAAAACGTTGAGATATACTGATGTGTTTGTTTTTAGCTACGATTGGATGCCTTTAGTTCCAAGTGGCAAACTCAATTTCTTTATTAATGCCTGTGACATCTTTAAAATAGATAAGTTTATGATATTATGATTAATTAAACTTACAGAGGCCAATGTAGTGGCACAACTGTCGCCTAACTCCAGATATTCGCGTTTAAATTAATGAAGCGTTGTTTTTGTCTGACATTTCATCGCCATCGAAATCCATTCATAGTTACAGTGCTTTCGATTGTCCTTTTGATTGGCTGTTATAAAAGCCTTATATCGTTTAAAAATATGGCGGTCTTAGTAACGGCTTAACGCCTCGATTTTAAAAACGACGATTTGTACCCGTTTCAGGTAGGATTATATGCTTAATTGTAGTTGGGTGTTGTAGAAATATTATAAATAACAATAATCAATCGTTGTTTTGATTAAAACTATTGTCAATTTTGTTTAAAAATGCCGGGTGTGAATCGCTCCCGGAGCTGCAGCGTTATAGGTCATGGCCTCAGTTCTTAACTCGAAACACGGAGGGTTGAGAGATTAAGGTTTGTTATCTATCATTAGCCCAGCAGAACAGTAAGACGTTAAACACCATTTCATTTTATTTGCTATCAATCGTTACTTCATAAAGGGTTTAAGTGCACACTGCACTAAGGGCACAAATTCCAGTTACGCCTCGGCACTGGTGGACGATTGCCAGTCGGTCACTCCTGTACGACTGTTACTTCATAACGGTTGAAGATCTAATTAATTACTGATTAATTATCTGATCTCTTTGAAATCTTATTTTAACAATGTTGGGTTGGTTAGATGAAAGGTCGCTTGGTTCAACTGAGCATAGACTTCTTAAAGTGTTTTTTTTTTACAGTATAAAATATGCGAGAAATAAAGACAAAACAGAAACGAAATTAATGTCCAGTTGTTAATTATATTGCTTTCACAAAATTTGAATTAATTTCAAGGAAAATATCTCGACAAATGACTTGTTTAGACACTTTAAAAAGTATAATGTAATAGGGGAATTAATCCGAATACGAGGTTTGTGATCCAACAATTCGGAAATGTATGTGGAATTTCACAAATTTAATAATGTCATATTAGGTTGGCCTCGCAGTGATAAAGAAGGATGTTTTGCTATATTTTATGCGAAAACTAGTCAGAGATAGGGAGAGATATGGAAAAAGATGGGCTTTAACGTCCACTCGACACAAACTAGACCACACCACGTGACTTAATAAAATATCTTATGATACAACGCGCACGCGTTAACCATTCGCCCGGGGAAAATAAAACTAGCATCTTTGCACTAAAAATTTATAGAAGTAGAAGCAGACTTTGTGTTCTAAGCCACCTCACCTCTAATACATCCGCTCTAATTAGCATCATGGGTGCAGAAAAGTAAGACGTTAAACCCCATTGCTTTGCTCTCGTTTGTTTGCTGACAGGTGGTAAAAAACTTTGTAGTTTGAACCCCGAAACATACTATAATAGTATAATAAACTTTATCACCCAATAATACATTCTACAGTAGATATCGATTGTGATATATTTCATAATCTACTGCGGTATCTCCTTAGGAGATATCGCTTTACATAAATTTGATTGGTCAGTTGAAAAGGAACTACTTTTTTTATTGTTATTGTTATTCAATTGACCTTGATGGAAACACTGGGGCAATATAAAGGACTTTGCAATGGTTGAATTGCTGTCAAAAAATGATGTATTACTACGCCGTAATCTTCAGTAAAAGTGAAATCTACAGCAAAGAATTACATTTAGCTATTTGTGCATGTAAGAAGGGATTGGGTGATAAATAAAATCTCCTACTCGTCTTTTTTGATATCAAAAAATATCAACACTCGTTGATAAAGTAAAAAAATTTCGAACAGAGCCTCGTTTTTTGTTACTTTATCAACTTGTGTTGATATTTTTTGATATCAAAAAAGACTGGTAGGAGATTCTCTAAATAACACATACCTACGGCAAACAGCTACTAATTTATTTATAACCATATAAGTAGCTAATTATCAAGTTAATTAGCTTGATAACTATTTAAGTAGCTAAGTATCAAGTTAATAAATATGTAGCTGTTTGTTTTCCAGAGCTGTGTGTTATACTATGGTTTATTGCTCTATCCAAATATCTCTAAAAGATAATAATAGATTGATGTTACTTTTGTGACTTTAAAATTGAATTATCGCCCCTGCAATCCAATCCCCTTGAAATAATCTTTGTAATAACATATATTAAATTGTGATTTAAAAATAATGTTGAATATAATTATAATTGTATTATTAAATGATGTGCAGAAGGATGGTTCATCATTTAAATCATCTTAACATCTTTTTTTAAAATCTTGATTTAAGATGCTTAAGTCTAATGGAACGAAGCAGGATTTTAATGCCAGAACACGATTTTTAGATGCCTGTACGCATGTTTGATATATATATACTGTCAGATCTGTTTGAAGACTGATTATTATTTCAAATCTTTCGTCACGAGAATCTATTACTGACTACTTTTGGTCTTATACATAATAATATATATAATAAAAAAATTAATTGCGAAACAACGAAAGAAATGGATTCGTTGGCGAAACTTTGCAATTCCTTTTTTTTATTTTAGCTTCCGATAATGAAAGAACATACAATTTAATAATACATCCCTTTTTAAAGCACAGATCTTATTTTGTTTCGTAATTTATAGTTCAAAATTTCGTTTTACTTGCCTTCACAACACTAGGATCTGGAAGATTTGTTAAATATAACAGGCGTTCTGGTCGATGTGATGAATTAGCCAATGAAAGGGCCTGTAACTCCTGGAAACGTCAACGCTGATTGATTAATCAAAGTCTGGCGTCATTGGTCAAAAGTCACTCGAATACCCCTGACGAGACCTCCCAGTACAACTGGCCAGATCTTCGTGTAGTTTAGGCCATCAAAAGTATTAAAAAAAACGAAACGAGGCATAGATCTGTATTGTAATCAGATTGACAAATAATAATAATCTTTTATTAATTCTAATAGTAGGACGTTAAACCCCATTTCATTTCATTTATTAATTCTTGTAGCTGGTAATTATTGTCTTGGATTAAAGACACAATTATAGGCAAGCGCCTTCACACACATCTTTTTTTTTTAAAAGTCAATAGTTTCTCGATCCGATCAGCAGTAAATACTCGCTTGGCCGCCAATATCACTGATAGAGACAATATGGATGACATTGACACGGGTTAATTAACTCTCAATATTGACCTTTTTCTTCTGCAAATTGAATTCTAAAATATATTTTTAAATTAAGAACAAAAACTAACGGTGCTTGATAAAAAAATATTTCCTATTGAGTGAAAATGGATAATCTATACTAATATTTGTGACTGTCGTATGTGACTGGAATTTGGTGTATAGGGGTAGCTCAGACTGAGGAGTAACATAGACCTGCTGGCGTTGGACTACCGCTTCCGGTTTCGGAGTTATACTGTTTTAACCCGTGCAGCGTCAGGTCATCGGCTAGTAAAATAATAAATGTGACATCACACGTAGACCTATGTTGAAAAAATGTCAAAGGTACTTCTTAGCACACTTCGAACCCCGTACATGTAGCCCTGACCGATCGGCTACAATTGTTTTTGTATTTAAAGACATGTACCTACTGAAATTCCAATTCCCTTTAGCTAAAACAATGTCATATCGAGCTAGAGGGTCAGATTTCCGGCGTGACATTCTCTTGTTAGTGGCGAGGGAGCATCGTGAAAGGAAAGGCGTCTATTTGTTCGGATAGGAAGATAAAACCGAGGTCGCATGTACACGTTGGCGTGCACGTAAAATGATCCTTGCCAGCTGAAATTCAGTTGCAGTTCGCGTAAATATTTCACTTATGACGTATGTCCGTCTTCATTAGCCCAGTCGGTACTATAGGGATGGTATTAGACCTATTAATCGGGGCTATAATGGCCATAAAAGACCTATTAATCAAGGCTATTAGACTTATCAAACAGGACTGTGAGGGAGGTTTTAGCCCTATTAAGCGAGATATATTATCCAAGGTCATATCAAAGAGATCATATACCAATTATAGAGATCATATAGAGTTAGACCCTTGTTCAACATATTTGAAGTAGATTTCTTTTAATTCTGATCAACTCCGCTTGATAGAATGATAGCTTGCATGAATTATTTAGTTCTATCCCTAAATCAACCATTAATCCCTGATCACTTTCACATGTTGACTCGGCATTCCAGGATTCCTTTTGAAATAAAGTCATAAACTAATTTCACATGCAGGATGATAAATAGGTGTAACTTGAGTGGAATCGATCTCGCCCATTAGAAATACGCACAGCACACCTGAAGTAACTGGGGGAAAGGCATTTGCCATTAATAACTAACATGTCATCAATGGCCTGTATCGCTTGAAGACATAAATACAAAATACACAGTCGTTGATCAACACCCGATAAAGATGCTTAATGTCAGATTTAGATGAAGATGTGACTGTTGGTTGTTGCTATGCAATTTCAAAATAGATGAGGTGTGATTCTTTTGAAATACAGAGGGATTGTCGAGTACCATTGTCAGGACAATAAAGTCTCGATTATCCAGTTTATCGTTACATTATAAGTGGGTTCTAATCCAATGAATATCTAAGCCAACACATGGACCAGAGAGTTGGTTATGATTCTTTTGAAATGCAGAGGGATTGTCGAGTACCATTGCTAGGGCAATAAAGTCTCGATTATCCAGTTTATCGTTACATTATAAATGGGTTCTAATCCAATAAATATCTAAGCCAACGCATGGACTAGAGAGTTGGTTATGAGCTTTACATGTGAATAACTTAATGTCTAAATAATAATTTATATAACAATTGAAGCTGGAGAAAAGACACAACTCTTACATAATGCCAAAACGCAACATTTGTCGTGTGCACTGAATTCGAAAAGGAATTAACCTTATTATGAAACCAACTAAAATTCTATTTTTATTCTGTTCTTACTCGTGTATAGAAAATAGATTAAACGGTGTCTCATGCTATCGTTGAAATTTCAGTTAAAAAAGAATTCAAACAAAAAGTCAAAAAGTCTTCATTATGATTTAAAGCAATAGAAAATCATTTATTAATATTACATTTTGTATTCTATAAATGAAGATAAATAAAATTGATGACTTTTAATTCATTTATTTTTTTTATATTTATTTGTACTCTACTTTAAAAATCCTAATAAAAAATCGTTTTGTATTGTAAGGGATCAGGTGGTCAAATAATTTAATTTGATATTAGTTTATAAAAAAAATTGGCAAAGAAGCATCGTATTAAAAAACAATATATTAGTCTGGTTGCGCAAATCTGTTGTAAATGTTAAGGCGTATTGGACTGAAATGGGGTTTCTTTTTTATAAGATAACATTTTCATGTGGACGTATTATGCTGTAAGATGCTGGCTCACTAGTTTGAAGGTCGCGGGTTTGTTCCTGGTGTTGGCCGAGAAAATTTATCACGATTTTCCGGCGTGATTTCCCCTTGTCGGTGATGCAGGACGGAGGGCCTGTCAAGGATGCTGTCTAGTCGTTTGGACCGGAGGAAAAACCGAGGTCCCGTGTACACATTTGCATGTACGTAAAAGATCCATTGACAGTTGGAATTCGATTTAACAGAAGGCCGTAGCGTCGCTATATGAGCCCGAGCAAAATCTACGTCTATCCAAACCAAGTGCAATAATTTCAGACATACTTTCCATGACTGATGAATATTCAGAAGTAGACTTGTTATCTTCCAACCCTAAAGACTAGACGCCGTTCCTTGCCAGACCCTGCGTCTTGTACGGCTGACAAGGACATACCGTGCC
This sequence comes from Patella vulgata, assembly GCF_932274485.2. Classification (NCBI taxonomy): domain Eukaryota; kingdom Metazoa; phylum Mollusca; class Gastropoda; family Patellidae; genus Patella; species Patella vulgata. The sequence continues at coordinate 60,712,294 of NC_065884.2, read as the reverse complement.
GAACATTCCCAGTTAATAGATACAGTACAAAGAATAATAATTTGCTACATATGTATTTTTTCTTCTAAAATGCAAGATCTATTTTTAAAAATTGAACATTATTCGCGTGACAATAATTTGTCGTTCTTTGGAGCATTTGGCCGATTCGTTTTGTTTGTGGCAAACTATTTAATTTGATTATTTATTTAATGATGTATCATATTGGCTATAAAAGTGCGATTTCAAAATATACAGACTTTAGATTACGTGTTCACTACATGACATGTTGTACACGAATTTCAGGTCGCCGAGTTTTGTTTTTTATAAACAATAGTTAAATGGCTTGCATGCGTTATTTGAATTAATCATTTGAAAGATTTGTATCTGCCAGAAACGACCGAACCTCTATTTTTATCGCCAGTATACAATTGTGACATCCTTTAAATGAGTGAAACCTCTAATTGGCGTGGTTCCGATTCCCCGGTTGTACGTGACAAGGGGTAGGGTCTCCTCACCAACCTCTTGGGTTTTCGCCGGGTCCTACGATTTCCTCCCACTGCTAAAGACGCCTACGCACAATGATCTCTCTCTCTCTCTCTCCCTCTCTCTCTCTCTCTCTCTCTCTCTCTCTTAATATTTCCATAATATTTGAAATTAGAAACAACTAATTGGAATTCAATATTGGTCCATTTCATTCAATATTCATGTTGTTATCTTGACTTGAAAATATGCGATCCTAATATCCAATACACGAGTCGTGTATTCTATGTTTTTTTTATTCTATTGTAATATACAAAGACAACATATCCTTAAAAAATAATGCGGAAGTAATTAGTACTGGCTGATTCACATATGAGAAAATAAAAATAAACAACGAATATTTTTAAATATAAATCACTTGATATACATATATATTACAGTGCAATGTGCTTTTTGGCCTATTTTCGACTATTTTAAAGTTTAGAAAACAGAAACACACGCCCTTTAGTTCAAACCATGACCCCCCCCCCCCACACACACACACACACACACCCACCCCACCCCCCGGCAATCGTGTAACACGGCGCCTTAGTGTTCGGTCATTTGAACTATAAGCATTACCCAATACGTCATAGACTACAAACCCCTCTACCCTCTCAATAAGGGTGTCAAACAACATTACGTAACCCAAACTTTAACTCAACAGGGTTTGTTGAATCACCAGTAAAGCAAGCAAACTTGGATCCTTTTCTGAAAGAGGGGGGAGGGGCGATACTGTGTGTCTTGGATATAGAAAAAGAGTATTACCCTACACACTGGACTGTCTCCGTCTACAAAGCTCTCAGAAACTTTAATTAAAAGTCCTTAGTTCATAATTTAGGACCGCTCTAGTGTAAAATATATTCCTATTTTATGTAGTAATCTATAAAAACTCCAGTTATCACTGACGACACTGTTTATTATTACATTCTCTAGTGACTCGTATTTCTACTTGTATTAAATCCATACTTTGATGTTCCTGTAGGAATTGTTTTTAATATGATCCAGCACATTGTCAACAGCTCTCAGATTGTTCCAACCAGCGGGTTTTATTGACATGCGATAACCAGCTGAATGAATGAATTAAATCCCCGAGATTAACTAATGCTGATTAATGACGGTTCACGATCAGTTATTCAATATTCCGTATTGTATTAATAAAGAGAACTAGTTCTAGTGTCTCATCCATTAAACTCTAATATAAAGTACTTGTTTGTGCTTGAGGATGCTGAATACTGATGATAAATGTATTTAGAAAATACGAACGAGATTATTATTCTTCAGCTTGAGTTTATTTTCTATATAGAAATAGTTTCTTATCTTGTTTTACATAAACCATACACTAATCCTCAAATTATAAATAGCAAAGAGAGGCAGAAGGCTGGTCACTCAAGTTTTAATTAAAACGATCAAAGTAGCATTTTCTAAAACCAGTCCCTCTCCTATATCACAATTAGCTGGGCTCTTTCGACCAGGGGAGAAAGACATTTTAATCCAATCTATATATTCTTGTTGCGCAAAACCCTAGTTCAAAAGTTGTTCGTCTGTGTATTGGTTTTACCTTGCAAGAATTTATCGTGATTGATTTCAATTTGAAATAAAAACCTCGGGCAGTTTATATTTTTTTTTCAGAATGACATTTATAGCTAGATATCTTAATCTCTCTTTAGTTGTGACATCGATCAAAAGTTGTTCGACTGTTTCTTTTATAATCTTGTAAAAACCTTATTAAAAAAAGCATATGAGGTTAACGTGATTGATTTAATTATGAAATAAAAACCCCGGCCAATTTATATTTTTTTCCAGAATGGCATTCACAAAGCTAGATATCTCTATCCACACTGATCAGCAGTGAATTTTCGCTAGGCCGCTACAATCACTGATAAGGATGACATGTGAATTAATGAGCCAGAAATATTAACTTTTTTCCTGTGACAAATTAAATTCTAAAACATTTTTGTTATGTATTATAAAAATAAATAAAGGCGTTTAACGTATTTGTAGGTAAACATTATTTCCTATTTAGTGCAAATGGGTATTAAAATTTGTAAAAGTCTCCATTCTGTCCGAACTAGAACGTCTTATGTAAACATTAAGCCAATGATTGACGCCGCGTGATGAGACGTCACGTGTTAAAGGTAGTCATCTTTCACAGAGATATTAGAAGACTTTCGTAATCCTCTGTAAAACAGATTGATCTCTATCTTCTTTAGCTGTGACATCGATTAAAAATTATTCGACTGTTTCTTTTATACTTATAAAGCTAAGTGTAACACTTGATACCTAAAACAGGCAAGTTTTTATTGGACATTTTAATTGTATATATATTTGATTTTCTGTTTCATATTTAAAAAAAAAATATATATATATACATAAAGATTGTGATATTTATTTTTATATATTATACTTACTGTAATATTTGTTTTTATATAATTATTGTGATTATTGGTTTCATATGTTTGGCGCAATATAGCCCGGGTTGGAGCCGGCGTGCCATTACACACAATTTCATTCATTCATCTTTTATTTGTGACGGGGAGTTGGATGGCCAAATGGTTAGCACGTGCGCGCTGCGCTGTATCATACGGTCTGTCATTGAGTCAACTGGCGGGGTTTCAATTCCTCGGTTGTACGTGACAAGGAGTAGGGTCGCCTGTCCAACCTCGTGGGTTTTCTTCGGGTCCCCCGGTTTCCTACCACTGCTAAAGACCCTTACGCGCAAGCGAATTATTGAAATAAAATTGAACCGTGTGTTAGTCCCGAAATGACCTAGTTTGTGTCGAGTGGACGTTAAACCCCATTCCTCCCTCTCTCTCTCTCTCTCTCTCTCTTTATTTGTGACATAGTTCAATAGTTGTTTGACTTTGTGTTGTTTCCCTTGTAAAAACCTCATTTAACGTGATTGCTTTCATTATGTAATACTAAACTTTAACAGTTTATAAATAATTCAAGAATTATATTTAGAAAGCTAGATGTGAACAATGTCAGCAATAAATAATAATGTCAATCTTTTCAGTAAATGTGTGAATAGGAAGTCATCCGATAAAATTATATTTTCAGGTTTATGTGTGTAGGAAATATTCTGATTAACATTCCACTGAAATACAATCCGGATGCGTCAATGCCTTATATTAAAAACACGTGTTTATTGTGATAGCTAATATTATTAAAAATGAAATGAAATGAAATGGAGTTTAACGTCCTACTGTTCTGCTCCTAACCTGGGATATACGCCTCTGTTTCAGGCGTTGTGGTGTTATTAAAAGTTGAAATAATAGTAGTAGGTGTTTAATTCCACTCATGATTAATAAATAGTCATGGTTTAGTCATTTAGATTTTTTTTTTTTTTTTTTTTTTGTGTGTGTAAACAATATTTTATTTCAAATAGATGACAAAGGTCAATCAAGTGCCAGAATAGCGCCATTTGATTTGTAATGAAGCGACTCGGCGAGCGAGACTAAACATATCCCATAGGATCCGAGAATACTACCAGTGTACACTGGAATATCAGACGCCAAAGACTGCCATTCAATTTGGACTCTTTGTGTGTAAACAATATTTTATTCCAAAAAGATAACAAAGTTCTATGGGGAGAGAGAGAGAGAGAGAGAGAGAGAGAGAGAGAAATGGGGTTTAACTTCCACTCGACACAAACTAAGTCATTTCGGGACTAACATGGTTTAATTTTATTTCAATAATTCGCTTGCGCGTAGGGGTCTTTAGCAGTGGGAGGAAACCGGAGGACCCGGAGAAAACCCACGAGGCTGGACAGGCGACCCTACTCCTTGTTATGTACAAGCGGGGATTCGAAACCACGGCAGTTGACTCAATGACAGGCTTTATGATACTAAGCATTCGGCCATCCATCCCCCCAAAGGTCCATGGACCAGGCATAGTCTATATCACCGTTCTCCACAATTTAGAAATAAAGTTAAAGGCTTCTGATTACTAGGAATTGTAGAAATCATATTTCAAAATATTTATAAAATTTTGGAGATAAATGGAAATATAGTTATCGTTACAAAAACAGAGAGAGAGAGAGAGAGAGAGAGAGAGGTGGGGTTTAACTCCCACTCGCAAAAACATATAAGACGATTTACTAAAGAGATGACACCATATAAAGCATTTCCCAAAGAAGATTTTTAAATACCAAATGACACGTTTTCCAAGAGAAGATAGCAATTTAATAACAAAGAGTAATTAGATATAATAATGTACTTAAATACGCTTCAATGAATAACAAATGATAAAAGCACATGCCACAATCAGAAAAAAATATTCCCGAGAATGAATATAATACAATGAATGACACGCATGCATGTACCGAGAGAATATATACAATTGAAACAGGTAATTGGAAATATTCGTATTATTATACATAGTTAAACAATCCAAATAAATAGTTTTGTGCAGAGGAATTTGTTACCTGACAAAGAATTGTTTTAAAGATAAACTAATTATATAATACGATCAATAGAACAATGTCCTACCGTAATAGTTAGGTATATAGTTAGACATACATTCATGGATTTGTACTAGAAACTTGTAGAAATAACGATCTCGTTATGTTCATTACTTTGTCAATATACAGTTCGATAGGTTTTGTTAAAGGGGCTAAATCGCTAATATTTTGGACCTAGAAACTGACACAAATGGGTCGCTACGCATATAATAATGTAATATGAATGTATATAAACTGATTTACATTCAATCGTTTCTGTTTCTACTGTAATTTCTAATCAGTAATGGCAATCTCTAGTATCTGGTTATTCCAGTCTACGCCGATAGTATTTATTGCGAATGCTCTCCAGATAAGAATATGGCGGCACCAATGACATGACTTGTGGAATATACCTAGCCTCGTTTTTTTGAGTCCCTTATTACAAATGGCGCTGAAACGCATTACGGTACACGATTCGTGTACCAATGGTAAAATGTTTATTTTGTCTTAAATATTAGATATCAGAAGCCCACCAATTCCCAGTAAGATCACGCCATCAATGTTGATTTAAATTGACAAATAATTCGTGTCTTCAATGTCGAAGATTTTGGATGATATTGAGTTAGAGACTTAGCTACTTTAAATAACGAAAAATATCGAGATATAGATCAGAAATAAAAAAAAATACTCTAAAATATACATCTTGCAATCAATAGGTATTTAGTATTGGAAATATGTATACTAATCGCTTTGTTTCATAACCGTTTAGATCTAATGAATAGTAGGTTTAAAAAATTGATTTGATTAGTAAAATGAGTGTGTTCCATAATGAGTTCACGGTGGGCATATAAAAGAAAGAAATGTTGATTACCTATAGGACACGAACCCAGAACGCACAGAAAAACCTTTCGTTGCACTCGTCGCGATGATAGGTTATAATGGCTAACGCTATAAATAATGGTTTAATCATTCGTTTCCACATTTACCATTTTTCAAAATAAAGAAAAATTGATATTTTAAATTCGATTTCTTTTGCCTTAATATTGGTTTAACTTAAAAATAGTTCGTTTCCACATTACCATTTTTTAAAATAAAGAAAAAATTAATATTTTAAATTCGTTTTTTGGGGGGGTTTTTTGTTTGTCTTATATGTTTTGAATATTAATATGGAAACGGATTTTATTTAAGATAAATCTAGGCGAGGGATGCAACGAAATGACAGGTAATTCCGCCTCAGTACATAGCCTAATATTTCTAATTGTTAAAGTGGCAATCATCCACAGTATTCGACATGGCAAACACGACATATTGGTCGATTTTTAACCAACATTGAAGTTGTTATCTTACGTTAAAAATTGGGCTTCGAATATCTATATAATATTTAAGACAAAATGGAAATTCTAAAATTGGCATACAAATCGCGTGCCAGAATAGCGCCATTTGTAATTAAGCGACTCGAGTCTAATTCTACCAATTCTAATCAGACGCCAAAGACTGTCATTCAATTTGGACTTATTGCGTATTTCGTCGAATATAACTGATAAGAAATTACAGAAACGATTGAATGTAAATCAATTTATATACATTCATATCACATTATTGAATGCGTTGCGACTCATTTGTGTCCATTTCTTGTTGCCAACGCAAAGAGATTTAGCTCCTTTAAATACAACCTTGACACCGAGTTAAGCCACAAGCCTATTCGATATTAAATTACAGATCTTCACATTCTTTTAACACATTGTTTAAAAACTTTAACTTTTAAAGATGCATTATGTAAGAATTGGCCGTTCTTGTCATAATAGTTCAAAAAATACATAATAAAAAGGGGTTAATATAATGAAAATTTCATTCAATTTACTTTTTTCTGGGCAACGTTATGACTGACGTTAATCTATCTATACTAATATTTGTGACTGTCGTTTGTCTGTCTGTTTGTCTGTCTGTCTGTCTGTTCGGGGTTGGCGGCTACACTAGGTCTGCCCCGAGTCTGAAATTTGGGGTATAGGAGTAGCTCGGACCGGGGAGTAACATAGGCCAGGTGGCGTTAGTCTACCACTTCCGGTTATGACCCCCGAGCAAAGCCGGGCATTCTTCTAGTCTTTTATATCTCACGGGTGGTTGAATCCATTTCAATCTCTGCCACCCGATGGTCTACATAGTTGAGTATCAATCTGGTTAAAACACGGATCCTATTTCGTTTCGTTTTTATAGTTCAAAATTTCGTTTTACTTGTTTTTACTACACTTGGATCTGGAAGAGTTGTTATTTAACTCGTGTTCTGAATTGTGTCAGGGATAAGCGTGTTTTGCACGGAACTGTGGGTAATCCACTAGTAACATCAATGCTGATTGGTTAATCAGATGTCTGACGTCATAAGTCATACGTCGGTCTATTATCCCCTGACGTGACCTATGGCTATAACTTGTCAGATCTCCATGTAGTGTAGGCCATCGAAAGTATAAAAAAAAACGAAACGAAATATAGATCTGTATTTTAATCAGATTGGTTGAGTATAGGCTTGTTATCTGAATAAATATCTAAATACTAATTTATATTACATTTGAAGCCAAAATAGAGACCCACAATGGGCAGATTTAACTCTTGCCTCTTACATATTGAGTCTTTAAATTTAATTAAACATCAACATGTCATGGTGGGTGTGTTTGTGACGTGCATGGCCTTCTGTTTTTGTCTCAGGAATCGTCTAACATTAAAAACAGTTCAGAATCAATCATTTTCATTTATAGTAAGTAAATAAGTTCAAGCTTATTCCGGTTGACGTTAAAACAGTATGGCGTAAAATATTAATTTATCACAAAAATCCATCTGGTTTATTATCTATGACTGTTCAGTTTCCGGAAAAAGGATTACAGTAATAATAAATTACGATTTAACATATTTTATCAAACGCATGCCCTTTCTTCCTGTGTGTGTCTGTGCTTAAAGATACATTATGGGAGATTAGATAAAGAGCTGGCAGTTCCAACTATAATAGTTAAAAACTAGATAATGTAAAGGGAATTTGCTGAAAATTTCATTCAAATTGATCCACTATGAACCGAGATTTTAGCGATTGAATTTTCGGCCTAGCCTCGATCATCATTACTAAAGTCGGGACGATAAAAAACATAGTCTCGATTATTAAGTCCATGATTAAATTATGAATGGAAGACGAACATCAAATTGGAACCTAATCCAATAAATATCGCAGGCTAGCGATTAGATCAAGAGTTGATTATGGTTTGGATAAGTTAATTTTAAATGTCTTATTAATAATTTAGATAACATTTCAGACCTAAAGAAAGACCTGCAACAGGCAGATTTAGCTCTTGTTTAAGTTTTACCGATGATACATCTGAATATCACATGACATTAAATTAATAGAAAATATATTTAGTTGTGTTGTACTTAAAGGGCGCATGGCTATTCCTTGGTACCTTAAAATAGAGGAAACGAGTCTAAAAGCTCAATGTATGAATGTATGTAAAGTGATTTATATTCAATTTCTAAAAAGTTATTGGACGAGAGTCCTTCACACCTTTGTACTCTTATTATTATTATTTTGTCCATTTGTGAATCAACCTTTTCTAATTTCTCCCACATCGTCTTGTAGAATATGATTTTCTTTGTTCATTACAAATGGCACCCAAAACCTAAGGATATAAGACTCGTTTACTGATTATAAAATGTTCATTTTGTATTAAATAATAGATATTATCATCCCATATTTTCACAGCAAGGTAACAACATCAATATTGACTGAAATGGACCAATATTGAATTCGAACTCCCGTTTTTAACTTCGAATATTATGAAAAATATAGAGTTAGAGGTTTCGCTCCTTTAAATCCCATTTGACTTCGCCAAAACAGATTTCAAATGTTAAGTTATAATATCCACCTAGTTGAAAAAACCATCATTAATTGATTATTCCAGTCATGTTTTAAAAGACAACAATAAACTTCAATAGTCAAGTTTGAATCTCACAAACTGGGATGTATAACTATTACAACGGTTTATTGAGAACACCTATGACTCTGAATTGTTATTGAATTTATGGTTATGTGTAGTTACATTTAATTTGTGTGTTAGACCCATTTTAAGGTTCCAAAGTATAGAGCTAAACTCTCTTTAAATATTTAAAGAAATCAATTTAGTAATCTTAACGAAAGTCAAATGATTCGATAGAAAACCCCGCTCCCTGGTTGTATAATTGAATAACAACAAAGGCCTTTACGTCTGTTTCGAATGAAAATGGTCTTCATTCCAAACTGTTGCTCTAGCTCGGGGAGCAGTCATTAAATATTTAGAGGTCAATCGAAGATACAATTAGGATTACAGCTGTCATAATGCAGGCAATTGGTAAAAACAATTCTTTTCGTTTATTGTTTTAAGTATAAAATCTAAAACTGTTCGTAGCATTAACCCAGCATGCTACTTGAATTAGAAAGACATTCGTTGTGACTAAAATACCCCAAAAGAAATATTAGCAAATTAAAAAAAAAACAAAAAAAAACACTGGAAAACCCCCCGAAAACCTCGTTCTAGGTCTGGCAAGGATGCGTGTCCTTAGTACTAATCAGCATTCAATAACTTATCTCAAAACTATGTTTAAACCAAGAATGTTGTTAAGGGTTTCCTATCGGCTTGAAATAAACTAATCTAAAAAGGTTTAAGGCAGTTGACCACTTTTTTGCCAATCTTTTTTTAGCAATGCTAAATTGTAACTGTATGTATTTGGGTATTGCACTTAGAAGACAGTGCAATAGCTCAGTACAATTCAAGTGGAGAGCGGCGTCTACATTAACCGTCAATATCAATTTTCCTAAGACGCTTAAAATGTATACAGATTGATTAACATTTAGTGAAGAAAGCACGCAATGTGTTGACCGGGAAAGTTCATTGGGATTTTCAGGCGTAATTCTCCCTTGTCAGTAGTGTAGGACTGAGGTTGTGAAGGACTGGGGATCTGGGAAGATACAACTTATAGTCGTGGCATGCACGTAAAAGAAACCTAGACAGTGGGATATAAGAGTAGGCCGCTGTCTTGGAAAAAATCCCCCATAGCACACTGTATGGCGTATGCCCGTCTTCATTAGCCCATTCGTTCAGTATTAATAATGTTAGTACACGTATTAGTAGAGATTCTATCAGCACGATAAGGGTTATCTATCATTCAATAAAACAGGACACAGAAAGCAATATAATGTAAAACAAGTAAATATTCTAATGAGAACTGATTAATTTAGCATCTCTGGGGAGTTGATAGAGCCCACGATAATTATGAAGGACATATGTTCCTAATAGACAGAACTAACAGTATTAATATTTCTGATAATGCCATTACGTTAATATATATATTTAAGATTAATCACAGGTCCAATTAACCATAAGTACTGACGAGGGACATTAATCTTTCTGAAAAACCCAATACGAGTAGGAGCCTCAGTGGCTAAGTGAGTAAGACGCTGGCTCTCTCCCGGTGTTGGCCAAGAAAGTTCATCGGGATTTTCCAGCGTGGTTTCCCTTTGTCAATGGTTCGGATGAGACGGAAAACAGAGGACCCGCGTACACATTGGCATGCACGTAAAAGATCTCTTGCAGTCTGAATTCGATAAAGAGTAGGCCATAGCGCTGCTGCCCGGACAAAGTTTCCCTCATAGCACACTACAGGGCGTACGTTCATCTTCATTAGCCCAGTCGGAGCAGAACAGTAAGACACTAAACCCCATTTCATTTTATTTCCAATACTATCTCTTCTTAATGATATGAGAATGGCGACGGTAGCATTTACAAGTCACATTAAAATACAGACCTTGTGATTTGACCTTCGTTTCGTGTTTACTATATTCTATCACAAGGCGTACCAACATCCCGAAGAAGTCTACATTTTCGCCAACTTCCGAATCACATGATTAGGGTTATTGTGACCCTGGCAAGCATCCAGTAGTTCCGACTGGTTCTTTTACTAGTATGTTGTATAGCGACCGACTTGGGAATCCCTTTCACATTATTAGTGACACATCGAAGTGCTTAAGAGTGGCGCCGCGAAATATTATAAGGATATACTAATCATACCGACGTTTCACAGTAGGTAATGGACAACTAAATAGGAGAGCATTAGTACCAACGGAAGTGTATACTGGTCTCTCTGGATTGCCCCTGTGTCCTGTAGATAGAAGCATTGGGGGTATAGTGCGCCAACACTATAAAGGCTGCAGAGCAAAGTGCGTCTGAAGGGGAGGTTTTTTTCCTCACCCCCCCCCCCCCCATCTAAGCAGTAGACTCCTGCCCCCGTCTCATGCCTTAGATTTTCATTTTCTTGGGCCTCCACAAAAACAACTGGCCAAGTTTTGAATGTACACGCGTGGTCGCTTATATAACTATATATAGTCAAAGGGGGGCAATCCAGAGTGAACAGTTATTTGTAGTTCTTTTTCCTAATCTAATCGAATTTAACAAAACTATAAAGCCTTTATTAACCCTTTTTAATACAAACGGCAAAACATTGTGGTTAAGACCGATGCACTCCACTAAAATCCAAAGGTCCACTTTCTTTTTTAAAGGTAGGGGTTTAACGTCCACCTATCACAGACTTGTTCATGTCGGGAGGCACTATATATACATGCTTTGTGCGTAGTATTGTTAGTACACTATAACGCGGACGTCTTCTTGTCTGTGGGGATCTGACCTTACAAATATTAATATAAACAAATATTAAAATATTATCAAAAGAAGGGGGTTTCGATATACATAGGACATCCTTTTGAAACAGGCTGCTCAAGAATATTAAATTAATGCTTAAGGATGAACTCAGCGGTTCGTGGTATTCTGGTATGTGCACACTGGCGATGTTTGACTGATGTAAACTCCTGTTTGACCAGGACAATGAGTAAGACCACCTGTTCTTCAACTATTGTTTAAAAATAGCATGACAAACAGTAGCTGGTTATCCCTTAAAAGCAATCCATATCCGATATTTATCGATCCATTTTTAAAAAAAAAGCTCTTTCAAATAAATTAGATTGTCTCCTTACCTTTATCAACTCATTAACTAAAACACGTTATTTATATTTTGTAGAAGAGAAGAACTGGATAGATGTCCCCACACCATCTATGGACGGCATGATAAATATTCTAGATCGCAACCCAATCAATCAACAAGAATCATCAGGTGTGTTTAGTAACTATCGACTTAGTGAAATGAACAAGCACCAACATCCTCTACGATATGCCTTAAATAAACGTACCAGCTTTATTTCGGAACTAGATCTACCGCTTGCGAAGCGTTTAATCATGTCGGCAATGACAAATCACAATGACATGTCTACGAACCGGAAGTTATTGGATTGGCTCACCGAGGCTAAGAGTCGAGAATTGTTTTCAAATTACGGTAAAAGATTGTCCGATATTTTACAAAGTGCTAAATATTCTGGTCACCAGGCCTGGTTTTCGGGTTATGGTAAACGTAATGGAGATGTTGTCCAAAGCAACAACCTTCCTTCCGCGCCACATAATGATGCCTTTTCTATTGACCCATTAAAGCAAATGCTTGGGAAAAACGACCGCGTATTTCCAACTGGTATCGGCAAGCGCAATAGTTATCAAGGCCATCAAGCATGGTTTTCCGGATACGGAAAACGACAAGACAAAGGGTACCAAGGACACCAAGCATGGTTCTCTGGATATGGAAAACGGCAAGACAAAGGTTACCAAGGCCACCAAGCATGGTTTTCGGGATATGGTAAACGGTCGGACAGTGGTTACCAGGGTCATCAAGCATGGTTTTCTGGTTACGGAAAACGCCCTAGCAATGGTTATCAAGGACACCAAGCATGGTTTTCGGGATATGGGAAACGGGCAGATAATGGAAAAGTTGCATTAGGGCCATTATTAATAAACAGGAATATTGAATCGTACCCGGAAGTGGATGGCTATTACGACGTCGTGTCCACCGAGTGAACTATTATAACACGGTGCTCCTATATTTGTGTTTTAGAGCATATTGTACATTATTTCGCTTTGCCGTGAACAGGGTGGCAAATAAGAATAACACAGAAATCCCTGTTATCATTTATCATCATTATTTCGTTTTTGAAAATACACAAGTAAAAGGAAATAACTATCGAGAAACTTCAGTGTCAACTATAGCGAATCGTGTTAACGATAAACGCTTTAGTCTAAAAAAAAAAGTATTTGGAATGAACCACGCCCACTTTATTTTCAGCATCATCATTGGTAGTAGTAGCTCATGGGGGCTATGATTGCGGATTTGGCAGTGAAATACATCATTTCTTGTCCATCTAGGATGGATGTAATAATATTCAAAACACAAGATTAAAGATTTGTCGCCATAATTTTGTCTCAAAGTCTGTGTGGTTGTCTGTTTTGAAAAACGAATACGTATTTTCCTAATAAAATTTACAATCACTTTAGATGTAGATCACCGGAAAAGCTTCATAATTGTTTTTAAATAATGCAAGTAATTATGTCAACATATCCTTTCCATAAGTAATTTCCGCCCTTCTTCGTGAGTAGTCGTAACTTTCCGCCAATAAACTAGCCGTGACGTAATTTTAGTCTTTCTCCTCATAGAAATATAGACTAGAATATGGGCAGAAGGACTAAAATTACGTCACAGTTTGTTTATTGGCAGAAAGTTACGACTACTCACGGAGAACGACGGGAATCGCTACGTTACTTATGAAAAGGGTATGTTGACATAATTACTTGCATTATAGTAGTTTAAAAATCCTGCAGAAACGTATACTTTTTAAACGACAACTAAACAGTTTTTGATCAGCCCTTCCTATGTATTTTACACCCACAGTTTATCAAAAGGAAATGTTCAGTGTGTTGGTGACTGGGAGATGCATTGGTATTCTGAAGCATGAATGCTGTCGTATTGTCTACATTAACTATTGTTCTTTTACTGCCAATAAAGATTATTTTCATAGAACGAATCACTCGTCCTTTTACGAAACATCCATTTCAATTTAGTGGACCGGCGTTGCAGCTACAGAGGTGTGGATGGGAACGAGCTGGTTCAGGTTAAACGAGTGTCCGAAACGTCGTGCATTCTTTAATTCACAAGGAGTTCCCTATCCTATTCAGTATTATACCCATTTCTAACCAACGGGCTATTTCGTTAGAGGCATGCCTTGTCAAAGAGAAGTCAGTGAACTAAAATGTCTCGATCTCCATAAGACTTATAATGTCGCTCCTACTACTACAATGCCGAAAACCCCCTCACACACCAACCTGCTATAGTAATCTTACCTTATATAATCGTTCAATAATTATTGATTCATGTTTGTTTGTGGACATACGTGTATTGCTTTTGGACCCTTGAAGGGTCACAATATTGATTCCTTTTTCATTAACCTCAACAAATCTGGTTATATCACAACAATTTCGAGATCCCGCCAACACTGCCCCCCCCCCCCCGCCCGCCCGCCACATTATCCAAATAGTGACACAGCATGTAATACATATAGCAAGTTTGTTGGATGAGCTGAATTTGGTTCGCAACTAAGTTTGTGGACTTTCTAAGATGACGCGCCCGACAGAAACTTCTGGGGCTATGGCTCCTGTCTTTCATAGAAAACGTAAAACGTATTTCAGAGTTACCCTATCATCCCTTTCCTGAAAACCCTGTGAAAACGATAAAGGCGACCGATATTGTTTTTATACGCCCACATTTTCATGTGGACGTATATTGTCGTCGCCCCTGTCCGTCCGTCCACAATTTGTTTGTGGACACTATACCGGTCACAATTCTTATCCGATTTTGACGAAACTTGAAATATAGGTTTATCTCCAAAAGATCTCGGTTGCTTTCGATATTGGCATGTATCGGATCGAAACTTCATGGATTATGGTCGTTGTTTGTACGAAAAATCACGTTTTTAGCTCGTGGACCCTATAGAGGTCACAATTTTAATCCTAAATTGATGAAACTTGAAATGTAAGTTTATAACCCAAAGATCTCGGTTCCTTTCGATATTCGCGCATATCGGACCGTAACTTCCTGAATTATGGCCCCTGATTGTACGAAAAATCACGTTTTTAGCTTGTGGACCCTTTAGAGGTCATAATTTTTATCCGATTTGAAAAACCGTATTATTATATCACCGTTACACTCTAATAAGGACGGCTGAGTTTGAATTTCGTGAAAATCGGCCCAAAACTTGTGGTCCCTATAGAGGTCATAATTTTTATCCAATTTAAAAAAAACGTTTTAGTATATCACCATTACACCCTAAGGACGGCTGAGTTCGAATTTCGTGAAAATCGGCGCAAACTGACAGACAAAATGGCCGCCCTTCGTTCTCAAATAACGTAAAAATATGGTATATCAAGGTTGTGGACCCTATAGAGGTCACAATTTTTATCCGATTTTGTTGAAACTTGAAATGTAAGTTTATAACCCAAAGATCTCGGTTCCTTTCGATATTCGCGCATATCGGATCGTAACTTCCTGAATTATGGCCCCTGATTGTACGTTTTAGCTTGTGGACCCTATAGATGTCATAATTTTTATCCGATTTATAAAATCGTATTATTATATCATCGTTACACCCTACGGATGGCGGAGTTATAATTTCGTGAAAATCGGCCCAAAACTGACAGACAAAATGGCCGCCCTTCGTTCTCAAATAGCGTAAAAATATGTTATATCAAGGTTGTGGACCCTATAGAGGCCACAGTTTTTATCCGATTGTACGAAAAATCGCGTTTTTAGCTTGTGGACCATATAGATGTCATAATTTTTATCCGATTTATAAAATCGTATTATTATATCATCGTTACACCCTAAGGATGGCGGAGTTCGAATTTCGTGAAAATCGGCCCAAAACTGACAGACAAAATGGCCGCCCTTCGTTCTCAAATAGCGTAAAAATATTTTATATCAAGGTTGTAAACCCTATAGAGGTCACAGTTTTTATCCGATTTTGTTGAAACTTGAAATGTAAGTTTGTCACCCAAAGATCTCGGTTCCTTTTGATATTTGCGCATATCGAATTGATATTTCCTGAATTTTGGCCCTTAATTGTAGAAAAAATCACTTTCTTTTTAGCTTGTTCTCTATCCATCTCTCGACAATGTGGGCGTATCCTGCCTGGCAGCCGCTGGTTCATATTTGATGTGAAGCATTTTGAGCACGAGAGGACAAACCCTACTGAGATTCAGTTTTCTGCGACCTTCCCGTCGGAAGTCACCTATACTACTCTTTTCCGAAAACCTTGTAAACGCGAAAGAGGCTACAGTTCTTATATTTGTGGAAAATGAATGAAATGAAATGGGGTTTAACGTCCTACTGTTCTGCTCCGAACTGGGATAATGAAGACGGGCATACGCCATACAGTGTGCTATGAGGGAAACTTTGCCCGGACAACGGCACTACGGCCTACTCTTATATCAAATTCTAACTGTCAAGAGATACTTAACGTGCACGCCAATGTGTACACGGGACCTCTGTTTTTCGTCCCATCCGATCGACTAGATAGCTGTCCTTGTCAGGCCCTCCGTCCTGCATAACTGAAAAGGGGGACCCACGACGGAAAATCTGGTTGAACTTTCTCGGCCAATGCAGGGATCGAACACCCGACCTCCAGGCTAGTGAGCCAGCGTCTTACCCACTTAGCCACCGTGAACCCCCGTAAATTTGTGGTAAAGCGTCTGGGTCACTAGAGAACAAATCAGATAGGTAATCAGAGTTTTGCGACCTTTCATTCCAGAGTGAAACCTTGTGAACTTCATAGAGGCTACAGGTATTTTTTTCTCATAATTTCGGTGGAAGCATTGGGTTAGTGAGAAGGTGAACCCTATCCAAATTCAGCGTTCTATCACACTTCAATATGTGGATTTTGGTCTTGACCTGTAAAATTGAAACATGCTGAATCAGGGTAGGATTCTACGCCATGCATGTCCCAATGAACCATCACTACGAATTTATCAGAAATCGGTAGAGAACTCTGGCATGTAGGGTATCCACAAGAAACATGGACGGTCCGACAATGTACGCCTGCATCCAGTCTTGGCATATACAATGATATGACAACGGTGCTTGGTAGGTCATCATTTCTTGCGAGATAATTGTAATGTATACCTACTACAGTATTTGAAGCAGTAATCTTTTATTCGTAAACACTGTATGTAGTTATGAATAACCTATTCCTAAACATTTACCATTAATTATTTTCCACAGGTCACAATGCCATCAATTTTCATTACTGAAATTAATTTACTTTTATAAGCAAGCATGATTTTATGATGTGGTATAATATCTACACAAAGGGATTAAATTTATTTTTGTTCATATAACCATTTCTAGTAATTGAAACTTCACTTTGGGATTAAGTTAATTTTAAGTGTTATTTATCGAACTAAATAACAATTTCTAGTTTTAGAAACCTAACCTTGTGAGTGGATTATATATTAATGTAGTATTTACAATAACATTCTTAAGAGACGGGCCTTATTTATACAGGATTTAGTTAAAGAATTATATAAATTATTATGTCTTTGTCACAATTCTTTATCAATGCAGTTTAAAGATACTTTCCCCACAAAAGTACTTTCAATAAACTTATAGAAAGTAAAGATACCCAGTCTCACTAGAAACGAGTGGAGTACACTAGTCCGTCGCTATAAGAAATTCAATAAATGTGGGTATCCAAAAACATAATCCGAATCCTAACCCTGGTAATAGATACTGGTGGACTAATGAACCCGTGGACTATTGTACCTTAACCCTAACCCAACTCCTATAATAGATATCCGTGGACTAATGAACCCGCGGACTAGTGAGCACCCCCCCCCCCCCCTAGAAAAATACTGGATTCCATGAAAAACACACACACAAAAAAGGATGTCACTAATTAACAGCCCAACAATAGTCCAACCTCTTTTTATATTAGGGAGCGACTGATGTATATGTTGATAAATTTGATAGTGAGCGGACGTGGAACAGTTTCTGGGATAAAAACCGCGGAAAAAGACGCGGGAAGGGAATAATCCGAGAATTTACATTATACTCAGGCTTCGATATTTATGTAAATGGACAGCGATTGAAGACAACATCGTCTTTTATTGGCAATGAATTCTCCTCCCGCTTCGCATTCGTTGCTAATTACCGCGGCATGACGTCTTTGTTTGGCTTGAAGTTCTTGCCAAGATAATGTATTGAGAGGGCTTTGAAGCACATTCTTCATAGCTTAATAAGTCCAAATCACCCAGCATGTACGCAGGAAGGTATCTTTAAGTTGACACAAAGCACATTGGTTTGAATTACAAATGGACACGCTGCCATGTCTAGTCGAACCCCCATCTTTGCGGAGGAAACTCGACACATTTAACCACAAAGGGAACTGAGATGTGAAATGGTAACGCACGCGGTTTTTAAATTTTGTTTGCTATTATTGGATGTGGTGGTAGTCTAGCCTACAGATTTCACAGTGTTGTCGTTTCTTCATAGACGGAATTAAGGGAGCACATTTGGTCACCCTGCCAATGGTACAGAACTATCGCGTTCCATTTATAGAATGCCTGCCGTTCAAAGCCGATTCCTCAACACAGTGTTCGATCCCTGCGTTGGCCGAGAAAGTTCAGTGGAATTTGCCAGCGTGTTTCCCTTTTGCCAGTGGTGCAGGACAGACGTTCGGATGGTACGAAAATCGAGGCCCCGTGTACACATTCGCGTGCACGTACAAGAGTATGACCGTAGCACCGACGCTACCCAGACACTCTAAGGCATATGCCCGTCTTCATTACTCCATCAGAGTAGACGAGTAGTGCGTTAAACCCTATTTTATTCATTTATTTAACGCAAGGTGGGATCGCCCTCAGTAAGACAAAAATCAACCGTATACCAAAGATTCGACGGTAAATCCTAAATAAAA
This sequence comes from Patella vulgata, assembly GCF_932274485.2. Classification (NCBI taxonomy): domain Eukaryota; kingdom Metazoa; phylum Mollusca; class Gastropoda; family Patellidae; genus Patella; species Patella vulgata. The sequence goes on along the minus strand of NC_065884.2, from coordinate 60,693,449 downwards.
TGATAACTTAAAATACGAAATAAAATATTAATAATACTCCAAAGAACTAAATACATTGATTGAAAACTGGAGCTATCGCATATGATGGTGGAGCGAACCCTGATTTGTATGGTTTCGCATGCAATGCATACAAAGTCAAATTTTGAAAGTAATACTATATCAAACGATGTTTACAGATGGTGTGGACCGATCAACCTCTTCAATCTGATGTCACGACATGGAAATGGTGGATTGAAACATGTCACGTTTGAAATTTTAATCAACACCAAATCGTAAAAAATAAGAGTGTCAAGGGAATAATAGAAGATAAAATAATTGAAGGAGGTATTTCCATTTAGCGGGTTCGGAATGCATGGGCCAACAATGCTACTGAGAACGGAGGGAAGCACGTGGAAGCCTTTGACAAAGCAGAACATGTTTGAACATTCTAGCTCAATTATAATCAAACGGCGGGGGCACAATACACAAATCATTTATTGTTTCAATGCCCCCACACTGACAAGTATTAGGATCGCCCGACTCGTAGGTTCCTTCTTGTTTCACACCGCACTGAAGACCCCTTCACACAAGCAAATTATTGAAATAAATGACTCCCTTCTATCTCTATCCACAGTTTAAACAAAATCTTGGGATTATTCAGAATAGAGCAAAGAATTTCGCCGAGTTAGTGCTTGTATCGAAGCCTAAATCTTGTAAATGATCTACATGTACAATCTATCCTCTGTATATCGTATGGCGGTATCGTGATTTCGTTTAAACACGACCCAAATACATTCTGCGGACGCCTATCGTATGGTGTGGCAATAATAAATCCAAAGTTTCGTTCATGTCATCCTATCGCCATACTTACACAATAGAAGGCTTAAAACATATCACAATCTGTATGATTACTGGTTTGGGGATTCAAAAACTTTAACAAGATTGATCAAACAGAAAACCAAGCAATGCGTTATATCTTGACACTCCGTAGGTTTGCGTCTAATGTGGCCTATAATGGCAATATAGGTTGGAAATGAAATGAAATGGGGTTTAACGTCCTACTGTTCTGCTCCTAAACTTGGCTAATGAAGACGGGCATATGCCATACTGCAGTATGCTATGAGGGAAATTTTGCCCGGGCAGCGACGATATGGCCTACACTTATATCGAATTCCAACTGCCAAGGGATCTTTTACGTGCACGCCAATGTATACACGGGACCTCGTTTTTTCGTCCCATCCGAACGACTTGACAGCTGTCCTTGTCAGGCCCTCCGTCCTGCATCACTGACAAGGGGAAACCACGCCGGAAAATCTGGATGAACTTTCTCGGCCAATGCAGGGATCGAACACCCGACCTCCAGGCTAGCGAGTCAGCGTTTTACCCACTTAGCCACGCGATCCCCTAATATAGGTTGGATACCACCATGTTTATACAACGCTGGATCAATATGGTGAAATTGTGGAAATATCTTGTGTTGTGACAGTTTAACTAAAGGTGTGTTCGAAGTTGATTATAATAAGGAAATGGGAATTTGTGCTCCGACGTAAAATCCGTGCCCAATCGTGTTAAAATAGGTCACATGTTCAATGCAATATAAAAGAGAAAGGAAAAGAACTTATTAATATTTTCGCATATTTTAAATCTTACACATTCATAAAACATATATCTCATAAATAACAGTTACCTTCGAACATACTTCAAATTTAAAGATAAATTTAATACAGAGACTTACGTCACCACCACTCTTAGCAAAATTGAGAGATCACACTTAGCCCTGTCCAAGCGTGGTATTCTACCATTGAGAATTGAAACATAATTCAAATTTAAAGATAAATTTAATACAGAGACTTACGTCACCACCACTCTTAGCAAAATTGAGAGATCACACTTAGCCCTGTTCAAGAAAATGTACGAAACAATGACAAAACAGGAACTTGATTTCGCAAACTTAAATGACAATGCCAAAATGATTAAAATAATGAATTACCCTCGACATTGTGCATAACATATCACAAAGTCGTTGAATATAAGACGAGGTTCCTTATTTAATCCTAACTATACATAAATAATCTTCCAACAAAATAACTACAAATATTTATATTATTACATGTACTCTCTTATAGATAGTAATTATATTTAATGTGACTAATAGGCCGGGTGTTTGAATTATTTCACACATTATATTGTATGTAACATATTCTATTACATATTCGTTCAGCGATACATCAACGAGCCATGATTAATAGTGTTTTATTAAAGGACAATATTGGTGCCAGTCATTATCACATATGTGATAGAAATGGTTAAACACGTTCCAAATATTATTTTATCACAGAGATCATTGCTGCGATAGATGAATAATCAATGTTTCAACAATAGGAAGTGACGAATGCAAAAGGAAAACACGAGTTATCCTTCTATATAACTGGCTGAAGTGACGGGTGATAACAAATATATGGGCGAATTTCTGCTGACTAAAAATTCCTTCGAAGACCAAAAGTTGTTATATGAGACTGTGAGAGTATATCTGACAATTCAAAAAAGTAATTGCATGTCATTAGATAAGAGAACACGAGAAAAATAGAAACAGTCCGTACATTCACGGGTGTTTATTCATTCTATACTTATAAAAACATGGTAATGCACGGACTTTTTCTATTTTTCTTTCACGTTGTCTTATCTTGTGAGAGTCAATTTTGTTTATGAATTGTCAGATATCCTTTCACAGTCCCATACAACAACTTTTGGTCTTCGAAGGAATTATTAGTGAGGAGAAATTCGCCCGTGTATCTGTTATCACCCGTCACTTCATTCAGTTATTTGTTGGCTGGAAAATGATCTTTGAAAGAACCTCTTTGGTCCGCTTTACTTGTGTACTGAGTTGAGTGATATATAAATTAACTATGATGTATTGTCTTTGAACAGAGGAGATTCACAACCTATAAGTCTTCAGAGCTCAGGCGTATATCTTATTGCCATCCTATATACAACATTGGTTTTTAATATTTAATAAGTTATTTTCCATTTACATCGCATTTCCGTCTGCTAAATCATGTCTTCCATCCAGCTGTACTAATGTCATTCTAAATACTAATTATCTGGAGACACTTATTGTGTTAAGGGGTAATTAAAATTACATGAAGACAATTATCACCGATGGTAGAAACCATTTGTCTGAGGTATGCCACGTTGAAATTCAAAACTCATCTTATTATTTCAATGCTTAGTCAGTCGACCTATCCAAGATGAAATGAAGATTTTCCTTAGTGATGACATCCGTGTGGTTGGAATTCTCCGAATGATTCCATAATAGTGTTAGACAATTACCACAATTTTCATGATCACCGAGCAGATAATCAGCAGAACAGGGATTGAAACATACTGAAATGACCTAACATTCAGGAGACGCCGCGGAGCTCGGTTTAGTTTGGTCAATGTATAGTTAGTTAATTGGGATTCTTAACATTGCGACTCCATATCGACAAATATATGTCAATGGAAGAAGACTCGAATTGGAAGTGAGGTCAACGTGATTGTACGTGTACTTTTCATAGATGGGTAGTATGACAGTAAACAGCCTTGATGGCCTTTAAATGTTTTACGGGCATATAGACAGCTCCACCTGCTCGCGTGACTGAGCGTCAAAGCCAAGCTATAAAAACAACAGGTAATTTATTTGCTAAGAATAGAGTACATAAGCTCGGGTTCAAGAACGAAAGCAATCCCAACGGAGACATACATCTGGAAATCATAACAATAACCAAGGGTCCACTTGGAGTTGGGTTGTTTGTTTTTTTTTTCATTTAACGGGAGGAAAGGTGCTGAAGGAAATCAAAAATCGTGTAGTATAGTTATTGAACGAAGACCATCATGGAGCATACTATGAACCTAGCAACCTTGTTAGTCCTTTTGCTCACAGCAGTCACCATGTTGTGTAAACCAACATACGGTAAGTGCAGTAATTTAATTTCTAGTGGTGGGACATTAGCTTTACAAGCCCAATTGATAAAAAAGTTCATAATATAGAATACAAATGTATTCATTAAATTGTAATTTTTAATTCTCTCCTGTCATCTAGTTGTTACAAGTCTCTTTTTGGTTGCCTTTGTTCATTGTTGTAACACAAAGTAAATTTGGTTGAACCGTTTACCTATTTTCTTCTATATGCTTTAAATGAATTGCTTGCACGTACAAGGTCCTCCGAATTCTATAAAATAGTGAGCCGTAGCGCTGCTGTCCGGGCAAAATTCCCCTCATAGCACAATGTATGGTGTATTACCGTCTTCACTAGCTCAGTCAGGGGCAGACCAGAAGGACCTTAAAACCCACTTCGTTGCTAAAACAGAGACCCAACCAGTTAGATAACAAACCTCATCTCTCAACCCTCCGTGTCTCGAGATAAGAGATGGTGCTATATAGTTGCACGTAGCAAATCACATCGGGCCTCAGTAAGCAAAATTGACAATATTTTTCATCAAAACAACGATTGATTATTGTTATTTATGACATTTCTGCCACATCCAACTACGTATAATCAATTCTACCTGAAGCGGGTATAAATCGGTTTCTTATTAAAAAAAACATACGTTAAGCCGTTACTAGAAAGGCAAGTTTTAAACGGGAGATGTATGACGGGGTATGTCGGATAAAAACAACGCTTCATTTATTTAAACGCGAATATTTGGAGTTACACGATAATTGTGCCACTACATTGGCCTCTGTAAGTTAATTTAGTCATCTATATATATATTTGTGACTGTCGTTTGTCTGTCTGTCTGTCTGTCTGTTCGGGGTTGGCGGCTACACTAGGTCTGCCCCGAGTCTGAAATTTGGGCTCTAGGGGTAGCTCGGACCGGGGAGTAACATAGGCCAGGTGGCTTTAGTCTACCACTTCCGGTTTCGGAGTTATGACCCCCCGAGCGAAGTCTGTTCGGGGTTGGCGGCTACACTAGGTCTGCCCCGAGTCTGAAATTTGGGGTATAGGGGTAGCTCGGACCGGGGAGTAACATAGGCCACGTGGCGTTAGTCTACCACTTCCGGTTTCGGAGTTATGACCCCCGAGCGAAGCCGGGTATCCTGCTAGTATATACTAATATTTGTGACTGTCGTTTGTCTGTCGGTCTGTCTGTTCGGGGTTGGCGGCTACACTAGGTCTGCCCCGAGTCTGAAATTTGGGGTATAGGGGTAACTCGGACCCGGGAGTAACATAGGCCAGGTGGCGTTAGTCTATCACTTCCGGTTTGGGAGTTATGACCCCCGAGCGAAGTCTGTCTGTTCGGGGTTGGCGGCTACATCTGCCCCGAGTCTGAAATTTCGGGTATAGGGGTAGCTCGGACCGGGGAGTAACATAGGCCAGGTGGTGTTAGTCTACCACTTCCGGTTTCGGAGTTATGACCCCCGAGCAAAGCCGGTCTGTTCGGGGTTGGCTGCTACACAAGGTCTGTCCCGAGTCTGAAATTTGGGGTAAAGGGGTAGCTCGGACCAGGGAGTAACATAGGCCAGGTGGCGTTAGTCTATCACTTCCGGTTTCGGAGTTATGACCCCCGAGCGAAGTCTGTCTGTTCGGGGTTGGCGGCTACACTAGGTCTGCCCCGAGTCTGAAATTTGGGGTATAGGGATAGCTCGGACCGGGGAGTAACATAGGCCACGTGGCGTTAGTCTACCACTTCCGGTTTCGGAGTTATGACCCCCGAGCGAAGCCGGGTATCCTGCTAGTAATAGTATAAAATTATCTTATTTTTAAGGTGTTACATGCATTAATAAAGAAACTGAGTTTGCCACTTGGGAACTAAAGGCACCCAATCGTAGCTAAAAACAAGCACATCAGTATATCTCGGCGTTTTTATATAGCTACCAACTGATCGTGCATAGACTAATCCTATGTATTATATTATATTATATATAAGCCCTTCTAAATATACTTAAAATATTAATTCTAAAATAACTATATGTAGCTATTGATTCTGGAAACCTCTTACAAATCATGCAATTGTAAAACCAAATGTTCTACGTCAAACCACATCTACGAGTCGACATCAATATGTCCAATTTGTGGCACGCATTGAGACTTTATTTCCAAATCAACCTGAAAAATTTTGGGGAATTGGTTAAAATTTACACTATTGTCCGCAGGGGCGCCGGCACCGCGCGACGGCCAGACTACTAAAAGATAGGGGTGGGGGTCTCTTCCCCGGCCTGTCGAAAATTTTGAAATTTGTCAATACCGAGAATGCTGTTTAGAGCGCCTCTAGCATTCCAAATTCCAACATAAAACCCTTTAAAATACATGATAATGAAAGAGACAAAAGCCTGATTATTCACAATTTTCGTATCATGAGCAATTCTTTTTAATTTGACATTCAATACACCAATCTTCATCACGAAAATAGAATAAGCTTTTTGAACGAGACAGTAGATTTAGAGACACGATTCTTGCAAGAAGTCATAAACAGGTTGAAAACTTTCATCATTAGGGCATGGATATACATGTATACCCCAGAAAATGGCAGGGTACCATTTGTATACCCGGGTTCCGACGCCCCCGATTGTCCGAAATGTCATTCTACAATATAAGGATGATAGTTTAAACTAGCAGGATACCCGGCTTTGCATGGGGCCCAATTTGTCAGGCGCCCAAATTCCATGACCTTAAACATTCACGGGGTCATGCTGGTTGGTCTGATACATGTGGAGGTGGATCGCGGCGACGAAGAGTGATTCGCCCGGGGTCTAGACCCAATTCGTCCGGGGCCTTAATTCGATGGCCTAAAACATTCAAAGGGCCATGCTGGTTAGTTTGATGCCACATATTATGTGGGGTGGAGCGCGGCGACGAAGCGTGATGGACGAACATACTTTGATTTTATTTATATAGATGCAAATAATAAATTTGTTAACACTAGATGTGGATGTATACGATACGTGAACTAACAGTGTCTGGACATTTTGCCAGTTCGAATATTCACTCTGGTAAGAACTATTTCAGACCAAACCTATATGAGAAGATAACCGGTAATGTCTAGGTCTGTGAAACACGTCATCAATAAACCGTTTTGGGTGGGTTTTTTTCTCCTTTTTTTTGGGGGGGGGGGGAGTCTTTCACAACTAACGCCACCAAAGAGTATGGTTAGATGAACATAGCGGAAATTGTCGACTCTCAAATCTATCTTATCAAGAAACGTTTTTTTATGTCACGTGTGGTTTTAGGCATAGGTGGGGCTTTTAAGTCTTGTTTCTGGAGTGTTATGGGTGGTTTCTGTTGATTTTTGACCGGTTGTTATGGTTACGGTCATAGTTATTACCGGACGTAACTTTAGTGAATTCTATTATCAAGAGTCATAATATCTATCCCCATTAGTGGCTCGGCGGAGGCATGCAGGTTATTTCGACTTGCTGGCTCAACAGTAGATAAAATTCTAAGGGAGTCGTTCTCTGCCTTTGAAATTTGAATGCGATTCGGTGTGACTTGAAACATGATGAACATTTGTAAAATCGTGTGTTAGCATTTGAAAATAAGATGATTTCTTTTTCAAGATAATGAAAGGCGTGTCAAGTCATACATACAAAGCACATAAATAATTATTTTCGGGATGAACAAACTAAGATCGGGTTTGTAAAAATATCTCAAGTATTTCTCCCGGAGTCTAGTGTTGTCGATCATAAAGATTGCCCTTTTAAGAGGGGGTGATTTTCAAAGTAGGGGACTAACCTTGTCCGGGAGATTACTTCTATGTGTTACCAATGTAAGCTGACAGCCATATGAAAAGCATTCCCCAATTTCATTTCGTGTGGCATCAAATACCATTTGCAAGTCTGTACCTTAGGTGTGTCGTGCTCTATACAGAGATGAACTATTAATTTGGCCTTCCCGAGACTGCCGATATAAGGCCCGTCTGCGAGCTACCGAACCCTACGTCCCAAAAACACGTACTTGTGAGCTAGGTTTTATGAACGCCTACGAGGGGATATATATTTGATAAGGCGAACTTCAAGTTTGGTCAAAGGTCACAAGTAAACAGGTCTAGCACTAATCTTAACCCTAACCCTGGACCTAGCCTTAATGCTTACCTAAACCTACAATCTCGCCAACAATCACGTGTCCTAACTTATTTACATTTCAGCGACGTTGACGAAAGTTGAGCTGGCCTTAACAAATAGAATTAGCCCATACGAGGGGTGTTCCAAACGTTTCCTGTCTCACCATGAACGGATCGCCCAAACTTACCAATCTGCTCATATTACCAGAAAAGTATCTCAGCATGTTCTTGAAAAGAATTCCGCGTGCTATTATTTCCTATGTATCTGTGAAACAGCATGACTCTCCCATTTGCTCTCAATATGGGGAAACCCAAAAAAGTTTACCTAAAAGCAAATTCATGGCATGACACAAACATTAGGTGACAATGCTCTATCGTAGTCAGTGGTGTGCTGAATGTAGAGGTTGTAGAATCAGCACTAAGGCCAACCCTTGTGATGTGACAGCCCAGTTGATGCTGTTCCTGACACAATACTGAATAAAAGGCGAGTAACTGCACATAGCTACATGTTCTTGAAAAGAATTCCGCGTGCTATTATTTCCTATGTATCTGTGAAACAGCATGACTCTCCCATTTGCTCTCAATATGGGGAAACCCAAAAAAGTTTACCTAAAAGCAAATTCATGGCATGACACAAACATTAGGTGACAATGCTCTATCGTAGTCAGTGGTGTGCTGAATGTAGAGGTTGTAGAATCAGCACTAAGGCCAACCCTTGTGATGTGACAGCCCAGTTGATGCTGTTCCTGACACAATACTGAATAAAAGGCGAGTAACTGCACAAAGCTACTGCACATGATAAATAATCCTTGAACCTTGTCCAGTTTTCACTCTACTCAATAACTGTAGTAAGATTGATTGAATTTTAGCTCTTTAAATTGATGGTGGCGTTATATCTTTAAATAATTGTTGAGTTTACATACATGTGTTGTACAGAAATCTGATCTCATGCACTCAAATAATGAGTGACGGATTTCGACAAAAAGCGTGTAACACTTTTGTAGAACTTTTCCTCTTTAAATTAGTAGCATTGATCCATGAATTAATTAATATCTTTGGCAAATTATTAGATTCACATATGTACTTAAATCAAGTTAGCGAATGAGAGGCATATTTTACATAAAAAGAGAGTCATAATGTGGTAAAAATTCTAGGTTGATAACAGATATCTTGTGGGAAATGTCTCCAGTAAATTTCCACAAACCATATAAGGGTGGATTTTGACGTCGTTTGGCTCAATTAGCCAAGCTCTCTAATTATTTGCATCATATTTGACCAGTTAGATAATTGAAGGTGCAAAACCCAAAGCTACAAAACTATCATACTTGTGAGAATTCGTCAGACAGCAGACAGATTCCGGAAGGGAAAAGATGTAGCAATTTCTATCAGCAGACTCGTTTGAGAGAATGGCTTTAGTATTGTAATCTATACTATGCTTGTATCTACATGTATGTATCCAGCTATGATATATAAATGTAAAAACGAACTGTTGCATTGTTATTCCTGGAAAGACAAACGTGTTAACTAACTGAGAAAACAGTAAGAAGAAAATACACAACGTGAAGGGGAAGCAAAGACGATCACAAGTTTACTAAGATATGTTGTAAGAAAAGATGCATGGGTCGTACGTAGGATGTGGCGACCGGTTTTGGAATACCCCGCTTTCCACGTCTGACAGAGACCTATGATGCTACAAACGTTATAATTTGGTAAACATTTAATTCTAGGTTAATAACAAAATAACACGTGTGACACTTCTGGTGTAAACTTCCACTGTCTATATAAGGGTTGTTTTCGGCGTCATTAGGCTAATTAACCAATCGTTATAATTAATTACGTCATATTGACCAATTAGATAATTAAAGGTCCAAACCCAAAGCTACAAGACTGTTGCATTGTTATTCCTGATAAGACAAACGTCTTAACTATTGAGAAGATAACGTCATAACTACTGAGATAGTAAGAAGAAAATACACAACATGAAAAGGAAGCAAAGAAGACAATTACAAACACTAGACGATCACAAGGCTGCTAAGATATTTAGTAAGAAAAAGAACACATGGGTCATACGCCGGATGGGGCGACCGGTTTTTAACGTGGGTCCGCTTTCCATGTCTGATAAACGACCCATGGTGCTACATAACACCTTTATATATACTATTCAAAAAAAGTAGGGGATATTTGATTTTGGGGGCATAATACTAAAATATGCAAATGACTACGAAAAAAGTCACTATAGAACCTAACAGAAGAAACATTTCCAGTTACATGTGACGCCCAGACGCACCAATAGCTACCGCATGGAATGCAGGTGATGCTTGGGATCATCATGGGGGTCCAACCCAAGATTTGCACGACTCTGACTTTGAATGTTACAGTCATTGTGGCATTGAATTCCAGGGTGGAAACATCAGTTTAATTGTTTTAGTGACCAGAAAACAAATTTTGATATGCGTCGGCTTACCCAAAATGAAAGGTTACGTGCCCTTGGCATGCTACAGATCGGCACAACACAGGCGGTTGTGGCGCGGACGATGAATGTTTCTCAGTCTGTCATAAGCAGGCTATGGTCCAGATACCGTGATACACAATCTGTACAGGACAGACCACGCTCAGGTCGACCAAGGGCGACAACTCAAGCCCAGGATCGATTTATCCGTACCTTGGCCTTGAGAAATCGTGTCATCACAGCAAATCAGATCGGCGCTCGTCTTCAAACAGACACTGGTGTGAGAGTGAGTGGCCAGACGATTCGGAATCGACTGCATAGGGGTCACCTTCGCGCCCGACGTCCTCGCGTGATCCCTTGTTTGAGAGATCATCACATTCAGGCAAGACGTCGTTGGTGTAGGGATCGTCAACACTGGGATAATCGACGCTGGAGCAATGTGATGTTTTCAGATGAGTCAAGGTTCACTGTTGATTTTTTGGACAGACGTAGGAGGGTGTGGCGTCGTCGAAACGAGCGCTTCCAAGACGTTAACGTCATCAGACATGATCGATTTGGGGGTGGTTCTGTTATGGTGTGGGGAGGCATCACTGTTGCTGGAAGAACGGCTTTACATGTTGTTGCAGGGCGTGTTACAGGCCAGTACTACCGGGACAACATCTTGGCAGTCCATGTTGTCCATGTCATGGCCGCCGTTTCATCTACCAGGATGACAACGCAAGATGTCACAGGGCCAGGATCGTTACAGGTTACCTCCAACAACAGAACATCACCACATTACCTTGGCCAGCACTGAGTCCCGACCTCTCCCCCATCGAGCATGTCTGGGACATGCTTGGACAGAGGTTACGTCAACGTCAACAACGTCCTGCCAATGTCCAAGAACTTGCTGCTGCGTTGCAACAGGAATGGGACAATCTGGACCAAAATGACCTTAGACGTCTCATTAGGAGTATGCCACGTCGGATCAATGCTTGTTTGGCAAACAGAGGAGGATTTACCCGTTACTGACTTGGTTGTGATGCTGTGGTAACTTTGCTGTTTGACCCCGGGTATCATTTTACCCTTATAATGGTCAGTCTGTGCCTTACTTAGTCTAACGATCATTTGGAATAAATCGATGAATATGAACTTCATTTCATTTTGTCATTTGTTTCTTCGTCAGTTTCATTAGGTGGCTTTAATAACACTTAAAAATCAAATATCCCCTACTTTTTTTGTATAGTATATTTCCTTGAAGCTGAACGTTCCGCTATTAGACTAATACAAGTGTTTTTATTGTCGGATGACGTCATGTTATTCTAACAAACCCTTCGCCATCGTTATATTTTTCCCGAATTCTAATTGATGGGTCTGTTTTAAATCTGAATTAGTTCCCAAGTCGAGAGATTATCAAGCCTTGATAAATCGGTTTTGTTTCTTAAATAACCGATACATAATCAACCGGAGTACATATTAGCTTAGAGTATACTGTGAGATATTTCCGAAAAATGAAAATAACTTTAACAAAGATATAATGAATAAATATTTATTTTATTAAATGTGCCCATTCCAGATCTTTATTCTGGCTTCAAATGTTATTTAAAACCATTATTTAGACATTTATTTGCATGAAAGGCTTATAATCACTTCTCTAGTTCATCGGATGGCGGAGATTTAAACAATTTGAATCACAATCACCATTTAATGATTTAATTTAAAAATGGCCAATCGAGGGTAAGGCCTGTTAGTACCGGTGTTACAATGATAAACAGTCTATGCCACATTTTGTCAAAACTTCAAACATTGATAACTTCGCTTAGAATGAAGTAATTGAAATGAAACTTTCAGTAGATTCATTTTACATTATCTATGTTTGAACGAGCATAACAATAACAACCAACTTTTTATCTAAATCTTAAATAATGCATTTTAAATATTTTATTCTATATTACGTTGTTCACGCGTACCTATTCCCCGGGAGTGAGTTTTCCTTTCGTTAACGCTAGTTATCTCCCTTACACCAGAGACGACATAATATCACTTCATAACATTTGTTGGATACCGTTTTCGTGCAATTCCGTATATTTTCACAGACTTCAGGCCTCTTTGTTTACTTAAAATCGCTATAGTTATTATAGGTTAAACTTTCACATATTTAATTAGACGTCGCTTAGTGGCTACAATTTTCGACGAATACTTTTCAAATTTGGTGTGAAGCATTGTGCTCACGAGAGGACGAACTCTATCGATATTCAGCGTTCCACGACCGTTCGTAACAAGAGTTATACCCTCTTTTACAACCTCTCACAATTGCCAATGTTTATCGTAGATTGTGCTCCCACCCCCTCCATTTTCATGTGGACGTATATTGTCGTCGCCCCTGTCCGTCCGGACGTCCACAATTTGTTTGTGGACTCTCTACAGGTCACAATTCTTGTCCGATTTTTACGAAACTTGAAATATAGGTTTATCCCCAAAAGATCTCGACTGCTTTCGATATTGGCATGTATCGGATCGAAACTTCATGGATTATGGCCCCGGTTTGTACGAAAAATCACGTTTTTAGCTTGTGGACCCTATAGAGGTCACAATTTTTATCCGTTTTTGTTGAAACTTGAAATGTAAGTTTATAACCCAAAAATCGCGGTTCCTTTCGATATTCGCGCATATCGGACTGTAACTTCCTGAATTATGGCCCCTGATTGTACGAAAAATCGCGTTTTTAGCTTGTGGACCCTATAGATGTCATAATTTTTATCCGATTTAAAAAACCGTATTATTATATCACCGTTAAACCCCAAGGACGGCTTAGTTCGAATTTCGTGAAAATCGGCCCAAAATTGACAGATAAAATGGCTGCCGTTCGTTCTCAAATAGCGTAAAAATATGGTATATCAAGGTTGTGGACCCTATAGAGGTCACAATTTTTATCCGATTTTGTTGAAACTTGAAATGTAAGTTTATAACCCAAAGATCTCGGTGCATGTCGATATTCGCGCATATCGGACCGTAACTTCCTGAATTATGGCCCCTGATTGTACGGAAAATCGCCTTTTTAGCTTGTGGACCCTATAGAGGTCATAATTTTTATCCGATTTAAAAAAACGTATTCTTATGTCACCGTTACACCCTAAGGACGACTTAGTTCGAATTTCGTGAAAATCGGCCCAAAATTGACAGACAAAATGGCCGTCGTACGTTCTCAAATAGCGTAAAAATGTGGTATATCAAGGTTGTGGACCCTATAGAGGTCACAATTTTTATCCGATTTTGTTGAAACTTGATATGTAAGTTTATAACCCAAAGATCTCGGTTCATTTCGATATTCGCGCATATCGGACCGTAACTTCCTGAATTATTGTCCCTGATTGTACGAAAACTCACGTTTTTAGCTTGTGGAACCAATAGAGGTCATAATTTTTATCCGATTTAAAAAACGTATTATTATATCACCGTTACACCCTAACAACAGCTGAGGTCGAATTTCATGAAAATCGGCCCAAAATGTACAGACAAAATGGCCGCCGTTCGTTCTCAAATAGCGTAAAAATATGGTATATCAAGGTTGTGGACCCTATAGAGAACACAATTTTTATCCGATTTTGTTGAAACTTGAAATGTAATTTGATAACCCAAAGTTCTTGGTTCCTTTCGATATTCGCGCATATCGGACCTTAACTTTCTGAATTATGGTCCCTGATTGTACGAAGAATCGCGTTTTTAGCTTGTGGACTCTAAAGGTCATAATTTTTATCCGATTTTAAAAAAAACGTATTATTATGTCCCCGGTACACCCTAAGGACGACTGAGTTCGAATTTCGTGAAAATTGGCCCAAAATTGACAGACAAAATAGCCGCCGTTCGTTCTCAAATAGCGGAAAAATATGGTTGTGGACCCTATAGAGGTCACAGTTTTGATCCGATTTTGATGAAACCTGAAATACATATTTATAACCCAAAGATCTTGGTTCCTTTCGATATACGCACATTTTGGATCATAACTTCCTGAATTATGGCCCTTGATTGTACGAAAAGTCTAGATGTCACAATTTTTATCCGATTTTAAAAAACGTTTGAATATATCCCTGTCAAACCCTTATGATGGTTGAGTCCGAATTTCGTACAAATCGGACCAAAACTGCCGGACAAAATGGCTGCCCCTCGTACGCAAATATTGTAAATATATTGTATATCAAGGTTTTGGACCCTCTAGAGAGTGGACACAATTTTGATCCGATTTTGATATAACTTCAAGTACATTTTTATAACCCAAAGATCTTGGTTCCTTTCAATATTCATGCATATCGGATTCTAACTTCCTGAATTATGGCCCTTGATTGTACGGAAAAATCACTTCTTTTTTTGAGCTTGTTCTCTGTCCATCTCTTGGAAAATGTGGGCCTATCTTGCATGGCAACCGCTTGTGTTTATATTGCATCCTTTTTTAAACCTTGTAAAGATTAGTTATACCTTAATGTTTTACTTAAAATTAGATTACATCTTTTACAGGATCTGATGAATTAAACTCATTATCCATGAGACTCGGAAGAATGTTGTGGCCTGTGAAGACCTCACACACTGATAAGGCAGAAAGTACGTCAAAACCGTTTTTTACGGTACCGCCACCTCTGTTGGCAAGATTGAAGAATAAAGATAGATATCTTTGCTTGTTTCTCTGTCCCCCGATGTACAACCGTATAGTCCTACCTAGAACATTCTACAAGAAGGAGGTCGCTGAAGCTGTCAACACATAGAAATAATTTTGGAATTTTCTAAAAACGGTTAATTAAAATGTTGTAATTGACTTTTGTGTTACTACTTTTTGGGTTTTTTGTCTCTCCAGTATTTCATAGAATGCCTACCGGCACCGTCTAGTTGCCTGATCAATGTTGGTTGTATTGTGGTCCCACTTACTTTCCTGGCTTCATTTTGGAGATAAACACTTCCTGTTTCGTCTTGGGTCCTAATGATATCAGGACATGTCTGTTGCACAATAACACCCCTCTAAATGCGAAACAGGAAGTGTTTATTGACATTGTAACATGCTATTTTAGAATTTTAAAAGAAACTACTGAAACAGAGGTGTGTTATTGTCCAATCGACAGTGTCTAATTGACCAATCAAAACGCAAGATTCACCCTTAAGCATGTTACAATTGTTGGTTATAAGCGATTAACCCTATTGCAATTCAGAGTTTTCGAAACGTTATAAAATATTTTGCGTTTGAAATTTACTTGGAGAATTCCACTAGTTATAGTGGTCGAAAATCTGTCTTAGCGGGTTTATTCCTTCTGTAGCCCAAACCTTAACGCTATTATCCCCGAGTATATTATATGTATTCCTTTTTTAATCAGCTCATAATTAACCCTATCGAACATTTTGAATTGTGCATAAGTACACATCCATGGTATCAGAATACGCAAAGTTCAGAGGTCAACACCATAAGTCCGGTAGCTGAGGTGGGGGGGGGGATGATCGCCACCCGAGCTGGGAATTTATGAGACCAAGCTTTTCTATATCAGTTTTTTTGCCAAGATTCTGAATCTGGGTGGTGATCAGTCGTTTGACAGGACGTTATCGAGATATGGGGGGTTCAATGTCTACAATTGGGGGTAAATGTCATATGTTGACCATCTCTTAAGAAGTGTATATGATGCCCCTGGACAACTGTTTTGATTTGTGGGGAGGCTGGGTGGGGGAAGCAGGTGTGCGTGTATGGTGTGGGCGGAGGTAAAATTGGCGGGAAATGAGTTCACTTGGTTCACAATTGATCTGACAAGTGTTTTCTCTTTAGCTTTTTCGTTCAATCTGATTAAAACACAGATGCTATTTCGTTTCGTTTTCTACAGTTCCAAATTTTGTTTTACTATGATCACGTGGCTAAGTGGGTAACACGCTAGCTCGCTAGTCTGGAGGTCGGGTGTTCGATCCCTGCATTGGCCGAGAAACTTCATCCAGATTTTCCGGCGTGGTTCCCCCTTGTCAGTGATGCAGGACAGAGGGCCTGACAAGGACAGCTGTCTAGTCCTTCGGATGAGACGAAAAACCGAGGTCCCGTGTATACATTGGAATGCACGTAAAAGATCCCTTGGCAGTTGGAATTCGATACAAGAGTAGGCGATGGTGCCGCTGCCCGAGCAAAATTTCCCTCATAGCACACTGTATGACGTATGCCCGTCTTCATTAGCCCAGTATAGGAGCAGAACAGTAGGACGTTTAACCCCATTTCATTTCATTTCATTTCATTTGTCTTCACAACACTAGGATCTGGAAGAGTTGTTATATAACAGGCGGTCTAGTTGATGTGAGGTATTAGTCAATGAAGCGGTCTGTTCTTGCCGTGCTCTGCACGGAACTGGGTAAACCACTAGAAATGTCAACGCCGATTGATTAATCAATGTCTGACGTCATAAGGACCAAAGCCGCTCGTATGACCCCTGACGCGACCTCCCAGTACAAATGGTCAGTTCTTCATGTAGTGTAGGCCATCAAAAGTATAAAAAAACGAAACGACATATTCATCTGTATTTTAATCAGATTGCCTTTTCATTCAGTACCAATTTTGTCATTCCAAATATTAAAGGGACAATAACACTCTTGCTGGCTTGAAAGCTCCAGAAAATAAATAATATCTCTATCTAAATACTAGATGTTTAAGTGTCCTACCTGTTGTGTAATTATCCATTACATCCTATTTTATTTGTCCAGAGGGTTCGAAAATATTTTTAAATCGAAGTTTCATTTGAAAAGGTTTACGTTAGACGTTTCAAACCATTATGTTGAATTTTTCAAAATTTTTAAATAAGGTGTGTTAAGATGAAATTTGTATCATCAATTAATTGGAATATTGTAAAATAGTACAATTTGTTGACCAGAATAAAGATTAGGACATATTATTCAGTTACAACGAGAGTGGTATTGAGCCTTTAAATTATAATGTTACTTTTCAAGAGATCTAGAAATGCACTTAAAAAAAGACAGTTAATCAGAGACATGTTTAGATATTAGTTTATTCTTAGTCTTTATCGGAAGATTCAAAATCAAAGTTCATAATATGAGCGGGATAGCTATCTTCTTGATGGCTATACAGCTCGCATATATCCTTTGGATATGCTTCAGATACCCATTCACATTGTAAATCTTCCCCCTAACTTTCGGGCAAATTATTATTTCATCTAGTTGGCAAAATAAAGTGCCCGAAAACTAATAAAACACTACTTTACTTTGATTTTAATTGAATACCACAAATTTGTACTGAACTGACTATGGATTAAAATATTTGGTCTGAAGCCACTCTACTTTGTGCGACATTTTTCGGACATCGATTATTATTTGTGAATGCAGCTGCAACAGTCTGTTTGGATGGTTGGAATTCAGGTCACCATAGAGTCGGATTTCGGTTACAAAACCATTGGACAACTTTGGAGTTGCATAGAGTTGCTAAAAAAAGCAGTAAAACGCATTGAAATGAAATTTTCAGTAGATTCATTTTACATTATCTATGTTTGAACTAGCATAACAATAACAACCAACTTTTTATCTAAATCTTAAATAATGCATTTTTAATATGTTATTCTATATTACGTTGTTCACGCGTACCTATTCCCCGGGAGTGAGTTTTCCTTTCGTTAACGCTAGTTATCTCCCTTACACCAGAACATTTGTTGGATATCGTTTTCGTGCAATTCCGTTAATTTTCACTGACTTCAGGCCTCTTTGTTTACTTAAAATCGCTATAGTTATTATAGGTTAAACTTTCACATATTTAATTAGACGTCGCTTAGTGGCTACAATTTTCGACGAATACTTTTCAAATTTGGTGTGAAGCATTGTGGTCACGAGAGGACGAACTCTATCGATATTCAGCGTTCCACGACCGTTCGTAACAAGAGTTATACCCTCTTTTACAACCTCTCACAATTGCCAATGTTTATCGTAGATTGTGCTCCCACCCCCTCCACCCCGACTTCGAAAACCGAAAAAAGCTGCTAATGGCCGTATATTGGTTTCCAGGGAGCATTGTTTTATTATACGCCCACATTTTCATGTGGACGTATATTGTCGTCGCCCCTGTCCGTCCGGACTCTCTACAGGTCACAATTCTTGTCCGATTTTTACGAAACTTGAAATATAGGTTTATCCCCAAAAGATCTCGGCTGCTTTCGATATTAGCATGTATCGGATCAAAACTTCATGGATTATGGCCCCTGTTTGTACGAAAAATCACGTTTTTAGCTTGTGGACCCTATAGAGGTCACAATTTTTATCCGATTTTGTTGAAACTTGAAATGTAAGTTTATAACCCAAAGATCTCGGTTCCTTGCGATATTCGCGCATATCGGACCGTAACTTCCTGAATTATGGCCCCTGATTGTACGGAAAATCGCGTTTTTAGCTTGTGGACCCTATAGAGGTCATAATTTTTATCCGATTTAAGAAAAACCGTATTATTATATCACCGTTACACCCTAAGGACGACTTAGTTCGAATTTCGTGAAAATCGGCCCAAAATTGACAGACAAAATGGCTGCCGTTCGTTCTCAAATAGCGTAAAAATGTGGTATATCAAGGTTGTGGACCCTATAGAGGTCACAATTTTTATCCGATTTTGTTGAAACTTGATATGTAAGTTTATAACCCAACGATCTCGGTCCATTACGATATTCGCGCATATAGGACCGTAACTTCCTGAATTATTGTCCCTGACTGTACGAAAAATCACGTTTTTAGCTTGTGGAACCAATAGAGGTCATAATTTTTACCCGATTTAAAAAAACGTATTATTATATCACCGTTACACCCTAACAACAGCTGAGGTCGAATTTCATGAAAATCGGCCCAAAATGTACAGACAAAATGGCCGCCGTTCCTTCTCAAATAGCGTAAAAATATGGTATATCAAGGTTGTGGACCCTATAGAGATCACAATTTTTATCCGATTTTGTTGAAACTTGAAATGTAATTTTATAATCCAAAGTTCTTGGTTCCTTTCGATATTCACGCATATCGGACCTTAACTTCCTGAATTATGGTCCCTGATTGTACGAAGAATCGCGTTTTTAGCTTGTGGACCCTAAAGGTCATAATTTTTATCCGATTTAAAAAAAAACGTATTATTATGTCACTGTTACACCCTAAGGACGACTGAGATCGAATTTCGTGAAAATTGGCCCAAAATTGACAGACAAAATGGCCGCCGTTCGTTCTCAAATAGCGTAAAAATATGGTTGTGGACCCTATAGAGGTCACAGTTTTGATCCGATTTTGATGAAACTTGAAATACATATTTATAACCCAAAGATCTTGGTTCCTTTCGATATACGCACATTTTGGATCATAACTTCCTGAATTATGGCCCTTGATTGTACGAAAAGTCGCGTTTTTAGGATGTGATTTCTCTAGATGTCACAATTTTTATCCGATTTTAAAAAAACGTTTGAATATATCCCTGTCAAACCCTTATGATGGTTGAGTCCGAATTTCGTACAAATCGGACCAAAACTGCCGGACAAAATGGCTGCCCCTCGTACGCAAATATTGTAAATATATTGTATATCAAGGTTTTGGACCCTCTAGAGAGTGGACACAATTTTGATCCGATTTTGATATAACTTAAAATACATGTTTATAACCCAAAGATCTTGGTTCCTTTCAATATCCATGCATATCGGATTCTAACTTCCTGAATTATGGCCCTTGATTGTACGAAAAAATCACTTCTTTTTTTGAGCTTGTTCTCTGTCCATCTCTTGGAAAATGTGGGCCTATCTTGCATGGCAACCGCTTGTGTTTATATTGCATCCTTTTTTAAACCTTGTAAAGATTAATTATACCTTAATGTTTTACTTAAAATTAGATTACATCTTTTACAGGGTCTGATGAATTAAACTCATTATCCATGAGACTCGGAAGAATGTTGTGGCCTGTGAAGACCTCACACACTGATAAGGCAGAAAGTACGTCAAAGCCGTTTTTTACGGTACCGCCTCCTCTGTTGGCAAGATTGAAGAATAAAGATAGATATCTTTGCTTGTTTCTCTGTCCCCCGATGTACAACCGTATAGTCCTACCTAGAACATTCTACAAGAAGGAGGTCGCTGAAGCTGTCAACACATAGAAATAATTTTGGAATTCTCTAAAAACGGTTAATTAAAATGTTGTAATTGACTTTTGTGTTACTACTTTTTGGGTTTTTTGTCTCTCCAGTATTTCACAGAATGCCTACCGGCGCCGTCTAGTTGCCTGATCAATGTTGGTTGTATTGTGGTCCCACTAACTTTCCTGGCTTCATTTTGGAGATAAACACTTCCTGTTTTGTCTTGGGTCCTAATGATATCAGGACATGTCTGTTGCACAATAACACCGCTATAAATGCGAAACAGGAAGTGTTTATTGACATTGTAACATGCTATTTTAGAATTTTAAAAGAAACTACTAAAACAGAGGTGTGTTATTGTCCAATCGACAGTGTCTAATTGACCAATCAAAACGCAAGATTCACCCTTAAGCATGTTACAATTGTTGGTTATAAGCGATTAACCCTATTGCAATTCAGAGTTTTCGAAACGTTATAAAATATTTTGCGTTTGAAATTTGCTTGGAGAATTCCACTAGTTATAGTGGTCGAAAATCTGTCTTAGCGGGTTTATTCCTTCTGGCGCCCAAACCTTAACGCTATTATCCCCGAGTATATTATATGTATTCCGTTTTTAATCAGCTCATAATTAACCCTATCGAACATTTTGAATTGTGCATCAGTTCTTCGGTACGATCCCGATGAGTGCAGAGAACGTCCCTATGAGATTCATCAGTCTAGCTGTCCCAGTACAGGACTGGCGATATGGAATAAAAAAACACTGGGTGCAATGCCCCCCCCCCCCACACACACACACACATCCCACAGTGTATTCATTGGGTGCACGTGACAGAAATCTTTACAGTTGGAATTCGATGGGAAGTAGGCCGAAACAATTTTACTCTAAGTACACATCCATGGTATCAGAATACGCAAGGTTCAGAGGTCAACACCATAAGTCCGGTAGCTGAGGTGGGGGGATGATCGCCACCCGAGCTGTGAATTTATGAGACCAAGCTTTTCTATATCAGTTTTTTTGCAAAGATTCTGAATCTGGGTGGTGATCAGGCGTTTGACAGGACGTTTTCGAGATATGGGGGTTCAATGTCTACAATTGGGGGTAAATGTCATATGTTGACATAAATGATGATCATGTTATATATTAATAAAAAACAAAAAAATTTCCAGGACTGTCCATCTCTTAAGAAGTGTATATGATGCCCCTGGACAACTGTTTTGATTTGTGGGGAGGCTGGGTGGGGGAAGCAGGTGTGCGTGTATGGTGGGGGCGGAGGTAAAATTGGTAGGAAATTAGTTCACTTGGTTCACAATTGATCTGACAAGTGTTTTCTCGTTAGCTTTTTCGTTCAATCTGATTAAAACACAGATGCTATTTCGTTTCGTTTTCTACAGTTCCAAATTTTGTTTTACTATGATCACGTGGCTAAGTGGGTAAGACGCTAGCTCCCTAGCCTGGAGGTCGGGTGTTCGATCCCTGCATTGGCCGAGAAACTTCATCCAGATTTTCTGGCGTGGTTCCCCCTTGTCAGTGATGCAGGAAAGAGGGCCTGACAAGGACAAAATGAAATGAAATGAAATGGGGTTTAACGTCCTACTGTTCTGCTCCTATACTGGGCTAATGAAGACGGGCATACGCCATACAGTGTGCTATGAGGGAAATTTTGCCCGGGCAGCGGCACTATCGCCTACTCTTATATCGAATTCCAACTGCCAAGGGATCTTTTACGTGCATTCCAATGTTTACACGGGACCTCGGTTTTTTCGTCTCATCCGAAGGACTAGACAGCTGTCCTTGTCAGGCCCTCCGTCCTGCATCACTGACAAGGGGAAACCACGTCGGCTGACAAGGACAGCTGTCTAGTCCTTCGGATGAGACGAAAAACCGAGGTCCCGTGTATACATTGGAATGCACGTAAAAGATCCCTTGGCAGTTGGAATTCGATACAAGAGTAGGCGATGGTGCCGCTGCCCGAGCAAAATTTCCCTCATAGTACACTATATGGCGTATGCCCGTCTTCATTAGCCCAGTATAGGAGCAGAACAGTAGGACGTTAAACCCCATTTCATTTCATTTTATTCCATTTCAAAATCAAAGTTCATAATATGAGCGGGATAGCTATCTTCTTGATGGCTATACAGCTCGCATATATCCTTTGGATATGCTTCAGATACCCATTCACATTGTAAATCTTCCCCCTAACTTTCGGGCAAATTATTATGTCATCTAGTTGGCAAAATAAAGTGCCCGAAAACTAATAAAACACTACTTTACTTTGATTTTAATTGAATACCACAAAATTGTACTGAACTGACTATGGATTAAAATATTTGGTCTGAAGCCACTCTACTTTGTGCGACATTTTTCGGACATCGATTATTATTTGTGAATGCAGCTGCAACAGTCTGTTTGGATGGTTGGAATTCAGGTCACCATAGAGTCGGATTTCGGTTACAAAACCATTGGACAACTTTGGAGTTGCATAGAGTTGCTAAAAAAAAGCAGTAAAACGCATTTGCGGCGGTTCAATTTTCAAAATATTCTCCGGGGGGTAGAGCCCCATACCCCGCGATGATTGATTGGTTGTTTGCTTAGTGCTACGATTTAAATCGTGGGTTTAATTGGAAAGTGATCGTGTCGGGTCTTACCATATATTGAGGTCAGTCATAGCAATCGTGTTGATTGTATCGAGACGTATCCGAACGTATCTGCGTGCACCAGACCGTGACTCAATAGGGACATTCCTATCGTAACGCATCGCAGGACAGTATGAACCTAGCATAAGGTAAGCTATATTGGACCACATAGAAATTGCGGTATTCACGGACTGGAATAGCAGGAAAACGCATTTGCGGCAGTAAAATTTTCGAAAATTTTCTCCCGACCTTCCTGTCTCCGTGGACTGTAAACGATTGATTGGTTCATTGTAATCCGAGTCAGGCATCTTAATTAGGCTAATTAGATCACTTTGAAGTTGCCGTATGCACGGGCTGGCATAGCAGTAAAACGCGTTTCGCCGTCAAAATGTCCTTGGGGATAACTACAATGTAAGCGCTCCGCTCCTCCGCTTTCGCTGAAGACCGGCGCCCTAACTATCACCGAGCCCGTATGCCTATACGATTCATCTGCATTGAAATATTTAATTCAGCCAAAACCCTAATTTTAAAAACTGTTGCTTCCATCTCTTAGTCGAGATAATTACGAAAATTAACATATCCCACTTTATTATATAAAAACATCGTAGGGAAATGATCTTGCTATCTAGACAGATCAAATCAAACAAAAGAACCATTAATTATTTATAATGTTAGTTTAAAGAAAATAGATGGAATTGTTTCCCAATTAAGTGTGATATTGAATACCTGTTGGGTGGCCGTTAATCTTATTTCAAGTCCATTAAAATGGCTTTCAATTATTTATAATATTAGCATGTGTACTTTAAAGAACTATAATGATATTATTTTGTACTGTTTCCCCATTAGATTCGTGACACTGCAAACTTGCCGGATGTCAATTAATATCTTAAATATGTAGTTCGGTGAAATGAGCCGTTCAGATCAAATAAAATAGGCCAGAAAAAACTCGAACAATAGTCAATGATTTTAATGTCATTTTTAAAGGTCATTCCAACACAGAAGCAATTCTTGATTTTACCATCCCAGGACTTTAGTCGAGGGTCCAGGGACCCCCAAGGCCCCGGAAGTTCCTGGTAGTATAGATCGTCGGAGACACTTTCTGTGTGATTTCTGGCTAATAAAAGTACTCAGCAGTGAAGTAAAGTTTTAATTCTTTTCTAATGGTGGTTTCATGTGATGCTGAACTGGACAAATATATGCATGGTAATATCAAGGTTGTGGTCACTCTAGAGGTCACAATTTTTATACGATTTTCATGAAACTTATAATGTATGTTTATAACCCAGCGATCTCGGTTCCTTTTGATATTGCCGATATTTCCTGGATTTTAGCCCCTGGTCGTACGAAAAATCACGCCTTTTGCCTGTGAAACCCCCTAGAGGTTACAAAATGTATTTGATTGTAAAAACCTATTAAATATATCACCGTTACACCATAGTTACGTGTAAATTGGATCGAAAATGGCTGCTCCCCTTTACGTAAATAGTGTAAAAGCATGTAATACCCAGGTTGTGGGCCATCTAGAGGACCGAATTTTTATCCGATTTTCATGCAACTTATATTCCAAAGAACTGAGTTCCTTTCCATATTGGCGAGTATCGGACCAAAACCTTCTGGATTATGGCCCCTGAATGTACGAAATATCACGTTTTTAGTTTGTGGCCCCTAGAGGTCACAATTTTTATCGTATTTTCAAAACCGTTTAAATATATCACCGTTACACCGTCAATCGGCCCCCTTTGTGCAAATAATGTAAAAGCGTGTAATACCCAGTTGTGGACCACTTTTGTCCGATTTAGATGAAAGTTAAGATGAGTATCACTGATCGATAAGGGAAACAGTGAAAAGGTGTGAGAAAATCTATGTCCCGTCGTATTTTTAATTACCTAATTTGTCATAGATACAACGGAAGTGGGATGGGCTTGAAATAAAAATCAATTGTTCAGTTAACTAATCGTGACCCTTGCAACTGTGATCAGCATATAGCTTAACCGGAGTTTTTATTTCTTCTGAAAGTCTACGTTCTAGAAGTCTCGTTTGTGTGTTAAAATTGGGATTCTTCCAGTTACGCCATTGTATCGAACCTAATAGTTATGAGTGCAATAACCTGGAGAAAGGAGTAATCATTGCCCCCCCCCCCCCAACCCCCTCCATCGAACCTGATTTCATTTCCAATTTACATATAAAACACAATTACAGGAAAGAATCATTATGAAATTGAAACTTGGTGCTATGGATCATATAAATAATAATATAGAATTGCGGTATATTGAGCTTATGGACGGGATACTGTACAATGGGTTTGCGATTACCACTATCTGCATTTAAAGGAGCTAATTCGCTAATATTTGAGACCTAGAAATTGGCACAGATTGGTCACAACTCATATAATAATGTACGTTTCTTATTTTCCTGTAATTTCTAATCAGTTATGTTCGACGAAATACGAGAGAAAAGTCTCAATTGCGCATGCGCTCCAGATATGAATATGAGGTCACCGTTTGACAAGACTTGTGGAATATGTCTAGCCTCGTACTTCGAGTCCCTTCTTACAAATGGCGCTGAAATGCATTATGGTTCACGATTAGTGTACCAATAGTAAAATGTTTATTTTGTCATAAATATTGGATATCAGAAGCCCATCTTTCCCCCGTAAGATCACAACATCAATGTTGATTTAAATTGACAAATAATTTGTCTTTCAATATCGAAGACTTTGGATGACATTGAGTTAGAGACTTAGCCACTTTAATCATATTTTATGCACATAAGTTCATTATTATTTTAATTAGACAATTATTTGTTATAATTTAGACAATAAATTGTTTTATTTGGCCACCAGCCGCCACTGCAAGGGGATACTAAAAGGATGGCTAACATAAAATGGTTCATTACCGGATTTACAAATGATAGGGTGCCCCGTGCAGCGAAAATTTTCCCTACAGAAAGTTGAACACGATACGGCGAATGGACACACTTCAGTGCCAGTGGCTTGTCTCGAGGTGATTTCTGGCTAATCATGCAGTGCCATAACAGAGTCTATGAGTCTATAAATAGTCATCATACATGAAATTTTCTACACATCTATCAACTATTATAGGCGTAAAAAATCTACTGTTGATGATTCTGAATAGCAGTAATATTTTTGTTTTGGTTATTACAGCAGCTTTAGAAATTACGTTCGTTTTATTTTTTAAATTGCTTTATCATTAACTATACCGTTAGGAGCGGCATCTTTTGATTTAGTACAAATAATATCTCTGAAACACTCGGGTTAGGTAAGAACATGATACTAGCAGTAGTTTCATTTTACTTTCACAAGGTTCTTAAAACAATTGTTGAGTTGCCTAACGTGCGTGTTTCGAAATTCAATTTCTTGTTACAGCTTTCTGTTATGTTTCGTAAAAAAAGTATTCTTGATTATCCCGGCTTGTCAGACGTAGAATGGTCGGTAGAATGGTTAAGCGAAACTAATGATAAAACAAGGGCACGTAACCTATTTTTTACTCAAAATTGCCCGGATGATATGGCCGACACTCTAACCATTTTTCAGTCTATTATTTATGAATGGTTAAATGGCTTGGGCGTCGTGGTGCCAACATCTGCTATAAATAATGACACCAGGTATCCACTTCCGTATATTGTTATCAACCTTACCAATGACTCTGGCCTCAGTTTCACAAAACATTATCAGGCTTAAGTTAAGAATTTACTAAAAAATTGCTCCCCTTATTGTAACTATACTCAGCCAAATTAAAAACTTGACATTGATGAATTTGAACAATTTTTTTTTTCTGGTAAGTCAAATAAATTTTAAAGTGTTTCTAACGATAGTAAGTAGTAAGAAGCCTTTAATTTCATAAAATTGTAAAGTCACGTGGATCACGTGACTTTTGAGCATATAAAGATGAAAAACACGTGCAAACACAAATTCGTGAGGTCAATCGATGCAAGTTTGCTTAAACTGAACACGCACACGTAACTTGAACTGGAAAATCAAATTAAAATTGTTATTGTCATCTTTGTTAGAAAATGCCGCGCCTTTCAAATGTAGAACGTCTACGTGCTATAGGTAGGCTCTATGCTGGCCAGTCTGTGGTCACTGTCTGTCTGTCACGCCAGACAATAATTAATCTTAGAATGAGAGTGCTTCAAACTGGAACTATTGCCGACCGCACGTGTGACGTCACTCCAGGAAGATCAAGTATTACGATTACGTCATCTTAGAAACAGATTTGTCACTGCAACCTCCACAAGTAGAGAGATGTTTGGTGGAAGGGTAACTGCACAAACTGTTCGAAATCGCTTGCAGGCTCGGAGGCCCTATAATAGACCAATATTGACACCTCTTCATCGCCGTAACCGACTTGTGTGGGCCACAAGACACATAAGATTTACTCAAAGACAGTGGAATTCGGTTGTCTTTAGTGGCAGGGCCCGAGTGTACCGCAGACGGGATGAACCTTATGCTCAAGTATGCGTCAGAGAAGTTGACCGATTTGGTGGCGGCAGCGTCATGGTTTGGGGTTCTTTTTGTGCACATGGACACTCTCCTCTTGTTGTTGTCCAAGGGAACTTAAATGCTGTCCAGTACAGGGATCAAATTTTGCAACCTGTTCTTCTTCCATTTATGCAGAGACATGGGCCTGGACTAACGTTTCAACAAGACAATGCTCGACCCCATACAGCAATTGCTACCCAGAATTTTTTAAGAAATGCCGGTGTCCAAGTCGCTTAGCCCCGACTTTAATCCTATTGAACACATCTGGGACGAACTGGGTCGACGTGTTCGTCAGCAAGTGAATCCACCACTGACGTTGCAGGACCTTCAGCATGCTCTTGTTGAGCAGTGGCGACGTCTTCCTCGGGTAGTTATTACTAATGTTCTGAGATCCTTGAGAAGACGTTGTGTGCCAGTACGAGACGCTAGAGGAGGCCACCACCTTTATAAACACTTTATTCCGATTGTTCTCCAAGTCTGTGAATTTCATTTTGGGGGGTACTGACATCACGAACGTTATCAATGTCAAGGACTTTCGGCGAGACGTATTCTTGCTTTCTGTTGATGTCAAGGTCGTCTGTGCACAACATAACACTAAAATAGTTGCCTTAAACCAAATATTAAAAATCTAGTCCCAAAAATCCCGAGTGTCAAGTTTTTAATTTGGCCGAGTATATTTCCCTGTAGCACACTTCACTAACCCCCAATCCATTCCCTTGCCATGGTCTTTCGGGTGGACAAAAAAACCTGGCGTTCAGGTAAAAGAACCGTTAAAGCGGAAATTGCAAATTTTCTAAGAAAGTCAAAACGTAATTATTTCTATGTCTTTTGCTCACACTTAAGATTCCTTTACACAGGAAATAATAACACAATTACCTCCCTTGTTTTTATTCTCCACCATGGAGTAGCGATATTCAAACGTTTGAAAATGAAGAGGAAAATGATATTTTTGCCAATTTCTCAGCTGGCAGTAGTGAATTATAGGATTAATAGGATTATTCTTTAACAAGGTAGGACTGTTTATGGATACCATCTATTTTCAGGCACAGTGGGTTCGTTTTCCCAATTGCCAACACACAAAAAATGTAATATGTTCTAAAATACGTAGTTGTAATAAATTTTATTACATTATCCAGTAAGGTGATTGAGTGGCCCAGAACTCATTGCGTCAAGTGTAATTGTTTCCATCCCAGGGTTGTACATGGCAAGGAGTGGGGTGGCCTGTCTAACTTTATAGGTTTTCTCCGGTACCCCCTACAGCTCACGACACCAACACGCACCCATTATTGAAATTCAGATATGTCCTATATCCCGAGATGGCCGGAATATCCCGTAAGTTAAGATGGTATTTTGCTATGTATATTTGTATTGCTCATATGTGCTTCGTCTTTCTAACAACATCTAAATTGTATCAGATCTATAATGTTCAGCCTCCACTACTTTCAACTTGCCAATATGATTTTAACAAGATCCTTGTCCTCTTCATCGAGTATATTTATGTTGAGGATATTCTTATTTACCAAAACGGCAGCTGTTACACCATTAATATTCAATCCGTCAAAAGACTTTTGTGCTGTTGGCGACTCCGGGAAATCGGGCTTACAACCTTAATGTCTTTGCAACATGGATTACAAATTCAATTCCGATCGTACTCGGAAAATACCAATCAGATGATAGTTATGGATGAATACTGAACTTGGTCATTAATACAACACCCAGAGAAAGCATGAAATGAAATGAAATGAAATGAAATGGGGTTTACTGTTCTGCTCCTATACTGGGCTAATGAAGACGGGCATACGCCCGGGCAGCGGCACTATCGTCTACTCTTATATCGAATTCCAACTGCCAGGGATCTTTTACGTGCAGTCCAATATATACACGGAACCTCGGTTTTTCGTCTCATCCGAAGGATTAGACAGCTGTCCTTGTCAGGCCCTCCGTTCTGCACCACTGACAAGGGGAAACCACGTCGGAAGATCTGGATGAACTTTCTCGGCCAATGCAGGGATCAAACACCCGACCTCCAGGCTAGCGAACCAGCGTCTTAACCACCTAGCCACCGTGGCTCCCGTCTTAACCACCTAGCCACCGTGGCTCCCCCAGAGAAAGCAACTTAAAGCTTAGACGATACATAACTTCCACTCGGTGATATCCCGGTCAATATGGGATTAACATATGGCATGGTTAGCATATGTATGCGACCCTATTTCTTGGCGGGTACGACATCCACGGTGGCTCAATGGATAAAACATTGGCTTGCTAACCCGGAGGTCCTGTGTTGACCGAGAAAGTTCATCGGGGTTTTCCGACATGGTTATACCCCTTGTCAGTGGTGCAGGGCGGAAGGTCTGGCAAGGGACAGCGTATTTTCATTCGGATGGTACGAAAAACCGAGGTCCTGTGTAGACATTGGCGAGCACTAAATGAACCATTAGCAGATGGAATTCGATATAAGAGTAGGGCCATAGCGCTGCTGTCCGGGTCACATTTTCCTCATAGCACACTGCATGGAGTATGCTCGTCTTCATTACTCCTGTCGAAACAGAACAATAGGACGTTAAAGCCCATTTCATTTCGTATCAGGTACAAACCCGGGAATGCACCCATGTATTGCATGCATGCCAGGTCCTGTGATCTTCAATGTACAGCTCCTAATCTGCGAAACACACTTCCACAAGTAGCTAAATTGCTGGGCAGAATTTTTTAACGATCAGTCAGTGTTTTCTTAATTAGGTTTCCACCTATGACCAGTTGAGCAATCTCAGCATATTTCAAAAGAAACTGCCAGCCGACATTTAATGACATGACCAATTAAGCCTATGTTATGCCTAGAGGAAAGATGCCAATACCCATTTATACCAGAAGAGCCACCAGATCAGGTAACTTTGCATTTTAAAAGTGCTCATCCTTATAACCAGTCAGATTCACGAAGCCGCGTCCCGATTGTTGTGCTAAGGTGAGTGGGTGGTCCAGAGCTCATTGCGTCAAGTGTCATTGTTTCCATCCCAAGGTTCTACATGGCAAGGAGTGGGGGATCCTGTAGGTGTTCTCCGGTACCCCCCTACAGCTAACGACACCAGCACACACCTATTAGTGAAATTCAGATATGTCCCATATCCCGAGATGACCTGGTTAGCGTTGTTAATCGGTTCTCCAATTCTGGCCACACTTTTGTTTCAGCACGGCTAAACAAACTTTATCCGACATAAATTCATGCCTGCAGGGCCGTTTACTTAGCGGATTTTCTTCGGCATATTGGATATGTGCGAACTCAACCCCTCATTGTGAACACATGAGCCTTCAAATTAAAGTGGGGATTATAAAATTGAACAATTCTTGAAAGTGAAAAAATACCGTCAATAACAGAGAGAGAGAGAGAGAGAGAGAGAGAGAGAGAGAGAGATGGGGTTTAATGCCAACTGGACACAAACTAGATCATTTCGGGACTAACACATGGTTCAATTTTATTTCAATAATTCGTTTGCGTGTAGGGGTCTTTAGTAGTGGAAGGACCCGGTGAAAACCCACGAGGTTGGACAGACGACCCTACTCCTTGTCACGTACAATCGGGGAATTGAAACCCCGCCAGATGACCCAATGACAGACCTTATGATACAGCGCGCACGTGCCAACCATTCGCCCCTCCCCCACCCCCATTGATAACAAATACCTGTATAGCATTCATAGGAATTTGCGAATATGGATCCGTGTAACACAGTTTATATACATTAAAATGCACCTGACATATTGGTGCGTCGGTTATTCTGTAACACCCCCACACCTCGCGTTCACTATATCCGTGATATATTCAGCGTGATATATCCAGTGCACGACACTGGTTTTCGACAGAATTTACAAGTACAGTTCAAACTGTATTTAAGACAAATGACCTTTTTAGTCGTACTATGAAAATGGGTAATAAAAAGTCATTATATCCAGCTCAAAATTTAAGAAACCACAACATTGAGCTTGCTCAGTCATAGTTACCACAATGTGTAAGATCTGTTAT
Source organism: Patella vulgata (assembly GCF_932274485.2). Classification (NCBI taxonomy): domain Eukaryota; kingdom Metazoa; phylum Mollusca; class Gastropoda; family Patellidae; genus Patella; species Patella vulgata. The sequence goes on along the minus strand of NC_065884.2, from coordinate 60,661,757 downwards.
TGTACGTGACAAGGGCTAGGGTCGCCTGTCCAACATCGCGGGTTTTATCCGTGTCCTCCAGTTTTCTCCCACTGTTAAAGAGAGAGAGAGAGAAATGGGGTTTAACGTCCACTCGACACAACTAGGTCATTTCGGGACTAACATATGGTTTAATTTTATTTCAATAATTCGCTTGCGCGTAGAGGTCTTTAGCAGTGGGAGGAAACCGGAGTGCCCGGAGGAAACCCACGAGGTTGAGAAGGCGCCCCTATCTCCATGCCACATACGCTCACACCAGGGCTCGAAACCACAGCCGCAAGCCAGAGGTGACCGGCCAGCCAGAGGTCTAAGCGCGGCACTCTAGACCACTAGGCCATCCCAACCCCCCTCCCACTGTTAAAGGCCCTACGCACAAGCTAATTGTTTAACAGAAAATGATCCTTGTGTTAGTCCCAAAATGACATAATTGATGCCTTCTGACCGTTAAGTCCCATTTCCCTTCCCTTAGGTAGTGATCGCGAGGTGTGGGGGTGGCGGAGTAATTAAGGAAGCAGATTATCTGTCAAAGGGAGGTAATAAATACATTTTATTCATTTATTAATATACATATAATTCTCTCATTTTAATACAAATTAAATCTTCAAGGAACAATATGAAAATTAGGATCAGTAAACTGATAATGTTCGGATAACAATATTATATTGTAAAGTTCGAATTCAGCATCCAAGGGGAGATACCATGCGACTTCTACTTGATATCACACACAGAGCAATGGATGAATAAAAGGAAAAAAAACGTTATCAACTCTAAAGTTAGATCTTAAATCATTAAAGAAGATTTGCAAATTTATCATCTACAAGTTTAAAAGAGGACGAATATAAAGTTTAACACAGTCATCCCCTACATATAAAATAAATACCCCTCACGCTGAACCTTGGCAGCCAGGGCAAGTGGATTGAACTCAATAAATTCATATGTATCTGTACGCCACGGTACAAATATGAGTATAACTGAATTTGATTTATTCCACTGGTAGTTAAGATATATAAACTATCTTTCACTGTACGAATTCTTAAAAATGTCTTAATCGAATATGATGAACGGGACAAAATAAATGCGCTCTTTTCTCTTTTTTTTTCTCTTTTTTAATGTTTTTTTTTTTTGCTCGTTTGTGTATTTGTTATAGCAAAAAGGGACGCCTGTTCACATATCTACAGAAATGACATTCCAGTTTGGAAGGGAGATATCTTTGGCAACATAACAATTAAAGGGGGATAATCGCCTTGTAATTTTTGGTCCCTTTTTATGTAACAAATTGTAAATGTATTTAACTCAAATGAAAACAAGTATGAAATAGAATTTTATTATCTATGCCGCTGCTGCTTTCTCTGTTTTCTCGTCTGTTTGGTCTCGTTTGCCGAATCGCATAAAACGTTTTCCGAAACGCATGAATCGTTTTTGGTCTTCGCCGTCGCGTTTTCCGAAACGCATAAATCTTTTTTCCTCTTCGCCATCACGTTTTCCGAAACGCATGAATCGTTTTCCGAATCTCATGAATCTCTTTGCCTCTTCAGGTTCCATTTCAGAGTCCTCGGAGTCACGGCCAAACCTCATAAACCTGAAATAATAATATTCAACACTATTATTGTCCTTGGATATACATGTACATGTAGAATAAAGGCGATAATTAATATTACGCGCATATGCGTACATTTTCGAATACCTATCGCAGATTTCTGGTGTTTGATAACAGACCACCTGCAGGCGATACAAACAAGTCAGCGCCACCTAAAAGTGTTGGGTAAAGTCTGTTGATGCGTTTCCTTTTAATCCAGTTGAATCTAGGGCTCTTTGTGGAGGCATTATACGAGATTTTAGAAAGAACTGACCGTTCTTGCTATTTATGAAAATATCAGTACATTACCTTATTCTGAGCGACGTTATTAATGGCTACCTGTATCGTGTTTCAGACAACGAGTGTCATTAAATTTGTATTATATTGAGATATTTTAAATCCAAGTAAGACTTTTAATATACAAGATGTCAGGTCGACTAGGTGGTCATGTAAGTGTTTAACGCAGATATGGCGTACATTGTTTTATCCACTCAATGTCCAATCCATCCGACGGCAAATTTAGCTCTCCCATAGTGTCTCTTTAATTAGATGTTAAATTATCAATGCAAGTACAATCTGACGTCGACTAGGTCATGAAAATGCACAATCGAAATGAAATGAAATGGGGTTAAACGTCCTACTGTTCTGCTCCTATACTGGGCTAATGAAGACGGGCATACGCCATTATCATACAGTGTGCTATGAGAGAAATTTTGCCCGAGCAGCGGCACTATCGCCTACTCTTATATCGAATTCCAACTGCCAGGGGATCTTTTACGTGCATTCCAATGTATACACGGAACCTCGTATTTTCGTCTCATCCGAAGGACTAGACAGCTGTCCTTGTCAGGCCCTCCGTTCTGCACCTTTGACACGGGGAAACCACGTCGGAAAATCGGGTTGAACTTTCTCGGCCAATGCAGGGATCGAACACCCGACCTCCAGGGTAGCGATCCAGCGTCTTAACCACCTAGCCACCGTGGCTCCAAAAAATGCACAATCAGTATCAGCGAAAAGATATCGGCACATATATATATATATATATATATATATATATATAAAAAGCACGTTTTATCTATCAGATAGCCATAGATAACGCTTTAGCGATAAACGATGGGTTTCCAGAAGTGTATTTCCAATGAAACACCTAAATAAGAGCGATGACATCGGGATTATCGCATAGATTAAAAAGCACCCACCAAGTCTCGCCCAGGTGAACAACAAAGACGTTTTCGTGTATAAAGGGTTAATGTTGTAACTTATGTTGTATCTATAATTAGATAGATATGTTCAAATAACTTTACTCCTTAGACAAAATAATAACCTTTTTCCAAATCGCATAAATCTCTTTTCATAATCAGTAGCATCTTCGTCGTCAAAGTTGTCCATATCTTCGTCATCTACGGATTTCCCAAACCTCATAAATCGTTTTTCGTCTTCTCCATCTCGGCCAAATCTCATAAACCTACCAATAGAATAAAGAAATGAATTTGATTTAGTTCTTTTCCGCTGGCTCTAATAACAGATTATCGGGTATAAGAATGCATTTATTTTTTTAAAATACATTTATCACGTCATAAAAAAAAGTACAATATCCGCCGTGAAAAAAGGCTACTGGATTGGGCTTCTTTTTTTGGCATGTGGTTTGAGCTTGCCGGTATGGCGGTTTAGATCGGTGCCTGGCTTGGGTCGGCTCCTTGTGGGGACCATGTCTGATATGGAAGCTATATATGGCACTTTTTCGTTGTCTTTATAAAACACCTTGAATGATATTTCATGTATGTCCACGAATATGGAACTCAATAAGGCGTCTAAATTTATTAGTTTTTATCATTTACATTACAATCTAAAGATCATCATTAAGTCCTTATTTATTTAAATAAATTACTTTCTATTGGTTTCATGCCGCCATGTGTTTTTCTCTCAGATTGTTAACCGACACCTGAATGATAATTGGAGTCCAACCCACGTTGTTTGTTTTAATCGTCTAGATTACTTTCTAAAAACAACTTTAATTCTTGAATTTAGTTGAATTGAAACAAGCAAAATAATCATTTGCGGTCTGGCGCATCACGACTTTAAAGCTGATGAAACATATGAAAACAATAAATTCATTGATTTATTTGTTGATGTTGAAGCCAGAAGCAAATTTTAGTGACTAAAATATATCCACGTAAAAACTTATTTTAAAACCCGTGGCGACATACTAATAACCCGTAGTCTGATCATATATTTAAACGTTTAAAAACAACGCTGGTACGTCATGGGGATTGAGTGTAATTAATCGGATGGGTCATTTGTTAGTTTTTCTTTGACCATTGTTATCAATTAAATTTATCTAAACAGAATGATTAACTAAAGATCTGGGGGCCCTTTATTCGCGAAAACTTCAATTTCATAATGGATGTTTAATATCATAAAGTGTTGAATAGGGCATATCTGATGTGTTGCTATATCTGATGCCCGGTTATTGGATAAGCGATACGATTAAAGATACATTATGGGAGATTCGATAACGAGTTGGCAGTTCTCACTATAATAGTTAAAAACAAGACACCGTAAAGGCAATTTGCTGAATATTTCATTCAAATTGATCCACTATGAATCGAAAACTAAGCGAATGAAATTTCTGCCTAGCCTCGGTCATCATTACTAAAGTCAGTACGATAAACAGCATAGTCTCGATTATCTATTTAATCGTTTAATCGAGAAGGAAAGTTATGCAGTAAATCGGCTCACAATCCACTTAAGATCGCAGGCTAGCGATGCCATCTAGAGTTGATTATGGCCTGGATAAGTTAATTAATGTCTTATTAATAATTTAGATAACATTTCAGGCCTAAAGAAAGACCTGCAATAGACAGATTTAGCTCTTGCATAGTGTATGTTTAATATTTGGCTTATGACCATTAATCAGCAGTCGGTTTGTTTATTAATTTGATATTCATATTTGACTTTCAGTGTTGATGTAAAATTATAAACGAAGAGGGAAGCGAATACAAATGTGAGCTGTGAGGAAACGCCTGTCTAGACAGCGGCGCTACAACCTACTTTTATTTGATTATCGCATCCGAAAACGACAAGACACCTTTCTTGGCAGGCCCTCCGTCCTGCACCAATGACACAGTGAAAATGGTCTGGAAAAGTCGGCTAACACTGGGATCGAACTCAGAGAACATAATCACCGAGCCACCGGAGCTCCCAAGCCCTCCCAGGAGTTAAGGGTCTTGATTTGACAGTTGGACATTACACGACAGGAGGCCAATAAAAGATTTATTTAAATTTAACAAATATACTGGGACACCACGATGAACCTTCTTGGTCAACACCAGGTTAGTGACTCACTAGGCCACCATGACTCCGTTACCGTGAATAAGCCCAGTAACCTAAAGTTACCGTTACGTAGGGTAATATTTGTCATCGAGTCAACATTTAGCCGGTTTTTTTTGTCATAATTACAACAAGTCCCCATAGAAAGCAACCCCAAACTATAACATGCCAAAGCTGTCGTCTGAACCTACCTTTTCTCCTCATTACCATCTTTGCCAAATCTCATGAACCTCTTGTCGGGATCTCGACCGAATCTCATAAAACGTTTTTCTTCGTTGGCGCTCTTTCCAAATCTCATGAAACGTTTTTCATCTTCACCATCTCTCCCAAATCTCATAAACCTTTTACCAAATCGCATGAATCGTTTTTCTTCTTGACCATCACGGCCGAAACGCATAAATCTCTTTTCTTCCTCGGTCTGTGGGGCTTCTCGTTTCGTAATTTCTGCTGTTGATGACTGTTTTGATTCTGAAGGTGTTTCTGCTGAGCGTTTTTTCCTATATAAAACATCACTTCTAACTGGTCCATTTTGCATAATATAAGATCTTACTAAGTCACTCAAAGATTCATCGAAACCAGCGCGTCCGAATCGTAGAAATCTTTTTTCTTCAAGTGGACTTCTACCAATTCTATAAAACTGTCGTCCAAACCTAAGAAATCCATCTCCGGCTAACGCCCGACCGAACCGCAGAAACCTCTTTTCAGCGCTACCGCCGTCTGCAACAATAAAGAGAAAACAAAATATATAATATGTATGGTTAAAATTAAACATTTTGAAACAGGAACTGGTTCCATACTTGGTAATCGTCTTGGCGTAGCGATCTGCAAAAAAACGCCTAAGGCCCCGCCAAGTTTAGTACGACCTAAATGACAAATTGGCCAAATGTGCCGTCGATTGACGGACTTTTAACAAAAATAATAAATAAATAATTGTTGAGTTTTAAATCCAAACCTATGAAAATCGCAAAAAGAGGGACTTCTGATAAAATTATAGCCTGTCATAAATAATAAAAAACAAACCAATAACCAAGCAAGATGTACAGTCTTTAGCATACCTATGAAACATATAGTCAAGTATATTTAATTACAGGGCAAACAGAACACTTAAAGTCAACAAGGGCATTTGTCAAGATATTGCAACCTTGAATGGATCCTCGATGTTCTCAAATATATTATTAACAAACCAATATCCCTTATCCAATAAGACTAATTATTTTGCGATGCTTTTGCACCTGAACAAAATTTTAAATTTAATTTAGTTTTAATTTTGTTACCCTCTTGAGATATTTAGTATATAATTAACTTTTCTTTTAAAGGTTATCTATCCACGTTTGGACAATCAAGACTATGTTGATATTCTAAATATCTCGTACATCTCTACATAACTGGATATAAGTGAATTATAATATAATTCTTGGCAGCAGGAAGTGACCTAATATAAGACAAACCGCAGAGCTAGTATAAAATAATAAATAAATAAAAGTATATTTAGTTTATGTAATCCTTCAGTGGGATTACACAATGAGTAAGTTAAAACGACAAAGACAACGTGTGCTTGAAAACACAATAATACTTGTCGATACTTTTTTTATCATCTACAAATTTGTCAAAAATAAAATGAATTGGGGTTCAACATTTTGCACCAACGTAGCCAATAAAGTGCCATGCATTTGGTGTCACTTCATTACATATCATGTACAATGAAGATTCTTTTGCGACATTTTCTGTAGCCTGTAGCCGGTATAAATTATTTGTAACTTTCTCCAAGAAAAAAGTCACACCCAAAAACGTGTAATGTTGATTTTGAACTTAGACTAAAAATGTTCAAGAAAAGTGTTCAATATCCATTAGAGAAAGTGTAGAAAATCCTTCGCACGCAGGATAGAAAAAGTGTTGACTATTTGTCTCATGATACATAATAGAAAAAATAATGAAATGCGAGGAGGATGTTTTTATAATTGTACTTCTAGACAAAACTATTAATTACATGTCATTTTATAAGCCGATTTTATAAAACAATACGTAAATAGCCCGTCTGAAACTAATAAATTCAATATCCTAGGGTTATATTATGTTCGGTTGTTTTGTCGACTCAAAATTTCCCTAATACTTAATGTCACGAATATCTTGAAAAAGGCTTAATGGGTACCAGCATTCCTGTTGTTTTACCATGTAAATTACACATCACACGTTTCACTCGAGAGACCGACGACAAATGATTACTTCTTAACAAACAGATGAATACAGTCACACCATATCGAAATACTACGCTACCTGGGGACAGGTTATCTCCCTTGAGGAAGAACAATTTATTGCACGAGTGACGTTTGCTGATTGAATTGGACAGAATGTCGGGGTACGTTTAACACGGTGTTTGTCATCTGGAGAATTAGAATAAACACAATGCCGATATTTCTTTACGACTTAATTTAACATGTCCATGTTTACTATGTTCACTTCGGCACGGGAGGGGCACACGGCGCACCATTGCATGCTTGATTTGAATGGTTGATTTTCTGCTTTCGTTGACATCTTGTGTTTTTGCCATCCTTCACGCCACGACCAATTCCTGGATTCAATACCTTGATCTGCTAGTGCGCATGTTGCCAACCATGTTCGTTTCTGACCACGTGTTGGCATATTTTTGTTTTGTCATTACTATCCCAGACGTTATGTACGTTTTAGTATAAATCGAAAACATGAAAATGAAATGGGGTTTAACGTCCTACTGTTCTGAAAACTATATATCTCATGAAAATATAAACAATTGTGGTAATGATAGGTCCAACCTCAACCAATTTAAGAATTAAGAGTTCTCAAACGTTGAATTTCATAAATGTGGAGACCTATAGGATTCAAAAAGTTTGTAGATGACCATAATATAGCACAAGGTACAATTTTATAGATACACAATTACTGAGTTTAATACTAAGCGACGTTTCGACATACTAAGCGACGTTTCGACGACTGAGTTTAATACTAAGCGACGTTTCGACGAGGATACTCTCTCGTCTTTATTTTGATAAAGACGAGAGAGTATCCTCGTCGAAACGTCGCTTAGTATTAAACTCAGTAATTGTGTATCCATAAAATTGTACCTTGTGTTAATATGTTCAATTACTAAATGTCATTCAAAGAAGACCATAATATAGTGGACACGGTTGGGTTTTTTAAAAATAAATTATTAATAATTAAAACCCACACACACTTGCGTATATCTAGTAGTAAGAAACGTGCATATCCACAACTTAACCTCCAAAATAATGGATTTCTACAAATGGCAATGACATGATGAACTTTCATCGCCACCTTTACGGCTTTGCGACTACTTTAGTTTTAGAACCCTGTGACTTCGAGATAGCGATGAGTTTATTAAATAAGCATTGGTAAATGGGTGGATGGATTCATCGACTCGTACGTGTGACACCGTATTACCGCCAAATGAACAGCACATCGTGTGTAGGAATAAATTAAGGGAGGTTGTGAGAATTTGCTACCCCGATCAATTGTCATGAGGGTTGATAATTGTTCATGCTGTCAAAATACCAATGCATTGAGTTTAGCCATACGTTGAAGGGTGATTATTCACACTATAATAGTCTGAAGAGCATATTCCCCTTACAACGCTCAATGGTGAACAACCTGAATATATTAAAACTTACAGAAATGGATGAATTTATAGTCTATGTAGGATCATCGGTATTTAAAATTATTAATTTCATTTACGACAACAAAAAATAGTATATTATTTAGATTAATGACGGGGTTTTTTTTTGGTGAGGGGGGGGGGGCTTTAAAATTTATGATAAAATGTATAAATGGCGAGGAGGTAGTTCGAAAACTAATTACTTGTTTAATTATTAATCAGAATTTAATATAAATGGTGCCGAGTGCACTCTCGTCAAGTTTGTGTGTACAATAATTTTCTATCTTTAGGTTGACTTTTGGAAATCTTGTGTACGCTAAAAAGTAAACTTAGGTGGTTACTTTGCCCCGACAGTGGCTCTTTCCCCGACTCATCGGTTTTTCGCATGACCCGAAGGCTGGACACGTTTTCCTTGACTGGAAAACCAGGAAGCTTAATATCTTGAGCCAGAGATACCCGGGTTAGTGAGCTAGCGTTATGCTCGCCAAGCCACCGATTCTTCCTTTAGTATGTGACCAAACTAGTTTTTAAACATTGGGTGTCTTAGGCGTACGAGGGGCGTTAGATTTAAGTCTATATATACTTATATTATGGACGAAGGGGGAAGGGGGATGTAATTATGGCGGGAAATTCTATTAAAGATGCATTATGTTAGAATTAGATAAAGAGCTGACAGTTCTCGCTATGATCGTTAAAAAATAGGTAATGAAAATTCCAGTCAAATTACTTCATTCTGAGCAGAGTTATTGTCGTTTGCATAACAGTGTAGTCTCAATTGTCATTGATACCGTTGTTAGGATATAAACAAAGTCTCAATTATCCAGTTTTAAATTAAATCATTAGCTGCCAATCGTTTATAAATCTGTTGAAAATCAAAACTATCCGAAGTTCTAAAGCTTTGATTATGGTCCTGGAATGTAAATTCTAATTAATGATTTATATAACACTTGAGGCCAAACGAAAGATCTGCATTAGGTAGTTGTAGCTCTTGAATAATGCATCCTTAAATATATGTAAATGTATAGAAGATATTGCTGCAGTAGTTGCTATCGCTTTTCGATCAATTGAAGTCCCCGCATTCCTGATAGCGCATAAATCATGATGCCATGATTGAATGTGTCTGTCGTCAAGTGTATCTTATTTCAAATCTATGTGCATCGCCCACTATTATAGTCATACAATCTTCTGAACAAAAGACTAGTCAATCAAAAAGTGCATTTAAAGTAGCCAAGTTTCTAACTTAATGTCACCCAAAATCTTCGACATTGAAAACAAGAATTATTTGTCAATTTAAATAAACGTTTTACCATAATGCGTTTCAGCGTCATTTGTAACAAGTGTCTCGAAGAACGAGGCTAGACGCATTCAACAAGTCATGTCAAACGGTGACTCCATATTCTTATCTGAAGAGCATGCGCAATAAATACTGTCGGTGTAGACCGGAATAACCAGACACTAGATTGCCATTCGATTGAGACTTCTGGTGTATTTTACCGAACATAACAGATTTGGAATTAGAATAAAAACGGGAACGACTGAATGTAAAATCAGTTTATATACATTCATATTACATTATTATATGCGTTGCGACCCATTTGTGTCAATTTCTAGGTCTAACATATTCGCGATTTAGCTCCTTTAACTGAACCGCTGACTAAACGCATAAAGTTTTATCTCTTCAGCAGTCGGATGGGACCGGAAACTAAACCCCGTCGGCTGAACTTAGACAGGTGACCGAACCCATGACGTGCACAGATAACCTGCCAATTAGATAACCTGTTCTAAATACTAATCTATACGTCACGGTGCTATTCTGACTTATATAAAGCACAAAAAGGGAGTGGCGTAGGAAGGATTCTGACATATAAGAACAGGCTGTCCAGCCCCCGCGTTTTATTAAAGGGTAACAAAAAAATTAAAATTTAATAGCAGACGCAGTTTATGGCCACCTAGCGAGAATATAATAGCTTTTTAAGACAAAAAATAGATATATTTATCTTATCGGATATATATACATACCGGTAAATCTCGTAACAAAACATCCGATATCCATTTTGATCTTAAATAATCGCCAAATCAGCAGTAATATTACAAAGAACAGTAAATATATCTGGTTATACGTATAAGAACGCCATGTGTTATGTAAACGGCTTCATATATGGATGTCATCTAGCATTACAGTCCTCGTTCAATTATTATTTACTGCTTATTTATTACTATTAATTTTCCGCTTAATCAGTAATCTCTATTTTAAAATTAAAAGTGATGATATTATCGGTAATGATATTGCTCATAATCAAAGAAAAGAAAACCTATTCATTTCACAATAACGTAAGTCAGTAAAATTTGATATGATATAGCCGGTTCCAATATGTGTTATATAGATTGTCATGAAATTCAATAACAAATAGTTTTGATAGTTTTAGAAAATGAGAAAGTGGTGTGAAATGAATAGAAACCACTGTAACTGAACTTGGAAATTATAGATTTGAAAAATTATTGGATCTGAATTTGCTTAATTAAAAGTAAGTTTAGTTATGCATGGCCTTGGATTTTCTCTTGTAAATTGGTGATATACCTCCAACTGCAGTTCTGATTGGCTCCGCGTTTCAATAATGCATGCTTTTTTACGTCAGGTAACTGCTTATCAACGCGCTCACTCAGAGAGGGGTTACATATAGGCATAGCCTGTTCCTCACTCCAAATTCAGATTTACTGAATAAAAATATTGTTTATAAAAAAAAATTGCCATCCATCGCCACATTCATATAAAGAATTTGGTATAGATAATACTTGACTCATTAGATATGGCTACACGTGCTTTGATAACTTACGATATTAGTGTAGTAAATTATAGGCCTTTATAAATATGTCTATTGAGGGCAACTAATAGGTTGTAGCTTTAATGAGTTTTAGAAAAGATATGCCAAAATATTTCTTCCTTCTACAGGAGCCAAGGTAACCCAGTGAGTAAAGCGATGGATCCTTAACTAGACAGGTTCCTCTGGATTTAACAGTCTGTGTTCCCTTTTTGTTAGTGGTGCATGAAATTGGACCTGGCAGTTCTAGTCGTTCGGATGGCACAAAACACTCAAGTCAACCCGTATGCACGTAAAATTACCCGATTTGTGTGACGATTTGGCGAAAAGCAATTATTTCCCCCATATAGCACTCTTCGTGGTTTATGCTCTTCTTCATTGGCCGCGTTGGTTCGGGCGAATTCAATCTATGTTAATTTCATTGTAAAGCTCATTCCTTATTGGGTATAGTTTGTTTTATTTCTTTTCTGAAAGGTATATACAACGCAATATGAGAAAAAAATATCATTTTAATTTTAATGAAATCAACACTATACTTTTTTTTTTAGTGTTATCAAATCATCTGATATTTTGTTTTCTTCTTTTTATATATAAAAAAAGATTATAGATTGATATATAGGCTTCATGTTTAAAAATACTTTTTTTAAACGTAAAGAGATCGTGTTTGAGGATGTTTTTGATTACTCGTGCTTAAACTTTCACCGAAAACTAGCTTTCATTTTTTTTAATCTAAGATTGAAAAAAAACCCAAAAAAATCCCGATTCTATTTTGATCTTAGAATATAATTAATTGTCAAGTACAGAAGAAACAATCCTTAGCAAAAACAAAAGAGAAAACAAATCCCTCAAGTATCACGTTTAAAGAGAATTTAAAACAGTTCATTTTTAATGTATAACAAAATATTCTATTTTATTGTTTTAAATATTTTTACGGGTATAAATTACATGGAAATGTCACTAGGTCACAATTTGACAAACGCGGGTCGAAGGCTGACTTTCCCGCGGGATTAATTAGTCAATTTCACTCGCCATAAAACCTAGGTGGCCAAACAAACATCAACTAAAAAATTATTTTGCAATATTTTTTTAGGATTATTTGAAAACTAGGTGTCATGCATTGTCAGTTTTTAGAGTAATTAGCTTTTCAAATTATTGACATTGACTATATTCTACAATAAAAGTAACCCCCAAAGTTCCGCAGCGACGAGTGGTGATGCTCTCTAGAGAAAGAGACGAGCATTGACAACCAAAATTTATCATTTTTATTGTATTACTACCATTATTTAATCAACGAATTTGATATTATTTTTACTTTTGTTATCCCATCACTTCTTTTACAATGTGGTGACATTGAACAAAACCCCGGCCCTACAAATCTTACTATAGTACATCTGAATACAAGGAGCATCCGTAATAAAATTGATTTAATTGCTTCCGAGTTGGATAGCTATGACATTATCTCGATATCCGAATCGTGGTTAGATTGTAGTATTCCTGAAAGTAAAATCTCCATTTCATCTTACCAAGCACCTGTTAGAAAAGATCGCACTACACACGTAGGTGGGGGGTAGCCGTATATGTAAAAGACACTCTAGCTTACAAGAGACGCTCTGACTTGGAAGTTGACGGAACAGAGGGCATCTGGTTAGAAATACATAGTTACAATAACAAATTTTTATTAGGTACATTTTACAGACCCCCTAACTGTACATCAAATATTAACTACTCTATTTTCAATTCATTCAACTTGGCACTCACTGATGATATCTCACAATGTTTTATCTTAGGTGACTTTAAACTTTCACGGAAATCTAGCTTTCATTTTTTTTAATCGAAGATTGAAAAAAAACCAAAAATATCCCGATTCTATTTTGATCTTAGAATATAATTAATTGTCAAGTACAGAAGAAACAATCCTTAGCAAAAACAAAAGAGAAAACAAATCCCTCAAGTATCACGTTTAAAGAGAATTTAAAACAGTTCATTTTTAATGTATAACAAAATATTCTATTTTATTGTTTTAAACATTTTTAGGGGTATAAATTACATGGAAATGTCACTAGGTCACAATTTGACAAACGCTGGTCGAAGGCTGACTTTCCCGCGGGATTAATTAGTCAATTTCACTCGCCATAAAACCTAGGTGGCCAAACAAACATCAACTAAAAAATTATTTTGCAATATTTTTTTAGGATTATTTGAAAACTAGGTGTCATGCATTGTCAGTTTTTAAAGTAATTAGCTTTTCAAATTATTGACATTGACTATATTCTACAATAAAAATAACCCCCAAAGTTCCGCAGCGACGAGTGGTGATGCTCTCTAGAGAAAGAGACGAGGAGAGTTATTGATTTAGTGAGTATGAGGTGTTTAGTCGTGTTACTGAAAAGTGCTTTAGATATTAAGTGAATTTAATGTAAGGGCTGTTTAAGAGGGGATATTGTCATCTAATACCTCTACTATTATAGCGCTCATTGATTTCTTGTCTCAAGTTAGCCACCCATTAATGCCTTAAACATTTAAAGCTGTATTCCCGAGAAATATGGATCGAAATTATGACACATGCCATTATTAACGAATATATGATATGATCTCGCATCGTAATATTAAGTAAAGAACCCTGCCTTTGTAACATTGCTAGAACGATTGTCAAGAATTCAAACAGGAGATTTCTCTTAAAAACGTATGATATTGAGCTACGGTGGCGCATTGATTACGTCGCTGACTAATTAAAGAGAAGTTCCGATGGCAGAAAAGAGGGTGTGGTAAGAAAAGGCATCGTTATTGTGGACGTAAAAGAGCCCTTGTCAGTTAAATTTTGATGTAGAATATGCGATTCGCCGCTAACTGGACAGGATTACGATCGTATAAAGTCAGGGCCCGTGAGGGGGGCGGGCAGCTGGAGCACTTGTATTATCAGTAATGATTTTTTTTTTAAAGAAAATGTTTGTTATAAATTAATAAAAGCAGAAAATACACTGTAAAGGAGAAGACAACCGGTGAATGTGGGTACCTAGTGGAATGGGTAGAATTAGAATCGGATTCAGTCAGTAATTCGTTTTTCCCCCTTTTGGGGGGGGGGGGGAGTTGATGAATTAAATACTATAAGCAACCTCCCCGTTGCGTTTGGAACTCTGGTCACCGTCCAGGTATCCGGGCCCCGGTGGGTAATTGGGACTGTATTAGACAAACATGCATTTGGCATGTCCTATGTAGTTGTGTTAAACAACGCAGTTCCTGGGTTTTAATAAAGTGACCTCCAATTACCGCAGATACACGCCAAAATGACGCTAGACACCATGTATCTTTAAACTATTTTGGAGCCCCCCCCCCCACATCTACCCCAACCCCTCGCCGGGTGGCTTGTCCCGGGTCCTGTCGTGGGCCCAGCACACGGCAATGCGTATACCCGTCTTCATTGGCCCGATTGGTGATGAAAGATTGGGTGTTAAACGCTATTGTATTTCTCTTAATAAAGTCTCCCTTAAAGTTACGAAATACAAGGACGCGTTTAAAATCTTCCTAAATGTTAACAACATCTTACACAACTACCAGAAAGCGTTTAGACTGCTGACACCTCTTTAAATAAGTCTCGAATGCAGGCCAAAATGTTAATAAATAATTAACCTTTTTATCTTGTCTGACAGTTTCAGTTCAAAATATTGTGCCATTTGAAAAAGATCATCGAAATAGTTTATGATATATAGCGTTTGTGAATAAAAACTCTGCAAATTTATATTATGCGCTGGAAAACTATAACACAAAAGGAGTTAAAATAAACAAGCAAAGAAACTTAAATAACGAAATGTTTTGCTGGAAATGATAACTGCACGTAGTTATATAGACACAGGGTAATTGATATAACAATAAACCATCTCATCCCCAGCTTCACCTGCTAATTAGAACTCAACCAGTTGTCACTGAAATATACCTGTGGTTGTCTTTTTAAGAACAAAATAGGAAGTAATGTAACCACCGAGGTTTGCTCGATTCGATCATTTAACTACACTTTATCAACACATCAGATCACAAAAACCCATCGAAATCAACCTAACCCTATTCCCAACCAGTCAGCTCCTATTACCACCCGCTAACACCTATTTCATTTCTTCCGTCTTAATTAACCCCATCGGTGCAAAAAGGTAGGACAATAAACCCCATTTTATTTCATTTATTTAACCCCTTTGGAATACTGAAAGATCTATATTTCCCCAACGTATTGTGATCAAGAAGAAAGGAACAGATATCTCAAAGCATTCCCTTAACCATATACAACTGAATCATTGAGATTTATTCACGGATGTGTCAAACGTACCCGTGTAATACTGATACAGTGCATAAATGTTATAAAATTACCATCTGATACAAAGACACCGAAACATAAATTGTCAACAAGAAATCAACTTTGTGCAACATAATAAATTGAATTGAACAATTTATAAGGAAGAAAATTCTTACTAAGGGCACCCACATTTAAGACGTTAATGAAGACGGAAGAATTTATAAGGAGACGTAAATATATCTATGTTCACATCTATGAACAATTTATGTTGATTATTCTGATACCTTAAAAATACATGTCTGGGGACATAACCTATTGCGTTATAACGTTGAATAAAGTTATTACGTAAAATAGCATTAACATTTATTGGCTACATATGTGACATCAATTTTAATGGCGGGTGTGTAATTCAATAAGAGGCGAGCATGTAAATTAGTTTAAAGAAAGCTGTATTATTTGTTATTTGACGAATGGAACTGGATTGCACTGTCAAGATCAATGAAGACGTGGATGAAATACCATCTATTATACTAACGAGCTGTTAAACCATGTTAGGACTTATGAGGTCGTATGTTGTCAGTACCATTGTCCCTAGGTCAATCCATTTAATTTTTATCACTGCACATCTTATAAGTTTTGCTAAAGATAAAATAAAATGAGATTTAACTTTCCGTCTAATGCAGACAGGTGCTAAAATAAAATTGATTTTCAGGAATTACCTGACTAACCATGAAGAGGTACAAGCTCGATTTGTACGAGGTTGAAGTCACTGTCTTCGAAATCTAGAAACAAAGCCACAAGTTTTGAATCCGCAACTAATAACGTAGAAACGTAGACTGTTCTGGTAATTAAATGATGCAGTTCAACGTCCTACTTATCTGAACCAACTGTGCTGTGAGTAAACAAATCGTCATCGAAATTCTTCCTTTATGTGCATGCCAGCGAGTATACATACGGGTGGACATCGGTGATTAGTTCCTATTACCAGGGTCCGGCATCCTGCACCACCAACTCGTGTAAACAAGGCTTGCAAATCTCGAGAAACCTTCTCGGACACCACCTAGATCGGACCAGTGTCCTACTCACAGAGCCTCGTATAGGTAAAAAGAAGAACTCAACAAAATATTATTTGGTCCTGCACGCTTTCAGATCGCATCAGACTTAATGAAATGCAAGATCAGCTATAAGCTTCTTGTGAATGATTGTGTCTGCCCGCTGCAGCATATCTTCTTGGAAATAGGTACTTTGATCACACTTAAGTGAACATTGCAATAATGAAGAATGTGATAGTTATATTGGAGACTCTTTAAGCATTGTTAACGGTTACAGCAAGACTTTTAAATCCATTTACCACGTGTTTCGAGGACAAAAAATAACAAGATCAGACGCTCTCAATTACATACCTACTGTCTTGACAAATGGACTTAGTTTCTATTACTATAAATGCGTCTATTGTTGAGTTTCTATTAGTATAAATGGGTCTGTTGTTGAAAAATAAATACATTCAAAATAACAAAGAGAAAAAAATAAATGTGTGTCTGCAACACAGTCGGTTAAAAACCATTTTTAGCTTTTCATATAGTTTTAAAATTACAGTATTTTTACATATGTCAAACTATTAAATTGTGTGTAGGAGTTTAGTCGAAGAGTACAAATGATAGACAATAATGGCGTTCACCAATAATTTTTAAAAAGTATATATTTTTACTGGTACATTTAATTAAATTTATTGTAACTAAACTTGAAATATACAGAGCACAACTCCCTGGCATACAATTACTGTTTATTACTGAGCAATGAAATGAAATGGGGTTTAACGTCCTACTGTTCTGCTCCTAAACTGGGCTTATGAAGACGGGCATACGCCATACAGTGTGCTATGAGTGAAATTTTGCCCGGGCAGCGGCACTATCGCCTTCTCTTATATCGAATTCCAACTGCCAGGGGATCTTTTACGTGCATTCCAATATATACACAAGACCTCGGGTTTCCGTCGCATCCGAAGGACTAGACAGATGTCCTTGTCAGGCCCTGTGTAATAATCACGTAAAAGATAGTAATTGTATTCCATAGATTGTTCTGTGCATTAATTGAGAGTGAGCCTTCTGTGTTGTGTCATGTTTTGCAGAAATAAGTCGTGTCTTTTATTTAAAGGGGAATTATGGGAGATGATAAAGAGTTGACAGTTCTCACTATAATAGTTAAAAAATAGATAACGTAAATAGAATATGTTGCAAATGTCAGTCAAATTGCTTTACGCTGAACCGAGATATTAGCTTTTGAATTTTACGTTACTAAAGTCGGTACGATAAAAACAAAGTCTCGATTATCCATTTGTACGTTTAATTAGTTTTTAAAAAAGTATTCCAATCGCTAAATATCGCAGACTAGCGATGGCACCAAGAGTTGATTATGGTCTGAATAAGTTAATGTCTAATTAATAATTTAGATAACATTTCAGATCTAACGAAAGACCTGTAATAGGCAGATTTAGCTCTTGCATAATGTATGTTTTATTGTTGCACCATAGGTACATGACCTCCAAGACGAAACGTAACTTATGGATTCCAGATCCGGATATAAGCCTATCAAACACACTTAAAACTGCATTGCACGTATGTTTACAAATACTTACATGGGTAGGAAAAATGAATATTGCTCGCAAGACAGTTGTGTACGTAACGCTCTGTAAGATGTCTCGAAAATACCCAAATCACAGTTAATATCCATTTAGTTTTTACTTGACTTTTTACTACATTTCACGTAAGTGATTACCAGTAAAGGTATTTCCTTCAATGTACCTACATTTCATGTAGCACATAGCCGGTCACGATTCACACCAGCCACCTTTAATATTTTTATCAGGAAAATGCGCAATGATGGTGTCGTCATGGTTCCAAAGATTAAGATCACCGGAATTTAATAGGATAACAATGGGGAGAGAAGTATTAGTCTTAATGCACAACGATAGGGTTGAGTACTTACCTCCACCTATTAAGTCACATATAGCTTTATTTTCTGGCAGGGAACATTCTAAGGAGTCAGCTAATGCTAGGGCACAGAGCCATTTAACTACCAGCACTATTACTAGGCCCACAGATGACCAGGGTCTCATTATATACTACTGAAAAATACAAAAGGTGAAAGACATATAAGTTAAATACCTACTAAAATCAAACGTCTAACCAGTTACTAAAGGAGTTGGTAATATGTAGTGCTAGATCTGCTTAAATGGGATCCACTGTTTTGAAAGAGTAACAGGATGGTATTTCCGCAATACTGTTTTTCGAGAAAGTATGATACAACTTAGATTTTATTGAGGAGTTTAAGTTTCTACGAATCGTGTATAGTGGAGTATTTTCAGTTATAAGTTGTAAATTTGCCCAGATGTAGAAGGTGACGCTTAAGACAAAATCCAGACTGCAAGTGAACCTTCGGATACATGTTAGTTCAGATTCAGCAATTATATATATAATACACATCAGTAGAACAAGGTTTCTCGGACTTAAAGTAGCGTTATGTATAAGAATGTATATTTCATACCCAGGAACGAAAATCTTGGTCCCTTTAGAGTTAATTTTCTTAGCAATTATTTTGATCGGATAGAAATGTTGACCCTCTCAGACAGATGAGATGTTTCATCATATTTAAAGACAAGAACTGTCAGATCGAGTTTAATAGCTGCATCATTGTTACATCAACAACTGTTTAATTTTAAGACGCAGTCATGACAGGGAAGCTTTGTACACGATAAAGTTAATAGAAATAAAAGCCGACAGACAAGGAACATGGTTTCTTACTCGGATTTAATAACTGTATTTAATAAAATTATTCCGATTCGACATGGTAACTTATGTAAGGTGTAGATTATGTCCTCGGCGGTTGCGATTCTGAATACGTAACATATCTATCGATTTGAAAACTTGCCAAGTTACCAGGGTACTAAATTTGTTACCGGAACATCGTATCTTTCATGATAATTTAACGGAAGCTGTTTAAAAATATACAAATTCAAACCTATCCATCATTCGGTAGTATACTTGTAAGAACAGTCGAGCACTGATGTAACCGGGTAAATTGTGAGTTGTACAGTGCTACGATATGAAAAACGGATTGGCGTCTGGCGGGATTTTTTTTTCGCTTAGTAAAGCAGTGAGCAAATATAGGCAAGCGGCGATGCTGTCGAAATCCCGTCCGAAAGTTTTTCCGGACGGCAGGTCAGAGATTGCCACTGGTAATTTCGCGAGATCAAGCCTGCGTGGCTGACGATTTCAAATAATAACATTTTTGGATTTACTGTTGACTTATTATTTTTTTCCATCTCGCCATTTATTATAAATATCCTACTTCCAGCTACAAATAGTTTAAAAAGTAGAACATATTATGACCTAATTATACTCCAGAGAATATTTCTACTCAGTCCACTGAACTCCCGAGATGAAGTCTCTCATTTTTCCTGTACCCATTCTCTAGGGAAAGGTGTCTAGCTAAGATGATAGCAAAAATTAATGATATAATTCGCCAATTAGACCTGGTCGTTATTAAGTAGTATAAGTCCGTCCAATGTATAGTTATTATGGAAGGAAGTAAATTTCTAAGTCTAATTTATTATACTGTTTTGTTTGTTTCTATGACAACGTGTCCAAGGCTTAGGATGCGTTGTCGTCTTAATTGTCATAGAATTCCAATTGCCACCTGGCCCCCAATGTGTACACGAAGGGACCTCGAGTTTTCAGCCCATCGTACTTCTAAGTCCCACAGGCTCCAACCCTTAAATCACGTTATAAGAAGAGTCGGCAGCATAGCTGGACAATAATATTCTCTCCGTCACATCGTCATAGGTGTTGACCAAACTGATCAGCAGTAAATATTTGCTAGACCCCGCTACTATCACTGAGAGGGGTGACATAAGGGCGAGTGAATTGGTTTTCAACGTAAGGGTCAATCATCATGTACAGAGTAAAAAGGCGGCTTACTTTCGCAATACCACTGTAACAGAGATTGGGTGTTGACTTGTAGTTGTTAAATCCCATTCCATATGTGATATTGTGATGATAGAACCGGTATGTATATATATACTAAGGAAATAAAAACGTAAATTGTTACTACGATACAAAATTACATCAGGCGTTCTGGTAATTAGTAATTAAACTGATAGTCCCTACGTATTATTAGCTATTCCCGGAAGAAATGCGTGGACCATTCTTGTGATACTGCATTACAGCTACCGCAATTTACTATTTAATGACTGTAATTGTAAATTAGACGTAGTGGTCTTACATAAAGCAGTGTAATATATATTTAATGGGCTCCTGCAGCGGTCACGTCACTTCCGATGAAATGACAGTCATCATGAACAGCAGTACATGGCATTTATTTTTAATTGTTCACTTAATTGTTCATAAGTGGTATGCCTTTAAATAATTATCACTCGCATTAATAATATACATTCTGAGCTATTTTATAACCCGACTGCTGTGTTGACAGCCTTTCTAGGTTTTAATTAAATGTCACTTCCGGTAAGATATTTATTCCTAGGGTCAACATTTGGGGGACATTCTGTCATCACTCTGTATTATTAATCGTCACGTGATTGTTCGATGCTTCTGACGATAAAATTACGTGGATATCTGGGGATGTTACCATCTTCATACCTGTGGGTTCTGCGAGTGTTTTAACAAATTGAAAGAAGTAAACCATTGTGGATGGCGGGGACACTTGTCGACATGTACACGGGTAACCGGGGGGGGGGGGGGGGTCTCATTGGAACGACTAGACACATCCTCCATATGAGAACTTGGCTTGGAAAAGCGTTTGGGTTCTTCCCTGCCCACGTCGGAATTCCAGCAAGGTAAATTCTAAGCAAGGTACATTCTAGTGGAGAGACTGGTGCCCTACCTTGGCTATCCAAGATGCGATAAACAATTAAAGCGGAGTTCACTGACTTACGGAAACACTTCACTAACACTTCCGTAAACAGTATCGTCTTCGTTGATGCCGTTGTTTGGGTTTGTTTTGTTTGTTTTTTATCAAAGAGTTGGTATACTATTTTAATGGATTTGATATAATTACAACAGGGACTGTGTGAGATTTCCAAAGGTCAACCGTTTCTATCACTGCTAAAAAATCGCCGAAGCGAAAACGAATTGTTGAAGCACGGCCACCGTACAAAAATAAACTGAAAGAATTTAACTGAACAGGAATGATTTATAATTAGAACTGTTATTCTTTGATTGTTTGGCATGAAGAAATATAGAACTAGGTGAGACAATAAATAACTTTAATAAATATTACTTAATTATAAGTAGAATCATTTTCCTATTCAATATGAAACGATCTCCAATGAAGAAACCCTTACAGGTTGCTTCCTGCTATGAACCATTAAACAGAGTAATTTGAGTAAAAATGTGTCCCGGGGCTAAATGTATAGTAATTATATTATTTTTATTAATATTTAATATCCATTCTTCCTTTAAACCCTCAACTCTAAACAGCTGGAACAGAATGATTCTCTAGGGTCCTACATCATTTATCACTGTTGAAAATTGGAATGTGACGTGTCGCGACCTTTAAGGCCATCATGTAGAAAAAGAACAATATAGCCAGAACTAGTTTGCAGTGGAAACGAAGTTAAATATTTTGTCCGCAATAACCTAATGTATTTTTATGACCAAAAAAAGTTTACTCGAGAAGCACGCACACATTGGTTGAATTATCATTTCACTTATTGTTCTTGGTGACCTTTTAATCAAGTAGTTAGAAACCTGTCTAACAAACTCCGAAACAGAATACAACTGATCGAAGTTCAATAGTTTGCCAACAATACTCCACACATATTATGAGAATAAATCATTTTAAATTAAATTTAACTGTTAAGACAGAATTACCTCAGCCATAATTGATCCCAGCCCGTAATCAATATACAATGTACCAGGCATACTAAACTTGTGCTGTCTGTCTACAGTAATCTCTACTTGAGAACAGTCATTAAGCTAGTTGACCGACATTTTAGGTCCTAAATCGACGATTTTAGTCGAAAACACTAAATTTTAAGAAGTATATAATCAGCTTTTATTAAATAAAATTGAAAACTTATGATTAGTATTTTTGTGTATAACAGATGTGAATAGGGCCGCATTACAAAACAGTATACTAGTTGTTGGATATGACGGCCATGTAGAGCAGAGTTCTATTCTCATAGAGGCGTACATAGTTCTCTTTGTGCAGAATGCATACCAGGTCCAGTACACGAATCGGACACAACAGAACGTAGTGCATGTAAATGTGAACTTGACCAATCTTATAGAAATCTAACCACCTATTCGTTGCCAAATATCGTCTACCCTATTAGTTTATATAACATTATTAATATTTTGTCAAAACACGTGTACGGTGTGCATAATAATAAATGTGATATTTTTTTTATGTATCTCCACTTGTTATTATCCACCTTCCGCAAAACAGATCTCATCATTATCACGGTTTCCTGTTTTCTACGGAGTTTTTATTTTTTTATTTTTCTAATCTTGCATATTTTGGATAACTAATCAATTGATATTAAACGGCCTCGCGCATCCAGTCCCACAACTATATGAATAGAGTAATTACGATTCTACGTTCATCTGGCATCCACGATCTACTCCCTACATTATCGCTGAAGGATCGCTACACTACTCACTGTCAAAGGGTCTCAGATCTGATGAGAGCCCCATTCACGGCAGGTTGCCCTTTTTGCCAAAATGATTAACATATTTATATACCTTGGCAGTTGGAATTCGATATAAGAGTAGGCTATATTGCCGCTGCCCGGGCAAAATTTCCCAAATAGCACACTGTATGGCGTATGCCTGTCTTCATTAGCCCAGCATTGGAGCAGAACATCATTTCATTTACATTTATATAAGACAAAATTTCATATAGTCTTTTCCCAGATATGTCAGCAGTGTTGAGGACGAAAATTATAGCGCCAACTTTATATCATGTCCCATGGTTGCATTTTTCTCGAAATTAAATACTAAACCAATGTTAAAAAAAATTTTGCCTATTAATAGAATTAATAAGCTTGATTATTATTATCTTGAATTTAAAATAATTTCTGGAGTTCCATAGCTGTTGTTGTTTGTTAGTTGTATTTTACGTCCGCTTCAACCGAGGTGATATCGACGACAAGTTCCATAGCCTATCGAATCAGATTAAATGGATAATTTCTTTATTTTATAACTTACAGATTCTTTTGTTACCTGGTTAAGCAAGTCAAATAGATTTTCTTGCTGATATATTCGAGACTATTTCTTCTTTGCGTAAAAGTACTGATGATCGGATTGACAGAATGCCTATCGCTAAACACAACTTGTACATTATAAACAGAAAACCGTTTGCTTCAAGCTGCAAGGTAGTCGTGTTCAGTCTGATTCAAATGCAATCTAGATTACGTGGAAATTTTTTTAAAAATTTCTAATTGAATGAGATTTTCGTGTTTATTCCAGAGAATTATGGTCAGCATTTACGCAAAATTAGCAACACGAATTTAATAGTGAGTCGTTAGAAGGGTAATGGAATTAAAGTAGAAAAAAAAAGTAATTCCAAGATTCTAAAATTAGGAATCTTTCTATCAGGCTGAATCCCCTTAACCCAAGGCATGTTCTAAAGGAGGGTCACTGTATCTCATACGTTCTTATATTGAGCGGTGTATTAGGTTTTCGCTAAGACGTATAATACGGTTACCCGTGGGCTAATTCACGGGTTTATCGGGATCAAATTCGCAAATCTGTTTTCTACGGCAAAGAGAAAATACATTATCACCGCGAACACATACCAACATCATTTATAAAATCACTGAATAAAAGTCCGTACAAGAAGTATGGTGGGGATGTTCTATAATAGAAATGAAATGGGGTTTAACGTCCTTCTGTTCTGCTCCTACTGTGATAATGAAGACGTGCGATAATGGAAATTTGGCCCGGATAGCGACGTTATGGCCTATTCATTCGTATTACAACTGTCAAGGGTGTACACCGGACCTCGGGTTTTCGTCTCATCCGAACGACTATACGCTGTCTTTTACCAGATCCTCCTTCCTACACCACTGGCAAGGGGGAACATGCCGGAAATCCCGATGAATTTTCTTGGTCAACGCAGTTATCGAACCGTGGCTCCCGTTCTATAATAGACTAAATGGAATCATATATAACAGCATTCCTAAATATGCAGTACGTACGAGCTAAATCTGCCTATTTCAAGTCTTTTTTTCTGACTTCAAATGTTATATTATTTAGACAATTATCCAAATGTCAAGCCCGTGCATAATCAACTCAATAGAGCATCGGACGGCCGAGATATTAAATAGATTAGAACACATTAGCGCTATATAAAAATGTAATGTTATACTGAATAATCGAGACTTTATTATTATTATCGAAGCAATGGTACGCGATAATCCAGGCTATTTTCACTAAAACCTTTTGATTGGACTCCTTTGAATCCACTCCGGGATATCATCTGCCTTTGATATTGTGATTTTATTTTAAAAATGTTTAATAAACAATTTGAGCGCTTTTTATCAGGATTAAGCCTTAAGCCGTGAAAATTTGGATGTTTTCCGAAAATGCAAATAAGACACAGGGAAATTTAAAAGTAACTCTTAATTAACTAGTGCCTTCATTTAATCTAATAGTTGATAGGTTTAAAGCATCCACGCCTTCCTAGGCTAAATCAGCCATTTTATAGCATTTGACGGCTGACAAGTATATTTATAAATAGACCTGAATTAAAAGTCCGCAAACGAGCTGCAGAGGTATCAATAGTTTATCAATGAGGACATCCAAATTGTGTAATATTTTAAAAGTAGTATACCCAATTTAATTAAGCAATTCCAAAATATGTAAATACTTACAGTTTGCCAGACTTATTTACAGCAAATTAAAGAACGAAAAAGTGAAATAAAAATTTGTTTTATATTAGAGTCTGTTTATTGATATTTTCATTGTAAAATGAAATGGCGTTTAACGTCCGACTGGGGTATTGAAAACGGGCATGTGCTATGGGGGGAAAGTTTGCCCGGACAGCGGCACAACGACCTACTCTTATGTGTGTTCATTGTGATGACATGTCTGAAAAAAATCGACAGTTCCCCCTTAAATGTAATATGAGTTCACTGTATCACTTGTTGTGGAGACGGGCGTTAATTTCCACATTAACAGTAGTAATTTATTTGTGCCACTTTCTATAATTGATTGAAAATTTTATTTTACCAAATTCGGTTTTCAACAGCGTAATGTAAGCTAAATTACAATTTGTATGCAACAAATACGAAATATCAATCAGATTAAAAATAGAAACATCGAAAGATTTCAACGAGGATTGTAGGTGGCGCTGGGTTTTGACCATATCCCTGCCGAAGATTCGGAATGTTGACAAATTTTCAATTCGTCATATTTTTTTTAATACTGAACGAATTGAAACACCGTGGAATGGTATTCAACTTTCACAATATTGAAGTTTAAATTCATTTTATTTATTTGTGTTGATGCTTGGCAACGACTTGTGGAATCTTGTTGAAAGGTCGCAGTGAAATCGTAAACGTTTTATTTGATTGTAGTTCGGGGGCGATTCCCGACCCTCAAATGCTTACCAAAGTCTTTAAGGTTTTGGCAAAATTTCTATTTGACCTATAAGTCATGGTTAATAAGACACTAGAATAATAGTTAATAAGGACAATTTCTCTATATTGACTAATCAAATTAACACCACGTGGACATGTGACTCGATATCCGACGTCAATGTAACCAATCTTCATCTAACCAACTTGTTCAAGTGTTGGATCAATATGAGGTTACAAGAACCGAGACGAAATGTGGGAAATTTTATGATTATTGTATTTGTTCATTGATAATCAATTGACTTCGAGTAGTATTTCGTTTCGTTTTCTTTGATATCAAATTTAACT
Organism: Patella vulgata; assembly: GCF_932274485.2. Lineage (NCBI taxonomy): Eukaryota > Metazoa > Mollusca > Gastropoda > Patellidae > Patella > Patella vulgata. The sequence goes on along the minus strand of NC_065884.2, from coordinate 60,635,141 downwards.
TGCTGGGATTTAAAAACAGTTTATACGTCAAATGTTGTTACATCATATTTTTTCATCTAGCGTTAGAAGTCAAATGTGTGTCATCGCATTCCCGTGTCCTTAATTGACCCTGACAAACTCTCTTTTCCAAACAGTAATCATTACTCGCCCACCTTAAAGGGCGTATAGCTCTATTCTTTGGAACCTTAAATAGACTAAAATGGGACTTAAAGGCATATATTAATGTAATAAGAATTATATAAAGTGATTTCCGTTCAAATTTTTACAAAATATAATTGTAATGTCTAATCGATTTTGTTCGGTGAAACTTGTTAAAAGCCAAATTTAAACGGCGATCGTCTACGCCTGCTTAGACCATTCTACACGGGCTTTTTATTATTATTATTTTCTCGTTTGTGAATCGGCCATAACTGTTTACTTCAGAAGGATATGTTTTGATTAGTTCATTACAAATGGCGCCCAAAAAGCACAGTTCACGACTTGTGTACTGATTTCAAAAGGTCCACTGTACCTTAAATATTGGATATTAGTATCTCATATTCTTACGGCGAGATAACAACATCTCTATTGAACGAAATGGATCAATATTGAATTCTAATTTAAATTTTTAATTTCGAAATAATATTGAGTTACAGGTTTAGCTCCTAATATTTATGATCAAGCCATAGTTAAGATGCGGACTGACTGAGCTGTAACAGGATCCCAAATATTAAACGCGACCCCAAAATAGTTCTTAGAAAATATTTGTATAATTAAATGTCAGGGTTTTAACTAACGGTGAACACATATTTCGCAGCTGCGGCAAGGCACGGAGCATTTAAATGTGTGGGAATATGATGGACACTGAACAAAATATGGCCCCTTTGCACAATTATGGTCATCGCAGTTATATATAATCGGGGGGCTGAATGGCCGAATGGTTAGCACGTTCGCTAAGTCACTGAGTCAACTGGCGTGATTTCGATTTCCCGGTTGTTCATGACAAGGAGTAGGGTTGCCTGGCCAACCTCGTGGGTTTTCTCCGGGTCCTCCGGTTTCCTCCCACTGCTAAAGACCCCTACGCGCAAGCGAATTATTGAAATAAAATTGAACCATGTGTTAGTCCCGAAATGACCTAGTTTGTATCGAGTGGACGTTAAACCTCATTCCTCTCTATATATATGATCGGCACAATAGCACTTTACAGTTCAAAGGACAAAGCACTTTTATGTGGATAAATGTCTTCAGAGGGCAAAAAACGTATATGTTAAAAAATGTCTTCAGATTCAGTTTAATATTGACATTTAAATGTGTTGCCAGCTTGGGTATTGTGTTTTTGTGTTTATATTATATTGTAAAGTTTTCTTGCAGTTTATCATTATGATTAATTGCACACCTTCCGTTGAATCGATCTTGTTTTGTAATTTATATATTACGAAACGAAATGAAATGAAATGGAGTTTAATGTCCTACTGTTCTGCTCCGACTCGAGTAATGAAGACGAGCATACGCCATTCTGTATGCTATGAGGGAAATGTTGCCCGGACAGAGGCGCTATGGCCTACTCTTATATCGAATTCCATCTGCCAAGGATTCTTTTAAGTGCACGCCCATGTGTACACGGGACCTCGATTTCCGTCCCATCCGAACAACTATACATTGCCCCTTGCCAGGTCCTCGGTCCTGTACCACTGATTTGTGTATTACATACAGCGCACAATTGAACGTAATACAATTATTATTTATTATATGAGTTAATGAAGACAGGGATACAGTGTCTTATGGGGAATTTGTCAAATTAAAACTGTCAATGGTTCTTTTACGTGCACGCCAAATCACAAACCTGTGTCAGGCCGTCCCGCCTACCACCATTGGAAAATCACCGAAGATCTGAACCAGGAGTTCTTGCTTTACTCACTGAACCGGAGAACGCTAGATCGGAGACGGTCCTGCACATATGACGTCATATGTGGATTTTGCTTTAGGATTAGGGTAAGGGTTATACTTGGTCCAGGGTTATGGTTAGGTTTAGGCTAGCCCTGTTTACATCTCGAGACGTTGACGAAATCTGCAGGTCCTAACTCTTACCCTAACCCTCACCCACAATCCACATATGACGTCATATGTCCTAAAATATGAAGGACCGTCGCCGATCTAGCGTTCTCCCACTGAAATACTATGACTCCCAGTTCTCCTATAAGCATACTGTCATCTTTCTGTTGGAGAAACTGGCATATCACAGATCGTGACTACGTTTTTAAAATCAAACTTTCTGTTTTTAAAATGAAGTTTATATTTCTTATTTGTGATTCTTTTTTTTTATATTCATCTTATTAAAGCAGAATCTGCAAAAAGTCCTTTGCATTTCAATGGAGTATATTCTGCATCACGCCTGTCAATTAAAGACAGAATGAAAGAGATAGTATTATGCACCTGGCTTCAACTTAATACTGATAGTACTCACTTTTGCCTTTAATTTCAATTATTTCTATTTTGTAATCTAATCTAGTAGACGAAAACGAAAAAGACAATACGCGTAAGAATCTCAATGCACGAGGTAATGTTTTTCCGATATGAAATGAAGTCTAATCAAGGAAGATTCCTTGCTACTAGATGTCAGAAGTCAAATCATTGAAAGATATTTCAAAATCCCTGATTAAAAAAAAGTTTCTAAGATTGTTCTGTTTCATAAAATTGAACGTTTCAAAGCTTCAATTATTTTGACAGGCATTTCAATCATCCCATCATTAATTTGTATGAGAGCGAGGACATGATTTACTTATGCCTAGGAAAATAATTGTTATTGAACTATTGAAAACTACAAAACCCTGCATATTGGTCGCATCGTACGGAAGATGTGTCATTAATAAAGATCGAAATATTCACGTTTTCTCCGGGTAAACTAGACTACTAAGTAGATAATTATGTTAATCGAAACTAAAGACGTTACCGTGTAATATGATTAACGGTGCTCTGTTTTATTTTAGCCCCCTGTGATAGAATCCATCTGCTGGTGCCAAATTTAATAAGGGTGTTAGTAATAGTTGTCGTTGTGTGGGTAACGGTGTGGTTAAGATACGATGAATTGAATACATGATGAACAACTAGTAGGCGTGACAACTACTGGTTACTGTTATCAATTACAAACTGTTGCTTCATCTTTGTTACATGGACAGGATTTGGTGAAGACCCGAAGACAGGCGATATTGCACAAGAAACGGATCCATGAATATAACTCATCGACTGTTACCGATCAAACCGATTAAATTAAACAATTCAGATGTCAACGGGTAAGCTAGAGAAATTATGTTACGAGTGCAGGGTACACTGTAACAAAAACATCCGTGAAAATAACGTAAAAGGTTCAGCAAACAAAAATTACCTGGAAGATTTTATCCGTATTTGTTTATTCCTGTAATTTACAGAAATTCCTCCAATTAACAAGTGCAAAACATGTCATTGAATTAGAGGCAATTAACTCTTCGCTGTTGTAGCGCACCCGGGGGCTTACCATTGACTTATTACGCAACCTCTTTCCGCTAACATAAGAATACGGAATATCCTAATCCTGTTCGGTAGACGAGAGCAAGGTAACCCAATCCGCTACTCGTCAGTGATTGGACCAGTTTGAGGCCTTCATATGTAACAATTTGCAGGCATGTGAACTTTGATAAAGATAAAGCGACTTACATTGGCCAATCGGTTATTCTGTCCGGATTACGAGAAGGTATACATTTATGAAAATACTTATAATCTGATTAACGTATAGTGAATAACAATACACTTTATAGATCTTATAAATAATGGAAATTGGATATACATGACATGTAATATACCAAGATTTACAAAATATGATTCTTCATATTATGGTTAATAAATTGAAACGAATACTATTAACGCAATAATTATTAGGAATTGTTATATATGTATACAATTACTTATCGTTGCGTTTGCAAGCATACATAATCGTGGAAGCAAATTGTGGGTTGATAGCAAATCATGAATGACATCAATAACAAAAACGATGCGGAACATGCTACCACGACAACATGTTGCTAACCCCAAATGTATTGTTCGGTTTTAAATGACACATAATCTAATATGACATTTAGTACAGGAATGAATCCCAATAGTGGCCTTCCGGGTTGCGTTCATGAAGATCTTCTGGGATTTTCTAGCAATGCTGGGTTTACAGAAGAGGATTTAGCAGAACCATATTGACGTTGATTCACCATTTCCAGAAAATGAGATATCATTTTCTATTTCACCTAATTTTACGTACATGGTTACAATAAAGGTATTTTCCTTCAATCTGCCTACATTTATATTTCGTGTAGCACATAACCGATCATGACTCATACTTGTATTATACAACGTTAAAGTTTGGCAAATATTCCCTTATTGTTAGTTTGAGTGGTCTGTATCACTACAGTAGGACGTTAAACCCCATTTCATTTCATTTCATTTACAAGACCGGGACTGTACAGTGCAGTGGATGCTTACGACTAGCCCCCGGATCTATTCACTTGATCTGATGTGTACGTTTGTTGTTTGTAATGTAGATATATTGTTCATAACAAAACACAACACATATATTGTGTCTTGTTCGTACATTTGTCGTGTATATTTGTTTGTGTGTGGTGCACTCCTCCTGTACATACTATTAACAGTTTTGGTGTGATTATCCAAAACCATGTCCATGTTACATTTTATCGTTTTGTATTTACGAACTTTCGATTAGCGGCCATAATTTTTTGATCATGGATTTTACTCCTTGTGACACAGACTCAAGGGTCAAATATTTATTATTAGATTTCCTTTGTTTGTGATTGAATACTCAATGACTGATCAACTGACACAGTCTGTAAGCTCAAACGTGAATTTTCTGATTGTGTCTGTATATGAATTAATTTCTGTATGTTGTTTGATCTTGGGTGGAGGGGGTGTGGGAGTGCCGAATGGTTAGCGCGTGCGCGCTGCATCAAAAGGTCTTTTGTTGAGTCAACTTGCGTGGTTTCGATTCCCCGGTTTTACGTGACAAGGAGTAGGGTCGCCTGTCCAACCTCGTGGGTTTTCTAAGAGCCCTCCGGTTGCCTCCCACTGCTAAAGACCGCTACGCGCAAGCGGATTATTGAAATAAAATTGACCCATATGTTAGTCCCGAAATGATCTACTTTGTGTCGAGTGGACGTTAACCCCCCCCCCCCCTCTCTCTCTCTCTCTCTCTCTCTCTCTCATTCTCTTGGGTGGAGGTTGTGTGGAGTTGACGTAATAATATCTCTATAAAGCGGGAAGTTGGTCATTGTCCGTGTATAAAATGAGGCTAATTTGATAAAGTACTATAACAGTAGAGACTAAGATAGAAGTTAAGTTGAAAAGGGAATAGAGAGTATATAAATAGTGAGAGTTGTGACACCCGAGGCTTGAAAATTACACATAGATGGTCATAACAAAATGTCGATGATATGTTAACTCTGCAAAGCTAAGCGGTTTCGCTCGTCGACATCGCGCATACGAAGTGGTAGCTTCTGGTATCCTGGCGCTCTTTTATCGGTTATAATTATGATTCATTGTTTTGTGTATTCATACAAGAATCTTAAAAAGTTTAGACTCAACGCATTGAAGTAGTATCGCACGCTCAGTCAAGTGACTCGGGCGTCATTTTTTCTTTTGTATTCCCATGTGTACAGAAAAATTGCTAAAAAAAAATTGGGGAAGCTCTTCTATTATATAAGCATTATGCCGACTTTTTCGCCGGCGGAAACCCGAAAATGGAAAGCGAGCCTTACTGTGACAAACATTTAATCTGGAAGAAAAAGTCGAATGACATTTCCATTTTATGACCACCATTTAATTATATTTGGGCTTATGGGGAAAGTAAATTCTCAATTTATTTTCAATATAAATCATAGATATTGTACTTATTCATCATAATCTAATGATCATTACACCCGTTACAATATACATTACAATATTAAGGAATAATTCATACGCAAATTACGTCCACTGGGTTCTAATCAAATGTTCGACGAGAATTGTCTTGGTATGTTAATGTTAAGGAGAGGAAGTAGTGTTTCTTAAAGAGATAATAAAACGAGTTTAATATACCTCTGTGAAAATATCAAACAGTAAAATTACCAACTTGACGAAGATGCTAAAAGTTTGTATGTTCAAGTCTATTGAATCTATATTCAAGATGTATATGGTTGTGTCAAACGGTACACGACCAATATTTTTCTATTTTTTTATCAGGATCTATGTCTGAGACACAGTTGACGCACATAGTTTGCCAACATTGAATAACTTCCGGTGTGGAAAAAGAGGCGAGGTGTCGCTTAAACGGTGAAACTGTACCTAAACAATAAATTGACGCAACACTTTGGAAACGTGAACAATTGCATCCTTAGCATTTCCGGCATACAAACTAACCATGGATTCGAATTTGTGATTAACCGGGCCTAGTAGATGTTATTGAATATACGTGTATGGGATAATATATTCGACAAAATACCATTATATCATATAGTATAGTACGTATGTTTGCAGATATAGCAATCCATGCAAGTAAATCCGGAAAGTAGCTGCAGTTTACGATCTTTTAATTAACATTTCAATAAAGATTCCTTTACGTATGATCGGGTAAAGCTTTCTACAAGGACACTATTTAATAATATTTTTCTGACTACAGGTTCGACCAATAACTATTATGCCAATATCACTTAACTTTTAACCCCTGGTGGTCACAACAAGTGGAGAAATATTAACTTTTATATTTCCTCAAAAGCCCAACTATGTCAGACCACCATTTAATTACACGCTGGACAATTTATACTATGACCGAAATATCAATTAAGTTACGCACTGGATCGCCAAGGCTACGATTAAGTTTACCGTAATAACCATTAAATTGCAGACAGGACTTTGACCACGTGTACTGTAACAGCAATGAAATTAATCACATTATTCCCTAATTAGGTTCATATAGTATTATTGTTAGGATTACGGCGGCCATTGGGGATTGCTTTTAGTTCCCTAATATGCACCCAACGGATAAATATCAATGATCATATTCTATAACCCTAGCCAACTGGAGTACACTTCAGGGAATTGTTGATCACAAATCTATGGTTAATTCTCTTAACTCAAGCATACTATACTCGTAAAATATTTTACTAATAAGTTAAATTCCCGTTGATCGCGATTATTTTGAACTTTATCTACCCTTTCACGACGTAATCCACGTTAGAATGTACTCAGATCGATTATTCAACACTTGATTAAGACAATTTAAATACAATATCAACGGTATATAATCTAATAGGATTTTAAAAAGAGGCCCATCAAAATATTTTACCCAACTCTTATAGGTGACGGGGGATCACGTGGCTAAGTGGGTAAGACGCTGGCTCGCTAGCCTGGAGGTCGGGTGTTCGATCCCTGCATTGGCCGAGAAAGTTCATCCAGGTTTTCCGGCGTGGTTCCCCCTTGTCAGTGATGCAGGACGGAGGGCCTGACAAGGACAGCTGTCTAGTCCTTCGGATGAGACCAAAAACCGAGGTCCCGTGTATAAATTGCAATGCACGTAAAAGATCCCTTGGCAGTTGGAATTCGATATAAGAGTAGGCGATAATGCCGCTGCCCGGGCAAAATTTCCCTCATAGCACACTGTATGGCGTATGCCCGTCTTCATTAGCCCAGTATAGGAGCAGAAGAGTATTACGTTGAACCCCATTTCATTTCATTTCATTTCTTATAGGTGACGCTGACTTGTATATATCACTTGTGGAAGGGATTGCCTTTTATAGACTTTCACAATTTTGTCTAAAGGGTTTAAAATCTCACCGCCCCTCAAATGACGATCAGTGGTTTTAAAGTTATACCGATTATCTTTAAAGGGAAGAGTTGTAGATTCCACAAGGTATTCATTGAAATAGTGAGACTGAATATGAGAGAGAGAGAGAAATGGGGTTTAACGTCCACTCGACACAAACAAGGTCATTTCGGGACTAAGATTAAATATAAACAGCAACGCCAATATGTACAAATATTACCGCTTTTACTTTCGAAATTTGGGCCGGGGGGGGGGGGGGGTGAGGTAGATGGTCGAATGGTTAGCCGTGCGTGCTGTATCATAAGGTCTGTCATTGAGTCAACTGGCATGGTTTCAATTCCCCGCTTGTACGTGACAAGGAGTAGTGCCGCCTGTCCAACCTCATGGGTTTTCTCCGGTTCCTCCAGTTCCCCCCCACTGCTAATAAAAACGGGCATACGCCATGCAGTATGTGGTATGAGGGACATTTTGCCCGGACAGCGTCGCTACGACCCACTCTTATTTCAAATTTCAACTGTAAAGGGCTCGCCAATGGGGTTTCGTCCCAACTGAACGACTTTAGTGTAGATATGACGATTGCCATCCAGTATTATTATAGCTTCCAGCCATCATTGTAATAAAGCTGCGATGAGGGATTCGTATTCTTGCTGGCTATAATGCGTTGACAATTTGAAGATGCACTAATTGTAACCTTTGAATTCAGACCTATAGTACTGTCTATACTGAATCTAAGACACCTCCACTCATCCACAAAAACAAAACAAAACAAAATACTGTACTTTAAACCAAAGAAAATCATAAAAGACAACACATCAAAAATAACACCCACCGAATAAAAGACCAACAATAATACCCTGGATATTGAGCTGAAGGCTAAATTTAATATTAGGCAAGAAAATAAAGCAAAAAGAGGGAGAAAACAAATATGAACTAATGATTTTTTCATAACCTAGTCAACGAGGGAAATCATTTGAAAATGCAATTTTCCTAATTACCATCAATAAATGTCCAGAGAATATCAAACTCGACACCTTTTTTTTTTTATCTATAATTGTTTTAGTTTACAATTGGAAATACTTTCGTTAAAAATTCAGATTGTCATTGGGGATTTTTGCAAGACGGATTAATTCTGTGTAGGTTAATATAATAAAAATTTTAGCTTTATGGGAATGTTTCTAGCAAGTGTGAAATGGTATGTGGTGTTCTAGAGAGCATGGGATGTGACACACTGTTTTATGCATGACATATTTCATTTGTTTTAGTTAAACTAGGGCTAGGGTTCGGACACCACTTAGACTTGTTCTCCTAATCAACATTCAAGACGCATGTATGGCTGGAAAGGACGAATAAACACTTTAAATGTTCCTCTCTGTTTTCTCTCAAATGATTACGCTAATCGGGCTAGTTGTTTTATAAAACAGGAATTGGTATCGGGTGTTCGCGAAGGAGTGATCAAACAATTTGTTTTTGTTTTTTTGCGTTAGACAAATGTAGCAGCATTGTTAAGGCCCCCAAAACTATTTGAGTTCGACGATTTATAAAAATGGACTATCGATAAGACATGATATGACATGGGATTTATCGTCCTTTTTTCGGTCTAAATATCTATAACAAGAACACGATGCCGCGAATACAAGTTGAATTCGTCAACATGGGCAAACATAATGCGTCTTAAGTTACAAAATAATCAGATTCAACACCAAGACATTCTTAACTGATCTGATCAAACTGGATTCTCTTATTTAAAACAAAAAGTGCCGAATGGGAATAATCAAGATAATTAAAATTGACAAAGGAAATTGAAAATATGTGTATTCATTCGATTCAATAGATTAAAGTCTGACTGCGTCAGACAAGGGTAATTGGGATCCCTTGCAAGTGAAAGTCAAATCTCTAAAAGGAATATCCGTCCTAAAATGATTCAGTTCTGTTCAGTATTTACAAAGATGTGGTGAACTAAAATTTCATCGATCGACTCTCCACGCTATGGAATAAGCCCGCCTCTATGAAATGATAGGCCTATTTTAAATCCGTTTGAATGCACGTCAGGAGGTTATCTGGCATTGGTATTTTGATTTTGTTGTCTTAATTAAATATTAAATAATTAATCTAAGTACATTAATAGTGTGGATTAAGCCGTGATATTTTAGCTAAAATTGAAAATGGCGAATTGTTACTTTAAAACTACATGTACATGTACAATTAAAGAAAAAAATTCAAAGAGTATGTCCGTTTATACTACGATGATAATACTCGGACAGTGAGAGAATTCCGGGTTATCATTTGTAAACTTGCAATTGAAATATGTACAATTTGAGGATAGTCATACATAATACCCCGAAGCACAGGGTGGGGAAAGACGAAGGCTTGAGATGGAGTGATTTGATTTGTGTTGGGTTTTTCAAAGCTACTTGACGTTGGCTATTCACAACGGCACAGCCAATAAGAAATTACAGCAACCGTGTCCTTTAATATAGAACATATTTACCGGCATAAATCACCTGAAAATTGGTTAATTTGTTTTATTTCATCAATTACGGAGGCATACAATGGCTATGCGTGTCAACTCGCATCCCAGCAGCTAACCATAATTCAATCACGAGTAACACAAATTCAATTTAAACCCAAATTGGGTAAATTTGTGATTTTTTTGATAAAAAAGATGAAAAAAAAGGCAGTATCATATTATGACCGCTCGGTTTTCTATCTTCATCAATCAGAGTACAATTAAATTAGATATCTTCAAGAACGGTTAATTTGTACAAATCTTTAAAAACGGAACCCTTAGTACTTTGAAAAAGAAGCCCCGCTCAGTGACGCTTTCTGGAATCAGTAGTAGAAGATTTGTGTTGCAATTTCGGTAGTCTTGTTAACATACGTTATATCACATCCAGTACCAATGATAAATTGGAGATTCATCACCTGGGGTGTTTTATTGTTAGGCAAAGTGGACAGGCATTTTACCTCGACAATCAAATTTGCACCTACTATAAATCTCTGGAACATATATTCTAAATCTCGGGAACGTATATTATAAATCTCGGGAACGTATATTATAAAGCTCTGGATTTTCATAATGAACGTAATATATCGCATTTTAAGCAACAGTGGGAACGAATCGCGTCATAATTCAGGTCACATGGTGGTGTATTTAAATCACTTGGATGCATCACGGCTCGTCATTTCTTCAAAATGGTAATATCTCGAAAACTACCCGCATTTAATTTCAAGAGCTTAAATTTTCACTGAATACAAGAGTGTATGATCTGTTGCCCGAGTTCCTTTAATGTAATGGATCTTCTCTAATAATCACCGGGCGTTTAATATCAAAATACATAGCACGTTTCAGATTCTTTAAATCGTGTATCTCAATTTAATTACCATTTGGTTTGGCAATTATTTGATATAATTGAAAGAAATACGGGTACGCTTTTTGAATAATTTAGCCTCAGGATTTCGAAAATTGCTATTAGAGTACGACGTATCTACACTAGAACAGTGTAATCAAGTAGGGCGACATTTTGGTCTGCATTTAGCTAGTTTTAACCAATTTTACTATCAAGAAGTTACATAAAGTTACCTCAGAGTTATTGCATTATTATCTTCCCCTGGGCTACCGAGATTAATATCGAACCATAACGTAATATGATTATCGATATAAATAACGTTCTATATTGCATATATTCATGTGTAGGGCCATATATACTTTGTCTTGTTCGTATACAAAATTTCTAACTCAATTCAGTAGTCTTCTGAAGTTGTTTTTCCCGGAGATTCTCTCGAAACAGTGATGATAATTAGTTGAATAAATCTGGAGGCCAACATGCAGGGAATCTCACGCGATTTCTTTGATAATAATCATTAATTGAATATAGACATATGGTGGTCTGTCAGCTTGTTGCGAACACTAAAGTAGACAAAAACTTATTAAACGTTTTGAGCTGAACGAAGAACTTTACTCTCAAAGGGGTGTCATCCCGCTATTGTCTTTCGTTAGATAAAATTAATTTATTATATCTTAGATTCAAGCAAAAAAAAAAAATAAAATAAAATAAAGCATTAGGCTGGATTGATCCAATCTGATTAAAACACAGATCCTATTTCGTTTCGACTTTTATAGTTCAAAATTTCGTTTTACTTGTCTTTACTACACTGGGATCTGGAAGAGTTGTTATATAACCCGCGTTAAGGTTGATGTGAGGTATTAGCCAATGAAACGTTATGTTGCAGCGAGTTCTTGGCGCGCGATGCACGGAACTGTGAGTATCCTACTAGAAACATCAACGCTGATTAGTTAATCAAATGTCTGACGTCATAGGGTCAAAAGCCGCTCGTATTACCCCTGGCACGACTCCCACAACAACTGGTTAGATCTACATTGAACGAAGACAAACTGTTATTCCCAAACAACAAATTACAATATGAAATCCATTGACAATCAACAAAGGTATTTTAGATTCCCATTTAAATCAAAGGGGTCCTTATTATGAATAAAGTGTAACAAGTACGTGGCTCTCGACAGCAAGGCCCAATTTGCAGTAATTTGTAGAGGTGTTACAGGTTACATGTAGAAAAATTACGAAACTTGATAATCTAGATATTAAGGGAGGGGGTCACTATCAGACCACTAAATATTCGTTCCGCGCTATTATATAAAGGAGGCCGAATCATAAAAGTAAATGTAAACCATAACTGAACTGTGCAGAGTGGGTCGACTTGACATCATTACAAAACTATACAAACCAACAAATAAACATGAAGGTCGGACAACAGGAAATGGCTATACTTAAAGATCTATCCTTTTAACCTCAAGTTACGCAACAGAAAGTCATCTTCCCCATAAATGGCTTATAGGAAACAATTTTATTAATAAGTTGTTGATGAAGTGAGCAGCAGTGGGCGTTTTGAATATCAGACATAATCAACCGGATACGTTTATAACTAATATTATTAATTTCTATTCGGAAACAAGCCACTTTGCCTCTACTTAATTAATAATAACGTCCTGCAATTCGACCATTAAATTAAAGGTAACATTTAAGATCACAGGTATCCCTAAAACGATGTAATCACCTTTCCTTATCTAAAACAATACAGTGTTTAATTCTTCTTACATGGGCAGGTGAAGGCTGTGTCGTTATATCACGGAACGAAAAATACACATTTAGTTTGAGAACCCGTGCCAATTAGGCACCATTAACAAAACCACTTTAGCCCACCTGAGCTTAATAGATCCGATCAGAAAATCCCTACAACTTTATCAGATTTCCGTTGAACTTCGGGCAGGTTTACGGTGTCGATATTTTTGTCAGTGTTTCGAAATGTGTTTGAAGTTTCCCGATATCGCGACTAAACGTGGATGGTCTTAATGCTGAGGTTGCCGTTCCCTACCATTGTACAATAACCATGCTTTGATAACTCCCATCTAGAACAAATCGGGAAATTGGATATGATTTCTGACTTTTTCCTAAATGTGGACAGTGTAAACCTTGCTTAAGGCTGACAAAATGGATGTCGAGTCGTTTGTCAACACTTGATAGGCGGGGTGCAGTTTTGAAAACACGTATATGAAATGTGGTTTAACGAGCCACTTTTCTGCACTAAGCGAGCTAACGAAAGCGGTTAAAAACCCTTAGGCGCAATAATACACCGCTAACCTTATGTATGACTGACCAAACAATGGTCTACTTTAAAAACAAAATGGGCTCTAACGTCCTACGTTTCTCCACCAAACGAAATAATCTATACTTAAACGAGATGGTTAATCTCCTGGTACAATTCCATAAAAAGCTGGTTCCAGACTTTTCGACTACTGAAGCGGTTGGTTAATAAATGCCAGATTAGACCACCGATTGTGTTTGTGTGCTTTCCAACACGTAAAAGCACATAATTTAAACATAATAGATCATTAAGTCCGATAAGGATGTATTAGCGCCCACAATCCGACATTAAAGTGCTGCTCAGTGGCGCTATTTCATGCTGGGTTAACAACAAAAGACGACATTGTTGTAAACTTCAGTATCGAGACAAACTGATTACAACCCAGTATAATGGTTTAACCTTTAAGTCAATTAACTTTGTATTTGTATTTGAAAGACGGACCCCTCTCTTTAGCTGTAAAAGTTCCAGAAGCCAGTCCGGTCACACGTGGGGGTAATTGTTTAATTTAATTTTCGACGGAGAGACAACACACGTTACAAAACAGGTTGTCCATTTTGAAACCGTGACTGATGACTTAGAGCAATACCTTTTCAAGATCTAATTTGATCTTGATGTTTCTTTTTTTTCTTACGTTTCTTTGGTTGATCGGGTCAAGCTTAAGAAAAGCCATTGAAAACAAAAGAATGGTATCTTAGACAGCTAATCAAATGTCTCAATAATCCAAATTTTCAAAAGATTTCGAATAATAATCTGTATCACAGATTTTGATTGGTAGATTGATCTGACATCTTCCAAATTACAGTATGCTTATTACTGAACATGCCAAATAAAGACATTTCTGTAGGCCAAGATGAAAATTAAACAAATAATAAGTTTAGTCAAACTGCATGTCTCATGCACATCGCTAAACATATTTTTGCAGCTTGGCTTGTAACTTTTCTGAAGGCGATGTGCCTCCTGAATTGACCAAACCGTGCGACTACAAATTGTTTCCTTTGATTAAGTTGAGGCCCTATAAACCATCGTCGCGATCGCGATGGACCTAAAGAGAAGTAGTCAGGGGTGAAGAAAGTTCAAGGCAAACCTATGCACTGCAAGGCTACGGGTTACTAACACATTTGCTTTCGTCTTCGCATCCTGGATAAAGAATCTCAATTTCTTTAATTTAAACAAAACTATTTACTCTGCCTCAATATAATTGAAGTAGAGCTTTGAATTGTGTTCTGTTTCTTTACACTTCCAATATAGATGCGCGTGGATCTTACATTTGAATGACGAAAACTGGTCATGCATATTTAAATTTTATTTTGTTTTCAACTTCTAAATAGGTAACTGTGATTCCAAGGATTCCGTACAAAGCTCTAATAAACATAATTTCCCCCGGCCGTAGACTTGATTGCGAAATTCAAAGCTTCAACTCTGTCCACGATGATTTTCTACAGATAATAGTAAGGCAGTAGTAGTCGATGTACTATAAAGAACATTCTGAAGCAACCAATTAATTCAGAACCCAAATGTCACATTTTCGATAAATGAAACGTAAGAAACAGAAATAATTCGAGTTTTTTTGAGCTCATGAATAATCAAAGCGAAAAATTCACACATTATTAATAATATTCTTGATAAAATGGGAAAACAATGATTGTCAAAGAGCTTAAAAACTATAATTTTCAATTCGAGAAATTAATGTGTTTATCTCGTATACAGGTCCCTGTGGATTTCTACTGTTTCCGTATCAAATGTAGAACTTCTACATACGTCAATACTTGGGGACTCGGAGTCTTCGATTTTAGATCCTTTTACGAAGATAGACCAAGAACTGGTGACCCGGTAGTGAATACAAGCATATTCTTTTAAAATTGTACTTCGTTGTTACTTCATCTTTCAATGTACATTAAGAGACGATGATGTTCACGATATTTCAAAAACGTAAAGACAATTAATTGTTAGCTATCAGTCGCATCTCAATATCAGTTGAGAAATTGTAAGTACATTTACCCGGACCAAATCACGCCTACCCCGCCCCCCACCCCCAATCCCAGCCCTTTTATCATTGCATACATGACCAAATAAAAAAGGCTAAGAAAGTTAGTTTCAAAACGACCGACGTATCGAGTGAACGTTAAACTCTATTCCTCATGTAGAAAAGCTTTCGTTCTTGAGCCATTTGTTTATAAAGCCTTTGTTTTAAATTGCTATCCAAAGAAATAGTTAAGTTTTAGAATTTTGAAACCGGTACTCCTTCATAGTAAACAACCCCGAGTAAATAGCTAGCACCAGGGTCATTAGATAAGTTCAAAAGTCCCAACCAAAAATAGATTTGAAAAGCATGGATTATTTCGAGGTCGATAAATTCTCTATCAACCATTTCTCCCTTCTGTTTTGATAGAATATCCAAGGCATGTACTATCAAAAGTTCAAGATCTTCAAAATGAGTTTTCATATCAGATTCAATTTACAAGACAGTGTTCTAATATGATCCGATCGCTGTTTTCCTTGTTTTCCCTTTTCAATAATTAAATACCATATATACATGTGCGTGGGAAAATTGTTTTTATAATGGCAAAAAAATAACTTGTAGAGGCCCACTTCATTCAAAAGGTCTGGAGAAAGAATCGAACTGTTGAAACAGCTAAAATAGCAGTTTAGATATCGATATTGTATTTGGGCATGGAAAGGAGACTAGGCACGTACATACGAACGCCCGCGCTGTGCTTCATATTTGTTAGTCCCGAAATGACCTAGTCTGTGTCGAGTGGACCTTAAACCCCATTTCTCTCCCTCTCTCTACAATCTATTGACCACGTTGAACCACTTGACACTTGCGTTACGAAGCTCGATGTACCTGCTTCCCAGTTGATAAATCCATTCTTTTAAATTATATATAGCAGGACGTGGTTTAGCACCCATAGCGGCCATATTCATGGTTTCGATGGTAAACGCACCCTGACCTAGGTGGTAAACGCATCTTGACCTTGTTGTGCTTAGTCATATTCGTGGTGTCGGTGGTAAACGCACGCCAACCTAGGTGGCAAACGCATCTTGACCTGAAGACAGAAACCGACTTCGGATATACTTAGTCGATACATAGTCTTTTGCAAAAATTAAGACCCTGGAGTTGGCAGTAAACGGACCATAGCCTATTTCTACTGGGTATTATTGGTGCTGAATGAATTATAAAGACCATTATCATCCTAACGAGAGAGAGGGAGAGAGGGGGGGGGGGTGCGATTTAACATCCACTCGACACCACAAACCAGGTCATTTTGGGACTAACATATGGTTCAACTTTATTACAATAATTCGCTTGCGCGTAGAGGTGTTTATTAGTGGAAGGAAACCGGAGGACCCGGAGAAAACCCACGAGCCCCTACTCCTTGTCACGTACAACCAGGGAATCGAAGCCACGCCAGTTGATTCAATGACAGACCTTATGATACGGAGCGCACGTAGAGGTTGCCGCGTGGTCTATCGAATGTGTTTTAGATCACAAAGTTTATCATCGATGCAAGGGTCTTGACTCCACACTTGTATGTATGGCAAGTAGGGGGTTGTCTGTGTAGACTCGCGCGTTGTCTGAGCACAAGACTAAAAAACTTGGTTAATTCACGTTGGTTAAGCACACTTTATGACGCTTTATTGAAATGTGAGGCAGCTTGGCTATACGCTGAAAACACGGGTTTGTAAAAATAATCGCAAAACAAATCAAATCAAATTGAAATGAAATCAAATGGAGTTTATTGCAACAAAAAAGAGACGCCTATAACTCTGCCTCAATATAATTGAAGTAGAGCTTTGAATTGTGTTCTGTTTCTTTACACTTCCGATATAGATGCGCGTGGATCTTACATTTGAATGACGAAAACTGGTCATGCATATTTAAATTTTATTTTGTTTTCAACTTCTAAATAGGTAACTGTGATTCCAAGGATTCCGTACAAAGCTCTAATAAACATAATTTCCCCCGGCCGTAGACTTGATTGCGAAATTCAAAGCTTCAACTCTGTCCACGATGATTTTCTACAGATAATAGTAAGGCAGTAGTAGTCGATGTACTATAAAAACATTCTGAAGCAACCAATTAATTCAAAACCTAAATGTCACATTTTCGATAAATGAAACGTAAGAAACAGAAATAATTCGAGTTTTTTTGAGCTCATGAATAATCAAAGCGAAAAATTCACACATTATTAATAATATTCTTGATAAAATGGGTAAACAATGATTGTCAAAGAGCTTAAAAACTATAATTTTCAATTCGAGAAATTAATGTGTTTATCTCGTATACAGGTCCCTGTGGATTTCTACTGTTTCCGTATCAAATGTAGAACTTCTACATACGTCAATACTTGGGGACTCGGAGTCTTCGATTTTAGATCCTTTTACGAAGATAGACCAAGAACTGGTGACCCGGTAGTGAATACAAGCATATTCTTTTAAAATTGTACTTCGTTGTTACTTCATCTTTCAATGTACATTTAGAGACGATGATGTTCACGATATTTCAAAAACGTAAAGACAGTTAATTGTTAGCTATCAGTCGCATCTCAATATCAGTTGAGAAATTGTAAGTACATTTACCCGGACCAAATCACGCCTACCCCGCCCCCCACCCCCAATCCCAGCCCTTTTATCATTGCATACATGACCAAATAAAAAAGGCTAAGAAAGTTAGTTTCAAAACGACCGACGTATCGAGTGAACGTTAAACTCTATTCCTCATGTAGAAAAGCTTTCGTTCTTGAGCCATTTGTTTATAAAGCCTTTGTTTTAAATTGCTATCCAAAGAAATAGTTAAGTTTTAGAATTTTGAAACCGGTACTCCTTCATAGTGGACAACCCCGTGTAAATAGCTAGCACCAGGGTCATTAGATAAGTTCAAAAGTCCCAACCAAAAATAGATTTGAAAAGCATGGATTATTTCGAGGTCGATAAATTCTCTATCAACCATTTCTCCCTTCTGTTTTGATAGAATATCCAAGGCATGTACTATCAAAAGTTCAAGATCTCAAAATGAGTTTTCATATCAGATTCAATTTACAAGACAGTGTTCTAATATGATCCGATCGCTGTTTTCCTTGTTTTCCCTTTTCAATAATTAAATACCATATATACATGTGCGTGGGAAAATTGTTTTTATAATGGCAAAAAAATAACTTGTAGAGGCCCACTTCATTCAAAAGGTCTGGAGAAAGAAACGAACTGTTGAAACAGCTAAAATAGCAGTTTAGATATCGATATTGTATTTGGACATGGAAAGGAGACTAGGCACGTACATACGAACGCCCGCGCTGTGCTTCATATATGTTAGTCCCGAAATGACCTAGTCTGTGTCGAGTGGACCTTAAACCCCATTTCTCTCCCTCTCTCTACAATCTATTGACCACGTTGAACCACTTGACACTTGCGTTACGAAGCTCGATGTATCTGCTTCCCAGTTGATAAATCCATTCTTTTAAATTATATATAGCAGGACGTGGTTTAGCACCCATAGCGGCCATATTCATGGTTTCGATGGTAAAAGCACCCTGACCTAGGTGGTAAACGCATCTTGACCTTGTTGTGCTAAGTCATATTCGTGGTGTCGGTGGTAAACGCACGCCAACCTAGGTGGCAAACGCATCTTGACCTGAAGACAGAAACCGACTTCGGATATACTTAGTCGATACATAGTCTTTTGCAAAAATTAAGACCCTGGAGTTGGCAGTAAACGGACCATAGCCTATTTCTACTGGGTATTATTGGTGCTGAATGAATTATAAAGACCATTATCATCCTAACGAGAGAGAGGGAGAGAGAGGGGGGGGGGTGCGATTTAACATCCACTCGACACCACAAACCAGGTCATTTTGGGACTAACATATGGTTCAACTTTATTACAATAATTCGCTTGCGCGTAGAGGTGTTTATTAGTGGAAGGAAACCGGAGGACCCGGAGAAAACCCACGAGGTTTGACAGGAGCCCCTACTCCTTGTCACGTACAACCAGGGAATCGAAGCCACGCCAGTTGATTCAATGACAATCCTTATGATACGGAGCGCACGTGCTAACCATTCGGCCATCCAACCCCTCTACCATTCTAGCCCATTTCTGCTTGGTATGGCTGGTGCTAATGTGACAAAATAAAGGCAGTCGCCGTATGGGGCTAGCGGGGAAAACAAAGACCGTAGCCGAATGGGGTTTTCGAAAAACTAAAGATAGTTGCCATAGTTAAGACTTTCGTGAAATTGCAAGGGCCCAAGAAACATAAGTTAACTTGCGGTCATACTTTTAAACTTGATCGGAAACACCTAGCCAATATGGTTAAAATAAGAACTTGAATCTGATTATACGTGGTATATGGGGATTACGAACCATACGGAGACTAACAGTCATCCTTAAACTTGCACGATAACATGCTTAGAAAATCCCATCCGCTATAGTTAATCTGACTTCCGCGTTTCTGACTTACATTTCTTTACAAAATCTGATGAAAATTAAAATCGCGTAGCTAAAAACTTTCCACTGTGTTAAGTATTGGTTTGTGCACTGTCTGTACTACCATAGTACCAGCCGTTGCGAGTCAACAAAATAGTATTACATACAGTTGTAACTGCACAACCAATTCTTTCGCAACTTTCAAAATCTCAATAGTACATTCTAATCTATTTTTTCGTAATATTTTGGACCGATGATTGCTTTTTTTAATCTGAAGTGGCAGGAGATCCTCGGACACAGACTGAGTTTTGTTTTTAAATTCACTGCTTTTGACTTTTTAACTTTCATGATGCGTGATCCCAATGTACGCCTAGCGGTTTGTGCTAATCCGTTGAACGTCCATAGTGTCCACCTGGGGTTACATGTATGGTGGACGTCCGTATTGGTGTTGTGATGAATGGGCATTTCAAATTTGCACCAATATGAGTACAAATATATAATAAATTCTACAGGAAACGTTAAATACCAGTTCATGGTACATTCACTAGTTTTAAGACCAAGTTTCAATGCTTAAACACTAGGAACGTTTCTAAACCGCGCCGATACGACTTTAACATAATGTAGCGCTTCCAAAGACATTCAATTATTATTATTATTATTATTTATACTGTGTTGTTATGTATTTATGCATTTCTACATTAGAATGTCGATATTCAGACAATACCATATTGTCGTGTTGGAACACCAACGTACCCCTGCAACATACGTTTCGAGCGCAGTGCCCGGAAATTTAAAACGAAAGTTCTTCAGATGTTTTGTGTATTGTTCCAAGAAAAATTATTTTGTCTACTGCATCGTCGTAAATGTTTATTACATCGAATAGTTTCACAACTGTCAAGTTGCAATGTTGATAATTCGTTTCCACTCATTCACAACTTCAAATTATGGCAGATAACTCTTTATGCCTTGTCGCTAGTTGATTTATTTGGTTTTAGATAACTTTAAAATTGGCTCCTTTATGTCGTACGTCACAATTTCGAAAGGCTAGATTTATTTTAATTGTCTTTCACAGTTTGCGACTATAAAAACATTCTGAAGCAACCAATTAATTCAGAACCTAAATGTCACATTTTCGATAAATGAAACGTAAGAAACAGAAATAATTCGAGTTTTTTTGAGCTCATGAATAATCAAAGCGAAAAATTCACACATTATTAATAATATTCTTGATAAAATGGGAAAACAATGATTGTCAAAGAGCTTAAAAACTATAATTTTCAATTCGAGAAATTAATGTGTTTATCTCGTATACAGGTCCCTGTGGATTTCTACTGTTTCCGTATCAAATGTAGAACTTCTACATACGTCAATACTTGGGGACTCGGAGTCTTCGATTTTAGATCCTTTTACAAAGATAGACCAAGAACTGGTGACCCGGTAGTGAATACAAGCATATTCTTTTAAAATTGTACTTCGTTGTTACTTCATCTTTCAATGTACATTTAGAGACGATGATGTTCACGATATTTCAAAAACGTAAAGACAATTAATTGTTAGCTATCAGTCGCATCTCAATATCAGTTGAGAAATTGTAAGTACATTTACCCGGACCAAATCACGCCTACCCCGCCCCCCACCCGCGCACCCCCAATCCCAGCCCTTTTATCATTGCATACATGACCAAATAAAAAAGGCTAAGAAAGTTAGTTTCAAAACGACCGACGTATCGAGTGAACGTTAAACTCTATTCCTCATGTAGAAAAGCTTTCGTTCTTGAGCCATTTGTTTATAAAGCCTTTGTTTTAAATTGCTATCCAAAGACATAGTTAAGTTTTAGAATTTTGAAACCGATACTCCTTCATAGTGGACAACCCCGTGTAAATAGCTAGCACCAGGGTCATAAGATAAGTTCAAAAGTCCCAACCAAAAATAGATTTGAAAAGCATGGATTATTTCGAGGTCGATAAATTCTCTATCAACCATTTCTCCCTTCTGTTTTGATAGAATATCCAAGGCATGTACTATCAAAAGTTCAAGATCTTCAAAATGAGTTTTCATATCAGATTCAATTTACAAGACAGTGTTCTAATATGATCCGATCGCTGTTTTCCTTGTTTTCCCTTTTCAATAATTAAATACCATATATACATGTGCGTGGGAAAATTGTTTTTATAATGGCAAAAAAATAACTTGTAGAGGCCCACTTCATTCAAAAGGTCTGGAGAAAGAATCGAACTGTTGAAACAGCTAAAATAGCAGTTTAGATATCGATATTGTATTTGGACATGGAAAGGAGACTAGGCACGTACATACGAACGCCCGCGCTGTGCTTCATATATGTTAGTCCCGAAATGACCTAGTCTGTGTTGAGTGGACCTTAAACCCCATTTCTCTCCCTCTCTCTACAATCTATTGACTACGTTGAACCACTTGACACTTGCGTTACGAAGCTCGATGTACCTGCTTCCCAGTTGATAAATCCATTCTTTTAAATTATATATAGCAGGACGTGGTTTAGCACCCATAGCGGCCATATTCATGGTTTCGATGGTAAACGCACCCTGACCTAGGTGGTAAACGCATCTTGACCTTGTTGTGCTTTGTCATATTCGTGGTGTCGGTGGTAAACGCACGCCAACCTAGGTGGCAAACGCATCTTGACCTGAAGACAGAAACCGACTTCGGATATACTTAGTCGATACATAGTCTTTTGCAAAAATTAAGACCCTGGAGTTGGCAGTAAACGGACCATAGCCTATTTCTACTGGGTATTATTGGTGCTGAATGAATTATAAAGACCATTATCATCCTAACGAGAGAGAGAGAGAGGGGGGGGGGGTGCGATTTAACATCCACTCGACACCACAAACCAGGTCATTTTGGGACTAACATATGGTTCAACTTTATTTCAATAATTCGCTTGCGCGTAGAAGTGTTTATTAGTGGAAGGAAACCGGAGGACCCGGAGCCCCTACTCCTTGTCACGTACAACCAGGGAATCGAAGCCACGCCAGTTGATTCAATGACAGACCTTATGATACGGAGCGCACGTGCTAACCATTCGGCCATCCAACCCCTCTATCATTCTAGCCCATTTCTGCTTGGTATGGCTGGTGCTAATGTGACAAAATAAAGGCAGTCGCCGTATGGGGCTAGCGGGGAAAACAAAGACCGTAGCCGAATGGGGTTTTCGAAAAACTAAAGATAGTTGCCATAGTTAAGACTTTCGTGACATTGCAAGGGCCCAAGAAACATAAGTTAACTTGCGGTCATACTTTTAAACTTGATCGGAAACACCTAGCCAATATGGTTAAAATAAGAACTTGAATCTGATTATACGTGGTATATGGGGATTACGAACCATACGGAGACTAACAGTCATCTTTAAACTTGCACGATAACATGCTTAGAAAATCCCATCCGCTATAGTTAATCTGACTTCCGCGTTTCTGACTTACATTTCTTTACAAAATCTGATGAAAATTAAAATCGCGTAGCTAAAAACTTTCCACTGTGTTAAGTATTGGTTTGTGCACTGTCTGTACTACCATAGTACCAGCCGTTGCGAGTCAACAAAATAGTATTACATACAGTTGTAACTGCACAACCAATTCTTTCGCAACTTTCAAAATCTCAATAGTACATTCTAATCTATTTTTTCGTAATAATTTGGACCGATGATTGCTTTTTTTAATCTGAAGTGGCAGGAGATCCTCGGACACAGACTGAGTTTTGTTTTTAAATTCACTGCTTTTGACTTTTTAACTTTCATGATGCAGGATCCCAATGTACGCCTAGCGGTTTGTGCTAATCCGTTGAACGTCCATAGTGTCCACCTGGGGTTACATGTATGGTGGACGTCCGTATTGGTGTTGTGATGAATGGGCATTTCAAATTTGCACCAATATGAGTACAAATATATAATAAATTCTACAGGAAACGTTAAATACCAGTTCATGGTACATTCACTAGTTTTAAGACCAAGTTTCAATGCTTAAACACTAGGAACGTTTCTAAACCGCGCCGATACGACTTTAACATAATGTAGCGCTTCCAAAGACATTCAATTATTATTATTATTATTATTTATACTGTGTTGTTATGTATTTATGCATTTCTACATTAGAATGTCGATATTCAGACAATACCATATTGTCGTGTTGGAACACCAACGTACCCCTGCAACATACGTTTCGAGCGCAGTGCCCGGAAATTTAAAACGAAAGTTCTTCAGATGTTTTGTGTATTGTTCCAAGAAAAATTATTTTGTCTACTGCATGTTTATTACATCGAATAGTTTCACAACTGTCAAGTTGCAATGTTGATAATTCGTTTCCACTCATTCACAACTTCAAATTATGGCAGATAACTCTTTATGCCTTGTCGCTAGTTGATTTATTTGGTTTTAGATAACTTTAAAATTGGCTCCTTTATGTCGTACGTCACAATTTCGAAAGGCTAGATTTATTTTAATTGTCTTTCACAGTTTGCGACTATAAAAACATTCTGAAGCAACCAATTAATTCAGAACCCAAATGTCACATTTTCGATAAATGAAACGTAAGAAACAGAAATAATTCGAGTTTTTTTGAGCTCATGAATAATCAAAGCGAAAAATTCACACATTATTAATAATATTCTTGATAAAATGGGAAAACAATGATTGTCAAAGAGCTTAAAAACTATAATTTTCAATTCGAGAAATTAATGTGTTTATCTCGTATACAGGTCCCTGTGGATTTCTACTGTTTCCGTATCAAATGTAGAACTTCTACATACGTCAATACTTGGGGACTCGGAGTCTTCGATTTTAGATCCTTTTATAAAGATAGACCAAGAACTGGTGACCCGGTAGTGAATACAAGCATATTCTTTTAAAATTGTACTTCGTTGTTACTTCATCTTTCAATGTACATTTAGAGACGATGATGTTCACGATATTTCAAAAACGTAAAGACAATTAAGTGTTAGCTATCAGTCGCATCTCAATATCAGTTGAGAAATTGTAAGTACATTTACCCGGACCAAATCACGCCTACCCCGCCCCTCACCCGCGCACCCCCAATCCCAGCCCTTTTATCATTGCATACATGACCAAATAAAAAAGGCTAAGAAAGTTAGTTTCAAAACGACCGACGTATCGAGTGAACGTTAAACTCTATTCCTCATGTAGAAAAGCTTTCGTTCTTGAGCCATTTGTTTATAAAGCCTTTGTTTTAAATTGCTATCCAAAGAAATAGTTAAGTTTTAGAAATTGCTATCCAAAGAAATAGTTAAGTTTTAGAATTTTGAAACCGGTACTCCTTCATAGTGGACAACCCCGTGTAAATAGCTAGCACCAGGGTCATTAGATAAGTTCAAAAGTCCCAACCAAAAATAGATTTGAAAAGCATGGATTATTTCGAGGTCGATAAATTCTCTATCAACCATTTCTCCCTTCTGTTTTGATAGAATATCCAAGGCATGTACTATCAAAAGTTCAAGATCTTCAAAATGAGTTTTCATATCAGATTCAATTTACAAGACAGTGTTCTAATATGATCCGATCGCTGTTTTCCTTGTTTTCCCTTTTCAATAATTAAATACCATATATACATGTGCGTGGGAAAATTGTTTTTATAATGGCAAAAAAATAACTTGTAGAGGCCCACTTCATTCAAAAGGTCTGGAGAAAGAATCGAACTGTTGAAACAGCTAAAATAGCAGTTTAGATATCGATATTGTATTTGGACATGGAAAGGAGACTAGGCACGTACATACGAACGCCCGCGCTGTGCTTCATATTTGTTAGTCCCGAAATGACCTAGTCTGTGTCGAGTGGACCTTAAACCCCATTTCTCTCCCTCTCTCTACAATCTATTGACCACGTTGAACCACTTGACACTTGCGTTACGAAGCTCGATGTACCTGCTTCCCAGTTGATAAATCCATTCTTTTAAATTATATATAGCAGGACGTGGTTTAGCACCCATAGCGGCCATATTCATGGTTTCGATGGTAAACGCACCCTGACCTAGGTGGTAAACGCATCTTGACCTTGTTGTGCTTAGTCATATTCGTGGTGTCGGTGGTAAACGCACGCCAACCTAGGTGGCAAACGCATCTTGACCTGAAGACAGAAACCGACTTCGGATATACTTAGTCGATACATAGTCTTTTGCAAAAATTAAGACCCTGGAGTTGGCAGTAAACGGACCATAGCCTATTTCTACTGGGTATAATTGGTGCTGAATGAATTATAAAGACCATTATCATCCTAACGATCCGGCGTGGTTCTCCCTTATCAGTGATGCAGGACGGAGGGGCTGACAAGGAAAGCTGTCTAGTCGTTCGGATGGGACGAAAACCCGAGGTCCCGTGTACACATTGGCGTGCACGTAAAAGATCCCTTGGCAGTTGGAATTCGATATAAGAGTAGGCCGTAGTGCCGCTGTCCGGGCAAAATTTCCCTCATAGCACACTGTATGGCGTCTGCCCGTCTTCATTAGCCCAGGTTAGGAGCAGAACAGTAGGACGTTAAACTCCATTTCATTTCATTTCAATTTCATCATCCTAACGAGAGAGAGGGAGAGAGAGGGGGGGGGTGCGATTTAACATCCACTCGACACCACAAACCAGGTCATTTTGGGACTAACATATGGTTCAACTTTATTACAATAATTCGCTTGCGCGTAGAGGTGTTTATTAGTGGAAGGAAACCGGAGGACCCGGAGAAAACCCACGAGGTTTGACAGGAGCCCCTACTCCTTGTCACGTACAACCAGGGAATCGAAGCCACGCCAGTTGATTCAATGACAGACCTTATGATACGGAGCGCACGTGCTAACCATTCGGCCATCCAACCCCTCTACCATTCTAGCCCATTTCTGCTTGGTATGGCTGGTGCTAATGTGACAAAATAAAGGCAGTCGCCGTATGGGGCTAGCGGGGAAAACAAAGACCGTAGCCGAATGGGGTTTTCGAAAAACTAAAGATAGTTGCCATAGTTAAGACTTTCGTGAAATTGCGAGGGCCCAAGAAACTTAAGTAAACTTGCGGTCATACTTTTAAACTTGATCGGAAACACCTAGCCAATATGGTTAAAATAAGAACTTGAATCTGATTATACGTGGTATATGGGGATTACGAACCATACGGAGACAAACAGTCATCCTTAAACGTGCACGATAACATGCTTAGAAAATCCCATCCGCTATAGTTAATCTGACTTCCGCGTTTCTGACTTACATTTCTTTACAAAATCTGATAAAAATTAAAATCGCGTAGCTATAAACTTTCCACTGTTTTAAGTATTGGTTTGTGCACTGTCTGTACTACCATAGTACCAGCCGTTGCGAGTCAACAAAATAGTATTACATACAGTTGTAACTGCACAACCAATTCTTTCGCAACTTTCAAAATCTCAATAGTACATTCTAATCTATTTTTTCGTAATATTTTGGACCGATGATTGCTTTTTTTTTAATCTGAAGTGGCAGGAGATCCTCGGACACAGACTGAGTTTTGTTTTTAAATTCACTGCTTTTGACTTTTTAACTTTCATGATGCAGGATCCCAATGTACGCCTAGCGGTTTGTGCTAATCCGTTGAACGTCCATAGTGTCCACCTGGGGTTACATGTATGGTGGACGTCCGTATTGGTGTTGTGATGAATGGGCATTTCAAATTTGCACCAATATGAGTACAAATATATAATAAATTCTACAGGAAACATTAAATACCAGTTCATGGTACATTCACTAGTTTTAAGACCAAGTTTCAATGCTTAAACACTATGAACGTTTCTAAACCGCGCCGATACGACTTTAACATAATGTAGCGCTTCCAAAGACATTCAATTATTATTATTATTATTATTTATACTGTGTTGTTATGTATTTATGCATTTCTACATTAGAATGTCGATATTCAGACAATACCATATTGTCGTGTTGGAACACCAACGTACCCCTGCAACAGACGTTTCGAGTGCAGTGCCCGGAAATTTAAAACGAAAGTTCTTCAGATGTTTTGTGTATTGTTCCAAGAAAAATTATTTTGTCTACTGCATCGTCGTAAATGTTTATTACATCGAATAGTTTCACAACTGTCAAGTTGCAATGTTGATAATTCGTTTCCACTCATTCACAACTTCAAATTATGGCAGATAACTCTTTATGCCTTGTCGCTAGTTGATTTATTTGGTTTTAGATAATTTTAAAATTGGCTCCTTTATGTCGTACGTCACAATTTCGAAAGGCTAGATTTATTTCAATTGTCTTTCACAGTTTGCGGCTTAGAGTAAAACTCGTTTTACAGCCATTTACACTTTTCAAAATATTTGATCATATAAACCTTTAATTTTTAAGATTTATTTATTTAGAAAAAAAAATCCAATTATAAGAATTAATTACACAATATTTTTTAAAAGTGTTCCGCACTCTTAAACGTTTCGAAAATGTGTTAAATTTGATAACAGCAGATCCAACAATGACATTAATAGCATAAATCCCGGTTAAAAAGTGAATTTCAACGAACATAAATACTCTGTTGGGACTATTAATTTCATTTTCTGTTTGAATAATTTGTCTTTAAAAACAAAGACAAAAAAAAATATTAGTGCCAACAATGTATGTAATTATTTTGTAAAGGAATATTAGAATTGAATCAACATTTAAAACCGAGGAGCTTTCATAAGTTTTTAAAACTTAAAGTTACTTTAAAAACAAAGACAAAAAAATATTAGTGCCAAAGGAATATTAGAACTGAATCAACATTTAAAACCTAGGAGCTTTCATAAGTTTTTAAAACTTAAAGTTACTTTCCATTCACGGTTATCTTTGTAAGAGAAAATCTTCACAAGAACTACCCTAAACCGCAAGTAGACAAGTTAACAAATGTTTAAATATTAAATTAAATATAGACAAAGGATATAACTCTTACCTTGTTCTTGTACGTTGTTTAGGTTTCTGTCTTGACTTGCGTGTTCCCTCTATTGTTTAAATGTATGCTCCCTCGCCTAGTATCTCTTTGGGTCAGTTAGACGTTCTTAGACAATTTCATCTTTATACCAAGAACATCACGTGATCATTTTCAATATCTCCATTATAAGGAATCCACCCACTTCTTGTTACCCTTCACGCGGAGGCAGCACGCGGGTTAACTCCATCCTTTGGTTAAGACGCGCGAGCTGGGATTTCGTCCAATTAAAATCAGGATAACAAGTAATCATCAATATTGACACCGCTGGTTGATCTCTACAAATGAATATAGATGTTGTTGGCATGAGTTACACGCTATATGCATGTATTAAATTGAGCAGATAATTTGAAGCGAAAGGTTAAATACTAGATGAGAGAAAACAAGGATGAGAGCGGAAATTACACTAATCTCGGGTTTTAAGTTGCTGAGAATCATATTGTCATATCTAAAATGATTCGTTGCTTTCCCAATTGAATTAGCCAATTTACAGGTCGGAGAAAAAACGGAGTCTATAATATTAACGCACATAATAATAATGTACAGTTATACGACGACAAATTATAATGACGGAACATTAATATAGATATATCCATATTGCATCACCACAATTACTCTAAGTGAAATACAGAGACGGTTTCTATAAAGGGTAATTAGATATCAGCCTCCACCGTGTTCTACTTATAAGACACACGATTAATTTTACGTATTATTCAATAATTGGTTTAATTTAAATAAACGTAAACTAGTATCGAATGTCAACAAATAAATATATACTATATTTGAGAATTTTAAAACCTCTTAAAAATCTCAATTAAAGACGTATTATTTATGTAAGAACTAAATCTGCCAATTACATATCATAATTTTGACCTCAAATGTTATATAAATTATTATTTGGATATTTATTCACATGGCAAGCCTATAATCAACCCTCTTGACCATAAAATGGCGAAGATTTAAACGGACCGAAAGGCAGTCGCCATTTAATGATTTAATTTTAAAATGGCGAGTCTTGAACAATATATTCATGTTTTATTATCTGTTTTGGAACTAGTATAACATGAACGACTAGCTCATTATCTAAATCTTAAATAATCCATCTTTGATAAGCAGCTATATACAATTTTTGTAGGGGAGGGGGTTGGATGGCCGAATGGTTAGCGTGCGCTGTATCATGAGGTCTGTCATTGAATCAACTGGCGTGGTTTCAATTCCCCGGTTGTACGTGACATGGAGTCGCTTGTCCAACCTCGTGCCCCCCCCCCCCCCCCTCACTGCTAAAGATCTGTACGGGCAAGCGTATTGTTTCAATAAAATTGAACCATATGTTAGTCCCGAAATGACATAGCTTGTGTCGAGTGGACGTTAAACCCCACCTCTCTCTCTATATATATATATATATCTCTTTCAAATTTTTTTTAAGAAATACTGAAATTCTCAATGCTGAGCCTATGTGGGTGGGTCGCGAAAAATGCTACCTTTCTTGTCATAGACTATATAATAATGGGATTGGGGTTTAACGTCCTACTGTTCTTGTCATAGACTACAATATAAGAATGAGATGGGGGTTTAATGTCCTACTGGTCTGTCACGACTGGACTAATGGAGATTGGCCTACGCCATGTAGAGTGCTATGAGGAAAATCTTGCTCGGACAGCGGCGCTACGGCCTACTCTTACATCGAATTCCAACTGTCAAGTGTTCTTTTACGTGCACGCCAATGTGTACACGGGACCTCGCCCGAAAATTCCGATGACCTTTCTCGGCTAACACCGAGACCGTCAGATTAGCGAACCAGCGTCTTACTCGCTGAGTCATCGCGGCTCCCTTTGTTGATAAATAAATAAGTATATAAAGTAATGTTTATTCTTTGAATGGCATTTAGTAATTGGAACATAATCAAAAACACACTTTTATGGATAACAATTACTATGGTTTATTAGTAATTGTTATCCATAAAAGTGTGTTTTTGAAAGTAATGTTTAGTTTACTGCATAATGTTTTATCTAAAAGAGCTTTTCATTCTACATAGCAATATGTGTATTACGTTATTTCATATACCAAGAACCTAATTATGTAATTTACTTTATATATATATAATGGCAATCTTAATTTAAAAACACGTCACAATGTATATTGAAAAGAATATCTAATTTGTACATTATAGCACGAAGTTTTCAAGCACAGATGTTGTGTTACTTACTAAACAACTCACTTTGTATAGTAACAACATAGATTTCATATCATTATATATATATTACCTTTTAGTTTACTAACTTATCATTTGTGCTTGAAAACACTTGAAGAGCCCCGGGGAAGAACGATCTAAGTCACTTTTTCAACGAACCCCAGTTAATTACGCCATCTGGTAGAAAATTGTATCATTTTTCTGCGGAACAATCAATTTCAGGTAAAAACAATCGGAGTCGCATCGAACCAAGGCCCTTCTGAAATAGCCTCCTCGACAAATTCGTCCATCGTACCCTTTATTTGACCTTAATTTTGCTGAAAAGTGGAAGTCAGTTGTTGTGCTGGTAATTATGATTCGTATTAAATATCATTTTGAAGTTGTAATTAAACCCACTCGTTGTTCTGTTCGCGTCAGGCATTCTCCTCCAAAAGTCTGTTTTGCCTTTTATGCGAAAAGACAAAAATATGACTTAGATCGTTCTTCCCCTGGACTCTTCACTTGTCGAAACCTTCTTGGTATCTGACGTACATTACCATTAGTTTCTTGGTATATGAAGTAACGTAATACACGCATTGTTGTATAGAATGAGAAATCTATAGATATGTGAAGTAAATTACCATCCATATATTGATGTATATAATGGAAACTACGACATATCTGAAGTAATTTACCATCCATATGTTGATGTATATAATGGAAACTACGACGTATTTGAAGTAAATTACCATGTGTAGAATGGAAACTACGATATGTCTTAAGTAAATTAAAATATATCAACGTAAAGAATAGAAACTGCGATGTATCTTAAGTAAATTACCATATCGATGTACATAATGGAAACTACGACTTATCTTAAGTAAATTGCCATATATCAACGTAAAGAATAGAAACTGCGATGTATCTTAAGTAAATTAACATATTGAAACTACGACGCATCTGAAGTAAATTGCCATATATCGATGTGTAGATTGGAAACTATTATACAGCCACCAGCATCGCTATATCTCAAGTGAATTACTAATCATAAAAATACTTGGTACATCTTTCTTATGTAAATTACTATTGAGATTCAAGTAAACTACCCATCGCTGCTACATCTACTAGCAGATATGTTATTCGCCTTCATTCCATCAAAATAGAAACTACTATTCACCCATCAGCATTGGTATGTTTCAAGTGAATTACTAATAAAATAACTCATGGTACATCTATCTTAAGTAAAGTACCATTACGATTCAAGTAATCTACCCATCGCTACTAGCGATTATGTTAATCTCGTGCATTTATCTGGATAAAACGGTTGATTTCATTGAATCAACATACAAAAAAGAAAGATGTATCTCACTGTTATATAACTGTCAGCTAGATATCTAATATTTGAAAAGAAAACACTATTTTTGTATCGTATGATGGAACCTTTGTATTTTTTTTAAGAGATGTTGTTCTTCAATATTCTGTGACGTGACGCAAGGAAGGATATGGCGTCGCCATTCTGGTCTATATTGAGCGCTTGTCTTGTTTGTTTGGTTTTCATTTTCGTTATCCCGTCCCGCGGCATTATTATATTTATTTGATATATGTCGTGTGATGTTTTATCACTGTGATAATCACCTTATAACCACTCTCGAGGGTCGTATAGTAACTGTCTATTCATGTAACTATTTTCAACAGCTTTGTGTATTCCCAAGTGATGAAGGTATTTACTTGATTTCTGAATTGAAGTTTGGAGTTTCTGTCATATCAAACACTTTTAGTAAACTTCCGAGGTATATATTATATATATATATATATATATATATATATATATTATATATGATAACGATAATTATGAGGATACTTGTAGAGACGTCGTGCTTTTTGAATCAAACCAGGGATTGGTTCCCATGATAATTGGCTGGTTGATTGACCGAATAGTTAACTCGTGCGCATTGCATCATGAGGTCTGTTAATGAGTTAAGTGGAGTGGTTTCGATTAACGGCTTATACGTGACAAGGTGTGGGACCGCCTGTACAACCTCCTGGTTTTTCTCCGGGTCCTCCGGTTTCCTCCCACTGCTGAAGACCCCTACGCGCAAGTGAATTATTGAAATGAA
Source organism: Patella vulgata (assembly GCF_932274485.2). NCBI lineage: Eukaryota > Metazoa > Mollusca > Gastropoda > Patellidae > Patella > Patella vulgata. The sequence continues at coordinate 60,602,007 of NC_065884.2, read as the reverse complement.
ATTTAACGAAATGATAGTCCCGAAATGACCTATTTGTGTCGCGTGGACGACCCCCCCCCCCCTCTCTCTCTTTCTCTCCATAAAAATTGGGTCCTGTTAATGTGTTTCACAATAGCTAAAAGATTACGGGAGTTGGATGGCCGAATGGTTAACGTGCGCGCTGTATGATAAGGTCTGTTATTGAGTCAAATGGCGTGGTTTCGATTCCCCGGTTATACATGACACGGAGTAGAGTCGCCTGTCCAACATCGTGGGGGGTTTCCGGGTCCCCCGGTTTCCTCCCACTGCGAGTTTGTGTCGAGTGGACGTTTAACCCATCTCTCTCTCTCTCTCTCTCTCTCTCTCTCTTAAAGATTGCAACAGCATCTAGTACTATCATGATGAAATACGTGTCGCGGACTGATTCGGTACCTGATTTGGCTTGGTACCTGTGTTTTTACTTTTATTTACAAATCGAGACATGCATCATTTACAATACTTTGCAGTATTCAAACTTTGCCCGGTAACCCCACCGATCGGTCATTCATCATCTTGCACAGGTAATGCTAAATACATTCTCTAGTCGTTCGGATGGGGAGAAAAACGGAGGCAGGTTACAATATTTTTTCGATTTTAAAATCCGTTTCAATATATCACCGTTGCGCCATAATGACGGTTGAGTTTGAATTTCGTGACAATCGGATCGAAACTGTCTGACCAAATGGCCACCTCTTGTATGCAAATAGTGTAAAAGTAGGTAATACCAATGTTGTAGACTCTCTAGAGGTCACAATTTTTATACGATTTTTGATGAAACCCAAAGATATGTTTATATCCCAACGATCTCAGTTTCTTTCGATATTCGCCCATACTGGACCGTAACATTTTGATTATGGCCCGTGATTCTACGAAAAATTACGTTTTTAGCTTATGGGCCCTATAGAGGTCACAGTTTTTATTTGATTTTAAAAAAACGTTCACATAATATCATCGATACACAGTAATTTCGGGACAATCGGACCAGAACGTCCCGTTAAAATATCCCCCCTCTTTACGCAAATAATGCAATACCAAGGTTGTGGATTCTCTAGAGGTACAATTTGCGAAACTTGCGATATTACTGTATATCCTCAAGATCTCGGTTCCTTTCGATATCGGCATGTATCGGACCGTTGTGGTCCCTGATTGTACGAAAATCGTGTCTTTATCTTGTGGACACTCTAGATGTCACAATTGATATACGATTTTGATGAAACTTATGTTTATATCCCAAAGATCACGGCTCATTTTGATACGAACGCATGTCGGACGTTAACATCCTGGATTATGGCCCCTTATTGTACGAAAATCGCTTTTTCTTATCTTGTTCTCTGTCCATCTCTTCTAAAATATTGGCGTATCTTGCATGGCAACCCACTCGAGCTAGTCTGTTGATCATTCAGTTTTTTAAAGTTATATTAGGGAGAGTCAAATATCTGTGTGCCTCGGGCTATGCGAAGGTGTTGATCTCACACTTCAGATGTCGACACGAGTATGCCAAAGAAAAATATTATGTGAGATTAAAACCATCACCATGACAGACCAAGCTGAAATAAGTATCTGAGTCATTAGTAGCAGATGGAATAAGCTAGTATTTCCTGGTGTATATTAATGGTGGATTCAGCATCAATTATTCATGCCTCAATATCATTAATAAATAGATTTAATATATTTATTAGCAAAGGTCGCAGTATATATCATCCATTTGCTGCGGGACTTATTTATAACATCACTTATCAAGTAGTTACATTTAGTTATTATTTATAGTTTTTTAAAAACGCAATGCCGATATTGCCCAGCTGAACACTGCCAAACATATAAATGTTTATAAAGGAACTGGTAATTAAACCTATTGGAAATCATTAACACGCCATTTGGCTGTTTTATTATTTAAAATTCTATTACATCATTTGATTTTGGAGGTCAGCCATATTAGTTTCAGAAGTTTCTAGTATGGAAGATGATATCATAAAACCTTAAGGGCAAGGTAAAGTGACACCATCTTGTTGCAAAGTAGTCTCAACACCAACAAGGCTGAATATATTATTTCCCAACACAGAATAGTGACCCTTGGATACAAACGTCCAAAATAAACTCTATTACTCACAAAACGCTATTTCACTGTCGCTACCCCTTTAATTCGTACATCCGCGTGTTATCGCGTAAACGAAAATTTCAGTTTCATCTCTTTCTTGCTCAATCGCGGTTACACCTACAGACAAAACGATAAAAGTTGGCGACATCTATTATCTCTCTATTTATACTCTGATCTATGTAGTACAGTAGTCGAGTCTTAGATTTTCGAGTTGCTTTCCTATTTCCTTGTAGTGTGAGATTTCCACGTCCTTGCTACCACGGGTTGGGATCCGCCATTTTCTTTTTCATATTTCCTTGTAGTGTGAGATTTCCACGTCCTTGCTACCACGGGTTGGGATCCGCCATTTTCTTTTTCAATCTTGAAAATGACCCATATCTTTAGACGAGTGATGCGAATAATCGTTAAACAGACAACGCTTAGCGGAACATTGAATCGATATGCAAAGGTTTCATTTACATCCCCATACATACAATTATGTCGTATTCCCTTTAGTAATAACACATTTCGCCGTTGTATAATTGTAAACAATGTTTCGTAGTTAGCTTTGGTATCCAAATATCTGGTATGTCCTTGACCTTATGCTAAAATCTATGAGCAAAGTGTTAATTTTAAATACAAGTTTTTATTTTTTTAATTTAAACAACTGCGAAATACGATTAATTCATATCTAAATACAAATGAGGTGTCATTTACGGGATTTGATAATATTAAAAAAATAAGTCATGCATGAACTCATTGATGCGAGCAACACTTCCTTTGGGCGGTAATTCGACACTGAAAGGCAAATAAAAATGCAGTAAATACTTTTTGACTTATACTATCACAATTATCCTTACATCAGGTGGTAAATCGTAATATTATAGACTATTGCGCTTCATTTGCAAGAACTGTCACATCTTTTAATGTCAACATTATTCATATGGACCGTTCTGTAAATTAATGAAAAATGAACTGTCAAAATCTAAGCTATCATGGCTGCCGTTGTCAAGTGTTGGTAAATGTTAGCAAAAAGGCTTGTTTCTAAATTTTGGATAGATTATTATTCATTTATGTTAGAATAATAATCATTTTGAGGGTTTGACATAGAATTTGTTACCTAGATATAATTTTTGTGGGTCAAATTCATTTCTATGGAGTACTATTTGAAACACATCATATTTTCCAATCAATCATTCAGCTGGACCTTTCCACATTCAATAGTGGACTATTAGTGTACAGTCTAAGATTAAACAATATGTTGAGTGTGAATAAATATTTAATAAAATTTATAACAAATTATTTTACTGTAAAACTCAGTAAAAATGTTCAATGTTTAATTGTCAGTGCATCTTTATGCTTCCTGACACAAAGTTTCAAGGGTTGGATTAAGAAGTAATACAAATGATAACAATATGTATTCATTATAAATAATTGCTGAAAACCAAAAGGAAATTGTGATGCAGTATTTACAATTTCCATACAGACCCGAAACATTTAATCCAAATGATGTTTATGATGGTACTCCATACAAAAAATCTGAAAGTATTCCCTTGAAAAAAAATGGAGGATATTTGAAAAAAGAAAGTTTAATTATATGGACGTGGTGCGCTAAAACAAAGATAGTTTTCAAAATTTGAAGTTTTGATGGTTGTAGTGTATATATTTAGGTATCTCTGTGAGACTTTGTGATTTCCCATATTGAATTGTTTACCCTGTAGCTGTGCAGTGCTGTTCATATTTTCCAAAGTTACAAATTCCAAAGTCATTATTTTTTATTTTCATGCATTTTTTTATTGTTCAGTATCACCTCAAGCACGTTTAGACACCAAAATAAAGGCACTAAAGGTGTTGTGAATGATTTTTTGAGGACCCCCCCCCCCCCATTTCAGGTGTTGTGACAATTTTTGTCACTTTAACCTTGCCCTTAATGCGTTAGAAGCTACTAGTCATTTTACATGTATTTAATTAAATTAAGAAATGAAATAAAATATTATCTTAACGTCCTACTTTTCTGCATGAAGACAGGCATTACCCTTGCATTGTACTGTGAGTGAATATTTAAATAATAACAATAAGGGTTACGTTGCCCTTTAAACTCGGTGTTCATGGACAGACACAGCCTATTCTGCAGTAGCAGATTAAATATTGGACCTTAGACCTGCAAGACAAAAACCGCAAGCCTGTAGGTTCGACGCATAGTGCATATAAATGGTGTCGTATATTGTCGTTACACCTGTCGAACTTCTTGTATTTAAGAGAGAGGGAGATAGAGAGAGATCGGGTTTAAGATATGGTTCAATCTTTATTTAAAAAAATTCACGTGCACGTAGCAGTGTGAGGAAACCGTGGCATCTGGAGAAAACCCACGAGGTTGGACCCTCTTCGTTGTCACGTACAAATGGAAACTTTTAGATCTAAACCATTCGGTCACCCAACCTCCATATATCCATAATACGGACTCAATGACAGACCACCCAAACCCACTTGTATTTAAGAATTATTTTTATCTGTACAAGTCATCGGTTCGATCTCAAGGGTAGGGTGGCCTGTATAACCCTAACTTGTCTGTCCGTCACACCTTTTGGGACACAATACCTCTCCTTCTAACTGAGGTAGAATGTGGTGTAGGTGTTTATCAGGTAAATGCTTTGATGGAGTTCGAAGATAAGCAATTTGATTGCTTGATGCTTTGGGACACGATCCCTTTAGTTCTAATTAAGTGATTGGTAAACTTGGCGTATATGCGCCAGCTAGGGTAAGCTTACTCTTCCGGGCACCTGTTACCACTGTTTGTCGTGTATTTTGTACACGAGGAGCAGTCCATTTGCTGATTACACTATTTTGCTTTAATACACTATTTTGCCTATAACGTGTTTTAGGACTTCGAATTCTGTCTTATGGTTTGGATTGTTCGTACTTGGTTTTATTTTATTTTTATTCATTGCATGATTACCATGATTAAGTTCCATAATGAGCATTTTCCGCTTAGGGTAAGCAGAGCGATAAGCAATTTGATTCGTCGAAACTTTGGAACACTATAACTCTCCAACTAATTGAGGTAGAATGTCCAAACGTTATGTGGGCGTTCATTAGGTTAATGTCTTGATGGAGTTCGAAGATCGGCATTTTCGGTTAAGGGTCAACAGAGATAAGAAATTTGATTGGTTGATGCATTGGGAGACGATAACTTTGGTAAAAATTAAGTGAGAGTGATGAAACTCAGAGTATAGATTCGTTATATAGATAGCTTGACCTGAGTTCGATGTTGAGAATTTTCTGCTTAGGCTAAGTAGCAATAAGCAATTTGATTGGTCAAGACTTTGGAACATAACAACTCTGTTTATGGTTGAATGTTTAAATTTAGATGTAGATGTTCATTAGGTGAATGTCTTGACTGAGTTCAATGATTTCCTGAACAAGATAACTTTTATCCTGAGTTTGATCGTGAACATTTTACGCTTAGACTAAGTATAGATAATCAGTTTAACTGCTCGATACTTTTGAAAAAGGATAAATGTGCAATTAATTTATATGTGTCATCTATTTATTTTCGGATTTCGACAGGGGATATCAGGGGAGTCACTGTGGCTAAGTGGGTAAGACGCTGGCTCGTTAGTCTGGAGGTCGACTGTTCGATCCCTGCATTGGATGAGAAAGTTCATCCAGATTTTCCGGCGTGGTTCCCCCTTGTCAGTGATGCAGGACGGAAGGCCTGACAGGTACAGCTGTCTAGTCGTTCGGATGGTTCGAAAAACCGAGGTAGGTCCCGTGTACACATTGGCGTGCACGTAAAAGATCTCTTCGTAGTTGGAATTCGATGTAAGAGTAGGCCGTAGTGCCGCTGTACGAGCAAAATGTCCCTTATAGCACACTGTATGGCGTATACCCGTCTTCATTAGCCCAGTTCGGAGCCGAACAGTAGAACGTTAAACCGCATTTCATTTCATTTCGGAAATATCAGCCTCAATTTTGGCTTGTTATGAATAGCTCCAAAGAAAAGCGAAAATTACTTTAAATTTTAAAATATTATTTAACCAATGCTGAAGTCAGGTTGTGTCGACATACCTTTTATCTTTTCACCATTTACCGTGAATCAAAGTGGTGTATCTTTACGGTTGTGCTAATATTTTTGTCATATATATATATATATAATATGTATATCTAAATGTTTATCTCTAGAAAGCTAACAGCAACCAAGTTAACTAAACACGCTAAATAACCGTGAGGAAAACCAGACTCGACAAAACAGTTATAAAGAAACCTTTTTACTGGCTGAATTCTGGACACGTCACTCAAGTCAACCAATTACAGCAAAATTACCTTAAAATCAACTCACAGAATGAAAAATGGGCGCCATGGCTGTTAAGCACTTCAAAGATTACGTATTTTCTCGACTACTTCTGGAAGGAATGTTTCAACTTAATTAAAAAGCGTTTGAGAAAAGAGGCATTAAATGGTCATTCGTTTTAGGTTAAGAGGAAGTTTAATTCACAAACGACTAGCCGCTATCTTCGGTTGGGAATAAGAGTCTTATTAGGTTAAATATGTAGGTCAAAGGGATTTGTTTTCTTAATACGCCTTTGATGTCACTTTTTGTTCAGCATATGCTTAAAATAAGCATCCAATCCCACCGGCCACAGTTTTTAATCTCTCTCTCTCTCTCCCCATAGGCAAAATGAACCACCCATTGTTCGGGCAATGTATTTCCGTTTTTCGTTCACAAACATCAGAGAATGGAGAACATAAAGTTGTTTTTTGCTTAAAGGGACAATAACACTCTTGCTAGCTTGACAGCTCCAGAAAATAAAAAATAGCCTTATTCGAAGTACTAGATGTGTTAGTGTCCTACCTGTTGTGTAAATTATCCATTAAATCATATTTTACTTGTCCAGAGGATTCAAAAATATTTTTAAATCCAAGTCATATTTGAAAAGCTTTACGTCAGGCTTTTCAAATCATTTAGTTGAATTTTTCCAATTTTTTAAATTAGGTGTGTTAAGATGAAATTTGTATCATCAATTAATTGGAATATTGTAAAATAGTACAATTCGTTGACCAAAATAAAGATTGGGACATATTATTCAGTTACAACAAGAGTGGTATTGAGCCTTTAACATATTGTATACAGCCTTCGTATGACAGGGGTTTTTAGTCATTTTAACTTTAGACATTGCAAGACAGTCATAGGCGTACGAGGCGGGGGGGGGGGCGGGAGGGCACCGCCCCTCCCCCCCAAATATTTTCATGAAAAAAAAATAGAAATCTGAAAAGAGCTCAGAATTGTGAGATCGGTCATTAGCCGAGGAATTTTTGAAAATGGGGTGGGGGTAGGGGTATGGCCTTGTCGGGGAAGGCTATGGTCTTGTCGAGAATGAATGCTCAGTTTGTCGGGAAGCGTCGCGCCGTCTGTCGGGTTTTGAATATTTTTAATAATATGGAAGCGGAAAGAAAGCAGCCCAGTCAATGATGAACACGTACGCCATCTGAATAGAACACGTACACATGGCCTTTCTCAGTTCTTGAGTACTGTGTTCCTGTATACCGGCATTCCAACTCCATGCACCGGACGAGTCCAGTGATAGAAGTGAGCAGCTGAAAAGCAGTATTAACCCTCTGTTTATGCCTTCCCTATCCATACATACACTTCATATGCTACCTGTCGATGCCAGAGGAGGAGATATAGATATTGATAGATACCACTGATACCCCCCACTGCCCCAACCAGTACAACATATCTATATGTGAACTATAGATAGTAGTGCATTGCACTTTCTGGCCAATACCACTCGATAATCGGTACTAATTGAAACCACTCCATGGCGTTTTTTTTATTTCGCGCAATTGCGTTTAAAATCATAATATGATATATATTATTTTTAGTAACTTAGTATACTATTTTTTTCTAGTGAGAAATTTTAGTGAAAAATCTGATGCTGCATCATCGCGCATCAAATGTGAAATAAGTAAAGTATTCTTCTTTTGGTATAATATAGTGCACTAGATGTAAATAAACTTGAACTAAAATGGTCATTCATATATTAAAAGTATATAAATTTTACAAGTTCAAAAAGTCTTCTATCTTGATTCTAGATCTATCTATCTTAGATATGGATAAAAAATGTGAACTGTCATATAATGAAAAACGTGGCAAAAGTAAATCGTAATACGGAATATATAGATTGCAAATTTGAACTCTTTTAAAATGGCCATTCATATATTAAAAGTAGATAAAGTATATACAAGTCTTCTGAGATCTGGATAAAAAAATGTGAAGTCTCATAAAATGAAAAATGTGGCAAAAGTAAATCGTTCGACTTGTTCTTGTTTTCGTAGTAATAGAGCTTGTATTTTAAAGATGACTTTTTACCAGTTTTTATGCTGCAACTGACATAATTTACTACCCACTCCAAATTAGAAAGTATTCGAAATGCCTGGAAATCGCGTCTACGGCCGTCTGGTTTTCAAAATTTTCTGGGGGGAGACCCCGTCGGACGCTTCGCGCCTCGAATGGTCGCGGGAGGACGGCTTCGCCGCCCGCGGCTCCGCCGACTCTAAAGAAATATATTTGTCGGGAAAATATGCTGCCCCCCCCCCCCAAACAAGTTCGGCCACGTACGCCTATGAAGACAGTGCTGTAACTTGGGTTATTTTAATCTGAATTTGTATGACTGAGGATATCGCAAGAGAGTGTTTGCATGACTATTTAAATAAATTATTGTAACAACTATTCTGTCATTTATTTTTCTTTAAGAGACATATTTGACGGGGGGGGGGGGCGATTTCAAGTATACTATGTTAATAATTGTCAATAAATCTCATGGAACGTTTGAAAATTGACACAGACGACGTTTATTTACAGTGAACCCTACATATATTGACCGAATAATATATTCTCAGGGGGCTGTTGGGTGGCCAAATAGTTTAACGCATCCACGTTAGATCATAAGATCTGCATTGAGTCAGTTGGCGTTGTTTCGATTTCCCGATTATAGATGACAAGAAAATCGTGTCGCCAGCCCAAACCTCGTGTGTTTTCTCCCGTTTCCTCCAATTGCTGAAGACCCCTACGCGCAAACGAATTTTTGAAAATAAAATGAACCATATGTTAGTCCCAAAAGGATCCATTTCTGTCGAATGGACTACCCTGTCTCTTGCTCTCGCGCAATGTCGAAAATCTATTTAATCACAGGTGATTTCCGTCGATTATTTTCCTTTGAAACCTTTAGCGACACACGTGTGCTACGTCATCAGTTGTGTTGCCCGGCGAGATCAGTTATTCTAATCGTAGTTTACCCTTTAATTCAATTTAACAAAAATCAAGACTATGGTTTAAATGAATTGGTGTCACGTCACAGCATCAAAATTTATTTAAACCGCACAAAATGCCTTGATCATCTATTAGGTAAAAACACAAAACTTGGCCCAAATCAATAGGAAGGATCGGTCGTGTGGTGGGGGTGGGGTGTTGGGTAGGATTGAATATAGCTGAAGTAATAAATGAATCTTTTAGTAACCTTCATCGATTCTTATGTTTGGTAGCTTCTGGCATGTCGTTTAGACACAGGAAAGTGTTTTTTACCAATTTTCGAACAGTTCTAGAAGGCACTGAAAACAGTGCCAATTCGCACTATTTGGCCACAGAAAACCACGTCGAGAGATTTGTAGTACATTTAAGGGTCGGTGAGTTTGGCTAACAAGCGGTTGCCATGCAAGATACGCCCACATTTGCAAGAGATGGATAAAATTGTGGGCGTATAAAAAGAATAGGATAGGTGACAGTAAACACATCAAACATTTCCTTATATACTCCTTAATGTATTTTTTCTTGACAGGCATTTATATTAATCTTATTTTTTAAAAGAACTGGTGTTATGGGACATAGGCTACATGTGTATGTTGAGCATTGTTTATGTTAAAATGGCTTGCTATTTACCAGATATTATAATTGTTAAATACCATGACTGCTCTCTTCGGGATTCAACGTACTATTGGAAGTTTGTATTGGTTTCACGTCAATCTCCCAAAGAGTTGTCTTCTCTTGCAGTTCACACTAACATAGCGAGACTTGTATGGAGTATGCCAGGTAGGGTACACTCCTTTTATTTTTATTCTAGACTGGCTTGATTTATTACTACTACTAACCGGTGGTTAACGCCCTCTTCCGTCTATGGCGATATCGCATGCAAATATTTCAGAATACGCCCTACATGATGCTGGAATGGCCACAACGGAATCTCGACACCATTGTTTGTTTAGCAGTGGGGCTGCATTTTGATCATTATTGCCAACGCCAAAGTTCGCACCTATGCGACAAAATCCTATCGAATTTTTTATTATTATTCCCCGGGTTATTGTCCTTTAAGTACACCGTGGACATAATTAATTTATTAACTGTCTAACAACATACCGAGTTATTGGCCTTATAAAATGTTATAAACCGATCCAGGTCATCGGATGGCCAAGGTAAATATATGGATTAGAACAACCTTACCATGTAATTATGTATGGTTTAATGGTCGAGAGCGATACATTAAGTAAAATATTGATACTGTACGAGGCGTTAGCCGAGTGTTGTTTCAATATATTACGCAATGTCGTTAGCTCGAAACCATTAAACAACTTAAAATACAGACACTATCCCGCACGTGCTTTTCAATGCAATACGTCACGCGAGTCCAATATTTCATCTAGTATACATAATGTACGATTGGCAACTTGTCCGTACATTATTGGAAATACTGGTACGCCAACATCAAAGGATGACGTCACATCTGTATTTTAATTATCGTTAAAAAGATTTCGAGACTTCGTTTATATTATAACAATTTTATTTGATATTAGAGACTATTTAGACTAAATCTTGTCAAAAAATTCAATATGCATTAACTTCTCTCATAATAAAGTAACTTGGCTGTAATTTTCAATATATTCATTTTTCATCATCTATTTTCAAACTAATATAGCAAGAACGGTCAGCCCCTTATCTAAGTCGTAACTCTAAAAACTAAATCCGAAATCTCGTGGGAATCAGATCTGGAAATGAACTTAACTCTAGAAGAATGGGCTCGTATTTACAAGTAAACCTTTGAATTTACAGCCGATACTAGGCTGAAATGGTTTCAATTTCGACTCAATAGTAGAATACATGTAATTGGTACAAATAAATTTTTAGCTAAAATTGGAATTATTAAATCAGACCTATGTACCTTTTGCAAAAAAGAAACAGAATCATTAATACAACTTTATTACAGCTGTGAATATGTACAGGGATATTGGAAAGAATTAGGAACCTGGATTAAACTAAAGGCAAACAAAGATTTTGATATCACCTTGATAACATGTTTATTTGGCATTGATAATGATGATAATAAAATTCAAAATTTGATATATAGTTTAGCTAAGTTACTCATATATAAACAAAGGCTTAGAGAAAACAAACCAATTCTGAATGTATTTAAAAAAGAATTATTATAATATTTTGAAAAAGAACAAATTATATTGTGTGACAAAGTTCAAGATAGTTGGAAAAATTTTGAAGGTCTTTTCAGCTGAGCTTTTCCCTGTTAAATGTCCTCATTTAGTAGTAAGGTTTGTGATACCGGTATCCATGTAGTTTGCCTGGGGGGTTTACTGTGTAGTATAATTTGTAGTATATAATGCATGATGGAAAAAAAAAGTATACACTATTTTGCCTATACCGTTTTTTTAGGACTTCGAATTTTGTCTAATGGTTTGGATTGTTCGTATATGGTTTTATTTTATTTTTATACAATAAACTGTAAAAAAAAAAAAGAGAAAAGAACTATAAATCAGTTCTCTAATCTGTACCTCATTTGAATAAATTATCATATCATTTTAAAAAAAAAGAAAAAAAAGGTCTTAAGTAATGCCTCTTTAAGTGTTTAACAGAGCCTACTAAAGTAACACACAAGTCGGAGGGGGAACACAATACTAATATCACACATTTCATTGCAGATTCCTTTAAAACATTTCTTAGTCGAGTGCTACAAAATACTTTTTTTATACACTAGACACTATTCTCCCATTAACTGTTTCTTTTTTTTCCAAAATATTTCTTCGTCAGCGGACACTTTCCACACCAACATTTTTTTCTTTTTCAGCGAATGCGTTTCTTCACATTCAGAGCTTTAAATTAATGGTATTACATCAAACTTATCAACAATGCTATATTTATTTTAAGCTTCACTTCCTCAAATCAATAAAATTGTATTCTAAACATTACATGCGCACATATTTTTTTTTCTTACAGTTTTGCGATTACAAGAAGCTTTTCTCAAAATCTTTTTCTTAGGTTGAATTGAACGCAATGGCGCGCTTTGGTTTGCTTTAGGGTTTTTGCGACCCATCTCAAATGAACGTTTTAATGTGGTGTCGGTTCGGTTTTCAAGGCTATATTATGCACCCAATTGCCATATCTACTACAGATGTGGAAGTGCTTGGTCACACTCACAATCATATTGATCAACCAGCATCAAAGATGTGCCGTGGCTCAGATATATAGTACAAATCCTAGCGTGTTCCTCAGTCGTGTGGTGGGGTGGGGGTGTTGGGTAGGATTAAATATAGCTGAAGTAATAAATTAATCTTTTGGTAACCTACAAATCCTAGCATGTTCCCCACACTCCAAAATTGCCCAGCGCCAAGTACAAGTTGGCGGTCATCACTGAGGGAAATTGGGGATTGAACAATTGGTTGGAACCATGATTCGCATTGCATGTAAACGATCTATAGACATTTAAAATTTGAATTGCCAAACTAAAATAACTAGCTATTAGGTTAAATATAAAAGTATCTGGGGGACATTATCATTTGTCCCAAGTAAAATGTTAATCGCAAAAACCATGAGGTCGAAAAAATAATGGTTTATTCTTCAGCAGACTATGATTATATTATTTCGAAACCTAACCAATTTATTGTCGACATGTGACAAAATAATTCTACGACTTTGACAATATGTATTGTTTGAGATGTTTCAGCGTCTTGTTTAAAACTTTGTGTGCGACATTTACATGTCTAGCGACCAGAATCTGTTTTTTGTCATGTCGTTGGTCAAACAAGAATGGATTTGTTAATTATCGTACAAGATATGTTGGTTGCATGACACATAATAATCTCCGCTACCAAAACCTTTCTCATAACTCAATTGTGACGTGCAGCCATTTTGTTCGTCCCAGGTGGCGTTGTTATGTAGAGCCTAATAACGGTTGTCGTTAAGATATATAATTGACTTATTAGGAATTATTTACAGAAGGAAAAGTAGTCGCTTGGAAAAATCGGTCCCCGGACTAATGAACAAATTACTACTGTCCTTTTAGCCTCCTTTGTTTTACGTAATCACGTTTGTGCGTGCTGAATCGACGAGATTACAAGCGATCAACTGATTGGACGCCTGATTGGAGACGACAGGTTGTATTGTCTGAGAATTGGTTAAAATTGCGCAATAAAATATCGCCGAATAACAACATTATTATAAATGTCTAGCATGTGTTCGTAACTAGTGAATGGTGTGCTTGAGTAATTAAACACAGTTCTTTTTAAGTCAAACCGCGAAAACATATTTAAATCACGTGTAGATGTGTATAACATCCTGTTGTTAGAACTCCTGTACCGCACGAGTTTAAAATCGAACCAATTTGGATGAAAATAAACTATATAATTGGGATCATCCTATGCCATTAGGGAAGCTGCATGGGTTGGAATATATATATATAGAGAGAGAAATGGGGTTTAACGTCCACTCGACACAAACTAGGTCATTTCGGGACTAACATATGGTTTAATTTTATTTACATAATTCGCTTGCGCGTAGGGGTCTTTAGCAGTGGGAGGAAACCGGAGGACCCGGAGAAAACCCACGAAGTTGGACAGGCGACCCTACTCCTTGCCACGTACAACCGGGGATTCGAAACCACGCCAGTCGACTCAATGACAGACTTTATGATACAGCGCGCGCACGCTAACCATTTAGCCATTCAGCCCCCCGGGTTGGAATATAGCCTGAACAAGGATCACAATGAACAGAAATAAAATGAAATGAAATGGGGCTTAAAGTCCTACTATTCTTCTCCCGACTGTGCTAACGAAGACCTGCTCTTATATCGAATTCCAACTTTAAAGGGATCTTTTACGTGCACGCCAATGTATAAACGGGGCCTCTGGTTTTCAAACCATCCGAACAACTAAACAGCTGTCCTTGTCAGACCCTCCGACCTGCACCTCTGACAAGGGGAAACCACGTCGGATGAACTTTCTTCGACAATGCAGGAATCGAACGCGCCACATTGAAGATATAATTGCATCATGACATCGATCTGATCACCGTTTTAAAAGGGAAGTTTAATTTTATTTGCTGTTTTATAAACTATTAGAATTATTAATTGTAAAATTGGATATCTTGTTTTAATTTTATTGAATAAAATGTCAAAAGGAAGCGCCGTTAGCTACATGGCTTTGGGCACTTTGTTAACTCGCTATTTACGTCACTTTTGGTATATATACATTTGAATTATTCCAATTTAACTTTTAAAAATTAAATATTATAAAATAATATTATAATATATTGTGTTTGTGTCTATAGATATATCTCGCGTGTATACGTGACGTCTTTATAAAGAAAATATATCCATAAAACGAAAGAGAAATCTGGTTTAACGTCCATTCGACACAAACTAGGTCATTTCGGGTCTAACGCATGGTACAGTTGTATTTAAATAATTCGCTTGCGGGTTGGGGTCTTTAGCTATGTGAGGAAAACCCGGAGGACCTGGAGACAACACATGAGGTTGGTCCAGCAACTCCCTCCTTGTCATGTTTAAACGGGGAATCGAAACCACGCCATTTGACTCAATGACAGACCTTTTGATCTAAAGCATTTGGCCATCCAAACAGTAAAGAAATAAATACATTTTATGAATGTCTCTCTCTCTCACTTTAACCATTCACTTTAAATAGAGTACTAAATTATTGCAAATTTTTAGCCTGCTGGGATACATGTTCCAGATTAAGATACCGTGGCTAAAGGTATACACATGGTCACAACCCAGAAAGCATGGTACACATAGTCCCCAATAGTTGTTTCTGATTCGTTTGTCTGTTTATCCAATCAGCTGGATCTTCAGATTTTTTTTTGGGGGGGGGGGTATCTGTTACAATGAATTACGGGGGGAATTTTATTATCGTAATTATTTATGGTCATTTTTTACACGCCCACATTCCAGTGTTGGCGAATTATGTCGTTGGTACATCCATCAACAATAGGTTTGTGTATTTTGGAACACGATAAAGGCTACAGTTGTTAATGGGTTCTTTGTTATGAAGCAATGTGGACATATTTATCAGTCTGCGATCTTGCGTTATGCCCCCTTTTCCGAAAACATTGTAAACGCGACAGAGGCTAAAAATTTTAATGAATGTTGTTTTTTTTTCAAATTTAGTGTGACGCATTATAGCATGAGGGGATAACCTTACCTTCCGAAGTGAACCCTCCTTTTCCGGAAAATTTGTGAACGCGATAGAGATTAAGAGTTTTTACAAAACTAACACAGTTGTGTGGGATAACAATCTCTGGTTTAATATACATACGCACGACGTTTCGATATGTATACTCTTATCCTTATGAAGCACAAATAACGTTGCGGGGTTACCTGCCTTTTCCAAAAACCTTGTAAACGCAATAAAGGACTGGGGAAATTTTTTGAAGAACACCAGTATCACAGTTGGATAAAGCTTAAAGGAGCTAAATCGCTAATATTTGGGACCTAGAAATTGACACAAATAGGTCGCAACGCATATAATAAAGTAATATGAATGTGTATAAACTGATTAACACTCAATCGTTTCCGTTTTTAATTTCAAATCAGTTATGTTCGGCGAAATACACCAGAAGTCTCAATCGAATGGCAATCTCTAGCTTCTGGTTAGTCCAGTCTACACTGATAGTATTTATTGCGCATGCTCTCCGGATATGAA
The DNA here is from genome assembly GCF_932274485.2 of Patella vulgata. NCBI lineage: Eukaryota > Metazoa > Mollusca > Gastropoda > Patellidae > Patella > Patella vulgata. The sequence continues at coordinate 60,585,923 of NC_065884.2, read as the reverse complement.
TATGGCGTCACCGTTTGACATCACTTGTGGAATATGTCTTGCCTTGTTCTTCGCGTCCCTTGTTACAAATGGCGCTGAAACGCATTGTGGTACACAATTCGTGTACCATTGGTATAAGCCCATCTTTTCCCGGTAAGATCACAACATCAATGTTGGTTTAAATTGACAAATAATTCGTGTTTTCAATGTCGAAGACTTTGGATGATATTGACTTCGTAGATTTCCAGGAACTCGAGGGTTGCCCTGTTTCTGAATAAAACTATTCAAATATGCTAATAGCATATATTCAGCTATTGTAATAATAGCCTTTTCTTTTTTAAAAACAAATTCTATATTGGTGTGGCATGGGCCTACCTAACACTACACGGATATTTCCTAAGCCTTATTTTATACTATATAATGCACAAGTTTATTCATTAATATATGTTCTGTGCAGTGGATGAATATTCTTTAATTGTACAGTTTGCTTCCGTTTGTTACGCTGTTTTATTCTCTACTCTATGCATTGTTTATCTTCAATTATATATTTTCGTGATCGCTCTTGGACTGTTTTTCTTCTTTGAGGGCGACGCCCATTGGTTCTCCCAATTCATGTACGGTGGACATGAAATTTGACATTTTTGATATGAAGTCACAATTCTAAGATGTCGGCGACGACGTAATGTTTATATACGCTCTTTCTTATACAGTGCATTATTTTCTGCTCGATGCAACGTATAAATATGTATCAATCATATTTCTATCCACATTTATTTTACTTTTCTTGTGGATGTTTGTCCGTGTATTATTTTTACACAATTTTAGGAAGCCGTGGCGGTTCAGTGGGGACGGCACTGGCTCACGAACCTGGAGGTCCCGGGTTCGTTCCCGTAGCCGAGACAGTTCCCAGATTTTCCAGCTTTGATTCCCCTTGGTTCAGGAAGGAGGACCTGGCAAGTTCCAGCGTCTAGTCCCCCGGGTGCAATTTTACAGTGTTGTATGTTACTTTTATTTGGGATATGGGAACCCTGTGAGTTGTATCTATCGTTATGTCAACTTTTACACAAGATGATTTACATCCTGAAACTATTTACAATTAGCTTTATAATGACCTTTCAGGAAACAAATTATGGTTTGTCAATCTTGTGCAATGGGCCATCAACTATAGCTATGATTTTTGTGTGGTGATAAACGATAGTAGCTGGTTGCTGCTATCTCTGTTGCAATCTTACCAGTCATAAATACGTTTTCTAAAATAATTCATTTGTACTATAATCCCATGAAGTGATTAACACCAGATTAAATGAAAATATCAAAGCCAATAACCTGCTTTTAGATTTAGTTATATTAACCATTTTGTAAATAACAAGGACTCTTTGGAAATAATTTTGCTACATGCCGAGATTATCATTTGTGGATATATTTATTACTTCTTTCTGTACTTGCGCTTTGATGACGCCTTGCTACTGGGTATAACAAATATTATTGTTAACTTTCCAGTTATTTTAAATGAAGAACTGACAAATTTGTTCACCTTGAGACATTTCTCCTTGTGATTCCTGACTTAACAGAATGAAAATAATGACATAAATCACAAATATTACCTCGTTCATGAATAAATATATTTCAGGAAGACATGCAGTTTAACGGGAAAAAATAGACACAACCAAGACTTTCATTGGCTAAGTTATGCTGTCAGTCAAATTACAGCGTGCTTAAACAATGTAACAGCAGGGCGATTATGTATATCTGGTCACGAAATAAACCAAAATACAAAAACATGTAACTGGGCCGTATGTTGTAAACTGTATGCACAAACCGCATTAAATAGAATATGCAGCAATGTCCTTCGTCACGGTCGCCAATTCATTGCTTCACGTTGTGTTTTAAAATCGACTTGGAATGAGACGGTTTTTAGAGGACTTCCAATACATCTCCATAATAACTCAGGAACACATTGAAGTCGGGCTGCTGTCATATTCATATAAATAAAATGAAACGGGTTTAAAGGAGCTAAATCGCTAATATTTTGGATCTAGAAATTGACACAAATGGGTCGCAACGTATATACTAATGTAATGTGAATGTATATAAACTGATTTACATTCAATCGTTTCTGTTTTTGCTGCAATTTCTAATCAATTATATTCCGCGAAAAACGCAAGAAGTCTCAATCCAATGGCAATTTCTAGCGTCTGGTTATTCCACTCTATACCGATAGTATTTATTGCGCATGCTCTCCAGATAGGAATATTACGTCACCGTTTGACATGACTTGTGGAATATATCTAGCCTCTTTCTACGAGTCCCTTGTTAAAAATGGCGCTGAAATGCACCATGGTACACGATTCGTGTACCAACGGTAAAATGTTTATTTTGTCTTTATTATTGGATATCAGAAGCCCATCTTTTTCCCGTAAGATCACAACATCAATGTTGATTTAAATTGACAAATAATTCGTGTTTTCAATGTCGAAGATTTTGGATGATATTGAGTTAGAAACGTCCTACTGTTCTGCCCCGACTGGGCGAATGAACCCGGGCATACGCCATACGCTGCCGCCTACTCTTATATCGAATTCCAACTATCAAGGGATCTTTTACGTGCACGCCTATGTGTACACCGGACCTCGGTTTTTCGTCCCATCCGAACGACTAGACAGCTGTCTTTTGTCACCCCTCTTCCCCCGTCCTTCACCACTGATAAGGGGAAACCACGCCCGAAAATCTCCATGAACTTTCTTGACTAACACTGGCGCGAACGCGCCTTCTCTAGGCTAGCGGGCCAGTGTCTTACTCACTTAGCTACCGTGGATTCCACCACATTTATATAACATTATACTTCAATATGGCACCAATCTCCAATTATATTACAAGTGGGAATCCAAAACAAAAAATATATTATCTAATTAATAGGAACATTTTTGTGTCTATTTGACATTTCAATTATAGTGAGTATTTCCAAAATATAATTTTTATGTGAAATCTAGTTTTCAAACATTAGAATAATTTAAAACTCATACGCAAAGGGGTATTTATGCCATATCTTCTGAACAGACTATCCCTTTGAAAACTAAGCTAAACATAAAATTGCATTCTTATTTATGCCGTAGAAATTAACTCTCGTACCATATATACAATTTTTACATTTAATAGTATTAATATAGTAAGACAAAAATTAATATCTCACGGTTTTCACATAAATATTGGTCGAAATGTAACTTATTTTCCCTATGTGATTATTATCTCTAATAACATTCAGGACGGATTGGGCCATTATATATTAACATATATATTAGAGTAGCAATAATTAAGTGAGAATAGAATGTTGTAGTTAAAGGAATACGCCCAACTTCATAACAGACTAGATAGGAGAGAGAGAGAGAGAGAAAGATAGAGAGGGAGGGAGAGAAATGGGGTTCAACGTCCACTCGACACAAACTAGGTCATTTCGGGACTAACATATAGTTTAAATTTATTTCAATAATTCGCTTGCGCGTAGGGGTCTTTAGCAGTGGGAGGAAACCGGAGGACCCGGAGAAAACCCACGAGGTTGGACAGGCGACCCTACTCCTTGTCACGTACAACCGGGGATTCAATGACAGGCCTTATGATACAGCGCGCACGTGCTAACCATTCGGCCATCCTACCCCCAGACTAGATAGGAATTTGTGGTTGTTCTTGTAGCTAAGATTTTCATAGTTTAGAATACAAGAGATCAAAATATCAAATATACAAAGCTTTGTTACAGTATAAAAATAATTTTCATTTCAAACTTTTGAGACCGACAGCAATGTATAATTATATATCGTTTATCATTAAAATTTAGTGGTAGGCCAAGATAATTAAAACTATTTACAAATTCAATATTACAACCATCAAGAGTCCAATTCTTATAATTTAAGTTTACCCCTATTTCGAAAAATTATAATCTTGGTCTTTTTAGTATTAATTTTTAAATCCCATGTGTGGGTAGTAGAGACATAGTGAATTCAAAATATCTTGGAAGGCCTAGCGGAGTTTCTGAAAGAAAGAAGGCTGCGTACAAAAGTAAAAATAAATTGCATGTCTGGATGTCAATAAATTCATAATTATCGGCTAGAAGATGAGATTCACAATAATTAATATAAAAAGAAAATAACAACGGCCTTAAAACTTCCCGTTGAAATAGACCATTCTTACTATATAAATATTCAGATAATTCGTAATTTTAATTGAACATAACACTTAACCTTGTTATACAAAGACCTTATTATTTACCCCGGATTCCCTCCTCTATTAATTTAAACTGTAAATTACACCTTTTAAATAATCGAATACCTTACAGTAACCACAAAGAACGTTTTTTTTTATTTGGGACATAATTAATAATAGCGTCTACACAGTAGACTGGTTTTACGCAAATCAAATTGACAGGAAGTAATTTTCTTCTCATTTGCATCCAACTTTAACAAGCGATTATTAATAATAGAACTAAATAATTTACGGGGACAAGAAACAATCATGATTCCTTTATAATTATCTAGGACTGGTATATAGTTAAACTAGTGTTCTTTTTTCGTTTTGTGTTGCCTTGATTATTTTTATAATCATTTGTGTTTTAATTCTTTTTTTTGTTGTTAATTTTAGCTTGTATTAAAATCCATCTATTTACAGTAGTCTTATTACGATTATGTACAAATTAAGCAGATTTACATTCATGATATTTATTTTTGCAGTCGTCTGTAAACCATGGCTTATCAAGTTTAGCTTATTTACAATCTGATTAAAACACAGATCCTATTTCGTTTCGTTTTTTTATAGTTCAAAATTTTGTTTACTTGTCTTTACTACACTAGGATCCGGAAGAGTTGTTATGTTACCGGCGTTTTAGTTGAATTGAGGGATAAGCCAATCAGACGGTCTGTTACGGCGACTTCTTGGAGACTCATACACGGAACTGTGGGTAAAAAAAAGGAAACCACTAAAAAGGTCACCGCTGATTGATTAATCAATGTCTGACGTCATTGGGTACGACCCCTGACACGACCTTCGAGTACAACTTGTCAGATCTTCGTGTAGTGTAGACCATCGAAAGTATATATAAAAAAACGAAACGAAATATAGATCTGTATTTTAATCAGATTGACCTATTTACGGATAGTGTTTCTATCACACTGATCCGCAGTGAATATTTGCTTGGCCGCGACAATCACTGATAAAGATGACATTGATGCGGCTTAATGAGCTAGAAATATTAACTTTTTTCCTGCGACAAATTAAATTCTTAAACATTTTTTGTATATATTGGAAAAATAAATAAAGGCGTTTGACGTATTTGTAGGTAAAAATTATTTCCGATTTAGTGTAAATGGGTATTAAATTGACTAAAATGAAGCATTCTCTCCGAAGCAGTTATGTCTTATGTAAACAATGCACGCGCCATTCAGCCAATGATTCACACCGCGTGCTGTGACAGCACGTGTTAAGGCAGTCATCTATGACAGAGATATTATACGAGACTCGTACTTCTCTGTGAAACAGATTGTGTTTCTATGTGTAGTATCAAATCCGATAGACATTTGGTAAAAGCTGTCGGCACATTTTGTCAACGCTGTCCTGGGTAGTGTTGACCAGAAAACAAGAACTTGTTAACACGTCTTGATTATCTCTCAGTGGAAGAGGTCAAAAGCAGTGTTAGAGTAAGTATTTGGGGCGTAATGTAACACCAGTGGAACTCCTTTCCGAACGTCTGCACACTGATCAACAGTGAATATTCGCTAGGCCTCTACAATCACTGATAAGGATGGCATCGATGCGACTTAATGGGCCCCAAATATTAACTTTTTTCTTCCGACAAATTAAATTCTAAAACATTATTTTTATGTATTAGAAAAATAAATAAAGACGTTTGAAGTATTTGTAGGTAAAAAATATTTCCCATTTAGTGTAAATGGGTATTAAAACAGTAACGTCTTATGTAAACAATGCACGCGCCATTGAGCCAATGATTAACGCTGTGTGATGTGACGTCACGTGTTGAAGGCAGCTATCTTTTACAGAGATATCAGAAGTCTTTCGTAATTCTCTGTAAAACAGATTGGAACGTCTGTTCTTGAATAAAGTGTTCAGCTAAAAGGGAGATAATTACAGCTTCAAATGTTTCTTTCCAACTGTTAATAAAATTACAGAGATTAGGGTAACTCGAAAATAATTAAATCCCTGAAATCTCATGTGGGTTTTCTTGAAATTTGTAGGGCCTTTAATCCTGAATAATGATATTAGAGAAAAAATAGCACCATTTTGAGAAAATCAGGTAACACTTTGCATGTTACTTTTGACTTCGAAAAAATGTAATCCCTTGGGGATAGGGGTACTGTCCTGTTCGGACCCATGTTGAAAAATATGGAAATCTCCATGAGCCGTGATTAGGGAAACACTATTGTGACACCCATGCTGGTTTCGCCTCATTTTTGAAATTAAAAACTAAACGAATCTTAGAAATCTGATATCAGATCAAAACAGTGAGTTAGCCTTAAGTTCTGAGGTAAAAATATAAAAAAAATAATATAGATGTTTTATGGCTCGTTTCATCTGAATCAAATAATTATCCACTTATAATGTACTAATATGTACATAGAACAAACTAATTATTGAAAATGGCCATGACTTTTCGGTTTTAAAATTGAATTTATCAGTCCGTTTATCAGATTAAGGGATCCGAGTGAACTTTTTTGCTGACACAAACTCTAACACTAGCACTAAATGTTTTTAGAATATCATCAATGTTCACTTTACCCCAGTAAAAGCAAAATGTAAAACTATCATTGTTATCATTCTTATGCCTACTATTTACAATGATTATGTCCGTTTTTCCATGTACGTGTTTCCGCGCACGTTTTCGCCGGAAAGGGTAGGTCAAATGTAATAAGACCGTTTCCAAGTAACCGGAGAAAATGCATGCAACAGCGCACGACCATGAAACCGCGTACATGGGCTTAATTCTTGTAGCTTTACAAAGCGAGATCTGGCCCCGATTTTACAAAGCGAGAGTAGGGACCACGTGGCTAAGCGGGTAAGACGCTGGCTCGCTAGCCTGGAGGTCGGGTGTTCGATCCCTGTATTGGCCGAGAAAGTTCATCCAGATTTTCCGGCGTGGTTTCCCCTTGTCAGTGATGCAAGAACGGAGGGCCTGACAAGGACAGCTGTCTAGTCGTTCGGATGGTTCGAAAAACCGAGGTAGGTCCCGTGTACACATTGGCGTGCACGTAAAAGATCTCTTCGTAGTTGGAATTCGATGTAAGAGTAGGCCGTAGTGCCGCTGTACGAAAAACCGAGGTCCCGTGTATATATTGGAATGCACGTAAAAGATCCCCTGGCAGTTGGAATTCGATATAAGAGTAGGCGATAGTGCCGCTGCCCGGGCAAAATTTCCCTCATAGCACACTGTATGGCGTATGCCCGTCTTCATTAGCCCAGTATAGGAGCAGAACAGTAGGACGTTAAACCCCATTTCATTTCATTTACAAAGTTCATCCAGATTTTCCAGCGTGGATTCCCCTTGTCAGTGATGCAGGACGGAGGGCCTGACAAGGACAGCTGTCTAGTCCTTCGGATGATACGAAAAACCGAGGTCCCGTGTATATGTTGGAATGCACGTAAAAGATCCCCTGGCAGATGGAATTCGATATAAGAGTAGGCGATAGTGCCGCTGCCCGGGCAAAATTTCCCTCATAGCACACTGTATGGCGTATGCCCGTCTTCATTAGCCCAGTATAGGAGCAGAACAGTAGGACGTTAAACCTCATTTCATTTACAAAGCGAGAGAGAGAAATAGGGTTTAACGTCCACTCGACAAAAACTAGGTCATTTCGGGACTAACATATGGTTCAATTTTATTTCAATAAGCTTACGCGTAAGCGTATTTGGCAGTGGGTGGAAACCGGAGGACCCGAACAAAACCCACGAGGTTGGACAGGCGACCCTACTCCTTGTCACGTACAACCGGGGAATCGAAACCACGCCAGTTGACTCAATGACAGTCCTTATGATACAGCGCACTCGCGCTAACCATTCGGCCATCCAACCCATACTCAAATACTCAACTTCCAATCACTGTTTAGGAGAAATATCTTTGATCCAGAAACACAAAACTTTGCACATAGTTTCTTATTGATGTATTTGATACATTAAAGCAACAAAAGTTTTATAAAGGGTTATATCTCAGTTAAATTAATGAGAGCAGTTTTGAGTAAATTAATAACTTAAGTCTGATAATGCTTTGTGGGCTTGGGGCCTGGTTAATGGAACTGTCCATTTCTAAATAGTGTTAAACATCAATTATTAGAGCGGAAGCCCAGGGGGTTAACCTAGATGAAAAGTGTACCAATTTTCTCCTATATGGTATCAATGTATGTATATCTGGTATCATCAGAATGTAAGTCTGCCGGGTTTCTGGTGGTGGGTGTGGTATTCCACGCCCAAAATGTCATGCCCCCAACTAGTCTAGATTAGCACAAAAGTGTACCACATGAAAATCGCACAGCAATGTACCGTGCATCTTCAGGTATTACAAAAACACTCTGACAGACATTTCTAGTGGTGGGGTACCCCTGACAGAGCTATGTAATTGCCAGACATTTGTAGTGATGGAGTATCCCTGACAAGAGTTATCTAATTTCCAGACCAAAGCTAGGCTAGATTGGCTCAAATCTGTACCACCTAAAGTAGCTTTGGAGTTGTTCAGTACCACGAAAGGAATCATGAATGACCACTGCCAGACAGTTTGTGCGGTGGGTTACCCCTAATAGGCACGCCCAAAATGGCACGCCCTCCAACTAGGATAGATAAGCCGGCACTGTTCCCGTGGTCCAAAAAATTAAATCTTTAGCCAGGATGCGTAGAATACTGCGGTTACAGGAACAATTTTTTTTCCCAAAAATCAATTCTTGCAACCGCAGTTTATCGCCTCTTCCATACGTGCTAGGTATTAGTATTCTACGCATCCTGGCTAAAAGTTTAATTTTTTAAAACACGGGAACAGTGCTTGCGAAGTTAGCCTAGTTGGGGGCGTGACATTTTGGGGCGTGTCTGTTAGGGATAACCCACCACACAAACTGTCTGGCAGTGGTCATTCATGACTTCTGTGGTGGTACTGAACAAATCAAATGCTGTTTTAGGTGTACAGATTTGAGCTAATCCAACCTCTTGAATACAAATAATCAGCAGTCCTTACCAGGTATCGCTAGCTCATTGTGTTATTGATTGTCACTTGTAGCAGAGCGTCACAAATAAACCAAAGGCTTCTTGGAGTAATTCACCTTATGTGACAGTCAAAAGGTCGCGACTCCCCCTGTGACTGGCATTTTCGCCATTTTCACTTTCTTATCAGTGAATGCAGAACCAACTGAAGTTTTCTTAAATCTCTAGATATTTGATTTGACACGGTTGCTCCGTTCAGAATATAATAACAATTAAACGCTAATAGGGGCATTATTCTACTGGACACGAATCGCGTCTACACCGGGGAACCTGTTAATTGGTATTTTATTGCTCTGTCACCCCCTTGGTGATTCGCAGGTTAAACCAACACCAGCGAACTGTTGATGAAATAAATATTTAAATTGACTTCCTTGTATTAAAAAAAAAATATAATATATATAATATACACTAATAAACGTTTTATTGCCTATTTATTTTTAAAGCCTGTCTATATTGGTATTGCTTTAAAAACTAAATACAAGAGCACGATATGAACCAGTTGAGATGTCAGCCATCTTGGAATTGAAGTCTCGACAAAAGTGCACCGAACAAGCATACGAAGTGCAGTGCTAAAAAAAGAAAGCGTTTTGAAAGTGGCACTCAAATAGTGAATAAAATGAAATGGGGTTTAACGATTCACTTCTCTCCACCCACCGGCCTAATGACGACGGGTACCCAGATGTGGGGGCAAAGTAATTATAATTATGCAAAGCTACAAAATCACAATCCCTCAAAGTTTATAGACTAACAATATTGTCCCAACAACTGAAATGAAATGGGGTTTAACGTCCTACAGTTCTGCTCCTGGCTGGGCTACTGAAGACGGGCATACGTCATACAGTGTTCTATGGGGGAAATTTTGCCCGGGAAGCGGCACTATGGCTTACTCTTATATCGAATTCCAACTGCCACTGAACCTCGTCAGACCCTCCGTCCTGCACCACTGACAAGGGGAAACAACGTCGGGAAATTCAGATGAACTTTCTCGGCCAATGCAGGGATCGAACACGCGACCTCCAGGCTAGCAAGCCAACGTCCTACCCACTTAGCCACCCAACAATTGCAGGAGTTTTTCTCGGAGTTCGTTAGGAGTTGGAAATTAACCATTTCACTACATTAAAGATGGATTATGTAAGAGCTAAATATGCCTAGTGCAGGTCTTTTTTTCTGCCTTCAAATGTTATATTTAATGATAAAATGGATAATCGAGACTTTTTTTTTATTATCGTAGCAATAGTACTTGACAATCTCGAGTATATTATTGCAAAACTCATAACTACGCTCAGAATAAAGTACTTTGACTGAAATTTTCAAAATATTCATTTCTCATTATTTATATTTGAACTATTATAGCGAGAACTGACAGCTCTTTATCTAAACCTTACATAATACAACTTTAATATTTATATCTAGTGGCTCACCATACAGAAAGAGATACTTGGACCAATTTTAACTTAACACAAGGTAATATTTTATGGATACACAATTACTGAGTTTAATACTAAGCGACGTTCCGACGGGGATACTCTCTCGTCTTTATCAAGCAAATGATACGGGTATGTGAATACAGAATATGCAACAAAAATAACAATCAAATACAATTAAAACTTAACACTTTTCATTAGGGTGCCATTTACATCAAAAAACGGAAACCCTTACAGGGATTAAAAAGGGGAAAAATCTTATTATTTATAAAGATCAATGTATTAACACTATTAATGGTATACCAATTAAACTGGGCTATAGATAAACAATAATTTAAAGAGAAGTGTGAATGTATGGGTGTATACTGAACAAGATTGATCGCTGATGCAAGGGAAATGGAAAAATAAAACATACTAATTCAATAAACTGAAAATCATAAATGATAAAACCTATAATTAGAATAAAACTGGACAGGAGAAACTGTAAATATATTAATTCAATAAACGGAAAATCATGAAAGATAAAACCTATTATTAGACTGTAAAACTAAACGGGAGAAACCATAATATATTAATTCAATAAACTGAAAATCATGAAAGATAAACCCTCTTTATATAGCATTTGTATTACTTGCTTTACATTTCTGCAGAACACGGGGTGTCGAAAATATAATACAACTAATTTTAAGTTGTAGGAGTAGAGACAATGTTAGTAATTAAAAATTATTTGTGTAAAGTATGTAAATAAACCCAAGGTAACGGTTAAACTCTTGGGGTTCATTTTATTAAGCGAGCAGACGAATGTAGCACGTGTCGCCCTCTAGCGGATAAATGTAATTACAAGAGACTGGGTATTTCGTGTCGGTATGCTACAAGCAAGTAATGATCTATCCATGGGGATCATAGAGGATATTTATATTTATAAGTTATGGTTATTCGAGATGGTAATCGCCAATTACTTTGTTTACAGTTTGTTTAAATTACATGCTGGGTCGGCCATTATACATTTTACTCATTTACATAATGGCATCTTCTGATCAAGTCTAACCTTTAAAATTTGCATAAAACACCAACGTTCACTTCGGTTATATAATTTGATAGGCGGCGTTACGATGCAATAACACTTTAAAGTATTCAGCTAGAAAAACGGGTTGTAATATTAAAGGGCCTATTTCCAGATAGTGTGATTCAAGAACCTTCATCCAAATCCCAAACGATCTAGAGAAACTACTTTCGGTTTTTTTTCACACAGCCAATCCACAAATGATCTGGATAAACTACTTTCGGTTTTTTTTTTCACACGGCCAATCCACAAACGATCTGGACAAACTATTTTCATTTTGTTTCATACACCTAATCCTCAATCGATCAGCTAAATAACGGCAGTCGAGACAGGGAACCTAACTAGGAGAAGGTCGCTTAAGATGTCGAGATAGATCTGATTTTGTTGTATTACTAACTTTGCTTTCAGCCATGTAATTTCACCCTTTAAAGTTACAATTTTATATTTTCTAAGAAAGTCAAACATAATTATTTCTATGTCTTTTGCTCAATAGGTTGTCAACTCACTATTATACGATCATAGGTTATCTTTCTCACACTTAAAAATCTTCTCACCGGAAATAATAACACAATTACCACCCAATTACCTCCCTTGTTTTCCTATCCCCCACCGTGGAAAAGCTATCTTCAAACGTTTGAATTTGAAGTTGAAAATTATATTTTTGCCAATTTCTCAACTGGCAATAGTGAATTATAGGATTAATAGGATTATTCTTTAACTAGGTAGGAATGTTTATAGATACCATCTATTTTAGGGCTTTATTTTAATACAATTTAAAAATATAACTTAAAAATATGAAAATGTAACTTTAAACCCACTTTGTTTATAAACGCGTGTAATAAATATATCGTATACCAGTATGCCTAATAAAAAAATAGCATATAATTTTATGATTTTATTTATATAGAATGTGTATGTAACAAGTAGGCCTAAATCTATCTACCATACGGACAATGACCAGAATGTGCCCCCCCCCCCCCCGTTTTCATTGTTGGTTCACGGAGCCCCAGTAACACTTTCAGGGGCCCCATGCAAACATAATTAGGCCCTGGACATACCCGTCCTAGTCAATAACCAAACTGGTTGATTTGACCGACATTTATCACACTTGCGTATGAGACTCGCGGAGCCTACCCCCCCCCCCCCCAAAATGCGTTTTCCTGCTATTCCAACCTATGGAAGCCGATAAGTACCCTGTCGCTCGAGGTTCGAAACCGAGGCCAAGAAGCCGCGACAAGAAAGAGTATTTATCGGCTGTCCACGGAGATGAGACCGTTGGGAAAATATTTTGAAAATTTAACGACCGCAAATGTGTTTTCCGTGAATCAGCAACTTCAATGTGGTCCAATATAGCCTAACGTAGGTGATGACCTACATTATAAACAACCAATCAATCGGGGTATGAGGGCCGCGTCCTCCTCGGGAAAAGTTTGAAAATTTAACTGACGCAAATGCGTTTTTCTGCTATTCAAGCCAGTGAGTTAAGCAACTTAAAATCCCAGTCTATGACGAATCCTAGCAACTTAAAATCACAGTCTATGACGAATCCTAGCAACTTAAAATCACAGTCTATGACGAATTCAGGGGACAAGTGATCATTTTTGCGCCAGAGATCAAAAGTGTATTTTTCTTTGCAAAGCAATATGCCCAAGTGCAAAACGGCGAGATAGTTATGAAAATCGTGAAAAATCAGCAGTGGGTTTTGTTCAGCCAAATTATGCGGGATTATGTTCTATACAGTACGATTATCATGACGTCCTAATCGGCGTATCAGAATAGATCACAATATTGTTTTCAGAATTATCGTGATTTCTTCGTATCATTTCATTGTATTTTCTAATTGGTAATTTTTCTAATGAAACAATCATTCTTATTTTCCATATCTTTCGTTTTCATTTCAACTTTCCAATTTCAATCTTTTGAGCCGACAGGGCCAAGGGAGCGTGGATGTCAAATGCAAGTCCAAGGTAAGGGTGATTTTTGCGCCACAATCTCTTGGCCGTACTCAACCCCAAATGACCACCATCTCCAGGCCCCAGCCCAAATTCCAATCATCCAATCAGCTTGTTGCTGATGCATTTTTTAGGACTTTGAATTTTGTCTAATGGTTTGGATTGTTCATACTTGATTTTATTTTATTCACAAATAATCATCGATGCCCGAAAAATGTCACACAGATCAGAATTACACCAGATATTATTCATGGTATTCAATGAAAAGAATATTAAAATTAGTGTTTTATTATATTTAGGGGACTTTATTTTCACTTTACCCGAGATTAAAAATTCAACTATAAAATGATAATCGATAATAAACAATCTACGCTGCATCATGTGAAAACTTCAAAAAACTGATAACTTCGCTTAGAATAAAGTAATTTGAATGAAATTTTTCCATACGTTCATTTTTCAGTATCTATTTGTACGGCCAGCTCTTTGTTTAAATGGGGATCACGATGGCTAAATGGGTAAGACGCTGGCTCGCTAGCATGGAGGTCGGGTGTTCGATCCCTGCATTGGCCGAGAAAGTTCATCCAGATTTTCCGGCGTGCTTCCCCCTTGTCAGTGATGCAGGACGGAGGGCATGACAAGAAAAGCTGTCTAGTCGTTCGGATGGGACGAAAAACCGAGGTCCCAACATCGGGATCGAACACGGGACCCCCGGGTTAGAGAGCCAACGTCTTATCCACTAAGCCACCGCGGCTCCCGCGAAGACTCTTGGGACAGTAGTACAAGGCGTAAACATGTCCATCATTAAAATGTATAAATTGACGATAACTATTTTCTAGTCGTACCCATGTTCTGGTATCTATTACTAATTGTTTAGCTAACGAGATGCACTGTTTTAACTAATAAAACCGCTAGAGGGTTCCAAAGGGGATATCCATTTCCGTTAATTGTGACGTTATTTAATGACGTCAATATTAACAAGGTTTACCTCTCTCGGGATTTGCTGGCGTTTGTCGAATAGCAAACTTAGTCATATAATTATCACTTAAGATAATTGGTTGTAACGATTTGATATACGAAAATAAATCGTGAGGAATCATGTTACTGTACATAACGAAGATCGGGAGATTTTGAATAGCTGAAGATTGTAGTCGCCTGTCAAATATACAGCCCAGTGGTATTCAGTAGCAACCACACTTTGGTTTCTTCAACAAAACATGGACATGTTAGACATGCGAGAGATAGAAATGGGGTTTAACGTCCACTCGACACAAACTAGGTCATTTCGGGACTAACTCATGGTTCAATTTTATTTCAATAATTTGCTTGCGCGTTGGGGTCTTTAGCAGCAGGAGGAAACCGGAGGACCAGGAGAAAACCCACGAGGTTGGACAGGCGACCCTACTCCTTGTCACATACAATCGGGGAATCGAAACCCCGCCAGTTGTCTCAATGACAGACCGTAGGATAGATGTCTTAGAACGCTTGGATAAAGTCTTAAAAAGTTCGAGTAGGGGTCGTAGAATGTTTAAAGGAGCTAAATCGCTAATATTTAGGACCTAGAAATTGACCCAAATGGGTCGAAACGCATATAATAATGTAATCTGATTGTATATAAACTGATTTACATTCAATTGTTTTCTTTTTGACTCTAATTTCAAATCAGTTATGTCCAGCGAAATACAGCATGTGTCTCAATCCTATAGCAATTTCTAGCGTCTGGTTATTCCAGTCTATTAAGCAGGCTCTCCAGTTGAATATGTCTAGCCTCATTCTTTCTGGTCACTTGTTGCAAATGAAACTAAAACGCACTATGGTACACGATTCGTGTACCAATGGTAAAATGTTTATTTTGTCTTAACTATTGGATATCAGAAGCCTGCCTTTTCCTTGTAAGATCACAACATCAATGTTGGTTTGAATTGACAAATAATTCGTATTTTCAACGTGTAAGACTTTGGATGATATTGAGTTAGAGACTTGGCTACTTTAAGTAGGACTTTGGGCAGTTTGGGCCGGATTCTTGGGTGGGAGTCGCAAAAGGTTTGGGTAGCATTGGGTTTTACAAATTTCGCGTATGGGTCATAGGATGTTTGGGCTAGAGTCTTGGAAAGTGTGGGCAATGGTCTTAGAAAAGTAGGATAGGAGTCTTAGGATAGGGTTTTAAAAGGTTTGAGTAAGGGTCTTAGGGTGTTTGGGCAGGAGTCTTATAAAGTTTGGATATGAGTTTTCGGAAGTTGTTCTAGAAAGAGTGTGCGTATCCAGCCCTATGCACTACACCTACCACCACGTATAACTAAATGGAAATGCCTAGAAACTAATTAGAAGGCATTTTTAGCCAGAAAATCAATAACAGAGTCAGTACCCCATATTTTAAAATGGGGGCAATTACTTACTTTTTATTACATTGTTTTATCAAACCACAAATTTTTACGTTCGTCTCAACGTACGCTTTCACCGATCGTGATATCAGAGACATTACTCATCGCGTTCGTTCGTACCGGGCTCAAGGTTTAACACCCGCGTCCTCCTTGGGCGTTGATGATCTTAGTGTTTAACGTCCGCTTCCACCAAAGGTGATATCGCAGGCAAGTCTTATTTGTCATTTTTTTATATAATCTTAGCGCACGCGCAGAGGTCTTAGTTTGAGAAGGCGCGCCTATCTCCACGCCACATACCTCACACCAGGGATCGAAACCACAGCCGCAAGCCAGAGGTGGCCGGCCAGCTAGAGGTCGAAGCGTGGCACTCTGGACCACTAGGCATCCCAACCTCCCTCATCTTGAATGAGAGAGAGAGAAATACCTTTATTTAACGTCCGCTTCCACCGAGGTGATATCCCAGACAATTACATGTTATATATACATAGTGAAATATTTACAATGTGATTAGTGGAAAAAAAGGATAATTGGGTTTATTTATATATATATATGTACAGAAGACAATAGATAACAGGACGAGACGTGAAATAACAGGTGCAAAAATAAAGAAGTGCCAGTAGAGACGATCATAGACATTGACAGACAGACGAATTCGTGACAAAACAGACAAGAATATGGACGAACATTTAGACAAGCATAGACATTTACAGACATACACGCAATACGGACATTTGACAGAACAGACATGAATTTGGACGACCATTGAGACATAATGACATAGTATGTACATATATATATATTTTTAGGTCGTTTTCGTCGGTCTGGTCGGTTTGTCCGATTGAATGACAGGGTGGTGCAACTCTTCCTTGGGGCTTGTTGGTGAGTGTATGGCCCGGTCCATTTTTCCTTCCATTTGGTTTTATTGTCCGGTATGGCGGTTGATTTCGTCTTTATTTTGTTGTTCGTTCCTTTTGTTTATTGGTTCTCTGAAGGAAGAATCCAGTCCCTGAAAAGAAAGAAAGAAGAAAGAGAGTATTTGGCCTTATAATGGTTATGTTTCGTCTAATAAGGCTTCGGTGAGGGGAGGGGAGGGGGTGTTATTTAAATACACTTTTTGTAGTGGGCGTTCAGTAATGCACAAATTATGATTGGTCGACCCAGGATCAAACCAATCAACACTTGTGATATAATAACTTTGAATTATCTGGATATCTGATTGGCTGTCTAGCTAATGCCAAAAGAACAATTTGGCTATCACCAATAGCCCGAATTGCGCTTACCTTAAACATGTCCAAAACAGGTGCAAAAACATTTTAAATTAGACTGACTTTACGTGCGATGACAAAATGTACATAATATATTGATACCTTGAAGTAATATCTGAAATCGCATGGTATCTAAGATCAAGTATTAAGGACAACCTCGTTGTGACAAAATATAAACTCAGCTCCTTTGGAGCTCTTTCATTTAGTGTTGTTGTTGCCAGTTCGTGGAAATAGCTACATGAAAATCTTCGAACCAGTCCAACATTAGACTCTGAAAAATATTTGCAAGGGTGATTGTGTTTTTGGAAGCCTATGAGCACGACTATATGTGGAATTAGCGCGATATATATGGACTTATTATTATCTATAATACGATACACACAGTAACTATTGATGCCGTTGGTTAAACCTCCATCCTGTCCTTATCCCCATATATAAATCGCTTTATAAAAAGAATTACAGTCCGTGTAATAGGTTTCTCTTCTTCTCTAATCGCAATTGATCGCTCTCTAAATATCCTCATCTTTGCTCTTTAAAAACTCTCAAGACTTCCCAATCCCTTTCTTCTAAACACGTCAAGATGGAATCAATTGATGGCAGAACCCAGACAAACTGTGAAATAAATTCAATAATTATTGATAAAACTTAGGATAAATACTTCCACGCGATTACCAGGACGCTGCCATCTTTTCCCAAGGGAGATAACTTTGTCAGTGTTATTCTTCATAGTGACGTGTTGTCATGTTACTTTACAATATGGCTGCCTCTACCACGAAATAACCTCGTTACCAGATGACAGTTTCAACTAAGCCTGAACAATTACATAGCTTTCCGATTAAATTTCGACTGTTCAATTATCTCACGTCGGTTTTCATTTAGAAATAAACTTGTATAAACTTTGTGAACACGCATTGGTTATATCTGTTGTTTTTAATGTTTCTATTTTTGTTTCTTTTTCTTTGTTGGGGGTGGAGGGAGGGGGCGCCAATGCCTATTTTCAAATTTAAATTTATAAGATTTGAGTTATAAAACAAGTATTTTTTTTATTTAATACTGTCAGGATACATTTATTTTGAAATCTTTGTAAATCAATTTAATTAGACTGCCTTCTTTGTTTTTTTTAAACAAGAAATATGATACTTGACAAGGTACATGCAGTTTATCTGCAAGGTACAGACGGTGTTATATTATATAGTATGCGCTTCATGTTTCAAACAGTTTCAGTTTAAAGAAACATGTTAATGTTGTTACAACCAAATCAGATGTTTGTCTTTCAATTTCTTTCCTTTTATATTCTGTATTTTATAATTTGCCAGGCCCAGTTTGACAATGTCCATCATCGTTTTACTTTTCTAGTGTCAATAACCAATGAAAGATATAACTGCTGTATTTTTTTTTTTTTTTTTTTTTTTTTTTTTTTTGATGATCTGCGTGTATTGAAATAATGATAACAAATTTATTTTATCAAGCCCGACCTTTACTCGTAAGGCGTGGCGCCTGCAAGGTTGACAAGAAAAGCGTCTTTAGTCGTTTGAGTGGAACGTAACCATGGACATTGCAACAGCGACATAGTTGTCTCAAACTTCCCATAAGCGAACAACACGTAGTTGATTAAGCCAGTTTTTTTTAAGTTTGTGGGTGGGGCGGTCAAATTAGCACTCTTTAAATCATAAGGTCTATCATTGGTTGATATAGTGAGATTCGACCACTTGCTTGTGCGTGCCAAGGAGTGTGCTTGTACGTGACAAGGAGTAAGCCTTTCTCCCGGTCTTTGGGTTGCTTCCGCTACTAAAGACCCCTACGTGCAAACAAATTATTGACGTAACGATGTTCCATGTGTTAATGTAACCTAAAATCTAATATGAACAACTTCAATATGTATAATGAAATCACTTTAAATCGAACGTATATTTATCCGACCTTCGACGATCTCGAAAGCTATAACCCCTAACTCAATATTATCCACAATATTCGAAATTAAATACACCACTTAATATTCACCCTTGGTTCATTTCAATCAATATTATTGTTGTTATCTTACCGTGAAAATATGGGATCCTAATATCAACTATTCAAGACACAGTGAACATCTTAAAATCACTACACGAACCGTGTACTCTGCCATTCCTAGTAAACAAAGGAAACAGATCCCATTAGACAGTGCCAAAGTAATTAAAAATCACCGATTCACTAACTACAAAAAAATAATTTTACAATACAACAGTGTACATGTTCAATGCATTATGCTGACGGAAACGACGGCCGTTCAATTTGGACTATTCGTGTAATTAAGAGAAAATAACCGATTATATATTACAATAAAACTTTGAAAACTACACTCAAATTACATTAATGTGTGCTTTTAGACCCATTTTCGTCTATTTTAAGGTTCCGAAGAATGGGGAATGCTCACTGATCCGCAGGTGCAGGTGCAGGTGCACTAGTCCGTCGCTATAAACAATACTATAAAGATGGGTATCAAAAAAAACCAGCAGGTATGGAGGCTGATTGGTATCATGTTTTTTGATACCCATATTTATAGTATTTTTTATAGCGGCGGACTAGTGCACCCGCAGACTAGTGAACCCCTCTCAGAAGAATGGAGCCATTTACGCCTTTTAAAACCAAAAAGTTCGTCGACAACTTGACATCACGACATTTTACGCGACATTACGACATTTTTAATGTCGTGGTGTCGGGTAAATATGTCGTATTTTCGGCTAAAAATCTCGAGGTGTCGGGTTAAAATGTCGTCGTGTAGGGTTGTCGCCTTATGAAGGGCGACTCCACATCACGACATGATACCAATCAGCCACCATACCTACCGGGTTTTTTGATACCCATATTTATAGTATTTTTTATAGCGGCGGACTAGTGAACCCCTCTCAGAAGATTGGAGCCATTTACGCCTTTTAAAACCAAAAATTTGATTTTAGTGATCACTATGATATCGTTTTATATGTTCCTTAATGATACTGAAATTTAAAATTTGGGCTTAATCGATTGAGAATTGGCGGATATAAACGCTTTTTTTTTAAAACCAGACTCTATTTGCCACACCGAGTTTTAAAAAACAACAACTTTTAATCAAAACTCTTCCAGCTAATCAGTTTGAACTCGGGTCTTCCTACTAATTAGAATTTCCTTTTTCAGTGGTTTATCTCATTGTTGTTTTGTTTGTGGGTCTTTTCTTCAGACGAACGTGTACTTTGAATAATGTTCTATAGGTAGAGTGGTTCATGCTCTAAATATTTTGCAACAAACAGACAATATTTCATGCTTATTTTAATATGAAAACCACGAAAATTTCATTCAACAACCTACGTTTGATTTTTGAGGATATAATCGTTTGGGATTTTTTTTACAAATGGCTCGAAATTCTGACCGGGTCCCACGATCAAGGCAGTTAACTTAACTCTTTGTGACAATATGAGTTATGTCCCTTGGTGACATTAAAATTATAACCGACACCCCTGTAACGAAAATTTCTTCACCATAGACGGAAAACATCGTTTATTTCCTTGCTGCGAAGTAACGAAATACACTCAATGAAACGATTGAATTTAACATCTGTACGCATACGTAAACGCTTCGTTGTTTTAACAATAAACCCACGCCTTCAAATGTCTTAATATTAACTGTTTATAATGCTACGATGGCAATTAAAATACACTTTTTGCTGGATAGCACTTGCAACTATTTTTTTAACATGATTTTTTTTTTATTTTCATTATTAGCCTTTATGCAAATATTTTCTTTTCTAGTCTACCAAAGTCGATCTTTTAAAGATAGATTAGTTAAGAGTTTTATAAAGAGTTGGCCATTCTTTCTATAATAATTCAAAAATAGATGATAAAAAAAAATGTTGAAAATTTCAGTCAAATTACTTTGTTCTGAACGGAATTGTCACTGTTAGAAGTTTGAACTAGAAATAGGCATTAATTGTGTCTTCAGCGTCTATGAGAATTGGCGATCGTTTGATTGACAAACAATAACTCCACCCACATATTCTCGATTATCAAGTAACACGCTCAATGGCTATGGTAGCCTCGCTTGGCAGGCTTTTCATCACCAATTTCCGGTTGTGACATCAGCGAGTAACGGTAAACGTTAGCTTGGTCCGCCATTAATTGATTTAATTTTAAATGGACGAGGCTGTTTAAATCCAAACTGTATCCAAGCCATTCGTGGGTCAACAGAGTTGATTTTAACCTTGCCGTGTAAATAAAGGTCTAATTAATCATTTCTATAACATCTGAAGCAATAGGCAGATTTAGCTCTTGCATAATGTATGTTTAACTGGGCGATTGTTTTTATGACACTTTGACAATCGCCGCAAATACCTATTTTTTTCCAATTTAAATCAATCAAGGTCGCATCGGTAGATGTCTGGGTCTCTCTATTTATTAAATCAATTCTGCCGATGGAGTCCGGTCCGATATCCCAGGAAAAAATGGGATTTGAAGAAAATAATCGTATGATTTTATAGATTTATTGGACTTAGCCTTACTTTTACCAAACCTCCTAGGCTTTTTATTCAGTCTGACCAGTCTATTGTGGATGTCTTTATCACCAAACGTTACACAGTCGTCATGTAAAGCAGTTATGATGGACCGATGCTCAGTAGCAATCGGGAATTTATTAACAATACCAGGTAGTTTGGTTACAGTGCTCAAATCATAGGCGTACTTGTCCAATCCAATGTTGGATAGCATATCATCGGTAGACGCCATTTTGCAGGGCTTAGTCTCAGATCTAGAAAAAAAATCCGTCGATCAACGCTTTAGGCCAAAAAAATAGTTAAATAAGATACTATGAACATAATCAATACCAAGTTACCGAAAAGTGTCTGGAAAATAAAGACTACAAATAAAAATTTTGTTTCGGTTATTTTCCGGTCTCAAATAGTTCCGTGTATTTAGAGCTAGCAAATATTTATTTCCTAAACTCACGAGAACGGCACGTAAACGAAGGTAGAAACTACTAAATAAAAGTAAATCTCAAAGTGTTGTAATGAGTTTATGTTGCCGCGCTCATAAACTTGAAAGGAAGAAAAGAAACGAAGCTATTACAGCTAGCTCTGTACGGAAATCACCAAAATCAAAAATTAAATGAACGAGTCCAATCGAAATTTTTGCTCAGGTTTGCTATTAAATAACCACGAAAGTCGAAGGGCGTAATGAGGGTATTTTGTATTCGGCTTTTAAATACCAACACATGTTCGTGGAAGGCTATTTGTGACGTATATTTGCTGCGACCTCCGAATCCACGTCCGATGGATTAAGCTTTGCTCACTTCAGAAAATCTCCCCGGCGATGCAGTATGGCAGATACGTGTGTCAGTTTTTATAAGGACAAATATTTTAGGCGTGAGCCACTCTACTATAGGCCCCAATCTGGTTTTTCTCCGGGGGACTCCGGTTTCTCCCAACTGCAAAAGAAACTTACGCCTAAGCGAATTATTGAAATAAGTGTATCGTATTCTTGTCCCGAAGTTTACGTCAAGAGGGTCTCTTCCGGTAATCGATTGCTCGACTTTTGGCCATTCTCTCGGCATTCAGTCGAGTGCTACGAACAGCCAGAAATGGTCTCTACGTGGTCCTCGTAGCTAAACAAACTATACATTTTTGAAAAGATTTTAACACCAGGAACACCCACTTCCAAGACAATTATTTGGAAAAAAAGTTCCACCCAAAATTATTCTACAATAATATAAATGGGGGGGGGGGGTGCAATGTACGGGTAGTATTCCTGCTTTAGATGCTAGTGTCATCAGTGCAAGAGAGCCGTTGCAACTCAGTAAGGACGCTGGCTCGATTACCGAGGGTGCGGGGTTTGATGCTGGTTCGGTGTGGTTTCCCCTTGTCAGTGGTGCAAGCTCATTAGGGTTAGTGAGTAAGGCGCTGGCTCACTAATCAGGAGGTCCGTTGTTTGATCCGCATGTTAGTCTAGAAAGTTCCCCCCAATTTCCGAGTATTGTTCCCCTTGTCAGTGGTGGGCCACTGTGGGGGCGGGGGGGCTGCTGCTGCCATGGGCAGTCTCTAGTTATTCGGATGGGATATAAAACTGAGGTTATGTGTACCCGTTGGTGTACACGTAAAGAACCCTTGACCGTACGAATTCGAAATAAAGAGTATACCGTTACGCTGTTACAGTGTTGGGTTCGTGTACGTCGTGTTGAGGTCGAGTTGGATCGTAAAATAAGCATATCATCCCCGGGTACATGTCAATTTGATCTACATCAGACCTCGACACAGCTCGACCTGGATACGACCAACTCGTTCCAGACCAGATCCAACAAGACCTACTCGATCTAATCACGATTCATTGCTGTACAGATCGTGTCCAGATCGATCACGACCTCTGCAGAGTAGTACAAAATGATCGGAAATTGGCCGCTAGTTTCATATCGTGTCCTTATGTACTATATGCACGGACCTCACAGAAAAATGTGGATTCGAAATATGATTCTCAGCTTGTTATCTGCTCAAAGCATGCTGCATCGTGATTGGTCGTATTAAGGTGTACTTCGCCGGGAAGGAATTTGATTTGTCGAGAGAGGATATGATAAACATCTACTTGCTCGTAGCATCGAATCCGGGTTGCGATCGTTTGTGTTAGGGTCTTCTAGGATCGCATTGATCGTTTTGAGAGCGTGTTGCTTGTTTGATCGTATCGACATCGTGTAGTTACCGAGTCCCTTGGCCCCGGAGACTTGCTGGACCAATTTTACCAAATTTGGACCGCGATTATACGCGACCTGCTAGAAATTACTAGTCTCCTTACATTCCTAAACTTTTTATATCTGAACCTCATAGTACTTTGATCTGACGGGGGCTTTACTTCATAACCATCTTGATCAACCAGTGGCTCATCAGACTCTAGCATGTTCCACCCAGCCCATAATGTATGGTGTATGGGTAAACACCCGCCCACCAACCCTCGCAGGCTCATGGGACCCCATTACACAGGGTCTTGTGCTTTATACAACATCGGCAGTCACCACGCACCAGAAATACCATTATCAATTGCAAACATTGACAGAAAGGGGGATAAGTCGTTTTTTACCGTTAATGCATTTCCAAAATTCCCTTTTTAGTCATGGCATTTTTGTATAAATCAAAATTTAACCAATACATAATTCTTTGCCAAGGATGAAAGACATCGGTTGTTTTCGTGAATGTTTAATTTTATGTCAACTGTGACGATTTTCATCTTTTTTCTTGATACACTCGGATTTGTGTTCCTGGTGTTATAAGCTTTCAAAACATGTAGCGGAATTGCGTTTGTATGCAAACTACATTAGAAATTTTAGCTGTAGGCCTACAAGTGATTGTCAAACAGACACGCAGTATAATTAGTAGCAGAAGCACGTGGAGTCTGATCATTTATCAAGTGATAAAGTCATCACGTCAATAGGTCTGCATTACAGTAATATATAGATTGTCACTACGTTTTGTTTATTTTTCAATTTGCTTTAGGAGCATCTTTTGTTAATTCTCCAAAGATGGCGCCTTTGGCAAGAATAGGATACTAAAACGTTCGTTGACTTGTCACGTACGCGATATGTGTTATCATGGGGCACCATGCATTCAGAAACCTATGGTGCTCGTTACGTCGCATAGATTAAATGCAAGTGCAAAAATACATTAATAACGATGTGTCATAATTCGCTACAATATCATATTTCCCAGGGCATAACCCACGCTAATATATACCCAGATTGATTATTAAATATTTAATGAATAGAACAAAATCAAAATACCAACGCTAGTTAATCCCGTGTCTTTAACTCAATCGGGTTTAAATAAGGGTCCATCGATTCTGTTATAGAGCAGAATGGATCGATGAAATTTCAGTTCAATATATCGTGTAAATATTGGACCGATATTCTTATTATAGATTCATCGTTTATAATAATATTATAGTTTGTAAGGGAGTCGCATTGCGCTAGAATGACACAATGAGAATATGTCCATTTATAAAGCGCCAGATCCACAAAACGTGCTCATGACGCATAGTACACAAGTCTCTAATCTAATTCAAACAGATACGTTTTCAAGTCAGATTTGAAGTTATTGTGTAGGACTTCTGTGAAGGTTTAATGGCAGTTTGTACCAATTTGTAGTTGCAGCGACTGGAAATGAAATAAAATGCGGCTTAATGTTCTGCTCTGACTGGGCTATTGGAGACTTGGAAGAAGCGACTACCAAAAGATATTTGACATCCACTGAGAAATACAAAGTTATTTCTGATTAATTGGTCATAACTGTCTAGATCGGATGTAAAATTTTAAGAGATCACACAGGTATTTCAGAGCACTTTCATCCAGACACGGATACTTTAATTCGTGACAGAACATTAAAATTTGTCAGGTGATACAATTCAAGTTTAAAACGTTTTTTTTTTTTTTTTGCAGTCTGTGTTTAAATCAAAATAAATGTAGTATGTGTTAAATTTTTGGTCTGGGATATAAACAAATTAAGAATTGTTCGTTTTGTAGGCTTGTAACATTCAGAAACAGTAAATCGCTTTTTTTGTACGATCATGTTAACGCCAGGCTTATATTTCGTTTATTGGAATAAGTGTGATATTTTTTGTCTGAGTAGATGTTTTCTGTTTTTCTTCAGACAGTGTAAATTTCATATATATTTTGCTTAATGCCCTCGAACAGAGTAGATATTTCCAATTTTGCTAATCAAACAAAATAAATGATGGCATTTAATTAAATAACGTAGTTGTAATGTAAGACAGAGGCGTATTTAAATTCTAGTAATGTGGTTCTGCAATATGCACAATGAAAAGAGTTTTTGTTGGGTTTTTTTTTTAACTTTTATGTACGTATATGTTTACAAGCTTAAGTACATTTATATTTAAATTTATATATCGAAGTCCTTCAATTGATGCACGGTTGTCACAGGAAAAAGCATGCAAGGTTTCATGTAGATCTTATACTGGAATTTGCAGAGCTTTATGATTTTTCTCAATGATAGTCGCATCCATGCAGAAGAACAAGAACAACCAGAAATGCAATATAACAAGTGGTCGCATTTCTCTTGCTAGCGATGCGCGTACTATTGGCTACTCACTTATACAACATGTGTTAAAAGATATATTGCGGATTCTATTCTGAATGTTAAGGCTCTCTTTCCAACAAACCGCGTTGCTTATGCCATTCAATCTGAACATATTTCACGATTGCGTGTTTGTTATGCTTATGCATTACAACCAGATGAGTCCACAGACATTGCTTGATTGGCAATTTTAATTATGTTTATGGATTTAACTTTAATTTAAAAACAAATAATTTAGAATTGCATAACACGGGGATTTAACTTTAATTTGAAAACAAATAATTTAGAATTGCATAACACGGGGAATTACATATGTAGCGATGCTGTAAAGAAAACGTGCAACAGTAATGACTGCATTCTTTACAGATATTAGGGACAAAAGGATTTCAGCTTAATTAAAGGTAGTTGTTTTAGACGAAGCAGTGTAGATTATCAATTACTATCGGCCATTGTAATCGCACATTTTTATGGTAATCCTCATACCATTTTATTTTTACATATCGCAGTGAGATTACTATCACTAGAGTACGCTCTTGTGAGAAAAACTTGAATTGGGGAGAAATTGTTTTAAACTTGGCTGACTTTAACAAATTATTATGTCATGTCTATATATCAAGAATTACATATTTTGTTTTCAAAATTAAAATTAAATTGGTCACTTTCATGATGTATCCGACTATTGGGTGCAGAAATCATTAAAGGTTAAATAAAAAGCCAACAGGATTTCTAGCTGGACCATGAGCAGTTATAAGCTCAATCTGTTTCACAGAAAATTACGAGTCTAGTATAATATCTCTGTCAAAGATGACTGCCTTAACACGTGCCGCCACTGCACGCGGCGTCAATGACATTGGCTGAATGGCGCGCGCATTGTTTACATAAGACGTTACTGCTTCGGAGAGAATGCTGCCTTTTCGTCATTTTAATACCCATTTACACTAAATAGGAAATAATTTTTACCTACAAATACGTCAAACGCCTTTATTTATTTTTCCAATACTTAAAAAAAATATATTTTAGTATTTAAGAATGAGTTCGCGAGTGAATCATGCAAAATTTAAAAAAACCGGCACAAGCGGTGTCGGGCGATTTTGACCAAACTTTGCAGATTTGGTCATTGGGTACCCCGTATACCCCACATGAAATATGAGGGTCGCCAACTGTAGTTCCGGAGAACCTGCTTTGGCCATTTTAGTGTTAAAAACCGGTCATTTTTTATAAAAAAATTCCTTAAATTCAAATATTTCCCATAAATTGTCTATTGATTTTTTATTTTTTTAAATTATTTTTTATGAATGATCATGTCTACTACTTCAATATATATGACTATTTAATGTTTCCGACAACCATTTCAGGCTATGAGGAATTTAGTTTGGGACGTAGTTTTTGCTATATGCTAAAACATAAAATTTCATGATGCTATATCTCACCCACTGCGGGGCTGAGGACAATTATATTTATAATGGAAGTTGATGACTTATAATACTAATATTAGTGTTTCTGCAATATTCTGCTATGCACTGGTTAATTGGGCGTAATAAATTTCGTGAATCATGACGTAACGTTATGTTAACATATTTGAAACTCTGTTTAAACCAGAATTATATTGTTACACAGTTAGGTATTGTTTGTTAATCGGACTATTGACCAATCATAATTTGGAACAGAAATTTGCTTTCATTACGGTAGTGTTGAGTGGGATTAGGTATAATAAAACGAAACACAGCGGGGAATATGCTAAAATAGTGACCTTACGGTCATATACAATTTGTTTTTTGTCTTTTTGAAATATCGCTTGATTCGTTTGTCAAGTATAGACAGATATATATATCACTACTACACTATTAAGTTTTTACGATTTGCTGTTCAAAAATTCATCCTCCTTCTACTAGATCATGAGGTTATATTGCCGAATTAATAAAATGTTAACAAATAGTCTAGAGAGATTAATTGTATTTACCAAGAACAGCTCTTTTGACATTTACAGTAAATTAAGCTTTTCAAACTTCATCGTTTGAAAATTTTAACGGTGTCATTATGAGCTCCGTTTTTGTGATTATATACGTATTGGATAGATAGATAGCGCTAGATAGATAGATAGATAGATAGTAATAAGTATTAACATATAGATAGTAATAAGTATTAACATTTGTAGTTTTGATAATGGAACATTTTTTAAACTTCAATTTTTTGTTGAAAGTATATAATCTGCGTTGATATTTATTTTTTTATTTCTATTTTTATTATGGCTTGCTCTTAACGGAACTGGAAACCACGTTAATTTGGTTTCAAGTGCCATGTTACACTTTTGAGTGTGTAAATAAAGCGGTTTATTTTTCGTCATTTTTGTTAAAAATCGTTATTTTTGTACAAAAATGGAAATTATTTACTACTAAACGGGTCGAGTGCCACCCAATTTTTTTCTTGATCTTAATACTATAGATCATTGTCTTTTCAGTCAGCTTTCCAAAAAAATACTTAAACCCGCAGTTGGTGAGATATAGATAGAATACAATGACATACCTAAATTGAGCTATTTTGGTACCTTGCAGCAATAAGTCCCTATACCAAACACCGCTCCATGAAAATCCATCAAACTTTCAGAATGTATACTCACTAACCATAATTATCTGCTACGCTATAAAGTTTCATTAATCTACTCGCCGTAGTTTTGTTGTACGAAATAATTGGCCTGAAAATGAAGATTTTTTGGCTTTTTTCGGTCTTAAAATTTCAAATTTATTTCTACGCTCTAAAAATGGCTCGATTGATCTAAAATTGTGGCAGTGGGGTTTGGAGGGGTTACCTATCATACATTAAAAAATGGTGAAAATCGGTCACCCACCATGTGCCGGTCCCTGCATGGTCGATGTCATCCTTATCAGTGATTGTAGAGGCCTAGCGAAAATTCACTGCTGATCAGTGTGTTATAAGCTAAGTTTGAAGAATTTACGGTAGCAATTTCCCTGGGACGAGCGAAGATCTGGAATTGTTAAACAAGCTGTACGAGTGCTATATGCTTTTGCTACAAGATTATGTATGTATATCAGGATTTTTAAGGTATGCGAAGACGAAAACAGAATATTGGAGCAGACTGGATATGAGAATGCAATTATCCAACCTTAAATCAAATGTCAAGCGTATACTGGAGTTTAAGAAGCAGACACATTTTTATGTAAAGATAACTTATCTCTTTATCCCACAATTTGTGATTGTAATATTCTTCAATATAAGTCAGCTATATCCATTTGCAAATATTTCTTCCAAATTTGAGGACCAGATGCTGATACATACTACTGTAGAAATGTACACAGAGCGGCAGTTTCTACTTCCTTAATACTTTCTGTTGCGTTTTACATAAAATTTCTATCTGTTAGGATACACTTCAGACTGCATCACTAACAAGGGAAAATCAAGCTCGAAAATCCACCAATACGGTTTTCTTGTTTCCCACTGTAGTTCCAGATTTTTGTTCCTGTAGTTTGGAACCAATGCCCAGATCTCCACTGGAGTTGGATCATCGCCTCACAATAATAATGTTGACTGATATGCCAGTTTCACCGTTGGTCGATCTATTCAAAAGGAATCCGCAACTCTACTTTGTGCAAACGTATAGCAAAGTTTAAGCTAATATAATTTAGGAAAGGATAATATTTATTGATTTTAATTCCACAAAGTGACAATTCACTAAAAAAATATAACACTATCCCATGAAAAGCAAACTTGATCTGTAATATGTACTATATCGTTTTTAAGTTGATGATTCCAAACTAATTGTCCCGGAAGAACCCCCTTTACAAGACTAGCAAAGTATCTTGCAGAAGTTAAACTTGTTAAAACTAAAGAAATGATTATACAGAACGTGTATTGTTTGGCCCACCCCATCCAATATATATTGTGCTCATTCAACTGTTAAAATATTGTTGGTTAAGACGCTGGCTCGCTAGCCTGGAGGTCGGGAGTTCGATCCCTGCATTGGCCGAGAAAGTTCATCCAGATTTTCCGACGTGGTTTCCCCTTGTCAACGGCGCAGAACGGAGGGCCTGACAAGGACAGCTGTCTAGTCCTTCGGATGAGACCAAAAACCGAGGTCCCGTGTATATATTGGAATGCACTTAAAAGATCCCCTGGCAGTTGGAATTCGATATAAGAGTAGGCGATAGTACCGCTGTCCGGGCAAAATTTCCCTCAAAGCACACTGTATGGCGTATGCCCGTCTTCATTAGCCCAGTATAGGAGCAGAACACAGTAGGACGTTAAACCCCATTTCATTTCATTTTGTTAACCTTAATGTATCCCGTGGAACCTGTGACTTTGCACTAATTACATGTACATTATGTCAATTATATGGGTAAAGTCAACCAATTTCAGTTGCGAAAACTAGGATCCATCAGACCATTTCGGACGCCTATGCCGAAACAACACTCTGCAGATCCCCCAATCGTTCACGTGCAGATTATTACAAACGTATGTAGTGTCTGCAATGTCAATCTAAGAAAATTGCTAAAATAATGTACAACCATACAACCTCTATTTTGAATAGTACAACACAAACTGACCACATATCTCTTGTGTTTAGATCAAAGAAAGGGTTAAATGAAATGAAAATGAAATGAAATGGAGTTTAACGTCCTACTGTTCTGCTCCTAACCTGGGCTAATGAAGACGGGCATACGCCATACAGTGTGCTATGAGGGAAATTTTGCCCGGACAGCGGCACTACGGCCTACTCTTATATCGAATTCCAACTGCCAAGGGATCTTTTACGTACACGCCAATGTGTACACGGGACCTCGGTTTTTCGTCCCATCCGAACGACTAGACAGCTTTCCTTGTCAGCCCCTCCGTCCTGCATCACTGACAAGAGAGAACCACGCCGGAAAATAAGAAAGGGTGAAATTCAGCCTAATATATGGTATGGTTTTGTTTCAGTCATTCAGTTGCACGCTACGGTCTGACGAAGCGGGGGCAGGGTGAGGGACAGGATAGGGGCGGGGTGCACCAGGTATGTCCCCAGACATCTCTCGAGGTTGGGCAGACGATCCCATAACTTCAGAGGCGTAGCCGTGAAATATATATTGGGGGGGGGGGGGTCCGTAAAATGTTTTTAAAGTTTCAGTCTTCTGCGTAAACACTGTTTTGGCATATTTTACTGGTGGGTTAAACTAAAACATCACACTAATACAATGTTCATCATGTTTAAGTCAGGGGGTGCCGTATTCATATTTTTTTCATGACTTTTACATATTGAATGTTACGCTTGAGTTATGAACAACACGACAAAGAGAGTTTAGTAGGGGAATTTTTATGAGGAGGATCCAAATGAAACAAAACTTGATCACATAACTTTAGTTTATGAGGATGCATATTTGACAATCACTTTATTAACTACAATACATATACACATTGACATTTACAAGAAAGTTGTATAGATATTTAAAGTATTTTGTATATTTTGTGTATTATAAATGGATTTCAAAAAGTAAACATAAGTGTTTGCGTTTTAATTTATACATTGTTTTATACAGATAGAATCTTAACTAATCCTAATAATTGTTGTAAAAAAAAATAGGAGTTAGGGCCTACTATGTAAAATTTACTTATTTATTTATTTATTTTTTTTTTGGGGGGGGGGGGGTCCAAGTATATTCAGACCCCCGCCCCCCAGAAAATCAATTGGGGGGGGGGGGGTCGGACCCCCACCACCATGTGTGACGCCTATGCATAACTTAAATAAGTAGCATACTTATGATCCACAGCAAGCACCAGCCAGTTTCTCGAAAACTGGATATTTCTATCATTGTGTTCTCTAAATTTGCGCCAACGGTCAATTTGAATGCAAATGACATAAATACACTATTTTATAATCCCTAGCCTATGCGAAACAACACTAACAGTACTACTAGAGATGTGATCACTTGAAAGCAATATAACACACACGGTGTAGGGTGACCCACCATAAATAAATATCTCCATATATCTCCATATATCTCGACAATTACGCCACAATATTTATATATATGTCAAGCCTCAAATCAGTTTCACACAATTATAGTCACTAAATAAACGATCATGTTGTACTTAATAAGCTATGACCATTAATCATCTATAAATAATAGACTGAAAACTGGTTCCAAGTGTCGTCCATAACATCCAGACACTTTTGAGTAAAAGATAGGTTACGTGCCCTTGTTTTGAAATTAGTCTCGCTTAACCAGTCTATTGACCATTCTACGTCTGATTGACAGGTCGGGATAATCAAGACTACCTTTTTACGAAACATAACAGAAAGCTAGAACAAGAAATTGAATTTAGAAATAAGCACGTTAGGTAGCTCAACAATCGTTTTAAGAACCTTGTAAAAGTAAAATGAAACTACTGCTAGTATCATGTTCCTGTCTAACCCGAGTGATTCAGAGATATTATTTGTACTAAACCAAAAGATGCCGCTCTTAACGGTACAGTTAATGATAAAGCGATTTAAAAAATGAAACGAACGTAATTTCTAAATCTGCTGTAATAACCAAGAAGCTTAATTTCACTGCTATTCAAAATCGTCAACAATAATTTTTTTACGGCTGTAATAGTTGATAGATTTGTAGAGAATTGCACGTGCCATGGTTATTTATAGTATCATATTGTCAGAAAGTTGGTCTCGGCACGGCGAATGTGCACGCTTCAGTGGTAGTCTCGAACTATCAGCGGTGGACTTTATTTCTGTAGAGTACATGGGCCACCCTAACACACGAATCAATTAACCTGCTCAGTTTGTTTTCCTAACATAATGACAATCAATCTGATTAAGAGACAGATTTGTATTTCGTTTCTTTTTTTTATACTTTCGATGGCCTACACTACATACAGATCTGGCCTGTTCTAGTGGAAGGTCGCGTCAGGGGTTGTACCAGCGGCTTTGACCCCATGACGTCAGACATTGATTAATCAATCAGCGTTTTCGTCTCTAGTGGGTTACCCACAGTTCCGTGCATCGCAAGCCAAGAACTCGCCGTAATAGACCGTTTCATTGGCTAATCCCTCACTTCAACCAGATTCTATTGTTGTGAAGACAAGTAAAACGATAATTTGAAATATAAAAAAACCGAAACTAAATAGGACCTGCGTTTGAATGAGATTGAATGACAATATATCACTAACGATTTCAGATATTTTTGGATTGAAAAAATATGTACGTTTTCTATTTTTCTAAGGTTCGTAAAGATGTCAACAAAAACATCAGTCAAACTTGTGTAGGACCTGTTCCCAGTAGTTTAAACCTATTTATAATTACTTTCAAATGAGCTAATTAAGCTCCACGCGGCAGGCAAATGGCCTGTTAACCTTTACGTTTAATATATCAACAAAGAGAATTTCCACGACTTTTCATCATTGATTGATGAACAAAAATACTGACGTTTTCAACAAAAGTCTAGAATGTCAATAACAATTAGTAGAGTCGGGAATAATCCCACACACCTTATATTTTATAAGAGTATTCCTGGAAAAAAACTATAACATAAAAAAAACAAGAAATCATATTCTTTTACTAAGTCCATGAGAACCAAACTACATGTACACGCAAAACAAAGCCGACAAGACAAACATGAGGACAAGACAAACTACAAAAGACATTGCAAGATATAAACAACAATTATCAAAATCAAATCAAGTGAATGGATCCGAGGGGAAGTTGTATGTGTCCACTGCATTGTACAATTCCGGGCCTATATATACTCAGCCAAATTAAAAACTTGACACTGATGAATTTCAACAAAAAATTTTTTCTGGCAAGTCAAATAAATTTTAAAGTGTTTCTAACGATAGTAAGTAGTAAGAAGCCTTTAATTTCATAAAATTGTAAAGTCACGTGGATCACGTGACCTTTGAACATATAAAGATGAAAAACCTGAAAAACACGTGCAAACACAAACTCGTGAGGTCAATCGATGCAAGTTTGCTTAAACTGAACACGCACACGTAACTTGAACTGGAAAAAAATTAAAATTGTTATTTTCATCTTTGTTAGAAAATGCCGCGCCTTATAAATGTAGAACGTCTACGTGCTATAGGTAAGCTTATGCTGGTCAGTCTGTGGTCACTGTTGCAAGAGCCTTTAATTGTTCACGCCAGACAATAATTAATCTTAGAATGAGAGTGCTTCAAACTGGAACTATTGCAGACCGCCCAAGGGCGGGAGCGCCACGTGTGACGTCATTCCAGGAAGATCAAGCAATACGATTACGTCATCTTAGAAACAGATTTGTCACTGCAACCTCCACAAGTAGAGAGATGTTTGGTGGAAGGGTAACTGCACAAACTGTTCGATATCGCTTGCAGGCTGCTGGTCTTCGAGCTCGGAGGCCCTATAATGGACCAATATTGACACCTCTTCATCGCCGTAACCGGCTTGTGTGGGCCACAAGACACATAAGATTTACTCAAAGACAGTGGAATTCGGTTGTCTTTAGTGACGAATCTCGATTCACTTTGAGATTTGACGATGGCAGGGTCCGAGTGTACCGCAGACGAGGTGAACGTTACGCTCAAGTATGCGTCAGAGAAGTTGACCGGTTTGGTGGCGGAAGCGTCATGGTTTGGGGTTCTTTTTGTGCACATGGACGTTCTCCTCTTGTTGTTGTCCAAGGGAACTTAAATGCTGTCCAGTACAGGGATCAGATTTTGCAACCTGTTCTTCTTCCGTTAATGCAGAGACATGGGCCTGGACTAACGTTTCAACAAGACAATGCTCGACCCCATACAGCAATTGCTACCCAGTATTTTTTAAGAAATGCCGGTGTCCAAGTCCTGGATTGGCCGTCGCTTAGTCCCGACCTTAATCCTATTGAACACATCTGGGACGAACTGGGTCGACGTGTTCGTCAGCAAGTGAATCCACCACTGACGTTGCAGGACCTTCAACATGCTCTTGCTGAGATATTTCGATGTATATATCTGTCAAACAGGAGTTCTGCACCAAGAAGGTGCGTAGGTTTCTTTTCTGTCGAGTTCTCCAATAGCTTCCTTCTACTGACGGAAAATGCCATTGGGGAATTTATCAAATAAAAATTAATCACGAACTAACTTATTAATTCTTAGTTCTTGAGCGTTGTGCCCTCAAATGCTTCCCTATTCAGTGATCGTTTTCTAACAGCATGTCTACGAATTATGTTTGTAGCGATGCCGAATAAAAACGCGGTTAGTGCTAAATGATAAGGCCAGCTCAATTTATCGTCGTATATGTCACGAGATGTAAACAGGGCTAGCGCTAATCCCAATCCTAACCCCGGACCTAGCCTCAATGCTTACCCTAACCCTAACCTACAATCTCGCCAACAATCACGTGCCCTAACCTTATTTACATCTCAACGACCTTGACAAAAATTGAGCTGGCCTTAACAAATATATTTAGTCATAAAACGCTCTGTGTTCAAGGGGAGATAAACCTCTATTTTCACCACGTTGACTTCAGGTTAGACCACTAAATAATTAATATCCTAATTTTCTGCACAAACCCGGCTAATAAAGATTAAAATACCCAAGTGTGCTATGGGGAAACTTTTGCCCGAACAGCTAAGTTTCTGCCTACGCTTCATTGGATTCCAACTGTCAAGTATTTTTCCACGTGCTTGTCACGCATGTGTTCCAGCATATGTCACCGATTATATACCAAATATATAGGAAACGAATGACCGGGTTTTTTTGTCCAAACATTAGGCTGTAAAATGAAGAGAGAGAGAGAGAGAGAGAGAGAGAGAGAGTGAGAGAAATGGGGTTTAACGTCCACTCGACACAGACTAGGTCATTTCGGGACTAACCTATGGTTTAATATTATTTCAATGGGGTTTAACGTCCACTCGACACATATTAGGTCATTTCGGGACTAACATATGGTTTAATTTTATTTCAATAATTCGCTTGCGCGTAGGGGTCTTTAGCAGTGGGAGGAAACCGGAGGACCAAAATAAATAGAATGATTATTACCAACAAATGGAAGTAGTCCATTTATGCTTTGCTTTTGACATTATTTAATAAACCAGTGATTACATACGTATCTCAGTTGTTTTGTTTTTTGAGGCTTTTTTTTAGCATGATTGAGGGGGGTGGGGGCTGGTTTCCTTATTACTCTAACTGAAAAAACACCAAAGCACAAGTGAACTGTTGAAATAGTGTTGTGCTAACATGCAGTCTTACTTGATACCCACACACACAGTCTTACTGTTTATTCATATCAAGTCTAATCTACAATTATTGTTTTACCGACATGCCAATATCGCTTTAAAGCCGTTCGATCCCTGCATTGGCCGAGAAAGTTCACCCAGATTTTCCGGCGTGGTTCCCCCTTGTCAGTGATGCAGGTCGGAGGGCCTGACAAGGACAGCTGTCTAGTCATTCGGATGAGACGAAAAACCGAGGTCCCGTGTACACATTGGCGAGCACGTAAAAGATCCCTTGACAGTTGGAATTCGATATAAGAGTAGGCCGTAGTGCCTCTGTCCGGGCAAAATTTCCTCATAGCATACTGTATGGCGTATGCCCGTCTTCATTAGCCCAGTTCGGAGCAAAACAGTAGGACGTTAAACCCCATTTCATTTCATTTCATTTTGCTTTAAAGCCGCTGAGCGTAATCTAAAAATTTTACGGCAAAAATGCAGATTGAAGGACTGAAAATCGAGACTTCGTCTGTTATCGTGGACATACTTGACAATCGAGTATATGAACAGTTAATCGGCAATTGCCATAATTTCACGCGAATAAGGTAATTTTACGATATGTTCAGTTATCATAAACTATTTTTAGCTTTGTATAACAAGAACGACCAGCTCTTTATCTAAATCTTACATAAAGTATCTTTAAGAAACCAACCCGAAATATCAATCTTACGGTAGATAATCAGGGGCGGATCCAGGAATTTTTGCAGGAGGGGGTTTGCCAGTTTCCTGAGAAAATGAATTCCTCCCCCCCCCCTCCCCTCGACTTGATTTTTTTGGAGAAATATATGGTCTCTATCGTCATTTTGGCGTAAATACATACACATTGATCTTTTTATACAGAGAAATCCAACATCCTGTTTGACCCCCCCCCCCCCCCTCTGGATCCGCGCCTCATAATTCCCAATATCTATTCAATCAGAATAGAAAAAAAGGTCCATCAAAAGATTTTACATTTATAGGATTGCGCTGCAGAGAAAATGTTCAATTCATCATATTTTTGTAAGTGTTGAATATAGGCCACATTTCTATAGAATGATATATTCGTTTTAGAGATGGGGGGGTTGGGTGGCCGAATGGTTAGCACGTGCGTGCTGTATCATACGGCCTGTCATTGAGTCAACTGGCGTGGTTTCGAATCCCCGGTTGTACGTGACAAGGAGTAGGGTCGCCTGTCCAACCTCGTGGGTTTTCTCTGGGTCCTCCGGTTTCCTCCCACTGCTAAAAGACCCCTACGCGCAAGCGAATTATTGAAATAAAATTAAACCATATATGTTAGTCCCGAATTGACCTACTTTGTGTCGAGTGGACGTTAAACCCCATTTCTCTCTCTCTCTCTCTGTCGTTTTAGAGATTTAACGTTTATAATACATACGGTAGTTCACGAAGGGTTTAAAATTCCAATAAAATGATGACCATCGGTTGCATACTTTGGAACCAGTGACTTTTCTGCACAGTTTGCACTAATTACATGTACATATGAATATTAATACAAGTTATTGAGATATGTATTAATTAGTAATTAACGGTTATTATTATGTTGTTAATTGGGCTGATATTTCAGTTATTATGTCGTTAGTGATAAGAAGAATAAAATGTTTATGATGACTCGTACAGTGTGGAATGTTAGTTTTAATAGGTTATTCAAGCGACAACCAGTGCAATACATGCAAAGTTTCTAAAATAAAATCTGTGTCGATAACAAACCAGAGTTAAATCGTTGTTTGGAGAGAGGTGGACAAAAAATGAAATGAAATGAAATAGGGTTTAACGTCCTACTGTTCTGTTCCGACTAGACTAATGAAGACGGGCATACGCCATACAGTGTGCTGTGCGGGCAGTTTTCCCAGACTGCTCAGCTACATAAAAAAAAATTGTAAAGCACTTTTTTATAGGAAAAACTCACGGTCGCGTGCTTTATCCTTTATCGTCATATGGTGGGATGGGATGAACATTCAGAGCGCGGGATAATGATATAAACATTATGTGATATCACAATTGATTCTTTGCATCAATGAAATTAATTTACACTGTGATCGTATTAATTATAAAAATCGACGTCAAACGGGGTGTTGGATTTCTCTCTAAAAAAAGCTCAGTGTGTATGTATGCCTATGTAATTTGGAGACGATGGTTGTATCATGCATTGTCAATTGTCACACTTCCTTAACAGGGACCTGGCGAACCCCCCTCCTTCAAAAATGCCTGGACCTACTCTTATTAGCGTTCCGATCAAACGACTAGACGTCCTGCACCACCAGAAAATCCCGAGGAACGTTTTCGGTCGAACACCGGTTGGTGAGTCCTTTTTAATAAAACATAGATGTTTAAATGAGACAGACCTCCATGAGCTAAAACGTTTCAGTCGCATAGTTCGTCTATTTTAGAACATCATGGATTTATTAAGACGAATCATAGCGATGAATATTCTTAACATTCGGGGACAATTACACGCGTATACTAGACGATTTTATTTTTATCAAAATGTTTTGTTTGCATGTTTGATAAACTAGAACAGCTCATTACAATTATTATACTATGCCCTTGTGACTTGTTGACATTCCCAATACATAGTCGCAATCAACCCAGTCCATACTGTCTCCGCTTCGACTCAAACGAATGCGGTCTGAACAACTTAGCGCTAAATTTGTATACAAGTTAATATTTTCGCTTGTTTTGCGATTTGCTTGGAGGATAAATGACCCTCTATTTGTATTGGAAATATACCGAATATACCAAGCCATTGTTAATTGTTGGGTCGAGACAAGTCGTTATTAACTGGTGGACTGAGACAAATCATTGTTAACTGGTGGACTGAGAAAAGTCATTGTTAACTGGTGGACTGAAACAAGTTGCTAAGTGGACTGAGACAAGTAATTGTTGACTCGTTAACTTGTGGACTGAGACAAGTCCTGGTTAACGGGTGGACCGAGATAAGTCATTGTTAACTAGTGAAGCGAGACAAGTAATTGTTGACTCGTTAACTTGTGGACTGAGACAAGTCCTGATTAACGGGTGGACCGATATAAGTCATTGTTAACCAGTGGAGCGAGACAACAGTCATTCCGTGAATTGGGTATGGAAAAGGTCAGACAGTCAGTTACTATTTACCATCTGCATAACGGCTGCTATCTTTTCCAAACAAACTAGCAATATGCGTTGTGGTCATAGTCGGAGCATTGTATGTTATGATGAGTGAGACTATCTAGCGTATTCATTAATTGTTATGTGTCTTTCTAAACAAATATTTCTATAAAGAATGAGAACAACTAGTAACCAATTTCAGAGCTTGGGCTGAAGGGGATGTCACTTTAATTGCTTACAATGTTGTTTTGCCGATTCGTATATTTAGACTTCTAGAACGACAGGCTATCAAACAAACAACAATTTTGTGTCCTTGATATACTCAACAAAAGACTTCATGTTAGATACGGTAAGCCATGTTTTCTTTTTTGCATTAGCGCTTTGGGACTGTTGCAGCATGAGGGACAAGGTATAGTAACGGCGCCCCAGTGGGGTTTGATAGCTGCCGCAGGAAGCGACTAAACTCAGGGACCATAGGTCAGACGTACACCAGTAAATCGATAGGGGTCTGGGGTGCGTTGGAGGCCCACCATCCAATATTTTTGGCAATTTTGAACACGTTTAGCTGTTGCAATAAAGTTCTATCCATAGCTATCAACAGACACGCCCTTGAGGGATCCAGAGAGTAAGTGAAATATAGTATATTTAACGTCCTACTTTTCTACATGGATTTTGCAGTGAGGAGACCTTTGCCCTGGTAGCGGTGTTCATGTCTAGTCTTTATCAGATTTTACGTGTACACGGGAGCTTGGTTTTTCGTCCCACCCGAACGACTAGATGCTCGCCCTTGCAGCCCACCCCCCTGGCACCACTGATATAGGAACATAAAGCTGGAAACTGAAACATAATGAGCCAAGTGTGTTGCTAATAGACTCATTCACCAATATCATATTATCTGAGTCGAAATGAAATGCTCCGACTGGGCTAATGAAGTCGAGAATACGTGCATGCCAATGTGTACACGGGACCTTGGCTTTTCTTCCCATCCGAACGATTAGACAGCTGGCATTGTAGGTACCCTCCGACCTGTGCCAATGACAAGGAGAAATCACGCCGGAAAATCACGAGGAACTTTCTATCGGAGTCCGATATGAACCGTTAAAGGAATATCGATTTATTGATCGCGACAACAAGCTATAGGTGTCGTGTACGTGATAGCGTATTATTTGCTTATTAAGGTAATTTGATAGTTGTTCTATCTTTATTCGGTTGCAAACTTAAATGAATTGAGATATAGTAAATCGTTTTTAAACACCTAATGGTATGCATTTCGAATTAACAGATAGTAAAAGTAACACAATCAACCCCCTTATTTCGGATGTTTAGCAATATAGTGAAAACATCATGCACGCGCTTTCATTTTGTACTTATCTGAACGTGTCAAGCCAGTAATGAGCTTGTTGAATCGATGTACATCGAACCAATAAAATGGGCATCAGACTAAGCTACATGTATGTGGGGGATAAGAGCGTCTTTATGTTCCCGGGGACATTATACAGACTTGTGTGTGGTTTTCCCTAACAGTTTGAAGTGTGTTAGTACTAGTATTGTGTAGCTTTTGCTTAATAACAAATCTTTCCCCAAAGATCTGTCTTCTTAAAATTCTAAGAATTTTTCCTATATCAATTTTTTTTTCTTTTTAGGACATTCGATCAACATGATGGTTCTGAGTTTTGCTGGGGGAAAACGAAGGTCAAACAACTTTACCGACGACTTCAATTACTTCTGGAGCGTCATCTTCATCGCCATACCCGCAGTCTTCTTTATAGCTGTCCGAACTTTATTCGTCCGGTCTGCTATAACATGTTATATTCCGGCACATATGACAAATTCGCATGCCTACTTCATTCACCAAGCCTGCTGGCTGAACGACAAATACCAGCCCATTCTGGACACCACCCCAACTACAGACGACAAGCTGATAAGTGATGAACCACGCGTGACGTCGCCTCACGACTGGATACCATTCATGCTGTTTATTATGTTACTTTTGTTTAGCATTCCACAAGGTCTACGTCATGTTGCTAAGCGATATTTTAACCCTAACAGATCAACCCATGACAGGAAGATAACAGAAGGCGGGAAACATGTTGCTGCGGAGATCGCGGAAACTATTTTCGATTCTGCGTCACAGAACACACAGACATTCTGTCTTCTAATCATCAAGGTCATGATCCTTGTCAACCTGGTTCTCCACTTTCTGTTCATAAAGTTCCACTTCAGGGATCAAAGTCGTGCCGCCACTTATAACACATCGGCAAATGGTGTCGTTGATATTTCTTACACAGATGAAGGTTTTCCCAAAACTGTTCTTTGCGAAACTTATGTCCAAATTCATTCAACCCGTCAAGTGTATACATTAATGTGTACGATTGCTATTAACAGCGTGTACGAGAACTATTTTGTTTTGTTAAGTCTTTGGTTTGCCTTCGCTGCTATTTTGTCCTTGATTGGGTTCGTTTGTTACGTTACTTTTTGTTGCTATGGAACTTACACGAAGACAGTCCTGTCACAATATGTACCCAAGGAAGATTTGGATACGATATTGAAGAAAGTTCAAAGAACAGACGGGCTATTTCAGCTATGGAGACTATGTAGGAATGAAGACGCGAGCCTGGTCCGAGACGTTTCCCAGCTGCTGCGCGAGATTATAAGAACGACACCTTCTGCTAGATATGAGAGCGAAGAACCAGCGGGGGATAACTCTATTCGACCACCAGAAATAATAATAGAAACACCTGTTGAACAGTTTGAAGTAGAGGAACCATCTAAGCTTGAAGTATAGATAAAGAATAATATACTTCCAACCCTGGTAGTTCGTTTTTAATTCCGTTTTTAAAACCCCTTCTATATCCGCCCCTGATGCGTTGTCTAACTAACCGGGGTTCTCGGCATTTTCGGCATGGTTTCCCAGTGGTATGAGACAGACAAAGGGTCTGGCAACGAACAGTGTCTAGTCGCATATTACGCATAACTGAGGTCCGGTGTACCCTTTGGCCTGCACTTAAAAGATTCATTGACAGTTGGAATTCATTAAAGAGTAAACGTGCAAAACTTGCGAGCAAAATGTCCCCCACAGCACACTGCATAGATTATGTTTATCTTCATTTTCCCGGTTGGTGAAATGAAATGAAATGAAATAGGGTTTAACGTTCTGCTGTTTTGCTCCGAACTGGGCTAATGAAGACGGGTATACGCCATACAGTGTACACTACGGCCTACTCTTATATCGAATTCCAACTGGCAAGGGATCTTTTACGTGCACGCAATGGTGTACACGGGACCTCGGTTTTTCGTCTCATTCGAATGACTAGACAGCTGTCCTTGTCAGGCCCTCCGTCCTGCATCACTGACAAGGGGAACCACGCCGGGAAATCTGGATGAACTTTCTCGGCCAATGCAGGGATCGAACACCCGACCTCCAGGTTAGCGAGCCAGCGTCTTACCCACTTAGCCACTGTGATTCCCCTTCCCGGTTGGTACAGAAAAGTATGACATTAAACCCCATTTAATTTAATTTCCATTATATAACATGTTTCCATTTTATGTTTCTCCGATATTTTAGTGGGTGTGGAAAATACAACACAAATTTTTACAATTAATGAACTTTATATTTAAAAACATATGTTACAAAGGAAGAAAATGTAATTCATGTTTAAAAGCAGTCAAATACTTTTGAAGGTCATTCAAGGTTATAGCCAAGGTCAATTTCGAATCAAATGGGTGAAAATTCAGAAGTGCCTCTTCATCCAGAATGATATCTGCTGTTATAGAAACTTTAATGCACGTGGCAGTCTTATGCATTAAAGCAAAGGGGGTTATTTCTCCGCTTTTCAAGTGAAGAAGGTGATCTGTTTCATCCGAAGAAGCAAATGACAAGTTTCTGTAAGCGCCCAAAAGTTTCGCGGCTTTTTTCATGTTGACGGATTTATTTTCATCACAAATCAAATAATAGAAGTTTCCATTTCGATCTTTTAAGAGAAGATTTTTGCAGAATATTTCGTTTGAATCTTGTCTGTTTCGTTTTTCTCTGTATTCGGCAATTTTGTGTTTAATTCTCAACCTTCGCAGAAATGCAGACAAGGACGCAACGCAAACGTTTGTCATTAATTGCTCTTTTGTAAGCGACAGAGATAGAAGCGGCTCAATGTTGAACAGTTCGGGTTTTTGTTTGGACAAGCAGCAATTTTCTTTTTCAGATCTAATTTCATCAAACTGTTGGGTAACAGCTCCCCGTTGAATAGAATGATCAGAAAATTGATATTCACGAGCTTCATCCGAGTTGTCGTTGCACGAGAACTCAATTTCAATATCGTCCATGTCATTTGAATTCGGTTCACTTATCTCGAATTCGGTTTGTTTTGGACCGTTATAATTAAGGTTTTGTGTAGCTTCCGGCCGTATAGAACGAATAAAATATTGATGTTCAAAAGGTTCATCCGAGTCGTGGTCGCACGAGAATTCGTTTTCATTATATTCTATACCGTTTGAATTTAGTTCATATATCTCGAATTCGAGTTCAGCTCGCTTCAATTGGCCATCATTGCTTAATTCGACTAATTCATCAATATTA
This sequence comes from Patella vulgata, assembly GCF_932274485.2. Lineage (NCBI taxonomy): Eukaryota > Metazoa > Mollusca > Gastropoda > Patellidae > Patella > Patella vulgata. Next base: position 60,541,687 of record NC_065884.2, on the reverse strand, counting down.
GACGTAATAGACTTGTCTTTTTTTTCGACTCTGAAACTTATTCGAGGAACGCGTTTCAAATAGTTCTCGAATAGAGGATATTCTGAATTTTCAGCGCCATACTTCTCCGTATATGGTTTTGAGTTCCTAAAACCTTGCAAAACATTCAAAATATATGACGTCATTGACGAAAAAGATGATGACATGGCAGGGAATGTCCTATAATTCATCATTCTATCCATCAGAAAGGTGAGTTGGAGGGATTTCCCAATAAGAAGGACACTCGCGGCCCTTACAGAGAAATCCCCCCTTTCCCGCCTTTTCTGACCCCTGGAATCCATTTTGATAGCTTTTGCTGATAAAAACGTGCTGCGTGAAAAACCTGCTCGACTCATTGTAAATAGGAACGCTAAATATAAGTGACTTGGGCCTAACTTAAGTTAAAGTATGATTAAATGCAGGTCCAAAAGAATTTAATGGAAGCCTAAACTCGACGTTGGCTACTTTTTATATTTCTATATTTGTTTAGTTATATTCTGCCTCAAGTAAAGTCAGGTTGGTCTATATCAATTCAAAATCTAAAGTTGGACTTTTGTTCAGCACGTAAAGTCTAAGAATTTCACGATAATAAACCTGAAAGTGAAAAACAAGAATTAGTAGGAATTACAAAATCGAAGGGTATACATAATTTCACAAAAGGAAGAAATTTGTTAATTAAAAATGCACACCTGTTATTAGACACAGATGTTACTAGTTAATTATTTTTACTGTTTCTAGAACATTTACTGGGCATTGAATCCCCTATAAACTAATATATAGGGCTATATTGGACTGATATTCCTTTTAGGTTCAATGATATGGTATATAGAAAATTTTGCAGCATTCTCTGTGGGTGATATAAAGAGGCCAGCGCCACCTTTAATTGTTGGACAAAGCCTCTTTTCAATATGATTGAATCCAAACCGGGAGATAATCTACCGTTGATATTTTGAATTTTGTTAGGGTTAGTCTCATAAAAAATAATCAGAGAGAGAGAGAGAGAGAGATGGGGTTTAACGTCCACTCGACACAAACTAGGTCATTTCGGGACTAACATATGGTTCAATTTTAGTTCAATAATTCGCTTGCGCGTAGGGGTTTTTAGTAGTGGGATGAAACCGGAGGACCCGGAGAAAACCCACGGGGTTGGACAGGCGACCCTACTCCTTGTCACGTACAACCGGGGAATCGAAACCACGCCAGTTGACTCAATGACAGACTTTATGATAGAGCGCGCACGTGCTAACCATTCAGCCATCCAACCCCCCTAAAATAATCAGATAGAGTAGAGATTAGTGTGACTGAAGCTCTGACATGAAATGAAATGAAATCCATTGGCGACGTTATCAGTTGGACTTTACACGCCCATCGAATCGAAATTCATAGGGTATGGGTTGGCGGCTGTCAGAGTAGCGAGCCAAATGGGATTCCGGAGGGCGTGTCAGCATGATAATTGTTTAAAGAATAAACACATATTTGAAAATTAACCCTCGACGACCCTGACTTTATACTTACTTTTCAAAATAGATTCCAAAATGCCCACGGATTCAGTTCGAATTTTATTCCATTTCCTGCTGATCACATGTTTTTATATTTAGTATACACTAAAACACACATGGCTGTAGCAATCGTGTTGCTACAAATAGTCTGGATATTTGTTGCGTTTTCTAGACATTTTCTTCCAGTGGAATAATTTATATGCTATGTCTGTTTCCTCGAGAATCATTGGAATGTTTATATTAAAATATGAACTGCTTTCGTGAAACAATTTAATATCTACACGAAAAATTTACAACATAGTCAATACACCTTACACATCCTTGTCTTTTACGAAATGTTTGAATTTTTCATTATTCGATGTTTATCATTAATATTGTCAAATCATTTCTCCATTTTCTTTTTCTCCTGATTAATTTAGCTAACACATCATATCACTGTAAATATAAAATAACAATTATTATGGACCCTTGAAATTTATGCCCTCGTATACTTAGTTTTATAAAGAGACGACCATGTCACCGAGTAAGAACAGTGATGTATATAAAGGGTCGGTTTGGGGTTTGCACTCACCGTCACAGCCCCCACATCCATGTAAAACAAAACACACATCAAACCTATACTTAATACCCCCGTCAGACCGATGTGGCGTTCTTACTGCGCTGCTGCGACCGTACGGCGCCCAGAAAATACACAAAATCGCCGGCAAACGTGAACAAAACGCGAGAAAATGTCCCCAAAAATTACAAACCTGAATAAAGCCGCGTTCTCACAGCTTTCCAAGTTAGGTCACAGAACTTTGGCATTTGTTTTGAACATGCTCAAAAGAAACGCCTTGACTTGGCGATCATTTGCGACCATAGAGACGAGACCACAGCACAATATCTGGCGTTTCCACCACGCTTTGACTACGCTTATAATATGGCGATCTTTGCGCACCCCGAGACCATTTTCCATCGCCGTAGCAGCGCAGTGAGGACGCCACCCCGGTCACACGGGGATATAAACTGTTAAACAGTTGGTTGTTTTCGTGAATTATTTTACTGTTTTCTCCTGATTGAAAATCTACCCTTTGTTTAAGGAGTCGAAAAAAATTCCGTCCTGACCTGCACAACCCCTCGCCTAATCGAAGCGTCGCTATATTAACCCTATAATAATGGCTAAATCTATTTGTTAAGGCCAGCTCAATTTTTTGTCAATATATAAGGTTAGGGTACGTGATTGATGCATGGCCAGATTGTAGGTTTGGGTTAGGGTAAGCATTGGGGCTAGGTCCAGATAGTTAGGGTTAGGGTTGGGATTAGCGCTAGCCCTGTTTAAATCTAAATTGAGCTGCCCTTATCATTTAGCACTAATATAACCACTAACTAATACATGTATGTATATGTTTACTACTTGGTCCTGTATCAGCGTGGAAAATGCTCCTAAAAGTCAATTTCATTTTCTATAGAATGCGAGGAGAGCATTTGGACTGTGTAGGCCTACAGGCGTTTTCGCTGCGTAAAAAAGGTCCGGAATCTGGTAGGCTATAGCTACTAGACAAATATAATTTTGAATTTTGATAGATAATTATGTTGGTTATTCATGTTCGTAATGGTTTTCCATTTTAAAAATAATATTTGTAAATTTACCTTATATTATTCAGCACTAACAATAACAAAACATTCCCATTAAAAGACTTAGAAACAAGACTCTAAACCAATTTGCCACACGCCCAATATATACCTTATTTCATGCCCCTTGTGCAATATGTGTTACTAAAATTAGTAACATACGTCAATATATTTTTAGAAGCTTAATAACCTAATAATACAAACCGCATGCACCTTAGTAACGATATATAATAATATTTGTTCAATAGAAACCAACGACAGGGACTCTGGCTCTTAAGTATGAAATTAAAACATGTTAAAAAGCGTTGCATCATTATCATTAATTGTCAGAATATAATTTAAATGTAGTTATCTCCCTTATATACTTGGAACTATTCCAGATTATAGGAGCGAGATAATCGGGGGGGGGGGGAGAATTGTCTCCGATATCACTCTCGGTGGAATTGGACGTAAAACTCCAGGAACGATCGAACGGAGGAAAATTAATCAGGGTTTAACGTCCAATCCACACAAACTTTGTCATTTCGGCACTAACATATAGTTATGGTTCAATTTATTTCAATAATTCGCTCGCGCTTTGGGGTTCTTTAGCAGTGGGGGAACCGGGGGACCCGGACTCAGGGTGTACAGGCGACCCTGAGTTCCTTGCCACGTACAAGCATGGCACTGAAGCCACGCCACTTGATTTAGTTAACAGACCTTATGGTCTAAACTCACGCAATATTGGGAAATCCAATAAATCAACAAATATATAACATAAACAGCTGGGATAAAGATGCACAATAGATGGAAAGACCATGCTGATTAAAACAAAGCGCATATATAAAGTCGGGGAATATTTTCATAGATAGCTATGTATATATAGGCTATTTAAACTTGAAGAGCTACTATTTCGCAATTATTTTTTAATCGGGTAGGTTGGAGTTAGGGGTTAATGTTGATAGGCAGGGTTATTCAGCAAAATACAATTATTCAATCAGATTGACAATTATTTGTCTGGATATGTTGAAAGTGTTGCAATTGTTGGAAAATCAAAATCAATATGAACTCACAAGGGAGACAACCTGAAAGGCAAAGGGATGCAGACCGCCATTAATTTCCCCAATAAATTCTGGTTTATTTGCCCGGCTTAAACTTTTCTCCACATTTTAACAAGGGGAGAGTTTCATACGCTGTAGCAACGTTTGCACATGGGCAGACAGTCACCGTGAAATGAATTAAATGAAGACTTAGTGATTTTTTTTTTTTTTTTTTGTCTTTTAAAATAATTTGAAAATATTGTAATTTATACTTGAATCATGGTAACACAGGGTCTAAAATAACATGAAATGAAAAATCTATGCTTCTAAAATAAGAAAACCATGCTCGGAAGAAAATTGTGTAGTGCTCCAAAAAAAGTGTAAGGTAGTGATGCTTCCTGACTCCTAATGAGAACTGGTGGTCAGTTGCACAGATCAGATCAGCTGGCATTCGATCGACGACATCGGACGAGTCGAGTGAGCGCCAGCCGCATCAGCTCACTAGTACCCATGTTTCCAGTGTCGACCTCTAGGTTCAGTCCATAAAGAGACTTTAAAAGACAATAATCAGATTTTGCTTTTATTTTCTACCTAGACCCATGCCGGCGGGCTTCGCACCTGCGTGCTAGGAGGATTTAACTTTATTTTCGGCCCTGTGATATATAACACTAACAAAGGGTTTTGTTTACTGAGGTTTTGAGTGTTTATTTTCTTTGTGGGTTCTTATTTGGGAGGTCATCTATGCTTAAATTGCCTTACAATAAAACAAACGGGTGGACCGTAGCTATATTTCCCAATCTATGAAAAGAAACTGAATGAGAATTGTTTTTGTGAATGGTGGTATGTTTAGATGTTATAGTAATGATAAGCCTACATGCACATTTCTTACTTAGATTGCATACTATCTTGCCGTACCGGTATTATGTCGTTTCGTTTTAATATACTGCCAACCTTAGAATTTTTTTAGAACCGAGCCTTTTGTGCAGTGAAAGTTAGTATTTTTGAATGATTATGTTCTTCTACAAGCGGGGATGAACTTCAAAATACAAAGATTCGAAACCTTAGAATCTTTTCAAGGTCGGTTCTCACGTGTTGAGAGACTGTCTAATCCTTCGAAACAGACAAAAATCGAACTATAGTAGTGGTAGCTAGGATACATATTTGTAGTACGTAATGGATAGATCTCTATAGCTGTGGTAGGTCTATTTCAATTTATACCTACTTTTCCGAACGGAAACAACCCTTTATCGCCCCACCCACCCCTCCACAACCAACACCTAGACCTCGAGTAGGCTACACTAATAATATAGGCCTAGAAACGATAAGCCCAACTCTTTTAAAAAAAAAAAATCAAATAGGGGACAAGGCAATAATAAGGATTAAAACCGCTTGGGTTAGGTAGGCTATCGACCCCCAACACGAAAAGCCGAGGTAGCCAAATGAAATGAAATGAAATGAGGTTTAACGTCCTACTGTTCTGCTCCTATACTGGGCTAATGAAGACGGGCATACGCCATACAGTGTGCTATGAGGGAAATTTTGCCCGGGCAGCGGCACTATCGCCTACTCTTATATCGAATTCCAACTGTCAGGGGATCTTTTATGTGCATTCCAATATATACACGGGACCTCGGTTTTTCGTCTCATCCGAAGGACTAGCCAAATGATTGTGTCCATGTTTGCATGCACGTAAAGCTAGGTCATTTCAACATGTATAGCTCCTAAAAGCAGGGGAAGCCCATGGCATACTCCTGAACCAATTCCTAGAAAAGGTCTAATCAAACGACTGCGAGAAGTAGAATAATATAATAGGCCTAATGGCTAATGTATAGTCATTGTGCAGGTCCAAGGCCAGCATTGGTCGTTATATTTTAACGAAATCGTGACGTGTTGGTATTGTGACGAATTTATGACGCTGGTCCATAGTCACCATAGTCAGTCTGTGACTTTTCCGACGATCATAATATTATCATTTATGATGATCGTCGGAAAAGTCACAGACACTATAATTGTCTATTATATTAAATAGCTAAAGTAAAAAATGGTCAAGCCCAAATGTTAGTATATAATAATGTTACAGTAGATCTAATTCTATCTGAACCAATTTGAAACAAGACAAAAGATATATATCCTTCTAAGTTCTAGTTCTAATTCTTTACTTGATAATTACTTCCTAAAAATAAAAACTAAAACTAAAACTAAACCTGAGCCCCAGAGCCTAGCTAGGGCAAGAACCACCCACATAACTAAGGAAGGGAGAAACAAAACAGTGTTTTTTTTCTTTATGAAAATATAGGCCTAATTTTTAAAGTAATTATGCAACAAAATCACAAAATTAATACATAGGCTATTATTAATCTCTATAATTGTGTCTAATCCCTACAACTACAAGTAAAATACCTCACAAAAGATCTTTTAATAAGTTGGACTAGCAAGTAAAGACTACTACAATAAACCCACAATTTTCTAGCGGCCGCGTGGCCTAATGGATAAGGCGTCTGACTTCGAATCAGAAGATTGCGAGTTCGAGTCTCGTCGTGGTCGACAATTTTTTTTTAATTATAAAAAAGTTCAATTTCCATTTTTATCATTGTTGCATCAGTGTTTGTGAGAAAATTTATGATTCAAAATATATTCTCAAATTAATTGTGCGAAATACGAAGAATCCTTTATCGTTTGTTGCTGTCAAATCACGTGACGGCATACAAATTGTTCACGTGACCTTATCGCTCGTCATGTATTAAGTAATCCGGCAAGACTCAAAATATTAATTATTTAAGAATCTGTCAGCCGGAATGAAACACTGTCAGATCTTACCTGTGCCCAGTTTGATTTTCTAATTCCAAAATGCCGATTCGCACAAATAATGCAGGACCTGTCTTAGTGCAGTGTCCCGTCTGCCAGACGAGGTTTGTGAGACTTTTCTAAATTTATTATTTGTATACTACTAATACTAGTATTAGCACTAAAAAAAAAATGTGAAATGGCATTTATTAAATAATATCCTGGATCAGTGGACGGTCACTATGGACATGGTGTGCTAAATTCGAGCTTTTGAATGCTGACCGATGCCTTATATAAAAGAAAAGCCACTTTTTTTTGTTACAATAAACAATAATATTGCTAGAAGACTTTCTTTAAAGCGTCATACGTTTTAAAACTCACCAGTAGGCCTAATGTAAGGGTTAATGGAATTATCTTTTTAAATTAATCTTACACAATCTTAAACATGATTTAATTCACCTGTCCAATTTCCGTTATTACCTATAAAAATTAATAGTACGTTATAGGCGTAGGCCTACTATTCTTTTAAGAAATTCTTCTAGCAATATTAGTTACTAAAGAGAATGTGTAGCATATTTTACGATTTTAATTATAATTTTGACTGTAATGTTTTGAAATGAATTTATTTTGGTTTTTAGTTTTTTTCAGTAATTAGTGTTGCTGTTTTTTTTTGTTGGTTTTTTTTTTGGGGGGGGGGGGGTATTTAGTGAATTTTCGGCATTTAGCATTTTTCAGATTTTTTCGGTAATTACTTAAATAGTATCAAATATTTTTTTTCAGTATTGTTCAGTGTTTTTTGGGGGTACTTTTGGGATTTTTTTTTAGAATTCTTCGGAAATTTTCGGTATAGTAGTTAAAATAAGTCAATCTGATTGGATTTAGTCCCGCATACAGCTGTCTAGTCGTTCGGATGATATGGAAAACCAAGGTCCCACATTTTAGCGAAATTGCCGTAGAAAATAAATTATAGCCGTGGTAATTTATTTGCACTCGGCGCAAGCCCCCCCCCCCCCCCTAATTCCGGCAAGGTGTAAAAGAAAAAAAAAAAAAAAAGAAAAACGAACGAGCCAATGCAGCAAACTTCGTTCAGTTTTAAATTCCCAGATAATAAGATAACTTTTGGCAACATGAATTTTTCCAATTTTTAAATTGTATGGTTTAGATGAAATATATAGCACCCATAAAATGAAATATCTTATAATACTACAATTTATTAATCAGAATGAAGATTGAGACATTTTTATACTTTACAACCAAAGTGGGATTGTATATATATATATATATATATAGATATATATATTATTACAATGTTTACATTAAAAGATAACATTATGAATTATATATTGTAACATTTTTAAATTATTGAAACAATTTTTTATATTATAAAAATGTACACAAAAAAGTCTTTTAAAATATACAAATGAATCATGCATTATAAAAGTTATCTTATATAGAAAGTAGCCTACCAGATCAAGGGAGGGTAAATTTGGACAAATGTCTTCCCCCCCCCCCCCCAATTTCAGGCCAAACTTATTTTTAATCTTGGTCCCGCAACCAGCCTGCAGGCCCCAAAACCTATGTGACTCAAAAGATTATCGCCGGTCTATAGATTGGTGGGGTTCTAAGTATGACTAATTTATCCAACAGGATATACCCAAATATCTATAGGGGATTTTATATTCGTTATTCGCTTACTATTTGGAGTGGATTAAATATTCTATATATTGTGTGACTTAAATACGTAGGCTAAATGGTACCTAACCAAATTTGACCGATCATGGATATAAATTATCTCACAGAACTTTACCTGTCATCTAGCTGTCCCTTGGTAAGTGTGCCCTTAGCCTTGGTAAGTAAGCCCTTAGAATATGCATTCTAAGGGCTCATTTACCAAGGGACCGGTAAAGTTCTGTGAGCAGCATGATTTCTGCATCAGCATGACCATGACTTTTTTTTCAGAAATTTTTCAGGCAGTAGGCTACCGATCTGTTCCTGATGATTTTGCAGACAAAAAACACTGAAAATAGGGTGGGAGTTGTGTTTAATATTTGAAGATCAGATGCCAGTAAATCACATATATGGAGTCTTATCTTAAAAAAATCTGACATAATTCTACCGTAACATCACGTGCTGCTGGCTGGAATGAAAATGTCCACGGCTCGTTGTCTGGTGTATTTTATCATTTAAAAAGTTCAAAACAAATCCCAGAAATAAAGGCTATGAATATAATTTACTGGAAAATTTGACGAAATCAAATAATTAGGTCGGGAAAATGTGTCATATATAATTTTTAGTGTAAATGTAGACGGGATGTGAGAACGGAATTCCAGGGGGCGTACGTCCGCCGCAGAGGTACAATGTTATGTATTTATAATGTCATGCACAGGTTTGAAGTCGCCTTTTGATAATCAGCACGGTATTAATTACGGATATTTTAGAACCGGAATCTAACACCTCAACGGCGAAGTATTCATTTAAATTGCAAGTTAGATACCATGATACTTATATTTGGTGGAATTGTGGATACCGATTATACAATTGCACGAATCTTCTTTGTGTCGCTGAGCCAAAGCAGATTCGCGGGCCTTCTGATTTCGAAGAAAAAAAACGAATTATACGACATGTATTACGATATTCATATAGACTGCGGTGTACGTAAAGCTCTAAACAATTTAAGGGTGATTGTGGTGACCGAATTCTGGACTAATTATGTAATAATGATGATGTGTCTGAATAGACATTATGAACGAAAACATTAAAACGTTTATAGTTAACGTGTTATTATTCATCACCTTAACAATCAAAGTTTACCAGTTTAAAAAATGCGTAGTGACAAAAGTAAATTAAAAGTTTTGCCTTAGTGTGCATAAAAACTGCCGTTGTGAAGAAGGAATTACTGTGGCATTTTTTGAAAAAAATGCTTTGTTCCAATTTCACGAATTTTGACCCCTACATATGGGCTTGCACATATAGGATCCCTTTGGCAGTTGGAAGGAAATAAAAGAGTAGGCCATAGCGCTGCTGCCTGGGCAAAATAGCCCGGTTAGAGCCAAACACTTTTTTTTTTTTAGATTGTGCAAGGATTTAAGTGGAAACATTCTTGTTAGTTTGTACAGGGCTTAATGTCAAAGCCCCAATGTGTTGTCAAGTTTCAGTTAGCTCTTTAAATTTTTAACTTTGTCTTCTGAACCACATTGTGGATTTTAATTTTAACCAAATTTGGTGGTAGGTACATTTATATGCTACTGGTATCTTTATTCTGATTAGTTCAGATAAGGTAGATAATTAATGGCCCAAGAGGACCATTCAGGACAGCATAGCCGAATTCAGATAGCATGGCAGAATGTAGAACACATACAGAATGGCATGCATATAATAGTACTAATTAGATAAAATACAAGTACATATCACAGGATGACATGTATACATGATTAAATACAGGTGATAAAATACATATCACATAGATTAGATATATAAATGATAAAACAAACAATAATACTTCATAGAAATATCAAAGGTCGCTCATATCTCATATTGGGTCCAACTTTAACAGTTTTAGACTTGAAGGTTAGGGTCAACAGACATATGCACCTTATAGTCCTGATCGATGCACTATTTTAGAGCCATAGAAATCACATGCAAACTACAATATTGAAAAAGATTAATCTCCAATTGGAATATCTGTCCAAAAATGGTCCTGTTCTGTTCATTGAAATTTCATTGATCTATGTGTAGTTTCCCTTTTTTATAAGCGGACTTCCATTTTGTTGTCTGCGAGAATTTATTGGTAGTCCTGTATTAAATCCCATTGAATCTAAGCCGGGACATTATCTGGTATTAGTATTTTGAATTTGTTTTCTCGATTAAATATTAAATAATTTGAAAGTTTGTCACGTGTGTGGTTGTTTTTGTAGGGGGGTGGGGGACATAGTAAAGCTACATAATATGCAGATTTTTGAACATTTTCAATCATGTTTGGTGGTTCTTTTTAAAATTTAATTAAATAATTTAACTGCTTCATAGTGGTCAAAACAAGGCTTGAAATTAACATTTTTAGACATTATTGACTTCTCCTAGACTATATCTGGACTAGGACACTTATTTGGAACACTTTGAAGGGTCAAATTTAGATATTTTACACTTTAGTACAGAAATGTATTTGAAGATGCAATTTATAGTAGGCACTATATTTAGGGGTGCACAAACATATTTTCCCAAGGGGAGTGCACCATCAAAAAATCTGCCCACTCCCCATTAGAAAATCAATTATTGTCCCCAGTCGAAAAGTAGTAAGTATAGCATTATGTCATTTTTAAATGACACAGTTGAATATTGATTTGTAGGCCTCATTTTGGTTTGATTAAATGTGTAAGAGACTCGGGCAAACCAATCAATTTTCCAGAAAGAAAAAAAAAAACGGCCCACTCAGCAAAAAGATCGCCCCATTTGCCAATCTGGACTAAGCTCAGGGTAACCCCCCTGTTGTGCGTTCCTGCTTATGTTGATAGAACATAATTAACCATAATAATAATGACGAGCGATAAAGCCAATATAGACACCTATTTTTGATGATTTTTTCAGTCACAGCCCAGTAAAAGGAGAACTACAAGATGGAGTCGCTGCAGATTGTCAAAACTGTGGACAATTTTTCAAATTTTAAGCGATAAAGTCAATATAGACACCTATTTTTGATGATTTTTTCAGTCACAGCCCAGTAAAAGGAGAACTACAAGATGGAGTCTATGCTGCAGATTGTCAAAACTGTGGACATTTTTTCAAGTTTAGAGCTGAAGGTCCAGTTCGATCAACTTTTTCTATGACAATAAATGGACAAAGTTACACAGGTAAACTTAGCATTTCCTTCTTCTATTAATGAATGGTGGTAGGGAGTTGTTGAAGGGGGGTGGGGGGGGGGGGAATATGTAAAAGGATAGTTTTACCCAATTGACATGTTTCCACCATACTGTGCTAGGAATGATTGATCTATTTTTTTGTTGATTATTTGGCCTGAACTACATTCTGGATTATTTTTGTCTTATTATTTTGTATAGTTTTGTTGCATCATTGCTTTGACTAAGGTTAAAAATGAGCATTTTCTGCTGGGGTTTAAATGTTAAGCAATTTGTATGCTCAGTGCTTTTGAAAAGATAAAAGCGCAAGTAATGAAGGATTAAGGTGGGGTACAATAGCCTTACTTATGGCCTTTTTTTGTAGTTGATAACTCATATCCAGGAAGTACGTCTCTAAATGAGTTTTTACGTCAGAAAGGAATATCCCCAGGAACTAAAGTGATGTGTATAGAGGGAGGATGTGGTGTATGTGTCGTGTCGGCCACCATAATGGATCCAGTCACAAGTAAACCAAGGACTTATACTGTTAATTCTGTAAGTTTTTTTAATTCCCAAATTATAGTGTTGAAATGAATCAACACACTTCTTTTTGGCACAAACTGTGCTGGGGGGTTGGATGGCTGAATGGTTAGCGCGCGCTGTATCATAAAGTCTGTCATTGAGTCGACTAGCGTGGTTTCGAATCCCCAGTTGTACGTGACAAGGAGTAGGGTCGCCTGTCCAACCTCGTGGGTTTTCTCCGGGTCCTCCGGTTTCCTCCCACTGCTAAAGACCCCTACGTGCAAGCGAATTATTGAAATAAAATTAAACCATATGTTAGTCCCGAAATGACCTAGTTTGTGTCGAGTGGACGTTAAACCCCATTTCTCTCTCTCTCTCTCACAAACTGTGCTAATGATGATGGGCATTTGCCATGTTGAGTGCTATGAGGGAAGCTTTGCCTAGACAGCTGCACTACAGCCTACTCATATTTCAAATTTTGTCAAGGGTTCTTTTACATGCATACCAATAAGGTAAGTGCTGCCATGATATACCTTGGAATTGATGTGTATTTTACTTGTAACAAAAGCTGTTCTTCCAAAAGAAAATGTGCCTAGTAGTTTGGACGGAATGAAAAACCAGGGTCCAAGTGTACATATTGGTGAGCAAGAAACCTTGGCAGTTGAAATTTTGTGAAGAGTGGGCATAAATGCAACTGTCCAGTTAAAATAGCCCTCCTTGCTTTCTATGTTGAGTAGATGAAAATACAGCTGTCCGGACAGAATCTGACCACCTTACATTTACATTGCATATGTAACCCCATTCTATTATTTGCATAAGATAAATATATGTATATTTTATATTTGTATTTATTACTGAGTTGTACATACTACATATATCATGATTATGTGTATATTATAGTGTTGTATATACCATTTTTTTACATGTGTAAATTGCAGTGTTAGTTTTTATATAATGATTATGTGTATATTACAGTGTTGTATATTACAGTGTGGTATCTTGCTGTGTTGTATATATTATATTATGTGTATATTACAGTGTTGTGTACCATTGTTACAATGTGATGGTTGGAATATAACTACAATTGAAGGTTTAGGTAACACTAGAGATGGTATTAATCCTATACAACAACGTCTAGCTGATTATAATGGTACACAATGTGGTTTCTGTAGTCCTGGTCAGGTCATGTCTATGTACAGGTCAGATATTATTTGCATAGTATGATCCCTCTTCGACCAAAGTGCCATTACACTCCTACAACATATCCTCCTTTGATCGAACTGCCATTACACTCATACAACATATCCTCTTTTGATCGAACTGTCATTACACTCATACAACATATCCTTATTTGATTGAACTGCCATTACACTCATACAACATATCTCCCTTCGATCAAACTGCCATTACACTCATACAACATATCCTCCTTTGATCGAACTGCCATTACACTCATACAACATATCCTCCTCTGAGGATACCACACTGTAATATACAACACTGTAATATACACATAATCATTATATAAAAACTAACACTGCAATATACTGAAATCATCAGAAGGCTAGTGGATTGTGTTAATGAAGACGGGCATACGCCATACAATATACTATGAGAAATATTTTGCCCAGACAACGACACTACAGTCTACTCTTATTTCGAAGTGTCAAGTGTCAATGTTTATAATTCCATCCGAACAACTAGACACTGTCCTTGCCAGACCCTCAGTCTTGCACCACTGACATTGGGAACCTTGAACCTCATCGTTGGCAAGCTACGGTAGTATCTTACTCTAAGCATGGCTCCCACAGTGGAAATGATGCTGTCTGGGCAAAATTCTCCTCTCTAGCATTGCATATGTGATAAAATTAACCGTGTTAGTCTTAGAATACAAGAGTGTTGTGTTGATGATAAATTAATCTCTTTTCAATTCCGTTCAAAGCGGAAAGTATGCAATCTGATAAAAATACAGATCTATTTTCGTTTTTTTTTTTATACTTTTGAATTCCTACACTGACCGGTTGTAATGATTGGTCGCGTCTGAGGTCATACAAGCGACTTTTGACCCTATGACGTCAGAAATTTGATTAACCAATCAGCACTGATGACTGATGTTACTAGTGGATTACCCACAGTTCCGTGCAAAACACGCCTAAAGCTCGCCATAACAGACCGTTATATTGGCTAATCCCTCACACCATTCAGAACATGTCAATGATAACAACTCTTCCAGATCCTAGTGTAGTAAAGACAAGTAAATCAAAATTTTGAACTATAAAAACGAAACGAAATAGGATCTGTGTTTTAATCAGATTGGATAGTATGCAAAATTGAGAAAAATTAATCTGTCTATGGCAGAGATATCAAATATGTGAATAGATTCACACAAATATTTGGTGAATCTATTATAAGGGGATGAAGTTATTTAAATCTTAAAATGTGCGAGTTGTATCCATTCTTGAGTATTTATCCAGCCCGGTTTTCCCTTGTCAGAGTGGTGCAAGACAGAGGCCTGGCAAGGAACAGTATCTAGTCATTCAGATGGGACAAAAAACTTGATGTACTGTGTACAATTTGTCTACCTTCATCTTTGAAGCGTTAATTATGTTTTATCTTTTATAAATAGTTTATTGAAGACGAATCCCCATCCTACCATGGAAGAAGTAGAACAGATAATGGACAATGTAGTATGTCGATGTACAGGTTGGTCATGCTTACTAACCTTTCATTATGTGTGGCCAGGTCACCACAAAGTGTCCACAGGAACCAATCACTGAGCCCATTCGATGTCTAACCTTGCTTTTTTATGCCTCCCATATCTGACTATGTTTACACTATATTCCCCCCGCCCCTTACTCGATTGAACGGTCCGGAATTGAATTCTGTCAATCCCAAAAATAGTGACAATCGAGTTATAATGGGATTTTGGGGCTAGAATGCATGAGAAAATGTCTCAACCAACCATGAGAGCTGAAACATATTCGTTGTGCTTAATTACGTCAGATTCTACTCACACCACTGTGAATCACACGATTACAATTCCGTCAATTCGGAATGTTCCGGACTGACAATCAAGTATCCCCAGTCAGTTCTACGTAATATGATATCTCCACACTTGTAACATTTATAATGTTATTGTATATGCTGTCACCAATTCCATACGTCTGTCCATCTGTTGTCCGTCCATCTATCGTCCACTGAACACAATAAAGGCTACAGTAATCCATATATAAGTACTTTCTTTAAATTGTCTATCTCAATGAAATAAAGAAGCTTTTTAATTTTCAAGAGTTCTTCGATCCCTTTTGTTACAAAATCTAGTTATGATTTGATCATTCTGAAATTTATGCTGGTTATATCTATCCTGTTGAAAGGAACCATATTGATTTTCGATAATGACACCCAAAGTTTGTCCCCTTCTTTATGAAATCTTGTTTGTGCCATGCTATGATAATGATTGATAAATCTTTTTAAAAGTTTATGAGTTGTACCATGATTAGCCCATAATAGACGACAAAACTGTTGGTTATCTATGTTTTCACCAATTGAAGTGAGTGAAACACAGAGTGAGTGAGACAGAGAGCCAGAGGGAAATGAGAGAGGGAGACATGGTTCAATTTTATTTCAATAATTAACTTGCACATAGGAGTCTTTAGCAGTGGGAGGAAACAGGAGGACCCAGAGAAAACCCATGAGGTTGGACAGACGACCCTACTCCTTGTCACGTACAACCGGGGAATCGAAACCACGCCAGTTGACTCAATGACAGACCGTATGATACAGTGTGCACATGTTACCCGTTCGGCCATCCAAACCCCCGAGAGAGAAATGGGTTTAACATTGACTCAACACAAACTAGGTCATATTTTTAGGAGGTTCAATTTTATTTCAGTTATTCTCTTGCTCATAAAGGTCTTTTGGCTGTGGAAGGAAACCGGAGGAACTGGAGAAAACCTACCAGGTTGGACAGGCAAAAAAAATAAAAACTAGGAATAAATTTTCTTTATTTCCACAGGTTACAGATCAATCCTGGATGCAATGAAATCATTTTCTGCTGATGCTGGTCCTGATCTTCCTGGTGGCCTAATTGATATTGAGGTAAGTTGTCTAAACTTCTATAATTATTGCAGATTAAAAATTATATTGAATCATTAAAATTTTCCAGATTATTTGGGGTGCCACAGTGGCTCAGTGTGTAAGGCGTCGACTCACTAATCATGAAGTTTGGGTTAGATTCCGGTGTTGGTCGAGACAATTTTTCATTGTGGTTTTCCTTTGTCAGTGGTATAGGATGGAAGGCCTGATAGGAAAATGCTGGTTAGCACGTAAAAGACCCCTTGACAGTTGGAATTCGATGAAGATATAAAAACTGTATCGTTTTATGTTCAAAACTTCTTAATGATAAACCATCGACTGATGTAATTTTCGCATGCCACTATAAAGTTGAGTGAAGGCTTACATATATATATGTCATTTTTCTCTTAACCATCCAACAGTGGCATACAATTGAAGTACTATTCCCTAACAACTGTCAACTGCTGCAGGCCGTCATGTTTATTTTGAAGTTCGTATATAGATCGACAAGTTACTTTGTTAACAGATAAATAAAAAAAACCCAACCCTTTAGAACTTGGACCCTTGAAACAGCCCCGAGCTGCTGAGCACTCACTTTCGTGCTTCTAACCGTCGTGAGTCATGTGGTTAGCTGTAAACTATTTAAGAACCGTTTCCTACTTCTGTGAGCTGGTCTAGGGATCGATTGTTGGGACGGTTATGAAATGAAGTACAGAGTTGATTGTGAAAAAAGATTACCTAGAAACCATAGCTAAATTTCAACTCTTGCGTCCAAATGATCTACACCCACACACCCACCGGCCCATCCACGCTGACAAGGGTAAGAAAGTGTCGACACAGGTGGATGTTGATGCGAGGCAAAGGCAACATTTAAAGGAAGCAAGTCGCTAACTCAATGTCAACCAGAGTCTTCAACATTGCAAACGTCAACTTATTGTTCAATTTAAATCAACATTGGTGTTGTTATCTCACCGTGAAAAAATGCGCTTTTGATATCCAATATTATACGCCCACATTTTCATGTGGAAGTATATTGTCGTTGTCCCTGTCCGTCCGTCCATCCACAATTGTTTGTGAACACTCTACAGGTCACAATTTTTATCCGATTTCAACTAAACTTGAAATATAGGTTTATCACCCTAAGATCTCGGTTCCTTTCGATATGTATGGCATGTATCGGACTGTAACTTCATGGATTATGGCCCCTGATTGTAAGAAAAATATTGTGTTACAGGGTTGTGGACCCTCTTGATGTCACTATTTTCATCTGATTTTGATGAAACCTGAAATGCATGTTTATGACCCACAGATCTCGGTTCCTTTCGATATTTGCGCATATCGGACCATAACTTCCTGAATTATGGACCCTGATTGTAGAGAAAATCGCGTTTTTAGCTTGTGGACCCCATAGAGGTCACAATTTTTATCTGATTTAAAAAACCGTTACAATATATCAATGTTACACCATAAGGATGGTTGAGTTCGAATTTCGTTGTGGACCCCCTGGAGGTCACAATTTTCATCTGATTTTGATGAAACTTGAAATGCATATTTATAACCCACAGATCTCGATCCCTTTCAATATTCGCGCATATCAGACCGTAACTTCCTGAATTATGGCCTCTGATTGTACGCAAAATGGCGTTTTTAGCTTGTGGTCCCGCTAGAGGTCACAATTTTTATTTGATTTAAAAAAAACGTTCGAATATATCACCGTTACACCATAATGTTTGTTGAGTTTGAATTTCGTGAAAATCGTGCCAAAACTGCCGGACAAAATGGCCACTCCTCGTATGCAAATAGTTTAAACATTTGGTAAATCAATGTAGTGGACCCTCTAAAGATCACAATTTTGATCCGATTTCGATGAATCTTAAAATACATGTTTATAACCCAAAGGTATTGGTTCCTTTTGATATTCGTGCATATCGGATCGTAACTGAATTATGGCCATTGATTGAACAAAAAATCACGTTTTTAGCTTGTAGTCCCTGTAGAGGTCACAATTTTTATCCGATTTAAAAAAAAAATGTGTGAATATATCACCATTACACACTAAGATCTTGGTTCCTTTTGATAATCACAGATACCCGAACTTAACTTCCTGGATTATGGCCCTTGATTTTCAAAAAATCGCATTTTTAGCTTGCGGATTCTCTAGAGGTCACGATTTTAAAAACGGTTTTAAATACATCACCAATCCACCATAATGAAGGTTGAATTCGTATTTCGGGAAAATCAAAATGAAACTGCCCGACAAAATGGCCGCTCTTTGTACGCAAATTGTGTAGAAGTGTGTAATACGATGGTTGTGGACCCACTAGAGGTCACAATTTTTATCCGATTTTAATGAAACTTAAAACATATCTTTATGTCCCAAAGATCTCTGTCTCTTTTGATATTTACACATTTCAGGCCATAACTTTCTGGATTATTGCCTCCGATTATACAAAAAATCACGTTTGTTTTTAGCTCAGGCATCGATATTTCCGCGCACATGCGCACGGCGTGCGCAGGCACATTTGCTTGAAAAAATTTTTTACAGGCACATTTTTAAAGATGTAGCCACGCCGGGCGGCTCCTGTGCCCGGCAATATTTTTTGCCGCCCAGCACAAAGAAAAAATCGAAAAAGGCCCAGTCGTATTTAAACCCCCTCGTCCTTCTCTGTAGACAAACTCGGCGTTCGAAATTTACCACGGCAGTTAAACGGCAAAGCCATGGTAAAAGCTGACGTACGCAAACCCAATCTGTTTCACAGAGAATTACGAGTCTCGTATAATACCTCTGTCATAGATGACTGCCTTAACACGTACCGTCACAGCACGCGGTGTGAATCATTGGCTGAATGATGCGTGCATTGTTTACATAAGACATAACTGCTTCGGAGAGAATGCTGCATTTTAGTCATTTTAATACCCATTTATACTAAATAGGAAATAATGTTTACCTACAAATACGTCAAACGCCATTATTTATTTTTCCAATATATACAAAAAATGTTTTAGAATTTAATTTGTCGCAGGAAAAAAGTTAATATTTCTAGCTCATTAAGCCGCATCAATGTCATCCTTATCAGTGATTGTCGCGGCCAAGCAAATATTCACTGCGGATCCGTGTGACGCAAACCATGTCTGTCACGGCATAATTTATTTTTGTGTGCCGTAGTAGACCCTATCATCCCAAATTAGTTTAAAGAAAGATGTATTGGTATTTTGTTTATTTATACTTAGAAGATGTGTAGGTCTAGGGCTATTCATTTTACAATTATTCTACGATCTTTATGTTTGTTTATTTGCCGTAAATAGGTCACCCAGACCAATTTACGGCACTCCAAGGTTTGAATGTCGTAATTGTCCAACACGTGCCTGCAAATTTTCACGATGATCTTATTTTATTTCTTACCTGTGTTGACCGTGGATTTGCTACGGCCCGAGAGTAGGACTAGGAGGACAATGAGAGCTTTCTCAGTTTCTGCCTGACCTGATTCTCATTCCACCATAATAATAATAATATTCGTGAGACATGTACAACAACTTTACAAACAAGTCAAATAATACAACGTGTTTTAATTATCAATATCTACCTGTTGTCATAATTCGTTGTACTCAAATAAAACACAAACACCGTTTTAAGAATCGTTTTAATTTTTAATCTCAAAGTAATAAAGTAATATTTGAAAAAAAACCCAACAAAACAACAAATATCGAAAGGTCCTCAACTTATCTATCCAGAGAAACAGAGTGGGGCGGGACAATTTTATGCTCGCTCGGGTGGTGTCAAAAAGTTTTTAGATCCCTGTATCATTGATGAAAATTAAGTGAATTGGTAAAATTTGAATATATAAATGGAAATTTGATTTGCACTGAACCAAATACAAAAGGCAGCAGATGCTCTGAAAATACACCAAGAAGGGTTTAATTTTCATAAAAGACCACGCCCCACTCCCAAAATTTTTTGGGCCTCGCTCCGCTCGCCTAATATATTTTAACACCACTTGCCAAATCCTGGCTACATCCGTGTGTTTCAGTATGACCCTGCAGGCACATTTTCAAGTGTGTGCGCAGGCACACTCAACTTTTATAGAGCCCTGTTTTAGCTTGTTCTCTATTCATCTCTTTCAAAATGTGGGTGTATCCTGCGTGGCAGCCACTGGTTTAAGACAAAATGAAAATGTTTAAATTGGCACACGAATCGCGTGTTAGAATGCTTTCGAGCTTCATTTGTAATGAGACGCCTCAATGAACGAGGCTAAACATATCCCACAGGAAAATACTACCAGTGTAGACTGGAATAACTGCCATTTAATTTGCATTCTTCGTGTATTTCGCGGAACTATTGACAGTGAATCATACATTCATATTAGCCTATATTATTATATGCGTTGCAATCCATTTGTGTCCACTTCTAAGTGCCAAAGAATATTGATTTAGCTCCTTTAAATTATCGTTGTCTATCCACAGTTTCGTTCAATCCATCAACCCAGTTCCATTGGTTTTTCATTGGTAATGCTATTTATCCCCACGCGCAAGCGAGTTATTGAAATAAAATTGAACTGTGCATTAGTCCCAAAATGACCTAGTTTGTGTCAAGTGGACATTAAACCCCATTTCTATCTCTCTCTCTCTCCCATTTGGATGCAGGTGTTGAAATTTTGATTATAACTCTAATGTTTTCTTGTAACAGGGCTATAGTCGGAGTATAGGGTTAAAATTGCTATGTTTTGTTTAACTGTGTGACAAACCTAATTGTCTCCCTTTATTCATGTGTAACCTGTATATCATGATAGGATTTAGAGAGAAAGATTTGTAAGAAAACTGGTAATCCATGTACTGGAAAATGTTCTTCTGACCAACCACAGACCATGTTACATATGGTGACGGCTGGAAGTCAGTGGTTAAAACCAACCAATAAACAAGAGCTTTGCACATTACTAAACCAACATAAGGCAGATAATTACAGACTTCTACATGGTAACACTGGCTTTGGTGAGTATGAAATAGTCACACAGTGATTACCGTATTTAAACAGAGCTATGTTTCTATAATAAAAATCTCCATTTGCCTTTTAGTCTGGATAATATTGTGAGTTTAAATGTCTAATGGTACATAAATTCATTCAAATCCAACCATTTCTCAGCTCCACTCAATTCTACTAAAACCCCATACAAATCAACCCAAACTAATCCAATTTCACTCAATTCTATGCAAATTCAACCCAAAACCATCTAAAACTTTAACGTCATCTGAAATTATTCAACTTCACCCACATCAACCCAAATTCACACAAATCAACTCAAAACCACACAAATCTACCCAAAACAATCTAAAACCATTCAACTTTACCGAAATCAATCCACGTTCACACAAATCTACCTAAAGTCATATAAATTCGTTCAACTTCACCCAAATCAACCAAAATCCAAACAAATCTACCAAAAGTTATCTAAAACCATTTAACTTAACCCAGATCCATCTAAAATCAACTCATAATACTGATATAATAATTAACAGGTGTGTATAAAGATATTAGTGATTGGAATTATTCTGTTTTGATTGATATCAGAGGTGTTGTAGATTTCAATATAATTCAGGTAAGTTTTACGGAATTCCTGATATGAAAGAATTTTTTCATGTATAATATTTCTTTAATTGCCTGCCTTTGTTTTTGTGCATGGCTTTCGCTTCAAAATTGGGCCAGTTGGTCAATTTTTTATGCACTTTTATTTTGTTTATTATCCCAATTTTTTATAAAGGGATCTGGTGGTCTTTGAGAGATTTTTTAATCTTGTGAAATCTTTTGAAGGGATATCAGTCTAAACATGGTTGAATTCTGTTCAATAATAACAAAGATCGAATAATTTTTAAACAATATTAATGATATAAATAAAAACACCGAAAAGACAAATCTGTTCGAACTGAAATAACAAATCTGTGCCAGAGAAAATGACAGGCATCAGAAGGATATTTTGGATAAAGCTTGAATTTGTGCTGGACACTGTCTGTAACTGGTGCCTTGTTTTCCCGCTCGTGTGTGTGTGTGTGTGCTGTTGTGACTTGAGTAGCAGTTAGTAGTAGTAGTAGTATTAGTAGTAGTTAGTAGTACTTGTAGTAGTTAGAAGTAGTTAGTAGTTTCCTAGGGAACATATTTAGTACATGAGTTTTAATTTTCAACATGTCCCTCCTACTCTGTAAAACTAGCAACTACACAGTAACAATATTTACAAATTATATATCATATTATATCAGCTTATCAAGGGGAAAAATCAAATAAACAAGAATGAAAAAATGGCAAATAAACATAGATTCAGAGGACAACAGTAATTAACAAGGGTTTAAATGATTTGACATATTAAACTAACTCCTTTTTGAAAAAAAAAATTGAAGACGCATGTTTCACAGTTTGAGGTAGTGAATTCCACGAATGTCATTGTGAAATTGATGTGTGATTTAAGTTTATATATTATAGTATTTCTAATAATGAATGGTTTCTTTTGTCTACAGCTAGGGGGAAAAACTCTAAAACTTGGTGCCAACTTGACATTAACAAATCTACTGGAGTATTTCAATACAAAAGCTGCTGCTGGTAACGACAGAATGACATCATTCTACTCAAATATTTCTCTACATTTAGAAAAAATTGGTACAACTTCTATTAGAAATGTAAGTAATATTAGAAATGCTGCCTGCTAAGGGATCTTTTACGTGCAGGCCAATGTATAGACGGAACCTCGTTTTTTTGTCACATCCGAATGACTAGACAGCTGTACTTGTCAGGCCCTCCGTCCTTCACCACTAACAAGGGAAAACCATGTCGGAAAATCTTGATGAACTTTGTCGACCAAAGCATGGATCTTAGTTCCTCCCATAAAATATGATCTAATTTGTGTTAGGAGGACATTAAACATCAACTATTGGTGTGGATCAAATTACAGGTGTTAGTTGATTTGAGAAGCCTATATGTATAATTCTGATATTGTATTTTATGTTCCAGCTTGGAACTTGGGCTGGAAACCTGATGATGAAGAACAAACATCCAGAGTTTATATCTGATATCTACGTTATATTTGAGGCTATGAAAACCCTTCTGGTTATTGGTAGGTTATAAAATGTATTAAAATGAAATGGAGTTGAATGTCCTACGTCATGCACCACTGATAAGGGGGAAACCATGCCGAAAAATCTTGATGCATTTGGTCAACTCTCTTGGCCAATACTGGGACCGAACCTGCGACCTCCAGACTACTCACTTAGCCACAGTGGCTCCAAATGTATTGAATTATTATCATATATTATAATTTAAATTTAAATTATAATGAATGGGATCTGTCTGTCCTTCCATGATGGAACTTTGTATACACATCAACCTGTTATAGTAGTTGTGGCTTTTTCTAATTAAAAATTTCTTGGATTTGATCATTTTTGTGTTTCCTTGGAAACATGTTTGACTTTATGATGACTAAGTTTTCTTATTTTTGGGGGATTTTTTGTGCCCACATGAACCTATTACAGTAGAGGTGCCTTTTGTGAGTGATCTGGATAGGAAACTTTGAATGATCAATACTCAGATAAAATAATATTTAGAAGTGGTTTACGACATTTTGCATTTATTTAATGGAATATTATGGACGACACAGTAATTTTGGTAATTAAAATTTTTTAGATTTGATCATTTTCATGTTTGATTTGATGATGACTAAGTTTTCTTATTTTGGGTTTTTTTTGTACCCACTTGAACCTATTACAGTAGTTATGCCTCATGCTTAGTGAGGTAGTTTACAACATTTTGCATTTATTTATTGGAATATTATGAACACAATAATTTTGTTTTTCAAGTAATTTCATGATCTGTATTTAAATCTTTTATCTAGTTGATAGTACTGGTAAAGAAATGAATTACAATATCGCAGACTTCTTGAAACTGGACATGACAGGCAAGGTCATCACCATGGCAATAATACCTCTTGTTACCGATGCCAACATCAACATTAGAAGTTTCAAGTCCATGCCCAGGCATCAGGTCAGTACTTGACTAGAAAATGTCTCACAATGAAATCTTGCAGCAGGAAGGACCTTAACATTCTTCAACATTCTTCCTGGTATATTGGGAAGATGGTATGTTAAATTCCATTCCCTTATGTTTGCTCTTTATTGATAGGTAAAATCAGGCCATGGCCAAATTGCATGGTATAAAGAATTGACAGATTCACTGATGACATTTCTGTGTTATGTTATTGCAGTTGAACAGATTACATTATTGTAGTTAAACAGATTACCTTATTACATTTAAACAGATTACGTTTTTGTAGTTAAATCGATTACATTATTGCAGTTAAAAAGATAACATCATTTTAGTTAAATCGATTACATTATTGCAGTTATAAAGGCTAAGTTATTGTAGTTAAATTGATTAAATTATTGTATTATAACTGATTACATTGTTGTATTTTAACTGAGTATGTTAAACAATTTATGTATTTTTAACAGAATGCTCATGCATATGTGTCTGCTGGTTTTAATATGGAGGTCGATGCCTCAAAGAATTATTTAGTTGGGCGAAATCCTGTCCTGGCATATGCTGGAATCAGCAAGACATTTGTAAGTTAAAACAAAGGGACATGTAAAGGCCCTGATTATTATATATCTTTAAAGATTTGTACCGCTTGAGTTTCAAAGTGCCAGTGATTTGTAAATGATTTGATAATAGTTGTTCAATAAAATACAAATAGATGATTTAAATATACATTATGCAAGAGCTAAATCTGCATATTGTAGGTCTTTCTTTAGGCCTGAAAAGTTTTCTAAATTATTAATTAGACATTAATTAACTTATCTAGGCCATAGTCAACTCTCGATGGCATCAGATTTCTCTGATATTAAATACATTAGAACAGTTCAGCCATATTTTGATTTAAGCTAAAAATGGAGGAGCGAGACTTAGCTTTGAACAACCAGTACAGTGGTTGAAATTATTGCACATGTCTTGTCAAACCTTCAAAGGCTAATATCTTTGCTGGCAACAAAGTAATTTGAATGAAATTTTCAAATTATTCATTTTACATTATCTATTTTCGTACTATTATATCAAGAATGGTTAGCTCTTTATCTAAATCTTACATAATTGTATCTTTAACTTTTTTAAAAATTAATTAATTAGAATCACTGGCATGTTATTTACAACTTGACAACAAGTTAACATGCCAATATTTATTCAAATTACACAAGAAAAATAAGTAAAAAGAGTAAATTTATACTAATATAATTACTGGGTTTTTTCTTGATATATTTTAGACTCGAGCTACTTTAACAGAGAATTATCTTTCTGGAAAACAACTTGGTGATCCAAACGTTCTTAAAGGTAATAAAGCCTTTACTTAATTGTTATTTTGATAACTTCTATAATTTCTGTGTTGGAATCAGCACTCTCATTTTAGTCATATTTGACTGAGAAATGGGGTTTGAGAGAAATGGGGTTTAACATCCACTCAACGCAAACTTGGTCATTTCGGGACTAAAATATGGTTCAGTTTTGTTTTTTTTAAAAATTCGCTTGCACATAGGGGTCTTTAGCAGTGGGAGGAAACCGGAGGACCCAGAGAAAACCCACCTAGTTGGACAGGCGATCTTATTCCTTGTCAAGTACAAGCAGGGAATTGAAACTGAATTATAGACCTTCATCACAGACAAATGTTATACCTTAGCCCCCCCCCCCCCCCCTTAGAATTAGAATTTCAAGGAATTTAACTTTAAAACACAATAGCCAAATTCAAAGTTGTTATGTAAAAGAAAATGGAATAATGCTAAAAATAGCCATTTTTTTTGGGGGGGGGGATAGGCAAATTGGAGGTAAACAACATTCCATCAAAAATTGGTTTGAAGTGTAACATTAGAAATGAATGTATAAAGTGTAGCAAATCTACTCATGAATGTCTACATCTGGCTTTTTGACTAATAATTAAGCACCATTGAATACATGGCAGTAATGTGCACTATATCAAATGTAATGTAAAAAATATGTCTTTATTTTATTTTCATCTGATTTTCTGCACTACATATACGTCTAACTTACATTGAGAACAGAATGGCCATTATTCACATTTTAGGCCTCTGGCTGAGGGCTTATTCACAGAACTCAGCCTTTGCATTGATCGAGCTGAAATTTGTACTAGAATTTTAACTCCCTACAATGAACATATCTTTAAAATAGTCTTTGTGAATTAGAGCCCTGATTCCATTTAGTATATTAGATGAGTGGAAGATGTCTTGGCTTAATTCGAGGAGGAACTGTATTGTCCTTGACTGTTTGCAATACACACATAAGACAACAATAGAACATTAATGGGGATACTCGATTGAACGTTCCAGAATTAGATTAACTCCATTCCGAAAATAGTGTCAATCGAGTGAAAAGGAGAATTTCGGAGTACAACGCATGTGCCGACTGCATAAAAAATATCTCAACCAATCATGGCAGCTGAAACATATTTGTTACTTATAATACGTCACGATTTTACTCACACCACCTCAGCTGTCGGGACTGGCAGAACTGTGACAGGACTGAATTCTGTATCACTTGATTGCAATTCTGTCAATTCGGGACGTTCCGGACTGACAATCGAGCACCCTGTTAGTAAAATTAAGTCTGGTAAAATGTGGAGTCTTAAACTGAAGAAAATGAATTGAAAAACAACTGATTTTGATCAAATTGGGTTTTGTAGATCGCATATAAATTTGTATAGATGTATAATGTATGTTTCAGGAGCTTTGAATTGAAACTGATACATTACAATTAATCACTTCTTGAACTGTTTTTAAATACATGTTTATATATTTCAGGAGCTTTGACAACATTATCTGGTGAATTAGTTACAGACACAGTAACGTCACTCACTCCAGGTTCATACAGACAAAATGTTGCCATCGCTTTCTTTTATAAGGTATCTCTGTTAAAAGTAGAAAAAGTCTGTGTGTTATTTTATTTTGTTTATAAAATCCATAAAGACGGGCACATACTATACAGTATGGCCTACTATTATTTCATTCTCCAACTATTTCGAGATCTTTAACTTGCTGCCAATAGTATACACAAGACTTTGATTTTTTGTCTCATCCAAATGACTAGATGCTATTCCTCACATCCCTGACACGGGGAAATTAGGTTGGAAATCGCAGTGAACGTTCTCAGGACTGTATTGATGATGAGCCAGCACCATAGGCGTACGGACTGGATGACAGTTGGAGGGGGGGTCTGAACTCGAAATGCCTGAAAAAAAATTCAGGTTATATCCCCCCCCCCACACCCACAAAGACAATTGGGAAAATTTGACGTCGGCAAGCATGTTTTCCTGCTATTCTAGATGACTGACTCAAATTCCAATCAACCATTTAAGGAAACGGGACCGTCGGGAGAAAATTTTGAAAATTTTTAACTGCCACAAATGCGTTTTCCTGCTATTCAAGCCCTTAAATTCATCAACTTCAATGTGATCCAATATAGATTAGGTGGCTGACCCAAATCCCAAACAAACAACTAATGCGTTTTTCTGCCCTTCTAGCCCGTGAGATAAGCAACTCCAAAGCTGTCCAATGGTTTTGTTACCAAAATCCCACTCAATGTCGACCTGAATTCCAACCATTCAATCAGACTGTTGCAGCTGCATTCACAAATAATAATCGATGCCCAAAAATGTCGCACAAAGTAGAGTGACTCCCGACAAAATGTTTTAATCCATAGTCAGTTCAGTACAAATTCGTGGTATTCAATTAAAAGAAAATCAAAATTGGTGTTTTATTAGATTTGGGGCACTTTATTTTGCCAACGACATGAAATAATTTTTTTTTTTCACTTGATCCATCTGCCTGAAAAGTCAAATTGCATAAATGTTAGGGTGACAGCAGCCCCCCTGGCCCGTATGTCTATGGCCAGCACTATACCCCAAAGTAACAGTGCTTCTTTGAATATGTTATTAGTTTATAGTGTGTCCTTTTTGTGTTTATGTATTTAGTTTGTATTGGATATATGTAGCGAGATTGTAAATACTCGATATCTGAGTGGTTGTACTGACCTCATCCGACCTTTATCGTCTGGAAAACAGATATACAGTACAGATCCAGATGAATATCCAGTCTCACGGCCAATGATTAAACAAAATGCTACAATACAGGTTTGATAATTTTAAAGTACAGTACTAAGATGTATATCAGAGTTGAGAACAGGTTGCAGGACCTAGTTAGGTCGGAGTCAAGTCACAAATCGTCGAAACCAGAGCCCAAGTTGAGTCAAAATGACTGACTTAGTTCAAATTCAGGTCTCAAATCTTTACAGAGCCCAATTCCCATTCAAGTGACCATTTCATCAAATAAGTCTACAATTCATGGCTTATAAGGCAAGTCAGAGTTATTTCCCTTCACAGCAACTCAAGGCCTTTCGCTCTTTCAAGTCACAAGTTGTCACACTGTCAAGTCAAGTCGAGTCATAATAAATATGTCAAGTCGATTCAGAAGTCAGATCTTTTGATGTATATAAGTATTGTCTTAAAATTGTAGAACTCACTTTTAATTGCTGACAAAAAAATAAAAATTGTTGATATTATTGGACTTTATATGTTGATTTGTATTCTGGTCTGTCAATCTGTCTTCGTTGATTATTACATATTTAGATAAATCCAGTGTTAAGATATAACCAATTTTGTGTTCCAGAGCCAATACAAAAAGCCCAAATTTCTCATCTATGTCACACCAATTAGATTTTCCCTTCTTCGAAAACACCTGTTAAAAATTATCCTTCATATTTCTTTGGGGAAAAAAACAACTGATTGGTGGCATTGTTTTAAAGCTTTTAGTTCTAAATTGTTTTCCGTCTTCATTAGCCCAGTCGGTGCAGAACAGTAGGACGTTAAACCCCATTTCAATTCAATTCAATTCCAAATTGTTAAGTTTTCGAAATTTAAGCAAAACATCTTTCACATAATTAATTTGTCTATTATTATCAAGGCGCCAAAGAACAGATAATCAAATTGGTGTGGCCTATGAAATTCTTATTGTATAGGACTTTTTCCAATATCAGATCCAACTAAATCAAGCATGTTTAGCCTTTAGCTCATTTAAAAATTATCATGCTGCCATAGCAACATCCTATCAACGCAGTCTCACATATCAGGCTAAATTCATGCCACTCACTGCTGAAATATACTTATTTTCACTGGCATAACAGTAGAGTTTTCAATTTTCTTTGGATTGTAATTATAACAATAATAACTTTAAGCTTGGTTAGATACCATCTTGGTCTAGATGTTCATGGCAAGAACTGTTTAATCATTCAGTTCGATTACAAGAAATTAAAGATGTCAATGTGAAACCAATATGCGTTTTGATAAGACTTGCTTGTGATTGTATGTAATCTTAAAATCCATATTTGTCGAATATTATACTTCTAATCACCTTGTTATATATACTCACAAAATGTTAATTAAGCATTATTCAGTGTTGGTCATGTTTTCTAGACATAATTCAATGGTGGTCATGCTAATCAGATTTATATTATTGACTGTATTGTAGTCATGATAGTCAGATTTATATTATTGACTGTATTGTAGTCATGATAGTCAGATTTATATTATTGACTCTATTGTAGACATGTGGAGAAGCTGACTTTATTAATGATACACTACCCCAGTATGGTGAGGTTTATGCTGCATTTGTTATCAGTACTGTTGGTAATGCTGATATAGATGTCATTGATCCATCACCAGCTTTGGTAGGTATTATATAGATATATTGATCCTTCACCAGCTTTGGTAGGTATTATATAGATGTTATTGATCCTTCACCAGCTTAATAGTAGGTATTGTATGTTACTGATATAGATGACATTGATCCTTCATCAGCTTTCGTGGGTATTATATGTTGTAAATACATAGTTGGGCATAAATATTATCAGTAGAGTGTGACCCGTGCTGGAAAAGTGGATCAAAAGGCTCACAGTAGAATGAGTTACGGGCAAAAGTAGTGAAAAATTTGGATTCGGGTCAAAATTGAGAATTTTCATAAAATTTAGCCCATAACGTCTTAAAAAAAAGTACCTTTATTTGGAAGGTTTGTAAGAGTTACATACTCAATTTCCAAAACTTCCTCAATGTGACTCATTTTGATAGCATGTTTTCATAGACAAAGGCATTGTAAACATGATTATCTAGGCCTTTTTTTTAAAAAAAAAACAACATTTGTTTGCATGTGACTGGATAATTGAATATATTTTCAATTTCATGCAGAGTTAACAGGTAATGATCCTGTCACCAAAACCTTGAGTATGATATACCCTATATATATTGATCAATGTTTTGAGATTGTCTCTTTAAACTTGTAAGCATTGTTTGACTAAACTGAAATTCAGGATCAGCAATGAATTATTATAACTGATTTCAAAAACTTGAATGCACAACTTCCAAATGCTTGGGGTTGGATGGCTGAATGGTTAGCATGGACGGGCTGTATCATATAATCTGTCATTGTGTCAACTGGCGTGGTTTCGATTCCCCGGTTGTACGTGACAAGGAGTAGGGTCGTCTGTCCAACTTCTATGTGCAAGCGAATTATTGAAATATAAGTAAACCATACATTAGTCCCAAAATAACCTAGTTTTTGTCAATTGCACTTAAATCCCATCTCTCTCTCTCGCGCGCGCGTGCACTCTCTCTCTCTCTCTCGCGCGCGCGCACTCTCTCTCTCTCAAAATGCCTCTGTTCTGTTTCAAATCTATATTCCAAGTACTTTTAAGTAATATCTGTAATGTATTGTTTGCATTGTTTTTCAGGCAGTACCAGGTGTATTAAAGTATATCTCAGCTAAAGATATACCAGCAGGTGGGATAAATAATTGTTATCCTGTAAGTGATTCTGCAGCACCTGAAGAAGTAAGTAGTACTGAGTAACCCTTTATCACTTGCAGGTATATAGTAGATGTTGACTACCGGTACCCCACTTTCTTGAAGAAATAAGAGAAAAATTGATATATACTCTTCAAAAAAAGTAGGGGATATTCAGAAACAATACAAAACTGTGGAAATGCACTGCTGTTTTTATTAGAGGTAACCAGTGTATGTTAATAACAGGCCAATTGCCTACACATGAACATAAACAGTTCAAATAGGCAGCTTATCTGACGGCCCCATTTCACTCGCAAAGAGATACACCATCAAAAGTAAAAATGGACGTTTTAGATTTTTGTCTTAATAATGAGTAATTGCTCCACCAATCCTCAGACATTCAGCAATTCGTTGTGGCATGCGCCTAATCAACCGTCCAATCACGATTTGGGTCAATCTGACCCAATACTCTTGCAGTGCCACGGCCTATTCTTGCAGTGTTGTCGGTTGACGTTGACGAACACATCTCCCGATCAAAATTAAACGTAACACGCTAAAGCAAAGATACGCTAAACAGTAAATCTATATGCAAGAACTGATAGGAAAGCAAACATGGATAGGATAAACCAGCAAGCGGCAGTTTTCATCAACCCTTCATTGAAGTGTCAAGTTTGACAATGAACCGCTCCTACGTGTATGGGGCTATTGTGTGTCGCAAATGTAGTCCAGTGGTTCTGTTGGGGCGATAAGTTCTTCATCTGTGAACATACTCTCAAAGCATGTCAAGTGTCTATGACTATTTATCATATCACAACCTGCATAGGTATTTGCATTTCAATATCCCCTACTTTTTTGGGAAGAGTATAGTAGTATGTCCAGGGACAGTCTGAATCCGTTGTATAGTGTTGAGTAAATCTAATTGATGAAAATTATGAAAAAAAGATAAGAATAGATTTTGTGTTATACTTTTCAGGTATTTTGTAGTGGTAAAGTTAATTTTGCTGGTCAACCTCTTGGATTGATAGTAGCAGGTAAGTTAATATTGGCATTCATTACAGTTGTAGCCTGATTAATGGCATTTGCTGGATTTCTGAATAGCTTAAATATATGTTGATGGCTTCTGGGAACAAGTTTCTATTAGTCACCACTTTACATATTAGACACTGCCATAGACAAAACATGGTTTCTTTTAACCTATTAAATGTCTACTTTTGTTAACGGAGTATAGTGGAACAAACATGGTATATTATATATTTCACTAGTAGGACTTTCTGGCAGTTGAAAAAACAGGTATTCCCAAAGAAAATGGTTAGGAGGGTGGCCCTACTCCCTGCCATGTATAAACATAGGTTCAAACAATTGACAATTGCAATTGTAACAGACCTAATAGTGATCTATATTTCATGCACAAGACCACTCGGCCACTCAATTATACCTAACAATTAGTAGCACACTCATTTACATACTCAGAGGAGATCTAACATTGCAATAAAACACCCGCTTACATTTCAATAGCAAATTCATTTACATTCTCAGAGAGCACCATACATTTCAATAGCACACTCATCTACATTCTCATAGATAACACCTAACATTTCAATAGAACATTCATTTACATTCTTAGAGGACACTTAACATTTCAATAGAACATTCATCTACATTCTTAGAGGATACCTAACATTTCAATAGAACATTCATCTACATTCTTAGAGGATACCTAACATTTCAATAGAACATTAATCTACATTCTTAGAGGACACCTAACATTTCAATAGAACACTCATTTACATTCTCAGATAATTTCTAACAATTCAATAGAACATTCTCTTTTATCCTCAGTAAAATTGAACTGTAAAAAAAAAATTATCTTACCAAAGATTGAATGAGAATACGTTTTTTTGATGAAACCTGTAGGCCTATACAATTTTCAGTAATTTTCTAATTACAATGTAAAACGAATTGTGTTTATTTTCAGAGGACCAAATAACTGCTGATCGTGCTGCTGAAATGGTTAAAGTTACGTATAAAAATGTTCTGCCTCCGATTTTAACTATTGATTCTGCCATTCGAAATAATTCATTCTTTACACCTATAACTGGACTTAGTGCTGGAGATCCAGATGGTAAGTGGATGATGAAGGAGCCTTGAAATGTTGTCGTATATTGTTCTTGTGTATATCCATTAGCCAGTCACTCTATCTGCTCATTTGTCTAAATGAAATAATACTGTCAAATTTCAATACTTTCTTATAAATTCTTTTAAAGTTATTAGCCTTTGCTAGTGGCAAAAGTTATCATCTGATTGTTTTAAAATTCAGACTTCAGACTCTTTGATGAAAATAGTAGGCCTATGATGTAAAAGCCTATTCATATTAATTAAATGCAGATATATATTATTTAGCACAAGGTACAATTTTATGGAAACACAGTGTATATATTTATTACTGTGCAACATGTGGACGAGGATAGACTACTCTTGTCTGTATCACACAAATTGTGCACTTACTAGGATAATGAAGATGGGCCATAGAGTGTGCTAGGAAGAAAATTTTGCCTGGACAATATCACTGCAGCCTACTGTTATGTCATATTCCAACTGTCGAAGGGAACTTCTTTTATGTGCATGCCAATGTGTACACAGGACCTCAGTTTAACGCACCATCTGAGCAACTTTACATTCTTCCTTGCCACGCCCTCCGCCCTGCATAACTGACAAATGGGATTCATGTTGGAAATTCCTGATGAACTTCAACACCAGGATCGAAAATGGGACCTCCAGGTTAGCGAGCCAACTTCTTGCTCACCGAGCCACTGTGACTTCCAACAGCATTATGAAGGTGACTGGTACATCCTTCCTTGCCAGGCCCTACGCCCGGCATAACTGACAAGTGAGATTCATGTTGGAAATTCCAGATGAACTTCAACACCAGGATCGAACATGGGACCTCCAGTTTAGCGAGCCAACTTCTTGCTCATCATAGCACCTTGGCTCCCAACAGCATTATAAAGGTGACTGGTATATAAAAGCATATTTCGGTGGATTATGTAGACCTATATTTGTACAGATGAATTTTAGAACAAGTTTCACTGTATGTTATTCATTATTTGTGTATCTGACCATCTAATAATTATATTATTTGTATATGCAGGTGCCATAGCTAAATCAGTTCATAAACTAACAGGCCAGATATCTTGTACCGAACAGTATCATTATCATCTCGAAACACAGGTAGGCTACTTATCTCTTCATGCAACAAAGTTTATCTTCAAATTCCAACTAGGTGCACTTACCTTGTCAGTCCCACAGGGACCACTGCAGACAAGTAAGAACCTGGCCATGCTTGGAGTCTAACCTTGGACATTCTAGCTGGACTCAAGACTAGCAATATTTGTCCATTGGCTTCAATGTTAAATGACTGTAACATCACAGGCTGTAGCGTTTTCCCCAACATTCTGTTGATTCCAATCTTTATGGCACATAGGGGACCGCATTTGGCAAGCTTCTCATCATAATTTTGTAGAGCGTCGACCTTTAGATTTTTTGCTACACAGATTTGAAGTTGACTGGGGTGAAAACCTCACTTACAACACCATGATTGCTCTGCAGAAAGACTCTTTACACCCCCTATCCCTCCACTGTGATATCATCAGTATTACCCAAAACTGCTATGAAATTGCAAATTTGATCCCTTTTCTCCAATTCTAGACCAAAAAGTCAACCAAAAAATGCAGGAAGAGGGGAGAAAAAAATTAAGGGAAAAATTCCATCATGAAATAAAGGGAAATAATTACTAGTCTTAGTCCAGCTAGTTGAGAATGATTACCCTATTTCTCAACCACGCATCTTAAACATGAAAATATAGATTTCAAACAAATCATAGACATGAAAATATGAATTTTAAAAAAAAGCATAGAAAAGTCCTCTCTAAAAGGTCTAATCTAATGCTAAAAATATGAAAATATAAATTTCACAGAAAAAATAGAAGAGACCTCTATAATAAATTTAATGCTTAAAGCATGAAAATACAGATTTCAAAGCTAAAAATTGTCATATTCTTTGGAAAATACATCATACTAATTTCAAAATCCGTCCAAATTTGAAACTACTAAGAATGATTGCATTAAAATAAAATAAATTAGATTTGTCTCAGTATGAAGTGGACATGAACCTCTACCTTTCTTTTTCAATAGATATCAATTTGCTACCCCACGGAAGATGGAATGAATATATTGGCAGGTGCACAGTGGATCAATGGAATTCAACGAGCAGTTAGTCAGGTTTTAAATGTCCCTGCTAGTACGTAAGTGAACAATATTGGTGGCAAGTATATTTTCAGCTGCTGCTATATGTTATTATTAGCAACGAAATTATGGGGCGCCGTTTGTAAATTAATTATTTAGCTTTTTATAGAGCAAAAAACACTAGATTTAATTTAAATTTATATATATAGTTAAATCTCGACTTTTGTGCAAATTTTTCACTTTTAATATTTAAACTAAAAATACAACAAAAACTCAATATTTAACATAATTATATATATATATATTTCTTGATTTGTCTCTATTTTCATATTTAACATTTAGCATTGAATATTAAGACCAAAACAAGAGATTTGATGATATATAAATATTTAGCTAAATATTTAGTTAAATGTTTAAACATTTAGCTAAATATATATTTAGTTAAATGTTAAAATATTTAGTTAAACATTTATATATTTAGTTAAACATTTATAGATTTAGTTAAACATTTATATATTTAGCTAAATAATATATATTTAGCTAAATAATATATATTTAGCTAAATAATATATATTTAGCTAAATATTTATATATTTAGCTAAATATTTATATATTTAGCTAAATATTTATATATTTAGCTAAATAATTATATATTTAGCTAAACATATAGTTAAATTTACAAAGCGCAACCGTACCACGCCGTTTGTAAAATAATTATTGTTGTAAGCGACTTCACACTAAACGATGACGTAGTGTACAACTTTCCATTGACTGCACAACACAATACTAGGGACCTTTCGCACCGGTACGAAAACAATAAGAAAACGTCATCGATTCGTGCGTACATGTGACGTCAATCCGTAATGAGTATTCGGCCAGTGAAAAACGTTATGCGTATGGAGCTGGATTTACGTAGGTATGCAAACGAATATGTTTCTTGTCTCATATATTGAATTTTTCACCATTTTTCGAGCCTATGTGTATATTGTTAATTGTGTAGTGTTCGTAAAATGTGCTCACAAGGAATATTCTGCTTGATTTGTTTTACATCTGCCGAAAAATCGATTGAAAACCTCGCCTTGACCGAGAAGTTCATGGAGTGGAAATTAACGCCATCTAGTTATTATCGTACGTCGGATTGCGAAACCGCGTGTTAGAGGATACGAAAACGTAAACGAACATATGTTCGTTTTGGTGTTCGTTATCGTATCGATGCGAAAGGTCCCTATAATCTACGTCCTCATTGCCTTGATCTGTGCGAACGAATTGGAGTACCGCGGCCGTGATTCGGGTTACAAGTTCGTGGTCAGCTTCCATTTCTAATTGCTAGTAGGCCTATTGTGCCAAGGCTCACGTGTCGGGTACATGTCATCATTTTATGCACAGTTTTTTGTGTCGCTTACGATAATAGAAATATTGGCGGGACCACAAATATATATTTAGTTAAATATTTATACATTTAGCTAAACATATATATTTAGCATGATATTTATATATTTAGTTAACTGTTTATATATTTAACTAAATATATATATTTAGTTAAATGTTTATATATTTAGTTAAATGTTTATATGCTAAATGTTTATATATTTAGCTAAATGTTTATATATTTAGCTAAATATTTAACTTTAGATTTTTCAGTGATTTAGTATTTAGCATTTATACCTACGAAAAACAGCAAATTTAGCTATATATTTAACTAAGCGATGTGAAATCAAGATATAACATTTAAAGTTTTTCATAGACCAAAAACTCGACTTTTAGCTACAATATTTTTTGATATTTACATATATGCCATTTTTGTTCTAATAATTATCTAAATATATATATTCGGAGTTAAATCTAATGTTTTTTGCTATAAAAAAAATTAAATAATTATTTTACAAACGGCGCCCCATACGAAATAACAATATTTTAGCCTGAATATGCTTAATACATATTATTTTTGATTTTGAAATGAGAATAGAAACTATCTCAAATTTTTGTATGCTATCACTTTTGTCTGTCGGTCCTCCAATAATGTCTTGGGTACAAATTTATTTTATCTATGCAAAGCACAAGTTATCTTCCATTAATGTTGAAATTGATTGAGCTTGTATTACAATATTTGTTAAAACTCTGTGGGATCGTTCATAATGGTATTGTTCCAATCTTGTTCCAATCGTGAATTTTAAATGTATTTTGTAGTTATATTTTTATACACATTTTGACATGCAAAATTTTTACAATACCAAATTTAGAAGTTATGTGATAACTAATTTCAGAGTTATGGCCCTTGATCACCATGGAAAATTTTTTCTTTCAGTATAACAGTAGAAGTAAAGAGAATAGGTGGAGCTTTTGGGGCTAAAATTACACGTAATTGTCCCGTATCAACAGCTTGTGCATTGGCAGCTCACATTTTAAACAGGTGAGTTAATTTATGATATTGGCCAGTCTGTGTAGAACAGCATAGGCCGCTTTACATCATTATTTCATTTTATTTCTGAAATATATCTGTGACAGCTCACAGTAGGATGCTTTACACTATTAATTCATTTAATTTCGGAAATATATCTAGTGTGACAGCTCATTAGTCAGTGCAGACCAGTAGGACAGTCCATGCTATTTCATTTCATTTGGTATTGGATTAAGCCTCACATGAGCTTGTTTATAATATTAATATGTTAATTTATTAGACCTGTTTGTATATTGCTAATTCAGACCTGTCCGTTTGATGGTGAATATCCATACCAACATGAAAACACTAGGAAAAAGAATGCCATGTCAAGCTCGATATACAGTAAGTTTAAATTAAAAACTTCACTCTTGATTGATTGAAACCATTTAAAGATATTTGACAGAATTTAATGTAACATTTAATTGGAAAAATATATCTGGCTGGAAAACCAAATATTTTGTTTCTTTCATAATTTATGTGATACCTGTCTCAGTATTTACTTAAAGTTTGTTATTGTGTCAAGCTCTTAGTTGTGTACTTAGTCGGAATTCGAAATAAGACATGTCAATAGCATTTGCTACTGTCCTGGTAAAATTTCTCTCACAGCATGCATGTGCCTGGTTTCATTAGAGCGGTGGGGTTGGATGGCCGAAAGGTTAGCACATGTGCGTTGTATCAAGGTCTGTCATTGAGTCAACTGGCTGGTTTCAATTGCCAGGTTGTATGTGACAAGGAGTAGGGTCGCCTTTCCTTCCACTGCTACAGAACCCCTACGTACAAGAGAATTATTGAAATAAAAATGACCTAGTTTGTGTTGAGTGGATGTTAAACCCCATTTCCATCTCTCTCTCATTTGCCTGGTTGGTGCAGAAACATCTGACGTTAATGGAATTTGTGTCAACAGGTTGGTTTTACGGATGACGGTTTGTTAAATGGTGTTAAAGTTGACTATTACAATGATTGTGGAATGACAGCTAATGATATTTCTGGCGTTGTCAGAATGCCAGGATGGTTAGATAACGGTAAAATCATTTTATTCTAATTAAAAAAGAAGTAAAAATTCATCACTCTGTTCATATTTGGGACCTGTTTCTGTAGACACAACCATTGCTGTGTTTAAATATGTTTTTAAAATCTGAATATTCTTTCACTACAAAATTTTGCCATTCAGTATTTCATTTACATTAGATTAGAATGATATTATTTACGAAGAATATGATAATTTTTTTTAGCATTATTCCAATTTCTAAATGTTTTAAGAATATTTTTAAACATATACCGGTACTGTATGTTAAAGAGGTATTATGTAAGAGCTAAATCTGCCTATTGCAGGTCTTTCTTTGGGCCTTAAATAAACTATTAATTAGACATTTATTAACATGACAAGACCATAATCAACTCTGGCTTCGATTTTAAGTAGATTAGAACTGTTTGGCCATTTAATGATTTAATTTTAAGATGGAGAAGCGAGGCGAAGACTCGAATGACCAGTATGGTTATTTTGATCAATGCACACATCTTGTCAAAAATACAAACACTGATAACTTTGCTCAAAATAAAGTAATTTAAATGGAATGTTCAATATATATTCATTTTGCATTGTCTATTTTTGAAATATTATAGCGAGAACGGTCAGCTCTTTATCTAAATCTTACATAATGACCCTTTAAATTGAATTTATTGTGTTTTAAAGTCAAATTCTTTGAAATTCCTAATTTTATGGCATATATATTGAGAAAAGAGCCATCATCATCATCATCATCATAATTAATAATAACAATGATAATGATAATAATTCTTGTATATAGAGCATTACAAGATACAAATAATGTCTCAACGCGCTTTACAATGTTGTGTGTAGAAGTTGAAGTAAATTAATTAAAC
Organism: Patella vulgata; assembly: GCF_932274485.2. Classification (NCBI taxonomy): domain Eukaryota; kingdom Metazoa; phylum Mollusca; class Gastropoda; family Patellidae; genus Patella; species Patella vulgata. Next base: position 60,501,906 of record NC_065884.2, on the reverse strand, counting down.
ATTGCTAAACATTTAAAAATGGACGATTAATACTCTTTAAATAAAAACACTCTATCCCAAATGTTTTGTTGGACTTTATGGTTGGCAAGTTGAGTCTGACCGCTATACTGACATAAGATATATTGTTGGGTTGTTTTTCTTTTTCAGCGTATTATTGTGCTAATTGGAAGATGACACCATATTTATGTAAAACAAATAAACCACCACATACTACATGCAGATCACCAGGTAATTTTAGTCAGTTTTATAAACAACAGGTTAAATATTTCATCTGTAGCTGGAGAGCTGACAGAGAATAATAGCAAGAATAACACAGGTCACATTCAAGAACCTTTGGTAGTTGGCATACGATGAAGAATAGGCAGAAAGCTGATATCCCATCATGACACAATGCATTCAACTTCACAAGGATTCCAAATTCCTCAGGTTGGATGGTCCAATGGTTAGCATGTGCACGCTGTATCATAAGGCCTGTCATTGAGTCAACTGCCGTGGTTTCGATTCCCCAATTATACGTGACATGAGTAGGGTTGCCTGTCCAACCTCGTGGGTTTTCTCTGGGTCCTCCATTTTCATCCCACTGCTAAAGACCCTATACGTGCAATCAAGTTATTGAAATAACAAATTAAAACCATATGTTAGTCCAGAAATGAACTAACTTGTGTCGAGTGGACATTAAACCACATTTCCCTCTCTCTCTCCAAATTCCTCAATTAATTTCATTATCCTGGATTGTGCTGTTCTGTTTTCATGTTTGGCTGTTAGTGCTGTTATCACACAATTTGAATTTGATTGACACATGTTCTGAAAAAAAGGACATTGTTTCACAAAGCATCCATAGGCGTGGGCTACATTTATTTTAAAGTCATATTTTCAAAAGATCAGACTTGGCTATTAGGAGAGTTTTCAGGTGCTTTCTTTCTTAATGAAAAGCAGTAATTTTATATTACCAAACAACAACAAATAATGTGGAGATAGAGAGATCAAGCATTTTTTTATAATTAATTTTCAACTGTTGTTTTCTTTAACTGATTTGTTCACATCCACATTGATATGTGTAGGATGATTATTTTTCGCGATCGTGGAATTCACATTCTCTGAATAGTCTGAATATGAAATTTATTTTGTGTAAAAATGTGGTGTTTTTTAACCAGTATATAGGAGAATGTACGCTTTTCTTAAACAATCGTCTATTATTTATAAAACTGTTCCATTATTTATTGAAAATAATGGACAGGTTTACCAATAATAGACACTTATTTGAAAAATGAACATGTATTTTGGGATAATTTATTCTCTGAACAAATTAAATTACAGAACATGAAAGTCTTTAAAACCTCATAGTTACCGAAATGTCACATGCCCGAATGTTGATTTCACGTGTTAGTCTACATAAAGAATTCCACTTAAATCCGTCTGTTATATGTCACTTGTCCGTTTAAAGGTATGTTCGGCACTAGATCGATGATACGTTTTTATACGCGAACATTTTCACGCCTTCTTTGTGGACACTCTACAGGTCATAACTTGAAATATAGGTATATATCCCAATGATCTCGGTTTCTCTCGATATTGGCTTGTATGGGACCATAACTTGATGGATTATGCCCCTGACTGTACACACTAGAGGTCACAATTATTAGCCCATTTTGATGAAACTGAACATGTGTGTTTATAACCCAAAGACCTCAATTCCTTGCGATATTGGCGCATATCGGCCCGTAACTTTGCGGATTATGGCCTCTGATTGAACAAAAAAAACATGTTTTGAGCCTGTGGAACCTATATACAGGTCATAATTTTTATCCGATTTTAAAAAACGTTCAAATATATCACCGTTACACCATAATGACAGTTGAGTTAAATTTCGTGAATTGGTTTGTGTCTTTGATCCTGTGTCCTGTCACTTATATCAGAGTATATTTAAAAATTTTAAATCAAAATTTGGACGGCTTTAGTACCCTCCATATTAACCACAGCACTAAGAATATTATCAATATCTAAATCATTCTTGGGAGCAGCCTTTCCATCACAACTTTGACGGCTATTATTCCCCATATCAAGAACATCACAATTTTTACAGCTATTATAATCCATATCGCGTACATTACCAGTGTAATCAGTATCCAAATGCTTATCACATATATTCTCATTATTAATATTTGTTTTCGACTGTGTTATAAACATGTCGTCTCCATGCCGAATATTTTAGACTGTCTGTGTATGCTTGCATTGTATGACTGGAGTTTTTTGTCACATGCATTCATGAGCATGTGCATGTTGTTTTAAGAATATATCCATTATTTTATGGCTTGTTGTTTTAGAAAACTATCCATTATTTGTATCTCGCTATGGTGCTATATGTTTGAAGTTTAATAAAAGCCTCAGACTATCCATTATGTAAATATAAAGAAAGACATCTAGGGCTAATGCCCCTCAGTTGTTCTTTCTATTTACATAATGGACAGTCTTCGGCCATTATCTATCACTTAGTTATGGGGTGGCCATATTCACAAAACATTGAACAAAACTGTTTTTAGAAAACGTCCTTTTCATTGGCTAGGAGCAAGAATTTGTATTAGGATTTTAACACTCAACCAATGAAAAGACAGCATCCTTAAGTTATTTTAGTTTAAGTTTCCAATAAGGACATTGGGGAGGCCATTGAAGTTATTCTTAATTTGTATCATTAATAATATTGAGAATCAGTTATTACAACAACATGTTTCCCCATTGATATCCATGTCTCTTTACTGGGAAATGGAATGGATTAAAATATGAAATGGAATTTGTCCATATCTGAATTGGAAAATTATCATCAATAACCTGGGTATCATTTTATCTTGTGTATCTAGCACTAATTTGTACTTGTGTCCAATTTAAAGCTATAACCATTCAATACCTTGTAAAAACATAATTTATCATTCATGTCGCCATCAAATTTCAACATTTTCAATTCCGTAGGTTTTCTCTGGGTCCTCAGGTTTCCTCCTACTGCTAAAGACCCCTACGCGCAAGCGAATTATTGAAATAAAATTGAACCATATGTTAGTCCCAAAATGTCCTAGTTTGTGTCGAGTGGACGTTAAACCCCATTTCTCTCTTTTTGTATATAGCCCTTACTGACTTAAGTAACCTTGCGAACAATTCAGTGACAAAAGTAATCATCTAAAATGTTTGAAATATAGATGCATAATTGTGTATGATACTATTTTGAATTTAGGGTCGACAACCGCTGTATTTATTATGGAGACTATCATGGAACATGTAGCTAAATCACTGAATAAAGATCAACTTGATGTCCGTAAATTGAACTTGTATCAACAGGGTCAGGTAACTTATAATTAGACTTTGTATTCCCTAGTGTGATTTTATTGTTCAATAGTCTGTGGAGGTGCGGGAGCGGTGGTGGCTCAGTGAGTAAGACGCTGGCTCGCTAACCAGGAGATCTTGGATTAGCTTCCGGTCAAGATGGTTTCTCGTGTCGTGCAGGACGGAGGGCCTGGCAAGAAACCAAGGTCCTGTGTATATTTTGGCGTACACATAAAAGATCCCTTGAGAAATAAGAGTAGGCTGTAGCGCTGCTGTTCAGGCAAAATTCCCTCATAGCACGCTGTATGGTGTATGCCCGCTTCATTAGCTCAGTCAGTGCAGAAAAATAGAACATTTAACCCCATTTCATTTCAAGTTGTAAATAACATTGGTAACCTTTATCCTGGTAATACCCCAAAAAGTACCTGTTACATATTTAATCATGAGTGTTTATAAAATAAAGACTAATGATTTTATTTTGTAGAAAACTCCATTAGGATTGGTATTAAAATATTGTAATATTCGATCAATGGTTACACAGTTAGAGACGTCTGCTCAAATTGCAAGCAGAAAGCAACAAGTTGCCCAGTACAACGCCGTATGTATTATTAAATGTGTTTAGTCTTCCAAATGAGTTTTAAAAAAAGGGGGGTCAATGTATGTGTACACATTGACATGGTAGGCGTAACTGAAAATTTGGCAGAAATGCCTCTGACCGCAACATATTTTCACGTGCAATCACTGAAATGAACAATAAAAATAATATACTATTAGTCTCAAATGACCGAAGTATTGCATTGATGATAAGTGAAGTCCAATTTTATTACATTTGGTATAATATATTGTTATATCAAAATATCACAGAAAAGGGGGTTTCACACTTACTTATGTTCATGAATCTCTATCCAATCATGGCGACTCAGTGAGTCAGATGCTGCCCCACTCTGCAAACCTCAACAGATTCTACGCATCTAATCTCAGCTGTATGACGAATTCCGCCATATTGAAACTATTTTAAAGGTCCCAGATGAAAAATGGCTGCGCCCATGGAGATTTCTGTGGAGAGTGTATTATATCAACAAACGTCAAGTTTGGCATTGGGTTTTGGGAATTACTAGGGAATTATATCAAACCAGCAGCCTTGAGACAATATCTCTGCTCGTTTAGTTATATACAATCGACAAAAGACGCCATTTTGGGACTTTTTTGTGAAAGCGGCACGCTTTCCTGTTAAAGTAAACCGGTAGCCACATCGCAAATGTATGGGCGTAGGTACATATCAATTACTATCATACAGCCGAGGTTAGATGTAGGGTACCTGAATCTGCCGAGGTTTGCCGAGTGATGCTGCCCCACTCAACAGTAGAAAGTTCATTACAATTTTCCAGCGTGGTTTACCCTTGTCAGTTATGTAGGAGGAAAAGCCAAGCCTCAAATAATGTCCTGTTTACATGTTGGCAGTTGGTATGATGCACATATTAAAGAACCCCTGGCAGTTGTAATGTGATGAAGAGTAGGGGGCAACTAGCCCAGCTGGTGCAGAAAAATAGAAAATTTAAACTCATTCTAATTACAATCTCTAAAATTCCGAATGGTTAGCATGTGCATGCTGTATCATAAGGCCTGTCATTGAGTCAACTGGCGTGGTTTCGAATTCCTGGTTGTACATGACAAGGAGTAGGGTCGTCTGTCCAACCTCGTGGGTTTTCTCTGGGTCCTCAGGTTTCCTCCCCTACTCGCAAGGGAATTATTGAAATAAAATTGAACCATATATTAGTCCTGAAATGACCTAGTTTGTGTCGAGTGGACATTAAACCCTGTTTCTCTCTCTCTCTAAAATGATACATATCATTATAATATGCTTAAATTGGACAGAATGCTGTACCTGTCTGCAGATCACCTCTCTTTGGAAATCACTCAGTAGATTATATAATTTCAGTAGAAAACAGCAGTATCTAAGTCATTGATGTATTGAATGCATTTAAGGAATGAATACTCTTTACAATTCATAATTTATGAAAATAAAATAATTGGCACTGCAAACCAGTTTCTGTCTGCCGACTATTGTCGTTTCAAAAATCTTATCTCCCCTGGCAGGTGCTTGTTCATTGTCGAGTTAACTATGTCATGTTTCAGGCCAATCGATGGAAGAAACGTGGTATATCTGTCATGCCATTAAAGTTTGCCGTAAATTGGAAAGGGTCACAGTATAACACATTAATTAATATTAGTAATGGAGATGGAAGTATTGCCATATTTCATGGTGGAGTCAATATGGGACAAGGAATCAACATCAAGGTTTGAAATCTTTCTTTCAAAATTGCTCCAGTTGTTTGACTACTACTACCAAGGAGGAACCCTATCAACTTTTTCAAATGTATAGTCACAAGGTTCGCACACACCTTGAAACGTCTTAAAAATCCTGGAAAAATGAAAATGTGATTTCCAGTACTAGAAAAACCTCGAAAAACAAGATTACTCCTTAAAACTCCTGGAAAATTAACATTTGTGGTTTCGCTATATATTTTAAGATATAAAAATGAAATTAGTCATCGAATGTTTCTTCAAATAAAAAAAAACAAGTACGAACAATTCAAACCATAAGACAGAATTTGAAGTCCTAAAAAACGTTATTGGCAAAATAGTGTATTCAAGCTAAATAGTGTAATCAGCAAATGGACTGCTCCTCGTGTACAAAATACACGACAAACAGTGGTAACAGGTGTCCGGAAGAGTAAGCTTACCCTGCCTGGCACCACACTCGCCATAGCTGCATCCAAACTATTAGGCGAAATGTCGGTAAAATAGCGTGATTGGCCAATGAACTATCGGTATGCAAAATGCATGCGATGAAATGTGTTAACGATGTAGTAGACATTATCAGGGAGATAGTAATAGTATACGTGTCAATTAAATATATCTAGAATAATAGCCGAGAGAGACACGTTATATTTACCAATCAAATCAATATGACGGCCATAAAACTTTTTAAAGGTTTTAATAAGTTTAGTGCGCAAGTATCCTTGTAGTTGAAGCTTAGATGACAAATGCCTCGATGTACTTAAAAAATCAGAATAAAAGCAACAAACTCTCGCGTAACGAATTAGCTGAGATACAAACACTCCATAAGCTGGTGATATTGGAATGTTACTACTAATAAATGGAAAGTTAACAATTGGAAAGTCAAAGTCATCACGCTTATCGTACAATTTAACACTCAGTTTATGGCAATTGTCAAAATCGAGACGCAGATCCAAGTAGGAAGCGTAATTGTCACTGTCAGTGGTGTTTTTAATTTCGAGCTCATCAGGATATATGAATTCTACATAATCACTAAATTTAGGATTATTAAGTGATAAAACGTCATCGATATATCGATAAGTGAAATTAAAAAGTCTGACTGATCGTTTATTAGTTTTTACGAGCGTCTGTATGTAATCGGCTTCGTACGAATAGAGAAACAGATCAGCAAGCAAAGGTGCAAAGTTGGTGCCCATGGGGATGCCAACCACTTGCTGATATATTTCCCCTCCAAATTCAACAAAGATGTTATCAATTAAAAAATCCAACATCTGAATTATCTTGATGGCCGTGAATTTGTTTTTGGAATCACTGTGATTCTTACACAAAATATGTGGAATTGTAATTTACAACTAAATATTGATATCTAGCAGTACCTGATTTAGACGAAAAGACACTGTGAATAATGTCTTTCAACCGGGCTTTTAATTTACTATGGGGAATTTTAGTGTACAAAGTAGAAAAGTCAAACGTTTGAATAGATGAGACTGAAGCAAGGGATCTAGATTGCAAATCATCAAGTAATTCTTTGGAATTTTTCAATATCCACATTGGATTTATACCACTACGAGAGTATATTTTGTCACAGTATTTTTGAATACCCTCTTTAACAGCCGTTAGTATAGATGTCAATACTTTTGAAAGTGGTTTTGTGGAACAACGGGATGAACCTGCTATAAAACGTTGTTTGTAGGGATTTTTATGTAGTTTAGGTATCCAATATAACAAGGGCAAATCTGTATAGGTATCTCCACACGGAGTACCAAATGAAGTGAATACTGATTTGTGATTGGATATAATTCAAAAGTTGACGACTTCGTCGCCATAAATGTTCTTCAAGCATAAAAAAAACCCATTATGATGTAGAATTCTATACAGGGACTCCTGGAAAACTCCTGGGATTTTAAGTGTTCTGAGTTGTGCACACCCTGTTTTTTGAGGAGTAATTAAATATGTAGTTATTAGTATTACAGGAAGCTCAGATATGTGAGCAGGGTGAAGTTCCTGAATGGTCTACCGTCTGTCACAAGGAGTAGTGGTTGTGTTTCCTCCCACTGCTAATGACCCCTACATACAAGCAAATTATTGAAATAAAATTGAACCATATGTTAGTCCCGAGATGACCTAGTTTGTGTCAAGTGGACGTTAAAAACCCCCTCTCTCTCTTCTCTCTCTGATGTTCTGATGTAATAAGACTATAATTTTATCATTACAGGTGGCCCAGACATGTGCATATGAGTTGGGCGTTCCAATGGATATCATAAGCGTAAAGAAGACATCTACTATGACTAACTGTAATTCTCATACAACCGGTGGTAGCGTTACAAGTGAACTTTGTTGTCTGGTAAGAAGATTTATTCTCTGCATAATAGGTTACTCTTGGTGAGATTTGATTTGGATCACCAAGAGTGGAAAGTATGCACACCTGTCTCTACCACGCTTTCTTTTTCAAAATTTTGCTACTTGAAGATATTTCTGATCATTATTTATGTAAACCTTGACACTAATACCTAAACTTAAGCACATCTTTTGCAACTGTTTTAGAGCACATATGTTGCACCTGTTTTATAGCACATCTATCACAACTGTTTTATGGCTTAGCCATCGTGACTTTTTTTTATAGCACATCTATCACAGCTGTTTTATAGTACAACTATCGTGAGTTTTTTATAGCACATAAATCGTAACTGTTTTATAGTACATCTATCCGAACTGATTTATAGCACATCTATAGTCAATCTGATTTAACAGATCCTATTTCGTTTCGTTTTTTATAGTTCAAAATTTCGTTTTACTTGTCTTCACAATACTAGGATCTGGAAGAGTTGTTATATAACAGGCATTCTAGTTGATGTGAGGAACTAGCCAATGAAACAGTCTGTTACAGGCGTGCTCTGTAAAGAACTGTGAGTGAACCCCTAGAAATGTCAACGTTGACTGATTAATCAATGTCTGATGATTGAGGATTATAAGTTCACATAATTTACTTGGGGGTAATAATAACTCGATAACTTCCAAGTCTACTGCACACCTTTGAGTTTATATTTCATAGTCATTTAAAAGATAATGACCATTGAATATATCGGGTGATAAAAATCTTTCCTGAGATTGTACTGTATGTTTATGTATGGTTTAATGGTCGAGAGCAAGACATTAAGTAATATACTGAAACAACACAAGTGACAATAGTTACGAGTTGTTGTTTATATATATTACGCAATTTCTTAAGCTTGAGACCATTAAAATACAGACACTTGCACGTGCTTTGCAATGAAATACGTCACACAGGTCCAAAATTTTAACTAGTATAAATAATGTACGATTGTCACATTGCCCGTACCATTATTTAAAATAATGATACACCAACATCAAAGGATGATGTCACATCTATATTTTAAATGATAATAAACTATTAAAATGAAAAGCATCATTTGTTTTTGTTTTTTTGTGGAGGTTTTTAAAAGACACTATAATTATTTATCTACAGAGTGTTATAGAATGCTGTAAAATGTTGAAGGAAAGAATGGCGCCAGTTAAAGCTAAGATGGTAAATCCATCATGGAAGGATTTAGTTGTTAAATGTTACAATCAAGGTGTTGATATTACAGCTAGATATGTGTAAGTTTCATCACCAGTAAAGTTTTATTTTTATAAAAGAGCCTTTAAGTAAGAGCTAAATCTGCCTATTTCAGGTCTATGTTTTAGCTTCAAATCTGATATGAGAGAGACAGAGAGAGAAATGGGGTTTAACATCCACTTGACGCAAATTAAGTCATTTCAGGACTAATATATCATTCAATTTCATTTCATTAATTGGCCTGTGCGTAGGGGTCTTTAGCAGTGGGAGGAAACCAGAGGACCCGGAGAAAACCTTCGAGGTTGGACAGGCGACCCTACTCCTTGTCACGTAAAACGTGGGAACAAAACATGGCACTAGACTCAATGACAGACCTTATGATGCAACGCGCCCGACATTTGTCAATCCTATAATCAACTTGCTACACCATCAGATAGCTGAGACTTGAATGGATTAAAACACCCACCAGATTTAAAAAGTTAAAGTGCACATAAGATGGGTGTGAAAACTTTTAGGTACGTGTAGCCAATGGTTACTATATCCACTTTACGGCAAGTTCACACCAATCTGTTTGAAATTAATTCAGCTATCTTCACTCAAAGTCGCAAAAATAGACCTCCCGTAAAAATGACATTGCCAATTATTGAAAACACTCTTAATCCACTCGGACGCCAGTGACGTCACAGTGACCGAATGCATATTCGGAATGTTTATTCCTTAATTACCTATATACAGCCGGCGTGTGTATTCATTAACACCTGACTGATTCCTTAATCCCCTAATTAAATAAAAAACAATTGACTACGAAATAATTTGTTTTGTAATTTAGATTGTTTTATAATGTCCCGCCCTCTCTTCTCACGACAGCAAGTTTAATACTGTGTTTTAAAGTGACTTTTTGATAGAGTCCTTCTACCATCGTGTGCAGTCCAAAAGATTCGAGATACATTTTCGTCAGAAGAGTATTGTGGTTCTAATTTCCCGAGTAAAAAGATGTGCTCATACAAAATATATCATAAAAGTAAATGATGATCCGTTATCAGAGTAGCCAACAGTATCTTGTTTCCTGTAGTCATCGTACGACGTCTTTCTTTCTGCATGTAGATTTCACTTTATTACTCTGAAATAGACCGTAAAAATGAAATACGAAAAAATATATCAATATACCTTAGAATTAAAAGTACAAATAAATTTTTTGGGTAAATGGAATAACAGATTGAGAAAGATCATCTAACTATCTTTGAGTATTGATAATAATATGGCAAGTGTAGTTTCGTTTATATCTGTCATTAATCAATCCGACTAAAGTTGCAGAAATGGGGTCATAAATTAATTAAGAATGCTGATTAGGTAGTTATCTTTTTTACGCAGGCCACATCAATTAGCTTTGCTCGCCGATGTTTTTGTAATAAAGTAGCCCCGTATTATTTGTTGATTGGCGTTTAAATAACATTTAATTGACTTGATATGAAATCTGAATATAAATCATTCGATGAATAATTGTTTGTAATAAGATAAGGTTATAATTTCTAACATTGTTTAAATTTTTTTATAATAAAGGTATTTTACAATTACATTGACAGTTTAATCACTCACCAAATCTTACTCTTCCGGACACCTGTTACCACTGTTTGTCGTGTATTTTGTACACAAGGAGCAGTCCATTTGCTGATTACACTATTTTGCTTTAATACACTATTTTGCCTATAACGTTTTTTAGGACTTCGAATTCTGTCTTATGGTTTGGATTGTTCGTACTTGGATTTATTTTATTTATATCAAGTGTATTTGATATTCATGTCCATGAATCCTCTGCAATTTTCACGCCAAAGTTTAACCTCATTGGCTGAGAAATAAGAGCGATCTATTGTTATGCATATAGTCATCAGGAAATTCCACATTCGCTGTAAATTTCAAATGGAGTTACAATAAAGTTGTTCTTTGTGTATAGAAATGGTTATTATTATTATATAGCTAATAATGAATATATCGACAAATGACTGGCTCCATTTGTATTTCTGTATGTATAGAGTATAGGTTGGGATATCAAGTATTACAGGGTTATCCAAATTAAATGGATCTACAGCATTATAAATTCACTCTAAAATATTCCAATCACCAATTGTCTAATCTATAACAATGCAAGACGATAATTCTGTGAGTATGATTAGGCCTGTCACGTGGTCATTGGACCGTCAATAGACACTTGTCAACTGGTGGTGTGTATTGATAGTGTTATATTGTACAGAGTGATATATTGTATAGATAATGTATGTAGTGCCTGTGACGTCACCAGCCAATCAACCGGATTAAGGTCGTAATTGAAAAATTGAAAAGCGTTTTGGCATGGTGGATACTTAAACGTTAACAGCCGAAATAATTTTAATCAGATTGGTGTGAACTTGCGTAATAGTGGATATAGTAACCATTGGCTATACGTACATGAAATTTAGATTTTTCGTCTTGCGTGAGATGAAATGGATAATTAAGACTTAGCCTCGATTGTCAAGTACCTTTCCTATGATTGTAAACAATCTACGCTACATTTTCAAGTAGCCATAATTTTGCTCAGAATAAAGTACTTTCAATGAAATTTTCAATGTATTCATTTTTGATACTCTGACAATAAATGTTATCATATTAAATTCCAACCATTTCTGTCAAGTGTTATAACCCTTGTTACACTTATAAAGGACATTGTGAACGCTATGACAAAAGTTAACACCCAATCTATATATATTTATATGCAGTATTTAAAATAATGACTAGAAGAAGGCTATTGAATTTTAACAATTTTCATTGAGTTATGGCGCTTGTTTCACTTTGTAAAACCTGCAAAACTGTCAAAGGCTGAAGTCATCATGTAATCTGTATGAAATTTATACGCATTATTTAAATTATTAAAATAGAAAAGCCTATCGAAATTCAACAATTAAAGCCCTTGTTTAACTTCAAATGTAGAACCTTGTGAACACTGTAACGACAAAAGTTATCATTTGATCTGATTGATTTTAATTCCAGTATGTTATGTGACTGACAAGCTGTGATTTGTTATTTTAGAACAGAGCCTACGAATGTCGGCACCTATACTCGTTATAATGCATATGGTGTGTGTTGTTCGGAAGTGGAACTTGATGTTCTTACTGGAGAACATCAAATACTGAGAGTAGACCTTCTGTTTGATGCTGGTAAAAGGTAAGACAATTCAACAGATTCAAATAATTGATCATCTGACAATCTGTGTAGTGATTTTGGTTCACCAGTGAAGGACCCCACTCTTAGTGGCGTGGAGTGGGGTGGGGTGGTATATGGTGCTTTCTAGAGTATGTCCTAGCATGTCTAGCTGATGCAGAAATTTACCGTGACACAATCACTCACCAATTCATCAAAAAATTCAAGTCTAAAATGACCCTAAAACTAAAAAATGAAATGAAAATAAAAAAAATGGGGTTTTATGTCCGATTGTTCTGCTCTGACTGGGCTAATGAAGATGGGCATCCGCCATGCAGTGTGCATGAGGGATTTTTTGCTTGTACAGCAACGCTAGGGCCTAATCTTATATCGAATTTCAACTGCCAAGGGATCTTTGTACATGTACATTGGACCTTGGTTGTTCATCCCATTCGAACAACTAGACAGCTGTCCTTGTCAGGCCCTCTGGAAAATCCTGATTTACTTTCTCGACCAATGCAGGGAGCCAGCGTTTTACTCACTTAGCCACCATGGCTCCCCTCAAACTAAAAAAGAGTTCCTTAAACTACTTATGAACATTAAAGGGACAATAACACTCTTGCTGGCTTGAAAGCTCCAGAAAATAAATAATATCTCTATCTAAGTACTAGATGTTTAAGTGTCCTACCTGTTGTGTAAATTATCCATCACATCCTATTTTACTTGTCCAGAGGGTTCGAAAATATTTTTAAATCGAAGTTTCATTTGAAAAGGTTTACGTTAGACGTTTCAAACCATTATGTTGAATTTTTCAAAATTTTTAAATAAGGTGTGTTAAGATGAAATTTGTATCATCAATTAATTGAAATATTCTAAAATAGTACAACTTGTTGACCAGAATAAAGATTGGGACATATTATTCAGTTACAACAAGAGTGGTATTGAGCCTTTAACTTCGTTAGGAGCCCTTGATTCTACCATCCTCTCATGTATCTTCTCTGTCCATGGCGGTTGTTCAGAGGTTCAATATTATATATCTTGTATAGTTAAATACTGCTCAGTAAATATGGAATTTGACCGCCTATTCTCTTATCTGAAATATTTTAATTCATTTAATGAAATGTGCTGATCCTGATTTAAAAAAAACAGATAAAGGAAAATGTATTGTTTTGAAAAAATCACAATGTATAGAAATCTGACAACTAACAAATACTAGTGTACTATATGGACTAGGAATCAAGCATGATGTCATCTCAGCCTTCTTGCAATTGTCTGGCAATCGATGCACAATTGTCCAAAGAACAAGCATGCCAAGTTTCATATCGATTGTATGTGAATTTACAGAGTCATAGCCTATAGGGTTTTATCGCCTAGCGTAGCCACCAATAAGAATAACAACAATAGGATGGGCATATAGGGGGGCCTGCAAAGCTGAAAAATGTGATACTGGAAGTGTTAACTCTAAAATTGTAATACTAAACGTCTAAAATCTGAAATTGTGATATTGAAAGACTAACTCTGAAATTGTGATACTGAAAGTTTTAACTCTGAAATTGTGATACTGAAAGTTTTAACTTTAAAATTGTGATACTGAAATTTTTAACTCTGAAATTGTGATACTGAAAGCTTTAACTCTGAAATCGTGATACTGAAAGTTTTTACTCTGAAATTGTGATACTTTAACTCTAAAATTGTGGTATTAATATTTTTTAGTATGAATCCAGATGTTGATATTGGACAAGTAGAGGGAGGATTTGTTATGGGTTTGGGTCGCTTTTTAACAGAGAGAGTCATCTATGATTCTACTACTGGTGAAAACCTTACATCAAATACATGGGTATTTTATATTCATTTTCTTTCTTAACTGGTATTTTATTTTATTACTATATAATGGTATATGGTCATTTCTATTCATCTCACCACCAACAGCGATTTAAATCATTCCTATTCATCTCACAGTGCCTTAAACCGTTCTTTAGTATTAACGCACTTTATAAATGACGATATTAATGTTATCTCTTTGTTATACATTCTTTGATGAAAGGGCAAATAGGAAAGATATCTTTGTTGAAATTGTTTGAGGATAAACTTTTTATGAGGTGTATTGGTACCCCATAAAGATATATTCATCTATTCAAGTTAGCCTATATTGCCTGGTTTCCCTTGTCAGTGGTGCGGGGTCAAAGGGAAAGGGCTGGAAGAAAAACTTCAAGTTATTGTTCAGGCAAATAGTACACTTCATTAGCTTATTCCTGTTGTTCACGGTTAATCATCAAATCGGCTGTTTCCGAATGTCAAAATGTGGAAAATGTTCCAAGGATCATTAATATGTAACTCATGCGACAAACCGATACCTGTCATTGTTTCATTCAAACAAATCCAGCCAATCAGTCGCCACTGGAGGAGAATTTTAGGAACCAAATTAAACATGGCTGGCGTGATTTCCCAGAGATAAACAATCGGTAAACTTCTCTCAGGGAGCCAAGATTGGGTAATTAAGGGATCAACCTATTGATTGTGTCATACAGTCTGATATATCATCCTTGGTTTTGAGCATTACCATGATTCTTTCATATTACAGGACTATCACCCACCAATGCCCAAGGACATACCAATTGATTTTAGAGTTGAGTTTTTGAAAAATTCTAACAACGTTAATGGAGTTCTAGGATCAAAGTGTAAGTTTTATACAGGAATTCCCCTCCTTAACCCTTTAGCACTGTGGGTCCATATAAATATTAAATTGCTAAATGTTCTCTGAAACAAAATAGAAAAAAGGTGATATTCCATACTGATACATCCCTTTAGACCATCTCAACCACCTGAATTATGTTAATAACTCTCTTTGTCCAAGGGGAGGTGGCACAGCTATTCATGTGAGATGTGCTGTTTGGAGCGGTTTAAGGGGTGGTAGTTTTTGACTGAATGGTTAATGTGTGCACGTTGGATCATAAGGTCTGTCATTGAATCAAGTACATGACAAGGAGTAGGGTCGCCTGTCCAACCTTGTGGGTTTTTTTTGGGTCCCCCAGTTTCCTCCTACTGCTAAAGACCTCTATGCGCAATCGAATTAATGAAATAAAATTGAACCAAATGTTAGTCCTGAAATGATCTAGTTTGTGTCAAGTGGACGTTAAACACCATGTGAAAGTAAAGTAATGTTCTGAATGTATAAACCTGAGAATGCTTTGTGACCTCAGGGCAAGATCCTGTGGTCACATTGGCATGCTCGTAAAGAAGCCTTGGAGTTGACAAAGCATTCTCAGACTTGAGTTAAGAATTTACTCACCTTTCAGTCACTGTTTATGAGAAATATCTTTGATCCAGAAGCACAAAACTTAGCACATTGTTTCTTATTGATGTATTTGATACACTAAAACAACAAAAGTTTTATGAAGGGCTATATTTTAGTTAAAATAGGGGGAACAATTTTGAATAAATTCTTAACTTAAGTCTGAGAATGCTTTGTGAACCCAGGGGCCTAGTGATCAGTAGGCCTACTGTATGTTAATTTATAAAACCATGTCATTTTTTCATTCAACAGCGGTAGGGGAAGCACCTGTTCTTATGTCCATTTCTGCTTTCTTGGCAGTAAAACATGCTATTGAAGCTGCAAGAAAAGAAATATCCAAGGATATATACTTCACTTTATGTGAGTTGAGCACTTTTTATATTTGATTAATTAATAGGCAATCCAAGTTGCTTCAGATGTTATCATTGTGAAACTGATACTGTTCAATTATTAACCTAGGGCCTTATGTTTAGAATAAGGCAATCTAGATCAATGATATACATAACAAGGATGAGGGTCACCTGCCAAACCTTGTGGGTACATTAGTATCCCCGTATCCTATATTACGTGGATGTGGGACCACATTCATCTCTATCTTTACAGGAGCCACAGTGGCTAAGTGAGTAAGATGCTGGCTCGCTACCTTGGAGATCGTTGGTTTGATCCCTAGTGTTGACCAAACAAAAAAGTTCTTCAGAATTTTCTGGCTTGGTTTCCCCTTGTCAGTGGTGCAGGACATGGGGGGGGGGGGGCTGACAAGGACAGCGGTCTAGTTTGGATGGGATGAAAAACCAAGGTCCTGTGTATACATTGGCGTGCACATTAAAGATCCCCTGGTAGTTGGAATATGATATAAGAGTAGGCCATAGCACTGCTATCCAGGCAAAATTTACCTCATAGCACAGTTTATGGCATATGCCTCTCGGAGCATTTCATTTTTATCTTTACAGAAACTGCCATTTGTTATTATCATCCCATCCAAACAGCAAGGAACACTTTTCATTTTTTGTTTCATTAATTAAGGTGCTTGTGCACTAACCAGGAGGCCCTGGGTTATACCCGAGACAGTTCCTTTAGATGTCCCTGCCCGCTTCCCACCATGTCATTGGTGGAGGACAAAGGTCTTAGTAAGGAACAAGGACTAGTCATTTGGATGGTACGAGAAATCAATGTCCTATGTAGACATGGGTATACACATAAAAGAATTTGATGAAGAGTATGTGGGATCATGGTTGTCTGTGTCAGATGTCCCTAGTTATCCCCCCTGGTACAGAAAATAATGATGTTGAACCCCATTTCAATTGTCAACTCCATATAGCTACCCCTGTCAATATTTTATACTGTTATATATTTAACCATTGGATATTATAATTAAGCTGATATGATTATTATCATATTTCATATTTATTTACACAAACTGTTTCATTTATTTATAGATGGACCTGCGACAGTGGATACAGTTCAACTAAACTGTCTTACAGATATCACAAACTTAACCTACGGAAATTAACCTTTAAGGCAATTAATCTAAGTAATAAAAAAAACCACAGAAAAACTATGAGATCAGTACTGTACAATTTACTTATGTAAATTAATTTTGAAAACAGTTCCATTTTTAAAATCAAATTTTTGTATTTATTAGCATAGCTGATTAATATTTTTTAAATATTTTATTCTCAGAAGTCGATTTAGGATCAGGCTAGGCCTATAATACCTCCCTCCAACAATATGATATTGATGAAAACAATTTTTAAATGTGAAACTTATCTCACCTACATACTATATTGTATAATATTCTAGTTGTTGATAATTATATATTTATCAAATTTCATTACTTATAAAACGTGGTTGTTGAAAGTCCATGTGTCCAACTGAGACACAGCAGTTTACATATTTATATGTATATTTTAGATAAAGACAAGAATAATGTTTAGATCAACTAATATTTCATAAGTAATATCTTCAACAACTGTGCAATATAGATTAATATTTTATATGTCAAATAATTTCTTCTACAAATGTGCACTATAGATTAATATTTTATAAGTCAATATCTTCTACAATGTGCAATATAGATTAGATTAACATTTTATAAGTCTAAATAATTTCTTCTACAGATGTGCAATATAGATTTATAGTTAATGAGTCAAATAATAGACAGTATCTTAATAGTTTATAAATCAAATAAAATCTTCTACAAATGTGCAATATAGATTAATATTTTATAAGTCAAATGTGCAATTTAAATTGTAGACAATTCCATTTTTCAGATGCAGCTGTGCATAACGATTTGGCCAGGAAAGATTTGAATTTCCAAATTGGCCTGGTGAGTTTAATATAAAATTTAGTGATAAATATACTCCCCAATGCCACTCAAGGCTTATATAATTGGGTACAACTATAATACAAATTGCTAATTGAGTGATTTGATCAGTTGATTTAAGCATTTTAATGTAACACGCTTAAGGGTGAAACTTGCGTTATGATTGGTCAATTAGACACTGTCGATTGGACAATTAACACCCCTCTATTTTAGTAATTTCTTTTAAAATGCTAAAATAGCATGTTACAATGTCGTGAACTCTTACTGAATGCGAAACAGGAAGTGTTTATCTCCTAAGTATCTGTTGGTTGTCCGATGCATCAATTGATGGACATTATAATAGGCCTGTTATTACTCCTACTTTAATTGCTATCCATATATTTGTTGATTTTTGTATTGTTGATATTTGTTAAAAAAAATTGTATTTTTGATATTTGTTAATTTTGTATTTTTGATATTTGTTAAATTTGTTAATCGCTATTGTTGAGTACATTATATATTTTTATACAAATATACATTATAACATTCTTGTTGATTTTGTTAAGTTTCAACAGTTACTGAGATTATTTATAATATCATTAATGTTTCAACGCTGAGATTATTATACTAATAAAGTATTATTATTAAAGTGCCTATTGTAATTCAAATTACTATAGATCTACATTATGGTTCCTGTTAATATTCAAAGAATGCTGGAAGTATGTCACAATCCAAATAAAATATAAAATACAGAACTAATAGATCCTGTGGGGCAATCAAATGTATGAAGCCGTTAGTGAATGACAAAGAACTCACCATACACTGTACAAGTTCTGACATATGATGAACATTATGATGAACATTACTGTAAATGAAGGAGTAATTACGGATTGGATAGTTTTAATATTTTATTTAGTCAATTTTGAGTAACAGGGCCAGATGAGATGCTGTGTTGCAGTTTACCAGAAGTTGCTTTTAATACAGCAGAGACATGCAACTGACTCCCCATCCGCCCCCCCCCCCCCCGACCCCTTATCTACCTCCCCTGTATTAAAATAAATATTGGTATATCACATCTAGTGATGAGAAATGGTCATGGTTTAACTCATAAATTTATTCAATTTGAGTTAAGTTAATGGACCAAAATGCATTTTTTTAAAAATAAAAGTAGGTGGACCAAAAATATGTTTAAAAACAAACGAAGGTGGACAAAAATTGTTTTTTTAAAAAAAATAAAGTAGGCCTTCTTATTTATTCTAGTAATAGTATGTTAGGGATTTAATTACATGTTTCAGAATATGATCAAAATACTTTATATCCAGATTAGCTCTCAAAATATCATCCATAGATTCCATAACTGACTTGGATATCCTTGGCGGAGCTCACTTAACACTCAAAGGCATGGACAATTGCATGGAAATATTGATGGTTGTGAGATGAGATGGTGGCTTTCCTATGCAGCATTATATCTGTAGAAAGTCAATTCGAGCATCATAGATCGAAAACGCACGTAATATCTTTTAAACTAGCTTTGGTGGCTTCGAAATCTTTATTTCATCAAATCGACAGATGCACATGGTATAAACATGCCAAATTTCATTAACTTTCTATGTTGGCATATCGAGTTATACCACCGCAAAGTTATACCACCCGGATTTGGGACGGCGCTGGAGGGTTCAATAAACAAGGGGTGCGCTCAAGCTTCACCAAAAAGCATCCAAACCAGCTTTGGTGGCAAAATCGGTTTTTTTTGTTTCACTGTATCAAGGGATGAATAAATTACTAGAATACAAGATTTCAGAGGCTTCCTTTGCTGGCTTTTCGAGATATATCACCGTAAACATACTAAAACTATGGGGAAATCGGGTAAGGGTAGGCTCATCGCGCACGCAATAACTTCTAAACTAGCTTTGGTGGTTTCGAAATCTTTATTTCACTAAATCGACAGATGCACAAGGTATGAACATGTTAAAATTCATTAACTTTCTACGTTGGCGTATCGAGTTATACCACCGCAAAGTTCCTAGCACCCGGATTTGAGGCGGCGTTCGTGGGTTCAATAAACAAGGGGTAAGCCCAAACCAGCTTTGGTGGCAAAATGTTTTTTGTTTCACGGGATCAAGGGATGAATAAACTACTAGAATACAAAATTTCAGAAGCTTCCAATGCTGGGTTTGTGAGAAATATTACCGTAAACATCTTAAAACTACTGGGGAATCGGGTAAGGGTAGGCTCATCCATCGCGCATGTGATAACTTCTAAACTAGCGTTGGTGGCTTCGAAATCTTTATTTCACCAAATCGACAGATGCACAAGGTATGAAATGCCATATTCCATTAGCTTTCTATGTTGGTGTATCGAGTTATAGCACCTCAAAGTTCCAAGCACCCAGATTTGAGGCGGTGTTCGTGGGTTCAATAAACACGGAGTACGCCCACACTGCATCAAAAAGCACCCAAACCAGCTTTGATGGCAAAATAATAAATTGCAACGATAATAAATCAAGTTTCTCGATTATCCATTTTTAAATTAAATTATTAAAAGGTGTATCAATTCATCCAAAATCACAACCATCCAATGATCTAGAGAGTTGATTATGGGCTTGTCATGTGAATAAATATCTAAATAATAATTTATACAACATTTTAAGCCAACAGAAAGACCAGGTTGTGCTCTTACAAAATGTATCTTTAAGTTGATATTTACAAATTAAGTTATTAATACTTCATGGGTTATACGTTTTTAAAAAAAAAAATTATGGAAATTGTTAGCTACCCGAACAATGTATCTGAATGACTTTGGAGACCCACGGCTGCCATCGACCAACAGCTGACATACAAACTATTTTGTTATTTCATCTAAAAAAAATATTTTATCTCTAGACTTCAGAAATCTCACATAATAAAAATCAAAAATTAGAATTTTATTGCAAAATAAATCAAATCAAAATTATATATACATTTCCAGGTGGCCGGGGACGGGGGATGCCAATCCCACAATTTCAAAGTTCTCTCGCAAACCAAAGATGTAAGTTTATAAATTCTAATATCAATTTGTAGAACTCTAAAAAAATAAAAACTCCACAAAAATTCGATAAGTACCCGGATTGTCAATTCAGAATTCGATTACAGGAACCGGGCAAAGCAGTGCATTGAGGCACATACCTACACAGCCATTCACACCAGGGCCCTCACACATATATACATGTATATTTACACAAAGCCCAGCTTAACTGGAGCGGGGCCCTGGGTTTGACTAGAATCACGGGGACCGTAACGCGACGAGAGGATTACATGTATTTCATATCCTTTTGAATGGTACGCATGCGTAACACACAATTAAACAATCTTTAATGCAAGAATAATTACATAATATCTGATCACATACGAAATCTATTCAGTTCCGAATGGCATACAATACGGCGAACGGCGGGGAACTGTTATAACAATTGAAATCACCGGATTGAGTTGTTGCAGAACAATTTACGCCTATGCTTACGACTCTAGACTACGGAAGCCCAGAAGGCTCATTCCAAATTCCAAATGCGAAATTCCAAATTCCAAATTCCAAATGCGAAATTCCAAATTCCAAATTCATGTCTTATCGATAAAATAGCAATTTGGCAGCCCCCCCCCCCCAATTAAACAAATTAGAATTTATATAAATTGTAATTTTACACAACTAATTACTTCTAGTTTATCTATCTGGGCCGAATACATACCCGTTCCAAATTACTAGATTCCAAATTCCAGATTCCAAATTCCAAATTCCAGATTCCAAATTCCAGATTCCAAATTCCAAATTCCAGATTCCAAATTCCAAATTCCAGATTCTAAATTCCAAATTCCAAATCTGATCCTACCAATCGGATCAGGTTTTTGCTTTTGACTAATCAGTTAGAGAGAGAGAGAGAGAGAGAGAAACGGGGTTTAACGTCCACTCGACACAAACTAGGTCATTTCGGGACTAACATATGGTTTTAATTTTATTTCAATAATTCGCTTGCGCGTAGGGGTCTTTAGCAGTGGGAGGAAACCGGAGGACCCGGGGAAAACCCACGAGGTTGGACAGGCCACCCTACTCCTTGTCAGTGTCACGTACAACCGGGGATTCGAAACCACGCCAGTTGACTCAATGACAGGCCGTATGATACAGCACGCACGTGCTAACCATTCGGCCACCCCCCCCCCCCCCCAATCAGTTAGAGTATAATAACAATATTCCAGTTCGGGTTTGCTTCGGCAGATGTGAACAGTTTGGGGCAAAGTTCCTCTGCAGTGAGCTACTCTGCTACTCGGTATCCTAGGACTGGCATTTTTTTTTTTTTTTTTTTGCTACTGCAGCAAATTTGGAATTTGGAATTTGGAATCTGGAATTTGGAATTTGGAATCTGGAATCTGGAATTTGGAATCTGGAATTTGGAATTTGGAATCTGGAATTTGGAATGAGCCTTCTGGGCTTTCGTACATACTACAGTATTCATTCCTATACATTTACCCTTGTGCAGTTACGTACGTCGCATAAAAAACGTTGTCGGCAACAAGGGGTAATGTAAGACCCCAGACATAAAAAGGTTTTTGGATGCATACTGTTAATCAAATACGATCAAACTACAGCTTCATTTAAAGACTGAATAATAATCAATCAGAGTGAGAGTAAAAAAAAATATTAGAGTATTGTTAAAACAGTGACGATATGAATTATAAGGTATTTTTGAAACCATACAAATCTACAAATAACTTTTATTGTCATTTCTACTGTAGAATCGTCTTTTGATGGGGTTGGTAGAATACCTAGATTTGCTTTCAGATCTTGATTACTACATTATAGTAATGCATTTTAGATTGTGGTCTGATTCCTACAAAATATACTCGTCACGTGTTCTGTTCTTCTCTGCAGCTGTCACTTTCCGAGAAGCGTGAAGCTGAATCGTCAATATGGCATATTATTATGCATATAAACCAATGCTGGGGAAGTTCGGCGGTTGGCATCTACTCTAGATGTGTGTACCCTAGAACAACAGGTTTGTTGAAGTCGGGCGGTGAATAAATATATTTTCATTATTCTAGGATTTATGCCACCATGGCAGCTGCAAATACCGCTCTTTCTGTTTTTGGAACTAGCAAATAACCATTTCCATGGAATCAACTTTCCAAGCGATTATTTCTGACAGGCTATAACCTCATTTTAATACCGGTATATGTTTCCCTAATTCATGTAGGTTTGCCTCTTGACTCTTCTGGCCCAAGACTGAATATTCACCAAAACCAAGCAGAAAATGTAAATTCACACACTCGGACTCTTCTTCAATTCCAGAACAAACAGTCGACAAATATTGCCATGCAAAAAAAGAGAGAGCGAGAGACAAATGGGGTTTAAGTGCACTCAACACAAACTAGGTCATTTCGGGACTAACATATGGTTCAATTTTATTTCCATAACTCGCTTGCGCGTAGGGGTCTTTAGTAGTGGGAGGAAACTGGCTGGAGAAAACCCACGAGGTTGTACAGGCGACCCTACTCCTTGCCACTTACGTAGGACCTACAACCGGGGAATTGAAACCATGCCAGTTGACTCGATCAATGCCAGACTTTATGATATAGCGCACACATGTTAACCAATCAGCCATCCAACCCCCCATGCAATAAGATCAAGAGAAAGGGTTAGAATTGCTATTATAATCACTTTCAGTACCAACAGACATATAATTTAATACTTGTTTCAGAATTTCAGAGCAATTAAATGATGGAAGCCACATTAAAATCAAATCATCTGGTCAGAGTGCTGAACAGTTCATCAGTCAGCAATGTTTGTGAGATAAACAGTGTGTCCAAGCCTGAAATCCAGCCAGAGCTAGGATGAACTATTCCTTGGAAATTACTTACAGCATTAGTGGAATGTCTTCCATACAATCCTGCAAGCATATCAGGAGATGAATATTTCAACGACCAAGGTAGAGCAATTGATGGAAGCCACTTTAAAGACACTGATAATCTGGTCAGAATGCTGAAGAGTTTGTTAGTTAACAATGTTTCTGCAATAAATAACAGTATGTCCAAGCCTGAAAACTCGACTCTACAATGTCAGAGAGCAACTACCTTACTAAAACAAGATTAACAATTGGAAATTACTCACGGTGTCCAGCCCAGCATTAGTGGAATGTGTTCCATACAGTCATGGGAGGTTATCAGGAGATAGAGATTTCAATGACCAAGGTAAGAAAATATCTTTGTGTTGCTTTACAAACAATATTTCACACAAAGATAACAGAAAAGTGTAGTTGGGATGTATTAGGGAGAGAAATAGGGTTTTACATGCACTTGACACAAACTAGGTCATTTCGGGACTAACATGGTTGTAATAATTTGCTTGCTTGTAGCGGCTGTGGGAGGATCTGGAGAAAACCCACAAGGTTGGATACAGGCAACTCTACTCCTTGTCACTTACAAACGGGGAAACGAAACACGCCACTTGACTTCTTCACAGTCCTTATTCTCTAATTTAAGCTCCTCACGTTAACCATTCGATCACCGAAACCCCATGGATTGTAAAAAGAATACATCTTTAGCAATATTATATAATAACATGAATTCTTGTGGAGGTATTATGTTGTCTTACCCTGGTCAATATGTCCAGACATCCACTCACTTTTGTTTGTCGACACTTTATAGGTCAAAATTGTTATCCAGCTTTTGATGAAACCTAAAATAAATGTTTATATCCTGGATCTAGGGTTCAATAACGAAAATCTTTTACATATAACCTGTGTACCCTCTACAGGTCACAATTTTTATACACTCGTGCTGTCTGTCCATCTCTTGCAAATTGTAATCATAGGTCTATCTGACATGACAAGCGCTTGTTTTAGTATTTTAATTGATATTTTTAGTACAGTTGCGGCCGGAACACTGGCGTTAAGGCTTGCTCTTATATCGATCTCCAGCGGTCAAAGGTTCTTTTACGTGCACACCAATGTGTAAGCAGGACCTTGGTTTATCATCCCATCCAAACAGCTATACATTGTCCCTTACGAGGTCCTGCACTACTAAAAAGGGGGAACCACTCTGAGAAATCCAGATGAACTTTCTCGGCCAACAAGGCAACACTGGGATCAAACACGGGACCTGCATCTTAGCAAGCCAACTTCTTACAACGTCACCGCAGACAGAGTATCATTCCAATAATTGTTCTGTTCCTCTGTTCCATTCAATAATTACAAAGATATAATGTGTGGACTGACAGATTGAAAAGAAAAATGTGTCAACAGTCAGATTGAAAAGGTGTCAACAGTCAGATTGAAAATGTGTCAACAGTCAGATTGAAAATGTGTCAACAGTCAGATTGAAAAGGTGTCAACAGTCAGATGGAAAAAATTGTCAATAGTCGGATTGGAAAGATTGTCAACAGTCGGATTTGAAAGATTGTCAACAGTCGGAGTGAAAGACATGTGAACAGTCAGAGGGAAAGACATGCGAACAGTCAGATTGAAAACGTGTCCACGTGTCCAATTTACAAGTGTTTAATTTCTCGATCACTATTCAAAAATTAATAATTATACATCAATAATCAAATGGGTTGTTTATATTTTAACAGTGATCGAGAAATTAAACACTTGTCAATTGGGCATTCATTATCAAAATTGAATGGTCAGCTTTAAACTGGACACAAGTACAAATTAGATGATTTTTAGTGATTTTAAACAATTTTTACGAATATTTAAACACGGATTTGATATTGAATGAATGCGAAAGAAATGAATGGTAAATACACAAGTAAATGATACCCAGATTACAGTGATAACTAGGTCATTTCAATAATTCTTTTGCATGTAGACGACCCTACTCCTTGTCAGGTACAAGTAGGGTTTTGTAATATAACTCCATAAATGTTAATTTAACATAATAACATAACATGCATGACCTAAAAAAAATGGCCCTTATTTATGCGTCTGCATTGTTTAGTGGGGGAGTGATATAACATAGTTAAGTATGACACATCTATAGATTAATGTTGTAAAGTAGGCTCTAATATCAATGTTTATAATTGTGTCATCTTCACTCAATAATACAATCAAAACTTAACAAACACGTCTCGTCTTGTGTATAGCAACACGCTGTAACATCCACATTTTATAGTTTAACACCTTTGGTGATGCATGATAACAATTTATTCAAACCTCATTTTATCTTTTATTATTCACTTATTGTATAATATCGGTTTACTGCATACATATACATATAGAGGGTGCAGGTATTTACGGTATGTGACAATAAGACCGCACTCAATGTCCTTGGCTATGGGTAAATTTTTCCATAAAATAAAATAAAAATTTAGTTTAATATCAATTTTTGGTTGATTTGGGAAGAAAATTTGCTATTTTCTTAACATGTGAACCTTTGTATGATTTAATGTCACATAATAAAAAAGAAATTACTCCTGAGTGAACATCCGGAAGTTTGCTCTCTTCTTACCCTGTTTTGGTTAAAATCATTGTTAGTTTGAGAAAAGGTACGTAATAAGTTTGAAAGTAGTTTTTAAAAGTTTGTAAAGTTTATTAAACTATTTTCATTTATAATTATAACCAATTTTACTTAACTTTAAATTATGTATGTGCACCGGGTAGTCTTATTTTCATCTTAAAATGCTTCTGAATACCTTTGATAAAAGTTTTGGGTGTGTCCCTCGAATGTCATCATACAGGTAATGGTCAAATCTATAAAGATGGCGCCCGTAAAATTAAAGATACATTATGGGAGATATTTATAGAGAGTTGGCCATTCTTGCTATAACAGTTCCAAAGTAGATGATGAAAGAAGAATATATTGAAAAATTCAGTCAAATTACTTTATTCTGAACATAGTTATCATCGTTGTAATATTTGCCTAGAAATGGTAGCGGCCTCGCTAAGTACACTCTATCATTTAAATCCGAGCTGTAGCCGAGCCATCCGTGGGTCTACAGAGTTGATTTTGGTCTTGTTGTTTAAATAAAGATCTAATTTATAATTTCTATAACATCTGAAGCCTAAATTAAGATTTACAATAATCAGATTTAGCTCTTGCATAATGCATGTTTAAAGATCATTCTTGTAAGCAAACTTTTAGGGTCAGATAACGGATGATAATGATACAAAAATGGTTTATTAATTATTATATGTTAGTAAAGCCACGTTGATTCGTTCATTCAAAAAATATTCTAAGAATGTTAGCATTGAATAAAGCAACCATTTTGATCAGTTATAGTGCGTAGTAAGGGGGGTTAATAGCCTTATAACAAGATGGCGAAACAAGATGTCTAAGTTTGTTTTTTTTCTAAACAATATTTATTCACAGAAACTGTGGATTGGAGAACAGGCAGAAGCCTACACTGTAACCTAGGTATCATTTAATCTTGTGTATCTAGCACTAATTTCTTTCACCTTCGTTTAATATCCAATCTTTGTTTAAAAATTTGTAAAAAGTGTTTAAAATCACCATAAATCGTTTAATTTGTGCTTCTGTCCAGTTTAAAGCTGATCATTCAATTTTGATAATGAGTGTCCAATTTACAAGTGTTTAATTTCTTGATCACTGTTAAAATATAAACAACCCAATTAATTTCTGATGTATAATGAATAATTTTTGAATTTTCTAATAGTGATCGAGAATTTAAATACTTGTAAATTGGACACTCATTATTAAAATTAATCAGTCAGCTTTAAACTGGACACAAGTACAAATTAGATGATTTTTGGTGATTTTAAACAATTTTTACAAATTTTTAAACAAAGATTTGATATTAAACGAATGTTAAAGAAATTAGTGCTAGATACACAAGATTAAATGTTACATGTACCTGGGTTACAGTGCTATAGAGACCCCCTCTCCATAATAGTACAAACATAAATATATATTAAAAAGATGTAAAAAAGAATAAGTGTCATATAGTATCATACTATACGTGTTGTCCTTTTAATGTATCCAACCTCGTGGGTTTTCTCCGGATCCTCCGGTTTCCTCCCACTGCTAAAGACATCTACGCACAAGCCAGTTAATGAAATAAAATTAAAACCATATGTTAATCCCGAAATGACTTGGTTTGTGTCGAGTGGACGTTAAACCCCATCTCTCTCTCTCTCTTTTTAATGTAAGGTTGTATGTGTGAGAGAGTGTACACTCTAGTGAGAGAGGTCAGTTAACTTGTAGTTGTCAGTGAGTTGAGGACATCATTTGTGTTGTGATATTTTTGTTCAGTTAATTGGAATAAACACCTCTAGAACTTATAAATACTTCTGTCATCTAATTATATGAATAGGCTTAAGGCCTATTTAACATGGTGGAGATGCCGTGTAAGTCATAGTATGATACTATATGACATAAGAAAAGAAAGTAGAGGAACGATTAAATTATAAGATGGCTATATACACTATATACACGATTTACTAAGATAAGATGTTAATTTTGGTGACTTTAGTCCATTTTGAACACCGTACAACACAATATATTTTCAGTAGGCCGATTTACACGTCTGGTCTCATTCAAAGATTGCAGATTTTCTATAAATTTATATTTTGCATGTACAATAGGCCTATTGTTATTTTCAGGTACCGTAAAGGTATCAAAATCTGAATCCCTGATAGAATGATATCGTTTTCAGTTATATATGTATATGTTTCAAATAATAAATTTTGATAAAGTTGTGGGAGTTTTGATATTGTCGCAGATCGGGCATGTCTATCTGCTTTGCCTATTCAATATCCAACACTCCTAATTTTTTTATTGTAAAATTTCTTTCCTCAAGGATCATATCTATGGTTTTTGTTAATCCTAACTTGTCCTCAAGATTTATGTTTGTTATAATAATCATTAATGCATGAATTATGGAGTTTATTTTGGGAAGGGGCACAACTCTTTCTTGACTTTAGTTAAAAAGTTCCATTGCCCATGGGTAACCAGGAGTTTGGTGTTTTATGTGGTTGATTATCCACATATAGTAGTACCTGTGGTTGAGGAGAGGGGGGGGGGAGAGAGAGAGATTAACAAACTAGGTCATTTTGGGACTAACATATGGTTCAATTTTTTTTCAATAATTTGCTTGTGCATAGGGTCATTAGCAGTGGGAGGAAATCATTCAACCATCCACCCCCCACCCCCCTGGATAATTACAATTGTCATGCTTCAAAAATTTCATAATAAAATTCATTATCGAGATAAATACTGATGTAAAATCGACATAACTTGTGGTGTATAAATGGATTAATGTGTAATGCGGTGGACACACTAGCCGAATGATTCGGCCGAATCAATCGGCGACGAAATTCGCCTAGTGTGTCCACTGTCATTCGGCCGAATGATTCGCCCGAATCAAACATGTTTGATATATTCGGCCAAATTATATTCGCCTGGTGTGTCCGCTTCGCCGAAGCATTCGGCCGAATATAGAATTCATTAGCCAATCACCACTCATATCGAGAAGTCACGTGATAGATTGAAGCCATAGACGCCGCCATGTTTAATCATGTGACGTGAAAGGTGATGCAATCGACAGGTTGAATCGGGCGAAGCATTCGGCTAGTGTGTCCACCCATTCGGCCGAATAAAATTCGGCACCGATTGATTCGGCCGAACCATTTGGCCGATCGATTCGGCTAATGTGTCCACTGCTTAAGGTGTGAGGTCAAGTGGCGTAGATTTGACTCATGAGTTTTCTCCTGGTCCTTCAGTATCGTCCAAACCCCCTACACACAAGCAAATTATTGAAATAAAATTGAATCATATGTAATGTCGGAGTGTGTTGGGTGGGGGGGGGTGTTCTCCTGGTCCTCACGTTTCCTTCCACAGTTAAAGCCCCTACGTACAATTGATTTATTGAAATAAAATTGAACCATACGTTAGTCCCCATTTCAAATTAAGAAATCAGATCTGATTAGCTACTGTTTCTTTCATCTTTCAGGTACCTGAGTCATGGCACTGAATGAATTATCAGAATTTGTTTTAGGGTCTATGCTCAAGTTTGAGCAAACGATTAGATCCGATATAAAATCAGTCGATTTTTTCATTAGTAATGATGAAGACGCTGTCATTATAAAAACTTCCTGTGATCGAGACAGAAGCCCAGATAAGACATCTGAAGATGGTAAAATAAATAAGTTCTACCCATTTCTTAATTCAGTAATCAATAAAGTGAGAAGTGTATTAGGTGAGTATTTTTATACATCCATTTTTATAACCAGTCATGTTTTGATATTTCTGATAATTTTCACTTATTGACCTTGATCACATGTAAAGCTCTTCTGTTGACGAGGATTATATATTTTTACCTTTGTGTGAATATTTTTCTAGGTAAACCTGTGCAGGATGACAATGAGGTTGTTGATGAAGGCGCAATAAAGCCAGCCACGTCAAATAGAAGAGAGAAAGAAATTTTGAACGAAACATCAACTCCAGCTAAAAAACAGAAAATCTTCAATAATGAAGATTATGGTAATGAATATTTTGGTAATTTTCACAGGTTGCGCCTCTTTCCCTCCTCACCCCAGGCCCGTAGCTAGCAGGGGGCAAGTGGGGCAGCTGCCCCCTCCCTGGAAATAATCAGCGCCCTTTCTAATGGACGCAATACAAAGCCAAGGACCAACGTTCCGATATCAATATGGGCGCCCCATAAAGCCGAGAAATAATACATAATGCCGTTTTTGGCACCCTATAAAGCCGAAAAATAATGCTGAATGAGATTGGTTGCCTGTCCACGACTTGAACAATGAGGTACATAAAATGGCATGATTGTTGGGGTGCCTCATCCCGTAGGGGTGCCCATGATGCCGAGACTGAGGGGCTACCCACGACTTGATCGCGGGTGCCTAAGCAAGAAACTGACCGCATACCGACGGCCAAAAAAAATAAACAATAAGAAAGCCAATTGGAAATTGTAGGAAATTTTCCAGGTCAAATTCACGATGGAGATGAAATTGATTCAAGCCCACACCAGGCGTGATAATCTTCACAACTCAAACAAGTCGCACACTAATCCGATTCAAGACTTGTTTTTCTCATAAATTATTATAGGTACTCTAAAGTCGTATTCCTTCCTTCAAATGTTTATAATGTTCATATCAAAATACGCCGATATAGCAAATTCAGCCTCAAAATTGAAATTTTCCATCATTTTTATAGTTCCTCTCCTCAGGTGAGAGCACCCTAGACCCTTCTTTGAAGGGAGGCACATCCACAGTGCCGTTCGTTTGTGTACCGTCAATTGCAGGTACATCGGCACTCCCTGAAGCCCCATTGGCACTCCCAAAAGCCCAATATTTTTGGGCTAGTTACGGACCTGCATACACACCCATTCTAATTGAATATAATCTTTGATGGGTTTTCCATTCCAGTTGTTCAGGGGTATGTTCTTTCTGTTATATTGATTTAGGAAAAAATGTATATTATGACTAAATTCTGAAACCAATTAGGAAACGAAAGGTACATTTCTGCACTGTTAATTATTATGGTCATTATTATCTTCCTACCAACACCTTTTTAGTACCTGATGTCCAAGGTATAGAAATAAAATGCAACAATAATGAGCTTAGGAAGAATATGTAACCAGCTCTACTTTATTCTCAATTTTCAACAAAGACATACATTTAGGATGAATCCCATTGATTTTGGTGTAAAGCATTGGGGTCATAAGAGGATGAACCCTAATGATATTCAGCATTTTGCAACTTTCCATTCTGGAATTATTCCCCACTTTGCCGAAAATCTTGTGACCACTATAGAGACTGTAATTTTTAACAGCCTTTACAGCTGGTGAGCATACTGTATTTATTGAAAGTCATGTAACGTTAATATCATTTATTATTAACTTTTACAGGTTTTAGAACAAAGCTTCTGTTTGGCCTACTCTCTTGGATAATCTACAGCCAATTGATATCTCCTGTCCGTGCCTCAGATAGGCCTCCTGTCCGTGCTGCAGATAGGCCTCCTGTCCGTGCCTCAGATAGGCCTCCAGTCCTTGGCCCAGATACATGTCGTAAGTTAATTTGATTATATGACAAGAAGTATATCTTGAAACATGAGACACAGAACAGAACAGAACAATCTAGGCACTAAACGAACAATCACACACCATCTATCTATATTTATATTTGTGACTGTCGTTTGTCTGTCTGTTTGTCTGTCTGTCTGTCTGTTCGGGGTTGGCGGCTACACTAGGTCTGCCCCGAGTCTGAAATTTGGGGTATAGGGGTAGCTCGGACCGGGGAGTAACATAGGCCAGGTGGCGTTAGTCTACCACTTCCGGTTTCGGGGGTTATGACCCCCGAGGGAAGCCGGGCATTCTTCTAGTACCATATATTTACATACACAGATAATAAATTGATTGACCAAAAGTTTACTTTACCAAGGGGGAAATAAACGTATATCTTTGAATTAGATAGTTTGCAACATTGTTTCTGTCAATTCAACTGTCAGTCCATAAGCTGTTTTTAGTAAAGCATATATAAATTTAACCAATATTTCTGATGGTCTGGTAAATGGTTTATTGGCATGGGAAAGGACAGATTAAAAGTCTCTTGAGAAACTGGTCATAAGTGCATCATCATAGGTCTAGTTATTATTATCTCACAGGTCTAATTATTGTTATTATACAAAAATAAATTGTGATTGTTACAAATTATGACTGGTCAGAGAATCCAAATCACAGGTATAGTTATAGTTGTTGTTATTATAAAAGTGATAAAATGTGATTGTTACAGATAATGATAGGTCAAACAATCCAAAAAACATGAAGGTGACACCAGGTGATAACCAGACGTTTAGGATTACATTCAAATGCCTGTCAGTAGTGGAAAATATACAGGTTGTGTTTTACCGGGACAATAGCTCAACTGTAAGTATCCTAGATCAAAAAATATATTCTGTTTCCGTTAACCGGACCCACCTATCAAATAACCTGCCGACTATTAAATTTTTATACGTTTATTGTTATTTTCACTGTTCGTTTAACCTGATTTGTGGGGCACCCAGATAATTAACTGTTAAATCACAGGATTTGTGAGGGGCCCAGATAATTAACTCTTAAATCACAGGATTAGCTGAGGCGCCATGAAGGGATGGTATCAGCAATGGCCCTTGAATTAGTGATGTTTTGTTAAATATGCCATTGCAAGTCTTTCTTTGGGCCCTTGCATTGGCCGAGAAAGTTCATGTGGTTTCCTCTTGTCAGTGGTGCAGAACGGAGGGCCTGACAAGGACAGCTGTCTAGTCCTTTGGATGATACGAAAAACCAAGGTCCCGTGTATACATTGGAATGCACATAAAAGATCCCTTGGCAGTTGGAATTCGATATAAGAGTAGGCAATAGTGCCGCTGCCCGGGCAAAATTTCCCTCATAGCACACTGTATGGCGTATGCCCGTCTTCATTAGCCCAGTATAGGAGCAGAACAGTAGGACGTTAAACCCCATTTCACTCGACACATACTAGTTCATTTCATGACTAACATATGGTTCAATTTTATTTCAATTATTCGCTTGCGCGTAGGTGTCTTTTAGCAGTGGGAGGAAACCAGGGGACACCCAGAGAAAACCCACGAGGTTGGACGGGTGACCCTACTCCTTGTCACGTACAACCGGGGAATCAAAACCAAACCACTTGACTCAATGACAGGCCTTGTGATGCAACCATTGGGCCATCGAATCCCCACAGCTGATATCAGTTTGTCAGGACGTCTATATATGAGCCTGTGATTTGTGATGAAATAATGTGCACTGATCATCTAAATATCTTTAATTGTTTGAATTAAAGCCAATAAATGACCTGGTTTGTGTCAAGTGGATGTTAAACCCTATTTCTCTCTCTCTCTCTGCAACCATTCAGCCATCCAACCCCCCCAGCTGGTATCAGTTTGTCAGGACGTCTATATATGAGCCTGCGATTGGTGATGTGCACTGATCATCTAAATATATTTAATTGTTTGAATTAAAGGCGATAAATGTGTGGAAGTTGTATGATAAAAAA
The DNA here is from genome assembly GCF_932274485.2 of Patella vulgata. Lineage (NCBI taxonomy): Eukaryota > Metazoa > Mollusca > Gastropoda > Patellidae > Patella > Patella vulgata. Next base: position 60,467,963 of record NC_065884.2, on the reverse strand, counting down.
GGAAATCAGCCCTATAATCCACATTTTAAAGGACGAATGCAGATTGAAGTTGATCTTAAGAATAGGAAAATGAAGGTGACTGTGAACAACATAACACTTCAAGGTAGAATTGTTGTGTGGATAGATTTTCCTGATGGTCGTATATATATTCCACAAAAAAAAGGTAAGCTTATCATCTCTGTATTTATAGTGGAGGGAGATGGAGGGGGCTATTGGTGCTTTGGACTAGTTTTGACTGTGCAACATGTGTATTAAAGTGACCGTGTTTAAGATAACATGCTCTTTTGCGGATGTTATAGTAGGGCTGTATGATATTCTCGATATAGTCATTTATCGCGATATGGTATTTTCAGACCTAACTACGATATCATGTGGCCAAAAATCGTCGATATAGTGGTTTATCGAATATCGCCAAAAACTTCAAATATCGAAAAAAATTATCATAAAAATAGATAATAAATACACTATACAGCAGTGGAAATTAGCCGACGGCAATAAACTATAATAAAACTAATGTTTTGAGAATCGTTAAATGTTGAAAACACTTGCGCAGTGTCCGCAGCCGTGTATGCGTTACTTTTACTTTGTTTTTAGTCGACAATAAATTGTCAGTTGTTACTCCATGTAAAGCTTAGGCCTACTAAACGCCTGAAATTTCCCACTACCGCGGCTAATTACCAGGCTATAAATAGGTTGTCATATTTTTTAAAAACAAATGTTTTTAGAAAACTCTACGAAACTTAATTTCTGAAAACAAGAATAAAACGATCTATAAGTAGATTACTGTCACTGTTAGGCCAGAAATACCGCAGCCAATCGAATGCTTGAATGGAAGATAGTCCGGATCATTTAGTATTTGTTAGACAGTTTGAACTTACAATACAGGACTTGAAGACCGCAACTACTTACTACCGCTGCATGTGATATTTGAGAATTTTCTTACTCAAGGTCACAAGCAGACGCTTTTTAAACATCAGCGGTTGTATTTAATTTAATTATATGTACAGGCATAAGTAATGTCTCCTGTTATTGTCCCCCTCCTTTCGAAGAAAGCAGGGGACTATTAAAATGGGTTCGTCCGTCTGTCTGTCCGTCTGTCTGTCCGTCTGTCCGTCCGTCTGTCTGTCCGTCCGTCTGTCTGTCCGTCACACTTTTTGGGACACAATAACTCTCTTCCTAATTGAGCTAGAATGTTCAAACTTGGTGTATGTGTTTATTAGGTCAATGCCTTGATGGAGTTCGAAGATGAGCATTTTCCGCTTAGGGTAAGCAGAGATAAGCAATTTGATTGGTTGATGCTTTGGGACACGATAACTCTCTTCCTAATTGGGCTAGAATGTTCAAACTTGGTGTATGTGTTGATTAGGTCAATGCCTTGATGGAGTTCGAAGATGAGCATTTTCCGCTTAGGGTAAGCAGAGATAAGCAATTTGATTGGTTGATGCTTTGGGACACGATAACTTTTAATTGAGCTAGAATGTTCAAACTTGGTGTATGTGTTTATTAGGTCAATGCCTTGATGGAGTTCGAAGATGAGCATTTTCCGCTTAGGGTAAGCAGAGATAAGCAATTTGATTGGTTGATACTTTGGGGCACGATAACTCTCTTCCTAATTGAGCTAGAATGTTCAAACTTGGTGTATGTGTTGATTAGGTCAATGCCTTGATGGAGTTTGAAGATGAGCATTTTCCGCTTAGGGTAAGCAGAGATAAGCAATTTGATTGGTTGATGCTTTGGGACACGATAACTTTAGTTCTAATTAAGTGAGATTGATGAAACTTGGTGTATAGATTTATTATATGAATACCTTAACTAAGTTCGATAATGAACATTTTTTGCTGAGGGTAAGCAGAGTGATAAGCAATTTGATTGGTAGAAACTTTGGAACACAATAACTCTCCTTCTAATTGAGGTAGAATGTTCAAACTTGGCATAGGTGTCTATTAGGTGGATGTTTAAACTTGATGTATATGTAGATGTTCATTAGGTGAATGTCTTGACTGAGTTCAATAATTAACATTTCGAGCTGAAGCTAAGCAGAGCTAATCGATTTCATTTGTCGATGGTTTGGGACAAGATAATCTTGATTCTATCTGATAGAGAGTGATGAAACTTAGTGAAAAAAATAAATGTGCGATTAATTAATATGTGTCATCTATTTATTTTGCAATTTCGGCGGGGGACATCAGCCTCACTGTTGGCTTGTTTTTTTTAAAAAGCATTGAAACGTTTTTATCCAAAAAGGATGTTGTCTTGTTAATTTTAATAAATCTATATTATTAAAAAAAGCAAAGGTTTAAGTGTATGAATAAAGCAATTCTTACCCACAATTCTTACTCACTCTGTAGTCAGCTTTAATGCATTTATATTTAATTTTTTTAATAGCAAAGTGACATTATTATTAAATATCGCGATATTTAACTATATGGTTGAAAAAAATGCCAATATCGATATCGTCCCTTTTTGCAATATCGTACAGCCTTATGTTAAAGTGACAGAGTTTAGTATTGTATCTATGTGCTCTGTTGCTAACACGCCTTTATTATATCTAAGTACAGTACAGTTTGTTTAAGTTTGGGGTGAAAGGTTCGGTGAGAGGGTGGGAAGTTCAGTGAGATAGTGGTAATAAGAGTAGACAGTCAACAAAATTGCTGTGCTGTCCACATCTCTGTTCTGTACTGCTATCATATCTGTCAGTATTAATAACAATAATTTGAAAGTCATACAAACTGTCACATTAAATATGAAATGAAATGAAATGGAGTGAAACATCGTACTCTTCTGCTCAAACTGGGCCAATGAAGACAGGCATACGTCGTACAGTGTGCTATGAAGACGGGCATACGCCATACAGTATGCCATGAAAGAAATTTTGCCTGGAAAGTGACACCGCGGCCTACTCATATATCAAATTCCAACCACCAAGGGATCTTTTATGTGCATGCCAATGTGTGCATAGAACCTCAGTTATTTGTGCCACCAGAATGGCTAGACGTTATCCATTGCCAGACCCTCTGTCCTGTACCGGGGATCACGGTGGCTAAGTGGGTAAGGCGGTGGCTCGCTAGACTGGAGGTCGGGTGTTCGATCCCTGCATTGGCCGAGAAAGTTCATCCAGATTTTCCCGCGTGGTTCTCCCTTGTCAGTTATGCAGGACGAAGGGCCTGACAAGGACAAGGATGGAGGGGCTGACAAGGAAAGCTGTCTAGTCGTTCGGATGGGACGAAAAACCGAGGTCCCGTGTACACATTGGCGTGCACGTAAAAGATCCCTTGACAGTTGGAATTCGATATAAGAGTAGGCCGTAGTGCCGCTGTCTGGGCAAAATTTCCCTCATTAGCCCAGTTCAGAGCAGAACAGTAGGATGTTAAACCCCATTTCATTTCATTTCATTTCTGTCCTGTACCCCTAACAAGAAGGAACCACACCGAAAAATGCAGAGATCAAACAATAAGATCTATTTTAATTAAATCATCACAGATGATGCTTTGGATTTCATTAATTAAGTGAAAATATTCAAAATAATTTACATTTATATTCTTGGTAAGAGAGATAATGCCTTTTTATCGTCCAAACCTTGTTAGCGTTGTAGGATAGAGAGTCTGGCAAGAAAAAGTGTAAAGTCCTTCATATGGGATGAAAAATATGATGTCTCATGAGCAGGCTGGTATGTACTGTGATGCACATAAAAGATCCTTAGCGGTTGAAGTTTGATAAAGAGGAAGCGCAAATGCTGCTATTGGAGAAAAAAATGTAATTGCATGGGGGTGTATGATGATATTTGTTAGCCCAGTCGTGCAGAAAATGAGGATCTCAAAAGCAGGTCATTTTTTAGCTAAAATATTGTATGTTTATATTGAGCTGTGGCAAACAGATAAGTTGGAACAAATTGATGGTACACAGACGAAGTGTAGGGTAGATTGGATAAAGTTGATGCAGAACTATAGAAATTTCCCCATATTCAAATTTAAAACTGTAGTAAAGTTTGTAAATTTTTATTTTCTACAGATGAAAGTGTTGTTAATTCAACCACCAGGCCAACAATGACAACTAGAAAAGGTAAGATCTAATTATTAGACCATACATAAAAAAATGTTCTATCAAGGCCTTGGCCTATTTTTAGTGGGCCCTATCGTAACCTACAATGCCAGTCTCATTATGTTCATTTAATGGCATCCAAACATCATTCTCATGTGCCGTCGTGATCTGATGTTAAATTCAGAAATACAAACTTTATCTCTCAAATGAGATCATCCATTTATACAGCTTGCTACTCGACTCAGTGACACATATCCCCCACTGCTGCCCCAATAACAGAAATTGTGATCCACATTGCACATTCTCCTGCCAGATATGACTACATAACCCTGAAGATCTCGTGTTTGACCCCACTGTTGGTCGAGAAACATCATCTGGATTTTTGGTGTGGCTCCCCCTTGTCAGTGTTGCAGGAAGGAGGGCCTTGGGAACATATATATAGTCATCCATAAAAGAATCAATGACAATTTGAATTTGAAATAACATTAGGCCGTAGTGCCACTCTCCTGGCAATATTTCCCTCATAGCACACTGTATAACGTATGCCCATCTTCATTAGTCCAGTAGGAACAGAACAGTAGGACGTTAAACCCTGTTTTATTTAAACATACATTATGCAAAGCAAAATCTGCCTATTGAAGGCAAAATTTCCCTCATTAGCCCAGTTCAGAGCAGAACAGTAGGATGTTAAACCCCATTTCATTTCATTTCATTTCTGTCCTGTACCCCTAACAAGAAGGAACCACACCGAAAAATGCAGAGATCAAACAATAAGACCTATTTTAATTAAATCATCACAGATGATGCTTTGGATTTCATTAATTAAGTGAAAATATTCAAAATAATTTACATTTATATTCTTGGTAAGAGAGATAATGCCTTTTTATCGTCCAAACCTTGTTAGCGTTGTAGGATAGAGAGTCTGGCAAGAAAAAGTGTAAAGTCCTTCATATGGGATGAAAAATATGATGTCTCATGAGCAGGCTGGTATGTACTGTGATGCACATAAAAGATCCTTAGCGGTTGAAGTTTGATAAAGAGGAAGCGCAAATGCTGCTATTGGAGAAAAAAATGTAATTGCATGGGGGTGTATGATGATATTTGTTAGCCCAGTCGTGCAGAAAATGAGGATCTCAAAAGCAGGTCATTTTTTAGCTAAAATATTGTATGTTTATATTGAGCTGTGGCAAACAGATAAGTTGGAACAAATTGATGGTACACAGACGAAGTGTAGGGTAGATTGGATAAAGTTGATGCAGAACTATAGAAATTTCCCCATATTCAAATTTAAAACTGTAGTAAAGTTTGTAAATTTTTATTTTCTACAGATGAAAGTGTTGTTAATTCAACCACCAGGCCAACAATGACAACTAGAAAAGGTAAGATCTAATTATTAGACCATACATAAAAAAATGTTCTATCAAGGCCTTGGCCTATTTTTAGTGGGCCCTATCGTAACCTACAATGCCAGTCTCATTATGTTCATTTAATGGCATCCAAACATCATTCTCATGTGCCGTCGTGATCTGATGTTAAATTCAGAAATACAAACTTTATCTCTCAAATGAGATCATCCATTTATACAGCTTGCTACTCGACTCAGTGACACATATCCCCCACTGCTGCCCCAATAACAGAAATTGTGATCCACATTGCACATTCTCCTGCCAGATATGACTACATAACCCTGAAGATCTCGTGTTTGACCCCACTGTTGGTCGAGAAATATCATCTGGATTTTTGGTGTGGTTCCCCCTTGTCAGTGTTGCAGGAAGGAGGGCCTTGGGAACATATATATAGTCATCCATAAAAGAATCAATGACAATTTGAATTTGAAATAACATTAGGCCGTAGTGCCACTCTCCTGGCAATATTTCCCCCATAGCACACTGTATAGCGTATGCCCATCTTCATTAGTCCAGTAGGAACAGAACAGTAGGACGTTAAACCCTGTTTTATTTAAACATACATTATGCAAGAGCAAAATCTGCCTATTGCAGGTCTTTCTTTAGGCCTGAAATGTTATAAAAACTATTAATTAGACATTAATTAACTTATCCAGACCATAATCAGCCCTCGATGTCAAGGCTAGCCTGCGATATTTGTTGGATTATAGTCAGATTTGGTGCAAAACTTTCCTTCGTGATTAACGATTAAATGGATAATCGAGACTATTAGGTTTGTCTTACCGACTTCAGTAATGATGATCAAGGCTAAGCGGAACTTTCATCCGCTTAGCTCTCGGTTCATATTGGATCAATTTGTCTGAAATTTTCAGAAAATTGCCTTTATATTATGTAGTTTTTAACTATTATAGTGAGAACTACCAACTCGTTATCTCATTTCCCATAATGTTTCTTTAAGATTCAGCTTTTGTTATACCAGACCATTAGGCCATCCAAACCGTGAGTTATTATTGTGACTATTTGTATCTTTTACAGTTAATGGACATGATAGGAAAGCAATGAACAGTGCTGTACCCATATCAGGTTTAACCATCTTGGCCATCATCGATTTTATTTTATTTATCTGTGGAGTAGCTCTGTACATTGTTGTTCAGATATTAAAAACATACAGTAAGTCTTCAAATTACACAAAATACACAACTAGTTTTACTAAAATTATTGTCAATCCCTAATCTGATTAAAATATAGTGCTATATTTCGTTTCGTTAAACTAAAACATCACACCAACATATTGAGATATGTACAGGTTTTATACAGATAGAATCTTAACTAATCCTAATAATTGTTGTAAATAAATAGGAGTTAGGGCCTACTATGTCAATTTTGAAAGGGGGGGGGGGGTCCAAATATATTCAGACCCCCCCAGGAAAATAATTGGGTGGGGGGGGGCGGACCCCCCCCATGTGTGACGCCCATAGTTGTCTATCTCTGTACCTTCCAGATGATGTGTGGTCTAATGTGTGTGCTTTCGGTCGTAAGATCTGTCATTGAGTCAAGTGGCAGGGTTTCGGGCCCACACTTCTAATCAACAAGGCATAGGGTCACCTACCCAACCACGTGGGATTCCTCCGGGTCCTTGTATGTGACATGGAGTATGGGCACCTGCCAAATCTGGTGGGTTTCCTCCCATGGCTAAAAAAACATCACAAGTTATTGAAGTAAAATTGTTTCATGAAAGTCATGTTTGTATCAAGTGGACATCACCCCAACCCCCCTCTCTCATATATGGATAGAACTTAACCTCAAACAGGTAATTTGTTTAAAATTATTTTTATTTCAGAAATATGCAGGAATAGAGGTGGAGTATAGATGGTATAGGATACTTAAAGGAATTCTTATATGGCCAAGTTTTATGGATATTAATCAATAATCTGATTAATAATAAAACAAATATTAAACTAGATATAGAACTAATCACTGGTATTTTGGGAAATATATTGGACCTGATATTGTGCAAACCCTGATTATGCTTAGTTAGATATTTATAATGAAAAACTCCTAAATTCATAGCCTATATTAAGTATTAACACAAGGTACAATTGTACCTCGTGTTAATATGTTCAATTACTAAATGCCAATCAAAGAAGATATATTAAGTATGTTTAAAAGAAATAAAGTACTATTGCCATATAGAAAAACAAATGTATGTATCTTGTGTTCAGATGAATATGTTTATTAAAGTTAAAGATGCATTATGTAAGAGCTAAATCTGTCTATTAAAGGTCTTTATTTTGGCTTCAAAAATTATATATTTAGATATTTATACACATGATAAGCCCATAATCTACTCTCTAGACCATCGGATGGCGGAGATTTTAATCGATAAAAACCAGGTCGCCATTTAATTTGAAAATGGAGTAGTGCTACGATAAGGAACAGTCGATGCCCCATGTTATCAAAACTTCAAACGGTGATAACGTCAAAAAAGTAATTTGAATGAAATTTTCAATATATTCATTTTGCGTTTTCTATTTTTGAACTATTATAACAAGAATGTTCAGCTCTTTATCTAAGTCTTACATAGTGCATCTTTAATAGGAGGGATAACTATTCAAAACTGTTTTCTTGATTCCCTTCATTATAAAATTTAGTGACTGGTAAGTTGTGATAACATTGAAAGATATATTTAATTCTTGTTTTTTATAATAGCAAGGACAGTTTTTCAATTTATCTATTTACCTCTTTCCAGTCATTGAAAGGGAAGATATCTGATAAATGAACTTTCGGAATTCTTTCGTATCATTGAGGAGATGGAACAGTATAAATTTGAACGTAATATAGATATTATATATTTTATTTCTTGAGTATTGAATGAATCTAATGCTATAATGATAGAAAGACCTGTAAAACAAACAATTCCGACAAGGAAAGAGAGAGTGAAATGTTGTTTAACGTCCACTCACAAACTAGTAGGTCATTTCTGCACAATGTATGTTTAAATAACTGTTCTGTATCTATATAAAAATCTCATATACCAGGTTGACTTGCAATGGTTGTCACACATCTACGGGCACACATCAACAGGATTGTAATATTGAAAATGGGCCCTTATTTGTAAACAGACATATCTTTAGATGTGCACAACACCTACAAGTAAAATATAAAAATTTTCCCTTTTTATTCGCCCACATTTTCATGTGAACGTATATTGTCGTCGCCCCTGTCTGTCCGTCACGTTTTTAGCTTGTGGACACTCTAGAGGTCACAATTTTGATCCGATTTTTATGAAACTTGATATGCATGTTTATAACCCAAATATCTTGTTTCCTGTCGATATAGAGGTCATGATTTTTATCCGATTTAAAAAAAAAACGTGTGAATATATCACAGTTATACACTAATGATGGCAAATATCTTGTTTCCTGTCGATATAGAGGTCATGACTTTTATCCGATTTAAAAAAAAACGTGTGAATATATCACAGTTATACACTAATGATGGCAAAGTTCGAATTTCGTGAAAATCAGACAAAAAGTGACAGACATAATGACCACCCCTTGTACGCAAATAGTGTAAAAATAGGGTATATCAAGGTTGTGGACCCTAGAGGCCACATTTTTTATCCGATTTGGATGAAACTTTAAATATATGTTTTTATCGTAAAGACCTTGGTTCCGTTTGATAATCACACATATCTGAACGTAACTTTCTGGATTATGGATCCAGATTGGTCGAAAAATCTCATTTTTAGCTTGTGGATTCTCTAGGGCTCACAATTTTTTTTCCGATTTTAAAAAACGTTTATATATATCTCCATTCCACCATAATGAAGGTTGAATTGGAATATTTCCACATTTCAGACCATAACTTTCTGGATTATGGCCTATTGATTTTCAGCAATTTCCGATAATTACTGCCAGAGTTATGGCCCTTGATCACTTCAAAAAATCTTGTGGACGCTCTAGAGGCTAAATTTATTATCCGATTGACTTTAAATTTATACACAGTGTTTAAGGTCTTAAGATGAAGAATCCTATTGATTTTCAGCGATTTCCGATAATTAATGCCAGAGTTATGGCCCTTGATCACTTTGCAAAATCTTGTGACGCTCTAAAGGCTAAAGTTATCATCCAATTGACTTCAGATTGATACAAAGAGTTTAAGATCTTGAGACGAACAAGTATATTGAATTTCACTGAATTTTTATGAATTGGAACAGCTAAATCCATGATATTAAAAGTTTTGTATACAAAACGTTAGCATGGGGCAGGACTTTATAAAAACCAAACAAATTCTTATGGTTTTCTGTGTTGTTGCTCTTAATCAGATTTTAGTGTATTATATAGTGTATTTCATTACCGAAAAAAGTAAAAATATGCGACAACTCTTAATGACTGCCCGGACGATTTAGCTGCTGTGGACGTATGTTTCTTTGCCTGGCAACCTATCTTTGGTATTTTCCGCTAATAGGTTGGGTTTTTTTTTCAAATATCATTTATTTAGACTTCTAATAAACCTATGCTCTATCTTTATTTTAATGTTTTATCTTATGTTTCATGTATATTTCAACTTTAAATTATGTATTTTATTTTTAACATTTTATAAAAAAGGGTGCCATATAAATTCTATGATAATAATAATAATAAAAGGAATATCAGTCCAAAAATGGTTTGATCGAGTATTTACAGATAGGATGAATTGAAATTCAGCATTCTCTGCAGTTGATATAAAAGGGATATTGTCAAAACATTCCACCGCAAATATATAATATTTGAAGTTGTATGTTATGTTATTGTAACTGTTCTTTGTTTTAAAAAAACAATTCCAAGTATCTTTATTCCTTTCTGATACTTTGAGAACACCCATCAATGACATACAGTCCTGAGTAATTGAACAGTGTTACTTATTAATTATTCATGTTAGAGTATTTCGGTTGCCCTTGTCCGTCTGTCCACCTTAATTGAAGGACACACCAATTTGAAGTTTCATTTTTCAGGAACACCTAAATTTTTCTTCTTGGAAAAAATTACTTGGTTACTTTTCTCAAAAGATTAAAACCTGTAACGGTAGTGAATTGTAATGGAAATTGAAGATATTAAATTGTAGAAACTTTCTAGTTACTTCATAAGAAAATGTTATGGATGGCATCTTCGATTCATACATCTATTTCTTCACAAATTATTTGTAATAATTATTTGAAAAATCATTTAAATATTTAATAATATGTTGTATTTCATATAAAATGTTGTAAATAAATACATAAATATGCTGTTGTGTTATGGAGTTGGAGAAAGGGAGTAGGGGTGCTTGACATTATCAGGGTGGGTCCAGCCTATTGAAAAGGGTGGGATGGGTCAATAGTTGGTCTTGGCACACAGAGCATGAAATCGTTGAAAGGGACAGTCTTACCTGAAATGGTATTTAATCAAAGAGTATGGAAATATAAATTGTGTCTGGAGTAATGCTTGAACCAGCGTATGCATACTTGTTACAGAAGTAATGAATCAACGATATTCTAATTCGTTGATTTATATGACCAAATGTGTGGTTCACTTGATTATGGACGTTGAAGAATTAAATTCCATGTTTGGCATTAGGGTCTCGTTTATAAATTAAATTTTATTGGAATCTGGTGAATATTGCTAAATTTAATTCAAAAATACGTACAAAAACCGGATAATCCATATTGAAAGTTCTACTGTCCACCGATAAATTCTGGAGTACCACAAGGTTCGGTTCTAGGGCGTCTTCTATCCCTCACTTATGTAAATGTTATAAATCTGGCAATAAAAATCTGGCTCTTTGCTGGCGACACGTGCCTATACATGATAATCCAAGATCAAAGAGGCTGTCAATCCCTCCCGAATCAAGACATAAAACAACTTAGTTATAGGTAAAAGAAAATATGAAAATAAATTCTATTCTGGACAAATTGAACACTTTTAACTTCTCAAGAAAGTACACCCTTCTGTTAATAATCATGACTTTGATGGAACATAACTAATAAAGAATCCTAATAAATTAATCCCCGAGCAACAAATTTGATACGATTGTATAAATGAAGTAGTTTAATCCAGAACGCGTTTCGGGCTACGGCCCTTCATCACCTGCCTTGTCAAGTTTGTCGTCGGAGATTAATTTGCTTGGATTATTTACCAGAATATTTTTCCTGTTCGTCCCCGACCATATCACTGAGATCCAAACTGACTTACTGTTACATGGATTCTTGCACTTTCCTCCGTCTTTCAATAATACGTTTATTCACCAGTATCTGGAACGCCGCTAATAATCATAACCCATGCTGACCCTCTAAAGAATTCCAGTGATACGTTTATTCGTCTGTACCTTGGAATGATATATCAGAGATCATATAAAAGCATCTAGAGTGCCCTTAATAATCATGTTGTTATTAAAGTTAGTAAATGTAGGCTACAGATTGTTTCAGACGGGGGTGTCAATGGGCGTCTCCCAAGGAACAGTGCCTAGTCGATCGGTTGGGCAGATGGGTAAAGTGATAAAAAAAATGTAATATTTTTTGAGAAAACGCCGTTTTGCCTCCAGATCGGCAACAAAAAGTGCAGGAAAACCCAAAACGTTTTGGTCTATAGATAGAGCCACTCTGCATTGTTCAACAAATACAGTTTTCATTATATGTGTCATCAATCATTATTTGTGTCATCAATCTTGGAAGAATCGAATTTTGTTTAGATTGATTAATTCCATAGGATGAAATTTTATAGTATTCTACAGAATTGGGGTGGCCTATAAGATCTCCTACAAATTTATGGGAAAATACTATTCTATTCCACAGATTTTTTATAGTGTTATATTTAGGGAATTCTACATTAACCCTTGTGCGTATACAATGGGTGCTTCGGGACCCCACGACCACATTCTTAACGTTTGTGAGGATTACTGGTTCATAATTGTCTAGCGAGAATTTTATTCATTGTCAGCTAATTACTGTCGAGTATAATGCTGCACATAAAATGGACGTGAGGGAGTGGCAACATTCATCATTTGACAAGAAACTACGAGTATTACATTATCGGACACGAGAGGTCTTTTGGACCCACCTCCTTTCCTTTCAACATTTTGCTGGTTACACGTGTCTAATCTGTTCTGCCCTCGGTGCTAGCTTTGTATTTGGAATCTTTCTTACTAATGATATTGTTTTGGCCATTCTATAGTGTTAGCATTTGTGGGCTGACATGACTAACTTAGCCCTACTCATCGGCACAATCCGCAGTCCGGGGAAAATTTCCCCCATAGCACAATGTATGGCGTATGCACGGCCAGTCTTCATTATCCCAGTTGAAGCAGAACAGTAGGACTTTAAACCCCATTTCATTTCATTTCATATAGTTATCGTATACAACAAGCGTTTTGCGGAATCAAATCTTTGTAAGTTAGACCAAAATCGACACTAATTTACCAATATTTCAACTTTATTGTTTGAATGTGGCCGGTGCCAAACATGTCATTTTGAGTTAAATAGTATACCTTATTGTGACATAGGAGGGACATAAATATACGGTACCTCGCTAGAGCCTTTTCATAATGTTACAATGTGAAAAAAGAAGCACAATTCTTCACTTATGTAAAAGTCCTATATAAAAAGTGAGGTTGCTAGAATCTTGTGGGATTCAATTTAAAGTAAATCATGCGCCAACTAATTATTTGCCCTAAACAATAAAAAATCCATAGAATTCTATAGTACCTATTGCTACAAAAAACTGTAGTGACCCTATTCCCAAACTATGGCATACTTACGAAAGTCCAGAAGGCTCATTCCAAATTCCAAATTCCAAATGCGAAATTCCAAATTCCAAATGCGAAATTCCAAATTCCAAATGCGAAATTCCAAATTCATGTCTTATCGATAAAATAGCAAATTGGCAGCCCCCCCCCCCTCAATTAAACAAATTAGAATTTATATAAATTGTAATTTTACACAACTAATTACTTCTAGTTTACCTATCTGGGCCGAATAAATACCCGTTCCAAATTACTAGATTCCAAATTCCAGATTCCAAATTCCAGATTCCAATTTCCAAATTCCAGATTCTAAATTCCAAATTCCAAATCTGATCCGACCAATCGGATCAGGTTTTTGCTTTTGACTAATCAGTTAGAGAGAGAGAGAGAGAGAAACGGGGTTTAACGTCCACTCGACACAAACTGGGTCATTTCGGAACTAACATATGGTTTTAATTTTATTTCAATAATACGCTTGCGCGTAGGGGTCTTTAGCAGTGGGAGGAAACCGGAGGACCCGGGGAAAACCCACGAGGTTGGACAGGCCACCCTACTCCTTGCCAGTGTCACGTACAACTGGGGATTCGAAACCACGCCAGTTGACTCAATGACAGGCTGTATGATACAGCACGCACGTGCTAACCATTCGGCCATCCCCCCCCCCCCCAATCAGTTAGAGTATAATAACAATATTCCAGTTCGGGTTTGCTTCGGCAGATGTGAACAGTTTGGGGCAAAGTTCCTCTGCAGTGAGCTACTTTGCTACTCGGTATCCTAGGACTGGCATATTTTTTTTTTGGAATTTGGAATTTGGAATCTGGAATTTGGAATTTGGAATCTGGAATGAGCCTTCTGGGCTTTCGTACTAGACGGATCACCAAGTGGAACTTCACAGAGAAGGTTGAGGGATAGCTCAGTCTCCGCCCTCGTGCGGCTAGATCGATTACCGTGAAACTTTCATCTGCAATTTTTTTTCTTTAAACAGATTGCATATATGAGAATCCTCTTAGATTCTCGCAAAGAATGACGAATTTCTAGCACTGTTTGGGGAGACATGTGTAAACCGATTCATATCAGCAAATACATGCAAGAAGGGTAGAATTATGAACGTCGAAAATTCATATGTGAAGCACTCATTTTGGACAAGTTTTTAGCAGTTTATGCATTATTGTCGTGTCCTCCCGTACATTTTAACCATGCGTGTTAGCTGTATAATCCATCAAACATTAAAGTGGTCATCTCCGTCACAGTCATCACCGTCACATTTTTAGTGATTTCAACCGTGACGGAGAAGACACTGCGTGACGGACATGATTATTTTTTTTTATTTTATATTACAAATGTACTTATTTCGTGTTTTCCGTTGCAGAATGCCTCTAACACCCGCTGAAAGAGCCAAGAGATACAGAGAGAGGAAAAAGTCAAACCCAGAAACAAAGGAAGCTTTTCTACGTAAAGAGAAAAACAGAAAGTTATATACCAATAAATGAAAGATCAGACAGAGATAAAAGAAGAATCAGAAAAGCATGGCGCAGTTCTCAAAAACAGTCCCGTATGGGCGGCTAACGGATTTTAATCCCCACCAAGTATCCCAGATGCGGTCGAACCAGGAAACCAAGTCTTTGTTTTTCCTAGTCTCGGTCACCCAGAACCTCCTAGTCTTCAACATACGTAGAATATTTCTCTGGATGATAGAAACTATGTTTTTCCCGCAGTTACGCAAGAATCAAGACGGATCATGAGAGGCAGAAGAAAGGTCAGGAAGGGTAGAAGTGCAGCGTATAGAAGAAGTGGTCAGCTACAAAAGAAAATGTCACAGTTAGAAACCAAAGTAGAAAAATATAAAAAGCGGTACCAGAAGGTTTCAACAAAATTAGACAACATGACCAATTCCCCTGAACTAAAATTAACAAGTTACTTAGAGGTATAGCGCAGAAAAAAGTAAACCCAGAAGTCCAGAAGACCTGTTATTTCATGGTTCATTAGTGTCAGAAATCAGAAGATGATATACTCGAACCAAAGAGCAGCGAGAAAAGAGTTATTGTCGTGTCTGGTAGGAGGTCGGATAATCAAAAAATATAGAAGAGCAATAGGGTCATATACTAAAAAAAAGAAGCAATCCGCTAGTCTTTCAAATCTTATACGGAAACGCCGAAACGATACCGTCTCTTCAGAGGTCCAGAAGCTTGTGACAGATTTTTATACCAGAGATGACAGTAGCAGAATGACACCTGGTAAAAAAGATGCCATAACTCGCCACAAAGAGAGGGTACAGAAGCGACTACTTTCCGAGACCATTCAGAATGTGCATGCAAAGTTCTTGTATGAAAATCCGTCAACTTCAATTTCGTATTCAAAATTTGCAAAATTACGACTCTTTTGGGTTGTCATTCCATCCGTCTCAGACAGGGACACCTGTCTCTGCAAACAGCACAGCAACCCTCAGTTAATGGCTGACGTACTTTCTAAAGAACAGGTCATCACTTCCT
Source organism: Patella vulgata (assembly GCF_932274485.2). Taxonomy (NCBI): domain Eukaryota; kingdom Metazoa; phylum Mollusca; class Gastropoda; family Patellidae; genus Patella; species Patella vulgata. Next base: position 60,452,272 of record NC_065884.2, on the reverse strand, counting down.
CAGTTTTAGTCGACCAAATGAAAAAGATGGTGTGTGACATACACAATAAAGCTTGTATGTATAGGGAATGTGAAACTTGTAAACACCAGTGGTTAGAACGTATGCCAAGAGAAAACGCGGAAAAAGTGGTCGATACTATCAGTGGATTTCCAAGAAGGAACAACAGGTCAAAACTACGGCCAATGGCGACAAAACGTTTGAGTGAACATAACAGTAAAAGACAGAATTGAATCGTCGTTATGGGACCTAAAAGAGAAATTTGAAAAAGATATGAAGGAACGGTTTGCAGTACACCTATATAACATACATCATACTCCGTGATGATGAAGCCATGTTGCACATCGATTTTTCCGAGAATTATGCTTGTAAGTATAGTGAAGAAGGTCAGAGCATCCACTTTGGGGTTTCCAGATATTAGGTCACTCTTCATACTGGTTTATGCTATGTGGGCACCAATCAAACTTATCCTTTCTGCAGTATTTCGGCGTCAATGCGACATGATCCGGTTGCCATTTGGGCACATTTGGTACCAGTACTTGATAAGTAAAAGCACCTCCGACAACAGTTTCAACTCTACACTTCGTCAGCGATGGCCCGACCACGCAATACCGAAATAAAGTGAATTTTCATTTAACATCAACATATCCATTCCAATTAGGTTACAAACATGTTACATGGAATCTGCTGGAGGCCGGCCATGGTAAAGGGGTGGCGGACGGAGTCGGCGTTACAATTAAAAGAGCTGCAGATCGACTGGTCTCAAACGATACCGATATCAGAAACGCTAACGACCTTCATAAACATCTGAAACCTTTCACATCGATAGAGTTATTCCTGAAGATAGTGTACCAGATCAACTGAACGTTGTTCACGGAACAATGAAACTACATCAGGTAATTAAGTTTATGTTGTAGCAAAATGTATTTTGGGAACCGCGGTGGCTCAGTGAGTAAAGCGCTGGTACCCCCTTGTCAGTGATGTAGGAGAGAGGGCCTGGCAAAGACAGCGACTAGTCGTTCGGATGGGACCAAAACCGATGTCCCCCAATTTCGCGTGTTCAAGTTGGTGTGCACGTAAAATTTCCCTCATACCACATTGTATGCCTGTCTTCGTTAGCCCAGTCGGAGCAGAACAGTAGGTCGTTAAACCTCATTTCATTTCATTTCATTTCACGTTTTATTTTACTGTTTTACTTCTTGCTTTATGTCTAAATACGTGCTATGGGTGTCTATTTTTTAGCTCTTATTGAACAAACATCAGTGGTTAAACATAGAGCTGTTAGTTGCTTTTGTCATGGATCAACAGTTGTTTGTGATTGTTTTGAACTGAAAGAATCTTGGCGTAGACCGTCATCGGATAAAGGTAAAATACATATACATACTTTTTTTTCGCTGAAATGCGTTCTTAAAAGATCAGATATTAGAAAGATATGAGACTGCGATATGAAAGAATATTCCGGATTCCGATCAGATAATTGGATTACCGGACATCTTCAATGTTTTACTGTACAGGGCCTAACCTTAAATAGCGCCATAGTCCAATGATTAAATGGTGCACCAAGACGGGCATGACATCATGGGGTGGGGGGGGGCGAATGGTTAGCACATGCACGCTGTATCATACGATCTGTCATTGAGTCAACTGGCGAGGTGTCGATTCCCCGGTTGTACGTGACAAGGAGTAGGGTCGTCTGTCCAACCTCGTGGGTTTTCTCCCTCTGCTAAAGACCCCTACGCGCAAGCGAATTATTGAAATGAAAATGAACCTAGTTTGTGTCAAGCGGACGTTAAACCCCATCTCTCTCTCTCTCTCTCTTGTGGAAACATGGTGCCAAATCCATTACAGTTCTCCATCTTGGTTACATGCTAATATGAAGAAGATAAACTTAATCCAGAATGAAGTTCAGACCAATTAATCAAGAAAAAATAGATCAAAATTCACATATTCCCTCTTCCCCACCTCCAGATGTTTCGTTGTTGAACAAGTGGTGCGTCGTTGTCTATGACCGTCAACCGTATCCGGGACACATCAAGGATTTTGATGACACTTCTGTGGAAGTAAACTGCATTACCAGAATAGGCAAAAACCGATTCTTCTGGCCTACGATCGTTGACATAATGTGGTATGATTTTGATTATGATGCTGTATTGTCTCTTATTCCAGAACCAACATCGGTTACCGCCAGACATGCGTATGTATGTACAGATTGATAGAATATATTGGGAATGGGATGCCATAATGCAAAGACTCGACCTAGATTAACAAAATAAAGTATTACAAATTTTAAGCTGTGTTTTATTTCATCCCGTTGCTTTCGTCATATCCGTAACGATCTTTTCATATCCAACACGAAAAGTCATCTTCGTCACTCACCATATTCAGCCCAATTGTGCGGTCTAATAATATAATAGCTTGTCGTATTTCTGTTGATGCTTATAAATTAATTAGTGTTCGTAAATTATCCATGATAAATTTCAATTTTCTGCTGTTCATATTCCGTTCTAAAATGGGGTTAACAACTCATAAATATCACCCGGAAACCATTTTCGTGCGCGCCATTGAAATAAAGTTAAAATTTTTACGAAAATAATGCTTTAGATGAGCAAATCAATGGTGAATACTGTTTGAAAGTGAATATGTTTTTCAAAATTCAATTTCTGTCTTGTCACGACTAAGTGTAAAGATAAAAATATATTATATTATACTACTAAGTACATTCGTAACGGAAATGACACCTGCGTTTTATGGACATTGAATAACCCCTGGAAAAAGAAAAAAAAAATGCGTTGCTGTTCTCTGCTCGGTGTTTTGTCCTATTTAACAATGGTATATCGACACAATAAAAGTAAAATAGAAAGTAGAAATAACTTTTCTATTCCAGAAAATATGTTCCTGAAAAGCCGGGATTACCGGAGAATGACCCATCTAGCGTTTTCCGATCAAATGGGGAAATAAACATAACGATTTTACAAATAAGTTGATTCAATATGTTGAAAGTAAAAAAATTGTATTTTATAATTTCTTTAATTTCATAAAAAATCAACTGAGCGCAGGCACTGAACAAAGCAGTATGAGTATGCAAATGCGGGTGATCCTTGGAAAATTTGCCCTGAATAGACATATATTGTATTGGTGCTTCCAACAAAATCAGTGTATAAAACATCAAAGTTGATTAGCCCCTTTGCTCACGGGGCCCCCGCGGGTGGCACCAGACGTTACGGAAGAAGAAAGCAGGTTAAAGATTGCGTTTCTGTACCTAAAATAATAGAACACGACAAACTTTACAGACTGAATGAGTGATAGTTTATTGCCAGACAACCTGTATTATGACATGACAGTTGTCCCTAGAGTCTTCATGAACGGATCGATAGCCAATGGTGACTACAAAATAAACGAACTCATAAGATTTATTAAAAACTGATAGTCAGTTAGTATTTAAACTTTCAAAGAATTATGTTCACTAATTAATTTATATTATTAGTTGAGATCACGGTTTATTGACATACTTATTTTAATGTATTTTTGTGCACTTGCATTTTCTCAGTTATAATAATGTATCGTCATTCGGGACGAATGCTTTTCAGGAAAGGGGGTAGTGTTACGAATTATTTAGACGGCTAGCTGTCATTTCAGTCGCTTTGTTTACATCCAGGCCTTTCGCCGGTCTCGTTGTCACGTTAAACCGGATGTGCACTTCCATGGTGGAATTTAGCTAATTTTCACCATAAGTATATATTGTCAATTAATGAATTCCTTGTAGGCTACATGAATTACTTTTAAAACTTACATTATAGTTCATTTTACTTACATATTTAGTAGATACAGCTTAAGATTCCCCGCTTCCATTTACCGCGATGTTTTAAACTGTTAAGACTAAGACTAGTAAGAGACGAGCGCGTGCCATTTCAAGCTGACGACTGGAAATCCCATGTCGGGATTGGATAATATCGTCACGTGATACCTATGTAAGCTCCTGGCTCAGTTTCACGTCTGCTATAGGCCTAGCCTAGACAGTGATCAACGTTTAGTCTAGACATAGAAATATATTTCTATGGTCTAGACCAAAGCCGTATATAGATAAAGTTGCGACAACTGTGAAGCCAGAAATTTCATATGACGTCATGAAAATATGACGTCAAGTGCACAAAGACGCCATCTTGGGTCCCAAGTATTTGTACCTACTCACTTTCTATTTTATGTCCTATCATACTGTTGTGTTTAAGTTGGCTGCCAATGACAGGGATGTAGATGGATATCTCATAGAATTCCGCGAAAAAGAGATAAAATATACATTTTTTAAACGAAAAGTATAGCTGAACAAACTATTATTATTATTATACAACAAAAAGCGCACATTATTGTTATAATAATATAGTCCAATTCATAAGAAAATGAAATGAAAGATACACCAGATAAAAGCGCTATTAAATATATTTAACTTGCATACGCTTTTAAAAATCAGATTTTTTGTGCAGACGGGTAAAGTGAAAAATTAAAAATTTAAATTAGCCTATATAGTAATTTGGAAGATAAAACCTTTTTGCCTTCTAGCCGGCAAAATAAATGCCTGAAATTCCATTATTTTTTGGTCTGGAGCCATTCCGGATTGGGTCATCAATCATTAATTATTTCATCAATTTTTCGAAAATAGAAATTTCTTTAAATTGACTAGATAAAACATTTAAAATCAGTGTAGCGATGATGATCATGTTGTATGTGGCCGGTGACTTTAACGGGCCACCACGCCATCACTGGGGTCTGGAATGGGCTGGTATAATAGACTTTGTGGGCTGGGTGTTGGCCGGAATTCGGAATCCTGCGATGGGGATTCCAAATTTGATCCGAAAATTTCATCGGATTCACCCGACGCTGTCGCCAGAAACGTCTGCCGATGGTTCGTAACTCAAAAAAAAAAATCAATTTTAAGGCCTCAGCAAAATTTGATGTTGCTGGTCTTGACGATACAATGATAATACGTTAATTAATATGACGATATGATAATTTCACAGGTTGATGGTTGTAAATTACTTGCAGGTCGGGGTTTTGGCCTAAATTAATCGATTGATGAGATATATTATTTGACAGAGATTATAATCAGATATGCCACCAAATCGCATATTTGGGATTCATTTTTCATAATTTATGGGGGAGAGCCCACGGACCCCCATCCGGGCTTCGCGGTCAGTAAAAGGGGCCGCTCCGACACGGGAGCCCGAGCCGGTTCCCGGCCCCAATCCGCCCCTGCGCCCATGAGTAAATAATAATATTAATCTAATATATAAACCTCACAAATTTAACAGATACAAATAATGTACATGTTATTCCATAGGTAGACGTACATTGAAGGTGCCCAGTGAAGGAGACGCAGTTGCTTTAGAGTTTGTCCGACACCTTTGGGTATTTGCGTCCCATACCCAGTGAAATAATCATGCTTTTCTGATGCTCAACTAGTATCAAATATATACTCTTCATAAAAAGTAGGGGATATTCAGAAACAATACAAAACTGCGGAAATGCACTGCTGTTTTTATTAGAGGTAACCAGTGTATGTTAATAAAAGGCCAATGCCCTACACATGAATATAAACATTTCATATGGGCGGCTTATCTGACGGTCCCTTTACACTCGCAAATAGATACACCGTCAAAAGTGAAAAAGAACGTTTTTGATTTTTGTCTTAAAAATGAGTAATTGCTCCACCAATCCTCAGGCATTCAGCAATTCGTCGTTGCATGCTCTTAATGAACTGTCCAGTCACGATTTGGGGCAATCTGACCCACTCCTCTTGCAGTGCGACGACTAATTCTTGCAGTGTTGTCCGTTGACGTCGACGAACACATCTCCCGATCAAATTAAACGTAACACACTACAGCAAAGATACGCTATTATGCAAGAACCGATAGGAAAGCAAACATGGATAGATACACCAGCACGCGGCAGTTTTCATCAACCCTTCCTTGAAGTGTCAAATTTGACAATGAACCCTCGTGTATGGCGCTATTGCGTGTAGCATGTGCCGCTCAGTGGTTCTGTTGGGGCGATAAGTTCTTCATATGTGAACATACTCTCAAAGCATGTCTAGTGTCCATGACTACACATATTACAACCTGCATAGGTATTTGCATTTTAATATCCCCTACTTTTTTTTTGAAGAGTATATCGTGCCTGTTACAAATCGCCTCGAGCATGTTCCACACATCTCAACATTTATCAGCGTTTTGTTTAATCTATAAAAGCCTACATTCCTACACAATGTTTTGTTTAGTCAAGTGAAACAAGAAAATGTATAGGCTAAATGGAACTATAGAACATGTACACCTTAATGTCGACAAATACGTAAAACTATCAAATAAGATATTCCTATGATATGATTCAACCGAAAGGTCCTATATATGCATGATATATCTACATTCAAGTTAAACGAACCGCATCTATTCATTTCAAATCTTGCATCGAGCTGAATAAATTATGTGTTTTATAACATCAAGTTTTTACACCTCGTCTTTTGCATCTAGATGTTTAAAGCGCGTTAACAATATATTCATTTAAGAGAAACTATGTCATTTCGTGATTAATATACCACATATTACAAGTCATACCCAACGGAAAGAAATGACGATTAATGAAAATTCCACCATTTTGAATTCAAGAATTCTCGAAATTAAATTTTTGAGATTATCGCTGCCCTTTTATTACCAAATTAATGGGGTTTTATTTTTCTTTTCTTTTTTAATTTGGCAGTTACTTTGAAAGAAATGCCCGCCATCAAATGAAAAATACATTTTTAAATTGATGTTTTGTCAAATTCGATTTTTCAACACACTTCGCTTGCATAACCACTCTGTGTTTGAGGAATTTAAAAATAAATTATTTATCCTACCACCACTGAAAGACACTGATTACGATATAGCGCTCTTGATAATTCCCGAAGAACGCCAAATTGAATTATGTTAATCATGTCATTTTGCCTTGGTCGATTTTGAGTATGATTTTGTCTGACATATTATCATTGAACCAAACCGCATTGATTTCTTTTGCAATTTGTTTAGTATAAATTGTAGCCCGTAAAACGTTATACCAAGAAAAAATAAAACGTTTTGTTAAGTAAACCTACATGACGCCATGACGTCATAGTTTTTATGGCGTCATAGTTGGGACTCTTGGGACCCAAAATGGCGCCTGTAAATGAGTTGTCGTAACTTTCCCTATACAGGGCTTTGGTCTAGACTGGACAACCTGCTCTAAATGACGTCAGGCTGGTTCCCACGTCACTGCGCTAGCTGACTTCAAGCTGAAGTATGCAATAAAGATGTCAACACCTGTCCAATTAAATGGTGCGGTAGTTTAGGTTTAGCTTGTGGATTAGAGCCGAAACTATGCAATTTTTTTCTCAATAATGGAATTTAACGGAACAATAATTAATATTTTGGAATTTGAGAAATACGGCAATAAATCAAATGCAATATGACTTATTATTGACTATGATGAGCGATTTGCCATAGCCGGCGGTAGGCCTACGGTTGTATCTGATTATTATAAGAGCTGATTTTAAACTGTCGCTTTGTTTGGGTTTAAGATAACAAGATGTCGCACGATCAACGTTTAAACTTAATTTGGCTAGCAATCTAAGACATTAAAGAAAAGCTTAACAAATCTTCTAGCTTATTCATTTTAACGCTGAACGCCATCATTAGGGATACCCGTCTATTTTTAGTAACACCACGTCAAAACATGGCTGCCCGCTACCTGTCTCTATATGCAAGTCAGAAAAGGAGTGACGTAGGAGCGAGTCTGACGTATTAGAGCAGGTTATCCAGTCTACGTTTAGTCCTACTGTCAGTACTTAGTCTTATTTGATATTATAAGACTTATAATAATAATTATTACCAAACCATGGAAAGATTTAATGGTAAGAAACGAGTCAGTCTGAATATTAAGTCAATTTATAAATTATATCTTAAAGATAGTTAGGCTATTTATTATTATTCGATGCGGGGAGTGAGCCTGCGCTTCGACTATTTCGTGCGATAGCCTAGCCCTAGTCCAATTCCGACTATTTAGGCCTTGTCACATAATTGACTAACACTAACTAAGCTGACTTAGCCAAGTTTGTTTTGTTTTTTTTGAATCAGTCCCAACTACTACCCAAGACAAAGGAACATATTATGATGCATAAGAATATACTTGAATACAATTCTATACTATAAATAATACTATTGACATTGTCATTATATATAACAAATTATTATAAATGATAGGGCCTAACATATTATTACCGTCGCCACCATATCCGCGGTATACTTGAAATATATTTTATTATTATATCATTAATATCAATAAAACTTATAGATTTTTTATTAATGCCTTGTTTCATTTCTTTTGGTCGAATGCTAGTTATGGAGTCGAACCCACAAGGATTGCTCTGAGCTCTTTGGCGAGCCGCAAAGCCAATAGACAGCCCCGTGCCCGTGGCGTTACAGGCCTACCGACGTACCGGGAGGCGGGATGTCTATAGGCTACACTAATCACTAGCACTACTACTCGACTAGAGCCAAGGGGTTATTATCTATTGCCTAGACGAGTACAGAAGCCGAGGAGTAGCGTACAGAGCAGGGATAAGTCGCAGTTACAACAGGCCTGATTCGTAGCCGAAACCTAGCGCAGTAAATTAAAAATACATACAATACAATCGATCCAAAGTCGTATAGATTCTTCTTTTCACGCTAATTTCCGACCCAATCTCGCACCAGATAGCTCACAATACCGAGTGAGAAAGACGAGATAGTCCAGTCCCTTGTTAAGTGGTCGACAGTAATTGTTATCTACTGTTATTGTACCGTACGGGACGGACGGCCTGCCGTTGTTACAAGTAGTGTAAGGATTTTGTTATCAACAAATTCCTTGTAGTAGTAGTGGGTAGCTGGACCTGGTGTGGACACAGTGAGGCATCTCAACTGTAGACAGGCATAGTCAAGCAGTAGTAAGAAGTTTTATTTTAATCCCTTCAAGTGCCTGTGACAGGCAGCTAGATTGGGATGACGTTCAGATCACTAGGCCTACTACAGCCTGCGTGATCCTGCTGATATATCGATTTATTCAAACACAGTACACAGTAAACGACCTTCTATTCAGACAGCAGTAATTAGAGTTATTGATAAACAAAAAATGTTGGCTAGGGACGTCTGCAAATTTGTAATCGGCTAGAGCTACTTGCCACATGTGGTAGGCTAAGTCTCCGTACTGCAATTATCAACCGATTTCAATGACACTTACAGATCACGATAACATTAATAATATCTCAGTGTATCCAAAATTTCGACCACTTCCGGTAAGCAGTTTCCGAGATATCAGGTTACCACTCATTTCATGTGGCACGGCTACAGAGCGCAATTACCGACTGATTTCAATGAAACCTGCAGATTATAATCACAATAGGCGAAATTTCGATCACTTCCGGTTAGCGGTTTCCGAGATATAAGGTCTAGAGCACAAGTGATCTAACTACAAAAATCCCATTTTTAGAAATCTGACCTCAAAGTCTAAACCATGTGCATTTCACACCAACATTGGTACCCAATTCAAATTATTACTGAATATTATAATAGACGTTGAGGGCCATCTCTGTCCATCTGCCCGCTTCAATCTGACATTTTAGATAGATCACTTGAACACAAGCAAATTATCCAACTTAGATTAAAAACTGGAGTTATATCAATTGTCACAAGACAATTTTAGTATGTATTGGTCACTGTATTTAGTCAAAAAAGCATTCACTGCTGCCTGGATCACCAGTTATCACTTCCGGTTAGCGGTTTCCGAGATATCAGGTTACCACACATTTCATGTGGCACGACTGCAGACCACAATTATGAACCGATATCCATGAAACTTACAGAATATGATAACATTAATAATATCTAAGAGTAGCCGATATTTTGACCAATTCCGGTTAGCAGTTTCCGAGATATCAGGTTACCACACATTTCATTTGGCACGGCTACAGACCGCAATTACCAACCGATTTCAATGAAACTTTTTCGATTATAATTACATTAATAATATCTCACAGGAGGCGAAATTTCGACCACTTCCGGTTAGCGGTTTTCGAGATATAAGGTTATCACAAATTTCATGTGGCACGTCTGCAGACCACAATTATTAACCGATATCCATGAACCTTACAGAATATGATAACATAAGTAGGCCACATAATATAAGGATTAAAGATACATTATGGGAGATTCAATAACGAGTTGGCAGTTCTCACTATAATAATTAAAAACTAGATAACGTAAAGGCAATTTGCTGAAAATTTCATTCAAATTGATCCACTATGAACCGAGAACTAAGCAAATGAAATTTCTGCCTAGCCTCGGTCATCATTACAAAAATCAGTACGATAAACAGCATAGTCTCGATTATGCACTTAATCGTTTAATCGAGAAGGAAAATTATGCAGTAAATCGGCTCACAATCCACTTAAGATCGCAGCCTAGCGATGCCATCTAGAGTTGATTATGGTCTGGATAGGTTAATTAATGTCTAATTAATAATTTAGATAACATTTCAGGCCTAAAGAAAGACCTGCAACAAGCAGATTTAGCTCTTGTATAATGTATGTTTAAGGAATAAGGGAGAAATAAAACATTTTTTTTTTCTTTTTGAAAATATAGGCTTAAGTTTTAAAATAATTCAACAAAATTATAAAGTAAATACTATTTGTGTCTAATCCCTACAGGTAAAATACCTCACAAATAAGTAGGATTAGCAAGTTAAGGGTACTGCAATCTTCTATATATATTTGTGACTGTCGTTTGTCTATCTGTTTGTCTGTCTGTCTGTCTGTTCGGGGTTGGCGGCTACACTAGGTCTGCCCCGAGTCGGAAATTTGGGGTATAGGGGTAGCTCGGACCGGGGAGTAACAAAGGCCAGGTGGCGTTAGTCTACCACTTCCGGTTTCGGGGTTATGACCTCCGAGCGAAGCCGGTCTGTTCGGGGTTGGCGGCTACACTAGGTCTGCCCCGAGTCTGAAATTTGGGGTATAGGGGTAGGCTCGGACCGGGGAGTAACATAGGCCAGGTGGCGTTAGTCTACCACTTCCGGTTTCGGAGTTATGACCCCCGAGCGAAGTCTGTCTGTTCGGGGTTGGCGGCTACATCTGCCCCGAGTCTGAAATTTGGGGTATAGGGGTAGCTCGGACCGGGGAGTAACATAGGCTAGGTGGCGTTAGTCTACCACTTCCGGTTTCGGAGTTATGACCCCCGAGCCAAGCCGGTCTGTTCGGGGTTGGCGACTACACTAGGTCTGCCCCGAGTCTGAAATTTGGGGTATAGGGGTAGCTCGGACCGGGGAGTAACATAGGCCAGGTGGCGTTAGACTACCGCTTCCGGTTTCGGAGTTATGACCCCCGAGCGAAGCCGGGTATCCTGCTAGTAAACACATAAATTTCTAACAGCCGCGTGGCCTAAAGGATAAGGCGTCTGACTTTAATTTAAGTTTAACTCAGAAAATATCGAGTTTCGTCTTGGTCGCCTTTTTTTTTTCTTAATGAAGTTAAATTTCCATTTAATCTTGTTGCATTTGTGGTTGGGAGAAAATTAATGATTCAAATATCGAATTGATTTTAAGATTTTATTACTTACTTTTAAATGTTTAAATAATTTAGCTCCTGTTTATCTCTCGGATCTTTTAGTTTTAGAACTTTATTCACCTGACCGAACATTACGTACATCAGATAAATTAGTCTTATTATATGGTCAGCGCTCTTTTAGTTATCAAGCACCTGTTTTATTGAATAATCTACCATTTAGTTTAAGATGTTGTACATCTCTATATTCTTTTAAAAAATAACTTAAAACACATTTATTTAATCAGGCTTTTTTTAACTGACTCGAACAGCAATCGTTAACATGTCCATAATCTTTTTGTTTATTTATGATTACATTGTCACTTTGTAAAGTGCCCCTGAACATGTTATATAAAGGGGCGCACTATAAATATGCTGTAATAATAATAAAATATTCTCAAATTGTGCGAAATATGAAAAAGCCTTTGTCGTTTGTTTCTATCAAATCACGTACGTGACGGCGTACAAATTGTTCACGTGACCTTATCGCTCGTCATGTAATCGCTGAATTAAACAAGACCCAAGATAATTTTATGTAAGCTCTGTCAACCTGAATGAAACATTGTAAGGCCTCACCTGTTCCCAGTTAGATGTTCTAATTCGAAGATGCCGATCCGCACAAATAATGCAGGACCTGGCTTTGTGCAGTGTCCCGTCTGCCAGGCGAGGTTTGTGAGACTTTTCTAAATTTTTAGTAAACACTACAAACTTCGCTTTATAACTTAGAAGTCGGATCTAAGTGGACTGACCAATTAGATCCGTGTTAGCCGAAGACCGAAATTCAATCTCAGCTCGATTAGAAATAAACTGCAAGAGCCGGGTAATTAACTGATTCAAAGTAGTATACGTTCTTGTCACGATTACAAAATTCATGAATGGTTTATCGGCCAGCCAAAAATCGTATCGGTGCCGATTAATCGGATGCCGTATAAATTCTATAAAGTCAATGTATGTACTGCGTTCCGAGGTTTTTTTTTCTTGTGATTGTTTGTTGATAAGTAAATTATAAAATGACGCGTGAACACTGAATAGCTGATTGTCTATTTATTAAGCTGAGTAAGACATTCCCGTGTTCTGACTTAAACCTACAGCTTTAACTGCTAATTAAAAATCCAATAGATTACAATTGATTAGTACAATTCCCCTACATAATATTTTAACATATATAGCGATAATCATATTGACGAAAAACAACAGAAGCCGCACAAGAAGGTACAAATAGAAAAAAACCCACGTGTCATTGAAAAATATGGCAAGATATACGGGGGGGGGGGGGGCGAATAGAAGGTCCTTCTGACTGGTAATGTCAGGAACTCGTTTATTCGATGTCTCGTACACGGTAACGGCACATACTGTTTGTGAATTAAATAATAAATTACAACTGGGTTTAGAATTAATTTATACTGGAGGAATTTCTGAGGTACGGAAGCATATAGGGGTCATGCAAAATTTTGTAGACGACCTCGAGATCCGGCGATCCTGTGATACTTTCTCGAGAACTCAATTTAATGTTCTCGAGATCCCCTAAAAATTTCTCGAGAATCTCCCATCCTGTGTTAACGATCTCGAGAATTCAAGTTAATGTTCTCGGGATCTTGCCATCCTGTGTAAATTTTCTCGAGATCTTGGGTATTTTTATGTGTGCGCGTAGTTTTAACGTATTTTCAATGCCCCACAACCTGTCGTTTTGGAGTTTACTCCCCCGCACACACAAACATACATACTTTCCGGAGAATCTTTAACGGATTTGTTCCAAATTTAGTGTAAAGCATTGGGGCCATGAGAGGACAGTCCCTGTCGCTTCTAGCGCACCTTATCGTTCTGGAGTTATCCCCCTTATCCGAAAAACTTGTTAACGCAATAGAGGCTACAGTTTTTAACCGATTTTGTTTTTCAAATGTGGTGTGGAGCACTAGGACCTTTCGGTTTTCAGTACTCCGCAAACTTCTGTTCGAGAGTTACCCTCTTTTGTCTGTATTTGACGACGAAAGGACGAACCCTATCGATATTCAGCATTCTGCGACCTTCTGTTCCTTAATATAACCCCTCGCCGCCCGCTCCCTGAAAGCCTTGTTCACGCCATAGAGACTTCACTTTTTAAATTCTGTGTGAAGCTTTATTTTGTTTATTTTCAGCAATATAAGGTTTTCTGTCCTAGAGATATAACAAGCACGTGAACACGATAGAGATTAGATTTCTTGAAGAATGCTAGATCCTTATTCAATTTATTAGACAACCAAGTTTTCCTTTCGAATAATCTACTGTTGAGGCATAGATGCTGCGTGGGCGTATCTCCACACTTTGCGTGGCTATCGTTCAAATTTCTTTGAATCATTAGTGTCATAAGCAGAGGAACCCTTTTAAGCATATAAAGATGAAAAACCTGAAAAACACGTGCAAACACAAACTCGTGAGGTCAATCGATGCAGGTTTGCTTAAACTGAACACGCACACGTTACTTGAACTGGAAAAACAAATTAAAATTGTTATTTTCATCTTTATTCGAAAATGCCGCGCCTTTCAAATCTAGAACGTCTACGTGCTATAGGTAGGCTCTATGCTGGCCAGGCTGTTGCAAGAGCCTTTAATTGTTCACGCCAGACAATAATTAATCTTAGAATGAGAGTGCTTCAAACTGGAACTATTGCCGACCGCCCAAGGGCGGGAGCGCCACGTGTGACGTCACTCCAGGAAGATCAAGCAATACAATTACGTCATCTTAGAAACAGATTTGTCACTGCAACCTCCACAAGGATAACTGCACAAACTGTTCGAAATCGCTTGCAGGCTGCTGGACTTCGAGCTCGGAGGCCCTATAATGGACCAATATTGACACCTCTTCATCGTCGTAACCGACTTGTGTGGGCCACAAGACACATAAGATTTACTGGAATTCGGTTGTCTTTAGTGACGAATCTCGATTCACTTTGAGATTTGCCGATGGCAGGGTCCGAGTGTACCGTAGACGAGGTGAACCTTACGCTCAAGTATGCGTCAGAGAAGTTGACCGATTTGGTGGCGGCAGCGTCATGGTTTGGGGTTCTTTTTGTGCACATGGACGTTCTCCTCTTGTTGTTGTCCAAGGGAACTTAAATGCAGTCCAGTACAGGGATCAGATTTTGCAACCTGTTCTTCTTCCGTTTATGCAGAGACATGGGCCTTTGACTAACGTTTCAACAACTTAATGCTCGACCCCATGCATACAGCAATTGCTACCCAGAATTTTTTAAACAATGCCAATGTCCAAGTCCTGGATTGGCCGTCGCTTAGCCCCGATCTTAATCCTATTGAACACATCTGGGACGAACTGGGTCGACGTTTTCGTCAGCAAGTGAATCCACCACTGACAGTGCAGGACCTTCAACATGCTCTTTCTGAGCAGTGGGGACGTCTTCCTCGGGTAGTATTTACTAATGTTCTGAGATCCATGAGAAGACGTTGTGTGGCAGTACGAGACGCTAGAGGAGGCCACAACCGTTACTAAACACTTTATTCCGATTGTTCTCCAAGTCTGTGAATTTCATTTTGGGGGGTACTGTGACATCACGAACGTTATCAATGTCAAGGACATTCGGCGAGACGTATTCTTGCTTTCTGTTGATGTCAAGGTCGTCATAAACCAAATATTAAAAATCTAGTCCAAAAAATCCCGAGTGTCAAGTTTTTAATTTGGCTGAGTATATGTCAAATTTAGTGTAAATTATGGGTACCCTATCGATTGTCCGTTTATTCTTTCATTAGTTAGCAGTTTTCCTTTGTAACAAATGTTAGATTTTTTTTTTATCAACTTTGGTGCGAAGTATTGGGCCAACGGTTGCATCACAACGTGGATACACTATCATATAAGGTTTCATATAAACTCAGGATCTCGAGAAAATTTACACAGGATGTCCATTTCTCGAGAACATTAACTCGAACTCTCGAGAATTTACACAGGATGTCAATATCCCAGGAAAATTATCAGGGGATTTCGAGATTATTAAATTGAGATCTCGAGAAAATTACCAGGGACCTTATTCACGAAAACTTAAACTAAGTTAAAACCGAAATTTTAAGAAATACTGCAACTTCATTGGATATATGCAAATTGATTTTACTGGTCAGCCAATCGAATTGCAGTATTTCTTAAAATTTCGATTGTATCTTAGTTTAAGTTTTCGTGAATAAGGGCCCAGGTGATCACGGGATTTCGAGAAAGTATCACAGGATCGCCGGATCTCGAGACCTTCTACAAAATTTTGCATGACCCCTATACGCTTCCGTACTGAGGGAATCTTTCGATTATTTAATTGTTGGAGCATTGTTTTCTTCTTTATAAAACAGTATTTTATTAAAATTACATTGGCAATTTATCACTCCTAAAAAGGCACAGTCAATTCCAGTCTCGTCCAGTATGCATTCAGTCCACTTATTATATATAATACCCATGAAATTATCATGTTTGCCCGTTGTTGACAGGGAAAATTCTATTATTGCATCGCGTCAAATAGGCGGATTTTAGGCAAAATGATAGGGGAAATTATTTTGGGAATACCTAACCGCGTTTTAGGCCATCGGTACGAAACTGACTTTGTCAAATTCTGAACATACCGCCGGTTCGACTTAGGCGAAGGAAAAAAGCCTGAATTGGATCAAAGATCAAAGGGTCCAAACGATTTTGTCCGAGTTGAGCGAAGATCCGACTTATACGAATTCGACTTATGCGAGGTTTACTGTATTTAAAATGTGAATAACATTTATCCTGGATCAGTGGATATTGTCATTATTATAATGGTCTGCTAAATTTGAGGTTTTTGATGCTGACCGATGCCTATATAATAAACAATAATATTGCTAGAAGAATTTCTCAAAAGAATAGTACGCCTATAACGTACTATTAATTTTTATAGGTAATTTAATGGAATTTGGGCAGGTGAATAAGATTGTATAAGATCGATTAAAAAAGATAACTAAAGATAATGTGTATCGTTTTACGATTATAATTGTAATATATAAATAATAAGTAACAATCATTCATATACAGCCGCAAATCATTGAAATCACTCAATAAAAGCATAAGTTAGTACAGTAATTTAAAGAAGCTGTCGTTAATTTAAATCGATCTTATGTCACCACCTTTTTTAACTGTAATGTTTTGAAATGAATTTATATCGATTTTTAGGTTTTTTCAGTAATTAGTGTTGTTTTTTGGATATTTAGTGATTTTTTGGCATTTAGCATTTTTCAGATTTTTTCGGTTATTAGTATCAAATATTTTTTTTTCAGTGTTTTTAGGCGGGTACTTTTTGGACTTTTTTTTTTAGAATTTTTCGGAAATTTTCGGTATATACATTAGTAATTAAAATAAGTCAATCTGATTGGATATAGTCACACATACAGCTGTCTAGTCGTTCGGGTGAGATGAAAAACCAAGGTCCCCCGAACACATTGGCTTGCACATATAGGATCCCTTTGGCAGTTGGAAGGAAATAAAAGAGTAGGCCATAGCGCTGCTGCCCCGGGCAAAATAGATTGTGCAAAGATTTAAAGTGGAAACATTCTTGTTAGTTAGTACAGGGCTTATGTCAAAGCCCCAATGTGTGGTCAAGTTTCAGTTTGAGTTAGCTCTTTAAATTTTTAACTTTGTCTTCTGAACCACATCGTGGATTTTAATTTTAACCAAATTTGGTGGTAGATACATTTATATGCTACTGGTGATCTTTATTCTGATTTGTTCAGATAAGGTAGATAATTAATGGCCCAAGAGGACCATTCAGGACACGATAGCATGGCAGAATGTAGAACACATACAGAATGGCATGCATATAATAGTACTAATTAGATAAAATACATGTACATATCACAGGATGACATGTATGATTAAATACAGGTGATAAAAAACATACATATCACATAGATTAGATACATAAATGATAAAACAAACAATAATACTTCATAGAAATATCAAAGGTAGCTCATATCTCATTGTCTCATAGGGGTCAAATTTTAACATTTTTAGACTTTTAGGTTAAGGTCGACAGACATATGAACCTTGAAGGACAATATTGCTGTCATTCATGATCACATATGTGATAGAACTCGTTAAACACATTCCAAATATAATTTTAAGACAAAGATCACATATCCTCTCACAGTCTCATATAACAACTTTTGGTTTTCGAAGGAATTATTAGTGAGCAAAATTTCGTCCGTGTATCTGTTATCACTCGTCACTTCAGTCAGTTATAACTCTTGTTTTCCTTTTGTATTCGTCACAACACATCTATCGTAGCAATGATCTCTGTGTTAAAATTATATTTGGAACGTGTTAAACCAGTTCTGTCACATATGTGGTAATGACTGATAGCAATATTGTCCTTTAATTCCCGATGCACCATTTTAGAGCCATAGAAATCTCTCGCAAACTACAATATTGTGAAAGATTAATCTCCAAAAGGAATATCCATCCAAAAATGGTCCGATTCTACTCATTATTTACAAAGAAATGTGGAAATGAAATTTCATTGATCTATGTAGCTTCCCTGTGTAATAAGCTAACTTTCATTTTGTTTGTCTGCGAGAATTTATTGGTAGTCCTGTTTTAAATACGATCGAATCTAAGTCGGGACATTAGTATTTTCATTTTGTTTTCTTTATTAAATATTAAATCAGATGGATTAAGCTTTGAAAAATTTGATATTTTAGAAAAAATCACTACTTATAGGGACAAATTTAGACATTCCGACTTAAAGGGACAAATTTAGACATTCTGACAGATTTTCGACAATATATCTTTGGGTGAGGCTTATGTTGAATTTGAAAGTCTCTCACTTGTGTGGTTGTTTTGGTGGGGGCATCTTAGATGCATAAAATGCTGATTTTTTTTTTTTGAACATTTTCAGTCATATTTGGTGGTTCTTTTTTAGATTTGATTAGATAATTTGACTGTCTCATAGAGGTAAAAATAAGGTTCGAAATTAACATGTGCAGACATTAGTGACTTCTCATAAACTAGATCTGGACTAGGACACTTTTTTGGAACACTTTGAATGGT
Organism: Patella vulgata; assembly: GCF_932274485.2. Classification (NCBI taxonomy): domain Eukaryota; kingdom Metazoa; phylum Mollusca; class Gastropoda; family Patellidae; genus Patella; species Patella vulgata. The sequence goes on along the minus strand of NC_065884.2, from coordinate 60,433,613 downwards.
CAAATTTAGTTAATTTACACTTTAGTATGTATACTTGAAATAACATCGCATGGCCCCATAGGGATTTGACAGAACCAACTTAAAAGGACAGATGAAAGATTCAAATTATTAGTAGGCCTATGTTGGTTAAGTGGGTAAGACGCTGACTCGCTACTCGATCTGCATTGGCCAAGAAAGTTCATCAGGATTTTCCAGCGTGGTTTCCCCTTGTCAGTAGAGCAGGATGGAGGGCCTGACAAGGACAGCTGTCTAGTCATTTGGATGGGTAGAAAAACTGAGGTCCTGTGTATACATTGGTGTGTATGTAAAAGATCCCTAGGCAGTTAGAATTTGATATAAGAGTACACCATGGTGCCGCTGCCCGCGCAATATTTCCCTCATAGCGCTCTGTATCGGGTATGCCTGTCTTCATTAGCCCAGTCGGAGCAGAACAGTAGGACGTTAAACCCAATTTTATTTTCTTGATAGAACATAATTAACCAAAATGATAATGCTGAGCGATAAAGCCAATATAGACACCTATTTTCGATGATTTTTTCAGTCACAGTCCATTAAAAGGAGAACTAAAAGATGGAGTCTATGCTGCAGATTGTCAAAACTGTGGACATTTTTTCAAGTTTAGAGCTGAAGGTCCAGTTCGATCAACTTTTTCTATGACAATAAATGGACAAAGTTACACAGGTAAACTTAGCATTTCCTCCTTCTATTAATGAATGTTGGTAGAAAGAGGTGGGGAAGGGGGAATATGTGAATGTTGATCTATTTTTTGTAGATTTATTGATCTGAACTACATTCTGGATTAATTTTATCTTCTTAATATTTTCATGTAACCAAGATGGTTGTAATATCAATTGGAAAACAGCTTTAAATCAGAAATGTGAAATTTTCACAAACAGTTTTTGATTTCGTATGAGAGAGAGAGGGGGGGTTTATCATCCACTCGACACAAACTAGGTCATTTCAGGACTAACATATAGTTCAATTTTATTTCAATAATTCGCTTGCTTTGGAACACACTAACTATGATTCGAACTATGCATCATTGATTTGACTAAGTTTAACAATAAGCATTTTCTGGTCGGGGTTTAAATGATAACCAATTTGTTTTCTCCGTGCTTTATGAAAAGAAAGAAGTGCAAGTAATTAATTAATTAAGGATTAAGATGGGGCACATTAGCCTTACTGATGGCCTGCTTTTATTTGTAGTTGATAACTCGTATCCAGGAAGTACGTCTCTAAATGAGTTTTTACGTCAGAAAGGAATATCCCCAGGAACTAAAGTGATGTGTATAGAGGGAGGATGTGGTGTATGTGTCGTGTCGGCCACCATAATGGATCCAGTCATAAGTAAACCAAGGACTTATACTGTTAATTCTGTAAGTTTTTTTAATTCCCAAATTATAGTGTTGAAATGAATTAACACACTACTTTTCGGCCAGACTGGGCTAATATAGTTCAGCTCTGAACGTAGGTCTCATTACACTCGGAGGGTAATGAGACCTACGTTCAGAGCTGAACTAGGGCTAATGATGATGAGCATATGCCATGTTGAGTGCTATGAGGGAAGTTTTGCCTAGACAGCTGCACTACACCCTACTCTTATTTCAAATTCAAATTGTCAATTGTTATTTTACATGCACACCAATCAGGTAAGTGCTGCCATGATATATCTTGGAATTGATGTGTAGGCCTATTCGACTTATAACAAAAGCTGTTCTTCCAAAAGAAAATGTGCCTAGTAGTTTGAATGGGATAAAAAACCAATTGTGTACATATTGGTTAGCAAGAACCCTTGGCAGTTGAAATTCTGTGAAGAGTAGGCATAAATACAGCTGTCCAGGTAATATTACCCACCTTGCTTTCTATGTAGAGTGGTTGAAAATCTAGGTGTCTGGACAAAATTTGTCCACCTAATTACTTTGCATATAATATAACCTCATTATTTGCATAAGATAGATGTATGTATATTTTATACCTGTATTTATTACTGTTATGCACATACTACTTACTACATGTCATGATTATGTGTATATTACAGTGTTGTATACCATATTATATATATGTGTGTGTATAAATAGCAGTGTTATATTATATCATGATTATGTGTATATTACAGCGTTGTATATATCATATTATCATGTATATTATAGTGTTGTATATAATATATTATATTATGTGTATATTACAGTGTTGTGTACCATTGTTACAATGTGATGGTTGGGATATAACTACAATAGAAGGTTTAGGTAACACTAGAGATGGTATTAATCCTATACAACAACGTCTAGCTGATTATAATGGTACACAATGTGGTTTCTGTAGTCCCGGTCAGGTCATGTCTATGTACAGGTCAGATATTATTTGCATATTAAAGTGATCATACAACATATCCCTCTTCGACCAAAGTGCTTTTACAGCTCCTCTGTGTAACAGTTGTGACACACAATATACTGAAATTAACAGATGCCAGCTAGTGGATATGTTAATAAGCCCTCAAAATCAAATCATCTGGAACAATAAGCATATAAAGATTAACAAAAAACCTTTAATAGATAAAGAATTGATGAATGATAATATTTTATTTTTGGTTGACTGTAGAGAAGACTTTTTAATCAATAGGATAATGAATAGTAATAAAATATTAAGAATGAAAAGCGTTTGCTTAGCAGTTAAAGAGTTTTTGGATACAATCGACTACGAACCTACGCCTATAGTAAGAAAACAAAGCGTGTTTGATATTATTAATAACAACTGTATAAATATATATAAAAAATCACTAGATAAGATTAAAGCAAAAGACATTTATTCAATACGAGTAGATTCTAAATACAGTAAACCATTAGCAATAAGTAAATGGGAAGAAGAGAATAGTTTTATACTTGAAGAACGTGAAACCTCATGTATATTCAATTTGGTCTATAAAACGAGCACTGATACTAGATTACAAAATTTTCAATTTAAATACCTCCATAAAATTATATATACAAACGACCGTTTATTTAAAGTCCAATTAAAGGAGTCTTCATTGTGCGATTTTTGTTATTCAAATATAGAAACCCCGGAACACCTTTTTATATACTGCAATTACGCCCAGGTAATATGGAATGATTTACATGAAATCTTCTCAACTAATGACATTTCATTACAATTACAACTTACGAACATTCATTTCGGTTTTCTGAAAGAAACAGTTTTTAAATCATATCGTGAATTCTTATTTGTAAATCATTTAATATTTTTAACAAAATACTACCTCTACAAATCGAAAATAGAAAATATCAGACCGACAATTATTAATTATCGAAACTACCTAAAAGGTAAACAACAGATAGAAAATGAATTAAACGAAACCTTAGTAAATAAATGGGATTATACCATATGAATATTATGCATACCTCTAGTATTCCATTCCTAGTATTCCAACCCCTTAATACCTGTAGCTATCTCTGTATTTTTTTTTTTTGTTTAGTTTTTTTTATTAGATTTTATTTTCTTTGTGAATATATTTGTTCTACTCATTGTAATATAGTATAGCCTTCAACATTAAACCGAGGCTATCTGTATGATGCTACACACTGTGATTGTAATATGTGAACTATGTACTATGCTGTTATTGATTATTTAAAATAAAGATTTTTAAAAAAAAAAAAAAAAAAAAAGCTAGTGGATTGCGCTAATGAAGACGGGTATTCGCCATACAATATCATAATATGTTGTGAGAGAAATTTTGCCCGGACTACTGCATTAGTCTACTCTTATTTCGAAGAGTCAAGAGATCTATACATGAGTGCCAATGTTTTTAATTCCATCTGAAAAACTGGACATTGTTCTTGTCAGGACATCTGTTCTGCAACACTGACAATGGAAAAACCATGCCGTAAAATCTGGAATGAACCCTGAACCTCATCTGTAGTTTACTAGTGTCTTACTCACTGGTCAACTAGGATCTCAAGTAGAATGTCTAGGGTTCAAAGAAGAATCTCAGGATTTTTAAACCATATGGCTCCAACAGTGGAAATGATGCTGTCTGGGCAAAATTCTCCTCTCTAACGTTGCATATGTGATAAAATTAACCATATGTTAGTCTAAAAAAAAGACTGAAGTGTTGTGTTGACGATAAATTAATGTCTTTTCATTTCCACTCGAGGCGGAAAATATGCAAAATTGAGAAAAATCTGTCCACCTATGGCAAAGATATAATTGTTTTAATTTTCAAATATGTGAGTGGTTAATATCTATTATATATGGCAGATGAAGTTGTTTAAATCTTGAAATGTTGTACCCATTCTTGAGTATTTATCCAGCCCGGTTTTCACTTTTGTCAACGGTGCAAAACAGAAACCCATGGTAAGGGACAACATCTAGTTATTCTGATGGGACAAAAAAAAAACTGAGGTACTTTGTATAATTTGTCTACCTTCATCTTTGAAGCGTTAATTATGTTTTTTATAAATAGTTTATTGAAGACCAATCCCCAGCCTACCATGGAAGAAGTAGAACAAATAATGGATGATGTAGTATGTCGATGTACAGGTTGGTCATTCTTACTAACCCTTCATTATGTGCGTCCAGGTCACCACAAAGTGTCCACAGGAACCAATCCCTAAGCCGTTTCGATTTCTAACCTCGCATTTTTATGTCCCATATGTGATTATGTTAACACAATATTTTCCTCTTTCTCCCCTTTTTGCCAATCTGATTAAAACACAGATCCTATTTTTTTTTACGTTTTTTATAGTTCAAAATTTCGTTTTACTTCACAACACTAGGATCTGGAAGAGTTGTTATAACAGGCATTCAAGTTGATGTGAGGTATTAGCCAATGAAATGGTCTGTTACAGCGAATTCTTGGCGTACTCTGCACGAAACTGTAGGTAAACCCCTTGAAACTCAACGCTAATTGATTAACCAATTTCTGACGTCATAGGGGCAAAAGCCGCTCGTATGACCCGTGATGCGATCTGCCAGTAGAACTTGTCAGATCTTCATGTAGTGTAGGCCATCGAAAGTATAAAAAAACGGAACGAAATATACATCTGTTTTTTAATCAGATTGCCCTTATACATGGCATTTTTTTGTTGTTGATTCTTTTATATTGATGACGTCACAGCCTATAGATTCCTTTGATCAGGCCTAGAAAAAGAATTGAAACACTCAACCGCATTCAATATATTATGATATGATTGTGACAGGTTAGACTTTTGAGTTTTTATAGATAAAGATAATTGAAATGATAAAAAAAATCATATGATTGTGACCTGTTAGACTTTTGAGTATTTATAGATAAAGATAATCGAAATGATAAAAAAAAATCATTAGCAATGAAATGTCATGGCTGTAACATGTCTCACATACATGGCTATATTTACATTATATTTCTATCAATATATTATAACAGTTGTTTTTGTTATCATTTACTTTTAACTGTATATTTGTTATGTTAAATATGCTAAAGTGGCTTGAATCTAGTTAAATTTGAATGTAAGACAACTCATTTTAAGATAGAAGACCACTCATCCCACTATAGACATGTTTGTTTCAATATGTGGGCAGAGATATAAGACCACTCAGACCAATAAAATACTCAATTTATTGTTTTTTATTTATCATTATTAATTAAAGTATATATATATATATATATATATATATATATATATATATAATATTACATCAACAATTTATGAAATTACATATTACATCAAAAATTTACAAGAATAAAGTAATTAGTATTAATCTTTATATTACATCAACAGTTTATTAAATATTTTTTTTTTTTTTTCTAATATTCAAATAAATATTTTTTTATTTAGTTTTTTCTTCACATTTTTCTTCACTTTTTTCTTCACATTTTTCTTCATTTTTTTGTTCATTGTATTGGCCTGTAGATGGCTCCACTTTTTTTAATAACTGACTTGTACTAATTGTACCTGAGCACTGCAGTATAGTGCCAATCTGTTTTTGTTGGTGCCTTTTTGACTTTCTTTCGGACACCATTTTAATCTGTGACGGTAGTTGATTTGAATGGCCTCTTTATACAATAATATTAATATAAGGTAGAATTGGAGGTTTCCTTTTTTATACGCTCACATTTTCATGTGGACGTATATTGTCGTCGCCCCTGTCCGTCCGTCCACAATTTGTTTGTGGACACTCTACAGGGCACAAATCTTATCCGATTTTGACGAAACTTGAAATATAGGTTTATCTCCAAAAGATCTCGGCTGCTTTCGATATTGGCATGTATCGGATCGAAACTTCATGGATTATGGCCCCTGTTTGTACGAAAAATCACGTTTTTAGCTTGTGGACACTATAGAGGTCACAATTTTTATCCGATTTTGTTGAAACTTAAAATGTATGTTGATAACTCAAAGATCTCAGTTCCTTTCGATATTCGCGCATATCGGACGTAACTTCCTGAATTATGGCTCCTGATTGTACGAAAAATCACGTTTTTAGCTTGCGGACCCTATAGAGGTCATAATTTTTATCCTATTTAAAAAAACATATAGTGGTCATAATTTTTATCCGATTTAAAAAAACGTATTATTATATCAAGTTCGAATTTTGTGAAAATCGGCCCAAAACTGACAGACAAAATGGCCGCCCTTCCTTCTCAAATAGCGTAAAAATATGGTATATCAAGGTTGTGGACCCTATAGATGTCACAATTTCTATCCGATTTTGTTGAAACTTGAAATGTAAATTTATAACCCAAATATCTCGGTTCCTTTCGATATTCGCGCATATCAGACCGTAACTTCCTGAATTATGGCCCTTATAATTGTACAAAAAATCGCTTTCTTTTTAGCTTGTTCTCTATCCATCTCTCGAAAATATGGGCGTATCCTGCCTGGCAGCTGCTGGTTTTGCCTTCTGGTTCATTCGGTTGTGTCATTGTTCGTTCTTATCGTTCTACCAAATACTCTCCACGTTGGGATACTTCAGACACTGTTTGTCATCCATCTTCTATCTTAGGATGAGTTGTCTTCTTTTTGGTCCAGTGGTCTTGGGATGAGTTGTCTTCGGGATGAGTTTTCTTTGGGATGAGTTGTCTGGATACTGTTACACCCCCCCCCCCCCCCGCAAGCATACACTCAAATACATAATAAGAGTTACCTCCCATATCTGTGAGACAGTCAATTCTACTTTTACTTGACATACATGTAATATCTCCACTCTTTGTAACATTTGTAATGTGATTTTATATTGCTGTCACCAATTCTGTCCGTCCATGTGTCATCCACTGAACACAATAAAATCCACAATAATCCATATGTACTTTCTTTAAATTGATGTGTGGCTTGCATTGTCTATCTCATAGAAATAAAGAAGCTTTTTAATTTGCAAGAATTTATGATATCTTTCAGAGTTAGTACCCTTTGTTACAAAATCTAGTTATGATCGGATCATTCTGAAATTTATGCTGGTTATGTATTCTATTGAATTGATGTACCCTATTGATTTTTGATAATAACACCCAGTTTGTCACCTTCTTTATGAAATCTTGTTTGTGCCATGCTATAAGTATGGTTTAATGGTCGAGTGCAAGACTTAAGTAATATATGGATATTGCACGAGTGCGATAGCAAGAGTGCTATATCCATATATAACGCAATGTCTTCCACAATACTCTGTAACCCAGGTATCGTTTAATCTTGTGTATCTAGCACTAATTTCTTTCACATTCATTTAATATCAAATCTTTGTTTAAAAATTCGTAATAATCGTTTAAAATCACCAAAAATCATCTAATTTGTACATGTGTCCAGTTTAAAGCTGACTGATTAATTTTGATAATGAGTGTCCAATTTACAAGTATTAATTTCCTGATCACTGTTCAAAAATTAATCATTATACATCATTAATCAATTGGATTGTTTATTTTTTAACAATGATTGAGAAATTAAACACTTGTAAATTGGACACTCATTATCAAAATTGAATGGTCAGCTTTAAACTGGACAGAAGTACAAATTAAACAATTTATGGTGATTTTAAACAGTTTTTACAAATTTTTAAACAAAGATTGGATATTAAACGAATGTGAAAGAAATTAGTGCTAGATACACAAGATTAAACGATACCTGGGTTACAGTGATACCATTAAACAACTTAAAATACAGACACTATCCAGCACGTGCATTTGTCACGCGGGTCCAGTATTGAAATATTGGTAGCCCTACACCAACATCAAAGGATGAGGTCACATCTGTATTTTAATAATGATAAATAATTGATGACAACTGGTTATCTCTGTTTTCATCAATTGAAGTCAATGAAACACATCCAATTTGGAGTTTTTAGAGAGAGAGAGAGAGAGAGATGTTTAACATCACTCAACACAAACTAGGTCATTTCGAGACTAACTTGGTTCAATTTTATTTAAATTATTCACTTGCTGGGGTCTTTTAGCTTTGGAAGGAATCTGGAGGACCTGGAGAAAACCTACAAGGTTGAACAGACAACCCTAGCTTCACGTAGAAGCAGGGAATCGAAACCACGCCATTTAACTCAATAACATACCTTATGAGCTAACGTCCACGCGTTAAACTATTCAGCCACCCAGCTCCCTACCTCTAATAATAAATAGACTGAGAAGAAAATCAAAAATAGGTATTAATTTTCTTTATTTCCACAGGTTACAGATCAATACTGGATGCAATGAAATCATTTTCTGCTGATGCTGGTCCTGATCTTCCTGGTGGTCTAATTGATATTGAGGTAAATTCTCTAAACTTCTCTACATTTATTGCAGCTTAAAAATTATGTTGAATCTTCAAAATTGGGCTTCCACAGTGGCTCAGTTGGTAAGGCGCTGGTCGACTAACTAGGAAGTTCGGGTTCAATCCCGGTGATTGTTGAGATAGTTCTTTGGACTTTTTATAGTTTATACGCCCACATTTTCATGTGGACGTATATTTTCGTCGCCCCTGTCCGTTCGTCCGTCCACAATTGTTTGTGAACACTCTACAGGTCACAATTCTTATCCGATTTCAACGAAACTTGAAATATAGGTTTATCTCCCCAAGATCTTGATTCCTTTCGATATTGGCATGTAACGGACCGTAACTTCATGGATTATGGCCCTGATTGTACGAAAAATAGCGTTTTTAGCTTGTGAACACTGCAGAGGTCACAATTTTTATCCGATTTGGTTTAGCTTGAAATGTATGTTTATAAACCTTTCGATATTCGCGCATATCGGACCATAACTTCCTGAATTATGGCCCCTGATTGTACGAAAAATCGCGTTTTTATCTTGTGGACCCCATAGAGGTCACAATTTTTCCTTGATTTAAAAAAAAACGTGTGAATATATCACCGTTACACCCTAAGGATGGTTGAGCTCGAATTTCATAAAAATCAAACCGAAACTGACAGACAAAATGGCCGCCCTTGTTTGCAGATAGTGGCAAAATATTGCGTATCAGGGTTATGGACCCTCTGTAGGTCACAATTTTCATCTGATTTTGATGAAACTTGAAATGCATTTTTATAACCCACAGATATTGGTTCCTGTCGATATTCGCGCATATCAAACCATAACTTCCTGAATTATGGCCCCTGATTGTACGAAAAATCACGTTTTTAGTTTGTGGACCCCATAAAGGTCACAATTTTTATCCGATTTAAAAAAACGTTTGAATATATCACCGTTACACCCTAATGATGGTTGAGTATGAATTTCGTAAAGATCGGATTGAAACTGACGGACAAACTGGCCGACCCTCGTTCGCAAATAGTGTCAAAATATTGTGTATCAGGGTTGTGGACCCTTTAGAGGTCACAATTGTCATCTGATTTTGATGAATTTTGAAATGCATGTTTATAACCCAAATATCTTGGTTCCTTTCTATTTTAGCGCATATCGAATTGTAACTTCCCGAATTATGGGCCCTGATTTTACGAAAAATCATGTTTTTAGCTTGTGGTCCCTCTAGAGGTCACAATTATTATCCGATTTGAAAAAAACGTTCGAATATATCATTGTTACACTGTAATTTTGTCTGAGGTTGAGTTTCATGAAAATTGGACCAAAATTGCCAGACAAAATGGTCGCCCCTCGTACGCAAAAAGTGTAAACATCTGGTATATCAAAGTTGTGGATCCCCTATAGGCCATAATTTTGATCCGATTTTGATGAAACTTGACATGCATGTTTATAACCCAAAGATCTCGGTTCCTTTCAATATTCACGCATATCAGATCGTAAGTTCCTGAATTATGGCCTCTGGTTGTATAAAAAATTGCGTTTTTAGTTGTGGTCCCTCTAGAGGTCTCAATTGTTATTTGATTTAAAAAAACGTTCGAATATATCACTGTTACACCATAATGTTTGTTGACTTTGAAATTCATGAAAAGTGGGTCAAAATTGCTGGACAAAATGGCTGCCCCTTGTACGCAAATAGTGTAAACGTCAGGTAAATCAAGGTTGTGGACCCTCTAGAGGTGAAAATTTTGATCCGATTTCGATGAAACTTGAAATACATGTTTATAACCCAAAGATATTGGTTCCTGTCGATATTCGCGCATATCGGATCATAACTTCTTGAATTATGGCCCTTGATTGAACAAAAAATCACGTTTTTAGCTTGTGGTCCCTGTAGGGGTCACAATTTTTAACGGATTTAAAAAAACGTGTGAATATATATCCATTACACACTAAGATCTTGGTTCCTTTTGATAATCGCGGATACCCGAACTTAACTTCCCTTTTGATATTTGCACATTTCAGGCCGTCACTTTCTGGATTGTACAAAAAATCTCATTTGTTATTAGCTTGATCTCTATCCATCTGTTGCAAAATGTGGGCGTATCCTGCCTGGCAGCCGCTGGTTCATTGTGGTTTTCCCATGTCAGTGGTATTGGATGTAGGGCCTGTTAGGAACATGCTTTTGTGCACATAAAAGACCCCTTGACACTCTGGGTTCGGTGAAGATATAAACTGTATCGTATTATGTTCACAACTTCTTGGAGCCACAGTGGCTAAATGGGTAATACTGTGGCTCACTAGCCTGGAGGTGGCGGGTTTGCTCCCGGTGTTGGCCGAGAAAGTGCATCAAGATTTTCCGGTGTGTTCTCCTTTTGTCAGTGATGCAGTACAGAGAGCCTGACAAGGTCAGCTGTCTAGTCGTTTAAATGGGGCGAAAAATGGAGGACCCGTGTACACATTGGCGTGCATATAGAAGATCCCTTGGCAGTTGGAATTCGATATAATAGTAGGCCATAGGGCTGCTGTTCGGGCACAATTTTCCTCATAGCACACTGTATGGTGTATGCCCATCTTCATTAGCCTAGTGGAAGCAGAACAGTAGGACGTTAACCCCCATTTCATTTAAGCCATCGGAAGTATGAGAAAAACAAAACGTAATATATAGATCTGTATTTTAATCAGATTGATTTTGTTTTGAGTTTAAGACAAAATAATCAACATTTATAATTTATTGTCTATCCACAGTGTCATTCAACCCACCAACCCAGTTCTATTGGTTTTTCATTTGGATGCAAGTGTTCAAATTTTGAGACAATCCCTTATCTCTAATGTTTTCTAGTAACAGGGGTCGGCCGTATAATGGCTGCTGTTTTTTGTTTAACTTTGTGACAAACCTAATTGTCTCCCTTTATTCCTGTGTAACCTCTACATCATGATAGGATTTAGAGAGAAAGATTTGTAAGAAAACTGGTAATCCATGTACTGGAAAATGTTCTTCTGACCAACCACAGACCATGTTACATATGGTGACGGCTGGAAGTCAGTGGTTAAAACCAACCAATAAACAAGAGCTTTGCACATTACTAAACCAACATAAGGCAGATAATTACAGACTTCTACATGGTAACACTGGCTTTGGTGAGTATGAAATAGTCACACTGTGATTACCGTATTTAAACAGAGCTATGTTTCTATGTCCCTTGTATACATTGGCATGCACGTAAAAGATCCCTTTGCAGTTGGAATTCATTATAATAGTAGGCCATAGTGCCGCTGCCCTGGCAAAATTTCCATCATAGCACACTGTATGGCATATGCTGTCTTTATTAGCCCAGTCAGAGCAGAACAGTAGGACGTTAAACCCTATTTTTTTTATAGTTCATTGGTATAGATAAATTCATTTAAATCTAACCATTTCTCAGCTCCACTCAATTCCAGCCAATTTTTTTCATGTTTATCCAAACTCCATACAAATCAACCCAAACTGATCCAAATCCCCACACATCTACCTAAAACAATCTAAAACCACTCTTCATCTTCCGCAAATTCAACCCAAATTCACCCAAATCTACCTAACATCAGAAACCATTCAACTTCACCCACATCAAGATGTAAATCAACTCAAAAGAATGCAAAACTACCCCAACCGAACCATTCAACTTCACCCAAATCAATCCATGTTCACACGAATCTACCTAAAGTCATCTAAAACCATTCAACTCCACCCATTTCATTTCACCCAAATCAACCAAAATCCAGACACCCAAAGTTAGCTAAAACCATTCAACTTCACCGAAATCCATCTAAAATCAATTCATAATATTAATATATTAATTTACAGGTGTATATAAAGATATTGGTGATTGGAATTATTCTGTTTTGATTGATATCAGAGGTGTTGTAGATTTCAATATAATTCACGTAAGTTTCACTGATTTCATGTATAAATAGTATGTTTGTTGTAGGGGGTCAAGTTATCTAATAAAGCCACCACACAAGGGTTCAGTTTCACAACGGTTTATTTGATATCCAGTTAAAAAAAAACAACCCTGAAAGTATACAATTTCAATATAAATTATACAATCAACATATAAAATCAATGCATTCATTTCATTCAAATAATATATTACATATTAATATTAAAACACCTCTAAATCTATATATACTGATATATATACGGTACTTAAGCTATTATAATAGTCAATACTTTAAAAGAAAAAAAAAACACCTGTTACCCAGCATGAAATATGCAGAAACTTGCAGGCTCTTAATTATAATAAAGCTAATTAATAAAATATAATGTCTTACCCTGAAAAGGGGTTTTCCTGGCTAACCAGACTTGTCAGAAGGTGAAGTACCTATAAAGTCTGTAATAAAATATATGAGTTGTATGAAAGTAATAATGTATAGCCTAGATTTAAAGTGGAATGCTTTAAATACCGTTAATATTATTTGACTATATGTATATATAAGGTGTATTTGCAGAATACATTAAACAAAAACCAGATGAACTTAAACTTGACTATTGAAACTTTACTAATAAAACTAACATGGCCGCCACTTTAACAAAGAAAAATGAATTATAAAACATCTAAAAGTTTACACATAACTTTAAACTCTATCCTGGAACTTTAATAAAAACAACTGCACTAGATTATATTTAAATTGAAGAAGATTCAACCATAAAAAAACCTATCAAACTAAATACAGACTAAATTTATGAATGACAGAGAATGAAAGTATCCTCTGACCTTCATGAAATCATAAGTAAGGATGACCATAGTAATGGTGTTACAAAACAAAGAAAACCTCGGGTCAAAGTTGAAATAAACTACCAGTGAGCTGGGTGAACTGGAACTCACTGGAAACCTTTAGGAAAAGTTTATAGAACAGGATAGTTTAAAGAGACAGTGATGTGTAACATATTATCTAAGATTAAATTAGCATTGTGACCATATTAAAATACCCATAAAATAAATAAAACCACTCTACCACATGTTATTCAACAAATATTCTGGAAGCCAAGCTGTATGGTGCTTAAAGTATGTGGAGGGGTATCAAAAAAAATTTGACCCCGGAAAGTACCAGAAGATTGGGATTCGATCAAGTCCTTGGGATTGGCTTTCACTTGCACAGTGGAAACACATTCCAAATTTTTAGCACCTCGTTGCTTGAGCTCATCGTCTATGAAACCCACTGCCCATTCCGAATCTAGATTGTGTATTGGAGCACTATAGGTTTTCTGAATTCATTCCTGACAGAACAATATCTGATTCAAACAGCCTGCATTTAAGTTTTTTTCTCAAGAACGTTTCGATCAAACAAAGTTCAGCCAAGATATATGCGAGTCACTTGGCAAAGCAATTGAAGGCACACGCTCAGAGGTGAAATGGTCATCACTATGCTACTATTTAAACTAGCTGCCGGTTTTCAACGCAAGAAGGGATATTTGGATTTGGGTCCTGTAGCGGATAATTAGATATTGCAATGAGGCGCTATAAACTTGAAATTTGCATCCACTGTGCAAGTGCAAGCCAGATCCCAGGACTTGATCGAATGACAGTCTTCTGGTACCTTCCTAGGATATAGTAATATCGCTAAGTATGAAATTCCTGCTGTAATGAAAACGTGGGACAAGAAACAGAAGCTTTTGCATCAACAGGGTCTAGCTGTCAAGGAAAAAGCAAACTTATTCTGTGACAAAAGACGAAACAATCATTCGATTATATCGAAGTAAAATATGCTTGAGATACAGCCTTATCATGAGTACCTAAACAAAGTGATAGATTCCGTTTTTTAAAGGACCATAAACAGCTGCCAGCATCTGTTTATGGGGCCAATTGGAAGGCCTACGTAAGCAATCTCAATTGTAAAGCAGTGATTTGAATTCAGTTCGAGATAGCTTAACTTTGCCAAAATAATTATATTATGTAATCTATTCGAATTGATGAATATTTCACCACATGATAAATATGTTCTTAGTGGTTTCTTTTTTGTTTGAAATCGGGGATCACGTGGCTAAGTGGATAAGACACTAGCTCGTTAGCCTGGAGGTCAGGTGTTCGATCCCTGATTTGGCCGAGAAAGTTCATCCAGATTTTCCGGCGTGGTTCTCCCTTGTCAGTGATGCAGGATGGAGGGGCTGACAAGGAAAGCTGTCTAGTCGTTTGGATGGGACGAAAAACCGGGGTCCTGTGTACACATTGGCGTGCACGTAAAAGATCCCTTGACAGTTGGAATTTGATATAAGAGTAGGCCGTAGTGCCGCTGTCCAGGCAAAATTTCTCTCATAGCACACTGTATGGCATATGCCCGTCTTCATTAGTCCATTTCATTTCATTTCATTTTGTTTGAAATCACCACAAATTTGGATTCTACGCCCTCGAAAACATAGTAGTCGACATATTACAACACTATTTTTTGTCGAAAGGCAAAAAATACATATTTGCAGTGCCATTTTGGCCTCCATATTGGATTGAGCCATATTGGATTATCACGGGTCATTTTCAATGTCATATTCAGACTTGCAGACCACGAAAACCTACATATCAACCTGTGAAAGACATTCTAAAAAATTGGGTCAATTGGTCAATTTTTTATGTACCAGTACTTTAATTTTGTTTATTATCCCAATTTTTTAAAAAGGGATCTGGTGGTCTTTAAAAATAATAATAATAATGGATTTGTATAGCGCCTCGTATCCAAAAAGTTTGCTCACTGGCGCTGAGTTAGTCCGTCACATTTACAACAGTTTCCCATCATCTGCACTGAATAGGTGTTTTTAGCAAGGATTTGAATTTACACAATGATTTCGCATCCTTAATATGTGATGGCAGCCTTTTCCACAGTTTAGGAGCAGCAACAGAAAAACTTCTGTCTCCACATTTCACATAATTTGGTCTCGGGATTTCTAATTGAATTTTGTTTGAGAGATTTTTTAATCCCGTGAAATCTTTAAAAGGGATATTAGTCTAAACATGGTTGAATTCTGTTCAATAATAACAAAGATCAGATAATTTGTAAACGATTTTAATGATATAAACAAAATCACTGAAAAAGACAAATCTGTTCGAAACGACATGACAAGTCTGTGCGAGAGAAAATGACAGGCACCAGACGAATATTTCGAATAAAGCCTGAATTTGTGCTGGACAATGTGTGTAACCGGTGCCTTGTGTTCCCGCTCATGTGTGTGTGTGTGGGCTGTTGTGACTTGATTGTAGTAGTAGTAGTAGTAGTAGTAGAAGTAGTAGTAGTAATAATGGCTTTATTTTATGAGGGAACATATTTGATATATGAGTTCTAATTTTCAACATGTCCCTCCTACTATAAAACTAGCAGCTACACAGTAACAATATTTACAAATTATATATCATATTATATCAGCTTATCAATGGGAAAAATCAAATAAACAAGAAAGGAAAAATGGCAAATAAACATAGATTCAGAAGACAAAAGTAATTAACAAGGGCTTAAATGATTTGACATATTATACCTTTTGAAAAAAGAAATTAAAGATGAATGTTTCACAGTTTGAGGTAGTGAATTCCAGAATGTCATTGTGTAATTGATGTGTGATTTAAGTTTGAATTAATGGTTTCTTTTGTCTACAGCAAGGGGGAAAAACTCTAAATCTTGGTGCCAACTTGACGATAACGAATCTACTGGAGTATTTCAATACAAAAGCTGCTGCTGGTAACGACAGAATGACATCATTCTACTCAAATATTTCTCTACATTTAGAAAAAATTGGTACAACTTCTATTAGAAATGTAAGTAAAATTATTAGAAATGCTGACCTGCCAAGGGATCTTTTACATGCAGGCCAATGTATAGACGGGACCTCGTTTTTTTGTCACATCTGAATGACTAGACAGCTGTACTTGTCAGGCCCTCCGTCCTGCACCACTAACAAGGGAAAACCACGTCGGAAAATCTTGATGAACTTTGTCGACCAAAGCATGGATCATAGTTCCTCCCATAAAAGATGATCCAACAGTTGTCATGGGTCTGTCACTAACTCATGGTCTAGTTTGTGTTAGGAGGACATTATAAACATCAACTATTGGTGTGTATCAAATTACAGGTGTTAGTTGATTTGAGAAGCCTATATGTATAATTCTGATATTGTATTTTATGTTCCAGCTTGGAACTTGGGCTGGAAACCTGATGATGAAGAACAAACATCCAGAGTTTATATCTGATATCTACGTTATATTTGAAGCTATGAAAACCCTTCTGGTTATTGGTAGGTTATATAATGTATTAAAATGAAATGGGGTTGAATGTCCTCCGTCCTGCACCAATGACAAGGGGAAACCACACCGAAAAATCCTGATCAACTCTCTTGGCCAACACTGGGAGCGAACCTGTGACCTCCAGACTACCCACTTAGCCACCGTGGCTCCAAATGTATTGAATTATTATGATATAGCAAAACGAATTTAAATTATAATGAATGGGATCTGTCTATCCTTCCATGATGGAACTTTGTACACACATCAACCTCAGTGGCGGATTAAGCTCCACCAAGGCCTGAGGCGGCAGTTGCTGGAGGGCCTATTTAGTTTTTAAATAGGGCCTATTTAAAATGGCGTGGGCCTAATTAATTTCGGGTCAGGGCCTATGTTGATTACCGGTGGGCCTAAACCCAACCCCCCTAACATTCATTGTCTATGCGTTTTTAATCGTATCAGACAAGTCTAAAAATTTTTTTTTTACAAAATCTTTGGGCTTGAGGCTGCAGCCTCATCAGCCTCACTGATAATCCGCTACTGATCAACCTGTTATAGTAGTCTGGCTTTGCTAATTAAATTTTTTTTGAATTTGATAATTTTGATGTTTCCTTGGAAACATGTTTGACTTTATGATGACTAAGTTTTCTTATTTGGGGGGGGGGGGGGCCCACATGAACGTATTACAGAAGTTGTGCCTTTTCTGAGTGATCTGGATAGGAAATTTTGAATGATCATTACTCAGATAAAATAACATTTAGAGGTGGTTTACGACATTTTGCATTTATTGAATGGAATATTATGGACACAATAATCTTGGTAATTAAATTTTTTTGGATTTGATTATTTTCATGTTTCCATGGAAACATGTTTGACTTGATGATGACAAAGTTTTCTTATTTTTGGGTTTTTTTTTGTACCCACATGAACCTATTACAGTAGTTGTGCCTTTTACTGAGTGAGGTAGTTTACAGCATTTTGCATTTATTTAATGGAATATTCTGAACACAATAATTTTGTTTTTCAAGTAATTTCATGATCTGTATTTAAATCCTTGATGTAATTTTATTTGTATTTATCTTTTATCTAGTTGATAGTACTGGTAACGAAATGAATTACGACGTCGCAGACTTCTTGAAACTGGACATGACAGGCAAGGTCATCACCATGGCAATAATACCTCTTGTTACCAATGCCAACGTCAACATTAGAAGTTTCAAGTCCATGCCCAGGCATCAGGTCAGTACTCGACTAGAAAATGTCTCACAATGAAATCTTAACATTCTTCAACATTCTTCATGGTATATCAGGAAGATGGTATGTTAAATTGCATTCCCTTATTTTTGCACTTTATTGATAGTTAAAATCAGGCCGTGGCCAATTTGCAGGGTATAAAGAAATGACAGATTCACTGATGTTATTTCTGTGTTCATTATATGTTATTGCAGTTAAACAGATTACATTATTGCAGTTGAACAGATTACCTTATTGGAGTTAAACAGATTACGTTATTGTAGTTAAACAGATTACGTTATTGTATTTGAACAGATTACTTTATTGTAGTTAAATCGATTACTTTATTGTAGTTAAATCGATTACTTTATTACAGTTAAACAGATTACATTATGGCAGTTAAACAGGTTAGCCTACGTTATTGTATTTGAACAGATTACTTTATTGCAGTTAAACAGATTACCTTATTGCAGTTAAACAGATTACCTTATTGCAGTTAAACAGGTTACGTTATGGCAGTTGAACAGATTACGTTATTGCATTTAAACAGATTACTTTATTGTAGTTAAACAGATTACCTCATTGCAGTTGAACAGATTACCTTATTGGAGTTAAACAGATTAGTTTTTGTAGTTAAATCGAATACCTTACTGCAGTTAAACATATTACAATATTGTAGTTAAACAGATTACCTTATTACAGATTACATCATTGTAGTTAAATCAATTACGTTATTGCAGTTAAAAAGATTACATTATTGTAGTTAAATTGATTACATTATTGTATTATAACTGATTACATTTGTGTATTTTAACTGATTATGTTTTGTATTTTGAACAATTATGTTAACCGATTTATGTGTTTTTAACAGAATGCTCAAGCATATGTGTCTGCTGGTTTTAATATGGAGGTCGATGCCTCAAAGAATTATTTAGTTGGGCGAAATCCTGTCCTGGCGTATGCTGGAATCAGCAAGACATTTGTAAGTTAAAACAAAGGGACATGTAAAGGCCCTGATTATTATATATCTTTAAAGATTTGTACTGCTTGAGTTTCAAAGTGCCAGTGATTTGTAAATAAATTATTTGATAATAGTTGTGCAATAAAATACAAATAGATGATTTTAACATACGTTATGCAAGAGCTAAATCTGCCTATTGTAGGTCTTTCTTTAGGCCTGAAATGTTTTCTACATTATTAATTAGACATTAATTAACTTATCCAGGCCATAATCAACTCTCGATGGCATTGGATTTCTCCGATATTAAATAGATTAGAACAGCTCTGCCATATTTTGATTTAAGCTAAAAATGGAGGAGCAAGACTTAGCGTTGAAAAACCAGTACAGTGGTTGAGTAAATTGAATGAAATTTTCAAATTATTCATTTTACATTATGTTTTTCGAACTAACATAGCAAGAATGGTTAGCGCTTTATCTAAATCTTACATAATGTATCTTTAACTTTTTTAAAAATTAATTAATTAGAATCACTGGCATGTTATTTACAACTTGACAACAAGTTAACATGCCAATATTTATTCAAATTACACAAGAAAAATAAGTAAAAAGAGTAAATTTATACTAATAGAATTACAGTTTTTTTTTCTTGTTAAATTTTAGACTCGAGCTACTTTAACAGAGAATTATCTTTCTGGAAAACAACTTGGTGATCCAAACGTTCTTAAAGGTAATAAAACCGTTACTTGTTATTTAGATAACTCCTATAATTTCTGGGTTGGAATCAGCACTCTCATTTTTATACGCCCACATTTTCATGTGGACGTATATTGTCGTCACCCCTGTCCGTCCGTCCACAATAGTCTACAGGTCACAATTTTTATCAGATTTCAATGAAACTTTAAATATAGGTTTATCACCCTAAGATCTCGGTTCCTTTCGATATTGGCATGTATCGGACTGTAACTTCATGGATTATGGCCCCTGATTGTACGAAAAATCAAGTTTTTAGCTTGTGAACACTGTAGAGGTCACAATTTTTATCCGATTTAGTTTAAACTTGAAATGTGTGATTATAACCCAAAGATCTCGGTTCCTTTTGATATTCGCGCATATTGGAACGTAACTTCCTTAATTATGGCCCCTGATTGTACGAAAAATCACGTTTTTAGCTTGTGGACCCTATAGAGGTCATAATTTTTATCCGATTTAAAAAAACGTATTTTTATATCACCGTTAAACCCTAAGGATGACTGAGTTTAAATTTCGTGAAAATCGGCCCAAAACTGACAGACAAAATGGCCGCCCTTCGTTCTCAAATAGCTTAAAAATATGGTATTTCAAGGTTGTTGACCCTAAAGAGGTCACAATTTTTTATCTGATTTTGTTGAAACTTGATATGTAAGTTTATAACCCAAAGATCTCGGTTCCTTTCGATATTCGCGCATATCGGACTGTAACTTCCTCAATTATGGCCCCTGATTGTACGAAAAATCACTTTCTTTTTAGCTTGTTCTCTATCCATCTCTCGAAAATGTGGCGTATCCTGCCTGGCAGCCGCTGGTAGTCATATTTGACTGAATTGCAGTGAAAATGGCAAACTGCAGAACTTACTTGTCAGTTAACAATTTAATTAGCCATGCAGTTTGAGAGAAATGGGGTTTAACGTTCACTCAACGCAAACTAGGCCATTTCATGACTAAAATATGGTTCAGTTTTATTTCAATAATTCGCTTGCACATAGGGGTCTTTAGCAGTGGGAAGAAACCGGAGGACCCAGAGAAAACCCACAAGGTTGGACAGGCGACCTTACTCCTTGTCAAGTACAAGCAGGGAATTGAAACCACGCCAGTTGACTGAATGACAGACCTTCACGGATAAACACGTTATACCACTAGACCCCCCCCCCCCCCCTTAGAATTAGAATTTTAAGGAATTTAACTTTAAAACACAACAGTCAAATTCAAAATTTTTATGTAAAAGAAAAGGGAATAATGCTCAAAATAGCCATATTTTTGGGGGCAAAATATCTTACTAATTTGAGGTAAACAAAATCCATCAAAACTTGGTTTAACATGTAACACTAGAAATGTTCTGCTCCGAATTGGGCTAATGAAGACAGGCATACGCCATACAGTGTGCTATGAGGGAAATTTTGCCCGGACAGCGGCACTACGGCCAACTCTTATAACGAATTCCAACTGTCAAGGGATCTTTTACGTGCATGCCAATGTGTACACGGGACCTTGGTTTCTTCGTACCATCCGAACGACTAGACAGATGTCCTTGTCAGGCCCACTGACCTGCATCACTGACAAGGGAGAACCACGTTGGAAAATCTGGAGAAACTTTCTCAGCCAATACAGGGATCGAACGCCCGACCTCCAGGCTAGCGAGCCAGCATCTTACCCACTTATCCATCGCGACCCCCCCAGAAATGTATAAATGAATGTCTATATCTGGCTTTTTGACTACTAATTAAGCGCCATTGAATACATGGCAGTAATGTGCACTATATCAAATGTAATATGTATTGTAATGTAAAAAATATGATTTTCTGCACTACATACGATCTAACTTACATTGAGAACAGAACGGCCATTATTCACATCTGACGTCGGATGTGTTTTTAGGCATCTGGCTGGGGGCTTATTCACAGAAATATTTTAAGAACTCAGCCTTTGCATTGTTCCCGCTGAAATTTGTACTAGAATTTTAACTTCCTGCAATGACTTTATCCTTAAAATAGTTTAGTTTAAGTTTTTATGAATTAAGAGCCCTGATTTCATTTAGTATATTAGATGAGTGGAAGATGTCTTGGCTTAATTCGAGGAACTGTATTGTCCTTGACTGTTTGCAACACACACATATAAGACAACAATAGAACATTATGTAAAATCAAGTCTTCAGGTAAAATGTAAAATGTGAAGTCTTAAATTGAAGAAAATGAATTGAAAAACAACTGATTTTGATCAAATTGGGTTTTGAGATAACATATAAATTTGTATAGATGTGTGTTTCAGGAGCTTTGAATTGAAACAGATACATTACGATTAACCACTTATTGAACTGTTTTTTATACATTTTTATATATTTCAGGAGCTTTGACGACATTATCTAGTGAATTAGTGACAGACACAGTAACATCACTCACTCCAGGTTCTTACAGACAAAATGTTGCCATTGCTTTCTTTTATAAGGTATCTTTGTTAGAAGTAGAAAAAGTCTACATTTTGTTAATAAAAATCCATATCTATTTAAGACCACCCTCATACCTTATACCAGGCTAATAAGGTTGGGCACAAGCTATACAGTATGTTATTAAGGAAATTTATCCCTGACAGTGGCACTATTGCCTACTATTATTTCATTCTCCAAATGTTTCGAGATCTTTAATTTACTGCCAATAATAGTATACACAAGAGTCTTCGATTTTTTTGTCTCATCCAAATGACTAGACGCTGTTCCTCACATCTCTGACACGGGGAAATCAGGTTGGAAATCACAGTGAAAGTTCTCAGGACTGTATGGTTATTGATGAGACAGCCCTATACCCTTTGAGCCCCCCCCCCCCCTCGCACCCCTCGTTGCTCTGAGCTAGTTATGGCCCCGAGTGACTCCCCCAAAGTAACAGTGTTTCTTTGAATATATAAAGTTGTTAATAATTTATCGGAGTGGATATTCGCCATTCGAATGGCTAATAGCCTAGAGCCATAAGGATGGTTATTCGCCATTCGTTTTATATAATAAACCTAACATTCTTGTAGATTGTTTGTGCTTTTATTCAAAATACAGACCCAGAATCACTTTTTAATTGTCATTAGTTATTTGAAGCTTCATGGTGCATATGAACACCTTCGTTCACAGCAGAAGCGTAGACACCGAAACCGACATCGTGTGTAGATGGAAGTAGCACCCATTTGAAAAATTCTGTATTCTTGGAAATTTTGTATCTTTACTAATCCAGAAACATTGAAAACACATTTCTTTGCACTTTTGTTTATCACAAAGTAGATAAAATACAAACTTAATCTAATTTCATTCCTACGAAAGCAGCAGATGCTTATTGAAATTGTTCTACCTGATCTGCCTGCCTGCCTACCACTCGGAGTAGGCTACCCATATTATTTCATTGCCAACCGCATGTTCTATCTATATACCATTCGTATATTTCATTTCCTACCAATACTTCATTTCCAACTGCGTGTTATGGAGGGCCTGACAATGACAGCTGTCTAGTCGTTCGGATGGGACGAAAAACCGAGGTCCTGTGTACGTAAAAGATCCCTTGACAGTTGGAATTCGATATAAGAGTAGGCCGTAGCGCCGCTGCCCGGGCAAAATTTCCCTCATGGCACACTGTATGGCGTATGCCCGTCTTCATTAGCCCAGGTTAGGAACAGAACAGTGTGACGTTAAACCCCATTTCATTTAATTTCCAACTGCGTGTTATATTTGCCACCCGTATATTTCTATTTATACCTTCCATTTCAAACTAGAGAGAGAGGGAGACCTCAATGACAGACCTTATGATATAGCGCACACGTGCTGACCATGATCATAATTTGTTTCGGCTATTTCCCCTTGTCAGTGGAGCAGGACGGAGGGCCTGATAGGGACAGCTGTGTAGTCGCTGGGATGGGACGTAAAAAACTAGGACCCGTGTATACATTGGCGTATCCGGGCAAAATTTCCCGCATATGAAACTGGAATGAGAGAGAGGGTCATTTCGGGACTAACACACAGGGTTCCATTTTTTTTATTATTTGAAAAATTCCTTTCGCGCGTAGGGGTCTTTAGACTTTAGCAGTGGTAGGACCCGGAGAAAGCCCATGGGGTTGGACAGGCGACCCTACTCCTTGTCACGTACAACAGGTGAATCAAAACCATGTCATTCGTTTTTATTTTTCATATTTAGCAGCAGGATTTTATTTCATTTTTTTTTTTTATCTACCCAAACCTTTCATTTTCAACCACTGTTTATTTACAATCCATATATTTGAATAAAACTATTTAGTCTTATTTAAACCTTGCAAAGACAGGTCATAAAGTATGGTACTTTTTCGGGTAGTCGCCACTAGGCTATAAATAGTCCTTCAATGGCACTGTGTCAAACAACGTTTGTTGTAGTAGTTGTTTTCGCATTTTTACTGCAACGAAAATGATGTATGTGCATTTTGTAGGACGAAGTTAAACTAGTTGTAGGACAGAGAATATCGATTTAAAAAAAAGAATGGCAGATAACGAAAACGAATGGCAAATAACGTAAACGAATGGTGAATAACTCTTTGCCATTCGAATGGCGAATAGCCTCTGCCATAATTTGAGTGTTTCCTTTATGTGTTTATATATTTAGTTTGTATTGGATATATGTAGCGAGATTGTAAATCCTCGATATCTGAGTGGTTGTTCTGACCTCATCCGACCTTTATCGTCTGGAAAACAGATATACAGTACAGATCCAGATGAATATCCAGTCTCAAGGCCAATGATTAAACAAAATGCTGCAATACAGGTTTGATAATTTTAAAGTAGGCTACTAAGATGTATACCAAAGTTGAGAACAGGCTGCAGGACCTTGGGTCGGAGTCGAGTCGCAAATCCTCGGACCCAGAGCCCAAATTGAGTCAAAGTCACTGACTTTAGTTCAAATTCAGGTCTCAAATCTTCACAGACCCCAATTCCCACTTAAGTGACCATTTCATCAAATGAGCCTGCAATTCATGGCTAATAAGGCAATTCAGAGTTATTTCCCCTCACAGCAACTCAAGGCCTTAGCTCTTTCAAGTCACGAGTTGTCACAAATGTCAAGTCAAATCTCGAGTCATAATGAATATTTCAAGTCGAGTTGCAAGTCAGATCTAAAGCATTGTATTAAAATTGTACAACTCCTTAATTTCGGACAAGAAAATAAAAATTGTTAATATCATTGGACTTTATATGTTGATTTGTTTTCTCGTCTGACAATCTGTCTTCAATGATTATTACGTATTTAGATAAATCCAGTGTTAAGATATAACCAATTTTGTGTTCCAGAGCCAACACAAAAAGCCCAAATTTCTCATCTATGCCACACCAATTTGATTTTCTCTTCTTCGAAAACACCTGTTAAAAATTGTCCTTCATATTTCTTTGGGAAAAAAAAACTACTAACTGTTTACATTGTTCTAAAGCTTTTAGTTCCAAATTGTTATGTTTTCAAAATGTAAGCAAAACATCTTTCACATAGTTAATTTGGCTATTTATTTATCAAGACGCCTAAGAACAGAAAATTAAATTGGTGTGGCCTAATGACTTTTCCCAATATCCAACTAAATCAAGGAGGTTTATTAGCCTTTAGCGTCTTTAAAAATTATCATGCTGTCATAGCAATAGCCTATCAATGCATTCTCACATATCAGGCTAAATTCGTGCCACTCACCGCTGAGATATACTTATTTTCACTGACAGTAGCAATAGAAACTTTAGATAATTAGATAGTTACATTATTTAATAATTATTTATTTTACCAATATGCATTTTGATAAGACTTGCTTGTGATAGTATGTGGTCTTAAAATCCATATTTGTGGAATATTATGCTTCTAATCACATATAGACCCCCCAAGATGTTAATTAAACATTATTCAGTGTGATCATGTTTTCTAGACATAATTTGATGTTAGTCATGCTAGTCAGATTTATATTATTGACTGTATTAAAGACATGCTAGTCAGATTTATATTATTGATTGTATTGAAGACATTAGTCAGATCTATATTATTGATTGTATTATAAAACATGCTAGTCAGAGTTATTGACTGTTTTGTAGACATGTGGAGAAGCTGACTTTATTAATGATACACCACCCCAGTATGATGAAGTTTATGCTGCATTTGTTATCAGTACTGTTGGTAATGCTGATATAGATGTCATTGATCCTTCACCAGCTCTGGTACGTAGGTATTATATTAGACATCATTGATCCTTCACCAGCTTTGGTAGGTATTATATGTTGTAGATATAGATGTTATTGATCTTTCACCAGGTATTATATGTTACTGATACAGGTATCATTGATCTTCCACCAGCTTTGGTAGGTATTATATGTTGTAGATACAGATATCATTGATCCTTCACCAGCTTTGGAAGGTATTATACTTTTAAATACATAGTTGGGCATAAATATTGTTATCAGTCGAATGTGATCCGTGCTGGAAAAAAGGATCGGAATGTACAGTCTAATGAATTATGGGCAAAACTAGTGAAAAGTATGGATTTGGGTCAAAATGGAGAATTTTCACACAATTTAGTCCATAAAGTACCTTTATTTGGAAGGTTTGTAAGAGTTACAAACTCAATTTCTAAAACTTCCTCAGTGTGACTTATTATGCCAGCATGAGTCACAAATATCAAGGCATTGTAAACATGATTAAAAAAAACCATTTGTTGGCATGTGACTGGATAATTGAATATATTTTCAATTTCATGCAGAGTTAACAGGTAATGATCCTGTCACCAAAACCTTGAGTATGGTATACCCTATATATATTGATCAATGTTTAGAGATTGTCTTTTTGTCTCTTTAAACTTGTAAGCATTGTTTGACTAAATCGAAATTCGGGATCAGCTTAATCAATTATTATAACTGATTTCAAAAACTTGAACGCACAACTTCAAAATGCCTGGGGTTGGATGGCTGAATGGTTAGCGTGTGCGCAGTGTATCATAAGGTCTGTCTTTGAGTCAACCGGCGTGGTTTTGATTCCCCGTAGGGTCGCCTGTCCAACTTCGTGGGTTTTCTCCGGGTCCTCCGGTTTCTTCCCACTGCTAAAGACCCCTATGTGCAAGCGAATTATTGAAATAAAAGTAACCCATTTATGTTAGTCTCGAAATGACCTAGTTTGTGTCGAGTGGGCATTAAACCCAATCTCTCTCTCTTTCTCTCTCAAAATGCCTATCTTCTGTTTCAAATCTATGCATTAAGCACTTTTCATATTGTTTGAATTGTTTTTCAGGCAATACCAGGTGTATTAAAGTATATCTCGGCTAAAGATATACCAGCAGGTGGGGTAAATAATTGTTATCCTGCAAGTGATTCTGCCGCACCTGAAGAAGTAAGTAGTACTGAGTAACCCTTTAGGTACATGTAGATGTTGACTACCGGTACCCCACTTCCTTGAAGAAATAAGAGAACAATTCATATAGTAGTATGTCCAGGGACAGTCTGAATCCGTTGTATAGTGTTGAGTAAATCTAATTGATAAAAATTATGAAAAAAAAAGATTAAGACTAGATTTTGTGTTATACTTTTCAGGTATTTTGTAGTGGTAAAGTTATTTTTGCTGGTCAACCTCTTGGATTGATAGTAGCAGGTAATTTAATATTGGCATTCATTACAGTTGTAGCCTGATTAGTGGCATTTGCTGGATTTCTGAATAGCTTAAATATATTTTGATGGGTTCGGGGGGGGGGGGGGGCGACAAGTTTATATTCGTCACCACCTTACAGGTTGGTTTCTGTTAGACACTGTCATAAATGAAACATGGTTTCTTTTAACCACCTAACATTTCAATAGAACACTCTCTTACATTCTCAGATAACACCTAACATTTCAATAGAGCATTCTCTTACATTCTCAGATAACACCTAACATTTCAATAGAACATTTTCTTACATTCTCAGATAACACCTAACATTTCAATAGAACACTCTCTTACATTCTCAGATAACACCTAACATTTCAATAGAACACTCTCTTACATTCTCAGATAACACCTAACATTTCAATAGAACACTCTCTTACATTCTCAGATAACACCTAACATTTCAATAGAACACTCTCTTACATTCTCAGATAACACCTAACATTTCAATAGAACATTCTCTTACATTCTCAGATAACACCTAACATTTCAATAGAACACTCTCTTACATTCTCAGGAAAAATGGAATGTAAAGAAAAAAAATAATTATGAGAATATGCTTTTTTGATGAAGTCTGTATTCAATTTTCATTAATTCTCTAATTACAATGTAAAACGAAATGTGTTTAATTTCAGAGGACCAAATAACTGCTGATAGCGCAGCTGAAATGGTTAAAGTTACGTATAAAAATGTTCTGCCTCCGATTTTAACTATTGATTCTGCCATTCGAAATAATTCATTCTTTACACCTTTAACTGGACTTAGTGCTGGAGATGCAGATGGTAAGTGGATGATGAAGGAGCCTTGAAATGTGGTCGTATATTGTTCTTGTGTATATCCATTAGCCAGTCAGTCTATCTACTCATTTGTCTAAATGAAATTGGAAGTTATAATGCTGTCAAATTTCAATACTTTCTTATAAATTCTTTCAGAGTTATTGGCCTTTGCTAGTGGCAAAAGTTACCATTTGATTTTTATGAAATTAAGACTTTTTGATTAAAATAGTGAGACGTAAAAGCCTATTAATATCTAAATGCAGATACATATAAAATTTAGCACAAGGTACAATTTTGTGGAAACATAACTGGATGTATTACTGTGCAACATGTGGGCGAGGATAGGCTATTCTTGTATGTATCACACAAATTATGCACTTACTAGGATAATGATGATGGGCCATTCAGTGAGCTATGAGGTAAATTTTGCCTGGACAGAAGCACTGCAGCCTACTCTTATATCATATTCCAACTGTCCAGGGTACTTGTGCATGCCAATGTGTACACAGGACTTCAGTTTAATGCCCCATCCGAGCAACTTTACATTCTTCCTTGCCACGCCCTCCGCCCTGCATAACTGACAAGTAGGATTCATGTTGAAGAACTTCAAAACCAGGATCGAAAATGGGACCTCCAGGTTAGCGAGCCATCGTCTAGCTCACCGAGCCACTGTGGCTTCCGACAGCAAAATGAAGGTGGTATATGTAAAAGTTTATTTCCGGTGGGTGATGTAGACCTATATTTGTACAGGTTACATGTTTATATGACTAGATTTTATTTATTATTTGTGTATCAGTGTGTCTGACCATCTTATATTTATATTATTTGTATATGAAGGTGCCATAGCTAAATCAGCTCATCAACTAACAGGCCAGATATTTTGTACTGAACAGTATCATTATCATCTCGAAACACAGGTAGGCTACTTATCTCTTTCATATCTTCAAATTCCAACTTCAAAGGGTTTTTTACATGCATAGATGGATCCCGGTTTTATATATACCATCCAAACAACTAGGTGCACTTTCCTTGTCGATTCCACAGGCACCATTGTGGATTGGTAAGAACCCGGCCTTGCTTAAAGTCTAGCCCCTGACATTGTAGTTGAGAGCCCAGTAGTCCAGTACCCTATATCTCAACCAGGCATCTTCCCATCTCTACTTTTGGTCTAAAGCTAAAAAACATGAAAATATAAATAAACCATAAACTAGATCAGACCACTGTATCAGATCTAATGCTAGATACAAGAAATAATAGATTTCAAACAAACCATAGAAGAGACCCCTGAGGATGTGGGCCCCCTTAGACATTAGACAGTATATTTAAAATATAAATTATCAAACAATATAAAGAAAACAAAATCGGGGAAATTTCCACTTACATATTTTTTGAAAATTTAATTCATTCATTTTAAAAATTAAATGATAGAATTGTATTGGTGGGTGGGCCCCCTTTGTCTCCTGACAACTAATATTTTCAGACGCAGTCTGCCACTGGTAATAGGTCTTGCTAAAAACATGAAAATTAGTCTAGGCAAGATAGCATAAGTGCGGGCATTTGCTTCAATAGAAATGCTGACCACGGTTTATGGTCGGTCAAGACGTATATTATCACCAAAAAAATCCAAAATGACTGCCGGTTTTGTCCTGTAAATTCTGATTTCCACCCAATTATCATAATATAATCGAGTTTGGTATCAAAATATACGTTTTCGGGGTTTCTGAATCCATTTCCGTACACATTTTTGTGATAAGTGTTACCGCTGAGTCAATATCAGGGGTTATTCAAGGTGTTGGTCAGGTTTGGTGGGAAAATTCGAATTTTGCATAAGGATCAAGTTTGGTGTCAAAATATACATTTTGGAGGTAACTAAATCTATTTTTGTACATATTTTAGTGATTAAGAGATTCCCTGTGTCAATATAGGAGAAAGTCCATAATTAGAGATTTAGATTTCTGATTGGGGATCGGAGATCAATGATACTCCTACCTTAGACCTAATACAATGACATTCATCCAGTATCAACTAAATTTCATTTGGAATGTCTCCCAGCTCGCTGCTGTAGCGGCATAGTGGTATGTCGAATGGGGCCACTCCCAGATCACTACGGAAGCTGGTCGTGCCTTTTGAAGCATGTGGCATATTTTTTTCACAAAATGATTCAAATGTTGAGACACAGACAGTATTGCCTGTTTGACAGTGTTTGTCAGATATGCAAGGAACCATTTGATAATGAACAGCCCACCATTATTGCTCAATGTTGTAACGCTATTGAAGTGGAGGCGCCTGTAGGCCTATCAGGGTATACGCGGTCTGTGGTGCCAAACTTCAATTTTGTGGACCATTGTCTTTTACATGGTCTGTAGGCAGCTGGTACATTACAACAGATATAATGGGTGACCACTGTTACAACAGTAAACATTAGACTTGCAACACCTATTATTTAGACATGCCAAGACAGGACAAATGACGACTTTTAATCTAGTTGTATTTGACAAATGAACATTGAGGCCGGTGTACCTAAATAGATGACACTCATTAATTATTTGAACATCTAATACTAGCATTTAAATTATTCATCCCTCTGTTTAACCTAAGCAAAAAATCTCCTTGCAGAGGCGTGCTGGGCAGGTAGTCAATCGCCTACCCTGCTCTCATAAATGCAAAAGAAACTGGAAATGGTTGATAACGCTTGAATCCGATGCAATTTCTTACCAGGGTATAAGGGAGGGCGCGGGGGTGGCTATGTGCCGTGCCCCTCTTCCGAAAATGTGCCCTCAAATTTCGACAGTTACTTTAAAAAAAGTTAAATACCCAAGGAAATGCCCACCCTAAAGAAACATTGTGCCCCTTTTTCTACTGCCCTTTCCCTTTTTCCAACCTAATCCAGATATACTACAAACCAATCGCACTCAATGTACGTACAGAATATGTCCGTTTTTCATTGATGATGTAAAGGCCCCATATAATCAGACCCTGATTTCCACTGATGACTTCCAGAATAGACTTCACAGCTGGATTAATATTTCCATAATATTCAGAATCAACTAATTTGTCTTAGTTTTATTTATTTATCTAAATGAATTTAGGAAAATTGCAACACGAGTGACAGGAACGTTTTTGTCGCTTATATATTAACTCAAGGCCAATAAGTAACTTCCTTGGCCTGGCTTAAAGTGTATCCTGATCATCTTCTCAGTCTTGGTGTTGTCAGTCTACTTTCAATTTCAATTATTTGAGTCCGCAGTATAGCTAATCACCAATATTTGTATGGAAATGGATTCAGCTGCCCCGAAAGGATATGTTTTGATACCAAACTCGATCAAATTATGATAAGTGGATAAAACGTGGCATTTCCCAGTCAAAACTGGTGGCCATTTTGTATTTTTGCCAATTTGACCCATTTGGGCACGGATTTCGGACTGGGACTTTTTTTTGTCCCCCGTCCGTCTGTCTGTCCGTCACACTTTTTGGGACACAATAACTCTCCTTCTAATTGACCTAGAATGTATGTTCAAACTTGGTGTAGGTGTTTATTAGGTCAATGCCTTGATGGAGTTCGAAGATGAGCATTTTCTGCTTAGGGTAAGCAGAGATAAGCAATTTGATTGGTTGATGCTTTGGGACACGATAACTTTAGTTCTAATTAAGTGAGAGTGATGAAACTTGGTGTATAGTTTCATTACATCAATACCTTGACTAAGTTCGATAATGAGCATTTTCTGCTCAGGGTAAGCAGAGCGATAAGCAATTTGATTGGCCAAGACTTTGGAACACAATAACTCTCCATCTAATTGAGCTAAAATGTTCAAACTTGGTGTAGGTATATATGAGGTGAATGCCTTGATGGCGTGTGAAGATGAGCATTTTCTGCCTAGGGTAAATAGAGATAAGCAATTCGATTGGTTGATGCTTTGGGACACGATAACTTTATTTCCAATTAATTGAGAGTGATGAAACTTAGTGTATAGTTTCATTACATCAATACCTTGCCTAAGTTCGATATTGAGCATTTTCTGCTCAGGGTAAGCAGAGCGATAAGCAATTTGATTGGCCGAGACTTTGGAACACAATAACTCTCCTTCTAATTGAGCTAGAATGTTCAAACTTGGTGTAGGTGTTTATGAGGTCAATGCCTTGATAGAGTGCGAAGATGAGCATTTTCTGCTTATGGTATGTAGAGATAGGCAATTTGATTGGTTGATGCTTTGGGACACAATAACTTTAGTTCTTATTAAGTGAGAGTGATGAAACTTGGTGTATAGTTTCATTACATCAATACCTTGACTAAGTTCGATGATGAGAATTGTCTGCTTAGGCTAAGGAGCAATAAGCATTTTGATTGGTCAAGACTTTCGAACATAACAACTCTGCTTCTAATTGAGGTAGAATTTTTAAACTTGATGTAGATGTTCGTCTTGACTGAGTTCAATGATTAACATATCGAGCTAAAGCTAAGCAGAGATAAGCAATTTCCTTGGTCGATGCTTTGGGACAAAATAACTTTGATTCTATCTGATAGAGAGTGATGAAACTTAGTTTGATAATCAGTTTGATTGCTCGATACTTTTGAAAAAAATAGATGTGCGATTAATTAATATGTGTCATCTATTTATTTGGGGATTTCGGAGGGGGACATCAGCCTCACTGTTGGCTTGTTGGGTGATAGTATACGTCTAGACAGACCATAAACCGTGGTTGGCATTCTATTGCAGCGACTGCCCGAAATAATGCGAAATTGAGTTAAAATGCCTGGACTAAATATAGTTTTCAAACAAACCATAGACTAGATTTATCTCTTTATCTGATCTACTAATGCTAAAACATGAAAATATGAATTTTAAAAAAAGACATAGAAAATATATCTCTAAAAGGTCTAATCTAATGCTAAAAACATGAAAATATCAATTTAAAAAAAACATAGAAGAGACCTCTATAATAAATTTAATGCTTAAAACATGAAAATACAGATTTCAATGCTAAAAATTGTCATATTCATTTGAAAAAATATCTTATTAATTACAAAATCCGTCCAAATTTGAAACTACTAAGAAAGATTGCATTTAAATAAAATAATATAGGCATATATTTGTCTTAGAGGATGAACCCTCCCTCTCTTTTTCAATAGATATCAATTTGCTACCCCACGGAAGATGGAATGAATATATTGGCAGGTGCACAGTGGCTCAATGGAGTTCAACGAGCAGTTGGTCAGGTTTTAAATGTCCCTGCTAGTACGTAAGTGAACAATATAGGTGGCAAGTATATCTCCATAGGTCTGTCGGTCCTCCACAATGTCTTGGGTACAAATTTATTTTATCTATGCAAAGCACAAGTTATCTTCCATTAATGTTGAAATTGATTGAGCTTGTATTACAATATTTGTTAAAACTCTGTGGGATTGTTCATAAGGGTATTGTTCCAATCGTGAATTTTAAATGTATTTTGTAGTTATATTTTTATACACATTTTGACATGCAAAATTTTTTCGATACCAAATTTAGAAGTTATGTGATAACTAATTGCAGAGTTATGGCCCTTGATCACCATGGAAAATTTTTTCTTGCAGTATAACAGTGGAAGTAAAGAGAATAGGTGGAGCTTTTGGGGCTAAAATTACACGTAATTGTCCCGTATCAACAGCTTGTGCATTGGCAGCTCACATTTTAAACAGGTGAGTGATGAGATTGACAAGTCTGTGTAGAACAGTAGGACCCTTTACATCATTTCATTTCATGTGTGAAATATATATTATATTAATATATTATAAATTGTACAATTACATAACTTAATAATTCCAATTAGTCGCTAAAACTTGTGGTTTTTAATTTTTTAACGTTATTTTATCTGGATTATCGCCCTTATTATTGTGATTTTTTATCACCTTCTAAGATATGACGTCATTCCCAAAATAACGTCGCAACTCAGTCAGTAGACGACTGTCCCTCAAGACAGTCTACATTTCCTATTTGCTTCTTTGTATTCTTTGTATTCTTTGTTTTTGTTTTTGTGACGATGGAACATGTACCCTATATGTATTGAATACTGAAGCATTTCTCTATTGAATTTAGAGTTTAGACTACTTTTTTATACATTTCACCGATGTGGTTACTTGTATAGTAGTTTGACTACATATGCTTACATTCGTATTTCGTGTAGCATATAGCAGATCATGATTCATGCTGGCATTACACAATGGGTTCTTTGGGTTGTATTCCTAATTGTTTTCAAATACAGACCCGGGACTGTACAGCGCAGTGGACGCTTACAGCTAGCCCCCGGATCCATTCACTTTTTTTGAATTGTCTGTATGTTTGTGTTTTCCAGAGTATGATGTCCTGTCCGTGTATTTGTTTTTGTGTGGTGCAATCCCCCTGCACTTACTATTAGAGTGAAGTAATTTGACTGAAATTTTAATTTTCAGCATATTCTCTATTTTTTAATTATTATAGCACAATTTGTCAGCTCTTAATCTAATCTTACCTAATGCCGCTTTTAGCAAAGCAGAGATTAGAATTCTAGCTAATTGTTCTGGTGTAGATGACATAAAGTGAATATCTTGACTGTTCCATGATGATCATTTATTAATTAAATAGAGATATGTAATTTGATTCGTCAATCAGTGTCATCTATTTGATTTTGGCCGAGGACCTGAGGGACAGCTGTCTAGTCATGTGGATTGGACAAAAAAGCTGAGATTCCATAAAAGAACCCATGACAGTTGAATTCTATATAGGAGTAGACCTGCATGGCATATGCCCATCTTCCTTCGCCCATTCGGTGCAAACCAGTAGGATGTTAAACGCTATTTCATTTCATTTGGTTTTGGATTAAGCCCCACATGAGCTTCTTTATAATATTAATATATTGTTAATTTATTAGACCTGTTTGTATATTGTTAATTCAGACCTGTCCGTTTGATGGTGAATATCCACACTAATATGAAAACACTAGGAAAAAGAATGCCATGTCAAGCTCAATATACAGTAAGTTTGAATTAAAATCCTCACTCTTGATTGATTGAAACCATTTAAAGATATTTGTTTCCTTTCACAGAACTTAATGTAACATTTAATTGGAAAAATATATCTGGCTGGAAAACCAAAGATTTTGTTTTTTTCATATTTTATGTGATACCAGTCTCAGTATTTACTAAATATTAGACAAGTTTGTCATTGTGTCAAATTCTTAGTTGTGTACATTGTCAGAATTTGAAATAAGACACGTCAATAGCATTAGCTACATACTGCCCTGGCAAAATTCCCCTTATAGCACACACAGCATGGCATGTGTCTGTCTTCATTAGCCCGGGTGGGTGGAATGGCCAAATGGTTAGCGTGTGCATGTTTTATCATAAGGTCTGTCATTGAGTCAGCTGGCGTAGTTTCGATTGCCCGGTTGTATGTAACAAGGAGTAGGGTTGCCTTTCCTCCCACTGCTAAAAAACCCTACGCACAAGCGAATTATTGAAATAAAAATGACCTAGTTTGTGTTGAGTGGATGTTAAACCCCATTTCCCTCTCTCTCTCTCTCTCTCTCTCTCTCTCTCTCTCATTTGCCTGGTTGGTGCAGGAACAAATGACATTAATGGAATGACAAATGAAGCCAGGGGAAGAATGATCTAAATCACATTTTTGTCTTTTCGCAAAACAGACTTTTGGATGAGTCTGCTTGACCTGGACAGAACAACGAGTGGGTTTAATTACAACTTCAAAATGATGTTTAATATGAATCATAATTACCAGTATAACAACTGACTTCCACTTTTCAGCCAAATTAAGGTCAAAAAAAGGGTACGATGGGCATATTTATCCGGGAGGCCATTTCAGAAGGGCCTTGGTTCGATGTGACTCTGATCGTTTTTACCTGAAATTGATTGTTCAACAGAAAGCTTATACAATTTGCTATGAGATGCCGCCATTTACTGGGGTTTGTTGAAAAACTGACTTAGATCGTTTTTCTCTGGGGCTCTCCAAATGTTTTATTTGTGTCAACAGGTTGGTTTTACGGATGACGGTTTGTTAAATGGTGTTAAAGTTGACTATTACAATGATTGTGGAATGACAGCTAATGATAAGGTTCCTATTGTCAGAATGCCAGGATGGTTAGATAACGGTAAAATTATTTTATTCTAATTAAAAAAGTAGTAAAAATACATCACTCTGTTTATATTTGGGACTGGTTTCTGTAGACACATCCATTGCTGTGTTAAAATATGTTTTTAAAGTCTGAATTTTCTTTCACTGTAAACAATAGGAAATCATAGACGTCATAGTATAAATCAGAGCTTTTACTTCAAAATTTTGACATTCTGTAATTTATTTACTTCAGATAAGCAAGGAATATAATTTTTAAAATAAGGGATAAGGTGGCTATCAAGACCTGGTTATCCCAAATGTCAGTGACTAGTTTCGTTGGTATTGAATTCTTCAGACTGATTGGACTCACGTGGCGGGCATTTATATTTATACTATTCCGAAACCCTGGTGGGGTTTCCATGGTTACTAATTGGCGTTGGCCCCTTGGCGGTGTTTGCGAATTTGTTACCGGGGTCGGTAGCTCGTATACCGGGGTTGTACTAGTATGTGTCTCTCTTTTGTGGACCGATGTGAGATTGTTGTGTCTCTCTTTTGTGGACCGATGTGAGATTGTCCGTTGTATTAACTGTCCATTTAATACAACGGACAATCTCACATCGGTCCACAAAAGAGAGACACATACTAGTCACCTCCTACTTCCGATTTCCAAGGCATTTTAGTGCAAACCTTGACTATCATACAAATAAACCATCTGGTACTATTCCGTACCCATATCATATTAAACCCCTTGGGCGCCATGTTGAATCACACAGTATTTAACGTTCTAAAACCTAACTACTTTATGGAATCAACGACAAATCTAAACTTGGGCACTCCAACCATTTATATTTTTGTTTTACAATATAACTTTTAGCATATTTTCAATTTTTTAGTATTTATTAAAATATTTTTACAAATAAAATGAATTATTATGTTTTAAGGTTAAATTCTTTGAAATTTGTAATTTTATGGCATGTAAATTGAGATGGTCGTTTGACTGAGAAAAGAGCCCTAATGATAATAATAATAATAATAATATATTTTTATATATATTAAAATATACAAATAACATCTCAATGCGCTTTACAATATTGTTCGAGAAGTTGGAGTTAATTAATTAAACATTTAAAAATGGACGATAATACTCTTTAAATAAAAACACTCTATCCCCATATGTTTTGTTGGATTTTATGGTTGGCAAGTTGAGTCTGATATAACATATATTGTTGTGTTGTTTTTTTTCAGCTTATTATTGTGCTAATTGGAAGATGACACCATATTTATGTAAAACAAATAAACCACCAAATACTGCGTGCAGATCACCAGGTAATTTTAGTCAGTTTTATAAACAACAGGTTAAATATTTTGTCTACAGCAGGAGGGCTGAC
Organism: Patella vulgata; assembly: GCF_932274485.2. Classification (NCBI taxonomy): domain Eukaryota; kingdom Metazoa; phylum Mollusca; class Gastropoda; family Patellidae; genus Patella; species Patella vulgata. Next base: position 60,395,826 of record NC_065884.2, on the reverse strand, counting down.
AGAGAACAGCATCCAGTCATTCAAATAGCACGAAAAACGTAGGCCACATTGGCATGCTCGTCAAGAACCTTTGGCAGTTTGCATTCAATAAAGAATAGGCAGAAAGCTGATCTTCCATCACGACACACTGCATTCAACTTCACAAGAATTCCAAATTCCTGAAATGATTTCATTATCTTGGATTGTGCTGTTCTGTTTTCATGTTTGGCTGTTAGTGCTGTTATCACACAATTTGAATTTGATTGACACATGTCCAGAATAACAGGACACTGTTTCACAAAGCATCCATAGGCGTGGGCTACATTTATTTTTAAGTCATATTTCCAAAAGATCGGACTTGGCTATTAGGAGAGTTTTGGGGGGCTTTCTTTCTTAATGAAAAGCAGTAATTTTATATTCCCAAACAACAACAAATAATACAAAGATAGAGAGATCAAGCAGCTTTTTTTTCTATTAATTTTCAACTGTTGTTTTCTTTATCTGATTTTTTCACGGCCACATTGATATTTGTAGGGATGACGATTACTGCAGTAAATGCAGAATTCACGTAGTCTGAATAGACTGATGATGAAATAAATATATTTGGTGGAAAAATCACACACCCAGTTGCCATTAGTTGCCAAAGCTCATAAAATGAAGTTGCGGATTTATCCCTTTTCTTAATTACTGGGTGACCATATTTACAAAACATTGAACAAAACTGTTTTTACAAAACGTCATTATTATTGGCTAAGACTTTGTGTTAGGATTTTAACCTGCGACCAATGAAAAGACTCAATTCTTATGTTATTTTGGTATAAGTTTTCATGAATAAGGCCATTGGGGAAGCCGTAACATTAAAGTTATTCTTAGTTTGTATCATATATTAAGAATCAGGTATTACAACAACATGTTCCCACATTGATATCCATGTCTCTCTACTAGGAAATGGAATGGACTGAAATATGAAATGGAATTTGCCCATATCTGAATTGGAAAATTATCATCATTAACCTGGGTATCATTTAATCTTGTGTATCTAGCACTAATTTGTACTTGTGTCCAGTTTAAAGCTAATCATTCAATACCTTGTAAAAACTTTAGCAACACAATTTATTATTCATGTCGCTATCAAATTTCAACATTTTCAATTTATTATTTCTAGAGTTATAGCCTTTACTTCCAACCTCATGGGTTTTCTCTGGGTCCTCCCGTTTCTTCCCACTGCTAAAGACCCCTACACTCCAGGGAATTATTTAAATAAAATTGAACCATGTGTTAGTCCTAAAATGACCTAACTTGTGTCAAGTGGACGTTAAACCCCATTTCTCTCTTTCTCTATATAGCCCTTACTGACTTGTGTTATCTTGTAAACAATCCAGTGACAAAAGTAATCATCTAAAATGTTTTAAATATAGATGCATGATTGTGTATGATATATTTTGAAATTAGGGTCCACAGCCGCTGTATTTATTATGGAGACTATCATGGAACATGTGGCTAAATCACTGAATAAAGATCAGCTCGATGTCCGTAAATTGAACTTGTATCAACAGGGTCAGGTAACTTATTACTTAGTGTGATTTTATTGTCCAATAGTCTGTGGAGTTGCGGGAGCGGTGGTGGCTCAGTGAGTAAGACGCTGGCTCGCTAACCAGGAGGTCTCGGATTAGCTTCCGGTCTTGGCCAAGATGGTTTCTCATGATTTTACGGGGCTATTGCCCCTTGTCTGGTGCAGGACGGAGGGCCTGGCAAGAAACCAAGGTCCTGTGTATATTTGGCGTACACATAAAAGATCCCTTGAGAAATGAGAGTAGGCTGTAGCGCCGCTGTTCAGGCAAAATTCCCTTATAGCATGCTGTATGGTGTATGCCCGCTTCATTAGCTCAGTCAGTGCAGAAAAATAGGATGTTAAGCCCAATTTCATTTCTAGTTGTAAATAACATTGGTAACCTTTATCCTCGTAATACCCCAAAAAGTACATGTTACATTTTAATCATGGGTGTTTATAAAATGAAGACTTATGATTTTATTTTGTAGAAAACTCCACCAGGAATGGTATTAAAATATTGTAATATTCGATCAATGGTTACTCAGTTAGAGACATCTGCTCAGATTGCAAGCAGAAAGCAACAAATTGCCCAGTACAACGCTGTATGTATTATTAAATGTGTCTAATATTTTAAACTGGGTTAAAAAAAATGAGGTCCACATGTGTACACATTGACATGGCAACGGGTATTTGGTGAAGATTTGGCAGAAATGCCTCTGATCGAAAATATTTTTCACATGCAACCACTGAAATGACTAAATAACTAAAGTATTGCATTGATGATAAATGAAGCCCCCAATTCCATTACATTCGGTATATATTGTTATATCGAAATATCACAGGAAAAGGGTTTTCACACTTACTTATGTTCACGAATCTCTATCCAATCATGGCGGCTTAGTGAGGTGCTGCCCGACTCAACAGTAGAAAGTTCATTACAATTTTCCAGCGTGGTTTACCCTTGTCAGTTATGTAGGAGGAAAAGCCAAGTCTCCAATAAGGTCCTGTTTACATGTTGGCAGTTGGTATGATGCACATGTTAAAGAACCCCGGGCAGTTCTAATGTGATGATGAGTTGGGGGCAACTAGCTCAGCTGGTGCAGAAAAGTAGAACATTTAAACTCATTCTAATTACAATCTCTAAAATTATATGGGGGTGGGGGAGATGGCCGAATGGTTAGCACAAGCGCTCTGTATCATAAGGTCTGTCATTGAGTCAACTGGCATGGTTTCGAATTCCCTGTTGTACATGACAAGTAGAGGGTTGCCTCCGGTTTCCTCCCACTGCTAAAGGCCCCTACGCGCAAGGGAATTATTGAAATAAAATTGAACCATATATTAGTCCTGAAATGACCTAGTTTGTGTCGAGTGGACGTTAAACCCCATTTCTCTCATTTAAACCCCGTTTCTCTCTCTCTCTAAAATTATACATATCATTATAATATGCAGATCACCTCTCTTTGGAAATCAGTAGAAAACAGCAGTCTCTAAAGTCATTGATGTATTGAATGTATTTAAGTCACAATTGAAGACAATAATTTCCAAGCAAATATATGAGCAGGTTAATGGAAGGAATACTCTTTACAATTCATAACTTAATATCATACAATAATTGGCACCCCAAACCAGTTTCTGTTTGCCGACTATTGTTGTTTCCAAAATCTTATCTCCCATAGCAGATGCTTGTTCATTGTAAACTATGTCATGTTTCAGGCCAATCGATGGAAGAAGCGTGGTATATCTCTCATGCCGTTAAAGTTTGCCTTAAATTGGAAAGGCTCACAGTATAACACATTAATTAATATTAGTAATGGAGATGGAAGTATTGCCATATTTCATGGTGGAGTCAATTTGGGACAAGGAATCAACATCAAGGTTTGAAATCTTTCTTTTAAAATTACTACAGTTGTTTGACTACTACTACCAAGGAGGAACCCTATCAACTTTTTCAAATGTGTAGTCACAAGGTTCGCACACTCCTTGAAACTCCTTAAAAATCCTGGAAAAATGAAAATGTGATTTCCAGGACTGGAAAATCTTGGAAAAACAAGAAAACACTTTGAAACTCCTGGAAAATTAACATGTGTGGTTTCGCTATATACTTTAAGATATAAAACTGAATATAGTCATCAATGTTTCTTCAAAAATTCACAAGTTCGTCGCCATAAATGTTCAAGCATAAAAAAATACTTTCTGTTGTAGAATTCTATACAGTGACTCCTGGAAAACTCCTGGAATTTTAAAGGACAATATTGGTGCCAGTCATTATCACATATGTGATAGAGCTGGTTAAACACATTCCAAATATAATTTTATCTCAGAGATCATTGCTACGATAGCCGAGTAATACAGGTTTCCTGAATCGGAAGTGACGAACGCCAAAGGAAAAATAACGTGAGTCACCTCTCTATATAACTGACTGATGTGGTGAATGATAACGGGTATACGGGCGAATTTCTGCTCACTAATAATTCCTTCGAAGACCAAAAGTTGTTGTGTGAGACTGTGAGAGGATATCTGACAATTCATAAAAAGAATTGACTGTCACTAGATAAGAAAAACAGAAAAAGTCTGTGCATTACCATGTTTTTAGAAGGCATAGAATGAATATAAACAAGGGAATGTACGGACTATTTCTATTTTTCTCGTGTTCTCTTATCTAATGACATTCAATTACTTTATTGAATTGTCAGGTATCCTTTTACAGTCCCATATAACAACTTTTGGTCTCCGAAGGAATTATTAGTGAGCAGAAATTCGCCCGTATATCCGTTATCATTCACCACATCAGTCAGTTATATAGAGAGGTGACTCGTGTTTTCCTTTGGCATTCGTCACTTCCGATTAAGAAAAACTGTATTACTCAGCTACCGTAGCAATGATCTCTGAGATAAAATTATATTTGGAATGTGTTTAACCAGCTCTATCACATATGTGATAATGACTGGCACCAATATTGTCCTTTAAGTGTTCTGAGTTGTGCACACCCTGTTTGAGGAGTAAAATATGTAGTTATACAGGAAGCTCAGATAAGTTCTTGAATGGTCTACCAGCTGTTCAGTGTCAAGGTTTTGATCACACACAAGGAGTATCGTCGCCTGTCCAACCTCGTGGGTTTTCTCTGGGTACTCCAGTTTCCTCCCACTGCTAAAGCCCCCCACGCGCAAGCGAATTATTGAAATAAAATTGAACCAAATGTTAGTCCCGATATGTGCATTACTGTTGGGTGTTCTGATGTAATAAGACTATAATTTTATCATTACAGGTGGCCCAGACATGTGCATACGAGTTGGGTGTTCCAATGGATATCATAAGCGTAAAGAAGGCATCTACTATGACTAACTGTAATTCTCATACAACTGCTGGTAGCGTTACAAGTGAACTTTGTTGTCTGGTAAGAAGATTTGTTCTCTGCATGATAGGTTACTCTTGGTGAGATTTGATTTGGTACACCAAGGGTGGAAAGTATGCATACCTGTCTCTATCATAATCATTATTTATGTAAACCTTGACACTAATACCTAAACTTAAGCACATCTATTGCAACTGTTTTAGAGCATATATGTCGCAGCTGTTTTATAGCACATCTATCGTGACTGTTTTATAGCACATCTATCGCAACTTTTTTTTATAACACATAAATCTAACTGTTTTATAGCACATCTATCCGAACTGTTTTATAGCACATCTATGGCCACATCATGCTTTTTCTTTGATGATTAAGGATTAAAAGTCCATATAGTTTATATATTCTTCAAAAAAAAGTAGGGGATATTCAGGAACAATACAAAACTGCGGAAATGCACTGCTGTTTTTATTAGAGGTAACCAGTGTATGGCGCTATTGCATGTTGCATGTGCAACTCAGTGGTTCTGTACATATTGGGGCGATAAGTGTAGTACTATCCAACTACACATCTTAGTTTTTGGCCTGTTGTATCTTCCTTCTTTTGGACTTCACCATTGTGTTTTCTCACGATACCGACTCAAATAGGTAACAGGAACAACAATAGTGTTTTTGCTAAACATTTTATGTCACAACAGTTACACAGTAGTCTACATTACAATATTTAGAATTAACATCTCTTTCTCTCCAACCCCAGTCCTGTAAAAATCTAGCCAGCATGGCTAGACCCAGGAAAACACTACCGCATGAAATAGTCGTCTAAAGAATCCACATGATCTCTCCCCAATTATTCTAGTCCCGCTCCTTTATATCCTTATATAGGTGCATATTCTTTTGTCTCTGTTTATTCTTTTTGTCTCTGTTATATAAGTAAACAACTGATAACAGCTAAATTCCAAATATGGAATGAACATTCACCCCAAACCTGTATATCGACAGGGATTGTTACCTTATTTGGTCAACAAATATGATATATGTTTTATAACAAAGAAACATGTAAATGACCAACATGCTTATTAATCTATAGCTCAGTTAATGTATCAAAATAACCGGCATATACTTTCTATATTTGTGGTTATGATATTTGAATCAATAATATGAAAGATAACGCTATTGTTCTAGCCATCATATTTCTACATTCTTGTCTTTAGACCCCATGTCTTGTTATTGTCACACTATTCATAAACATTTTTAATTTGCGTTTCAGAATTAACTTATACCATAGCTAATATTTTGCCAATGGAGAATAATTGATCAAAACTCTAATATTATTTTACATAGATGTTTCAAAGCACAAATTCTTTCCCTCCATATTACTACATAAGTTCTTCACCTGTGAACATACTCTCAAAGCATGTCAAGTGTCCATGACTATTTATCATATCACAACGTGCATAGATATTTGCATTTCAATGTACCCTACTTTTTTTGAAGAGTATACTATAGTCATTTAAAAGATAATGACCATTGAATATATCGGGTCATAAAAATCTTTCCTGAGATTGTACTTTATGTATGGTTTAATGGTCGAGAGCAAGACATTAAGTAATATACTGAAACAACACAAGTGACAATAGTTACGAGTTGTTGTTTATATATATTACGCAATTTCTTAAGCTTGAGACCATTAAAATACAGACACTTGCACGTGCTTTGCAATGAAATACGTCACACAGGTCCAAAATTTTAACTAGTATAAATAATGTACGATTGTCACATTGCCCGTACCATTATTTAAAATAATGATACACCAACATCAAAGGATGATGTCACATCTATATTTTAAATGATAATAAACTATTAAAATGAAAAGCATCATTTGTTTTTGTTTTTTTGTGGAGGTTTTTAAAAGACACTATAATTATTTATCTACAGAGTGTTATAGAATGCTGTAAAATGTTGAAGGAAAGAATGGCGCCAGTTAAAGCTAAGATGGTAAATCCATCATGGAAGGATTTAGTTGTTCAATGTTACAATCAAGGTGTTGATATTACAGCTAGATATGTGTAAGTTTCATCACCAGTAAAGTTTTAATACATTTTGATTTTATTAAAGAAGGATTATGTTAGAGCTAAGTCTGCCTATTACAGGTTTATGTTTTGGCTTCAAATCTAATATGAGAGAGACACAGAGAGAAATGGGGTTTAACATCCACTCGGCACAAACTACGTCATTTTGAGACTAACATGTGGTTCAATTTCTTTTCATTATTCGCTTGCCCGTTGGGGTCTTTAGCAGTGGGAGGAAACTGTAGTACCCAGAGAAAACCCACGAGGTTGGACAGGCGACCCTACTCCTTGTCAAGTACAAGCAGAGAATCGAAACCACGCCACTAGACTCAATGACAAACCTTATGATGCAACGCACTATATGCATTATTTGAATTAGTTACAAAGAAGCTTATTAAGTTCCAAACATTTCTGTCAAGTGTTATGGCCCTTGTTTTACTTTAAAGGACATTGTGAACGCTATAACGCTATAACCCAATCTATGAAATTTATATGCAGTATTCAAATTGATGACAAGAAGAAGCCTTTTGAATTTCAACAATTTCAATTGAGTTATGGCCCTTATTTCACTTTGTAGAACCTTATAAATACTCAAAGGCTGAATCATCACGTAATCTGTATGAAATTTATATGCATTATTTAAATTATTAAAATAGAAAAGCCCATCGAAATTCAACAATTAAAGCCCTTGTTTAACTTCAAATGTAAAACCTTGTGAACACTGTAACGACAAAAGTTATCATTCGATCTGATTGACTCAATTCCAGTACGTTATGTGACTGACAAGCTGTGATTTGTTATTTTAGAACAGAGCCTACGAATGTCAGCACCTATACTCGTTATAATCAATATGGTGTGTGTTGTTCGGAAGTGGAACTTGATGTTCTGACTGGAGAACATCAAATACTGAGAGTAGACCTTTTGTATGATGCTGGTAAAAGGTAATACAATTTAACAACTTCATATAATTGCTCATTTGGTGGGGTGGTATATATGGTGCTTTCTAGAGTATGTCCTAGCGTGTCTAGCTTATGCAGAAATTTACTGTGACACAATCACTCACCAATTCATCAAAAAACTATGTGAATTCATGTCTAAAATGGCCCTAAAACTAAAAAAATGAAATGAAAATGAAAAAAAATGGAGTTTAATGTCCCACTGTTCTGCTTCTACTGGGCTAATGAAGATGGGTATACTCTTATATCGAATTTCAACTGCCAAGGGATCTTTTACGTGCACGCAACCTTGGTTTTTCGTCCCATTCTAATAACTAGATAGCTGTCCTTGTCAGGACCTCCAGAAAATGCTGATAAACTTTCTCGACCAATGCAGGGATTGAACTTGCATCGCGAGCCACCATTTTACTCACTTATCCACTGTGGCTTCCCTCAAACTAAAAGAAAGGTTCCCCAAACTAACTGAGAACATTATCTTCGTTAACTTAAGGGCCCCTGATTCTACCATACTCACATACATCTTCTCTATCCATGACTTTTGTTCAGAGGTTCAATATTATTGTATATCTTGTATATATAGTAAAATACATGTACTAGTGCTCAGTAAATATGGAATCTGGGAGCCTTTTGTCTTGTTATCAGAAATATTTTAATTCATTTAATGAAATCCGCTGATAAAAAAAAAAACAAAAAAAAAACGATAGAGGAAAATGTATTGTTTTGAAACAATCACAATCAATGTATAGAAATCTGACAACTAACAAATACTAGTATATGGACTAGGAACCAAGCATGATGTCATCTCAGCCATCTTGCAATTGGCTGGCAATCGATGCACAATTGTCCAAGGAACAAGCATGCCCAGTTGCATAACGATCGTATGTGAATTTACAGAGTCATGGGGTTTTATCGAAGAGCATTGCCACCAATAAGAATGACAATAACAACAACAGCATGAGTATAGCGCTAGGGGACCAAATGATCAAAATGTCTCGGGACCAATCGGTAAATTTACACGCTGTAAAACTATTTGCAAAGTTATGTGTTATCAAAAATGACTGATAGTGAAAATTTTCCAGTAGAAGCCCTGGTTTGCCATCCAGTTGTTAGTGATGTTCAACAATCTGTATCCACCAACAGTTTGTGTTCATCAAGAACTTGTGCAATCATACTTCTATTGATCCAACAAACTGTGTCTGCTTGTGATAAAATCCAACTTCCTGTGACAGCCAACAATCTGTTTGTATCTAGATTGTCAAGTCTGCTGCTAATGGACATATAAGGGGGCCGGACAAGCTGAAAAATGTGATACTGGAAGTGTTAAATCTGAAATTGTGATACTGAAAGTTTTAACTCTGAAATTGTGATACTGAAAGTTTTAACACTGAAAGTTTTAACTCTGAAATTGTGATACTGAAAGTTTTAACTCTGAAATTATGATACTGAAAGTTTGACCTCTGAAATTGTGATACTGAAAGTTTGAACTCTGAAATTATGATACTAAAAGTTTGAACTCTGAAATTGTGATACTGAAAGCTTTAACTCTGAAATTGTGATACTTTAACTCTAAAATTGTGGTATTGTGATACTTTAACTTTAAAATTGTGGTATTAATATTTTTTAGTTTGAATCCAGATATTGATATTGGACAAGCAGAGGGAGGATTTGTTATGGGTTTGGGTCACTTTTTAACAGAGAGAGTCATCTATGATTCTACTACTGGTGAAAACCTCACATCAAATACATGGGTATTTTATATTCATTTTCTTTCTCACTGGTATTTTATTTTATAACCGAATGTATGGTATATGGTAATTCCTATTCATCTCACAACCAACAGCGCCATAAAATGTTCTTCAGTATTAGCGCACTTTATAAATAACGATATTAATATCATCCCTTTATTTTACATTGTTTGATGAAGGTGCAAATAGGAAAGACGTCTTTGTTAACAATCTTTGTTAGATTGTTTGAGAATAAACTATTCATGGGGTGTACTGGTACCCCATAAAGATATGTTCATCTATTCTAGTTAGCCTATATTGCCTGGCTTCCCTTGTCAGCAGTGCAGGGTCGAACGGAAAGGGGTGGAAAAAAAATGTCAAGTTGTTGTTCAGGCAAATAGTACACTAAACATACATTATGCAAGCGCTAAATCTGCCGATTGCAGGTCTTTCTTTAGAACTGAAATGTTATCTAAATTATTAATTAGACATTAATTAAACATAGCTAAATCTGTCCATTGCAGGTCTTTCTTTAGGCCTGCAATATTATCTAAATTATTAATTAGACATTAATTAACCTATCCTAGACCATAATCAACTCTAGATGGCATCGCTAGCCTACGATCTTAAGTGGATTGTGAGCGGATTTACTGCATAACTGCATAAACGATTAAATGGATAATCGAGACTATACTGTTTATCGTACTGACTTAAGTAATACCGAGGCTAGGCAGAAATGTCATTCGCTTAGTTCTAGGTTCATAGTGGATCAATTTGAATGAAATTTTCAGCAAATTGCCTTTACATTATCTAGTTTTTAACTATTATAGTGAGAACTGCCAACTCGTTATCAAATCTCCCATAATGTATCTTTAACTTATCCAGACCATAATCAACTCTCGATGGCATCGCTAGCCTGTGATGTTTATTGGATTAGGTTCCAATTTCCTGTTCGACTTCCATTAATAATTTAATCATAAAATGGATAATCAAGACTATGTTTTTTATCAAAATTTTGACTGAAATTTTCAGCAAATTCCCTTTACATTATCTAATTTTTAACTATTATAGTGAGAACTGCCAGCTCTTTATCTAATCTCCCATAATGTATATTTAACCTGGTTGGTATAGAAAAGTTAAAATATTTTGGTATACACAGAAAGAAAAGATTTTTACCAAAAATGGAAAAATCTTTTACTAATGTTACTTTTCTTGTGAGTTCCTTAGAAGATGAGGAAATACAAATCAGGAAATATTTGTCTTGTTGAGTATTTGCCCCAAAGAATCTCTGTATATGTGTCACTTTTCACTATTTCACTGTATTTTCTGGACATGTCTTAAGCGATTTTCCAAATGTCCAACCAGGAATATGCCCAATGACATCAAGATACTGTGAATAGTATTCAAAATTCCAAAACTATTTGACTGTACTGAGTGTATAACTAGTACTTATCTCGATTATCCTTGATAATAGGCTCAATTGATTAGGTAATTAACAATCATCGGCTCCCAGAGAGAAGTTTACTGTTTGTTTCTCTCTGGGGAATTGTGTCGGCGATTTTGAATGTCACGTGATGCATCCTTCCGGCAGTTGCTTCACAAAGATCTAAAATGGCTGCTCAAACTCGCGTTTCTTCAGAAATTTCACATATTTTCTGCTCACGGCTGGATCATTCACATTGCACGATAAAAATAGTTTCCGGGTATATCATCAAATTGGCTGTTTCTGAATGAACTTTTGATGTCAAAATGTGGAAAATGTTCCAAGAATCATTAATATGTAACTCATGTGACTAAACCGATACCTGATTGTCGAGAAATCGGCAGCATTTCATTCAAACAAATCCAGCTAATCAGGCGCCACTGGAGGAGGAGCTTAGGAACCGAATTCTGACTGGAACATGGCCGGCATGATTTCCCAGAGATAAACGATCTGTAAACTTCTAACTGGGTAATTAAGTGATCAACCTATTGATTGTGTTATACAGTCTGAATGAGCATCACTGGTTCTGAGCGTTACCCTGATTCTTTTATATTACAGGAATATCACCCACCAATGCCAAAGGACATACCAATTGATTTTAGAGTTGAGTTTTTGAACAATTCTGACAACGTTAATGGAGTTCTAGGATCAAAGTGTAAGTCTTATACAGGATAATCCTGTATTTGTTAATTCCCCTCCTTAACCCTTTAGCACTGTGTGTCCATATAAATATTAAATTGCTCAGTTCTCTGAAACAAATTAGAAAAAGGGTGATATAGTTCATACCGATACATCCCTTTAGACCATCTCAACCACCTGAATTATGTTAATAACTCTCTGTGTCTAAGTGGAGGGGGCACAGCTATTCATGTGAGATGTGCTGTTCGGAGTGGTCTAAGGGGTGCTAGTGTCTGGCTTCCATTCACATATGCATCGGGGGAAGGGGCGGGACTGAATGGTTAATGTGTGCGCGTTGGATCATAAGGTCTGTCATTGAATCAAGTACATGACAAGGAGTAGGGTCGTCTGTCCAACCTTGTGGGTTTTCTTTGGGTCCTCCGGTTTCCTCCCACTGCTAAAGACCCCTATACGCGCAATCGAATTAATGAAATAAAATTGAACCAAATGTTAGTCCTGAAATGATCTAGTTTGTGTCAAGTGGACGTTAAACACCATGTGAAAGTAATGTTCTGAATGTATAAACCTGAGAATGCTTTGTGAACTCCGGGCAAGATCCTGTGGTCACATTGGCATGCTCGTAAAGAAGCCTTGGAGTTGACAAACCATTCTCAGACTTGAGTTAAGAATTTACTCAACTTTCAGTCACTGTTTATGAGAAATGTCTTTGATCCAGAAACACAAAATTTAGCACAGAGTTTCTTATTGATGTATTTGATACATTAAAACAACAAAAGTTTTATGAAGGGCTATATTTTAGTTAAAATAAGACAAACAATTTTGAATCAATTCTTAACCTAAAGTAGCTAAGTCTCTAACTCAATATCATCCAAAGTCTTCGACATTGAAAACAAGAATTATTTGTCAATTTAAATCAACATTTATGTTGTGATTTTACCGGGAAATATTAAAAACAAAATAAACATTTTACCATTGGTACATGAATCGTGTACCATAATGCGTTTCAGCGCCGTTTGTAACAAGTGGCTTAAAGAACGAAGCTAGACATAATCCACGAGTCATGGCAAACGGTGATGCCATATTTTTTATCTGGAGAGCATGCGCAATAAATAAATACTATCGATATAGAATGGAATAACCAGACGCTAGAGATTGACATTCGATTGAGACTTCCGGCGTATTTCGCTGAACGTAACTGATTTAAAATTGAAGTAAAAACGGAAACAGTTGAATGTAAATCAGTTAAAATACTTTCATATTACATTATTACATGCATTGCGACGCCTTTGTGTCAATTTCTAGGTCCCAATTATTACCGATTTAGCTCCTTTAAGTCTGAGAATGCTTTGTGAACTCGAGGCCTGGATCTATAATTGAAGGAATGATGATCAGTAGGCCTCATATATGTTAATTTATAAAACAATGTCATTTTTTTTTATTAAACAGCGTTAGGGGAGGCAACTGTTCCTATGTCCATTTCTGCTTTCTTGGCAGTAAAACATGCTATTGAAGCTGCAAGAAAAGAAATATCCAAGGATATATACTTCACTTTATGTGAGTTGAACACTTTTTATATTTGATTAATTAATAGACAATCGATCTTGCTTCAGATGTTATCATTGTGAAACTGATACTGTTCAATTATTAACCTAGGGCCTAATGTTTAGTATAAGGCAATCTCGATCAACATATACATAACAAGGATGGGGGTCACCTGTCAAACCTTATGGGTACATCAGTAACCCCCTTATCCCGTATTAAGTGGATGTGGAACCACATTCACCTCTATCTTTACAGGAGCCACAGTGGCTAAGTGAGTGAGATGCTGGCTCGCTACCTTGGAGATCGTGGGTTTGATCCCTAGTGTTGACCCAAAAAGTTCTTCAGGATTTTCTGGCATGATTTCCTCTTGTCAGTGGTGCAGGACGTGGGAGGGGGGGGCTGACAAGGACAGCTGTCTAGTCGTTTGGATGGGATAAAAAAAAAAACCAAGGTCCTGTGTATACATTGGCATGCACATTAAAGATCCCATGGCAGTTGAAATATGATATAAGAGTAGACCATATCGCTGCTGTCGGGCAAAATTTCCCTCATAGCACAGTGTATGGCATATGCCCCTCGGAGCATTTCATTTTTATCTGTCAGTTGTTATTGTCATCCCATCCAAACAGCAAGGAACACTTTCATTTTTGGTTTCATTAATTAAGGTGCTTGTGCGCTAACCAGGAGGACCTGGTTTATACCCGAGACAGTTCTATGTAGACATTCGTATACACATAAAAGAATTTGATGAAGAGTATGTGGGATCATGGTTGTCTGTGTCAGATGTCCCTAGTTAACCCCGTTGGTACAGAAAAGTATGATGTTAAACCCGATTTCATTTGTCAACTCCATATAGCTATCCCTGTCAACTCTATATAGCTATCCCTGTCAATATTTGATACTGATATACAATGTATATTTAACTATTGAATATTGTAAGTCAGCTGATATTATTATTATCATATTTCATATTTACTTACACAAACTGTTTCATTTATTTATAGATGGACCTGCTACAGTGGATACAGTTCAACTAAACTGTCTGACAGATATCACAAACTTAACCTACGGAAATTAATCTAAGTAAAAAAAAAACAGAAAAACTATTAGATCAATACTGTACAATTTACCTATGTAAATTAATTTTGAAAACGGCTCCTTTTTTAAAATCAAAATTTTGTATTTATTAGCATAGCTGGTTAATATTTTTTTAATTTTTTATAAACAATATTTTATTCTCAGAAAAGGATTGAGGATCAGGCTAGGCCTATATCACCTCTCTCCAACAATATGATATTGATGAAAACAATGTGAAACTTATCTCACCTACATATTGTATTGTATAATATTCTAGCTATTGATAATTATATATTTATCAAATTTAATTACTGATAAAACGTGGTTGTTGAAAGTCCATGTGTCCGACTGTGACACAGCAGTTTAGATATTTATATGTATATTCTAGATCAAGACAAGAATAATATTTTATAAGTCAAATAATTTCTTCTACAAATGTGCAATATAGATTTATAGATTATGAGTCAAAAAATGGACAGTATCAATTAATATTTTATAAATCAAATAAAATCTTCTACCAATGTGCAATATAGATTAATATTTTATAAGTCAACTAATTTATTCTACAGATGTGCAATATAGATTTATCGTTTATGAGTCAAATAATAGACAGTATCAATTACTATTTTATAAATCAAATAATATCTTCTACAAATGTGCAATATAGATTAATAATTTATATGTCAAATAATTTCTTCTACAAATGTGCAATATAGATTAATAATTTATATGTCAAATAATTTCTTCTACAAATGTGCAATTTAGATTAATATTTTATAAATTAAATAATTTCTTCTACAATTGGAGAGTATCAATTCATATTTTAAAACTCAAATAATATTCTACATAGATTTATTTTTTAGAAGTGCTTGGCCTTTATATATAAATAATTATATTGCTACTTAAAGATACATTATGGGAGATAAAATAAAGAGATGGCAGTTCTCGCTATAATAGTTAAAAACTAGATAGTGTAAAGGTAATTTGCTGAAAATTTCAGTCAAATTGATCCACTATGAGCCGAGAAAGAAGCGGGTGAAATTTTTGCATAGTCTCGGTCATCATTACTAAAATCATTAATATAAACAGCATAGTCTCGATTATCCACTTTTTCTGATTTAATTATCAACGGCCGTTAGCGGCATATAGGAATCTAATCCAGCCAACATCGAAGGCTAGCCTTGACATCGAGAGTTTCTTATGGTCTGGATAAGTTAATTAATGTCTAATTGATAATTTAGATAACATTTCAGGCCTAAAGAAAGATTTGTAATAAGCAGATTTTGCTCTTGCATAATGCATGTTTAATATATACCCGAGAATGGTGTTTATATTTTAATTTTGAGTTTAATACTGTCTTAGTTTTATACTGCCTTCTTATTTTACAAGGAGGCAACTTTAATTTGTATTGTTTAAATGACATTTAGTAATTGAACACATTAAAATAATGACAACATTTATAGTCTTAAAAATTACACTGCAGTTATGCTAATAATTTATGATAGCATTTAAATAGGTATGCCTCCAGACAAGATTTGGGTTTACTTTTAAGTACGAAATGGTTAAAAATGAACAGGTGCATTTTTCAGATGCAACTGTGCAAAAGGATTTGGCCAGGAACGATTTGAATATCCAAATTGGTCTGCTGAGTTTAATATAAAATTTAGTGATAAATATACTCTCCAATGCCACTCAAGGCTTATATAATTAGGTACAGCTATAATACAAATGGTTAAACATACATTTGATCAGTTGATTTTAAAAGTTAATTTTAATTGGATCAATCACTGGTTGAACAATGGATAAGTTAGTATCTGCTGGTTGTCCGATGCATCAATTGATGGACATTATAATAGGCCTGTTATTACTCCTACCTTATAATTAGTATCCACATATTTGTTGATTTTTGTATTGTTGATATTTGTTAAATTTTGTATTTTGTTAAGTATTTGTTAAATTTTCTAATTGCTATTGTTGAGTATGTTATATAATTATATATACCTTGTTTGACTTCTTGTTGATTTTGTTAAGTTTCAACAGTTACTGAGATCATTTATAATAATAATGTTTCAACGCTGAGATTATTATACTAATAAAGTATTATTATTAAAGTGCCTATTGTAATTCATATTACTATAGATCTACACAAATTATATTAAATTATGGTTCCTGTTAATATTCAAAGAATGCTGAAAGTATGTCATAGATCCAAATAAAATATAAAATACAGAAGTAACTAATAGATCCTGGGGGGGTGGGGGGGTGAATCAAATGTATGAAGCCATTAGTGAATGACAAAGGAATGGTCTGCATGTGGTTGAACTGAGAAATGTTTACAAGCCCCATAAACCGAAGACTGAGGTACATTAGTGCAAATGAAGGAGTAATTAACAATTGGATAGTTTAATTGCATCTTTCATCATAAATCAGAATGTCAGTTCTGTTTTATTTAGTCAATTTTGAGTAACAGGGCCAGATGGGATGTTGTGTGTTGCAGTTTACTGGAAGTTTCTTTTAATACAGCAGAGATTGATACAATTAATTAACTAACTTCCCCTTATCTACCACCCAGTATTAAAAGAAATATTGGTAAAGACACATAGAGCTAGTGATGGGAAATCAATGTAAACTTGAAATGGTCATGGTTCAACTTAAAATTATTTAATTTGAGTAGTTAATGGACCAAAATTTATTTTTTAAAAATAAAAGTAGGTGGACAAAAAATATGTTTTAAAAATAATTGAAGGTGGACAAAAATTAAATTTTTTTAAAAAATAAACGTAGGCCTTCTCCTTATTTATTCTTTATTCTAGTAATAGTATGTTAGGGATTTAATTACATGTTTCAGAATATGATCAAAATACTTTATATCCAGATTAACTCTTTAAGATATCATCCATACAGTAACTAACTGGAGTATCCTTGGCGGAGCTCACTTAACACTGAAAGGCATGGACAATTCCATGGAAATATTGATGGTTGTGAGATGAGATGGTGGCTTTCCCATGCAACATTATATCTGTAGAAAGTCATTTTGAGCATCATAGATCGAAAACTATAGAATTGAGAATGTTGCTAACAACTTTGTTTTTTCTGTTCGTTGACATTCATAGCCACAGTATTCATGGCTCCAGCCCCTGCCATATGTAGCTTATCTCTTATTCATAATTATCTTTGCCACAAAAATGCTTACTGAGGACAACTCAAACACCACCTAATTTAATTTTACCATCGGTATAGCTTACTTGTCTTTTTTTAGTTAAAGGGCCAATCCCGATAATATTTTGGAGAATAAAACTGCTTAATCTATAAAACTCATGAAAATCCCATACCTAATGGCCGAGCAACTAATTCAATATTTGTGAAATGTTTTCAAACATCTTACACCCGTCAGTCTTCATCTGGTTCTGGAAATGGAGACCGGTGTCCCAAGCTGTATTATATATGTGCGGTGTCTGGATAAAACCAGACTTTTATTTTATAAAAACAATGTGTAGGTGAAATTTACCTTTCGTTATCCAGTACGGCACATATGGGTCATTCACTGTATAGACCTCTAAAGGAACAGCGATAGTTTATCAGGTCATCCAACGAAAAAATTGACCAGAAATCTTAAAAGGGTGTACGGATAAGCATTTTTGACGTTCACGTCTAAACAACTCAATATTTCGAGCTTAAATTTTGAGACAAGGTAAATACACCATTCCTCTATATTTTGGCGCTTAAATTTCATATGAACTCAGACTTTTATTTTTGAGACTCTTTTCAAATCGGGATAGTCACTTTAAATTAAGAATTGGAAATTCATACTGCCGAGCTATAGACTTTTGCAAATTTCAAGAGCTGTATTAGTTACTTTAGTAACGAAGTCTTAGAGCTGTATATATTTTCGAATTCTGTACACCCAAAAATGATCGAAGAATATGCGGTATTTGAAGTTTAAACATCCACAGTATTGTAGTAAAATTGCCCAGTCTCCCTTGTGTCTATAATGCATTATGAATACTGTAACGCAGTTTCGAAGTAAAGTGTCCCACGAGTCCCAAATTGCTTATTTTTTCAAACCTTTTCGCAATTGGCCATTTCTGTGGATTAATTTTGTTTACAAAATAATGTCACGTGACGGCATACAAATTCTTCACGTGATCTTATCATGTGATTACACCGACATGCACTCTTAAAGTTTTTGTTATCAATTGCAAACGGTGACGAAGTGATTTACTGTTAGGTCTTGCATGATATCGGGGTTGACAGTGGCAAGTAGCAGACGCACATTTGTTACACCTTAAAATGCCGGTTTGCATAAACAGTGCCAGGCCCGACTTTGTGCAGTGTCCTGTCTGCCATGCAAGGTTTGTTGACACCACCCACTTTGACGTACATTTAGGCCTACAATATATTGTACGGTACAATATTATTTAAAAGAGCATGAGTTTTTGATTATAATTAAACCTATATGTTGTTGGTGAATCAACAATAATTATTTGATTATTTGACATTATTTTATATCCAATTAAGAATTTAATTGTCATTTCTTGCTCCTTATTCTTAGCTAGCTATTTTTCTGAAATTAAAGTGTTTTTTGTTTCCTGGGCCAGCCTTATAATGTCAAATCCAGGGACTAATAGAAACAATATTATTCGAACTTTGCAAATAGATTTACTACAATTTAGAAAGGGCTTGATTTTTGTACGCTTGGTACTATCATAGGCCTAGTTTGCGCAATTCGACCAAGAAATTTAAAATGGAAAATTCAGAAATATTTGAAATAATTTTATTTATTAAAAGGTCAGATTTGATGTTTGGAAAATCCAACCTATAGGCTATGCGAGTTTGGTCTAAATTTGGAATATCAGACCTGATTTGGATTAAAAGCGCTGCTGATCATCAGTAGCATTTTACAGACAAAATCTAATTTGTCACAGTGTAATTTAATCCATATTCTAAAATATACCGGTACTCAAATTGATTATTTCACATTTGATTAAAGAAACTAAACCAAAATATCATTGCCAGATAATTTTCTGCAAAATTTTAAATTGATTAAATATTTGTAAATAATGGAAAGGAACCATTTTTGAACTGACTTTTAGATTCAACTTTTACAATACGACCATCAGTGTCTTGAAATAAATTTGTGCCCTTGATTTGAAATATTCTCAAGTTCCTAGGCTTCTTCTATAGCTGGAGCTTCAAGTGTTTACAAATTATGACAATAATACTACCCTAAATTAAAACACTTTTTTTCAGTCACAGTCCAGTAAAAGGTGAACTGAAAGATGGAGTCTATGCTGCAGATTGTCAAAACTGTGGACATTTTTTCAAGTTTCGAGCAGCGGGTCCTTTTCGATCAACATTTTCTGTGACCATAAATGGACAGAGTTATCCAGGTGAACAATTTCTTTTATTAATTTCTTCACAAAGAGAGGGGTCACAGTGGGTAAGACGCATTGGCCGAGAAAGTTCATCCAGATTTTCCGGCGTGGTTCCCCCTTGCCAGTGATGCAGGACTGATGGCCTGACAAGGACAGCTGACGAGGTCCTGTGTACACATTGGCATGCATGTAAAAGATCCCTTGATTTACAGTTAGAATTCAATATAAGAGTGGGTCATAGTGCCGTTTTTTCTTCTTTTTTTTATAAAGCTCATTTTAAATGGATTTATTTTGAAATTTGGTAGAAATCATTCATTGATGTCGAAGATGAAAGTTTGTAAAGTTTTTTTTAAAGTGGGGAAAAGTTTTTACCAGACACTGGTGTTTTAACAGTCTTTTGATAGTTAATAAGTCCATCATCCCAAAGAACAGTAACGTTTTTACTTATTGGTACTCCTTTGCAATTAAACTATAACACATACTTATGGAAGAACAATTACTGACGTATTTAGGTGACGTTTCGAAGAGTATTCTCTCAACGTTTTCAACCAAGTAGGCCTACAATACCAGATGTGTAAGGCAATTATATATAGACAAGCTATAACAAAAAATCAGAAACCATGCATGACAATAACAAGATCAAAGGCAATATGGCGCATATAAAGGATTAGTGAGGTCACTGATGATTGGCATTAATTAACATTGGAGATATTAATAATTAATCATAGGGGTAAATAATTTGAGACAGACAACCAATAATAACAAATCAGACGCCGTGGAATTGTTTTATTTATATAATTATTTTTATTTATTTATATCTAAAAATGCAGCCATTTTTTCTCCCATTTTATTTATGTTGTCTTTATATTTATTTTTTATTTGTAGTTGATAACTCGTATCCAGGAAGTACGTCTCTAAATGAGTTTTTACGTCAGAAAGGAATATCCCCTGGAACTAAAGTGATGTGTATAGAGGGAGGATGCGGTGTGTGTGTCGTGTCAGCCACCATAATGGATCCAGTCACTAGTAAACCAAGGACTTATGCTGTTAATTCTGTAAGTTTTTTTCATGTTAAATTTTGTACTTAGTACTATAAGAATATAGCAATCAATGTAGTTACAGTTCATAACAGGGTAAGAATCTTATGTCAGAATGTGTATATTGCAGTGTTGTGTATATTGCAGTGTTGTGTATATCATATTATACATGTGTATATATAGTACATATTATCATGGTTATATGTATATTGCAGTGTTGTATATATCGCATTTATATGTATATTGCAGTGTTGTATCAAATTTATATGTATATTTCAGTTTTGTATATATCATATTGATGTGTATATTATAGTGTTGTATATAGCATATTATGTGTATATTACAGTGTGTTTTATACATATAGAACTTAAAGTTGCAATTTCATATTTTTAAGTTATATTTTCAAAATTTATTAAAATAAAGCCTTAAAATAGATGGTATCTTTAAACAGTCCTACCTTGTTAAAGAATGATCCTATTAACCCTATAATTCACTATTGCCAGTTGAGAAATTGGCAAAAATATCATTTTCAACTTCAAATTCAAACGTTTGAAGATAGCTATTCCATGGGGGGAATAGAAAAACAAGGGAGGTAATTGTGTTATTATTTCCGGGGTGAATGTTTAAGTGTGAAAATGATACCTATGATCGTATAATAGTGAGTTGACAACCTATTGAGCAAAAGACATAGAAATAATTATGTTTTGACTTTCTTAGAAAATATAAAATTCTTGCTTTAAACATGATAAACTTTGTATTGGTGTGATGTTTTATTTTAACCCAGTAAAATAAGCCAAAACAGTGTTTACAGAAGACTGAAACTTTAAAAAAATTTGATGGGGGTGGCCCCCCCCCCCACACTCTACCAATTGCGCTACATCGGCTGCTGCGCAGCCTCGTGCCTCCGGCGTCACAAATTGTCAACATTTTATATAATTTCATTTGCCCCCCCCCAATATATATTTCACGACTACGCCTCTAGTTGTTTATATTACATTATGTGTATATTACAGTGCTGTGTACCGTTATTACAATGTGATGGTTGGGATATAACTACAATAGAAGGTTTAGGTAACACTAGAGATGGTATTAATCCTATACAACAACGTCTAGCTGATTATAATGGTACACAATGTGGTTTCTGTAGTCCAGCACAAGTCATGTCCATGAACAGGTCAGATGATTTACATTGTCATTTCTTACATCTGATATACATCAGAAATGTAGCCTACTATACAACTGCATAACCCAGTGTCAATTAATCTTGCCTAAGTTTTAAACCATTATATTAGATGTACAACTTTGTTTTCTATTGGGGGCCATAGTATTCGAGGGTCAAGGGAACTGAACTCTTGATTAGAATGTCTTGGTGTACCTGATAAAATGTCTGGCACTATATTTGACTATACTTGATATTTTGAACTTTGTACTGTATATATAAATAATATGAATAAAAAAGACAGATATGTGCCAGGCACAAAGACAGGCGCCAGAAGGACAGGGAAGGACAAAGCCTGAATTTTTGCCTGACAAATGTGACATTTGCTTTTCTGGCTTGTGTGGCAATAATTAAATTACCAAATAGGCGGCCAGCATAACATAATTAAACATCCATTATTTTTATTTTTATCAATATAGTTTGTTAAAGACGAATCCAAAACCTACAATGGAAGAAGTAGAACAAATAATGGATTCAACAGTTTGTCGATGTACAGGTGCGTCAAATAACCATCTAACTCTACTTTTGTTTTAAAATTTCGAACAAGTTCTGCAGGTTTTATATTTCTGGTCATATTTTGAGTTTGTGAACGTGACACAGACAAAAAATCTTAATGGAATCTTCAAGAGGAATGGTATTTAGGTTCATGATACACAACAGAGTTCTTGGGATTGCTCAATTTGGCATCAGAAAGAACAATAATGAATCATAGTTTTTCAAAAAGGTTTGCCGACTTCACATTCACATTTTGACTGTTGTAGCTTTAGAATATTTAACCAAAGCATAGCCCAATTACACTGGTAAACTAATACTGTTGACGTATAAACCGGTGCCGTTTAGTAATGACAAATTTTGTCATTAAATTATATAAGTGATCATTATTCTAAACTAGTGTTTAAACATACATTATGCAAGAGCTAAATCTGTCTATTGCAGGTTTTTCTTTAGACCTGAAATGTTTTCTAAATTATTAATTAGACATTAATTAACTTATCAAGGCCATAATCAACTCTCGATGGCATGGGATTACTCCGACATTAAATAGATCAGAACAGTTCAGCCATATTTTGATTTAAGCTAAAAATGGAGGAACGAGACTTAGCTTCGAACAACCAGTATATAGTGGTTGAACTTATTGCACACGTCTTGTAAAACCTTCAAAGGCTAATATTTTCGCTCGCAATAGAGTAATTTGAATGAAATTTTCAAATTATTTATTTTACATTATCGTTTTCGAACTATTATAGAAAGAATAGCTAGATCTTTATCTAAATCTTATATAATGTATCTTTAGTATGTATAGAAAGTGGTTAGAAATTATACAGTTGTCATTAATTAGCTGGTGAGTAATAAGTAGCTGTAAAAGATGTCACTACTGGTGTAAAAGCTTGACTAATTATAACAACCATCACTATTGAATACACAACCCTGGACAATAATGGTGTGTATCATTCAATAGTCACGGTTGTAACACCTGAGTGGCATAACACCTAGTTAATGACTTCTGCCTGATTACTACCAATTTTAAATACGGTAATAAACATTATGTATATGAAATGAAGTCTTTGATCTGCTAATGTTATATTATATTATATTTATTTATAAAAGTTATTTGTCGCTTATTCAACAATATCAACTTATTAAAAACCTGGTACAAAATAAGAATTATGTATTGTTACAGGTTACAGATCAATCCTGGATGCAATGAAATCATTTGCTGCTGATGCTGGTCCTGATCTTCCTGGTGGCCTAATTGATATTGAGGTTAAGTTGTCTAAACTTCTATATAATTATTGCAGATTAAAAATGATCTTGAAACATATAAGTAATTCATATGAATTCTAGTTTTATTACCGGGATGCAAGTATGTTAAATGCCACACATTCACGTAATGAAATGTAATAGTGTTTATCGTCTTACCTTTTCTGACGAGGCTAATGAAAATGTGCCTGTTGGATTTATTGACACCGATTTTAGAGTTTTGCTGCTGGTGGGTGAACATGTGTCTAGGAAAGATGACGATCATTGGTCTGTCGGATTAACCTCAAAATTGCTAATATGTTGAGTTTGTTTTAGCTTGAATTATTTCCTGTTTTTCTTTTGTAAAATGATAGGATTTAGAGAGAAAGATTTGTACGAAAACTGGTAATCCATGTACAGGAAAATGTTCTTCTGACCAACCACAGACCATGTTACATATGGTGACGGCTGGAAGTCAGTGGTTAAAACCAACCAATAAACAAGAGCTTTACACATTACTAAACCAACATAAGGCAGATAATTACAGACTTCTACATGGTAACACTGGCTATGGTGAGTTACAAATATGTTTTGACCTTTATGGGAGTTCCTGCAGCTTTAAATTACAAGACAGAGAGACTTTAAAAATAAATTTTTAACTGCTTGAAACAACTGCACTTGAGACTGTCAAAAGATGGTTTAATGTGTGCACATTGGATCATAAGGTCTGTCATTGAGTCAAGTGGCATGGTTTCGATTTCTGTGTCCTTCATTTTCCTCCCACTACTAAAGAGCCCTACCTGTAAGCGAATTATTGAAATAAAATTGAACCATATGTTAGTCCCAAAATGACCTAGTTTAATTTAATTTTCAGGTGTATACAAAGATATTGGTGATTGGAATTATTCTGTTTTGATTGATGTCAGAGGTGTTGTAGAATTCAACATAATTCAGGTAGGTTTCAGCTGGCACACTAACCAGGTGGTCATGGGTTAGGTGTTTGTACAATAATTTTTAAAACCATGATGAGTTTATTCAATGGGGCCTAATGAGGAAACTTTCGGGATCTGTCAGAATAGTGAGCTAAAATGGGGTTCCACAATGGCTTTTCTTTATTCAAATGAACACATATTTGCAAATTAATGGGGGGGGAGGGGGCAGGGGTGCTGAGCTATGAATGTATATCTTTTCATATGACTCAGATTCAGACTGTTTGTTGGAATGTAAATGATAGAGAGTTAATGTCTTGTGAAGGTATATAATAATGAGTTACTTCTTTGTTTTATTTTTAAAATAATAGCAAGGGGGAGCGACTATCAATCTTGGTTCCAACCTGACAATAACAAATCTACTGGAGTACTTCAGGATAAAGGCAGCTGAGAAAAATAACTATTTGAAATCATTCTACTCAAATATTTGTTTACATTTAGAAAAAGTTGCTACAACCTCAATTAGAAATGTAAGTTGAAGTTAGAAATCATGCTAAAATAATTGTTTGTGTTGCAATTATGTGCTTTAAAAAATGCAAATCTCTATCTCAATATCATCCACAGTTGTTGGTCAATTTAAATCAACATTGATGTTGTTGTCTTACCATGAGCACCATTGGTAATAAAGCAACTCGATGAATGTGGCTAAACATATCCCACAGGAGAATACTACCGGTGTAGACTGGAATAACCAGACACCAAAGACTGCCATTTAATTTCGACTCTTCGCGTATTTCCCCGAACATAACTGATTAGAAATTATAGTTAAAAATCAGTTTATATACATACATATTACATTGTTATATGCATTGCGACCCATTTGTGTTCATTTGTAGGTGCCAAAGAATAGATATTTAGTTGCTTTAAATCATAATAAACAGTGACAAGTTTCAGTTTGAAACCTTTATATTTATGTTATTCTTGTGAATATGAAAATTATTCTGGTTATTGGTAATTAAGTTTTATTAATGGTGCCTGAAAATCTGAAAATAATTAATGAAACAATCATATTAATAGACTACTTTTCCAGTTTAAACCTTTAGCCGCAATACGCATATGAATATCTCTCTTACAAATTTTAAAATAATGCTCTAATTTTAATATGTTTCTATACTTTGTGTTCCAGCTTGGAACTTGGGCTGGAAACCTGATGTTGAAGCACAAACACCCAGAGTTCGTATCGGACATTTATTGTATTCTTGAGGC
This sequence comes from Patella vulgata, assembly GCF_932274485.2. Taxonomy (NCBI): domain Eukaryota; kingdom Metazoa; phylum Mollusca; class Gastropoda; family Patellidae; genus Patella; species Patella vulgata. The sequence continues at coordinate 60,369,894 of NC_065884.2, read as the reverse complement.
TATGAAAACTACTCTGGTTATTGGTAAGTTAAGTTTTATTTATGTTTTTGGTTATTGATAAGTTTTAATGATGTGTTTGGTTATTGGTAAGTTTTAATTATGCATTTGGTTATTGGTAAATTAAGTTTTAATTATGCTTTCGGTTATTGCACAATTTGCAGAGTGCTAGAGTTTCCTAATAAGAATTGTGAAATTATGGATAATGAGAAAAAAATCAACCCAAATCTGTTAATGTGTTCTTTCCCACAGTTTCTGGTCTGAGATACAAATCCAGAAAGAATCCTGTGTGTAATCCTTGGTTTTCTCCATGTATTTGTGGGTTATCTGTGTGATACCTGGTTTTCAACATGTACTGTAATTGTGGGTTATCTCTGTACGATACCTGGTTTTCTCCATGTACCTGTGGTTATGTATATGTGAGATATCAGGTTTTCGACATGATCATAAGGGTCTTGAAAACAACATGTTGAAGGAAGCAATTAGAAGTAGTTTAGTTCTGTTGGATTTCAATCTGATGCTCACTCGTCACATTTATTTTAGTATCGCAAAACTTTCGTAGCACAGCTTATTTTATGGTCAGTGTAATATTTCATTTATCATAATTCAACAGGTGACAGTACTGGTAAAGAAATGAATTACAACATCACAGACTTCCTTAAACTGGATATGACTGGCAAGGCCATCACCATGGCAATGTTACCTATTGTTAACAACCCCAATGTCAATATTAGAACTTTCAAGGTTATGCCAAGACATCAGGTCAGTATATTTCAGTACAAAAATGCGCAGCCCCAAGAGTCTTATAATTAAAATAAACTCAATAAACCAAATTGGAAATTGAAATCTTTCACTGCCATATCTTTCCATACAGCTGTATCTGAAAATCGTAATTCTCTACCAGATGAACTTTGATCCATTTTGAATTTGAGTCCATTCAGATCTTGTCTAAAAACTTACCTGTTATGGAAATGAAATGGGGTTTAACATCCTAGTGTTCTGCTCCTACCGGGCTAATGAAGACTGGCATATGCCATACATTGTGCTATGAGGGAAATTTTGCCCAGACAGTGGCACTACTCTTGTATCGAATTCCAACTGTCAAGGGATCTTACGTGCATGCCAATATGTACACGGGACCTCAGTTTTTTTTCCGATCCGAACGACTAGACAGCTGTCCTTGTCAGGCCCTCCGTCCTGAATCACTGTCAACGGGGAACCCAGCTTGAAAATCCGGAAGAACTTTCTCGGTTGAACACCCGATCTCCAGGCTACCGAGCCAGCGTCTTACCCACTTAGCCACCGTGACCCCCTACCCGTTATGGACTCTGTTACTAAATATAAGCATAAACTCTTGTGTGTGACGATGATTCGGAAGCTTTGTTTTATAATCCATTGTGTTACAATTAAAATTAATGGACATTTTATATTATATTATATGATAAATGATCATTAGGATTGTTAAAGTCACGCAGCCACTTGTCAAGCAGACCAAATTATACTTTAATAGTAGTTATCGGTTCCCCCGTTGTATGTGACAAGGAGTAGGGTCGCCTGTACAACCTTGTGGGTTTTCTCCGGGTCCTGCTATTTCCTCCCACTGCTAAAGACCCCTATGTGCAAGCGAATTATTGAATTAAAATTGAACCATATATCATTCCTGAAATGACCTAGTCAAGTGGATGTTAAACCCCATTTCTAGAAAATAAAAAGAAAAAAAAAAGGAAATTATATTTACAGGGTATAAATACTTTCACAGATTTTTGTAATTAATTTAGTTGTTTACATTTATGTAATTTAACTGTTTACAATAACAGATTATGTTTGGTATTTTTAACAGAATGCTCATGCATATGTGTCTGCTGGTTTTAACATGGTGGTTGATGCAACACAGAATTATCTTGTTGCAGGAGCTCCAGTCCTGGCATATATTGGAATCAGCAAAGTATTTGTAAGTTAAAATTGGAAGTATATCATTGGAGGGAAGCTTATTAGAAGACCACCATTTTATTTCCTCATTCTCCATTGAAGGCTATTTCAAGCCCCTATTTGGTCTCAAAACTCATTAGTAAAAGTCATTATATGAATGATTTACTACACTAGGATCTGGAAGAGTTGTTATATGACCCGCATTCTGGTTGAAGTGAGGGATAAGCCAATGAAATGGTCCTGATATGGCGAGGTCTTAATGTTGTGCGATGCACGGAACTGTGGGTATACCACTAGAAACGTCAACGCTGATTGATTATTCAATGTCTGGCGTTATTATAGGGTCAAAAGCCGCTTGTGTGATCCCGAACGCCACCTTCCAGTACAACCCGTCAGATCTTCATGTAGTGTAGGCCATCGAAAGTATAAAAAAATGAAACGAAATATAGATCTGTATTTTAATCAGATTGCAGACATGCCAGGAATGAATCAAAGTTACACAATAAAGATTAAAGTAAAGAAATTTGACTCCAAAAAAACCCAAACTTACACTAATAAAATTGCTGAAATTTTCTTGTTACATTTTAGACTCGAGCTACTTTAACAGAGAATTATCTTTCTGGAAAACAACTTGGTGATCCAAATGTTCTTAAAGGTAATAAAACTTCATGTTTGGGAATTCTTCTTTCCAGCTGGTTGTTGTGGTGTATGTTGGAAGTAAATTTAAATATATTTAATGCTTTTGAAACCATTTCCACAGATAGCTTTGACATGTTTTCCCCCCAAACACTTTTTTACCTGACCTCCATCTTCATTAATGATCAAGTTCTTTGTTTAAAGCTAATCGTTAAAAGGTAGTTGATAGTAAGGCCAGACTAATTTGATTTTCTGTTTCAGAGTCTTCGGAGTCACATACACACAAGAGGTTTTGTTTGAAATTTTCCATGATTTTCAATAATTTCTGTCAGAGTTATGTCCCTTGATTACTTTGAAAAATCTTTTAGAGACCAAGTAAATCCTAATGTGTTACTTAAATGATTTCATTAATGACAATAGAAATAATATGCAACAACCCTTTTGGACTACTTGGACAGCATACCTGCTGTGGGGGCATGTTTTGTTGCCTGGCAACCTGTCCTGTTTTAGGTAATTTTTTTTTTTTGGGGGGGGGGGGAAACAGAAAATCAAGTTGGCGTGGCCTATATTATGTTGACCTAATCATCTATTGGAACAGGAGGATTCGTAAAATTCAATCTGGCACTGTGTAATTGTGAAAATGTGTTCATATATTTCAGGTGCTTTGACGACATTATCTGGTGAATTAGTAACAGACACAGTGACGTCACTTACTCCAGGTCCTTACAGAAAAAGTGTTGCCCTCAATTTATTTTATAAGGTACGTATATCTTAACACCCATGATAGTATTGATTATCTACATCTAGACCCAAGGCTGCCTCAAATCACCGAGGGAGCCATGGTGACCAAGTGAGTAAGATTCTGGCTCACTAACCATGAGGTCCTGGGGTTACAGAGAAATTCCCTGGAATTTATCAAGAATGGTTTCCCCCTGTCACAGGGTGCAGGGTGGAGGGCCTCGCAAGGGAATTCTAGTCATTTGGATGAGAAGAAAAAGCACGGTCTTGTGTACATACTTTTCTTTTTATACTCAAACGTGTATTAATACTCTGTAATTTATGTTTTTATATATTTAGTTTGTATTAGATATATGTTGCCAGATTGTAAATCCACGATATCTGAGTGGTTGTACTGACCTTATCCGACCTTTATCGTGTGGACAACAGAGCTTTGATACACATCCAGAAGAATATCCAGTCTCAAAACCAATGATTAAACTAGGTGCTACGTTACAGGTTTGTTGAATGAATCTTATTGTAAATTGGAGGGGGGGGGAGTCTAGTGGTGTAACATTTGCGCGTGAAATCACAAGATCTGTCATTGAGTCAAATAGCGTGGTCTCGATTCCCTGCTTGTGCGTGACAAGAGGCAAGGTCGTCTGTCCAACCTCGTGATTTTCTCTGGGTCCTCATTGGCAAGCAGCTATAAGAACCCTTTGCAGTTGGAATTCAAAGATGCTGACATGCTGCTGTCTAAGAAACGTTTCCACATAGCACACTTTAGCCCTTTAGATTTATATTATTGATTGTATTGTAGACATGCTAGTCAGATTAATTATATTTTTGACTGTATTGTAGACATATTAAGTCAGATTTATATTATTGACTGTATTGTAGATATGATAGTCAGATTAGTTATATTTTTGACTGTATTATAGACATCAAGTCAGACTTATGTTATTGACTGTATTGTAGACATGTGGAGAAGCTGAGTTTATTAATGATACACCACCCCAGTTTAATGAAGTTTATGCTGCATTTGTTATCAGTACTGTTGGTAATGCTGATATAGATGTCATTGATCCTTCACCAGCTTTGGTAGGTATTATGTGTTACTGATATAGATGTCATTGATCCTTCACGAGCTTTGGTAGGTATTATGTGTTACTGATATAGATGTCATTGATCCTTCACGAGCTTTGGTAGGTATTATGTGTTACTGATATAGATGTCATTGATCCTTCACGAGCTTTGATAGGTATTATACGTTACTGATATAGATGTCATTGATCCTTCACGAGCTTTGATAGGTATTATACGTTACTGATATAGATGTCATTGATCCTTCACCAGCTTTAGTAAGTGTTATAGTTTTGAAATACATAGTTGGACATAAATATTAGTGAAGCCGTAGTTGGTCAATATGATGCGGCCGCACTTGTCAGTGGTACAGGACAGAGTCAAGGAAAAGTAACTCTACATGGCTTATGCCCATCTTCATTAGTCCAGTTGTTTAAATTGTTTTTCAGGGAATACCAGGGATGTTTCAAATTTACATTCCAAGTCTTTTTTAGTAATATATGTACTGTATTGTTTGAATTGTTTTTCAGGCAATACCAGGTGTATTAAAGTATATCTCAGCTAAAGATATACCAGCAGGTGGGATAAATAATTGTTCCCCTGCACCAAAGTATTCAGTCAAGGAAGAGGTAAATACATGTTTTATTTTGTTTATTTTGATCTGTGTGGTTTGAATACTGATGTTGTGTTTTTAGGTTTCTAGAACAGTGTGGTAAGGTTTCCAGAACAGTGTGGTAAGGATACTGGAACAATGTTGTTAAAATCCTGGAATAATGTGGTAAGGATACTGGAACAAAGTTGTAAAGGTTCTGGAACAATGTTGTAAAGGTTCTGGAACAAAGTGGTAAGGATCCTGGAACAATGTTGTAAAGGTCCTGGAATAATGTGGTAAGGATACTGGAACAGTGTGGAAAGGATACTGGAACAATGTTTCGGAGGTTCTGAAACAATTTAGTAAGAGTGCTTGAACAGTGTGATAAGGATACTGGAACAATGTGGTAAGGGTTCTGAAACAGTGTGGTAAGGATACTGGAACATTGTGGTAAGGTGGTTGGGGTATGTAACTCAAATAAAATGCCCTGCATTAGGAAGAACCGTTAAAAGCTTTTAAAATACTCCTTCCCACTTGTTGGACGTAACACCTTAATGAGCTTAATGTTAAAAATCTGTAAACTATCTTTCTATGAATAGGTGGTGGAGAATCAGAACAATACATTTTTTTTCTTTAGATATTTTGTAGTGGTAAAGTTCTTTTTGCTGGTCAACCTCTTGGTCTGATAGTAGCAGGTAAGTGATATATTTTAGATGATCATTTAAATCAGTAATATTATTTTTATTCTGACAAATATTATTTCTATAATATTATTTATGTCATTTGACAGAGATTTATTCCGCTTTTGAATTCATCCATTAAGCTGTACCTTCTGTATTAGACAGTACAGGTGACTGTATAGCACAGCACAGACAAAACAAACAATGCAGAATTAAAGTGTACTCCATTCTCAGCACAAAGAACGACATAACAATTTAATGAGAAAGATTTGGAAAATATTTTGAAAAAGACCTGTGACCTGCATTGGTGGCCCATATGAAGGTGTCTGTATGAAATTAAATTGTTTTCAGTGTTCTAACTCAAAGTAAGATCTTAAATGAACATGTACCTTATGTTATAGAGATTAATGTTCATATCTCTTGTTTTTGTTTACAGAGGACCAGATAACAGCTAATTTTGGAGCTGGAATGGTTAAAGTTACATACAAGAATGTCCAACCTCCAATTCTGACTATTGATAGTGCTATTCAAAAAAAATCATTCTTTAAAGCTCCACCTGGACTTAGTGCTGGAGATGCAGATGGTAAGTAAACCACTCTCCATTTGTAATTTTTATTATGGAGCAAAATTGTCATTTTCATCCCTTGTCTGGACAAATAGACCAGTAGATGATGAATTTAATTGTGTTTTTTGATGGGAATTAATGAAACTAGATCTAAAAGTTCATTGGTCTTAGATGGAGATGTTGAAACTATGTTAAAACTAGATCTAAAAGTTCATTGTGTCTTTGACGGAGATGTTGAAACTAGTTCTAAAAGTTCATCTGTCTTTGATGGAGATGTTAAAACTAGATCTAAAAGTTCATTGTGTCTTTGGTGGAGATGTTGGAACTAGATCTAAAAGTTCATTGTGTCTTTGGTGGAGATGTAGGAACTGGATCTAAAAGTTCATTGTGTCTTTGGTGGAGATGTTGAAACTGGATCTAAAAGTTCATTGTGTCTTTGATAGAGATGTTGAAACTAATCTAAAAGTTCATTGTGTCTTTTGGTGGAGATGTTGAAACTGGATCTAAAAGTTCATTGTGTCTTTGATGGAGATGTTGAAACTAGATCTAAAAGTTCATTGTGTCTTTTGGTGGAGATGTTGAAACTGGATATAAAATGAATGTCTTAATTCTTGTGAAGACAATATGGGCCATTACAGTTGATACAATTGAACTTATAGATGAATGTCATGAGTTAAATCATGTGGTCCACTGACACATGTAACCAATTGACTGGTATTAAAGTTAAATTTCCAATGACAATCTCCAGCAATTCTGGATGATGACAAAAATTATTCAAGGTCACCCGTACAACTAGGTTGACTATATTATTGCTTTTGTATGCAGGTGGGTGCCTTGGAGGCTCAGTGAGTAAGGTACTGGCTTAAAAGCCAGGAGGTCATTGGCTTGATCCTGATGTTGACCGACAAACTGCCTCAGTTTTTAGTTTGGTTTGCCCTTGTCAGTCATGCAGAATGGACTGTGTGACAGGATGGTTTATGCTTGTTTTCATTATCCTAGTTGGTGCACAAAAGTGGGACATTAAACCCCATTTCATAACATTTATATCTGCATGCAGGTGCCATAGCTAAATCAGCTCACCAACTAACCGGCCAGATTGCATGTGGTGCACAGTATCATTATCAACTTGAAACACAGGTAGATATAGATATATAACTTATATATTATACACATATCAGTATTTACTTGAGAGACAGGTAGATATAGATAAATAACTTAACATATTATACACAGTATCGTTATCAATTTGGTAGATAAAGATATATAGCTTACATATTATACACATTATCATTATCTAATTGCGAGACAGGTAAATATAGATATATAACTTATATATTATACACATTATCAGTATCTACTTGAGAGACAGGTAGATAGATTAACTTATATATTATGTTTCTTGGGTTTTTTTTAATCAATAGATATCAATCTGCTACCCCACAGAAGATGGAATGAATATATTAGCGGGAACACAGTGGATTGATGGAGTTCAGCAAATAGTTGGTCAGGTTTTGAATGTTCCTAATAGTAGGTGGGTTAAGTGCCATTATATTTCACAAATTATTTTTTTATAATCTCCTGTGTTGGTAAGGCTGATAGCTTACTTCCAATATTAATATACTTACAGCAAAATATCTTATATTAAAGTGGAATAATACCTATTAATTTTATTCCAAATTGTTGATTATCACCCTTTTTTGGCGATTTCCGAAATTCAGTCTCAAATATTTTAGCGTTTTTGACATTCTAAATTCTCTTAAATGAGTTGGCAGATCAGTTGCATCATTTCTTTTGTTTCTTTCTTGTATTCAGTTTTATAGATGTTTTTCTGTTTTATAGAAAGAGACTTGTATACTGTTTTGATCATGATCCCTTACCATTTGTGTTGTCGTTTTGCCTCATTTCTCAAAAATAAACAGTACCCTTTTTTTCAGTGTGCTAACATTTAGATTTCATGTAGGACATAATAGATCATGACTCGAACGTTTGGGAAATGTCCACCATTTTTCGTGGATTATATCCCTTATTATTAGGCATCATTACAGTCCCGGGACAGTACAGCTTATGTCAGGCCCCTGATCTATTCACTTGATCTGATATATTTGATTGTTGTTTAGCTTGCAATGTTTGTATATGTCTTGTACACATTTTTTGTTTATGTGTGGTGCGGTCCTCCTGCATTTACTATTTGATTTAAATGCAGGGATGGGACTCTACAGCACAGTGGACTCTTTCTGTCAGCCTCCAGATCCATCATCTTGATTTGATAGTACTGACTACTTTTATTGTTTATAACTTACAATGTGTGTGTAACATTTCTTGTCTTCCATGCTTGTTAACCCTTTAACCGTCAAATAGTTTCGGGGGTTTCGACTAGGGAAAGCCTATAGTTAAGAATATATTCTGTAACTCATTAAATTTAAAAATTAATCATACAAATGTATATATTTTTGGAAAGATCTTGAATTCCTCTATTCAGTGGTATAAAATATTTAACATGTTTTGTCATTTTGACTTGACTTTAAAGGGTTAATTTATGGTGCGGTTCTCCTGAAAATGCTTTTGCTATTATATTATTGTTTCAGTATCACAGTAGAAGTAAAGAGACTTGGTGGGGCATTTGGAAGTAAAATTACACGTAATTTCCCCATATCAGCTGCTTGTGCCCTGGCTGCTCATGTTTTAAGAAGGTTAGTTGTCATATTAAAACCATTTAAAAGTTTATATGACATCTGACATCACTCACAAATAACCTTGCAGGTTTCAAATTTTAATTTGGTTTTTAATGTTTTAATTTTTTAATTTCTACTTTCATTTAAAGTAGCTCTATTCTTTGGAACCTTCAAATAGATGAAAATTGTCTGTGAGATATGTTTTTCTTTGTTTATTACAAATGGTGCTAGAAGCCATGGACTATACGACGTTATGTACTGACTTAAAAATGTTCATTTTGTCATGTTGGATATTAGGATCACATATCTTCTGGTAAAATAACATCAGTATTGATTGAAATTGACCAGTAGTGAATTATTTGTGTTTTTAATTTTGAATATTATGGGGGACTTGAAAGGTCGAATGGTTAACACATGAGCGCTGTATCACAAGGTCTGTCATGAAGTCAGCTGCCGTGGTTTCGATTCCCTGGTTGTACATGACAAGGAGTAGGGTCACCTGTCCGACCTCGTAGGTTTTCTCCGGTTTCCTCCCACCCCTAAAGACCCCATACGCACAATCGAATTATTGAAATAAAAATTGAACCATGTGTTAGTCCCAAAATGACTCTCTCTCTCTCTCTCTCTCTCTCTCTCTCTCTCTCTCTAATATTATGGATAATACAGGTTTAGCTTCTTCAAACAGTAAAATACATAGATCAGTATTTATGGGTACAGATGAATTATTAATTTATACCAATCTTTATGTAGTGGTAAAGGCATTATACTTTTAATTATGTATATAAATTATTTGATGTATTCTTACTACAGACCTGTTCGATTGATGCTTGATATCCACACCAATATGAAGTCAATAGGAAAAAGAACTCCATACCTAGCTAAATATTCAGTAAGTATTACGTTAGTTAAAATACTATTACTAAAACCTATTGAAATCATTTAAAGATATATTCCTCTTGAATCTTAAGTTGTAACTGTGCAAAGTGTTGGGGGTGGGGGTGGGGGTGGGGAATGGTTTAACATGTGCACTTTAGATTATAAGGTCTGTCATTTATTGGCGTGAATTTGATTCCTGCTTGTACATGACAAACCCCATTTGCCCATCGCTATGTCTCATTCAAGACATGGGCTTTGGGTGGCCATTGTTATGCCTCAAAAGTCATTGGCTTATATTAGGTTGTCCATCATTGTGTCTGATCAAAGTCATTGACTTATGGTGTCCGTCATTGTGTCTCATCCATATCTTTGGATTTCTCTGGATTAATTCACTTGTGATAATTTTCTTATGGCTTTGGGTGTTCATGTTTTGGCTGGTCCTGTCAATTACCATCCGTTAGTTCCATATAAAATAGACCCCTACCTTTATGATTCATCAGATTTACCAACTTGGCGTGAGGTCATGACTGCAATATATAATAATATAATAACAATAAATTATGAATTTGTAGAGCGCAATTCTTTCCAGTAAACTGCTCAAGAGCGCTAGTCATATATTTGCTTGAAGATTGATGTCTTGAGCTGTGTTTTAAAAGTGTGATTTCTAGTGCTACATTTTCATTTACCTCGATATTTTTAGGTTGGTTTTACCGATGCTGGTCTCCTGAATGGTATCAAAATTGATTATTATGCTGATTGTGGTGCTACACCTAATGATACGTCTGCTGCGGGTATGCCTGGATGGTTTGATTCTGGTAAGATTTTCTCATTCCCCCCCCCCCCCCACATCCTACAAAAAAATGTGGTTTTTTTTCATATTTGGGACCATTCCCATGGATGAAAGTAAAAAAAAAAAAAACAATTCTCATTTTATTGTCTTTCATCTTATATTTAATTTAATTACCCCAAACTTGAGACACAGCTCATACTGCATGATGTTCTTAACTCCCTTTAGAGACCATTTCTTTGTGTCATACAGAGGAGTTGCTTGATTGTCAGTCTGGAGTGTTCCGAATTGACAAAATTGCAATCGTGTGATGCAGAATTCAGTTCTGTCAGGCCCAACAACGGAGGTGGTGTGAGTAGAATCATCACGTAATTAAACACAACGAATATGTTTCAGCTGTCGTGGTTGGTTGAGATATTTTCTCATCCAGTCTGCGCATGCGTTTTAGCCCAAAATTCCCATTTTCACTCGATTGTGACTATTTTGGGGTTTGACAGAATTCAATTGAGTATCCCCAGAATGTTCATGCCACCTTCATTTTATTTTGCTTGCACTATCCTTAATTTTATGGATATACAATATCATTCCATATCACTTTAAACAGTAACGTATCATGCCATATCACTCTAAACGGGGAAAAAACATTCCATATCACACTAAACAGTAACAAATCATTCTGTGTCACTCTTAAACAGTAACAAATCATTCCATATCATTCTGAATAGTTACAAATCATTCCATATTATTCTGTGTCATTCTAAACAGTAACATGTCATATCATTCTGCTTGAACTATCCTAGAATTTTATGGATACACAATTACTGGATTTATTAATTTTGTATCCAGAATATTGTGCCTTGTGTTGTTATGTTCAATTACTGAATGTCTTATCAAAGAAATTACAGCTGGGTTGACTAGAATACCTAGAAAAGGTGTCTTATTCAATGACACAAGGATTCCGGATACACAGTTAGAGTGGAGATCTTAGTCCCGAAATAACCTAGTTTGTGTTGAGTGGATGTTAAAGCCCATTTCTCTCTCTCTCTCTCTCTCTCTCTCTCTCTAGAGTGGAGATAGAACACTGTGTTTAGAGAATCTAAGTCACAAACCCATGTGCTGATTCCCTCCCTATTGATCGTCACGTGACTGCCAATGTCTTAACCCTTAACCGGTCGACGTCATTTTGACGTTATGACGTCAAGTGGTCAGGCTAAATAAAGGCTGGCGTGAAATATTTTGTATGTCTATTTCAATCAACTACTGCCGAATAATTATAAGTGATAGACTCTTGACACCAATAAAAAAGTTGCTGGGGATAAGTTGATCTATAATTTGCAAATCATTCTAAATCCTTTTCATCAGAAATATCGTCTTCAGAATCGGTGTCATCGATATAATCCGATTCGGAATAATTCATAAGTATTTCAACCACTTCGAGCGTCTTTAACGTTCCCGGCACTGTTAAATTACGTCTTTCGTCAAAAAATGTTGAACAAAGACATGTTTTTCTCAATCCCCTTGACAAGACAAGTTCCTGTCTGACACGCATGCGTGGCCATATCAATTAAATACGAAACTAAATACTCAAATGCAGCTTATAAAAAAGGTTGTTGCTGTGGTCGACTTTAGTCAACCGTGACCACTTAGCTGTATAACGTTGTGGTGACTATAGTCGACATGACCGGTTAAGGGTTAAAGAAAAATTTAATTTTGTTACTCAGCAAAAAGCATCATATCATTCCATGTCACTGCATACAGTAACGTATCATTCCATATCACTCTAAACAGTTACAAATCATTTCATACCACTCTTTACAGAAACAAGTCATTCCATATCTCGCTAAACAGGAAAAATTATTCCATATCACTCTAAACAGTGACAAATCATTATGTGTCACTCTAAACAGTTACAAATTAATCCATGTCACTCTTAAACACTAACAAATCATTGTGTATCACTCTAAACAGTAACAAATCATTGTGTGTCACTCTAAACAGTAACAAATCATTGTGTGTCACTCTAAACAGTAACATCATATCATTGTGTCACTCTAAACAGTAACAAACCATTGTGTGTCACTCTAAACAGTAACAAACCATTGTGTGTCACTCTAAACAGTAACATCATATCATTCTGTGTCACTCTAAACAGTAACATATCATTCTGTGTCACTCTAAACAGTAACATACCATTCTGTGCCACCCATTCTGGGTCACTACACACAGTAACAAACCATTTCAAGTCACTCCAAACACTTACAAATCGTTTCAGATCACTCCACACTGTACGAAATCCTGCCAGATGACATACTATCATATATATTGTTTTTATTTTTTAGCCTATTATTGTGCTAATTGGAAGATGACACCATTTTTATGTAAAACAAATAAACCACAAAATACTGCAGCCAGATCACCAGGTATGTTGATTAAGCTTGACCAATTTAAACTTTTGTTTCTTGGGAACATCTCTTTAAACTTTTCCTTCTTATTTCTTGGTAACAGACAATAATTTACAAATAAAAAGTACTGCATGGTTTGCTCTTCCCAAAAGTTTTAATTTTTGAGATTTGACGCTATATTGGAATTCAATATAAGAGTAGGCCATATAACGCCGCTGTTGAGGCAAAAGTTTACTCATGGCACACTGTATGATATACCAGTCTTCATTAGCCCAGTCGGAGCAGAACAGTAGGACATTAAATCTTATTTCATTTCGGAGAAATGGTTAAAACACCTATTGGGAAAATATTGTCTGTTTTATTGTATAGGGTCATCACCTGCTGTATTTATTATGGAGTCTATCATGGAACATGTGGCTAAATCACTTAATAAAGATCAACTTGACGTCCGTAAACTCAACTTATATCAAAAGGGACAGGTAAATATTTTCAATATGACCGAATGGCAAATATTCTCATTCAGATTAAAATAAAATGATTTTGCTTTCTGTCATTCTTTATTCTATATTTATATTTTATCACACTCAGTTAAGACAAGTTTTATCATCGTGTTGTTCTCTAGTTGTGTACTGTAAACAGCCAATGGAAACACAGCTTTTTCAGTCACACCAAGATATTGTCTGCTGATCTATAAATAAATACACTGAAGTCACATGAATAACTAAGTCATTTAAGTGGCACCACTGTTGATATATGTTATATCTTTAGGTGGACCACTGTTAATACATGTTATATCTTTAAGTTGCACCACTGTTGATATATGTTATGTCTTTAAATGGCACCACTGTTAATATGTTATGTCTTTAAATAGCACCACTGTTGATATTTGTTCTGTCTTTAAGTGGCACCACTGTTGATATATGTTATGTCTTTAGTTGTGTAACATATGAGACCCATAAAGACAATATGAAATTATGATATAAGGCCATACATCAAAATATCCTTGTTCTCAACCCTGGGTTAAAAACTGAAATAGGAAATAACAACCATTAAAAGATATCAAATATAATCTGGTTTTTATTTTCTTATTTTGTAGAAAACTCCATCAGGAATGGTATTAGACTATTGTAATATTCGCGCAATGGTTACTCAGTTAGAGACGTCTGCTCAAATTGCTACCAGAAAACAACAAATTGCCCAGTACAACACTGTATGTATTATGAAATGTACACATTTCCTATTGTATCAAAATACAAAAATGCAATGAAGATGGGAAGATCAGAGTAGTCTGTCTGAAAGGGCAGTAGGCTCTCTACTAGAATGACTCAAGTTCATATACTGGCATCAACTGAAAAGAATCTCACGATTTTTCAAACCTTGTTCGACTTGTCAGTGGTCATAAGTAAATTATTGTCTAGTTATTCCGATGTGTACAAAATGAGAAAAGGCTGAATCAAGTTAGTGAGCAAGCGCTGTACCCACTGCACCACAGCCCCTCCCCCCCTTTCAGATTTATTCAGATCAGTGCTTACTGCTTACCATCCTCTGATTGATATTTATAATATTTCAGGCCAATCGATGGAAGAAGCGTGGTATATCAGTGCTGCCATTAAAGTTTGGATTAGGTTGGGCTACAGCACAGTATAACACATTGGTTACAATAAGTAATGGAGATGGAACTATCGCCATTTTCCATGGTGGTGTTAATTGTGGACAGGGAATCAACATCAAGGTTTGTTATTGTTCTCTCAATGTTGTCAAGCATGTTAACGTTAATAGAATACTCTTCAAAACGTAGCCCAAATAAATTAGAAGCTATTTTCCATAAGTAATGTGGTATATTTTTCTATCCAATTACTAAATGCCTCTAACATTATTTTATTATACCCCGCCTTTTGAAGAAAGAAGAGGACTATTAAAACTTATTAAAATTGGTCTGTCCGTCCATCTGGCTGTCTGTCCGTCACACTTTTCGGGACACAATAAGTTGGCCTTTTTGTGTAAATTAAACTATGAATATTTGGTCAGATATCAAAATATAGCTTGTATTTTTCGGTACTTTCCGTTATATGGTACAGCCGAGAGACCCAAAATTTATGGCGCATTACGAATTTTGATTGTCAGAGGTTGGTATCTCTACATACAATATGAAAATGCAATTATATTTTATGGTTTTAGGTGGCCCAGACATGTGCGTATGAGTTGGGGGTTCCAATGGATATCATAAACGTAAAGAAGACATCTACTATGACAAACAGTAATTCTATAACAACAGGTGGTAGTATTACAAGTGAACTTTGTTGTCTGGTAAGAAACATACTTTTCATTTCCCAGCCCATCTTTTGAATATGGAGACTTAACACAGACTCCAATCTTGTGACAACTCACGACAGAGCTAAGGACTGAAGTCATAGTGAGGAGACATAACTCTTACTTGCCTTATTTGCCATGAATTGCAAACTGATGTGATGGACTGGCAACTTGAACCAGACTTGGATTTTGAGCAGAGCATGGACCCAACTTAATTCGGAACTTAAGTCAGCGACTTGAGATTCAACTCAGCCTTGAGGTGCGGCGACTTTGGTCAGGACTTGGACATTTGCTCACACAAAACAAAATTTTTCAAACCACTGAATTTTACCAAGCAACTAATTACTAGCTGTTCTGCTTTGTCAACTAGTACTTTTAAATCTAGAGAATTAAAAGAGTTTAAATTTTATCAAAACTGTTGCTTGTGGGCTAATAAAGGGATCTAACTCAGTCACGCATTTTTTTCCATGGGAAGTTTTTATATATCACAATGTTTGAAAATAAACTGTTTAAAAGCTTAAGGTTTTGAAAGCTGCTTATAGTCATTTTAATTTTCGGAACATATCTAAGTTTCATAGCTTAATTAATCCACCCTAGAATATACTGAAACTTATTATTTGATATTTAATTAAAGGGGCATTAAATAAAGAGCTGACAGTTCTCGCTATAATAGATAAAAAAAAATAGATAATGAAAACAGAAAATGCTGAAATTTCAGCGAAAGTTGCTTCACTCTGAATTGAGATATTAACGATTCAATTTTCGGCTAGCCTCGATCATCATTATTAACGTTGGTTCTATAATTAATAACATCTTGATTATCCATTTTTACGTTAAATTATCCATCACAAAATGTATTTAAATCCACTAAAGATCACAGGCTAACGATGACATTGAGAGTTGATAATGGTCTGGATCAGTTAATTAATGTCTAATTAATAATTTAGATAACATTTCAGGTCTAAAGAAAGAGCTGCAATAGGCAGAGTTAGCTCTTGCATAATGTATGTTTAAGAAACAAAACCAAAAAAAAAGAAGGTTAATTAAGGGTACATGATGCTGAGAATTTTCATTTCATATTTGTAAACAGAATTAAACTTTTTGGGGACTGATGTTCAGTGGCTTTACACAAAAATATTTATTTATCAACAGAGTGTTATAGAATGCTGTAAAATGTTGAAGGAAAGAATGGCGCCAGTTAAAGCTAAGATGGTAAATCCAACATGGAAGGATTTAGTTGCGAAATGTTACAGTAAAGGTGTTGATATTACAGCTAGATTTGTGTAAGTTATAATTACTTATATCATCGTAAGGGGGGTTGTATGGCTGAATCGTTAGTGTGTGCGCGCTGTATCATAAGGTCTGTCATTGAGTCAACTGGCGTGGTTTCGATTCCCCGGTTGTACGTGACAAGGAGTTGGGTCATCTCGCCATCCTCGTGGGTTTTCTCCAGGTCATCCCGTTTCCTCCCACTGCTAAAGACCCCTACGTGCAAGCAAATTATTGAAATAAAATTGAATCATATGTTAGTCCCAAAATGACCTAGTTTGTGTTGAGTGGACCTTAAACTCCATTTCCCTCAGCCTCCTCTCTCTATATTATCATCATTATCATCAGTTAATGGTTAGTGCAGTGGGACCACAACACACACAATTACACAAGACAAACATACGGACTGGACTAAGGTCGAGTTGTAAGCGTCCACTGCTCTCTACAGTAACCGGACCTGTAGTGATACAGGCTTCTTTCAAAATAAAAACGAACAATAAGGGAAGCAACTTGAGAAAAAAGGGAATATTTCCCAAACGTATTAGATTGGTGTGAGTCACAATCGGTTGACTGAAAGATAAAATTTCAGGTCCGTAAATTTCACTGCTGGATATTCAAGACTGGCAAATATATCTGAATTGAGAGTCATGGATTAGATATGGGTTTAAAGTCCACTTGGCACAAACTAGGTCATTTTGAGACTAACATATGGTTCAATTGTGTTTCAGTAATTTGTTTGTGCGTAGAGGTCTTTAGCAGTGGGTGGGTGGACCCGAAGAAAACCCACAAGGAGGGACAAGCGACCCTACTCCTTGTCATGTACAAGCGGGGAATTGAAACCACGCTACTAGAATCAATGATAGACCTTCTGATCCATCACTCACTTGTTAACCATTCGGCCACCCAACTAAAATCAGCTGATTAAGATCCCTGGTATAGAACAATATTTTAAACAACATTTAACCATATGTTAGTCCCGAAATGACCTAGTTTAGTGTCAAGTAGACCTTAAACCCCATTTCTCTCTCATTGGACATGTGGTTCATAGAATCTTTGCCGTTTGTTATGATTTACAAGGTTTTCAATGTTTGATTTAGAACGGAACCTGTCGATGTCAACCCCTTTGCTCATTATAATGTATATGGTGTTTCTTGTTCGGAAGTGGAACTTGATGTTCTGACTGGAGAACACCAGATATTGAGGGTAGACATGTTGTATGATGGTGGAAAGAGGTAAGTAAATTCTTTATAATTATGATCATGCTCAGCTACCTGTGTAGCTCCCCACACAGGTATATTTCAGTGCAAAATTGGATATGTGCGTTGTTTTGAAATTAATTGTACTAAACTAGATTGTTCACCTGCAGAGTTATGTTCCTTGATTATAAAGACTATTATATAAAAAATAATATAAATAGCTGTTACAAACCTGACATTATATTTTTACTGGCTGCATGATCATCAAAGATATAAATTCTATTTATCCCAAATATACACCGCTCAGAACAGCATAGCAAATTGAAAAATTTAACCCAGCGTAATTTTCTAAAGTCGTTGACAACACCACAGACAATTTTAATATTACTCTAAATTAGACTGGTTAACATTAAAATGTTTTTATTGTTGCTTGAATATTTTCCGGTTTCCATCCACAGCTAAAGACCCCTACGCACAAGCGAATTATTGAAATGAAATTAAACCAAATGTTAGTCCCGAAATGACATAGTTTGTGTCAAGTGGACGTTAAACCCCATCTCTCTCTCTCTCTCTCTCTCTCTCTCTCTCTTTCTCTCTCTCTCTTTCTCTCTCTCTCTGTTTGAATATTTGATTTGCTGCCATTTCCATAATCGCTTTAGAAGTTATCATTTAATTTACGTTGAACATTCACATAAGTATATTTGAACCCATTTCTGGATGGAGAAGGGTTCTGCCTTGAACTTTGTATTCAAATTCCTTTCATGCTTACTGATATTAAATTTTTAATATTGATATTTTCCAGTTTGAACTTTGGCTTTGATATCTTTTAGTTTGAATCCCGATATTGATGTTGGTCAAGCTGAAGGAGGATTTGTTATGGCTTTAGGTTACTGGTTAACAGAGAGGGTAGTCTATGATTCCACAACTGGTGAAAATCTTACAGCAAATACATGGGTATTTTATATTGATACTTGTTTTATTATTTGACCAGGGAGCTGCACTGGCTCAGTGAGTAAGATGTTGACTCTCTAACCTGGAGGTCCCGTATTTGATCCTGGTGTAGGACAGGGGGTCTTTTTTGAAGCCCTGTGTTTATTTTGTAGATGTCAGCCCTCAGCTACAGCAAACAATGTCCCAAATTTGAGTTAGATACTTTTAACATCTTTTGTAAACAATTATACAGGATTCAGCAGATTTCTTAAAGTTGAGCTTCCAAATATAATTTTACAGTCATTTTGTTTTAAATATTATAGGAATATCACCCACCAATGCCTAAAGACATACCAATTGATTTTAGAATTGAGTTTTTGAAGAATTCTGATAATCCTAGAGGAGTTCTTGGATCAAAAGGTAGGATTTTAAAATATTTTAAATCTTCAACATTAACATTGCTAAATTCCTGAACATTGTTAAAATTACTAAAAGCTGAAATTAAATTACTTCCATTGATGGAATTTGTGTCAACACAACTGACAATTCCATCATTGCAACTCGCACATCCATCATTACAACTGACTCTCCCATTATTAGAACTTACACTTTCATCATTACAACTTACAATTCTGTCATTACAACTGACAATACTGACACATCCATCATTACAACTGACAATTCCATTATTAGAACTGACACTTTCATCATTACAACTGACAATTCTGTCATTACAACTGACAATTACTGATACATACATCATTACAACCAACAATTACTGACACATACATCATTACAACTGACTATGCCATCATTTCTATTGACAAATCCATCTTTACCACTGACAATTCCATCATTACAACTGTCAATTCCTGACAATTTCGGTTGCACCAATACAAGTGTTGCTGGCATGATTTCAGTAAGGAACCCTCAGTCAACAGAACAGATGTAATTATTCTAAACACAGCATAAATAAATATTTGATGTATGGAGAGGTGCGCTTTTGGAAACCATGGAAACCTTAATTGTTTGATATCGATGAATATTCAGACTGTATAATTTCCTGCAGACCATTCAGACCAATGATCATTCACCGGTTATGGATTGTCCAGCTTACAAAAAAATAAAAATTGTATGGCACTGGCCTTTAGGACTATGCAATATACAGATCACTCCACTATTAAGACCAATTCATATCAGTTCTCCACGTGGTCTATCAGAAGGATTTTACTGTATGTTAATTTATAAATAAATTATATTTTTAAAACAGCTGTGGGGGAGCCACCTGTCTGTATGGCTACATCTGCAATATTGGCAGTAAAACATGCTATAGAAGCTGCTAGAAAAGAAATATCCAAGGATGTATTCTTTGGTCTAGGTGAGTTTTTATATTTTACCCATTATATTTGAGATCATGCTAAA
This sequence comes from Patella vulgata, assembly GCF_932274485.2. Classification (NCBI taxonomy): domain Eukaryota; kingdom Metazoa; phylum Mollusca; class Gastropoda; family Patellidae; genus Patella; species Patella vulgata. Next base: position 60,349,831 of record NC_065884.2, on the reverse strand, counting down.
GTCTTGATGCATCATTTTAAGCCATATGAATCCCTTGTAAACTACAATATTGTGAAAGATGATTCTATAAAAATAATACAATTCCAGTCAGTATTTACAAAGTAATGTTGAATTGAAATTTCATCGCAATTCTGTTGGTGACGAATGGAAATTAAAGGCCTATTTTAAATCCGATTGAAACCAGACCAGCTGGCTATCTAGAGTTGGTATTTTGGTTACATTTTCTTAATTTATCAATCTGAGTACATATTATTAATTAGCATGGATTAAGCTGTGAGAAATTTAATATTTTAACTAATGATGCAGCATTATTTTAACTAAGGCAGAGTTTACCCAAGATCTTCAGCAATGGACTAGTCAGTTTTTGACTCCACAAAACTGTTCTATAGTTACAGGACTAGCCTACTTGGATTCTCCAATCGCTACCAAGTTATACACAATGTGTCCGAGTCTCTTTTGAAATGAAACAGAGATTAATATGACGTCCTACTTTTATGCACCATCCAGGTTAAAGAAGACATCCATGCAGTAGTGGAGCCAGATGGCTAAGTGGGTAGATCGCTAGCCTGTAACCTGGAGGTCGTGGGTTCGCTCCTGGTGCCGGTGTTTTGGCTGGGAAGTTCAAGATTTTCCAACACGGTTTCCTCAGTGGTGCAGGACGGAGGGCCTGACAAGGACAGCTGTCTAGTAGTTTGGATGGGACGAATAAACCAAGGTCCTGTGTACACATTGGAGTGCATGTAAAAGATCCCTTGGCAGTTGGAATTTGATATAAGAGTAGGTCATAGTGCCGCTAGTGTCAAGGCAAGATTACCCTCATAGCACACTGTATGATGTATACCCATCTTCATTAGCCCTGTCGGAGCAGAACAGTAGGACAATAAACCCCATTTCATTTCATTTTATCCACGCAGTACTCTTTGTCGAATTCCAACAGCCAGAGGTTCTTTTACATTCATACCAATGAGTACAGGGGTGGACCTCAGATTTTTGTACCCTTCCTAATGACTAAACAGTTTTCTTTCCCTTTAAAGTATCTGAATGTATTTCATATTTATTTACACAAACTATTTTATATATTTATAGATGGACCTGCTACAGTGGATACAGTTCAACAAAACTGTCTGCCTGATTCCACAAACTTAACCTACGGAAAATAAATCTGGAACTTGAATCTGGAACACAATAACGTTAATTGAAGCCAAATAAAAATTAATTTGTTAAATTATGTCTCATTTTAAGTCTAACAAATTATAATTAATTATTTATAACTTTCATATATATATATCCATTCAAACTGATTAGATTTAGATACACTGTTGTATTAGAATTTGAAATTATTAATTATTGTATAATCTAGCAATTAAGCCAGACGATGAGGTACAGACATTAATTCGCAGGCATTGATTTATTATTTTTCTGTGTTTTTATTGATATTGTCAGGTACTAGATTCACAAAGTTTAAATGTCAGATACTGGATTCACAAAGTTTAAATGTCAGGTACTGGATTCACAAAGTTTAAATTGTCCGGTACTAGATAGTAGATTCACAAGTTTAGATTGTCAGGTACTGGATTCACAAGTTTAAATTGTCCGGTACTAGATTCAAAAGTTCAAATTGTCAGGTACTAGATCACAAGTTTAGATTGTCAGGTACTAGATTCAAAAGTTCAAAGTGTCAGGTACTAGATTCACAAGTTTAGATTGTCAGGTACTGGATTCATAAGTTTAAATTGTCCGGTACTAGATTCACAAGTTCAAATTGTCAGGTACAAGATTCACAAGCTCAAATTATCAAGTACAGGTTTAGTAGTGTGGGACAATTTATCAGGTGCCAACCACTAAAACCATCATCTCTAGACCAGCTCCAAGTTGATCATTTTCTTTATTTATCAGAATTTACTGATAAAACAGAGCGGATAAAGTTTAACCTTTACAATATCCATCAATATTTACAAATTGTTTAAATTTTTTTACAAATTTTCAACTAATATTTCTTGAAAGTCTGTTAAATTGTTTTAATTCAAAATAGAATGCCTGAATGGAATATTATTATGTATGTTATTTCAAATTTAAGATTAAGTAATATTTGTTAATGCTAAAAAAAAATCTTTTGTATATTATAGTAAATATGACTTTATATATTATGACTTTAGAAATACCTCCACTCCATAATATATCATTTATATTTTGACATTTTGTATGATACTGTCTTCTCATTGTAGCAGTATTTGATATTAGTTTTTTCTGCTGGTACTTTAAATACTTTTATTGTATGCTATGTATATGTACAAATTTCTAATAGAAATTATTACTTTCACATTTATTTACATGAATTAGGCTAAAATTTCAATATGTGTAGCCTAATAATTATTTTTATATAATAGTTATTTTCTATTTTTGTAAAGTTTTGAAATTTAAATCACAGTATAATTAATTATAAAACCAAATTATGATCCATATTGTGAAAGGCCAGGTTTTTTTTCATTTGCTTAGATATTGTTTGTTGCTAGCTGGGGTGGCCAATTTTCCATGTGCCAAATATTATATGTAAAACTTCAAATGTGCCATACAACTCCAAAGATTAAATTAAGAAAACAAGCTAACAGAGATAGAAACATTATATACCTTCTTGAGTGTTTTGATTTTGTTTTACGGAGTCAAAATAGTTATTTTTTTATATTAGATCATGCATTGGGATACGAGGAAGATGCAGTGTACCACTTGGGCCATAGATTATTGGCCACCACATTGGAATCTAAGGCAGCCTTATTCAAGTTTCTCCACAGGGGGTGGTATCAGTAATCCAGAAGTTCTGTATATACCATGACTGTTTATTAATAGGTTATTAATTGATTTAATTTATTGATTTGAGTGACTGATAATTCAATCATTTGATTAATTGGCTTTCTCAGTTTGTTATTGATCAGTGTATAATTGATTTGATCAGTTTGTATATTAATTAATTAAATATTTTTGTTCCATTGATTTATTGTCTTTCTAATGCTTTACCTTTTAGCCTTGCTACAGGTAAATATTGACTACAAAGAAAAAGATGTAGCTCACTGTGACGGAGTAGAGTCGTTTCAGATTGTCCAAGTGCTAAAAATGAAATGAAATGGGGTTTAACATCCTACTGGGCTAATGAAGACAGGCATACACCATACAGTCTGCTATGAGGGACATTTTGCCTGGACAGTGGCACTATGGCCAACTGTTATATTGAAATCCAACAGCCAAGGGATCTTTAGCGTGCATGCCAATGTGGACATGGAACCTCGTTTTTTTCGTCCCATCTGAAGGACTATATGTTGATCCTTGCCAGGCTGTCAGTACTGTACCACTGACAAAGAGGAACTATGCCAGAAAATCCAGATGAACTGTCTCGACCACCACAGGGATCGAACACAGTACCTCCAGGTTAGCGAGCCAACGTCTTACTCACGTGGCTCCAGAATATAAAAACACGGGACCAAGTGGCAAAGGCTTAAATCATTAGCCACATAGTGATGATTACTGAGAGTATTATAATCATTGATTTTTGGGTAGATCAAAATCTAGCTGTTGAAAGATAGGACCCATTTCCTACTCTTAAAAGTTCAACCTCAGCAATGTGCCACAGACAAAGATTCACCTAGTATAGAATAATTTACATAATGGACAACAGCCTTTAAAGGCTTTGTTAAATTCAAGTACTAACAGTCAGTGGTGGGGTTGCATGGCCGAATGGTTAGCACGTGCGCGCTGAATCATAAGGTCTGTCATTGAGTCAACTGGCGTGGTTTCGATTCCCTGGTTGTACGTGACAAGGAGTAGGGTCGCCTGACCAACCTCGTGGATTATCTCCAGGTTCTCTGGTTTCCTCCAACTGCTAAAGACCCCTACGCTCAAGCGAATTATTGAAATAAAATTGAACCATATGTTAGTCCCGAAATGACCTTTGTGTTGAGTGGGCGGTAAACCCAATATCTCTAACAGTCAGTGCCAAAATGACCTCATTAACGGATAAAGAAGTTACCACATGGGTGAGTTGAAGGCATTACTGAACTTCCGTTATGACTGTTTATTGAATTAAGTGTCATAATCTAGGTTACATAATTTTAATTAATTGTTAGATCTACACACATATTTAGGATGTTATTGTTCTTGTTGATTTTATTTCGGGTTTGGAAGATTTTTGGGAGCATAACTTTAAGGATGATTATTTATAACCAATCAATGGATCCACCTGTCAATCATTAGATAAATCATTTATAAAATTCATAATAGTTTTATCAAATTATTATAATACAATGAATAAATTATGCAAATTGAGTATGCTTTGTTTTATGTATACCATATTTGACTGAAATATCACATGATGTACCCTAATAATCACATACTTGACCCTAATTAATAATTGCATGATATGGCCATAAGATAACGTTAGTCAGATCCCCCCCCCCCCACACACACACACCGTGGAATGTACATTCCCAGGCCCGTAACTAGGGAGGGAAAGCCCCCCCCCCTGCAAAAAGTTTCGCACATCCCCCCCACCCCCCTGGGAAAAAATTTTCGACCATAAAAAAAATAGATATACATTGTCCGTCAATATTTACAGCACCCCCCGAGAACACTTCCCGTCCCCTCGTTGCTCAGAGCTAGTTACGGCTCTGTACATTTCCCAAAGACGTTTGCCCCTATATTCAGCAGGAAACACCAGCTGTTTATCGTTAACACAATACAATCACATTCACAGTTTTATTAAAATTAAAAAAAAAAACCCAGCTTGACCCGGATGTTAACAACCCAAGCAGGTGACCGATCGGACCGGACCGGGTTGACGACAAGACACGTTCACAAAAACAGAAGCAACAATTCTATTTATAAATTTCAAACAACTTTATTAAAATAATATTTTCACGCCAAATAATCTAAATTCCAAATGAAATAGTCAAAAAGACAATTGAGCATAACAAACGACAAAAGACTTCAGTAAAAGTAAATACAAAGGGAATTTTTAAATGGTGCTTTTTGGTGCAGTATTAATTCTGGATGTTAGACATTGCGATTTTTCACCCTTGCTATGCAATTAAGGCTGAAAGCCAAGTCATTGCAGATTTCGCCATAGGTCACGAGATGTTAGGGTTATGGTTACAAAAATTTGGGCTAGGGCTAAACCGAACCCACAATCACGTTACATCTAATTGCGAGCTATGATGAAATCTGCAAATGCAATGGCCATTGGCAATACGGGTAACTAAGCTATACTTAAGAGATTAAATACGGTCTCTAATTTGAAATGAAATGAGGTTTAATGACCTACTGGTCTATAAATTGAAAGGGAATTTTAAAAAAAAGATATACAGGCTGAGAGGAGGATTTTCCCGCGCGGATTTCCTTAAATGAGGTTTCTGGTAGGGATTTCTTTGAGCTAGGTGGTCGTAGGAGACAGGGAACCTGTTTAAAAAGGATCTAGAAACGTATACAACCTATTTTACACACTCGAATAATATAAGGCAACTACTGATAATGATTATATTTAATGATACCGTTTAATTGAGGCCAATCAATTAATCAAGTTGAGACATTTGTGACAAAGTGTGTGCTTAATTTCTGTGCTTAATTACAAAATACGAACTATTATTCAGATTCTGTTAACCCAACTATGATCTAATTAAACATGTAATTAATCCCATGTGTCATTTACAAACTACATAATATGATCTGTGTACAAGCTCCGCATGACTTCAAAGGAACACGGACGTGTCAGTAATCATACCATGACGTGATAAATAGAGGATATTTGTCGTTTTAGAGTGAATAACATATTTTATTTCATCGAGAAGCAAGAAAACTTATATTTTCACGAATGCGTAGCATGAGTGAAAATATAAACGTTTTCTTGCTTAGAGATGAAATAAAATATGTTATTCACGACAAAACGACAAATGTTCTATTTATTTTATGATTTTACAATCATTTTAGGTAAAAACAACTAGCCAGTGGAATAACACTTTTATTTCACTGATAAAACGCGGTATTCCACTACTGATCAGAAAATAAAATAGACAATTCCATATGTGATCATGAGTCTTATCTATTTTCCCTATTGTCGGTGATCAAGAAATTAAACACTTGTAAATTGGACACTCATTATCAAAATTGAATGGTCAGCTTTAAACTGGACAGAAGTACAAATTAAACGATTTATGGTGATTTTAAACAGTTTTTACAAATTTTTAAACAAAGATCTGAAAGAAATTAGTGCTAGATACACAAGATTAAATGATACCTGGGTTACAGTGAAACTGATATCTGTTATCACTATTTTTAGTAAATATAAGATTTTTTTACAGCCATTTATAACAATCCAGTTTACTTCACGAACAATTATTTTTGTATTATTGAAGGGGTGGTGGTTTCGGGATCTGGTAGTTCCGGCTGATTTATCGCGTCGATTCTTCCCTTTCGATCAAGTTCCAACTTCTCTGCGACATGTTTAAAGCCAGAATTATTTAAGCAATAGATAAAGGCATGAAATGCGTTGACACCACCAGTTTCCATCAAACATTTCAATACCGCCCTCACCCCTTCAGGCCGCCCTTTCTTCTGCTCCTTTTCAATCTTATCCATATCATCACGGTCTATAATATGCTTTGCAAACATGAAATCGGCAATATCTTTTCCTCTTAACTCCTTACAAAGATACGTCATATTATCCTGAATAACATAATAATCTATATCCTTCATTTTCCCCCGGTTACATTCATCGTCTGAAAAGACAAGGGAGAAATGAGGTTTATTGTCTACTTGATACAAGCTAGGCGATTTCTGGACTAACATAGGATTCTCAATTATTGGTTTTTAGCAGTGGGAGGAACCGGGGGACCTGGACAAAGTATCGTTGGCATCCTGTTGACATTCGGGCAACGTTTCAATGAGATTTCCCAGACTAGTTTCGTTTGTGAGTAGTGCACGATGCAGGCCCATGCAAGGGAAAACTCACCTGGCCATTCGGATTGGACGAAACGCTGAGGACCATCCGTGTTGGGGAGGGAGGGGGGCGTAAAATTTCGTTTCGAAAAATTATGGAAGGGTTCACCAGTCAAATTATCATATCGTGTTTCTGACGGATTAGATGTTTCACACCTACATATGATTTCCTAAGTAAATGGGTATGACGGGGATGTTCAAATAGTGATAATTATGCGCCTTTGTGACATTTTCATTCTTCATTTGAATTAATTACCAATTCAATATACATTTTAATATTATTTTTTTAAAGAGCAGATCCATACACCCCAACCCCAAAGAGCTTAATAATTAAAATAACTAAACAAATGGGTGAGGACATATTATATAAGTATGTACTATATTTATAAGAAGTCCGAATGAATATTTATGGGCGCTTTTTGACCGTTACCTACTGGGGGGGGGGGGGGTATGGCGAAGTAACAAAACAATTTTGACAACAAGTTTCTGAATCCGCAATCTGCACTTTTGTCTGCAATTTTAAAGAAACTTAATTATCTTACCTGTTGCCATGATACAATTTAGATGTTTATAATCTTTATCTCAAAAATGTCCAAATTACTTGTATAGGATAGCCTGTATCTGAAAGAGAGAACATTTCATCTATAATAATTATCTGACGGCCCCATTTCACTCGCAAAGAGATACGCCGTCAAAAGTGAAAATGGACGTTTTTGATTTTTGTCTTAATAATGAGTAATTGCTCCACCAATCCTCAGACATTCAGCAATTCGTCGTGGCATGCACCTAATCAACCGTCTAATCACGAATTGGGGCAATCTGACCACTCCTCTTGCAGTGTCACGGCCAATTCTTGCAGTGTTGTCGGTTGACGTTGACGTCGACGTACACGTCTCCCGATCAAATTAAACGTAACACACTAAAGCAAAGATACGCTAAACAGTACATCTTATGCAAGAACCGATAGGAAATCAAACATGGATAGATAAACCAGCAGTTTTCATCAACCCTTCCTTGAAGTGTCAAATTTGACAATGGGTCCCTCTCACGTGTATGGCGCTATTGCGTGTCGCATGTGCAGCCCAGTGGTTCTGTTGGGGCGATAAGTTCTTCATCTGTGAACATACTCTCAAAGCATGTCAAGTGTCCATGAATATTTATCATATCACAACCTGCATAGGTATTTGCATTTCAATATCCCCTACTTTTGAAGAGTATATAATACCCGCGAAGCTGCCAAATAATCTGCCGCGGATGTGACGTGTCTAGGGCCGTAACTAGCTCAGAGCAACAAGGGGGGCGGGAAGTGTTCTCAGGGGTGCTGTAATATTGACGGACAATGTATATCTATTTTTTTATGGTCGTAAATTTTTTCACGGGGGGGGGGGGGGGCTGAACTTTTTGCAGGCCCCCCCCCCCCATCTTAGTTACGGGCCTGGACGTGTCTTTAACATTCAGTTCCGTGTACAAATTGTTAATTTTTCATCTTTCCACTGAAACTTACATCGAGAAAACGAAATACTGGTTTATAAACATAATGGAAAACAAACTACTGTATTATCAAAGAAACGAGTCTTGTGTAAACATTGCACCGTCGTTATACCAAGAACCTCTAGTAACGATCATGGGCGAGTGCTTTTCGCGTGCGCGTTGTATCATAAGGTCTGTCATTGAGTCAACTGACGCGGTTTCGAGGATTCCTCGGTTGTACATGACAAGGAGTAGAGTCGCCTGTCCAACCTCGTGGGTTTCCTCCCACTGCTAAAGACTCTATACGCGCAAGCGAAGTATCGAAATAAACCATTATGTTAGTGCCGAAATGACCTAGTTTGTGTCGAGTGAACGTCTCTCTCTCTCTCTCTCTCTCTCTCTCTCTCTCGTAACGGTCGAACACTATTATCTGCGTGTTTGATAATAACAAGTTTTAAAACGCAAACCTTCTTTATGCTGGTTCGAGTCCGATATTATTATCAGAACAAGTTATACATTAAACTTCTTACCTAGCTCGAGTCCAATATTTAATACAAATTGTGTTCTATGGCTTTTTTACAAATAGTAAAATGGCAAAAAGTAAGCCTTAAATTTAAAACGTTGATAAAATAGAATTGGAATTTCATTACTAAATATAGCATATATGGAATACCCGTTTATCATCAGTAAAATAATAAAAGTCAAAGCGTTAATCGATATATCGTTGGTGAAGTTATGAGAAAAGTGGGCGTGTATTTGATCATTACCCCGTTCACATTTTCATTTCCTGTAAAACAAAAAACTATGACAGAATCGAAATAAAATGGGGTTAAACGTCCTACTTTTCTGCTCATATGGGGGTATAAGCTGAATGGTTGAATCATTATTTTGATCGTAAATATAATGTCAAAGATCAAGACTTATTTTATACCCCCCCCCCCCCAAAAAAAAAAGAGCTAAAGAAAAAAAAAACCACAAATAACCTCAACTAGTATGTATTTTAAAAAAAACCAGTGATAATAAAAAATGTGTTTAAATTTAGCTCTGATCATGATGCACTACAAAATTCTACAATCTATAAGTAAAATGAATTGGAATCACCCAAATAATATTCTTGAACAGAATCATTTTTGCGGGAAAATGGGAAAGGCGCATTTATTTCTTTGTTGTTAACTGTATCGATTTCCTAGTGTGTCATCGTTGTCACGTGTTTTATAACGAATAAATTCTACTTCCATAGGCGAATCCAAATGATCAAACGATTAAACAACGGTGTTAATAAACAACAATGTATATTGTGTATCTTTGCTACGTATCCATGCATTTATTTACGGGAGCCGCAGTGGCTAAGTGAGTAAGACGCTGGCTCTTTAAGATGGGGTCCAGCATGTTCGATCCCGGTGTTGGCCGAGAAAGTTCATCGGGAATGTACGACGTGGTTCCCCTCGTCGGTGTTACGGGACAGACGGCCTAGCAAGGGACAACGCATAGTCGTTCGAATGGGACAAACAACCGAAGACCAACGTACACATGGGCGTGCACGTAAAAGAACCCTTTAAATTTGGAATTCGTTATGCGAGTATTCAGTATACCGGAGTGCACTGTCCTATCAAAATGTCCCACATAGCACACTGTATGTGCAGAAAAGTAGGACGTTAAACCCCATTACATTTCATTTATCTACCTACTAATTCATATGTAAGATGTTGGTGTTAAAAGTATTCATGATCTCGCGCTGCCCGACCCCATTACCAGTTGTTTATATTTTCGACACATGTCCTGTGCAATATCGCTCTAGGTGGAAGCGGACATTAATCCCTAGTATACTACTACTAAATTAACTCCAACTTACCATAAAACTGGCGGACCCTATTCTCTGATCTATTAAATGTACAATAAATCTGAATAATCCCTATAGACAGAGAAAGTAGTGTTTTCCAAGAAAAGATTTAGTTACAAACACCGATTCGCAGATATATCAATTCACTGTCGAGTGCTAATAATAGTTAACGGGAAATATTAATATGGAGCCCGGTTAGGTACACGATTTTAAGCAAAGGTCTTGAGCTATTCAACTGGAAGTAATACCAGGTACCCTGGAAAGTATTACACATTCTGCATCTTGCACGACACATTTCACTGCTTAAAGCAATTTATTATGGATATCGCGGGTCTAGTTATTGTTTGACATGCACAATGTAATATATTTTCTGTCCCTTACCGGGCTCCGTAGAAAGGTCTCGCACAAGGAAATATTTAAACCCGGGGCCTGTTTCACGAAATTTTAACTAAGATAAAATTCAAATTTTAGTAATTTGATTGGATAATATTAGACTGATTATAGTGCTTAGCCAATCGAAATTAAAGTATCTACTAATGTTTGGATTTTATCTTAGTTAAAATTTCGTGAAACAGGACCCAGGTTAGCGAGCTAACGTCTCACTCACTCACTCACATGATGTAACCTAATAATCACACACTTTACCCTAATTAATAATTGTATGATATGGTCATGATAAGATAACGTTAGTCAGAGCGTTCGTTAAAGGGACTATCCCTTATTTGAACAGAGTCTCAAAAATAAAAGCCTGAGTATGTATGAAATTTAAACACCAAAATATAGAGGAATGGTGTATTGACCGTATCTCAAAATTTCTGCTCAAAATATTAAGTCGTTTGGACGTGACCGTCAAAACTGCTTATCCGGACACGTAACCCTTTTAAGATTTCGGGTCAATTTTTTCTTTGGGAGACCTGATAATCGATTCACGTTCATTGAGAGGTCTATACAGTGAATGACCCAAATGCTGTACTTGATAATGAAAGGTAAATTTCACCTACACATTATTTTTATACAAAAAATGTCTGGTTTTATCTAGACACCGCATAATACAGCTTGGGACACCAGTCTCCATTTCCAGATGGAGACTGACGGGTTTCAGTTATTTGAAAACTTATCACAAATATTGAGTTAGTTGCTCGGCCCTTAGGTAGAGGATTTTAAGGGATTTTAAAACAAAATTAAACAGTTTTATTCTCCAAAAAATTATCGGGATTAGCCCTTTAAGATTAGAGCTCTGAGGAGAGAGCCATTTTCCGAGTCGTTGCTAGGAGCGGGATTCGATAGCCCTACAATCGCAAGACGGAGTTGGCCGTGTACACAATACAATACAGAGAGTTGCTGATTAATCTGGGGTTAGTCTTTCTGAGCCAGCTGTGCTTGGTTGGCTACTCCCACACCTCTACAGTAGTCAACCCTCCACGGAACTAATGGATAGAGCCGGGCCCACTCTACCACAATAATCATGCTCTATCCAGAGATCCAGTTCACTACAATTCTATGACCACCGAAGTTAATGAAATGAAATGAAATGGGGTTTAACGTCCCACTGTTCTGCTCCTAACCTGGGCTAATGAAGACGAGCATACGCCATACAGTGTGCTATGAGGGAAATTTTGCCCGGGCAGCGGCGCTACGGCCTACTCTTATATCCAATTCCAACTGCCAAAGGTCTTTTACGTGCACGCCAATGTGTACACGGGACCTCGGTTTTTCGTCCCATCCGAACGACTAGACAGCTGTCCTTGTCAGGCCCTCCATCCTGCATCACTGACAAGGGGAAACCACGCCGGAAAATCTGAATGAACCTTCTCGGTCAATGCAGGGATCGAACACCCGACCTCCAGGCTAGCGAGCCAGCGTCTTACCCACTTAGCTCAAAGAAGTTATCCCCTACATTCACCAGGAGACACCAGCTGTTTATCGTTAACACAATACAGCCACATTCACAGTTTTATTCAAATTTAAAAACACAGCTTGACTCGGATGTTAACAACCCAATTAGCAGGTGACGGATCGGATCGGACCGGACCGGGTTGACGACAAGACACGCTCACAAAAACAGAAACAACAATTCTATCTAGAAATTTTCAAACAACTTTATTAAAAAAATATTTTCACGCCAAATAATCTAAATTCCAAATGAAATAGTAAAAAAGACAATTGAGCATAACAAACGACAAAATACTTCAATAAAAGTATGTCTGTCTGCTGTAGAACACCAAACGGTTGAACTGATGTTAATTTTAAAATACACGTAAATGTAAAATAAAACGTGTCTTTACAAGGAATTTTTAAATGGTGCATTTTGGTGAAGTATTTAGTAATTCTGGATGTTAGGCAGATGGCGATTTTTTACCCTTGCTATGCAATTAAGGCTGAAAGCCAAGTCATTGCCGATTTCGCTATAGGTCACGAGATGTTAGGGTTATGGTTACAAGAATTTGGGCTAGGGCTAACCCTAACCCACAATCTCGTCAACAATCATGTTACATCTTGCGAGCTATGATGAAATCTGCAATGACCCTTGGCATTACCGGGTGACTAATTAAGCTATTAAGAGATTAAATACGGTCTCAAAATTGAAATGAAATGGGGTTTAATATCTCACTAGTCTATACATTGAAAGGGAATTTTTAAAAAATCCCGCGTGGATTTCCTTAAATGAGGTTTCGGGCGGTTGATCTTTTTGAGCTGGGTGGTCGTAGGGCACAGGGACATGTTTTAAAGAGAGATCTGGGGGCGAATACAAACCTATTTTACACACTGAATAATATAAGGCATTACACTGTGATTTGCGATAATGACTATATTTAATGATACCGTTTAATTGAGACCAATCAATGAATCCAGATGAGACATTAAAGATGCATTATGCAAGATATAGATAAAGTCCGTTCTTGCTATAATAGTTCAAAAATAGACAATGAAAAATGTATATTTTGAATATTTCAAATTTGATGAACCATTGCAACGATAATAAATCTATTGTATCGACTATCCATTTTTAATACAAATTATTAAAAGGTGTATCAATCCATTCAAAATCATAACCATCCAATGCCCTAGAGAGTTGATTATGGGCTTGTCATGTGAATAAAGGTCTAAATAATAATTTATACAACATTTTAAGCCAACAGAAAGACCTGTAATGGGCAGATTGAGCTCGTACATAATGTATCTTTAAGTTGATATTTACAAATTAATTTATCAATACTTCATGGGTTACACGTTTAAAAAATTTTTTTTATGGAAATTGTTAGCTACCCGAACAATGTACATGAATCACTTTGGCGACCCACGGCTGCCATACAAACTTCATTGTTATATCATCTAAACAATATATTTTATCTTTAGATATCTCACATAATAAAAATTACAATTTTATTGCAAAATAGATCAAATCAAAATTATATATACACTAGAAGAATGCCCGGCTTCGCTCGGAGGTCGTAACCCCGAAACCGGAAGTCGTAGACTAACGCCACCTGGCCTATGTTACTCCCCGGTCCGAGCTACGCCTATGCCCCAAATTTCAGACTCGGGGCAGACCTAGTGTAGCCGCCAACCCCGAACAGACAGACAACCAGATAGACAAACGACAGTCACAAATATTAGTATAGAATTTCCAGGTGGCCGGGGGAGGGGACTACCAAGCGCACGATTTCTATATTAGAGTTCTCTCGCAAACTAAAGATGTAAGTTTATAAATTCTAATATCAATTTGTAGAATTCTAAAAAAGAAACCTCCACAAAAATTCGTTAAGTACTCGGATTGTTAATTCAGCATTCGATTACAGGCCCCGGGCAAAGCAGTGCATTGGGGTCCCTACCTACACAGCCATTCACATCAGGGCCCTCACATATCGGAGGGAATGAGGGGGGCATATGCCCAGAGCGACACTTCTCGGGGTGCGGCAAATTAACTAAGTGTATACCAGAAATATTCAAAGAGAAACATGTAGGAAGGGTAGAATTATGATTTTTCCAAGATCTAGCGTTTTCCGATCAAATGGGGAAATAAGCATAGCGATTTTACAAATAAGTTGGTTCAATATAGTTATTTAGATAAAGTGTTGAAAGTAAAATATTTGTATTTTAAAATTTCTTTAATCATAAAAAATCAACTGAGCGCAGGCACTGAACAAAGCAGTATGCAAATGCGGGGGATCCTTGGAACATTTGCCCTGAATAGACATATAATTGTATTGGTGCTTCCAACAAAATCAGTGTATAAAACATAAAAGTTACATTAGCATGAGGCCTTTTGCTCGCGGGGCCCCCCATTGACGCGTTAAAATGGCACCAGACGTTACGGAAGAAGAAAGCAGGTCTCACCCCAATGTTTCATGTCATAATACAGGTTGCCTGGCAATAAAATATACGATCACGGCACTCATTCAGTACACAAAGTTTGTCGCATTCTATTATTTTAGGTACAGTAACGCAATCTTTAAACAATTCGGAAAATTACAGTTGTCGATGGAGTCTTCAGATGGATAGATAGGTAATGGCGAGTGCAATAAACGAATTCATAAGATTGATAAAAATTGATCATTTTTGAGTCTATTCAAAGAGGTTAATGTTCACTAATTAGTTGAGATCACGAAACATAATTCATTACGTTTTCAAGCCATTTGTAACAATCTATTGTAATACACGAACAGTTATTTTTGTATTATGAGTCATATGTAGGGGCTGTGGTTTCGGGATTAGGTAGTTTTGCTTCCACATTCATCGCGTCTGTTCTTTCTTTTCGATCAAGTTTTAACTTTTCTGCCACATGCGTAAAGCCAGATGTATGTAAGCAATCGATAAAGGAATCAAATGCATTGACACCACCGCTTTCCATCAAACATTTTAACGCTTCCTTTATCCCTTGGCGCGGACTGATCTCCTGCTTCTTTTCAATCATATCCATATCATCACGGTTAAAAATATGCTTTGAAAACATATTAATGATAACCACGTCGCCTCTTATCTGCTCGCAAAGATACGGCATATTACTCTGCAAAACATAATGGTCGATGTTATTCATGCGACCCCGATTAAGTTCATCGGCTGAAAAACAAGAACGAGATAGATATAGATAGAGAGAAATGGGGTTTAACGTCCACTTGATAAAAAAAGATAGGTTGCCAGGCAACGAAACATACGCCCACAGCAGCTATATCGTCCGGGCAGTCAACAGGACTTGTCGCATATTTTTAATTTTTCGGTAATGAAACATTTATAATACATTAAAATCTGATTAAGAGTAACAACTCATTAAATAATTATCAGAAAACCATTAGAATTTGTTTGGTTTTTATAAAGTTCTGCCCTATGCTAACGTTTAGTATACGAAACTTTTAACATCATGGATTTAGCTGTTCAAGTCATAAAGATCCATTGAAAATCAATATACTTGTTCGTCTCAAGACCTTAAACACTGTGTATCAATTTAATATCAACCAGATATTACTTTAGCCTCTAAAGCGTCCACAAGATTTTTCAAAGTGATGAAGGGCCATAACTCTGGCAGTAATTATTGGAAATCGCTGAAAATCAATAGGATTCTTCGACTCATGATCTTAAACACTGTGTATAAATTTATAGCAGGATTCACCAGTCAAATTATCATATCGTGTTTCTGACGGATTAGATTTTTCACACTTACATATGATTTCCCTCAGTACATGGATATGGAGGAGATGTTTTTAAACATAGTGACTATTATGCGTCTTTGTGCCATTTTCATTTTGGTTTTAATTAATATCTTATTTAATATATAATACTTGTTTATTTTAATATTATGTTTTAAAGAGTGGATCTATGGAAATGGGGCAGGGCACCCCTGTCCCAGAGATTTTGATAATTAAAGTAACTAAACGAAAGAGAAGGGACATGTACAGTATAAATCGACTAACATATTAAGGTGTTTTATCACCCAATAATACATTCTACAGTAGATATCGCTTGTGTGATATATTTCATAATCTACTGCGATATCTCCTTAGGAGATATCTCTTTACATGAATTTGATTGGTCAGTTAAAAAGGAACTACTTTTTTTATTTTCAAAGAACAGTCCATTTCTTATTAAAAGTAACTTTTTTTTATATTAAAAATGAACTATTGTTATTCAATTGAACTTGATGGAAACACTGGGTCAACTCGTTGATAAAGTAAAAAAAAAATCGGCATAGTCTCGTTTTTTGTTACTTTATCAACTTGTGTTGATATTTTTTGATATCAAAAAAGACGAGTAGGAGATTCTCTATTTAACGACCTACGGGATGGGAGAGGGGTTATGTCGAAGTCACGAAACAATTTTGACACCAAGCTCCTGAAAGCGCAGTCTGCACTGTGACTTCTGTGTGCATTTTTTTTTTAAAAATGTTATTTTACCTGTTGCCATGATACTATTTTTAGATGTTTATAATCTCTATCGCAAAAGTGTCTAAGTTACTGGTATAGGATAGCCTTTATCTGAAAGAGAGAACATTTCATCTATAACATGTAAATTATAATTGATATCCCTCCTCCAAATCTCAGACCCCACCTTATATAATACCCGCGAAGCTGCCAAATAATCTGCCGCGGATGTGACGTGTCGTTAACATTCAGTTCCGTGTACAAATTGTTAATTTTCCATCTTCACACTAAAACTTACACCGGGAAAACAAATTACTGGTTTATAAACATAATGGAAAACAAACTACTGTATTATCAAAGAAACGAGTCTTATGTAAACATTGCACAGTCATACCTGGAACCTCTAGTAACGATCGGGGGTGCATGGCCGAATGGTTAGCGCGTGTGCATTGTATCATAAGGTCTGTCATTGAGTCAACTAAAGTGATTTCAATGATTCCCCGGTTGTACGTGACACTAGGGTCGATTGTCCAACCTCCTGGGTTTTCTCCGGGTCCTCAGGTTTCCTCCCACTGCTATTAAAAAAGACCCCTAAGCGCAAGCGAATTATCGAAATAAACCATATGTTAGTCCCGAAATGACCTAGTTTGTGTCGAGTGGACGTTAAACGTCATTTCGCTCTCTCTCTCTAGTAACGGTCGAACACTAGCCCATATTATCTGCGTGTTTGATAATAACATGTTTAAAAAAGCAAACTTTCTTTATGCTAGTTCGAGTCCAATATTATTATCAGAACAAGTTATGCATTAAATTTCTTACCTAGCTCGAGTCCAATATATTTTAATACTAATTGTGTTCTATGTCTTTGTTACAAATAGTAAAAAGGCAAAAAGTAAGCCGTAAATTTAAAACGTATTTGGTTACTAAATATAGCATATAGGGAATACCCGTTTATTATCAGTAAAATAATAATAGTCAAAGTGTTAATCGAGATATCCTTGGTGAAGTGGGCGTGTATTAGATCATTACCCCGTTCACATTTTCATTTCCTGTAAACAAAATTACTATGGCTGAATCGAAATATATTTCTTTGTCGGCTACCTGTATCGATTTCCTAGTGTGTCCTTGTATTAGTGTTTTATTACGAATAAATAAGACGAATCCAAATGATCAAATGATTAAACCACGTATGCTAATAAACAACAGTGTATTGTGTATCCATGTATTTATTTACGGGAGCCGCAGTGGCCCAGTGAGTAAGACGCTGGCTCTTTAACCTGCATGGGGTTCAGCATATTCGATCCGGTGTTGGCCGAGAAAGTTCATCGGGAATATAGCATGTGGTTCCCACCCCCGGTGTTGCAGAACAGACGGCCTAGCAATGGACAGCAAGGGACAACGCATAGTCGTTCGAATGGGACAAAACCCCGACGACCAATGTACACATTTGGGATTCGTTATGAGAGTATACCAAAGTGCCACTGTCCTATCAAAATGTCCCACGAACATAGCACACTGTATGTGCCGAAAAGTAGGACGTTAAACCCAATTTCATTTCATTTATCTACCTACTAATTCATATGTAAGATGTTGGTGTTAAAAGTATTCCTGATCTCGCCCCCCCCCCCCCCCCCAACACGCTGCCTGACCCCATTACCGGTTGTTTATATTTTCGACACATGTCCTGTGCAATATCGCTCTAGGTGGAAGCGGACATTAATCCCTAGTATGCTACTACTAAATTAACTCCAACTTACCATAAAACTGGCGGACCCTATTCTCTGATCTATATTCATTAAACGTACAATAACTCTGAATAATCCCTATAGACCGAGTAAGTAGTGTTTTCCTAGAATAAATTTAGTTACAAACACGATTCGCAGATATATCAATTCACGGAGAATATATTTTCTACGTAACCACAGCTTGGCCTACATCAGCTAGACAGTGTCGAGTGCTAATAATAGATAACGGGAAATATTAATACGGAGCCCGGTTAGGTACACGATTTTAAAGTAGCTAAGTCCGTAACTCAATATCATCCAAAATCTTCGACATTGAAAACACGATTTTGTTTCGCAATTTAAATCAGCATTGGTCTTGTGGTCTTACCTGGAAAAGATGGGCTTCTGATATCCAATATTTAAGACAAAATAAATATTTTACCATTCGTACACGAATCGTGTACCATAATGCGTTTCATCGCCATTTGTAACAAGGTGCTCAAAGAATGAGGATATACATATTCCACAAGTCATGTCAAACGGTGATGCCATATTCTTATTTGAAGAGCATACGCAATATATACTATCGGTGTTGACTGGAATAACCAGACGCTAGAAATTTTCTTTCGGTTGAGACTTCTGGCGTATTTCGCCGAACATAACTGATGACACTTCACAGTAAAACGGAAACGATTGAATGTAAAACAGTTTATATAAATTCATATTACATTATTATATGTGTTGCGATCCATTTGTGCCAATTTCTATGCCCAAAATATTAGCGATTTAGCTCCTTTAAGCAAAGGTCTTGAGCTATGTAACTGGAAATAATACCAAGTACCCTGGAAAGTATTACATATTCTGCCTCTTGCACGACACATTTCAGTGCTTAAAGTAATTTATTATGAATATCGCGGGTCTAGTTATTGTTTGGCATGCACAATGTAATATATTTTGATTTTGTGTCCCTTACCGGGCTCCGTAGAAACGTCACTGCATAAGGAAATATTTAAACCTGACCCTGTTATTGTTAATTTAGTTATTCATTCATGTTAATTTTACCTTATAAGCAGAAATGAAATGGGGTTTAACGCCCTACTGTTCTGCTCCGAACATGGGCTAATGAAGACGAGTATACGCCATACAGTGTGCTATGAGGGATTTTGCCCGGCCTACTCTTATATCGAATTCCAACTGTCATATTTTACGTGCACGCCAATGTGTACATGGGACCTCGGTTTTGCGTCCCATTCGAATGACCAGACAGCTGTCCTTGTCAGGCCATCCGTCCTGCATCGCTGACAAGGGGAAACCACGCCGGAATATATGGATGAACTTTCTCGGCCAATGCAGGGATCGATAACCCGACCTCCAGGCTATAGCGAGCCAGCGTCTTACCCACTTAGCCACCGTGACCCATAAGTACCTTATAAGCTGAGATGTAATTAATCACTTACTTAAAAGCAATAACCTTATCTGGGAATTGGAACGTGGTTTGAAATATAGCACAAGTCGTATAATCCACAATATACATGCATGTGTTGATGAGTTGAGGTCAGTTGACCTACATGTATATATACCCAATTCTATCTCTTGCAACTGATGTTTATTTCCTATTAATACGTATTTAGTTTTATCATCATATAAATTTCAAATGCCAGTCGACATCCACACCCCGATTGATCATCATCAAAGAAATGGAAATTTGTACCAGAACTACATCGCCTAATGAGAAAGTCCGATCATCCTGGGTGGCAACTTAATGATCAACTGTTCACTACAAAAAGCAGCTCCCTCTACATAAGAAAATGGATGATGTCCTCCCAGTGCTAAAAACCCCTACGCACAAGCAAATTGTTTGGAAGAAAATTGAACAATATATTAGTCCTGAAATGACATAGTTTGTCGAATGGGCATTAAACCCCGCCTCTCTCTCCCTCTCTCTATCTGAGAACGTTGAGCAAACATTACTGACATGCACACTTGACACTTGGTTAAAATATTTCACTATTATAACTTTTAAATGTCTGTATAATCTGGCACCCAGCACTTATCTTCCCAATCCTTTAAAGATACATTATGGGCGATTAGATAAAGAGCTGCAATAGGCAGATTTAGCTCTTGCATAATGTATGTTTAAAGATACATTATGGGTGATTAGATAAAGAGCTGGCAGTTCTCACTATAATAGTTAAAAACTAGATAATGTAAAGAGAATTTGCTGAAAATTTCAGTCAAACTGAACCGAGTACTGAACTTTGGGTATATTCTCGATCAATATTACTAAAGTATATTCTCGATTATTCATTTCATGATTTAATCATGAATGAAAGTTAAGCAGCAAATCGGATCCTAATCCAGTAAATATCGCAGGCTAGCGATGACATCGAGAGTTGATTATGGTTTGGATAAGTTAATTAATGTCTAATTAATAATTTAGATAACATTTCAGGCCTAAAGACCGGGACATGGTGGGTGACCGATTTTCACCATTTTTTTTATGTATGATGGGTAACCCATCCAAACCCCACTGCCATAATTTTAGATCGATCGAACCATTTTTAAAGTGTAGAAAAAAAATTAAATTTTAAGACCAAAAAAGCCGAAAAAAACATTTTCAGGCCATTTTTCAATTATGGGGTACAAACAACTAAACTACGGCGAGTAGATTAATGGAACTTTATAGGGTAGCAGATATGGTTAGTGAGTATACATTCTTAAAATTTGATGGACTTTCATCGAGAGGTTTTTGGTATAGGAACTTAGTGCTGAACGGTACCAAAACAGCTCAATTTAGGTATGTCATTTTATTCTATCTATATCTCAACCACTGCGGTATAAGAAATTTTTTTTTTGGAATGCTGACGGTAAAGGCAAAGATCTATAGTATTAAGATCAAGAAAAATGACGGGCAAAAACCCGCTTTATTTACACACTGAAAAGGTAACAGGGCGCTGGAAACCAAATTAACGTGGGTTCCAGTTCCATTAAGCCATAATAGAAATAGAAATAAATATAAACGCATTATATACTTTCATCAAATAATTCACGTTTAAAAAATGTTTCATTATCAAAACTACAAATACCTATTACCAATAAGTATTTCAAATTACAAAATATCGCTATACTTTACTATCCATCGATCTATCTATCTATCTATCTATCTATCCATCTGTCTGATCAGTATCTAATCATGAAAACTGAGCTCACAATTACACCGTTAAAATTTTTAAACGATGAAATTTGAAAAGCTTAATTTACTGTAAATGCCAAAAGGACTGTTCTTGGTAAATATAATTAATCTCTCTAGAAAAATTTTCAACATTTTATTAATTCGGCAATATAATCTCATGATCTAGTAGAATGATGATGAATGTTTGAACAGCAAATCGTAAAAACTAGCATAGTGGCCATATACATCTGTCTATACTTGACAAACGAATCAAGAGTTATTCCAAAAAGACAAAAACAAGTAGTATATGCGCGTAAGGTCACTATAGTAGCTAGCATACTCCTCGCAGTGTTTCGTTTGATTAGACCCAATCCCACTCAACGCTGCCGTAATGAAAGCAAATTTCTGTTCCAAATTATGAGCGATCAATAGTCTGATTAATAACCAATACCTAACTGCGTAACAATATCATTCGGGTTTAAACAGAGCTCCAAATATATATGTTTACATAACGTTACATCATGATTCACGAAATCTATTACGCCCAATTTTCCAGTGCATAGCAGAATATTGCAGAAAATCTAATTGCGTCATAAAAAAGGTATCAAAACTGTTACAATGTAAACAATACTGTTTGGAGACGAACAATGCTTTCACCGTTTTTAATACCTCAGATCACTGTCCAAAGGTTTAGGTAATACCCGGATTAAACGAAGGGCTGTCATGTTGCTGTACTTAAGAGTGATTTGATTGAACGGAAAGAGTAGACACACTTCCCCAAAAACTCAATTATCAGAAGTCAATCCAGCAATGGCCAGAGAGGTATTTCTAGGGTCATTGCTTCAGGAATATGCTATTGTACTTGTAGTTTCTTTCGGATAACTGGAAAAGACGGGAAAATAAACAGTTGATTTCAGTCGTCATCTTGGATGCTGGTGTACAAACCTAATTTCGGCCTGGCGAATAATAATAATATGTACATTTATACAGCGCACGTACTCCATGCACAGAGACATGTTCACTGCGCATACAATTAAGTTAATTTTCTTTTTAATATTGGCACTAAATGTTTCTACCAACAATCTGTTACAGTAGTCAATCCTTCAAAGAACATACAAATGTAGCAGCTACTTCCTGCTAATCAAGTGTCTTATATGGCCAATGTTCCTGGGCTGAAGATAACATTTTCGACAAATTTCACTAACGTGACTGTCCATGCTTAAATTGAACCCTACAAGGACACCTAAGTTCTTCACAGTGTCTCGTGGTACAAGTATTGCATCTCGTACGTGCAACCACATCATTTGAACTTGTATTTTTCAGATGTGTATTTGGGCCAAATAAAATACATTCTGATTTCTTGTCATCCTGTCTTTAATGTCATGTGAACACAATTTAATGTCAGAATAATTTGGGGATGGAACAGTGATTTGCAATCAGCTGTGTATCATCTGTATAAGAATGTCGTCTTATAAACCATGTTTATCGATTAGTTGTCCTAAATTCTTAGTATACATTACAGAAAGGACAGGTCCAAAAATCCGTGTCAGTCATTTTGTCAAAACTAAATATTAGTTTTACTTGTCCTCAACTTCCATTCCAAATACAATTGTCCTCAGCCCCGCAGTGGGTGATATATAGCATCATGAAATTTATATATTTTAGCATATAGCAAAGACTACGTCTCAAAATAGTCATATATATTGAAGTAGTAGACAAGATCATTCATAAAAAATAATTAAAAAAATTTAAAAAATTCAATAGGCAATTTATGGGAAATATTTGAATTTTAACTAAAAAATGGCCATAGCTGGTTCTCCGTAACTACAAGGTTGGTGACCCTCATATTTTATGTGGGGTATATGGGGTATCCAATGACCAAATCTGCAAAGTTTGGTCAAAATCGCCCGACACAGCCTGTGCCGGTATTTTTAAATTTTGCATGGTTCTCTCGCGAACTTATTCTTAATAGACGAAGATGCTACAACCAAATGTACGGTGTATTGACCCCCGAAGTGACAGGGGGGCCGGGTCGGCTTGACGACAAGATATGCCCACAAGAACAGAAGCAACAATACGATTTATTAATTTTCAAACCAATTTGGGTCATTCCATATCAACTAGACCAACGGTGGGAACATGACCACCTCCAAAAAAATTATAATAAATTATATCTTATAGTACTCTTCAAACAAAGTAGGGGATATTGAAATGCAAATACCTATGCAGGTTGTGATATGATAAATAGTCATGGACACTTGACATGCTTTGAGAGTATGTTTACAGATGAAGAACTTATCGCCCCAAGAGAACCTCTGAGCTGCATATGCGACACAATAAACGAACACATACATTGTAATAAAATTGACAATGCAAAGATGTTTACTAATGTATTTTAGAAGCCATTTGTAACAAATTCTTTTAATATACGCACAGTTATTTTTGTAATTTGATCCTTGTGGTGTCACCATCTGAAGCGGTTGTGGTAGGGGACTCCTGACATATAGTATTTTCTTGTCGATAACGTTCTAAGTGATCTGCCACATGTCCAAAGCCGCAATCATGTAAGCAACCGATAAAGACACCAAATCCGTCGACGCCACCGCTGTTCATCACACAAGTTAATGCCGTCTCTATCCCTTTGCGCTGACTCTTCTCCTGCTCTTTTTTAATGTTCTCCATATCATCATTGTCCAAAATATGCTTTGAGAACATATTAGTTATGATGTCGTCTCCTCTTACCTGCTTACAAAGATACCACATATTACTCTGAATAACTTTATAATCGACGTCGTTCATGCGACCTCGGTTTTGCGTATCGACTGAAAAACGAGAGAGAAAGATAAATGGGGTTTAAGGTCCACTGGACACAAACTATGTTATTTCTGGACTAACATATGAATCAATTATATTTTAATAATTCGCTTGCACGTAGGAGTCTTTAGCTGTGTGTGTGGTGGGGGGAGGGCGGAGAATCCCCACGACAAGAATATTAATTTATCGATTGGTACACTGAGGCAAAACGACTTGTAGCGATGACAACGTTTCACAGGTGGTATCCATGTTGCCCCCGCCCCTCCCCTTTTCTCTAACAAAACTCTGACCTAGAGTATTTACGTTAAATGTATTTTTCAGTTTCGTTTGGTTTAATTGTGTACACATCGCAAGAATAAGAATACAATTGTTCAATAATTCCTGCATCAGTGCATCACTTGTTTTATTTGTGTTTTGCAGTTCAGGTCTCACGGTTGTCTGCAGGGGCAAAGGGAAGGACTCGTGATCGATACGGGTGTTTGCTGTGAATGTTTATCGTGATTTTTCGGCGTGCTCCCCTTTGTTAGTGGTGCACGCCCGGAAGGGGGCGGGGTGGGGTGGGGTGGGTTGGGGTGGCAAGGGACAAATAGTAGCTCGGGTGGAGCTCCCGTGTACATATTGGCATGCACGTGAAAACTCCCGACAGGTGAAATTCGAAATAACAGTAGTATAACAAAACATGACTCAATTCTTTCGATTTCATTATTGACATTGGACTTGCTTTATGCCAAATAAATTTGTGTAGAATCTGCATATGATAATTAGTATTATTTCCATATATCTCCATTAGGTGCAGTGTAGAGGGTGAATAAACTCTTAACAGCCAGACGGTTAATTGAGCGGAGTCCTCCGCCCCCACCCCCACCCCCCCACCGACCCACCTTCCCCAAAAAATAAAAGAAAATTGTCCACAAGTCCCCGATTCTGCAATCTGCATTAATCTAATTAATCTAATTTTTATACTTTCGATAGCCTACCATTACATGAAGATCATATCGGTTATAGTGGAAGGTCGCGTCACATGTCAAGCGAGCGGCTTTTGACCCTATGACGTCAGAAATTTGATTAATCAATCAGCGTTGATGTTTCTAATGGGTTACCATGATTCCGTGCATCTTACGCCAAAACCTCGACGTAACAGACCGTTTCATTGGCTAATCCCTCACATCATCCAGAATTCGGGTTATATAACAACTCTTCCAGATCCTAGTGTAGTAAAGACAAGTAAACCGAACTTTTGAACTATAAAAACGAAACGAAATAGGATCTGTGTTTTAACCAGATTACTTCGGCATGCATTTGTAAAAGAAATTAATTATTTTACCTGTTTTCTTTCCCTTCTCAATATTTTCCGCCATGCTTTTATTTCGACGTTTGATATTATCTATATTTCAAACGATTTCAAATTACTTGCATGCGATATTTCTGAAAGAGAGAACATTTCATCTATAACCCACATATGGTCAAAATATCCAACCTTCGAATCCTCTTTGAAGATCCGTATCTCGGATACCACTTTATATGTAATACTTGCGAACTGCCCAAACAGCCTCCCGCGGATGTGACGTTCCGTCTACAAATTGTTAATTTTTCATCTTCACAGGCAAATTTACATCGGGATTACTGATTTATCTCGCTTTTATCAAAGAAACCAATCTACAAAGTCAAGGTCAGTAGAAGGGGCAGAGATAAAGCTGGCATACAATAAGTCACCGTACAATAAGTCGGCTTAGCATGCAAGGAGGGCGAATCAAGATAGCATACAATAAGGATGACCATGACTTCTTGTGAAATCATGCGCTTGGTATGGTTAATCCGTGCCTTCGATAAGACCCACATTTTTACTTCATAAAGCCCCCCCCCCCCCACCGCCCTTCACTTCAACTTTAATCTTTTAACTAGCCTGTAGGTCGCGTGTGCGATCCCTGCATTGGCCGAGAAAGTTCATCGGGATTTTCCGATGTGGTTTCACCTTTTCAGTAGTGCAGGAAGGAGGGCCTGACAAGGACAGCTGGCTAGTCGTTCGGATAGGTTAAACCGAGGTCTCATGTACACATTGGCGTGCAGGTAAAGAAAAAACTCTTGGCAGTTGGAATTCGATACAAGAGTAGGCCATAGTGCTGCGGCCCGGGAAAAATGTTCCTCCTAGCACACTGTATGACGTATGCCCGCCCTCATTAGCCCAGTCGGAGAACAGTAGGACGTTAAACCCCATTTCATTTCATAGCATTTTTTCAAAGTATGTAAATATAAATGTACCTGAAACTTATTTAAATGTTTGAAAAGAGAAATGAACGTGCTTTTGAGTGATACTTAACATGATATCTGGAATTTATATCAAGACAGGTATGTTTACTTTAAATACCCCCACCCCCATCATTTAATAAAGTTTCGTACCACCCGACTTTGGTCGTTTTTCTTTCCCCTTGTCAGTGATGCGGGACAGTGGACCTGACAAGAACAACTGTTTATCGTTCGAAAGGGACGAAAAAGCAAGGTCCCGTGTACACATTAGTGCACATTTAAAAGAAATGAAATGAAATGGGGTTTAACGTCCTACTGTTTTGCTCCTATACTGGGCTAATGAAGACGGGCATACGCCATACAGTGTGCTATGAGGGAAATTTTGCCCGGGCAGCGGCACTATCGCCTCCTCTTATATCGAATTCCAACTGCCAAGGGATCTTTTACGTGCATTCCAATGTATACACGGGACCTCGGTTTGTTCGTCTCATCCGAAGGACTAGACAGCTGTCCCTGTCAGACCCTCTTTCCTGCACCACTGACAAGGGGAAACCACGTCGGAAAATCAGGATGATCTTTCTCGGCCAATGCAGGGATCGAACACCCGACAGATCCTTTGGCAGTCGGAATTCTATACAAGAGTAGGCCGTATATAGTGCCCCTGGCCTGGCAAATTTTACCTCATAGCACGCTACATGGCATATGCCCGTTTTCATTAGTCCAGTCAGAGAAGAACAGTAGGACGCTAAACCTCATTTTATTTCATTTCTTTGATCGTTTTCCAAGGTCTGTAAATATAAGTACCACCCCCTTCTACTGACCTTGACCCTTTAGATTGATCGTGTAAATTATTAATTTCCGTCCTAGTCCGGACATTTTCCGTATGCAAATGAGCTTCGTCGTAGATCCCATATAAAGGTATGTTCTAATATGCTAAGTTCTATTATGCATTTGTCAATAAAGCAAAATGCAGAATGGAGAAGTGTAATGTGCAAAATAACTATTATTGAAAAGTGTATTCTGTATTTTAACACTGTGACATTAGGATTGTGGGGAAATGGAAATTGCAAACCTAAAAAAATATGTATTTTAAACTGCTGACATGTGCAGTTTGTACAATGAATATTGAAATAATATTCTTCCATACTACACTACAAAAACAGTTGACAAATTTAGTGAAATACACTTAAATACACTATATGAAACCGTTCTCTCTGGGAGCCGAGATTGGAAATTCAGTAGTCATAATAAAGCAGATATTGTCACTGGCATAAATATGCACTGTGTGCCCTTCACACCATAAGTTCACCTTTACTGCTTCAATTTGGTTTGTTATATTTTTGACACGAAGGAGTTGTAATGATAACACGGAGATAACTTGTGGATAATATGGGAAACAAGACTACAACGAACAAGTCTTTAAAGAGAGTAAACACGAACACTTATTATATAGGTCAGTTTTAAACAAGGCGACACCACATGTTTACACCTTGTTGAAAACTATACCTATTGATCGATGGTAGGGAAAATAGACACACCACAGCAAATTGTAAATCGAGATATCGCTGGTGAGAGTGTGAGAAAAGTGGGCGTATATTTTATCATTACCCCAATCACACTTTTATTTTCTGTAAATAAGCTACTTTTAAGCTATGGCAGAATCAATGTATTGTTGGGACAGAAAATGTCAATGAACAAGAATCAGTTTATATAAGAGCCTCACCCCGCCCCCAAAACAAATAACCTCAAAAATAGTATGTATCGTGGCCCCGAGCGGAGCATTTTAAAAAGGCTTAAATTAATTTTAAATTGTTTTTATCGATATTTGGATATTAAAGGGTATACCCACCACATCTGCGTTGTACCAATAGTCTCGACGATACCTTTTAAAAATAAAATCCCCAAAACCTATTTATACGTATTTAGCTCTGATCATGATCAATGATCACTATAGAATTCTATAGAATTCATTATTTACAATCTATAAATAAATTGAATTCGCATGATTCACCCCCAGAATATTTTTTTGTGGGGAAATGAATAACGTGTCTTTATTTCTCAATGACTATGTTTCGATTTCCTCGATGACTAACTATGTATCGATTTTAACAAAGATAAAATCAAAAATTTAGTAATTTGATTGGATAATATTAGATTGATTTTAGTGATTAGCCAATGAAAATTGAAGTATCTACTAAAATTTGGATTTTATCTTTAGTCAAGATTTCGAGAAAAAGGGCCCAGGTGTTTTATCGCTATCAAACGTTTTATAACAAATAAATTCTACGTCTATAGGCGAATCAACATGATCAATATTAAACCACGTATATTAATAAACAATAATAATGATAATTTAATTGTTTGTATATGTCTTTACTGTGTATTCGTGTGTTTATTTCCCTACAAAAGACGTTAATAACTTGGAGATCCCATGTTCAATCTCGGTGCATTGGCCGAGAAAGTTCATCGAGATAAAACGGCGTGGCTCCCCCTTGTCAGTGGTGGAGGACAGAGGACATGGCAGTAAACAACCTATAGTCGTTCGAACTGGACGAAAAACCGAGGTCCAGTGTACTCATAGACGTGCACGTAAAAGAACCACTGAAGGTTGGAATTCGATATACAGAGAGAGCGAGAGTGAGAGAGAGAGAGAGAGAGAGAGAGAGAGAGAGAGAGAAATGGGGTTTAACGTCCACTCGACACAACTAGGTCATTTCGGGACTAACATATGGTTTAATTTTATTTCAATAATTCGCTTGCGCATAGGGGTCTTTAGCAGTGGGAGGAAACCGGACGACCCGGAGAAAACCCACGAGGTTGGACAGGCGACACTACTCCTTGTCACGTACAACTGGGGATTCGAAACCACGCCAGTCGACTCAATGACAGACTTTATGATACAGCGGGCGCACGCTAACCATTCGATATAAGAGTATGCCCAATTTCCCTCACACCACAATGTATAGCTTATTTTGCCTGTCCACATTAACCCAGTTGGTACTGAAGAGTAGGACGTTAATCCCAATTTCAGTATGATTTATTTTATTTATTTATGTACGAGGTTTGTGTACACTACTACTAAAAGAACTCTAACTTACCATTAAACTGGTGGGATCAATTCTCTGATTGCAGTAGTCCGACTAATCCATGCACCTATTCGCAGATGTATTAATTCACGGAGAATATATTTTCGCTTACATATCATATAGGGTATTTGTCAGGTGTGAATAACAGGAAATATTTTGAAAGTATTGAGCCCGGGTAAGGTACACGATGTTAAGCAATGAATGATCTGGATCTATTAAACTGGAAGTAACACCAGGTACCCTGGAAAGTGTTACATATTCTGCCTCTTGCACGACACATTAATTTCACTGCTTAAAGCAAATGGATATCACGGGACTTAGTAGTCTGGCATATACTAAGTAATATATTTTCTGTACTTTGGGGTCTCTTTTCAGGCTAAGTAGAAACGTCACTAGACCTACATAAGGAAATATTTAAACCTCACCCCTGTTATTGTTAATTTAGTTATTCATTCATGTTAATTTTACCTTATAAGCAGAGTTGTAATTTCATTATTTATAAATCACTATTTTAAAACCAAACCTATATCTGGGTATTAAAACGTAGTTTGAAATATAACAGTAGTCGTATAATCCCCGTGTGTTGACTAATAAGGATGAACTATTTTTTTTATTATTATTCATATTAATGGGTGTATCCGAAACTAGTTCGAAGGACAATAGGGTGTGCAGGATTTCCATATAAGGTATGGGAGTATGAAAACATGGAAAGGGCATACAAAAAATGAAAAATACATATTATCGTCCTCCGAGGCAAGGGGCTTGAATGACCGAATGGTTAGCTCGTGCGCGTTGTATCATAAGGTCTGTCATTGATTCTCCGTTTGTTATATAGGTAGGGTTGCCAGTCCAACCCCGTGGATTTTCTCTGGGCCCACCAACGGGTACAAGGTTGAACCTCGCATTTTCCTCCTATCTGTAAAATTAGACTTGTATGTCATTACCAGTGGCTGACTAGCTATAAAAAAACACAGTGTAGTAGGATAGTAATTTAAGACTGTAGTTGTAAATCCATGGTTAAGCTCAGACCCTGTAAGATGGTGGGGGTGGATGGCCGAATGGTTAACACGTGCGCGCTGTATCATACGGCCTGTCATTGAGTCAACTGGCGGGGTTTCGATTCCCCATTTGTACGTGACAAGCGAATTATTGAAATAAAATTGAACCATGTGTTAGTCCCGAAATGATATATGTGTCGAGTGGACGTTAAACCCCATTTCTCTCTCCACGATGACGTGGTGTCTATTACGTCCATGCATACAACCAATCATCTTCTTGTAGTCAAAGTAATACAGATTGTAGTCAGCCTGCGACATATTCGTATTGACTGTCACACGAGGGTGATTTCCAGTCAGCCAATCACAAACAAGCAGTGACATTTCACTATCATCTCAATGTCGAGGAAGATTACAACTATTCTTTACCCTGGCTGGCAGAGTGCGAGGGTTTGATAATCGAGACTACAGTATCGATTATCATATCATATCTACAAAATACGTATTATGCCTGGTTTAAAGGTAGAGACCGAGACATTAAGTAATAGAGATACTGCTTCCTCGCTTTTCATCCGGATTTTCCGACGTGGTTTCCTCTTGTCAGTGGTGCAGAACGGAGGGCCTGACAAGGACAGCTGTCTAGTCCTTCGGATGAGACAAAAAACCGAGGTCCCGCGTATACATTGGAATGCACGTAAAAGATCCCTTGGCAGTTGGAATTCGATATAAGAGTAGGCGATAGTGCCGCTGCCCGGGCAAAATTTCCCTCATAGCACTCTGTATGGCGTATGCCCGTCTTCATTAGCCCAGTATAGGAGCAGAACAGTAGGAAGTTAAACCCCATTTCATTTCATTTCTGCTTCCTCGCTTGAGACCATTACAGATAGATGCATGTGTAAGATTTAGATACAGAGCTGACTGTTCTTGCTATATCAAAAATAGATACTTTATTCTGAGCGAAGTTATCAGTATTTGGAATTTTGACAATATGTAGCATTGATTGTTTATTATCGTAGCCTCGCGTCTCCATTTTTAAATTAAATCATTAAAAGGATGAAGCGTTCTAAGCTTCTTAAAATCGGAGCCACCGAGAGAGTTGATTGTGGGTTTGCCATGTTAATAAATGTTTAAATAATAGTTTGTAGAACATTTGAAACCAAAATGTAGACAGACCTACAATAGGCAGATTTAGCCTTTGCATGATGTATTTTTAAACAACTTACAATACGAAACAGTCTCCAATCCGACCCGACGGACCTTTCATTCGACACCGCCATATCCAAGTTCCATGAGCCAATATTTTCCACCGTTCTGATCCATGCGAAGATGTAATTGTGTTCCTTATATTATATAGAACATTATCCAAATTGCGTAGTTCTGCCGGCGCTGTTTGAACAGTTTTCTGATAGGACAGCCTTAGCTCCACTGGCTTGACAATCTGGGCTACGCCCCTGAAATACGCAAGCCAGTTGGAATAAATCGTAACAATTCAACTGGAACCATTTTAAGAAATCCTTAACTAGGCACCATGGACAAGTTTTTCCTTTTTGGCAGTTTCACCCCTAGTGCTGGACTCCGAATGTTTATTAAAATTTTCGACAATAACCTAGCCAGTAATAATCAATTAGTCACGGACGTGTTCTGAAAAATACGGAGACGAGGAAACAACGTGTCACATGTTTCAGTTTTTCAAGCCGAGCTAACGGACGCCCACCACCTACAGGAAGTGTTGTTGATCTATTCATAAATTAGATTTTATGCAAGATTTAGAAAAAGAACTAACCGTTCGTGCCAGTATATTTAGAAAAAAACAATAATAATTATATTGAACTTTCAAATTACTTTTTTCCAAGGGAAGTTATCTTTGTTTGAAGTTTTGACGTTTTTAACTTGTGGACCCCCTAGAAGACACAAATTGTACTTAATTATTTAAAAACGTTTAAATCTATCACCGTTTCACCACAGTGATGGTTGAGTTCGAATTTCGTAAAAATCCGACCGAAACTACCGGACAAAATGACCGTTCCTTGTACGCAAATAGTCTAAAAGTATGTAATACCAAGTTTTTGCACCCTCTATTAGAAGTCACAGTTTTTATCCGATCTTGATGAAACTGAAAATATATGTTTATATCCAAACGATCTCGGTTCCTGTCGATATTCGTGTATATCGGATCTTAACGTCCTGGATTATGGCCCCTGATTGTTCAAAAACATCGCATTTTTTTTAGCTTGGAGGGCCGCGACGAAGCGTGATAAGCGAACATACATAAATCTTTAATACAATACAGGGGGGTTGGGTGGCCTAATGGTTAGCAAGTGCGCGCTGTATCATAAGGCCTGTCATTGAGTTAACTGGCGTGGTTTCTAATCCCCGGTTGTACGTGACAAGGAGTAGGGTTGCCTGTCCAACCTCGTGGGTTTTCTCCGGGTCCTCCGGTTTCCTCCTACTGCTAGAGACCCCTACGCGCAATCGAATTATTAAAATAAAATTAAACCATATGTTAGCCCCGAAATGACCTAGCCTGTGTCGAGTGGACGTTAAACCCCACTTGTCTCTCTATTTAATATATACAATACAATACTACACACTCACAGTCAATAAACTTTAAATAAAATGTAACTTTCAGTCACCGCGACCTTGTTAGTGAGCCAGCAACATACCCACTTAGCAGATTTGGTCATATTATTTGTTGTTGAAATTATAATTTAGATGATATTAAGTAATTGAACTAATAAATAATAATCAACTAAAACCTGCAAATACTTTCCTTGTTTTGATTGAAATTTTATAGTTTAAACCAATAATAACGTCATGACATTATGAACATACGGACGTCCCGTTAATTTGATTTCCCCGTGAATTTACTTCGTGCACCCATCGTGCATTCAACTGGCTATTTATATCATTATTATCGTAACTGGAAATTCCGTTGAAAAGTCACACCTGTCTGTAATCACATCACAACATAAACATCATATCAATTCGACAAGCTGGAAGCTGGGAAGTGTCGAACAAGAGGCAGGGTATGTATTAATTACTATCTTTTATAACTATTTTTGAACTTATATACTGAGCCGTTCGCAACTCATCTAAATTATTTCGTGACTTGATGATCGCGACGATCACGTTCTACAACACTCTCGGCTTGTCTATTAAATCTGCTTACTAAAGGCACCTACGCAGCGTGGTATTTAGGGTCTTATGGCCAACCCATCGTGGAAAGTGAAATTTTGTATTTGATAACTATCACAGAGCCTCTCAATGACATTGAAGGCAGATGGGTAACCGACATTAACCATATCATAGCTAATCGTTGCCATTAAGTTCTATTGAGATCTTGTGACATCTTATCATTTTATTTTTTTAATGAAATTATTAAAACCCAAACCAAATATTTGACAAGAGGCAAACTTAACTGCAATACACAAGTATTTAGAACAGGGTTATGTTTTAAGCTTTATACGCCCACATTTTCATGTGGACGTATTATGCCATCTCTCCTGTCCGCCCGACCGTTCCTATGTCCGTTCACATTTTATTTGTGCGTCGTCTACAGGTCTAGAGATTACAATTGATTTGTCCAATTTTGATTAACGTTCAAACATATGTTTATTACACAAAAATCGCGGATGAGTTCGATTTTCGAACAGTAACTCTATGGGCTTACGCGTTCGTTCGTCTAGGTTAGTAACTCTTGCGCCATTATGACATTAAATAGATTAGAACGGTTCAGCCATATTTTGATTTAATTTAAAAATGGAGGAGCAAGACTTAGCTTCGAACACTGCACGAGTTCCACAAGATGTTGGATTTCTGAAAATAAATACATTCTACAAGACTTTCGACTTAAAATAATATTCATAGAGTGTTTTGGGTCTGTGGTGTTTTTCACCACAAGAGTTCCACAAGATATTGGACATAGAAAAAATATCAATTTTTTTTAAAAATTCGTCTCAGACCTCCCTATATGCCAGTGTGGACAATGAAAAATTTATGAAACATTTTCTTTTTATTTTGCTGGAACAGTAATAGTTTATCCTATCATCTTGTAAGATGTGGGGAAAATATATTCTACAAAATATTATTCTGTGGTGTTTTTCACAAGATGACTTAGAACAAAAAATCATTTTTTTTCAAAAAATTCTTCTCAGACCTTCCTATATGCCTGCGTGGTACCACATTCCACAAAATTTTCGACTTAGTATAACTTTGATGCAGTGTTTTGGGTCTATGGTGTTTTTCACTACAAAACTTCCACAAGAAATTGGACATAGAAAAAATATCAATTTTTTCAAA
This sequence comes from Patella vulgata, assembly GCF_932274485.2. Taxonomy (NCBI): domain Eukaryota; kingdom Metazoa; phylum Mollusca; class Gastropoda; family Patellidae; genus Patella; species Patella vulgata. The sequence continues at coordinate 60,314,853 of NC_065884.2, read as the reverse complement.
AAATTCTTCTCAGACCTTCCTATATGCCTGTGTGGTACCACATTTCACAAAATGGTTGACTTAGAATAATTTTGATACAGTGTTTTGGGTCTGTGGTGTTTTATACCACATTGTGACAAGAGTTCCACAAGATATTGGATATTTTTTGAAAAAAAGGATTTTTTTTTAAGTCCAATATCTTGTAAAACTCTTGTGGTAAAAAACACCACAAACCCAAAACACTGTATCAAAATCATTTTTTTTCAAAGCCCAATATCTTGTGGAATATTAAAGATACATTATGGGAGATAAGATAAAGAGATGGCAGTTCTCGCTATAATAGTTAAAAACTAGATAGTGTAAAGGTAATTTGCTGAAAATTTCAGTCAAATTGATCCACTATGAGCCGAGAACGAAGCGGGTGAAATTTTCGCATAGTCTCGGTCATCCTTACTAAAATCATTAATATAAACAGCATTGTCTGGATTATCCACTGTTTTGATTTAATTATCAATGGCCGTTAATGGATAAGTTAATTAATGTCTAATTGATAATTTAGATAACATTTCAAGCCTAAAGAACGACTTGTAATGAGCAGATTTTGCTCTTGCATAATGCATGTTTAAGTAATTAATCCCATAAATGTTTCGTTGGAAATTTTATAATTTTAACCAATAACAGCAGACTTCCCGTCATTTTGATTTCCTCGTGAATTGACTCTGTCCACCACTAGCACATTCGTCATTACGCAAGCTGGTAATTCCTTTTTATTGCATACACACCCATCTAGATTTTATTCACAACATAAACAGAACATTAATTTTGATTTCCTAGTGAATTGACTATGTGCACCACTAGCACATTCGTCATTACTCAATGATGATGATGATGAATTAGTTGTATTTTACGTCCGCTTCCACCGAGGTCATTACTCAAGCTGGTAATTCCTTTTTATTGCACACACACCCATCTAGATTTTATTCACAACATAAACAGAACATTAATTCGAAGAGTTGGAAGATGTGAAGTATCGAAAAAGAGACGTGGTATGTATTTTTAAATATCTTTTATAACCATTTTGAACTACTGTAGCTTCCTGTGACATTTACCACGCGAGACGTGACAACTAACTTCATATTAAAACGTCGGTGTATAATATAGGCTTTCACTAGATACCGATCACCCATAACGTTCACTACTTAGACATATCAAACTGAGCAGCAGTAAATATTTGCTTGGCCACTACTATTACTTAAAGGGGTGACATCGGGGCGAGTTAATTAGCTCTCAATATTAACTTTTTTTTCTTCTGCAAATTAAATTCTAAAACATTTTTTTTAAATTATTAAGAAAAAAAACAAAACAAAACAAATGTGTTAGTACTGTAAATGAGTACATACAATAGTACGCGAAAGCGTAAGATGGGTATAAAAAGGCACCAGTTCAAACAAGCGCTTGTCATGCAAAATACGCCCACATTTTCCAAGAAATGTATGGGGAAGAGGTAAAATCTATAGGGCCCGTCCTCTCAATCAAGATCTTTTGATCTTTAACATATTTGTGAACTTTCATCAGAATGGGACAACAATTGAAGCCCCTCTGGACGGCCTAAAAGTTCATACATATTTCACATCTTGCATAAAAAGCTGGGGCTGTAGCTCTAGAATGTGAGGTCTGCTGCGCACCAACTTTTGATCTTTAACACATAGTTTAAGTTTCATCTCATGAATCGGACAAAAATTCTAGCCTCAGGAAGGTCCACAAACTTCATTTATATATCACATTTTGCTTAAAAAGTAGGGTACCAAAATTGAACTCATCCAAGAGCTAGTGATACTTGTTTTAAGTTCATGATCGGATAAAACACCTGACCTCTACTGTCTGAACCTTCCTATTTTTTAAACGTATTTCTTCGATTGTGAACTATTGAATTTTGGTTATTATAAACTTACATGTGTGTTTGAAATCAACTCCGGTATAAATAAAATCCACTGTACAATTAAATATTCCAACGAATAAAAAAGTTTTCTCTTGAAAAATTGAACTCCCACAAACTTTTAACTTCGGGCAATACCACAATGGAGCCCGATTACGTCACTCGTCGGGAGAGATCATTTCGTATAAAGGGGCTCGGTATTGAGTTTGGGTGTTCACACATATAACTGCCCGTATCCATTTATTTTGTTACCATCTTTTTACATTCTAGTAAAATCCCTGTTTATAGATTTTCTTTTGAAATATGTTGTTTTAATTATTTGATTATACGGATGGGAGAATTTTCTTTTGAACACAAACGCGGCACAAAAATAATGACATTCGTTTGACGTTCTTTAGACTTGTACCCATGTTGTTTGTTAAATTATTTATAATATAAAGATAATAGGAAAGTTTTTGTTTATATATGACTTTATTTTTACGAGTATCCATGCAATCATTGGTATTTTCATTGTGAATAAAATTTGGTAGGCTGGCCATCAATGGTTTCAATATAAATCTTCTATGTAATTGCCTTCAGTTGATATTTTTCGTCGCCCAAACTCAAACAATCACGGTTTGTTTTTATTGCAACACGTGGTTGTCAAAAGCCTCATTTGGTTTCGCCCAACACGTGACGAAAGCAGTGTTGTCTTGCACTCGGTCGAAAATATATGTAAACACGTCAAATGTTTTCAAGAAAGAAATTTTTATTCATTGGGATATGTAATTGTGCAATGGATTTTATTTAACCGGAGTTGATTTCAAACACACAGGTAAGTTTATAATATCCAAAGTTACATAATTTGTTCATAATCGAAGAAAGCCGTTTAAAAATAGAAAGGTTCAGACAGTAGATGGTCCACAACCTTGGTATTTTAGAGGTGTAAAGTCTCTCTTCGGATATAACAGACTTCGAATGATTCTTCAATTCTTTAATATACCGGATCATAAATATACATATATCGTCATATAGTACTGACAGGCCAGTTACTGCACTTAGTAAGGGATCCTAACTAGTGACTGCTATCAATGTACAATTTTGTTATATACTCTCAAAGAGATCTCGCAAAGAGATACACCGTCAATAGTGAAAATGGATGTTTTTTTGATTTTTGTCTTAATAATGAGTAATTGCTCCACCAATCCTCAGACATTCAGCAATTCGTCGTGGCATTCTCCTAATCAACCGTCCAATAACGATTTGGGGCATTCCGACCCACTCCTCTTGCAGTGCCACGACCAATTCTTGACGTTGACGTTGACGAACACGTCTCCCGATCAAATTAAACGTAACACACCAAGGCAAAAATAGGCTAAACAGTAAATTTTATGCAAGAACCGATAGGAAAGCAAACATGGATAGATAAACCAGCACGCATCAGTTTTCATCAACTCTTCCATTTTTTAGAGGGTGCTCTTCGGGCAGTTCTTCCTCTGTATGTGTAATGGTACTTTTGTAGCACACATAAATAGAAACCACTCCATGTTAGCACAACGCTAAAATTATTTCCTCTGCTTTCTATTCTCCATTGGTTGGCCACTATTTCAATGTCCATAATTTAATAATAATAATAATGACTTTATTTAAGAAGGGTTAAAGATTAGGCTATAATAGCCTTTCTAAAATCCTGCCCTTCGTAGAAAATATAATACAAAATATATAGCTAATAAATTAAACAACAAATCATAATAATTTACAATAGAGGAAAATAAAAAAATATTAAAATCAGTTAAAAGATTAATTTAAGTACATATACATGCGAGTCATATAACAGAACGTATGAATACATATAGATATAACATGTATTAACATATACAATATGTACATGTTTATAATAAAGGAGATACACAGAACACATAGCATAAGAGATAAGCTTATAGGTTTTTAAAATAAGACATTTGAAGTAGATTTAAGGTAAAGAGGAAGTTTTTTCCTGAAAAGATTCAAGTTATTTAAAATCTCAGCCAATTTTTTAGAGATTAAAACCTGTTCCATTGTGAAGTTGTCGTTTGGGGGTGGCCTGGTATACTCGCTATTACTTGTAGAGAAGTTGGGGTCTTGCCACACAAAACTTCTCCGCCAACTTTAGAGGTGTAAATTCTCTCTTCGGATATAACAGACTTCGAATGATTCTTCAATTCTTTAATATACCGGAACATAAATATACATATATCGTTATACAGTGCTGACAGGCCAGTTACTGCAATTAGTAAGGGATCCTAACTAGTGACTGCCATCAATGTACTATTTTGTTTTATTTAAGGAAAAGCAGATAATAGGATAAAAGTAAATGTAATTAAAACTAATTGAAACGTCGATAGATGAACAATGCATAAAGGATTAAACAATATAATAAATCAACAAAAACAAAAGATTGGATTAACATCGTCACCAAATGACCGGTTGAAAAGTGGTGACAGGTTAACGACCTACTAGCCAGTTGATCTTAAAGTGGTTAATTTAAGAAACATTAGCGATTATAGTATTACATGCTTTTATTCTATTTCCGTGAAAGAGAGTCATGGCCATTTGACTGATTCATAATTCATAATTATGATGTAACAGTGATACATTTGAGCGGTTTTGGAAATAAGATAAAAATAATGACCTCTACAGGGTAAATTAGGGGTCATAATACAGAAAGCTACGGTCCAATACATGCCAATATCTAAAGGAACCCGGGCCTTTAGGATATATCAAAATTGAATGAAAATTCGAACCTCTGGTCTGCATCCTGGGTATTACATGCATTTATGGATAGCGGCCATTTTGTCGTGCAGTTTCGGTCCGATCTTCACGAAATTTGAACTCCGTAATTATGGTAAAACTGTGATATATGTGAACGGTTTTGACAATCAAATGAAAACTGTGAGGTCTAGAGGGCCCACAAGCTACACATGTCGAGATATTTCGGTTATAAACATACATTGTCAGTTTCATGAAAATCGTATACAAATTGGGACCTCTAGAGTGTCCACAACCTTGGATTATTATGCATATATTTGTCAAGTTCAGTATCACAGGAAGCCACCATCGCATATACGTGCATGGTACGGGATTTAGAAACATTGCTGAGTAATTTCATTAGCCAGAAAGCGTATCTAGATCCCTAGAAGCTTTCGGGCCTAGGCGGCCCCTGGACCCTCGCCTGAAATCCTAGGATAGTAGCCCCCTACCCCCAATCAAGAATTGCTTCCGCCGGCCCTGCATATCTGTAACAAGGAGAATGAATACGCGGGGTGATGACTTGTCACAGTGGTTACGCATAGGCCTTCACAAAGAGTGACATAGAACGGAAATAAAACCGGGTCAGTTATATAAATTACAAGCGAAAATTTTACGATATAGTATAAATAGCTTAGGCGAAAATTTGAAATCAAAATACTGAGCCGTTCGGAACTCATCTAAAGAATTTTGTTCTTCAGTTGCACTCTACAATAATCTCTGGTTGTATATATAAAGGAACTTACACAGTGTGGAATGTAGGGTTTTACGGTCAACCCAACGTGGAAAGTCAAATTTTGTATTTAATAAAGTATCATAGAGCCTCTTAATGACACGGAAGGGAGATCTTGTGACATCATATCATTTTAATTTTTAAACAAAATTATTAAAACCCAAACCAAAAATTTGACAAGAGGCAAACATAATTGCAATACGCAAGTATTTAGAACAGGGTCATTGTTTTCATTCTTATACGCCCATATTTTCATGTGGACTTATTATGCCGTCGCCCCTGTTCGTACGTGTGTCCGTTCACATTTTGTTTGTGGATTCTCTACACAGGTTACAATTTTTATCCGATTTTGACGAAACTCAAAATATAGATTTATATCCCAAGGATCTCGGTTCCGTTCTATATTGGCATATATCGAATTGTAACTTCATGGAGTATGGCCCCTGATTGTACGTAAAATCGCGCTTTTAACTTGTGGACCCGCTAGAATTCCCAATTTTTATCTGATTTTGATAAAGCTTAAAACATATGTTTCTGTCTGAACCACCTCGGTTCCGTTCGATATTGGCGCAATTCGGACAGTCACTTCCTGGATTATTCCCCCCGATTGTAGAAAAAAATCACGTTTTTTGAGCTTGTGGAACCTCTACACTGTAAAAAATATCCATTTTTTATGTGGCCGATTTCCGTAATTTAACACCTTTTTTCTGTTAATCGATGGATTTTTTGGAGAAATTGTGTTTATAGTGTGAATTATTTCTTCAAATTACGTGTTTTATGTATTTCTCTAGAATATTCAATATTAAACAGGAAATTTCCGTGAAATTTAGGGATAAAATGTTTTATTCCCTTCTATAATGGACTTAATTCTGTTATTTTACGGAATAAACGGTGGAATGACAAGGAAGTTCCTTGAAATTTAGGGATAAAATGTTTTATTCCGTTCTGTAATGGACTTAAGTCTGTTATTTTACGGGATAAACGGTGCAACGATAAGTAATCGTATACATATATAATCATTCCTAATAATCATCATGTTATAGTATTCATTTCAATTTATTTACCATAATATGAAGAATCATATTTTGTAAAGTTTGGTATATTGATTGTCATATATATCTAATTTCAATTATTTATAAGTGTATTGTGATTCATCATACGGAAATCAGATTGTAAGTATTTTCATAAATATATAAAAATATGTTTTAATGCTGCGTGTGTTAAGATTGTAATATCTGGTAATGAAGCACGCTTAAATCCGGATAGTACAACCGGTTGGCCAGTGTAAGTCGGTTTGTCTCTATGGCGGAGTCTACATATCTGCGAATTGATAATACCGCAAACTTACCCCTGAAAGCATCCAACCACTGACGAGTAGCGGGTTGTGATACCTTGCTCTCGATTCTTATATTAGCGAAAAGAGGTTACGTTTAAAGATTATCTGTGTTATCACTTCGGTAGAAGCGGACGTTAAATAAAGCTATTTCACGCACGCATATAAAGTCAATGGTTAATTCAATGAAATTTTTATCACCTTCATCATCGTCAGGAAACAAAATTTACCAGGGTTTTTTTTTCTGTATTTGAAAATGGAATTTCTGTTAATTGAGGGAATTTCTGTAAATTACAGGAAAAACAAAAATACGGATAAAATTTTCCTGGTAATTTTTGTTTCCGGAATTTTTTACGTTTTTTCACGGAAATTTTTGTTACAGTGTAGGGATCACAATTTTTGTGTAATTCACTATTTGGTCAATACATATGGATAAAATTTTCCTGGTAATTTTTGTTTCCGGAATTTTTTACGTTTTTTCACGGAAATTTTTGTTACAGTGTAGGGATCACAATTTTTGTGTAATTCACTATTTGGTCAATACATATGATATTATAAGGTAGACTTACCAGAATAGTGAAAAGTTTTTTTACCCCGAGATCCAAAAGTGCTTACATTAATTAACAAATGACTAGGTCTAGTATAGTGTTTAACAATATCATTGGTGAAAGTTAATTTGTCTGTCAAGTACTTAGGGACAAGACCATTTACTATGCAAAAATAATGGTTTAATTTTATTTGTTGCACCCTCATATGTACCGGTAACCAGCCAACTTCAAGGAATTCACCACATAGCTTAAATTTAAAACAAATCTTAACAATTTATTGACTGTAACATCTTTTTTGTTATTCCGGATAGGCTGGAATAACAGTAAGAGCAAGCGTAATCGAAATGACATTGGACCTTTCTATACAGGAACATTAGTGTAGATTTAGCTTTTTTTATTACCCTTTTACCCATATCAGTGTTATTGCAGACTACCTTTACACTAGAATGTTTCTTTAATTTAGTACCAAATAGAATGGACTCGGTCTTGCCTAAATTAAGTGAGAGCTTGCTTCTAATTATAGTTTATTTTCAATTTCCTCTATATGCTTGCTTGCAATAATTAGGGCAGAAACATCCGCATATAACAATAGTCTATAAGACACCGATGCTTGCATATCTTAAACATACAATTGAAATGAGGAAGGTCCAAATATTGAACCTTGGGGTACCCCACATGATATATTTAAAAAAAACTAGAGTGAATATTAACTCATTGCTTCTAGTTCATTTATTAAAATGGAATGATCTACAGCATAAAAGGCTTTTTTTTTAAAGTCAATCAAAACAACTCAAGTGTAATTGCCATTATCCATTTGGTGTCTGATATAGTCTGTCAAATATATAAATGTAGTGTCAGTAAAAACCAGATTTGTGCTGAAACAGGAGTGTATTGTTTTTTAAATAGGACTACACTTGTTCATAAAAAAACATCTTTTCTAGTACTTTTGACACAATATTCAAAATTGCCAGAGGTCTATAGTTACCAGACGATGTTTTATCACTTTTTATACAGAGGGACAATACGGGCACATTTCCTAATTGAATGGACAAATTAATTATGCAAGGAATTGGTCCCACAATTGACTTAACGCTATCCTTTAAAAATTTTGCAGAAAGACTATCAAAACCTGTTTCTATTTTAGGATTTAAATTAATTAACATTTTTGAGATTTTTTTTCTCAATGACACTAAGTAGAACTCCGATGTGTTGAATTTCTAGAAATTATTGAGGTACTAATAATTGTATATGCTGCACCTGTAGATAATTTTATGCCATGGTGGTGAAAAACGAATAAAAACATTCAGCCACTGATTTGTCGTCAAAAATTATTTCTTCATTTATCTTTAAGCCTATAATTTTTGATGATGACCCCACCATTTTAGAAGGTGTGCAAATTTGCTCCAGTGTCCCCACCAAAGACTCCTTGAGTTGTTTTGGTTTTCGTCTATTTTATCTGTGAAACAAAAATGATTTGGCCATTTTTATGCGTCCACATGAACGTATATTGTCGTCGCCCCTGTCCGTCCGGACGTCCGCCTGCCTGGCCACCCGCCTGTGCGCCCGGTCACAATTTTTACGAAACTTGAAAAATAGGTTTATATCCCAAAGATCTCAGTGGATCCTGTAGAGGTCACATTCTTTATCCGATTTCAGTGAAACTTATGTTTATATCCCAAAGATCTGGGTTCGTTTGGATACTTGCGCGTATCGAATCGTAACTTCCTGGAATATGGGCCCTGATTTTAGCATTTTTTAGCTTGTTCTCTGTACATCTCTTGCAAATTGTGGGCCTATCTTGCCTGGCAACCTATGGTTTATTATTTATGGGATTTTGTTTCTAAAAGCTTTAAACTAGACAAAAAATATTTTAAATCTTTTCAGAGAGCATAATCTCTCACATGAATCCATTTTAAAATATCATTAGTAATCCAAACCTCGGTTCTTTGTTTAATTCTAACTTGTTTACTAGATGTATCTGAATCTAGAATACCAGCATATAAACTCTTAAACCGTAACCAGGTATTATTTACATTTGCACAGGTGGTAGCTTCATTCCAGTCAGTGTTGTCCAACCTGCTCCTTACTAACATTCAGTCTGTTTAAAATACAAATCTATATTTCGTTTTGTTTTTTATTCTTTCGATGGCCTCTATTACATGACGATCTGACCAGTTCCGTGCATTGCACGCAACAGACCGTTTCATTGGCTAATCCCTCACACCAACCAGAACGCGAGTTATATAATAACAACTCCTCCGGATCCTAGTGTAGTAAAGACAAGTAAAACGAAATTTTTGAACTATAAAAACGAAACGAAATAGCAACTGCGTTTTAATCAGATAGGAAAACAACAGAGCGGTTACTAATACCAATGTCTAAAGTACATGATTGCTTAATTCTAATTTTTATAGGGTCAGAAACACTAATCAAATCTAAATTTAATTGAGAAAATAACTTCATGACTAAACGGGATCACTACCGTTGGTATGTTAGCAATGTTGATTTCAGGGTATGTTGTATGACGACTGCTAATAACGGTGGGGTTGAAAGTGTTACATAAACTGTAGATAAACACTGCCATGATTAAATACGTCATTATTGTTTTCTTGTCAAAATTTTGGATTGTTATTGTTTATATGGTTAGCCATGTCTCGCGATGGTTTACTTGGTAAACGCTATTAATAAAGAATCTGTCGAAAAATTGTTTATATTTCAACCTTCTATGGTTGGTTGGATTCCTTATTAATATGGTGATTATCTTTTGATCCATAGATTTCCATTATTAATAAGTAGACAATATCTTTTAGCAAACATGCAAAACAACCACGTGGCCACCAATCTATGTCCACAAGGGTTGTTGGACAATTTAGAGGTCACAACTGTTATCCGATGTTGATGATACTTAAAACATATGTTTATATCCCTACGATTTCGGTTTCTTTCGATATTGGCGTATATCGGACCGTAACTTCTTGGATTATGGCCCCTTATGGTACGAAAACCCGCGTTTGTAGCTTGAGGAACACCTAGAGGTCACATTTTTATCCGATTTCGATGTAATCGAAAACGGTTATATCTTAAAAGATCTCGGCACAGTTTGATATTGACACATTTCGGACCGTAACATCCTGGATTATGGCCGATTATTGCACGAAAATCGCTTTTTTAGCTTGTTCTCTGTCCATCTCTTGCAAAATGTGGACGTATCTTGCATGGCAACGGCTTGTTTGCCTTTATACGGCTTCTTCAAAATAACCATTAAAATATATTTTAATTTCAGTTCATCGACCCTTCGATTCCATGTATACGGACTGAGATCTGGATTAACCGGAATTTGTAAAGACATCTAAAATGACTGGGAGTGTTAAGTTAAGTGAAAAACATCGGAAAGCTCTTCAGAAACACAAAGAGTTCTTAAGCTACACACTATCGGTTAAAGAGCTAATTGATGTAATGCTAACAGACAATATACGCTTATTTGATAAATGTGAACTTTCAGCACTGATAACGGCTCATTACAGAAACAGACAAGACGCAGCTCGTATGTTTGTTGAAACATTAAGTGATTCGGATGAACAAACGTACAAAAAGTTTAAAATCTGTTTGAAAAGAGCTGGCTATAAAGACGTCCTAAAGAGATTAAAATCTCCAAGTGTAAGTATGTTTATATGGTGCACATCTGATTAATTCCTCACATCAACCAGAACGCGAGTTATATATAGATCCTAGTGTAGTAAAGACAAGTAAAACTAAATTTTGAACTATAAAAAACGAAACAAAATAGGATCTGTGTTTTAATCAGATTGACGTTGCACAGTATCATCAAGGTTCCTTATCACTTCACATTTTCGATTGCGTCTTCAAATCAGTCTAAGACATGTCTAATGTGTTGAAGAGCATTTGGGTACACATTTGTTGCGTCGTTTAATTGAAAGAAAGCACAATTCATTGCCAATATTGCGGTGTTGCCCATACCGAACTTGGCTTGAATAGCGTATGGTCTTTTCTGTTAATATTTCCTTGTCGACGCCATTCCCCGGAAATGTTTAGCGGGTATTGATATCGTTTTGAAGTAGGGGTGTATACCGTCCCAACGATCCAGAATCTGAACTGCCTAAATCATTTGAACACGTGTATCCGTTGTGTACAGTTCTGTATTATTAATACATAACCATACAAACGTGAGGGCTTTTCGTGTCTTATTTAAATACACAGTTACACGTAGAGATTAAGGGGTCAATATCGTGTATTATCTCTAGTCTTAAAGATGCATTGTGTAAGATTTAGATAAAGAGCTGCCCGTTCTTCCTATAATAGTTCTAAAAATGATAATTAAAAAAAAAGATATATTGAGAATTTCATTCAAATTACTTTATTCTGAGCCATGATATCACTGATTAAAGTTCTGACAAGCCGTGGTAAATATTATTTATTACCTTAGCAACTTTACTTGTTAATCGAGACTCACGGTCTCCATTTTTTTAATTTAATCATTAAATGGCGACCGTCTTTAATCGGTTTAAATCTCTGACATCCAGCAGTCCAGAGAGTTGATTCTCTACTGGCCATGTGAATAAATGTCTAAATGATAATTTATATAACATTCGGGCTTATGTTAGAATAAACGTAGCCAATGTGAACATCAGAAACGAATAATAATATAACATTATGTAACATGAGGAAAGTGTGTTAAGTTAATGTTAATCAAAAATAGGTCATCCGTAGTTACTATAAACATATCCGGACAGAGTGTCTTCCCACTTAGCAATCAGATGAAATGGAGTTTAACGTCCTCGTTTTCTGCACCAAATGGGCCAATGGGGCTGGGTGGTCTAGTGGTTTAACGCGTTCGTGGGTTCGATTCCCCGCGTGTACGTGATACGGAGTAGGATTCCCTGTCCAACCTCGTGGGTTTCCTCCGGGTCCTCAGGTTTCTTCTCACTGCAAAAGACCCGTAACCTGAACGAGTTTGTGTCGAGTGGACGTTAACCCCCATTTCTTTCTTAAAGTTTTGTGTAACCGCAATCATCATTTAGAACATATTCTAGTGGAGGGGGTAGGGTCAGGCTATCGTAGATTTTACAAAATATTATAAATAATACTATTATTTTTTACTTATAGGTAAAAAAAAAAATTTGTAATATTTTCAAGAAAAATCCGAAGGTAGGTTGCTGTTTATGAAACGTTTAACCTCTTTTTGACACCTATTTTGAGACTAACATATGGTTATTATATATACTCAGGGTTATATATTCAGGTTTATATACTCAGGATTATATATTCAGGTTTATATACTCAGGGTTATATATTTAGGTTTATATACTCAGGATTATATATTCAGGTTTATATACTCAGGGTTATATATTCAGGTTTATATACACAGGGTTATATATTTAGACTGTGGCATGTTGTATACAAGAGAATAAAATAAATGCTTTGGGAGAGGTAGAACAAAGTAAAATGTGGTTTAAAATATTGTTGTTGTACACCAACCAGGACGAGTGGGGGAGGGCGAAATGAAATGAAATAGGGTTTAATGTCCTACTGTTCCGCTCCAACTGGGCTAATAAAGACGAACATAAGCCATACAGTGTGCTCTGTACAGTGTGCCTTTTCCAGTCCGTCCCACTGTTCTGCTCCGACTGGACTAATGAAGACTGGCTGCGCCATAGAGTGTGCTATAGTGGACATTTTCGTAACAACTTTGGCCAACCTCGGGATAGAACCCCGGACTTCCGAATTGTTTAACAGATTATCATAACACAACGTAAACCGACATATAAAATCCAATAAAATCGATATTTTTGTCATTCCCACCCAACTTATTTTAGCCATGTTAAAAATAAATAAATACAAATTATTTAACTGAGAAATGCAAACGTACAATTGTTTCCGATGTTTTTCTGTCTGCGGCAAGTATAAGCGTGCAACTCGACAGATAGCCATAACGTTTCGGAATTGAGTTTTCTCAGTCTCCAAAATAGCGACAATCGAGTGAAAAGGGATTTCGAGGTGGCACGCATGCACCGACTTCATCAGAAAAAATATCCCAGCCAAACATTACAGCTGGAACATATTCGTCGTATTTAATTACGTAACGATTCTACTCAAACCACCTCCCTTGTTGGAATTGACATCTTGGCAGAACTGTGTCGGGTTTGAATTCTGCGTCACTCGATTTTAATTCCGTCATGCGAATCGTTCCGAACTGACGGGGGGGGGGGGGGGTGATCGCCGAATGGTTAGCACGTGCGTGCTGTATCATAATTCCTGTCATTGAGTAAACAGGCGTGGTTTCGAATCCCCGGTTGTACGTGACAAGGAGTAGGGTCGCCTGTCCAACCTCGTGGGGTTTCTCCGGGTCCTCCGTTTTCCTCCCACTGCTAAAGACCCCTACGCGCAAGCGAATTATTAAAATAAAATTAAACCATATGTTAGTCCCGAAATGACCTAGTTTGTGTCGAGTGGACGTTAAACCCATCTCTCTCTCTCTCTCTCTCTCTCTCTCTCCGAACTGACAGTCGAGTATCCCTTTATTGCGCGGTATTGACAAGTGATCGCGATTGATAACTCCATAACAAAAACCTAGCTAAATTGTTGGAAACACATTTTGAATGATCTTTTTCTGTTCTTTTTGTTCCAGCCTGATACCTATTTACGATTTGAAAATGAAAGACTGAGAGACGAAAACATGCGTCTGCAGATACAGTTTAAAAATATTCCGCGGAAACATTACGACTCAATTTCAACGGATGATGCTGAATCGGTTATGTCGGACAAAACAGAATCGGTTATGTCGGACAAAACAGAATCAAACCAGTCGGATAACGGAATCTGTGAAGAAATAGAAAAACGCACAAGGGGATTTCTTTGTCTAATCTGTTGTGTGACAGTTGAGAATAAAAAGATGTAACCTTATATCATGTCGTATTGATGGTAACTACGACATTCTGAAAGTTGAATCTCAAAGAGAAATAGAATTAAAGGGACTATCTCGATTTGACCAGAGTCTCAAAAATAAAAGTCTGACGTAGGAAATTTAAGTGCCAAAATATATTGGGATGGTGTATTTACTTTGTCTCAAAATTTCAGCTCAACAAATTGATTCGTTTGGATGTGAACGTCAAAACTGCTTATCCGGGCACGTAACCCTTATAAGATATCGGGTCAGTTTTTTCGTTGGGTGACGCGATAATCGAATCCCGTTCCTTTAGAGGTCTATACAATGACTGACTGACGGGTTTAAGTTGTTTGACAACGTATCACATATATTGAGTTAGTTGCTCGGCACTAAGGCAGAGAATTTTAAGGGTGTGTAACACAAAATTAAGCAGTTTTATTCTCCAAAATATTATCGGGATTGACCCTTTAAAGAAATGGTTCCACTCCGTTCAGTATTTAGAGCGATATGACTTAGTGAAAATGAAACAATATTCGACATCCACTGCAGACGATATCAACAAGCCAGTGACATCTATAAATGTTAAGAAAAAATATACTGTTTATAGTTTGCTTTTGTTTTCTTAATTTATTGTTATATTATTATATTTTGTACCTTTAGCGCTGTTTATATTAAAGATACATTATGTAAGATTTAGATAAAGAGCTACCCATTCTTGCTATAATAGTTCGAAAAAAGTTAATCTAAAATGAATAATTTGAAAATTTCATTCAAATTACTCTATTGCGAGCGAAGATATTAGCCTTTAAAGTTTTGACAAGAGGTGTGCAATAATTTCAACCACCGTACTGGTTGTTCGAAGCTAAATCTCGCTCCTCCATTTTAAGCTTTAATCAAAATATGGCTGAATTGTTCTAATCTATTTAATATCGGACAAATCCGATGCCATCGGGAGTTGATTATGACCTGGATAAGTTAATTAATGTCTAATTAATAATTTAGAGAACATTTCAGGCATATGGAAAGACCTTCAATAGGCAGAATTAGCTCTTGCATAATGTATGTTAAGCCGTTAAAAGTTGTTAGAATAAAGCACGATACCATTTATATTAACTGACAAATACATTCAAACTTGGGGGGTTGGATGGCCGAATGGTTAGCACGTGCGCGCTGTATCACAAGGTCTGTCATTGAATCAATTGTTGTGGTTTCGATTCCCTAGTTGTACGGGACAAGGAGTAGGGTTGCCTGTCCAATCTCGTAGGTTTTCCCCGGGTCCTCCGGTTTCCTCCCACTGCTAAAGATCCCCTACGCGCAAGCGAATTGTTGAAATAAAATTGAACCATGTGTTAGTCCCGAAATGACCTAGTTTGTGTCGAGTGGACGTTAAACCCTTCTCTCTATCTCCCTCTCTCTCTCTCTCTCTCTCTCTCTCTAAAAGATCTCGGTTACTTTCAATATTGGCATGTATCGGGCCGAAACTTCATAAATTATGGCCTCTGATTGTACGAAAAATCACGTTTTTAGCTTGTGGACCCTATAGAGGTCAAAATTTGTATCCGATTTTGTTGAAACTTGAAAAGTGAGTTTATAACCCAAAGATCTCGGTTCCTTTCGATATTCGAGGATATCGGATCGTAACTTCCTGAATTATGGACCCCGATTGTACAAAAAATCACGTTTTTAGCTTGTGGACCCTATATAGGTCATAATTTTTATCCGATTTTAAAAAAAAAACGTTTAGTATATCACCGTTACACACTAAGGTACGTTGAGATCGAATTTCGTGAAAATCGGCCCAAAACTGACAGACAAAATGGCCGTCCCTCGTTCTCAAATAGCGTAAAAATATGGTATATCAAGGTTGTGGACCCTCTAGAGGTCACAATTTTCTTCCGATTGTGATGAAACTTGAAATGTACGTTTATAACCCAACGATCTTGGATCCTGTCGTTATTCGCGCATATCGGATCGTAACTTCCTGAATTATGGCCCTTGATTGTACGAAAATTATCGTTTTTAGCTTGAGGTCCATGTAGAGGTCACAATTTTTAACCGATTTAAAAAAAAATGGTGAATATATCATCATTACCCACTAAGATCTTGGTTCCTTTTGATTATCGCGTGTATCCGAACATAACTTCCTGGATTATGGCTCCTGATTGTTCCGATTTCAAAAATATTTTCAAATATTTCACCATTCCACCATAATGACGGTTGAATTCGAATTTCGGGAAAATCGAAATGAAACTGCTCGACAAAATGGCCGCTCTTTGTATGCAAATTGTGTAAAAGTATGCAATACGAAGGTTGTGGACCCTCTAGAGGTCACAATTTTTATCCGATTCTGATGAAACTTAAAATATATCTTTATATCCCAAAGATCTCAGTCCCTTTTGACATTTGCACATTTCAGACCATAACTGTACGTGGCCGAACTTGTTTGGGGGGAGGGGCAGCATATTCTCCCGACAAATATATTTCTTTAGAGTCCGCGAATCCGTCCGGCCGCGAGCGCCGGAGGCGTAAACGTTCGATGGGGGTTACTGGGGGCGCCCCCAGAAAATTTTGAAAACCAGACGGCCGTAGACGCTATTTCCAGGCATTTCGAATACTTTCTAGTAATTTAGAGTGGGTAGTAAATTATGT
Source organism: Patella vulgata (assembly GCF_932274485.2). Taxonomy (NCBI): domain Eukaryota; kingdom Metazoa; phylum Mollusca; class Gastropoda; family Patellidae; genus Patella; species Patella vulgata. The sequence goes on along the minus strand of NC_065884.2, from coordinate 60,298,005 downwards.
CAGTTGCAGCATAAAAACTGGTAAAAAGTCATCTTTAAAATACAAGCTCTATTACTACGAAAACAAGAACAAGTCGAACGATTTACTTTTGCCCCATTTTATGAGACTTCACATTTTTATCCAGATCTCAGAAGACTTGTATATACTTTATCTACTTTTAATATATGAATGGCCATTTTAAAAGAGTTCAAATTTGCAATCTATATATTCCGTATTACGATTTACTTTTGCCACGTTTTTCATTATATGACAGTTCACATTTTTATCCATATCTAAGATAGATAGATCTAGAATCAAGATAGAAGACTTTTTGAACTTGTAAAATTTATATACTTTTAATATATGAATGACCATTTTAGTTCAAGTTTATTTACATCTAGTGCACTATATTATACCAAAAGAAGAATACTTTACTTATTTCACATTTGATGCGCGATGATGCAGCATCAGATTTTTCACTAAAATTTCTCACTAGAAAAAAATAGTATACTAAGTTACTAAAAATGATATATATCATATTATGATTTTAAACGCAATTGCGCGAAATAAAAAAACGCCATGGAGTGGTTTCAATTAGTACCGATTATCGACTGGTATTGGCCAGAAAGTGCAATGCACTACTATCTATAGTTCACATATAGATATGTTGTACTGGTTGGGGCAGTGGGGGGTATCAGTGGTATCTATCAATATCTATATCTCCTCCTCTGGCATCGACAGGTAGCATATGAAGTGTATGTATGGATAGGGAAGGCATAAACAGAGGGTTTATACTGCTTTTCAGCTGCTCACTTCTATCACTGGGCTCGTCCGGTCCATGGAGTTTGATGCTAGTATACAGGAACACAGTACTCAAGAACTGAGAAAGGCCATGTGTACGTGCTAGTTCTATTCAGATGGCGTACGTGTTCATCATTGACTGGACTGCTTTCTTTCCGCTTCCATATTATTAAAAATATTCAAAACCCGACAGACGGCGCGACGCTTCCAGACAAACGGAGCATTCATTCCCGACAAGACCATAGCCTTACCCGACATGGCCATACCCCTACCCCTACCCCATTTTCAAAAACTCCTCGGCTAATGACCGATCTCACAATTCTGAGCTCTTTTCAGATTTCTATTTTTTTTCATGAAAATATTGGCCTCGTACGCCTATGATTGCCCCTGATTGTACAAAATATCGTTTTTGTTTTTAGCTTGTTCTCTATCCATCTCTTGCAAATTGTGGGCGTATCCTGCCTGGCAGCCGCTGGTAATATAACCTTATTATGCTCGGAAGCACATACGTAATCTTTAACGGGACTGATAGTGAATTGACGATTCATCAATAAGGCTTCCGAGGATATATGGTCCAAACAGATGTCAGCGTACAATGTTTACGCTTACGGGTTATTACTGGGATATCTTGTGATTGCCTTGAAAACAAGCCTTTCATGTTCTTCCTTGGTTGGCAAGCGTTGGGGCATACTAAACGTACGTTTTCTGTCTACTATTCACTCTGCTTAAGAACAGATACTAGCTAGTTGACCGACATTTTAGGTCCCAAGTATATTTGGAGAATTTTGAGAAGTATATATTCTGCTTTTATTTATTAAGATTGAAAAGGTTTAATGAGTCTTTTTGTGTATAACAGATTTGAACCAGATTAGCACCGCATTGCAAAGCAGTATGTTGACGATTTAAACATGCATTATGCAAGAGCAAAATCTGCTTATTACAAGTCTTTCTTTTGGCCTGAAATGTTATCTAAATTATCAATTAGACATTAATTAACTTATCCAGACCATAATAAACTCTCGATGTCAAGACTAGCCTTCGATGTTGACTGGATTAGATTCCTATATGCCGCTAACGGCCATTGATAATTAAATTTAAAAAAAGTGATAATCGAGTCTGGTTTTTATCCTACCTACTTTAGTAATGATGATCGAGGCTAGACCAAAAATTCAATTGCTAAAATCTCGGTTCATAGTGGATCATTTTGACTGAAATTTTCAGCAAATTCATTTTACAGTATCTAGATTTTTAACTATTATAGTGAGAACTAGCAGCTCTTTATTTAATCTCCCATAATGTATCGTTAATCAAGTGTTTGGATAATCCCTAATTAAGTACTTCACGCCCCTCTAATCTGATTAAGTAACATGAGCTGAACATTAATGTCCACCTGACACAAAGTAAGTCATTTTGGGGTCCAGCATATTGATCCTTTTCATTTCAATAATACGCGGGTCTCTAGCAGAGGGAGGAAGTTGGAAGACTGGGAGAAAACCCGCAAGGTTAACAAGTGACCCTACTCCTTGTCACGTACAAGCGGAGAATCGAAACCACGTCACTTGACTCAATGACAGACCTTATTATTTCATGTGTATGTTACACAGTGTATTAAGTATAAATGTCTACAGAGAGAGAGAGAAATGGGGTTTAACGTCCACTCGACACAAACTAGGTCATTTCGGGACTAACATATGGTTTAATTTTATTTACATAATTCGCTTGCGCGTAGGGGTCTTTAGCAGTGGGAGGAAACCGGAGGACCCGGAGAAAACCCATGAGGTTGGACAGGCGACCCTACTCCTTGCCACGTACAACCGGGGATTCGAAACCACGCCAGTCGACTCAATGACAGACTGTATGATACAGCGCGCGCACGCTAACCATTCAGCCATCCAACCCCCCAATGTCTACAGTGTATTTAAATTTATGTATTAAAGTAGCTAAGTCTCTAACTCAATATCATCTAAAGTCTTACACGTTGAAAATACGAATTATTTGTCAATTCAAATCAACATTGATGTTGTGATCTTACCAGGAAAAAGTAGGCTTTTGATATCCAATATTTAAGACAAAATAAACATTTTACCATTGGTACACGAATCGTGTACCATAGTGCGTTTCAGCGTCATTTGTTACAAGTGACCAGAAAGGACGAGGCTAGATATATTCCACAACTACTGTCAAACGGTAACGCCATATCTTATCTGGAGAGCATGCGCAATAGACTTGAATAACCAGACGCTAGAAATTGCTATTCGGTTGAGACTCCTGCCGTATTTCGCTGGACATAACTGATTTGAAATTAGAGTCAAAACGGAAACAATTGAATATAAATCAGTTCATATACAATCAGATTACATTATTATATGCGTTGCGACCCATTTGGGTCAATTTCTAGGTCTCAAATATTAGCGATTTAGCTCCTTTAAATAAATGTATATGTAAATATTATCTATTACGAAATGTTGGTATTTATATTATGCTATATTTATATTAATAACTATCATTTGATGCATAATATAACAAATGTTGTTTTTGGTCATTATGACCCAAATGTTTTGGGATTATTCTAATATGTTATAATTGTGCAATCTACTGGAGCCAGTATTTGTTCAGGGAGTCAATTAGTGTTGGATTTGATCGAATACTTTTCAGTATCTGTTATAATTGTTTCAAGAAATTAGAATATATATTACTGCATTTTATTAATCAGAAGCAAGGTTGAAAGTGTGTTTGGCACATTCCGCAGAGGACCCCCTAACCACCCTCTTTACCAATAGTCGCCCGCGCATGGACTGTCCCCACACCTAATTTTTGGCGATCTGACCCTGCCATTTACTGTAAAGATGTCACTTACTGTAAAGATACGACGATTAATGTCACTTACTATAAAGAAACGTAATTTTAGTTGACAACTAATTTAAGTGTTTTCAAAATAATAAATTAAATTAAAAGTTTATAATATATACTATTCAAAAAAAGTAGGGGATATTTGATTTTTAAGTGTTATTAAAGTCACCTAATGAAACTGACGAAGAAACAAATGACAAAATGAAATGAAGTTCACATTCATCGATTTATTCCAAATGATCGTTAGACTAAGTAAGGCACAGACTGACCATTATAAGGGTAAAATGATACCCGGGGTCAAACAGCAAAGTTACCACAGCATCACAACCAAGTCAGTAACGGGTAAATCCTCCTCTGTTTGCCAAACAAGCATTGATCCGACGTGGCATACTCCTAATGAGACGTCTAAGGTCATTTTGGTCCAGATTGTCCCATTCCTGTTGCAACGCAGCAGCAAGTTCTTGGACATTGGCATGACGTTGTTGACGTTGACGTAACCTCTGTCCAAGCATGTCCCAGACATGCTCGATGGGGGAGAGGTCGGGACTCAGTGCTGGCCAAGGTAATGTGGTGATGTTCTGTTGTTGGAGGTAACCTGTAACGATCCTGGCCCTGTGACATCTTGCGTTGTCATCCTGGAAGATGAAACGGCGGCCATGACATCGTGCGAACGGCACAGCATGGACTGCCAAGATGTTGTCCCGGTAGTACTGGCCTGTAACACGCCCTGCAACAACATGTAAAGCCGTTCTTCGAGCAACAGTGATGCCTCCCCACACCATAACAGAACCACCCCCAAATCGATCATGTCTGATGACGTTAACGTCTTGGAAGCGCTCGTTTCGACGACGCCACACCCTCCTACGTCTGTCCAAAAAATCAACAGTGAACCTTGACTCATCTGAAAACATCACATTGCTCCAGCGTCGATTATCCCAGTGTTGGCGATCCCTACACCAACGACGTCTTGCCTGAATGTGATGATCTCTCAAACAAGGGATCACGCGAGGACGTCGGGCGCGAAGGTGACCCCTATGCAGTCGATTCCGAATCGTCTGGCCACTCACTCTCACACCAGTGTCTGTTTGAAGACGAGCGCTGATCTGATTTGCTGTGATGACACGATTTTTCAAGGCCAAGGTACGGATAAATCGATCCTGGGCTTGAGTTGTCGCCCTTGGTCGACCTGAGCGTGGTCTGTCCTGTACAGATTGTGTATCACGGTATCTGGACCATAGCCTGCTTATGACAGACTGAGAAACATTCATCGTCCGCGCCACAACCGCCTGTGTTGTGCCGATCTGTAGCATGCCAAGGGCACGTAACCTTTCATTTTGGGTAAGCCGACGCATATCAAAATTTGTTTTCTGGTCACTAAAACAATTAAACTGATGTTTCCACCCTGGAATTCAATGCCACAATGACTGTAACATTCAAAGTCAGAGTCGTGCAAATCTTGGGTTGGACCCCCATGATGATCCCAAGCATCACCTGCATTCCATGCGGTAGCTATTGGTGCGTTTGGGCGTCACATGTAACTGGAAATGTTTCTTCTGTTAGGTTCTATAGTGACTTTTTTCGTAGTCATTTGCATATTTTAGTATTATGCCCCCAAAATCAAATATCCCCTACTTTTTTTGAATAGTATAGTATGGTTTAAAGTCACGCAACGTGATCTGTTTCTATTAATAGATGTATTGCCAGTGGTGTGTAATTTATAATATAGCATGTTTAAACGTCACGCATCGTGATCTGTTTCTATTAATAGATGTATTGCCAATGGTGTGTAATTTATAATATAGCATGTTTAAACGTCACGCATCGTGATTTGTTTTTATTAATAACTATATTGCCACTTTAAAGGTCATGTAGTTCTATTTTTCTAAACTAGACGAAAGGGGGACTTAACGGATATAATTGTTGTAATATGGGTGATTTACATTCAAATTTTACTTTGTGTTATAATTTATAATCAGTTTTGTTCGGTGAAAAACACGAACATTCCAAATTGAACGATAGTCTTTTGCGCCTGCTTAGTCCATTCTACATGGATTTATTTTTATTATTTCCACAGTTTTCTAGGGAATGATATCGTTGTTCATTGCAAATGGCGTTCGAAACCATTATGTCATTAGAGTACAAGAAGTTGTGCACTGCTTTAAAATGTCCATCGATTTTTAATATTGCATACATGTAATTAGGATCCCATATTTTCACGGCAAGATAACAACACCAATATTGTTTAGAATGGACCAATGTTGAATTCTACTTCGCGTTTTTAATTTTTAATGTTAGGGATAATATTGAGTTAGAGGGTTAGCTCCTTTAAGTGCGCCGCTAATTAGAGCATGACTGCGCATGATATTTAATGCAAGTGTTATAATGACATGACTGCGTACTGAACCAAGAGTGCAATTGGGTGCTAAATATTAGGGAGGCTTTACAGTTCGACTGACTCTGCACACAGCATATATAAATCAATTTAATAAGTTTGTTTAACATAAATGGAATGAATGGGGCTTGTTCCACCGGGCTAATGAAGACGGAAATCCACCATGCTATGAGAGTAATTTTGCCCCAACAACTGCGCGAGGCCTGCTATTATTTCGAATCCAACTGTCAAGGGGACTTTTACGTGTACACGGGACCTCGGGTGTTCGTCTCGGCCGGGTTTGTTTGTTTACAGAATAAGGATTGCGGACCAAGCTAGGCCTATATTTCACACTCCAATTAGGCCAAGGAAGGGATCAGCACAACGGAATTTGGGGCAAATGTCTCAGCCAGACCAGTGCCAACAATGAATAACAAATCAGCAACATATAACAATAATATTAATAATTTATTAGTATCATAGTATTCAAGAGGTTAAGGATTGATATATTTTAAACTTGCGAATATATCAACATTAGAACAACATTTGCGGTTCTCTGCTAGCTCAGTCGTGAGTCGGGATATTTGTGTGAAATCCAGTGCCAACAATCAGCAGATGAATGCTATTGTCCAAGATTTTGAAATCAGAAAATCCGAAAAAAGTTAATTTAATTTCAGCATACTTCTAAACTTTGTTTTAATACGGTTTGATGTTGTTTTTATTTAGTATCGTATGAAGACACCACAATCCTTTCGTTACTTAGGGCCCCCACAAGACTTAATCCGGTCGCTTTGCTTCGATGCCAAAGAAACATTGTTTAACTTTACTCATATTAGGTGTACGTCCGGCTTTGAACAAAGGCTGTGGTTAAGTTAAGGGTTAAAATCACAATTGGTTAACACATTGTGAAATGACGGGAAGTAATAACCTTTGTGTAATTTATTTAGTATATAAATCGTAGTGATGTAGTCGTCACCAAACATAAAATCCAAGCCAGTAATGTACTTGTTGTGGAGGCAGAATCTGAAATAAAAGAACTAATTGGTAAAATGCAATCACGGGCAAAACCGAAGTTCAGTACTAAATTGTGGTTTTGAACAGTTTTTAACTGTAAATATGGAATTTATCGATGGCATATTCTCCATAATGTAGTTGAATTTAATCTGGGTAGTGTATGATGGTAAGAGTGGGTACACGGAATAGACCATGTACCATGTGATGTGATCGGGGTAGTGTATGATGGTAAGAGTGGGTATACAGAATATAATCGTTTTGACAATGTACCATGTGTGGCGGCAAGAATGGATACACAGAATATAACCGCGTCGACCATGAACCATGTGATATTATCGGGGTAGTGTATGATGGTAAGAGTAGGTATCCAGAATATAACAGTTTAGACCATGTACCATGTGATGTTATCGGGGTAGTGTATGATGGTAAGAGTAGGTATCGAGAATATAACAGTTTAGACCATGTACCATGTGATGTTATCGGGGTAGTGTATGATGGTAAGAGTAGGTAACCAGAATATAACAGTTTAGACCATGTACCATGTGATGTGATCGGGGTAGTGGATGATGGTAAGAGTGGGTATCCAGAATATAGCAGTTTAGATCATGTACCATGTGATGTGATCGGGGTAGTGTATGATGGTAAGAGTGGGTATCCAGAATATAACCGTTTCGACCATGTACCATGTGATGTGATCGGGGTAGTGTATGGTGGTAAGAGTGGGTATCCAGAATATAACAGTTTAGACCATGTACCATGTGATGCGATCGGGGTTGTGTATGGTGGTAAGATTGGGTATCCAGGATATAACAGTTTTGACCATGTATCATGTGTTGTGATCGGGGTATTGTATGGTGGTAAGATTGGGTATCCAGGATATAACAGTTTTGACCATGTATCATGTGTTGTGATCGGGGTATTGTATGGTGGTAAGATTGGGTATCCAGGATATAACAGTTTTGACCATGTATCATGTGTTGTGATCGGGGTATTGTATGGTGGTAAGATTGGGTATCCAGGATATAACAGTTTTGACCATGTATCATGTGTTGTGATCGGGGTATTGTATGGTGGTAAGATTGGGTATCCAGGATATAACAGTTTTGACCATGTATCATGTGTTGTGATCGGGGTATTGTATGGTGGTAAGATTGGGTATCCAGGATATAACAGTTTTGACCATGTATCATGTGTTGTGATCGGGGTATTGTATGGTGGTAAGAGTGAATATAACCGTTTAAACCATGTGATCCGGGTATATTGTGGTAAGAATGGATGTACAGAAATGTTGCTGCCCACGGATATTATGGAATTAAAAGCATTTAAAATCATATCGTCCCTTTATTATCCACAAGTGTTTAATTATAAAACAATTGGTAAAATGGCGCATAAAACTAGAGCGTAAAACCTCATTTCAATTCATTATTAAAAATATGTAAATTGAAAGGGGATTTGATCGTCTTTGCTTTTTTGCACGCCCCCCCCCCTCCCCCAGCCCACGAACTAATATACATATTTAACAATAAGTATGATTATGTCAAGTTACTACGGCTGGCATAAGCTTATTTCAACCCTTAACGTCATACTTTTCTGAATGACAGTGCTAATGAGGACGATCATGCTGGACATTTTGCCCAGACAGCGGCTTTCCACCCTGCTCTTCATCGAATTTCATTTGTAGAGGCAACAAGTACACGGGCGTATTTATTTTCAGTCGGTGTGAAATAAAGTTGCCCCGACCCTCAGGTATTCTACTACCACCTCCTATCAGCAATTAATACTATACACAGCGAGATAAATGCATTCAATTACACACCGTTATAAACTTGTAATGGTAAATCTCTTTGATCTTTGGGGTATATTCTATGCCCAGAATAACTTGCGGTCTGAAAGTCAGGGGAGATTTTGGATATATATATATAGGGAAATTTGGGGTTGTTCTTCTGAAAGTTTTTCTTTAAACCTGTAACAGATTATTCTTCAAGGGTAGGTTTATTTTCCATAAGAAAACATGATATAAGATTTTTCTTGCGGGGATTCTGGGATATTCTCATCTTGCGTACATGTAAACAAACGGTTTATAAGCAAGATAAAGTCCTCTGTGTAGGATAAAGCACGAGACTGAGGTTATGCTGGGGAAGTAAGACTCCAGAAAAAAACCCTCGACAGAAAAAACCCTGCTTACCGGCCTCGGTTTTTCTTTTTCTCGGGTTATTTTCTTCAGTCTTTCTTTCCCCAGCATAACCTCAGTCTCGTGCTTTATCCTACACAGAGTAGGCTAACTGTAGATACACAAATGAAAGACCTTACAAAAACTATAATTGATACCTGTCCAAACAAATACTATATACGCCCTATATCTAAACAAATAATAATAATACGTACTACAATTTAATACACCCTGTAAACCATTCACTGTTGAATTGGCGTTTTTAATCTCTGTTTCACTACAACCTGATCCACTGTTAACATTCTGTTTATCGATACACTCTGCATATTCATACACCAATCTATATAATACATATAAGATACATTATGTTAGAGTTAAATTGGTTGACTTCAAATGTTATATAAATTAATCTTTAGACATTTATTAAAGAATTAAAGATGCACTATTCAAAAGCAAAATCTTCCTAATGCAGATCTTTCGTTTGGCCTCAAATGTTATATAAATCATTAACTGGACATTTATTAACATGCCAAGCCCATAATCAACTCTCTTTTAGTACTTCGAATGGATTTGATTTCCAGCCGATTTAAATACTATTGGCAGTTAATGATTTGATTTAAAAATAGATAACCGAGACTTTGTATATTTTATCGTAACAACGGTAGGAATGACAATCGCGATTACACAGTTCTTCCAACGACTATAGCATATTCCCTTTTCATTATCTATTTTTTTTTAAACTTTAACGAGAAATCTCAGCTATTTATCTAAATCTTACATAATGCATCTTTAACATAACAAGCCTATATTCAACTCTCTAACATCCGCGAGATTTAAAAATTTAACGATAAAATGGACAAACGAGACTAAGACTCGGGTTTCAAGTAACGTTGCTACGATAATGAACGATATTCAAACAGAAATAACTTCGTTCAAAATAAAGTAATTTGAATGAAGATTATTGAATGAAATTGTCAGTATATTTGTGTTTCATTATCTATTTTTGAACTATTATAGCAATAAACGTCTAGTTATTTGTCAAAATCTTATTGCATTCATTTTGTAAATAAACAATATCAAGAATGGATTGGGGGATGTTGCGGAGGGGCGAGGGTGCTCGGTGTGCTTAGTCTTCCCTATGCTGTCTGGGCAACATTTCCATCTCGAGCATTTCCATTAGGCTTCTCACACCAAAGAGTTACATAATTATATTTATTTGAATTTATTTCAAAACAAAAGGTTCATTAACCACAGGGTTACATAATGTTATTTTTTTAAAAAAATATTTTAAAACAAAAAGTTCAATAACTTACTCGCATTTCATCTGTTGATTGCTTGCTCCTGGATATAATCTCTCGTGGTCACGTTTACATGTCAGTAATGTACATTCACTTTCTGCTACAGCCCATACCATTCCTTAAAGATGATATAAAATGAAATGAAATGAAATGGGGTTTAACGTCCTACTGTTTTGCTCCGAACTGGGCTAATGAAGACGGGATTAAAGATGATATAAACAGAAAGATGACAGCTCGCTAACCTCGAGTTTTTTCTAATATCTCTGTAAAAGATGACTGCCTTTTACACGTGCGTTGGCTGAATGGCGCGTGCATTGTTTACATAAGACGTTACTGCTTCGCGCAGAATGCTGCCTTTTAGTCACTTTAATTCCCATTTGCACTAAATAGGAAATAAGTTTTACTTACAAATACGTCAAACGTCTTTATTTATTTTTCTAATACATCAAAAAATGTTTCAGAATTTAATTTGTCGGTGAAACAAAGTTAATATTTGAGACTCATTAAGTTACGTTGATGTCATCCTTACCAGTGATTGTAGCGGCCTAGCGAATATTCACTGCTGATCAGTGTGCGAGGTCCCATGTTTGACCCTCACGTTAAATTCAGATAGTTCATCGGAATTCCCCCCCCCCCCACACACACACACATAACGAAGATACTGGCAAGGGAAGCGTATAGTCGCCCGGAGGGGATGGAAATCAGGAGTCACGTGTACACATTGACGTGCACGTAAAAGACCCCTGGCAGATGAAATTCGATATAAGAATACGTGCAAAATTTCAATTTAAACACACTGTGTGGCGTATACCCCTCTTCAACAATATCCCTGTCGGTGCAAAACAGTAGGACGTCAAGCCCTATTTCATTCTCTTTCATTTCAATATAACCAGTGTTTTCATTCAGAAGAATAAGCGTATTTAAAATTTGTCATACGCTAAAGATTATTTCTTTGAAATATATTTTTTTTTGCACTTATCAGTTGCTTGTACATGGACTAGAGCAGCGAAGGGGATGGGGCGTCCAAGGTGGAGAGAACGTCAAGTTTAAAGGGGGATTACCCGAGAAGCCCTGACACATAAAATCTTATTGATTTCAAGCAATCTGACTTTTCGGGCAGACGGTTAAAATGAAAACAAAAATTATTATTTCATCGTTGGCAAAAAAATCAAAAAAAATCGCCCGAAACCTAATAAAACACTAATTTTACTTTTCTTTTAATTGAATACCACGAATTTGTACTGAAGTGACTATGGATTAAAACATTTTGTTTCGGGTAGCGATTATTATTTGTGAATCCAGCTGCAACAGTATGATTGGATGGTTGGAATTCAGGTCGGCATAGAGTGGAAACTTTGAAGTCGCTTTGTTCACGTGTTCGAAACACGAATTTTTAAATAATTTCGGGCATTCCTGGTTCTGCCCCCCTCCCTCCCTCCCTCCGCCCCCACGCAACATTCATCGAGCCAGGACAAGACTTCCTTCATAGAACATTGTAGAAAAGTGAGACACTTCTTTTCATTTGGTTCATCACTAATGGAAACAGCGAATCATTGTAGCATCTGTTTTTCGGGGAAGGGGCGGGGATCTAAATGTTTTGCCTCTTTGAAGCTACAGTGCTAATTTAAAAATAAAGAAATTTTTATTATATTGAAATGAAATAGGGGTTTAACGTCCTACTGTTCTGCTCCGAACTGGGCTAATGAAGACGGGCATACGCCATACAGTGTGCGATGAGGGAAATTTTGCCCGTACAGTGGATCTACGGCCTACTCTTATATCGAATTCCAACTGTCAAGGGATCTTTTACGTGCACACCAATGTGTACACGGGACCTCGGTTTTTCGTCCCATCCGAACGACTAGACAGCTGTCCTTGTCAGGCCCTCCGTCTTGCATCACTTACAAGGGGGAACCACGCCGGAAAATCTGGATGAACTTTATCGGCCAATGCAGGGATCGAACATACGACCTCCAGGCTAGCGACCTACAGGCTAGCGAGCCAGCGTCTTACCCACTTAGCCACGTGATCCCCTTTATTATATAAAGAATTCTATGTATCATAATATATTAGCGCATAACATGGTATCAAATCAATAAAAACGGTAATCGTGTCAACACTCCATTTCATTGATTGGAATAAATCTAATCTAAAACTTACCTAAAGTACCCAATATTAATAAAACCGTTGTTAATTTACTAATCATCCCCATCTTGTTTGAGACTGACACCTTTAAGTTTCGCAATTCTATCGAACTTAATCTCCTAGCTCATCCTCTTATGTATATCATAATGTATTTATATTTAGATATCATTGACGCTGTGAATAGTAAGAGCATTGAATAGGTGTATCAAATAGTCGCACCCAACCGAGTGGGAGTATAAATCAATCAAGAAATAAATAAAAAAGTATACAAAATAATAATACGAAAAGTAACATACACACTGAGAAAATAATGGGTATTATCTTTTGTAAAGTAAAAAATAACTAAAAATCGTTCATGAACCCGAAAGTGCTCGCGTACCACCTGGAAGGCCCTCGCGTACCACTAGTGGTGCGCTTACCACAGGTTGGGAACCACTGACTTAGATGGAAGCTGACGTCAAATAAAGCTATTTCCCACACATTCTGATTGCCAGTCCATAATAACACAACCGTGGAAGCAGAGGGTTAACTTCGACCAAGTAATATTTCGCTTTACTTCCATCATCATTTGGTGTCCCATTTCCGTTACGTTTAATTACTTCAAATAAAATGAAATGTAATAGGGTTTAACGTCCCACGTTTCTGCACCGACTAAGCTAATGAAGACGGAAATACGTCATGCAGTGTGTGACATGGAAATTGGGCGTGGAAAGCCTACTCTTATTTCACGGTCTCTTTTATGTGCACGTCGATTTGTATACACTACCTTGGGTTATCATCTGAAATGAAATGAAATGGAGTTTAACGTCCTACTGTTCTGCTCCTAACCTGGGCTAATGAAGACGGGCATACGCCATACAGTGTGCTATGAGGGAAATTTTGCCCGGACAGCGGCACTACGGCCTACTCTTATATCGAATTCCAACTGCCAAGGGATCTTTTACGTGCACGCCAATGTGTACACGGGACCTCGGTTTTTTGTCCCATCCGAACGACTAGACAGCTTTCCTTGTCAGCCCCTCCGTCCTGCATCACTGACAAGGGAGAACCACGCCGGAAAATCTGGATGAACTTTCTCGGCCAATGCAGGGATCGAACACCCGACCTCCAGGCTAGCGAGCTAGCGCCTTACCCACTTAGCCACGTGATCCCCGGTTATCATCTGATCCGAACGCCTAGACACTGTCCTTTGATCTACTTAAGGAGAATACTGACCATTATATACCGACCTACGAACAGGGCCCTCACGTAGGGGCGCGGTGGGGGCTGTTCGACACTTGTTGAGGGCGGCAAATTATCTAAGTGCATACCAGAAATATTTAATGGGGGACCCTTTGAATATTTATGGACTAGGCTCCTTGGAGGCTGAGGTAGCAAATCACCCGCCTTCACTCCCTCTAACCCTTGGTAAACCAGTTCGCATTTCAACAAATAGAGAGGGTAGAATTATGATTTTTTCAAGATATATTATTGGGTTTTTCGATCAAATGGAGAGTTGCAGGGGAAATAAACATAAAATTGTACATATGAGTTGATTTAATAAATATTTATTTAGATAAAGTGTTAAAAGTATAAAAATTGTATTTTAAAATTTATTTAACCATAACAAATCAAATGAGCACAGGCATTGAACAAAGCAATTACAGAACTTTATCCCTGGATCGACACATAGGCTTGTGAGGGCCCTGCATACAAAGGTAACTAAACAGAACGGTCCAGTATAAACGATTATACTGTTATAAGTATTAGTTTTCAAACGATTATACTGTTATAAGTAGGGGGGTGGGGGGGTGGATGGCCGAATGGTTAGCACGTGCGCGCTGTATCATAAAGCCTCCCACTGCTAAAGACCCCTACGCGCAAGCGAATTATTGAAATAAAATTAAACCATATGTTAGTCCCGAAATGACCTAGTTTGTGTCGAGTGGACTTTAAACCCCATTTCTCCCCCTCTCTGTTATAAGTATTAGTTTTCAAACTATTATACTGTTATAAGTATTAGTTTTCAAGATCCTGGGTAATTTTAGTAGATACTTCAATTTTGATTGGCTAAGCTCTACAATCAGTCTAATATTATCCAATCAAATTACTAAAATTTGGATTTTATCTTAGTTAAAATTTCGTGAAACAGGCCCCTGGATTTTAATGAATAAATGCCGTTAAATAATACAGGATAGAATTGATAGTTATTACACATTTTGTTATCTTGAATAATATTATGTACTTATCAAGGAAAGGGCGTTTTTATGAGTTTATTCATTTTTGTTCAATCCTTGTACGTTTGTTTATTCGATGTTATGTCGAAGAATGTAGGACATAATAAAATATGCTTTGAATGAGCAGAGGCGGGTATGGAACCCCTGCACTTCCCTTCCCCGATCTGGATACACGCCAGCTATATCATTAAGCGGCCCAATAAAGAGTGAACTTGCCTTTTAAAGAAAAATGAGCTATTTGAAAGGATTGAAAGAGACTCCCATTCCCTTCGCTTAATCCCCCCTGTTATATGTGATATTCTTGCACTAATTCCAATGCGCAGCACTTTTTATAGTCCCTTTACATTCACCAGTAAACTTGCCAACAATCAAGCTTTTATGGCAAAACCTCACTGCTATATAATTTTATCTATATTTGGGCTATTTTAATAATACACGCCTTCACCTTTATTAAACACTACAGGACTTCAATCATTTTTTTTTAAGGCAAAGACTCCTTTCAATATGTTTGTTACCTGTATTAGAATGCTTCGCCCACATAATATATGTCGCCGTTTTTATTTGCTTTATTGTTTGGCTATGAGCAAAGCAAATAAACATTATAATACGTGGAGAAAAATCAAGTGGTAGAAATATTAAAATATGTCACAACCAAAGCAAAGTTTATCTTAACAGTAACACGATATATTTATTTCTTTGGGAGGGGTATGGGGGGGGGGGGTATCCTGTGCTATTTAGATTATAGGATCTGTAATAATACGGTCATGTTAATTAGTGAAGTAAAAAGAAGCCAGTTGCACGCATCAATTCAGATGCAAAATGGCCGTAGTATATTATGATGACGAACGTGACGTCAGGTGTTTAACTCATCACGTGACTTTCCTCTTGGAAAAACTCATTTGACATCATTCCGGATTACGCCTATTTTTAAGAGGCTTTACAACATGCTTGGGTGAATTACTTTCCATTTTGTGGGAAAATGAGAAAGGCGCTGGTGCACGCATCGATTCAGATACAAAATAATTTCGAAGAGGCTTTACAATTTGCTTGAGTGAATTACTGTCCATTTTGTCTATTTAGATCTTGTGGCCCAGTGAGAAAGGCGCTGGCGATCGCATGGTTTCAGATACAAAATAATTTTGATAGACTAACACGAACTTTACTGTCATAAGTCTTGCTAAAAACCCGGACGCCTCACTGTGTATCTTTGTAATGTAATAGGGAGACGTGGTGGCGCAGTGAGTAAAATGCTGGCTCGTTAACCGGGAGGTTTCGGGTCCGCTCCCGGTTGCCACCCCCCCCCCCCTTGTCAGAGGTGCACGACGGAGGGCATGGCAAGGACAATGTCTAGTCGTTCGGATGGGATGGGAATCCTGGGCGCCGTGTAAACATTGGCATACACGTAAAGAAGGAACCCGTGACATATCGATTTATAAATAAGAGTAAGTCGTAACGCCGCTGGCCAGGCAAAATCCCTCATACCTCGTCGGTACAGAAAAGTAGTACGTTACACCCCATTTCAGTTCGTGTATCCAATACCTAAGTGCCCCCCCCCCCCCCACCACCAATTTGAAGAAATAAATGTGTCTATTTCGGGAAGAAGGACACACAATCTGTGTTCTGTGATAAATTCCAGAATTCACCACTGTTTAGTTCGGCTATTTATTTATAAAGTTCTACAAGCTAGAAACATATTATTATTGTTAAGTTTAATCCTCTATTGGTAAGATACAAATATCTTTATTTGCAGGTCGTTCTAAGTGAGCAGGGTCGGATTGAGGCCCATAGAGACCCTAGGGTACATCAAAACATAACATATATAAAACGTACTTATTTAAAGTTACAAATAAAAAAAAACGAGTGACTCCCTTACACCCCCTCCCCCTCAAACTACCATTCCTTTTGTGACTACAACTGCTTCTGTTTCAAAAATGAAGATTATCAAGAGCTGCAATAAAATTTTCGCCTTTACAAATGGGTCAAAATAATGCGTACCGTAGTGCCATCTGGTGACACTGTATACCAGACTTTTAGTTTAAAGTTGCAATTTCATATTTTTAAGTTATATTTTTAAAATTTTTTAAAATAAAGCCTTAACAAAGATGGTATCTATAAACAGTCCTACCTTGTTAAAGAATATTCCTATTAATCCTATAATTCACTATTGTCAGTTGAGAAATTAGCAAAAGTATAATTTTCAATTTTAAATTTAAACGTTTGAAGATAGCTATTCCATGGGGGAAATAGAAAAACAAGGGAGGTAATTGTGTTATTATTTCCGGGGTCAAAGGATTTTTAAGTGGGAGAATAATACCCTTGATCGTATAATAGTGAGTTGACATCCTATTGAGCAAAAGACATAGAAATAATTATGTTTTGACTTTCTTAGAAAATATGAAATTATCGCTTTTTCTACTGTAATTTGAACTACGAAAATTACATGAAATTATTTACAGCTTTTAGATATATATATATATATTTATGTCCGAACATGGTTAGTCACGATCCAACTCATCCAATCTGTCTTCTATCACATCGGCTACTTTGTTGTTGATATTTTTCAGAGCATTCTTAATCCGCGGTAACACAAGATCACCACGCCCACCAAGAATCTCCACAAGTTTTGTAGCGCCATCTAAATTACTCGTTTCCTTTGCTTCTCTGTTAATTATTTCCATGTCATCTTCACTTATGATATTTTCTGACACCATTTTTTTCGTGAGTTCTCTAAGCTGGACACTAAAGTGTGTCACCACATATTCGTGTAACTCTACCCATATGTCGTAATGGTCACTTCTCATTTGACCCTTCTGCACTTGAGCTTTAAAGAAACAAATCGACAAATAATAACTAACTGAAATGTACACTAAAGATATAAAGAAAACATTGTGTCCAAGTCGGGTAGGGATCCGCAGTGGCTCAGGGAGTAAAAAATGAAATGAAATGAAATGGAGTTTAAAGTCCTACTGTTCTGCTCCTAAACTGGGCTAATGAAGACGGGCATGCTATGAGGGAAATTTTGCCCGGGCAGCGGCGCTACTCTTATATCGAATTCCAACTGCCAATGGATCTTTTATGTGCACGCCAATATGTGCACAGGACCTCTGTTTTTCGTCCCATCCGAACGACAAGTCATGCCCTCTGACAAGGGGAAACCACGCCGTAAAATCTGGATGAACTTTCTCGGCCAATGCAGGGATCGAACACCCGACATAAGCCGACATAAGCCAGCGTCTTATCCACTTACCCACCGTGATCCCCCAAGGGAGTAAGACGTTGGCTAGCTAGCCTGAAGGTCTCGTGTTCGCCCACGGTGTTTGCAGAGAAAGTTCCTCGGGATTTTCCGACGTGGTTCCCCCATTTCAGGGACCTCAGTTGTTCGTCCCATCCGAACGACTAGACAGCTGTCCGTGTCAGGCCCCTCGTCCTGCATAACTGACAATGGGAAACAACGATATGGTTAAAACAAGCAGTGTCACCTACAATCTTCTCTAAAACCTTTTGATGGGCCTCTTTTTGATCTGATTGACTCGAACCCGGGAGATTATCCAAATTTAATATTTAAGAATAGTACAGTTTATGGCTTGATGCGTTCTTTGTGAAACGGAAACCCGTTTACAATAATTACCCCGTAAACATCACTAACGTACTTACTCGGGGTTGTCTTTATATCTGGCTTCCGGTCTCTGTTTGGCATTGAGTTTGATGGGATCGGTTCTGTTTTAATTGGAATGGATCTATTTATAGGTCGACTGTCGTCTATATGAAAGTGAAAGAATTACAAGTGGTATGAGCCATCCATAAGGGAGACAAAAACAACACATTAAATCAAGTTATGCAAGAGCTATATCTGCCTATTTCAGGTCTTTCTTTGAGCCTGAAATGTTATATAAATTATCTAACTTTAATATTTAAGTACATTACAATTTATGGCTTGATGTGTTCTTTGTGAAACGGAAACCAGTTTACAATAATTACCCCGTAAACATCACTAACGTACTTACTCGGGTTTGGTTTTATATCTGGATTCCGGTCTCTGTTCGGCATTGAGTTTGATGGGATCGGTTCTGGTTTAATTGGAATGGATCCATTTATAGGTCGGCTGTCGTCTATATAAAAGTGAAAGAATAAGAAGTGGTATGAGCCATCCATAAGAGAGACAAATACAACACATTAAATCAAATTAAGATAATACCTTATTCAATAATTTGCTTGCTCACAGGGGTCTTTAGGTCTTTAGCAAGAGGGGTGGGGTGGGGTAATTTAATTACACGTGTCTTTGTTCTGGCCATGATTTCTATGGTACAATTAACTTCATACGAAACTTACACAATTAGTTGATTTGAAATAGAGAAGGGGCCGTCTAAACGACATGCTAATTCATAAAATTGAAAATGTTTATTTAGTCTTTGTGTGTATGTAAGGTGTAAAACGAATTAAAACCGCAATACAAAATAGTATATTTATATAATTTATGGCAGAATCTACGTCGTCACTTCCGGCTAACAAAGCGTAACTCATTATACTTACCATTACCAGAATCTATTTTATCAGCGACCTGCGCAAACCCGCTCTTTCTCAGTGCTTCCAGAAACTGATCATAGCAGTCGTTACACTCATTCATTATTATATCTAGAAGTTTCTTTACTCGCTGTCGTCCCTTTACTTTGGCCTCAATCTCAGACGTATGGTCGTAAGAAAGAACATCTTCACTGAACAGGTACTCAACGACCTTATCGGGATTTACCATATTTTCGAGAATAAACTCATTACACTTTCGTATTCTGTCATAACTTTCTTGCGGAAGTTTAGCCATATTGTTTTCTTACCTATTAAATAAAGCACAATAATATTAACCATTGAAATCTGCTTTATTCAGGAATTGCATTGAGAAATCGAACCTATCGCACCTATTTGATCAGAGATTTCTACAGTTCAATTTTTTGTCTTTGATCCTGTGCAAAAACGGAAAATTCGGACTTCTCGGAACTATACAAGAAATCCGAGTTTGTTTGTATTTATAATTCTACAGAGAACCACAGACGAAAACTCTGACTTGTTTTCAAAATCTCGGACTGGGGTTAAAGAGTAGAACGTTAAACCCCATTTCAATTATGGAAAAAGGTTTTGTGTGAGCAACCGGACTACATTATATAAAAAAAGGGGTTACGTAGCGCCCGCCGCCCCCACCCCATAAAAACACGACTACCACTGGCTACTACGCATTGGACTAATAGAATATAGGGATTAGTGCTATCGTATTGTACACCAACCATATAATGCAGTTTCAGATTATTTATACAATTTAATAAATCTAATGAATACATACACCTAGATATGTTTAGATGTTTTTCTTTTTAATATTCAGTTTGTTATTAAACTGAGTAATACGCCTTTGTCATTAGGAGGTCTGACCATTTAAGTTGATGAATAATGACAAATCCTAAGATTGGGAAAACCCATCTTATTACACAAGTATATCTGACCTTCTACTGATACCAATACTGACGTATTTTAACATTGGAAAAAACCCATCCACAATTTTTATTGATATAAAAATTGAACCATATGTTAATCCCGAAATGACCTAGTTTGTGTTGAGTAGACGTTACCACCCCCCTCTCTCTCTCTCGCTCTCTCTTCTCTCTCTCTCTCTCTCTCTCTCTTTCTCTCAAGTAATATAGAAGAACAACATTGTGTTGAAATTATCAAAAAAGCGCGAGCAGAGGTATCATGAAATGCTCTAACGTTAACATACGGGTATGTTAGATGTGGTATTAGTTTGTTCTAGCACATACCCTGCCTATCGAACATCGCCTATCATTACCTATAGTTAATAGGCCTCCATGTCAATGAGAACAAAGAAATGGGAATTCCCACATTTTAAAATATAATAAATCAAGGAATAATATCAATATAATGTAACAGGCTCTGTAGCCCTAACACACATATATGTTAGAAGTGATATCAGTTGTTCTAGAAAAAGTACACATACCCTGCCTGTCAAACATCGCCCAGCATTACCTATAGTTGATAGGGATACAAATCGATGAGGACAAAGAACAGGGAATTCCCATTATAATATATATTAAACCAATGAATTATATCTTACCGTGAATATCTTGCCTTTTAAATACAACGTCGAGTCAGTCGTAGGCTATTAAGCTCGCAGTAAGTTCTTAAGACGTAAGCCCGGTGTAAAATACGGTCCCGTTCCAAAACAGCTATTTTCTTAGAAACGTACTTTGACACTATTCAAAATGGCGATATATAGCCTGTGTAATATATAATAGACCGGGAAATATTTCGACTGGATTTAAAGTGACAGCAGCACCTTAAAGTAACAGTATTGACTTGCATTACGCCGCAATTTAAAGTGACGGCATATACTTGCATTACGCCGCAATTTAAAGTGAAAGCATATATTTGTACCACATCACAGTTTAAAGTGACAAAATAGATTTGAATTATTCCACACTTTATAGTGACAAAATAGACTTGCAGTATTCCACACTTTACAGTGACTGCTTAGACTGACGCCGCACTGGGTAGCCGTATCAACATGCATTACTTCATAAGTGACAGTGATAAAATACGGAATGAACAGTCATAATTTAAAACAGTTTATCTCTTAAACATGTATTATATTATGCAAGAGCTAAATCTGCCTATTGCTGGTCTTTCTTTGGGCCTGAAATGTTATATTAATTATTAATTGGACATTAATTAACTTTTTGGACCATAATCAACGCTCGATGCCATCGTTAGCCTGCGATATTTACTGGATTGGAATACATTTTGTGATGGATAATTCAACGTAAAAGTGGATAACCGAGACTTTGTTATTAACATAACAACGTCAGTAATGACAACCGAGACTAGCCTAAAATCCAGTGGCTAATAACTCGGTTCACAATTATAGCGAGAACTGTCAGCTCTGTATCTAATCTTACCTAATGCCACTTTAATCAAATTTTCTATTACAAAATTTAATCGATATTATTTCTATAAGAAATGTATGAAAACATATTAAAGAAGCTAAACCCCTAACCCAATAAAATTACCCTTAGTATACGAAATTATAAATACGAATTAGAATTCAATTTTGGTCCATTTCAATCAATATTGATGTAGTTATCTTACTGTAAAATATGGGATCCCCATACCAATTGTTTAAGACACAGTGAACATTTTAAAATCAATGCGAATCGTGTATTCTATGGATATATATATGGGTTTCGAGTGCCATTTGTAATGAAAAAAGGAAAACATATACAAGAAAACAACATAATAATAAAAAAACCCGACGTAGAATGGACTAAGCAGGCGAAACGACAGTTGTTAAATTTGAACTGTTCGCGTATTAATAATAATAATAATGAGGTTTTATATAGCGTCTTCTCCATGTTAACACATGCTCAAAACGAACGTAATTGATTAGAAATTACAATAACAGTTGTTAAAAAATCACTTTATAAAAACTCATATGTTAATTGTATATGTGCTTTTAGAATAATTTTAGTCTATTCTAAGGTTCCAATGAATAGAGCTATACGCCCTTTAACGCTTCATTATAGAATCGAAACTAGGTCGCTATTAATATCACGTGATGTAACTTACGTCATGATGAGGTGGTTTCGGGTCATAGTCGTGGCTCACCAGACGCACAGTCTCAAAACGGGAATTCCCAATTGTTTAAATAGGTCAATGCGTTTATTTTTGTGAATTTTCCTTGCACATCACGAGTGATCATGTAATCATTGGATAGTAGCTAATAGATGAATCCCAGTCTATGTTCGTTCCAAATTCAACCGATCAGATCTAAATATTAAGGCCATATGCAGATTTCGTCAAGGTCTCTAGATGTAAACAGAGCTAGCGCTAATCCTAACCCTAACCCACAATCGTGCGAGTTATAAATAGACAATTTTTCCCTCAATTTTTTTCTCCCCTCTTCCTGCATTTTTGGGTTGACTTTTTGGTCTAGAATTGGAGAAAAGGGATCAAATTTGCAATTTCATAGCAGTTTTGGGTAATACTAATGATATTACAGCGGAGGGATAGGGGGTGTAAAGTGTCTTTCTGCAGAGCAATCATTGTGTCGGAAGTGAGATTTTCACCCCAGTCAACTTCAAATCCGCGTAGCAAAAAATCTAAATGGTCAACCCCCTACAAAATTATGATGAGGAGATTGCCAAATGTGGTCCCCATTGTGCCTATAAAGATTGGAACCAACGGAATGTTGAGCAAAAAGCTACAGCCTGTGATGTTACAGCCATTTAACATTGAAGTCAATGGGCAAATAATTACTATTTGATGAAATCGGGTGGTACACTTAAAGGGAAATAATCCTGGTTTTTAAGCTTGTAAAACACCCGGATGGTTGATATCTCCATTGACGTACTTTTTAAAAAAAATGAAATGAAATGAAATGGGGTTTAACGTCCCACTGTTCTGCTACTATACTGGGCTAATGAGGACGGGCATACGCCATACAGTGTGCTATGGGGGAAATTTTGCCCGGGCAGCGGCACTATCGCCTACTCTTATATCGAATTCCAACTGCCAGGGGATCTTTTACGTGCATTCCAATATATACACGGGACCTCCGTTTTCCATCTCATCCGAAGGACTATTTTTTTTAAAAAGATCTATGAGCCAATCTAATGTGTCATTAATGACTACGGTTCATACTCTCTAAAAAAGATCACGGGTTCGGAGGGCGGGGGCATGTAACTGAAATACATTAAGGTAGAATGTGAAATGAAATGAAATGGGGTTTAACGTCCTACTTATCTGCTCCGATTATTCTAATGAAGATGGGTATAGCCATACAGTGTGCTATGATAGTAATTTTTCCAGGACAGCGGCGTTACGGCCTAATCTTCTATCGAATTCCAACTGCCAAGGGGTCATTTACGTGCACACCAATGTGCTTGGTATTTCGTCCCATCCGAATGACTATACGTTGTCCCTTGTCAGACCCTCGGTTCTGCTCCACTGACAAGGAGGAACCAAGCCAGAAAAGCTCGATGAACTTTCTCGGCCATCGCAGGGATCGAACACAGGAGGTCCAGGATAGCGAGCCAACGTCTTACTCAGTGAGTCATCAGGAAGAATGTAGGGCGAGCTATTTTTATTATACATTTCTTACCCTTTTCTGTTCGTTTATTTATTATTATTTTTTTTATTTTTTTGAATTTTTAGTTTGGTCTATAATTGCTGACAAATTTTTAAAATCACATTTACTGCCATTTGAGTGAAATGATAAGGTGTCAGGAAGGCGGCCATTATGGTAATTCCCTGGGAAAATAACATTGGGCTCTTTTCTCAAATTAATACGATTGGACTTCTTGGAATGCTCTCCAAGATGTTATATGCCCAGACATGACATTGAATTAACATTGAAGACAAACGCCAACGGGCCAATAATTAGAATTCTGACTTCCGGTTTCGCCCCTTTTTTAAGCAAGGGCTTCCAACCTCGTGGATTTATTTCCGAAATGACCTAGTTTGTGTCGAGTGGACGTTAAACCCCATTTCTCTCCCCCTTTCTGTAACATCGTGGATTTTCTATGAGTCGTTCTCCCCCCCCCCCCACTGCTAACAATCCTACGCACAAGCGAATTATTGAAATAAAATTAAACCATAAGTTAGTCACTAAATGACATACATGTAGTTTATGTCCAGTGGACGTTAAACCCCATTTCTCTCTATTTTTTTCTTGTTATCAGCCTGGAACTATTTTGCTTGTATCTTAATCAGTAGTGCTCTGTTAAACAGTGCCGGACTGGGCCCACCTGTCCACCTGTCCATGACAGGTTGGCCTAAGCTCATTAAAAAAAGTGGGCCTAAGCCTATAAAGAAAAACGAAAAAAGAAAAAAAGAGAAAGAAAAAAGAAAAAAAAGAGAAAGAAAAAAGAAAAAAGAAAAAAAAGAAAAGAGAAAGAAAGGAGAGGGTGAGAAAAAAAAAGAAAGATTAAGGAAGGAGAGGACAGGACAAAGGACAGGAGAAAGAAAAGATAGGCAAAAAATGACTGACAAACAACACAAAAAAAGAAGTGTCCTTCAAGGAAAGAACTTTATGAGTTTGACCTCATTATACCGAGAACTCAAATTCATCTAATGATAGTGCTCTTAGGTCATTCTGTTATCTAATTGTATCAGGAAATCAAAAATTTGCCTTCTGCTTTGGTCTGAAATGCTTGGAAAATTTTCAAAATTTTCATGGGGGGAGACCCCCCCCCCCCCCCGAATGCTCGCACGCCTTCGGCGCGTACTTGTGTGGGCCTTGGTCAATGACCTGACAGGTGGGCCTTCGGCACACCAGTCCGGCACTGCTGTTATATACTAAAGTTTTATTTTTTGAAAAGGAAAAACTATTTTTTTATACAGTCTTCTAATATGTCCTTATGAATAGGACACTGCAGTTTAATTATTTCCAGAAGTCCAAGGGTCCTAGTTTAGTGCATCATTAATCTTATCTTTTTAATGATGTTATTTTTGTGGGATTAAATTGTTTATATATCCTATGGATAAAAATATCGTAACACTATAGGCGACGGGCGAGTTGGCCATTCAACAAATCTTCTGTTAAACTTCACCAAATAACACTCATGTGTTGCAACGTTGTGTGAAAATCAACACATCACTTCAATTAAAATTTAAGAAACTTGGAATAACTCATGGTCTCATGGTATAACTTGGGATGTATCCATACATAGACTTGTGTTATTGTCGATACATGCTGTTAAAATCTTGTGTTGTGTTTCCTTTGTCAAATATAGAAATGAAATGAAATGGGATTTAGCGTCCTACTGTTCTGTTTTTATACTGGGCTAATGAAGACGAGCATACACCATATAGTGTGCTATGAGGGAAATTTTGCCTGGGCAGCGGCGCTATGGCCTACTCTTATATCGAATTCCAACTGTCAAGGGATCTTTTATGTGCACGCCAATTTATACACGAGACCTCGTTTTTTGTCCCATCCGAGCGACTGACAAGGGGGAAACAACGTCGGAAAATCTCGGCCAATGCAGGGATCGAAAACGCGACCTCCAGGCTAGCGAGCCAGCGTCCTACCCACTTAGCCACCCTAGCTCCATCAAGTATAGAAACCATTTACCATATCCCCGTTCTGTACCCCTAATTTTGTTCTGGTTCTACAGTACTTTTTTACAAATAATATAACAAGATTTTTTTGAAATTAAATTAAATTGTACTTTTAATAAACGAAGTGTCCAAAACTAGCTAACGAGATAGGTATCGCTAGGGTGAGCCGTTCAACAGACTAAAGTTACAGTAGAATACGGAAATGATGGTTGATATCTCCATTGACGTACTATTTTAAAAAATGAAATGAAATGAAATGGGATTTAACGTCCTACAGTTCTGCTTCTATGCTGGGCTAATGAAGACGGGCATACGCCATACAGTGTACTATGAAGGAAATTTTGCCCGGGCATCGGCACTATCGCCTACTCTAATATCGAATTCCAACTGCCAAGGAGTAGAATACGGAACATATGTACATAACAAGCTTGGGATTAAAATAATTATATAATAATATTGGATCAGAAAAGTTAAATTGTACATACGAATCAGATGTTCTGCTCCTAACCTGGGTAAATGAAGACGGGCATACGCCATACAGTGTGCTATGAGGGAACTTTTACCCGGACAGCGGCACTACGGCCTACTCTTATATCGAATTCCAACTGTCAAGAGATCTTTTACGTGCACGCGCAGGGACCTCGGTTTTTCGTATCATCCGAATGACTAGACAGCTGTCCTTGTCGGGCCCTCTGTCCTGCATCACTGACAAGGGGGAACCACGTCGGAAAATCTGTGTGAACTTTCTCGGCCAATGCAGGGATGGAACACCCGACCTCCAGGCTAGCGAGCCAGCGTCTTACCCACTTAGCCACCGTGACCCCTACACATTAAGTATAAACCCAAACAGTTACAGGACTTGAAAGATTACTAAGATATCAATTCGGGCATCGGTCAATTATTACTTTAACTAAAATTATATAATAAAATATATACAAAGATTAACTATAACATAACACATGCATTGTAATAATAACGAAATTTAGCCCACTTGGGGATGCTCTAGGCGCATGAAAGCGATCACGTGGGTTAATTATAGTGACTAGATTTTCATCACATTTTCAAATGGAAAGTGGTAGCGAATTCCATAGAAATGATGCATTGTACTGATACATCTAACAATAATTTATTGTCGGATATCAATGACCTTTTTGGTTGGTAGTGTGTCAAGAGATTCTGAAGAGATCTTGATGCTGTTTTATTTAATGTTTTGAATGTCAGAGTTTAAAGTTTATTCTCTCGTGCACTCGGAGCCAGTGACGATTAATAATAAAAAAAAACGGAAAAAAGAATAACTCAAGGATGTGAGAAATAATCATATAATTAGAAAACTTTGAATTATTAAACATACAATATGTGAGAGGTAAATATGCCTATTGCAGGTCTTTCTTTGGGCCCTAAATATTATCTTAATTATTAATTACACATTTATTAACATGACAAGAAAATAATCAACTCTCGATGCCATGGGATACTTGAGATTTTAATTAGATTAGAACGGTTCGCCATTTAAATATTTAATTTAAAAATAGGAAAGCTAGGCTAAGGCACAAGTGCCCTTGTTACCACAATGCACATATCTTGTCAAAACTACAAACATTGATAACTTGGCTCAGAATAGAGTAATTTGAATGAAATTTCAATATTTTCATTTTGCATTATCTATTTTTGAGCTATTATAGCAAGAATAATTAGCTCTTTATCTAAATCTTACATAATGTATCTTTAACTTAAACATACATTATGCAAGAGCTAAATCTGCCTATTTCAGGTCTTTCTTTAGGCCTGAAATGTTATCTAAATTATTAATTAGACATTAATTAACCTATCCAGGCCATAATCAACTCTAGATGGCAGCGCTAGCCTGCGACCTTTAGTGGATTGTAAGCCGATTTACTGCATAACTTTCCTTCTCGATTAAACGATTAAGTGGATAATCGAGACTATCGTACTGACTTTAGTAATGATGACCGAGGCTTGTGGGAATTTCAGTCGCTTAGTTCTCGGTTCATAGTGCATCAATTTGAATGAAATTTTCACCAAATTGCCTTTACATTATCTAGTTTTTAACTATTATAGTAAGAACTGCCAACTCGTTACCGAATCTCCCATAATGTATCTTTATCCTAAATAACTAAAGGGGACAATAGTAAATTTTATTATGAGAAAACATAATATACCTGTTTCATACATCGCAAAATACAGTTTATGGTTTCATGAAATGTGGAGCTACTTCGTTTCACTGATTATGGCGCTACCTCACTAACCGGGGGCGGGGGGGGGGGGGTCCGGGGTTTGATTCCGATGGAGAACGTACCTTGGAATTGTGTAATGGTTCTGAACGGAGAAACTGACAAGGGAAAACGTCTAATTCATCAGTCAACCAAGTTCCATCCGTGTTCTCGTCGGTTTACATGTAAAAAAGAAAAACCCTTGATAATTGGAATTCGATCAGATGGGATGAAACACTGCTTTATAGAGATTAACGAAAGCGACCGTAATTGTATGATCTTAGGAAAGGTGCATTATGTAGATTAAGATAAAGAGCTGGTCATTCTTGCTATAATAGCTCAAATATAGATAGCCTGATGCTAAATGAATATATTGAAAATGTCATTAAAATTACTTTATTCTGAGTGACGTTATCATGGTTTGACAAGATATGGCATAGATTGTTTATTATCGTAACAAAGGTAACGATTATTCGAGACTTAGTCGCGCTTCGCCATTTTAAATGGCGGCCGTGTTTTAATCCCTTTAAATCTCCGCCGTCCGTTGGTCTAGAGAGTTGATTATAGACTTGTCATGTGAATAAATGTCTAAATAATAGTTTATATAACTTTTGAAGCCAAAATAAAGACCTGTAATAGGCAGATTTAGCCCTCACATAATGTATCTTTAACTGAGCAATAGTTCTAATTCAGAGACCCCAATTAATTACCTTGATAAACGGTCCGTCATATATTTGTGAACTATAATGTACTAATATAAGACAGGTATAGTATGGATGGATCTTATATCACAGATTTCTATCAGCCCCTCCCCCACCCCACGCGTTATATCAGTGTACCTGTTACTTCTACTTCACAAAGTGTTAAAAGGGGGGTGGGTTTCGTAATACGAACCCATCTACCAATAGTTACTCCGTCACATTCAAAGGTTCTAATAGTACAACCAAATACTCCGGGTATAAATTTACACGCGGTAAATGGCGTTGATGTTGATGGTGTTGTTTCATAGACTAAGATACGGGTATCTGACAAACGATCTCCAATGTCTGAAATTATAAAAAGAAAAAGTTGATAATAATATTTCTAAAAGCAAAAGGAATTCATCGCTCATGCACCGTTTGCGATTTAAAAAATTAATGCGTTAGGACTTAAGTTTTTGTTGCATCGTTTGTGACGTATTTTCTAACCACGAATAGTAGTAACGAACTTTACAAATATATTGTTTATCTGCAGTTTCATACTCGTATTCATCGAATACAGCATCCGGGCCATGTTCCTGGCTGATGAAGATGTAGTAATTTGACTGTCACCAATGGAAAACCACTTTTTTGTGGGGCCACTATTTGTAGCTGCTATTTAAAGTCACTAAACACAAATTCCTATTTCTCGAAATTCAACTTTAAAACATTTGATGACATCCATGATTTAATCCCCGATATACAGCTTTCGATGTTGCATTTGACCGACTAAACAGAATTGGACTTAAACAGATTGAAGCCGTTCAGCCTTCGGGGATGTGAAATCATCAATGATAACAAAGACAGAGCCAGTTATGTGATTTAGCCGATTTTGTGCTTAATATTTCAAAATGACAAGTTTTACCTGTAAATCGAGATTGTAAATAGTAAAATGGTTACATAATCGTCAATTAAAAAAAGTTTTTGTTTATTATTGCATGTTCGAGGAAATTCAAGAAAATTGAATAATTGTCCGAACGAGTAAAAGAGCTAACGTATCTGATCAAACACTAGCACTATATTTTAATAGGGATGTTGCCATGCGCTGTTCTCTGTTTCTCTGTGTATAGTTCAGAGAAGAAAGACGAAGGTGTCCACAAATCACGAATACAATAAACAAAACATTTCGTGCGCGGCGCAAACCTTCTAATTCTAGAAAATGTTGCGCGGCCCCGAATGATAAATCATTTTTCTAACCTTCAGTTTGAATAAACTGAATGTATATTTCCCCCGTTCTAGTCCGGCAGCAGGTGGTCGACAAACCTGGAAATATAGTCCACCTAATGTTTTTTAATGAATTATATATCTTCAGTATGTGTAGATTGACAATCCGGATGATGCCACGGTGACAGCCTTGGGGAAATTTAAATATTCAAGATGGCCGCCGTGAGACATTTAATGTGGTAAAATTTGTGACAGATTCTCTCGGACTTCGGTTTTGAAGGTGGTTTCTATAAGAATTCGACCCGCTGATTCCAGTGAGCTTGGGTATTCCTCCTAAAAGGGATAACTAATTCCGTCAGGGGGCCGAATTCAAACGGGAGGCTCATTTCGGCCGGAAACTAATAAAGTTCCCTAAAAATGTGTGAAATATATTGCAATATAAGTTTTCGGTGGATTATATCTTCAATATGTGTAGATTCGGAATCTGAATGATGTCACTCTGGCACCTCTAGGGGGAAATTTAAATATTCAAGATGTCCGCCATGGGGAATTTTCTGGTTAATTAGTGGGGTAAAATTCGTGACAGATTCTCTCGGACGTATTTGGGGGACATAACGATGTTAGTAATGTGGTAGTCATCGACACCCCGCGCCCTTGCACTTGTTTGGAAGGCATGTTATTAGTAATCGATATAAAATTATATCCGATTAATCTCATATTCCAACACATGGAATACCAATAGGACTAGTCAGAAGATTCATACTCTGATCACAGTAGCTCGTCAAGGCAGGGTCGCTACTCCCTCTAACGTTTGCACAACAACCGTTGCCAACCTCAATCAGCTGCTGTATGTTAAACAATAAGCTTATACATCAGAAAATGAAGTACTGTAATAGGTTGATGTTTGTAAGAAGTTTTAAAAAGATTTCTTGAACGGATAATGAAATATAATCGGGAAACGAAATAGGAACAGAAAGTAAAATAATAGGTTCATGAATGCAAAAGTGTAAAAAAGGTATCTTGAACAGTTTCTGATGTATGCTATCGAACTATATTTATATACCAAAAACATACAAATTATTAAATCCAAGAAATTCCAAATCAGCAAAAGGCACAACTACTATAATAGGTGGATGTTTGTACAGTTTCATGAAGATTTCTTGAATGGTTTATGAGATAGGCTCCGGAAACAAAACTGTACACCAAAATCTAAGTCAAATTTGTTTCCATGGAAACACAATAAAGATAAACCCAAGAAATTTCTAAATAGAAAAATCACAAATACTGTAATAGGTTGATATGTAATATATAATGGAAAATGTTTGCCAGCGTGATCAAAACGTCAGCTATATCCGTGCATATGAGTGACCTAATAACTGCCAGGCAAAGTTGATCCCCGTTGAATGATACAGATGAAACGGGAAGAATCCGACTGAGATAGATAATTACGCGAGGTTGGGCGAGACAAATATGTGAGTACCAGTTATCTTTTAGAAACATGTGCTTTCAACGCACGATGGTCCGATAGCTGATTGTTTTTGACCGTATAATTTGTGTTTTTTTATAATACAAGGGAAAGAATATCGTCGATCGTCGGGTTGGTTATTCTTGTTAACGCTCATTCTGCCTTGCTATTAGTCCATTGATACAAAATGTTTATGCATTACATTACTATATTCTTCAATGGTGTCCTAAACTTAGCGAGTATGTCAAATTGGAGAACCATGTTGTTGTTTCATTCGATCATGGGACATTTAGCTGTTCAGATATGAATTCAGCGACGCCGAAAACCAATAGTTTGATGTATTACACACTCACATTACTGGCATCGAAATGTCCCGCCAAATATAGCCGCCATTTTGAATATGAGTTCAACCTGGAATAACTTTTGGTCGGAAGATGTTTTCATGTTTAAATTTGAAGTAATTGACACCGTAACCTTATATTTCAATATAGTGCACACCTGTTTCCCGCCATAATGAGCCCGTATTTTGAATTTATTTTTCTTCTAAGCGAAATTAGACATTACTTATAGGAGTAATACCCTCGCTCAGCGGATCGAATTCATTATAGAAACCACCTTCAAACAGAGGTCCGAAAATATCCAGAAAATGCCTCATGGCGACCATCTTGAATATTTAAATTTCCCCCAAGGATGCCAGGGTGACATCATCCAGATTCTGAATCTACACATACTGAGGGTATATAATCCCTAAAAAAACGATATTTCAATATATTACATACCTTTTAAGGGAACCTTATGAGCTTCCCGCCAATATGAGCACCCATTTTCAATCTGGCCCACTAGCGGAATTAGCCGTCACTATTAGGGGGAATACCTAAGCTCATCGGATTTCTTATAGAAACCTCCTTTAAACCGAGGTCTGACAAAATATGTCACTAATTTTACCCAACTGAATAACTCCATGGCAGCCATATTGAATATTTAAATTTTTCCAAGGGTGTTTGGTTGACACCATCCAGTTTCAGGACCTACACATATTGAGGATATATAATCCACCGGAAACCTATATTGCAATATATTACACACCCTATTAGGAAACTTTATGAGTTTCCCGCCAAACCGAACCTCCAGGCTGGCATCATCTGGATTCTGAATCTACACATATTGAACATATCTTATCCATCAAAAACATTAGGTGGACTATATTTCAATGTCAAAGTCTTAAAATGAGGTTTAATTGGTTGCCTGACTATCCCCGCTTGTTAACTACATAATATTTACTTTGCTTATCATCGAATCTGTTAGCAATGGTAACACTGGTAATGTTGTATGTCTTCTGTAAATTAACTTGCCACCAGGGGTGAGCATCATTGACATCGGAATGCATGCAGCCGAAAGCATCAATTGGTATATCACCGTCATTAGCTAACCCAGGAACATGTCCGCTTAATTGTGAACTTTGTGCAGATGTTTTATTGAAAGCTACGTTCGTCCCACCTTAAAAAAAGAAAATATATTTCAATATGCAGAATATGACATATTGGTGATGACTGTATAAGCTTGATGTCTCTTGTCAGTCAACTGCATTTTCCTGATAATAACTATTTTTACACGGCCTAATCCATGCTAAAATAAGAACCTAACTGGTCATATAAGAAAGCGAAGCCGATCTTAACAGTGTCACACTTGTAAGTCAAACGCTTATTAAAATTTGACAAAGATCAAATAATACAAGTTCCTCATCATCTCTGTCGTTCAGACAAGTGGCCTGTCGTCGAGCCTCAGCTTGTATGTGACGGGGAGCACGGTCCCCTATCTAACGTAGTGGGCAGTGGCGTGATGGAGCACTTATTGGGCGGGGGTGTGGGAACGGAAACCATACTCATTATCCGTGCAATATTTTCCTGACAGCATACGGCATGGCAAATGCATGTATTCATTAACCCAGTTGGTGCAGAAGAGACAAGGTCCAACCCTATTTCATTTGAATTTATTTCTAAACCCGGACTGCCAATCAGAGGTCAGATTTGTTTCGGCCCACTCATTGAGATGGCGATTTAAAACAAATAGAAATGAAATAAAATTTGATTGAACGTATTAACCTACTCGGCTAATGAATACGAGCATATGCAATACAAAAGTTCCATTCGATTCTTCTGTTCTTAAGTGCTAGAAATTTAAGTGCAGGAAATGGCGACAAACTCCTAACTATTGAGGTACGGGGTAAGTTATTTTCAGGGTCACGACAGGCCAGGGGTCCATCGGTCCTGATTGGAAAAACATATATATGTTTTTTTTTTCAAAATTACTAAAATTGATCTTCGGATCATAATAGTCTCAATCAGAGCAGAAAAATTATCTATGAAGGAAGTGCAGGAATAGTGAATCAAACTAGTTTCATTTATCTATGAAGGAAGTGCAGGAATAGTGAATCAAACTAGTTTCATTTATCTATGAAGGAAGTGCAGGAATAGTGAATCAAACTAGTTTCATTTTCTCGTCATGCCACGTATTCGAATTTGTGTGTCTGTGGGTCTCCTACAGACCACAATTCTTATTGGGTTGTTTTGAAACTTTGCATATTTATTCCTTATGCCCTAAGTATGAACCCAAGGATGATCCCTTTTGTTTTTAGTGCCATGCCCGACCCCCAGGGGGAGAGCCACGACCAACTGTTGTATTAGGGCCCACGACTACCCAGTCCCCCCCCCCGATAATTTTAAATACGGAGCTAATAACGGAACTGCGAACTTTTTAAAATCGAAACTGAAATCAGAGACCTCAAAAGTTTGTTATTTAAATTGTAATACTATAGGACTTATATACAGCAGAGTTTATCTGAGTTCTGTAAAAATATGCTCTTTTTAATGTATTGAAGTTGTTAGCTAGTACCAGTGACAACGAAAATTAGGCTAACAAGGATAAGTCTGGTAGTTTAAAATCGGGCAATGACATCAGTCTGATAATCCAAATATTGTAATCCCATGCTTTAGACACATGGGCAACTGTCCTTCTTGTGCCCATATTAGTACAATAGGTTTAAATCCAGGGTAGCGTCTGTGCAGCTGACCAATCCGATAAAGGAAGTAGCTGGTCAATTTCCCGGGGCTCAATACATGACTCATATGCGTATCTTCTTTATATAAGAAGAGCGGGGTTAACTTTCCCTTCATCGCGAGATCCTAGAGAAGAAATCGGAAACACCTTCTAACCAAAGCAAAACTCAATAATTCACAAGGATCTGTTTATATGTGACTTTCACACAAATAACCTCGTATATATCTTGATGTGTCGCCATTACTAAAGCGGAGAAATCGACTCAAATCTAAGGGATAGAGGACGCAACCATCGACGAGATTGTAACATTGCAAATGGGCCCTTATTTGTAAAAAGAATCACATTTGTAGATATGTACAACACCTACAAATGAAATTTCATAACTAAAAGAAAAATAATGGATCAACATTTTATTAAAACATATGTCCCTCAACTTAATATCCAGTAGGTTACAATGGTCGGTTACTTATATCAATCTATCCGGAGATTAGTTTCAGTTCATTACTCCTAAATTATGCCCATATACAACAGATTAACACGCGTATCTACATGCTCTATGTTAGTTATTTATGTATATAACCCCAGGCAATTGTATTGCTAACGTTTAATTAGCTATATACATTATAGCATCTGAAGACGCTCAATTAGGAGCAGACAGATAGTTTATGATTTGATGCATGCCACAATGAAGATGTAAAATTGGTTGATTTCATCATGTATTTTATCTACCGTAAAAATAGAAAAGTCATTTCATGTGTATACAATATAATATAATACAGATACCTGGTAGCTGTTTACAGCTGTAGGACTGGGATCCACAGTTATCGCTCTCCGCTGGAAGAAAAAATCGCAACACGTATGATGTCTGACCAGAAAGCTTAATAGATCAGTTAGTACAGTGAAAGACATCTAGGTTCACAAATAACATCTAGTCTTAAAGTATGAGATCAGCGCACGTGGACGCAATATCTTTAGACTGCGACCGATCAATTGTATATAACCCTCGAGTTTGTTCCCGATGTTTCGTAAGCTGTCTAAGCGATAACACCGGAGTTAAACCACCGGAATTCATTTACAAATTAGCTAAAAAAGACCCCCCCCCCCCCCCAACAAAAAAAAAAAAAAAAAAAAAAAAAAAAAAAAAAAAAAAAAAAAACACCCCCCAACAAAAAACAGGTTGTTTCTTTAAAGCTACTCGTGTGGCAAAGGGTCGTCTCATTGCTAGTCGGCCACCAAACGTTCACTTATCCCTACGGTCGGAGGTAACGAGGGAATAGTCGGATTGTAGATAGGCCGGTCTGTTTTACTGGCAAATCCCGAATACCGTGCTGGCTCGTTATTCGGGATTAAGATAGGTGATTGCTTAACGCTACAATTGACACCACCTAGGTTCAAACGCACAATTGGCAACACATATCATTACAGTTTGTATTGAAATAAGTAATTCTATCACAAATAGTGAAGACTGGACCAATCAAATAGTTACCGAACAGTTTGTCTTTGTGGTAATACGTTCTACATTTTCAAAGCGATATTTCTTATAATGTAAGCACCATGGCACAAGCCTGGTGAAATCTCGCCAAATGTTATAGATTTGCCAAAACTAGTTGGCAAGACACCCATTGTATCCGACTTCCAAAACATAGTCAATAATCAACTTTTGTTCACGTTTGAGCGAGAAATTAATACCCATCCTCCGCAACACACTGTCTATTATTGTTTTGGGCATTTTTTCCCACGCTAAAGTCATTAGCATATAATTATGAACATGAAGGCCATATATGGAAAGTGACGTGTGATCAGGTGAGATGAAGTGCGCATGTTATTTCAGACTTGCGGACATTTTAAGATGGATAGGAGAGAAATTTCGCTTAACAGTTGGGTTTCGTCAAATCATATTATTATGCGGTAAGGATACACCGTTATTTCAATGAGAATTGGTTTATTATATGTTAATTTATGTGCAGTACAGTTTGGGGTCAGTTTATGTGTAAATGAAAGGGAGCTATAGACCAGTAAATTTTTTGTAGTCATTTGACTAAAAAACTTGCGCAAAGGAACTCCGCAGGACGAGCCACTACTATGGCTGGAGTAAGGCAGAAGACATCAGTAGTGGAACCATTTCTAGACCGCTCCGTGCACTCCAACAAACTAGTTAACACCCTACTTGGTTGACAAACGGTCGTCTCCGTGCTAGTCGGCCACCCAACGTTCACATACCATTACGGTCGGGGTAGCGAGGTAATGGTCGGATGCCACGCCATACAGTGTACTATGAGGGAAATTTTGCCAGGGCAGCGGCATTATGGCTATATCGAATTCCAACTGTCAATGGATCTTTTACGTCCACGTCAATGTATACCCGGGACCTCGGTTTTTCGCCCCATCCGAAGATTAGACGGCTGTTCTTGTCAGGCCCTCCGTCCTGCACCACTGAAAGGGAAAATCACGTCGGAAATTCCCGATGAACTTTCTCAGCCTAAGTAGGGATCGAACACGCGACCTCCAGGCTAGTGAGGAAGCGTCCTACCCACTTAGTCACCGTGGCTCCCCATTAGCACTGTATGCTTTCTACGATTATACATGTAATTTAATTTCGGTACACTGAGCAAAAATCAACCGTTTCCCACATTTCGTATGTCCTTAAGCTGTTGATTACTAATCCGGTTATACTTCAGCTGACTTGAGTAATTGACGTACTGGTTTTAACCAAAATGAGTCGATTACCTCAATTGAAAACCTTTTGATATGTAGTTTCTGGTTCTTAAGCCCTCGTCCAACGATCTTTGGTGTACATTTTTTATTTATTTCAACACAAACAGACAACCCTTCAGTTTATAAATATCTTACCATAATACTTACACAAAACTCCATAAACTTCAACTTCACAGAGTGTCAGGAAATTGGATTTCTGGATAGAAATTTTCAAAAATCTTCCAGATACATCGTCATTGCATCGGATGATATTTTTTCCTTTATTGAAATTCACCACAGATGCACAGCAGTTAGGGACGGCCGCATTGTCAACTTCCGGGTTCGTTTGAAATAGTTCATAATTAACATCATGTAGTCTTTCAGCTGTAAATTATAAAACATTCTCTAAAGCCAAAATTTATAATGTAAGCAAGACAAGGGTTTAATTTAATGTCGGGGTCTAATAGAATTAACTACATCCATATCTATCCATATATCTTACTGGTGTTTATGAATATTACACGTTTTGGTAAATATGACAATACATAAAACTAAATCTAATAAGCCTCTTTCAGGCATTTATCAATGTGGTTATTTAATTGAACCAGAAATATTTTTTCAGTTGTTCACGCATTTTCACTCTTCCGGATCTAGGAATGAGGGGGAATGAGTTTATCTAATGTTTCTCGCATAAATGTGCATCAATCAGCGAAATTTCTCAGTTTCGCCTATTTTGTCAGCTCAAAATGCCAAATGACGGTTCCAGGGCCAGCGTAGCAAGATAGCTGGGTTGGGTAGTTGTTTTCCAGGAAATGCACGCATGATAGTGGAATACGCCATCAATACTAACAGATAGTGCTATAACCCGGAATGCTCGGTTTGAAAAACCGC
The DNA here is from genome assembly GCF_932274485.2 of Patella vulgata. Taxonomy (NCBI): domain Eukaryota; kingdom Metazoa; phylum Mollusca; class Gastropoda; family Patellidae; genus Patella; species Patella vulgata. The sequence continues at coordinate 60,259,807 of NC_065884.2, read as the reverse complement.
AAAAAGAGGAGGGGCGCAACTCTTTGAATTTTGTACTGCGGTATGTACTGCGGTACAAGGAATCACCATCTATCTTCACTTATATGACGAAACCTCAGGCGTGCCAAGTAGTTCAGTCCTTTATTCACACATCGTTCGTTCGTGGGGCTTAACGTCCACAAGTGATTCCGCGGAAACTTGCAAGAAGAGCCAGTCGTAAATGCCAGTACAACAGAAAGCCAAAATGATAGGTCGCTAATAGCGCGATGTGTTAATTTCCTAATTTCTACTTTTCGAGTTACATTATAGCTAGGTATGCGTGTTGGTGCCTTCTTACTAACGAAAATCACGCGGCGCTATTATCGCGGTGTTATAATTCTTAATTTCCCATTTTGGCTTGTATAGCATGCTGTCGCCTGACATTTTGTCGTAACTTCTACTTTTCGACTTTCGTGTTTTGAAGGGGCCAAATGTAGAAATTACAGTTATAGGCTTCTAATATTCTATACACGAGAACCACAGGAAACAAACCTAATTTTGGTAGCCTACCAATTTAAGAATAAGAGTATAAATACAGATGCATTATATAAGATTTAGATGAAGAGCTGACAGTTCTCGCTATAATAGTTAAAAAAATAAATAAAAAGGGAATATGTTGACAATTTCAGTCAAATAACTTCATTCTGAGCCGCGAGTTATCGTCGTTTGCAGAACAGTATAGTCCAGCATGTTATTGCTACCGTTGTTACGATCATAAACAGTCTCGATTATCAAGCTTTAAATTAAATCATTAACTGGTATTCGTATTTAAAACTGCTGGAAATCAAAACCATCTGGAGTTCTAGAGAGTTGATTATGGGCCTGGCATCTACATATATGTCTAATTAATGATTTATATAACATTTGAAGCCAAACAAAGGATCTCCATTAGGCAGATTGTGCTCTTGAATAATGCATCCTTAATAACAATGTCGCTTTTTCTTTTACGATTGTGGCCAAAGATGCTATAATGGTTTAAAATAGCACTTTGTTGATATTTTCACTATTTAATATCGACTAGGGATAACCTGATTGAGAAACATACAAAGAAGTAGTTTTCACTGTCTTTACCAACATCAAATATGCATAACACTTTCTTTTGATTATATCACAATATATAATAACGGCTTTTCTGGAAATGAACGCACTACTAGCCAGTTTAGATCTTTCTTTCTTACAACGATAAACGTGTTTACGAAATAGAAATGAAATGGGGTTTAACGTCCTACTGTTTTGCTCCTCAACTGGGCTAATGAAGACGGGCATACGCCATATAGTGTGCTATGAGGGAAATCTTGCCAGAGCAGCGGCGCTACGGCCTACTCTTATATCGAATTCCAATTGCCAAGGGATCTTTTACGTGCACGCCAATTTGTACACGGGACCTCGGTTTTTCGTCCCATCCGAACGACAAGACAGCTGTCCTTGTCAGGCCCTCCGTCCTGCATCACTGACAAGGGTAAACCACGTCGGAAAATCTGGATGAACTTTCTCGGCCAATGCAGGGATCGAACACCCGACCTCCAGGCTAGCGAGCCAGCGACTTACCCATGTTTACGAAATCGTCTAGTGTATTGATTTTCGCAAGATACCGGTAGAACATATAGAATATATAATCTTAAGGAAGATATTCCTGGCGTTGTCTTTTCAAACATGCAACAGGATATTTGTCGGAAGATCTAATTAAAAAGATAGCTTCAATATAACCATGAAAAGAAAACATTTTCATTATCTCTACCAAAATCGAATATGATTTCAGAAACGACGATTGTCCACAAATTACCGTGTTTATACTTACGATAATCATCGGCATTATAAACAACAACAAAGTTGATTCTATAAACATCTTCTAAGTCAACAATAAACCAAGGATTGAGGTCTGTGATAGGTGTTTGAAAACAAACAGTTTGTAAACCATAATCTTGTGGTGTGATGACTCCGTCTACTGCCTGTCCACTTGAACGACCAGCTACAACACTACTGTTAAAAGTGGGTTTACTTCTGGCCAGGTTTGCACCCTCTGAATAAAAGGTAAATATTTCGATGTATAATGGATATTTTACTAATCTTCATTTTGTGTATACATGGCAAGTCAGACGGCATACAACCGTAGACAAAGACTAGTCATAGATACATAGAATGACTCAAACTAAATAAAGAAAAACACAGCTATGAACTTATCAGTAGACACCAGTGAATACTCAATTGGGATCACTTGGCGTAGGTGTTTATTAGGTAAATGCCTTGATAGAGTGTGAAGATGAGCATTTTCTGCCTAGGATAAGCAGAGATAAGCAATTTGATTGGTTGATGCTTTGGGACACGATAACTTTAGTTCTAATTAAGTGAGAGTGATGAAATTTGGTGTATAGTTTTATTACAACAATACCTTGACTAAGTTCGACAATGAGCATTTTCTGCTCAGGGTAAGCAGAGCGATAAGCAATTTGATTGGTTGAGACTTTAGGACACAATAACTCTCATTCTAATTGAGCAATAATGTTCACACTTGGCGTAGGTGTTTATTAGGTGAATGCCATGATAGAGTGTGAAGATGACCATTTTCTGCTTAGGGTAAGCAGAGATAAACAATTTGATTGGTTGATGCTTTGGGACACGATAACTTTAGTTCTAATTAAGTGAGAGTAGGGAAGGGACAACTGAGATCGAAGTTTGAAGACGGGCATTTTTGTATGCGAAATGGGTTGATATAGCTGAATCCTAATGACTTTTTCACAGAAATTGTCGTTTTAGGTTGGTGCAGGACGAATTTTCAAAATGGCCGCCAAAACTTTCGAAAATTTTAAAAATCTCTAATAACTCAGAAACTTTAGCTTTCTATGAAGACACTTGTAACGGGGAGTACGTGACTACATGCGTGTATACTGTTCCCAGAAAATGGGCTAAGCAGGCAAAGCGAAGAATTCATAGAGAATATCGTAAAGAGGAGAAACGAGCCAAGATCGACGAAAAGGCTGCGGCTCAGTTAGAATTACAGAGGGCACTCATTGAAGAAGCAACTAAAACTTCAGCTGCCTGCGACAACGCTATATAACGACAGAGAATACGTATATCTAATGTATATCTAACTATGTGAAGGACGCATCCTACCTAAATCTAGCTGTGGTCGCGAAGGTAGTTGCAGAAGCTCATGAAAACGGTGCAGTCGTAACCATGGGAATAGACGATACCACTACGGCCGCCGGATACAGAGTTTTCGACATCAAAACTCACCATATTACGGTCACAACTTCTGAAGGCAAGCGCGATACTTACACCACCGGGTACATGGAAAATGCTTCTCATTCCGGAGAAGCTGGTGCTAAATCGGTGAAGTTCAAGCTACAATGAATGCCTGGCCGTATTGGCAGACACTACTCTAGAAGATATCCTATCTAATATCGACTTCTGGATGTCGGATCGTGCTTCTGACTGCACCTCTTTGCTGGACAAACTTGGTATAGAGAAATCTAAAACGTTGAAATGCAGTGCACACCTGCTTCTACGCATCGACCATACCATTGAAAAGGTATTCAAAGATACTGAAGACAGAGCTGATATCCAGAAGCTTATAAAGGTGGGAAACGTTCTACGAGGTAACGAATCACTACATACAGCAGGACTTATCGCTCTGGCCAAACTACTTTCCCCATCCCACGCCTCGCATTCTGTATCTTTATATTCTCATTCAAGGATTGGTTGAAAACTAACGATCTGGACTCTGCCAGCTTTAGTGGATTCACTTCCAATAGATTTGGGCGTGTGGTTGAATTATCACGGGAGTTTTTGAAGCAAAGGGACAACCTCCTTGCCTTTTTTGAATCAGTAGTTGACGAGAACACAAATAGATTGGTGCTGGCCGTGTATACGTTCATCTCATGTCGGTGGTTCTTATGCCGCAACTAAGCCTATTCACTCATTGGGGAAATGTTGATTTACCCACTAATGGACCTTCTCGGAATCGACGGACGCGGAGAGAACGATAGACGGCAGTGAGTTGACCTGAAGACCTTCTTTCAACTGAAACTTCCTCAGCTTCAAGTACGGCATGAAGACTTCGCGCGAACAACTACTGGGAAAGGCCAGCTCATCAGCGCCGTACTTGGTGAAATCATTGAAGGACTAAATCGACAACTTTCACAAATGGACTACTTCAGCGATGAGAGCATGGACTCCTGTAGATTGGACATAGAAAAGCTGCAATTGGCACCCTTAACGAATCTTGGTTGCGAGTCCAAATTCTCGAAATTGAGTAGCAGAGTAAAGTCTAGTGGAGGTATGACATTACTGAAAACTCACTCGGATAAGACAGTTGCATCATCCAATGGATTACTTGTCAGCGAAAATTTCCTCAGCAAGACTGACACAGAACGCACAACAATGCGGAAATGGGCCAGGCGTTCAGAAAAAGTACCAGAAGTGAAGAAGCTGGAAGAAGATTTCATTGAGAAGGTGAAGGCGATGAAGCGCCTTGCGATGCAGCAAAAGGAAGAACAAAAAAGGAAGAAGTCTATGAGAATTCTCCAGACTCTGGAAAAGTGCAAGAATCGCGGGGGTCCGGTAACACCCTCTACAATATACTTGATAGATCGGCTAAATGAGAATCAGCTTTTATCTGAAATTTCTTTTCTCAGACTGACCGTGGCTCCGAACATAAGACAGAAACGGAGAGTAAAACTGGGTAATGGAAAAATATCAATTCAAGACATTTAACCTGGACGAACTGATACAGTCTGTGAAGATGGCCGTCAAACCAGAAGCTAAACTTGTGGATGATATCGATGAACTAATTCTTGGAATTCTTTGTAAAAAATGATGAATTCGTGCGCCAAATGGATTTGCCACACAAAAAATAATGTTATTTTCGGAATGGTCAGGGGTCATTTGCTGTAAGCTTATGTTTGTTATACATTGGTACTCCCAAAGATCAGTATTTATGAGTTATTAATGATTTTATTGTGAAAAATAGTATTTTAGGGCCGTCTGTCGGCCATTTTGAAAAATGAATCTGCACCTAGCGAAAGACTCAATTTTCGACTAAAAAGCTGTTCTTTATAGCGTTGTTTGAGTACTTTAACCTATGAAAATGATGAATTCGTGCATTTAAATTAAAAATGGATGTTTCATATGGGATTTTGTAATGTTATACTCAATCTGATCTTGTTCAAAAAGTTCGTGAAACGGCCATATAAGCTAGTAAAAACCATCGGTATGACGTCACACTGAAAAAATAGTATTATTTTTGGAAAGGTCAGGGGTCATTTCCTATATGTTTGTAATACATTGGTACTCTAAAAGATCAGTATTTATCGAGTTATTAATGGTTTTATTGTGAAAAATGGTATTTTTGGGCTGTCTGGCGGCCATTTTGAAAAATGGCTCTGCACAAACTCGATTTTCAGGCAAAAACTGTTCTTATTTGCGTTGTTCGAGTACTTTGGCCTATGAAAATACCTGTCTTCAAAACTCTCCTTGAAAAAAATAGCCTTTGTCGCATGCTTAGTGAGAGTGATGAAACTTGGTGTATCGTTTCATTACATCAATACCTTGACTAAGTCTGATAATGATTATTTTCTGCTCAGGGTAAGCAGAGCGATAAGCAATTTGATTGGTCGAGACTTTGGAACACAATAACTCCCATTCTAATTGAGTTAGAATGTACACTCTTGGCGTAGGTGTCTATTAAGTGAATGCCGTGACAATTTTCTGATTAGAGTAAGCAGTTTGATTGGTTGATGCTTTGGGACACGATAACTTTAGTTCTAATTAAATGAGAGTGGGGACACTTGGTGTATAGCGTTTATTACATCAATAACTTGATAATGAACATTTTCTGCTGAGGGTAAGCAATTTGATGGGAACACAATAATTGAGGTAGAATGTTCAAACTTGGTGTAGGCGTTCATTAGGTGAATGCCTTGATGGGGAGATAAGCAGTCTGATTGGTTGATGCTTTGGGGCACGATAACTTCGGTTATAATAAAGTGAGAGCGACGAATATAGATTCATTATATCATTACCTTGACTAAGTTCGATGGTGAAAATGTTCTGCTTAGGTTAAGGAGCGATAAGCAATTTGATTGGTCAAGACTTTGGAACATAATAACTCTGCTTTTAATTGAGGTAGAATGTTTAAACTTGATGTAGATGTTCATTAGGTGAATGTCTTGATTGAGTTCAATGATTAACATTTCGAGCTGAAGCTAAGCAGAGCTAATCAATTTCATCTGATGGAGAGTGATGAAACTTAGTGTATAGTTTGATTGCTCGATACTTTTGAAAAAAATAAATGTGCCATTAATATGTGTCATCTATTTATTTTGGGATTTCGGCGGGGGACATCAGCCTCACTGTTGGCTTTTTTTGTGTGTTTTGTATATACCCCGATGTAACTGGAAGCTTTTTCAAGAGTTTTGCATTGTAAATTCAAGAGCTTTGTATTCCTATTAAATAGAATCGGTTTATACCCTCAAGGAAGTAGGGTCGCGCAAATTCGAAGCGAATATTAGGTTTTGTTTTGTGTCCTGTTCGAAATTGTTGATTTTGAGAGCTTCTTTGAAAAATGTCTTATTTAAGATTGGTAAAATGTGTTCAGATCATTCATTATCATTTATCTTGAGTGAAATAATATATTTTGATTGTGTGAATTACCTTTTTCTTTTTGTGATGTTTAGAAACGTTTATTTTGCTGTCCGCATGACTTCAGTAATCATACCATAACGTGATAAGATGACAATTCCATATATGACCATGAGTCTTATCTATTGTCGACCCCTATATAACAAGGAGACGAGCAGGGAGGAAAAGAGAGGCATGGACGAGTGCATGGACTCACATGAGTTCAGCCGTTTCCTTGGTGGAATGGTGGATTTAATATAGTTATGTACCGTCCGGATGTGTTACTGTCGTAGTCTAGTTTCTGTTTAATATATGTTCAGGTTGTGTTTATGTAGCTGTGTTATATTCCGTTCCGATGTAAATAAACCCTATATGTACGAAACTGATCTCTGTTATCACTAAGATAGTGTTACAGTACACCTGCCAACTGCTGCCATTTTGTTACATTGCAGCAAGATACCTTTTAAAGAGGGGGGACGAATGGTTAACGCGTGCGCATTGTATCATAAGGTCTCTCATTGGCGTGGTTTCGATTCCCCGGTTGTATGTGACAAGTAGTAGGGTCGCCTGGCCAATCTTGTGGGTTGTTCTCCAGGACCTCCGGTTTCCTCCCACTGCTATAGACCCCTACGCGCACGTAAATTATTGAAATACACTTGAACCATATGTTAGTCCCGAAATAACGTAGTTTTTGTCGAGTGGACTTTAAATCCCACCTCTCCTTGAAAATACCAAAGGGCCAAATTCTTATGAAAACAATTAAAAACAGTGCTATTTTGTTCAGCCAAAAGGATTATTTTTTTTTGAATGTACAGTTAAGATTTAGTGTTATTATTTATTTTAATTTTACTGTGCACTTTTAAGTTAAATGTAATGTTATATGTTTTTTAAAATTTAAGATACAATTGAATTTTAAACAGGCTTATAACAGTTTGCAATTAACAGATTCGAACCTATTGGTTTATCTTTATGAATAAGCCAAATCTACACATACCAGTTAATTCCTTGCACTTAAAACGGCTCTAGGTGTCCAAGGATACATTTCAAATAGATGTGCTAATGTATATATTGTACAGGCCTATTAATGGAAACTGTCCATTAAAGCCAGTGTACAAGAAAATATGTATTAGAAATCTGTAGTATAGTCTTTATATCCATGGCGTTAGGTATGAAGTCAATTTAAACATGACAGTTAAGCCTGCGGTCTGTAAAAGCAAATAGTCTCCTACTAGTGCTACTCCTAGAACTGACCGCTACGCAAGATACTCGCGCATTTTGCAAGAGATGGACGGAGACCTGGTAAAGTCGATAGAGCTCGTCCCCACATCATATTTGAAAAGAAAATTAGTAAAAAAAAACTGTAGCCCCTACCGAACGCAGAAGGTTTTCGGCAAATTGGGTTTACTCCGGCACAGAAAGTCGCGGAACGTTGAATATGGGTTCGTCTTCTATAAAACCCAAAGCTTCAAACCAAATTTAAAAACGATCTGTTAAAGTCTGTAGCCACTGTCGCATTCACAACCTTTTGGAATTGGTATAAACCCTGAACGAAAGGTCTCGGAATGCTGATTATCGACCGTCATGACACCAACACCTCAATCCAATATGAAAATAATCTGTTAAATTAAAAACTATAACCTCTATCGCGTTCACAGGGTTTCGGAAAAGGGATCATAACTCCGGAAAGGTCCGATACCCACCAAAATCACATTCATCAGAGATCATATGTACCTTAAAATATAGTTTTAAGTGTCACCTTATTGGGCTCTAGAGGGCCCAGAATTTTAGTACGTATTTGACATTTGGCGTGACAGAGAAGGGCCATATCCCAAGGAGCTCAAGTCTGATGCGCACCGATATCGAACCCATTCAAGATCCTCAACACTTAACTTCTGAATCGGATAAAATACGCACATCAAAATACATTAGTATATATTTCACATTTTGCGTGAAAGAGAGGGGCCATATCCCAAGGAGCTCAACTCTGATGCGCACTGATATCGAACCCATTCAAGATCCTCAACACTTAACTTCTGAATCGGACAAAATACGCACATCAAAATATATGTTAAGTTTCATCTGGATCGGACAACCAGGATCCACAAAATATACTCTTCAAAAAAAAACCAAACAAATGCACAGCCCGCTTTTCATCATATTTTATTTGAACAGGGTCGATGTTTCCATAAATCTTACTTGTTTTAATGTCACTATGTAAGGATAAAAGAAATTCATTATTGCTTTTAAATGTAGGTTCACTAATTCTAACTGGTCATACTTTTTGCCGAAATTTGGTTTCGCTTGATTGTACCAAGACACACGAGTTTAACAACTGCTCAAGCTTTTCGTATGAAACCCAAATCTAAGGCCTTAAAATCCGGGGGTTCTCGGTTTCAAAATCAGTTGCATACCCAACGAGCCAAGTGATGCCACATCTGAACGAAGACCGACGCAACAACGCTATTGGTTGGTTACAAGCAGGTGAATACCAGACAGATGTAGCAAGGCTGCTGAATGTTTCGCAGGGTACCATTTCTCACCTTTCGAATAGGTGCTGACAGCGAAGATCAACACGTGACCACCCAAGCTCACGCCAAACAAGAGTGACCTCACTTGCCCTGGATCGTCACATCCGGTTCCGTTATTTGCGGAAACGGTTCACATCAGCGACCTCTACTGCAGCCGCAATTCCTGGACGGCGTATCCTCCTAGACCAGATAGTCCATAGACGCCTACGTGAAACCGTATTATGAGCCGGACATCTCATTAGAGTTGAGGTTTTGAAATAGGCCGACACCGTCAGTGGCTTCAGACACACAGGTTATGGCCACACAAACGCTGGAGAACAGTTTGGTTCAGCGACGAGTCGCGGTTCCTGTTGTAACGAGGCGATTGTAAAGCGAGGGTATACCGACGATGAAATGTCACTATGCGTTTCTTTTTTTGAAGAGTATATTTGTACATAAATTATTTCACATTTTGCGTAAAAGGCAGGGGCCATCCTATGTTCCAGAGAGTTCTTTATGGGTTTGTCATGTGAATAAAATTATATGTAATAGGTAAATAACATTTAGAAAAAAACCCAAAAACCTGCAATAGGTAGATTTAGGTCTCACATAATGCATATTTAAGAAACATTTTATTATGGGTAAATAATCATGCAAACAACAGATCGTTATAAACATTACCTGTTTTCAGTGTAAAAACTTCATTTCCAACATCATCGACCCATGTCTCCGTTTCATTTAGATTTACATCAAAAAGTTGACATTCTCGTTTATTTTTGTTAAACGTATATGACACACACCTTGATTCAATTTCACATTCCAAATTACACAAACTTCGCTCATCAGCATTATAAGTTTTAAAAGATGCTGCAACCGATTTATCTAACTTTATCAAACTGTATTTGATCAAGAAGTCATTGGTATTGAAACTGTTTGATAAACTTGGCACCCAGTACGTTAGGATGATACAATTAAGTATGTTCAAGGTCCAACCCTTCTTCATCATTTTAACAACTCATATGCATATAATTGAAAGTATTTTCCTCTCCAAATCAGTTTCGACATTATCGGTCATTTGTTATGAATAAAAGTCACGCTTGATAACCATAACTACCGTCATAATAGCTAGTCATGGTTCAGTAATTCACGAATCAATACTAATTTTCGTTAGCGTATTCATTAGGGTTTAATTGTAAATCATGTTTATTCAAAATCACTTTATTCTTTTTAAAAGAACCTATCTATCAATATCGCATGTAAAACGAACCACCTTTGTGAATTGAGGAATGCAAATCTGGTTTGGAGTAGCACATAATCTTGCAATTCGGAATGTTAACACAGTCAGATCACGGTAAGAAATGAGAATGTTTTCACGAGATTGTAAACCACCACAGAAGAAAAAACAAATCATCAAAATGAGAATGTTACAAATCAAGCTTTTATGGGGCAGACATGAGTTAGAATAATCACATCGCTGTTATCATAGGGTCCATTTGGGCCCCATTATTATTTCGAATTTTTTACACACACATGTATTTGAGTTATAAGGGCAGAGGTGTGTGTTTTTGCATTCATATGTGACATCTGACAACAATATAATTGTTACACAGAAACGTTATTGACATATGGACAATATTTAATAATTCTCACAAAACTGATTATGTGAAAAAGAGGTAAATGGAAATTCACGCTTGATATACCAAAAACATTTAATATTAATTTTTGGTATTTGTAACGTGCATTTGAAATCCATCACAATGTCCATTTAATAAAACTCCAACAAAAACATTATCTGGAACACCGGATTATATGTGGAGCTCGAAAAAGAGAACACATCACACCCTATATGAAAGATCTTCATTGGCTACCAGTAAAATCCCGCATCTCTTTTAAGATACTATGCAACACATACAATTCGCTATACTCCGATTCCCACCCAGTCTATCTGAAAGAACTTCGCACATACCCTTGTAATTCTGCAAAACTCTGGAACAATCTTCCTGTGACCATTAGACGATCAAATTCATATTATATATTTAAGCGTAAATCGGATAGTGTTATGATTAGTCTTGTGAAGCGCTTAGGAACATTTGATATGTAATGTAGCGCTATATAAATGAAACAATAATAATAATAATAATCTAAGAAACGAAACGTTTTGGACATTACAGCAACTGTTTTTTTCTCTTTTGATATTCGAGGATTTTATGTAGAGTCCGGTATAGTTTCCCTGGACAGGGGTGTTGCTAGCTTCTTTGTATTCTGAAATTGTCGTACCTCCCTTTCACTAGGCGGCCCTACTGTGTACTTTATTTTGAATCGACCAGTGTAGTGGAACGCAGATTTGGCACTGGGCTTCCGCATTCATGACATCGACGGCTTTTCTTGGAATATATTAACTATTCGCGACTAAACAAATTTGAAAACTTTCCGGAAACAAACACAAGTGAAACCTGTAAATATCATTTCAGAACGTTATATCGGCTATTGAGATCGGTATGGGTTTCCTGGGTGGTGCTGTTTGCAACACGGTCGCACATTACCTTGTCTGCTTCACGTTGTGTTTCAATTATGCACCGCAAATGGACGTTCCCATAGACTCCATTATGATGAAAAATTAGAAACACATGTCGATTACATGTCATTATCTTACCATTTTGTCCAATTGAATGGTATCCTAACTTTCTAAACGAGCAGCTCTCTTTTTAAATGTTAATACGTCCTCGCCCAGGAATGTGTCACTAAATACCAATTATTTGATTTGTTAACTTTATGACAGAAATATGCACTTTATTCATGCTTGAGATGACGAGAGACTTACCAAACTATGTTCTGTTTATGTAAACTATAAAGAGTAAAGAGAAATGAAAGTATGGTCTGACAACCCCAGTTTTAATATGTTTAGTTTAAAAATGTATAAGTTCGATACTAATTTTAGTAGCATTGTGGATCACTTTCATGCTGTATGCAATTGTTCTACATGTAGACGCCATGTAGTTATTGTGATCTAGGGATATAAACAAAAATCATTAAATATTGCATGCAATTTTATTTATATCTCGTCTAGAGCAAACAATTGTATTCCAATTTTATTGGAATTTAAAATGTATGTTAATATCCTTAAGATCCAGGATGAGTTAGATATTTTTCACGAATCGGACTGTAACTTCCTGGATTATTTCTCCTGATTGTTCGAAAAGCTCGTGGGCCCTCCGGATGTCACAATTGTCATTTGCCTTTAAAAAAACCGTTCAGATTTAACTTCGTTACATCATAATCACGGAAAATAGGGCGGTAATTTCTCGTCAAAATGGCCCCTCCCCTTTAAGCAAATAGTGACAAAGCATACTAATGTTGTAAACTCTCTAGAATCAAAAGATCTCGGATTACTCAAAATGTGAAATATGTACAAAGTTTGTGGACCCTCCAGAACTAGGTCCCAATTGTCCGATTCAGATGAGATTTAACATTATTATATGTTAAAGGGGAAGGCCAACGACGATGCGTGAACAACATGAGATGCCTTGCTTTAAAATTTAATCCCCATAGACTTTTTCAAGGGCACTTTGAAAATACCAGTGCCACGCTCCAGTTTGGATAAGGCCTTTCTTACTTAGGCCTAATTTAAAATTATCACAATGATTTATTTTTTTCCCCAAGGGAAATACAATTGGCTACTAAATCTTCTCACAGTGTGCTTATCTCATATATGTTATATAGGTACAGTAAACTTTCATTAATATTAATTATAAGTTAATAAAAAGTGAATTTCAAATATATTTGAGTTGGGTCTTGAGTTATGCCCCCATCCTGCACAAATGACAATGGGAAACCACGTCGGAAAATCCCGACGAACTTTACCAGCCAATGCAGGGATCAAAATATGTAATACAGGTGTTTTTGGTGTAGGTTTTTATTTGTTTGGGGTAGGGGTGGGGGTCATCTAATTTATTATTTTGCCGTGATAAAATTAAACTGATGTTGTCTCCAGGATCTAAACGTATTTTTACATCTTTCCTAATACTAGAAAGGCAAGATTTTATTATTGAGATTGTACAATCATTATATTTACAGTATACTGGTGGACCGTCTCTCCAGTCAGTTTGGTATCAGAGACGCTGTAAATCCTATTTACAAAATCGATCGCAGAAAGTGTTAATAGGCAAAACAGTATCACCACCAGTACTGTTTAAACATGGTGTGCCACAAGGCTCTGTTTTGGGCCCACTGTTGTTTATGCTCTATTCTGCATCTGTATCTAACATCATTGACCGTCATTCCTGGATAAGCATGCATATGCAGATGACACTCAGATAATTGGAAGTTTCGGGATATCAGCATCTTTGCAGAAATTCGAAAACATAACTGCATGTACCAAATCGATTAAGTCATGGATGACCACTAATATGCTGAAACGTAATGACAAAACTGAGGCAGTTTTAAGAGGCACTAAACATCAGCGATCAAACATACATGAACAATCCATAACGATCGGAGACTCAGATATAGCTTTCTCTTATTTCTCCCGCGGAAATGCTTCCATCGAAAGTGGGCCCAACAGTTTAAGCCACTGAACTTACAATCGTTTTGAATAATGCCCATACGTCACTTACTATGGTAGCCTCCAAATTTAAGAATTATAATTTTAAAACGTTATACTGTAAAAATGCGGAAATTTAAAAGTTTCAATAATCTCGCTGATGGCCACAATATTTCCGATTTCAACCTGGTTGGTTTACATAGAGTAATGCTTCTTTAACCTCTTACTATAGACTTATTAATTCATTTACGAATGGAATTCTTTCCGCACAATTTAAACAAAACAATACGTGTTCACTCTTTTTTATACGCCCACATTTTCATGTGGACGTATATTGTCGTCGCCCCTGTCCGTCCGTCCACAATTGTTTGTGAACAGTCTACAGGTCACAACTTGTATCCGATTTCAACGAAACTTGAAATTTCGGTTTATCACCCTAAGATCTCGGTTCCTTTCGATATTGGCATGTATCGGACTGTAACTTCATGGATTATGGCCCCTGATTGTACGAAAAATCACGTTTTAAGCTTGTGAACACTGTAGAGGTCACAATTTTTATCCGATTTGGCTTAAACTTGAAATGTATGCTTATTGTCGTCGCCCCTGTCCACCCGTCCACAATTGTTTGTGAACAGTCTACAGGTCACAATTTTTATCCGATTTCAACGAAACTTGAAATATAGGTTTATCACCCTATGATCTCGGTTTCTTTTGATATTGGCATGTATCGGACTGTTACTTCATGGATTATGGCCCCTGATTGTACGAAAATCACGTTTTAAGCTTGTGAACACTGTAGAGGTCACAATTTTTTATCCGATTTGGTTTAAACTTGAAATGTATGCTTATAACCCAAAGATCTCGGTTCCTGTCGATGTTCGCGCATATCGGAACGTAACTTCCTGAATTATGGCCCCTGATTGTACGAAAAATCGCGTTTTTAGCTTGTGGACCCTATAGAGGTCATAATTTTTATCCGATTTAAAAAAACGTATTATTATATCACCGTTACACCCTCAGTACGACTGAGTTCGAATTTCGTGAAAATCGGCCCAAAACTGACAGACAAAATGGCCGCCATTCGTTTTCAAACAGCGTAAAAATATGGTATATCAAGGTTGTGGACCCTATAGAGGTCACAATTTTTATCCAATTTTGTTGAAACTTGAAATGTAAGTTTATAACCCAAAGATGTCAGATCCTTTCGATATTCGCGCATATCGGACCGTCAATTCCTGAATTATGGCCCCTGATTGTACGAAAAATCGCGTTTTTAGGTTTTGGACCCTATAGAGGTCATAATTTTTATCTGATTTAAAAAATCGTATTATTATATCACCGTTACACCCTAAGGACGGCTGAGTTCGAATTTCGTGAAAATCGGTCCAAAACTGACTGACAAAATGGCCGCCCCTCGTTCTCAAGTAGCGTAAACATATGGTATATCAAGGTTGTGGACCCTATAGAGGTCACAATTTTTATCCGATTTTGTTGAAACTTGAAATGTAAGTTTATAACGCAAAGATCTCGATTCCGGTCGATATTTGCGCATATCGAATTGTAATTTCCTGAATTATGGCCCTTGATTGTAGGAAAAATCATCTTTTTAGCTTGTTCTCTATCCATCTCACGAAAATGTGGGCGTATCCTGCCTGGCAGCCGCTTATTTATTAATATACTACATATACTCTGCCTGTTGTTTTAAATCTTTTATATGATTTTTACTTTATTTGTTTCTGTTTGATGACATTAGTGCCATACTAAATTACAGTTGAACAAAATGGGTCAGCCCTATTGAAAATATCTATTTCTTGGGAGGAAATATTCATACATTTAAAGCTCAATTACATTTATTATATAGAGAAAAAAACCAAAAGTTTAAATGATATTAGTATGTGGATGTGTCGGTCGTCATACTACATCAGTATATATGGCGTCATACTACTTTCAATGGGCTCATTTAACATTTTGATATCATATTGTTATGTGTTCATAATACATATAGGGTTTTAAACCAACCGTTAAGGATTTTCTTGTACATTGATTAGGCGAATGTCGGCCATTCCGGATTTTACGAATTTTTACCGCTGTCCGGTACGCAATATTTGGTAACCTTTTGGGATGTTATAAACGCAAAAATGCATAAAACGTTTTCTTGCAATTTTTTGATTGATTATATATCTTCAGTATGTGTAGATTCGGAAGCTGTATGATGTTACCCTGGCATCCTCGGGGATATTAAAATAACAGGTCTCCGGTTCGATCATACTGGTTTTCGCCGAGTTAGTACCCCGGAAGGTTCCAGTGTGGTTCCCCCTTCTCGATGTTATAGTAATGCCAGATTACAGTGTCTTCCCGACCGAGTTCAAACTAAACACGAAGGTCCCGTGTACATTTTGGCGTGCACGTCAAATAACCCTGGAAAATATTTCTCTCATAGGTCTTTAAACTCAATTTCATTTTATTACTGAAACGCCCAAACACGAACACTAATAGGCAGCCATCTTTAATTTTGTTTATTTCAGATTTGAAAGAAACATGTTATATTTATTGAAATGGTTAATAACTCTAAAGATATACAAATAATTTTAATTATTTTATTTTCATTTGTTTTATCCCAAATAAATTATTATGGGTAATCATTAAATTCTTAGCGTAATTTCAATTAATGTAACATTATACTCATGTACGTCTTGTTTATGCATTAACGGACGTTTTACAGACAAGCCGGCCGTTGGTTTTATTATCACATGGAGTATTCTTCCATTGGCCATTAGAAATAAAGAGTCTTGCACACTCTCCATCGGCGGCAACAGCACCCGTTCCTTGTCCAGAAGCCCATGGTGCGTACGTTGTAGTTTCTCCATCTTGCCACTCAAACTGATTACTTGCCGAACTGTACTTGTATGCTGAATAAAAATAATCGAGCAATTATTTCCAATGTCCAAAATAACCTCATTTACATACATAGAGAGATTCTGACGTAATATTTGGTCGTTTGGGGTGCATGTTAAACCCATCGTGATATATAATAATAAATTTTATTCGTACACTAAGTACCATAAATATAAAACTAGGTTCTCGATTAATACATAATTGATTAATTATTTCATTTAAGTTTATATATTCAGATGGTGAACAATCTCTTAAATCTATGTATTCTCGAATAGCATTTCCTATTCTCTTATCATTTTCCTTCCAGGAACTTTTATCGTGACATTTATTTACAATATTTAACAATGACTTACGTTCTAAATTTTATTTTGTTATATTATAATAATATGACAAGTAATTGATATTGTTGCACATAGTAGACTGAGTTCTCAGCAACACAGTACGTCCACATATTTGAAGACATAAATTACTGCTAGTATAATAGACTATGATAATACTTTTTAAAACGTTTATGAAGCTGAGTTTCAATTGAGAAGTCTTGGTATATAACATTCAATATTCTATTGTGTGTTCTTGGGGAAATGTTGAATGCTTTCCTAATCTGTTTTCTCCAAACTACGTAAAAGCTCTCTGATGCCCTTTGTGAAAAATCCCATAGTTGGCTCCCATACAGTGATTTTATCACTTCGTGTCAAATCATTAAGCGGCTGTACTAATTTCAAACATATTAGCATTAGACTATTGTTTGATGCTTTGCACTCCATTTGGCTATAATTCAGATAATGGTCTTTTGTGGCGTCTTCGGTTTACACAATTGTTTGTTGTATTACAAGATCAAATATTAATAGAGTAAGGGAAGTTTTAATATTGCTATTAACAAAACCGAACTTCATCCTTGTTCTCAAGTGAAGAGTGGCAACAATAAGGGGCTGCAATTCAAGTGTAGCTCTTTATAGATGCATTCAGCCGGTTAAATTAAGGAAACAACACAGTTCTTACCAAGTAATACGGCACCATTCTTTTTTGGGTTAAAGTCAGACACAAATGTTCTGACTGCTTCGTTTTCTTCCGCATTTTCGATGGAGAGAATTGACATGAATTCACTGAAATTAATTTTGAAAGCATATCTAAGAAACTATTCAATTTAGTTAAACAGGAATTCCATTTGGTTACAATATTATGTTTTATAATGTTTTGCAAATTTTTAAATTATCTCTTTGTCGACATATCGTCATCGGTATTGGCTATTCTTTCGCAACTCACTAGCGCAACTTGGAATGATGGGGAATTCGCGAAATAATAGTAATCTGGAATTATTAATATATATTATCAATATAACAGCTTAATATACTAAGAATGCATTATTTGCTCGTGTCCGCTGGAATTGGAGTCCGCTATAACTTGTATGACGAATCTTAAAACTCAAATTTTGCGTAAAATTGGGTAGCTGTGTATATTTAATTATGTATTGAATTATCATTATGTACACATTTATGTATTAGATTGTGCATTAAACTGTGTAGTATTACTATATTCGCTCGGTTTAACAAAACTGTGGAAATTAATGTGATAAATTTGACTTACCCGCTACAAAACTCCCCTGCTTCTGTATACGATTTCACAGTTACATCCTCGAATAAATAACAGCTATTGCCGATATGTTTCCAACCTAAATACAAAATTGGTGCAAATCAACCGCAATAGTAAACATTTAGTTGATGAAAGAGGTTATTCGCAACCACAGAAGGGTTATTGGTAGGATTGGGCAACTTTTAGTGGGACAATCTATATACTAGACAAGCACAAGGGTTAAGTTTAAGAATTTGAGACGGATTAATAGAAGCTTTATAGCTTGTTTCTGAAGACAAATAATTTATTATGTATTGTATATATACTAAGCAGCAAACGAAACGCCAGGTTGGTATGTTACTCTGAATAAACGCATTGCATAAAACTTGTCAAATGTTTTTATTGTATATTTGTGACCACATCTCCAACTTTACCTGAGCAATAAGGCTCCTTCCCAAACACAGAATTGAACCCAGGAAATGTTCTCAAAAACGCAACCTGACTTCTGAGATGGTAATGTGTTCTCCATGTTCACCGGGACCAGCCCTATAAAATACACCCCCATACCCGGTTGAATCATTCACACTTCAACGTCAGCAGCATGCCACAACTCACGACAGCTCAGAAGAATCAGGCGCGTGGAAGACTCGACCTCGACACTGGCCACACTGCCCAAGCCATTGCCAATCACTTCCAGGTCAATGTTCGGACCATCTACAGTATTCAGCAACGCTTTCGGGCCACAGACACCACGGAGGATCGCCCCCCCCCCCCCCCAGCTGGTAGACCAAGGATTACCACAAGGCGACAAGACCGCCATGTTGTGCGACAGCACGTGAAGAATCCCTTCACACAGGCAGACAGTGAGAACACACGGAAGACCCATCGGTATCGATACAGTGCGCCGACGTCTCACCAAAGAGAACATCCATTGCCGTAGACCTTACCGTTGACCGATCCTCACCCCTTGCCATCGACGTGGACGCCTACAGTTTGCCAAACAACACCAGGACTGGCGACACATGGTTTGGGGGTGGAATCGGAATGAACCAGGGAGTGGGTCCTGTGGTGTTCCAAAATCTTGGTCCAGGGAGAGGAACCGGCATCACAGCAGTGAGCTACATTGATCAAATTCTCAGACCCCACGTCATACCACATTTCGCACGTCATCGAAACAATGTTTTCCAGCATGACAACGCCCGTGCCCACACCGCAAGAGGGACTTTCTACGGCAGAACGGTGTCAAAGTCAAACGCGATTGAACATCTTTGGGATGAAATTCAGATGAGACTTAATAGCGTAGTACCGAGACAAACACAGTCGATGGATTGCGCCAGGCTTTTCTGAGAGTGTGGCTCCAGGTGCCAATGGCGTTCATCATTCGTCTGGTCCACTCCATATACAGACGCTGCGCTGCTGTTATTGACACTCGCGGTTGACACACCAGATACTGATGTATAGACTGTGTACTGACTATAAATCTTCTCGTAATGTCTTGAAATTGTGATGAATTAATCACTAATGTGTCAACATACTGTTCACAAAAAATTGCTTTGATCCATTTAGTAAGTCCTTTTCTAGAATTATTTGATTAAAGTGCCTCTCTGATTTTGAAATCGTACTGACGTTTTGTTTTTGTTTGCTGTTTAGTATCTATAGTATGTTATTTTATGTTTTAACAATAAATACTGTTTAAATCAAGTTTAAAAAAACTGGCGGATGATTTATATTATAGAGAATTCCCTATATTATAGAATACACATTTTGTACACAAGTATGCTTATTTCCGATAATATATATCAAACTGATATCTTTGATATAAACATATAGATGTATATACAGCTTTTAATGTTTTAAAATGATTACCTGTTCGGCAAGGTGTTGTGGCATAATCTGTAAATATTAATAAGCAGTCATTTAGTAGTAGCATTTAAAGTCATAAATTTCACAAACATTATTCAATTGACATCCCATACCCATATTCTTATTTTTAAAATGACAACATTTCAGATTCATATTCTTATCAAACGGACACAAGTATTACGAGTTTAAACAATTTCACTCTTCACTGATTTACCGGCCCTTGCCGCAAGAGGGAAGTGTCCAAAATGTATTGTCTAAAACACTGGAGGACAGTAATTAGATAATGCCTAATGGGGAGCAAGCTGTGTCATTTGTTAGTGAGATACCCTCCTAAGTTAAAGGTAAAAGAAAATAGAAGTTTATGTTCTTTGTCAATAGGACCCCCCCCCCCTCAATACAGTGGAAGTAATACTTACAGCTATACGCAAGAAGGTAAATCAGAGCAAAATTAACTACTACAGATAACCAATTCTGAATCCTAATTTAATTTGAAAAATTGATTATTCAATCTAATAAACATATATTCCTTATAGTCATCGTTGAGTTTATGAAACATTTTCGACATCTGTTAGAATTAGCCAAGGAATTGGTATCATTTGTCATCTGTATATCAATGAACAATAACTTGCTTTCGAACAATATCACCCAAGTCCATTAATATAGGGTCAAGGGCCGAGTCTTGCGGTACACCATATTGTAAAACTTAATTCAGAAAGACAATGACTATGTACAACAATACCCTGTGTCCTAATAAAATAACCTTCTAAAAGTTTCGGTACTCAAAACTAAGTCAAAGACGGTTTAATTGAATATAATGATCAATGGTATCAAAAGATGCTACAAAATACATTAGCATTTTAAATAATAATAATAGGGTTATCGAGTGAAAGTAAAATATCATTAAAGAGAAACTGTCTATTCATGACTGTGTTAAACATCTGACACCAATGTTCTTATCATGTCTCTATATTTCTTCCTTTCTTATTGTTTTTATAGTTATATGGAAGTAGACTTACCGAAAAGACAAATAGCTCCATTTTTGCTGCCTGACGTCCTGCTTATTGGGTTGTAATAATTGTCGAACTGCATCTCTAAAAACAGTTTGGCAAAATACTATTAAAGGTCCAGCAATAGTTAATTGGCTACGGGAGCAAAGCTGTGAAGTGGTAACGTATTCATTTTAACGTTAAATCTCCAAGAACAACATTTTTTGTAACATAGAATATTAGTGGAAGTACATATCTCAAGGCTTAACCACGGGGGAACGCATTCGCAATCATCTGCACGTGATACGAATTCTTATTCCTAATATTAAGTATTTCTACCAGTAATAGCAGTATCACAACAGTAGTAAAATACACCGAAAAGTACTTCTGGCAATAGTGAAACAGTAGCAAAGTAACATGTATTACTTTAGAGGGCCTTGCTACATTGGAAATATCATAGTTAAAAAGGGAGCCGCGGTGGCTCAGTAAGGCGTTGGCTCGTTAACCTGGAGCCCCCCAGGTTCCATCCCCGGTGTTGGCCGAGAAGGTCCATGGGATTTTTCGGCGTGGTGCCCCCCTTGACGTTCTGGTAAATTAACATTGAGTGTTGGACTTCCAAATAAGAGTAGTCTGTAGCGTTGCTGTCCAGGCGAAATTTTCTCTTTAGTACATTACAAGGTGTATACAATCCTTCATTAGTTTAAATGTCTACATACCCATGAAAGTTTTCGAACTGTCACCTACTTCATCAACCCAATAATCTTTCTTTGTTTCTCCAAATCTATAAATATGACTTCTTATTTCACGCTGCAAACATTCAAAGACAATAAATATATATTTAAAAGTGGAAAAAGTTATTTTTATCGAATTTTATATTTGACTAGCAGGATACCCGGCTTCGCTCGGGGGTCATAACTCCGAAACCGGAAGTGGTAGACTAACGCCACCTGGCTTATGTTACTCCCCGGTCCGAGCTACCCCTATACCCCAAATTTCAGACTCGGGGCAGACCTAGTGTAGCCGCCAACCCCGAACAGACAGACAGACAGACAAACAGACAGACAAACGACATTCACAAATATTAGTATAGAAGATTGATAGATAAAGTCTTGGATTACGATAAACAATTTCACCAGTTTAAACCCCGATAAAATAAATGCCCCGTAAGAAAAGGTTGGTTCAACTTGAAATATTTATGCGTAATCTATGCTACTTACTTGGCTGCCAAGATCGGGTATTGGTGCCAAAATTCCTCCCATTTTATAGCAGAGATATTTCGATTTGATATAACTGTCAGACTTGTTGATTACAGCATAACATTTCCCTCCACTTCCTATACGATATCCGGCATTGTTTGTTCCACATGGTTGTGGCACTGGAAATATAAGAATAAAACAATCTGTTTAATGAAAATAATCTAAAATCTACTTCTCCGATCTACAAACTTCCAATTACGTGTATCCTGGGTGTATCTTTAAATGAAATACTAGTATCCCGGATGTTTCGATGTCTCTTTAGATGAAATACTAGTATCCTGGGTGTATCTTTAGATGAAATATTAGTATCCCAGATGTTTCGATGTATCTATAGATCAAATACTAGTATCTCGGATGTTTCGATGTCTCTTTAGATGAAATACTAGTATCCTGGGTGTATCTTTAGATGAAATACTAGTATCCCGGATGTTTAGACGTATCTTTTAATCACTTATTGTACTTAAGATCACAGGTATGAGAAGATATGTACCAATTATTTAAACCACCTCACCAACCTACCTTTGTCAGAATCAAATGTGTGACAAGTCTGAGTCAGCTCGGGAGCTGTAATCAGCAGTTCCGCTGGATCAACAGCACCACGTCCCTGTAAACACACGTCTTCAAATATTTATAAATTTCTACAAAGAATGCTTTCAAGAATATTATGGCAATATTAAAACAGTATTGCCTTATATATTTAAGCACCCTCGGTTAACAGCGATTCTTTAACTGCTCTAAAATCGAAAGTCCGATTCATGCATTTAAAAGGGAGACCACTCTTTACAGTTTTAAATGATTTATATTATTTCCATCTTATCTTTAAGCATATTATATATTGATTAATCACGTGGGTAGTCAATTTAAATTTGGAAACTTTTGTAATGGGGACAGGCCTACTCTCCATCGCATTACTACTGCCAGGGATTCAATCAGCGCACAAGTTTAGTGTCGAGTGGACCTCGGTTTTGCCTCCCCATCCGAACGAAAAGACGATGTTACTTTCCAGGTCCGCCCATCCTCCGCCTATGACAAGGGGTAAGTAGGCTGAAATATCACGAGACCACTTGGTTAGTCTACAGGGCCATACACAATAGAGCAATCGTGGCCCCGTTTGGATTTACAATCTTCTTCAACGTGGTATTCAAAATGACACCAAATTCGTACAAAACACAATTTTTAAGATACACTCTAAAAAACGTTTCAACAATGGGTGTAAAATATATGTCATCTTGTCAGACATTAGCAACGTTTTGCCAGTAGTCGATTGTGGAAGAGATAAAGTGGATAATTACATCAATCTCAGCTGGTACACAAGGTGTTGATGGCGGAGTTATTGGATCCTGAAATAAACAACATTAATTTTGTTATTAAAAACTTTACTAAAGTAGTAAAGAACTGGACCAGCGATTAGACCACAGGATAGTGTCACTGGTTTATGTAGCTGCTTTGACATTGTGTATCTTTGTTTATTTGGGCGCTGAAGCTATGGTACCCTTGCAACTGAAATGGGGTTTAACGTCCTGTTGTTCTGCACCGACTTGGCTAATGAAGGTGGACATACTCCATAAAGTGTGCTATGAGGCAAATGTTGCTCGGACTGCGGCGCTTCGGCCTACTCTTACATCGAATTCCAACTGTCCCTGGATCTTTTACGTTTAAGCCAATGTGTACCCGGTCCTCGGGGTTTTGTACTATCCAAAGGACTTCTCAGGCCCTCCATCCTGCACCACTGACAAAGGGAAACCATGCTGGAAAATCCTGATGAACTTTCGTGGCCGACACCGGGAGAGAACCCGCGACCTCGAGAAAGGCGAGCCAACCATCGTGGCTCTCGGAATACTGCTGCGTGCTTTCTGTTTGGCCGCTGAGGGGCATAATAGTGTCACATCGTTTGTCTGGAGCTGTACGATAGTATTACATGTTTACATAATTAAAACCTACCGGCGATTTGGGAGTAACTTTATACGGTCCATTGACGTAGGCGTCTTTGAAACAATCTATAGGATCGGTACCACCATCATTACGTTTAATTCGTATGCTTGGACATTTGGAAGCAGGACACTCTTCCTCGGAATTTTGTCTTGCTTCTGTTCCATCAAACCGGAGGAAAAATAACCTAAAATATTGTATGAAACATTGTGAATATTAGTATTAAAGTCAAAATTAGTAAACAGTCTTCGCTCCTTGAAATATCGTCTAAATAGGAAATCGCTACACACCCTATATTCTTCCTTCATTCTGTCACACTTTGATTATGCCGATGTTATCTGCGACGGGTGCACTGACTACTTATGTAATAATCTTGAATAGCTTCAGCTTGACGCACTACGCACTATTTGTGGGGCAGTTAAGGGTACTAGCCATGCTTCCCTCTACGCAGAAACTGGGTTTATTCCACTCAAAGAAAGACGAAATCGACATAAATTAAAACTACTTTACAAAATCATCAATAACCTAACCCCTCCTTATCTTAAGAATCTCATAAATCTAGAACCTGCAAACAAATATTCCCTTCGTAACGAAGACAAATTAAAAGTAACTCGCTGTCGTACTGAAATTTTTGCTATATCATTTATCCCATCCAGTATAAGGGAATGGAATAAACTCAGTACCCCTGCGAGGAATTCTAGATCTCTTAAAATTTTCTCCGATCATCTATCGAAATCTGATATCAAAGTTCCTTCGATTTATTATAACGGTCAGCGGAAACCTCAAATAATCCATTGTAAATTACGACTTCGTTGCTCTGACCTGCAGGGTCACAAATTCCTACGACATATTGCCAACAGTCCCGCATGCCTCTACGGTCATATATTTGAAGATCCCGATCATTACCTCCTGCGATGTTCCTTACATTCAATTGCACGAACAGAAACCATAGACAAATTACAACATGATTTTAAAAATATAAACTGTCTGTTATTCGGCTCAACAGCCTACAATCTTGATGTTAATTCTAATATTTTTATTCAGGTCCATAAATTTATAAATATATCAAACAGATTCTAATCTCATCTCGATCAAATAATATTTTATCTTCTCTTTTATGTATGTATAGTCTCTCTAATGCTGATTATTATTACAAGATTCTTACTGTGGTTGCATATGTATAATTATTAACTACTCTATATTCTGTACATTCTCATCCATTTTATTATATCTATATAATATGTATGCGTTTGCTAATTTTAACTATGTATATATGTTACAGTTAATATGTATAATCAGGGAATATGTATAATCCCTGAAAATTTCAGTGATTATGTATATTCCCTGATTCACCCAGTGAGTATGTATATTCCCTGAAATTTTCAGGGATTATACATATTCCCTGATAAAAGTCAGCAAATATTATACATATTCCCTGAATGCTTATAAATGAGATACCAACACAGTTTACAGTTGTTTTCTTTATCTATTATATCTTAACAACATGTTACCACATACACAAATGCATGCATCAAACATATGCATGTATGAAACATAGTTTATAATAAATGTTCTTATTTTGATATAATTTTTAACATTATGTGATCAAAGAACTACCTTTAATCATGGCTATTTTAATACGTAGAGAAGGATGAGTTTTCTTACCAATTGGTGCATACCTGAAGTGATCTCTGTTTGTTGTGATGACAATGTTTGCTACTAGTGTTTGTTTAGTGCTTTAAACAATCACTATTGTTAGTGTTTGTTTACATAACAATTAGTGTTGTTGTTAAACTGTTTCATTCTAGATTGTTTGTTTAAAGAAGGGGATTAATGCGTAAACAGGTGTTTTCTGCTTTCATAACATACCATTTACTGCTGCTTAATGAAGTTAATGATATAAAAGACATATCTGTGTGTGGATCCTCATCTTGTCTACGATATCACCTTAGGTGGAAGTGGACGTAAAACCCCAGAAACGAACGAACGTGGATCCTCACACGATATCACCTTAGGTGGAAGTGGACGTAAAACCCCAGAAACGAACGAACGAAAAGTGGATCCTCACTATTTCCAAAATGGATTCAGATAGAGAGGTACAGTTTAGAGATCAACTGTATCAGATGCACACTGTCAACAAGCGCGTCCTCATTCCCAAAGATGATTACCAGAAGATCGTTAGTGAGTTGCTTGATGCTAATTCTTCAAGCAAGAAGTCTCCACACCAGTACTACTTACTAAACAAGTATGAAGTTCTTGAATGTGGTGACGTGAAGAAGCTGATTCGCAAGAGAGATGGTAGTGAAGAACCCTTTTTGTATTAATAATAAATATGTATATACAAATTATCTAGGGAGAGGGGTTTTACATAGGCTAAGCCTGTTCCCCAATCCCATTCAGTCAACCTGAATAAAAAATATGGTTTAAAAAAAAAAAATTAAAGTCACGCTTTCGGTTTTTTTAATTTGTAATGTTACTTGCCAAAATGTACTTCGAAATATAATAATTTGCCTCAAAACAGGTAGGTATGGAAATAAAACTCATAATTTTCGTCTCCCCAATATTTAAGTGGGCCACTGGCCACTGCTTGGATATTAAACGGGCATTATGTAAGATTAGATTAAGAGCTGACAACTCTCGCTATAATAGTTAAAAATAGATAATGAAAACAGAAAATACTGAATATTTCAGCCAAATTGCTTCACTCTGAACCAAGATATGAACGATTCAATTTTCGGCTAGCCTCGATCATCATTACTAATGTTGGTTCTATAATATATATATGTCTCATTCGTATTTATTGATTCGGTTGTTTTAGTGTAACAAGTGTAACCGAAGTTCGGTTATTTGATCCAATTTTTCAACTGACCTACTCAAAATATTTAGCACATTTTCCCAGTATACTGTTTATTTTCTAACTATGCATATGATATACGATGACAAAATAATTTTTAAACTGATATATTGTCGGAAATAGCAAATTCCGCATCGATTATTTTAAAGGGTATTCACACGTTAATGCGGCTTGATCAATAGTTAGTTAATGTCCACTCGACCCAAACTGGGTTATTTCAATAATTGGCTTGCGCGTAGGGGTCTTTAGCAGTGGGAGGAAACCGGAGTACCCGGACAGGTTGGACAGGCGACCCTACTCCTTGTCACATACAACCAGGGAATCGAAACCACACCAGTTGAGGAAATCCACGAGGTTGAACCGACACTACACATTGAAAGTAGATATATATGCCGTTTAGTCTAATCTATGAAAATTGTTCATAGGTACATACCCGCGAGAATTGTCCCAGAAATAAGCTCTACCGGTTGTGTCTGCCTCAAGGTCCGACATACTGTCAACAGATATTGGGAGATTTTTGGTATCAATTGTGGGGTTGCTTCCAGTTATAGTAAAATCGGTAGTTCCTTTTGGAAAACAAAGTGCCAGACGAATATATGATCCACTGAAATAACAATCAGATATGGGAATTTAAAAATATGTTAAAATTAAAGTATCAATGTAAATGTAATGCTATGAGCTCCACTCTATTAAAAGAAATACAAAATGAAATGGAATGGGGTTTAACGTCCTACTGTTCTGTCCCAACTAGGCTAATGAAGCCGGGCATACGTCAATAATATATTGAAGCATTTTGGCAGAAAAAACCAACAAAATGGTTATCATTGAAGAACAAACATCGGCCAATATATGACACGTCACACGTGTGGCAGCTTAACGTATCACTGTAAAGTTATTAAAGAGGTTTGCAGTGAAGTTATATATTGTAGCCTGAACCCTATAGTTATATTCTTAAATTGGGTTACCTCCCATAGTTCAGTAAACAATAAGCGCACTAGCGAAGAAATACAGGTTTGTTTGTTTCTCCCCTCACAGATGTAACCGATTCTTATCTCCTCCACTGCTTGTAACTGTTGTGCTAAATATTATCTTACCCCCTCTACCCCGCATTGTTGTGCTAAACATTATTTTATATTGTCAGAAGGTGTTTGGGTTGATTCACATGAATTACCCCCCCCCCCCCGCCCCCGCCCCGCAGGTTTTGGAGACACATGATGCTAAGGCATCCGCATGAATACATAACAGTATAAAGCAATGCCCACAACGATAGTACTTACATTGCTAAATTATTGACTTTTACGGTTACATCAGTTGGATTGGTACCATTAAACATAGCAACATAGCCTTTGTTTTGCATAGAAAGATACTCTATACTCTTATCACCTGCATAAAAAAATATGATATGTTTATTAAAAACATCGGTTATCGCGTGCACGAGGATTTCAAAACGGGGGGGGGGGTGTATATCAACGGAAATTTGAGGAATATTGATTTCTCGTAACCCCAATTCTTCACACTAAATTGGAAAAACATCCATATAAACCAACTGTTGACGAACCGACGGGCCGAAAGGGTGATGGCATGATAAGAAACTCAAATATGGGCGAATACAAGTGTTGGTCTTTTAGCAATAAGAAAGGGTATGTCATAAGTTTTATTTATTGCTTTAGTCAAAACAGAAATGAAATGAAATGGGGTTTAACGTCCTTCTGTTCTGCTCCGATTACTCTAATGAAGACGGACATACGCTATGCGGGGAAATTTTTCCCAGGCAGCGACACTATGTCCTACTCTTATATCGAATTCCAACTGTCAAGGGATCTTTAACGTAGGAAAATCCCGATGAACTTTTTCGGGCAAAGCAGGGATCGAACATGCGACCTCTAGGCTAGCTAGCCAGCGCGTCTTACCCTCTCAGGCACTGTGGCTCCTAGTCAAGACAATATTCTACTTACAAAACACAAATTTTTCTTACCACGTAGAGCAAACGGACTGTCAGTTACATCATCTCTTACCATATACATTGGGTAATCAGTGCGTTTTGGCGACTTGAATACCCCATCGGAACCTTTAAAGAGTATCTGAATAATTTTAAATAAATGAAATTTAATGTAACAATATCAAAATGATTATCTGTGATAATTTTTAAATTGAAAGAGGCTATTCGAAACCGCACTAGGGTTTAGGTCGGGTTAGGTTGCCAAGATAGTATGACCAACCAACGCTCAATTTCAACCTAGTTTAGAAAGCAATGTCTTTTCGTGCATGGGGGTAGGGTGGGGGTGGTTAGCACGTGTGTGCTGTATCATAAGGCCTGTCATTGAGTCAACTGGCGTGGTTTCGAATCCCAGATTGTACGTGACAAGGAGTAGGGTCGCCTGTCCAACCTCGTGGGTTTTCTCCGGGTCCTCCTGGTTCCTCCCACTGCTAAAGACCCCTACGCGCATGCGAATTATAGAAATAAAATTGAACCATGCGTTAGTCCCGAAATGACCTAGTACATGTCGAGTGGACGTTAAGCTCCATTTCTCTCTCTCACTTTTCGTGCACAAAAACTCTTTATATCTAAAGGATTTCATACCAAGGTCACACATGCTGCTGCGGAGCCCCACAGTTTGTAGGTTCTATACTTGTTTTCATTCATTCATTAAAGATACATCTGAAGCCTAAATTAAGACTTGCAATAATCAGATTTAGCTCTTGCATAATGCATGTTTAATTCATTGAAGCCTTACCTTTGAATATTCATGAGGACAAACAGACATCTGATAATTTTGGTTATAGTAACAATCATAATCCAAGAAAAATGGCGTTTTTCTCACGAACTGTACGTTTGCTATACCAGAGATGGAACCATCATAATCTCTAAAACATGCTTGACGAAAGCCATCTTTTGGTTGATCGAAGAATGGCATGGAACTATTTCCTGCAAACACTTTTAGTCCGTCAACCTGTAACAACAAATTATTTAATGATATCTTCTTACTCCTGGCTTCTTTAAATATCATCCAATAATCATATATATATAGAGAGAGAAATGGGGTTTAACGTCCACTCGACACAAACATGGTTCAATTTTATTTCAATAATTCGCTTGAGCGTAGGGGTCTTTAGCAGGGGGAGGAAACCGGAGGACCCGGAGAAAACCCACGAGATTGGACAGGCGGCCCTACTCATTGTTACGAAAACCGGGGAATCGAAACCCCGCCAGTTGACTCAATGACAGACCGTATGATACAGCGCGCGCACGTGCTAACCATTCAGCCATCCCCCCCGCAATAATCATATAAAAGACACGCAAATGAAATGAAATGGAGTTTAACGTCCTACTGTTCTGCTCTTCTGCTCCGAACTGGGCTAATGAAGACGGGCATACGCGATACAAGGTGCTATGGGGGAAATTTCGCCCGGACAGCGGCAGTACGACCTACTCTTATATCGAATTCCAACTGTCAAAGGATATTTTATGTGCACGCCAATGTGTACACGGGTCTCGGTTTTTCGTCCCATCCGAACGACTAGACAGCTGTCCGTGCCAGGTCCCCGTCCTGCATCACTGACAAGGGAGAACCACACCGGAAAATCTAGATGAACTTTCTCGGTCAATGCAGGGATCGAACACCCGACCTCCAGGCTAGCGAACCAGCGTCCATAAAAGACACGCAGGACTACAACAAAATATTGTCTGCGATATCACCTCGGTGGAAGCGGACGTAAAATACAACTAACTAACAACAACAACAAAATAGTTAGACCAAGAACGGATACCCAACCTTTATACGTCAACCATTTTTAATTTAACGCCTTTAATTTATATCTGCGGGTTGGCTGGAATAAAATCATATTTAAAATACAAGATAAACATAGATCAGGATCAGTTAATGGTAATGAAGTCCGTGCGGCTAATGGTCGTAATTTATTGATGTTAAAGGGTTTATGACTCTTCTTGGGATCTTACCGTCTTCATTAACAGTGTTGGAGCAGAACAGCAGGACGTTAAACCCCATTTCATTTCATTTCATTTCTTTGTGACTTAATATTTTAGAATTGAGTTTAACTCTTCACAGGTTCTTTATGAGTTCCCCATCTTAATTAGCTCAGTCGGAACAGAACAGTAGGACGTTAAAACCCATTTCATTTTATGTCACTTCATTATGAGTTAACAAGAATTAAGTTTAATTAAAGATATATTAATTATACGATCGTGTTTCCTCTAAAGATCTCCATTCCCAAACCTGATCTTGTATTTATCACACTGGCTATAAACACGTATAACTCAGCATTTCAATGAAATGAAATGAGGTTTAACGTCCTAATTTTCTGCATAGACAGACATACCGTGTCACAGAATCCAAAAACAACTCCTTCTACACCATTCTGTGGTAGGGACGGGTAGGGTAAATTTGTATTAAACCCTAGCGCTGCTGCTCGTCTTGTGGCATCTAAACCATATTCTGTCTCCCACGTACTATTCCACGTCCAATGATTAAACTTATCAAAATATGTGTTTTTCACGAGAATAACCCCAAAAATGAATTCGACACCAACCAATGGTAAATTACTGTAAATATAAATATACATTTTAGTAAGGGATATGTAAATAAAATGAACAGTTACGAAAATCGTCATATGTAGAATTTTACTTAATTCTCATTGTAACCTGGTTTTAGCCCCATACAAACCAAATCACCACTGTAGTCATCCTTTTTGCTTCTTCTCTGGTGGACAGTTCCTATATGAACGAAACGATATTTTGTTTCATTAGTATCGCAGCAATTTTGTATTCAACGGTGATTATTCTAGAAAAAACGGAAATTGTCATTATAACCGTTCTACTTACGGCAAGAAACGTGCAAAAGAACGTTCGAAGTTATGTGTGTGTCCATCCTTTCTATACTTTAATGGCAATCCAAGATTATCTGTTACGCCAATAATGACACTGTTTCGTACTTCTTGTGCAGTGTCCAATACACTTCTTGTCATAGCAACACCAACTGGGGCATCTGCAATACTATATAAACAAAACTTAACATTAACTAATACTTTGCAGTCTATGATCGCCCCCCCCCCCCAAAAAAAAATGGATCTTATACATAAAGAAACAAATTACAAGCCACCCCACAGGAAACGTAATGGCCTTGATTGATTTTTTTAAAATTATACCCATATAATGTCAAATCAGTTAATCGAATAAAAGACATTCTATGAAATTCGCTAAATGGAAATATATGCTATCCAGACGAAACTTTAAAAAATAACTCAATCCCGATATAGAATAAACTAATTCTGAATAGATAATATTAATTTGATCTGATCTAATTAAATAATAAAGTTGTCTTCCTTTCAAGTATGAGATTCTAATTATGATTCAAGATCCAAAAATATTTCAAATCTGACTGGAATCTTCTAACAAGAACGTAGCCCACGCGATTCCGTAGAGAATATCAATTATAAGAATAAAGCTGCTGAGGGTAAAACGTCCATTGTAGGCGTTTCTAATGCCAGCGATTCATAATAACAGCCCGTCTTCAATAGCCCAGCATAGGAGCAGAACAGTAGGACGTTAAACCCCATTTCATTTCATTTCATAATAACACATTAACATACTAATTACTATTTGTAACTCTTGGAGTTGACGACATCGTTGCTAAATCTACTGGCTAGTAAGAAAATGTGAACATTTGGTTCCTTTAATCATATTTTTTGATAATATAGCGCCAACAATTAAACTCAGCGAGCCGCTCTCGTACGCTTTACCTAAGTACAACTAATATAAAATTACAACACATTAATCCATAAAAGAAAGACATAAACAAAAAATGGAGAGCATTATTTAGTACACATGGTAACAGTCTGACCCAAACACGGCCAGAACCGTATTCAATCAGTTGTATATTTGATTAAAAAGTTCCGTTTTGAGATACTTGATCATCCAATTTCATTTTGTGAGTCTACTTTTACCGCGCGTAAGAAATAATATGTGTGTGTGTGTGTTACAAGGATGATCATTTAATTAACCTCGAAGAATTATATCTTTGATTTGTTATTTAGTGGAATGTTTATTTTGTTTTAAAGGATCTAAACCTCTAACACAATACTATGCTATTTGAAATAAAATTAAACATTTTATATTGGTTCATTTCAATCAATATTGATGTAGCCATCTTACATTGGAAATATTGGATAATTTTAAAATTAGTACATGATGTCATGTATTCTATGGTTTCGGGCGCCATTTGTAATGAACATATCCCACAAGACAATACGGAAGTAATTTAAAAGGTTCCACAGAATAGCGCTATACGCCCTTTAACGATTATAATTATGATAGAATTACTTACCTTGCGTGATCGTAGACAATTTTACCTCCCTTTGACCAAATATTTTCTCCTTTGTTTCTATAAACTGTTAGCCTGAAAGAAAGACGTGTTGTTATTCGAACCCTGGCATCGAAACCACTCATGTCTCCTTAACTCCACCTAAACTTCTTTCGATAATATTAAGTAGGCTTAAGCCCTGGCAATAGTTATTTATATATGTATGTATTTGGAACATAAATACACACATAACGGGGACGAGTTTGACAACTTTGAGATAATATTTACACGTAATCAACCAGGCATTGTGGAACTGGGCTAAGGTTACATGCTTGAGGCATATGTTTAAACGTAATACTGATGATTATCTAAATGAATTATTCAGTTTATGATAATTAACTCGGGGTATAAATTTAGTAAAATTGAGAATAAATCGTGCATGATAGGTTCAACGAAGATTGACAACATTTCCATTATAACGGTTTTAAGAATAACTGGTGGAGTTTTAAAACTCATTACGGCTCTATTTTAATAAATATCCATTATGGGAGATAAGATAAAGAGCATACAGTTCAAAACTTGATAAAGTAAAGGCAATTTGCTGAAAATTTCAGTCAAATTGATCCACTATGAACCGAGAATTAAGCGATTGAAATTTCGGCCTAGCCTCGATCATCATTACTCAAATCTTTACGATAAAAAACATAGTCTGAGCATCCATTTCATGATTAGTGTTTTATTATGAATGTCATAAATGTCCCTTACATTTTTCATGAAAATGTTTTTTGTTCAATAGATGATGAATGTCAGAATCGTGGAAATTTCTGATTTGCGCTACAATAGTGATTTGACATCCGGATCAAATTTCATGACTCACTGAGCCACCGTGGCTACCCCCCCCCCCCCCTCCAACCACACCGGGAAGTGTTGAGCTCCGTGATTTGTGTACAAACGACCCCCAATAATCAGCCACATGTATCAACATTTTATTTAGCATGTTTCTGATAAGTAACATGTCCAATACCTTTTAATAATGCTTTCAGCTCGTGGTGATTTTTTATCTGGTACTTCCCTCGGATCGTATCTACTATTGGCAATAAGTCCATTCTCTGGTACCACTTCGCCAGTACTGTCATCGACTTGTCCAGTAGATATCAACCTATCAAACATCATACCACGCTGTAAAACATATGCTTTTACATAACATCCTATCAAACATCATACACACTGTAAAATATAGACTATTACGGGTAAACATAGGCTATGACAGGTAAACATGGTGGTAAAAACTAATGGTCTTACATGTAAACATATAGGATATTACAGGTAAACATAGGCTTTTACATGTAAACCTCTTACATGACAGTCTATGAAACACCATAACACACATATTCCTGAAGCAATGGCCGGAGAAATCCCTCTCTGGCCATTGCTGGATTAGCTTCTGAAACTTGCGCTTTTGAGGGAGTGTGTCTATTCTTCCCGTTCAATCAAATCTATCCAAAAGAACAGCAACATGATACCCCTTCGTTTAATCAGGGGTCTTCCCTAAAACTTTGGACAGTGATTTAAGGTATTAAAAACGGTGAAAGTGTTGTTCGTCTCAAAACAATATTGTTTACATTATATCCACAGAGTAAAAATCGTGTTGACAGTTGATAGCCTTGTTTGTCACACAATTAGTTTTTCTGCAATGTTCTGCTATGCACTGGTTAATTGGGCATAATAAAATCGTGAGTCATGACGTAACGTTATGTAAACATATTTGGTCCAATTTGGAGCTCTGTTTGGTATTGTTACGCAGTAAGCTATTGGTTGTTAATCGGACTATTGACCAGTCATAATTTAGAACAAGAATTTGCTTTGTTTACAGCAGTGAGTAGTGGGATTAGCTCTAATCAAACGAAACATTGCGAGGAGTATGCATAAAACACTGTCAAATATAGACTACTAAGGGTAAACATAGCCTATTACAGGTAATCATAGTGGTAAAAACTAATGGCCTCGCATGTAAACATATAGGATATTACAGGTAAACATAGGCTTTTACATGCAAACCTCTTACATAACATCATATCAAACATCATAACACACTGTAAATTATAGAGTATTACGGGTAAACATAGGCCGTTTACAGGTAAACATAGGCTACAAAAGGGGGTGTAATGTTCAAATATAAAGGACTTCAATAATTCCACAAAACTTACATCTTGGTTTGAATGCGCAACATTTCGATCAAATAGCGCAATTTTAGACAGTCTTGCTTGATCTTCAAACACCAGTCCTCGTTCTGCTTGACGTGCAGCTGATGTCGTTAGAGGCTTTTTAGAAAATAGTATATGAAAACCATTTCTCTAGAAACAAAAAAGGTTAATTCAATTAAGCAAAGTTTTTTTTCGAGCTTGAACCTGTGCGCAGTGCACCAAGTTTTCATTTTATTGGGAAAACAAAAACCATTTCGGGTTAATTCCAATATGAATCAATTATTCAGACCGTCAGATTGTATATTATTTAGTGTAACGGCCGATAAGCAAAAATATCTTAACGTAACAAGAAAATACTTAATTCTGATTATACTTAAATAAGTATCTAATTATGTTACTTAGTAATCTTGTTTAGTATAAATAAAAAAATAACTGACATCGAAACGTAACAAGAAAATACTTAATTCTGATTATACTTAAATAATATCTAATTATTTTACTTAGCAATCTTGTGTAGTATAAATAAATAATATTCACCTCAGCACCGGCTGCAACATTATTTGTTATTATGTTGTTAGGATGTGTTATCCAGTAGGTAGCTGGATGACTGGAAATAGTTAGTTAGTTATAGTTTATTACCATCATAATACA
Source organism: Patella vulgata (assembly GCF_932274485.2). Taxonomy (NCBI): domain Eukaryota; kingdom Metazoa; phylum Mollusca; class Gastropoda; family Patellidae; genus Patella; species Patella vulgata. The sequence goes on along the minus strand of NC_065884.2, from coordinate 60,223,600 downwards.
GTATATATATATATATCGAATAATGTGAAGTGAGAATTAAAACTGATACATGTACATGCTAAATATATCATGAAAGTTTTTACCAAATTTAAATATGAAACAAGATGGGTATAATAGCTGTGAATATAGCACAAATACAAGTGATAATGTTAACTGATTTAACTAATTAAAAACTCTAGGTGGGGTTCAAATATGTTGATAAGTCTGGTTTTGATAGAAAGATGATTATTTTAACTGAATTTTCTCAAGCACTGACGGACACATCTAGTTACATCATAGACACGGTTGTTAAGGAAAACAGATTTTAAACTGGGAAAGTCTAACTCTGGATAGTCGGCACGAACATCGTCACATATCGGTCATTCACAAATCACATGTTTTTCAGTTTGAATTGCACCACAAAGACACAAGCGACTTTCTTTAGGGATGTTAGACCAACGTCCTTTTTCAATAGCTAGGTCATGAGACGAGAGTCTTAACCTTGTAGATGCTATACGATCGTGTTCTGGAATATTTTCGCTGTACATTTGGGGAAATAAAATACAATCCAATATTACTGTTGTTTACATGGGCGGTCTATATTGATAACAAACAACCATATTCTTATCCCTGGACCACCCAGCACCCTTCTCATATTTACTATTTCCCATAATTCATTCTCGAATACCAGTAAAGACAATTTAATTGTTTACGTGATCTAGAACACAGAAAATGTCAGATTCTAATGGCGTATGAAAATGAAATGGAACGGGGCTTGACGTCCTACTGTTCTGTCCCGACTGGGCTATTGAAGACGGGCAAAAGTCATGCACTGTGCTACGAGGGAAATTTTATCCGGACATTGGCAATATGGCTAACTTTTATATCAAATTCCAACTGTTAATTCATATAAGATCATACACAAGTTTCAAAAACTTCGAGTGACCTTTTCCATACGTACAGTATTGTTATAACATAACACTTTTAAACAAGATACCGAATGAACATGCAGTATTATTTAAATACGTAAATGCTTGTATTAGCTAATAAGGTACACATCTATAAAAAAAATCGAAATTACTCTGCTGGTAGCCCTTTGGCACCTATGATATACAATGCAACCAATAGCTTCGGAAATTGATATCCTGGTTTTAATCATTACTCGAGTTAGCTATAATTAGTGGCGAGTGTCAAACACCAAACTGGATATGGTTACTCATTTTACAACACCCGGTGCATCTCTCATTTAGGTAATTTGCAAAGATAACAAGGTGTACTATTTATATTATTTGTACCAAGTAGGAAGAAATACATATCTCTTTTGTTATTTATCTATTTCAATTATCTTGGTTTTAACACTATATAATCAAACATATTTAAAGTTTGGCATTCAACAGGGTTAAGTACTTGGTCGGCCCCTTTTTAATATCAACACATCTATCTTATTTTATGTTCGTTCATATATGGGGATATTACCACAAGCGGTTTTAAAAATACTGACCCAACTTGTCGCACGGTAGACAACTCAAATAGTAAAACCACTTTCAAAAGTATTGACATCTCTACTAACGGCTGTTAAAGAGGGTGACAAAATATACTCTCGTAGTGGTATAAATCAAATGTGGATATTGAAAAATTCCAAAGAATTACTTGATAGTTTGCAATCTAGATCCCTTGCTTCAGTCTCATCTATTCAAACGTTTGACTTTTCTACTTTGTACACTAAAATTCCCCATAGTAAATTAAAAGCCCGGTTGAAAGACATTATTCACAGTGTCTTTTCGTCTAAATCAGGTACTGCGAGATATCAATATTTAGTTGTAAATTACAATTCCACATATTTCGTTAAGAATCACAGTGATTCCAAAAACAAATTCACGGCCATCAAGATAATTCAGATGTTGGATTCTTTAATTGACAACATCTTTGTTGAATTTGGAGGGGAAATATATCAGCAAGTGGTTGGCATTCCCATGGGCACCAACTGTGCACCTTTGCTTGCTGATCTGTTTCTCTATTCGTACGAAGCCGATTACATACAGACGCTCGTAAAAACTAATAAACGATCAGTCAGACTTTTTAATTTCACTTATCGATATATCGATGACGTTTTATCACTTAATAATCCTAAATTTAGTGATTATGTAGAATTCATATATCCTGATGAGCTCGAAATTAAAAACACCACTGACAGTGACAATTACGCTTCCTACTTGGATCTGCGTCTCGATTTTGACAATTGCCATAAACTGAGTGTTAAATTGTACGATAAACGTGATGACTTTGACTTTCCGATTGTTAACTTTCCATTTATTAGTAGTAACATTCTAATATTACCAGCTTATGGAGTGTTTGTGTCTCAGCTAATTCGTTACGCGAGAGCTTGTTCCTTTTATTCTGATTTTTTAAGTAGATCGAGGCATTTGTCATCTAAGCTTCAACTACAAGGATACTTGCGCGTTAAACTTATTAAAACCTTTAAAAAGTTTTATGGCCGTCATATTGATTTCATTGGTAAATATAACGTGTCTCTCTCGGCTATTATTCTAGATATATTTAATTGACACGTATACTATTACTATCTCCCTGATAATATCTACTACATCGTTAACACAGTTCATCGCGTGCATTTTGCATACCGATAGTTCATTGGCCAATCACGCTATTTTACCGATATTTTGCCTAATAGTTTGGATGCAGCTATGGCGGGTGTGGCGCCAGGCAGGGTAAGCTCACTCTTCCGGACACCTGTTACCACTGTTTGTCGTGTAATTTGTACACGAGGAGCAGTCCATTTGCTGATTACACTATTTTGCTTGAATACACTATTTTGCCTATAACGTTTTTTAGGACATCGAATTCTGTCTTATGGTTTGGATTGTTCGTACTTGGTTTTATTTTATTTCTAGAGAGCACAGGTGTTATTAGAGGGTGCCCATTATATCTATCATTAAAATTAATAGATTAGTATTATGGTATTATGTTAGGTACGTTTAGGACCGTGACCGTCAATGTTTTCGTTATTTACAAACAACAGCACGAATCAACAACATATAATTAATCATGAGATCGTAACAGTACCTGCACGAAGTTTTTAAACCCTTAGGACACCACTCTGGGGCCAGATCTGTCAACAGTTGTGTTCCATATTGAGTTCCTACACCCAGATTACCATCTAAGATGTTTCTCTGTTCAGCACTGTCCTCGAGGAAATATCCATGACCAAGATGATCATAGCATACATTGTCGCTTAACTAATAAGAAAGAAATAATATTCTGATATAGTTTTTCTTCAATCGAACTCTATTACATAATATGTTAAATTATTTACATACAGAGCTAGTTCAGATAGTTTAATACCATCGAATATATTAAATTAAAACTTTTTACCTCGGCACCATCTGTACCGTGTATAGTAATACAACGATTATTACTATTGTGGATACTGATATTACGTAACCAAGATCCATCTACGTCATCACACATATGATAATGGAGAGGGTAGGTACCTGCAATAAAGTAAAAGACAGGGGCTTTGAAAAGCATGCTTGTGGATAACTAAAATGTTTCTTCGTGTTACATTATGTTTCTTTGTAGTTTAAGGAGCTAAACTCAAAATTGAGTATTATCCTTAACCTTCTAAAATCTAATATCCACTATTTACATACTGGTTTGGGGCACCATTTTTGTAATGAACAAAATAAAACATACCCCACAAGACAATGTAAAATTGATTAAATATGGCTGATTCACGAACGGCACAATTTTTAAAAAAAATATTTTGGGGGCATTATACTAAAATATGCAAATGACTACGAAAAAAGTCACTATAGAACCTAACAGAAGACGCCCAAACGCACAAATAGCTACCGCATGGAATGCAGGTGATGCTTGGGATCATCATGGGGGTCCAACCCTAGATTTGCACGACTCTGACTTTGAATGTTACAGTCATTGTGGCATTGAATTCCAGGGTGGAAACATCAGTTTAATTGTTTTAATGACCAGAAAACAAATTTTGATATGCGTCGGCTTACCCAAATTGAAAGGTTACGTGCCCTTGGCATGCTACAGATCGGCACAACACAGGCGGTTGTGGCGCGGACGATGAATGTTTCTCAGTCTGTCATAAGCAGGCTATGGTCCAGATACCGTGATACACAATCTGTACAGGACAGACCACGCTCAGGTCGACCAAGGGCGACAACTCAAGCCCAGGATCGATTTATCCGTACCTTGGCCTTGAGAAATCGTGTCATCACAGCAAATCAGATCAGCGCTCGTCTTCAAACAGACACTAGTGTGAGAGTGAGTGGCCAGACGATTCGGAATCGACTGCATAGGGGTCACCTTCGCGCCCGACGTCCTCGCGTGATCCCTTGTTTGAGAGATCATCACATTCAGGCAAGACGTCGTTGGTGTAGGGATCGTCAACACTGGGATAATCGACGCTGAAGCAATGTGATGTTTTCAGATGAGTCAAGGTTCACTGTTGATTTTGTGGACAGACGTAGGAGGGCTTGGCGTCGTCGAAACGAGCGCTTCCAAGACGTTAACGTCATCAGACATGATCGATTTGGGGGTGGTTCTGTTATGGTGTGGGGAGGCATCATTGTTGCTGGAAGAACGGCTTTACATGTTGTTGCAGGGCGTGTTACAGGCCAGTACTACCGGGACAACATCTTGGCAGTCCATGTTGTGCCGTTCGCACGACGTCATGGCCGCCGTATTATCTTCCAGGATGACAACGCAAGATGTCACAGGGCCAGGATCGTTACAGGTTACCTCCAACAACAGAACATCACCTTGGCCAGCACTGAGTCCCGACCTCTCCCCCATCGAGCATGTCTGGGACATGCTTGGACAGAGGTTACGTCAACGTCAACAACGTCCTGCCAATGTCCAAGAACTTGCTGCTGCGTTGCAACAGGAATGGGACAATCTGGACCAAAATGACCTTAGACGTCTCATTAGGAGTATGCCACGTCGGATCAATGCTTGTTTGGCAAACAGAGGAGGATTTACCCGTTACTGACTTGGTTGTGGTGCTGTGGTAACATTGCTGTTTGACCCCGGGTATCATTTTACCCTTATAATGGTCAGTCTGTGCCTTAATTAGTCTAACGATCATTTGGAATAAATCGATGAATGTGAACTTCATTTCATTTTGTCATTTGTTTCTTCGTCAGTTTCATTAGGTGACTTTAATAACACTTAAAAATCAAATATCCCCTACTTTTTTTGAATAGTATATGTACAATGGACCCAGCACGCTCTAACGATTGTCCTTTAATTTAAACTGTTCACGCATTTCACCGAACATAATTATTACAATAAAATTCGTTTTTAGACACCCGCGCCACGTCTATTTGGTGACTCCAATGAATAGAGCTTCACCCTTCAAAGGACTGTTTTATCATACTTAAATAGACGTGTCTTCACTTTATCTCGAATGCATCCAATCAATTTAGGGATATCTAAACCAAAGAGTACCCAATGATGATGGATACAGACGCAAAACCACAACAGGTCTGATCTTCATGAAAAATACAAATAAGAAAACACCTACCAATCACAAGCTGTTGTCCCATATGATACAACTCAATGCCTTCAACATGAACAGACTTAAAGCCTCTTAAAAACTAAAATAGTTATTGTTAAAAAAATATTGTTATTAACCGTCAAAGTTATGAGTAAAAAGTGCCTAAAGTATTAATTCCCAAATATTGTATTATTCCAATTTATAAAATCTTATTGGCATAATTGTCTCAGTTATCTATTTAATAATTAATTTGATCTTTAATATAATTTTATCAGTTTAAATTGAGCCTCGGTAAATTGTTATTCCAGTTGGTTTGGGGAACAGATGTCATCATATCATAGCAAAGTGTCCGCTATTTAACTTAGCTTCCGTTAAAAGTACAACTTAAATTGAGCTTGTGACGTATATGGAAACTTGTGTAGGCTTGGTAAATTTTTATTCTAATTGGTTTTAGGAAAATACAACTTAAAATGCGATTTATTCATAACAGTATATCATTACCTTGACATGACCCCCGAAAGTGTCTCTATTATAACGTTCACATAACAAAGCTGCTTTAGAATCACCATTATCGTAACATTTTGGTTGTAGTTCGCCTTCTATTTTAATATTCCTGGTTAATAAAGCAACTTCCGCTCTTTCATCGACGCCATGAGTGATCTTACCATAATGGGGATACTGGAAAGCGCCTAGAAACACATTCATGATTATCAAACAAAAAAATGGCTTAATATAATGATGCGTTATGTAAGATTTAGATAAAAGCTGATCTTTCTTGATATATAGGAAAATAAGAATAAATTGATGTAAAATGAATATAGTTAAAATTTCAGTTAAATAACTTTATTTTGAGCGAAGTTATAATTGTTTGAAGTTTCCACACAATATAGGATATATAGTCTATATTGTCAAGTACGTTTGCTATAATAAACGAAAATGTCTTGATTATCCATATTATCATTAAATTATCAAATGGCGCATTTGTTTCTAATCCATCCACAATTTCGACCTTCCGATGCCCTACAGAGTTGACTTTATGTGCTTGTCATGAGAATAAATTTCTACATAATAATTAATATAACTTTTGAAGCCAAAACAAAAACGCCATAAAAGGCAAATTTATCTCTTGGTGGCATCTTTAAGAAATTTAGAAACTACAAAACAAATTATTCTTGACTCATTTCAACGTATTGGATCATTTGTTATATTGAACAGTTTGGTGTCGCATTGTCTAATAGAAATGCTAAACCAAATTATTATTATAATAACTTTGGAGTTCTATTCAATATAAGAGTGAACATACCGTCTAATTTAATTTGATTATTTGAACAATCTGGACAATCTAATATTTTAAATTGTTCTACTTGTCTCCATTCAAAATCTGTTGATGTCACAATAATTTCATCGCCTGAAATCAAACATATAATAAGAAACCATTATGGTCTTTAATTGCATTGACAATTACAAGTGTCCGGTGTATCAATATTCAAAAAAATCACCTGTAATGGTTTATTCAGTAAACGTATACGTTTTAACACAATTTTTCATCATATCTATGTATACGTTATAAAATAAAAAACCCCACACATTTATACTGCTAACGGAAGTGTAAACTGACAATTATCAAAATCCAATGGTATAATGAATAAATAATGACAAGTTAAAAGTCGATGGAAATTGAGAATGTATCTATTATATGACAATAAGCGCAAACTAGAAATTTAAACCTACGAGACCCTGATATTGTCACCTGTTCAAAATTATGACGTTATGTTGATGAGACATAAAACTCAATTAATATCTGGTTCGCATACAGTGCCGGACTGGTGTGTCCAAGGCCCGCCTGTCAGGTCATTAACCAAGGTCCACACAAGTAAGCGGAGAAGGCGCGTCAAGAGGGCGCCAAAGGCGTGCAAGCGTCCTAGGGGGATCGGGAGGAGGGGGGTCCCCCCCTCCCCCCGGAAAAATTTGAAAATTGACAACCGCAAACCCATTATCCAAGCATTTCAGACCAAAGCAGAAGAAGGCAAATAATAGGGAAGGCCAAGACGTTGCAGTCACAAGTATATATTTAAGTTCCGTTAAACTCTATTATAGTATTACCTGGGTTCCAAGAAGATACATCATCTCGAACAGTTATTATTGGTTGAGAAACTTCAGTCGTCAGAACCTCAAAATCTACTTGGTCATTGTCAGGAACTGTGTTTCTTGCCTTAACTTGACTTCTAGTTCTAAATTCTAAAGCCTTTCCCTGGTGAACAAATTTTTGAATCGATGTTCTTGTAACATTCACATCAATTGGAGCATCGATATATTGTTCGGAAGTTGACGTAGCATCGCCTTTAAAAAAATAACATTTTATTGTGGATCAACTTTGATAACAAAAGACGTTCATTCCGAGGACAAAACGTATTTGAGAAATCACAGTTATATCCCAGTGATTATATCTGGTTAATATTGTGTGTGAAATGCACCCACCCTCATATAATTATATGAAGCTTTGTGATGCGTGTTCAAAATTAATACCAACGTCCGGTTCACCGAGAGTTAAAAGGTGACAGAGCAAACATGCCTAGCAATCAACATGTCTCCGCATAAAGCTATCCGTTATACCCCCCCCCCCCCCCAGACGAGCGCAATATGAACTTCCCGCTATACTTTCTATTTTCGTTGTTTTCTAGTGGAGTAATGGAATTTTACCGTATATTCCCGTGGTTCAATTACTTATTAAATTATAAAAAAAATGGATTATATTAATATATTATGTTAAACTACGCCAAAATAGAATATTTATAGAGCGGAGGTAATTAAATAACCATGTACAGAGAACACGTTTGTGGTGTATTATTGTACCTTTCATAGTTATATACATTATAATACTTTGCACAGTTATAAACATTCGTATTATATTTACATAACATTTCTATTGACATAGTTATAAACATTTGTATTGTATTGATATTATGATACTTTTCACAGTTATAAACATTCATATTATATTTACATGGTTATAAACATTTGTATTGACATAGTTATAAAATAAACATTTATATTGATCTAGTTATAAACATTTATATTGTATTGACATAGTTAAAAATATTTGCATTATATTAGCATTATGATACCTTTCATGGTTATAAACGCGTATGCTTCTTTTCCATCGATGTTTCGTATTTTACTTGTGGTAGCGGCTAATCCACCAAGTTGCTCTATACTAGAATAAACATCTTCCCAGTTCCTTCCTGGTACATTAGTAACACCAAGATCACCATATACAGCAATAGCAACAATTAATCCTGCATCAAGACCTTTTGAGAATAAAATGAAATGGGGTTTAACGTCCTACTGTTCTGCTCCGAACTGGGCTAATGAAGACGGTGTTTGAGAATAAAGTACGATATACGTGCAAATATGAATATCTGTGATACATAATAAAAGCAGTACGGCTATGTCATACCAGCTACATAAAATACGCTATAAATAGTTTGATCACAATGAAATGGGTTTAGCGCCCTATTGTTTTGTACTGACTTGGCTAATGCAGTGTGCTATGGCCTACTTTTATACCGATTCTCAACTTCACAGGACTCTTATACGTGCACACCAGTGTGTACAGGAGACCTCGGGTGTTCGTACAATCCGAACGACTAGACAACTGTCCTTGCCAGGCCATCCTCCCAGAATAATTGGCAAAGGGAAACCACGGAGGAAAATCCGAGGAACTTTCTCGGCCAACACCGAGCCACCGCAGCTCCCCTCATCACATGGAAAACATCACGTGGCTGTAGTAGATTCTGGTCTTCGTTACTTCATAATCGTATTGCTACTCAACCAGTATCAAACATATACCGTGGCTCAGATATGCAACAAACCGACTCAACGGCCTCAACATTTCTCGGAGCGAGCCCCACCACCCTCCTCTTAGAGGATATTAGAGTTTTGTGCCTCAAAGAGATTATGTTCATTATGCAACATTATGCAAAGTAATCCGTCACCACGCCCATGGTACATATATATATATATATATAAGTAAAACCTACTCTCAACATAATCCTTGAAATCTGTTTCAACCCCAGATTTACCACTGTCAGAAAGTGGAAATACATTGAAATCATTTAATGAACCATCAATGTTCCAAACAGTTACGTGAAGGCCAAAGGCACTCGATTGCGCATATCTTTGTTCCTGAAAATAGTTAAATTTGAACAACATAAATAAAAAAAATTATGTTTAAAATTGGAAACAAAATGTGGTGCATCAGGAATCCAGTTAATGCATCAGAAGATCGATTTTTATTATCATTTATTACAATCTGGCTATATAAGTATTCATTGAAAACTGTTATATTGAAAAAACTGCTTATGGTGAAATTAATCGTTCGTCACACCTCCACGCTGTAAACAACTCCACAAGTTAGAGATGCAGCCGGAACACTTTGAATCAACCGCGTCCATGCTTTCTTCTTTGCTCCGTGAATTTCCAACGTCGCACCTGCAGTAACACCAATAAATTTCCTTCCAAATCCAGAAACACTGTGAGGACTGTTTGCTTTCCCTGAAACAGAAAATATAAGATCAACGTTACAAGTGAAAAAAAATGCTTGGGATATCACTACCGTTAAAGACGATGTTAAACCACCAGCAACTACTAGACTACTACTTAAAAATAGGATAGTTATTTCCAGTATGGCAAATTCTCTGCTGGAATGAAGTGGAGGTGAATGGTATTTCTTGATGGATTTGTTATTCGTTTTGGAAGACTCTGAGGAAAATTTAAACCTACGTGTATTAAACGGCAGAAAATGAAGTTGGCATTGGATAATTACTTATGTTTCGATATGTATGTAAATGGGCAGGGGGTAATGACAATTACAAGCTGTAAATACACTCTTCCTCAAGTAGGTCACGTGTCAAAGAAGGGTGCGTAAAATAGATGTCTACGATTTGGTGTAGTTTCTTGAAATTAGATTGTTTGAGAGGGTTTAAACTTTTGATGTATAAATTAGTTTGAAATTGTTTTCAATCCAAATATATCACCAAATCACAGTTATCCTATCCCAAACCATCGACCAATCAAACTGTTTATCGATCAATGCTTAGCCTAATCAGAAAATATTCAGGGAAATAACTAACACCTTGCTAAATAGTATGCCGTATTAGATTCAAAACCCGACAATATATGACATACATACAAGATACATATACACAGAGAATAAGGTATTGCAACACGGCTAAGCATATAATGCTATAGTGTTTGAGCAGATATGATAGCTATTTTACGTCTTGGAAGGTATTCAATCATTCTGAACTGCCCCCAGGAAACACTGAACCAGCTACGAAAGACAAAAACTGAATTTTAAAGATGCAAGATTTAGATAAAGAGCTGACAGCTCTCTCCGTAGTAGCTGAAAAATAAATAATGAAATGTGTTTTGTTAACTCATGGCATGTACATGACCAGAGATTTGCAAATAAATTTCAGGCAAATTAAGTTTCGTAACTTTGCCTCGTTTATGAAATATGGACCCGTTATTTAAATGGTAATATCCCGACCGCTCGAATTTCCATTTTGTCATTTAAGGAATAACAAAATGTAGTTACAATAACTATTATATTTAATCAACTGAATTTTCAAAATTATCTTACCTGTCAAGAAGATATGGGCATCTTTTGTGAACGGGCAATCATTTGAACCGATGTGAAATTCTCCATTAACCAAAATATAGCTAACTGTTAATTTGGTGCCATTCACATTTCCCCAAATCAACGCAGCATCACTGGAGATTTCAATAGTGGCTAAATCTAGAGGAGTAACATCTAGTAAAACCTTCTTTCCGGATATTACAACCTTACTGTTAATACCAGGAACCGTTCCACCCCATGTATTTGGATCACTCCAAGATTTAAGGCCAGTCTCCTCCCATGGGCATAGAGCTACCACGCATTCCAGTACACTAACGACGACCACAGACCACAGCATCGTTTAAGTAACTGATATACTTTCACTGATAAATCCAATGCTTTTATAGACAACTGCAGGTGTTGTTGATGCTGGTAAGTGACTCAGTTTAAAGGGACAATGTTGCTGTCCACAGAGTTTACATAATATGTGATAGAATAGGTTAAAATCATTCCAATATTGACCTCAAACTAGAGCAATGGCGATTCTTAGTGGTACCCGCACCTTTACAATTAAACTATGGATTTAACTTTCTGTACCAATAAGATATCAATTTTAGTTATGGATTTATTACCTCGATTCTTCATAGAGCCATGGATAGGAGTTCGGCAACGAAAGACCAAACTTTCAATGCCCCATTTATTACAAAATGACTACTCTAATTATATTTCTGATGGTAAACACAAAAACTAAATCCTATAACATATATCGAAATAGTTACCGTCAAAATTTTGTCCAAAGACAAGTAAAACCAAAACAATACACAAAGTATAACATGACGTCACTTCCGTTATCAACAAAATATTTAAATCGTCTTATAGAAATAAACCCGCCAAATTTCCATAAAATTGTGCATTTTTGTCCCGCGCCTTTCGAAGAAAGCAGGGGACTATTAAAATGGGTTCGTCCGTCTGTCTGTCCGTCCGTCTGTCTGTCCGTCACACTTTTTGGGACACAATAACTCTCCTTCTAATTGACCTAGAATGTTCAAACTTAGTATAGGTGTTTATTAGGTCAATGCCTTGATGGAGTTCGAAGATGAACATTTTCTGCTTAGGGTAAGCAGAGATAAGCAATTTGATTGGTTGATGCTTTGGGACACGATAACTTTAGTTCTAATTAAGCGAGAGTGATGGAACTTGGTGTATAGTTTCATTACATCAATACCTTGACTAAGTTCGATAATGAGCATTTTCTGCTCAGGGTAAGCAGAGCGATAAGCAATTTGATTGTCCGAGACTTTGGAACACAATAACTCTCCTTCAAATTGAGCTAAAATGTTCAAACTTGGTGTAGGTGTTTATTAGGTCAATGCCTTGATTGGGTGTGAAGATGAGCATTTTCTGCTTAGGGTAGGCAGAGATAAGCAATTTGATTGGTTGGTGCTTTGTGACACGATAACTTTAGTTCCAATTAAGTGAGAATGATGAAACTTGGTGTATAGTTTCATTGCATCAATACCTTGACTAGGTTCGATATTGAGCATGTTCTGCTCAGGGTAAGCAGAGCGATAAGCAATTTGATTGGCCGAGACTTTGGAACACAATAACTCTCCTTCATATTGAGCTAGAATGTTCAAACTTGGTGTAGGTGTTTATGAGGTCAATGCCTTAATAGAGTGCGAAGATGAGCAGCATTTTCTGCTTATGGTAAGTAGAGATAAGCAATTTTATTGGTTGATGCTTTGGGGCACGATAACTTTAGTTCTAATTAAGTGAGAGTGATGAAACTCGGTGTATAGTTTCATTACATCAATACCTTGACTAAGTTCGATGATGAGAATTGTCTGCTTAGGCAAGGAGCAATAAGCATTTTGATTGATCAAGATTTTGGAACATAACAACTCTGCTTCTAATTGCGGTAGAATGGTTAAACTTGATGTAGATGTTTTCTTGACTTTGTTCAATGATTAACATATCGAGCTAAAGCTAAGCAGAGATAAGCAATTTCCTTGGTCGATGCTTTGGGACAAGATAACTTTGATTCTATCTTATAGAGAGTGATGAAATTTAGTGTATAGTTGACAATCAGTTTGATTGCTCAATACTTTTGAAAAAAATAGATGTGCGATTAATTAATATGTGTCATCTATTTATTTGGGGATTTCGGCGGGGAACATCAGCCTCACTGTTGGCTTGTTTTTTAATAATTAGACAGAATTAACATTCAAAAATCTAAACATGTGTCAAAATGGACTATGTGTCAAGATAAGATACAACCAACTTACTCTTGCTATAACAGCAGATACCACCCACTTACTCTTGCTGTAACACCAGATACCAGTCACTTACTCTTGCTACAACAGATACCACTCACTTACTCTTGCTGTAACACCAGATACCACTAACTTACTCTTGCTGTAACACAAGATACCACATACCACTCACTGACTCTTGCTATAACATCAGATAACACTAACTCACTATTTCTGTAACAAAAGATACCACTCACTTACTCTTACTATAATATCAGATACCACTCATCACAAAGAATCATATCTTACTGCTGCATATAACGTATCTGTTGATAAAGGCCACGGTTGTAGTTTTCTAATTGTTGTCGGGTGAAGTGAAATGTTCGATGTGGATGTGGTGCACGTGCCTTACAATAATCGCCGGTACAAGTCATAACAATCTGATTAAAACACAAATCATATTTCGTTTCGTTTTTATAGTTCAAAATTTTGTTTTACTTGTACTTGTTTTTACTACACTAGGATCTGGGAGAGTTGATTTGAGGGATTAGCCAATGAAACTGTCTGTTACGGTGAGTTTTTTGGGGTGGGGTGCACGGAACTTTCGGTAAACCACTAAAAACGTCAACGCTGATTGATTAATCAATGTCTGCCGTCATACAGTCAAAAGTCGCTCGAATGACACCTGACGCGACCGTCCATTACAACTGGTCAGATCTTCATGTAGTGTAGGCCATCGAAAGTATAAAAAAAACGAAACGAAATATAAAACTGTATTTCAATCAGATTGAAGTCATTATTTTGGTTTACAGGAATGATGTCACGGACAAAGCATCCTATTGAGGGAGGGGGTGGGGCGGGATAACCTTTAGGTTGTTACATACTAAATAATATTTGGCAAAACATCCCGTTGAAGTTAATTCGCCTTAAATGTATTATCACGGTACATCATGTACATATACATGTACATGTATACGGTACATATACATGTAATATGTTTATATCATTTAATAATATCATCCACTGAGTTTTTACCCCCAGTTTTAATAACTGTATTAATAAAACGTAAAATGTAATGATTCACCCATTTATTAAAATATATATATTTTGAATTATTTATTTCATTTAATGTGTTTTTGTACGTAATTAAGAGAACCCATGCACCTGGCATACTGGATTTAGATATACGTCAGCAATAAACTATGCTCCATAACAGTTAATGCAGTTTTATACCTGTGAACATCTTTATAATTGACATACATATTATCTTTATAGCAGACAACGGCGCAGATCGCCAAAAGTTAATGGTGGAGACAGTCCATGCGCGGGCGACTATTGGTAAAGAGGGGGGTTCGGCGGTCCTCCCCCGAAATTTTTTGAAAACCAGACGCTCTAAAACGCACTCTGTGGGTATTTTCAGCATCATTTTCTGGCAAACAATTCTAATCCCCGAGTCAGCAAATGATACGAAATCTAATCTAAAGACAAATCTTCAAGCCACCATTCACGATTTATTCTCTCATGTACTCAAAATCTTCGTTTTATCACCAGCTTTGCCGCCCATTTTCACTTTTTGTGTGGTCATGAAAGTCAAATCGGTTGGTTGATACGGCTGATCTGTAACAGGTAAGGGTAGTACATGTATTTCTTTCCTATATCGGAGCTTGTACTACAACCTGGAGATTCATCTGTCCGAGAATATATATCATCCTCACATCAATTTTCACAGATATCGTCCAAAGATACGGAAACAGAAGAATCCGAAGTAACTGTAGGCCTAGGTGCTGGCCGCGCTGTCTCATTCATGCTCTTCTTGAAAATATCGTATATCTTCCGGCCTAACTGCTTTTGTTTTTCATTCTGGGACATCTCCACGACGCAGTGTAGATCCTAATAATAATTAAAAGAATATTTTCTTTAGAAATTTATAAGTTTTCATACAGAGTCGGGCCCGTAGGCTGGAAGCAGGGTGGACGGGTTCGTTTGTGAAACCGAACCGAACGACGCTGGCGTGAGCTGCTAGAGGTGGGGGAGGAGTTTCTTACAATTTTTTTAATTTTTGTTTCAAAATGGTGTCTAAATATGCATTCTCAGTGATTCCGAGGAGTTTTTAACAATAACGAAATACAATGTAGTTCAGAGAGCAATTTTTTAATCGAAAAAAAAACCCATTCAATAAAGTATTTAATACAGTTAAAACATAAGAACAGTACACTTATATCCACTCTGCCCGTTTCTTTTCCCTTTGTCTTCTGTCTGGACGGCCCATGACAGGTTTTAAAAAATGTCTTTTCAGATAAATTTCCCAAATTTCTAAACCATCTTCAAAACAGCAAAAACATTTTACTTACTTGTAAATAAGTACACACGATTCTTGGCTCAGCTTACTGTACTCCAATACATAGAGGGTTCGAGTCTTAAATTTTAGATTTAATTGCCTATATTTCACAGAGAAAGATAGAAACCAGTCTTTAAAAATACGTTTATTTAGTATGGCAGCAAATCTATCAAATAAGGGTTCCCCTATGGGTTCTCCTGATATACATGTAGCAGATGACTTATCCTTGACTTCTAATTCTAAATGGAGATGCCATAAATTAAATCAAAGATGGATCATGATTAACTACTTAGTGATTAGAACACTATAATTGCAGAATTTCAGACATAATTGCGCACCAAAATACATTCAAATGCTCTAGAAAGTCCCCCATTACGGAAATTGTTATACCCTGGTCAAAACCGTCCAAGCCCATTTTGTTCAGTGCATTTTGTCTGGTACAGAAAAGACCTTCACAACTAGGAAACTCAACCCAGTTTGGCTCGAACCTCAAACCTTGAAAACGAATTTGTAACCTCAACCTTAAGCGTTTAGACAACATATTGGACAGATGGTGGTAAAATAAGGATATAAATGATTATTTTCACATTTCCAAAATCGGTGGACGATAAGATTGTCGTTGCAAGCGACCGGACAGAGAAGTAATAGAATGTGTGTGTGTGTGTGTGTGAAATAGCTTTATTTAACGTCCGCTTCCACCGAAGTGATATCTTAGACAATTACATGTTATATATACATAGTGAAAATATTTACAATGTGATTAGTGGAAAAATTAAAGGATAGTTAGGTTTTTATATATATGTACAGAAGACAATAGATAGGAGGACGAGACATGATATAACAAGTGCAAAGTAATGAGGTGCTATTAGGGACAATCACAGACATTGACAAATAGACATGAATATGGACGAACATTTAGACAGACAGACATAGACATTTATATACGGACATTTTGACAAAACATACATGAAAGTGGACGAAATGAAATGG
This sequence comes from Patella vulgata, assembly GCF_932274485.2. NCBI lineage: Eukaryota > Metazoa > Mollusca > Gastropoda > Patellidae > Patella > Patella vulgata. The sequence goes on along the minus strand of NC_065884.2, from coordinate 60,206,879 downwards.
GGTTTAACGTCCTACAGTTCTGTTCCTATACTGGGCTAATGAAGACGGGCAGCGGCACTATCGCCGACTCTTATATCGAATTCCAACTGCCAAGGGATCTTTTACGTGCATTCCAATGTATACACGGGGCCTCGTTTTTTCGTTTCATCCGAAGGACTAGACAGCTGTCCTTGTCAGGCCCTCCGTCCTGCATCACTGACAAGGGTAAACCACGCCGGAAAATCGGGATGAACTTTCTCGGCCAATGCAGGGATCGAACACCCGACCTCCCCCGAAAGTGGACTAACATTTAAACACATTATGTACATAATATATATATATATATATATATATATATATATATCTTGGGTTGTTTTAGTCGGTCTGGTCGTTCTGTCCGGTTGAATGGCAGGGCGGTGCAACTCTTCCTTGGGACCTGTTGGTGAGTGTAAGGCCTGGTCCATTCTTCCTTCCATTTGGGTTTGTTGTCCGGTATGGTGGTATTGTTTTCATCCTTATTTCTGTTGTTCATTCCTTTTGTTATTGGTTCTCTGAAGGAAGAATTAAGTCCCTGAAAAGAAGGAGAGAGAAAAGAGAGTATCTGGTCTTACGGTGATTTTGGGTTTTATTTCGTCTAGTAAGGCTTCGGGGGGAGGGGGGTATGTAATAATAATAATATAAAAAAGATAAAGATACTTAATTTGATATAATAATAATAATAATAATAATAATAAAATATAAAAAAAGTAAGAAAATCAATTTGCATTTATGACAAGTTAATATAATTTACATTTACATTACACTAATTTTATTAGTGATGAAGGACGGGTGGCGCTTCCCTCTAGGGGACGTTTTTGCGCTCCGCCTACTTAGTGTATTTTAATTCATTAATTTCATCGTAGTTTTATTAGTAGTGTAGGGCGATTGGCGCTTCCCTCTAGGGGACGTTTTTGCGCTCCGCCTACTTAGTGTATTTTAATTCATTAATTTCATCGTAGTTTTATTAGTAGTGTAGGGCGATTGGCGCTTCCCTCTAGGGGACGTTTTTGCGTTTCGCCCTACTGAGTGTGTTTTAATTGATTGGTTTTATTATTATATCTGTTTGGTCATGCCTATATTTTCAGTGAAGTCCCAGACCAGCAGAGATGTCCGGTATCTATCTTCAAGCTGTGGAGAAAGGAAAGAGTTGAGACAGAGTGATTTTCCCCTCTCTCTATTAGTTTGTCAATCATTGATTGACGGTCATTGTTTAATTGATTGCAGTTGATTAGCAGGTGTGAGGTGCTTGCAATTTATTAACGCGGGCATTTAATTGGTGTATAGGTGTAGTCTTTGACTACGTTTATTGTTTTAAGCCTCGTGATGAGTTTTCATGTTTTGATAGAAGGGTGATTGATGTAAACCTTGTCTACAAAATTGCAATCTATTTGATAGCGATGAGTATTTTCTTGTTTTAGACGGACTTTCCATGCATTTCTAATCACTCTTTTGCTATGCTTGCTAATTCCTGACTGCTATATTCTAAATTTTCTAGTTCGTTTAGTGACAACCCCTAGTTTGTCGGCTTGTTCGTTGCCGAAAATATTGACGTGGGAGAGAGTCCATGCAAGGACTACCCCTCTCCCATTATTCTTGAATTTTTGATTTAGGTCCCCAACTTGATGGATTATGTCCTGCCGGCTTTTGGAGGAATTTGATTCTATGGATTTGATGCTACTCAAGGAGTCAGATAGGATTATGGCATTTTGGTATGTTTGCGTGTCTAGCCATTCCATTGCATTTTTGATGACCATCAGTTCTGCGGTGTACACAGAACAGTGTTCTGGTATCCTTTTCCCGATGTTTAGTTTTGCTTTGGGTATGAATAAGCCGTACCCTGTTGAACCCTGTGTATTGTTTTTTGATCCATCTGTGTAGATTTTGAGATGATCCGTCCATTTGGTGTCAATTAATTCTAATGCTAGTGCTATAGCCTCTATGGGATCAGCGCGTTTGTTTGTGACGTCACTTAAGTGCGTGTTAATGATAGGGTCGCTTATTTGCCAAGGTGGAGTGACGGGGTAGGTTTTTGTCTCAATAATTGTTCCTTTCAAACTGTGCTTGTTTAAGAAATCGTTTGACATTTGCCCGAATGTCATGGGAAAATGTATGTAGTAATATTAATATATTATATTAAAGGAAATAACTATACGATAACATAATGAATGATTTGTATCTCGTAGTCTAAAATTACCGATCAATAGTAATATCCATTTTATTGGTTTCATCATATATCTCAGATATGCCTGGCTAATTTTACTTTTTTACTCGACGAGTATTGCAATAAGGTCAACTGACACGGGCTGGGGCTTTCCGAGGAGTCAAGACACTAAAGTATCTTCAAATGCATTATAATGAACGATTAAAGCGATAACATACTGTCACTAATATTTGAGTAGAAATATACATCTCAAAAAAGGTGGCCGAATGGTTATCATAAGATCTGTCATTAGTCAACTGGCGTGGTTTCGATTCCCCTGTTGTACGTGACAAGGAGTAGGGTCGCCAGTCGAGTTCCTCCTACTACTAAAGAAACCTACGCGCAAGTGAATTAACGAAATAAATTGAACCATATGTTATCCCGAAATGACCTAGTTTGTGTCGAGTGGACGTTAAACCCAATTTTCTCTCCCTCTCTCAAAGAAGTTGCAGTGTATTTTACGTTCCATAACATCTGACCCCGGGAACGACTGCTTCATCTCCACGGCCGTCAACGTTGTTTATTAATAAATACATTAAATATATTCTCTTCCGACTAGTCTACCTAGTACAATGTATCACATCTTATCAAGATGGAGGAATTGGTGGGTCAGTAATATGTTTTATCAACAAAAACTAGATGTAACACTTTTACTATAATATACATGTATTACACGTTTACGATTTGGGTTTGTTACAAACATTTTGGCAAATATATGGGCCCTGCATACGGGCAGTGTCGGATTAATACGATATGGGGTCCTGGGGCACTTTATTAAACTGGAGATACCCCATCCCCACCAACTCCGAAATATATGTTGAGTTTATATTTAAATTGAGTTATATAAGATGTAATATTGATTTTCTTTTTTTTTATTTGATCACAGATTAAAAAGAAAGGGACGATCTTAAATCACTGAATCCTTAGTAATGTATGTCAAATAACAAATTGTTATGTACACTTCAGTCAAATGAGTTATTGGTTGAGATTTAGATCGTTTTAAATGCTATTATATTACATAAGCATACACAATTATAATATTACAATCAAAATATAAATAAAATAATAATAACAATACAATTAAATTCAGTTGAATATATTTTAGTTGATATTTGTTTATATTTATTAAGGGTCGGTCGTTTAAGACACGCCTAGGATCAATATGTTCCGACCCATTTTCATCTTGAAGCGAGAACCTGAACCAGAATGTCTTTTATACTCTCGTGTTCTTTTGACCGTTAAGCACATTTTGATTGAGTGCAAGCATCTCAAGGATGTTAGATCGCATTTTTACCGTTGTCAGTCATTACACCAATTATTTGCCAAACCGGGTCAAGATTGTAAAATACTGGACTTATTAAATATTAAAACGCGTATGATATTTGTCTATATATGCACATAACTTTATTGCTTTGGGGTATATTTTAGTCTGCCCCCTTTTTATACGTCCACAATGTGGACGTACGGGGAAATTTTTGACTGGGGGGGGGGGCGGTGGTGGTTGGTGCCCAAAAAATGTAGTTAGGTTCTTAGTATGTTACATAATAATAAAAATAATAATAATAATAACTTTATTTTCTTATAAAACAAAAATATACATATTAATAATATGTATATTTGTAGTTTTATAAGAAAATAAAGTTATTATTATTATTATTATTATTAGTTTTTACCAAATAAAAAAAAGTTTGATTTTTATTTGAAGGCCCATGACAGGTTCTATAATATCTCTTTTGCGATGAATAAGTGTAATATACACAACTAAAAACAGTTGTTTATGTAACTGTAACTCGTGGCTTACTGTACTCCAAACAATAGAGGGTTCGAGTCTTAAGATTTCTATTTAATTGCCTAACTATAGACATTCTGAATTTAAATTCGCTGTTAAATTGGACACATTCAAGAACACAATATTTTTTTTATACAACTTTTACAAAGTACAATTGTGTGCCCAAATTTTCCCAGCATTTGGGGCCCAAAATGGGGGGGGGCGCCCCCCCAGCCCCCCCAGCCCCCCAGCCCGTACGCCTATGTAGTACGTGGATATGCCGGTCGTCATATTACATCAGTATATGGCTATATGGCGTCATACTACTTTCAATGGGCTCATTTAACATTTTGATATTATATTGCTATGTGTTCATAATACATATAGGGTTTTAAACCAACCGTTAAGGATTTTCTTGTACATTGATCAGGCGAATGTAAGCCATTCAGGATTTTACGAATTTTTACCGCTGTCCGGTACGCAATATTTGGTAACCTGAGGGGATGTTATAAACGCAAAAATGCATAAAATGTTTTCTTGCAATTTTTTGATTGATTATATATCTTCAGTATGTGTAGATTCGGAAGCTGTATGATGTTACCCTGGCATCCTTGGAGATATTAAAATAACAGGTCTCCGGTTCGATCATGCTGGTTTTCGCCGAGTTAGTACCCCGGAATGTTCCAGTGTGGTTCCCCCTTCTCGATGATATAGTAATGGCAGATTACAGTGTCTTCCCGACCGAGTTCAAACTAAACACGAAGGTCCCGTGTAAATTTTGGCGTGCACGTCAAATAACCCGGGAAAATATTTCTCTCATTGGTCTTTAAACTCAATTTCATTTTATTACTGAAATCAAACCAGACTGAAACGCCCAAACGCAAACACTAATAGGCAGCCATCCCGACCGGGTTCAAACTAAAAACCAAGGTCCCGTGTACATAGGTCTTTAAATTCCATTCCATTTTATTACTGAAATCAAACCAGACTGAAACACCCAATCACAAACACTACTAGGCAGCCATCGTTATTTTTTTTTATTTCAGATTTGAAAGAAACATTTTATTTTTATTGAAATAGTTTATCTAAAGATATACAAATAATTTTAATTATTTTATTTTCATTTGTTTTATCCCAAATAAATTATTATGGGAAATTATTAAATTATTTAGCACTAATTTCGATTAATGTAACATTATATTAATGTACGTCCCGTTTATACATTAACGGACGTTTTACAGACAAGTCGGCCGTTGGTTTTATCGCATGGAGTATTCTTCCATTGGCCATTAGAAATAAAGAGTCTGGCACAATCTCCATCGGCGGCAACAGCACCCGTTCCTTGTCCAGAAGCCCATGGTGCGTACGTTGTAGTTTCTCCATCTTGCCACTCAAATTCATTACTTGCCGAACTGTACTTGTATGCTGAATAAAAATAATCGAGAAATTATTTCCAATGCCCAAAGAACCTTATATACACATATAGAGAGATTCTGGCGTATAGTACCTAGATCCGTTTCGGCACGGTATTTCGCCAATTTAAAAATATTTGGGCGTTTGGAGTTCATGTTAAACCCATCGTGATATATAATAATAAATTTTTATTCGTACATTAAGTACAATAAATATGAACAATAAATACATATATAAAAGTTTTCAATTAAACATACATTATGCAAGAGCTAAATCTGATTATTGCAAGTCTTTATTTAGGCTTCAGATGTCATAGAAATTTTAAATTAGATCTTTATTTACACAACAAGCACAAAATCAACTCTGTAGACCCACGGATGGCTTGGATTCGCTTGGATTTAAACAGGATTTCATTGATTGATTAAATTTTTAAATGGCGTGGTAAGCTGAGATTAACCGTTACGTTGACGTCATACTCCGGGAAATTTTAGATCGAGGCTGAATGATAGAGTGTACGAAGCGAGGCCGCTGTTGAGCGAAACCGCATATGTCGGTCAATTTGATTGAAAGTTCGATATATACGGCCTTGATATTATGTTTATTTGTGGTTAAAATGAGAGTTTCGATGTCGGTATTATACGCTCTTTTGTCACCTGCGTTTACAGAAAAATTATGGAAATTGATAAACATCGCAGCTAACATCACATCAGTTGAATTGCAGCCAATGCAGCCCCATTGGATCAATGTTTCCTATTTCAATTTGTCTGCTTCGGGAGTACACGCAGGCTAACAAGATTGAAGAAGTCGGCTATAATTATGCCTCATTGATTTGGTCCATTCCTTTAAAACTTTCGCTTCTTATCTATATAATAAAAGTCCTATTTTTAATTTGTAGTAAAAAGAAATGTGATACGAATTGAAAACGTTACTTGATAATCGAGATTATGTAGGTGGAGTTAACGCCTGTCAATCACTTACGTTCTAAATTGTATTTTGTTATATTATAATAATATTATAGTAATTGATATTGTTGCACATAGTAGATTGACTTCCCAACAACGCAGTACGTCCACATGAAGACATAAATTACTACTATGTATAATACTATGATAAAACGTTTATGAAGCTGAGTTTCAATTGACAAATCCTGACATATAATATTCACTAAACTATTGTGGGTTCTTGGGGAAATGTTGAATACTCTCCTAACCTGTTTTTCCTCAAACTATACATAAAAACTCTCTAATGACTTTTGCGAGAAATCCCATAGTTGACTCCCATACAGGGATTTTATCATTTCGTGTCAAATCTTTAAGCGGCTGTACTAGTTTCAAATATATTAGCATTCTATTGTTTGAATAAAATAAAATCAAGTACGAACAATCCAAACCATTAGACAAAATTCGAAGTCCTAAAAAAACAGTATAGACAAAATAGTGTAATCAGGCAAAATAGTGTAATCAGCATATGGACTGTTCAGCGTGTACAAAATACACAACAAACAGTGGTAACAGGTGTCCGGAAGAGTGCTTACCCTGCCTAGCGCCACATCCGCCATAGCTGCATCCAAACTATTAGGCGAAATCTCGGTAAAATAGCATGAATGGTCAATGGACTATCGATATGCAAAATGCACGCGATAAACAGACATACAGACATTATCAAGGAGATAGTATACGCGTCAATTAAATATATCTAGAATGATAGCCGAGAGAGACATGTTATATTTACCAATCAAGTCAATATGATGGCCATGAAACTTGAATATTCTACATCAAAACAATGCTTTTCACTCCATTTGTCTATAATTCAGATAATGGTTTTTTGTGGCGTCTTCGGTTTACACAAATGTTTGTTTTATTACAAGATCAAATTTAAGGCAAGTTTTAATATTTCTACTAACAAAACCGAACTTCATCCTTGTTCTGAAGTGATTGAAGTGTAGCTCTTTATATATGCATTTAGCCGGTTATATTAAGGAAATAACACAGTTCTTACCAAGTAATACGGCACCGTTCTTTTCTGGGTTATAGTCAGACACAAATGTTCTGACTGCTTCGTTTTCTTCCGCATTTTCGATGGAGAGAATTGACATGAATTCACTGAAATTAATTTTGAAAGCATATCTAAGAAACTATTCAATTTATTTAAACACGAATTCTATTTGGTTACAATATGTTTTATAATGCTTTGCAAATATTTAAATTAACTCTTTGTCGAAATATCGTCATCAGTATTGCCTATTATTTCACAATCCACTATCGCAACTTGAAATGACGGGAAAGTCGCGAAATAAAAGTAATCTGGTTGCAATACATAAAAATGTATAAGCTATGCAAATTTTTGAGAGGAATGAAAGGCAGAAGAGCGGAAATTATTCCAAGGAAATGAGCATTTTATGTTTATTGTTAGTCCACTATTCCGTGTAAGCACGACAGTATAAAACCTAAAAGGAATGTTAATTAGATTTTGAAGCACGACTGAATATACTAATTCGATAAACAAGATATAAAAAGATATTCAACTATTGCACATACACCACTAAAGCGACAGTCTTAAAGATATGTAAATAAAGATAATCTTTTTTGTAACAGCTTAACCAATATACAAGTACAAAGTATGCATTATTTGCTCGTGCCCGCTGCATTTGACGTCCGCTATGACTTGCATGACGAATCTTAAAACTCAAATTTCGGGTAAAATTGGGTACCTGTGTGTATTTAATTATGTATTGAATTATTATTGTGTACACATTTATAATGGATTGTGCATTGAACTTTGTAGTATTACTATATTTGCTCGGTTTAACAGAACTGAGAAAATTAATGTGATAAATTTGACTTACCCGCTACAAAACTCCTCAGCTTGTGTATACGATTTTACAGTTACATCCTCGAATAAATAACAGCTACTGCCGATATTTTTCCAACCTAAATACAAAATATGTGTAAATCAACCGCAATAGTAAACATTTAGTTGATGAAAGAGGCTATTCGTAACCACAGAAGGGTTATGTAAGGGTTGGGCAACTTTTAGTAGGACAAGGGCTAAGTTTAAGAATTTGGAGACCGATTAATATAAGCTTTACAGCTTGTTTCCCAATCCAAATAATTCATTATGTATTGTATATAGTATGTAATTATATGTTAAATAAATACTGTTGAAATCAAGTTTAACAATTTGGCGGATGATTTATATTATAGAGAATTCCCTATATTATAGAATACACATTTTGTACACAAGCATGCTTATTTCCGATAATATATATCAAACTGATATCTTTGATATAAACATATAGATGTATATACAGCTGTTAATGTTTTAAAATGATTACCTGTTCGGCAAGGTGTTGTGGCATAATCTGTAAATATTAATAAGCAGTTATTTAGTAGTAGCATTTAAAGTCATAAATTTCAGAATGGTACCGATCTTCCGAACGTAACAATAACAATATTTTACAAACATTATTCAATTGACATCCCATACCCATATTCTTATTTTTAAAATGACAACATTTCAGATTCATATTCTTATCAAACGGACACAAGTATTACGAGTTTAAACAATTTCACTAGTCACTGACTTATCGGCCCTTGCCGCAAGAGGGAAGTGTCCAAAATGTATTGTCTAAAACACTGGAGGACAGTAATTAGATAATGCCTAATGGGGAGCAAGCTGTGTCATTTGTTAGTGAGATACCCTCCTAAGTTAAAAAAAAATAGAAGTTTATGTTCTTTGTCAATAGGACCCCACCCTCCCCACTCATAGTGGAAGCAATACTTACAGCTATAGGCAAGAAGGTAATTTAGAGGAAAGTATACTATTACCGATAACCAATTCTGAATCCTAATTTAGTTTGAAAAATTGATTATTCAATCTAATACACATAAATTCCTTATGGTCATCGTTGAGTTTATGAAACATTTTCGACATCTGTTAGAATTCTCCAAGGAATTGGTATCATTTGTCATCTGTATATCAATGAAATATAACTTGCTTTCGAACAATATCACCCAAGTCAATTAAAATAGGGCCAAGGACTGAACCTTGCCGTACACCATATTGTAAAACCTAATTCAGAAAGACAATGACTATTTACAACAATACCCTGTGTCCTTTTAATAAAATAACCTCTAAAGGTTTCGGTACTCAAAACTAAGTCCAAGACGGTTTAATTGAATATAATTGTCAATGGTATCAAAAGCTGCAGCAGAATACAATAACATCAAAGACAAACTTTCTCGTGTCTATTCATGACTTTGTTAAACATCTGACACCAATGTTCTTATCATGTCTCCATATTTCTTCTTTTCTTACTGTTTATATAGTTATATGCAAGTAGACTTACCGAAAAGACAAATAGCTCCATTTTTGTTGCCTGACGTCTTGCTTATTGGGTTATAATAATTGTTGAACTGCATCTCTAAAAAACATTTTGGTAAAATAATATAAAGATCCAGCAATAATTAATCAGCTATGGTACAGTATTTATTTTAACGTTATGTCACCAAGAAAAATATTTTTGTGACACAGAATATTAGTGGAAGTACACAACTTAAGGCTTAACCATGGGGGGAAGCATTCGCAATTATCTGCACAGGATACAAATTCTTATTCCTAATAGATATTTCTACCAGTAATAGCAGTATCACAACAGCAGTAAAATACACCGAAAAGTACTTCTGGCAATAGTGAAACAGTAGCAAAGTAACAGAAGGCCTTGCTACATCGGAAATATCATAGTTAAAAAGGGAGCCGCGGTGGCTCAGTAAGGCGTTGGCTCGTTAACATGGAGCCCCCCAGGTTCCATCCCCGGTGTTGGCCGAGAAAGTCCATGGGATTTTTCGGCGTGGTGCCCCCCTTGACGTTCTGGTAAATTAACATTGAGTGTTGGACTTCCAAATAAGAGTAGTCTGTAGCGTTGCTGTCCAGGCGAAATTTTCTCTTTAGTACATTACAAGGTGTATACAATCCTCCATTAGTTTAAATGTCTACATACCCATGAAAGTTTTCGCACTGTCACCTACTTCATCAACCCAATAATCTTTCTTTGTTTCTCCAAATCTATAAATATGATTTCTTATTTCACGCTGCAAACATTCAAAGACAATAAATATATTTAAAAGTGGAAAGAGTTATTTTTATCAAATTTTATAGTTGATAAATTCTTGGATTACGATAAACAATTTCACCAGTTTAAACCCCGATAAAATGCCCCGTAAGAAAAGACTGGTTCAACTTGAAATATTTAAGCGTAATCTATGCTACTTACTTGGCTGTCAAGATCGGGTATTGGTGCCAAAATTCCTCCCATTCTGTAGCAGAGATATTTCGATTTGATATAACTGTCAAACTTGTTGATTACAGCATAACATTTCCCTCCACTTCCTATACGATATCCGGCATTATTTGTTCCACATGGTTGTGGCACTGGAAATATAAGAATAAAACAATTTGTTTAATGAAAATAATCTAAAATCTACTTCTCCGATCTACAAACTTCCAATTACGTGTATCCTGGGTGTATCTTTAAATGAAATACTAGTATCCCGGATGTTTCGATGTCTCTTTAGATGAAATACTAGTATCCTGGGTATATCTTTAGATGAAATACTAGTATCCCGGATGTTTCGATGTATCTTTTAATCACATATTGTACTTAAGATCACAGATATGAGAAGATGTGCCAATTATTTTAACCACCTCACCAACCTACCTTTGTCAGAATCAAATGTGTGACAAGTCTGCGTCAGCTCAGGAGCTGTAATCAGCAGTTCCGCTGGATCAACAGCACCACGTCCCTGTAAAAATACGTCTTCAAATGACTAAATATTTATAAATTTCTATAAAGAATGCTTTCACAAATGTTATCGCAATATTAAAACTGTATTGCTGTATCTGTAAGCATATTACATATTGATTAATCACGTGGGTAGTCAATTTAAATTTGGAAACTTTTGTAATGAAGACAGGCATGCGCCATGAGGTAAATTATACCGGTGCATTACCACTGTCAGGGATTCTCTATGCCAATCAGCGCACAAGTGTCGAGTGGACCTCGGTTTTGCGTCCCCATCCGAACGAAAAGACGATGTTACTTTCCAGGTCCGCCCATCCTCCGCCTATGACAAGTGGTAAGTAGGCTGAAATATCATGAGACCATACACCCTTTGAATTTACAATCTTCCTCATTCTTCAATGTGGTATTCAAAATGACACCAAATTCGTAAAAAAACACAACTTTTAAGATACACTCTAAATAACGTTTCAATAATGGGTGTAAAATATACGTCAGACATTAGCAACTTTTTGCCAGTAGTCGATTGTGGAAGAAATAAAATGGGTAATTACATCAATCTCAGCTGGTACACAAGGTGTTGATGGCGGAGTTATTGGATCCTGAAATAAACAACATTAATTTTGTTATTAAAAACTTTACTAAAGTAGTAAAGAACTGGACCGACGATTGGACCACAGGATAGTGTAACTGGTTTATGCAGCTGCTTTGACATTGTGTATCTTTGTATATTTGGACGGTGAAGCTAGGGTACTCTTGCAAATAAAATGGGGGTTTAACGTTTTACTGTTTTGCTCTGGCTGGGCTAATGACGACGGACATACACCAACAGTGTGCTGTGAGGGAAATGTTGCTCGGACTGCGGCGCTTCGGCCTACTCTTATATCGAATTCCAACTGTTCCGGGATCTTTTACACGTGTACTCCAATGTGTACACGGATCCTCGTTTTTTGTCCCATCCGAAGGACTAGAAAGCTGTCCTTGTCAGGCCCGACATCCTGCACCACTGACAAGGGGAAACCATGCTTGAAAATCCTGATGAACTTTCTCGGTCAACACCGAGAGTGAACCCGCGACCTCCAGAATAGCGAGCCAGCGTCTTACTCACTTAGCCATCGTGGCTCTTAGAATAGTCTTGCGTACTTCCTGTTTGACCGTTGTGATGCATAATAGTGTCACATCGTTTGTTTGGAGCTGTACGATAGTATTAGGTGTTTACATAATTAAAATTACCGGCGATTGGGGAGTAACTTTATACGGTCCATTGACGTAGGCGTCTTGGAAACAATCTATAGGATCGGTACCACCATCATTACGTTTAATTCGTATGCTTGGACATTTGGAACCAGGACACTCTTCGTCGGAATTTTGTCTTGCTTCTGTTCCATCAAATCGGAGGAAAAATAACCTGAAATATTGTATGAAACATTGTGAATATTAGTATTAAAGTTCCGCTTCCAGTTTTTTAATTTGTAATGTTACTGGCCAAAATGTAGTTCGAAATATATTAATTTGCCTTAAAACAGGTAGGTATGGACATAAAACTGCTTTTAGAATTTTCAACTCCCTAATTTAGTGTACCACTGCTGCGACTTACCGGATGATGCATTCTGTAATGCCACCGTCCGACCGGGGGGGGGGGGGGGTTATTGCGCTGCTGCGACTGTACGACGAACATTATATGCACATGGGTCGATGGCAAATGTGAGAACATCGCGAGAAAATGTCCCCAAAAATTACAAACTTGAAAAAATGTCGCGTTCTACATCTTTCTTGGAACAGATCGTAGAACCTTGGTGTTTCTTTAGAACATGCTCAAAACAAACGCCGTTTGTGTTACATGAGGATTCGGTTGCTTTGGTGTACCAACTATAGCCGAGGTTGGGCTATTTGATTTTTTTTTCAACTGCCCCAATTAAAATATTTTTTAACCTTATATATTGCCGGAAATAGCAAATTCCCTCGATTATTTTAAAGGGTGTTCACACGTTAATACGGCTTGTTCAATAATTAGTGGATGTTCCATGAAGAAGAGGGTGGAACCAGGACGCGATTATTTCATGTATTTGGTTACCCAAATCCGTATATCTATTTCCTCTCCCCCCCCCCCCCCCGTTTGCATTGCGGTTTTTGTTGACTACATTGGATACGTTGAAATGTAGGGCGGATAATTGTAAGTTTTTTAAGAATCCTACTTTCACATTATAAGCCCCATAGATGCGCTTGAGTGTCCACATGTTTCTCCATCTGTGGTAGAATTGAAATCTTTCAAACTATCAGAGATTTGATTTAAATGTTAGTGCCGGTCAAACAAACCAGAATTACTATCAGAGCAATGAGGGAACTAATCGTCTATTGTGACCGGATATCTAAACGGTTTTATTTACACGGGAAGTGACGTCAATTAAAATTTAAATTATTCTAAAAGTCGAGATAGTTATTTTAACAGTTTTTAAGTTAACCTATACTACACACTGAAAGTAAATATATATGCCCTTTAGTCTAATCTATGACAATTGTTCATATAAGTACATACCCGCGAGAATTATCCCAGAAATAAGCTCTACCGGTTGTATCTGCCTCAAGGTCCGACATACTGTCAACAGATATTGGGAGATTGTTGCTATTAATTGTAGGGTTGCTTCCAGTTATAGTAAAATCGGTAGTTCCTTTTGGAAAACAAAGTGCCAGGCGAATATATGATCCACTGAAATAACAATCAGATATGGGAATTTAAAAATATGTTAAAAGTAAAGTATCGATGTAAATATAATGCTATGAGCCCCAGTCTATTAAAAGAAGTACAAAATGAAATGGAATGGGGTTTAACGTCATACTGTTCTGTCTCAACTAGGCTAATGAAGCCGGGCATAGTCATACCGTGTGCTGTGGTGAAATCTTTCTATAATATATTGAAACATTTTGGCCGAAAAACAACAAAATGGCTATCAATGAATAACAAACATCGGCCAATATATGACACGGCACGGCACACATGTGGCAGTTTAATTTATCGTTGTAAAGTTATTAAAAAGATTTGCCGTGAAGTTATATATTGTGGTTTTATTCTTAAATTGGGCTACCTCCCATAGTTCAGTACACAATAAGAGCACTCTTAGTCTGTAAGACAATCTAGCCAAGAAGTGCAGTTTTGTTTGTTGCTCCCCTCACAGATTTTAACGATTGTTGTCTCCTCCACTGCTTGTGTAGCTGTTGTGCTAAACATTATCTTAGTGTCCGAAGGTGATTACAAGTTTGTGTAGGCCTACTGGTTGATTCGTGAACGTGACCCCCCCCCCCCCGCCACTAGAGACACAAGATGCTAAGGCATCCGCATGAATACATAACAACAATAGTACTTACATTGCTAAATTATTGACTTTCACGGTTACATCAGTTGGATTGGTACCATTAAACATAGCAACATAGCCTTTGTTTTGCATAGACAGATACTCTATACTTTTGTCACCTGATTAAAAAAACATATTGTAGGTTTATTAAAACAATCGGTCATCACGTGTGCGAGGATTTCTTAACGGGGGTGGGGGAAGTATCAACGGAAATATGAGGAATATCATTTCTCGTGACCCCAATTCTTCAGACTAATTTGGAAAAACATCCATATTAAACTGTGTTCTCTATCGCCTTCATAAACCAACTGTTGACGGATCGACGGGCCGAAAAGGTGATGGCATGATAAGATACTCAAATATGGGCGTATACAAGTGTTGGTCTTTTAGCAATAAGAAAGGGTATGTCATAAGTTTTATTTATTGCTTTAGTCAGACAAAAATGAAATGAAATGGGGTTTAACGTCCTACTGTTCTGCTACGACTGGGCTAATGAATTGTGCTATGGGGGGAAATTTTAACCTGGCAGCGACACTGTGTCCTACTCTTATATCGAATTCCAACTGTTAGGGGATCTTTTACGTTGGAGAAATCCAAATGAACTTTTTTGGCCAAAGCAGGAATCGAACACGCGACCTCTATGCTAGCGATCCAGCATCTTACCCACCCAGCTACCGTGGCTCCTAGTCAAGACAATATTCTACTTACAAAACACAAAGCTTTCTTACCACGTATAGCAAACGGACTGTCAGTTACGTCATCTCTCACCATATACATTGGATAATCAGTGCGTTTTGGCGACTTGAATATCCCATCGGAACCTTTAAATATTATCTGAATAATTTTGAATACATGAAATTTAATGTAACAATATCAAAATGGTTATCTGTGATATTTTTTTAATTGAAAGAGGCTATTCGAAACCGCACTAGGGTTTATTTCGGGTTAGACTGACATATGATAGTATGGCAACACTTAATTTCACCCTAGTTCAGAAAGCAATGTCTTTTCGGGCATAAATATTCTTTATACCTAAAAGATCTCATACCAAGGTCACACATGCTGCTGCGTAGCCCCACAGTTTGTAGGTTCTATACTTGTTTTCATTCATTCATTAATTCATTGAACCCTTACCTTTGAATATTCATGAGGACAAACAGACATCTGATAATTTTGGTTATAGTAACAATCATAATCCAAGAAAAATGGGGTTTTTCTCACTAACTGTACGTTTGCTATACCAGAGATAGAACCATCATAATCTCTAATACTTGCTTGAAGATCGCCATCTTTTGGTTGATCGAAGAATGGCAGAGAACTATTTCCTGCAAACACTTTTAGTCCGTCAACCTGTAACAACAAATTATCCACACTGATCAGCAGTGGATATTCGCTACTTATAGAGCGGGAGCCCAGGGGGTTAACCTAGCTGAAAAATGTACCAAGTTTCTCCTATATGGTATCAATGTATGTATATCTGGTATCATCAGAATGTAAGTCTGCCGGGTTTCTGGTGGTGGGTGTGGTATTCCACGCCCAAAATGCCATGCCCCCCAACTTGTCTAGATTAGCTCAAAAGTGTACCACATAAAAATCGCACAGCAAGGTACCGTACATCTTCAGGTATTACAAGAACACTCTGACAGACATTTCTAGTGGAGCTATGTAATTGCCAGACATTTGTATTGATGAAGTATCCCTGACAAGAGTTATCTAATTTCCAGCCCAAAGCTAGGCTAGATTAGCTCAAATCTGTACCACCTAAAACAGCTTTGGAGTTGTTCAGTACCACGAGAGGAATCATGAATGACCACTGCCAGACAGTTTGTGCGGTGGGTTATCCCTAATAGACACGCCCTCCAACTAGGATAGATTAGCCGGCACTGTTCCCGTGGTCCAAAAATTTAAAAATTGTGCCAGGATGCGTAGATTACTAATACCTAGCACGCATTGAAGAGAAGATAAACTCGTCCATTAATCATATAAATAACACGCAAGACTAAAGCAAAAACAGTTAGACCAAGAACGGGTACGCAACATTTGTACTTCAACCATTTTAATTTAACGCTTCAGGAATCTCTTTATGAGTTCCCTCATCTTCATGTACCCTGTCGGGGCAGAACAGTAGGACGTTAAACACCATTTCATTTCATTATATCTATCTATCTATATATATATTTGTGACTGTCGTTTGTCTGTCTGTCTGTTCGGGGTTGGCGGCTACACTAGGTCTGCCCCGAGTCTGAAATTTGGGATTTTGAGGTAGCTCGGACCGGGGAGTAACATAGGCCAGGTGGCGTTAGTCTACCACTTTCGGTTTCGGAGTTATGACCCCCGAGCGAAGCCGGTCTGTTTGAGGTTGGCGGCTACACTAGGTCTGCCCCGAGTCTGAAATTTGGGGTATAGGGGTAGCTCGGACCGGGGAGTAACATAGGCCAGGTGGCGTTAGTCTACCACTTCCGGTTTCGGAGTCATTACCCCCGAGCGAAGCCGGGCATCCTGCTAGTAAGTTAATATTTTAAAATTAAGTTTAACTCTTCACGAGGTTCTTTATGAGTTCCCATTTTCATTAGCCCAGTCGGAACAGAAAAATAGGACGTTATAACCCATTTCATTTCACTATGAGTTAATATATATTAATTATACGATCGTGTTTCCTCTAAAGATCTCCATTCCCAAACCTGATTTTGTATTTATCAAACTGACTATAAACACGTATAACTCAGCATTTCCATGAAATGAAATGAGGTTTAACGTACAACTTTTCTGACAGACATACCGTGTCACAGAATCCAAAAACAGCTCCTTCTACACCATTCTGTGGTAGGGACGGGTAGGGGAAATTTGTATTAAATCCCAGCGCTGCTGCTCGTCTTGTGGCATCTAAACCATATTCTGTCTCCCACGTACTATTCCACGTCCAATGATTAAACTTATCAAAATATGTGTTCTTCACGAGAATAATCCCGAAAAAGAATTCGACACCAACCAATGGTAAATTACTGTAAATATAAATATACATTTTAGTAAGGATATGTAAATAAAATGAACAGTTACGAAAATCGTCATTAAGTAGATTTTTTCTTAATTCCCATTTTAACCTGGTTTTAACCCCATACAGGATCAAATCACCACTCTCTTCATCCTTTTCGTTTCTTCTCTGGTTGACAGTTTCTGTGTGAACGAAACGATTTTTTGTTTCATTAGTAAAGAAATATTAACAAGCCATCGCAATAATTTTGTAAAAACGGAAATTGTCATTATAATCGTTCTACTTACGGCAAGGGGCGTGAAAAAGAACGTTCGAAGTTATGTGTTTGTCCATCCTTTTTATACTTTAATGGCAATCCAAGATTATCTGTTTCGCCAATAATAACACTGTTTCGTATTTCTTGTGCAGTGTCCAATATACTTCTTGTCATAGCAACTCCAATTGGGGCATCTGCAATACTATATAAACAAAACTTAACATTACTTTGCAGTCTATGATCGCCCCCCCCCACCCAAAAAATGGATCTTACATATAAAGAAACAAATTACAAGCCACCCCACAGGAAACGTAATGGCCTTGATTGATTTTTTTTAATTATACCCATATAATGTCACATCAGTTAATAGAATCAAAGACATTCTATGGAATTCACTAAATGGCAATGCTATCCAGGCGAAACTTTAAAAAAAATTCTCAATCCCGATGTAGAATAAATTAATTCTGAATAGATAATATTAATGTGATCTGATCTAATTAAATAATAAAGTTGTCTTCCTTTCAAGTATGAGATTCTAATTATGATTCACGATCCAAAAATATTTCCAATCTGGCTGCAATCTTCTCACAAGAACGTAGCCCACACGTCCATTGCAGGATTTTATAATGCCATCGATTCATAATAACACATTAACATACTAATTTATATTTGTAACTCTTGAGGTTGACGACATCGTTGCTAAATCTACTGGCTAGTAAGAAAAGGTGAACATTTGGTTCTTTTAATCATATTTCTTGATCATCCAACTTCATTTTATGTGTCTACTTTTACCGCGCGTAAGGAATAATATGTGTGTGTGTTATACGGATGACCATTTAATTAAACTCGAAGAATTATGTCTTTAATTTGTTATTTAGTGAGAATGTTTATTTTGTTTTAAATGATCTAAACCTGTAATCCAATACTATACTATATTGGTTCATTTCAATCAATATTGATGTAGCCATCTTACATTGGAAACATTGGATAATTTTAAAATTAGTACATGATGCCATGTATTTTATGGATTTGTAATGAATATATTCCACAATTAAGACAATTCGGAAGTAATTTAAAATTTTCATATATTTTAAGGTCCCAAACAATAGCGCTATACGCTGTTTAATGATTATAAGCATGATAGAATTACTTACCTTGCGTGATCGTAGACAATTTTACCTCCCTTTGACCAAATATTTTCTCCCCTGTTCCTATAAACTGTTGGCCTGAAAGAAAGACATGTTGTCATTCGAACCCAGACATCAAAGCCACACATGTCTCCTTAATCCCACCTAAACTTCTGTCAATAACGTTAAATAGGCCTTTTCCCTGGCAACATATGTGTATTTGGAACATAAATACTCAAATAACGGGGACGAGTTTGACAAATTTGACATAATGCCTACACGTAATCAACCAGGCATTGTGCAACTGGGAAAAATGTACATGCTTGAAGCATATGTTTAAACGTAATACTGATGATTATCTAAATGAATTATCCGGTTTATGGTAAGTGACTCGGGGTATAAATTTAGTAAAATTAAGAATAAATCGTGCAAGATAGGCTCAACGAAGACTGACAACATTTCCATTATTATAACGGTTTTAAGGATAACTGGTCGAGTTTTAAAACTCATATCACATCTATTTTATTAATAAAGTCTAATGCTTTCTATTGTCTAAACCAGTCCCGCCATGTCTTCCTAATTGTGCCGAGGAATTTTGAACGGCACACTAAGAAAATGCGAAAAACCTCGTGATCCCATGTTTTTATTTTGCAAAATTCAAATATTTTTCATATGTATTTAGTCAGGTGTGCCGCTATAATTTCTTGTGTTCCAAGGTGTGCCGTTGGCAAAAAAAGGTTGAGAACGGTTCTCATAATGGTCTACATAATGTTAATGATTAGTGGTTTTTGTTTTTTATTATGAATGTCATAGATGAAGATTTCCCGTACATTTTTTCATGAAAATGTTTTTGTCCAATAGATGATGAATGTCAGAATGTGGAAATTTCTGATTTGAGCTATAATAGTAATTTTACATTTGGATCAAACTTCGGGACCCTGTTAATGAGTCAGCGCCTTACTCACAAAGCCATCGTGACCACCACACCCCCGAGGGAAGTGTTGAGTTCAGTGATTTGTGTACAAACGACCTCCAATAATCAGCTACATGTATCAGTTTTTTTATTTGGCCTGTTTCTTATCAGAAACATGTCCAATACCTTTTAATAATGCTTTCAGCTCGTGGTGATTTTTTATCTGGTTCCTCTCTGGGATCGTATCTGCTATTGGCAATAAGTCCATTCTCTGGTACCACTTCGTCAGTAATGCCATCGACTTGTCCATTAGATATCATCCTATCAAACATTATACCACGCTGTAAAACATAGGCTATTACATGTAAACATAGGCTTTTATATGTAAACCTTTTACATAACCTCTATCAAACATCATAACACACTGTAAATTATAGACTATTACGGATAAACACAGGCTGTTTACAGGTAAACATAGAGGTAAAAACTAATGGTCTTACATGTAAACATCTGCTATTACATGTAAACCTCTTACATAGCAGCATATCAAACATCATAACACACTGTAAAATATAGACTGTTACGGATACACATAGGCTACAGTGGGGGTATAATGTTCAAATCTAAAGGATTTCAATAATTCCACAAAACTTACATCTTTGTTTGAATGCGCAACATTTCGATCAAACAGCGCAATTTTAGACAGTCGTGCATGATCTTCAAACACCAGTCCTCGTTCTGCTTGACGTGCAGCTGATATTGTTAGAGGCTTTTTAGCAAAAAGTATATGAAAACCATTTCTCTAGAAACAAAAAAAGGTTAATCCAATTAAGCAAAGTCATTTTTTTTTCGAGCTTTAACCTGTGCGCAGTGCACCAAGTTTTCATTTTATTGGGAAACAAAAGCCACTTCGGGTTAATCCCAATATGAATCAATTATTCAGACCGTCAGATTGTATATTATTTAGAGTAACTGATGAGCAAAAATTAACTGATATTGTAACGAAACACGAAAATACTTAATTCTGATTATACTTAAATAATATCTAATTATTTTACTTAGCAATCTTGTGTAGTATAAATAAATAATATTCACCTCAGCACCGGCTGCAACATTATTTGTTATTATGTTGTTGGGATGTGTTATCCAGTAGGTAGCTGGATGACTGGAAATAATGTACTATCCAATATTACTGTTGTTTAATATAATTAATGAAAATCTATCTAACTGTTTTATTAAGCACATGAGCGGGCTATATTGATAATAGATAACCATATCCTTATCCCTGGACCACTCAGCACACTTCTCATATTTACTATTTCCCATAATTCATTCTCGAATACCAGTAAAGACAATTTAATTGTTTACGTGATTTGAACACAGAAAATGTCAGATGCTAATGGCGTATGAAAATGAAATGAAACGGGGCTTGGCGACCTACTTTTCTGTCTCGACTGGGCTATTGAAGACGGGCAAAAATTGTGCACTGTGCTACGAGGGAAATTTTACCCGGACACTGGAACTATGGCTAACTTTTATATCGATGTCCAACTGTTAATTTCAAACAGATCAGACACAAGTTTCAAAACGTAGAGTAGCCTAACCCATACGTACAGTATTGTTATACCATAACACTTTTAAACAAGATAGCGAATCAACTTGCAGTATTATTTAAATACGCAAATGCTTGTATTAGCTAATAAGGTACACATCTATAAAAAAAAGACCGAAATTACTCTGCTGGTAGCCCTTTGGCACCATTGATATACAATGTAACCAATAGCTTCGGAAACTAATATCCTGGTTTTAATCTTACTCGAGTTAGCTATAATTAGTGGCGAGTGTCAAACACCCAACTGGATATGGTTGCTCATTTTTACAACACCCGATGCATCTCTCATTTAGGTAATTTACAAAGATAACAAGGTGTACTATTTATATTATTTGTAGCTAACCTTGTAGGAAGAAATACATATCTCTTTTGCTATTTATCTATTTTAATTATCTTGGTTGTAACCCTATATATATATAATCAAATATATTTAAAGTTTGGCATTCAACAGGGTTCAGTACTTGGTCTTCGCCTTTTTAGTATTTACACATCTCCCTTATATGTTCGTTCATATATATGAGGATATTACCACATATATATGAGGATATTACCACAAGCGGTATATCATACCATAGAATAAGGGGTTTTAAAAATACTGACCCAACTTGTCGCACAGTGGACAATTCAAATAGTTTCTAGAAAGCACAGGTGATATTTATCCAGTTTAATTAATCGATTAGCATTAGGTTAGATACGTTTAGGATCGTCACCGACAAAGTTTTCGTTATTTACAAACAACAGCACAAGCAAAAACATAAAATTAATCATTACTTGCATGAACTTTCTAAACCCTCAGGACACCACTCTGGGGCCATATCTGTCAACAATTGTGTTCCATATTGAGTTCCTACACCCAGATTACCATCTAAGATGTTTCGCTGTTCAGCACTGTCCTCGAGGAAATATCCATGACCAAGATGATCATAGCATACATTGTCGCTTAACTAATAAGAAAGAAATAATATTCTGATATAGTTTTTCTTCAATCGACTTCTATTACATAATATGTTAAATTATTTACATACAGAGCTAGTTCAGATAGTTTAATACCATCGAATATAGTAAATTAAAACTTTTTACCTCGGCACCATCTGTACCGTGTATAGTAATACAACGATTATTACTATCGTGGATACTGGTATTACGTAAATAGGATGTATCTACGTCATCACACATATGATAATGGAGAGGGTAGGTCCCTGCAATAAAGTCAAAGACATGGGCTTTGAAAAGAATGCTCGTGGATACCTAAAATGTGTCTTCGTGTTACATTATGTTTCATTGTAGTTAAAGGAGCTAAACTAAAAATTGAGTATTATCCATAACATTCTAAAATCTAATATCCACTATTTACATACTGGTTTTGGGCACCATTTTTGTAATGAACAAAATAAAACATACCCCACAAGACAATGTGAAATTGATTAAATATGGCTGTTTCACGAACGACACAATTATAAAAAAAATGTATGTACAATGAACCCAGCAAGCTCTAACGATTACCCTTTAATTTGAATTGTACACGTATTTCACCGAACATAATTATTACAATAAAGTGCGTTTTTAGACCCCCGCCCCCTCGTCTATTTTGAGACTCCAATGAATAGAGCTTCGCCCTTCAAAGAATTGTTTTATCATACTTAAATAGACGTGTCTTCGTTTTAACTCGAATGCATTCAATCAATTTAGGGATATATAAACCAAAGAGTACCCAGTGATGATGGATACAGGCGCAACACCACAACAGGTCTGATCTTTATGGAAAAAAAAGAAGAAGAAAACACCTACCAGTTAAAAGTTGTTGTCCCATATGATACAACTCAAGGCCTTCAACATGAACAGACTTAAAGCCTCTTACAAACTAAAACATTATTGTTAAAAATATTGCTATTGACCGTCAAAGTTATGACTAAAAAGTGCCTAAAGTATTAATTCCCAAATATTGTATTATTCCAATTTATAAAATCTTATTGGCATAATTGTCTCAGTTATCTATTTAATAATTAATTTGATCTTTAATATAATTTTATCAGTTTAAATTGATCTTGTGTATCAATAACTGATTTCAATTTGTGTAGCCTCGGTAAATGTTATTCCAGTTGGTTTGGGGAACAGATGTGATCATATCATAGCAAGAGTGTCCGCTATTTAACTTAGCTTCCATTAAAATTACAACTTAAATTGATCTTGTGACGTGTATGGAAAACTTGTGTAGCCTCGGTGAAATTTTATTCTAACTGGTTTTAGGAAAAGATTTCGACGTGTAAAGCGAATGTATCGGCTAGCTTATTCAGCTTCCTCCAGACACTACAACTTAAAATGCGATTTATTCATAACAGTAGATCTTTACCTTGACATGACCCCCGAAAGTGTCTCTTTTATAACGTTCACATAACAAAGCTGCTTTAGGATCACCATTATCGTAACATTTTGGTTGTAGTTCGCCTTCTATTTTAATATTCCTTGTTAATAAAGCAACTTCTGCTCTTTCATCGACGCCATGAGTGATCTTACCATAATGGGGATACTGGAAAGCGCCTATAAACACATTCATGATTATCAAACAAACAAATGACTCAATGATGCGTTATGAAAGATTTAGATAAAAGCTGATTTTTCTTGATATATAAAAAGTAAGAATAAATTAATGTAAAATGAATATAGTTAAAATTTTATTCTGTGCGAAGTTATAATTGTTTGAAGTTTCCACAAAATATAATATACATAGTCTCGATTGTCAAGTACGTTTGCTATAATAAAAGACAATGTCTTGATTATCCATTTTATCATTAAATCATTAAATGGCGCAGGTGTTTCTAATCCATCCAAAATTTCGACCTTCCGATGGCCCAGAGAGTTGAATATGTGCTTGTCATGAGAATAAATGTCTACATAATAATTTAAATATATAACATTTGAAGCCAAAACAAAAACCGCCATAAAAGGCAAATTTATCTCTTGATGGTGTCTTTAAGAATTTTAGATGCTGCAAAACAAATTATTCTTGACTCACTTCAACGTATTGGATCATTTGTTATATAGAAATGTATTGCGTTATATTGAACAGTTTGGTCGCATTGATTGTCTAATAGAAATGCTAAACCATATTATTATTATAATAACTTTTGAGTTATATTCAATATAAGAGTGAACATACCGTCTAATTTAATTTGATTATTTGAACAATCTGGACAAACTAATATCTTAAACTGCTCCACTTGTCTCCAGTCAAAATCTGTTGATGTCACAATAATTTCATCGCCTGAAATCAAACATATAATAAGAAACCATTAGGCTCTTTAACTGCATTGGCAAATGTGAAATTTAGTGTGCGGTGTATCAATAATTAAAAAAATCACCTATAATGGTTTATTCTATAGACGTGTATGTTTTAAAGGACAATATTGGTGCCAGTCATTATCACATATGTGATAGAGCTGGTTAAACACATTCCAAATATAATTTTAACACAGAGACCATTGCTACGATAGCTGAGTAATACAGGTTTCCTGAATCGGAAGTGACGAACGCCAAAGGAAAACACGAGTCATCTCTCTATATCATCTCTCTATATAACTGACTGATGTGATGAGTGATAACGGATATACCGGCGAATTTCTGCTCACTAATAATTCCTTCGAAGACCAAAAGTTGTCGTCTTAGATTGTGAGAGGATATCTGACAATTCATAAAAGGAATTGACTGCCACTAGATAAGTGAACGCGAAAGAAAAACAGAAAAAGTCCGTGCATTACCATGTTTTTATAAGGTATAGAATGAATGTAAACAAGAGAATGTACGGACTATTTCTATTTTTGTCGTGTTCTCTTATCTAATGACATTCAATTACTTTAAAATCGGATAAAAATTGTGACCTCTATAGGGTCCACAACCTTGATATACCATATTTTTACGCTATTTGAGAACGAACGGCGGCCATTTTGTCTGTCAATTTTGGGTTGATTTTCACGAAATTCGAATTCAGTCGTCCGTAGGGTGTAACAGTGATATAATAATACAGTTTTTTAAATCGGATAAAAATTATGACCTCTATAGGGTCCACAAGCTAAAAACGCGATTTTTCGTACAATCAGGGGCAATAATTCAGGAAGTTACGGTCCGATATGCGCGAATATCGAAAGGAACCGTTGTCTTTGGGTTATAAACTTACATTTCAAGTTTCAACAAAATCGGATAAAAATTGTGACCTCTATAGGGTCCACAAGCTAAAAACGTGATTTTTCGTACAAACAGGGGCCATAATCCATGAATTTTCGATCCGATACATGCCATTATCGAAAGCAGTCGAGATCGTTTGGAGATAAACCTATATTTCAAGTTTCGTCAAAATCGGATAAGAATTGTGAACTCTAGAGTGTCCACAAACAAATTGTGGACGGACGGACGTCCGGACGGACAGGGGCGACGGCATAATACGTTTACATGAAAATGTGGGCGTATAAAAAAAAACATTTATACTGCCAACGGAAGTGTAAACTGACAATATCAAAATCCAATGGTATAATGAATAAATAATGACAAGTTAAATGTCGATGGAAATTGAGAATGTATTTATTATATGACAATAAGCGCAAACTAGAAATTCAAAACTACGAGTCCCTGATATAGTCATACGTTCAAAATTATTATGTTATGTTGATGACACTTAAAACTCATTAATATCTGGTTCTCATATCGATATCGTTCAATCTGATGTAGAGAAGGCCAAGAAGTTGCAGTCACGAATATTTAAGTTCTGTTAAAATCTACTATAGTATTACCTGGGTTCCAAGAAGATACATCATCTCGAACAGTTATTATTGGTTGAGAAACTTCAGTCGTCAGAACCTCAAAATCTACTTGGTTAATGTCAGGAACTGTGTTTTTGGCCTTAACTTGACTTCTAGTTCTAAATTCTAAAGCCTTTCCCTGGTGAACAAATTTTTGTATCGATGTTCTTGTAACATTCACATAAAATGGAGCATCGATATATTCTTCGGAAGTTGACGTAGCATCGCCTTTAAAAAAAAATAAAATTTGATTGTGAATCAACTTTGATAACAAAAGACGTTCATTCCGAGGACAAAACTTATTTAAGAAATCACAGTTATATCCCAGTTATTAAATCTGGTTAATATTGTGTGTTAAAGGCGCCCACCCTCATATAATTATACGAAGCTTTGTGATGCGTTTTCAAAAAATACCAACGTCTGTTGACCAAGGGTTGGAAGGTGACAGAGCAACATGCCTAGCAATCAACATGTCTCCACTTAAAGCTATCCGCTATACCCACCAGACGAGCGCAATATGAACTTCCCGCTATACTTTCTATTTTCGTTGTTTTCTAGTGGAGAAATGGAATTTTACCGTATATTCCCGTGTTTCAATTACTTATTAAATTATAAAAAAATGAATTATATTAATATATCATATTAAACTACGCCCAAAAAGAATATTTATAGAGCGGAGGTAATTAAATAACCATGTACAAAGAACACGTTTGTAGTGTATTATTGTACCTTTCGTAGTTATATACATTGTATTGACATTATGATACTTTGCACAGTTATAAACATTCGTATTATATTTACATAGTTATAAACATTTGTATTGTATTGACATTATGATACTTTCCACAGTTATAAACATGCGTATTATATTTACATAGTTGTAAACATTTGTATTGATAATAGTTATAAACATTTGTATTGTATTACCATTATGATACTTTCCACAGTTATAAACATTCGTATTATTTAAATTATAATTATAAACATTTGTATTGACATAATTATAAACATTTGTATTGTATTGACATAGTTAAAAACATTTCCATTATATTAGCATCATGATACCTTTCATTGTTATAAACGCGTATGCTTCTTTTCCATCGATGTTTCGTATTTGACTTGTGGTAGCGGCTAATCCACCAAGTTGCTCTATACTAGAATATACATCTTCCCAGTTCCTTCCTGGTACTTTAGTAACACCAAGATCACCATATACAGCAATAGCAACAATTAGTCCTGCATCAAGACCTGTTGATAATAAAATACAACAAACATAAAAATATGAATATCTGTGATATACAATAAAATCAGTATGCTATGACGCTCTTATATCAAATTCCAACTGTCAAGTATTCTTTTACGTGCACGTTAATTTGTACACGGCACCTCGGGTTTCCGTACAATCCGAACGACTAGTTAGCTGTTCTTGTCATGCAGGCTCTCCTTCCTGAATAACTGAGACAGGGAAATCACAGAGGAAAATCCTAGGAACTTTCGATATAAATATTAGAGTTTTGTGCCTCAACGAGATCTTGTTCATTATGCAAAATAATCCGTCACCACGCCCCTGGTAATAAATATAAGTAAGACCTACTCTCAACATAATCCTTGAAATCTGTTTCAACCCCAGATTTACCACTGTCAGAAAGTGGATACACATTGAAATCATTTAATGAACCATCAATATTCCAAACAGTTACGTGAAGGCCAAAGGCACTCGATTTCGCATATCTTTGTTCCTGAAAATGGTTAAATTGGAATATCATAAAATAAAAAAAAATCTGTTTGAAATTTGAAACAAAATGTGGTGCATCAGGAATCCAGTTAATGCATCAGAAGATCGATTTTTATTATCATTTATTACAATCTGGTTATATAAGTATTCATTGAAAATTGTTATATTGTAAAGGTTGCTTAAGGTGAAATTAATCGTTCGTCACACCTCCACGCTGTAAACAACTCCACAAGTTAGAGATGCAGCCGGAACACTTTGAATCAACTTCGTCCATGCTTTCTTCTTTGCTCCGTGAATTTCCAAAGTCGCACCTGCAGTAACACCAATAAATTTCCTTCCAAATCCAGCAACACTGTGAGGACTGTTTGCTTTTCCTGAAATAGACAATATAACATCAACGTTAAAACTGAAAAAATAAATGTTTGCGATATCACTACCATTAAAGACAATGTTAAACCACCAGTAACTAGACCAAGGGCCATAATCCAGGAAGTTACGTTTGTATATGTGTGATTATCAAAGGGAACAAAGACTTTTATGATAAAAATATATAATTAAAGTTATATCCAAATCGGATAAAAACTGTGGCCTCTAGAGAGTCCACAACCTTGATATACCATATTTTTACATTATTTGCGTACAAGGGGCGGCCATTATGTCCGTCAGTTTTTGTCTGATTTTCACAAAATTCGACCTCAACCATCATTAGTGTATAACTGTGATATATTCACACATTTTTTTTTAAATCGGATAAAAATTGTGACCTCTACAGGGCCCACAAGCTAAAAGTGCGATTTTTCGTACAATCAGGTGTCATAATATGCACGAATATCGAAAACAACCAAGATCTTTGGGTTCTAAACATGCATTTCAAGTTTCATCAAAATCAGATGAAAATTTTGACCTCTAGAGTGCCCACAAGCTAAAAACGTGGGTTTTCGTACAATCAGGGGTCATAATCCATGAAGTTATGGTCCGATACATGCCAATATATAATGGAACCGAATTGTGAACGGAAAAACAGGGTCGACGGCATAATACGTCCAAATGAAAATGTGGGCGTATAAAAATAAAATGAAATGAAGTTTAACGTTCTACTCCGACTGGGTTAATGAAGATGGAAATTTTTATATTAAATTCCAATGGATCTTTTACGTGCACACCAATGCTTACACGGACACCGCGCTTTTTCGTCCTATCCGAACGACTATACGTTGTCCCTTACCAGGCCCTCTGTTCCGCCGACGCGGGGATCGAACAAGTATCGGGGCTTACATTGTTGTTACAAAATGAAATGAAACAGGGCGGGTGTAACGTCCTACTTTTCTGCACCAAGCGATCAGATTAAGAAGTTTAAATGCCACGGAGGTGACATGCTGGAAATCATGCAGGGACAGCGGTGTTTCGGTCGTCTCTTTGTCGAAATCCACCTCTGATGTAACGGGCACAAAAACGTGTACACATGCCCTCGTTCTTTAGTCCCATTCCAACAACTACACGGCGTTAATATTGAAAATTGTAAAGACGATGTGCAATATTAGTTTTTTGTTGTTTTTCATTTTTAAATTGTGTTTTGTTTTAAGTGGATTATATAAAACTATTCTTACTGAATTTGTACATTATTATAATAAATAAAAATTTGAAGTAAATATATTTAAAACTAAAATTGTTATTTTTAGAACAAGAGAAATCACAAATCATGACTTTCATTTAAAGAACGAAATGTTAGAAATAATCGATGAATGCAAATACCTTAGAATGAATTGTTCCAAAAGGTTGTAACATAGTATATAATGAAAGTGTTTTAAAAGCAATGTATCTTTTAAATTCTAGAATATTCAATCTTGATTAATCTATTGATTGCCCATTAAAATCGTTTGATCAGACTATAATAATAATTTTACTATTCCGATGTGACATTTGGGAAAATGCTATCTGATATTGATTCTGTACATAATAAATTTCTACAACAAATTCTTAATTAGTCCATTGATTTATTTGGACCATTTTCTTTATCAGTATTGTTTTATTAAATACAGGATGATTACGTTTTGGTGAAGACTTTAAACTTAAAGATGTGAAACTGTTAAATTTTTATTGAAAATACCCTGAATGAATATGTTTGTAGTTATATTTGGCATTCAAGCGGTGTTGCAACTGTTACTAGTTTTTAAGGATAAGTTCTCCGAAAATTAATTTTGGCACCCTAGTATTCATTGGTCTAGCAAATCAATTACTTATAGAACCATATAAGAATATTCAACCGTACCTTATTTAAATTTACAAAAGAAATGAAATGGGATTGAACGTCCTAGTATTCTGAAAGAAATTTGCCCGGGCAGCGGCACTATGCTCGCCAATGTGTACATGGGACCTCGCTTTTTCGACAACTAGACAAGGCGAAACCACGTGGAAAAATCCCGATGAACATTCTCGGCCAATGCAAGGATCGAACACGCGACCTACAGGCTAGAGAATCAGCGTCTTACCCATTTAGCCACAGTGGCTCACCAGTTCACAAAAGAAATATAAAATAAGTTTTACTAAATATAAAGATTGTACAGTGATAAACATCAATATTTATTTAATTGTAAACATTTTATCATATATAGACATATATAACTCCTGTTACCAGAATATTATCATTGCAAACCCAAAATTTAAAGTTTCTAATCTATGATTTATGTAAAAAAAACTTTACTTAATCATGTTTGTAAATTGATATATGTAATTATGGATTTATTCCTTGGGCTTAATAAACACCTCACCCCCGGCAATATTTTGTCATATTTGGTTAAATGTGTTTTGTTAACTCATGTCATGTACATGACCAGAGATTTGCAAATAAATTTCAGGTAAATTAAGTTTCGTAACTTTGCCTCGTTTATGAAATACGGACCCTGTTATTCAAACAGTAATATCTCGACCGCTCCCGTTTCCATTTTATCATTTAAGGAATAACAAAATGTAGTTACAATAATTATGATATTTAATCAACTGAATTTTCAAAATTATCTTACCTGTCAAGAAGATATGGGCATCTTTTGTGAACGGGCAATCATTTGAACCGATATGAAACTCCCCATTAACCAAAATATAGCTAACTGTTAACTTGGTGCCATTCACATTTCCCCAAATCAATGCGGCATCACTGGAGATTACAATAGTGGCTAAATCTGGAGGAGTAACATCTAGTAAAACCTTCTTTCCAGATATTACAACCTTACTGTTAATACCAGGAACAGTTCCACCCCATGTATTTACATCACTCCAGGATTCAAGGCCAGCCTCCTCCCATGGGCAGAGAGCTGCCACGCATTCCAGTACACTAACGACGACCACAGACCACAGCATCGTTTAAGAAGCTAATATACTTCAACTGATAAATCCAATGCCTTTATAGACAACTGCAGGTGTTGTTGATTCGGGTGACTCAGTTTAAAGGGACAATGTTGCTGTCCACAGAGTTTACATAATATGTGATAGAATAGGTAAAATCATTCCTGGCCAAGAAAGTTCATCCAGATTTTCCGGCGTGGTTCTCCCTTGTCAGTGATGCAGGACGGAGGGGCTGACAAGGAAAGCTGTCTAGTCGTTCGGAGGGGACGAAAAACAGAGGTCCCGTGTACACATTGGCGTGCACGTAAAAGATCCCTTGGCAGTTGGAATTCGATATAAGAGTAGGCGGTAGTGCCGCTGTCCGGGCAAAATTTCCCTCATAGCACACTGTATGGCGTATGCCCGTCTTCATTAGCCCAGGTTAGGAGCAGAACAGTAGGACGTTAAACTCCATTTCATTTCATTTCATTTAAAATCATTCCAATAATGACTTCAAATATGATAGTTAATGTAACTACAATTTGTTATTCCTTACATGATAAAATGGAAACGGGAACGGTCGAGATATTACTGTTTGAATAACAGGGTCCATATTTCATAAACGAGGCAAAGTTACGAAACTTAAATTACCTGAAATTTATTTGCAAATCTCTGGACATGTACATCACATGGCTTAACAAAACACGTTATTTGTTGATAAAGGCCACGGTTGTAGTTTACTAATTGTTGTCGGGTGAAGTGAAATGTTCGATGTGGATGTGGTGCATGTGCCTTACAATAATCGCTGGCAAAAGTCATAACAATCTGATTAAAACACAGATCCTATTTCGTTTCGTTTTTTACAGTTCAAAATTTTGTATTACTTGTTTTTACTACACTAGGATCTGAAAGAGTTGTTATATAATCTGCGTTCTCGATGATTTGAGGGATTAGCCAATGAAACTGTCTGTTACGGTGCGTTTTGGGGGGTAAGGTGCACGGAACTTTCGGTAAAGCACTAAAAACGCCAACGCTGATTGATTAATCAATGTCTGCCGTCATAAGGTCAAAAGCCGCTCGAATGACACCTGACGTGACCATCCATTACAACTGGTCAGATCTTCATGCAGTTTTGGCCATCTAAAGTATAAAAAAACGAAACGAAATATAGATCTGTATTTTAATCAGACTGAAGTCATTATTATGGTTTACAGGAATGATGTCACGGACAAAACAACCTATTGGGGATGGGGGGACAATGACCTTTAGGTTGTTGAATACTAAATAATATTTGGCAAAAGATCCCGCCGAAGTTCACTCGCTTTAAATGTATTATTACGGTACATTATGTAAAATACATATAATATGTTTATATCATTTAATAATATAATCCACTGAGTTTTTACTGGCAGTTTTAATAACTGTATTAATAAAACGTAAAAAGTACATCATGTGAAATACATATATATTTATATCATTTAATATCATTCACTGGGTTTTTACTGGCAGTTTTAATAACTGTATTAATAACTGTATTAATAAAACGTAAAAAGTAATGATTCACTTATATTTATAATATATATATATATATATTAAATTCTGATTTATTTATTTCATTTAATGTGTTTTTGTACGTAATTAAGAGAACCCACCTGGCATACTGGATTTAGATACACGTCAGCAATAAACTATGCTCCCTAACAGTTAATGCAGTTTTATACCTGTGAACATCTTTATAATTGACATACATATTATCTGTATAGCAGATGACTTATCATTGACTTCTAATTTAATCAGCGTTAACCTAAAATCTGCAGATACCATTTTGAATAAATTAAATCAAACATGGATCATGATTAACTACTTAGTGATTAGAACACTATAATTGCAGAATTTCAGACATAATTGCACACCAAAAAAACGTTCAAATGCTCTAGAAAGTCCCCCAATATGGAAAGTATTATACCCTGGCCAAAACCGTCCAAGCCCATTTTGTTCAGTGCGTTTTGTCTGGTACAGAAAAGACCTTCAAAAATAGGAGTTTGCCTCGAACCTCAAACCTTTAAAACCAATTTATAACCCCAACCTTAAGAGTTTAGGCACCAGATGGTGGTTAAATAAGGATATGAATGATTATTTTCACATTTCCAAAATCGGTGGACGATAAGATTGTCATTTCAAGCGACCGGACAGGGAAGTAATAGAATGTATTAATATTAATATATTATATCAAATGATATATCTATCCGATAACATACCGAATGATTTGTATCTTGTAGTCTCAAATAACCGATCAATAGTAATATCCTTTTTATCTGTTTCATCATTTATCTCAGATATGCCTGGCTAATTTTACCTTTTTTTACTAAACGATTATTGCAATACCGTCAACCGACACGGGCTGGGGTTTTCCGAGGAGTTAAGACACTAAAGTATCTTCAAATGCATTATAATGAACGATTAAAGCGATAACATACTGTCACTCATATTTGAGTAGAAATATACATCTCACAAAAGGTGGCCGAATGGTTATCATAAGATCTGTCATTAGTCAACTGGCGTGGTTTCGATTCCCCGGTTGTACGTGACAAGGAGTAGGGTCACCTGTCGGGTTCCTCCCACTGCTAAAGAAACCTACGCGCAAGTGAATTAATGAAATAAATTGAACCATATGTTAGTCCCGAAATGACCTAGTTTGTGTCGAGTGGACGTTAAACCCCATTGTTCTCTCCTTCTCCCAAAGAAAGTGCAGTGTATTTTCCGTTCCATAACATCTGATCCCGGGAACGACTGCTTCATCTCCACGGCCGTCAACGTTGTTTATTAATAAATACATTAAATATATTCTCTTCCGACTAGTCTACCTAGTACAATGTATCACATCTTATCAAGATGGCGGAATTGGTGGGTCAGTAACATGTTTTATCAACAAAAACTAGATGTAACTGGTTTGGATTGATAGTAAACCACTTTTACTATTATATATTACACGTTTACAATTTGGTTTAGTTACAAAGATTTTAGCAAATATTTAGGCCCTGCATACGAGCAGTGTCGGATTAAAGGACAATATTGGTGTCAGTCATGTGATAGAACTGGTTAAACACATTCCAAATATAATTTTAACACAGAGGTCATTGCTACGATAGATGAGTAATACAGGTGTCATGAATCGAAAGTGACGAACGCCAAAGGAAAACACGAGTTATCCCTCTATATAACTGACAGAAGAGACGAGTGAAAACAGATACACGGCCGTATTTCTACTCACTAATAGTTCCTTCGAAGACCAAAAGCACTATCTTAAATCACTGAATCCTTAGCGAGAGAGAGAGAGAGAGAGAGAGAGAGAGAGAGAGAAATGGGTTTAACCGTCACTCGTACAAAAACCTACAACGGTGGACAGGCGACCCTCGTCCTTGTAACGTAGAACCGGGGAATCGAAACACGGCAGATGACTCACTGGTAGACCGTATGATACAGCTCGCACGTGCTAACCATTCCACCATCCAACCCCGACCGAATCCTTAGCATTGTATGTCAAATAACTAATTGTTCTGTACACTTCAGTCAAATTAATTATGGGATGAGATTTAGTTCGTTTAAATGCTATTATATTACATAAGCATATACAATTATAATATTCGAATCAAAATATAAATAAAATAATAACAATACAATTAAGAATCGTGGCCTGTAGGCAACTCACAGAGACACAAAGAAAAAATGGGTGTGGCTCTGCCCCTGGGGTTGGGCAATCACCAAAAAACAACTGGGGGCATCCTTAGGGAAAATGAATAGGTATGCAAAGTTTCAAAAGGAAATGTTAAGAATTGCGGCCTGTAGGCGACACAAAAGCACACAAATTTTGAACGTGGCTCTGTCCCAGGGGTTCGGGCATGCACCAAAAATAATAGAGGTCAGCCTACTTTTTTATAAGTATAAAAAAGTTTTCAAGATGATCGATTAAGCATTGTAGGCTGTAAGTGACATACAGACACACACAAAGAAAATGGGCGTGGCTCTGTCCCCGGGGGCTTGGCATTCGCCACAAACAATAGGAATGTTCCTTTAGGATAGAAGGACTAAGTATGCACAGTTTCAAGGTAATACGTTAAGAAATGCGGTCTGTAGATGACAAACAATGAATACAAGAAATGGACGTGGCTCTGTCACTGGGGGTCGGGCATGCACCAAACACAATAGGGATCATCCTTAGGGTATAAGGAATTCATATGAAATTCTTTTAAGACGATCGATTAAGAATTGTGGCCTGTAGGCAACAACACAGACACACAAAAAAATGGGCGTGGCTCTGCCCCTAGGGGTTGGGCATGCACCCCAAACCATAGGGATGTTCCTTAGGGTACAGAAAATAAGTATGCAAAGTTTCGAGATGATGCGTTAAGAAATGCGGCCTATAGACGACAAATAAACAAATACAAGAAATGGGCGTGGCTCTGCCCCTGGGTATCGGGCATGCACCAAAAACAATAGGGATCATCCTTAGGGTATAAGGAATAAGTTTGTAATGATTCTAGATGATAACTTAAGAATTGTGGCCTGTAGGCGACACACAGACACACAAAAAGAAAATGGGCGTGGCTCTGCCCCTGGGGGCTATTCATGCACCCCAAACGATAGGGATGTTCCTTCGGGTACAAAGAATAAGTATGCAAAGTTTCAATATGATACGTTAAGAAATGCGGTCTGTAGATGACAAACAAAGAAATACAAAAAATGGGCGTGGCTCTGCCTCTGGGGTTCGGGCATGCACCAAAAACAATAGGGATCATCCTTAGGGTATAAGGAATAGGAATGTAAAGTTTGAAGATGATCACTTAAGCATTGTGGCCTGTAGGCGACACACAGACATACATACACGCACACACAAACATGTTTATGGTGTAAACCGAGGACTTTGACTGGATGCTTCTAATCGAGGTCTTGATAAATATTGCATGTAACTAAAAAACACAGTTATGTCTGAACTCTAGTACATCAAACGATTTGAAAAATATATAAATAATACAATTGAGGAAGTTATGGCCCGATATGAGCGAATATCGACAGGAACCGAGATTTGGGGGTTATAAACATACATTTCATGTTTAAACCAAATCGGATAAAAATTGTGTCCTCTACAGTGTTCACAAGCTAAAGACGTGACTTTTCCTACATTCAGGGGCCATAGTCTATGAAGTTACGGTCCGATACATGCCAATATCGAAAGGAACCGGGATCTTGGGGTGTTAAACCTATATTTCATTCACGGACAATTGTGGACATGAAAATGTGGGCGTATAAAAATTGATGTATGGTACAATATCGCGATAATGTAATCAGCCGAGGACGCATATTATGTTTCAATACCGACACATGGGGACTTGATGAACGCCAACAACCTAGTACATACACACCTACATCCGAGGACGTTACAAGTGTATATCAATAATATAAATTGAGTGGGAATAACATTATATCCGCGAACAGACCCCCTTTGAGCACATTAGCAGCCCATTGAAAATATAATTTTGTATTGATTCAGCCACTTAAACTTCTAATTTTTAAACCAATTGTGAAAAAACTTTATAGGGTATTAAGTAGGCCCTATTTATATTACTTATTAGTTTCTCGTCACAAATCTATATTATGATACTGCTTGTGAACTATACATATATAAGCCTCCGTATTTTCCATAAATTCACTCTCATATGCTAGTCAAAACTCGAAGTCGGAGTTTTATACATTTTATTATAAAATTGTAATAAATTGGTTTTATATGAATGAATAGAATAAAAAATAAAGTCTACAATTTAAAACAGTACAATAATATTGGAATTGGGCGCCCTACAAATCCCTGAAAGTAAAACAAGTATCACTCAGCTAAGTTTTTTCCGGGCTATACTATATACCGGGAAACAACCGAAAAATACCGGAAAACACCATGTTATACTGAATATCGGAAAACACCGGAAAAACACTCAATACACTAAATACCGGAAAAAAACCTCTAAATAGGTAACTCGGAGCCTGGTCCTCTGGAAAACACCCGAAAAACCTAACCATAACTCTAACTCCCCGCAAGCAGAGGGCAAGGCTCTGGGTAACCTATTTAGGGTGTTTCCGGTATTTAGAGTGTTTTCCTGTATTTAGTGTTTTTCCGAAGTTTTCCGGTATTCAGTATAACATGGTGTTTTCCGGTAGTTTTTCCGGTGTTTTCCGGTTGTTTTCCGATATATAGTATTGCCGCTTTTTCCCAATGCAGCTAGCAAATCCTAATATGGCTCCAAATCGCAAAACCTACTGGACCAGTTTCTTCTGCTGTATTGAAACTTTTATTATTTTTTAAATATTTCCCAAAAGAATATTATTATGTCTTTTACATATTTCAATGGAATCAAAAATAACGTGGAGGGTAAACGTTTAATTGGGTAAATATTTGTTTGTCTAGATTTCAAATTGGATAGCCACAGTGGCTCAGTGAGTAAGACGCAAGCTCGCACAGCAACGCATGGTGGTCTAGATGGGACGAAAAAACCACGCCCCGTGTATACTTTGGCGAGCACGTAAAATATACCTTGTCGTTGGAATTCAATATAAGAGTAGACTGTAGAGCCGCTGTCGGGGCAATATTTCCCTCATAGGCACTGTATGGCGTATGGGGAGCCACGGTGGCTAAGTAAGTAAGACGCTGGCTCGCTAGTCTGGAGGTCGCGGGTTCGATCCCGGTGTTGGCCGAGAAAGTTCATCGAGATTTTCCGGCGTGGTTACCCCTTGTCAGTGGTGCAGGACGGAGGGCCTGACAAGGACAGCTGTCTAGTAGTTCAGGGCGCTATTGCACTTTCGTACCTCTACCAGTTCCCGTGGTCGTAGGAACTTGAAATTATTAGAGGATGTTAAGGGGGACTAGCAATGACCACACACCAAATTTCAGCCGAATCGATCAATAACTTTTTATTTTACTGACCTTTTAATTTCTAACGAGAGAGAAGTTCATCTGTTTGACGCCATTTGCTTTGTTTACTATTTAGACTCGAATAACAAGACACTAAGACAGAAACCGACACACTGCACTAGCTGCCTATCTCTGCAGTTCATAAAAATTAATATAATTTTCGTATACTTTAATTTTTGCGCGAAGCCACCATGTTCTATAAAATACTATTTGGTGTTGATCAGTGGATTGGCCTTTAGGTGTAAATATTGCCGTGACCTTGATTTTGACCTTGAGTCTTAACTTCCCATCCATATCAGGGCCTTTGCGTTTATGATTGCCGTGGCCTTATTTCTTACTGTATTTTCAAAGTTAATGTTCGTGGTGAAAGCAGAGACGACGTCCTTCAGAAAAGATAATTGGGTCAAAGTCGTAGGTCAAGGTCATAATACAGAAAACTAAACTCAAACTTTTCAAAGTCATTTTTTGAACATTTGACCTTGACTTACGACCTTGACCCGTAACCGTTTTCGAAGGCTATCATCTTGGCTTGAATCATGGACGTTTACCTTGGTTCTGTCACACACTGCTCGGTCAGAAAAGGGTCAAACGCAGAGGGGCCGTGTCCGAAAGGAAGTCAATGGGCGTGGTCAATGTGAAAGGTCGTGGTGACCTCCACTAGTCACCGTTAACCATCCGTGACCTTGACCCTGACCTAGTGTCCGAACTTCCCATCCATCTCGGGCCCTTTGCGTTTATGCGTGCCGTGACCTTATTTCTTACTGTATTATCAAAGTTAATGTTCGAGGTGAAAGCAGAGACGGCGTCATTCAGAAAAGATAATTGGGTCAAAGTCGTAGGTCAAGGTCATGTTACAGAAAACTAAACTCAAACTAATTTTTATGAACTGCAGTGTTAGGCAGCTAGTGCAGTGTGTCGGTTTCCGTCTAAGTGTCTTGTTATTCGAGTCGGTTTCCGTCTTAGTGTCTTGTTATTCAAGTCTAATTAGTAAACAAAGCAAATGGCGTCAAACGGATGAAGTTCTCTCTCGTTAGAAATTAAAAGGTCGGTAAAATAAAAAGTTATTTATCGATTTGGCTGAAATTTGGTGTGTGGTCATTGCTAGCCCCCCTTAACATCCTATGACCACGGGAACTGGTAGAGGTACGAAAGTGCAATAGCGCCTTCAGATGGGACGAAAAACCGAGGTTCGGTTTACACGTTGCCGTGCACATAAAAGATCCCTCGGCAGTTGGAAATCGATATAAGAGTAGGTCGTAGCACCGCTGTCCGGGTAAAATTTATAGCACACTGTATGGCGTATGCCCGTCTTCATTAGCCCAGTCGGAGCTGACCAGTAGGACGTTACACCCGATTTCATTTCATTTGTATGACGTATGCCTGTCTTCACTGGCCCTGTCGATGAAGAACAGTGGAACGTTAAACACCATTTAATTGCAATTGTCGAAGGCGACAAATCGACAAAATGAAGGCGACGATTATCGAGTACATTTTGTAGACTTGTCACATGCAATTATTTCGACTTGTCGTGTCGAGAATATAGAATGGCCGCTAACTATGGAAGCGTATAGGGGTCAATAGCGCGATAAATATCGCAATATTAAGTTGGTAATATGTTAACATATTGTGATTGTTCTGATGGATTTATCTCGGAAAAGACAATTTTTGTCGAGTTGAATGAGCAACGCGCTATGTTATATGTCTCCATTTCGATTTAAATGTGCCCGTTTGCATTAAGATATTGCTATTCTGAAGCTTTGTCGACATATTCCATTTCGTCGTAATATATGTCGACATTTTCGCGAAATATTGCCATGCATTTAAAACGAAATGACGACATACAACATAGTGAGTTATTTAATTAGAGATAAAATCTTCATAACAATTACAATATGTTAACATATACTATTCCAAAAAAGTAGGGGATATTTGATTTTTAAGTGTTATTAAAGTCACCTAATGAAACTGACGAAGAAACAAATGACAAAATGAAATGAAGTTCACATTCATCGATTTATTCCAAATGATCGTTAGACTAAGTAAGGCACAGACTGACCATTATAAGGGTAAAATGATACCCGGGGTCAAACAGCAAAGTTACCACAGCATCACAACCAAGTCAGTAACGGGTAAATCCTCCTCTGTTTGCCAAACAAGCATTGATCCGACGTGGCATACTCCTAATGAGACGTCTAGGGTCATTTTGGTCCAGATTGTCCCATTCCTGTTGCAACGCAGCAGCAAGTTCTTGGACATTGGCAGGACGTTGTTGACGTTGACGTAACCTCTGTCCATGCATGTCCCAGACATGCTCGATGGGGGAGAGGTCGGGACTCAGTGCTGGCCAAGGTAATGTGGTGATGTTCTGTTGTTGGAGGTAACCTGTAACGATCCTGGCCCTGTGACATCTTGCGTTGTCATCCTGGAAGATGAAACGGCGGCCATGACGTCGTGCGAACGGCACAACATGGACTGCCAAGATGTTGTCCCGGTAGCACTGGCCTGTAACACGCCCTGCAACAACATGTAAAGCCGTTCTTCCAGCAACAGTGATGCCTCCCCACACCATAACAGAACCATCCCCAAATCGATCATGTCTGATGACGTTAACGTCGTGGAAGCGCTCGTTTCGACGACGCCACACCCTCCTACGTCTGTCCAAAAAATCAACAGTGAACCTTGACTCATCTGAAAACATCACATTGCTCCAGCGTCGATTATCCCAGTGTTGACGATCCCTACACCAACGACGTCTTGCCTGAATGTGATGATCTCTCAAACAAGGGATCACGCGAGGACGTCGGGCGCGAAGGTGACCCCTATGCAGTCGATTCCGAATCGTCTGGCCACTCACTCTCACACCAGTGTCTGTTTGAAGAGGAGCGCTGATCTGATTTGCTGTGATGACACGATTTCTCAAGGCCAAGGTATGGATAAATCGATCCTGGGCTTGAGTTGTCGCCCTTGGTCGACCTGAGCGTGGTCTGTCCTGTACAGATTGTGTATCACAGTATCTGGACCATAGCCTGCTTATGACAGACTGAGAAACATTCATCGTCCGCGCCACAACCGCCTGTGTTGTGCCGATCTGTAGCATGCCAAGGGCACGTAACCTTTCATTTTGGGTAAGCCGACGCATATCAAAATTTGTTTTCTGGTCACTAAAACAATTAAACTGATGTTTCCACCCTGGAATTCAATGCCACAATGACTGTAACATTCAAAGTCAGAGTCGTGCAAATCTTGGGTTGGACCCCCATGATGATCCCAAGCATCACCTGCATTCCATGCGGTAGCTATTGGTGCGTTTGGGCGTCACATGTAACTGGAAATGTTTCTTCTGTTAGGTTCTATAGTGACTTTTTTCGTAGTCATTTGCATATTTTAGTATTATGCCCCCAAAATCAAATATCCCCTACTTTTTTTTAATAGTATAGTTACAAACTAGATAATGTAAAGGCAATTTGCTGCAAATTTCATTCAAATTGATCAACTATGAACCGAGAACTAAGCGATTGAAATTTCCGCCTAGGCTCGATCAGCATTACTAAAGTCAGTACGATAAACAGCATAGTCTCGATTATCCATTTAATCGTGAAGGAAATTTATGCAGTAAATCGGCTCATAATCCACTAAAGATCGTAGGCTAGCGAAGCCATCTAGAGTTGATTATGGATAGGTTAATTAATGTCTCAATTTAGATAACAGTTCAGGCCTAAAGAAAGGCCTGCAATAGACATATGTAGCTTTTGCATAATGTATATTTAATATACAGTTGGCATTGTGTGAAC
The DNA here is from genome assembly GCF_932274485.2 of Patella vulgata. Taxonomy (NCBI): domain Eukaryota; kingdom Metazoa; phylum Mollusca; class Gastropoda; family Patellidae; genus Patella; species Patella vulgata. The sequence continues at coordinate 60,164,841 of NC_065884.2, read as the reverse complement.
TGATATATGATTGTATTTTTGCATTTTATCTGAAGTAATCATCCATAAGTCTTCTATTCATATTCATCGTTTTAAATGTAAGTTAAACAGACCATGTTATCTGACACCGTATGGTTAGTTTCATTATAGCGGTAAATTTACATACAATTTTAACAGTGCACTCCTCCATAAAGGTAAGTATTCTGGATACTGGGCTAATGAGAGAGAGAGAGAGAGAGAGAGAGAGAGAGAGAGAGAGAGAGAGAAATGGGGTTTAACGTCCACTCGACACAAACTAGGTCATTTCGGGACTAACAAATGGTTTAATTTTATTTCAATAATTCGCTTGCGCGTAGGGGTCTTGAGCAGTGGGAGGAAACCGGAGGACCCGGAGAAAACCAACGAGGTTGGACAGGCAACCCTACTCCTTGTCACGTACAACCGGGGATTCGAAACCACGCCAGTCGACTCAATGACAGACTTTATGATACAGCGCGCGCACGCTAACCATTCAGCAATCCAACCCCCCCCCCATTGGGCTAATGAAGACGGGCATACGCCATACAGTGTGCTATGAGGGAAATGTTGCCCGGGCAGCGGCGCTACGGCCTACTCTTATATCGAATTCCAACTGCCAAGGGATCTTTTACGTGAACGCCAATATGTACACGGGACCTCGGTTTTTCGTCCCATCCGAACGACTAGACAGTTGTCCTTGTCAGGCCCTCCGTCCTGCATCAAGGGGAAATCACGCCGGAAAATCTGGAAGAACTTTCTCGGCCAATGTAGGGATCGAACACCCGACCTCCAGGCTAGCGAGCCAGCGTCTTACCCACTTAGCCACGTGATCTCCCGTATTCTGGATAATCTTACCTGAAAGTACAATATGTCACATAGCTATAACTATCGGAGTTGGTAGTAACGCTGGGGGGTTGGATGGCTGAATGGTTAGCACGTGCGCGCTGTATCATAAAGTCTGTCATTGAGTCATCTGGCGGGGTTTCGATTCCCCAGTAGTACGTGACAAGGAGTAGGGTCGCCTGTCCAACCTCGTGGGTTTTCTCCGGGTCCTCCGGTTTCCTCCCACTCCTATAGACCCCTACGCGCAAGCGAATTATTGAAATAAAATTGAACCATGTGTTAGTCCCGAAATGACCCAGTTTGTGTCGAGTGGACGTTAAACCCCATTTCTCTCTCTCTCTCTCTCTCTCTCTCTGGTAGTAACGTACTTAATTTGAACTCTTCCAAGATTTCATCGATATAAGGCCACGCTCTACTGAATTGCCTGTATTCCTAGTCCTGTATGTTACCCAGGTGCAGACCATTAATTACTTCCTGTTTATCTCGGCTTCCCCTCTTAGTTTATCAAACAGATCAGTGAAATAGGCAGAAATTATTAAAGAGGGCTGGTCGGGAAACCAAATTATTGACTGAAGTTTCAACAATGCATTAAACCTCTCTCTCTCTCTCTCTCTCTCTCTCTCTGAGATCCAACGTTATTCCTATTCCAGTTACCAATAATTAAGGTACATTTGTTCGAGACCCTGTCTGCTTACATGTATTAACAGTGAAGCTTATTAGCTTTTATTAAGAAGACAAAACAAAATTAAAGGGGGGTGGTGGCTTCATGCACCAAATGGGCAAATAAAGATTTACATACGCTATGAATTGAAATGATATGGGGTTTAACGTCATACTGTTCTGCTCCGACTAAGCTAATGAAGACGGCATACACTGCTGTGGTATGACCTACACTACGATAAATCAGTTGTCATGGGACCTCGGTTTTTGGTCCCATCCGAATGTCTAAGTGAAATGAAATGAAATGAAATGGGGTTTATCGTACTACTGTTTGAATGTCTAAGACACTGTTACCAGATTGGATCCAATACAAAACGAGAGAGAAATGGGGTTTAACGTCCACTTGACATAAACTAGGTCATTTCGGGACTAACATGTGGTCTAATTTTATTTCAATAATTCGCTTGCGCGTAGGGGTCTTTGGCAGTGGGAGCAAACCGGAGGACCCGGAGAAAACCCGCCAGGTTGGACAGGCGACCCTACTCCTTGTCACGTACAACCGGGGATTCGAAACCACGCCAATAGACTAAATGACAGGTCATATGATACAGCGCGCAAATACAGAACGAATATACATATAAAATAATATAAAAATAGAATGACAATATAAACAGTTCTTTCTTTCTTATTGATTTTCATTGGCTTTTTATATACTATGTATATGTCATGCATATAATATTGTTTACGAAATCAGTGTTTTTAAAGTTATTTCGATCATTACAAATATTATATTTATGATAAATGAAAAATGTTTAAATGATTGAATTGACCTATTGTAAATTTAATACAGACTTTTAAAGGAGCTTAATCGCTAATATTTGGGACCTACAAATTGACACAAATGGGTCGCAACGTATATAATAATGTAATATGAATGTAAATAAACTGATTTACATTCAGTCGTTTCCGTTTTTACTCTAATTTCAAAATAGTTATGTTCGGCGAAATAAGCCAAAAGTCTCAATCGAATGGCAATGTCTAGCGCCTGGTTATTCCAGTCTACACTGATGATAGTATTTATTGCACATGCTTTCCAGATAAGAATATGGGGTCACCGTTTGACATGACTTGTGGAATATGTCTAACCTCGTTCTTCCGAGTCGCTTGTTACAAATTGCGCTGAAACGCATCGTGTACCAATCGTAAAATGTTTATTGAATATCAGAAGCCCAGCTTTTCCCGGTAAGATCACAACACCAATGTTGATTAAAATTGACAAATAATTCGTGTTTTCATTGTCGTAGGTTTTGGATGATACTGAGTTAGAGACTTAGCTACTTTAAACACAAATGTAAATTAATTACTGTAAATGGTATGAAATTAAACCATTGACACTGTTTTTAAGTCGATTGCAAAGGTAACGGGTAATATTTTGGAAACATTACAATAACATCCCATATACATTTATATCACATAAATTCTCAATATACATCACATACATTAACATTATCAATATATATCAAATGATAATCACATAATAGTATTATCAATATCACATCCATTATCAATATGGTACATACATTATCAATATATATCACATACATTATCAATATGGCACATAAAATCCGACCACACCTATTATTCAATATTAACAGACTGAGCTATAACCCGGAATGTAAAAAACGGCTAAAAGTTGACGTTTTGTCCTCAACTAATACTGAGAGGATGCTTATCAGTCCAGACCTTGTCTGTGCATAATTCATCATTGCTTCTTTCATGGGGTTTATCGTCCGCTTCCACCGGGGGGTGATATTGCAGACAGGTGTTTCCTATTAAACATGCAAATAGAGCTAGTCGTAAATGAGTTGCTAGTCTAGCACAGGTTAGAGATAGAGGTAAGATTAAAACAGATTTTACAGCTTCCATTTCCTTGAATAAGAGCTCAATAGTGCCTTATGAGAGACTCTGTCCAGTGGTGCTGTTAAACACCATTCATAAAGCTCTAGAAAGGCGTTTCTCCTGGGTACAAGTAGGTGAAATAAAGTGATGGCATGCAGGTGCAGTCTGTCCCTCGTTGCCTCCCTAGCTCCGATCACATATATTATCAATATATGTCACATACATTATCAATATGTCACAAACATTTTCAATTTATTATCGATATTTATTCACATGCATTATCAATATACATCACATCACATGCATTATCAATATACATCACATGCATTATCATACATTAGTAATATACGTCACATACATTAGCAATATATATCACATAAGTTGGTCAATATATATATATCACATACATCAGCATTTTGCGTCACATACATTAGTAATATACGTCACATACATTAGCAATATATATATCACATAAGCTTGTTAAATATTATCTGTCTTGCAGGTTGTAGTTTAGCACATGTAGACCGAGAACTGAAATGGAAAATATATGGATTGATTTAAATGTTTGATTGATTGGCTAATTTATACCTGATAAATAGTAATTACCCATGTTTTGGTGATACTGACATCATATCCGTGGTCAAATTTGTACTATTTTGGTTGGTAAGGACGGGTTGGATGGGTGGGGGTGGGGTCTAATCCATCTATTGATATGATTGACACGGCTACACTTTATAATTATATGCATTAATCTGTTTGAGAGTATGAAAGAGTTTTTAGACAATATCTATTAAATGTCCCTGGCGTAATTATTTTTTCTCTGTCATAATTGTTTGAGAATTTAGTTCATGCTACCCAGAATTGTATTGTATACACTTTTTAATCCATTGCCATTCAGTGTACAATTTCAAGCCTCTGGAATGTAATTACTGACGATGTTTCGACTGGGTTTCCCTAGTCTTTATCCAGAGACCCGTGGTTTCCCATTGTGAGTGGTGCAGGTCGGTGGGCCTGACGGGGATAGCTGTTAGCCATAAGCTATTGCATTTTAGGCTAATTCAATAAACTGAAAATCAAGAAATGTGAAATCTGATAATATTTTTCACATTTATTGATTTTCAATTTATTGAATTAATATATTTACGGTTTCCCTCGCCCGGGTTTATAATCTAACAATAGGTTTTATCTTTCATGATTTCCAGCTTATTGAATTAATACATTTATGGTTTCCTTTGCATCAGCGATCACTCTTTTTCAGGAGCTTATGACAAACTTATACATTCATTCCCATACTTTTGTTCTATTTCGGTGCTTATCCAGTTTTTACAGTCGAATTATACATTTTACACATCTTGGTTCTTAGCACTTATCCAGTTTTATAGTCTTATGATATATTTCACATTTCTTGATTTTCAGCTCATTGAATTAATATATTTTTTAAGAGGTTTTATCCTTCATGATTTTCAGTTTATTGAATTAATATATTACTGTTTCCCTCGTCCAGTTTTACAATCTAATAATAGGTTTTATCGTTCATGATTTTCTGTTTATTGAATTAATATATTTTTTATTCTGTCATTTCCCTTGCATCAGCGATCACTCTTGTTCAGTATACTCCCATACATTCACACTTCTCTTTAAATTATTGTTTATCTATAGCTCAGGTTAATTGGTTTCCCATTAATAGTGTTAATACATTGACCCCCCCCCCCCACACACACACACACACACACACACCTCTTTTTAAGCCCTGTACGAGTTTCCGTTGTGCAGGTTTAGTTGTAAATGCCCCCCCCCCCAATCAAAGGTGTTAAGTTTTAAATGTATTTGAATGTTATTTTTGTTGCATATTCTGTATATATTTGCCTATTATTCACATACCTGTATCATTTGCTTGACAAAGACAAGAGCATCCTCGTATTAAACTCAGTAATTTTGTATCCATAAAATTGTACCCTGTCTTAGCGTCACTATCTGGGTTGCGAAGCCATCACATCAACATTACAAGATTTGAGTAGTGATTTTACGTTTAAGTTATAAGGGTGAAAGTTGTCGATAGCTACGCAATGTAATAAAATAATTTCTTTAAGTCGAGTTACGTCCCTTGAAAGACGCAAATAGCAATTCCCCAGGCAATAATATGTAATATATTCGAGTGCGACATTTTGTTGATAACCATCAACAAAAACAGGTATCATTTATATGTCATTAAACTAATCGACAATATATATAGTAGATACCCACCTCATCCATGTAACCCCGGAAGTTATTAAGACTGGTACCACGGCCAATCTGTAGGGCACACTGACTTCTCTTTACATCACCTGAAAGTAAAAGTAGACAACACTATTGATTCAAGTGATTTATCTCTGCTAAATAAAACATTATCAACAAATAGCCTGAGCAATGAAATGGCATGTAACGTCTCATAACGTTATAATTTGAGACTAGGTGGTAAATGTCGATTCAATAGATACGTATACAATGTGACGGAAAGAATTTTGTCCGGGCAGCGGCCTTTTCGCTTACCCTTCTAGACTGCCATACATCACAACATAGATTACATTTGTCTGTCGAATGGATAAAACCCCTCTGCATTACAGAAGTTAAAGAAGTTACTTAATATTTTTCATAGCATTCGAAATTTAAAGAAAACGAAGTAGAGTTCAATATTGGTCCATTTCAATCGATATTGATGTTGTTATCTTGCCGTGAGAATATGACATCCTAATATCCAATATTTAAGAAATGGGAACCGTCTATAATCAGTGAGCATTTTATAGTTAACAAAGAAAACATATACAAGACGATGTTTACGTACTTCATATAAAATCATTTCATATACATGTGTATTACATTAATATGTGCTTCTCTATCAATTTGTATCGATTTAAAGTATCCGAAGAAACGAAAATAAACAGGCCCTAACGTCCTGCTATACTGCACCGACTGGGCTTACGAAGACAGTAAGATCCAAAGAAGAGTCATAAACCCTTTAACACGAATAACTTACCATCATTAGCCGTGCGGGCTTCATTACCATTAACTGATCCTGATAGATGGTTATCTTGTATTTTAAATATAATGTTATTCCAGCCAACCTGCAGATAAAAAAATATTTCGGTGATTCTTACACTCATGTTGAAAAGGGGGGACTAGTGATAACACGAAATTGAAATTGAATGACGAGTGGAAAGTATTTTTTTTCTGCCAACACCTTACTCATCGAGGCCCATGGCTCAACTTTTGAAACAGCCTACTACATGAACAGCAGAGAAATGTTTTGGTAGACCTCTGTCAGCACCAACAGAGCTATAATTTATTGCGTCAATCATGGCACTTCTGATTTTTTGATAGTGGTATCGAAATGGTGTAAATATTCCATGTGATTCAACGTCCTACTTTTTGGAACCCACTGGGCTATTAAAGACAGGTATGGGGACTATTTTACCCCAGAAAGTGGTCTACTCTTATTGCGAATTCCAACTATTAAGGATTCTGTTACGCACACTTCAATGTATACACGGGGTATCGGTTTCCCGTTGCATCCGAATGACTAGACGTTGTTTCTTGCCAATGTCTCCTGCCAAGAGAACACCACTTCGAAAAATCCCAGGAAATGTTCTCGGTCAACACCAGGAGCGAACCTGAGACCTACGGGTTAGCCAGCCACCGAGGCTCCCTCCAAGGCGATAAAGGGCTTGTATTTATAAGTTCATAGCCCCTCTAACTTATTAACTAAATGAAATAAGTTTGCAAATATATTTATACCGAGTGAGTCAACTCTGCTCTTTATAACTATTACGTCTAACAAATCGTAACCTGTGTTTTAATGCGTATTAAATTGATTGGGTTGTCACTGTGTTGCCATATTTATACGTGTATGTAATAATTCCCAATAAAATTATAACAATTTACATTGTAGTCGGCGGCAGTGGTGGGTTTTATTTTTAATGTACTTATAATGCGATTGGTCGATGGCAATCGTGTATCAAGCCTCGCGCCACTTTGATGTTAAATATAGGCTTGGTACAATAAATTATAATACAGCTAGTCTATCACAGGGCTGACAGATAATTGACACTAGGGTTCACCACTGCACGTCAGTTGTCACTCAAAGTAATTTTTGAATACTTTCTAGTTAACCGAGGCTAATGTTTAACTTAATAAAATATCATTGTTCCATTACGATAGTTCGAACTAATGTTTCATGATCAATTTAGAATTCACATTTTTCTAATTTTTATAATACATAATAAGGTTTTACTTGGAATGGGTTGTTCTGGAATGAGTAGGCATACTCTGCCACTTGCACACACACATCGCTAATGATGTCACTGAAGTGGGGGTCTCGGGTTCGACCTTGGTAAAAGAGCCATTGACAGTTGGAAACGCCGTCATGCGGTCACATTTTCCTATATAGCACACTGCTTGCTTAGTTGGTACCCCCACCCCCACCCCTCATTTTAGGAGCGGCTTTGTTTATTTGGTTAAATCTTGTCGTTTTAAAGCTGTTAATATATATGCTCTGAGTGTTAAAGATACACTTACAGTAGATGGAATAGAAACGACTCTAGGCCTACCAGTTACAGGTTGTAGACCAAACATTGTTGTGTGTTTATACGAAGCGATGAGCAGGGTTTGTGGTTTGCCACAGTCACCATTGGATACGACAGCTTCCGGTTTGTCAGAAACTCCATCGTTTCTGTAAGTCAGTTTTATGACGAATTTGGTACCGAATTCAACATTAGCGAATCTTGGGATTCTCAAACCACTTTTTCCATCAAAATACGCAGAGCCTCCACTCACGGTAACACCAATATTCTCAACGTAATTACCATTTCCTGACTGATCGCTTACATCCTTGTCAAATGGTAAATAAACAATTCGCCGACATTCTGTAATATATAACACACCAGCGTGATGTTTAATCTTAGTGAGTAAGACACTGGTTCGTTAACCAAGATATCTCGGGTGCACTCCGATTGGGCTAATGAAGACGGAAATACGCCATTGAGGGTGCTATGAGGGAGATCTTTCCATCGGAACGACTATACGTTGTACCTTGCCAGGCCACCGTCTTGCACAACTGATATCGGGGACCACACCGGAAAATCCCGATGAATTTTCTCGGCCAACTCCGGTATAGATCGAAAAGAGACATCCTGGTTGAGGCAACGTCTTACTCGCTGAGCCACCGCGACTCTCTACAAGAAAACGGAGGGGATTTTAGAAAGAGAAAATGTAATTGAGGGACCTTATTATGATTGAACCCATTTTTTGAAATACCCTTGATTCGGATTCTGTTCAATAAATCTGGCTTATTGGTACTTACGGTGCGTAACTGGGATGGCAACAGAATCAGCTAAAACAGTGCATCCACAATCTTCAGAATTGTAGGCAGTTCCTGGTGCGCATGGCATCGAAACCCATTGGTAATCTGATACCAGTTGCTCAAAGACTCGTTTATTGCCGGAAACAGCTCGTTTGTCACAAACTGAAATAATTTAAATTCAAAAGATGTAAATAATCATATATATATTTGTTATATTTGTGTTAAACCTGTCGTTTATATGTCTAGAACATCTGACACCATCCGTTTCATTTTATCATGAAATTTCGTAACCATTATATGCCGTTCATCATCCATTAATCATCAGGCAAGACCTTGGTGATGGTCAATGGCAATATAAGAAAACACTAAAACTACCCTGTGGTATAATGGTAACAACTACAATAATGAGTCTAAATCATATTTGACAGTTTAATTTCATTTATATGTAGCTGGAAATAATTTAGAAACGAGTATAAGTATGATTACCCCGGTCCATAGTTCGGCCCATTTATTGCACTGTACGTAATTCTGGTGTCTACTGGACATACGAAAATAGTGTGAGGGTTCTGGAAGTTAAGCCAATGTCTTCAGGAACAACATAATGCGGTGTCTTGGACAAAACCCTTTACAACGAACTAATATTAACGAACGGATTGTGCTTAAATGCTAAAACTATCTCTTAACTACGTGAACATGGAACATGCTTCGGTGTCGTACTGGCCACATAGCGAAATGGCAAATGCTGTGGAATCGCACTGGTCACGTGACAACATGGCACTTACTGTGGAGTCATAGTGTTACAGAACAACTTGGCATGCTGGGGGATTATTCGAGTCATGGGACACATGATGTGGGGTCGTGCGGATCACGCTACAACAGGACATCATCTGTGAGATGGTACTGTTCACGATTCAACATGACATACTCCGTGACATACTTGACATGGAATACCATAACACTCTGTGAGATCGTACTGGTCATAGGACACCATGACATACTCTATGAGATCGTACTGGTAATAGGACAACATGATATACTCTATGTGATCGTAGTGGTCATAGGACAACATTAGCATGTTGGGGGAATCGTTCTAGTCATAGGACAACATAACATACTCTGTGAGATCGTACTGGTCATAGGACAACATAACATACGTTGTGAGATCGTACTGGTCATAGGACAACATAACATACGCTGTAGGATCGTACTGGTCATAGGAACAACATGACATACTCTATGTGATCGTAGTGGACATGGGACAGCATAGCAAGTAGGGGAACGGGGGGGGGGGGTCGTTCTAGTCATAGGACAACATAACATACTCTGTGAGAACGTACTGGTCATAACATGACATACTCTGTGAGGTCATACTGGTCATATATAGGACATGTCATACTCTGTGAGATCGTACCGGTCATAGGACAACATGACATGCAGTGCGACTATACTGGTCATATATCACAAGACATGTGGTACTATGGGACAGTATTGTCAGAGGACAATAATTACGTCACATTGCATGATATGGTATCGTATTAGTCACTTTCGAAAAAACGGGTGTATTTTTATGCAGCCCCGCCCAGCAAGAATTCTGTATCTGTCTTACAGACCAGAGAGAATGATCTATTAGCACTTGATCCAAATGACATTATTTTGACTGATAATTAGTCTTATATAATATATTCAAAACCAGATACTTTATTGCTATTAATCGATTTGTCATGCGAACATGATGAATAAATGTGTTTTTTTTTCTATTTTATCTCATCGCTCAACTTCCAACGTGACATACAATGTGTCACAAAGATACACCATTGTTTACAGCAAGTCATCCTAGATTTTATATCACAAAACTTTTGACAGGCCATAAAATGCATTTTGCGTTTATGCCGGACTTTATATTTAAATTCCAAGAAAAAACACTTTACGTTATGCAGGAAAGTCCATTATTCTTTGCACCTATGTTGTGCTGGGGAAAAAAGATCGAAGCCGTACCCCCATGTTTTTTATGGAAGATTTCTTCATGAGTTTTTACGGGGTTTTTAGCCACACAAGCTAAAGGCATTTACGCGCAAGCGAATTATTGAAATAAAATTGAACCATGTGTCAGTCCCGAAATGACCTAGTTTTTATCGAGTGGACGTTAAACCATCTCTCTCCCTCTCTTTCTCTCTCTCCATTTATAGCCCAGTCGGTGAAGAAAAATGGGACGTTAAACACCATTTCATTATGCCACCTCTATGCACGCTACTGCCGCCATACCCTGTAACTATGTAGCGCAAAGACACCCCCCCCCCCCCCCACACACACATTGGTAGTTTCTATACCTAGGGAATGTTCCCTAACGATTTGATGACATAGCTATATATTTATTTATATAAAATAGACAGTAAGTTCCAAAAGGGTCCACTGGAACATTTATCAGCATGAACGCATGTATTACAATATTTACTACAATAAAAAAAATGTTTACTTACCCGTGTTGACAACATCTCCTGAACAGTAAGCATCGCATCCTTGGTTATAAACACAACGTCCAGAAACATAAGCGTTACCTTTAGCACAACACTGTCCAACAGATGAACCGTTGACACATCCGTAATATTCCCGACAGTTTCCACCATTTTTGTACGTCTGGCTGTACATATTCTTGCAAGGATCTAAAGAAAGGATATTTGGGTATTTTATAGTTAACCCATGAATCCAATAATAAACGATTTATGGACGAACCAGCAGCAAAACCGATTAGGTAGTTTATCTGATAGGTGATTTTCAAGTAACACATTGTTAAATTCCTCGTTGATATTCCTTATCTTACTGCAAGGTTCGTAGATCGAAAAATGGAATCACGACTATAAGTGGGTACATAATACAATAGGTATGGGTAGTCTCTGCGACAACATGATATGTCAGAATAAAAGCATGTGTACTCACCAGCAGCACACTGGACGGCAGCAGGGTAGTTACAAGTCAACAGGTCCTGATCCCAGAAAAGTCCATGACCACATTCTTGAACTACAGAATTAATGACGCCGTTTAATCCGAACTCACACTGGATATATTTTCGACAATCGATGGGATGAGGATTGTAACCGATACCATTGGACATCTTGCATCCTGAACAAGGATCTGGTTTTATAGTTTTAGTGGGGTTTGGTGCTGGGATGGTTGTAGTAGTTGGGGTGGGTGTGGTTGTGGGAATTGCTGTAGTTGGTACTGGGGTCGTTGTAGTCGTAGTAGTGGTGGTAGCTAAAAGAAAAGCATCATGGGCATAAATATTATAAAGACGATACTTACATAAAGGTACATATGGTGTCATTTTCCGTCTGGGAAATTGTTTTTGATGGCCGCTATAATACGTCTACATTCTGCTATGTTAAGTGACGAATGTCGTGCCCGAGGTGGAGTGAGCTTACGCTTTGTAAAACACACAAGTTCACTAGTGTTGCATATTGGGATTTAGAATGCCCAGTTTGGTTTATCACTTTTACCGCATAGAAAATTAGTTTGACGGCTTTCTATTCCTATTTTGCTTTTTTATAATTGGGATTCTAATATATTTTACTTACTTGGACACACAACTTGTACAAGGTTACCCAAAATGGCCCTAATCTGGTTGAAGTGGGCGGTGGTCAGGACCTGGCCATTTGAGGCAATAGATTGAAGTTCCAGTTCGTCAACTTTAGTTCCAACGCCAATGGCAACCATGTTAATTCCCATATCTCTGGATACGACAGCTTGCTGAGCGGTGTAAATAGGGTCTTTAGAGATACCATCAGTAATAACAATACCAACAATTGGAACTCCTTTTCTTCGTAAAACGGAGACCATGTCATTCATTTCCGCAATAGCAAGACCAGTGTTAGTTCCATCACGAGGATGTCCCAAACCCCGGATTCTGGAAATTAGGTTCGCAGCATCCCCACTCAGTTCGATTCTAGCAGTTATATTTGCGCTGAATAAAATAATCCCAAGATGGGTATTTTCTGGTTTAACATTCAAATCAGTTACTAGAGACTCCAGTGCTGATTTCAACTTACTGAAATCATCAGCATCAATACTGTCTGAACCGTCAACAATTACGACTACGTCTAATAAACTTTTACAATCTAAGGCTGACACTTGAGCTAAAATGCAAGAATAATTTACAGTTGAAGTTACAATTTCATATTTTCTAAGAAAGTCAAAACATAATTATTTCTATGTCTTTTGCTGTTGTCAACTCACTATTATACGATCATAGGTGTCATTCTCACACTTAAAACTCATTTACACCGGAAATAATAACACATTTACCTCCCAATTACCTCCCTTGTTTTCTATTCTCCACCATGGAGTAGCTAACTTCCGACGTTTGAATTTGAAGATGAAAATGATATTTTTGCCAATTTCTCAACTGGCAATAGTGAATTATAGGATTAAAAGGATTATTCTTTAACAAAGTAGAACTGTTTATAGATACCATCTATTTTAAGGCTTTCTTTTAATAAATTTTAAAAATATGAAATTGCAACTTTAATGGAATAATAGACCACTGTTTATGAATATCATATAACGACGCTTAAAGATGTACTAATTAAGATTTAGATAAAAGCGTCGTCAGTTCTGGCTATTAAGTCAGATATTTGATTAGCCAATGAACATTGATGTTTCTAGTAGGATACCCACAGTTCCGTGCATCGCACTCAAAGAACTCGCTGCAACGGACCGTTCCATTGGCTAATCCCTCACATCAGCCAAACCGCGGGTCATTAAACAACTCTTCCAGATCCTAGTGTAGTAAAGACAAGTAAAACGAAATTCTGAACTTTAAAAAACGAAACGAAATAGGATCTGTGTTTTAATCAGATTGATATTATATAACCGTATTTGAGTTAACCGTACTGGAGTAAATAACAACACTACTAAATATTGTATAACCGCGCTGGAGTAAATAACAACACTATTAAATATTGTATAACCGTACTGGAGCAAAAACAACACTATTAAATATTATATAATGTTTAACCGTACTGAAGTAAATAACAACACTATTAAATATTATATATTGTATAACCGTACTGGAGCAAAAAAAAAAACAACACTATTAAATATTATATAATGTTTAACTGTACTGAAGTAAATAACAACACTATTAAATATCATACAATTGCAATCCTATTAAATATGTTATAATGTATAACCGTACTGGAGTAAATAATAACACTATTAAGTAGCATATAATGTATAACCGTACTGGAGTAAATAACAACACTATTAAATATTATATAATGTTTAACCGTACTGGAGTAAATAACAGCACTGTTAAATATTATGTAATGGCAACACTATTAAATATTACATGTAGTTTTATAGTCTGGGGGCTGGAGCGAGGAATCGCCACCCGAGCTGTGAATTTATGAAACCAAGTTTTTCTAGATTCCGAATCTGGGTTGTGATTATGTTGGCGACCCCCCCCCCCACACCTGCCCCTTTAGACGCCCTTTAGACAACACTGTGAAATATTATATAAAGGTAGTTGAGTAATGAAAATTGCAGAATGGCTTAAACACCCGGTAGTAAGCCAAACCCCTAATCAACTCGCTGGTCCATCGGGTGATCGGGATTTTAAATGGATTAAAACACGACCGAAATTTAATATTTTAATTTAAAAATGGACAAGGGATACTTTGTTATCGTAACAATGGAACTTGACAATCGAGGATATATCCTCACAACTTCAAACACCCATAACTTCGATTAGAATGAAATAAATTAACTGAAATTTTTAAGCTATTCTTTCTAAATGGTCTATTTTTTAACTATTACAGCACGAACGACCAACCCTTTATCTAAATCTTACATAATGCATATTAAGTACATGACTCATTACCTTACATTAATAAAATCATTTATAGCAATGTTACTGTCGACTATCATTGTATTTTAAATCACATACCTGGTCCATCGTCAGAATCATCGGCTCGAATTGATAGAAAACCCACCAAGAATACGCAAAATAATCGACAAATCATCCTTTATCTGTAAGTAGAAAAGTGGTTTATAAAACATAAGTAATATAAATGTTATATCATTGTAATTGAGTCGAAACAAAAAATGCGGAAAATAAGAAAGACGCCATACTGGTTAATGCTTTAATTGCTTTAACAGAGGAATATGATGAATTGGATAATGTTGTTTTGTCATTATTTTTAATAGCTTATAAAAACCTAATTGCAGCTTTAATAGTTATGTAAAATGTAAAGTCAATTTGCAAAGGTATTTTTGACATATGAAATAGCTTTCTGCACCGACTGGGTTAATGAAGACGGGCTGTGATATAGACGTTTATTAATTCACTAATATATAGGTATTACACAATTAATGCTGGTTATCATGTAAAACAATCTTGCAAAATATATCAAACATGGTGATTTTTACATCGTATTATCAATGAAACGATTTTTCGGCAAAAATCATCCAAGAAAAATAATATAATAATTGTAACATTTTAAAACCATACTACTGACCGCAGCATTTATAATTCCATTTACGTGACAAGGATCGCCTGTCTAACCTTGTGGGTTTTCTCCGGGTCCTCCGGTTTAATTCCACTACTAAAGACCCCTGCGCGCAATGGAATTATTGAAATAAAATTGAACCATATGTTAGTCCCGAAATGATCTAGTTTGTGTCGAGTGGACGTTACCCCCCCCCCACACACACACACACACACACCCGGGTTTTCTCCTGGTCCTCCGGTATCCTCCCACTGCTAAAGACCCCTACGCGCAATGGAATTATTGACATAAAATTGAATCATAAGTTAGTCCCGAAATGACCTAGTTTGTGTCGAGGGGACGTTAACATCTCTCTCTCTCTCTCTCTCTCTCTCTCTCTCTCTCTCTCTCTCCACTTACCGTATTTACACTGCTATATTCCCCGACAACTTGACAGCTCAATATTTTGATTCAGTGGAAAATAATGTTTATATACTTTGACTAATTGCCACACCCCGCAAACTTCCATGCTGACCTCAAACCTAAGCTATGGCTGTACTTAAATTAGACTTCCTTGCTGTCGCCTCACAATAGCTTATCATGACAATTGATTGATTAATACAGATGAACGTCTCTAGAGCCCCTGTTAATGAAGGTGTGTAAAACGTCACCTGATTTTTTTATTTGCATTTGAAGACGTGTTTTTGATTATGTAGATTTACGCTACCCGGATTTTAAGCTGTCAGACATCTCAACGTTTATCACGATTCATGTGTTACCATAAATTTGTTTTATTCAACTGTTTTCCCCGCCTTTTCCAGACTAATTTGCATATTAAGTATTTATCCTGTCACACAAATACTTACATTTAAACATACATTATGCAAGCGCTAAATCTGCCTAGGCCTGAAATGTTTTCTACATCATTAATTAGACATTAATTAACTGATCTAGGCCATAATCAATTCTTGATGGCATCGGATTTCTCTGATATTAAATAGATTAGAACGGTTTAGCCATATTTTGATATAATTTAAAAATGGAGGAGCGAGACTTAGCACACCGTCTTGTCAAACCTCCAAAGGCTAATATCTTCGCTCGCAATAGAGTAATTTGAATGAAATTTTCAAATTATTCATTTTACATTATCTATTTTCGAACTATTATAGCACGAATGTCTAGCTATTTATCTAAATCTTTGATAATGTATCTTTAATTTGTTGGTACAATTTATTTTGTTTATTTTAATTAAAGTTACAATTTCATATTTTCTAAGAAAGTCAAAACATAATTATTTCTATGTCTTTTGCTTAATGGGTTGTCAACTCACTATTATACGATCATGGGTGTCATTCTCACACTTAAAACTCATTTACACCGGAAATAATAACACAAATACCTCCCAATTACCTACCTTGTTTTCTATTCTACTCCATGGAGTAGCTAACTTCAAACGTTTGAATTTGTCGATGAAAATGATATTTTTGCCAGTTTCTCAACTGGCAATAGTGAATTATAGGATTAATAGGATTATTCTTTAACAAGGTAGGACTGTTTATAGATACCATCTATTTTAATTTTAAGGCTTTATTTTAATAAATTTTAAAAATATAACTTAAAAATATGAAATTGAAACTTTAACAATATGTCGAAAAAGCAGTAAATGAGAAACTGGACTATTTTAGCGCGAGTTCCTTTACCCTCAAAATACTCAGAAATAAATTAATGTCACGTTGATTCACTTGGGTTTATTTTGAGACGGATATCGTGATTGTCGTATACGTTATGTGTTACCTTAAAATGCTGTTTTTAAAAAATATATATTTTTTTATGAAAAATAACGGAAAAGACGTTTATGTAGGAGGAATAATGACATCATTAATATTATATACCCGTACAGTCATCGGGTTCGTAACATCGTTTCTGATTGGTTGATATTGCATTCTTCCCTTGTGTTAAATATTCACTTTTTTAATATTTGTATTTTTAACAAGCTTTTGTGTTTTACTCACCAGCAAACTGACACCAGCGAAAGGAAATAATATATTTCTTTCTTCTGTCAGTCTTTTTTAAACACGCAGTATTAACTGTTACTATACAATAACCCGTGTTTCTCATCTTTCAATACGGACAACGCACAGATATAAGAGACTTTTGGCAAGCGTAAATTCCTGGTCCGTATCGATTTTGCGTGTGACGCCATCAATGCGTGTGTATTCCTCATACGTGATACTGTCCGTATAACATCATGTGTATCCTAGAATACGAAGGTGTATATTTGATGTCTGTAATACTATGGTCATTGCCATCTCATTTCCTACGCTCAAACAAATCATATATCAAAATTTTCTGATAATGTAGGGATTATATCTTTACATTTAGACCTCTCAACCACCGATCATAAAGACCAGGGGCAAATAACTCATCTCAGATCTCTTTTCTATCATTTGAAACGAGGATTTTATAACTTCTACATGTATGTACACTTTTCTCCAATAGTATTCAGTTCAGCCAACAAATGTTTACTTGCCTTTAACCGAGGATGATTGTACATTCTAAAAATTCCGCTTCCGTGGATTTGGCTAAAGGATTTATATTTACCGTTTCACGAAGACAGGTGGGATCACGGTGGCTAAGTGGGTAAGGCGCTGGCCCGCTAGCCTGGAGGTCGGGTGCATTGGCCGAGAAAGTTCATCCAGATTTCCGGCGTGGTTTCCGCTTGTCAGTGATGCAGGACGGAGGGCCTGGCGTCCTTGTCGTTCGGATGGGACGAAAAACCGAGGTCCCGTGTACACATTGGCGTGCACGTAAAAGATCCCTTGGCAGTTGGAATTCGATATCAGAGTAGGCTGTAGCGCCGCTGCCCGGGCACAATTTTCCTCAAAGCACCCAGTTTAGGAATTGAACAGTAGGACGTTAAACCCCATTTCATTTCATTTCATTTCACGAAGACAGGTGAAATGTTAGGATTAGGAGGAGAACGTTTGTCCTATACATTGTACCGATCATAAAATCGTCACTGCTGCCGCCATGGCATTGAGTCTGGTTGTGAGACTACCGATAGCATTCATAACACCAACTGAAACTTTTTTCAAATTATTGTCTCCTGTTTTGTTTAGATCATTGTTGATTCAGCTTACGTATGCTCTAGGTGAACCACATGTGGCAGGTTAAAGATGCATTATGTAAGATTTAGAGAAAGAGCTAACACATAGATAATTCAAAATTAATTTCATTCAATTTACTTTATCCGTGTATAGGAATATTTATCAACCCCATGACAACAGAAATTTTAAAATTTTATTTATTTCTAAGGTGAAAATACAGAAGGGTTGAACACCGGATACGTGATCTACGAATCGAACTGTTGACGGGAGTGCTATTGTATGCCGACGCTATTTCACATTTTGTAGGTTTATGATTTGGTTTTTTTTAAACATACATTATGCAAGAGCTAAATCTGTCTATTGTAGGTCTTTCTTTAGGGCCTGAAATGTTATCTAAATTATTAATTAGACATTAATTAACCTATCAAGACCATAATCAACTCTAGATGGTAATGCTAGCATGCGATCTTTAGTCGATTATGAGCCGATTTACTGCATAACTTTCCTTCGCGATTTAACGATTAAATGGATAATCGAGACTATGTTGTTTATCGTACTGACTTTAGTAATGATGATCGAGGCTAGGCGGAAATTTCAACCGCTTAGTTCTCGGTTCATAGTGGATCAATTTGAATGAAATTTCAGCAAATTACATTATCTAGCCTTGATCATCATTACTAAAGTCAGTACGATAAACAGCATAGTCTCGATTATCCATTTCATTCAAATTGATCCACTATGAACCGAGAACTGTTCAGTTTATCGCGTGCAAACCTTACACATATTACTGTTCGATTTACCCTTAATATTCGGTTTACCATGTGAAAACATTGAACATACTACTGTTTGATTTACAATGTGCAAACATTAATCAAATATCTGTTCAATTTACCATCTGTTAATGTTTAACACATTACTGTTCGGTTTACCACGTCAAAACACGGAACATAATACTTCCATTTACCATGTGAAAACATTGAACATATTATTGGTCGATGTACCATGTGAAAACATTGAACATATTACTGGTCGATATACCATGTGAAAACATTGAACATATTACTGGTCGATGTACCATGTGAAAACAATGAACATAAATTTATTACGTTCAATTTTCAATGGGTTGTATCTTTGAAGGGCATTTAGTGAACGGGATATATAATAAAATGACATCTTTATGGATAACATTCACTGGGTTTATTAACTGCAACGTTTCAATGAGGAAACTCTCGCCGTTATCAAGCAAAGATACAATCAAACATGTTACAGAAGGTTATATACAAGTGGATAACAATCTACGAATCGAACTGTTGACGGGAGTGCTATTGTATGCCGACGCTATTTCACATTTTGTAGGTTTATGATTTGTTTTTTTTAAACATACATTATGCAAGAGTTAAATCTGTCTATTGTAGGTCTTTCTTTAGGGCCTGAAATGTTATCTAAATTATTAATTAGACATTAATTAACCTATCAAGACCATAATCAACTCTAGATGGTAATGCTAGCATGCGATCTTTAGTCGATTATGGGCCGATTTACTGCATAACTTTCCTTCGCGATTTAACGATTAAATGGATAATCGAGACTATGTTGTTTATCGTACTGACTTTAGTAATGATGATCGAGGCTAGGCGGAAATTTCAACCGCTTAAATTGCCTTTACATTATCTAGCCTTGATCATCATTACTAAAGTCAGTACGATAAACAGCATAGTCTCGATTATCCATTTCATTCAAATTGATCCACTATGAACCGAGAACTGTTCAGTTTACCGCGTGCAAACCTTACACATATTACTGTTCGATTTACCCTTAATGTTCGGTTTACCATGTGAAAACATTCAACATACTACTGCTCGATTTACAATGTGCAAACATTAATCAAATATCTGTTCAATTTACCATCTGTTAATGTTTAACACATTACTGTTCGGTTTACCACGTCAAAACACGGAACATAATATTTCCATTTACCATGTGAAAACATTGAACATATTATTGGTCGATGTACCATGTGAAAACATTGAACATATTACTGGTCGATGTACCATGTGAAAACATTGAACATATTACTGGTCGATATACCATGTGAAAACATTGAACATATTACTGGTCGATGTACCATGTGAAAACAATGAACATAAATTTATTACGTTCAATTTTCAATGGGTTGTATCTTTGAAGGGCATTTAGTGAACGGGATATATAATAAAATGACAACTTTATGGATAACATTCAATAGGGTTATAAACTGCAACGTTTCAATGAGGATACTCTCACCGTTATCAAGCAATGATACAATCAAACATGTT
Organism: Patella vulgata; assembly: GCF_932274485.2. Taxonomy (NCBI): domain Eukaryota; kingdom Metazoa; phylum Mollusca; class Gastropoda; family Patellidae; genus Patella; species Patella vulgata. The sequence goes on along the minus strand of NC_065884.2, from coordinate 60,144,206 downwards.
AAAGAAGGTTATATACAAGTGGATAACAATAAACTAATTAAGAGTTAAATCAGAAGCCATTAAGTTAAACCTCATACCTATGAACTATTATTAATATTAATCTATAAGAAACCCTTAAAGGGAGGGAAATATACAATTAAACTAAAACAACCGTTGATACTAATAAACCCTTAAGGTTTAGCGGAAACATGCGCAGTCAAGTTTTAATGTTAATAATAATAAAGATGACACTTTATGGGTTTTAAGGGGAGTCACGATCAGACGGACTCGGCATCTAAACACTATTCCACCAAAAACAGACACCAAACCTACAGAGTGGGATAGTGGAGTAAGGGGAGGTCACAATAAGACGTGCCTGGCACCTAAACACAAACCCCACAAAGATGACATCTACCAAACTAGCAGGATAGTGGAGTAAGGGGAGTTACGGTCAGACGAACTCGGCACCTATACACTATTCCGCAAATAAAACTGATACCAAACCCAGAGAGTGGGATAGTGGAGTAAGGGGAGGTCACGATAAGACGGGCCTGGCATCTAAACACTAACCCCAAACGATGACATCTACCAATCCAGAAGCAGACGAGATCATCAACCAAACGATATGTTTTATATTAAATAAAGGGAAGAACTTCCCACTAAACCAAATCCATGGCCTAAGGCCAAATGGAAAAATTGCAAAGCATATTCTAAAAAACAGGAATCAGCTTCGCCTCTCCTATGTCTTGTCTGCGATATCACTTATGTAGAAGCAGACGTTAAACACCAAGAACTAACTAACTAAAGATGACACTTTATGGGTTTTATTTGTTTATTTTCTGTGGACAATATCAATGTCTGTTCTCCTTTTTGGTCGATGCTTATATTTCAATTGGTTCCACCAAGGAAAGAAACACTGACTTCATAGTCATTGGTTAATAATTCGATATACCAATAATCCGGAAAAACCACTGAAATTAGCAGACGTGTCATTAAATACAATAAATGAAATAGGGTTTAACGTTCTCCACGAACTGGGCTAATGAAAGCAAGTTATGTGAGTCATTTTACGTGCATGTCGATATGATAGTTTTGTGTGTTGACGGTATTAATTTTTAAGCCGGGCTTGTGTCGTTCTGTGAGGCGATAAAAGTATTGGAAACTATAATTAAACTGCTCTACGGGCTTATGTCGTCTGCGATCAGAGAAAATACCAGGTCGCCAACGTCACTGTATCTGTTCAAGTAACTTTATCCATGGTGGTTTTCATACTTCGTGGTTTTATAAGGTAATCCACTTGATATTGTGTTTCACGGCCGCTGAACTCACGACTGCCTATTAAACTAGCGGCGAACTATCGATGTTTTATCAGAACCCTACCGGGTCTGTGTGTGTGTGTGTGTGGGGGGGGGGGGTCAATGTATCAATATTGATATAAGAGCGAGGCACCACTAGAAGACAGGTATTTGTTTCCACTGAACTGGCCTATAATGCATTCTATCAACATACATGGTGGCCCTTTCGTGATCACACACTCATATTTAATTATTTATCTTGTAAACTTACCGACATCTCCTGGCTCTGTTGTAACGTCAAACGAGAAACAACTCTCTTCACATCCAGCCTTGGGTGTAAATGCTATGGTACGAGAACCAGAGCCTTGTATATAAAACATATTCGCAATTCCAGTTTCCTATATAATAATAAAATCTTTTTAGAAAAGGAAGCTTACAACCACAGGAGCCAAGTCGCCAGAGTAGCCAATAAAGCTTTTCGAATTGTCGGATGTATACATTACATAGGAAGTAGAAGCAGAAGCAAAGACATTGAGGCGTTGACAAGATTCTACAGTATAATGAAAAGCAATTTTCTAAAAAAAAATAAAACTGAGCAAGGTCAATAACTCGAAGCTATATAAGTTGATATAAAGATTATATAAAGTGAGGAAGAAAAATAAAAATGGACGCTGTTAACATAAATTATTATGATTATTATAAAGGTTATTCTTTCTAATCTGATCAATGCACAATGTACCGGGTTATATAATATATCGTTCCCAAGATCCTGCACAGCGTGGAAGGGAAATAACTCTAGGATAAATAGATAGATTATGCCTCTTCGCCTAACTAGAAATGCATTGATACTTCGTATAAGGGCGCCAAACAATATACAACCACATTTCAATACGGTTATCGAATAAAGATTGGACGACTACTGTATTTTTTTTCTTAATGAATAACTGATAGATCGTGCACTGTCAAGGGCTAACATAACAAGTCAGGATGTATTTTAAAAAAAAACGCGTTTTAGAGCAAACATAACGAAAATTACTCTTACAGCAAATAAACAAGTAGTCAAAATATTTTTCAAACAATCGATGCTAAGTTACGTTTATGACAGTGCCGTCCTGAATCACAAGGCCTTAAACCTTTGTTCCTTGGGACCTCGGAGGTCAAAATGTCCAATTTTCGGTTTTGCACTTGGGAACTTCAACAGGATGTCAGCGTAAAATATAAAAACTAATGAGAAATCAGTTCTAATTAATAATCGGAACTTTTAAAACTTATCTGTATGGGGTCTTAGCACCGTACCTTTACATTGCAGTGTCGAAAAAGATCTTGCATAACAGGAACAAAACACCTCGAAACCCGTTTCAAAAATACGTAAAAACTGTCTAATCGTAATCTCTCTGATTTAGTTTGTACAACGATTGCTATATTCATAATGAAACTAGACGGCCGAAAAACAATTGAGTAGTTTCATGGTTGGATTCCAGCCTGCAGGCCGCGTGGTTTTGTCTTTAGTTTTTATATTTTACGCTGACTTGTATTGCGTTAAATCTTCTAGTGCAAAAACGGATAATTTGACTCTTTGACCTCCGGGGTCAAAAATAACAAAGGTGAACTTAGCAAATTTACATTTTTGTTGAAAGTGTGATTAGTTTCGATCATTTTCAGCATGTTTTCAGGATACAAGAATGGTTGAGTATTCACTGTCAGTTTAAATGACTTCATTTGACTTTTGACCCCAAATATCTCGAAAAACGCCCAAACGGCGGACCCATTTAATGGACGCCCTGCGCCGCACGGGGCCTCCAGACTACCTCTTAAAGACTACCCTAGCCATGTGTCACCCGTGCACTTCATGTTGTGTACTGTTTTACATATAAACCGGTAAAACATTAAACTACAAACATGGTTTTAAAAAACTTATAAAGATCACATGATGTTCTTTAAGCGTCCCGTCTGATGTAGTCTCGGCACACGCCCGATAAAATTCTGGCTTGTGATACGGACAGTTCTTTTGCAGCTTACCCTAAGTTAGCGAGGCACACTTTTTCCTTGGTTGTCCAACTGCAGATATGCCACCCTTATGTCCCCTGAAGGGGAAGGGGCGAAGGGTGTGTACCATATTTGGATTTTGAGGTTACTGACCGAATCTAATCGCACGGTACCTAATTCAGATAGAACCTCCACACTCGTTAAGGCGCTGCCTCCTGCAATTACACTATTCTATCTATGTCTACTCAATAGTGTTCTACGTTATGATTAGTCTCTATTGATTTGACGTCGCCATCAACACCAGAGCTTAAAAAAATCAGTGCTATGTTTGATTATATTATAACAATAGTTCTTTTACAGTAAAATACAAATTCACACAATATTATCAGCTATGTGAACTGATGAAGTGAAAAGTGGTATATTTTGCACATTTAAGATAAGGTCCCAGCGTACCCTTTAACAGGGGGTGGCATTTGCTGCAGTGGAAACTGACTTTTCAGATTGTGTACATCTAAACTTTGTGAGGGCATTTTGATTATTAAACTTCCTGTTGGATATACATTTAACTTCTACTTACCAATGATACGCCATCAGCTCCTGGCCCAGATATATATAGATGTTTTTCTATGAGAACCTCCACATTTTTAGATATAACACTCGGTCTTGGGAATAGCCCCTTTAGTAACTTACTGGTTGCCATTCTACGACTTGACCTATAACATAAAAACAAGATTAAATTGAGTCCAGTTGGTGATGTTAAAAATTGTAATCAGCCATGTTAATTGGCTAATTTTGAAATATGTTTGAGTATTTCTAGCAGATCACATCCTCGGTATATCCAGTGGTCTTATTCCGTTTCACTCGATTATACCCCAGGTTCATCCATGGGAACACGTATTCAAATTATCTGCCCTTGATGATTGTGCTATTTTTATCGACCAATACGCTTGATGGCATATAAGACTTGCCACTGCCTGTTTTGACTGATACATAAAAAAAATTCATTCCAATCACAAAGATGCTTTAGGACATCTTGTTGTTTGCATGTCACTTTTTTATATTAAATTTCTTTCAAACTTTCTCATAATCGAGCGAACAAACCGTCATATTGTTGAGAGCGTAAACAATAAGCCTAAGTCTCGATTGTAAACGTTTTTTGATTGGCTCGTAGAACCAAGCTACCTACGATCAAGGGCAGATAATTGGAATACGTAAATAGTTGAGTAGAGTTGAGTATAGTGGAGAAGAACGGAATGAGACCACTGGGGATACCGAGGATGAGCAGATCACTGAACTAGTACGTCCCCAGTTAGAATCCATGAATAGGTCGACACCAATCTTCATTTGTTAGAGGTAGGGCATGTTGAACTCACAAGAAAAGTGTGCCTGGTCGTTTGGAAAGGACAAAAACATAGGTAGGTCCATCCATGTATACATTGCCCTGCACGTAAAAGAGCCCTTGACAGTTGAAAATGAAGGAAGAGTAGGTGGAACCGCAGCTGTCCACCTCGAAGTGTCCATGTACCCATAAAAATAATAATCATATTTGTCTCACAATCGCCGACATATTGCGTTGACACGACATTAAACCACATTCCATGTGGTTATCTATTCTGGATTTTCATTGAGATAACGCTGTTGGATACATGAAATTAAATCAAATGAAATTAACATCTTATTTTTCTGCACCGACTCGGCTAAGGAAGACGGGCATTTGCCATACAGTATGCTATCGGGGACGATTTGAACGAACAATGGTGCCCCGGCCTTCTCTTATATCGAATTCTAGCTGTCATTAGTTCCTTTACGTGCATGCCAATGCGTACACGGACCACGGTATTTAGGGAACGAACCCGGCACCTGCTGTTTAGCGAGCCAGCGTCTAACCCACAGAGTCACCACTGCCCCCGCCCCCCATGTTGGACACAACTCAATATAATATATATTTTTTGTGTATTGTTTTGTCTAAAGTTATTTCAGTAAATTATGACATACCACTGGATGTGAAAGTCTTCTTCAGCATATATGTCCTCCAATGTACCTGGTTGATTTAAATCATTGAGCGATTTCATCCAATCAACTGAGGATTGTTGGAGGACCAATGAGGAATCCTGTAACACTTCCTCTTTATTTATTAAATTCACTATATCCATAAAACTAATAATGCGTTTCTGCAGACCCTGCAAATAACAATATATGGCTGATGAAACATAACACCTTGGAACAGGACAGAAGACCTGCTAATGGATAACGTATAGTCGTCCGAATGGGACGGTAAACCGAGGTCCTGTGTACATATTGGCGTGCACGTAAAAAAAGCCCTTGGTAGCTGGAATTCTAAATAAGTATAGGCCGTAGCGCAGCTGTCCGGACAAAATTTCCCCCCATAGCGAGAGAGCGAGAAATGGGGTTTAACGTCCACTCGACACAAACCAGGTCATTTCGGGACTAACATATGGTTCAATTTTATTTCCATAATTCGCTTATGCGTAGGGGTCTTTAGCAGTGGGAGGAAACCGGAGGACCCGGAGAAAACCCACGAAGTTGGACAGACGACCCTACTCCTTGTCACGTACAACCGGGGATTCGAAACCACGCCAGTTGACTCAATGACAGACTTTATGATACGCACGTGCTAACCATTCAGCCATCCAACCCCCCCCCCCCCCCCCATAGCACTTTGTATGGTGTTTACACGTCTTCATTAGGCCAGTCGGAGAAGAACAGTGGGACGTTAAACCCCATTTCATTTAATTCCTTTTCAATTTCAGCTTGCACTCCGTTTTCGCCCTGCATTCTTTTTATTGTATTGTTAATCAAACATTGCAACATATAATAATGAAATCTGACAAGAAGTAACATGATTATGATTGTAAGAAAAACATCTAGGAAACTTTGGTTTTAATTAAGTGAGAGTGATGAAATTCTGAGTATAGATTCATTATATCATTACCATGACTAAGTTTGATGATGAGAATTTTCTGTTTAGGCGAAGGATTGATAAGCAATTTGATTGGTCAAGACTTTGGAACATAACAACTCTACTTTTAATTGAGGTAGAATATTTAAACTTGATGTTGATGTTCATTAGGTGAATGGCTTGACTGAGTTCAATGATTAACATTTCGAGCAAAAGCTAAACAGATCTAAGTAATTTCATTGGTCGATGCTTTGAGACAAGATAACTTGATTCTATCTGATAGAGAGTAGTGTAACTTAGTGTATAGTTGATAATCAATTTGATTACTCAATACTTTTGAAAAAAATAAATGTGCGATTAAATAATATGTGTCATATATTTATTTTGGGATTTCGGCGGGGGACATCAGCCTCACTGTTAGCTTGTTTCTGGTTCCTCTGTTTTCTTCCCACTGATAAAGGTCCCTACGCTCAGGAGAATTATTGAAATATTGAAATGACCTATTTTGTGTCGGGCGTACGTCAAACCCAATTATATCTCTTTCTCTACAAAATGACTTACCCTGAATAAAACAGGTTCGGAAAAGATGTCCTCTGTTAATTCGTTCTCGTTTTTTAATTTGGTTATACGCACTGAATCGATTCCTTCACACCGTAAACAATCAACTTCCTCTTCTTCATATTCGTAGTAAGGATTTTCAATCAGACATTCTTGATTGTGGTATGCTACATAGAAACAAAAATAAAACATTAAATATGCCTAATACTTAATTAAAGGGACATTAGGTGAGATTAGATAAAGATCTGACAGTTCGTGCTATAATAGTCCAAAGATAGATAATGAAAACAGAATATGCTGAAAATTTGAGTCAAATTGCTTCAGTCTGAACCAGGATATTAGCAATTCATTTTTAGGCTAGCCTCGATCGTTATTACTAACGTTGGTACGATAATAAACAAAGTCTCGATTAATTATTTTTACGTTAAATTATCCATCAAAAAATATATTCCATTACACTGAATATCGCAGGTTAGCCATGACATCGAGAGTTGATTATGGTCTGGATAAGTTAATTAATGTCTAATTAATAATTTAGATAAAATTTAAGGCCTAAAGAAAGACTTGCAATAGGCATATTTAACTCTTGCATAATGCATGTTTAGGTGTGAATTAGAGACTATATCCAAACTGTAGGAAGACAATTTCCCGGTTTATAATCGTAGATTACTGTTAAATTTCGAAATACCGTCACAAATTAGCCTAGCTGTAACCTTTGACAAACACAAACACTGCCAGATGTATTAGGGTAATGTACCTTTATAACATTTGTTCATGAAAACCAGTGGCGGGGCCCCTTACTAAGTTATAATTAGGATATATATTTTTTTAAAATATAAAACAATCCCCACCCCCCCCCCCCCCCCCCCCGCACCTATAAAAAAATATATGTAAACTTCTGAGTAAAAAGAAATTCTTTACAAATGGCACACCAAACCATACAATGCACGACTCGGGTATTGATCCTAAATTTTCATTGTGTCTTAAATATATTTTCACAGCAAGATCACAACATCAATATTGATTGAAATGAACAAATATTGAGGTTTACAACTGTGTATTTCATTTCGTGTCATTGCTTTCGTACAGTGAACGGCTGTCATCCACCACACGTGAAGTAAAGCAATGTGTACATGCCTTATATATGTTGCGTATATATCGACCAACAATCACACTCCAGTTAATACCTATGTGTTCATATTGTGTTAAAATATTGACATTTATACGAAAGCATATACAAATATATACAACAGCTGTATATCGACACACCATAAAACCTTTAATATACATTATCCACGAATCATTACATACCAATAAGAAAAACGTCATGCCAGGTTACAATACTATAAAGTTTTAAAGGGAATAACTTTTCAACTATGAAGCTATTGGTGGTCTCGGACTAGTACCCCCCCCCCCCCTACACCCACTATTGACATCAGTATTAAATCTATGATATTTCTTGACCTGAAGACTCCTACTCGCAAGCGCATTATTGAAATAAAATTGAACCATGTATTAGTCCCGAAATGACATAGTTTGTGTCGGGTGGACGTTAAACCCCATTTCTCTTTCTCTATCTAATGTATGTCTGTTTACTTCTACTTAATGTCTGTGGATATCATTTAAGAGATTGTTAATTGTTCGCAAACTACAATATTATGAATGTTAAATCTCATAACCGTCCACAAATTGTTCAATTCTATTCAGTGTTTACAAATACCATAATGAATTTAGAATATGTTAAAGCGTCACACTGTCCCGAAATTGACATCAGACTGACACACGATAGAGTAAATGTTCAAATTCGGCTCTGATCGTAAAAACATTGGCCCATTCGTGAGAGCATTGTACAAGCTCCTGTGGAGTTTCTCAGGCTCCGGCAGCAAACTTCTTGAGCGCTTGCAAAATCTTGCGAAGTTTTATTTTCCATTGTGTCCTTCACAAGGCCATCGTGAGAGCATCCTGTCAAATCGTGTCATCTTCGTGTGATCATCGGTGCCATTGGGCATGCATATACGCCCAAATTTTCATGTCGACGTATATTGTCGTCGCCGCTGTCCATCCGGACGTCCGTCCACAACTTGTTTGTAGACACTCTACAGGTTACAATTTTTATCTGTTTTTGGCGAAACGATCTCGGTATCTTTCGATATCTGATTGTACGAAAAAACGTGGTTTTAGCGTGTTGTCTCTCTGGAGGTCTCAATTTTTATCAATTTTGTGAAATGTTTAGTGCTGGAACTGGATGATATTGAAGTCTCGGTGCGCTAATTTTAGCAATAGGAATCACTTGCAAACTACAATAATGGAATATCAGCCCAAAAATGGTCCCGTTCGGATAAGTAATTACCAAGAATTGTGGAATTGAAATTTTATCGATCTATACAGTCCGCTCTGCAATAAGCCAGCCGATATTCGGTTGTCCGCGAAAATATATTAATAGGCCGGTTTTAAATCCGATTGAATCCACGCCGGAACATTATCTTCTATAGCGTTGATATATTGAATTTAAGTGTGTGGGGGGGGGGGGGGGGGGGGTGAGGGAGAGAGAGAGAGAGGGGGGTCCACTCGGCACAAACTAGCTCATTTCGGGACTAACATATCATATGGTTCAATTTTATTTCAATAAATTACTTGGGCGTAGGGGTCTTTAGCAGTGGTAGGAGACCGGAGGTTGGACAGGCGACCCACGCGCTAACCTTTGGGCCATCCCCCCCACCCCTTTTGATTTTCTATGCTTAATTAAATAGTAAATAATCAATCTGAGTATATGCCAGCTTTGATTAAGCCGTGAGCAACTTGATAGTCTTTTAAATTTAGTTTTGGTTTGTTATACAGATATATAATACAGCTGTTGTATATACAAAGGATATTTGATCAAAATATCAATAAAATATTGGCTAAAAACCACAGTCTATACATAACAGTACACATTTAATAACTCGTAACATGGACACCGATTGATCGGTAATATTAACATTGACAACTGGAGAAAATATCTTTGATATCCAGACGGTGTAACAGCACAGTTTTGTTTGTTCTGTTGGGTTTATTTATTTATTTATTGTTTTTGAGGGGGGGGGGGGTTGGGGGGGGGGGGGTCAATAGTAATAAAATATTGACATGTTAGCCTACCCACATGTAGTTTATACATGGGTATATTGGGATTATCATTGTCTTGAGCTTTGCTCAATATTCCATTTAAAGTAACCTATATATTATAGTTAAATTCTATAGGTATTGTCATATACATGTATATGGGGATCACGTGGCTAAGTGGGTAAGACGCTCGCTAGCCTGGAGGTCGGGTGTTCGATCCCCGCATTGGCCGAGAAAGTTCATCCAGATTTTCCGGCGTGGTTCCCCCTTGTCAGTAATGCAGGACGGGGGGCCTGACAAAGACAGTTGTCTAGTCCTTCGGATGAGACGAAAAACCGAGGTCCCGTGTATACATTGGAATGCACGTAAGAGTAGGCGATAGTGCCGCTACCCGGGCAGACTTTCCCTCATAGCACACTATATGGCGTATGCACGTCTTCATTAGCCCAGCATAGGAGCAGAACAGTAGGACGTTAAACCCCATTTCATTTAATGTGTACATGTATAGTCAAACCGAGTCATATAGAAACAATAACCCTTCGTCACTTCGTATAATGTGGCCAAAATAATGCGAGTCGGAGATATATTCTAGAAGTTCATTATTAGTGATTACCATCGCCGAATCGAGAAAGGCTATTCAAAATGAAATAATTTATTTGACGAATTTGATTGAGTAAAAAGTTGGCTTTCTAACTTGGAGGTCTCGGGTTCGCTCTCGGTGTTGATCGAGAAGGTTCCTTGGGATTTTCCGGCGCGGTTTCCCTTTGTCAGTGGTCCGGAAGAACAGCTGTCTAGTCGTTCAGATGGGCGCAAAACCGAGGTCTCATGTACACATTGGCGTACAAGTATATAAAAGAACCCTTGGCAGCTGGAATTATATATATTCGATATAAGAATAGGTCATAGCGTCGCTTTTTGACAAAGTTTCCGTCATAGCCCTCTGCATGGCGTATGCCAGTCTTCATTAGTCCAGTGGGATCACGTGGCTAAGTGGGTAAGGCGCTGGCTCGCTAGCCTGGAGATCGGGTGTTCGATCCCTGCATTGGCCGAGAAAGTTCATCTCGACTTTCCGGCGTGGTTTCCCCTTGTCAGTGATGCAGAACGGAGGGCCTGACAAGGACATCTGCCTAGTCGTTCGGATGGGACGAAAAACCGAGCTCCCGTGTACACATTGGCGTGCACGTAAAAGATCCCTTGGCAGTTGGAATTCGATATAAGAGTAGGCCGTAGCGCCGCTGCCCGGGCAAAATTTCCCACATAGCACACTATATGGCGTATGCCCGTCTTCAATTAGCCCAGGTTAGGTGCAGAAGAGTAGGACGTTAAACCCCATTTCATTTCATTTCATTAGTCCAGTCGGTGCAGAAGAGTAGATCATTAAACCCCATTTCATTTCATGTGTAGTACAAGTAATACGAGTCGGCGATATTTTCTACTAGTCCATTATAGCCGATTATCATCCCCGAAGTGAGACAGGCTATTCAAAATGAAATAATCTATTAGACACTTTCCGGCTAAATCTTGATCATCAACAGTAAATATGGGTGTTATTTCTTAGTAATAGGGCATTTCGGTGTGACAGCAATGAAGTTAATAATTCGTACAATGACGTCAATTGGTATGTAATAATTGAATTGTGGAAGGAGAAAGAGACGCAAAACCCCTCTAAGCATAGAAAACTGTCCTCACTTAGGACTCGTCCGTGTAAAAGTTATACTTACAGCTAATGTTGTATTTTTCATGAAGTGGTAAAGCAGCCAGCCTCGCCGCTCTCATAATGTAATAATCATAAGGTTGTGAAACTTTGTCAACAATATTAGATAAATATTCTATCTTGGTTACCATTACTGCAATTCCTGATATGACAATAACGAAAGCCAACCATACTCGAAAAGCAAGCCGGATTTTGCTCCATTTGTTTTTTAACTTTAATTTCTTAGCGATCTCTTCGGTGGTAGCGACGGTTAATTTCTTTTTAAAGGCAGAAGTAATGCAAGAACTAATTTCCACACTTGTCAGACCCCACTGCTCGCCTAATTGGCGTAATTCTGTAACGTCCCGTTGCACTTGATTTAGAACCGCACTGCTGTCGTCACCCATCTTAGATTTTATTTGTGGCTCTATAATGAGTTATCCCCCTTTATGAATAATGCAACAGGTGGTTCCATTAATACACAAGTTACAATTTTATGGTACACAATTGGCGTTTGTTATTTAAATTACATTATTATCAATATCACTTTACAAGAAGTTATTACTATAGTTTTCAATAATTTGTTTGGTTTTTTTTTTTGGTTTTTTTTACATTTATTAATTTAATTAGCTAAATATTGTTTTACGTGTATATAATTGTCCTACCATAATTCTTATTTTATCATTGCCTGATAAAGATTAGAAAAACCTCGTGCAGTAATAAACAGTGTATTCCCAGTTCATTTACTAATTATGATCAACGAAACAATTTGGTTTCTAGACATCTCAAGATTCATTTCAGATTGTTTTAAAATATGGATGGCAAACCTGAAAATGTAAATATGGACATAGTCTTTTTTACGTTTTATTTTATATTATTCATAACTTTTTGTATATATTTCCTGTATCATAGGAGGGAGGTAATATAAGCCAAGCCTGTACCTCAATCCTTTTCTGAGTATATTGTTTTTAAAAAAAAATCCTTTGTTCCGCAACCATAGTAATTGAGAACATACCGTTAACAGATATCGAATATTATTGGAAACACTTCCGTAATATCGACAAAAAAAATAGTAACATATATTGTTGAGCCCTGAATTTTAAAAGTGTTTTAAAAAGACATATATCAACAGAAAAAAACTTTAACATGTTTGCCAGGCTTTGGTGTAGGGACAATAACATTGCAAAACAATATACAAAGCATTATAATGCAGTTAAACATCCACTAGGTCAGAAACCCTACGTACTTGACTCAATCACAGACCTTGTGATCTAGCGCGCACGCGTTAAACCTTTGTAATACATTCCCCCGTATGACAAGCTGAAAGCTGAACAAATCCCAATGGAAGTTTTTAAAACCCCACAAAGACTCAAGTTTACATGTGGGACAGCCATATGCAAACGCTAGAAATACAGGCCATGAAAATGGATGCCAGTTCATGATTCGTTTTATACTATAAGTCGTAAAATAGGGAAATTAATTTATAATGTAAGAGTGGGAGCGGGGGGTATAAAATGTGATACGAATTATACCGACATCACTTTATAATAACCGGTAATTGCTCTATTTACAATTTCATTCCAACTGAAGACACGCGAATTTCGAAACAGTGGTCGGGCGTATTCACTGGTAACTAAGTATGGAAGCGTATTGGGGTCAAAACCGCGATATTAATTGTTGCGATGATTAAACCCGAGTTAATTTTATCATTTTATCAACGCATTGTGTTGTTTTTTATGACGACACACAACATGGGGCGTTGATTCAATTAACTCAGTAAAAATTACCTTTTCGGGGTTAAAATCATTTCATAGATAACATAATATTACTTTATTAATACCGTGAAACCTTTCTTGCTTTTGGCCCCTACACGCTTCCATGCCCGAGCATTACCAGACTCTAGTAATCTAGAGGTCATCCAAAGAGAATCGTTTCCAAACGAGAACAACCCTATTGAGTTTTAAAATGTTTGGATCTTATATTTCGAACGGGTTTTGCGAATTTAATGTTCCCGTAGGAGTGCCGGGTTATTTAATTTCATGTCTTTGCTTTAGTACTGTGAACAGGTGTTATCCACCGCGCGTGAAGTTAAGCAGCGTGTACATTCATTTTATGTTGCGTCTGCATAGATCGATCGACGACCACACAGCTAGAGGGTCTGGCAAGGGACAACGTATAGTCTTTCGGATAGTACGAAACACCGAGGTCCTGTGTATTGGCATAGATATAAAAGAACCATTGGCAACTGGAATTCGAAATAAGAGTAGGCCACAGTAACACTATCCGGGCAAACTTTCCCGCATAGCACAGTATGACGTATGCCCGTCTTCATTAGTCCAGTAGGAGCAGCACAATAGGACGTTAAACCCCATTTCATTTCATTTCGACAATCGCAGTCCAGCAATATGTATGTGTTCATGTTGATTAAACAATATCAAGAATAAGCCACCATTCTGAATTTAGCCCCCTAGCGGGATTAGTCGTCCCTTTTATGACCAAGCTCAATAGACTCAATGGGTCAAATTCTTATAGAAACCATCTTCCAATCGAAGTCCAGAGAATCTGTCACATATTTCACCCACAAAATAACCAGAAAATGACTCATGCCGGCCATCGTGAATATTTAAATTTCCCCAAGGGCGCCATCATCCGGATTCCGGATCTACACATACTGAAGATATATAATCCATCAAAAAATATTAGGTGGACTATATTTCTAGGTTTGTCGACCTGCTGTCGGACTAAGATCTAAAAAGTTTGGCGATCCAAGGAGACTCCCAATATCTAGCAGGTCGCGTATAATCGCGGTTCAAATTTGATGAAATTACTTCAACCAGTAACCGGAACCCACAAACCTGGTAACTAAACGATATCGATACGACCAGTACGCTCTCAACACGACCAAGGAGATCCAAGAAGGTCTTAACGCGACCCTGATGCGATGCAACAAGACAAGGAGATGTTTACCTTTTGAATACCCAGACACGATATTAAACCACAAGCCTATTTCCGATCATTTTGTACCATTCTGCTGAGGTCGTGATGGATCTGGACACGATCTGTACAGTATCTGGACTGAAGCGAGGTTGTCGTGTTCGGCCCGTGATTAGGTCGAGTAGGTCTTATCAGTCGTTGCAGAAAATTAAGGCGTTAAACCCTATTTCATTTCATTTCTTCATTTCGAGTGTAGTACAAATGCTGTGGTTCGGTGATATACTAGTCCATTATTACTGATTATGATCGCCGAAGTTGGAAAGGTTATTTTATACCCTCATCAGACCTAGGTGGCGTCCTTATTGCGCTGCTACGGCGACGGAAAATGGTCTTAGAGCGCGTCAACATCGCCATATGCGTGGTAAAAGCTTGGTGTAAAAGCCAGATGTCGTGCTATGGTCTCCATGGTCGCAAATGATCGCCGAGTCACGGCGTTTGTTTTGAGCATGTTCAAAGCAAACGCCAAGGTTGTGCGATCTGGCCTGGAAAGCTGTGAGAACCCGACTTTTTTACAAGTTGGTAATTTTTTGGGATATTTTCTTGCGTTGTGTTCACGTTTGCCGGCGACCTTGTGTATTTTCTGGTCCCCGTACGGTCGCAGCAGCGCAGTAAGGACGCCACCCGGGTCTGACGGAGGCATAACAAAAACTAATTTATTTGATCCTCAAAAGTAAATATCGATAGGACATTTCGTTATAACATCCATGAAGATAATAATTTGTACAATGACACCAAGTGACGTGTAAAAAATTAAATTGTTGTAAAAAATTAAGAACTTTCTAAAGACTGAAAACTGTCCTCACTTGGGTCGCAACGCATATAATAATGTACACGTAATATCATTGTAGAGAAACTGATTCACATTCAATCGTTCCTGTTTTTAATGTAATTTCTAATCAGTTATGTTGGGCGAAGTACACGAAGAGCCCAAATTGAAATGCAGTTTTTGGCGTATGGTTATTCCAGTCTCCTGTGGGGTATGTTTAGCCTCTTTCATCGAGTCGCTTCATAAAATATGGCATGCGATTCGTGTGCCAATTGTAAATTTTCAATTTTTCTTAAATATTGGAGATCAGAAGCCCACCTTTTCACGGTAAGATAACTACATCAATGTGGATTTAAATTGATCAATAAGTCGTGTTTGCAATGTCGAAGACTGTGGGTGTTACCGAGTTAGATATTTGTCTCCTTTAAGTTATACTTACGGCTTATGTTGTATTTTTCATGAAGTGGTAGAGAAGCCAGCCTTACCACTCTCATAATGCAATATCTATAAGGTTGTAAAACTCTCTCAGCAATACCAGATAGATACCCTGTCTTGATAACCATTACTGTAAATCCAAAATTGAGAATAGCGAACGCTATCAATACTCGGAAAGCAAATCCGATTTTGCTACATTTGTTTTTTAAGTTTAATTTCTTAGCAATGTTTTCATTCGTAACGATGGTTAGTTTCTTTTTAAAGGCGTAACTAATGCAAGAATTAATTTCCAGATTTGTCAGACCCCACTGCTCGCCTAATTGGCGTAATTCTGTAACGTCCCTTCGCACTTGATTTAGAACCGAATCGTCGTCGTCACCCATCTTAGGTTTTATTCGTGGCTCTCTAATGCGTATGCAATAACGCAACAGGTGGCCCCATTAACACACATTAAGTCACATTTTTATGGAATAAAATTGCCGTTTATTACTAAAGTTATATTACTATCATCATCACTTTACAGGTTGCTATTGTTATGGTTTTCCATAATATTTTTTTTTTGTACATTTATTAATTTAATTAACAAAATATGTTTTACGTGTATATAATGTCCCGCCAGATTTCTTATTTTGTCATTGCCTGATAAAGACTAGAAATAAACAGTAATTTTATTCCACAGAATTGTGACCTGTATATTCCCAGTTCATTTACTAATTATGATCAACGAAACAGTTTGGTCTTTTTAACCCACAAGGACCATCACATACCTCTGATACGCAATAATAGTAATTGAGAACATTGTTGACAGATATCGAAAATAAGACCTGCCAACAGCTTATTGGAATCACTTCCGTAGTATGGCAAAAACTTAGCAAAACAGAATGCTCAGTCCTTAATTGTAATGGTATTCCTAGATTAAGACAGTCGAACAAACGCCGGAAGTTTGATAAAATTATAGTATGTTTGTCAGTTTTCGGTGCAGGGACAATAACTCTGCAAACAAAAATACGAGGCAGTGTTTAGAGGCGGGGCAGCCATACACAACAGGATGTTCGGTTCGCTAACCTGCGGTTCCATGTTCACTCCCTGTGCTTTGACCGGAAATGAACATCGGGATTTTCTGGCGTGATTCCCCCACGTCATTGGTGGATTGCGGAGGGCCTGGACTCGTGTGCACATTGACGAGCACGTAAAAGAACAGTTGTTATTCCATTACCGACTATTCCTTTTTCATTTTTTTTTCAAGTCTAGCGTGCGACCAAATCACCGATTTATGAACAGGGCGCCATTAGTGAGCATTCCCTGTCGCTTAGCTTTGATAGCTTCACTCAACTGTCTTAGTAGATCAGCATGATCTCTTCCATTGATAGTCTGCCCTTTTTCGAGATTTATCAATCAGTACAATCCCAAAATACTGCCGCCATATCCATTAAAGCCGAAGTAACCTACTGGTCTTTTTGGGGAGCTGGCGACTTTGGATGCTTTCATTGTTCAGTCCGAATTGTGAATTCTGGTTGAAAGTGGTGAATCTCATGCATGGTTACATTAGGGCCCCAAATATATCACGGTCTGCTTACAAAAAGTGCAGATTTTAACGGGACGTCACGAATTTGACACGTTTTTGATCCGCTGTCAACCCTCTCAGGTCATGTACCCGGAAAATATTTTCTTGAATGGTTGCTGTTTGTGGCTTTCAAGGGCGCGGGTAAACATCAAGGCTATCTCTGCCACGATTAAATTCCAGACCTCTTCTTTACTGTGAAAAGGCAAGAGGTGTCATCTCCGAAAGTGGAGACCACGTCGGCATGTATCTGTGGTGGGGCTTGTCCTTTCAGCTGCAGATACTTGATAACTGCCCTAAAGCTCGTTTTGTCCATTTCTGGTGATTTCAATGGGTGTGTTCACCAAATGATCTGGTACGAAGACAATAATAACACCACAATGCAGTTTGTATTCCTATGATTCATTCAATGGTTGTACTTTTTTGTCAAAAGTTTGTTTCAACCCAGTTGATCTATCCTTTTCAGACTTAGATCTTTTCGAAATGGAACATAATGACATTGCTTCAGAAAAGCAATATCTTAACAAAAACGTCCACATTTAAACCTAAATAACAATACACAACATGGCGCCATGACTCAATTAACTTTTCAGGGTTAAAATCATCTCAAGGATGACAAATTACCTGAAGACATACAGTTATATTTAATACATATTGCGTTATTCATGAATAATATAGTAACTTGGCTAAATGTTTTGTATCAAGTTAACCGCTTCTGAATGTCACTAAAACAATGCCAGTTGGAAGGCAATTAATGAATGATTATTAGCCAGAAGTACTCCCCTTATCGTTTTCTCGGTTATTGTTGCACAAGAGCGATGAGCACAAGGCTGTATGGTGTCCGGAAGGACTTTGAGAAGCCTACGAAAAGACACCACGATTTGCCCCCCCCCCCAACCACACACACACATACATTCCACCAGTTAAGGCGACTCACTATGGATTGAATTCGTGACCATGAATTCAGCAGCAACAATGGTGTTATGAAATGCTATTTTTCGTTACACAGTATGTTTACAAAGAATACGTCTGAGATTTCAAGTTCAAGAATCTCAATGGGTTCAGTTTCTTACTAGAACATCTCTCAACTGTTCAAAGGACACTGCGGAACACACACCTATCGAAAGTAGAACTCACTACATCTCAATATAACAAGGGTCGAAAGTCAGGACCGCTTGCCTCAAAAACAAAGATTCGTGACACTCGAAGGAACTGATTTTGGATATTTCTAAACGAAAAAACACAAATTGATTTATAGGTTACTTTATTGAATACAATATTGAGGATTTAGAGTGTATGATTTTATAGTAAATAGGCATATATATTAGATATATTTCTAAACGTTTTTTTTTATATAAACAATATTTTTATTCAGGATGTCTGAATGGGATTGGGGAACAGGCTTAGCCTATGTAAAACCTCTCTCCCTAGATAATATACATACATAGTATTACAAACAAAGGAACAAAATGGGTGTATATACACAGTTAAAATGACAAACACATACATATATAAGTGTAAATACATGAGATGGATGGGAATGTACAATATATACTATATGATATGTTACATTGTTAGGTAAATTTAAAATTAATATTGTAAATTAAATAACTAGTAAGCAAGATTAAAATATGTTTGACATATCAATAAACTTGTGGACTTGGTGAAAAATATTGTTTACATCGATACAGTGGGTTGAGGGCCCGAACAGAAGACAGTTAATGTTTTTGAGAACGTATTGTAGTTTGTCTATGGTTTCCTTTCGTGCATTTGAATATAATAGCATTGCAAGAGGTAGTGATCAGGAGCTTCAAAAATGTGACCACAGAGGCATGCGGGCTGTCAGCAACATGTCTGAGGTATTTGTGGTCCTGTAGGTCAGAACATCGGAGTCTAAGTTTACTATGGATTATCTGGAGTTTCCTCTGACCGTTATAGTGAAAAGATGGAATTTTTATATCTGATTTGGAGAGAAATACATGGTATGAAAGATAGCTTAACCTTTCCAGTAGATAGATAATTTATTCTGAAATAATATCGTAGTGAAACAGAAATGGATCTTGCATTCTCAAAATGGCTTCGTGTGTTCTACAGGATATAACCTATACCAGTAAATATCGATTTGAATGTACGCGTATTATTTTGCCGATTTAAATGTGTGCCTATAAATATACAAATTAAAATGTGGATGTATTCATATACAGATTTAAGATGTGGGCGTATTATTGGACTGACGTCACTGTTGGTGTATTAATATACAGATTCCAATTTGGATTTATAATTATACAGGTTTAAATATGGGTTTATCATTATACCGATCTAAATATAGCCTGCATTGGTTGTCAGTTACCTATCGGATCAAGGCACTACATAATCAAGCACCAGACTATATCAAAGAGATGATCACAAAATACAATCCAAATCGAAATCTTCGATCAACTTCACTCAATCTTTTTGCAGAAAAACGCTCAAAAGTGAAACGTAGTGGAGATCGAGCCTACCAGAAACCATTAGATCAACCAAGTCCCTAGACATTTTAAAAGCAATTTAAAAACTCATTTCTACAACCAAGTTTATCAGTAATGACATGCATATATTATAATTTGACATATGTCAGGTAATGTGATATCATGATTGTAAAGCGCTTAAAGCATCTTAGGACGATTAGGCCCTGTATAAATTATTAGATTAAAATATTATACAGATTAAGATGTGGGTGTATTATTATACAGATCTAAATGTATATATTTAAATGTAGACGTACTATTAAACGCTGTATACATTATTAGATTACAATATTATACAGATTACAATATTATACAGATTAAAATGTAGGAGAGTGGTTATACTGATTTAAGTGGTAATATACAGCTGTAAATGTGGGCGTTTTATTACACAAATTTTAACATGTGCGTATTATTAAAGTGATTTAAATGTGGGCGTATTAATAACAAAATTTAAATCTGAGTGTATTATTATACAGATCTAAATGTATACATTTAAATGTAGACGTAGCATTAAAACGAGTCGAAACGAAATATAATTGTAATCAGAATACGCAAACAAGATGTTGTTCAAAACAACAATAATTAGTGAATTTGATTAATTAAATTACTTGAATTCCACTTCCTCAGTGCTGGGTTGTTTTTTATCTTGTTTTGAATCATTGCTTGCCTTCGGTGATTCAGTGCTACTCAAAGGGAGTTGTTTACCACACAGACCAAGCCACATGTTAGCAACTCGTCGATTTACCATGTAAGACAGAAAGATAAAAATACCTTGACCATAGTTTAAAATTGTGGATAATACGCTCAAGATATCATGTAAGAAAACGTTTGATAAAATATCGACCGTCCAGAAGATGCCGGTAAGTGTCGATAGTTTTATGTATACCATGGTATGGTGTCGATCTTTACCAACAAGTCTGGCATTATTAGAGGTCTTATTTATCGATATTATTGTTAGTGATAGGAAAATGAAGTTACAAATAATAACCAAAGCAAGCGGCAAGATAAAGGTTACTCCCACTAAAAGAGGCGTGTCTAAGTAACATTTCCTCCTACCATAACCAGGAGTGCCGTAAATCATCGACGACGATGAAATCACCATAGCAACAATAATCAAGGGTAGGCCATTAGCATATAATGTATATTTAATAAATCGTTTGGCAGAACTTGGTATTCTCGACACCGATGCTAATCGGAAAACAGAAAACATGTGAAACGAACAAACATTCATCCAAAAGACAACGCACAACCATGAATAATGAATTAGTATACCAAATATTTTACAAATAATATCATTGGTCGACTGAAAGCTTCCGATCAGCAAAATCAGTTGCGCTAGAAATAAACATACAACGAGCGCCATATTGTTTTTTGTTGCTGATGTCCTCAGAATCGAGAACGTGCAATATGTCAGAAATGTTAGAAATAGAGAAAGTAATGACAGGACCAAAAAGCTTATTTGTAAAATGGTCAATGCATGCTCAAAAAGACCCCGAGGTTTGACATCAGTATTTTCCTGATCCAAATATAGCTGCCATTTATCATTGATTGTCTGTATACAGACCGTTACGCGATTTTCCTGATCCATGTTATACTCCCCTTTATTTAATGTTAAACTCGTGTTGTATAATGTTAAACTGCCATTCAGTTCGTCTTCAAATTCCAAATAGTCTTGTACAATATGCGGACAGATATAGTGATCACTCAGTTCAACAATACGTTGATCAAACGGGGCTGGGGTTTCTTTTTGGCAGCAGGCTAATAAAACATCATCAGAAACGATCTCATGTGACGTTTTCCAGAATTGTGACAAAATCGAATCATCTGTTACTTGTTGACCAAATTTCCAATTATCTTTAATGAAAGATAAAATTTTTGTTAGGTTTCTGAATTGCGATTCTTCTAAGAAAAAGTATACATGGATAAAGGCATTATTTGAATAATCTAGAATTCCAACATATGTTACATAATTGGTAATTCTTAATGTCTGCAAATCCTCTTTTATTTTATTTGCTAGAAGATCCATTTGTGCCTTGTAGAACACGTCGTCTATTGTAAACAGGATATGGTACACTGTCCTAAGATCGTTTTGTATGGGAAGACATTCACCATCTTGTAGTTGGAGCTGTGGTGAACACACAATATGATAGCACCGTCTCTGAAAGTTTAACAAAACTTTAATCAACACTTTGTCTGGTGCAGTGCATGCATTGAGAAAGGCGCTATGTCAACTAACCAGGTGTTGGCCGCGAAATATCCCTGTTGTCCCCTACACCTTCCCTTGTATAAGACAAATGATCTAGTCATTTGGGTGGGACGAACATCCGACGCCCCGCCCCGTCTACACGTTGGCATCCACGTGACCGTTGGAACTCGTTCCCTTTCATTTCAATTCAAGGGCAGACGCAGAATAGGAGAGAGGGCTGTCAATTAATACACGCGTGTTTATAATGAAAGTGTTACTAAACGAAATGTTTAGTAGAAAAATCGGTCAAAAAGTAGGAGAAAGTGGAAGAAATTATAGCGGACGCCTGGTAATATTCTACAAAACGAGTTATATTTTTCAATGTAGTAGACCCCAAATGCAACACACAACATGTACCTTCCCGCCCTAGATACGCTAATGTTTATACATACCTGATACGGATGAAACCATTCCACTGACGAATTGCACATTCCAGCCACTCTTGAACTATAGAAACGAACAAATGTATCAGGGTATGATACGTCTGTTAAACCGATGATACCAGTATCTGGAACCATTACTGATGGGGGAAATGTTAGTCCAAGGTCGAATCCATTGCAAATATAACAGAAAATATTTTTAAAAGTTCCTAATCCCTTGGGCTCAATTGGACCATAGTGTTGTTTACAGTTTGTTTCTAGTATTTTTGATGTATTTATTTTGCATGTTTGAATCATAAACCGATTACATTTTCTTGTTTTAGTTTTCATCTGTTGATTAAATGAAGACTGCTTTATGTATATTTCCTTTTCACATGAAAACAATTCTAGTACACGGCTGCTCAATTGCATGTTGATCATGTTCCCTTGTCTCATAGCCAAGTGCCATTCCTTATAATTATTCTCATAATTACAAATTGCACAGTATTTATTCAAATACGTTATTCCACTTTGTGCTGTCACGGGCAGCATACTACAACCACTAGATGGCATTTTGCACAATTCTGGTATTCTCATATCATAATAATTCTCCGCACATGACATCTTTGTGAAAACGCTTTTTTCCATTTTTGTCTGATTAATTGTATCTATGCACTGAAATTTGTCTTGTACAGGTCGGGTATGTGTCACAAGAGTGCAGCAATCACCGTTCACATGACATGACTCATCACAATAACAAGGCTGACACTCAAAACCGTTGCGACGCATTAGACCCATGTTTAGCTTTTCTATGGGTATATTCGTTTGCTCGATACATTGTTGATTACATTCTATTAGTTGGACAACTGGAAAGTATTGGAAAAGCTCATCGGGCGTCCATTCTGAAAGGTCTGTATGCGTTAGTGTTACAATATCGGTCTTTATTTTTATCTCTTCTACTCCTTTGAATGCTTTGATCCGAAAAAAGTAGTCAAACTTTTTATCGACGGTTGTAGTGTGGTTGTTTTGATCATATGCGGTAACTGAAAAACTTTTATCGGGTTCAGCTCCATTGGTTGTTACCTGCGAATAATCTAACCTTGACGAATCGGCTGCTAATGTTGGCAATACAAGACACAACAGTATAATTATTTGCATGCCTGTACCTCTCATTACGAACGGCATTCACCTAAAATAATAAATCATCTTATAAAGTATAACATGACAATAGTAATCTGCGTGATAACACCTTATGAGATAATCTAGTGAAATTGGTGTATACAAAATATCATACGCATATGGGTCACCAATTATTCCTTAGCTGCAGGGGACAAAGCTTTTTTTAACCTTTCTCTCCCTTTTCCATCGGATATTTTTCACTTTTAGGTGTAGATTCGACGAAAAGTGTTTTAATATACATTTGCTGCCAGGTTTTGGTGTATATACATGATTTTGAGGCGGAAGGGTACGAGAGTTAAGAGGTTGGTTAGGTTGAAATGTAGGGCAGAAAGTTGCATTTTTTGTGTCTCTGCTTCCAGTTTGTGTATCTCATATGGCCATACCATTGTAAAATTTTAATAGTGCCAGTTACTAACTCCTGGCTGGTATCGTTATCACGATGGTGATCGATTATAAGTTAATAACACCTGTATAGGAATATTATATAATCGAGTTATATGTAAAAATTGCGATATGTTGTGTAATCACTATAGGCACAATGTGATTACGGGGACACCTCACTTTCCCCACATCTATTGTTTAGAATCTAGATCCACCACGCCATGACTGATTAATCAACAAAGGGGGTTTAAAGTATAGTCTGTAATAAGTTTGTGACACTATAACAAAATGATTTAAATAATATTAGTGAAAAAGATTACATGTAAAAAAACTACATATAATACAGATTCTTGTATTATACCATTTCCAAAATTTAAATAATATACAAATTAATACATATATAATATAATAAATATATAATAAGTACAAATATATAATAAATATATTTGTGCTTCAGAGGAGCTATATATATCAACTGATAAGCTGTGATTAAATATCAGTAGTTTATTTTTTTTATTTATTTCAAATCAATTATTACATCAAAACAGATCACAATGTAAATATATTAGTAAAATGATTTCACCAAATTTTCCCAATCTACGGATAGTTGGACGTGTTCACCAGTAACAATAATTAGAGTGGGAAGTTTACACCAGTGATACTAATTAATTAGAATAGGCTATTATCTCCGTGATTAGCCGTGTGTTTCGTTTGCTCGTATTATGAAACTCAAAAGCCTGAAAATATTGATTTTGAAATTTGAAAAAAAATGTAGTCCCCATTATTTAATTTAAACTAATATTATATTCGTAAGTTTTAACATGCAACGCCAATCGAGCAATCTAAACACTTACACAGAATTTGGTTTAGTATCTACCCCGATTTGAATTATTATTTAATTGAATTTAGTTTATTCTATTTTAATTACAGTTTAATAGAATTTGTTTAATATCTACTCCCATCAATATAAATATAAATTTAGTATCTAACCTAATGTGTTTGGCATTTAATTTTGTTTAATTATAGTTAAGTATAATTTCTTTAGTATCCGTCCCTATTTTAATTTTAGTATCCGTCCCTATTTTAATTTTAGTTAAGTATAATTTGAGTCGTAACAACTTACCTTTCAGTCAATCAAACAACAGCCATAAACGAGTTGTTGGAAGTCAACGAACTGGAATGCAAAACATTCAAGCTAATATTCCCTTATTAATTCAGGATGACGCTAAAATATCAATCGCATATTATAGACAATTACACAGAATTGAGATAAAATTTGGAAAGGCATCATCACTATCACCGCTACCATTTCGTG
This sequence comes from Patella vulgata, assembly GCF_932274485.2. Lineage (NCBI taxonomy): Eukaryota > Metazoa > Mollusca > Gastropoda > Patellidae > Patella > Patella vulgata. The sequence goes on along the minus strand of NC_065884.2, from coordinate 60,118,934 downwards.
AAATGATCAATAAATATTTTATTGGGTGTAAGTGGAACTTGTGAATATTTTTCATTAGTCTGAAATATTTTATACCATGGGGTTTTGATAACCTTTTCTGTGCATATTGTCTGTTGAGGCCATGGATAACGTCTACAGATGATAACTTGGAAATTATAAGGTGTGGAGTATTTGAATTCTAACATTTTCTGTAATGTTTAGGCCAGTTGGATTTGATAAAATCCATTGAATGGACAAGGATCTAAGTCATACGGACTTTGTAGCCAACTGTACAGTTTATAACGACATATTACTAATTGCGAATTGAAAGTTACTGGTCGCCAGTGAAGTGACGTTCTTAGGGTTAAAGGGTTAAATGGGTGGTCAAATATAAAATATTTTGACAGTTGCAAATGATCTTGTATGGTAGTATGTGCACGTGGGTCTTTAAAGCTTTTCATTAGTTCTTCCCACATTAGTTAAATATTACAAAGCATTTATTTGGTAGTATGTGCACGTAAGTCTTTAAAGCTTTTCATTAGTTCTTCCCACATTAGTTAAATATTACAAAGCATTTATTTATTACTGTGGAATAATTTCCATTATTCGTGGAGTATTCGTTTACTGTTTGTTTGTTTTGTTTGGGGTTTTTTTGGTAAAAGAAAACCCCCATTCATCAATGTGACTAATGTCCATATCGCTTGTAGAACGACCATCATCAGGTTATTGAAGTGCTACACAGTGACTGATTGCTACGAAAACACAGCGGAGTCGCCCGAAACGGTCTGCTTGGATCATATTAATGACCATGCCAAGAAATGATACCAATCTCTACATCGGCACCCACTGGTCACCCAAACTTGACATAATTTTATATACAAGTAGTCATTTTATGCGCTAAATCAGGGATAAATGAATGAAAATCTAATCGGCGTAGACGCGATGGGAATTTTAGATGTCCGGGCACGGCTAATCATTCTAGTGGTCGAAAGTGGTCAATCTTATTCAATGCGGCCGAAATATCCATATTAAAGGGGGAGGGATTGATTGATAACATATTCACCGTTTATGTACTATGTTTAGATCTATACGCAGATTGAAGTTCATACAATACCCTGTTTTGACTTAGATGTTCAAATAATCTTACAACTTTTGTTTCTGGACAAACGTCCTTTATAATATAGCTGTCCAATGTTGGCGTTTGGATCAATGATTTAACAAACGCGTGTTTGAAATGTGACTGAAGAGTACCAGGTATCAAATTACCGGGAATTTTATAAATAGATGCGAGATTTTGTCATAATACTCCCTCCCCCACCCTCCGGGGCGTAGGAGTTAACAGCATATACCCCAACGTTTTTCTTATTCGAAAGAGTGTCCGATATGGTAAAAAGAAAAAACAAGTTAAGTAGGTAAAAACGGAAAAGATATACCATATCTAGAAGCTAGAAAGTTGGTTGAGGCTGCAACCCCAACATTAACAATGTCTTTTGCAAATGCAGCCAAGCCTAAGCCCGCTGCTATTGCCTTTCAAACGCCTGCTGAGACAGAGTCCTCGTTAAACGAAAAATGACAAATTGCTCCTAAACCCGTTATTGTTTCTCTCAGTACTCCGACTAATAATAAGCCTGCGGAGTCTGTGATAGAGGAGATTCTGCCTAACTACAGTCCGCAGTAGTAAGAGTGGCGAAGATCCTGTCCAAACCTTTAACATATTCGGGATACCGGATAAGCTAATGGACTCCAAACAACATTATAGAAGTTCTGTTATACCTCCTTGAAAATGTCTAATTTCAGTATTCGATGGAATTGTCGGTGTCTTAAACCAAATTTAAATCCAAAAATTCAATCCATTAGCTATCTGTTTACAAGGAACGTATTTCAAGAATTCAGATGTGTTATCTCTCAGATTTTGTTGCGCGTGCGCGTTGAATCAGTAGGTCTGTCATTAGGTCAGGTGGCGTGGTTTCCATTCCGCGCTTTTACGTGACAAAAGGTGTAGGGTCGCTTGCAAAACTTCGTGTGTTTTCTCCGTGTCCTCCGGTTTCCCTCCACTTCTAAAGACCCCTACGCGCAAGCGAATATGTGAAATAAAATTGAACTATGTGTTAGTCCCGAAATGGCCTAGTTTGTGTCGAGTGGACTTTAATTGCATTTCTCTCTCTCTTCCTTCAATTCTTAAAGATGTAGCTAAGCGGGCGTTTTCAAAGTCCACGACTGAATCGAAACGTTTCAATAAACCATGGTATAATAGGCCAGGTGGCGTTATTTCCATTTACGTGACAAAAGGTGTAGGATCGTTTGTCCAACCTGTGGGTTTTCTCCGAGTCCTTAGCCCCCCCCCCCCCCCACTTCTAAAGACCCCTACGCGCAAGAGAATAAGTGAAATAAAATTGAACTATGTGTTAGTCCCAAAATGGCCTAGTTTGTGTCGAGTGAACTTTAAACCCTATTTCTATCTCCCTTCCTTCAATTCTTAAACGAAACCTTTCAATAAACCATGGTTAGGGTGGCCCACGCACCTACAGAAATACAGTCCACCGCTGATAGTTCGAGACTACCACTGAAGCGTGCACATTCGCCGTGTCGAGGCCAACTTTCTGACAGTATGATACTATAAATAGCCATGGCACGTGCAATTCTCTACAAATCTATCAACTATTACAGCCGTAAAAAAATTATTGTTGACGATTTTGAATAGCAGTGAAATTAAGCTTCTTGGTTATTACAGCAGATTTAGAAATTACGTTCGTTTCATTTTTTAAATCGCTTTATCATTAACTGTACCCTTAAGAGCGGCATCTTTTGGTTTAGTACAAATAATATCTCAGAAACACTCGGGTTAGACAGGAACATGATACTAGCAGTAGTTTCATTTTACTTTTACAAGCTTCTTAAAACAATTGTTGAGCTAGCTAACGTGCTCATTTCTAAATTCAATTTCTTGTTCTAGCTTTCTGTTATGTTTCGTAAAAAAGTAGTCTTGATTATCCCGACCTGTCAATCAGCCCTAGAATGGTCGATAGACTGGTTAAGCGAGACTAATTTCAAAACAAGGGCACGTAACCTATCTTTTACTCAAAAGTGTCTGGATGTTATGGACGACACATGGAACCAGTTTTCAGTCTATTATTTATAGATGATTAATGGTCATAGCTTATTAAGTACAACATGATCGTTTATTTAGTGACTATAATTGTGTGAAACTGATTTGAGGCTTGGCATATATATAAATATTGTGGCGAAATTGTCGAGATATATGGAGATATTTATTTATGGTGGGTCACCCTACCATGGTATAATAACGATTGCAAATCCGCCCTGAAAAGAGCGTGATCGTATTATAAGACGCCTTGATAATCACCCTTCTATGGAGAATGATGCAGTATACCAAATGGTTAGGGCGATGACCTGTAGAACCACACGCCAAGCAAAGAAGTATTCGTGGCCAGGTTTTGTTTCAGGGATAAATTCACGTACTAATTGCCCTTCGCCTTTCGAAGAAAGCCGGGGGGCTATTTAAATGGGTTCGTCCGTCTGTCTGTCTGTCCGTCACACTTTTTAGGACACAATAACTCTCCTTCAAATTGAGCTAGAATGTTCAAACTTGGTGTAGGTGTTTATTAGTTCAGTGCCTTGATGAGGATTTTCTGCTTAGGGTAAGCAGAGATAAGCAATGTGATTGGTTGATGCTTTGGGACACGATAACTTTCGTTGTAATTAATTGGGAGTTAAGAAACTTGATGTATAGTTTCATTACACCAATACCTTGATTAAGTTCGATAATGAGCATTTTCTGCTAAGACTGTTCACACTTGGCATAAGTGTTTATTAGGTCAATGCCTTTGCGTAATTCGAAGATGGGAATTTTCTGCTTAGAATTAGTAGAGATAAGCAATATGATTAGTTGATGCTTTGAGACACGATAACCTTAGTTCTAATTAAGTGAGAGTGATGACATCAATACCTTGACTAAGTTCGATAATGAGCACTTTCTGTTCAGGGTAAGCAGGGCGATGAGCAATTTGATTGGTCTCGACTTTGGAACACAATAACTCTTCTTCTAATTGAGGTAGAATGTTGAAATTGGTGTAGGCGTTCATTAGGTGAATGCCTTGATCTAGTTTGATAATAATCATTGTCTGCTTACGGTAAGCAGGGATAAGCAACCTGATTGGTTGATGATTTGGGGCACGATAACTTTGGTTATAATTAAGTGAGAGTGATGAAACTCTGAGTACAGATTTATTACTTCATTACCTTGACTAACGCGTGATAAGCAATTTGATTGGTCAAAACTTTCTGCTTAGGCTAAGGAGCGATAAGCAATTTGATTGGTATAAACATTGGAACATAACGACTCCCCTTTTAATTGAGGTAGAATGTTTAAACTTGATGTAGATGTTCATTAGGTGAATGTCTTGACTGAGTACACTGATTAACATTTCAAGCTAAAGCTAAGCAGAGCTAAGCAATTTCATTGGTCGATGCTTTAGGACAAGATAATTTTGATTGTATCTGGTAGAGAGTGTATAGTTGATAATCAGTTTGATTGTTTGATACTTTTGAAAAAATAAATGTGCGATTAATTAATTTGTGTCATCTATTTATTTTGGGATTGCGGCGTGGGACACCGGTATCGCTGGCCTGTTTGTTCTCAATTGTGAGTAGACCAGGTCGTCCCAGAGCAGTTTTGTGTTGCAGGAGGTGGGTTGTTTGGTGATGGGTTTTTGTTCTCAGTTGTGAGTAGACCTGGCCATCACAGGGCGATTTTGTGTTGCAGGAGGAGGGAGTGGTTGGGGTGTCTGATTATATTTTGACCTTTCCGTGTGTTGGTTTAATGGAAATTTCTTCCCTTCATTATCCATAATACATAGTGTTTGGTGTTGGGCCATTTTTTCTACATTTATTCCCCCTTTGCAAAGCAAACAGATTGAAGAAAATTTGGATCAAAAGGCAATCTTTTCCGATAATTCTAACAGTGAACCGTGAAGGTTTTCGATATGTTCAGAGAAAGATTTGATCGACTGTGTTAAGTGGAATATACCCAAAAATACTTTACAAAGGAACTCTTGGAATATAAATGCTTTCTAGTCTTGGAGTGTGTAGAGAAATAATCAAAATGTGGACGAAAAGAAAATTCTGACAGGAATCTTAGACATGGATATTAACAGATCTAAATATGCCGATAAGTACGCCGTCTATTTCGGTGCTGAATGCTACAAACTGTACCATAAAATGTTTTAATTGTCAAAAGAATAAAAATAAAAAATTATTTCTGTGTTCTTTGTATTATTTCGATCAACAACGTCATCAGCGGTTGATATGAACCGAATATATCAACCTGGGATCAACATGAAATGAAGTAAAATATGGTTTAACGTCCTACTTTTCTACACCGACTGGGTTAAAGAAGATGGACAAACGTCCTACATTATGCTATACACAACTGTCGAGGACTGGCTGAAACGTCCTAAGCCTGAAAAGGATAGATCAATTAGGTTTAAACAAACTTTTGCAACCAACAGTATTGTCTTCCTACCAGACCATATTATGAACATACCCAGAAAAGGACAAAACTGGCCATAAGGCAATCATCAATATGACGTAAAAAAAAAGTTATGCCCATTTACATTGCTGCAAAAGAGACGTAGTTTACAATGAATGATTTGGTTGTAAACGAAACGAAAACGTTTTATTAAATAAAAGCAAAATATATACTTCTCAAAATTCTGGAAGTTATACTTAGTGTGTTCAAGTAATATTGTCGATTTAGGACTTATATTGTCGGTCAGCTAGCTTTGCATCTCTTCTCAAGCGACTATATATATTTCGAGTGAACCTGAAAATTGTCTACAAGGTTTTTATGTGATTGATTTTAGTAGCCTAGGGTGTCCTCGTTAAGAATCTGCCGGGTGAACCTCGGTCACCCTTGGCGTTTTGATAAATTCTAGATGGCGCCCAAGACGGCCACCATTTCAAATTTTGTATACCGGACATCCGGCTAACTATTCTAATGATAGACGACTAAGCGCACAATGTGACAGGTTTTCTTACAATTTTATATTGTGGTATGTTCGCCGTGATTTGATTTACTGAAAGGTAAGAAATTGGTCTAAAATCGTACTTACTGGTAATTAAAGTTAAGTTTACTTTGCAAGAGTTATTTCCTTGGACTGGATCTGTTATAGTACGTGAATGAGAGGGAGAAACCATGTCTTTCTTGGACTAACACATGGTTCCATAAAACTCACGAGGTTGGACAGGCGATGCAGCTCCTTGTTGATCCCCAAATCCCCAATGAGAATAATTATGTGTTACACACTTAGTTATATTAAATCCATATTGCGTTATTCATGAAAAGTTGTCATGACTAATATAATAGCTTGGCTAAATGTCTCTTATCGCGTTAACTTCTTCTAAATGTCACTCAAACAAGGCTAATATAATTAGAAGGCAATTAGGGAATGATTATAGCCAGAACGACTTCCCTTATCGTGCTCTAGGTTGTTGTTTGGAAGGCGGATAGAGTACATTTTCTATATTCTTTGATTCAAACATTAGTTTGCCTCTTAGAGAAATGAATGCCTTCAGGTGTTTAGAAAATGCCTAACACGTGTTTTTCATAGGTGCAGCCATTATTTCATATTTGTTGTATACAAATATTGAATTGGTACTAGTTTATGAATTACTACATGAATATATTATTGATTCTGAATACCATAGGCCTATATTTTGCATTAGCTTATTAGAACATATACCCTGTTGTCATTAAAATCGGTATAAAATCTATCATTGCTGTCGGCTACATCACACGCATGGTGGGGTGGGGGTAAGGCGGTTTAGAATAAAAAGCCTCGAACAGTCTAGATTCACCCGCTTGTACGTGAAAAGGAGATAGTCCCGAAACGACCTAGTGGACATTCAACCCGGACTGAACAGTTTTAGAACATAAAAATTTGAATTGCCCAAGAACGATAAATCACAAGGGTGTATGGTGACAGGTAGGACTTTGGGAAGCCTATGAAAAGACACGCACAAAAACACCAGAGCTATTGCAACCAATCGACTTGTCTCACTGTGGCGTTAATCACCCAAAATTGACAGTAAAGAATACGTCTGAGATTTTAAGTTCAAGAATCCCAATGGGGTCGGTTTTTTACCAGAACATCTCTCAACAGTTCAAAGGACACGGCGGCACACACACCCATCGAAAGTAAAATTTACAGCATCTCGATGTAAAACATAGATTTGTGAAAATCAAAGGAACTGATTTTTGAAATTTCTAAACGAAAAAAACTAAATTGATTTATAGGTTACTTTATTGAATACAATATATAGGATTAGGGTGTATAGTTTTATAGTGTATGGATAGTAAAATATATAGTTATGAAAGATTGAATAAAAAAAAAGATAGGTTTTTTTTTCTGAGATAACATGGTAGTAAAATTGATTCTCAAAATTGATTCGTGTGTTGATTCTAAAATGATATAAAAAAATCACCATTATATTTCGATTGAAATATGGGCGTATTATTTTGTCGGTTAAAATGTGGATCTATAAGTACACACGAGGGCGTATTCATATACAGATTTAAAATGTTGGCGTATTATTGATTTTATTGTGGGCTTATTAATATAAAGTTCAAATTTGGAAGTATTAAAAAGCCGATTTAAATGAAGGCGTATCATTATACAGATCTAAATATGGGCGTATTATTATGTAAATTAAAATGTGGGCTTGTCATAATAGAGATTAAAATGTGAGCGTATTGTTATACAGATTAAAATGTATTATTATACAGCTCTAAAAGTGGGCGTAACGGATTCAGATATGGGCGTATAATTATGCAGGTTTAAATATGCGTATTGTTGCGGCTACCCCATTTCCTGGGGGTGTAGCGGGGGGGCCACAACTGGGTTATATAGGAAGAACAAAATACCATCAATCTTTAAGACGCCATCTTTAATCTCGATCTCCTAGTGCCTAATTATCAAGCAACACAAATCATAGATACAAAGTGTCTGGTTAATCGAATATAAACATGCATCATCGACATGACCTTGGCATTGAATAAGTAAAGAGGTTCTAAAGGATCCGAATTAGTAATATATAAGTAAATTATAACAATGCGTAAAACAGTGGAATAACATAAGATATTGGCGTAAAGAGGGGAAAATGGAATATGCAAATATTCCTACTCGACAGTATTAATATACAAATCTGAATCTAGGTGTATTATTATACAGTTCTAAATGTGGTACATATTTCAATGTTGACATACCATTAAAACGAGTCGAAGCGACATGTAAATCTTAATCAGAATACGCATATAAGATTTTTTTTTTGGCCTTATTTACAAAATACCAACAGTTCGAGAATTTCGTTAATTAAATTACTTCAATTCCACTTCCTCAGTGCTGGGTTGTTTTTTATCTTGTTTTGAATCGCTGCTTGCCTTCGGTGATTCAGGACTACTAAAGGGGAGTTGTTTACCACACAGACCAAGCCACATGTTAGCAACTCGTCGATTTACCATATAAGACAGGAAGATAAAAATACCTTGACCATAGTTTAAAATTGTGGATAAGACGCTCAAGATATCATGTAAGAAAACCTTTGATAAAATATCGACCGTCCAGAAGATGCCGGTTAGTGTCGATAGTTTTAGGTATACCATGATATGCTGTCGATCGTTACCAACAAGTCTGGCATTATTAGAGGTCTTATTTATCGATATTATTGTCAGTGATAGGAAAATAAAGTTACAAATAATTACTAAAAAAAGTGGCAAATAAAAACCAATCCCCACTGCAAAGGGCGTTTCTAAGTAACATAGCCGCCCATCATAATCAAGAAAACCATTACTCGCCAAAGCCCACCCAAACACCAAAACAACCATAATAATCAAGGGTAGGCCATTAGCATATAATGTATATTTGATGAATCGTTTGGCGGAACTTGGTATTCTCGACACAGTTGATAATCGGAAAACAGAAAACATGTGATACGAACAAACATTCATCCAAAAGACAACGGACAACCATGAATAAAGAATTAGCATACCCAATATTTTACAAATAATATCATTGGTCGCCTGAAAGCTTCCGATCAGCAAAAACAGTTGCGCCAGAAATAGACATACAACGAGCGCCATATTGTTTTTTGAGGCCGATGTCCTCAGAATCGGGAACGTGCAGTATGTCAGAAACGTTAGAAATAGAGAAAGTAATGACAGGACCAAAAAGCCTATTCGTAACCTGAAGAATATGCCATTTTCCTGTTCCAAACTAGATTTCCATTTATCATTGATTGTCTGTATACAGATCGTTACGCTGTTTTGCTGATCCATGTAATAGTCCCCTTTATTTAATCTTAAACTCGTGTTGTATAATGTTAAACTGCCATTCAGTCCGACTTTAAATTCTAAATAGTCTTGTACAATGTGCGGACAGAGGTATTGCTCATTGAGCTCAACAATATGTGTCCTTGAGCGATTAAAATAGGCAATCTTGTCTTTTTTACAGCAGGTTAATAACACATCATCAGAAACGATTTCATGTGATATGTTCCGACTGTGTGATACTGTCGAATCATGTGTCACTTGTTCGCCAAATTTCCAATTATCTTTAATGAAAGATAAAATTTTTGTTAGGTTTCTGAATCGCGATTTTTCTAAGAAAAAGTATACATGGATAAATGCGTTATTTGAATAATCTAGAATTCCAACATATGTTGCATACGTGGTAATTCTTAATGTCTGCAAATCCTCTTGTATTTTATTTGCTAGAAGATCCATTTGTGCCATGTAGAAGACGTCGTCTATTGTAAACAGGATATGGTACACCGTCCTAAAATCGTCTTGTCTGGGAAGACATTCGCCATTTTGTAATTGGAGCTGTGGTGCACAATCAATTTTATAGCACCTTCTCTGAAAGTTTAACAAGACAAATGATCAGAACTTTCGCCTGTTATAGTTCATGCACTAGTACACTTAAAGCTGAACTCCGATTACAAAACTACAGAAATAATACATAAAATTATAGTAATTGTGTAGCAATAATATTTTCCGTAAGCTGATAGTGAAAAACGTCAATCAGTCAGGAGGTAATTGGTAGTTGACTAGCTAACCGGATGTGGACACTTTGCTTGAGACTGCATATACTGGATGTGGGCGGAGCCTGCCTGTGTATTTGTTACCCCTAAGCGATCGTCATGTTTGTTCTACACATTGAAAACAAGTATGGCGGTTGTTTAGGGCGTTAACTTTTTTTATTTAATTATTACTGAGTTCAGCTTTAAGGGTGGTTTTCTGGGAGCCACGGCCCTGTCTCCCTTAGAAGGAGGCCCAGGGTTCGATCCCTTGACATGCACGTAAAATAACCCATTTCAATTGAAATTCAATGAAAAGGATGTGGAAACGCCCCTGCCCAGGCACAAGTTCCCCCATATCTGTCCTAAGCCATGATTTTTTTCATTAGTCCGGGTGGTGGAGAAAGACAGAATATTAACTCCCATGTCCCTTCATTTCAACTACCCCTCTTTTGCGACAGGTGTTTATAAAACTAAACGAAATATTTAGTCTGTCACAAAAATGTGGCCGAGCGAAACAAAGGACTATAGATCACCTCAGCACAAAAATCGTAGAGCCGCGCTTAACATCAACTATAGTTAAAGATGCATTATGCAAGAGCTAAATCTGCCTATTACAGGTCTTTCTTTAGGCCTTAGTTATAGGTTACATAAATTATTAATTAGACATTTATTAAGATACATTATGCCTAATGCAGAACTTTCTTTAGCCCTTAACGGTTATATAAGACATTTATTAACTTGTCAAGACCATAATCAGCTCTCGATGCCATCGAATTCTCTAGCTTTTCAACGAATATAAGCAGGATTGGCGATTATGCAAGAGCTAAATTGCCTATTGCAAAATTTTTTTGGGCCTTAACTGTTATATAAATCATTGATTAGACATTTATTAACTTGCCAAAACCATAATCAACTCTCGATGCCACCGAATGCTCCAGCTTTTCAACGGATTTAAGCAGGATTGGCGATTAATGACACATTAACGAAGGCTAGTTTCCGCAAGTGCGCAGTCTTTTCGTGACATCTCGTGTCAATCTGTTGGGGTTATTTTCAATTCAATGCAAAATACCAAATGCCCCCACCTCCCAACAAAATAAGATGTGCCCCGAGATCATCCTCGTCGCCCCTACGATACGCTTTACTCTTGTTTCATACCTGATATGGATGAAACCAGCCCACAGAAGAAGAATTACACATTCCAGCCACACTTGAAGTATAAACACGATGAAATAAATCTGGTAAATTAGGGTATGACACTGTGTATACTGTAAATATGACGCCACTAAATTCAGTGTTCGCCACCCGTCCATATTCTCCTCTATTACACATATAACAGAAAACATTTTTAAACGCCCCAACATCTGGACGATAAATTGGACCATAGTGTCGTTGACAGTTTGTTTCTAGTATTTTGGGGGAATTTATTTTGCATGTTCGAATCATATTTCGATCACATTCTCTTATAGTTTCCATCTGTTGATCAAATGAAGACTGCTTTATGTATATGTCATTTTCACATGAAAACAATTCTAGTACACGGCTACTCAATTGCATGTTTTCTCCTCTCATATCCAATTCCCATTTCTTATATTTATTCTCATAGTTACAAATTGCACAATATTTATTCAAATACGTTATTCCACTTTGTGATGTCACGGGCAACATACCACAACCACTAGGTGGCATTTCGCATAATTCTCGCACTCCCATATCAGAATAATTATCCGCACAAGACATCTTTGTGAAAACGACCCTTTCCATTTTTGTCTGATTAATTCTATCTATGCACTGAAATTTGTCTTGTACAGGTCGGGTATGTGCCACAAGAGTGCAACAATCACCGCTCACATGACATGAATCATCACAATAACAAGGCTGACACTCAAAACCGTTGCGACGCATCAGACCCATTTCTAGCTTTTCTAGAGGAATATTGGTTTCTTCAATACATTGGCTATTACATTCTATAAGTTGTACCACTGGAAAGTATTGGATAATCTCATCAAGCGTCCAATAAAAAAGGGTCTTTTGCGTTAGTGGCACAATATCGGTCTTTATTTTTATCTCTTCTATTCCTTTTGGTCTTTTGATCCGTAATACGTAGTCAAACGTATTATCAACGGCTGTATTGAGGCTGTTTGTATCGTTTGTGGTAACTGAATAACTGTTATCAGGTTCTGCTCCAGGTGTGGTAGGCTGTAAATTATCTACCGTTGAAGGGTCGGGTGCTAATGCTGGTAATACAAGGCACCACAGAATAATTGTTTGCATGTCTGAACGTCTCATTACGAACGGTCTTCAGATTCTATGTTCACCTAAAATAGGGAAGTATATTATCATCAAATAGCTGTTTACAAATCCTATTGCTGAAACCGGGAGTCAACCGGGAGACTTAGGCTCGCTAACCAGAAGGTCCCGTGGTTTCTCCTTGGTTCAGGACAGAGGGCCTGGTAAAGGATAGTCGTACGGTCGAGACGAAAGACCGAGGTCCCGTGTACATATTGACGTGCACGTAAAAGACCCCGACAGTTGAAATTCAATAAATAGTTAGGCCGTAGTGCCAATGTCCGGGCGAAATTCCCCTCTCGGAGCACTGTATGACATATGCCCGTCTTCATTGGTGCATTGACGTGCACGTAAAAGACCCCTTGACAGTTGGCATTCAATAACCACTATTGCCAATGCCCTGGCAAAATTCCTCTCTTAGAGCACTGTATGACATACGCCCGTCTTAACTGGTCCAATCGGAGCAGAACAGTAGGACGTGAAGCCCCACTTCATTTTAAACCAATGCTCCAATTAGCTATTTGTAGTGACGGTGTCGTGTACGGGATAAGTACGTTTACTTTTTCTGTAAGACCTGATACCATTTCCCATTTGTGGAGTTCACACAGCCAACACCCACATGTACGACGTTTCATTGTGTTCTCAATTGTAAGTAGACCCGGTCGTCACGGTGCGATTTTTATCTTTCCATGTGTTAGTTTAGTGCAAAATGTCTTCCCTTTATTATTTATAAAACATACTGTTTGGTGATTGGTCATTATTTCCCGTGTACACATTGGCGTGCACGTAAAAGATCCCTTGACAGTTGGACTTCGATATAAGAGTAGGCCGTAGTGCCGCTGTCCGGGCAAAATTTCCCTCATAGCACACTGTATGGCGTATGCCCGTCTTCATTAGCCCAGTTCGGAGCAAAACAGTAGGACGTTAAACCCCATTTAATTTCTAGAATTATTCCCCCTTTTGCAGGTCGGACAGCACGAGGAGCCTAAGATGTAAAATCGTCTAGTCTTTCAGATGGAACGTAGAAACGAAATACAATTGGCAAAACAACCTTACATCCTAGCACACAATTCATTGTTGCAGAAAAGTAGGACGTTAAACCCAATTGCATATCATTTATTATTTCCTTAAAAGCATTACATATCAATTTTTATTTGATAAGAAGCATTTATTACCTGCGAACAGTTATTGCGTCTGGCTAGATCATCTATTAGAACATCCCGGCATGTGTTTGCCGTAGATAACGAATGTTATTAATAGATAAACTGGTTTTTTTTGTTAAGATATTTGAACACAACGCCTGTACATGTGTATTACGTTTTTAGTACACCACGGGTATGATAGATGGCAAAGACCCAGAAACTGAAATGAAATGAAATGAAATGAAATAGGGTTTAACGTCCTACTGTTCTGCTCCGAACTGGGCTAATATTGACAGGCATACTTAATACATTGTGCTGTGAGGAAAATTTTGCCCGGACAGCGGTACTACGGCCTACTCTTATATCGAATTCCAACTGTCAAGGAATCTTTTACGTGCACGCCAATGTGTACACGAGACCTCGGTTTTTCGTCCCATCCGAACTACTAGACAGCTGTCCCTGTCAGACCCTCTGTCCTGCATCCAGAAACTAAGCAGGAAGCCACGTCTATAAGTTTGATTTGTGATCACCTCTTTTCAAGAGCATTATGCCAAACCATAATTCAGCTTGCCTTTTGGTATCCAATACAAACATTAGCAAAATAAACAAATCTTCATTGCAATATATATTCAATCTGGACAGTGTATTATTGTACATATATCTATTGCCGATTCATTCCTAAGAAATATATCATGTCTGTTAAGTTAATCCATATACTCTTCAGATCATCATGTGTGTCAAGGGAGTGACATGGTTCGATTCTCAGCCGGTACGTGCCAAGGAGTAGGGAGGGACGCATGTCCAAAGTTGTGGTTTTTATGAGCCATTTTAGATTAGTCCAGAAATGACCTAGTCTGTGACAGCTGAACATAAAAGCCTCCCCCCTCCCCTCCCCCGATCCTCCACCAAATCCCTCTCTTTCTTTCTCTCTCTCTCTCTCTCTCAAATAAATCTGGTTGGAAATCCGTCCACGCACTATAACCGATCCAGTTCAAGGAAATACATCATATTTATCATATAGATACTGTCAGAAATCCGACCACACACGGTGGTTTTGAGAATGCAAAGTAAACTTAGCTTTAATTACAATTGAGTATAATTTAAGACTAACTTCTTACCTTTTAGTAAATCAAATCACAGCGAACAAATCATCATATACAAAGTTTTAAAAGCTCTTATATTGTAGTATTAGTCGTCTATTTTTAGAATAGTTAGTCGAGAGTCGAGTCGGTATACAAAACGCCATGGTTAATATCCCACGTTTAGTCCAGATGCAAATCTTATTTAAAGAGGCAGTATCACTGTCATCGATGACGTATGCGGGATTTCTAAATGAATACGCGCGTATGGAGAAGCCGGCATGGGCGTTAACAAACTGATTTGGTGTAATTTGATATCAGATTTTGCAACAATCAAATGTAACGGCAGGACAATTTATCCAATACTACTCAGTACTAATTAAATACCACCACAGGGGTTGAATAATGCAAACAAAATTGACCTACTTTATGGAATTAGCAAAATATTACGATAAACTAGACAAGTCTATTTATAGTATTAGTACCCGGTAGCCCAAGCGTCTAAAAGACTTGCCAAATATTACCAAATATCTCCCAATTCTAACCCAGTTCTACAATAACACCTTATTATTATACAAAATTGACAGAATTCTGCAATTATATCAATATCAATGAGTAAACTTGTATAATAATTCAAACATTTGAATAAATATTTATTGTCCACAAACAACTATATTGTTATCCAAATAATTGTACTTTTATATCATTATTTTGTTATATTGGTCTAGTATTTTATAGACATATATTGATTTTAATAGCATGGTATAAGGGAGATAATTAGAATAGCGAGAGATTTAACAATCACAATTTCCGTACATTTTTTTTTTGCATGGTTTCAACGATTTAGATTGAATTTCATAGGTTTACAGTGGCAACAAGCCAAAATGTAACGTTAACCAGCGGTTGCCATGCAAGATACGCCCACATTTTGCAATGGATAGAGAACAAGCTAAAAAAAAAACAACACGCGATTTTTCGTACAATCAGGGGCCATAATCCGGTAAGTTATGGTCTGAAAGCGCGAACACAGAAAGGAACTGCGATATTTGGGATATAAACATATATTTTACGTTTCATCAAAATCGGACAACAATTGTGACCTGTAGAGGGTCCACAATCTTCTTATTAATACTTATACACATTTTGCGTACAAGGAGCGGCCATTTTATCTGGCAGTTTTGTATCGGTTTTCCCGAAATTCGAACTCAATCTTCATTATGGTGTTACGGCGATATCTTTAAACATCACTGACAAGGGGGAACCAAGCCGGAAAATCTGGATGAACTTTCTCGGCCAATGCAGGGATCGAACACCCGACCTCCAGGCTAGCGAGCCAGCGTTTTTACCCACTTGGCCACCGTGGCCCCCTCCACCCACAATATCCGTGGACATGAAAATGTGGACGCATAACAACAGTGCATAGAAACAGTTTTCTGAACACCTGATTTTAAATAATAATGCATTAGACCATGAATGTTATATAAATTATTGGGGGGGGGGGGCGGATAGTTAGCGCGTGCTCATTGTATCATAAGGTCTGTTATTGGGTCAACTGGCGTGGTTTCGATTCAACAGTTGTACGTCGCAAGGAGTAGGGTCGCCTGTCCAGCTTCGTGTGTTTTCTCTGGGTCCTCCGGTTTCGTCCCACTGCTAAAAAAACCTACCGGCAAGCGAAATATTTAAATAAAATGGAACATATGTTAGTCCCGAAATGACCTAGTTTGTGTCGAGTTGACGTTAAACCCATCTCTCTTTCTCTCTCCATCTCTCTCTATCTCTCTCTCATATGAAAAGTTAAAGATAACTACTCTTAGGTATTAAATATACAAAAATATAAAAGTTTTTGAAAATAGAACTACATTATTTGTTGATTACTAGCACTTTCGCTTATTTGATTTGGGGGGGGGGGGGTATGTTTCTGTTGATTCTATATATAGATTGCAGATCCTTAATATTTTTTAGTGTTTCGTTCCGCAATGAAGGAGTAGAAAAGGAGAAGGCACGTCTTCCTTAGAATACTAAGTTGACTCTTATCAGAGGACCTAAGCCATCGATGAGAAGTCTGTGGAGTAACTAAATCTATCATATAAGATGGAGCTGTATTAAACTTGACGCGTTCTTCAGTGGGTAACCAGTGCAGATATTTAAGTAATGAAGTTATATTATATTGTCATATTTTCTGGTTGAAGAGAAAAGTCTTGCGGAAGTTATCTGAGATTTAAAAGTTAAGTGCGAATCAAGAATAGGACCTGTATTATTTGCTTCTTCTGTTGGAATTTCAGCTTTATCACAGAGAGTTTCTTAAGTTGTTGTTTAGTTTCAAGTATAGGAACAATCAAACTCAGACAGGTTTTGAAGTACCTGGTAGTGAAACTATACACTAAGTTTTATCACTCTCCATCAGTTAGAATCAAAGTAGTTGAAAAACCAATATCATATACACGTATTACGAAAACCAGTTGGGGGTCAATAAGTTCGTATTTTATACGCTACACAATTTTATGAAAGCTATTGAGCACTTTGTCACAGTCGTTGGTCAACCAAACTTTACATAGTTCTACATTTTGTGTGCAAGAAGTCATTTTACATAACCAATAAATGAATAAAAATGTCGTCAGCGTAGAAGCGATGTGGAATGGATATGGATTGGTGAAGATGGCCGAACTGATTCGTGCATGAAATTAACAAGGGAACTAGTACAGACCTTTGGGGAACGCCATATTGTAATAAAGTCTGAATCTAACCACTTTAAGGAAGTACTTGTTATATCAAAGTCGGTATCTAAACAGTTCAGGGACCGAAAGAGGTCGAGCATATCAAATGCGGCTGAAACTTTCATGTGAACAAAGAGGGATCACCCACCCCACCCCACTCTAAGATTATTGATAACATAAAGGCCGTTTCTGTGCCATGTTTAGATCTGTACGAATATTGAAATTCATACAATAGATTTTGTTGATTTAGATGTTCAAAAGGCTTATTCGTGCACCTCGTGGGTTTTCTCCAGGGCCTCCGGTTTCCTCCCACTGCTAAAGACCCCTACGCGCAAGCGAATTATGTAAATAAAATTAAACCATATGTTAGTCCCGAAATGACCTAGTTTGTGTCGAGTGGACGTTAAACCCCATTTCTCTCTCTCTCTCTCTCTCTCTCTCTCTCTCTCTCTCTCGCTTATTCGTGCAGCTTTTGTTTTTGAAAATTAATCAAAAGTTCTTTAAAATATCTGTGTCCAATGTTGGCATTTGGATCAATGGTTTAACAACCATGTGACGGAACCGTACCAGATATCAAGCTACCGTTGATGATACATGATAGGCGATTTTTTGTCTTTATTCCGCTGTACGTGCCATGCGTGTCTTACTTCTCCAGGCGACAACTGCAGAGTTCAGTGCACTTCTATTGGGCCCTTTCTATATTTGACTAGTTCGCTGAAGGCCATTATCGAGAGTTCACCCCAAACTTTCTGAAATAGGTGCAAGTGGATCTGTGGCTCAATAACAGAAGTATGTGGCCATTTCCTTTTTATATTTATTTTGCATACTTTCACTTTCTTTTATATGAAATATTAAACAAAAACAAATTACATTATACAGAGATAGCTTTATGCATGTAGTACATGTACATTTAATGAAAATACAGATTTATTATACATGTATCAGGCATACATAATTAAACATGGGCGAATTATTATACAGATCTAAAATTGGACGTATTATTATACGGATTTAAAATGTGAGCGTGTTATTAAAACGAAAACAAACGTAATTTATACTAGAGTATTCAAACGCGATTTATTTTTCAAATCACCAAAAATTCGTGAATTTGATTAATTAAATTACTTCAATGTCACTTCCTCAGTGACGGGTTGCTTTTTATCTTGTTTTGAATCATTGCTTGCCTTCGGTGATTCAGTGCTACTCAAAGGGAGTTGTTTACCACACAGACCAAGCCACATGTTAGCAACTCGTCGATTTACCATGTAAGACAGGAAGATAAAAATACCTTGACCATAGTTTAAAATTGTAGATAAGACGCTCAAGATATCATGTAAGAAAAAGTTTGATAAAATATCGACCGTCCAGAAGATGCCGGTTAGTGTCGATAGTTTTATGTATACCATGATATGGTGTTGATCTTTACCAACAAGCCTGGCATTATTAGAAGTTTTATTTATCGATATTATTGTTAGTGATAGGAAAATGAAGTTACAAATAATAACCAAAGCAAGCGGCAAGATAAAGGCTACACCCACTAAAAGGGGCGTTTCTAAGTAACATTTCCTCCCACCGTAACCTGGAGTGCCGTAAATAATGGAAAACGATGAAATCACCATAGCAACGATAATCAAGGGTAGGCCATTAGCATATAATGTATATTTGATCAATCGTTTGGAGGAACTTGGTATTCTCGACACAGTTGATAATCGAAAAACAGAAAACATGTGAAACGAACAAACATTCATCCAAAAGACAACGCACAACCATGAATAGTGAATTAACATGCCAGTTATTTTACACATAATATCATTGGTCGCCTGAAAGCTTCCGATCAGCAAAAACAGTTGCCCCAGAAATAGACATACAACGAGCGCCATATTGTTTTTTGAGGCCGATGTCCTCAGAATCGGGAACGTGCAGTATGTTAGAAACGTTAGAAATAGGGACAGTAATGACAAGACTAAAAAGCTTATTCGTAATATGATGAATATGATATTTTCCTGATACAAACTTGATTTCCATTTATCATTGATTGTATCTATACAGATCGTTACGCTATTTTGCTGATCCATGTAATACTCCCCTTTATTTAATGTTAAACTGGTATTGTATAATGTTAAACTGCCATTCAGTCCGTCTTCAAATTCCAAATAGTCCTGTACAATATGCGGACATATATATTGCTTATTGAGCTCAACAATTCGTGTTCTTAAGAGATTAAAATAGGCAATCTTGTCTTTTTTACAACAGGTTAATAACACATCATCAGAAACGATTTCATGTGATATGCTCCGACTTTGTGATACAGTCGAATCATGTGTCACTTGTTCGCCAAATTTCCAATTATCTTTAATGAAAGATAAAATTTTTGTTAGGTTTCTGAATCGCGATTCTTCTAAGAAAAAGTACACATGGATAAAGGCATTATTTGAATAATCTTGAATTCCAACATATGTTACATAAGTGGTAATTCTTAATGTCTGCAAATCCTCTTTTATTTTATTTGCTAGAAGATCAATTTGTGCCTTGTAGAACACGTCGTCTATTGTAAACAGGATATGGTACACTGTCCTAACATCGTTTTGTATGGGAAGACATTCACCGTCTTGCAGTTGTAGCTGTGGTGAACACTCAATTTGATAGCACCGTCTCTGAAAGCATAACAAAACAATGATCATTTAAGGGTGGGGTTCTGAGAGCTGTAACGATATTTAACTGTATTACGATTTGTATAATGTAAACTACCCGGATGTATTCATGATGACGTATGTCCGAGATAGTTAGAAATGGCTGTTACATAAACTTATCAAACTCGTTACCCTGTCTTGTCTTTTGCCTACATAATGAACCTGACCTGGACAAGAGGTAACGAAACAAGAGCCACGATGACTCAGCTAGTAAGGGATAGGCTCACTAACCAGGAGGCCCCGGGTTCGATCTCGCTATGATTTTCTAGCCTAAAGGTTTCGACATTCAGATCGGACGAAAACACAACGCTGCATGTTCACGTTGGCATGCACGTAAGATAAATCTTGAATCTTGTCCAATGGAATTCGATGAAGAGGAGAGGGAACCCCCCTATCCGCAATAATGTCCCCCATATCTGTCCTAAGCCATTCTTCTTTTTTTTTTAGCCCGGTGGTGAAGAAAGACAGAATGTTAAAGCCCATGTCCTGTAGCGACAGGTGTTTATAATGAACGTAACTAAACGAAATATTTAATAACGAGTCCGTTACAATAATGTGGCGGAGCGACGCAAATGGCCAGAGAGAGAGAGGGGGGGAGGGAGAGAGAAATGGGGTTTAACGTCCACTCGACACAAACTAGGTCATTTCGGGACTAACATGATTTAATTTTATTTCAATAATTCGCTTTGCGCGTAGGGGTCTTTAGCAGTGGGAGGAAACCGGAGGACCAGGAGGTTGGACAGGCGACCCTACTCCTTGTCACGTACAACCGGGGATTCGAAACCACGCCAGTTGACTCAATGATACATCACTCACGTGCTAACCATTCAGCCATAGAACTCCGTAGTACACAATTTTCGAGAGCCCCGCTTAACACCAACTAAAGATGCATTATGCAAGAGCTAAACCTGCCTAATGCAGGTCTTTCTTTAGACCTTAAATTATGTTATATAAATTATAAATTAGACATTTATTAACTTGCCAAGACCATAATCAACTCTCGATGCCATCGGATGCTCTAGATATTCAAAGGATTTATACAGGATTGGCGGTCACTGATTTTAATTTAAAAATGGATAATCAAGACTTTGTTTACTATCGTAACAACGGTAGCAATGACAAGGCTAGTTTCCGCCAAGAAGCCGTCTTTTCGTGAAAAAAATATAATTGTATATGGCATCTCGTATCATTCTTCTAGGTTTTGTTCAATGCAAAAGACTAAATGCCCCTCCCCGACGACAAAAAGGAGCGCCACACGGGAAGGGGGAAAGTGCATCCTCTTTACTCTTGCTTCATACCTGATACGGGTGAAACCAGTCCACAGAAGAATTGCAAATTCCAGCCACACTTGAAGTATAGGTACGATCAAATAAATCTGATAAATTAGGGTATGACACCCTATTTATGAAGCCTCCAAATTCAGTGTTCGACACCCATATATATTCTCCTCTGAAGTCCAACCCATTACAAAGATAACAGAAAACATTTTTAAGCATCCCTACATCTGGACGATAAATTGGACCATAGTGTTGTTGACAGTTTGTTTCTAGTATTTTTGATGTATTTATTTTGCATGTTTGAATCATAAACCGATTACATTCTCTTGTTTTAGTTTTCATCTGTTGATTAAATGAAGACTGCTTTATGTATATTTCCTTTTCACATGAAAATAATTCTAGTACACGGCTACTCAATATCGTGTTTTCTCCTCTCATATCCAATTGCCATTCCTTATATTTGCTCTCATAATTACAAATTGCGCAGTATTTATTCAAATACGTTATTCCACTTTGTGCTGTCACGGGCAGCATACTACAACCACTAGATGGCATTTTGCATAATTCTCGTATTCTCTTATCATGATAATTATCCGCACATGACATCTTTGTTAAAATGCTTTTTTCCATTTTTGTCTGATTAATTGTAACTATGCACTGAAATTTGTCTTGTTCAGGTAGGGTATGTGTCGCAAGAGTGCAGCAATCACCGCTCACATGACATGACTCATCACAATAACAAGGCTGGCACTCAAAACCGTTGCGACGCATTAGACTTATGTTTAGCGTTTCTACAGGTATGTTAGTTTCCTCGATACACTGTTTATTACATTCTATTAGTTGTACCACCTGAAAGTAATGGAACAGCTCATCAAGCGTCCAATCTGAAAGATTCTTTTGAGTTAGTGCTACAATGTCGGTCTTTATTTTTATCTCTTCTACCTCTTTTTGGCTTTTGAGTCGCAATACATAGTTAAACTTATTACCAGCGGTTG
Organism: Patella vulgata; assembly: GCF_932274485.2. Taxonomy (NCBI): domain Eukaryota; kingdom Metazoa; phylum Mollusca; class Gastropoda; family Patellidae; genus Patella; species Patella vulgata. The sequence goes on along the minus strand of NC_065884.2, from coordinate 60,096,677 downwards.
TATTGTGGTTGTTTGGGTCGTATGGGGTAATGGAATAACTGTTATCGGGTCCTGCTCCAGGTGTGGTTGGCTGTAAATTATCTACCGTTGAAGGGTCGGGTGCTAATGTTGATAATACAAGACAACACAGAATAATTGTTTCCATGTCAGTATTTCTCATTACGAACGGTCTTCAGATTCTATGTTCACCTAAAATAAGAAAGTATATTATCATCAAATAGCTGTTTATAAAACCCATTGCTGAAAAGGAAGGTTACACCATGAGCCACGGTGATTCAGTGAGTAATATGTTAGGTCACTAAGCTGGAGGTTCCGTGTTCGTTCCCAGTTTTGATCGAGAAAGGTCATCGGTTTTCCGGCGTGGCTCCTAGTGTGAAGGCAGGAAGGCCTGACAATGGATAACGTTTAGTTGTTCGGAAGACGCGAAAAACCGAGTCCCGTTTACACATTGGCATGCACGTAAAGTATCCTTTGAAAGTTGGAATTTGATAGTGCCGATGTCCGGGCAAAATTCTCCGCATAACGGGCAACACAGCGATGCTCGGATGTAACCTTACATCCTAGCACAATTCGTTGCGTTAACCCAATCGCATATCAATTCTTATTTGCTAATAAACATCCATTACCTGCTAACAGTTATTGAGTCTAGCTAGATCATCTATTAGTATATCCCGACATGTGTTTGCCGTAGATAACGAATGTTATTAATAGATAACCTTATTTTTTATTAATTTGTACATGTATATTACGCTCTTATTCCTCGGTCGCCTGACCAACCTTGTGGGGTTTCTCCGGGTCCTCCGGTTTTCTATCACTGCTAAAGACCCATACGCGCATGTTAGTAGTGAGATAAGTAAGTAATTTCTTTACAGTCAGGTTTAAAACTGTTTACGTACGCCACGGGTATCGATGGATGCAATTGTAATTGACACACGTTGATACGTTTGATTTCGGATCACGCCTTTTCAAATGTATTATGTCCAACTATAATACAGTTGGCCTTTTTCATATCCAATAAAAACAAAATACACAAAACATCATTGCAAGATATATTCAATCTGGACAGTGCATCATTGTATATATCTATTGCCGATCTAATTCTAAGAAATATATCATGTTTATAAAGTCAGTCCATCTACACACGGCGAACAATTCATTCCCAAGAAAAAAAATCATGTTTATCGTGCGCTTTAGATCATAAGATCTGCCATAGAGTCAAATGAGTGGCACGTGACAAGGAGTAGGGTCGCCTGTCCAACCTCGTGAGTTTTATGGAACCATGTTAGTCCAGCAATGACCTAGTTTGTGTCTTCTTCTTTCTCTCATAAATATATTTGATTAGAAATCCATCAACGTAAAATACAGTAGGCCCAATACATATAAATATAATGTAAAAAATATTATACCTTCGTCTACGAAATATACAGGTCGTAAAAACTGTGACTGATCACAATGTGTCAAAGTTTATGTGTATAGAGAGGAATCGCAAGATTGTGTTTAAAGTAGCTAATTTTCTAACTCAATATCATCCAAAGTTTTCAAAATTTAAATCAACATTGTTGCTGTGATGTTACTGGGAAAAGATGGGCTTCAGGCCTCGAGTTCACAAAGCATTCTTAGACTGAAATTAAGAATTTACTCAACTTTGAATCACTGTTTATGAGAAATATCTTTGATCCAGAAACACAAAACTTTGCACATAGTTTCTTATTGATGTATTTGATACATTAAAACAACAATAGTTTTATAAAGAGCTATATTTTAGTTAAAATTTGGCGAATAATTTTGAGTAAATTCTTAACTTAAGTCTGAGAATGCTTTGTGAATTCGGGGCCTGATATCCAATATTTAAGACAAAATAAACATTTTACCATTGGTACACGAATCGTTTATCATAATGCATTTCAGCCCCATTGGTAACACGGGACTCGAAGAACGAGGCTAGACATATTCCACGAGTAATGCGCAATAAATACTATCTGTGTAGACTGGAATAACCCAGACGCTAGAGATTGCCATTCGATTGAGACTTCTGGCGTATTTCGTCGAACATAACTGATTTGAAATTAGATTAAAAACGAAAACGATTGAATGTAAATCAGTTTATATACATTCATATTACATTATTATATGCGTTGTGACCCATTTGTGTCAATTTCTAGGTCCCATATATTAGCGATTGAGCTCATTTAAACAAGATATTCAGGTTGTGTTTGAACAAGATATGCTGGTTGTGAAAAAACTGATCCATCTCCATATGACAAAGTATATGGAGAGAGGAGTTTTTACAGTGAAAAATCTAATGTGCATGATTGCTTCCTACTTGATGCGTACCATGCAATTGATCGACGCCGAAACTTTATTCAAGAACAAATCCGGGTTATTATGGTGTGTACGTGTGTGTGTACAGTGTGTAAAATTTCGGGAATATTATCAGTACTTCATTGTATATTTATAGTACAATAATGACTTACTTAGATTAAACATTATTAATATTTAAAACATTCTTTTAAGGGCTATATAATGCTTCCTAGACACCTGGAGTACCTAGGAACATTCAAATATTACCTGTTTAAAGGGTTATATAGGCATATCTACTAGTAGAATGGGAGGGGGGGGTCCAAGTGGGAGGGGGTGGCTGTACAATTAAAAAGTGGTATCAAATTCTTTAAATCTGAAGATGATATTATCTGGGTCAAACTTTTAAGATCTGGGCCCTTATTCGCGAAAACTTAAACTAAGATACAATCGAAATTTTAAGAAATACTGCAACTTCATTGGATATATGCAAATCGATTTTACTGGTCAGCCAATCGAATTGCAGTATTTCTTAAAATTTCGATTGTATCTTAGTTTAAGTTTTCGTGAATAAGGGCCCAGTATCACAATTACCATAGCAGCTATCTATATCCCCCTCAAATTTCCTCTAAATTACAACCCATTTGATACTTTAGAAAACGGATATTTTATAATAGTAAATTAACAACAAACTATGTACCTGGAGCTGATGATGTAAACACAACAGTATCTGATACAACTTCCGTCTTTCTTGATGCAACAAAAGCTTGTGTCAAGCTGGTCAAAATTAAGAAAATAACAAGAAAAATCATTAGTTGAACAAGAATTTTACCCTCAAAATAAATTTCTACGAAAAATATATTCGGAAGGTAAAAAACTATAATAAAAAGACTATGAAATTTAAAAAGTAAACACGCCAAAACCGAAATTCTAGATAAACTACGTGATCTACAAACGAACAACCCGCGTGAGTATTGGAAATTAGTAAATTCTTTCTTCAAGAAACTGTCTAATAAAGATTGGCATACGCCATACAGTGTGCTATGAGGGAAATTTTGCCTGGACAGCGGCACTGCGGCCTACTCTTATATCGAATTCTAACTGTTAAGGGATCTTTTACGTGCACGCCAATGTGTACACTGACCTCGGTTTTTCGCCCCATCCGAATGACTAGACAGCTGTCCTTGTCAGGCCCTGCGTCCTGCACCACTGACAAGGGGGGACCACGCCGAAAAATCTGGATGAACTTTCTCGGCCAATGCAGGGATCGAACACCCGACCTCCAGGCTAGCGAGCCAGCGCCTTACTCACTTAGCCACCGTGACCCCCAAAGTAAAGAAACAAATTATAATATTCCACTGAAAGTATGGGAAAATCATTTTTCAAATTATATTAAGGATCTTTATATCAATTAATTTGACGAAGTTGACCTTGCCCACGCACGATCAATGTTTTAGTGTCAATTTTCATTATAATATTCCACTGAAAGTATGGGAAAATCATTTTTCAAGATTATATTAATGATCTTTATATCAATTAATTTGACGAAATTGACCTTGCCCACGCACGATCAATGTTTTAGTGTCAATTTTCATTCTGATCGAAAACGTCGAGATGAAAGCATCTCTGGCACTAGCAACGTAATTGACATGCCGTCAATAAATATCAAAGAAACTTTGATCCGTCGTTTAATTAATTCAATTAAAGTAGCTAAGTCTCTAACTCAATATCATCCAAAATCTTCGATATTGAAAACACGATTTATTTGTCGGTTTAAATCAACATTGATGTTGTGATCTTACCGGCAAAAGATGTCCTTCTGATATCCAATATTTAAGACAAAATAAACATTTTACAATTGGTACACGAATCGTGTACCATAATGCGTTTCAGCCTTATTTGTAATAAGGGACTCGAAAAACGAGGTTAGTTATATTCCACAAGTAATGTCATACGGTGACGCTATATTTTTATCTGGAGAGCATGCCCAATAAATACTATCGGCGTAGACTGGAATAACCAGAAGCTAGAGATTGAAATTCGATTGAGAATACTGGCGTATGTCGCCGAACCTAAATGATTGGAAATTACAGTAAAAACAGAAACGATTGAATGTAAACCAATTTATATACATTCATATTACATTATTGTATGCGTTGCGACCCATTTGTGTCAATTTCTAGGTCCCAAATATTAGCGACTTAGCTCCTTTAAATTGTTTCAATTAGTTCGACATCAATTAATTGACGAAAAATTTGAGCGTGTATGGGCGGTTTTAAATGACTTGGTAAGATATATACCCCGTCTTCTCAGCAAATCCTGAGATTTCCTACAGTTTTATTAATCTATTTGACCCGCCAAAATTATTTGCCAAGGCAGTGGCTGTATGTGTGATTTTTGCTTTTGATAAGAGATCTAAATCAAATTTGGTGGTAACTATATTTAGTTACTGTTTGTATGAAGTATTACTTGTGTGTGCGTGTTTTCTGTATAATGTATTATCAAATGTATATGATTATGTCTAAAAGTACGTGTATATGTATGCATGCTGTCCTTAATGGACGTTTTGATGCAATAACTTATCTTATCTAATCTTATCTTATAGATCCTGCCAGAAATCCATCCACGCACGGTGGTTTTGAGAATGCAATGTAAACTTAACTTTAATAACAATTGAATATAATTTTAGGCTAACTTCTTACCTTTCTGTAGATCAAACCACAGCGAACAGACCATCATATAAAATTGTTAGAAAAACTCTCATATTGTGCTGTTAGTCGTCTATTTTTAGAATAGTTCGCGGGGTTTCGATCAGGTGTACATAATGCCATCGTTAATATCCCATAATTAGTTCAGCTAAAATGCCAGTTGCAAATCTTATTTAAAGAGGCAGTATCATTGTCATCCATGACGTATGCATGCGAGGCCGTTAACAAGAGAGAGAGAGAGAGAGAGAGATGGGTTTAACGTCCGCTCGACACAAACTAGGCCATTTCGGGACTAACGCATGGTTCACTTTTGTTTCAATAATTCGCTTGCGTGTAGGGGTCTTTAGCAGTGCGAGGAAACCTGAGGATCCGGAGAAACCCCACGAGGTTGGACAGGCGACCCTACTCCTTGTCACGTACAACCGGGGAATCGAAACCCCGCCAGTTGACTCAATGACAGACCTTATGATACAGCGCACGCGCGCTTACCATTCAGCCATCCAACACCCTGGCCGTTAACAAACTGATTTGGTGTAGTAAGAGAGAGAGAGAGAGAAATGGGGTTTAACGTCCACTCGACACAAACTAGGTCATTTCGGGATTAACATATGGTTTAATTTTATTTACATAATTCGCTTGCGCGTAGGGGTCTTTAGCAGTGGGAGGAAACCGGAGGACCCGGAGAAAACCCACGAGGTTGGACAGGCGACCCTACTCCTTGCCACGTACAACCGGGGATTCGAAACCAAGCCAGTCGACTCAATGACAGACTTAATGATACAGCGCGCGCACGCTAACCATACCTTGAAAAATACAATATCTTTGTTGTTAATGATAAATATTAGACATATCGAGTACAAAGAAAAAGAAGAAGTTGTTGGGATCGGGACAGGAATGGCAATCACGCCCCAACTCGAAAAAGCATTAAGAAAATTATACCACGCGCCAAAAGGTACATTTGTATCAAATTTTGCAAAAATGTAAACAGGCCCAATTACCATCAAATCAGTGATTACTTTCTTCGCCAATCGGTGAGCACGTGATTTTACCTCTATAATTAGAAATTATGACACGTTTTTCGTTAATAGATCGAATTTCAAAGTTTCTAGGGTTGCTAAGGAAGCAACTCGCCAAAATGCGATTCTAAAATAGCTTTAAATACAGTGGATGAAAACAGCTGTCTGAACACCGGCTGTTAAATAACAGTGAACTCATTAAATTGCCTTATAGAAAATTGCTTCAAAATTGTGTTCATATTTATGGTAACGCGAAACAGTGTGATATTTATGTCCATGGTAGCGGGGCTATGGCCTACTTTTATTTAAATTTCCAATTGTTAGAGGTCTTACACGTCGCGTTTTTGTCCATACACTCAATCGACAAACTAGACGCCTTTTCTTGCAAATGGTTAGCGTGCGCGCGCTGTATCATAAAGTCTGTCATTGAGTCGACTGGCGTGGTTTCGAATCCCCGGTTGTACGTGACAAGGAGTAGGGTCGCCTGTCCGGCCTCGTGGGTTTTCTCCGGGTCCTCCGGTTTCCTCCCACTGCTAAAGACCCCTACGCGCAAGCGAATTATTGAAATAAAATTAAACCATATGTTAGTCCCGAAATGACCTAGTTTGTGTCGAGTGGACGTTAAACCCCATCTCTCTCTCTTGTAGCAAATTGAAGAAACACAATAGAATTTATGCTGAAGAAAAATCTTTCAAGTGTGACTGAGGTGTGATGGTTGTAGCAAATTGTGCAATCATACTGGCAACTTAAAGATACATATTAGATTTCACATTTTAGAAAGACATTTCGAACGTGATTTTTGTGGTTAATCATATACTGACAGGACGATTTACCTAGTACTGCCCAATACTAATTTTTATTACTACTCGATACCATAGTGATCGACTGAAACCTTGAAAAATAGTTCTAGATGGTTCATGCAAAAGAGAAACTTGTGGTGTTTGTAAAATCATTAATGATCTAAAGTTACAATTCATACCGGGGAAAAAAACATTTTAAACTCGTACTTAAGAAAACCCTTTTGCTTGTGTTTGCAATAAATCATGTAGAGCGAACAGCACGAGGTTGCACATTGGAGAAAAACCTTTTATAATGTTGTAGTAAATCATTTACCACTATTATTAATCAATAAAAACACACGGAACTACATAATGGAGACAAAGCTGTATACACGAGTACCCAAACTGGGGAACAACACCTTTCTGGTGGTGTGTAAGCCTATCGATACTCACCACAGCACAGATCAAATTTTCGTGATTTACATTTTTTGTTTTGAATATATACTCAGGCTGAAACGAACCTTTGACATTTGGTTCGATTCCCCGCTTGTACGTGACAAGGAGTAGGGTCGCCTGTCCAACCTCCGGTTTCCTCCCAGAGAGCATAAAGACCCCTACGCGCAAGCGAATTAATGAAATAACATTGAACCATATGTTAGTCCAGAAATGACCTAGTTTGTGTCGAGTGGAAGTTAAACTCAATTCCCTTCTTTTTTTGACATTCGGAATTCCAAAAAAAGTAGGCCATTTAGTCATTTGGATACACCCACGCGGTCTCGGGTTCGCCCCTGGTGTTGGTCGAGAAAGTTCCTCGGGATTCCCCGGCGTGGTTACCCCTTGTCAGTTTTGCAGAAATAACCTCTGGTCATTCGGATGTGATGTAAACTCGGGCTCCCTTGTATACGTTGGCGTGCACGTAATTGAATCCTTGACATAACTATAAAAAAAGAAAGAATAAGCAGCAGTACATTACATTGGGGTATAACATTTGTTTTTTATATGCTACACGGTTTTCCTACAACTAGCCTATTTCTTATAGTTTTCGTTTATCCTTTAATTATGGTTTTGGAATGCCTTGCTAATCATACACCATAGAATGCCATCAGTAACACAAACCTACTATAATTACAATAATATATTTTGGTATGTCATTAAGGATTATTAGACATTCAATTACCTGATAATTAAGTGTAGAGATATTTAAGTAGTTGAACCTCTAGCTCAACATAATATTCGAAATTAAGAACAATTTTGGTAGATTTCAATCAATTTGGCCTGAATATTAAAATATTTTAACTCAAGTACAAAACAGATGAACTGTGTGAATGATACATTAATCGAATCCAGTACAGTGTCGGGCATTAAGTGGAGTTGTCTCCCATTGGTTATTTTTACAATTAAAGATCTCGTCTGAGTTTGACCTCCAATTGCCGAATGGAGGGTCGGTTCTTTTTGCGACATGGACTGTGCCATTCTTCAACAATAAATGGAGATCATTACCTCTGACAACACAGCGCCTGAGCATTGCGATGTTGTACACAACATCATAGTTTAGTTTGGGGGGGGGGGCTCCAACGTGGTTTTCCCTCGGTCCCGTGTATACATTTAGAATGCACGTAAAGGATCCCTTGGCAGTTGGAATTCGATATAAGAGTAGGCGATAGTACCGCTGCCCGGGCAAAATTTCCCTCATAGCACACTGTATGGCGTATGCCCGTCTTCACTAGCCCAGCATAGGAGCAGAAGAGTAGGACGTTAAACCCCATTTCATTTCATTTCCAACGTGGTTTTCATCCCTGTATTGGCCGAGAAAGTTCATCGGAATTTTCCGACCTGCTTTCCCCTTGTCAGTGGTGCAGGACGTAGGACCGGACAAAGGACAGCTGTCTAGTCGTTTGGATGGGATCCCGTGTATACATTGGCGTGCGTGTAAAAGATCCCTTGGCAGTTGGAATTCGATATAAGAATAGGCTATAGTGCCGCTGCCCGGGCAAAATTTCCCTCATTGCACAATGTATGGCCTATGGCCATCTTCATTATCCCAGTACAGGAGCAGAACAGTAGGACGATAAACCCAATTTCATTTCATTTCTTTAACTTGGAGCTAAGGTGACAGTAAACGTCCGGCCGTTTTATTTAGGGTGTTTGGATCATCTAGTGGTTTAACGCTTGTGTGTGAAATCACAAAGTTTGTCATTAGTCAAGTGGCGTGGTATGCTTGACTTGCCTCTCACTCAAAATGGCCATTCTGGCAAGTTTCGATGGAAGCCGCCGTTAATCCGTATCTGTAGTATCCGTTGCCTTATGATTTCGTGATACGCTGCGTCAATGTAGTTTTAGAGTTTTGGCAAGTCTGAGTCGCTGAGCTGAGCTTAGATTTATTACAACATGATGGCAGGTATCTACCAAGATCACCATCAGTATTAATCTAGGCCTAACCTACAAATTCCTGGAGGCAGTAAAGTCGCTCGACAATCGCTAAGCTATTAAAATTTAATGTCGAATCTTATTATAAAACTTCGACTTCGAATCGTCCGCAATTAATGGTTTCACTGATGTATCATTTCAGAAAGTTCGTAACACTTTACCATAAATCACATCATTTACAGATTTGCAAGGTCCCACCTCACTAAATTTAGTAAGTAGATCAACCAGCATGCATACAGACAGACATGAAAAACATGAACATTCCTAGAAAAACTCATCAGAAATAATGATTAAATTCCAGTCTTTATCCAGTCAAATGGACCACTTAAGGTTTTGGCACGGTTCACCTCTTACTAATGAGACGAATCATTAGTGTTTTGATGGATACTAGTGCCCCATTATTAGTTGATAAACACTGTGGATTAATATGAACAGGTCAACAAATGGGCAAAATGATCTACCCGGTTGGGGTAAAATGGTTCAGCATGGAAATAAACAAGAATCTCTCTATTCAAAAGTCCAAAGTCATAGAAGTTGCATATGGTCAAATGACAAACTCTTTGGTGTTTTACCTGACTGTTATCTATACTTGTTCACTAAAAAGTGGAAAAAACTACAGACTAAAACAGACCGGTGACCGTTAATTCTTTCCCCAAGTGCATTCTAGGTCTCTCCTACGCATTTTCTGCATGAAATTAGATAAATTATGTCTGGACTGCTGCATGAAAGTTGGTCTAATATTGGGAACTTTGCGCCCGATGTTTTGGCAAGATTGTAGGTTAGGATTAGGGTAAGCATTGGGACTAGGTCCAGGCTTGGGGTTGGGATTAGCGCTAGCATTGTTTACATCTCGTGACCTATGACGAAAAATTGAGTTGGCCTTATCATTTAGCACTAACCCGATACGGACCAGGAATTTACGCTTGCCAAATGTCTCTTATATACGTACTAGCAGAATGCCCGGGGGTCATAACTCCGAAAGGGGAAGTGGTAGACTAACGCCACCTGGCCTATATTACTCCCCGGTCCGAGCTACCCCTATACCCCAAATTTCAAACTCGGGACAGACCTAGTGTAGTCGCCAACCCCGAACAGACAAACAGAGAGAGAGAGAGAGAGAGAGAGAGAGAGAGGGAGAGAGAGAGAGAGATGGGGTTTAACGTCCACTCGGCACAAACTATGGTTCAATTTTATTTCAGCAGTGGGGGGAAAACGAACGAGGTTGGACAGGCGACCCTATTCATTGTCACGTACAACCAGGGAGTCGAAACCACGCCCGTTGACTCAATGACAGACCTTATGATACAGCGCGCACGTGCTAACCATTCGGCCATCCACACCCCGCGTTACGATTAGATTGTACCTATCTGGTACGTGAAGTTACGTTTCGATACGTTTCGATATGATCAACACGATTGCCACGACTGACTCTAATATATGATAAGACCTGATAGGATCACCACGATTACTCCACGATAAAAAGGGGTCAATGATACTCAATTTTATATGAATTGTTTGTCTGGATATAACTTTAGTAACTAGTGAAAATCAACACCAAAACCTAACTGGTACCATAGTAATGACTGATAAAATTATGCATCTTCGTTAAATGTGAAGGTATGAAATGTCAAACTATGATGTATGCATCTTCGTAAAAATGAGAAGCTATAAAAAATGGTAAATTTGTGAGTTCAACTCAATCAAAATTTCAAACTTCTATACAAAAAGTACAAAATAAATATATAATTTCTTTTTAAAACACAAATATTGCAGCAAACTGGAATTAAATACTTCCTTTCCATATTGTGATAAATTATTGCGATTATAACAGTTTCAAGTTTGTAAAATGTTCTTTGTTCACCCCATCGCTGGAGCATCCTTTGTATGGGTACTGAATACGTCCAGTGGATTAGGATACAATCTGATAAAAACACAGATCCTATTTCGTTTCGTTTTTTATAGTTCAAAATTTCGTTTTACTTGTCTTTACTACACTAGGATCTGGAAGAGTTGTTATATAATAGGCGTTCTTATTGATGTGTGGAATTAGTCAATGAAACGTTCTCTTACGGCGGCTTCTTGGCGTTCTCTGCGCGTAAACCCCTAGAAACGTCAACGCTGGTTGATTAATCATTGTCTGACGTCAATGGGCCAAAAGCCACTCGTTTGACCCCTGACGTGAACTCCCACTATAACTTGTTAGATCTTCATGTAGTATAGGCCATCGAAAGTATAAAAAAAACGAAATGAAATATTGATCTGTATTTTAATCAGATTGGACTAGGATAACACTTCTCCAAACTTTCAGTTTATAAAGTTTACCCAGGTCATCCCAACGGTTAATCATCTTATATATGGGTAGTCCATTAGACTAGAATGTTGATAAGAATACTGACATAACACTCCTGCCAATTTCAGGTTTGTGGAGTTTTTCATGGTCATCCCAACGGTTGGTAATCCTATCTAACTCATTTTATGATAGTGAATACTGCCTTTTCAAAAATATTGTGATAACACTACGTCCATTTTCAAGGTTGTGACGTTTTCCCAAGTCATCCCAATGACTGACCACCACTTCTAATCATTTGGGTACTGCAGTGAAACGTGAAGTGCCGGATTCAGACCTCCTGTTCCTTCTGTACCATATGATCAAACATACGACGATAACCATTGCCACAGCTAAGCCAATGACACATCCAATAATTAAACCGAGTGGGGAGTCTTGACCGGGTAATGGAGTCGACATACGTCCTGTCACTGTACTTGATACGGCAGTAGATGTTGATGACATTACCTCTAGATCTGATGACGTAGGCGAATACGTCGACGATGTCGATGATGAAATCGCGGTCGAAGGTTGCGTGGCTGTAGTGTTCGTTGAAATAACTGTCATTCCTAAAATACGGATCTTACTATCATCGTCGGTGTATATTATTTCCCTGGTCGTTAAATTCCCATTGTTATATCGGACCAACACAATATTGTTTCTCTGTGAAAGAAGAAGATAACTATCCCACGCCACCATTGCAGATGTCGTTTCGTCGAAAGTTTGTTTATTCGAGCCATTATAATTCATAGAGCGAAGTTTATCGCTACCCAATTTTCTATAGTAGATTATCTCTTGTGACTTATCTATTGTAATGAATAATTGTGTGAAGAGGATCTCTAATAACAGCCTTCTGTCCGTACCGTCATAGTTGCTGCGTACTAATCCTGTAAAGGAGCCCCAAAACACGATCTTTTTAAATGCATCAACGACAACAGTAGAAATAGAAGAAAGTTTACTGGCAACGCTTGTTTTAGAATGATCGACTAATGAATAACGTTTGATGTGTTGTTCTGAATTAGAGGCCTCGGCGTAGAACAGCCATTGTCTTTCAACATCCAAATCAAATGCTATTACATTCGTTAAGTTAGGTAAAATTTGTAAATCCTTTCCATGAAGAAAACTGGTCACGATACTAGTATCGTTGATGTAATACAGTCTCTGATCGGGTGGATTCCATACCAAAGATTGATACATTCCTAAAGTCCCGAACGTGTTATGTAAAGTAACGGTGTCTGTGTTCTTATCACTAATATTAACAACCTTTATGGCTTTATCATCTCCTAAACCCGGACAGAAGACTATCACAAAGGCTTCACAGTACATACACATTAAAAACATAATGGAAAGTAAATTAAACATTATAGACTGTTATAGATAGATAAAACTAAGTAAAAGATACACAATGTATATATATATATATACACATAGATGTTTTTCTAACACGCATAGACATGCTGCCGGGATATATGACGCCTGCTACATAGGCTAGTTATTTTTGTCTATTGGTGGCGGGGTGATGTGTATAAACATGCTACCGGGTATAAGAGTCATTTATTATATCAATACGAAGAGTAATTTAACGGGTAGTTCTATAGCTAATTTAATTTGAAAAAAAAACAACCTATATATATATATATATATATATATATATATATATTTCAACTGGCTGTATCTATGCCGTCATCTTTTGAAATGTAGTATAAATAACGGTTAAATTGTTAACAATTATATCTTGGGTTTATATATGTATGCCTGCATATATATATCGCTCCCTCCCTTCAATTTGCATAGAATTAAACAAATTTTAGCTTCATATTAACTTAATAGGCCAGCCTACCAGAGGTGGCGAGGGGGTGGGGTAGACCTCCTTTCAGTTAAAAAAAAGTAGTTGCATTACGGAATTGCAATATTTGGCATCGCATGCTATTTTCCTTCTGGCAGACTGGACCTTTACATTATGAAACTAGTGTCCATCTGGCAAGAGACAGCGAATAGCTTTTCCAGAGGCACGAAAACCGAGGTCTAGTGTACACATTGGCATGCACATAAAAGAAATCTTGATAATTTCCCTCATAGCACACTGCATGACGTATGCCTGTTTTCATTACCGGTCCCGTAAGCTGATATATATTGTTTTCAATACAGAATTAGGCATACAACCAACCGTGTTAACTATGTGATGTCAAGTGTAACGGAGTTCAATGCGGAAAATACAAACTGCACGTGTTTATGTGTATAAAAACTGGTTAAACTGTTAGCTTTATGAAAAGCGGTATTAGGTCGGCCGATCATTATATTTGATATAATAAACTATATAACACATACTTATGAAAACTAGCAACTAATATATTTGGGCAACGTGTCTAAGAGGTATCTCAAAGATATCGGATATTATATAGGTATGTGTTTCATTAACACCTGATACACAGTTATTGCATATGACTGTGAACTTGCCATATGCAGAAGTATAATCGAAATAAACAAGAACATAAATTTTGTTAACAGTTAAATTTATTATACTACTTGGGGGATTTTGTTAACCTTGTGCATTATCACAGCGTCTATATTAACCTTTTATTGTGTGTAATCCACTTGTATAGTGTTCTTCCTACATTTTACGTGTATATGTTCTTTTTGTTTAGGAGTGCTATTGCATTTCACATGATTTTGATATTACATGTATATATGTCTTTGTAGTTTAGGAGCTTAAATTGAAGATTAGTTTTTTGCAAACTAAATAAGTTGCCTCATTAAATAATTTTTTTGCTATTACCCACAGTTTAACCTTACCCGATCGTTAACAATACTAACGTACTAACAGCTGTTACTACTTGATATGTAATCAGGGGCGGATTGGGCCATCGGGCAATCGGGCGATCGCCCTAAGGGCCGGTCGGACACAAAATGGAAAAAAATAAGTTTGTCCAATTCGTCTAAAAAAACTTTTTTTTTCTGCTAAACATTATATGGGGGGGGGGGGGGGGTATTGGACCGGCGATGGAGCGGCAATGTTGTATGTGGCCGGTGGCTTTAACGGGCTGGTAGAATAGACTTTCTGGGCCAGGTGTGCCGGGTGTGGGCCGGAATTCGGAATCCTGCAATGGGGATTCCGAATTTCATCCGAACAAATCCAAAATTCAAAAAGCAGCTTTCATGAATTTCACTTTCGTCACTCTGTACCAATGTGTCTTGTGGCCTTCCATTACAGGGGGAATCAATTAGCGCCCCCGGCAACAAAAATGGGACATTTTTCAATGAAAATATTCCTACTTATTCAATATTCCTAACTGGTTAATCAAATGGTCAAAATTTTCTCAATTAGTCCCATTTTGTAACCAGTTAAATTCTCTTGACGATAAAAAGATAATACGTTAATTAATAATATGACGATATGATAATTTCACAGGTTGATGGTTGGAAATTACTTGTATGTCCGGGTTTTGGCCTAAATTAATCGATTTATGAGATATATTATTTGACAGAGATTATAATCAGATATGCCACCAAATCGCATATTTGGGGTTCATTTTTCAAAATTTTCCAGGGGAGAGAGCCCCCGGACCCGCGGTCAGTAAAAGGGGCCGCTCCGACACGGGAGCCCGGGCCGGTTCGCGGCCCCAATCCGCCCCTGTATGTAATTGACGATTTCTGTCAATGCTTTGTGTTCGGACTACTCGAATGTTTTCTGAATAAACTTCAGTTCTCAATATGGCGTTTGGTGTCATTTTTCATTGACTTATGTAGAAATGGGTGGTCTGGAGAACAATTCGATTATGGTTGTGATCCAAAAATCTAACTAAATATTTAAATAACTAGAAATGGTGAATTGTATATGTATTTGGTGAATTGTATATAATATGCATGTGGTGAATTGTATATAAGATGTATGTGGTGAATTGTATATAATATACACTTGGTGAATTGTATATAAGATGTATGTGGTGAATTGTATATAAGATGTATATGGTGAATTGTATATAAGATGTATGTGGTGAATTGTATATAATATACATTTGGTGAATTGTATATAAGATGTATGTGCTGAATGTATCTTTAAGTAACTATTTTATCATTATTTCATTATGTTGCCTAAATTATGATTTAGAAAAGTTTTGAATTTTAACACAGTTGAACTATTCTTATGTTGAGTTAACATTTTAAAAAAGTTGTGTTGCCCCTAGGCCAGGTCCGTTATAGAATTAAATTAAGATTATATGTCATAATGAAAGTATAAATAGTATTTTAAATTAAGGTTTTTACATTGGGCTCTATCTGGAGTATTTAAATCTTTGAGTTTAACATCCTACTGCTTTGTCCGAACTGGGCTTATGAAGACGGGCATACGCCATACATTGTGCTATGAGGGAAATTTTGCCCGGACAGCGGCACTACGGCCTACTCTAATATCGAATTTCAACTGTCAAGGGATCTTTTATGTGCACGCCAATGTGTACACGGGACCTCGGTTTTTCGTCTCATCCGAATGACTAGACAGCTGTTCTTGTCAGAACTTCCTTCCTGCATCATTGACAAGAATACAGTGCTTATAGTGTATGATCAGATACGTTAGCTATTTTACGTTTTAGGGGGGCTGGATAGCTGAATGGTTAGCACGCGCGCGCTGTATCAATTCCCCTGTTGTATGTGACAAGGAGTAGGGTCGCCTGTCCAACCTCGTGGGTTTTCTCCGGGTCCTCCGGTTTCCTCCCACTGCTAAAGACCCCTACGCGCAAGCGAATTATTCAAATAAAATTGAACCATGTGTTAGTCCCGAAATGACCTAGTTTGTGTCGAGTGGACGTTAAACCCTATTTCTCTCTCTTTCTCTCTATTTTACGTTCTGGAGAGAATTCAATCGTCCTGAACTACCTCAACGGAACAGTGAACCAGAAAAAATAGACAAAGGTTGAAGTTTAAGTAGTGAGTTTAATATGATACCGTCCAATTCAAAAAGAGGGGCGAAACATGGGTAAAACAAAGTCCAAAAAAAACCATGGCTGGTACAGGTCAATACGAAATCGTACATTTCAGCTCATATCATTTCATGTTCAAATTCAAAACGGTGAAAAAAACGCAATATCTGAATCATCCGCTGAACTCTTCTCATTGATTGAATGAGACGTTGGATCTGAGCCTGTGATGGGTTGTTCCATCCCTATTCATCACGGGTGGACCCTTCTGGTGGATTTTACGCCTAAGAATGTTCCATGCTCAACTGGATTCAGGTCAGGGATTCCTGTCTCGAAGCGCAATATCCAGTCGATTCGAGTCGATCGCCAACAGCTCAGTAGGATAGGGGCGGCGGGGTAATTATCTTATCTCCTTTTCAACACAGTGCTTGACGCTGACGGGGGAAGTCGCACGACTCTCGTAAACGCTGCATCTTCTCTGGGAAACGTACTGCGAGATTTGCCAGAACATTGACGGTCCTTTATGACACAAGTCTGTTGATGTTTTTATCAACAATCGACTAGTGGTGGTGGAGCGGGGCGGTACCCAATTGACGTCCAAATAATTTGCCATCTTTTCGCCAAATTTTGGAGGTCTCATTGTGAAATACAGCTAGCTAGAGTGAATAGTTTTAAAACTTTCCTCAATGCAATGACTGATTTAACAAACATGCTTTTCATGATGTACGGGGTTCATGCTTTCCGTCGTAGGTCCGTTATGCAGTGCACGTGCAGTTGTCACTTGTGTGTATGGAGGACATTTTCGCATTCATTTATTTACGTAATACATTTCTTTTCAGCGCATAAAAATTCGGGTGTTGCGGCATTTTGTCTCTGTGGATATATCTCTTTACCCTAGTCAAATAAAAGGAATAGGTGGGTTATATTGTACAACCCCATTTACACCAACGTAAGTCCCCATTTAGATCGGACCACGACCAATAAAGCTTCCAGTACGAGATTACACAAGTAGCGCTTGGTTAACTCTCCATGAATAAATTGACAAAACATAATTCCGATTGATATCATTTATTTCAGCGGAAAATAACTCATCTTATAGATTTATCTTAAATAGAAGCAATCCAGCTAAGGTATTGTGATACTCGGGTATACACACTAGGATAGGTGCCTGGACATCCAGACGCTCCCCATGATGTAACTCCAGCCAAATAACCATTACAGATCATAGGTCCACCACTGTCACCCTGCAGTTAAAATAAAATATTACATTACTATTACACTGCAATTAAATACCACATTCGACTAATATCACCGTCACTTTATAGTTAAAAAATTACATTACCCTGAAGTTAAAATATATTCCACTATCACAGTCATCCTATAGTTAAAATATTACATTATTGTCACCCTGGAGTTAAGTATTACATTATTATAACCCTGAAGTTAAAATATAAAGCTAATTTTACCACTAATATGCTTGTTATTAAACAGTACGTCAACGTTCTGGTATTCAATTATAGGATAATGGCTATTATACTAATCGTCATTAATATTCCCAACATACAGTTATATCATCTGTACAATATCCTATTAAAATGATCAGGGAAGTAAGGACCAACATGATATGGTTGCAGTGATGACTGTATTGATATGGAGATCAAGTATTGTCGAATTTAACAACGAATCAAAGTACAAACGTCAATGGTTATCAATGCGGGGACAGTATACTGACGACAGAATATAAAATATCTTACGTTACAGGCTGATTTTCCTGTTTCATGAACACAGATATGTCCACTGTTGATACTGCTACCCCATCTACTGGTACATTCACTGTTAGAGATTTTATTCATAGATACATATTGAAGGGTGTTTGGTAGACTACCACCACCTGAATAACAAGTTATAGGAATGGGTGCAATTATAAATCTAACAAAACAGTACTGGTCGTAAGTTTATAATCTATAAAAATAATATGTTTTTATGCTTATATATTGAGATAAGTTTCAAACAGTACTGACTCACCTACTGTTCTACCCCATCCACTGATTGTACATTTTTGACCAGTAAAACTTGATCCATATGGGGCCAGAGTAACAGTGCTGACAGCTGAACTTCCGGTATTTGCATTGGATGCAAGTCTCATAACAGAAATGTCGTTAGGGTATCCATTAGCATTACCATTGTAGTTAGGATGCTTGAAAATAAAGAAATCCCAAATGTTCAAAGCATTGCACATCATTAATATTAATCTAAAACCTGGATTTAGAAGCGCATCCATCGTGGTTGGAACACTCGATTATAAGCGGAACCTCAATCAGCACTTGATGTTCGAAAATAAAAAGAAAAAAAAAGAGAAGATTATCAAACCGCTGGAATCCATACTTACGAATGGGTAAAGGAAAATGTGCAGTTAAATTGTTACTTTTGCTTTTTACTTTTTTGGTTTGGGTTAAAAATAACATTATTGATTTCATTGGCTTTATTCGTGGAATGCGTGTATATCTGTCAGTTTTGTGTAAATTATTACTTACGTTTACAATAGAACTGATATAAATGACCTGTTCTGTACCATCATTGTTGTTTAATCTGTGGTCACCAAGAACAACTCGATATGACCCGGGACTGATAAAAATAAACAACCAGAGTCAGCATCATTGGTTACATACGTTATTAAATAATAGGTCAAGTATTTTATATTTATGTAATAGACATGATTGGGGTTTAAGTGAAACCGTCCACACTGGGATTTGAACTAGTGGATATTCTAGTCAGTGTCCTGATCTCTCGACTACCACTGCCGATTTTATCAACAACTACCTGTAAAATCACGACAAACTGAAATGAAATGAAATGAAATGGGGTTTAACGTCCTACTGTTCTGCTCCTAAACTGGGCTAATGAAGACGGGCATACGCCATACAGTGTGCTGTGAGGGAAATTTTGCCCGGGCAGCGGCGCTACGACCTACTCTTATATCGAAATCCAACTGTCAAGGGATCTTTTACGTGCACGCCAAAATGTACACGGGACCTCGGTTTTTCGTCCCATCCAAACGACTAGACAGCTGTCCTTGTTCACGACAAACTGCATTATACAAAGGATCACGACAAACTGCATTATACAAAGGATCAATTACGATACCATGAAGATGATGTGAATTAACGTGCACATGACCCAATGCGGGATTTTGTTAACCCGTACGTGTATTTAGGTGTTGAAAAACACAGTGGAACCTGGAGTCCAAGTCTGCATTGATGACAGACGTTATGATCTAAAATGTGTGACCAACCAGGTAAATGAAATCGCCAACTGTCAAAGCACCCACAATGATTTGTCAATGGTATTCACGCGTGTTCGTTAGTCACCCATGTGGTTAAAATATGTAACAAGAAAAACAATTCAAAAGAAAGAGTTAAACCTGTTGGGAGAAACACAATGGGCAGCGGTTAAAACTCGGTTGCTGGAAATCAAACTTCCACCACAGATATGAGACCAGCTGCTTCCAGAACTTCTCTGAAGAGACGCTTGCCAAGGAAATTGTCCGGCATAAGCATTGGATCCTCCAACAATTTTTTGTGATACTTCACTGGCGACAAGGCCTGCAAAAATATAATTCACATTATATATTTTATTTTCACGAAATTTAGCCAGTTCTTTTTGTAAACATTATACCTTACTTCAATATAGATGTTACACTATCTTAAAACCTTCTGCTGCTGTCAAAAAAAGAACACGTGTATCTTTTCAAAGATGGCTAACGAAATATGACTGCTGATTACATCGTATAACAGATTATGTGTATTGATAAAATTGAATGTAGATCACTTTATATGCTCACATATCTCATTAATTTATTCCTTTATTTTAAGATTCGAAAGAATTCAGATATATGCCTTTTAAAGATAGCTGTTATTTATAAATACAGTACACTGCGAAATCTTGGCCTTCCAACCGCAAACCCCTCACAAGTTTTTGTTTACAAACAAAATGGTTATATGTTGGTTTGTTATGGAGGGGCGGGGGGTGATGGATGTCCGAATGGTTAGCACGTGCGCGTTGTATCAACTAACGTGGTTTCGATTCCCCGGTTGTACGTGACAAGGAGTAGGGTCGCCTGTCCAGTCTCGTGGGTTTTCTCTGGGTCCTTCGGTTCCTCGCACTGCTAAAGACCCCTACGCGCAAGCGAATTATTGAAAAAGAATTGAACCACGTGTTAGTCCCGAAATGACCTAGTTTGTGTCGAGTGGACGTTAAACCCCACCTCTCTCTCTCTCTCTCTCTCTCTCTCTCTCTCTCTCTCCTGCTTTGTTATGTTTGGTGGCACTCTGTATTCTCTAATTGTAGGTTTCGACTCGTTGGTTGTGATTGAGAAAATCATGACGTAAATGGCGTGTAGGGGCTTGTCACCAAGACAGCGCCATTTGTACCCCACTATCTGGGGCCATAGAGGTGTGCTGGTCCGTTTAATCCGAAACACGTGTCTGCCATATCGAGAAATCTCTAGTATTAGTCTGTGATATCACACTGTGAGACAGCGGACGTTAACATCTATTATAAGTCAATCTGATTCAAGCAGGGTTAAATGGTCAATAACCCCTCCCCCTCCCAACATTCGAATCTGGGCGTGTTTATGAAATGAAATGAAATGGGGTTTAACGTCCTACTGTTCTGCTCCTAACTTGGGCTAATGAAGACGAGCATACGTCATACACTGTGCTATGAGTGAAATTTTGCCTGGGCAGCGGCGCTACGGCCTACTCTTATATCGAATTCTAACTGCCAAGGGATCTTTTACGTGCACGCTGGGCGTGTTTAACTTCTAATTGAAACACGTTTATTCGAGCACAATATCACGGAGTAAATTTTTTTATCTAACACGGGTTGCATATAGACTCGAACACAACTAATCCCGACAATTTATGCTGTAGAGATTAAAACAACTTACCAGCTAAAGCAAAGAAGCACAAAAGAAGTTTCATCTTGGTTGATTTTATCAGCCTGTATTCAGATGATGGCGATCCAGACAATGAGACATGTATTTATACCAAAAAGTCACCGTAAATACGGTTTTTTAAGAGAGGAAAATTAACAGATGTTTATTATTTTGACCGTCTTAATAAATACTTGGAATTAATTTATAATTCTGTAGTGCTTTGAAATATATATGATCTGTGTCGACACTTATGTCAATAAATCTTGTAACATACATTTTTTCTTTAAGTCTACTTCTAAATAGTAAGTACAAGAGAACCGTACTACACGCAAAAAAAAACCGACGAGACAAACATGCGGACAAGACAAACTATATAGACATTACAAGAACTAAACAACAAATATCAAATCAAGTGACTGAACCATTGTCCTGTTATTATGATACAGGCTTCACTGAAAATGATTTACAAGAAAGAAATGAAATGAAATGAAATGGGGTTTAACGTCCTACTGTTCTGCTCCTAAACTGGGCTAATGAAGACGGGCATACGCCATACAGTGTGCTGTGAGGGAAATTTTGCCCGGACAGCGGCGCTACGACCTACTCTTATATCGAATTCCAACTGTCAATGGATCTTTTACGTGCACGCCAATATGTACACGGGACCTCGGTTTTTCGTCCCTTCCGAACGACTAGACAGCTGTCCTTGCTAGGCCCTCCGTCCTGCATCACTGACAAGGGGAAACCACGCCGGAAAATATTTACAAGAAAGACGATCGACCTTAACGGTGTTCGCGTCTAGAACGTCAAACAATTTTAACAATAAGGGCGATAATTTGGATAGAATCTCGAATATCGCTAAAACATTAATAAACATGTTAAAGCGCCATTGTCCCATTCAGTCAGAAAATAACTGAAATTTATTTGACATAATTTTATTCTTACATTCACCTGCAACCAAAAATCAAACCATTAAATTACTTTTATTATGTCCATATGTTTGTTGTGTTAGGACCCTAAAATAAAGTATTCGAGCGTTAAGAATTTTCATTGAGCGAGGTTTAATATAGCAGCAGATATTTGAGTTCTTGGCCAATGAGAAATCTGCATTTTAAAAATACATTATTTAAAGCTGCATTATTTAAGGGCTAAACTTGCCCTGTAAATTATTAATTAAACATTTATGAACATGCCAAGACCATAATCAACCCTGGTTTCCATAGGGTGCCATAGTTTTTCAACACATTTAAATACGATTGGCACCTAATGATTTAATTTAAAAATGGATAATCAAGACTTTGTTTATTGTCGTAATAACGGTAGTAATGACAATAGTGACTACAATGTTCTGCAATTGACAATAACTCCGCTCAGAATAAAGTTATTCGACTAAAATTTTCAACATTTTCCCTTTTCATTATCATTTTTTAAAACTATTATAGCGAGAACTATCAGCTCTATATCAAAATCTTACACATTGCATATTTAAGTATTTGGAAACACGTTCTAATGTCTCTTTATTATGTTGTTTATACGCGACAAATTACGTAACTGAATGTGTTTAAGTGACACCCACCCTTCGTGTTATAATATTGGGAAACTGGCTGTTTAGCTAGTTTATAAGGTATTTTATAATTGGACCCAGGGCTAACAAGTTAGAATTCTGCCCTTGTTTTCTAGTCAGAGGAATGAACTTGCTTTTGTCTATGAGGGCAATGTTCCGAAAGCCATGGAATTTTAAGGGATACAATTTACAGTTTGTTATTTGAGCGGTAATAATTGAACTGCAGATTATGGTCATATAGAAATAGCACGTCGCTAGTTCCGTGAGTCCGCCTAAACTTATCCCAAGTACCTATTAAGACGGTCAAAAACAATAAACATCTGTTATTTTTCCGCTCCTTATGCACCATTTTATGGCAACCGTGTTTTACGTTTTGGATATAAATACAGCCCGTTTCTTTGTCTGGATTGCCATCATCTGAATACAGACTGATAAAACCATCCAAGATGAAACTTCTGTTGTGTATCTTTGCTTTAGCTGGTAAGTTGTTTTAATCTGTATAGTATAAATTGGCGAGGGGGTGAGTTAAGTTGCCCACTCCGTCGTGTTACTACTGGTTTCATATAAATTGTCGAGATGGGTTGGGTTTAGTTGTCTACTCCGCCGTGTTACTACTGGTGTCATATAAATTGTCGAGATGGGTCGAGTTTAGTTGTCTACTCTGTCGTGTTACTACTGGTGACTTATCCATTATCAAGATGGGTTGAGTTTAGTTGTCTACTCCGTCATGTTACTACTGGTGACATATACATAGTCGAGGTGGGTTGAGTTTACTACTGGTGTCATATAAAAAATCTACCTCGTGATACTGAGCTCAAAATAAACATCCCAGATTCGATTGTGATCATTTAACCCTGCTTGAATTATTGTCCGATTGATTATAGGGGATTAACCTTCGCTTTCTCACAGGACAGCACTAAAGGGTACTATTACCTAGGGTGATAACGCAGACAAATGTTTGGGATGAAAAGGATCAGTTTGAAAATGACAGACCACACAAGCACGCCATTGGGGCAGCTGGCTAAGCGGTATGCAAAACAGCTCAACACCACGACCCAGAAAGTGGCTGTAACATTGTCTTGGTTGCCAAAATCCCATACATACCATTTACGTCATGATTTGACCAATCAGAACCAAGTAAATTTCATATTGCACTGCAATATAACGTAAGTTTTAATATAACAGGCTTGATGACTATGGTGCGATCGATCCTGACGTTGGCTGGTTAAGTTCCTTGCGATTTTCAAGCCTTTTCCCTTGTTAGTTTAGCAGAACACAGGGTCTGAAAGGGAAAACTGAAATGCACGTAAAAAGTCCCCCACTCTTAACATTCCCGGGGTGGATTCCGATGGTGGCCTTGAAAGTTTACCCTGTATTGATATTTTAAATAATAGCTGACCTCAAGAACATGACAAACAGATGAATTTTATTCTGACAAATTGGGTATTGTAAATAGCGAATAACTAGAAATAATTTAAATTAATTAGTAAAAATAAATTGTGATTAGTTTTGCTAGCTTCCATAATCTATCCACCAATCAGAATACATGTGTTGCACGTAAGGTATATATCCGGTATATATAGTGATTACAGAGCAATCCTGGATAAATTCTGATAAAGTAACATATATAATGGGGAATTATATTTTTGCAGGCCTTGTCGCCAGTGAAGTATCACAAAAAATTGTTGGAGGATCCAATGCTTATGCCGGACAATTTCCTTGGCAAGCGTCTCTTCAGAGAAGTTCTGGAAGCAGCTGGTCTCATATCTGTGGTGGAAGTTTGATTTCCAGCAACCGAGTTTTAACCGCTGCCCATTGTGTTTCTCCCAACAGGTTTAACTTTTTCTTTTAAATTGTTTTTCTTGTTACATCTTCATTTAACGGCACGAACACACGTGCATACCATTGACGTGTCGCTGTGGGTGCTCTGACAAATGGTAATTGATATTAGAGTAGGCAGTAGCAATATGATCATAATAGCATACTGTATGGCATCTACATTTACGTTGTTGTTTCCCAGGGTGTGCTTTCTAGCACACGTTTTAGATCATAAAACGTCTGTCATCACTGCAATTTCACGGTTGGTTTTGAACTCGCATATTTTCTCCATCTCCAGCTCCCTCTGTGTTTTTCAACAGTTAAATATACCTATGTGTTAACAAAATGTTCAGCCTGTTATTCCAGCATTGGGCCGTGTGTGCGTGTTAAATTACACCATCTTGGTATCGCAACCGATCCTTTGCATTAATGCGGGTTGTCGTGATTTTACAGGTAGTTGTTGATAAAAATCGGCCATGGTAATCGAGAGATCAGGGCACTGACTAGAAAATTTCCTAGCTCGAATCCCGGTGTGGACGGGATTCACTTGTCAGGGATGGTACCTGCCAGGCTGACAAGAAACGCGTATCTAGTTGTTCGGATGGGACGTAAACCTCAGATGTACACATTGGTGTACAATTAAAGACAATTAAAAATCGACGAATAATAGGTCCAATCAACGTTGTCCGGTTAAAGTTCTCCCTCCTCGCATAGCACGCGTAACCATAAAATCATCTAGTCATTCGGATGGAACGTTAACCCTAGGTGTACAGATTTGCCTGCATCTAAAAATCCTCAAAAACGCTCAACTGTCAAAATTCTCATATTGCACGTAGCCATAGACATACAAAATACCATTATATTTATTTCTCTCAAAATACCTAATCTATTGTAATGATCGGATATTAAACCTCAATCATGTCTATTATATAAATATCAAATACTTGACCTGTTGTTATTATTTTTTAACAACGTAAATAACCAATGATGCTGACTCTTATTGTTTATTTTTGTCAGTCCCGGGTCATATCGAGTTGTTCTTGGTGACCACAGATTAAACAACAATGATGGTACAGAACAGGTCATTTATATCAGTTCTATTGTAAACGTAAGTAATTTAAATATAACTGACAGATATACACGCATGTCAGTTACAACCCATGAGTAAAGCCAATGAAATAAACGATTTTATTTTTAACCCGAACCAAAGAAGTAATAGGCAAAAGTAACAATTTAACAAAAGAAACAATTCGTAATTATATATTCCAGCGTTTTGATAATCCTTTTATTTTTTGTTTTCGAACAACAAGAGCTGATTGCGGTTCCGCTTATAACCGAATGTTCCAAACACGATGGATGCGCTTCTAGGTCCAGGTTTTAAATTAATATCAGTGATGTGCAATACTTTGAACATTTGGGGTTTCTTTATTTTCAAGCACCCTAACTACAATGGTAATGCTAATGGATACCCTAACGATATTTCTGTTATGAGACTTGCATCCAATGCCAATACCGGAAGTTCAGCTGTCAGCACTGTTACTCTGGCTCCATATGGATCAAGTTTTACTGGTCAAAAATGTACAATCAGTGGATGGGGTAGAACAGTAGGTGAGTCAGTATTTGTTGAAACTTATCTCAATATATAAGCATAAAAACCTATTATTTTTATAGATTATAAACTTGCGATCAGTACTGTTTTGTTAGATTTATAATCACCCATTCCTATAACTTGTTATTCAGGTGGTGGTAGTCTACCAAACACCCTTCAATATGTATCTATGAATAAAATCTCTAACAGTGAATGCACCAGTAGATGGGGTAGCAGTATCAACAGTGGACATATCTGTGTTCATGAAACAGGAAAATCAGCCTGTAACGTAAGATATTTTATATTCTCTCGTCAGTAAACTATACCCGCATTGATAACCATTGACTCGTGGTTAAGTTCGACAATACTTGATCTCCATATATATCAATACTGTCATCACTGCCACCACGTCATGTTGGTCCTTACTTCACTGATCATTTTAATAGGATATGGTACAGACGATATAACTGTATGTTGGGTATATTAATGACAATTAGTATAATAGTCATACCCTACAATTGAACACCAGAACGTTGACGTACTGTTTAATAACAAGCATATTATTGGTAAAATCGCGATATATTTTAACTTCAGGGTGATAATAATGTAATATGTAATCCCAGGGTGACAATAATATAATATTTTAACTATAGGATGACGGTGATATTAGTGGAATATATTTTAACTTCCGGGTAATGTAAAATTTTAACTAATAAGTGACGGTGATATTAGTCGAATATGGTATTTTAACTGCAGGGTGATAGTGGTGGACCTATGATCTGTAATGGTTATTTGGCTGGAGTTACATCATGGGGAGCGTCTGGATGTCCAGGCACCTATCCTAGTGTGTATACTCGAGTATCACAATACCTTAACTGGATTGCTACTATTTAAGATAAATCTATAAGATGAGTTATTTTCCGCTGAAATAAATGAAATACATCAATCGGAATGCCTATGAGAATTTATTTACATAATCAAATATAAACGTGGATTTAATGATTTTTTTTAAGTATTGTGTCTTCTATACATACCAGTGAAAACTTCCAGTGAAGCCTGTAACGAATCTATGGCGGACCCCCCCCCCCCCACACACACACACACACACACCCACCCACACACACACACACGTCATGAATAGCATGTTTGGGATATCAGCGATTGCACTGAGAAAAGGTTTAAGAACGTTGTGTTCACTAGATACATTTTACAACGGGACCTCGACATGTCAATACAACAAAAAGATGACACATTATCGGGACGTCAGTGCGACAACTTGCAAGACTATTGGGCAACAAAATTTGTTTAAAATGTTAAAGGGACCATCCCAATTTTAACAGTTTCAGACATAAAAGTCCGTGAACGTATGAAATTTAAGTGCCAAAATATCGAGCAATGGTGTATTTACCTTGTCTGAAAATTATGATCTAAATCATAATTTAGACAACATAATGAAATCTTTATCAAATAGTTACTAAACCATACATTCGGTGATAAATTTACCACATACATATTATATACAATTCAACCTTTCTAGAGATAATGACCATATCTAGCCTCGCAAATATTTAGTAGGATTTTTTGATCGCCACAATTGCAGAATTTTATCACCGATACTCAGTCAACCATGTTTAGTTTTCTGAAAATGTATTTTGGGCAACCGAGTGCATTTTTTGCATTGAAACAGTTATATAACAGACGTTTTCAAAAATCGTAATATATTTGAAATCTTCAAAATAGAGAAGTAGTGATGTTAATTAGTGCGGTAGGGTGATCAGTATACTTTAGCCCTCCAAGAGATCAAATTTACTCCATGAACAGGTAAGCTTTCATGGACCGAACTAATATGGCCACTGGTGATGGCAGAAGGGACCGTGATGTATTGGACTGTTAGTTTACCAAAAGTTTTAATGGACAGGCACCACGTTGTTTTAGGGGTTTTTTTATTTACCTTTCAGGACAGTTGATGTAGATATTTCTTTTCGAGTGTTTTCATAATGAAATACCCTTTTCGATACGTAAAAGTCCTTACAATATAGTTGTCATTTCAAAGAATTTGGGATTGGATAATGATACATACGAAGGCGTCACATTAAGTGAGCAAGAAATTGACCCTATATAGTTGTCATTTCAAAGAATTGGCGATTGGATAATGATACATACGAACGCGTCACATTTAAATGAGAAAGATATTAACTCTATATAGTCGACACTTTACACGCAAAAAGTTTGTTGCCGTTGGTAACTCCGATCCCCGCTTAGAAAATCTTCATTACTAAACAATCACGTAAAAACCTGTATCTTGCAGTGTATTAAAGGAGCTAAATCTCTAATATTTGGGACCTAGAAATTAACACAAATGGGTACAACGCATATAATAATGTAATATGAATGTATATAAACTGATTTACATTCAATCGTTTCCGTTTTTAATGTAATTTCTAATCAGTTATGTTCGGCGATATACGCCAGAAGTCTCAATCGAATGGCAATCTCTAGCGTCTGGTTATTCCAGTCTGTACCGATAGTATTTATTGCGCATGCTCTCCAGATAAGAATATGAAGTCACCGCTTGATATGGCTTGTGGAATATGTCTAGCCTTGTTATTCGAGTCCCTTGTTACAAATGGCGCTGAAACGCATTATGGTACAAGTAGTGTACCAATGGTAAAATTTTTATTATGTCTTAAATATTGGATATCAGAAGCCCGTCTTTTCCCGGTAAGACCACAACATCAATTTAAATTGATAAATAATTCGAGATTTCAATGTCGAAGACTTTAGATCATACTGAGTTAGAGACTTGCCTACTTTCAATATCCATCATATGAGTGGTTAGCTGCATGAATAAACACCATGGACATATCATACTATCATACTAAACAAAGGCGTTTTTTTAGGTCAATAGCGTCTAAAATATTGGAAAAGGTGCCTGGTAAGAAGGGAAAGAGTCTTCATGGATTAAGGCACAAGTTTTTGTGCGTTATTTACAAACGTTCACAATTTATGCTGTTATGCAGCTGTGTATGCCCATGTGATATTTGTGGTTACATAACATATACTAAACAAGGGCGTTTTTGTAGGTCAATAACGTATGCTCATGTGATATTTGTGGTTACATGATACATAAAATTGTATAGCTTCACTAACCAACACATGGGCGTTGAATTTCAGTCGCCCTGTATATAAATTATTTATAAATTACATTTCAAACAGTATATTAACAAGTTGCGCTAACACATTATCAGATATAATCAGCTCATACACAAAAACACATTAAATATGTCCAAAAATAAAACGATTCGTGTTATGCTTTCAACTAAACCAAGCCATAGAAGGATTTCGATATCACATTCATTATAATTTACATGGGCAATTTTCTGTTTCTACTAATTCTTTTCTGATAGACAGACCCTACCGTACTATTACTGTGCCTCAGTTCGTCGATTGACATAGCTATAGTGGCCAACTAGCCCTACATATACACAGCAATTAGACTGTAGAATCCCAACAACAGCATAAGACTGGAAAAGATGACATGGGGCCAATTCTGAGAAAAAGAACGGAGTTTCATTATTAGCCCTCTGATGGATGAAAGGTCCGAGGAAAGAATATCCCATTTTATACAGAAGTGGGTCTGGATTCGCTAGGTGGTTTTTGGTATAAGGGAGACCACTTGGGGGCTGGCTTTTCAGTTCTCAGACACCATCATGCCTTCTAGAAGTTGTGGGGGGAGGGAATGGTTAGCACGTGCGCGCTGTATCATAAGGTCTGTCATTGAGTCAACCGGCGTGGTTTCGATTCTCCGGTTGTACGCGACAAGAAATAGGGTCTTTTGTCCAACCTCGTGGGTTTTCTCCGGGGCCCCCGGTTTTCTCCCACTGCTAGGGACTCCTATAAGCGCAAGCGAATTATTGAAATAAAATTAAACCATGTTAGTCCAGAAATGACCTAGTTTGTGTCGAGTGGACGTTAACACCCCTTTCTCTCCCTCTCTCTCTTCCACACATTATGATTTGTTTTTAATTCGCAAGGTCAGTAGCAATTGTCTCTATTATTATTTTAGTTTTAGAGATTCGTGCATTTTATTAAATGTCAGCTTTTAGGATCGATTACGTTGATTAATTTCATTAATGAAATATCAATTATCAGTTCACCAAACGGTAAAATCCCAACTTTTATTGATGCAAGTTATAAATTCTGTGTGGTTTATCCAAATATTCGAAAATGAATGCTTAACCTGACTTTTAAAACCTAATTCTTAAGCATCACCTTTGTTTCTATTAGTAATAATAGCAAATGGTAACGACGGTGTCTGTTGATATGGGTAAATAAATGAACCTAAAGCTCACCATACTTTGGGTTTATTTGTTGGATTTAACTCTTGTTTCATTGCCGAAAAATTCGCAAAAATGCCATAGACATCGGAAAGACATCTAAAATCACGACAAGTCCTTATAGACATCCCCGAAGTGTGTGATTAACTTTTCCATCTCAAACAATTTCAGTACAAGATTAAATGTCGCGTAGTGTGATGTGGATTTAAGCATGGGGTCGTTAAAAGCTCACCGGGAAGATTATTTAATATTTTATTTTTGGTGCACAAACGAAATGTAGACGAACGAGAACAGGACAGCCATCTGAGCAACTGTGAGAGAACGAAAGAGAAGACTTTTGACCAAATTAGATTTTTATTTACACAGTTGATCTTATTTCCTGTGGCTCGGTGTCAACAATCAAGGGCAATTATTATGTCATCACTGGCATTCGTCAGATACATTGTTTGGTTCTGCCATGTTGGCGGTACCTCGGATGATTTGCGAACCTTACAAAATGCACTCTTGACAAATTATAGCACTTCTATAAGGCCACGTTACAATCACAGCCAAAAGATTTGGTTGAACTGAACGAGATCCAGCAATATTTAACTGTATCCTGTTCCTTTTCTTTGAGTTGGACAGACGAATTTTTAAAATGGGTTCCAAGTCTCTATGGTGGGAGCAATAAGATGCAGTTTGATTCTTTTAATATATGGAAACCATATGTGAATATAGTAAGTTCCCTCGAGGATGGACACATGTTTGGCGAAGATCGGTACCGACTAACTATCTATCATGATGGTCAAGTCGCATGGAAACCAACCAACAAAATAACGGTGACATGTTCATTGGACGTATCCATATATCCATTTGATACCCAGGAGTGTCAACTAACGATTGCACCTTTGCATTTAACTAGCGAGGAAGTTCAGCTTCAGCATAATGATGAATTAACAAATTATTCTGTATTTAAACCCAATGGTGAATGGAAGCTGATCTCTCCCAGTGTCAGTCCTAAAGAGGATCACGGCATATCGTTTTTAAAACTATCACTTTAAATTCAAACGGAGAAATATGTTAATTTTGGCTACCAGATGATTCTAGAGAGAAGACGTCTTTTTTCATCACAGTTTTGTTTGCACTTGCTGTGTTTTTGACAACCGTGAGCAACCTTCTCCCACAAACATCTTCAAAGTTGGTGTTTATAACAGCCTAGATCAGTTGTCTGTTAATGCTGAGTGGTCTGGCGGTTCTAACCACTATTGTTTTGCTGTACAAGAGAAAGAGGAATGCGGATTGGAAATGTACATGCCAGAATAAAATTAAGGACGAGATTTCCCAGACGAACAAGTGGTCAAGGGGAGTGAAAATCATCAGTAAAACAATGCGATGCAAATCAGACCGCTACCGCGGAAGTTGTTGTACAATGGATATACTGTTATTCGCTGTGTTCTCCACAACTTGGTGTTCAGCGACCGTGGTCTTCTTTATGACTGTTCTAGATAAACAGTTCGGTGATAAGATTGGAATGTTGTTTAATCTCAATTCTTTGATTGACATGAACATTTGCGAATAGAACAAAACAAACAAACAAATTATAAAAGTATATTATAATGTTTAAAGACATGGATTAAAATGTGTTATTATTTATTAAAAATAAAAAAAAAACAAGTACGAACAAGTATAGGCTAAATAGTGTAATCAGCAAATGGACTGATCACCGTGTACAAAATATATAACAAACAGTGGTAACAGGTGTCCGGAAGAGTAAGCTTACTCTGCAAACAAGTAAGCTTATAAAGATTAATTAGATTTGAATTGCCAAGATTAAAACGAGATATATGGGTTAGAAATAGATCATGTTTAAACTAAATTAAAGACATGAAAATCAACAGCAAACAGGCTTTTCCCAGAAATCACCGTATCGTGAACATTACATTTTAATTTTAAATTAAGACTACAAGTTAGTTTCGTTTATTCTTCTAATTTGTCGCACAAAATTGTATGCGTCATAAAAATAATTAAAACGAACAGTAAAACGGGTTGTGCTGGTTTGAAAAGTTAAGGACGAATTAACTTTTAGGATATTGTACAACTAGTATTGTACAAATAGTAAACTATTCAAATAAACGTTGTCATTGTCAGGTTTTCTAGAATGACTAAGCATTACCGGCATCGAGCTGCCAAAGTGCTGTTTTCTGGGGGTTGTAGCTTATACCAACACTAACGACGAAAACTCAGATCAATAGTTAAAATTGTACTTTTAATAAACGAGTGTCCAAAACTGGCTAACGGTCACAATAACGAGATTGGTATCGCTAGTGCGAGCCGGTCACCAGACTAAAGATACAGTAGAATATAGAACATATATACAAGCCTAGGATAAAAATAATTATATAATAATATTTGATCAGAGATATTAAATTGTACATAGGAAACAGATGTTTAATACAGAAGAAGATATCGACATAGCAAGAACGCGTGTTAACCATAATTACGTAATATATATCGTTACATTAAGTATAAACCTAAACAGTTAAAAGACCTGAAAGATTAGCGCGATATCAATTGTGGTCACCTTTTCGAGGATAGCGAACACTATCTTTTACACTGTCCAAACTTCAATACTTTTCGACGAAAAACCATTTCTACATTACCTGATGAGTATAAGAACAGCATAACTCTACTCTATGGCTTGCATGACTCCACAAACGAAATTAATAACCTTATCTTTACAACAGTTCAATCATACTTCAATTTATCTAAACGATTTTAAACTTCAATACTTTTCGACGAAAAACCATTTCTACATTACCTGATGAGTATAAGAACAGCATAACTCTACTCTATGGCTTGCATGACTCCACAAACGAAATTAATAACCTTATCTTTACAACAGTTCAATCATACTTCAATTTATCTAAACGATTTTAAACTATTATTGTTGTTGTTATTATTATTATTAATATTATTATTATTATTACATACTATAATACTTTAGGTGTACTCAACTAAGTAAGGGTTGTATATATTGTATATACTGCTTTTCATTATTAGTATATAATTTGTATTGTAAATAGGGATAGGGGTCTGACATAGGCATTTTGCCTGTTCCCCAATTTCCCATTCATTTATAGTGAATAAAATATGTTTATAAAAAAAAAAATATCAATTCGGACATTGGTCAATTGCTATTTTGACCAATAGTAATAAAATATATACAAAGATACACTATAACAGAGCCACACCTAATTCGTTATATATCCATCATTCTGTTTTATTCATTTATGTAATTGGTTAGCAATACATCTTTTATCATGAATGCTGGAGTTGCTGCTGCAGAAAAGTAGGACGTTAAACACCATTGAATTTAAAGTCGCGACAAGTCGATGAAGGATTGCTTGTGGTATGCTTCTACACTCTCACATTTGCAATCACCAATTTGTAAACTGGTCTCAGCATATGAACCCTGTCGATATTAAGCGCTATACACACCCCTCCCCTCCTCCCATCCCTGCCGAAATCCTAGTGATAGCGATAGAGGCTACAGTTTAAATTTGGTATTTTTTATAATTTGGTGTGCAGCTCTGCGATCATTAGGGGATAAATCGTATCGATATTAAGCGTTCCATGACCTTCCATACAGGAATTATCCCACCCCTTGCCGAAAAACTTGTGAAAGAGATACAGTCACCATGTTAGTGGCTACGATTCAAATCTGATATGAAGCTGTGGGGCCATGGGTGGATGAACCCTATCGACATTCAGCGTTCTGTGACTTTTCGGGATTCCACTCCCTTTGCAGAAAATGTTGTGAACGAAATATATAGTTTTTAACAGATTTTTTAAGCTTGCAAAAATGTTATTATTTTTAATGCAAAATTATTTTTATTGCAAAATGTTTTTATTTTTATTGCAAAAGTGCTATTATTTTTATCGCAAAAATGCTATTATTTTTATTGCAAAGGTGATATTATTTTTATCGTAAAAATGTTATTACGAAAATGGCTCACTCGACGTTCTACTTTTGCCGTGTAATTTGACATATTACTATTAGTTCTGTCAGTTGGACAGGCATGTGTGTGCTGCTCTTCTCTTTTTCATATTTTTAATCCTCTACCCCATACCCCACCCACACCAACATAATTTAAAGGTTAAGGATATTATTAAATTCCTTTTGACCTTGAATGTCGTTATGCAATATGCATCTAAACAAATTCTATTTATAGACTGCTGTATACAAGGCTCAATGTGTGTGATATAAAAGATATTATTTTCTATATCTAATATGACAAGCTACTTATTTTAATCTCTATCCACGTGTCAGAAAGAATAATTGTTAACGCGCATGCTCACATACTAATATTTGCACACGGTCCATAACCTGGACTGTATTTGGTCGTTCTCTTAAAGAGGATTAATTAATTTTATTAGTTTTCGTTTCGTCAGTTCCAACTTTCAATGGAATCAGAGGAGGTGAATAACAACAATAATAAGGAGGTGGGTACCGTTGTTATCCTAAATATGCAACAGAATTAATATCATAATTTGTCTTTTTTACGTGCCACGCCCATTTGTTGGAGTCGTCAAATGACGTCTGTTGATTTTGGATATTACTGAATACTTAATTTTTCCCATCGTTTACGTTCGGTGAGATTGCTTTTAAAACGTCAAACAGTTTTTAACATTTGGTAAATAATACGAGATGATGTTGGAGCGCTAAATAATTCATTGCGGATGTAAATATTGTGATCTATTCACTCAGGCGAAACTGGGAATACCTGTTTCAAACGCTCTGGTAGCTGCGCACCTTTGCAAGGCGAAATCTTCCACTGATGTAGGTATAAAGTGTAGTATGCAAAGCCAAAATTAAAAGCAAATGCTCAATTACTTTGGCTGAAAGTTCCAAATAAAAATATTGAGACTTTCAGAAATAATCACAAGGTTCGCTTAATGAGGTTACAACTATTTAAGGATTTAAATTGTTCGATTGTATAGGTGACTTGATAATCGGGACGATCAGTTATCGCTATAACTTCGTCAGGCATATATATGAACAAGGTTTTTACTATAATGCAATCTGGGTACGCATCGGCGAAATATATCACAGTTGGGTTGTCCATGGAGGTTAACCTGTTCATTCAATAATGGGATCGTCTATAAAGCTAAACGACACTGAATAACAATTGACTGTACCAAACAAGAGTTGCGTCAACTCGAAAGACGAGTGATATAATATAAGGGCAGCTCGATCCGCGGACTGACATCGGATTGGTGGCGTTCCACTACCCCTTCTGGTAATTCTACTTCCGATTTCAGGGCACTACCCGTGTAGGGGATCGCGTGGCTAAGTGGGTAAGACGCTAGCATGTTCGATCCCTGCATTGGCCGAGAAAGTTCATCCAGATTTTCCGGCGTGGTTCTCCCTTGTCAGTGATGCAGGAGGGAGGGGCTGACAAGGAAAGCTGTCTAGTCGTTCGGATGGCACGAAAAACCGAGGACCCGTGTACACATTGGCGTGCACGTAAAAGACCCCTTGGCAGTTGGAATTCGATATAAGAGTAGGCCGTAGTGCCGCAGTCCGGGCAAAATTTCCCTCACACTGTATGGCGTATGCCCGTCTTCATTAGCCCAGGTTAGGCGCAGAACAGTAGGACGTTAAACTCCATTTCATTTCATTTCATTTCACTACCCGTGTAATAATTGTTAATTATTCTAGCCCCCCCCCCCCCCGCATACACACAAAAGTGCTCGCAGTGCTTGGCAAGCATATCGCCATATCGCCATAACGAGTTTTTAGCTATAAATTATAACTTAATGTTTGAAAAAATGAGTTTTTAAAAAGTTTCTTGATTGAAAATAAGGTGGTGCATTTGCGGTCAGATCTATTACAAAAGTTTGGTCAAAGGTCACGAGATATAAATAGGGCTAGCGCTAATCCCAACCCTAACCCTAACTCTAGTCCTAAAGCGTTCCCTAACCTACAATCTCGCCGACAATCACGTGCATAACCTTATTTACATCTCAGCAACCTTGGCTTTAAGAAATAGATCTAGCCGTGCGTTGCCGTTGGTTGGTTGGTTGGGGGTATTACTGGACGATAACCGAAAGTTGTCACCCTATAACTTGGTACGTTCAGATGATAAACAGATTTCGGTCGCAGATGTGTTGATGAAATGCAAAAAATGGACCGTGCCATTACAAACTTAAAAGAGTGGGGAGATTAAAAATTTTTGTAGCTGCACAAATACGCGGAGGCTTAGACCCGCATAGCCTTTATTATTATTATTATTTTTTATTATTATTTTACTGTTACCTTTTTGTTGAAATTCTACGTAAAATATTATCACCAGAAAGCCTGGCTGGCTACCAAACTATAAATATTTTCCGTTATGAGCGAATTAAATTAGTAAATGCACGACCAAGACAAATACATTGCCCAGAAATGTAGTTCTATTGACAGCAATTCCTGGAAGATATAAACAGCAGAATCCTCGATTAAATTGGGACGTTGAAATTTAAATCGAAGTTTACATACATTTTAGTTTTTTGTTAAGTAAACTATACAATCCCTTATCTACCTCATTTTGTTTGTTCTTTTTGTTTATTACAATTTTAATGGTCAATACAGTTCGTTGTAGTTTCGTCTGCTGTTATTGATTTGTAATGACTGGCACTAAGATCTACACCCGTTGTAACATAAATGGCCTGGCCAGACCAGGATCTTAATCCAAGTGATCCAGTGTAAGAAAACAAAGGCAAAAACCGACTGAGTACGATCGATGTAGTACCATCAGTCTTCTGTCAGACGTGGAGAGCGGGTGATCCTAACCGGCCGCCATATCCTATGCATCTTTTCTTTCCACATATCTTAGTAGCCTTGTGATCGTCTAGAATTTGTCTCTATTTGTCTTTGCTTCTGCTTCACGTTGTGTATTTACTTCTTTTCTTAATACGTTTGTCTTACCAGGAATAACAATGCAACAGTTCGTTTTTACATTTTATATATCATAGCTGATTACATATGGTACAATGCATAGTAGAATAAAGACATTCTCTCTAACCCGCTCTCATGCGGCGAGTCTGCTGATGGAAATTCCTACATCTTCTCCCTACGAGAACCACATGGCTGTCTACCCTAGAACGCGCATTCTATTAATTATATATTCTCAGATTGACACCCATTAATTATTCTATTGGCTAATTATGATGTAATTAATCATGTGATTGGTCAAACTAAACCAAATGACGCAATAGGTAAATTTCCAGTCAAATGTTTTTTGACACAATCTACCCTTGAACTTAGACCCTCTTTCCTGTTATTCTCACACTATTTCATAAACAATTAATTTGCGTTTTAAAAAAATTCATACCATAGCTAATATACTAACAATAGATAATGTTTTGTAAAGATACAAATATTTTCTAAACCATCTTATATCTCTATGCCTTGTCTATAAATATAAAAACTATTGTTTTAGTAGACAGGGAATAAATTGTAAACACGTACTTTTGTTGCTAGTGCGCATGACTTGTCTGCTCGTTGATAAGGAGTCCTGTTATTGCATTTATTATGTGAATTCTATCAACTTCCTCTGAAAAGGTATACATCTTTGATTTTTCAGGGAACTACTAACATCTTTAACATCAGTAGTAAGGTAAGAAATTTTATATATGGTCACGCTTACATCTGCCATTTGCGTATAGAATTGGTGTATAACTAAAGTCTTAGGTTGTATTAATAAGTACTTTAACATGTTAACGTATATATATAAAAATGCACCAGTCCTCCGAATTACATCGGGGAGACGGGCATAAATCTACGGGATAGGGTACACAACCATCGACGGGATTGTAATATTGAAAATGGGCCCTTATTTGTAAATAGACATATCTTTAGATGTGCACAATACCTACAAGTAAACTTCAAATTTTCCCTTTTTATAAAATTAAAGCCGTTGACATTTTACGAAATAATATGTTCCTCGACTTAATGGTCAATAAGTAACACTTGGCCATTAACTTCATTGATTTTCTTACATCTATCCCAGGATTATCTTCCACTCGTGTGTACATTTTTCCATTAGTTACCGATTTACTATGTAACCATAGACAATGGTAACTATAGCCAGTTAAAACCAGTGCTTCTATGTAAATATGTATAAATATACTACTATACTGTCCATGTTTATACAATGGCATTATTTATGAATAGTCCCAAGACGGACGAAAAGTACTTTAAAATGTTAAAATATTATTAAACCAGTGTTGAAATCAGTTTGTGTCGGCATACCTTTTATCTTTTCGTCGTTTACCGTGAAAGTAAAATTCAAGTATACTATTCAAAAAAAGTAGGGGATATTTGATTTTGGGGGCATAATACTAAAATATGCAAATGACTACGAAAAAAGTCACTATAGAACCTAACAGAAGAAACATTTCCAGTTACATGTGACGCCCAAACGCACCAATAGCTACCGCATGGAATGCAGGTGATGCTTGGGATCATCATGGGGGTCCAACCCAAGATTTGCACGACTCTGACTTTGAATGTTACAGTCATTGTGGCATTGAATTCCAGGGTGGAAACATCAGTTTAATTGTTTTAGTGACCAGAAAACAAATTTTGATATGCGTCGGCTTACCCAAAATGAAAGGTTACGTGCCCTTGGCATGCTACAGATCGGCACAACACAGGCGGTTGTGGCGCGGACGATGAATGTTTCTCAGTCTGTCATAAGCAGGCTATGGTCCAGATACCGTGATACACAATCTGTACAGGACAGACCACGCTCAGGTCGACAACTCAAGCTCAGGTCGACAACTCAAGCCCAGGATCGATTTATCCGTACCTTGGCCTTGAGAAATCGTGTCATCACCTCAAATCAGATCAGCAATGTGATGTTTTCAGATGAGTCAAGGTTCACTGTTGATTTTTTGGACAGACGTAGGAGGGTGTGGCGTCGTCGAAACGAGCGCTTCCAAGACGTTAACATCATCAGGCATGATCGATTTGGGGGTGGTTCTGTTATGGTGTGGGGAGGCATCACTGTTGCTGGAAGAACGGCTTTACATGTTGTTGCAGGGCGTGTTACAGGCCAGTACTACCGGGACAACATCTTGGCAGTCCATGTTGTGCCGTTCGCACGACGTCATGGCCGCCGTTTCATCTTCCAGGATGACAACGCAAGATGTCACAGGGCCAGGATCGTTACAGGTTACCTCCAACAACAGAACATCACCACATTACCTTGGCCAGCACTGAGTCCCGACCTCTCCCCCATCGAGCATGTCTGGGACATGCTTGGACAGAGGTTACGTCAACGTCAACAACGTCCTGCCAATGTCCAAGAACTTGCTGCTGCGTTGCAACAGGAATGGGACAATCTGGACCAAAATGACCTTAGACGTCTCATTAGGAGTATGCCACGTCGGATCAATGCTTGTTTGGCAAACAGAGGAGGATTTACCCGTCACTGACTTGGTTGTGATGCTGTGGTAACTTTGCTGTTTGACCCCGGGTATCATTTTACCCTTATAATGGTCAGTCTGTGCCTTACTTAGTCTAACGATCATTTGGAATAAATCGATGAATGTGAACTTCATTTCATTTTGTCATTTGTTTCTTCGTCAGTTTCATTAGGTGACTTTAATAACACTTAAAAATCAAATATCCCCTACTTTTTTTGAATAGTATATTAGAGAAAAAACACTACAAATTAAATTTTGGCTAGTACTTTCATCGTTATCAAACGAATCGTCAGAGTTAGATCGTTTTATATATATATATATTATATATATATATGTTTACAGTGACTGATAGTTCCCGCCATGTTAATAAACGATGAAAGCATTTGTGCGTCTTCAGATTTGTTTTGTTCTTCGGGCACAAAACAAATTGCATATGAAGTGCAAATTATTTTCTCGTTTTACAATGTAACATTGTTATTGTTGTAGGAGTCATCTGTTCAGATTGGCGAGAAAAACACCATGATGTCCGAAATGCCGGAGGGATTGTCAATCAGAATGGCGAATATTGAAAAACAATTCTTAAGCCAGACAAAGTTGATACGTGTTCAACTTTCGGAGATGAAAAGATCAATCATCAGCCATTTGACAACAAAAATTCGAAAAAGTCAAAGAAAGATGAAACAGAAGATTCGGTCGGAGATAGAAAGACTCGGGAAGAAGAGGGGTAGGCAGAAGGTGAAGACGGTTATAGCAATGATGAAGCGGAGGGAGAGGCAGATGTGGACGAGGAAGTTTGTGAAGATGCTTACAATGATGAAGAAGAGAGAGAGGGAAATGGTGAAGGCGGTCATGGTGATAGTGAAGATGATGATGCACGTCCCTAAAGTCATCTGTAATTTAAAGATGCTTCGGAGGTAAGTTGAATCAAAATGGTCATCCATTATTATTATCAAATAAAATATCTTTCTGCCTAAACTAGACAAAGAGTTGAAGAAACATATTTTAGCTGAAAGAAGTGTAAAATTTTAGAAAAACAGGGATGCGTCTCTACGTCAACTATTGTGTTTTTTGTATTTTTTTTTATCCTCTGTCACCTATAAGAGAACGACGGGGATGCCAATTCAACAGTACCGTAGGAACATACGAGACAGAAATTGTAAATCCAAATTTTCATGTGGAAGAAATTTTTTTTAAATTTCGAATCTGTGTTCCGGATTTCATCAGCTGTCACAGTTGTCGGTAATAGGGTGTGATATAAGCACTTTCTATCTTTTAGCATTTCTTTTTAGGTGAGAAAACAAGAATACCATGGTTGGCTGCTACCTAAGGCGCAATGAGTACGGTTGAAGATGCGTCTCAGAAGTAAACGTTATAATATACGCTCGCGTTTGAGTAATAGCGCCGTAGATGATTGGTGCTAGATAGCCCACAATTATAATGTTCCTCTGAAATGGGAGAAAGGGTGTAAAATAAGGCCCACAGATACGGTAACATTCCCTTGTAATACAAAAAGAGCGTTAAAGAGGTAGTCATTCTTTAAAGTCTATGCTTATCTAAAATAAAGTTCAAATTTAAAAGGGCGCAGATTTTTAAAAAAAAATATATCGCAGTTTCTCGAAAACTTTCATGAATATTTAATGAAACTGGACGTATTTAATAAAAGGTATTACTCACATATGTTTCCATACTTTTAAAATTTCGTTCCAGCTAGGTTTTGTGTGTTTCGCAGGTTTCCTTGGGTCGCTTATTACAAGGAGTCTCGACGACGATATAAAGCGTTATAACATTTTGTTAACTTGTTTACCACGTTGCGATTGCCTAACGTTATATCCAAACAAACAGTTTCACAATACGACGG
Organism: Patella vulgata; assembly: GCF_932274485.2. NCBI lineage: Eukaryota > Metazoa > Mollusca > Gastropoda > Patellidae > Patella > Patella vulgata. The sequence goes on along the minus strand of NC_065884.2, from coordinate 60,054,656 downwards.
ATTTTTTTTTTTTTGGTTAAAAGCCGAGCTCGTAGGATGAGTGCCTCTTTAAGCCCCACGTAAATAGTGGTAATTATAAGTCATGAAATGGGATTACGTATTATGAGCACAAAATGTTGTTCTGCGTTAAAGAGGATGTCACCCTTTTCAAATTAATGACCAATGATTGGACAGATTTCACCATTTATCACTAAAACAAAAATATTACTGGCCACACACGAAACTTTTGTCTGTGACTTAAACAATTTTGCGAACTGGAAGTTGTTTCAGATAAACAGGGTGAGATCCTTTTTAAGCCCACGTCTAAAGTGGAAAAATTCATATTTTATTATGATTATAAATGGAGCAATATCCCCTTTTATATGGGAAAACCAACCTGGAATAAAAAGAAAAACAAATCTTAAATAATTAGTCTTTTGTTTTATGTTTGTACTATTTTCTCAGTCTCAGTTCTCCCTATCATCTTATGGGCTTGCCAGCAGTTAAGATTAAACACTGATATTGTTAAGAGGTACAAGTACAATAAATATATGTTTAGTTTTATCTACCATTTACATTTGGATTCCCGTGAGTGGTTGTGTAGGTAGGGCATCCAGTGCACTGCTTTGCCCTGTAGCCTATATTGTAAGACAGCCCTGATGCAGCGCAATTCCACTAGGCCAATATCACTCCCCGACTTCGAGCTGACACAATACATAGGCGTACGAACCAGGGGGAGAGGGGTCAATCTAACTTTTCAGGTAGTGAACAAAAAATAATATAATTATCAAAATAAAGTGCCCGAAATAAAAAACTAATTATACTTTGCTTTTATTTTAATACTGCGAATTTGTTCTGAATTGACTACGGATTAAGATATTTTTTTCTGGAGCCCCCTGCTTTGTGCAACATTTTTCGGGCATCAGTTAATAATTGGATGAGTAAATTTATGTCGGCATAGAGAAGGATTTCGGTTGCAAAACAATTGGACAACTTTGAAGCTACTTAACTCACGGACAAAAAATGCAGAAAAAAATGCATTTGCCGCAGTAAAATTTTTAGCCGGCCGTAACGATTCATTTGTTGTTTGGAATTCAGGTTAGGCCAATTTGCACCACGTTAAAGTTGCTGTGTTCACGGGATGGAACAGTAGGAAACGCGTTTGTGGCCGTTAATCGCCCCCACCGGAACATTATAGTAAATTGTTTGTGCTTCTATTGAAAAAAGGACCCAAAATCCCTTTTTAATTGTCATGTGTTATTCAAAGCTAACAGTGTAAACAGACACCATACCGGAACCTGGCCGGAAAATCCGGATGAACTTTCTCATTTGACAGAAGAGTTCGGCATTCGGATGTCAAAGAATAATTCGACATATGGATTGCAAAGGGTCTTTTGCCTTCCTTTTTTGATATTTGCAGCTGTAGGCTGTTTTTAGCCAGAACCTCTTTCATCACTGTTAAGAAGGAACGACGCCGGGAAATCCAGATGAACTTTCTCGGCCAACACGGAATCAACAGGTTAGCGAGCCAACATCTAACTGACTGAGCCACCGTGACTCCTCCTATTATATTAAGTACGCTATACTGCATTTGGGCGGGGTGGGGTGGGCGATTAACGCCTGCGCGTTGGATCAAAAGGTCTGCCATTTACTCAATTGGCGTGGTTTTGATTCCGCAAATAACGAAAACGAATTACTCTTTGCCATTCGGATGGCGAATATCCTCTGCGAAAATTGAAAGGTAATAAATGAATTTAACGTATTAATGACCGAGATAATGGAGGATAAAAGAAAGTATTGAATTGGTTGTATCTTTGGTTTAGTGATGGAACGATTACATTTTCGTTTGGAATATTAAGCAGAAAGTTGGTTGCTAGGACTGCTGAAAACAAAATCAGCTATCAGCTATCTCCAAACTGACCGTGTCTGTACCCACTTCACGAAATAAATCAACACTTGTCACACAAATCCAAAATGTTTAGTAATTTCAAATCTCTTGATTTCATAAGGACGTCTATTGTGCCATCAGCTATTCGTCGACCGATCCACTCTGGGGTGGGCAGAAGCACAGCTCTGTGAATGGCATTCATCTAACTATCACAATACAGCTGCGTTCACACTGCATTCGCATTCAATGGGAATTCCGGAGACCGGTCGCCCGAATTCGGGTTGGTTTTTCCCGGTTTAAAAGCTGTGCGTCACATTACTGTTTATTCGGATTGAATTCAGAATGAAACGCGCCACACTGAATGCGCAGTGACGATCATTCATATCCAAGATGGATGCGCCATTGGTGATCTTAAGTTGCTTATGTTTAGTTTCCTGAGGCAATCAAGGCTACATCAGCGACGCCGGGTCTTTCATCTTCGACACCTTGCCATGCAGCGCCGGCTACGATTATATGGTAGCTAGAATTATTTAATACTTTCTAAATTAATTAATCTAATCCGTGTAACAATATACCCATACATTTCTAGAATTGAGAAAACGATCTGAGGTGGGGAAGCAAGAGTGCAAAAGATATACCCACTTTATAAGAAAATGATTCTTTTTTCAAAAAGAATCTCGACAAACCAACAAGACCCATCCTGTACATGTTGGGGTAGGATTAAAAGAAACTTGAAAGTTGAAATTCGATAAGACGTTAACGTATATGCATGGGTGAGTTTGGGGAGCTAAAGCTAGATACATCATATCATATCCTAATAAGATGCAAGGAGTTAAAGCGAGATGGAGCCTTCTATTGCAGATGGCATTCACCTTGATAGTTAGATAGGCTATATAACACGTGTCAAGTTCAAAAATTTCAGACATAGGTAAGCAAGACTATTTCTTGATAGTATGTCTCTATATACGTTAAAACTTTTTGTACGCCCACATTTTCATGTGGACGTATTATGCCGTCGCCCCTGTCCGTCCGTCCACAATTGTTTGTGGACTCTCTACAGGTCACAATTCTTATCCGATTTCGACGAAACTTGAAATATAGGTTTATCCCCAAAAGATCTCGGCTGCTTTCGATATTGGCATGTATCGGATCGAAACTTCATGGATTATGCCCCCTGTTTGTACGAAAAATCACGTTTTTAGCTTGTGGACCCTATAGAGGTCACAATTTTTATCCGATTTTGTTGAAACTTGAAATGTAAATTTATAACCCAAAGATCTCGGTTCCTTTCGATATTCGTGCATATCGGACCATAACTTCCTGAATTATGGCCCCTGATTGTACGAAAAATCACGTTTTTAGCTTGTGGACCCTATAGAAGTCATAATTTTTACCCGATTTAAAAAAAAAACGTATTATTATATCACCGTTACACCCTAGGGACGACTGAACTCGAATTTCGTGAAAATCGGCCCAAAATTAATAGACAAAATGGCCGCCGTTCGTTCTCAAATAGCGTAAGAAAATGGTATATCAAGGTTGTGGACCCTATAGAGGTCACAATGTTTATCCAATTTTGTTGAAACTTGAAATGTAAGTTTATAACCCAAAGATCTCGGTTCCTTTTGATATTCGCGCATGTCGGACCGTAATTTCCTGAATTATGGCCCCTGATTGTACGAAAAATCGCGTTTTTAGCTTGTGGACCCTATAGAGGTCATATTTTTTATCCGATTTAAAAAACCGTATTATTATATAACCGTTACACCCTAAGGACGACTGAGTTTGAATTTCGTGAAAATCGGCCCAAAATTGACAGACAAAATGGCCGCCGTTCGTTCTGGCATAGCATAAGAATATGTTATATCAAGGTTGTGGACCCTATAGAGGTCACAATTTTTATCCGATTTTGTTGAAACTTGAAATGTAAGTTTATAACCCAAAGATCTTGGTTCCTTTCGATATTCGCACATATCGGACCGTAACTTCCTGAATTATGGCCCCTGATTGTACGAAAAATTGCGTTTTTAGCTTGTGGATCCTATAGAGGTCATAATTTTTATCCGATTTAAAAAACCGTATTGACAGACAAAATGGCTGCCGTTCGTTCAGTTCCTTTCGATATTTGCGCATATCGAATTGTAATTTCCTGAATTATGGCCCTTGATTGTAGGAAAAATCAATTTCTTGTTAGCTTGTTTTCTATCCATCTCTCGAAAATGTGGGCGTATCCTGCCCGGCAGCCGCTGGTTTGTTTAAGAAGATGTCAGATTGTTAATGCTAAGATCAATTGTTTTGCCTGTCATTTACAGGTGATTGTGCTCCGTGCTGTTATGTCTTTGGGATCTGTTATGTCTTGCACTGATTGGGATCTTTGTATTAATTATTTCTTGCATATTTCGTATGAAACGTTTTTGCTATTTCAATATGCTACTGTTAGGTGATAATCTAAGAATGGTATGGTGTCTTTTGTTTCTTCAAATTTGGATTATTTAGTGCACATTTTAATCTAAAGACAAGGTACGATTTATTTTTTGCGTCTACAAGCTGGTACTTTGGACGAGTCTATTTTAATACATACATGTACATAAATTTAAGATAGGGTGTGTGTGTGTGTGTGTACTTATTCTGGCATTAGTTAATAAAGTGGCCTAATAATGAACAGTATATTTTGTAATAGGCCTACTTTATTCCCCATATATTTTATTTTATTTTCAGTTAATCGTCTCCAATAGGCTCCGTCTATATTAAAATTACGTCTCATAGATAGGTGTACCTTCCAGTATTGATGTTAATATACTGTATTTTCCTCTAAATGAATTGTCATTGTGTTGGGTGATAAGAAGATTATTGGTGTGTGTGGTGAAGCGTTGGGACGCATTGCGCAAACGCTTACACCATGTGTATTATGATGTAGGCTACCTGTCTGCCTGCACGAATAAATAAACTGGTCTCAGCTTCATAGCAAACATCACATGATTAATAAATATCGTGCACCGGTGACATTGTATACATAAATATAAACCTCTATTATTAGACATTTGGGTTTGTACGTCTCCATCACCAATCAAATAATTGCACGTTATATGATTCATTCTAGCTATTATTTCTACTTGCAGCACTTTCTTGTAGTTTAATTTTCCTCTTTTTTTTGTTTATCTTATTCGTTGATTATAATGGCATACGGGGGACGGATGATAGCGGATAAGAAAAGTATTAAGGAGATGACAGTACGTATTAATTATTTAGGCCTATGTATCCTACGACTGCCGTGATTAGATCTTGTCCCTTCAATTCTGCAATCATAATATCACAAACTCAGGACTAAATTTAATATATATGGAAGTGGTACGTTGGACGAAATTCAAGACCGCTGAACGCACATAATCGGATGTGTAATTCATTTTCTATTGACATCAATGTTAAATGCATGCCAGTTTTTGCCCTATAAATTTTTTCGAGCATTCCGTGAAACTTAAATATACATTATGCAAGATCTAAATCTGCCTATTGCAGGTCTTTCTTTAGACCTGAAATGTTATCTAAATTAGTAATTAGACATTAATTAACTTATCCAGACCATAATCAACTCTCGATGGCATCGCTAGCCTGCGATGTTTATTGGATTAGGTTCGGATTTGCTGTTCATAACTTAATCATGAAATGAATAATCGAGACTATGTTTTTATCCTACCGACTTTAATAATGATGGCCGAGGCTTGGCCGTAAATTCAATCGTTAAAATCTCGACTCAAGAGTTGATCAATGTGACTGAAATTTTCAGCAAATTCCCTTTACATTATTTAGATTTTAACTATTATAGTGAGACCTGCCAGCTCTTTAAATCCCCCATAATGTATCTTTAATTGTTTTAAATACATGTACAACGAGTCCAATGTAACATTTTTGAAAGCGATTTAGCTATGGCTGTTTAACTGTGTCTTTGATTATTGAAAAACATGTCAAAGCAAATTACAATGCAAAAGCGGGGAAATGGGAAAGATATGATTGCTATAAATTGATGAAATATATTCGTCTATCATGAAATAAACGGAAATAATAATTACTCTTTAAAAATAGCCAAATAAATGTCACATTCTTCAAGTTCGACCACGTGTGGCGGACATACTGAGACATCAAGGGAAGGTGCCAACGTCTTTTCCCCATCTCGTCTCAGGTGAAACTGTGGTGGTGGTGGGTGGGGGGGGGGGCTCTTTAAAAAGTAATTTTATTCATAAAAGGTCCCGTATAGAAAGAAGAAAGAAAGAAAGGGGTAAATTATAATTTTAAAACATTATTTCATTTTTACCCCAACTTTGACTCCATGTACGTTTGTTCATATCAAATTCATAGATTTTCTAATGGGTCCAATTCTAAGCATATTTAGAACTATAATTATCAAAACAAAACAGGAATCGCCGCCTGGGACAAACAAAACAAAACTTATCTGGTTTTCCTGTCGATAGAATTTCCGTCATTCGCTTTTCACTTCCTCCTTCTCAAGGTTTACGCAATCCCCCACCCAACCGACTGCAAATATCTTCAGGCGACAAACTAGCGCATTTTGGCTACTATGGATTGTGACTCCGAACTATGGCCGTAAAGTTTATATTTTCAAATTTAAACAAATTGTATGGGATTTCCGATTTCTCATGGGAATTCCCGTTTTTATCCGCTAAACAGAAGAAAAGGGAAGATAAAGAATTATGTATATTTTACTTACATTTCATCCATTTTTGTTTTGACAGTTATAGAAGAATGTGCATTATTTTCCTTTCAGGGTGACACCTATATCATCCACATGTATACAAAGGTAAGAAATAAATAGAGAATATTTGTCGTTTTAGAGTGAATAACATATTTTATTTCATCGAGACGCAAGAAAACTTATATTTTCACGAATGCGTAGCATGAGTGAAAATATATAAACGTTTTCTTGCTTAGAGATGAAATAAATATGTGTCTTTTAAACCACTTACAGTATCCAAATGGGCTCAGTAACCAGGAGGTTCCGGCTTCGGGAATATCTAGCCTTATATATCTCCTAGTCAGTGGTGCATGATGGATTGACGATAAACTGAGGTCCATCCGATTACTCTTTGGCATGCACTTAGAGAACGGTGTTGAAACTCATTTCATGTTAGTGTGAACAAAGTTGACCACGCCAGTCTTCCGAGCAAAGGTTGTTACAAATTTCTGGGATCTTCTGCGGCGTAGAAATGTAATTCTAAATGGACCTTCCATTTATATCTTATATATATATATTACCATGTCGTTGTAGGAAGGAGCAATTCTGCAACTTGGAGAGAAGAACAGCATTGACTTTAAAAATCCTCGACGGGTTGAAAAAGAAATTACTAATTTGAAAAGACAAATGGAGGAACTGACCCGATATACAAGATCCCATCTTTCTCTGAGGAAACGAAGCAATGATCGTGTGGATGTTAATGTCACCACTGGCAACAGCAAGGCCAAGCGTGATGGCGATGGTAACTATAGTAATGAGGAATGGAGGGATGGCGACGGTAACTATAGTAATGGGAAATGGAGGAATCACTATAGACATGAGAAATCTGAGAATGGTGACTATAGTAATGATGAAGTCGATAGTAATGATGAAGTCCATGATGAATGGAGGAATTACAATGGTAACTATAGTAATGGGAAATGGAGGAATCACTATAGACATGAGAAATCTGAGAATGGTGACTATAGTAATGATGAAGTCGATAGTAATGATGAAGACCATGATGAATGGAGGAATTACAATGGTAACTATAGTAATGAGGAATGGCGGAACTACGATGGTAACTATAGTAATGAGGAATGGAGGAATGACGATGGTAACTATAGTAATCAGGAATGGAGGAATGACTATGATAGCGATGATGATGATGAAGACGACTATGGTTCTCATTGCGAAATGTCACGTACCAGCAATGGTAACTATAGTAATGAGGAATGGCGGAATTACGATGGTAACTATAGTAATGAAGAATGGAGGAATGACGATGGTAACTATAGTAATGAGGAATGGAGGAATGACTATGATAGCGATGATGATGATGAAGACGACTATGGTTCTCATTGCGAAATGTCACGTACCAGCAATGGTAACTATAGTAATGAGGAATGGCGGAATTACGATGGTAACTATAGTAATGAAGAATGGAGGAATGACGATGGTAACTATAGTAATGAGGAATGGAGGAATGACTATGATAGCGATGATGATGATGAATACGATTATGGTTCTCATTGCGAAATGTCACGTACCAGCAATCGTCGCTACGACCTAATACCACGCCAATACTACCCCTAATACCCTATATACTACATAATGATTCAAAATGGACATATTAACAGGGTTATATGCAAAATGGTTATGTAAAAGCATGTTAATACTGACAATCAGATGGATTTACAATTTCTAGATTAACCTTACCATTTAAAATGGAATGACTAACTATAGGCCTGTTAACAATGGAATTACTAACAATAGATGGATTTACCAAAGGTTGACTAACGACAATATATAGAAATATAATCGTTAACATGGTCACTATTATTGCAACTATTGAGGCAATGCTGACGTCCCAGTTCTTTGAGAACTTTGACATTTTTCTACTTACTTTAATGTCCGTTTCTAGTTCTATTTTGTTTGCTGATGTTTTACTTTAATTTCAGTCAAGTCCAATGCTTCTTTTTCTTTTTCCATGTCTAGTTCAAATTGCATTTCTAGTTCAAATTCTTGTTCCTTTTGTGTTTCCGCCATTGTTTCCAGCACAGCAAGCATTAGTACTTCCTTTATCCGTGCCGACGACAACGTCGATGTTGGTGAATTACTAGTGCGAAAACTTGGTACTGGGGTTTTATTTATACTAAACCATTCACTATCACTTTGTTTGGACGTTTCTATATAGTTATTTCTCTCGGTGAAATACTATTCATTATAGGCTGCAATGGCTGCATCATCTATAGTATTACAATATTCGTCGTAACAGTTTAAATATTCTTCAAATTTGTTTTCCACAAACTGCGTTTTTGTCTAATTAACAAGCGATCGGCACTACTTGTCAACTTTTCATTTAAAGGACAATATTGGTGTCAGTCATTATGTGATAGAACTGGTTAAACACGTTCCAAATATAATTTTAATACATATAGCTTTGCTACGATAGATGCGTTGTGAAGCTTTCAAGAAAAGAAAGTGACGAACGCAAAAGGAAAACACGAGTTATCCTTCTATATAACTGACTCAAGTGACGAGTGATAACAGATACACGGGTTAATTTCTGCTCACTAATAATTCCTTTGAAGACGAAAAATTGTTATGTGAGACTGTGAGAGGATATCTGATAATTCAAAAAAGTAATTGAATGCCACTGGATAAGGGAAACGCGAAAAACAGAAATAGCCCGTACATTCCCTTTGTTCTTAATCATTCTCTTCTTTATAAAAAACATTGTAATGCACGGACTTTTTGTAGTTTTCTCGCTGTCTCTTATCTAGTGAGAGTCGGTTACTTTTTTTAATTGTAAGATATCCTCCCACAGTCTCATATAACAAATTCGCCCGTGAATCTGTTATCACTCGTCACTTCAGTTGGTTATATAGAAGGATAACTCGTGTTTTCCTTTTGCGTTTGTCACTTCCCTTTTCTTGAACGCTTCATAACGCATCTATCGTAGCAATGATCTCTGTGTTAAAATTATATTTGGAACGTGTTAAACCAGTTCTATCACATATGTGATATTGACTCACACCAATATTGTCCTTTAAAGCTTCAGCTGAAACCTTTAATGGTCTGCACGAAGCCTTTAATCTTTCACTATAACTGTATTATTCATCGTTAAGGATACCAACACGCAGTGGCGATGCCAGCCACCGGTGATAGGAGGGGCAATGGGGGCAAAGGCGGAAGCTTCAACTAGGGGTATGGGTGGCCTCCCTGAAATGCAGTCTGGTAGTATTTCAGGCACTGATAGTCAAAATAAATAGACTGACCAGTTTACCCGACCAGAGTGAAAAATGTCAAAGAACGGACTTGCGAACCTCGACGAAGCCCCCTCATGAGCTCCAAAGTAGCGAGCCCTTACGTGGGACAATTGTTAAAAATAGACAGCCGGGAATACAGTGCGACACCGATTGTCGAGATAAATAGAGTGGACCAGTGTATTGAGATTGGGATTCATTGAAAATATAATCTATCATGTCCTATATCTATCTACTGAATCATAACAGTTATTCGTAATATTACACTGAACGCTAAAGCTTATTGGCCTCTGCAGTTGCACTACCGTATGACATACTCTATGGTATGGCAATGTAAATGTGGAAAGACAACAACTGCAATTTGGATGATTTCTTAATATATACTAGACGATACTATTACTAAATAGTCTAAGTAAACTTGTAAATAATAATTATGATTGGATCGATCATAGCTCAGCTTGTGCAGGTCCCCAGAAATGATCGAAATTCTAAAGTTCGCTTAGCGAAGACTTTCAAATCATTATCATATCTTAATTATAACATACAAATTACGTCATAAAACCACCAAGTTATCTACGTGACGGGGACTCCTTGCCCCGAGTGTAATTGTCACGGGATGTTATTATCATGTGACAATGTATTATTCCAAACAGTGCCTCTTACAGCAAAGCTGTCCAACCTCGTGGGTTTTCTCCGGGGCCTCCGGTTTCCTCCCAATGCTAAAGACCCCTACGCGCAAGCGAATTATGTAAATAAAAATAAAACATGTTAGTCCCGAAATGACCTAGTTTGTGTCGAGTGGACGTTAAACCCCATTTCTCTCTCTCTCTCTCTCTCTCTCTCTCTTACAGCAAAGCGAGTACCCCCCACCCCACAACACACACACACACCGTCCTGTTATTTAACTAACGTTTTCAGTTCTGTTGAACTTGTTCAGGCTATTTAATATAATGTACGTAATATGACACATGTGGTTTATTTCTTTTTTCAACGTAATTTTATATATATTGTATTGTATATTTCACTTACGTCATATGTGACACGTTCTGTCAAACATATAATTATGTTTTTGTTATATTAAAGGAGCTAAATCGCTAATATTTTGGATCTAGAAATTGACACAAATGGGTCGCAACGCATATAATAATGTAATATGAATGTATATAAACTGATTTACATTCAATCGTTTCAGTTTTTACTGCAATTTCTTATCAGTTATATTCGGCGAAATACGCCAAAAGTCTCAATCCAATGGCAATCTCTAGCGTCTGGTTATTCAACTCTATACCGATAGTATTTATTGCGCATGCTCTCCAGAGAAGAATACGACGTCACTGTTTGACATGACTTGTGAAATATATCTAGCCCCTTTCTACGAGTCCCTTGTTAAAAATGGCGCTGAAATGCACCATTGTACACGATTCGTGTACCATCGGTAAAATGTTTATTTTGACTTAATTATCGGATATCAGAAGCCCATCTTTTCCCCGTAAGATCACAACATCAATGTTGATTTAAATTGACAATTAAATCGTGTTTTCAATGTCGAAGATTTTGGATGATACTGAGTTAGAGACTTAGCTACTTTAAACTTAACAGACTAAAAACTAACTCTTGTTTTTTTTCAAGACTTCGCGATAGAGCCAGCTCAACAGCGACAATATCGACTTTTACAAATGATGAAGTAAGACCGGAAGCAACCGTATGAAACGACAAGGAAAGCAACCACAAGGAGCGACACCGGAAAACTATAAAATAGTGACTATCAATGCTACCTCAGAAACCAATACTACACAAAAAGGTGCATACCGACGAAAACGCAATGAGAATACATTAGATATGCGTACATTTTAATGTACATATTATGATATATTTATATTCACCTGGTCTGAGATGTGTTCTCTCTCCTGACTTCTATCCCACACTAACTCACAAATGTATCCATACTTTTAAAATTTCGTTGCAACGTTTATGCCGTCATAAACTCTATTGTATTCTGTTTTTGTCACGAGACGGATTATGTTTACTATTGATTAGGCACCACACACCTGTTGTCACTAAAATGGAATGGGGTGCTGTCACGGGGGCGGGGGCAAAAATTATGCAAACAAAAGTTTCACAATACGACTGTTAAAAGCAGTTCCGCTTTAAGCTTCGCGTAAATAGTGGTAACTATCGTCTTATGCACTTGCCAGCAGTTTAACTGGAATTGAACTCATGTCCTGGGACGCACCCTCGGTCCTAACGTAACCCTAACTCAGGTAACGATAGTGCCAGGGCCATCTAACGCATGAATATACTAAGTAGTTTTGTTGGTGGGGGGCGGGCATGAGCAGGTAACGATAGTGCCAGGGCCATCTAACGCATGAATATACTAAGTAGTTTTGTTGGTGGGGGGGGGGGGCATGAGCATAGGTGGCTCATCTTTGCTGTACAACATGGTTTTTATACGCCCATATTTTCATGTGGACGTATATTGTCGTCCCCCCTGTCCGTCCGGACGTCCGTCCCGACAAAATGGCCGCTCTTTGTACGCGAACTGTGTACAAGTATGCAATACGAAGGTTGTGGACCCTCTAGAGGTCACAATTTTTGTTCCGATTCTGATGAAACTTAAAACATATCTTTATATCCCAAAGTTCTCAGTCCTTTTTGATATTTGCGCATTTCAGACCATAACTTTCTGGATTATTGCCTCTGATTGTACAAAAAATCCTGTTTGTTTTTAGCTTGTTCTCTATCCATCTCTTGCAAAATGTGAGCGTATCCTGCCTGACAGCCGCTGTTTTTTTTTTAATTGTTTAAACACTGATATTGTTAAGAAGTACAATAATATATGTTTAGTTTTATCTACCATTTACATTTTGATTCCTGTGAGTGGTTTTGTAGGTAGGGCATCCAGTGCACTGCTTTGCCCTGGAGCCTATATTGTTAAGACAGCCCCAAGGCAGTGCAATTCCACCAGGCCAATATCACTCACTCCCAGGCTTCGAGCTGACCTAATCCCTCCCAGGGGGAGAGGGGTCAATCTGACTTTTCAGGCAGTGAAAAAAAATAATATATCATCTAGTTGGCAAAATAAAGTGCCCGAAATCTATTATAATACTAATTTTACTTTGCTTTTTAAAATTGAATACTAATGCAAGAGCTAAATCTGCCTATTCCAGGTATTTTCCTAGACCTGAAATATTTTCTAAATCTTGGACTTAACGATTGGTTGTTTAGAATTCGGGTTAGGCGAATTTGCACCACGTTGGAGTTGCTATATTCACGGGCAGGAAACGCGTTTGTGGCAGTTAAATGTTCAAATTTTCTCCCAACCGTCGCGTTTCTGTGAACGATGGATTGGTTGATTGGTATTCGGGCTGAAATAGCAGGAAAACTCAGCTACATGGTAAGCTCCGCTATGCTGTCTGTAAACGAGATTTTTTTCGGGCATCTCAGTTCTGCCCCCTAACATTCATCGAGCCCGTACGCCTATGCTACAATTTAAGGTAACTGTGTCTATGAACCATATATCCACTGCACGAAATAAATCAACACTTCTGACACAAAACCAAAAGGTTTAGTGATTGTGAATCTCTTGATTTCATGAGGACGTATATTGTGCCCACAGCTGTCTGTCAATTGATCCGTTCTGGCTAAGCCCCCTCCCCCTCAAATATTTCCCCGACAATTTTTTAGGAGTGTTCAAATTGGTAGGCGACCCGTAGGCTCGTAGCATGGTCCACCGAGACCTGCCTGTCGTGTAAGGATAATCAAGAAATCGGCGAATAAGGTAAGCCGCTATGCTGATGATATCTGAATAAGCCGCGCCAGCATGAGTCACTTTGTTTTGTCTACGCGCGTTGCTACGATACCAAATGCCCGTTTGTGTCAATCATTCATTCACACAAATTTCAAAAGAAGAAGAAATAGTTCAGAATTAGCTCGAGCTACGGGTTACGGGTTTAAAAGAGGCCCTGGTTTATTTTTTCGCCTACAACGCGCCGGTTCAAATGTTTGCATTTGCCTACACCCGATGTAGGGTGCCTATTGGCGCCTAAAATGTAGGCGCCTATTGTGCAGCCTATATTGTAATTAAATATGTATAGAATAATAGAATACCTATAGTTCACTTGAAATTTGATACTACAGCTGTATTGCCCGGCCTAGAGTTCTCCGCGTAAATCAAAAGACACTCTCTACTACCCTTAAGCACGTTCTTGTGCTTAGATTTTAGTAGACTTTGCATTTAAGTAAACTTACCTTATTTTGTGTTCCCAAAAAATTCTTAAGAACGTTCTTGTGCTTAGATTTTAAGTAGACTTCATTGTAAGCACAAGAACGTTATTATGCGTTCCAAGAAAAAACTTTACCAGTCACAATGTGCTTAGACTTATACTTGACTTGTGCTTACGTAAGAATGGTCTTGAGAATTTTCTAGGGACGGTATTTTTATAAGTTTCTTACGTAAGAAAAAGTGAAGAACGACTTTGTGCTTACTTTAAGAATTTTCTAGGAACCGGGCCCAGGAGAAGAGTAGGCAGAAACACAACTTTATGTTAGTCTCCAATATGTCCTCCGTCGTTTTGTACACATGACCAAATAAAATAATAGTATGTTAAGCCCAAATTGACCCATGTATTTTAATGTCGATGAGACGTTAAGATATGGGTGAGGTGGTGGGCTATAGACCTGTATCAGCTATATATATATATATTCACTGCTTCAACTGCCAACGTTCACCTTGATAGCTAGCTATATCATTGTTATATGATGAACGCAGTTAAACGCGTGATCAAGCCTTCTATTGAAGATGACATTCAACTTGATAACTAATATACCATGTGTACTATGGCAATGCGTACCTGTATACCTGAGCGAATAAATAAACTGGTCTCAACCGCATAACAACCATCACATGATCAATAATGTTACGTCTAAATGGGCTAAATAAATATCATGCACCGGTGACATCATATATGCATAAATATAAACCTCTATTATAAGACATTTAGGTTTTTACGTCCAGTATTGCGCATGAGCGTCCATCTCGCTCGCCAATCAAATAATTGCACGTTATGTTTCATTCTAGCTATTATTTCTACTTGCAGCACATTCTTGTAGAAATTAAAGTTTAATTTTGCTTTATTTTTGTTTCGTTTTTTTCGTTATTCGTTGATTATAATGGCATCCGCGGATCTAATAACAGCGGATAAGACCAGTACCATTAAGGAGATGGCGGTAAGTATAAATGAAACACAGACCTAAATTATTTATGTACCGCCACAGTAGGGCCTACAGGATATCACACGGCTGTCGTGGTGTGAAATAGGGAGGAGAAGGAGAGAGTGAAGTCCACTCGACACAAACTAGAGGCATTCGGGGCATGGTTTAATTTTATTTCAGTAATTCGCTTGCGCGTAGCCTGTAGGGGTTTTTAGCAGTGGGAGGAAACTCACGTGGAGGCGTTCTTATATCTTGTCTCTTTTTTTTCTGCAATCATAATATTGCAGAAGCTCGGGACTAAATATGGTATTTTAAATTTATGGAAACCATACGTGGGGCATAATTCAACGTTTAACGTCCAGGTGTGTAATTCTCTCCCCATTGACATTTCGCCCTATAAAATTGTTCGAGCATTCCGTGCCGCCCCCCCCCCCCCCCCCCGCACACACACACAAATCTGGTTTGCTGTTCCATAGAATTTCGGTCGTTCTCTTGTCATTTCTTCCGTCTAAAAGCTGACCCATCCTTCAGACACACCTGTACCGCATTTCCAACATTTTGGCAACTATAGATTGCGACCCTGAACTGTGACCGCGGGTTTTTTTATTTTCAATTTAATCAGTATTGTACGGGCATTCTCGTGGGAATTCCCATTATTACGTGCTAAACAGAAGAAAATGAAAGATAAAGAATTATCTATGTTATATTTTACTTACATTAGTCAACGGATTGGGGAAAGGGAAATAACCGTGTTCTGTTTCGTACGGATGCAGACCACCATTAAATTGTAGTTCCTCTATTTATAGCAATTCTCTCTCTCTCTCTTTTCTCCCCTTTTGCATGCCCTTTTTTGTTGATTTTTTGGTCTAGAATGGACGAAGAGGGTTTGAATTAACATGTTCTGCCAGGTTTTCGTAAATATTCATGATTTTGAGGCGGGTTATCAGGTTGGCTACGGCGATATGTACGGCAACTAGTTACATGTTTTTAGTATGCTTCATCAAGTTTGTGTATCTCAAAATTTTGGTGGTTAACCTCATACAAATTTTAGTGCAAAGACATGACCATTTGTTCATCTGTCTGTAGTGAAAAGCATTCAGCCCAACGAAAATTTGGGGAAAAGTTGGAGGTGGGCAAAGAGGCCAGAATTAACATTGAAGTCAATGGGGAAATTAATGTGGGTGTTCAGTCATTGTTATGTTAATTAAAGGCACTATATTTCAGACTAAAAGACAAATGTAGACATTTAAAAAGTAGTCCTGTCGAAAACATTTCTTTTCCAAAACATCATTTCAAGACATCAGTCAGCTAAAGAATAATTATCTCGTTTATATCTTTGTACATCGAGATCAAGATGTTAACTAACCTAATGAGAGGGAATGTGCGGTAATCGTCTTGATGAATATGCAACGAACACATTTCATCCATATTTGTTCTTAATTCTTAAAAAAAAAAGAAGTACTTATAATTAATATCCCTTTATGGAAATTTAATGAATGTTCATTATTTTTATTTCAGGGTGATACCTATAACTTCAACATTTATACACAGGTAAGAAATAAGTATGTGTCTTTTAAACCACTTACCGGAGCCGAGTTGGCTCAGTAACCAGAGGGGGGGGGGCGAATGGTTAGCATGTGTGGGGGGTGGATGGCCGAACGGTTAGCACGTGCATGCTGTATCATAAGGTCTGTCATTGAGTATAATATTTAACCATATGGTAGTCCCGAATTGACCTAGTTTGTGGCGAGAGGACGTTAAACCCCACTTCTCTCTCTCTCTCTCTCTCTCTCTCTCCCTCTCTCTCCCTCTCCCTCTTTCACTCTCTCAGTAACCAGGAGGTTCCGGTTTCGGGAAATTCCAACTTGATTACTCCTTGTCAGAGGTGTAGGATGGCGTGACAAACGAAAATGCTACAAAACCAAGGTACATCCTAATATTCTTTGGCATGCACGTAACAGAACGGTTTTGAACCTCGTTTCTTTTTAACGTGAACAACGTTGACCACGCCAGTCTTTCGAACAAAGGTTGTTACAAATTTCAGGTATCTTCTGCGGGGCTAAATCTCTTTTTGTTAAGGTCACAGAGATGTAAATAAGGTTAGGTCATGTGATTGTTGGCGAGATTGTAGGTTACGGTTATTGTAAGCATTGGGTCTAGGTCCAGGGTTATAGGATTGAGATCAGCGCTAGCCATGTTTACATCTCCTGACCTATGACGAAAAATTGAGCTGGCCTTACCATTTAGCACTAACCTGGAGTTTATAACATCAGAAATAAAGATAAACATTGTTTTAATTACATCGAGTGATAATGTTTAGTAAGCCCATTATATAACATCCATTTATAACTGATGCTAAAACATCATTTCGTTGTAGGAGGCATCTGTTCAACTTGGAGAGAAGAACAGCATTGTCTTTGAAACTCCAGAAGGAATTTTAAAAACAATTAATGAGTTAAGGAGAGAGATTAAGAACCTTAAAAAGAGTGACCAAAACAGGAAACTTCAACTTTCTCTTATAAAACGAAGTATTGATCGTGTTGGGGTTAACGTCACTGTTAACAGGAACGCAAAACGTCCAAAGTATAAAACAGATGATGACTGTCATACAAATGAAACAGATGAGGAATGGGGGAATTGGGTTGACGATGGTGAATATAGTAATTATGAATGTGGTAACGATAGTAATGAGGAATGGGAGGATGGTGACGGCGATGGTTACTATAGTAATGATGAGGACGATGATGAGAATAATGTTTTTTGCCCTGATCTGAACGATATTGAAGAGTATGCGGAAAACGATTATGACGAAGTGAATGGTGGTGGTGATGATCATGATGATGATGAGGATGACAATGATGATGGAGAGGAGAGGGAGAAAGAGAAGAAGGAAGATAATGGGAACGAGGACATGGTCAGACATATATATGATGATTTCGATGACAATGATTCTGATTATGAAATTTAGACCAATGGCCCAAAACCAAGCAGTAAATGCAACGGTAAGTTAACTTTGTAGGGCAGTAAACTATCAGTAACAAACCTCTTGTTTTAATCTGGTTTCGAATCCCCGGTTGTACGTGACAAGGAGTAGGGTTGCCTGTCCAACCTCGTGGGTTTTCTCCGGGTCCTCCGGTTTCCTTCCACTACTAAAGACCCCTACGCGCAAGCGAATTATTGAAATAAAATTAAACCATATGTTAGTCCCGAAATGACCTAGTTTGTGTCGAGTGGACGTTAAACCCCATTTCTCTCTCTCTCTTTCTCTCTCTTGTTTTAATCAACTTTAAGTTTGGATTGGAGGGTGGGGGGGGGGGGTATTATTTGTTTTTTGGAGGTTATCTTGTTTGGATTAGGGGATTTGAGATTAGGTTTTGTGTTAGGAAGGGGGAGGGGACGGGGAAGCTTAACAGAAAATTTTAGAAAAGGCTTATGGGGAATATCATAATTACAATTTTGCGAAAGGGACAAAAATCTTGATATCAATTATAAGAAAATATAAATTGTCATTCCATTTTGTAAATAAGTTTTATATTATTTATAGGTAACAGGGTCGCTGTTGTTATCAACTAACACCTAGTGGTGGAACTCTACATGGTATCCCGATCAGGTATTATGGTGGAGTAATAAACACTCCAGAGCTCACACCTGGAACTACCTCTGAATGGGAGATGAAGTTCTTCTGTACTATATAGTACGTTCAAGAAATGAATGGATTGTGCAGAAAAGAACGATTGTAGTCCCATGACGTGAAGACCATTTAGGTTAAAAACGTCAGAATTATGGGCTATATTCCAGGTAACTGATGGAATGTATTAAATTTCGGGATGGATGTCCCTGAAATTAAAGTTGATACTTCCAAATCATAAGCGTAATTGTGGTACGCGCATTACGCTAAATACCAGATTGACGTTATTGAAACTCGGAATAGGTGTTGGATATGATACAAGTTCTTTATCTAAATTACTTACGATTTTAGAGAGATATGTTAGTATACCTACACTGCTACATTTTTATTAGCCGGATTGTACTGAAAATTACAAAAGGCGTCCCTGGACAATAGATGTTCAAAATATAAAAGTGGATATATTGTAGCACGAGTATAATAGTATAGTATAATGCTACTAGTCCGATTGTACGGGAACTCCGACATGCTGACCGACAAGTAGACATGCTTTGAGACTGAAATGTCCCGGAAGTTTAAATGTACATTGATACTTATAAATACTTCCCAATTATAGTTGACATTACAACAGTCTAACTATGCTGTTTTTCCATGTAATCAAAATGGAATTAATGCATTGAAATAAAGTTCAAATATTTCGAGACCATGAGCTTAATTGTAGCAAACCTATATTCTACATTTAAATTGAAACTCGAGATAGGTGACTAAAATGAAAAGTTTATCTATGTTTAATACTTACTCATTATTATAGATATTGTGGCACACCCAAAATGTTACATTTTCCTATAATAGTTGAAGTAGTATTGAAACCAGGGAAGTATGTCCTTGAAAATTAGATTTACTTAAAATACTATACAATGTCCCGAAAATGTATATTTATTCAAGTTTAATACTTTCAAATTATGCATACTATTTTGAATCGTATTAAAACTGGGGAATTGGGTCCCTTAAATATAAATTTACTTAAAATTATGGGCGATATAGATGTAACACATATGTTGTATTATAACTCCGGATGGGTCCCTACTTAAAATGTCCTACATTCTGGGCATTTTGAAGCATACCCTTTATTCTGTAGTTTACACATAGGTGTATTTACAAACATTTTAAATGCAAATTATGAGTGATATTTATGTAACTCATAGATTGTATTGTAACTCCGGATGGGTCCCTGCTTAAAATGTCTTAGATTCTGGGCATTTTGAAGCATACCCTTTTTACTGTAGTTTACACATAGGTGTATTTACAAACACTTTAAATGTAAATTATGGGTGATATTTATGTAACTCATAGGTTGTATTCTAACTCCGGATGGGTCCCTACTTAAAATGTTCTACATTCTGGGCATTTTGAAGCATACCCTTTATACTGTAGTTTACACATAGGTGTATTTACAAACACTTTAAATGCAAATTATGGGTGATATTTAGGTTGTATTGTAACTCCGGATGGGTCCCTACTTTTGAAGCATACCCTTTATACTGTAGTTTACACATAAATGTATTTACAAACATTTTAAATGCAAATTATGGGTGATATTTATGTAACTCATAGATTGTATTGTAACTCCGGATGGGTCCCTGCTTAAAATGTCTTACATTCTGGGCATTTTGAAGCATACCCTTTTTACTGTAGTTTACACATAGGTGTATTTACAAACACTTTAAATGTAAATTATGGGTGATATTTATGTAACTCATAGGTTGTATTGTAACTCCGGATGGGTCCCTACTTAAAATGTTCTACATTTTGGGCATTTTGAAGCATACCCTTTATTCTGTAGTTTACACATAGGTGTATTTACAAACACTTTAAATGTCCTACATTATGGGCTTTGTTGAAGCACACACTTTATGATACTTTTTTAAAGTAACAAATAGTTTGTATTGTTACTCCGGATGAGTGACCCAGATTAAAAATTTATCTATGTTTAATACTTACTTATTATTATAAATATTGTAGCACACCCAAAATGTCACATTTCCCTATAATAGTTAAAGTAGTATTAAAACTAGGGAAGTATGCCTCTAAAAAATAGAAATAATTTAAATACTGGAATGTCCCGGAAATTTAAATTTAAGTTGAATACTTTCAAATTATGAACGATATTTTAGCACGCCCATACTGCTATATTTCCGTGTAATTTGAATAGTATTAAAACTAGGGAATTTTGTCCCTTAAATATAAATTTACTGTAAATGTCCTACATTATGGACTTTGTTACAGCACACATTTTATGCTAATTTTATGTGATATGAAAGCAACAAATAGGTTGTTCTGTAACTCCGGATTGTTGACCCAGGTGAAAAGTTTATCTATGTTTAACAATTACTCATTAGATTTACTTTAAATACTGAAATGTCATATAAATTTATTTTGTTTTAAGTTAAATACTTTCAAACTATGGATAATATTTTAAATATTAAAACTATAGGGAATAAATGTATTTAAATGTCCCACAACATGGGCATATTGAAGCACACCCTTTTTGCTATATTTTATAAAGTAACCAATCTGATGTATTGAAATACTTTAAATGCAAATTATGGGAGATATTATAGCGCAAAAATGTTGCTATATTCGATGTAATTTGAGTGGCATTAAAGATAAGGAATTGTGTCCGGTATATTGATTACTGTGGACTTCATAATTGTAGCACACAATTTGTGCACCTTGTTTTTGTTTTAAAAAGTAAGCAATGAATTGTATTGAAATACAGGATATTTATTGTCATAAAAAATCACTGTTATCTTTAATACTGAAACGATGCCTTGCAAAACGGCATATAACATGTAATTTAAGTAACATCAGTGTCTCGGTTTGACCAATCATTTTATGCATTGCATAATTATAAATGTATGTTTTGTTAATAAAATAACAAAATATGATAAAGTTTCTGTTGTTTCTTGTGTTCGTCCCCTTTGTTATGTTGTCGGATATTGTCGTCCACTGTCTGTCAGTCATGCACTAAATATGATTTTATATGCCCAAGGTGTCACAGTTACCATTGTCCTGTATTAGGATAAAAGTGTCCTTTAATTGCAAGATATTTATTAGTAGTGGTTATTTATTTATTTTTATTTTTTTTTTGGGGGGGGGGGGGCGAATTGTTAATGCGTGCAAGTTGGGTGGTTAGGTCTGCCATTGGGCCAAGTAGCGTGGTTTCGATTCCTCGCTTGTACGTGACAAGGGGGTTTGTCTGGGTTGTCCGTTTTTCTCTCGCTGCTTACGATCACTACGCGCAAGTGAATTATTGAAATAAAATTGAATCATAGTTTATGACAAATGGACGTTACCACCCCACCTCTCTCTGGTAGGTCACTGGCCCACATGTATCTCGGGGCTTTAAACCGATTTGTATTTGTATATACCGTTTGCATAGCTAGTGTCCTGGCCCCGAGTTCACAAAGCATTCTCAGACTTAAGTTAAGAATTTACTCAAAAATGTTTGCCTTATTCTAACTAAAATATAGCTCTTTATAAATCTATTGTTGTCTTAATGTATCAAATACCTCAAAAAGAAACTATGTGCAAAGTTTTGTGTTTTTGGATCAAAGATATTTCTCGTAAACAGTGATTGAAAGTTGAGTAAATTCTTAACTTAAGTCTGGGAATGCTTTGTGAACTCGGGGCCAGACCTTTTAAAGAAATATTTCAGTGAGTAAGACGCTGGCTCGTGCAATATAATATTATAGACAGGTGTGCCACGCATGCATTATTTAAGGGCCAAGCTCGATAAAAAATTTGAGAACAAAACTGCTTAATTTTGTGATACGTTTTCAAGCAACTTATAGCCACCAGTCTTCATCTGGAAATGGAGACTGGTGTCCAAAGCTGTATTATACGGTGTCTGGATAAAAGCAGACTTTTATTTTATAAAAATAACTGACCCGAAATCTTAAAAAGGTTACGTGTCCGGATAAGCCGTTTTGACGTTCACGCCCAAACGACTCAACCTTCTGAGGTGAAATTTTTCGACAAGGTAATACACCATTTCTCTATAATTTGACGCTTACATTTTATACGTACACGGACTTTTATTTATAAGACTCTCTTAAAATCGGGTTGGTCCCTTTAACTTACAAATAGTCAATATCTTCTCATATTATTAGGTAATATCATTTGATTGTTTTAATGAAGAATAATTATAAACATGTACTATACTTTGTTCATAATTATAAATACTAATAAAGGTGTTGATAAAACTTCGGCCATTACAAATGATCTGTATCTGAGATCCGAGCCCACAAGACAGACAGACGCCTGGAAAACCAGCTGAAGAAATAGGAACAAGGAGATAGTCAAGGTTTGTCATTCAGAGCGTCGTGCGTTTTTCTGTCACGTAAGTCAGTGATGTTTGGCAGGATCTGTTGGAACGAATGTCCGATTGAATTACATGTTGGAAACTATATTTAATCAGACAGTATTTCGAGTGGAGGAACACGTCGGATGGAGTCTTTCTGAGGGTTTGGGAGGCCTTCATATGGTTAACGTTCATGATATCCCAGAAATCAATATTCTGCGACCGCAACTGAGAGAGAGAGAAATGGGGTTTAACGTCCACTCGACACAAACTAGGTCATTTCGGGACTAACATATGGTTTAATTTTATTTCAATAATTCGCTTGCGCGTAGGGGTCTTTAGCAGTGGGAGGAAACCGGAGGACCCGGAGAAAACCCACGAGGTTGGACATGCGACCCTACTCCTTGTCACGTACAACCGGAGATTCGAAACCACGCCAGTCGACTCAATGACAGACTTTATGATACAGCGCGCGCACGCTAACCATTTAGCAATCCAACCCCCCTGCGACCGCAACTAAATACGACAGATCTATTATGCACCTTATAATATGCAATAATAATTACGTTTGAATAAATATTATTTTTATCAAAATAAAAAGTACCTACACTGGGAAATGTATATCAATATTTCACTTATCCATAAATTGTCAATATTTTATGAAATCAATTACTTTTTGGATATATGTAGAATATGCATGTCTATAAGACATTTTCCTTGTCGCTCACTTTTTGCAATACTTGAAAAAGGAACGCTGTTCTCAGTGATTAGTAAAACGTGTTAAAATTATTAGGACCAAACTCTAAACCTTAACTGCACTCTGTATTAGATTTCGCGACTGGCTCACTTCATCCCTTTAACATGTTTCACCTCGGAGCATATTTGCCAAGAAATATAGTGTACATTCACGTGAGAACTTCATAAACTGTACAGTGAGTGTATTAAGGTTGTAAAATGATTCAATAAAAACTCTGTGTGCGCGCGTGTGTGTGTGTGGGTTTGTGTGTGTGTGTCTGTGTGGACAATCTGATTAAAACACAGATCCTATTTCGTTTCGTATTTATAGTTCAAAATTTCGTTTTACTTGTCTTTACTACATAGGATCTGGAAAAGTTGTTATCATTGACATGTTCTGAATGGTGTGAGGGCTTAGCCAATGAAATGGTCTGTTACGGCGAGCTTTGGGCATGTTTTGCACGGCACTGTGGGTAATCCACTAGTAACATCAATGCTTATTGGTTAATCAAATGTCTGACGTCATAGGTCAAAAGCCACTTGTATCGCTACAACCAGTCAGATCTTCGTGTAGTTTAGGCCATCGAAAGTATAAAAAATATATGTCTGTATTTTAATCAGATTGTGTGTGGAGAGAGAGGGGGGGGGGGGGGTCCATAGGTATGACACAAACTAGGTCATTTCGTGACCAATATATGGTACAATCGTTTTTTTTAATAATTCGCTTGTGCGTAGGGGTCTTTAGCAATGGGAGCAAACCCCTTTTAAAAGAAAATGGTGGGTGTTCCTTAACAATTAAACAGACATCATTTATTTTTTAACATTGTCACAATCATGGATATCTCGGGCCCATACATGCTGTTTTAATGTGTCTGCAGATTAAAAGGTGAAGTTGTAATCAGATAAAGGTCGTGTATTTCCACCAGTCTTGAATGTGATTTAAATAGCTTTTAATATAAACATACAAAAAGATCCTCCCCTTCAGAAATAAATTTATATTTAAGATGACTTTTTTCCAATCCTTTTACTGTAGCCCAGTGTATTTCTTATTTTGTGAAATAACATACTCGTTAGGTCATGTCACATCACTGATTCTAAAAACTCCCCCAACCAGACAGTTTGTACCTTAAATCTAGTCAAATGAAGAGATTGATAATGAGTGTGCGTGCTGGTTTTTAGCTCGTTCCTTGGATATATTTTAATTCGGACGGATATATTTTAATTCTTACTTTTTAAAATTTTGGAATATAGTACTTGATTAACACGTGAACCTGTACATGCCTGTGGATTATTTGTTAAACTTCTGTTATTTTCTGCATCAGATATAAAACGTATCAGTCCAGTCAGTTGAAATTATGTCAAAGTGAATTAGGAACAAATATAACACCAATTTTCACATTTGTTCATTTCTGCATCGGATATAAAACGGATCTGTTTTCCAGTTAATTCAAATGCTGCCAAAATGAATTCGGATCGAATTAGACAGCAAATTTTCTTGTTTTAATCAGATGTGCCATTTCTCTTTTGTTTCAATATTGTATTTATCAAAGATTCGTTAGTTCCGAAAAGAAGTTCATTTAGATATTGGATTGGTAAACATACGCCGGATTTCAATTTTTTTAAAAATTCCAAAAACATTCACGATGAAGATTAAAAGGATTACTTATCTTTTTTATATCGCTGGACTTTTTCTAATGTTCATATATTGGTATAACCTTAACGAGAGTTTATTGGGGAAAATGAAAGCAAGAATTAATCATTTCGATGAGTTGGGGATATTGCAGAAAACCACTCTCCGAGAAAAAACATCGGTTAAACAAATTCCCAGTACAAATGAGAAACCAAAGCGTCAAAGTTTAAAATCAACGAAGTTTGTGCCTGGAAACCAATGCGCCGTTAACCTTTCGTGGCCAAAAGGCAGTGACGAGTGGCAAATCCTTGATCATAATATTACGTTTGTTTATTCGGCTTTTGCAGTACCATTGGAAAATAAAGTGAAAATAATTGGAATACACCGCACTTATATACGGCCTAAAAGGCATTATGTTTGTTGGTTTTACAAAAATACACAAAACGTATCTCAACTTCAAACAAATGGCACGTTATCTCTCTTAAAGGACCACCATGGCAGAATGTAAGTTTTTATTGCGAGCAGTTGATAGAATTCATGTTGATTTGTTTTAGAAAATATTCTTTAAATTTTACAGAATATATATTCTTTAAATTTTTCGGAATATATATTCTTTAAATTTTTCAGAAAATATTCAATTTTACAGAAAATATTCAATTTTACAGAAAATATTCAATTTTACAGAAAATATTCAATTTTACAGAAAATATTCAATTTTACAGAA
Source organism: Patella vulgata (assembly GCF_932274485.2). Lineage (NCBI taxonomy): Eukaryota > Metazoa > Mollusca > Gastropoda > Patellidae > Patella > Patella vulgata. The sequence continues at coordinate 60,028,506 of NC_065884.2, read as the reverse complement.
AATATTCAATTTTACAGAAAATATTCAATTTTACAGAAAATATTCAATTTTACAGAAAATATTCAATTTTACAGAAAATATTCAATTTTACAAAAAAAATATTTCTTCAATTTTACAGAAAATATTCCTTTACAGAAAATATTCCTTTACAGAAAATATTCCTTCAATTTTACAGAAAATATTCCTTCATTTTTTTTTCTAGTTTTGGTGTATGTGAACGAGCCAACCGGAAGCGGAAACACCGTTGGCAATGCAAAGTTTCCCTCATAATTCACTACATTGCGTATGTCCGTATTCATTATCCCGGTTAGCTCTGAAAAGTAAGACATTAAACTCCATTTTATTTCATTACATTTGATCTTTTCTAATCCGTTTCCAATCGTTTTACCATTCAGGTATGGAAGCATGATGGTCACGTGTCCACTTAAAGATAACAACAATTGGTATGCCGTGGCTGTTTCACTTTCAATGAAAGATACACCACTCAACTATATGATTTTACATTATCCAGAAAAACATATTAAGAGAAATTTTACTCTTTGTTTGTCGGTTATGCATTCTAAATACAATAAAGTTGTGGAACTCATAGAAACTTTTGAGCTTGACAAAGTGCTTGGGGCTAACCACTTCGTTATATACCACCGCTCTTCATCTAAACAAAGTAACGTAGTTTTGAACCATTACATTAAGTCTGGTGAATTAACCCTTTTGAACTACCCATTACCAATCCATACAAATAGGATTCATTATTTTGGACAAATCTCTGCTGTTAACGATTGTGTTTACAGATCTCGCGGTATCTCGCGGTATGTATTTGTGGTGGATCTTGACGAGATTTTAATTCCACATCAATTTAACAACTGGATGTCCATGATGGACAACCTGACTTCCACTAACCCAAAGGCGTCTGCTTTTATGTTCAGAAGTGCATTTTTTGATGTAACCATACCGGACGACATTAGGGGATTTCGTCTTGCAGGCGAAGCAACTCGTTATAAACTGAAGAAATTTTTAAAAGTGTGGCGGAAGAATTCCATTTTGGGGTATTATAATCGCTGTAAAACGCTTGTGATACCGGAATGGATCGACAAAATGGCTATACACTGGACTGAACGAATAAAAGGGGGTCATAAACTGCTACGAGTGGACAAGTCGGTCGCATTGTTACATCACTACAGAAGATTGGGTTCTTCACGAGCTAGAGTCTTCAATGCCGAAACACGAAAATACAGTGAAACAGTGGTGGATCGTGTAATAAAAACATATGAAGAACTTAAGCCCTGTGTGCCCGATTTATAATTTATACGTATTAATCGGAACTTTAGGGGCCACAGCCCTTGGTCAACCACCATGCAGCTGGCGGCCCTCCAAAGATTTAGTGAAAGGTTATTTGATTTGTGAAAGGTGAATCAAAATAAAATTAGTCTAAGTTATTATTCTAAAAGATGTTTTAGTTAATACACTGTATATACTGTGTAGTAGGTGTGTGGCAAAGAGAAATGTTGTACTGATTGAAATGTTATCATAAAAAATTAACAAAATTATGGATAAGTCAAATGCATATCTTTCTTAATTGTCATTTACTTTGGTCTGGAAAACAGACTGTGAAATATAATCGAATTAAGTCTACATCTGACCATTTTCAAGGACTGGAACAGCAGGAAAACACGATTGCGGCCTTTTAATTTTCAAACTTGTCGCGGGCATTCCACTTAGAGCTTTAAGCCTATATATTTTCAGAGGAAGTTGGAGGAATTCACAAGAAAAATGCAATACCAGGACCCCTTATCAACAAGCAACCAAGTCATCCGCACTAGCAATAAAAGCACGTTTTTACAACCTATCCCCTATATATATTACACTGTTCCATAGACGCATTGCATAAAACTTGCCAAATGTTTTTATTGTATATTTGTGACCACATCTTCAACTTTACCTGAGCAATAAGGCTCCTTCCCAAACACAAAATTGAACCCAGGAAATGTCTCAAAAACATAACCTGACGTCTGAGATGGTAATGTGTTCTCCATGATTTCCATGTAACTCATGCTGCACGTGCTGTTCACCGGGACCAGCCCTATAAAATGCACCGCCATACCTGGTTGAATCATTCACACTACAACGTCAGCAGCATGCCACGACTCACGACAGCTCAGAGGAACCAGGCGCTTGGACGACTCGACGCTGGCAACACTCCAGGTTAATGTTCGGACCATTTACAGGCTCAAACAACGCTTTCGGGCCACCACCACCACGGATTATCGCCCCCGAACTGGTAGACCAAGGGTTACCACAAGGTGACAAGACCGCCATGTTGTGCGACAGCACGTGCAGAATCCCTTCACACAGGCATCTGAGACAGCACGTCAGACAGTGGGGACACCCGGAAGACACATCAGTATCGATACAGTGCGCCGACGTCTCACCAGAGAATATCCATTGCCGTAGACCTTTACCGTGGACCGATCCTTGCCCTTGGCCATCGACGCCTACAGTTTGCTCAACAACACCAAAACTGACGACACAGGCAATGGGGAACTGTTCTTTTCACAGATGAGAGTCGGTATTTCGTATCAACTGTAGATGTACATAGGCGCGCTGCTGTTATTGACACTCGCGGTTGACACACCAGACACTAATGTATAGACTGTGTACAGACTCTAAACCTTCTCGTAATGTCTTGGAATTGTGATGAATTAATCACTAATGTGTCGACACACTGTTCTCAAAATTTTTTTGCTTTGATCCATTTAGTAATTCGTTTTCTACATTGACTTTATTAAAGTGCCACTCTGATTTTGAAATCGTACTGACCGGTTGGTTTTTTATTTTATTTTATTTATTTATTTTTTTTTTTTACTGTATAGTATATGTCTGTCAGTCATTCATTAAATATGCTTTTATATGCCCAAGGTGCCACAGTTATCATTGTTCTGCTGTGTTGATTGCAATGTATTTGTATAAAAGTGTCATATAATTGCGAGATATTTATTAGTAGTGTTTGGTAGGGGGGGGGGGACGAATTGTTAATGCGTGCAAGTTGGATCATAAGGTCTGTCAATGCGCCAAGTACCTTGGTTTCTATTCCTCGCTTGTACGTGACAAGGGGGGTTCTCTGGATCGTTAGGTTTCCTCCCGTGATAATAGACGGAGAAAAAATAAAAAAACTACCGAGAACAAATTGCAAAAGAATTTCTTTCACTGGAATCTAGTAAAGGGGTGTCTAAAGGACTCTCAACTCAAAATTGTCCACTGAAACCCTGTAGCGTTTTTCATAATTAGCATAAATCCAAGACAATATGACCCTTTAACTCGTTAGCGGCGGCTGAGGGCCATTATTTCACCAAACGAAACTATATCTAGAGACAAACTACATATTTCTGGATAAAGGAGCGTATGCGTGATGTGATAACATCACATACATGCCTATTAGTCGCTCCAGGGCCACATGGGTCGGCCCTGAAAAGGGGGGCACAAGCTGTTTTGTGAACATTTAAACAAACAAATTCTACCCACAAAACACGAAATAACCCCCACAAATCTAGGCAATATTCAGTTTAATCCTTTGGTCGTATTTCTGCCTGCAACCTAAGACAGTACAAGCACAAGAAACTGTACAGTCTAAGCCATCCGTAGTGCATCTACAAGCAAGCGTACTGCATGAGGTGTCATTCTTGTATCCGCATCTGTAGTGTTATCAATTTAGTATCCTTCACCCAGCAATGGCTTGTTGATGAGCTCTTTTACGTTCCCTATAAATACATCATTCATTGAGCAAGACTACCATGTTTGAGTGGGGATGATGACGTTTAGATGTCCATACCCAACAGCGTGTTTCAGGCATCGAATTGCTAGGAACTCTGTCCATAACAAGCTGACATAAATACAGTGGCCTGTGTAAGCACCGATTCAAGCTCTCTCCACTTCCAAACCTGTAGCAGCATGTAACCGTGTCATATCGAGTAAGAGTATGGGCTGACAAGCTTCCAATGATAATTGACATGTCAACGGCTGTTTCTTCTTTGATTGGTGATTCCAATGTCAACGGTTGTTTCTTCTTTGATTGGTGATTCCATTGTGACGTGATTCTTGTCAGCGTGTTATGGACAGAGCTCTTGCAAATCGACGCCTGAAACACGCTGGAGCGTATAGGCATCCGAAACTGGAAATATATCGTAATCATCCACACTTAAACCATGTAGTCTTGCCCCAACGAATGATGCATTCGTATGGAAAGTAAAACGATGTCACCACCATGCTATTGTGTGGCGTTCACTGGAAGATCGCAATCCACCGGAACTTGATCCAGAACTGTATTACTTGGTTAAGGAGACTAAATTGAGAACATTACAATCGGTCAAATTGCTCCTGTGGCTCATCAAATGCGGATGGACGAACGACGCCCCAAATAGAACGCTTGCTTGTAGCTGCACTAGGAGTGGCTTAGAATGTATAGTATTTTGCACCTGTGAAGTCGCAGGTTGCAACGAGACACACGACTAAAGGATTAAACTGAATATTACCTAGTTTAGTGGGGGTATTTTCGTATTTTGCGGGTAGAATTTTTTTTTTTAAATGATCAAAACACAGATTGTGCCCTTCTTTTCAGAGACGTCCCATGTGGCCCTGGACTCCCTGTTAGGCATGTATGTAGTGTTATCGTATCAATCATTTTATGCTTCTATGTCCATAAATATATAGTTTGGTTCAGTGAAATAATTATTGTCCAAACCGCCACTATCGAGTTAAGGGGCCATATTGTCTGGCATTTTGCATTTTACTATCATCTAATTACCCCACAACATAATGGATGATTTCGATGTATTCCTTGGCCCCAAAAAACACACTGTTAGACACCAAAATAATCATCCTAGACAAATAGTATGGGGGTTATAGGTGATTTTTTGAAATGACGGCCGTCTTGGACGCCATCTTGAAGTTCTCAAAACGCTCAACAGTGACCCAGGTTCAACAGGCAATTCTTAAAGAGGACACCATAGGCTACTAAATTCAATCATAAAAAAAATCCGTGTGTACAACTTCCAGGTCCAGCCTTAGTTCTGCCGGACTACGTGTTTTGACGTCAAAATAACGTCAGTGTGACGTCATTACATCACAATGACGTCACCATGACCTGCTTGCGTCGTGATAACCTTGGTATCACTTTTTTATCTAATGATACACATTTATATGCTCTAAAACGAGCCGTTTTCAAGATATGGAGGTCAGAAAGTCCAATTGGCGGCCATCTTGGATTTATGCTAATTATGAAAAACGGTAGGCCTACAGGGTTTCAGCGGACAATTTTGAGTTGTGAGTCCTTAAGACATCCCTTTACTAGATTCCAGTGAAAGAAATTCTTTTGAAATTTGCTCTCGGTACTTGACAAACAGAAATTATATCTCTTCGTCTATAAAGACCACTACTGCATATTTCAAACATTGACTTAAAGGACAATATTGGTGCCAGTCATTATCACATATGTGATAGAACTGGTTAAACACGTTCCAAATATTATTTTATCACAGAGATCATTGCTATGATAGATGCGTAATCAATGCTTGAACAATCGGAAGTGACGAAAGCAAAAGGAAAACACGAGTTATCCCCCTATATAACTGACTGGAGTGACGAGTGATTACAGATACATGGGAGAATTTATGCTCACTAATAATTCTTTCGAAGACCAAAATTTGTTATATGAGACTGTAATTGAATGTCATTAGATAAGAGAACACGAGAAAAATAGAAAGTCCGTACATTCACGTGTGTTTATTCATTCTGTACTTATAAAAATATGGTAATGCACGGACTTTTTCTATTTTTCTTTCATGTTCTCTTATCTAGTGGTGTCTAAACCCATGCTTTCGTGGCCTGGGAAGCAAATAAACACATTTAGAATATAATCACTTTAATGAATAACATAATGCACAATATGCAAGTTAACAGCCGCCTTTAGTGAAAAACTTATTTTCCCCTAAATCTGAAACTAATACCTACGCCCATAATATTAGAGTCAAGGGTACCGAAAAACACTAGAAGAACCGCGCGGTTGTATTGCATAAGATAGAATATGCAAAGTAATAAAAGTATCTGCACCTCATTATGGAGAACATTTGACTGATTACATTAGTACCACGGCACGAGCGTGGTGCGGCGTCACATAACCCTTATGGAAACAAACAAATTATCAAAACTTTATCATCAGAATTGTCTAAAATTGGTTTCGGGGTTGCTAAAGCTAAGTCCTTTGAAGTCTATACAAGCATATCAGTGCAGTTCAGTCGAAGTTTCTTACAAGTGCACCGAGTCAGTTCCACACACGATCTTACAGTTATACCTGGACAGTCGTAGGAACTCTTCGGGTGCTGGTGTCTGATCTGTTTCAGGGGTACTAAATAACCCTCAATGTATCCCATTAGGTACATAACTGCATGTGTACCACAGCACCGATGTCATGGGGGTCACATAGCCCTTATGGAAACAAAACAAGCTATCAAATATTTATGATCAGAGTTGTTAAGACTGGTTTGGGGGAGTTGCTACAGCTATGTCTTTTGCAGTCTCCACAAGCATATCAGTGCAGTCTACTCAATGTTTTTTTTATAAGTGCACCGATCAGTGCCACACCTATTTTTACAGTTACATCTGAACAGTCATAGGAACCCTTTAGGTATTAAGAAACCCTCGATGTTTTCCACCACCATTATATGCAATCAGTATAAAAACATAACTGTTAATCTTATTGTCTGGGTTTCAGATTTAGGGGGGGGGGGATAAGTTTTTCACTAATGGCGGCTGTTAATTTGCATATTTGGCATCATGTAATTAATTGATTATATTCTAAATGTGTTTATTTGCTTCTCTGGCCACGAAAACATGGGTTTAGATACAATTTCCACCAAATTTGAACATTTGATAGCCCTGTTATAACATTAAGTCAATTTTTGAGACATGAATTATGCTAAATGGCATATTACGCACTTTGACCCCTTTCCACCAAAAATATTTCGGAACAATTTTAGTATGATGTGCAGGAGACCTTACTAAAATGTATACCACCAAAAGAAATTCTGTTGCAATTTGTTTTGGGTTGGGCCCTTTTTTCAGCTAGATTGACTGCACTAAATGGCTCACTTCATCCCTTTAACATGTTTCACCTCGGAGTATATTTGCCTAGAAATATAGTGTGTATTCATGTGAAAACTTCATAAACTGTACAGTGAGTGTATTAAGGTTGTAAAATATTTTAATAGAAACTCCGTTATATATACAAATCATGATATAATGGCTTTATTTTTACAGAAACCGTTTTGCCCCTAGGGTGTTTGCTATTCCTTTTGATAAAATCAAACCATTTGTCACCAATCAATTGTGTTCCTTCAAACAACTCTTTTATTTAATGTTCAACCCCGTTTAAAGAGAGAGGGGGATATGGGTGCGTGTGTGGGAGAGAGGGATAGAGAGAGAAAGAGAGGGGTCCACATGACATGACACAAACTAGGTAATTTGGTGACTTGTTTTTTTTAATAATTCGCTTGTGCGTAGGGGTCTTTAGCAATGGGAGCAAACCCCTTTTAAAAGAAAATGGAGGATATTCCTTAACAATTAAACAGACATCATTTATTTTTTAACATTGTCACAATCATAAATGAAATGAAATGAAACGGGGCTCCTAACCTGGGCTAATGAAGACGGGCATACGCCATACAGTGTGCTATGAGGGAAATTTTTCCCGGGCAGCGGCGCTACGGCCTACTCTTATATCGAATTCCAACTGCCAAGGGATCTTTTACGTGCACGCCAATGTGTACACGGGACCTCGGTTGTTCGTCCCATCCGAACGCGACTAGACAGCTGTCCTTGTCAGGCCTCCGTTCTGCATCACTGAAAAGGGGAAACCACGCCGGAAAATCAGGATGAACGTTCTCGGCCAATGCAGTGATCGAACACCCGATCTCCAAGCCAGCGAGCCAGCATCTTACCCATTTAGCCACGTGATCCCCCTGTCACAATAATGGATATCTGGGATCTATACATGTTGTTTTAATGTGTCTGCAGATTTAAAGGTGATGTTGTAATCAGATAAATAAATAAGCTTATTTAAGATAACTATTGTCCAATCCTTTTACTTTATGGTAACAAAATATGTTTAAACCAATGCTATTATATAATGGGTGGGGGTCTTCCCATATCGCCGACTCACCGAGTTTTGGAAAGTCGGCCGCGGCACCCTTTGATGGGATTTAAACGGATTAAAAGCGTTATGAGGCAGGGACCAGTCATTATTAATATAGTTCACTGAAATTGATTTTATCAGAAGTCGACTCACTCACATTAATAAAATGAATATAGTTCACTTAAATTACATGAACTTTAATTTTGTCAAAATTGGAAAAGCTCATCCTAATATTTTTGGAGTGATGGCATTTTTGCAAGAAGAGCAAACGACGATTGAAATTCAGTTACTGCAGTATGCAAGCGGCCAGCGACAACCACCCAGAAAGAAAAAAATACACCGATATCAACAGGAAGATTGAAGATTCCAAGCATAGATATGAACAAGGAAGACTGAATTTATTAGAATTTTTGGACTATGTTGGACACTTTATGCGTGCAAAAATTTAAAATTGTGTTATGTTAGGTGTTAAAGATTGTTATAAATTAAAAAAAAAATAATGCCCCCAAAATTATCTGCTTAATGAGGTTTATCCTTCAGCTTGGGTCTATTGTTCTTAGCCACTCATTCCCATAACGTCGACCAAAATTGTTCCCCTAAAACTCGGTGAGTCGGCTATATGGGAATGAACCGATGACAGAGGTCTGGACTGTTGCCCCATCACTGATTCTCCCTTTAAGTCAAAACTCGCCCAACCAGTCAGTTTGTACCTTAAATCTTGTCAAATGAAGAGATTAAGATAATGAGTGTGCGTGCTGGTCTTTAGCTCGTTCCGTGGATATATTTTGATTCGGACGGATATATTTTAATTCTTATTTTTTTAAATTTTGGAATATAATACTTGATTAACACGTGAACCTGTACATGCCTGTGGATTATTTGTTAAACTTCTGTTATTTTCTGCATCGGATATAAAACGTATCAGTACAGTCAGTTGAAATTTTGTCAAAGTGAATTAGGAACAAATATAACACCAATTTTCACATTTGTTCATTTCTGCATCGGATATAAAACGGATCTGTTTTCCAGTTAATTCAAATGCTACCAAAATGAATTCGGAACGAATTAGACAGCAAATTTTCTTTTTTTAATCAGATGGGCCATTTCTTTTTTGTTTCAATTTTGTGTTTATCAAAGATTCGTTAGTTCGGAAAAGAAGCTCATGGATTCGTAAACATACGTTGGATTTCAATTGAAAAAAAAATCCAGAAATATTCACGATGAAGATTAAAAGGATTATTTATCTTTTGTATATCGCTGGACTTTTTCTAATGTTCATTTATTGGTATAACCTTAACGAGAGTTTTTTGTCAAGACAAAATATACAAGATGTGAGGAAAATCAAAGGAAGAAGTAATCATTTCGATGAGTTGGGGATATTGCAGAAAACCACTCTCCCAGAAAAAACATCGGTTAAACCAATTCCCAGTACAAATGAGAAACCAAAGCGTCAAAGTTTGAAATCAACTAAGTTCGTGCCTGGAAACCAATGCGCCGTTAACCTTTCGTGGCCAAAAGGCAGTGACCAGTGGCAAATCCTTGATAATAATATTACGTTTGTTTATTCGGCTTTTGCAGTACCATTGGAAAATAAAGTGAAAATAATTGGAATACACCGCACTTATATACGGCCTAAAAGGCATTATGTTTGTTGGTTTTACAAAAATACACAAAACATATCACAACTTCAAACAGATGGCACGCTATCTATCTTAAAGGACCACCATGGCAAAATGTAAGTTTTTATTGCGAGCAGTTATTATACAGAAAATATTCCTTCAATTTTACAAAAAATATTCCTTCAATTATACAAAAAATATTCCTTCAATTTTACAAAATATATTCCTTCAATTTTACAGAAAATATTCAATTTTACAGAAAAAATTCCTTCAATTTTCAATTTTACAGAAAATATCCCTTCAATTTTATAAAAAATATTCCTTCAATTTTACAGAAAGTATACCTTCAATTTTTTTGGGTGTGTATGTGAAAGAGCCAACAGGAAGCGGAAACACCGTTGGCAATGCAAAGTTTCCCTCATAATTCACTACATTGCGTATGTCCGTATTCATTATCCTGGTTAGCTCTGAAAAGTAAGACATTAAACTGCATTTTATTTCATTACATTTTATCTTTTCTAATCCGTTTCCAATCTTTTTACCATTCAGGTATGGGAGCATGATGGTCACGTGTCCACTTAAAGATAACAACAATTGGTATGCCGTGGCTGTTTCACTTTCAGTGAAAGACACACCACTCAACTATATGATTTTACATTATCCAGAAAAACATATTAAGAGAAATTTTACTCTTTGTTTGTCGGTTATGCATTCTAAATACAATAAAGTTGTGGAACTCATAGAAACCTTTGAGCTTGACAAAGTGCTTGGAGCTAACCACTTCGTTATATACCACCGCTCTTCATCTAAACAAAGTAACGTAGTTTTGAACCATTACATTAAGTCTGGTGAATTAACCCTTTTGAACTACACATTACCAATCCATACAAATAGGATTCATTATTTTGGACAAATCTCTGCTGTTAACGATTGTGTTTACAGATCTCGCGGTATCTCGCGGTATGTGTTTGTGGTGGATCTTGACGAGATTTTAATTCCACATCAATTTAACAACTGGATGGCCATGATGGACAATCTGACTTCTGCTAACCCGAAGGCGTCTGCTTTTATGTTCAGAAATGCATTTTTTGATACAACCATGCCGGACGACATTAGGGGATTTCGTCTTGCAGGTGAAGCAACTCGCTATAAATTGAAGAAGTTTTTAAAAGTGTGGCGGGAGGATTCCATTTTGGGGTATTATAATCGCTGTAAAACGCTTGTGATGCCGGAATGGATAGACAGAATGGCTATACACTGGACTGAACGAATAAAAGGGGGTCATAAACTGCTACGAGTGGACAAGTCGGTCGCATTGTTACATCACTATAGAAAATACGGTTCTTCACCAGCTAGAGTCTTCAATAGCGAAACACGAAAATACAGTGAAACAGTGGTGGATCGTGTAATAAAAACATATGAAGAACTTAAGCCTTGTGTGCCCGATTTATAATTTATACGTATTAATCAGCTCTTTAGGGACCACGGCCATTGTGAAAGGTGAATCAAAATAATATTAGTTTAAATTATTATTCTAAAAGAGATCTGTATATAAATGTGTATTAGGTGTGTGGCAAAGAGAAATGATGTACTGTTATATACCAGATCTCGTCGGTAGGTACAATAATGTTCAGTTGAATTAAAATCCTGGTCTGGCCAGGGCTTTTATACGGTGGCTGATTTAGGACACGCAAAAAAAAATATCTCGAGCGCTCGAGATAATATACTAAGCAGCAAAAGAAACGTTAGGTTGGTATGTTACTTTGAATAGACTCATTGCATAAAACTTGCCAAATGTTTTTATTGTATATTTGTGACCACATCTCCAACTTTATCTGAACAATAATGCTCCTTCCCAAACACAGAATTGAACCTAGGGAATGTTTTCAAAAACGCAACCTGACTTCTGAGATGGTAATGTGTTCTTCATGATTTCCATGTAACTGATGCTGCACTTGCTATTCACCGGGACCAGCCCTATAAAATGCACCCCCATACCTGGTTGAATCATTCGCACTACAACGTCAGCAGCATGCCACGACAGCTCAGAGGAACCAGGCTCTTGGAAGACTTGACGCTGGCCACACTGCCCAAGCCGTTGCCAATTACTTACAGGTCAATGTTCGGACCATCTACAGGCTTCAGCAACGCTTTCGGGCCACCAACACCACGGATGGTCGCCCCCGAACTGGTAGAACAAGGGTTACCTCAAAGTGACAAGACCGCCATGTTGTGCGACAGTACGTGCAGAATCCCTTCACACAGGCATTCTGAGACAGCACGTCAGACAGTGGGAACACACGGAAGACCCATCAGTATCGATACAGTGCGCCATTTACCGTGGACCGATCCTCCCCTGGCCATCGACGTGAACATCTAAAGTTTGCTTAACAACAACATAACTGACGACACAAGCAATGGAGAACTGTTCTGTTCACAGATGAGAGTCAGTATTTCGTATCAACTGCAGATGGCAGGACCAGAATATGGTGTCGACGTGGCCAGCTTTATTCTGACCAATGTGTCATGGAACGAGACTCATGAGGAGGTCCAAGCATAATGGTTTGGGTGGAATTGGCCTGAACCAGAGAGTGGGTCCTGTGGTGATCCAACATCTTTGTCCAGGGAGAGGAGGCGGCATCACAACAGTGCGCTACATCGATCAAGCTCTCAGACCCCACGTCATACCGATGGATTGCGCCAGGTTTTTTCTGAGAGTGTGGTTCCAGGTTCCAATGGCGTTCATCAATCGTCTGGTCCACTCCATGTACACTCACGGTGGACACACCAGATACTAATTTATAGACTGTGTACAAAATTAATCACTATGTGTCAACATACTGTTCACAATAACATTGCTTTGATCCATTTAGTAAGTCGTTTTCTACAAATGATTTTATTAAAGTGTCTCTCTAATTTTGTATTTTTTTATTTTTTTTATTTTCTTTTTTTGTGCTTTTTACTATATGTCTGTCTGTCAGTCATTCATTAAATATGCTTTTATATGCCCGAGGTGCCAAAGTTATCATTGTTCTGTGTTGATTGCAATGTATTAGTATTAAAGCGGAAATTGCAAATTTTAAGTTATATTTTTAAAATTTATTAAAATAAAGCCGGAAAATAGATGGTATCCATAAACAGTCCTACCTTGTTAAAGAATAATCCTATAATTCACTATTGCCAGCTGAGAAATTGGCAAAAATATCATTTTCCTCTTCATTTTCAAACGTTTGAAAAAAGCTACTCCATGGTGGAGAATAGAAAACAAGGGAGGTTATTGTGTTATTATTTCCTGTGTAAATGAGTTTTAAGTGTGAGAATGACACCTATGATCGTATAATTGTGAGTTGACAACCTATTGAGCAAAAGACATAGAAATAATTACGTTTTGAATTTCTTAGAAAATTTGCAATTTCCGCTTTAAAGTGTCCTTTAATTGCCAGATATTTATTAGTAGTGTTTGGCGGGAGGGGGGGGGGGGCGAATTGTTAATGCGTGCAAGTTAGATCATAAGGTATGTCAATGCGCCAAGTAGCGTGCTTTCGATTCTTCGCTTGTACGTGACAAGGGTGTGGGGGGGGGGGGGTCTCTGGATTGTGTCTAAACCCGTGCTTTCGTGGCCTGGGAAGCAAATAAACACATTTAGAATATAATCACTTTAATGATAACATAATGCACATTATACAAGTTAACAGCCGCCATTAGTGAAAAACTTATTTTCCCCTAAATCTGAAACTAATACCTACGCCCATAATATTAGAGTCAAGGGTACCGAAAAACACTAGAAGAACCGCACGGTTGTATTGCATAAGATAGAATATGCAAACTAGACGCCTCGGCCATGACTGAAAAACACACTTTTAGTCCAAACCTAAAAAACACTTCCAATAACCTTAATAATCAAGTTCCCACACCCATGGTCGAAGAAAGAAATAAAAGTATCTGCACCTCATTATGGAGAACGTTTGACTGATTGCATTAGTACCACGACAGTGTTGTCACGAGGGTGGGTGGGTCACATAGCCCTTATGGAAAAAAAACAAATTATAAAAACTTTATCATCAGAATTGTCTAAAACTGGTTTCGGGGTTGCTACAGCTAAGTCTTTTGAAGTCTATACAAGCATATCAATGCAGTCCAGTCGATGTTTCTTACTAGTGCACCGAGTCAGCTCCACACACGGTCTTACAGTTATACCTGGGAACTCTTCAGGTGCTGATGCCTGATCTGTTTTCAGGGGTACTAATGTCACGGAGGTCACATAGCCCTTATGGAAACCAAACAAGTTATCAAATATTTATGATCAGAGTTGTCTAAAACTTGTTTTGGGGAGTTATGTCTTCTGCAGTGCACCGATCAATGCTACACCTAGTTTTACAGTTACACTTGAACAGTCATAGGAAATCTTTAGGTATTACGAAACCCTCAATGTTTTCCATCACCATTATATTTAATCATTATAAAACATAACTGTTAATCTTATTGTCAGTGATTTTATTTGTTTTTAGTATAGTTTATTAATTTGATGATTGCACACTATTATGTAGCTATACTTTAATCATTATCATGGCATCAAAACATACCTGTTAATTTTATTTCAAAGTTAATCACAGAAATAACCACAATTGAAAATTGAGCACAATGTTTATAATTAAATGAACAGTAAATTTGCAAAAGTATATCAGTGCCATGGAGTACATTACATAACCAGGGATTTATCTACATCTGTGAAAGAGTTTTTGCTAATGGTGCTGTTGTCTGGGATTGCGAGAAACGCAGACATGGTAAATGCAAAGCCACAGTAAAGATCCAGAGAGATGAGGTCATCCAGTCCGTAAAATTGAAAAAAAACCCATGCTGGTGACCCAATGCTTCTTGAGGTGAAAAATAACATATGATCTACTGGAACTCAAGAGATTGCACAACAAATTGTCATTGGTGCAGTCGTTAAACTACCAGAAGGAACAACGCCACAGCTTCCACCTATTAGACACCAAAAACGTACTGTAAGATGTTTCAAGACTACTACCAGGAAAGTCGGAACCGCTACCACCAACTCAACAGGCCATGCCATGAAAATACCAGATCAATACAAAGAAAATTTCAATGAGGAACCTTTCCTTCTGTCTGGCAGTGGTACAAACAATCCAGCTAGAATTTTACTATGACCAACCTGAGTGTCCTTACTTCAACCGGTCATCGGTTTGTTGACGAAACCGTTAAAGTTGCACCTGAAATATTTTACCAGATTTACACCATACATGCTCTTATCGACAACCACATAGTTCAACGTGCCTATGCTCTACTTACAAACAAGACTGGGGATACCAGTTTCCGGGTGTATTAAGGACTTTGAGATTGCTAAAAACAATGCTATCCAGAGAGCTTTTCCTGAAACTGAGATATACCGTAAATTGCAGACGTAGGGACCTCATTAACGTTACCAAACAGACAATGAATTCAATATTGATATCAGAATGATATTCGCCCTTACTCTTTGAAACACTAACTGAACTCAAGAAGAGAATGGCGTAAATGCAATCATCAACTACTTAAAGGATGCCGACATTTTGAGACCCGGTAGTGGTAACCTTAGGAATATGTATACAATTGAACTATGGTCCAGCTTCCAAGAACCAATCAGAATATAGAAGGGTGGCACAGATGACTTCAGTCAGTGGTTGCCATGTCAACATATGGAAGTTTTTACATGCCCTGAAGACACACCAAGTTCTACAAGAAGTTACTATGGAACAGATAATAGGTGGAGAACAACCTACACGAAGTATAGAGACTATACAGAGCGTGTACTGGACATTGTAAGTTCAACAGTCGCCATGTGTTGGACGTTTTACGTGGTATTGCTCATAATATTTACTTGTGATAACTTTGGGTCAGTCACTGAGTGAGTATTATTATAGACAACACGTGAAGTAGACTGAACTATTTAGTTATGTATCAATGATTAGTGATGTATGATAATAATAATAAAGAATATTTAAGTATTAAATATTGGTTATTTCTACTAAAAAGAACATAAATACAGGGAAAAAACAAATAATATTGTACCAATGGTTGCATTGATCATCAAAACAAGAATATTTATCATTGCTGTGACATTCGGACCTTCTGTTATGAAGCTATTTGGAGAAAAAAAGAACGCTTTATGGGATTTTGGAGATAATTGACATATTATGTAATTCTACCTGTTTACCCTAATTTAAACGAAATGTATAACAATAAACTTTAAGTAATACACAGATGATACTCTCTTGCAGTAAATATAATAAACAAAGAACGATATTATGGCATAGGGTCTTATTGCTCAACGAAGGTCATTTGGGGGGTGGGGGGCTAAAAACTGTAAGTTCTGTAACGCAACCGCCTTATTTGATTATTTCAGGTTATGTAATAGACTAATTGAATAATAATAGTTTTCACTGGATTCCGAATCAATGGATTCCGAGTCCCCATAAATATAGGCAATGAAAACATTTTCAACAAAATAGGGCACTGATATTTGAAGTTATTGAGTAAAGCCTGCTTTTCTAATAAGTCATACTTATTGCAACTGTTTTTTTTATAGATTGAAACTAAAAGTGTGTTATTCAGTCATGACCGAGGTGTCCAATTTGCATATTCTATATCTATCTATATATATATTTGTGACTGTCGTTTGTCTGTCTGTCTGTCTGTCTGTTCGGGCTACACTAGGTCTGCCCCGAGTCTGAAATTTGGGGTATAGGGGTAGCTCGGACCGGGGAGTAACAGGCCAGATGGCGTTAGTCTACCAATTCCGGTTTCGGAGTTATGACCCCCGAGCGAAGCCAGTCTGTTCGGGGTTGGCGGCTACACTAGGTCTGCCCCAAGTCTGATATTTAGGGTATAGGGGTAGCTTGGACCGGGGAGTAACATAGGCCAGGTGGCGTTAGTCTACCACTTCCGGTTTCGGAGTTATGACCCCCGAGCGAAGTCAGTCTGTTCGGGGTTGGCGGCTACATCTGCCCCCGAGTCTGAAATTTGGGGTAAAGGGGTAGCCCAGACAGGGGAGTAACATAGGCCAGGTGGCGTTAGTCTACCTCTTCCGGTTTCGGAGTTATGACCCCCGAGTGAAGCCGGTCTTTTCGGGGTTGGCGGCTACACTAGGTCTGCCCCGAGTCTGAAATTTGGGGTATAGGGGTAGCTCGGACCGGGGAGTAACATAGGCTAGGTGGCGTTAGTCTACCACTTCCGGTTTCGGAGTTATGACCCCCGAGCGAAGTCAGTCTGTTCGGGGTTGGCGGCTACACTAGGTCTGCCCCGAGTCTGAAATTTGGGGTATAGGGATAGCTCTGACCGGGGAGTAACAGGCCAGATGGCGTTAGTCTACCAATTCCGGTTTCGGAGTTATGACCCCCGAGCGAAGCCAGTCTGTTCGGGGTTGGTGGCTACACTAGGTCTGCCCCAAGTCTGATATTTAGGGTATAGGGGTAGCTTGGACCGGGGAGTAACATAGGCCAGGTGGCGTTAGTCTACCACTTCCGGTTTCGGAGTTATGACTCCCGAGCGAAGCCGGTCTGTTCGGGGTTGGCGGCTACATCTGCCCCGAGTCTGAAATTTGGGGTAAAGGGGTAGCCCAGACCGGGGAGTAACATAGGCCAGGTGGCGTTAGTCTACCACTTCCGGTTTCGGAGTTATGACCCCCGAGTGAAGCCGGTCTTTTCGGGGTTGGCGGCTACACTAGGTCTGCCCCGAGTCTGAAATTTGGGGTATAGGGGTAGCTCGGACCGGGGAGTAACATAGGCTAGGTGGCGTTAGTCTACCACTTTCGGTTTCGGAGTTATGACCCCCGAGCGAAGTCAGTCTGTTCGGGGTTGGCGGCTACACTAGGTCTGCCCCGAGTCTGAAATTTGGGGTATAGGGGTAGCTCGGACCGGGGAGTAACATAGGTCAGGTGGCGTTAGTCTACCACTTCCGGTTTCGGAGTTATGACCCGCGAGCGAAGCCGGTCTGTTCGGGGTTGGCGGCTACACTAGGTCTGCCCCGAGTCTGGAATTTGGGGTATAGGGGTAGCTCGGACCGGGGAGTAACATAGGCCAGGTGGCGTTATTCTACCACTTCCGGTTTCGGAGTTATGACCCCAGAGCGAAGTCGGGTATCCTGCTTGTTGTGCAATATAACTGACTCTGTAATTATGGGCATAGGTATTGGTTTCATGGAGCTAAGACAAAAGAGTTTCAGATTTTGTGGGGAAAAAAAGGTTTTCACTAATGGCGGCTGTTAATTTGCATGTTGATCATCATGTAATTAGGCGATTATATTCTAAATGTGTTTATTTGCTTCCTTGGCCACGAAAACATGGGTTTAGATAAAATTTCCACCAAATTTGAAAATTTTATAGCCAAGTTATAGCATTAAGTCAATTTTCGAAAATGAAATTATGCTAATTGGCATATTATGCAATTTGACCCTTTCCACCCAAAAAAATATTTAGGTACAATTTTAGTATGAGGTGCAGGAGACCTTACAGAAATGTATACCACCAAAAGAAATTCTGTTGCAATTTGTTTTGGGTTGGGCCCTTTTTCAGCTAGATTGACTGCACTAAATGGCTCACTTCATCCCTTTAACATGTTTCACCTCGGAGTATATTTGCCTAGAAATATAGTGTGTATTCATGTGACAACTTCATAAACTGTCTAGTGAGTGTATTAAGATTGTAAAATTGTAAAATATTTCAATAAAAACTCCGTTATATATACAAATCAAACTCGCCCAACCAAATCTAGTCAAACGAATAGATTGATAATGAGTGTGCGCGCTGGTCTTTAGCTCGTTCCGTGGATATATTTTAATTCTTACTATTTTTAAATTTTGGAATATAATACTTGATTAACACGTGAACCCGTACATGCCTGTGGATTATTTGTTAAACTTCTGTTATTTTCTGCATCAGGTATAAAACGTATCAGTCCAGTCAGTTGAAATTATGTCAAAGTGAATTAGGAACAAATATAACACCAATTTTCACATTTGTTCATTTCTGCATCGGATATAAAACGGATCTGTTTTCCAGTTAATTCAAATGCTGCCAAAATGAATTCGGGACGAATTAGATAGCAAATTTTCTTTTTTTAATCAGATGTGCCATTTCTTTTTTGCTTCAATTTTGTGTTGATCAAAGATTCGTTAGTTCCGAAAAGAAGTCTACCTAGATATTGGATGTGTAAACATACGTTGGATTTCAATTGAAAAAAAAAATCCAAAAACATTCACGATGAAGATTAAAAGGATTATTTATCTCTTGTATATCACTGGACTTTTTCTAATCTTCATGCATTGGTATAACCTTAACGAGAGTTTATCGGGGAAAATCAAAGGAAGAAGTAATCATTTCGATGAGTTGGAGATATTGCGGAAAACCACTCTCCCAGAAAATAAAACATCGGTTAAACCAATTCACAGTACAAATGAGAAACCAAAGCGTCAAAGTTTAAAATCAACGAAGTTTGTGCCTGGAAACCAATGCGCCGTTAACCTTTCGTGGCCAAAAGGAAGTGACGAGTGGCAAATCCTTGATAATAATATGACGTTTGTTTATTCGGCTTTTGCAGTACCATTGGAAAATAAAGTGAAAATAATTGGAATACACCGCACTTATATACGGCCTAGAAGGCATTATGTTTGTTGGTTTTAGAAAAATACACAAAACGTATCACAACTTCAAACAGATGGCACGATATCTCTCTTGACGGACCACCATGGCAAAATGTAAGTTTTTATTGCGAGCAGTTATTATAGTCTGATGATAATAATAATAATAATAACAATAATCACTTTATTTCAAAAGGGTGTTGATTTGTTTTAGAAAATATTCTGTTAATTTTACAAAATATATATTCTTTCAATTTTACATAAAATATCCCTTCAATTTTACATAAAATATCCCTTCAATTTTACATAAAATATCCCTTCAATTTTACAGAAAGCATTCAATTTTACAGAAAATATCTCTCTCAATTTGACAGAAAAATTCTTTCAATTTTAAAGAAAAATTCTTTCAATTTTAAAGAAAAATTCTTTCAATTTTAAAGAAAAATTCTTTCAATTTTTAAGAAAAATTTCTTCAATGTAGAAAAATTTCTTCAATTTTTAAGAAAAATTCCTTCATTTTTTTATTTTTTGGTGACTCGGTGAATATGTAGCGAGATCACTAACCTTCCGTGTACTTGCTGATCTGTATGTGAAAGAACCAATAACAGTTGGAATATGATCAATAGGAAGCGGAAACACCGTTGGCAATGCAAAGTTTCCCTCGTAGCTCACTACATTGCGTATGTCCGTATTCATTATCCTGGTTAGCCCTGAAAAGTAAGACATTAAACTCGATTTTATTTCATTACATTTTATCTTTTCTAATCCGTTTCCAATCGTTTTACCATTCAGGTATGGGAGCATGATGGTCACGTGTCCATTTAAAGATAACAACAATTGGTATGCCGTGGCTGTTTCACTTTCAATGAAAGACACACCACACAACTATATGATTTTACATTATCCAGAAAAACATATTAAGAGAAATTTTACTCTTTGTTTGTCGGTTATGCATTCTAAATACAATAAAGTTGTGGAACTTATAGAAACGTTTGAGTTTGACAAAGTGCTTGGGGCTAACCACTTCGTTATATACCACCGCTCTTCATCTAAACAAAGTAACGTAGTTTTGAACCATTACATTAAGTCTGGTGAATTAACCCTTTTGAACTACCCATTACCAATCCATACAAATAGGATTCATTATTTTGGACAAATCTCTGCTGTTAACGATTGTGTTTACAGATCTCGCGGTATCTCGCGGTATGTGTTTGTGGTGGATCTTGATGAGATTTTAATTCCACACCACTTTAACAACTGGATGTCCATGATGGACAACCTGACTTCCGCTAACCCGAAGGCGTCTGCGTTTATGTTCAGAAATACATTTTTTGATACGACCATGCCGGACGACATTAGGGGATTTCGTCTTGCAGGTGGAGCAACTCGCTATAAATTGAAGAAGTTTTTGAAAGTGTGGCGGGAGGATTCCATTTTGGGGTATTATAATCGCTGTAAAACGCTTGTGATGCCGGAATGGATAGACAGAATGGCTATACACTGGACTGAACGAATAAAAGGAGATCATAAACTGCTACGAGTGGACAAGTCGGTCGCATTGTTACATCACTATAGAAAACACAGTTCTTCACCAGCTAGAGTCTTCAATGGCGAAACACGAAAATACAGTGGAACAGTGGTGGATCGTGTAATTAAAACATATGAAGAACTTAAGCCTTGTGTGCCCGATTTATAATTTATACGTATTAATCAGAACTTTAGGGACCACAGCCCATTGTCATCCACCTTAGTGAAAGGTTATTTGATTTGTGAAAGGTGAATCAAAATAATATTAGTTTAAATTATTATTCTAAAAGAGAT
Source organism: Patella vulgata (assembly GCF_932274485.2). Taxonomy (NCBI): domain Eukaryota; kingdom Metazoa; phylum Mollusca; class Gastropoda; family Patellidae; genus Patella; species Patella vulgata. Next base: position 60,007,254 of record NC_065884.2, on the reverse strand, counting down.
CTGTATATGAATGTGTAGTAGGTGTGTGGCAAAGAGAAATGATGTACTGTTATATACCAGGCCCCAAGTTCACAAAGCATTCTGAGACTTAAGTTGAGAATTTACTCAAAATTGTTTGTCTTATTTTAACTAAAATATAGAATTTTATAAAACGTTTGTTGTTTTAATGTATCAAATACATCAATAAGAAACTATGTGCAAAGTTTTGTGTTTCTGGATCAAAGATATTTCTCATGAACAGTGATTGAAAGTTGAGTAAATTTTTAACTTAAGTCTGAGAATGCTTTGTGAACTTGAGGCCAGATCTCGTCGGTAGGTACAATAATACTCTAGATAAAGAACACATAAGTGTCTTTCTTGCGGATTTAACAGTACCTGTAGACCGACAAGAGCTTTTGTGTCAATAGCGTCCAACGTATTACAAAAAACGAGCAACAAGTGAAGATATGATATAGATATTCTACATATATCCAAAATTTAAATGTTATAAAAAATTAACAAAATTATGGATAAGTCAAATGCATTTCTTAATTGTCATTAATTTGGTCTGGAAAACAGAATGTGAAATATAATCGAAATAAGTCTACATCTGACCATTTTCAAGGACTGGAACAGCAGGAAAACACGTTTGTGGCCTTCTAATTTTCAAAATTGTTGCGGACATTCCACTTAGAGCTTTAAGCCTATATATTTTCAGAGAAAGTTGGAGGAAATCACATGAGAAATGCAATAACAGGACCCCTTATCGTCATCCGCACTAGCAATAAAAGCACGATTTTTACAACTTATCCCCTATATACTAAGCTGACCCTAAGTCCACTGGCGGCGCCAGCCGTCGGGGATTGGAGGGGCAAAGCTGGGACAAAGTCCAAGGTTAAGGGGGCAAAGGCAGGAGCTTCAACTAGGGGTAGGGGGGACCCAGAAAATTTTGAAAAACAGGTTGCCGGAAATGCAGCCTGACAGTATTTTAGGCACTGATCGATGAGGTAAAGTGTCAAACGAACGGACTTGCGAATCACGACGAAGCCCACTCACGAGCGTACGTCAAAGTAGGGATTAGTCCTCCCTCAGAAAATTTTGAAAAATAGACTGCCAGAAATGCTGTCTTACAGTATTCTGTCAGGCACCGATCGTCGAGATAAATAGATCTGCCCAGATACCGTTCGTCTCCTGGTCACTAGTTTATCCTACTAGAGAACAAAATGTCAAACGAACGGACTTGCGAACCTCAACGAATTCCCTTTGTGAGCGCCAAAGTAGTGAGTCCATTGGGAACTTCGCCAAGAAAATTTTGAAAAATAGAGTGTCGGAAATGCTCTACAACATGCAAGTTTATGACTGAGTGGGGATGTGGGATTTATTCACCGTAGAAGGTATTGATTACCGAACCGTATCACAAATACTTTTTTTATTTTCTAAAATTATTGGGGGGGGGGGGGCAAACACTGCCTAAGTCTACTAAAAAAAAATAGTTCACCGATCTTACTTGGTGTTTGCTTTTGTTTTCTTACACTGGATCAGTTGAATTAAAATCCTGGTCTAGCCAGGACTTTTATATGATGATAATAAAGAATTTTTAGTATTAAATATTGGTTATTTCTGCTAAAAAGAATATAAATACAGAAAAAAAATAATATTGTCCCAATGGCTGCATTGATAATCAAAACAAGAATATTTATCATTGCTGTCACATTCAGAACCTCTGTTGTGAAGCTATTTGGAGAAAAAAAACGATTTCTGGGATTTTGGAGATAATTGACATATTATGTAATTCTGCCTGTTGACCCTTATTTAAACGAAATGTATAACAATAAATTTTTGTAATAAACGGAGGATACTCTCTTTCAGTAAATATAATAAACAAAGAACGATATTATGGCATAGGGTCTTATTGCTCAAGGAGGGTCATTTGGGGGCGGGGGAGGGTAAACACTGTAATTTCTGTAACGCAACCGTCTAATTTGTATATTTCAGATTAGACTAATTGAATTATAATAGTTTTCACTGGATTCCTAATCCCCATAAACATAGGCAATGAAACCAATTTCAACAAAAATAGGGCACTGATATTTGAAATTATTTCTAATAAGTCCTACTTATTGCAAATGTTCTCCTAGTGTTTTTCGGCACCCTTGACTCTGTAATTATGGGCATAGCTATTGGTTTCATGGGGCTACGACAAAGAGTTTCAGATTTTGTGGGAAAAAAAAGGTTTTCACTAATGGCGGCTGTTAATTTGCATATTGTGCATCATGTAATTAGGTGATTATAGTGTTTATTTCTTCCTTGGCCACGAAAACATGGGTTTAGATAAAATTTCCACCAAATTTGAACATTTGGTAGCCAAGTTATAGCATTAAGTCAATTTTTGAAACATGAAATTATGCTAATTGGCATATTACGCAATTTGACCCCTTTCCACCAACAAAATATGTTTAAACCAGAGGTCTGGACTGTTGCCTAATGTATTTCTCATTTTTTGAAATAACATACTCGTTACATGTCCCATCACTGATTCTCCCTTTATGTCAAAACTCGCCCAACCAGTCAGTTTGTACCTCAAATCTAGTCATCTAGTCAAATGAAGAGATTGATAATGGGTGTGCGTGCTGGTCTTTAGCGCGTTCCGTGCATATATTTTAATTCGGACGGATATATCTTAATTCTTACTTTTCTAAATTTTGGAATATAATACATGGTGAACCTGTGCATGCCTGTGGATTATTTCTTAAACTTTTGTTATGTTCTGCATCAGATATAAAACGTATCAGTCCAGTCAATTGAAATTATGTCAAAGTGAATTAGGAACAAATATAACACCAATTTTCATATTTGTTCATTTCTGAATCGGATATAAAACGGATCTGTTTTCCAGTTAATTCAAATGCTGCCAGATGTGTCATTTCTTCTTTGTTTCAATATTGTATTTATCAAAGATTCGTTAGTTCCGAAAAGAAGTTCATTTAGATATTGGATTGGTAAACATACGTTGGATTTCAATTGAAAAAAAAATCCAAAAACATTCACGATGAAGATTAAAAGTATTACTTATCTTTTTTTATATCGCTGGACTTTTTCTAATGTTCATTTATTGGTATAACCTTAACGAGAGGTCATTGCCAAGACAAAATATACTAGATGTGAGGAAATTCAAAGGAAGAAGTAATCATTTCGATGAGTTGGGGATATTGCAGAAAACCACTCTCCGAGAAAAAACAACATCGGTTAAACAAATTCCCAGGACAAATGAGAAACCAAAGCGTCAAAGTTTAAAATCAACTAAATTCGTGCCTGGAAACCAATGCGCCGTTAACCTTTCGTGGCGAAAAGGCAGTGACGAGTGGCAAATCCTTGATAATAATATTACATTTGTTTATTCGGCTTTTGCAGTACCATTGGAAAATAAAGTGAAAATAATTGGAATACACCGCACTTATATACGGCCTAGAAGGCATTATGTTTGTTGGTTTTACAAAAATACACAAAACGTATCACAACTTCAAACAAATGGCACGCTATCCCTCTTGAAGGACCACCATGGCAGAATGTAAGTTTTTATTATGAGCAGTTATTATATTCTGATGACAGAATTCATGTTGATTTGTTTTAGAAAATATTCTGTCAATTTTACAAAATATATATTATTTCAATTTTACAGAAAATATCCCTTCAATTTTACAGAAAAGTAAGACATTAAACTCCATTTTATTTCATTACATTTTATCTTTTCTAATCCGTTTCCAATCTTTTTACCATCCAGGTATGGGAGCATGATGGTCACGTGTCCACTTAAAGATAACGACAATTGGTATTCCGTGGCTGTTTCACTTTCAGTGAAAGACACACCACACAACTATATGATTTTACATTATCCAGAAAAACATATTAAGAGAAATTTTACTCTTTGTTTGTCGGTTATGCATTCTAAATACAATAAAATTGTGGAACTCATAGAAACTTTTGAGCTTGACAAAGTGCTTGGAGCTAACCACTTCGTTATATACCACCGCTCTTCGTCTAAACAAAATAACGTAGTTTTGAACCATTACATTAAGTCTGGTGAATTAACCCTTTTGAACTTCACATTACCAATCCATACATATATGATTCATTATTTTGGACAAATCTCTGCTGTTAACGATTGTGTTTACAGATTTCGCGGTATCTCGCGGTATGTATTTGTGGTGGATCTTGACGAGATTTTAATTCCACATCAGTTTAACAACTGGATGTCCATGATGGACAACCTGACTTCTGCTAACCCGACGGCGTCTGCTTTTATGTTCAGAAGTGCATATTTTGATGTAACCATGCCGGACGACATTAGGGGATTTCGTCTTGCAGGTGAAGCAACTCGCTATAAATTGAAGAAGTTTATAAAAGTGTGGCGGGATACATCCATTTTTGCGTATTATAATCGCTGTAAAACGCTTGTGATGCCGGAATGGATAGACAGAATGGCTATACACTGGACTGAAGGAATGAAAGGGGGTCATAAACTGTTACGAGTGGACAAGTCGGTCGCATTGTTACATCACTACAGAAGATTCGGTTCTTCACATGCTAGAGTCTTCAATAGCGAAACACGAAAATACAGTGGAACAGTGGTGGATCGTGTAATAAAACATATGAAGAACTTAAGCCTTGTGTGCCCAATTTATAATTTATACGTATTAATCGGAAATTTAGGGGCCACAGCCCATGGTCAACCACCATGCAGCTGGTGGCTCTCCAAAGATTTAGTGAAAGGTTATTTGATTTGTGAAAGGTGAATCAAAATAAAATTAGTCTATACTGTTATTTTAAAAGATATTTCAGTTAATATACTGTATATAGAGAAATGTTGTACTGATATCCAAAATCATAAAAAATTAACAAAATTATGGATAAGTCAAATTTATATCTTTCTTAATTGTCATTTAATTAAGACTTCGACTCCGTTTACTCGGTGGTAATTGTTCCCTGTACATATCCCTTGCTCCAAAACCTAACTTAATTATGCAAGAGCAAAATCTGCTTATTACAAGTCTTTCTTTAGGCCTGAAATGTTATCTAAATTATCAATTAGACATTAATTAACTTATCCAGACCATAATAAACTCTCGATGTCAAGGCTAGCCTTCGATGTTGGCTGGATTAGATTCCTATATGCCGCTAACGGCCGTTGATAATTAAATTTAAAAAAGTGGATAATCGAGACTATGCTGTTTATATTTATGATTTTAGTAATGATGACCGAGACTATGCACAAATTTCACCCGGTTCTTTCTCGGCTCATAGTGGATCAATTTGACTGAAATTTTCAGCAAATTACCTTTACACTATCTAGTTTTTAACTATTATAGTGAGAACTACCATCTCTTTATCTTATCTCCCATAATGTATCTTTAAGATAGATGCGTTTCACAAAACGATTTTAAGCATTTTAGATAAAATCCTCTAAAATAATATTGTAAGTTAAAATTGTATCTTAACTTAAAATAGTGGCGTTTCACAAAACTATTTTAGGGACAATTTTAACTAAAATCAATTTTAACTTAGGACAGCCGTCACCCTCTATTTACTTAAAATCACGACATTAACAGCATTGATTAGAGCTACGTTGTGAGATGTATTGCGACATATAGATATATTTGGAATAATGATAATATTGCCAATGGCCCGGGTTCACAGGCACTTGAAGGGATTAAAATAAAACTTCTTACTACTGCTTGACTCTATATTATAGTATATAAGAAGGTATTTCAGCCGCCATCTTTGTTTTCACGTCTTCAAGGCATTACGTCTGATAACATCTCACAATACTCACTAGTTCTAACACTACCCGTCGTTTTTATTGCCAACGAGACCTTATTTGATCATTATTCAGCTTCCGATGTAATTAAATTGGCCATTTAACAGCGTTATTAATTACAAATCAAACGTGAAGCGCTGTCACTTGCCGAAATTCGTCTTCATCAGCCCGGAAATAAGTTTAGTTTGTAGCAGTCTGTATCACCCAGTCCCTCATAAACCTATCCGTTACTCGAAATTTTCCTAGGAACTGGGTGATCCAGACTGCACCTGCGGTGCGGTGCGGCCTCGCTTCGTAGGCTTGATCATTTACCGACCAAATTTCGCAATCTGTTTTACAGAGAATTACGAGTCTAGTAATATATCTCTGTCAAAGATGACTGCCTTAACACGTGCCGTCACAGCACGCGGCGTCAATCATTGGCTGAATGGCGCGTGCATTGTTTACATAAGACGTTACTGCTTCGGAGAGAATGCTGCATTTTAGTCATTTTAATACCCATTTACACTAAATAGGAAATAATTTTTACCTACAAATACGTCAAACGCCTTTATTTATTTTTCCAATACATAAAAAAAATGTTTTAGAATTTAATTTGTCGCAGGAAAAAAGTTAATAATACTGGCTCATTAAGCCGCTTCGATGTCATCCTTATCAGTGATTGTAGAGGCCTAGCAAATATTCACTGCGGATCAGTGTGCAAATTTCAAGTAACGGATAGGTTTATAAGTGTTACAAAATACTGTTGGGTATTTTGATAATGGTTTATTTTACATATTCAATGTAAGCACTTGCACTATTTGTTGTACATGTACATGTTAGATTTAATTTGTATGTGTGGGGATTGATGACATAGTATTATTTAAGATGTGATGGGTTGTTCAAACAATGTTTAGCCGACAAGTGTATTATGATATAAGATTTAGTTAACAAGCATTAACACATATTGTCTAGAGATAGGATGTGTGAATCTTAATAATTAAGTCTCATTGTTGTGATTACTAATGGTATTAACTATGGCATACCATAGCCGATATAAATAAGCCTAGTTTGGAAAACAAGATAAGACGAGGGCAGAGAGAGACGTAGAGAACTTGCCCTCAGACCATGAGGCAAGGGGTCTGCCCTTGGACCCCGGAAATAAGGTCTTCGCAGACCTAGGGACAAGAGCCAGATAGATTTCACCATATTATGTACCTGTAAATATGTTATCCAACATTAAAGTATATTTCTAATAAAATGAGTTTATGTATTATGTTACATAAGGGACTGGGTGATACAGACTGCTACAAATAAATCTTATTTCCGGGCTGATGAAGACGAATATCGGCAAGTGACAGCGCTTCAAGTTTGATTTGTAATTAATAACGCTGTTAAATGGCCAATTTAATTACATCGGAAGCTGAATAATGACCAAATAATGCCTCGTTGGCAATAAAAACGACGGGTAGTGTTAGAACTAGTGAGTATTGTGAGATGTTATCAGACGTAATGCCTTGAAGACGTGAAAACAAAGATGGCGGCTGAAATACCTTCTTATATACTATAATATATAGCCAAGCAGTAGTAAGAAGTTTTATTTTAATCCCTTCAAGTGCCTGTGCCCGGGTTATATAATTTAAACATGCTATCATTCACAAAAATAATTTTCATTCAATTTCTTTTCATTGCATGGGAAATATAGCTGCGGCCCACCCGTTTATTTTATTGTAAGGCAATATAAGCAATTAGACGACGTCCTAAATTATAACCCCAAGAAAAAAAAACCCTCAAAACCTCAGAAATCAAAACTCTTTGTTACTATTTTACATATTCCCACATAATTCAAGTATAAATTATACTATTTTCAAATAATTAATAGACAAAAAAAACACTTTTTTTTAACACACTTCATATCTAATGTCTATAAAAAAAATATATGTAGGCCTACAATTGTTTAAAATGAGAGAGAGAGGGAGGGAGGGGGTAACGTCCACTAGACACAAACTAGGTCATTTCGAGACTAACACATGGTTTAATTTTATTTGAATAATTCGCTAGCGCATAGGGGTCTTTAGTAGTGGGAGGAAACCGGCGGACCCGGAGAAAACCCACGAGGTTAGACGGGCGATCCTACTCAATGTCTCGTACAACCGGGGAATCGAAACCCCGTCAGTCCTATAAATCAATTTTAGTGATTTGTGCATTTCACGATATTATCATTATTACAAATATATCTATATGTCGCAATAGCTCTAATCAATGTTTGTTAATGTCGTGATTTTAAGTTAAGAGAGGGTGACGGCTGTCCTAAGTTAAAATTGATTTTAGTTAAAATTGTCCCTAAAATAGTTTTGTGAAACTCCACTATTTTAAGTAAAGATACAATTTTAACTTACAATATTATTTTAGTGGATTTTATCTAAAATGATTAAAATCATTTTGTAAAACACATCTATCTTAAGTTAGGATGGAATTGTAGTTTAAGACGATTTTAAGGAGATTTAAGTTTTTGTGAAACAGGGCCCAGGTGAAATTTCAGTCCCAAAACCACATAAACAAGGCTTTATTGGACCACTTATTAGTGCCCGCAGACGACCGACTTCGTAGATCAAGGCACCGTGGATTCTCAACATTTATATTCCCTTCTCCAAAATCTTGAATTCGGGTGGAATTTCATTCGCAAAACCACATATTTAAAGGAGCTAAATCGCTAATATTTGGGATCTAGACCTAGAAATTGACACAAATTGTCCGCAACGCATATAATAATGTAATATGAATGTATATAAACTGATTTACATTCAATCGTTTCCGTTTTTACAGTAATTTCAAATCAGTTATTTTCGGCGAAATAAGTCAGAAATCTCAATCGAATGGTATTCTCTAGCGTCCGATTAATCCAGTCTACACCGATAGTATTTATTGTGCATGCTCTCCGTGACTTCTGAAGTAGAGTCCCTTGTTACAAATGGCGCTGAAACGCATAATCGTGTACCAATGGTAAAATGTTTAGTTTGTCTTATATCAGAAGCCCATCTTTTCACAGTAGGATCACAATATTTGTGTTGGTTTAAATGGACAAATAATACGTGTTTTCAATGTCGAAGACTTTGGATGATATTGGGTTAGACTTAGCTATTTTAAGTTTGTTTGGGAACACTTACTACTTGCTGTACTCACGGCACGGAATAGCAGGAGAACGCGTATATGGTAGTCTATTTTTCAAAAGACCCACCATACCCACGACGTAGCACATTGCGCCTTGAAATTCAGGTGGGTATAGAGTGTGAATCTCCGCGATATTTTTTTCCCGTATTTCATTTATATTAAGACCAAACTCTAAAACTAAACAAACTGGATTAAACTGCGATGTGGCATAAATTTATTTCGTGAGAACCTAATCAACTTTCACTGAACCTATGCATCTCTTTAATACGATTAGACAACAATTATGAATGTCGCCTTTTTATCATAGAGCTGCCATTTTGTTTGCCGACACCGCAGAATATAATATAATTGTATATAGTAGGTATTCATTGAATAAATCTTTTAATAACATGGACTATTATGATTATAATGTTTTATTAAACGTTCTTTAAATGTCCACAAAATCAAATAAAGCCGAAATGATAAATTATTTTGACAAGGGTGGGACTATGTTGCGGTGAAGATTGTCCCTATTCATTTTTATAAAACAGAACCATGAGAAACTTCAGCAATTGTGTTATTTCAAATTACTCGACTGGTTAATGCATCCGTTCAAAAGTAAAATGTGGGTTATTCAAATATTTTAGAATACGTGTAGCTTTCTGGTGTTGAAGGCGTATTAAATTCAACAAAAAATAAGGGCCCAAAAGTGTTCTTTATTTAGTAATTTAGACGATTAAGAAACGAGTGTGGGATCTTATCTTGGCCTCGATGTCCATGGAAATAGTTAAAACAAATATTATGTTAGATATATTTTGAAGTCTGTAATTTATTGCTGTACAATGACAATATATCGGAAGTAAACCATAGTAAAATAATATATTTTAAATGTCAGCTTGTATGTCTACCAAATCTATAGAAGAAAATATCTTTGCTATAGTTTTCTGTAAAATATCATTGAAAACTGTAGGATTGCAAATAGTTAAGAGTTCTCTGGAAATATATTTAGATTTAGCAACAGTTCTGTAGAAGCACAAACGAATCTATGAAATAAAATACTTTCTATAATTACGTATGTTATTTTGTGGAAATTTATATGAAATTACACATTACACTTGTAACAAAAGCAACCAAGGATGCAAATCTAATATATATATTATTCATTTTATTTTCTGGCCATGTCCTGTTTTATTCTATAGCATTGAATAGGATCCGACAAAAAGTCTAGATTTTTGACTCATCCGAACGACTAGACGCGTTCCTTATCAGACCCTTATTTTAGTTGATGGGGTAGCGAGGCGCACGATGTTTATTTAATTAGGCGATTGGATTGCAGGTTATAACAGCTACACTCCTTTAAAGCGAGAATTTCATATTTTCTAAGAAAGTCAAAACATAATTATTTCTATATCTTATGCTCAGTAGGTTGTCAACTCACTACTATACGATCATAGGCATTATTTCCCACACTTAAAATTCATTGACACCGGAAATAATAACACAATTACCTCTCTTGTTTTTCTATCCCCCCCCCCCCCATGGAATAGCTATCTTCAAACGTTTGAATTTGAAGTCGAAAATGGTATTTTTGCCAATTTCTCAACTGGCAATAGTGAATTATAGGATTAATAGGATTATTCTTAACAAGGTAGGACTGTTTATATATACCATCTATTTTAAGGCTTTATTTTAATACATTTTAAAAATATAACTTAAAAATATGAAATTATCGCTTTAACGAAAAAAGCGAAAGAGAAAGGAAGATTGTAGCTAGAGAAATACGAGTATGGTACCAAGACATTTATACCAAAAATGCTATAATATCGACGTCTACTATATCGTACGTCTACTATATCGTATATGCTCGCTCGAATACAGTATACTTGGATGGTAAACATTTATTTGGGTAAATGTTTGTCTTGATTTGAAATTGGATAGCCACTGTGACTCAGTGAGTAAGACGCAGGCTCCACAGCAACGGACAAGGTATATTATAGTCGTCTGGATGGGACGAAAAACTGACGCCCTGTTCTTTGGCGAACACGTAGGGCCTAAAATATACCTTATCTTCATTTCCCCATTTAATTGCAATAATTGCATTTTGTCGACAAAATCAACCCGACAATCGTTGCCTTCATTTTATCGACGTGTCGCCTTCATAAGTCGACAAAATGCAATTATTTCGACTTGCCTTGTCGGGAAAATACAATGGCCGCTAACAGCCACTATAATGAAGATCTCAGTAAAAAATGTCAACGTTGTCTTTTCTTTTTATTAAACATCAAAAACTTCAAAATAAAGATTATTCCACGTATGGTCATTATGTAACAAACCAAATCGCGCTACGTGGATACATGGTGGGGGTTTGTCCCTGCTGTCTTACTGGCAATTTCTTTTCCTCTTTTTTTTTGGGGGGGGGGGGAGGTTGCGTCTCTCAGATATTATTAATAGTCGAAATTCTGTATAAACTTGCAATATTGTTTAGTTAGCTTACCGCTTTAAGGGTTCTCATAATATATACACGTTCCCACGATTATAAATCAGACTGGAGGCGTGTCCCGACCAGTTGAAAAAATTAAATTGTAACTATTATTTTTAAGAATGTTTTCCGCATCGCTTCGCCCAGCTGGTCATTGCATTATAAAACTCTAGATTATAAATTTGAAACCAATCATATGAACAATTTTCATAAAAATGTGACCAGGGCCTATGGACCATGCCTTTGGGGACCCAGGGCCATGCCCATAGGGCCGGTCTACAGCTGGTCCATCGGGCCTCACAGCATTTAAATATATATTTAGCTTTATTAAAGATACATTATGGGAGATTTTCATAGAGAGTTGGCCATTCTTGCTATAACAGATCAAAAACAGATGATAAAAGAAGAATATATTGAAAACTTCAGTCAAATTACTTTATTCTGAACAAAGTTATCACCATTGTAATTTTTGACTAGAAATAGGAGTCAACACTCTCTTCACCGTCTCCGCGAATGGGCGATCGTTTGATTGACAGGCGTTAACTCCACCTACATAATCTCGATTATCAAGTAACGTTTTCAATGGGTGTGGTTTGAGACGAGGTTGCAATTCAATTCGTATCACATCTATTTTTACTACAAATTAAAAATAAGACTTTTAATATATAGATAAGAAGCGAAAGTTTGAAAGAAATGGACCAAATCAATGAGGCATAATTATAGCCGACTTTTTGTTAGCCTGAGTGTACACTTGTACTGTAACTGGTAGGCCTACGTAACTCCCGAACAGTGAACCAATGGAGCTGCAATTCAACTGGGGTGATGTTAGCTGCGATGTTTATCAATTTCTATAATTTTTCTGTAAACGCAAGTGACAAAAGAGCGTATAATACCGACATCCAAACTCTCATTTTAACCACAACTAAACATAATATATATCGAACTTTCAATCAAATTGACTGACATGCGGCCTCGCTCAACAGCGGCCTCGTTTCGTACAATCTATCATTTAGCCTCGATCTAAAATTATTTCCGGGAGTATGACGTCAACGTAACGGTTAATCTCCGCTTACAAATATGGTGGTTGAAAGCGTCCATTTAGATCGGCGTGTTTCTAGATACAACGCGAGAGTCGCCGTTAAGCCAGCACGACGAAAAAGGCGCCGATCGGCGACTTTTTCGTCGTACTACCTTATCGGCGACCCGCGACTTTCACAACACGAGAGTCGCCGTTAAGCAAGTCGCCGAAAAAGTCGCCGAAAAAATCGGCGCCTTTTTCGGCGACTTGCTTAACGGCGACTCTCGCCTCGGAAGTTTATAGTTAGTTACATGCGCAATGCGCAATAGCTACATTTTACTTCTTGTATATAAAATGGAGGAGCTTTTGGATGAGTTAGGACTTGTAGGCTAGCCTACTTTCTGCCACAGATGGAGCAACAGGTGGCAAACTCTTGCACAAAAGCATGTATGAGGTTTACCATGAAAAACTTGAAATACACAAGCTGGAAGTAGGGACAAGTAAACATGCAATTTTCGGCCCTACATTTCAACCTAACCGACCTCTCAAAATCATGAATATTCACCAAAACCTGGCAGAAAATGTATTATCAAACCCCTTTCTCGTGTTGTGAAAGTCGCGGGTCGCCGATCGGCGCCTTTTTCGTCGTGCTGGCTTAACGGCGATTCTCGCGTTGTATCTAGAAACCCGCCGATCTAAATGGACGCTTTCAGCCACCATATACAACGCCATTTAAAAATTTTAATCAATCAACGAAATCCTGTTTAAATCCAAGCCGAATCCAAGCCATCCGTGGGTCTACAGAGCTGATTTTGTGCTTGTTGTGTAAATAAAGATCTAATTTATAATTTCTATGACATCTGAATCCTAAATAAAGACTTGCAATAATCAGATTTAGCTCTTGCATAATGTATGTTTAACTCTGAAGTAGCCGATTAATGCGGGTTTTTTTTTTCAAATTTATGTGACTTTTTCTTTGCGAATTGATTAATATATCCTTTTTATAAATGACAAAAAGATTTTAAATTACAACTGGTCGGTGAAATGATATATGTTTTCAGAAAATCGTGGTCGATGTGAGGTTTGTTCTAAGAAAAACATCAAATCTTGCCATCAGAGTAAATGTGTTACATGTAATGTATTCTTATACTGTAATAAATCAAGAAATTGTTTTCTAGATTTTCATGGTGCGGTTGGAAATTAACTACATGTATACATTTGTATTTCAAGTTAAAACTGTTTACGCCTTTAGCTGAATGAATTTAACTATGGCTTATTGTTTCAAATTGTTGAGAAAATATAGTTTTCTTTGTTTCAATTTTCTGTTTAGTGTTGCGGATTAAAGTTGTGATGAAAATACAGATTTCAAGAATAATTTAAACTTTTTTGTCTTTTTGTATTGAAAATAATTTACCCCTTTGCCGTCCGTGAGGACTTTCAATCCCCACCCCCACCCGCCTCAGCAAAATTTATAAAACTTAAAAATAATTTTGTGGATACCCTAACCAAACCCAAATCATCTATAAAATATCATAAAACAAGAAATTATTTTAAAACTTAACCACTTGGGCCCGAAAGGGTTATATTATCGAGGGGGGCTGGATGGCCGAATGGTTAGCACGTGCGCGCCGTATCATAAAGCCTGACATTGAGTCAACTGGCGTGGTTTCGAATCCCCGGCTGTGCGTGACAAGGAGTAGGGTTGCCTGTCCAACCTCGTGGGTTTTCTCCGGGTCCTCCAGTTTCCTCCCACTGCTAAAGACCCCTACGCGCAAGCGAATTATTGAATTAAAAAAAACCACGTTAGTCCCGAAATGACCTAGTTTGTGTCGAGTGGACGTTAAACCTCATTTCTCTCTCTCTCCCGTTATATTATCGTACGAGCGTAGATCAATAACATAAAGGGTTGAATCATTTCGAGTTCGGTGCATAAATATTTCATATGTAGGCCTATAAAATATAGTCTTAATATGATACAAGTTATGGAGCACTTTGTCAAAAAAGGATGGTTTTATAGGTCAGACTCGAGTAAAGCGGAAATCAAATGGGGTTTAACATCCTACTTGTCTGCATCGACAGGGCTAATGAAACCAATACAGTGTGCCATAAGGAAATTTTGCCCAGACTCTTTATTTTATATAATTGTTCTACAATTTGCGGTTTTCATCATACATTTTTGGCAGATAAAACATTCCAGATGGCGAAGAAGAAATTTCAGTAACTTCTTTATATAAAAAGTGCGAGCCCTGGGCCCGGTTCCTAGAAAATTCTTAAAGTAAGCACAAAGTCATGTTTCACTTTTTCTTACGTAAGAAACTTATAAAAATACCGTCCCTAGAAAATTCTCAAGACCATTCTTACGTAAGCACAAGTCAAGTATAAGTCTAAGCACATTGTGACTGGTAAAGTTTACCATAAACTGAGACTATGATGCTCTTTAACGTCATAAAAACAACCTTGGTATGCGAATTACGTCATAAATTTGTCGTCTGCTTCATTGACATCATATATATGTAGCACATATGGTTGATTTAGATGCATTTGACATGTCCCCTAGGCTATACACATATAAAATGTGCCACAAGATAAAAAACGCAGGCACATACAAACTAACTGAATAATTGTGAGAGTGCCTGATCGTAGCCTGTGTGTTTGTAGCCTATTGTTTACTAATTGGCAAATAAATAAAATGGTTTCAGGGTAGGCCTAGAAGCGAAATTTTCTATAACATTCTTAATTTGAAATTTCTTCTCGAGATGGATTTTCTGTCTTGTAATTGTCTCTTTGGTATCAAAAGGTGTCGGAAATGCCGTCGAATAACTCTACGGTCAGACCCCTTTTTGAAGCAGAAACAGACTTAAGGTTGGTAAGCAAGCCGTATACTTTGCTTGGGACTTGTGCTTAGATTGACTATGTTCAAGAACGAAGTTGTGCTTAAGTTTTTTCTTGGAACGCATAATAATAATAACGTTCTTGTGCTTACGATGAAGTCTACTTAAAATCTAAGCACAAGAACGTTCTTAAGAATTTTCTGGGAACACAAAATAAGGTAAGTTTACTTAAATGCAAAAGTCTACTTAAATCTAAGCACAAGAACGTGCTTAAGAATTTTCTAGGAATCGGGCCCAGAACTCGAGTAATGCGGTAACAGTATTAATGGACGGCGCTGTTGGTCCGAGACCTTTAAGAGACGGTTAGAAAAACTGAAGTCCGAAAATTCAACAAAATCTCAAGATGGGACGTTATTCCATATTATATAGAATCTACTCCCAAAATCAAAGGAAAATGACATAAGTTTGTATTGTACTATACAACCAAACATAATTTATTATGTGGAATTCTTAAATTAAAATACAGTGCCGGATTTAACTACACGTATAGGCTTAGCTCCGACCGACATCAAAGAATATACGACATGTATTACAGTAGCCTATATGTCTGAAATTGTAATAAGTCTTTTTTAAAGCACTGGAGTCTTAAACATCCATCGCCAAACTCGTTTGTTCACATGTCTTTAAAACAATCATAAGTGGAATAGCCTGGAGCATCTCTTCATCTAATTCTAAATCGGTACTTCAAATGCTTTACTCACCAAACTAAAAAAAAAATTGTTTGAAGGGAAACAACTCCATTTTAGTTTCCATTCTGATAGAAATGAAATGGGTTTTACATGTTTTGTAACTCCAGCTGTTCTGCTCCGAGTGGGCAAAAGATGACGGGCATACGTCGTACAGTGTGCTATGAGGGAAATTTTGCCCTGACAGTGGCAATAAGGCCTTCTCTTATATCGAATTCTGACTGCCAAGGGACCTTTTACGTGCATGGCAATGTGTACATAGGACCTATTGAAACGACTAGACAGCTGTCCTTGTCAGGCCCTCCGTCTTGCACCATTGAAAAGGTAAAACACACCTGAAAATAGTAATGAACTGTCTCGGCCAACACCAGGCGCAACCCTTGACACCCAGGCAAGTGAGCCAGCGTCTTACCCACTTAGCCACCATGGCTCCCCATTCTGATAGCAAATACATTGTACAATGTGCAAATGCAAAAAGAAAGAGATTATATATGCTACAAGAAGTTGCATAAAACAGTTACATCTAACTAAATCAACTCCTTACTAAGGTACAGATGATCAGAAAATATTTTAATAATAATAATCATTTTCTACAAGGCTAAACGTTCAGTCAGTTTTACTGGTCTATGACTCGACAACATTTGGATAAATAATTAAAACAAGTATGAAAAAGTAGTTTTAAAGTACAAAACAAATTTTAACATAGTCTACATTTGACATATGTCATGAAATCACATAATGAAATGAATTGAAATGGTGTTTAACGTCCTACTGTTTTGCTCTGAACTGGGCTAAGGAAGACGGGCATACGCCATACAGTGTGCTATGAGGGAAATTTACCCAGAAAGCGGCACTACGGCCCACACTTATATCGAATTCCAACTGTCAAGGGATCTTTTACGTGCATGTCAATGTGTACACGGGACCTCAGTTTTTCGTCCCATCCGAACGACTAGACAGTTGTCCTTGTCAGGCCCTCCGTCCTGCATCACTGACAAGGGAGAACCACAATCACATAATGAAAACGAACATTAATCACAAGTAAAAATATGGCATTTAGTATCACTAAAATAAAGTTCCTGATTTTAATGCAAAAAAAGATGATCAGAAAATAACACACCAAGGTTTTGAACACTCCACAATGCTTCAACAACCAAGAGTACAGGATCCAAGCTCGGATGCACAAAATAATTACTCAACAAACACTTTGGTTATCCCACTCTCCAAAAACACTCTCTTTAAGTTAATAATAAATATATTCATTCGATATAGAATAAAATTCTTATTTTCATATCATTTTGTCATATATTTAAATAGTTAATCCTGCAAATTAACATTTTGTGTACATTTGGATAGGCCTTCGAAAACCTTTCGATTTATGGTGCACAACATCGATGAGCTCACACTTCGAGAAACCAACCACATCTAAAAGGTACTTTTGAAAATGTTCAGGCTTGAGTTCAATGTTTTGAAAATTATTCTGAATGGTTAATGTCAGGTTTTTCCTTTTTTTGTAAGATGTCCATGGCTGTGGTTCCAATATCAGTCGACCCCCTGGCCGCAGATGTCGGAATATTCTCTGAAAAAACATTTTGATACCGGTATCACCATTGTTAAGATGTATCCACTTTGTCACACTTAGAGCAAGTATAGTATCATACTCCTCTTGCACTAGGCTTAACTGTTTGCTGTTATTTAAGACATAGTTTCCCTGTTTAAAAGATAAGTTTTCAGGGAATGAGATACAGGTATCACTCAACACACCACTATTGATGGGTGATGCCACCACATTAGCAGAGCAAGGTACACTTAGGCCTACCATGTTTTCATTTTCTGATACATCTATATAATTTTCTTTTTTGACATCGATATAATATTTGATATTTTTTCTGGCTGTTGATATTAAATTACTATCAATGTCCAAACCAACCATTCGCGTAGGAAGAAATTGTTTAGCAATCGTCATTGTTACATGGCCAACATTGCAACCAATATCAAGAACATCCTTCGCATTAAACCACTCTCTTTTGAAACTCAGCAGACGAATGTCTTCTTCTCCCGACTCGGGTTTATTTCTATATCCATAATACCTATTATAATTTCCATGAATAAACTTTGGTTTATGTTTTTCTTTCCTTATTCTTGGTTTTATAAAATCACTTGGTTTTCCATTATCTTGATTTGTTGATGGTTGAGTGATGGCGACCAATTGTTCAACTGTTTCCATGGTTTCATGGCTTGTTGGGGTGATTTCTGGTGCCGCTGTTGTTCGGGATATTTGCATAGTCTTATCGACCATCTTAAATTCTATTACTGTCTGTAAAGATAAACAAAAAAACTGTTGATTTCTTCAGTGACATTGAATTCTTAATACATTTCTCACTTATCCATATTAAATCATGAGGATTGTATATCTAATTTCATGTAGTGGTCCAGATTTGGTCGAAATCAAAGCATTGGTATCAATAATTGATTTTGTATGAATAAAGGACCTAGTGGTTGTTAATTTCAAACTCAACTGGTGTTAACGTTGTTATTAACAGAAATAGAAATGGTCTCGTGTAATTTCACTATTATTATTATTTGTTGTGGGGGGAATCAATATCGTTATTTGGGGGAAAGTATTATTATTGGATGGGAATATAAATATGAGTATATGTAAAAAAAAAAAAAATCATTCAACTTTAACTAAAAATGAAATGAATATATCTACAACAAAGTTTAACCAGCACCCAGTGGTAGAATCTAGTACTAAGTAGGCTTGATTAGTCTGCATATATAGATAGATGGGTCTAGTCCTATTACGCTACTTTTTAATTACCATTCCACTTACGTTGAGCTATTCCTTGAGTTGACATCTTGATAGCTAATTTTTACTCGGATACTAATCCACACAACAATTTCATTGCGGCAATGAATATAGTAAGTAAAACGTTATCACGTCGTCGTACTAGTAAAACGTACTCGTTTAAGTTAAATAGAGTTACCTCCCATGCAGCAAGAAAACAAGTGGTCGTAGCCTCGGTTGTCCAATATACAAATTTAAAGAAAATCGTCTGCTGTCGTGAGTTATTTCCATTCATTCATAAATCGGTAATTAAATTGATAGAAAAATGAAGACAAAGTTGTAATGGCTCATATAGTTTGAGAATTATCAGGACAGAATATTTGTCATTATTAAGAAACAAATCTCAAGCCTTCAGAAATCATGGACCTTATTATAAGGTCCATGCAGAAATCCAATGCTGCGTGAGATAGACGTCACGTGACTTCATTCAGAATGAACCAGGTCGGAGAAAAAGACCGGTGGCTGTGAAGTATTATTAAGAGTTTCACGAAATAACGGTTGATCTCAAAACTTGAGTTTGAGGACAGCACACAGTGAGGGTCATTATTTCCTAGTATTAAAGGTGAGCCACTGCACGATTTCATTCTTTTTTTCTGTAAAGGTATACTGTAGTAGTACGGTACCGCGTACCGTAACGCGGTTAGTGCCAAACATGATGATACCGTACTACTCTTAAAAGTTGCACGAATCCATAGGCAAGGTAATTTCCACTTTTGACCTTTTTTTTACCGTTCTCCATAAATTTGTGAGTACTGTAGTTTAGAAATTGTTTTAATGAAATAATATAAAGAAGACGTATATTTAGTGATAACCAACATAGTGCCATACGGTTACATAATAGGAACCAGAACATTACATAACTAGTAGCTTGATTAAGGTTTATTATGTTAAGTACAGTAGTTATATAAATTAGAAAACTTGCTTTATGAAAGAGTCCACTTGTACATCTAATAATTTTGATTTTTATCACACAAATTTTTAGTGCTATGAAATTCTGTATTAATTTATTGGGTTCAAGAATGTACGGTAGCAGAAAGGTTGGCACATTCTGATGTGTAGCCTATGTTTTAGCAATTTTGATTACACGATTTACTGTGACCTATGTTTGATCTATAATTACAATTGAAACAGAAGGCTATCTGCACTGCAATTCATGTATGTGTCTGATAAAGGTGATCCAAATGTCTAAACTTCTGGAGGGAGATTGTATGGCCGAATGGTTAGCACATGCACACTGTATCATAAGGTCTGTCATTGATAGGGTGACCCACGCACCTACAGAAATACAGTCAACCGCTGATAGTTCGAGACTACCACTGAAGCGTGCACATTCGCCGTGTCGAGGCCAACTTTCTGACAGTATGATACTATAAATAGCCATGGCACGTGCAATTCTCTACAAATCTATCAACTATTACAGCCGTAAAAAAATTATTGTTGACGATTTTGAATAGCAGTAAAATTAAGCTTCTTGTTTATTACAGCAGATTTAGAAATTACGTTCGTTTCATTTTTGAAATCGCTTTATCATTAACTGTACCGTTAAGAGCGGCATCTTTTGGTTTAGTACAAATAATATCTCAGAAACACTCGGGTTAGACAGGAACATGATACTAGCAGTAGTTTCATTTTACTTTTACAAGCTTCTTAAAACAATTGTTGAGCTAGCTAACGTGCTCATTTCTAAATTCAATTTCTTGTTCTAGCTTTCTGTTATGTTTCGTAAAAAAGTAGTCTTGATTATCCCGACCTGTCAATCAGCCCTAGAATGGTCGATAGACTGGTTAAGCGAGACTAATTTCAAAACAAGGGCACGTAACCTATCTTTTACTCAAAAGTGTCTGGATGTTATGGACGACACATGGAACCAGTTTTCAGTCTATTATTTATAGATGATTAATGGTCATAGCTTATTAAGTACAACATGATCGTTTATTTAGTGACTATAATTGTGTGAAACTGATTTGAGGCTTGGCATATATATAAATATTGTGGCGAAATTGTCGAGATATATGGAGATATTTATTTATGGTGGGTCACCCTTGCATTGAGTCAACTGGCGTGGTTTTGAATCCCTGGTTGTACGTGACTAGGAGTAGGGTCACCTCTCCAACCTTGTGGGTTTTCTCCGGGTCCTCCGGTTTCCTCCCACTGCTAAAGACCCCTATGCGCAAACGAATTATTGAAATAAAATTAAACCATATGTTAGTCCCGAAATGACCTAGTTTGTGTCAAGCGGACGTTAAACCCCATTTTTTTTTTCTCTCTCTCTCTCTCTCTCTCTCTCTCTCTCTCTCTCTCTCTCTCACTTCACTGATCATTTTAATAGGATATTGTACAGATGATATAACTGTATGTTGGGGATATTAATGAAGATTAGTATAATAGCCATTATCCTATAATTGAATACCAGAACGTTGACGTACTGTTTAATAACAAGCATATTTGTGGTAAAATTAGCTTTATATTTTAACTTCAGGGTGATAATAATGTAATACTTAACTCCAGGGTGACAATAATGTAATATTTTAACTATACGATGATGGTGATATTAGTGGAATATGTTTTAATATGTAATACTTAACTCCAGGGTGACAATAATGTAATATTTTAACTATAGGATGATGGTGATATTAGTGGAATATGTTTTAACTGCATGGTTATAGTTAGGCTGACCTTAAAAATATCTTTGTTTCGCCTAACGCGTCCGACTAACTAAAACCACCCCCGACTTAAATTATTTTATTGCACTTTTCCGCGATCTTTTTATTTTATTTTGTGTGTCAACCTGAAATATATCACGAGAGTTATTTCCCTTTACTATGGCTATGGTTTGATTCATTATTGAAACTGGTTGATCAAGACGAAAGCATCATAGGTGTCGCTTCTCAAAAAAATGGTTGTAGACGAAAGCACGTCCATTCCCACGAAATGATTGTGCCTCTATTTTTCTCGAAAACGGATATTGAATATCCGTTTTCGAGAAAAATGAAGGCACAACCCGCACGATCGTTAAAAAACGTGTTGAGGGAGTTTCAAACGTCAGTTTCTGGCAATTCGTGTGCGAGTCGTGCATCACGAAAAATCCCGATGTCATTGATTTGTTTGACAATAAAAGAAGAGGAATGTTTGCACCCAGAAAATTATCAAGCTGTCAAATTAGCTCTTAAAAAAATATCTGAAAAAAACCCCGACCTACCGACCCTTCTCCTCGATTGTGGGTCGGGTTTGGTGAAACAAAGATATTTTTAAGGTCAGCCTTATGTAACATTTTAACTATAAAGTGATGGTGATATTAGTCGAAAATGGTATTTTAACTGCAGGGTTATTGAAATAAAATTAAACCATATGTTAGTCCCGAAATGACCTAGTTTGTGTCGAGTGGACGTTTAACCCCATTTCTCTCTCTCTCTCTGGATATGGAAGAGTCAATCACAGTTCAGGCAAATACAATTCCAGGTTTATGGGTAAGAGATAGGATCCTAATAGTGAAAAGATATTGCTACAAACACAATGTTGTCCTGTCTACTTGACAAAGACTGGACGCCCTGATGAACAATTTGAAAGGATAATTATGCTGTTTTGGAGGTTCAAAGATGAGTTAAACTGATAATAGTTGGATTTGAATGGAATATTAGAATAGAGGCAACACTGATTTGTGGCTGTGTTGGTCATTATTTGCCGTATTATAGACCAAAATGATACCCGATCTCTTTTATCAGATTGCTTACAAGGGTCCCCATGTTTTGTTGAAAAAAACATAAAGATGATTTGTACTTTTCACAATGGTGCTATTCAGTTGATAGTTTTCATTATAGATGGTATATGTATGTGATCTTACCATGCTTTTTTTTTTTTTGCTTACTCATAATCAAAGTACAGCAGTTAAGGGTCCTTAAGAGCATACCATGGTGTTTGTACGTAGTCCCCTGAAAAATTACTAAAAGAGTTTTCCTTTGCCGTGCTCTCTGTCCTGCATAGAGAAACCAGGCTGAAATAATCATGGATATGACTTTTACGAAATAAGATGTAGTAATTTTTGTGTCTTAATCCCGAAAGGGTTATTAATGATGTTTTCATTTAATTTAACAGATCACAAAGGTTTTTTGGGGTTTTTTGGGGTTTTTTTTTGAAGAATCAAATAAGATAACTGATTTAAAAGCTTGAGACTCATTCTTCTTTTTTGTGTACAAGTGCTTAACATTGTTCTTCAAATACTTAAAGATAGGTTCCCAGAAAAGTATTTACCGGGTGGTTATTTCCAATAAAAGTATGGCAATTTTGGTATATATGGAAATTAGAGATAACCAATCTTACTAGAAAAATACTGGATTCCCTGAAAAACACTCATGGAGCGTATACAGGACAAAAATGTAAGGGTTACCCTAATCGGCAGCCCAACGATTAGGAATTTCTGCACGCGTGACGTCAAAGGTTGCACGCAGAGATTGAGCGCTTGATGTACATGTTGATAAACTTTATGAAGAGTTAGACGTACAACACTTTCTGAGATAAAAATCAGGGAAAAAGACACAGGCAGTGGATAATCTGAGAATTTAATTAGGATTCGATATTTGTAATAAATAGTCAGCAATTAAAGACATCGTCTTGTGTATGCAATGAATTCTCCTCCGACTTCGCACCCGTAAGTCACGTGACACAAAAGTGACCTCTTTTGATCGATTTCTTATAGCAAGGGTATTCCTTGACAATTACAATGTTTTGAGAAGGATTTGAAGCAAATTAATGATAAATTAATTAGTTTGAATATGTTTTTAGGCCAAATATATCATCAAATCACCCAGTTTGTACACAGGAATGTATCTTTAAACATTGTACAACACATGCTTATGATACAACAAATGCTTGCCTAAACATTTGTAAAAGGTAAATCTACCTATTGCAGGTCTTTCTTTAGGCCTGAAATGTTATATGAACTGTTAATTAGACAATATAAGACTACAAGAGATGAGAGTGGTTATGAAGACCGGGTTATCCCGGGTGTCAGTGACTAGTTTCGTTCGTATTGAACTCTTCAGACTGATTGGACTAGCGTGGCGTAGCAGGCTTTTTTTATTTATACTATTCCAAAACTATTTGGTGCAAAATCAATTATAAAGTGATTAAACAAACTTTGCAATCATAAAATGTGATAATTCAGCCCAGCGTAGTTACTTGTATTGATAAACAAAGAGAACCTACAATATTTACTTGGAAATCAGAGATGTTGTTGAAACAAACATTGCAGTTTAAAGTTACAATTTCATATTTTTTAAGAAAGTCAAAACATAATTATTTCTATGTCTTTTGCTCAATAGGTTGTCAACTCACTATTATACGATCCTAGGTGTCATTCTCACACTTAAAACTCATTTTCACCGGAAATAATAACACAATTACCTCCCTGGTTTTCTATTCTCCACCATGGAGTAGCTATCTTCAAACTTTTGAATTTGAAGTTGAGAATGATATTTTTGCCAATTTCTCAACTGGCAATAGTGAATTGTATGGTTTAATAGGATTATTATTTAACAAGGTAGGACTGTTTATAGATACCATCTATTTTAGGGCTTTATTTTAATACATTTTAAAAATATAACTTAGTAAAACAAAATTAGGCGTGACCTTGAGGTCATTCCATCTTTCCGTGTCTTGAAAGAAGAAGCTTTCTATAATGTTTACATTCATGTACAATATGCACATCTCTTTTGTAACCATGGTAGTGATTTTCACCATGTGAATAATTTACAACTTCAATTCGATCTGGCTTGTACTGATCAACCTTTTGAAAGTCTATGAAAGTTATAGCTTCCACAATGCTTGAACACACAACACATAAGTTTCCATCATAAAGTATAATTTAAAACAACTCAAAAAGGAGGGTATGACCCTTTACATTTCATATATTAATTAAGTAATCTCTAATTTCCTATTTACCGGGGGGGGGGGGGGGGGAGGAGGGATCTGAATTCTGTATGGCATTTTATATCATAAGGTTTGTCATTGAGTCGTGTGGTGTTCAATCCAACATTTGTTGTTGACAGGAGTATAGCGATTATTTGAATTGTACCATAATTTTATGACATACATGTACATGTAGTTTGTGTTGAATAGACATTAATGTCTCTGTCTCTTTCCCTCTAACTTTACAGTGTATATTACATTTTCTCCAAGTTTATGATAACTGATTAGAAGTTCTATTCTGATTAAATGTCAACAATTAATAATAAATGATCTGTTCTGGGAATTAATGATGTTGATTATAGTTTGTAGATCAGAAAAGCCACCACACGACTGAATTAAATTAAGATTTATCCGAATATCGCACCAGTGAACATAGTAAAAAGAAAGCAAGCTTTTAAAATGAATGGTGTGTATTGAATTCTGGTGTTGTATTTAATTCATTCTGTATTACCAGTAAGTTAGGAATAAGTAATTATTAGTCTACATGTATAGGGCTAATATAAGGGATTATTTTGATTGAACCTGATGTGAATAAACATAACCCAGATGTTCATGTATATCATCACGACATCAGCTACTATATGCAAGGGCCTGGATTTGTCATAACTTTTTCGGGGGAAGGACGAACCCTGGAACCTTTCATTACCAAACCAAAATAATAATTACAAACAGTTTACCAGTGCTATTTCGATGAAAGCTGTAAGTAGGGGTAATATGATGATGATATAGTAAAATTGACTACCTACAATTAAGGAGGAAGATATCGTGAAGATGAATTACTGTGGCGAGACCCAAGGCAGTGGTTAGATAGCCTTCAGAATGGGACATTCATGTGGATATAAACCTGAAAATATGTCCTGGCGATCAAAATCATGGGGGGGGGGGGGCAGAGAAATATTCTTCCCCCCTTCCGATTCTAAGGGGGGGACCCGTCCCCCCCCCCCCCGCCCCCTCCCCCCTAAATCCACGCCCATGACTATATATAGTACACATGATGGCATGTGACGATCTCCTGATATTATTGTACTCAAAAAATTGAAAAAGTGTAATATTGAATAATTTCAATCAGATATTTGTTTGGAATTCGTAAAAATGTAAGTAGCGCATATATGCATTTATTTTAAGTGTCCTTTAAAGTAAAATTCGATTCCCCGCTTGTACGTGACAAGGAGTAAGGTTGCCTGTCAAAGCTTGTGTGTTTTCACCTAGGTCCTCCTGTTTCCTCCCACTGCTAAAGACCACTGCGCGCAAGCAAATTGTTATTGAAATAAAATTGAGCCATGTGTTAGTTCTGAAATGACCTAGTTTGTGTCCAGTAGGGAGCAGCCTGTATCGATGGAATTTCAGTTCATCATATCTTTGTAAGTACTGAACAGAATTTGACCATATTTGTAGTATGAAGGAGATTCCTTCAATGAAGTTCAAATGCATTGACACTCAGAGAATTTAAGATTTACAGCTAGTACAAGGTGTATGAATTTCATTATATAATGGTTTCCAAGAAGTTTGGGGGGTTGGATGGCCGAACGGTTAGCATGTGCGCACTATATCATAAGGCCTGTCATTGAGTCAACTGGCGTGGTTTCGATTCCCCGGTTGTACGTGACAAGGAGTAGGGTTGCCTGTCCAACCTCGTGGAATTCTCCGGGTCCTCCGGTTTCCTCCCACTGCTAAAGACCCCTACACGCAAGCAAATTATTGAAATGAAATTGAACCATGTGTTAGTTCCGAAATGACCTAGTTTGTGTCGAGTGGATGTTAAACCCCATCTCTCTCTCTCTCTCTCCAAGAAGTCTAAGAAATGAGGGATAAGAGAGAGATAATACACTGTTAGCATTTAAATCAGATTATACATATATATATACCTGTATTTCTTTCCCTTGTTATGAATCATGGAATTAAGTTGATGCTGAATTAAACTAGAGTGGAGGCTGTGCAATCATATTAATGTATAATGGAGTCCTAATATTATAAATACCCATTAATTACTGTGTTAGAATAATAACTCAAATAAAGGTGATGATATTAGCTAAACACTATATCTATTTATTTAGTGCAGTGAGTGAGTGTGATAAAACTTTAGTTACTTTATTCAGAGCTTTGTAGTCCTGTGATTTATTAAAATGTACTCAACTTTTGTACCTGAGGTAGCATCAATTAAATTATTATATTTACACAGTCCTGTATATTGACACCCTTGTCTATTATCCATATATTGGGTCAATTATATGTATCTAGCTAGTACATAATCTTCACTCCCATTGCCCTGTAGGCCGTATAAAAATCCAATATCCTGATTGTGGATTTGCATTAGAGTATAGTGTATTGTTCAGTTTCTTTAATGAATAATTAAAAGACCCCGCCAATCATTTTATAAGGAGATAAGGAAGTAATTAATAAATGTTTTCTGCAGTAATTAAATCATATTTATTTTATTGTAGGCATTCATTATTGATAAGTGTGTCATCTAATAAAGTATTAAAGTAGCAATACTGTTATTAATTTATAATAAAAAAAAACCCAAACAAGTCCAGCCGTTGCACGGAGTTAAAATGTATTATATTATGGTCATCTACAAACATATTGAATTAGCAGCACTGATACATCTTAAATTGATTGGCTACCAAAATAACTTTGTTTATCGCAGGAAGTGACGTTATCAAGAGATGAGAGAGAGAGAAATGGGGTTTAACAAACTAGGTCATTTTGGGACTAACATATGGTTCTATTTTATTTCAATAATTCCCTTGCACGTAAGGGTCTTTAGCAGTGGGAGAAAAATGGAGGACCCTGAGAAAACCCACAAGGTTGGACAGGCGATCCTACTCCTCACATACAACCGGGCAATCAAAAACCACGCCAGTTGACTCAATGACAGACTTTATGATACAACACGCACGCGCTAACCATTCGCCCATCGAACCCCGCTATCGAGAGACGAACAGTGGACATTATTCCTGAATAATGCAAGTACAAGAGCTTCAACTGTCAGAATTTTAGATTAATCAACAATTAATATGATTAAAGGTTTATTAATTACAACAGTTGTTTCTGGCTTTCATAGACTCCTATGCCTTTAAAGAGGCAGTTAGATCAGGCATGTTTCAAGGGGCTAAATCGTTAATATTTGGGACCGAGAAATTGACACAAATGGGTCGCAACGTATATAATAATGTAAAATGAAGTATATAAACTGATTTACATTCAATCGTTTCTGTTTCTACTGTAATTTGTAAGCAGTTATGTTCAACAAAATACGCCAGAAGTCTCGATCGAATGGCAATCTCTAGCGTCTGGTTATTCCAGTCTACACCAAGAGTATTTATATTACCCATGCTCTCCAGATAAGAATATGGCATCACCGTTTGACATGACTTGTGAAATTGCCTAGCCTCTTTTTTCGAGTCACTTATTACAAATGGCGCTGAAACGCATTATGGTACATGATTCGTGTACCAATGGTAAAATGTTTTTTTTTGTCTTAAATATTGGATATCAGAAGCCCATCTTTTACTGGTAAGATCACAACATCAATGTTGATTTAAATTGACAAATAATTTGTGTTTTCAATGTCTATTGAGTTAGAGACTTAGTTACTTTAAATAAGTTGAATGCAAAATCTAAAAAAATCCCACAATCGATCGCTGCAGTACAATCAATTCAAAATTCATTACAAGTTGTTTACGTTACACTTGAGTTACTCCGAACAACCAGTGCTTGTATTTTTCATTGTTTAGTGGGTCAAAGATATTCTCATTGTTGGGCTTTATGCCTGCCTGTTTGCTCGGAACACATTATTATTTTTTTTTTAGCATTTTCAAAGATGTTCTTGTTGATGGGCTTTACTTGTTTGCTCACAACATTATTTTTTTAGTGTTTCTGATTTTCACCTTTACTGTTGAAATTGTTTGACGTTTCAACTAGCAGACTATCGCCATTCAAGAGATGGCAACCATCAAGATCGGTTGCTTTATTCCTTTTTCTTATAAATCATTTTTTTTTTTAATTTTGAGTGAAGCCTGTATCAATTCACGCCAAGACTGTACAGTGCAGCGGATGCTTACGGCTGGCCCCTGGTTCCATTCACTTGAATTCATATTTTTTGTTGATTTGTTGCTGACAAGGGAGAAACTACACCGGGAAATCCTGATGAACTTTCTCGGCCAACACCGAGAGCAAACGCGCGACCACAAGGCTTGTGAGCCATCGTCATACTCACTTAACCACAGAGGCTCCCTTTTACACAAAAGAAAAAAATTTGACTGATTTATAAAAAAAAAACGCCTTTTTTCTCCTGTACATAAGCCATGAAATCACAGACTTAAACATGCATTATGCAAGAGCTAAATCTGCCTATTTCGGGTCTTTCTTTAGGCCTGAAATGTTATAAAAACTATTAATTAGACATTAATTACCTTATCCAGACCATAATCAGCTCTCGATGTCAAGGATTGCCTGCGATATTTGTTGGATTGCAGTCCAATTTGCTGCAAAACTTTCCTTCGTGATTAACATTTAAATGGATAATCAAGACTATTAGTTTTGTCTTATCGACTTCAGTAATGATGATCGAGGCTAAGCGGAACTTTCATCCGCTTGGTTCTCGGCTCATAGTGGATCAATTTGACTGAAATTTTCAGCAAGTTGCCTTTACATTATGTAGTTTTTAACTATTATAGTGAGAACTGCCAACTCGTTATCTCATCTCCCATAATGCATCTTTAATTAATTTATTCATCTTAAATCAATAGAAACTCTTGAAAAGCTTTTTTACACCAAAGAAACAGTTTTGACAGATTTATAAAACAATTAATGTACTATGTTATTTCTCCCCTATAAACCAAGTAACTAAATCCTACCTTAGAATTAATTTATTTGTCTTGAATCTGGAATCAATAAAAATTCTTGCTGAGTCATGGCGACAGGTCTAATTGTGTAAAGATGACAATTCATGAAGTCTGTCGATAAAGACATTATTGTTTGAGGCTTGCATGAAGGAGAACAGAGACTTATGAAGTATTATTCTAATCCGTAGATAGACATTTGAGAATATTATCTATAAAATTATTATTTACCTGTAGGATATATATATATATATTGTGGAATGTATTGATTCTAGGGTACTCCATGGCGGTTTAATAATGCGTTCGATAAATATGATTACCTTTAAAAGAGCTAAATGACACTAGATAAATATTCTTTATTATAAAATCTACAAGAATCACGTGCAGACTTCAAACCTTACACCTTGTCTAACATATATATATGTCAATGATTGTTATTTCTTGTTTCAATAGTAGATGTGTTTGTGTCGTACTGGGTAGTGAGGGGATTAACAACTAGATTTAAGAATCTTTCTTTCACTTGTATCGCTCATATTGCATGTGCACATGTGCAGTGAAAAGGACTGTTGTCCAGGTAAGCTCATAGTATTAGAAATAATTGGTATGGTAGATAGATTCTGAAATTTCTTTAAGAATGCCAACTGATTTTAAAATCTTAAAATAGTATACAAGCCAACATCCTATCAGTGTTATCTTTTGAAAAAATAGCTTAATCATAAATATAGCTTGGCACAGCACTAGTCGTAATAACAAATCAAGATTTTGTCCAGTCATTGTTTACAATATTTCACATGCACAGGAGAAAATTAGCCCACAAAGACGGGCAGGTGTATGATCCTTGTCAGGTATTATGGTTTGATATCTATTGATAAAACATCGAATATTTATGACAATTTGGGGCTACCGGTTACCTGTTGGAATACATTTGGCCGAATTGGGGGCTCTAAGTTAGCCCATCATGATTTTTGTGGAGGAAGTCAGGAAAGATTACAATTTAAACTTTGGTTGTCTGTCTACAGTTAGCTACACTTGAGTCAGAACAGACACTAAGCTAGTTGACCGACATTAATAATTAAATCTTTGATTTTCTTTTTAAATTAATATTAGGGACATTAGGTAAGATTAGATAAAGAGCTAACAGTTCTCTCCCTAGTTAAAAGATAGATTATGAAAAGAGAATATGCTGAAAATTTCAGTCAAATTTCTTTACTCTGAATCTAGATATTAGCAATTCAATTTTAGGTTAGCCTTGATCTTCATTACTACTGTTGTTACAGTAATTTTTATGGTTATTTCATCCACCACAAAACGTATTCAAATCCTCTAAATATCACAGAGTTGATTATGATATTGGTAAGTTAATTAATGTCTAAGGAATAATTTAGATAAAATTTCAGACCTAAAGAAAGACCTGAAATAGGCCGATTTAGCTTTTGCTTAATGCATGATTAATAATGAACAGTATTATTAGTTCTAGTTTATGTATATCTATAACCATTTCACTTACAATAATGTCAAGGCTAAAGGTGCGTTTTTGTAACTAAAACAAGATATTGAGTCAAAGTCATTGACCGTGTCAAAATATGACAGTGGTTGGTGCTAAAATTGTCAAGCTGAACAATGAACTTGTCAAGTATTATGATTCAGTATTATATTTTCTTTAGTATTGAAATAATGTAAGCAATGAAACTTCCCCAAAAGCTATTTCCCCAGTAATATATATATATATATTTGAGATAAGGTTTAAAGATTCTTTCCTGCATAATATGAAATGTGTGACCCTATAGAGGTCACAATTTTTATCTGATTTTGTTGAAACTTGAAATGGAAGTTAATAACCCAAAGATCTCAGTTCCTTTCGATATTTGCGCATATCGGATTATAACTTCCTGAATTATGTCCCCTGATTGTACGAAAAATTGTGTTTTTAGCTTTTGGACCCTATAGAGGTCATAATTCTTATCCGATTTAAAAAAATGTTTTAGTATATTACCGTTACACCCAAAGGATGGTTGAGTTCGAATTTCGTAAAAATCAGCCCAAAACTGACAGACAAAATAGCGTAAAAATATGGTATATTAATGTTGTGGACACTCTAGAGGTCATAACATTTAAGACCTAAAGAAAGACCTGCAAATAGGCAGATTTAGCTCTTGCATAATGCCTCTTTATTTACTGTATACTGTTCTGGTGACTTAGTAGACCTAGGGAGCAGTGTAGTTTCGGGTGGTATTAAAAATGAACTATAAAACTCGATACAAAAAAAGGCCACTTTCTCTCATAGAACTGGGATAGTCAGTATTTACCAAGTGCTAAAGGGTCAAGCTGAATTGTAACAAGTTGTTACATGTATGTATATTCAGGGAAGGACTGGGTAACTTTTGACCCTCTAACTGGTTTCCTTGGTCCCCCATTGTAATACAATATCATTTGGGATCTAAATTTCAATATTGTATTCTTAATTCATATTTTATTTGTAACTCAATTTTAGACATATATTAAGTGACAGATTAATTGTAAGATTTAATCTATATCAGGTGTAGGTTGTTGAAATAATATTATGTAAGATTTAATGGATTGTACAAACATGTATACTTGGAGTGTCTATATGATATAAGATTCAGGCTTAACACGTATTGACACCTTTTGTCTTGAGCTAAGATGTGTGAATCTTAATAATTACTTTTCATTGTTCTGATTACGAATGGTATTAACTATGGCGTGCCTTAACCGATATAAAAAGCCTAGTTTACAAGCAGGCAAAAAAAAGCACAAAGGAGGGACAAGAGAGACCAGTAGAGGCTGAGAGGTCTCCCGGACCTCGGGAGAGGGTCTGCCCTCGACACCGGGCAGAGGGGTCCTGTGAGGGAAGCAGCTATAGCTAGACGTAACTTCACCCAACCATGTACCTGTAAATATGTTGTCCAGTATTAAAATATCTTTTTAATAAATAAGAGTTATGTATTCTATCAGACCATTCATTGTGAAGAATATGAGACATGACTAGAAAACGAAACTAGCTTGTTTCACCTTTCCATGCACCTCACTTATTATTTTCTCGTCAGATTTAGGACATTATATTTTTCAGCAGATTCCTAATCAGCTCCTGTGTGTTTTGCTATTGTAGTCTAATGTATTTGAATTGTATACGAACATATTAGGCTGAACAATGTGTGAAAAGACTTCATGTATATACACAGGTTTTCTTTCCAGAACGGGGGGGGTGGATGGCCGAATGGTTAGCACTGCGCACTGTATCATAAGGCCTGTCATTGAGTCAACTGGCGTGGTTTCGAATCCCCGGTTGTACGTGACAAGGAGTAGGGTCGCCTGTCCAACCTCGTGGGTTTTCTCCAGGTCCTCCGGTTTCCTCCCACTGCTAAAGACCCCTATGCGCAAGTGAATTATTGAAATAAAATTAAACCATATGTTAGTCCCGAAATTACCTAGTTTCTGTCGAGTGGACGTTAAACCCCATTTCTCTCTCTCTCTCTCTCTTTCCAGAACTGTGTCATTTTTATGCACCCACATTGAAAGCTAATTGTATATTGCCAGTGACCCGTCGTCTGCTGTCCACACTCTAGAGGCCAAAGGTAATATCCGATTAACTTTGAATTTATCCACAGTGTTGACGGTCATGAGATGAAGATACCTCTTTTGTTTTCAACAATTTCCAATAGTTATACTGTCAAGAGTTATGGCCCGAGATTACTTTGAAAAATCTTGTGGACGCTCTAGAGGCTAAAAGTTAATATCTGATTGACTTTTGCATTGATACACAGTGTTAACGTTCATGAGACAAATAAGTCTATTGTTTTTCAACAGTTTCCGATAATTACAGTCAGAGTTGTGGCCCTTGATCACTTTGAAAAATATTGTAGATGCTCTATAGACTAAAGTTAATATCTGATTGACTTTAAATGTACACACAGTGGTTGTGGTCATGCAACGAAGAAGCCTTTTGATTTTCAACAATTTCTAATAAGGTTGGACAGGCGACCCTACTCCTTGTTACGTACAAGCAGAGAATAGAAACCATGAGACCTTGTGATCCAACGCACATGCTTTTACTATTCGGCCACCCAATCCCCCCTTTTCGTATACAGACTCATTATTGAAGTAATGGGATTCAATAGAGCAATACAGGTTGTTTATTAAGGCTTTATCAAGCTTTTTATTTTGTTAGTGGCAACTTTTAATCATGGTTATTCAGCGAGTAAGACATTGGCTCGGTAACCAGGAGTTCTTGCTACAAATGAAAACAGGGGCCTGTTTCACGAAATTTTAACATAGATAAAATCCAAATTTGAGTAATTTGATTGGATAATATTAGATTGATTTTAGTGCTTAGCCAATCAAAATTGAAGTATCTACTAAAATGTAGATTTTATCTTAGTTAAAATTTTGTGAAACAGCCCCCAGGACTTTAAAACTCTTGGCATTCTAGTCGAGAGTACCCTTAATGTTTGATTACTGAAGTCCATATAGAATTGTTTTAAAATCTGATTATCTAAACACACATTTTTTGTCTTACATATGTTTTGGTTAACAGTAATTTTGGTTTTTTATCTACTTACATAAACATTAGTGCTGTGTATTGCCATTGCAGTCACAATTCAATAATATTGCAATTCAGGTGCTACAATATAATTTGTATCATGATTCAAAACCAGGTCAATATTTACCAAAAAAACCCAACAGGATAAATTAATAACTGATATTTTTAGTCCTGCCGATGTCAAAGAATAAAACTGTTTTATATCATGGTATTGATGTGGATCAAAATAAGAACTGAAACAATTTAAGAGTGTTTGTGTATCTATGGATAATGTGTGAGGTGGATAATTAAAAGTGACAGGTTACTTACTGAAGCAAGAAAAAAAAAACCATAAAAAAAAATTGTGTGATACAGATTCAGCGTTTCGCAATTCAATATGCGTGGCAGCACTAATGCACATCAGCAGATTGTCTAAACATGGGTTCAATGCGAGGGCTTTGGAAAATGACCGAAACTGGATCAGACCCGTAGGTCATTTTGCAAGCCGGAAAAATAGCATAATTTATGCTAAATCATAAAATCCCCGGATACAACGAAACTTTGTGCATGTCTTGATGTAAACTGTCGGGTATAATAAAATTAACAGTGTTCGGTATTTCATGTATGGAAACCTCTGCCAGTTAATTATCCTTGTATATATTGCTCTAATCACAATCAACGGAGGATGCACAACAATTTTTGTCTTACATGATTTTGGTTAGCAGCAGTTTTGGTTTTCTGTAGAATTACTTGACATCAAGAGATTATCTAAACACACAGTTTTTGTGTTACATATTTTGGTTAACAGTCTTCTCTCTGCTTACGTCAATATCAACAGATTGTCTTAATACACATTTTTTGTTTCTAATAGAAACTTTTTCCTTTCAGTTTCAGGTTATTTTTTAGAATTTAGACAAAATGGAACTAAGAGCTAATTGGAGTAAAAAAGTAGAATATATTTTAGCTGTTATTGGATATGCTGTAGGACTTGGAAATGTCTGGCGATTTCCTTATTTATGCTACAGGAGTGGTGGAGGTAAGTCAAATTTATTGAATATTTTTACTGAACATTTTTTGCCAACTATGTTAAGGAAATTGTGCTGATTTTGGAAATGAAATGAATGAAGTGAGGTTAATGTCATACTTTTCAATACCAACCAGGTTTATGAAGATAGGGCATACACCATGCAGTGTGCTATGGAGGAAATTTTGCTCATACAGCAGCATTTCGAGCTATTATTCATTGAATTTCTACTGCCAAAGTTTCTTCTATGTGCATGCCAAGTCGTCAATGAGTACATGGGACCTTAGTTTAACACCCCATCCGAATAATAGATGCTTTTCCTTGCCAGGTCCTCCATCTTACACCACTGTGTAGGAGAAATTATGCTGGACAATCCTGAGGAACATTCTCGGCCAATACTGGGTTCGAACCATCGAACCTCCTGGTAAGTGAGCCCGTGGCTTACTTATTGAGCAACTAGAGCTGCCTGCTGATTTAGGAAAAAATTAATATAGTTACAAGCAGCTCACTGAAACATTTAAAAAGGACATTTCTATACATGTTGATACCAGGTCATAGTCTCATAATGTTTTATTGTCATAATCGGGGCACAAAAATTGTACCCAATGACAAAGACATGTGTATGCGAAATAATATAATTCTAAAAAAATCTAACATTTTGACAAGAAATTTCAATTTACTTTTATGCATATCAAAGCAACTCATTCTTACATTTCTGACCCATAGTGATAGTATAAAGTACGTAATTAGAATAAATAATGTCTTGTTGGCCATGCTGAAATATTTTAACATGAAGCCACAGTAAACAAAATTCAACTGTCAAAACATCTTATTCGCTTTGGAAAATAGTTTCAGTCAGAGTTATGACCCTTTATCAGTTTAAAAATCTTGTGGACAATCTAGAGGCAAAGTGTTATGGTTATGAGACAAGAAAGCCTATTCTCAACTAGTTACGATAATTACTGCCACGGCTATGGCCATTGATCGCTTTGAAAAATCTTGTGTACAGACTAGAGACAAAAGTTATCCTGTCTTCATTAGTCTAGTTGATGCAGTAAAGTAGTATGTTTAAGGTTATGAGAGGAAGACCCCTATTGATTTCTGATAACTTGAATACCGGTAGCTAAATTCGTGATATTAGATGTTCTGTATACTAAACATTAACATGGGCCGAACAAATTCTAATAATTACTTGATAAGTTTTTAGTGTCTTGTAAATGGTTTCATTACCAACAAAAGAAAAATATGTGACAACTTTTAGGATAGCTTGGACAACTTAGCAGCTGTGGGAGTATGTTTCTTTGTTTAGAAATATATCTTTATTTCATTAATTTGTCAGCGTGTTTGTGTCTTTTTCTGCGACAAGGAAAATGGAAGACACAGAAAACTCACACGGTTAGGCAGTTGATCTATTTCCATGTCACATTCAAACATGTGATTGGAACCCTAAAACTTGGCTCATCAACAGATCTTATGATCTAAAGTTGTGCACATGTTAGACCCCTCATCCGCGAAACACCCTGTCAATCTAAGCAACAAATATCCTTCATAATCCTCAATTAACCCTGTGAACCAATGAAGTTTCAGGGTTCGAGCCATTGTTATTAGGTTTGATTTTAGCTGCTTTCAGGACAGTCAAACAATACTCTCTGATGATCATGGATTCAAAATGACATTTAAATGTCAAAGCAAACTGTTTATATTTAAAAGCCACAAAACCTGTATTTAATAAAAACATTATGTTGAAAGGTGTAAAATGTCATTGGCTGTAATGAATGTAATACACACTCTAAAATAAATATACTTAAATGACATCTGTTTCCAAACTTTTGAAGTAAAATTTAAAAGCCTATAGGCTAAAGCAAATTGATTTTTAGTTCTTCAAGGTGTTGATAAATAAATAGTAAAATTTCAAAACTCCAAAATGTGGAACTACATGTACATGTAAAATCATTTGAGAACAGTAAACAAGCACTTTTTGTTTTTATATTATAACCCCCTCCCCACCACCACCCACCAAAGAAATAAGAAGCAAAATTTTAATAGGTTTTCCTGAAAAACAAAAGTTCAAATGAAATTCCAGAAGACGAACCGATGGATGGGACTAACAACACAAGACATTGCTAGAAGGAACAATAGAAGAACCATTAAATCAGGAGAGCGGGGTGGCATCATCTTAAGCTAAGCATCGACTGCACTGTCGAGTCCTGAGTCTGTAGTGATACAAGCTTCGCTATAAATGAAAAAAAATAGACAAGGGAGGCAATCCGTGAATCAGAAATCAAACATCACTATCGTAGTCCACTGATTCTGTATTTGGGTCTGGATTTAAACACTCAGTCTGTGAGTTAATTTGGGTATTGACATGTGCAGATGATC
Organism: Patella vulgata; assembly: GCF_932274485.2. Taxonomy (NCBI): domain Eukaryota; kingdom Metazoa; phylum Mollusca; class Gastropoda; family Patellidae; genus Patella; species Patella vulgata. The sequence goes on along the minus strand of NC_065884.2, from coordinate 59,969,661 downwards.
TGTTTGTAAACCACAATTCCTTTTGGGTCACGCTAGAGGTACGTTAGATGAAGATGATATCAATGTCTTTTGGGACATGCTAGAGGTACGTTAGATGAAGATGATATCGATGTCTTTTAAATGCGCCAATTACTTACAAAAGAATCAATATGTGGCAACCCTTGTCGACTTCTCGACGAAAAGCTTTGAGACGATGCAGGGATAGCGAACTTTAAAAGATGGGCACTTTAAAAGATCTCTTAATATGTTTATTTTTGCAGGAGCATTTCTGATTCCGTTTTTCATCATGTTATTTCTATGTGGTGTACCGCTATCATATATGGAGATGGCAGTTGGCCAGTATACAAGACAGGGTCCAGTTGGTGCATTGGCTAAACTATGTCCTTTCTTTAAAGGTAAGTGTACAAACTTCGTCTGCATGCTTTGAAGATCCTAGCTGTCCAAAAATCACATAAAACATTTTATAGGGTTTACTTTACTCATTTGGGGCACTTGCCTCCAATTTTTCATTGTGTGACGTGAAAAACACCACCATTCAATACTGTTTGGAAACATTTACAGAGATAATAAAAGCTCAACAGCAACCTGCAAATTTCTTTTACACATTGGAACACAACAAAAAGAACAAGTATGTAGGAAGTTGCCACTATGTATGGTTGACTCGGCAAATGGATGTCAGTATTTCTTTGAAAAAATATCATTTAGATAGTTGCGTTGGGAACTAGAATAAATGGTTTCTAAAAGCCTACCACACAGCGGGGTCTGTCATTGAATCAGGTGGCGTGGTTTCGATTCCCCGATTGTATGTGTCAAGAAGTAGGGTCGCCTGTCCAACGTTATGGGTTTGTTCGAGTTTCCCCCCACTGCTAAAAAATCAGACCTAAGTGCAAGCAGATTATTGAAATAAGATTGAATCATGTTAGTCCCAAAATGGCATAGTTTGTGTCAAGTGAACATTAAACCCCTGGGAGCCGCGGTGGCTAAGTGGGTAAGACGAGGGCTCGCTAGACTGGAGGTCGTGTGTTCAATCCCTGCATCGGCCGAGAAAGTTCATCGGGATTTTCCGGCGTGGTTTCCCCTTGTCAGTGGTGCAGGATGAAAAACCAAGGACCTGTGTATACATTGGTGTGCACGTTAAAGATCCCCTGGCAGTTGCAATTTAATATAAGAGTAGGCCATAGTGCTGCTGCCCAGGCAAAATTCCCCTCATAGAACACTGTACGGCGTATGCCCGTCTTCATTAGCCCAGTCGGCGCAGAACAGTTTAACCCCCACTTCATTTCATTGAAGCCCATTTTTCTCTTCCACAGAGAATTGAACAGTTTTATTCAGTGAAAAAAATCTAGGGATCTGTACTTCAGTTCAGTGTCAAGTTGACCCCTAATCTTATCATACATGTACACTAGTCATCTGCTCTTTCTGTTAAACTGTGAACTTAAAAGATTTAAACCTCTTTGATCTATCTTATCAGATCTTCCGATTTTTTTTCTGATTTAATCTACTTTCCATGTTTGACCCATTTCTTAACCCACATTTGTAAAATTGATAAACTAAATGCTGTTACCAATGTACCTCTTTGATAAAAAAATACAGTACATAATCATAAAATTATTTTGAGGTAAAACCTATCTATGCCCAAAACTCCTAATACAGTAAATACAGAAACGGTTGAATATTAATCAGTTTATACTATATACATAGCTTCTTTAAAACAGTGGGGGTTGGATGGCTGAATGGTTAGCGTGCGCGCGCTGTATCATAAAGTCTGTCATTTAGTCGACTGGCGTGGTTTCGAATCCCTGGTTGTACGTGACAAGGAGTACAAGGAAAACCTTGTGGGTTTTCTCCGGGTCCTCCGGTTTCCTCCCAATGCTAAAGACCCCTACGCGCAAGCAAGGTGTTAAAATAAAATTAAACCATATGTTAGTCCCGAAATGACCTAGTTTGTGTCGAGTGGACGTTAAACCCCATTTCTCTCTCTCTCTCTGCAACCCATTTGTGTCAAAGAAGAGAGAATTAGCGCCTTTAAAACAGAAATTCTAAATAAATGTTATCCATCAATTAATGGATTTATTACAATAAAACATATTCTCTTGTTAGTTTAGATATATTATTCAACATTTAGTAAAGTAATTACCTTCCCAATTACCAAGGGAATTTTTTCTCACATTATTAATATTTTTAGATCCCATTTGTATAGCTGAAGAGTTACCAACAATCAGCATATTAACAGTTAGAAATTCAATACAAATACCACACTTACTAGATCTCGATTAAGATGATCAATGATAGCATAGCAATAACTCGTAGTTAGTGGAATCAACAATGACAAAGGGTTTCTCCGATAGAAATCTGCTGATTCACTGTTTTGACTTTTATAACAGTTGATTTTAAAAAATTTAGATTTTTAATTTTTGCCAAATAATCAGGAGAAATTGACTGACCTATTTTATTTTATTATTAATGTGTTAACTAAAATATTTTTAGTTCTTCAGGGTGTTCATAGATACATGTAGTCATTTGAGTCCTGTGAAACTCTGTAACTAACAGCCTTAGAGAAGAGCAAACAAATACTATTTGATTTTGAATTGTTGTTTCTTTTTCCATGAAATAAAAGCAACATTTTTATAGCATTTCCTGAAGAACAACAGTTCAAATTTGTGTGGTTTAGCCCACTTCCGTTAATCTGTTTAAAAACACAGATCCTATTTCGTTTCGTTGTTTATAGTTCAAGATTTTGTTTAATTTGTCTTTACTAAGCTAGGATCTGGAAGAGTTGTTATATAACCCGCATTCTGGTTGATGTGGGGGATTAGCCAATGAAACGGTATGTTCCAGTGAGTTCTTGCCGTGTGATGCACGGAACTGTGGGTATTCTACTAGAAACATCAACACTGATTGCTTGATCAAATGTCTGATGTCATAGGGTCAAAAGCCGCTCGTTTGACCCCTGACGTGACCGCCCACTACAACTGGCCAGATCTTCATTTAGTAGAGGCCATCGAAAGTATAAAAATACAAAACGAAATATAGATTTGTATTATAATCAGATTACCACTTGCCTGCAAGATGATAATGTCTATCTTTTACTTTTATTTTAAAGGTGCAGGGTTGGCAACTGTCGTCATTTCATTTCTGTTTACAACGTACTACATCGTTATCATCACTTGGGCCTTTTATTACATGTTTAATACCTTCCAATCAAAATTACCCTGGCAGTCATGTGATCATACCTGGAATTCAGAAGTTTGCTGGGATGGCAGTAACAGAAACAGTTCTATCTTCAGTACGGCCATTAACACAAGTATGAATCTGATGAATGGCAATGGAACAAGTCCCGTCGATAACAATACCTCATACAACCTCACCAGAAGTCTTGGATATCTTCGACCAAATAACACCCACTCACCTACGGAAGATTTTTACATGTAAGGTTTGTTGAGAGTTTGTGAGTATTTATGAGAAAAAAAGAACTGGTAAAAAAACCTAAAACTTGATTGATATAATGGTCATGCAAAAATATTATTAAAATTAGATTTTTATTTCGTTAAGGTTTTAATTTTTGGATGGATTGTTGGCTCTACATGTAGTTCTAACTACTTCAAATTCTTTATCAGTCATTTAGTCCAGCAAGTGCAGAAATGTAGGACTAAGCCACTGTGATTAGTTAACATTATTCCCACCAAAACAGCTTGATGATAACCCAAAAATTCTTAAAGATGCCGCTAGGGTTTACTGTACTGTGAAAGTTAAAAGATAAGAATGGAAAAAACAAACATAAAGTCTAATATCGGCCAGAGTGATGCACGTAACTGATAGTTTTATATCCCCCTGTCCGTCTATCTGTCCACAATTTACTATTAACAATTTAAAGATGAAAATTGACGTTCGATCTTTTTGAATTTTTGAGATATGGTTCAGTTTATAAAACTGTTGGGTTTTTTAGGGGTTTTGTCGTAATTCTGACAATATCTCCAATTGTTATACCTTTTGAATACAAAAATTATTTGAACTTTGGATTGGATTTTTATAAAATTATTGCGGACTAGGCAACAAAACTGCTGGTTGAAATATGTTTTGGTACCTGGCCATCTACAATCTGATTAAAACACAGATCCTATTTCGTTTTGTTTTTTATAGTTCAAAATTTTGTTTTACTTGTCTTTACTACACTATGATCTGGAAGAGATGTTATATTACATGTATTTTGGTTGAAGTTGGGGATGAGCCAACGAAACAGTCTGTTACGGCGACTTCTTGGCAAGTCATGCGCGGATTGATTAATCAATGTCTGACGTCATGGGGTCAAAAGCCACTTGTACGACCCCTGACACGACCTTCGGGTACAACTTGTCAGATCTTCATGTAGTGTAGGCCATAAAAAGTATAAAGAAACAAAACGAAATATAGATCTGTATGTTAATCAGATTGGGCCATCTATATTTTGGTATTGGGTAATACATAATATTAATATTGCACATAAACCCATATTGAACAAATGATCAAAAGATAGAATTAGCCTTCTTTCTTGTCGTTCTGTGTTAGATACAAAAAGTCTTGGCCAGAACATAGATGCCTAGGTAAAGTATGTTGGAAAACATTTACATGTCTTAAATCATGTTTGATATATATACCATAAATTAAGTTTTTAACTTGAAGGCACACTATTGCAGACTGAATAGCAAATAAAATTTTAGTTCATACAAATGACGTTATGGTCATCTAAAGTACCATATTATTTTATTAAATACTAGCAGGATACCCGGCTTCGCTCGGGGGTCATAACTCCGAAACCGGAGGTGTTAGACTAACGCCACCTTGCCTATGTTACTCCCCGGTCCGAGCTACCCCTATACCCCAAATTTCAGACTCAGGGCAGACCTAGTGTAGCCGCCAACCCCGAACAGACAGACAGATACCTGGCTTCGCTCGGGGGGTCATAACTCCGAAACCGGAAGTGGTAGAATAACGCCACCTGGCCTATGTTACTCCCCGGTCCGGGCTACACCTATACCCCAAATTTCAGACTCGGGGGCAGACCTAGTGTATCTGCCAACCCCGAACAGACCGGCTTCGCTCGGGGGTCATAACTCCGAAACCGGAAGTGGTAGACTAACGCCACATGCCCTATGTTACTCCCCAGTCCGAGCGACCCCTATACCCCAAATTTCAGACTCGGGGCAGACCTAGTGTACCCGCCAACCCCGAACAGACAGACAGACAGACAAACGACAGTCACAAATATATATATAGATATATGATGATAGGATTCATACTTCCATAAGTTTAGCAAGAAAACCCAAATTATTTTTTGTATTTGAATGTAAATGGACCTACTCTCAATAATCTTAATACCAGAACAAGTATAGCATTTGATCCTATCCTACTGTGTATGGTTTCAATACCCAGCATAAGCATATAACTTATGATCATATCCTATTATCAATGGTTCAATACCCATTACTGGCATATTATAGCATTTGATCCTATCCTACTCTGAATGATGTCAATACCCATCACTGGCATTATATAGCATTTGATCCTATCATACTCTGAATGGTTTCAATACACAGCACTGACATATTATATTATTTGATCCTATCCTATTCCTCAATGGCAACACCCAGCTATAGCATTTGACCATATCCTCCTCTCAATGGTTTCAAAACACAACACTGGCATATCATAGCATCTGAATCTATTCTCATAGGTTTCAACTCTCAGAATAAGCATATAACATTGGACCAATCCTGCTCTCAAGGGTTTCAATACTGAACTTCAGCATATAACATCTTATCCCACTCTCAACAGTTTCAATACCCATCATAAGCATCTGATCCTTCTCTCAATAGTTTCATTAACCAGCCAGTATAATAAGCATATTTAATCATACTGCCCCTCCCCCCACCGTAATTTTGTTATGTACTGTAACTACAGTATGTATATTTTATAATGATACAGTGAGAATGTATTGGAGAGATCTAGTGGTATAGATGAACAAGGTTATATGAGATGGCAGCTGGTATTGATATTATTATTAGGATGGATCATTGTATACTTTTGTATATGGAAGGGGCCAAAATCTACAGGAAAGGTAAGAAAGGAAAATTTGAAAATATTAAATATTTCAAAGTAATATGACACATAAATGAAAAAAAAGGAGAATCCCCTTTAAATGAATATAATAGAGTGGTAGAATGAGGGGGGGGGGGGGCGTTATCTCTTTTGGCATTGACCCGAACAACAATAGAAAAACTACACCAAGGTACCAAAATTTTCTCCCAATCTCAAGATGAATACACATTAGTTAACCGGTAATCTATTAACTACATGTACGTACATCCATATGACACAGGTCATTCTTCTTGAATTACAGAAAGTCATTGATACATTTTCATAGTTATAGAGATCTTATTTTGGAGCCACAGTGGCTCAGTGAATAAGGCATGACTCGCAAACCAGGTGATCCTGGATTTAATCCTGGTTTTGGCCTGGAATATTCCCCAAGGTTTTCTAGCCATGTGTCCCTTGCTAGAGGTGCAGGATGAAATGTAACAGTTTAATGCTAGTCACAGTGTGTAAATACTAACTTTATTTACATCAGTAACAAGTACCGGTACACATATAACTTAAACATAATCATACATGTGCAGGAAATAGCATCTAGTTTTACAGACTTGAGACTTGAAATACTTGAGACTCTGTGTACTCATTGGCACACACGTAAAAGAACCCTTGACAGCTCGAGTGCCATTGCTGTGGGTATAAAATGTACCTATTAGTAGGTGGGCCAAGTTAATCTCAAAAATGGAGTAACTCCAAATAAATTGCAAAAGAAACAAATCGGTTAAGTTCAATCATTCATACATGTATTTCAGACAATATATACCAAAATTCGTCCAGGCCAAAATTACATAATTAGCATAGTTCTATATGGAGCTCTCGAGGAAGTTTCTGAGAGCAGTATCTTGTGACCAGTGCAATTCAGTTGTGGTACAATAAATAGATTTTTTTCAATTCTTACTATACAAAGTGGATATAGAGGTGACATGTACCGAAAAAAACAAGTTTGACGAAAACAATTTTGATAATATGTTTTTAATATGGTACCAGCCATTATTCAAAATATGTGCCAAATTTGGTAATAAAATGGCATTGTCCCCGTATATAACTAGTTACTATCTCGTAACATATGACTTTTACGATGAGGTTACTGATTTGAATTTCGACCCCAAACTCTAACTTTGAATAGCCTAGATGGCGTAAATTGAAGATGGCAATTAAAATAGAATCCATGGCATTGCTTTTAAAACTAATCTAGATAGGCTTAATAAATAATAGAAAATATTTCAACTTGAAATTGCATAAAACCAGGGGCATGTTCAAGAACTTGAACAGTGAGATTTGAGAGGTGGAGTTTGACCTGAGATTTCAGGGATTACCGAAGAATTCTGTAAAATCTGAGTCAATTATTCTGCTCTCATTTAGATATATACAGGTATATGATTAAAGTGCAATGAGACTAACACAGTGGCAAAGTTTTGCACGGTTTATTTCATACAGAAAAATAAGTGGGTAGAGAGATCTGGCTCAGACTTGACAAATGCCTAAGATGATATGATAATCAACACAAAAGATATATGCATTATAGATAATGAATATCTGCATTCAAGTCAAACCCATTGTATATATTTAATGGGTGGTTAACAGAGTGTGACTAAAAACTAAAATTGGATCTTTGTAGAAATAATTATATTAATATGTTTAAGGTAACAGAATGAGCCCTAAAATCAATGACATAAGAAAATCAACTTATGACATCCCAGGTTATGGAGATTCAAAGACATAATTACAATATTCAGTTTTGGGAGATTATAATTTATTGTGTAACATTGTGATTATAATCAAGAAAATGATTCCCATTCTACACCACAAAAAAGCCATAGCAAGAAATCCCTCCTATTGCCAACATTTTGATGTACCTTAAATTTTCTACGTCAAGTCTATTACATCTAGATTTTTTGTAGCTTGTTAACAATATATTTCTGTAAGAGAAACTATGTCATTTTGGGATTAACATATTGTACAATTCATATCCATTTGATGATCGACATCCTGTAAAACTATAGTACATCCGATCTACAGTGTAAACTTGATTTAGAGATTCCTTTGAACTACACGGTACATTAAGGTTAAGAGACTGCCAGGTAAACCATGGTTTAGAGGCTCTATCCGAACCCCACCTCTATCCTACAACTTATCATATTTTAACTACATTCACACAAGAAGGTGATTAGATATCATCTTTATCAGATGTCATTAATGGAAATGTCTGCACACATTGAAAATTTTATGATATGTTTTACAAAAACATAGTATAATATTCATCCATCCACATAAACTGATTACCAGTATACAAGATGGTGTCATATAACGAGACTTATTTATATTTTCAGGTTGTATATTTCACAGCGTTATTTCCCTATATTGTTTTACTGATTTTATTAGTACGTGGCTTAACACTACCGGGAGCTATTGATGGTATACGATTCTTTATAGAACCAAGATGGGAATTATTACTAGATGCCAAGGTAAATTTCTTCACTACTAATAAAATGCTATGTGGGTACAGTAAACTTGGGCATCTCTGCAGAGCTTTTTCAAAGAAAAAAATTATTTCTTGATGCCAAGGTAAATTTCCTCACTACTATGAAATATAAAATGCTGTATGGGTGTGGTAAACTTGGTCATCTCGGCAGAGCTTTTTTTAAAAACATTACATACCATTAATTACAGCATATAAATTCATCAGTTCATCAAATCACTTAAATTCATGTGCTTGATGTAATGATTGACAGATTATAAAATGTTTTAAAACTTTATTCCCCTATTTATCACTTTATCTGTCTGACAGGTAAGTTGGGATCTGCTGTAGGCTGTAGACATCGATCATGATCATTTATAAAAGATGTTCTTGGTTAGTCTTAAAATTAAAACGTTGTTGGGTGACGTTCGACAATCATAATCTATCAACGGTGACTTCTTGGCGTGCAATGCATGGAACTGTGGGTAGACCACTAGAAACGCCAGCGCTGATTAATTAATCAATGTCTGACGTCATAGTGTCAAAAGCCGCTCGTACGACCCCTAACATGACATTCAGGTACAACTTGTCAGATCGTCATGTAGTGTAGGTCATCGAAAGTATAAAAAAACAAAACGAAATATAGATCTGTATTTTAATCGGATTGATAGAATTGTGACGTGTAATTACATTCAGTCGAATAAAAATCTTCTGTAATTGGTTCATAACACCCCAGTAAATAGTTTATTGATAATGATATAGATATCAACTAATCAACTAACTGAAGCGAAAAATACTTTGATGTAGCTTGAAATTTGTAGCATCCATTTCCAGCTAATTTTACAGACAGCTGCCCTTCATTTAGTCAATATTCAACACAGTAAATTACTCTGTCATTAAATTAGTTCCATACAGTATTCTGCTTTAATCAATTCCATCCACAATGATAACAAACATTACATGTATATCTAACATAAGGCCACTGCAATTTCAATGATTTGTTTTTCTATGAAATAACTAAATTTAAAAACCAAAAGTATTTTTTGCTCTTCTCAAACACATTTAGTTTTATTTTTTTTTAATTAAACAAAACATCTTTCGCATGATTCAAATGGGCTATTTATCAAATCCCCGAAAAACTATGAATTAAGTTGTTTTGACCTAATGTAGATATAGATATAGTAACACAACTTTATGGATTTACAACTTCTTAGTTCATCAAATGCAAAGTTTCAGTTTTCTTAAAGATGCCCACCTAGTAAACACTGTGTGATATGGCGATATATCTGGACTAAAAACATGTTGAAACTAATATATCAATAAAATGTTTGCTTCAAATCACTCTCAAAAGTTTTTAATTGGAAAAAACTACATCATGCCGTAGAAATGTATTTTAGGCAGACTAGTTTGTCATGTAACTTGATTGAGGGAGGGCCCATTTACAGATTGTATTTGTTGTTACTTGTTGTCCATTTATACCATACATATCGAAGCCTAAGTAAATTCTTGGATTATCTTTTGCCAACCTCTTTTTCCACTGTTTAATTGCAGAGTCTGTTGTATGTTTAAAGCCCTCCCTGTTCCCACAATGGATAACCATTTGTTTAAGAACTAACGAGCGCTCTCGAAGTCAAGATAGCAGACAATAAGCCATTGGGTTGCCAGTTAGTGATACCCTGAAATTTCTACCCAGTGCTTGCCCCATGGGTGTTTTTCAGGGAATCCAGTACTTTTATACGCCCACATTTTCATGTGGATGTATTATGTCTTCGCCCCTGTTCGTCCACAGGTAACAGTTTTTATCCGAGTTTTACGAAACTCGATATATAGGTTTATGTCAAAAAGATCTTGGTTCCATTCAATATTGGCATGTATCAAATCGAAACGTCGTGGATTATGGCCCCTGATTGTACAAAAAATTACATTTTTAGCTTGTGGACAGTCTAGAGGTCACAATTTTTTCCTGATTTCAATGAAACTTGAAATGTATGTTTATAACCCAAAGATCTTGGTTCCTTTCGATATTCGTGCATATCGGACCGTAATTTCCTGGATTATGGCCCCTGATTGTACCATAAGTTGCATATATTTTTAGCTTGTTCTCTATTCATCTCTTGCAAAATATGGGCGTATTGCATGGCAACCACTTATTTTTTTTAGTAAAATTGGACATTTCACTTTCCATACCAATATTGCCATACTTTTATTGGAAATAACTACCCTATAAATACTTTCATGGGAATGTATCTTTAATATAATGATATATGACAAATATTGATCACACAAACTTGTCATTAAATCAGTAGATATATAATAGCGTAAATATATAGATATCATACAGATCAATATATATGTGTATGTCATCAGTGGATTTAAAGATGTAATATATCAACATTAATCAGCAAGTCATGATCCTAGGTCTATAAACAAATACTATTAAACACTTTCTAAATACTCGCGAAATATATTTTGTTTCCAAAACCTTTTTTTTTTATGTTACCCTTTTACATAATACAAATTTTAAATGTAGACACATTCAATGACATTCTAATCACACAATGAATGAACATGTGAATTTCAAACAATGGTTGATCTTTTCTTAATAAAGACAAAACTAACATCATTAGCTTATTCATATAATTCTATTTTCCTGGTTGTTAGTTATATCGTACTTTGAGGTAAAAATTAAGTTTTGTGGGTTGAACAGGTGTCCTAGTTATGCTTTAGGGCACATTCAATTACGTAATAATTTTATATACCAATCAATTTAAAAATTCTAACTGTCGAAGCTCCATTACTTGAAACCCTCTTGAATAACACATCTTATTTATCTCTTTATATTCCAGCCTGGTTCCCCCCTTGTCAGTGATGCAGGACAGAGGGCCTGACAAGGACAGCTGTCTAGTTGTTCAGATGGTGCAAAAAAAACAAGTTCCCTTGACAGTTGGAATTCGATATAAGAGTAGGCCGTAGTGCCGCTGTCCAAGCAAAATTTCCACCATAGCACACTGCATGGCGTAAACCCGTTTTCATTAGCCCAGTTCGGAGCAGAACAGTAGGACGTTAAACCCAATTTGATTTCATAGAATTTTATCTCTTGATAAACTCACTCACTACTCACTGTAAATAAGCACCATTTTGATTGCCAACTAATGTAAAAAAAAGATTGAGTTTTCATGAAGAAATGGTGGATATCACTGTAGCCAGTATGCATGATGTAGTATGATTTGTTTCCTGAATTGATTATAACATTGCTACTTTAATATAGGAGTTGCCCTGAGGATATAAATATGACCCACTTTTTATATGCTATTTTCTTTAATTTCATTTATAATGGATCAGTTCTGTCTGAAGCCTTTAGCTCTGTAATTAATACATACAGTTTATGCTTTGTGTTTTCTATATACCCACATGTTAATCTGGGCCCTGATTCACGAAATTTTAACTTAAGATCAAATCCAAATTTTAGTAGATACCTCAATTTTGATTGGCTAAACACTAAAATCAATCTAATATTATCCAATCAAATTACTAAAATTTGGATTTTATCTCAGTTAAGTTTTCGTGAATAAGGGCCATGGTCATATAACAAATGTCTGTACATCCTCATTGTTATTCTTCTATCTTATAATCGCTCTTAATTCTGTCACCCATGTCCTTCCGTTGTCAGGGGGTTTGATGGCCGAATGGTTAGCACCTGTACGCTGTATCATAGGGTCTGTCATTGGGTTAACTGGCGTGGTTTCGATTCCCCTGCTGTACGTGACAGGGAGTAGGCTCGCCTGTCCAACCTCGTAGGTTTTCTCCAGGCTCTCCTGTTTCCTCCCACTTCTAAAGACAACTAAGCGCAAGCAAACTATTGAAATAAAAATGAATCAGGTCCGGTTTTCGAGTAGACATTAAACCCCATCTCTCTCTCTCTCTATCTCTCTCTCTCTCTCTCTCTCTCTTCCATTGTGGTTCACAAGCAACAGAGGTTATTATTGATTGACTTGAAATTATATACATTAAGTTCATGAGACAAAGAAGCTTATTGACTTTGAACAATTTCCAATAATTATTGTCAGCATTATTGCCCTTGATCAATATCTTGTAGATATCCTAGAGGCTAAAGTTATCATCCAATTGACATGAAATTTATACACTGTAATTATGTTCATAAGATGAAAAAACATTTTGGTCAGTTTGATAAATCTTGTGGACAATCTACCATTTTAATGTTGTGGGCACTCTACCGCTTTAATGTGGTTAGTATTAATTACTATCAACATTGTTCTACAATCTGATTAAGATACAGATCTATATTTCGTTCCATTTTTTATACTTTCGATCGCCTACACTACATGAAGATCTGACCAGTTGTACTCGAAGGTTGTGTCAGGAGTGGCTTTTGACCCTATGACGTCAGACATTGATTAATCAATCAGTGTTGACATTTCTAGTGGTTTACCCTCAGTTGGCTTATCCCTCACGTCAAACAAAACGCTAGTAACTGGTAATATAACAACTCTTCCAGATCCTTATGTAGTAAAGACAAGTAAGACAAAATTTTGAACTATAAAAAACCGAAACAAAATAGGATCTGTGTTTTAATCGGATTGCATTATTCTAGTTTTGTTTAGCTCTAGTATATTATTAAATTCATTCTTTTTATTATATTGTAGGTTTGGGTTAATGCTGCAGCTCAGACTTTTAATTCACTTGGCGTTGCTTTTGGTGGCTTGATAACTATGTCTAGTTATAACAAATTTAACAACAACATTATTAAGTATGTTTACTTTTATTTGCTGTTACCCTTCGACTTTCTTATAAAGTTTTGTATTAACAAATGAAGCACTGTGTTCTATTAGGGCACTTCTGTTATTGTTTCATGGGCTTTTAAACCTCCCAGATTATTTGTAAATGCATAGTGACCCCCCCCCCCCCCCAGTGATTTTATTACTACTTCTTTAAATTTAAAGTACTGAATTGATATAGTTTCATTATACGTACAGTAGTGCTGGGTATTGCCACTGCAGTCACGATATGTATTGCACTTTAGGTGCTACAATACGATTCGTGAAGGTGAATCGCAATACATCGATTAAACAAAATATCGTTCCAGCGCCAACGTACGGTAGGCGCCGTGATAGTTGAGCTGTCAGTACACTAGACTCTCAACTAGAATATCCCATGTTTGAGTCCCAGCATGGTCCAAAAAGGAACTTTTGGAATCTTTGAAGTCTGGCCCCCGCGTTCACAAAGTTGAGAATTTATTCAGCTTTCAATCACTGTTTATGAGAAATATTTTTGATCCAGAAACTTTAGGCATATCTTATTGATGTATTTGATACATTTAAACAAAAATGGTTTTAGAAAGGGCTATATTTTAGTTCAAATAAGGCGAACAATTTTGAGTAAAGTCTGAGAATGCTTTCTGATCTCGGATCCAGTTCTTCATTTCTGAGAGTTGGCTGGCTGACAAGTAAAGTTGGTCTAGTTGTTTGGGTGATCTCCCCAACCAAAACAAAGTTCAACTGTCTACACGTCAAGTTATTAAGCACTATGTGATGATATAAGAATACAATAAATGTGGTTTGTGATGCCAAAGGGTAACCATGATTATGCTTTGTTTTCTTCTATGGCAGATGAATTTAGAAGTACTGTCGTAAAAGACTTGAAGCTCTTCTACTGTTCTAAGAAAAAACAAAATTTGGGTGCTGAAATGTCTATACCTTTGCAGTGGCCGGTCGGATTTGTTGCGAATCATGTTAACTTGAAATTTATCATTTTACTTACCGGTATCAGAGGCTTGGTAGATTATTTGGGGTAAATATCACTGTACGAGCTAAAAATTCAGTATGTTCGAAGTATTATGTTGATGAGATGTTAAACCCCAATCCAGATCTTTAAAGTGCAAATACTCTTAAGTTTATTATACTATAGGCAATTATATTGTTTCATATTACAGGGATGTTGTAATATTAGCAGTTGTTGATGCCTTCACTTGTATACTGGCTGGTTTTGCTATATTTTCTATACTGGGTAATCTAGCCTACAACCAAGCTACAGATGTTGAAAGTGTTGTCCAGGAAGGTATATTCCTTTATTTACTACTCCATACAACATTATAACCCAATAGAACTTGTGTAAAGTTTTTAAAACCATCACTTATCACAAATAGACAAGGCAGATCTACACATAGAGTTAGTTATTTATAACGATGCAGGGTGGGGGGTATGGAAATATGTGAAGGGGTGTAGATTGTTACAAAATATATGGAAGAAACATATCATCCTTGTCATTAAACAGCCTCAATGGTAGGCTATATCTAGAGAAGAAACATATTTGAGAGCAAAAATCTTCTTATAAATAAAGGAAAGTGTTTTGTTGTGGATTGAAAGATACTTTCCCGGGTACAAACTATGTGATATGATGATATATTTGGACTAAAATCATATTCAAACTAATTAGTCTATCAAAAATTTGCTTCGAATTCCTCTCAAAACTTTTTATTTGCGGGGAGATACCTCAAGCTATAAATAAACTGTTGTTAGAAGACATGTTTGTCACCTCACATCAGAATGTATTTTTCATTACTTACTGTCCATTTACCATACATATTGAGGCTTACATGTAAGTAAATTCTTTTTCCATCGTTTAATTGCAGAGTCTTTTTTTCGTTGACCCCCCTCAATGTTCCCAAAACCGCCTAACCGTTTGATCAAGAGAAAACAACTGCTCGCTCAGTCAAGCTAACACACAATAAGCTGGCAGACAACAGTCGGGTTTTCAGCTAGTGATACCCTGACATTTTTGCCCAGTGCTTGCCCCATGGGTGTTTTTCAGGTAATCCAGTATTTTTCTTGTAAGGTTGGGTGTCTATACTTTCCATATATACTAAATTTGCCATACTTTTATTTGAAATAACCACTTGATAAATACTTTCGGGATAATGTATCTTTAATATGAACTGCCAAATATATCATATATTTTGTTCTTGTAGGACCTGGTCTGGTATTTGTGATTTACCCAGAAGCCTTTGTTTCAATGCCAGTTGCTCAATTATTTGCCTTTCTATTTTTCTTCATGTTAATTTGTCTAGGCATTGACAGTCAGGTGAGAATGAGGAATTTGTAAAAAAAGGCTTATAAGGCCAAAAAAAAAAATGTTATGTTTTTGGTAACCCGACCGACCCATTACAAAACCTGCCGACTCAATTTTTTTTTTTTAGTGCCAAGAGAAATAAAAAAACTTTTTTGTTCAATGAGCAACTGTTCAAAATAGTCTAAGCCTACCGGATTCGTGAAAATGGCTTTATTATTTGTTGCTATAAATGGATATAAATGTCATCGTTCTTTGAATCTGCATTTACCGATCGGAATAAGCGAGTACTGTACAGTGAACAATTATTAAGAACTGCCATACGCGAGATTGCTAACTGACGTGAAAATCGAGACTACAGGTTTCGTATAGATTTAACTAAGTTTCCATTGTGCGTTCTTTCCCTTGAACAAAATGGCCTCCCTACGCTATTGTTTTTAGCATAGAAAGATTAAAAAGTCCATTTGCCCCCTAAGAGAATATTTAAATCATAATCTAGCCTCTGATACATTTTAAACAATTATCCAAGAATTCCATCCACCAATCTATTCATGCTTCATGTTCCTCGGCGCCGACTCAACCTAACATAAAATTGAAGATTTTTCGCACAAAATATTATGCTACAGTACATCTACTAGATCTAACAATGTAACATTAAAAAAAAAAAAGAAAAAAAAAACCTACCTACCGAACCTACCCTATTTTCCATCCATTACAGGAAACAGAACCCTTTTTTTTTTGGTCTAATAATAATTTTAAAAAACAAAACTTATTTTTAAATGAAATGGCCTTAAAAAAGTAGTCAAATATTTGGTGTTTGACTAAGTAAACAAAACTTATTAGAATTATATAGGGAGGGGGGTTTTGTGCACTTTAGATCATAAAATTTGTGATTGAGTCAAGTGGTGTGGTTTCTATCCCACACTTGTACGTGCCCAAGCTTGTGGATTCTCCCTGGGTCATTATGGTTTCCTTCCACAGCTAAAGAACCCTATGCACAAGCAATTTATTGAAATACAATTGAACCATATGTTGGTACCAAAATGACCTAGCTTGTGTTGTGAATTAAGCTTCACCCAATCCACTTATTCAACAAAAAGAACAAAGGAAGTCCATGTTACAAATATTATTTGTTTTGTTTATTACAGTTTGCATCTGTTGAAGTTATAGTCACATACATCCAGGATCATTTTGGAGCACAAGTAGAGAAATATCTAAAGAGGAAAGAATTTCTAGTCATCGTCGTTTGTTTTGTTTCATTCTTGTTTGGTTTACCAAATCTATCTCAGGTTTGTTTAATTATTACAACTAATTCATCATTTCAAATTAAACAAGTTGTTGTTCTTAGTGTTTAACGTGCGCTTCCACCAATGGTGGAAGGAAACCGGAGTACCTGAAGTAAACCCAAGAGGTTGAAAAGGTGCCCCTATCTATCTCCAAACCACATACGCTCACACCAGGGATCAAAACCACAAACGTAAGCCAAAGTGACCGACCAGCTAGAGGTCGAAGCACGACGTTCCAGGCAGCTAGGCCATCCTAAAGCGTAATACACAATAAGTAACTGAGAAGAGTTTGACATACACCTTGCAGTGTTTCGTTTGGTTAGAGC
Source organism: Patella vulgata (assembly GCF_932274485.2). NCBI lineage: Eukaryota > Metazoa > Mollusca > Gastropoda > Patellidae > Patella > Patella vulgata. Next base: position 59,952,382 of record NC_065884.2, on the reverse strand, counting down.
TAATCCCACTTAAAACTACTGTAAAGGAAGCAAATTTCTGTTCCAAATTATGACTGGTCAATAGTCCGATTAACAACCAATAGCTAACTTTGTAACAATATCATTACACTTTAAACAGAGCTCTAAATTGGACCAAATATGTTTACATAACCTTCCGTCATGACTCACGATTTTATTATGCCCAATCAACCAGTGCATAGCAGAATATTGCAGAAAAACTAATTGCGTGACAAACGAGGCTATCAACACAGATACAGTGTAAACAATACTGTTTGGAGACAAACAGTACTTTCACTGTTTTTAATACCTTAAATCACTGTCCAAAGTTTTAGGAAAGACCCCAGATTAAACAAAGGGTTGTCATGTTGCTGGTATAGATTTGATTAACGTGAAGAATAGAACCACTCCATAAAAAGCTCAAGTATCAGAAGCCAAGTATCGCGCACATCCAAACATAACTTCCTGGATTATGGCCCCTGATTGTTCGAAAAAAAACAACATATTTTTAATTTGCAGATTCTCTAGAGATTTTAAAAAACGTTTAAATATATCACCATTCCACCATAATGAAGGTTGAATTCGAATTTCGGGAAAATTGAAATGAAACTGCCCAACCAAATGGCCACTCTTTGTACACAAATTTTGTAAAAGTATGTAATACAAAGGTTGTGGACCCTCTAGAGGTCACAATTTTTATCCGATTTTGATAAAACTTCAAACATATCTTTATATCCCAAAGATCTCAGTCCCTTTTTATATTTGCGCATTTCAGACCATAACTCTCTGAATTATTGCCCCAGATTGTACAAAAAATTGCGTTCGTTTTTAGCTTGTTCTCTATCCATCTCTTGCAAAATGTGGGCGTATACTGCCTGGCAGCCGCTGGTTCAGCAAGTGATTGGTTTTCCCATGGGTGCCAATTTTGCTCCTTTGTTGTTGATCTGTTTCTTTATTTGTACAAGCGGGGATTGGATGCCGAATGGTTAGTGCGTGCACGCTGTATCATAAGATCTGTCATTGAGTCAACTGGCGGGGTCTTGTTTCCCAGGTTGTACGTGACAAGGAGTAGAGTCGCCTGTCCAACCTTGTGGGTTTTCTCCGGAATCTCCGGTTTTATCCCACTGTTAAAGACTCCTATGCACAAGCGAATTATTGAAATAAAATTGTACCATATGTTAGCCCTGAAATGACCTTGTGTGTGTCGAGTGTACGTTAAACCTCATTTCTCTCTCTCTCTCTCTTATTTGCATAAGTCAGACTTTATGCAAGATCGTCTTATAAGACTTGCAAATAGTTCTATTTCACTCAGAGGTGATGTATTATCACTGAATAATCTTAGGTTCAGTGATGATATAGATTTTATACATCTACCGAAGTTAGTGAAAACCCATCATCCTATTTAGATTTTCTCAATCCAGAATCTTAACTCATTTTAAAACTGTATGACAAATGGGATGAGTTTGATTTTCCCATCTTTAATGTCCTGTTCAAGTCCGGTTATATCTCACAATTACTAGCTGACAAGGTATGGGTACTGTTTTTATTATGTGCAATTTTTTTAATATAAATGTATACTTTCTGTATATTTTAGGGAGGAATCTATTTTTTTCAACTTATAGATTATTATGCAGCAGCTCTGTCATTAATGATTCTCGCTTTCTTTGAAGTCATAGCTATCACATGGTTTTATGGTTAGTATATTTTACATTGAGGAAGACGCATCAAAAGATTTACCCTGGGCACTAACCTGTTATTGTCATCTGGAGAGGATGCCGAATGTAGTGAAATTTTCAGTTCATCATGTCTTTGTAAATACTGAATGGAATTGAACTATTTTTGGACTATTATACCATGGACCATGTATAGGTGGACAGGCAACGTCCACGAAGCCTTTAGAATTCTGTGCCGCGGCAAAAATAGACCGGACAATAGTTGTGACTAAAATAAAATTACCTCCCCCCGCGCAATTACCAGTATTAAGTTTAAAAGCAAAGAAACAGAAATCAATTCATAATATTTTTACTAATCTTGCTACCCTTTTTTTGTTTTTGCAACCCATACATAGATAGTCTACTAACTGATGATTGGGGTGTAAATGTATCAACACATCATCTTTGTTTACTTCGGACGTGCCCATGTGAATCCAAAAAAAAAACATGTCAAGTTTTTGTTAAAAATAAACCTACTAAAACACTCTTTTAATTTTTACAATTAATCATCATTCCGGAACGGGATTATACCTGAAATTTATTTTCATAATTTTAAACTGGAGAAATTCGTCACTACCGGACAGGAATACTTATCGGGTTGAAAAATTACCATGTAACTATAAGAATACCGTAAATTCTGAGGAGGAGTTTGAGAAATTAATCTGTTTAAAATCCTGCAATGTCAAAACTCACATCGCTTGATTTGCGGTTGACATTGAGATCTCGCACAAGCGGCAGAGAAATCAACCAACATGACTCTTTGCCTGTCCATCTATATACGGTTATACCTTTTAAAGATTCATATTTCGCACTACGGTAATTCGCAAGGGCTGTAAGATTATTAAATTGAAATGATATATGTGCTTGTATTATAGGAGCAAGACGTTTATCTAATAATATAGAAGAAATGACAGGAAGGAGACCTCAGTTGTTTTTCATTGTATGCTGGTATGGATTATCTCCCTTACTTATACTGGTAAGATAATAACACTATACATATATACAGGACACTGATTGTTTACTAGCACATCTATCTTGTTATAAAGTGTCGAGATATCAAATTGACCTGAACATAAAATGGTTAATATCGAAAGAGAGAAATGAAGTTTAAAGTCCACTCAATACAAACTATTTCATTTTGGGACAATCTGATTTCGTTTTACTTAATTGTCTTTACTACACTAGGATCTGGAAGAGTTGTTATATAACCCGCGTTCTGGTTGATGTGAGGGATAAGCCATTGAAAGGGTCTGTTACGGCGAGTTTTTGGTGTGCAGTGCACGAAACTGTTGGTATCCCAGCAGAAACCTCAACGCTGAAGTCTGATGTCATAGGGTCAAAAGCTGCTCGTATGACCCCCTGATGTGACCTCCCACTACAACTGGTCAGATCTTCATGTAGTTAAGACTGTCGAAAAAATGAAACGAAATATAAATCTGTATTTTAATTAGATCGATTTGGGGACTAACATGTACAATTTTATTTCAATAATTCACTATCCCTTAGGGATCTTTAATTAGCAGTTGGAGTAAACAAGAGAGAAGCCGGAGAAAACTCAGGGGATCGAGAGCAGGGTTCTTAATCCATTTTGAAACGAACAGGGCAGAATTGGGTCAAATGAGGTCCGTAGGAAATGGGTTAATTATAAGCTTCCGTTCCCTTTAATATAAGTCAAAACCATGCGACTTATGACAGATCTTAGGACCATTCTACCACTCAAACCCATTAACTTACACTCATTTAGAATCTAGAGTTATCATATGCTCCAAAACATCAACAAATTAAATTACTTATCTTTAATTAGTCTAAGCAGAAAATGCTAATTATCATAAAGACATTGAGCATCTCCACCAATTATTGTGAATGTTCTACTTCAATTAGCAGCAGAATTATTCTGTTCAAAAGCACTTTCACAGATTTTTTATTTCAACTTTCAGGGTATAATGATATTTAGTTTAATACAGTATAAACCACTGTCAGTAGCTGGCTATATATATCCTGATTGGGCTGTCGGATTAGGATGGTTTATTGCCCTTATCTCTGTTGTATGTATACCAGCAGGTATGGTACATGCTGTTTATCAAGCTAAAGGTTCTAATATATGGAAGGTAGGTAATAAAATAGATTGTTTGAGAGTATTCATAATAACACAACTTTATGGATTTACTACTTCTTAGTTTATTACATGCAATGTTTCAGTACTCTTACAGGTATCTTTATCAAGCAATGATCAAGAGAGAGAGAGAGATAAATGTACTTTAACGTCCACTCGACACAATCTAGATCATTTCGGGACTAACATATGACTCAATTTTATTTCAATAATTCGCTACTGCAGAGGGGTCTTTAGCAGTGGGAGGAAACCAGAGGACCCAGAGAAAACCCACAAAGTTGGACAGGCAACCCTACTCCTTGTCACGTATAAGTGGGAAATCGAAACCATGTCGCTTGACTCAATAACAGACCTTCTGACCCAACGCGCACGCATTAACCATGCGGCTACCCACCCAAGCAATGATCAAGAACACCTCATCTTCTTGTTTTAGGAGTTCACATAACCAAAAGACTTTTGTATATAGATATGAATTGTGAGGTTATATTCTATCTTTATGTTTACAAAATATTTTGAATTTAGTGTCATGATGTATTGTATTTGTTCATTAATTTCAGAAATTTTGCACAAGTCTAAAATCCACTATAGTAGAAGAGGAACCAGTACAATTAAAGTCTGCGGAGTTTATGACCTCAGAAAAAATATAGTTTATTTTTCTACAATAAGCAATGACTCAGAATATACGAAATAACCGTCAGTAAATTACTTGTTAGTTAATCATTATACATCCATTTTTTAGTGTTGTTATATATACTCATCACTTGTAATCATTTGTAATTGATATTGTTGATATATTTTATGCACATTTTATAAATGTGTTATATCTTTTTTAATGTTATTGTTAAAGAAACAACATGTTTGTCTTATTTAAGTTTAAGTTTTCAAATGCAAAACATTTGTTTTTTCAAAATTTAAATTTAATATATGATAGGCTCTAGATGTTCTTTAAAAATAAACAATTTTATTTTAATTGAGACTAATTGTTTTGGTCTTTAGGGTGTGTATACACATAGAACTAGAATTTGCAAAAATAATCTGTGAAGAATTGTGAAGTTTTTGTGTAACTTATGTAGGTATCATTTCAAAATAGCTGTTATGCAACAAGTTGTGGCAGATACAATGATCTGTTAGATAAGAATATATAATGATTTGTTAGAATATGGAATGGTCTGTGTTAGTATATACAGTGATTTGTTAGAATATACAATGATTTGTTAGAATATACAATGATCTGTTGGAATATATAATGATCTGTTGGAATATAGAATGATTTGTTAGAATATACAATCTTTTAGAATATACCATGATCTGTTAGAATATACAATGATCTGTTAGAATATATAATGATCTGTTAGAGTATATTAATTGTCAGAATATACCTGCAGTGATCTGTTATATCAGTGATCTGTATGCAAGATTTATGTACTGAATAGTGCATATATAATACTTATATATGTACTTAAATGCTTATTTTTAAGAGTTTTGTTAAGTAAAGCATCTGAATTCCATGTGATCTCAGCCAATAAATGATGAAATTGTAAGTGCTATTCTCTAATGCTACTCTTTTAAACACTTATTATTTATGTATTTTTCTTCATTAAAACTCTTATACCCCTAATGTTTTTCTACCTTTTCACCTTGTTAAGATGTCATTGTTGTTAATATTTTTACCTTTCATGTTGAATGGTATTTAAGGCAAGTCGAAAAAATAAGTTCTCGTTCTCAGACAATCCTTATATAAAAATTTTATGTGGGAGGGTGGTTTTTATTTTTGGTGTTATTTGGTCAAAGGATCGCGAATGAGCTAAATGACTTCTCATAAACATCACCTTTCAAGACACTACATTTATCTCATTATGTTGTTTATAGGAATGTATAGAGTTACTTCCTTTAACCAGGGAAAAATATTTACGTATGGTAATAAATGAGATTTGTTTTGAAATCAAAATGTGTCATGCAGCCCTTTTTGAGTGGCGCAGGATTATCCGAGAACCAGGAAAGCTTTTTATATGGCCTAATATTTATGTTAGTTTTGGAGCATTCTGTGTCAAATAAAGTAAGAGTGGTTCTGTTTTTAAACCGATTTTTATATGATTTGGTATGGTCTTAACAAACAGTACAGCTGGAAATCATTATTACAGCGCCTTTTAACCTTTTGAATCTGTGTAAGCCAAATAAAAGCACTGTAAAACAGACAAATCTGTACTGGACCAATAACAGGCAGCAGAGATATTGCATCTAATAAAGCCTGAATTTGTACCTGATAATGTCTTGTGACAGGTGCCTTATTTACAGCCCTGATAACAATTTGTAAGAGCCAAACAAAAACATTTCACACAGAAGGACCCTTTTATGTTGTAGTTTTAAGTCTGTTTCAGATTATTTTCTTCCCTTATCAGGACGCATTTATTATTATAGTTTATTCATTCTATAATGCTAGGCACTAGCAACTTGTCAATACTAGTGGTTTTAGTAGAATGTAGTTAAATGGCAAGTTTTTGTGTATGGAGACTCTCAGTTTGTTTCCATAGCAATGTATTGAAAAGAGAACACTGTTCCATGCTACATCTGTGACTACCGTACTAGAAAGCTTAAAATGGCCGGACGAAGGCATGTCACCAATGAGGCAGATCATCTATAACTAATTATTGATTGGTCATATTTTTGTTACTGGTGTCATACCCAGATGTAGACATCAGCTGTGATTGTATCATTTTTTATTAATATATATTTTGTATACAGAGAGTTATTTTCTAAAAACAAGGATTTTAACCCCTTACAAGTGCTTGAAAACTGTTTTTTTTTAATAAGAATATTATTTAATACAAGGTTTGACACAAGCATTTATTAGAATAAAAGAAAGCACAGACTTTGCACTGTGTGAAGTCTATATATGAAACCTTGACATTTGGAAATTGAGAAATGGTTTGCAAAAACAATGCTTTCAAGGCAAAATCCTAGAAATAAAAATTACCATATTGGTATTACAAAATGATAAATTTATTGTTTTGGTATTAAAACCAAATTTCATTCCATAATTATGAAGAAGTTCAACTGTAGTATAACAGTAATAGATAGAAATATTTTTTAACCCAAATATTATAGTATTCCCTTTATTTTTTAAACTGTATTTAATATGAACAGATTTTAATTTTATTTTACCCCGAAGCTATTTGTCATTTAATTTTATATAGAAATGTACACTCATTGTACTCTTTTTTTTTCAAATATATGAAAAATAATCATTTATTATAGCATATATAAATGTTTTAATTTTATTTCAAAAATATTGAAACCTATTTTTGTTATTATTCTTGAATAAAACCATATTGTTTTATTTACTTGGGATTTATTTTGTAGTCAAAACCAAGTGCAATCTGATTAAAATCAGTTGTTAATGTTTTACATTCAATCGTTTCCGTTTTTACTCTAATTTCAAAGCAGTTATGTTCGGCGAAATACGCCAGAAGTCTCAATCAAATGGCAATCTCTAGCATCTGGTTATTCCAGTCTACACCGGTAATATTTATTGCGCATGCTCTCCAGATACGAATATGGGGTCACCGTTTGACATGACTTGTGGAATATGTCTAACCTCGCTCTTCCGAGTCGCTTGTAACAAATTGCGCTGAAATGCATTATGGTACACGATTCGTGTACCAATCGTAAAATGTTTATTTTGTCTTAAATATTGGATATCAGAAAACCCATCTTTTCCCGGTAAGATCACAACACCAATGTTGATTAAAATTAACAAGTAATTTGTGTTTTCATTGTCGAACGTTTTGGATGATATTGAGTTAGAGACTTAGCTACTTTAATATTCAGTTAACCCTGTTGACAGAGAAGGTACTCCTTGTCAGTGGTGGAGGACGGAGGGCCTGGTAAGGACTAGTCATTTGGATGATATGAAAAACGGAGACAACATAAAATGTTCAATTTTATGTCAATAATTCGTTTGCTTGTAGGGGTCTTTAGCAGTGGTAGGAAAATGTTGAAAACCAACAAGGTTTGACAGGAGACCTCCACTACTTGTCATGTATAAGCTTGGGATCATAACCATATCACTTGACTCAATGACAGACCTTATGATCCAAAATGCATATTCTAGACCACCCTCATTTGGAAAACAGATTATCATAATAAGACCTCAGATTCTTCTTTGCCCACACCAGGATATAAACGCAATTCATACATGGACACAGGCAATCATGTAGCAAATCACCAATGCGACTCCACTTGTTAACATGTAGGTGAGGTCTAAATATTAAGGCCCCCAGCAGATTTCATCCAGGTCGCAAGATGTATATAGAGTTAGCTGCATGTGATTGTTGACAAGATTGTGGGCGAGGTCTAGGGTTAGCACTGTTTACACGTCATGACCACGACAAAATCTGCAGGTGGTTTTAACATTTCGACCTAACCGTAAATCTGCCAATGATTAGTGCATTCGTTTTTCAACTGCCAATAGTCTTCCTCTTATGTAGAGAATTCAAATTAAGGGATTGGACTGTTACACTGCAAACTTCAACACCTGCGTCCAATAGATAACCCACGGAACTGAGAGGGTGGATTGAACCATACAGTACATAGAAAATAACAAATGTATGTCAATTATTTAATGTTCAAATACAAGTAGAAAAGTGTTGACATTTTCTTACTCATTAAGCGCAGATAGATGGGGTGGGGAGGTATCTACCTGGAGATTTTCATTTGGAAGAATAAAATAAAACGTACTTAATCTTGCAGTAGTAACTTTATTAACATCTTTAATAATATCGAAAATAATACATGTCACCTCTTACTCACATTTAGCTGCCTTTAAGAGAGATTAACATTCAATATAACATATAATATATGAAAAAACTATTATCTAATCCATCACTCATCATACTTTTACAATATATCATAAGTACCAGATTAAAAATTTTCCAAAGCTTCAAATACAAACAGTATTATGGAGAAATTAAATCTAAGGTCTACCACACCAGGGCTTTCATTTCAAAATATCTGACATGTTTTGTTCACCTCAGATTTGAGCACCATATTTTTTTCAAAGCATTATCCCAGTTTTATATATATTTTTAACTATTTTAACACAATTTAAGTTTATTTATGCTTTATGGTTAAATTCTTTGGAATTCTAATTTTATGACTGACAATTCTCCAGCCAGTGATCGAGTCAAGATGTAACTGAAATGAGAGCCCTGTACCAGACACCCATCACCTTTGTACTTGCTGCCCTTTAAACAATTGTATTTTATAAGTACTTATTTATGAATTTATATCATTTGCGGACGCTTTATGAAACAAACAGTAAATAAAACATGAAAATGAATTATGTTCTTATGGAAGTCTTCTCAGCAAATAACAAATTGACTAGATTCAACCCATTTATTTTTACGATGTACATCACTATCAGAAATATGCATTAACAGATGAAAGTCACTATTATCGACTGTGCATGCGCATGTCACTTTAGCATATAGGATTTTTTTATAGAGAGAGAGAGAGAGAAATGGGGTTTAACGTCCACTCGACACAAACGAGGTTTAATTATATTTACACAATTCGCTTGCGCGTAGGGGTCTTTAGCAGTGGGAGGAAACCGGAGGACCCGGAGAAAACCCACGAGGTTGGACAGGCGACCCTACTCCTTGCCACGTAGAACCGGGGATTCGAAACAGATTTTTTATAACACTATGCCTGATCTTAGATAACTCTGATGCTTGCTGTGCATATGTCAGAATAGTGGATTTTGTCTAATATCATACTCATAAATAAAAATATAAACGAGTCACACAGTTGTCTGCCCTACAACCAATTGAGTGGATGCATGCGCACAATATAGATGATGACTGTCGTAAATCTATCTAATGAAATACAAAATAAAAATGTTCTGACTATTGTTATCACTCCGGTTTTCCACAAAAAGTATTTATGATGAAATCTGTACAATTGTTTACTCATTAGTATAAGAACAAATATCTACAGTCATAGTTGGAATAAAATTTGAGCAAATATTTTATAACACATTTAATAATTAATAATATCAGACATACTCTGGTTAATTTGATAAATATTTAAACAACTGCATAACCAGGGATCATAATCAGCTGTTTTTTGTCTGTTTTAGCTGCTTGAAGTTCAATCAAGCCGATTAGTAAAACAATGAACCGGTCACTATGGTATCATAAATCAATCTACTTTCGGCTAAATTACAACGGGTTAATTATTACTTGTTAATTAAGTAGTCGATCAACTTGCTTGTCGGCTACAATAACCATCCTAACTTAGTGAGAATCGGTCATGTGGTTCATAATCCGAGTAATTAGCACGAGTTACAGTGATTTTGATATTCCGGTAAAAAAACAAAACAAGTTTGCTGATTATTCATAACAGGTCCAGTAAGTTGCCTTTGAGGAAATAAGCCACGTGACAATCGAAGGAAGACAATCTTGGCATGGATTGTGCACCTATCGCACGCCTTCAATGCTCCGTATGAATTCCATGCACAACAGATGAAAATATGAATATTGCATACATATACATAAAACTACTGATAGCACGTAAAATAGATGAATGATTTAATTAAGGTTGAATGAAAAATAGTTTCATGTTCTATAATCTACTTTTTGATCAAAGACGAAAAATTAAGTTAATGAAACCACTGTCCATCTAAGTTTTCGAACAGACATTGGAAATTAAGGTGTGCACATAGTTACCCCGAAAAATGCAATTATCTATTGAAAATAATCTCTAAGCTAACTAAAATACTATACTTAGCCCTCACAAATTTGCATTTTTCTTGTCATCTTCACCTTATATTTTCATTTCCAATTAATGCTTACTTATTTATATTTTTCAGTTTAACATGCTCCAATGGTTTTATTGAGCATACGGAAAAGCCTGTGCTTAAATTATTTTGAAACAATTTTAACTTTACATTCATACAGATATCTTGAGCATATAGGCTACTTTTGTTTTCGCATAGTACTAAAATAAGACATAATATTGCATGATACACATGATGACTCAACTGAATACAAGAGAAATATTTGCTGCCTTAGTATACATGTTAATAAATGAAATGATGGCTTAACACATGGGCTGCTGATTGTATAGAGATAGATTATGAAGAAAATGAAAAAAAAAAATTCCAATCTATTCAAATACATGGATAGGTTTCAACATCAAAATTTTAATAAATTCTCAAAGATTAAAAGAAACACACTGTTTAAAAGTAAAATTGCTATGTTGAAAGAATGAATTGTTCTGAATTGTTAAATTATTTATGAGTTAGGATGACTCGATGTACTGATAATGTTGTTAGCTTCTTTCTTTACATATCATGTTCTGCGACACTTTGTTGTAAATATTCCTGGTATAAAGTTTGCTGAAAAACAAAACAACCTGGCATTAACACAAATCATATTAAACATACATTATGCAAGAGCTAAATCTGCCTATTACAGGTCTTTCTTTAGGCCTGAAATGTTATTTAAATTATTAATTAGACATTAATCAACTTATCCAGACCATAATCAACTTTCAATGGCATCGGATACTCGAGATTTTAACTAGATTAGAATGGTTCACTATTTGAAATTGAATTTAAAAATAGGAAAGCGAGACTAAGTCTCGAATATACCAGTGCTCTGGTTACCACAATGCACACATCGTGTCAAAACTACAGTGATAACCTGGGTCAGAATAAAGTAATTTAAATGAAATTTTCAATATTTTCATTTTGCATTATGTATTTTCAAACTATTATAGTAAGAATGGTCAGCTCTTTATCTAAATCTTAACTATTGTATCTTTTAATTATCTTGATTCCAAATCAATTGAGAAATAGAGATACTGAATCAAACAAGCTAAAGGTGAGTTTCATCAATCTCACACAATTAGAATCAAAGTTTTTCTTCCAAAGTCTCAACCAATCCGATTGAAGTCTTTACTTTGCCTAGGCAGAAAATGCTCATCATCGAACTTATTGATGACACTGGTGTAATGAAAGCATACACCAAGTTTCAAGATTCACTCAAATAGAAAAAAAGTCATAGAGCTCCAAAGTCTTGGCCAATCAAATTGCTTATTGCTCTGCTTACATTGTGCAGAAAATGTGCATTATTGAACTTAGCACTTAGTCAATCATTATTTTTTGTAATTGGGATTTCAAAGTTAGTGAATGATAAAATATGAATAAATGCCAGGTCAGAGCATTTCCACAGAAAATTCTGAAACTAGGTTGAACCGTCTTTCTCTTCCCAAGAAAATTGCTGAATCGTTCATCTGGCACTTCCTCTCAAACCAGCTGTTTTTATTTTTGCAGAAGTAAGATTGAAGAAAGAATAAAATATTCAACTTACCTTTTTGGATTTGACAGTACCCTGAACATAATCACGAACTTCTAACAGATTTCTTTTCTGTTTCCTACTTAATGTTGGACTTGTTCTGTTAAAAAAAAAAAACACCAAAAACATAATTGTAGTTGATATATTAAGTTTCTATCAAATTGTGTGCCCTTTGACCACAGTTGGGAGACAATTTGACAAGCCGATTTTAAAAATGAAGAATCCACAAAAATATCTTATTGTAAAACATTTGCTATATTACTGCAGAATTGTCTCCCCTTAGACCACAATTGTTAAATGGTTTGAAGAATACCAGGTTATAAAACCTATTTCTAGGAGGGATATTTTTATTTGTGAAAGGATCAGTGGGCTTTTCTCATATATACACCATATTACACGGTTCAACATTTCTCTCAACTGTTCATTCACATACAGAATTACCAATCATTGTGATTCATAGCTGAAATTTAATTTTCTTAATGTTCAAAAATTGGTATACAAACTAGTTACTTTACAAGCAGTAAAAATTACGTACAAGCAGTAAATAACTGTCTCAGTCTATGAACACAAGAATAGATTTTGTAGTGATGACATGAATGATGCCCCCTTCATCTCCCAATCCCATACAGTATAATTTTCAGTCATTTCTTGGATGGTGGCTATTTCTTGATGACTGTGCATCAGTTTAAGATAATCCAGTGTCATTTATCAAGGTTTGGTATTTGAGCCTATGGTACACTTCTGGTTTCAACTTAAAATGTTTTATAGAGTTACTTCCCTTTACCGTGAGAAATCTGAACGATTAAGAATTCAAAATGAAAATGAAATGGGGTTTAACTTCCTACTGTTCTGCTCTGACTGGGCTAAGGAATGAGGACATACGCCATACAGTGTGCTATGAGGGAAATTTTGCCTGGGCAGCTGTACTATGGCCTACACATATCAAATCCCAACTGCCAAGGGATCTTTTACATGCATGCTAATGTTTTTCACAGGACCTCGTTTTTTCATCCCATCCGAAAAACTAGACAGTTGTTACCAAACAAAGACAGCTGTCTTTTTTTTTTTTCATAAACAATATTTTATTCAGACTGTTCCCCAATCCCATTCAGACAACCTGAATAAAATATTGTTTATATAAAAAAAAAAACCAGCGGCTGCCAGGCAGTATACACCCACATTTTCGAGAGATGGATAGAAAACCAGCTAAACGAAAGTGATTTTTCCTACAATCAAGGGCCATAATTCAGGAAATTACAATTCGATATGCGCAAATATCGAAAGGAACCAAGATCTTTGAGTTATAAACTTACATTTCAAGTTTCAACAAAATCGGATAAAAATTGTGACCTCTATAGGGTCCACAACCTTGATATACCATATTTTTACGCTATTTGAGAACAAGGGGCGGCCATTTTGTCAGTCAGTTTGGGGCCAATTTTCACGAAATTCGAACTCGGTCGTCCTTAGGGTGTAACGGTGATATAATAATACGTTTTTTTTAAATCGGATAAAAATTATGACCTCTATAGGGTCCACAAGCTAAAAACATGATTTTTCGTACAATCAGGGGCTATAATTCAGGAAGTTACGGTCCGATATGCGCGAATATCGAAAGGAACCGAGATCTTTGGGTTATAAACTTACATTTCAAGTTTCAACAAAATCGGATAAAAATTGTGACCTCTATAGGGTCCACAACCTTGATATCCCATATTTTTACGCTATTTGAGAACGAACGGCGGCCATTTTGTCTGTAAGTTTTGGGCCGATTTTCACGAAATTCGAACTCAACCGTCATTAGGGTTTAACGGTGATATAATAAAACATTTTTTTAAATCGGATAAAAATTATGACCTCTATATGGTCCACAAGCTAAAAACATGATTTTTCGTACAATCAGGGGCTATAATTCAGGAAGTTACGGTCCGATGTGCGCGAATATTGAAAGGAACCCAGATCTTTGTTAAAAACTAACATTTCAAGTTTCAACAAAATCGGATAAAAATTGTGACCTCTATAGGGTCCACAACCTTGATATACCATATTTTTACGCTATTTGAGAACGAAGGGCGGCCATTTTGTCTGTCAGTTTTGGGCCGATTTTCACGAAATTCGAACTCAGCCGTCCTTAAGGTGTAACGGTGATATATTAACACGGTTTTTTAAATCGGATAAAAATTATGACCTCTATAAGGTCCACAAGCGTACAATCAGGGGCCATAATTCATTAAGTTAGGGTCCGATATGCGCGAATATCGAAAGGAACCGAGATCTTTGTGTTATAAACTTACATTTCAAGTTTCAACAAAATCGGATAAAAATTGTGACCTCTATAGGGTCCACAACCTTGATATACCATATTTTTACGTTATTTGAGAACGAACGGCGGCCATTTTGTCTGTCAGTTTTGGGCCGATTTTCATGAAATTCGAACTCGACCGTCCTTAGGGTTTAACGGTGATCTAATAGTACGTTTTTTTACATCGGATAAAAATTATGACCTCTATAGGGTCCACAAGCCAAAAAACGGCGTTTTTACGTACAATCAGGGGCCATAATTCAGGAAGTTATGGTTTGATATGCGCGAATATCGAAAGGAACCGAGATCTTTGGGTCATAAACTTACATTTCAAGTTTCAACAAAATCGGATAAAAATTGTGACCTCTACAGTGTTCACAAGCCAAAAACGTGATTTTTCGTGCAATCAGGGGCCACAATCCATGAAGTTACGGCCCGATAGATGCCGAGATCTTTGTGTTATAAACTTACATTTCAAGTTTCAACAAAATCGGATAAAAATTGTGACCTCTATAGGGTCCACAACCTTGATATACCATATTTTTACGTTATTTGAGAACGAACGGCGGCCATTTTGTCTGTCAGTTTTGGGCCGATTTTCATGAAATTCGAACTCGACCGTCCTTAGGGTTTAACGGTGATCTAATAGTACGTTTTTTTACATCGGATAAAAATTATGACCTCTATAGGGTCCACAAGCCAAAAAACGGCGTTTTTACGTACAATCAGGGGCCATAATTCAGGAAGTTATGGTTTGATATGCGCGAATATCGAAAGGAACCGAGATCTTTGGGTCATAAACTTACATTTCAAGTTTCAACAAAATCGGATAAAAATTGTGACCTCTACAGTGTTCACAAGCCAAAAACGTGATTTTTCGTGCAATCAGGGGCCATAATCCATGAAGTTACGGCCCGATAGATGCCAATATCGAAAGGAACCGAGATCTTAGGGTGATAAACCTATTTGTCAAGTTTCATTGAAATCGGATAAAAATTGTGACCTGTAGACTGTTCACAAACAATTGTGGACGGACGGACAGACAGGGGCGACGACAATATACGTCCACATGAAAATGTGGGCGTATAAAAAATAGACAGCTGTACTTGTCAGACCCTCCGTCCTGCACCACTGACAAGTGGAAACCATGTCACATTAAGAATTCATGAGAATGTTGAATAACAAAAAAAATATTCTTAAATGGTGTCACGAACCATTTTTAAGTGATGTCATTTTTATTTTATGACATGCCAATTATATGTATTGTAAGTTTATCAATTCAACAGAAGCTCTATGTAATACAAAGACTAACCTTGATGATAATTTGGCTATAACCAGTAATATCAAAGCTAATATAAGAATTCCAATAATAACATAATTAGTATAAGCTTCTGGTATCTTTTGCCATGCTTTTGCCAATGGACCCTGAAGGAAAAAATTATAAAATAAAATTGAGAAAACAATTTAATTGTCTAAACTTCCATTCTATATATTTCATCATGTCAAATGAGCGTTGACGTCTTCAGCAATGGGAGGAAATTGGAGAAATCCCACGGGGTTGGATGCGTGACCCTACAAGCTTTGGATCCAGCTCAAGCCAACTGATTTAATGACAGATCTTATGATCTAAAGCTCATCATTTATGTCTCCAGTCCATTGCTATTCTTTGCTGAATTCTACGACAAAAATCCCTTGACAGGGGACATTAACCCTAGGATCAAGCCCATTTGGTTACAAATCAAATGTGAAGGAAATTTACTTACCAGATATACACTCATGGTGACAACAATGGATTCTCCTACAACTGAACTAAGTAGTTGATGACTGGTTGAGATCAGAAATGTTGCTAGTAATAACAATGGTAATAACATACCAATCATACTGTAACATAAACCTCGTACACGTGCTCGCAGATTAGCTGATGTTTGTTCACTAAAAAAAATCAAAACAAATATAAACATTTCATAATTACTTTTACGATCTACGAGGTTTGAAATATTACACGGTTGTGCTCCAAGGAATTTGGGAGACAAGGCAGTTAGCAATTTAATTCTCTTAGTGAGTAACGCTGGCAAAAAAGACTAGGAGGTCCAAGTTTGATGGCCGAGAAAATTTCTTGAGCATTCTCATCCTTATTTATCCAGGGAAAACCGAGGTTCCTGGTTTACCACACCCATTGGCAGAACGGTAAAGAACCCCCTGACATTTAAAATAAGCGTAGGCAGTTGTGCTGCTGTCCAGTCTAGTCTTTCAGATGGTATGAAAAGCAAGGTCCTATGAACAGATTAGCATCCACAGAACCTGTAACAGTTGGAAATGCAGTTGTATGGTCAAAAGGTTCTTCATAACACACTATGTCAAATCAGTTTTTATTTTCCCTGCTGATGCAGAAAAGAAAGCGCTTCAACCCACACATAGTGAAAGGTTGAAAGGTGAGACAATAATAAGCTTTCAGAGAAATTGCCTCCAGGTAAAAATAGCAAAGCATATTTTGAGTACTATGAAACACTGTATTACTTTTTACAAAACCAAGAAAGGAAAGTGGAAAGTAATCTGACAAGTAAAAGAAATGGGGTTTAACAGCCATTTCAAATAAACTGTCATTTCAGGATTAAAACCTGGTATGTTCCTTTTAATAAACAGGTCTTTAACATTGGGATTTAAGCAGAGGATTAGAGAAAACCAATGAGGTTGGGCAGGGGACCCTACTCCTTTTTTATGTACAAGCTAGGGATTAAAACCATGTCACTAAACTCAGTAACTGACCTTCTGTACTAAAGTGCACATGCTAGACCATCAATCATGACAAAAGTTAAAAGTAAAATACCTGTTTTTCTGTAATTTATCTTCAACTAGTTCCGCAATCTGATCACAGTTTTTCTCTAACTGATTCAGCGTTGTTTGTATAGTACCATTTATCGTTTTTTCTATATCCTTACAAACTTCTTCTATCTGATTGGCACATCGACTACCCTGTAATATCATAAACATTTTATAATAATTTATACTGGTCCTGTTCATTTCATGATGAATTCTATCCAAAAGATAACCATCATATTGTGAATAATTAACATGTCATCTGTAATAATCTTTCCAACTTGTAAACTGGAATGAAATGGGGTTTAACATTAGGTTTCAAAATTCTTGATGGCCATTGAAGAAATAGCTGTCGTAAGCCATAGAAATGGCCATTGATAGCATTAACATCGAGGGCCAAAAATTTATGTCGTATATTTTGAAAAAAACAAACAATAAAAATATGACAGCCATTGGCCGTAGAAATACTACTGGTTCAGCAGTTGGGGAAAATTGCCCCCCAAAAAGGGTTTAGAGACAGTGGTAGAGTTAATGCCCAATCAAAAATAGATCATTTTGGGAATAACATAGTACATTTTTATTTCACTAATTTGCTCGCAGCAAAAAAAGTCGAAACCACAACATTCGACTCAATGATAGATTGCATGACCTAAAGCGCATTTGTAAGACCACTCATCCACCTAATTCAATAAGGTATTCATTCAATTATCCAACAGTGATATGTTACCTTATTGTTCATATTAGGTACATAGATTGTTGGCATGTCGAATCCTGTTTTATTTAATCCAGGTCTCTTACATAGTTCCTGTACAATCTGCATCATAACTCTCTATAATATAAAATACAATTAAAATGATTAGCAGAACATTAGGGAGGATAAGATGGTCAAGAAATTATACACTCAGATTCTTGTCATTATTTATTCTAAGTAACAGATACATGCGAAGACAAAAATACCAAATGATTGAATTATGATATGTCATAAATAATCTGCTTCTAATCAAGGATAACCCCTTAAAACCAGCAAAAATTACACAATGTCGTCAATATACATTGGTTTATTTCCAATAAGTTAAACCATGGACGTAAAGTGTTGACCAGAGATTTTAGTTCGTTTAGTGATACGATAGGTTGCATTCAATTACTTAAGCTGAAGTCAGGTTGTATTTTTTATATTAATTTCAGCTTTTTTTAGGATTCTGTGTTGAAAAAGGAATACACAACATTGGCTTTATATATGGACGTTCAATTTCAAACAAAGACAGCTTGTCATTCAATCAAGAAAATAATCAAACTAAAATACAATGAAATGTACAGTTTTACATGTATTTCATTGCATTTTGTAACTTTTGAGTTTGCCATTTGATGGAGAGTCCCTAATAGGCTATTCCACTTATGAGGCGCCTCCAAATCCTCCACCCTCACGACTAGAGGAAGATAGAAGAGTGTTTCAAACACAAATCAGCAAAAGCTGGGGATGATGGATTTTAAGACTACAGTGCTTGTCAGAAAGGCTGGACAGTGTTCAAAATACACACATTGGCCAGAGGCCCCATAGATATTAAGACATAGGCTTCAGTCTGCCAATCATACTGGTAAATCCAGCACTGCATTTATGTCATTATTTGCCCGGATATTTAACAGAAAATGGAGAAGATCCACAAGGCCACAAATATCCTGATATCAAAACCAAGATTTTAAATCAATGTTTGATTTAAGATTTTTTTTTTTTTTTACAATCAGCGATCATATACTATTTACCTGTCTATCACTTTCATGACCAGCTTCATCAGCTTTACTTAAATAAAATCTAATTCGCTCATATACTATTTACCTGTCTATCACTTTCATGACCAGCTTCATCAGCTTTACTTAAATAAAATCTAATTCGCTCCGCATGTTTCTCATTTAATTTCTCTACAATATTCAACGTTCTCTTACATAAAGCTTGTCCAATAGGATCAAAAAACACAAAGATCAAATCAGCTAAATCACCTGCAAAAATAAATTTATATCATACATTTTCTTAATACAAATGCACCAGCATGGCACAATCGAAAATTTGACCGAGAGTAGAAATTGGTACATGAGGAACAATGTAGATATCTAAATTCTGTTAGTCTCTGTCACCCAGAACATCGAAGTCTTTAACATACATGTATGGTACATATTCTTAATCCATGTACCCCAACACAGCACAATCTAAAATTTGACCAGTAATCAAGGCCTACCATAAACCTTCTGGAACTACAAAACTTGGAATACGTCAGCAAGTGCAGAAGCTAGTACACAAAGTAGCATTATTTACAATGCAGACTGGAGGAAAACAGACTTCCTCTTCCAAGAATTTGCCATCACAGATTGTCTATATCCATATGCCTGAATAACAGAATTAAATTCTGTATATTTTGAAATGTGACGACATCTTGAAAGGGAAAGTCTTGCTTTATTTTTGTATAATGGGTTTTATTTAACTGGAGAGTGGAGGTGATTTCAAACATTGATATTTTTTAAATAACCAAATTAAATAGTCCATTTAAACAGGACAAAAATACCATTTTTTGAGTATTCAGATGGTAAATAAGGTTCAAGTAAATATTTGATCATTTTGTCAACTGTGTTTTCAAAGAAAACTGTCAATTTTTACCCAAAATCTTATTTGAATACTGGTATACTAAAAAATCTCCAATTGTAAATACATGAACCCATCACAGTGTAGATTCATAAATTAGCAACTCCATTGAAACAGGATGCAGAATGTTTATAAAGTGATTACCTAGCCAAGCAATGGAGTCGTTGACATCAAAAGGATATTTCATATCACCGTCAACTAATCCTGGTGTATCAACAAACGTAACCAAACTAAATTTCTTCTGTTTAGATGTGGAGATTTCTGTAGTTAAATAGTCAATAACACCTGAAAAATAACAAAATCACAAAAGATACAGTCCAAAGTTCAAGACCTTTTCCTAATCTATTTACTTACTGGATAAACGCATATTGTCAAGAATAGACTAGCTTGGATTATGATTAATTTTGTATTTCTATTATTATTTTTTTTTGGGGGGGGGGGGGGGATGTTCCACAATTTCAGCCTACTAACTCTAATGAACACCAGACTGGCAATGTTCTGGAAATTGTCATCAATGCAGGTCTGGCTTCTCATGAGAACTTTGTGATTGAATGACAATGACCAGAAAATTTGCTTGCAAAGTGAATTTTCGTCAGTGCTTTGAAGCATGCATTGTTTGTAATATATATTTTCACTGGAATTATGTGTGTGTGTGTGTGTGTGTGTGTGTGTATAGACAACACTTCAGAATGCATCTAGATGTAAATAGCCTTGTGGTACAATTATTCTTATTGAATATTTTGAGACATTAAATCATCTTATTGAATATCCAGAGATATAAAATTTTATTAAATATTTACAGATATAAAATCTTATATAAAGATATTGAATCTTCTTATTCAAGATATAAAAACTTATTATTCAATAGAGATATACAAACTCTTTGAATATGCAAAGATATTCTTAATAAAGATATAAAAATCTTCTTATTGAATATGCAAAGTTACAAAACCTTCTTTTGAATACGAAAAGATATAAAATCTTATTGAAACGCAAAGATATAAAATTTTCTTGAAAGGCAAAGATATAAAATCTTCTTAAAAAGGCAAAGATATAAAATCTTCTTT
This sequence comes from Patella vulgata, assembly GCF_932274485.2. Taxonomy (NCBI): domain Eukaryota; kingdom Metazoa; phylum Mollusca; class Gastropoda; family Patellidae; genus Patella; species Patella vulgata. The sequence goes on along the minus strand of NC_065884.2, from coordinate 59,931,385 downwards.
AAAGGCAAAGATATAAAATCTTCTTATTGAATAGACACAGATGTAAAATCGTTGAATATGTAAAGATATAAAATCTTTTTATTGAATCAAAGACTTAAAATCTGTACATTGCATATTAAAAAGATATAAAATAACATTGAATAAACAGATATATAAAATTATTTTCCAATAACTTCATAACCTGAACTGAAAGTTGAATTTTTCTGGCCAATCACAGCCCTTCATTTGGCAGCTCTCCAGTTAAATGAGACAGCTAACCGAAGGAAGAGCTAAGACAAACCACTACATTAATGATGATGATTATGATTAAAATGGTACATGATGTATAGAATTTCTAACTTTGACATTCTTGGAAGGAAATGAAGAAGACTCTAAATTATTCAATCAGGATGAAACCAGAGATTAAAGACCAATTAATTAACCCACACACCATATCAATATCATTTTTCTCTAAAAGTATGCTATATTTCTAATGACCAGAAAACTAAATGATAGACCAGAGATGTTATTTAAGAATGTAAAAAAAAAGAGAAAAAAACCATCAAGAACAATTTCAGAATTTGTCAGGCACAGTACCCCTGTTAATTAATGAAATAAGAGTATTTCAACTTGCCAACCAGAAAAACTGTCATTTTAATACAACTTGTAGGATTAGATACAACACATAAAATATGACCTAGTATAGATCAAATACAGTACAATCCAGATTTCTTTTAAGGGCACGCCAATTTGTACACAGGTCCATGATTTTCCATAACATTCGAACGTCTAGACCAGGGGTGTTAAAGTCATTTCGATTCAGGAGCCACATGAACTAAAGTTTTACATCAAGTGGGCTGGAGATAGACAAAAATATCAACATAAAGAAAATTATATTGATTTATTTCACTAAAATCGTTACATAATTCTTTAGACTGGTTTCCAAATTGCCAAGATATTATAATATTGAACAGTGTTCTCTTGTATTACATACAACTTAGATATCTATGACATACAGTACAGAAGTCAGTTTTAGTTACTTAAACAGGAAAATGATATCCATCGCTACTTTCTAAGAATTAATGATTTGTTGAAATTTGTCCTCAACCACTGACAAGGAGAAACCATGCCGGAAAATCCATAGAATTTTCTCGGCCAATACACAGAGTGAACCCGAGACGTCCTGGTTAGGTAGCCAGCATCTTACTCACTGAAACACTGTGGCTCCCAGTTAAGTCAGAATACAAGAGTAAAAAGTGGAAATAAAGTGTCCAGACAAATTAAATTGACAGTTTAATGGATTCCCTGAAAAGAAAGAAAAAAAAAAGAGAGAATTGGGGTTTAATGTCCACTCGACATAAACTACCACGCCAGTTGACTCTATGACTGACCTTATAACGTGCATGCACTAACCATTCGGCTATTCAACCCCTCTCCATCCCCCACACCGTGGAAAAAAAATAACTGATGTATTATATAAATTACAAGGTAGGACCTCGCATAAAAACTTTATAAGTACACTTACCACTGGTTTGGGGAATGGGGGTAAAAATCATGGCCAAAGAAAAGACTGGGCCACGTCAATATCTAACCCACAATAAAGAAACAATTATAATTCCCCATCATTAAACTCATTAATATTAATAACTTATTCTTTAGGCTCAGAGGCAGACCAGATGTGACTTCCACCAGACTGTACAGCTCTTCATCAGGCAGCTTGATATGTTAATACAAGTCTACCGGAAGAAGAGCCGTAAGTTCAGTTGAATTTGTCTTGCCGCCACACGACTAGCAGGAACTATTTTAGATTTCAAAAATTATTTTCCAATACTAATTAATTACTATTAACATAAAGAACATTAATCTAAATCTATCACAAGAAAGGCAGAAATGAATTTGTGAAGCTACAGAAAAAGCCAAAACACATATGGCAAATATCACTTTATTGAAAAAGACCCCATTCTTACATTAAATGTTTTCCCATGTGTGCCAGCTGATTCAAATAGATTATAGATTCAAAAGTTAGTTCAATCAAAAGCATTCCAACATATCAAGCTTTGACTTGCAAAAGGGCTCTCTGTTTCACAACAGACTATATTCTTGCATGCTATTGGCTGTTCTTGTCACTAAAAACTTATACAGAGAGAGAAATGGGTTTTACGTTCACTCGGCACAAACAAGATCATTTCGGGATTAACAATTATATGATTCAATTCATTTCAATAATTTACTTGGGAGTAGGGGTAGGTGGCTATGGGAGGAAACCAGAGAAAACCCATGAGCTACAACAGGCAAACCAGTACAAGTACAAGCAGGGAACCAAAACCATGCCAGTTGACTGAATGACAAACCGTATGATCGAAAGTGCACACATTAGACCAGTGATTCTCAACCAGTGTTGATGTGATCCCAACTGAGTATTCACTGGTGTCTACAGGTGTGCCGCTATTTTTTCATGTGTTCCAAGGTGTGCCGTTGCCAAAAAAAGGTTGAGAACCACTGCATTAGACCATATAGCCACCCAACCCTCACCAATGATAATGTGAAATGAAATTGAGTTTAACGTCCTACTGTTCTGCTCCTGACTGGGCTAATAAAGACGGACATACGCCATGCAGTGTGCTATGAGGGAAATTTTGCGTCAAACTTCAACTACCAAGGGATCTTTACGTGTATCCCAATGTGTACACAGGACCTCGGTCTCTCGTCTCATCCGAATGACTAGACAGCTGTCCTTGTCAGGCCTCCCGTCTCGCACCACTGACAAGCGGAAACCACGCTGGAAAATCCTGATGAACGTTCTTGGCCAACCCACGGCCTCCAGGCTAGCGAGCCAGCGTCTCACTCACTTAACCGTGGCTCCTAATAATAATGTGAAGAATATAAAGAAAATACTTACCATCAATCTGTCTTAACGGCTCAAAATGAGGATATAAATGAAGAGTTGCATTTCCCTGAAAAAAAAAGTAAAAAAAAAAGGCTATGTACATCAGAATATTTCATTTGGTGTCAAATCATGCAATATAGTGTACATAAACGAGACCATTAGCAGTACGTAATTTTTTGCCGTTACTGACACCCCAAGGGCTACATTTATTTTAATTGGACGAGTTCTGTACACAGTAATAGACTATGTGCAAGCCAGTAACAGACTACAAGCTGAAGTTAGTATTTGCGTCATTCAACTCTTATTAAACCATGGCAGAGTGATTGCTACACTATATCAAGTAATTATACTGTTTATGGCAGTATTTTGATTCTATTTTTTCTTTATTCTAGCAGCTATTTCCATACACATTGTCATTTGAGATCAAATATTTTATTAGGTTTTCCATGTGAAAAAAATCGAAAAACCAGCAGAAAAATTGAACGTATGAATTTGTGCATTGCAAAAATCACAATGACTGTCTCAACAACTTTATGTAATGATGCAGCATACAATTCAATTAATACAAATTTTCAATTAATATTAATAACAGGTCTATCGCCAAAACAATTTGCCAAAAATCAAGTATTTAGTCAGTGTCTTACTACGAATTTCCTTCAAATTTTGTCATTTGTTATAGAAACATACAATTTAAAAGGTAGTCCTGCAACTTTAACAGATGCTCAATAAAACATTGACTCAAAAATAAAATTACAGCATCTTTTATTTTTTCCATTAGCATTGCCCTACAAAATACATGGGTGTTTGCCTAAGGGGCCGACAATTGGAATACATAGGGGTATCAACCTACGGTGATGTCTGATATGGCAAGACAGTCGGGGCCTCAAACAAACATTGAAGCAATGCATGCTCAGCATAAATTTTTTCGAAGTAAGGCTCCTCGGTAATTCCGACAAATAACATTTTCAGTCGTTAAATTAAATAGTCAACTGGCGGTTGACTGGTCTTTCTGGCTGAAACACTGTAGGCCTACATCCAGAAATTTCCCTACCCACAAATCTTATTTTATCCCTCAAACCAGATTCATAATATGGGTTAATTCTATTTCTATGGACAACCCTATATAAAAAAAAATGTGCATTTGTAAATTTCAAAATACAGTGAATATTTCCCAATTATGTAAATAAACTTGAAATTTTTATTTATTATTATTATTCATTTTTCATCCCTTTTCAGAGCTGTTCAAAAGGACGACCTACAAATGCAGAGAAATGTTCAAAGATCAACAAATAGATTTACAGCGCTAATCAGCCATCAAAATTTTTCTTTTCACATTGCCAAAGATATTGCACATCCCACACAACTCATTTAATATTTTTAACACAAACACCAGAAACCACCACATTGTTTCAGTTTTTAAACTTCAATAACTGAAAAGATAGAATAATTAAGCCTTTATAACTCCATATTAACCATTCAGTAAAACTATATCTAATTCTCTCAGAACTCCAAACAATGTAGAAATCTTAACTAAAATAATGTCCAACTGAATGACAAAACTAAGTGACTTGTTAAAAGACTTAGTCATCACATTCTTACCACTACATGTCCGATATTACTTTTACTTAGGGGTTATCTAAGTTCAGTGTTTTATCTTTTCCTCCAAGTTTATTCTTTGTTGCACTTTTTGCTTTTCATTTCCTCCTTTAGTACAGACTTGACAAGTCCTGTCAATTAAGGCCAAATAAATTTAATCATAAGTTCTTCTGGGGTCTTAATAAATTTGAATTAAATGTTTTTGAAAACAACCCAAAATATTTTTAATATATTTGTTCCCAATGTAAATATGAAACATAATTTAAAAGTAACGATGCAGTTTTGGCAATTGTCGCTAAAATATCAAATTTCTCACGGCTTAATCCACACACTATGTACTCAGATTATTTAACATTCAAGAAAACAAAACAAAAATACTAACGCTAGACAATGTCCTGACTTAAGATTCCATCAGATTTTTAACAGGCCTATATTTAAAGGAGATGCTAGAGTTCATTGTGTAACTGATTTTAGAATTATTTTTTTAAAAAAAGTTTTAGTAACAAATAACATTAAAAAAACACTTTCCGATTTCCGAAAAAATATTCAGATCGACTTTTAAAATTTCGCAGGGCTAAAAATATTCTTATATTAACGTTATTTTTTCATATTGAAACTATTTTTTGCGATAGTATTCTCCTTTAAATTTTCATGTATAACAAAATCGTGGTGGGCTTACTGCATAGTGAGCTGCATAGATTGTTGAAATTTCAATTCCACATATCTTTGTAAATACTGAATGGAAATGAAGCATTATTTGACCGATATTCCCATCACAATATAGTAGTTTGCAAGTGATCCAAATTGCTTAAAGTGGTACATCAGGACTTTTAATAGTTGTTCCCATTGAACAAAAATTCAATTTGCTTTGGACTAATTTGGTGTTTGCTTTGGCCTAATTTGGTGATTAATAAATCTATCTAACAGTTTTATTACTCCAATCTACTTCTTATTACAGATTAATGCTATTTTAGAATTACAAGTATGCTTGTCTTTTTCTTTTCTTTTAGTAAAAAAAAAAAAAAACTTTTTTTTTTTTTAAAACTTACTTCCTTCCTGCTATCTTTTTTAAAATTCTATCACCATTATCATTATTATATAATGATTAATGAAATTTGTTATACATACAGTGTATACTACAACCAATTTCCTTGAAACTGCCATCTTATCAAGTATGTTTCTCCAAAAGGACTGCATCGAAGAAAATCCTAGTAGATTCTTATTAGGTCTAAAACAAAATACTACCCAGTACATGTGCATGTAAAATCCAAGACAAACCATAAATGTAATACATCACAACCGTCTCGGTGTACCTTTCATAACAGGAATTATTCATAGAAATTTAGACTTCAGACATTCCCTAACAAAATCAATTTCTTTCATAAATATTATAATAAAATGGTCAACTCTTAACAAGGAATGTCATTCCCGGAGGCATTTTCCTTTAACAATACTGACCAGACATGGACCATAATCGAAGGCAAAGTGACCAGACAGTACAGGTCAGTATCTATAAACAGAATGACCACAGACAGATAGCGGGAGCATGCATGTTGAAAACAACTAAATCAACATCAGTACAATGATTATTCCAGGAATCAAAGACACAGACATGATACCGTCTTTGATTTGTAGGATCAGAACTAAGAGCCAACATACATGTTGCCATTAGTATATTCAATCTCATGAGCATACATCCATTCAACCAATAGAAAATATTGAAAGCTATTCACTATCTAATTAGGCTGTTCAATGAATTCCGACTGAGACAACTCTATGTGTCACTGTATTCAACGTAATGATCTCCCAGACTTAGTCTTAAAAAAAGGGGGGGGGGGGGCAGTAAGCAGTTACTACAAAACAGAACAACTGAATCCAAAAGAAATTAACAAGTTTACTTTAACGGTGTGTACAAATGTCAGGATTATAAATAAACTTTGTTAACAGTATTGTAAGGTAGGTCCTATTACAGTCACTGCGCAGGAATATACCCAGGTAGGTCCTATTACAATCAACAGGAATATACACATCAGAACTCTTTTTGGAGGCAAGGTGATATTACATTGGATATTCAATTTTTCAGATAACAAACCACATCAATTTAGTCGATTTTACAAAACTAAACCATTTCAAGACACCAACCTCTTCACAGTACATGTACCCGAACATCAAATAGCCCACATACTTACATGTAGTAAACTGAGCTTTTTAAAAGAAGCAGGGGACAATCAAAATGAGTTTGTTCGTCATGTCAAGATGTTAAAATTTGGTCATATTTCAGAATATTTGTACGATGACGTTATTCTAAATGTATATTACGACTGTTACCAATCCTAATGTCACAATCCCTGCATTTTCCAACGTGGTTTCCCCTTGTCAGTGGTGCAGGACAGAGGGACTGACAAGAACAGCTGTATAGTCATTTGGATGGGACAAAAAACAAGGTCCTTTGTATACATTGGCATGCACGTAAAAGATCCCTTGGCATTTAGAATTCGATGTAAGAGTAAGCCACAGTGCCGCTGTACGGGCAAAATTTCCTTCATAGCACACTGTATGGCATATACCCATCTTCATAATCCCAGTATAGGAGCAGAACAGTAGGATGTTAAACCCTATTTCAGTTCATTTCATTTCCTAATGTCACGCGGTCTGGAGTACAAAATGTCAAATAATTAATATTATGGTCTGATGTGCATCCGATGGGATTTATAGCTTATTACATGGGTCTAAACTCCATGGCCTTCAGGTGTCCATTCAAATAGTCTTCTTCGATATTTGAAATAAGAAGTAGACACATGATTTTAATATTTAATAATACTCTTCACAATCAATAAACTTGTCCATCTCCGACAATACAACAGTGCAACATGAACTTTACATAACAGTGTGGCAAGACAAATTTTACAGATCTGTACTATTGATTTCGTCTGGGCTGTAGCTCTACTTAGATCACATTAATAATCTGCATGCCTTTAAAATGTCTACCACCATATAAAGTAAATGTTAAAATGACGTTGATTCAACGTTTCTAATGTCTGTGAAAGAGTTTACTATTAGGTCCTAATTAGCTTATTGGAACTACATAACTTGTAGATTTAAAGGGATACTTCCACCATCTTGACCACGGTCATACACACCATCACTAATTTACGAGATTCCATTGATCATAAACTGGACAATTATATAAATCACCCAATGTCTACTTTTTCACGTTCAATAATGAATCGATAATTTCATTGATAACATATAGCGAGTTCAATAATCACGTACGGTACAATTAATCATTTCATTGAGAACAAATTAACAAGTAGTTCATTAACAATCTAAAGCTGTAGTGATTTCCAAACAATAAGGATAATTAGAGATTTATATACCAAAATGTCAACAAATAAGTGAATTAATATCCAAAGTATTGAGTTGCTTACCATATCTGAACATTTCCATATAAATGTGAGTTCAATCACTTCACAAGTTTGATGATAATCAATTACCGAGGGCGACGATAACCAATTAGTGAGATCAATGTTAACTAATATCTATGATTTCAAGGAAAATAAATTGGTGAGTTTAATAATCACTCAATTTAAGTTCAATAATAAAGAGTTATCTATCACCATAGATGTGGATATGAATATTTGTAAGATTACTTAAGGAAACAACACTTCTAATAATCATAAATAGCTGATTAAGGACCCAGACTACCCTAGCACTTTTATAGTCCTTTGTTTATGAATACAGTGATTTATGAACATATTGGAAAATTCAGTCACCTGATAGTAAAGACTATTCCTGAAGTGATATATACACAGTAATGTTAGTAAGTATAAAGTCAAAACAAGAGGCAATGCATTGCAGTCTGAAATATTTGTTACCTATTCAAATTGAAATTGCAATGAATGATTGCTTGTCAAAGGAATGCTAAGTATTGACATGTTTGTCCAGTAACTAGGATGTGGTTTTCCTGTATTTGTGTAGCCCAAGTTCAACATGTATGGTTTCAAACAAGAGGACAAATTGACATGGGTTAGTGCTTTAAAGAAGGTTCCTTAATTTCAAAATAGGTTAATATCTAATAAACATTCCGACAACTGAAAATTGTCCATTTTGAGAAGGAATTTGGATCTGACAATGTCACTTGGCATATTAATGGTCTGGCTAAAATATTTCCCACAACTTATTTAATTAATCTTTCTACACCAAACTGTCACAAGAATCTTAAATCTCTTTATTAGTAAGATCTCTGCATTGGGCACAATATAACATATTCTGTATCCCCCCGTAAATTACCTGTTTAACATACAATAAGCTTCAAATGGAAGTATGAAATTAGTCCTTGTGGGTCTTTTTCCGCTCAAAAATCGCAGTGTTTTTCCCATATACACTCAGCAGAAATTGAGACGTTCTGGGAAGTATGAAATTAGTCCTTGTGGGTTTTTTTCCACTCAAAAATCGCAGTGTTTTTACCATATACACTCGGCAGAAATTGAGACGTTCTGGGAAGAAAAAAGTCGGCGAAAATATAAAATTCACGGTTGATTATTCTCCGCAAATATATAAAATTCGCTGCGGATTATAGTCGGTAGAAATATCAAATTTGCGGCGGATTATGGTCCACAGTAATTCAAAACAGCCAGGGTAATTTAGTCCATATTGTCACAGCATTATTAGAAATAAACAAATATTTAATGGAACAATATCATGAGTATACTAGTCATTTTTAGTGCCCAGGTAATTCATATATCCATAATACCCTTTTCAAATTGCGTTTTGAAAATTAACTAAGTCTACAAATGTATTATATTCATTTCCTAAAATATCTGTAATGATTTATTCATAATGTACATCGGTATTTGATTTGTGAATCATACCAAAAAGCATATACACATAGCAATTTTCAACGTCATTGGTTAATCCGACAAGCAGACAATGAAACCATGTAATGTGAATTCTAATAACATTGTCTGAAAACGGATGACAATAAACATATTTAGAAAGCAGCAATTTGCATGTGGATGTCGTAAAAGATGCAGGAGACTTTTCATGTACTGATTTATCAGTTTTAGTATGAACAAGAATTTAACCATATACATAGAAAATAAAGAAGCAGCATCAATTGCTAGGAAGGTATATCCCCGATATTTAGATAAACAGTGTCTCAAATGAAATGATTCAGCAACGAACGTTCAATGTATAAAATTAAATGTCATGTACATGTAGAAAGATTATATAGAAGCTGTAAGATTGGTTACTTATTTTAGTTTCATATTTGGTTTTAAGATACAGATTCCCCATTTCCCACATTGCAAACCAGATCAACATGTCAAATCGTTTCAGTTACCGGTTTCTGGCTAAATAAAAGTTTTAAATAGCCCCTTTACATATTTTTTTTATACTTTAAGTTATTATGCAACACACAGACTGCTTACCGTATTTATACAGTAGAGGATAAATATCCTAAATAATGATCCGGTTCGGATTCCAATAACTATAACAGAAACAAATATTCAATTTTCATTTTTTCCATGAACATATCGGAGAAACTTTCAATAAAACACCTAACAACCAAACTTTATGAATTGAATCTTATTCGCAAATTAGATTATTAATACTAATAGTCACATTGAGTTATTCAGCCAACAATTAGTTTGGAAAAACTATGTACATCAAAGAGTACAGGGAAAATTGTACATCAAAGACCAAAAGTTGTTATATGAGACTGTGGGAGGATATCTGAGAATTCAAAAAAAATAATTGACTGTCACTAGATAAGAGAAAACGAGAACGTGCATTACCATGTTTTTATTAAGTATAGAATGAATAAAAACAAGGGAATGTACAAACTATTTCTATTTTTCTCGTTTTCCCTTATCTAGTGATGTTCAATTACTTTTTTGAATTATCAGATATCCTCTCACAGCCTCACATAACTTTTGGTCTTCAAAGCAATTATTAGTGAGCAGAAATTCGCTTGTGTATCTTTTATCACTCCTCACCTCAGTCAGTTATATAGAAGGATAACTTGTGTATTCCTTTTGCGTTCATCACTTCCCTTTCTTGAAATCTTCATAACGCATCTATCGTAGCAATAATCTGTGTTAATCATGGATAATGATTGGACACCAATATTGTCCTTTAATACTCCCTATTCATAGAGTTATGTCCCTGTATTATATAGTATTATGAATTGTATCTGGGTAGTTCGAAAAGAAAATGTCACACAGAGAATTATTTGACATGTTGAAAGTGTTAAGAAAGCCATCTAGTATTCAAAATGTGGATAAAATATATAATGCAATTTGTGCTGCGATGCTGGTTGTCGGTAGCCTTGATTATAAGCCTGTAAAACCTGGGTGTCTAACCCTGTTAAATTGGCAATCTATTTTTGCACGCCGTATTAGCTGATATTTGAGTACGGTTATCACTGCGGTGCAATCGCACAATAAATAAACCTATTTCACACAAGATATGTATGTATTGAAAGTACGTACGTGAAAAGTCTGATTTTTTGAATTTCGCAGTGGATCTGTTATGTTAATTTCCGTAGCGGTTTTAAAAAAATCGAGATGGTCGGCGGTTTATTAAAATTCGCAGAAGAAATTTAGAGCATGGGCAGAGCGGATTGATTAACTGACGCCCACGGTTTTTCATTGGATGTTGGGGGAATTTCGTACTTAATCTTGACTTGTACTGTACATAAAGAATAAAAAGAGACCTGGGGTTGAACACAAACTATATCATTTCAGAACTAATTATTAAAGTTGACAGTAGATATATCTAAATAAAGAATATTGATTAGTTAGAGACAACATGTGGTCTAGTACTTAACATCAATATTCTATTTTATCTATTGTCATACTCCCACTCCACCAACACAAAATAAAATTATACATCAGCATGATTTACTACAGTTATTCACTTGGTTGACATTAGATACTGATTGCAGCAAAATTATTAGGGATGCAGTCAACAATACAGAATGTGAAATGTTTCATTAATGAAGAGGTATTATGCGAAAGCTAAACTTGACTATTGCCGTTTTTGGTTTTTCAAATGTTATACAACTTGTTGGTTAAGACATTTAGTCACAAGAGCCCATGATCAACCTTAAAACCACTGGATGGCTTTGATATTGAGTGGATTAGACAATGTTCGCGATATCTTTACGAAACACAAATATGTCCGGAGAATGTCCATAAAAGGACGGACTAGATATATGGTACAATGACCATTGTGAAGTCATTTGTGTGAACTTACTGTTAAAGATTCCCGTTTTCTTCCACTTGTTACAAAAGTAAAGCCTTGTGTTTCTATGGCAACACCAGTTCTCTGAACATGTTCCTCCACATACCTAAAATATAATTAACATTATCATTAAACTGTTATAAACAAGAGACTTCTCCAATCACACTGCAATAAACCTCACTGCAAAGACAGGTCAGAGTCATTGTTGCAACGACTGCAGGTTATACAACATCTAGTCGTTGCTAGATTAGTTTGAAATTTCCAACCTTTTATCTCCCTTTACCATAGACACGCGATACAAACACAAAGGATAGATTCGTATATAGCCATCGAAAACGGAAAACCAAAACCAAAGACAGGCCACTTAAAAAAATAGTTGGCAATCGTCCTTTTTTCCGAAAATGTGGGAGGGAGGTGTGTGTTTTGTTGGGTTTTTTTAAATCAATATACACAACTCGCAATACTTCAGGAATAGAGCTGCTGATCGTCAATTGAATTGTTCAGATTAATCATTTAAACTTTAGATCTTCAATCAGATTTTACGGAACACTTTTACCATGACATTGTTTACAGAATGTCCAGGATGGCTCCATGGATCCCAATAGCTTAGGAATTGCTGACCTAGCTACATTTAGGCACTTTTACTATTGGTTTTAACCATTTAAGTGGTTAAATTTTTAAAATAATTTTTTAAAAAAATACCGATCAGATGGAACTGTCTGAGTAGGCGTGGACGATCACAAACTAATTCTTTTTTATGTCATCTAATGGAAGAACCGAAAAGTAATTTACAAAGGTTTGGACTAAGATGTGAAGTGGGTCATAGCATAATCTTAGTGAAAGATTTCCAGAAACCTGGACATTGAACTTAGCAACTCGATTATCACAGCTAGACATTTCAGTTGGAGATTGTAGGGAATCTGAGAGAGCAGGAGCTGGGCCAATGACCAATGAAATTAGTGGCGAAAATGATTAGTATTACGTGAAGGCCTGATAAGATGTACAGAGTTCAAACGAGATCAAGCCTTCTATTGAAATGGTTGTCGCCATTACGAAGTTTGTCAGTGTAAAAAAAATATAAGGTTCTCACATGAATGCAGCAACAGAACCCAAGAGCAGTGTTTACATGAACCCCTACTTCACACACACTAATCATTTGAGCAGACAAGCCAGTGTCCCCATTATTAAAATTAGGGTGAATCCTTAGCCATGTCTGAGAAAGTTGTATGATCTAAGGTCTGACTTGCTACATGTAATTTTTAATTCAATATGAACCTGAAGGAAACCAACTTAAACCCTGAATACTGTGGTAAATAAATGACCCTATGTGTTAGTCTGAATATGGTGAACTAGTGTTAAGATGTCACTCTCCATCAGTTTAACAATGTAACATTTATTATGCATTCAAAAAATCTACCTATTTTTGTCTGTTCAACAAGCCAAGGAATTTACATGAATAACAAATATTTGTAGCATTTTTGCTATGTGGATAACCAGGCTAGGAACAAAAAAAATTCATCATTCCACACCTCTCAATTCATCAATGCATTCTATTATATTTTATTCACTTATAGACAAATGAATACACAAACAGTAAGGCAAGGAATGAATATGTAAATACACTATAAATCCTACTTTTCAAGATACATTGTGGGAGATTAGATAAAGAGCTGGCAGTTCCCACTATAAGTATAATAGTTAAAAAGTAGATAAATGGATTTTGCTGAAGATTTCAGTCAAATTGATCCATTCTGAACCAAGATTTTAGCAATTGAATTGTCGGCCTAGCCTCGATCATCATTACTAAAGTCGGTACGATAAAATACAGTCTCGATAATCTGTTTTTTGATTTAACCATGAATGAGCGCAGAGCAGCAGATCGGGTCCTAATGCCCTCAAGAGTTGATTATGGTCTGGATAAGTTAATTAATGTCAATAATTAAGATAACATTTCACCCTAAAGAAAGACCTGCAATAGGCAGATTTAGCTCTTGCATAATGTATGTTTAATGGGGGAATACCAGTATACAAGTTGCTGCCACAATAAACAATACTCTACTACATGTATCTGATTGTGTTAACAATTAATAATTGTCATTCTATTTAGCCAGGTATTTTCAATGATTAAAATACTATAAATTCCTATACATATATATATGTCAAGTCAGTATGTAAAAGCTAGTTAGAATAAATAATTGACATGTTATACTCTATAGGCAGCATTCCTCTACAGTGAATCATAGACATACATAATTTGGCAATGAAATAATCAGTTCACAGCCAATTGCTACTTCCGATAAATCTCAAATAGATCAGCTACTGGTCTATTATAATCTTACTTTAACTTTTACAGACCTGCAGCCAAACAATAACTGTTCTGCAAATGCTTAAATTTACAGTTATTTTTTCAAATAGTTTTCGACAAAACCAATCTCAGAATGATGTTTTGACAGGTCTTCTAATCTCATGTATTGTACAGAAAATTAATTATTCTCTTAATGAAGTAAATTTCAACAATTTGAACACCACAAAAACCTCCCTAATTTTGACCATAGAGCAGAAATTGCTTTTTTTAGTAAATACCACAACATTTTTTTATGTTCACTTCTCTAGATCTTCACAGAAATTCTGAACTCTTGCTGAAACATCGATCAATTTTTCATTAACACAGTATGCTAAAAGAAAGTTGATGGTGCTACACACGAATAAAATTAAATATAAATTTAAGTGAATAAAAAAAAATAATGCCCAACAGTTTATGGTCTATATGCCAAGAATACCTTGCCTATTAAATTTGTACAAGCTTGCAATCTCGAGACAACACAAATTGATTCCTTTTTTTTTTTTTTTTTTTAAGAACATGTAATTTAAGAAAACTTACTTTGAACTGTTAAATAAATACAGATATAAATATTTCACAAAAAAAAAAGATATTCCGCCAATCCAAATTTTGGAAGCTGAATTAAGATTTATCAATCTGCAAGATATTTTCACATTTCCCAACATACACGTACATATTCTTCAAATATATCATCTCCATAATCAACTTCGCAACAAGCTATGACTGACAGTATTAATGGAACTTTTCACTGGAATAAACAATCTCACTCCTGTCTGAGCTGAGCCAAGGTATTCCGGAAACTGTACTTCGAACAGAGATAAAATTTGCAGACGGTCTTACATTAGCATAATTATATTTATATTTAAATCCATTGTGTGGGTTGATCTAAGCATATTCACAGACAAGAACACCAGAATTTCCTAAAAATTAAATGTAGAAGCGCTCTGCAGTAGACATTTTTTTCCGTTCTGCACGCTGTATAGCACCTAATGGGAATTAAAACTTATCGGAAATAATCCCATTAAAGATATATCAAAATGACCTGACAAATTTAAAATCAATCGAAGCAAGCGGTTGGTCTGGACTTACTATACTGAGGTAAGTTAAGTCAAGGTAGTGTGCACTACAGTTATAGCTGAAACAATACATTACACAAGAAAATATTAGATAATTTACTACCGGTAGTCTTATTATTATATTCCTGTAAGGATGATAGACATGGTTTAACTCCAGTGTGGATGTCCTCAATGAAAAGTTTCTCAACAGTATTCTGATGTTTTTTCTAGATAAACGATTTCAGCAGACAAGCTTGATAGCAAAATGTTTTGGTCAACAACTGAAACATTGTTACATTTCATTTTTACCAAAGAAACATGGCAAATTGACATTAAGTCGAGTTGAATGGATAAAATGAATTATAATGGAAAATCACACAAATTAAATTCCACCATGGATGTCGTGTTTTACAAGATACTAATCACTGGCGATTTTCTAGAGCGTCGGCCTGTTCAACATACGACGGCATAGAGCTGGTTAGTGTATTCCTGCATTGCACAGAAAAAGTATAAACAGAAGTGGGTAAGCGAATGACATAGAATTTCGACAAATTTCGAAGAATTGCTGGGGGGAAAAAAAGTGCGTCCGTTAATGATTATGGCCATTGAATGTAAGCAAATAGGAAGATGTCACAGTGCCCCCTAGCAGGAGAAACCTGTTGTCTGGAACAGTGAATAATGGTTTGACAATTTGCCAACAAAGACATTACAAGTCTACAGGCTTAAACTCTTGACTTTAACCATACCAGACGGAAAATCAAATTGGCCAGAAAATTAAGTTCTACCTTTTGTACACTTGTGTGGCATAATATCTTATTATTAGCACTAATTATATCATTAAACCATGTTTATCTCCCTTTAGTTGTAGACCAGGGTGGGTGTAATGATGTTTGCTACAATAACAAACTTGTTTTCATGGGGCAGCAAGGATGAAACATGCAGATGGATTCTAGTAGAACTGCCTTTTTTTCATTTCATTAGGAATCAAGGTCAATGAACACCAAATAAACAATAGTGAGAACATTGTACTTTTTTTTTTATTATAATAAATGTTGAAAGCAATGATTAAAAAAATAAACTTTAATTTTGACAAACTGTCTACCGAGAAGACCTAAAAAATATTTTCAAAATATTATGGACGAAACCTTGTTGGAATATGTCCCTTTAAGAATCGTGGGTTACAATAATTTATTATTTTATTAAGGTGTTGATGGTTCAGTCTAGACAGAAAATTGACAAATGAAAATTTCACTCCAATACATTACTTCCAATTAAAGTCTAAATGACAAATTGTTTTCACCACCTCATAAATGTAAATTCCTGAGAGATTGTAGGATTTCATCATATCAATTGGTAACTGATATATTTGCAATGATTTAACAAAACACAAATCAAATGCAATACGATACAACGATCAATGTGCCCATATCAGTGTGGGCAAATTTGGCAGAGCGTCCAACCAATGTCACTTGGTTTTATGAGAGCCTCATCAAACATATTTTATATGAGGCGACCCCCAAATGGTCAGGCACCTCATAATGAATCACACCATTAATTATTCTAGAGGGGCGCCAATAATGACATGATTGGTTGGGCGCCTTATGATAATATGATTGTCGGGCCGCACATAATGCATAATGCTGAGTTAAGACTGGTTGGGCACCCACGACTTTATAAATGGAGCGACCAAAATGGCATGATTGGTGGGGTGCCAATAATGCCGAGAATGGTGGGCCGCACACACTGAGCCCATAATATAATTGACAGGATACTCATAATTTAATTGGCGTGGCACCTATAATGCCGTACAAGTTTGGTTAGGTGCCCATGAATGAATTTGTATTCCTTCCTTCAAATTTTTAGGATGTTCATATCAAAATATAATATGCCAATATTGCTTATTCAGCCTCAAAATTGAAATTTCCCACTATTTTCATAGGTGAAAACCCTATTTGTCAAAATGTTCTGGGGGAAGTGCACCCTACACCCTTCTTTGAAGGGAGGCGTGTCCACTGTGCAGTTCACCGTGGACCGTCAAGTGTAGGTACATCAGCGCCCCCAGAAGCCCTTGCCATCCAACATTTCTGGGCTATCTACGGGCCCATAATGTGCATGTACAGACTAAGTTGTTTATATTTTATCAGGAGTGAAGTGACCAATTGGCCTCTACTGCATTTAACTGGATGTAACATAATCTTGTCATTTTCGTTACATGATTATACAGAGGTTTCCCCCCCCCCCCCCAGCTTAATGCACACAAGCTAATCTCATGATTTTATGATTGTTTTGTGAGTGGCCATCCAACTGATTTCTCTCTGATATCACTATTAAACATCCTACATACACATTTTACATTGAACACCTGTCTTAAGCATTCCCAATACAAATTACAGGTGTTTCTGTTTGAAAGTAAAAGATGAACTGTAGTCGTAAATTTAGATGTTCACAACTTCATTGAAATATCAAAGCCTATTATAATAGAATGTGTTTGACAAACTCCAAAACAAATTCAGGCTTGAAAGCAATGTGTTTCTTTCCCCAACTCCAACAAAATCAGGCTTGAAAGACACAGTACGAATTATGTACAGTACTTTCCATGAAAACTTGTGTTCCAAAGTGCAAGCAAGAGCAGAGAAACACATGAAAATCCCACAGAAAACATTACTCAGAAGAAGAATCACATGCTTGTTTTAAAGTGTCTGATCTATATGCAACTCAAAATACAAATATAGCACCCATGATATACAGTGGGTATGTGAATATCTCACAACCCATGTGTAAACATGATTATCTTAGGATCAAATCTATCCACAGGTGTCTGAAAGAGCACTATTTTCATATTAACTTCAACTTAAACTGATGCCAGTCCGTGTCCAGTATTAGAATTATAGCTCAATTCAGATTCCATCAGGAATATACAATCATTTTAACAACTAACTTTATAATTATTTTCCGTTTTTAAATTAGTCTGGATGGTGAAATGTGTAAGACACAGTTGGAAAATAACCAGGGTAAAAAATGCTAGTAGTCTAGACAACCAATTTCAATTCCTTTGTTACAAAATTAATATCACTATTTTCTCCACAAAATATCTTTAGATGTATTATGTGTACATATCAAGACTGGCTGGTGAGAGAATTCTAATTTTATCACAAGCAGAATGAGAAATTTAAGATGAAAAAAGTACGAGATTATGGAAAAGAGAAGTATTCTGTTAAATACAAAAATCAATAGTTTTGTCTAGAGCTCACCCTGACATCCACAACTATCAATTTTACATTCCGCAGACATTCCTACGTTTACATTCCAATTAAAATAAATTCTAGCAGACGGCAACAGCTTTCACTTCTGTCCAACTCGTAAAAGACAATTTTGAGAGCTACATTCTTTAATGTATAACTATAATGTCCGACGTCATATCAATAGAACTTAGAAGATTTTGCCCAGGCTGCCGACTGCCCTCGTGCTGTTCCTCAAGTTAGGTGTATTTAGCACTTGCATAAAAGGATCTAAGTGTTTAGAAGTCTGACGATAATTTTCTTACAAGAGTCGTCTAAGGTATGGAAGGACCACCTACTTCTAATAATGAATAAGAACATATAAGAGAGTGTAACAATCAAACAATTGTCTACGTACACAAGACTACCCACTCTAAGCTAACGCAGTCTTAAAACTCATCTCAACTGTATTTGCTTAAAGCCATTTCAGTCTGGTCGTCTGTGTCACTTGTACAATTTAAGGTCAAGGTCACTTTGTCTGGGAATTGACCTGTAGCTGACCCGTCAGATTCTCTATGACCAATCAATGAAGTCAATGCAAACTGAATTGACCAATAAATGAGGTAATAAGTAAAATACAGTATTGGTGATTTTCCAATCATATAACATTCGATTACATAACTGATGTTTAAACAACCATACTGATCGAATCACTCCTGAAACAAAGCTTGACCATGGGAAAAAAATGATCAAAATAAATAATCAATTCAACTAGGGAAAGAAATCTGCTGATTCAGCCTTTTTCCCTGTATTGTCTATTATATCAATATTAATATTTATAAGAGTATTTGAGAGTGAGTCTGTGGTAGACATGAATCTAACCACAGTACAAGTTTCTAGGATATGTGGACATTAACGTTCATTTGGTTCTATCAAAAAATAATCAATAGCAACATGAACACTCTTATATCCCAGTCTCAGCCACCTCGGAATATTACATATTCTACAGCTTTCCACCAATTTCTATATTCTACGCATTTATTGCATCAAAGCAATTTCATTTCTGCACAGAACAGCATATTTTGCTTGCTTCAATCAGCTGAAGATTTGAATAAAGAAGGTTTATCCATCACTTTTAAGTAAAATACTACAAGACTGAATATGTATATATATATATATATATATAATCAGTATATGGATATCAGTGCAAGAAAAGACAGTTTGTCTTCCAGGAAAACTGCTGCAATATACTGTAGACAGGGGTTGAGTTGGGTTTTTTTTTTTTTTTTTAAACTTACGATAAATCAAAACGTCATTTATTTTGAATAATCGAATATAGTCAATTAAAGGTTTTTAATATACTGTCCAGATGACACGTCATTATCTCTTCAACAAGTTACCATGAATAATTTGTAATCTACAGACTAGAAAGTCTAGTTTCGAGAGCCTGTTTTATAACAGATTGTTGATTGTTTTAGTCTATGTTTCTCAGGAGCTTTCTTTTACCATAAGTATGAAGACAAGTAATTCTCTCATTGATATCCATAACATTTTTTTCAACACTCTGATCTAAATCTTTACAACCACAAAGGGTCGAAAAAGACAATCAGATAAGTACATTGAACAGGGTAGACTTTCTTTTTTATGCATGGTCAGAGGATAGGATTGGGACAGGACATCACTTCTGTACACGATTTCTCTAATTCTTGTCTCTTCACTTCTTGATCCTTCCGTCTCAAAATTGTGTATATTCACCAAATTCTGACAGAAAATTTAAATTCAGCATTCTTCTTCAATCCTAGACTAGTAACAAGTGAACAAAGGCACAAAAAGGGGGAAAAGAAAGATTTAATATATAAACTCCATACTTGGATACCAACTATGGGGCAAGTAACTTGAAGTCTGCATGGCATTCGGAAAATTAGGATTCCAGTTAATGGTCAGCATTATCAAAATATATCTTCACTGCTTTTATTCAAAAATATATAGAATTAGTCAAAAGACTGATATGCAGCAAGTGTATAAAAGAACTGTGCACTGAATCTAAAACGATACATTTATGTACTTTCTCTTTAGAACTTCGCAAAATCAAACTATAAATATCGGTATTAAAAAGTTTATAATTTATATGCTGACTCATCATTAATGCAAAATCAGTACTAGTCTGGGTCAACAAGTCCACAGAGTACCTGTACTATAGCATCTATACAGAGATATACAATAAGTCTGCCTCAATAGCTGGAGACTTGGCAAGTTCTTCACATGTAACAGACTGCTTCAAAATCGACCATACTCTATTTCATGTTAAGATGATAAATAATAGCAGTTTCATTATTAACATAGGTCTGATAAATCAAATAAGCTAATGGTCTACAGATTTCAAGATGGGGAATTCTCGATCACTAAGATCCTTAAGGATTTCAAAGTCTTATTAAGGCTTATATGCAGTGGTCTTAAATTAGTTAGTCATACTAACTATTACTAACTAATTTAGGTAACAATAACAACAATAATATCAAATATTTCAGTTCTATAAAATTAACTTTAACAATCACAAAGCCTCGGAACGGACGGTTGCTGAATATTGATAGGGTACATGTATGAACACAACACTTCACAACAAATTTGAAAAATTGGTTAAAAATATAGACTTTATTGTGTTCACAAGGTTTTCATAAGATAGATTGCCAGACAACGAAACGTACGCCCACGTTCGGGAGGTCAACAAGAGTTGTCACCTATTTTTTCTTTTGTCGGTAATGAAACATTTATAATACACTAAATTCTGATCAGGAATAACAACTCATTAAGTAAATATAAGAAAATCATTAGAAATTGTTTGTCCCATGCTAACGTTTTGTATACAAAACATTTAATATCATGGATTTAGGTGTTCAAGTTATCAAAAATTGTTGAAAAGCACTAGGCTTCTTTGTCCCGTGACCTTAAACACTGTATAAATTTAAAGTCAATAAATTTAAAGTCAACCGGATATTAACTTTAGCCTCTAGAGCGTCCACAAGATATTTCAAAGTGATCAAGGGCCATAACTCTGGCAGAAATTATCAGAAATCTTTGAATATCGATAGACTACTTTGTCTCACGACCTTAACTTTATCCTCTAAAGCGTCCACAATTAACGGACGGGGACGATAATATACAACTACATTTCAATGTGGGCGTATAAAAAGGGAGAATAACTCTGAAAAACAAAAAGGTCTGATTCTTACCTACCATAAGCTTGTCTATATCGGATTAAAATTGTGGTCTCAAAGCTTCATCAAAATCTGATAGCGTCCACAAAGAAATGAGGACAGAATTCCAGGTGTCCAAACATCTTGACAAGGGTGAAAATGTGGGCGTATAAAAGTAAAAGAATTGAAATGGCTTTAGAAAGATCATGACCATAAGCTTGTCTATATCGGATTAAAATTGTGGTCTCAAAGCTTCATCAAAATCTGATAGCGTCCACAAAGAAATGAGGACAGAATTCCAGGTGTCCAAACATCTTGACAAGGGTGAAAATGTGGGCGTATAAAAGTAAAAGAATTGAAATGGCTTTAGAAAGATCATGACGACATAGCCAGCACTAAGTAGCACCTGCTCTAGAAAACTCACTGACCTTCATAACTGAGTTGTATTAATAACTTTGAACTACTAGAGATCAATAAATAACTATCTACAAAATATTCCTCTCATTATGTGGTTTTTAAACCACCTTAAGTTATTTTTAATTTATCTTTTTTTCACATATTTGAAAATCGAATAGGAGTGGTCATTTTCTAGTTTTTAGGGATGTAGATTGACCAATATGTCTCACGTACTTGCATACTATCGGTCAACTTTTAAGACAATCGACATATGACGAGGTGGAACCCATGTAAAAAAACTTTTGTCGCGGACTTGAGACTTTGCTCATTAAATAGTAATTGTATTCCATAGAATTGTAGTCAATGTATTTTTATTTCAGATACTAAATGCCATTGAAACAAATTAATTAAATCTGTACATTATCTTAAATAAATGCAAATAATTTTACCAACTTTTGCTAACAGAATATTAGCAATTTTCAGGTTGCTGTTGGTGCATTTTTAGATTTCCAGAGAAAGTGAAACAACTTTCAAATCAATACATTTTCCTCAACATTTTAATATTACCGGTCGATTTCACTACATTAATATTTCTTTAGCTTACAAAAACATATTAAATTATATTACTTTTAACAGTTATGATGAATCAGCTTTGTCAAAACATTTTGTTGGTTGCTTATATTAAAAGTTGTTTTTATGTGTATTAAAAAATGTATGATTTACATTTAGAAACATTTCTGTTGATCAGCATTATTTATTATGAGCCTGGGCTTATTTTAAAAAGGTATTCTTAAATCCTCGTCCTGGAATATAAACATGCATTATTACTCTATCCAGATATTTCCAGCTTTAATAAATACACCTTAGGCTATTTTCAGCAAGCTTTTATTTTATCTATTGTTTAAAATTCTAAGGATAGTCCCATATACACACTACCAGCAGATAACACCGGTTACTATAAATAGAGCATGACCTACTAACACAGTGAAGAGTGAAGGGGTAAATGACCTCAGTGAGCACACATACTGAAGTAAATGAACTAACAATTCTAGGCAGTTTGAGTATGCAGGCTCGATAGATTATGCTGGCTACATCTTTATGTTAATGTATGACAAAATGGCTGGCTGTTGTGTCTGGCAAAAATCCTGATGAACAGATATTATAGTACAGAAAATATGTACTGCTTCATAAGATTTCTGATTATTTTCTAGTCAATTTATAAATGCACCTGAGTGTTTAAAAACCTCATCTATTAAAGCTGATAAACTAAATCAAAAGCATTGTTTGGTTGAACTATTAATGTAATTTAAAGTAAATTCTGCATAGTATACACATTTTTCAAAAGATTTATCTAAAGCCTCAGTGTATTAGGGTTTTTTCTACTTACTGTCTGCAAAGTTATATTGGAGATGAAAATTGTGTTAATTGGATGTAAATTAATTCAGAGGTAACTTTGTAGGCTTAAACAAAAACTTTTGAAAGAGGGGTGAAAAAAAAATGAGGGCTATTTGGACTAGTCCAGCGCTGGCTGAACATTATGATGTTTTCGACGAATAGTGCAGCCTGCAGGAGAACTGCACAACACACAATAAAATAAACACAAAAATGTTCAAGGACACCGAAGACAAGTAATTAGAGATCTATCAAATATAGTGAATAGAATGGATTCATGGTCCGGATGTAAGCTTCTACTGCAGGATGTGTCAAAATTCATATTTTTATTATATTAACATATCTAATATCAAACATGTGGTTATTTATGGAATTTATAATGGAAGCTTTATTTCCTCACAAACTTGGCCAAATTTACCAGACATGGTATATTTTAGAAAATATAAAAATATTTAGGGGTGTCAATATACTCAAAGTAGGTCAATGCTTTGATTCTAGAAATAATTAGTTGAGACAGAACATGGTTATTTTAAATCTAATCTTTAAAATTAATTACATTTTTTTTCCTTTAAGATTTTTTTCTGAAAGGCCTGTGCCAATACAATTTCCAGGTTATTGAATAGATTCGCCCTTAGTCCCTAATACTGGAACTTCATTGATCCAGTCTAAAAACAAATGTCAGGAGGAAATGGCATATCACAACAAAAACCATGACAACCACTTACCTGCATGCACAAGAAACAATGTATCTGTTCATCAGGAGTCAAATAAGGACTAAAATCAATTACATGTAAAAATGTAGGCTATAGCAGTACTGGTACGATCTAATTTAACATCATGTGACATGTAATCAGATATTTTACACTGTTAATATTCAATATTACATTTCACTAAATGCCAACTTGTACCACCTATTGAAAAATATAACTTGGGTCGTCTTCATTCAATTGTCTGGTAATTAAAGGATGCGTTTACAGTTATTTTAATTTCAAATTAAATCTAATCATTTCCATTAATTATGAAACTATGCTTATGTAAATTAAAATCAGAATAATTATCTGTTCAGTTGAGCTTTACTAGTTGAGCTATTAGTGAATATACAGTGCTTTAATTTCAAATTAAGAATAACCAAAACCTGTTTAATTAGGCCACAAACAAAAAAATATTCTGGTTCTCTGATACTACCACGTCATCAAAAATAAGCTGTGTCAATAAAAATAAAAACAAAGTTAATTTCTGCACGTTCGTATTTCCCGCGACCAGGGGAAGTAACTATTAAACATGTCTTGAAAAGAGGGAATGAATAAAAGACTCGCCTATCAAGTATGTACGTATCCATGGGAAACACCACTGAGCGTCCCAAACGGCACTGGATAACTGATGTTAATCTGTTCTACACTGACTGATGGCGACAATGTCTTTTTTTATGATCATAATGCCTTTTCCAGTGGACTATTTTATCTTTCCCTGAGAATAAAGACTGCGACAGATGACTGAAAGTATTGGGAGCGCCGACTACGATTTAAATCGCCAGCTAATTCCTTGCTTTGACAATTGAGTACTATTTTGACGCCACATAGTGGTTGCTAATAGAAAAAAAACAGTGGATTTTAAAATATTTTCGCAGGAGTTCATCTGGAGGAAATTATGGAACTGTTCAGACTTTACTTCAAAATCTTATTGATATTTTGTTTCTTATTAAGAGTTAAATAAATATAAAATTTACAATAATTTTATGTGTTTCTTAAAAACTAAAAAAATAGCCAAAACGCCCTCCCGCACCATTTTTTCAGAAGGATTGTCTGAGAACCAAAATATTCATTTTGTGTGGCCTTAATTCGATTAATTATAAAACTATGAATACAATATCAATACGTTTTTATTATAGAATTTAAACCAGGATTATTATTTGTTTAGGTGCAAGCTTTAGTAGTCTGGTATCAGTGGAATGTAACATTAAGTTGAGTATACATTGGTATCATTAGGGATTTTTTCCCATCCCAGTTGACAATAAAAGGATTGTGCAGGTAACTTGAGATTATAAAGGGATGAGTAAGCTGAACATGTTGACCTATCCACTTTTGTTTGGCAAGAGAAATGTGAAGAGTCAAACTTTGTTAAGATCTGATTAAAATACAGATATATATTTCTAATAACAGACAGCTTTATGGATAACATTCACTAGGTTTATTAACTGCAACATTTCAATGAGGATACTCTCACTGTTATCAAGCAAGATATATATTTTGTTCTGTTTTTTCGGGTTTTTTTTTGGGGGGGGGGGGGGTATTATACTTTCAATGGCCTCCACTACATGATGATCTGACCTGAATTTTTTCAGCAGTATTTTATGCTCTACAGGACTACATGTAACATTGTTCACTTTTATTTCAATAATTCGCTCTTGCTTAGGGGTCTTTAGTTGTGACAGGAAACTGGAGGAAACAGAAATCCCATGAGGTTGGACATGATCTCACATTTTACCTATTCCATAATGCCCTTTCACAGTCAAATTATATAATTAAATCTCCTATCCCATTTCGAGAGGTGTGCACCAAAACATGTCCCCAAAAATCTTAAAACAATTTGAAATATGCTGACGACAGTGTAGGATTGTTTCAAATTCTTAAAATAAACATTCCACCAAACATAACTTTTAACTAAGCTTTCTTTAGATAACAATGATTTGTTTACTAGACACAATACGATCAATTCTTAACTTAAAATCTATTTGGTGAATTTAATTGGTTATTGTGTCTTGTCAAACTAGCAAGATCAACTTCATTCATATTGTTTAAAGATTGGTTGCCAGGCAACAAAACATACACCCATATCAGTTTATTGTTAGAAATTGTATCATACCATTGGCATGTTAACAAGATTAATTGACATGTATGGGCAGTCACTCGTACTCAGCAACATTTCCTACTTTTTCACAATAAATTCTGCCGATTAACATATTTAATACCAGGCCCTCACCTGACCCAATTCTAGTTGGTTCGTTTCAAAATGGATTAATAACCCTGGGTAGAAGTATCAATAGGCTTGAATAATGCACATACATATCGGATGATTACTTTTGTCATTATAGCGTTCACAAGATTCTACGAAGTGAAAAAAAGGGGCATATAATAATAATTAATGGAAATTGTTGAAATTCAATAGCCTTCTTCATTTGAATTGAACATTCGCAAGATTCTACAATTGAAACGGGGGCCGTAATGGAATTTGAATTAACAGAAACTGTTAAAATTCAATATGCTTCTCCATTTCTGAAGAAACGTACATAAATTTCGAACAAAAATTGTGACCTATACAGGGTCCACAAGGTAATATAACGATTTTTCGTGCAATCAGGGGCAATAATCCAGGAAGTTACGGTCCAATATGAGCCAAAATGGAACCCATCCCATTTTTGGGATATAAACATTTCACGTTTTAATCAAAATTGGACAAAAAGTGTGACCTGTAGATTGACCACAAAGTAATGTAAACAGACACTCATACAGACGGACGGATGACGACAACGACATAATACTTGAACTGCATAAAAATGTGGGCTTATAAAAACAAAACTCTGCAAAGAAAATTTTCAGACAGTAATTTAAACAAATATTTATAAACAATATTGGCTGGAGGCCTTCCTCAATGTTAATGGACAGAAATGAATTACTGCTCATCATCGACAAGAAATTAAAGATGGTCGATTCAAATCTATAAAGATAGATTGCCAGGCAACATCACATACGCCCATAGGTATATGTCTGCATGAAAATGTGGACGTATAAAAATAAGGGCTGAAAAGAAGTATTTCAGACAGTAATGTAAACAAATATTTATTAATAATATTGGCTGGATACCTTCCTCAAAGGGGCATTACGGAGGATTCAAATCCAGTGAAACTCTGACACTTAAGATGATGGTATGAAAGTTGATAAATGGTCTTTTCACATGTCTAATTATTAGTTTAATTAATATTTCAGGCCTAAAGAAGGACATGCAATAGTCAGATTTAACTCTTGCATAATGTAGTATGTTCAATGTTAATGGACAGAAATGAAATGAAATGGGGTTCAACGTCCTACTGTTCGGCTCCGAACTCGGTTAATAACGACAGGCATATGCCATACAGTGTGCTATGTGGGAAATTTTATCCGGCCTACTCTTACATCAAATTCCAACTGTCCAACGGATCTTTTACCTGCACGCCAATGTGTACACGGGAGCTCGGTTTTTCGTCCTGTCCAAACGACTAAACTGCTGTCCTTGTCAGACCCTCTGTCCTGCATCACTGACAAGGGGAAACCACACCGGTAAATCTGGATGAACTTTCTCGGCCAATGAAGGGATCGAACCCCTGACCTCCAAGCTAGCGAGCCAGCATCTTACCCACTTAGCCACCGTGACTCGCCTTAATGGACAGAAATGAATTACTGTTCATCATCGAGAAGAAATAAAAGATGGTCGATTCAAATCTTTAAAGATAGGTTGCCCAGCAAGGAAACATATGCCCACAGCATCTAAGTTGTATATTTTTTTCTTTTCTGGGTAATGAACATTTATAACACCACAACAAAATCTGATTAAGAGTAAGTAATTATGAAACAATCAATAGAATTTGTTTACTTTACTAGTTCTGCCTCATGCTAATGATTAGTATACAAAACATTTAATATCCTAGATTTACTGTCAAATTATCAAAAATCATTGAAAATCAATATACATGCTTGTCAAGACCTTAAAAGCTGTGTATCAAATCTAAAGTCAATCGAATGATTACTCTGGCAGTCAACTGTGTATAAATTGAAAATC
Source organism: Patella vulgata (assembly GCF_932274485.2). NCBI lineage: Eukaryota > Metazoa > Mollusca > Gastropoda > Patellidae > Patella > Patella vulgata. The sequence goes on along the minus strand of NC_065884.2, from coordinate 59,903,270 downwards.
AATCGGATGATTACTTTGATCTCTAGAGCATCCACCAGATTTTTCAAAGTTATCAAGGGCCATAACTCTGACAGTAATTATTGGAAATTGTTGAAAATCAATAGGATTCTTCGTCTCATCACTTTAAACACTGTATAAATTTAAAGTCAATCGAGAGTGTACACAAGCAATTGTGGACCACCAGTTGGGGGGGGGGGATGACAATATAAACACTGTATAAATTTAAAGTTAATCGAGAGTGTACACAAGCAATTGTGGACGGCCGTCGACAATACACGACCACATTTCAATTTTTAGACCAATAAACTAATTATATAAAAGGTAATCTACTTTATGGCCTGAAAATGTTACCAGTCAGTTGTATGTTTGGTCCTCACTCTTGTCGGCAGCATGGTTGAGCATGGGAAAAGCATACAGGTAAAAGATAATAATTAGACACTACCAGGTTCGACATAGCAACTGAGATAGTATTAGTAATCTGCAGTATGTATTGTTCCTGGCTGTGTGTAATTTAGTACTGGTATATTATGTATGTTTCCAATGAGCAGTACTTTGAGTATGTTCCTTCAAGTGTGCAATTTAGTGCATTATGACTGGTACATGTATTTTATGTATGTTTCCAGATACATCACTGACTGGAATTCTTATTTATAGAATAACCAGCACATTGTTTCATGCTTTTCGTGACCGTTTCCAAAAGATCTCTAGCTTTTTTTTAGGTAGTTGCAATGCCAAAAGATGAAAAATTATTACATATACCAACGGCAATTTTGCATGTCAAAAAGAAAACAAGCCAACAGTGAGGCTGATGTCCCCCGCCGAAATAGGAAAATAATTAGAGGACACATATAAATTTATCACAAATAAGTGGAACGGACAGACAGACAAACAGACAGACGGACGAACCCATTTTAATAGTTCCCTGCTTTCTTCGAAAGCGGGGGACAATCAAAGTAGGAGAGTTATTGTTTTCCAAAGTCTCGACCAATCAAATTGCGTATCGCTCTGCTTACCCTGAGCAGAAAATGCTCATTATCAAACTTAGTCAAGGTATTACTGTAATGAAACTATACACCAAGTTTCATCAATCTCACTTAATTAGAACTAAAGTTATCGTGTCCCAAAGCATCAACCAATCAAATTGCTTATCTCTGCTTACCCTAAGCGGAAAATGCTCATCTTCGAACTCCATCAAGGCATTGACCTAATCAACACATACACCAAGTTTGAACATTCTAGCTCAATTAGGAAGAGAGTTATCGTGCCCCAAAGTATCAACCAATCAAATTGCTTATCTCTGCTTACCCTAAGCGGAAAATGCTCATCTTCGAACTCCATCAAGGCATTGACCTAATAAACACATACACCAAGTTTGAACATTCTAGCTCAATTAAAAGTTATCGTGTCCCAAAGCATCAACCAATCAAATTGCTTATCTCTGCTTACCCTAAGCGGAAAATGCTCATCTTCGAACTCCATCAAGGCATTGACCTAATCAACACATACACCAAGTTTGAACATTCTAGCCCAATTAGGAAGAGAGTTATCGTGTCCCAAAGCATCAACCAATCAAATTGCTTATCTCTGCTTACCCTAAGCGGAAAATGCTCATCTTCGAACTCCATCAAGGCATTGACCTAATAAACACATACACCAAGTTTGAACATTCTAGCTCAATTAGGAAGAGAGTTATTGTGTCCCAAAAAGTGTGACGGACAGACAGACGGACGGACAGACAGACGGACAGACAGACGGACGAACCCATTTTAATAGTCCCCTGCTTTCTTCGAAAGGCGGGGGACAATAAAACAGATCTAATTATGCATTGGTACATCTTTTTTCTTTTACCTTTTCTGGAAACTTAATTTTATTATCAAATTCAACTATAGTACAACATAAAAATAACCACTCACCAATTGATGAAGGAACTTTTACCAGCAGAATGGTTCCCAATCAGAAGAACTGTAATTTTCTTTCTTGGTGCCAACAATGACAGGCCCAAACTTTCACCAATTCTTACCAATCCTGCAACACAAATTTATTTCGATCAAATTTAAGCCTTTGGTAACTAGTAAATATTAACTCCAAACTTCTAAAAGATAGGTTGCCAGACAATGAAACATGTCCACAGCAGCTAATCCACAAGTCAAAATTTTAGATGGTATAATATCACTGTTGATATTCAATTGGCTTCTTCCTTTTTATACGCCCACATTGAAATGGGGTCGTATACGGTCATCGCCCCCGTCTGTTCGACCAGCATCTATAATTGCTTGTGAACGCTCTAGAGGCTAGAAGCTAATATCTGATTGACTTTAAATGTTTAAGGTCACGAGACAAAGATGCCTACTGATTTTCACCGATTTCTGATAATTACTGCCAGAGTTATGGCCTTTGATCACCTTGAAATATCTTGTGGACGCTTTTTAGGCTAAAGCTAATATCCAATTGACTAAATTTATACACAGTGTTTAAGGTCATGTGACTAAATTTATACACAGTGTTTAAGGTCATGAGACGAAGAATCCTATTGATTTTCACCGATTTCCAATAATAACTACCAGAGTTATGATCCTTGATCACTTTGAAATATATTGTGGATGCTTTTTAGTCTTAAGTTAATATCCGACTGACTAAATTGATACAGTGCTTAAGGTCATGAGGCGAAGAAACCTGCTGATTTTCACGGATTTCTGATAATTATTGCCAGAGTTATGGCCTTTGATCACTTTGAAATATCTTGTGGACGCTTTTTAGGCTGAAGTTAATATCCGATTGACTAAATTTATACACAGTGTTTAAGGTCATGAGACGAAGAAACCTATTGATTTTTACCGATTTCCAATAATTACTATCAGAGTTATGGCCCTTGATAACTTTAAAAAATCTTATTGAGGCTGAAGTGAATATCCGATCGACTTTAAATTTATACACAGCGTTTAAGGTCATGAGATAATGAAGCCTAGTGATTTTCAACGATTTCCGATAATTACTTCCAGAGTAATGGCTCTTGATCCCTTAAAAATATCTTGTGGACGCTCTGGAGGCTAAAATTAATATCCTATTGACTTATACGCAGTGTTTGAGGCCATGAGACGAAGAATCCTATTGATTTTCAACAATTTCCAATAATTACTTTCAGAGTTATGGCCCTTGATCACATTGAAAATCTTGTGGATGCTATAGAGGCTAAAGTTATCATCCGATTGACTTTAGATTGATACTTTCAGCTGCCGTGGAATGTGGACGAATGTGTTTCATTGCCTGGCAACCTAACTTTAAATATTTTGAACACGCATAAATTTCATACAGAACAGGTGATAACTTTTGTTATTAGACTATTAGAGTTCTACAAAATGAAGCAAGGGCCATACCTAGTGGCAATTTATAGAAAGTGTTGAAACTACATCGCCTCCTTTGTTTCACTAATAATCAAATGGCATTTATCCATGTCAAACAGATCGGTGATCTCTTTTGTTGTTATGCGTCACCTACAGATGGCGCCATGCTTGATACCTAATACAATCCCACATGTGTTGTGTCGGGTCTCACTACTTTATTCCGATTGGTGGGGGGTTTACTGATTAATTATTATAATTACTACATGTATTACTTAACATAAACTCTTCAAAAAATATTTTACATGTTTTTTTTATGTCATTATGTAAGGATAAAAGAAATTCATGATTGGTTTTAAATCTAGGGTCACTATTTTCGCTTGATTGCACCAAGACACATGAGTTTAACAACTTAGCAAGCTTTTTGCAGGAAACCCAAATCCAAGGCCTTTAAAATCCTGGGGTTCTCGGTTTCAAAATCAGTTGCTCATGTAAACACTCAACGAGCCAAGTGATGCCACATCCGAACGAGGACCAACACAACAATGCTAACGTTCACTTAGGTGAATCCCAGACAGATGTAGCCAGGCTGCTGGATGTTTTTCAGAGAACCATCTCTCGCCTTTGGGATAGGTACCGACAGCAAAGTTCAAGATCTGACCGGTCGAGCTCAGGCCAAACAAGAGTGACCTAGATCATCACATCAGGTTACGTTATTTACGGAAATGGTTCACAACAGCAACCTCTACTGCAGCAGCAATTCCTGGACGACGTTGGATCTCCGACCAGACATTCCGTAAACACGTACGTGAAACCGGATTACAAGCCAGGTGTCCAGTTAGAGCTGTTTGAAATACGCCATCATTGTCAAATCTGACTTCAATGGGTTCAGTTACACAGGGTATGGATACAGCAACACTGGAGAATAGTTTGGTTCAGCGAAGAGTCATTGTACCTGTTGCAAAGAGGCAATGGTAGAGCAAGGATATACCAAGACGAAATGTCACTATGTGTTTCCGTTTTTGAAGAGTATACGTGTAGAATTGCTCTGTAAAAACTGAGGACAGACGCAAGAGATGACAAACTATAATCACATTAAATATTTGAGCCAAAAAAAAAATTTCAGACATTTAAAAGAGAATAAGATTTAGCATTTACCAGACTAGACAATAAGAATAGAAACTTGGGACTAATTGCTTCAAGAATATATTAACACCAGACCTAATATTTTAAAAGGAGAATAGAAATCCAGACATGAAAATCATGTTTCTGTCAATTTCGAGGACAAAACTACCACGTCTATTCCAAGAAAATACTTTTTACTGTCTGTCTGGTTAGTTTTAGAATTTAATTTACATTCAATTCCAAGTCTAGACTGTGCTTTTATCTTGTATTAAATTGGACATTATTTTGCTAGACAGAATTTCCTCCGTGAATACCAATATGTCAATCTATTGACAATCCACAAAAATAATTACTCATCATTTTTTATTATTCTTTCCGTCTTCATATTACAGAAAACGAAGAAATACCTATACGGTTTAAAAATCTAAAGTCACAGTATGAGTATGTCAGAAATAAAAAGGGAATTGCATACAGAAATCTCCAAGATCTTACTCATTCATTAGCCTAAATATCAATTAAATCTATTTATCTACGGAGCGGTCATGTAGGGTTTACAATTTTTAGTTTTCACTCATCCATCTCTGATCGTCTGTTTATAAAAGAAGCCGAGAGACACGGTAGCTAAGTGGGTGAGACGCTGGCTCACTAGACTGGAGGTCGCATGTTCGACCTCTACATTGGCCGAGAAAGTTCATCAGAATTTTCCAACATGGTTTCCCCTTATCAGTGGTGCAGGATGGAAGGCCTGAAAAGGACAGCAGTCTAGTCATTTGGATGGTACGTAAACCGAATTCCTGTGTACACATTGGAATGCACGTAAAAGATCCCTTGATTTCCCTGATAGCACACTGTATGGCATGCATCTTCATTATCCCAGTCAGGAACAGAACAGGACTTTAAACCGCATTTTTATAAAGCCAGGCAATTATCTATGTACAGAATTGCAATTGCTAGGCCTTCATGTCTTGTCATGCTAGGAGAATAAAAATGAAATGAAAATGGAGTTTAACGTCCAACTGTTCTGCTCCGATCTGGGCTAATGAAGACAGGCATACGCCATAGTGTGCTATGAAGGAAATTTTGCCTGGACAGGGTCACTTAGGCCTACTTTTATATCAAATTCCAAATGTCAAGGATCTTTTACCTGCATGCCAATGTGTACGCGGGACCTCAGTTTTTCATCCCACCCGAAGTACTAGACATATGACAAGGGGGAACCACGCCGGAAAATCTGGATGTACTTTCTCGGCCAATGCAGGGATGGAACACCCGACCTCCAGGCTAGTGAGCCAGCGTCTTAGCCACTTAGCCACTGTGATCCCCAGGAGAATAAAACACCAAATACAAAATATTATGAAATAATCAAAACTTATCATGAAAGCTGCACTTATAGTGCTTGATCAAACCACTCTTTTCCATTTACCGTAAACTAACCTTACAGTAACATCTACAGTTTAACACCAAAGACCATAAGATACTATATATTATTAATTTTATTTTAATGTAAAAGCGGACAATTTTGTCTAGAATACAAAGTAACAATAATGATCCAACTGTCAATTTATCGTTCACAGTATTGTCAATTTATCGTTTAAAGTAGTCAATTCTCATTAAAAGTATTGTCAATTCTCATTTAAAATACTGTCAATTTATCTTTTAAAGTATCATCAATTATCGTTTAAAGTATCATCAATTACCATTTACAGTACTGTCAATTTATCATTGAAAGTACTGTCATTTCATCATTGAAATTATAATTTGTCGTTCACAGTACTGTCATTCACACAGTACTGTCAATTTGTCATTCAAAGCACTGTCAATTTGTCATTCAAAGCACTGTCAATATGTCTTTCACAGCAATTTGTCGTTCACAGCAGCACTGTATGTCGTTCAGAGTACTTTGAATTTGTAGTTCACAGTAGCACTGTATGTCGTTCAGAGTACTTTGAATTTGTCGTTCACAGTACTTTCAATTTGTCATTCACAGTACTTTCAATTTGTCGTTCACACCACAGTCTTACACAGCACTGTCAATTTTTCATTAAAAGCTTGTTTATAATACAATACTATCAATTTATTGTATTTACAGTAATCAATTTGCACAAGGGTGTGCGCAGCCTTCTCAGATTTTATTTCCCTTACATGACCGCAATCAAGAGACAACTAACTTGAAAATTCGAGGTTGTGAGACTAATCAGAAGAACAATGCAGGATGAAATCAGTCGGAAGGGGTTAATTCTCTTGTTCAGATGTCATTCAAAATAAAAAATAGTATTTTCTCTTTTTCAGGGGAAAAGTCTGAACGCATGAATAATTCAACTGATGTAGTCTAGAATAACTACATGTATAGACAATTTGCTTAGACATCAAATAAGCAACAACCTGTTGAGCCATATTAGTTCGGACTGCCCTAACCTGTAATATGAAGAGTTCCTATATCACTATAAATCAACAAGTATGTCTGACCTAGCCTGGATGGTGGTCCAAAGCTTCATTATTCCTGCGAGTAGAAATAGACTCTCAACATCACTATACAGGAATAAACCAATGCAGATGAAGCTCAGCAAACTCGTTTCTCGAGCATGTCCTAAAACTGGGCGATTATTGGATTTTGTTCTTCCAGCTTCGCAGCTTCGACTTGCACAAATAATTGTTGCTTTTTTCCTAGAAAATGTCTGGATCTTAAGAGATCTTGTGGACAGTAGCAACAATAAAACATTATATTAATTCTGGCTTTAATGTATTTTGTCACCTATATGAATAACAAAGAAAGGTTGTATAGCCCCATTCATCAAGCCAAAGAGCAAAGTGCTTGTGCCAATTCAGAAATTTTCAATAATCAGACAAAGATAACTTGTCTAATACATGTACCTATAGGGGAAGAAGACAATAGACCAACTTTAAGCTTTCCCCAAATGCTCATAATATAGGTGTTGATCGAAGACTGTATAAGAGAAGAAGTGTTCTATATTGTAAGTCTATCATATCAAGGTGATTCACCTTCCTACATGTATGTTAAAAGTTAATCAATAAAAGTCAGACACTATTACACATAATCGCCAATTCAACATTTTCTTCATTTGCAAACAAATATTAACACATTTGAACCCATAACAATGAGACCTGTATATAAAAAGAGAGAAATGGGGATTAACGTCCACTCGACACAAACTAGAGCGTATCGGGACTAATATGGTTCAATTTTATTTCAATAATTCGTTTGCGCATAGGGGTCTTTAGCAAAGGGCTGAAACCCTAGGACCAAAAGAAAACACATGAGGTGGGACAGGCAACCCTATACTCCTTGTCACATACAACCAGGGAATCAAATGCACACCATTTGACTCAATGCTCGACCTTATGATACGTGCTAACCATCGTCTAACCATGTTGAGTAGAGCAACAGTTTGAGATTTCTTTCTGTGGTAGTCATTTTACTCTCATCCAGATACAAGTTGGTGCAGAGTAGAAGACGAATGTGAAAAATCATCCTGAAATCTAAATGTCGAACTGTTCACTAAAAATAGGTTGCCAGGCAACAAAACATACGCCTTCAGCACAGGGAACAAAATAACTGTCGACAATTGGTTAGCAGTGCAAAACAGTTTTAATAAATTTTTGCTAATGAAATCAACTTTTGATTAGCAGTTTTGGTCATTTGAGGTGCAGTTACTAATGAAATCAACTTTTGATTAGCAGTTTTGGTCATTTGAGGTGCAGTTACTAATGAAATCAACTTTTGATTAGCAGTTTTGGTCATTTGAGGTGCAGTTACAATCTATCATTAATGCTCAATATTAATCAACTGTAACAGTTTACTTTTTATTTGCCTTGATAGCCCATTTATATTACAGTTGCCAGCTATGATTATTAAATTTTGATGGTTATTGTCATTTTGGAAAATATTTGTTTTGTATTCATATTTGTTCATAATTTGCAAGTTACTAATCTTGCACGGCATGAATTGTATTGTGGATGATATTTTCAACACCAATCATTTATCATCCTTTACGTGTGCTAAACGAATTCCAACTTCATGTTGATGTCACCTTGGTTACATAGCCATCATGAGCTTAAAGTAGCCAAGTCTGTAACTCAATATCATCCAAAATCTCCGACATTGAAAACACGAAATTTTTTGCAATTTAAATCAGCATTGGTGTTGTGATCTTACCTGGAAAAGATGGGCTTCTGATATCCAATATTTAAGACAAAATAAACATTTTACCATAATGCGTTTCAGCACCATTTGTAACAAAGTGCTCAAAGAATGAGGCTAGACATACTCTACAAAGTCATGTCAAACGGCGATATCATATTGTTATTTGGAGAGTATGCGCAATAAATAATATCGGTGTTGACTGGAATAACCAGACGCGAGATCCTGACTTGCGGTTGAGACTTCTGGCGTATTTCGCCGAACATAACTGATGACAATTCACAGTAAAATGGACACGATTGAATGTAAAACAGTTTATATAAATTCATATTACATTACTATATGTGTTGCGACTCATTTGTGCCAATTTCTAGGTCCAAAATATTAGCGATTCAGCTCCTTTAAAGTCACACATGCTTAATCAAAAATGTATGTTAAAAAAAAACATATTCATTCATCCTGTTCAGAACATTCACAAAAGTATTTAATTATGTTTTATTGTGCAGAAATTGCCGTGAATACAAGACCAACGTAAGCGTGTGATGTCTAACTTTCAGTTTTGCAAAGCGACAGCTTTCGACTAATTACGAAATATATGTTAAACTTTGAGCATCGTTTTAATCATTGTAAAAATCATCAATATTACGATCAGACTAAGCATTGGAAAGAAGACAGGTGACATAGTAGTCTTGTTTTTCAGACGCATGACCAATATTTCCATGCATTTATTATGTCTGGATAAGCACAACCGAAAACAGACCGACTCCTGAAATGAACATTGGGTTGTAAAATGTAGAAAGATAGGTTGCCAGGCTAAATCGTCCGGGCAGTCAACAAGTGTTGTCGCATATTTTTACTTTTTTCGGTAATGAAACATTTATAATACACTAAAATCTGATTAAGAGTAAAACCTCATGAAATAATTATCAGAAAACCATTAGAATTTGATTTTTTATAAAGTTCTGCCCCATGATAACGTTTATTATACAAAACTTTTAATATCATGGATTTAGCTGTTCAAGTCATAAAAATTCATTCAAAATCAATATACTTGTTCGTCTCAAGATCTTAAACTCTGCGTATCATTCTGAAGTCAATTGGATGATAACTTTAGCCTCTAGAGCGTCACAAGATTTTTCAAAGTGATCAAGGGCCATAACGTTGGCAGTAATTATCGTAAATTGTGAAAATCAATAGGCTTCTTCATCTCATAACCTTAAAACACTGTGTATAAATTTAAAGTCAATCGGATATTAACTTTAGCCTCTACAGTGTCCACCAGATTTTTCAAACTGATCAAGTGGCATAACTCTGGCATTAATTATCGTAAATCACTGAAAATCAATAGACTTCTTCGTCTCATGGCCTTAAACACTGTATATAAATTTTAAGTCAATCGGATATCAACTTTGGTCTCTAGAGCGTCCAGAAGATTTTTTGAAGTGATCAAGGACCATAACTCTGGCAGTAATTATCGGAAATTTGCTGAAAATCAATAGGCCTCTTCGTCACTCGACCTTAAACACTGTGTTATTTAAAGTCAATCAGATATTAACTTTAGCCTCTAGAGAGTCAATAGGCTTCTTCGTCTCATGGCCTTTAACATGGCTACTTGAACCCCCACAACAAATTATTCTTCAAATTATTCAATATCACACTTCAAGAGGAGACAAAAGCAATTAGTGATATTTATCATTAGTGGGCATTGTTCACATTACAAGTTCGTGGGGAAAAGGCTATGTGATTGCACTAACCAATTTAATACTTTCAATACTGTGACCAACTCTTATCTCCAAATTAGCCCAAAATAAAATCCTAATTTGAACAAACATGGCACAAAATAACTACTGATAGGAGTGATAAATACTGATAACCCCAATAAAATTTTACTTGGTTACAAAAGGTTCCAAAAACATGTGCAGCAGAAAATGTTATCAAAGTACCAGTACATGTAAAAGGATATTACATGAAATGAACAGAAAATCTGATTATTTTTAACACCCTGAATTAGTCACAAACAGTAAAACAGTGGTAAAAGCTGAAACAACTGGCACATAAGGTAAAATCAATCTCTTAATTTTGCAGTAGTAATCCATGCAGAAGACACCTGTACTCAAAATTTCAATATTACTGCTTTAATGCTCCTTGACAAAAATGTTATTGCTTTTTTTTTTTTAACTATATAATTGGTCATCATATATGTATCCTAAAAGTTCACCATGCCAGAAAGTAGACCTACTTGTGTATCTCCTCCTGCCACACTATTATAACCTTTAAAGTATCCACAAGATTTTTCAAAGTGATCAAAGGCCATAACTCTGGTAGTAATTATCAGAAATCGCTGCAAATCAATAGGCTTCTTCGTCTCATGACCTTAAACACTGTGTATTGGATATTAATGTTTGCCTCTAGAGCATCCACAAGATTTTTCAAAAGTGTTCAAGGGCCATAACTATAGCAGTAACTATTGGAAATCCCTGAAAATCAATAGGGTTCTTTGTCTCATGCCCTTATACACTATAAATTTAAAGTCAATCGGATATTAACTTTAGCCTCTAGAGCATCAACAAAAATTTTCAAAGTGATCAAGGGCCATAACTCTAGCAGTAACTATTGGAAATTCCTAAAAATCAATAGGCTCCTTTGTCTTGTGACCTTAAACACTGTGTATAAATTTAAAGTCAATCAGATATTAATGTTTGCCTCTAGAGCCTCCACAGGATTTTTCAAAGTGTTCAAGGGCCATAAATCTGGTAGTAATTATCGGAAATCGATGAAATTCAATAGGATTCTTCGTCTCATGACTTTAAACACTGTATAAATTTAAAGTCAATCAGATGTAAACTTTAGCCTCTAGAGCGTGCACAAGCCATTGCAGATGCTGGATCGACAGACAGACAGACGGTTGCGGCGGCAATATACAACCACATTTCAATGTAGACGCATAAAAATGTAGATACAGTTTGTATCATTATCGAAATTTAAGAACTCATCATAGTCATACTTTATTAATTCATAATATTACAATACTTTATTAGTTCTTAATATTACAAACACATAGTTCTCAATAGGTTTTATTTTCAACCCTAGTAATAGAAATGGCGGGAGAATGTCAAGTAATTGCTATTGTTGAAAGACATAGCTATCGCTTTGATGTCTTATTACCGCATGAAGCATTACGACAACTTTTATAGATACATGTATACACGAGCCGATCAATTTAGGGAATTATATCATAATCAACATTTAAAAAATGATAATCTTGACTTAAATAATCATACAGTAAATAATTAAGTTAACAATAATAGTGCGTATTTTACACTGCGTAGGAAGCGTGACCCAAGATTTGATTCCCGAAGTAAAATACTATCAGTCGTTACCCGGCTAACAATCACATGTATTTACATCAATTATGACATTCAGAGCATTTTAATGTGTAATTGTTTTATATCCACCACTATCAACAAATGTATCTGTATCGGCCAATATATTTTGCTGTCAATATCAGATATTGGTAAAACCAATAGTAGCCATATCGGAACATCACTAGTTACCATAAAGTCAAAGATCTTGCAGTATGACCTGTCAAGGTACCATACTGACCTCCAGATTAAAGAAGTACTAGTTATTTCAGGATTCTTTTTTTAGGTTTTGTTTTTTTAAATACAAACAGGATATTTGCAAGTGTCCTGAATGCAACCCGTTTGAATTTTTCATAAATGTTTAAATACACAATACAAAGAGTCACAATATTTACTGCAGTGCTGTTACATTGTTAGCAGAATAACATGTACCGGTAGGTCCCCTAAATGACATGGGGGATATGTGTCTACTCTAACTGGGTGTAGATACATGTACTTCACAATGTTATAAACTAGTGTTAAACAAGTGTACATGTAGATGTGTGAAATTTCTTATCATAAAACTGGCTGTGAATCTAAAGGTGTTTGCATACGTATGGATAATGTGCGACAGGGTTGGTCCTGGATAATTTAGAGCGACAGGATAGTTACTGAAGTGACAAGAGGCGGGTCTTCCGATAGTCGCACAAGATTTCTATAAAAGTCTGGAAATTCAATATTCATAACTTATATAGTCTGTACACACAAAAGCCTGAATAAACCATGACTAAAATTATCTATGAAAAAATGTAAGTACACTTTGCAGGAATGGGAGAGATCACTGAGGAATGACAAGGTGCAGAGTGTGGAAAATCAAGACGGTTAATACCCTCTTATTACCCAAAAGCTGCACACCAAATCTGAAAAGAATCTGTTAATAACTGTAGCTTATCAAGCAACTTGTCAACAGTTGGATGACTATATACAACCAAACTATATGTGAGAAACTTCCAATCAATAGAAACAGGTAACACAAATCAATTGCAGAAGGTTTGATGAGATCAATTTTGACCAAGTCAAAATGATGCAATTTATGTGTGGGCACATAAAAATGTTGGGTTTTTTTTTCAAAGATAAAATAATAGAATTAATGTCAAAGATTATTGATAATATTGAGTTAAAATAGATTTAACTACTTTTATTTTTTTGAGTGTGAATATCATAATTTGGCACATTTATTCGAATTCTGTCATGCCTCAATAAACTGTTTGAAGCTAGGGCAACAAATCTGACAATAATAATATAATACTCAATATCAAATATCAAAAAATTATTCAAGTTTGCTGGTTTCAAAACATTCATTTGTATTTGAAGCAAGGACAAATAACCGTTATGTCATCTTAAGGTAAAACAGACAAGTACAAGAATGGAATTGATAATAATTAGCCAGCTTTAGTTTCTGGAATCACAGTCAGTTAAAGCGAACAATTCAAAAGCAGCGATTTTCTTAAGATTGTGATGATGAAAGACCTTTCAGAATGATCAGAAATTAAAGTTTTCATACCATAGTTTAACCAAACTTGTAACCCAGACACATCGTTATTAGCATAATGATATGTAAATCATATAATTTTAGATGTTTCCAGACAGTTGACAGTGAAAGAATTGCAAACTCTATTTTTCTGGGGGTTTTAAAAAGTTCAAATAACAGAAAAATATTCCCAAACCCTGAATTTCTTTTCTGATTGTATGGTACTCTGTCCTATCTTAATTCGATACATTTTACTGGGTTGACAGCCAACAAAAACAAATTTGTGATAACTTTTATTTTGTTTTATGAATATTATCATTTATATTCAATTTAATATTTTTAATATTCAAATTTTCCGCTGGTAAAAAATATCACGACTGTAACACATGACTCACAAACCGAGTATAACGACCTTTGATCAGCTGGGACAAAAAGTAGTCGAGAGTTATATTTAGCTCTGTTGAAATCGAACAAACAAAAAAGGGTCTGGAACATAAAAACCTTGGCGGAAATATTTCTGAAAACAGTTAAGTTCTTTCCTCTTCATAAATTAACTTTATGTCTGGCAGAAACCCATAGAATGTTAAATGTTAATTTATTTTTCTAATTCGGGTCCACGTCAAAAATAACGGAAAAATTGTCTGCATTGCCTGCTGCAATCGTCATCGTCTGGCATATATTACATAAGTTACTAAATTAACCGCAGTTCAAAAAAGTGAAAATCAAATACATACCATTTTCGGGATCAATGTACAAACTATGACACTCTTTCAGAATTTTTTCATTTACGGTTTGCGTGGCAGAATCGGCGGTATTTGCTGACGTCCTGGCTTTAACTTTTCCCGACATCTTGCTTGCTGCTGTCAAAAGTGGACAGACCAGTCTAGGCTCGTGCGGATCTTTAAACTTCGATTTCCGTCTGGAAAAATTAACCGACCTAAACCTGCAAAAACAAAGGTTATTTAAAACTATAAAATTTTCAGACAATTACCAATTAACTTCAAAAGCTGCTTGCAATAATATATAATTGGCATTTGTACTAAGAACCACCTTCTATACTCACTGACATTGCAACTAAATTCCAGACGATCCTTTCGGAGCTTTATAGAATATTGTGGCGACACCTATATCCGTCAGCTGATCGACGGGTGATTTGTTCAATGACAAAGAAGACGACCTTAGCAAATGCTTATTTTCATGAGAACGAATAATTTTCACCCTTTTCACCCATTTATGAGCTCAGTAATCTTTGATTCTTCATTTTCTGTATAAAACTCAAAAATAAAATCCGATATGGGCTCGGCAAAAGTCGCCGGTAATTTTGACCAATCAGATAATTCGCACCTGATTAACTGCTCGCCTGTCACGGCTGTTTAGCATTTCCGCTATGGCGTCGTTAGTTGCAGATTATTCTGATTCTTCTACTGATGACAATACTTACAGCGATTCTGATTCTATTATTGGAAGGTATAAAAAAATGTTCTTATAAATTGAATACACATTGGTTATTCGAACTGCCTTTACATCGTTTATTGCATATAATGCAAATATCGGATGGTCAACATAAACAGACCTCATATTCATAACCACATGCATATAATGCATTCAGTTGATTCAGCATTGCTTCAACTTGCATGATGATTTAATTATGCTTCATCAAGAGAATTTGAATACACTCCCTTAACTTCCAGTACTTATCCGTTTATCAGTATGAATGTTTCCAAACAGAATAATGATCCTTGGATAGAGGCCTAAGGCTAAAGAGGGTATCCCTAAAATGATAGATAAGAAACCTCATGGCTCATGTCTCAACATAAGACTAAGAGATGGTACTAATGTAGCAGGCATTGCCTGAGTAGAGCGAAGCTGGTGTGAGTGTTGTTAAATAATATGTAACAGACATTACCTGAGTAGAGCGAATGTGATGTGATTGTTGTTAAATATAAACCTTCATAATATAATTTCTCAAGTGATACAAATAATGTTAAATAATTTCGTTTTTCGGGCCTCCCTAATTTGCATGACGAATGACAACGAATGACGAATGACAAGGAATTTCTAAGCAATAACTGCTCCCTTTAGGCTAATATAATTCAACTACAGTATTGGGTTTAATAACTATAAGCTTAATTTGTCTTTTTTGGAGTAATTAATATTTTATTTCAATTGCATGAAACTGATCAGGGAACAGCCTGTATCACACTAGATAAGAAACCTCATCTCTCAACCTTCCGTCAGTAGAATCTGTCACCCGTCGGGTGACTTGTCATTCACTTTGTCATTCGTCCGGTGAATCTGTGCCATTCGCCTGGGGATTTGTCATTCACTTTGTCATTCGTCTGGTGAACATCTGTCATTCTCTAGATCTTTGTTACTCACTTTGTCATTCCTCCGGTTGGTGGATATGTCATTAAGTTTGTCATTCGTCCGGTGAATCTGTGTCATTCTCTGCCATTTGCCTGGTGATTTCTGTCATTCACTTTGTCATTCGTCTGGCGAAGTTCCGTCATCCACTTTGTCATTCATCTGGCGAAGTTCCGTCATCCACTTTGTCAGTCGTATAGGGGGGGGGGGGGATTTGCCCTAAAATTATCTTTGCCTTCCGAATTTTTAAAATAAATCAATCTGAAACTAAAACGAACTTCGCACAAAGCTCCATTTACGTATTGTAGTATTCAAAAAGTAAACCGCAAGCAATTTCATTTGTCAATTATTATGATATATGGTCTCATTCTCTAATGTTTGTGCCCGAACGGAAATACATTGCCCAAAAATGAACGGTTCACCAGACCAATGACATAGGTTCACCAGACCAATGACAAACAGAATGACAGAGGTTAACCACACAAATGACAGAGGTACACCAGACGAATGACGGACATATGAAAACGTGAATGACAGAAATCACCAGACGAATGACCGGGAATTACACCAGACTATTTACAGAGTGAATGATAATTCGCTAGACGGATGAATGACAAAGTGGATAAAATAGGTTTACAGGACGAATGACAATGTGGATAAACAGGTTCACCCGACGATTGAATAAGAGGATGTCAGATTCACTAGACGAATGACAAAAGTGGATGGCAAGAAATTCGTCGGCTGAATGCCAAAGGTATACCAGAAGTATGACAAAGTGAATGACACAGGTTGACAAGACGAGTGACAGAGTATGACACGGGTTCGCCACCCTAATGTCTGTTTGTCATTCGTGTGGTGAACCTCTGTCATTCGTCTGGTGAACATTCTCTTTGTCATTCGTCTGGTGAACATTCTCTTTGCCATTCGTCTGGTGAACATTCTCTGTCATTCTGTTTGTCATTCGGCTGGTGCACCTCTGTCATTGGTGTTGTGAAACTCTGTCATTCTGTTTGTCATTCGTGTGGTGAACCGATGTCATTCTGTCTGTCATTCGTCTGGTGTACCTCTGTCATTCGTGTGGTGAACCCCTGTCATTCTGTTTGTCATTCGTCTAGTGAAACTCTGTCACTATGTTTGTCATTCGCGTGTTGAACCTGTCATTGTGTTTGTTATTCGTCTGGTGTACCTCTGTCATTGGTGTGATGAAGCTCTGCCATTCTCTGTCATTCGTGTGGTGAACCTATGTCATTCTGGTTGTCAATCGTCTGGTGAACCTGTCATTTTGTTTGTCATTCATGTTGTGAGCCTCTGAGATTCTCTGTCATTGGTGTGGTGAGCTTATGTCATTTTGTTTGTCATTCGTCTGGTGAAACTCTGTCATTCTGTTTGTCATTCGCGTGTTTAACCTGTCATTCCGTTTGTCATTCGTCTGTTCTACCTCTGTCATTTAATGTGATGTCATCGTCTGGCGTATCTCTGTCATTCTGTTTGTCATTCGTGTGTCAAACCTCTGTCATTCTGTTTGTCATTCGTCTGGTGAAACTTCGTCATTCTGTTTGTCATTCCTGTGGCGAATCTATGTCATTCACTTTGTCATTCCTGTGGTGAACCTGCCATTCTGATTGTCATTCGTGTGGTGAACCTCTATCATTCTGTTTGTCATTCGTGTCGTGAACCTCTGTCATTCTGTTTGTCATTTGTCTGGTGAACCTCTGTCATTTTGTTTGTCATTCGTGTGGTGAATCTATGTCATTTACTTTGTCATTCGTGTGGTGAACCTGTCATTCTGATTGTCATTCGTGTGGTGAACCTGTCATTCTGTTTGACATTTGTGTGGTGAACCTATGTCATTCTGTCTGTCATTCATCTGGTGTACCTCTGTAATTCTCTGTCATTCGTGTGGTGAACCTTTGTCATTCTGCTTGTCATTCGTCTGATGTACATTTTCTGTCATTCGTGTGTGAAATTGTGCCATTTTGTCATTGCAGAGCTACACCAGACGAATGACAAAGTGAATGACAGAAATCACCAGACGAATGACGTAGCGAATGACAAACTAAATGACATTGGTTCACCAGCCGACTGACGTGAATGACAAGTGGACCACCAGACGAATAACAACAGGGGTTCACCAGTCAAACGACAAAGTGAAAGTCAGGGATTCACCAGGCCGCCTATCAAGGCGAATGACAAAGAGAATGACAGGTTAACAGGACGAATGACAAAGTGAATGGCAGAGCTTCACTAGACGAATGACACGGGTTCACCAAAAGACTGATGAATGACGGGTTAGTTGACCAGACGAATGACAAAGTGACTGCCAGGGATTCACGAGGCCGCCTATCAAGGCCAATGACAAAGAGAATAGGAGGATAACCGGAGGGTTAACAAAGTGAATGACAGAGCTTTACCAGACGAATGACAAAGTGAATAAAAGAAATCATAAGGCGAATGATAGGCAATGACAGGTTAATTGGACGAATGACAGTGAATGACATAATTCCTCGGACGGGCGAATGACAAAGCGAGTGACATAGAGACTGACAGAGCTTTACCAGACGAATGACAAAGTGAATAAAAGAAATCATAAGGCGAATGATAGGCAATGACAGGTTAATTGGACGAATGACAGTGAATGACATAATTCCTCGGACGGGCGAATGACAAAGCGAGTGACATAGAGACTGACACAGGTTCACCAAAGTAAATGACATATTCACTGGACGGATAACAAAGGTAATGACATAATTCACCGGAAGTACAAACGACAAAATATTTGACACAGAGAATGAGGCAGCTTCACTGGACGAATTGGAGATGTTGGTCAGACGAAGGACAAAGTCAATGACAGTGGTTCAGCAGACGATTGACAGAGAATGACACGCGTTCACCAGAGAATGACACGGGTTTATCGGACGAATGTCACAGCTTCACCAGACAAATGACAGAGAATACAATAGATTTGCAATACGAATGACAAAGTGAATGAGAGAATTAACCGGACGGACGAATGAGAAAGTGTGTGACACAGACAATGACACAGGTTCACCAGACAAATGACACAATGAATGAGAGAAATTATCTCAGACGAATGACGGAATGACACAGATTCACTGGGCGAATGACAAAATGTATGTGTTATTACTAGATTGGTTTTACTGGTGGATCGATGGCGGGGGCCACAGTGCCACCACTAATAAAGAAAACATAAGTCCATAGTTATTAAACTCAATAGGCTACTGTAGTTGAATTATATTGGCCTAAAGGGGGCGGTTATTGCTTAGAAATTCCTTGTCATTTGTCATTCGCTTGTCATTCGTCATTCGCTTGTCATTCGTCATGCAAATTAGGGAGGCCCTCGTTTTTCCGAATTGATTTTAATTTAGATCTGAATGGTATGATTAATTTTGTTTTAAAAAAAAGTACAAAAAAGTGTGAGAATTATTTTCATTGATGTCAAAAACATATGACGTCATTGATTAGACGCGTCATAAAAATATTTCTATGCACATTGCCAGTTTTGCCCAGTGTATCCGGTTTCTGTCTGATGTGGTTTACAGTTTTAGTTACGCTCCTGTGTTACCGGAAAAGAGCTTTGTTCAAGCACCACACTTCATGTGATGCTTTAGAGCTTCACTCTATATATATATCATAAGTAACGGTATATAGTTCTTTCTTGAAGATGGCGATGGGAATCTTATGTCGGAATTTGATAAGCAAAACTGTCAATTACATTATCAATAATAACTTGGGTGGCTAAGTGGGTAAGACGCTGGCTAGCTAGTCTGGAGGTCGGTTGTTAGATCCCTGCATTGGTCAAGAAAGTTCATCCAGATTTTCCGGCGTGGTTCCCTCTTGCAGGACAGAGGGCCTGACAAGGACAACCGTCTAGTTGTCTGATTGGGACGAAAAATGGAGTTCCTGTGTACACATTGGCATTCACGTAAAAGATCCCATGACAGTTGGAATTCAATATAAGAGTAAGTCGTAGTGCCGCTGTCCAGGAAAAATTTCCTTCATAGCAAACTGTATGGCATATGCCTGTCTTCATTTGCCCAGTTTGGAGCAGAACAGTAGGACATTAAACCCCATTTCATTTCATTGTAAAGTGTGTACTATTTAATTAGGGATTAACCAATCACTTGATAAGCTACATGTAGTACTCCCCTCCTTTTAAGCCTACAATTGTTTGGATTGCACAATAAGCATTTTAATTGATTAGGATGATTAGTTATTATTTTGATCTGGCTGATGCCATGATCAAAATTGGTATTTTTATCAAATGAATGAGAGCCAGTTGATATTTGGTTTTTTAATGTTTTGTAAAATATATATTTTTTTTAATGTTTTGTAAAATATTTTTTTTTTAATGTTTTGTAAAATATATATTTTTTTAATGTTTTGTAAAATATATTTTTTTGGCATGCCTGCATTTGTTTGGATTACACATTTAGCTTTTTATTTTATTTTTATCAAATGAATGAATGTCAGTTGTTATTTTTTGTTTTTTAATGTTTTGTAAAGTATCTTTTTTTGCAATAATTAAATGTTTTTGCCGTTGTGACTAAAGTTTTGTATGTTTTGACCAAATTATGGCCGTTTTGGCCGACACTGATGCAAAGCATCTCTTTTGAACCAAAGCAAGCCGGCTATGCTTATGCTTAACCTTTTTTAAATGGAAGAGGTTTGACGTCCTAACATCATGAAAGCAGGGTTAAGTACATGTCATGTACAACACCATTATGACGGTACGATTTCCAAGGCATTATAGTCAAAACCTTGACTCTCATACAAATAAACCATTTGGTACTATTTCGTACCTATATCATATCAAACCCCTCGGGTGCCATTTTGAATCACACAGTATGCAACGTTCTAAAACCTAACTACTTTATGGAATCAACGACAAATCTAAACTTGGGCACTCCAACCATTTTTATTTTTGTATCTCAATGCTCTACCCCTGAGTGTTCCAACTTTGGATTTATATTTAGCCTTATACCCCTCTCGCGGGTGTTACATCAACACCCTTGTCTATATACTATCCTTTCATTGTTATGACAAGTAACATTGTTACAAACCAACCCTAGGCATCCTAGTTAGCAAAATTATGGACACTAGCACTTCAATCTAAACGATCAGTATAACCCCGGTAAGCGAGGTAGCCACCCAGCGACCCCGGTAACAAATTCGGAACCCCGCCAATTTGTCAAACCTCTGTACAACCACGGTAAGCGAGCTACCGACCCAAGTAACAAATTCGCAAACCCCACCAAGGGGCCAACCCCGGTAACCCTGCCAATTAGTAACCATGGAAATCCCACCAGGGTTTCGGAATGTTAAAAATAAAAACACCCAACACATGAGTCCAATCAGTCTGAAGAGTTCAATACGAACGAAACTAGTCACTGACATTCGGGATAACCAGGTCTTCATAGCCACCTTATCTCTTATATACTTTTCTATCCCAAAGATCTTGTTTCTTTTCGATATTTGCGCATATCGGACCGTAACTTCCTGGATTATGGCCCCTGATAGTACAAAAAATTGTGTTTAGCTCGTGGAACCTCTAGAGAACACAATCTTTATATGATTTTGATGAAATTTTAAATATATATTTATATCCCAAAGATCTGGGTTCCTGTGGATACTTGTGGATAACGGACTGTAATTTCCTGGATTATGGACCATGATTGTACAAAAAATAGCTTTTTTTTTCAGCTTGTACTCTGTCCATCTCTTGCAAAAATGTGGGCGTATCTTGCATGGAAACAACTTGTTAGCTATGTTCTTGTAGCTAGAGTATCCGATAATTTTATCATTTTGTTTCCATAGATAAATATTAAATATTGAGTACATTGCATTGAGCCAGGAGAAATTAGATATTGTCCCAGCAGCTTTAAACTAGACAGAGCCACAGTGGCTCACTAAGTAAGATGCTGGCTCGCTAACCAGGAGATACTTGATTTGCTCCTGGTTTTGGTCGACAAAGTTCTTCATGATTTTTGATAGCGGGTCTAGCAAGGACAGTGTCTAGTCATGGATGAAAAACTGAGGTGTGGTTACTCCTTGTCAGCTTTGCCGAATAGAGAGTCTGACAACATACTGCATCTAATTTTTCAGATAGGATGCAAAACAAAGGTAAAGTGGACGCGTAAAAGGATCCATGACAGTTGAAATTCAATGAAGAGTAGGCAGGAACAGCAATGTCTTCCATCATAGCGCACTGCATGGCATATGTGCATTGTACCCGTCTTTATTTGTCCATTTAGTACAGAAAAGTAGGACGTTATGCTTCATTTTAATACATGATCGATTTTGATGTTGTGCTTTTATTTTTAGAAAAGAAGAATTAAAAGATGTCAAAGAAACAGAAACAGAAGCCTGTAATTTTTTATTTACAACTACAAAAGAGGACAGTGATTATGATGATAGTAACGGCGAAGATTTAGATAATTCACCAGAATCTGAATCAAATAAAAAGACAACTGAAAAGCTACCAAACCCTCTTTTGGGGGATGTGCAAACGTCTTCGGTGTTCATTAATCCTTTTAAACAAGCAGAATTAGACAAGCAGTCTGTGTTAGAGAAACATGTTCAAATGACAGAGAAACGGAATTTATCCAACAAGAAAGTTTGTTTCAAATTCAAAAAAGGAAAATGTTATAAGGGCAAGAGCTGTCGCTTTTTACACGACATAGACACAGTTAGAGGCACAGTGTATAATTCTAGTGAAGACTCTAGTAATCATATCCCTGGTGCGGCTATGCAAAGGTTTATTGAAGAACCTGTGGATGATGATAATTATCTATTGAATGCAAAACGTAAAAAGAGACATGGTGTTAGTGATCATTTGATTCCTCCGAAGAAGGCTCTGTTGTCATTAGAGGAACAAAGAAGCAAAGAAAGACCTTGGACAATGAAAAAAAAGAAAAATTAGTGGACAGCTTAATTTTTTTTTTTCAAAAGCAATAGTGATGATAGTATAAGGGTATGATTGTAAGCTTACATATTTGTAGCTCAATCAAATATTCGCAAAATGGCATTGGTTCTTGAACAATTGACAAATTGCAAAAACTGTCAGCTCAAGGCTTCTAATTTTTTTATAGTCTTTATTTCTGTCACTTTAATGGATCGTCTAAGGAGGTTCTTCAACAAGTGAGTTCTATCAAACAAAGATTATCTGGTATCCTTTTCGTTCGTTCGTTTCTGGAGTTTTACGTCCACTTCCACCTAAGGTGATATCGTAGACAATCTGGTATCCAGACAGGGAAGCAATTTATAGATCTGGTAAATTGTGAAATGGTGTTGAGTTGAGGTGTAAACGCAGCATACATCTTTTGTGGTTGCTAGAATTTGCCTCTGTGGTTGAATCAAAACTTGATGCTCAAGCATTAAAGGTCACTGGAAAAGCATCATAAATTGTTTAAAAAATGCAAGTAATTATGTCAATATATCCTTTCCATACGTATGACACGAACCCGAATGTCAATATTACCTGCAACAGGTAAATTTCAACGTTAGTAATTTCTGCCGTTCTCCATGAGTAGTCGTAACTTTCCGTCACTAAACAATCTTTAACATTATATTGGTCCTTCTGCTCATAGAAATATAGACTAGAATATGAGCAGAAGGACTAAAATGACGTCACAGATTGTTTATTGACGGAAAGTTACAACTACTCACAGAGAACAGCAGCAATTGCTAACATTGAAATTTATCTGTTGCAGGTAATATTGACATTCGGGTTCGCGTATGGAAAGGATATGTTGACATAATTACTTGCATTTTTTTTTTTTTTAAAAATTGAAGCTTTTCCGGTGACCTTTAAGAATTGGGGTATGACTATGAGTATCATAAGCTTATCCATGTTAAGCTCTGATTCCCTTAATATCCTTGAGAACTCAGTGACGTCAGTCAGTGTCATTCTATAGGATGGTTCACAGAGGTTTACCAGTAAATTTGATCTCATTTATAGCTAAATGACACTAGTTAGATTTTCTTTACTATACATGTAGCAATTGCCATTTGTTTATAGTTTATTCATATTGTTAAATAAGCACAACCTGGAAATACATGTATGTGCAGTCTGAAATATTAATACTTATTTCAACTTGAATCAGCAAAGTAAGACACACTTGGTGGGACGTTATGAGGGTATATATATATCAGAATTATTTATAAACAAAGACCTGTATTCTACATGTTCTATTTGAATCAAGCACTTTCTTAATATTAACAAATAGTAATGGCAAGAGATTTTTTCCCCAATTCTGGAACTGCTTATTTAAAGGGTGTAAAGCTCTAACTCAATATTATCAAGAATTGATGTTGTTATCTTACCCTGATATCCAATATTTAAACATGTCTTAATGCAAGAGCTGCCTATTGTAGGTCTTTCTTCAGGCCTGAAATGTTATATAAATTATCAATTAGACATTAATTAACTTACCAAGACCATAATCAACTCTTGATGCCATATCAAATGGCAGCGATATAATAGATTTAAATACATTTTGTGGTCGATGTGGTTTCCGTAAAATTGGATGATCAAGACTCTGTTTATGATCATAACAACGGTAGTAATGACAATCGAGGCTAGACCATACTAATGTCCAAAATAAAGTATACACTGTGCATTTCTTCCTGCTTCAAACAAAGTCGTTTTCCATTATATGTGGTATTTGGGTACAATGTCCATTTGTTTTGCCTTTTATTTGCTTAGAAATATTGAGTTTGGATGCACGAGACATGTTCAGTGTAGTTTTATAACATTTTTTTTGATTTAAAAAAAACCTAGTCATATTTTTAGTGTGTATACTTTCTTTTGGACATTAGTATATAATTGTATTGCCAATATCGAGGCTCTGGGTGAAATAATTTGACTAAAATTTTCAACATATTCTCTTTTCATTATCTATTTTTTACCTATCAGCCCTTTATATACTCTTACCTAATGCCGCTTTAAGAGTTAAAGACACTGAACAATTTTAACTCTTTAGCCCACAAGCGTCATTTGTAATGAAGTACGACATGTACCTTTAGGAACGAGACTAAATGACAATGTGTAGATGAAATGTCAAACCCTACTGGTACCAACAAAACTGATTAGAAATTACAATAAAACTTTTTAAAAATTGAAGGTTTACATCAGCTCATTACCCCTTTAGCATCCAAAGAATAGAGATATAGCTCCTTTAATAACAAATATATTGGCCATGCTCATATTCTGGTTCAAATGTACATGTAGGCAGATTTATAGTTTGTTTAGTCAATGTTAGATAAAATGCCATGTAATAGTGAGATTGCAAGTTTTCCACTCACATTACCTGCCTGTATTACACTTGTATCAAACAAGGGTTAGCGTTTTAGTTTAGCTGTTTGAAGATATTAGTGGATTGATTCTGAAATCACTCTTTGCATGTACATGTAGGTAGAGATACATTTTATTATTTAGAACATATTAGAGAGTGTTTTTTTTATAGGCTATGTCTGTTGTTGTTTCAGATATCTTAAATAAAATATTGTTAAGAAAATGAATGTGTGCCCACTTTGTAGTCTATATTAAAAAGTTTTATGGTTGTTATTTTGGTGACCAAAATAAGTTTTAAAAAAACCCAAAAAAAACAGCGGCTGCCAGGCAGGATACGCCCATATTTTGAAAGAGATGGATAGAGAACAAGCTAAACAACAAGCGGTTGCCATGCAAGATAAACCCTCATTTTGCAAGAGATGGACAGAGAACAAGCTCAAAAAAAAAAAGTGATTTTTCTTACAATAAAGGGCCATAATTCAGGAAGTTACGATCCAATATGCATGAATATTGAAAAGAAACAAGATCTTTGGGTTATAAACATGTATTTCAAGTTTCATCAAAATATACTGATCAAAATACAGATCTATATTTCATTTCATTTTTTAATACTTTTGATGGCCTACACTACATGAACGGTTGTAGTGGAAGGTCACGTTAGAGGTCATACGAGCGGCTGTTGACCCTATGACAGCAGTTTCATGCACATCATGCCATAATCTAACCGTTTCATTGGCTAATCCCTCGCATCATCCAGAATGTGGGTTATAGGATCTGTGTTTTAATCAGAGCTGTGACCAGTGACCCCTCTTAACTTTACAGAATCTTGTGCATTACAAGTAGGGTTGTTTGTCCAACCATGTGGGTTTCCTCTGGGTCCTCCAGTTTCCTTACACTGCTAATTCGAATTATTGAAATATATTGTACCATGTTAATCCCGAAATGACATAGTTTGTGTCAATTCGACGATTAACCCCATTTCTTTCTCTCACAATCTTATAGAGTTATCACACACCTATAGCTAATTCATCAACATCAAAAAATTACTAACAATTTAACAGTATTGGATTTTATTTCTGTTAAAAATACATATCCAAGTCAGGCCATCTGATAACCATGAACTAGCACCTTATAGATAACTTAACATTACCAGCAATTTATCTAGTATCTAACATTACTAGCAATCTCACCTTATATCTAACATTACTTAGGAGATAAACACTTCCTGTTTCACATTTAGAGGGGTGTTATTGTCCAATAGACATGCCCTGAGATCATTAGGACCCAAGACGCGTTCTAATGTAAAATCTCAGGACATGTCTATTGGACAATAACACCCCTCTAAATGCGAAACAGGAAGTGTTTATCAACATTGTAACATGCTATTTTAGCATTTTAAAAGAAATTACTAAAACGGAGGGGTGTTATTAGCCAATTGACCAATCAAAACGCAAGATTCCCCCTTAAGCATGTTACAATAGCCATTTGACCGTATATCAAACATTACTAGCAATTCCACCTTATATCTAACATTACTGGCAACTCCCCTTATATCTAACAATACTAGCAATTCACCATATATCTAACATTACTAGCAGTTTCTCCTTATATCTAACATTATTGGTCATGTCCACCTCGTATCTACACATTTAACATTACTAGCCATTTCAACTTATATATAACATTACTTACTAGCCATTTCAACTTATATATAACATTACTTACTAGCCATTAACCATATATATAACATTACTAGCCGAATCCAACTCAAACTTCTCTAGTGATCAATAGAAATGACTAGTATTACTGATTGTTGGACTCTCATTTCAGTCATAATTGCCAGTTGTGGCTGGCTGGCTGACTAGAAAACTTAAAATACAATAAATACAATTAAATTTTTATGGCACTTAAATTGACTAAGAGATAAGTTCCCCGGTCAGCCAATTTCACTGCCAGTCAGTTTAGTAGACTGACAAATCTGACTGAAATGTGAGGCTATGTTGGAACTCACATTTGATAGACCCAGCATCCCCTCTTGCCACCAAAAGTAATCTGCCCCATTAAAACCCATGTGTTATTGTTTAGAATTACAGGCTTAAGATAGGTTTCCACTAAATACATCCCTTCACCAATTACTGTATATATAGACACAACTATTTATCTTGTATACAAAAATTAAAAAGGCATAATTATGCACTTGTCATAATTTTTTTCCAAATACAAAAATTAGATCTGATGTTAATTTTCATATAAACAGGAGTACAGTAGAAGTTTTCTAAAATAATTACCCTAAAATACATTTACATGTTATTCTGAAAAATTCTTGATATCATTGGCATTTGACTGATTTTCAGAATCCAACATTACCCATTCTGCCACACACATTCTAATATAAAAATATTTCATACAAATTCCATTCAGTTATTTATTTGTTAATACTGTGTTAATATAATACTTGACATTTAGAATATACAGATATTATTGATACAATATTTTAGAAAATATTAGTACTCTTTGGCTTCCAAATAAAATTCACATTATAGGGTATACTTACACTTCAGTAAAATTATGGTATACTATATTTTCAAACATCACAGAAGTGTCAAGAAAAAAATTACATCACAAAAATAGAACCACCATGTACATGTATGCATTATATGTACGATTATAGGCTGCAGAAAAGTAGGATATTAAACCCGATTTCATTTTGTAATTTGCCTGATTGAAGCCCTTTTCCGCAAGCAATTTGTCCATGTGCATCAGGCTCGGTGTCTGGTTAAAAGAGCAGGTTACTTTCATTTTCAAATCTAACTGGCGAAATTAGTGTCCCGTTAAAGGTGACAATTTTTGAAAGAGTTGATACTTTAAAACCAATTTCATACAATATGGAAATATATCTGTCATTATTATCATATTGTTGTGTGGACCATGAAATCAGTAGTGAAACATTTTTGTACGTAAAAATAAAAATCCAGGATTCCCTTTAACCCAAACAAAATGGCTTTGAACTTCAATTACAGTAATACAAATTTGAGTTAATTTATAAGATATATAAATATATGTATTATCTAATAAAAATATATATAATAATCTGTAAACATATGTATATTTATTTAAGCACAAAAAAGCATTCATCTATATATATACTGCACAAATATTTAAGATAAAAGCAAAACCGCAAATTGCACCAAAAATCACATCAACAAATATAACACACTTTGACCAACAAATCTTTTAATATTGCATCAGCCCTCATTCAATCTCAGCCCATCTTTTGATTACAATTCATGACAGCTATTTAATTTAGGGACCATTGTAAAACTTCCAACACTTGCATCCAAAAGAATAAACTGTGGAACTGGGTGGGTGGGTTGAATGAAATCGCAGACAGAAAATGATAAATTAAATGCTGAATCATTAACGAAAATACATCAACATATTTATACTCTATCGCCACAAATGGGCAGGTGGATTTGATCTATCCACAGGTTATTTGTTGGACGCAAATGTTGACATTTTGCGACAGTTCTAAATTTAGTTTTATTTATTATGGAAGCAAAAGATAAACCACCAGCTACAACTACTACTTTCTATTTATTTGTAAATGAGTTTTGTTATTTGGAAAATTTATAAGATATGTGAGGTTAAGATTATGCATGTAATATAAACATGTTGAGACCATTTGAAATGTAATTAATTTGAAATACATGCATTCTTGTATCCAGTCAATCACAGCTCTTGGTTCGGTGTTAGCAAGTGGAAGAATCTAAGTCAGGATACAAGAATGATATACATGCTAACTATGACTGTCTTTTCAAAAGAAGCCTATTTGGCAAGAAATAAATATGTCTGAATTTGAATCTATAAGGAGATAAACACCTCCTGTTTAGAATTTAGAGGACTGTTATTGTTTATTTAATAGAAGCCAAGATTTAATATAATGCAAGCGTTATTTTCTTGGTTTACAGTATGATATATCAGCGGTAATCCCTAATCACCGGAGCTAATCAGAACGAAGAAAAGTTGATCTGAAAACATTAAATAAACCATACAGATATAAAATGACATTACATAATAACTTTATCTACACCTTAAACATCAGCTGCCTTGTGGGCCACAGTCGGTACTGAAGCAGTACACACACTGTACATAAAATAATCAACATCAATATATATACGTAACATATAAAGCAGATCTATATTTCACCTGTACTGGATCCCGTTTCATGGTATTATATATAAATTACATGTACTGATAAGTTCTACTGTTCTTCATGATATATGCAGAGCTGAGGTGCTGGGGTCTACCCCCCCCCTCCCCCAAAGTCACCTCTTTTTCTTGGTTTATCCCTGCTTTCCAATATTCCTGTATGTTAAGTCTGTAAGTTCAAGAGCAGTCCCAGATTGCAATTACTAGATTTACTTACTGGAGTAAGTATCTACAGTAGGAATGGTCTTGATAATAGTGACAACCATTTACTAATAAAACTTTGACAAGTACGATTTGGTTATCCAGGCATTCATTATCAAGCAAACCACACACTGGTTACTCGAAAAGTATCAGAGTGATTCACAACACTAAGATAATCATTTCTAAGAGTTTTTCACACTGAATTAACCCACTTTATTCACAAAAATATATCTCAGGATATATTTTTTTAAATTAGAGCCCTTTTTTGGGAATTAGTATAATTTTCAGACATTACATGATAAATTTTAGCCAAACTGTGCATCACTCTCATTAATATATTACAGTCCCAGACACCTCTGTATATGTTCGGTAGACTTACAAGCAGATGTAATTTATATACACGACATAAGATTGGACCCTGACAATTAACATATATGTAACACAATTCACTACATAAATATTACAAGTAAGTATTCATATCAGATACTGGCAATTTTCATTGGTCAAGTTCCAGTAGTCCCAGGGTGAATAACTATGGAAATGATGTAATTCCAAGACACCAGGCTTTCCATATACTGGTAATAAACATTTCATTGAAATTCTAATAACAGTTTGAAAATATGGTTTTAATTTTCGGATTTACCTTCTCTAATGCTTTTTGTTTATAAAATGACAACATTGACATATTTATTAAGTTATTTTCAAGAGCTGAATTTTGTCAAAATTTTCTATATTTTGCAAATTTTCCTATTTCTATGGTAAATGCACAAAATGTAAAACATTGCCTGGAACAGCTGGGACTTGACCAATATTTACATGTATTTTGTAAAGGCAAATAGAACAAGAAAGAAAGTAATTTCACTACTAATCTTAATTGGTACCGAAAATACAAAATAGATGCACTTCTTAAGAATTATTAATATCAAAAATTATAGACTGTGTACCCACCTGTCTAGTTAATGTATAGACTAACACTAGAAATATTGTTTTATCTTAAATAAAATTTTTGTTGAGACATTATGTAAGATAAAGCAATATTTATGCGAGGCTACACATTACCTAGACACCCACGGGTACAACGTACATCCACCTCAGTACACAGCCTATTATTAATAAGTACTGGAAATTACTTTATCCACAAACATTTTAAAATAATTTTCATGAGTTATTTGAAATATAATACAGGACCTGAATCAACATTGAATGAATATGAAAAAAAAAAAATAAGAAGGCACAAAATTTTTGATATTTTGTAACAGTATTTTCAATTATTCTGTCATTCTTGAATAAATTCTTGGTTTAACAATAATTCTCTCTTTCATGAAACTTCTAAAATATCAAATCACATTGTTTCTATTTTTAATATTCTTGAAAAGATGGTATTTTGTAACAGTATTTTCAATTATTCTGTCATTCTTGAATAAATTCTTGGTTTAACAATAATTCTCTCTTTCATGAAACTTCTAAAATATCAAATTACATTGTTTCTATCTTTAATATTCTTGAAAAGATGGTAGCTACATGTATATTATGTTGTTATATAGAAAGTAAAATGTTATTCTATATTATTTTGCCATCGGTAATCGTAAAAATACCTTGTGCAAAAATTCCTTCGATTCCTTGTAATTGCATCATTTTCATTGTAAAGAAGTTAAAAATCTATGAAGTTAATATCTATAAAAATTATGTAAATCTGTTAGGCTTCATTTTCTCATCTTCTCGTTAACAACTAGAAATCACATGGCTGGAATAATTTACAGATTGCCTCGATCAGCTTGGTCTGCTTCTATAGCTTCAAACAGAGATTTAAAATTCCCAGCACCAAATCCCTGAAAAATAACCAAATCATGTAAAACTAAAAGAAGCAGCGTTAGTTGTGATCTTCCCGTCTAACATTTTATCAAGGATTTTACAGAACAGACAGAATGTAGTGAAAGCAACAAACACAAACATTTACCAATCAGACAGAAATCTTAGGTCCTATGTACACATTGACGTGCACCCAGAAGAACCCTTGATAGTTGGAATTCAATATAAGAGTAAGTCGTAGTGGATCAGAAAACACTCTAATCCAGGTATCATTTAATCTTGTGTATCTAGCACTAATTTCTTTCACATTCGTTTAATATCCAATCTTTGTTTAAAAATTCATAAAAACTGTTTAAAATCACCATAAATCATTTAATTTGTACTTCTGTCCAGTTTAAAGCTGACCATTTAATTTTGATAATGAGTGTCCAATTTACAAGTGTTTAATTTCTCAATCACTGTTAAAAAATAAACAACCCAATTGATTAATGATGTATAATGATTAAATTTTGAACAGTAGTCAGGAAATTAAATACTTGTAAATTGAACACTCATTATCAAAATTAATCAGTCAGCTTTAAACTGAACACAAGTACAAATTAGATAATTTTGGGTGAATTTAAACGATTTTTACAAATTTTTAAACAAAGATTTAATATTAAACGAATGTGAAAGAAATTAGCGCTAGATACACAAGATTAAATGATACCTGGGTTACAGTGAAAGCAGGATGTTAAACTCTATTTCATTTTGAATTCAATGAAAACCCACCGGTGCGTTTCATTGATTACATACAATTCAATTGTCATTCCATAATCGCAAGAACCAACCTAGATTGCTCCATAACACAGAATTGCAATGATTATTACCTGATGGTTGTTCCTCTGTATGACTTCCAGGAATAAAGTTGGTCGATCTTGCATAGGTTTAGTAAATATTTGTAGTAAATAACCATTATCATCAAAATCCACTAGTATATGAAGTCTTTGTATCTGTATCATATCAAAGGAATGTATATTAATACAATTCACCTAATTCCTAGTTCTCACATAACATTTGAACCCAATAAGTTTGCCAAGTTGTTTGGATGGGATGGAAACCGAGGTTCTGTGTAAACATTGGCATGCACGTAAAAGAACCCTTGACAATTGGAATTTGAAATAAGGATAGGCTGTAGCCCCTTTAATAAATTAATTAGAGTAAAACATGGCAGTCTTTATTCTCACCTCATCAAGATTTTCCTTGACTTCTACTTTTGAATTCTTTAATTGATTTCGTAGATTTTTATAATAAGTGGCAGGAATTTCCAGAAATTTCATTCCTCTAGCTTTAAGATTGATTATCTGAAGTAAAAGATTCAAATATATTATTAATATTTATTATCGAAAGGAATAATATAATTGGACTAGAAAGAGAGAGGGTTTTAACAGCCACTTGACACAAACTAGGTCATTTCGGTATTAACATATACTTAAATTTTACTTAAATAATTCACTTGCACTTGGGCATCTGTAGCAGTGGAAAGAACTGAGGGACCCAAAGAAAACCCACAAGGTTGGACAGGTGACCCTACTCCTTGTCATGTACAACCAGGGAATCGAAACCATGCCAGTTGACTCAATGACAGACCTTACGATCTAAAACACACACTTTAGTAAAGTACTAAAATAAAAAGTCATTCAGAAAAAAATAATAAATTTGCACGAGAAAATTACTAAAAAAACAATACTGAGAATTGAATAAATGAGATTGAATTAAAATAGGTGTAAATGCGCGATAAACAATTTTTCACACACACACACACCCGGTCCTTTCATCACACTCTTTGAAATGCAAATAACCTTATTTCTACTCAATACAACTTCGATAAAACTTGAAATAGATGTATTCATCATCAAAGTCACGTATATAAGTGCAAACATCAGTGCAATCAATGTATAGTTAAGGCCTGATGCATAGATCAATGAAAATACAATTTATCATAACTGAATTGAACCATTTTTGGACTGATATTCCCATTAAAGATTAAACTTTCACAAAATTGTAGTTTGCAAGGGATTCCTATAGCACTAAATGATGCATCAAGTCTTTATAATTAGCATACTGGAATGTCTTTGGACAAATACAATAAATGTACTTCTATTACCAATCTATCAACTATTACTAACACTCTACCCAAACATCAATGTCATCTGCACATACCGTAATCTGATTGGATTATCAAACCTGAATGTCATCTGCAGATATATGTTATTAACGGACCGCATCCTGATAGGTTTATCATTTTGAAATGCAATAACTATATTTTTAGTGATTCAGATTCAACTAGAAATAAACTTTTATATCCATCTCTCATATATATTTGAACTTATTTAATTAATCTATTACAGTTAGATTGGTCGTTTTAAACTTACAGATGTTATTATGTCGTTGGTTCTCATGGCGATATGCTGGACACCTGCACCACCATTATAATCACAGTATTCCTGAATAGATAAAATATCATTATCTAATATAGTTTTAAACATACATTATGCAAGAACCAAATCTGCCTATTGCAGATCTTTCGTTAGGCCTGAAATGTTATCTGAATTATTAATTAGACATTAATTAACTTATCCAGACCATATTCATCTCTCGATGCCATCGCTAGCCTGCGATATTAAGCGGATTGGAATACATTTTTTTTAAAAATAATTAAATCAATAAATGGATAATCGAGGCTTTGTATTTTATAGTACTGACTTTAGTAATGATGATCGAGGCTAGACTAAAATTCAAAAGCTAATATCTTGATACAAAGTGCAGCAATTTGACTGAAATTTTCAAAATATTCTATTTACGTTATCTATTTTTTAACTATTATAGCGAGAAGTGACAACTCTTTATCTAATCTCCCATAATGCCTCTTTAAGCTAGTTTTAATAGAAACAAGAGGCAAAAGGGCCATAATCATCCATAAGTTCAGCAAATGCATTGCATATGTATTAAGAAATTTTTATCATTGTTTATTACTATTTGAAGGCACCACTACATACATAAGCTATACCTCACCATATGCATAAGCAACACAAATTTGTTAGGTCAAAGCCTGCCAGTGTTGTGAACAATGTTTTGTTTACAATTTGAACTAAAAGCTTTAGAGGTCAGCAACCAAGTATTCTTTGTTGTAAAATCTTAAACCCAACCCTCCCTCCTCCCCGCCCCCCCCCCCCCCAAAAAAAGATAGGAGACAAATAGGTGTCTCAAAGAACAAAATTCAAATTAGTGTGGTTTTTGATGTGTGAATTTCTTCTACCTGAATTTGACTCTTTCTCTTTCCATTAGCTGGTTCATTAATTGGCAATTTAATTGTTTCTTCATAGTTAGTGACAACAATAGATCTAAGAGAAGAAAATTCTGTGTGTATCTGACTATCATCAACCGACCAGAATCTATGAAACATTAAATTCTTCTCATACCTGTCAAAAAAAAAATGAATATAGTTAACATTAGACTGGTGTAAGTTTAAATTTTAACGAGATATTACGGACTGAGCTCTATAAGCTTATTTGTTTGGCTTATTATTAAACCTATTTATAGTCCAAGAAGTGAAATAAATCGACTGAACTACTGTCCAAAATGGGTTGAAATGCATTGTAGATACACTAAATCTCCATTACAATTGATGTTCTATATATCATATCATATGTATACCAACTTTAGGCAACACAAATAAAATAACTTGTTTCTCGGGCACCGCCCGCACGCAAAATTGGTTGCGCGTGCAGTCTATTTATTAGTCTTGATGAAAAAAAAATAAATATGTAACGCCCGCCCGCACATCGACAAGCAAGTCGTAAAAAAAATATCCCGCATGTACCTACATCCGCCATACATGTATATCTATTCAAATGTATTAAAACTGATTCAGATGAACATGCTGTCTTTTTTATCCGAACAATGGCGAAGTTTGGCAGATTTGCCTTTTTTATTGATATCGAAAGAACCTCCATTTTGTATCACGTGATATTAATTACCTCCCCTGATAAACTAGAATTTGATTCGTGTTAAAAGTCATTGGCGACAATATTTCAATCATTCGATCGTAATCGGCTCATTATTGCCGGCTTCAGTCGGTCCTTGTTTGGAAAATCCTATTGATAAAATAATGAACCGTAGAACAGGTTAATTAATTATAGCTAAGAATACGATACGATGACGATAGTCGTCATAATGCATACCTTAGAATCTGGGTCATTATTAGCACATTTACGGTAGTTTCGATAATCCGGAAAATAATAATTGGATTACCGATTTGATGGTTTTACTGACCAGTTGTTAGTTAGATTTAAATAGTCATTCAATATAAACACCGGATAGAACACCGAATATCCTGAGAAACACACCGAATATCCCAAAAACAGTATTTCCGGCAATCTCCAATACCGATGACACGGTGTGACATGCATTGGTTGGAATTCGGTAAATAATTATAAATAAACCGGCGATACTAGATTTAGTTTTAAATACTGCTTACCATGATTATTATTTTTGATACACCTGGTGAAAGAGGCTTAGTTTTTAAAAATATTGTTGTCTTTATGGAGGGCTATTACATAGTCGTATGGAATTTTATTTTAAACCAATTTCAATTATGTGAATTAAATATGGAAAATTATTTTCCTTTCAGTCAGTGTTCAGTCTCAGTGTTTTAGTAGACTTGATTTTGGGTTTATGTTTTAAGTATGTACAATAAAGTTGAATATAACGGAAAGCAAAAACGTAAACAAGTAATGACTTTCTCATTTAAAAAAAAAAAAAAGAAAGACCGCCCTCCCGCCCCAACAATTTTCAGCAATAGCCAAATTTTATTTTGCACCATCAATGAGTAAAAAAAAAAAAGAAACCGCCCTCCCTCCCTACAGTTTCAGCTGTCAGTTGCCCGAGAAACAAGACATTTATTTTGTGTGGCCTTAGTAATGATGATCGCGGCTAGGCTGAAAATTCAATCGATAAAATCTTGATTCAGAATGGACCAATTTGACTGAAATTTTCAGCAAATTGTCTTTACATTATCTAGTTTTTAACTATTATAGTGAGAACTGCCAGCTCTTTATCTAATCTCCCATAATGTATTTTTAAGCATTCACAGTATTAGCAATATGCATACAAATTGAATCTCAGAAATATCATTTGTGTTCAATATTTACAAAGATAATTATGATGATATAAACAAGCCAGTGCCACATTTCAATGTGGGCGTATAAAAATGGTAACTTACCATTCCACAGCACTAACCAGAGCATCATTAGGCTGATTCCCTACCAGATGATCTATAGCTTGTAGTCCAATCTCTGGTCTGTAAGTATAGTAATACAATATTAACAATTAATATACAATTTGAGAAAGATATGATCTCATACATGGTTCATTTGAGACTAACAATATGGCCTGGCCTAGCAGCAAAGCTGTCCATGCTAAATCTAAAATCATTGTCAATAAATCTCACAGGACAAGTTTTAAAAGAAACGAAATGAAATGGGGTTTAACGTTCTACTGATTGGGCTAATGAAGACAGGCATACGTCATACAGTGTGTTGTGCGCAGAGCGGCACTACAGCCTACACTTATTTCATATTCCAACTGTCCAGGGTCCAGAGTTCATTATTTTTTTGTCCAATCGGATTGATAAGACACTGTTCCTTGTCCGGTCCCCCGTCTTGCAGCACTGATACAATGCGACCATCTCGGAAAATCCTGAGGAATATTCTCAGCTAAAACCGGGAGCGAACCCGAAACCTCAAGGCTAGCGTTGTTGCAGAGAAGAAGTGGCTGCTTGAATAGACTCTACTGTATATTAGTAAAACTTACAGTTTAGTTAATAACGGATCTTTATCTTGTAAAATTTTAAAACCAGGTAGAAACACTCCTTTATAATTTGATCTATCAACAAATGTGTGAGTTGTATCACCATAAGTTTTAATGGTTGCCATGCGAACAGTTCCATTTTCATCGGTTTCTTCATATGGTTCATTTACTACAACAGCACCCCTCTCTACAGCTCTCTACAAAATAAAGTCTGAAAATTACTTAAAAGAAATGGAACAGTGAGAATGAAGTTTCCTGCCTAAATACAGAAATAAATAGATGACAGTCATCAATTACTACTCGCACATATAAATCATTGAGAAATCAAATTGCCCATAACTCGGCCTAACACTAGCAGAAAGTGCTCATCAGTGAACTCGGTCCAGACATTCACCTAATGACACATATACACCCAGTTTGAAAATTCTACCTCTATTAGTAGTAGATTTATTGTGTTCCAAAAGGTGTGACAGACAACCTCATTATAATAATCCCCTGCTTTCTCTGAAAGGCAGAAGACAATAAAGTATACTTCAAATTAAGGCCTCAGCTATTACATCTAACAGTTGGTCTCACTTTAGAATTCATATAAACCCAAGAAGATAAATCTATTAATAATGTGTGGTTTTCATTATTACAATGCACGGTACTTATTCTTCCAACCAGATTTCATGTTCATCTAGTTTACCTTAAAGATGGCATCTAAATCAACAACTTCAAAAGCGACATCTTTAGCTGCATCACCATGTTTCAGCAGGTGTTGTCCAAAATCTGTATTAGTAAATATAAATAAAACATGAAAATAATAAATGTTATATCTATCTTCACATTTCCATAGAAAACAGTTCCCACAAGTTTGAAACAAATGGTTCACAACTGACCTACAGTGCATTAAAAACATTCTTGATTGTGGTTAAAATAACATATTAGATTAGATTGATAGCAGGTGTTAATTTCATGGGGCAAGCTCTATATGATTAAATTTTTGTTTAGAAAGATAACGCAGATGTCAGTTTGTTTACTACTAACTTTTGTTTCATTTTTGGCTTATCGATGAACACAAAATTGGTAATATGTAAATAGTGACTTTATCTACAGACATAAAATTTCTATGGTATTCCATAAAAAATATTGACGTACATGAAGTAAAAAATTCACCATCCATACTGTAATCAACACATTGAAAATGAAGCAATGAACTGGACTAATTAAGACGTGCATATGCTGTACCATACAGTGTGCATTGTGGGTAATTTTGCTCGGATAGCGGCACTATGGCCTACTCTTATTTCAAATTTCGAATAGTCATGGTTTGATTTATGTACAGATCAAAGTGTAAACGGGACCTTGGTAATCATGTCATCCAAATGCCTAGATGCTTGTAGGGGTCTTTAGCAGTGGGAGGAAACCAGAGGACCTGGAAATCAAACACCAGGTTGGACAGGTGTCTATACCCCTTGTCATGTACAAGAGGGGAATCGAAACCACGCCACTTGACTCAATGACAGACCTTATGATCTAACGTGCATTAACCATTCTGCCACCCACCCCACCCCTCGAATTGTACACATACATAACCATAGAAATGAAAATTACCCGGTTTGTCTCAAAAGGACCAAATTGTGATAACGAGACATTAAACCCCATTCCATTCCTAACAAAAGATTTTATTTAAAAAAATCGATATAAAAACAAACCTTCTGGTTGAAAAGGTTCCAACATGCTCGCAAATACATAGATAATCTATGAAAAATACAAAATACAAAATCATAAATAAGAATAAGCATTTATTACTATCTGGGAGGATTGTAAGATAGTTATTTATATGAGCATCAACATTTTCAATAATAGAGTTTATATACTATTGAAATTTACTATAAAAAGATAGTACTAAAAAAAGATATATATAAATAATATATAATATATGTACAAAACAGGTAAGGAAATTGCCATATATCTACCTGTTGAGCAAATAAATGCCATAGTAACTGGCAACAGTAATAATTTATTCTAATCTTTTTGTAATTATTACACTCCATCAGAATTTGATTAGGAGCAACAGAAAGAGTAACATATGTTTAGTTATTTATTACATAATTACCTTGTTTTGTCTGACAACATGTGCTGCTATTTTACGACTACCTGTTTCAAGACCTTTATATGCCAGTGATTCAAATCCCATACGAGTGCAGTAATAAGATGCTGCCTGCAAAACACAATTATTATCAATTTTAAATTAAACATATTATTTTTTTTTTAAACAACATAGAAATGGGTTTCAATTAAGTAAACCAGCGCTTTATAGTTTCGTAAAAAAAATTTTTTTTAAACTAAACAAGTCATTTTTTTTAACAACATGGAAATGGGTTTCAATAATGTAAACCAGCCCTTTATCATTTTGGAAAAAAGAAAATCTCTGAACAATTTCAGTAAATTAAATATACATTATGTAAAATTTAGATAAAGAGCTAGTCTTTCTTGCTATAATAGTTCAAAGGTAAATAATGAAAAATGAACATGTTGAAAATTTCAGTCAAATTATTTTATTCTGGGTGTTAGAAGTCTTGACTAGATAGTCTCATTGTCAAGTACAATTGCTACGATAATAAACAACATCTTGATTATCCATTTTATTGTTAAATTATTAAACAACGAAGGTGTTTTAATCCCTTCAATATCTAAGCCATCTGATGACCCAGAGAATTGATTATGAGCTTGCTTTTTTTGATTTGGGTGAATTCATCACCAAAAATATAAATGTAATTTATTTTGAATAACATCATATAGAGCAAGGTAGTTTGCTTGAGCATTCCCATCCTTAGTATTTCGAGAATTTTGAGAAATATTTATTCTGTTCCATTTATTAAAATTGCAAATGTTTATTTTAGTCTTTGTGTACAAATGTATATCAAATATGTTCAACGGAACAGACCCGCATTATAACAGAATAGTATGCTAATTTTTGAATATGGTGGCAGAGATATATTCTCATCATGTAGTTCTCTGTGTGCAGAATGATATATACTTTGGCTATTCATACAGTATGTTACCCTTCACGGTACAGGGATTATGGACTAATTATGCATATATGAACCATTAAATATAACTGACACAGTAATTGCTGACAGTTAAGAGAGAATAAACCAAGGTTACTCATGTATGTCAGTCATTCATTATGTTATTATATGAGTCTATCAGCACAAGCATAAATCTAATAACAATGTCTGTTTTGATTTACAACATTCCGAACCCCCCCAAAAAATTTAGGCTACATATAAGGTATCAACATTTCATATCACTGATCCAGTTCTAAACCAGTGGGTCACAAATGTTGGGTGGGAGAAATATGATACATGTATCTAATGCCAATTATAATTTGTTCAGATATTTCAAATGCCAGTGATTATTAAATAATTCCACAGGCATACAGGATAGATGGTCAATCATGTAGGTAGTTCACTATACCGGTACATGTAAGAGCATTCAATTAATCAGATTTAAAGGAGCTAAATCGCTAACATTTGGGACCTAGAAATTGACAAAAGTGGGTCGCAATGCATATAATACTGTAATATGAATGTATATAAACTGATTTACATTCAATGGTTTCCGTTTTTACTCCAATTTCAAATCAGTTATGTTCGGCGAAATAAGCCAGCAGTCTCAAGTGAGTGCAAATTTCTAGCGTCTGGTTATTCCAGTCTACATACACCGTTTGATTTGGTGCAATGTGTCTAACCTCGTCCCTCGAGTCTCTTGATACAACTGGGGCTGAAGCGCATTATGGTACACAATTCGTGTACCAATGGTAAAATGTTTATTTTGTCTTAAATATTGGATATCAAAAGCCCATCTTTTTCCGGTAAGATCACAACATCAATGTTGATTTAAACCGACAAATAAATCGTGTTTTCAATGTTGAAGATTTTGGATGATATAGAGTTAGAGACTTAGCTACTTTAAGTATCCATGTTAGTTTGATCAAACCAGACCCATACTAACTGGACCATACAAAAGTTATTCTGTCTATCTACAATTAGTTCCGCTTAAGAACAGGCACATACGAAGCCAAATGACAGACATTTTAATTTCTAGATCAACAATTTTATCGAAAAAACACTAAGTATATGTACTTGGAGAATTTTGGGAGAAGTATTTATTTAATAAAATAAAAACTATTTATTTCATCTTTGTTTGCATGGAAAAGTAAAACAGTTTTAAACCACCTTACAAAATAGTATACTAATTTTTGATATGGTGGCCATTTAGGACAGAGGTCTATTCTCAAAGTAGGTAGTTGTCTGTTGGTTAAAATTTTCAGTTATTTGATTTTTTTCATTTATCTGATATAGTTTTTGACCCACTTTCTGCACTTAAATGCATGCTTATAATCAAGTCAACAGAAATATTCAAAAAAACAAGATGGATTAAGGCTGAGGTGAGTACAAGGTTGTATGCACCTTGATTAAAAATAATTCAAAAAATAAATCTTATAAAATTGTCAATTATGAAATCTCGCACATGTTTAATAAACTAAACAAAGTCTGCCATTTCTTACATAACAACACACTGTCAAAAAGCTATGAACTGTTGAATTTCAGCATCTGTTTTATCTTTATAATCTTTATTAAGATAAACATGGAATAAACACTACAAAAAATCGACATGTACATACATAAATCTTGATGTTATAGATTATTATTATTCCTTATCTGAAGATAATAAACATGTAATCCTATTACTGAACATAATTATCTAGGTCAGCTTTACTATAATATATTAACCCAAAATATTGACATTGACATTTTTCTCAATGATACAGTAAAAAACAAGGAAACTGAATCAGAGATCTATAGCCAAATGCTTAACACATTGTCTATCAATCTTAATAAAGAGGTGTTGGAGGCAAACACAATATACACCAAGGGCCACATAAAAAAAATAATTTGATTTTCCATCAGGAATTCTGTAAAAATAAAAATTACTCTGCATCAAATTTAATTTTTTTTCAGTAAAAATATTGCAATTTTTTCTAAATTACTGTGAAGTAAAAACAAAAGACCTGTGTTATGTAATTTTTCATAAAACCATTGTAACACCATAGCCTTAAACATACTAGGATTAAAATGGTATGGGATGCGTATACCTAGTTTGTACCTTGGGTATATCTCAGATCCTAAATTTCAAACTATGTTATGAAAAAAATTTCATTCCAGTTAAGAAATAAGCTCAATTGCTCGAAATCTGCTTATTTTTTCAGAATTTAGGAAAATTAATATTAATTACCGGTACTTGTGTTTACAATACATGACTGCTTTTAAAATAAAAAAGTGACAAAGGGATTTCATAATAATATTCTGTCTATATAAGTTGAAAAAAATGGGATCTGGTGACAAATTCTCAAAAAACTGTATTTTCTCAAATTTATGTAGGCCCAAGATCTAGAAATTAAATGATTATGAATTTTGACGAAAAAAAATCAGAAATAAGCCACAAATATCATTACACTATGTCTATACAGGCAAAAATGGCTGTAACCTAACAGAAAAATGTTAATCATAATCGACAAAGATTAGAAACATGTAACTAATTTTAAAAGGCCTTAGCTTAGGCCTAATTATCAGTCTCATAATATATGATATTAAGTTAGCTTTCGAATTAGAAGTGTCATCAGGTTTAATTTAATGAGTCCAATTTATAACAAAATGTAAAGATCATCAATATTGACATTATGTAAAAACACAGCTATACAGAATTCATTATTAAATAAAAAATATACATACCTGTTTGGCATTACCAACCCAAAAGGTAACATGATCAAAGGAAACAAATCTACCGGACTCCGGCTGCAAATAAACAACAGTGCATCGATTAAAACTAGTAAACACACGTGCAACACGGTCAAGGTCAGCGATAAAGTCAACATAAACAAGCTTCGATATTTTGTACACAACTCTATCATCAAAAACAAAATGTCACCTACCTTGGGTCCTTTATCTGTGTACGTAGTCTGAAATAGAAATGAATCCAAGTGTTTATTTTAGAAAATTTGAATCAAATCACGGTGAAATTCGTAAAACTGAAGACCAAATATGAAAACTTACCATTTTCTCAGAAGGTTTGCCACAAATACACTTCTCGATTATTGAGTCTATTTTATAACCAAGGAATACTATTGGTTCACACCGCCAACATTTTGACTAATCGTCTTTTCGTATTACGATCACGCCTCCAGCATTATCCAATGAATGCCAAGATAAGATACACTCTCCTATTTGAAAGGTTAATGTCAAAGGTCAAAACGAGACACTACATTAATTATTTACTTTGAAAACGATGACAGCGAGTTGCACACACATTTACAAAAAAATCAACCAACAACATGGTATTAAATCTTTATGTGGAGCTACCCACCATCTCATTTTTTGGGCATACGAGTAGAGTGGGGAAAAATTAATGCATTACTTAATTGGGAAAACAAATTTTGCGTTCTATTAGTCGGCATAACAAATTTTAAGTGTCCGAAACATTAATTAAAAATTACGTCCTTTTAATTGAATGCGGCGAATTTGTACTGAATTGACTACAAATTACAACATTTTTCTAGCATCGATCATTATTTTGTTTTACCAATTTTTCGGGGATCGCAATAACATTGAAAATCTGTGTAATTTTAAACAGCAACACCACTCGTTACCCAGCTTTATTTGAGGCTTTTAATTAACATATCATAAAAACTTCATACATCAAAAATAGAACTCTGCACAGTGAGATTTTTTTCGAGCATCATCATTATTTATCAGGGTCGTACATTATAGATGCAATAGTTGTAGCCGTGATAGTTGTAGTTGTGGCTGGAGCATGACGGAGACAATCCAGTAGTGGAACCATTTCTAGGGCGTGCA
The DNA here is from genome assembly GCF_932274485.2 of Patella vulgata. Taxonomy (NCBI): domain Eukaryota; kingdom Metazoa; phylum Mollusca; class Gastropoda; family Patellidae; genus Patella; species Patella vulgata. The sequence goes on along the minus strand of NC_065884.2, from coordinate 59,859,125 downwards.
TATAGATTATGTTTGGGCGGCAGGGTGGGGTGTGTGTGTTGGGGGGGGGGGGGGTGCAAAAATAAAACCGACGGATGCACAGGGACCTGTTTCACGAAATTTTAACAGAGATAATTTTAATCCAAATTTTAGTAATTTGATTGGGTATAATTAGATTGATTTTAGTGCTAATTAGCCAATCAATATTGAAGTATCTACTAAAATTTTGACTTTTTCTTCAGTTAAGATTTCGAGAAACAGGGTCCAGGTCCATAATACGAGTGAGGCGACCACGAGCCAAGAACCACAGGCGCTAGCTCCTGGGTTCGGGGCAGGATTTTGCAGAATTCTGATGGCCAGAAAACACTTATAGCATGAGTAAAATTAGTTCAGCTCTGAACGTAGGTCTCGTTACACTCGGAAAATTTTGAAAAATGAACCCCAAATATGCAATTTGGTGGCATATCTGATTATAATCCCTGTCAAATAATATATCTCATAAATCGATTAATTTAGGCCAAAATCCCGACCTGCAAGTAATTTACAACCATCAACCTGTGAAATTATCATATCGTCATATTATTAATTAACGTATTATCATTGTATCGCCAAGAGTCAAGAGAATTTAACCGGTTAAAAAATGGAACTAGTTGAGAAAATTTTGACCATTTGATTAACCAGTTAGGAATATTGAGTAAGTAGGAATGTTTTCATTGAAAAATGTCCCATTTTTGTTGCCGGTAGCGCTAGTTGATTCCTCCGGCCCACATCCAGCACATCCGGCCCAGAAAGTCTATTATACCAGCCCATTCCAGATTCCAGTGATGGCGTGGCGGCCCGTTAAAGCCACCGGCCACATACAACATGATCATTATCGCTCCATCGCCGGTCCAATACCCCCCACCCACCCCATATAATGTTCAGCAAAAAAAGTTTTTTTTAGACGAATTGGACAAAATTATTTTCATTTTTTGTCCGACCGGCCCTTCGGGTCGCCCGATGGCCAAATCCGCCCCTGCCCCCCCCCCCTTAACATTTACGCGTTATATATTTCAAAAGTTTTTCGGGAAGTTCAACTGTCGATAAAGACTTGGATTTCGATTGCAAAATCACAAAACATAAGGCTTTTTTGGATCCATTTCTAGTTGTTGTTCTCACGGACTGGAATAGCTGGAAAAAACGATTGCGGCAGTAGGCCTATAATTTTCCTAATTCTGTCGGTGAAGCCCCCTTACCTCTCGTCATGGATAATTTTGTCGCCATTTCATTTAGATAGATAGGATATAGATACGATAGATAGATAGTCTAAGAATGGTTTGTGAACACGAGGCCAGCCTGTTGTTGATTCTTGTCAGACGATTCCAAATATTTGTAGGATGGGGAGAAAATTTGTTTGCTTTCAATTGCAGGGGTGGGTCAGTGATGCAGGACGGAGGGCCTGACAAGGACAACTGTCTAGTCGTTCGGATGGGACAAAAAACCGAGGTCCCGTGTACACATTGGCGTGAACATAAAAGATCCCTTGACAGTTGGAATTAGATATAAGAGTAGGCCACAGTAACGCTGTCCAGGCAAAATATCCCCCATAGCACACTGTATGGCGTATGCCCGTCTTCATTAGCCCAGTTCGGAGCAGAACAGTAGGTATTTGTCGCTAAAATATCAAATTTCTCCCGACTCAACCCACGCTAATGTGTACTTAGATTGATTATTTAACATTTCAAGATACATTATGGAATATCAGATAACGAGTTGGCAGTTGTTAAAAAAAATCTAGATAATGTAAAGGCAATTTGCTGAAAATTTCATTCAAATTGATCCACTATGAACTAAGAATTAAGCCTTTGAAATTTCCGCCCAGCCTCGATCATCATTACCAAAGTCGGTACGACAAAAATCATAGTCTCGATTATCCATTTAATCATTAAATCGTGAAGGAAAGTTATGCATTAAATCGGATCATAATCCATCACAGATCGCAGGCTAGCGATGCCATCAAGAGTTGATTATGATCTGGATGAGTTAATTAATATCTAATTAATAATTTAGATAACATTTCAGGCCTAAAGAAAGACCTGCAATAGGCAGATTTAGCTCCTGCATAATGTATGTTTAATCAAGAAAGAAAAATCAAATTAACAAAGTTAAATAATATCTTGGCTTGGATTCAATCGGATTTAAAACAGGCCTATATCATTAAATTTTCGTGGACAACAAAATGGCAGCGGCCTTATTGCATAATACTACAGCGAGCAGCACAGATCAATAAAATTTCAATTCCAAATATTATCTTTATAAAATACTGAATGGAACTTGACCATTGGGCTGATATTCCTAGTATTAGAGATTATATTGTATATTTAGCAAGTGATAGTGATACCTATTGCTTAAAATGGCGCATTCATTCGCGGGAACAAGATTCTTTTTAATGCATGTAACTTAGTAATATTGAGTGTCACTACTTTCCATATATTAATATTCCATACTTTTACTGGAAATAACTGCCCTTTTATATATGTTTTAGTGAGAATATAATCTATATCTTTAATGTTACTCAAAATAATTCTTGTAAAATTCAGCTTGTCCTGGGTATTGGAAATGTGGGTCCAGTCATGTAGATAACTGTATTCGGGTAATAATATGCTTCGGCGTACACTAATAATAATAATAATAATAATAAGTTCTTTATTTTCAAAAGGGTGAAAAATTAGGCTTTGCAGCCTGTTTACAATTCTGCCCTTAAATGACAATATACAAAACAAACATACACATATATTATACATACAAGGAAACTGAATAATGAAAATCTATACTTTACATTCCAAACAACATCAAATGCAGAAACCGATAATGGTTTAAATTTAAATATACAGAATAGTTATATAACATTTTGGATATAATTATGCAGTGATTTTTTAAAAGTTGAGAGAACATGTAATGAGTTCAAATTATTTGGAAGTGTATTCCATAAAACTGGTCCATTACAACTAAGACTATGTTTAAATTTAGTACAATTTGGATGTGGAATTTGTAATTTAAGATTTATAGGGTTGTAAGGGGTATTTTTAAATTGAAATAAGGAACACAAGTAATTTGGACTTTTATAGTTTAATATGTTGAACAGAAATATATATTTATTCATTAAATGACGTTGTTGAATGGTAGGCAGTTTTAAAGATTTTGAAAGAATGGAATATGAAGAATCAGAAGAATTATATTTAATAATAGGTTTGCTGAATACAATTTTAAATGATAATTTTTCGATAATTTTAAGTTTATGAAGAGAAGAAAATTGACAGGAGTCCCAAATGGTAGAGCAGTAGTCAAGATGTGGTTGAAAGTGAGCGTTATAAAATAATTTTAATACATCAGTTGGAAGTAATGATTTGATTTTCCTAAGTTGAAAGTTTTTCTGTTTTAAAATAGTACATAAATGGTTTACATGAGTGTCCCAAGAAAGATTAGAGTCAAAATATACTCATACGAGTTTGAAGTCAGAAACATGTTCAATGAAGGTAGAATTAATAGAAATGGACAAATGTGTAGATAAGGAATTTATTTTAGGTTTTGAAGCAATAATCATACATTTAGTTTTAGATTCATTGATTATCATGTCATTGGAGTTGCACCATTGTATAATTTTATCAGTTTCTGACTGAAGTGTAGAGTTAAGAGGATCAAAATTGGTAGAAGAAGAATATACTGTGGTATCATCAGCAAAAAGATCACATTGAGCTGTCAAATTTAGAGGAAGGTCATTAATAAACAGATTAAATAGTAGTGGCCCAAGAATGGAGCCTTGAGGAACACCAAGAGTTATGAGGTCAAGAGAGGACTTGGATTCACCAATTTGAGTGCATTGATAACGCTTAGATAAGTACGATTCTAATAATGTGCATAATTTGGTAGAAATTTGGTATAATTTTAGTTCCTCAAGTAACAGGGAGTGATTGACCATATCAAAGGCTTTACGGAAATCAACGAAAACTAAACCACTGTATTGACCTTTATTAATGGCAGAATAAACATTTTCTGCAATATTTGTAAGGGCAGTATGACAAGAAAATTTTGACCTAAAACCAGACTGATGAGAATAAAGTAAATCGTGATCCAAGAGACAGTTATTAATGTGTTTACAAATATGCTTTTCCAAGGGTTTAGAAATAGTTTGAAGTATAGATATGGGGCGATAATTCTTGGGTTGGAATTTTGGACCTGATTTATATAATGGAAGAACTTTAGCCTGTTTAAGGGTGGACGGAAAAATATTCTTATCTATACAAAGATTATAAATAAATGTCAATGAATCACAAAGAATTGGAGCACCAAGTTTAAGAAAATGAGGACCAACTTGATCTAATCCTATTGATTTGGAAGTATCAAGAGAATGAAGATATTGGAATACATCAAATTTTGATATGTAGGGAAGATGACACAAGGTATTGTTTTCAAGCTGATTAGATACAAATGTAGATATCGCATTAGAGGTAGAACGATCTAAATGATTTGATGGACTAGGTATAATGGACTTTGCAACATTATGAGCATTAAAAATATCAGGGGCAACAGGAATGGAAGAACCATCATGAGATTTACCCTCAGAATTAGCAGTATTGATGGCTTTCCAAATTTATTTACTGTTTTTGCGATCAGTGACTAATAATTCAAGACATTTCCTTTTATTACTACGAAAAAGAGATTTAACTTTATTACGAAAATGTTTAAATTGCAGAGTATTGCCTTTTTTCTTATGAAAATCACGTTCATGAATATAATGAAACACTTCAGGGGTTATCCAATCAGGTTTGTGAACATTTTTGACTCGTTTGGTTTTTAAAGGGGCATGTTTATTAATAATGGGCAGTGTAATATCATACCAGTTGTCTAGTGCAGTATTAGGATCACAGTGATCATATACAGAATTATATGGAGCCCGTTGTAAATCATAGAGGAATAGATCATTATTAAAATGTTTAAATGAGCGATAAGTAATATTAGTATGTGAAGATTTGGGGAATTTTACACCTTTCTTTTGCCAAGTAAAACAAATAGGGAAATGGTCTGATATTGAGTCGAATTCCGACTGTAAGCGGTTCATTTAAGTCCACGGGACGCCCCACCCCCACCAACTATGGCTATGAGCCTGTTCACAAGGGTGGATACACGATTTTTCAAAATGGGTGGGGTTCAGCCAAACCAAAACACAGGGCAAAATCGACTAGAAATGACATTTGTTGTATTAAAATAGTTTTTTTATATTTTTTGTTGCCGTTTCATATGTTCACACAATTATTTCCAACAAAGAGATGTATTTTAGGTCTTTGAAGCTTGATAATTACAAATATACTGTTTATGTTTTCTATACGGTGTTCTTTATAATAAATGATATTATATTTAATATATCTCATGAAATGTTATGTAATTGGCACTCAGTTGTATGTATAAAAATTGAAAAAGAGGTATCTAAACGGCCAATTAAATTCCATTGAAACATGAAGTAGACACAATTTATGTTTATATAATGACATGCTAAGCGGGGCGAGGCGAACAACTTTATTAAAAATAATAATTACATTTTCATTTTCCAGGTGACCGGCCTACGTCTGGGGTCTTATTTAAAGGGACAATCTCGATTTTATTTTGGAGAATAAAACTGCTTAATTTTCTGTTAAAATCCCATAAAATCATCTACCTTTGGGTCGAGCAACTGTAACTCAATATACGTGATACGATGTCTGAATAAAACCAGACTTTTATTTTATAAAAATAACGTGCAGTTGAAATGTACCTTTCGTTATCAAGTACAGCACTTTTGTTCCCTTTAAATAGAAATATGGCAAGTTTATACAACATTGATGTTAATCCGAGAGAATTTTCTGTTGTAGTGAAGACAATTACACCTCCTCCCCTCCCCATTGTGAACTTAACTTGGTCGTTTGTGAGAAATGTGACGGATAACAACTACTGAAATTCACTTTCCCAATACTAAAACATTCTACAATACAAAAAATATGTCATACTCTAATTTACATTGTGAACTCAACTAGGTCGCTTCTGGGATATGTGGCGGATAAAAACCACTGAAAATAATTGTCCCGATACTAAAAATTTCTACAATACCCAACATTTAATACTCTAATTTACTTGGGTGTCTTTTTACACGGACCCGCTTTTTCTCCCTGCTTACACCCTACTTATGATCCCTTTGAACTCCAGGTTGGGAAACACGGTTCTCAAACACAATGTCATGTTTTTGTAATCTACTCCCTTTCGTTAATGATAAGCAAAAACTCTTTAATCAATGATTATATGAAATCAATGATTTAAATGTTTGATTTACAATCAAATTTTAAAACTTAATCTTAATCGCTGACGAAGAGAAATTCTAGTCTAAGATTAACTAATCTGACTTTTGAGAAGGCCAAACTTAGTCAACTACTAATATCTAATTAGCTAGTTACCGATTGGACCTAATCACAGATTATTTTAGACACTGTTCGAAAATATGGGCCTTAGTGTTTAAGATTACACTGCAGTCTATATAATGAAACAATATTTAGAGATGGTTTGGTATTTGACATTAAAAACAAAAAAAAATCGATTAAAACGTCAATGGTGACAAATAACTTTTGGGTTTCCACAATAAGATCTATAAAAGAATTTGATGGCGTTTTATTCAGAATTTAGAGTTGTCTTCTTTCTTTGGTATTAATATTTACTAAATACATGTACTTCTCCAAGGATGGTCAAGTCTCTGAAAAATATAAAGTGATGATTATAAATACACTTATAGACATATTGGGTCTCGATTTGGTTTTTACTTGACATACCAGTCATGGGTACAGGGTTATTTAGATGGCAGAATAAAAGTAAAATAACTTACCGAGTCGTGGGGCGGGGGGTGGGAGCAAGAGCATAATTTTTTAAAACGTAGATATAACACCATTGTTATTGTCTTTGATGTGTCAAGTTTATTGGGGCGATATCAACCAGACACTTCCAAATGCAGACATTGTAATAAACTGACTCTGTATATTGTCTTGAGACAAGATGTGAAAATAAACAAAGAGTAGAATCGGAATAATCTTTTATTATGTCTAATTAAATAAATAGTTTATAATTAGATAATAATTGACTAAAACTTTGATCTCTTTACATCAGTATATCCTGTTATAAAATACGTTGTTTAAAAAGAGATATTAAATGTATCGCACAATACATACATGGTGATTTCTACTTAATGTTTGTAATAATTATTATAAGGTTATAGATAGTTAGAAATATTTTTAAAAAATCAAGTGAATTACTCGAAATTCAAATTCAGGAAAAGTGGTTTTACATTCAGATTTTTCAATAAATAAAAACCATAATGTGATAAAGTAACATAATAAATGTTATCTTAAATGTCGACGTAATTAATTATATGGAAAAAAAACCCTACACACAAGATTTTATAAATCTACACAAGTTTGTGTTAAGACATTGAAAAGAACACAAATTTGTGTTATTGCAATGTAAAACAACACAAGCTTGTGTGGAATATTTTTAACACAAGTCCTTGTGATGAGATCCAACACAAGAGGTTTTTCTGTGTACTATATTACTAAGAGTAAAAATAGTTGCAATTTATAGTGTACGCGTTTTTCGAATACCACGATGACAGCATTGAATTCTGAAACAAAAACTTCCATTGGGTGTTTTCAGTGGCACAGAATATGTAATAGAGCAAACTGAAACCCGACCGTACTTTAAGGGATCGAAATGGTCGACTTTGGAATGCTGTGGGAAGGAATACATTTAAAATGACATTAAAAATTACTGCAAATATCGATATAGAGTTTATTAAAAGATTAATTCATTAGTTCATTTAGTTCCATCCAATTTTACTATACACCACACAACAACAACAACAACAACAACACTAACAACAACAACAAAAAAAAACAAAAAAAACAAAAAAACAAAAAAACAAAATTAGAAAGCAAATAAGATTTTCCGACCGATACTATTTTGTGTGCCAAGTAACCATTAACACAGATAATTGTTTTACTTGACTTGATAAATATAAAGAAGCCATTACGTAATATCCATTAGCCTACATATAATTATTCTCCTTAAATGTTTAGATTGATATTCACAATAGGATATTATTATATCTGAATTTATTTTTATGAAACTTGGGTATTTTAATTAAGAGTAATATATTATTTTATTTTCAAAAAAGGAAATTAGGTCAAGATTAAGCCCGTCTGACCTTAGGTAAACATACGAATGGTAACCCCCCCCCCCCCCCCCCCAAAAAAAAAAACATACATACAGTAGAGTAAGGAGTTTCACACATGGTATAGACAGGCCCGTACCGGTATCTAGGGGGGTGGGGTGGACAGGGGGGGTCGAAGACCCTGGGTATAGGTGGTAGTTGTGCTCACAGAATTTGAAGTGGTGAGGAAATTTAATTACTTTATTTCAAAACTCAGTGGTCTGAATCCTAATACATCATGGGATAACTATGGTAGTCTTGCTCTACATGACACATGTGTAGAATCTTTCAGAACTTTTTGATGAACAAGGCTTCAATCTTGTAAACAATCATGGCTGATGTTTTGGAAAATCTGAAGAAAAATGGCATTTATAAGAAGATTTTGTATCCAGGAGAGGGCGAATTGCAACCATATAAAGATGGATGCAAGGTTAGTAATGTTCAGTAAAAGTGAACAATAGAATAATGAAACAAAATGGACAGAACAAAAAAGAAACACTGAAACTATACAAAATAACAATCGTGACATATCAATCACCATTCCGCCACGGGGGCTCTAGGCCTATTTTTATACATACAGACTATCATAAAAACAATGATTTGCACCAGTACTTTAGTAGACTTTTCTATTGGGGATGATTTTGTTCGTTTCAAAAAGTCTGAATTTTATTTTTGTATATAGCCCTAGGAGGCCCCCCGAATTAGGCTAGGTCCTAGACTGCGTATAGGCCTACATATTTGCAAATTATTGCCTCCCTTCCCCCTCTATCCCATACAGTTTCGATGGCCCTAGTACATATTCATTCTTTTAACATTTTGTCTTGAGATGCAAGATTAAATGAATGGTTATTAGATCTTCAAACATAAAAGTTATCTTCTTTAATTTGGTGTCTGAGTGGAAACAATCAAAGTTGCAGATAGGGTGTTATGAAAATCAGATAAATACATGTTAGTGACTTTAATTACATCTTTCTGTGAGCAAATATGGTGCTGAAAATGTTCTTTTTTGGTGAGATTCCATTTTTTAAACCTCTGTTTTTCTTTAATATGATTTTTTTCTTTTTATTAGCTTTATTTCCACTATAAAACAACAAAGTGTGATGAAGACAGAACAGTTATTGATGATAGTAGGAAACATGATAAACCAATGGAGTTGATCTTAGGAAAGAAATTTAAACTAGAAATTTGGGAGACATGTTTAAAAACAATGATAAAGAAAGAAGTATCTGAATTTATTTGTGAAAGAACTGTAAGTAAACTTTTAATAACTACTAGTATTTATTTATATTTACAAGTCAACATTTTAAAGGCATATGGATCCCCAAAGGTTATAACATTTGATTGATCTTAGTTATGATCGTCTAAGGTTCCTAATGCTTTCTGTTGATGTCATCTTTTTCTGTCTTGGAACATCCTAACCAAGTTCTAAGCTTTTTTAAATAGTCCAGATTGCTATCGAAAGAGCAAGTTGAAGCTCATATTTATGGTTAAATTTAAACAATGCCTATTAGGGCATTGAGACTTAAAACTGCAACTCAGATGATGATTATAAACCAGAAACTGTGCAGGCTTATAATAGGCATATGCACTTCAGCATCCAAAAGACTTTAACATGTAGGATGAAATTCATGGACATGTATTCTCTTATAATGTTATACATAAAATAACGACGAATCCAAGTACAGAACTCTTATCTTTTTTTAGCTTTGTTTAAGTATGTCACTTAAGTAGAGTTCCAATCCCCCCTCGACTCTATCAATGGTATCCCCAGTGATATTGTTGTGTTCTACTCTACTAACCCTGGTCCCATTCACTGGGGATACATAATCAAATTATCTGCATTTGTGCTTTTTTTTATTGACCAATTGAGTAGACAAAGGGAAGTAACTCAAATTTTATTGCAATTAAGTGAATGTGTGGTGAATGTAAAAAAAGGCGTTAAGACTGGTATGTAAACTGTTTTTTGATCGGTTCGTAGAATCAACCTTATGATCAAGGGTAGATAATTTGGATTCATGAAAACCCCAGGGTTTTGTGAAGTAAAACAGAATGATATCACTGGGGATACCAAAGATGCTCTTGACTGGTCTAAAAAATAAGTAATGCCAATCGTTTGATGTTAAAAATTTGAGTAATACAAATTTTTTTTTTTCTATGGTCCCTGGGCAAAAACCTCCTGATATACCGAGTGAAATTAAGTCTTAACCCAATAGAAGTTTTGTGCTTATGGGTTTTGTTTAAAAATATTTTTCAGCACGTAGCGACCTACCCATTAGTATCAAAGAGCCTACGTGCAATTCATCATCCAGATAAACACAATCATAAACATGAAGAGAAACAACATTGTTGTGGTATGATGGCGATGGCTGATCAAGGCACAGGTTATCCAGATTTAGATGAACTGATGAAAGATCCACAACCTCTCATATTCACATTAGGTATGTAAATCATAAAGGGGTGTCATTATCTGTGCCAGATTAACAGTGTCTAGTTATTTGGATGGGACAAAAAAATCCCTGATGTCCTGTGTACCCGTGGGCATGTCCAGACAAAATTTACCTCATAGTACACAGCATGATGTTGCTGGTGCAGAAGAGTGGGACTTTAAAAGCCATTTCACTGCATTTATTTAATTTGTTTCTTTTCATTTTTACTTTTTCATGGAAACCTGATGCTACTTCACTATAGGGTATTGTCAATTTTATTGTTTACCGTTTAGGAAATCCACTTGGTATTTACTCCATTTAGATTTTCATTATAATTGATTATGCTTTAGGATTCATTACACAGAGTATTTGTATGGTAAGGTCTAATGTCTTCTTTAGAAAGTACACACATATACAGTATATATATGTTGACCTGGAGAAAATCGCCGAGAATGAACAGGCGACCCTACTCCTTGTCATGTACAACCAGGGAATTGAAACCATGCCATTTGACTCAATGACAGACTTTATGATACAGCGTGTACACGTTATCCATTTGGCCATCCACCCACCTTGTCAGAGTTCAGACCTGTAATGAAATGTACATTGTTTTTATAATGGAATACAATACACTTGAACTTGCTATTAAAATAAATCATAACAAATCTATTTCAGAATTAGTCAAAGTTGAAATGCCTGAAGATTTTGAGAAAGAATCATGGATTATGACGGATGAGGAAAGGTTCAGTTCGTTACCCAAATTAAAAGAAGCTGGAAATCAATTATACAAAGAGAAAAAATATGAAGAAGCTGCACAAACTTATTTTAAAGCCCTAGGAATTCTAGAACAATTAGTATTAAAGTGAGTTCGAAATTTTTATGTTTTTACTTGTTACAATACATAGTTGCAGTAAGTCAGTGTGGTTGAATTTATTAAGTGAACATTTCGATCTTCAGACCAAAAACTCCTCAAAATACCAACTTTTCATAGAGCTTTCCTGTATGCTGCACCATATTTATGAAATCATCTACCTCTAAAATTAAGACTTTCAGAATCCAAGAAAACTTTCAAATTCAAGCTCAAAACATTTCAGTTCCGAAATCCCTATTGAAAGACATGACTAGTGATAACTTTGGAACCAGTAGAACATTTGAATTATTGTGATTAGGCGCTTTATAAATGTTGATATATTAATTATATTAAACTACTAATATAGAATCTACTAAGCCTGACTGCATTCTAAATCTGTTGTTCTCAGACAATGATTACAAATACTATCGATGTTATTAGAGAAATAAGGAACATATGATCCATGACCACCATTTTATGGTTTCGAATCATGGCACAGAACGATAATAGTCAACATAGTTATAAGGGCAGTTTGATAATAAAGGGAATGTAAATGATCCCTGAACAGTGGGAATTCTGATGCTGTCCTTGGCCAAAATTTGGTCTGCATTACACCATAGAAATAATTCACCATGTGTAAGTCACGTGTTGAGGAGACCATTCATGCATATCTGAGTCTTACAAATTTTTGTATTGGCCTTGACTTTGTTTTCTCCAAACAACACCAACACATTCCTGAATTTAGTACAGAAAAAGGTTTGGTGTAGTTGCTTTTATGGTATAATACAGAATCTACTGAAATTAACTTCCGTTCTCCCGCACTGATTTCAAGTACTGTATATGTTATTAGAGAAGTAAGGGCATAGGATTCATGACCACAATTTAATGGTTTCAAATCAATGACAAATTGAGACGAGTCTTCATTTTTGTTAAGCACTGGGAAAGGATGAAAAAGGTTATGTTAATGATCCTTAAACAGTAGGAATTCTTTTGCTATCCTGGCAAAAAACTTTGGTCCACATTTCAGCGTCTTAACAAATTTCTAAATTGGCCTTAGCTTTTTCTCTCAAATATCACCAAATTTATTAATTAGAAAAAAAGTTTCATACTTAAACTTTAGAATTAAACTTACAGATAATAAGAACTTTATTTTATGTATTAACAGAGAGAAGCCTGGTGACATAGAGTGGGAGAAACTAGAGGATATGAAAATACCTTATTTATTAAATTATTCACAATGTCAGTTACTAAAGGGAGAATATTACCCAGTTATAGAGCATACAACATCAGTATTAAAACGCGATCCTGGTAAGTATTTTATATTAAAAAAAAGGATTTTCTCTGCATTATAATTGGTCTCATATTTGCTTCTTGCCTATCAAGAATCTTTTAAATCAAGATCTGTTGCTTATTAAATACAAAGGAGCATTGATTAAATTGGATATGAATATGTTTGTGTTAATTTCTGTGTCATATTTTATCCAGGAAGTTGTTTCTTATGCTTTGTTGTATTCTTTTCATTTTTGCTGCGAGGCTCCAATACGAGTATGACTGACATGAAACTTTACATAATTGTCTTTGAACAGTTGCACATCGATTGATTTTGATATGATGGGATGATGTCATATAGTGTGTTTGTACTTGTTCTAATATTCTGAGAGAGGGTTGTGTGGTCTTGTCATTTTACGTGTAAAATCACAAGGTCTGTCATTGAGTGAAGTGGCGTGGTTTCGATCCCCCCCCGCTTGAACATGACAAGGAATAGGGTCACCTATCCAACTGCATTGGTTTTCCAGGTCCTCTGGTTGCCTCCCAGTGCTAAAGACCCCTACACACAAGCGTATTATTGAAATAAAATTGAACCATATGTTAGTCTCAAAATGACCTAGTTTGTGTCGAATAGACATTAAACCCCATTTCTCTTTAATAATTTGGGTTACTGGAAAATAATTTCTAAACTTTAGATGTTTCTCTGCCATGGTTATTCTAGTTTGTGTGAGTGGAGGGAGGTTAAACCCCATCTCTCTCTCTCTCTCTCTCTCTCTCTCTCTCTGTCAATGGTTATGATTCATTATTTTAAAATAAATTAAAAAAAACATATTTCAGATAATGTAAAAGCCTTGTTTAGAAGAGCAAAAGCCCATGTAGGTGCATGGGATCCAGAGGAAGCAAGAAAAGACTTTAATCGCGCACGAGAACTTGACTCCAATTTATCTAAAGCCGTTGAAAAAGAATTGAAATCTTTAGATGAAAAATTAAAAGTAAAAGAACAAGAAGAAAAGTTGAAACTGAAAGGAATGTTTTAATTTTAAGTGAATTGTGTTCATTTAATTTTAAAAGTGTTTATGTTAAAGTGGTATTAATGTCTTGAAGGTTCTATGATAGAATCATTAAATTACTATCATTTTTATACAACAGGAATATATTAATCAAAGTATTATATTTTACTCCTAGCTGTGGAGGTTACGTGGCTCATTAATAAGAGAAGATAAATCGAGTGGTAGTTAACGTTGCGTTAGTAGTATTGGATAACTATCAACAGTGTTAGTGTTTACTTCATTTCTAGCCCAAGACTTTATTGATGGACAGTTACATCTCATATCTAGTCTTAAGATATTATATAACAGTTTTACAATCAAAGATTTGTGTATATAAACCATACTGCTAGCCAGGACTTTGTACGAACAAATGGATGACGAATTGCTTTGCTAAAAAATGGGGTTGAAAAGTTGGTGGATGAGAAGAATTACTATAGAAACAACATTTTTTCACACCTGTTGATTCTTTATTGTCCACATTTGACAAAGGGTGTCCACTTGAAACAGTCTGGATATAAGTGTCTAAAATTTTATTTTTAGTAACACCCAGAGTGCAGCAAATTACTCGATCAGCATAGTGAGCTCAAAAGTTAGAAAATTCTTATGGCATTTTTATAACCATATACATGTATTGGCACTATAATGTTTTGAAAGTTTGGTTTCATGCAAGCGTTATGTGTGTGTGAATACTTGCTGGCATCTTGTGGCCAACCCTGGCTAGACATTGATCGACTATAATCTGATTTAAATCTAGAGCTGTAAATAAAAGTCATGCATGGTTGTTCTACTAAATTTCTAATCAATTCTATCATATTTTCCCAGAGCTCAAAATAAATTAATACATTTTTCAATCAGTATAAAGAATTTTCTTTAGCAATATTTTTTTTTTATTACAGTTCACTGACATTTTCTTGCCATATATCACAGGAGAGTTACATACAAAATAGTTATATGATTTTGATCCTTAGGAATGGTCAGGTCAGGTGCCTGCAAATATGACCTTTCTTTTATAATAATGTTGTAGATTCCAGAAAAATGATGTCATCATTCATTGTATTAATATACAAAATTATTGTAAATTTGAAAATATTATTTTACTGTTTATCAAATTCAATATATATTATAAAACTGTTGTAATGAAAGTGATATTGTCAAGTATTTTAGGAAATAATATTTGAGGTTATCATATTTTATTTTCTTGCAACTGTATAACTCTCTTGTGAGAAATTTGAAAGCATTAATTCCTGACATGAAAAATTACCTGCAACAATATTAAAACATGAATCTCTTCCACATTAATTAAACAACCATCATTTACAACCCATTGATAGTTGATAAGTATTTCAGAATGCTGACAGAAGTTTTCAAAACATTAATTTCTCAACCATCAATCTCAGAATGCTGATAGAAGTATTCCAAACTCATCTATTAATGCATACAGTATTGTTTTGATACAGGTAAATAAATCATTGTAATCAGGTCAATATAACCAATACGCATTGAAAAACTTAAAATATATATTCCCGGTCAATTTACACCATTCTCAATTTCTATAATTTATTGTTTTGTTTATTATCAAGTTTATACCCTACATTTTATTGTATTATATATTGTATTTTAAATATTGGAATAAAGGTTATTGTTATAAATTTTATTAATTATGTCTTCTTAATGATGAAAAATGGATACATGTATAATAGTACATACAGTAGGTCTATCAAAGTATGATAAAACATGATGGCAGCATATTTATGGACCGTCAGTTCTTGTTTACCAGATTGATTTAATGTGGTCAACATTGACTGTTTAGAATTATTTTTTTTATACGGCTACATATAATACAGGATTAACTTCTCAATGGAATATTAAAAATGTGTTGTGATTGTATATTTGGGCCTACAGAAAACCCAGTCGAAATCTTCTGTTGCAATCTTGTGAACACAATACACACACAGTGTTCTCTTTAGAATATTTACAAGTTGGTGAGGTTGGTTTTTAAATGCTGAGGAAGCCATGGTGGCACAATGTAACAACGTTGGTGTACTAACCAGGAGGTACCAGGTTCAGTCATGTCCTTGGCCGACAATTCGCTGTGATTTCCACAGGACAGTGCTGTAGGACAGGACAGCAGGCTTTTCAAGGAACAGTGTCTAGTCATTAGCAATTTCCCACAGAAGTTTTTATTTTTCCTCATATCTTTTTCGTTTATTATTATAAATTCCATTTACCATACGATAAGATTGCATTTAATGAAGTATGGGTGTATCTCTAAATAATGTTTGAGGCCGCTGTGCATTATATTGTCTTAAAAAAAAAAAAAAATAAAGACAAGCTTTATTTGAAGTTGTCTCCCCTGCACCATTAAATTATAAAATTAACCTAAATAAAATTATGTTTACAGTATTTCGTCTACAATGACAGTTACTTTGACTAATATTAGGGTATAGTATATTAGTCTCTAGATTTATTTCTCTTTCTACTTAATTATTTTGATTGTTTTGTAAAACTGTTTGATTGAGGAAATACAAGAGGGAGTGAACATATTTAAACCAAATAAACCTCTTTTCATGAAGAGCTGCCAATATGGCTGACAACAGGTAGGTATTTTTAATTATTATTAGAAAATGGCCAATATTAGCTGTAATTAACATACAATTATTAGATTTTCGTATTGTTTCGAGATCGGCAATAGTTTATTTCTTCTATAATTAATATTCTTTTTAAATATACAATTTCAGGATATTTGTATTTGTATGTTACATGGAAGGGAACATTTTTTATTGACAATTATTTGCTTCGTCAGGTTCATATTTTGATGATTTGTCATAGGGAGAAACTAATCTACAGTTTTAATAACACTTGTTACTATATCATATAGTATATCTTAATTGGTAAATCATGTGATGCAGTGTATGCTTTTTAGTCAAACTGTTTCAATGTACTTATTCGCTGGCACTACCGCTGTGTGCTAATGAACTAGCTTTAAGCCTAAGTCTTCCTAAGGGAAGAAGACAGCACACTATTCTGCAGAATACCATTACTGTTTTTTTTTTAACTGAGCAACATTTCGAATAGGATTCTGTTTTCTTATCTAGCAAATGATAATGCCTTATGCAGAAATGTGTCCAAAATTTGGTAGGCCTACGTTAGCTTACATTACCACGAGGCCTAATATCTTTCTGGTAAATATCATAGTCATGGAAATGTTATGAAATCTGAATGTTGTATTGCACCGGCCACTTAAGGTAACAAAAGTACGGCGATATATGGAGACTCACCGGTCATTTTCTTTACTGTGCAAACTTCAGACAGCAGATCGTACCTCATATATGACCAAATACTTCCTTGTCAGACGCATGTCATGGTTGTCTTACCCTTTCCATCTTTTGTAAAAATAATCTGGTAATTAGAACGTCAAAAAGATCACAGGTTTTATTCTTTATAATTTATTTGGAATTAAACTATTTGCACAATTTGACCTTTTTTTTTTATTACCTTAAGTTTTAGCTTAAAGATTGAAAATGAATTCAACCATAAAAGTTAGTTTAAAGATTGAAAATGAATTCAGCCATATAGTCAGCCTTGAACAACTCATAAAACTTCAGACAATTATTTGTGTTTATAAATAATGGTCATATCTCCAGTAATATTGAGAAGCATGTAGCTATATACCCAGTACTATATGTATTGCATGGATATATCAATGATGATATGGTTTATTTACTATTTGATCAAATTTACAACATTATATTGATTTGCCAACATCTCGAGTAATAGTATTTTGTTTTAGGCTTTGGAAGTACCGTCTGTGGTTGTTATGACAAAATTGACATATATGTAATGTAAAAAAAAGCAGAAAAGAACAATTCAACCAAATCAATTTCTTTTGGTGCTTAATAACATTAACACTATATTTCTAGTGCACACTCAAAATCGATTGTTAGCTGAAAGTTTCCTCCCACTACAAGTAAATTATTGAAAAGAAAATGAACCATATATTAGTCCAGAAATGACCTAGTTTGTGTCAAGTGGACACTATATATACTATAACTGTCCTGGACCCAGAGATCTTTTTAACATCACTCATAATTATGTATTTTTGTAAAAGGACAGGTTTCTCAGCAAATAACGCTTTCTTTTTTAGTCACAAGTTTTTTTTTATATATATAAAAGTTTATATTATAATGAGGGTATGTCTTTAGATGGCAAAGGAATATTGTTTAATGACATTTCAAATAATAAAATTATATTCATTTTTATTCAGGGACATGCGTTTTCCTGGAGGGCAGCCAGGTAACCTTTCTTTATATATGGTATTTTTCTTCATAATTTAGGTGTGATCAATTATACATCTTTTCAACAGTGCAAGTAAAGTGTTACCTAGTTCTTCGGATAGTTGCAAAAATTCACCTCCCTCGCATTGCACAAAGACCATCGAAAAAAAAAATGTATTAATTTAATATACTGTATTATTAATGTGACATTAATTCCCATTCTTTCCTTGCCTTAAAATGATAAAACAATTCTTGCCAATGCTAGTCAACTCTTGCTATTCAATTATGAATGTCAATGAAATTCTTAGTATAAACTGCGTTCATAACCAATAAAACATTTTAGATTAGCCAAAGTTATGTTTTAGAAGTATGATTTTTAAGCAATGTCACATATTATTGGCCAAGGGCATTAATTCCTCCATAATATGTTTCAGGATTTAACAATATGATATCTGGTACACCCCAGTTTATTCAGCCAGGTATGCAGGGCTATCCCATGATGCAACAACCAATGGGTATGACTCCAGGAATGGCACATCAAATGTATCCAATGCAGGTTTGTGTAACATATTTGCCAAGTATATCTCTTCTTTACATTTCACTAAGAAAATAAATTTCAGTGACTGGTATTGAGAAATTTATTTTAATCAAATGTTCATCCAGTTTTGCTATTTTTTTGGTTTATAATCATAGTAAATTGTTATTCATGGTGACTTGGATGTGACATATGAATGAGGACGTTAAATCTTATTTCATTTCTGTACAAAATATTATACCAAACATCATACTTATGTGTCTGTTTATGGAAAGTTTGTCGATGTTTGTGTGACTGTTTTCACCCCCCCAAAAAAATGTTTAACTGTAATTTTTTTCTTCAGCAATATCCCATGGCCAGACCAAGAATGGCTCCTCCATCTTATAACCAGCATATGGCAACTAATTTTAACAGACCAAGGTACATTTCTAAAGTTTTTTAGGGATTTATTAATGGTGACGTCTCTTGATGCCCCAGTAAACTTAACACAACATAACACTTAAAATGGCTAGATGTCATTGATTGGAGTCAAAAACAAAATTGCAGATTACATTAGATTTTATGTGATAGTTTGATTTGTGTTATGATAATCTGTCAAAAATTTAATCACAAAAACCTTCTCTGTCATTAAATTAAAATAACACATCAGATCAACCCAACCCAATTCATTTGGATGGCCGAATGGTTAGCACGTGCACGCTGTATATTAAGGTCTGTCATTGAGTCAACTGGCCAGAGATTCGATTCCCCAGTTGTATGTGACAAGGAGTAGGATCGCCTATCCAACCTCGTGGGTTTTCTATGGGTCCTCCGGTTTCCTCCCTCTACTAAAGACCCCAACATGCAATCAAATTATTGAATTAAAATTGAACCATATGTTAGTCCCAAAATGACCTAGTTTGTGTCGAGTGGACGTTAAACCCTATTTCTCTCTCTCTCTCTCTCTCCCCAATTCAATTCTTTATTGTCCCCCGCCTTTCGAAGAAAGCAGGGGACTATTAAAATGGGTTCGTCCGTCTGTCTGTCTGTCTGTCCGTCTGTCTGTCTGTCCATCTGTCTGTCTGTCCGTCTGTCTGTCCGTCACACTTTTTGGGACACAATAACTCTCTTCCTAATTGAGCTAGAATGTTCAAACTTGGTGTATGTGTTTATTAGGTCAATGCCTTGATGGAGTTCGAAGATGAGCATTTTCCGCTTAGGGTAAGCAGAGATAAGCAATTTGATTGGTTGATGCTTTGGGACACGATAACTCTCTTCCTGATTGGGCTAGAATGTTCAAACTTGGTGTATGTGTTGATTAGGTCAATGCCTTGATGGAGTTCGAAGATGAGCATTTTCCGCTTAGGGTAAGCAGAGATAAGCAATTTGATTGGTTGATGGTTTGGGACACGATAACTTTTAATTGAGCTAGAATGTTCAAACTTGGTGTATGTGTTTATTAGGTCAATGCCTTGATGGAGTTCGAAGATGAGCATTTTCCGCTTAGGGTAAGCAGAGATAAGCAATTTGATTGGTTGATACTTTGGGGCACGATAACTCTCTTCCTAATTGAGCTAGAATGTTCAAACTTGGTGTATGTGTTGATTAGGTCAATGCCTTGATGGAGTTCGAAGATGAGCATTTTCCGCTTAGGGTAAGCAGAGATAAGCAATTTGATTGGTTGATGCTTTGGGACACGATAACTTTAGTTCTAATTAAGTGAGATTGATGAAACTTGGTGTATAGTTTCATTACAGTAATACCTTGACTAAGTTTGATAATGAGCATTTTCTGCTCAGGGTAAGCAGAGCGATACGCAATTTGATTTTTATATGTGTCCTCTAATTATTTTCCTATTTCGGCGGGGGACATCAGCCTCACTGTTGGCTTGTTTTAACTAAAAGATTAACAATAGATATGTCTGAAATAATAACCACCAAATTGTTACCTTTTTTAGAGGTGGAGCACCAGGCAGTGGACCAAGACCACGCCAGCCACCATCGCAAAAAGACATACAGTTTCAGATGCAACAACAACGATTAAAGCAGTTTGGACAGACGAAACATGTGAAAGCTGATGCAGATAAATTTATAGAATCCATGTTTGGAAAAACAGAAAAACCAAAACCTAAAGATTTAAGACAAAAACAGCCTCAGATCGATATTCCTAATCAAACTGGTAAAGTTTATATAAGCCCCTCTATTAAAACACAAAAAGATAGACGTTTTTTCACTACTCATCACTACTAGAAACAATATTCCTAATCAGGCTACTAAAGGTTATACTATATCCCCTCTATTAAAACAAAAAAAGAAAGATCTTTCACAGGCTGGTAAAGTTTTCTACTTTTACCCCTCTATTTAAACTTAAACAAACCAGAGAAATCTTTCAAAATTTATTCTTGTGGAAAAATATCATTAGAGCCTGAGATACTCATCACTAGAAACGATATTCCTAATCAGGCTGGTAAAGTTTATACTGTAACCCCACTAATAAAACCAAATAAAAAGAGAATTGTTTCAAAATGTATTCTTGTGGAATCATTAGCTCTTGACATACTCATCACTAGAAATGATATTCTTAATCAGACTGGTAAAGTTTATATACTATAACCCCTCCATTAAAACAAAAAATAGAAATGTTTCAAAATGTGTTCTTGTGGAATCATTAGGGCTTGAGATACTCATCACTAGAAACTGTTAGGCTAGAACCATTGTTGTTGTTATTGTTCTTCTTAGTGACCAGCCCGCTAGAGCACGAAACTCAACACTCTAGGCCACAAGGACATCCTGTTTCAGCCATTGATGAAGATTTGGAAAACAAACCTTACAAACTACAATATTCAAAGAATACAATATTCTGAAATTTGAATCTCTGAAGGAAATGGTCTAAAAATCTTTCAATCCCATTAAGTATTTACAAGTATGGACATCCCCTGCAGACAGTATAAAAGAGCTAGCGTCTTCTATTAGTAATGGGTATAAATGAAATGAAATGGGGTTTAACGCCCTATTCTTTTGTTCCAAACTCGGCAAATGAAGACGGGCATACGCCATACAGTGTGCTATGAGGGAAATTTTGCCCGGACAGCGGCTCTACAGCCTACTCTTATATCGAATTCCAACTGTCAAGGGATCTTTTATGTGCATGCCAATGTGTACAAAGGACCTTGTTTTTTTGTCTCATCCGAATGACTAGACAGCTGTCCTTGTCAGGCCCTCCGTCCTGCATCACTAACAAGGGGGAACCACGCCGGAAAATCTGGATGAACTTTCTTGGCCAATGAGTAATGGGTATAACATTGTCATGGGCCACTTTTTAATTGAAATGAACCCTAGCTGTGAGATTATTTACCACTAATATTTTAGTTTATATTTTTTTAATGAAATGGTGTATAATCAGCTTGAGTATGTTTTGCTATTCCTTTGGTTTAATAATTTTTGTCTTTCCATGGAAACCAATTTGATGGCTTGTTAATCACTCAGTCTTCCCTTTTTTTTATTTTCAATCAGGTGAACCAGATGTGGATGATGATGGTTTTGGTGATTTTCTACAAGGACCAATGACGGCAGCACCCACTCCTCCCCCAGCTCAAGTGGTGCCAGCCACTGTCAGTAATATATCTCCAGCACAGCTCAGTACCAATACTACAGATTCTAGTCTAAATAATGTACCGGCAGTTACAAAAACAGCAATGACCCCACCACAAATACCTAAACAAGAAAAGAAAGGTATTTGTAATGTATGAAAAGAAAAATGATTTTCAGAATCTAAATAAAAATCTTTGAAAGAACAACTTTTTTTTTAATTCAAGATTATGCAAATGCAGCTACTTTAGTTTGATAAGCTAGCTACCGTGGTTGGAAATTCTTGATTCTAAACCTACATATTCGAATGCATATGTTTGGGGTTATTCCTATCTCTGTCCATTGTTATCACTATATACACATATTTAGCATGGGGGTCTTGGAGTGCTTCACCCCTCCAAAATGAGCTCGAAGCACCTTTTCTAGCAGACATAACATTTTATGGCAGTAATCAGAGATTTTATCCGATAAAAGTACTATTTCTGGGGCAATATGTATTGATAAATTTAGATAAAACTTTTACAGTTACACAATTGTGAAATGTTTATATTTTTTTCAGATTTAATGACAATGATGATGGAATGTTCTGATCTCAAGGCTCCACAGAAAGCCAAGTCGTTCCAAAAACCTCTAGTCAAAGATGTCAAAGTTCAACCACATAAAACCATTACATATCATCAAAGTCAACAAGCTAGACAATGGCAAGTCTCCGCAGAACTTGAAGATCTTTTTCATGAAGACAGTAAGTGTTTAATATGAATTTCGGGGATCTTTCGGGAACTTTTTATTTAAAATTTTCTTGAATTAAATTCAAATATACAAAGTCTAAGACTATATTAAATCAGAAGTATATATTGATAAAAAAAATAATGCCTATTATGTTCATTTGAAGTTTACACTAGTTTCGATGGATCATGGTTGTGTCATCTAATGGGGTTTCAGGCCAAATTTTGTGGATTTATTATGTGGGAACTAGACAATACACCACAGAGAACAACACAGGGTATATATGAATATAACTGCTTCTCTCTTAATAAAGACATACAGGTCACGTTTTTAAGTTAATGACAGATAATGAGACTAGACATGTGTTACAAGGAAATTAAACCCAATTCTTACTCTTCCACTTTATTTTTACACAGAGTAATTGTTTTATTGTTTTAAAGTTCCACCTACACCAGCATCCCCGCCAGCTCCAACTGAGCCCAATGCTATTGCCATAACAGCCAGTCCTGTATCGCCACCAACAACTAACATATCAACGAGTGGAGGTGTTTTACCAGAGTGGTGTCTGTTTGTAAGTGAAAAGTTACCTCCCCTGTATAATATGGTATATGAGGCTGCACTAGTGTAAGTATAATAATCATATTGTCCTACTTGATTTATATTGTTGTCACCCCTGTCTGTTGATTGTCAGCAATTTCCGATAATTGCTTTTGGCGTTATGAATCTTGATCTTTTTTGGAAAATTTTGTGAACTCTCTAGAGGCTAATTATTACTTAATTAATTAATGGGTTTCTTCTCCTGACCAATGCTCCCATTGCTTACAAAATAATATAAATGTGACAGCCCTTGTGGACTGCTCGGACGACTTAGCTACTGTGGTTGTATGGTTCATTGCCTGGCAACCTGTCTTTATTATTTTATAAAATAAGTTATTGTCTTATTTCAAAAATAATTTCATTAATTTAAAATTCAATACTGATGAAAAACAAAGTTTTTTATACGTGCACATTTTCATGTGGACGTATATTGTCGTTGTCCCTGTCCGTCTACAGGTCACAATTTTTATCCGATTTCAATGAAACTTGAAATATATGTTTATCACCCTAAGATCTTGGTTCCTTTCGATATTCGCATGTATCGGACTGTAACTTCATGGATTATGGCCCCTGATTGCACGAAAAATCACGTTTTTAGCTTGTGAACACTGTAGAGGTCACAATTTTTATCCGATTTATTTCAAACTTGAAATGTATGATTATAACCCAAAGATCCCGGTTCCTTTCGATATTCGCGCATATCTGAACATAACTTCCTGAATTATGGCCCCTGATTGTACGAAAAATCGCATTTTTAGCTTGTGGACCCTATAGAGGTCATAATTTTTATCCGATTTAAATAACCGTATTATTATATCACCGTTAAACCCTAAGGACAGACAGACAAAATGGCCGCCCTTCGTTCTCAACTAGAGTATAAATATGGTATATCAAGGTTGTGGACCCTATAGAGGTCACAATTTTTATCCGATTTTGTTGAAACTTGAAATGTAAGTTTATAACCAAAAGATCTCGGTTCCTTTCGATATTCGCGCATATCGGACCGTAACTTCCTGAATTATGGCCCCTGATTGTACGAAAAATCACTTTATTTTTAGCTTGTTCTCTATCCATCTCTCGAAAATGTGGGCGTATCCTGCCTGGCAGCCGCTGTTTTTTTTTTAGTCTTCCCACTTTATGATATCTTTTATGTAGAATAGTCAGATTGTCTCTGTAAAATATATAATTTTGGGATATTTACTATTACTATAATCTGAACATACAGGTATGACCTTAAACTATATAGAATAGTAGGATTACCTGTTTATAATATATATATACTGTTTTATGTTTACAGTGATGGTAAGATAGATACCAATAGACTCTATCCTATACTAGTATTAAGTAATCTACCAAGAGAAGTACTGGGATATATTTGGTCAATGTCTAATACCACGACCCCAGGTCAACTGATACAGTCAGAATTAAATGCTATACTGGCACTTATAGCTTTAGCTCAGGTTTGTATTATACATTAAACTCTGTAAGACAGATTTGGCTTTAAACTAAACCAGGTGTTATATATCAACAATTTATACCTGTATGCAGCAATTGTACATCAAATCATGGATGAGAAGAAGCACCCACCCACCATTTTATACGCCCGCATGGAAATTTAGCCGTAGATTGTCATCTCTCCTGGAGCCACGGTGCCGAAGTGAGTAAGTGGCTGACTCGTTAGTCTGGAGATCTCATGTTCGATCCCTGCATTGGCCGAGAGAGTTCTTCAGAATTTTCTGGTGTAGTTTCCACTTGTGAGTGGTGCAGGATGGAGGGCCTGACAAAGACAGGTGTCTAGTCATTCGGATGGGACAAAAAAAAATGTGCATACATTGGCATGCATGTAAAAGATCCCCTTGGAAGTTGGAATTTGATATAAGAGTAGGCCATAGTGCCGCTACTCGGACAAAATTTCCCTCATTGCACACCGTATGGCGTATGCCCGTCTTCATTAGCCCAGTGAGAGCAGAACAGTAGGACGTTAAACGCCATTTCAGTTCATTTCATTTTATTTCTGCCATCTCTCCTGTCTGTCCATCAGTCCATTAAACATCATTTCATTTGATTAAATTATCATAATAACCATATTGAAACAATATATTATAACGTTCAAGAAAATTAATCTCATATCATATTTTTCAGAATAATCATAGCATCATGTCCATTGATATACTTAAAAGATGTCCTCAACCACCCATTCCATTTCTGGGCCAAAATAGTTCTGCTCCATCATCTGTAGCTCAACAACAACAACAACAACCTGGTACCCAAGCAACAGTCTCTGATACCCCAGTTGTCAATAGCAACCAACCTCAGGGATTACCTAACACCCAACCAGTAATGCCAAGTCCCAGTGGTATTCAAGCTACCATTCCTAGTCCGTCAACCAGTTTCCAAGTTGTGGCACCGGTTCCTCAACCAGTTAATTCAGGTTAGAATCTTATTTCCTTCTCAACCAGTTAATTCAGGTTAGAATCTTATTTCGTTTATGTTTAAATCTAAAACTTTGGATCTGGGTTCTTCTTTGGTGTAAGGGATTAGATGACAAATGTAAATAAACAAAGCATAGAAAATTATATATACTGGTGACAGAGACATTCATCTGATATTATACATCAAAGCCCTCACTTAAGAATCTTGGCAGTCAGACATCTGTGCATGTTTTAAATGTCTTAATTTCAAATCTGAAATTTATTTCTTCATATTTCTTAAAAAACTTTATTAAAAGAACAACCATAATATTACTGGTACAATTGTGCATATTCACAGCAAGTAACAAATTTTTGTTATATAATAGAAAGTAACAAATTTATATTAAACGTACATTATGCACGAGATAAATCTGCCTATTGCAGGGCTTTCTTTAGGCCTGAAACGATATATAAACTATTAATTAGACATTTATTAACAAAACAAGACCATAATCAACTCAAAATAAACACAACAGTTCTATGGATAACAATTACTGTATTTCTATTAAAGCTACTTTTCAATAATGATTCTCTTGTCATTATCAAGCACAACCAGATTAGAACGGTTTAAAAATTTAATTTAAAAGTGGGAAAGCGAGGCTAAGTCTCGAATATACCCGTGTGCTTGTTACCACAATGCACACATATTGTCAAAACTACTAACAATGATATCTTAGCTCAGAATGAAGTAATTTGAATGAAATTTTTAATATTTTCATTTGACATTATCTATTTTTGAGCTATTATAGCAAGAATGGTCAGCTCTTTATGTAAATCTTACATATTGTATCTTTAAGTCAAAGAATGAGTCTTTTTGGTATAAATATTTTTTTGGTTACATTGCTCTTAATTTCATCATACGTTAATGATACACTTTGATTTGTTTATGTTGATTTCAAAAGCCATAACATCCTTTTTAATAACTTAAAATATTTGATTAGTATAATCAGCATTTGGTATGATCAATACAAAATAAGGGGACTATTCCATTCCTCTTGCAATTCTCTCTTGTCATGTTTTATAATTAAATTTTTCAAGAATTATATTATAATAGGATACAATGTTGAAATGGTGAGGCTAGGCACCATGCTAAAAAAAACCCCAAAAAACCTGTAGAATGCCTTGGTGAAAATTGTATTATACATTAATTCACAGAAATATTTTACATGGGCATGTCTCAGTTTTACAGTTTTAGTATATTTCGTAAATAAGGCATTATTATAATTTATTATTTTTTCAGTTTCTTTTTTTATAGAATTTTTTTAACATTTTTTATAGGCATGAAACCTAATTCTACTCAGTCTACTATCTCTCAACCTCCGCGTTCTTTTCCGACTCTGTCTGAGCCTGCTATTATAACTCATACATCAGAAGATGATTTCGCTGACTTTCAATCAGCAGATAAACCTACAGGTAATTATTTATGGAATAACAATTACTGAGTTTAATACTAAGCGTCCTTTCGACGATGATACTCTCATCTTTATCAAGTTAATGAAGAGGTAATCATGTAACAGATTCAAAGAACTCTAACTTTGCAGATCCTCATCCATGGATAACATGCCTAATCTATTAATGTATCTGAATATACAGTTTACAGTGCAATGGGGCATGTTCATAGTAGATTGCATATAAGCTTTGAGACAAATCTGTTAATCCATATACATTTTAAGAATAATTTTATAGTTGTCTATCAACAATGCTGTAGAACTGCTCTTGTGAATACCGTAATACATACATAGTCTAGCTATAATGCAGTGAGGGGGGTTCGATGGCTGAATGATTAGCATCTACGCTCTGTATCATAAGGTCTGTCATTGAGTCAACTGGCACGGTTTTGATTCCCCGGTTGTACATGACAAGGAGTAGGGTCACCTGTCCAACGTTCTGGGTTTTCTCCGGGCCCTCCAGTTTTCTCCCACTGCTAAATTCCCCTACTCGCAAGCAAATTTTTGAAATTTAATTAAACCATGTGTTAGTCCCGAAATGACCTAGTTTGTGTCGAGTGGACGTTAAACCCCATTTTTCTCTCTCTCTCTATAATGCAGTGTCCCTTGTCTTATGTGATCAGAGAATTGATCTGAATGTGTACTTGAAAGTTTAGTAAATCTTTTTCTGAGGTTCATTTATTACTTGAATGTTTGGAAAAAATTTTGGGAGGGTGGGGGTGGGGGGATTCTTACAGATACATTATGTAAATCTGCCTATTGCAGGTCTTTTTTCTGGCTTTGAATGTTATATAGATTATTATTAAGATATTTATTCAGATTACAAGCCCATAATCGAGTCTCTATACTATCAGATGGCTGGCATTTCAAGTGCTTTATACCATATATGCATGATTTAATTTGTTAACACTAAAATGAGAAATCAAGTTTTCGTTAATCATAATAGCAGTGTCAATTATTTGACTGCTGACGTAACCATTCATGCAAACCTGTCAGATCTATTTGAAAAGTATAAAAAAATGAAACAAAATTCAGATTCTATTTGATTAATTGGTAAATTATTACAATATGTTTGTATTACAGAAGATGAATTTGGTGATTTTATGGGAACTAATAACCCAGCCTGTATAACAGTTGAAGAAAAACCTCCGTAAGTTTTAATGGTTGACCCCATAATTTAGAGTTCAAGATTTGAGAGACGATAAATAAATTTTCTGAAATGAATCCAGCTACCTATTTTTTATAGTTATAGAAATTTTCAGAAAAACTTGAGAAAAACAACATTTTTGTATGGTACATGTATTTTATTTGTTTCCTAATCAATATGTGTTTTTTGGGCTCTGCTGGATACAACCGTTGGCAGCGATCATACGTTGCTCTGGAAATGACCTGTCTGCTCACTCTCCCTACTGTCTAGTAACTGATGAATGTTTTATTGTTTTTATATAGATATGTGATCTCTGTACCAAAACCTGATCCAAAGATAATTGATCAAATGACGCCAGATGAAAAGTATAATTCTAATGTACAAAGTTTTTTTGGAAGTAGCGGTTCTTCAGGTAGAATTTTGATGCTATCATAGCCTACTGTATTCCCTTCCTTTTTAGATGGTAGTGGTCTTCGTTTTAGTATTGTCTAAACTTTCAGCAACTAGATAAATATGTTAAAGGCTATATTCTACTAAACATTTCCTATTCTGATATAACTTTTTAAAGATTAAAGTTCATTTATCAAATTTTGTAATTCAAAATTTAAGGACTTTTCTGAAAACAATAAGTTTAATTTTTGATTCATTTCATATATTTTGTATATGAATTAAGTGAATCTTTGGAAGATTAATATATTAAAATTTATTTAATTATGATCTGGATACTGTACATACTTTGAGATGAAATTTTATTTAGTAGGATTGTCTTTGCATACAAGCTACAGTAGATATTCCTTACCTATAATTCGCTGTATATTTAAGATTGACAATAAGAGAAAATATGTTCGAAGTTCAAATTTACAAACAAATAAAATTATTGTTGAAAGGTCAACATGCGAGTAGTGATATATGCTTACTCCTTTCAGTTTGTAATAATAACTGTGATATTTACATAGCACATTCTTCACACCAGTATCCTTAAAGCAAATGAAATGGGGTTTAACATCCTTTTGTTCTGCTCCGACTGGGATAATGAAGACAGTCATACACCATACAGTGTGTTTTATGAAGGAAATTTATGCTGGGCATCTGCACTATGGCCTACTCTTATATCGAATTCCAACTGCCAAGGGTTCTTTTACGTGCATGCCAATGTATACATGGGTCCTCGGTTTTTCATCCCATCTGAACAACTAGACAGCTGTCCTTATCCGTCTCTCCATCCTGTGCCTCCGACAAGGGGAAACCACGGCGGAAAATCCTGAAGAATTTTCTCGGCCAATGCAGTGATTTAACACGCAACCTCGAGACTAGCGAGCCAGCTTCTTACCTACTTAGCCAGTGTGGCTCCCTTAAAGCAAATAAGCATTGTTCTGAATGTGATCAATTAGTGTATAATACAAATAACTATGGTAAACCGCTAGACCACCCAATCCCCATTTTTACATGAGATTTAAACACAGATAGTAATTAAACAGATTGATTCTGAAAGTTCATTCTAAAAGCACTACATTTCGACAAGTTATCGTTATCAAGCACAAAAATACTGATGGCAATATTTCTGTATTTTCTGAAAGTGAATTCCATAACCCGAAAGGTTTTAGAGAACTTTTTGTGTACAGATGATAACTTTTGCTCAAAACTTTTGAGAATGATTTTGTTGATATGGTGCAATTAAAAGCTCCTGGAGGTAATTTGAAAGTTCGTACGATTATGACATGATTGTGTCTTATTATACATTCGAACAAATTTTCTGTTATTGTAAATTATATAGTTTACACCAAGATACTCTACATGATTACTCAGTCAGCCAAAAATCTGTATTATTCAAATACATATTGGTATTGATAAAGAGATAGGATAATTCATATATAGAACCTTTCTTCCAGTCTATCTTTGTTTAATATTGTAGAATGTAGATGTTAATATTGTGGGTATATTTTGAAACACAATAAGCAGAAAGATGAAGATGTTTATAATCAAATGCTATGGAAATTTTGACTTAGTTTGGCCATTTTGTTTTAAAAAAAAGTTTTAATAACAAAGCCTGCTTCGTATCTGCGTAATTTATTTAAAATGTATGTTTAAAAATCCCTGCATATCAGTTCAAAAACAAACTTTACACAGAAAACGTATGTTGTTTATTAATCATAACATTTGAGGTTAAAAGACCCTATATCAAATGATTGTTTTAAATAATCCTGTGATACTTTATACAATGGTGGTGACCTCACGGGATTTTGAAATTCATATTTATTAAAGATGTATAAAATCTACCTGAGGTTATCTGTCCATATCTTTCTTTTTCTGTATGCTCCATTGAATTAAAATCTTTATTATTTGAAAGGGAAGATTTTTCTCTGAGTTTTTCTGAATTATTTTGTCAGCACTGGTTTATTAACATCTACACCTTCTGTTTTTTTTTATTAATTTCTTGTCTTTTTTCTTGGTTTTTTCCTTTGTTAATTTATTTAATTTTTTTGTGGTTTTTGTTTGTTTTAGTATCAACTAATTTGCACCATATTCCAACACTAAAACGTTCACCGTTTAAAGGTACTTTGTATAAATTGGTTTATTTTTTGAAGAACATATAACATGGCCTTTTTGCAGCATATTACAGCACTAAAACATTCACCATGTAAAGGTTTTTGTACAAATTGGTTTATTTTTATACGCCCACATTTTCATGTGGATGTATATTGTCATCGCCCATGTCAATCTGGACGTCCGGACATCCATTCACAATTGTTTGTGGACACTCTACAGGTCACAGTTTTTATCCGAATTCAACAAAACTTGAAATATAGGTTTATCTCCCTAAGATCTTGCTTGCTTTCGATATTGGCATGTATCGGACCATAACGTCATGGATTATGGCCCCTGATTGTACGAAAAATCACGTTTTTAGCTTGTATACCCTATAGAGGTCACAATTTTTATCCAATTTTGTTGAAACTTGAATAGTAAGTTTATAACCCAATGATCTTGGTTCCTTTCAATAGTCGTGCTTATCGGACTGTAACTTCCTGAATTATGGCCCCTGATTGTACGAAAAATCACGTTTTTAGCTTGTGGTCCCTCTGGAGGTAACAATTGTTATCAGATTTAAAAAAATGTTCCAATATATAACCGTTACACCGGAATTTTGGTTGATTTCGAATTTAATTTGAATCGGGCCAAAACTGACGGACAAAATGGCCGGCCCTTGTACGCAAATAGTGTATAACATCTGGTATATCAAGGTTGTGGAACCTCAAGAGGTCACAATTTTGATCGGATTTTGATTAAACTGGAAATACATGTTTATAACCCAAAGATCTTGGTTCTTTTCGGTATTCGCGCGTATTGGATCGTAATTTCCTGAATTATGGCCCTTGGTTGTACAAAAAATCGCGGTTTTAGCTTGTGGTCCCTCTAGAGGTCACTATTATTATTCGATTTAAAAAAAACGTTCGAATATATCACCATTACATAGGACAAAATGGCCGCCCTTGTACGCAAATAGTGTATAGCATCTGGTATATCAAGGTAATGGACCCTCTAGAGGTCACAATTTTGATCCGATTTTGATGAAAGTTGACATACATGTTTATAACCCAAAGATCTTGATTCCTTTCAATATTCGCACGTATCGGATCGTAACTTCCTAAATTGTGGCCCTTGATTGTACAAAAAATCACGTTTTTAGCTTGCAGTCCCTATAGAGGTCACAATTTTATTGTGAATATATCACAATTACACACTAAGATCTTAGCTCCTTTTGATGATCGCGCATATCTGAACGTAACTTCCTGGATTATGGCCCCTGATAGTTCGAAAAATCCCATTTTTAGCTCACAGATTCTCTAGAGGAATCAATTTTTTTTTCCGATTTTAAAAACCGTTTAAATATATCACCATTCCACCATAGTAAAGGTTGAATTTGAATTTCGGGAAAATCAAAATGAAACTGTCCAACAAAATGCAATACGAAGGTTATGGCCCTCTAGAGGCCACATTTTTTATCCGATTTTGATGAAACTTAAAACATATCTTTATATCTCAAAGATCTCAGTCTCTGTTGATATTTACGAATTTCAGACCATAATTGCCCCTGATTGTACAAAAAATCCCATTTGTTTTTAGCTTGTTCTCTATCCATCTCTTGCAAAATGTGGGCGTATCCTGCCAGGCAGCTGCTGGTTTTGATAACATATAACTTGGCCTTTTTGCAGGTTTGTTTTATTAACTTATTTTTAGATAATTTGATTTTATTAGAAGTATTAAGGGACATATTTGGTCTGTCTGACTAATTAGTAATATTCTAAAATGATATGCGTGTGCTGAAAGTTAATTTTATGTATGTCTTTTTGTTTAGTAAACCGTTGTTACTTTATTTAATTTTAATTGTGATAAACTTTTATTAAACAAGAAGAAACAAAACTTGTTAACCAAAGAGAAAATAATGTTTTTCCTATCTTTGGATTGGACAAGTTTTAAGAATGCTTTTTCTGGTTTGGACCATGTTTAAGAATATTTCTTCTGGTTGGGACCATGTTTAAGAATATTTCTTCTGGTTTGGACCATGATTAAGAATATTTCTTCTGGTTTGGACCATGATTAAGAATATTTCTTCTGGTTTGGACCATGTCTAAGAATATATCTTCTGGACCATGTTTAACAATATTTCTTCTGGTTTAGACCAGGTTTAAGAATATTTCATCTGGTTTGGACCAAGTTTATTACTATTTCTTCTGGTTTGAACCAATTTTAAGAATATTTCTTCAGGTTTGAACCAGTTTGAAGCAAGTTTGAAAATATTTCTGGTTAAAACCAAATTTATTCTGTGGCATTGTGGGCAGTTTGGCTATATACTTTTGCTCTATGTTACTTAAGAATATTTTTTCTGGTTTGAGCCAATTTTAAGAATTTATTCTGTGGCATTGTGGGCAGTTTGGCTATATACTTTTGCTCTATGTTACTTAAGAATATTTTTTCTGGTTTGAGCCAATTTTAAGAATATTTCTTCTGGTTAAGACCAAGTTTTTCTGTTGCGTTGCGGGGTTTGGCTTTATATTTTTGTTTTTGGTTTGCAGAATATATGTCATTTTGTTTTGGTTTTACCGAACTTACCAAGATTTCTTTTACTAGTCTTCAGGAAGAATTCTATTAAGAGTCAAGCATGAAATCGAAAATTATTAGCCCAGGAGTTTGCTGTTACAATTAAAAGCATAATATTAATTTATGTCTTTGCACTGTCTGTTTTATACCATTGTAAATGTACAGAATTCCAATATATCATTGATGTATTATTGTATATGATTTTAACGTGTGCCTAAGTTGGTACCATCAATGTCTGTTTGGCTTGGTTCCTATGCCGTCAGGTAGAGGTTGTCATGACTACAAAGCATTCATCTACATTGTTATTTATATCTGTCCTGTAGTGCCTGCTTTTCTAGTTTCAGTATATTTTATGTATACTCATTCTCTCTTTAGCTTATATTATTTTCTTGTTATATATGTATATACATAGATATTTAATCATTTATTACACCTGTCTCTCATGTATTGAAAGAAAGTTTAGGAAGAATTATTGCAGTTTTATGAATCGGTAATCCCTTTCATAAAATTCTACTTAAAGATGGTGATCCATTTTTCGGAGGATATCTATTCACTTTATATTTTAAGAAACAAAACTAAAATATAAAAGCTAGATAATCTTGCATCTTTGTTTCGATCAGATAAAACAGGGGCTCTTCATTTTTTTAAATCCTACACTGAATGCAGTTGATAGATTTTTGGATTGATACCGGTACTTATTCCTTTTAGAGATTCAGTTTTCACATTTGCCAGGGATTCCAAATAAAATTTTTGATTAAATATATTTGAATTTAATTGTATTCTGAATTAGAAATCTATGCAGTATTTGTATATTTCTAAGATAAGGTCACTTTATATTATTACATCACTGTGTCGTCTCAGTGTATGAGGGAGAAAACTTGTCCCCTGACCACAATGAATGTGAATTAACTGTTGTCATTAATATTTTAGGCCATACAACTCCCAACAGTCTAGATGAGGAGTATTACACTGATTGTCGTGACAGTACAAGTCAGTTGAGTACCTCTGAGCAATCCGAGAGTGAGGATATTAAAAATTTTGAAACGTATGTCGAAGAATTTAATCGCAAGAAAGAAATGCTTCATCCAGAGAGTCCCTTACACAATCCATTTCCAAGGTTACCAGTTGTTCAGCAGACATCCGCAGATGTGGTTATTCCCCCTTTGCCACCAGTTCGATCTGGTTTACAACTCAGTTCTGAAGCCACATCTTCAAGAGAATTCACAGACTTTAAATCAGCTCCCGTTAAAACAGCTGCACAAGATTCAGATCCAGATTTTGCCGATTTTCAAGCAGCGCCAAAGTCTTCAGGATCAGAACCAAATCTTTTAGGGGAAGAGGATAAATATGGTGCTTTAAGATCATTAGTTATTGAGGAGCCTGCTTCAACCAATGAAGCAACAGCTACAAGTGAGCCTGTTACACCTTTTGCTCAGTTTGGTGAGGAATGTGACCAGAATGAAAGTGAGGGTGAGTGGGCAGATTTTGCCAGTGCTGTTCCAGAAGAGGATACAAACACAAAAACTTCAGACAAAAATACATTAAATTTAATTGCAGATAATGTTGAAAGTGACTGGGCTGATTTTGGCGACACTAAAACTCCAACAGCTGGTGCAGTAAATGATGAACCTTCCTGGAATCCCCCTGCTTCAAGTTTCCTTGGAGCACCTGCAATAAAATCCGACATAACAGCCAAATTAGTTCAAAATGCGCCAGCGAACAGTCTATTTCCGAGTGTTGCAATAAAAACAGAAAATACTGATGAAGATTGGAGTGATTTCTCAGGAGCTGCATCAAATGATCAGCGGACACCAATCCCCAGTGAAAATACAGATGATGATTGGTTCAACACGCCTGTCTATTCTGATACTAGCTTATCCAGTAACAGTGTAGTCACAGTCAAAAAGTCTCATTTACAATCTGATGAAATTATGGGGATGTTCAAGGTACGTGATGATCCAGGAACACAAGCTAGCTATAAATTACCCAACCTGGAACAGAAGGTCAACAAATTTCGGCAACCTTCATTGGATGATGACAATGACAATGACCCTCCACCTTTGGATTACCTTGACGATGATGAAGATCATGGATTCTCTCGTGGTTACGATTTGGATGAGTATAATAGCCCCTCCCCTATTGGTGGCTATGGTTATGGAAATGGTAACAAAGGTATGTTTTTGAATCAGGTTGCAAAAAAAGTTGCTGAGAAACGTCTGGATGACAGGGACAGAAGTAGCCTCTCCCCAGAGACTGAAGATGATGCTAACAGCTATTCTTCTAAAGATACAGATAGTTATAACTGGAAAGACAGATCCAAACAACTTCGGGAAGATTCACAGTCTGTTTGTAGTCTTGAATTACCAGCTAAAGGTAAGCTGAATTAAATATTTAAGTAAGCTTATTGGCAATCTGATTGAAATGAGAAAATGATTTATCTGATTCTTACATTATATTGTATTATCTAATCATCTACTTTATATCAGATCAAGGATATACATGTACATGTAACCCCTAAACCATGGGGCCTGACAAGGACAGCTGTCTAGTCCTTCGGATGAAACGGAAAACCGAGGTCCCGTGTGTACATTAGAATGCACGTAAAAGATCCCTTGGCAGTTAGAATTCGATATAAGAGTAGGCGATAGTGCCGCTGCCCGAGCAAAATTTCCCTCATAGCACACTGTATGGCGTATACCCATCTTCATTAGCCCAGCATAGGAGCAGAACAGTAGGACGTTAAACCCCATTTCATATCATTTCATTTTATTAAACAGGCATTATGAAAGAGCTAAATCTGACTATTGCACGTCTTTCTATAGGCCTGAAATGTTATATATATTATTAATTAGACATTAATTAACTTACCAAGATCATAGTCAACTCTTGATGCCATTGGATAGCTTCAATATCAGTAGATTTAAATGCCTTTTGTGCTGGATGCGGTTATCGTAAAAATGGATAACCAAGACTTTGTTTATTATTGTAACAATGGTAGTAATGATAATCGAGACTAGGATATAATTGTATTGCTGATATCTAGGCTCATATTGACATAATTTGACTGAAATTTTCAGGAAATTCTTATTTCATTATCTATAAATTATATATTATAGCGAGAACTGTGAGCTTTAATGCCGCTTTGAAAAAATTATCTTGAAATGAAAAGTTTACTAAGTAAGATAGAAGATATTTTGTTTGCATAATTTCTCATCAGATCACCATTGATTTATTTTAGGTAATTCACTAAAAACTAACTCTGATAATGGTGGTAGCGATAGCCAATCTGTGTCCAGTATGGAATTTTGTAATTTTGAAGGATCTTCAAAAACGCCAGTCAGTGCTGAATCCAAATCTCTTGATAGTCTTGATTTTCCTCCCGATGGCAATGACAACGAAGGTGTTGAAGTAACAGATGTAGAAAATACAGGTAATACAAGCCTTGTTGAATAGCTTAAAACTTTTACTTTTGCAGACAATATTATAGCGTGGGTTAGTTAGAACATTGTGATTTGAGGGAGAGTAGAGCTTTTATAAGACAAGAATGGGTTGGAGTAGTTTTTATAAGAGTGGGTTGTTAGAGAAGTGTGTTTTGAGGGATAGTTTTTATAAGAGTGGGTTAGAGTAGTGTGTTTTGAGGGATAGTTTTTATAAGAGTGGGTGTGAGGCGTTTCTTTTGAGGGATAGAGTAGTATTTTGAGGGATAGTTTTTATAAGAGTGGGTTAGAGTAGTGTGTTTTGAGGGATAGTTTTTATAAGAGTGGGTTAGAGTAGCGTGTTTTGAGGGGGAGTATAGTGATGTAATGGTGGGTTAGAGTAGTATGTTTTGAGGGGGAGTATAGTTTTGGGAGAGAGTAGAGTGGGTCAGAGGCAGCAAATGAGCATTGTGCTTGTAGGGAGAGTACCTGTGGGTGAAAGAACTGTGTTTGGTGGTAGTGTACAAGTGCACTTCTTGTATCATTTCTTGATTGTTAGAGGATAAATAAATGAAAATGGGAATCTTGTTTGTTGACATTTATCTATTCGTAAAGTTAACAATTAATCAACATGAATTACAGCATAACAAACATGAATTACGGCATAACAAATATGAATTACAGCATAACAAATATGAATTACAGCATAACAAATATGAATTACAGCATAACATTAATGTAACAATGAGTTAAGAATCTTGGTACAAATGCTTAATAGTAGATAAGCTCCAATATATGGGATTTCACATAAATATGTGTCTCCAAATATCCAAACACCAGTACATAACACCAACTGTGAGAATAAAAATTATTTAGATTAACTAAAACTATCTTTGGTGGTAGAGTAGGGTGGATGAAAGAACTGTGTTTTGTGGAAGAGTAGTGTGAGTGAAAGATCTGTCTTTGGTGGTAGAGTAGCGTGGATGAAAGATCTGTGTTTCGTGGTAGAGTAGCGTGGATGAAAGAACTTTGTTTGGTGGTAGAGTAGCATGGGTGAAAGAACTGTGTTTGGTGGTAGAGTAGTGTGGGTGAAAGAACTATGTTTTGTGGAAGAGTAGTGTGGGTGAAAGATCTGTCTTTGGTGTTAGAGTAGCGTGGATGAAAGCTCTGTGTTTGATGGTAGAGTAGAGTGGATGAAAGAACTGTGTTTGGTAGTAGAGTAGAGTGGATGAAAGAACTGTGTTTGGTGGTAGAGTAGTGTGGGTGAAAGAACTGTGTTTGGTAGTAGAGTAGAGTGGGTGAAAGAACTGTGTTTGTGGTAAGAAAAGTGTGAGTGAAAGAATTGTGTTTGGTGGTGGAGTAGTGTGGGTGTTTGGTGGTAGAGTAGCGTGGGTAAAAGAACTGTGTTTGGTGGTATAGTAGTGTGGGAGAAAGAACCATATTTGGTATTAGATTGGGTTAGAGTGTTTTGTGGGGTAGAGCATAATTCTTTGCATCTTTTAGATCTGCAGGATTTAGATTTCAAGATTGTGCATGCCTTTGTTCTTTTCCACTAGTGTTTTCCATTTCCTGTTACTTATTAAGATGTCCCAAATGACAAAATTCAAAAGTGATAAAATATGACTTTAACTAAGTAAAGAACAGCCGAAATTTATTGTTATGAATGACATTACACCTATTTTGTTTTATTCATTAATGCACTAAAACCTGCTTGATTACTTCACACCAGATATAAAAAGTAGGCCAGGTTGATGTGTTTAAACACCTAGATGTGGTATTTAGCACCTTTAGACATTGGCTATACAAGAGTGATACATAGAACCCAAATTCTAGGGTTGTGACTTTAAACAATTGTTGAAAGATAATGCTATTGTTTAATTTTGTTCATTGATGCACCGAAAAGAAGTTGATTACAAACTAACTAGGGTGGCTTGGTGTTTTTCACACATACAGTGTATATCTGATATTTAATAGGTTTAGGTATATAATCAATATTAACATATGTTACATATTTATATATATTTTATATATAAAATACTTTATGATAGTATATATCTGTAGTTTTATCATGGATAATATTTACATTATATCAATGTATATCTTTATAACAGTATAAGGTAGGACAAAATATTAAAGACTGGGAATAGTGGGTCGTAAATGTTTTTGTTTCAACTCATGTTTCTAACTCATTACACATAAGGTTAACCGCAAACATTTTATGAACTTTTGATGTAATATGGAAAAAGACTGACATTGTTTTGAATTACAATAAGCTACATAAAATTGAGTTGATAATAGGTAAGTTGTATCCCCCATGACCCAGTTCCATAAACATTTCTGGAAATATTGTCATCTTTCTTTATATATGTTTAAAATTGATGTGTTGTAACAAAATCATTCTACATTACTCTGTTTCTGAAAGGTTTTGTAATTTTGAATCCATTTTTTCTTGTTAGCCAATTAGCATAACAGATCAAAGGTTAATCACAGCAACTACCATGAGAATAAATTATTGTTTGTATAATTGTAGGTATTGTAAACAGCAGTAATAGTACAAGTAATAATATGTCTCAGACGACATTACCTGGTGGTGTAATAAAGACATTAGTTGATAAATATAATATTACAGATGAAATAGTGGTACGTTACATTTTAATCTTATATCTTATAGATTCCACTCACCTGTCAAAAAGTCATAACACTTTGTTTTCCATTTTATTAAAGTTGCTATTGTGTAAGTTGAATCCCTTAAAGGAATATGGTTCAATTACGTTCAGTATTTTCAAAGATATATATGATCATATCTAACGCAACTGATGTAAGTGCTACATGTATATCAAACAAACAAGTAACTGACAACAAACAGTTGACACGCAGCATCCTCTGTAGATAATATAAACAAACCAGTGCCACCTATGTTTTGATGAGCTCTAAAGGCAAAAGTCATCATCAGATTACCTACAAAAGTATAAATATTTGACATCCTTTGTGGATAGTTCAGATAAGATCTGGCTGCTGTGGATATAATTTGTTGCGCTGAGATCTGAAAGCTATGAATTTGTACCTTTCTGTATTTTAGACTAGTGACCGGTATAGTTATGAATGGGAGAGATGTTTAGACAATTGCTGGAGAATGATCAAAGATTCTAACACTATATTTAATTCTATCAGTTCATCCAGTGTATGTAATGAAGTTTTAAAATCATCCCAAGGATCATCCTATATAACTGGTAAGTAAATACAGTAGTCCTTATAAGAATACGTTTACTGCAGTAATATAGGAAAAATACCAAAAGTTACAAAATTGATTCAACCTTGAATGAAGTCTGACAATAAATTTTATAAGCGGGGTTTTATAGTATATGGTTTCAAGATATATATATTAAAAAATATACATATACAAACAAACAAATGATGTAGGCTTAAATATTTACAAGAGTTTATATACGATACTCTATCTCTATGTAATTAGAGGTACATAATAATATATATGGATTACCAGACAGGTTTAGCTAGTTACATCTATTTATATTTAGTAAATGAACATGTTCAAAGCAAACATATATAGTGCCGGTGGGCTTCAGTATACGAGTGAGCGTAAAGTCTAATATAGACCGTCCTCTATCTGAGAGAATACGATCATATCTAACAGGTTTAGATAGTTACATCTATTGATATTTAGTAAATGAACATGTTCAAAGCAAACATATATAGTGCCAGTGGGCTTCAGTATACAAGTGAATTTAAAGCCTAGAATATAGACCATCCTCCAACTGAGCAAATACGATCATATCTAAGGCAATTGATGTGGATGCTAGGCATACATCAAACAAACCAGCAACTGACAACTAAGAGTTGTCTCAAGTTTTTCGTGAGCGAACATTAGCATTTACTTTCGGGAAGAAGTCAAGTTTTCTGTCGGTCATGTGATATAATTAAACAATATAGCAGTTACTACTAATGATAGACCCAGTAAATCAACCAACCTGTTTCTAGTAACTAATGCTTCCAGTCACCCCTAAATTCCTTGCAACGTACCCAGTCGAAAGCTCATTCTGAAATATGCCTAATCATGGCTCCATAGCTCCATACAGTAAAGCACTTGTATGCTATATTAAAAGGGCCTCTTTAGTGATATCCTGAATCATAATGTTTTGGAACTTTAGTGAAATACACACAACTATAGAAGTTGAGCATGCTAGCAATTTAATTATGCAACTCAGAAGAGTCATACTAAATTTTTTATATTTTGTATATTTTATAGGTATTGTAGAGATTTACAGGGTAGCTTGTAGAGTTATGACTGCAATGAAAGCACATAGTAAGTACTACAAATATTTTATACATAGCCCATGGGCCTCTTTCCCGAAAGATAAGTTTAAATTTGCCAATCCAGATCATGCATTTTTTTAGACAATATACATCTTTACATGCTAAAATGTATTTAAAGATACATTATTCAAGAGCTAAATTTGCCTATTGTAGGTCTTTCTTTAGGCCTTAGATGTTATATAAATATTAATTAGACATTTATTAACATGATAAGACCATAATCAACTCTCGATGCAATCGGATGCTCAAGATTTTAACTAGATTAGAACGGATCAGCCATATTTTGATTTAATTTAAAAATGGAGAAGCGAGGTGAAGTCTCAATAAACAATTAATGCACACATGTGGACAAAACTACAAACAGTGATAACTTGGCTCAGAATAAAATAATTTAAAAAAAATTTTCAATATGTTCGTTTTGTATTGTATATTTATGAACTATTATAGCAAGAATGGTCACCTCTTTATCTAAATCTTACATAATGTATCTTTAAATTTATTATTTAACATTTAATATAAATCTATAAAGTTTATAGATATATAGTATAAACAGAGATAATCTCCTGGCCCATGTTATTAATCAGGATTGAACTTACACAATATTGTAAATTTCAAGTAATTCAGTATATAATGACAATCATCGGCTCGATGTGTCTAATGTAAACAATTTTTGTGATGTAATTTAGATCTGGATCGGGCTCTATGTGTCTAATGTAAACCATTTTTGTGATGTAATTTAGATCTGGGTCCTCCTGGCCCGTGTTCATTAATAAGGATTGAACTTACACAATATTGTAAATTTCAAGTAATTCAGTATATAATGACTATCGTCGGCTCTATGTGTCTAATGTAAACCATTTTTGTGATGTTATTTATATCTGGGTCCTGTTTCTCGAAATCTAAACTAAAGATAAAGTCCAAATTTTAGTAGATACTACAATTTTGATTGGCTAAGCACTAAAATCAATCTAATATTATCCAATCAAATTACTAAAATTTGGATTTTATCTTTGTTAAAATTTCGTGAAACAGGTCGTCCCAGGATGGATTTTACTGCTTTTTAATGATAGATAGCTCTTGCCTTATTTAATGTTCCATGTAATTTTGGGCAAAATTTATTGAAACAAATTAATGATTCTATTACAGATCTGACAACACCCCCTCTAGAGAGATTGTTAAAAGATATAGATTTAGCCTGGAATAATTTAACAGCATTCTTTGTTGGTGCTTCTGTTTTGGTAAGGTTCTATGTATAGATATAATTTTAATTACCAGTGTGCTTTCACAGAAGGGTGTTGGATGGCCGAATGGTTAGCACTTGGCACTGTATCATAAGGTCTGTCATTGAGTCAACTGGCGTGGTTTCGAATCCCTGGTTGTATGTGACAAGGAGTAGGGTCGCCTGTCGAACCTCATGCGTTTTGTCCTGGTTCTCC
Source organism: Patella vulgata (assembly GCF_932274485.2). Classification (NCBI taxonomy): domain Eukaryota; kingdom Metazoa; phylum Mollusca; class Gastropoda; family Patellidae; genus Patella; species Patella vulgata. The sequence goes on along the minus strand of NC_065884.2, from coordinate 59,816,244 downwards.
GGTTCCCCCCCCCCCCCACTGCTAAAGTTGAACCATATGTTAGTCCCGAAATGACCTAGTTCATGTCAAGTGGACGTTAAACTCCATTTCACTCTCTCTCTCTCTCTCACACTTTCACAGATGTAGTTGACATGTTATCAAATTTCTGTTATCAAGTACAGAGTTTACTAAATTTCTGCAATTTGTCTGGTTGTCTTTTTATGTATACTTTGTTCCAAATACATGTATATTGAGAACTGAAAAAAAATAATATAGCAAGTTTATTATTATCATTGATTTAAAACGAAGTCTATTATCTAACAGCTAACTAAATCTTTACTTAAACTGACCAGATATCAAATCTATATTTTTTTTTACTTCATTTTCTTTTTCAGCCGGACATCAAAGCATTTGATTTTAAGTTTGGTGTAATGAAATCTGATTCTGAAGAAGCTCAATTCAATGCATGTGGAGTCTGCCTTTTAAATGTTGATGTAAAAATAAAAGCAACTTGGTGTGATGAAGATGTGACCAAATTAACGTATGGAAGACGACAGTATCATGCCCCATGTGCTAATTTCTGGGTGAATTGTGTGGATTCTACTTTACCAGGTTTAAGATTACCAGAATTACTGTGATAATAACAAAAGTTCGTTCAAATTACTTTACCTAAATATCAGTTCCAGAGTTTATCAAAATGGAGACCTAAGAGTTATCTTTGCAGTGTCGTGACAGAGGAGCTATTTTAAAAACAAAATGGAGACCTAAGAGTTATCTTTGCAGTGGTGTGATAGGGGAGCTATTTTAAAAACAAAATGGAGACCTAAGAGTTATCTTTGCAGTGTCGTGACAGAGAAGCTATTTTAAAAACAAAATGGAGACCTAAGAGTTCTCTTTGCAGCGTCGTGACAGAGGAGCTATTTTAAAAACAAAATAAACACTGGTAAACCTGATTATAAAATAATGGTCCTGTCACATATCAATGCACTGTATATTTGTCAAGCCTTCCTTCATCTTGGACTCCTACCTCGGCCATTACTCAGAGTCAAGTTTCAACAAACAAGCTTTCTATGGTAAATATAGCAGTGAAATCCAAGTATAGTCTGTAAATAAGAACAGAGTTTCTTCTTTGATTGGCATTTAGTAATTGAACATATCAACACAGGGTACAATTTTATGGATGCACAATTACTGAGTTTAATACTAAGCGACGTTTCGACAAGGATCTCTCGTCTTTGACAAGTAAATAATACAGGTATGTGAATACAGAATATGCAACAATATGTATTTGTTTGTTATTTTTGTTGCATATTCTGTATATATTTGCCTACTATTCACATACCTGTATCATTTGCTTGATAAAGGTGAGATTATCCTCGTCAAAACGTCGCTTAGTATTAAACTCAGTAATTGTGCATCCATAAAATTGTACCCTGTTTTAAGAACAGTGTTATTTGCCTTGGGACATATTGTAGTTCTTCATAGAACTTTGTTTTAAGAATATTTCTCACATTCCTTATTCAAACTGTATGTTTTATGTGGATTTTGAGTGAATTTTCCACTGAACAGCATTATTCAAAAGAAAGGGGTGATTCGGAGCAGGAGCACCCAGAAAAAGAATTAATTGAGGTGATTGGGGGCACATGTATCTAGGAAATGAGGAGGCTTGGGATACAAAAAACCTAGGAAAATGGATATTGGAGTCAGAGAAATTTAGGAAACAGGAATATTAGGGCACAAGCACCTAGGAAATGGGTCGATTGGAACACAAGCTCCTACAAAAGGGGAAGACTGGGAGCATGCCGGCAATGACACCCAGGAAACTGAATGACTGGGGCACAGGCAGCCAGGTAAAGAGGATTGTAGTATTAAATGTTAATATAGACATTTTACACACAAAAGGGGGATAATATCAATACAGAATAAGTTACCATAGTCAGTTTCCATTTAGTAAATTCAATGTTTATTGGAATTGTGGTTTTGTGAATGAATCCCCCTAGTAATAGAATTTATTTCCATGGATGTTACGATGAACAATTAGCTCCGCTGAAGTTAAAGATGCCTTCCTATGTAGAGACTGGGTGAGTTGATGATATTGTTAGACTAAAAACATATTCAAACTAATTTGATTCAAATCCCTCTCAAAACATTGTATTTGGGAGGAAATACCCCAAGATATAAAAAATTTATTTATAGAAGCCATGTTTGTCAGGTAACTTGATTGAGGGAGGGCCCAAATTCAGAATGTATTTGTCGTTACTTACTGTCCACTTGCCATACATATTGAAGCCTAAGTAAATTCTTGGATTATCTTCTGACGACTTCTTTTTCCACTGTTTAATTGTAAAGCCTGTTGTACATGTACCTATAAACCCCATAATGTTCCCAATAACAACCGCTCCCTATGTCAAGCTAGCAGACAATAAATTGTAATACCCTGACATTTTTGCCCAGTCTTGCCCCATTGGTGTTTTTCATACAATCCAGCATTTTTCTAGTAAGATTGGGCGTCTCAACTTTTCATATATACCAAATTTGCCATACTGTTTTTATTGGAAATAACCACCCGATAAATACTTTTGTGGGAGTATATCTTTAATAGATCACTTAGTGCAACTAGAAAACTTTGTATTGAATTTAAAATATGTGTAAGCTCACAATAAATACAACAGAAAAGAAGACTAATCCTTTCAACTCAAATGTTTGCAGATGACTGATCATGGTGATAAAATTCACCTGTCACTAAGATAATATAGTCTAAGTAGTTTTGACATACATGTAGTTTTTAATTGATTGTTATGAAAGTTTAGGTCAACGGTCAAAGGAATATTATCTTTAGATATGAAAAGTGTTTATATTTTGTGATATTCTAAGATTTCCATTAACTTTAAGTGTTTTAGTTGTATATTATAAGAACAAATGTAAATATATATAAATGCACATTGTACTGTTTTTGTTTTGTATATATTACTTATTTATGTATATATATTGTATGTGCTTAGCTTTAAAATACTGTGGTGTAAAGTTTTCAAATTTAATATATAAACAAAAAAATGTATATATAATTTATTGAAATACAAATTATTTTATATAATCATGTGTATATATATGTATATATCTTAGGTCAAGGGCACAGCAAATATATTTGTTCACTTAGTAGTGGATTCTTCTCAGCAACCTGATCACTACTGCTTCATTCATTTTCACAATCTGATTAAAATACAGATCTATATTTCGTTTCGTTTTTTTATACTTTCGATTTTCTACACTTCATGAAAATCTGTAGTGGAAGGTCGCATCAGGGGTTGTACGAGCGGCTTTTGACCCTATGACGTCAGACATTGATTAATCGATCAGCGTTGACGTTTCTAGTGGGTTACTCACAGTTCCCTGCATCCCACACTAAGAAGTTCCCATAACACATCATTTCATTGGCTAATCCCTCACTTCAACCCGAACACGGGTTATATAACAACTCTTCCAGATCCTAGTGTTGTGAAGACAAGAAAAATGAAATTTTGAACTATAAAAACGAAATGAAATATGATCTGCGTTTAAATCAGATTGTCATTTTCACAGAGTAAATATCATATTTATGAATAATAACTACATGTATACAAAAGTACCACAGAAATTGTTGTCTGTGTAAACTTACAAAATCAATTTCAGAAGTGGAATCAGGTACCTACTAATAGCTTCATGAAGAGCATTCAATTACATATTAATATTAAAATGTAAGCTTATATGTTTTATCACCAAATAATACAATTCTAGTAAATTATTTAGATTTTTCACTACTTTCAAGTATTTTTCAAGGTGTGGAAATATCGGAGGTATTTATTTTTAAATTCCTTGATCAGTTCTTTTTGATAAGTATGCATATTGATTGATATAATTGAGGTATAGCAGGGCCGGCCTTTAGGAGCTGTGGGCCCAATTAGAAACATTTTTGGTGTGTCCAAAGGTTGGCTAGCAAAATCTGTTTTAGTGAAATGATTTATTGAAAATGATCAGAAATCGCTACTTATGACTACTTAGGTTTAAAATGTACTTGGGTATGAGGCAGTTTACCCAAGCATAGGCCCCTACAAACAAAGTCCTGTTGGAAGCAATTGGTCTATTTTGCTTAAGATAACCACCTACTACAGTTCTATGAATAAATAAGAGTACTGAAAAGTAAATGAGAATGCTCAGAAGAGTAATTTAATTCAATTTTCTGGTGTTTGTCACATATTAAGATGTTTTGTTCTGTAATATATTGTAAAGATATGGTAAATCTTTGTTTAAACCTTGTTATTTTCATCCTGTTGTATTATTGTCTGTATTTTTTGTCAAATATTAAAATAACTTTAAATAGAAGTAGAGGTGTCTTTTCCTACTTCTTTAATACTATTTGGTTTGTGCATCTAGTCAGACACTGGTCGGTTTAGTGTATGACGGCTATTACCCACAATTGGTCGAAAGTTATGATTTGAGGTTAATAAATGAGAGAGGGAGAGAGAGTTTAAGTCCACTCGACACAAACTAGGTCATTTCGGGACTAACACATTGTTCAATTGTATTTCTATAATTCACTTGTGGTAGGAAACCGGAGGACCCAGAGAAATCCCACGAGGTTGGACAAGCGACCCGACTCCTTGTCACGTGCAACTGGGGAATCGAAACCAGCCCAGTTGACTCAATGACAGACCTTATGATACAGCGCGCACGTGCTAACCATTCGACCCCCCCCCCCCCCTTAATAAATATAACAGTTGAGCGATCGAGAGTGCAGGTAAAATACTTCCGACAGGTCGTCATTCGTAAGACTTTTTTATACGCTCATTTAAAACAATTGCTGCGTGAGACGTAACACCACGTGTGTTTAAAATCGGGTAATTAGAGATTAACAATAAACTAAATTCATCATCAATCCTCACCTGTGAAGGGAGCATTCCCCATCAACATTTTAAGGACATTTTATGCGATTTTATTGGCGATTTTTAGACCTGTAATTTTGGAATTTACCTTCCGGAAATACGTCAGAATGCATAAAATTGAATCCAATTTACCAAATTTTTCTAGGGGAGAGCCCCCAGACCCCCCGTTACAACGTTAGTTAAGCAATTATCAAACCTAGACCCCCCCCCCCTGCGTCTGTTACTTGGGTATTGGACATAAATGGAGATTGTTGTAACAGGTCAATTGCCGTCATACTTCTTGGATATTAATTATCTATTTGCAAATATAGGATTTTTGGTTAATTAATTACATGTACTGTCCTGGAACATGCAAGCTGGCTCAGTGACGTCAAATGGTTACTAATCCAACTTTATTCAAATTTTTGGTACCCATCGTGCGTAACTGTTAGAAACATACCATCTAACTTGTATTTTCTTGCACTACTATTTTATAAACAGTTTAGAAAAATACCGGGTTATTTACCACAGAACGTCAAGTCCAAATAAGGGCTAAAAACCGATCGTACATTTCTTGAATACTCAGCATAGACATACGTTGACAGAGTCAAAGGTGCTTCAATTTTGATTTGGCTGCCGTGACTGGGTAGCACTTCACTTCATGAAATCGTTAATGACGGGATGTGTCATATAGAGAAATGAAATGAAATGGGGTTTAACATCCCACTGTTCTGCTCCAAACTGGGCTAATGAAGACGAGCATACGCCATACAGTGTGCTATGAGGGGAATTTTGCCCGGACAGCGGCACTACGGCCTACTCTTATATCGAATTCCAACTGCCAAGGGATCTTTAACGTGCACGCCAATGTGTACACAGGACCTCGGTTTTTCGTCCCATCCGAACGACTAGACAAATGTCCTTGCCAGGCCCTCCGTCCTGCATCACTGACAAGGGGGAACCACGCCAGAAAATCCAGGCTAGCGAGGCAGCGTCTTACCCACTTAGCCATATATAGAGTTAAATACAACACACAATAAAGATTGGTTAGCATATGTTTACTATCCAAATCAGAAGTGGCATCGGATGTTCTAGAAAGACCAGAATTACAACTGGTTTATGTGGTGGAGTGCTGTCAAACTACAGTAATTTTGAAGATCTTTCATAGTAGCCGTTTATATATACATGTATCGGGTTTGTTCAGGCTCACACCCCCCCCCCCCCCCCGCCCCTGTGAAAAAATTGTCGGCCATTAAAAAAATAGATATACATTGTCCGTTAATTTTACAACATTCCTGAGAAACTTCCAATCCCCCTCGTTACTCTGTGCTAGTTACGGGTTTGCGTTCATTGGAATCCATTATGGTACCGATTTTCAGTCACGACGAGTCTCCTATTCACCAAAAATATCGAATTCCCATCCCGTTGAGATTAGTCAAATCATGTTGACAAAATTCAACCATTTCGTTTGCTACCTCAAAATACATCATGCAATGTCATAAATTAATAATGAAACATATTCGAAACCAAAAAAAAAGTTTATTGTCAAACGTACAAAATTACAAATCTTAAAAAAAAAACATTGCACAACATTCTGTTAAACATGACCTAAGATTTCACAAATCAATTTTGATTTTCAAATTAAAGTAAGAATAAAATATTCAAGCTACTAGATTCCCTCCCCTATCAATAAAACCCAACCCGATTAATTTTAAAACGATGTAATGTAAACTGTTGCGTAATCAGGATTTCCGAAAATGGTCGTGAACTTGATTTCGAAAAATATTAACAAAGAGAAAGGCATATGAACAATTTAAATTCTTGAAGGTCAATCTTTCTTTTATTATAAGGCCCCTATTGTTTTGGGGGGCATCACATGACATGGTTAATAACTCTGTTCCCTATATAGCCCCCCCCCCCCTGCATTATTTGCAATAGCAAATCTTTGTACATTACCGGTAAATAACAAATAAATAAAATTCAATAAAACATATTTGAATAAAATGAAATAATAATTTACAATAAATATAAAACAATTCAGATTTACACGATATAAAATATATATTTACAAAATGGTTTTCCGAAGAAAAGAAATGCCCATGGTCATACCAAGAGTTAGTCTCGAATACCAGACTTTACGTCATAGTTTAACTGTACATATTTTATCAAATATCAATCAATAATTGTACTCTCCATATTTGTACATCCGCATATACCGTACCAAATTCCCGGTATAGTAGTCTAGGTCAACCAGCGACTCTCGGACCAATGTCCCCAGGACCTCATATTAGCCGAGAGAGCGCAGACAATATAGTTCTGGGTAATGGAGACTAACCATGGAAATAACATAAATTGAAGACGAAAACATAAAATCGCGAAATGTCACAAAATAAATTATCGAGGCTCGTTCCCACAACTGTTCTTGAACCAAGCTGCACTATATGTTTTAGGATAACCATCTTCTACAAATCTTTTATCTGGGTTGAATTTTCTATACCTGCAAAATAACAAAAACATAAATAAATATAAGGGAACGAGAGAAGTACAAAATATAAAAACTGTGGCAGGATACGCATTACTGTAGTTTATTTTGCAAAGTCATTCATTAAAAGGGGATCACGGTGGCCAAGTGTCTTCATTAGCCCAGTTCGGAGCAGAACAGTAGGACGTTAAATCCCATTTCATTTCGTTTCATTTCATTCATTAAAATAAACTGGTTTGAGTCAGGGTATTTTGGTTTTGAAGATCTTGATTTATCGCTTTTGGCATATAAGGCGCGGGCAAGTGCGGAAGAATCTTGTATAAAGGCCACAGAAATATTTCTTCATAGGCCTATCACGGCATACATATCACCGCAGCCGGAACACAGTTTGATTGGCCGCGGACGCCTTTTTACCACGACGAACTTAACACAGGAAGCTGCTCGTGGCTTAGAGGTGATTCAGAAATTATGATTAAAACAACTTACTTGAGTCCTTTAAAGAAATAAATATAACCATCGCTATGCTTAAATGCCGCTTCCAGACTATCAGGAACTCCTGTCCAAAACTGATTAATATTCATGGTTCTTACTACAATCTCTCTTTGGGGATCCCACTGCCAGAAATATCGATGCTGAAATCATAACAAAATGAAATCTATATAGCTTCATCATACTCGAGCCGCCTAATGCCCTTCAATGGTCGATGTTATGACAAACGATTTTATCACGATTCAATACTACTATATATATAAATGCTTGTTTAATAAATGCCTGAAGAGCCGCTATCGCGGTGAAAACGTTAGCATAAAAATGTAGTTTTATTTTGCCATCTTTAATATTTCAATTATATATTACCAAAGAGCAGCTTTAATTAACTATATGTGTGCGGGATTACCCCCCCCCCCCGGTTATAGTCTGATAAACATCATAATTATACCATTCTATAGAATATACATTTAGTGTTTGTTATTGAGTGATGAATCATCTAGGATTTCCTAGTTTTTTCAAGTAATAACCACTTTTTAAATTAGAATATAATATCATTGAAACCGCAAATTGGAGACATACTTTTGGATAAGAAAAATACTTACACCGAAGAGGAATAGGGCATTTCGTATATAATTATCACTGTACCATATAGCAGCATGGGGTTTCTCTGGGAAGTTTGTCATATCAATAATTTTAGGATAGCCAGCGTCTAATTTGAAATATGTATATCTCCATAACATACTTCCTGCAATACAAAAATACAAAATATTGTTCCATAGAGTTGTATGGCAAAATGTTCCGTTAACGTGTATTTTTAAAAGTGTTAAGGGCGCTTTGTGAAACGCAACCGAAGGCTAAGTTGTCATGGTAAAGTAACCTAATGAACATTTACCATAATATCATCATGGTACTGAAATGATCTATGTGTGGTGCGGTGTAGTACCCCCCCCCCCCCCTCCACCCACCCACCACCCCTCCAACCTCTCTCTTTTGTTATTACACTCCAATCTACTACAGTACTTCTACTTTCTTATGAAGCCACGGTGGCCTGACAAGGACTGCTATATTGTCGTTCGGATGGGACGAAAAACAGAGGTCCCGTGTACACATTGGCGTGCACGTAAAAGATCCCTTGGCAGTTGGAATTCGACATAAGAGTAGGCCATAGTGCCGCTACCCGGGCAAAATTTCCCTCACAGCACACTGCATGACGTATCCCTGTCTTCGTTAGCCCAGTTGGAGCAGAACAGTAGGACGTTAAACCCTATTTCCCCCCCCCCCCCCATCATCTCTTTATTGTTATTACACGCCTATATTAACACTACTAGGACACTTCTATTTTCTTTTGTTAAGATTTCATTACATGCATGTATAGTTTAGTTCTCATCATTCACTTCATAAAAGGAGATTAAAACAGCAGTGGATTAAGATAGCATTAGTCATTATTTTAAAAAGTGCGTTGGGTAGAATAGCACTTTATAAAGATCTAGTGAATAATTTGTGACTAATCACTAAAACAGTTTAAAAGATGTTAAATCACATTTTAGCTGGTGACGTATATATGTATTAGCGACAGGAAAATGTCTCTTTGTTGAAGATTACTTCAAATTAAATGACTCGCCTTCCCGTTACTTACTTACTCGCCCAACAATATATTGAGTGTTGAATGACACGATAACAGTGATAAGCAGATTCGAACTAAAAGATAATGCTTTAATTATCTGGGTAAACTCATTTTATTGCAACAAACTTTATGAGGCATTTTTAATAAATTGCTGTATCACTACCAAAAAATCTGTAGTATCGGTAATACAATTTTATTGCACCGGTACGACCAATCAATTAGAATTGGTAGATTTTCCAGTTTATGTCTGAAATCATCACGTCTTAAGCTTAAGCCTGGACATATGTTTAGGATCTCGAAACCTTTCTCCCCAATAACTAAAAGGGGCTTGCATTCTATCAAATATGCAGAACTAGAGACCCCATCTACGCAATCGCCACTCGCCACTGATCTTTGTTTTTGGAGTTTACAATTACAAATGTATATGAAAGTGAATAAAACATTCTTACCTTTAAACATGTAGGTTTGTCTGGCTGAAGGTGAATATGTAACAGCTCTTATTCTACTGGGGGCACCAGGGAATACAGAAGTAATAGGTTTAGGAAAACCACTGACCAGACCGTTATTATTCATTTTATAAATCATGTTTCTACGATAACCATACACGGCACCATCTGGACCTAAAATCATAATATAGTTTAAATAACATAAATATCAGTCAAAGAACACGTGTGTGTTATTTAGCTCAGAGAGGCCATGATATTGGGCCCCATTCAACTATTCATAGATATACAATATGTCGTAAATAGTAGATGTCACAGCATGTAGCCAGCTAACTGGAGCTCAGCGTAGCCTATATTAAAAAAAAAAACATAAACAAATTATACCAACCTAAGTCTATTGCGTCCATTTTCATATCACAGTAATCGGGTCGCTCTCCTGTTGTTGTTGTTGGTGGTGTTTCAGTTGTTGTAACTGTTGGAACGGTTGTTACGCGTGGATTGGAACCTAATGAAAAACCAAACTAATTAGCAATTGTTACATACGGATATAAAAGTTTATTGATTTTTGGAAGGTACTGAGAGTAATTCTATTAGAGCTTGATTTTCAGAAGGTTGGTGCCTCGCAATGTAAATGTAATCTGCTTAATTTTTCGATTCATTACCGCAATTTTACATTGATAGATTTCGAAATGATAGAAAATGCTGCACCCTTTGGTTTAAGCGACGCCCCTGCCACTTTTCGACGACTTACCATAAAGATACTGTATAGCTCTTATGTCATCGGTCTCTAGTTTCAGTTTAGGAGAATATTTATAGTATGGTGCCATGAGAGCCGGATTAACTTGAGAATGGCCCAAACCAAGTGCATGGCCAAATTCATGAGCTGCAACGATTTCTAAATTACTGCCATCATCTCCTTGTAGGGTCCATTTCTCGCTTTCATCAAAATGGGCATCACCATTGAGGCCCTGAGTACCGGGACGGAAAGCGTGAGCCAATACACCACCTAAAATATAACCAAGTAGAATATTAATGATATATTTGAAAAAGCAGACATTATTGTTTACAGCACCTATCTTCAGTTAAAGTTACAGAAATGTCATTACTTTACTCTCCAAAGGGCAGACCTTAAAACTAATATCTACGCACCAAAATGACCAGTAATTTCCCATGTATTAATCATTGTTTGAAATAAAAACTGACCAATTTGTACCGGTTTACAGACTCGAATTAAATTATGCTCTTTTAGTCATATATTTAAATATTAGTTTCAACGAGTTATGAGGCCAAGAGAGCAAACATTAACAAATTATCTACTAATTAAACGACAATTAATACACCACTTTATACATAAATGAGTGTTTAATCTTTACACTGTATTCACCTTTACATATCAAACAATTTATTTAACAACACTCCGGTTATTTCCTAACATCATATGTCAGTGCTAGAAGGTGATTTATTCGTGTTATATTCTACGGAAATTTCCCTTGTTGAAATGACGAATAAAGATTGTCAAGTCTTTAGGAATGTCATAAATTTCACAAAAATAGTTCACTTGGTTGATAATGACTATTAAAAAGTATTATCAAAAAATCCTAGTAATGTCAAATTCGTACAAAGTGAGCCTTGTTTGACCATTGCATGGTTAGTCGTTACTCATCAATAACATTGCTTTCTATTAATAAAGCATTTGCTAATTATAAAATTAATTTATCCTTTTGATCAATGAATAGGAATAATGACATTATCATGATTATCGTTGAAGTCAATGGGGAACGTTAACTTGGTCGTTATTGCACTGTTATTATTTTGACACTAAGCATTAATGGACTACAATAATGACTATTGTTCGCTTTGATCCAGTCTTTATTGTTTAAAGAAAATTATTCAGGATTATATAACTATCCCGTATCCCGTTCTCTTACTCATCGATGCACAAGTATAACAAGACTAAAATAGTTTAAATCTGAAGATCAAATACTTGTTAAGCGTACCTCTTCCATCAAAGCTGTTATAAGCGCCATCGCCGTGTTCACCATAAGCAAATTTTATCTCAATATCAGCTACACCTTCTGTATATTTAAATTCTAATGGTGTTACTTCAGCCCAATGATCCAAAGCCTTCTGCATGGCCGCTCTACAAGTGGATAAATAAATTAATTAAATAAATAAAAAATAAAAGAAATGTGAAAATTTGTTCATATATCGTCCAGTTCAATTTGCGTATTTTGTGCATTATTATCGCCGCATTAGGCCTCCTTTAACAGTGGAAATAATTTTATTGTATAAACTTACAGTTGTTCAGATCCGGACAGTTGTCTGGTATAAGATACAGGCTTCCAGGTGATAACATTCTTATTCCATTTTGTACCTAGTAAAATAAAACAGAACACAGACGTATAATATATATATATATATATATATATTTTAAACAATATTTTAATTCATTAAATCTGAATTTGGATTGAAGAACGGGCTATGCCTATATGTAACCCCCCCCCTCTCTATCTGATTTAGACACATGTACACAATATAAATATATACATTACATAAATATAGAACATATATAGGATACATAATGGATTTATGTTGCCATACGGTAATAATAAGATATGTAATTTTGCAGTCTAATATTCAAAACTCGTTAAAATATAATCAACTATCGTGATTCAAATTTATAACTCACCTAAAGTAGTGAAAGGCAGAGGTGAATTAGGATCGAAATGTTTACTCGTGTTTCTAATGATATCGGGGAAACCACATCTTGGTGCTTTCATTTTATCTATAGTATCCTGGTCTAGAAAACCAGTTTCTGTCAAACCATTAAATTTCTGGAAATCTCTGGAATAAAAAACAACATTGACATGAAACACACAGAATTTGTAATAGTTATAATACAGACACTATAAAAGACAATAAAAGTTAGAGGTATTTGACAGAGCGTTTAATCTATACGTGTATAACAGAAACGTGCCCCTTTTGATATATAACTTAACCATGTGGTGATGTAGATTTCACTTACCGTACAGATTGTTCGATTTCAAATTCAGAATGTAAAACCCCCGGTTCATCAGTAGATCTTAAGTACCCATATTTTGCTAGAAATTCCTGTAAAACAAATTGAACATAATATATTAGATAATTACAGACAGATTTATAGAAATGAAATGAAATGTAAAGGGATTTAACGTCCTAACCGACTGGGCTAATGAAGACGGTCATACGTCATACAGTGTGCTACGGGGGGAATTTTATCCGGACAGGAGCACTGCAGCTTACACTTATTTCGAATTTCAACTGTCAAGGGTTCTTTTACGTGCACACCAATGTGTACACGAGACCTCAATTTTACGTGCCATCCGAACGACTATACGTTGTATCTTGGCAGGTCATCCGTCCTGTATCAGATTTATAGAACTGTATGATATATAGTATAACAAATGATTAAATAATACTTCATGGTATGATGAATGATTAAATAATACTATACGGTTAATGGTCATTTGAAGTAAATATTATTAAATGTGAATTTCAAGTCTACATGAATTAGAAAAAAATGTTATAAAATGAATAAATTTTTAATCAATATAGATAATAACAAGTTTCTTAAATTACACCACATTCATTTCTTTATTTATGAAATATTATTTGAATACAATTTTATAATTTGTATTAAATTTTATATTTGGTTTATAATATCAAAATTTTATAATTTGTTTCAAATTGATTTTAAACTAATCCAAAGCAAATATTATAATTTTCTGAAATGTTTGATGATAAAACATAAACTTACGGCAGAATCAAACAGCTCATCAGCTGGTTGAATAGGAAAACTGTCTCTCCCTAGCAACGCTTCACCTAAACTCGCCCCGTAAGCAACAGAAATCATACATAACGCGGACAGAAGTCGCCACATTTTTAATACACTTTTCGATAGAAATATCTAATATTTTTCTGTCGATAGAATAAAATGTCAATTCATAAACTTATGTTGAATTACATGATCTACGAGCCCTTAATATACCCTCAATCATCTAAATTCCAACCAATCACAGCATACATTACAAATTTTTATTTGTCATTGGGGATGAACCACCGCTTCGGATATGGGTTTTCCGGTTTAAATGTACATTAGCCGAACTTACCGAATGCCCTATACGGAGTTTAGATTTGAGACCACTTCAGTTGTGGATTGTTTAATTTCATTCATAAATTGAGTGAGATGTGTTGAATGATTCAAATCACGCTCGAGTGATTAAGGTCCCTTCGACCCACGAGATTGTTTACAACCAGTTTTAAAATAGACATGTGACATAATTACTTATCTTTAACTAAATGAACTCGCAAAATTACAAATGTCGCATTTTCTGCCGCATTAAAAAGTAAATAAAAATGAAAATGAGAACACCGACTAATGAAGACGGGATAAAATAAATGTATATATAACTAAATAAACAATTGAATTGGTGACCACTCATCTATTTTCAAGGTTCCAAACATAACAAAAAGATAACATTTTGTCATAGTTCGCCGACAACAAAATAGAATCATAGACTATGAAATCATGCTTAAACAATTACATAGAATCATATAGTATAAAATCATACTATACACAGAAGCAAACATATACATAGGTTCCAAACATAACAAAAAGATAACATTTTTTCATAGTTCGCCGACAACAATATAGAATCATAGACATAATCTATTATGAAATCATGCTTAAACATTTACATAGAATCATATAGTATAAAATCATACTGTACATAGAAGCAACAGAGAGAGTTTGTTTTCTATATGATTGAGTATAGTGCAAATATGACCTCTTGGGAATGGCGTGGGGGTGGGACGTGGGGGTGGGGCGTGGGGGCTTATATTGTTTTTGCAGTTCACGTAAAAGACCAAGTTGAAGTTGGCAGGGATTGGAGAGAGAGAGAGAGAGAGAAATGGGGTTTAAAGTCCACTCGACACAAACTAGGTCATTTCGGGACTAACATATGGTTTAATTTTATTTCAATAATTCGTTTGCGCGTAGGGGTCTTTAGCAGTGGGAGGAAACCGGAGGACCCGGAGAAAACCCACGAGGTTGGACAGGCGACCCTACTCCTTGCCACGTACAACCGGGGATTCGAAACCACACCAGTTGACTCAATGACAGACTTTATGATACAGCGCGCGCACGCTAACCATTCAGCCATCCACCCCCACCCCCACCCCCCACCCCCACCCCCACCATACATAGAAGCAACAGAGAGAGTTGGTTTTCTATGATTGAGTATAGTACAAATATGACCTCTTGGGAATGGCTTGGGGGTGGGGGGTGGGGCGTGGGGGTGGGGGTGGAAGGCTTATATTGTTTTTGCAGTTCACGTAAAAGACCAACTTGAAGTTGGCAGGGATTGGAATATAATAAACAGGGATAACATCCCGTTTTATTAACAATTCTTTTTACCATAAAAATAAAAATTATTACATGTTAGTCTCAAAACGACTGAATTATTTTAGCAAGGAGAAGTTCAACTTCCTTGGCAAAACTTAGTGCACTTTGAACCGTATTAGCGTCCCAAAATATTTTGTACTTTGGTCAACGTTAGTAAAGATCGACATTTTACACCTAATGACTTTCATTATTTGTAAATCTGGGGATCACGGTGGCTAAGTGGGTAAGGCGCTGGCTCGCTAGCCTGGGGGTCGGGTGTTCGATCCCTGCATTGGCCGAGAAAGTTCATCCCGATTTTCCGGCGTGGTTCTCCCTTGTCAGTGATGCAGGACGGAGGGGCTGACAAGGACAGCTGTCTAGTCGTTCGGATGTGACGAAAAACCGAGGTCCCGTGTACTCATTGGCGTGCACGTAAAAGATCCCTTGACAGTTGGAATTCGATATAAGAGTAGGCCGTAGTGCCGCTGTCCGGGCAAAATTTCCCTCATAGCACACTGTATGGCGTATGCCCGTCTTCATTAGCCCAATTCGGAGCAAAACAGTAGGACGTTAAACCTCATTTCATTTCATTTATTTGTAAATCTAGGTATATCGATGACCAGATCCGTAGATGAATAATAATAGGAGAAGCTTCCATAAAGGGGAACAAACAAATCATCCTCAGATCGAACCCTGGTGCAGTCTCAAAGGTCATCCTGTTACGATTTCACCACTAGCGGAATTACGGTCCATCCCAGGATATTAATTATTAATAAAATATAAAACATGGAATTATTAATAGAAACTAGGCGGATGTAACGCGTTATATGTTAATGGAAAATAACAGGTTTGGAGAAAGGAGCGGGTACCATTTCAAATAATGGTGCAAGATTTGATATCGTTTTTCGGTTCCTCATAGGGTTGGTTACATAGCAGCTGCCTCATTAACCCTTTGATTTTCCACCTTGTTTTCACGGTATCAGTGGTGTAAGATGTAGGGTCTGGTTAAAAAAAAGCGTTTAATTGTTCGAATGGGACAACCCTCCTCCCCCACCCCCCAAAAAACGTGGCAGCACGTTAAATAACCTCCAAGAGTTGTAAATTGAAATAAAGCAGGCTGTAGCGCCGCTGTTCTTTTTGCACACTTAAAGGCGTATTCACGTCTTCATTAGCCCAACACGTGCAGAAAGGTAGGACGTCAATCCCCATATTTTTACATATTGTAAATACGAGCAACAATTGTGTCATACTACACGTACAATATTTATCCTTAAGGCAATTTCTAAAAATCACATTTTTACACGTACAAATACGTAATATATCAGTCAGTAAAATCTCATACTATTATTAAAACATATACTAATGTCCAAAAGAAAGTATACACTGTGCATTTTGTGCTGCATCAACTAAAGTCGTTTTTCCATGGTATACGGTATTTGGGTAGAATGTCAATTTGTTTCACATTTTTATTTTGCTTAGAAATGTTGAGTTTGGACGCAAGAGACACACCCAGTAATGCTTTATCAAATGTTTTTAATCTAAACAAAACTTAGTCATACTTTTAGTGTGTATACTTTCTTTTAGACATCAGTATATGTATGACCAGTCCATTAATAATTTTGTCATCGGACATTATCAATGAAATAATTGATAGAAACTAGGCGGATGTAAAGCGTAAGATGTTGATGGAAAATAACAGGATTAAATAGAGCTAAACCTCTAACTCAATATTTTCCATAATATTCGAAACTTAGTCATTTCAATCAATATTGATGTTGTTATCTTCCAGTGAAAATAAAGGGTCCAAATATCAAATTATATATAAGACACAATGAACTTTATAAATCAGTTCTCGAGTCGTGTACCCTATAGCTGTGGACGCCATTTGTAATGAAGAAAGAAACCATATCCCACAAGACAATTCGGAAGTAATTAGTGATGACTGATTCACAAACGATACAATAATAATTTTAAAAAGCGTGTAAAATGGACTAAGCAAGCGTAAACAACCCTTGTTCCATTTTGACAGTCACGTAATTCGCCGAACATAACTGATTAGGAATTACAATATTAACGCGTGGGCATTGAATCACAAAGTCTATCACCGAGTCAAGTGGTATATATGGTTTCGATTCCCTGCTTGTACGTGCACAAGGAGTAGGATCGCCTGTCCAACCTCGTGCGGTTTCACCAGATCCCCTGGTTTCCTACCTCTGCTAAAGACCCCTACGCGCAAGCGAATTATTGAAATAAAAATTCAACCATGTTAGTCTGTGTCGAGTGGACCCCCCCCCCCTCTCTCTCTCTCTCATGCTTTTAGACCCATTTTCGAGTCTTTTAAGATTCCAAAGAATAGAGCCACATGCCCTTTAAATTATGAAAACAAAACCCAAAGAAACTGCAATGGGTGTAAACTATTTGGAAGACAAATATTATAATCTTGCCACTCGACATTGCGTGGGGCCTTCATGAGTAATACGGGAACACAGCCTACCACTCACCAACGCGTCTTATTAATCATATTCAATTCAACCATTTTCACTTTTTAACTAAATTCTTTGTAACAATACACTCTGTATTTGTTAGCAAGAACCTGAACGAATAATAAGCAATCATTGAATAAGATGTTTTGTTTATATTGTGAGCCCGTCTTCTTTAAGATAAGTCGGAGCAGAACAGTAGGACATTAAACCCCATTTCGTTTTATATTGTAAACACCACGTAACCGCCTCTGAGGTGCATCGAGGTTATGTTTCTGTTATTGAGTGCATTAAACGTAAATGTAAATAGACAGCGATTATTTACTTACGGTGGAAAAATGCAAAGGTCCAGTGAATTGTGTAACAATCACAATTGAATAGTTTAGATACATACTTGTTTGCCCAATCTGATTAAAATATAGATCTATATTTCGTTTTTTTTTAATACTTTCAATGGCCTACATTAAATGAAGATCTGACCGTCAGGGGTCGTGCGGACGGCTTTTTGACCCTATGACGTCAGACATTGATTAATCAATCAGCCTTGACGTTTCTAGTGGTTTACCCATGGTTCTGTGCATCGCACGCCAAGAACTCGCCGTAACAGCACGTTTCATTGGCTAATCCCTCACTAACCAGAAAAACGAAACGAAATAGGATCTGTGTTTTAATCAGATTGTTGTTTGCCTATGTAGATTCTGTTTATAAATAGATTTAAAGTTACAATTTCATATTTTCTAAGAAAGTCAAAACATAATTATTTCTATGTCTTTTGCTCAATAGGTTGTCAACTCACTATTATACGATCATAAGTTATCTTTCTCACACTTAAAAATCTTCACACCGGAAATAATAACACAATTACCTCCCTTGTTTTCCTATTTCCCCACCATGGAATAGCTATCTTCAAACGTTTGAATTTGAAGTTGAAAATGATATTTTTGCCAATTTCTCAACTGGCAATAGTGAATTATAGGATTAATATGATTATTCTTTAACAAGGTAGGGCTATTTATAGATAGCATCTATTTTAGGGCTTTTTTAAAATACATTTTAAAAATATAACTTAAAAATATGAAATTTTAACTTTAAACAGCTATAAATAATTTACTATACAAAATGGTGACTGATGACCAAAACTTTTTGTTCAATTAAAATTTAAAATTATTTGAGGAACCACAATATTTAGGCTTAGGTTGTTGGGGTTAGAGTTAGCGCAATAATTTTTAGTGACATTAACATGAAACACGCACGGGGAGTATTTGGAAGCTTCGGTTAGGGTAAGATCAGTAATGCTTTAAAAATATCACTTCTTCCAATATTTACACCCATAATATCTCAAGAAGTACGATTTTTTTCTAGTTTGAGGTGGGCTGGAGTTGGCAAAATCAGTTATTTGCGGACAAAAATTTGCATTCCGACTAGAAGAAGGCCATGGTTTCCAGCACGTTTTGTCACATTGTGGTTATAAACGACGGACACCAGTCAAAAACGAATAAAAGAAAATACGAGCGAATAATAGACCATTGTGAGAATATAAAACACCTATGGTTTCACATAAAAATAGGTATAGTTTGTACACACGGGCGGAATCACGCATGAGTTGTGCTGCGATTCGGATGTTGTTTGACAACTATATCATAATTTAATAACTATTACAAAAGATGTGTCAATCCTCAAAGGCGAGAAGAATATAAATTTACGCACTATTACTTTTTCTAAAAATATTAATAATAATAGGCCTAATAATAACAACAACAACGTAAAATCACAACAGATACCCTCTCCGTAATTGGGTGGTTTGGTTATTAGGTTCAAGGGATGGTAAAGTGATTGAATTAAAAACTCTCTGACCTATTTTTATTTTTTTATATGTAAATGTATTAGGTTCATACTTTGGAGATTCTTTGTACTATAGATTGGAATATTAGTCTTAAAGATTCTTGTTTGAATTTGATCCCTAATGTTGAAAACCTATTCAGTGGAGTACGAATAGAAACAAAAGTATTGCTGCATGAAATCTTTGGTAAATTCTATGTAGTTTGAGCAACATGCACACCATGTTTACAGGCATATTATCGTCTTGATAGAACAACGAACTACTTTTCCAACGCATAAGGATACTTATTAGTTATATTCCCGAGGCACACTTGTTGTTTATTACAAATTAAAGCTAAATACATTATCATATGATATTATGGACAGGATCATTTAATGCAGTTATTTACATATCAAGGCGTAATATAAAAAAAAAAGGAAAATGGGTAAAAACTTAGAGAAAAGAAAAAAAGAAGTTCTTGTTTTCAAAGTCCGGATGTCAGAAGAGAGGGTGGGTTATCTTCTCCCATGGTCATATTAAAAACAAGTTAAAACAGGAGGTCCAACTGACTGATGTTTGGTGTCATCAGTGCGGACAGAAAAAAAAAACATGGGGAAAAAGAATGCGCTTGCTTTATGTGGAAAAGCGAAAATCATAGTCTGTAGTTTATTAAAAGTTTTCCATGTTGTAGATGACTCTTCCCAGATAACAAAAATACCTGAAAGGGAAAGAAGAGTCAATTTAAACACATACGAATAAAAGTTGATTAAACACAGTATTAATAAATGGTTGTGTAGGTCCCTGTTTCTTTAGTCTTTATTTTTCCTAATATATTATTATGTTAAATCATCCAGCAGGCTAAACCGCCATACTGTCCTACAACAATAGTCCCTTCCTGTGTGACTAGGCATGTAGTTCCCTACGTTAATGTTGTTCTTATATTATTAAAGCATCCGAGTGGCTTATCCGCCAACTTGGTCTACTCAACCAATTATTTTTCCATGACTAGTCATATATTGCTCCATTTTGCGAGACTAACTGAACAGTTAATTCCCGATTCTTCTATGAATTTTGAAATAGATTCATAAATCTTATATGACATAAGATTTATGAATCTATTTCAAAATTCACTGTAGGCCAGATTTGTGTAATCTTTAGGAAAAACCCTATTGACCAGATTAGTTTAATCGTTAGGAAACATACTATTGACCAGATTAGTTTAATCGTTAGGAAACATACTATTGACCAGATTAGTTTAATCGTTAGGAAACATACTATTGGCTAGATTAGCTTAATCGTTAGGAAACATACTATTGACCAGATTAGTTTAATCGTTAGGAAACATACTATTGGCCAGATTAGTTTAATCGTTAGGAAACATACTATTGGCCAGATTAGTTTAATCGTTAGGAAACATACTATTGGCCAGATTAGCTTAATCGTTAGGAAACATACTATTGGCCTGATTAGTTTAATCGTTAGCAACCACGCTATTGATCTGATTTTCTTATTTTGCTTAATGGATTTTTGTCCTGGATTACCCTATAGATCTATTATATTCTCGATAAAAAGGCGATAAGGATCTGCACATCGCTGACTTAACCCGAATTGTGCACCACGCTGAATATGTGACAGGGTTAGAATTGACCGTTCAACAAAATAAATACGCGCTTACGGCACCAAGGGAAGGGTAAGCCAGTGAGATTTTTTTCCGGTGTCGGATTTATCATACTGTAAATGATGGAACTGAATTTGTGTCCATCAAAAGGCGACGCACAATAAACGACACACAGTAAATGATCAAAACGCACCAATATATTATAATATACATATACCAGAGGAATATACAAATACATTTATTACTATTAGTATAGACATGTAGTGTTAATGAGGTTAATGATAGATTTTAAACGTGCGAATACTTCATTATTGGAATCTGGAAGCGGCCAGCCATTAGAGTCAATGGCATTTGTATGACAGCCTCACCCACCTGAGGTATCATTAATTAGCAATTAAATGAAATTATCATTGATTATGCGATGAGAAAATGTCTGAATCAGCATACATGTAAGTTTTTCATTTCGAGAGATAAAAATGTATTTGTTTTGTTTATCACATGGGAGCATCATAATATTTCAGTGCTCAGCTCAGTTGAGAAGGACTCATTCAGTTACAATTCTAATTTTACTTCTACATTTATCTCGGAACTTCAAATAAGTTCGGTTATGCACATAAATGTACCAAATCCACCCCAACCTCTACCCTCCTACGATTTTTAAAATAAATATCAGGCAATGAATTAAATTATTTAGTTTTCCAAGAACCTCTTTATCTTACTGTTTTTGTCACTATACATAATACAGGGGTCTTTCCGTTGAATTGTTAAAAATTTTATACACGTATCTTTGTTTGTAAACACTAAAAACACATTAAAATAGACGCTTTAGAGGTGCACTCTGTTTACATTCAACCCACGTCATCCTGTTTAAAACGACAAAAAGAATTCTTTGTTTGAAAAATAGGGGGAATTCCCATTATCTGATTGACAGACAGCCAGTCTTCAAGGTCACCACACCTTACCGATACGTTTTTTCTCTCCATACAACGGGTAGATCACTGTACGCTCCTCACATAAAGATTACATTAAAGAAGTTTTTTTTTACAAATAAATTCAACCAAAACAAAATACTTAAGACCCCTCTGATACCAAATCAAATAACAACAAGTACCAGAGGCTAACATCTGATACAAGAAACTAACATCAAGTATCAGAAGCTAACATCAAGTACCAGAAGCTAACATCTGATACAAGAAACTAACAGCATAGTTAACATGACTGTAATACATCGGCTCCATGTGCTAACATTGGAGGTCAAAACATCACATCGGCTCCAGGTACTAATATCGGAGGCCAAAACCTAACATCGGCTCCAGGTGCTAACATCGAAGGCCAAAGCCTAAAATCGGCTCCAGGTACTAACATCGAAAGCCAAAACCTAACGTCGGCTCCAGGTGCTAATATCGGATACCAAAACCTAATATCTGACATCATTTTGTGTCCATACTAAAAACCCGAAACTCACCAATAAAAGTTCAAATCTACAAGTATTTTATAGTTATTGACAGTTCCGAATTATTCATTAATAATTAAGACTTAATGGTGTGTATATTTAAACTTTTATTAATATAAAGTCGATTCAGATGTTTTTGAAAGATTCAAACTGTTATACGGTTTCGTCGAGGCGATGGTCTCTAAAGATAATATAAAAAGTATCTTTGAGATATTTAGAAACATCTTGTTTTAGTGGCATTTTATTAATTAGTCGCATTAAATAAAAAAGTATATTTATGGAATACAATTACTGAATTTAATTGAAGCACAATATGGATACTTTTAGCAAATTGATGTATATACATATATCCACAATCAAAAAGGCGTGCTCATTTCCAGGAATTGTTTTTTACAGAACTAACCCATAATACAACCAGGGCCCTGTTTCACAAAAAACGTAAACTAAAATCACTAAAATAGATTTTAACTAAAATCAAATGAAATTTTATGCGTTTCACGAAGATCGATTGTAACTTACAATGCAATTTTAATAGATTTTAGTTAAAATTGCTTGCGCTCGAGCAGTGCACAATTCCAGTGAGGGCACTCGGTGTGTAAGTGTAAGCGCTTCTGAACTGAAAACTTGGCAGGTTGAACTAACCGTTACAATACCAATGAGGAGAGTTTCATACGTTGTAACATTGTCTGCACATGGTCAGACAGTCGCAGAGAGATGAAATAAATACGTTTATTGCATATTATTCGTTTTGAAATGTATCAGTTGGTTGGCACTGAACTTGCATGTCACTTTCGTGACCTTGGCATTTGATTTACTCGCAGGCTTCAATAGAAATAATGCGTGTCGATAAAATAAATCGCTTGAATTTCGTAGTTTTATGGTATTTTGGATAACAGAAACTATTGACAATTGTCACAAACATGTGAAATTTCTGACTCAAACGATTAATCTAGACTAAAGTATTGCCGAATTTTAAAAGTATTTAACAACTTTTAAACTAATACACGAAATAACCAATGTTCCGATGCCTAGATTTGAATGAAAATTATTTTTGTGAATGATAGTATGTTTAAACAAGATGACTAGTCATCAACATCCCGCGCCCTTGCACTTGTTTGGAAGAAATAAGGAAAAATAACTTGTTTATGCTATTGGTAATCAATATAAAAAATGTATCAGATTTCGCAAACAGTGTCACTGGTCCTAATATTGTGGCCCTGTTTAGTAGATATTGCTCTCTATTTCTGAAAACGATTGAATGATTGATATTTACTAGAAGATTTGAGATAATTTATGACATTAAGCTCTGTTTTTAAAAATTAGACATGACTACATAGAAAATAGAGATATTTTGCAAGTGGAGGGAACTGGAGCTTTAGACAAATCTCATATTCCGACAAATGGAATATCAATTCACAGAATTTCATACTCTGATCACAGTAGCTCGGCAAGGCAGGGTCGCTACTCCCTGTAAGGTTTGCACAACAACCTTTGCCTACCTCAATTAGCTGCTGTATGTTAAACAATAAACTTATACACCAGAAAATAAAATACTATAATAGGTTAATGTTTGTACAAAGTTTCTAAAAGATTTCTTGAACAGATAATAAAATATGCTCCAGAAACAAAATCAGGATGGAAGGCTGGATTTCAGAAAATAAAATAATGGGTAAAATTATTTTAAAGGTATCTTGAACAGTCAAATGTGTTTCCATGGAAACACATAAAATTATCAAATCTGAGAAATTCAAAATAAGTGCCATGAAGATATCTTGAACGATTTATGAGATATGCCCCAGAAACAAAATTGTACACCAAAAACTAATTAAAATTTGTTTCCATGGAAACACACAAAATATCAATCCCAGAAATTCCTAAATAGCAAAAGGCACAACTACTGTAACAGGTTGATGTGTGTGCAAAGTTTCAGAAAGATATCTTGAACGGTTTATGAGATATGCTCCAGAAACAAAATTGTACACCAAAAACTAAGTCTAATGTGTTTCCATGGAAACACAAAAAATATAAATCCCAGAAATTCCTAAATAGCAAAAGGCACAACTACTGTAATAGGTTGATGTGTGTGCAAAGTTTCAGAAAGATATCTTGAACGGTTTTGAGATATGCTCCGGAAACAAAATTGTACACCAAAAACTAAGTCATTTTTGTTTCCATGGAAACACAAAAAAATATAAATCCCAGAAATTCCTAAATAGCAAAAGGCACAACTACTGTAATAGGTTGATGTGTGTGCAAAGTTTCAGAAAGATATCTTGAACGGTTTATGAGATATGCTCCGGAAACGAAAGTGGACGGACGGACGGACGAACCCCATTTCAATATCCCTCCCTAACTTCGTTCGGCGCGGGATAATTATATAACCCGGGCCATTGGCAATATTATCATTATTCCAAATATATCTATATGTCGCAATAGATCTCAAAACGTAGCTCTAATCAATGTTTGTTAATGTCGTGATTTTAAGTTAGGAGAGGGTGACGGCAGTCCTAAGTTATAATTGATTTTTGTTAAAATTGTCTCTAAAATCGTTTTGTGAAACGCCACTATTTTAAGTTAAGATACAATTTTAACTTACAATATTACTTTAGTGGAATTTATCTAAAATGCTTAAATTCGTTTATTGAAACGCATATCTATCTTAAGTTAGGATGGAATTTTAGTTTAAGACGATTTTAAGGAGATTTAAGTTTTTGTGAAACAGGGCCCAGGGCACAATTGTATGGAGCCCCTTATGTGCACGTTTCCACGCTTGTATAATTATTTCAATATAACGAAATAGCATTTAGTTATTTCGTTAAAACGAGAAATTAATTCGTTATTACGAAATATTAATTAGTTATAACGAAACATTAATTCGTTATAACGAAATAATTAATTCATTTAAACGAAATAATTAATTCATTTAAACGAAATAATTAATTCATTTAAACGAAATAATTAATTCGTTTTAACAATATAATTAATGATTTTGAGTAACATTGTAGAATTTTATCATTAACCTCCATTTTTCTATTTAATTTGTGACCGGATATGAGTGTTGATCACGTTACCTACTCGAACTGTTTTCCTGTTAATCACCAATAGAGAGTGAATCACAAGATTCATTGGTGAAATAACCGAATCATGTAGATTTCCACAGGACAAAGCTCTATAGAATACAATTACTATTTATTATAGCCTTATTTAGTATTTATTAAGCATGTTAGGACATTTGATTACACGGGTACATTTTCGTGAAAAACTTAAAACATATTTTAAAAGCCATTTTAAAAGTTGTTTTTAAAGATATTTTAAAAGCAGTTTTCAAAGATTTTTTTAAAGAAAGAAAACTAACGATATTTTTATTCAGGTAAATTCTGAATCGGGATTAGGGAAGGCAGGGAATAGATCAATATCAATCCCTCATTAATTCTCTGTGTCATTTGTATTTTTCGGAATACATGTATATCAAATTTTGCACGACTGAATTCACGCTAATATTTATTGTACTCCAATTGATAATTTAACATGATCAAAATATCAAAGATATTCTTCAGACTTGGATTCAATTGTGTTTTGTTTTTAAAACAGTCCATCAAGAGAGAGAGAGAGAGAGAGAGAGAGAGAGATGGCATGTGTCATTTTATTGAATCTGATGTCATTTACTATTATAATGACGGGTGTGACATCTATTATGTGTAATGTCAAATCTAAGTAGTTTAAGTGTAGTAATCATGGCATATAGAAATTAATCAAAAGGATTTTGGGTGTTATTATCATTTATACATTAAATTAAGATTGGATATGAACAAGAGTTCCAATATTAGGATATAGTTGATTTAAGGTTTTAAATTAATTTACATTTTTTTAATGGACATTGCAATGATTCAGTTTTTTAATGTGTAGGCATTCATTTTCTTAATATTGTTATAGTCCCTTGCTGTTTTACCTGATGAGGCCGATAAATCCCCCGGGCCTCTTGTTTAGTGTCTATAATTGGACTGTTTTAATCTCATAATTGTCAATATAACCTGTCAATAAGGAAACAAATATGTTGTTCTTTGTTCAGGTTGCTCACAAAATGAAGTATTGTAAATTCGTCAACTGATGACTCGAGTGTATATCTGTATGGTTGAGGGGAGTTGGGTCGCCGAATGGTTAGCACATGCGCGCTGAATCATAAGGTCTGTCATTTAGTCAACTGGCGTGGTTTCGATTCCCCGGTTGTACGTGACAAGGACTAAGGAGTAGGGTCGCCTGTCGAATCTCGTGGGTTTTCGCCGGGTCCCCCGGTTTCCTCCCACTGCTAAAGAGCCCTATGCGCAAGTGAATTATTGAAATAAAATTGAATCAGGTGTTGGTCCCAAAATGACCTAGTTTGTGTCCAATAGACGTTAAACCCCACATCTCCCTCTCTCTCTGATTGATATTTAGTTCTTAGTGTAATAAATTTATATGAAAGAAGTCCGGTTACAGTGTATTAATAGCTTAACGGATTGCTTCCTTTCGCACTTATGTCGCATGCCAAACAACATGTCCTCAAACGATAGCGGTTGCACAGTTTATTTCAACCGCTAAGCCAGGTCCGGCTTAGTACAATAATGCATTCAATCTCCCAAGTTCGAGTGCTAGCCTGACGGTTCACTCTCCCCTTCACCACTTGCCGAAACAAGAGTTAGATGGACCCCCTCCTCTCTCCCTCCCTCTCCCTCTCTCTCCTTATCAAACTTATGACCAATGTCGGATTCCACCTACTTGTGGGCCTCCAAATGTATAGAAATTACTATATTTGCTGAAACGCTACCAGCTTATGGCTACGCTACTGCGCAATATATTCAAATATGATATCGCGTTAGTTGTCATTCAGAGTTTTTGCAATGGTGTTCCCAGTTACTATATATATACCTTGATTGATTTAAATAAAATCTAAATTCTATAAGATATCAATGACAAGGCACGCTTATATGATGAATAATAGGAAATACTGTGGTTTTACTGCATCAGGTATATATAAATAGACGCAATACTCATTTCCTATAGGACGGGTCTGATAATATAGCTTGTGGTCAATGATTGTTCATTGATTAGTTGGAGATCCTTATCAGATGATAACGCAAATTTAAAAAGTAGTCACGAAAAAGATTGTGGAACAAATCCAGGAAGAAGAATCAGATGACCAATCCGACATTAGCCCAGTAACCTCTGTATTTTCTGCATAATTTTATCTGAAATTTCATTTGTCAAAATGATCCAGTGTCTCATTATCGGACCAAGGCTATGAGTTGTTTTCACAGAGTTCCTCCTTTCTGATTTAGGTCAAATTAAAGCTTTAAACAGGGTTAATCTGACGTGTCATTATCGGACCAAGTCTATGAATACCTATTAGATTTCTCATTAACACAATTAACTTAATTGACGTGTTATTTTGAGTTGACATGGTGTGTTATTTTGTGTTCTGGGCGAGTCTCTTTTTTTATGCATTCTTTCTGATCAGTGGGTGGGTGGAGTTTACGGATGATGGCCAATAAAAACAACTTTCTTTCTTTCTAAATTTTTCTATATTAATCATCGTAAAATATTTAAAAGATACAATTAACAATATTTATGGATTCATTCTGTCAAAGACATTTACAATATTTAAATATTCATTCATTCTGTCAGACATTTCTATAGAAGGGAGGGGATACCGAATTTCACAGCCTAGATAAAAATCAGTATAACTTACACGAGTAGGCCTATTAAAAGGAAACAGTCAAATTACACATTTGACATAATTATAACGACATAATTAGAATTTATTACATGTAAATAAACATATACCGTAGTTAAATGAGTCTTGGGAATGACCAAAACAAAAGGAGGTCAAGTAGGGTCGACACTGCCACCGACCACGCCAAGATTGAAACCTTGGAACAATGCATATTTCCACAAAATTATTACTTGATACATATTAAAAGCTTAATTATCCAAGATATTAATAAAGTGTTATACTATGACTTTCAATACAATTAATACCTCATTCCTCATTAAATTAGCAGATATACATCTTTCTTTCCTTCCCTGCTTAACTCGCGCCAGAAATCTCTCGTGTTGACACTACTGGTACCATACAAAATTTGGAATGGACATTTTACAAAAATAATTAACGAAGATTTTGAAACGAAATAATAAAATTGAAAGCATTAAAAAATGACGTTCATCACGTTTTGAGTTAATCTGATGTTTTATATTGAGTTAATCTGATGTTTATATTGAGTTAATCTGATGTGTTATATTGAGTTGATCTGATGTGTTGTATTGAGTTGATCTGATGTTTTGTATCAAGTTGATTTCATGTGTTATTTTGAGTTAAAAAGCGGAAGTCAGCTTAATTCCAATTTTAGTTTCATCTCTTACTCTGCTGACAGTTGATAACCAACACTGACTTTATCTACAGACCTGAGAAGGGGCGGACAGGGACTCAAAAATGTTTCTAAATATATAACATTCATCTTCGAATCCACTGCAAAATATAATGGCCTAACCCCGAGGAGAAATTGATCTATGCGTAGTGGTAAACGGCGACAGCCCCCCCTCCCCCCCTCAGGCAAAATTCTTTCGCACCTATACCGCGCTTGATTCCGTTATGTCACCATTCTTCCACTCCGTTGTGGTCTAATATTATCGGGGGGGGGGGGGGTATGCTGTTCGGCAATTAAATATTGTTGTCGTCAGTGCCCATAATCCCGACGACTAGAAAGCCACTCTTCAAAATGTCGCTGGTGAGTGAATAGTCCTTGCCAGACCAATTTAGAGACGAAAGTAAGGAATCAAAAGGTTTTCTGTTTCGAATGACTTCTCGACTCCTCATCTATATCTTACTCCGAGATATGTTAAATGTTACATCAATCAATTTACAACTTTGACATTTACATGGACTAAGACTATTAATGTAGTGCGAGTTATAAATAGACAATTTTTCCCTTAATTTTTTTCTCCCCTCTTCCTGCATTTTTGGGTTGACTTTTTGGTCTAGGATTGGAGAAAATTGATCAAATTTGCAATTTCATAGCAGTTTTGGGGAATACTGATGATATTAGAGCGGAGGGATAGGGGGTGTAAAGTGTCTTTCTGCAGAGCAATCATTGTGTCGTAAGTGAGATTTTCACCCCAGTCAACTTCAAATCCCCGTAGCAAAAAATCTAAACGGTCAACCTCCTACAAAATTATGATGAGGAGATTGCCAAATGTGGTCCCCATTGTGCCTATAAAGATTGGAACTAACGGTATGTTGAGCAAAAAGCTACAGCCTGTGATATTACAGCCATTTAACATTGAAGTCAATGGGCAAATAATTGCTAGTCTGAGTCCGCATTTCACTTTATGGAGTTCCCTCCCCTGAAACGATTTGGATAAAATTGTTTCAAATCTTTTCTACGGACAGATATTTCAACAGTAAATAAAATAATTATTTCATTAGGGATTTTCCCTATAAAATGATGTTCACATAAAATATAAGCAATTGTTTTCTTTTCCATTTAACTTTTGTCAAATGTACGTGTTTTTCCAACTTGTCTTTAGAACATTCTACACATTCGAGTTCCTATAGGCGGATCACGTGGCTAAGTGGGTAAGACGCTGGCTCGCTAGTCTGGAGGTCGGGTGTTCGATCCCAGCAATGGCCGAGAAATTTCATCCAGATTTTCCGGTGTGGTTTCCCCTTGTCAGTGATGCAGAACGGAGGGCATGACAAGGACAGCTGTCTAGTCATTCTGATGGGACGAAAAACTGAGGACCCGAGTATACATTGGCGTGCACGTAAAAGATCCCTTGGCAGTTGGAATTCGATATAA
This sequence comes from Patella vulgata, assembly GCF_932274485.2. Classification (NCBI taxonomy): domain Eukaryota; kingdom Metazoa; phylum Mollusca; class Gastropoda; family Patellidae; genus Patella; species Patella vulgata. The sequence continues at coordinate 59,785,705 of NC_065884.2, read as the reverse complement.
GGGTAAGCCATAGTGCCATTTCCGGGCGAAATTTCCCTCATATAGCACACTGTATGGCATATGCCCGTCTTCATTAGCCCAGTCGGAGCTATTTATTTATGCATTTATCTACCATAAACAAAGACGTACTTGTATTTTATCTACTTTAATATATATAAATATATACTACTGTAATGTTATACGAGGACGAAAGTAGAGAACATTCCTTGTCCTTTCCTCCTGTCACCATTTGGTAATCATTCATATAATTATTTCCATTTTAACTTTCACCCAAACGGTCTGCTTCACAGCTGGTCTGTGACCACAAAGATCATGACGGTCATTACTAATATATTTCTATGAATGCAACCTCGTGTCTCAATGAAATAAAAGGAGTAGGTGAAAGTATGTTTCACACCTTTAAACCTTGTATTATATGAACTGTTTTAAGGGAGCTAAACCTCTAACTCAATATTTTCCAAAACGACTGTCGTTTAAATTGGACTTTCAAGTATTTTACCGAACACAATTGATTAGAAATTACAATATATATTTTTGTAAAAATTGAATATAAATCACTTTTATATGCTTTCATATTACATTAATATGTTCTATTAGAACCATTTTCGTCTATTTTGAGGTTCCACAGAATAGAGCCATACGCCCTTTAAAGAGAAAGATTAAAGGATTTTTATTCATTTTTGTTTTTAAATTCAGTGTTTTAATGGATTAAAATATGTAGAATATGAAATGATGTTAAACAGCTGTTTGATGTTCATATTAGTGTTACGAGGTTCTGTCAAAAGGGTCGAGATGTTAGTGTGGTTAGGATAATAAACTCAACCGGGTTCAATTCCTAGTCGTTCGGGTGGAACGATAAACCGAGATTTCGTGTACAAATAAGTAGTGCATATCAATTGACAGTTGAAATTTATCGTAGACGGAATGTTGCTATCCAGGGAAAATTCTGTCATCAAAGAAATACAATTATCGTATGTTAGTCTCAAAACGCGATATAAGTAAAGTGCTGACGAGGCGCCATTGAAGTAGACAAGCATCCCAGTGTTCGCAACGAGAAAGGGATAGATAGGACATTCCCACGTACCGATTTAGATACCGCGAGGGTCTGGGCGAGGTTTAGGGTTAGGTAACCCCAACCCTACCCCTGTTTTAGAAATGAAATGAAATGAAATGGGGTTAAACGTCCTACTGTTCTGCTCCGAACTGGGTCAATGAAAACAGACATACGCCATACAGTGTGCTGTGAAAGAAATGAGGGGAATTTTACGTGCACGCCACTGTGTACATGGGAACTCGGTTTTTGGTCCCATCCGTCCTGCATCACTGACAAGGGGGAACGACGCCGGAAAATCTAGATGACCTTTCTCGTCCAATGCAGGGATCGAACACCCGACCTCCAGGCTAGCGAGCAAGCGTCTTACCCACTTAGCCACCATGACCCCACTCCTGTTTTACCCGCTAACACTAACCAAGCATTACCGATAGGTGATTTTCCCGTATGGGAATGACATCCCCAACTAACCTCACAATGAGACATCATTTTCATTATCATTAGAGGGAAATAAAATGAAATGAAACAGGGTTTAACGCCCTACTTTTCTGCACCGACTGGGATAATGAAGACGGAAATACACCATGCAGTGTGCTATTAGTGACATTTTGAATTCCAGCTGTCAACGGTTCTCTTGCGTGCACGGCCTTGTGTACACGGATCCTCGGTTTTTTCGTATTATCCGAACGACTAGACACTGTCCTTGTCGTTCTCTGACAAGTGGAAAATAGGAGCTTTCTGAGCTAACACCAGGATCAAACCCGAGATCTCCTCGTTACTCACTGAGCCATCGTGGGTCCCATGCCACAAAGGGAGAGACAGAGGAATAGGGTTATACGTTCACTCGACACAAACAAGTTCATTTTGGGACTCGGGACTAACACATGGTTCAATTTTATTTCATAGGGGTCTTTAGGTGGGAGGAAACCGGAGGACCTGGAGAAAACCCACGAGGTTGGACAGGCGACCCTACTCCTTGTCACGTACAAACGGGGAATCGAAACCAGGCCAGTTGACTCAATAACAGACTTTATAATGCAGCGCGCACGCGCTAACCATTCGGCCATCCCCCCCCCCCCCCAAAAGGAATAAAATGTCAAAAACCATCATTACATTAATTGGATTACACGGTGTTTTGTGTATGAATGAACCAAAAAGTTGATTATATTAAAACAGACTTATTTAATTTAAGACGACTTTTCCACAGAGAAGTTTTCTTTAAAGGCTCAATACCACTCTTGTTGTAACTGAATAATATGTCCCAATCTTTATTCTGGTCAACAAATTGTACTATTTTACAATATTCCAATTAATTGATGATACAAATTTCATCTTAACACACCCAATTTAAAAAATTGGAAAAATTCAACTAAATGATTTGAAAAGCCTGACGTAAAGCTTTTCAAATGTGACTTGGATTTAAAAATATTTTTGAACCCTCTTGACAAGTAAAATAGGATTTAGGGCACTAACACATCTAGTACTTAGAATAAAGCTATTTTTTATTTTCTGGAACTGTCAAGCCAGCAAGAGTGTTATTGTCCCTTTAATCTTCGTTTATTGTCCCGCGAGAACTCATTGTATTTTTTATAATCATTTCCTTGAGAAGAATGTATACTTTTTATAAGACATGTACAATAATACATAGTTGTTCTTTCAGGTTTGTAGCCAAACCCAAGGTCATAATAAAGAGCAGGATGACTTCAGTTCTAGACAAAATAATATGTATCTATATTATTTATATTCCTCTGACATCTGTTGGTCACGCCCATATCACAAATATTTCAGTAAAATCACTTCATTCTGGGCAGAATTATCGTCGATTATAGAACCGTCTAGTCACGATTGTCATTGCTACTGTTCGGTTATCCATTTTTAGATTAATTCATTAACCGTTAGTCGTATTTACATCTGTTGAAAATCTAGAACATCCGATAGCATCGAGAGTTGATTATGGTCTTAGCAAGTTAATAAATGTCTAAATTAATAATTTATATATAACATTTAAGGACTAAAGAATAACCTTCAGTAGGCAGATTTAGTTCTTAGTAATACCCCTTTAATTAAGAAAACAAACGTTGAACTATAGAGGATACTTGTAAATCCTGAACGGTATTGAACCATTGATTTGGTTGATATTCCTTTTGGGGATTCAACTTTCACAATTTTCCCTAAAATAAAGTTATTTTGACACTGGAGTTTGATAAACACGAAATGAAATGATCAAACGAAATGAAATGAAACGAAATGGGGTTTAGAGTCCCACTGGGCTCATGAAGAAGGGCGTACGTCATACAGTGTGCTGTGGGGGAAATTTTGCCTGGACACTACGGCCTACTTTTATATCGAATTCTAACTGTCATGGGATCTTTTACGTGCACGCCAATGTGTACACGGGACCTCGGTTTTTCGTCCCACCCGAACGACTAGGCAGCTTTCATTGTTAGGCCCTCCGCCCTGCATCACTGACAAGAGGGAACCGCGCCGGAAAATCTGGATGAACTTTCTCGGCTAATGCAGGGATCATACACCCGACCTCCAGGCTAGCGAGCCAGCGTCTTACCCACTTAGCCACCGTGATCCCCAAAATGATCAAACTTTAATTTAAGAAAAATTAGTCAGGATAGAATGAAATTGAATGAAATGGGGTTTAACGTGCTAGTTTCTTCACCAACCGGGACAATGACAACGGGCATGCGCCATAAAGTGCGGAATGATGAAAATTTTGCCAAAACACGGATGCTACCGCTTACTCTTATATTGGGTTCCAACTGCCAAGGGATATTTTACGTGCACCTTTTTGTGCCAACCGAACTACTAGACACTATTTCTTGCACCGGTCCCTGTCCTGCACCACTGACAGTGGGAAATCAGACTGGAAAATCCAGGGAAACAGTCCGGATAGAAAGAACAGACTATGTATTTATATCATTTTAGGCAAACGGATCAAACAATATAACAAAAAAAACAACAAGACCTGTCACCCTAAGGAAGGGCAAATATCCAAAAGCTGCGAATTAATCGCCTAAAGCCGATACCAACAGTCCCATGATATATCATTTGATAATAAATGCGCTATTCCTTTTATTTAAAAGACTTATTTTTTTTTTAGATGAATGGATCAAACGATATAATAAAATATTCAGATGACCCGTCACCCTAAGGAAGGGCAAATGACCAAAAGGAGCTATTAATTGCCTAAAGCCGATACCAACACTACCACGACATATCATTTGATAATAAACGCGCTATTCCTTTTATTTAAAAGACTTATTTTGTAGTTAGTAATATTTTCTAAAAACAATTTTTAATGAGACAAGCGTGTTAATTGATATAAACATGGTGTAAATTATCTTCACCTGAAGTTCATATAATACAGATATTATATACAGATGGAAAATGGCCAATGGCTGAACATATGTTTTACAGAATTATTAAATTATTGACCGAAGGTGGCAAATAAATGGGCAGATTTTTTAACCACACCGTTTACACTGTATTTTACAATAAACAGAAAATATATCTGCTTACACTGTAGGACGTTAAACCCCATTTCATTTCACTTCACACTGTAAATATAAATATATTACATCGGGAAAAGAATTAATTAGTCTGTATTGTAAATGCCACTCAATGATTATATCTTTGTAATCGGTTTCTGTGTTTAACATTATGTGAAAGAAAAGCCGAAACAGGCAGCCATCTTTGGAAAATGAATGCCATTTTGAAAATTCAAGTGGCTAACGAGATTTTCTTAAAATATGGCCTGCTATCGCTTACTCTTTTTTCGTATTCCAATTGTCAAGTGAATTTTTACTTGCAGGTATTTTTTGGGGGCAAACCGAAGTACTGGAAACCTATAGTGCTTGTATCCGGGGGGGGGGGGGGGTGGTGGTGGCTGAATGGTTAGCGTGCGCGCGCTGTATCATAAAGTCTGTCATTGAGTCGACTGGCGTGGTTTCGAATCCCCGGTTGTACGTGGCAAGGAGTAGGGTCGCCTGTCCAACCTCGTGGGTTTTCTCCGGGTCCTCCGGTTTCCTCGCACTGCTAAAGACCCCTACGCGCAAGCGAATTATGTAAATAAAATTAAACCATATGTTAGTCCCGAAATGATCTAGTTTGTGTCGAGTGGACGTTAAATCCCATTTCTCTCTCTCTCTCTCTCTCTCTCTCTCTCTCGCTTGTATCCTGCTTTGAAAGATTTTTATACTAAGCTGCTATGCGCCACTAAAAGCTAACAGGTTAAGGATTACCATGGTATAAATACTCGAAGGCTCGGACGTTAAGGGGCGTTAAGTGCACCAAAAATGATGTAACTTTCGCCATTTTTTTGTTTTGTTTTGCTGGCAGACGTTGTACTATCAAAATCACACCATTAAAGGTATTGACCCATAGCTACGATCAATTGCTATTCACTATCTATATTAGGCTTTTAAATCCAAGTCAAAAACTATCACAACAATCATCAGAAAAAGTGACGGATGTCGTTCTAGGAACATGATACCTGTTTTTATACGCCCACATTTTCATGTGGACGTATTATGCCGTCGCCCCAGTCCGTCCGTCTACAATTTGTTTGTGGACACTCTGCAGGTCACAATTTTTATCTGATTTTGACGAAACTTGAAATGTAGGTCTATCTCCCAACGCTCTAGGTTCCTTTCGATATTGGCATGTATCAGGCCATAACGTCATGGATTACATGTATGGCCCCTGATTGTATGAAAAATCACGTTTTTAGCTTGTGGACACTCTAGAGGTCACAATTTTAATCCTATTTTAATGAAACTTGAAATGTATGTTTATAATCCAAAGATCGTGGTTCCTTTTGATATTTGCGCATATCGGACCGTAACTTCCTGGATTATGCCCCCTGATTTTACGAAAAATCACGTTTTTAGCTTGTGGACCTTCTAGAGTTCACTGGTTTTATCCGATTTAAAAAAAAATCGTTTAAACTTATCACCGTGACACCGTAATGACGGTCGAGTTCAATTTTCGTTAAAATCGGACCAAGACTGCCTGGCAAAATGGCGGCTCCTTGTACGCAAATAGTGTAAAAGTATGTCATACCAAGGTTGTGTGCCCTCTAGAAGTCACAATTATTATCAGACTGTAACTTCCTGGATTATGACCCTTGATTATACGAAAAATCGTGGATTTTTTATCCGATTTAAAAAAAAGCCATTTAAATATACCACCATTCCACCATATAATGAAGGTTGAATTCGAATTTCGGGAAAATCGAAATGAAACAGACCGATAAAATGGCCGTTCTTTGTACGCAAATTGTGTAAAAGTATGTAATACGAAGTTTGTGGGCCCGATTTTGATGAAATTTAAAATTTATCTTTATATCCCAAAGATCTCAGTCCCATTTGATATTTGCGCATTTCAGACCATAACTTTCTGGATTATGGCTCCTGATTGTACGAAAAATAGCTTTTGTTTTTAGCTTGTTCTCTATCCATCTCTTGCAAAATGTGGGCGTATCTTGCCTGCCAACCGCTGGTTATTTATGTGGTGAGTTTTACGACTTTTAATCTGATATATTTCGATATTTAATCATTTCATTTGTTGTTGAATAACTTACAGTATACATGATGCAAATCAAGGACACCCTTGTTTTCTGTAAAACAAAGGAACCGATTATCATATAGACACTGGCAACAAATAAGTCTGACATTAGTATGAAATACGAATAAAGGGTTTCTGAAACGTATTACTTAGTTTATTTATATAGTGTTTATTACGATCAACATACACGCCCTATAAAGTACGTACTGTACAACATGATATATCCGACTACAACGACATCTGGCGAGAAATCTGGACCAGTGCTTCACGTAAATTTAGAGATAGTGGCTAATGGTATTGAAGTGAACTTCCGGTAACTGATGGCATCTCGGCAGATTTGACGTAATATTTTTATTTCCAAATTAAAGAATTGTGTTCGAAGTAAATTGTACTTGACTTACATGAGTATATATTATGTAAAAACTATCATGCAGATAAATGTAAATTAGAGTAGGCCTCTTGGTAAGTTAATTTTAAAAAATGAAAAGAAAAACTAGTGTGCTGAAAAGATTGTTTTATAATATAATGTACAATAATCAGCAACATATATGGTGGTTCGGTTTTGCACTGATATTTTCTTTCCGTGTCATTCTAAATTTAGACTTGAAATGGAATGAAATATGGTTTAACGCCCTACAGTTCCACACAAGGGCTCACACTGATCAGAAGTGAATATTCGCTAGGCCGCTACAATCACTGATAAGGATGACATCAATGCGACTTAATGAGTCTCAAATATTAACTTTTTTCCACCGACAAATATAATTCTAAATCATTTTTTTGATGTATTAGAAAAATAAATAAATCGTTTGACGTATTTGTAGGTAAAAACTATTTCCTATTTAGTGTAAATGGGCATTAAAATGACTAAAAGGCAGCATTCTGCCCGAAGCAGTAACGTCTTGTGTAAACAATGCACGCGCTATTCGGCACGTGTTAAAGGCAGTCGTCTTTTACAGAGATATTGGAGAAGATTCGTAATTCTCTGTGGAACAGATTGACAAGGGCTAATGAAGACGGGTATGCGACATGCAGTGTGCAATGCGGGACAACTGTCAAGGTTTTTTTTTATGTGCACGCCAACATATACACGCCAGAATATAGACGGGACCTCTGTTTCTCGTGCCATCCGAACGATTAGCCACGGCCTTATTCCAAACCAGCGAGAAGGGGAAGCTACACTTAAGTATTTTAGCGGCCTATACCGGTATTGAAGCCCTTCTTATACTCACTGAGCTACCGTGGCTTTCTAAGCTTAAAGGTAGACATGACTAGAAAAATGAAGACACTGAACTTTAAATTCAAACTTGGAAAAGGTATTTAAACCCCATTTCATTTCATTTCAAGTCTAAATTTAGAATTTACATTATTCATTGCTATCTTTAAATGTAGGTGGTATCAGGTGTTTTAACAATATCATGTCTCATGCATGAGACCCGACGCTACCAGGTAGACATGGTATTCTTAGAACACCTGATACCACCTCCATTTAAAGATAACAATGAATAGTTTTTAGTTTGTGTTTTATGGAACCCAATTATCACACGAAATCCGCCTAAATGGCTTTAGTCGGGACAAGATTAACCTTGGGGGGTCCCGGGAAAAACCTATGGGCGAGTAACACAAGTTAGATGATATATTTATTGAACGTGTTTTATATTAAGATAAGTTTCAAACTCCAATCAAGGTACGAATACTCTCAGTCAATTATTTATAAAGACACACGGTCAGTTATAAAAGACCATAATTATGAGAAACCATTAGCCCAAAGTCGCTCAAGTTACCAACCCTAGTCAATTGTTTCAATTCAGAATCTAGTACTCAACCCATTTGTCCCACTGTGCCCTCCCTAGATCCGGTACTGTCTTTAACGTATTTTAATTTAAAATCTAGAGACCTTGAGATAATATATTGCTCTAGTTTTATTTTTAAATTATGGTGTCGTAAGGTCCAAGTATTGTTAAGTGCATTGTTGAAATAGGATTATTCAGGAAACACTTATCTCGGGTTACTTATTATAAAAACTGCCGAATGAAGTAAAAACTTAAAGTAGTGACTAAATTAGTCGATTTAAAACCGACAAAAAGATAACTTCCAAATATATATCTACCAACTGGCATTTATTTGAAAATAAACTTTTAATTCGAAATTAGTTGATTTCAAACCGGCAAAAAGATAACTTCCAAATTTACCGACTTGCATTTATTTGAAAATTACATTTTTATTCTAAATTAGCCCAACTTAATACGCCACATTCCATAATATATGTACCCACTTGCACATATGGGAAAATCAAATTTTATTTATAAAATTCATAAAGAAAAATTATTATGATCAAATCTATGATACTTGGTGGCAGGTGTGGCTAACCTTTTACATGCCATTACATGCGTTAATTTGTTCACACACGAATTAAGATGTGTCATACAACATTGTACCCCCGTCTACTTCTTGCAAAATATTTTTATAGACGGAACGATTGAAGAACAAAGGCCTATATTTCCTAGTTTGATTCATTAAGCATATTGTTAGCTTAGCCGAAAACAGATTGATGTGAAAGACGAAAACTTTCGCTATAAAGGATATGCACGAAATAATGAAATCGCTAAAAAAATAATGAGTAGATTTTCTGAAAAACCGATCTGTGTACAGATATAATATATTTGGAAAATTGTCAATGACCTCTTGTCAATTTTGGCCCAATTATTAATTACTGTGACCTAATATTACGCCCTTACTTGACATATTTCGCTTAGTTCAACAGAACTTCTGTTAAACATTTAGATCATTGAAATACAATGGTTCAATATTAGACCATATGGTGGTCAACCTTGTACATATTATGCGTTAATTTGTATTCACACACGAATTCGGAAGTGCAATACAACAGCCTTCTATATACCTCAATGAACAAAGGTCCTTCTTTCCTAGTTTTATTCATTAAGCTTATTGTTAACTGAAAACGGCTTAATGTGACGAGGATAACATTTGCTAAAAGGATGTGCACGAAATAATAAAATCGCTAAAAATAATGAGCTGGGTTATACTGCCGTACTTTATTATTATCACGGGAATGCAATGCGCCACTTCTAATCAACCCAAAACTTCACTAATGTTTGCCAAAAGTTAAATTGTTCTCCCGATTCCTTAAATAAAATGCGCTGAATATGTGGGCCATCATATTACCTGGACAATGTGCAAATTAAGATCGCATTTTTAAAAGTAAATTACCAATCCAAACCGCGGACCGAAACAATGGGTTATAACCAAATGTTTCAAGACTGGTTACTTCTCTTATTTTAATATTTAAAACGTAATTAAATGCACAAATGTTTGTATCTGCCGTTTCCTAGTCCTGAGGCATATACTCCTGGGTGGTCGTCATAGAGCCTGGCTACGAATATGCATAGTTATACACATATTACACAAAATAAAAATGTTAAAAAATAAATAAAAATCGCTTAATTTTCATGTTCAAATAAGGAACCGGTATCCAATTTCAGACAACAGTAATCTACGAATTGAATTCTTATATTTTATTAGCCCGCCGTAGAAACAAAAATCAAATAAATTCAGGAAAACTGAACAAACTAAAGAAACGATACTGGATTCAGAACTACGCAGATCCGGGTTTTATGTAAGAGTCGTTAAAAAATAAGTGCTGGCAGACGAGAGTTTAATAAAATCAGTATTATCTTGTAGTTGTTTTTGAAAATAAAATGGTTACGAAATGTCTCTTTGTGGTTACGAGATGTCATCGAAATTCGAATACGAAAGATAGTATGATTGACTACCAAAGTCATTCAGAGAAATATTGATTCACTACAAAGTTTCGTGTGCAGAAGGCGTTCAATTTTTTTTACATAATTTCATTCTTAACGATCGGCTTAGTATTTATTATTTTAACATGAAATAGGGTTTAACGTCCTATTTTGCGGCACCGACTTTTCTAATGAAGACGAGCATACGCTGTACAGTCCAACTGTCAACGGATCTTTTACGTTCACGCAAACGTGTACACGGAACCTCGTTTTTTTGCTCCATCCGAACGACTGGACTCCTAACTATTGAGCCGGTGCCTTACTCAGTGCTCACGTAGCCACAACGGATCTTTGTTAGACTGAAAGCGCTTTATGATTCATTTTTATAATAGCGCCGCTGATCATCATATTGTTGGTGGAGTGAAAGCACCTTTTAAATTCATTATTGAGCCAGCGCCTTACTCACAGAGTCGCAACGGATCTTTCTTTGATTGAAAGTGCCTCAAAATTCATTTTTTAATGGAATTTAAAAATGTAACTAAATGTAATAGCAGCAATGAGCATCATATTGTTGGTGGAGTGAAAGCGCCCTATAAATTCATTATTACAGTATTACTTTTAGGAAGTCGTTCGAAGGACAGCTTTTATATCTGATGTACCTAGCACACGGGATCAATTTCCTGATTGTTTTTAGACAAATATCATATTTATCTCAGTACATCTTTTATTCGCGCCTTTTTTAACACGTGTTTTACACATGGGTTATGTGAATGATATACCATGGATGCTCCGGTATATAAACCTATATATAGGTTATTCCGTTCTATATCAACATGCATTATAATACATGTTGGTCATCTGGTTAATATTCTACACTAGAGAATTGTAACCATGTAGGCATTACTAGCTGTATTTTTTATCTGGTCCGAATTAAAGGAATAGATAGAACTTCACCTGTGAGCAACAAGTGTAGACTTGGAATAAAATATTGTAAAGAGCCGATCAAAAAATGCGACCAATTCAAACAAAATAAAAAGAAATGGGGTTTAATGTCCTACTATTCTGCATCAACCGGGATAATGAAGGCCGGATCAATTTTTTTTATCAAATTTAAATCCCAAAAGTACTAAAAGACAAATTATGTATTCTAAGTGACGAATAGCGCTCCAGAAAAAAGGTAAGCATACCCCACCCCGTACACACCACCAACCACAATCATTTGGAAAACAAAAGCTATGTTTAAGCCAGTGTATACCTACTCTTTCTAGAACACCAGATACCACTTCTCATTTATTTGAGGTTCACACAGCTATTTTCGTTGTATCAATTGAAATAACCCCGAAGGTGTACAACAAGGGTCCTTATTATAACCCTTCATGTCAATTAATTACGTTAATGAAACCGTGTACATGTTGGCGTGTGAGTAAAAGAACCCTTAGCAGTTGGAATTCAAAATAGTAGACTATAGCGCCATTGTCCGGGTAAAATTTCACTCATAGCACACTGTATGATGTAAGCCCGTCTTCATTATCCCAGTCGGCATAGAAAAGTAGGACGCTACACCATATTTCATTTTATTTCATTTCGTTAATGAAACCAGGAAAATATAATTGTATTTGAGAAAGTGTTTACTAAGCAATTGTTTCTGGCCATATTTTGAAAAACACAATTATTCTACAATCTTTTTATGAGCATTATTTGAGAAAAAAAAATCGGTAATATGGAATGATAGCGATATTAAAGTTGAGTACTTTGTTCGTTCTTTCACTGGTTTAATCGGGTTTTGCCCGGCTTGCTTCCGTGGAACGTGAAGTCATACTTTCTGTCAACCCGTTGTCACGAATTGTCTTAGAGAGGTCATATAGGCTATGCCTGTTCCTCAATCCTTTTTAATTTTAGAATAAAAATATTGTTTTTTTTTTAAGAACAATGTCTTAATGGTTATTGCACCTCGTCACTTAAATATATTTTTAATTTCTACAATGTGCTGATATAGACTATATTTACCAGCTTACCCCCCTAAAAAACTAGATCACCCCAACCTCATATCGGGATGTTCCAGAACCAAGGTGAAGGTCGCCAATCCCTGTTTGAAATAAATATTGCACAGACAGTAAATAAATCAAAACACGTGTGTGCATTATAGCTAAATCTGAGTATACAATGGTATCAAATAAATATTCAATGGGTATACCCTTAAGGGCGGGGTCTGAATGACAAGGGCGTAATTTGTGAATGCAGATCAGGCCGTCAGACTCTTCTTAAAGTAACAATGCGCCATTTGCATTTTTCGATAAAACATCAAATTTCACATGGCTTAATCCACTCTAATGTGTACTCAGATTGATTATTTAAAATTTAATTAAGAAAACAAAATCCAAATATCAACAAAAAATAATGTACCGATTAGATTCAATCGGATTTAAACCATACCTACCATTAAATTTTCGCGGACTTTAAAATGGCGGTGGACTTATTACATAGCGAACAACATAGATCAATGAAATTTCAATTCCACATATGTTTGTAATTACTGAACAGAATTTAACTATTTTGGATCTGATATTCCTATTAGAGATTTGCCTTTCACAATATAGTAGTTCGCAAGTGATTTCAATAGTATTAAAATGATACATCGAGACTTTAAATGTTTTCATTGTTCCTGCGAACAAAATCGTAACTGTGAGATAATTGGAAAAAATTTCTTCTATAAAAAATGAAAAAGAAAGGCAGAAAAGTTAAAGGGTAAACCACAGCTAATCCTTTCGCTCAACATGGTTTATTATCGCCTGGCATAGTCCATGGGCTATTCTTATGTTTCAACTACCAATAGTTCTTCTGGTGAATATTGGACCCAGTTTAAGCTTCTACCTAGCAGCTTCTGAAAATCCAAATACAAACAAACATATTTTTTACACTGCAGACTTGACAGTTTGTCTAAATGGAGATTGCTGCAGTGAAATGAAATGTAATGGTGTAACCGGGATAATGAAGACGGGCCTGCGCCATGCAGTGTGATATGGGAGAAATTTTGCCCTGATACAGGCGATATACTGTCTAATCTTATTTCGATTTCTAACTATCAGTGCTGCCAATAATGTATAGGGGACCCCGGTTTCTTGTCACATCCGAACGACAAAACTCTTTTCCTGTCATGTTCTCATCTCTACTTTAAAAGATCTGTAGACTTCTTGCATGCAGACAGGGCATCTTTATACACTTACAAAACGCAGACACCGGAACTGTACATTATATTTGTATGTAACAAAGATGCGCTACAGATGGACACACCCCTTTGAGGAAATAAGAAATGACATTGTTTAAACCATGCTTAAACTGGGCCGATTCTCACGTCCAATACAGTATTGGAGAAAGACAGCTGACATTTTATGTAAGGTGCACTGGTGCACCACGGAATAAAAACCATTAAAACAGGTTGAAGCTGTATATATCAGTTACTGATGACACTTTCATTAAATTAGCTAAACCATTTATAGGCGGACCCATTAGGTGGGGTGGGGACGTTGTCTCCGCACCCTGCACGTTTCAAGTCAGTAGCTTGAAGCGTATATATGGTATTAGTGTCAGTGGCTTGTGGCACGAAGTAACAGTATATTGTCGCATACATAATATATTATGTCAACGCTTGGGCGACATAATATATTGTGTTGACGCTCCAAGCGTGTTAGCATATTAGACCTGTAGACTCAGTGGAATGTACGCGTCATCAGAGCCATAGAAAGTGTCCCTGTAAATAAAAGAGGGCATCCTTATCAGAAAAAGGGCACCTGTGATGTCAGAATTTCAAAAAAGGGCACTTTTCTTTCGGATTAGGGTTAGGGTTAGGGTTAGGGTTAGGACACAGAAAAGAGAGAAAAAACAGAAAAGAAAAAAACAAGCATTCATTGGTTATCAAAGCGCCAATTAAATCTATCGTTGCAAGTTCATGCCTAGTCACCTCCATCCTAGTTCCAAGCGTTGACATAATATATTATATCGCCCAAGCGTTGACATAATATATTATGTATGCGACAATATACTGTTACTTCGTGCCACAGGCCACTGACACTAATACCATATATACGCTTCAAGCTACTGACTTGAAACGTATCGCCTGGTCTCCGATATCGTTGGTCTCGCAAGATATAAACAGGTGAAGACGCTTATTATGAGGAATGAAAAGTGATTTTGTGTCTCGTCAACAATTTTGAGACTAACGTATGATTATCAAATTAATTACACCATTTGTTGTGGTCGTTTCGACCACTGATGTGAGCGTGTGTGGCTTGGAGATAAGGGCGCCTTCTCAACCTCGTGCGTTTTTCCCGGCTACGCCAAGTATAAAAAAAAAATACTTGTCTGTTATATCACCATCGGTGGCAGAGGACGTTAAACACTACTAACAACAACAAGATAATATTGTCTCTTCCAGGAAGTACTCCGACTCCAAAACTGCTCTCCATCTCTTCAATTTTTAATTCAAATGGCGAAACCTTAGTGACCTACCTGGAATTCTCATCCCGTTGCTTTCTTCGTCGATCCTCAACGCCTAGAAGTTCGATAAAAGCCATTATTCTCTTCTAAATTTAACATTTTTCGACATTCCCTGGTGTTAGAAAACAGTGGGAAGACAATTCCAGGTTTGTCGCTAAGTTTTAGCCGTTTTAATTAAATATTGAAGTAATGGCAAGCTATTTTCGGGTCGTAGTGTCACCTGGAACAGACAGTAATAAACAAACCATCAAAGAGTTCAGTGGATATTCATGACTGGGGCATTTTTTATAAATAGGTGAGTCTATGACTATCTGGTTGTGATATTGACCGCTCTTGTTAAAAGTGATAATGCTTCCTTAATGTTTACTTGGTAAGTTTTTGTGTTGCCTTTTTCAGTAAACACGGGACCTCGGTTTTTCGTATCATCCGAAGGGCCAGACAGTTGTCCTTGTCAGACCTCCGTCCTGCATCACTGACAAGGGGGAACCACGTCGGAAAATCTGGATGAACTTTCTCGGCCAATGCAGGGATCGAACACCCGACCTACAGGCTAGCGAGCCAGCGTCTTACCCACTTAGCCACGTGATCCCCCACAGACGGTAGGTTTTACGAGAAAGGTCAGGAAGGAGTATATTTTAGAGCATCGACTTATATTTGCGTTTACGCAGTCATTCTTATTAATGATTTTTTTCTGCACTTGTCTTACATGTAACTTATATCTTCAGTCTCAGAGGGACACCGGATGAAATGGTTGTTTTGTAAATCTGACCCGAAGACGCCAAAGTGTTTTTGTTTTTATTGTGTCAATGTGTACTAATGTCAACTCAATAATATTTTTAATAACCGAAATTTCGTAGATATATCCTATTACATTTTGAATGATTTGACTATATATCTTCCACTTTTATTTTAACACAACAACAACCAATTTCTAACAAGTGTTCAACACACTTCGAACATTTTTGAAAACACTTAAAGGGTGTTTTCGTGTATGCCAACACTGCATATGTCTTTGACTATCAAAAGTAAATAGTGTTTCGCTGTCTCTCCTCCCGACCATTTATTTTCTTGTTTTGGTTTCCTACAGCAGTTTGATATTTTTATTAAATCAAGATTCGAGTATTTCAATTAAATACAACCCCTTTTATAAGGTAAATAAGCTTTCTGTGGGGTATTGCGTTCTGTGATAAGAACACACGTGTCGCACCTCCAGAACAGAAAACTATTGGTATCAAATTCTCATAATGAATTCCATGTATTGCATGGGGATGTTAGACGTTGACAATCCTTTATATATTCTCAGTATTTTCTTTAAAACTTATAGCTGGGTTTGATGTCCGAATGGTTAGTGCGCGCGCTGTATCATAAGGCCTGTCATTGAGTAAGCTGGCGTGGTTTCGATTCCCCGGCAGTACGTGACAAGGATTAGGGTCGTCTGTTCAATCTCGTGGGTTTTCTCCGGGTCATCCGGTTTCCCCCTACTGCTAAAGGCCCCTATGTGCAAGGAGAACATTGAAATAAAATTGGAACTATATCTTAGTCCCGAAATGAGCTAGTTTGTGTCGAGTAGACGTTAAACCCATCTCTCTCTCTCTCTCTCTCTCTCTCTCTCTCTCTCAACTTATAAAAATGATGTTAAGCTTTTATAGTGACTTTGTGTATGGGCACGGTGTGGACCCTTTCCCTAAGAATAAAATAGTGTGTAAAATGGGTGTACTTTACAATAAATGGGTCTGCGAGTAGTCGCTAACAGTGACAATGTCTCTCTAAAATATCAGAAATCGAAACGTATATTATTTAAACTGACTTTGCGTATCTCATTAGGGTACGGTGCGAACAGCTGCCTTTAGAAAGAAAGAAATAGGGTGTAAAATGGATGTATTTACAATACATATGAGTAGTAGCTAATCAGTGACAACAAAGATGGAATACAACCCCTTGCTCACGTCTCTCTGAAATATAAGAAAACTAAGCGTGTATTGTTTAAACAGAATTTGCGTTTCGTATTAGAGTACGGTGTGAATTCGTGTACCAGGAAATTAGATAGTGTGTCAAATTGATGTATTCTTCAATACATGCTCGACTATATGACTAGTCCCTAACCAGTGACGATGAACATGAAATACAGCTATTTTTCTAATGTCTCTCTGAAATATCACAAAGCTATTTTGAATTGTTTAAATGACTTTATGTACGGTGTGAATCGTTGTGCCCGGAAATGAGGTAGTGTGTAGTAAAATGGATGTGTTTTACAATACATGCTCGATGTACTACTATGTGACGATGAAGATATAATATAGTCCCTTACTTCCTCACCCCATGCCTCTCTGAAATATCAGAAAGTTAAGCGTGTATCGTTCAAACTGACTTCCATTTATTGCTTGATATGGATCTGAAGTTTCGCAAATGCACCCAAGATCATTTCTATGTTCAGTTATATTCCGTTAAACGTTGATTTCATTGAATATAAAAGACCTAATTGCAATCAGGACCATTGCATTTATCGCTAAAATATTAAATTTCTCGCGGCTTAATGAACGCTAATATGTACTTAGTTTTGATTTTTAACATTTAATGAAGAAAACATTTATATCTGTTCGTCCAAAACTAAGTAACGGTGGGCTTATTACATAGCAAGCAGCATACATTGATGAAATTTCTATTCAATGTATCTTTGTAAATACTGAACGGAATTGAATAATTTTTGGATCGATATTCGTTTTGTAGATCCATCTTTCACAATATTGTAGTTTGCAAGGGATTCATATTGCGCTAAAATGACGCAATGGGACTTTAACGGACCGAAGAAGATAGTGGACCTTGTACAGATTTTAAAACTGGTCGAACACATGTTTCTAAACATAGCTTGGATGTAACAGTCAAACAAACTTAATAACATGGGTGTCAATATTATCAAAAATTCCTTTTCTCATATAAATTGAAACTAATAACGTACATTTATTATTTTTATGACTCAAAAGATAAATAAACTCAGTGTTTGGTGAAACAAAATGATTTTTATTTTGGACATCGGGGAGGAAATGGACGGATGTTATCATAAATTTTAACAAATTTCTAAGAAACTGAAACAGAAGTTGAACTGTGTTTTAAAGTCTTCACTGTTGATATTTAATAGAACTATCGGCACCGCCCAGGGCAAGGTCCAACTAAAAATAAAACGGAGTTTGTTTGAAGTTATTTACGACTTTTTCTTTAATACTCCTTCAATACTGAACTTTTGTTGCGCAGTTTGCTCGCATTTTCTGTTTGATTTGTGTCTAGGATCTTCGTATTGAGCACTGTTTGGTTGTTGGTTATTGACAATTGATTTTAAGGTCTCTTAATCTGCGTGTGGATTAATGCACTTGCTTTAGATCACGAGGTCTGTCATCGTTTCAAGTGTCGAGGTTTCTAACCCATGCTTACAGATGACAATGCGTAGAATCGTATGCACACCCTCGTGATTTATCTCCGGATTATCCTACTGCTATTAAGTAGGATTGTTCCATCCTAAATTGTCGATGTAATGATAATATTTACTTATGACTGAAACATGTCTGAAGTGAAGATGCAAGTTATACCCATTCTACTCTCATTCAAAACAGACTCCGTGGACTTATTTGGTCCAAGGGCGGACTGGGTAGTTCTGAGGCCCTTGGGCCACCTGGTATCCTTGGGCCCCCATAACGACGAAGAATATGAGACACGATCTGTCTATCAATAACAGATGACGCTTCAACAATGAAAAACGAAACTAGCTTAATTCACCTTTCCAGTATCCCGGTCATATATCATTTTTCTCCTCGGATTTATGCCATTATATTTTGCAGTTGATGCGAAGATGACTTTTATTTATTGTGAAAAAAATATATGTCAATTGTTTCTTCCAATGTGTGCTGATGGGCTCCTGACCCCTTTGGACCTTCGGACCACGTCTGATGGTCCGAGGTCCAGTCCGCCCCTGATTTTATTAAACTACTTACTTGAATTTATTAAAATAGCAATA
Source organism: Patella vulgata (assembly GCF_932274485.2). Lineage (NCBI taxonomy): Eukaryota > Metazoa > Mollusca > Gastropoda > Patellidae > Patella > Patella vulgata. Next base: position 59,766,816 of record NC_065884.2, on the reverse strand, counting down.
ACGATAATTGTTATTATGACCTCATTGTAATTAACAAAATATGAAATTGATTATTTTTCGATATTGCTGTTTCCCCCATTTTCATGTTGGTGCAGCAATTAGAGTCCTTGAAATTTTCAAGATTCACATTTTTGTAATACCCCATACGTATGAATATAGCTAGCATTTATAGGATAACGTTTTATCATATTGTTTTATAATACCTTACACATCCACAAATGTCTTTTCCAATTGTTTTAATTGGGGGATAAACTTTCAAAATTGCAAATAACACGATAAATGTGTTATATTCGCCACTATACAAAAGTATATAAAAACCATTGTACGCACCTCATACATATTGTATTGTGCAATAAAGCCATTCAAATTCCAACGGTTCTTATATTTGCTAGTGTTATTCCATGTAACAAATACTGCTTAGTTTATAAAAAAATTTAACGACAGAGGGCAATGGCGATGCGGATGGTGAGGGTGAGCTTGGCGGGGTGGGGGGGGGGCAACTTCAGTGGTTTAGTTCATGTCTGTCATTCAGTCAAGTGACGTCGTTTCGATCTCAGACATGAAAGTGACAAGGCATAGGGTCGTTTGCATAACGTGGTGGATTTTCTTAACACTTCTTAAGACCCTCACGCTACTAAAATTATTACATCAAAAGTGTACCATATGTTTGTCCCGAAATGTGTTTCGGGTACCAGGGACTAACCTGGCATATATATTATTTTCACGATTTTATATCTGGTTCTTTCTGGTGCCTGGTAGTATCTTGGAACAGGACATGATAAAAGACTCCAGATTATTATACATAAATATGATTTTTAGATCATAACCAAAACACATGGTTCCCAGGATCAAACACAAAATGCTCGTAACTTAGTCTATGAATGAAAGAGTCGCCTTAAAGATCAGAATAGTCATAATGGGGTCAACCATATACCAATAGGTCACCTGATAAATATTGGGGCGGTATCTTTAACATATCGGAACTTATAAACTGGTCAGTATGTATATGTGTATTATATGTATATATATATATATCACCACGGTTAATCATCGACTTACCAATGAACAGAAAGGGATATAGGCCATTCTTGGTAAATTTCCGGAGAAGTTTAGTACGAAGAGAAAGTGAGTTAAGTCAGCTCTCGAACTAAACGCCGGCAAACCTAAGACTGACATAGTTAACCATTTATACTATATACATTTATCAGACAATGTGCACTACAGCCGCGGAGAAGTAATAGTGTTAGGGGTGTGCTACAAGGCTATTATACACCTCCTATTTTCTTATATAGATTACCAATCCACGTGGTGACTTGTTTTAGACTTCAACACTGAAACTAAGCTGGATTTTTTTTGTAATTTAATTGTGGGTTCTTCTATGACGGGAGACGCCGTTTATGCGTGTTTCGTGCAATAACCCTCTTAATTATGTGGTATCTGGGGATTTTAGCCGCATTTTTCGAGGTAAGAATTATTTAAATGCATTTTATTTATTAATGTTTTTATTTTTTAAGAATTTTTTTTGACCTGCTTGGTTTAAATTGTATTCGATGGCTTTCAAAATATTTTCAATTTATTTTTTAAAACATGTTTTTGTGTAGATCTAAACTGAAATTGAAATATTGAAATACAAATAAGGTCAATAATTTCGATTCAGAATAGACAATGGAAAATTAAAAGAAAGCGAAATATTTTTCGTGTGTCTATTTCCTGCGTTTAGTATTTAACATGGTTGATTTTGAATTGGACGTATGTATCAAGATATTCTTGGCTGACTATAGTAACTGCTGATTTTGCATTTATCAAGAATTTTGCTCGAAACCTATTACGGAAATCGCCACAACACATTTGACCATAATTTCCTTAATTGTTGGAACCTAATTTACGTATAGATAGACATCTTTAGTGGCGAACAGGGTGGATCTGGGCCTTTGATGAATGTAAAGATGAACATTTATCTTTTAAAAAATATATGTCATTGGACATCTTTACAAAATTTAATTGGACACATGGAATAACTGAAGATTAGCCTCAGTTATTTTAAAGGGTGATGCACACTGTTCAGTTAACCATTAGGAATAAAACGGTAATTCTTGAGATCGTAGGGACTTGACAGGTGATATCGCAAACAAGTTCTCTAATTTTCATTTTTATTATCTTACCGCACGCGCAGGAGTCTGTCCTCTGGGAGGAAACATAAGCTCACACCAGGGATCGAAACCACAACCGCAAGCCAGAGATGACCGGCCAGCTAGAGGTCGAAGCGCGACACTCCAGACCACTAGGCCACCCCAACCACATTTTATTTATCAATAAACCCTAACATAATGGCAATGCCAATTGTTCGCAATATTTTCTGAATCTGATTTAGATCGCTGAGATGCTTTGGTTCAATAATTTAAGACGCAAATAGTTTTAATGGCCGCATCGTTCATCTGAGATAAGCATTGTTTAATCGGTCTGATGACAGAGCACACAGACATTGAACAAGTTCATTTAATCAAATGGATGACCACGTACAAATAATAAATTTAAGAAAAACATCAAATCATACATGTAATGACTCGCACACGTCTTAAATTGTACATATTCTTCATCCCGATTTTGGTAGAAGACGGACGAAACACGATAACGATTATTTGAAGCAGAGAGAGAGAGAGAGAGAGAGAGTGAGAGAGAGAGAGAGAGAGAGAGAGATGGGGTTTAATGTCCACTCGAAACAAACTAGGTCATTTCGGAACTAACACATGGTTCAATTTTGTTTCAATAATTCGCTTGCGCGTAGGGGTCTTTAGCAGTGGGAGGAAACCCACGAGGTTGGACAGGCGACTCTACTCCTTGTCACGTACAACCGGGGAATCGAAACCCCGCCAATTGACTCAATGACAGACCGTATGATACAGCGCAGCGCGCACGTGCTAACCATTCGGCCATCCAACCCTCCTATTTGAAGCAAAGTACCTGCGGAAATGAACGCATATCTTTCTGTTGTTTTTGATTTAAAATGGTTTTTTTCCGGAAAACTCTGGAAGAACTAGATACCTTCGCTCATACTTCTCCAAATATAGACAGTGCTTTCAATTCAGTTGATCAGGCCATATTATTTGAAAGAAATTGACATATATTGCATCCATTTATAAAGAGAAGTTTAATTCACAATTTGAGACAACAACAAATAAAATGAAATGGTGTTTAATGTCCTACTCCTACTGGGCTAATGAAGACTGCCATATGTCATGCAGTGTGCTATGAGGGAAATTTTGTCCGGACAGCGGCGCTACGGCCTGCTCTTATATTGAATTCCAACTGTCAAGGGATTTTTTTACGTGCACGCCAATATGTACACGGGGCATCGGTTTTTCGTCCCATTCGAACGACTAGACAGCTATCCTTGTCAGGCCATCCGTCCTGCATCACTGACAAGGGGAAACGACATCGGAAAACTGAAAATCCCAATGAACTTTCTCAGTCAATACCGGAAGCGAACCTGCTACCCCCAGACTGGCGAGCCACCGTGGCTTCTTGAGAAAACAAAAGCTATGTTATTCATGAAATGTTTGTTTGGGAACAGTCGTGGTTTTTTCTTTAACCATTGCTACACTGCAGACTTTTGTTGCTAAACAGCGGCGTCATGTTGGTCAAACAGGCATTTTAATTTAGTATTTAAATAAAGTCGAGAAAAATCCTAAAATGACAAGATTTGATCAGAAATTTAAACGATATCCTTAATAATGCAGGTTTCAGTTGACTGCTTTTAGAAAACTGATTTTACGGCTTGTCAGTGGTGCAGAACAGGGGTCTGGCAAGGGACAACGTACAGTAGTTCGGGTGGGACGAAGAACCGAGTTCCCGTGTGCACAGTGGCGTGCACGTTAAAGAACCCTTTCTAGTTGGGATTCGAAACAAGAGTAGGACGTAGTGCCGCTATCCAGGCAATATTTCCATCATAGCACACTGTAAGGCGTAGGCCCGTCTTCATTAGCCCAGTTCGGAGCAGAACAGTAGAACGTTAAACCCTACTGTTGATAAGAAATTGAAAATGTAACAATGTATTGGCAAGACGTATAAAACCATTCATGTAACTTATGAAAGGTCATGTCATGCAACAGACATTTTGACAATTATGGAAAGCTGAGACGGGTTGTAACAAATTCTGGAACGAAATGCCGGCTACTTATCGAGTGTTAAATATTGTTGAGGTTTGTTGACACCTTATGGTAACAATTGAAACTAAACATGGATATGTGTCATAGTTACCATACATAGTGCTCACATCATGTCAACATGCCTCGATAAGCTAAAAAAAAATACCGGCTTCTGAAATACAAACTTAGTAATTGACGGCATGCATTAGGCAGGTTATGTTTAGTATTTTCTGGAACACCTATCGGTAACTTGTTCCTCGAACATCTATCTGATACAACGTTTTTCTAACACCTATCTGGAAAATATTTCTGCAACAATTTTAGCACCTTACCGGAACACCTTTAACACCTTTCTGGAACACCTTTCTTGAAAACCTTTTTGGAACAACTTTCTAGAACACCGTTCTTGAAAATCCTTCTGGAACACCTTTCTAGAACATCTTGCTGAGACCATATCTGTTTTGTTAGGGATGTTCGAACACCTGATACCACTTCTACTTGTAGGTTTTAAAATAGCTCACATATTTTGTTTTGTATTACTGAATTTAAACCGTGGACAAGTGACTGCTGGTGACCTTTGGTCATATGATTATCGTAATCGATACATGGTTCGGCCTGAAATCATGTGATCGGTGACACGAGGAAGCAGTGTGCACATATTCTTCTAGAAGACATATGATACCACATCTCGTTTGTAAAGTTCATCTGAAATTTGTTTGTTCTACTTAGATACATAAAGTCCCGATGCGTCATTTTAGCGCAATGGGAATCACTTCCAAACAATAGTATTGCGAAAGACGAAACTGTAATTGGACTATCATTCCAAAAATTGTTCGATTCCACCCTGTCTATGTGGAATTGAAATTTCATCGATCTATGCTGTTCGATGTGTAATAAGCCTGTCGCCATTTTGTTTTATGTGAAAATCTATAGGTGGATCAGTTTTAAGTTCGATTGACTCCAAGCCTGGATATTATCTATAGTTGGTATTTTGATTTTGTTTTCTTAATTACTAACTTAGATTAAACCATGAGAAATTTGATATTTTAGGAGAAAATGCAATTGACGCATTGTTATTTTAACAAATTAATTGATTTTATGTTGAAAAAAGCGACATTTCATACCGCCCTTTGAAATATAGATCGGATTTATGTTATAAACGCAATGCCTTTTGTTATTAACTCATTATACGTTAACAAGTGATCAGGTGGCCATTTCCTTAAATTATACCACTAGATCTTTAGAAATCTTACACCAGCGGCAGTTCAGTTTTTTTTTATGCTTTTTCGATGACAAATAGACCTGGCCTTTAAATAAAATGTGCATTTACTTTGCAAGCAATTTCTCTAAATATCAATTATCGACTGGACATGCAACATCAGCTACGTAAATGAACTACCCCAAAATAGAGAAGTGTTATCGAGTGTTTTTTTTAAAGAGCAATCGCACGTTTTCTTTCGCGAGACCGTGGTTTACTTACAACATTAAAGTAGAGTGCTAGTTTGGGATTTGAAAAGTTTATTGTAGTATTTTGATAAGTCAACGACTGTTGAGAGCCGCCATGTTAATTTATGTAGTTATGCCGTAAGGTTACATGTATAACTAATATAATAGTTGAAACTATCTCCAGATGTGTGGATTATTATGGACTAGAACTCGGGTCTGTTGTCGACTAGTTGAAGGTAGTTTATAAAAGATAGGCAAGTATTCGTGTTGTGACAATCCAGTTTCCCCGCCACTTATTATAACCACGTGAAGACAACACAGTAAATATTTAACAATAGAGCTCCTGTGTATATTTAAAATATACATAACATGGATTTAAATTTTAACAGTTAAAATTGTAGACCTATACCATGACTTCAACTATATTCCACGTGGATCGAACACGGGACCCCACGGTTAGTGAGCCAATAGCCCTGTGCTATTTCACTTATGCCCCCCACCCCCCCTTAACTCGCGACTAGAGGAAGATGAAAGTGTGTTGTTTTAAACACAATTGAGCAGAGCAGAGAATGTTGACGGATGTTTAAGACTACAATATGTGTAATATAGGCTCATGACATGGACAAATATATTATACACCTTGATCGGAGGCCCCTATATCTTGAGGCATCAGCTTGCCAGGTCTATAAGTAAATCCGGCTCTGTATTTACATGATTCCGACTATAGTCCATGACAAGTGATTGATTGAATGTAGATCTTGAAACGTATATTAGTTAAGCTATTTATGCGCTAGGGTTCAGAAGAACAGAACAATAGGACGTTAAACCGCATTTCATTTATATGACATCGCTGTGCAATATACACTGTTTTAAAATAAGCTGTCTGAGCAGAACAGTAGGACGTTAAGCCCCGTTTCATTTAAAATGTGCACACGTATTGATGTTGGTAATTAATTTTGGCGTTGATCCGAAAAGTGGGTTGGTTCAGATAAAATCAAATGGTTACCATCTCCTGATGCTCCTACAATTTTTGTTGGCTCATCTCCATGCCGCCAGTTTTGAAAATTCCTGTTGCGTCTTTCAAAAGCTATTCCAGTCATCGAATTATAATTACTAAAACACGAACCGGATATGTCGTCATGTCGTCATTTTACAACCTCGAGGGTTTTATGTCGATTACTAACTGGAACTTTCCCGATATATCAGACTGACATACAGTTATTTTTTTACGAATTGCGCGTGTTTCCAACGACTTTATTTATAATGCTATACAGGGCATTAAGTTGAAATTGTCATAGGTTGGTCATCGACGTGTCATACATTTCCTCCCTTCCGCCGAGTATCCTTCCCAAAAAAGCCTCCACAACATCGGTTTTCGCTTCGTCCCAGCTTGGACATTTTATTTTAGGCAATAGCCTGACCGGTAATATATGCATATAAGTTAATATATTACTCAGCTGAGAATGATTAATTCTACCTTTGACGGGAAGGGGTATGCAATCAGAAACCAAAAATAAATAATAAAAAATTTGATACTTCACAAACTTTGTAAATGTGTTTAGCAGTGCATGTACTAGTAGACTCATGCTGTTAAAAGTAAGAAAAGGCCATAATATCAAGAATTAAAGCAAAATAAAGACCTTCAGTCTTCAGACATGAAAAGAAATAATGTTGTGTTAGGAGAGAAATTTTGCCTGGACAGTTTTTGACTACTACAGTTTTGTTATAATTATTACTACAGTTTTGTACCAACTGCACTGCTTTTTATTTCCGCATAGTAGAATTGATTATAAAAGAAAACCACATTCAAAATTTCTAAATACAAAGTAGCAAATTATTATTATATGTAGAATGTAGACTTTTCAATTTTTCAATGTTATCGAAATTTCAATCTGTCAGTGTCTTCGAAATTTCAATTTGACAGTGTGATCGAAATTTCAATTTGTCGATGTGATCGAAATGTCAATAATCCTGCGGCAAATCACGTGTCCCGAAAAGAGTGCGCAAAGTTTCTTTTCGTTTTCTTTGGTAAACATGTATCTAGGAACCTTGACTTTGAGGATCGTCCCAAAGTGACACCGAGATATTTAGAAGTATAGGTCATTATGTCGGGGCGGGATGCTATAAATTGGTTGGTAAAACATAATATAGTATTATTTAGATGATATAAATGTTAGCCAGGGTTCACGATCTGGTCGCCACATGCTTTTATATTGATATGTGTATATAAATATTATATCTATAAACACACATCACTGCTGGATGTTGCTAAAACAGAGTCAGATTTACGTTTAGGCTTGGTGGGTTGAAGCCTTGGGCCTCCGGTCAAGATGAATAATATTTTTGTCACTGTCATAAGCCTTTTTTGCCGTCCTAAACATCCGTTATCGTCCTTGGTTCTGCTCAGTTATGTTTAAAATGCCCTTTCATCTTCCTCTAGGGGGGGTTGGGTGGCTGAATGGTTAGCACGTGCGCGCTGTACCATAAAGTCTGTCATTGAGTCAACTGGCGTGGTTTCGAATCCCCGGTTGTAAGTGGCAAGGAGTAGGGTTTCCTCCCACTGCTATAGACCCCTACGCGCAAGCGAATTATTGAAATAAAATTAAACCATGTGTTAGTCCCGAAATGACCTAGTTTGTGTCGAGTGGACGTTAAACCCCATTTCTCTCTCTCTCTCTCATCTTCCTCTAGTCGTGAGAGTGGGAGATTGAGAGTGACCTCGTAAATGGAATAGCCAAGGGTTTCTCGTGATCTAAATAGCAGACTGTCAATCATATTTCTCAGCGGACAGTGGACAGGACATACTTTTGAAAATTGCTGCTGGACGAAACCTGGGATCCAGTTAAATTAAGATGCAAATTGATCCCCACTGATTTTCTGTATAATGTATATGAACAAATTGTTTCAATGGCATTTAGTAATTGAACTGCAAATATACAGGAAACAATTTTGCTTGATAAAGACAAGAGAAGCCTAGGTCATTTCGGGACTAATATATGGTTCAATTTCATTTCAATAATTCACTTTCTCGTAGGGTACTTTAGCAGTGGGAGGACGCGGAGGAAACCCACGAGGTTGGACAGGCGAGCGTATCCTTTGTCACGCAGAAGTGGGTAATCGAAATCACGCCACTTGACTCAATGATAGACCTTACGACTATCCACCCCACCCCCACCCATATAGCGACCAATAAAATAGCTAAGAATAGAACATATCTGTTAGTGGAAACTAGCAATGTTTTTTTTTTGTGACGAAAATTCGTGTTCGAGTCCCATCTTCTGGATCTCAAAATGACATGAGCAAAATTAAACATCATTTATTTGAGTTTAAATGAAAATGTAATTTTCTTTTTTAAAGTTTTGTCGACTTCTGTTAAATTTAATTTGGATTATGGTCTGTTCAAAATTATGACCGGTCGTTATTACATCTTATTAATGGACAATCTCATTTTAATATTAATAGTAAGTATATTATTAGTATCAAATCAAGTGAATGGATCCGAGGCCTAGCCGTAAGCGTCCATTGCGCTGTATAGCCCCGGGCCCCGGGCCTGTATTGATACAGGCTTCTCTCAAATTGAAAAACAAAAATTTTTGCAAGAAATAATACGACCGATTTTGACGGTGGTCGTCTCTTAATTATCAATTATAAGTATGTACTCTGTAAAATATTTCACTAATGGGTTATTTCCATTTATTAGGAATAGACGGACCAGGAATGATATTAAGTGCACCATCAGTTGACCTGTTCAGTATGTGACATATTAGACCCCATTGGTCAGTTCGATGACTATGTCCGAAATGCGATATCACTGACCATCTCCCACAGTGGACAACACTATCTAGGTAATGTTTGTTTCCGTTCTGCAAGTATCTACAATAAACCCAACCGGATAATGCTCTTCAGCCAGCCTCTCATTCAATGGGAGTCGCCATTTTGTTTGAACACGTGGTCGTGGAATGGGTCCTACCTTTGGACCTTAAAGTGACAGTTTTGTAAATTTAATTATTTTTCTTCATTAATAAGTGTTTTGTAAGGGGTAAGATGGGCACGTCTGTGTATCACAGGTTTCGTTTAATTTCAAATTTCCAAGAGATCGAATGACGATAGCAGCTCTATCTACAGATTAATACGAAGTGTGTACAATTCGTCCCGGCCAAAGTGTCATAGTTATTGTTTAAAGTTGATCACACAATTGTAAAATTTCTTTAAAAGATTTCCAACGAACAGTTTCAGAAACAGTCACCAAACTGTGTTTGGTAAAAGTTGGATTTTCCCAATACAAGAAATTAACAAATTCAAATTTTGAGCTGAAGTTTTGTAGCTTTGAGACCAAAATAGGAAACTTTGAAGTCTCAGATATCATTTTAACCGATGTCTTTCTTGGTAACGAACATTTCGGTGGTAGCAGAATTAATAATTTGTTTCCAAGCCTGGAAATAATACACCTGTCACAGAAAATGACAGGCACAGATTCAAGCTTTATCCGGCATTTTGTCCGGCATTGATTTGTCTTTTATATTGATATTATTAATATTTGTCCGGCAGGTACTATTTCATTAGTGCCTGACATTTTGTCAGGTACATCTAAAACCGTTACTTCCACGCCTGTTTGTTTCAGATCTTTTTTCACCTAAATGAAAACATTAAGCTGTCCATGCCATTTGCTAATTTATAGAAAACTAAACTCACTGAAATATTGGGTTCATGTGCCAACCAAGTAGCCAGCGACAAATTACCCCACAATAAATGTATTTATATGATTTTATTTTGTATTAATTTATTCAGAGATTTTCTATTGATGACAGAACATCTTAGAACTAATTCAAAACGACGACGATTTCCGACGTTAAGATATTTGTAAGAGGGGTGACTTCCTAAATAGAGTTTGATACGAATCGTCAACACAATACGCTATTTTGAGGCGTCCATTCGTTAGAGAAGACAATTTTGCGAAGACCGTGACTTTTCCGCCAACTCTTAATCGAATTGAAACTTTCATACGGGTGGGAGTATGTTTTTCGTCCCACCAGAAAGACTAAGAAACTCATTCCTTGTGACACCTAGTAGACAGCTTTGAATAAATAAATAAATACATTTTTATGTATTTACATAAAATCTGGTTAATTTTGAAGACTAAAGGGAAGAGGAAGCGTCACGCCCCATTCACTATTACGAACGTTTAGCTATTGAATTAGTTTAAAACAATTAAAGACCACGCCATTGATATTTGGTTTCTCGAGATTACACCGCAAATATTTAATCAGTGTGAATAACCGCACCAGTTCATAACCACACAAAATCTGCACGTTTGATTACGGAAAGCACCGAGGACTACCGACTGCTTCCACCATTGTTTGATAAGTTTATGGTCTTTATTAGAACGGTCTTTACACTACCCCATGATACTTCCGGAACCACCCACTCTACTGGCCCGGTGACATGAATAAAACACGGGTTGTGTCTGGATAATTTTTTTCTCACATAGTTAAAGGCGGGGCATGTTAACTTTGTCAAATGGCAAACATTTGTCAACAATTGTGTTTAGAAATACCAAATAACTACAAGCTACAGCCATTTACAAGCTATTTACTGTTTTGTTTTCTTATTTATAGTAGTTACATACAACGACCTTTTGCCATAACAACCAAGTCCCCGACTTTCTACCATATATAGTACGATGGCACAATAACAGACGAGTTTCTATCATACATTTCGAGTCAAAATATCTTTGTCAATGATACGGAATTAGACTAGTCTATATCGTATACACTACGATGGTACGACAACAGACTATTTTACACAATATGATGGTACAGGCTAATCTCTATCACTATGATACGAAAATAGACCAGTCTCTATCATACACACTATGATGGTACGATAACAGACTATCATACACCACACTACGATGATACGATAACAGACTAGTCTTTATCATACACGCACTAAGATGATACGATAACAGACTAGTCTCTATTATATACACTATGATAATACAATAACAGACTAATACTAGTCTCCATCATACACTCAGTATGATGATACGATTACAGACACGTCTATCATATATACAGACTGATCTCCTTCATACACACTATAATGGTACGATAACGAGAGAGAGAGAGAGAGAGAGAGAGAGAGAGAGAGAGAGAGAGAGAGAGAGAGAGAGAGAGAGAGAGAGAGAAATGGGGTTTAACGTCCACTCGACACAAACTAGGTCATTTCGGGACTAACACATGGTTCAATTTATTTCAATAATTCGCTTGCGCGTAGGGGTCTTTAGCAGTGGGAGGAAACCGGAGGACCCGGAGAAAACCCACGAGGTTGGACAGGCGACCCTACTCCTGGTACGATAACGGACTATTCTCTTTCATACACATAGTAGGATGGCACGATAACAGACTATTCTCTTTCATACACATAGTATGATGTTACGATGGCAGACTAGTCTCCACCATACACATTCTATGATAGTGCGATAACAGAATAGATTTTATCATACGTAATACGATGGCACGTACGAAATAAGTAAAATAAAATGGGGGTTAGCGTCTGAAAGTTAAATATTCCTTAGCCGGCATTCTTCAAAAGATTTGAAACATTGGCGACTTTTGACGAAATATGTTTTACGTTTCGATAATGTTATGCTAAGGTTATTTTTGGTTTAAAGATACACTATTACAGGGTTTGTTTGGCTTCAAATGTTTTGTAAATTATTATGTAAACATTTATTAACATGACAAGCCAATAATCAACTTTCTTAACCATGAATTAGAACACCACGGTCATTTACGAGTTTAACGATAAAATAGATAACCGATTATAACCAACCTTTTTTGTCAAAACTTCAGATACTCATAACTTCGCACATAATAATCTATTTGACGGAAATTTGCAATGTATTCATTGTTCATTATCTTTTTTTGAACTGCTATAGCAAGCACGGCCAGCCCTTTATCTAATTCGTACTTGTAACATGGATGGGAAATCTTCCTTTGTTCTTTTCATTGAATAAGCAGATTCATGTTTTCCCTCTAGTAGATTGAGTGGAGCTTAACCGTGCAATAACTAGACATGTTCAATGTTATTGCACAGTTTTGCTGGTTTACACTAGTTTTAGTAGAAATCATACAGAGAAGTGGGGTGGGTTTTCTGTGCAATAACAACAAGCATGTTGAGGAGGTATCAATGTTACAAGTGATTTATAGCACGCTTCATTCGTTAACAGGTTTAACGCCTCGGCCTACGGCCTCTGGTTAAACCTGTTAACTCATGAAAGCCGTGCTATAAATATAACATAATGCATCTTTAACATATTATGGGTATGTACATTACTATCATTATGAACAGTAAAAAAAAGTTTAGCCAGGACAGTGGTGCGTCTGTCTCTCCCTTCTTCATGCTGTATCAAGGGATCTCTACATGGACTACAAGTGTGTCTATTGTACCTGGAATTTTATCCCATTCGAGTCACCACAATAAGGACTATTCAGCACCATTATCAATACCGATGAGACAGAATATACCCTAGCATAACTAATCTTGTTTTTTTACTGAAAATATGAACAGCAGTATTGTCTCTTTAACCCAAATAAACATGAATGAAGCTACATGATATCCAATTATTCAATTCCTGAAAGTATCAAGACAATTATTATGATTTTTAAAGACGTCCACACCTCATTCTTTTACCATTAAATATCAACTTACGTTTTTGTTCTGTTTCTGACATTTTTGGGTGTTTGGTGTGTGTAATATCTATTCATATAAAAATACACCCAGGAAATATAAAGTTTATTTCAAGAGGTAACGCCAATTCTTCAAACAAAAATAGACTTAAATTAATACTAGGCAGAAAGCATCTCAAACTATTCTCTTGATTTAGTTTGTAAACACAAGAACATTCCGGAACGTAACTAATAAAATGTGTATAAAACAATTAGCTTAATCCACGTTAGTATGTACTCAAATTGATTATTTAGCACCTAATTAAGAAATATCAACGCTAGATAATCTCTCGGCTTGGATTCAATCAGATTTAAAACAGGACCATCGATTCTGTTCGCCCACAACAAAATGGCGGGAGGCTTACTACATAACGAACATAGATTGATCAAATTTCGATTCTGGGGGGTTGGATGGCTGAATGGTTAGCGTTCGCGCGCTGTATCATAAACTAAAGTCTGTCATTGAGTCGACTGGCGTGGTTTCGAATCCCCGGTTGTACGTGACAAGGAGTAGGGTCACCTGTCCAACCTCGTGGGTTTTCTCCGGGTCCTCCGGTTTCCGACCACTGCTAAATACCCCTATGCGCAAGCGAATTATTGAAATAAAATTAAAAACCATATGTTAGTCCCGAAATGACCTAGTTGTGTCGAGTGGACGTTAAACCCCATTTCTCTCTCTCTCTCTCTCTCTCTCTCTCTCTCTCTCTCAAATTTCAACTCTACATATCTTTGTCAATACTGAACTGAATTGAACCATTATAGGGCCAATATTTCTATCAGAGATTCAACTTTTATAATATCGTAGTTTGCAAGAGATCCCTATTGCACTAAAATGACACAACGAAACTGTAAAGTCGACGATACAGACTATTTAATTGGATTAAAAAGAATCCCACCAAAACGATTTTAGCTAAGATTTATAGGTGCCGCTAGCTCGTTTATATTGTCCGTCAAATGTTGCAAAATTTTCAGTTCATCATGTCTTTGATTCAACTTTCACAGTATTTAGTTTGCACAGGATTCAACCTGATACTGTTTACTGTATATCCCAATCTTTTTACAATTAGTAAGTTTTACACGATGCACCCGACAAAACAAATTTGGCACATTATAGTACACACGGTATTCCGTGCAGCAAAACTTTTAGAACGAGCACTTTATTACTTAATGGGAAAATGGTAATTTGGGAGACATTATTAATTTTCGAATGCGATATCTTGCACATGTATTTGAGTAAGGGATGCAGTACGTTTCTTTTATCAATCCAAAAGTACAGTCGAACTCCAACAGATGTGGGTCTTTAACTTAAATATATGTAAGAAGTTCTTTGGTAAAATTAAAAGCAGCCAAGCCGACATTATTCCTCGGTATCATCAAGGACGATTTACATCCGATCTGTATGAAGTAGCCCATGTCATGAATTATCAACTCACTTGTTATTATTTTAACATTTACACTACTTTAGTTTTGTATCCCTTTAGTTGTGACATTATCTTTTGTGGGTTTTTTTTTTCGTTTTGTTTTGTTTTGTTTTCAAAACTATAAAATATTCGGTTGAACATTAGAACATAAGAGGTGAGGATAATATAATATTATTATCCAACTTTTGAAAATATTTGTCCAATAACTATTCCACAATACTGTCCATTGCTAGGACCCCAACAAAATCTAATCGGCGATTACTTTTTTTCAAATATGATATATAAAAGAAATAAGTGCGTGAGAGAGAGAATGGGGTTTAACGTCCACTCGACACAAACTAGGTCATTTTTGGACTAACATATGGTTCAATTTTATTTCCATAATTCGATTGCGCGTAGGGGTATTTAGCAGTGGTCGGAAACCGGAGGACCCGGAGAAAACCCACGAGGTTGGAAAGGCGACCCTACTCCTTGCCACGTACAACCGGGGAATCGAAACCACGCCAGTTGACTCATTGACAGACTTCATGATATAGGAGGATTAAACTTCGGTCCAGTTGTCTTTTCTACCTTATCAACTTTTGATCAGGCCAGTGAGGTGCTCTAATTGTCGTACTACTGGATTGCCGATAATAAATGTTAATTGTTTGATACCAATCTCATAGTAGGCCTATTTCTGGTCGGGGTGAAAGAAATGCCCAACTTGACTGCGATCTACAATTATACCCTCACCAAAAGTAACTAAATCTGTAGTGGACTGAGATAAATGTTAAATGACTATGGACATTACAGAACTGAACATTATCAAAGTTTGGGAATTTGAAACCATTCAATGGAGTAACGCTGCAATGACTAGATTCTCTATTGAGTTCCTTTGGAAACAATCGAAACCTGGAGTAATTTTGGTAAAGATCACCTATTCCTGTTATGGATATTTCTCAAAGCCTGAATAATAACTATGTCAGATATATTCGTCATATTTTATTTAAGGATACAGCCTCTTGAATAAGACTAAGTAGTGTGGTTTCCTTATAAAGATAAGTTCTTTAGATATATCACCGAATACGATACTTTCACCTCATTCTTAGCTTCTGTATTAATACAAAACTACAATATAAAGGGATAGCATCGTCAGCTTTCCATATATATTTCAAATGAAATGAATGGGGTTTAAAGTTTTTCTTTTCTGCATCAACCGGGAAGTTAAAATGATATGGGGTTTAAAGTTCTAATTTTCTGAACCGACCGGGGTAATGAAGACTGGCTTACGCCATACAATGTGCCACGTGGAAATTTTGGTCGGACAGAAAGGCTACGGCCTACTCTTATTTCGAATTCCAACTGTCAAGGGTTATTTAACGGAATGCTAATTTTGTACAAGGGACCTCGTTTTTTGTCTCATCCAAACGACTAGACACTGCCCTCCGTTCTGCACCACTGACAAGGGGGAATCCAGAGGAAAATCCAGACGAACGTTCTCAGTCATCATCGGGAGCGAACTGAGACCACCTGTTTACCGAGCCAGCGTCTTACTCACTGAGCCACCGCGGTCCCCGGGCGAATGAAGACTGATATAGCCATGGCGGGTTTTCAGATATACTAGGAGTTTTATATTTATGAGTTCTAGAACGAGTAATAAACACCGCTTCGAGTACAATACCTGTCACTACATATTACTAATAGTAATAGTTTGGACTTGGAATTCAGAAGCTGGGATATGATCGCATTTACAAATGTACAATGTAAATTAATAGCTATGTTAACTTCCCAGATGATAAGTGACACCATGTGCTCTTAAAATGTAAAGCTAATAACAAATAGTTACACAAATCGATAGCTTAAACTATCTATTCAATACACGCGCATAACAAAATCAATACAAACACATAACAGGGTCAATACAAATACAAACACCAATACAGAACCATAACACAGTCAATATAAAAACATAACACAATCAATACAAAAACATAACATAGCCTATACAAAAACATAATACAACCAATAAAAAACATAACACAACCAATAAAAATCGTAACATAAGACAAATCAAAACACAACCAATACAAACACATAACACAACCAATACAAAAACATAACACAAAAATACAAAAAACATAATACAATCATTACAAAAACATAACACAGTCAATAAAAATATAACACAACCAATATAGTAACATAACACAGCCAATTAAAAAACAAAATACGACCAATAGAAAAACGTAATACAGTCAATACAAAAACATAACACAATCATTACCAAAACATAACACAACCAATAACATATTTAATACAAAACAATAACACATTCAATACAAAAACATAAACCCACCAACAAAAACATAACACAGCCAACATAACAACACCAACAAAAACATAACACAGCCAATACAAAAAACAGAAGATAACCGATACAAAAACTTAACACAACCAATACAAAAACAGAACATTACCAATACAAAAACTTAACACATTCAATACAAAAACTTACCACAGTAACATACCATTAGTAAAGATCGCAACACCCAATACAAAAACAGAACTCAACAAATACATAACATAACACAACCAATACAAAAACTTAACACAATCAATTCAAAACCATGACACAGCCAATAAAATAACATAAAACAGCCAACAGAAAACTCCACAGTCAACACAAAAACAGAAAATAACGTAACACAACCAGTAAAACATAACACAGCCAATACAAACATAATACAGCAAATAGAAAAAAAAAACATAACACAGCCAATAAAAAAAATAACACACCAATAAAGTAAACCGTCAAAACCAATACATAATCACAACACAGCACAAGAAATACAAAACATAACACAAACAATACAAACACAATACATGCAAAAACATAACAAAGCCAATAAAAAACAAACACAACCAATACAAAAACATAACAGTGTCACTAAGTAAACGCTAGCCTGACTGTAAGACTATACGTTCACAAGCCCCCTCATTCACAAGCTCTTTGATTATGGGAGATTGTGTAGCCGAATGTCCTAAGGCGTGCGTATTAGATTATAAGGTCTGCCATTGCGTCAATTGGTGTGGTTTACATTCTCCGCTTGTACGGGACAACGAGTAGAGTCGCCGGTCCAACCTTGTGGGTTTTCTCCGGTTCTTCCGGTTTCCTACCATAACTAAAGAACCCTACTCGAAAGCGAATTATTGAAATAGAGTTGAACCATGTTAGTCCCGAAATGACCTAGTTTGTGTCGAGTGGACATATTTCCCCCCCCCCTCCCTCTCGCTCTCTTTCATGATATCAACATATCCTTAAACTGATTTTGAGAGTACAAAAAGTCACCAAATCGTATTAGGTAAAACAGCACACAATTATTTGTGACATATTACTACATGTTTCCTTTAAGTTAGAATTATAAATCTGAAAATCACAATAACCAGAAGGTCAGATACTGTATGTATATATTGAATTGTACAAAGGACAAGACAGTATTATATTACATACTGTGTAATATCCGATACGAACCATGAGAAAAGAAAGTTGAGAACATATGTTTGCACCTCACCAGACATTCACAATGTCACTTACTTTCATTCAGATATAAAAACCCCTCGAGATGTGAACCGGTTAAATTTCAAATATTAAATAACACATGTATGTATGTTATTACAATATACAAGCCCGATAGTCATATACGATTAAGAAGTGAAACTACTTGAAAAGAGGTTTAACGTCCTGCTATTCTGCGTCGATTGGGCTAAAGAAGCCAGACATACGCCATATAGTGTGCTCTGAGGGAAATTTTACCCGGACAGTGGTACTACGGTCTACTCTTATCTCGAATTCCAGATGT
This sequence comes from Patella vulgata, assembly GCF_932274485.2. NCBI lineage: Eukaryota > Metazoa > Mollusca > Gastropoda > Patellidae > Patella > Patella vulgata. The sequence continues at coordinate 59,748,235 of NC_065884.2, read as the reverse complement.
CAAGGGTCTTTTTACATGCACGGCACACCCGAATGACTATACGTTGTCCATTTCCATTAACAAGGGGAAACCAACCTGGAAAATCCGAGGGAGTGAACCATACTACCATACCCAATAATCAGGGGCTTCAGAAAGGGAACCCTATATCTTGGCCATTATTTTTGGACTCTACTCTCTCGATCATCAAACACACACTTGAAAACGACCATTTGTCTTTCTCGTGTGACCAATTGTTCAGTGTGAATAGTTTGCTATTGTTTTGGTTTAGATGCTTTGATATTTAACATGGATTCCTAAAATGTTGGAAGTATTATCATTATAATTCAGATGACTGCTCGACAAGAGGATTAATAAATAAAACAAAAGCATGTTAGGAACCGTTCAATCTGATTAAAACACAGATCCTATTTTGTTTCGTTTTTATAGTTCAAAATTTTGTTTTACTTGTCTTTACTACCCTAAGATCTGGAAGAGTTGTTGTCATTGACGTGTTCTGAATGGTGTGAGGAATTAGCCAATGAAACGGTCTGTTACGGCGAGCTTTAGGCGTGTTTTGCACGGAACTGTAGGTAATCCACTAGTAACATCAATTTTGATTGGTTAATCGTATGACCTCTGACGCGACCTATCTTCAGGTAGTGAAGGCCTTCGAAAGTATAAAAAACGAAACAAAATATAGATCTGTATTTTAATCAGATTGGAAACCGTTGAAAAATACCAACACTTGCGTCCAAATAGCCCGCGGATAGACATGAACGGAAATGAAATGGGGTAATAACGTCTTACTGTTCAGCTCCTATACTGGGCTGATGAAGACGGGCATACCTCATACAGTGTGTGCTATGAGGATAATTTTGCCCGGACAGCGGCACTATGGCCTACTCTTATATCGAATTCCAACTGTCAAGGGATCTTTTACGTGCACGCCAATGTATACACGGGGCCTCGGTTTTTCGTCCCATCCGAACGACTAGACAGCTGTCCTTGTCAGGGGAAATCCCGATGAACTTTTCGGCCAACGCAGGGATAGAACACGCGACCTCCAGACTAGCAAGTCAGCGTCTTACCCACTTAGCCATCGTGGCTCCCCGCGGATAGATGTCAACCTACCTATCAACCTGCCCATAACTGCCGACGGAGTAAAAAAATGTTGACAAAGATGGATTTTGATAAGACAAAATAACCGACATCTTATTTATCATTTCCTATCCACGGTGTCGTTCAACCCACCCACCCAGTTCCGTGGTTTGTTCGTTTGTTGAAATTGTGCGAAGGTCCCTTAGCTGAAATGAGAATCTTAACCATTGTTATTTTTTCTGGTTTCAGATTTTCGTTTTCGTGTCTGGATCTGGGAAAATTGAAGTTAACTTTGTTCAGTTCTTAAATCGAGAAGGAAAGGATTATGGTGGTTCATGCTGTGACCCTTCAGGTTGGGGCTGGTTTTCCAGTTCCACGGATTGTGAATCGGATAAATGTGATCATAAATTCGTCGTATGTATTGGAAACATAACACAGTAAGTTTTATTCTATCGTTGTTTTGTAATCTAAAGATGTATCTACTCAGCATCATAAGTTGAGTAAAGCTGAGTTAGTGTTGAGTTTGCTTGGCGTGAAGTTAGTGCCGAGTTCGCATGGAGCCGGTTTTGGTTTATTTTTCCTTTACGTGCAAGACAGTGTGTACACGAAAGGATACTGGGTGATAACCCTGGGAGTTCTTTCGACCCACGTCAGAATTCGAACTCGAGACATCATAATCGAGAATCTAGACCCCATTGCGCTTGGCCACTGTGGGTCCCTTGTTGGTATAGAACAATTTATACCACTTCTATATAATTTAATGAGGGTACTATAGAGAAATTATAATTGTACAACTCTTGTTTTTTCCAGGTCTAGTGACATGAAAGCCTGTGAATTTGGTCGAGTAGAAACCGATCCAGTTGAATCTAATGATATAACGTTTAATGGTCAGATAGGATTAACAAAAAATCCGTTGTGGTTCGATTTTAAACACTGGCCGGTAAGTGAGACAGGCGTGTGCAATGCAGTAACCACACCTATATTGTTTTAACAAATAAGATTGGATTGGGGAAGAGAGAGAGAAATGGGGTTTAACGTCCACTCGACACAAACTAGGTCATTTTGGGACTAACATATGTTTCAGTTTTAATCCAATAATTCGCTTGCTCGTAGGGGTCTTTAGCAGTGAGATGAAACCGGAGGACCGTAAGAAAACCCACGAGGCTGGACAGGCAACCCTACTCCTTGTCATGTACAACCGGGGAATCTAAAACCACGCAGTTGACTCAAAGACAGACCTTATGATACAGCGCACACGCGCTAACCATTCGGCCATCCAGCCCCCCAATATTATATTGGATTTAGATAATATGCAAGATTAGATAATATGCAAGGTTAGGCAGGCTACCCTACTGGTGCATTGTCGTAAACCACTAACTAACTTCTATGTTATATTTCAGGGTACATTAAAGATGAAAATAGACGTACTGGACGACGACGGTTATGGTTCTGTAGAATTTATAGATCATTATGAATATGAATATGGAACCAAAGAAACGAGGCGAGAAATTGATGCCCCCATTAGAAACCTTGTCCTTAAAGGATCCCGAACAGAGTGAGTATAATCTACAATATCACTGAAACTTCATCGCGTTAATGAAATATAATTAATCCGGGCTACTAAACTAGAAATCTGACAGTCATTTGGATTTTTAATTTCCTTATCCATTTAAGAAAAGGTACAAATCTAATCTTTTCATCAACAGAGACTGCTAGTATAAAAGCCCGAATCTCAGTGGACACCCACGAGTCAGTAAATACGTTTAGGTCAATGTGAAACCGATTAATGATAATAAATCCGGGGTTTGTACCTGGTGTTGTAGGTAAAATCTGGTAAGGAAATGGGCCAGGTTCTAATCTTCTAAACAGTTGTAAATAGAAATGAAAGTAGGCCATAGCTAGGGCGGGCTGGGCCTGGGGCCGTCGGACGTAGTCCGAGAGTCCCAGAGCACCAGAGGGACAAGCGGACAAACTAGTTTCGTTTTCTCGCCATGTCATGTATTCTTCACCGCGATGGGAGCACAAGGAAAACAGTAGGACCGATAGCCAAGATGACACAGAAACGTAAGACTCTATACCCTATGCATATCTTTGTATGTCTTAAGCGGTTTGTTTATAAGGCTGAATTGTGACAGACCAAATCAAATAATTATTGTTATTCTTTTGCCTTTAGTTTTAATCTGAAGCTCAAAGTTTTTTGTGATAAGAATTATTATGGAGAAGAATGTCTGGTTTATTGTGAAGCTAAAGATGATGCTACAGGACACTTTTACTGTGAACAGGACACGGGCAACAAACTATGTTTAACAGGTAACGTGTGGGAAATGTTTATCATACGGGATCGTCGCAAAATTTCAACGCTTGTGTCCAAACGAATAACCCGTTGATCGACCTCGACCCACCCATCCACCTGCCCACCTGCGCCGACGGAGTAAGAAAATGTTGACATTTTGCCGTTCATGATTCAGTATTAGAGAGCATCAGATGCGTTCCGAGAACGCAAACGAGGTAAAGTCGTTGTCGTTCTCGGAAGACGTGACGCACTTTCACGGTTCAGAAAAAAACGCATTCTTGACAAAAGGCGATGGTCCTGAAAATTGAATAGAACAAAAAGTGCACTGTTTGATAGCGTCGATTCGTGCTATCATTTCGTTTTTATTCGGCTAGTCAAACAGTGCCTAACAAATTCTGGTATATTTGAAAGGGATGTGTTTCGGTATAATTCTAAAAAAGATTTCTAAAAACAAAATTAAACTACTACAGAATTCGCTTACGAATTCAGAGGGTCAAAGACATTTTCACGAGCGAGGGGAAGCTAACGAGAACTTATGACGCAGCATGCAAAAAGGGAATCACCTCGTTTTCTTTCTCGGAACGCATCCGAACCTCTCTATTAAAAAGGCGAAATTCAACTTACCAGTTTCTATTCGCAGTGTCATTTAATCCACCCACCAAACCTAGTTCCGCGGGTTATTCGTTTGGACGCAAGTGTTGAAAATTTACGACATTCCCTAACTTATCGTCACCACTGTCAACGTAGATCAGTCCGACCTTGCGTCTGTCCATAATGCCTGTTTTTAAAACCTCGATGCTTCATTTTAGAGCTATAGGAATCACTTGCAAATATACAATATTATGAAAGATGCATCATTAATAGAAATGTCAGCCAAAATGATTCAGTGCAGTATTTAGAAAGCTGTGTTTGATTGAAATTTCATCGATCTAAACCCACCGCCATTTTGTTGTCCGCCCAAAAAATTATTGATAGACCTGTTTAAAATCCGATTTTATCCAAGACAGGACATTATCTAGCGTTGCCATTTTGATTTTGATTTCTTATAATAATCAATCTGAGTATATTATTAGCGTGGATTAGGCCGTCATATGTGAACGAAAAATGCTAGGAGTTTAGCTCAACTTGCTGGAATTGTTCGGCTAATCATATGGAGGTACATTGTAAAGCTGACCCAAGCATTAACTGCATGCGTTTATAGTTTTTTTCCTCTCCGAAAACTTGACAGACTCTCTTCAAAATGCTGATGATATTGGCGTACATGTACTCATATATTCATTGCTTTGCAAAACACATTTCTGTCAGTGATTTTAATTAGAAAAAACATATCTGCCCAGTTCCATGTCTTTTCCACGCATCTTATAATGAATGAACAATTTTAACAGGAAAGACGTCTACTTCGCGATCTTCATTGTTTGAGGCCTCCAATAATTCACACATGTTGCCTATTTTGGGAGTTTTAGTTGTTTTTAGATATTTACATTTCAAACAAACTTGAAAACATTTCTCTTTCTTTGATTCTAATTGTACATACAATTTATAGCATGTGTTCCAGTTTGACTGAATTAGGAAAACTTTTTAACTAACCGCTTTAAGAAGAAAGGAAATGTAAAATAAGTAACACTTTAGACTCCAGTTTCTTTATTCTGTCTACTATTCCTAATACAGAAAAAAATAATATTTTGTTGGGGTACTTTTTTAAAAATTCCGACCAGCGGTCCACTTATCTCAAACAACTTTTGTAGAATGCTTTTAAATTGTGCGAAATGTTTTCAATCTTCTCCGATTTGTTTACAAATTGGAATGTTACTCTTGCTTATGCGAAAATAGACACGTAAATGAAGCCTTGACAATTGGAATACGAAATAAGAGTACACTGTACCGCCACAAGCAAAATTTCCCTTAAAAGCATATGTCGCCTCCAGTAGCCCGATTGGTGCAGAAAAGAGGGAGAGAGAGAAATGGGGTTTAACGTCCACTCAACACAAACTAGGTCATTTCGGAACTAACATGTGGTTTAATTTTATTTCAATAATTCGCTTGCGCGTAGGGGTCTTTAGCAGTGGGAGTAAACCGGAGGACCCGGAGAAAACTCACGAGGTTGGACAGGCGACCCTACTCCTTGTCACGTACAACCGGGGATTCGAAACCACGCCAGATGACTCATGACAGGCCGTATGATACAGCACGCATTCGGCCACCCCCCCCCCCCCGGTGCAGAAAAGACTGGAAGTACAGTTCAGTATGCCAGATGAACAGTCGGTTTTTGCTCAATACAATTCTGTCTTGGAAAGACATTCTGGTTTCTAAAATGGCAGGAGAAGACAGTAGTTGTCAGGAACACCGATAAGAACGTTATGGTTATTGGTGACTCATTCTAGAACATCTTATACCACGTCTAAAACTGTACAATGTAATTTGTTATTTTGCATACTATCACTTGAACCCTGGGGTCACATAAATTTAAACTCAATATTCATTTGAGAAATTCACAAACATAATGAGAATCAAATTTATATTATTCTACCGGTAGTAATCGCAAGCTGTGCATTTCCGGGAAAGAGAGAGAGAAATGGGGTTTAACGTCCACTCGACACAAACTAGGTCATTGCGCGTAGGGGTCTTTAGCAGTGGGAGGAAACCGGAGGACCCGGAGAAAACCCACGAGGCTGGACAGGCGACCCTACTCCTTGTCACGTACAACCGGGGATTCGAAACCACGCCAGATGACTAAATGACAGGCCGTATGATACAGCACTCACGTGCTAACCATTCGGCCATCCAACCCCCCTGTGCATTTCCGGAATGTTGAAATGTCTGTTAACAAGTACATATTACGTATGTGTTTGGTAGGCAGTATTTGTATTATTAGAATACCGTGGAATAGGTCATATGTGTCTATATGTCTTTGTTTTTCTTTAAAAAAAGAAATTTAAAAATACAAAAAAAAAACCCAAACCATTGTCGCCATTCAGATGGATTAATTTTCAAAATAGTGGAATGGGGTAATGGGGTAATGATAGTAATATAAACTGGTGTTTTATAAGATAAAATAAAAAGTGTGGATTAAAAACACCAAAACATACACATAGCAAAAGATTCTAAGTTCCTCGCACAACAAAATAGACCAACGATTCTCAAATACTCCGTATTTGTTTTAATGAGAACTACCTTCTTACGTAGCAAATGTGCCTATTGTCGGAGATTGTGGGTGGCTTGGTCATGCGCGAGTTCATGCATAAGGTGACATTACAAGAGTAGCATCGGCAGTTTATCATTGCGCAATGGGGTAATACAATACAAATTTTGAATAGCTAAATAAACACCTTAAATTACAAGTGGTACAAGGTGTTTAGAACGAATATACACACCCCGCTTCCTCTCCCCAGGTTTAATTAGAATGAATGTACTAATATTGGACTGTATATTGTATTATAGGATGGAGTGGAGATGATTGTTTAACTAATAATGATGATTGTACTGGACACAGATGTTATGGTGGTTCTTCCTGTGTAGATGGCATTAATTCTTACACTTGTCAATGTCCAGCTGGTCGAACAGGTATATGCACCTTTCATGAATAGTGTTTTTTCAATACGTAAACCCACATTTCCACGGATTCCAAATTTAGACGAAAGCAGTAAGACTAACCGGTACATCGCTCCATTAAGGCCCATGACCCCCCCCCCCCCCGATTCCATTGATCCTGGGGGTCGCGGGTTCGATCTCTGTGTTGACCGAGAAAGTACATCGGTATTTTCCGATGTGGTTTCCCCCTGTCAGTGTTGCAGCTGTCTAGTCGTTCGGATCGGACGGAAAACTGAGGTCCCGTGTACACATTGACGCGCACGTTAAAGATCCCTTGGCAGTTGGAATTCGATACAAGAGTAGGCCGTGGCGCCACTGTCCAGGCAAAATTTCCCACATGGCGCACTGTATGGCATATGCCCGTCTTCATTAGCCCAGTCGGGGCAGAACTGTAGGACGTTAAGCCCCATTTCATTTTATTTTATTTCTGTCTTACTGGCGTCTGGACTCTGTCAACGCATCACGGAAGGTGTGCCCACCATCTCCTCCCGCCACCTTGTGCCACCGATGTCTCAGTCTCACTGAGTGTGTTCTTGAAGATGGATACCATAATACCAGGGGTCTATTCCCTTTTTTAAAATGCTTATACCCGTCCTTGTCAAAACAATATCTGTACAATTCTGACAATAATAATTTCCGACTTGCTTTACAGGTATCGTCTGTGATGCTGAGTTGAACGAATGTGCCAGCAATCCTTGTCAAAATGGCGGCCAATGTACGGATTCGGCTGGGGATTTTCTGTGTACCTGTAAACCTGGTTTCACCGGATTAAGATGTGAAACTAACATAGATGAATGTGAAAGTACACCCTGTTTACATGGGGTAAGTCAAATGTTTCAAAATCCTCGTTGCATCCTCTTTTTTTCCTTTCCCTGCTGATGGTTGAATTCTTTGAGCAATAATAGAACCTGTCCACCCAATTGTTGATCAGATCCTAAAGAATTGTCAACTTCTGTATTAACTTTCCTTTTCTTAATATAGATGCTGTTCTAGTAATCTTAAATACCACTTCGCTAGCACTAAAACTTGTGATCGTGGAAATGGACCTAGAAACAAAATTACATATATATTTGACATAAGAGCGGAATGTGCATAACCTCCACGATATCGTAGCTGGAACGTTTTCTTTCTTTCTGGCAAAACTAGTAATTTATAAATGACATCCAATTTTTAAATCTCCTTCTTGTTCTCAAAATCCGTGCATGATGAAAGTTTCGACTTGTGTCTTTACCATTCGATTGCCAGTTTGATTGCAACAAATCTAATGCTCATGGAGATTTGTTTTGCATATCTTGTCAACGTATATTAAAACTGTTAATTAGCTCGGGAATGTAAAGATGTGAACATTGGACTAATGGTAGTGATTACACTACATCTGCTTGTAAATATAGTTAGAATTGATCTATTCAGATAATTTTTAAAAAAATAATAATTTTAAAAGTAATTTTGGTCGTTCATGGTCTTAAACTCTATAATTAATATAGGTCAATCGAACCTTTATATGAGGTCAATTTGACTTTTATTCTGAGGTCAATCTAACCTTCATTCTGAGGTCAATCGAAACTTTATTTGAAGTCAATCTAACCTTTAATCTGAGGTCAAGTTAACATTTATTCTAAGGCCAATCTAACCTATATTTTGAGGGCAATCGAAACTTTTTTGAGGTCAATCTAACCTTTATTCTGAGTTCAATCGAACCTTTATTCTGAAGTTAATATACCCTTTATTCTGAGGTCTTTAACCTTTATTCTGAGTTCAATCGAACCTTTATTCTGAAGTTAATATACCCTTTATTCTGAGGTCTTTAACCTTTATTCCGAGATCATTCTAAATGCAATAACATCTTTATTTCCCCCTTTTCAATTGTTCTTAGTCTGCTGTAGTATAAATATTTTTTTAAAAAGTCAAAAGAGTATAATTTGAAATTTTAACTATAATTAGTAATTTGATAGCCAGCTTAATTTATTTCGATTACCAATGCAAGAGAGTAGAGTTTTTCTTCAAACATAAATTGGGGTCCATTGATGATAAGATCATTGGTTAGATATAATAATTATTTTATTGTTTGTTTTTGTTGATTCAAGTTTTTATTTATTATATCTAGGTTTGGTAAGTTGTATACATCTAAATGTTTTTTTTTTTGTTTTTTTTTAAGTTTTTGTATTGTTTAATTTAAAAGATAAATAAACATAGTTTTACGTCAATAACGTAAGACTCTATTTGAGGGGAAATAACCGAGGTTTTTTTTGTAATCAAACCGAAACCTTGGAAAATTTTTCGATTTTTCGATTTTGCGTGAGTGTCACGGCCTAGATATTGTTACCATAGCAAACAAAAATACACAGTATCTTGAAATGACTAATTATTAACGAGACGAAATCGAATTCGTTCTTTTAAAGGTGAGTGAAATGTAAATTATAGGCTACTATGCACTTAAACCGCACAGAAATATAATATGTTTTTCAATATTTTGTTCTAGGGTACCTGTAAGGATGGGAGTAACAAATTTATATGTAACTGCAGTCCTGGCTTCGAGGGTCCTCGCTGCGAATTTAATATAAATGAGTGTGCGAGCGCCCCCTGTAAACATGCTACAAACTGTATAGATGGCGTCAATGACTATAAGTGTGTCTGTACCCCAGGTTATGCTGGTAAGTATGTTTGATATCTTCTTTAAAACAGTGTTCCCCTTTTCTAAAACACAGTTAGGTATTTCGATAGAAAACTACCAAAAAAACTATCCGAATAATAAGATCTGTATTGGTTAGTATTGTACATATATAAACTAGGGGAGTTGACTCTTCACAGATTTGTCTTTTAAAGGACAACTGCAGTCGTTGTTCTTTTTTTAAATATAATATATGATCTAATACTAAAATAGTTTCAAAAATGCACAGCTCGAAATGCTAATCATTCTTATTTGAATTAGTAAATTAAGACTTCGTTTGTGACGTCATTAGGGCATCTGTCAGTCATCACTATTTATAAACAAAATCACTTCCTCTTGCTGTTAAAGCTATTCTCAACACTCATTAAACTAGTGTGAATACCAAATAAAAACGCCGTAGAATTGACTAATATATCACCTCATACAGCCATAATTAATGCACGGAGTTGCTAATTAAAGTTGATCAGTATTTTGGATTGTGCGTTTTTGAAACTATTTAAATATTAGATAATATAAAAAATAGCTACGAGTGTTCTTCTCCTTTAAAACCTTCAGATAGCTTCAATTTGTTCCCCAGTGTATTACTTATTTATGTAAGGAGCTTCAAAAGAACTTCAGGTTGATAATGCAGCGATAAAAGCACACAACTGTTTAATCCATTCTGTTTATTTCCAGGTAAAAATTGTGAAGTGAAGGCTTTTGCTTGTGCCAGTAGACCCTGTAAAAATAACGCTTTTTGCGAAGATGTTGCTACCGGCTACAAGTGTCATTGTCAGAACGGAACAAGTGGCAAGAACTGTGAGAATAACGACGATGATTGTATCGATTCACCATGCGATAACTCGGGAACGTGTGTGGACGGTGTTGGTATATACACTTGCATATGTCCATCAGGATTCACGGGTTCTATGTGCGAGACCCAGATTGATGAGTGTGCAAGTGGACCTTGCTTAAATCAAGGCTTGTGCATTGACCTCTTAACTAGTTTTCAATGTACGTGCACATTTGGCTTTACGGGTAAAACATGCGAAATAAACATTGACGACTGTTCTCCTGATCCATGCTTAAACGGGGGTACGTGTGTCGATAAAATTGACGATTTTGAATGTCTCTGCGGAACGGGTTGGACTGGAACTACGTGCAATAAGAAAACGGACATATCATCGTTATGTGACGGTTCCCCGTGTTCAAATGGTGGCACCTGTGTCGATCTGATTACAGATTTCGAATGTATATGTCACCAAGGATATTATGGTAGAACGTGCAGTGGCGAGGTAGTAACGGCCCCGACGACGACCACACAACCACCTTCTATGTGTGACACCACTACTTGTCTTAACGACGGAACGTGCATCGATTTGGGAGAAGGTGATTTCGATTGCGATTGTCCGGATGGATTCGATGGTAAAACATGTGAACTGGTTATCGGAAGTTGTTCAGATGACCCCTGTCTAAACGGGGGAACTTGTGTTGATCTGATTACGGATTTCAAATGTATATGTCACCCAGGATATTATGGTAAAACGTGCAGTGACGCGGCAGTGACCGCCGCGACGTCCACACAACCCGCTTCTGTATGTGGAACCACTACTTGTCATAACGGCGGAACATGCATCGATTTGGGAGAAGGGGATTTCGATTGTGATTGTCCGGATGGATTCGATGGTAAAACATGTGAACGGGTTATCGGAAGTTGTTCAAATGACCCCTGTCAAAACGGTGGAACTTGTGTTGATAACAATGGAGACTTTACCTGTTTCTGTGTGGCTGGATGGAGTGGCAGTATATGTGATTTACAGGCTGATGTGACATCTACAGTTGCTCCTATACCATCACCAATCCCAGATGTACCATCTACGCCGTGCGCCAGTAACCCATGTTTACATGAAGGTAAATGTATAGATATAGGGACTAGTGATTTTTTTTGTTCGTGTGAAGAGGGATTTGATGGGAAGTTTTGCGAATTAAAGTTGGAGGAAAGTGTATGCGAAAGCAGTCCTTGTGCCAACAATGGAACCTGCATCGAGAGAGGAAAGTATGATTACGACTGCCTGTGTGATGCTGATTGGACAGGCGAGCGGTGCGACATTACTCTCTCAATTTCCAGAACTTTCCCTACAACGCCAGGACCTTGCAGTCCTAATCCTTGCGTAAATGGGGCGAGTTGTTTTCCTAGTCCGCGTCGTGGATTTGTGTGTGCGTGTGCCCCTGGTTATACCGATAAATATTGCGAAATAGACATTGACGAATGCTATAGTTATCCATGTTTGAATGGAGGGACGTGCACGGATAAGGTTAATGGCTTCGAATGTAGTTGTGGTCCAGATAGACAAGGGCTATTGTGCGAAGACCCAAGTCCTTTATCTGAAACAACGACAGAAGTACTGGTCACAGAGAGAGCAAGTTCACAAATTTCGACAGAATCTATTAAGGTGTTTGAAGTATCCACTATGCCAACAACAGCCGAGACGCAAACATTTGATGATAAATTTTCCTTTGATGTCTTCGGTGATCTTGATCATCCCTTTGAAATTATAAAAACTAAAAAAGAAACCCAACCGCCACCATTAGAACCACAAACAACAACCGAAAAACTGTTTGGAACAACTCTTTTTGCAGATGACCCAAACGCAATGATTACTAAAGATATTCTTTCCCAATCACCAACTACTCTTTTGAAAGATGGTTACATTTATGAGGATAGTACAACAAAAGTTAAGCCAGACATTTCGACAACCAATGAACTTGGTGGCTTTTCAACTGACATAACAAGTGTAAATACAAGAGATAGTTCTCCCGGAGCAACACATTCTACTGTCTCTACAAATGTACCCCCCATCGAGAGCTCCGAAGAAGCATCTTCTCCATCAACAGACGTACAAAGTTCGACTGAGGTTTCTACCTCAAGTATAGAACTGTCGAGTTCAGGTCAACCCACCTTATTTGAGTCATCTACACCAGGAACAGGTTCTACAGGGTTAACTATTGAAATATCGGGTTCAGCAGGGTCATCTACGCCTAGTACTAATGTACCCGGTTCTACGACGGATTTTTCTCAAAGCACGGCACAGTCCGGTTCAACGGAGGAATCAGTCTCAAGTAAAGATCTACTAAGCTCTACAGGAAGTGCAACAGATATATCTACACCAAGCACAGATCTAACTGGTTCTACAGACGTATTAAGCACAGCTGTAACCGATTCTGAAACGGTATCCACACCAAGCACGGACATTTCGGGGTCAACGCAGGAATCCACAGTAATCACAGAATTACCCGGTTCTACACCAAGCACAGATCTACGTGGATCTACAGAGGATTCTACATCTGGTATAGACCTAACTAGTTCAACAGAGGAATCTGCATTGACCACGGCTTTACCCACAGCATATACACCGGGAACAGATCTACCGGCATCAGCAGATCTAACAGTGCTTAGTACAGACATCCCTGATTCGACGGATGCATCTACACCTAGCACTAATCCAACAGGGTCTACTCTAATCACAGACACCCCACAGCTCACGGAGGAATCTACATCAACTACGGGTATGTCAAGCTCGGTAGAGGCGTCTACCCCAAGCACATTTCTTTCTGGCTCTACATACGAGCCTACCTCCAGTGCAGAACCACCAGGCTCTACCCAAAGCACAGAACTACCCAGTTCAGCAGATGCATTTACATCTAGCTCAGACATGTGGGATACTACCCAAAGCACATATCTACCTGGTTCAAAAGATGTATCCATTTCTAGTACAGATGCACTTGCTTCAACAGAGGAATCTACTTCTAGCACGGATCCACAGTTGAGTTCAACAGTAGTACCTACACCAGATACATATATGTCTAGCTCTACTGGAGTGTCATTGTTTAGCACAGATGCACCAAATTCAACTGATGGATCTAGTTCTAGCACAGATGTAACAGTATCACAAGACACCCAAGACTCAATAACACCTGGTTCAACAGAACCAGTCACATCTAGATTGGACATTTCGGGCTCAACTGGATTATTTACCTTAACCACGGATGTACCGGGTTCAACCACTACAACCCCAAACCCTGAAATAACAGAACCATCCATACACTTTGAGACGGAAAGAACATTGGAAGACATTCAAAACCTGACCGGGGAATCATTATTAGTGGAAACTACAACATCACAGAAGGACTCCGATTTTACAACATTACATAGTGTAGACTTAACCTCTGCAGATGAAACGACCTCACCATATGCAGTTTCGCAAAGCAGCTCTGCAGAGTTTATTAGTACAACGGGGTTTTATACAAAGGACACACAAACCGTGGTAGATTCTGAGAACATAACCAACGCCACAGAAGAAACACCAGAACAATCCTCAGACATGCCCGACGGATCAACAAATGGTTCAGACGATTTGGCAACAACACAAGCATCGACGGGAGAAACATCTGTCAGCCCCCTTAACACAAGCACAGAGACACTACCTGACACCCAAACAAATATGTCTCCGGATTTTGTTTTCCATTCTACTAGCGGGGAAGGGTTAACAGAGCAAGGTGAGAAGGGCACATTTTCAAATTCATCCATTATGCCAGCTACCCACCATGCCACTGACCAGCCTACCACGCCCAAGTTACATCAGATATCAAAAGCAGACACAACTGCTCCTCAAACACCCTCTTCTATCGATACCACTACCCCTTACAAATATGGCACATCTTTACCCCTGAAAGCAAGCTTGACTTCAGAGCTAATTCCACAGGCCTCATCCATTTTACCCACAACACTCAAACCCTCAACCGCACAAGAAGATCTTACTATAAATCCTCAAATAACGACCCGTGAAACTAAACCACGCCCAACACTATCGTCATATAGCTCCACGCAAGAATCAAACAACCCCAAGTCCACTATGCCCTCTATACATACGTCTTATCTCTTTAATATGTCAGCTGATACAACTAGTCCCACAGGAACATCCACCTCACAATCGAAATACGAAAACAATGTTTCAATTTTGAACCCTGCATCTCCCGCCTCACCAAATATCACCCAACCTACTACCATAATATCGGATGTTAGTTTGTATTCCCATTCATATAAAAATACTATGTCTCATGATACATCATCCAGTAGAGAATCTGGTGCTACACAATCTAATACGATATCCAGTACCACAACACTATCTGATACACAATTTAGCACTACAACACTATCTGATACAGTATCTAGTACCACGACACTGTCTGGTTTACCATCTAGTACCACGACACTGTCTGATACACTATCTAGTACAACACTATCTGATACACCATCTAATGCCACACTATTTGATACACCATCTAGTACAACACTACCTGATGCACCATCTAGTACCAAACTATATGATACACCGCCTAGTATCACGACACTATCTGATACGCCATCTAGTACCACGACACTATTTGATACACCATCTAGTACCACACTATCTGATACACCATTTAGTACAACGCCACTATATGATACACAACCTAGTACCACACTATCTGATACACCACCTAGTACAACACTATCTGATATACCATCTAGTACAACACTATCTGATACATCATCTAGTACCACACCAATACATGATACACCATCTAGTACCACACGACTACATGATACAACATCTAGTATCACAACACTATCTGATACACCATCTAGTATCGAAACACTATCTGATATACTATCTAGTACAACACTATCTGATACAGCATCTAGTACCACACTATCTGATACACCATCTAGTACAACACCACTATCTGATACAAAATCTAGTACCACACTATCTAATACACCGCCTAGTACAACTGCGCTATCTGATACACTATCTAGTACCACACTATCTGATACACCGCCCAGTATCACGACACAATCTGATACACTATCTAGTACAACACTATCTGATACACCATCTAATACCACACTATTTGATACACCATCTAGTACAACGCTACCTGATACACCATCTAGTACCAAACTATCTGATACACCGCCTAGTATCACGCCACTATCTGATACGCCATCTAGTACCACGACACTATTTGATACACCATCTAGTACCAAACTATCTGATACACCGCCTAGTATCACGCCACTATCTGATACGCCATCTAGTACCACGACACTATTTGATACACCATCTAGTACCACACTATTTGATACGCCATTTAGTTCAACACCACTATATGATACACCATCTAGTACCACACTATCTGATACACCACCTAGTTCAACACTATCTGATACACCATCTAGTACAACACTATCTGATACATCATCTAGTACCACACCACTACACGATACACCATCTAGTACCACACGACTACATGATACAACATCTAGTATCACAACACTATCTGAAACAGCATCTAGTATCACAACACTATCTGATACACTATCTAGTACAACACTATCTGATACAGCATCTACTACCACACTATCTGATACACCATCTAGTACAACAATATCCGATACACCATCCAGTACAACACTATCTGATACACCATCTAGTACCACACCACTACATGATACACCATCTAATACCACACCACTACATGATACATCATTAAGTACTACAACACAATATGATACATCATCCAGAACCACAACGCTATCTAATACATCATCCAGTGCCCCAATACTATCTGATATAACATCAAGTACAACGATACTGTCGGATTCGCTATCTAGTACTACAACACTATATGATACAACATCTAGTTTCAAACCGCTATCTGACACAACATCTAGTATCACACCACTATCCGATATACCATCTAGTACCACACCACCGACTGTTACAATATCATCAGATACAACAACATCGCCTCTTAAGAGAACAACACTACCTGATTCATCAACATCGCCATCTGATACAACAAGATCGCCATCTGAAACAACAACATCATATGATACAAAAAAAACACTTGAAACAACATTGTCATCTGATACAACAACATCATCTTATACAACAACCTCACCCGCTACAACAATTTCATCTGATACAGAACTCGATACAACAACACATGAAACAATATTGCCATCTTATACAACACCATCATCTTATACAACAATATCAACCGCTACAACAACATCACCAATTATAACATCTAAAACAACATCACTACCTGATACAACATCGCCACCTGATACAAAACCATCTAATATAAAAACAATATTTGACACAGCAACACCACCTGATACAACATCATCTGATACAACATCGACAGCTGATACAACACCATCCGATATAACACCATCTGATACAACTTCAACTGATACAACATCACCAGCTGATACAACAATATCATCCGACACAACATCTTCAACTGATACAACATCGCAACCTGATACAACAACATCATCTGATACAACATCACCGTCTGGCACAACATCTTCACCTGATACAACATCGCCACCTGATACAACATCATCTGATACAACATCACCTCCTGATACAAGAAACTCATCTTACACAACATCACCGCCTGATAAAACATCGCCACCTGATACAACAACGTCACCTGATCAAACATTGCCATTAGATACATCAATATTACAAGATAAAGCAACATCGTATGATACAACAAGACTATCTGATATAGAAACACTACATTATACAACACAATCTGATACAGTCACGACGTCTGATACAAAAACGCTATCTGATAAAAAGCTATCGTTTAAAACAACAATATCTGGGTCGGGTACAACAACACATTTTGATAAAATAACACCATCGGAAATACTCGCATCTGCAGATTCCTCAATACAGTCGGATACAACATCGCCGTATGATACAACAATATTAGATTCATCTTTACAAGCTGATACAACCACACACTCTAGTACCATAAGACCACATGATACGACATCTAATATCACAACACTGTCTGGTATTGCACCCAGTACCACGACAAAATCCAGTACCAAGATAACATCTGATATTACATCTGATAGAACATCCAGTACCACGACGCTCTCTGACATTATACCTGCTGGTGCAGCATCCATTACCACGACAACATCTGATATTAAACTTGTTGATACAACATTCAGTACCACGACGTTCTCCGATTTTACACCTGCTGATACAACACCCAGTACCACGACCTCGTCTTATATTTCACCCGCCGATGCAATATCCAGTACCACGACAACATCTGGTACTACACATTCTGATAAAGCACTTTCTGATACAACTACACCCGATACAAAAACATCAAATAATACAAAAATATCACCTGATACAACAACAGCATCTCCACATGATACAACAATATCATCTGATACAACAACACTTGACACAACAACGTCATCCGACACAGCAACTTCACCAGATAAAACAACGGCATCGGATACATCGCAACTTGATACAATAAGTGATACAACATCAACTGATACAACAACACGTGATACAACATCATCTGATACAACAGCAACGTCATCTGATAGAACAACATCACCTGACACAGCAACACGCGATACAACATTATCACCTGGAATAAAAACAACACCTAATATACCAACATCATCGGATACAAACACAGATGATACCAGGGCACAAACTGATGTTACATCACCGGCTAATACCATATCACAAGCTGATATTACATTACAATCTGACATTACACCCCATGTTGATATTACCTCACAAGTTGATATTACATCACCAGTTGATGTTAACACTATATCACCAGTTCATGTTAACACTATATCAGAAGTTGATACTATATCAGAAGTTGATACTATATCAGAAGCTGATATTACATTACCACCTGATATTACGGCACAAACTGATATTACATTACAAACTGATATTACATCACAAACCGATTCTATACCACATGATGATATTACATCACAAGGCGATATTACATTACAAGCTGATATTACAGCACAAACTGATATATCATCACATATTACATCACCAGTTGATACCACATCATCAGCAGTTGACAGTACACCACAAGTTGATTCCACATCACAAACTGATATTACACCACAGGCTGATATAACATCACCATTTGATACCACATCACAAACTGGTATCACATTCCCAGCTGATATAACATCACAAACTGATATTACATCACAAGCTGATATCACACCGTATGTTGATATTACAACACAAGCTGATATTACATTACCAGTTGATACTATTTCACAAGCTAATATTACATTACCACCTGATATTACAGAACAAACTGATATTACATTACAAACTGATATTACATCACAAACTGATTTTATATCACAAGGCGATATTAAATTACAAGCTGATATTACAGCACAAACTGATATATCATCACCAGTTAGTACAACATCATTACCTGATATCACACTCCCAGTTGATACCACATCAGTACTTGATATTATATCACCAGTCGATGCATCACCAGTCGATACCACAACATCAGCCGATATTACACCACCAGCCGATATTACATCACCAGTTGATACAACACCAGTACCTGATATTGCATCATCAGTTGATACTACATCACCAGCAGATATTACATTACCATCGAATATTACACCAACAGTTTACAGTACACCACAAGTAGATTCCTCATCACAAACTGATATTACATCACAAGCTGGTTTTACCTTACTAGCTGATATTACATCACGAGTCGATATTACTTCACCAGCTAAAATTACATCATCTGTTGGTACTACATCAAGAGTTCATACCACAGTACAAGCTGATATTACATCACAAGCTGATATTACATCACAAGCTGATATTACATCAGCAGTTGATACCACATCATTACCTGATATTACATCAATAGTTGATACTACATCACCAGCCGATATTACAGCACAAGTTGATACAACACCTGCAGCTGATATTACATCACAAGCTGATATTACATCAGCAGTTGATACTACATCAGCGACAGATATTACATCACCGTCTGATATTACATTACCATCTGATACTACATCACCAGTTGATACTACAACACATGCTGATTTTACATCACGAGATGATACTTCATCACAAGCTGATATTACACCTTATGTCGATATTACATCAGAAGCTGATATTACATCATCAGTTTATACTATAACACCAGCTGATATTACAATACAGCCCGGTATTGATATTACATCACCAGTTGATACTATATCACAAGTTGGTGCTACATCACAAACTGATATTACATCAAAAGTTGATACTACGCCACTACCTGATATTACATCACCAGTTGATACTATGTCAGAAGTTGATGCTACATCACAAACCGATATTACATCACCAGTTGATACTACACCACTACCTGATATTACAACACCAATTGATAGTACACCACTACCTGGTACTACACCACTACCTGATATTACATCACCTACTAATATTTCATCACCAGTTCACAGTACGCCAGAAGTTGATGCCACATCAAAAACAGATATTACGTCACAAGCTGATATTACATCACCAGTTGATATTACACAACTACCTGATATTACACAACTACCTGATATTACATCAAATGGAGATCTTATATCACAAGCTGATATTACACCATCATCTGATACCACATGGCAAGCTGATACTGCCCCAACAGCCTATACATCACAAGCTTATATTACATTACAAGATGATACTGCACAACATACTGATACTACATCACAAGTTGATACTACATCATCATCTGATATTACACCAGCACATGCTGATATTTTATCACCAGCTGATACTGCACAACATACTGATACTACATCACAAGTTGATACTACATCATCATCTGATATTACACCAGCACATGCTGATATTATATCACCAGCTGATGTTACTTCAACAGTTGATATTACATTACCTAATGATATTACATCACAACCTGATATTATGTCACAAGCTGATATTACGTCACAAGCTGATACTGTATCACAAGCTGATATGACACCACCATCTGATACAACATTTGGGGTTACATCGCCAGTTGATATTACATCACAAGTCGGTGGTACATACCCAGCTGATATAACACCACCAGCTGATATTACATCACCAACTGATATTACATCACCAGTTGATACTACACCGAAGGCTAATATTACATCACCAGCTGATGTTAGATCACAAGCTGATATTACATTACCAACTGATACCACACCACTAGCTGATATTTCATCAACAGTTGATACTACTCACCAAGGTGATAGTACACCAGCGATTAGTACTACACCCCAAACTGATGTTATATCACAAGCTGATAATACACCATCATCTGATACCACGTGGCAAGGTGATACTGCTCCAACAGCTTATACATCACACGCTGATATTACATTACAAGATGATACTACACCACATGCTGATACTACATCACCAGTTGATACTACATCACCAGCGGATACTACATCGCCATCTAATATGACATCTCCAGCAGATACTACATCACCGGTTGCTATTACATTAATACCTGATATTACATCACAAACTGCGATTACACCAGCAGCTGATATTATATCACAAGTCGGTACTACACATCCAACTGACATAACAAAACAAGTTGATATTACACCACCATCTGATACCACATGGCAAGCTGATACAGCATCACCAGCTGATACTGCTCCACCAGCTGATATTACACCACAACCTAATATTACATTACAATCTGATACTACACCACATTCTGATACTGTATCACAAGCTGATATTACACCACCATCTAATACCACATCTGAGGTTACATCGCCAGTTGATATTACACCACAAGTAGGTGTTACTACACCAGCGATTAGTACTACACCACAAACTGATGCTACATCACCAGTTGATACCACATCAAAAACTGATATCACATTACCAGCAATTAGTACATCACAAATTGATATTACACCACCAGCTGACACTACATCATCAGCTGATACCACATCACCAGCTGATATTACTTTATCAGTTGATATTACACCACCAGCTGATATTATTTCACGGGGTGATATTACATCACAGACTGATATTACATCACAGACTAATATTACACTAGCAGATATTATATCATTAGTTGATACCACATCACTACCTGATATTACATCACAGACTGATATTTCATCACCGTCTGATATTACATCACCCGTTGATTCTACTCCACAAGCTGATATTACATCAACAGATGATACCAGAGAACAAATTGATATTACATCACCAGCTGATACCGCATCACAATCTGACATTACACCCCAAGTTGATATTACATCACCAGTTGATATTATGTCAGCAGTTGACCGTATATCACCAATTGATATTACACCACCAGCTGGTATTACATTACCACCCGATATTACATCACCAGTTGACAGTACAGCACAAGTTCATACCGCGTCACAAACTAAAATTACACCACATGCTGATATTACACCACCATTTGATGCCACATCACCAACTGATATTACATTACCAGCTGATATAACATCACAAACTGATATTACATCACAAGCTGATATCACACCGCATGTTGATATTACATCACAAGCTGATATTACATCACCAGTTGATATTACATCAACAGTTGACAGTACACCACAAGTTGATGCCACATCACAAATCGATTTTACCCCACAAGCTAATATTACATTACCACATGATATTACATCACAAACTGATATCACATTACAATCTAATGTTACATCACAAACTGATTTTATACCACATGCTGATATTACATCACAAGGCGATATTACATTACAAGCTGATATTACATCACAAGGCGATATTACATTACTAGCTGATATTACAGCACAAACTGATCTACCATTACCATTTCCTGATATCACAATCCCAGTTGATACCACATCAGTACTTGATACTACATCACAAGTTGATGCATCATCAGTTGATACCACAACACAAGCCGATATTACATCACCAGTTGATACCACACCAGTACCTAATATTACATCACCAGTCGATATTACATCACCATCAGATGTTACATCACCATCACCAGTTGGAACTACACCACGAGCTGATAGTACATTACCACCGAATATTACATCAACAGATTCCTCATCACAAACTGATTTTACGTTACTGGCTGATATTACATCACCAGTTGATATTACTTCACCAGTTGATATTACTTCACCAGCTAAAATTACATCATCTGTTGATACTACATCAAGACCTCATACGACAGTGCAAGCTGATATTACGTCAGCAGTTGGTATCACGTCATTGCCTGATATTACAACACACGTTGATACAACACCTGCAGCTGATATTACATCACAAGCTGATATTACATCACCAGTTGATACTACATCAGCGACAGATATTACATCACCGTCTGATATTACATTACCATCTGATACTACATCACCAGTTGATACTACAACACATGCTGATTTTACATCACGAGATGATACTACATCACAAGCTGATATTACACCTTATGTCGATATTACATCAGAAGCTGATATTACATCATCAGTTTATACTATAACACCAGCTGATATTACAATACAGCCCGGTATTGATATTACATCACCAGTTGATACTATATCACAAGTTGGTGCTACATCACAAACTGATATTACATCAAACGTTGATAGTACGCCACTACCTGATATTACATCACCAGTTGATACTATGTCACAAGTTGATGCTACATCACAAACCGATATTACATCACCAGTTGATACTACACCACTACCTGATATTACAACACCAATTGATAGTACACCACTACCTGGTACTACACCACTACCTGATATTACATCACCCACTAATATTTCATCACCAGTTCACAGTACGCCAGAAGTTGATGCCACATCAAAAACAGATATTACGTCACAAGCTGATATTACATCACCAGTTGATATTACACAACTACCTGATATTACACAACTACCTGATATTACATCAAATGGAGATCTTATATCACAAGCTGATATTACACCATCATCTGATACCACATGGCAAGCTGATACTGCCCCAACAGCCTATACATCACAAGCTGATATTACATTACAAGATGATACTGCACAACATACTGATACTATATCACAAGTTGATACTACATCAGCACATGCTGATATTATATCACCAGCTGATGTTACTTCAACAGTTGATATTACATTACCTAATGATATTACATCACAACCTGATATTATGTCACAACCTGATATAACGTCACAAGCTGATACTGTATCACAAGCTGGTATGACACCACCATCTGATACCACATTTGAGGTTACATCGCCAGTTGATATTACATCACAATTCGGTGCTACATACCCAGCTGATATAACACCACCAGCTGATATTACATCACCAACTGATATTACATCACCAGTTGATACTACACCGAAGGCTAATATTACATCACCAGCTGATGTTAGATCACATGCTGATATTACATTACCAACTGATACCACACCACTAGCTGATATTTCATCAACAGTTGATACTACTCACCAAGGTGATAGTACACCAGCGATTAGTACTACACCCCAAACTGATGTTATATCACAAGCTGATAATACACCATCATCTGATACCACGTGGCAAGCTGATACTGCTCCAACAGCTTATACATCACCCGCTGATATTACATTACAAGATGATACTACACCACATGCTGATACTACATCACCAGTTGATACTACATCACCAGTGGATACTACATCGCCATCTAATATGACATCTCCAGCAGATACTACATCACCGGTTGCTATTACATTAATACCCGATATTACATCACAAACTGCGATTACACCAGCAGCTGATATTATATCACAAGTCGGTACTACACATCCAACTGACATAACAAAACAAGCTGATATTACACCACCATCTGATACCACATGGCAAGCTGATACAGCATCACCAGCTGATACTGCTCCACCAGCTGATATTACACCACAACGTAATATTACATTACATTCTGATACTACACCACATTCTGATACTGTATCACAAGCTGATATTACACCACCATCTAATACCATATCTGAGGTTACATCGCCAGTTGATATTACACCACAAGTAGGTGTTACTACACCAGCGATTAGTACTACACCACAAACTGATGCTACATCACCAGTTGATACCACATCAAAAACTGATATCACATTACCAGCAATTAGTACATCACAAATTGATATTACACCACCAGCTGACACTACATCATCAGCTGATACCACATCACCAGCTGATATTACTTTACCAGTTGATATTACACCACCAGCTGATATTATTTCACGGGGTGATATTACATCACAGGCTGATATTACATCACAGACTAATATTACACCAGCAGATATTATATCATTAGTTGATACCACATCACTACCTGATATTACATCACAGACTGATATTTCATCACCGTCTGATATTACATCACCCGTTGATTCTACTCCACAAGCTGATATTACATCAACTGATGATACCAGAGAACAAATTGATATTACATCACCAGCTGATACCGCATCACAATCTGACATTACACCCCAAGTTGATATTACATCACCAGTTGATATTATGTCAGCAGTTGACCGTATATCACCAATTGATACTACACCACCAGCTGATATTACATTACCACCCGATATTACATCACCAGTTGACAGTACACCACAAGTTCATACCGCGTCACAAACTAAAATTACACCACATGCTGATATTACACCACCATTTGATGCCACATCACCAACTGATATTACATTACCAGCTGATATAACATCACAAACTGATATTACATCACAAGCTGATATCACACCGCATGTTGATATTACATCACAAGCTGATATTACATCACCAGTTGATAATCCATCAACAGTTGACAGTACACCACAAGTTGATGCCACATCACAAATCGATATTACCCCACAAGCTAATATTACATTACCACATGATATTACATCACAAACTGATATCACATTACAATCTAATGTTACATCACAAACTGATTTTATACCACATGCTGATATTACATCACAAGGCGATATTACATTACAAGCTGATATTACATCACAAGGCGATATTACATTACAAGCTGATATTACAGCACAAACTGATATTCCATTACCATTTCCTGATATCACAATCCCAGTTGATACCACATCAGTACTTGATACTACATCACAAGTTGATGCATCATCAGTTGATACCACAACACCAGCCGATATTACATCACCAGTTGATACCACACCAGTACCTAATATTACATCACCAGTCGATATTACATCACCATCAGATGTTACATCACCATCACCAGTTGGAACTACACCACGAGCTGATAGTACATTACCACCGAATATTACATCAACAGATTCCTCATCACAAACTGATTTTACGTTACTGGCTGATATTACATCACCAGTTGATATTACTTCACCAGTTGATACTATTTCACCAGTTAAAATTACATCATCTGTTGATACTACATCAAGACCTCATACGACAGTGCAAGCTGATATTACGTCAGCAGTTGGTATCACATCATTGCCTGATATTACAACACACGTTGATACAACACCTGCAGCTGATATTACATCACAAGCTGATATTACATCACCAGTTGATACTACATCAGCGACAGATATTACATCACCGTCTGATATTACATTACCATCTGATACTACATCACCAGTTGATACTACAACACATGCTGATTTTACATCACGAGATGATACTACATCACAAGCTGATATTACACCTTATGTCGATATTACATCAGAAGCTGATATTACATCATCAGTTTATACTATAACACCAGCTGATATTACAATACAGCCCGGTATTGATATTACATCACCAGTTGATACTATATCACAAGTTGGTGCTACATCACAAACTGATATTACATCAAAAGTTGATACTACGCCACTACCTGATATTACATCACCAGTTGATACTATGTCACAAGTTGATGCTACATCACAAACCGATATTACATCACCAGTTGATACTACACCACTACCTGATATTACAACACCAATTGATAGTACACCACTACCTGGTACTACACCACTACCTGATATTACATCACCCACTAATATTTCATCACCAGTTCACAGTACGTCAGAAGTTGATGCCACATCAAAAACAGATATTACGTCACAAGCTGATATTACATCACCAGTTGATATTACACAACTACCTGATATTACACAACTACCTGATATTACATCAAATGGAGATCTTATATCACAAGCTGATATTACACCATCATCTGATACCACATGGCAAGCTGATACTGCCCCAACAGCCTATACATCACAAGCTGATATTACATTACAAGATGATACTGCACAACATACTGATACTATATCACAAGTTGATACTACATCATCATCAGATATTACATCAGCACATGCTGATATTATATCACCAGCTGATGTTACTTCAACAGTTGATATTACATTACCTAATGATATTACATCACAACCTGATATTATGTCACAACCTGATATTACGTCACAAACTGATACTGTATCACAAGCTGATATGACACCACCATCTGATACCACATTTGAGGTTACATCGCCAGTTGATATTACATCACAAGTCGGTGGTACATACCCAGCTGATATAACACCACCAGCTGATATTACATCACCAACTGATATTACATCACCAGTTGATACTACACCGAAGGCTAATATTACATCACCAGCTGATGTTAGATCACAAGCTGATATTACATTACCAACTGATACCACACCACTAGCTGATATTTCATCAACAGTTGATACTACTCACCAAGGTGATAGTACACCAGCGATTAGTACTACACCCCAAACTGATGTTATATCACAAGCTGATAATACATCATCATCTGATACCACGTGGCAAGCTGATACTGCTCCAACAGCTTATACATCACACGCTGATATTACATTACAAGATGATACTACACCACATGCTGATACTACATCACCAGTTGATACTACATCACCAGTGGATACTACATCGCCATCTAATATGACATCTCTAGCAGATACTACATCACCGGTTGCTATTACATTAATACCTGATATTACATCACAAACTGCGATTACACCAGCAGCTGATATTATATCACAAGTCGGTACTACACATCCAACTGACATAACAAAACAAGCTGATATTACACCCCCATCTGATACGACATGGCAAGCTGATACTGCTCCACAAGCTGATATTACATCACACCCTGATATTACATTAAAATCTGATACTACACGGCATGCTGACATTGTATCACCAGCTGATATTACATCACCAATTGATATTACACCACTACCTGATATCACATTACCCGGTGATATTACATCACAAGCTGATATTCCGTCACAAACTGATATTACATTACAATATGATACTACACCACATGCTGATATTACATCACCATCTGATGTTACGTTACCAGTTGATATTACACCACTACCTGATATTACGTTACCTGATGATATTACATTACAAGCTGATATTACGTCACAATCCGATACTATATCACAAGCTGAAATTACACCATCTGATACCACATCCGAGGTTACATCGCCAGTTGATATTACATCACAGGTCGGTGTTACGCACCTAGCTGATATAACACCACCAACTAATACTACACTACAAGCTGATATTACACCAAAAGACGATGTTACATTACCAATTCGTATTACTCCACAAGCTGTTACTACATCACAAACTAAGATCACATTACCAGATAATATCCCATTACAAACTGATGTCATATTACCATCTGACACGTCATCACAAGCTGATATTACATCACCTGATGATACAACATCAATAGTTGATATTAACTCACCAGCTGATGCTACATCACAAGTTGGCATTACATCAACAGATGATACTACATCACAAGCTGATATTGCATCACAAACTGATATTACATTACAGGCTGATATTACATCATACGATGCTGTTACATCACAAGTTGATATAACACATATTACACATCATGTTGATATTACAGCACAAGCTGATACTACATCACCAATTGATAATACACCACATCCCGATACTACATCACTATGGGACATTACACCAATAGTTGACAGTGCACCACAAGTTGATTCCATATCACAAGCCTACATTACACCTGAAGCTGACATTACTTCACAAGCTGATGCTACATCACTATCTTATATTACACCTGATGTTGATACTACACCACAAGCTGATACTACAGTACAAGCTGATATTACATCACCAGTTGACAGTGCACCAAAAATTGATTCCCCATCACACGCTGATATTATATCACTAGCTGATACCACATCACACACTGGAACTACACCCCTAGCTGATAATACACCGCACATTTATACTACACCAGAAGCTGGTATGACACGACATGTTGATATTACATTTAAGGATGATATTACATCACAAATTGATACTACACCACAAGCTGATATTACACCACAAGCTTATACTACACCAGAAGCTGGTATTACATCACAAGCTGATATTGCAGGACCATCTGATACCACACCATACACAGATACAACCTCACCAGCTGATACTACACAACATGCTGATACTACATCACAGGCTGATATTATATTACAAGCTGATATTACATTACTAGCTGATATTACACCACTAGCTGATATTACATCACAAGCCGGTACTGATAGTACATCCGTAGCTGATATTACATCACAAGGTGATATTACACCTCATGTTGATATTAGGTCACAAGCTGATATTACATCACAAGCAGGTACTACCCCAGCAGCTGATATTGCATCACAGGCTCATATTACCTCACAACCTGATACAACACCACTGACTGATATTACACCACAGGCTGATACTACACAACAAACTGATACTACATTACCAGCTGATATTACATCACTTGCTGATAGTACATCACATGCCGGTACTACACCTCCAGCTGATATTACTCCACAAGCGTATGCTACACCAGAGGCTGGTACTACACCTGATATTGATATTACATTTAAGGCTGATATTACATCACAAACTGATACTACATCACCTTCTGATACTACATTACCAGCTGATACAACATCACCAGCTGACACAACATCACCAACTGATACTACACAACAAGCTGATACTACACAACAAGCTGATGTTACATCACAGGCTGGTAATACATTACCAGCGGACATTACCCTACCAGCTGACACTATAACACCAGCTGACACTACGCCACCAGCTGACACTACACCGGGAGCTGATATTACATCACTAACTGATATTACATCACACGCCAGTACTACACCTCCATTGGATATTACATTACCAACTGACACTACACCGGCAGCTGATATTACATCAGTAGCTGATATTACATTAGTAGCTGATATTACATCACAAAGCGGTACTACATCTTCAGCCGATATTACATCACAAGCTTATACTACACAAGCAGCTGATACTACATCAAAAGCTGATATCACATCTCGTGTTGATATTACTTCACAAGCTGATATTACATCACAAACTGATACTAAACCACCAGCTGATATTACACCACCATCTGATACTACACCACGAACTAATACTACATCACAGGCTGATATTATATCACAGGATGGTATTACATTACCAGTTGACATTACATCACTTGCTGATAATACACCACAATCCGGTACTACACCTGCAACTGATAGTATACCACAAGCTTATACTACACCAGAACCTGATATTACACCTCATGTTAATATTACATTTACGGCTGATATTACATCACAAACTGATACTACACCACCCGCTGATATTACATCACAAACTGATTCTACACCACCCGCTGATATTGCACCGCCATCTGATACTACATTGCCAGCTGTTACAACATCACAAGCTTATACTACACAAGCAGCTGATACTACACAACAAGCTGATATTACATCACTAGCTGATATTACATCACTAGCTGATATTACATCACTTGCTGATATTACAACACACGCCGGTTCTACAGCTCCAACTGATATTACATCACACGCTTATACTACACCAGCAGCTGATACTACATCACAAGCTGATATTACACCCCATGCCGATATTACGTCACAAGCTGATATTACATCACAAACTGATACTAAACCACCAGCTGATATTAGACCACCATCTGATACCACATCACCAGCTGACACTATACCACTAGCTGATATTACATCACCGGTTGATATTACACCACCAGCTGGTATTACGTCAGCATCTGATACCACATCACACACTGTTACTACACCACAGACTAAAGCTGATAGTACACCACAAGCTAATATTATATCAGAGGCTAACATTACATTACCAGCTGACACTACACAACCAGCTGATATTACATCAATAGCTGATATTACATCACACGCCAGTACTACACCTCCAGCGGATATTGCATCACAAGCTTATACTACACAAGGAGCTGATACTATATCAGAAGCTGATGTTACACCTCATGTTGATATTACATCACAAGATGATATTACATCACAAACTGG
The DNA here is from genome assembly GCF_932274485.2 of Patella vulgata. Lineage (NCBI taxonomy): Eukaryota > Metazoa > Mollusca > Gastropoda > Patellidae > Patella > Patella vulgata. Next base: position 59,717,155 of record NC_065884.2, on the reverse strand, counting down.
CTCTACAGCAACAGCGGATATTACACCAACATCTGATACTACACAACAAGTTGATATTATATCACAAGCTGATATTATATCACAAGTTGATATTACATTACCAGCTAACATCACACCACCAGCTGATATTACATCACTTGCTGACATTACATCACAAGCCGGTACTAAATCTCCAGCTGATATTACACCAGATGCTGGTACCACACCTCATGCTGATATTACATTTAAGGCAGGTATTACATCACAGACTGATACTACACCACAAGCTGATATTACACCACCTTCTGATACTACATTACCAGCTGATACAACATTACAATCTGATACTTCTCAACAAGCTAATATTATATTACCAGCTGATATTACCCCATCAGTGGATATTACATCACAAGCTGATATTACATTACCAGCTAGCAAAACAACACCCGCTGATATTACATCACAAGCCGGTACTACAGTTCCAGCTGATAATACATCACAAGCTTATACTATATCAGCAGCTGCTACTACATCACAATCTGATATTACACCTCATGATGATATTATATTTAAGGCTGATATTAGAACACTAGCTGATATTACAACACCTTCTGATACCACATCGCACACAGATACAACATCACCAGCTGATACTACACAACACGCTGATACCACAAAACAAGCTGATACAACATTACCAGCTGATATCACATCGCCAGATGACACTACACCACAAGCTGAAACTATACCACCATCTGATATTACACCACCATCTGATACCACATCACCAGCTGACACTACACCACAAGTTGATATTACATCACCGGTTGTTATTACACCACCAGCTGATATTACATCAACAGCTGATATTACATCAACAGCTGATATTACATCAACAGCTGATATTACATCAACAGCTGATATTACATCAACAGCTGATATTACATCACCATCTGATATTACATCACAAGATACACCGTTATATATAAAGTCATCACCTGATACAACAACAACTTCTGATTCAACCACATCATCTGATACAGCCAGAACTTCTGTTATAACAGACGCAACCACAACATCTGATATAACGGATACAACATCATTTGATATAACAGATACACGTACGCAGTCACCATCAAATAAAACGCATCCGTTTGATGAAACGACATTCCATACAGCTGCCTCGTCAGCACCAACTGATAGCAGAACAGTAGCTTTTGATAAACCCCAGTCATATGATGAAACAACATCATCGTCTCTTACAAGGACATCTGATACGACATTATCTGAGACACCGATGTCGGATAGAAAACCATCTGATAAAACAACACCATTTGACATAAAACCACCATCGGATACTGTAGAAGAATATGTTACACCAATATCATCTGGTATTAATATCACAGTATCTGATGCAACGACATCATATGATACAAAAGCCTCATCAGCTACAACGACATCTTCTGGTGCAATAATGTTATCTGATACAACGACATCTTCCAATATAATGACGCCATCTGATACATCGTCACCATATGACGTAAATACATCAAAAGACATAACAATATTATCTGATGTATCAACTGATGCAGCAGTATCATCTGATGCAAAGACGTCATCTGATGTAAAGACGTCATCTGATACAACGACATTACCCGGTACTACCACACGATATGATGCAGCAACATCATCTGATGCAACGGCGTCATCTGGTGGCACGACATCATCTGATGTAACGGCGTCATCTGGTGGCACGACGTCATCTGATGGCACGACGTCATCTGGTGGCACGACGTCATCTTATGCAAGGACATCATCTGACATAACATTATCTGACGTAACAACATATTCTGATGTAACGACACCAACTGATGCAGTAACACCATCTGATACAACGACATCAACTGAAACAACGACATCATCTGATGCAAGGGAGTCATCTGATACAACCATATCATCTGACGTAACGACGTCCACTGATACAATGAAATTATCTGGCGTAACGACTGCATCTGACGTAACTTCATCTGACACAAAGACTGCATCTGGTGCAACGACGTCATCTGACGCAATGACATCATCTGATGCAACTACATCATCTGACACAACGACATCATATGACGTAACGACATCATATGACGTAACAACATCATATGACGTAACATCATCTGACATAACGACATTAACAGATGCAACAACATCATCTGATACAACGACGTCAACTGACACAAAAACGTCATCTGGCGCAACGACGTCCACTGGCGCCACGACGTCATTTGATAAAACGACATCATCTGATGCAACAACATCTTCTGAAACAACGACAGCATCTGACGTAACGACATTTTCTGAAGTAAAGACATCAACTGATGTAACAACACCCTCTGATACAACTGCATCATCTGATATCACGAAATTATTTGATACAACGACGTCATCTGGTGCAACGGCGTCATTTGAATTAACGACAGCATCTGACGTAACATCATCTGATACAGAGACGCCATCTGACACAAAGACTGCATCTGACATAGCGACATCATATGACGTAACATCATCTGACGTAACGAAATTAACTGATACAACAACAACATCTGCTACAACGACATCAAATGACACAAAGACGTCATATGGCACAACGACGTCCCATGGCGTCACGACGTCATCTGATGCAACAACATCTTCTAATACAACGACAGCATCTGATGTAACGACAACATCTGACGTAACGACATCTTCTGAAGTAAAGGCATCAACTGCTGCAACAACACCATCTGATACATCGACAATATCAGAATCATCGGATATAAAGAAATTATTTGATACAACGATGTCATCTGGTGCAACGGTGTCATCTGATGCAAAGACGTCATCTGGCACAACGACGTCCCATGGCGTCACGACGTCTTCTGATGCAACAACATCTTCTAATACAACGACAGCATCTGACGTAACGACAACATCTGATGTAACAACAGCATCTGACGCAACGACATCTTCTGAAGTAAAGGCATCAACTGCTGCAGCAACACCACCTGATACAACGACAATAACTGATACAACAGAATCATCTGATATAAAGAAATTATTTGATACAACGATGGCATCTGGTGCAACGGCGTCATCTGATGCAACGACATCATCTGATGTAACTACTTCATCTGACGTAACTACATCTTCTGATACAAAAACAACATTAGATAAAACTATGTCATCTGGTTCAACGTCATCATCTGATTCAACGTCATCATCTGATGCAACAACCACACTGTCTGGTTTAACAGAAACCTCAACCTCCCTTGACCTCGGGGTAAGCAGTCATGTGGATTCGTTCATTGCTGTGTCTCAGAAGCGTACAAATTATGATCCATTGTTATCTGAAATCACTGCAAGTACTGATCATTCAACTCTGTCTGATACCATTTTTGAAGCCTCATCTTATGCATCTACCGACATGTCAAGTTCTGCTACTGAACCCGATTCTGTAGTTACGGAAATTCCTATGACAAGTCTATCAACAACAACTAGTGATTTATTCTTTACTGATCCCGAAAGTCAGACGCAATTAGGTGAAAGCTCGACATACTCGGAAGATGAGAGAATTACCAAAGCAACTTCTGTCAAGTTGCCACCAACAAGCTCTATTCCAATTGATAGACACGCAAGTAGTACGAAAATACCCTTTTCCCCAGTAGATATTTCTAATCCCACTTCTGACCCCCCTTTCCTTGCCGAAGCGGACTATTCATTTCTACAAACGACAGATATCAGAATAGAATCGCAAATGAAAAAGACGAGTAACATATCTGATGATACGATGGCAAGTGTTACTGGAAACGAAACATCTCCAAAACCCTTTACAGAGGACAGAATTCTAAACGAAACGCAAATTAAAGAGGGGACTGTTGACAAACGCGTCACCCCCATAGATATTAAAGATTCCCTCAAAGACATCGCATCTATCTCAACTACTCCCGTAACGTCATCATCGGTTAAACTAGTTGATACAATATTAGATGAAACAACGGTAGTGGAATCAACGAATTCCGTAATAATAGCTTTCACGAATGAAAAAATCATACATGAGACAATTACAACTGCTGATACGAAAATACCCATAGAAACATCAACTGTCTTCGACGAAAAACCGTCAATGATATCTATATCACCGAGTGTGACATCAAGCCCGGATGAACTAAAATCTACATTATTCAGTGAAACGTCAACCCCAGATGAAACAACGGCTACGCTGGACGAAATATTAATCCCGGATCCAACCGCCATCCCGAATGAAAATACTACTTCGTTTGATTCTCCAGCTACACTTGGTCTGAGTAAAGCAACAATCTCCGATGTAACAAAACCTACGCTTGGTAAAATAACAATTGCAGATGTAACAGGCACAACAGCCGGTGACACAGCCATGCCAGATATATCAAGCACTACACTGAGTGAAAACAAAGTACCAGATGTAAGTACTGCGCTGAGTCAAACAACAATCTCATCTGTAAAGAGCACTGAGCCGCGTGAAGCAACAAAACCAGATGCAATAAGCTCTACACTGAGTGAAACCGCTGAAGAAAGTACTGCACTGAGTAAAACAACAATCTCAACAGTAAAGAGTACTAAGCTGCGTGAAGCAACAAAATCAGATGTAACAAGCTCTACACTGAGTGATACCGAGGAAGCAAACACTGCGCTGGGTGAAACAACAATCCCAGGTGTAACAAGCACTACGTTGAGTGAAACAACAATCTCAGATGTAACAAAAACTATGCTTGGTAAAATAACAACCTCAGATGTGACAAGCACTACACCGGATGAAACATCAATCTCAGATGAATTTGTATCATCTACAGATACTGGTATATCTAGAGATACTGGCACATTTACATCTACAGATAAAACCACATCTACAGATGAACCAACATCTACAAATGAATCAACGTCTACAGATACAACAACATCTACAGATACTACAATATCTACAGATAAAACAACATCTACAGATAATACAACATCGGCATATACTACATCTACAGATGTAACATCTACAGATGCAACATCTACAGATAAAACATCTACAGATAAAACATCATATACAGATGAAACATCATATACAGACGAAACATCATCACATACAAATAAAACCACATCTACAGATACCACAATATCTACGGATGAAACCACATATACGGATAATACAACATCTACCGATAAAACCACATCTGATGATAAAACAACTTCTCCAAATGCTACATCTACAGATACTGCAACATCTACAGATAAAACCACATCTCCGGATAAAACCAAGTCTACAGGTAAAACCACGTCTACAGGTAAAACCACATTTTCAGATAAAACCATATATACAGATAAAACATCAAAAGATGAAACCACATCTACATATAGTACAACGTCTACAGATGAAACAATATCTGCAGATACTACAACGTCTGTAGATATTACAACATCTACAGATATTACAACATCTACAGATGGAACATATAAAGATAAAACCACAACTGCGGATAATACAACATCTACGAATGAAACCACATCTACGAATGAAACCACATCTACGGTTGAAACCACATCTACGGATAATACAACATCTACCGATAAAACCACATCTACCGATGAAACCACATCTAAAGATAAGAGAACATCTCCAGATACAACATATCCAGATACAACATATCCAGATACTACAACATCTACAGATCAAACCAGATCTGATGATAAAACAACATCCACAGATACTATAGCATCTACAGATATTACAACATCTACAGATGGAACATATACAGATAAAACCACATCTGCGGATGGAATTGCATCTACCGATGAAACCACATTTATGGATGAAACCACAACGTCTACAGATGCACCAACATCTAAAGATACTAAAACGTTTACCCATGAAACCACAGATACTACAACATCAACGTATACTACAACATCAACAAATACTACAACATCAGCGTATACTACAACATCTACAGATGCAATCACGTATATAGATGAAACCACATCTACTGATACCGCAACGTCTACAGATGAACCAACATTTCAAGGTATTAAAACGTCTACAGATGGAAGTACAGCTAAAGATAAAACCACATCTAAAGATAAAACCACATCTAAAGATAATACAATATCTACAGATACTACCACATCGACGTATACTACAACTTCTAGAGATAAAACAACATCAATAGATGAAACGTCATATACAGATAAAACCACATCTATAGATACCACAACATTTACAGATAAAACCACATCTGATGATAAAACAACATCCACAGATACTATAGCATCTACAGATACTACAACATCTACAGATATTACAACATCTACAGATGGAACATATACAGATAAAACCACATCTGCGGATGGAATTACATCTACGGATGAAACATATACAGATAAAACCACATCTGCGGGTGGAATTACATCTACAGATGGAACATATACAGATAAAACCATATCTGGGGATAGAATTGCATCTACCGATGAATCTACATCTACGGATAAAACAACATCCATAGATGAAACGCCATATACGTTTAGAATAACATCTATAGATACCACAACATTTACAGATACTACAACATCTGAAGATACTACAACGTCTACAGATAAAACAATATCTGCAAATACTACAACGTCTATAGATGAAACAACATCTACCGATGGAACATATACAGATAAAATCAAATCTGCGGATAATACAACATCTACCGATAAAACCAAATCTACGGATAATACAACATCTACCGATAAAACCACATATGATTATAAAACAACATCTCCAAATGTTACAACATCTCCAGATATTACAACATCCATAGATACTGCAACATCTACAGATAAATCCTCATCTCCGGATAAAACCACATCTACAGGTAAAACCATATTTTCAGATAAAACCACATTTTCAGATATAACCATATATACAGATGAAACGGATGAAACCACATCTACATATAGTACTAAGTCTACAGATGAAACAATATCTGCAGATACTGCAACGTCTGTAGATGAAGCAACATCTACAAACGGAACATATACAGATAAAACCACATCTAATGATGGAATTACATCTACGAATGAAACCACATCTACACTTGAAACCACTTCTACGGATAATACAACATCTACCTATAAAACCACATCTACCGATGAAACCACATCTAAAGATAGGAGAACATCTCCAGATACTAAATCTCTAGATACTACACTAACTACAGATGAAATCACATTTTCAGATAAAACGATATTTACAGATAAAACCACATCTGATTATAAAACAACACCCATAGATACTATAGCGTCTACAAATATTACAACATCTACAGATAAAACAACATCTACAGATAACATCACATTTATAGATGAAACCACATCCACAGATGAAACCACATCCACAGATGAAACCACATCCACAGATGAAACCAAATCTTCAGATACTACAACATCTACAAATACTGCAACATCTACGTATAGTGCAACACATACAGGTGAAATCACGTCTATTGATACCACAACGTTTACAGATGCACCAAAATCTAAAGATACTAAAACGTCTACCGATGAAACCACAGATACTGCAACATCTACGTATACTACAACATCTACAGATACAACAACCACAACGTCTACAGATGTACCAAAATCTAAAGATACTGAAACGTCTACCGATGAAACCACATATACTACAACATCTACGTATACTACAACATCTACAGATACAACAACATCAACGTATACCACAACATCTACAGATGCAATCGCGTATATAGATGAAACCACAACTACTGATACCACAACTTCTACGGATGAACCAACTTTTCAAGATACAAACACGTCTACAGCTGAAGATAAAACCACATCTATATATACTACCACATCAGCGTTTACTACAACATCTACAGATAAAACAACATCAATAGATGAAACGCCATATACAGATAAAACAATATCTACAGATACTAAAACATCTACAGATAAAACCACACCTGATGATAAAACAACATCCACAGATAAAACTATATCCACAGATAAAATCACATTTACAGATGAAACCACATCTACAGATGAACAAACATCTACAGATGGACCAACGCCTACAGATACTACAACATTTATAGATAAATCAACATCTACGGATACCACAAAATCTACAAAAACAAGATCTGAAGATACTACAACGTCTACAGATAAAACAATATATGCAGATACTACAACATATGCAATTGAAACAACATCTGGAGATGAAACAACACCTGAATATAACATAACATCTGCATATACAACAGTGTCTACAGATAGAATCAAATCTAAAGATAAGACAACATCTCCAGATACTGTAACATCGCCAGATACAACCACAACTACAGATAAGACCAGATCTACAGATAAAACCACATTTACAGATACTACATCTCCAGATACTACAATACCTACAGATAAAACCACATCTAAAGATAAAACCACATCTCCAGATACTACAACATCTATAGATAAAATTACATCTGATGATAAAATAACATCCGCAGATACTATAACATATACGGATACTAAAACATCTACAGATGCTACAACATCTACAGATAAAACCACATCTGATGATAAAACATCTACAAATACCATAACGTCTACAGATACGACAACGTCTATAGATGAAACAACATCTACATATACTACAGCATCTACAGATGGAACATATACAGATAAAACCATATCTATTGATGGAATTACATCTACGGATGAAACCACATATACGGATAATACAACATCTACCGATAAAACCACTTCTGATGATAAAACAACATCTGATGATAAAACAACATCTCTAGCTACTACACCATCTCCAGATATTACAACATCTACAGATACTGCAACATCTACAGATAATACACCATCTAGCGATAAAACCACATTTACAGATGAAACAACACCTACAGATAAAACATCATCTACGGATACTACGACATCTAAATACACCACAACGTCTACAGATGAAACCACATCTAAATATGAAACCAAATTTCAAGATACTACACCATCAATAGATAAAACAACATCTACAGTAAAAACAACATCTGCAGATGAAACCACGTCTACAGATGAATCCATATCTACAGAAGAAACTACATCTACAGTTACTACAACATCTACAGATATCACATCTACAGATAAAGCCTTATCTAAAGATGAAACCACACTTACATATGAAACTCCACCCACAGATACTACAACATCTTTAGATACTACAATATCTACAGATAAAACCATATCTACAGATAAAACCATATCTACAAATAAAATCACATCTACAGATGAAATTAAATCTACAGATACTACAACGTCATTAACAGATGAAACCACATCTACAAATGAAACCACGGCATCTACTCATACAAAATCACACACTGCTGAAACTACTCGGCTAGATGAAGCACAACCTTCAGACAAAGCATTCCCAACCCTCATATCTACACCTGTAAACCAAGGCACCCCTACATTTAGTGATCAAACTACACCTTCAGACAAAACAGTAGCTACCTATGATATTATACATTTAGACGATAAAACATTTATATATGAAACAAAACCTTCTGATAAAACAATAACTACATATATGACCATATCTACAAATGAAAACACATCTCTGAGTGTAACAGATCAAGATATAACTTCAACCACAGTAACCATACCACCTACACACAAAAAGGAATCTTCAGTCACATCAACAGATAGTTTATATACCGTAGAAAAACCGCCTGTAACTGAAATGACAATTATGGATGAAACAATTTCAAACGACACAATCTTAAACAGAGGTATGACGAGACCAACAGTTCCAGCAATTACATTAAAAGATATCTTAAGGCCGTCTTCAACACAAAAACAGGACACGCCCACTTCATCAGGGGAATCTAGTGAAACAAGTAGTGAACGTATAGCAATGGGTCAATTACATACCGACACAACAACCCCACTGTGGTCTAGTTCCCCGAGATCTTCTTCAGTTGCTAAAACAAGTAGTACGGAGGCGGGTAGATCAGTATCAGATTCTCCGCGATTTTCCATCTATACTGATGTAGCAACGCGAACATCTAAAACCGAATCACCCATAGACAGTGAAACTACTCCTCGTTTAGATAGCACATACCATAAACCAACAGCATCGCCTTCAAAACAAACATTATCATACACACGCCAAACCACCCCCATCTATCCAACCCAACAGACAACAGAAACGATTCTAATAGAATCCATGGGGAAGAAAAATACTTCAGTTGTCCAGGCTGGAGATAACAGAGTGATAGCTACCTCAAGTCCAAAGATTACAGTCGGTTCAGGGGAAGATGAAACGTTTGATATAACTACACTCACAATGGAAAGCACTCTAGGCCAAACAAGTGGTGGTGTGGATGAGGAAACGTCGTCTTTTATCCCAATGGAAATGACTAGGAGTCCATCAACTGATGCCATTTTAAGTTCCGCCTACACTGTATCTTCACCTTCATCAGATAGCAAAGTAATTGATGTTGAAGCCGCCACAGGTACTGTATGGATGGGTAGCTGACCTTGTTTAGAAGAACCAGTCATCTTCCTAGTTCAAGTAGTTGGTTAGTGCTTATAGAACAACAAATAGACTGGAGAGGTAGCGATGATAAATGCATTTAGAGGTAGATGAAATATCTAGCAAGAACAAATTACATGTAGAGATAGAATTTGTAGAATATTAGTACCTTTCATTTCATTGTCATGATCTGACGTCTGAATATTATTGTTCGTTAAAGTAACACAAAAACAAGACCTACCATTCCTGAAATCGCATTAATTAGATATCAGGTCTAGTTATATGAATCTAATGCTTGTAGGGGATATAAAATGTAATAGAAATAAACAGCATCAAATTAACATCGTTCATAAAATTAATAATTATGTGTAGTTAGATTTAGATAGAGACATCTGGTAAGTAAATAGTTCTTGTATTGTAATAATCAGCATCCAGTCATAAATTCCAATCATGTTGACATGTAAATTAGACCGGAAAATCTGCTTTAAATGACGCCAGACTTGTTCCTTCGTCACGACTTGCTCCTAAGCAGAGTTGTCTTCTCTTGCAGTTCACTCTAATGCTTTATCTGAATAGGAGAATGACGCCTCAATCATTTCGTCTTATGATTAAATAGGTCAGAACGATGTGACGTAGGACCGGGTCTGACGTATTGGAGCCGGTTATCCAGTCTACATTTACATACATGTACTAACAAATCAAACCGTTTTTGTGAAACACGTTTCAGGTGGATTGAGAGTAGCTGTCAATATTATCCTAGTCTTCAATAAACTGAATCCAAACCAAAATGCAAATTTACATATGTACAAACAAGAAACAAGGGCGCTTCTAAACGCATTCAACGCGCTTTTGGCCCCGGCTTTTCTCATAATGTGTGTGTGTTGTTATGTATCTCTGTAATTGGTGAAAACGGAATAAAATTTAATATTGTGTATAGTAATGTGTACAGTGTTTTCTTTATGTTCCATTATCATTTTGCATTGAATGTTGCCTTATTACCCTAGTGCAATGTTTACCATTTATGCTTTTAGCTATAGCTTAGAATTTACAATAGCATGTTATCGTGTCCATATATACGATGTATTCCTGTCTATATATAAATATATTCGATTCTGTGACAAATAATTTATTTTATAATAAATGATGCTCACGTGTAGCTACAGTAATTTTTGATCAACCAGTTCAAATATTCAGCGTTCTGTTGTTTATTTTTTGTCATGATTTTAAAGTTTAGTAATTGAATCTATTTTCTAATTTGCATTTGCACAAATATAATTTTTAAACAGTGATTCTTATAGCTCTTGAAGAATAAAAAGCTGCAATAATTTGCAAACCTATTCTTCTGGTCTTTTTCAGGTGATACTACTGCAGCAACAGAAACCACGGGTGAGTGCACTGGGTGTTTTGGCGCAATATATCCAAGTTGGTGCTGACGTACTATAAAACATTTTATTTCATTTATTGGGTGTTATTTATCAAGTCCAATGACATTTCTCTCTGTGTACACGCGATTTAATGTTGGCAAATTTTAATGTTATAGAAATGGCTTTTATAAGGTGTTGGCTCACTAACCGGGGGGTCTGGGGATTTGAACCAGGTGTTGACTGAGAAAATTCCTTGGTATTTTCAAACCTGCTTTCCCTTATTTCTTAGTTCAAATTAACACCTGAAGTAGCTAGCAGGTTTGGTTTAAAAAATAGAGGGCTATGTATTTTGAGCTGCTAATGATAATCATGTTTGCAATCACCTTCCTTCTATTTTAGCGAGCTCTGATTTACAGACCAATATAACGACATCGGGAGCTGCGAACAAAACTTCAGAACCAGTAACAGGTAATTTTAACTTATAAATTAGTGTTTGTTAATGCCAGGTTTAGTTCGTTATAGACTAAGCAACTTTTCTGAAATTTGTAGGGATATGATTTGGTGCACATAAATCGTGGAATTTTTGCACTGACGTTCATGGATATTCAAATTCGAAAACTTTGGAAAACGGCCGTGTAATTTAAATGTTTGATTAAAATTAATGACTGGAATATTCTTACTTTTCAGATCTAATTAGTTCTGGTGATGTCCTTAGTGGTCTGTCTGAGAACACTAGCCCTGCTCCGGGCCTAACATCAACCCTTGGAAAAGGTGTGATCACAGAAAAATCTACAGCCCATTACTCTCCCGCAGGTATCATTACCGAAGACACAACTCCAACTGCCAAAACGAACATCACCGAAACGCCTACACCACCATTCATCCCAGGTGGATCTGGGGCTGATTTAACAACTCCTGGACCGGTAGTGGTATCTGGTTCTACCGACGTACCGTTTTCTGGGCCAACGGTCGAGGGATGGATTACAAGTGGAATTAGCGATATCATGTTATCATCAGTGGATCCAGTAATTCACGGTGAGAGTACAACAAGTGTTCCGCAAGTGGATGACACAAATGTCACTTTAACAGAAAGTTCAGTGACGACTAACCTCCCAGTGTCCCTTGAGTCCAGTGTTTCAACTGATTTGGACAGAGATGATTCATATACGACAAGTGGTGAGATTACAACTTTATTCCAGTCTAGTTCTTTCGCTTCCGCTGAACTTTCATCTGATTCAACTGTCTCTGAAACTGTCACGGATATAACATCGCAAGTATCAACTGATAGAGAAGCAACAACCGTCGAAAGTCTTCTAACCAAAGAAAATGTATCTGATATATTTATGACAAGCGGGGAAGCAGTCGTAGTATCTGGGTCAACTCCACTTCAAAGTGGAGAAACCATCATGACAACGCCAACAGAAACAGAAACAGAAACCGACACAGACACGAGTGACTCAACAACTGATGGGGACAGGTCGACGGATGGTGTAATGATAACAGGGGCTATAACTTTCTTGCCAACTGTATCAGATCAAACTACTTCTCTAACATCTCCTCCTGTAACAGACTTCTCGTTTGCAACTGAAAGTGGTGAATCGTTAGATTTTTCAACCTCCGTTTTCTTCTCTGGTACAACGGACCAAACTGCTGATCTAACTACTTTATCTGCAACTTCGGCCCAACCAACAAGCACAGAAACAGTCGACGGCAGCACTGATCTCGTAACTGATGAAACAGCAGATATTTACAGCACCTATGACAAGGATACAAGTACTGGATTTACCACACCAAGTTCTGATATTACGGATATACCAGATTTGAGTTCTGGATTTACCATACCAAGTACTGATATTACGGATATACCAGATTTGAGTTCACCAAGTGTAACGTGGTCGGGTGATAGAAAAGACTTTCAGTCGACAACAGATTTGTCCATCTCAGATCTTACTGATTCTGTCACTTCAACTGATGCTATTTCCACTAGCCCTGCCTTATCTGGAGACATTTCTACGCTATCCACTTCTTCTGGCGATCTTTCCATTGTCTCTGTCATGACCTCGCTAGACTCTGATACCTCAAGTGATTCGCACTCTACTCTTATTACAGATGTTACAGGCACTACTGTAACTGATGTTGGGGTCACGGATCATAAAGTTACAGATGGATATGGTTACGAAACAACAACTGATTTTGGTATAGGATCGGGTATCAGCGAGCAGCCAGGTTCTGGACTAACAACTGAATTTAGTGTGGGCTCTAGTACTGAATATAGTGTTGATTCTAGTACTGAATCTAGTGTTGACTTTATTACTGAATCTAGTGTGGACTCTAGTACTGAATCTATTGTGGACCCTAGTACCGAATCTAGTGTGGACTCGAGTACGGAATCGAGTGTGGAAATAAGTACAGAGTTATCAAGTACTGAATATAGCGTGGACTCAAGTATTTTAGAATCTACTGTTGACACAAGCACCGAATCACCAAGCACTGATGTAAGGTCCGAGACTAGTGGTGTTTCGAGTGCAGATTACACAACAAAATCAATTTTCGAACCAACTTCTGAATCTGGCGTAGAATTAACGACCCAGTCAAGTCTTTACCTGTCCACCGATTTTAGTGGACTTCCAACTGAAATTTCAGCTTCTGGATCAGGTATTGATTCGACTACCCGATCAAGTGCAGTGACCTATTTCAGTGGATATGTAACGGATTTAACTACGGAGGCTGGTGATGATTTCACTACACATTCGGGTATAGGTTCAGATGACTTTACAACTCGATTGATTATAGACAAAAGTACCGATTATAGTGAAGCTACAACTAAATCTAGTATTGATGCCATTACAGATGTTACTGAAATTACCACGGAATCTAGTGCTGACTCAAGCACTGGATTTAGTGCTGACTCAAGTACTGAATCTATTATTTACTCAACTACGGAATCTAGTGTAGACTCAAGTACTGAATCTAGTTTGGAATCGAGTACTGAATCTAGTGTGCACTCAAGTACCGAATCTGTTGTGGACTCAAGTACTGAATCAAGTGTGAAATCAAGTACTGAATCTAGTGTGGAATGGAGTACTGAATCTATTGTGGACTCTAGTGCCGAATCTAGTGTGGACTCAAGTACTGAATCAAGTGTGGAATCGAGTACTGAATCTAGTGTAGAATCGAGTACTGGATCTAGTGGGCAGTTAAGTACAGATATTAGTTGGGTTACAACCGAATCTAGTGTGGAGGCAAGAACCGATTACAGTGGACTTACTACCGCGGTTAGTGATTCCAGTACTGGGTTAAGTACAGATTCTAGTACTGATGTAAGCGGTATAGTAACTGATTCGTTTTCGAAGACAAGTAAGAAATTTACTACCGAAGCCACACAATTAAGTACGGAATCAAGCGTTGATTCCAGTGCCGATTACGTAGGTACTTCTACAGAATCAACCACAGATATAAGCTCAGCAGATTATAGTGGAATGACAACCGAATACAGTGGATTGGTGACGGAGAGGGAAATTGTTACCGACTCTACTACTGATGATTCAACTACTCCTTTGAGCACCGAATATAGTGGATGGGTGACAAAAAGTGAAGTTGTTACCGACTCTACTGCTGACTTCACTGATTTTAGTGGGGTCACAATCGACTCGAGCACAGATTCAAGTTGGGTAGATGCTAGCACGGGATCGGATTCACTTATTCAACGGGGGTCGACTACCGATTCGATAACACATTCTGGTGTATATACGACCGATGATTTTGAACAAACCACTACTGACAGGATTATTGACGATACATCTACCTTCTCTGGGTATGAATCCACAACCACAACCACTGAACCACAAGAACCCACACAATCTAGTTTAGAAGTAGGTTATCGATCCACGGATGTTTTTGTAACTTCTGGAGATGATTTAAGTTTTTCTAGTACCAGTCTTTCTACTGAAATTCCTGTTTCGGGTAGTGGTCATATTACCAGGGAAACGTCCCCAATGCCTTTCACTGGTATTTCCAAAGAGTTTACAACACAACCTTCACGTGGAGTAAGCAAGGAATTGACCACGGATGTTTCGCAAAAGTCAACATCATCAGATATCGCCTCGTCGGTATCTACCGATTGGTTGGAAGCATCAACAGAGGACTACACAGTAAAATCAACGATAGAACCAATCACGGATATCAGTGGATCAACGAGCGAATGGACTTCCACTGACGACAGTGAGTCGAGTACAGTAGCCCAAACGACAACCAGACTTTATGAGATACTTTCCACGCTGGATTCTAGATCTAAGAAAACTACAGAGAAAACTGCTGAACCTACAGACGTTTATTACTCCACATCCGGAGAATCGACCACAGAACAGATCGAAGACGAAACTACAACGGAACTTCCAGATTCCTCCACCGGAATAGCATCAACTTTCACCTCCTGGCTATATTCAACATTAGCTCCGTATCTCCCTACTGCAGAGGAAAAGAAGGAGACAACAACTCAAGGCGGTGAATCTCAGTACCTAACCACTACAGTGGAGACAGGCGTGGCCACATCAACACCCGTCGAATTGGCGACAGCAACCACAGTCAGTCCTATGTCGGCTACAATTTTTGTTTCGAGGACACGTGGCAGTCGAAGAACCACTATCGTCACACCACCGCCTACCACACCAAGAAAGACATTCACTGCTTTTATTGGTGGTATAACATCTGTTGTTCGCATTCAGAAAGGAAGGCCCCCTCCTTCAAGGAAGGATATTTATATTAATGTTGATGTCGGACGAAATGCTACAAGTACTGGCAATGCCACGATGGGACCTGGGGCTCAAACAAATGAAACAAACGCTACCTTACCAACCGCTACAATCGTAATGACAAGAGTTATTAAGAAGGTGTACCAACGAGGAAGGGAGGTCGCTCTAGCAATATATCGCAGGTCAAGACAAGTCTTACGGTCAACATTGAAAAAATTAGCAAAACTATGGACTTTGGCTAGGACGGGAGTGTTGAATTTAGTAATAGTTCCATATCAGCGAGGCAGGCAGTTTTTCCGATCAAAACTTACAAATATGTTCACAAGTATACGAAGTGCTTACGAGTATGGAAAGACTGTTTTAAGAAATACATATGACACAGTTAAATCTAAAGTTTTTAATTTTTATAACAAACTTAGTAATTATTATCGTAGGCTATACAATTATTATTATAATTATTTTTCTAAGTATTCAGTATATACTGGGCAAAGAAACAGATATATTAGCAATGGGACACAATCGTCTCAGTTGACTCGGTCCCAGCAAAGGCAGTCCCCATATAATGGACAACGTAACACATATGGTAACAGTGGGGCGCAATCGCCTCTATCAGCTGGGCCACAGCAAAGGCAGTCCACATATACTAGACAACGTAACGCATATTATGGTAACAGTCGAGCGCAATCGCCTCTATCATCTCGGCCACAGCAAAAGCAGTCCACGTATAATGGGCAACGTACCACATATGGTAGTAGTGGAGCGCGGTCGCCTCTGTCAGCTGGGCAACAGCAAAGGCAGTCAACATATACTGGGTACAGTAACACATATGGCAACAAAGGAAGACAACCGCCTCTTTCAGCTCAGCCACAGCAAAGGCAGTCCACGTATACTGAGCAACGTAACACACATGGTAACAGCAGAACGCAATCGCCTCTGTCATCTGGGCCACAGCAAAATCATGCAACTTATATTGGTCAAAGAAAAAGCAATATAGCAGATTCGTCTTCGTCGGATCAGTCCCCGCAAAATTCATATTCACGCCAACAGCCTAATAATTAAATTCCTAAAAAATTCTTCCCCATGATCCTTTATGTCATTATGTCATCCGCAATTTGCCTTATTATTAATCACTGACACAATTTATTTTATAAACTTAAAGACACTAGAAAGAAGTCCATATTTTACATTAGTCAACTTTTGGAGATATGAGACATTCGTAATCTTAAATAATTCCACTTTGATTGTAGGGATTCAGTAACCTTAATGGTATTAGTGAAGTATTTATAAGACCTCAGTAATCTTACTTGGTTAGAAGGCCTATGTAATCTAACTTCATTACATTTATGACGATACTGATTTCTGGATTTTCATTTGAACACAATAATTGTCATGATATTTATGTTGAAAAATAGCTTACATGTATGCCTGGGACACAGTATGCGAATTTTATTCGCCTAAGTGCGGCCGAAGTATTCACCGCCAAAGTTACTCGGCCAATGTAGTGGATGCACAAGGCGAATGTCTGTGTCGGTTTCGTGGCGAATAGGCCGCCTGTATGTCTAAGGTACAGACACACTTGACAAAATTTGCTGACAGAGGTTTCGCCAGGATAATTCGCCGTAACAATTCGCCAAGTGTGTCCTAGGCATTATTGAACTGTTTGTTTTTATATAGCTTGCTTGACAAATCTGATATATTTTATAATAATTGTTTATGACTTATGTTTTATGGGGTTTGAGAGAGATCGTTCAGATTTGCTAATAAAGCTAAGACATGTAAATGAATAGCACTTACATTCAGGAGCAATCGTAACTAGGTGGCATTTGATTTAAGATTGTTCCATTGCCGCATTGTATTTTAGGTTGTTCACTGGGTACGGGTCTGGTAAGGCGTTCACTTTGATGTAAACACAAGATCCTTTGTTGTTCAGATTACCCTTGCTTTCCACTTTCGCGGTTTGATTTTTTTTTTTACTCATGTTTGATATTCCAGTTGCTATGTTTTGTGTATCGATGTTTTAACATTATAAAATTCATATTTTAAAGAAGCAACACCACTTTCAGGGTTGTCTTTTTTGCCGTTCTTTTAAATAATTTTTTTTAAAAAATGGGTATTTCAAAAATACTACCCATTGCTTTTCATGGCAATAGCTTGTTGATTTTGTTACATTTATTTCATATTCCAAGTATTATGTTTTGTAATTTTTGTAAACTTTGTAAATAATTCAATTATATTGTTACTACATTTATGTGCAAGAAGTACAACAGAGTTATGTCCCATTACGCTATTTAATTTCATGTTAAAGGACAATTTCGGTCATTGACGTTTGTTTATATGTTGTATTCGTCTAGTTTTAGATTAGTTTCAATACCTGAATCAGATATACCTGTCCTTTTATTTAGAACAGTAATTCCATAAAAAAAACTAGCAATGTTCTATATAAAACTGCACAATTCAAAGGCAATTATAATGTTAAACAATTCGGTTAAAATACTATTTATATATTTTCATCTGATCGTTTCGTATTTTCGAAATTGAAAATATCAAATAACGAAACGATATAGGATTTTGTGTTTTAATTATTTAAATTTAAATGAGATTATGATAATGTTTGTTTATTTGCTGTGAATAAAGCTTGTCAGTTTTTTTTTGTACATACACTTTTCATATATATAATTTGTGCAACTATAGTAATCAAAATGTGGATTATATACATGCATAATTATTAATTTAGGTTTTGTAAATAATTTTCAATTTTTTTTAAAATTTAAAGTTATGTATCAGTTTTTTTCTCATATTTGAAAAGATTTTCAATAATCTAAAGACATAATTAGAGATACACTATTACAATTTTTTTTATCAATAATGTCTTCAGTCAGATATTAATTTTAGAGTAAGGAAACACCAATATGATTTTCTGTTCTTCGGGAACACCTGTAAAAATAATTCGTCTTTATTTCTTGAAGAAAAAGACATACATGTGTAATTATAAACCAAAAGTGCTGTTCAAAATCAATTTTTAAGTTTTGGAATTTTAAACAAAATATCTTTTATGTGATTCAAGTGATTATATATCAAGACTACCAAAGAACAGAAAATCATATTGGTGGCCCAAAAACACACTCTCAGAATGGTTTAGGATTTAAGTAGGCCTATATATGAGGATTTCTTCATTTTGTAAATATGTATTAAATGCTTATTTCTGTGTACAAATATATAACTATGAACCCTATAATAATATTATAAGGTTTATATAATAAACTAACATTAGTTTTAAACTTTTAGAGGCGAGGGGGGGGGGGGGCATTGAATCCTATTTAGACTCGCTCCGAAGGCAGTCGAAGTGAGAATCCCTCATCTGCAACAATAATTTAAAAACCAAACGCAGTTGGTTGGACTGTTCAAAATCATTGACTTCCAAATTTTTAAGTTTTGAAATTTTGAACTGATCATCCTTCATGGCTATTTATTTTTGAAGACCCCGAAGAACATAAAATGAAATTGGTGTGGCCTTATGTGGTATTCTAATACACTTCGGGAGCACTCGGCAAACCTCGGCGGATTCCGTTATTCTATATCTAGATGTAGGGTACTGAAATCTGCTGGGGTTTGCCGAGTGACTACGGGAGGTATTCACACTTTTTCTTACTGTAAACCGATCTGTATTTACATTACATTCTCAAATTATCTCATATTACAATGTTCCCCATTTTTACTCTAATGTGGCTCGGAAATTACGCTATACGTCAATGTGTTGACTAGATGTTCCTGTTATGTATTGCATTGTATAGATTTATAATTTTATTATATTTCCTACTGTGTATAGAATCATTGAGCAATAAATAATTCAACATTCTGTAATCTGGTTTAATTGATGAGTGACTTACCTCCCTTGAATCGATTTCATTAACCTATCAGTTGTTCTGCTCCTAAACTGGGCTAAAGAAGATGGGCATACGTGTGCTATGAGGGAAATTTTGCCCGGGCAGCGGCACAACGGCCTACTCTTATATCGAATTCCAACTGACAAGGGATCTTTTACGTGCAGGCCAATGTGTACACGGGACCTCGTTTTTTCGTCCCATCCGAACGACTAGACACCTGTCCTTGTCAGGCCCTCCGTCCTGCATCACTGACAAGGGGAAACCATGCTGGAAAATCTGGATGAACTTTCTCGGCCAATGCAGGGATCGAACACCCGACCTCCAGGCTAGCGAGCCAGCGTCTTACCCACTTAGCCACGTGATCCCCTCATATGGAAATGAAATGGGGTTTAACATCCCAAAATATCCAAAGAAATGAAATGACATGAAATGGGGTATAACATCCTATACTGTTCTGTTCTGACTGCAGTGTGCCATGAGGGGAACTTTTCCAGGCCAGGGCACTACGGCCTAATGGCTACTCTAATTTCGTATTTCAACTTTTTTACGTGCATGCCATTTCTAAAAGCACTGTTTTAAACAGATAGAGAAATGGGGTTAAACGTCCACTCGACACAAACTAGTTTATTTCGGGACTAACATGTGGTTCAATTTTATTTTAAATCGCATGTTTGTAGGGCCTAGGCGTATTGAGGTTGGACTGGCAGGTAATTGAAGCTCACTACTTGACTCAATGACAGACCTTATGATGCAATGCTCACGCGTTAACAATTTGTTAACCCACACACACACCTCAGCAATTGGAGAAACAGGACCTCGATCTTTTCTTAACCATACAAATGACTCGGGGGCGCGGTTGTACATTAGCACTACAACGTATTTATGAATCGGACCTCGGTTTGGTGTCCAACCAGAACGATTAGACACTACTTTCTCAGAACTTCAGTGGGTATTTGCTCTTGAGAAATCACAGACATCTATTAGGCCATATAAAAAACATATTCCGATTCTTAGATAATCCATGTCAAGTAAAAAAGACTGCATATCCTGTGTTTATTTCAAAAAATAAAAGATAAAAACAGTTCATTTACTTATTTCGAGTAAATTTTTTACCCTGATTACAGGAAGCTACTATGTAAAAAGAAATTGAATTAATTCAAGTAGACAACCCTGATAAATGTTATGGATGATAATAAATGATACTGGAGAATTATATCCAGATAAATGTTATTGACAATAAAGAGAGAGAGAGAAATGGGGTTTAACTTCCACTCGACACAAACTAGGTCATTTCGGGACTAACATATGGTTTAATTTTTATTTCAATAATTCGCTTGCGCTTAGGGGTCTTTAGCAGTGGGAGGAAACTGGAGGACCCGGAGAAAACCCACGAGGATGGACTATTGACAATAATAAATGATACTGGATAATCATACACCAGTATAACCAACATGTTGAGATAAATGTGTCTTTATTTCAATAATTTGCTTGCGTGCGGTGTTCTTCAGCAGTGGGAGGAAAGCGGAGGACCCAGAAACGTATTAGCTAGGAAGCAAACCTACTGACAGTTGACCTACTGACAGACCTTATGATCTAAAGTGCATAGGTTAAACCATTTGGTCATCTAACCCTCCCTTAATATGAATTAATCAAAATCATATTCCCATTCCATCCCTATTTAATCTTTTAAAATAATAATCACTCACATACATTCATCTTTATAGACATGAAAACATATTTTCATTATATAAAAAATTCATACAAATAAACAATTTTATTAAAATATTATTACAGTTGAATTGATTATATTGTAATTGAAGCTATAATCAACATAATTGTTCCAATGATAGTTCTGTGTATTTTGACCAAAAATAAAAATGAAATGACCTTATTTTGTCAATGACCAAGATTCAATTCACTGTGCAGTCAAAGCAGGGTAAATAAAGGCTGTAACGAAGGAGACAGTAATAGAGTAGCTTACATTAAAACAATCAATGGAACACAACATAATTATTTCACATGTGTAAAAAGTGTCATGGTGTCATTCAATGAAAGAATATGGGTAATTATACTAATATAAAAAAAAGTCAATATTAGGCCATATAAAAAAATTATTCTGATTCTCAGATCATCATCCCACGTCACTTAAAAAGGATCACATCACATGTTTTTATTTCAAAAAATTAAAAATAAAAACAATCTCATTACTTAATTATCTCATGTAAATATATTTCCTCTGTTACAGGAAGATAAAATTTGAAGTGTAGCAACAAGCAACCCTGATAAATGTTACTGACAATCATGAATGACACTAGGGTAGATAATCCTACATTCCTATAATAAACAATATGATGAGATAAATGTGAAATGAAAATCCATTTAGCCCAGTAGTGACTTGATCCTTTGACAAAATAAAAACACAAAAATAAAAACCTCCCTCTTGCATCAGATTGTTTGGAAGGATTGTCTGAGAACTGGAATATTTTTTTGTAAAACCCTATTATACCTCTTATTATACCTATTATGGACAGGGTCATAACCCCCAAAATTTAAATATCTTAGAATTGATTGCAACTAAAACTGGAGGGTTTCACATGAAGGTCTATGAGATTTAATTACATGCAAATTGTATTTCTATGGTAAAGAAATAATATTGCATAGTTCTTATCTACAAGAATCATAATGAATCAATTGCAAATACAAAATTGTAAATGATTGAATATAGTAAATTCTAGCAAGGGATCACATAATTCATATTAAAAAGATAGGTTGCCAGACAACAAAACATACGCTCAAAGCAGCTAAATAATATATACATAGGGATGATGAATTCTGTCATTAGAGGGTTCACAATGTTCAACAAAGTAAAAAAAAAGGGCTTTTCTGATCTAACATACATGCTTTGACAATTTATCTATGTAGCCTCTCAGATCGCAGAATGAATATCTTTTAACAGTACCTACTTATGAACTTAAATCATTTGGACACAGAGCTTTCTCCTACAAAGTACCAACCCTATGAAACTCTTTTCCTTTAGGAATTAAGAATTCCAAGAGCTTGGAATCTTTCAAGTCACAATTAAAGCCATATCTATATACTTTATCATATTAACTTCTTCCAATATATGTGAAGAACAAACAATTATGCCATGGAATGATGGTATTATAAATACACATTATTATTATTATTATTATATTTATTATTATTTGGCCACCCAACCCCCCTTGTTTACAAAGAACAAATATGTGACAAGTTAGATAAAGAGAGGCCTTATAAGCTCTTTCACTTATGAGGCCCCTCCCAATCGCCCACCCTCACGACTAGATGAAGATAAAAGTGTTTGAGACACAATTGAGCAAAGTCGAGGATGACTGATGATGACACATGTGTAAGAAAGACTTGTCACAGTGTCAAAAATATAAAAGCCTGCCAAGCTTATAGGTAAATCCAGCACCGATTTAAGTAATTTTGTTTAAGTAATTTAAGTAAACAAATGTACATTATGCTGTTACGGATAATACTATTGGTATTTTGTTTGGTTATGAAAATAATCTGGATACATTTATATTAAATCGTATTGATCAGATTGTATTTCAACCATTGTATTAAGCCAATCGGATTAAATCACAGATCCTATTTCGTTTCGTTTTTTATAGTTTAAAATTTGTTTTTACTACACTAGGATCTGGAAGAGTTATTATATAAGCCTCATTCTGGTAAATGTGAGGGATTAGCCAATGAAATGGTCTGTTACGGCAAGTTCTTGACGTACTGTGCACAGAACTGTGGGTAAACCACTACAAACGTCAACGCTGGTTGATTAATCAATGGTTGATGTCATAGGGTCAAAAGTCGCTCGTATGACCCCTGACACAACCTTCGAGTACAACCGGTCAGATCTTCATGTAGTGTAGGCCATCGAAAATATAAAACAACAAAACAAAATATCTGTATTTTAATCAGATTGATTATGAGCTAAACTTTGAAATTGATGGAGGGAAAGTGGCACAAACTCTTTTAGACTAACAAATGTTAATATTTTATGTCCATGATTACCTTGACAATGGGTGGGAAGATAATTCAAATTGTAAAAATGTATAGTTTACAGGACACACATTTAGAGGACAGGAAGCGCAAGCACTTATTAACAGCTCAAATATGTGAATAAAAAATAAATTATTTATTACAAAACCATTGGTATTATATCGAGCTAGTCATTACATTGTCCGGGCTGTCCATTGACTGATCTGATTCTGTTGGTTTTCTAAAGTGTAGTCGTTTTCTAGCCTGATTTCTTAATGCCGAGTTTAAACCGGATGCTCCCCACATCCATACAACTTCAGGGATCAGATTTGCTATCCAGGACTGAAATGAGAGAAATGTGAAAGAGCTTCAATTAATTATTATTGCAATGAGGTATAAATTCAGTTATCTTGATTAATTATTACAATGAGGTGTAAATTCAGTTATCTCGATTAGTTATTACAGAGGTGTAAATTGAGTTATCTCAATTAGTTATTAAAATGAGGTGTAAATTCAGTTATCTCGATTAGTTATTACAATGAGGTGTAAATTCAGTTATCTCGATTAGTTATTAAAATGAGGTGTAAATTCAGTTATCTCGAAGCCAAATGTATAGTCTATCAGTTCTGAGTTGATACGAGTGAACTACAGAGAACGAGGGACTTGATGCTATTAATATTTAGACATATTTTTCTATGGTCGCCTGTTTGTGACTAATTTGGGATGCCTGACTTGAGACTTCAATTAATATAATATACACTGTACCTGAGTTAATTAGCAGACTAATAGTATATATATTTATAGTGGCATTAAAAGAGATTATGGGAGATTAGATAAAGAGTTAACTGTTCTCGCTATATTAGTTAAAAAATAGATAACATAAATAGATAATAGAATATGTTAAAAATTAAAGATATTAGCTTTTTAATTTTGAGACTAGCCTCGATCATCATTACTAAAGTCGGTATGATAAAAAACATAGTCTTGATTATCCATTTTTGGATTTAATCATCAATGAGCGCTGAGTAGCAGATCAGATTCAAATCTAGTGAAAATCTGACACATAAGATGGTTTGGAGAAGTTAATTAATGTCTAATTAATAGTTTATATAACGTTTCAAGCCCAAAGAAAGCCCTGCAATAGGCAGATTTAGCTCTTGCATAATGTATGTTTAATCAGAGTTAAGATAAAACATATTGCCATTTTGGACTTGTGACGCTTAAGTAAGTCATAATTTCTTTGGTAGACGGTGTTTTACAAGTACATTTTAATTTGAAAATGAAATATTTAGTTATTTGAGATTTGACCCACACCACACTTATAATGTAAAAGATATATATATGCACTTACCAGAATAGCATGTGGCCAGTAACCTGTAGAAATGGGGACCCGCCCCAATGTTTTTACAGCATTCCTGGCATAAATACTAGCCGATGGTATCCATAAATTAGGATTTGATAACGTTTCACTGTAGTCAGTCATTTTAGTAGCCACATAAAAAGGTTTTAAACATTGGATAACCACACCTTTATGTCTGTACTCGTATTGCAGGGCTTTCGTTAAATAATCCAAATAACTCTGCAAATAATTAGAAAAAAAATCAGACACAAATGTTATATAATTAGCTCATTCAAATCATAAGGTCTAGTTAATCTAAATGAAATGGTTTAATGTCTTATTTTTCTGCACCATCTTTATTTATTAAAAGTTGTATCTAGTTGTTTGGATGGGACAGAAAACCAAGTTCCTGTATATACCACTACATAGCGTATTCCCATATAATAATAAGTAAATGGGAATACGCTATGTCATGTGCTGAGAAACACTTTGCTACAACCTACTCTTATTTCCATTTCAGGGGATCTTTAACATGCTCTCAATGGTATATACAGGAACTTGGTTTTCTGTCCCATCCGAACAACTAATACAACTTTTGATAAATAAAGATGGTCAAATTAGAAAATACTTCTTTCAGTGATGAAATGAAAATCGATAATAAAAGATAACAGTGGAACATTTTTAAAAAGCGCACATGAGAGTACCATCATTGAATCTTTGCATTTAATAAACTTAGTGAATGACATCCATTAAGTTGTCTGTATCACACACACCCACTGGTTGGATTTAAAAACGAGTTAATGCAAACTATTGATGTTTGTGTTGTTACCTTAGTAGCTGCATAAACTGTCATTTGTGGAGTTGTTTTAGTACAGGCACCAGATGAAACCATAACAATAGCTCCTCGTCCCCTATAATACAAATAATGGTGTTAGATTGAAAGGAACTGAAATTTAAAGTCCTACTGTTTTGCATCGACCAGGCTAATGAAGATAGAATAATAGTTACTGGGTAATTTATAACACAAATAGTTTCATATTATAAGGTGTAAATATAATTAAATGGGATTTAACGTCCTAGTTCTCTTCAAAAACCAGGCCAGGATAATGACGATGGACATACATCACTCAGTGTGCTATAGAGGAAATTTTTGCCCAGACAGCTGACAATTGACATACATCACACAGTGTGCTATAGAGGAAATTTCGCCCAGACATTTGATGATGGCCATGTATCACGCAGTGTGCTACAGAGGAAATTTTGCCCAGGCAGCTGACAATGGCCACGCAGCGTGTTATGGAGGAAATTTTGCCCAGACTGTTGATGATCGCCATGCATCATGCTGTGTGCTATAGAGGAAATTTTGCCCAGACAGCTGACAACAGCTATGCTTTTCCTTTCCAGGACCACTGACATTGGGAAACCAGGCTGGAAAATGTCAAGAGAATTTCTAGGCCAACACAAGAATCTAACCTGGGTCTCCTCGCTACTGAGCCAGCGTTGAGCCACTGTCTGGTTTAGAAGAAGTACATATTTATTTATCACTTATATTCTATACCTTTACAAAAAAAAAATGGCACACTATGTGGTCAGCACCTATTAACGATTCTTAATGTGATGGCAGACAGATAAAATATAGATATATTAAACCTCTTAGGATCACCCCCCGACATATATATACTCAGCACCAAATATGTATTTTCATGAATAACTGCTTAAAGGGAGTGAAATATCAATGTTTGTTAGTTGCATCGTGAGCCATACTCCTCGCAGTGTTTTGTTTAATTAGAGCTATTCCCACTGAACACTGCTTTAATGGAAGCAAATTTCTGTTCCAAATTATGACTGGTCAATAGTCCGATTAACAACCAATAGCTAACTGCGTAACAATATGATTACGCTTTAAACAAAGCTCCAAATTGGACCAAATATGTTTATTACATAACATTACGTCACGACCCACGATTTTATTATTCCCAATTAACCAGTGCATAGCAGAATATTGTAGAAATATTAATTCCGTGACAAACGAGGCTATCGACACAGATACAATGTAAACAATACTGTATGTAGACGAACAAGACTTTCGCCATTTTTAATACCTTAAATCACTGTCCAAAGTTTCAGGGAAGACCCCAGATTAAACTGTCAGAAGAATAGACACACTCCCTCAAAAGCTCAAGTATCAAAAGCCAATCCAGCAATGGGCAGAGAGGGATTTCTCAGGCCATTGCTTCAGGAATATGATCGCGAGCAAACATCGATAAATTTGTCCATCGCTGAAAAATCTTTAATACAAATTTTGTAAACGTGTCATTTTGTACCAAGTTACCAACATTATATTGTCTACTGATAATATTTGTCCATTTTGTGAAGAAAATCCATTAATACTTTTTATTTTATAAAATATCCAAGTTGGAGGATGTAACCTGCTCAAGGGAATTTCTTGTCTTTTTTAGGGTTTTGACACTGCGTAGCTTGTGTGAAACACTATTGTTTTTGTTCGGATTATTATTCTTATTATTATTATTTTTCCATTTGAGTATATCTCAGAAAATACTTATCGGATCGATTCGATGTCTTTGGTTTTACTGGGAAAGTGGGTTTGACTTAAATTTTAAAGCTATTTCTAACGTTCTGCGACAATGCGAAATGTCCGAAATCACCAAAGTTGTCGTTTTTCGAAATTTTGCCTTAATGTTATCAATAATTGTCGGATTGTAATATTTGATACATTTTGACATAGCCGGAAACAATGCACATAGCAACAGTTCTTTAGATTTTTTATTTTCGACGAATCTTCGGAGATATTAGGCGCCAAATTTTGAAAATTTAAATTTTTACGAAAAACTTTTTTATTAGGCAATGAATATTTTTATGTGGTATTTTACCTAGGGTTAAAGAGTCATCTGATTTGACCAAAAATTGCAACATTTTTTGTCACCGTATATTTCCTTGGCCCCCATTGGCTAATTTAGTTTTTCAGTCCTGGATTAATTATTTATTGTTTGATTTGTATAAAACAAAGTTCATATGCTGGTGGTCCTAAATGTCATTCTTTTTGTTACCGGTAAAGATGCCTTTCGGCAACGGAAGTGACGTAAATTTAGCAAAAACTGTAATTTTGACAGTTCGGTACCACTTTTTGAAAGCAAATATTATTTTTTTCAAATCTGGTATGACTGAAAGGGTGTGCCCTGTAAAGGCGCCGAAATCTTTGCGCTCAGTTTTTTAAATTTTTATTTCGTTTCCGGATCATTTCGATTTAAAGGTGAAAAAATGAGCTATTCACAACCCATTCAGGCTTTTCATATTTTAAAATATTTCTTCACAACTTTCATAAACTAGTAGCAATAATCCATATGAAGAGAATGTATGTGAAAATTAGTTTGTAATATGAGCAGTTGCCGAGAAATGGGCAAATTTGCATGAGTCACTTTTTATGCTAGTTTGCCTGTAAAAGAGTCAATTATTATTCGATTTTCATAAAAGTGACACCATTTGATGCGTAATGTCAATTTTAACTAGGTCAAACCAATTTAACATTTTCAATGTCACCGTAAATGACGTAATTTGGGCAAAAATTGTATTTATAGCCTTCAAAACCAGTAATTTATTCAAATGAGTCGTATTTCTTATTTGTTTAAAATTTTGATATTTGATTCCAATCAACTAATAGAATGACCCCATACGATCATATAGATATCACAAAATGGTTTCTTACTTGTTCAGTTGCGGAGAAATAGACGATTTACAACAGGTAACTTTTCAAGGTTTTTGGTCCATAAAAGTGTCAATTATTATTCGATTTTCATAAAATTTCCAGTGTGTGATACCTAATGCCATTTACGATTTCACAGAAGTAATTTAACACTTTTACTGTCACTGAAAGTAACAGCATTTTGGCAAAAACTGTATTTTAGCCTTCAAAACAGATATTTTATTCAAATGAGTCTGATTTGTATTGTTTTTAAAATTATGATATTTGATTCCAATCAACAAATAGATTGAACCCACACGTTTATTAAGATACCAAAACATGGTTTCTAACTTGTACGGTTGCAGAGAAATAGACGATTTTCTACAAGTCACTTTTCAAGGTTTTTGGTCTATGAAAGTGGCAATTATTATTCGATTTACATAAAATTTTCACCATGTGATGCTGTATGCCATTTCTGATGTCATAAAACAAATTTAACATTTTCGTTATCACCGGAAGTAATGTAATTTTGTCAGGATTACTTACATGTAACAAATGTATACAATGAATTGATATTGCTAGATTTGGTTGATTCTGCGTACATTTTAATTGATGTGTGCAATGCTTATGTAAACCTGTACCGGAAGTGACATATGTTCAAGGGTAACGGGGCACCGGTGAAACCCGTCATTACTGTGTCGCAGTTCTAGTTCATCTTATAATTATAACAACTTACCTTTTAAGCATGTCAGGTAATATCATATGGGTCATCTGTAATACAAATAATTTATACATTAATTAAACACATAATTGGCATCATCAGGAAACAAAAAGAAGAGGGGTTAGAATAAGACCATTTTAAACCATGATAAATTACAACCTAGGCGGGTTCTGGATTCTAAATTGTCAGCCCACAATGTTCTGAATTGACAGAATTGCAATTGAGTATCACAGACTTGAGGTGTTATGATAAGACCATTTTAAACCATGATAAATTACAACCTAGGTGGGTTCTGGATTCTAAATTGTCAGCCCACAATGTTCTGAATTGACAGCATTACACAGACTTGAGTATTGTCACGATTCTGCCAGTTCCGAAAAAAAACAAATGAGGGGTAAGCATAATCCCAATGTACAAGAAGGTCTCTCGTGTGTGTTCAATTGACACTTTTCGAAATATTGAGAGAACTCAATTTCTGAATGTTCAATCAAATCTTCCCATAATCTTGTACTAGTCTTGGTACTGAATTTACACATGGGTTATCTATAATTCTACACAGTAAAAATACTGATTTCAGTGTATTTAAATGATTGATCAATTGATGTATTTAGACTGTTTATTAACAAACTATCATCAGAGAGTAGAGACTAATTCAGGCCATTATTTTTTTGATTTTCAAATTTGAAATGAAATGAAATTGGGTTTAACGTCCTACTGTTTTGCTCCGAATTGGACTAATGAAAATGGGCATACGCCATACAGTGTGCTATGAGGGAAATTTTGCCCGGACAGCGGCACTACGGCCTACTCTTATATCGAATTCCAACTGTCAAGGGATCTTTTACGTGCACGCCAATGTGTACACGGGACCTCGGTTTTTCGTCCCATTCGAATGACTAGCCAGCTGTCCTTGTCAGGCCCTCTGTCCTGCATCACTGACAAGGGGGAAAACTGCCGGAAAATCTGGATGAACTTTCTCCGCCAATGCAGGAATCGAACACCCGACCTCCAGGCCAGTGTCTTACCCACTTAGCCACCGTGACCCCCTATCAAATTTGAAAAGAGACCTTGAAAATGCAATACATACAACATCTGGTATTATATATAAATGACGACAAAACCCCAAGAAAAAATAAAATGGACAAAAATGTAGGTCGATTTGATGATAATTTGACAAAAGACACTGACTTACCATTGTAGCTGTTGTACAATTAACATTTATTAATTCTATTAGTTTCTGAAATTATATAAAAACTTCTAGTTTAATTTCTGTCTTAACATACAAAACTCAACAAAGACGTGTTGTCATTTCTCACAAGACAAATCCATAAAAATTGTATATTAGAGAGAGAGATGGGGTTAACTTCCACTCGACATAAACTAGGTCATTTCGGGACTATCACATGATTCAATTTTATTTCAATAATTTGCTTGTGAGTAGGGGTCTTTAGCAGTGGGAGGAAACCAGAGGACCTGGAGAAAACCCACAAGGTTGGTGAGACGACCCTACTCCTTGTCACGTACAACCAGGGAATCGAAACCACGCCAGTTGACTCAATGACAGATCTCATGATACAGCGTGCATGTCCTAACCATTCGACCATCCAACCCCCCCATACACCACAGTGACCATTAGATAGAACCCAAATACATTTGTCATGAATGTAATGTTATATTTTATTTTAACTGTAGTACATGTATAAATATGACCCAGTGGGACCACAGTAACTTAGCGAGGCAAATGTAGACACAATTTCTTCAAAGAATACAAATCTATTTTGAGAAATTATTATACACCTGACAAACAATGACCATTGTTCACTACTGAACCAAAAATATAAATGTTAACATATTTACTAATCTTGTTAAAAATATTTTCATGCAAGTTATAAAACCTGAGTTACTTCCCATTAAATGATTTGTTATAAATCAAATAATTCAGCAACTCCTTACGTTAATTGCTATATTCTTTTATTTTTTTTTTAGAATAGATTATATACTATTCAAAAAAAGTAGGGGATATTTGATTTTGGGGGCATAATACTAAAATATGCAAATGACTACGAAAAAAGTCACTATAGAACCTAACAGAAGAAACATTTCCAGTTACATGTGACGCCCAAACGCACCAATAGCTACCGCATGGAATGCAGGTGATGCTTGGGATCATCATGGGGGTCCAACCCAAGATTTGCACGACTCTGACTTTGAATGTTACAGTCATTGTGGCATTGAATTCCAGGGTAGAAACATCAGTTTAATTGTTTTAGTGACCAGAAAACATATTTTGATATGCGTCGGCTTACCCAAAATGAAAGGTTACGTGCCCTTGGCATGCTACAGATCGGCACAACACAGGCGGTTGTGGCGCGGACGATGAATGTTTCTCAGTCTGTCATAAGCAAGCTATGGTCCAGATACCGTGATACACAATCTGTACAGGACAGACCACGCTCAGGTCGACCAAGGGCGACAACTCAAGCCCAGGATCGATTTATCCGTACCTTGGCCTTGAGAAATCGTGTCATCACAGCAAATCAGATCAGCGCTCGTCTTCAAACAGACACTGGTGTGAGAGTGAGTGGCCAGACGATTCGGAATCGACTGCATAGGGGTCACCTTCGCGCCCGACGTCCTCGCGTGATCCCTTGTTTGAGAGATCATCACATTCAGGCAAGACGTCGATGGTGTAGGGATCGTCAACACAGACGTAGGAGGGTGTGGCGTCGTCGAAACGAGCGCTTCCAAGACGTTAACGTCATCAGACATGATCGATTTGGGGGTGGTTCTGTTATGGTGTGGGGAGGCATCACTGTTGCTGGAAGAACGGCTTTACATGTTGTTGCAGGGCGTGTTACAGGCCAGTACTACCGGGACAACATCTTGGCAGTCCATGTTGTGCAGAGGTTACGTCAACGTCAACAACGTCCTGCCAATGTCCAAGAACTTGCTGCTGCGTTGCAACAGGAATGGGACAATCTGGACCAAAATGACCTTAGACGTCTCATTAGGAGTATGCCACGTCGGATCAATGCTTGTTTGGCAAACAGAGGAGGATTTACCCGTTACTGACTTGGTTGTGATGCTGTGGTAACTTTGCTGTTTGACCCCGGGTATCATTTTACCCTTATAATGGTCAGTCTGTGCCTTACTTAGTCTAACGATCATTTGGAATAAATCGATGAATGTGAACTTCATTTCATTTTGTCATTTGTTTCTTCGTCAGTTTCATTATGTGACTTTAATAACACTTAAAAATCAAATATCCCCTACTTTTTTTGAATAGTATATTCATGTATACCGTAAACACCGACATATAATACACACTTCTTCCCCTGGCCAGTTCCCCCCCCATTGGGACTAGAGGTGTGTGTTATTGAAGGGAATAAATGTACAAAAGAACCTGCAGAATTTTATCCATGGATCACTCTTCCACATGTGCATCAGTTGTGAACAGGGCTTGTTTTTTTTGACACATCCTAACGAATTATAGCCCACAGGTATATCCACACAACTAATGTGATCAAGAAATTGGTCATTAATTACTACAGGCAGAAGCATTACCTTTTCTGGAACATCCAAAAAATACTCTGGAAATTCATACATTATGCCAACATTATTTACTACAAATAAACAAAAGACCCATGTAGCTAAATATTTATGAATATATAGTTGTCTCAGCATTTCTTATATTTTGTAAACATTAGTTTGTCTTGGACTATATTAACACATATCATAAAGTCGGCGATTTTTTTTCAACAAAGTGTATATGCAGATGTTAGCCAAAATCTATATATTGTCTTTTTATCATGCCAAACTTTTATAAATATAATTTATTATACCAGGCGCACATAAATATAGTTTTTTTTATGCCAGGCGCTTACAGATATATACTCAGCCAAATTAAAAACTTGACACTCAGGATTTTTGGGACTAGATTTTTAATATTTGGTTTAAGGCAACTATTTTAGTGTTATGTTGTGCACAGACGACCTTGACATCAACAGAAAGCAAGAATACGTCTCGCCGAAAGTCCTTGACATTGATAACGTTCGTGATGTCACAGTACCCCCCAAAATAAAAAACCACAGAACAATCGGAATAAAGTGTTTAGTAACGGTTGTGGCCTCCTCTAGCGTCTCGTACTGCCACACAACGTCTTCTCATGGATCTCAGAACATTAATAAACACTACCCGAGGAAGACGTCGCCACTGCTCAGCAAGAGCATGTTGAAGGTCCTGCAACGTCAGTGGTGGATTCACTTGCTGACGAAGACGTCGACCCAGTTCGTCCCAGATGTGTTCAATAGGATTAAGGTCGGGGCTAAGCGACGGCCAATCCAGGACTTGGACACCGGCATTTCTTTAAAAATTCTGGGTAGCAATTGCTGTATGGGGCCGAGCATTGTCTTGTTGAAACGTTAGTCCAGGCCCATGTCTCTGCATAAACGGAAGAAGAACAGGTTGCAAAATCTGATCCCTGTACTGGTTAGTATTTAAGTTCCCTTGGACAACAACAAGCGGAGAACGTCCATGTGCACAAAAAGAACCCAAACCATGACGCTGCCGCCACCAAATCGGTCAACTTCTCTGACGCATACTTGAGCGTAACGTTCACCCCGTCTGCGGTACACTCAGACCCTGCCATCGGCAAATCTCAAAGTGAATCGAGATTCGTCACTAAAGACAACCGAATTCCACTGTCTTTGAGTAAATCTTATGTGTCTTGTGGCCCACACAAGTCGGTTAAAGCGATGAAGAGGTGTCAATTTTGGTCCATTATAGGGCCTCCGAGCTCGAAGACCAGCAGTCTGCAAGCGATTTCGAACAGTTTGTGCAGTTACCCTTCCACCAAACATCTCTCTACTTGTGGAGGCTGCAGTGAAAAATCTGTTTCTAAGGAGACGTAATCGTATTGCTTGATCTTCCTGGAGTGACGCCACACGTGGCGCTCCCACCCTTGGGCGGTCGGCAATAGTTCCAGTTTGAAGCACTCTCATTCTAAGATTAATTATTGTCTGGCGTGAACAATTAAAGGCTCTTGCAACAGTGACCACAGACTGACCAGCATAGAGCCTACCTATAGCACGTAGACGTTATACATTTGAAAGTCTCGGCATTTTCTAACAAAAATGAAAATAACAATTTTAATTTGTTTTTCCAGTTCAAGTTACGTGTTCAGTTTAAGCAAACTTGCATCGATTGACCTCACGAGTTTGTGTTTGCACGTGTTTTTCAGGTTTTTCATCGTTATATGCTCAAAAGTCTCGTGATCCACGTGACTTTACAATTTTATGAAATTAAAGGCTTCTTACTACTTACTATCGTTAGAAACACTTTAAAATTTATTTGACTTACCAGAAAAAAAAATTTGTTGAAATTCATCAGTGTCAAGTTTTTAATTTGGCTGAGTATAGTTTATTATGCTAGACATTTATAAATATAATTTGCTAAGCCAGACATTTATAAATATAATTTATTATGACAGATATTTATAAATATAATTTATTTGGACAGATATTTAAAAGTATCATTTATTATGACAGATATTTATAAATATCATTTATTATGACAGATATTTATAAATATCATTTATTACGACAGATATTTAAATTAATATAATTAAGCCAGACACTACAAATATAATTTTCTGAGCCAGACATAATCAAGCATGTCCAATTTCAAATATACACTAGATTTCAATTTAAAAGTTTTACCTAAAATTCCTATTTCTTTATCATCTAATACTTCACGGATTTTTTCATAAACACCTTCTGTTTTGGCAAAATCTACAGCTATTGTACACGTCTGAACATCAAATAGACGACCTGCAATAGATTGCTATGTTACATCTATCTATTCATCAATGAAAGTGAAAGCTAACCTTTTGTCGTAAAATTAAATAAAAGACAAAAATTAATTCATTAATACCTTTGTCTCCCAAAGCATTTAATTATAAGTTAAGGAAAGCTCATATTGCTGGGCATTAAATCTTGAAATAAATTACTAAATAGAAACAGAACTAACGAATTTCTTTTTCTGCATTATATAGACGTTTCTGTCCTCGACTAATAAGAATAATATTCATTCCTCGACTTGCTAATTCCTGGGCATAAGCTCTTCCAATACCATCACTACCGCCAGTTACCACTGAAAATATAAATAAAATAGACCCCACTCAAAGCGAAATGAAAAAAAATAATAGGTGGATTCAGTAAGGAAATAAATTTCACATGCTTGATATCAGTAGGATCTTGGTTTGAAAAATGTCAGTTTTAGGATTTTAATAAATATGGGGGGAAACCCTGTTACCACTTGCATCAATCAAATGAAATATCAGTAGTTCTACAGAGAATCTCACTACATATCTAACAAAATTTTGATCCACAGAAACCATATTGTAGCTGGTTCAGAAATAAAATTGGTAATTTCGGTGCATTTCATGACAACATGCAAATCAAACGGAATAAATGACCAAACTTTTCTGCAACCAATTGCCTCTTATCTTACTTTGCAACTGTCATGGGATCTTTACTGTGCTGTCAATGGCATAATCCTGTCGCTCAGGACTTTTTCTGAATTCGTCCATGGCCATTTTTATTTTAATGATTTATTAAGGGTTTAAACTGTTTTACTATTTGGTTATATTTTGTAAATACCCCATTTGATGGCACCCCAGTAAAGGAGAGGAATGCAGAGGGTCAGTCGGGGCGGACGTTGGGTCAACATTTAATTTAAAGTTCATTCTAGAAATTAAAAAAGGGAAGTAACTCCATTTAAGAATGCAAAATAAAACCAGCTGTAAGTTTACTAGAGATAATGAATGGGTTGATAAGACTTATAACTGCATGGGTTTAATCATCCATCTGTTTTCTACAAAATATTGCATATTACTTATTACAGTAAATAAGTCATATACATGTATACATTTTAAAACAATATGACGAAATATGTTTACCTGCCCAAATTCCAAACTGAACACGAAAATTGCGCTTCTCGTGTAATTGCGATAACAGATTGTCCGTGACGCCATTAATAATATAATGGGAAATACTATAAGCCTTTTTAAGTGCATAATATGTCCCTATTAAAGCTAAACCATCCCTGTAGCACGAGAAAACAGCTGATATTTCCTTGAAGAGGAAATGAAAACTATCAATCGACGCCATGATTGATGACTTTCCTACCTCCTTTGATAAATTATCATAGACGCGATCATACTAGTACATTTTCAGTTTTCGGGCTATTTTTTCTGATTAGATGAAATGAAATGACATGGGGTTTAACGTCCTACTGTTCTGCTCCTATACTGGGCTAATGAAGACCAGGAGCAGAACAGTAGGACGTTAAACCCCATGTCATTTCATTTCATTTAATCAGAAAAAAATAAGCCATATGGTTGATTTGTGGGGCCCATAATTGCTATTTATAATTATGTATGAGTATGTATGAGTAATTAAATCATTAAAATTAATGGCCGAACCGTTCTGATTTACTTAAAATCAGAGCCATCGAGGGTTGAGTTTGGTCTTGTCATGTTAATAAATGTCTAATTAATAATTTATATAACATGTCATTTAAGGCCCATAGAAAGACCCGCAATAGGCAGATTTACCTCTTAAATAATGCCTGTTTAATGGAGCTAAATCGCTAACATTTTGGACCTAGAAATTGACAAAAGTGGGTCGCAACGCATATAATACTGTAATATGAATGTATATAAACTGATTTACATTCAATGGTTTCCGTTTTTACTCCAATTTGAAATCAGTTATGTTCGGCGAAATAAGCCAGCAGTCTCAAGCGAGTGCAAATTTCTAGCGTCTGGTTATTCCAGTCTACATACGCCGTTTGATATGGTGCAATGTGTCTAGCCTCGTCCCTCGAGTCTCTTGATACAACTGGGGCTGAAGCGCATTATGGTACACGATTCGTGTACCAATGGTAAAATGTTTATTTTGTCTTAAATATTGGATATCAAAAGCCCATCTTTTCCCGGTAATATCACAACATGAATGTTGGTGTAATTTGACAAATAAATCGTGTTTTCAATGTTGAAGATTTTTGATGATATTGAGTTAGAGACTTAGCTCCTTTAATTATAATTGACAAAGTTGTTTTCTATAGCTACAGATACACAGTGACAGGAATACCCTTTAATACCTATATTAATTGTGTCCAGTCTATTCCAAATTTTAGCTTTATTTCTTCCCACTTGTTGCTAAATCATGTCATATTTACTATCAGCTCGAAGATAGCTCCATATATTCTTTTTTTTTTAAGTTGCCTTACCAGTCGCCACAATATCTGTTCAAATCATTGATTTTTTTAGTCCGATATTGTCAAATTTAAGACAAGGTAGTTATCGTTTGAAATATCTCGGTAATCATTAGGGTTTATTGATTTCCAAATTAAAGACAAAATACACACCCTTGTCACATATCCCATCGAAGAAGGAATTTTGTTGGAGATGTCATTACTGAAATTAATTTATAGAAACCCTTTTTAATACGAGAGACACCAGGGGTGCGTTATACTGGGTAGCTACCGTGTTAAATCTATATATCAAAAACATAAATTACTGTTGAATTCACCTGAAATTTTGACGCACCACCAGGGATGGCCCGATAAAGTAAGGGGTCAAAAATTCCTTCCTACCAGTACTGTGTGTGCGTGTGTATTCGAGATAGGGTGGGGCGGGGTCTTTCTTAATAATAATAAAAATATAATTATAAAAGATACAGTTCTAAATGTCTAATAATATGTTAGTAGAACATTTTGTCTGGACACGGAAAACACTTTTAGAATTTTATTTAAATGAACTACACGTCATGCTCGATCTCAGCTATTTGTCCGGTTTAAACGACGAAAGGGGTGGATAGAGTAATGCATGCAGCTCAACTAATTACTATAATTAAAAGCGTGAATTAGAATTAAAATTTGGTACCTTTCAATCAATATTGATGTAATTGTTATCATGCCGTGAAAATAAATGATCCCAATATCCAATTTTTAAGACGCAGTGAACATTCTGAAATCACTCCACGGGTCGTGTAGGCTAAGGTTTCGGACGCCCTTTGTAATGAACAAAGCAAAACTTATCCCACAAGACAATGTGGAAATAATTAGTAACGAGTGATTTACAAACGACAAAATAACAATAAAAAAAAACCGTGTAGAATGGACTACCGTTCAATTTCACGGAACATAATTGATTATAAATAACAATCAGTTTGTTTTTAAATTGTATATAAATCACTTTATATACATTCATATTATATTCATTTTCGTCTAGAGTGTAACGCTTCGATCTCTGGTTGGTCGGTCACCTCTGGCTTGCGGTTGTGGTTTCGGTCCCTATAGTGTAACGGTTGTGGCTTGGAGATAGGGGCCCTTTCTCAACCTTGTGGGTTTACTCCGGTTCCTCCCACAGAAAAGACCCCTGCTGTGCATGCTCTTAAGAAAATAAAAATGAAAAAATAAGACTTGTCTGCGATATCACCTTCGGTGGAAGCGGACGTTAAACACTAAGAACAACAAAGAGCCATCACCCGTTAATGACAGGTAAATTCGTTACTGTATACGCATGATCAACCTACTCGAATGAAAGGGTTTTTTTTTCCTACGTTAGTTTGATAAGTGTTTAGTATGGTGGCTGATTGGTATGTCGTTATGTCGTGATGTCGCCCTTCGTAAATCGACAGCCCGAACCCACCATCACGACATTTGTACCCGACACCACGACAAGCCGACATCATGACATCACGACATTTTAACCCGACATGACGACTATACGTTATCCCTTGTCATGCCCCCCCCCCCCCTCGTCCTTGATCACTGTCAAAGAGGAACCACTCCCGAAAAGGGGTTTAATGTCCTACTTTTCTGGGAGTCACGGTAACTCAGTGAGCAAGACGTTGGCTCGCGAACGTTGAGGTCCAGTGTTCGATCCCTGCGTTGGCCGCGAAAGCTCATCTGGCGAGGGATAACGTATAGTCTTTTGGATGGGACAAAAAATCGATGTTCCGTGTACATATAAGCTGGCACGTAAAAGACCCCCTGACAGTTGGAATTCAATATATAAGAGTAGGCCGTAGCGCCGCTATCCGGGCAAAGTTTCCCTCACAGTACACTATTTAGCATATGCCCATCTTCATTAGCTCAGTCAGAGCAGAAGACAGAAGAGTAAACCCAATTTCATTTCATTCAATTTTCCTACTTTTCTGCGCCAATCGTGCCATTGAAGGAATGTTTTATGTGCACGCCAATATGTATAAAGGAGATTGTTTTTTTTTTGTCCTATCTACACAACTAGATACTGTTCTTTGTCCGCCCCTTTGCCCTGCACTACCGACAGGGAGAAACCACACTGCAAAATCCCGGGGAACTTTCTTGACCAACACCAGATTTCCGATAACCCGACACCACCACAACCCGGCATCACGACAATACGACATTTTTACGGGTTAAAATGTCGTGATGTCGTGGTGTCGGGTTAAAATATCATGATGTCGAGTTGCCGCGTTGTCGCCTTATGAAGGGCGACACCACGACATCACGACATGATACCAACAAGCCACCATAGTTTTCGTTTGTTTTTCTCGGGGTTTATTTGTGGAGGGAGAAGGGAAATGATATTCAAACAATACATTAACTTATATACAATATGAAAAGATCACAAAACCAATAGTATAGCTTTAATAATTTGACGTCACTGCTCATTGTACACACTAAGTAGGGAAGGAACACACTGATCCGCAGTGAATATTTGCTCGGCCGCGACAATACGAGACTCGTAATTCTCTGTGAAACAGATTGGGGAAGGAAGTGCCACAACTTCCTAGGTAGTGCCAGAACCTATTAAACGTACGAAAAGCCCACACAAATCTTACAAATAGTTGGGGTTTTCTGGTATTGCGAGGAAATCCAATTACAGTAATCAGCACACCCTTCGAAAAACTTAACAAAGTGTCTATATTTAATTATATGAAATGTAATGGGTTTAACGTCCTACTGTTCTGTGCCCCACCGAGCTAATGAAGTCGGTATATTTAATTATAACCCATTATATTAATAAGTAATGTTTGGTGTCATAAGATCTTTACTCTTATTTGTATTCACACCTCGTACAACTTCTTTAATCTCGTTTATTTAGTAAAAAAAAATATATATTTAAAAAATGGTTACCTCTTGTGAAATGAAATGAGGTTTGACATCCTACGTACTTTTCTGCACTCGTCAGTGGGTCATCTTAAAAGTCGAGTGGTCTAACCTGTGCGCTTTAGATAAACAAGGTCTGTCGTTGAGTCAAGGTACCTCGTATGGTTCTCTCATTCCGCCAACACTACTAAGAATCACCACGTGCGAGATAATTATTGATATAAATTTCTACCATAATTATATCTGTCCTGAAATGACCTATTTTGTGTCGTCGAGTGGACGTTAAACCCCGTGTCTCCCTCCTTCTCTCCCTTATATACCAAAAACCATAATTAAATACGACCAATTTCTTATTAGTAAAAGAAACAAACAACTTTTAGTACATATTCTCATCAAGATATTTGAAAGATTTTTTTAAGACATATACCCTGGAATAATAATTATACACCCACGTCCGTCCGTCTGTCTGTCCGTCACACTTTTTGGGGATACAATAACTCTGCCCCTAATCGATCTAGAGTTTTCAAACATGATGTAGGTCTTTTTTAGGTGACAGCCTTGACTGAAGCCTTGACTGAGTTCGATGATGAGCAATTTCTGCTTAGGCTAAGCAGAGGTACGCAATTTGATTGGTCGATGCTTTGGGACACGATAACGTGCTATAGTCAGTGATGAAACTTGGTGTATAGTTTCATTACATCAATTCCATGACTAAGTTTAATAAGGAGCCATTTCGGCTCAGGTTAAGCAGAGTGAGAAACAATTTGATTGGTCGAGACTTTGGAGCTCGACAACTTTTATTCCATCAGCACCTTGATTAAGTTCAATAATGAACACTTTCTGCATCGATGTTTTGGGACATGATAACCTTGATTCCAACTGAGTTTCATTACATCAAACTCGAAGTATAGTGCATCAATACCTTTACTAAGTTCGATGATGAGAAATTTGATTGGCCGAGACTATGGAGGTCGACAACTTTGATTTTAATTAAGTGAGAATGGTGAAACTTGGCGTATATCATTACATCAATACCTTGATTAGATAAATATACAATTGAAAAATATGTGTCATCTAATTACCTTTTCAATTTGGCGGGGACACCAGCAGCCTAACTGTTGGTTGGTTTAAATTTATTTATGTGGAAGCAAACGAGTTACTGAACTGGGGTAGTTGTAAAACGGGAGATCACGGTGGCTAAGTGGAGGTCGGGTGTTCGATCCCTGCATTGACCGAGAACGTTCATCCCGATTTTCCGGCGTGGTCCCCCCTTGTCAGTGATGCAGGACGGAGGGCCTGACAAGGACAGCTGTCTAGTCATTCGGATGAGACGAAAAACCGAGGTCCCGTGTACACATTGGCGTGCACGTAAAAGTTCCCTTGACAGTTGGAATTCGATATAAGAGTAGGCCGTAGTGCCGCTGTCCGGGCAAAATTTCCCTCATAGCACACTGTATGGCGTATGCCCGTCTTCACTAGCCCGGTTCGGAGCAAAACAGTAGGACGTTAAACCCCATTTCATTTCATTTCAGTTGTAAAACGCAAAGAGCACATATATTATTAAACGTTTATGTGGATAAAGGGTTTCATAAAGATATCTTAAACGGGTGAAAATCGGGACACGAAGGACGGTTGGGGCTCATTTCGTTGGATACGGGAAACATTTTTGATAAATAAATATCGTATTATTGGTAGTTTTAGTATGCAATGGAAATAACCGTTTATACTGTATCATGTTGCAGGTTCGGTGGTTATGAATTCGAAAACAAACAGGCAAAAATAATATATGAAAAATAGACAACTTTTCAATAGCCAACCAAGTAGAGCAAATATTTGTATGGTTCTCAGTAAAATGATGAACGACCACCCCAAATCAACAAAAGATTATTATCACCTTTAAAGCAGACTCTTTTGTTAAATATTTTTAATGAAATCTTTGTTATCATAAAGCACATCTTTATATTTATCAAACTGTGATATTTTAATTGCTAATTGTTAATATTGTCAATAAAGATTCTAAAGAATAGAAAAAAGAGCAAGGGCATGTCATTTACTCAGTGATGGAATAAAACCGGGTATAATACTGAAACTTGCAACACGATAATTTCCAATAACATTTTTTTCGCAGAAATAGTACAATCCTATGCAGTGAGTTAAATATATATTTATGTAACCGATTCATATTTCCAGGGAAAATGGGATTAACTTACGTCATTTTCTAATAAAATTTCGTCGTAGATGAATTTTAAAGTTTCCCTTTGAAGTTACACTCTGTTTGTTCATGTTTGTGCCGACATGCTTCCTATACCCAACAGTTAGTATCTCTGATTTATATTATATAGTTGTCTTCCTCAATCGTGTAGTAGAGAGCAAATATTACAACATGGGCATTTGGAAGTCGGCAATGCGGAACATATAAA
This sequence comes from Patella vulgata, assembly GCF_932274485.2. Taxonomy (NCBI): domain Eukaryota; kingdom Metazoa; phylum Mollusca; class Gastropoda; family Patellidae; genus Patella; species Patella vulgata. The sequence goes on along the minus strand of NC_065884.2, from coordinate 59,673,217 downwards.
TCGTTGATAAAATGGAAATTATAGACGGAAGTATTTTAAGGCCCAATGACATCATTTACGCCATTTATCAATGTACTTATATGCTGTATACTAGTGTACAAAATAATCATGTAGGATGAAAGAAGATACTATTATTAACCATGCATTACACACGTACACTGTACTAAACACGATTTAACATAAAAGTACTATAGCAAACTAGTAAACGTCACATATGTGCTTAAACAATATGGACTTTTGTTGATAATAAATATCATAATACTGCAACGTTTAGGTAAAATATAATAAAATACAACGTTTCAAGACAATAACATTAACATATCGTTTCGGTAAAATATCACGAAATACAAAATATGAATTGTTTTGAAAATAAATATAATAATGTAACATTTCGGTAAAATAAAAGATGCAAAGCTTCCAGACAATATCGTTATCATATCCTTTCGGGAAAATATCACGAAATAAAAAATATCACAAAAATACAATATTTCGGTAAAATATTACGAAATTATTATACACATAACGGTTTCGGGAAAATATGAAATAAGTAAAATATCATAAAATACAACATTTCGGTAAAATATGAAACTCAATGTTTGGGTCAAACATGAAACACAATATTTCGTTGAAATAAGAAATATTACGTTTCGGTAAAATATGAAACACAACGTTTCGGTAAAATATGAAACACAACGTTTTAATAAAATAAGGATCTTTGTTGAGTATAGAAACTACATATCCAAATTACCATACTGCGTAGGTTAAAATCATTGGATACAAAGTAAAAACTGTATGTGTGCAATTTCTATATTTAACACCCGCTTCCACCGAAGGAGAAACTTTCGCTCTTTTAAGCTCTGGGCCCTGTTTCTCGAAATCTTAACTAAAGATAAAATCCAAATTTTAGTAGATACTTCAATTGTATCTAGTCTAATATTATCCAATCAAATTACTAAAATTTGTATTTTATCTTAGTTAAAATTTCGTGGAACAGGCCCCTGACCTCAGCAGTGACGGATCTCTGTGGCTCTGCATTAAATCGTTTAGAGAGCTATCTTGTGGGTAGAAAACAGTGTATTTTAGTTAATTGCAAATAGTCGCCTGAATCTGTTTTGTCATTTGGGGTTCCCCAAGGTTCTGTTCTTGGTCCGATTTTATTTACCCTCTATACGTCACCATTAGGAGATATTGTCAGAAAATATGGTCTCAGCTTTCATTTGTATGCCGATGATACTCAATTATATATTTCATTTACACCTAATTGTCCATCTTCTTTCAATTTATCAAAATTGCAACTTGAGAACTGTATTAGTGAAATTAGAAAATGGATGTCAAAGAACTTTCTAAAATTGAATGATGATAAAACCGAATATTTGTTATTAGGCTCAAGGCATCAATTAAGTAAATCTGCACAAGATAACCCCCCTGTTGTAATTGGTAATTGTGATATATTTTCATCTTATTCTGCTCGTAATATTGGCGCTATCTTTGATAGTTTTATGCTTATGGGAGCTCAAGTGAATAATATTTGTAAATTGTGCTATTTTGATATTAGAAATATAGGTAAAATACGTAAATGTGTAACTGTAGAGGCCACTAAGTCACTTGTTAATTCTCTGGTCACTTCTCGATTAGATAACTTTAATTCACTTTTAGTTGGTTTACCTTTAAAGCTTATAGATAAATTACAAAAAGTACAGAATACTGCGGCTAGACTTGTTACTTTAACTAAGAAATGTGACCACATAACTCATGTTTTATATAATTTACACTGGTTACCTGTTAAATATCGAATTGATTTTAAGATTTTATTACTTACTTTTAAATGTTTAAATAATTTAGCTCCTGTTTACCTCTCAGATCTTTTAGAACTTTATACACCTGGCCGAACATTACGTACATCAGATAAACTACTTTTAAAGCCCAAAACTGTTCAACTAGTCTCTTATGGTCAGCGCTCTTTTAGTTATCAAGCACCTGTTTTATGGAATAATCTACCATTTAGTTTAAGATGTTGTACATCTCTATATTCTTTTAAAAAACAACTTAAAACACATTTATTTAATCAGGCTTTTAACTGACTCTGTATACAATCGTTAACATGCCCATAATCTTGTTGTTTATGTGTGATTTACATTGTCACTTTGTAAAGTGCCCCTGAACATGTTATATGAAATGGTGCACTATAAATATGCAGTAATAATAATAATAATAATAATTACAGGAGGCCCCAGATTCAGCCCCGCTGTCGGCCGATAAAGTTCATCGTGATTTTCCAGTCTGGTTTACCACGCCAATCCTGCAAGATGTCATACGGAGATACCCTTTTTTAACGTTAGCATGTTTGACTGGTAAGGCTCCGGTTGGCTAATAACCAGTGTCAGTTTCCGTCCTGGTTTCAGCAGAGAAAGTACCTCGAGATTTTCCAGTCTGATTTTCCTTTATCAGTGGCTTCGAAAAGGTGGCTAGTGCAAAACTGATGTCTCGTGTATACATTGGCGTGCATGTAAAATAATATTTTCCAACCTTTTGTTGGTTGCTACTCCATTCTAGAAACCTGACCGCGATCCCCCGAAGAATAAAGTCACCTTTTACTATGAAACTTCATCATCATTTACATTTATTATTGTTTTACTTATTTGACATCTCAAACGTGTCAGTGTGGTCCGCCACGACCAAACGAATAGTATTTGGCGACCCCAGCTGCAGTTGCGACCCAGGGGTTGCAAAAGAACCCTTGCCAGTTGGAATTTAAGGAAGAGTAGAGAGAAACATCGCCCTTAGGTTTCCATGTAACATAATGTCCGCCTTCATTAGCCTAGTTCGTGCAGAATATAGCTAGGATGTTAAACCTTTATCTCACTTGATTTTCACCTCAGCAACCAGTTAGTACGCTTTATGTATTATTATTGTTTACCTTGTGCTTGATAGCGACAGGGGAATACTTGTTGCAACTATTAAAGTTGCTAGTGATTGTTTTGCATAAAGTAGTGTTTGTGTTATTTCAATGTTTTTCCTATTGGTTTAAACAGTATTTATTTCGAAAACGTTGTGTACAATATAAAGGCTTAAAATACAGATGTGACGTCATCCTTTGGTGTTGGCGAACCATTATTTCAAATAATGATACGGGCAATGTGCTAAGCGTACATTATTTATACTAGTTGAAATATTGGACCTGCGTGACGTAATTCATTGAAATGCATGTGCTGGATAATTTCTGTATTTTAAGTTGTTTAATGGTCTCGTGCAAGACATTACGTAATATATAGATATAGCACTTGTACGAAAGCCCAGAAGGCTCATTCCAAATTCATGTCTTACCGATAAAATAGCAAATTGCCCCCCCCCCCCCAATTAAACAAATTAGAATTTATATAAATTGTAATTTTACACAACTAATTACTTCTAGTTTACCTATCTGGGCCGAATAAATACCCGTTCAAAATTACTAGATTCCAAATTCCAAATTCCAAATTCCAAATCTGATCCGACCAATCGGATCAGGTTTTTGCTTTTGACTAATAAGTTAGAGAGAGAGAGAGAGAGAGAGAGAGAAACGGGGTTTAACGTCCACTCGACACAAACTAGGTCATTTCGGGACTAACATATGGTTTTAATTTTATTTCAATAATTCGCTTGCGCGTAGGGGTCTTTAGCAGTGGGAGGAAACCGGAGGACCCGGAGAAAACCCACGAGGTTGGACAGGCCACCCTACTCCTTGTCAGTGTCACGTACAACCGGGGATTCGAAACCACGCCAGCTGACTCAATGACAGGCCGTATGATACAGCACGCACGTGCTAACCATTCGGCCATCCACCCCCCCCCCCCCAATCAGTTAGAGTATAATAACAATATTTCAGTTCGGGTTTGCTTCGGCAGATGTGAACAGTTTGGGGCAAAGTTCCTCTGCAGTGAGCTACTCTGCTACTCGGTATCCTAGGACTGGCATTTTTTTTTTTTTTGCTACTGCAGCAAATTTGGAATCTGGAATTTGGAATCTGGAATTTGGAATTTGGAATCTGGAATTTGGAATGAGCCTTCTGGGCTTTCGTAGTGCTAACGCACTCGTGCGATATCAATGCGTATATTACTTAATGTCTCGCACTCGATCATTAAACTACACATAAAGAATAGGACACAAAAACAAACGAAGTAGACTTACATTATTGTGGCTCCTTCTGGTTTGGATGTATGATATATCTAATGTACAATTTCAAATAATGTGATATAGACACAAACAACAGTATTTTAGTTATTTTACTAATCAGTAGATGAGTAATTTAAAAAAAACAACAACCCAAAAAACAACAAATAAATAAACGAGCGAACGAACGAACAGACAAATGAACGAATGAATGAGTGAATGAATGAGTGAATGAATTCTTCACTACTAAGTAGTATTTTAATATATTTGTTTTGTAAGTTTAATTTACTTGTAAACAGTTTTAAAAATATGTTTTCCTATTACTAAATGCTTTACAAAAAATACATATATCTATGCAGTGTACCCCAGGTTTCTACCCGTATGTTATTATAATCATTGTATAAGCAGATCAGAAAGGTACTATATTTAGTAGTAGGCTAATTGCTACGGAATTTGGACAAAATCCCCATATGACGATTACTATAATTATATAAACTTTATTGTCTACACTCGTCAATACCGCGCAATATATCGTTTGTGTATTGTAAACAAAAATAATAACTGATCGTATGTACTATCACATGTATTCAGCAATAGTGTAGATCTATAGTGTCGGTCTGAAAAACCACAATTATTTCCTCCTTCTAGGTCAAGGACGGGGAAGTGAGCTGCAAGTGACGTTTGAAAAAACAACTTTCATTTTATTTTCTCAAGAAGTTATTAATATAGACATGTTAATATCACTTATTTATATGCATTTGTTTATATTTATCATTTGTGTACATGGATTACTAAGCCATTTTTTACTTTCGCATTTTGAAATCTTACATTTAAATTTTATGTATAATTGTTTATATATCCTTAATTAATTTAACATAATACACGAGGAGCAATGGTGCGCATTGTTTAGGGCAACGGCTTACTATAACGTGGAGGTCCGGGGTTCCATCCCGTTGTGGGTCGAGATAGTTCCTCGCCTCTGTTGTGCAGGACGGAGGGCCTGACAAGAAGTCTTTGGGATGGAACGAAAAACCCAAGGTCCCGTGGATACGTAGGCTTAACAGAATCCTTAGCACCGTAACAAAATGTCATTTTAAATCAGTAACGCGATTGGGGAGCCACGGTGAATCAGTGAGAAGTGAGCTGGATCACTTACCAGTGAGAAAGTTCCAGTCTGAGTTGGAATTCCCCACTGTCGTGGAAAAAGACTCCCCTTAAATTAGCACTGCATATGTAAGGATAGTAATGCTAAAATACCACATATTAGTCTCAAAATAACCGAGGTTATCTGGACATACCACTTGGCACGTTTGTTTCTTGGACAACTGGCATGCTCGGTTCTTGGTCAGAGTACTTTCGCACTTGTTTTTCGGAAAACCCGTTTGATTGTGTATGTTTTAGCAGTGAGATGTAATGCATTCCATAGGTGATACGTATGTTAAGTAAAATCCGCGCAGTTATGGTATTATATCTGAAAAACATATGATTATAATAAACTCTAATTATATACACACCAGTGATATTTTGTAAGGATTTTTCACCAAACAATACATGCCACCGGTGATTTGACCTATTTAGTATGATTCTTCAATGATTTTGACGCTTCACTGATTTCTGCTGTTCGTCTCTATATAGTGTCATATACATGTAGGTCAATAAATAACGTCACACTACTATCGATATAGAAAAACCCATGCGTGTGCGATTCTATTTACGTCACTGAAAATGAACAGACTATACCCCTTACTGTGGACCTAACAACATTTCTTCAAATAATTTCACGTCTATGTAGGCATACATTGGAGCCAGAATTGTGCCCCCTGCCTAACCAGGATGTTCCGGGTTTGGTCCCGATGTTGGGGAAGAAAATTCCTCCGGGTTTTCCTGCCTGCTTTTTCTTTGTCAGTTCTGCACGAAACAGTCGTCTTGTTTTACGTTTGGTGAGGTAAAATTTTCCCATAGCACAGTTGCTCGTCTTCATTGGCCCGGCCAATGCCAAAAAGGAAGACGTTACACTCCTTTTCTTTTCATGTGTATACTAATCCGAATTTTATATATTACTCAAATGTAATTAAGTAAGGTGGAATCAATTTATAAGTTATCTTCTATTTGGTATACCTTTCACAAAATCTTGAATAAGTCTACCAATGAATTTTTTCGCGGACTTATTACATAGCGATGAAATTTTAATTCAACATATCTTTGTAAATACTGAACGGAAATGAACCATTTATAGGCTGATATTCCTACTAGAGATACACCTTTCACAATAATATTCAAGTATTTCCTATAGCGCTAAAATGACACATCGAGAGTTTAATAAGTAGTAATAATTAAGAATTTTTACATTTAATAATTACAAGCATGACGTCTTTCTTCCGGAAAATATTGGTAACATAACCGCTTGTGTCCGTAAGATGGCTAGCTGAAAAGTTCTAAGCCTGAAAAGGATGGATCATTTGGGTTGAAACAAACTTTTGCCACCAACAAGTACAATCTTTGAATAAATCATAAAGAACTACATCTTTAGTGTTATTATTGTCTTCGTACCAGACCATCTTGTGAACCTACCAGTTGAAATCACCAGACACTGGCTATAGGGCGTTATCAAGTAGCTGCAGCCGCCGAAAAGATTACCCCCTAACACAGATACATGCCGACATGATCTCCACTTTAAGGGATAGTGCCCCTTCCTTTTCCCCAGAAAAGAAGTGGGCTGCGGAATTTAAGCGCGGCAGAGAGAGCCTTGACGATGACCTGCGTCCTGGAAGGTCATCAACAGCAACCATTCAAGAAAACATTACACGGGTGCATGCATGCCATTACACGGCTGATCGACGATTAACCACTCGACATATTGCCAGTGAACATTTCTCATGAGAGAGTTGAGCATATTATCGCCAACGAGTTAGGAATGATAAACAAATTCTGTAAGATAGGTGCCAAAGTCTTTGACTGCGAATCTTTAAACGTGTCATTTTCCTGGCATTCCGTGACAATCTGCGCCGTTTTGAAGCAAATCCTGATAATGTTTTGGCCAGATTTGTAATCATGGACGAAACCTGGATTCATCACTTTCAATCAAATGCAGTCTAATTATAAACAATGGAAGCATCCAGAGTCACCAGTCCCAAAAAAGCCAAGTCGGTTCCTTCTGCTGGAAAGTTGATGGTACCAATCTTTTGGGATTCCAAAGGTATTCTGGTGATTGACTATCTTAAGAAGGCCAGACTGTCAATGGAAGATATTATGCTGACCTACATTATAAAAAATATCTGGTTTTTTTTTTTAAAAAAAAAACCCTTACTTTTTGTTTTTTGAATTATTTGTATTATCAGAGAAATATCTGTGATTTGAGATAAATATTGTAGGTCTTTCTTTAGGCCTGAAATGTTATCTAAATTATTAATTAGACATTAATTAACTTATCCAGACCATAATCAACTCTAGATGGCATCGCTAGCCTGCGATCTTAAGTGGATTGTGAGCCGATTTACTGCATAACTTTCCTTCTCGATTAAACGATTAAATGGATAATCGAGACTATGCTGTTTATCGTACTGACTTTAGTAATGATGACTGAGGCTTGGCAAAAATTTCATTCGCTTAGTTCTCGGTTCATAGTTGATCAATTTGAATGAAATTTTCAGCAAATTGCCTTTACGTTATCTAGTTTTTAATTATTATAGTGAGAACTGCCAACTCTTTATCGAATCTCCCATAATGTATCTTTAAGCTTTCATATGAAAAAGTTATTATTATTATTAAGCTTTCTTTTCCTTAGTCGCAGTGGCTAATTCAGTTTATGTGTTTTGGGTTAATTGTTTAATTATTGCCCTATTGGTATAAAACAAAGTTCATGTGCTCCATAGTTCAAATTCTTAAATTTTTTATTACCGCTAAAGTTTTCTGTCGGCACCGGAAGTGACGTAATTTTGCCAAAAAACTACAATTTTAGCGGTTCAGGACGTCTTTTCTAAAGCAAATATTAATCTTTACAAATCTGATCGATCAAGATGAATTTCCCTACTACAGGCGGAAATATGTGCGTTATATCAAAATGATTAAAATTTAAAATTGACACCGGAAGTGGTGCCATTTTGTCAAAAACTGTATTCTTTCAGCTGATAATTGTTTGCTAGGTATTAAAAATTTTAACTTTTAGTTTAAATCAACATATCAATTAAAAGGATACGGTCATATAGATGTCACAAAATGGTTTCTAACCTGCTCAGTTGCGGAGAAATATACGATTTTCTACAAGTTACTGTTCAAGTGTTGTGGTCCATAAAACTGTCAATTATTATTCGATTTTCATAACATTTTCACTAGGTGATGCTTCATGCAATTAACGATTTCATGAAACTAATTTAATATTTTCATTATCACTGGGAGTTTTCTCATTTTGGCAAAAACTGTATTTATAGCCTCCAAAACAAATATTTCTTTTGAAGTGAGTGATATTTATTATTCGTTTAAAATTATGATATTTGTTTCCAATGAACAAATAGAATAAATCAATACAATTATATAAATATCAAAAATGTTTCCAACATCTTCCCTTGCCGAGAAGTAACCAATTTTGTCAAGATTTTTGGGTCCATTGGGTTCGACTTCCTATATGTCTGTAATACATTCTTAAGGCTTGAGGTCAATAGTTTGCGAGATATATCACAATTTAGCAGCATTTGGCGACCATTTTCTAATTATGCTAATTAGAATATCAAAAAATTAAATTTCGGATTGGGAACTTCGATATCTGTATTCAGCATACCAAAATCATTAAGAAATGTGATGTTTCACACATTTACTAAGAAATGTTTCTAACATTCTTATTTAACGAAAATTTGAGTGGTCTATCGTGCAAAGATCGAAGTCGTTATTTATGTAATCCAATGAAGCGCTATATAAATCGAACAATAATAATAATAATAATAATAATACAAATATTTTGTTGATAAAGGAAGTGGTGTTCAACAAATGTATAAATGGAACTGATATTGCGGGACTTATTGGCTAATTCTGCGTCCATTTTATAACAGGTGTGCAATGCTCATGTGGCAATCTGTTTAACGGTTCCATTGGTACGAGAAGTGACGTCAGTTCAAGGGTAAAATAGCACCGGCGAAACCCGTCATCACTGCATCGCATTTCTAACACCTTTCTATTTCTATTGTTTACATTGCAGTAAAATCTAAAACAATCAATTGTGCAATCATATTGGTTAAAAATAAACTTCAAGAAATGGTAATTAACTCGTATTATAAGGTTATCAAGTCTGAAAATATGCGGCTCTTATTAGTGTACCGAAGTCATTACCTGCAAATGGTTAACAACTAGAGTTGGGTTAATTAGGTGCCCTGATAATCCATATTCGGTCATTGTTTTGACCCTAATCGTTAGTCCCTTCACACTCAGTTTCCATATAAGTACACGGTGTTTGAATACAGGGCAAGTGGCCAATCAAGTAAATCAAAGTGCTTGGCCATTCTCACAAGCCAGTGTTTAAAAGAGATTTTCTTGGAATCGAGCACTTATATAACATGTAATGCCATAGCTGTATTTGTCTCGTTATGCTTAGCGCACGTCTTTCCTGCCGGAGTAAACCAGGATACCAGAAGTAAACCCACGAGGCTGAGAAGCCGCCTCTATCTCCAAGCCGCATACGCTCACACCAGGGACCGAAACTACGACTGCAAAGCCAGAGGTGACCGGTCAACTATATATCGAAGTGGGACACCCCAGACCACTAGGCCACCCGGGGTCAAGGTGGCTAAGTGGGTAAGACGCTGGGGTTGAACGTCCCACTTTTCTGCTCCGAACTAGGCCTAATGAAGACAGGCATACGCCATACAGTGGGCTATGAGGGAAATTTTGCCCAGACAGAGGCACTACGGCCTACTCTTATATTGAATTCCAACTGTCAAGGGATATTTTACGTGCACGCCAATGTGTACATGGGACCTCGGTTTTTCGTCCCATCCCAACGACTAGACAGCTGTCCTTGTCAGGCCATTCGTCCTGCATCGATGACAAGGGGGAAACCACGCCGGAAAATCAGGATGAACTTTCTCGGCCACTGCAGGGTTCGAATGCCAACAAAATACTAAATAAAATCTATACCATACAATGTCAGCATTATTGCAATTCGTAAATGATACAAAATTCTTTGTATCTCGGTAACCGCAACCTGTTATTACAGGATACCAACATTGACCTACAAGAAATAAAGTCTCATTCACAAACTGTATCAATCTCTCGACCTTTGATTGCATGCTAGACGTTACGACACTCTTTAGGAAATACATACTCGATTTTAGGAAGCCGTCGTCGAGTGATAATGCATATTGCGTCAACAGGCATTTTTGATAGGAATATGGTCATAATTGCTTGACACTGGTTTCAACATCTGGTATATCATATCTGGGGGGGGGGGGGTGGATAGCTGAATGGTTAGCACGTGCGTGCTGTATCGTAAAGTCTGTCATTGAGTCAACTGGCGAGGTTTCGAATCCCCGGTTGTACGTGACAAGGAGTAGGGTCGCCTGTCCAACTTCGTGGGTTTTCTCCGGGTCCTCCGGTTTCCTCCCACTGCTAAAGACCCCTACGCGCATGCGAATTATGGAAATAAGATTGAACCATATGTTAGTCCCGAAATGACCTAGTTTGTGTCGAGTTGACGTTAAAATCCATTTCTCTCTCTCATATCATATCTGAGATTATTTTAAAGCCATTTTTGTGTGTTGAAGAGATATACTAACCCGATAGTGACGTTTCCGCGCCTGCTCTCCACCCATTCCCATCTGTCAAGTACGCAGTATTTAGAGTTTTGTCATATCCGAACGACTAAGCACAAGTTTTCTAGGGGATTACAGTCTAGTCCTAATGGACCTAATAGTTGGGTCTTCTATATATTGTGGAGATCCAAGCTGGATTGGTGAGGATGGCACTGGGTGACTAAATCAGAAGGTCCCGGGTTCAAACCCGGTGTTGATCGAGAAAGCTATAATAGCGTGATGTCCGTTCGTGTAAAATAACCCGTGGCGACAGTCGGAATTCAATGAAGATTAGGTGGACATGACGCTCTCCGGACAACACAAACCCCCATGGCACCCTGCTTGGGGTATGCCCGTCTAGATTATCCAGTTGATGCAAAATAATCGGACGTTATTCTCGATCCATTCCATTATTGTGAGCCAAGATAACAGCCATATTCACCAACTGACCAGTGGGTTAGACATAAAACAAATGAAATGAAATGGGGGTTAACGTCCTATTGTTCTGCTCCGACTGGTATAATGAAGACGGACAGACGCCGAACAGTGTACTGTGAGGGAAATTTTGCCCGGGCAGCGGCATTATATCAAATTCCAACTGCCAAGGTATCTTTTACGTGCACGCCAATGTATACACGAGTCCTCGGTTTTGAGTCTCATGCGAACGAATAGACAGCTTTCTCGGCAATTGCCGGGACCGAACACGCGACCTCCAGACTAGCGAGTCAGCATCTTACCCACTTAGCCAGCGTGGCTCCCGTTAGACCTAAACATGCAAAACAAACGTTAAAAAACTCACTAGATTTTGACTACAGTAACTGTGATTAATTACATCCTGTGAAACCAAATAAAGACTTTATTGCCTTTTACATAAATAAACAGCCAACGCCTCTTTTTGCTAGGCATGATGGATGACTTTTAATTCTATTGTCGCCATTTCCCCGGAAGTTACCTCAGCCGATTTATCCAAAGTCCCGCTATATTTTATTACCTGATGAAACGTATTTGGGTGGTTGGCACAGCTATAGGATATTTGATTCTGATAATTCCATTGATACATGTAGGCCCTATATTAAAATTTCCACATTCATTCAGTAATTTTTCGACTTCCTAAACGCATCCTCCGCTTCCCAATTTTCATGTTATTTCATTGGGCGTCATTACGGAAATATGTAGGTTGTTGCTGGAAATGAAACTGATTCCATTGATAATAGTTTAGCTGATTGGTTCCATTGAATATTAAAAAAGAACAATTCCTGATTTCCTCGCACTTAATGGCACTTGGTAACACGTGTAGTAAAATAACTACAACTCGTTTTAAAAACTTCCTTAATTACACACAAAATCAGGAAATACCCGTGGCTATAAATAGCATTAAACCACTGTTTATTTCAGTCAGTCACAGAATTTGAACAATAGACGACGGATTTTTAACTGTCACAGATTCTGATTTATTCCACCGTTGTTATAAACAAACACAAATAATAACACCAAGTCGTTGGTTCAGTGAATTTTCAATATTATATTGCAGTATTGTTTCGAGGGAGATCATTAACGACAATATGAATATCTTTGCACAGTTCCACAAGAATACTAGAAAGACCCTCTACGTTCCAGGTATGTGGCTTGTTTGGAATTTGTTGTGTGTTTTCGTAGGAACGGCTTGTTCGGGTGGTGTACCGTTAGCCGACTACAATCACCCTGATTTCAACAATCTTTTAGTTCCAATATCTTGTCCCAATGCCACCGATTCCTTAGGAGAAAATTCGCAGAGTTCGACCTTCAGACATTCCAACGGTTCCTGCCCGACTGTATTATCCACTGCAGCTAATGCTACACTTGACAGTCGCTCCACGTGTCCATGGGAAATATCTCAAGAGTTTCTGCCAAAAGGTTATATACCTCCAGTCATCAACTTCGCCAGATGTTTGTGTTATAGAAGTGTTGGACACCAAGGAACATACAGGTGTGAGGAGGTCAGGCACACCATCGTCGTTCTCAAACCAACGGGATGTTCTTCCGGTTTCTACACGTACCAAAAGGAACAGAGAACTATTGCTGTTGGATGCACGAACGCAAAGCCAAGGACCAGGAAAAGGGCAACGAATCGCAGAATTAGTTGGGCTTCTTAAACGGATTTGTTAGGGCACACCATCTTCATAATTAGTCAAAGGTATGATAAAAAAATATTCCAAATCAACTGCAAAAATTCCATTAAAAATCTAGTCAACAACAATAAAGTCTTGGGACTTTTTATTTCGCCTACTGTAAAGAAGTGATTTTAGGATCATATTTTATGTCTACGTGAATATAATTATATCACTACTTAGCAAAGAACTTTCGATACATGATGAAACTATATATTTCCCAAACCTGATTTTGGTAGAACTTAATAATATCTAATTGACGTACGGATAGTAATAAAACATTTCACTGCAAATCATAAAACCATTTTTACTCAAGCGTTAACAAAATTCATTCTCTTAACAAAAATAATCTATATCGATTCGACACAGAACACAGTCAAAAAGATGTACTCAAGCCATATTTGTTTGGTAGGGATGGGTTGTTCTTAATTTGAGTTTCAGTAATTCGTCTGTGGTGTCTGATGTTTTAAGTTACTTTTGAAATTTAGGATACTGATTATATAGATATATTTTTCATACATCTTTAAAATTTGGAATATATAATTATTGTGTTATATAAAGTGTGAAATCTATGTAATTGGGTTATTTTTCTATGTATCTTGTTTGAACAAGGTAGAATTTTTATAGCCATTTTATTTTTTGTTGTTTTAATAGCCCTTTATTCGTTAAGAATCCACATGTGTGTGGCACGTTTCTCGTAAAGAGAATTTTAGTAGGTCGGTTTTAAGTCCATTCCATATTGTTGTATTATATATTGTTTAAATGATTTATGTCAACGACATTTCTCCAATTCATTTCCTTTTTTTTCACAATTTGTTTTCCTTAAAGCGACTGATTGTCATTTGCCTTTCTCGGACAATATCCAATATTACACTGTTTAATCGCGATAAACTCTATTAAAATTGATTATGTAACATTTAATTAAAATATATATATATATATATACCAAAGGTAGATATTCTAGGGGCTAGCCTCGATCGTCATTACTAACGTTGGTACAATAATAAACAAAGTCTCAATTATCCAAAATGTATTCAAATCCACTAAATATCGCGGGCTAACGATGGCATCGATACTTGATTATGGTCTGGATTATTAATTAATGTCTAATTAATAATTTAGATAACATTTCAGGCCTAAAGAAAGACCACAATTGGCAGATGTAGCTCTTGCATAATGCATGTTTAATAGATAATCAGTGGCTTTAAGCTCATTATAATCGGCACATTTTTTCACTAATATACCTAGGCGAACCAAATAATATTGGATAATTATCACTATTAATTGTATTCAGTGGTGTTGTCTGTAAATTACTGAAAGTATTTATATTACTGCCGTTTTGTATTTATTTATATAGCTATATTATGATTTATTGAATGCGTTTATTGTATTTATATAGCTATATGATTTATTGAATGCGTTTATTGTAATTTATATACCTAATTGATTTATTTAATGTGTCTATTGTATTTATATAGCATGATATATTTAATGGGTTTATTGTATTTATATAGCTAATTGATTTATTTAATGCATTAAATAATTTAAATTGTAATCCTTATAGGGTATGTCAACTGGTATTATACTCTTAATTTATTTAATGCGTTTAATACTTAAATTACGTAAACTGTTATATATTTTAAATGATTTTCGTAATTTATTTAACGTTTTTCGTGATTACATTTATGATATTTATATGATATTTAAACATTAAATGATTTTTCTTAATTTATTGGGGATGGGCGGGTGGGGTATTGAGTGATGGAATCTAAGGTGCTTAACAAATACGTATTGTGTCTGAATACGGTGTCATTTTTGATCTTTGTCATCGTTCTCTTAAAACGCGAATAAGCGAATATGACGCAAGGTCGAAAAGGTCGAAGAATAAAGTTTGTTTCGTAACTTCGTGACGTAGGGTTGTCATAGCTTCACCTTCGCACGCGGGTAGTAAATACGGTAGTTTGTGAAAGCGAAAACAGAACAGAAGACGTTTTGATGGTATAGAGTCCACGTTGTTCGCATCTTTATGTTGATTTCGTCACATTTTAGCGTCTTATTTTTCATTCTAAATGTGTAGGGCTTGCTACGACAATTTGAATCTTTCGTTCGGGGGACGATTATATAAAAGGGCGGGTTTCAGCCACCATCTACTCTGTTTTATATAAATTAATAAATTAATTGATTATATTTATAATGGATAACATAGAAATTGTCATAACTATCATAACTGTCATATTAAGACTATGTTTTAGAACTTGTATCATGTTTTATTTTTTGTACACTTTTATCAATGTAATGTACACTGCTCTTCATTTAGATGTATTGTTGCACAGCATACCGATAGCTTTTTTATAAAGTAAATTCTCGAATGTTACCTGTTGTATTATTATTTATGCTTCTTTAAATCTGTCAGTCGTTGTTCACTAACCACGAGTTCCCGTCTTTGATCCTGGTTTCCTCTTTGGTCGACTAATCGCATATTTTGATTATTTGTCTTTCATTGGGATGATGGGTTTAATATGTATTTTTTGGTCTGTTTATCTAAAATGATGGAAATGTTGCCCGTTTTCTATTGTCAGTGGTGCACGGGGTGGGGTGGGGGAGGGCGGCAAGGAATAACGTCTAAATATTCGAAGGCGATGGAAAAACTTCGGTCCTGCGTACATGTTGGTGTGAACTTACTAGAACCCTTGACAGAATTCGGCGAAGAGGTGCAAAATTTTAATGACCTTTCTAGCACTTTGCATGCCCGCCTTTATTAGGTGCAGAAAAGTAGGACCATAAACCCCAGTTCCCCTCAGTGTCATTTTTTTAAAAATATATATTATATGCCTATATAACTTTAACAGATCGAAAAGTACTAGAGATGGGGTTTTCTATTAATGAAATTGGCCAATGATAGAAGGAAATGGCGCGATTGATCCAAAAGGGCATTAAAAATCCACACAAAGTGCTTTACAGTATTGTGTAATGCTACGTGGGCTTTGCCGGTGGAACGCGCCAAAAATGTACAGAAGAGAAAATACAAACATTTTAAATCAGATGATTTTTAATGAAATATTAGATGAATTAAATCATTTATGTTTAGGTAGTATATATGAGAAGCATGGGAGTATATAATAGTTGGAAATACACAATGGCTCAACAACCTTCGAAAAAATCGAAATACAAAGAACATAATATTTTCTTTAATCTGAAGGTGTGAAATTTTAATCAGTAAAAAATAACTGTCACATATTTTAGTAACAATATTCATCATCGTTATTTTCTACGTATTTTTACACGCGTATCCTGTTAGTACGTCACCATCTCGCTAGTTAATGCGATAGTGGCTCCATTTCTTAATATTTATATCGAATTCCAACTGCCAAGGGATATTTTACGTGCATGCCAATGTATACACGGGACATCGGTTTTTCGTTTCATCCGAAGGACTAGACAGCTGTCCTTGCCAGGCCCTCCGTCCTGCATCACTGACAAGGGGGAACCACGCCGGAAAATCGGAATGAACTTTCTCGGCCAATGCAGGGATCGAACACCCGACCTTCAGGCTAGCGAGCCAGCGTCTTATAATGGAAAATACCCCCTCAACCCCCCAAAAATTGCTACTGATTCTGGTAGGGTTTAGTGTACTTTATAACTAACTACTTTATAACTTTATACTAAAATCTTACTAAAGTAGGACCCCCGGAAAAATGTTTTTTTTTTTGCAAAATGGCGTCACAGATGGCCACCGAAACGTCTTAATGATCATAACTATGTAACTATCAATTCCAATTTGATGACCTTGGTGTCTATTCCTAGGTTTTGGGGGGCAAGGAACAGATTAAGATCATTAAAATTGATGTTGGCCTATTAAGTCAAAAAATGGCCGCCCACACCTCCAAATGACCGCAAGTCCATAACTATTAACTCAAATTTGATGATCTTGATGTCTATCCCCAGATTTTAGGGGGCAAGGAACACATTAAGAGAACTTTGGATATCACTGAGCTGTGCGTGTGTGTGTGTGTGTGTTTTCATTTACAATTTACAGATACACACTAGATACGGGTCCCGCCCATTTTCAATACATACCAGCCACTGGTTATAATGTTTTAGTGGAGGTAAAGGGACAAGAAGTTCTCAGGGTGGTGGGAAGGGGATCGGGTTGGCCAAATTGCGGACTTTGTTATGACAGACACTCACCACTAACATAGGTTTATTTCTGGAATAATATTGGCCAATCATTGTTTCAACAATTCGCTTGTGCGTAAGGTGTACCTACACCTATACAATTATGATGCGGCTACCGGTTACGTATTAGGAAAAATTGCCGCTTTTAGAAGGAAGTTATCAAAATTGCCCTTTGTTTAAAGGGACAATAACACTCTTGCTGGCTTGAAAGCTCCAGAAAAAAAATAATATCTCTATCTAAGTACTAGATGTTTAAGTGTCCTACCTGTTGTGTAAATTATCCATTACATCCTATTTTACTTGTCCAGAGGGTTCGAAAATATTTTTAAATTGAAGTTTCATTTGAAAAGGTTTACGTTAGATGTTTCAAACCATTATGTTGAATTTTTCAAAATTTTTAAATAAGGTGTGTTAAGATGAAATTTGTATCATTAATTAATTGAAATATTGTAAAATAGTACATATTGTTGACCAGAATAAAGATTGGGACATATTATTCAGTTACAACAAAAGTGGTATTGAGCCTTTAAAGAAAATCGGATAAACTTGAAAGAAAAAAAAGCTTCAGATATTGAAAGCCTTGTATGATAAAACACTCTTTACAGACATCTTCATGGGCGACGCCAGTTGTAATCCGGGAACTTGAACTAGTTCCAATGACTGACTTCGTAATATCGAGACTAGATGTAGGGTACTGGAGTTTGCTGCGGTTTGCCGAGAGAGGAGAAACCCGTGAAGCCGGGTTCCCACACACAAAGTGAAATGAAATGGGGTTTAACAGCCTACTGTTCTGCTCGGACTGGGCTAATGAAGACGAGCATGCACAAACCAGTATGCTATGAGAGGAATTTCGCCTGGGCAGCGGCACTATGGCCCACTCTTAATCGACTTATAACTGCCAAGGGATCTGTTACGTGAACGCCAATGTATACACGGGACCTCAATTTTTTGTCTCATCCGAACGACTAGACAGTTGCCCATGTCAGGTCCCATATGCAGGCCTGGGGTCCAAACCATACCACTTGACTCAATAACAGGTGTTACACCGACCAAACATAGCGTTAACACTTCGGGTTGGACAAGGAAAACGTGTTGGACAAATGCCAAGTGTACAAAACAGTATAAAAAAACATGGAAAACGTTCTACTAGATTCGACATCTGGTTTCCCATCACTGCTATGCTGATGACACCCAGCTCATCGACAGCTTCTCCCCATCATATACATGTCAACTATCTGCGGGTCATAAAATGGACGAGTGTATCCGAGACATTCAGCAATGGATGGATCAAAATATGCTCAAATTAAACACCGAAAAGACAGAGGCTATCCTGTGTGCACCTCCTGCTCGACTTCAGAAATGTGCAATTACTTCCGTTAATGTCAACGATACAACTATCTCTTTCTCTTCATCCGTAAAAAACCTTGGTATTCATCTGGACTCGTCTCTTACAATGGAACCCCACATCAGCTATGTATGCAAGGTTTCACACTATCACCTACGAAACATAGGATCGATAAGGCACCTCGTAACCAGGGATGCAGCCGCCACCCTTGTACGCTGTATGATCATGTCAAGGCTTGATTATGGAAATAGTTTGTTAGCAGGCATCTCGAAAGAACAGCTATATCGGCTTCAACAAATTCAGAATCGCTGCACCAGAATCGTCACGAGGACTAAGCTGCGTTCTCACATATCTTCAGCCCTAAACTCTCTACACTGGCTTAGAATTCAGGAACGGATCGAATTTAAAGTACTCTCCTTAACATTTCAAACGGTGTCAAAAATGGCTCCACCCTACCTACAGGATATTGTTCATCCATATGTTCCATCCATGTCCCTTCGCTCCACTGATAAAATGTCTGCTTGAGACGCCCAAATTCAAATTGAAAACATTTGGTGCCAGATCTTTTTCATATATCTCTGCAACGCTCTGGAATTCATTGCCCCTAAAACTAAAATCTGCTGAAACATTAACTTCATTTAAATCAAACCTAAAGACCCGTCTTTTCAAACGTTATATTTTAATATGACATTATCATGTGCATTTTGTGTTGTAGTGTGTTTGGTGTGTGGTCAGCGCTTAGAGCATTTCCCTATCGTGATGTGGATTTTAGCGCATTATAGACTCCTTATTATTATTATTATTATTATTACTTTACTGCACCAATTATGAAGAAGGGCTGCGTTTCCGCCTACTCTTTATGGAATTAAAACTACCAATGATTTTTATCACGTGCACGCCAACGGGTTTCAGTCCATCCAAACGACTAGATACTGTTTACTCTTCCTTGCCCCCCCCCCCCCCAACCCAATGATACGGAGGTTCGTAGAATATTTGTCTGGATGATAGAGACTAATGATAAGGGGGATTTCACGCTTGGAAATCTCGAGTAACATCTCGGCCAACATCAGGATTAAATCCGGAACATCTTGGTAGTGGGCATGCGCCTTACTCTCTGTGCTACCTTGGTTCCCTTTATTTTAAAAATAACCCAAAACCCCACTGTCCTGACAAAACTCACTCTCATTTCTGTTGATGTTTCATATTTGTGATTTTATTAATTTCAAACAATAAACATTACATTTTAAAGAAAAGATAAGTGATTACACCATACAACAACACTAACAAATTAATATGAACAAAATGTGATATGTATATTAAACAATCACTTAATAAATAATGTATAAATAAATAAATAAACATCAAACATCACGAAGGAAAAACGCCCTATCTAATTATATCTTTTACATGTTCTTGTGCTTTATCTCATTTCACAGTTCATTCAAGCGTGAATACTTTTAATCAACTATACCATCAGTACATATGAATCGAAATAATGATGATAATTATAAATCTATAATGAAATAAACGAACATAGATTGAAATGAAAAGGGGTACAAATAAAATATAATATTGTCTTTTGAAGAGCACTTAATATGGACATTAAATTAACTATAACAAAGGAATCTATAAGAGTCTCTTTTAAAGAGTTTTAAAGGAGTTAACAAAATCTATGATTTCGCGCGCCATTTGATGGCATCCTTTTACTCACTGTAATAGAGTGTTTTTAACGAGAATCAACTCGGAAGAACGATACATAGTGTTCTATCAAAGCTATAATTTTATAATTATGTTATACACAACAACAAAAACCACCGTGGACTAGTCCACAGAAGACAATAAACATATATTTCCCTGATTTTATAAAATCAATTGGCACTAACCGATAGAAATGGACAATAGACAGAAAACTTCTTTCTGAAAAGCTTTGTTAAGTGGTTTGAAAAGAGTAATCCCCCTTTCTTGTACATTTTTTCTCGCTTACTTTTTACCGAATATAATATAAACTATCACATTAGTTCCCTAGATAAATAATACAATTAGACGTAAATGGATAGTACATGAATTATACAATTTCGTCATATTTATCCTATAAAACCGATTCAAATTTGAACACAATTAATTTTTATTTGATATGACACTGCTGAATCCTTTTAAAATACTTAAATTGTTGTCTAAGTATAATATTATAACATTCTAGATAGTTTATAGTGGAATCATTTAAAAATACCATAATATAATAATATTACAACATTGTAGAGTGAGATAAATATAAACAATACGATACATTAATAAATTATACAAACAAACATAAATAACTGGATGGAGTCATCGATTACCGGGCTTTGGTTGAGGTGAATTCGGCTTGAGTATTATGAAGATTGACGTAATGTCTTCGTCTCTTATGAGTGCCCCCTCATCTGGCACATGTACACCCCACACTAACTACACGTAGTTCGTTTTCATAAGTATAAAACCCACCAACACAACCCGTTTTCTTCAGGACTCGAACCTGAGTGGTGATTCTTTCGCACTTGTTACGACTGGTGCTTCCAATGCATGTTTCACATTTACACTTAGCTTGTGGAATATGAGCAGGATAATAGTTGCTTCCTAATTCTTCTGGGTCATAGTACCAGGGACAGGTGGATCGAACCCACAGTGGATCGTCGGTTGTAAAACCATCTTGAGTGGACGGACAAACTTTGTTACCGTGTGAATTTTGGCTGATGTAGACTTCATGTTCGCTAAGCTCATTCTCAACCAAACTGGCTGGTTGAGATGCGTTTTGATAGATCAAAATCTTGGAAACGTTAATGTCTCTATTCAACTCCGCGAACAATGCTTCAAGATTCTCAGGAACCCGACACTCTATGGTGGTGGTGGCTCGTTTCTGTCGTCCAATGGCGTTTTCAATAACGTTTAATAAAAGTGACGACGAGCTTACAGAATGAATCATCACAACGGCCATACAAATATGGAAGATAACCAGAAATCTTGACATTTTATCGGCTCTTTTCTTCGATTTACTTCTTAAAATCTTGTACTGCTTCACTCACCGGTTTGGGTAAGTGTGCTTCCTTGGTTGTGCCAGTCGGACTAATCTAATATAATTTTATTTTCACCTTTTTATATGGAAATCGGTATTAGTAGTGTTTCTATTTTGGCAATAAATCGCTCTGCTCTTCCCGTTCCTTTGTCTTCTTATGGTAGTATTAGTAACCTAAATCGTGTCACTTTAGTAAGCGTAAGCTAAATTTTGTCACTTGCTTCTTTCCTTGTTGCTTTATGTCTATGTCCTTATTCAACAACATAAAGCGAGTTGATTGTTCTTATTCAGCTTTGGGGCCTTTTATAAGTAGCCGTAGCTAATGCGGATATTAAGTCTTACTGTCAATGATTAATGGAAACTTACTTGGTTACGCTTACAATGAAGGAAACGCTAGTGTATATAAACGTAACAACCGGATTTTGACCTACCCAATGTTACAATAAAATAAACTTGTTTATTTGTAGGTTTGGCGAGAATGCTATTGCTAATTATATCTCTTCCTATGACGACTGATGCTAAATCGGTCGTCCATCTCTCTTACGTGTCAATAACCCAGATTGACACAAGTGAAAAACAGGAAAGAATTCACAATACTTCCAATATACTAACCTGGTATGTCCATAACTTAATTAGTTATTTAGTTATGGGTAATTTTAGCCCACTTGTAAATTACCGCCTCTGTAATTTCAAGAAACGTCTTCCGACGTCTCTCATCTGATTTGGTACGAAGACCACAAACTTTGAGATACTGTGGTGGTTTCATTTTAAGTACGACTGTAACCTTTATGTACATGTACATAAATGAATCTAAATAAAATTGGGTGTAACATTTTACTTTTCTGCCTCAACCGGGTAAATGAAGATGGTCATGTGTCATGCATGCAGTGTGCTACGGCCTTCTCTTATTTCGATTTCCGGTTGTCAGGGTATCTTTAACGTACTGCCAATGATATACACGGGACCTAGGTGCGTTTGTACGGCAGGTCCACCGCCCTTCACCACTGACAATGAGAAATCAAGCTATAAAACCCCCAGTAACTTTCTCGGCCAATGCGGGAGACATGGTGCCTCAGTGAGCAGACGTTGGCTCGCTAACCTGGAGATCCCGTGTTCGATCTCTGCGTTGGCCGAGAAAGTTTCGTCAATGGTGCAGGACAGAGGGCCTGGTAGGGGACAACGTATAGTCGTTCGGATGGGACGTAGCGCCGGTGTCCGGGCAAAATGTCCCTCGTAACACACTGTATGGCGTATGTCCGTCTTCATTAACCCGGTCGGAGCAGAACAGTAGGACGTTAAACCCCATTTCATTTCATTTACTCGGACCCAAGGTATCTTGATTAATGAGTCAGTGTCATACACAACGAGCCACCGTGGCCCTTTAAGCACTGACGTGTAACTACTGAAAATATATTGTCCAGTACGGTATGTAAAAGGACTAAAGAAAGTATTGGCTGTCGTCAAATTTTGTAAATTCCCATACCATTGCTATTAGATTGGTATGTATAAGTTACATGGGATCACTGTAGATTGTTCGAGGGGATTCAGGAAGCAAAACCCGATTTAAACAGCCGGCAGAAATTGTCTCAAAACCAATACGTTATCAAATTTGATGTCAATAACCTGATTCTAGCCAAGCACCTCAAAACAAGGCTAATGTAAATCAAATACTGATTTGTCAGTTGTTGTATCAAATTGTATGTAACTGTTTTACATTATCCGAAGAATAGAGAGAGAGAGAAATGGGGTTTAACGTCCACTCGACATAAACTAGGTCATTTCGGGACTAACACATGGTTCAATTTTATTTCAATAATTCGCTTGCGCGCAGGGGTGTTTAGCAGTGGGAGGAAACCGGAGGACCCGGAGAAAACCCATGAGGTTGAACAGGCGACCCTACTCCTTGTCACGTACAACCGGGGAATCGAAACCCCGCCATCCGAGGAATAGAATTTGTTACGTGCTTGTATCTTTTTTATCATACATTTTTGGAAGATAAAATATATAAAAATTATGATTCATTTTCTCGGAAAACATTGAAAGTCAATGTGAGCCCTGGTTCCTTTATATATGAAAAAATAAATAAATAAATAAATAAATAAAAAAATTTAAAAAAAAAATAATGCGAGGAAGTGGCTTCTCAAAATAATAAATTAATCTATAATTAAATGTACAAATTATTTCAATTAAATTACTTAGTCAATTTTAATATGGCCTTCTACAAGGATATAGCGCCGTATATCAGTTGATTGATGTGTATGATTTTATTGGACAGGCTTTACATTGTAGAAAACGGTGGTGACGTAAAGGCAATATTGTTTTATATATATATGTACAGCTTTTATGACAACGACCTTATTCATAAATTAAAAGCTTGGCTCTCTTTAAAGTAATCTGTCAAATCGCGTCCCAATAGTTAAAATACATTATGCAAGAGCTAAATCTGCCTATTGCAGGTCTTTCTTTAGGCCTGAAATGTTATCTAAATTATTAATTAGACATTGATTAACCTATCCAGACCATAATCAACCCTAGATGGCATCGCTAGCGTGCGAACTTTAGTGGATTATGAGCCGATTTACTGCATAACTTTCCTTCATGAATTAACGATTAAATGGATAATCGAGACTATTTGCGGACGATATGTCCATGTTGCTTCTTATTAACAATCACGATGGGACACGAGACATCGAACGTATCAATCAGTGGTCTGTAAAATGGAAGGTTGATTTTAATCCTTTATGAACATAACATTTTCAAGAAAAATCCCAACGTCTGATGATTAAGTATTTAAAAAAGTACATAATTCCCATGAACTTGTGTAATTAATTGCGTAAGAAAGAACGTGGATGAAAAGAAAATATACCCCTGTTTTTTGTATTTATAAATATAATATTTGTAAACATTGTACAGGGCTAGATTCAGAGAATCGTGTTTCAATTAAGTTAATTACATAGTTTTCTGTACAAATTTAATTTTTGTCAAACCACTGGTCGGTTTTCTAAGTAATTCGATAGAAAATCATGGTTTTAGTCGATACGGCGAAATGTATTAAAAATCATATCTGATCGTATTTTCCATCCTGAAAAAAAAGAAGCTAACCAACCTTTTCTTTTTTTCCCTTAAACATACATAAAGACTGACAATTGCTTACGTAGATAGTGCTTTTTAAACAATCAAAAACACACTTAAGATCTTGCGAAAGTTCTAATTAGCTCCGTTTGGTTGAGTAGTATGTGTTCTGCTTCCATTAAATGAAACTGAAATAGTTTATTTAGTCTTTGCGAGTATGAAAGATGTAAAACTGGTTAGAACCACATTGCAAAATTGACTACTAATTTTCAAATATGGTGGCCACACAGGGCAGAGATCGGTGAAATAAAAGAAAGTAATAGGGACATTAGATGAGCATAACATACACTCGTACATTGGGGTGGATAGGTTTTAATATTTTCAGGACCAACATGCTTTTTGGTAAAACTGCTGATCGGATTTATTAATTCCAGGACCACTATCCCTTATAGTAAATGACGATTTGAGTTCCAGTGATACTAATTTGTTCATCTAGCAAAGTTCGATATGCAGTGAGCAGTGAGAAAAGGTGATTATCTGACGATTTTCACAAAACGGGGGAGTGCAGTAATGAACTGTTTACGATAACGGTCACTTGTACGATTATGTTCGTCATTTCCGGAGAGAGATGTCACGGACCGGACTGCCATGATGTATTACTAAATTAAATTTCCCAGTGACTACTTGAATTTAAACAGCTGATTTCCGTTTGATCTGACGAAATCCAAAATAGTATTAATGAATAGCCAAAATAATACAATGTGAACTTTATTAAAGTGATATATTGCCTACTACTTGCGCCACTAAGGAAATATGTCTAGTCCTTGTTGGGACGAAAAGCCCAGGACTAACATGTTTGAATGGCCAAAAAGACTGCTGAATAAATCTCATTTCATATCATTTCGGTTTCCCAACCCGGGTTCGCTCCAGGTATTAGCCGAGAAAGTTCGTCGAGATTTACTGGCGTGGTTTCCCTTTGTCGATGGTGGGGGTCGGAGGAACTGGCACGAAACAGTGTCTAGTTGTTCGAGTGGGACGACAAACCTAGGTCCAGTGTACATATGTAAAAACGGCTAATATCAAGGACGTATATATAACTTGGGGGTAATTAAGGACCGCCTTAGTGACAGCAGATCAAGTCCCCAATCTTAAAGAAAATGAGTAAACATAGGCGTATATCTTTGCGATACGTCGTTTCCAACGAATGCCCTTGTTCAAGTACCAAACTCATCTAATCATACAAGAATATGACGCCTATGGTTTGATTATGGGTATTATTTCAATGATTTATCACTCCGAGTCATGTTTTTACAACAGTAATTATGTAAATATTAGTTAAAAGGTTCTTATACAATAAAGAAACGAAATAGAAACGTTGTATATCTAATATTAAGATTCTGGATTACAGGTTACCAGCCAATTAATTACGATTTACATGGGTTTTCACATCTCGTCATCGTAAAATGAGACTAACATATTATGGTAATTTTGATTTCAATTGATACCGTGTTCAGTGCGAGGGGTGAATTTTGTTTCCACAGCAGCTTTTCGCCTATACTTTGTCGAATTCCAACTGTCAAGAGTTCTAATACTTGTACTGATTGAACAGAGTAAATGCAGATGTAGGTACAAATTTTAAAATTCCCAAAAATTTCTTAAATTCCCAAAAAGGGAAAGATGAACTCTTCAATTAACCCTTTGTATTCCCAGGCTGGTATTATTTTTATTTTAATTGCTGACTGGATGTCGAACCCATGTGCTGGCCAATGAATGCCTTCAATACAATAGATGCACTAAATATGTCGTGGATTAACAAGAATATTGTTGCTTATTTTGGTATTCAAGGATTGATAAGGAAGTGAAATTTCTTAACTCAAAGTTTGCAAATTCGGTGAAAACACACCAAGAACTAAATAGAAGTAATAGGTTTTTTAACCCTGTCTTGAGAAAATAGTGACAACACTGGTCGAATCGTGGTAAAAATCACTAGACCTCCTAGGTTTGTCTAAAATAAATTCAGAATACCAATAAAGTAAGTAATTTCTAAATACTAGACAATAAGATTGAAATAGGATATTAGGAGGGGTGTCATCGAAACCATTTGGATTTTATCCATGTAAGGGCAGATGGGGAATCATTTAGATTGACAGCCAATGGACAAATGCAATATATGTATCAGAACACAATTTTTATGGGAAACAATCACTGGTTTTATTCCCATAAAAATTGTGTTCTGTTATTGTGTTCCCCAATCTCTAAATGCCACTTAAAGATTATACAATATATATGTAACGGTAAATCCGGCTTCTGAATATTATAAGAATTGCCTTGTTTTCATTAGTTGTCAGTATTTATTTTATAATGAAGTACTATTTACTTATATGTAAGTACAATATGGCCACTGTGAACATATATCAGTAAAACCGGATGATTGAACAACTTCACACAAAAAATCTGAAATATCTAGGAATACCCTAAATATTCCTTCACGCATACCCATTTCTATACTGGACACTGTTAACATATCGTAATAAAACCCGATGATTGAACAACTTGACACAAAAAATCTGAAATATCTAGGAATACCCTAAATATTCCCCCACGCATACCCATTTCTATACTTTGTGTCACACATTAAGTCTATAAAGATAAATAACGGTTTCATAGAGACTCTTTGGCATCTATTTTGTCGCTACGGATATGATGATGTACTACACATTGAAGATAGTTCAAATCAAATCAAATGAAGATTCGGTTTATGAAGTTCAAAATTCAAATTATATCTTTAGCTATTAGTATTAATAATAGCTGTTTGACAGTCACAAAAAAACATTGATAGCTGTTTGACCGTCATAAAAAAGTTGTAAGTGATATTAATTGTTCCAAAAGAATTCACAAACACTTCCCTGCAGTCGACTTACTGGGAAGTGTTTTGTGAATTCATTGAGAACAATTAATATCACTTATCGTTTTTTGTGACTATTAATTTCCGCTGTATTTTTGTGTTCGGAACGATTCTTGAAAAAACAGTTACGGAGGGCAGGGGTGGGGGTGGGGGGTAGTTCTCCTGCAACAAATTTGTTAAAATTCCGGAATGGCAATGGCAGCTTAAGATGGACCTGAATATAACATTGAATTTCAGTAGCTACAACGTCGCCGAGTTTAGTGAATCAGATTTTGAAACATATAACAATAACAGTCGTATCAGGCATACCCTACAACCACAACCAACAAAAAGTTCAAATAGAAATAGGGTTTAACATCTGCTCCGACTGGGCTTACTGCAGACGGATACAGAATAGGTCTATTAGGTGAATATATATTTTTTTTATAAAGGAGGTGGGATTATTTATGTGCCTCATCCAGATCCGCTACTCTCAGGCAGCCAGGGTTGGGGAAAATGCATGATTCATGTTAAAAAATTCAAACCAGATTGCCTCCCTTATTCTCATTTCTATTATTTGTGGTAAACTATGATCAATGTAGAAACAAATAAAAGACATCATGCAAATCGTTGGTTCCATTGTGTTCACTCTGTATACTACACAGTTAGGCAACCTCTTAAGTAATCAACAAGCGAAACCACATCTGTACGATGACGATACCCAGTTATTATATAGTTTTCTACCCAATAAATCTGCATACAATCTAACACTGTCTCAACTGGAAGAGTGTTCCCACATGATCAAGACTTGGATGAACTCAAATATGCTCAAGCTAAATGAAAACAGGACTGAAGCAATAACATTTGGAACAACAACAAAGGTGTCTAATTACAATACCAGCCCCGTTAAAATGTGTGTTCCGCAATATCGGTTCCATCCGAAATCCAATTATTCCTATTGCCACGACAACACTAGTCCGTTCTCTTGTATTTTCCCGTTTGGACTACTGCAATAGTTTACTTGCCGGAATTAATAAAACATCTGTATATAAACTGCAGCGCATACAAAACAAGGCAGCGCGGATCGTAACACGAACTCCTTTCAGAGACCGTATCACCCTTGTACTTAGGTCACTTCACTGGCTTTCAGCGCAAGCGAGAATCGAATTCAAATTGATGTCTCTTACATATCAATGCGTAAATGCCATCTTATCTGAGAGAACTTGTGGTACTTTACATGCCATCGAAAAATCTAAGATCAAGTACCAAGAACAATCTTGTTGTCCCAAAATATAAACTAAGCTCCTTTGTTGCTCGCTCATTTAGTGTTATTGATGCCAATTTGTGGAACTCGCTACCTGAAAATCTTCGATCCATTAGACTCCTTTAAATACAGTTTGAAAACATACTTATTTGAGAAATATTTGCAAGAGTGATTGTGTGTTTTGTAGAGCTATGAGCACGACTACGTGTGGAATTAGCGCGATATAAATCGACTTATTACTAAATCGTTGAAATATACCCACGCAGCAACGACGTTTCTTGAAAACGATAGCCATACGCAATAGGTTATCCGAAAAGAATTAACATTTGGATATCGATTCACCAAATCTGTTAAAATTAAAAAAACCCAGAAACGTTCACATGGCTTCGAAAGTGGGTGTGGCGGTGGGCGGGCCGGGGATGGGGAATAACTCTGAGGACTATCGATACGGTTTGTCATCTCCTGACACCAATACATCAAATCATATTTGAAACAAATAAATATGTTAAAGTCTGTTGGCTCTATCGTGTGGAAATGTGCATACTGAACAGAAGGTTGTAGGATACTGAATATTAATAGGGTTCATCTTCTCTTGACTCCGGGGATCACGGTGGCTAAGTGGGTATTTATTGACCTGATTATAGGGGATCAGGTGGTGTGTAAAATATACTTTCCAGTCATGTCCAATCGGCCTATCCGGATTCTGGAGTCTATAATGTAGTATAATGTAGTATTGATATTGATTGTAGCATTGTCTTTTTGCCTAAACTATCACGATCTTGTGGTAAACGCGTGGTACACAATATAAATCGTATGCTTTCAAGTCACCGCTTCCGAAATGGGGAATTTATAGTCTTTCCAAAGGGTATACTCGTGGGCACTCAAGTCCGAACACATTTAAGGGTCAAATAGAATGGGTTTTTTTTTTGTTTTTTTACCAAATCTGAGTCTTTTTCATAATAGCTGAATGGATATCTCTGACACGCGGTAAGGGTCACCCAAAGATGATAAAGTTAAGAGTTAGTCTGAAAGCGGTTGAAGAATTTTGATAAATAGTGGCATGAATGCTAATTAGCTTGACCCCGGCATCATCATAACACAGTCCCAAAATAACTCAATAGTGAAACGTTCAACACAATTCATTCCGTTCCTTCCAAAATTTAAAGATCAGAGGCACTTTTGGTGCCTTCCTTGGGTGGTACAAATTGCTTTAATATTTTTTTCGCAAGCCTAGACCCCATTTCCTAGAGGTAATGCCTGTGGGTTTGATAAATAATATGTTGCCCAGTTCATCGGATGGCACAAAAAAAACAAGTTCACCCTTATACATATTAACGTACATGTAAACGAATGCTTGCATTTGAAATTCTATAAAGAATTGTACAATTTAACATAGAATAAATTAACAGAATTTTAATCTAAAATGGACAAAAATACTGTGTTGACCAGACGTTAAAAGCCATTTCATTCTTGGTGAGAGGGATTGCGCGTAAGAGAACCCTTAACAGATGGACTTCAAAATAAGAGTAGACCGCAGTGCAGGTGTTCGGGCAAAATTTCCCCATGGCACACCACATGGCGCAAGCCCGTCTTCAATAGCCCAACCAGTGCAGAAATGTAGGACGTTAAACTCCATTTTATTTCACTTCAGTGAGAGTGATGATGCCTCCACAAGGTTTACAACAATATTCTTGGAAGAAGATAAAAACACAAGATAAAATTTAAATTCTAATTTTCTTTTATTATAAACATAAATTAATCACTAAGTTTTATAATACAACTGTAAATATTCTCTTTACAACAACATTTTTTTGAAGAAATTAAAGCTCAAGATCAAATTTAAATTCTAATTTTCTGTATTATAAATATAAATAAATCAACAAAATCTTCAACACAAATGTAAAAATATAAATTATTCTATCACATATAAATATTCTCTTTCTTAAAATTCAGATTAGTGTTTTTCATTTTCCCAACAGTTTGAAACATTTTAAGATATCTTTTTACGATCAGAATTTTGTCATTTTTAGTATTAAAATACAATACTTGTAATTATACAAATTGTGTAGATATATTAACCTTTGTTTACGATCTTATTGTTTATAAATGGTTTTAATACAATTCAACATGTTGTTAAATAAAACATATTTAATACTGTCACAGACATTAACATTTTAACGGAATGTACATCTCTAACATATCACAAACATAAAAAGGATACTAATATTATGAATAAAATCTAAACAACTGTTAGGGTCTATAAACTTTGCACACAAGTCTAATCAAAAGAGTTTGTAAATTGTAAATTAAATAAAGGAGATCGAATTAAATATGAATGGATTTATTATAATGGAAAATCATAATTAGACTCAATCAGTATTTGTGATTTTACATATATGGATTTCTTAAACAGAAATTAATAGCCAAGTGTAACAAATATTTTGTCTATGTTCCCTTTACAGTTACTCCTATTCTAAAGCTAATTAACATAAATTGAGTTTTAATTGTGTTTTTAATAAACTAAAATGAATAACGAATTTCGTATATATCTCACATTCACAACTAATAAATACTAACATACAAACATACATTCCACATTAAGACTTTGTGCATTTGATGTAATAAATGAATAAATATTTATAAGTCAATAAATAAATATCATTAAATAAATAAATAGTATTAAACGAATAAATATTATTAAATAAATAAATATTATTAAATAAATAAATATTATTAAATAAATAAATATTATTAAATAAATAAATATCATTAAATAAATAAATATCATTGTTTGGTTATATATCTGGTAAAAATAACCAGTCAATAATATACAATAATATACAAAGGCGGAAATGGCAGTGGGCAAAAAAATAACTCATTAAAGTAATATATGGCTATGTTGATGTTGATAAATTGTAATGTTAAAGCTTAATTAAATTAAGGGAATTCAAATATATACAAACTATATTAATATTTCATTTAATATTTCATTAACATGAAATCATATTAAAGCTTAAATTAAATTAAATGGGAATTCAAATATATACAAATTATATTATATACAAGCTATTCAAAATTTCATCAACATGAAATCATATTAATACATAATTTGTACAAATAAAACATAAGTTAAATACATAGACAATATGGTCTGAAAATAGACCTACTAATTAAGCCGAATTTCGACAAATAACTGGGCAATAACTAATTGCGGTTACCAAATATCAATGTACAGAATTCGATTAACTTCTTGGTCTGGCGCATGTGCATCCTACACTAATTCCTTCGTGTAATTCTGTTTCATAAGTATAAAATCCATTTTTACACCCTGTTTTCTTCAGAACTCGAATATTTGTGCGGACTTTTTCACATTCTTCTCTGTTGTTGCTGCCAATACATGATCTGCATTTACACTTAGCTTGTGGAATATGAGCAGGGTAGTAGTTGCTTCCTAGGTCTTCAGACTCGTAGTACCAGGGACAGGTGGATCGAATCCATAATGGATCGTCTAGACTGAAACTGTCCCCAGCTCCAGGACAGTT
Source organism: Patella vulgata (assembly GCF_932274485.2). Taxonomy (NCBI): domain Eukaryota; kingdom Metazoa; phylum Mollusca; class Gastropoda; family Patellidae; genus Patella; species Patella vulgata. Next base: position 59,640,813 of record NC_065884.2, on the reverse strand, counting down.
TGTGTTACCGTGTGTGTTTTGGCTGATGTAGACTTCGTTATTGTTGAGCTCGTTGGTGATCAGGCTGGCGGGTTGAGTGGCATCTTTGGCGATAAGGAATCGAGTGACGTTGATGTGCTGATTCAGTTCGGCAAATAACTTTTCGATGGTCTCGGGAATTTGACACCCCGTGGTGTCTCTCTTTTCTCTTTCGATTGTCTTCTCAATGACTTTCAGTAAAAGTGGTGATGAGCAGACGAAATTCACCATCATTATACAAACGAAAACTTTAAGTAAGGACATTTTGATGTTGCTTCTGAACTTCTAAGTAATATTATAAATGGTTACCAATTTTACTCACGGTCAAAATATATATCGAGTTCTTTCACTGTTGAAGTATGATTAAGATGTTGAATATCTTCGGTTTTAAAGATGTTCCAATGTTTAACGAAGGTTGTTACTTAATTAATACCTGCTCTAAATTCCTGTGATCTTCTATATAACTAACTGTCCCGTTAGACCGTTTGCTGTTGAATGATCGCCTAAGACAAGAAAGGCCGTTTATATATGATAGACACGCGTATCAAATCTATTTTTGTACCTTTAAAGGAAGTATATCCATTGCAAGTGTAAGTAACCGTAATCATCACTGATTGACTAAAATCAAACTTGGGGGCGTGAATTGTATCCCATTCGTTCTATACAAGGACAGGATGGGGGAAATTTACATACCACACCTTTCTTTTAAAAGGGTGTCACGGATTCTGGTTATCTCCAATCTTTGTATTGCTGTTATAATTCTCCCGTCCTTAATTACGTCCTGTTTGTCGTTGACTCCAGCTAGTTATTTATATTTCTTTGCATAATTTGTTATTATTAGGGTTTCACACAGCGTAGCTTGTGTGAAACACTATTATTTTTGTTAAGATTATTCTTCTTATTATTATTATTATTCCTATTCTATTTTGATTGGATCTCGGCTACTGCTTGTCGGATCGTTACGATTTCTTCGGTTTTACTGGGAAAGTGGGTGTGACTTAGAGGATAAAGCTATTTTGAACGTTCTGCGACAATGCGAAATGTCCGAAATCACCGAAGCTATCGTTTTTAGAAATATTGCAGTAATTTTAACAATAATCATTCGTTTTTAACTTTCGATATATTTTAACATAGCCGGAGACAGGGCACATAGCTACGCTACTTTTGATTTTTGATTTTCGGCAAATCTTCGCAGATATTAGGCGCCAAATTTAGAAAATTTAAATTTTACAAAAAACTTTTTTATTTATGAATATTTTTAGTCGTGTTTTACACAGAATTAAAAAGCCATCTGCCTTGAGCAAAAATGTGAAATTTTTTTGTCTCAGTGATTTTCCTTGCCGCCATTGGCTAATTAATTTTTTCAGTCCTAGATTAATTATTTATTGTTCGATTTGTACAAACCAAGGTTCATATATTATGCTCCGTTGTCTCAATTGTCATTTTTTTTCTTACCGGTAGAGTTATCTGTCGGCACCGGAAGTGGCGTAATTTTACCAAAAACTACAATTTTGACAGTTAGGTACCATTTTTCGAAAGCAAATATTATTTTTTTAAAAACCGATATAACTTAAAGAGTGTGCCCTTTAAAGGCGCAAAAAAGTGTGAGCTCAGTTTTTTTAATTTCGATTTCATTTTCGAGCAAATTCGATTGAGAGGGGAAAAAAGGTGTAAAATTGACCTGTTTACAACCCATTCAGGCTTTTCAGATTTTACAATATGTCTATGTAACTTGTATAAACTTGTAGCTATAATCCATACGAAGAAAATGTATGTTAAAATTAGTTTGTAATATAAGCAGTTGCCTAGAAATGTGCAATTTTGTATAAGTCACTGTTTTCGTTATTTTGCCTGTAAAAAAGTCAATTATTATTGGATTTTCACAAAAGTGACATCATTTCATTCAAAAAGCAGGTATGCGTCATATCAAATTGATTACAATTTAAAATTGACATCGGAAGTGACACCATTTCGTCAAAAACTCCATTTTTAACTTTTAAAATCAATATTTTTTCAAACTAAGAATTATTTAATATGTATTAATAATTTGAACTTTTGGTTTAAATTAACATATTAATAAAATTCATACGGTCATGTAGATATCATAAAATTGTTTCTAATTTGTTCGTTTGCCAAGAAATAGAGAGTTTTCTACAAGTCACTTTTGAAGGTTTTTGGTCCATAAAAGTGTCAATTATTATTCAATTTTCATAAAATTTTCATCATGTGATGCTTAATGTCAAAGACGACGTTATAAATCTAATTTAACATTTCTAGTATCACCGGAAGTAATGTCATTTTTCCAAAAGCTGTATGTTTAGCCTTCAAAACAGATATTTTATTCAAATGAGTCTGATTTATAATGTTTTTAAAATTATGATATTTGATTCCAATCAACAAATAGAATAAACCCATACGATCATACAGATACCACAAAATGGTGTCTAACTTGTACGGTAACAGGAAAATAGACGATTTTCCACAAGTCACCTTTCAAGGTTTTTTGGTCTATAAAAGTGGCAATTATTATTCGATTTACATAAAATTTTCAACTTGTGATGATGTCATTTCTGATATCATAAAACTAATTTAACATTTTCATTATCACCGGAAATAATGTAATTTTGTCAGGATCACCTACATGTAACAAATGTATAAAATGAATTGATTGCTGGATTTGGTTGATTCTGCGTCCATTTTATTTCATGTGTGCAATGCTTATGTGGAAACCTGTTTAACGGTTTCATTGGTACCGGAAGTGACATAAGTTCAAGGGTAACGTGGCACCAGTGAAACCCGTCATTACTGCATCTCAGTTCTAGTATCATATTGTTATTATATTATATTCGAGCTGGAAAACCCAGGTCCGTGGCTAGCAGGTGGGGGAGGGGCAGGGGCGCCAATCATGTCGTTATATATGAGACGCCCCTCAAATGGTGAGGCGCTTCATAATGACTATACGATTAACACCACAACTTGATTGATGGGGCGCCTAAAACGGCTTGATCTGTGGCGTGCCTTATCCCTAGGGGCGCCAATAATGACATGACTGGTGATGGGCGTTATAATGACAATATATGATTGTCGGGCCGCACATAAGGTATAATGCCGAGTAAGATTGGTTGGGCGCCCACGACTTGATCAATGGGGCGCCCAAAACATGCCGTTTTGGGCGCCCCATTGATCAAGTCGTGGGCGGAGTGCCGAGTGATATTGGTTAGGCGCCCAAAACGGCGTGATAATCTTCAAAATTCAAAAAAAGTTGCACTCTAACACGATTCCGAACTTTTCGTTTTCTCATAAATTATTACAGGTACATTAAAGTCGTTTTCTTTCCTTTTCTTTTTATAATGTTCATATCAGAATGTCATAATACTCCAATATCGCAATTTAAGCCTCAAAATTGAAATTTTCTGTCATTTTCAGGTGCAACCCTATTTTCCCAAATTTTCTGGGGATGGGGTGGGGGGCTAGAATCTTCTCAGAACCCGCGACCTCCTTAGACTAAGGAGCGATAACCAATTTGACTGGTCAAGACTTTGGAACATAACAACTCTGCTTTTAATTGAGGTAGAAGGATTAAACTAGATGTGGATATTCATTAGGTGAATGTCTTGACTGAGTTCAATGATTAACATTTCGAGCTAAAGCTAAGCAGAGCTAAGCAATGTCATTTGTCGATGCTTTGGGACAAGATAACTTTGATTCTATCTGATAGAGAGTGATGGAACTTAGTGTATAGTTGATAATCAGTTTGATTGCTCGAAACTTTTGAAAAAAAAATTTGAGATTAATTAATATGTGTCATCTATTTCTTTTGGGATTTCGGCGGGGGACATCAGCCTCACTGTTGACATGTTTTTATTACTGTACCTATAAAAAAGGTGCAGATAGGTTAAACCCTATTTCATTTCATTTCACCCTCAGTGAAAAATCTGGGAGTGATTCTTGATCCAGCTTTGTCTATGAATAAACAGCTTGACGACGTTCGTGTAAAATGTGTATTCCGCAATATCGGTTCCATCCGAAATCTAATTACCCCTTTTGCCACGGCAACACTCGTCCGTTCTCTTGTATTTTCCCGTTTGGACTACTGCAATAGTTTACTTGCCGGAATTAATAAAACACCAGTATATAAACTGCAGCGCATACAAAACAAGGCAGCGCGGATCGTAACAAGAACCCCTGTACTTAGGTCACTTCACTGGCTTTCAGCGCAAGCGAGAATCGACGTCACTTCACTGGCTTTCAGCGCAATCGAGAATCGACTTCAAATTGGTGTCTCTTACATATCAATGCGTAAATGCCATATTATCTGAGAGAACTTGTGGTACTTTACAAGCCATCGAAAAATCTAAGATCAAGTACCAAGAACAATCTTGTTGTCCCAAACTCTGAGAACTATCGATACGGTTTGTCATCTCCTGACACCAATACATCACATCATATTTGAAACAAATAAATATGTTAAAGTCTGTTGGCTCTATCGTGTGGAAATGTGCATACTGAACAGAAGGTTGTAGGATACTGAATATCAATAGGGTTCATCTTCTCTTGACTCCTGGGATCACGGTGGCTAAGTGGGTATATATTGACCTGACTATAGGGGATCAGGTGGTGTGTAAAATATACTTTCCAATCATGTCCAATCGGCCTATCCGGATCCTGGAGTCTATAATGTAGCATAATGTAGTATAATGTAGTATTGATATTGATTGTAGCATTGTCCTTTTGCCTAAACTATCACGATCTTGTGGTAAACGCGTGGTACACAATATAAATCGTATGTTTTCTAGTCACCGCTTCCGAAATTGGGAATTTATAGTCTTTTCAAAGGGTATACTCGTGTGCACTCAAGTCCGAACACATTTAAGGGTCAAATAGAATGATTTGTTTGTTTTTTTTACCAAATCTGAGTCTTTTTCATAATAGCTGAATGGATATCTCTGACACGCGGTAAGGATCACCCAAAGATGATAAAGTTAAGAGTTAGTCTGAAAGCAGTTGAAGAATTTTGACAAATAGTGGCATGAATGCTAATTAGCTTGACCCCGGCATCATCATAACCACAGTCCCAAAATGTCTCAATAGTGAAACGTTGAACACAATTCATTCCGTTCCTTCCAACATTTGAAGATCAGAAGCACTTTTGGTGCCTTCCTTGGGTGGTACAAATTGCTTTAATGGTTTTTTTCGCAAACCTAGACCCCATTTCCTAGAGGTAATGCCTGTGGGTTTGATAAATAATGAGTTGCCCGTAAACGAACGCTTGTATTTGAAATTCTATAAAGAATTGTACAATTTAACATAGAATAAATTAACAGAATTTTAATCTCAAATGGACAAAAATATTGTGTTGACCAGACGTTAAACCCCATTTCATTCTTGGTGAGAGGGATTGCGCGTAAGAGAACCCTTAACAGATGGACTTCGAAATAAGAGTAGACCGCAGTGCAGGTGTCCGGGCAAAATTTTCCCCATGGCACACCACATGGCGCAAGCCCGTCTTCAATAGCCCAACCAGTGCAGAAATGTAGGACGTTAAACTCCATTTTATTTCACTTCAGTGAGAGTGATGATGCCTCCACATGCTTTATAACAATATTCTTGGAAGAAGATAAAAACACAAGATAAAATTTAAATTCTATTTTTCTTTTCTTATAAACATAAATTAATCACTAAGTTTTACAACACAACTGTAAATATATGAATTATTCTAGCAAATATAAATATTTTCGTTACAACAACATTTTTTTGAAAAAATTAAAGCTCAAGACCAAATTTAAATTCTAATTTTCTGTATTATGAATATAAATAAATCAACAAACTTTACAACACAAATGTAAAAATATAAATTATTCTATCACATATAAATATTCTCTTTCTTAAAATTCAGGCTAGTGTTTTTCATTTTCCCAACAGTTTGATACATTTTATGATATCTTTTTACGATCAGAATTTTGTAATTTTTAATATTAAAATACAATACTTGTAATTGTATAAATTGTGTATATATTACCCTGTGTTTACGAGCTTATTGTTTATAAATGATATTAATACAATTCAACATGTTGTTAAATAAAACATATTTAATACTATCACAGAAATAAACATTTTAATGGAATGTCCATCTCTAACATATCACAAACATCAAAAGGATAAAACAAATACTAATATTATGAATAAAATCTAAACAACTGTTAGGGTCACTAAACTTTGCACACATGTCTAATCAAAAGAGTTTGTAAATTGTAAATTAAATAAAGGAGATCGAATTAAATATGAATGGATTTATTATAATGGAAAATCATAATTAGACTCAATCAGTATTTGTGATTTTACATATATGGATTTCTTAAACAGAATTTAATAGCCAAGTGTAACAAATATTTTGTCTATGTTCCCTTTACAGTTACCCCTATTCTAAAGCTAATTAACATAAATTGAGTCTTAATTTTGTTTTTAATAAACTTAAATGAATAACGAATTTCGTATATATCTCACATTCACAACTAATAAATACTAACATACAAACATACATTCCACATTAAGACTTTGTGCATTTGATGTAATAAATGAATAAATATTATTAAGTCAATAAATAAATAGTATTAAATAAATAAATAGTATTAAACGAATAAATATTATTAAATAGATAAATATCATTAAATAAATAAATATCATTAAATAAATACATATTATTAAATAGATAAATATCATTAAATAAATAAATATCATTAAATAAATAAATATTATTGTTTGGTTATACATCTGGTAAAAATAACCAGTCAATAATATACAATAATATACAAAGGCGGAAATGGCAGTGGGCAAAAAAATAACTCATTAAAGCAATATATGGCTATGTTGATGTTGATAAATTGTAATGTTAAAGCTTAATTAAATTATGGGAATTCAAATATATATACAAACTATATTAATACAAGTTATTTAAGATTTCATTAACATGGAATCATATTAAAGCTTAAATTAAATTAAATGGGAATTCAAATATATACAAACTATATTATATACAAACTCTTTAATATTTCATTCATTAACATGGAATCATATAAAAGCTTAAATTAAATTAAATGGGAATTCAAATATATACAAACTATATTATATACAAACTCTTTAATATTTCATTCATTAACATGGAATCATATTAAAGCTTAAATTAAATTAAATGGGAATTCAAATATATACAAACTATATTATATACAAACTCTTTAATATTTCATTCATTAACATGGAATCATATAAAAGCTTAAATTAAATAAATGGGAATTCAAATATATGCAAAATATATGATAAACAAGCTATTCAATATTTCATCAACAAAAAATCATATTAATACATAATTTGTACAAATAAAACATAACTTAAATACATAGACAGAATATATGGTCTGAAAATAGACCTACTAATTGAGCCGAATTTCAACAAATAACTGGGCAATAACTAATTGCGGTTACCAAATATCAATGTACAGAATTCGATTAACTTCTTGGTCTGGCGCATGTGCATCCTACACCAATTCCTTCGTGTAATTCTGTTTCATAAGTATAAAATCCATTTGTGCACCCTGTTTTCTTCAGAACTCGAATATTTGTGCGGACTTTTTCACATTCTTCTCTGTTGTTGCTGCCAATACATGATCTGCATTTACACTTAGCTTGTGGGATATGAGCAGGGTAGTAGTTGCTTCCTAGGTCTTCAGACTCGTAGTACCAGGGACAGGTGGATCGAACCCACAACGGATCGTCTAGACTGAAACTGTCCCCAGCTCCAGGGCAATTTGTGTTACCGTGTGTGTTTTGGCTGATGTAGACTTCGTTATTGTTGAGCTCGTTGGTGATTAGGCTGGCGGGTTGAGTGGCATCTTTGGCGATAAGGAATCGAGTGACGTTGATGTGCTGATTCAGTTCGGCAAATAACTTTTCGATGGTCTCGGGAATTTGACATCCCGAGGTGTCTCTCTTTTCTCTTTCGATTGTCTTCTCAATGACTTTCAGTAAAAGTGGTGATGAGCAGACGAAATTCACCATCATTATACAAACGAAAACTTTAAGTAAGGACATTTTGATGTTGCTTCTGAACTTCTAAATAATATTATAAATGGTTACCAATATACTCACGGTCGAAATATATCTCGAGTTCTTTCACTGTTGAATTATGATTAAGATGTTGAATATCCTCGGTTTTAAAGATGTTCTAATGTTTAACGAAAGTTGTTGCTTAATTAATACCTGCTCTAAAATCCTGTGATCTTCGATATAACTAATTGTCCCGTTAGACCGTTTGCTGTTGAATGATCGCCTAAGACAAGAAAGGTGGTTTATATATGATAAACACGCGTATCAAATCTATTTTTATACCTTTAAATTAAGGAAGTACATGTATATCCATTGCAAGTGTAAGTAACCGTAAACATCACTGATTGACTAAAATCAAACTTGGGGGCGTGAATTGTATCTCATTCGTTCTATACAAGGACATTGTGTGGGAAATTCACGTATGCACCTTTCTTTTAAAAGGGTGTCACGGATTCTTTGTATTGCTGTTACGATTCTTCCGTCCTTAATTACGTCATGTTTGTCGTTGACTCCAGCTAGTTATTTATATTTCTTTGCATATTTTGTTATTATATCATATTGTTATTATATTATATTCGAGCTGGGAAAGCCAGGCCCTTGGCTAGCAGAGGGGAGGGGGGCATTGGGGGGGGGGCTCCTGCCCTCCCCCTGGAAAAATTCGGCTTCCCCGATTGCCCATTGGGGAAATACGAAGTTAACGACCAACGTGCCCATATCAGTATGGGCGCAACATAAAGGCGAATGACATTGGTTGGGCGCCCACGACGAGATTAGCAGGGCGATCAACCAATGTCACTTGGTTTTATGGGCGCCTCGCCAATCATGTCGTTATATATGAGGCGCCCCTCAAATAGTGATGCGCCTCATAATGACTCATACGATTAACACCACAACTTGATTGATTGGGGGCCCAAATCGGCTTGATCTGTGGCGTGCCTTATCCCGAGGGGCGCCCATAATGACATGATTGGTGGTGCACCTTATATATATGATTGTCGGGCCGCACATAAGGTATAAGGCCGAGTAAGATTGGTTGGGCGCCCACGACTTGATCAATGGGGTGCCCATGGATTATGGCCCCTGGTTGTACGAAAAATCACGTTTTTAGCTTGTGGACACTCTAGGGGTCACAATTTTGATCTGATTTTGATGAAACTTGAAATGCATGTTTATAACCCAACGATCTTGGTTCCTTTCGATATTCGCGCATATCGGATCGTAACTTCCTGAATTATGGCCCCTGATTGTACGAAAAATCGTGTTTTTGGCTTGTGGTCTCTCCAGAGGTCACAATTTTTATCTGATTTATATCACCGTTACACCGTAATGAAGGTTGAGTTCGAATTTCGTGAAAATCGGACCAAAATTGCCAGACAAAATGGCTGCCGCTTGTACGCGAATAGTGTAAAAATATGGTATATCAAGGTTGTGGACCCTGTAGAGGTCACAATTTTAATTCAATTTTAATGAAACTTGAAATGCATGTTTATAACCTAAAGATCTTGGTTCCTTTCGATATTTGCGCATATCAGATCGCAACTGCCTGAATTATGGCCCCTGACTTTACGAAAAATCGCCTTTATTAGCTTGTGGTGCCTCTGGAGGTCACAATTATTACCCGATTTAAAAACAAAAAACGTTTGATTATATCACCGTTACAATGTAATGAAGGTTGAGTTCGAATTTCGTGAACATCGGACCAAAATTGCCGAACAAAACGGCCGCCGCTTGTACGCGAATAGTGTAAAATTATGGTATATCAAGGTTGTGGACCCTTTAGAGGTCACAATTTTAATCCGATTTTGATTAAACTTGAAAAGCATGTTTATAACTCAAATATCTTGGTTCCTGTCGATATTTGCACATATCGGATCGTAACTTCCTGAATTATGGCCCCTGATTATACGAAAAATAGCCTTTTTTAGCTTGTGGTCCCCCTGAAGGTCACAGTTCTTATCCAATTTTAAAAACCGTTTGAATATATCACCGTTACACCGTAATAAAGGTTAAGTTCAAATTTCGTGAAAATTGGACCAAAACTGTTGGACATATTAATGGCTGTTGTTGTACGTGAATAGTGTAAAAATATGGTTATGAAGGTTGTGGACCCTTTAGAGGTCACATTTTTAATCCGATTTTGAAGAAACTTAAAATGCATGTTTATAACCCAAAGATCTCGGATCATTTCGATATTTGCGCATATCGAATTGTAGCTTCATGAATTATGGCTCTTGATTGTAGGTAAAATCACTTTCTTTTTAGCATGTTCAAGACTAGCCAGTCAGCGCCTTGCTCACAGTTGGCTTCCTCGGATGAACAATAGAGTTAAAGGACAGTATTGGTGCCAGTCATTATCATATAAGTGATAGAACTGGTTAAACACATTCCAAATATTATTTTATCACAGAGATCATTGTCACGATAGCTGTGGAATCAATGTTTCAGCAATCGGAAGTGACGAACGCAAAAGGAAAACACGAGTTATCCCTCTATATAACTGATTGAAGTGACGGGTGATAACAGGTACATGGGCGAATTTCTGCCCACTAATAATTCCTTATTATTGTGTGAGACTGTGAAAGGATATCTGACAATTCATAAAAAAATTGACTGTTACTAGATAAGAGAACATGAATGAAAAATAGAATGCATGTTTATAACCCAAAGATCTCGGATCATTTCGATATTTGCGCATATCGAATTGTAGCTTCATGCATTATGGCTCTTGATTGTAGGTAAAATCACTTTCTTTTAGCATGTTCAAGACTAGCCAGTCAGCGCCTTGCTCACAGTTGGCTTCCTCGGATGAACAATAGAGTTAAAGGACAGTATTGGTGCCAGTCATTATCATATAAGTGATAGAACTGGTTAAACTCATTCCAAATATTATTTTATCACAGAGATCATTGTCACGATAGCTGTGGAATCAATGTTTCAGCAATCGGAAGTGACGAACGCAAAAGGAAAACACGAGTTATCCCTCTATATAACTGATTGAAGTGACAGGTGATAACAGGTACATGGGCGAATTTCTGCCCACTAATAATTCCTTATTATTGTGTGAGACTGTGAAAGGATATCTGACAATTCATAAAAAAAATTGACTGTTACTAGATAAGAGAACATGAATGAAAAATAGTCTGTCTGTCTGTCTGTCCGTCCGCCCGTCTGTTCGTCACACATTTTGGGAAAATATAACTTTCTTTCTAATTGAGCTAGAATGTTCAAACTTGGAGTAGGTGTTTATTAGGCCAATGCCTTGATGTAGTGCGAATATGAGCTTTTTCTGCTTAGGGTAAGCAGAGATGAGCAATTTGATTGACTGATGCTTTGGGACACGATAACTTTAGTTCTAATTAAGTGAGAGTGATTAAACTTGGTGTATTACAGTTACATTACATCAATACCTTGACTAAGTGCGATAATGAGCATTTTCTTCCCAGAGTACGCAGAACCATGAACAATTTGCTTTGTCTAGAATTTGGAACACAATAACTCATTCTAACTGAACTTGATGTAGGCGTTCATTAGGTGACTGTCTTGATGGAGTTCGATAATGAACATTGTCTGCTAACGGTAAGCAATCTCATTGATTGACGCTTTGGGGCACGATAACTTTGGTTATAAAGAAGTGAGAGCAATGAAACTCCGAATATAGATTCATTATATCATTGCCTTGACTAAGTTTTATGGTGAGAATTTTATGCTTAGACTAAGGAGCTATAACCAATTTGACTGGTCAAGACTTTGGAACATAACAATTCTGCTTTTAATTCAGGTAGAATTATTAAACTTGATGTGGATATTCTTTAGGTGAATGTCTTGACGGATTTCAATAATTAACATTTCAAGCTAAAGCTAAGCAGAGCTAAGCAATGTCATTAGTCGATGCTTTGGGACAAGATAACTTTGATTCTATCTGATAGAGAGTTATGGAACTTAGTGTATAGTTGATAATCAGTTTGTTTGCTCGATGCTTTTGAAAAAAAAAATAAATGTGCGATTAATTAATATGTGTCATCTATTTCTTTTGGGATTTCGGCGGGGGACATCAGCCTCACTGTTGACTTATTTTTATTACTGTACCTATAAAAAAGGTGCAGATAGGTTAAACCCTATTTCATTTCATTCTATTTCATTCGCAGAAGCGAATTGCTGTAATAAAGATTGACCATATGTTAGTCCCGTGATTGTTCTGGGTGGACGAAGCTTGATTCATTGACAGACACTGTTATGTAAAGCACACCAATTAGATGACTCCTCCTCCACTTTGACCCCCACCCCCTCACCCACACCCAAACCCCTTTTTAAAAATGTGTACAATAGCTGAAAGTTGAAATCACCAATGTTAAAACGTCATTGTTTTGAGGAAAATTATCCTAATGAAACGGTATATGAATATGGTATAACAACAGAAAACTTCACAACGTCACTTTTCTCAATACTTCAAAATTTCTCAATGAAATGAAATGGGGTTTAACGTCCTAGTTTTTTGCACCGACTAGGCTAATGAAGTCGGCATACGCCATACAGTGTGCTATGGTGAAAATTGTGCCCTTATTTCCCATTCCGAATGTCAATGTGTTCTTCATCCCACCCGAACGACTAGACACTCTCCTTTCCGGCCCCCTGTCCTGTGCCTCTGACAAGGGGAAACCACACCGGAAAATCCTGAGAAACTTTCTCTGATAATAAAAGGAACGAACTGGGCCTAGAACTACTGGTTAGCGTGCTAGCGTCTTACTCACTGGTCCACCGCTGCTCTCAAAATATTTCAAAGTGTCGTCGAAAAGTTAAACAAATCATTTTCTTCCTTCCAAGCCCGGCTTCATTAGTCCAAGGGTTCAGAAACGTAAGACGTTGAACCCCATTTTATTTCATTTGAGTGAGACCGATGATGCCAACTTAAGCTTAACAACAATATTCTTGGAAGAAAAAAAAAGCTCAAGACAAACTTTAAATTTAATTTTCTTTATTATAAATATAAATAAAGCACTAAACTTCACAACACAAAAATAAATATTCTCTTTGTTAAAATTCGTAAATATTTTGGGCTAATGGCGGACATTAAAAGCAAATAGTTTAAGTAGATGATACATCTGACAACAAATTTTGGTTATTTGTTTTCATTTTCGCAAAAGTTTGATACATTTCAAGATATCTTTTGACGATCACAATTTTGTAATTTGTAATATTAAAATACAATACTTGTAATTATATAACTGTGTAGATATTACCCTTTGTTTAAGATCTTATTGTTTATAAATGCCATTAATACAATTCAACATGTTGTTAAGTAAAACATATTTAATACTATCACATTTTAATGCAATGTCAATCTCTAAGGTATTTCTAGGATATCACAGACAAATATTCAAGGGATGTCAACGAATACTGATATAAACGCTACATGTCTAAACAACTTTGGGGGTCATAAAAACTTTACACGCGAGTCTAATCAACAGAGTTTGAAAATTAAACAATACAGATTGAATTGAATATGAATACATTTATCAAATTAAAAAATCATAATTTTTGTCTATACCTCACATTTACAACTAACATAAAAACTTATACTTCCACATTTGCATTTGATGCAATAAATAAATAAATATATATCAAATAAATGAATAAATTTTATTAAATGAATAAATATATTAAGTAATAAAAAATATTATTAAATCAATAAATATTAAATAAATAAATATTATTAAATAAATAAATAATGAAAATTTTGTCTTCAATATGATGTTTTATGAAAAAGTCACGCGCCCTTGGCTCATGTTGGAAATGTATAAATAACGAAAAATATGTTTCATTAGATGAATGAAAAATATGATATGAAATTCGTTTTATTTGGTTCATAATGACATTGTATGTCATGGCTATGGTGGTTACAATAATATTGTAAAAAAGAATGATAAATTAAGATGTATTTAGATCCTAACTGGATCATGGTCACATCTGGTTAACATAACTAGTCAATTATACAATAATATTAATGTACAGTTAAGTATAAATAGAAAGGCGGAACTGGCAGTGGAAAAAGAAACCCCTTAAAAATCAGAACATGTTGATGTTGATGAATTATTATATTACTGATCAACATATTATCAGTATCTGTGGATGACAATTAAAACTTAAATTTAATATGAATTATACAAACTATATTATATATAAGCTATTCAATATTTCATTAACATCAAATCATATTAATACATACTTTGTACAAATAAAGCATATGTTAAATACATAGATAATATGGTCTGAAAATAGACCTACTAATGAAGCCGAATTTCGACAAATAACTAGGCAATAACTAATTGCGGTTACCAAATATCAATTATACAGAATCATTTGAAGTTCTTGGTCTGGCGCATGTGCATCCTACACCAATTCCTTCGTGTAATTCTGTTTCATAAGTATAAAATCCATTTGTGCACCCTGTTTGCTTCAGAACTCGAATACTAGTGCGGACTTTTTCACAGCCATCACTGTTGTTGCTACCAATACATGAATGGCATTTACACTTAGCTTGTGTAATATGAGCAGGGTAGTAGTTGCTTCCTAGGTCTTCAGACTCGTAGTACCATGGACAGGTGGATCGAATCCATAATGGATCTTCTAGCCCGAAACTGTCCCCAGCTGGTGGGCAATCTGTGTTATTGTGTGTGTTTTCATTATTGTTATTGCTGAGCTCATTGGTCATCAAACTGACGGGTTGAACGGCATCTTGGGCGATAAGGAATCGAGTGACGTTTATGTGTTGATTCAGTTCGGCAAATAACTCTTTTAGGTTCGTGGGCCTTTGACACCCCGTGGTGTCTCTCTTTTCTCTTTCGATCGTCTTCTCAATGGCTTTCAGTAAAATTGGTGATGAGCAGACGAAATTCACCATAATTATACTAGCCAAAACTTTAAGTAAGGACATTTTGATGTTGCTTCTGAACTTCTAAGTAATATTATAAATGGTTACCAATGTACTCACGTTCGAAATATATCTCGAGTTCTTTCACTGTTGAAGTATGATTAAGATGTTGAATATCTTCGGTTTTAAAGATGTTCCAATGTTTAACGAAGGTTGTTGCTTAATTATTATCTGCTATAAAATCCTATGGTATTCTGTACAGTTAACTGTCGTACGGTTTGCTTACAGCCGTTGTCTTGCTTCTGTTCAAGTATCAAAAAGACACTTATATATGACAGACACACGGATAAAATCTATTTTTATCTTTAGAGGAAGTATATCCATTACAAGTGAAAGTAACCTGAAACATCCCTGATTGACTACAATCTAGCTTTGGGGCGTGAATTAATTGTTTTGCATTCATTCTATTCAAGGACAGGAGGTGGGAAATTGGGATATGACACCTTTCGTTTCAAAAGTGTCACGAATTCCGGTTTTCTTCAAATTTTGTATTGCCAACATGATTCTTCCGTCCTTCTTCATAATGTACAAGTCTGATGTCTAGGGTTTCTTAAACATACATTATGCAAGAGCTAAATCTGTCTATTGCAGGTCTCTCTTTAGGTCTGAAATGTTATCTAAACTATGAATTTATTATCTAAATTAACTCTCGATGTTATCGCTAGCCTCCGATATTTACTGGATTATGATCCCATTTGCTGCCCAACTTTCATTCATGATTCAATCAAGAGTTGGATAATCGAGACTATGATCGAGGCTAGGTCAAAATTTCAATTGCTTAATTCTCGGTTCATAGTGGATCAATTTGACTGAAATTTTCAGCAAATTGCCTTTACATTATCTAGTTTTTAGCTATTGTAGGAGAACTGCCAGCTCTTTATCTTATCTCCCATAATGGATCTTTAAATAATTTAAATGACAAGAAGACAGTTGTTTTAATCGTTGGTAAATATATTATCTATCATAATTATAAGTAAATGTAAATCAAGAACAGTAGTATCATGTGTATAAACTAAATACGTTATAAACAATTATTTGGGATAGTGGCTTATATGTAGTTGTTGTACATTGTTCCAGTCCTCGGAGGCTTTCTGATAGCTATATCATTCCCATTCATGATTCTTGCTACCAGGTAATAATATTGCATGGCTGCATATGAATCTCCTGTAGCCAGATGACGCAATGTGATGACAAGCTTCATCCCTAGTTCCAGAGCCTCCTTGTACTTGGTGTAGTCTTTTTATGAAGGGTGTGGTGCGTTCCAGAATTTCGTAAACCATGAGTGGAGTAGTTCTCAAGACGTTGTCGAAGGCCTCTTGATCATCAGCTGATGATAATGTTCCACGGTTATTCTCATCTCCCGTTTCAGTCAGTTCCTCACCAAATAGTTTCTTGGCTTTCTCCTGCTTCATCCTTGTCCTACCATTTCTTTGTAGTCTTGCTCAGCTTCTAACAAAAGCTGATTGAAACCATGTTAAAGGCTCTATGGGTCTGTTCAAAAATGTTGAAAATTTTGAAAATCTTGAAGTGATATCTCGAGCCAAAGGATGAACTTGTGAGAAAACAGCCCATATTTTTATATCTTACCTAGCGTATTAAGAACTGCGTGACAACAACAGCCACGTATTCCAAGCGAGTAGAATTTAGATAGTACGGCAATTCCGTTAGTAGTACGTCTGTAATACTGTATATACGGTAGAGATTATTTAAGTTCTCTAAATCATTGTCTGTTTAATTAAGAAATGCGTTACCTACATAATGTGTGACGAAAACTAGTACCTCGCATTATTCTACTGCCAGTGCCCCATTCTGTAAGTGGGTTATTATGGTCCAGGCATCGGGCAACGTTGACGTAAAGCGGTGCCCATACTGAAACCGTACCCAAAAATGGTAATTGGCCCGCTCTAATAACTGACGCATCTATATATAAGAAAGAGCGGGGTTAAATTTCCCTTCAGATATCCCAGGCCTTCCTAGAGGGAGGCTCGGCTCTAGTCCCGGATAGAGACATCATTTAGACATCATTTGGGGGTTCTTAGAAGGCATACTCGCAGCCTCCTCGACTTAGAAACCAGGAATCAAACATCATTGACGTTCCTAGAGATAACATGGAGTGTTCCTAGAGGGACATACCTTTAGTCTCCACGGAAGTTCGCCATGTAGACTTAGAAAGAAGAGCGTAAAGCCACAAAACACATGCTAAGGGATTGGGAACTTATATTTAGCTTATATTTAATGTCATAGCTGAGTGTATAGTTGATTGTATAGTGGATGTTATATATATTGAAATGCAAATACCTATGCAGGATGTGATATGATAATAGTCATGGACGTTTGACATGCTTAGAGAGTATATTCACTGATGAAGAACTTATCGCCCCAACAGAACCACTGAGCTGCACATGCGACACACAATAGCGCCATACACGCTGGGAGGGGTTCATTGTCAAATTTGACACTTCAAGGAAGGGTTGATGAAAACTGCCGCGTGCTGGTTTATCTATCCATGTCTGCTTTCCTATCGGTTCTTGCATAAGATTTACTGTTTATCATATCTTTGCTTTAGTGTGTTACGTTTAATTTGATCGGGAGACGTGTTCGTCGACGTCAACGTGAACCGACAACACTGCAAGAATTGGCCGTGGCACTGCAAGAGGACTGTGTCAGATTGCCCCAAATCGTGATTGGACGGTTGATTAGGAGCATGCCACGACGAATTGCTGAATGTCTGAGGATTGGTGGAGCAATTACTTATTATTACGACAAAAATCAAAAACGTCCATTTTCACTTTTGACGGTGTATCTCTTTCCGAGTGAAATGGGGCCGTCAGATAAGCCGTCCATCTGAACCGTTTATGTTCATGTGTAGGTAGACAATTGGCCTGTATATAATCGTAGTTATACTAACAAAGTGTTCCAGAGTTAATTGATCATTATAGTTTTATACACAACGTGGAAGTTACAGTTAATTCATAATAGATCTATTTAAAAAAAGGATTGTGTTACACGTCCATCCCGTTTTATACAATTTGTCACTCCCTCTAATTGCAGAACGGGGAAAAGTTTGAACAGATTCAAATTTACAGAGCAACTTCCCGTTCATGAAGTTCGTAAGAAGATCCTTAACGGTTGCTACTACGTTCACTCCGTTCGCATACAGTTTTATGCCACTTGGTAACATCTCCCAGAACGTAGTGAGAACTAGTTGTGAAGCGGGCTTTATTAAAGTTTTACAACAATATTCTTTGAAGAAAATAAAAGCCCATGAAAACATTCAAATTGTAAGTTTCTTTGTTTTAAATATAAATTAATCACCAAGCGTTACAATACAATTGTAAAAATATGAATTATTCAATTATAAATATTCTCTTTGTTAAAATTTGTAAGTATTTGGAGTTAATGGCGGACATTAAAAGCAAATAGTTAGCTTAAGTAGGTCATAGATCTGACAACAAATTTAGGTTATTTGTTTTCATTTTCCCAATAGTTTGATACATTTCAAGATATCTTTTGACGATCACAATTTTGTAATTTGTGATATTAAAATATAATACTTATAATTATATAATTGTGTAGATATTGCCCTGTGTTTACGATCTTATTGTCTGTTTATAAATGATATTAATACAATTCAACATGTTGTTAAATAAAACATATTTAATACTATCACAGAAATAAACATTTGAATGGAATGTCAATCTCTAAGGTTTTTCTTTGATATCACAAAAAATATTCAAGGGACGTCAACGAATACTGATATAAATGCTACGTTTCTAAAGTCTTAACAACTGTGAGGGTCACAAAAACTTGTAAATTAAACGATGCAGGTTGAATTACATATGAATATATTTATTATAATTGAAAATCATAATTTCTCTCAATAAGTATAAATTTGTGATATTACATAATATAGATTACTTAACCACAATTTAATAGACAAGTGTAAACTAAATCGATATATATATATATATTACATTACCAAAGAGCAGATTTAATTAACTAGTCTACAATAAATATATATGTGTATATTAAACTAGATAAAGTACTTCTATGTTTACCGTCGATAAATACATAAATAAATAAAAAATACGCCCAGGTAAACAATTCACTCCATTCTGACATACAATAAACCATATAAGGTAGCTTTCTGCCCTCTATATCCGCCTACGGGTATTAATAATGTACACAAAAAAATAAAACTTTTACCATACATATTATATACATTCGTAGAATAATAGATTTCCATGGCAGTGGATTATAAATAAAATCAGGTAACGTACAACGAAAGGTTAGAAAGTATATACATAATACATAATACAGAAGTAATGAGATGCAATACATTTTGATAGACCAATTAATATATTTATTTATGAATAGTTCCAAGACGGACGAAAAGTACGTTAAAATGTTATTAAACCGGTGATGAAATCAGTTTGTGTAGGAACTGTTTATGTTTTTATCATTTACCTTGAAACAAAGTAGTGCAGATTTACGGTTGTGTTAATAATTTGGTTATTGCCGTTCTTATTATGCTAAAGCTATTCAGCATAGATTGAGCACTAATTGATTTTGTTTAACAAACTTGGAGAGAAAACACATTCTTATATACCTCACATTCCCAATTTATAAATACTTACATAAAACTTACATTCTACATTAAAACCGTGTGCATTTGATGCAATAAATAAATAAATATATATCAAATAAAAAGATAAATAATTTTAAATAAATAAATAATTTTAAATAAATAAATATTTTTAAATAAATAAATATTTTTAAATAAATAAATATTTTTTAAATAAATAAATATTTTTAATTAATAAATATTTTTAAATAAATATTATTAAACAACTCATGAAAATTTTGTCTTCAAAAGTTGCATTAGATGGCTTGATAGATATGATATGATATGATATGATACGAAAATTATGTTTCTTTAGATCAGTGGTTCTCAACCTTTTTTGACACCGGCACACCTTGGAACAGAAAAAATAGCGACACACCTGGCTAAATACATATGAAAAATATTTGAATTTTGCAAAATAAAAACATGGCAAGTCAGATGGCATACAACCGTAGACAGAGACTAGTCATAGACACATAAATAATAAAAACACAGCTATGAACTTATCAGTAGACACTCAATTGGGACCATGTGGTTTTTCGCATTTTCTTACCGCGTTGAGTATCACTGCTTTAGATGAATTAACAATATGATATAAAATTCGTTTGTTTGGTTCATAATGGCAGTGTATGTCATGGCTATGAGAGTTATAATCATTGTAAAAAGTATGATAAATTAAGATGTATTTACAAGCTTTAGATCCTAACTGGATAATGGTTACGTCTGGTTAACATAACCAGTCAATAATATACCATACTATTAATGTACAGTTAAATATAAATACAAAGGCTGATATTGATACCTTATTATATTACCGATCACCATAATATTATTTTTATTGAAAGTTATATATCTGTTAAAGACAATTAATGCTAAAATTAAATTAAATAGGAATTCAAATATACACAAACTATATTATATACAAGCTATTCAATATTTTATTAACACGAAATAATACATAATTTGTACAAATAAAGCATAAACAAAATACATAGACAATATGGTCTGAAAATAGACCTACTAATGAAGCCGAATATCGACAAATGACTGGGCAATAACTAATTGCGGTTACCATATCAATGTACAGAGTCGATTACTTTCTTGGTCTGGCGCATGTGCATCCTACACTAATTCCTTCCTGTAATTCTGTTTCATAAGTATAAAATCCATTTGTGCACCCTGTTTTCTTAAGGACTCGAATATATGTGCGGACTTTTTCACATCCATCGTTGTTGGTGCTTCCAATGCATTTAGGGCATTTACAATTAGCTTGTGGGATATGAGCAGGGTAGTAGTTGCTTCCTAATTCTTCGGCCTCGTAGTACCAGGGACAGGTGGATCGAATCCACATCGGGGCGTCTGCGGCGTAACTGTCTCCAGTTTGAGGGCAATCTTTGTTACCGTGTGTGTTTTGGCTGATGTAGACTTCGTTATTGCTGAGCTCGTTGGTGATCAGGCTGGCGGGTTGAATGGCACCTTTGGCGATTAGGAATCGAGTAACGTTGATGTGCTGATTCAGTTCGGCAAATAATTGTTCGAGGGTCTCGGGAATTTGACATCCCGTGGTGTCTCTCTTTTCTCTTTCGATCGTCTTCTCAATAACTTTCAGTAAACTTGGCGATGAACAGACGAAATTCACCATCATTATACAAACGAAAACTTTAAGTAAGGACATTTTGATGTTGCTTCTGAACTTCTAAGTAATATTATAAATGGTTACCAATGTACTCACGGTGTAAATATATCTCGAGTTCTTTCGCTGCTGGATTAGAGAAAAGATGTTGTTGAATATCTTCGGTTTTAACGGTGTTTCAATGTTTAACGTCAGATGTTGCCTAATTATTATCGTGTGTGGTGTTTGTATAGTTTACCCGTCCCGTTTAACTGTTTGCTTACTGCTGTTATCTTGCTCCTGTTCAATTATCTAAGATTGAATAATTGATTAACACAAGAAAAGACAGCAGTTATATATACCGACACACGGAAAAGATCTATTTTTAACCTTGGAAGAAAAACCTGAAACATTCCTGATTGGCCAAAATCGTACTTGCGGGCTTGAGTTGTATCTCATTCGTTCTGTACAAGGTAAGGGTGCAGGAAATTTAGATATGACACTTTTGTTGTAAAGAAGTGTCACGAATTCTAGTTATCTTCAAATCTTTGTATTGCTGTTATGATTCTTCCGCCTTTCTTTAAAATTCTCAAGTCGATATCACCTCAACCACGTTTCTTTCATCAATGACTCCACTTAATTATTACGTGTTTTTGGGGGGTTTTTTTGTTTTGTTTTTTATTTTAGACAGAGTTTGCAGTCAAAACTGTGTCAACGCCGCAGGTATTGTTGGTCTCCGTGGAAATAATGATTTAATATAAATTTGGTCATTTTTGACAAATAGGAAGTGTTTTACGAATGGTATAAAAAGTAATCTTATATTGCCCATATCTCGGTTATTTGTCAACGGATTCCATAGGGGTTCTCACTGACGGATTTACCTCAGCAAGGAAAGAATGTCATCAACGGTGTCGTCACCAATTTCATAAACGAAATGATACCAATGTGCCAAGAGTGCTTAAAACTGTATAACTAGCTGCTGAGATTGCCTCGTTGCCTTTGGTTTCGGTGGAAATAACGTGTTATGTGGACAATGTTAATCATAGTTGTCCAACGGACATATGAGGACCAGTGAATACAAACACTGTTTGTCTAAATGTAAATCGATGAAATAAGAGCACAAATGTGAATGCCGATGTAAACTACCTTCGCAAACGGGACACTGCAACCAAATCAAATCGGGACGTTATCAGAAGACTAATTTAAAGGGACAATCAGGAATATTTAATTCGTTGAAAGGGTCTCTCAGCAACGATGAATTCGTGGGTTTTCGAGGATGGCTTGGATGACTTTGCTAAAATATATATAAAGGACCACGCGAAGAAAATACCTGGGCTTATGTTAAGAGATTAGTCTATCGCTGGATATGACCAGCATGTTGTTCAATCTGCAACAAGACCGTGCACGAATGCGATAGATTATGTGGCATAATGGTCGGACGTACTGTAAGATTTATGTTTTAATGCATTGTTTACGGTGCCACCTTGTTTTAACCATTTCGAAAACTGGAAGCTCTGAAATTCCATTTCCAGTGATCTGAGACAAGAGTCCTGTGTAAAATAATGAATTATAATAGGACTTTGTGAGTCAGAAATCTTGGAAAATGGTTCAGGTAAAGACAGGCGAAACTTATGAACAGCATAATCGAACGAGATTCTGAAAATCCGTTTTTTAGAACTCCTGAAACACCTACCATCTGGATCTAGATAAGGGAGGGGGAGGCACCTAGATACACCCTTTTAAAATGATTGTAGTCATTCTTTTCTAGAATAACATCGTATCTGTCTACTCCTTCTTTCTATAAAGCATACAATTTTATGTCTACTGCGAATATTTACATGGAGCCTCAGATAAACCAATTTCCTTTGACCATCTCACAGTAGAAATGCCTGTCATTGTGTCAATGGTGTGGTTTCGGTGCCAGACTTGCTTGTTTGTCTTCTCCGGGTCCTTTGGTTTATCCCTACTACTACGTGCTCCTTCGCCTTGTAATGGTTCAGGGTGGAGGGCTTGACAATTGTCATTGTCTAGTTTGAAACTGTGTACACATTGACGTGCACATAAAAGAACTCTTGAGAGTTGGAATTCGAAGTAAAGGTAGATTGTAGTGCCGTTGTCCGGGTACACGGGATCTTGGTTCTTCGTCGCATCCGAACGACTAGGCACTGTCCTGACCAGGCATCCCGTTCTGCACCCCTGACAAGGGGAAACCACACGGAAAATCCCGAACAATTTTCTCTGACAACACCGGGAGTGAACACAAGGTCTACTGGTTAGACAGATAGTCTTACTCACTGATCTACAGTGGCTCCCGATATGTCCGAAAGTGTCGGCGAAACGTTAAACACAATACATTCCTTTCCTTCCAATATTTAAGGATCATAAGCACTGTGTCAAAGTGCTCCACAACTTTCATCAAATTCAGACTATATTCTAATTCTATCATATAAAGATTCTAACATTTATTAAGCTGCACTGAACCCCCACCTGGTTTTGATAGTATATGATATAGGGTTCTAACCGCTACATATAAGCACTTATTTGTTTTTAGTTACAGACTTAACAAATTCCACTTGTTATTGATAATGCCATGGTATTCATACCGGCCAGCTAATTTCATACGATAACATGTAATACATATATAAAAAAAACTACATATATAATTATGACATTGTGTTTTGGGACTCAACTTTCCCTATTATTGAACGGTATATAACTACGAGTTTGCAGAGTGAGACTTCGACGAGAGACTTGGAGCAGAGAAGACATGAGACGAGCGTGTAGTCTCACCCGACTCCGGTCGCTGCCTTGCCAGAGGGGCGAAATGGTTGTCTTAATTAGTGATGCATTGTGTTTATGTTATTAGTTGAGTTCCTGTTTGATTTATGTTTCTGTTGTATTAATGTTACTGTTTAATATTCTGTTCCCGATGTAAATAAATACTATATTGTTACAGTATTCGTTCTTTAAGTCGGTTCTGGGTGACAATACTGCTTTAAACTTCATAATATATTTATATTCTTCTTAAAACATATCATGTACAAGATTTCTTGAATTGTAGCAGCCTTGTTTCCAGCTCGACTATCTGGCCTGGATTCGAGACAGGCGCGGTCCCCATTCCAACGAACGTACATGGCCCTAGTTCTAGCCTTTACTCAATTAAGGCGCCCATGACCTTCTCTCTCTCAACTATCTTCTTTTCATTCTTGCTTATATCCCCCTTCTAGACATAGGATCTCAAAAGATTATACATCTGGCTATTGCCAGATTAAATGTTCAGTACAAGACAAAGGATATTACGTAACCCGGGCCAGCTATAAGTTTATATTATGTTAATGACTAATGAGTGCAATTTGAACAACCCTGGATGTCAATAGCCGATATAAAAATATTTTAATCAATTCTGCTTTCATGATAACTATCAATAACATCTGCCATTATGTAACACTGTTTACTAAACTGATACTCTTTTTTCTGTAGTGCTACAGCATTTTTGGCGAGTTTCTGGGTTAGTACAATTTTATTTCGATTTAAGTGACTTGAAAAGCTGTGGATTTTGCAAGTCTGGGCCAGATTTCCTGGAGGGTACGCCGGTGTGGCTGATAAATAATGGGTTGCCTAGTTGTTCGGGTGGCACGCACAGAAACCCGAGGTGCACCCTTAACCCCATTGAGGGAGAGCGCGTAAGAGAACCTTGATATTTGGAGTTCGAAATAAGAGTAGACCGTAGTGCCGTTGCCTGGGCCAAATTACTTTCTTTTGCTATAGAGTGCATTTTATTTCACTTTAGTGAGAGCGATGACGCCTTCACAATCTTTACAACAATATTCTTTGAAAAAATGAAAGCCCAATACAAAATTTTAATTTTAATTTTCTTTATTATAAATTTATTTGTTATAAATAAAAATGTCTTTGTTATAAATATAAATTAATCGCTAAACTTTACAACACAAATGTAAAAATTTAAATTATTCTATCACATATAAATACTCTCTTTCTTAATATTCGTAAATATTTTGAGCAAATACACCTTGTAACAAATTCGGGTTGGTTTTAAAATACAATACTTGTAATTATATAAATTGTGTGGATATTACCCTGTGTTTACGATCTTATTGTTTATAAATGATATTAATACAATTCAACATGTTAAATAAAACATATTTAATACTGTCACAGAAATTAACATTTTAATGGAATGTCCATCTGTAAGGTTTTTCTTTGATATTACAGACAAATATTCAAAAGACGTCAGGGAATACCAATATAAATGCTACATGTCTAAAGTCTAAACCCGAGACTAACCAGAACAGCTTGTAAATTAACCAATACATATTGAAATAAATATGAAAAAATTGATCATATTTGTGATTTCATATGGATTTCTTATAGGCGAGAATCTAATAGCCAAGTGTCACATATATTTTGTCTCTGTGTCCCTTACAATTCCCCTTATTCTATAGCTAATTAACATAAACGGAGTCTTAATTTGTTTTTAACAAATTTAAATAATTAAAGAATTTCTTATATAGCTCACATTCACAGCTTATAAATACTAACATACAAACATACATTCCACATTAAGACTTTGTGCATTTGATGCAATAAATTAATAAATATGAAATAAATAAATAAATAGCATTAAATAAATAAATAGCTTTAAATAAATAAATAGCATTAAATAAATTAATAGCATTAAATAAATAAATTAATAGCATTAAATAAATAATTAAATAAATACACAAATACATAAATAAATGAATAATATCAAATGAATGAATGAATGAATGAATGTTATTAAATAAATAATGAACAAATTGTCTTCAACAGATGTATTAGATAGCTGATAGAAATGATATGATATGTTTTGATAACTCCCACATTTGTTTCATGTTGGAAATTTATAAATAACGAAAATTATGTTCCATTAGATGAATGAAAAATATGATATGAAATTCGTTTGTTTGGCTCAAAATTTAAGTGTATATCATGGCTGTGAGAATTACAATCACTGTAAAAAGAATGATAACTCAAAAAAATATATTTACAGGCTTTAGATCCTAACTGGATAATGGTCACGTCTGGTTAACATAACCAGTCAAGAATAAACAATAATATTAATGTACAGTTGAATATAAATACAAATTTTGATGTTGATACATCAGTATTGAAAATTATATATCTGTTGATGACAATTAAAGCTAAAATTATATTAAATAGGAATTCAAATATACAAACTATATTATATACAAGCTATTCAATATTTCAACAATACGAAATAATACATAATTTGTACAAATAAAGCATAAATTAAATACATAGACAATATGGTCTGAAAATAGACCTACTAATTATGCCGAACTTCGACAATTAACTGGGCAATAACTAATTGCGGTTACAAAATATCAATGTACAATATTCGACTAACTTCTTGGTCTGGCGCATGTGCATCCTACACTAATTCCTTCGTGTAATTCTGTTTCATAAGTATAAAATCCATTTTTGCAACCTGTTTTTTTCAGAACTCGAATATTTGTGCGGACTTTTTCACATTCTTCTCTGTTGTTGCTGCCAATGCATGATGCGCATTTACACTTAGCTTGTGGAATATGAGCAGGGTAGTAGTTGCTTCCTAGGTCTTCAGACTCGTAGTACCATGGACAGGTGGATCGAATCCATAATGGATCTTCTAGCCCGAAACTGTCCCCAGCTCCAGGGCAATTTGTGTTACCGTGTGTGTTTTGGCTGATGTAGACTTCGTTATTGTTGAGCTCGTTGGTGATCAGGCTGGCGGGTTGGGTGGCACCTTTGGCGATAAGGAATCGAGTGACGTTGATGTGCTGATTCAGTTCGGAAAAAAACTGTTCGAGGGTCTCGGGAATTAGACATTCTGTGGTATCTCTCTTTTCTCTTTCGATCGTCTTCTCAATGGCTTTCAGTAAAATTGGTGATGAGCAGACGAAATTCACCATCATTATACTAGCCAAAACTTTAAGTAAAGACATTTTGATGCTGCTTCTGAACTTCTAAATAATATTATAAATGGTTACCAATGTACTCACGGTCGGAATATATCTCGAGTTCTTTCACTGTTGGATTATGATTAAGATTTTGAATATCTTCGGTTTTAAAGATGTTCCAATGTTTAACGAAGGTTCGTGGTTAATTATTATCTGCTATAAATCCTATGGTGTTCTATATATTTAACTATCCCGCTTAACCGTTTGCTTACAGTTGTTGTCTTGTTACTGTTCAAGTATCTAAGATTGAACGACTGACTGATTCAAGAAAGGACACTTATATATGATAGATACACGGATCACATCTATTTTTGTCTTTAGAGGAAGTATATCCATTTCAAGTGTAAGTAACCTTAAACATTCCTGATTGGCTAAAATCAAAATTGTGGGGCGTGATTTGTTTCGGAATCATTCTATTCAAGGGTAAGGGAGTTGGAAATTGAAATAAAAAATGTCACGAATTCTTCATAATGTGCCAGTCTTATTTCGGGGGTTTCTTGGGGTTTCTTAAATAACTTAAATGGCAAGAAGACATAGAGAATCTCCTATGAGTCTTTTTTGATATCAAAAAATATCAGTACAAGATTATAAAGTAACAAAAAACGAGGCTTTGCCGATTGGTTTTTTTTTTACCTTATCAACGAGTCTTTATATTTTTTGATATCAAAAAAGACGAGTAAGAGATTTTATTTATCACCCAATCCTTTCTTACGTGCACAAATAAATAAATGTAATCATTTGCTATAGACTTCACTTTTACTGAACCTGATTACATTAGGACGTAGTGATACATTATTTTTTGACAGCAATTCAACCATTGCAAAGTCCTTTGTATTGACCCAATAAAGAATGAACTGTTCTTTGAAAATACAAAAATGTAGTTGCTTTTTAACTGACCAATCAAATTCATGTAAAGGAGATATCGCAGTAGATTATGAAATTTATCACACAAGCGATATCTACTGTAGAATGTATTATTGGGTGATAAAGCTGTTTTATGATTATGAAATTTATCACACAAGCGATATCTACTGTAGAATGTATTATTGGGTGATAAAGCTGTTTTAATCGTTGGTAAAGTATATTATCAAACATAAGAAGTATAAGTAACAAAAGAGCAATAGAATCATATGTATAAACTAGATAAACAAGAAGTAATTATAAATTAGATTTTAAATCATATAATTGGGGAATTTAAACAATTGTTTGGGATACTCGCTTATACGTAGTTGTGGTACATTGCTTCAGTCCTCCGAGGTGTTCTGATAGATATAGTTTTCAATCCATGTTTCTTTCTACCGGGTATTCATATTGCATGGTGGCATACTAGGAATCTCTGTTGCTAGATGACGCAGTGTGATGAGAAGCTTCATCCCTGGTCCCAGGGCCTCCCTGTAATTGGTGTCGTCTTTTTTATGAAGGGGGTGGTGCGTTCAAGAAGTTCGTAAAACATGGGTGGGGTGGTTGTAGATGACTTCTTGAGCATCAGCTGATGATAATGTCCCACGGTTATTCTTATCTCACGTTTTAGTCAGTTCATCACCCAACAGTTTCTTGGCTTTCTCCTTGATCTACCATTTCATTGTACTCTTGTTCAGCTTCCAACACAAGTTGCATGAAACTAATGTTTAAAGGCTCCATGGTTCTGTTTAAAAATGTTGAACATTTTGAAAATCTTGAAGTGATTTGCACTACAATAAATCTCGAGCCAAATGATGAACCAGTGACGAAACAGCCCACACAATCGAAATATATCTGGAGGTTTTCACTGTTGGATTAAAGAAAAGATGATGTTGAATATCTTCGGTTTTAAAGATGTTCCAATGTTGTGACAAAGTGATCGTTACCTTTCATCAAATTGAACGACCATTAAGGTACATAGAACTTTATGACCTCTGCTAGTTTTGATAATATATGATATTGACCTTTCACCTCTGTGTAAACTGCTGTTAAGGCACGGACTGCCTATGATCTTATTAAACATCTAACTAATTCAATATGTCCTTTACATGATCTGTGTATAACACTCGGCAGAACTTCATGACTTCAAAGGAAATACGCAGTGCAGTTACAGATACCATAATTAGATAAATAAATAATACCATATGCTGATCACTTTTTCCTAGTTATCATACGCTATATAAGCCGGAGTTTGCTGACAGTTAGGCAGACGAACAGAGACAGGGCACAGAGAGACAGAGACCGGCGTATGGACTCACCCGAGTTCAGCCGCTGCCTTGGCAGAGGGGCAGAGTGGTGGACTTAATATAGTTAGATGTGTTACTGTCGTAGTCTAGTATTTGTATATTAGTTTAAGCATGGACCGTATATAGATGGACAGGCAACGAGTCCCGTTTGTTGGATTCTCTGCCGCTCGCGCGAGACACGGCGAGATCTCAATGTCAACGGCAAATCAAGCGATGTGATTTTTGACATTGCGGGATTTTATACTGATTAATTTCTCGAACTCCTCCATGGAATTTACAGTATTCTTATAGTTACACGGTAAGTTTTCAACCTGATAAGTATTCCTATCCGGTAATGACGAATTTGTCCAGTTTGAAACTTTGAAATTTCCAAATGCAGCAGTTGAAAATTGGGAAATTATCGATTTCAATATTTTCGTAGGTTTTGTAAGCATTTTGGTTTTGCTTAATACTCCAAATTCCCGTATGTATGAAGGATATTAAAGTTATGAAAATAAAATTCAGGTATAATACTGTCCGGAATGATGATTAATTGTGCAGAAGTAAAAATTAAAAGAGTGTTTTAGTAGATTTGTTCTTAAGAAAAACTCGACGTTTTTTTTTTCGGATTCACATAGGCGCGTCCGAAGTAAACAGACGATGTGTTGATATATTTACACCCCAATCATCAGTTAGTAGTCTATCTATGTATGGGTTTCAAAAAAAAGAGTAGCAAGATAAATAAAAATATTATGAATTGATTTCTGTTTCTTTGCTTTTAAACTTAATACAGGTATTTGCGCGAGGGGAGCTAATTTAATTTAGTCACGATTGTCAGGTCTCTCTTTTGACGCGACAGAATTCTAAAGGCTTCGTGGGCGTTGCCTGTCCATCTATACACGGTCCATGGTTTAAGTACCTGTATTACTGTTGTAATTATGTATGATGTGTTATATACCTGATGTAAATAAATCATATATTTATTAAACTGATCTCTGTTATACTAAAATAGTGTTATAATGTTTAACGAAGGTTGTTGCTTAATTGTATCTGCTATAAAATCCTGTGGTGTTCTATATAATTAACCTGTCCCGTTTAACCATTTGATTAAATGATTGACTGAGACAAGAAAAGAAACTTATATATGGCACTGACATGCGGATCAAATATAATTTTATCTCAGGGGAAAGCGTTGCCTAATCATTCGGGTGATACGAAGAAACCGAGTTCGATCAATGTTTCCTCTTCGGCTTGCACGTAAAACTTCCTAGTCGGAAATACAACCGGCCGGGGAAAGATCTTCTCCCTAGCACTGCACACAGGGGCGGGAAGATTAAATCGCTACTAATATCGAGATCAATATAAAATGATGAAAACTAAATTTTATCAGATTAGATACGTCTGGAACAACCATGGGAGCAGTGTTTATAGAATAGGAACGGGGCAGATAAAAGTGTCACGAATTCTGGTTATCTTCAATCTTTGTATTGGGTTATGATTCGTCCGTCATTCTTCATAATACTCAAGTCGATTTTACCTCAATCACGTTCCGTTTATGTATGTTAATATATCGTATTGTTAATATTTATCCCAACTGTGCAATGATATTATTTTATACTTTGACAAAAAGTCCAACTGTGCAATGTTATTATTTTATACTTTGACAAAAAGTATTTTGGGGCGAATGGGGGTGGGGGATTCCTTTACGTACATGATACAGAAACGTGAAAAAAAATTGTTTTCTTCTAATTCTATTTGCCCTTCTACGGCGCACACAACAAGATGTCAGAGTTGCCATCGCTGGATAATTTCGAAAACTAAAAGCCCGGAAATGCCATTTCCAGTGATCTGAGACAAGAGTCCGGTTCTAAAATAATGATTTGTAATGGAACATTTTCAGTTAGACATTTTGGAAAATTGTTCAGGTAGAGACAGGCAGTGGGGACAGTCATCTTCGAAAAGTTATTAACAGCACAAAGAGACGAAATTCTGAAAATCTGTTTATTAAAACACCTGAAACGCCTGACACCTAGATCCAGACAAGGTGTGGGTGGGGGATGGGGTGCGCCCCAACTAGATCCGCCCTTGTAAAATGATTGTAATCAATTTTTTCTTGGAATAAATATATGCAACTGCTTTAAATAAAATTTAAGAATACTGCGAATTTTTACATGCATCCTCAGATAAACGCATTACCTTTGTCCACCTACAATAGAAATGACTGTCATTGGGTCAATGTTTTCCTTCCAATATTTAAAGATTATAGACACTTTTTCTGTCTTTATCGACACTCTTGCTGCCGTTCTTGTTTTTTTCGATTTTGGGGAATTTGTAAGCATGGACCCCATTTCCTACAGCTAATACCTATGGGGCTGATAAATAATAAGTTGCCTAGTTGTACATATTAACGTACACCTAAAAGAGCGTTTGCATTTGAAATTCTATAAAGTATTGAACACTTGAACAAAGAATAAATTACCCAAATTTTAATCTCAAGTGGACCAAAAAGCTGTGTTGACCAAACGTTAAACCCCATTTTATTCTTGATGAGAGGGAGAGAGCGATGAGAACCCTTGACAGATAGAGTTCGAAATAAGAGTAGACCGTAGCGCAGCTGTCTGGACAAACTTTCCTTCATAGCACACTGCATGGCGTATGCCTGTCTTCATTAGCCCAAGAGTGCAGAAACGTAGGACGTTAAACTCCATTTTATTTCAGTAAGAGCAATGATTCCTCCACAAGCTTTACAACAATATTCTCGGAAGAAGATAAAAACACAAGATAAAATTTAAATTCTAATTTTCTTTTATTATAAACATAAATTAATCACTAAGTTTTACAAAACAATTGTAAAAATATGAATTATTCTATCAAATATAAATATTCTCTTTATTAAAATTCGTAAATATTTGGAGTTAATTGCGGACATTCAAAGCAAATAGTTAGCTTAAGTAGTTAATACAACTTACGACAAATTCAGGTTATTTGTATTCATTTTCGCAAAAGTTTAATACATTTCAAGATA
The DNA here is from genome assembly GCF_932274485.2 of Patella vulgata. Taxonomy (NCBI): domain Eukaryota; kingdom Metazoa; phylum Mollusca; class Gastropoda; family Patellidae; genus Patella; species Patella vulgata. The sequence continues at coordinate 59,608,301 of NC_065884.2, read as the reverse complement.
TCTTTTGACGATCACAATTTTGTATTTTGTAATATTAAAATACAATACTTGTTATTATATAACTGTGTAGATATTACCCTTTGTTTACGATCTTATTGTTTATAAATGATATCAATACAATTCAACATGTTGTTAAATAAAACATATTTAATACTATCACAGAAATTAACATTTTAATGGAATGTCAATCTCTTAGGTTTTTCTATGATATCACAGACAACTATTCAAAGGACGTCAAGGAATACTAATATAAACGCTACATGTCTAAAGTCTAAAGAACTGTCTAATCAGAACAGCTTGTAAATTAACCAATACATATTTAAATAAATATAAATAAATTGATCATATTTGCGATTTCATATGGATTTCTTATAGGCAAGTGTAACATTTGTTTTACAGTTCCTCTTATTCTATAGCTAATTAACATAAACCGAGGCTTAATTTGTTTTTAAGAAGCTTAAATAAATAAAAAATTTCGTATATACCTCACATTCATAACTTATAAATACTGTCATACAAACATACACTCCACATTAAAACTTTGTGCATTTGATGCAATACATTAACGTATATGAAATAAATAAATAAATAAATAAATAAATAAATAAATGAATAATATATTTACAAATAAATAAATACTTATATTATTAATAAAATAATAATAAAGAATTTGTCTTCAAAAGATGTATTAGATGGCTATGGTATGATATGTTATGATAACTCCCTCGCATTTGGTTCATGCCGGAAATTTATAAATAACGAAAATAATGTTTTATTAGATCAATGAAAAAAAAGATATGAAATTCGTTTTGTTTGGTTCATAATTGCAGCGCATGAGATGGCTGAGAGTTACAATCATTGTAAAAAGCATGATAAATTAAGATGTATTTACAAGCTTTAGATCCTAACTGGATCATGGTTACAAAATGGATCATGGTCATATCTGGTTAACATAATATACAATAATATTAATGATAAATTAAGATGTATTTGCAAGCTTTAGATTCTAACTGGATAATGGTTACGTCTGGTTAACATAACCAGTCAATAATATACCACACTATTAATGTACAGTTAAATATAAATGCGTAAATGGCAGTGGACAAAATAATTTAATAAATTAGTACATGAACATGTTGATTATAATATTACTATATCTGTTTGATGAAAATAAAACTTAAATTAAATTAAATATGAATTATACAAACTATATTATATAAAAGCTATTCAATATTTCATTAACATCAAATCATATTAATACATAATTTGTACAAATAAAGCATAAGTTAAATACAGAGAAAATATGGTCTGAAAATAGACCTACTAATTAAGCCGAATATCGACAAATGACTGGGCAATAACTAATTGCGGTTACCAAATATCAATAATACAGAATCAGATTAACTTCTTGGTCTGGCGCATGTGCATCCTACACTAATTCCTTCCTGTAATTCTGTTTCATAAGTATAAAATCCATTTTTGCAACCTGTTTTCTTCAGAACTCGAATATTTGTGCGGACTTTTTCACATTCGTCTCTGTTGTTGCTGCCAATACATGATCTGCATTTACACTTAGCTTGTGGAATATGAGCAGGGTAGTAGTTGCTTCCTAGGTCTTCAGACTCGTAGTACCAGGGGCAGGTGGATCGAATCCATAATGGATCGTCTAGCCCGAAACTGTCCCCAGCTCCAGGGCAATTTGTGTTACCATGTGTGTTTTGGCTGATGTAGACTTCGTTATTGTTGAGCTCGTTGGTGATTAGGCTGGCGGGTTGAGTAGCATCTTTGGCGATAAGGAATCGAGTGACGTTGATGTGCTGATTCAGTTCGGCAAATAACTGTTCGAGGGTCTCGGGAATTTGACATCCCGTGGTATCTCTCTTTTCTCTTTCGATTGTCTTCTCAATGACTTGCAGTAAAATTGGTGATGAGCAGACGAAATTCACCATCATTACACAAGCCAAAACTTTAAGTAAGGACATTTTGATGCTGCTTCTGTACTTCTAAGTAATATTATAAATGGTTACCAATGTACTCACGTTCGAAATATATCTCGAGATCTTTCACTGTTGGATTATGATTAAGATGCTGAATATCTTCGGTTTTAAAGATGTTCCAATGTTTAACGAAGGTTGTTGCTTAATTATTATCTGCTGTATATATATAAAATCCTATAGTATTCTATATGATCAACTGTTACGTTTAACCGTTTTCTTACAGCTGTTGTCTTACTACTGTTCAAGTATTTAAGATTGAATGACTGACTAATTCAAGAAAGGATATTTATATATGATATATACACGGATCAAATCTATTTTTATCTGTAGAGGAAGAAAATATCCATTTCAAGTGTGCGTAACCTTAAACATCCCTGATTGACTAAAATCAAATTTGGGGGCGTGACTTGTTCCGCATTCATTCCATTCAAGGATATTGAAACAATGTCACGAATTCTTCATAATGTGCACGTCTTATTTCTGGGGTTTCTTGGGGTTTCTTAAATAACGTAAATGGCAAGAAGACAATTATTTTAATCGTTGGTAAATCTAACATAAGAGGTAAAAGTAAGAAAAGAGCAATAGAATCATAAAACTAGATAAACAAGAAGTAATTATAAATTGTGGTTTAAAGATATAATTGGGAACTTAAACAATTATTTGAGATACTCGCTTATACGTAGTTGTGGTACATTGCTCCAGTCCTCGGAGACGTTCTGATAAATTTAATCCATATTTCTTGCTACCAGGTATTCATATTACATGGGGGCGCAGGAATCTCCTGTTGCCAGATGATGACAAGCGTTATCCCTGGTTCCAGAGCCTCCCTGTAGCTGGTGTCGTCTTTTTTTGTGAAGAGGATGGTGCGTTCAAGAAGTTCGTAAAACATGGGTGGGGTGGTTGTAGTCATTTCCTCGCCCAACAGTTTCTTGGCTTTCTCCTTGTTCTACCATTTCATTGTACTCGTGTTCATCTTCCAACACAAGTTGCATGAAACTAATGTTTAAAATCTCCATGGTTGTGTTTAAAAAATTTGAAAATGTTGAAAATCTTGAAGTGATTTGCACTACAAGAAATCTCGAGCCAAATGATGAACCAGTGACCCATACAATCGAAATATATCTCGAGGTTTTCACTGTTGGATTAAAGAAAAGATGATGTTGAATATCTTCGGTTTTAAAGATGTTCCAATGTTGTGACATAGTGATCGTTACCTTTCATCAAATATATGATATTGACGTTTCACCTCTGTATAAACTTTTGTTAAGGCACGGACTGTCTATGATCTTATTAAACATCTAATTAATTCAATATGGTGGACTTTTGAATGGTGGACTTAATATAGTTAGATGTGTTTCTGTCGTAGTCTAGTACCTGTATATTAGTTTAAGTACCTGTATTGCTGTTGTAATTATGTAGATGTGTTATACACCTGATGTAAATAAATCATATATTTATTAAACTGATCTCTGTTATACTAAAATAGTGTTACAATGTTTAACGAAGGTTGTTGATTAATTGTATCTGCTATAAAATCCTGTGGTGTTCTATATAATTAACCTGTCCCGTTTAACCATTTGATTAAATGATTGACTGAGACAAGAAAAGTCACTTATATATGACACTGACATGCGGATCAAATATAATTTTATCTCAGGGGAAAGCGTTGCCTAATCATTCGGGTGATACGAAGAAACCGAGCTCCATCAATATTTCCTCTTCGGCATGCACATAAAAATTCCTAGTCGGAAATACAACCGGCCGGGGAAAGATCTTCTCCCTAGAAATGCACACAGGGGCGGGAAGACTAAATCGCTACTAATATCGAGATCAATATAAAATGATGAAAGCTAAATTTTATCAGATTAGATACGTCTGGAACAACCATGGGAGCAGTGTTTATAGAATAGGAACGGGGCAGATAAAAGTGTCACGAATTCTGGTTATCTTCAATCTTTGTATTTTGGGGCGGATGGGGGTGGGAGGATTCCTTTACGTACATGATACAGAAACGTGAAACAAAAATGTGTTCTTCTAATTCTATTTGCCCTTCTACGGCGCACACAACAAGATGTCAGAGTTGCCATCGCTGGATAATTTCGAAAACTAAAAGCCCGGAAATGCCATTTCCAGTGATCTGAGACAAGAGTCCGGTTCTAAAATAATGAATTGTAATAGAACTTTTTCAGTCAGACATCTTGGAAAATTGTTCACGTAGAGACAGGCAGTGGGACAGTCATCTTCGAAAAGTAATGAACAGCACAAAGAGACGAAATTCTAAAAATCTGTTTATTAAAACACCTGAAATGTATGACACATAGATCCAGAGAAAGTGCGGGTGGATGGAGGGGGGAGGGCGTGCGCCCCCAACTAGATCAGCCCTTGTGAAATGATTGTTATCAATTTTTTCTTTACAATACAAATATGCAACTGCTTTAAATAAAATTTAAGAATACTGCGAATTTTTACATGCATCCTCAGATAAACGCATTACGTTTGTCCACCCACAGTAGAAATGACTGTCATTGGGTCAATGTTTTCCTTCAAATATTTAAAGATGATAGACACTTTTGCTGTCTTTCTTGGTTTTTCGATTTTGGGGAATTTGTAAGTATGGGCTCCATTTCCTACAGCTAATACCATTGGGGCTGATAAATAATAAGTTGCCTAGTTGTTCGGATGACACAAAAACCCGGGGTCCATACCTTGTACATATTAACGGACACCTAAATGAACGTTTGCATTTGAAATTCTATAAAGTATTAAACACTTGAACAAAGAATAAATTACCCAAATTTTAATCTCAAGTGGACCAAAAAGCTGTGTTGACCAAACGTTAAACCCCATTTTATTCTTGTTGAGAGGGAGAGAGCGATGAGAACCCTTGACAGATAGAGTTCGAAATAAGAGTAGACCGTAGCGCAGCTGTCTGGACAAACTTTCCTTCATAGCACACTGCATGGCGTATGCATGTCTTCATTAGTCCAAGAGTGCAGAAACGTAGGACGTTAAACTCCATTTTCTTTCAGTGAAAGCTATGATTCCTCCACAAGCTTTACAACAATATTCTCGGAAGAAGATAAAAACACAAGATAAAATTTAATTTCTAATTTTCTTTTATTATAAACATAAATTAATCACTAAGTTTTACAAAACAATTGTAAAAATATGAATTATTCTATCAAATATAAATATTCTCTTTATTAAAATTCGTAAATATTTGGAGTTAATGGCGGACATTCAAAGCAAATAGTTAGCTTACGTAGTTGATACAACTTACGACAAATTCAGGTTATTTGTATTCATTTTCGCAAAAGTTTAATACATTTCAAGATATCTTTTTACGATCACAATTTTGTACTTTGTAATATTAAAATACAATACTTGTAATTATATAACTGTGTAGATATTACCCTTTGTTTACGATCTTATTGTTTATAAATTATATCAATACAATTCAACATGTTGTTAAATAAAACATATTTAATACTATCACAGAAATTAACATTTTAATGGAATGTCAATCTCTTAGGTTTTTCTATGATATCACAGACAACTATTCAAAGGACGCCAAGGAATACTAATATAAACGCTACATGTCTAAAGTCTAAAGAGCTGTCTAATCAGAACAGCTTGTAAATTAACCAATACATATTGAAATAAATATAAATAAATTAATCATATTTGTGATTTCATATGGATTTCTTATAGGCAAGTGTAACATATATTTTACAGTTCTTCAAACTCTATAGCTAATTAACATAAACTGAGGTTTAATTTGTTTTTAACAAGCTTAAATGAATAAAGAATTTCGTCTATACCTCACATTCATAACTTATAAATACTAACATACAAACATACACTCCACATTAAAACTTTGTGCATTTGATGCAATAAATGAATACATATGTTTGAAATAAATAAATAAATAAATAAATAATATATTTACAAATAAATAAATACTTATATTATTAATAAAATATTAATGAAGAATTTGTCTTCAAAAGATGTATTAGATGGCTATGGTATGATATGTTATGATAACTCCCTCGCATTTGGTTCATGCCGGAAATTTATAAATAACGAAAATAATGTTTGATTAGATCAATGAAAAAAAAAGATATGAAATTCGTTTTGTTTGGTTCATAATGGCAGCGCATGAGATGGCTGAGAGTTACAATCATTGTAAAAAGCATGATAAATTAAGATGTATTTACAAGCTTTAGATCCTAACTGGATCATGGTTACAAAAAGGATCATGGTCATATCTGGTTAACATAATATACAATAATATTAATGATAAATTAAGATGTATTTGCAAGCTTTATATCCTAACTGGATAATGGTTACGTCTGGTTAACATAACCAGTCAATAATATACCATACTATTAATGTACAGTTAAATATAAATATAAATGCGTAAATGGCAGTGGACAAAATAACTTAATAAATTAGTACATGAACATGTTGATTATAATATTACTATATCTGTTTGATGAAAATAAAACTTAAATTAAATTAAATATGAATTATACAAACTATATTATATAAAAGCTATTCAATATTTCATTAACATCAAATCATATTAATACATAATTTGTACAAATAAAGCATAAGTTAAATACAAAGACAATATGGTCTGAAAATAGACCTACTAATTAAGCCGAATATCGACAAATAACTAGGCAATAACTAATTGCGGTTACAAATATCAATAATACAGAATCAGATTAACTTCTTGGTCTGGCGCATGTGCATCCTACACTAATTCCTTCCTGTAATTCTGTTTCATAAGTATAAAATCCATTTTTGCAACCTGTTTTCTTCAGAACTCGAATATTTGTGCGGACTTTTTCACATTCGTCTCTGTTGTTGCTGCCAATACATGATCTGCATTTACACTTAGCTTGTGGAATATGAGCAGGGTAGTAGTTGCTTCCTAGGTCTTCAGACTCGTAGTACCAGGGGCAGGTGGATCGAATCCATAATGGATCGTCTAGCCCGAAACTGTCCCCAGCTCCAGGGCAATTTGTGTTACCATGTGTGTTTTGGCTGATGTAGACTTCGTTATTGTTGAGCTCGTTGGTGATTAGGCTGGCGGGTTGAGTAGCATCTTTGGCGATAAGGAATCGAGTGACGTTGATGTGCTGATTCAGTTCGGCAAGTAACTGTTCGAGGGTCTCGGGAATTTGACATCCCGTGGTATCTCTCTTTTCTCTTTCGATTGTCTTCTCAATGACTTTCAGTAAAATTGGTGATGAGCAGACGAAATTCACCATCATTACACAAGCCAAAACTTTAAGTAAGGACATTTTGATGCTGCTTCTGTACTTCTAAGTAATATTATAAATGGTTACCAATGTACTCACGTTCGAAATATATCTCGAGATCTTTCACTGTTGGATTATGATTAAGATGCTGAATATCTTCGGTTTTAAAGATGTTCCAATGTTTAACGAAGGTTGTTGCTTAATTATTATCTGCTGTATATATATAAAATCCTATAGTATTCTATATGATCAACTGTTACGTTTAACCGTTTTCTTACAGCTGTTGTCTTACTACTGTTCAAGTATTTAAGATTGAATGACTGACTAATTCAAGAAAGGATATTTATATATGATATATACACGGATCAAATCTATTTTTATCTGTAGAGGACGAAAATATCCATTTCAAGTGTGCGTAACCTTAAACATCCCTGATTGACTAAAATCAAATTTGGGGGCGTGACTTGTTCCGCATTCATTCCATTCAAGGATATTGAAACAATGTCACGAATTCTTCATAATGTGCACGTCTTATTTCTGGGGTTTCTTGGGGTTTCTTAAATAACGTAAATGGCAAGAAGACAATTATTTTAATCGTTGGTAAATCTAACATAAGAGGTAAAAGTAAGAAAAGAGCAATAGAATCATAAAACTAGATAAACAAGAAGTAATTATAAATTGTGGTTTAAAGATATAATTGGGAACTTAAACAATTATTTGAGATACTCGCTTATACGTAGTTGTGGTACATTGCTCCAGTCCTCGGAGACGTTCTGATAAATTTAATCTATATTTCTTGCTACCAGGTATTCATATTACATGGGGGCGCAGGAATCTCCTGTTGCCAGATGATGACAAGCTTTATCCCTGGTTCCAGAGCCTCCCTGTAGCTGGTGTCGTCTTTTTTTGTGAAGAGGATGGTGCGTTCAAGAAGTTCGTAAAACATGGGTGGGGTGGTTGTAGTCATTTCCTCGCCCAACAGTTTCTTGGCTTTCTCTTTGTTCTACCATTTCATTGTACTCGTGTTCATCTTCCAACACAAGTTGCATGAAACTAATGTTTAAAATCTCCATGGTTGTGTTTAAAAAATTTGAAAATGTTGAAAATCTTGAAGTGATTTGCAATACAAGAAATCTCGAGCCAAATGATGAACCAGTGACCCATACAATCGAAATATATCTCGAGGTTTTCACTGTTGGATTAAAGAAAAGATGATGTTGAATATCTTCGGTTTTAAAGATGTTCCAATGTTGTGACATAGTGATCGTTACCTTTCATCAAATATATGATATTGACGTTTCACCTCTGTATAAACTTTTGTTAAGGCACGGACTGCCTATGATCTTATTAAACATCTAATTAATTCAATATGGTGGACTTTTGAATGGTGGACTTAATATAGTTAGATGTGTTACTGTCGTAGTCTAGTACCTGTATATTAGTTTAAGTACCTGTATTGCTGTTGTAATTATGTAGATGTGTTATATACCTGATGTAAATAAATCATATATTTATTAAACTGATCTCTGTTATACTAAAATAGTGTTACAATGTTTAACGAAGGTTGTTGATTAATTGTATCTGCTATAAAATCCTGTGGTGTTCTAATAATTAACCTGTCCCGTTTAACCATTTGATTAAATGATTGACTGAGACAAGAAAAGTCACTTATATATGACACTGACATGCGGATCAAATATAATTTTATCTCAGGGGAAAGCGTTGCCTAATCATTCGGGTGATACGAAGAAACCGAGCTCCATCAATATTTCCTCTTCGGCATGCACATAAAAATTCCTAGTCGGAAATACAACCGGCCGGGGAAAGATCTTCTCCCTAGAAATGCACACAGGGGCGGGAAGACTAAATCGCTACTAATATCGAGATCAATATAAAATGATGAAAGCTAAATTTTATCAGATTAGATACGTCTGGAACAACCATGGGAGCAGTGTTTATAGAATAGGAACGGGGCAGATAAAAGTGTCACGAATTCTGGTTATCTTCAATCTTTGTATTGGGTTATGATTCGTCCGTCATTCTTCATAATACTCAAGTCGATTTTACCTCAATCACGTTCCGTTTATGTATGTTAATATATCGTATTGTTAATATTTATCCCAACTGTGCAATGTTATTATTTTATACTTTGACAAAAAGTATTTGGGGGCGGATGGGGGTGGGAGGATTCCTTTACGTACATGAAACAGAAACGTATCATGTGTTCTTCTAATTCTATTTGCCCTTCTACGGCGCACACAACAAGATGTCAGAGTTGCCATCGCTGGATAATTTCGAAAACTAAAAGCCCGGAAATGCCATTTCCATTGATCTGAGACAAGAGTCCGATTCTAAAATAATGAATTGTAATAGAACTTTTTCAGTCAGACATCTTGGAAAATTGTTCACGTAGAGACAGGCAGTGGGGACAGTCATCTTCGAAAAGTTATGAACAGCACAAAGAGACGAAATTCTAAAAATCTGTTTATTAAAACACCTGAAATGTATGACACATAGATCCAGAGAAAGTGCGGGTGGATAGAGGGGGGAGGGCGTGTGCCCCCAACTAGATCAACCCTTGTGAAATGATTGTTATCAATTTTTTCTTTACAATACAAATATGCAACTGCTTTAAATAAAATTTAAGAATACTGCGAATTTTTACATGCATCCTCAGATAAACGCATTACGTTTGTCCACCCACAGTAGAAATGACTGTCATTGGGTCAATGTTTTCCTTCAAATATTTAAAGATGATAGACACTTTTGGTGTCTTTCTTGGTTTTTCGATTTTGGGGAATTTGTAAGTATGGGCTCCATTTCCTACAGCTAACACCATTGGGGCTGATAAATAATAAGTTGCCTAGTTGTTCGGATGACACAAAAACCCGGGGTCCATACCTTGTACATATTAACGGACACCTAAATGAACGTTTGCAGTTGAAATTCTATAAAGTATTAAACACTTGAACAAAGAATAAATTACCCAAATTTTAATCTCAAGTGGACCAAAAAGCTGTGTTGACCAAACGTTAAACCCCATTTTATTCTTGTTGAGAGGGAGAGAGCGATGAGAACCCTTGACAGATAGAGTTCGAAATAAGAGTAGACCGTAGCGCAGCTGTCTGGACAAACTTTCCTTCATAGCACACTGCATGGCGTATGCATGTCTTCATTAGTCCAAGAGTGCAGAAACGTAGGACGTTAAACTCCATTTTCTTTCAGTGAAAGCTATGATTCCTCCACAAGCTTTACAACAATATTCTCGGAAGAAGATAAAAACACAAGATAAAATTTAATTTCTAATTTTCTTTTATTATAAACATAAATTAATCACTAAGTTTTACAAAACAATTGTAAAAATATGAATTATTCTATCAAATATAAATATTCTCTTTATTAAAATTCGTAAATATTTGGAGTTAATGGCGGACATTCAAAGCAAATAGTTAGCTTACGTAGTTGATACAACTTACGACAAATTCAGGTTATTTGTTTTCTTTTTCGCAAAAGTTTAATACATTTCAAGATATCTTTTTACGATCACAATTTTGTAATTTGTAATATTAAAATACAATACTTGTAATTATATAACTGTGTGGATATTACCCTTTGTTTATAAATGATATTAATACAATTCAACATGTTGTTAAATAAAACATATTTAATACTATCACAGAAATTAACATTTTAATGGAATGTCAATCTCTTAGGTTTTTCTATGATATCACAGACAACTATTCAAAGGACGTCAAGGAATACTAATATAAACGCTACATGTCTAAAGTCTAAAGAGCTGTCTAATCAGAACAGCTTGTAAATTAACCAATACATATTGAAATAAATATAAATAAATTAATCATATTTGTGATTTCATATGGATTTCTTATAGGCAAGTGTAACATATATTTTACAGTTCTTCAAACTCTATAGCTAATTAACATAAACTGAGGTTTAATTTGTTTTTAACAAGCTTAAATGAATAAAGAATTTCGTCTATACCTCACATTCATAACTTATAAATACTAACATACAAACATACACTCCACATTAAAACTTTGTGCATTTGATGCAATAAATGAATACATATGTTTGAAATAAATAAATAAATAAATAAATAAATAAATAATATATTTACAAATAAATAAATACTTATATTATTAATAAAATATTAATGAAGAATTTGTCTTCAAAAGATGTATTAGATGGCTATATGATAACTCCCTCGCATTTGGTTCATGCCGGAAATTTATAAATAACGAAAATAATGTTTGATTAGATCAATGAAAAAAAAAGATATGAAATTCGTTTTGTTTGGTTCATAATGGCAGCGCATGAGATGGCTGAGAGTTATAATCATTGTAAAAAGCATGATAAATTAATATGTATTTACAATCTTTAGATCCTAACTGGATCATGGTTACAAAAAGGATCATGGTCATATCTGGTTAACATAATATACAATAATATTAATGATAAATTAAGATGTATTTGCAAGCTTTATATCCTAACTGGATAATGGTTACGTCTGGTTAACATAACCAGTCAATAATATACCATACTATTAATGTACAGTTAAATATAAATGCGTAAATGGCAGTGGACAAAATAACTTAATAAATTAGTACATGAACATGTTGATTATAATATTACTATATCTGTTTGATGAAAATAAAACTTAAATTCAATTAAATATGAATTATACAAACTATATTATATAAAAGTATTCAATATTTCATTAACATCAAATCATATTAATACATAATTTGTACAAATATAGCATAAGTTAAATACAAAGACAATATGGTCTGAAAATAGACCTACTAATTAAGCCGAATATCGACAAATAACTAGGCAATAACTAATTGCGGTTACAAATATCAATAATACAGAATCAGATTAACTTCTTGGTCTGGCGCATGTGCATCCTACACTAATTCCTTCGTGTAATTCTGTTTCATAAGTATAAAATCCATTTTTGCAACCTGTTTTCTTCAGAACTCGAATATTTGTGCGGACTTTTTCACATTCTTCTCTGTTGTTGCTGCCAATACATGATCTGCATTTACACTTAGCTTGTGGAATATGAGCAGGGTAGTAGTTGCTTCCTAGGTCTTCAGACTCGTAGTACCAGGGGCAGGTGGATCGAATCCATAATGGATCGTCTAGCCCGAAACTGTCCCCAGCTCCAGGGCAATTTGTGTTACCATGTGTGTTTTGGCTGATGTAGACTTCGTTATTGTTGAGCTCGTTGGTGATTAGGCTGGCGGGTTGAGTAGCATCTTTGGCGATAAGGAATCGAGTGACGTTGATGTGCTGATTCAGTTCGGCAAATAACTGTTCGAGGGTCTCGGGAATTTGACATCCCGTGGTATCTCTCTTTTCTCTTTCGATTGTCTTCTCAATGACTTTCAGTAAAAGTGGTGATGAGCAGACGAAATTCACCATCATTACACAAGTGAAAACCTTAAGTAAGGACATTTTGATGTTGCTTCTGAACTTCTAAGTAATATTATAAATGGTTACCAATGTACTCACGGTCGAAATCTATCTCGAGATCTTTCACTGTTGGATCAGAGAAAAGATGTTGTTTAATATCTTCGGCTGTTGCTGAATTAATATCTGCTATAAAATCCCGTTGGTTTTCTATATAATTAACTGTCTCGTTAAACTGTTTGCTGTCTGCTGGTGTCTCGCTAAGATTGAATGGTTGACAAACACAAGAAAAGACATTTATATACAGACACACGCGGATCAAATCTATTTTTAACTTGGAGGAAGGATATTCCTTGCCAGAAACCTCAAACATCTGATTGACAAAATCTTTTTGTGGGTGGGAATTGTATCTCATTCATTCTATACAAGGAGAGGGGCGGGAAATGTAGATATGACACCTTTCTTTGGTAAAAGTTCGCTGCGCATGCGCATAATATGCATTTCTGCATGAAATATTCCCACCATAACCCATTCATTTTAAAAAACACTTCACAGCATAAACGAAGTAGCCTAACATACCTTGATACAAATTTATAAGTTCAGTGCTAATTTAATAAATAATTATGTTCATATGTGTAAATGAAATGGCTAATTGTTCGTAAAAAGTGGCAAATAATGTATGTATATAAACAAAAATTATGAATGAATTAAATCGCGAACACGGAACATACTAGCAGACGATAAGTTTAGATACGTGACTCGTGTGAAGAAATCTGATTGGTTGAATCGCTTGACGTCACGCCACCCCCATGAGCCTATTATTATACTATTACACTTCGCGTGTACACGTTTTTTGAGTAGCCGGGTTGTCGTCAAGACTAATTTGAATCGGAAGTATCAATTTGCCTGTGATGAGACGGGTGTCAATGTAGTTCGCATCTTAATATTGTTTAATTAAATGGGGTTTAACGGTTTACTTTGTTTTTGCACCAATCGGGCTAATAGCTATTTTTAAGGAGATTGGTTTTCACGGAACCCCGGGTTTACGTCCCACCCGAACAATTAAAGTCCTTTCTTCCACCCTGCGCTGACAATGAGAAACTAGACTGGAAACATTCTAGAACAAACACAGGCTGGAACCTGCCCCCCCCCCCCCCACGGCCAGTGAGCTAACCGTCAGACTTACAGGGCCAGTTTGACCCCTTTTTACTTTAATGGATAATTGTATTTTTGAAATATACTTGCATTAATCTCGGTATAAACTCGATAGACAGAAAAAAATAAGGAAACAACTAAATGGGACTTAGTGATATCGGGCCAAGTATTGATGGGTATGGTACATGAGATAGGGTATACTGTCTCTCTATATAATGGGTATTTAGTTAGTTTTTTTATTAATTCTTTTTTTGTCTTTTTATTAGTTAAAATGACTTTATTAAAGATACATTAGTTAAGAGTTTAATAAAGAGTTGGTAATTCTTGCTATAATAATTAAAAAAAAGATGATGAAAAAAGAAAATATTGAAAATTTCATTCAGATAATTACTTCATTCTCAGCCAAGTTATCATCGTTTGTAGTTTTGACAAGATGTGTGCACCGTGGCAACCAGGGCACTGGTATAATCGGGACTTAGCCTGGCTTTCCCATTTCTAAATAAAAATTTTATATGACGAATCGTTTTAATCTAGTTAAAATCTCGAGTATCCGATGCCATCGAGAGTCGATTATGGTCTTGTTTTGTTAATAAATGTCTAATTAATAGTTTATATAACATTTCAGGCCCTAAGAAAGACCTGCAATAGGCAGATTTAGCTCTAGCATAATGTATGTTTAAGTAAATTAAAAACTTGGATCATAGATTCATTAAAAATATGTGAGAGTCTCGAGTGAGGAAATGACGAATGCTGTGCCCTGTCGTACAAAGGTCAAAACATACCGGTACCCAAAATATGTAATAAACTCATTGCGATTATCCAAAGCTTTAAAAGGATTGGGCGCACCGGAAACTATGAAACAGTATATCGCTAATCGATATTAGGGACGAGTATCTAATATTTGTTTTGCTTTTAAGTGTCTTCCACTTCTTGTAATTTTTTGATGATATGACTTAAATTTTAAAAAGTTGACGCCCTTTTTATTGCTAAAAGGTCGGCGTGTTTCCGGAATTTTTTAACAAATCATGCAACATCCAAGACATGAAATGAAAAGGGGTTTATGGTTCTACTTTTCTGTAATGACTGGGAAATTGAAGACGGACATTCGCCATGCATTGTTCTTTTTAGGGTTAATTTGCCCCGACAGTGGCGCTACGGCAGACACAGGGGTTTACCCCCACTACGCCCCCCTCCCACACCAATAATACGGTGTTATGAGTGGAAGTGTGGCAACTTAAAGTAGCTAAGTTTCTAACTCAATATCATCCAAAATCTTCGACATTGAAAACACGAATTATTTGTCAATTTAAATCAATGTCAATTTGTATCATACGGCCTGTCATTGAGTCAACTGGCGTGGTTTCGAATCCTCGGTTGTAC
This sequence comes from Patella vulgata, assembly GCF_932274485.2. Lineage (NCBI taxonomy): Eukaryota > Metazoa > Mollusca > Gastropoda > Patellidae > Patella > Patella vulgata. The sequence goes on along the minus strand of NC_065884.2, from coordinate 59,593,063 downwards.
GTGACAAGGAGTAGGGTCGCCTGTCCAACCTCGTGGGTTTTCTCCGGGCCCTCCGGTTTCCTCTCACTGCTAAAGACCCCTACGCGCAAGCGAATTATTGAAATAAAATTAAACCATATGTTAGTCCCGAAATGATCTAGTTTGTGTCGAGTGGACGTTAAACCCCATTTCTCTCTCTCTCTCTCTCTCTCTCTCTCTCTTTCTTTTCAGGTAACTTTTATCTGGGGAGAGTCATACGCAAGAAAAAACCTAATGGAAGGCCTTTAACATTTTAATCGCTGACACTGTGAACCGTATAACAGGACTTTTAACTAATTTTTAATCACAATATGAAACTTATTGGCCGAACAGTTTTTAATATGTAAATAATCCACGGCCGAACAGTTTTTAATATGTAAATAATCCACGGGTCCAGCTATGTATTTTTTACTGCGAACACTTAGCTTTTCCACATAACGTAAGCGGATTCTTTTTTCCCCAAGGGTTGTTTTAACCTGTTGTTTTTTTTATTATGACAAAGGGAGAAGATAAGCCGCCCTCTCTTCTCACGACAGCGAATTTATAAGTATGTTTTAAGAAACTTTTATATCCGAGGACTTTTTTGTTTTGTGTTTTTAATAATTTTCAAGTGTAAATAATTTAATTAAATCAACCTGTCTATAATATCATATTTAATGTATTGGACGTTAAATCTTTAATAAACAACAACAACAACATTCAATTACAATATATTTTTAAAAATGCCATTTCCGGCGAAACGTACAGAGATTTGGACACCAGAGTGCGTTATCGGGCAATAAAGTGATTAATGTGCTTGTACGTCGGATCACCGCCATCCCCTTTGTTAGACTATACGACATAGACAACGTTTGGTTGAATGCCTTTGACGAAGCTGATCTCGATGGTCCAAATATTTTGAGGTTTGAGGATTATGTGACAGAAAAATGGGTAGAAAGCGATGACAGGGCAATGTGGAACCATTTAGATACGGGGGATTCGCGGACAAGATATCACGTTGATAGACGATGAAGACCAGGACAAGTTATCCAAATATCTTTGAATTTATAAGTAGTGTATTAGACGAACAATCTTTCACAGAAACTGCAATTCTCCACTTAGAAGACCAAAATACAGAAGCCTTGAACACCATTGTGATCTAAGAATCGAAAGGGAGTAAAATGTGCTATTTGATATGCTGACACATTTATTGGGTTTATGATTTGCTTTCGATCCATTTTGTTTTTGGTTTTTTTTTCATGTAGATTATGGTAAATGTTGTAAACTATATATAAAGTTGTTTTTGTCGATCTTCGCTTATGTTGTAAACCACATGTGAAGCGGACTATAGTTTTAATCCTTTTGTATTTGATAATCCCCATGCTTGACTGCTCCTACAATGAGAACAAAAACGATCGTCATTGAAAAATAGCCTTTTATTAGTTTATTAGTCTCAAATTGACCGACGTAATGTGTCGATTGGGTGTAGTCCCGCGAAGGCCCAGTTACAACAGAGCGTGACCAAAATTAATCCTTCCCGCGAAGGCGCAGATATCGACGTGTCGGCTTTCGTTTGAAAGGAGATATGTTGTTATTAGGACCCAATTAACGGTGTTAAAGATTTTATGAATTTATGTTCACTCTGAATTTTATTCACCAATTAACAACTAATGATGAATATCATCAAATCACCCAAGTAGTGTTCACCTATTCGCTCACTCACACAATCAGTCTCATTTTTAAAGATATAAAATCCCGTTTTGTAATATTATAGTATAGTTATGTTTTTTATTTCTTATCTGATGCTAAAATGTTGGTTAATTAGTTACAGTGGGGTTTATGAAAGTGTAAATTCTTATCATAGAAATCTATAACACCATTGTTACGTTTTTAATCCATTTTAATCCTTAGGGCTGGATTCCCGCGAAGTCGTCGAAAACGACCATTTTTAATCCGTTACGGTCAATAACTGCGCCTTCGCGGGAATAAACCGTCGATTGGGCGCTAAACCCAATTTTTTCTCGATCTTCCTTTATGCTTTTAATAACCTGGCCCGGAGTTCACAAAACATTTTTAGACTTAAAGTAGCTAAGTCTCTAACTCAATATCATCCAAAACTTTCGACAATGAAAACACGAATTATTTGTCAATTTTAATCAACATTGGTGTTGTGATCTTACTGGAAAAAGATGGGCTTCTGATATCCAAGATTTAAGACAAAATAAACATTTTACGATTGGTACACGAATCGTGTACCATAATGCGTTTCAGCGCAATTTGTAACAATCGACTCGAAGAACGCGGTTAGACATATTCCACAAGTCATGTCAAACGGTGACCCCATATTCTTATCTGGAGAACATGTGCAATAAATACTATCGGCGTAGACTGGAAAAACCAGATGCTAGAGATTGCCATTGGATTAAGACTTCTGGCGTATTTCGCCGAACATAACTGCTTTGAAATTAGAGTAAAAACGGAAACGATTGAATGTAAATCAGTTTATTTACATTCATATTACATTATTATATACGTTTCGACCCATTTGTGTCAATTTGTAGGTCCCAAATATTAGCGATTTAGCTCCATTAAGTTAAGAATTTACTCAAAATTGTTCGTCTTATTTTATTGAAAAATGAAAATATAGCCTTTTATAAAATCTTTATTGTTTTAAATGTATCAAATACATCAATAAGAAACTATATGCAAAGTGTTGTGTTTCTGGGTCAAAGATATTTCTCATAAACAGTGATTGAAAAAGTTGAGTAAATTCTTAACTTAAAGTAGCTAAGTCTCTAACTCAATATCATCCAAAATCTTCAACATTGAAAACACCTTTTATTTGTCAAATTAAATCAACATTCATGTTGTGATCTTGCCGGAAAAAGATGGGCTTTTGATATCCAAAGTTTAAGACAAAATAAACATTTTACCATTGGTACACGAATCGTGTACCATAATGCGCTTCAGCCCCAGTTGAATCAAGAGACTCAAGGGACGAGGCTAGACACATTGCACCAAATCAAGCAGCGTATGTAGACTGGAATAACCAGACGCTAGAAATTTGCACTCGCTTGAGACTGCTGGCTTATTTCGCCGAACATAACTGATTTGAAATTGGAGTAAAAACGGAAACCATTGAATGTAAATCAGTTTATATACATTCATATTACAGTATTATATGCGTTGCGACCCACTTTTGTCAATTTCTAGGTCCCAAATGTTAGCGATTTAGCTCCTTTAAGGTCCTAAAGATACCGAGTTACATACCGATGGTCGCCTAGAAAGTTCCTCTGGACTTGGTAGACGATCAAGAAACGGCGTGGAGGTCCTATCACTGAAATTTTATGACTAATATATAATATCACTGTTGACAATATCACCGATGATTATATTTATCACTGATATATGATCATATTTTATCACTCGCCATTCTGGTCGCTATTTACTTTCCTAGGAATTGATCATTATTCTCTAGCATATTTATACGGTTGATCAATACATTAAAAAAACAATTTTAAACTCTGTTTAGCGTGAGCCAACCTATTCATAAGTCAAAAGTGACTAGAGGACAATTATTCTAATATATTGTTCGTTACGTCGATCACACATGTTCAATATATTGTTATTTTCTAATTGTAACACTCTTTCAATGCAAGGGAAAGGGAAATCCCCCACATTTCAAACAACATTAGTCAGCCTTTTCAATAAGCATGACCGGGAAAATCCATATATATTATTTGTTTATATCTCATGTAAACAGTAAACATGTGAAGATTGTGTCATATTATGTACATATTATGTACTTGGCAAGCAGTAGGGTTATCTGTCCAACCTGGTGGGGTTTCTCCGGATTCTCCGGTTTAGTCCCGCTGTCAAAGAACCCTACGCGTCATCGAATTATTGCAATAAAATTGAACCATATTTTAGTCCCGAAATGTACATTTTTAATTTTATTAGATTTATTTGCTGCTTTCGACATGGTGGACCCTTCCATTCTTCTACATAGACTTCAATTTAAATTCGGTATTTGTGGCTCTGCATTAAATCTTTTAAAGAGTTATCTTGTGCGTAGAAAATAGTGTATATCGCCCTCTGAATCTGTTTTGTCATCTGGGGTTCCTCAAGGTTCTGTTCTTGGTCCGATTTTATTTACCCTCTATACGTCACTATTAGTTGATATTGTCAGAAAATATGGTCTCAGCTTTTATTTGTATGCCGATGATACTCAATTATATATTTCATTTACACCTAATTGTCCATCTTCTTTCAATTTATCAAAATTGCAACTTGAGAACTGTATTAGTGAAATTAGAAAATGGATGTCAAAGAACTTTCTAAAATTGAATAATGATAAAACCGAATATTTGTTATTAGGCTCAAGGCATCAGTTCAGTAAATTTGTACATGAAACCTACCCCCCCCCCCCTAGTAATAGGTAATTGTGATATATTTTCATCTTATTCTGCCCGTAATATTGGCACAATCTTTGATAGTTTTATGCTTATGAGAGCTCGAGTAAATAATATTTGTAAATTGTGCTATTTTAATATCAGAAATACAGGTAAAATACGTAAATTTGTAACTGTAGAGGCCACTAAGTCACTTGTTAATTCTCTGGTCACTTCTCCATTAGATAACTTTAATTCACTTTTAGTTGGTTTACCTTTAAAGCTTATTGATAAATTACAACAAGTACAGAATACTACAGCTAAACTTGTTACTTTAACTAAGAAATGTGACCACATAACTCCTGTGTTATACAATTTACACTGGTTAACTGTTAAATATCGAATTGATTTTAAGATTTTATTACTTACTTTTAAATGTTTACCTCTCAGATCTTTTAGAACTTTATACACCTGGCCGAACATAATGTACATCAGATAAACTACTTTTAAAGCTCAAAACTTTTCAACCATCCTCTTATGGTCAGCGCTCTTTTAGTTATCAAGCACTTGGAATAATCTACCATTTAGTTTAAGATGTTGTACACCTCTATATTCTTTTAAAAGACAATTTAAAACACATTTATTTAATCAGGCTTTTAACTGACTCTGTATACAGTATACAATCGTTAACATGTCCATAATCTTGTTGTTTATTTATGATTACATTGTCACTTTGTAAAGTGCCCCTGAACATGTTATATGAAAGGGCGCACTATAAATGTGTTGTAATAATAATAATAATCTAGTTTGTGTTGAGTGGACGTTAAACTCTCTCTCCCTCTCCCCCTCTCTCTCTCAAAGATGTTAGTTGAACCACGGTGACCCAGGGTGTATGGCGATCGCTCATTAACCAGGAGGTCGCAGGTTCGATCCCGGCTTTGGCCTAGGAAGTTCCTCGGGATTCTCTGGTATTATTTGAAGGGAAATCGACTAGTCGTTCGAATGGGACAACAAGCAGAGTTCCACCCGTGTACTCTGGCTTGCACATAAAAGAACCCTTGAAGGTGGTTGCAGTTCGATGAAGAGAAGGCGGAAAGGTCACTGTCCTAGAAACATATCCCGCATAGCACACATTTTAAACACGTATATAAAATGTGATATGTCTAATTTTTGTGTACGAATGAAATTGTTATTCGTAGTCCATGCCGTGTCGGCTTTAGTCAGCCAATAACGGACAGACTATGGACCGGTCGTAACGTATAGACTATCAATAGGACATGATTTGCAGATTATGAACAGACCTTGACGCGGAGACGATGGTGTGTAGACTATGATCAGTTCTAGATATGATCAGTGCAAACTATGAGCAGTTAATGGCGTGTAGACAATGTGCAATCCATGCTGTGTAGACTATGGACAGTACGTCGTGTGCACATTATGGTCAGTCCGTATTGTGCACATTATGGACAGTCCATGGTGTGTAGGCTATGGCAGTCCATGGTGTGTAGGCTATGGACAGTTCATTGTGTGCAGTGTATGGACAGTCTGTAGTCTGCACATTATGGACAGTCCATGGTGTGTAGGCTATGGACAGTCCATTGTGTGCAGGCTATGGACAGTCCGTAGTGTGCACATTATGGACAGTCCATGGATTGTATATAATGGGTTGTCCACGGTGTGCAGACTTTGAACTATTTAAATCTATAAATATTTTCTATAGAGATAAAAAGACAAAACCGCATAAATTTATAAGGGTAATTAGTAAGCGTGTTAAAGTGTCGACAAATAAAGAAAAGCATTACTGAACTCAATGTATCTATTAGTTTTAAATTCACATCATTTCATATATTAAAATAAGCAAATTATTTATTTTAGGATGTAACTTTAATCATAGTTTCTATTTCAACGGTAATAAAAACTGACCCATGTATGTTTTACATCTGGATAACTGATGACTATACAAAGTTTTATTGTAACTTGAAAGATAAGTCATGTTTATTATTATAAGGATAATCACAGACCATGAATTATGCAATTCAAGCCACTCCTGTCTGCTGTCTGTATTACATCATGTTGATGCCATTGCAAAGATTATGATTATGAGTAATATACCGGTAAAGTGATTTCAAGCGAACATAAGTCGTTTTAAACTTTACCCCCCCCCCCCCATTACATTACCTAAAATATTCTCATTATTCCATTTATGATTAGATTGGACCATTTATTATTAATTCCTAGAGCAACGACTGTAGTTATAATAGAATAGAGGTGATTAATTATTTCTTTTATTTTTTTTAAAACAAAAAAGATGAAATAACAATCGATACAAGTAGGCCTACATACATATAAATATACTATTCAAAAAAAGTAGGGGATATTTGATTTTGGGGGCATAATACTAAAATATGCAAATGACTACGAAAAAAGTAACTATTTAACCTAACAGAAGAAACATTTCCAGTTACATGTGACGCCCAAACGCACCAATAGCTACCGCATGGAATGCAGGTGATGCTTGGGATCATCATGGGGGTCCAACCCAAGATTTGCACGACTCTGACTTTGAATGTTACAGTCATTGTGGCATTGAATTCCAGGGTGGAAACATCAGTTTAATTGTTTTAGTGACCAGAAAAAAAATTTTGATATGCGTCGTCTTACCCAAAATGAAAGGTTACGTGCCCTTGGCATGCTACAGATCGGCACAACACAGGCGGTTGTGGCGCGGACGATGAATGTTTCTCAGTCTGTCATAAGCAGGCTATGGTCCAGATACCGTGATACACAATCTGTACAGGACAGACCACGCTCAGGTCGACCAAGGGCGACAACTCAAGCCCAGGATCGATTTATCCGTACCTTGGCCTTGAGAAAAATCGTGTCATCACAGCAAATCAGATCAGCGCTCGTCTTCAAACAGACACTGGTGTGAGAGTGAGTGGCCAGACGATTCGGAATCGACTGCATAGGGGTCACCTTCGCGCCCGACGTCCTCGCGTGATCCCTTGTTTGAGAGATCATCACATTCAGGCAAGACGTCGTTGGTGTAGGGATCGTCAACACTGGGATAATCGACGCTGGAGCAATGTGATGTTTTCAGATGAGTCAAGGTTCACTGTTGATTTTTTGGACAGACGTAGGAGGGTGTGGCGTCGTCGAAACGAGCGCTTCCAAGACGTTAACGTCATCAGACATGATCGATTTGGGGGTGGTTCTGTTATGGTGTGGGGAGGCATCACTGTTGCTGGAAGAACGGCTTTACATGTTGTTGCAGGGCGTGTTACAGGCCAGTACTACCGGGACAACATCTTGGCAGTCCATGTTGTGCCGTTCGCACGACGTCATGGCCGCCGTTTCATCTTCCAGGATGACAACGCAAGATGTCACAGGGCCAGGATCGTTACAGGTTACCTCCAACAACAGAACATCACCACATTACCTTGGCCAGCACTGAGTCCCGACCTCTCCCCCATCGAGCATGTCTGGGACATGCTTGGACAGAGGTTACGTCAACGTCAATAACGTCCTGCCAATGTCCAAGAACTTGCTGCTGCGTTGCAACAGGAATGGGACAATCTGGACCAAAATGACCTTAGACGTCTCATTAGGAGTATGCCACGTCGGATCAATGCTTGTTTGGCAAACAGAGGAGGATTTACCCGTTACTGACTTGGTTGTGATGCTGTGGTAACTTTGCTGTTTGACCCCGGGTATCATTTTACCCTTATAATGGTCAGTCTGTGCCTTACTTAGTCTAACGATCATTTGGAATAAATCGATGAATGTGAACTTCATTTCATTTTGTCATTTGTTTCTTCGTCAGTTTCATTAGGTGACTTTAATAACACTTAAAAATCAAATATCCCCTACTTTTTTTGAATAGTATAGCTATAGAAGAAGAAGAAGAAACTTGATTGCATAAAAACCTTACAAGGCTATGTGCATATACAAATAAACATAATAGAAAAAATACGTGAAACAAACAAAGGATATATACATGGACATAATTATACAAAGATACACAGCTTTACAAAGACATAAACGAATTGTATAGCTAAATAAACATATTACTCATTAGGTCAACCTCTAAGAGCATCATACATGTAGTTGCCGATAATATATGTCATGTGTGTTGGGGACGTGGGAACGAGGTCGGCGTTTAAATTCAACACAGGTTTTGGCGAATTTTAGCTTGATAACGGTTACTATTTATCTGTTTCTGTTTCGGAATTTATACAGAGGTCATTTCGGGACTAACATATGGTTTAATATTTTGTTTCAATAATTTGCTTGCGCGTAGGGGTCTTTAGCAGTGGGAGGAAACCGGAAGGCCCAATGAAAACACACGAGGTTGGACAGGCGACCCTACTTCTTGTCACGTACAACCGGTGATTCGAAACCACGCCTGATGACTCAATGGCAGGCTTTATGATACAGCGCGCACGTGCTAACCATTCGGCCATCCACCTTCCCCCTCTCGAATTTATACTGTTTGGTTCACCATTATTACCACTTGCACTGACATTGGTGCCGATCAAAATGGGGGGGGGGGGGGTGATGGCTGAATGGTTAGCGTGCGCGCGCTGTATCATAAAGTCTGTCATTGAGTCGACTGGCGTGGTTTCGAATCCCCGGTTGTACGTGACAAGGAGTAGGGTCGCCTGTCCAACCTCGTTGGTTTTCTCCGGGTACTCCGGTTTCCTCCCACTGCTAAAGACCCCTACGCGCAGGCGAATATATTATTGAAATAAAATTAAACCATATGTTAGTCCCGAAATGACCTAGTTTGTGTCGAGTGGACGTTAAACCCCATTTCTCTCTCTCTCTCTCTCTCTCTCTCTCCGATCAAAATGAAATGAAATGGGGTTTAACGTCATACTGTTCGCCGATCAAAATAGTTCTGGAAATAATCAAATAAGATTATATGCAACCATCAATTTATACACGCATTAAGTGGTTTACAAGGACAGGCAATACGAATAACATTTGATGTAGGTTAATGCTTGTATGTAGATTTGAGTAAATTAGGTCATTTTGTTTCACAATGATATTCATTTACTTTCTTCACCGGGGGGGGGGGGGGGTGGAGTGGCAAGGACTTTGGATTTCTGACTATTATCTATTACTATTGTTTAATTAAGAGATGATGATACACTTTAGATTAATGGGTTTAATTATTTATTATTTAGAACTAACTAGTGGATGAATCTAATCACTTTCTTACGTAATTTTTGTATTGGCAAATTACTGGCATATAACTTCCATAATTTCCAATTAAACTGACCCCAAAATGTACTGCACATAGCTTAACACATAATATACCCATTCCAGCTGAAACTTTAAAGATACATTATGGGAGATTAGATAAAGAGATGGCAGTTCTCACTATAATAGTTCAAAAGTAGATAATGTAAAGCGAATTTGCTGAAAATTTCAGTCAAATTGATCCACTCTGAACCGAGAATTTAGCGATTGAATTTTCGGCCTAGCCTCGGTCATCATTACTAAAGTCAGTACGATGAAAAAAACATAGTCTCGATTATCCATTTCATGATTAAATCATGAATGAAAGTTGAAGAGCAAATCGGATCCTAATTCAGTAAATATCGCAGGTTTGCGATGACATCGAGGGTTGATTATGGTCTGGATTCTGGAAAAGTTAATTAATTTCTAATTAACAATTTAGGCCTAAAAAAAATACTTGCAATACGCAGATTTAGCTCTTGCATAATGTATGTTTAGGTGATTTGATAAAATGCAACTGCTACGCGATATTTTCTTTTCCTTTCCAATTTATAATGTTCGGTAACTACATTATATTAATGACCACTCTTCACTATTTGTGATAAAATTACTAATTCCATTTAAAACCGTGATGCTGTGTGTTGAGAATAATATATTTAACAAATCCTCGAAGAACGCATCTGCTGTAGCTAGCAGCATTACTCGAGTTCAGTGACTAGATTTAGGAGAGAGGCGCAACGGGTTGCTTAGGTTATGGGCCCTGTGGTCTAACCTTTTTGGTTATACAAATTGTATTGTATGATGCGGATTATTCTGTATACATTCTGATAATATACATATATATCCAAAGACTTGAAAGAGTATCATGTTTCCTGTCAAGAGAGGTTACAGTTCCACCCCGATACCAATAGTATAATGAACCTCAATATGGACATCTTGACGAAAATAGTATTCAATAACATGACAGAACAGGGAAAATTTAAATTCTAAAAAAATTTTATTATAATTGTTAAACAATTACAACATTCATGTAAAAATATGAATTATGCTATCAAATATAAATATATTATAAATATTCGCTTCTTTAAAATTCGTAAATATTTGGAGATAATTGCGAACATATTCAAAGCCATTATAACCAAATAGTTGGTTTAAGTACGTGATACACCTTACAATAAATTCCTTTTATTGAATTTCCAATACTTGTAATATCCCTGATACATTTCAAGATTTCACTTCTATAAATTCTCTGAAATTTAATCCATTTTTTTACGATTACACCATTTATACATTTTAATATGATATTAATACAATCTCAAATTGCACGGGGCTATTCTGTTATATTAAAGGAGCTTTATGATTAAATTCGATGTAATATCCTAACTGAATCATGCTCACAAAAATGTACAATATAATATACAAAAAGTAATAAATACAAAAACCGAAATGGCAGTACGGGAAAAAAAACCTTAAAACATCAGTATATTATGTAAATATTGATAAAATTTTAATATCATTGATCAATTGTTATTGAAAATCATATATCTGTTGATGGCAATTAAATCTTAAACAGGAATGAAATATATACAAACTATATTATATACAAGCTATTTAATATTCCATTAACATCAAATCATATTAAAGCTTAAATTAAATTAAATGGGAATTGAAATATGCACAAACTATATTATATACAAGCTATTAAGTATTTCATTAATATGGAATCATATTAATACATAATTTGTACAAATAAAACATAAGTTAAATACATACACAATATAGACCTACTAAAGCCGAATTTCGACAAACTAAGAGTTTACCAAATATCAATGTACGGAATGTGACTAACTTGTTGGTCTTGCGCATGTGCATCCAACACTAATTCCTTCGTATAATTCTGTTTCATAAGTATAAAATCCATTTTTGCAACCTGTTTTCTTCAGAACTCGAATGTTTGTGCGGACTTTTTCACATTCTTCTCTGTTGTTGCTGCCAATACATGATGTGCATTTACACTTAGCTTGTGGAATATGAGCAGGGTAGTAGTTGCTTCCTAGGTCTTCAGACTCGTAGTACCAGGGGCAGGTGGATCGAATCCATAATGGATCGTCTAGCCCGAAACTGTCCCCAGCTCCAGGGCAATTTGTGTTACCATGGGTGTTTTGGCTGATGTAGACTTCGTTATTGCTGAGCTCGTTGGTGATCAGGCTGGCGGGTTGAACGGCATCTTTGGCGATAAGGAATCGACTGGCGTTGATATGCTGATTCAGTTCGGCAAATAACTTTTCGATGGTCTCGGGAATTTGACATCCCGTGGTGTCTCTCTTTTCTCTTTCGATTGTCTTCTCAATGACTTTCAGTAAAAGTGATGATGAGCAGACGAAATTCACCATCATTATACAAGCCAAAACCTAACGTAAAGACATTTTGATGCTGCTTCTAAATGGTTGCCAGTATACTCACGGTCGAAATATATCTCGAGTTGTTTCACTGTTGGATTAAAGAAAAAGATGTTGTTGAATATCTTCGGCTTTAACGATGTTCCAATGTTTAACGAAAGTTGTTTCTTAATTATTGTCTGCTATAAAATCATATAATTAACTGTCCCATTAAACCGTTTACTGACTGCTGTGATTTTGCTACTGTTCAAGAATCAAGGGCCCTTATATATAACAGACACGCGAAACAAAATATGCCGGAACATGGTCCGCTACTTCACCAATTTCTTTTTTATTGGTGTTTACATATATATCAATCACAGGGGATGGTTATATAAAACTATAAGCATGTCCACTATAAGCATGATGCCCACGCCGAGTATACTTTTATTATACAGAGACACATCATCACACCCAAAAGGGTATGTTGCATTACAAATCCGACGGAAGTTTCTCAGCCAACACCTAAATTTAAAGATACATTAGTTAAGAGTTTAATAAGAGTTGGTCATTCTTGCTATAATAATTCAAAAATAGATGATAAAAAAAGAAAATATTGAAAATTTCATTCACATTACTTCGTTCTCAGCCAAGTTATCATTGTTTGACATGATGTGTGCATAGTGGTAACCAGGGCACTGGTATATTCGAGACTTAGCCTCGTTTCCCATTTTTAAATTAAATTTTTAAATGGCGAACCGTTTTAATCTAGTTGAAATCTCGAGTTGTTTAACATCTTACTGTCCTACTCCGCCTTGGCTAATGAAGGCGGACGTACGCCATAGAGTGTGCTAAGAGGGAAATATTGTCCGGGCAGCAGTGCTACGGCTTACTATTATATTGAATTCCTACTGTTACAGGACCTATTCCGTGCACGGAAATGTGTACACGGACGTACGCCATACAGTGTGCTAAGAGGGAAATGTTGTCCGGGCAGCGGTGCTACGGCCTACTCTTATATTGAATTCCAACTGTTAAAGGACCTTTTCCGTGCACGGAAATGTGTACACGGAACCTTGGTTTTTCGTCCCATCCGAACGACTAACGCTGTCCCTTTCCAGGCTCTCTGTCCTGCACCACTAACAAGGGGGAATGATGCTTGATAATCCCAATGAACTTTCTCGGCCAACGCAGGGATCGAACACACCCAGCAGGCCAACGTCTTACCCGCTGAACCACCGTGTCTCCCAGTTCTTTCTGTTTTTCTAGGTTTTTTTTAAAAAATTTGCTTCATTACAGATGCATAATGTAGATTTAAATGAGTTGAACTTGAGTCAGGATAAAATCGATTTAAAAGGTGTACTCAAAGTATAAAATTACGAAAATCTATAGACTGGTTGGGATGATCTGTAGTGAGAATCAGTTTACGGGACACACACAGTCAGCCACATTCATAAAATATGATATTATAGTATTGTCTGATAGATCACATAACGTCGTACACCCACAACTTATTAAGTTCATGAAATTAAAAATACTAAGATACAAAACAGGTTCGTGTTACGTAAAGTGTATGGAATGTATAATATTAATAGGATGATATGACTTATAGATAACTGAATGTTGATGCAACGAAACCCAGATATTTAAAAAAAAAGTCCATAACCCCCTTTTTATTGTGTGAATGTTATCATTTGTTTTACGGATTTTCAAAAAAAAAAATCATTCAACACACAAGATATGGAACTGAAATGAAATGAGGTTTAACGTCCTACTGTTCTGAAGACGGGTATGCGCCATACAGTGGTGCTGTGGGGGGAATTTTGCCCGGACAGCAGCGCTATGGTCTTCTCTTATATCGAATTACAATTGCCAAGAGATCTTTTACGTGCACGCCAATGTGTACACGGGACCTCGGTTTTTCGTCCCATCCAAACGACTATACGTTGTCCCCCAAGATATGGAAATGAAGAGCATTTAATTCTAATAATGAGTGCACCTTTTCATTCAATTTTAATTTCTCATATAAATGAGTATTTTACTAATGTCGGAATTGACAGATGGTCACTTAACAAATATTTGGTTGAACAATGCGTTAAAAAAATTTCAAAACATTTCAGACTGATATATACTATTCAAAAAAAGTAGGGGATATTTGATTTTGGGGGCATAATACTAAAATATGCAAATGACTACGAAAAAAGTCACTATAGAACCTAACAGAAGAAACATTTCCAGTTACATGTGACGCCCAAACGCACCAATAGCTACCGCATGGAATGCAGGTGATGCTTGGGATCATCATGGGGGTCCAACCCAAGATTTGCACGACTCTGACTTTGAATGTTACAGTCATTGTGGCATTGAATTCCAGGGTGGAAACATCAGTTTAATTGTTTTAGTGACCAGAAAACAAATTTTGATATGCGTCGGCTTACCCAAAATGAAAGGTTACGTGCCCTTGGCATGCTACAGATCGGCACAACACAGGCGGTTGTGGCGCGGACGATGAATGTTTCTCAGTCTGTCATAAGCAGGCTATGGTCCAGATACCGTGATACACAATCTGTACAGGACAGACCACGCTCAGGTCGACCAAGGGCGACAACTCAAGCCCAGGATCGATTTATCCGTACCTTGGCCTTGAGAAATCGTGTCATCACAGCAAATCAGATCAGCGCTCGTCTTCAAACAGACACTGGTGTGAGAGTGAGTGGCCAGACGATTCGGAATCGACTGCATAGGGGTCACCTTCGCGCCCGACGTCCTCGCGTGATCCCTTGTTTGAGAGATCATCACATTCAGGCAAGACGTCGTTGGTGTAGGGGTCGTCAACACTGGGATAATCGACGCTGGAGCAATGTGATGTCGAAACGAGCGCTTCCAAGACGTTAACGTCATCAGACATGATCGATTTGGGGGTGGTTCTGTTATGGTGTGGGGAGGCATCACTGTTGCTGGAAGAACGGCTTTACATGTTGTTGCAGGGCGTGTTACAGGCCAGTACTACCGGGACAACATCTTGGCAGTCCATGTTGTGCCGTTCGCACGACGTCATGGCCGCCGTTTCATCTTCCAGGATGACAACGCAAGATGTCACAGGGCCAGGATCGTTACAGGTTACCTCCAACAACAGAACATCACCACATTACCTTGGCCAGCACTGAGTCCCGACCTCTCCCCCATCGAGCATGTCTGGGACATGCTTGGACAGAGGTTACGTCAACGTCAATAACGTCCTGCCAATGTCCAAGAACTTGCTGCTGCGTTGCAACAGGAATGGGACAATCTGGACCAAAATGACCTTAGACGTCTCATTAGGAGTATGCCACGTCGGATCAATGCTTGTTTGGCAAACAGAGGAGGATTTACCCGTTACTGACTTGGTTGTGATGCTGTGGTAACTTTGCTGTTTGACCCCGGGTATCATTTTACCCTTATAATGGTCAGTCTGTGCCTTACTTAGTCTAACGATCATTTGGAATAAATCGATGAATGTGAACTTCATTTCATTTTGTCATTTGTTTCTTCGTCAGTTTCATTAGGTGACTTTAATAACACTTAAAAATCAAATATCCCCTACTTTTTTTGAATAGTATATTATAACTAAGGTATATATCGTAAGCCAGTTTATTCACACGTCATAAATGACTAAGTGACCATATTCAATATTTTGTTTGTAACGCCCAATGTAATGAAGCTATTGTTATTTTCAATAATTTTTTAATATAGGTAAAAACAGAAAATTCATACATTCGAAATACCATTACCCAATATTGGTAACCGGAAAACTTATTGAATTTTATAATAAACTAATATATAAAGAATCTAGCCCTAGCTCTAGCCCTAGCCTTTACCCAAACCCACAATCTCATCAACAATCACGTGCCCTAACCTAATTTACATCTCAGCGAACTTGACGAAATCTGGAGGTAGCCTTAAGAAATAGACAACGTATTGTACAAAAAATGAGTCCTTATCTGAATGTTTAGTTGGTAGGAAATACAGGGAAAGTACCGGTTCAAAAGTAAACCAAAATTTATTTCTAACATTTTTTACATAACCACTTTTAATACTCTTACTGTTATATGTTCTGTTGTGAATGCTCATCCCTCTTTCTACCAGATTAGATTGTAAAACTTTACACAGACACACCTCCTACTGTTTCATATTTATCATTTTCTTATTTATTGAGTAAATAAGATATATAATATGTAATAATAGGATAACAATAAAGTCTGCTAAAAGCGCACCCAAAGTCAATTCTAGGTTACTTTTGGACTTTGTTTTTTTAATATTTTGAAAACATGAATGTCTTTAACTTAGATTTAAATATTGAAAATGTTGGAACAGATTTTAAAGCCCCTGAAAATTCACATGACTTAAAACCATTTTTTTTTTTCAGTTTCCACTTTGATACTGTAATATAATGTTGAGATTGACTTGTAGGGATTAACAAGTTCCTTTAAATACGGAGAATTTCCAATACACAACTGTTAAAATTTTGAAATCTATCCTTTCCTTTCATGACTAAGTGATAGGTTAAAGGAAAACTGGGGTGAGTTTTTCCGAGTTTATTTTGATTCTGAACAATATGCCCTATCTTTATGGTTGAGAATTGCTGAAAATAGGACATTACATTCTTACTAGTCTTAATCCATCATGATCAATCAATGTCTGGCGTAATAGGGCCAAAAGCCGCTTGTACGACCCATGACGCGACCTTCCAGTACAACTGGTCAGATCTTCGTGTAATTTAGGCCATCGAAAGTATAAAAAACGAAACGAAATATAGATCTGTGTTTTAATCGGATTGATATTTGAACTGCTGACAAGAGAAGTGATACCAGGTTGAACCTTAGAAATTTCTTGGAACAAATGATAAAAACGGGGCCAAATTCATTCTGACTGTCTGATAACCACGTACAAACACCAAAACGGCATTCATAAAATGCCGAACTAAATTTGAAAGAGTACCGAGGTTATCACAACGACATTGCATGTAACGAGTAATATTTATTGTTTTGTCGAGGACGCCAAATGTATAAGGAAGTGATTTTATCGGTTTTATCACATCAACCAGTGAACACAAGTATTGGGATTACCAAATGATACTGTCGTTTTTTTATGTTGTTGATCCCATGTCATGGGGAGGAGGGGGTATATTTTGCGAACGGTGGAGCTTAAAGGGAAAGACCAAAGATTTTCAACACGGTTTCCATAAATCTTAAATATATTCCGAAATAATCCCCTCTGTATTACAAGCAAAAAGGGTATTTTTATTGAAGTCGGAAATGATGTAACGAGTTCAACGTGCTACAGTAAGCATTCAGTTTACCGCTGTATTTTGTTCGTTGGTCTTTTCCTTTAAATTCTGCCGATTTCTGACAACATAAAACTCATTTCATTAGAAACGTTTGCTATATTTTTGTATTTATATCACCGGAAACTGGTGACAGATTTTTGGCCTGGGGGTTTTCCTAAAACTAGTAGCTTCGGATTGTAAAATCCAGAACTAGCATTACATTAAGCTATGAATAGTGACGAGCGCAGCGTACGGGCTACGATGTACTCACTTTTCATGTCAGCAGTTCAATATCTGCCATTTTAGGCAGTCATCCATTCGTCAAATACAAAATTTGAAAAGAAATAACAGTGGCATAAACATAATACATTGCGGGAGCCACGGGATTAAGTGGGTAAGACGCTGACTAGCAAGGCAGGAAGTCGGGTATTCGATCCCTGCATTGGCCGAGAAAGTGGTCTCACCTTGTCAGTGGCGCAGGACGGAGGGCCTAACATGGACAACTGTCTAGTCGTTCGGATTGTACGAAAACAGAGGTCCCGTGTGTACATTGGCATGCACGTAAAAGATCCCTTGGCAGTTGGAATTCGATATAAGGGTAAGCCATAATGCCGCTGCCCGGGAAAAATTTCCCTCATAGGACACTATATGGCGTATACCCATATTTGTGAGGAGGAGTGGAGATGGGAGGTGGGTTAGCTCAACTAGACACAAACTAAGTCATTTCGGGATTAACATATTATATGATACAATTTAGCTTCAAAAATTTACTTGCGCGTAGGGGTCTTCAGCAGCATCCGGACTCAGAGAAAACCCACACGCTTTTCCAGGTCTCGCTACTGTGTACAATATTGGGATCGAAACCACGCAACTTGAATAAACTAAAAGGCATGATCCTTCTACCCCAACCGGGAACCGAATGCCGGGAATATGCAATGCGTTGTACTTTGAGGGACATTTGCCAATACAGCAGCATTCCCACCTACTCGTCATTGAATTCCAATAGTTCAGTTGACCTAAGGTTTTCGACCCATCCGAGGAGCTAGACGCGTTTTCATTGTCAGGCCTCCAA
The DNA here is from genome assembly GCF_932274485.2 of Patella vulgata. NCBI lineage: Eukaryota > Metazoa > Mollusca > Gastropoda > Patellidae > Patella > Patella vulgata. The sequence continues at coordinate 59,574,676 of NC_065884.2, read as the reverse complement.
ACCTACATCACTGACAAGGAGAAGCCAGACTGTACAATTCAGAGAAACATTCTCGACCAACGTCTAGATGGGGTTTCCCAGGTCATACTGACTAATCCAACGAGGCTCGCTTAGTGTTTAGATAGTAAGTTAGTAAATACTGTCAATAGCCAACTATTCTTAGGACCAAAGTTATAAAAGCTTATCTGAATTGATTAATTGGCTGCAGGTATTGACACAACTAAATGATTGAAGGTACAATAAGGATACATCAGTGAATTTATGACCCGACGTCATTATGAAATATTTGTTCAGATAGGTGTGATGCCTTGTAACTTCCTGACTCAGATATTTCTACATCCCCAAGAAACGGAACATCCCTTAATTCTAAAACTATATAAGATTTCGATTGTTCGGCACAAATCATTCACAGACTAAAGTGTGGTAACTAAGGATTAGACTTTTAGCATAAATAATACTATAAGTATTGATGAAAACTGATCTAGTCTAGAATTAAGACTCATTCAAAAGGTATATTTTGGGTCGAGGAAGAACGAAGAAGAAACAAACTAAATCCAAATTTCTCCAACTGCCAAGGGTAGAGTAACAAAGTATAGATCTTCAGAAATTCAAGACAAGCATCAAGTCTTACAGTATCAGCACCCACGAACAACCTTGGAAATCATCAGGCAGAATTCAGTTACGACAGTACCAACGAGAGCACCAACGTCGCAGAAGGACATAAGCAAAATAACATTTTAGAAAGGATATTTGAATTGTTAATCAAATTTCGAAATGTCTGTGACGATTTTTTTAATTTCCATAGTGATGCTGAATTTCGTTTACACATTGCCAAACTTCTCCAAGCAAACCTCCAACAACTTGGTGGGGCCTCATAATTATCAGAAATTAACCAACATCTGTCAACTGTTTGAAGATCTGAACCATGGGGCTAATGTCTTGGGTCTTTTATCATCCAGTAACTCAACAATTGAGGCCACATCTATGCCGATAAAAAGCACTTGTCCGAATGAGGTTGCTAGAGAAGACGGCGTATGGCAGAGATCTATGTGTCCATGGGAATATAAAGCTATAGATCTAGGAAACGACTACGATCCTACATATTATACAGAAGCTGTGTGCATATGCAATGATTGTATCGGTCTATTGAACAGCCGTAATAAGTGTGAGAGTATCAAAGCAGATGTTCCCGTCTTAAAAAAACAAAAATGCGTTGCTTCAGTGTGCTCATACCAAAAAGTAATTATCCAGGGAGTTACAGTTGGGTGTACATGTGCTGGGCCTCGATAATAGGAATGGTATTTAATTTTTACAATTTAAGCATCATAGTATCTATGGAAAGCATTGCAAAGTTATTGTGAAGTATATTATGTCCAGGGTTTTGGATGTGATTCAAAATGTAGGTCCATTTTAAGACCAATTCATAAACGAATACATAATCTAAGTTAATAAAGTTTCTAATATGTACCATGCATTTTATGGTATATCAATTTTAATAAATAGTTTACATGTAATACAGTAGTGTTTACCGTTAATTATTTCTATCAAAAACTGAAGAGAGAGAGAGAGGGGGGGGGGGGTTAACGTCCATCAGAAACAAACTGCGTCATTTTGGGACTAATATACGTGATCTATATACGCTTACATACCCTTTTATTGCTGCTAAATTTGACAAGGACAGCTGTCTAGTCGTTCGGATGGGACGAAAAACCGAGGTCCCGTGTATATATTGGAATGCACGTAAAAGATCCCCTGGCTGTTGGAATTCGATATAAGAGTAGGCGATAGTACCGCTGCCCGGGCAAAATTTCCCTCATAGCACACTGTATGGCGTATGCCCGTCTTCATTAGCCCAGTATGGGAGCAGAACAGTAGGACGTTAAACCCCATTTCATTTCATTTCATTGCTGCTAAATTAATAATGAATTCCGACATTGTATGACCTATGTCCGTCTTGTTGAGCTCATTCGGTGCAGAACAAAAGGCCGTTAATTTAACCCAATCAGAGGTTTACGAGCTAAACATCTCAACTAATTTGCTACGCTAGAGTGTGTACATATTGTTCCCGTATTTAATCAGTGTAGGTGCAGAACAATAGGCCGTTAATTTGCCCCAATCAGAAGTTTACGAGGTAAACATCTCAACTAATTTGCTTGCATATTGATAAAAATGAAATGAAATGAAATGGAGTTTAACGTCCTACTGTTCTGCTCCTAACCTGGGCTAATGAAGACGGGCATACGCCATACAGTGTGCTATGAGGGAAATTTTGCCCGGACAGCGGCACTACGGCCTACTCTTATTTCGAATTCCAACTGCCAAGGGATCTTTTACGTGCACGCCAATGTGTACACGGGACCTCGGTTTTTCGTCCCATCCGAACGACTAGACAGCTTTCCTTGTCAGCCCCTCCGTCCTGCATCACTGACAAGGGAGAACCACGCCGGAAAATCTGGATGAACTTTCTCGGCCAATGCAGGGATCGAACACCCGTGCATATTGATAAAGATTGTATGAATCAAATTTTTAAATTTCAACTCATTTAAAGACTCGCCATGTTTGAGCTAAATCTGCATATTGTATCTACATCTTACATAATGCATCTCTAATGAAGCAAACCAGAAACAACTGGGGGCCACGTTGGTTCAGTGGGTAAGACGTTGGCTCGCGAACCCGATGGTCGCGTGTTCGATCCCTGCGTTGGCCGAAAAATTTCATCGGGATTTTCGGGCCTCATTCCCCCGTGTCAGTGGTGCAGACAAGGGACAAAGTATAGTCGTTCGGATAGGACGATAAACCGAGGTTCCGTGTACACATTGGCGTGCACGGAAAAGGTCCTTTAACAGAACAGTAGGACGTTAAACCCCAGTTCAGTTCATTTCATTTTCTCGGACCCGGGTTAGCTTTATTAAGAAGACAGTGTCATACATAGCGAGCCACCATGACCATTTAAACACTGACGTGTAAATACTGAAAATATATTGTTCAGTGCGGTATGTAAAAGGACTAAAGAAAGTATTATTGGCTGTCATAAAATTTTGTAAATGTCCAAGTCAGCGCAGTAAAGTAGGGGTATAACAAAACAAATTAATCTGGACTCATACTAAATAAAACATAACAGCACAGATCTTATAAAAATATATTATTTATACATTGTTTAGCTTAAACAGAAATACAGAATTTATGGATATCAAATGGCTTGGCGATCTCTAATGGTGATGGGGTTGCTATGATGGCTTGCTCAAACGATATGTTGAAGTTATGAAGCTTTTTTAGGTCCAGCACACGTGCATCCCACACTCTGCTGGACCTTGACGATCTCAAATTCCAGGAATTCACGCATAACACGCCTTGTTTTTAAAACTGGATAATCAATATATATTTCCTCGCAATGGTTAAATGCCCCATGGTTGTCGAGGCACTTAGAACACTTGCACACAGCCTGAGAAATGAAGTTAGGTTCGAAATCATTTCCTAATACCATCTTCTGGTACTCCCATGGACACGTCGATCGGGGCCATAATTCCTCCTCTGTAAAATTTAACTTATCCGGACATGGCAGTCTGGCCTTTAAGTTTTTACCAGTTATTATATCTGACGACTGAGTGATCCTTAGAACTCCACGTATATCCGAACCCTTACTGATATTCTTAAACATATCACTAGATCTGGGAGACATCCCGGTATGAGTTGTTGTTTCCATTACAGTTTTAGATGTTACTGTTGGCTTGATTAGAAACGATGAAACGGTATCAACATCTGCCATCAGGATCACCATCACCAAATGTTGTAAATACATTTTTTACAGAAATTCAATCAGAAAACAACGGGTATCTTCTTTGCAGCTGGATCTTAATTTATATAAATAAAAACAAGTCAATATCTAATCTGGTCCAATCAAACTAATGTCTAAAAGAATTAATTTGCTTCAAGCAATAATAATACCATATAAGTCAACTGAAACTTATTTCATTCACAACTTTTAACAAAAATCGTTGTCGTTATTAGGTAAGGACCTGTCAATCTCTTTGAAGTTAATAACTGATGATTTATTTTCAGTAACTTATATACGATTGGAATAACGGATATTCAGCATGGGAATCTGTGCTTCCAAGGAAGTTTGGAACTGCTCCTGTTGTACAAGGATATATAATGTAATCTTTGTAATTCTTACACGGCATTAAAAAAATTTTTTCTAAATTTATTCATTTTAATCAGTCTTACCATATCTAATCAGCGCATCAACGATCGGCATCCATTATACTTCATTCTGATTCGTTCACCGAGATAAGATAATAAAATAAATTGAAATCGTGTGATGATGAAGGAATAAAATTTTGTGATATCTACTGATATAATGTTACATGTATAAGGATAAAATAAAGAAAAATTTCCAACAATAAAAATAATGGTATCTATGTCTCTTGATCAGGTTAATGTGTGTACTATGGGAGTCTAGATTGCTCCCAAATTCCAGTACAGGTATATGAAAGGGTGTACTGAATTGCGATTAAAATTGTCAAAACAAAAATAGTGCAAAGAAATCAAATTTTCTTATGTTTATTTAAATACTATTTCATACTTCAAGGCAACAATTTGCTAAATCTACAAATGATCTAGAATTACAACTTCGGAGTTTCCAATCGGGTTCCCCTGTCAATTAAAAGGCATATAGGCCTTCTCCACCGACGCGTCAATAATTTAGAACGGGTGGGGGGCAATAATCCTCACGTCCCCACCCTATCCCATCCAAACAAGACACAATTACCACCTACAATTGCCAGTTGCTGAACTAAAACTTGAAAAAATATATAAACTAAACATCTATCAATCAGAGGAGCACAGTGTTGCCTTTTTCGGTGAGGTGTAGATAATCGAGATGGGGGTTGTTGGGCCGCTGTTAGCACTTCGTCAGTTGGTCTTGTCGCTCCTTACGTCCAAAACTTCTTTCATCCGCGTCTGATGTGCTTATGCAGACGTCATCTTAACTATTTAATAATCACCTTCTTAATTACTACATGAATAACTATTTCGGGGTCGTGTAAAATTTATTGTTTTATTGCCCGTCCCTTGTAGTAGCGCCACGTTAACTTGCTTATCGGGATTGTTTTAGTTTGTAATAAGGAAGTCCTATCCCTATGTCCGTTGTTTCAATCCCATTTATTTATTTTTTATTTTTAAACAAAATCCAAATATGTTTTAAGTGGCCAAGTAATTGGTCATGACATTTATTTGCCAGTAATGAGTACCAATGCCTCGTTGGCCCGTTCGTCAGGGTTCACAGAAAAGGGGTTTGTCGTAGGATGTAAAGATACGTCAATCGAATAGGGATTTTGTTTTCACTTAGCCAAACCTCTCCCAATCAGTTTTAAAAAGTTATTGAATGGTTGTTTTGTTGCAATTGGTAAAAAAGCCTGTTGCTGTAGAGCCTACCGGTAATTTTCATGGAAAAGGGCTTGTCGAATGATTAAAATTAGAATTGATGGTATACAGAAAAATATGTTTTGAAAAGTTATTTTATCCCATCCTTCTTTGTGTACTACAATGACCTACTACAATCGTCATAAAGTTTGTATTTATCACTATCGTAAACGTATTTATATTACATGTTCACATTGCAATCAACCCAGTACCATTAAAAATTATTTTCTTTTTGATTGTTTTACCTGTTTTAATCGTTTGTTGTCAGTGCTCGGTATAAATTCTGAAATTCAGAACAGTGTGTCATTTGATATAATATTACGCCAGTCTAGAGCACAAATAAAGTGTATTAATGTTATTGTATTTTAGATTCGGAAATAAAATGAGGTTTAACGTTTTACTGTTCTGCTCCGACTGGGCTAATAAAGATGGCCATACGCCATACAGTGTGCTATGAGGGAAGGTTTGACCCATGCAGCGGCACTACGACCTGCTCTATTTTATAAATAGTTTTGCCTGTAACGCTTACAAAATATCGATGGGTTTAAATATCTGCGTGGGTTCGCTGGCCGAATGGTTAGCACGCGCGCGCTGTATCATAAGGTATGTCATTAAGTCAACTGGCGTGGTTCCCAAGGTTTCGATGACAAGGAGTAGGGTCACCTGTCCAACCTCGAAGGTTTTCTCCGGGTCCTCCGGTTTCCTCAAACTGCTAAAAACCCTTACGCGCAAGCGAATTGTTGACATAAAATTGAACCTTGTGTTAGTCTCGAAATGACCTAGTTTGTGTCGATTGGGCGTTAAAATCTCTCTCTCTCTCTCTCTCTCTCTCTCTCTCTCTCGTTTAAATATCTTTGGCTTTACAAATGCATTATGTAAGAGCGAAATCTACCAATCTTTCGTTTTGCGTTAAATGTTATATAAATTATTAGATATTTATTCACATGACAAGCCCATAATCAACTCTCTAGGTGGCCGGATGGATTTAATCTCGATCGAAAGTCAATATTTAATTTAAAAAATGGATAATCGAGACTTTGTTTATATCGTAACAACGGTAGTAATGATAATCGAGACCACTGTTCTTCAAACGGCCATTTCATTATCTATTTTTAAACTATTATATTGAGAGAACTGCCAGCTCTTTATCTAAATCTGATATAATACATCTTTAACGTTTTTAAAGAATTTATTTGCTTTAAATAACCCTTTTTTGTAGTACAGTTCGTTTCCCTAGTTTCGAACCCCCGGTTGTACGTGACAAGAAGTAGGGTCGCCTGTCCAACCTCGTGGGTTTTCTCCGGGTCCTCCGGTTTCCTCCCACTGCTAAAGACCCCTATGCGCAAGCGAATTATTGAAATAAAATTAAACCATATGTTAGTCCCGAAATGACCTAGGTTGTGTTGAGTGGACGTTAAACCCCATTTCTCTCTCTCTCTCTCTGTCTCTCGTTTCCCTAGAACTTAATGTCTTTGGCCAGAAACAAGGTCTTGCCTATTACACAGCATGTTTAATATTTACTCTTCATACACATTTTAAAAATAGCGTCTGTCTTACACCGTGAGTGTCCCAATGAGGTCAAAATGCAGATCACGTTGGTTTCTTTTAACGTGTAATCCTCTAGATTACCGTCTAAATGCCTGCAGTACTTATTGTTAAATTTAACTCGAAACATCCTCCAGTCTTTACTTTTGTTAAATTTCAAAAATAAACACCCTTTAGTCCTTATCATCAAATCAAATAAACACATCCTTCAGTGAAATAAAGCGATTAGCTTTAAAACACACTACGCCTATAAGGACCTGTAACCAATCACAGACAAGTATACGTGTATTAAGGAATTCTCATATTACAGAGCGAAATCTGCATACGAAGAGACTGGCGTCATTTTCTAAAGACGTGCAAGTAAAAATAATAATAATTAGCCATCTTCCACCAATTGAAAGCAATAACTTCTAACAGTGGTAAAGTTGTGATCGAATATCAAATTGGCCAGGGGATCACCCTAATATCTTATAGGAAATATCTTAGGCAATCCACAGTTTGCAATTGCTTCGTCTCTTAGGCAATATAAGATAATGCAGGGGAGGATCCAGGAATGTTTGCAGGAGGGGGTTTGCCAGGTTCCTAAGACAATGTATCCCCCCCCCTCACGCATTGTCTCTATGGTCATTTTGGCGTATATACATACACATTGAGCTTTTTAAACAGATAAATTCATCACCTCGTTTGATGTCAATTTTATTATGAATTAATACAATGACTTTGTCATTCAATTTCATGGATGCAAAGCATTAATTGTGATATCACATAATGTCTATATCATTATCTCCGTGCTTTGAGTGCCCATCCTGTCCCACATCTGACGATAAAGGATAAAGCACACGGCCGAGAAACTTTTCTCATAAAAGTACTGATTTACAAAAAAAATTATGTAGCTGAGCAGGGGGGGGGGGGGTCCGCCCCTGTAATGATTAGCCATCTTCCACCAATTGAAAGCATCAATTTCAAACAGTGGTAAAGGTGTGATCGAATATCAAATGGCCAGGGGATTCCCCTAATATCTTCTAGAAAATATCTTAAGCAATCCCCAGTTTGCAATTGCATCGTGTTTTAGGTTCTCTCTATACTCAATTATTTACACGCTAACAAAATTTTTTTTTAAAATTTTCCTATTGCAAATTGATATCCTAGGAAAAAAACTGGTAGTCACCCAAACAAGTTTAGGAAGTTAATATAAATTATTTTCCGGAATGGGTCCAGTTGAACAAAAGACTGACGTAATCTTGGATGTTTACCATTTCATGATACAGCGAAGACGATAATAGTATAGGTAAGGGGAATTCCCCGTGTGATGTACCGTGGTTGTAAATCTTTAGCTGTTGTAATGTGTGTGACCCTACCCAACAAGGAAACCAATATATATTACACAATTACCCACACGGCCAAGATAAGAGTGTAAAAGAATGTAAAAGAATGTAATAAATGTAAGGACATTATTGACATGTTAATCGGGGCTATTTGTACTCCCATGTGTGACCGTGACACTAACTTGATAATCATGGCTATATATATGTATGTTTTAACAGCCTTTAACAAGGTAAATACTCTCGTTAAACACGGTTGTGATATATGTCACTCAAACTGTAAGATGTGTAACAAATAGCGGTTCGTACTACTTATCTGCCCCAACTCGGCTATTGAAAATACGCAAACCTCATGCAGTGTGTCATTTGAGAGAGAGAGAGAGAGAGAGAGAATGAGGGGGGGGGGGGAACGTCCACTCAACACAAACTAGGTCATTTCGGGACTAACACATGGTTCAATTTTATTTCAACATTTCGCTTGCGCGTAAGGGTCTTTAGCAGTGGGAGAAAACCGGAGGACCCGGAGGAAACCCACGAGGTTGGACAGGTGACCCTACTCCTTGTCACTTACAACCGGGGAATTTAAACCACGCCAGTTGACTCAATGACAGACCTTATGATACAGCACGCACGTCCTAACCATTCGGTCATCCAACCCCACCTTGACCCGAAAAATGACGATTCCAACGATTCTTGGACCTCGGTATTTGTAACAACAGTACTGTTATTATATTATACTTCTACAAGGGATGTTGTAGTCGGGGCTGGTTGCGATTTGTGACTAGAATGGACCGGGTTTGAATCCCCGTGAAGAGACAGAGTATTAGAACCTTTAGAAGTTGTCAAGCCCAGTTTTCAGATTTAGGATGTGTTGCTAGTCATGGGAAGGTAATGTGGGCATCCAAGAAAGTGTATCCCCGCACCGTACACGGTAGTTACGTAACCATGGGATGGAAATCATTATGATAATATATTTGCATTTGAATTGATATCCATCTAGTAACTGAAACCGAACCTCCCCTTTACTGTCTATCTATGCGATTGAGTAATTTCATTCTCTGCCCGTATATATCCTCGCCACGTCCTTACGGTTATACGCATGGTATATTCACAATGCAACCCACAAAATCGTGATGCTTTTAATTGTTTCTTTTAATTTTTTAATCCTTATTCCGGATTTACTCTTAATGACAAACTTCACTGGGAATGTACGAGAATAATTTCATTTAATTTGTTGTTGGAGTGAAGGGCTCTAAATCCAGTGAAAAGCAAAGGAATGTAGGGAAGGTACTTTACAGCAATTTTAGTTTATCAGAGAACATCTCCGTTAAACGCGAACTCCGTTTGCATGTCCAGGATCCCTTGATAGTTTTAATTCGAAAACCAGCAGGCCGCGCAAAAATATGACAGTAACTTAAAAAAGTAATAATGGAAATAGAACAAAATACCATATTAAACTGTCATAAAATTATACGTTCATATAGCTTATTTACTATATTTAAGTAGGAAGATACAGGCATTGTAATAAGCATACATTAACACCCGCATAATAATGCCGTGAATATTTGGTTTTTCGTGTTAGTATTTTTCAAATTTTTGTGGCTAAGCACACATTCCTATTGTAAGGTATCACGAATTTGTTTTTGAATTTCAACTTAGTATAATGATTGAGATTAATCTTTAAGCCAGGTATGGTGTCAATTGTTATGCAATCGCGGCTTCCTACACTCATATTACAATAGACAGCTACATTTTTGTGGTTTCTTATCCTTGAAGTCAAGGAAGGGGTGGGGGGTATTTGTGATAATGTGTGAAGTAAGAGAAGGGGGAGTGTCATATAATAGTTTCGTGTTACGGTATGTTTGGAATGAACGAAGACAGAGAATTTGATGGGAACACTTTCCCAATTGATGTAGGAGTGATTTGATAGGCTTTGATCACAGTACACACGAAGTCAGTTTCATGTGAAAGAATAGTGGGAGTGAAATATATGCAGTAGGGTGTAAATGAAACTTGTTGTAATATAGTAATATCTGATATAAGTTTAAAAGAGAAGGTACACGCAAGAGATTTTGCTTTTTATATTCGAGACATCTAAATCAGTATTACAGCGAAACGCCACTCATCTTTGATTCTCACCTGGGATAGACACAATTATTTGTGTAATTAATCTGGTATAAGCCAAAATAATGTATAAATAGGCTGACTAGATGGGTATTTATCATTAACTTGAAAACGTGACCTGTGTGTGTTACGAAACGTCGTTATTAAATAATAGAGAAGTAGTTATATCCATATATACCTTGTGTTGTGTTTTGTTATGAATTGTGAAACCCCCTTTGTTCTGAATGGGTCAGTGTTACATTTCGATAATATGGGGAATGTGAGGCTATTTCAAATGTGATATTACTATAGTTAATTAGTTTTGTGTCTATGAGAGTGATAATGCCTCTTTAAGCATCTCTGAGTTTCCCCTTGTCAGTGGTGCAGGACAGAGGGCCTGACAAGGACAGCTGTCTAGTCGTTCGGATGGGACGAAATACCGAGGCCCCTTGTATACATTGGCATGCACGTAAAAGATCCCTTGGCAGTTGGAATTCGATATAAGAGTAGGTCATAGTGCTGCTGCATGGGCAAAATTTCCCTCATAGCACACTGTATGGCGTATGCCCATCTTCATTAGCCTGGTCGGAGTAGAACAGTAGGACGTTAAACCTCATTTCATGTGAGGTGTGGCACAAGGTGTAAACATATGTACAATCTTATTCCATTTATATACTAATGTCCAAAAGAAAGTATACACACTCAAAATATGACTAAGTTTTATTTTGATTAAAAACATTCGAAAAAACTTTACTGGGTTTGTCTCTTGCGTCCAAACTCAATATTTCTAAGCAAAATAAAAAAGCGAAACAGATTGACATTGTACCTAAATGCCGCATACGATGGAAAACGACTTTGGTTCATGCAGCACGAAATGCACAGTGTATACTTTCTTTTGGACATTAGTAATATATAAATAACATTAATTATCAATAAACACGATATAAGATTTCATCCCAGAGGAAACCTCACAGACAGCCATAGTAGCCATAGTTACACCCGAAGCTCATTATAGATAGACTTAATATTCGTACCAAAAAGTTTATTCTGGGCCGCATACAATATAAACATAATGTATTAATATACACCATAATATACTCTTCAAAAAAAGTAGGGGATATTGAAATGCAAATACCTATGCACGTTGTGATATGATAAATAGTCAAGGACACTTGACATGCTTTGAGAGTATGTTCACAGATGAAGAACTTATCACCCCAACACACTGAGCTGCACATGCGACACGCAATAGCGCCATACACTTGGGAGGGGTTCATTGTCAAATTTGACACTTCAAGGGAGGGTTGATGAAAACTGTCGCGTGCTTGTTTATCTATCCATGTTTAGCGTATCTTTGCTTTAGTGTGTTACGTTTAATTTGATCGGGAGACGTGTTCGTCGACGTCAACGTCAACTGACAACACCGCAAGAATTGGCCGTGGCACTGCAAGAGGAGTGGGCCATATTGCGCCAAATCGTGATTGGACGGTTGATTAGGAGCATGCCACGACGAATTGCTGAATTTCTGAGGATTCGTGGAGCAATTACTCATTATTAAGACAGAAATCAAAAACGTCCATTTTCACTTTTGACAGTTTATCTCTTTGCGAGTGAAATGGGGACATCAGATAAGCCGCCCATATGAACTGTTTATGTTCATGTGTAGGCAATTGGCCTGTTATTAACATACACTGGTTACCTCTAATAAAAACAGCAGTGGATTTCCGCAGATTTGTATTGTTTCTTAATATCCCCTACTTTTTTTGAAGAGTATATATTGTTAAACTATTTCTGTATTTGTGCATCTATAATTAGTAATTACATCTGATGTTGTTGACACTTGTACACAGGAAGATAATGTAGTAATATAGGATGTTGACTCTTCAATTACCGGTTCCATTCAAGCCTTAATTTCTGAGTTATTGTCATTCTTTTCCCTCTATTTGTGGTTTATCAACGAACATCAGTCCGCTAAGAATATACATGTAATTCGAATGCTTATTATGTTATGACTGAGTGAGTCACATATTTACATCCGGGAATGGATGGTTTAACACAAACAATATGTCATCGACTATGCATCACTATAATAGGTGACGTAAGAGATGTGTGTGCTGGTTCGGGGGAGCCTCTGTATTGTCAGATGTGAGAAAGGGGTCACCATTCAATTGGGATCGAAGGTCATAGATCGGTGGAAAATTTATCTACTGAAATAGCTACTTTCTACCCTATTCAGCCGATATCCTGTATTTTGTTTTTAATATCAACCTCTCTTGACGTCACAAAATGAGGGACTCACCAGGGAGTGGGCAAGGACAAACGGTATCGACAAGGATTTAAGAGAGAGAGAAATGGAGTTTAAAGTCCGCTCGATACAAACTAGGTCATTTCGTGACTAACCTATGACTTAAATTAAACTTCAATTATGCGCTTGTGCATAGGGGACTTTATCTGTGAAGGAAAACGCAGGACCAGGAGAAAACTTAGGGGGTTGGTCAGGCGACACTACCCCTTGTCACGTACAAGCAGGGAATCGAAACGACGCTACATGACTCAAGACAGGCTTTATGATCTAACGCGGACGCGTTTTACCACTTCCCCACCCCCTTTGGTGTCTACTTTGTAATTAGTTGTTTAGGTCAAGGTCCCGTGCACATATAAACGAACTCGTGACGGGACAGGCGGATTGGGAGATTCGAAACAGTGTAAACGGGTGCCCCCACCCCACCCTCACGTCGCCTGTAGCATTAATTTTTTTTTTGTGAAAAACTTTAGAAATCACGAGTGTACCTAGAGTATATGGCACCCGAGTAACAGTAAATCCAAACTGACCAAATAGGAACTAACGTACTATCCTAGTCCAAACAAAAAACAAACCTCAGACAATCCCCCGAGTATTCGTCATAGAGATAATTGCCCAACATCCTAGACAAACCCTGATGGTAGATTTTACACAGCATTGGAAAAATAGTCTTGAGTTTATTTTACAAATGAGAGCCTGATATTTGACACCCGAGTAATAGTATATCATTGTCAAGTAATTTAAATTTTGTCCAAAATGGAAATAATGTAACATCAATAGGCTAATCCACGTCGACCAGTACGCAGGGTCAGAATAAGGAGGGCAGTGCGATGGCTGACTGGGCTGCAGCCAGAGGTCCCAGTATTAAAGGGGCCCCCTTATTACTTCTATAAAATTCTAATTTTATGATTTTATTGATTATGTTGTATATGTTTGTGCCATATAAATCTGCCTATCTAACATACTGACATACAAATTGCATCTGTGTGAGTGTGAAGGACAATGACCAGAATATCACCCCCTATTCCGCCAGATTCCCCATGCACGCTTAATCCGGTCATGGGTACAAGATGAAACAGGATAAAAACAATAATTCGAAGAAAATTGTCCCGAACTTCATGCATATTTTAACGATTGTTTGATTATAATGTAGGGTTCTAAAGGTTATCAAGCTAGGATGGCATAAAACACGTAGAACAAGTGTTCATACTTGTGTGGAAGAACGATTGATAATTTATATAGCAGCACTGGGGATTTCCGTCTGGAATTCCTAAGCTATGACATTTGTAAAATGATCTCCTCGGAATCGCCCATAATCTGTTAAAGTAACTCAAGAGGAATCCACACCTATGGTTATAATTCACATCATATTAGAATAGTCATTTACTGTATTGAAATATATAGAAAATATATACACAAAGCGATGGGTTAAAATAATAACACAGTTATCTATACTAATATTTGAGATTGTCATTTGGTTTTCCGTCTGTTCCGGGTCGGCGGCTACACTAGGCTTGTCGCAAAGCTGAAATTTGGTGTATAGGGGTAGCTCAAAACCGGAAGTAGCATAGGCCTATTGGCGATGGACCATCATTCCATATAAGGTATACACACTCAACTGAACTTTTAAATAAAAGTTATTTAAAACAACATGGTGATGAATTACTTTAAAAATATCAAAATAGTCATAACATATCGTTCGATTAAACGCACCACAATTCACGTCCTATTGATTCATCGACTGATTAATCGCACCACAATTCACGTCATATTCGTACATTTAAAAATAAAACATAATTCATGCCAAATGGATTCTATTTTACTCCTCAGTTGACTCACCCTTTCTGCCAAATATGTATATGACATTGTAGTTTGATCATAACCAAGGGCGCGCGTACAAAATTACAGATTCCAAATACAGTTAATGCCCACAAGTCATGTCAAAATGTTAAATCCACCCTCCACCCTCACACATAAGGAAGATACATTGTATATATCATGAAAACTATAATGGGGATTAACGTCCTGCTGTTCTGCTCCGAACTGGGCTAATGAAGACGAGCACACGCCATCCAGTGTGCTATGAGGGAATTTTGCCCGGGCAGCGGCACTATCGAATACTCTTATATCGAATTCCAACTGCCAGGGGATCTTTTACGTGCATTCCAATATATACACGGGACCTCGGTTTTTCGTCTTATCCGAAGGACTAGACAGCTGTCCTTGTCAGGCCCTCCGTCCTGTATCACTGACAATGGGGAACCACGCCGGAAAATGTGGATGAACTTTCTCGGCCAGTGCAGGGATCGAACACCCGACCTTCAGGGTAGCGAGCCAGCGCACACCCACTTAGCCACATGATCCCCTCTTTGTCAAGCTAATGGGGAAGTTGTTGTAACCCGTGTCCGATCTACGTTATGATTACTAGTGTATACGAGCCTACATATTTTATCCCATGTGAATGAACTTGGTAATTGTCTTAGCCAAACTTGGGCCTCAGCGCACAATTTCTATTATTCGCTGAGTTTTACTGAGCTAAAGAGATTGTTGACACTTTAGAGTTTACAGACATTGCTAGGTGAGTACAGTGCTGGCTCACTAATCAAGAGATCAAGGTTTCGATCCCGGTGTTCGTCTAGATTTGCTAGCCCGGTATCCACCTGTAAGTGGCACATGACGTAGAGGCGAACAAAAACATAAAATGCATCTAGTCATTCCGATGGAACGAAAACTGAAGCCCCATGTATACCATGCACAGTTCGTTGCAGATCCATTGCAATGGGGTATCAAAATAAGATCAAAATGGGCACAATTTCTTCCATAGCACACTGCCTGGCGTCTACCCATATACCCGCAAATTTCATTTCATTCATTCATTCATTCATTCATTCAGTATTCTAACGTGCCTACAGGCACGAACGTGCCTCTGGATAAAAAAATTCGTACTTTGAAATCGGATATCCTAGCTATGAAAAACTGTTATGTAGCCCTGTGAATCTGGCACGATTGTATGGGAAAACTTAGCTATCATTATGATCATCGACCACTTCAGATTTCTGTTTCAAATGTTTTGTATTTTTGACGTATTTCAACTACACCCCCACGCACGAAAGTTAGATAGCAGAACATCGTTATGTTCAGGTGACAGTAAATGTTCGTTTGCTTTTGGATCGACTTTGGACTGTTAACGATACTGACACACGTAAACATAAATAGGTTAATTCTGTTATATTTTGGTTATAAAAGTGTAAGTGCGATATCGTGTTATCGGACGGGAGTCAAATTCTGGAAATTTTCACGGAACCCCAAAACACCGAAAACCGTGCTTCGACAATAAAACCTTAAAAAAGCGTTGGGAAGATTCCTCATTACGATAATTTGGTCTTTTAATAAAATGAATCATGCATCCAATCTGATATGATTGTGTACGCTACTCACATTGTTAATAAAATGGCCTGATTAGTGATCAAAACCACCCACGATACTAAACTTATATCACTGACGTCATAATCTCTTATTTTATGAGAAAATAACGAAATTTGTATGCTTTTAGTGTTTGAGTATCCAGTTGTATAAGGTTCACTTTTCACAGCGGGTTAAATCTTTATTGTAAAATTCATTGTGTAATCCTATCACGTTAATGGGATATATTATACTACTGTATATGTCGGTCATAGAAATATATTCTATGGGTTACATTACATGTATATCTGAAAACAATTAGATATATATATATATATGTCTTAGAAGGCGACGAGCGGCGCAATTGGAGATGTTTCTTTCCACTCTATAACACACATAGATTAACATCAACGACTCGCTAAGTGGGTGAAATGGAAGTCTTTTATCTAGAGCACTGACTTTTATCCAGTCCCTTTCCTTACTGTCTATTTGCTAGACTGCTTTTATAAACTCCAGCTGTGTATAATATTTTATGTATACATCTTTTAAAGTGTATGGCATAGTGCTCTATTTCAGACACTTCGAGTCACTCTTCGCCTGTTTCGGTTTTAAACAGTGTCGCCCTTTTATAAATTATATTTTATTTATAGATTGATTTCTCTTAGCAATGGTTCATTATTTTATAATTTTAATAATGTCTTCTGCTTAACATAAAGATATAATATATTTTTAAGTGAATATTTAGTAACTTGATGAGAATAACGCATGACACAATTATATGGAATACAAGTTACTTGAAGAGTTTTTTTCAGCGACGTTTCGACGAAGGTTCTCTCCTCTTTATCAAGCAAAGACTCCTCGTCGAAACGTCCCGAAAATAAACACTTCAATTAACTTGTATTCCATATAATTGTGTCATGTGTTATAAAGATATTTATTTAGAGATATTGATAACCCAGTCAGTGCAGAAAAGTAGGACGTTAAACTCCATTTCATTTCATTTGTTATGGATAAGTTGTATATCGGGAGAATCTGAATTTAAATGTGTTTGCAGGATTATAGAAAATGAATTCCATGCTGTATCTCGCGTCGTATTTTACACAATGATCTAATTTTATGTATCTTCTAGTTTCAATTCTTATGATAAGACTTTTCAGTGCTTTCAAATATTTTTTTTATTTATTGTATCGGCGTAATTTTCATAATTTATATCTATATCATTTCCAGGTTACTCCTGTATCGGAAAACCAGGGGTATTCAAAAATGCGGGACGGAATGCTGAACGGGTGTTGTGTCCATTGATGCAAATATAATAAGAATACTGTATGTTTCACAGACTTCCTATATCTGTAACTAGAAGAATGCCCGGCTTCGCTCGGGGGGGGGGGGTCATAACCCCGAAACCGGAAGTGGTAGACTAACGCCACCTGGCCTATGTTACTCCCCTGTCCGAACTGCCCCTATACCCCAAACTTCAGACTCGGGGCAGACCTAGTGTAGCCGCCAACCCCGAACAGACAGACAGGCAGACAAACAGACAGACAAACGACAGTCACAAATATTAGTAAAAAATAGATAATATTACCATGGAATAATACAGGAGGTGTTATTATCATCTGCACCGGCCGCTAATTAAAGATACATTATGGGAGATATTTATAGAGAGTTGGCCATTCTTGCTATAACAGTTCAAAAGTAGATGATGAAAGAAGAATATATTGAAAAATTCAGTCAAATTACTTTATTCTGAACCTACATATCTCGATTATCAAGTAAAGTTTTCATTGGCATACGGAAACGCTTTACAGCGGCCTCGCTAAGTACACTCTATCATTTAGCCTCGATCTAACTGACGTATTTTCATCAGGTTACCCCTTATCTGATTTAATCAATTAGTGAAATCCTATTTAAATCCGAGCTGTAGCCGAGCCATATCCGTGGGTCTACAGAGTTGATTTTGGTCTTGTTGTGTAAATAAAGATCTAATTTATAATTTCTATAACATCTGAAGTCTAAATTAAGACTTGTAATAATCAGATTTAGCTCTTGCATAATGCATGTTTAACTTTACGTTAAACTTTTATATTAACAACGCTTAAAGAATTTGAAATTTTTTAAAGGTACCGGTCCAGTATAAAGTTGGCGGGAGTTGGGTGGCCGAATGGTTAGCGCGTGCAAGCTGTATCATAAGGTCTGTCATTGAATCAACTGGCGTGGTTTCAATTCCGCGGTTGTACGTGACAAGGAGTATTTTGAAATAAAATTGATGCATGTGTAAGTCCCGAAATCACCTAGTTTGTGTCGAGTGGACGTTAACACCCACACACACACCCACACACACACCCACACACACACTCTCTCTCTCCTTCTCTCCCCCCAGTATAAAGTTATTTGTACGTGCAATTGCCTGTAGGGTTTTGCAATTAAGAATGTGTATGGCATTCTACACACCAAACTACATTAATGTTCTAATTTGATTGTCGCCCCCGTCGCCCGTCGATCAATTATCTGTCAAATGTTTTTGTGTGGTATCTTTTTTTTTTAATTCGTATTGAAATTTAGAACTTTTCGATAGCAAATTGTCCATATGTATGACATTCTGTACATGTCCACTGTCACCTTGACACTAGCTATAACAAGTACACCAATGTGTTTAAAATAAGATCATATTCAAGGAAACAGCATAAAAATGTTAGGATTTAGTGAAACAGGAATGGATAAATTGAAAGGAGTGTGGAGGGAACCAATTATATTACACACATGCCATCGAATAACAGTAACCTTCCAATACATATTAATAAACATTTCCATTCAGAATTCAAAACCCCACTCGTGAAAAAAGGCACAAGTTCAAAGAGAAGGCCGCCCTTCGCTTTGAGGAAATAACGGAACCACCAGTTTATACATCGTCACCATAACCGCAACGACAGCTGCTTTGGACCTGCCAAGGCGGATTTATTTGACAATATCCCAGAAAAATTGAGCTCCGCCCCAACCAACATGAGGAAATGTGAATCATAACGAGACAGAAATTCCATCTGTGTTAAAAGCGTTTTCTTTTTTTTCCCCAATTTCTCATTTCAAATTTCATGAGAAAAATGTACAACTTTTGATAGATGTTTTTCCGTAGTAATATTAAGGATGTCCGGATCTGCATTTTTTTTTTTTTTTTCATTTTTTTTTCATTTTTTTTTCCAACTTTTTTTATACGTTCATACTGTTGATGCAGGGCGTACATATCGATTTTGTTTGAGGAGGGGGAGGGGGTCTATTTTGCGCAAAGGGTCGTACATGTAGATTTTGAGGAGTTCCTGTTTCATTACTGAACGCATAACAGTTTACTAATTTGAGCTTTGAAAAACTGGCACGTGTTATGATATCCAATCCAAAGCAATCAAACCTATACACACATATATATTAAGCATTTGAGAATGTTCTTTCTATTTTGCCATTGTTTGTTTACCTCATTAATATATTTAGTCGCCTATGCATAATTTTGAGACCGCCTGCACTTATTATGAGAGAGAAACGGGGTTAACGTCTACTCGACCCAAACTCGGTCATTTCGAGAGTAACATATGGTTCAATTTTGTTTTAATAATTCGATTGCGCGGAGGGTTCTTTGGCAGTTGGGTGAAACCGGAGGACCCGGAGAAAACCAACGAGGTTGGACAGGCGACCCTAGTATTATTATAGACAACACGTGAAGTATACTGAACTATATAGTTATGTATCAATGATTAGTGATGTATGATAATAATAAAGAATATTTAAGTATTAAATATTGGTTATTTCTACTAAAAAGAACATAAATACAGGATAAAAAATAAATATTATTGTTCTTGTGTTTATGGAGTATTAATTACATGTAGTTATATGGATCGAGCTTGTTTGGTGTCCTAATAATCACCGAAAAGAGCGTTCTTTTGTCAGAAGCTCCAAACATTTTGTAAAACGTGATCTATAAGGAACGATATGTTATAGATATGTATATTCTATATATCATATCCAAGATTAAAATATTTTCGTAAAATTCTGGATAATTGAAATTTATTCGACGGGCAAATGAATAACTTTATTCTTTTTATTTTATATCTCATTACTCGAGTGTTCAGAAAAGTGACTTTATAATCGTAGTTTGGATATCGAGTAACTACAGACAAGGTCGAATTTACCAATAAGCATAATTGCCCATTGACCTAGAACACATGGAAAAATAGCGGCACACCTGGTTAAATATATATATGAACAATATTTGAATATTGCAAAATAAAAAACATGCTAAGGCAGACGGAATACAACTTTAGACTGAGACTAGACATAGACGCATAGAATGACTCAAAATAAATAAAGAAAAACACAGATATGAACTTATCAGTAGACACCATTTTTTTTTCACATTTTCTTAGTGTGTCGTTCAAAATTTCGCGGCACACTTGGGAAGATCTTGGCACACTCGTCGAGAATAACTGACCTAGAATAATAAAATCGTGTATTTAAAGAATTTTGAGAAGTATATATTCTGCTTTCATTTAATAAAATTGAAAAGGTTTAAATCAGTCTTTTGATATATAACAGATGTGGATCGGGGTAGGACTGTATTACAAAACAGTATACTAATGGTTGGATATGGCGGCCATTTAGAGCAGAGATCTGTTCCCGTAGCAGAGTAGACAGCTCTCTGTTTGCAGAATGGAGTATCTGGGTGCCCACGCACTGAAACTAACCTTGTTTCAGGTGTGCGATAATATATTAAAAACCATTAGGGCCCATGTGGGGGCGAGGGGTGGGGGTCGAATGGTTATCACGTGCGCGCTTTATCATAAAGTCTGTCATTAAGTCAAGTGGGCTTGTTTTGATTCCCCGGTGGTACGTGACCAGGAGTAGGGTCTCCAGTCCAACCTCGTGGGTTTTCTCCGGGTCATCCGGTTTTCCCCCACTGCTAAAGACCCCTACGCGCAAGCGAATTGTTGAAATAAAATTGAACTATGTGTTAGTCCCGAAATGACCTAGTTTGTGTCGAGTGGACGTTAAACCAATGACAGACCTTATGATACAACGCACTCGTGCTAACCATTCGGCCATCCAACCCCTCCATTTGTAATAATCCGTGTCAGTAATATACAGTTTCAATAAGCGAGCATCGCGTGGTGCCACAAGAAATTCGACCACGTTGCCAAATCTATCGCGTAGATAGACATACTTTCAAATTTAATAGCTAAAAATTATAAATAAGCAGATTAATGATATGGAAACAGTCCTTACTTCCGTTAAAGGATTTATTGTGGTTTTAAGACATTTCAACAATTACGTCAAACAACTGCTATTTTCATGTTCTGGTTTCAATTTACGTCAAAGACAATGATACATGAGAGGGAAGCACGGTTAGTTTATTATTGTAGACCGTCCCATTTGCTAACCCAGTCAAGTGTTTAGGCCAGGCCTGTATGAGTATATTTCAACCGATTTTAGAATGGTGTCAAGACGGAAACAGTCCTAAATCTTGAATAGATTGTATGCATCCTTCCCGGACGACGTAATTTTTCCTTAAAAACTGACACACAAACTTTATAGGATGAATTTATTAAATAGGTGAATTTCAAGTTCGTTTTGGAGTAGTTTAGAATATTATAATGATGAATTAATTTAGGAGGAATTTATTAAATAGGTGAATTTCAAGTTCGTTTTCGAGTAGTTAAGAATATTATAAAGATATATTAAAGATACATTATGTGAGATTAGATAAAGAGCTGACAGTTCTCGCTATAATAGTTAAAAACTAAATAATGTATAGGTAATTTGTTGAAAATTTCAGTCAAATTGATCCACTATGAACCGAGATACCAGCTTTGGAAATTTGCGCATAGCCTCATTCATCATTACTAAAGTTAGTACGTTAAAAAGCATAGTCTCGATTATCCATTGTTTTGATTTAATTATCAACGAGCGTTAGCAGCATATAGGATTCTAATCCAGTCGATATCAAAGGCTAGCCTTGACATCGAGAGTTGATTATGGTCTTGATAAGTTAATTAATGTCTAATTAATAATTTAGATAACAGTTTAGGCCTAAATAAAGACCTGCGATAGGCAGATTTAGCTCTTGCATAATGCATGTTTAATTTTAGAATGAATTTATTAAATAGATGAATTTCAAGTTCGTTTTGGAGTAGTTTAGAATATTATAATGATGAATTAATTTTAGGATGAATTTATTAAATAGATGAATTTCAAGTTCGTTTTGGAGTAGTTTAGAATATTATAAAGATACATTAATTTTAGGATGAATTTATTAAATAGATGAATTTCAAGTTCGTTTTGGAGTAGTTTAGAATATTATAATGATGAATTAATTTAGGATGAATTTATTAAATAGGTGAATTTCAAGTCCGTTTTGGAGTAGTTTAGAATATTATAATGATGAATTAATTTTAGGATGAATTTATTATTAAATAGATAAATTTCAAGTTCGTTTTGGAGTAGTTTAGAATATTATAATGATAAATTAGTCACGGCAATAAAATTAAAATCGTCGATACTCTTGTATATCCTCTAGAATAAGAGGACTACCGCTTAAGATGGAACACAAATACAGGTGCGAATCAAGAGGATCCGGACCCCCACCCGTCCTGCTCAGGTATTTCACCATTGTCACCATTAAAAAAGAATATTATAATGATAAATTAATTTAAAGCTGAATTGGGGTTAGAATATTATAATGATATACCAGCGGCTGCCAGGCAAGATACGCCCACATTTTGAAAGAGATGAATAGAAAACAAGCTAAAAAAAAACAAAAGCGATTTTTCGTATAATCAGGGGCCATAATCCAAAAAGTTATGGTCTGAAATGCGCAAATATCAAAAGGGGCTGAGATCATTGGGATATAAAGATACGTTTTAAGTTTCATCAAAATCGGATACAAATTGTGACCTCTAGATGGGCCACAACCTTCGTATTACATACTTTAACACAATTTGCGTAGAAAGAGCGGCCATTTTGTCGGGCAGTTCCATTTCTATTTTCCCAAAATTCGAATTCAACCTTCATTACAGTGGAATGGTAATATATTTAAACGGTTTTTAAAATCGGATAAACAATAAGTAAACTCTAGAGAATCTACAAGCTAGAAATTCGATTTTTCGAACAACCTGGGTCCCTAATCTAGGAAGTTACGTTCGGATACGCGCGATTATCAAAAGGAACCAAGATCTTTGTGATATAAACATAAATTTATCAAAATCGGATAAAAACTGTGGCCTCTAGAGGGTCCACAACCTTGCTATACCATATTTTTACACTATTTGCGTACGAGGGGCGGTCATTTTGTCCGGCAGTTTTGGTCCGATTTTCACGAAATTCTAACTCAACCAATATTACGGTCTAACGGTGATATATCCGAATGTTTTTTTTTTCTGTCACTCATTCGCTTACTTGATTTAAGTACAAATATGTGAAGCTACTAACTTGCCAGAGATATTAATACAATATAATGCTATCCTTAATTTAAAGAGCAAAAATTCTACAAAAGTCTTACATAATCCCTTTAACACGTAAGCTTTATAACCACGTCCCCGCGGCTCCCCATGGGTTATTTTACCTTACGCAACGTGAAGTACACTTCATTGGCGGAAATCCGGAATAATCGATCACTACCTATGCATACCACACATAAGGTTGTGGGTGTAATATTAATATACGATAAAACTCACTATACCCGTTTATTTTGTTCCTGATCCAGATGTAAATGAAGTTGATTTTTACAAAGGTGGTAGTTTGTTTAGATCAAATAACATTACAGAAATCCATAAATACAGCTGTCATTGGCGTACGAGCCAAGGAGTGGGGTGGGCAGCTGCCGCCTAAATGTCGGACAATCTGACTTTTCGGGCCGACGAGTAACGTTAAAAAACAAATATTTATATACCATCTAGTTGGCAAAGAAAAGTAGGCCTACTCGAAATCTATTAAACACTAATTTGACTTTTCCTTTGGTTGAATACCGTGAATTTGTACGGAATTGACTATGGATTCAAACATTTCGTCTCGAGCCACTCTGCTTTGTGTGACACTTTTCGTGCATCGATTATAATTTGTGATCTCCGTTGCAAAACCATTGGACAACTTTGAAGCTATAAACTCAAGGGCTAGAATAGCAGAAAAACGCATTCGCGGCAGGTAAATGTTCAAAATATTCTTGGGAAGGGCGAGACGCCCATACACCACAAAGACCGGCTTCGCCAACCGTGGATCCCTGGACTTAAGGATTTATTGGTTGCTTGGAATTCAGGTTAGCCTATATTGAACACGTTGAAGTTTCTTGGGGAGGCCTCTCCACGGAAAGTTCTGCGACTACGGCGCTCGCTGAAGACCAGCTCTGCCATCTGTAAAAGGGAATTTTTTCGGGCATTTCACATCTGCCCCCCTCCCCCCTCTCCATAACATTCATCAGACCCGTACGCCTATGCTAGCCGTATTCTCCCACCCATTTAGTAAATGATTAATGCTTTGAAGTTGATAACACATATACTGATTCGGAGTCGCGGTGGCTCACTGAGTAAGACGCTGGGTCTCTAAACAGGAGATCTCGTGTTCGCTCTCGAGGAAGTTCCTCGGGATTTTCCGGAACGATTTCCCCTTGTCAGTAGTGCAGGACGAAACACCGGGGTCCCGTGCACGTAAAATAACCCTTGGCAGTTACAATTCGAAATAAGAGTATAGGCCACAGTGCCGCTGTCCGAACCAAAACTTCCCTCATAGCTCACTGATGGCATATGCCCATCATCGTTAGCCCAGTGGGAACAGAAGGTATGGTATTACGAATACCTTAGAGAAATAGATTTGTGATGTTAGACACAGAAATTTTATTGCTCATCAACAATTTCTTGGAGACCACCAAATAATTATTTGACCATAATTTAAATTATTATACAAGTAAAGTATACGTGTTTGGAGTATAATTCTACCAGGACCAGTTTGTATTACTCCGTCTGATGCAAACAACGCGCGTATGATTTGACGTCACACGTAGAACTATACAGCTGGGGTGACCTTAAAGGTCAACCATCTTGTACAATGTTAAAAGAAGGCTTTCGCATTACCGCTTTGCTACATCATATGAACGGGAAAATTAAAATCGTCCCGTTTGCCGTAGAGTTTCATTCTTAGTTCCTGTCTGGGTCAATATTGAGACGCAAATACAAAAAAAAAGATGCTGAGTTAGTGTTTTCGGTGGTAGCTGTCATTTCCTAAGTTCTCTGATTTATTTTACGACATCATGCATGAAATTCGACTCGCACGGACAAAGTGATAGCTCGTCACTTTTTTTCAGGCAAGAATACCAATCACTTACAGTGAAGCAACGACTGCGAGTTTAACAACATCTGGCCGTTGCTTGTTTACTGCACAATTCCCGAACTTATAGCTATGTTATCTACAGACACGTGAGCAGTAGCGTCCAGTCAGAGGTTGTGACTTCGCGACCTCCGCGGAAACCTTGACATTGAATGAACCTTGAACTTTGCAACTCGATTATCACAGGTAGATTTAAGCTTGAAAGCGCGAGACGATCGAGGAATCTGATAGGCTCACAAGTTGGGCTTGTACCCAATCGAAATTAATGCCGAAATATGCAGGGTATTACGTGAAGGCCTTGATAAGATGTACGCTTATTAAAGCGAGATCGTTTGATTACTGTGGCTTATTTTAAATACCCTTCATTTTGGATGTTATACATTAGTAACAATGTAGTTACTTTACTGAATGTATGAAGCACTATCGTCGGGGCGACATTGTTTTTAAATTTATAGACAAAGAATAGAGTAATAAGATGGGTTAAACAACATTTTTTATCTTTACAAATTATTCTCTATTGTCAGTATAGTAGCTATGGTATGAGTTTATTTAAAACGTAAACTAATTGTTTGTGAAATGGCGTGAGAATAATGGGAAAAGGGTAGTAAGTTCAAGGATAGATTGTGTCGAAAAACATGTGTCGGAAATTTACGATTGCATCATTTGGCTTATTTGACCAATCTCTGTAATTATTTACATCATATTTGACCAATTAGATAATTGAAGATCCAAAGCCATAAGCTACAAAACTATCATATGTGTGAGAATTCGTTAGACAGTAGCTTGGTTCTAGAAGGGAAAAGATGTTTCTATTCAGCAGACTCGCCCAAATCGAGTCTGGCTGGCTAGTGTTTGAGAATGACTTTAGTTAGTATTGTAATCTGTACTATGCTTGTATCCATGTATCCGGCTATGCTATATAAAAAGTCCGTTGACTTTTGAATTGTTATAACTACTGAGAAGACAAACGTCTTAAAAAAAAAACAGGAAGAAGTAAACACACAACGTGAAGTGGAGGCAAAGACGACCAGAGACAAATTCTAGACGATCACAAGGCTACTGAAAGATGCATGGGTCGTATGGAGGATGTAGCGACCGGTCCGCAAACTCCCACTCTCCACGTCAGACAGAAAGGCCCATGGTGCTACATGTAAAGTAGCCAGGATCTTCAAATAGAAAACGCCCTAATCAAGCGGGTCACGTAGTGATAAGATAATAAAACTATTTGATTTCTTATTTTTGGATATAATCTGATACTGTTGAATAAATTCATATGGAATTTCAGATCACATACCGGAACATCACGATTAGTGTCAATATAAAGCATGACGTACAGGAGCACGTGATAAAATTACGTGAAGGGCGGGATGTACAGGTACTTAACAAGCTGACATATTGACCCTCGTCACAAATTTGGTGTCTATTATCCCCAGGTTTTGTACAAATTATGATTATTAGTGCGTGATCAGAAAATCCATCGTGGCATCAATACCTTTGCATTATCGGGGTGTGCGCCACACATAACAGCCGAAAAACACGAACAAAGTTCCGAAAACCCTGGTAAAGGCAATAGAGACTACAGATTATAACCGCCTTTATCAAGCTCGTGGACTCGATAGAGATTAGATTTCTTGAAGCTTATCAAATTAGGTCAACATCCAAGTCTTGCTTACGGATAAACTGTTGTTATGTCCTATCGTTTGTTTTTTGCTGTGGTAGTGCATTTCACTCTATAATTTTTGACGTTGTTTAGTTTAGAAGGATTTATTTTTGGATATATTAATGAAAACAAGGTCCACTCTATAAAGTTACAATTTCCTATTTTTAAGTTATATTTTTAAAATGTATCAAAATAAAGCCCTAAAATAGATGGTATCTATAAACAGTCCTACCTTGTTAAAGAATAATCCTATTAATCCTATAATTCACTATCGCCAGTTGAGAAATTGGCAAAAATATCATTTTCAACTTCAAATTCAAACGTTTGAAGATAGCTATTCCATGGTGAGGAATAGGAAAACAAGGGAGGTAATTGGGAGGTAATTGTGTTATTATTTCCGGTGTGAAGATTTTTAAGTGTGAGAAAGATAACCTATGATCGTATAATAGTGAGTTGACAACCTATTGAGCAAAAGACATAGAAATAATTATGTTTTGACTTTCTTAGAAAATATGAAATTGTAACTGGTTTATAAATACAACCGTGGCCTTAAGTATAGTTCCCCTTAGAAATATGAGTATTTACTTGGTTATAGGCTATTGAATAGGAATTATTAATCTGACTGACAAACTAAATGTTACTGCAAGTCTTTCTTTAGACCATAAATGTTATAAAAATTATTAATTAGACATTTATTAACAGTATCGTATATACAATAATAAACAATCAATGCACACATCTTGTCAAAACTACAAAGAGTGATAACTTCGCAGAAAGTAACGTAATTTGAACGAAAGTTGGATCTAGAATATAATAATTCAAAAATGCCGAAGGCTTGCCTTGTTATAGAAAAACAAAACATTGACCTACTCAGAGCAAGACATTTTTCACAAACCCTGGATAAATTTTGTTGAATTTTGAGTATATTTCAGAGAAATGAAGGGGGTTTAACGTCCACTCGACACAAACTAGGTCATATAAGGAATAAAATGTAGGTGTGTTTAGCAGTAGGGGGAAACAGAATGTTCCAGAGAAAACCCAAGAAGTTGTACAGGCGACCCTATTCCTTGTCACGTAGAAGCGAGGAATTGAAACCACATCACTTGACTCAATAACAGACCCGCTGATCACAGGGGTTTATTCAGTGTAGTTCCCCCTTGTCAGTGGTGTGGGATGGAGGGCCAGACAATGACGCAATGACTGTGGCTAGTCGTTCGTTAGGCCCGCGTAAAATAACCCTTGACAGTTGGAATTCGATGAAGTGATCTCATGTATAACCGATGAAACTTTGGGTAGAATAATGATTCTTTTACATGCACGCCAGTGTGTACAAGAGACGGAGGTTTTTTTCGTCCCGTGCGAACTGCTACACACCGTTCCTCGTCAGGCCCTTCGTTCTGCTATTATGTTGTTAAAACGTGTAACCCACAGAGGGCGTATACATATTAAAATCAAGTTTATCTAAAGTTCACTACATGTAAACCACTAAGTAGATCCGTCTAATTATAGATGTTAAGGGTTTATTTTTGGAAAGATTAGTGAATAGTACATGTCACGTGATAATAATTCATTCATTCGTCCATCTTCCCACATCCTGTTTGTAAACACTAAAGCGACCTTGAGGCTTGTTCACTCAAGGAAACGTCGTACAAGGTTTTGTTTATCTAATTTTTACATCTTGATTCAAATATCCACGTCACAACAGAAAATGGGACATGGCGCATTTACGCCTGTGTCGAGTTAATCTCGTGTGACGGACAGCCGCTTATTAAATTGAATCGACAGGAATTTTTCCAGGAGGTGCAACGGGTCATGACGCGAGCACCCTAAGTGCGGGTTTGTTGGGGAGTTTAGGGAAATTTTACCCCATTTAGAGCCGTCTCGGTGAATTTGATGATACTTTTTCACTGAATGACAGGGTGAAATTGGATGATTTCGATATATTATATCCAGCGTTAAACTGATGTGTAATAATTGGAATTAAAATAGTACGACAATTATTTGTAAATTTTGTATGTGAATTTCCAAGTGAGAAGTGATGTCAGATACTATTTAACACAAACAATTCTACAAACAAAAACTGATCGTCCATCCACTTTGGAGAAAGAAATGAGTGTGCAAATGGGTGGGGTGGGGGTGGGGGTAGCCGAATGGTTAGTACGTGCGCGTTGTATCATAAGGTCTGTCATCGAGTTAACCGGCGTGGTTTCGATTCCCCGGTTGTACGTGACGAGGAGTCGCGTCGCCTGTCTAACCTCGTGGGTTTCCTACGAGCCCCCCGGTTTTCTCCCACTGCTAAAGACCCATACGCGCAAGCGAATGATTGAAATAAAATTAAACCATATGTTAGTCCCGAAATGACCTAGTTTGTGTCGAGTGGACGTTAACCCATCTCTCCCTCTCTCTTCTTCTCTCTCTCATTTCTGTACAGACTGAACTAAGGGTTCTTTTAAGTACACGCCAAGGTGTAGTCGGTTTTTGGTACCACTCGAACGGTTCGACGAGAATTTCCAAGCATGCCCCCCCCCCCCCTGCCATACTGGGAAATTCCGGGGAACTTTCTAGACCCAAACCGTGATCGGACCCCGAACACTCAAGTGTTTGTGAACCAGTGCTTTAATCACTACGCCATGACGGCTTTCCAGGTAGGTATATATATATAAGCGCTGTGCGTTGGATTCTCCTAGTAGTGGGCGGTTAAGCAAAAAATCGTGCACTTTGGGTTAAAAGCATGAAACTTGGCACATAGATGTCATCAACCCTACTGATTATTTTGGGATGTGGATCCACCTCAGCAGCTCCCCCTGGTGGTCGTTACGGCCATCTTTTCCGAAATGGCCGCCTATCCATTGGAATACATATAACTAGGGTGTCACAATAAGACATTTTTTTTACAAATCATTTCAGGCCAACAATTTCCAAAGGCGAAATTGCTAGCTGAACACGATTTTTTAAAAAAAAGATTTATCTATGACG
Organism: Patella vulgata; assembly: GCF_932274485.2. NCBI lineage: Eukaryota > Metazoa > Mollusca > Gastropoda > Patellidae > Patella > Patella vulgata. The sequence continues at coordinate 59,544,591 of NC_065884.2, read as the reverse complement.
TCATTTTTGGTTGGGGTTTGTCTGATTTTAAAAATAGCCGCCAAAATTTGAGGAAAACTGAATTTCCAGATAGGATGGGTGATTATCAAGCAAGGTATGGCTTGTAATATATCAAATATAATGTTTTTGTTGTAACTGAACTGAAAAATAATCTCTAAAACTAGTTTCCCCAAATCCAAGATGGCGGAAATTCAAAATGGCGGCCAAAATATACCCAAAATGGCCGATTGGTCAGATTAAAGTCATTTCACTGTTTGATTTGGTTTTTAATATATAATTTAAAGGGTTTACAGTGTCACTGAACTTAAAATTAATCTAAAGAAAAAAATAGTTTCCAAAATCCAAGATGGCGGAAATTCAAAATGGCAACCAACATTTATCTAAAATGGACGATTTGTCAGATAAAAGTCATTTCACTCTTTGGTATGGTTTGTTATATGTAATATAAAGGGTTTTCAGTGTAACTGAACTTAAAATCAATCTAAAAAAAGAGTTTCCAAAATCCAAGATGACGGAAATTTAAAATGGCGGCCAGAATTTCCCTAAAATGATCAAATTTTAAGATAATCGTCAATTTTCTGTTTGATATGGCTTGTAATATGTCCTCTATTAAGTTTTCAGAGTCACTGAATTTGATAATTGTAGATGATTGTTTCAGAAAAAAAGGGACAATCATCAATCTTTCTATTGGATTGGTTTATAATAGCAAAGTGTAATAGTTTGAGGGGGGGGGGAGGCAATTGAAATTGACCGGACTCAGGAATCTACATGTCAGTCAATTAACCATGTGCAGAACTTACCAGTAAGCTAATTAGAATTTCAAAGAATTTAACCTTAAGACACAGTAAATGTAGTTTAATTGTTTTATGCATACGAACATATGATGCAAATGATAATGTTAGGAATTGACACATTCTTTGGAGAAAATATCTGGTTATTCCGACCCTCCACCCATCCACCCCTACCCCATAACAATACAAAGGGGCCGACTGAGGCATTTTTAATTTCATCTCCTTTGTCTTTGCACCGTTTTACCGGAGTGAGAATCATTTATGGTATATGCAGTTGTTAAGAATTTAAGTTCTATTCGTTCAGAAATGGTAATGTGATCCGTTTTTGCATTAAAGACTGTGTCTAGTAACTTTTGTGGTAGAGTCTCGATGTGGTATCCATAGGTCATTTTCCTCAGTGAGGTATTTCACAACAAGTTCTACATGTAATAACAACAGATTAGAAAGGAGGAAATCGTTGGGGATGACTTGTGGGATATAAATACTATTCTTAAATGCATTTCAAATTATTTTCGTGATGATTATTTTTAAACTTAGAACTTGGTGTGCAATACATTACAGACGAAAATGATCTGTGGATACCATATTTAGACTATACCACAAAAGTTGCCGGACATAGAGACTTTGATGATTCATTTTACACTTTTCACTTTGTGAAATACATGACTGACAAATATGAATCCATCTGTCTAGATGATACCACAAACGGTTTCCGGGCATAAGTCTTCTGAACCAGAAATGATGCAATGGGGTTTAATGTACTACTGCTCCATCCCAAACTTAGGCTGCCTATCTACAGTTAGCTCCGACTGAGAATAGGCCCTAAGCTAATTAACCGACATTTAAATTCCTACATCGACGATTTTAGTCGAAAACACTGAGTATGCTTTTAAAAAATTTTAAAAGTATTTATTTCTCTTCTATTGTCATATTGAATGAAATTAAATATGTTTATTTAGCCGCTGTGTGTATGAAACATGTCAAACTAGTCAAAGCCGAATCACAAAATAGTCCTCTAATTATTCAATATGGCGGCGCCCATGAAACATAATTTCACAGAGGCGGTTTTGTTTGCGAAAACAAATTTAGGAGTATCTAACCTTTTTTTGAAAGATAAACAGATTGAAACTCTATAGACAGTTTACAATGGTAAAGAGTTTATTGCAATATTACCCATAGCACATATTATATATCGCTTTTACGCGAGTGTCAGCGACATGCCGTGTTTACATAAAACACACGTGCGTGGGTTATTTTTACTTTGTTGTCTAAACAAAGCGGTGTCGAATCGATAAGTCCCGCCCCAAAATGATCACATTCTGGGAAGTATGACGTAGATGGGTCGCTGCGTGCAGTATGCTACTGCTCTGTACTAACAAAGTTAATGAATATTGTTATTCGTCAAGCAGTGTGCTATGGGGAAAATTGGTCCAGACAGTGGTGCTATGGCCTACTCTTATTTCGAATTCCAACTGTTATGGTTCTTTTATGCGCATGTCAACGTGTACATCATATAAATTTGGTTTCTTTAGAAGCCCCCGTGCTGCATCCTGGAAAATCCTGAGGTACTTTCTCAGCAAACATAGGGATCGAACCCCGGACCTCGTTCTTGGCGAGTCTTACTCACTGAACCACTGTTTTGAACCATTTCTGAATAAACAATAGATAAATTCGTAACAACTGGATATATATGCCTCCTTGTTTTGCTGGAATAATATTAAATCTTGTTTATGTGAGATCCAGTATAACAATTCCAGTTACCATCAAAATAACTACTACTCTTTGCTATTACAAGCCAATCCAAGAGGAAAATTCACAATTGTCCCTTTTTATTTTTAAGCAATCATCTACCATCTTCAAAATTTATTTTTGATGTAATATTCATTTTCAAAATTCATTTTTGAGGTAATATTCATTTTCAAAATTCATTTCTGAGGTTATTTTCAAGTTCATTGACTTTGAAAACCGAATAAAGAACATTATTACAAGCCATACAAAACCGAAAAAATGACGATTATCTGAAAAATCTTTCCTTTTAGGGAAATTCTAGTCGCCATTTTGGATTTTCAACCATCTTGGATTTTGGAAACTCTTCTTTGGAGGTTTTATTTAAGTTCAGTGACACGGAAAACCTTTTAAATCGCGTATCACTAGCCATATCAAACTTAAAAATGACGATTATCCGAAAAATCGACCATTTTAGGGAAATTCTGGCCGCCATTTTGAATTTCCGCCATCTTTGATTTTGGAAAGTCTTCTTTTGAGGTTGTATTTAAGTTCAGTGACACAGAAAACCCTTTAAATCACATATCACTAGCCATATCAAACTTAAAAATGACGATTATCCGAAAAATCGACCATTTAAGGGAAATTCTGGCCGCCATTTTGAATTTCCGCCATCTTGGATTTTGGAAACTCTTCATATTTAGATTAATTTTAGGTTCAGTGACACTGAAAACACTTTAAATTACATATTATAAACCATATCAAAGAGTGAAATGAGATTGAAAAGTTATTTCCAATATTTACTTATTTTTAAGTTTAAACAAAATATGCTTTTAATTTATTTTGAATGTGGTGTTTGATGTAATTGATTATGTCTTATGTTTTTGTGTCCGCTGGCTTGGTTGACCTTAGAGCAATACATTTAGACATCTAGATCATGGTTCTAGAATGTATACTTCTAAAGATATATATGTATTTCAATAAATTGGCGGCCATTTTGAGAAAAATCGCCGTAACGACCACCAGGCGGGGCTGCTGAGGTGGATCCACATCCCAAAATATTCAGTAGGGTTGATCCCATCTGTGGGCCAAGTTTCATGCTTTTAACCCAAAATGCACGATTCTACCAAAAATTCTTCCTTAACCGCCCCACTATATGGGCTTGGGGACATTCATTGTGAGATGATTCTTTTTTTAAGTGCCAGCTCCGTGAATTCAGCACTTTAATAAATATGTATACGCCTTTTCTTAGCCAGGGCCTACGTAATGCAAAAAATGACGAGGTGAAACCAGGCTCGAAAATCCTAGAAATTTCTCGTCCAACTCCGGGTACCAACACGTGACCGCCTGGTTAGTTCCAAAGAAATTCGCGTATAAGAATATGTGCTGCAGTAAATGTAGGACGGAGGATTGGCAAGGAACAGTGTCTAATAGACCGGATGGAATAACCAGCAGTTATCAGGCAAAATACGCTCACATTTTGCAAGAGCCGAACGGACAACAAGCTAATTAAAGCGATTTTACATAAAATCAGGGCCCTGTTTCACACGAAATTTTAACTAAAGATAAAATCCAAATTTTAGTAGATACGTCAATTTTGATTGGCTAAACACTAAAATCAATCTAATATTATCCAATCAAATTACTAAAATTTGGATTTTATCTTAGTTAAAATTTCGTGAAACAGGGCCCAGGAAGTTACGATCCGATACGCGCAAGTATCAACAGAAACCCAGATATTTGGGATACAAAGTATCATTTAAATCGGATAAAAAATAATACCTCAACGGGTCCACAACCTATTTGCGTACGGGCAGCGGCCATTTTGTCGGACTAATTTTCATATAATTCGAATTCAAGCGAAAAAACAATTAGGGGCCATAATCCATGAAGTTTTCGATCCGATACATGCCAATATCGACAGGAACCAAGATCTTTTGAAGATAAAGCTATATTAAGTTTCGTCAAAATCGGATAAGAATTGTGACCTGTAGAGTGTCATGAAAATGTGGGTGTAAAAAAATCCTCAAGATCCTGTGTGCGTAAAAGACCCCTCCCTCCTGTCAGGGCAAAATTTCCCTTAAAGCGCATTGCATGGTGTATACCCGTCCTCACTAACCCGATTGGTGCAGAAAAGTAGGAGATTTAAACCATATCAGGGCCCTGATACTGCGATTCGATTGGCTGACCAGTAAAATCAATTTGCATATATCCAATGAAGTTGCAGTATTTCTTAAAATTTCGGTTGTACCTTAGTTTAAATTTTCGTGAATAAGGGCCTTGATTTATTTTCACCCCCAAAATTATTCCCGGATGTAAATACTGTAATTACCAGATACTTTTTAAAGACGCTTTCCACAACAAATTGGGTGTGTATTTATGATAGGCTATTACAGTGAAAATCCAACTTCTTCGTCAATTAAGCCAAGTTATGCAACCGGTTTTCAATAGAAACGATAATTATATTCAGTCTTCTGGTTTCGAAAGTAATCAGCTCACTTTATTCCGCATTCCTTAATTACATCACATATCTACAGCATTGTTGATCTGAAACCAGGCATTGAAATGGCTGGTATTTTTGGGCGTATTTCCTTCCTATTATCATCCGTGGTTTAATAAACCTGATTAATCAGTCCATCAATCTTGTTTGGGGTGTAAGATTGAACATACAATAATTGAACAACTCACTTCTTCTTTGTATACGTCTATATATTGGCAACACACAACAATAATAATAATATATATATACAATGATGACCAGGCCCGTAACTAGGGGGGCGCAGGGGGGAGACGAAGCCCCCCCCCCCCCCTGCAAAAAGGTTCGCCCCCTTGTGAAAAAATTGTCGACCATAAAAACAATAGATATACAATTTTACAGCACACCTGTGAACACTTCCCGCCCCCTCGTTGCTCTGAGCTAGTTACGTCCCTGATAATGACCCATAGGCTAGGTACCGCCTATTTTTTGTCAATAAACAATTTTCAGGACTTTTATGCCTTCAGCTTTGTTTCTTATTAGTAACCCCACCTTATAATCCTTAAAACATTCATGTCTACTGGATAAATTTGACAATCTATCTATCTTCTTATATATACTAATATTTGTGACTGTCGTTTGTCTGTCTGTTTGTCTGTCTGTCTGTCTGTTCGGGGTTGGCGGCTACACTAGGTCTGCCCGTGTCTGAAATTTGGGGTATAGGGGTAGCTCGGACCGGGGAGTAACATAGGCCAGGTGGCGTTAGTCTACCACTTCCGGTTTCGGGGTTATGACCCCCGAGCGAAGCCGGGCATTCTTCTAGTAGATAATAATTGATAAAACAATGTGTCTCTAGATCTAATAGTTACAGAGTTAACGTTGATAAGGCTTCAGGCTAACCTCTACTGGCTGGGGCCTCAAATTAACTATGCTCTAATTCTACCTGGTTATACTATCACCGACCATGGGTGATTAGCAGTGCATTTGCACAAATGCCATATATCCCCTGTGACATGGAAAAATCTCGCAAGTCATTTTTCAAGATTTTGCGAAAATCACAAGAAACATTTTAGTATAATTGCATTCTTACCTGGGATTATATTTTACAGGTAAAGTTGCTCAAATGTAGTTTTGATGTGTTATTTGTTAGATATGTAAACAAATTAACACGAAATAGTGTAAATAATTGGGTATTGTTTGCACTTTGGGGGGGGGGGGGGGTCAATTCAAAATATGGACACAAATGATGACTTGTTTGTCCTGCATAATTACCCTATAGAGATAAATGACTAAATTGGAAATGAACTGACCATGGATCGAAATCAATTACTTGATACGGATATTTTTAAATCAACTCGTCCATAATATCATATAAATAAATGTTGGTTAAATTTGTAATTAACAACAACAATGACAAGAGAAGTTTAGATTGAACGTCGCAGAGTAATGAACAGTAATTGGTTGATAAGGATGAGATAAACCTAAACGTAACTACACCTTAGGGAATTTGTTTCATACTGTAGTGATCATAGAAAACCTCGTAAGTTGTTTACAAATTGAAATTGAGGATAAAGTCTAACCAATGACATTGGCATGTGGAAAATTAAACACAGAATATGAATCCGAAATAAAATTTATTTTCGATACGAGGTTTTTCCATGTCAAAAGACGATATAGTCATATATCCCAAGACAAACATCCCGTCTCAGGCGCATGTCCAACAAGCAAACGTGCGAAGAATTGCCGCCGTTTTCCCCCCACTCCACTCTCATCTTATATACAGGTGTGTACCTATAATTGGGCAAAAATATTGTCACAGAGATTCTGATTTTATCAAATTATTGGGTTTTCTACACTCAAGACACCCAATCTGTTTCACACTACAAGTATCGCGAAGGTCTTCTTCTTATACCTCTGTTAATCTTCTGTTAGTGTTTAACGTCCGCTTCCACTAATGGTTATATCGCAGATATCCGGAGAAAATCGGAGTACCCACGAGGTTGGGAAGGCTCCCTATCTCCAAGCCACATACGTTCACACCTAAGATCGAAACCACGACCGCAAGCCAGCGGTGACCGGTCAGCTAGAACTCGAAGCACAACACTCTAGACCATTAGACCCCCCCCCCCCCATACCTCTGTATAAGATGACTAACTTTTATAAAAGTCATATGCATTCTACACGTAAAGTCACATCAAATGGCGTAGATCGTTGACTCGATAGCTGGTGTAATGTTTACATAACGTGAACTGGTCCGGGCAGAATGGTGCCTTTCACTCATTTTATAGACTAATTTAAACTAAATAGGAACTATTTTTTATCCAGATATACTTCAAACGCCATTATTACTTCAAAAAATGTTATATAATTTAATTTGTTGCGGGGAAAAAGTTAATATTGTGAGCTAATTAACCCACGCCGATGTCACCACTCCCAGTCATATTAGTGGCCTAGCGAATATTCACTGCTGATCAGTTGGGTGTCATCTTACTACTTTCAAAATATTTGTGGTCACGAACATACTAATACCGTCCCCCAAGACGCCCTCTGGTAAAATTCCTGAACATGCTCCTGCTTTTAGTTATAGGGATTGGGGTAGATGATCGGCAATTGAGTTATTAGGTGTGGTGTCGATTTGCCGGTCGTGCGTGACAAGGAGTAGACAGGCGACCCTACTCCTTGTCACGTACAACCGGGGATTCGAAACCACGCCAGTTGACTCAATGACAGACCTTATGATACAGGTAACCAAGAAAGTTACAGGTGTAATATGATCATGATATTTGCTCCGGTAATGGGAAACTTTTGTAATCTATGGTAAACCATTTACAGTGATCTAATAGTGATGTGACAAGCGCCTGAACAACAGTTTTGATGGACCCATCTGGCAAATGTTTACTGACATTAGCAATATTCCTCATGCAGTTAAAAATAACAAGATCTGTACAAACTGCTAATTAGTTTTTCCAATGCATAGTTCACTGTCAACAATACCCTATTTCTGTGTAGCCTTGACTATCGCGGACTAGTGGCCTGGCATGATTAGACAGAGGGGTACCAAATATCTAGTTACCGAAAATTACCGAAGAAAAATCCTGACTGACCATTCCTGGGATATTATGTACGTTCGCCGATTATAATAATCATTCCAGCATATGTTTTCATATAAAAGGAAAAGTACCTCCATTTAAATTTTGGGTGCGATATCACCTCGGTGGAATAAATAAAGCTATTTCAAACACATTTTTAATACAACAATTAACCCTTGTACGTATACAAGGGTATTTTGGGACCCAACGGCCATATCCTTAACATTTGTGGGGAACTGGAGCCTGTTTCACGAAATTTTATCTAAAGATAAAATCCAAATTTTAGTAGATACTTCAATTTTGATTGGCTAAGCACTAAAATCAATCTAATATTATCCTATCAAATTACTAAAATTTGGATTTTATCTTAGTTAAAATTTGGTGAAACAGGTTTTTGGTTCATAATTGTCTAGTGAGAATTTTATACATTGTCAGTTACCTAACGTCGGGTATAACGATGCAAATAGAACGGACGAGAGGCAGTGGCAACATTCACCATTTGACAAGAGACTAAAAGTATTTTATTATCGGAAACAAGGGGTCTTGTGGATACCCCCCCCCCCCCTTTCCTTTAAACATTTTGCTTGTTACACGCGTCTAATCTGTTCTGCTTTCGTTGCCAGCTTTGTATTTGGAATCTTTCTTACGAAAACTTAAAACTAAGATACAATCGAAATTTTAAGAAATACTTCAATTCGATTGGCTGACCAGTAAAATCAATTTGCATATATCCAATGAAGTTGCAGTATTTCTTAAAATTTCGGTTGTAACTTAGTTTTAGTTTTCGTGAATAAGGGCCCATTGTGTTGGTCATTCTAGTAATCTAGATCTGAAAGAAAATCTAGTTACTCTAACAACACCAACACCATCAAAAGACGATTCTACATGGAAATGACAATTAAGTTATTTGCAGATTTTTGTGGTTTCAAAAATACCTCATAATTCATATCTTCACTGTTAATACTTCAAATTGTTTTTGTTTTTTTAATTGATTCTTTATATTAATCTCTAGTTTGATCGTATTCGAATAAAATTATGCATACAAAAAACTATCTATGTCTGGGGTCTTACATTACCCCTTGTTGAAGACAACGTTTTTCGTGCCACGTGGCCGCACATGAGTCAAAGAAACATAACAGGAACGATCCCAACACGTTGATTGAATAAACTCCTACGCTAAATTAATTAAATCACACAACTATATTTACGTCACTAGTCTGAGGGAAACCCGACATAAATCCTACTTTACGGACCCTGATTTACTCAAGGTCAGACACATCCGTATTCTTTTTTTAGTGCAATAGTAACCGTGGTTGTTATCTGTGTAGGTATATTATGTGTCTATCTTAACCTTCACGCACTTAGATTTAATTCCGGGCTACTGTTGAGTGAATTAGATGAGAAGGGGGAGGGCGAATAATCTAACGTGAGCACTGTAGGTCATAAGGTCTGCCTTCGAGTCAAATGGTGTGAACTCGACCCCAACCCCACACACACACACTTGTGTGTGACAAAGAGGAGGGTCGCATGCCTAACCTCGTGGGTCTACATCGAGTGCATCGGGTTCCTCCGACTACAAAAGATCTCAAAAGATGAATCGTTATCAGGTTTATCAGTCCAAAGATTTTCGATTCCGTTTGGTATTTACAAATTTACAAAGATATTTTGAATTGACAATCACGCATAATAATAAAATTAATAATACTTATAATAATAGTTTATTCACAAATCCATGTACTTGCATGAGTATAGAAGCTACAAAAAAAGTTTCACATTGTGATGCATTACAATATCTGATTAAATATCTTGCGAAATAACATTAATTTTCCACACGTGTGGTATATAACGTTGAAATGAAATGAAATGAAATGAAATGGTGTTTAACTTCCTACTGTTTTGCTCCGAACTGGGCTAATGAAGACGGGCATACCATACAGTGTGCTATGGGGGAAATTTTGCCCGGACAGCCGCACTACGGCCTACTCTTAAATCGAATTCTAACTGTCAAGGGATCTTTTACGTGCACGCCAAGTTGTACACGGGATCTCGGTTTTTGTCTCATCCGAATGACTAAACAGCTGTCCTTGTCGGGCACTCCGTCCTGCATCAACGACATTGATGTAATCGTCAATATTTAATGGGGGGGGGGGGGTGGATGGCTGAATGGTTAGCGTGCGCGCGCTGTATCATAAAGTCTGTCATTGAGTCGACTGGCGTGGTTTCGAATCCCCGGTTGTACGTGACAAGGAGTAGGGTCGCCTGTCCAACCTCGTGGGTTTTCTCCGGGTCCTCCGGTTTCCTCCCACTGCTAAAGACCCCTACGCGCAAGCGAATTGTTGAAATAAAATTAAACCATATGTTAGTCCCCAAATGACCTAGTTTGTGTCGAGTGGACGTTAAACCCCATTTCTCTCTCTTCCTCTCTCTCTCTCTCTCTCTCTCTCTCTCTCTCTCTCTCTCAATATTTAATGCTACATCTAGCTAGACTATTATAAATAAGCTAGTGCAACCTGTAATAGCTGAAATATTTTGACATATCTTTAATTTGAATTGTCTTTTTTTTTTTATTAATCTTGGCGTTTACTTATAACTCTCATAATTTACATGTACGTCATTGTTTTTAAAATAAGAAATATCCGGTCACGCTACATTTTTTTATTATTTGAAAATGAGCAGTATTTCATCGTAGAATGGTGTAATTTCTATTATTAAATTAATTCCATTTTTACCCTGTCTCCACGTTTCATCATATTTCCTTTTTAATGGTGACAATGGCGTGGTGAAATACCTGAGATTTATTCGAGCGTAAAACCATTTCCGTCAACGAACATTCTTGGGTAAAGGTCGCTTCCTGTGGTTTTACTACATTGTTCGTTTCATCGAATTGTATATTGCATCAGTTTAGGAAAAAAAATCTGTTATCTAAAAATACTAAGTTTCATCACTTCTACATAAAGTTTAAATTACACTGTGCCATTATTTAATACAACAATAGGATTGAAAATTACTTTTTTTTCTCCCCAATGTTTACTAAAAAGATCAAAGCAATCTGATCGGTGTGAGTAATTTATTAAATTAAAATAAATGACGATGAGGGGTGCGTAGGAGGAGCTGCAGAGGGGTGTAAACAATATTTGCTGCATCATTTAAAGGACCAATCTCGATTATATTTGGGAGAATAAAACTGCTAAATTTTGTGTGCAAGGCTCTTAAAACATTTACTTTAGGGCCGAGCAATTAACTCAATATACGTGATACGCTTTCAAACAGCTTAAACCTATTAGTCTTCATCTGGAAATGGAGACCGGTGTCCCAAGCTGTATTATACGGTGTCTGGATAAAACGAGAATTTTTGTAGATGAAATTTATCATTCGTTATTAAGTACAGCACATGGATCACGCACTGTTTTGATCTCTAAAGGAACGGTAACAGATCATCAGGTCAACCAACGAAAAAAACGGTCACATGTCCGGATAAGTAAACACACCATTCCTCTATATTTTGGCGCTTAAATTTCATACGTACACGGACTTTTATTTCTGAGACTCTGTTAAAATCGGTATGGTCCTTTTAAAAGTATCTGAATTAAAGAGAATCAAGAAGTTTGATTTTTAACAATTTCCGCCAAATGCGTATCAGTTTCTTGAAACGTAAAAACTCAAGTTTGTGGTAAGTTTCGTTGTTACACTGTTGTTATGTTAGTTTTTATCTTCTGACCAAGTCTAAACAGCACGATGCTAACTTATTTTTAACGTATACTATATACAGTTAACGGATTATTTTACAAGCCGGGGTCAAATGAGGTTTAACATCCTACTGTTCTGTGCCAACTGCACAGGCTAATGAAGACGTCAAATTTTGCGTTGTGGCCTGCTCTTATATCGACTTCCAGACTCTCAACTGACAAGGTTCTTTTACGTGCACGCCAATGTGTACACGGAACACGGAACCTTGGTTTTTCGTCCAATTCGAACGACAATACGATGTCCCTTGCCAGGCCTTTTGTCCTGCACTACTGACAAGGGGGGGGGGGGGCACGTAGGAAAATCCAGATGAACTTTCTCAGCCAACACCGGGATCGAACATGGAACCTCCAGGTAAGCGAGCCAACGTCTTACTCATTGAGCCACCGCGGCTCCAAGGCATGTAGGACACAAAGCAAAAACGTGATCATACAAAAGATAAATATCATATAATCGTACAACATTTCCCAGTATGATATAAGTAAAACAAAAGGGCAGTCTGATTTAAATACAGATCTATATTTCGTTTCGTTTTTTCATACTTCCTATGGCCTACACTACATGAAGATCTGACCAGTTGTAGTGATTGGTCGCGTCAGAGGTCATACGAGCGGCTTTTGACAATATGACGTCAGACATTTGATTAACTAATCAGCATTGATGTTTCTAGTAGATTACCCACAGTTCCGAGCTGCACACGCCAAAAGCTCGCCTTAATAGACTGTTTCATTGGCTAATCCCCCACATCATCTAGAATACGTCAATGATAACAACTCTTCCAGATCCATATAAAGACAAGTAAAATGAAATTTTGAACTCTAAAAAAAAACAAACGAAATAGGATCTGTGTTTTAATCAGATTGACAAAAGGGTGGCGTAATAAACACCTAAATATTTTATTTTTTCACCATTAGAAAAGAAAATTCACTTTTACTTTTATACCATAAAATATTTTCCCCTAAAAAAAATATATGAAATCCATTGTTACATTTCTTTCACAATAATATGCGGGTCGTCACACTTCAGTTATTGGCCTTACCTTATTACACAACTGTTTAGCCCGAAAATGATGTAGTTTTTCTATTATTAAATTAATACAATTTCTAAAAGTTTATACCCACGTCCCATTTCAACGGTGTGGTGAAATACCTGAGATTTATTCGAGGGGAAAATCATTTCCGCTTTTCGCTTTGGTTGAAGGTCAATTCGTGTGGTCCGTAAACGTAAAACAAATATTGCATGTTGTTTCATCATTGTGCCACTATTTCAAAACAAAGGTAGGCTAAGGACAGAAATTCATTTTATTACCTTCCTATAACTCTAAATGACACAACGCCATCATGTGGCCATGACCCACTCCGCCCCTTAATTGACAGTATAAAAAAATCGCTTATTATATTGGTTAACTTTCAGTTTTTTGTTGGTTGCAGTATGGTAGGGTTGTAGCTGACGAAATATAATGTTATATTAAGGTCCATTTATGCTCTACGAATCACCATTGATTCCTCGAATTTTCTCGCAACAATCAGTCGAATAGTATGAAAACGAGCATAGCAAGTCATGCAATATATTCGAGTGAAATTTGCGTTTCAGCCAACTCTTCGTCTAGTTCTTTTAGGAACTGCCTCTGATCGGACGATGTCCGCTGACAGTTCCTATCCCTTCCTATAAAGCAATATGAAAATACGGTAAATGGCTGATCAGTTCAAACGTATATTGTGCATGTTTTTCATCGCAAAATTCTACTTGAAAATAGTGTTGAATTATTATAAATGTGTGTCAGCTGTGACAAGAAATGATTCCTTTGGCAAACAATCACGGCGAAAAATAGTCGTAATGATTCCAAAATAGCCCTAGACCAGAGGTGGGGATGAGCGATATTTTTATATTGCAGCTAGGGTATATAGGGACGTTTAGGAACTGTCAGCGAACATCTTGCGATCAGAGACAGTTCCTAAAGGAACTACTCTTCGTCGTATTCAAAATGCCAATGTTTCTTTTGCCTGTATGCAAACGAGTAGGCTATTAGACGCCAGCCTTCCATCCAATCCGAATGACCAGAGAATTCCGGTCGGAATCATGAAGAACGCCCAGTGATTTTGGGTTTTTTTTTGTTGTTTTTTTATTGACGGCGATTACGTCATAAACAGCTAAATACATCCTGTTCTAGTGAACACATTGTTTCGGCCACATCAATTTAATTTTCAGTTTTTCAGGGATTTTGATAAATAAATAGCCACTTGAATCCCCACACTGATCAGAAGTGAATATTCGCTGGGCCGCTACAATCACTGATAAGAATAACATCAATGCAACTTAATGAGTCTCAAATATTACTTTGTTTCACCGACAAATTAAATTCTAAAACATTTTTTGGATGTATTAGAAAAATAAATAAAGACGTTTGACGTATTTGTAGGTAAAAATTATTTCCTATTTAGTGTAAATGGGTATTAAAATGACTAAAAGGCAGCATTCTGCCCGAAACAGTAACGTCTTATGTAAACAATGCATGCACCATTCAGCCAATGATTGACGCCGCGTGCTGTGACGTCACGTGTTAATGGCAGTCATCGTTTACAGAGATATTAGAAGACTTTCATAATTCTCTGTGAAACAGATTGTTGAATCACGTGAAAGATGTTTTGCTTTCAATTTAAAAACTTAAAAATTTAGAATTAAAAGCTTTTGAACAGTGCAATCAAGTACTCTTGGTTTTTAATTTTTTATTTTTTTTCTGGAGAAATAAGAATCAAGATTTGAACACCGAAGAACAGAAAAACAAATTGGTCTTGCCTTATTGTTACAAAACATGAAATTTGAAAGGATGAAATATTAAAATTATTTGGTATTACCCAGTATGCTATAAGTAGAAATATACATAATACTTTTCTCGTAAACGTTATGCAAAGAAGGGTGGAGTAATAATATAATTACCTAAATATTTGGCAATTTTATTTTAAAATGTACTATAACTCTCTGGCAATGAAATAAAATTTACTGTTAATATTTTACCATGAAACAATTACCACAGATTTAAAGTTAAAAATTTCCTTCTGGCTGACCTCTTATTAATGGACAATAATTATATGGATTCACTGCATGGATAAATGTAATGGTTAATGTGTGGTTAAGTGTATGGTTAAATACATGGTTTAATGTAATGTTCAATGCCACATAAAAACTAATTAACCTGAGAAATGTTAACGTCTACTGGACACAAACTAGGTCATTTCGGTACTAACATATGGTTCAATTTTATTTCAATAATTCGCTTGCGTTTAGGGGCATTTAAGAGTGGGAGGTAGCCTGAGTATCCGAATAAAACCCGCGAGGCTGGAGAGGTACCCCTACTCCTTGTCACGTACAAGCGGGGAATCGAAACCACGTTACTTGACTCAATGACAGACCATCTGATTCCACACGCACGCGTCAACAATTCGCCCCCCCCCCCCCACACACACTTCCAATTTGGTAGAAATTCATTATTTGGGATAGATGAAGCGGATAGCTGGATGGTATACATAAACCATTTGGGCTACAAATGTTCCGATAGTTATTCTATCGAGCAATGTCGAATATTATGTACGTGTCTCGGCGACTTTCTAATTAATGAATCTAATGCGGCTTAAAATAATGGTTTGTGGTGAAATGACTCTTGTTTTCCGGATAAGGTCGACAATGGTTAAATTTTGACACACCTCCGATAATTCGTCCATCACGCTTCAAACATTCACAACTTCGCTCAGAAAAAAGGAATTTGACTCACATCTATTTTAAACTATTATAGCAAGCTGTCAGTCCAACTTGTCAAATACTTAACCAAGATTCATTTTGAAATATCAGTATGTAAGGGTGGTTACTATGACGGGGGATTTGAGTCAAAAATCGGTGCTATGTTGTTAGGGCTTTTACATCCTCAATGCTGCAATATGCTGAGTGTAACATGAAAATTGCACCAAGTCAAATGTAAAAAAAAAAAGAAGCTCTAACGCTCAAATCCCTCGTCAAAGGTTACAGGACTTGTCAAAAGGGCGGATATGACAGTCTTGTCTATCGTTTAAGACAGGGCATGGACAGGGCAAGGATTTCAGGACTACCCATAAAAACAACGCTGTGAATTCGACTACAATTACGACTGTTTTGTTTCATCTAACATTCAATCTGATTAAAACACATACCTTATTTCGTTTCGTTTTTTATAGTTCAAAATATTGTTGTACTTGTCTTTACTACAGTAGGGTCTGAAAGAGTTGTTATATTACCAGCGTCCGGGTTGGGAGGGATTAGCCAATGAAACGGTCTGTTACGGCGAGTTCTTGGCATGCGATGCACGAAACTGTGGGTAAACCACTTGAAACGTCAACGCTGATTGATTAATCAATGTCTGGCGTCATAGGGTCAAAAGCCACTCGTAGACCCCTGACGCGACCTTCCAGTACAACCGGTCAGATCTTCATGTAGCGTAGGCCATCGAAAGTATTAAAAACGAAACGAAATATATTTTAATCAGATTGATGTTACATTGAAACAATTTGCTACATTATTTTAGTTTGCGCAATATGTGCATTTAACAAAGTAATAATTTCCGACCAAGAGAGTAAAAAAAAAAAATTCATTTGGACACAGATCACCAAATATTCCTACAAACAAGGGCCAAAGCTATTTGTAGTCTTCCTCTCCCTTTTCCTTTTTCCCCCTTTTGCATGGCGATTTTTGTTGACTTTTTGGTGTAGAATCGAGGAAAAGGGTTTGAAAATACATTTTCTGCCAGGTTTTGGTGAAAATACATAATTTTGATGCGGAAGGATACAAGAGTTGCGAGGTTGGTTAGGTTGAAATGTAGGGCCTGAAATTGCATGTTTACTTGTCTCTACTTCCAGCTTGTGTATCTCAAGTTTTTCATGAAGAACCTCATACGTGCTTTTGGGCAAGTGGTTGCCACATGTTGCTCCATCTGTGGTAGAAAGCGTTCTACCCAACGAAAATTTGGGAAAAAGTTAGAGCCAGTCTAAGATACGAGAATTAACATTGGAGTCAATGGGGAAAACTTTAGTGATCTGTGTCCATTTTGCGTTCTAAGGGAGGAAACTCTATTTTAGATATATGTCGTAAATCTAAATCTAAGAAAACAATTTTTTCCTATGAAAGTAAATATTTTTAGCAATTAAGTAATAATTAGTTGTAAAGTTTATGATTAACAATGAAGAGCCTACACTCATTATTTTGATCAGGACCCACAGTAAAACTTTACAACAAACGTAAAGGGGTCGTTTCTATCCTACTTCCGTTTTAATCGTTTTCTGTTTACCAAAAACGTAATTTTTTGTTTATGAATTCTTATCTACTCATACGTCAAAAAATATATGTTAGCATGGCCAGGCTTTTGAACGGATAATTGAAGTAGGGTTAAATTTCTACTAAAGTCATCAAAATAGCTTAAAATGGCGTTACAGAAGGTAAAAGAGAGTGATATGGTCGTGTCTGTGGTTGACAACAAATCGAAAGTAGTGACGAAAGCAAAGAAAATATTGGATGAAGACACGTACACAGAGGTATAAATTTTAATCATAATTAAAGTATCTGATTTGTGATGGTTAAGTCTTGTTTTTGTGTTTTTATGTCAGTTCTTTTATAGTTTTTCATAGAGCTCATTGAACGGAAGCTTAAACATACATTATGCAAGAGCTAAATCTGCCTATTTCAGGTCTTTCTTTAGGCCCGAAATGTTATCTAAATTATTAATTAGAGATTAATTAAACTATCCAGGCCATAATCAACTCTAGATGGCAGCACTAGTCTGCGATCTTTAGTGGATTGTACGCCGATTTACTGCATAACTTTCCTTCTCAATTAAACGATTAAATGGATAATCGAGACTATGCTGTTTATCGTACTGACTTTAGTAATGATGACCGAGGCTTATGGGAATTTCAGTCGCTTAGTTCTCGGTTCATAGTGGATCAATTTGAATGAAATTTTCACCAAATTGCCTTTACATTACCCAGTTTTGAACTACTATAGTGAAAACTGCCAACTCGTTACCGAATCTCCCATAATGTATCTTTAATTTAATACATGACGCCATATACCTTTTGAAAAATGCAGCGCATGACGTGGTCACAGTTGGTGCAAATGTCGTATATTCAGATTTAGAACAGTAAATGAACAAGCCTTTAACAAAACTACAATCTTTTTGACGGCAAGTAAACAGACTTTTTACAAAAAAACAATATTTCTATTAATAAAAATGGTGTGCACATAAAATTTCTTTTGGAATTTGACAAGCAGTACATGTATATGTAGCTGTAAATTATTACATGTTTTCTGTATAAACTGGACCAAGAGGTTATAGAATTTTACACTGAAACTTTATGATAAAGATGTGGGTTACATGTTTGAATGATTTTTTTCAGGAAATAACAAAGATCATTGAAAGAGATTTTTACCCCGATTTACCAAAACTTGATGCCCAAGCGGAATATTTGGAAGCTTTAGAGAAGAATGATTTGATTACATTACGGAAAATACAAATGAAATATGGTCCTTCCAGACCTGGTACCGCAAGTTCTTCACAATGTAAGACATTAATATATTTTTATACCTTCACTCGACTCTGTCTGTCATCCACACTTCTTTTTACGGTAATAGAAGCATCAATTATGATCTAATCTTTCCAAAACTAAACTAGTTGTTTTAACTACATCCTCTATATCCCCAGTGTTCTCATTCTGTTCTACTCAACTATACCCTGGGTTAATCCGTAGAGTTTCCACGATTTCAAATTATCTGCCCTGGCCTTGATTGTAACTAAAGTCTATGAACCAATCAAAAAACAGTTTACAAACCAGTCGTTTCGCATTCATTTTTATAAGGGTAGATAACCATATTCATGTCCATTTACTGAATAATGTATGTAAATAATGTATATATTTCTAATTCATTTATATTTAATTGTATTATCAAAATCTGTAGTATGTTTTGCTGATTTCAAATATGTATAACATCTATATGTTTGACTTTTGTTATTATTATTACTATTCGTAATTATAATTAGTAGGGCTACAGAATCTTCTGTACCGGTATTCATTATTTTTAAAGTTCCTGCTCTCAATCTTTTATTTCTTCATACATCTTATTTTTCACAGCATAATTCACACCTGAAATGTACTCAAATAGATTTTTAACATTTAATTAATGTAACAAAATGGACATATGAATGGGAAATAATCTTCCGACCTAGATTGAGGACTTACAAAAGATTTTACCCAACAGTTGTGGGTGATGCTGGCTTGTTTATATTGTCTGTAGAGGATGTTCAATATTTGCAACATTGTCAGATCATTACATTTTTGTATACTGAACTAAATTGAACCATTTCGGGATTGATATTTCTTTTGGAGATTCAATTTGAACGATAGTGTAGCTTACAAGGTGTTCAAGACTCTTAAGTTATTTTCATTATTTTATTCAGATTTATCTCCAGCAACATTTGAAACACCAGATCCAAGTCAAAGAAATTCCTCTCCAAAACTTAAAACTAAAGATGGAGACGTCGATCCTTCTGCTCCTCCCGATTTACATCCAGTTAATCCTGAAATTGAAAAGTCAAATATTGGTACATACTTGGAAGTCAGTGGTAGGTACATTTGTATAATACAATGAAAATGGATGCTACAGAAGGCTTTAAATTATGAAAAATGTTTTAATCACTCATCCAGGTAATACTAACTTAAAGGTCACCGGAAAAGCTTAATAAATTTTTTGATTATTTAATAATGCAAGAAATTATGTCAAGATGTCCTTTCCATTATACAATCTGATTAAAATACAGATCTATATTTCGTTTGGTTTTTTTTATACTTTCGATGGCCTACACTACATGAAGATCTGACTATAGCGATAGGTCACGTCAGGGGTCAAAAGACCTACTTATGACCCTATGACGTCAGACATTTGATTAACCAATCAGCATTGATGCTACTAGTGGATTACCCACAGTTCCGTGAAAAAAACGCCTAAAGCTCGCCGTAACAGACCGTTTCATTGGCTTATCCCTGACACCATTCAGAACATGAGTTAAATAACAACTCTTCCAGATCCAAGTGTAGTAAAGACAAGTAAAACGAAATTTTGAACTATAAAAACGAAACAAAATAGGATCTGTTTTTTAACCAGATTGTTCCATTATATTAAAGAATTATGAAACTTTTCCAGTGATCTTTAAAGGAACTAAACCTCTAAATAATCCCCCCATCACCTTTTTCCATAGACTATGTAAACATAGTAGTGGCTGTAGTTTTAATGGGTTTTTCTTCATTTCTGGAGTGCATAAAGGGATAAAACTATCAAAAGTTAAAAGAGAGAGAGAGAGAAATGGGGTTTAACGTCCACTCGACACAAACTAGGTCATTTCGGGACTAACATATAGTTTAATTTTATTTCAATAATTCGCTTGCGCGTAGGGGTCTTTAGCAGTGGGAGGAAACCGAAGGACCCGGAGAAAACCCACGAGGCTGGACAGGCGACCCTACTCCTTGCCACGTACAACCGGGGATTCGAAACCACACCAGTCAACTCAATGACAGACTTTATGATAGACTTTATGATACAGCGCGCGCACGCTAACCATTCAGCCATCCAACCTCCCAAAGTTAAAAGAGCTATACATCTAACTCAATATTTCCCATAATATTCCAAATTAAAAACATAAATTCAAATTTAATATTGGTCCATTTTAATCAATATTGATGTTGTTATCCCGCCATGAAAATATAGGACCCAATATCCAATATTTAAGACACAAAAAACATTTTAAATCACCGCACAAGTCATGTTGGCTATAGTTTCAGGTGGCATTTATAGTTTGTAGTTGTACTGAACCAAAAAAAAACCCATATCGAGACAACAGAGTAGTAATTAGTAATGGCTGATTCACAAACGACAGAATGTTTATAAAAAAAAAACCTGTAGAATGGACTGTGTTCAATTTCGACAGTTCATATATTTCACCAAACATAATTGATTAGAAATTACAATAAATATTTTAAAAGTTGAATATAAATCACTTTATATACATTCATATAAGATTAATATGTGCTTTTGGGCCCATTTTCATCTATTTTAAGGTTACAAAGTATAGAGCCATCAGTCATATACCCTTTTAAAGCCTGAAAATTCTAATAACACTTGCCATTACAATTCCTGCGAATGTATTTCATCTAAAATTAATATTCTTCTGTGCTTTAATTTCAGAAAGTCGCAGGTTAGGTCTAGATAAATTTTTCAGTAAGAATACAAGTGAAGATAATGCAGCGTTTGATGAAATATTAAGAGAATCGGATCGTAAACATCGAGCCAAGCATGCCTGGTTATTTAATAAAGAAGGAGAACAAATGAAGGTAGTTCAATTATATTCAATCCTAACAGAAATCTTCAGTCCTCTAGTTAATATTTTTTCTTGGTTTTTTTTTTTTCTTTTTGCATATTTTGTACGAAAAATGTATGGATGTCATTTCAAAAGAAGGAAGTAGCACGCCGTGGATAATGTTTCGCCCATATATGCTGTTAGATCTATTTCATAAGGCCAACTTCCAAGTTTGGTCAACGGTCACAAGATGTAAACAGTGCTAGCGATAATCCTAATCCTGGACCTAGCCCTAATATTTACCCTGCGACCTTGACGAAATCTTGAGTTGGCCTTAAGAAATAGATCTAGCCCTGTATATGCTGTAAATTATATTATGCAAGTTGCTAACCGTCCAGCCGGAAATATACCCAATCATACATCAAGATATGGTGAATCATATTCAAAATTTCACGGTAACATGAAGTTTCTGCTTTCTGTCCATTTTTGTACCCCATATTTTCATGTGGACATATATTGTCATCGCACCTCTACAGGTCACGATTTTATCCAATTTTGACAAAAACTTGAAATATAGGTTTATATCCCAAATCCCAATAAAGATCTTGGTTCCTTGCGATATTGGCAATTATCTGACCGTAACTTCATGGACTATGGCCTCTGATTGTACGAAAAAGCACATTTTTAGCTTGTGGACACTCTAGAGGTCACAATTTTTTCCACTTTTTATGAAACTTAAAATGTATGTTTATATGTATGTTTATATCTTGGTTCCTTTCGATATTAGCATGGATCAGAAATTTCTGGATTATGGCCCCTGATTGTGTATAAATGTGGGCGTATCTTGCATGGCAACTGCTTGTTAGTCCCCACCTTATTTATTTACGTTTATTTTTTAATATTTAAATTTGTTGATATCTAGGAGCACGAAGAGAAGTTAGCGTTACCATCAATAGAGAAACAGGCTATATTAAATGTAGATAAAAGTTCTGTTGATACATGGAAATATAAATCAGATAATTCACTCATGTACGTTCCTGATGGTGAGTTAATTTTTATTATTCATTTCATTAGGCTATTCATGATATTGAAATGGGGAGCGACGTTGGCTCAGTGAGTAAGACGCTGACTCGCTAGTCTGAAAGCCTTGGTGTTGGACAAGAAAATTCCTCAGGATTTATTGGTGTTGTTCACTCTTGTCAGTGATGCAAGACAGAGGGTCTGACACATTTGTGTGCACTGTCCGGGCAAAATTTCCCTTATAGCACACTGCATGGTGTATGCCCATCTTCATTAGCCCATTCGGTGCATAAAAGTAGGACGTTAAACCCCATTTCATTTGATATTGAAATGCAAACCATTTTCTAGATCTGAATTGATTTGCCAGAGGTACAGACCCAGTTAACCTGGCCTATGTTTTAGTTTTTAAAGTTTTGTGTCAATTGAGACTATTCAATGTGTTTTACCATTGCATTAAGAATAGGAATTATTTCCCCTGAATTCATGATTGAAACCTAATGTAGTTGGTCTATTTATAGCTATTCTTTCTTTTCCCTTTTTTGCACCTTTTGGGCAAGATCTGAAGATAAGTGTTTAAAAATTTATTTTCTGTCAGGTTTTGTGAATGAATTCATGATTTTGAGGCAGAAGGATCAAGAAGTAATCAAACATCAAACATAAATTAGGGAGATAACCTGGCGTACGAAACTATTTTCAATATTTTTATCAGATTATTAAGATCATCAGAATGTTATAGGCCATTAAAATGTCATGGAATTAACATTGAAATGAATTGGAAGAGAATTACTAGTCTTCGTGCATTCCCTCCTTTTAATTGCTACCTATGTGGTTTTGTTTTTGATATTAAACGAGTTGCTACAGTCATCGATCTGCACATTTAAAAGATATAGTGACAAATAAAAAGAGTATGGCTGGTTCTCTATCTTTAATGATTGAAGGATTGTTTGGTCAAGGGGAGTTAACTCCATTGAAATAAAATCAAATGGGGTTGAACATCCTATTGATCTGATCCAACTGGGCTAATGAAGATGGGAAATCGTTTGAGATGTGATGATGCACATAATTTTAATATGATCTTTATTTTGTTTGTCAGGTGTGGAACTCAGTGAAAAAGAAATTATTGAAGATAAAAAGTTTAAACCCAGAGAGATAGTGCATGAAAATACTCGATTTCAATTCACCCCTTACAACCTTCATAAAAATAAACAGATAATGCAACAAGCTGCAGTTTCTAAAGCATTGGTGAATCAAGGGAAGATCGGCCATGACGGTAAAGAGTTATCAGCCGGTCAAACACCTAGAGTGAATGGATATGGTTTTATGGCCACGCCCTCTCCTGCCCCAGGTGTTGAAGAGTCACCTTTAATGACCTGGGGAGAGATAGAGGGTACTCCGCTAACTCTAGACACAGGCCTTACTCCCTGCAATACATCTGGACCAGTATTTAAGGTAATTTTATGTTTAAATATTAATGTCGTGATGGAGTGTCATGCACACCAGTGAGTATGCTTATGCTAGTTTCCGACTATCACAAATCGTGCTACGATTGAAATCGTAGTTTTAATCGTAGAGTAATCATGGTGATCCTATCAGGTCTTATCATATATTGCGGTCAGTCGTAGAAATCGTGTTGACCGTATCAAAACATATCCGAATGTGGCTGCACATAGCAGCTCATGGACTCAATAGGGACAATCCAATCGTAACACATCACAGGACAGTGGAAACCTAGCACAAAGCTTTCTAGAACACATGATACTCCCAGGCACAGCTCAGATTCCCAGGATTTTGTCCCAGTGATAGGTTATGTAGCTTGCAGTTTGGGATTAAACATGCATTATGCAAGAGTTAAATCTGCCTTTTGCAGGTCTTTCTTTAGGCCTGAAATGTTATCTTAATGATTAATTAGACATTAATTAACTAATCCAGGCCATAATCAACTCTCGATGAAATCGTTAGCCTGCTATCTTCAGTGGATTTGAATACATTTTGTGATGGTTAATTTAACGTAAAAATGGATAATGGGAACTTTGTTAATTATAGAACTACTGTTAGTAATGATAATAGAGGCTAGCTGAAAATTGAATCATAAATATCTTGGTTCAGAGTGAAGCAATTTAGCTGAAATTTTCAGCATTTGATGTTTTCATTATCTATTTTTTAACTATTGCGAGAACTGTCAGCTCTTTCTCTAATCTTACCTAATGTCCCTTTAACTTTGATATTGTGATTTCACGTGTGCACTGAACACTAGACTAAACCTCGTCGGCATAATTATTGATATTTTTAATTATATTTCATTCTGTTTCCAACTTTTTTATGTTCCAAAATTTCTTAGGATTGCTGGACAAGCTAAATTCTGAGAATAAGTTTGACTGGTGGTGTGGCTTCTCATTATAAAGGAGAAACAGATGATTGGATACCGATATGATGAGAGTTGACAATAACCCCTCTTGTAGCAGTCTGAGCTTGCACCCCCACCCCTCCCCACCCCCTCTCTAGATCCACCCCTGGTTTATGCTGTCAAATGTCACTCAAGTTAAACCAACTAGCTACCTTGTAGAAAACATGTTAATAATTGATTTGAAATATGATAGACGTTCTTTAAGTGTCATTTAGTAATTGAACAGTAATGCACTAAACACTATTTATGGATAACAATTACTGGTTTATTACCACTTAACATTTCAATGATGATACTCACGTCTTTATCAAGTTAATGATGATGTTAGTCTCAAAATGACATAGTTGAGCTCAACGAAAACAGATTCCAGTAATACCAGCCAGATATCAGCTTGCATTAGATTTAAAATATTATTTCTTTAACTCCTTCCAGATTGTGTGGGGTAGGATTATCGAGTGGTTAGCGCGAGTGCATTGTATCATAAGGTCTGTCATTGAGTCAACTGGCATGGTTTCGATTCCCGGGTTGTGCGTGACAAGGAGAAGGGTCGCCTGTCCAACCTCGTGGGTTTTCTACAGGTCCTCCAGTTTCCACCCACTGCTAAAGACCCCTACTCGCAAGCTAATTATTGAAATAAACTTGAACCATATGTTAGTCCCAAAATGATCTAGTTTGTGTTAAACCTCACTTCTCTCTCTCTCTTCCAGACCAATCAGCTTGCGTTAGATTTAATAAAATATTATTTCTTTAACTCCTTCCAGATTCCAATAATACCAGCAAGAGATCAGCTTGCCTTAGATTTGGCAGAAAAAGCCAGTAAAACTCATCGAGCTAAGAAAGAAGCTGCATTAAAACAAGTTACAAGAAACTTATCTAGGTAAGTTATTATGGATTAAGTTTGCACGGGGCCCCTGGCTGAAAATATCATCAGAGCCCTTAATTGCATCAACAGTGAAAAGGGAAATATTTTGGTTTTTGTCTGTTACACTGACACAAATGCAATCAGTAGGTCACTATGGTAGATAGATTTATTTGGCATTTATAGAACAAACATAGGGGCCACTATCTAGCCCTGTCAGCACCCACTTTAATCTGGGTCTGATATCACTTCCTGTTAACTATCAATTTCATACCAAAACTGTTATACATGTATTAAACAGTAAAATATATATGGCCACCAAAGGATGTCCATTAGTGATAATAGCAATGGATTTGAAATAGAGAAAATTTGGAGTGGTGCTGATCTCATTTATCATGCAATTCCAAATGTTTTTGGGTTTTTTAAAAGAGTGAATGTGTATAACCTTACTGTCAACGTACAGTTATTGTAATTGTTAGATATAGCCTACATGTAATATTCATTTATTTCCAAGAAAGCTATCCAAAAAATAATATGCACTTTTTCTGTCTGTCTGTCTGCCCATCAAACAATGACTCTGCTTCTAATTGAAGTAGAAGGTTCAAACTTTGTGAAGATGTTCACTAGTTCGTTAGTGGGTAGGACAGTGACTCGCTAACTTGGAGATCATTAATTACATGTAGGTGAATGACTGATGGGCATTTCTGCTTAGGCTGAGTGCCATCAATATATTTTGGGGTTATGGCAAGGGTTAATGGTCCCCCCACCTTTTGGTGACAGCAGGGAACTATTTAAATGGGTTTATTCATTTGTGTGTCTTTCTGTCCATCACACATTTTAAATCACAATAAGTCTGCTTCTAATTGTCGTAGAAGGTCAGGGCTCACGCTATCGGTCGCCAACGTCACAATTTGCGATTTTGGGGTACTGACAATTCTTTTTGAGAACAGGCAAAAAAAATCTTAAAATTCTGATGGTATATATCCTAAATTAACCTTTACAATGAGTGTCAAAATTTCCCTCATAGCACACTGTATGAAGTATTCTCGTCTTCTTTCGCCCAGTTCGGAGCAGAATAGTAGGACGTTAAACCCCATTTCATTTCATGTGGCGGAATATTATAAATTAATCAACTTGCTGATAATCTGGATCATGTCACTGAATAGTACTTACCAATTGTGTCGGATTAATGATTAGTTGATTGATAATTGCCAACGATACATGTAATTTACTCCTAATGATTAATTCAATCGGTGATTATATGATGGCTTCGTTTTGTCTTTTGGAAGAAGATTAAATATTTTGATAGTTGAATTCTGTTTACTATGGCTTCATTCGGCATGTAAAATATACAAGTATGTCTGATCGGATATTTTTATTACAAATTTTATTATCATCATTGGTCTGAAATGTAAGTACGGGTCAAAGAGCAACGATTCTCAAGTTAGAAAATGATTCGCCATTGGTTTATATTACCGCCGCCAAAATTCTTACAAATAAAATTGAAATTTATATCATTCTATTGTACACTCAAATCATAAATTTATAGAAAAATAGCTATCTTTGGGTGAGATTTCACATGTAAATACTGAAAATATATTAATCTTTAAGAGGCATTTAGTAACTGGATAGGGCAATAAGCTATAACACATACTTATGGAAAAACAGCTACTTATTTATTTGAGCGACGTTTCGAAGAGTATTCTCTCAACGTTATCAAGCTAAAACAGTAATACAAAAATGTCAGGACAATTTATACAGAAAAACTATAACAACAATTCCTGAAACCACACAGGACAACAACAAGATCAAAAGGAGGTGATATTCTACAAAGACTTGATTAACTGAAGTGAAGCCATTTAGTAAGATGAAGCAATTAAGTAGCTATAATGATAAGTACAAGACTATCAACAGAATGTAAAAAAACAACTACAATACAATTGCATGAATGACCATAGTTTGTCTAGATGACGTTGATTGACTTGTAATAACTATGTTATGTTGAGTAAATATATGTTCAATTAAGACTAAAGTAAACCCCATTATTGTAACAAATCTAAGAATATT
Organism: Patella vulgata; assembly: GCF_932274485.2. Taxonomy (NCBI): domain Eukaryota; kingdom Metazoa; phylum Mollusca; class Gastropoda; family Patellidae; genus Patella; species Patella vulgata. The sequence continues at coordinate 59,517,049 of NC_065884.2, read as the reverse complement.
GAAGTTGAAATAACTATAGGATGAAATACTTAGAGAGAATAAAAAATAATCTTAATAATAATTTAAAGGGTTTCTACAAGGACCTGTTATTCACATGCTAACGAATTAGTTGGGGGTGATAACGAACATGGTATTAAGTTATTTAATAAGTCCATCATAAGCACTTGGCAGGAATATCCCTGCGTCACGGTTGAGGTCTGGACTGTTTCTTTTGATGTGTATCACCTCGATCAGTTTTCGGGGCTTTTCTACAGGAAGGTTGGCTTCCAGAGTTGTATACGATTTAATTCTGTGTCCTTGGTTGGATTGTAGGTGTTGGGCCACGGCCGAGTTGGTGGTAGATGACTTTGATTTGTGCTGGCTGAAAATATATTATGCAATACAGTGTTCAAATAGGCTAAAGTCATCTCAAAACTGAGAGGATCTATTATTATGTAAAGACAGATTTTTTCAGTTGATGTATATTGTAATTATATCGGTAATTGTTTTATAATAGGCCTACCTGGGAAATGAAATTGTTACATGTTGTCTTTTTTATCACACATTTTCGGCAGATAAAATATTCCAGTTGGCGGGAAAAAAATATGAATACTTTTGTATATAAAAATTATCATCCATTTGGGCAGAAAAAAAATTGAAAGCCAGTGTGGGCCCAGTAGAAGGTTCAGACTATGTGAATGTGGTCATAAGTTCAAGGAGCAACCTTGGCTAAGCGGATAAGACGGTGACTCGCTTACCTGGAAGTTTGGTGTTCGATCCCTGCATAAGCCGAGAAAGTTCATCAGGATTTTCTTATGTTGTTTCCCTTGTCAGTGGTGCAGGGCAGAGAACTATGAATTTATTAAATTCAACCACGATTTTACAGAATAGATTCGAATGCCCGATATTGGGGTTTATTGAATAATTGCAATCGGATTTAAGATGGGTTCCCGCGTACAAACTGGGTGATTTAATGGTATATATGGACTAAAAACATATTCAAACTAATTAATCTGTCATAATTTTGCTTCAAATCCTTCTCAAACATTGTAATTGCGAAGGAATATCCTGCTACAAAAATTTGATCAATCAGAAAGTGTTGTACGTCTAACTCTTCATAAAGTTTATCAACTTGTACATCAAGCACTCAATGTTCATGTGTGACCTTTGACATCACACGTGCAGAAATTCCTAATTGTCGGGCTGTTGATTAGGGGAACTCTTACATTTTTGTCCTGTATACGCTCCATGAGTGTTTTTCGGGAAATCCAGTATTTTTCTAGCTAGATTGGATATCTTTACTTTCCATTTATACCAAAATTACCATACTTTTATTGGAAATAACCACCCGATAAATACTTTTCTGGAAACCCATCTTTAAATAAACAGTCAGTAGCAATGGCACTAGAAGACAAGGAAGTCACACATATTTGCATCGCTTGGATGAACTAAATTCATATGATTATTACTTAAAACCCTTTTGTTTCGTAAAAGCCAACATAATTAATTATTTATATTGACATCATTGGTATTCATATTAGCAGCATTAGTAATAATTCCACGCCCACAGCTTGTTGTTTGAAATAGAAGCCTATTATTACTTGAGGTGTGTTGGCTAATTCCAATTTATTCAGATTAAAATAAAAGACACAGATAATATTCATTATGGTTACATTTATAAAACAAATTCTAAATAGGATCTACAACTAAATCTCTCTTTTAATAATCTATGCTATTTTGTCTTGCTCATTTCATATAAAACAAATTATTCTGTATGGTAGTTAATTGTTTTGTTTTACAGTATTAGGGAATTATGGAATCAGTGGGGTGTTATTGAGTAGGGGAGAGCGGGGCACAGTGGGCATGATTTCTTTTTTTAGGGAATTGACCAGAAGTGAAATCCTACAGAGAATCAAACTATGCACTCATAGAGCGGGAGCCCAGGGGGTTAACCTAGCTGAAAAGTGTACCAATTTTCTCCTATATGGTATCAATGTATGTATATCTGGTAGTGGGTGTGGTATTCCACTTCCAAAAAGCCATGCCCCCCAACTAGTCTAGATTAGCTCAAAAGTGTACCACATGAAAATCGTACAGCAAGGTACCGTACAGCTTCAGGTATTACAAAAACACTCTGACAGACATTTCTAGTGGTGGGATACCCCTGACAGAGCTATGTAATTGCCAGACATTTGTTTTGGTGGAGTATCCCTGACAAGAGTTATCTAATATTTAGACCAAAGCTAGGCTAGATTAGCTCAAATCTGTACCACCTAAAACAGCTTTGGAGTTGTTCAGTACCACGAGAGGAATCATGAATGACCACTGCCAGACAGTTTGTGCAGTGGGTTACCCCTAATAGACACGCCCTCCAACTAGGATAGATTAGCCGGCACTGTTCCCGTGGTCCACAAATTTAAAAATTGTACCAGGATGCGTAGATTACTAATACCTAGCACGTATTGAAGAGGAGATAAACTGCGGTTCCGGGAACAATTTTTTTCTTTTAAAAATGCATTTTTAGCCCCATAAAAAGTTTTTTCCCATAATCAATTTCTTGCAACCGCAGTTTATCGCCTCTTCCATACTTGCTAGGTATTAGTATTCTACGCATCCTGGCTAAAAATTTAATTTTTTTAAAACACGGGAACAGTGCTTGCGAAGTTAGCCTAGTTGGGGCGTGGCATTTTGGGACGTGTCTGTTAGGGGTAACCCACCGCACAAACTGTCTGGAAGTGGTCATTCATGACTCCTGTGGTGGTACTGAACAACTCCAAAGCTGTTTTAGCCTAGCTTTGGTCTAAATATTAGATAACTCTTGTCAGGGATACTCCACCAAAACAAATGTCTGGCAATTACATAGCTCTGTCAGGGGTACCCCACCACTAGAAATGTCTGTCAGAGTGTTTTTGTAATACCTGAAGATGTACGGTACACTGCTGTACGATTTTCATTTGGTACATTTTTGAGCTAATCTAGCCTAGTTGGGGGTCATGGCATTTAGGGCGTGGAATACCACACCCACTACCAGAAACCCGGCAGACTTACATTCTGATGATACCAGATATACATACATGTACATTGATACCATATAGGAGAAAATTGGTAGACTTTTCAGCTAGGTTGACCCCCTGGGATCCCGGTCTATCAGTTGAAGCCAGTCATATGTTCGATTTAACAGTGCTGTTAAGAAGTTAATAAATTGCAACCATTTTTGTGTAGATCATTGTAAAACCAAAATTGTTTTGACCCAAAGTGCCCTGTATGTGGGGTACACTGAGTCACACTATGGGACACAGTTGGCCATTAAGTATGTTTCTTTTAAAAAAAATGTATAGTAAACACACTGAAACTCATAAGAACTGTAAAAACTAAACTTTTAATTCAAAATATGAATTTGTTTTAAGACTTGAACACAGATACGCTGCTGAAAATTTAAAAAAACAGAATAAAAAATTCTTTAACTGAAGAAAAAAAATCTTTTATGAGTTCTATGACTTGTAATTAAGTCAGTAAGGATTCGTAACCTAGGACCAATATTTCCTTAAAAACAGCTCAAATATCCAGATTCTGTCTGAAATGGACAGATGAGATTTAGCTAAACTCGAAATGCTTATGCCCAGTGTGCCCCTCTGAAATGTGCCCCACTGTGCCCCGTCATCAACCATGACAGAAAATCGAAAATGGCAGGAAGACATGTGATAGTATTATGAAACAAGATATTTCTAATGAGAGTCAATTACTATCTCCTTCACCTGGGATTTCAAGTTTGTGGACTCTTGAGTAGCCAAACAGTTTAACCAGTCCGCCAAAAATTCACTTTTGCGTCAGAAAAAAAGTTAATGACCGATAAATATTAATCAGCTTACATGAATTTATTGAATTTATGAGGACAAATTGGGGCTGTATAGGGAAATTCCCCAGTGATGTCACAATTGAATTTTCCCAAAACAGTTAAAAATTACGAAGCCTGGCTAACTGTGCCCTATGGCTTACTATGCCCCGCTCTCCCCTATACATCCCAGCTGTGATAATTAAGGAATAAACATTTGTAATATGCATTCATTCACTAAGACATCACTGGCGTTTGAGGCGATTAAGAGTATTTGCAACTTTTAAGATGTCTGAATTAAACACTGGTTTAAAATAAATACAAATTTTATATTTCCATTTTATGTGCCCTTTAAGATTTTGTTATCTACACATGAATGAAAAAAACCAGTCCGCCAAAAATTCACTTTTGCGTCAGAAAAAAAGTTAATGACCGATAAATATTAATCAGCTTACATGAATTTATTGAATTTATGAGGACAAATTGGGGCTGTATAGGGAAATTCCCCAGTGATGTCACAATTGAATTTTCCCAAAACAGTTAAAAATTACGAAGCCTGGCTAACTGTGCCCTATGGCTTACTGTGCCCCGCTCTCCCCTATACATCCCAGCTGTGATAATTAAGGAATAAACATTTGTAATATGCATTCGGTCACTAAGACATCACTGGCGTTTGAGGCGATTAAGAGTATTTGCAACTTTTAAGATGTCTGAATTAAACACTGGTTTAAAATAAATACAAATTTTATATTTCCATTTTATGTGCCCTTTAAGATTTTGTTATCTACACATGAATGAAAAAACTATTTAATTAAATAACAGAATACCTTGATGTTGAGCTTGAAAGGGCTAGAGCACACAGCACACATCAGAAATCTATCTATTTATATTAAAAAATGTGCATGGTGATAGCAATAAAATGATAATATATATATGTATATATATGAACCCAACTTTTTATTTAACACCTGTGAACGAAGCGATAAAACTATCATTAATTGACATTTACAGGTTTTGTACAATGGCTAGAGTTAAACATACATTATGCAAGAGCTAAATCTGTCTATTGCAGGTCTTTCTTTAGGCCAGAAATGTTATCTAAATTATTAATTAGACATTAATTAACTTATCCAGACCATAATCAACTCTCGATGTCATGGCTATTCTGCTATGTTTTATTTGATTAGGTTCCGATTTGCTGTTCAACTTCCATTTATGATTTAATCATGAAATGGATAATCGGGACTATGTTTTTTATCGTACTGATTTTAGTAATGATGGTCGAGGCTAGGCCGAAAATTCAATCGCTAAAATCTTGGTTCGGAGTGGATCAATTTGACTGAAATTTTCAGCAAATTCCCTTAACATTATCTAGTTTTTAACTATTATAGGGAGAACAGCCAGCTCTTTATCTAATCTCCCATAATGTATCTTTAATAAAATAAATCATAATTCAGATTAAATTATAATAATATATGGAATGACAGCTAACAACATCTAAAATAAAGGGACATAATTCTTATTGTTATTTAAGTTGGCAGTTTTGGACCACACACAAAAATCATGTGTCAACAAATTATTCAAATTCGTACATAATAAAAAGTAGGTGCACAGCATTATTTTTCATATTTAATTCTTGTACAGTATTCAAATTGATGTCAGTAATATTCCTACAAAATTAAGTGATGTTGTAATACGATAGAATGAAAGCGTGCCGACTCTATCTTTCCATCTATTCGGTCCGTCCATCAACTTTTGCCTTGTGAACAGATAGATTTGATTTTGAAATATTTGTAATAAGTTAAAATAGAAGTATTCTTTTTAGTCTTACAGTAGACTTAGAATAAATGTCAGGAGGAGTTCCAACTTATATTAGCTGAGGCCAACCAACAGCAATTTTTAATTAAACAACCAGTTGCCATGCAAGATACACCTACATTTAGCAAAAGATGGAAGGAGAACTTCAAATAGATCTTTAAAAAAATGTAGCCACTATTGTGAAAAGTGGGGTAACTTCGAAACGGAATGTCACAGATTGCTGACTATGGATAGGGTTCGTCCTCTTATGACCCCAATGGCACACACTAAATTTGAAATAAATTTGTTAAAAACTGCAGGTTTTCAGAATATGGGGATAACTCCGAAGCGGCAGGTTGTGAAACACTGAATATTGTTAGGGTTCGACATCTGACGATGAACACAATGCTTCACAACGAATCTGAAAAAGATCAGTTAAAAACTCTTACTTCTATCGCATTCACAAAGTTTTTGGCTAAGGGACATAACTCTGGAACAAAAAATCGCAGAACAGTGATTATCAATATAAATAGCCTTCAAAGGGGATATAACACCAGAACAGAAATTCAGACTCATCCAAAATCTTTTGATCCTTAACATATACTTGTTAAAAGGCAAGGGCACCATCGAACTGATGCTAGATCTTTTGATTCTTAACACATATTTTAAGTTTCATCTAAACAGTTCACAATTTGCGTAAAGGTCCGATGCGCACCAAAATAAAACTTATCTAAGATCTTTTGAATCTTAAAACATATTTGAAATACCATTTAATTGGTATATTTGTTACATTCTTTGCTGCCATTTTGCAGCCATTTTGACAGGATGAGTTCTGTGATGATGGTGTAACCAGATATATTTGAACTATTTTTAAAATAAAAGTTATGATCTCGTAAAATCATGAGCAATAATATACGAGGGATGACTGAAACATTCTAACCCTATCTGTGAAGGACCTGTATAAAGTCAATGGTTTCTGGGTTTTTTTCTACATATTCCCTTTCTTCAAGGTGTATATACACGTTTCCCAACAATGTTACAATGCCTGGATGCCAGCCGTAGAAATTTTCTTCAACCACCCTAAAAAAGAACAGATAATCTAGCCAATGACCGAGATATGCTTCAATGTTAAGAACCCATTCAGACTAATTATAGAGGCTAATAAAGTCTATGATAATTCAGGCCCGATTCATTTAGCTTGAGGGGTTGGATGGCTGAATGGTTAGCGTGCGCGCGCTGTATCATAAAGTCTGTCATTGAGTCGACTGGCATGGTTTCGAATCCCCAGTTGTACGTGACAAGGAGTAGGGTCGCCTGTCCAACCTCGTGGGTTTTCTCCGGGCCCTCCGGTTTCCTCCCACTGCTCAAGACCCCACACGCACAAGCTAATTATTGAAATAAAATTAAACCATATGTTAGTCCCGAAATGACCTAGTTTGTGTCGAGTGGACATTAAACCCCATTTCTCTCTCTCTTTCATTTAGCTTTTTAATTAGGTAGTGAGAGGTATTGTAAATGAGGGAGGGTATGTTTACCCTTTCTAAAACACTCCATATCACTTCTCATTTAAGGATATCAGATAATAATGGAGTTCAACTAAAAGTAACTGTAGCCGTAATTATTAAAGTAACAGATGGTTTTCAAATCTGTTAAAAGCTTTATGAATAAATCTATTCAACGCTAGATGTAAAATATTGATTTAAACCATCATAAAGAATTACCTAATATATGTTGGCATGTAAATATGTTTGGTAAAATAGTTTTTCACAGACAAGAGCATGTTCAAGTATGAGCTAAAATTACAATATGCCATATAAAATTAATTAATTCAGTTTTTCTTTTGGAGACATGTTATACAATTAATATATGATAATGATATTCTGAAATAAATCAAATTTAGATTATTTTGAATATGAAAATTGTGATATTAAATTTTAATGGTACATGCACAAATTTTATATTAGCAACTAAAATTCAAGAAATTTTAAGATGGGCAATTTCAAATATGTTTAACTTTTGGTATAAATTTTTTGCATTTTATATAATAACACTTTGAAATGTTGCAGTCCCGGTCTGTCTTAGAAACTTTCTTGCGAACACTCTAATATTTTTCAAATATATATATATGCTTTATTTAGATTAGAAAGGAAGAATCCTATTGAATGATATAGTGCTAGCTATCTTTTTTATCACCCATATTTGCTTGAAATTCTTTTTCCACTTGCTGGGCTCTTGTCTGCTTTTAATTTTTATGCTTTGCTTGATGATTTGAAAATATGTGCTTCATTGCAACAATTTCTACAGATTGTTTCTAGAGTTATAGTCTGTGAGAGCTCTGGTAAACGATCTGCATGAAACTTTTATGCATTGTTTCGACATTTTTGATGAATTGCTTCTAGTGTTATTAGCCTTGTACACTTCCTAGAATTTTGTGAAGGCTCTCAGCTGACTGCATGAGACCATGTTCTTTAAAGGGACAATAACACTCTTGCTGGCTTGACAGCTCAAGAAAATAAATAATAGCCTTATTCTAAGTACTAGATGTTTAAGTGTCCTACCTGTTGTGTAAATTATCCATTACATCCTATTTTACTTGTCCAGAGGGTTCGAAAATATTTTTAAATCCAAGTCACATTTGAAAAGGTTTATGATTGTTAGGCTTTTCAAATCATTTAGTTGAATTTTTCCAATTTTTTAAATTAGGTGTGTTAAGATGAAATTTGTATCACCAATTAATTGGAATATTGCAAAATAGTACAATTTGTTGACCAGAATAAAGATTGGGACATATTATTCAGTTACAAGAGTGGTATTGAGCCTTTAAAGGCTCAATACCACTCTTGTTGTAACTGAATAATATGTCCCAATCTTTATTCTGGTCAACAAATTGTACTATTTTGCAATATAGGCTCAATACCACTCTTGATGTAACTGAATAATATGTCCCAATCTTTATTCTGGTCAACAAATTGTACTATTTTAGAATATATCAATTAATTGATGATACAAATTTCATCTTAACACACCTTATTTAAAGATTTTGAAAAATTCAACATCATGGTTTGAAACGTCTAACGTAAACCTTTTCAAATGAAACTTCGATTTAAAAATATTTTCGAACCCTCTGGACAAGTAAAATAGGATGTAATGGATAATTTACACAACAGGTAGGACACTTAAACATCTAGTACTTAGATAGAGATATTATTTATTTTCTGGAGCTTTCAAGCCAGCAAGAGTGTTATTGTCCCTTTAAGCTCCATGATGAAACAAAGAATCATACTACAACAACCTTTATGAACTGTTGTGTTCATGTTTTACACTGTAAACATTAGTTGGTAGTCAAAGAAATTTTTCTTTTTTATTTGGTTTTTTTTTTTTGCTGGGAATAATTTGGATATTTAGACCTGGCATGCGCTTATCTGTAGCCTACCCTATTCTAAATTGTGACATTTTGTGAGTGTTTGCACCTGCAAGGCTAACTTGATTGGTACTCATTGGTGTGCATGTAAAAGGCTCCTTGATGATCGAAATTTGAAGAGTAGGCAAAAATGCTATTATCCATGCAGAAGTTCTTTATACACGTCTTTGAATTACCACAGTAAAAAAAGAACAACCAAATGTTGGTCCCAAAATTAGCAATACACTAGTTCCATTTACTAAAAAGCAGCATGATGCCTGCAATGTATGCTCAGAACAATAGGAAGTTAAACCAAATTTCATATCATTTCCCATGTACAGTTCTCAGTTACCGTTGATATGATGTTATTTATGGCAAAGGAGCAACGGTGGCTCAGTTATTAGAGCACTGGGTCACTAACTAGGAGTTCTCATGCTCGAACCCTGTGTTAGAATGGACCTGCCTAGTTTCCTGTAGTGGTAGAGTATGGAGGACATGGGATAAAAAAATGTTCTTGAACTGAAAAAAGTAGATTTCGTACATGGTAACATAAAAGACCTGATATGCTCAAATGTTGACAATTTATCAAGTAGAATATTTTCCTAAATGATAGAGACTATACGCTAAAGATTCCTTGACAGTTGGAAAATGAAATTAGTGTGGACCATAATTCCATAATTCCCCTCCGTAACGCACTATGCGACCTAGAGCACATTAAAAAATTCATCTTATGTAAGACAAAATTTCATGCTGGAATGTTGTTTAATATGTACTCCGTAAAAGAAATATATCAAGTGGTGAATACTTGATAACTTGATGATATGATGGATTGCTTTAAATCTTGCACTCATCCATTTATGAGAATTAAATGGCATATAGCTCTATTCTTGGAACCTTAAAATAGATGAAAATGGGTTAAAAGCACATATTAATCAAATATGAATGTATATAAGTGATTTATATTCAGTTTTTAAGAAAAAAGATTATTTTAATTTATAATCAATTATGTTCAGTGAAATATGTGAGCAGTACAAACTGAATGACAGTTTTTATACGCCCACATTTAAATGTGGACGTATATTGTCGTCGCCCCCGTCCGGCGGTCCGGCGTCGTGGACGCTCTAGAGGCTAAAGTTAATATCCGATTGACTTTAAATTTATACACAGTATTTAAGGTCATGAGACGAAGAAGCCTATTGATTTTCAGCGATTTCCGATAATTACTGCCAGAGTTATGGCCCTTGATCACTTCAAAAAATCTTGTGGACGCTCTAGAGGCCAAAGTTAACATCCGATTGATCTTAAATTTATACACAGTGTTTAAGGTCATGAGACGAAGAAGCCTAATTGATTTTCAGCGATTTCCAATAATTACTGCCAGAGTAATGGCCCTTGATCACTTCAAAAAATCTTGTGGACGCTTTAGAGGCCAAAGTTAATATCAGATTGATCTTAAATTTATACACAGTGTTTAAGGTCATGAGACGAAGAAGCCTATTGATTTTCAGCGATTTCCGTTAATTACTGCCAGAGTTATGGCCCTTGATCACTTCAAAAAATCTTTTGGACGCTCTAGAGGCCAAAGTTAATATCCGATTGATCTTAAATTCATACACAGTGTTTAAGGTCATGAGACGAAGAAGCCTATTGATTTTCAGCGATTTTCGATAATTACTGCCAGAGTTATGTCTCTTGATCCCTTCAAAAAATCTTGGGGACGCTCTAGAGGCCACAGTTAATATCCGATTGATCTTAAATTTATACACAGTGTTTAAGGTCATGAGACGAAGAAGCCTATTGATTTTCAGCGATTTCCGATAATTACTGCCAGAGTTATGTCTCTTGATCATTTTAAAATATCTTGTCGACGACGCTCTAGAGACCAAAGTTTATATCCAATTGACTTTAAATTTATACACAGTGTTTAAGGTCATGAGACGAAGAAGCCTATTGATTTTCAGCGATTTCCGATAATTACTGCCAGAGAGTTATGGCCCTTGATCACTTTGAAAAATCTAGTGGACGCTCTAAAGGTCAAAGTTAATATCCGATTGACTTTAAATTTATACACAGTGTTTAAGGTCATGAGACGAAGAAGCCTATTGATTTTCAGCAATATCGGATAATTACTGCCAGAGTTATGGCCCTTAATCACTTTGAAAAATCTTGTGGACGGCCTAGAGGTCAAAGTTAATATCCGATTGACTTTAAATTTATAATCAGATTTTAGTGTATTATAAATGTTTCATTACCGAAAATTAAAAATATTTGACAACTCTTGTTGACTGCCTGGATGATTTAGCTGCTGTGGGCGTATGTTTCGTTGCCTGGCAACCTATCTTTTAGCTTGCTTTACATGTATCTATTCTACACATATTTTTATTATTATTTTGTGAATCTGCCATTACTAATTACTTCCACGTTATCTTGTAGGATGTGTGTTACTTTGGCAATTACAAAGCATAGAATACACAACTAGTTTACTGATTATAAAATGTTGATTTTGTCTTAAATATTGGATATCAGATTCCATATTTTCACTGCAAGTTAACAACATCAATATTGATTGAAATGGCCCAATAATTTCGAATATTATGGAAAATATAGGTACTTATTTAATAATGCTTTTGTTGGGAACTCAAGGGCCATCTTTTTTAAATAGCTGGGGAATTTTGCTTCTGCGAATCAAGATATGATACAGTTAAAATTTGTGAATTTTTATCAAATTGATAAAGATGCAGTTTCAATGAGTTCAAATGTTTTGCTAAAATCAAGATTATACCTTGGCAATTTGGAAACTAGTCTAAAAAAATTACCTGTGTCAAGGACATTTGGCTTTGTTTTTAGAATTCAGTAAAGTTATAGGATGTTTGACTTTATCTTGATATTTTTGTATACCGCTTATGATGTAAAATTTTAGTTCATGTGACCCCTGAAATGAAATGGGTTTGACACCCCTGATTTAAAGTGTAATAACTTTTTTATGTGAATTTTTCTACAAGTTTTATTAGCTATATATATTTATTATTAATGTTCTCCAGACAGCTTTCATTCTCCTGATTAATTTGAATTGTAATTTATGTGAATTCTGTTATGTGCAGGCCTACAAATTGTTAATAGTGTGATACATACAGGCACCTGATAAACTTGAAATGGGCATTTGTGTGAACCATGGTTCATGTCGACTTTCTTTTTGTTAATAGTAATAGTGTGATTCAGACACCTCCTTTGCACCTGATAAACTTGAAATAGTTTCATAGTTTAAAGATACATTCCCACGTACAAACTTTGTGATTTGATAATATATTTGGACTAAAAACATATTTAAAGTAACCAATCTATCAAAAATTTGCTTCAATTCCTTCTTAAAACTTTGTATTCGCCAAGGATACCTATATAACTATAAGTAAGCTGTTGTTAGACGCAATGTCTGTCAACTTAGCTTCATTGTGGGAGGGTCCATTTTTCAGAATATATTTATCATTACTTACTGTACATTTACCATACATATTGACTCATTTGAGGCCTAAGTAAATTCTTAATTATTTCTGTCAACTTCTTTTTCCGCCGTTTAATTGCAGTGTCTTTTGTACGTTAACACCCCTCAATGTTCCCAAAACCGCCTAACCATTTGATCAAAAAATAACAACTGCCCCCTCACTTAAGCTGGCACACAATAAGCTGGCAGATAACAGTTGGGTCGCCAGTTAGTGATACCCTGACAATTTTGCCCAGTGCTTGCCCCATGGGCATTTTTCAGGTAATCCAGTATTTTTCTAGTAAGATTGGGTCTCTATACTTTCCATATATACCAAATATGACATACTTTCATTGGAAATAACCACCCGATAAATACTTTTCTGGGAAAGTATCTTTAAGTCAACTTAGTAATACCTGGGCCTGGTACTGTAGCTCATGGACCTTTGGTTATATCTGTACCAAAAACTACTTTGCTATTGGAATGCCTGTACTGTAACTCTCATTTTTCACTTGGTATTTAGTGACTTACAAATCTTTGTGCTTTGTCTACATTGTATCAAATGGAGAGAGAAAGAGAAATGGAGTTTAACCTTGTCATTTAGGGACTAACATATGGTTCAATTTTATTTCAATAATTCACAAGGGATCTTTTAACTGTTGATTGGAACTGGAGGACCAGGCGTAAACCAACAAGGAGTTGACAGGCGACCCAACTCCTTGTCATGTACAAGCGGGGAATCGAAACCACATCACTTGATTCAATGACAGATCTTATGATCCAATGTGCACATGTTAAACCATTCGACCACCTAACCCCCCTATCTAACGAAGAAAGGCAAGGGTCTATTAAAATGGGTTCATTCTTATGGCTTGTCAGACACAATAACTCCACTTTGAATTGAAGTAGAATGTTCATTGCGAGTATGTCTTGATTGACTTTGATGATTATAATTTTGCACGATTTGTTTTATCGATGCTTTGGAACATGATAAAGCATTTTCTGCTTGAGCTAAGGAAGTATAAGCCATTCCATTTTGTCGATGTTTTGTCAATAACTCTGATTTCTATTTTCTAATTGAGTGAAAGTGATTATACTTGGCTAAGTTCAATAATAAGCATTTTCTGCTACGGTTAAGCAGAGTGTTAAGTAATTTGAATGTTCGATACTTTATAGCAAAGATAATGTCCTTGCTTTTTAATGATTATTCATCTTTTTATTATGGATTTAAGTTGGGGAAGCATCAGCTTCACAGTTGGGTTTCTTACCTTTAAGTATTGATAGTACTATATATTATTTTTTTTTTCTATTTTCAGTCCATCTCCAAAGTTCAGCCTTTCATCTACCGACCGCCTAAATTCCTTGTCTCCTGCTGCTCAAAGATTAGCAAGTAAAAAGCTTGGAATCCGAACACATACAGATAAAGCCTTAAAGGACAGTTATACTCCTTCTCCATCTCATAGACTATCGGGTGATAAGACGCCCATTTTACGTGGCACTCCAACCAGAACACCCAAATCTGTTAGATCTGTGATGGTAGCCAGTCCCAAAACACCTGTAACTCCCAAATCAACTGGAACACCAAAACATTCAGGAGCTGATATCAGTTCCTTAACAGATAATTTACTACAATTGCCTAAAAGAGCAAAAGCATCAGAATTTTTCTGAATTCAATGTGAAATATGTGGATAGTTTAGGGATCGGCAACACTTTAATAGAGTAGATATATATGGACAACCCAATCAGATCTGAGTAACTACAGGATCATAAGATGTTGCCGGTGGAAAGAAAATATGAGGATGCAAAATGGATAAGAATTTACTTATTTATTGACTGGAATGTTCTATGTGTGTGGATTAATCCAGAAACTCAAATACAAACTATTTCTTGTCTTTTTTTGAGGGGGGGGGGTCCTATTTTTATTTTTAATTTTAAATTTAATTTTATAATTTGAAAGATTAATTTCAAATTTTTATTTTATAATTTGAAAGATTAATTTCAAATTTTTATTTTATAATTTGAAAGATTAATTTCAAATTTTTATTTTGAATTTCAAATTTGAAACCTAGTTTCTAATTTGAAACCTAGTTTCTAATTTGAAACCTAGTTTCTAATTAGAAACCTAGTTTCTAATTTGAAACTTAGTTTCTAATTTGAAACTTTTTTGGGGGGGGGGGGGGGAGGTCCTATTTTTATTTTTGATTTTAAATTTAATTTTATAATTTGAATGATTAATTTCAAATTTTTATTTTGAATTTCCAATTTGAAACCTAGTTTCTAATTTGAAACTTAGTTTCTAATTTGAAACTTAGTTTCTAATTTGAAACTTAGTTTCTAATTTGAAACATAGTTTATAATTTGAAAATAAGTTTATAATTTGAAAATAAGTTTATAAATTGAAAATAAGTTTATAATTTGAAAATAAGTTTATAATTTTAAAAATTAATTTATAATTTGAAAATTAATTTATAATTTGAAAATTAATTTATAATTTGAAAATTAGTTTATAATTTGAAAATTAGTTTATAATTAGAAAATTAGTTTATAATTAGAAAATTAGTTTATAATTAGAAAATTAGTTTATAATTAGAAAATTAGTTTATAATTTGAAAATTAGTTTGAAAATTATATTCTTTAAATGGCATTTAGTAATTGGAACATAATCAATAAACCACCTTTTATGGATAACAATTACTATAGTTTATTTCACTGTGACCTTTCAACAAGATTTCACAAGTCGTTATCAAGCATATATCAACATATCTATAACCTTATTTTTTTTTGGAGGGGGGGGTGTTATTTTACAAATATTGATGTTCAAATTCGGGGCCTCCTTCAAAAGTCGTTATCAAGCATATATCAACATATCTATAACCTTTTTTTTTTTTTTGGGGGGGGGGGGGTGTTATTTTACAAATATTGATGTTCAAATTCGGGGCCTCCTTCAAAAGTTGTAGTTACCCTTCCCATGTATGAACATATGTTTTTGTCCCCCACCCTTCGAAGAAAGCAGGGGACTATTAAAATGGGTTCGTCCATCTGTCTGTCCGTCACACTTTTTGGGACACAATGACTCTCTTTCTAATTGAGCTAGAATGTTCAAACTTGATGTAAGTGTTTATTAGGTCAATGCCTTGATAGAGTTCGAAGATGAGCATTTTCTGCTTAGGGTAAGCAGAAATAAGCAATTTGATTGATTGACACTTTGGGACACGATAACTTTAGTTCTAATTACGTGAGAGTGATGAAACATGGTGTATAGTTTCATTACATCAATACCTTGACTAAGTTCGATAAAGAGCATTTTTTGCTTGGGGTAAGCAGAGCGATAAGCAATTTTGATTAGCCGAGACTTTGGAACACAATAACTCTCCTTCTAATTGAACTAGAATGTTCAAACTTGGTGTAAGTGTTTATTAGGTCAATGCCTTGATGGAGTTCAAACATGAGCACTTTCTGCTTAGGGTAAGCAGAGATAAGCAATTTGATTGGTTGATGCTTTGGGACACGATAACTTTAGTTCTAATTACGTGAGAGTGATGAAACTTGGTGTATAGTTTCATTACATCAATACCTTGACTAAGTTCGATAATGAGCATGTTTTGCTTGGGGTAATCAGAGCGTTAAGCAATTTGATTGGCCGAGACTTTGGAACACAATAACTCTCCTTCTAATTGAGCTAGAATGTTCAAACTTGGTGTAGGTGTTTATTAGGTCAATGTCTTGATGGATTTCGAAGATGAGCATTTTCTGCTAAGGGTAAGCAGAGATAAGCAATTTGATTGGTTGATGCTTTGGGACATGACAACTTTAGTTTTAATTAAGTGAGATTGATGAAACCTGGTGTATAGCTTCATTACATCAATACCTTGACTAAGTTCAATAATGAACATTTTCTGCTCAGGCTACGCAGAGCGATAAGCAATTTGATTGGTCGAGACATTGGAACACAATAACTCGCATTCTAATTGATGTAGAATGTTCAAACTTGGTGTAGGCTTTCATTAGTTATATGCTTTGATGGAGTTCGATGATGAACATTGTATGGTTACGGTAAGCAGAGATAAGCAATCTGATTGGTTGATGCTTAGGGGCAAGATAACCTTGGTTATAATAAAGTGAGAGCGATGAAACTCCGAATATAGATTCAGTATATCATTACCTTGACTAAGTTCGATGGTGAGAATTTTCTGCTTAGGTTAATGAGCGATAAGACTTTGGAACATAACAACTCTGGTTTTAATTGAGGTAGAATGTTTAAACTTGATGTAGATGTTCATTAGGTGAATGTCTTGACTGAGTTCAATGATTAACATTTCGAGCTGATGCTAAGCAGAGCTTATCAGCTTCATAATCTTGATTCTATTTGATAGAGAGTGATGAAACTTAGTGTATAGTTTGATTGCTCGATACTTTGAAAAAAATAAATGTGCTATTAATTAATATGTGTCATCTAATTATTTTGGGATTTCGGCGGGGGACATCAGCCTCACTGTTGGCTTGTTTTATTTTTTTCTGACCCCCCTAATTGATGATTTTAAACTTTGATTAAGAGATTTTAACTTATATATGTTTTGTATTTTAATTTCAATTTGTAAAAAAATTTATAATCTTGTATTTTCAAAAACAATTAATCTTTTTGTCGGGCAAGTCAACAAGACAATAAGCACCATTGAGCAAACCTTGGCTGATTCCTGTGATCTTGATAATACATGTAGCTTGGCTATATGAGGTAACTTGATAACTTATGATAAAGTTCACGGTTTACTGATTAGGAAGACTTAAGAATTAATTTAATTAAAAATATAACTTAATTAAAAATATAATTTTTAAAAAAAATTAAAAATATAATTTTTAAAAAAAATTAAAAATTTAATATGCAAAAAAAATTAAAAATTTAATTTACTTATTTAATTTACAAAAAAGTTAAATTTTCAGATTTACAAAAATTCAAGATTAAGTTACGAAAATTTAAATTAGAAATTATTTTTCAAAATTCAAAATTAAAAATATTAAATAGGAAATTAAAAAACAAGAGATCATATCCAAGTTCCATAGAACAAGTATTTTCATATTTTCCATATCAAAAACTAAAGGAAAGAGAGAGAAATGGTGTTTAACATCTACTTGACACAAACTATGTGTCATTTTGGGACTAACATTTATTTCTATATTTCTTTCTTTTTTTTGGGGGGGGGGGGCTTTAACAGCCGGATCAGAATCAGATTTATTTTTTTTTAAAAATGATGGTGATATCAAAGTTTATCTTTGTTGATGGAATACAATAACAGTGTGAACTGTTTAACTATTGAGGAATGGTATCAGGTGTTTTTGATTAAAGTTGCTAATAAAGAAATAATATGAACATCCCTACATGTACTTCTGTGCACTCAGTTGCATCTTTAAGTAATATGTATGCTTTTAATTTATCACAACAAAAGTATAGGATTAAATTAAATTCATAATTGATGGTGATGTTGATCCATAATCGTTAGGATAGCCTAAGATTTATTTAACAGTATTGACCTAAAAGAGTGACAATTCATTGGGGTTAACTAGGGGCAATCCCATTACTCAATATCCTCTCATGCACAGTCTCACACAACAACTTTTGATCTTCGAAGGAATTATTAGTAAGCAGAAATTCGGCCGTGTATCTGTTATCACTCATCACATCAGTCAGTTATATAGAGGGATCACTCGTGTTTTCCTTTGGCGTTCGTCACTTCCGATTCAGGAATCCTGTATTACTCAGCTATCGTAGCAATGATCTCTGCGTTAAAATTATATTTGGGATGTGATTAACCAGCTCTATCACATGTGTGATAATGACTGGCACCAATATTGTCCTTTAATATATAAACTTGCCACCATATCCCATATAAACATTATTTCGTGCCATGTAAACACCATGAGTCGTGACGTCAACACCATAGGATTATTATTATTATTATTATTATTATTATTACAGCATATTTATAATGCGCCCATTCATATCACGTGTTCAGACACTTTACAAAGTGACAATATAATCATCATAAAAAATATTATGGACATATTAACAGTTGTAAACAGACTCCGTTAAATGTTTGTTTAAATGTGTTACAAAGTTTGTTTTTTTAAAAAGAATATAGAGATGTACAACATCTTAAACTAAATGGTAGATCATTCCACAATACGGGTCTTGAAAACTAAAAGAGTGTTAACCATAAGAGACTAGTTGAACAGTTCCTGGCTTTAGAAGTAATTTGTCTGATGCACGTAATGTTCGGCCAGGTGTATAAAGTTCTAAAAGATCAATGAGGTAAACAAAATGAAATGGGGTTTAACGTCCTACCGTTCTGCTCCGATCTGTGCTAATGAAGACGGCGAATGCCATAAAGTGTACTATGAGGGAAATTTTGCCCGGACAGTGGCACTTTGGCCTACTATTATATCGAATTCCAACTGTCAAGGGATCTTTTACATGCATGCCAATGTGTACACATGACCTCGTTTTTTTGTACCATCCGAACGACTAGACGACTGTCCTTGTCCTGCATCACTGACAAGCGGGAACCACGCCAAAAAATCTGGATGAACTTTCTCATCCAATGCAGGGATCAAACATCCGACCTCCAGGCTAGCAAGCCAGCGGCTTAACCATTTAGCCACTGTGACCCCCAATGAGGTAAACAAACAGTAGCTAAATTATTTAAACATTTAATGATAAATTACAAGATCTTAAAATCAATTCGATGTTTAGTAGGAACCAGTCAGTGTAAATTATATAAATTATACATGTAGATGTGATCACATTTCTTAAAGTAACAAGTTTAGCCGCAGTGTTCTTTATTTTTTGTGATTTATCTATAAACTTAAAGGTAAAACAAATAAAAGTGAATTAAAGTTATCTAACCGAGAAGTGACCAGAGAATTAACAAGTGACTCATTGGCCTCTACAATTAAAAATTTACCTATATTTCTAATATTAAAATAGCCCAGTTTACAAATATTATTTACTTGAGCTCCCATAAATATAAAACTATATATCAAAAATTGCGCAAATATTGCGAGTAGAATAAGACTAGAAAATTTGCCAATTACAAGGGGGTTATTATGTACAATTTTACTTAATATTTAATTGATGCCTTGAGCCTACTAACAAATATTCGGTTTTATCATCATTCAATTTTAGAAAGTTCTTTGACATCCGTTTTCTAATTTCACTAATACAGTGCTCACGTTGCAGTTTTGATAAATTGAAAGAAGATGGTGTAAAAGAAATATATAATTGAGTATCATCTGCACGCAAATGAAAGCTTAGACCACATTTTCAGACAATTATATCATATTAAGCACCATATGGGGTTATCATCGTATAAGATTAAATGTACATGTATAAAAGAAACACGGGGACATAATATATACTAAGCAGCATAAGAAACGACAGGTTGGTATGTTACTCTGAATAGACGCACTGCATAAAACTTACCAAATGTTTCTCATTGTATATTTCTGATCACATCTCCAACTTTACCTGAGCAATAAAGCTCATACCGAAACACAGAATTGAACCCAGGAAATGTCCTCAAAAATGCAACCTGACTTCTGAAATGGTAATGTGTTCTCCATGATTTTCATGTAACTCATGCTTCATGTGCTGTTCACAAGGCGACAAGACCGCCATGTTGTGCGACAGCACGTGCAGAATCCCTTCACACAGGCACCTGAGACAGCACGTCAGACAGTGGGAACACACGGAAGACCCACCAGTACCGATAAAGTCCGCCGACGTCTCACCAGGGAGAACATCCATTGCCGTAGACCTTACCGTGGACCGATCCTCACTCTCGCCGTCGACATGAACGTCTACAGTTAGCCCAACAACACCAGAACTGGCGACACAGACGATGGAGAACTGTTCTGTTCACAGATGAGAGCGGATATTGCGTATTAACTGCAGATGGCAGGACCAGAATATGGCGTCGACGTGGCCAGCGTTATTCTGACCAATGTGTCATGGAAAAAGACTCACGGGGAGGTCCAAGCATAATGGTTTAGGGCGGAATCGGCCTGAACCAGAGAGTTGGTCCTGTGGTGTTCCAAACCAAAATCTTGGTCCGGGGAGAGGAGGCGGCATCACAGCAGTGCGCTACATGGATCAAGCTCTCAGGCCCCACGTCATACCAGATTTCGCACGTCATCGAAACAACGTTTTCCAGCATGACAACGCCAGAGTTACACGGGACTTTCTACAGCAGAACGATGTCAACATTATGCACTGGCCAGCCCTTAGTCCGGACTTAAACCCGATTGAACATCTTTGGGATGAAATTCAGAGGAGACTTAATAACGTCGTACCGAGACCAAACACAGCCGATGGATTGCGCCCCAGGCTTTTCTGAGAGTGTGGTTCAAGGTGCCAATGGCGTTCATCAATCGTCTGGTCCACTCCGTGTACAGACGCTGCGCTGCTGTTATTGACACTCGCGGTGGACACACCAGATACTGGTGTATAGACTGTGTACAGACTAAACCTTCTTGAAATTGTTAGGAATTAATCACTAATGTGTCAACATACTGTTCACAAAAAATTGCTTTGATTCATTTAGTAAGTCGTTTTCTAGAATGATTTGATTAAAGTGCCTCTCTTTAAAATCGTACTGACGTTTTTTGCTGTTTAGTATATATTACTTACAGATACCATGTGGGGCTGCTGTCATCCTTTAATTACAGAATTTTGATATGGGAGGAACTACCGAATCTTCACATTATGTATGTCACTATGATACTGCGTGCCACAGTTTTCGGCATAGGCTTAGGGGGCTGTGGGGAGGGTGGGGGTGGGGGGGCTACATCCAAGAAGATGATTTCCAGATAAGGTTGGTGAGTTATTCCTGTAGATCGTTTAATCACCGTAAAAAGAAATAACAAAATGAAATAAAATGAAATGGGGTTTAACGTCCTACTGTTCTGCTCCTATACTGGGCTAATGAAGACGGGCATACGCCATACAGTGTGCTATGAGGGAAATTTTTCCCGGGCAGCGGCACTATCGCCTACTCTTATATCGAATTCCAACTGCCAAGGGAACTTTTACGTGCATTCCAATGTATATACGGGACCTCGGATTCTCGCATCATCCGAAGGACTAGACAGCTGTCCTTGTCAGGCCCTCCGTCCTGCATCACTGACAAGGGGGAACCACGCCGGAAAATCTGGATGAACTTTCTCGGCCAATGCAGGGATCGAACACCCGACCTCCAGGCTAGCGAGCCAGCGTCTTACCCACTTAGCCACGTGATCCCCAAGAAATAACAGCAACAATCACAGTAACAATGCCGGTAACTATCAGTAACTCAGTAACCTATAAAAGAGAACACAACTGTCCAATAAATAATCACAATATCATTTCCTACATTTCCACGATTATCAACATTACAAAATTCAAATAATACTTACAAGTATATATACTAACTGTTACTCATTCATTAATCACACAGATTACCAATACTGTCCAAAACAACTAGACACATAGTCTAATACCCATTTAGTTGAAAAAATCTAGCAATGATTTATGAATGCTATCAATCACAATAGGGCGTCCACATACATTCAGTGCAGTCATACATGCAACCAGATATATAAAGCACTCAACCTTAGAAAATATCAAGTATCATACATCTTACAAATAAACTACAAAATCAAATGTTTATAAATTAAATTCTATTACCATAATCCGAAAACATGTTCATCAGTTATTATTAACTTTAATAAACAACAATAACATATATACTATATTTATTAATATACTTGTGACCTTAAAATACACAGTAATACTAGCGTGAATAACGATTATTTGGGACTATACCATAACTATTTACTAAAGATATTGTCATACGTGACAGCCAGGGCGGGTTATATTCTTAATTGTAGTTGGATGTGGCAGAAATCTAACAAGTAACAATCATCAATTGTTGGGGGGAGGGGGGTGAAGAACAAATGGACAGCTTTTCATATTGAAGTACTATGTGACACACATCAGACTCTTCCAAAAGGAATTTTATAGTACCATCTCTTATCTCGAGACTCGCAGTGTTCGAGGGATGAGGTTTCTTATCTAGGTGTAGACCGGAGGCTCAGCGCGGGGTGTGTCCATCAAATGGGCACAAAACCAGGCCCAACTTTTCTAGAGTAAAATTTTGCGTAGAATACGATGCCGAGTGGTAATCAGTCCGCCGTTGGGGCGGTTTCGAGATATTCGGGGTCAAAGGTCAAATGAGTTCATTTGCACTGAAAGTGAATGCGCAGTCATTCTTGTATTATGAAAAGAAGCTGAAAATGATCGAAAGTAATCACACTTTCAATAAAAATGTAAACTTGCTAAATTCACCTTTAGTCTTAGTGAAATTTACCGTTTTTGCACTAGGAAGATTTAAAGCAATAAAATGTCAACGTAAAATATAAAAACTAAAGCGAAACCTGTTCTAATTAATAATAGGAACATTTCAAATGTATCTTTAGGTGGCCTTAGCACCGAACGTTTACTTTAGAACGTCGAAAAGGATCTTGCATAACAGAACCAACACGCTTTGAAACCTGTTTCAAAAATACGTAAAAACTGTCAAATCAAAATCTCTCCGATTTATTTGCACAACGATTGTTATACACAATGATACTAGTTATCTGAAAAACAATTGAATAGTTTCAGTGTTGGACTCCAGCCTGCAGGCCGCGTGGATTTCCGAGAATCCCAGTCTAGGAAAACCGACGTTAATCTGTGACGGGAATACACGTATCTGACGACGAGATTAAAAGTTTGCAAATTTTTTATGAGTTTTTATGAATTTCGCCGGAACATGGACGCAGATAAAACCGACGAATGCATTGTACATAGTTATTCACTGGATATATATGTCGTATTGGTAAATGTTAGCAGGCTTTGTGACGCGGCTTGAAGACTGGGGTCAAGCCATGAAACTATTCAATTGTTTTTTTTTCAGACAACTAGTATCATTATGTATAGCATTCGTTGTAAAACTAATTCGGAGAGATTTTGATTTAACGGTTTTTACGTATTTTTGAAACCGGTTCCGAAGCGTTTTGGTTCTGTTATGCAAGATCATTTTCGACGTTTCAAAGTGTGTTGGTTCTGTTATGCAAGATCATTTTCGACGTTCCAAAGTAAAAGTTCGGTGCTAAGACCACCTAAAGATAAATTTTAAATGTTCCTACTATTAATTAGAACAGGTTTCGCTTTAGTTTTTATATTTTACGTTGGCATTTAGTACTTTAAATCTTCCTAGTGCTAAAACAGAAAATGTGACCTTTTGACCTCTTGGGTCACAAAGAACAAAGGTGAATTTAGCAAGTTTACATTTTTATTGAAAGTGTGATTACGTTCGATCATTTTCAGCTTATTTTCATGATACAAGAATGACTGCGCATTCACTTTCAGTGCAAATGAACCCATTTGACCTGTGAAACGGATATCTCGAAAAAGCCCCAACGGCGGACTGATTACCACTCGGCATCGTATTCTACGCAAAATTTTAATCTAGAAAAGTTGGGTCTGGTTTTGTGCCCATTTGATGGACACCCCCCGCACTGAGCCTCCAGACTAGTGAGATAGCTAGTGGGGAACCAACGTTACATGTATTATGAAAGGGATTAATGAATTAAATTTCAAATGTGTTGATATAAAATTGATAAATCGACGGTGCCATTGATATACGAGTAGCAGCTTTAGAATGTTACTTAATAATATACTTAGTCGTTTGGATGGCACGAAAAACAGATGTTAACCCATATTCCCGTGCAAGTAAAAGAACCCTTGACCTTTGGAATGTGACGAAGAGTATAGGCGGAAATGCAGATATCCGATGAAAATTCATCTTCTCACAGAAATGAATTTTACCATACTATTTGGTTAAGACAGTTCAGGTCACAAGGTTTGATCCTGCCTTACTAGTAGTTGGCCTAACGATAAGAGGATACTTGTCGAAACGTCGTGCTTATATACTATTCAAAAAAAGTAGGGGATATTTGATTTTTAAGTGTTATTAAAGTCACCTAATGAAACTGACGAAGAAACAAATGACAAAATGAAATGAAGTTCACATTCATCGATTTATTCCAAATGATTGTTAGACTAAGTAAGGCACAGACTGATCATTATAAGGGTAAAATGATACCCGGGGTCAAACAGCAAAGTTACCACAGCATCACAACCAAGTCAGTAACGGGTAAATCCTCCTCTGTTTGCCAAACAAGCATTGATCCGACGTGGCATACTCCTAATGAGACGTCTAAGGTCATTTTGGTCCAGATTGTCCCATTCCTGTTGCAACGCAGCAGCAAGTTCTTGGACATTGGCAGGACGTTGTTGACGTTGACGTAACCTCTGTCCAAGCATGTCCCAGACATGCTCGATGGGGGAGAGTTCGGGACTCAGTGCTGGCCAAGGTAATGTGGTGATGTTCTGTTGTTGGAGGTAACCTGTAACGATCCTGGCCCTGTGACATCTTGCGTTGTCATCCTGGAAGATGAAACGGCGGCCATGACGTCGTGCGAACGGCACAACATGGACTGCCAAGATGTTGTCCCGGTAGTACTGGCCTGTAACCCGCCCTGCAACAACATGTAAAGCCGTTCTTCCAGCAACAGTGATGCCTCCCCACACCATAACAGAACCACCCCCAAATCGATCATGTCTGATGACGTTAACGTCTTGGAAGCGCTCGTTTCGACGACGCCACACCCTCCTACGTCTGTCCAAAAAATCAACAGTGAACCTTGACTCATCTGAAAACATCACATTGCTCCAGCGTCGATTATCCCAGTGTTGACGATCCCTACACCAACGACGTCTTGCCTGAATGTGATGATCTCTCAAACAAGGGATCACGCGAGGACGTCGGGCGCGAAGGTGACCCCTATGCAGTCGATTCCGAATCGTCTGGCCACTCACTCTCACACCAGTGTCTGTTTGAAGACGAGCGCTGATCTGATTTGCTGTGATGACACGATTTCTCAAGGCCAAGGTACGGATAAATCGATCCTGGGCTTGAGTTGTCGCCCTTGGTCGACCTGAGCGTGGTCTGTTCTGTACAGATTGTGTATCACGGTATCTGACCATGTATATTTCAAAATTTCCAAACTAACGCTGCGAAAGGGACGTGCTCCGAGAACATTTCCTTAAAATAGGCCTTGAAGTGGAGTGACCCCAAACAAACTACAAAAGAAACCAATGCAATCACACTTTTATTAGACAATATTATACTCAAATTCAACCGAAGGCGAAATGACGTAAATAAAATATGGCGGTCTCCGGGAAGGTTTTTTTTAAATCTTACAATACAAAGTGATTATAGAGACGAATTATTTCGAAAACAACACATTTGACCAAAACAATTTTTAAAAATGTATTTTTCACTAATTGCTGCCGGTCATTTTTTCAAATTAGCTACCAAATTTGGTAATAAAATGGCATTATTCCCGTATATAAGCAGTCACTATGTCGTATAAAGATATGAAAGTCTTTGTGTATGATGAATTGTTAAGATTGCCACATAAGCTAGAAACACCAGGATATACTCTAGTACAATTTACAGTCATAGAGTGGGAACCCCTCACGGAGCAAGAACCAGGTCCACGTCTCTTGCATCATATGGGCCGATAGTACCTACAAGTTCTATTAGGAAGGTACACATTCAAACAACATTTAAATATGGCCTACCACATGTAGCACTTTCCCCTCGACCACTATATCAATTGTTAATATATATGATAATTTAATACCATGCAATACGGAAATTTAACATAATCTTTCTACACGAACTAACAGTAAATTGTTTATTGGAATTTTCGATTTAATGTAAACTTTCTTGTAGCTAAAAAATACTCGCCCAATATACTAATTGTTAATTTATATGATAATTCAAGATCTACCATGTAATACGGATATTTGCAGTAAATTGTTTATTGGAATTTTCGATTTAATGTAAACTTTCTTGTAGCTAAAAAATACTCGCCCAATATACTAATTGTTAATTTATATGATAATTCAAGATCTACCATGTAATACGGATATTTGCAGCACTATATCTTTCTACACGAACTAACAATAAATTGGATAAAATGGAAACAATTTTTCTTTTAACTGTAAAATAATATACGAATTATCATTTTATAAGGCGTAATTTTACTGATAACTAAATTAATCAAGTAATGCAGAAATTTGCAACACGTTTTAACATCCTATCTTTAGCCTGGACTGCACAGGAGTGCGGTAGTTTCTGTGGTCCCTAAACTAGTTGATGTTCTTGCGTAGTTTTGGATCTCCTTTTAGTCGGGGGGGGGGCGAATGGGTTGCACATGCGCGCTGTATCATTAAGTCAACTCGCGTGGTTTATATTCCCCGGTTGTACGTGACAAGAAGTGGGTTTCCTCCGGCTTCCTCCGACTGCTAAAGACCCCTACGCGCAAGCGAATTGTTGAAATAAAATTGAACCATGTGTTAGTCCCGAAATGACCTAGTTTGTGTCGAGTGAACGTTAAACCCCATCTCTCTCTCTCTCTATCTCTCTCTCTCTCTCTCTCTCTTCGTCATGAATTGGCGTCGTTTTTGATTAAGTGGTTGATGCTATTGAATCACGTCAAATGTGTGCATAAGCTTGAAACAACATGACATACTCTAGAAAATAATATTTACAGTCAGTTTTTCAAAAGAATGTTGACGCCTGATTGAAGAATATATCCATCATGGATTCTCGAAATTCATTTATGAGATCAAAACTGAACCCATCGACACTGACACCTATGTAAATGACATGTTAAAAGTCATATCCAACAGACACCGAAAACTATAAAACACACAGTAAATGTCATATCTTATGTGACAAAGTGCACTATATCTTCCATCAAATTGAACGATTATTTAGGTGCATTGAAGTTATTGACATTGAATCCCAGCTGGTTTTTGATAATATACTTTTCCAAAAAAGTAGGGGATATTCAGAAACAATACAATTGCCTACACATGAACATAAACAGTTCATATGGACGGCTTATCTGAAAGTGAAAATGGACGTTTTTGATTTTTGTCTTAATAATGAGTAATTGCTCCAAAAATCCTCAGACATTCAGCAATTCGTCGTAGCAGCATGCCCCTAATCAACCGTCCAATCACGATTTGGGGCAACCTGACCCACTCCTCTTGAAGTGCCACGGTCAATTCTTGCAGTGTTGTCGGTGGACGTTGACGTCGACGAACACGCAGGGGTGTACATAACGATTTTGTTTGGGGGGGTGTTTAGCCAAAATGCGACCGACTGATGCACATAAACCCCAGTACGAGTGACGCAGTCAGGAGCCGCGCACCACAGGTGCGAGTTTTCTAGGGGCCATGTGCAGAGCGGGTCTAGAAGCTGGGAATAGGGATGGGGTGGGGGTGGT
This sequence comes from Patella vulgata, assembly GCF_932274485.2. Classification (NCBI taxonomy): domain Eukaryota; kingdom Metazoa; phylum Mollusca; class Gastropoda; family Patellidae; genus Patella; species Patella vulgata. Next base: position 59,489,125 of record NC_065884.2, on the reverse strand, counting down.
TCCAAATCTAGGGTGCCATCCACAATCCAACACCACAATGAATGTCAACAAAATACTGGCTATAACATTAAGCGTCCTAGTAGAACATAGACGGTATTGTATAATTATATAGTTGTTCGCCGATCGTTGTCTCGCCGGAAAGCAGTTTTATTTAAGTTGACATAAAGTTTATGTCATATATGATGACTGTGCCTATAACACTGAGCAACCTGAGAAAATTTTGGAAAAATTGAATCAATATCCTAGCACTTATGGTCATTGCTGGGAGAAAGTCTTATGGACAAGAGGACGCCCCACGACCCACACACCAGTATAACTGGGCAGTTCACTATAACCGTGAATATGATAGTGCTGAGACAGTATAAGAAAACAGAGGAATAGAAGAATGATGTTATAACGGAATCGAGCTTTTAATTTTTCGGGACTGGGCCTAGAAATTTTAGTCATTGTCATGGCAAATGGAACCAAATTCTCGCTAACGAGAGGATAAGAAATGAGACAGAATCTTGTGGCCTATCTGTCAATTTCGCCTGTTTTGTAATTGGTTGTTTACCTCATTAATTCATTTAGTCTGAGACCGACTGCGGTGAGTACTTTTTTTGAGACCGACTATTTTTTTGCCATTGGGGAAAAACATTTCATAGAACAACATACTCACAACAGAATAATAGTGAAAAACATTTTTTCAAACATGACAAGCAGACATGGTTATTTTATACTATAGTTTTGTGTGAGGTATGCAATTTAGGCTCACGGATTCACGCAAATACATAGTATTTGGGATCTATTCTGGCATTGTTTGTTTACCTCATTAATTCATTGAGTCGCCGATGCATAATTTTGAGACCGACTGCAGTGACTGCACTTATTTTGAGACCGACTATTTTTCTCCCTGGGGGAAATTTTGTTCATAGACCAACATACTCACAAAAGAATAAGAATGAAACACAACATTTTTTCAAACATGATAAGTTGACAAGGTTATTTTATACTAAAGTTTTGCGTGAGTAGCGTAACGTATCCAGTGAGCACTTATTTTGATACCGACTGCTCTTATTTTGCGACCGACTGCACTGATTTTGCGACCGACTATTTTTCTTCCTGGGGGGGTGTACCACCCCCCTACATTTACGCCCCTGCGAACACGTCTCCCGATCAAATTAAACGTAACACACTAAAGCAAAGATACGCTAAACAACAAATCTTATGCAAGAACCGATAGGAAAGCAAACATGGATAGGATAAACCAGCACGCGGAAGATTTCAATCAACCCTTCCTTGAAGTGTAAAATTTCACAATGAACCCCTCCCGAGTGTATGGCGCTATTGCGTGTCGCGTGTGCAGCTGGGGCGCTAAGTTCTTCATCTGTGAACATACTCTCAAAGCACGTAGAGTGTACATGACTATTTATCTTATGATAACCTGCATAAGTATTTGCATTTCAATATACCCAACTTTTTTTTGAAGATAATATAAGATTTCAGCAGACTTTTCAACTCTGTATATACTTCTGCTAATCATGAACTGGCTGTGTTGTAATTAAACATACATACATACATACATACATACATACATATGATATAGCATAGATATTTTTGTTGTTCAAAATATTATTTTTTAAATTTAACATGACAGTAGCAAATCTCTCTCGTCGTCATCGTTATCTTACAACTTGACCACAGTTCAGTATGTCACATTATTTTACATAATATAGTATACGTGTATCACTTAGGGTACACAATTTATTAAATAATACCCATGAAATGTTAACTTAACCTATTAGGATGTTTAAATGGTTTTGCGACTATCTCTTATTCAAAGGGTTAATCTTTGTAAATGTATCTATAATCCCCTTAACATGTTTAATTTAGTTCCAAGTAAACTTCTGAACTGATGATAAGGTTTGCTTTATATACGACAAAAGACAGTCGGTCAGTATTCTTACTGTGCCAGTCTTTAATAAACGTTTGAACCTTCATCAGCGTATATAATTTATTTGGAACTCTATATTATTTTTAGATCCCCCAGAATATCCAGAATATACTGTGAGAACGTGAAAGATCCCCAAACTAATAGTACACTGAGCTACACCCCAAAGTCATTACTAATACCAATTATTTAGCAAACGGATCCACGTTCTCACATACATACATATATACATACATACTCACTTCGATTTTATTTATATACGACGTAGATAAAGATTATGAAGTTCACTAAGATAGGCACACAGTTTCCATACTAGTACATTTTGTCTGCACTGTCTGCAAGTGACCTATCAAGTAAAACGCGCTTCGCCAATTAGTAAGGTGCTAGGTTCAGGTTGTTTCGAAAATCGCGTACAAATGTTCTACCATGCTAGATGAGTGGACAACGGTGCCCGATACTCTGAACCTTGATTCTTAAGTTGCGTCCCATGGGAGAGGGGGGGGGGGGCGGCAAAACGTCTAAATTTCGAGTTTAATTCGAATTTGGTGTACAATGATCAACTATCGTGCATAAGTTGACCAACCTCAGATGTCGCCAAAACAAAATGCTTAAGAAGACCTCCGACCCTTGCTTCCTTCCTTTACCCTCCTGAGAGATGAGTAAATTCGAATTCCGCATACATCATTAATTTTTTCGTTAAAAGTTTCACTGTTGGTCCACTAGAACGTAACATTAACTTAAGAAAGCGAAATCGCCTTCTATCTCAGATAAGAACGACAACGGGTTTAACGTCCACTCGACACAAACTAGGTCATTTCGGGACTAACATATGACTTAATTTTTATTTTAATAATTCGCTTGCGCGTAGGGGTCTTTAGCAGTGGGAGGAAACAGGAGGACCTCCGACCCTTCCTTCCTTCCTTTACCCTCCTGAGAGATGAGTAAATTCGAATTCCGCATACATCATTAATTTTTCGTTAAAAGTTTCACTGTCGGTCCACTAGAACGTAACACTAACGACAAAACGGTGGGGTTGGGCATGGGTAAAATGACGATCAACTTTCGTGCAAACGTCGACCAGAGAGAGAGAGAGAGAGAGAGAGAGAGAGATGGGGTTTAACCTCCACTCGACACAAACTAGGTCATTTCGGGACTAACATATGACTTAATTTTTATTTCAATAATTCGCTTGCGCGTAGGGGTCTATAGCAGTGGGAGGAAACAGGAGGACCCGGAGAAAACACGAACTAACAATAAATTGGATAAAATGGAAACAATTTTTCTTTTAACTGTAAAATAATATACGAATTATCATTTTATAAGGCGTAATTTTACTGATAACTAAATTAATCAAGTAATGCAGAAATTTGCAACACGTTTTAACATCCTATCTTTAGCCTGGACTGCACAGGAGTGCGGTAGTTTCTGTGGTCCCTAAACTAGTTGATGTTCTTGCGTAGTTTTGGATCTCCTTTTAGTCGGGGGGGGGGGCGAATGGGTTGCACATGCGCGCTGTATCATTAAGTCAACTCGCGTGGTTTATATTCCCCGGTTGTACGTGACAAGAAGTGGGTTTCCTCCGGCTTCCTCCCACTGCTAAAGACCCCTACGCGCAAGCGAATTGTTGAAATAAAATTGAACCATGTGTTAGTCCCGAAATGACCTAGTTTGTGTCGAGTGAACGTTAAACCCCATCTCTCTCTCTCTCTCTCTCTCTCTTCGTCATGAATTGGCGTCGTTTTTGATTAAGTGGTTGATGCTATTGAATCACGTCAAATGTGTGCATAAGCTTGAAACAACATGACATACTCTAGAAAATAATATTTACAGTCAGTTTTTCAAAAGAATGTTGACGCCTGAAGAATATATCCATCATGGATTCTCGAAATTCATTTATGAGATCAAAACTGAACCCATCGACACTGACACCTATGTAAATGACATGTTAAAAGTCATATCCAACAGACACCGAAAACTATAAAACACACAGTAAATGTCATATCTTATGTGACAAAGTGCTCTATATCTTCCATCAAATTGAACGATTATTTAGGTGCATTGAAGTTATTGACATTGACTCCCAGCTGGTTTTTGATAATATAGTTTTCCAAAAAAGTAGGGGATATTCAGAAACAATACAATTGCCTACACATGAACATAAACAGTTCATATGGACGGCTTATCTGAAAGTGAAAATGGACGTTTTTGATTTTTGTCTTAATAATGAGTAATTGCTCCAAAAATCCTCAGACATTCAGCAATTCGTCGTAGCATGCCCCTAATCAACCGTCCAATCACGATTTGGGGCAATCTGACCCACTCCTCTTGAAGTGCCACAGCCAATTCTTGCAGTGTTGTCGGTGGACGTTTGCCATTGGGGAAAACATTTCATAGAACAACATACTCACAACAGAATAATAGTGACAAACATTTTTTCAAACATGACAAGCAGACATGGTTATTTTATACTATAGTTTTGTGTGAGGTATGCAATTTAGGCTCACGGATTCACGCAAATACATAGTATTTGGGATCTATTCTGGCATTGTTTGTTTACCTCATTAATTCATTGAGTCGCCGATGCATAATTTTGAGACCGACTGCAGTGACTGCACTTATTTTGAGACCGACTATTTTTCTCCCTGGGGGAAATTTTGTTCATAGACCAACATACTCACAAAAGAATAAGAATGAAACACAACATTTTTTCAAACATGATAAGTTGACAAGGTTATTTTATACTAAAGTTTTGCGTGAGTAGCGTAACGTATCCAGTGAGCACTTATTTTGATACCGACTGCTCTTATTTTGCGACTCGTGGGTTTTCTCCGGGTCCTCCGGTTTCCTCCCACTGCTAAAGACCCCTACGCGCAAGCGAATTATGTAAATAAAATTAAACCATATGTTAGTCTCGAAATGACCTAGTTTGTGTCGAGTGGACGTTAAACCCCATTTCTCTCTGTCTCTCTTATTTTGCGACCGACTGCACTGATTTTGCGACCGACTATTTTTCTTCCTGGGGGGGTGTACCACCCCCCTACATTTACGCCCCTGCGAACACGTCTCCCGATCAAATTAAACGTAACACACTAAAGCAAAGATACGCTAAACAACAAATCTTATGCAAGAACCGATAGGAAAGCAAACATGGATAGGATAAACCAGCACGCGGAAGATTTCAATCAACCCTTCCTTGAAGTGTAAAATTTCACAATGAACCCCTCCCACGTGTATTGCGCTATTGCGTTTCGCGTGTGCAGCTGGGGCGCTAAGTTCTTCATCTGTGAACATACTCCCAAAGCACGTAGAGTGTACATGACTATTTATCTTATGATAACCTGCATAAGTATTTGCATTTCAATATACCCAACTTTTTTTTGAAGATAATATAAGATTTCAGCAGACTTTTCAACTCTGTATATACTTCTGCTAATCATGAACTGGCTGTGTTGTAATTAAACATACATACATACATACATACATACATACATGTACATATGATATAGCATAGATATTTTTGTTGTTCAAAATATTATTTTTTAAATTTAACATGACAGTAGCAAATCTCTCTCGTCGTCATCGTTATCTTACAACTTGACCACAGTTCAGTATGTCACATTATTTTACATAATATAGTATACGTGTATCACTTAGGGTACACAATTTATTAAATAATACCCATGAAATGTTAACTTAACCTATTAGGATGTTTAAATGGTTTTGCGGCTATCTCTTATTCAAAGGGTTAATCTTTGTAAATGTATCTATAATCCCCTTAACATGTTTAATTTAGTTCCAAGTAAACTTCTGAACTGATGATAAGGTTTGCTTTATATACGACAAAAGACAGTCGGTCAGTATTCTTACTGTGCCAGTCTTTAATAAACGTTTGAACCTTCATCAGCGTATATAATTTATTTGGAACTCTATATTATTTTTAGATCCCCCAGAATATACTGTGAGAACGTGAAAGATCCCCAAACTAATAGTACACTGAGCTACACCCCAAAGTCATTACTTATACCAATTATTTAGCAAACGGATCCACGTTCTCACATACATACATACATACATACATACATACATACTCACTTCGATTTTATTTATATACGACGTAGATAAAGATTATGAAGTTCACTAAGATAGGCACACAGTTTCCATATTAATACATTCTGTCTGCACTGTCTGCAAGTGACCTATCAAGTAAAACGCGCTTCGCCAATTAGTAAGGTGCTAGGTTCAGGTTGTTTCGAAAATCGCGTACAAATGTTCTACCATGCTAGATGAGTGGACAACGGTGCCCGATACTCTGAACCTTGATTCTTAAGTTGCGTCCCATGGGAGAGGGGGGGGGGCGGCAAAACGTCTAAATTTCGAGTTTAATTCGAGTTTGGTGTACAATGATCAACTATCGTGCATAAGTCGACCAACCTCAGATGTCGCCAAAACAAAATGCTTAAGAAGACCTCCGACCCTTGCTTCCTTCCTTTACCCTCCTGAGAGATGAGTAAATTCGAATTCCGCATACATCATTAATTTTTTCGTTAAAAGTTTCACTGTTGGTCCACTAGAACGTAACACTAACTTAAGAAAGCGAAATCGCCTTCTATCTCAGATAAGAACGACAACGGGTTTAACGTCCACTCGACACAAACTAGGTCATTTCGGGACTAACATATGACTTAATTTTTATTTTAATAATTCGCTTGCGCGTAGGGGTCTTTAGCAGTGGGAGGAAACAGGAGGACCTCCGACCCTTCCTTCCTTCCTTTACCCTCCTGAGAGATGAGTAAATTCGAATTCCGCATACATCATTAATTTTTCGTTAAAAGTTTCACTGTCGGTCCACTAGAACGTAACACTAACTTAAGAAAGCGAAATCGCCTTCTATCTCAGATAAGAACGATAAAACGGTGGGGTTGGGCATGGGTAAAATGACGATCAACTTTCGTGCAAACGTCGACCAGAGAGAGAGAGAGAGAGAGAGAGAGAGAGATGGGGTTTAACCTCCACTCGACACAAACTAGGTCATTTCGGGACTAACATATGACTTAATTTTTATTTCAATAATTCGCTTGCGCGTAGGGATCTTTAGCAGTGGGAGGAAACAGGAGGACCCGGAGAAAACACGAACTAACAATAAATTGGATAAAATGGAAACAATTTTTCTTTTAACTGTAAAATAATATACGAATTATCATTTTATAAGGCGTAATTTTACTGATAACTAAATTAATCAAGTAATGCAGAAATTTGCAACACGTTTTAACATCCTATCTTTAGCCTGGACTGCACAGGAGTGCGGTAGTTTCTGTGGTCCCTAAACTAGTTGATGTTCTTGCGTAGTTTTGGATCTCCTTTTAGTCGGGGGGGGGGGGGGCGAATGGGTTGCACATGCGCGCTGTATCATTAAGTCAACTCGCGTGGTTTATATTCCCCGGTTGTACGTGACAAGAAGTGGGTTTCCTCCGGCTTCCTCCCACTGCTAAAGACCCCTACGCGCAAGCGAATTGTTGAAATAAAATTGAACCATGTGTTAGTCCCGAAATGACCTAGTTTGTGTCGAGTGAACGTTAAACCCCATCTCTCTCTCTCTCTCTCTCTCTCTCTTCGTCATGAATTGGCGTCGTTTTTGTTTAAGTGGTTGATGCTATTGAATCACGTCAAATGTGTGCATAAGCTTGAAACAACATGACATACTCTAGAAAATAATATTTACAGTCAGTTTTTCAAAAGAATGTTGACGCCTGATTGAAGAATATATCCATCATGGATTCTCGAAATTCATTTATGAGATCAAAACTGAACCCATCGACACTGACACCTATGTAAATGACATGTTAAAAGTCATATCCAACAGACACCGAAAACTATAAAACACACAGTAAATGTCATATCTTATGTGACAAAGTGCTCTATATCTTCCATCAAATTGAACGATTATTTAGGTGCATTGAAGTTATTGACATTGACTCCCAGCTGGTTTTTGATAATATAGTTTTCCAAAAAAGTAGGGGATATTCAGAAACAATACAATTGCCTACACATGAACATAAACAGTTCATATGGACGGCTTATCTGAAAGTGAAAATGGACGTTTTTGATTTTTGTCTTAATAATGAGTAATTGCTCCAAAAATCCTTAGACATTCAGCAATTTGTCGTAGCATGCCCCTAATCAACCGTCCAATCACGATTTGGGGCAATCTGACCCACTCCTCTTGAAGTGCCACGGCCAATTCTTGCAGTGTTGTCGGTGGACGTTTGCCATTGGGGAAAACATTTCATAGAACAACATACTCACAACAGAATAATAGTGACAAACATTTTTTCAAACATGACAAGCAGACATGGTTATTTTATACTATAGTTTTGTGTGAGGTATGCAATTTAGGCTCACGGATTCACGCAAATACATAGTATTTGGGATCTATTCTGGCATTGTTTGTTTACCTCATTAATTCATTGAGTCGCCGATGCATAATTTTGAGACCGACTGCAGTGACTGCACTTATTTTGAGACCGACTATTTTTCTCCCTGGGGGAAATTTTGTTCATAGACCAACATACTCACAAAAGAATAAGAATGAAACACAACATTTTTTCGAACATGATAAGTTGACAAGGTTATTTTATACTAAAGTTTTGCGTGAGTAGCGTAACGTATCCAGTGAGCACTTATTTTGATACCGACTGCTCTTATTTTGCGACTCGTGGGTTTTCTCCGGGTCCTCCGGTTTCCTCCCACTGCTAAAGACCCCTACGCGCAAGCGAATTATGTAAATAAAATTAAACCATATGTTAGTCCCGAAATGACCTAGTTTGTGTCGAGTGGACGTTAAACCCCATTTCTCTCTCTCTCTCTCTTATTTTGCGACCGACTGCACTGATTTTGCGACCGACTATTTTTCTTCCTGGGGGGGTGTACCACCCCCCTACATTTACGCCCCTGCGAACACGTCTCCCGATCAAATTAAACGTAACACACTAAAGCAAAGATACGCTAAACAACAAATCTTATGCAAGAACCGATAGGAAAGCAAACATGGATAGGATAAACCAGCACGCGGAAGATTTCAATCAACCCTTCCTTGAAGTGTAAAATTTCACAATGAACCCCTCCCACGTGTATGGCGCTATTGCGTTTCGCGTGTGCAGCTGGGGCGCTAAGTTCTTCATCTGTGAACATACTCTCAAAGCACGTAGAGTGTACATGACTATTTATCTTATGATAACCTGCATAAGTATTTGCATTTCAATATACCCAACTTTTTTTTGAAGATAATATAAGATTTCAGCAGACTTTTCAACTCTGTATATACTTCTGCTAATCATGAACTGGCTGTGTTGTAATTAAACATACATACATACATACATACATACATATGATATAGCATAGATATTTTTGTTGTTCAAAATATTATTTTTTAAATTTAACATGACAGTAGCAAATCTCTCTCGTCGTCATCGTTATCTTACAACTTGACCACAGTTCAGTATGTCACATTATTTTACATAATATAGTATACGTGTATCACTTAGGGTACACAATTTATTAAATAATACCCATGAAATGTTAACTTAACCTATTAGGATGTTTAAATGGTTTTGCGACTATCTCTTATTCAAAGGGTTAATCTTTGTAAATGTATCTATAATCCCCTTAACATGTTTAATTTAGTTCCAAGTAAACTTCTGAACTGATGATAAGGTTTGCTTTATATACGACAAAAGACAGTCGGTCAGTATTCTTACTGTGCCAGTCTTTAATAAACGTTTGAACCTTCATCAGCGTATTTAATTTATTTGGAACTCTATATTATTTTTAGATCCCCCAGAATATACTGTGAGAACGTGAAAGATCCCCAAACTAATAGTACACTGAGCTACACCCCAAAGTCATTACTAATACCAATTATTTAGCAAACGGATCCACGTTCTCACATACATACATACATACTCACTTCGATTTTATTTATATACGACGTAGATAAAGATTATGAAGTTCACTAAGATAGGCACACAGTTTCCATATTAGTACATTCTGTCTGCACTGTCTGCAAGTGACCAATCAAGTAAAACGCACTTCGCCGATTAGTAAGGTGCTAGGTTCAGGTTGTTTCGAAAATCGCGTACAAATGTTCTACCATGCTAGATGAGTGGACAACGGTGCCCGATACTCTGAACCTTGATTCTTAAGTTGCGTCCCATGGGAGAGGGGGGCGGCAAAACGTCTAAATTTCGAGTTTAATTCGAATTTGGTGTACAATGATCAACTTTCGTGCATAAGTCGACCAACCTCAGATGTCGCCAAAACAAAATGCTTAAGAAGACCTCCGACCCTTGCTTCCTTCCTTTACCCTCCTGAGAGATGAGTAAATTCGAATTCCGCATACATCATTAATTTTTTCGTTAAAAGTTTCACTGTTGGTCCACTAGAACGTAACACTAACTTAAGAAAGCGAAATCGCCTTCTATCTCAGATAAGAACGACAACGGGTTTAACGTCCACTCGACACAAACTAGGTCATTTCGGGACTAACATATGACTTAATTTTTATTTTAATAATTCGCTTGCGCGTAGGGGTCTTTAGCAGTGGGAGGAAACAGAAGGACCTCCGACCCTTCCTTCCTTCCTTTACCCTCCTGAGAGATGAGTAAATTCGAATTCCGCATACATCATTAATTTTTCGTTAAAAGTTTCACTGTCGGTCCACTAGAACGTAACACTAACTTAAGAAAGCGAAATCGCCTTCTATCTCAGATAAGAACGACAAAACGGTGTGGTTGGGCATGGGTAAAATGACAATCAACTTTCGTGCAAACGTCGACCAGAGAGAGAGAGAGAGAGAGAGAGAGAGAGAGAGAGAGATGGGGTTTAACCTCCACTCGACACAAACTAGGTCATTTCGGGACTAACATATGACTTAATTTTTATTTCAATAATTCGCTTGCGCGTAGGGGTCTTTAGCAGTGGGAGGAAACAGGAGGACCCGGAGAAAACCCACGAGGTTGGACACGTACAACCGGGGATTCGAAACCACGCCAGTTGACAAACGTCGACCAACCTCAGGTGTCATCAAAAACACTGCTTAAGAAGACCCCCCGACTCTTCCTTCCTTCCTTAATTAAGAACACCCTATTTACCTCCATGAGAGTTGAGTTTCGCGTACAACATTAATTTTTTCGTTACAAGTTTCACTATTGGTCTACTGGAACATAACACTAACTTAAAGTTACAATTTCATAATTTCTAAGAAAGTCAAAACATAATTATTTCTATGTCTTTTGCTCAGTAGGTTGTCAACTCACTATTATACGATCATAGGTGTCATTCTCACGTTTAAAATTCATTTACACCCGAAATAATAACACAATTACATCCCAATTACCTCCCTTGTTTTATATTCTCCACCATAGAGTAGCTTTTTTTCAAACGTTTGAATTTGAAGAGGAAAATGATATTTTTGCCAATTTCTCAACTGGCAATAGTGAATTATAGAATTAATAGGATTATTCTTTAACAAGGTAGGACTGTTTATAGATAACATCTATTTTAAGGCTTTATTTTAATAAATTTTAAAAATATAACTTAAAAATATGAAATTGCAACTTTAAGAACGCGAAATTCCCGTGTATCCCGGAGCCCCTGGGTGAAATGACCAAAAATGACGATTTAATTCGATTTTCGCTTACGACGATCAACTTTCGTGCATACGGCGATCAACCTCAGATGTCACCAAAACACATCTTAAGAAGACACCCGATCCTTCCTTCCTCCTTTAGACTATAACACTAACTGAAAAACGGCGAAATTCCCTTCTATCTCGGATAAGAACAAGAAGGGGGTGGAGGGCAAGCTGACGATTTGAGACATGAGGTGAGTTAATTCGAATTCCGCATACAACATTAACTTTCGTTAAAAGTTTCACTACTGGGGTCCACTAACTATAACACTAACTAAAGAACGCTTACGTCAAAAACTCTACTTAGGAAGATTACCGACCCATCCTTCAGGGATGAGTTCATTCAAATTCTGCATACGATATTATTTTTTTCGTTAAACGTTTCACTATTAGTCTAATAGAACATAACAGTTTGTGAGGTTTGACTTTCCATTCCATTAGCATTTACTAACTCCTTTGAGGAATGTGGTTTCTATGTTTTAAATAACCTTCTAATTTTGTGGGAGATGATGCCGCGGAATGGTATAAAGACTCGTATTGGGGGGTGTATCATTCTTTGTTTTATCAAGTTTTGGAAGGTTGTATAATGTGGCGTTGATGAACGTGTTTACCATAATATGTTCTGAATAGCCGTTGTGTTGGATGAAGACGTCTTGAAGGTGATGTACTTACAGGTTGAGGGATTCGGGGTCACAAATGGTTTTGGCTCTTTAGTTAAGGTGGTGATAATGCCCGCTTTTTATGCATTTGGGTGATTAGATTTGTGGTCCATTTGTGTTGGTTTTCTGTACAATGAGGTGGTGACATTGGAGTTCTTTCTTCTTACCATTTATATTAAGAAATGGGGGACTGCTGTTGGTTTAATTCTTCATTGTGAACTTCATTCTTTGATGTTGGTTATTCCAGTGATTCATGGGGACGACAGTATCATCATCTTTTTTTAACATGGCGAAGGTGTTATCCATCTTTCTGAATCCGAAAATAGGTTGAAAAGGAGTGGTTGGAGTGACTTCTTCTGGTGACATGATGTAAATTTCAGAAATCAGCGGGGATACAGGACTTCCCATCGGTAAACCATGGATCTGTCCATAATAGTTTTTCCCCATGTGAAATTGTGGATTTCAGGCATTGCTTGACCAAGGGAATAATGGTATCAACCTGTAGTGATGTTACCAGTGATGTAGAAAGTTGTCGAATACGGGTTTCAAGAACTCTCAAATCAAAGTTTCTTCTCTTTGCACATTAGTGAGTAGATCGACAACACAGTACGAGAGCAGTTCATTGGAGTCCTTGGAGTCCATCTGGAAGATCTTGGAATATCATGAGTATGACGAATCCTACAAATTGTATTTTAGTAAAACAGAATGGACGTCAGGAGCTTTTAGGGTCATCAACTAAAACAGCTCCATTCTCCACTACGGCCAACTATATTAAAGTAGGGTAAAGTAGGTTTGAAGTAGGTTCACAATTGGCATAAACCCTACTGTGAACAACGGCCGTTTAATAAGCGCTATTTTGATAAATTTATTAGTAAAATAGTGAACGCTGACCGCGTTAGAGGAGGGACCGTTGATTAAAGAGATGAAACAATAGATTTTCTACGGGGCTAATTTATCGTGACCGCTTACAGAGAGATGTCGCTGAATAAGAGTGGCTGCTCGTACATATTCTACTGTGGTTGCTAGTCCAACCCTAGCAGTTGTTTCTAGTTTACCCTATTATGGTAAACTGCAATAAACACTATACGGTCAAGTAGGGCCAATTACGGTGAACGAGGTCCAACGGCCACAGTAGGCTCTTGCCATCCAAGACCACCGTTCGAACCTTCGGATTATTCAAGAAAAAATTCAGTAACACTCCAAAATATCTAGAGGTATCTTAAGATACCATCCCAATGTAAAAAAACTGAATCCGGTGATCTAATGATATAACTCTCAGTTAAAAATATAAGTAAAATCGGAGTATTTGAGAAAACAAAAACATTTAAAATCCAATTTCTGGTTAGTACGTTCATCGTGTTTAAACGAATCGTCAGGCCATTTTATTGCTTTAATGGAGTTTTTCTCAAATACTTCGATTTTATATATAAATATGCAAAAAAGTTTCTTTGAACTATCCAATCCTTGACATTACTGGTCTAACCTTTTCTTTTAAAACAAAGTGTCGCAGCCTTTGTGTACTTCTCATTTTTTTCTGGCGAGACAACTGATATGTAATTTGCATAATATTTTGTCATATGAACGCACGTTTTGTTTTGTATTTTCAAATAATATGTACTCTGTATGTGGGTTCTATGCTGCCTGGTTATGTGAGTGCTCTGAATTTTTGTACCCGTCCATAATTTTTGTACTTGTAATTTTATACTTTGTGTATTGTATGCACGTTTTGATTTGCATTTTCAAATAATATGTACCGAGTATTTGAGTTCTATGCTGTCTAGTTATGTGAGTGCTCAGAATTTGTGCTCGTCCATACCTTTACGTTTCGTACTTGTAATTTCATACTTTGAATATTGTATGCTGTCCGCAAAGGACGTTTCGATGCAATTCTATTCTATTCTATTCTATTCTATTCTATAGATGTTGAACATTTTGGGGCTAAACACGGTCAAATCATGGGTTTCTTGAAGTTCAAACTACGTTGAATTACGGTTAACTACGTCTAACTACATTTAATACGTTTAACTACGTAAGATGTGACCGTGAGATGTGACCGCGGCTTTAATAAGAGATCAGTGGGCTTCGATTTCTCAGATATCATTGTGTCACGTCTCACGACATATAGATCATTAAGCTGGTCAACCGACCCAGGCGATGGGGTTTTATGGAGAGACATTATTTAGAGTTCCTATAGGAAACTATAGGGACTATATGTAATATCATGGTTGTTGTAGCTTCTTATATTTCTGATAGGTAAACAATGATTTAGAACAACACGGTTTTAACGGATTGGATTAAAATTACACAACGTAAAGTCCAAGAAGGATCGCAAGATGACACAAATATTTTTATAAGCTGGTGACGCAGGGTAGTTTGACACGGAATAGGAGCACAATGAGCGTTTAAATTGTAACCGACCAGAAGAAGTCGGATTACATCGGTTATGCGCCAAAACTTTTTAATATTTTTACGGGGAATGTAAATGGGGGTGTGAGAGCATCCCCAGCACACCAACGTAGTGTTATGTGCAAAATTTGGGCGTGTCTCGCATGACAACCACTCGTTATAAACCAGCGACGCAGGATAGTTTGACAGAGAATAGTGCTGAAATGGGGTTTAAATGTTTAAATGGTACTAGTCCAGAAGATGTTAGATTTCATCGGTTCTGCACCAAATTTTTTAAATATTTTCTCTGTGAAAGAAAGCCGGGGTGAGAGAACATCCAATTTTGTTTTAGAATCTCAAAAACTACATTAAACACTTCTAAATTTACAACGAGTTCAACGAAAAAAATAAACCTACTCTCGATTGTCAAGTGCAGTTGCTCCGATACGTTACATTTTGTCCAAACTTTATCTAATTATACGATAATGCATTTAGACACCAAAGTATACATTAAAAACGTCTTAATCTGCGATGAAAAAGCGAGAATAAATTCATGTAAACACATTTATTGTGCATATATGTACATACAATACAATACCAGCGGCTGCCAGGCAGGATATGCCCACATTTTTCAAGAGATGGATAGAGGACAAGCTAAACAAAAAGCGATTTTTAGTAACATCAAGGGTCATTATTCATGAAGGTACAATCAGATGTGCGAATATCGACAGGAACCAAGATCTTTGGGTTATAAACATGTATTTCAAGTTTCATTAAAATCGGATCAAAATTGTGACCTCTAGAGGGTCCACAACCTTTGTCCTTTTCACGAAATTCACCATTATTAAGGTGTAACGGTGATATATTCAAACGGTTTTTTAAAGCGGAATAAAATTGTGAGCTCCATAGGGTCCAAATGCTAAAAAACGTGATTTTTCGTACAATCAGGGGCCATAATTCAGGAAGTTACAGTCAGATATGCGCGAATATCGAAAGGAACCAAGATCTTTGGGTTATAAAGTTACATTTCAAATTTCAACAAAATCAGATCAAAATTGTGACCTCTATAGGGTCCACAATCTAAAAACGCGATTTTTCGTACAATCGGGGGCCATAATCCATGAAGCTACGGTTCGAAACATGCCAATATGGAAAGGAATCGATATCTTAGGGAGATAAACCTATATTTCAAGTTTCGTTGAAATCGGATAACAATTGTGTCCTGTAAAGTGTCCACAAACAATTGTGGACGGACGGACGGACGGGCGGAAAGGGGTGAAGACAATATACGTCCACATTAAAATGTGGGCGTATAAAAATCATAGATCTTCTGATACCCATAAATTTACATAATTTGTTGAAACAATTATAAATGATGTAATTATTAAAATGACACTTTCTATAATAAACTACGGTATAGTTTCTGTTACTTTACGGAAATGGTAACATTGGAATATCACGGATGGTGTGGCATCAAGCACTGGTACCTAATTGGTTATTAAAATATGGGATAGATAAAGTTAATATGTGATACTTCCTAGAAATACAAATTAAATATTGTGTTAAAACAATTATAATAATCATTACGGCATTAATAACTAAATTTAATATATGACACCTTCTATAATTAATAACAGCTTATATGTTCTCCTAATTCACGGAAATAGGACATCGGAATATGATATGACAGGTATTGTGTTATCAAGCACCGGTATCTAATTGGTTATTAGAATATGTAACAGTTGATGTGATACTTTCTATAAAACACGGGGTAATATTTTAAAATATGCCATTAAATAAAACAATTCAATCTTTATCTATACCAATCAGGTGTTTGTATCATATACCTTATGGACGTAAGTACTAAGTAGATCGAAAATAAAATGATAAAAAAATATTTTCGATTATTGTTAGAGAAAACAGTATTTCCACACCACTCCCATACCACCCCAGAAAAACAACATCTTTTATTTTGAGCAAATATAAAATCCCTGAATACAACAGGGAACGATAATGGCATACAAATGAACAGGGAATGATAATGGTATACAAATGAACAGGGAATGATAATGGTATACAAATGCTGTACAATTATATTGTAAAGAATAATGATTCCCGGCTGATATTTTTAGAGTTTACTTAACCATACATAATGCAAAAGCTAAATCTGCCTATTGCAGGTCTTTCTTTACGCCTGAAATGTTACATAAACTAGTAATTAGACATTTATTAACAAGACCAAAATCAACTCTCGGTGCCATCGGATATCTCCGATATTAAGTAGATTAGAACTTTTCAGCCATACTTTGATTTAATTAAAAACTGGAGAAGCGAGACTTAGCATCGAACAACACCAGTACGATGGTTGCAATTAATGCACACATCTTGTCAAACCTTCAAAGGGTAAAATTTTCAATATATTCATTTTGCATTATTTATTTTCGAACTAATATATACTATTCAAAAAAAGTAGGGGATATTTGATTTTTAAGTGTTATTAAAGTCACCTAATGAAACTGACGAAGAAACAAATGACAAAATGAAATGAAGTTCACATTCATCGATTTATTCCAAATGATCGTTAGACTAAGTAAGGCACAGACTGACCATTATAAGGGTAAAATGATACCCGGGGTCAAACAGCAAAGTTACCACAGCATCACAACCAAGTCAGTAACGGGTAAATCCTCCTCTGTTTGCCAAACAAGCATTGATCCGACGTGGCATACTCCTAATGAGACGTCTAAGGTCATTTTGGTCCAGATTGTCCCATTCCTGTTGCAACGCAGCAGCAAGTTCTTGGACATTGGCAGGACGTTGTTGACGTTGACGTAACCTCTGTCCAAGCATGTCCCAGACATGCTCGATGGGGGAGAGGTCGGGACTCAGTGCTGGCCAAGGTAATGTGGTGATGTTCTGTTGTTGGAGGTAACCTGTAACGATCCTGGCCCTGTGACATCTTGCGTTGTCATCCTGGAAGATGAAACGGCGGCCATGACGTCGTGCGAACGGCACAACATGGACTGCCAAGATGTTGTCCCGGTAGTACTGGCCCGTAACACGCCCTGCAACAACATGTAAAGCCGTTCTTCCAGCAACAGTGATGCCTCCCCACACCATAACAGAACCACCCCCAAATCGATCATGTCTGATGACGTTAACGTCTTGGAAGCGCTCGTTTCGACGACGCCACACCCTCCTACGTCTGTCCAAAAAATCAACAGTGAACCTTGACTCATCTGAAAACATCACATTGCTCCAGCGTCGATTATCCCAGTGTTGACGATCCCTACACCAACGACGTCTTGCCTGAATGTGATGATCTCTCAAACAAGGGATCACGCGAGGACGTCGGGCGCGAAGGTGACCCCTATGCAGTCGATTCCGAATCGTCTGGCCACTCACTCTCACACCAGTGTCTGTTTGAAGACGAGCGCTGATCTGATTTGCTGTGATGACACGATTTCTCAAGGCCAAGGTACGGATAAATCGATCCTGGGCTTGAGTTGTCGCCCTTGGTCGACCTGAGCGTGGTCTGTCCTGTACAGATTGTGTATCACGGTATCTGGACCATAGCCTGCTTATGACAGACTGAGAAACATTCATCGTCCGCGCCACAACCGCCTGTGTTGTGCCGATCTGTAGCATGCCAAGGGCACGTAACCTTTCATTTTGGGTAAGCCGACGCATATCAAAATTTGTTTTCTGGTCACTAAAACAATTAAACTGATGTTTCCACCCTGGAATTCAATGCCACAATGACTGTAACATTCAAAGTCAGAGTCGTGCAAATCTTGGGTTGGACCCCCATGATGATCCCAAGCATCACCTGCATTCCATGCGGTAGCTATTGGTGCGTTTGGGCGTCACATGTAACTGGAAATGTTTCTTCTGTTAGGTTCTATAGTGACTTTTTTCGTAGTCATTTGCATATTTTAGTATTATGCCCCCAAAATCAAATATCCCCTACTTTTTTTGAATAGTATAGCAAGAATTTCTAGTTCTTTATCTAAATCATACATAATGTATCTTTAATTAACAAAAGATTTATATTGGATTAAGTAGAGCGTGGATTAAAGACACAGCGTTTTCCTTCAAGGGGGGTTGGATGGCCGAATGGTTAGCAAGTGCGTGCTGTATCTGATCATAATCTCTGTCATTGAGTCAACTAGTGTGGTTTCGATTCCCCGGATGTCCGTGACAAGGAGTAGCGTCGCCTGTCCAACGGCGTGGGTTTTCTCTCACTGCTAAAGACCCCTACGCGCAAGCGAATTATTGAAATAAAATTGAACCATGTGTTAGTCCCGAAATGACCTAGTTTGTGTCGAGTGGACGTTAACCCCCCCCTCTCTCTCTCTCTCTCTCCTCTCTCCTCTCTCTCTCTCTCTCTCTCTCTCTCTCGGTTTCCTTCCGTATATTTGAAATTAAGATGCACATGAACAAGCACTTCGTTGTTTTATTCATGTTTTAACACGCCTGTCACAAATTCAATATGCCATGAACTTGTTCATTTGTGCTTGACATTTAGTCAGGTATAACTAACCTCACTATTAGTAGTCCTGCACACAAATTAATGTTTTATAAGCACTTTTGAGAAGACTAAAAGTCATCGATTATATGAACGCACAGAAAATCTATAACGCTTAAATGGCCAAAAAAAAATCTAGATGCTTTATACAAGTCATTACAAAATAATTAAATATTAAAAAATTTAAAGTTTAATTGGGAAATGGCTGACCCCTATCGTCATAGAGAGAAAAATGGGTTCTAACGTTCACTCGCCACAGCCTAGTTCATTTCGGGACTAACATATGATTCAATTTTAATTCAATAATTCGCTTGAGCGCAGGGGGTCTTTAGTAGCGGGACCATTTGGCCACCCCATCCCAACCATGTTAAATCACTAGAATATTAAATCATTCCTCCATTACACGGGCAGGGGTTGGTTTAATGGATCCAGAAACTCAGCAAGTCATATTGTTTGCAATTCTCTTACGATAACACTCAATGAATAATTGTTTGCCTGTACAGGAGCCATTGTAACGACGGAAGTTGCTATTCAGAAGCAGGTTGTGGATCATATTTCCTGCTCACTGTAAAACAGTTAATTGAGGACTCCTTTTGCATCAAATATTTATAAGATTAAGATGAAAATCATAACATTTTCCCGAAGAAAGTTGGCTGTAATATCGCAAACCCAACGAATTAGATCTAGAAAGCCCCATTTAGTAATCCCAGTTGAGTATAATGACGACGTCCGCCCAGGTATATTCATTGTGGGTACACGACATGGTGACTTAGATTTGTATGACGAGTTTGTCATTAAACTTGACAAGAATTTCATTGACCACGAGTTCTTTTCGCAAGCAACGCTGAAAAGATTAATTATGATCTTTTGTCTTACAGTTGAGCGTATTTTTCAACATTTTTTCGTGGTCATAAATCGATGCATCTTCTTCTGTTAGTGTTTAACGCCTGCTTATTATGTTAGCGCACGCGCAGGGGTCTTCATTCCTGTGGAAGAAAACCTGAGTATACCCGAAGTAAACCCACGAGAGGCGCCCCCATCTCGAGCCATATAAAGGCTACGCTCACACCAGAGATCGAAACCACCACCGCCGCAAACCAGAGTTAGAGTTCGAAGCGCGAAACTCTAGACCACCAGACTATCCCAACCGCCCGCATAGACTGATCATGGGTGAGAGTAATACGTGAAATCTCATTATTTACCTTGTGGGGTTTGGGAAGTATTTGGGGTTTTTTCACAGCAGTATGTCACGGTGGTATCTGAATCTGATCAATATTCGGCATTGATAACCCCATCCACTATTCTCTCAATACCTCACTGATGATATAACTTTTTGAGTTCACAACTCCGTCTACGCCTCACTGACAATATCATCCGACTGGCATTGACTGAATAATAGGCTAGGGCTGGCGAAGGTAGGCTCCACTGTCACCACGACTCTTCTACTTCTACTAGGCTTAACTGTACCTTCGGAGAAGGCCAGTGGTTTTTCCTTTTGGATATATATACTTGAGACAATGAAAAATATATAATATAATTCAGAGCCCCCAAAAGGATGCTGCTGCTAAAACAAAAATTTAGAAAAAGGCTGAACAATATTGACAATGAATTTTTGAGGAAGGTGTTGAAGATCAATAATTGGTTTTCGCGCGTTAAATCACAACAGTGAACTAATATTGAATTCCGTCTTTGGTTTATTTTATAGCCAAATCGGATTAATAGGAAACAAGCTGTGCTATTTCTTATTGATTTCCATACCAGCTTAATTTTTATTCAAAACATATAAGCTGTAATAATGTTATGCCAACCAGTCGTGTAGAGGGAATAGTAAACAGAGAAAAGAAAAACATTACAAAAGAAGACGATACGATTTTTGTGCCGCTACTGAATAGAAATGAAGTTTAGATGATTCAGAGTGATGGACATGCTTATTTTATTGTTTTTGTTGATCAGTTCCTTGATTGGCCCCAGACCGGAAGTACCGCATGACATTTATTGTCAATATGATAGTAATATTACAAATACATAACCCAATAAATAAGTTTAGTGAATTCATGGCCGTCTTAACACATGGGCATTCGGGGCATAGCGATCCCATGCTAGTACATATATGTATATTGTGACTTGTCAATAAATATAATTTTGTGTTTTTCAAGGCTCATGTTAAATTCTTCAAATCTTTGCTCTGATCTACAGCATGTTTTTTTTTTTAATGTTTAAACTGCACTGATTTTGTTGGAGGTACTGCTTTACCGCTGAGATAACCCTGAGTGAATTAATGTGTAACCAGTGTTACCGAACTAACAATATAAGATGTTATGGCATTGATAGGTATGTTTTACTGCTGATTTTGATCAATTCGTGCGCTTTACTTATATATTCATGCATGAATTGAGCAAAATCACCAATAAAACACAATAAAACACTACTGTATTAATTCCCTCGGGCCTGTCTCAAAAGCAAAGCAGTACCTCCAACAAAATTAGTATTTAAACATTTAAAAAACATGCTGTAGAACAAAATGTATAATGTTCTTCAAAATACTAATGTCGATAGTACTTTAGGCTATATATTTTGATTGAAAGCCCTGATGCGCTATATGCATTTTTCGTTAAAATATCAAATTTCTCACGACTTAATCCATGTTCTCGGATTGATCGTTTAAAGGGTGTATAGCTCTGTTTTTAAGATCCTTAAATTAGAAAATAGGTCTAAAATCACATATTTATAAGTGTATATAATGTGATGAACATTCAGGTTTTTTTTTTAAAAAATTGCAATTGCGATTCAATTATAGATCTGGCACCTTTAGCATTTGATTAAGAAAACAAAATCAAAACGCTAAATAATGTCTTAGATTCAATCAGAGTTAAAACAAAAAGTTCTATCAATACATTTTCGCTGATATTCCTATTAGAGATTCATCTCTCGCAATATTGTAGTTTGAAAATTATTCTCAGGGCCGTAACTAGCTCAGAGCAACAAGGGGGGCGGAAAGTGTTCTCGGGGGTGTTGTAATATCGACGGACAATGTATATCTATTTTTTTTATGGTCGAAAATTTTTTCACAGGGGGAGGGCGAAACTTTTTGCAATATTGTAGTTTGAAAATTATTCTCAGGGCCTTAACTAGCTCAGAGCAACAAGGGGGGCGGAAAGTGTTCTCGGGGGTGTTGTAATATTGACGGACAATGTATATCTATTTTTTTTATGGTCGAAATTTTTTTTGCAGGGGGGGGGGGGGCTCCTGCGCCCACCCCCACCCCCACCCCACCCCCCCTAGTTACGGGCCTGGTTATTCTATGGCGCTAATTTTTATAAATATTAGTATCTAAATACACCCAATTAAAATAAGTGATATAATATAACCTTAAACTATGGTGGCTGATTGGTATCATGTCGTAATGTCGTGATGTCGCCTTTCATAACGCGACAACCCGACAACCCGACATCACGACATTTCTACCCGACAACACGACAACCCGACATCACGACATTTCTACCCGACATCACGACATTTTTACCCGACATTACGACACTAAAAATGTTTTCTTGAAAAAAAATAGAAATCTGAAAAGAGCTCAGAATTGTGAGATCTTGTGAGATCGGTCATTAGCCGAGGAGTTGTTGAAAATGGGGTGGGGGTAGGGGTATGGCCTTGTCGGGGAAGGCTATGGTCTTGTCGGGAATGAATGCTCAGTTTGTCGGGAAGCGTCGCGCCGTCTGTCGGGTTTTGAATATTTTTAATAATATGGAAGCGGAAAAAAAGCAGTCCAGTCAATGATGAACACGTACGCCATCTGAATAGAACTAGCACGTACACATGGCCTTTCTCAGTTCTTGACTGTGTTCCTGTATACTGGCATCCAACTCCATGCACCGGACGAGCCCAGTGATAGAAGTGATCTGTAAAGCAGTATAAACTCTCTGTTTATGCCTTCCCTGATACAAAAATGTGAAGTCTCATGATATGAAAAATGTGGCAAAAGTTCTTTGTTTTCGTAGTAATAGAGCTTGTATTTTAAAGATGACTTTTACCAGTTTTTATGCTGCAACTGACATAATTTACTACCCACTCCAAATTTCTAGAAAGTTTTCGAAATGCCTGGAAATCGCGTCTACGGCCGTCTGGTTTTCAAAATTTTATGGGGGAGGCCCCCCAGACCCCACATCGGACGCTTAGCGCCTCCGGCGCTCGCGGGCGGACTCTAAAGAAATATATTTGTCGGGAAAATATGCTGGCCCCCCCAAACAAGTTCGGCCACGTACGCCTATGACACTCACAGTGCAGTTTGAGTTGCATTCGTATCCATTTGTATACGTCCACATTCATAATGTGAACCGTCTTCATTAGCTCAGTCGGAGCAGAACAGTAGGACGTTAAACCCCATTTCATTTCATAATGTGAACATATTATGAAGCCGCCCTTGTCTGTGTGTCTGTCATTGAGTCAAGTGGTGTGGTTTCCAGCCCAAGCTTGTACATGACAAAGAGTAGGGTCGTCTGTCTAACCTCGTGGGTTTTCCCCGGGTCCCCCGGTTTCCTCCGACTGCTGAAGTCCCCTACGCGCGAGCGAATTATTGAAATAAAATTGAACCATATGTTAGTCCCGAAATCACCTAGTTTGTGTCGAGTGGGCGTTAAACCTCAATTCTCTCTCTCTCTCTCTCTCTCTCTCTCTCTCTCTCTCTCTCTCTCTCTCTCTCTCTCATGATCAAACTCAGAATTAGCTAGAATCAAGGTTATTGTGTCCCAAAACATCGACCAATCAAATTGCTTATCTCTGCTTAGCCTTAGGGAAATCATAAATAAACAACAAGATTATGAACATGTTAACGATTGTATACAGAGTCAGTTAAAAGCCTGATTAAATAAATGTGTTTTAAGTTGTTTTTTAAACGAATATAGAGATGTACAACATGGTCAAGACATAACGCGACAACCCGACATCACGACAACCCGACAACCCAACATCACGACAACCCGACATCACGACAACCCGACAACCCGACACCACGACATTTTTACCCGACATCACGACATTTTTACCCGACATTACGACATTTTTAGTGTCGTAATGTCGGGTAAAAATGTCGTGATGTCGGGTAAAAATGTCGTGGTGTCGGGTTGTCGTAATGTCGGGTAGAAATGTCGTGATGTTGGGTTGTCGGGTTGTCGCGTTATGAAAGGCGACATCACGACATTACGACATGATACCAATCAGCCACCATATTAAACACCCAAATCGCGGGTGAAATAAAGAATACTCGATCTTTAATTACTAGCACTGTATATAATTCAGTTCACAGCTAATCTCATGCATCTTGATATAGGCAAAACGTGACACCCCGTTCTGCTGTGCCCTCTAACATTTCATGCGTGCGTGTTATATAAATTTACTACTTCATTTAAAATCATGTTGTTGACACACCAGGACGATTGTGATATTTGATTAAGTTATGGGTATTGCACACATGGGCGTACGGGCTCAATGGATGTTACAAGGGCAGAACCACACTGATCAGCAGTGAATTTTCGCTAGGCCGCTATGATCAGCAGTGAATTTTCGCTAGGCCTCTACAATCACTGATAAGGATGACATCGATGCGACTTAATGGGCTAGAAATATTAACTTTTTTCCTGCGACAAATTAAATTCTAAAACATTTTTTTTATGTATTAGAAAAATAAGTAAAGGCGTTTGACGTATTGTAGGTAAAAATTATTTCCCATGAGTAGAAGTCTCCATTCTGTCCGAACTAGAACGTCTTCACACTGATCCGCAGTGAATATTTGTTGGCCGCGACAATCACTGATAAGGATGACAATGATGCGGCTTAATGAGCTAGAAATATTAACTTTTTTCCTGCGACAAATTAAATACTAAAACATTTTTTGTATATATTGGAAAAATAAATAAAGGCGTTTGACGTATTTGTAGGTAAAAATTATTTCCTATTTAGTGTAAATGGGTATTAAAATGACTAAAATGCAGCATTCTCTCCGAAGCAGTGATGTCTTATGTAAACAATGCACGCGTCATTCAGCCAATGATTCACACCGCGTGCTGTGACAGCACGTGTTAAGGCAGTCATCTATGACAGAGGTATTATACGAGACTCGTAATTCTCTGTGAAACAGATTGGAACGTCTTATGTAAACAATGCACGCGCCATTGAGCCCATGATTGACGCCGCGTGATGAGACGTCACGTGTTAAAGGTAGTCATCTTTTACAGAGATATTAGAAGACTTTCATAATCCTCTGTGTCACAGATTGGGGCAGAACATGAAATGCCCGAAAAGATGTTCTCTGCGAGCTTACCATGTAGGAACCACATAATCAATTACATGAACAGTCCAAATAGTACGGTATATGTTCTTGCCTTCTTAGTCCATTCTACATTTTTTTTTTTTTTTGCTTTTTTTTTAAATTTTTATTTGTAATTTTTTTGTGGGATATGTTTTCTTTGTTCATTACAAATAGCCCTCGAAACTATACAGCACACGACATCGTGTACTGATTTTAAGATGTTCATTGTGTCTTAAATATTAGATATTGGGAGCCCATATATTCATAGTAAGATAAAACATCAATATTGATTGAAATGGACCAATATTGAATTCTAATTCGGGCTTTTAATTTCGAATAATATAGATAATATTTAGTAAGAGGTTTAGCTCCTTTAAAGACATATTTTTTTTAAAAAAGAAAGAAAAGGAATTCCTCTACCGTAGGCAAGTAATTTCTATTTTTATATCTTTGTATTTATTATACATGCATATGGATCATGGTTTTATAACGCTTTAAAATTTTTTAGTCGGGCTATGTCAAAATGAAAAAAAGCTGATTATTTTTAAGGTGAAAGAACTAGACAAAGACGTTATGGACGATTTTTTTAGTCGGGCTATGTCAAAATGAAAAAAAGCTGATTATTTTTAAGATGAAAGAACTAGACAAAGACGTTATGGACGAAACGTGTTTGTGGTACGAACTGGTTAAACTCGGAATACGCTGTGTTCTGATTGGTTATTGTGTGCATGCTTTTGATAATGCCATGAATTGTAATTACTTGAATAAAATCAGATTGTCCATCGAAGTCGTTGTTGTTAGTTGTTTCTCTCTCCCAGACTTCATATCGCATCGCAGGTTTTGTTCTTCACATTACAGGCCATGTTATGGTGAGCGAATATAAGATTTATGGGCGCAGCCTTTGCATCGTCACCATTGTTGGTAGCAGCGTGGTGGCTGCGATTATTCGTAATTCTGGTTTGTCGTGTATTGTTATGTACACTGTTGCATAAATGAGTTCAGAAGTGACACTTAGCCTATATGATAATGACTAATAACACGATATTGAATATTGAAACAGATTATAGTTCTGCTTTAAAAGTATTGTACGGTTTTTTGTATAAAATCGGAGCGGTAAGCACGTTAGACCAAGTTGGGTCATAAGATTGTTTTATTTAATAAATATATCATGATGAGCCTATATTGATAAGTATGCATAATATACCACAGCATATTAATAGAACATGGTGTCAGAAGTAAACTTTTACTTTTAGCTTTGATGTTTGAATGTTAAATTGTGTCAGAAACTGGGTTTGCTTATTAAATTGTTGCATCGGTAGAAGACAAGCTGAATAAAAATAGATGGCGAAATTAACCCAACCAGAAACATTTCGCTTTGATAAACCGACAGAGTGGCCTGAGTTACGACAACGATTTAAAAGATACAGACTAGCGTATAAATTACATAAAGAGGATGGCGATGTTCAGGTCAGTTGCTTAAACTCTTAAAAAAATATAGGGGATATTGAAATGCAAATACCTATGCCGGTTGCGATATGATAAATAGTCATGGACATTTGACATGCTTTGAGATTATGTTCACAGACGAAAAACTTTTTGCCAAAACAGAACCACTGAGCTGCACATGCGACACGCAGTAGCGCCATACACGTGGGAGGGGTTCATGAAAACTGCCGCGTGCTGGTTCTTGTTTGCTTTCCTATCGGTTCTTGCATAAGATTTACTGTTTAGCGTATCTTTGCTTTAGTGTGTTACGTTTAATATGACCGGGAGACGTGTTGGTCGACGTCAACCGACAACACTGCAAAAATTGGCCGTGGCACTTCAAGAGGAGTGGGTCAGATTGTCCCAAATCGTGATTGGACGGTTGATTAAGAGTATGCTACGACGAATTACTGAATGTCTGAGGATTGGTGGAGCAATCACTCATTATTAAGACAAAAATCAAAAACGTCCATTTTCACTTTTGACGGTCTATCTCTTTGCGAGTGAAATGGGACCGCCAGATAAGCCGCCCATATGAACTGTTCATGTTCATGTGTAGGCAATTGGCCTGTTATTAACATACACTGGTTACCTCTAAAAAAACAGCAATGCATTTCCGCAGTTTTGTATTGTTTCTGAATATCCCCTACTTTTTTGGAAGAGTATATATTCAATGGGGATGGTTGCTGAAAATAAATTCAATGGGAATGGATGCTGAAAATATATTCAAAACTTTTACATGATGAAGACACAAACACCATGGATTGTTCTGAAAGATATTGATGACTATTTTATTCCGAAACGGAATGCGATATTCGAACGATTGGTCATCCATCAATGAATCCCGAAATCCGGTGAAAATGTCGAATCGTTTTTGCGCCAATTATACGAGTTATTTTAGTGAAAAGGAGTAGAGAATTCGGGATCAACACGTAATAGAATTAGAAGACAATACTGTATCCATTAGAAATCGAATCAGAATTAACTTTAACATAATGCTGTGGATATTGCGCGAAATCATGAATTAGTGAAAAGCCAGAATAATTCGTTGCAGATAGAATTATCGGAAATGAAGAAAGCGCTCGGCGCTATAGGAGCAAACAAGGGACATTATCGAGAAAGTCGTTGGAGATCCCAAACAAATTATTAGGATAAATCTGGAAAACCGTGGAATTCATTTAATAAAGGATCAAGTAGCATAGAATACCAAAACAGATATAGCGGCGCTAATAAGTTTAATTCCAGATATCAGTATAGGCCTACAAATAATAGTAAATCTTTACATAGGAACTGTAGTCATTGTAATAGTCGCCATAGACCAAATGACGGATGTCCTGTTGACGGCGCCACGTGTAGGAAGTGTAATAAAGTTGGACTTTTTACTGTAAGATGTAAGTCAAAGTTTATTAAAGAAATTCAGATCAGCCCATTATGCAAGAGCTAAATCTGCCGATTGCAAGTCTTTATTTAGGCTTCAGATGTTATAGAAATTATTAATTAGACCTTTATTTACATGACAAGCCCAAAATCAACTCTGTAGACCCTCGGATGGCTTGGATACATCTTGGATTTAAACAGAAATGACCGACCAAGCTATCGTTTACCGTTAGTCACTGACGTCACTATCGGAAGCTTGTGATGAAAGGCCTGCCAAGCGAGGGTACTATAGCCATTGGGAATATTACATGATAATCGAGAATATGTGGGTGGAGTTATCATCTGCCAATTAAA
Organism: Patella vulgata; assembly: GCF_932274485.2. Taxonomy (NCBI): domain Eukaryota; kingdom Metazoa; phylum Mollusca; class Gastropoda; family Patellidae; genus Patella; species Patella vulgata. Next base: position 59,460,412 of record NC_065884.2, on the reverse strand, counting down.
CGATCGACAATTCTCGTAGGCGGTGCGGACACAGTTGATGCCCGTTTCTATTCCAAACTTCCAACAGTGACAACTTCATCTATTTTTGAATTATTATAGCAAGAATAGCCAACTCTTTATGACACTCTTAACTAATGTATCTTTAATCCGGAAAATGATGTTACAACTCTCAATCAAACTGGCAACAATGTTCAAGACAAGGTGGTAAACATGGAGGGTTGTCATGGACAAAATACTTAATGTATGTTTCGTGGTTCAATTGATGATATTAATCACGGTTCATGTGAATTTAAGCCAGTTTGGCAAGTACAATTAAAAGTTCATGGAAATAGTGTTAACTTCAAAATCGACCCAGGAGCTGATACATCAGTTTTATGCGAATCTACTTATAATGAACGCACTTCTACGCCACAATTGAGACCATCTAATATTCTGTTAAAGATACATTATGGGAGATAAGATAAAGAGATGGCAGTTCTCGCTATAAAAGTTAAAAGCTAGATAGAGTAAAGGTAATTTTGCATAGTCTCGGTTATCATTACTAAAATCATTAATATAAACACCATAGTCGCGATTATCCACTTTTTCTGATTTAATTATCTTTGGCCGTTAGCGGCATATAGGAATCTAATCCAGCCTACATCGAAGGCTAGCCTTGACATCGAGAGTTTATTATGGTCTGGATAAGTTAATTAATGTCTAATTGATAATTTAGATAACATTTCAGGCCTAAAGAAAGACTTGTAATAAGCAGATTTTGCTCTTGCATAATGCATGTTTAAGTAGCCCCTATTTGTTCTGTAAGGGATATTTTATTGTAGAAACTGAGTATAAAAATCAACGGTTTAGTTTTCCTGTTTATGTTGTGGCGGGACAGATAGCTCAAAACTTATTAGGTCGCGCTACGGCTGTTCAAATGGGACTTATTTATCGCATTGAAAATGTGAGTCTTGAAAGGAAAACTCGACTCCTTTTGCTGTATATTCCACGCGACGAATTGCAATATCGCTTCAGAGTAAAACAGAAGATGAAATCAGGAGGCTGGGAAACAATGATATCATTGAGTTGGTTCAACAACCATGTGATTGGTGCGCGCCGGTAATTCCTGTTCTAAAGAAATCCAGCGGGAAAGTTAGACTATGTGTAGACACGAGACAATTGAATAAAATGGACAAAATGCAAGGTATGTTTTGTCAACTTTTGAAGTCATTTTAAGTAAACTTTCTGGAGCCAAATTAATATCTTCTTTGGACGCCCCAAGCGGATGTCACCAAATGCCCCTAGATGTCGAAAACTTACCACGTTTATAACACCCATTGGAATTACTAATGCTCCTGAAATACTCACTCGGATAATGACCGATGTGTTATCAAATTTAAATAGAATAGTTATTTATATGGACGACATTTCTGTATTTGGAGCTACATTAGAAGAACATGACATAAATTTAGAATCCGCTTTAAAGTGGTCTCAAATTCAATAAAAGTAAATGTTTATGTGGGCAAACTGAAGTAAACGTTTTTGGACATAAATTAAATCAAAACGGTATTGCTCCTCATCCGGGCAAAGTTTCCGCAATTAACAATCAACACGCTCCGAATTCAGTAGCTGAATTACGTCGGATTTTAGGTATGATAAACGACATCGGATGTTCCAACCGTTAAATAATTTTCTTAGAAAAGACGTCGTATGGATATGGGGAGCCGCCCAACAATCCGCATTTCAACAAATTTAGGAACTGATAACTTCAAGTTCTGTTTTAGTTGTGTTTGATTTTACGAAATCAACAATTACATCCCACTTCTACTCGTTGCCACTGGTAACCTTTGATATAACTGTCCTGTTTAATCGCAATACATGCTTAAAAGTATCCGTGTATCAGTAATGTACAGAAAGAGTACTGTTCATTTCTGATACACGGATACTTTTAAACCGTTTTAGATACCCATCAAGCAATCAGTAGCGGACGTTTAGTCCGATCCAGATCGCAAATGAAGACGATGGCTCTAACCAATGTACATGAAACAACTAGTCAAAATCATAGTAACAAAACAAAATGGGGGGGAACTACATGGCAGTTCAAAAACATATACAATGACATTAAATTAACATAACAAAATATTACAAAAATCAATTATTATACATATCAATTGGCATCTATTTTATAATTTGGTTTGATTTATATTAATATGCAAAATATATATATTAGAATATTGAATAATTATTTTAATTAATTGTGATGATAGAAGGCGCAGTTCTCTTGCTGGACACTTCACAGGCATTGATAATAAGCAGGATGAAAAAAACGCCTAGAAAGTCATAAACTTTATTACAAATAAATTTCAACGGAAGAACCATCCGCCGATGCATACTTTCACCAGGAATGACCCACGTTTCGCATTTCCTTTACACTACATTTAATAATATCGCAGTCCTCTACGCCATAGATAAGATGTTTTGACGGTGTGGTCTAAACAAACACGTGATTGTTTTACGCTCAGAGTATCATAGCAAGACGCACGTGTAAATACTACTCAGGTCGTCTCTCCACAGCGAAATCATTCTACCATGAAATGTAACGTGAGGCTCAGAAAGGGATAAATAATGAAAGAGCAGAAAGTATTTGTCACTTTTCGGTTGAAACGACTCGATGATAAATACTATTTTTCACATGTTGGTTCACAATACTCGATAGAAATGTGATGTAAGTAACTTATTAGCACCTTTCCGAGGTGTATCGGTGAATATCCTGATATTCACCGATACACCTCGGAAAGGGTGCTAATAACTACTACTTACATGAGCAAAACTGGAGGCCCGTTGCATTCTGTTCGGGAACTTTAACGGATTCAGAAACTAGATACGCCCATAGATAGAAAAAGAGTGTTTATCATTAGTTTGGGCTTGCGAAGAGTTTAACCGATACCTCTGTGGATTAGAATCGTTTAGACTAGTAACTGATCATAAACCACTAGTAGCTAATCGGGTGAACCTAATTGCCGAATATTCGCCATGAAAAAGAACGATGTTTATTTGTGATACTCTTTCCAGAAGTCCTCAAATAGACAAGAATCATGATAATATAGAAGAAGAAATTAAAGCTCACATTAGCCCGGTTGTTAGTTCATGGCCAGCATCGGATAAGAGAGAGAGAGAAATGGGGTTTAACGTCCACTCGACACAAACCAAGTCATTTCGGGACTAACATGTGGTTTAATTTTATTTCAATAATTCGCTTGCGCGTAGGGGTCTTTAGCAGTGAGAGGAAACCGGAGGACCCGGAGAAAACCCGCGAGGTTGGACAGGCGACCCTACAACCGGGGATTCGAAACCACTCCAGTTGACTCAATGACAGGCTTTATGATACAGCACGCACGTGCTAACCATTCGGCCATCCAACCCCCCCCCCCCCCCCAGCATGGGATAAACAATTAGAAAATATTCGTCAGTCAACAATAACAGATGAAACGCTACAACCCGTTTTAAGATATGTTCGCGAAGGATGGCCTGAATACAAATGTAATGTTAGACAAAATTTATTAAAATATTTCTCAGTTCGAGACAGCTTAAGCGAAATCAATGGATTATTGACATTTGGAAGTCGAATCGTTATTCCTGTTTCCATGCGGAAGAAGATGATTGGCAGAATTCGTGAATGTCATTTGGGAATTACAAAATGTCGCGAACGTGTTAACATGCGCATTTGGTTGCCATGAATTATCAAGGACATAGATTATAAAGTTTTACGCTGTGAGTCCTGTCAATAAAAGTAAAGAACCTTTACTTCCAAATCAGCTACCAGATCGTCCTTGCCAACATTTAGGAGCAGATATATACTAAGCAGCTTAAAACTTGCCAAATGTTTTTATTGTACATTTGTGACCACATCTCCAACTTTACCTGAGCAATAAGGCTCCTTCCCAAACACAGAATTGAACCCAGGAAATGTTCTCAAAAACGCATCCTGACTTCTGAGATGGTAATGTGCTCTCCATGATTTTCATGCACCTCATGCTGCACGTGATGTTCACCTGGACCAGCCCTATAAAATGCACCCCCCACCCTACCTGGTAGAATCATTCACACTACAACGTCAGCAGCATACCACAACTCACGACAGCTCAGAGGAACCAGGCGCTTGGGAGATTCGACGCTGGCAACACTGACCAAGCCGTTGCCAATCACTTCCAGGTCAATGTTCGGACCATCTACATACTTCAGCAACGCTTTCGACCCACCAAGACGACAAGACCGCCATGTTGTGCGACAGTATGTGCAGAATCACTTCACATAGGCATTATCTGAGACAGCACGTCAGATAGTGGGAACACACGGAAGACCCATCATACCAAGACCAGAATATGGCGTCGACGTGGCCAGCGTTATTCTGACTTATGTGTCATGGAACGAGACTCATGGCGAGGTCCAAGCATAATGGTTTGGGGTGGAATCGGCCTGAACCAGAGAGTGGGTCCTGTGGTGTTCCAAATCTTGGTCCAGGGATGACGGTGGCTAAGTGGGTTAGACGCTGGCTCGCTAGCCTAGAGGTCAGGTGTTCGATCCCTGCATTTGCCGAGAAAGTTCATCAAGATTTTCCGGCCTGGTTCCCCCCTTGTCAGTGATGCAGGATAGAGGGCCTGGCAAGGACAGCTGTCTAGTTGTTCGGATGGTACGAAAAAATGAGGTCCCGTGTACACATTGGCGTTCACCTAAAAGATCCCTCGACAGTTGGAATTCGATAAAAGAGTAGGCCGTAGTGCCGCTGTCCGGGCAAAATTTCCCTCATAGCACAATGTTAGGCTAAAAATGTACGTCTGTTTCCAAAATTTTAAGGACACAATATTTTATTCAAGGAGTAATGTTTTTAGAAAAGCAGCTGCTCTATTAATTCAAATGAGTTAATTATTATTATTATCCATCAGTCCGATTATTTGAAAGTTTGCATATCTTTTGTAAGGGGTTAGAAATTTCCACTCGTATTGCCGTTACCAGAAATATGTACGTCCGTTACCACAATAATTTCTAATTTACTGGGTTACAAGAATCCAAATGTGAGAAGTGATCATACAGTACATATGTAATATTAATATAATTTTCTGGGTTACAAGAATCCAAATGTGAGAAGTGATCATACAGTACATATGTAATATTAATGCTCTTTCTTACAAGGATTTAATTTGTTTAATTCCACAGGACAATTCACAGTGTTTTGCAACTATGTTCATGCAGGCAAATCATGGTGTTCATTGCTGTACGTCCGTTGCCTATACTTTGGGGAGCCAATATTTATTTCCAGTGTTCATGAAAAAATAAAATCATCAATTGATGCTTAAAACATATGTCTTTCATGCTATATAAAACGTCCGTTACCGTGGAATTGCCCATCATGGTGAGCCTACATTGATGAGTATGTGTAATTTATCACCCAATAATACATTCTACAGTAGATATCGCTTGTGTGATATATTTCATAATCCTTAGGAGATATCGCTTTACATGAATTTGATTGGTCAGTTGAAAAGGAACTACTTTTTTTATTTTCAAAGAACAGTTCATTTCTTATTAAAAGTAACTTTTTTTTTATTAAAAATGAACTATTGTTATTCAATTGACGTTGACGGAAACACTGGGTCAATATAAAGGACTTTGCAATGGTTGAATTGCTGTCAAAAAATGATGTATCACTACGCCGTAATGTTCATTAAAAGTGAAATCTACAGTAAAGAATTATATTTATCTATTTGTGCATGTAAGAAGGGATTGAGTGATATCTATATATCCACGTATAATTAATAGAACAGACACTCTTTTTATGGGAGAGAAAGCTACACGTGTATTCCATGATTACGTGGTCAACAACCGACAGTCATCGTCAACACCTAGGATCATTTTGGTATTGTTTATAATATGCTTACAGTTAACTTTTAATCTGGTAGTTGTAAAACATTTGCAAGTAATAATATCTGAAGCGCCAGTAAAAATGACAGTAAGTTATCTGAGCTTTTGTTGAGAACTGGTAGACATTTCAGGTAAACAAACATCTTCCACCAACAAAGGGTCCGATGAGTATGATCAAATGGGTTTGGCCTCCCCATCCCATTTCGATGCAACAGAAAAGATTAGCCCCTATTTAAAGATGCATTCGAACAATGTACAGATAAAGTACATCATGTATATTGTTGTGACGGTTACAAGATGTTACAACTCCGACAATACTTGGAGGGAGAAGCCCTTCGCGCTATTGAAGGCTTTTCAGCCACTCAAACCATCGTCGTACTGTGTTACCCCACCTTGATAGTGTTCGACAAATGCAAACCCATTAATTTTAATGATTTATAACAGCAAGAAGAATTTACTGATAAACTAGAACTATACCTCTGAATGATGTTGGTATGGTGGAAAAATTTGAAGCCAACTCAATGTATTATTCCGTTGCCAAATCAAATTATCATCCTTAAATATTGCAAATTTCAAGCGGTGGTCTGCTTTGGAAAACTGAAAATCTCGTTCATTTGCATTCTTGATATCTCAAGAAGTTCGCTTTCCTGTAGAAGCACAGGCGGGAGTTGAATGTATTAATGTTTACAGTCAATCGCGTCCGTATACCAAACCGTCAAATGTTAATAATCAAGTAGAAAAACCAGGTACTTTTAGTTCAAAGGACATTGCTGGTGTTCCATGTGTTTTATGTAATGATAATCATAAACTTGTTGATTGTACTAGGTTTAGGTCATTGAACGTTTCTGATCGATGGGAAGTAGCTAAAGAGTACTGGTTATGCTTTCAATGTCTTTCTGCGCCCATCATAGAAGTAACTGTAAGTATACTCGTCAGTGCAATGTTGGTGGTTGTCGCCGATCTCACCACTCCCTGTTGCACGTTGGGGGGGGGGGGGGATACATCAGGTATTCTGCTCCCACTGAACAGGAAACCTCGAGTTGTGAAATGAAATGAAATGGGGTTTAACGTTCTACTGTTCTGCTTGACTGGGCTAATGAAGACGGGCATACGCCATACGTTGCTATGAGGGAAATTTTGCCCGGGCAGCGGCACTATGGCCTACTTTTATATCGAATTCCAACTGATAAGGGATCTTTTACGTGCACGTCAGTGTATACACGGGACCTCGGTTTTTCGTCACATCCGAACGACTAGAGACAAGGAAAAACCACGCCGGTAAATCCCGATGAACTTTCTCGGTCAATCCAGGGAGCAAACACGCGACCTCCAGGCTAGCAAGCCAGCGTCTTACCCACTTACCCACCGTGGCTCCCACCTCGAGTCGTACTCGACCAAACCCGTATCTTGGTGGTCCTGGTGGTAATAGTGTAGCTATGCACATTGTCCCAGTCTGGCTAAGCAATAGGGGACGCAGACTTCGAGTAAATGCCCTCCTAGACGAGTACTCAACTGACTCCTACGTAAGCGAATGGATCGCTCCAGAATTAGGACTTTGCAGGGGCGGATCCAGGTGTGGGGGTCTAACCCTGCTCAGCTACACTATTCTGTGTCGCGGTACTAAAAAGGAATTATCTGTGACACTATCCCGTGTCGCGGTACCAAAAAGGAATTAGATGTGACACTATGGGGACAGATGATGGTCTAGGACCTGCTTGGAATTCACGTTGTTGGATCAATTCTTTCAATCATCAATTAATTGACTCTGGGACACCTTTTATGTTGTTACTAAGTTTATCTAACGAATACAGCAAACTACTAAGGTTACATACACGAAACTACAATATCTATGATAGTTACTTTTTGGGTTATTAAATTATCCACGGTCTGAGTTTAATATCCTTTCTAACTCAGACCTAACGGCTTAAACGTGGCAAGAGCCACATACTTCTTGATAGCTCTACATAACGTTCGCGCTAGGATGATGTGTTCACCCTAGCCTCTAAGTCGAGGAGGCTATAGGTATGGTGATCCCCTGGGCTCCGAATGATTGTCTGAGGATAAATAAAACTCGTTCTTTCCTGTATAGAAAATGTAATGCGTCATCTATTAGTGCGGGACAATTACCATTTTTGGGTAAGTGTTTCATATAGGCACCGTTTAACGTCAACATTATTCTATTTAATTGGACTAATCCGTGCACGAGATGACTGGACGATAGTACCCTACTTTCCAGAAATGGGTACTGACATAAGTGTCTGTGAGTTAGACTAAGATAGTAGCAGAGTAATGCAAGCCACTTCATTACCCTAGTTTTTGTCATACATCATGTAGGTAAAGATTTCTATATTACACAGAACACTTTTCTTACACCTAAAATAACCCTATAGTGTTATAATGCGCCCCTTTGCCATGCGTTAAAAAAGCAATGTTGCTTAATTAACGCTGTTATCTAAGATGCATTAAATACAATACAATATCAATACTTTAAAGCTCTGAATATGTCCATTACAATTTCAAGTCCTAATTCTAAAATATCACTACACTGATAAACATGCTACAATAATATAATTTCACTGCTTCATTGTCAATATAAATACGCGGTTATAGGGTTCCGACACAATAAAAAAAACACTGTTTCAATGTTAATAAGATAACTGTTTCTAACACTACATAAATATATACTGAGCGCCATGGAAAACGCATCACTTAGTTTTTCGTATAACAAAATGATCCTGTAAACATATCTTATTTATTTTGCTTCTTATTGTAAACAATATTCAAATGGGAACACATCAATAACAACACATTTGTACACTTATGGATGTTTAATCTGTAATCAAGGGTACAAAGTCAGAGGGGTCAAAACCAAAAGTACGACACAGATGTCAGTAGCGCGTGTGTCCTTCACGGGCCATCATCACGGTAGGCTACAGCATTAACGCGACTCCTGCAAATGTGTAGGGCGGTCCGGTGATGAAATGTGAAATCCCCCCACACCATTACACTTCCCCCACCCCATCCATTCGTTTCGAGGACGCAGCAGTCTGCAAGATGTTCCCCAAGACGTATCCACACACGTTGACGGCCATCAGCGTGATGAAGATGAAAGCGACTCTCATCACTGAAGAGCACACTTTGCCAGTCTACTCTTCTCCATGTCTGGTGTCCTTGAGCTCATATCAAACGCCGCTGACGGTGATGATCCCTGAGGATAGCTCCAACATAAGGTCGTCGTGCACGGAGTCGTACTTCTCTTAGACGACGTCTTACGGTGTTGGCACTTACTGTTCGAGTCGCTGGGCGGAATCTGTCACGCAGATGAGTGACCCGGATGTAGCAGTCTTGAGCCTGGGTTGTAACGCGTTGTGGACCAGGACGTTGACGGTCACGTGTTGATCCAGTAACTCGAACACGTTCCACCAACCTTACAATAGTGGACTCATGACAATTGAAGTGTCTGGCAATAGCACGTGTAGACATGCCAGCCCTGGACATTCCCATGGCTTCATTCCGTTGATTTTCAGTAAGTCTCGGCATCTCTAGCTCGATTCCTTCACACGTCCAACAACAAATTACGACAGATTGACGTTTCACAGTTCATGTACTGCACATTAAGTTGAAATCATGCTTTTAAGGGGCTCACACACAATGCTGAACGCGAATATTGGGTTTTTCATGTGCATCTCGTGCTATTTTTTTTTGTGCACACGGGCCGATATTTTTTTGCGTTTGGGAGCATTGTGTGAAACAATAGTTCATAGTATTGCATAATATTATACATACAAAACCACCTAGTAATAAAATATTTGGGGAAAAAAAGTGATGCGTTTTCCATGGAGTATATGTCCTATTCACAGTTCTGTTTCTTGCACTGTAAATTTGGTGATCCGTCAAGTTAACACTTCTGCAAACCCCGCTTCAGAATCATATCTTCTTGCATACTGGAATACCTCTGTCTGGTTCAGCGTTGCTGTGCATTAAGATAGGGTACAATAAATCCCATAAATGACCAGTGTACTTGCTTAATCAGACCACTAACAATTCAATTACATTACCCTTAGTTTATAACATGTATTTTAATTGGATGTGATTATAACTTAATCATATTCTTACACTTATGCTTATGTAAAATTATACTTTTTTCCTCGTAGTGAATATACCTGTATTAATCCTTAATTCTATTTACTTTTAACTGAATAAATTATTAACCTTATACAACTTAATCTACCCCTTTAATAAAAATTAGCAGTATTAATTAGTACTTATCGCTTACAGTAATTAATAAATTAAAAACTCATTACTTTGCTAACGTTCATTACCTATTAGTATTATCTGCTAACGGTGAACAGTTTCATCTCATTAACAAATCATCTTCAATTAATTACCCTACCCGTATCTGGTTATTGTTTAAGACATTCCCCCTGTGCTGTAAAACCACTGTTAACATTGAGTATATAGGATGGAGATGTGTACCTTCAATGTATAGAAGCTATAGAGCACTATCCTCTCTTTCGACCTGCTCCATAAATCAACATTAACTGACAGATACGCCCCTTTTCTAAATACGATATAGATACACCAAATAAACATCTTAAATGTTTTTGATTTCTGAATTTATTTCTTCTCTAAATTATATTTCTGGTTGTAATTACAAATCAACCACTAACCCGTAAGTTATTATACTTTCCTTACGTTTAACACAGAAACTCAGCAAGTCATATTGTTTGCAATTCTCTTACGATAACACTCAATGAATAATTGTTTGCCTGTACAGGAGCCATTGTAACGACGGAAGTTGCTATTCAGAAGCAGGTTGTGGATCATATTTCCTGCTCACTGTAAAACAGTTAATTGAGGACTCCTTTTGCATCAAATATTTATAAGATTAAGATGAAAATCATAACATTTTCCCGAAGAAAGTTGGCTGTAATATCGCAAACCCAACGAATTAGATCTAGAAAGCCCCATTTAGTAATCCCAGTTGAGTATAATGACGACGTCCGCCCAGGTATATTCATTGTGGGTACACGACATGGTGACTTAGATTTGTATGACGAGTTTGTCATTAAACTTGACAAGAATTTCATTGACCACGAGTTCTTTTCGCAAGCAACGCTGAAAAGATTAATTATGATCTTTTGTCTTACAGTTGAACGTATTTTTCAACATTTTTTCGTGGTCATAAACCGATGCATCTTCTTCTGTTAGTGTTTAACGCCTGCTTATTATGTTAGCGCACGCGCAGGGGTCTTCATTCCTGTGGAAGAAAACCTGAGTATACCCGAAGTAAACCCACGAGAGGCGCCCCCATCTCGAGCCATATGAAGGCTACGCTCACACCAGAGATCGAAACCACCACCGCCGCAAACCAGAGTTAGAGTTCGAAGCGCGAAACTCTAGACCACCAGACTATCCCAACCGCCCGCATAGACTGATCATGGGTGAGAGTAATACGTGAAATCTCATTATTTACCTTGTGGGGTTTGGGAAGTATTTGGGGTTTTTTCACAGCAGTATGTCACGGTGGTATCTGAATCTGATCAATATTCGGCATTGATAACCCCATCCACTATTCTCTCAATACCTCACTGATGATATAACTTTTTGAGTTCACAACTCCGTCAACGCCTCACTGACAATATCATCCGACTGGCTTTGACTGAATAATAGGCTAGGGCTGGCGAAGGTAGGCTCCACTGTCACCACGACTCTTCTACTTCTACTAGGCTTAACTGTACCTTCGGAGAAGGCCAGTGGTTTTTCCTTTTGGATATATATACTTGAGACAATGAAAAATATATAATATAATTCAGAGCCCCCAAAAGGATGCTGCTGCTAAAACAAAAATTTAGAAAAAGGCTGAACAATATTGACAATGAATTTTTGAGGAAGGTGTTGAAGATCAATAATTGGTTTTCGCGCGTTAAATCACAACAGTGAACTAATATTGAATTCCGTCTTTGGTTTATTTTATAGCCAAATCGGATTAATAGGAAACAAGCTGTGCTATTTCTTATTGATTTCCATACCAGCTTAATTTTTATTCAAAACATATAAGCTGTAATAATGTTATGCCAACCAGTCGTGTAGAGGGAATAGTAAACAGAGAAAAGAAAAACATTACAAAAGAAGACGATACGATTTTTGTGCCGCTACTGAATAGAAATGAAGTTTAGATGATTCAGAGTGATGGACATGCTTATTTTATTGTTTTTGTTGATCAGTTCCTTGATTGGCCCCAGACCGGAAGTACCGCATGACATTTATTGTCAATATGATAGTAATATTACAAATACATAACCCAATAAATAAGTTTAGTGAATTCATGGCCGTCTTAACACATGGGCATTCGGGGCATAGCGATCCCATGCTAGTACATATATGTATATTGTGACTTGTCAATAAATATAATTTTGTGTTTTTCAAGGCTCATGTTAAATTCTTCAAATCTTTGCTCTGATCTACAGCATGTTTTTTTTTAATGTTTAAACTGCACTGATTTTGTTGGAGGTACTGCTTTACCGCTGAGATAACCCTGAGTGAATTAATGTGTAACCAGTGTTACCGAACTAACAATATAAGATGTTATGGCATTGATAGGTATGTTTTACTGCTGATTTTGATCAATTCGTGCGCTTTACTTATATATTCATGCATGAATTGAGCAAAATCACCAATAAAACACAATAAAACACTACTGTATTAATTCCCTCGGGCCTGTCTCAAAAGCAAAGCATTGACTAAAATGCAGCATTCTCTCCGAAGCAGTGATGTCTTATGTAAACAATGCAAGCGTCATTCAGCCAATGATTCACACCGCGTGCTGTGACAGCACGTGTTAAGGCAGTCATCTATGACAGAGGTATTATACGAGACTCGCAATTCCCTGTGAAACAGATTGGAACGTCTTATGTAAACAATGCCCGCGCCATTGAGCCCATGATTAACGCCGCGTGATGAGACGTCACGTGTTAAAGGTAGTCATCTTTTACAGAGATATTAGAAGACTTTCGTAATCCTCTGTGTCACAGATTGGGGCAGAACATGAAATGCCCGAAAAGATGTTCTCTGCGAGCTTACCATGTAGGAACCACATAATCAATTACATGAACAGTCCAAATAGTACGGTATATGTTCTTGCCTTCTTAGTCCATTCTACATTTATTTTTTTTTGCTTTTTTTTTAAATTTTTATTTGTAATTTTTTTGTGGGATATGTTTTCTGTGTTCATTACAAATAGCCCTCGAAACTATACAGCACACGACATCGTGTACTGATTTTAAGATGTTCATTGTGTCTTAAATATTAGATATTGGGAGCCCATATATTCATAGTAAGATAAAAACATCAATATTGATTGAAATGGACCAATATTGAATTCTAATTCGGGCTTTTAATTTCGAATAATATAGATAATATTTAGTAAGAGGTTTAGCTCTTTTAAAGACATATTTTTTTTAAAAAAGAAAGAAAAGGAATTCCTCTACCGTAGGCAAGTAATTTCTATTTTTATATCTTTGCATTTATTATACACGCATATGGATCATGGTTTTATAACGCATTAAATTTTTTTAGTAGGGCTATGTCAAAATGAAAAAAAGCTGATTATTTTTAAGATGAAAGAACTAGACAAAGACGTTAGGGACGAAACGTGTTTGTGGTACGAACTGGTTAGACTCGGAATACGCTGTGTTCTGATTGGTTATTGTGTGCATGCTTTTGATAATGCCATGAATTGTAATTTCTTGGATAAAATCAGATTGTCCATCGAAGTCGTTGTTGTTAGTTGTTTCTCTCTCCCAGACTTCATATCGCATCGCAGGTTTTGTTCTTCACATTACAGGCCATGTTATGGTGAGCGAATATAAGATTTATGGGCGCAGCCTTTGCATCGTCACCATTGTTGGTAGCAGCGTGGTGGCTGCGATTATTCGTAATTCTGGTTTGTCGTGTATTGTTATGTACACTGTTGCATAAATGAGTTCAGAAGTGACACTTAGCCTATATGATAATGACTAATAACACGATATTGAATATTGAAACAGATTATAGTTCTGCTTTAAAAGTATTGTACGGTTTTTTGTATAAAATCGGAGCGGTAAGCACGTTAGACCAAGTTGGGTCATAAGATTGTTTTATTTAATAAATATATCATGATGAGCCTATATTGATAAGTATGCATAATATACCACAGCATATTAATAGAACATGGTGTCAGAAGTAAACTTTTACTTTTAGCTTTGATGTTTGAATGTTAAATTGTGTCAGAAACTGGGTTTGCTTATTAAATTGTTGCATCGGTAGAAGACAAGCTGAATAAAAATAGATGGCGAAATTAACCCAACCAGAAACATTTCGCTTTGATAAACCGACAGAGTGGCCTGAGTTACGACAACGATTTAAAAGATACAGACTAGCGTATAAATTACATAAAGAGGATGGCGATGTTCAGGTCAGTTGCTTAAACTCTTAAAAAAATATAGGGGATATTGAAATGCAAATACCTATGCCGGTTGCGATATGATAAGTAGTCATGGACATTTGACATGCTTTGAGAGTATGTTCACAGACGAAGAACTTATCGCCAAAACAGAACCACTGAGCTGCACATGCGACACGCAGTAGCGCCATACACGTGGGAGGGGTTCATGAAAACTGCCGCGTGCTGGTTCTTGTTTGCTTTCCTATCGGTTCTTGCATAATATTTACTGTTTAGCGTATCTTTGCTTTAGTGTGTTACGTTTAATATGACCGGGAGACGTGTTGGTCGACGTCAATCGACAACACTGCAAAAATTGGCCGTGGCACTTCAAGAGGAGTGGGTCAGATTGTCCCAAATCGTGATTGGACGGTTGATTAAGAGTATGCTACGACGAATTACTGAATGTCTGAGGATTGGTGGAGCAATCACTCATTATTAAGACAAAAATCAAAAACGTCCATTTTCACTTTTGACGGTCTATCTCTTTGCGAGTGAAATGGGACCGCCAGATAAGCCGCCCATATGAACTGTTCATGTTCATGTGTAGGCAATTGGCCTGTTATTAACATACACTGGTTACCTCTAAAAAAACAGCAATGCATTTCCGCAGTTTTGTATTGTTTCTGAATATCCCCTACTTTTTTGGAAGAGTATATATTCAATGGGGATGGTTGCTGAAAATAAATTCAATGGGAATGGATGCTGAAAATATATTCAAAACTTTTACATGATGAAGACACAAACACCATGGATTGTTCTGAAAGATATTGATGACTATTTTATTCCGAAACGGAATGCGATATTCGAACGATCGGTCATCCATCAATGAATCCCGAAATCCGGTGAAAATGTCGAATCGTTTTTGCGCCAATTATACGAGTTATTTTAGTGAAAAGGAGTAGAGAATTCGGGATCAACACGTAATAGAATTAGAAGACAATACTGTATCCATTAGAAATCGAATCAGAATTAACTTTAACATAATGCTGTGGATATTGCGCAATCATGAATTAGTGAAAAGCCAGAATAATTAGTTGCAGATAGAATTATCGGAAATGAAGAAAGCGCTCGGCGCTATAGGAGCAAACAAGGGACATTATCGAGAAAGTCGTTGGAGATCCCAAACAAATTATTAGGATAAATCTGGAAAACCGTGGAATTCATTTATTAAAGGATCAAGTAGCATAGAATACCAAAACAGATATAGCGGCGCTAATAAGTTTAATTCCAGATATCAGTATAGGCCTACAAATAATAGTAAATCTTTACATAGGAACTGTAGTCATTGTAATAGTCGCCATAGACCAAATGACGGATGTCCTGTTGACGGCGCCACGTGTAGGAAGTGTAATAAAGTTGGACTTTTTGCTGTAAGATGTAAGTCAAAGTTTATTAAAGAAATTCAGATCAGCCCATTATGCAAGAGCTAAATCTGCCGATTGCAAGTCTTTATTTAGGCTTCAGATGTTATAGAAATTATTAATTAGACCTTTATTTACATGACAAGCCCAAAATCAACTCTGTAGACCCTCGGATGGCTTGGATACATCTTGGATTTAAACAGAAATGACCGACCAAGCTATCGTTTACCGTTAGTCACTGACGTCACTATCGGAAGCTTGTGATGAAAGGCCTGCCAAGCGAGGGTACTATAGCCATTGGGAATATTACTTGATAATCGAGAATATGTGGGTGGAGTTATCATCTGCCAATTAAACGATCGACAATTCTCGTAGGCGGTGCGGACACAGTTGATGCCCGTTTCTATTCCAAACTTCCAACAGTGACAACTTCATCTATTTTTGAATTATTATAGCAAGAATAGCCAACTCTTTATGACACTCTTAACTAATGTATCTTTAATCCGGAAAATGATGTTACAACTGTCAATCAAACTGGCAACAATGTTCAAGACAAGGTGGTAAACATGGAGGGTTGTCAGGGACAAAATACTTAATGTATGTTTCTTGGTTCAATTGATGATATTAATCACGGTTCATGTGAATTTAAGCCAGTTTGGCAAGTACAATTAAAAGTTCATGGAAATAGTGTTAACTTCAAAATCGACCCAGGAGCTGATACATCAGTTTTATGCGAATCTACTTATAATGAACGCACTTCTAAGCCACAATTGAGACCATCTAATATTCTGTTAAAGATACATTATGGGAGATAAGATAAAGAGATGGCAGTTCTCGCTATAAAAGTTAAAAACTAGATAGAGTAAAGGTAATTTGCTGAAAATTTCAGTCAAATTGATCCAATATGAGCCGAGAAAGAAGCCGGTGACATTTTTGCATAGTCTCGGTTATCATTACTAAAATCATTAATATAAACAGCATAGTCGCGATTATCCACTTTTTCTGATTTAATTATCTTTGGCCGTTAGCGGCATATAGGAATCTAATCCAGCCTACATCGAAGGCTAGCCTTGACATCGAGAGTTTATTATGGTCTGGATAAGTTAATTAATGTCTAATTGATAATTTAGATAACATTTCAGGCCTAAAGAAAGACTTGTAATAAGCAGATTTTGCTCTTGCATAATGCATGTTTAAGTAGCCCCTATTTGTTCTGTAAGGGATATTTTATTGTAGAAACTGAGTATAAAAATCAACGGTTTAGTTTTCCTGTTTATGTTGTGGCGGGACAGATAGCTCAAAACTTATTAGGTCGCGCTACGGCTGTTCAAATTGGACTTATTTATTATTATTATTATTATTATTGTTCGATTTATATAGCGCTTCATTACACGTGAAGTGTTTCTAAGCGCATATCACAAACATATACTTCAAACACACATCGCATTGAAAATGTGAGTCTGTCCACATATCTTGAAAGGAAAACTCGACTCCTTTTGCTGTATATTCCACGCGACGAATTGCAATATCGCTTCAGAGTAAAACAGAAGATGAAATCAGGAGGCTGGGAAACAATGATATCATTGAGTTGGTTCAACAACCATGTGATTGGTGCGCGCCGGTAATTCCTGTTCTAAAGAAATCCAGCGGGAAAGTTAGACTATGTGTAGACACGAGACAATTGAATAAAATGGACAAAATGCAAGGTATGTTTTGTCAACTTTTGAAGTCATTTTAAGTAAACTTTCTGGAGCCAAATTAATATCTTCTTTGGACGCCCCAAGCGGATGTCACCAAATGCCCCTAGATGTAGAGAGTCGAAAACTTACCACGTTTATAACACCCATCGTTACAGGTTTAAAAGACTACCCATTGGAATTACTAATGCTCCTGAAATACTCACTCGGATAATGACCGATGTGTTATCAAATTTAAATAGAATAGTTATTTATATGGACGACATTTCTGTATTTGGAGCTACATTAGAAGAACATGACATAAATTTAGAATCAGCTTTAAAGTGGTCTCAAATTCAATAAAAGTAAATGTTTATGTGGGCAAACTGAAGTAAACGTTTTTGGACATAAATTAAATCAAAACGGTATTGCTCCTCATCCGCAATTAACAATCAACACGCTCCGAATTCAGTAGCTGAATTACGTCGGATTTTAGGTATGATAAACGACATCGGATGTTCCAACCGTTAAATGATTTTCTTAGAAAAGACGTCGTATGGATATGGGGAGCCGCCCAACAATCCGAATTTCAACAAATTTAGGAACTGATAAATTCAAGTTCTGTTTTAGTTGTGTTTGATTTTACGAAATCAACAATTACATCCCACTTCTACTCGTTGCCACTGGTAACCTTTGATAAAACTGTCCTGTTTAATCGCAATACATGCTTAAAAGTATCCGTGTATCAGTAATGTACAGAAAGAGTACTGTTCATTTCTGATACACGGATACTTTTAAACCGTTTTAGATACCTATCAAGCAATCAGTAGCGGACGTTTAGTCCGATCCAGATCGCAAATGAAAACGGTGGCTCTAACCAATGTACATGAAACAACTAGTCAAAATCATAGTAACAAAACAAAATGGGGGGAACTACATGGCAGTTCAAAAACATATACAATGACATTAAATTAACATAACAACATATTACAAAAATCAATTATTATACATATCAATTGGCATCTATTTTATAATTTGGTTTGATTTATATTAATATGCAAAATATATATATTAGAATATTGAATAATTATTTTAATTAATTGTGATGATAGAAGGCGCAGTTCTCTTGCTGGACACTTCACAGGCATTGATAATAAGCAGGATGAAAAAAACGCCTAGAAAGTCATAAACTTTATTACAAATAAATTTCAACGGAAGAACCATCCGCCGATGCATACTTTCACCAGGAATGACCCACGTTTCGCATTTCCTTTACACTACATTTAATAATATCGCAGTCCTCTACGCCATAGATAAGATGTTTTGACGGTGTGGTCTAAACAAACACGTGATTGTTTTACGCTCAGAGTATCATAGCAAGACGCACGTGTAAATACTACTCAGGTCGTCTCTCCACAGCGAAATCATTCTACCATGAAATGTAACGTGAGGCTCAGAAAGGGATAAATAATGAAAGAGCAGAAAGTATTTGTCACTTTTCGGTTGAAACGACTCGATGATAAATACTATTTTTCACATGTTGGTTCACAATACTCGATAGAAATGTGATGTAAGTAACTTATTAGCACCTTTCCGAGGTGTATCGGTGAATATCAGGACAGTTTTGGTCGAGGGGCCCAGCCGAGGCGAAGTGATCATACAGTACATATGTAATATTAATATAATTTACTGGGTTACAAGAATCCAAATGTGAGAAGTGATCATACAGTACATATGTAATATTAATGCTCTTTCTTACAAGGATTTAATTTGTTTAATTCCACAGGACAATTCACAGTGTTTTGCAACTATGTTCATGCAGGCAAATCATGGTGTTCATTGCTGTACGTCCGTTGCCTATACTTTGGGGAGCCAATATTTATTTCCAGTGTTCATGAAAAAATAAAATCATCAATTGATGCTTAAAACATATGTCTTTCATGCTATATAAAACGTCCGTTACCGTGGAATTGCCCATCATGGTGAGCCTACATTGATGAGTATGTGTAATTTATCACCCAATAATACATTCTACAGTAGATATCGCTTGTGTGATATATTTCATAATCCTTAGGAGATATCGCTTTACATGAATTTGATTGGTCAGTTGAAAAGGAACTACTTTTTTCATTTTCAAAGAACAGTTCATTTCTTATTAAAAGTAACTTTTTTTTTTATTAAAAATGAACTATTGTTATTCAATTGACGTTGACGGAAACACTGGGTCAATATAAAGGACTTTGCAATGGTTGAATTGCTGTCAAAAAATGATGTATCACTACGCCGTAATGTTCATTAAAAGTGAAATCTACAGTAAAGAATTATATTTATCTATTTGTGCATGTAAGAAGGGATTGAGTGATATCTATATCTTCACGTATATTTATAGAACAGACACTCTTTTTATGGGAGAGAAAGCTACACGTGTATTCCATGATTACGTGGTCAACAACCGACAGTCATCGTCAACACCTAGGATCATTTTGGTATTGTTTATAATATGCTTACAGTTAACTTTTAATCTGGTAGTAGTAAAACATTTGCAAGTAATAATGTCTGAAGCGCCAGTAAAAATGACAGTAAGTTATCTGAGCTTTTGTTGAGAACTGGTAGACATTTCAGGTAAACAAACATCTTCCACCAACAAAGGGTCCGATGAGCATGATCAAATGGGTTTGGCCTCCCCATCCCATTTCGATGCAACAGAAAAGATTAGCCCCTATTTAAAGATGCATTCGAACAATGTACAGATAAAGTACATGTATATTGTTGTGACGGTTACAAGATGTTACAACTCCGACAATACTTGGAGGGAGAAGCCCTTCGCGCTATTGAAGGCTTTTCAGCCATTCAAACCATCGTCGTACTGTGTTACCCCACCTTGATAGTGTTCGACAAATGCAAACCCATTAATTTTAATGATTTATAACAGCAAGAAGAATTTACTGATAAACTAGAACTATACCTCTGAATGATGTTGGTATGGTGGAAAAATTTGAAGCCAACTCAATGTATTATTCCGTTGCCAAATCAAATTATCATCCTTAAATATTGCAAATTTCAAGCGGTGGTCTGCTTTGGAAAACTGAAAATCTCGTTCATTTGCATTCTTGGTATCTCAAGAAGTTCGCTTTCCTGTAGAAGCACAGGCGGGAGTTGAATGTATTAATGTTTACAGTCAATCGCGTCCGTATACCAAACCGTCAAATGTTAATAATCAAGTAGAAAAACCAGGTACTTTTAGTTCAAAGGACATTGCTGGTGTTCCATGTGTTTTATGTAATGATAATCATAAACTTGTTGATTGTACTAGGTTTAGGTCATTGAACGTTTCTGATCGATGGGAAGTAGCTAAAGAGTACTGGTTATGCTTTCAATGTCTTTCTGCGCCCATCATAGAAGTAACTGTAAGTATACTCGTCAGTACAATGTTGGTGGTTGTCGCCGAATTCACCACTCCCTGTTGCACGTAGGGGGGGGGATACATCAGGTATTCTGCTCCCACTGAACAGGAAACCTCGAGTTGTGAAATGAAATGAAATGGGGTTTAACGTTCTACTGTTCTGCTTGACTGGGCTAATGAAGACGGGCATACGCCATACGTTGCTATGAGGGAAATTTTGCCCGGGCAGCGCCACTATGGCCTACTTTTATATCGAATTCCAACTGATAAGGGATCTTTTACGTGCACGTCAGTGTATACACGGGACCTCGGTTTTTCGTCACATCCGAACGACTAGAGACAAGGAAAAACCACGCCGGTAAATCCCGATGAACTTTCTCGGTCAATCCAGGGATCAAACACGCGACCTCCAGGCTAGCAAGCCAGCGTCTTACCCACTTACCCACCGTGGCTCCCACCTCGAGTCGTACTCGACCAAACCCGTATCTTGGTGGTCCTGGTGGTAATAGAGTAGCTATGCACATTGTCCCAGTCTGGCTAAGCAATAGGGGACGCAGACTTCGAGTAAATGCCCTCCTAGACGAGTACTCAACTGACTCCTACGTAAGCGAATGGATCGCTCCAGAATTAGGACTTTGCAGGGGCGGATCCAAGTGTGGGGGTCTAACCCTGCTCAGCTACACTATTCTGTGTCGCGGTACTAAAAAGGAATTATCTGTGACACTATCCCGTGTCGCGGTACCAAAAAGGAATTAGATGTGACACTATGGGGACAGATGATGGTCTAGGACCTGCTTGGAATTCACGTTGTTGGATCAATTCTTTCAATCATCAATTAATTGACTCTGGGACACCGTTTATGTTGTTACTAAGTTTATCTAACGAATACAGCAAACTACTAAAGTTACATACACGAAACTACAATATCTATGATAGTTACTTTTTGGGTTATTAAATTATCCACGGTCTGAGTTTAATATCCTTTCTAACTCAGACCTAACGGCTTAAACGTGGCAAGAGCCACATACTTCTTGATAGCTCTACATAACGTTCGCGCTAGGATGATGTGTTCACCCTAGCCTCTAAGTCGAGGAGGCTATAGGTATGGTGATCCCCTGGGCTCCGAATGATTGTCTGAGGATAAATAAAACTCGTTCTTTCCTGTATAGAAAATGTAATGCGTCATCTATTAGTGCGGGACAATTACCATTTTTGGGTAAGTGTTTCATATAGGCACCGTTTAACGTCAACATTATTCTATTTAATTGGACTAATCCGTGCTCGAGATGACTGGACGATAGTACCCTAATTTCCAGAAATGGGTACTGACATAAGTGTCTGTGAGTTAGACTAAGATAGTAGCAGAGTAATGCAAGCTACTTCATTACCCTAGTTTTTGTCATACATCATGTAGGTAAAGATTTCTATATTACACAGAACACTTTTCTTACACCTAAAATAACCCTATAGTGTTATAATGCGCCCCTTTGCAATGCGTTAAAAAAGCAATGTTGCTTAATTAACGGTGTTATCTAAGATGCATTAAATACAATACAATATCAATACTTTAAAGCCTGAATATGTCCATTACAATTTCAAGTCCTAATTCTAAAATATCACTACACTGATAAACATGCTACAATAATATAATTTCACTGCTTCATTGTCAATATAAATACGCGGTTATAGGGTTCCAACACAATAAAAAAAACACTGTTTCAATGTTAATAAGATAACTGTTTCTAACACTACATAAATATATACTGAGCGCCATGGAAAACGCATCACTTAGTTTTTCGTATAACAAAATGATCCTGTAAACATATCTTATTTATTTTGCTTCTTATTGTAAACAATATTCAAATGGGAACACATCAATAACAACACATTTGTACACTTATGGATGTTTAATCTGTAATCAAGGGTACAAAGTCAGAGGGGTCAAAACCAAAAGTACGACACAGATGTCAGTAGCGCGTGTGTCCTTCACGGGCCATCATCACGGTAGGCTACAGCATTAACGCGACTCCTGCAAATGTGTAGGGCGGTCCGGTGATGAAATGTGAAGTCCCCCCACACCATTACACTTCCCCCACCCCATCCATTCGTTTCGAGGACGCAGCAGTCTGCAAGATGTTCCCCAAGACGTATCCACACACGTTGACGGCCATCAGCGTGATGAAGATGAAAGCGACTCTCATCACTGAAGAGCACACTTTGCCAGTCTACTCTTCTCCATGTCTGGTGTCCTTGAGCTCATATCAAACGCCGCTGACGGTGATGATCCCTGAGGATAGCTCCAACATAAGGTCGTCGTGCACGGAGTCGTACTTCTCTTAGACGACGTCTTACGGTGTTGGCACTTACTGTTCGAGTCGCTGGGCGGAATCTGTCACGCAGATGAGTGACCCGGATGTAGCAGTCTTGAGCCTGGGTTGTAACGCGTTGTGGACCAGGACGTTGACGGTCACGTGTTGATCCAGTAACTCGAACACGTTCCACCAACCTTACAATAGTGGACTCATGACAATTGAAGTGTCTGGCAATAGCACGTGTAGACATGCCAGCCCTGGACATTCCCATGGCTTCATTCCGTTGATTTTCAGTAAGTCTCGGCATCTCTAGCTCGATTCCTTCACACGTCCAACAACAAATTACGACAGATTGACGTTTCACAGTTCATGTACTGCACATTAAGTTGAAATCATGCTTTTAAGGGGCTCACACACGGGCCGATATTTTTTTGCGTTTGGGAGCATTGTGTGAAACAATAGTTCATAGTATTGCATAATATTATACATACAAAACCACCTAGTAATAAAATATTTGGGGAAAAAAAGTGATGCGTTTTCCATGGAGTATATGTCCTATTCACAGTTCTGTTTCTTGCACTGTAAATTTGGTGATCCGTCAAGTTAACACTTCTGCAAACCCCGCTTCAGAATCATATCTTCTTGCATACTGGAATACCTCTGTCTGGTTCAGCGTTGCTGTGCATTAAGATAGGGTACAATAAATCCCATAAATGACCAGTGTACTTGCTTAATCAGACCACTAACAATTCAATTACATTACCCTTAGTTTATAACATGTATTTTAATTGGATGTGATTATAACTTAATCATATTCTTACACTTATGCTTATGTAAAATTATACTTTTTTCCTCGTAGTGAATATACCTGTATTAATCCTTAATTCTATTTACTTTTATCTGAATAAATTATTAACCTTATACAACTTAATCTACCCCTTTAATAAAAATTAGCAGTATTAATTAGTACTTATCGCTTACAGTAATTAATAAATTATAAACTCATTACTTTGCTAACGTTCATTACCTATTAGTATTATCTGCTAACGGTGAACAGTTTCATCTCATTAACAAATCATCTTCAATTAATTACCCTACCCGTATCTGGTTATTGTTTAAGACAATCCCCCTGTGCTGTAAAACCACTGTTAACATTGAGTATATAGGATGGAGATGTGTACCTTCAATGTATAGAAGCTATAGAGCACTATCCTCTCTTTCGACCTGCTCCATAAATCAACATTAACTGACAGATACGCCCCTTTTCTAAATACGATATAGATACACCAAATAAACATCTTAAATGTTTTTGATTTCTGAATTTATTTCTTCTCTAAATTATATTTCTGGTTGTAATTACAAATCAACCACTAACCCGTAAGTTATTATACTTTCCTTACGTTTAACACATATAACAATTTACAAATAATTTCTTGACTTGACATTAAGTATGGTTTTACATATACACTAAGCATGGCATTCCGAGAATGCACATTCGAATCCAAATTTAAATTACCCATTTTACCATGGTATGTTTTCCCACTTTTAACGCATACTTTGAACTTATTATCTCCTGTTTACATTTTTAACAACACAACACGAAAAATCCAGAAACAGTTTAAACCATTGCATAATCTAAGCTAACCGCTATATTGCAAGGTGCACTGTTTCATTTTAAACCATTTATTTAAAACTTAATACCGACCCACACGCAACTCGCGAATTTACAAAGGGCCATTCAGTTTTAAATTTTCCTGGGGCAAGCCTTTGCCCTAAACCTACACGCTTTCTTGCGATTTACACAGGTTTTTACAAAACAACACGGAAATCTGGAAACCGCGGTACATTGCTTATATTGCAGGACACCGTGTTTCCTTTTATACCTTCATTAGAACCTTATACCGACCCACACGCTATCCCGCGAATTTAAAAAGGCCATTCAGTTCTAAATTTACCTTGGACATTTTCCTTTACCCTAAACCTAAACGCTATTCGCGATTTACAGGTTTATACTTTAACATAATTCTACTAATTCTACTAATTCACAGGCAGTAGCCAACGTGTCATCATCGGTGATCATTCCTCCGATCCCAGAGATCTGCTCCATGGAGTGCCCCAGGGCTCTATGCTTGGGCCAATCCTTTTCATCATCTACACTTCTCCGGTTGGCGACATTGTTAGATCACATAACCTGTCCTTTCATCTCTATGCAGATGACACTCAACTTTATCTTGCCTTCAAACCAACTGATCAGCAGTCAGCACTTGAATCTATCTCTAGACTTGAAGCCTGTGTGACTGACATCATGGACTGGATGTCAACCCACTACCTGAAGTTGAACAGTACCAAAACTGAGGTACTCATAATATCCTCCAAACGTGCATCCTTTCGCATGCCTCTCCCTGAATTCCGCATTGATGACCAAATTATTACCCCAACAACAGAAGCTAGAAACCTGGGAGTCATCTTCGATTCACACATGACATTTGAATCGCATATCATAGTCTGGAGGCTCAGCGCGGGGGGGGGGGGGGGGGTCCATCAAATGGGCACAAAACCAGACCCAACAGAACATAACAGAACCAAAACGTTTCGGAGCCTGTTTCAAAAATACGTAAAAACTTTTAAATCGAAATCTCTCCGAATTAGTTTTACAACGAATGCTATACATAATGATACTAGTTGTCTGAAAAAAGCAATTAAATAGATCCATGGCTGGACTCCAGCCTGCAGGCCGCGTCACAAAGCCTGCCAAAATTTTCCCCGCTAACATTTACCAATACGACATATATATCCTGTGAACTACTATGTACAATGCATTCGTCGGTTTTATCTGCGTCCATGTTCCGGCGAAATTCATAAAAACTCATAAAAAGTTTGCAAACTTTTAATCTCGTCATCAGATGCGTGTTTTCCCGTCACAGATTAACGTCGGTTTTCCTAGACTGGGATTCTCGGAAATCCACGCGGCCTGCAGGCTGTAGTCCAACACTGAAACTATTCAATTGTTTTTCAGATAACTAGTATCATTTTGTATAACAATCGTTGTGACAAAAAATCGGAGAGATTTCGATTTGACAGTTTTTACGTATTTTTCAAACAGGTTTCAAAGTGTGTTGGTTCTGTTATGCAAGATCATTTTTGACGTTCCAAAGTTAAAGTTCGGTGCTAAGACCACCTAAAGATAAATTTGAAATGTTCCTATTATTAATTAGAACAGGTTTCGCTTTAATTTTTATATTTTACGTTGACATTTTATTGCTTTAAATCTTCTTAGTGCAAAAACGGTAAATTTCACCTTTTGACCTCCAGGGTCACTAAGACTAAAGGTGAATTTAGCAAGTTTACATTTTTATTGAAAGTGTGATTATTTTCGATCATTTTCAGCTTCTTTTCATAATACAAGAATGACTGCGCATTCACTTTCAGTGCAAATGAACTCATTTGACCTTTGACCCCGAATATCTCGAAAACGCCCCAACGGCGGACTGATTACCACTAGTCATCGTATTCTACGCAAAATTTTACTCTAGAAAAGTTGGGTCTGGTTTTGTGCCCATTTGATGGACACCCCCCGCGCTGAGCCTCCGGTCTATCAGGACTGTTTGTCGGAAATCATTTTATCATCTGCGGAATATCAGTCTCATCAGAAAATACTTGAACGAAGCCACTGACTCCACGCTAGTCCATGCCTACATCACCCCCTGCCTAGACTACTGTAACTCTCTGCTTCACGGACTACCCGACTACCTCATCCAACGGTTACAGCGAGTACGTACAGAATGCAGCAGCCAGGCTGGTCACAGGCACAAAGCAGTTTGACCACATCACACATGTCCGTGCCAAACTTCACTGGCTCCCCGTGTTATACAGGATACGATACAAGATCCTCCTACTTGTCTTCAAGTGCATCAACAACCAGGCTCCTCAGTATCTCACCGACCTCGTCACCAGTTATAAGCCAGCCACACTTCTCCGGTCATCTGAGAGTCGTTTCCTGTATGTGCCACCATCCGGATCCCGTACCTTTGGAGACCGCTCGTTCATGGTTGCTGGTCCTTATTTGTGGAACCGGCTCCCCCTGGAGCTTAGAGCTTTGGACAAAATTGATATCTTAAAATCGAGACTGAAGACACACTTTTTCCGTGCAGCTACTTTGAAAGGCTCATATTTTGACTAGTTTTCACCTTTGTGTCATTGATGAATCTTCCCATGCGCGGTTAAGCAGTTTTCTGGAAATGGCGCATTATAAGTAATTTCATTCATTCATACTAAACACAAATACATATACAGGTACATTACATTCATGTACAAACACAAATCAAGTCAACCTCCCTATAGACTTTTCGAAATGTTATTACGATCTATGCATCCGAATAATTCTTATGGAGTTTTGCGGCAAACGTGCAAACCCTCCATTTCCGAACTTTCTTTCTGCCTAGACCGGAGACATCATTTGTTTTCTTTTACCTAGCATTACTGTTTCAATTTTAGGATCTTTCGTTTCATTACTTTCATTATTTATTTCCTACGTTTATAGAAAGTTACCCATGTTTAAACCTAAACCTTATTTTTTTCCTATTTACTTAGATTTTCTTAATTTAATTATTTTAACTTTTTATCGTCCTTTTTAGCCATTATTTTTTTTAACAAATCCCTAACCTCTGAAATGTCATTAAATCTATCCCTTGGTCTTTTTGGCTTTCCGTGGTCAGTTTATTAGGAAATATGTATCTACCTAAAATGACTGAAAACTTCGTCTTCTTCTAAGGATTTCCTCCAGGGTCGTTATCCTTAAGTCATCGGCACCAAAAAGGAATTATCTGTGACACTTTCCCGTGTCGCGGTACCAAAAAGGAATTAGCTGTGACACTATTCTGTGTCGCGGTACCAAAAAGGAATTAGCTGTGACACTATTCTGTATCGCGGTATCAAAACGGAATTAGATGTGACACTATTCTGTATCGCGGTACCAAAAAGGAATTAGATGTGACACTATGGGGACAGATGATCGTCTAGGACCTTGCTTGGACTTCACGTTGTTGGGTCAATTATTCCTCCAGGGTCGTTATCCTTAAGTCATCGGCACCAAAAAGGAATTATCTGTGACACTATCCCGTGTCGCGGTACCAAAAAGGAATTAGCTGTGACACTATTCTGTGTCGCGGTACCAAAAAGGAATTAGCTGTGACACTATTCTGTGTCGCGGTACCAAAAAGGAATTATCTGTGACACTATCCCGTGTCGCGGTACCAAAAAGGAATTAGATGTGACACTATGGGGACAGATGATGGTCTAGGACCTGCTTGGAATTCACGTTGTTGGATCAATTCTTTCAATCATCAATTAATTGACTCTGGGACACCGTTTATGTTGTTACTAAGTTTATCTAACGAATACAGCAAACTACTAAGGTTACATACACGAAACTACAATATCTATGATAGTTACTTTTTGGGTTATTAAATTATCCACGGTCTGAGTTTAATATCCTTTCTAACTCAGACCTAACGGCTTAAACGTGGCAAGAGCCACATACTTCTTGATAGTTCTACATAACGTTCGCGCTAGCCTCTAAGCCGGGGAGGCTATAGGTATGGTGATCCCTTGGGCTCCGAATGATTGTCTGAGGATAAATAAAACTCGTTCTTTCCTGTATAGAAAATGTAATGCGTCATCTATTAGTGCGGGACAATTACCATTTTTGGGTAAGTGTTTCATATAGGCACCGTTTAACGTCAACATTATTCTATTTAATTGGACTAATCCGTGCACGAGATGACTGGACGATAGTACCCTAATTTCCAGAAATGGGTACTGACATAAGTGTCTGTGAGTTAGACTAAGATAGTAGCAGAGTAATGCAAGCTACTTCATTACCCTAGTTTTTGTCATACATCATGTAGGTAAAGATTTATATATTACACAGAACACTTTTCTTAGACCTAAAATAACCCTATAGTGTTATACGTATTTATCTCAATTAGTAATTCAGGAACACTGTATCAAAATCGTTTGAATTTCCATTGGGTGTTGAATCTGTACTTAATTCCATGTACGTTGATGATTTGTTAGACAGCGTAGAATCAATTGACCAAGCCAAGACTCTACTGTTGAATTTTGGTGTTTTAACTGTATAATAGGTTTTAGACAACACTGCAATACACTGACAGCAGGTTAATAAAAAATAACAAACTTTTCTTTTCATCTGATCTTTGCACTCTTATGGATTGTTATTTTCATAGTCACTGGCAGTTCAGCTTCTGGACAGGTCTTTGTAATAACATCAGTGACTATCATCTCATCATTTTGAATGCATAAGATTTTCTTCTAAATAATAAACTTAAGTATTTCGCTCCGAAGTTTATAAGTTATTGCAGTTACTGAAGTTGTGGTCGAGTCTTCATTGATCAAATTAAGGATACCTTCTATAGAGTGTTATATGGTTGTCTTGTTTCAACACAGAGATCTTTAAAACCCATTTCAGGTGTTTTTTTAAATAAAGATTTAAACAGCCTCGTCCTTTGATTGAATTAGAACCGGTTACACTACGACGTGAAATTACAGACCTGTTGTGACTGGGCGGTTTTCACATTCGCAAATGGTCATTAAATGAACTTGCTGTGTTATCTGATATTCCACAGGAAGATAGAATAGGAAGCTTAGAGATTGCCGACAAATCGGGACTGTCGACTTTAAAAACTTTCGGTATTCTATGGATTGCGCAAACTGACTGCTTTAATTTCGAAATAGATTAACCATATGTTGATTCCGATTTGGCTAAACGTATCGTCGTAAGCAAGACCGCCAAATTCTTTGACCCATTAAATCGCTTGGCTCCTTTTACTGTGCGTGCAAAGATATGTATTCAGAAAACATGGGTAAAAGATCTTGACTGAAATGCTCCGTTGCCAAAAGACCTACTAAATTTATGGAATAACTACCATAACTTCGGGATGTGAACATTTTAAGATGTCTAATAAAGAAGAACCTAAAAGTTGTTAGTAAGACCGTTCATACCTTTGCCGATGCATCCGAAGTTTCGTATGCCGCAGCAGTTTATTTGCGCTCCGAATATGAGACGGGACCCGATAGTGTTGACCTAATCATCGCAAAAACTAAAATAGCATTGCTTAAAGCACTATCGATACTGAAATTAGAATTGTCCGGTGCGGTATAGGGTTTACGTCTAACACACTATTTGTCAGGTTTTAGACAGCTTGGATTTATAGTTTTTTTTTTAAGAAACTGTTGTAGTCCTATACAACATCGGAACTTGACTAATGGGCTTCTCTGTTCAGACTAGCAAAATCCTTGGTTTTGGGTCAACTTTTAGACTCTCGTTCGAATTTAGTATCGTTGACCCCTATTGTTGATAACAATGGTGTTATCCGCATTGACGGGTTCTCGATGTCCTGTGATCTTACCTAGGAACCATCATGTTACATGTTCGATAGTAACTTTCTTCCATATAGAAGGAAACCACGATTTAGGACTTTCGCAGATTTTGAGTGACCTTCGTCAACAGTACTGGATAATTCGCGCAAGACAGGTAATTAAGAATGTCTAATTTTATTGAGCCGAATGCAAAAGGCGTAAATGAAAAGCTGCTATAAGCAAGCCAGGGCGCCCTTCCTTTGGTTCGTTTAGGACAACCACTTCAAGCATTCGCGAAGGTTGGGGTTGACGTTGCTGGTCCTTTTATCACATCTAGAAATGTTTGGGGATTGGACACGCAATCGTTCTTGGTGGTATTTTATCACTTCTTTTATAGACGGGGAAAGCCGATTTTGGTGTTAGAGAGAGAGAAATGGGGTTTAACGTCCACTCGACACAAACTAGGTCATTTCGGGACTAACATATGGTTTAATTTTTTATTTCAATAATTCGCTTGCGCGTAGGGGTCTTTAACAGTGGGAGAACACCGGAGAACCAGGAGAAAAACCACGGGGTTGGACAGACAACCCCGATTTTGGTTTTAAGTAACAATGGGACTAATTTTGTACGTGCAAATTGGGGCTTCCGTGAATTATACAAATTAGATACTCCGAAAATCAGTGATAACCTCTCATCTAAGGGAATTAAATGGAGATTTAACCCACACTTAGCGTCGCATTTTGGTGGTGTATTCGAAGCACAAATAAAATCCGGTAAGCGATTTTAGGCATGCTGATATTAAGGATGAAGACTTACTCGCCGCGTTTGTCCATGCCGAAGGATTGTCGAATGCAAGACCACTTTGTTGCCAAAGAGATTATCATAGGGACGAACCGGTTAAACTCCGAATTGTCTTTCGATTATCGCCTATCGCCTCGAATTTTGGAATATTTATTAAGTGTTGTATCACGTGTGAATTTTTTGAATCGCATCGTTTAGTGTCAAGTAATTTTGGAACTCCTACCGTGCATCGTAATAGTGTTTTTATCACACATCGAGTATTCCTGTGTTGAAAAATAGCTTAAAAAATATTTATACTTCAGACGGTCTGTGATCAATTGTATAAATGTGTTCACTGTAATCGCATCGGTCATCGGTCATCGGAGAAGGATTATGGACGAAACGTGTTTATGGTACGAACTAGTGAGACTCGGAATACGCTGTGTTCTGATTGGTTATTGTGTGCATGCTTTTGAGAATCCCATGAATTGTAATTACTTGAATAAAATCAGATTGTCCATCGAAGTCGTTGTTGTTAGTTGTTTCTCTCTCCCAGACTTCATATCGCAGCTAATAGACTTTTTATGGGCCCATCATTACCACTACACAAAAGCAATCAGAAATCAAAAGATGTGTTTCCAGGCAACAAAATATACGCCTACATCGTCCAGGCAGTCGCATATGTATTTTTTAAGTAATGGAAGCATTTGCAAGACTTTGTGGACGACGGACAGAAGCAGCGACAATATTTGTATAAAAAGCGTATTTCAGAAACACCTTGACATTTGATCCTTTGCAGTCGCATCAACAATATATTTGGTATGTAAAAAATGTCAACAATGGACAGACAACACAGATGCGCAGACAGCAAACGTACTAATTAAGCATTTTATACGAATAAAACAACCTTTGATATATTGTATGAAAGGGTAATTCAAAAGTATAAATGACAGTTATTTAAAGTTTTTATTTAATAAAATATAGTAATAAGAAAACACGTGGGCCATTATTTCTATTATAAATAACAGGTATAAGATCCTGACTTTAAATAGTTTTATTTCTATAAAATCAATTTCATAAAATTCACCAAATATTGGCAGTTGCAGATGCTATGCACGTGGCAGGGAACGGCACTTCATTTTAAGTATATGGTATCACGTCTAATTTACTTTACAGTAACTTTAGTCTTATCAGAGGCTAAGTGAGAGGGACGCAATGGCGCGCTTTGCGTCATGGTTTTGAGCCCCCTGGAAAATGGCTAAAATCGCGCGGTTTCAATGCAGCTTTCAAGATTATAATCATAATGCTCAACATATACCATGGGTCAGATATGCTACAAATCGACTCTAGCATGTTCCACCCTGCCCAATATTACTCGGTGGCACTGACAGGGACCCTCCCATTTCACCGCACACGCATATAAATATTGTTTTTTGACCGGATCTTGTTCCTCATGCAAAATCATGTGTCACCATGCCCCGGAGTCTTATGTACATTAGAATTTTATGTTATACATATTTGTTGACAGAATGCATAACTTGATATAATCCAAACGTGAAAACCTTTCAAGGGTGAAGTTTCCAATAAAAAATTTACAGCTCTTAATCTATCTCTATTGTTTGTCACTATTATTTGTCAGTAAGTGTGTGCGCGTGTGTATATGTATATATTATTATATATCTATGTATTTCAACTATACACTTAGTCACGTGATCAGTTGACCTATATAAATAGGGGAAGATTATGAGATCTTATTCTTCATATTCCTGAAGCAATGGCCCGAGAAATCCCTCTCTGGCCATTGCTGGATTGACTTCTGGCACTTGAGCTTTTGGGGGAGTGTGTCTATTCTTCCCGTTCAATCAAATCTCTCCTAAGTAAGCTAGGGTCTTCCCTAAAACTATGGACAGTGATTTAAGGTATTAAAAACGGTGAAAGTATTGTTCGTCTCCAAACACTATTGTTTACATTGTAGCCGTTTTTGATAGCCTCGTTTGTCACACAATTAGTATTTCTTCAATATTCTGCTATTCACTGGTTAATTGGACGTAACGTTATGTAAACATATTTGGAGCTCTGTTTAAACTCAAATGATATTGTGACGCAGTTAGGTATTGGTTGTTAATCGGACTATTGACCAGTCATATTTTTGATCAGAAATGTGCTTTCATTACGGCAGTGTTGATTGAGATTAGGTCTAATCAAACGAAACACTGCGAGGAGTATGCTTATTCTTAGCACACACGCTAATTATGCAGTGATTTTGAAAATTACTTAAAAAAATCATTACAGTACAAAGTCGATATAGGACAGATACCACATGGGACGTACCTGACACACCTTCATCTTTAAAAACTTTGAAGAGTAATCAGCGCAAAGTTGACAATCTGCGCACCAGTTTGATACGCG
Organism: Patella vulgata; assembly: GCF_932274485.2. NCBI lineage: Eukaryota > Metazoa > Mollusca > Gastropoda > Patellidae > Patella > Patella vulgata. Next base: position 59,426,711 of record NC_065884.2, on the reverse strand, counting down.
CAGATTACAATCGGCGCGCGCGAGGTCCAATCTTGCCGAAGGGTGAAGAATGCGTCCAACATATACACAAAAGTACCAAGAACATTTTCCAGCTATGTTGACGTTTAACTTGTATTCCGGTGTTCTAGAAAGCGTACTCAATCCGTCCACGGCACCCTTCGCTTCTAATAGCTAAATAAACCTAAATCGTTCCTGGATTCCCGAAGCTTATTGTGTAAACAGAAAATAATCTTATACTGCAAAATCACCTCCATCATAAAACAAAAACTTAAAGGGCAATGTTGGTTTCAGCCAATATTATACATGTGAAAACACTGGTTAAACACATTCCAAATATAATACTAACACAGAGATCATTGCTACGGTAGATGCGTAACAAAAAAAATTGCTAAGTAGAGAATTATTAATGCGTGCTCTCTCTTATCTCGTGACAGTCATTTTTTTATGAATAGATATCCCGTCATAGTCTAATATTACAACTTCTCGTCTTCAAAGGAATTATCAGTGACCTGGAAATCGGCCGTGTATCTATTATCGCTCTCAACTTAGTCAGTATGTAAGGATTACTCATGTTTTCCGCTTGCTAGCATCACTTCTGGTTTTATCAAATCTTCGTTACGCATCTACAGTAGCAATGATCTCTGTGTTTATAATATATTTGGAATGTCTTTAACCAGTTTTATCACGTATGTAATATTGCTGACACCAACGCTGTCCTTTAAGCCCGGCAACTGGAGACAATATTCTTCCCGGCAACTGAGAGCAATTGGCCACAATTGAGTGGATATACGATCAGTTGCCAGTTTGAGTCGTTGTAGGCCTACGGGCGTTATTGCGACTGGAAAACCATCAGTTGCAACCAGTCGCTGCTAGTTGCTCGTGTTCTACTTTTCCGGCAAGTAGTTGTAATCGTGGAGTTTCTTGTTAAAAAGGGACAATCTACGCGCATTTTGTAAGACCGAGAGGTCACATGGGCCATCACGTGATCAGAATTCGACGCTACTGATGCGGAGTCACTGTGTTTAAGCTTTACTTAATTATGATAATTCTCCTAAAGCTAAACAGCAAATGATCGTCAGATAAAAACAGCCCCAGGCTCAAGTGAATTAGCTGAGAGAACAATCATGGAATTTTGAGGCTTTCTATTTTGAATTAGTTCTCTGTGAGATAATTAACGCAAAATTCGAAGTAAAAATACTGTACGGCTTATCACATATTGACAAAATTGATATTTTCTAAAGTCTGATTACTTTGGCAGCCGATATGAAAAAAAAATCACATGACCTACTAAACCACCTGTTTTTCTGTTTCACTGACGTCGATGTACTCACGCTGAATTGAGCAAACAACCAGTTGGTTCCAGTTGCCGAAGTACAATAAAATTGTAGTCTTTTCTGATTGCATATTTGTAGGTACAAAATATTATATAATATAGAGTCATTGGAACAATGGAAACAAATCAATATATGGATACGATTGTTGCCATTCCTTAATATGTACAGTTCTCGATATATATGTTTGATGCATTTTCCAATATTGTAAAGAATGAACTAATAATTTCTACTTTAAAGAATTAATTTTTAATATATAACTCCATCTGTATGCTTTTATGGTTCATTTTCTATGGGCCACGACCTAAAATGTGATAAAGTTTCTTTCATGGTTAATGGCTATTTTAAAATGTTTAATGTTGCTAACGGCAAACTGAACATTTTAACATTAGTGAAATCGATATCTAGGATACCAACGGGTTAATACATTAGTACCATCAATTGACTTTATTACATTTTAATAGGCTATAAATTTAAACTATTCACACAGATACACAATGGGTGTTTAAAACAGCAGGCATACAAATATATTCATCTCGATATGTCCACAGGGTCGTACAGATGGGTGTTCCAATAAGCTCCTGGCTAATAGTGTTTCAAGAAAAATTCAGAGTTATAGACAATAACAAGTCACTTTTAACACTCGTAGCTGTAAATGTTTCAGAAAAGTAGATTTATTTCAGAATATAATACACACATAATAAATACTCTTCCAATAATCATTTCCTAGTATAGAGAAACAGAATTCGTAAATTACAAATTTATTTTCAAGTCATTAAATTAAGAGACAAAAACTTTGATTATCTTTAACATATACATATACCTTGTTGAAAAGAAATGGTAACCCCCTCTCCCCTAATCAACGGGGTAAATAAGTCATGCCAGATGCTCAGTAATAGATTGCTATCGATATATATTGTTGATTGATTTGGTCACATTTGTTGTAGCTGAAAAACCCTTGGTATATTATATTATATATAAATAAATAACAAATGCGCCCAGTACTTTTTCATTGTGATACACACCAAATCAGTTAATATATATCAAAATTTAAAGATTCAGTGGTTGGAAGCTAAGATGAAATTAGTAACGTCCAGTTTTGATCTATTTTTACCTGAGAGTACACCTTTTTGTATTAACCTTTTATGTATTTTTTAAACCGGACAATAAAATCACCCTGAATATAATCGTTCAAGTGTGTTCTGGCCTTTAGCTTCATCTGTACTTGCTCCGTAGCTCATTGATGACCGCCTTCCAATCTGGAAATGATCTTCTCGGCATTTAAAAATCTACATATAATAATAAACACTCTACAGGTTTCGACACTGACAGAACACCAGTACAACGTGTTGGTGATACTCATTATGATTAAACCTGGTGTCATGAAAGTTTTGATAAACTTATTTCCATAGCCTCAACCACAAAAAAATGTTTAAATTATGTTTCAAAGGATTTGTTTTATTGTATAGATCCATCTAAATCATGTTTTTATCTCGACATTTACAGTTAAGGGACTAGAGTCGTACCTTACTGATTTTGAATTTCTCCACATCCTAAAATGACAGAGGTCTTCCCTCTTGGTCAATTAGGTTAATCATTCGTCCCAAAAATTAATTTATTCTCTGCAAATAGGATGCCCTTAAAACGTCCAGGTAAAATAATACCATATTATTATGTAGGACAGTCACTTGGATGTAGCAGAAAGATCAGGAACACGTATAATGAGTGACCTGTAGGCTGGGCAAATGATTAATGAGAAGCGTTACTTGCCAGATATTCAATTTATGGCAGTATACAATTTGTTTAGTTAAGTTTGGATATTAACTGAGACGCAACAAAAACTCACCATCGTTTTCACTGCCTGTCTAGTGGCGAAACGTGATTTTGGGGGGCTGAAAATGTACCGACACAAAAACGTTAACAATTCTCCAAGTACAAAATATCAAACTTAATAATGTGTACAATCATAAATTTATAAATGCGATGTGCTTGCATTGCATATTGGCGAAACGTGATTTTGGGGGGCTGAAAATGTACCGACACAAAAACGTTAACAATTCTCCAAGTACAAAATATCAAACTTAATAATGTGTACAATCATAAATTTATAAATGCGGTGTGCTTGCATTGCATATCAGTAAATTACTAAACCGAAAGTCGCCTCATTATAGTTCCGAATCTCAACGGAACATATCCTCGAAGGTCCTTGCATTTAAGTCAACATACGTGGACACCCATCTGTTGACACAAATGTCGCCGTGGATACACATGTACATTGTGTATGGGCTGCCATTTTAAAAAAATGAATAGATCTTTCCATTGGCTAGATTATGTGCAATACCACCAACAATATTCTAAAGAATATGTGGGTCAGAATTATGGAATCAGTGATTATTCACATTTCTGTGGATCAATGGTTGTTTACATGGCAATACGATTCAGTAGATATTTTAAATTTGCTTCAAAACTTGATACCAATATTTATTTTTATATTTCAGTAAAGCAGGACTTTAGCTGAAGTAAGAACTGTGCTTACTGGTAGTGACTTTGTATAATTAAAAATTTTCAGAGAGAGAGAAAGAGAGAGAGGGAGGGGGTTTAACGTCTACTCAATAAAACTATGTCATTTTGGGACCCTAAAAAACCCAAGAGGTTGGACAGGCAACCTTACCCTTGTCACATACAAGCGGGGAATCAAAACCACGCCACTTGACTCAATGACAGACCTTATGATTTAATGCAGTGGGTCACCTAACCCCCTTCCCCATCATTAAAGCTAAAGTATAGCTGAAGTTAGAACTTTGTTTATTTAAAATTTATCAGTAAATAAAAGGGATTCATTATCGTAGCACCTGCACATAACTTCAGACAGAAAGATACATGGGCGTTATCCCATTATTCAATATATAATTTAAATTATAAAACTGAACAAAATAATCAACGGTGTGTACTAAAATATATAAACAAAAATACTATAACAATAATTACGATAAACTTTTAACAACAAAAAAAAAATAACAAAACATAAAAAATTTACACTATAACAACAGGAACACCATCACCTCTTTAAATACATGGAATTTCTACTTTATGCTAACATTAATCACCTTATAAAAAACACGATAACAATATTTAACAATTAGTTACATGTATATTTTAAGCAACGATTCAGGTGATGTCCCCAACGAGATGTATGGTTGCCATTTCATCTGCGGGTGTCTAATCCATACGCTAAAATTTATAACAAGTTTATACATTTTAGAGTTTTCTAAAATCCACCAAATCATCTTATGTAAAATAAAAAGTTTACAATTAATTTAGAATTTAAAAAATGAAGTAAATATTCTTTTAGCACATATATACAAGGCACTTTTAATTTTATAATTTTAACTAAAAAATATTACAATTTATCTGTAAGATTATAAGGCATTTGTAAGTAAGGGACATGGTACTTCAGCAGATATGAAAGGAATAACCTTAATATAGCACATTCGATGATATTTTAATTTGATAAATGATGATATTCAACAGTTATCTGAAATGGTTCCATATTTAAATCTTTAGAAATATCCTTGAGCATTGTTCATGAGTCAATGAATATAAATGTATCCCATATCTCTATGTACACAATTAAAAATTAACTAAAAAATTAATGTCCTTTACACAACAATTTCAATTTGTTTTCTTTTTTCACCATTCCAAATAATTGTCCTTGCTCAATAACTCAATCCCATTTTCTAAAATTATGCATATTTCGTTTAAATTGTTGGAGTTTGCAACTTAAAAGTACATAATTTTTACAAAATGTTTAGCACACAAGGCAACTGTTCCTGGAGGGACTAGACTTGCAAATTCACTGTCATTTTGTACTAATCCCCACCACTAAGTGTACTATCAAGGTACACAACTATTGCAGTTTCCCCATGATATCCATTTTACATATGTTTGTAAGAAAGGCAGAAACATTCTGTAATCCTTTTTAATATTAAAGGTCAATCATAATTATAATTTGGTTATTTCAAGTCATGGTCCATATTGTCTCTGTATTTTATTTCAAAAAAACACACGCACATGAACAGCTGTTCATATAATATAATCCACCAAAGATCTATAAATACGCTATAGATCTATTTAATCCAAGTATTATCAATTTTTAAGGTCATTCAAATGTTTTACACTATAAGAAATATGTCTACAGAACATTCAAAATGCCCGACTCCAAAAATAAGAAAAGCACCTCCTGCATCCATTCACCTTGTTCATTGGCCAACGACTGTATACATTGCTCTTCACCCAAGGTATCCTACTATACAAGAGCCATTTCAAAACTGCAACAGTAAGGCATCTTGATGCATAAAGGCTGGGAGAAACCATCCCAAAACTCAAGTAAACATATTTAGCTATCCACACTATTTTCTCCTTCATCAATAGAAAATGTGTCTTGTTCAAATAAACAAAGTCCTAAAGGATTCATAGCAACTGAGATGACTACTTCCATACCAGGAAACAGCACATATCACTTCTTCCAGAATTCTTAAATCAGTGACCGGATTCCATGGGAATTCAAGTCAACAAACAGGTTTCCCAGGTATATTAACCTACTAATACTGATTGATAGAAAATTGAACCATCTGAACTCTCTAGTTATTTTCATGACGGTTTACACTGTCTAGAATGAAGTTGCCAATTCTCGTTCTGAAATTACAAAAATTATTTTTAATACAAATATCACCAGTAAATGTACCGGTAAATCCTAATTTTGTTTTAAAAAGATTGGAACGACAGGACTAAAATTCTTCTAGCTTGATCTTCTGAGAACCCTGGTGCAACGAATTTTAGCTGAATAGATTTTCTGATTTGAACACACATATAAATCTGAATCTGAGCTAACAAAGTTTCAACTGAGAAATCTGGTGCAAAGATTTAGCTGAACAAATTTTGAGATTTGCATACTTCCAACACACCTAAAAATTTATGTTGACAAAGTTTCAACTGAGAACCCTGGTATTTTAGTTGAACTGATTTTCAAATTTGAGTACTGGTACTTTAATACACATAACACTTTGCGCTGACAAAGTTTCAGCGGTACAAACTAAGTCTTACCTGACAAAGACCACTACAGTACCACACCTTCCTACACCCAGAGCATACAAACGATGATTGTTTACCACAAACAATACAAGCACCAGGAGGTGCCAGCCTCTGATTATGGAGTAGTCTTTGATTCTATTGATAAACAAAATAAATAATAATTTTCCTATAAAGATAATATTATATTTTCAGAAAAATAATATATAAAATTTTGGTTAATGAACAAAAAAACATTTAAAAGGCAATCTGATTTACACTTTCATCGACCTCCACTTTATGAACATCAGACCAGAGGGCATGGGAGGTCACATGTTATGGGGATATATGTGAACTTTGACAAGGTGTTTTTTTCAAACATTAAGTATTCTGTGCACAGCTAGGGAAAAGCTTGACAAAACATATCATTTCAACTACTAATCCTTAATATCAAATAGAACAGGGCTTATTGAAAACTGTTCCAGAACTTGTTGTCATGGAAATAAAACAAAATCTAAATAAAAAATAAATGCAACAAATTTGTATCTGTTTAATCAGATTGTTTAAAACAATACCTACCCGATAAACTGGCATCATTTCAGGCATCATTGGAGTCGCTGTTTGACTGAAAGGAGGTCTATACTGAGAATTTTGATACATCTGTGTTGTTTGATAAGCAAGATTATTTTGTTCTGAGATGGGTACAACTCGGAGGTTATGTTGTTGAGCCTGCTTCTGCTGTGGATTATGGGGTCCCATTACTGATTGTTGGTCAGATATTAATCTTGGAATCTCTTTTGGTGTTATCCTTCTCTTTCCTATATTCATTGCTTGATTTGCCATAGCTTGATTAGGGAGGATTTGGCGAGGAGCCATTGGATGTGAGGGCACTTGTTGAGGATAGTGATGTATCAAGGGAGGGTGAGCTGTCCAGGCTTGATGATTCTTGTCTCTGACTATTTGACCAGGTTCAAGTTGTTGCTGAGCAACAGGGTCTTGATTTTGTACCACTTGAAACAATGGATACATTGGAGGAGCATGTTGTTGATACTGAACAGGAACTTGTTGCATGGATGTGACTGGCAAGGACCGTACAGGATATGGTTGCAAAGGAGAGCTTCTCTGACTCACAGGTACTTGAGGAGTTTTATGAAGTGGTACTGGAGCTACAACTTGTGGTGCTGTAGACTGTTGGTATTTAGCCATTTCATGATGATTTTGAGTTTGAGCAGGGAATCGTCTCTGTTGGTGGAATCCTGGATTAGGCATATTGGATGCTACAGACAATCCTGGTCTAACAGTATTCTGAAAACCATGGCTAGAGTAAGGTACTAACTTCCTTTGAGCATCTTCTTTCTGTCTAGCACTAACAGTATCATCAAAAGGGTCTAGTATCTTGTCTGTTTTTTGACGCTTGGGTGGCAATGGTGTCAATTCTCGACAGGCTGTTAGTTCTCGGTCTTCCCTTTTTGTGTTAGACAGATTAAAATTCTTCATATGCACTAATCTATCCCTTTCAACTGATTCAATTGTGAGGTCAATGATGTCTTGTGCCTTGCTGCCCTTTCTTTTACGATCCGTTGAAACAGGCATTTCAACAGGTTTTACAGGCCCTTGTGTGCTTATTATTTGTGAACTTGTTCTATACATTAAGGCACTGATAACTGGGTGGTTTTGTCGATTTATTCCTGAATAATTGTATACATTTGAATTTGAATCTTTTTGTTTCTGTTTATTGGCTTCATCTAGGGCAGGTACAATCAAGCTACCTGCAGGTTGAAAAGGGGGTTGACTATGAGCCTCCTGGGGCAATTCTACATTTGTTTTAGCAGGGCCAGCTGGTGATTCAGTTATGGCGCTTGTTCTTGGTCTGAATGGACATAGTGCACTAGCATCTTTTGGCAAAGAAAAAGCTTCAAGATTGGGCACTGAACTTTTCTTATTCTGATGAGCTGGTTGAAGATTTGCTTGTGCCAATGGAGCATCTTTCTTGGGAAATTTGAGAAGTGCTTGGCTTATCTGTGCCACAATGCCCTTCCTATTTTGGGGTGCTGATTTAGAAAGGTCCAAAGCATTCACTGTTGCGGGTATACTTGCTGAAGTACTTTGAGTGCTTGAAGACAAAGAAGTTTCTATTACACCTGGTGGTGTGGGACTAGAAGATAATTTTGTAAAGACATCGCCGGTATCTTCAAATTTTAATTCTGTTATTGAGGCATTAGTTGATGTTGCAGATGTCAATGAAGGTAAGACACTCTTTTCAGGTAGCTCATCTGTAGAAATTTTCATAGCTTCTGCTCTTTTCTTTGCCAGTTTCATCTTCATTATGTTTTCAATAGTTTTTCTGCTCCTGGCTAAGAGTTGTGCATGTTCAAGTTCCTTCTTCTTAGCAAGCCTCTCTAATTCACGCAACTGTATGATTTGTTGATGGAAAGCTTCATCCAAATCACTAGTATTTAACTCTGATGTGTTAGGTACTGAAGATCTGTCGGCTGCTGGAAAACGTTCACTATCTAAGTGTTCAGAACTAACTGCAGTGGATGTCTGCTGAATGTCCACTTCATGACTTGTGGTTTCTGTTTGGGTAGTAATCGTGCTATCTTTTGACTGTGCTTCTACGACCACCATTGTCTGTGTTGTGCATAGGTCAAGAGCATGTGACTTTATTTTAGCATTCTCTTCTATCTTTTGTGGATTTTCTACAGCATTGGGTAGTTCATTGGCATCACTAACTATAACTGAGTTGACTGCAATCTTTGTTGTTTCTAAAAGATTTGGAGATGCTCCTTTAGAGTGATTACTGGTTGTGGTTATCTTTTGAGGCAGTACCAACTGCACCTTAGGTTTTGGTTTTTGTCGAGTTGATGTGTCCAAACAATCTGCATTAAATAAAAGAAATACTCTTTGCCAAGTTACTAATTAAAGACTAAATGACCACTGTTTGGAATGCTGTTCTTAATGTGAAATGAATTGAAATGGGGTTTAATGATAAATCCCATTTCATTACCAACTGCACCTTAGGTTTTGGTTTCTGTCGAGTTGATGTGTCCAAAAAATCTGCATTAAATAAATGAAATACTCTTTGCCAAGTTACTAATTAAAGACTAAATGACCACTGTTTGGAATGCTGTTCTTAATGTGAAATGAATAGAAATGGGGTTTAATGATAAATCCCATTTCATTGCATTTAATTTCCTACTTTCTGCACCAACCGGGTAATGAAGACAGCTCTTTGGGATATAGCACCTGATGCCCAGAGATAGACAGAAAATTAATTAAGTGCCATTACAAATCGGGCTATGCTTACATTACACAAAAACATTTCAATGTTCAAATTAAAAATCATGGTACAAATATTGTGTGCTGTTAAGTCACCATATGAGGTGTAAAAATACTTTGTAGCCATGTGAATCTGGCAAGATCGTATGTGGAAACTTAGCTATCATTATGATCATCGATCACTTTCAATTCCTTTTTCAAAAGTTTTGTATAGTTAATGTATTCCCACCACCACCTAAAGCACAAAAATTACACAGCAGAACATCGTCAGGTGCAGGTGACAGTGAAGGCTCTTTTGCCTTTGGATTGACTTTGGCGGTTTCTTTGGACTGTTAATGATACTGACACAAGGTTATAATCATAAATATTTTAATTCTGTTATTGTTTGGTTATAAAAGTGTAAGCATGATATTGTGTTACCGGAAATCAAATTCTGGAAATTTTCACAGAATCCCAAAACACTAGAAACAGTGCTTTACCAAAGAAACCTTAAAATAAGTTCTGCTTCACTCAAATTAAACAAACTCACAACAAGGGAAGCAATCCAGAAATGTAAAGCATAAAAAATGGGAGTATTTCCCAAACATTGTATTATTCAAGTCTATGTCAACTGTGTTTACAGGAAAGATCAATGTTAGTGCACTGAAGAAAACAATTTAGAACTATTCAATTAGCAAAACAAGGGGGAGAAAGAGAAATGTCCATTCGACACTATGTAATTTCGGGACTAACATTATTTAGATAATTTGTATGGACACAGGGCATCTTTAGCTATGAGAGGAAACCAGAGAACCCAGAAAAAAACTCAAGAGGTTGGACAAAGGAAGGCAACCCTAGTCCTGTTAATTGGCCGCGAACAACCGCCAGTTGTTCTCAAAATACAAGAGATTATTAACACAATTCAGAATAGGGACTAAACATAAAATCTTCAACCGTTATGAATATATTTTCTGATTCCTTTCAATTGACTGTCGATTGTTACCAAAATACAACATATTAACACTATTCAGAGTAGCGACTATTACATTTGCACCAACACAAAATCTTTCAACATTTATGATTATATTTTCCATATAATATATTAATTAAGAAAGCCAGTAACGAGCTATAGCGGTGGCACCAGCTTCCTTTTCAAATTTTTGTTTTGGAAATCTTTAACAATTAAACTGAAAGAAGACACCGAATTCAGGAAAAAAAAAATTGATATAAACCCAGTGTGGCAGTTGTTAATCCAGTTGTTGCAAAGGAGCAGAATGTTAAACCCAATTTCATTTGTTTTTCGCTAAATATGGGGAACGAAATCATCTGTTCCAGTTTATATCTAAATCAACAGGAAAGTACCTTAAATCTCATCTACAAGCAAACAGGTTATATACATATGGGTAACAATAAACTAACTAACAAATTAAAAGACGAAAGCCATTTAAAGACACAATGATATGGTGTGAAATACTATATCAAACACTATGAATAGTATTCATAGTGAATATAATGAAGTGTACTGAATGATGCTTTATCGTGGTATCTGCGTGATTGTCATAGTGTTTGATATAGTACAACCACGCAGATACCACGATAAAGCATCATTCAGTACACTTCATTATATTCACTATGAATACTATTCATATTCATAACATAATCAATGCCATGCACACGACTCATCCAATGCCGCGTGGATGACTCAACCAATGAATTTTTATATTTGTAGACCCCTGGCTTTGGATCGGAAACCGACTGACTTATATCATATGGAAAACATAGTCATAATGGTTGAAGATTTTATGTTTGTGCAAGTGTAATAGTCCCTATTCTGAATTAACATCTTGTATTTGAAAACAATATTGGCAGTCAATTTAAAAGAATCAGTGTTCAGCGGTCAGTGGCAGTGAAAAGACACATCAGTAACCTAGGTGTCGTCAACTTTGACCCAATCAGCACATGGCATCGGGCTTGAGTGATATAAACAATTTCACTATCCTGTCTATTTTAATATTATTTCATCAAATCAAACTGTTTTATTTCCTTTTGAGACTTTTTTTATAGAACATGGTTAATAAATGCTGTAAAATTATTCATTTGTCAATCAGTTGAATCTATATCATGCTTGACAGTGAGTTCTAATAACATACAGTATATAAAAGTCAGCACAGGAATTTAAAGACATTAACTTACCATGCTTCATGTGATTAAGAATATCGGTTAGTAATATTTTTAACTGGTTCACCTGTGCAACCGAACCATGGCAGGTTAACCGAGTAGCCATTTATATCCTTAAAAACTAGTGATATCATGTTTGATAAACATAAATAAAAATTGTAGATGATCCTGAACATGTTCAAAAATTTGTTCAAACCTTACTACAGGGTTAAACTCACCTGAGGGGTTCTTCTTAACAGATAGATTCAAAGGTGCTCTGGCTTCTTTTGCTTCCTCTGGTTTAGTAGTTTCTGAATTGGTTGGTCTTTCTTGCAGTTTCTGATCAGTTACTGTAGCTGCATTTCTAGAAAAGAAGAGGCTATTAATAAACTGATTTCAAATATTGACTTATGTGAATCTGGAAAGCCTAAAAAACAATTGTTAACACATTATATAATATATTGTAACATGTTTGCAGTTGGCAAATTGACTACATATATATATATATATATATATATATATATATATATATATATATATATATATATGGACATGTTTAGTTTTATGTAGTCAACTATAAATATTATGTCTATGATATCACAGAAAACTATGCCAGCTTTGATACATAAAAATAAGATATTAAACTGTTACAAGCAGTAGGGTTGGAGGTTAATATTTATATATATGATGAGCTCCACAGATGGGCGAACCCATGAGCGTAAACCTCCAACCCTACTGCTTGTAACATATAATCCTTAGAACCAAAGCACAACAATGAAGGATCATAAAAAAATAAAGAGCACAAAATTAGATGACTCAGCCCTCCCCTCCCACCTCTCCCATTCCCCCAAATTGAACAATATATTTTTATACATACTTTAAACATGCGACAACAGAAGCTGCTAATTCCATAAGTTTCTTAGGCTGAGGCACTTCTGTCAGATTCTGTGGTGGAGGCGTAGGTGGTCCTTTCACATCATTTGTCTCAGACTCTTTGTTCTTTGATTCTTCTGCCTCAGTAAAAGCACTTTCTGTATCATTGTCTTCATCAATTTGTAGATTCATGGAGTCACATTCTTCATCCTGGATCTTGTTTGTTTCATAAACTGCATCAATAGGTTCCATTCCAGGGGTTTGAGTACTTTCAGGGTGGTCTTCAACATCCTTCTGCTTCTGGGAATCTTGCTGATTGCTAGGTGACAATGCTTGTGTTTCATTATTTTTGTAAGTCTTATCTTCTTCATTATCACTCTTCTTACTTTTTTCCACATCGCCACACCGCAATTCTGCTTTTGAGCGGTATTTATTCTCCAGCCAATTGTGAAGAGGCAGCTCCAAGCGTATCCTATCGGAATCCAGTTTTGAACTGATTATAGTTTCTTGCATCATCTGACCATTAACAGACAATTTCTGTAAGCGTCGACGTTTTGGTGGGTGAATAATAGGAAGGTCATCAAGATCTGAAAAGAAATATAAAATACAGTTAAACAAGAAAGTAGATTTTTAAAAAAAAATATAATAAAAATAGCTTACTCATATACAAAATTGACCATATATGACCACCACCAGCAGATAGCATTCAAAAATATTCTGTTCCACAATGCTAATTCACAATGAATAACCCCTTTTCACAACGCTATTATTTCCTGTGGTATCAAGTTCACAAGATTTATCAGTTAGAACATAATGAAATGAATGAAAAGCATGTCCACTCCAACAGGGCTATATAGTGTGTCCAACATATGGTGTTTGGGACATGATGGGGAGATAACAATATGAGTTTAATAAAATAAACTGAACTAGCGGAGGAAGGATAGAATACACTGAATGCAAGATGGACACATATTTACCAACTACAATCAGATTGAAGTTGGGTAACAAAATGTGTGAAATTGGTATCAAGACTTCATTAAAAGGCTTATCATTATGAATACATATTCATAGTTTTTGGTATCAACCAATCAGATCACAGTAAACTAATTAAATATTCACATATAGAAGTGAAAAGAATTGTCTTTTAACTGCACATCAGCCCCAACTAGGTTCTATGTGTGACGTCACATCGGACGTAGTATTACAAACTGGTCCAGGCAAAATTGGCACCTTTTACTTATTTTGTGCACTATTTTATGTACCCATTTACACCAAAGAGGAAATAATGTTTATCCAGATATACTTCCAACACCTTTATTAATTTTTCTAATAATTTAGAGAATGGTTATAGAATTTGATTTGCAGATTTAACTGACACCCAATAAAACAATCAGAATGAAGTAGGTCAATGAAGGTATATTCCTTATCAAAATTGACTCATTAAAAGTAAAGTTATTGTGTTTGACATAATGAAACTATCAGAAGCTGGCAAATTCAATATACATACAGATGCCACTGATATTCTACCTAATTAAGGTGACTGATGTGACAATGAAATTATATTTTAACGTCTTATGAATGTCAATTACAAGAAATAAAGGTATCACATAACAACAAGTATGGTGGTAAGCAAGTCTGTTGACTCTTACCTGTGATGCGATTGCGCTCTGAATTTCAATGTACAAATAATGCATTTTAATACCAATGAAGAATCACAGTAAATGTGAAAGAAAGGTTGACATTTTAATTTTGAAATCGTTGTAAGTTTTCTCATCTGGTGCACATGAATAAACACTATTCCAACAAAATTGCATCTTATTTATAGTAATGATCCCCATGTTAAGAATCTCATCAAAATGTTTGCAATGTTATTAAAACCATACATGTAATTGCATAAAATTCCAAAATCCTATTTTTGGCTGACTGTCCTCTTCTGCTGAATAAAATAAACATGTCACATAATTTTCGAAAGCACAATTAGCTGAAGACAACGGGTACTCTAACTATAGTTCAGAATGCCTAAGGCAAGTAAAAATTTTGATTTATGGCATAACTTTACTTTTACTCTGTTCACTATTAAATTGAAGATTTTTGCCAGTAAAATCTTGATTTTCATCAGTTTATTGCAGATTTTGTACACAATCTTTTAAGTCCGTCCTTCAAAAGTCTGTCAATAAATCAGCCAAAAGTGAAGTGCAAAACTGACTAGGCATCACATCTGTACTATAATGCAATTCAGTTTATGCAACATTAATATCTGCCATTTTCAATGTTTTGACACATATATGTGAATAAAATATAATTAATGGCCTGCTCTTAGCTTCTATATAGGAAAATTAAAATGTCTAGAAAAATAAACACATTAATCTGCAGCTAGCACTTTCAGTTCCATCGGAACATCGTCATACCTTTAATACACATTCTCCATTAATCATTCCATTACTTTCAATATTTAATTATAAATTAAAGACATTTCTGTTTTCTAAATATTAAAAACAAACTCTAAAGTAACTTAGAATTGATTTTGTGTGCACTTTGAGCAGACTTTATTGTTTGGAGTTTAGCACTATAAGAACCCTATTATTATTATAATTATATTACTGAAAGCACTCGTAGCATAATATTGGGTTTCTTTCCGTATACATATATATATATATATATATAAAAAATCAACCCTGTGTGTGTGTATATATATATATATATACATTCATTTTCATATCAATACCTCTACAACCATAAATTATCGTAGGGACGGAGTTAAACACTTTTAAAGTTATCCAGACATCTGTCAAGATACTTGAAGATCACAAAAAAAAAAAAAAAAAAAAGAACACTCAAACAATTCTGTTGAAAGAATCTGTCAGTTCTAACTCAATTGGCCTACAAACTGTCTATAAGGACAGCCAAACATTTAATTTTATTATACTTAGAAGTCATGGGTCAACTTTTATTAAGAACAATTCTGTTGAAAGAATCTGTCAGTTCTAACTCAAGTTATGGCCATTTATAGTTTACATTTGTTATAAGTATACTTATAAGAATTCAACCATCTTTTTCATACAAACTAGCCCATTCTTCATGTACTCAGATTTACTTAATTACATAGTACATATTTTTGATCTAACATAGTACATATTTTTGATCTAACATATCAGGATTGTTTGCCTTTTACTACAATAAAAACCAGCAGTTGCCAGGCAAAATAGCCCAAAATTTGCATGACATGGATAGAGAACAATCTTAAAACAAACAAGCAGCTGCCATGCAAGATACACCGACATTTTGCAAGAGATGGACAGAGAACTAGCTAAAAAAATAATGTGATTTTTTGTACAATCAGGGGCCATAATCCAGGAAGATATGGTCCGATATGCGCGAATATCGACAGGAACCAAGATCTTTGGGTTATGAACATACGTTTCAAGTTTCATCAAAATCGGATCAAAATTGTGACCTCTAGAGGGTCCACAACCTACGTATTACATACTTTTACACAATTTGCATACAAAGAGCGGTCATTTTGTTGGGCAGTGTCATTTCCTTTTTCCCGAAATTCGAATTCAACTTTCATTATGGTGGAATGGTGATATGTTTAAAGGAGTTATAAAATCGGAAAAAATTGTGACCTCTAGAGAATCTGCAAGCTAAAAATGTGATTTTTCTAACAATCAGGGGCCATAATCCAGGAAGTTACGTTCGGATATGCACGAATATCAAAAGGAACCAAGATCTTAGTGTGTGTTACACTGATATATTCACACGCTTTTTTTTAAATCGGATAAAAATTGTGACCTCGAGATTTTGTACAATCAAGGGCCATAATTCAGAAAGTTACGATCCGATATGCGCAAATATCGAAAGGAACCAATATCTTTGGGTTACAAACATGCATTTCAAGTTTCATCAAAATCGGATCAAAATTCTGACCTCTAGAGCATCCACAACCTTGATATATCAGATGCTCACACTATTTGCGAAGAAAGGCGTCCATTTTGTTCGGCAGTTTTGGTTAGATTTTTAAAAAATTCAAGGGCCATAATTCAGAAAGTTACGATCCGATATGCGCAAATATCGAAAGGAACCAATATCTTTGGGTTATAAACATGCATTTCAAGTTTCATCAAAATCGGATCAAAATTCTGACCTCTAGAGCATCCACAACCTTGATATATCAGATGCTCACACTATTTGCGAAGAAAGGCGTCCATTTTGTTCGGCAGTTTTGGTTAGATTTTTAAAAAATTCAAACTCAACCGTGTAATGGTGATATATTCAAACGGATTTTTAAATAAAAATGTGACCTCCATAGGGTCCACAACCTAAAAAAACGTGATTTTTCATACAATCAGGGTCCATAATTCAGGAGGTTACGCGAATATCGAAAGGAACCAAGATCTTTGGCTTACATTTCAAATCTCGTTGAAATCGGATAAAAATTGTGACCTGTAGAGTGTCCACAAAATGTGGGTATATAAAAACGTGATGTTCAATCATAGTACATATTTTTGATCTAACAGGCTTAAAACAAAAAACGTGATGTTCAATCAGGGGTCACAATCCAGGAAGATATGGTCTGATATGAAAATGTGGGCATATAAAAATATTACTTACTGAACTGGTTAGGTTTACAATACTTACTAATATACCATACAGAATCTGTATATGAGAGTATTCATCCCAATTAAGTTATAGAGTGATAGCTAACTGTTTTGTTTCGTCTTCAAATCATTAATAAATGGCAATAAAAGGACCAATCAAAAGAACCAAACCTACTGTAATCATTGGGTAAAAATATTGCATAACCATCTAT
The DNA here is from genome assembly GCF_932274485.2 of Patella vulgata. NCBI lineage: Eukaryota > Metazoa > Mollusca > Gastropoda > Patellidae > Patella > Patella vulgata. The sequence goes on along the minus strand of NC_065884.2, from coordinate 59,409,215 downwards.
AGTTTTTTCTATTTCATCCATAAAACTTTTATTAATCTCCAATATCTTAGCTTTTCTTGACAAAATGATTGCTCGAAGCAAAATATAATAAAAATCATTTCTAACAATTTTAAGTATCCCTATCATTATTTTATTAGACAAATATTATTCTTGGTTCAATCTTATAAAATCAAACATTCTTAAAACATTTCCTGCAATTATATTTACATCAGAATTCATGTGGTTCTTCCGCAAAATTAACCATTTATTCTCCATAATGCAATTATCACTAAAAGCTATATTTTTATCTCACAGACTACAATGACATAAATATGTCGATTGAAATATTAAAGCCAATGTCAGATTTCCCTATAGGCTAGGCAGGTTGAAACCTAGGGCCTAAAGATCAAAGGGGCCTCAGGCCAAGGTGTATAGTATTTTTTGCACAGTAATTATTAGTCTTTCTTACATGCACTAGTTGTCTTAAACATATGTCAACATACCCAGCTTTGCTCAACATACTTTCATCTTCCTCTAGTTGTGAGGGTGGGCAATTGGGAGGAGCCTCACAAGTGGAGTAGCCCAGGACCTGTCTTCATCTAAACCAGGCCCTGATTAAAGCAACGGCAAACAGGTCAAACTACCCTGATCTATTCACAAAATTTTTTTTCACAAACCAAAATAAGAAAACCCTAATAAATTAATTATATATACATTAGTTAAGATTATAATAAAGAGTTGGCCATTCTTGATGTAACAGTTCAAAAATAGATGATATAAAAAAAATAATAATGAAAATTTCAGTCGAATTATTTTATTCTTAACAAAGTTATCACTGCTGGAAGTTTGGACTAAAAATAGGCATCAACTGTTTCCACACCGTCTCCGAGAATTGCAGATCGTTTGATTGACAAACGATAACTCCACCCACATACATGTATTCTCAATTATCAAGTAACATTCTCAATGCCTACAGTACCCTCGATTGTCAGTCCTTTCATCGGCAGTCTCCGGGCGTAACGTCAGTGATTAACAGTAACTGTTAGCTTGGTCAGCAATTTAATGATTTAAAGCTATATCCAAGCTATCCGATGGTCTACAGAGTTGATTTTGGGCTTGTTATGTAAATAAAGGCCTAATTAATAATTTTTATAACATTTGAAGCCTATAGAAAGATTTGCAATAGGCATACTTACCTCTTAACTAATGTATCTTTAATGGTCACAGGTATTTGCAGGCCCTTATCACTGACAAAGGGGGAACCATGCTGGAAAATCTGGATAAACTTTCTCAGCCAATGCAGGGATAGAACACCCGACGTCCAGGCTAGCCAGCCAGCGTCTTATCCACTTAGCCATTGTGACCCCAGGGCTTGTTTGAAACTCATAAAATAAAATGAAATGGGGTTTGCAATCCTACTTTTTTGCTTCATGACAGATAATGAAGATGGTCACAGCATACAATACCCTGGTTTCTATGAAGTTTTAAACCCCAAACTTATAATTTTTTCAGTGAATATATACTATGCCTGTTCAAATGTTCAATAAGGTCACACCAAGGTCCGATCCAAGTCATTCAATATGATCAGGTTATGTTAAAAGGTTTGTGTTCCACATGATCAAATAATATTGATTACATCCTACACAACTCAGCTATTAAACAATAAGTCTGCCTAGTCTTTTTACAAAATTATTGATTAGAAACAAATAATTAATTTTAATTGGCTCATAAATAATTAGAAGTCTTGAGTCCTAAGAAATACATTTGTTTGACCATACTAGTGACCAGACCCAAGTAACTGTTTGACAACATAACACAACCATTACCCTATTCTACAAGAAGGAAAGCATACACTGTATTATGCAAATATATTTTGATTGGACTGATAAGCCTCCCTACATCATGGTTTATTTATCAGAATAATCATTGGTTTGTGGTAAATTATATTGCCTGGCATACTATCCCTGATGTTTCACTAAGTTACGGACAGACAATTACATCCCTAACAAACATCTGGCTTGATAAATCTGCTTCCAAATGCATGTTTTTACAAGAGATATTGTTTGTTTACACCACTGATGGAAGACACTAGGCATAGTTTTGTATAAATCAGACACTCTATAGATAGTCGTTAGGTGAAAAGGAATTTCTATGTATAGTATGAAGAGAAATCTGCAAAAGAAAAAAGTTATGGAGTGCACAAGGTGTTTTCCCCAATGCAAAATCTGGTTGTCTACTGATACATGAAATCAGGTTGCCAATGAGAAATCCAGATAACTGTTATCTTTAAAGTATTCTAAGATTGTAAAAAGTGATCAAGGGCAATAACTCTAAATGTTATTACCAGAAATTGCTTAATTGGCTCACTAATGTTAAGAACATATCTGATGATAAATGTAGTTTGTGGCATGTTCACTAGAAACTTTGTTGATCTTTGGTAAAATCATTTTTGTTCATTTTGTCGTGATTTCCCTATACCATTATATCTCTGGTGCTCAAATTTGATTGCATGCAAAGTTGATAGAGATTAGCCAATCAATCCATCACTCAGATATGAGTTTTAACGCATTATAGCCTATGGTAGGTTTCCATAGTTCAATAGAAGACTGAAAAATGACAGATTATGCAGGTTCTGGTTCTCCATAATTACATGAGTCTACTAATTACATTTATTTTCTTGTTGAAAGTTCTAATGTTTCTTTAAAACCATCTTCTATGTACTCTTTACATGTAAATGCAAACTCAGTTGGGAGCCACATTGGCTTAGTTTTAGGTTGACACTCTGTGTTTGCTGAGAAAGTTCCTCTGGATTTTCAGGCATCCCTTCCCCTTGTGCAAGACGGTAGACGTTCAAATGGTATGGAAACACAACGTCCCATGTGTACACATTAGCATGCATGTAACATAACACTTAACAGTTTGAATTATAATAAGGGTAGGTCGTAGCACCGCTGATCAGACAAAATTTCCCTCACATCACACTGCAAGGTGTATGTCTGTTTTCACTACCCCAATCAGTGTAGAAAAGAAGAATGTTAAACCCCATTTTAAGAGACAAAAAAACTCCATTTTATGACTATACTGAACTTCTACTTGAAAGTGAATAGTGACAATAAATTCATGATTTTTTTTTAAAAATGGGTATTAGGTATTTCACAAAAAAAATTCACATTTTCAAAATTCGACAGAATATTTATAACAAGGAGGAAACTTACCTAAATATCCTATCTTCAAATCAAAAAAACAATCAAAAGGTTCCATTAATTCAAAAACAGTGTAAGTTCTTAAAGAATATATTTATAATAAATGTGACCTAAATGTTATAAGATTAAAAATATGGTCTTATCTTATCTGAGCAGGTAGTAGTACATTTATAGTCAGTTTATGGGGGTCAATTATTTCCGGGGCTCTTCATATATCAAGCCAATAATTAAAATGTCCACATTTTGAAGTATGTATACACATTTAAGAATACAAAGATTGCATTCACTTTATAATTTAAAGAGAGCAGTTTATATTAAAGGTCACAAGAAAAGCTTCATAAATATTTTAAATAATGCAAGTATAAAACGATCCCGAATGTCAATGTTACCTGCCACAGGTAAATTTCAACAGGTAGAGTTCCGCTACTCTCCGTGAGTAATTGAAACTTTCTGCCAATAAACAAGCCGTATTTGTAGTCTGCTCATATTCTAGTTTATATTTCTATGAGCAGAAGGACCAAAATTACGGCTTGTGATTGGCAGAAAGTTATGACTGCACGGAGAATGGTGGAAGTTGCAAATGTTAAAATTCATAATAAAAAAAGAATATACTGCCTCAAAAACTAAATACAGACATTAATTTCCTCTCGAAGCTCGTTTAACATGAAAAAAAAAACTGAAGTCAATATATATAAAAATAAAATGCTCTTTATATTTTTTTAAAATCGTATCCCAAGGCAGTTAATACAATTTATATTTTATTCCTAAAAAAGTAAAAATTAATTCTTATATTTTTAATGGAAAATTTGATAGTTTTATACAATTTCTTGAAAACTTTATATAACTTTTATATAACTTTCTCATGCATATATCATAACTGATATTTCAAGTTTTTATGTCACCAGAAATGTATGACAAGCAATGACATGCACAATTCTTTTCACAGTATATTGTGCTCAATTTTGGACAGGTGACAGACATCCAATACAAGTTTATTAATCATAACATAAGACATATACACATTCTGACATAAAATATAATGACTAATCACCATGTTACAACCATGATTTAAAACTTGATGCGACATTTAGATCTATAGGAATCCCTACAAGATTTTGAAAGTTAAATCCTGTCCTAACCTTATTTACATCCAAGCAACCTTGACGAAAATTGAGTTGTCCTGAACAAATGGTGCAAACTAAATCTCTGATTGGATTATTAGTTCAAAAGTGGTTCAATTCCGTTCCGTAGTTACAAATTATCTTGAATTGAAATTCTATCAAACTATATGATCCTCGCTATGTGCGGTCTGTTTTAAATCCAATTAAATTAAAGCTGGGAGATTATCTAACATGGTATTTTGATCTTGTTTACTTAATTAAATGTTAAATAATCAATCTGATTATATGATGAGTGTGGATTAAGCTGTGAGAAATCTGATATTTTAGTGAAAATGCAAATGAAGCATAGAGCTTTTAATGAAAATTACAATGATATATCATATCATGAACGACTGTATATAAATCCTGGACGTAATAAATTCAAAGTGGTAATCAAAGACAAACATCTACAAAACAAAAGTAAAATCGATAAAATAGTAAATGTACTTCCTAAACAATAATAGTGATGCAATATTAGGTATCCATGAAAATTAAGGCATTCTCTCCAAGTTAAACCGCAAGACTTTAACGCTCAAAGTTCAGTTTGCTATTTTTATAAACGTGTTTGTCAAGTTGAAAACCTCTTTCAACCAGCAGTTGCCCGGCAAGATATGCCCACATTTTACAAGAGATGGATAGAGAACAAGCTAAAAAAAAAAGTGATTTGTCGTACAATCAGGGGCCATAATCCAGGAGGTTATGGTCTAAAATGCACAAATAACAAAAGGGACTGAGATCTTTGGGACATAAAGATATATTTTAGTTTCAATTCATCAAAATTGGACAACAAGTGTGACCTCTAGAGGGTCCACAACTTTCGTACAAGGCGCGTCCATTTTGTCAGGCAGTTTTGGTCTGATTTTCACGAAATTCGAACTCAACCATCATTAGGGTGTAACGGTGATATATTCAAGCATTTTTTTTAAAAATCAGATAATAATTGTGACCTCTAGAGGAACCACAAGCTAAAAACACAATTTTTTGTACAATCAGGGGCCTTAATTCAGGTAGTTACGATCCGATATGCAATAATATCGAAAGGAACCAAGATCTTTGGATTATAAACAGGCATTTCAAGTTTCTTCAAATTCAGAAGACAAAATTGTGACCCCTACAGTGCGCACAAGCTAAAAACGTGATTTTTTGTACAATCAGGGGCCATAATCCATGAAGTTTCAATCCGATACATGCCAATATTGAAAGGAACCAAGATCTTTTGGAGATCATTAGGGTGTAACGGTGATATATTCAAGCGGTTTTTTTTAAAATGAGATAATAATTGTGACCTCTAGAGGAACCACAAGCTAAAAACACAATTTTTCGTACAAGCAAGGACCATAATTCAGGAAGTTACGATCCGATATGCAATAATATCGAAAGGAACCAAGATCTTTGGATTATAAACAGGCATTTCAAGTTTCTTCAAAATCAGAAGAAAATTGTGACCTCTACAGTGCCAACAAGCTAAAAACTTGATTTTTTGTACAATCAGGGGCCATAATCCATGAAGTTTCAATCCGATACGTGCCAATATCGAAAGGAACCAAGATCTTTTGGAGACAAACCTATTTCAAGTTTTGTCAAAATCGGTAAGAATTGTCATTTGTAGAGTGTCCACAAACAAATTGTGGATGAACAGACGGATGGACGGGGCCAGATGAGACCAAGTGAGAACCCCCGTGAGACAAAGTCCCCTCAGACCCAGTCCAAAAGAATTAAAAGCTTAGTTACATATCTGATATGGTTTCGCACCTAAAGCGCTCAATTCCATTATGTCATCATTCTTCTACTCCTCTGTCTTATACTATTTCATCACTATCATATTCACCGTTTAAGTAATTCGTCCAATTAGTAGTACCACAAAACAGGCCGAATTAACATGCAGGCTTCGAAATTCTGTCCCACTTATATCCTCTCCTTCACAAGAATTTGCTCCCATTTGGAAAAAGACATTGACTAAAATTTTCAGGCCCAGTCCCAAACAATCTAACGCTCATATTATGCGTCGCATAAATTCACTTATACCGCAGAGTACACTGTGACCCAGTTCACGCTACATGGGTAATTGTTTAGATGATGTGGTTTGTTTGACAGCTTGCAAGTGACATCTCTTTCGTCTGCTTTTATGCTTGCTGACAGTGTTTATAAAATTATGGTCATGTGAGACATACAGCGCATTTTGGCACACAATGTCGACGAGAATCACTTTTCCTTTTTTCTTCCATTTCCTGTTGAGAATCTTTATACGACATTACTGTAGACAAGTAGAAGAGATATCATATATTCTGATACATTGGTGTCTGACATTGACATACTTGGGAAATTTATATATTTATTTGAATATATATGTGCCACAAGTCTGTTGAAATATATAAGATAGGTTGCCAGGCAACGAAACACAAGCCAACAGCAGCTAAATCGTCCAGACAGTCAACTTGTAATACACTAAAATCTGATCAAGAGTAACAGTAGAATTTTTTTGACCCATGCTAACTTTTAGCATATAAAACATTTAATATCATGGATTTAGCTGTTCAAGTTAACAAGAATCATTGAAAATCAATATACTTGTTCGTCTTAAGACCTTAAACTCTGTATATCAATCTAAAGTCAATCGAAATGATTATATATAGGCGTAATCAGATGATGGTCTCTAAAGCATCCACAAGATTTTTCAAAGTGATCAAGGACCATAACTCTGGCAGTAATTATCGGAAATCATTGAAAATGAAAAGGTTTCTTCGTCTGAAGACCTTAAACACTGTGTATAAATTTAACGTCAATCGGATATTAACTTTAGCCTCATTATGGTGTATTTCACAAAATCAAACTCAATATCATTATGGTGTAACGGTGATATATTTGAACGGTTTTAGAGAGAGAGAGAGAAATGGGGTTTAACGTCCACCTGACACAAACTAGGTCATTTCGGGACTAACATATGGTTTAATTTTATTTACATAATTCACACGAGGTTGGACAGGCGACCCTACTCCTTGCCACGTACAACCGGGGATTCGAAACCACACCTGTCGACTCATTGACAGACTTTATGATACAGCGCGCGCGCACGCTAACCATTCAGCCATCCAACCCCCCTGAACGGTTTTAAAAACCTCTAGAGGGACCACAACCTAAAAACGCGATTTTTCATACAATCGGGGGCCATAATCCAGGAAGTTGCAGTGCACTTTGCGCGAATATCGAAAGAAACCAAGATCTTTGAGTTATAAACATACATTTCAAGTTTCATCTAAATAGGATAAAAATTGTGACTTCCATAGGGTCCACAAGCTAAAAAACATGATTTTTCGTACAATCAGGGGCCATAATCCATGAAGTTTCGAAGTGATACATGCCAATATCGAAAAGATTAACCAAGTTCTTTTGAAGATAAACCTATATTTCAAGTTTTGTCCAAATTGTGACCTGTAGAGTGTCCACCAGAAAATTGTGGACAGGGGAGCGACGACAATCTACGTCCTAATGGAAATGAAATGAAATGAAATGGGGTTTAACGTCCTACTGTTCTGCTCCTAACCTGGGCTAATGAAGATGGGCATACGCCATATAGTGTGCTATGAGGGAAATTTTGCCCGGACAGCGGCACTACGTCCTACTCTTATATCGAATTCCAACTGCCAAGGGATCTTTTACGTGCACGCCAATGTGTACACGGGACCTCGGTTTTTCGTCCCATCCGAACGACTAGACAGCTTTCCTTGTCAGCCCCTCCGTCCTGCATCACTGACAAGGGAGAACCACGCCGGAAAATCTGGATGAACTTTCTCGGCCAATGCAGGAATCGAACACGTCCTAATGGAAAGGTGGGCGTATAAAAATAAATTTCTCTCTTACAAAAACATTTTTGCTTGTGTTGCTGATCATTTATCAATATATATTTAACATTTATGGAAACCTTGTTGAAAATCGTTGCATAGTCTTCATATATAGGAAATAATCAATATCAGGGGTAAATAACTCATCTCAATCGGTTCATAACTACTGAAGGTTAGAAAAGAAAAATCTATACCATGGTCTTAACAAAATTATACTTGCCAGTTCTCTGGACGTGGTGATGAAATAATACTATGGTTTTAGTCGAAAACGCCTATTCTACAGAGTTAAAGCTGAGATAAAAATTCACGGATTAGTTATGGGTTAGTCCAATTTCTCAGTTACATCTCACTATATTGTATTATTCATAAATAACACTTTTTGAACCAAATATTATCTCCAGCTCTTTCTTCTTTTCAGGAAGAATCTATTTTGGGCCAGTAACGGACCGAAAAAGATGTAAATTAACCACTATCCACATGCACAAAGTGCATCAGTATCCAATGTTAATTCTGTCTCTTGGTTAGAGATAATGGAATTAATCCCCCCGATGATAATACCTTTGTATTTCATTTAAATTAAAATCTACATGAACATGTCTTGGGGATACAATCGATATTCATTATGTTATCACGAACACAATTATCGGAAAATCTCTATCATATGTTGCAGGTTATTGACAGAAAGTAAAAATCAAGCAGAATAAAAAGAAATCAGCATATAAACATTACATTTCATTGAAAGCATGACTTGGACTTTTTTTTATTGAATCTAATAAGTTGAAACAGTTTACAACAATAGCTTTCTTGCTCCACTGGAATGTTCATATAGATCAGAACTTTGGAGGCAAATCTGTCTGGGATCATATTATCTGGTAACTTATGAAGGATATATGCATGACACACTGTACGATTTTTTTATAAAGTGTCTCCTTGTCATGGGAACACCAGTTATTTTTGTTATGTCGTGGGAACACCAGTTATTTTGGTATGTCATGGCAACACCAGTTATTTTGGTATGTCATAGGAACACCAGTTATTTGGGTATGTCATGGCAACACCAGTTATTTTGGTATGTCATGGCAACACCAGTTATTTTGGTATGTCATGGCAACACCAGTTATTTTGGTATGTCATGGCAACACTAGTTATTTTGGTATGTCATGGTAACACCTGCTATTTATCGGAAAACCAGTTATTCTGATTGTCATAGGAACGCCTGCTATTCTGGTATGTTCCCCTGATAGAAATACACACACATACACAATATATGGAACTTATCATTTATTGACAAGACCTATATCAAACATTCTGAATACACAGACATGTTTCTATAAATAGACATTTCTCGAGATACTGTCATACACAAAAAGACAGTACCATACAGAATTGTCATTTTCTTTGGAAAGGGTCTTAGATAATAGTACAAGATATTTAACTTCTAAACACTAAACAATAAAGAAACAAAACATTATGTATTGTCTTGTTACCATGACCACAAGATAAATAGAGGATACAGCACTGGAACTTTTAATTATAAATATATATATTATATATAAATAACGGTACAAAATGAATATGTCTCAATGCACTACTTGGTACTTGAAAGTTCTCTCTAAATTTCATTATGTGGGGTAAGAATTTAGAAGGGACAACTGAATTCCATTAGACTTTGGATCATCTAATTCCGCAAACACCATGCTTGCAGATAGGTTAAAACAATTTTCTGCTCTTCATAACCATTCAGCTGTCCGCCAATGAAATTCTGGGCTCAGTGTTGGGGAATAGGTCATTTAGTCTCGAAAAATACCTGTTAGGCATGTGGGCATTTTACACCTACGACCACATACTCCTAATTTGACAAGAAATGCAATGGGGTTTAACCTGGGACTATTTTATGGTTTTATTGGCGAAGCACAGTTTCCGGTGTTTTGGGGTTCCGTGAAAAATTCCAGAATTTGACTTCCGATAACACAATATCACCCTTACTTTTTTATAACCAAAATATAACCGAATTAAGATATTTATATCTATAATCATATGTCAGTATCATTAACAGTCCAAAAAAACATCCAAAGTCGATCCATATATCTTATGCAGTCCTCGTAGAAATTCTAAAATATTTGGTTGATGCTGACGTTTATTTAATTTCAGACCTGATTATTAAGCCATATTACTAACAACATAATATTGTAATATGTATTCTATGCATTTTTAATCAAGGCTACATCCCATGCAATGACTAAATACACATTCAATTTGTTGAGGCATAAAAACAGCGATATATTATATATAACAATGGCATAATTAGAGCAAAGACTTTGTCATAAAAATAAAATCAATTTTAACTAGATCACTTTAATCATGGACCGTATACTATATATGGTCCATGATTTCATACATGTTTCATGGAGTAAGAATTAAAATTATTGGAATACAAATGCATTATTATTGTGAAGAGAATATTCCACTTAATAGAGCAAGCGATTCTACTCGAAATCACACCAATTGACCACGCATCCACCCAAACCATGCAAGAAATTAAATGAAATGGGGTTTAATGTCCTACTTTTCTGCACCAACTGGACTAATCAAGACATATACGCCATTAGTTGTCCCTCCTACTCCACTGACAAAGGGAAATCATGGAACGTTCTCGGTCAATACCAGGAGCAAAAGTGAGACCTAAAAGCTAGCGAACCAGTGACTTATTACTCAACGAGCCACCACAGCTCCCCGACCATGCAAGAAGTTGTCCTAATAATCAATGAGCTATAGAATATCAGTAAACAACTGATGAACAAATAAACACTACAACTCAGGTATCAAGCAGTTGTGCTGTTTTAGCAGGAGTTTCTGTATTTAGTGTTTAGTTTCAAACCCGTCAGAAAACTGTTATAAACCTAACACTCATTATCTAATCTAGACAGACCATTTTATACTACGCAACAGTAGAAAGCCAATAGTTTTCTATGATTTTCAACAAATTTGAACACTTTTTTTCAACAGTGCTAGGGTCCATCACCATAAATAAATATCTCCAAATATTTCGACAATACCACAATATTTATATATATAACAAGCTTTAACTTAGTTTCTCACATTTATAGTCACTAAATACATGGTCATGTTGTATTTAACAAGTTATAACCATTTAAACACGAATAAAAAAAGAGAGAGAAACAGGGTTTAACGTTGACTCAAGACAACCTGTCATTTCGGGACCAACAATTGGTTTAATTTCCCTTTAGTAATACCCACGAGGTTGGAAATGAAATGAAATGAAATGAGGTTTAACGTCCTACTGTTCTGCTCCTATACTGAGCTAATGAAGACGGGCATATGCCATACAGTGTGCTATGAGGGAAATTTTGCCTGGGCAGCGGCACTATCGCCTACTCTTATATGGAATTCCAACTGCCAAGGGATCTTTTACTTGCATTCCAATGTTTACACGAGACCTCGGTTTTTCGTTTCATCCGAAGGACTAGACAGCTGTCCTTGTCAGGACCTCCGTCCTGCATCGCTGACAAGGGGAAATCATGTCGGAAAATCGGGATGAACTTTCTCGGCCAATGCAGGGATCACCCGACCTCCAGGCTATCGAGCCAGCGCCTTACCCACCTAGCCACTGTGGCTCCCCACGATGTTGGACAGGCAACCCTACACATACAAACGGGGAATCAAAACCATGCCACTTGACTCAAAGACAGACCTTTTTATGCAACGTGCACGTGTTAACCATTCAATCACCCAACCCCCATCAATAAAAAAATAGACTGAAAAAGTAAACACTGAGCGATTATTAAATTCAGGCAGTTTTGAGTGCAAAATAGGTTACTGACTGTTCTGTATTTGATTGACAGGCCAGGATAATAAAGACTTTTTAGTATGAAACATTACAGAAAACTAGATCAATAAATCTAATTTAGTAACCCATTTGTTAGGCAATTCAACAATTATTATGAGAACCTTGTAAAAGCGAAAGGAAAATACTACTAGTATTCTATTTGTGCCTAATAAAGGAGCTTCGGTGATAATAATTGTACTAAATCAAAAGATGTCTCTCCTAATGGTATAGTTAATAATAAAGCAAATTAAAAAAACAAAACGAACGTAATTATCTAAAGCTGCTGTAACAACCAAAAAGCTAAATATTACTGTTTAAATGTTATTGTTATAGAGAATCATTAAAAATACATTGATATAGATGTTTAGAAAATTTCATGAGCAGTGACTGTAATCACTTAGCAACTTGACATTTGAGCATGCACATTTAATAGGGCAAATTTTGACTGTGTGGGGCCACACTGACAATGGTTTGAAACTAAACCTTAAAGACAGAAACTCCTGCTAAAACAGCACAACTACATGATACCCAAGTTGTAGTGAAATGAGGGTTGCCAGGCAAGATAGACCAACATTTTGCAAGAGATGGATAGAGAACAGGCTAAAAACAAAAGCTAAAACAGCACAACTACCTGATAACCAAGTTGTAGAGAAATGATGGTTGCCAGGCAAGATAGGCCCACATTTTGCAAGAGATGGATAAAGAACAAGCTAAAAACAAAAGTGATTTTTCATATAATCAGGGGCCATAATCCAGAAAGTTATGATCGGAAGTATGCAAATATCGAAAGGGACTGAGATCTTTTGAACATAACCATATATTTTAAGTTTCATCAAAATAGGATAAAAATTGTGACATTTAGAGTGTCCACAACCTTCATATTACATACTTTTACACAATTCGCGTACAAAGAGCGGTCATTTTGTCAGGCAGTTGTATTTCGATTTTCCCAAAATTTGAATTCAATCTTCATTATGGTGGAATGTTGATATATTTAAACGGTTTTTAAAATTGGATAAAAAATTGGGCCCTCTGTGGCATAATCCAGGAAGTTAGGGTTTGAAATGCACAAATGGCAAAAAGAACCGAGATCTTTGGGACATGAACATATATTTTGTGTTTCACAAAATCTGATAACAATTGTGATTTCTAGAGGGTCCACAACCTTGGTATGACATCCTTTTATTATACTATTTGCAAACAAGGACCTGCCATTTTGTCAGGCAGTTTTGGTCCGATTTTCACCGTCATGCAAATAAGGGCCATAATTCAGCAAGTAACGGTCCGATATGCGTAAATATCAAAAGGAACCACGATCTTTGGATTATAAACATGTATTTCAAGTTTCATCAGTACGAGGGCCGGCCATTTTGTACAGCAGTTTTGATCCGATTTTCACGAAATTCGAACTCAACCAGGTGTAATGGTGATATATTCACACGTTATTTGAAAATCAGATAATAATTGTGACCTCTGGAGGGCTGCAAGCGAAACAAGCTATTTTTCGTACAATCGGGGGCCATAAAACAGTATATCTAATACATATATGCCAATATTGACAGAAACCGAGATCTTTGAGAGATAGACCTATATTTCAAGTTTCGTCAAAATCCGATAAAAATTGTGACCTGAAGAGTGTCCACAAAAAATTTCTGGACGGACAGACGTCCGGCTGGAAAGGGGTGACAGCACAATACGTCCACATGCAAACTTTCTATTAAATTCTGTTTCAAATTATGATTTCTGATTTAAAAGGGTGCATCTGGTTTCATCATAAGGCCTGTCATTGAGTCTAGTGTTGTGGTTTTGAATCTGCGCTTGTATGTGACAAGGAGTAGGGTTGCATGTCCAACTTTGTGGGTTTTCTCTCGTTCTTTCGGTTTCCTCCCACTGATTGAAGACTCCAATGCGCAAACGAATTATTGAAATAAAATTGAACTATGTTAGTCCCGAAATGACCTAAGGTGTGTCAACTGGACAATAAACTCTCTCTCTTTTAGAAGTCAATTCTGTAACATAATTCTGTGTATTTCGCCAGCAATGGTCATAAGCTTAAGAAGTCCAAACAGAATCAGGTAGCTTCATAAGCATTAAAAAGTCACAATATTCTTCTTAGTTAGTTGTATTTTACGTCCGCTTCCACCGAGGTGATATCGCAGACAAGACAAGACAAGACGGCGACGACGAAAAAAAAAAAAAAAAAAAAAAAAAAAGTCACAATATGGGAGGCAACTCCTTTATTTGTAACCCCATTAACAGAGTAACGATCCAGGTGACCTAACCACATTAAATTTTATGGGTATACAAAAAACTTAATACCACATTGATTTTAGTTGTCTTGTACAATAAATAAAAAATCAACACTTGGTCGATAAATGTGATGTTTTCAGTGTATCTAAGATAAAAGAGAATTCTGTAAATATTTATTTTTAAAAAAATATTAAAACACTTTTTCGTGCTCCAAATAAAATTTTATGAAATCATTATTCTTTTTGAACCTTGGGTTTGGGTGGTCAAATGGTATAACACGCGAGCGTTAGATCAATAAGGTCTAGTATCAGCACCGAGTCAGGTGGCATGGTTTCGATTCCCTGTGTCCTATCACAGCCAAAGACACCTATATGCAAGCAAATTATTGAAAAAAAAAATCCCAAAATGATCCAAGTTTGTGTTGCGTGAATGTTCAACCACATTTCTCTCAAATTTAACAGCCATTGGCTCACTGAGGGAAATGATTGGTTTGTACATAACAGTATATTAAAATATACATAACACCCACTATAATGAACTTAATTAAAAAGAGATTTTGATAGAATAAGCTAAATTAAAAAGAGATTTTGATATAATGAACTCAATTAAAAAGAGATTTTGATATAATGAACTTAATTGGGGAATAACGTCCACTCGTCTATATCAGAGTACTAAATGGACCAACACAGACAAACCAGCTAAATACACCCAAAACATTTATTTTATTATGATATTAATTTCCTTATTAATCAATATAGTTCCTATATAGAAGGCTGCATTGTATATGAATTCTATTGACAATTTTGTGTACAATGGGATTATATGAACTTCTATAGATCTATGCTATATCAAGGCCAATATATGTTAATTTTCATCCGTTATTCATTGTGTGTATTGTTCTTTACCAGTCACAACAAAAATTGAAACTGAACCACAATCAATTCTAACAAGTAATCTCTAGAAAAACACAAGAGTCCAATGGAAAAATTCAGTAAACTCAGTCACAACTGATGCTCCAGCCTTGCAGTTCGCAATGTTCCTAACAAATTTATTTGAACAAGAGGGAAAGAACTAGATAGAGAGATGGGGTTTAACATTGACACGACGCAAACTTGGTCATTTCAGGACTAACCCATGGATCAATTTAATTTCAATAATTTGCTTGCACATAGGGGTCTTTAGCAGGCAACGCTACTCCTTGTCATGTACAAACGGGGAATCTAAACCATAACACTTGACTCAATGACAAACCGTATGACACAGTGTGCACGTGCTAACCATTCGGCCATCCAACCCCCTTATTTAAACAAAGCATAACAAGTATTCTTTTGATTAGCTATTAAATGTGATTTATCAAATATCATGTCTGTTCACAAATGAAACATATTCATAATAGCTTGAGACTAACATATGTTATATGTTTTTATGAAAATAAATAATCTAATGAAGACATGTTACATCACAATATATAGCCTTTACATCATACATGTTCAGCAACATTCCCTTTATATCACTTTTTTATCCAGTATTTTGAACAAGATGTGAATATTACTGGCCAATTTAGACTACAATTATCCACTTAACAATTTGTGTGGGATGTTTCATATAACTTATTCATGTACTGCTGCTTTGACAAAAGCCCCCATAAAGAAGGTAATTTTCCAGAACTAAATGAATTCATAAAGAAATAAAAAATGCTCACCTAGAAATCAAGAGTAATGGACTGGTATTGATAATTTCAGGCAGTAGGTATATATATATATATATATATATATTATTTTATAGTTGCCACATAAACATGCTATATATATATCTTTTTTAAAACAATCACCATCAAATATGTGAAGATGACTTAAAACTATAAGGCACTGGAGAATCTTGAACAATTGTAAAACTTCTTGAAATGTTACGATATCAAAATATTTATGATATTTTAAGCTTGGTAGAAGACACAAAACACTGCAACATATTGAAGTATAGAACCATATCAATCAACCTATACGAGAAACTGTTATTTACACGACTACCAGCTTTGCAAATGGTTTCACATTAAACTTTAATATGTACAAAAATCAATATTTCACAATAAAAGGATGTAGGGAAAATATCTATAGGTTTATATAGTTGCATTGAAAGCATGAAATATTTCTAGATCCAATAAATAGGTGTTTTATTTCATAAGGCTTTTTTACAGTAAGGAAACATTCCACATGCCACATGTTTTGGGGACGATTGGCTGATACTCGGAGGCTGATAAGTCAATCTGTTGTCGATTATTGTAATTGCATGGCTGAAATTGACACAGTTTATAAAAGAAACATAACAGACAATGTCAAACCGACCGTACTGGTTGCATAGTGTGTTTTTGAATTTTAATAAAATAATCATTTGTGTTCAAAAGATCTTTTTATTTGATCCTCTCCCCATAATCAACTAATGTTTTGATCGTGTCGAGCTATATTAAACCTCATTTTCTTTATACTGCTCAAATAACAAAATATCTAAAACCACAATCAGCTCTATTGTTTTTGTAATAATCCATTAAGACTAATGAATTTCGTTATAGAATCAAAGACTGAGTGGGTTGTTTTCGGTTGTCTCATCTTTCATTGTTTCCTTAATAGCATAAAAGATTTGATATGTCGAATTAAATAGCATAAAATAAGATGGTTCCAGTTATTAACATTTGTTTTTTATTCAAAATGTCTTGAAACCTTATCACAAAGTCTCAACTTTATCTTCGAACTTTGCTTTCGAACATATATTACATTAAGGGACTATTGCAATAAGGGAGCCACAGGGGCTCAGTAAGGAAGACATTGGCTCGCTTACCTGGAGGTTCCGTATTCGATCCCGAAAAAGTTCATTGTCTTTCGAATAGGCCAAAAACTGACATCCTGTGTACACATTGGCATGCATGTAAAAGATCCTTTGGCAGAAGGCCGTAACGCCACTGTCCGGGCAAAATTTCTCCAACTGTATGACGTATGCCCGTCTTCATTAGCCCAGTCGGTGCAGAACAGTAGGATGTTAAACCCCATTACATTTCTTTACCATCGTGTTATATATTACAGTCATTGTCAGTTTGGATATCGATATAGTTATTGTGTTATTGACACATTTCATCTGGCACTAATAGGAAAATGTGGATATATTTCGGTTCACAAATCAACATTCAATTTATCAAGTTTTATCCGCAGTGTTGTTGACACCACCCCACCCACCCAGTTTCCACTGGTTATTCATTTGGACGCAAATCCTGTTGCGTTGGTCCCTAATTATGTCCTATTTGTTTTTAAATAACGCTTTGTCAATAAATCCATCCAATATACCTTGATATAAACCCCCAAACTTCCTTGGTCACAAGAGCGGGTACACTAAACCATAAAACTGTTTATCTGATAAAATACATTGTACATATAATAAAACATGTCCAGGATACCAGGAAGTCACATGAAATATAGGAATACAAATATTACATGACACATCTCCCATCAAAGATATGTTCCGTTGAGCATAACAAGGTCGTCTGCTGTACCTAAATTTATTTTCATCTCATGTGTGATATTTGTAATGATGGATTCTATTTAAATGCCTAATAAACCGATATTGAATAAAATAAGTTAAAGATGCCTTTCTGTTTACAATCTGTGAGATTTGATGATATATTTGGATTAAAAACATATTCAAACTAATTTATCTATCAAAAGTTTGCTTCAAGTCACTCTCAAAACGTTTTAACCGAAAGAAAACTACCCAAGAATCTATTTTTATCAGCCTTATTTATCATATGCTTTGGTTGAGGCAGAATCAATTTCCAGCATGTATTTGTCGTTAGTCGCTGTCCATTTACATAAATAGTGAAACTAAGTAAATTGTAGATTTAAGTATGATTGTGTGTTTCTACTTTCCATATATACATCAAATGTTCCTGCAACCATTAGCCTAGATCAACACAAAAGATGCATTCCTTACGTCAATCAAGGAGATAGGCTGCCTTTTAGGGATATCCTCATGTGCATGCCCCATGGGTGTTTTTCAGGGAATCTAGTATTTTTCAAGTAAGAATGGGTTTCCATTTATACCAAAATTGCCATATTTTTAGTGGAATTAACTACCCTATAAATAGTTTCATGGGAATGTATCTTTAATTATTAGTGTTGATTTGCTACTTGGTTGCCCTGTTCAAAAGCTTCTAGTTCCAATTTTAAACAAAATATCTTTCATGTGATTCAAGTGGCTCTTTATGTATTAAGACCCCAAAGAACGAAAAATTAAATTGTTTTATCCTGATGGCCTACTTAAAATCTTATATTAAACATTTTCTATTGCTTCATCAATATAATGCTTATTGCCTAGAGGCGATAGCAAAAATATAATAATAAAGAATCAAATGTAATAAAAAAAAATAAAATAATATTTTCATTTCAATAATATTGATTCGAACAGCGTGTGAAGAAAACATTCGATATGAATATTAAAAACATATACTTCCACTGCTAAAGACACCTACGTGCAAGCGAATTATTGAAATAAAATTGAACCAGATGTTAATCCCAAAATGACCTTGTTTGTGTTGAGTGGACGTCAAACCCATTTTCTCTCTAATAATAAGCGTGGATATAATATATTCTAGATCTGCACTGATACAATACTACCAGGAAACAGTACAATTTAGTTGAGTAATAGTAGAAAGCTGTCATTATGCTCTGTTTATTTCTAGAGTTAGCTTTAACAATATGGATTAATTCAACCGTTTAATTTATTGTAGATAGGCCACACCATTTTGATTCTCTGTACTTCTGGAGGAAATAAAAGGGAAATTCTAATTGTAGGCCGGTTGGGGAGGTTCGGGAATTTCTGGAGTCCACAATGGCCGATTTATATAAATATTTATTAACAGTTTCTATTCAGACTGGTTAGTCTGACATCGAAATGAGTCAGAAGTCGGAAGTCGGAAGTCATTCTTTACGACAATAATATATGAAGAAAAAAATCGAAATAGGCTAAAAATATATAAAAAATTAGTTTACTTTATTAGCCAAATCTGAACTTTTACCTTTGAAGTTATATCATTAAACATAGGCGCAGAAGCCAGGTGGGGTGGGGGGGTGAGGTTGGTGGGGCTGCAGCTTCCATTTTCGGGCAATGTATTTCCATATTTTGGGGACAAACATCAGAGAATGGGGAACATTATGTTGTTTTTTCCTTAAAATATTGTAAATTTCTATTGTTGTGTAATTGTGTAATTAATAAAAAATAATCAATCATCACAGCTTTGTGGAAAATTCGTTTAGTTAATGATTGATTCATTCTGAAAATTCAGGTTACAAAGAAAATGTTTGGGCAGATAGCCTGAGCACCCACAACTGAGATTGGCCCTCTATGCCTATATATGTCATTAAAAATATATTTTTAGCCTATTCTAATATTTTTGATCATAATAATATTTTAAATAAAGGGTAAAGTAGCTATATAAAGGGTAACGTAACATATCATGAGTTAAATCCTTTAACATGGATTAAAACCTTCACAGTATCATTGATTAATCATTGTTGATTTATATTGCTCATATTGATTAATGTTTTGGTTTTTTTTGTATTTTTTTTTTACAGTCATTTACTTGTTTTATTGTTAATAAATAACATTTTACACCATATCAAAATCTTTTAGTTGATTCTTGGATTGAGGCACATAAATAATTTTTTTCTACTTATGTACCACATATATCATTAAAGTAATAAATTGTTTATGAGCAATATTGTTTTTAATGTCATGGTTTCTCTTTCTCTAACCTTTTGCTTACAAATGACGGCATGCGCAATATTATATATTTGGCATCATACTTTGGTCATAAAGGCAAAAACTTTGGTCATAACGGCCATAACCCTACATAGCTGACAATTTAGAATGATAAATACATTTTATGCCTCCAGTTTTGAAGATCAGACTGATGTGTATTAGTTATAGTCTGGTCTTATCGATCAGCATTACTTATCTTCTAGTCTTACTGATGAGCATTAGTTATTATATTCTAGAGTCTTATGACTGGCGCGCAGTGTCACACGTTACCATTTAGGCCATGGCTGATGTCAGTAGTGTATGGCATCCAATGTCAGGGGTTGGCCATCCCTGTTTCAGAGTGAGTCTTACTGGTGGATGAGCATTAGTTGCATTTTAAAAGTCTTTTCACTAAGTTATACAAATAAGGCAGTTTTAGTAAAATATATTGAGACATAATGAAAATATAGCACAGATAAGAAATGGGTGATTGTAAATCAAGAGCCATAACTCTGGCAGTAATTATTGGAAATTGCTGAAAATCAATATACCTCTTTGTCTTATGTAAAGTCAATTGGATATATCTTCCACCTCTAAAGCATCTACAAGATATGTCAAAGTTATCAAGGGTCATAACTCTGGGAGTAATTACCGGAAATCCTTGTAAATCAATCAGCTTCTTTGTCTCATGTATCAATTCAAATTCAGTCAGATATTAACTGTAGCATCTAAGACGTCCAAAGGATTTTTCAAAGTGATCAAGAGCTATAATTCTAGCAGTAATTATCGGAAATCAATAGGCCTCTCTGTGAATAAATTTAAAGTCAAAAGTCAATCAGATATTCACTGTAGCCTCTGGAGCATCCACAAGTGGTCAAGGGCCATAACTCTGGCAGTAATTATCGGAAATAGGCTTCTTCATCTCATGACTTTAAACACTATAAATTTAAAGTCAATCAAACATTAACTTTAGTCTGTGGCCACCAGACCAATGACAATATAGGACCATGTTTCATGAAACGAATTAGAAGCAAATGTTAATCACAAATCTCCTCGCTCCCAAATAAGTATGTATATACATGGAAACAGGAAAAGGGTACGGCAACACTCCCTTAGAGAGTAATTAAATCTGGACAGGCTGATACATCTGCATGGAGACTGGATCAAAAGATGATACCGGCGGGGCGGAGTATATATATTTTATGACGACTAGTTGTTATGTCAGACTGCCTGAGTTTGGCCTAATCTTAATCCGTCCTCTTTTATAGTCCTACACATTAATTGCTTTACATCATAGACTGACCACAGAACTACATTTCCAATTATGGAATCAACATCCCCCTATAGACCAGGTTGGGGGGGTTTATCATTACCTTAATTGTTTGGTCCACCAAATATATTTCTATGTGAGATATACCTTGTCTATGAATGTGATACCAATAACCGGTCAATGATATAATAATGGTCACAGAGACAATATTACTACACATGTGGATAACATTCTGATGTACATGTACACTATCCAGACATTGGACAGACAACTGGGGTGCGAGAGCACAACAGAACAAATTAAAAGTTGAATGTATAAAAATATTGTTGTATGGTCTTCCTTTAGGCCACACCAATTTGTTTTTTTTCTGTTCTTCGGGATTCTGCTAAATAAATAGCCACTTGAATCACATGAAAGATGTTAAGCTTAAAATATCAAAAGTTAAATCAATAGGAATTTAAAAAAAGCTTTTAAATAGTGCAAAAAAGCAATTTTTAACAAGTGTTCCCAAAGAACAAAATATCAAATTGTGGTGGTCTTATTTACAATTTTATAATAAAAGTCGATTTTGAAGAGTTGCTATTTTAGATTGAAGGGAGGTAACAAGTACAGTACTATTGCCAACAGTGTTCACCTATTACATTTCTATACACTTGTGAGTCACTGGAACTATGATTCATTTTAAATCAATATTTGATTACTTTTGTTTTCTTGTCTTGTTTTTATATACAATTAATTATGTGTCTTACAGACTTCATGCTGCTTAAGGAATCTCCAGTGGTATGTCAAGAGACAATGTGTTATGTTTAAAATACAATAGAGCAAGATAAAAAAAAAAGACGAAATTACCGGTAAATCTATCAAATAAGTGATGAGCAGTTGATTTCATGACAATTAGGGGATTCTGGAAGCATGGTCCTACTGAATTTTGTTTTTCTGAAAGCTTGTTATACACATCAGAACGATTTACTTATAGAGTGAAAATATCAAAAGTAATTTGCCTATTCTATGACGATATGGCTTGCATTTGCTTCATATTATCAGCTTTATTTGGTTGAATTTATTTTTGGTGGATCCTTACTGTGGGTGTTAATATAACAAAACAACAACTTACCACTATCTATTCGTATATCTTCAACTTTGTTTTGGTTCTTTGGACACCTCTTGTGCTTTGATCTGGAGTGTTTTCTCTTCTTGACATCAGTCTCATGATTTGGACAGCTAACTGAATGTTGGTAGTCTGGCGTCACCTCATTTGGCTTAATTGCAGTTAAGAATGAACTTGCAGATATGGATCGGTTACCTCTTTTCCGTAACACCCTTTCCTTTGCCTTTGGTTTTTCCTTCACTTCTATATTAACTGGAGTGATTTTCTCTGGTTCATGTTCTGAATCAGATGTTGTCAATAGTTTATCATCAACCGAATTTAACACCTCACATCGTCTCCGCTTTCTAATTCTTATTTTGAGACTACTTTGGTTATCTGAAGTAACAAATGATTTATTGTCTCCCAATTCTTGTCTGAGTTTTCTTACCACTTTAGACATCTTCATTTTCTTCTTTGTTATCCGTTTCTTTTTTCTATCATCCAGTTGTGTATCTTCTACTTCGTCACAGGAATATATAAGAGTTTCATCACTTTGAACATCTTCTTCAGACAAATCTTGATTTCCAGTGCTACAACTAGTCTTGGTTTTCTCTACAGCTTCAAATATTGGTTCGGTATCTGGTTGGGTAAATACATGATTAATACTGTCTGATTCCATGGAGGCATTCCCAGTTTTTACTGAATTGAATTGTATTAAATGTGGAGGACTTAACCCATCCGATAATTTACAGTTCTCGGTAGTAGATCTGTTTTGTTTAGATATTGCCCCTACCAAAAACTTGGAAGAGCTGGTCAAGTTTTCTAGAGGTATTGACACATCAATATGAGGTGAATTTGGTTGTTCTGGACTGAGTTCTTCCTTGGAGCTACTAGAATCTAAATCACAGCTTACACTATCCCAAATTTCAACAGTATTTGAAAGTTCTTGACAATCAACAACAATTTCATTTTCAGACAGAACCGGCACTTGATCCAATTGGTTATCAGTGACTGAAATAGGTGTTGGTGGCATCTCCAATTGGTTATCAATGACCGAGATCGACTCGACTACTCTTTCACTTTCATCACCAGAAATAAGCGGTACTGGCATCTCTTTTTCCACAATCTGAGAAATAACTTCTTCTGGAACAGAACTGATATTTTCTTCTGGGTTATCATTTGTTTTTGCTGCTTGGAAATCACTTTCATCTTGGACAGGAGTTCCTGGAGTGTTGGGTTTAAAACTTATTTCTTGATCAGCACAATTGATCAGAGGAACATTTGTATCTATGTCTGCATGAGCTGTTTGTTGGGTTTCAGTTGTCTGTTGGATGTCAGGGGTCTGGAATTCGATTATCTCTTGGATTTCATTTGTTTGCTGGATATCAGTACCTTGGCCATTGTCTTCTAAGTTACCGGAGTCGGTTACATGAGGTATAGTGTTATTTGTGATTAGATCAATTATTGCATTTTCTTTCTCATTTACAGATATATTTGAAACATTTTGTATTTTTTGTGGTGCTGCCTCAAAGGTTTCTGATACTGTCTCCATTAACTCTGAAAATGCAGGCAAATTTAGTTGTAATTCTGGTTCATGAATGTGCTCATTATCGGTGTTTGGGGGCTTGGGAGCAGTAACTTGTAATTCCTTGGATGTTTCACAGACTTCAGTCCTACTAGCTTCATTTACTTCTTCAAAATTAACCAATACAGATTCAACTGGATTTTTATTGCTTTTTTCTACCCCAAAAGAAGTTTGGTTGATGGTTTTATTGGTCATATTTTCTGGTATTTGGGATTTAGACCTTTCTTCCACTTCCTTGTTTCCTTTCCTTTTATTCAAAGGCAGGGCAGGAGGTGCTGACTCTCTTTCTGATACAATGGGTCTAGTAATGGAGGTGACAACACACGATGTTTCAGGCGTTGTTTCCCTACATAAATCCAATGAACAATAAACAGGAATAAATTTGGTAGAAGAAGCAGAACTAAGAGAAGTTGCACTTGATATGGAAACATCAGAGGTTTTTCCAGATTTATAGAGAAAAACCGGCATGGGGATATTATTTTGCATGGTATTTTCACCAGAATGCTGAGAATAAGCCTCATTTAGCACATTTATGTCCGATTCATTAATCTGTAACAAATGTTCCACTAATTTTGAGGGGTTGTCACTAGTTATCCTCTTTTCTGAAACACTACTGATGTTCTTAGTTAAATTTGCTTTAATAGTATCAGCTTGACAATTTGCAAAAACGGAAATTGGCTTTCCAAACGAATATTCTTTGTCCATTTCATCAGGTATTAGAACTTGAACTGGTAGTTTCATACCATAACTAAGTCTTTTCTCTGGCACAGGGTTCATGATGTACAAAGGAACACCCTCATAATATTTTGCACAGGACTTGTAGTTTGTTGATGGTTGATGCCAAGTTAGTTTTGTTTTTGGTTGTGCATTAGAGCTTGGTGAGCTTGTTTCTTCATTGCAAGAACTATTGGGATCTGTGACTTCTGATGTAGAATCCAACGAACATGTGGGATTTATGGCATCACATTCTGTATCACCATTAGCAATGATGTTAATGTCATCACTATAGCTTTGTCTTAAAAGTTCTCTATCGTCCATCAGTCTCTCTACATTATTGTTGTTTGAACTTTTACTATTTTTTGGGTATTGAGCCATCACTGCAATAGGTACATCATCTGCTGTGACAAGGTTGCTTGTACTCCCAGAATTCCTCTCTGCAGTCTTGATATCTGCAGGCAACACACTGGCATCCTCTTTTTGCCTTTGTACATGTTGATCATCATTTTCAACATAAACATCTTTTTGAAAAGAATCTCCACTGGAAATGTCACTGTCTGCAGGCAATAATCCACCATCTTTCCCCTGCCTTTCTTCTATTTTCTCATCAACTACTGCATGGTTTTGATTCTCTAAACAGCTGTCTTTTTTTGATGAAGTTTCAGTGAAATTATGATTTGTGTATTTAACAGTTCCTTGAGTGCTAACATCTGTGGGCAATAATGTGGCATCTGTCTTTTGCAAATCTGCTCTTTGCTCAATGACAGCATGGTCTTTATTCTCCAAATAAACATCTTTTGGGGGGGATTTATAAGTGGAATGTTCACTGGAATTTTCTAATATTATTGGTGGACTGATAGGAGCTAAATCAGCAAATGAATGTGATGAAGTTTCTTGGAGTAACGTTTCTTTTTTCTCAGATGATGACTCTCTTTTATCTTCTTGAGTTCTCACTGGAGCTACAGGAACAGGGATCTCTTCAAGTTCCTCAATAATATTATCACTAGAAGAATTCATTGAAAGTGACCTGGTTCTACTTTTAGAATTCATTGCATCATCAGAACTCTCATTTTCTAAAAATATATCCGAAGAAGTTATAGAATGTTCAGACACAACTTTTGATTTATTGTCATTTGATTTTGAGATTTTGCCGTGTTGATTGGACAAAAAGTGCTCAAATGACTGCTGAAAAGGGCTTGATTGTTCTTTTGTATATTGAAAAGTATGTGGTTTTACATTTGGTAATTGGGTTACATCTTTATAAATATTTACCTTTATGCTTGGTACCTTAGCAAATGCCAACTCTTGGAGAGTTTTTATCTTGCTTTTGTTTGTAATTTTATTTGCTAGTTTCGTTTTCAAGTTGTCATGATTTATTTTGTCAAAAAGTTCAACATTTTCTTTAGTAAGTTGGGACCTTGTATTAGGATGAGCGTCTTCCATGATCAAATCAGCAGATTCACAATTTTGGACCTCACCCAGGTCAATGCTTGCCAGAGAAAATTCATGACTTGGGTGGCCTTCGATAGATAGCTTTTTATCAAAAGGTATTTTCATATTATTGTCTTCAAACATATTTTGGAAATATCTATTTTGATTCTCTGGTGACTGGATGTTTTTAACTGCTGTAAGAACTTCAGGGATATGATCTTCATATACTGAGTGCTTCTGTGGTGGACATTCTTGCACAGACATTCTATTTTGAGACTTTTTGTTCAGGGGATGTGTAACAGAGGAATAAAGACTCATTAGGACAGAAGCAGCTTCAACAGCAACTTGGTCTGAGCATTCATTAACTGATGCTTCCACATGTTGTTCTTTGTTCACATCATTAGCATCTTTCAGATGATCACTGGCTGGTACAGCTGAATCAGTACATTTTGCTGTAGGCAAATGGTTGATTGTTGATTTGTGGGGTTCTGTATTTTTGTTAGTGCTTTCTACACTTTCTGATAATGCCATTCGATTTTCTATGATTACTCCAGAACTTTTCTCCACAAGTGAATCCACCACATTGTCCACAGAAATGGGGTTACAGTTGATATTATCAGCGTTTTTAGTATCTGACTGGAGAGATGGCTTTTCTGCAGTCATTCCAGAAACTAAATTGGAAGGTAAGATATCAAAAGCTTTGGGATGTTTTTCAGCTAAAATTGATTCTTCCTGTATAACGGTTTTGTTATTCAATTTGTCTTCATCCAAAGCAGGAAAATCAGGAACACAACTCTTTTTAATATCTTTATTATTGTTAATGTTGAATACTGGCAGTGGGATGGCTATATCGGCAAGAATTTGTTCTGACAGTGGTTTTGGAGAAAATATGCTGTTTGTGCCATTTGATTTCTGACTTACATCATCTCTGTCTAAGATTTCCGGATCAGCACATTTAGAATTCTCTGTGTTAAAAGAAGATTCCTCACCAGATATCTCTACCTCTATCACATTGACCATCAGCAT
The DNA here is from genome assembly GCF_932274485.2 of Patella vulgata. Lineage (NCBI taxonomy): Eukaryota > Metazoa > Mollusca > Gastropoda > Patellidae > Patella > Patella vulgata. The sequence continues at coordinate 59,382,040 of NC_065884.2, read as the reverse complement.
ATCTAAATTTAATGGTTCATTACTTTGATTATGCAATCCTGCAATGTCTTCTTTTAACTCAAAAGTTACTGCAGTAGTTTCAACAGATTTTAGAGCTGTGGAATGCACTGACAGATCTAGAACGCTTTGCTTCTCTGAAACAAGTTTATCATTAGTAGACACAGGGGCATCTACAATAGCGACTGTATCTGGGGACTGGAATATGGAATTCTTCTGCTTTTCTGGAAGAAACAACTCTTTAGCTATCGAAGATTGTGGCGCTGGAACATCTTCACTTGGAGAATACTTTGTGTTTGATACAAATGAGTCCTTGGAGTTTGATACAGTCGAGTCCTTGGAGTTTGATACAATTGAGTCCTTGGAGTTTGATAACACTGGATTCTGTGATAGTGATGAAACTAATTCTGAAATATCTTCATTAAATACATACTGTCTATTTTCTGACAGCCCACTTAACGCTGTTTTCTTCATGAGTTCCTTTTTATTTTTTAGTGTCCTATCACTCATTTGATTTTCATTGTGCCATATTAAAACATCTTGGACTTCATTTGGATGAAGACTATTTTCATGGGAATTCTCACTATGACTCTCGCTATTTTTCTTGTCAAAAATGGGATTCTGTTCTATCTTTTCTGAAACTGGAGATTCTTTTACAGGAACTGTTTTACCGGTTAAGTTTATATCCACAAAATTGTCATTTGCAGGAAGAAAAGTTTTTTCAGTGTTTAAAGTTACACATTCTTTCTCAGAATACTTCTTGTGCCATTTTGAAATCCTGACTGGCTTCTTAATTTGACTTCCATCTTGAATAGGATTATGCCTAACTTTAATGTCTTTAATGATTACTCCATTACGTTTTGGTTTCCTATTAGTAAATGTTTCTGCGGATGAATAATGATCTATTCCTTGTTTTTCTTTTGAGTTTAATGGCATGTCTGTTTTATTTCCTTGAGTTGCTTTTTCCTGTACTGAGTTTTCCATTGTGTCCAAACTTGTTTCTGGTAATGATTTAAAATATTGGCTTTCAGTATTTCCATGGCTGCATTTGGATTCCAAGTTATAGGTATTTGGGAATACTGTAAATGAATTAGCTTGAACTATTTTTGGTGTGACTAATTTTCTTTCATATTCTGTGCAAGATATTTTTGTTCCAAGAGTCACCTCCAGAGTCTTCAACTTCACATCTCTGTTTCCCAAAGTTTCTGCAAGTTCAGAGTTATACTCTGATTTCTTTTCATCTCTTATTTGTAAAGATGCTCTCTCCTTCATTTGGGGAGAATTGATGCTCCTGGTTATTGGCAATGTCTTATTTAATGGTCTTCCACTTTCAATAGCTATTTTTCTCTTCATAGCAGTTGACCATAATGCTTTTTTACTTCTTGAGTCCAGTAGTTTTGATGACACTTTAACATGATTTCTTCTGCCTATTTTGGACTGGCTTTTATGCTTTTGTTTGTCCTCATGCTTTTGGTTATCTGTACTCACTGTATAACATGCCCTTAAACCATCACCAGTATGTTTCTCCTTGGATAATGATTTGGAAATTGGTGTTCCTTTGAATCTAGATCTTAATTTATCCAGATCAAACTTCTGATCTTGCCCTAGCATGTTTTTGTATCTTACATTATTCAATCCTCTGACCTGAACATCTTTAAAGGCCAGTGAACTACCTTCCGAATTGGTGTTACAAGCTTTTTGTAGAGTTTTTGACATTGACATCACTTTTGGATCAACAAAGAGAGACGACTCCAGAAATTTAGTTGGATTTGCTAGACGTTGCTTTGTATCATGTAGTTGTTTTTCTATGCTACTTAAGAAATTTTCCCTGTCAGACTTCCTTGTATCAAAACTTTTGGTAATTGGATTTTCAGCAACCTTCCTACTAGAAACCATCCCCTCTTTTGTAACCATAATATTTTGTTTGGGCTCAGAAGTTATGACATTTGGTACAAAAGTTCCACATTTTACAGTGACATCTGAGCTCTTTGAATCTGTGCTGCTTACAATTTGATTTATATTGGATTCTGATTCAAATTCACTTGATGTAATGTCCACTTTTTCCACGAATGAATTTTTTTCACACTTGATGTCTGATTGTGTATCGGACATACTTGTTTGAAGTTTTTTATTGGAAACTTTTTTCTGTTTAATTTTTGATATATCCTTTTCAGTCTGAGGATTTTGATCACACTTTTTGAACTCCTCATATAGCTCCTGTTTCTTCGGAATAGTTAAATTGTACTTGTTTATCTGATTTAGAGTGAGTGTCTTTAATTCCACCACAATTTTACTTTTCCAAATTTTGTCACAATCCACTTTTGATAATGGGGGGTTGACAACCACTGAATCAGCAACAGAAGTGGCTTGCAAATTAATCTTTGCAGATTTTTCTGAGGGGATTTTTTGACTTTCTGAAACCTCACAAATAGTCTTTGAAAATTCCGTTTGCTTGGATAATCTCTTTGAGGTGTCCTGTCCAAGAATTGTAGAATCTTGTTTTGATTTATCCGAACTTTCATGATAATACTGAATGTTTCGAGCCTGTGTTCTAGATTCATCCACCTTTTCTACAAATCTATTCTCACAGTCTATCATCACTTCACACTTATCCACAGAACCCCATTTTGGTTTATGTTTTGAATACTTTGATTTTAAAATGTCTTCCAAATGTTCCACATCAGGACTGGTATCAGATTTATTTTTTTTAATATTTTTAGCATATTTCTGAATATAATTGGGAAACTGTCTCGCTGGATCTCCCTTTGGATTTGTTTTTTGTTTCATATCAACATTTTTATCTTGATCTTTTGTCATGGATTTCCAGGAAGCATAAGACCTTGGATATGTTGTCACAGTTCCTTTAGTGTTTGATACCTTAAAGACAGGATTATTATCATGTTTATTTCTTAATGGAAAATCAGCAGCACTTTGAGCACCATAACCTTGAAAACTGGAAGAAGTTTTCTGGACATCTTTGGACCTGTCCTGGTAATGTAGGGTACCTATAGTGAGTCTTGGATCTGAACGTCTGGCAGATTTGCTGTCCTTTTTATCAAAATCATCCTGTCTAATTCTGTCCTTATAACGATCCCGGTTACCATGAAGAGACATCATTGTGCTCCAATTGTCAAGTGGTCCAACGCTCTTGGACACAGATACATTTGTTTCCTTGGGTCTTTGCTCTTTGGGTAGCTCTTTACTTCCATAGAGATTTCCAGATGGGTTGATATTCCTACTGTACAAAACTGAACTCTTGTATGGATTTGAAGTTTTGGTTTCTGGTGCTGATATTTCGAACGTCTTAATAGCTGTCTTCGACGGCACTGTTTTTTTAGCAAACGATTCTGTTTTGTGATAAGCATGCTCGTTCCATTGATCAGATTGTTGTGGCCCTGGTTTATCTTTGCTGGTGATATAAGCTGGCTGGATTCCGGGCAATTCGTTCCAACAATGGTACATAGCCGGATTACTACCGATACAATACTGGTTATCATGCATCTTCTTCTCTTCATGTTATAGCGTGGTCCAGCAATGCAGCCATAGGTCATAGATCAAACTTCAGTCGATAACCTGGAATGTATAAAAAAAGGCATGGTAAGTAAGTTATACAATAAAATGTCAACATAATATTTACTTTGGAAAATGATCCAATACTGGGATTTCACAATCACATTCAGAGTTTTTATCTTTCTTAGTGTAGCAAGAAAACGATGCTAGAATATTACACAGTAATTTCCTTCTCTTACAAGATAAGCAAAAACCCTGTGTCAGTGACCTAGGAAACCAAACAAATAATACACATATATATATCTGATCCACATAAAATGAATCATAATCCCTCCTAAATCAGTATTCAATACAAAACATAACCTCTCCTAAATCAGTATTCAAACGAAACATAATCCCCCCTAAATCAGTATTCAAAACGCTACATAATCCCTCCTAAATCAGTATTCCGCTTGCCATTGTTGCTATAGTTCAAAAGTAGATATTGAACAGTCAGTGAATAGATTTGACTGTTTCAAGATGCAGCGTAGATCATTTATCATTGTAGCAACGGTACTTGACAACAGAGACTAAGTCTCAGTCTCAATTATCCATTTTATCATTAAATTTTTAAATCTGGAAGGTGTTCAAATTCATTAAAATCTCGGCCATCCGATAGTCTAGAAAGCTGATTAAAGGCTTGTCATTTTATGTGAATAAATGTCTAAATAATAATTTTTGTAAGATCTGAAGCCAGAATAGGCAGATTTAGCTCTTACACAATGCATCTTTAAGTGTAAATGTTAGACAATGTGTAGTACAAGTCTCATTAAAAATAAATCTATACATGACATTAAAGTTATTCAGTAATTACATACACCAAATAGCACAGATTTAAATTGTTTATAATAAATAACAATATTGGTAGGTGCGGTCACGCTAATTGGGTCGAACTTTTAGTTTAATCTTTAATTAACAAATATTATCATAATTATAGTATTATAAATGTATAGATAGATATCATCCATTGTTTTGGCCAATTAAACCAATTTAATTTTCTGTTCTTCAGGGTCTTGAGAAATAAATAGCCAATTTCGTTTCATTTTTTATACTTTCGATGGCCTCTACTACATGAAGATTTGACCAGTTGTAGTGGGAGGTCGTGTCAGGGGTCATACTAGCGGCTTTGGACCCTATGATGTCAGGCATTTGATTAACCAATCAGTGTTGATGCTTCTAGTAGGATACCCATAGATCTGTGTGTCACACACCAAGAACTCACTGCAACAGACCATTTGATTGGCTAATCCCTTACATCAACCAGAACACAGGTCACATAACAACTCTTCCAGATCCTAGTGTAGTAAAGACAAGTAAAAAAAGAAATTCTGAACTATGAAAAATGAAAGGAAATAGAATCTGTGTTTTAATCAGAATGATTAAATCATGTGTGAATCCTTTGAACAATGCATCCAAGTGCTTTTCGATTTTAAAAAAGTATTTTCCCGAAGAAATAAGAAGGAAAACTTTTGCAGCTGGTCCCATAGAACAAAAACTCAAATTGGTGTGGTCTAAGTGCCTAATTTAGCTATGTAAGGTGTTAATTGGATCAGCTACAGGTAATTTCATCTAGGTTAACAAAAATAAACACAAAACTCATTTCAAAATTGTTTCTGAAATGAAATGAAATGAAATGGGGTTTAATGTCTTACTATGAGGGAAATTTTGCCAAGACAGCAGTGCTACGCCCTACTCCTATATCAAATTCCAACTGCCAGGGGTTCTTTTACGAGGAAGCCAATGTGAACACGGGACCTTGGTTTTTGTTCCCATCAGAATGACTATACACTCTCCTGCATCAATGATAAAGGAGGAGAAACACGCTGGAAAATTATGATGAACTTTCACAGGATGGAATACGGGACCTCCAGGTAATTAACTAGCCAACATCTTACTTACTGAGCCAGTGCAGCTCTTCTATACATGTATATGCACCTAAATGAGTAGAAATATTATTTCAGAGCTTCTGATTTCATGTTCTATTAGCATTCTTCTGGCACATTGCAGTGTCAAAGTTTGGTCGGAAGACAAACCCACTTGTTTTCTCTCTCTTAATGTTAGTACTGACAATAATTTGGCTCTTGCCAAGAGGTTATATTACAATATAAAAGCTCTGAGACTGATCACGACATACTACATAACCCGAGGAACAGAAAAATAAAGAGAATAGAGGTCACAAAATGAATCAAACTTACTAAGAATTAGAACTAGCCACAACTCTATATAGCTACTGACCACAATATACGTAAATTATCCACAAGAATTGTGATCTCAGATCAAAGTTGGTAAGATGCAAACTCTCACAGTTGGTAAGAGGCAAACTCTCACAGTTGGTAAGAAGCAAACTCATACACAACATACTCATAGACAATGAAATTATGTGTCACTTTATTCTATCAAATATTAATGGTGTGGACCTTCAAGGCAGAGTGTCTGTCAGGAAATCCTGATTAAACTGTGTTTATGACTAAGTTAAGATTACATATACCAGTATAAAATATATCAGTTTGGATTCAGGATGCAAATCCACTATAAACAAGTGACTGATGCCCGCAACATAAGAGGAGAAATAGGAAACAGGAAGCAAAGTTTAATAATTGTTACTATCACCATGTGACACAAATGTCAGCATATAACAAAGATCAAACAGATACAATGTAATATGTAATTAAATTCAGAAACAGATAGTCATGTATTATGTACTCAAAATTACATCCCATTTCATTCTTTTCTGACATGCAAATTATATAGAGGTTGATGATGAAATAAAATTGGATTTAACATCTTAATTTTCTGCAAAGACTGGGGTGTGGAGGAAATTTTGCCCAGACAGAGGCACTATACGGCCTACTCTTATATCAAAATTTAAACTCTCAAGGGTTCTATTAACGTGAATGCCATATATGTATACGGAACCTTGGTTTATCGTAACTGAATGACTATATGCTACAGTTGAAGATTAACAAGTAAAATAGAATAGATAATCAATACAAATGTCAGAAGATTGGAGGGTAGGCAGACCGTCTTAATGGTCACTATCTTCCTCAAAATCAAATGTCGATGCAAAACAATAATAAGATAACAGTTGTGGGTGTTTTGAATGAATTGTATGAAATGGAGTTTAACGTCCTACTGTTCAGTACCAACTGGGCTGCTGGGTGTTTTGAAAGATTTATCCACATGTTTATAGTATATTGTTTACTAATCATCTGATTCTCTGACCAGTTTATAAATAAGATAACATTTAGATATATTAAGGAGTGTTAATTGACCTCCGGCTACTTCATAAAGATATTAAATGTGATAAACTGTACATTCTGCACAAAATCATTTGGAGGTAAATTTAGATTTTACATCTACTAAAAAATTCAAAAAACGTGTTATTTACTCAAAAATTACTCATAAAACATAATCGTTCTAGCACAGTGGTTTAACTGAAGAAAAAGTGACTTGTATGCTAACATTGAATATGAACAGTTTTAGATACATTTTATTTTTAACAATTTATGGGATAGAGGATACATAAAACCTACATAATCATTGAATCTAGAAGTAATTAATCATAAAACATTCCCTGTGGAATTTTTTTTTCTTTCTTTTTTTGCAGTTATAAATATGAGTGTTTTCCCATAACAGAAAGAGAGTAATTGGGATTAACGTGCACTCAACACAAACTAGGTCATTTTGGGACTAAAGCATGGTTCGATTTTATTTCAATAATTCGCTTGCGCATAGGTGTCTTTAGCAGTGGGAGGAAGCCGGAGGATCCTACTCCTTGTCGAAACCACGCCAGTTGACTCAATGACAGACCTTATGATACAACATGCACTAACCATTCAGCCATCTATCCCCCCCCCCCTTACACCCTCAGTGACAGGTTCTGTGTTCTAAAGCATACATGACGGAGCAGTTGGCCACCTAATCCTGTCCCTTTGCCTCCAGTACAAATTCTTGGGATGGGTATGTTATAAGACAGCTGTTGCTATACGGAACAATAAAACTGTAATAATGCTATTTTAATATTGGCTATAAAATAAACAATGGATGCAAATGGGGTTGATTGTCTCGTCATCAGGAAAATATTGAAAAGCTTTTGTGTAAATTGCTTTTCATCTTTTGTGTAATTTATATTCCATCATCCACATACAATACATCCTATCATTCATATAAGCTATACTCCATTATTCAAGTAATTTATATTCCATAATTCATATAATCTATATTCCATCTCTCATATATTCCATCATTCATGTAATTTCTATTCCATATTTCACATAATTCATATGCCATATAATTTATATTCCATTACTCATAACCCATTATTCATGTAATTTATATTCCATCATTCATGTAATTTATATTCTATCTTTCATCTAATTTATATTCCATCATTCATGTAATTTGTATTCCATTACTTTTGTTGATTATATTCTGCCATTCATTTACTTCATATTCTATCTTTTATCTCATTCATATTCCATTACTTTTGTTGGTTATATTCCATCATTCATGTTGATTATACTTACATTTAGTATGGGTTTTTTTATATTCAAACATCTATGTACATTATGGCAGATCATTCAAGTAGAATATAATCTATGATTCATGTACATTACATGAATCCTGTAGATTTTATTACATTATTCATATTGAGTGTACTACATCGATCATGTAGATTATGCTATAATATTTACAATGATTATACTATATCACCACATTCATTATATTACATGAATCGTGCAGATCTTATTACATTATTCACATTAAGTATAATACATCAATCATGTAGAAGATTATTTACATTGAGTATAAGACATCATCGACATTGATTAGAAGCACATTATCAACATTCAACAATTAAATGGAAACACTTTTAATTGGCTACTATTTTAACTATCCAAGCTTGACAATTTTTATTATATGTCATCTTGATCTAACTGCTTCACTAACGTGAACTAATTCATTCACTCATGTGACTAAAATATGATCAAAATTTGGGTAATAAGACACCAAACAAACCCTAACATCAGTGTAACTGTAACCCTATCTTTTAAAACCATATAATTGTATACAGTGTGCATATCAATAGCCCACCTAAATTAATGTGTCTGTAATGCATCTAACAAAAGAATCAAACTTAACTGTACAACAGAGATATAATTGTATTTTATACTTGGATTCAATATATATTAACTACTACTCCCTAAAGCGTCTTATGGAGTCAAATGAACAGCTGCAAACTATTTAAGAAGTCACATGAACAGCTGCAAACTATTTAAGGAGTTGTGTGAACTATTTAAGGAGCTGTGTGAACAGCTGCAAACTATTTAAGGAGTTATATGAACAGCTGCGAACTGTTAAAGATGCCATGCCAACAGGTGTGAACTATTTAAGATATCATGTGAACTGCTGTGAACTACCAGTATTTAAGGGCCAACACCTTCATTGTATGGCATCTAAACACTAAACTACATAGGGGATTTATACCAAACTGGCAGGATAGTGGAGTAAGGGAGAGTCACGATCAGACGGACTCGGCATCTAAACACTATTCCGGCAAAAAATAGACATCGAACCTACAGAGTGGGATAGGGGAGTAAGGGGAGGTCACGATAAGACGGACTCAAGACCTAAACACTATTCCGCAAAAGAAACAGATACCAAACCCATAGAGTGGGATTGTGGAGTAAGGGGAGGTCACGATAAGACGGGCCTGGTACCTAAACACTTATCCCACAATGAAGACATCTACCAATCCAGAAGCAGAAGAAAACATCTACCAAACGATATGTTTTTTACTAAATAAAGGGAAGAACTTCCCACAAAACCCAATCCATGGCCTAAGGCCGAAAATGGAAAGATTGCAAAATCATATTCTAAAAACAGGAACCAGCTTTGGCTCTCCTATTTCTAGTCTGCGATATCACTTATGTGGAAGCAGACGTTAAAACACCAGGATACTACTACTACCACTGTATGGCCTCAAGACTCCAGTATGGGACCAGATCCTGAGAAAGGAAGACATTCTAAATATGTAAAAACAGATGAAATCAACTTTTATTCAAATTAAATATTAACACATTAAACCATAGTTCCACCTTCAAACAGCGTGTGGGACTACAGGACAACTTGTGCAATGATGAACAGTGATAATATCAAATTAACAAAAAATTCATATTAATTTCACTTTTTCATCGGATGCCACCAATAAATTGATACCCATGGTTGTTTAGGCTCTAATTTCTGTAATAAAATAAATTGTGTTTATATATTCAAATGTAAATATTCTGAAGCTGAACGTTTATTATACAAAGTCACTCATTTGTTTAACAACTTCAAACTGGAAGGAATCTATTTTATCATATTCAGTATCTAGGGCAGTCACTTTTTGAGTGCCACAATTTTATTTATTAGTTCAGATGGATAAATCTTGTCTCTGTGTATGTAGTTAAAATTACCATCATCAATGAATACCATAGCTGTTAATTTTTAGAAATGTATTGTTAAGACAGTGTGTAACAGGAACTAGTTTTAGGCATTTGTTCATAGAAGTCAAGTTTATGATTTTCCTTCCTGTCCATAAAAATAGATAGACCTTTAATTACAAGCAATTACAAACCATTTATTTCTATACATGTATATCCATCCTGTTTATGCAACCATACCATATATAACATAGTGGCTATTTCTTAAAATTAAATTGTAATAATTCAAAATATTTTAAACAAACTTTCATCTTAAAGGGCGTTGGTTCTATTTTTGGAACCTTGAAATAGACCAAAAATGGTTCTAAAAGCAATATTTATGTAATATGAATGTATTATAAGTGATTCATATTATTCAATTTTTGAGAAAAAAAATATTGTAATTTCTAATCAATTTTGTTTGGTGAAATACCTGAACAGTTCAAATTGAACGACACATTTAAGCATGCTTAGTGCATTTTACACGTTTTTTACTTTTTTGTTCCAACTGGGTTAAGGAAAACGGGCATACACCACACAGTGTGCTATGAGGGAAATTTTTCCCAGCAGCGGCAGTACAGCCTACTCTTATTTCGCATTCCAAATGTGTAGGATTCACAGGACCATGTTTTTTTGTACCATCTGAACGACTATTCTTTGTCCCTTGTCAGACCATATGTCCTACAACACAGATTAGCGGGAACCCCACCAGAAATAAATATTGCTAAATGTGCATTCAAACGACTTGGTCATTTTGGAATACACATATGATATGCTTTAAGTTATATCGTCTGGTATACAATCCTGCTCTATGTATATACGATCATGGAATGAAGCCAGAACACTACTGAAGACAAACTTAAAATCTACAGGTAACTAGGCCACACATCATAGAATTAGCTTCTGCCTAACACAAATTCAATAAATAAAACATATATTTGAAAATTTATGAAGCTTTAAATTAAATATCAATAGACATTATGAACGTGTCTGTTTATAATCAATTTGATCGAAATTAGTTCAAAAGGAAAGCAATAAAGATGAAACAACCACATATGTTTCAACACCGGGAAATCTCAATGACATTTTAACCAGCTGTGCTTTCTACAATAGTCTATTATGTTTGCATAATTTTTACAAAAAAATCAATAGGTCTAAGTGATTTATTATAACTATAGAACACAGACATTATAACAATTTAAGACTATTATGAGGAATTCAATTTAAAAAGTTGAAAGGCAATAAAATATATGTTCATAGCAACTAAATTTTATGAAAAGCCCATAAAAGCTCAATTCTTCGTATGACCTCTGATGCGACCTATCACTACAACCGGTCAGATCTTCATGTAGTGTAGGCCATCGAAAGTATAAAAAAAACGAAACGAAATATAGATCTGTATTTTAATCAGATTGTGCAAGATATAAATATTTAACAATAAAATGGATAATCAAGACAGGCGCGATTTTCAAGTATCGTTGCTACGATAATAAACGATCTACCACACATATTCAGTCATAACTTCACTCTTTACCTAAATCTTACATAATGCAACTTTAAGCGCAAAAAATGGTTAAAAAATGATGTGAAAACCTAAAATGAAATACAGAATTCAATATTACACCTCACAATATACCTTGAACCATTATTAGAAATAACTTAATGTGTAAATGACAATTGATAATAGTAGGCTACAGAAATGACAAATGGTAATAGTAGGCTACACATATATTATATATCACAGCCCAATTACAAATTGAATGTAAATATAGAATGACTGATTTATTCATGATAGCACTGACAATACGCTGCCTATAGAATAACTACAGACAAAGAACTAACAATCACACCATACCTGGTGTACAATTCTAATATTGTTATTTTATTGATGGGTTTTAGAATTTAATCATTGATTTTTATCCCCATTGTTCTCATGAAACTATTCTTATTTTCAGATTGTTATAAAATACAGCCATAAATTATGAATTAGAGTATCGGTAGTTTATGACTTCTTTTGTTTGTAATTATTTCATCTTCTTATTAAAATCTGTTGTGTCCGCTCATGTAGAGGATACAAACATAAATTATACCTAAAGATCTATATCACAATATAGGCATAATATGTGACCCCTTGATACCAAATTGAGTCGGAAGTCGCAAAACTTTTACAATATGAACAAAGATAGGTTGCCAGGCATCAAAACATATGCCTACAGCACCAATCTGATTGAAATACAGATCTACATTTCGATTCATTTTTTTTTTATACTTTCGATGGCCTACACTACATGAAGATATGATCGGTTGTAGCGATAGGTCGCGTCACAGGTCATACGAGTGGCTTTTGACACTATGTTGTCAGACATTTGATTAACCAATCAGCATTGGTGTTACTAGTGGATTACCCACAGTTCCTTGCAAAACACGCCTAAAGCTCACCGTAACAGATCGTTTCATTAGTTAATCTCTCACACTATAAAAACGAAACGAAATAGCATCTGTGTTTTAATCAGATTTCCACAGCCTTGTCGCATATCCATTCTTTTGTAGGTAATAGGGGCTTTTATAAGACACATTTCATACAGATTACATTATAATTTTCATTGTTTGAGGGTTTACAAGGTTTTACAAAATGAAACAAGGGCCTTAACTTTGGAAGTAACTAACAGAAATTGTTGAAATTCAATAGGCTTATTTGTTTGACTAATTCAAATGATGCATATAAATGTCATACAGATCGGATGGTAACTTTTGTCGTTCCAACATTCACAAGGTTCAACAAAGTGAAACATGGGCCATAACTCTAGCAGTAATTACCAAAAATTGCTGAAATTCAATAGGTTTATTTGTTTCACTAATTTAAATGATGCATATAAATTTCATATAGATTGGATGATAACTTTTGTCGTTAGAGCCTTCACAAGGTCAAACAAAGTGAAACAAGGGCCATAACTCTAGACATAAAAACAGAAATTGCTGAAATTCAATAGGCATATAGGCATCTTCATTTTACTAATTTAAATGATGCATATAAATTTAGTACAGATCAGATTATAACTTTTGTCGCTAAAGTGTTCACATGGTTCAACAAAGTGAAACAAGGGCCATAACTCTAGATGTTATTAACGGAAATTGCTGAAATTCAATAAGCGTCTTTGTTTCACTAATCTAAATGATGCTTATAAATTTCATCCGGTCGGATGATAACTTTTGTTGTTTAGAGTCTTCACAAGGTGCAACAAAAGGAACAAGGGCCATAACTCCAGAAGAAATTAAAAGTAATTATTGAAACTAAATGGGCTTTTTTTTCATCTCACCAATGTAAGCAACATATATCAATTTCATAACAATCAGATGATAACAATCTGTAGAGAGTTCACAAAAAATTGTTGATGATGGAAGGACGGACGGATGGGGACGATGGCAATATACGACTACATTCCCATGTGGGCTTATAAAAATGTTAAAATATAGGCTAAAATATCTTTTTAATAATATAACACAAAAGGTAATATTTGACAATTAAAACAAATAATAATTTTTAAATTTTATTTTAGCCTATTTCAATATTTTTGTTCATATTGTTAACAATGTCTTGCGATTGTCAACTCATCTTGCTGTCACATGTCGCATATAATCGAAGTGAATTTATTATTGAAAATTATCTAGCTACTGTAGGTCTAATATACACTAACAGAAAAACAGAACTACACAGACAATTTTAAACCAGGGCCAAGATAAACTTGAATGTCAACATACATACCAATATGGACAATGGCAGACCTCAGTTGTTTGCCCCATCCAAATGACTAGGCAGCCTCGAATAGTGTAGATTTATCGGTCTCCATACTTACAGTCAATAAGACACACATGCAATTGTCCTATACACATTGAAACCAAGCACACAAGAAAATTTGCCAAGTTGACCTTGTATTAAATTATTCGAGAATATTCTCATGCTTTTTAAGGTTCAGGAAACAATATAAGTTGAAAACTATCTTTTACAATATGTGTTATATTATGTATATGTTATTGTCAAAATACTGCATAATAGAGACATACAATACTACGAGCATTCAATGGATGACTTAACATTTATAATAGCTTTTGACCAACATAATACAATCTCCAAAGACGGGTTTTTTTTCTAGGCTATTGATAACAACTCCTTTGCGCAAAAAGTGGAGTGAATAAAGTATCTTTAGGAGAAGCCTAATCCAAATTCAATTATATATTTGAAGCAAACGTATCAAAAACATTTCACCAAGACACCAATCCTATTTTTACCATTAGCATAATATTACTGAAATCCATATTACTAAAATAAACAGCATGGGGGGGGGGGGGGGGGTCTAGGCCCCTGGGGATTAAGAAATGGCATTTACAGCATCTTTTTTTTCTTAAAATTTTTTGTGGGCTGGTTGTCACTACAAAACTTCAGTGGAGATTTGGAATATTTCATACCAAATCTAAACATAATCATAATTTAGTGTACAAAGTATTGTATGCATACCTCATTTTGTAATCCCAATATTGCATGTAGCAACCAAGCCCACAATTTTGTAATCTTAAATAACAGGCCTACAAAGTCCATGATATAAAACTTGCTTTCAATAACCATGTGTAGGCCTTCACCTTGAACATGATAGCATCTATCTTAATCGGGGTATATCAAATAACATTTGACGTGACAACAGGCCTATTTCTCAAGCATGCTCACATTTTCAAATTAGACAAAAACTTGTTTACTTCATATAAATCTTCTCTAAGAGGGATAGGAAGTTATTACATGAATGCTGTGCAAACATGATTGATTTACAGGCTATGATATGGAGATATACACCTTGAAATTATAACTTAACAATCTTTTACTCTGAATTTGATAAAAGAAAATCTATGATTTCTGTCACATGACCCCTCTTGATTTTTATCAGCTATTTTAGTAGGTCAGGAGATATTATTCTAATATTTTGTTCAAATGATCAGCATATAATCCATTTAAAATTGATTAAATGTTGAAGTGTGTGTGTTAAACTGTTAAAGAAATGATTTTACAAAGTGATGTCAAAATTCATATTTCTACATGAATCGCAACTATCTTAAAAGTAAATTTTAACAACAGAGCATGTTATCACATGTGATATAAGAGGAATCTATTATAACATGTGATATAAAAGGAACCTATTATATCATGTGATATAAAAGAAACCTATTATAACATGTGATATAAAAGGAACCTATTATATCATGTGATATAAAAGGGACCTATTATATCATGTGATATAAAAGGGACCTATCATAACATGTGCTATAGCTGGAACCTATTGTAACATGTGATATAACAGGAACTTATTATAGCATGTGATATAACAGGAACCTAATATATAACACTGGCTAATGGCATGGACCTTTTATAACATCTGACATTTGAGGATTTCACATAGCTAACACATGGTATACTTTAAAATATAGTTGCCTATGCAGCATAGCATGAATCTATCACAATATGCTTCACTGGGTGTGGTATTCAAGGCTTCATATTGATGGTGACAACTCACAATGATATTGCGGTTGGCTGAATACTGCAATAGTTAATAACCTGATATAAGCAGACCATACAAACAACCAATGCAGTTAAGCAAATATTTAAAAAATGAGAATTATGCGCATTACAACTATTGTGATTTTTGGTGTTATGCTCGCTTCGCAGAAATTAATATTCTTCAAGTCAATCCCTGGAGTCTCTCAGACAAATATTCTTATCTGAGCGCTTACATATTCTGCACAATGAAATACAATTTATGATGTTTATTTTGAAAACAACATCACAATCAAGAATAATATTTACCACAAGTAGTAGAAATCTGCTGCTGTTACCGATATATTTCATGTAGGCCATATATTGTATTGTATATTTTGTAGGCCTATTCATTATATTTTTAAAAAATAACAAGGTTAGACCAAACCAATATTAATATTTAGTGCTTCTTGGTCTTGATCAATAAAAAAACCCACACAATTCTTGTGAGCAATCTTTTGTTATATTTCTAAACTAAAATACTTTTAATTAAAAGCTTTTGAGAAGAGCAACTTGGTTTTTTTTTGGGGGGGGGGGGGGTGCAGAACAAATTGGAGGCAGAATTTTTAATAGGTGTTCCCGAAGCAAGCGGTTGCCATGCAAAATACGCCCACATTTTGCAAGGGATGGACAGAGAACAAGCTAAAAAAAGCGATTTTGCGTACATACAGGTGCCATAATCCAGGATGCAACAGTCCAACAAGCAACAATATTAAAAGGAATAAAAGTAACCAAGGTCTTTGGGATAAACATGTATTTTAAGTTTCATTAAAAGCGGCTAAAAGTTGTGACCTCTAGAGGGTCCACAAGGTAAAAAGTAAAAACGCAATTTTTTCATAAATCCAGGACGTTGCTGTCCGATATTTGCGAATATCAAAAGAAACCAAGATCTTTTGAATATAAACATGAATATTATGATATATAATAGTATTTGTGTTGATTACTTTATTTTAAGTTTCATCAAAATCAGATCAAAACTGCGACTACTAGAGGGTACACAACCTTGTTACATACTTTCACACTATTTGAGTACCAGGAGCGGACATCTTGTCACGCAGTTTTGCTCCGATTTCAATAAATTCCAATTCAACTATTTTTAGGGTGTAACGGTGATTTATTTAAATGGTTGTTAAAATTGGATACAAATTGTGACTTCTAGCGAGTCCACAAGCTAAAAACATGGGTTTTTTTAACAATCAGGTTTCATCAAAGTCGGATTAAAATTGTGACCTGTAGAATTCCACAAACAAATGTAAACAGATAGACGGAGATACAGACAGACAGGGACGATAACAATATACGCCCACATGAAAATGTAGGCATATAAAAATTCAAATTAGTGTTGATTATTTTGTACCTATAAAGAGCAAGGTGCAGAAGTAAAAAGGGTACTGAGTCGAAATGTAACATTCTCATCGTCTTGGTTACGCTTGATTTAAGTTTTTCGTTTTGGATTTGGATTTGCCAGTGGTATCTGGGTCTTGAAATAAATCAATAAATATTCAGGTAGGCCTAGACATCTCAACTTACAGAGAATGGTTGATAATTATAATCAAAAGTGGTATAATTAAAACTGTAGACTGAGGTTAGGTTTATAATTACGAACAATATACTTAAGTCATCAGACAGATATCAAGAAAAAAAAGTAGGATTAAAGCAACATGGATAAACTGTGGTAACAGTGCAGCTTCAATTTATGTTGAAAATCATTATCATACTCGGTTATTAGCATTGTTCAATAGCTATATATGGGAATCAAACAATAAAACAGATTATTTGTGTACACATACATTTCATTAGGTATGTATGCAAATTTTGAAATAAAATACTACATGGCTATAATGTTGATATAAATTCATGCATTCCATTTCTCAAGGCAAATCACGCAAACACAGCAGCATATGTCAATACAAACTTAAACAGAAAACAAAATGAAATGGGGTTTAATTCCCTACTCCAACTGGGCTAATGAAGATGGGCATATGCTCTACAATGTGCTATGAGTGAAATTTTATCCTGACTGCTGTGCTATGACCTACTCTTATATTGAATTCCAACTGCCAAGGGGTCTTTTATGCGCACACCAATGTGTACATGAGACCTCAGTTTTCCATCCCACCCAAATGACTTAATACCTTGTTTCTTGCCAGATCCTCTGTCCTGCACAAGGGGGGCATGAACAAAATATTTTACTTTCATGTCACATTATCTCTTTACCTCATGGGCACCCTTTAAATGTCAAATCTCTTTGATTTGGGAAAAAAACAAAAAATTGTCAATTACTGTGGATTATTGTTTGTAAGGCATTTACCAGTAGTGATAGGAAAACACTGAAATAATACAAACACAACTTTATGGATAACAATCACTAGCATCTTAATTCAAATAGTGCAACAATTCAACAACTTGGATTATATATTGGCCTATAGGTTGCAAACTTGGAATTTAGGAAGATGTCACAAACAAATATCAGGCACACATTTAACCTGGTGCCTGTCACTTCTACTGGCATGGATTTTTCTTTTTCAGTGTTTTAATTTAGTATCATTTAATGTCAGTTCTAATTCAGTATAGCTGACATTTTGCCAGCAACAATTACAATCGGTACTTCCAGGCCTGATGACAATCTGTCTTCGTAATTTTTTTTTGTAAATAACCAATTTTTTGTATGACAAAATAAAAATAAAATTAGCAAACAAGCAGAATTTCACTTAATCTTTCAAAACAAAGCTGTAATCGTATAAACCTTGCCCGAAATAGGGAGAGAGAAATGGGGTTTACGTCCACTAGACACAAACTAGGTCATTTCGGGACTAAATATATGGTTCGGTTTTATTCCAATAATTCGTTTGCACGTAGGGGTCATTTAGCGGTGGGAGGAAACCAGAGGACCCGGGAAAAAAAACCACGAGGTTGGAGAAGCGTAACCCTATTCTTTGTCACATACAACCAATTGACTTAATGACAGACATTATGATACAAAGCGCACACGCTAACCATTTGGCCATCCAATCCCACCTCTAATTGAAATAAAACATCTAATCAACTCAATTCAATACCTTATTTAAACTTTTGTGAAAAAAATTGGACGTATGATATAGACCTATAATCTATGACAATATCATGTTCAAATATATAGAAAGGAAATAAGGAAAGAAATTGAATAGTTTTGAATAGATCCTATTACCATTCCATATTGACGTCACATATTTACTTTTATTTCCTTGTTGCGTTAAAATCTAAAGATAGAAAAAAAAGAAAATAAATGGAATAGAGATTGAATATATATATATTATATTAAAAGGTGTATAGCTCTAATCTTTGGAACCTGAAAGTGGATCTAAAAGCACATATCAATGTAATATAAGTTTATATTAATTGATTTAATTTCAACAGTTTAAAATTGTGTTCACCTTGGAACCCCTTCCCCCACCACCGACTGTACTCTTTCCTATGATGGTAATGTAATTTTTCTCAGCACTACAATCGACATTGTTTACGAATTCCAATAGTCGAAGGTCTATTTACGTACACACCAATGTGTACACGCAACCTTAGGTTTTAGTCCATCATGAACAACTAGACACTGTCCTTGCCAAGCCCTTCGTCCCACACCCCTGACTTGGCCAACACCAGGAGCAAACTTGAGAACTAC
Source organism: Patella vulgata (assembly GCF_932274485.2). Taxonomy (NCBI): domain Eukaryota; kingdom Metazoa; phylum Mollusca; class Gastropoda; family Patellidae; genus Patella; species Patella vulgata. The sequence goes on along the minus strand of NC_065884.2, from coordinate 59,362,797 downwards.
TGGTTAGCAAGCCATCTTCTTACTCACTTAGCTACCGCGGCTCCCCAGATATACATGTATTGGCAAAAAGGAAATAAATAGAATGGGTTTTACATACTGTAAAAATATTTGACCTGTCAGTTTAGTGTTTAACCTATTGCTATCAGTATTTCCTGTTGACAGATATTGTGAACAATATAATTACTGGTGAACATGAACAAATCATAGATCAATATATGTCAATTTATATAAAGAGATGATACAGATAAGAAATGTTATTAGGAAACACATGGCTTTAATATTTTATTAGCATTCAACCTAGATATTATCTTTATTTCCTAGTGGCATAAACCATGACAAATTGAATCTTTTACACAGGTAAAAACTAAATAGAATTAATACAAAAAACAACAAAGGTATAACTGATCCAAACACACTATAAAATATCAAGTATATAAATTACACTAGGGACCAGGTATCATTCAGATTTGATGAAAAAAGGAAAGAAACTGAGCTTACCATCTAGAATCTAATACATGTATCCAATAGATTTGACATTAGTTGTCTAGTTTATGACCATTTAGTTTAGTTTTGATATTGGTCGTCTGGTTTATGACCATTTAGTTTCATAAACTAGACGAATGATGTCAAAACTAAACAGTGTTTCTTAAACTACATGTAGCACAAACTGGACGTTTTTTGATGAATCTTGACAACAGCATTTAACACTTTCTGGATGGCAATCTATTAACTGGATACGAGTATTAGATTCTAGATGGTAAGCTCAGATTCTAGATGGTAAGCTCAGTTTCTTTCCTTTTTTCATCAAATCTGAATGATACCTTGTCCCTAGTGTTAGTGCCTACAGTTTCTGATAGTTATTTGCATTTGGCAGAAAATATCTAATTTTTTCACAGGTTAATCCCCCATAATATGTAGGCCTACTTGCATAGATTATTTCACATCTAATTAAGAAAATAAGACAATATCCTGACTTGAATTCAATCAGATTGAAAACAGAACATCAAAAGATTTCAGTGAAAATCATAGGTGGCGCTGGCTGCTTTTTATCGTTAAATTAATCATACCATAATGCTCACCAACAGATTTTTTATACAGATGTTCCTGTTGAAGATTCAACTATCCCAATATTGTAGTTTTTCAAGGATTCTAACTCCCTCCCTCAAATGACAATTAGAGACTTTAACATGCCAAAGCATATATCATCAGGTGTTTTGAAAAGAGTCAGCCTACACCATGCCTTATGGGCCAATATCTGCCACTTTAATAATAACATGTAAGTGGATAAATACAGCTACACCAGTGTTGGTGAAATAAATCTGTAATCATAGAAGACACAGATATCTTATATTATGAACAATTTCTTGATGACCCAAATAATTTCAACAACTACATACAAGGGTGGTTTTTATCATTATCATAGTGTCAGTGTAGGTAGCAATATTATATTATAAACATAACACTAACCCATGTGTTGACCCAATTATAAAGTTGTTTGGGTTTTTTTAATAAAATCAATATATGAACAGTGTGTTAACAGAATTAGAGAAATGTATAACTATAAACCCATAATGATGCCTCTCCCAATATTTACCTGTATATTGTTTAACATAAAAAAACATAAATTGAATAGAGCCTGCCCATTAATACTGTTTGATATTTTCTGTTGGGTCAGATATTTCAGACTGTTATTGCATTCCAGACTGCATTGTATTCCAGACTGGTCTCTGTTAGGCAGATTATTTACCCAAGAATTATTTTATTATACATTTTAATGTTATTGTAAATTCATGTGTATATGTGTTTATGGTTTTAAGCCATTAATATTAATTTGATAAATGACATTAATTTAGATGTTATAAGTGTTTTTGGTAGTTAATGGGGAACACAAATAATATTTGTTACAGTCAAAACAAAATAAACCCAAACAAACCTTAGATACATCTTCAGTAAAGAACATTTAATCAAATAAAAACACAGACTATAGTCACTTCAGTCAGTCAAAACACCTAGAGACAATTCAATCATTTAAAACAACTAGAAACAATTCAATCATTTGACACCACTAGAGACAATCCAATCATTTAAAACAACTAGAAACAATTCAATCATTTGAAACCCCTAGAGACAATTCAATCATTTAAAACAACTAGAAATAATTCAATCATTTGTAACATTCAACCGTTCAAAACACTTAAGAGACATTTCAACTATTCAAAAGAGTTAAGGAACAATTCAATCATTCAAAACACTTAGAGAGAATTCAACCATAAATATTCAGACCACCACAAAACATATACAAACACAACTGACTCTGCATTCAGATCAGCTATAAACAATTTTGTTATTCAAAACACCACTAGACACTTAAGAAACAATTCAACTATTCAAAACACTTAAGAAACAATTCAATCATTCAAAACACTTAGAGAGAATTCAATCATAAATATTCAGACCACCACAAAACATATACAAACACAACTGACTCTGCATTCAGTTCAGCTATAAACAATTTTGTTATTCAAAACATCCATAGACAATTTTGTCATTCAAAAAATCCATCAACAATACGTCATTTAACACACATTCAAAACACCCATAGATAATTTTGTCATTCAACACACATTCAAAACACCCATAGATAATTTTGTCATTCAACACACATTCAAAACACCCATAGACAATTGTCATTCAAAACACCCATAGATAATTTTGTCATTCAAAACACCCATAGATAATTTTGTCATTCAAAACACATTCAAAACACCCATTGATAATTTTGTCATTCAAAACACCCACAGACAATTGTCACTAAAAACACATTCAAAACACCCATAGACAATCTTATAATTCAAAGCATATTCAAAACGTTCAGACAATTTTGTCATTCAAAACAGCCATAGACAATCTTGACATTCAAAGCATTGAAATGAAATGAAACAGGGTTTAACGTCCTACTGTTTTGCTCAGAACTGGGCTAATGAAGACGGGCATACGCCATACAGTGTGCTATGAGGGAAATTTTGCCCGGACAGCGGCACTACGGCCTACTCTTATATCGAATTCCAACTGTCAAGGGATCTTTTATGTGTACGCCAATGTGTACACGGGGCCTCGGTTTTTCGTCTCATCCGAATGACTAGACAGCTGTGCTTGTCAGCCCTCCGTCCTGCATCACTCACAAAGGGGAACCACGCCGGAAAATCTGGGTGAACTTTCTCGGCAAATGCTGGGATCGAACACCTGCCTCCAGGCTAGCGAGCCAGCATCTTACCCACTTAGCCACCGTGACCCCCAACATTCAAAGCAAATTCAAAACACTTTATAGACAATCTTGTCATTCAAAACGCCCATTTTGTCTTTCAATATATATTCAAAACTCCCACTTACAATTTTGTCATTCAAAACAGATTCAAAACACTCATCGACAATTTTGTCAATCAAAACACCTAAAGACAATTTTGTCATTCAAAACATATTTAAAACAACCATAGACAAATTTGTATTCAAAACACCCATAGACAATTTTGCCAATCAAAACACATTCAAAACACCCACAGACAATTTTGACATTCAAATCCCATTCATACACCCACAGAAAATTTTGTCATTCAAAACACCCATAGATAATTTTCTCAAACAACCCATAGGCAAATCATTCAAATACACCCATAAATAATTTTGTCTTTCAGAACACCCAGGGACAATTTGTTCTAAACACTTATGACACCAATATAAAATCCTGTTAATCAAAACACATATTAACCACATGACATTTATTATCTTCCTGCGAGATCTTCAGTAATAATCATTTTCATAAATAATATCGCTAGCACTTTATATTTCTACATGCACACATACTAATAATTTACCCAGACAAGGTATTACAGACATCAATTATCATAAATCCCAATGAAAGTAAACATGTCAATCATTGCATGCATTAATATTCATTTATGGATATTTTATATTTATATACAAGTACATAAATCACTATTGTATTAACAATAACTTACCTATAATATGAATGACTGATGTCTGGTATCTGATATAAAACAGGTATAAAAATTACAGGTGTGCAATATTATTATGTAGGTATTAATTGTACTATATTTATACTAAGTCCAGGTAAGCTCTAATAGATAATGTCTACCAGTATATAGTACACACCTATTCAGTTTTTTTTTTCTATATTCACAGTTTCACAGCCTTATATAGCACGTTCAGTGATCTATTACAATCGTTCTCTAAAAACAATAACTGTTACAAGTTCATCGTCCATTTTCAATTCATACCGATATATAGTTAAAACCTATAAATAAGATAACTCTTCTTTTATCATCAGATCACATTGAAAACAGGTACTACACGTCAAAGACTTTCATTGGCTAAATTGTTAGAGATATTGATTCTTATAGTCTGCTATCAAGCAAACAATAAAATCTACAACATGTAACTTTCAACAGGCTGAGGCGATCGAGCTTGCATATGTAGCTATAAAGCCTTATGATACTCAATACATATTTAGCATATAATATCTACAGTGTCACTATACAAATCTCTGGCAACTTGCCAACATTATCAACAATACATCTTGACAAGGGGTATAAAAGCAGCCATATTCATATCAACGCTTGCAGTGTTCGTAGCTAAGCAAACCACCTTGCTTCATACAAATTGAATTCAACATAATATTTCTTAACATTTTCATAAGCCTTTGGACGCAATCAGCACATAAACAGTGTAAGTAGTCAACAAGTATTGAATCTATTCAATGAGTGTTTGTCATATTTGAAAGGAAATGTATCTCTTAACCATATTGAGTCATAAATGAATATGTTAATTAGCTAGAATCTATATACAAACCATACAGCAATCTTTGAACTATGTTATCGGTTTGTCACCCCAAAAAATTCATATCTTATCGGAATCTGATATCAGTGTATTTATTGGTTGAAAAGTTTTACAAGGATATGAATAGATCTTCTCAACAACAGAGGTAAAAAAGCCTATTGTTAAACATACATTATGCAAGACCTAAATATGCCTATTGCAGGTTTTTCTTTAGGCCTGAAATGTTTTCTAAATTATTTATTAGACATTAATTAACTTATCCGGGCCATAATCAACTCTCGATGGCATCGGATTTCTCCGATATTAAATAGATTAGAACAGTTCAGTCATATTTTGATTTAAGCTAAAAATGGAGAAGCGAGACTTCGAACAACCAGTACAGTGGTTGAAATCATTGCACACATCTTGTCAATCCTTCAAAGGCTAATATCTTCGCTCACAATAGAGTAATTTGAATAAAATTTTCAAATTATTCATTTTACATTATCTATTTTCGAACTCTTATAGCAAGAATGGCTAGCTCTTTATCTAAATCTTCCATAATGTATCTTTAAGATTTCTAATAAAATTATATAAGTCAGTATTTCTAATTTAGAGTTGCAAATCTCACAGTTACTGAACAACATAATTATGTTGCTAAAGAATGTATTTTTTTTAGATATAAGTATATTGTATGGTAATAACTTGTTTCATATGCATGCTTCTAGAAGACTGGTTCTGAAGATTTAAATATTAAATAAACTACTGCTACTAGTTTTTTTTTATAAAGTTAACTATTATTTCAGTTGCAATATGTCATCACAACATCAAGATCAGGTGATAAATATCTGAATGATTTTAGACAAATTATTTTTTTCCTGTATTCTAATTCCAAAATGTTCATATGCAAAATCTAATAAAAATAAGTGCTTCTTCAGAAAATGGATTTTACAATTTGCTGCATATTATTATGGGCTGCAATACACAGCCCAAAAATTAAAAGCTTATTGTGGTTACAAATACAGAAACCATAATATTCAACAATATCTTGCCATTTATATTCGTTTATTTGTAATAAATGATGTCTTGCTAGTCATGTGAATACTACATGGTTGTCAAAAATATTCTGTATATTCTCATCATCTTGATGGAATGTTTAAAACCTAACCCTCGATATGATGATAATCATTGTGAAAAATCAATAGGCGTCTAATTTCAAATAAGGTAGACTACCACCAGTATCATATTTAAAGAGATGGGGCTGATAATGCAGCCTCTGCAGGTCTGAAAGGATTTTGAAACAAATGGGTTTGATAATCGAAACGTGTGGAAAATCCATAGAATACTTCATTATTATAATAAAAAGATGAACCATTTCAATTTGATCTGAAAATAGTGTGCTAACAAGATTTTTTAGCAAAGGAGCTTAACTCTGGAACTGGAGAAAGAAAGCAAAAAAGGCCTATTCTTTTCATATACACATGTAATTTTTTAGACACATCAAATAACAATTGAGGCCTCTAGCATGGTAACAAAATTCTATAACAAAGGGGTATAACTCTGCAATCACTGAAAATCAATACCTGAAAGGTTTTTTCCTTCTAATAACATATAGACAAACTATTTTTAATTTTTTCTAAAATTGGTCACTAGCGTGCTAACAAAAAGTGAAATGAATGACAGGGACATATTAGCCTACATTATAAACAGTTAAGACCTCAGATCTGTAGGTGTGTTTATAACACACTGTGGATGGATGACAATGAGTCAACAAGATAAAAATGGGGTTTAAAATCCTACTTTTCTATACCAACTGGTCTAATGAAGATAGGACATCGATGTACAGTATATATACTTGCAATGGTGGTCAAAATCTTTGCACTGGGGAGACGGGCACACATCTACAGGATAGAGTATGCAACCATCAACGGGATTGTAATATTGAATACTAGTAGGATACCTGGCTTCGCTCGGGGGTCATAACTCCGAAACCGGAAGTGGTAGACTAACACCACCTGGCTTATGTTACTCCCTGGTCCGAGCTACCCCTATACCCCAAATTTAAGACTCAGGCAGACCTAGTGTAGCCGCCAACCCCGAACAGACTGGCTTCGCTCGGGGGTCATTACTCCGAAACTGGAAGTGGTAGACTAACGCCACCTGGCCTATGTTACTCCCTGGTCCGAGCTACCCCTATACCCCAAATTTCAGACTCGGGGCAGACCTAGTGTAGCCGCCAACCCCGAACAGACAGACAGACAGACAAACGATAGTCACAAATATATATATAGATAGATGGGCCCTTATTCGTAAACAGACATATATTCAGATGTGCACAATACCCACAAGTAAAATTTCATATTTTCCCTTTTCATAAAATGAAAGCCGATGACATCACGAAAAGAAAATTAATGGGAAACCATTTTATTAAAAAATATGTTCCTCGACTTAATAGTCAATAAGTAACAATTGGCAATAACTTCATTAATTTTCTTAAATCTATCCCAGGATTATCTTGCACTAATTGTTCCTAAATTGTACCCATATACAACAGATTAACACACTGTATACATGTTTTCTGTTAGTTACCAATATACTATGTAAACCATAGACAATGGTAACTATAACCAATTAAAACCACAGTTTTACTATGTAAATATGTAAAATTATACTATAGTGTCTATCTCTATGCAATGACATTATTTATGAATAGTCCCAAGACCGACAAAAAGTACTTTAAAATGTTAAAATGTTATTAAACCAATGTTGAAATCTGTTTGTGTCGGCATACCTTTTATCTTTTCAACGTTTACCGTGAAACAAAGTAGTGCAGCTTTACGGTTGTGCTAATATTTTTGAATATATGTATGTGTGTAGATTTTAGACTACAACATATAAATATTACAAAGCCAGTCCACAAGAGTTGGGATTGAGAAGCAATAGCTGTCCAAAATGTTTGAAAATATTCAAGATGGATGGATGTATAGGGATGACGGCAGAATATTCCTACTTTCTGATTATAAGAATTGAATCGGAAGCAACATAGGGCAAATTACAGAATGACACAGAGAGAGAAATAGGGTTTAACATCCACTCAACTCAAACCAGGTCATTTTGGGATAAACAGATGGAACAATTTTATCTCAACATTCCATTGTGTGTTGTGGTTTGTAGCAGTGCCACCGTGGCAGGAAACCTTAGGACCTAGAGATAAATCCAACAACCTTGGGCAGGCGAGTAGAAAGAAATAATAAGCAATAGCAGGATCCAATACTAACAAGATGAGAAATTATATAATCACCAGCCAGTAAATCCATAATAATAAAATAATGTTACATGCATCAGGAAATTAAGTATTAGCAAGTTGAAGTCTTCAATAAATAGTCAGTCATTAAGCATTGTCCCAGAAATCAATACTATCCTTGACAACTTTGTTTCTAGTTGTTAAACACCAATGCAAATCCACCTACTGATACAGCTACTATTTGTTCTATGTTAACTTATCAGACTGCTCAGTGGAACTAAAAACAATTATGGGTTTTGAGAATGCTTATCATTTCATTTCATTTGCTTATCATTTCATTTCATTTCATTTCATTTCATTTCATTTTTCAGATAAGTGAACACAAACCATGCTGTGTGAGTCATAAGATCAGTTGCGATATTAAAAATCAGTTGAAAAAAAAATTCATTCAAACAATATCAGCTAAAATACTGACTAAATTCTTTTTACCTGAAACATCTGATACATATTGTTGTCTGAGTCATAAGGCCAGTTGTGATATCAAAACTCAGTAGATATTGATTTAAAAGAGTTAAACCTCTAGCATTATTTATATTATTTGAAATTAAAAACAAGAATTAGAATTCAATACTGATCTATTTCAACCAATACTGGTGTTGTAATCTTACTGTGAAAATATGTGATATTAATATCCAATATTTAAGACACCATGGAGACAATGGTTCCAAGCTCCATTTGTAATGAACAAAGAAAACATTTGAAACTGAAAACGCAAATGAGAATTCAATACTGGTCCATTTCAACCACTACTGGTCTTGTAATCTTACAGTGAAAATATTTCAAATTTCAACTGTCAAGGACAATTCTTGTACATCATTGACAGTGTGTGCTTGAGAAACCAGTTTTTTGTCCCATCCAACTGAATAGACAGTTCTTTCCAGGCCCTCATTTCTGTGCCACTGACAAGGTGAAACCATGCTGGAAAATTCTAAGGAACTTTTTCGACCAACAGCAAGTAATTTTTGTTGCATTTTAAAGCCTACAGTTGTGGCTTTCTGGAAATTTATACCACTATCACAGTGAAACTACGCTGGGAAATTCTGAGGAACTTTTTCGACCAACATCTGGAGCGAAGCAGAGATCTCCAGGTTAACTTTATTTACATATCATCTCTACCTATAAATTTATTCATATAATATTATGATATTGCATGGTCGAGAAGACATCTGATGATTCAATGATAATATATAACAGTGTTTATATTATGTGCGTCATTTATAATACCACACCCATTATAATTTTTCTGACCAGGCCACAGGAATGAAATATAATATTATCAATCCTAAATCAAAACCATGTCTATAATTACAAATTCGTGGGATTTTTTTTAGTACAAAACTTAGCAATAAAAGGGGCCAAATAAACAAGTATCGGGTGTTTCAATAAACAATATATGCTTACCTCTTATAATAATTCACACTATAGGGTAGTCTACTTAAGTTTCATATTTTATCATGCTCATGTGCATCAACAATGTGTCAGACCTGAATGAGTGCACAATTCCTCCAGTTAGTTTATATAATGCAAAAGTTTATAGAAACCTTTTTCCTCACTTTTTGGTCAATAAAATTGAATTAGTTTGTTATATAATCCTTTTATCAGAACCATTTTCATTTCCTGTATCACTAGTCTCTAGTCATCTTGACATGAAATCATTATAAAAAATCTTCTAGTAATACCAACCATAATAAAGTAGCTACTTATAAAACAGAGGTATTGTTTCCAAGTAGCTTTAAAGATGCTGTTTATTGTGATGTCACTACTAAAGAACAAACTTTTGATCCAGACGTCATGAAATTCTTTTTTTTTCTGAAATTATTGAAAGAGCAGAGATCATTCATTATTAATAATTTTCTACCAATGACCTTCCAGACATTAAGTCAGTTTATTTCCCAAAACACAGTGAAATGAAATGAGGTTTAATGAAGATGCCAAAAGACAATATTGAAGCTACACTCGCTGCTACTACTTATCCACTCAGCTGCATTCAATCATCAACTGATTTAACATGGTTGGAATGCCTCTACTCTGTTGGCGCTCAAGTCAGGTATCTCTCTTATGGTGTCCCCCTGGGATCAATGTTGGGCCCTTTGTTGTTTGTACTACATACTACCTGTCACAGTCATGATATTGAAAATCACAACATTAAGCATTATTCATATACTGAATATTCATATACTGCTACTACTTATCCACTCAGCTGCATTCAATTATCAACTGATTTAACATGGTTGGAATGCCTCTACTCCTGTTGGCGCTCAAGTCAGGTATCTCTCTAATGGTGGTCCTCTGGGATCAATATTGGGCCCTTTGTTGTTTGTACTGTATACTACCTGTCACAGTCATGATATTGAAAATCACTCATATACTGATGTATAGACTTTGACCCAATCACAGTGTGCTCCCAATCAGTAAAAACATGCATGGCTGCAAATACGCTTAGGCTCAATAATGATCAGACAAATGCTAAACACTTTACAATAGGTTTTTTTATCCTCATTTATCTCTCTCTGTCCATTGAAAGGCAATTAGATTATCTATGTTGTAATTGCTATTTTCATCTTTGAAATAATGACAATATTAGAAGTAACATCCCTGCAGACACTGAGAACATTTTAGTACAGTCACTTGTATTGTCCAAGTATCTCATTAACAGATTTTAAAAAAAAGTTCAAAATATAGCTGCAGTTAATGTTACAAGAACATCTAAATATTTGCATATTACCTAAGTGCTCAACATGTAAAATTTTAAATCTCAACCCTAACCTCTCAGTGTCAGTATAATCTTGCTCCAAATTATGTATCTAAATACATTAATGGTTCTGGTCACTTAACTTCAACTATTGGCGAACAATCATTCTAGGCAGCAACTCCTATCAAATCGAACTAACATCAAGACCATCTTATAAACTCAACAATATCATACTTAAGTCAGATCATAACTTAAAACATATCTGTTTAGACTATATTACAATGTATACCCTATGCAATGTATTGACATTGGACCACTTTGAGCATGCTCTAAAATGGATGTGACATATCATAGAGCATTACTCACTTCTAATAAACATTTGGTCTCTGTGATATCATAGTGGTGACATTGAGCGTGCATTAGCTAATTGGCAAAAATCCTTTTCTTGGTTAGAGGTATACCGTCTAATTTCAATGAATGCATCTCAATTGATAAAGATTGTATTTACATAAAATTTGTTTTTGGTAGGCTAAATCAAACAAAGCCCAATATCCTCAAGTACATACCATATTAAAGGAGCTAAATCGCTAACATTTGGGACCTAGAAATTGACACAAGTGGGTCGCAACTCATATAATACTGTAATATGAATGTATATAAACTGATATACATTCAATGGTTTCCGTTTTTACTCTAATTTCAAATCAGTTATGTTCCATGAAATAAGCCAGCAGTCTCAATCGAATGCAAATTTCTAGCACCTGGTTATTCCAGTCTACATACTCCGTTTGGTTTGGTGCAATATGTCTAGCCTCGTTCCTCGAGTCTCTTGCTAGAACTGGGGCTGAAACGCATTATGGTACACGATTCGTGTACCAATGGTAAAATCTTTATTTTGTCTTAAATATTGGATATCAGAAGCTCATCTTTCCGGTAAGATCACAGCATCAATGTTGATTTAAATTGACAAATAATTTTGGATGATATTGAGTTAGAGACTTAGCTACTTTAAACATACATTATGCAAGAGCTAAATCTGCCTATTGCAGGTCTTTCTTTAGGCTTGAAATGTTATCTAAATTATTAATTAGACATAATCAACTCTCAATGCCATCTGATGCCTGCAATATTTAGAGGACTCAAATAGATTTTGTGCTGGATGCGGTTACTGTATAATTATTGTAACAACGATATTAACAACAATCAAGGCTAGCTGAAGAAAGAGAGAAATGGTGTTTAATGTCCACTCAACACAACTAGGTCATTTTGGGACTAACATATAATAGTTCAATTTTATTTCATTCATTTGTTTGTGCGTAGGGGTCTTTTAGCAGTGAGCAGAACCCGGAGGACCCCGAGACATCCCATGAGGTTGGAAGATGAAGAAAGACTTCTAATTATTGTCATTACAATATATCCACCATTTTGTCTTCTCGTTATAAAATCACCATGGGAAATGTAATACCAAGTATTCCAAACTTATAAATATGTGACTGGTGCCACCAATATCAGTCAGAATTGACATTCATTCATTTTGTGCCATGGGCTTTATCCAGCTGTCAGTGGCAAAGTTATAGTGTTTTAGTTATCATCACCAAACAATAGTTTGAAATGTTTTCTTTCAGAATTCTAAATCATTTTTAATCATTCAAACTCTAAATGACTCAAAAGTTGATTTTAATAAAGGATGCTGAATCATACATACATGATCAAGATTCTCCCTAAAACAATCAAAATTAGGGGTCTATTTCAGCTCAAGTATATTTGTTGCATTTTAAAGCCTACAGTTGTGGCTTTCAGGAAATCTATAAAACTCAATTTTGCTGCATGGATGCCTATGAAGTAAATGATCACCTTAAAAGCTATATGACACTGATTAAATTTTCTTTAAAATGAATTCTATATGCACAGTCATACATATTAAAATACTTCCTTATATATCACTTATTTGACTCTTGCCCCCTCGCTCTCATATTAAATTACTTCCTTATGCAGGATTTAGATAAAGAGTAGACCATTCTTGCTATAAAAGTTCAAAAATTGATAATGAAAAAAGAGTATATTGAAAATTCCATTTAAATTACTTTATTCTGAGGAAAGTTATGACTGGGAGTGTTTGGCTTCAGGGGCATACATATCAATTTTGTTTGCGAGGTAGCATTAATGAAAACGATTAAAATGAAATGAAATGAAATGGGGTTTATCGTCCTACTGTTTTGCTCCGAACTGGACTAATGAAGACGGGCATACGCCATACAGTGTGCTATGAGGGAAATTTTGTCCGGACAGCGGATTTACGGCCTACTCTTATATCGAATTTCAACTGTCAAGGGATCTTTTACGTGCACGCCAATGTGTACATGGGACCTCGGTTTTTCATCTCATCCGAATGACTAGACAGCTGTCCTTGTCAGGCCCTCCGTCCTGCATCACTGACAAGGGGAACCACGCCGGAAAACCTGGGTGAACTTTCTCGGCCAATGCAGGGATCGAACACCCGACCTCCAGGCACGCGAGCCAGCGCCTTACCCACTTAGCCACCGTAACCCACGAAAACAATTAAAAAGAGTGATGCATTCATGGATTGAGCACTGCAAGTGCGAGCTATGATGGGGGGTCTAGGGATTTGTATGGGGAAACGATTAAAAAGAGTGATGCAGTCATGGGTTGAGCACCGCAAGTGCAATCTATGATGAGGTCTAGGGATTTGTAGGGTTCTAGGGGCATGCTCCGTGAGATATTTTTCAATCTAGAATCTCTGAAATGCAATTTTCTGGACTAAGGTGGAAGATTTCAAAGAATTCTGATGGTCACTCAGGAAATGCTTATAACATGAGTAAAATTGAGTACTACGCATGGGAATTCATGTAATTTATTAAGAATTTTTCAAGAACGTACTGTGTATCTGTGACAACTTATGAAAGTGATAATTACATCATTTACATGGAGCTATATCTTTGATATATTGTTGTGGTGAATATACATCAATTAGCAAAGACATGTTAATGTCCTCATATTTTCAAAACACGTCTGCGCTTAGACAAGTTTAACCACCAATTAGCAATTTCGTTAAAATCAATTGGGATTGTCAGGTCACGCCCACACGCAAGAGTCAATAGTTCAATGAGACATGCTGTTCCTGTTTCATTACTGAACGCAAAACAGTTTTTGCTAATCTATATAATATAGCCTAATTAATCACAACATCCTAAAACCTCCCCATACATGGAAACTATGTAAACTTTTGACATGTATTGATATCCAATCAAAGCAATCATACCTATACACAAATATATTCATACATATATTAAACATGCATTATGCAAGAACTAAATCTGCCTATTGCAGGTCTTTCTTTAGGCCTAAAATGTTTTCTAAAGTATTAATTAGACAATAATTAACTGATCCAGGCCTTAATCAACTCTCAATGGCATCAGATTTCTCTGATATTAAATAGATTAGAATGGTTCAGCGATACTTTGATTTAATCAAATATGGAGGACCGAGACTTAGCTTCGATCAACCAGTACGGTGGTTGAAATTATTGCACACGCCTGTCAAACCTTCAAAGGCTAATATCTTTGCTTGCAATAGAGTAATTTGAATGAAATTTTCAAATTATTCATTTTACATCATCTACTTTCGAACTATTATAGCAAGAATGGTTAGTTTTTTTTATCTAAATCTTACATAAGGTATCTTTAAGTATTTGGGATTTATCCCTTCTATTTTGTCATTGTTTGTTTACCTTAGTTGCTGACTGAACTTATTTTGAAACCGACTATTTCTTTTTCCTACACACCCACTAACTGGCTTCAACTGAAGGTTGATCTGAGCGGTTACAACACTAAGCAAATAGTTCCAGTCAGTTGAAGCCAGTTACCCATGTATATCCCGTTCTGAAGGCTATCTAACCACTGCCTCGCCACAGTTACTAATCTTCACGTTATATTCCTCCTTAATTGTCAATCAAAATAATAAATCAACCAATCACAGGGCCTATTTTAAGGATTATTTGACGAAGCACGGTCTCCGTGTCAATGCTTATTTTGGGGGGGGGGTCTGGCTGGGTTCGCTCCTCCCGGCTCCGAGAAAATTTTCAAAATTCGACCGCCAGAGAACGCCGGAAACACCATTTCCAAGTAGAAAGTGATCAGTTCAATGTAGCTCCTTAGCTTTCAGAAATTGTGACCAAACAGATCATGAACTATGAACAAAACAATCGGATAAAACTCACCAGAAGTAAACTAATAACTTCCAGAATTATTATCACACTACTTACACTTTTAATACCAAAGAATTGACTGACAGATTTATGTATATCCGACCGCTTGTCAGGGCATCGGATGTTCAAAGAAAAGTCCAAAGTCGATTCAAAGAATCAGCCTTGGGCCCGTATTTTCGATGCGATTTTCAAGAAATGAAGGGTCTGTAACTTCTCTTCTGATAGGGATAAAAACACACTGTTATATCGCATAATGGAAATGGGCGGTAACCTGGCTTGCGTCCTTGAAACAACCAGTGAACCATGCTTGGTTAGTAGCTTTACCTGTGGGTCTTTCGCGGCGGTCCTTCGCATTCATCCACGCTCGCACAGCCGGTCGAACATCAAAATTTGCAAGAACTGGCATGTTTACACGTACATTCAAATATGCATCTACAGTTTCGCTGTTTAGACTGCATCTGTCGTCATCTTTGACCAGATTATAGGAACTGACAAGTCTTTCTACATCGCACGAATGCGGTTTTGCAGCTATAATTCTGGCCAATGTTATGGAGTAATAATGAGATTGGATACCAAGTCAAATGACGTGATCGATGATCACAATGACTGCTGATGGCGCACATGCTCATTGCATGATCGCACATTTTACAAGTACACACTCAGATTCACAAAGATATACACACCTTTTTTCAGAGCACGGATTTTAGATTTTCAAAGCACAGATTTTTCATCCCGAG
Source organism: Patella vulgata (assembly GCF_932274485.2). Lineage (NCBI taxonomy): Eukaryota > Metazoa > Mollusca > Gastropoda > Patellidae > Patella > Patella vulgata. The sequence continues at coordinate 59,347,006 of NC_065884.2, read as the reverse complement.
GCACGTCCGTGCCTGTAGGCACGTTAAAATAGACCCTGACCAATCAAAAAAACACCTTCCCGTCTGCACGAGCCCGCTATATTTCATGATCTACGAATATTAGCAGTTAAATTTGTATAAATCTATACAAAAGTACAGTTTAAAAAATATGAAAAAGAAACTGAACAGGTAAACAGAAATCAAGTTAAACTGAAAAAAAGCATGATTCACTTAACTTCATGAACAATTAATATTTGTGCAGTTTTCATATCGTCATCATATTACCCCTAGTTACAGCTTTCATCAAAATAAAACCGGTACAGTAAACTGTTCGTAACTATTACTTTGGTTTGGAAATGAAATGTTCCAGGGCTCGTCCCTCACAAAAGTTATGACAAATCCACGCCCTTGATTGCTATCAGTTCCAAGTCGACATGAGCGCTCCGAATTCAGTTGCTATCAGTTACTGATGTGATCAACATAAGCACACATGCCACTGGAACTAGTTGCTTTGAGTTGCAAAATCGACCTAAGCCCCCTTTAAAGATTTTCAATATTGGAAATAACTGGATGGTATGATTTTGATATCATGTTCAGTTCACCAAAGGTTGTATGCAATAAAACATTTCTATGATTAAACTTATTCTAGCCTAAACCATATTCTCTAGTAACATTTCAGTTTTAAAAACAAGGGAGCCCTATAGTAAATTTAATAGCTTGATTCAAACTAGATCCAACTTATTCAATTCGTGAACAATGCATCAATGTCAAGGCTATATTATTATTTGAGGAGCAAAGCTAATTGTTTGTGTACTTTTAAATAGGTTATAGCCTATATGTGAATAACCTGCGCTTGATAAGCATATTCACTGTATATAACAGCTAAAGGCATACTGAAAAGCATTATACTATACTAATATTATTATTAAAGAGTATACTAAAAAGTATTATATTATACTGAGAGTAAAAAGTATTCTAAAAAGCATTATATTATGCTAATAATATACTGATAGAGAGCAAAAAGTATACTAAAAAGCATTATATTATATACTAATAATATACTAATAGAGAGTAAAATGTATATTAAAAAGCATTACATTATACTTATATTATACAGATAGAGAGTAAAAAGTATACTAAAAAGTATTATATCATACTAATATTATACTAGTAGAAAGTAAAAAACATATTGAAAAGCATTATATTATACTGATATTAAAAAGTATAATATTATACTAAGTTTGAAACAAGGCTTTAAAACAACAAAATACCCAGACATGCATTACTCCTACAGGGAGCACAAGCTATTAGTAGGCTATTATATAATTTTCAAGGAATATACTCTTAACCACAACAAGACAAAGACCTCATCCTGTTGATAATCTATTATTATTTCAAGAGGGGATATCTATGTAGAGAAAGTTCATTTCCTGCCGTCTTCCTGGCCAGAAACAACACATTGAAAACAACATCCGTGATGATATTACATACAGTATTTATGATATTACATACATTATTTATATAATTCCCTGTGAAATTATGAAGCGATAATGGCGTTTCCCATGAAAATGTTTGAAAAATATAACATATAGTGTCTGTTATTATATTTATTACTCTTTAAAGGCTCAATACCACTCTTGTTGTAACTGAATAATATGTCCCAATTTTTATTCTGGTCAACAAATTGTACTATTTTAGAATATTTCAATTAATTGATGATACAAATTTCTTAACACACCTTATTTAAAAATTTTGAAAAATTCAACATAATGGTTTGAAACGTCTAACGTAAACCTTTTCAAATGGAACTTCGATTTAAAAATATACACAACAGGTAGGACACTTAAACATCTAGTACTTAGATAGAGATATTATCTATTTTCTGGAGCTTTCAAGCCAGCAAGAGTGTTATTGTCCCTTTAAATGAGGTTTTTGTTTCAATTTTTTTTATTGTATCAGAGCATAAATTACAGTACAAAGGGATTGGGACATAAGTTATCAAAACTCACCGATATTAATATGAATAATGCATATTTGTAATGCTTCTTAATAATTCATCCATATATGCATGCTCAAAGTGCCACACTGAAGGAGTCTCTCGCCAATAAAGATAGATTGCCAGGCAACACAACACATACCCATAGAAGCTAAATTGTCCGGGGAGTCAACAAAGGGTTGTCGCATATTTTTTTCTTTTGCCAGAAATGAAAACATTTACAACACACTAAAATCTGATTACGAGTAACAACCCATTTGGCTTCTAGTTCTGCCCTATTCTAACATTTAGCATACAAAACATTTAATATCAATTGCCATAATCATTGGAAATCGTTAGAAATTGATAGGCTTCTTCATCTCATGACCTGAAACACTGCATTAAATATAAAGTCAATCGGATATTATCTTTAGCCTCTAAAGTGTTCACAAGATATTTCAAAGTGATCAAGGGCCATAACTCTAGCAGTAATTATCGGAAATCATTGAAAATCAATAGTCTTCTTCATCTCATGACCTTAAACAGTGTGTATATATTTAAAGTCAATCTGATATCAACTTTAGTGTCTAGAGTGTCCAGAAGATATTACAAAGTGATCCAGGGCTATAACTCGGGCAGTAATTATCGTAAATAGGTGAAAATCAATATGCTTCTTCATCTCATGACCTTAAACACTGTATAAATTTACAGTCAAGCGGATATTAACTTTAGCCTCCAGCACGTCCACAGGATTTGTGAGAGTGATAAAGGGCCACAACTTTGGCAGTAATTATTGAAAATTGTTGTAAATCAATAGATTTCTACATCTCATGACCTTAAACACTGTGTAAAAATTTACAATCAATCGGATATTAACTTTAGCCTTCAGCACGTCCACAAGATTTGTGAAAGTGATAAAGGGCCATAACTCTGGCAATAATTATCGAAAATCGTTGAATATCAATAGGATTCTTTGTCTCATGATCTTCAACACAGTGCATAACTTTAATGTCAATCAGATATTAACATTAGCCCGTAGAGCGACCACAAGCAATTGTGGACGCTGGACCCCATTTCAGTGTGGGGTATAATAACACACATAAAACAATCTGTTTCTAATCTGGGTAATAACAGAGTTTAAACAAATGAGTTTTTAGTTATGACTTCAAGATTGTGAAAGTTTGAGATTCTCTAATGTTTACTATGGTGGCTGTTAGCGGCCATTCAAATGAATCTAAATCGTCGCCTTGTGAAGAAGGCGACAAGTCGACAAAATCAACCCGCCAACACGACAAAATAACCCAACTATCGTTGCCTTCATTTCGTCGACTTGTCGGTTCAATTCTGTCGACTTGTCGCCTTCCACTTTTCACAATCCACAAGTCGACAAAATACAATTATTTTGACTTGTCGTGCGGCGACTTGTCGCCTCGGAAGTCAAACTCGAGCTTGCGCATTTGCTGATTGGATAACTTGCATTCGCACAGATTAACTTCCGAGGCGACAAGTCGCTGAACGACAAGTCGAAATAATTGTATTTTGTCGACTTGTCAGGTTGTGAATAAGTTGAAGGCGACAAGTCGATGAAATCAACCTGCCAACACGACAAAATAACCTGACGATCGACTTCTTCATTTCGTCGACTTCTCGGGTCAATTCTATCGACTTGTCGCCTTCGACTTATTCACAACCCGACAAGTCCACAAGTCGCCTTTGACTTATTCACAACCCAAAGATAGGTTGCCAGGCAACAAAACATATGCCCACAGCAGCTAAATCGTCCGAGCGGTCGTCAAGGGTTGTCGCATATTTATTCCTTTGTAGATAATTGGGGGTCTTTACAAGACAGTTCCATACAGATCAGATTATAAATTTTGTCGTTTGAGGGTTTACAAGGTTCTACAAACTGAAACAAGGGTCTCAACTCTGGAAGTAATCTACAGAAATTTGACAGGCTTTTTCGTTTTACTAATTTAAATAATGCATATAAATTTCATACAGATCACATGATCACTTTTGTCATTCAAACGTTCACAATCTCCATAACTCTAGAAATTATTGACGGAAATTGCTGAAATTCAATAGACCTGTTTCACAAATTTAAATGATGCATATAAATTTCATACATATTAGATGATAACTATCATCAATCGAGCATTAACAAGGTTTAACAAAGTGAAACAAGGGCAATAACTCTAGAAGTAATTATTGTAAATTGCTGAAATTCAATAGGCTTTTTCGTTTCACTAATTTAAATCATGCATATAAATTTCACAAAGATCGGGTGGGTGATAACTTTTTGCATTAGAGCGTTCACAAGGATCAGTAAAGTGAAACAAGGGCCATAACTCTAGACGTAATAAACAGAAATTGCTGAAATTCAATAGGCTTCTCCGTTTCACTAATCTAAATAATGCATGTAAATTTCAGAAAGATCGGATGATAACTTTTGGAGTTAGAGCGTTCACAAGGTTCAATAAAGTGAAACAAGGGCCATAACTCTAGACGTAACAAACAGAAATTGCTGAAATTCTATAGGATTCTTCATCTCACTAATTTAAATAATGCATACAATTTTCAGAAAGATCGGATGATAACTTTTGACGTTAGAGCGTTCACAAGGATCAATAAAGTGAAACAAGGGCCATAACTCTTAGACGTAATAAACGGGAATTGCTCACATTCAATAGGATTCTTCGTTTCAGCAATCTAAATAATGCATATAAATTTCAGAAAGATCAGATGATAACTTTTGACGTGAGAGCGTTCACAAGGATCAATAAAGTGAAATAAGAGCGATAACTCTAGACGTAACAAACGGAAATTGCCGAAATTCAATAGGCTTCTTCGTTTCAGTAATCTAAATAATGCATATCAATTTCAGAAAGATCGGATCATAACTTTTGGCGTTAGAGCGTTCACAAGGTTCAATAAAGTGAAATTAGGGCCATAACTCTAGACATAATAAACGGAAATTGCTGAAATTCAATAGGCTTCTTTGTTTCACTAATCTAAATAATGCATGTAAATTTCAGAAAGATTGGATGATAACTTTTGGAGTTAGAGCGTTCACAAGGTTCAATTAAGTGAAACAAGGGCCATAACTCTAGACGTAATAAACGGAAATTGCTGAAATTCAATAGGCTTCTTCGTTTCACTAATCTAAATAATGCATGTAAATTTCAGAAAGATTGGATGATAACTTTTGGAGTTAGAGCGTTCACAAGGTTCAATTAAGTGAAACAAGGGCCATAACTCTAGACGTAAGAAACAGAAATTGTTGAAATTCAATAGGCTTCTTCGTTTCACTAATGTAAAAAACATATATCAATTTTAAAACAATTGGATGATAACTTTTGGCGTTAGAGCGTTCACAAGAAATTGTGGACGATGGACGGACGAACCGACAGACGGACGGGGCCGACGGCAATATACGTCCACATTTCAATGTGGGCGTATAAAAAGTCGACAAAATACAATTATTTCGACTTGTCGTGCAGCGACTTGTCACCTCGGAAGTCAAACTCGAGCTTGCACATTTGCTGATTGGATAACTTGCATGCGCACAGATTAACTTCTGAGGCGACAAGTCGCCGCACGACAAGTCAAAGTAATTGTATTTTGTCGACTTGTCGGGTTGTGAATAAGTTGACGCGACAAGTCGACAGAATTGACCCGACAAGTCGACGAAATGAAGGCGACGATCGTCGGGTTATTTTGTCGTGTTGGCGGGTTGATTTCGTCGACTTGTCGCCTTCTTTATAAGGCGACGATTTAGATGACATTTGAATGGCCGCTAGCAGCCACCATAGTTTACTGTTAACTGATTCCAAAGGCAAGGTGCAGCAGCACTGAAACTTTTATCACCAAATTGTTTTAATTTTGTTTCAGGAACAACAAGTATATTTCTTTTGACAGTTAATGTAGTCCAATTTGAAAAAAAAAAGAAAAGTTAACATAAAATTCTTAAATATTCACCATAAGAAAGCTAAAGATTTTTGTACACATTTACAACAAATCTCACCGAAGGATTTTTTTGTTTTATTTTCTCTAAAATTGTTAAATATTCACAATAAGAGAGAGAGAGAGAGAGAGAGAGAGAGAGAGAGAGATTTTGTTTAACCTCCACTGGACACAAACCAGATCTTTTCGGCACTTACAAACATGTATGGTTCAATTTTATTTCAATAATTCGCTTGTGCGTTGGGGTCTTTAGCAGTGAGAGGAAACCAGTGGACCCGGAGAAAACCCACGAAGTTGGACATTCACAATAAGAAAAACAACGATTTTTGCGCACATTTATAATAAATCTCACCAAAGGATTTTGCGTCATATTTTAATATTCAATATGACTATCTTACCATTACAAATAGAGTCAAAATCGATAGATAGGTTGATATGTGTACACTGGTTCATAAACAATTTTTTTAATTGTTTCAGAGATGTGGATTGGAATGATATTTGTCTATCATAATATATTAATGTGTGTATTGAATTCTGTAAAGTGGAAACACAACAATTATTCAAATGAGAATTATCACACTAGCAAAAGGTACATATATAATAATAGGTTAAATGAGGTGTGTACAAAGTTTCATCAAGATATCTAGAATAGTGTCTGAGATAATGGAATAATTTTTTTTAAAAATCACAAACTTCATGCATATGAGTTTCCTAAAGATATATCTTACATTGTTTATGAGACATGCTGCAGAATATCAATTATATAGTAAAATCTAGAGCATACAGAAAATTTCTGACACATGCTCTAGAAAGGCAGAACAATGAGCAGACGAAGTCCATTTCAGTATTTCTCCCCTTACCTTAGTTCCACATGGGATAAAAAGACGTGGATTACTGTAGCGTCTAGTATACTATCAAGACATGTAAATGACAGACCAATAGACGTAGATTTCGTAACAAAGGGGCATAACAATATAGAATGAAATCAATGTTAATCCCTGAAGGTGGGTTCCTTTCAATCACTTAAATGTTCATCATCAAACTCAGCCAAGATATGTAACTAATTTATATCTACACCAAGTTGAAATACTCTACCTCAACAAATTATTGTGCTCCAAAACATGTGAAGGACTGATAGACAAAAAGACAAAACAATCCAATTTTATCATCAATTAACAGATTTCTAGCATTTTTAAAAGGTATAATCTGGAAAACTCAAGGTCAAGAATTACTTTGTGTGATGTTTAATATCATTTTTCATTTTACCCACCTTAATACCTTCTAATTCAGACATGCAATACTCAACTTGCAGATAGTAAAACATGAATTCGCAGAAGATTGATGTCACACTGAAAAAGATATGTTAATAAAATTAATGAACTAGAATTTATAGCTTAATCTGGGGCTTGTCAGACCTAACTACAACCAAAAAGTAAAATTAACTAAATACTGTTTTTATAATATTTTAATTTCAGAGTTCTGATTTTTCAGGGCTATCACAATTTAATATCTTATTACTCCAAAAAGATCGGGGTCAAACCGTAGAGTTGTTCGAGTGCAAAATTAACACTCCAACTATGTGTTGAATCTGGGTGTCCTTCAAAAAGACACTTTATCCCTTTATTTCTGTCTATTCAATTGTTAAAGGAGGATAGTGCATAATAAATTTAACGCAGGACCAACATTCTTGATGTTGTAGAGAAAAGACTTAGTTGGACTTTAGTTCAGATTTTACTCAAAATTGTTCGCCTTATTTTAACTAAAATATAGCCTTTTATAAAACTTTTGTTGTTTTAATGTATCAAATACATCAATAAGAAACTATTTGAAAAATTTTGTGTTTCTGGATCAAAGATATTTCTTAGAAACAGTTGAGTAAATGTTTAACTTAAGTCTAAGAATGGTTTGTGAACTCTGGGCCTGTCAAGAGTATGTTCTTGGTAATGAAATGTAGATCAATGAGCTAATCCCAAGGATGGACCAAGATGTTAAAATAACATCACATACTTTTCAATACAGAAAGTTGAACTTACTGGAATTTTAATACCCATTTGTTTAATAGGCAGAGTGAAGGTCAATGTAGTCCCTTTTAGTAAGTAAGGCAGCTCTCCTAACAATATGGGTCTTGTACACATATTGGTGATGCATCACATGAAGATTCTCGTCCACGGTTTTGAAGTATAAATCAGTATCTCTTCTGTAGGTGGAAGTCATTCACTTTAAAAACTAATTTCAGGAGTAAATCAGTTTTCTCAAACTCCCATGAAATGAAGACATCTGTAAATACAGATAACCCTATAGCAAAATACCTTGTATAACAATAGGAGATAAAACACATGCATGTACAGAACAACTCTCACAGTTACATGCAGCTTAGACAACAAGTGGGAATGAGATATCATAATTCTTTCCCTGTGCTACTAAAGATGATAGGCTAATGAAGGGTTCTTTTATGTTGGCGTGCCAGGCTAATGAAGGGTTCTTTTACGTGCACGCCAAAGTGTTCATGGCACCTCAGTTTTTCATCTCATAAGCTGGAAGCAATTACATATCTCAACCAGCGGTGGCCATGCAAGATACACCCACATTTTGCAAGAAAAGGATTGATAAAAAGCTAAAAAAAAAGTGATTTTTCGTACAATCAGGGGCCATAATCTAGTTAAGTTATGGTTTGAAATGTACGAATATTGAAAGGAATTGAGATCCTTGGGATATAAACATGTATTTTAAGTTTCATCAAAATCAGACAAAAAACATTACCTCTAGAGGGTCCACAACCTTGATATTACATACTTTAACAATAAATCCGTACTGGGAGCGCCCATTTTGTCCAGCAGTTTCGGTCCGATTTTCACGATATTCAAGAGGGACCACAAGATAAAAACGCGATTTTCATACAATCAGGGGCGTTAATCCAAAATGTTACAGTTGGATATACGCGAATATCGAAAGGAACCAAGCTCTTCAGGTTATAAACATACATGTCAAGTACAGGGGCAATAACCTTATGTAATCTGTTATCAGACATATAATTTAATTACATTGAAATTTGACTTAACTGGGATTACCTGTACTATACAATTCTTTTTGACAGACATAACCCCATATCTATTTTTGTATTTTGTATGAACAAGGGCTAAGTGTAATCATTATCAACTTTAAAATATGTAATATTATTTGTGACATGCAAATATTTGTTCCAAGCATTTAATATTCCCAAGTAATTAAAATTTAATATCTAAAATCAGCCAACTGTATATTCGAAAACAAAAGAAAACCAATAAAAACCCCAGTTAATGGTCCAGAACTGTTGTTCAGTACAAAAAAAATATTTAGGCTTCCATCCTAGGTCCTTATAGGCAAGGGTCCAGGGGCCGCAATGACCTGGAGAAAAGAGTACTTGCGGGCAAATTATTGGGGGGGAGGGGCTAAAGCCCCCCCCACTCCGCCGGGCCTGTAGCTTATGGTTATCAGCAGTGGAAGCATCAGAAGGGTGGATGGAGAGGGGGAGGGGTAGAAGGTCCCTGTGCCTGACCACATGAGGAGCCCCCATTCTAGTGAAAAGAGGTGGGAGCGACTGCCTGATCTCTCCCCCTGAGCTCTGATTCATGGACAAATTTAGCATGTGGTAATCTTACGAATTCAACAGAAACAATATAAATTCAAGACTGAAAAGGGCATCCAAAATAAAATGGTCCCACTAACAATGTCACAGACTCCTCCACTTTCCTGTTGATTGTCTTACTTACACAGTATATACTCCAAATTGCATATTTCGTCCCCACCCCATACTAGAAAATCTGGTTGCCTTCACTGATCAGGTGAAGGGACTAAAATAAAACGTCTTACTACTGCTAGTCAGGGTTTAACGTCCTTGTTCCAATTGGGCTAATGAAGACGGGTGTATGCCATACAGTGTGCTATGAGGGAAATATTGTGCCGAGGCCTACTGCCAAGGGATCTTTTACGTGCATGCCAATGTGTACACAGGACCTCTGTTGTTTTTCCAATCCGGAGAACTCTGTGCTGTTCCTTGCCAGGCCCTCTGTCCTGCACCACTAGCCTGACAAGAGGAAACTAGGCTTGAAAATCCTGCACCATGATTAAATAATTTGCATTACAATTGATTAAATAACAGAACCAGCTGGAACCACAGAACATTTAAATTCTACTGTGCATTCCAGTCATTTTCTACATTTTTTTTAAAGGTTTTTAAAATTTTCAGTATGTATGCCTTAGTGTAACTGTTATTGCTACAAGAACATTGTCACAAGGACATTGCTACAAGAACTCTAATTAATTTCATGAAATGAAATGAAATGGTGTTTAACGTCCTACTGTTCTGCTCCTAACCTGGGCGAATGAGGGAAATTTTGCCCAGGCATCTGCGCTATGGCCTACTCTTATACCGAATTCCAACTGCCAAGGGATCTTTTACGTGCACACCAATGTGTACACGGGACCTCGGTTTCCGTCCCATCCGAACGACTAGACAGCTGTCCTCGATCCTGCATCACTGACAAGGGGAAATCACGCCGAAAATTCTGGATGAACTTTCTCGGCAAATGCAGGGATCGAACACCCAACCTCCAGGCTAGCGAGCCAGCGTCTTACCCACTTAGCCACGTGATCCCAATTAATTTAATACAATTCCCTGTATTTACAATTATGCTTAAAGATGCATTATGTCAGAACTAAATGTCTAATGCAGATCTATCATTTGGCCTCATCTGTTCTATTATGTGTGGTTTAACGTTCGAGTGCACAAACCATCAAACAACTTAAATTACTGACACTATCTAGCAAGTGCATTTCAATGAAATACGTCACGCGGGTCCAATATTTCAACTAGTATAAATAATGTACGCTTGGCACATTGCCCGTGCCATTAATTGAAATAATGGTACACTAACATCAAAGGATGACGTCACATCTGTATTTTAAAAATCCTTAATTCGACTTTCATTCAATGATGCCAAGCTCATAATCAACCTCCTAGACCATTCGATGGCTTTGATTTTTTAACAGATTTAAACATGATTGCCAGTGAATTATTTTTATTATGCATATTCGTGGCTTTGTTTATTATCGTCACAATGGTAGCAATGACAATCAATTGTTTAAACTATTATAGCAAGAATGTCAGCATTTTATCTATACATTACATAATGCATCTTTAATTGATAATATTCATACAAACCAAGTTAATGAAATTTAATCAAAAGTAATTTTGATTTTATTAAAAATATTCATACAAACCAAGTAATTGTAATTTTGTGATTTTATGACAACTCCTATTAACCAAGTAATTTTAATTTTATCACAAACCAAGTAATCTGAATTGAATCCGTAACTTTCACACTTAAACCAAGTAATTGTATGTAATCACTAACATTCACACAAAGCAAGTTATTGTAATCATTCGCGCACTCCAGGTAATTGTAATTTAATTGATAACGTTCACACAAATCTAGTAGTTTTAATGAAAGAAATTGTAGGATTTTAAAATAACATGTATTTATTATTATAGAAAGCAGATGTTACACATGGTAGACAATATAGGATTCTAAAAAAACATCTTGTATTTGTTGTGAGCGAGAGATAAATGGGGTTTAACTTCCACTCGACACAAACTATGTCATTTCGGGACTAACATATGATTCAATTTTATTTTAATAATTCATTTGCGCATAGGGGTCTTTAGCAGTGGGAGAAAACTCACTAGGTTGAACAGGCAACCCTACTCCTTGTCACGTACAACTAACACTGTTCGACTTTCAGGGAATGTACATGCAGCTCGTCGACGTGTGTTCTCTACGCAACGCCGTATTAACCATGGTGGGGGCCCTGGGGCCTTGAACATGTGGGGCCCCCTCATCACCGACCGCGGAGCTGTGGTCGCCAAAGCGGGCCACCACGAGCGCCGAAGCCCCACAAGGGCGGTCCGGGGGGGGGGGGGCTCACCCCAGGAAATTTTCAGAAATTTGAGGCACTTGTGTCGGAGCCATTTGAAGTACCTCCCCGAGAGCAAAATAAAATTCTGCCGTAATATTAGCGCATTCTGGCGTTATTTCAGTGGACCAATCCATGCGAGTGCTATGAAATGATGGCATTTCTAGAGGAGGGGGCTGGAGCCCATTGAGCCCGTTAAATCCGCGACTGTAAGTGAGTAGAGCTACATCAAACCTAATTTTGAAGTCGCTCAGTGATAAATAACAGGGTCACTTGATTCGGAATCGTATTATATCCCCCACGATGATTTGATGAATGGAGGCCGTAACGTTACGACCAAGCCGGACTCGATTTTTGACGAACGTCTAATACTGTAAGTACCAAATGGTAATCAAGAAATCTGAATATTTCGTGTGATCATGATGTGCATCTCATCAAATTCAGCTTATACCCAAAACAAATATCAACAACAACAACTACAGCTTATATACAATCGTACCTTAATCTGAGGCAAAATTCGCGCTACTCGAAATGATGGGGACGGGTAATTTGATTGAGTTTTACGATAATTCGAGTTAGACGATGTTCGGTCCGATAGAAGATCCTGTTTAACGGGTCCTATGTAACGACTGCACACCGACCATGTGTCGAGACAGTCCCTGTGTAGCACGCTACACACGGACAAAGTGTTCAGACGGAAAATTATTCTCTTTGTAGCGCTCGACTCGGCTCGACACTGGGAATCAGTGCTGACATGTACTCAACACAAGCTGCTCGACACAGGGAGCCTGTGTCGTGACATCTAAGCACAGGCTCCCTGTGCTATGGTTACACATGGGTTCTGGCTGTGTTCATATAATTTGAAGAAACTATTGAAACAAAATGAGAGCAGAAATTCAACCACGTACAAGGCAGTACTCTCATAAGAATTTGACAATTCGTCTGTAACTAGCCATGAATTCCGGCGATGCATCGGAGGGGCCCCGTCACTAGGTCACCGGCCGTTAAGAGTCCGCGGTCGACCATGCTCGAGGCGCGCAACTGAGATTTTTGTGGGGGGGCCCTCTAATGTGGGGGGCCCTGGGGCCTGGGCCCCATGGTGCCCCGTGGTTAATCCGGCGTTGTCGGATCTTCAACACTTGATTTCAGGAGCAAATAATTAACAGCAACAATTTAACAACTTATAATTTCCTATATATCAAACCTCCAACAAGTATATAGGTTCCCTAAGTCTCTCCAACTAATGAATTATCTTACATACATTTGTCTATTTATACAAATTAATTACTTAGAAAGTGTTGACATAAACATATAATTATTGAAGGATTAAGACTTAAGGCATTTAAAACTTAAAAAATCAACCACTTTAATTACCAGCCTGTCATAATTTGACTGACAGGTTAATTGCTGTCTGCCCCTAATGACTAACCAAGCATTAATGAATATTAAGATATAGATTTGAAATTTAAAACTGAATTAAAAAATAATAAAATAACATATGACATAGATATCGGTCATACAACCACAGATTCGAAACCATAATTTTGGGTTGAAATTGCTCCGGCTCAAGAACACAGCAAAAAACATGCCACCTATAAAAAATGTTTGGTGAACACCAACCCAGCTGACCAGGTTGCCCCGCAACTGCATTTGAACACTTTACCAGGATGAACACGTGGTGTAGTCGCTCTGGAGCAAGTTTACAACTCATGCAAACATTCGGCAAAATAGGCTGAAATTACCACTACCTATGTGGTAGGGCCAATAGTGACTTTGCCATATTCGACCAGGTTTTGCTGAATATGTTGTAAAAATGAATAGGCCGATTTCTAAAATTCTGACCATTTTTTGAAAATTTGTACCTCACAAAGATATATCTCCTGTTGTGTGTCATTTTTTACACAGTTTTGCTATCTAGTAGCTAGGTCTACATGTTAATATGATGAAACTTCTTCTCTTTACAACTACTTTTCCCGGTCGCAGTTCATTCCGGGTAATATTGACCCTTCCCTGTCTTCCAGTACATTTGGTGTAAAAATTAAGAATGAAGCTAAAGCCCATTTCATTTCATTACAGATAGACGTTTCGACCACAGAGCTTAAACAGAGCTAAAACGTGCGCTTCCTACTAGTTTGTGTGCGTTAGTTCTAACTGTTAGCAACCCTGCTTGATCTCGGCCGAACTGGAAAATATCTTTCCAAATTTATACGCAGAATTCTAACCCTAACCCTTCGGAATAGTTTTACCCACAATTCACCGTTTTTACAGCTTCAATTTGTACGTTTGACATGTAAATTGTAAACCTAACCCTAACCCTAGAAAGATATTTTCAGATCGGTCAAGATCAAGTATTGTGCAGCTAATCAAGTTGCTGTCATGTATGCGGCCATGTGACAATGTCCAGAAAAAAATTCGCTCAAAGCACACTACGTATGGATTATGTCCGGTTTTGTTAGTCCAGTTTGTGCGGAAAAGTAAGAAATAAAATCCCATTCCTTTTCCTTTTAGCTTGAAGTTCTAGAGTGGTCTTCATAAGTTTATATAAATGTCACCGCATTCTGTCACTCAGTCTGTCGGCTGCAAAATATGGCGGGAAATGTATATTGTACTAGCCACAGTTTGGTATTTCATATTTAGCAGCTATTATTCTTTGAAACCATAAAGCTGGCGTTTTCTTGGACTTTAAAAGTTAATCAAATTTGAATTGGAATCAATGTCTGCACAATCTATAAAACATACCGGAAAATTTTTACCCATTTACTTATTCTACACACATACACATTTATTTTAGGTTGGCTTTGGCAGACTACCAGATGTTCCTTGGGCAGGGACCGATCCAACTTTCGGAGAGTTAGATTTTTCGGGCTGACGGATAAAGTAAAAAAAATATATATTTTGCTTTCTAGTCGGCAAAATAAAGTGCAGGTGATACAACACTAGTTTTACTTTCTTTTAAATTAAAGGAGCTAAATCTCTATTCGTTGGCACCTACAAAGAGACACAAATGGGTCGCAATGGATTAAGAATGGAAATATGAATTTTAAATAAACTGATTTACATTCAATCGTTTCTGTTTTTACTGTAATTTCTAATCAGTTATATTTGGTGTCTGGTTATTCCAGTCTACACTGGTAGTATCCTCATGTGGGATAGGGTTAGCCTCGTTCATCGAGTCACTTCCTTAGAAATGGCGCTCGAAAGCATTCTGACACGCGATTCGAAATGTCCCGAGATCTTTGGGATATAAACCCATGATTTAAGTTTCAGCAAAATCGGATCAAAATTGGGACCTCTAGAGGGCCCACAACCTTAGTACTATCACATACTTTAATTACACAATTTGAGTACAGGGAGCAGCCATTCTTCGGGCAGTTTCGGTTCGATTTTCACGAATTCTAACTCAAAAATCATTAAGGTGTAACGGTGATATATTTGGGCGGTTTTTTAAATCGGCTAAAAATGTGACCTACAGATGGTCCACAATCTAAAAACGTGATTTTGTGTACAATCACGGGCCATAATCCAGGAAATTTCGGTCCGATATGCGCGAATATCGAAAGTGCCCGAGATCTTTATATTCCACTCCTCCAAAATCTGAAATTCCGGTTGGCATTGAGTGGAATTTTCGAGTACAAAACCCCATGATAAAGGCTATTTTAGACCACTTTCAAGTGCGTGTACTGGAAAGCGAGCTTGCAGCCGTTTAAATACCCCACAATGAAACGATTCTAAACGTGACTTTGGGGGGCATTTTATTTCGCCTGTCAAACCTTGTCGGACTACTCAGCGCCCCCCCCCCCACGATTTCCTCCCACTGCTAAAGACCCCTACGCGCTAGCGAATCGTTGAAATTAAATTGAACCATATGTTAGTCCGGAAATGGCCTAGCTTGTGCCTATGCTTTACCTGAATACCGAATTATTTACCAAATTACAACCTTTATTTAAACTTTCGCACAAACAGTGATAGGTGGTATTGGACCAATCTGATTAAAACACAGATCCTATTTCGTTTCGTTTTTTATAGTTCAAAATTTCGTTTTACTTGTCTTTACTACACCAGGATCTGGAAGAGCGGTTATCATTGTCGTGTTCTGGATGATGTGAGGGTTTAGGCAATGAAACGGTCTGTTACAGCGACCTTTTGGTGTGTGGTGCACGGAACTGTGGGTAATCCACTAGAAACACCAATGCTGATTGGCTAATAAAATGTCTGATGTCATAGGGTCAAAAGCCACTCATATGACCTCTGACGCGACCTATCACTACAACCGGTCAGAGCGCCCTATCACTACAACCGGTCAGATCTTCATATATAGTGAAGGCGATCGAAAGGATAAAAAAACAAAACGAAACGAAATATAGATCTGTGTTTTAATCAGGTTGGCATTTGACACAACTTACAGCATACGAGTTGTACAAAAGTATGGGATATATATTTGAAAGGTAAACAATCAAATTTCCGATCAGTGTGTTTGTGGAAACCTTTTAAGGATCGAAAACTGACAAAAACAAAACGTGGCTTATCCTTCTGACTGCATGGTGTTCTGATCTGTAAATAACGGTACAAAAGGCCAATGAAAGAGTGAGATATTTGGACTAAATTACACGCAACATATTAAGTTCATCTACTTTTCAACACCGGAGTAAAATCCCTTTTACACTTTTGCGTCAGTTTTGTGGCCGCTTGTTTTATGATAACACGAGGTACAATTTCATGGACCCACAGTTACTCTAAAGATATATCCTAGGCCTATGCAACATTTCGACGAAAATACACTCGTCTTTATCAAGCAAGTGATACAAATATGTGGATGGTAGACAAATATATACAAAATATTCAACAACAATAATAATTTCATACAATTAAAAATTTACAAATATTCGGCGCATGCCACTTTATTATATTTTATTTTCAATCAGTGTGTTTGTGGAAACCTTTTAAGGATCGAAAACTGACAAAAACAAAACGTGACTTATCTTTCTGACTGCGCGGTCTTTTGATCTGTAAATAACCATACAAAAGGCCAGTAAAAGAGCGATTCAAAAGACATTTTCAATAGGCTATTTTTATTTTTCATTTTCTATTTTTGATCTTTTATAGTACGGACATGTGTTTATCTAAATGTTGCATAATGCCTTTTTAATGACGACAATCTGCTTTAAATATAGATGGGATGGTGGTGGACCGGAATTGAGGAAAACACGGAAACATATTTTTAAAAAGGCAATGTATAAGTTGATCATTAGCCCTAGGTCCCACATCTCGGTTTAACTAGGGGTCGATCAGCTTTATCGGTTTTGCTCTAGAGGTGCTTTTATATTGCAAGAGTTCAAAAATTAAATGTGGTTGGTGATGTGTTCCACTATGACTGATTCATTGGTGGTGGCAAAAGACCCGTGCTGTTTCATTTGTACGTTTAAGGGGGGCACTAAAACTCAGATTCCATACTTATCGTAAAACTGAAACAGCCAAAAACACATATTTCAGAGGCGGCCGTTTTGAATCCAAAATGCCGACCGAAAACGAGGTTAGATCGCGTTTGTCCAGGTCTTATTCGAAAGAGGATATCAACAACTACAGGTATGCTAATTTTCATACTCTTGTCAAAAATTGAACTTTTTTTTTGCCTTAGCGCCCTTACTAGATACCACTTTATCTATATTAACACGATTACAAGATTTAACGTGATAATATTCAGATTCTTGTATTTCTGAAATAAAGTGTTCTCAAATAACACCGATGGGCAATTAATCTGAAAGGGAAAATGATATTCTGGGATTGTATTTCTGAAGTTGATAAGTCGACAATAACACCACCAATACTAACAGTTTTGTGTTACATTATGTTGAATAGGTTGGCCTTACTTCAGGTCCGTTGCCGGGGCATGGGAATGGCACTGAAATATGGTCTGCCCTAAAAAGGTGATTGCCCCCTGAAGAACGCCGTGTGTTACGCACGATGTTGTACTCTCAATGAATCCTGTATTTTGCAGTGATAAGATGCAAATTCTGTATTATATTTACGTTTCTGGTTCCTAGTATGATTGCCATTTTTATTTTACAGATTGCCTTAGCGAAACTAAGCAAATAAAATATCAAGCTACCAGTTTACAGCAGCTAAATGTTACACGGTTTATGAGTTGGACCACCATTTATCCTATAATGTGTATCTCAAAATGTCCATGCAATCTTTGGTGCAAGACTTTTCTAGATGTTGTTTCGTCTGTGGTTAGGAGCCAACGCAAATTTGGAAAGTTAAAGCCGAACAACGAATTAACATTAAAGTCAGTGCATATTTGATGTGTCCTCTCCAGCGATGTAATCATTGTCTCCCTTTAATGAATATTCGTCGAACATTAGTCCTGTTTTTGTAATTAAGCATCACTTTCGTTTTGTTTTTAAAAATGAAATTAGTTTAACGCTTTCCAAGGGGTGCCAAATTTGATAATTGCTTGTCATATCTTCAACTTGGCTTTGCTCATTGCCCTTTAGGCTATACCCCAAAGAATAAAATGATACTACAATAGTTTCCTTGGTCATAGTTTTAATTTACAGTCCTTTCTAAAACCACCCTGTAAACGATGTAGGGTGGCTGCCGTGAAAGACAAAATACAAATCTATTGGACAGATTTAATGAAACTGAGCCTTAGGAATTGACTTATCCATGTAGGGTCGCATATCGCATAATTATCAGTAATTGGAATAAATATCAACCCCGATAATATCCAAGACTGTCCAGGCCAAAAAACAAAACAACCGTGGACACGTTCATGACAATCAGCATGGCTATTAAACTAATATAAATGATCGCTTCAGTAGCCGTCATCGGCGGATGCTGTATGTTATACAAGATATTATCCAACTCGTCCTGTTCTTTATCATGTTTGGTTTGTAACTCTTCCAGTTCATCTTGGAGTTCCTCAATCTGCTTTCGTATACCAATTGATATCTGGTGTGGGTTGCATTTATGGATGTCTGCTGCGTTGGATATTAAAGTAGCAATGTCAATGGGAAGGGTGATCACGCTGAGTACAGCACCGATTATAGGAACGTTTTTTGCTGCTGCTCCAGTTGCATCAATTGTGAAATCTGTGAATTTAGATATCTCTATTACTGTTGCTGCTATGGATCCAACTGGAGACACAGACTTAGCCGATAAAACTATGAAATTTCTGAAAACTTGGGACGATTTTTGATATTCTTTTACAGCTGCATCATCATCTGCAAGCGCTTTGTTGCATCTCTGTTTCGTATTCTTGCTAAGGACTTTGTCAGCTATAGAACCACCAACGCTTGTCGCACTGGAAAGAGCACCCACTACACCACCGACGGCTATTAATGGAGCACCAAAGCCAGTTGGTAACGTGAGTGCACCAGCCACAGTTAATCCAGCTGAAAACAATCCACCGACAGATGACGCTATTTTACTCGCTCGGATTTTTTTCTTGTCTGTGTCAAGTTCATCTGCTAATATGGAGAGAAAAAAAATGGTCTTTTGTCGACGTGTCACAAATCGTACGAAATCATCTCGGTGTTTCTGTATTTTAGATATAATTCTGAAATTAAAGTAAAATATAAAATCATCCAGAAATTCAAACTTTAGGGCTGAACAAATTTCAAATATAATTTATATCTTTTATTCTGTAATTTCTATCCCTTCTGTGATATACAGTGCGGAGGGGTCAAATGTTGTTGAGCTTATATCCCGACAACCGACTGAAATAGGGCAGTCAGACAAATGGAGAGAGGTGGGAAATGCATTGCGGATTAACGGTTACCGAAACAATGATAAAGAAAAGTGAAAATGCACCCAACGGGCATATACAGACAATTTCCCATAGGAACTTTGATGATGTCGCAGTGCTGTAGAGGTGTCCTCGGGTTTCCATCCCATCAGAACGACTAGGAGCGTTTCCCTATCACAGCAATGAAAAGGGGTAACAGAGACGACGCCCTGATTGGTGCCACGAACGGTTAAGTATATAGGTTGAAACCCGATTCTCAGGCCTGGATTAACCATTAAGCAAACTAAGTACGTGCAGGGCATCATTGGACATAATTTCTCCAAAATATTTAATTTAAAAATTGATTAAAAACTTTTAATTAGTTTTCGTTGTTTTTTGTCTTTCCTTACTTGTTTTTTCTCAATTAATAATGATGTGCAAACCTAATTTTGACAAATGCAGATTTAATTTGTGGTTTATTATGGTTTGAAGAGGAGGTTAAACTCCATTTCATTTCATTTCATTTATTATGGTTTATATATGTATATGGGGGCACCAGATTCTTTAAAGTGCCTAGTAGGACCTCTATGGGTCTTAACCCGGCCCTGTCGATTCCCAATATAATGAATTCTCTGTACGCCAAGTAAATCTCGAATCCCGCTAAATCGTCATTTGATATTTGGAGACATAATAAAGAGTATCTAACAGTGATCACAACTGTCTTTTGATCCAGAGAAATAGTACATTCAGATTCACAGCACGACAATGTCAGCAGCCTTCTGAATGCTCATTCAAGTTTGTGTTGTTTCAACACAAGTTGTGTTTCAGTGTATGCCTCCAAATATCAGTGGATATATTTCTATGGTAACTGAAAGGGGACAAAATAACATAACGCTTAGCGATTGAAACTTCATGGAATTGGCACCAGTGGCACTCGCAGCAAAGGTTTAATAATTGTCAGCCATACTAAAATATGGCGCCTCATATTTGTTCGCATAATACATTACAGTTAGCTCCGTATGAGAACAGACACTAGGCTAGATGGACGACATTTTAAGTCCTAAATCAACGATTATAGTCGAAAACACTAAGTATACCTTGATAATTTTGAAATGTATTTATTCTGCTTCCATTTAATAGAATTCAAAAGTTTTGTTTAGTCTTTGTGTGTATGCCAAGTGGGAAACGTAGTAGAACCGTATTACAAAACAAAATACTCATTTTTGGATATGGCGGCCATTCAAGACAGAGATTTATTCTCGAAGTAGATGAATCTCTGTATGTAGAATGATTTGTTCAAGGAACAACAATTTCGTTATTTATATTTTAAATAATATATGAATACATTATTAATACCCACTCCTTCTCGTTCTCTGGCTTTCTGAACAACCAACTAATTAAAACTAAGATCACATTTACACAATTATCCATATCAACGTCTAACATTTAGTAGAGGAGATCGTTCGACATTTTATTTATAAGACAATTACGTCGCAAGCAACATGAAACTAAACCTGAAATATTTCCTTATTTGTGTTTGTTGGTTGTAAATGTGGTGTTTAATGTTTATGTGATAGCCGAGTCTATTGAAAAGGGCATAGATGTGTTTGTCGCAATTGTAGTGTTTAATGTATGTGTGATAACCGAGTCTATTGATACGGAATATAAAGGGCACGCAAAAATAATGTCTGCAATATCACCTCGGTGGAAGCGGACTTTAAACAAAGCTGTTCCATGGGCGCCGCCGTCTATAAGTCAAAGTTTTGTTCGGGCATTTCAGGTTCTGTCCCCTTCCTAACATTCACCGAGCCCGTACGCCTATGATCCATTACAAGGAAGAGATCATTAGACACGCTTATAAGAACACTGGTTACACAACTAACCCAAAACATAAATAATTTGATAGTTTCTTTTAGAAAACTATAACACTAGACCATGCACTTTAAAGTAGCTGTATTTATAGGCTGGAATAGCAAGCGGGAAAACGCGTTTGCGACCGGCAAATTTTCTTTAAGAGTCCACACCTCTTCTCTCGCACACGACCGGCGCCGCAGTCTAAAACCCGAAGATTTTTGGGGGCATTTCAGGTTCTGCCCCCCCCCCAACATTCACCGAACCCGTATGCATATGATCCATTACAATAAAGATATCATTAGACACGCTTATAAGAACATTGGTTACACACCTAACCCAAAACATAAATAATTTGATAGTTTCTTGGGACCTTAACACTCGATCAAAATTAATTGTCAATTAAGCTGACATAACACAATGCATCAGTGAATCTAATGGTATATGTATTATGTAACGGCATTCGAGGGAAGGGACTTCACTGTTTGTCTGAGTTTTGATTGACTTTATATTACAATAAATTAATTCACATTGGTAACAAAACGCAAGCAATTATAATCGATCAGACGGGGACAATAAAGCTACAGATTACATTTGTTTGTTGCTATTCGTGTGCATGTAGTTTAAGCGTGGTGAGGGCATAGATAGCTTCAGCGGGTATTAGACCGGGAGCCAAGGAGGCCAACCTAGCTGAAAAGTGTATCAATTTTTTCCTTTATGTTATCAATGCATGTATATCTGGTATCATCAGAATGTAAATCTGCCGGGTTTCCGGTGGTGGGTATGGTATTCCACGTCCAAAATGTCATGCACCCCAACTAGGCTAGATTAGCTCAAAAGTGTACCACATGAAAATCGTACAGCAGTAAACCGTACATCTTCAGGTGTTACAAAAACACCCTAACAGACATTTCTAGTGGTGGGTTACCCCTGACAGAGCTATGTAATTGTCAGACATTTGTAGTAGTAAAGTATCCCTGACAAGAGTTACCTAATTTCCAGTCCACAGCTAGGCTAGATTAGCTGAAATCTGTACCACCTAAAACAGCTTTGGAGTTGTTCAGTACCACCACAGGAATCATGAATGATCACTGCCAGACAGTTTGTGCGATGGGTTACCCCTAATAGACATGCCCCAAAAGGATAATTAAAACTTAAATAATAGTTAATTGGTAGGGGTTAACAATAATCAGGGGTTAACAATAATCATAAAATTAATATAGACAAAATAAACACAATTGTGAAGCCCTATTAATAAGAAATGTATAATAATAGATGTATACAGTATAACACCTTAATTGTGTAATTACAAAATATGAGCTATATAACAGATAATTATACTTCTCTAAGCTAATTGTGGGGGAGAGGGGGGGGGGGTAGAAAGCAATATGATTGAAGTTAGGTTTTATAATAACTAGAAATGACAAAAAGGAACAAACAAAAGAAGAAAACAATGTGATTGAAATTAGGTTATATAATAACTAGAAATGTCCAAAAGAAACGAAATCGGAAAACTATGGGCCAATTGACAATTATTTCTCCATCTTAATTAGTTCATCATAGGCCTTTGGTATGTATAAACCTGTATCTCTATTCACTTCTGGGCTGTGGCGTTTGATTTGGATAGCTTCTATGGTTTTCCTGTTCTTCTTTTGGTGTTTATGCATGGCTAAGGTTTGGACATTCTTCCAGTCTGGTTAGTGGCCCTGGTTCTTGCTGATATGTTCTGCTATTGCGGATACATTAGTTTTGGCTCTAGACTTATGTTCTGAAATCCGCTTGTCAAGTGGTCTTTTCGTTTCACCTATGTATGCCTTGCCGCAGAAACAGTCAACTTTGTATACTACTCCTTTTGGTTGACTTGGGTTGGTTGGTAGTTGTTTCCCATTTGCCTTTAGGATCCGTTTTAAAGTTGTGGAGGTGGTGAATGTTGTTCCAATATTCACTTTCTTCACGATTCTGCTTACTTGGTAAGATATTTTCCCATAGAATGGCAACATAGCTTGATAACAATAAGAGAATACTTGTCGAAACGTCGTGCTATACTTATAAACCAGTGATTGTATTTCCACATAAACTGTGTTGTGTTTTTAATGTGTTCAATCGCTTAATGCCACTCAAGGATTATAGGAGAAAATTGGTACACTTTTCAGCTAGGTTAACCCCCTGGGCTCCTGCTCTATATTGGTACTGCAGCAGCAATGAAATTGGTCATCTGGGTATCGTGTTAACATCGTTTTGGGGGCCAAACATGACCTCGGATGTCGAACATTATATCAGTCGATTAATGTACAGTATCAAGCAAAATGTTTCTGATCGGAAAACAGGTGCTCCATTAGGGCATATAGAGACATCATATCCATTTCCAGATGGTTTCAGTTGATTTTCTGCATTTAGAGTGGCTACGAATACTTTTTGTGGACCATTCCACTGGTTATGTCGTCATTATCCTACAATCAATTAATCTGGACATATAATGCAGAAGACTGAGGAGTTATGCAGTGTAAACCTAGCACAATTTTCGATATTGGCGAATAACGAAACACATTTAGCTCGTTTATCAATATTAATGAATAACTAAAAACAAACTATTCAGATTTGAATACCAACAAACCAACAGTGAGGCTGGTGTCCCCCGCCGAAATCCCAAAATAAATAGATGACACATATTGATTAATTGCACATTTATCTTTTTCAAAAGTATTGAACAGTCAAACTAATTATCTATACTTAGTCTAAGCAGAAAATTTTAACCATCAAACTCAGTCACTTTTTTGAAGTATCCGGTAGTGAAACTAAGTTTCATCACTCTCCATTAGTTAGAATCAAAGGTATCCTGTCCCCAAAGCATCGACCAATGGAACTGCTTAGCTCTGCTTAGCTTTAGTGGGAAAAGATCATGAACATCTACATCAAGTTTACACATTCTACCTCAATTAAAAGCAGAGTTGCTATGTTCCAAAGTTGTGTTATTGGTTAGTGGTTCACGCCACTGGGATTGGATATGCGTCCAGTGCAGGGGAAGTCAAAGACTTTACTACTGCCGCTGGTTAGCCTACTTGTGGGTGTAACAGAAAGTCGAGTGCGTAAGTCTCTCTTGCCAGTATAAAGCCTCTATCAGTTGAAGATCTCTACAGTGCCTCCTAGCAACAACACACGGCAACTAGGGTCTAGTACCCTAGGCTAAACTGTAGAGGATCTCGGAGCAGCAAGTGCCCCAGAGATGCAGTTTGTAGGCCCACCGGTGTGTGGACATGCCCTAGCACTCATTAATCTTACCCCAACTATACGTTAAATAGCCGGCTAGAAGAAAGTCGTTAGCCGTGGATGGCAACCCGTCTAGGAGATCAAAAATCTGATATAAAATCAAAACATGGCTAGATGAGAGCCATTAGCTTTGGTCGGCAACTCATCTAGAGAATGGACACCTTGACGACAGGGGATTAGACACTGGGTTAATCACCATGTACTATAAAAAAAAAACTATGATTACAGAAACTACTAAAGACGTAACTCATGCTTGCCTTTCACGGGTGGGAGCTTATACTATTCTTGAGACCGAAACTAAAGACCGCCATGCGAAACAGAGAATGACATATAACAAACTAAGCCCACTGTTTTCGCACAAATCAATCACAAAAGCTGCACAGTGGAATGTCCGTACCATGTACGAGACTGGAAGATGTGCACAGATAGGCATTAGTGAAGCAAGATGGAACCAAAGTGTGCTGGTAATATTAAATACAGGCGAAGAAGTTCTTTATTCTGGCAATGAGAATGAAAATTACCATGTAATGCTGTCAAAGAAAGCTAAGAACAGCCTCATGGAATGGGAACCAGTCAATGAAAGAATAATGTTGGTGCGACTAAAAGCTAAATGTCAAAATCGTCGGTGGGCGATCAAAACCTCGTATATCGGATTTTATTAAGTTTTCAGGGGAAACAAAAAACTGTCAGCGGTCCCGGATTTTTTATTGAATGTGATTATATTTCTAATTTATGAACTAAATTGTGGAAAATTTAATATGGGAAGGTTATTTTTGGGATAATTTTAGGGGTTTATGTGCTGTGGCTATATACGACATTTTGTCTTGTGAAATGGCGGCGTATGTGATATACGACGTTCTGTTCACAAACTATAAGCCTGTTCTGAGTATATACGACGTTTTGTTCTTAATAACCTATTTACACAGATTATTTTTTAGGGTAATTTACCTAGTACAGTGACGGAGGCAGGATATCTTTTTATCGGCCGGGAAGGGGGGGGGGGGGGTGCGGAGCAAATCGGGTGTCAGTGGTGGATTGTGAAGCTTATCTGCACCCGAGTACAACACTCAATTTCATCAGCTGTAGCTGACATAATTCAAGGCAAATAACCCTGAGCCATAATATTCAAGACATAATTCAAGGTAAGTAATCCAAGGCTATAATATTCAGGACATAATTTAAGGTTATTTACCTATGGTCATAGCATCTACTACACAATTCCAGGTAAGTTGTCTGGTAGGTAAATAGCCTTGGATCGGTTCTGGTAGGTAAATATAGCCTTGGATAGGGATGATACTGAATACGCAACCTAAGATAAGATATCAAGTGTCGTGATATTTACTCCATAAACAGGAGTTATAAACAAAACCCAATGTACGTTTAGCCAGGAGCATGGAATCTATTAGAGAAAAGCTATCGAATTAGACTTTTCAAAAAATGTTGTGACGACTTGTCTGACGATGATCGGCAGTAATGGGACGGCAATTTAGATAAAGGGTCTAGAAATCTTTTAGCGGTTAAATATGTAGACGATTCTCTGTTCTTGGATTTTTTTCTCTTTTCGGTCGAGCCAGGTGTTGTACCGTTTTTGGAACGGTCGAACCATCTGTACACCATTTTTTCTCCGAGAGCAAACGTCGATAAAACATATTCCTGCAGACCTGTAGTCTGTCATTGTTTTTAATTAAGTGGTAATGGTAAGTAGTTTGCTTTCTGTATGTCTTTTCTTCCGTTTCGCATACGGTTCTATCCTTGACATTACATTTTTTTACAAGATTTACTATGTATACCTCTTTTTGATCCCAACTCATCTTCCAGAATGCTTCAAATAGATTACACCTGTCATCCTCTGTAAATTTTGAACATAATTTGCTAGGATTTGGAGCTTTACACTTTGATGTACAGGACGATGGTGTAAGTGTTTTTCCTGATCTCTTAGCAGCATATTTTTAGTGTCCAACATTATGAGCTAAACCCATGTATGGTTTACCATGCATGCGTAATAGTTGATTGTTGTTTTTAAGCCAAACTGCTGGATCAGAGCACCCGTTTTAGCTCTTTTTAGTATCTCAGCTGATATTGATTCTTCAGCGGATTCTATTGCTTTGTTTTCTTCAATTGCAATTGCGACCGACTCGACTGTGGCTGAAATGTCTGACTCCCCAACGATGACGAAGCGGGGCTAGAATTTGTCTGCGAATCGAAATCAAGGTAAGTTCTTTTGGTTGATGTTGGAGCGAGGTATTGGTTACTGAAGGTGGTGCGTGAGCGAGGTAAGAACTGGTTAGTGAAAATGGTGTTAAATTTACATAAGTACTGGTTACTAGAGGTTGTGCTTGGTCGAGGTAAGAACTAGTTACTGGAAGTGATGCTGGGGATTGTAAGTGCCGGTTACTAGAGGTGGTGCTTGAGCGAGGTAAGTACTAGTTTCTGGAAGTGATGCTGGGGGGTTGTAAGTACCGGTTATTAAAGGTGGTGTTTGAGCAAGGTATGTACTAGTTACCGAAGGTGATGCTGTAGAGTTGTAAGTACCGGTTACTAGAGCTTGTGCCTGAGCGAGGCAAGTACTAGTTACCGAAGGTGATGCTGAAGGGATGTAAGTACCGGTTACTAGAGGTGGTGCTTGAGCGAGGTAAGTATTGGTTACCAGAGGTGATGCCGAAGGGATGTAAGTATTGGTTACTATAGGTGGTGCTTGAGCGAGGTAAGTGCTGGTTACCAGAGGTGAATCTGAAGGGATGTGATTAGAGGTGGTAAAGGAATGTACATGTAAGTACTGGTTACTGGGGGGGGGGGGGGCTAAAGGTATGTAAGTACCATTTACTTGATGTGTTGCCGGAGCGGGATGAATACTGATTAGTGGTGATGGTCCTGGAGCGAAGTAATTATTGGTTATTGGAGGTGGTGCTGGGGCAGGTAAGTACTGGTTTCACGAGGTGGCACTGAGGACTGGTAAGTTCTTGGGCCTGGAAATGATGTTGAAACAAGGTAAGTACTGGTTGCATGAGGTGGTGTTGGAGCAAGGTACGTAAATCTTGTAAAGAATGTAATGTCAAGGATAGAACCGTATGCGAAACGGAAGAAAAGGCATACAGAAAGCAAACTACTTACCATTACCACTTAATTAAAAACAATGACAGACTACAGGTCTGCAAGAATATGTTTTATCGACGTTTGCTCTTGGAGAAAAAAAGGTGTACAGATGGTTCGACCGTTCCAAAAACGGTACAACACCTGGCTCGACCGAAAAGAGAAAAAAATCCAAGAATAGAGAATCGTCTACATATTTAACCGCTAAAAGATTTCTAGACCCTTTATCTAAATTGCCGTCCCATTACTGCCGATCATCGTTAGACAAGATGTACCTAGAACAAGTCTTCACAACAGTTTTTGAAAAGTCTAATTCGATAGCTTTTCTCTAATAGATTCCATGCTCCTGGCTAAACGTACATTGGGTTTTGTTTATAACTCCTGTTTATGGAGTAAATATCACGAAACTTGATATCTGATCTTAGGTTGCGTATTCAGTATC
This sequence comes from Patella vulgata, assembly GCF_932274485.2. Classification (NCBI taxonomy): domain Eukaryota; kingdom Metazoa; phylum Mollusca; class Gastropoda; family Patellidae; genus Patella; species Patella vulgata. The sequence continues at coordinate 59,318,761 of NC_065884.2, read as the reverse complement.
ATCCCTATCCAAGGCTATATTTACCTACCAGAACTGATCCAAGGCTATTTACCTACCAGAAAACTTACCTGGAATTGTGTAGTAGATGCTATGACCCTAGGTAGCTTACCTTGAATTATGTCGTGGATATCATAGCCTTGGATTACTTACCCTGAATTATGTCTTGGTTATTATGGCTCAGGGCTATTTGCCTTGAATTATGTCAGCTACAGCTGATGAAATTGAGTGTTATATTCGGGTGCAGATAAGCTTCATAATCCACCATTGACACCCTGATTTTTCCCGATTTGCTCCGCCCCCCCCCCCCCCATGGCCGATAAAAAAAATATCCTGCGTCCGCCACTGTACTAGGTAAATTACCCTAAAAATAATCTGTGTAAATAGGTTATTCGAATTGAAGGAGATCTGAAGCATACGTTTGCCCCTGGAGAAAGACGAATTCGAATACGTCATTGTAATGGGCACCTGAAACAAGTAAGAATAATAATAAAACAGTTTGACAAAACTTAAGACTTAGTAATGAGAAATTAAATTCTTAAGTAAGCTGGTTCGTTCGATTGTCTAAAACTTCAAGACTATTGTTTTCTGTTTTTTTTCATCTAGATTTGGGACACAGTTTTACCTCTTTCTACTCTTTCTAACGTGAATTCCTCTATCATTTAGATTCAAAATACTACTATTATGTCAAAATGGACAGGCTGTGTTAGACAAAACTTAAGACTTAGTAATGTGAAATTAAATTCTTACCTTGTTAGCCTGTAACCTGCGTCGATGTCAATTAGGAGATACGACTTTTTGATTCTTAAAAACCATGTGACTTTGAAAGATGTTTTATGACAAACTGGCGTATATAAGATACGACATTTTGGTTTGTAGAAAATTTCACGAATCAGAATACGATGTTTAGTCACATGCCTATAACTTGAGTTCTAACTGGATTACAACTACCGCGAATAGAGCATTCGACGCGCCATTAATTTATGATTCTAACCATGTAAAAAACGTTTTTGGCGCCAAAATTGATATACGTGGTTTTGATCGCCCACCAACGAAATGTTACAGTCATACAGTGTTATGCACCAACAAATGATGCTTATGATAAGGAAAGTGATAGTTTCTATGAAAAGCTACAACACACATAACATCCCCAAGAGAGACATCAAAATAGTAATGGAAATGAAATGAAAATGAAATGAAATGGGGTTTAACGTCCTACTGTTTTGCTCCTAAATTGGGCTAATGAAGACGGGCATATGACATGTAGTGTGCTATGAGGGAAATTTTGCCCGGGCAGCGGCGCTACGGCCTACTCTTATATGGAATTCCAACTGCCAATGGATCTTTTATGTGCACTCCAATTTGTACACGGGACCTCGGTTCTTCGTCCCATCCGAACGACTAGACAGCTGTCCTTGTCAGGCCCTCCTTCCTGCATGACTGACAAGGGGAAACCACGCCAGAAACTCTGGAAGAACTTTCTCGGCAAATGCAGGGATCGAACACCCGACCTACAGGCTAGCGAGCCAGTGTCTTACCCACTTAGCCACGTGATCCCCAAATAGTAATGGGGGATATGAGTGCCAAGATTGGTCAAAATAATAAAAACAGAAAAAGAATCATGGGAAAACAAAGTATTGAAGAGATGAATGAAAATGGAGGAAGGCTAGTTGATAGGAGGAACTATGTTCCAAAAGCTTGACCAAATTGCTTATCATTACTTGGCCTAAGCAGAAAATGCTCATTATCGAACTTGCCCCAAGTTTCATCACAGTCACTTAATTAGAACTAAAATTATCGTGGCCCAAAGCATCAACCAATCCAATTGCTTATCTCTGCTTACCCTACGCAGAAAATGCTTACAGCAAGTTTGAACATTCTACCTCCATTAGAAGGTGACTTATTTTGTTCCTAAGTCTCGACTAATGATATTGCTTACCGCTCTGCTTACCTTGGGCAGAAAATACTCATCACTGACATAATTAGAACTAAAGTTATCGCGTTTCAAAGCATAAACCAATCAAATTGCTTATCTCTGCTTACCTTAAGCAAAAAATGCTCATCTTCGAACTCCGTCAAGGCATTCAGCTAATAAACACCTACACCAAGTTTGAACATTCTAGCTCAATTACGAGAGTTATGTCCCAAAAGGTGTGACGGACAGACATAATTTAATTAAATCAAATAATAAAACTAACAGACAAAATCATGTATGAAGATACCTGAGCATTGGATTCAAAGATTGTCTCTAAAACCTATTTCATTAAATCAGTTTTCTAAAACGAATTAATTCGATCATAAATGAAGATGCCTGAGCAATTGATTCACATAAAAGCTGCTCTCCGTCCTGCACCATTGACACGGGGGAACCACGCCTGAAAATCCAGAGCAACTTTCTCAGTCAACATTGGGAGCGAGCCAGCGTCTTTCTGACTGAACTACCGCGGCTTCCTGTATTGGATGTAGGCTATATTGGAACCTCAGGAGAAGGCAACAAATAATGTCCGTACGGCATGTTCCTGTACGTGATGTGAGTTGGGGTGTGACCCCGAGGTTGAGAAACCAGGATCTAGACTTGATTTATCTTAAAGTTTTTTTTTAAAATTCACATGTCGGGACCACCTTTAGATTTGGTGGTGGTGAGTCTTTTCTGCACAGACTGAGTCATCACTCCCGATTGATCCCGTCTCACATGTGCATTATACAGTAGTTCCTAATCCAGGATAAGGTTTACACAAATCCATTGACTGTAGTTAAGACAGATGTTTCGTGGGCTAAAAAATGAGGGAAAGGGAGTAACAAATCACAATTCTCAGGTTTTATTTCAGGAATTATAATACAAGTAAATTATGGGGAATGTATATAAATAATAAACAAAATATCTCTTGAAAGGTACACACAATCTTTTTTTTTTAAACAATCATATTTTCTTTGAGCTGGTTTAAAATACCGTCTGATGTTTGCAAATTCTTCCCTGGACGCCGACTAATTTTTGGCGTTATAATCTTGAGTCAACATTGGTACCAATCTCAACACCGCGCACGGCCATATACCTTATAAAGGCATGCAAGTCAATAAAGGGTCTATTGATAAAGATCAGTTCGTGACTAGATTGATGTGTTAGAAGTTCCGATCGAGTAGACTAATGCAACAAATACAGGTAATTCATCACAAGTGTCTTAATTCTCCCAGAAAATAATTTTCTTCCGATGAGGAATACTTTACTTTGTAATTGGTAAAATCCTTCTATATTCAATCTGGCAAACAGGCACGAAATGCATTACATAGCGAATGGTCTATGGACTAATAAAATTCTAGGGATAAGTTTTGGAATATGGCCATAAAATTTCTTTTAAAAAAAAAACGTGAGGGCTGATCTTGAAGGAATTTTACACCATGCTCATTTTCTTTTCATGATAAAGACACGAACGTGCCAACTTTGGCAAATACACAAGATATGATAAAAACAATTTTTTTTAAAAATAAACTGGACTAAGTCAGAGGCCCATTCGTCTATTCAAATTCGAGATACTGGCATTTATATTGGGGTAACTTACTATTAACGATGCCTAAGACTGTACTGAATATGATATATCAGATTTCAAATGGAAAAACCACTCGGGCATCTTAAATCTTAGAATTGCATACACATAGAAATAATACAAGTTTCCTTTCAGAAATTAAAGCAAATAATGGATTTCATTAAAAGATATATTATTACAGCTTATTAAAACAAAAGCCCACATATAGATTGAGTTGCATTTGACAGGTTTTACAATAATTCTCGGGTGACGCAAATCCATCTCAATTCAAGTCATCCCCAATACATTCCAACCAATCATCCTTTCATCTGATGCACTAACATCTGTGACATGTTGGCTATTATTAAAAATGAATTTTTTCTACTCTGTCAACCTCAATATGGGACCCTTACAAAATATATTTTTTTAAATTAAACAAATACCGGTAATATGTTACAGCAATATATAATGATACAATTATTTACATGTTGTTATGTTAATTTGACTTTAAATGATGCATAGCTTATATTTTAATTATATAAATAAAGAAGAATCTCTTAAGTCTTGTCTATAGTAAAGTTACCTCCACTTTACAGTGTCAGTTTTACAAGAGTTGCCACCCTTTAATCAAAAATCATAACATGCCTGGAATCTGCAATTTAATTTGAAATCTTTGATAAATTCGGGTATATTTGAATTTAAAATCGGACATCATGGAGACAGCACGGGTTTTAAAACCAAGAACGGAAGAGAGGTTATTCTCGCATTTATATTTCGGACTGTACAATCTTTCATTCACGTCATCAAACACCCTACAATCTATGGATTTATGAGGCTCACACCCGGGCGGGTCTTTAAATACCCTACAAGTGAGTGGAAGAATTATATGAAATGTTTTTTTTTTCTTTACTACTTTTGGGTTTTACACATTTTTGTTGATTTATGTATGCTAATGTGTTGTAACCTTTATGGTCAGTCAACAAATATGGAGTGTAAAATCTGAGGGAAAAAGGTTAGAATTTGTGGATGATGATGATGATGAAGTTTAACTCTTCACAAACATGTGTTAATATTCGGATTTTTAGGTTGCATTTAAGCCATCTCGCTTCAAGATATCTCTTTCCATGATTTGGCAAACGATCAAAATTACATCAATCAAAAAATACTGACTCTCTGGTTTTTAAGAAAAGCCTTGAAACAGTTTTTATGAAAATAACATTTTAGATAATAATATAACACTTAAAGCATGTACAAATACTACTGAATCTTAAATATCATTTTTCTGTCAGATTTAGCATAGTTATTTATGGTTAGCTGCTATGTCATTTTCTTTCAGTAGAAAGGCTTAAATAATGAATTTTAAGGAACATAACTATCTTCAATATGGATATGGTCAAATATTTTGTTAGGATTCATATATACAGTTATATCCAATTTATGCAGATGTTAAATGCTGAATCTGTGTCTATCAGAAGTCCATGAAATAATAATTGTTGTTCCTAAAGACGAGTGACACTTACCTGTGACAGGAAAAAGAGATGGAAGTCACAAAAAGTATTGAAGTAGGCTAAAAGTATATAACAAATTTAGTTTGTTAAATCTAAACTTTTACCTTTCCTGTTAAATCATTAAAAAGATATTTTAGTCTATTTTAACAATTTTGTCCATATCGTTACAGACTTATGACTTCCGGCTTGTTTTGGTATCATAGGTTATTAAAAGCTGGTAAAGTTAAGCCCACATCAGCAATGTCAAAAACATAACACTCTATGTCAAAAAATGATGTTAAAGGATAGATATCTCATCTTTTATAGCAAATATCAACTTATAATTATGAGGACAGGTGGCATTAATGTGACAGGTGGCATTAATGTGACAGGTGGCATTGACTGACTTATCGGATATAGTTTATATTGGAAATGATGATGTCAGTCATACCCAATCTTTATTTCAAAGGGATTTATTACATACAGTATTTATATCAGAATGAAAGAGCATTTCAATAAAATCTCTATAACTTTGTTCTGGCACCTGCTCAAATTTTGATTCCTAATCTTAACTAGTTTTGATGAAACAGTAGCAGAGCCAAACATCAAAGTAATATTATGAATTACATAATAAATTCTGAATCCAGATTTTAATTCTTTTACCATTATGAAAGAGTGTTTTTTTACTATGACTATTATATATACTCTTCAAAAAAAGTAGGGGATATTCAGAAATAATACAAAACTGCGGGAATGCACTGCTGTTTTTATAAGAGGTAACCAGTGTATGTTAATAACAGGCCAATTGCCTACACATGAACATAAACAGTTCATATGGGCGACTTATCTGACGGCCCCATTTCAATCGCAAAGAGATACACCGTCAAAAGTGAAAATGGACGTTTTTGATTTTTGTCCTAATAATGAGTAATTACTCCACCAATCCTCAGACATTCAGCAATTCGTTGTGGCATGCTCCTAATCAACCGTCCAATCATGATTTGGGGCAATCTGACCCACTCCTCTTGCAGTGCCACGGCCAACTCTTGCAGTGTGGTCGGTTGACGTTGACGAACACTTCTCCAGATCAAATTAAACGTAAAGATACGCTAAACAGTAAATCTTATGCAAGAACCAATAGGAAAGCAAACATGGATAGATAAACCAGCACACGGCAGTTTTCATCAACCCTTCCTTGAAGTGTCAAATTTGACAATGAACCCCTCCCACATGTATGACGCTATTGTGTGTTGCATGTGCAGCTTAGTGGTTCTGTTGGGGCGATAAGTTCTTCATCTGTGAACATACTCTCAAAGCATGTCAAGTGTCCATGACAATTTATCATATCACAACCTGCATAGCTATTTGCATTTCAATATCCCCTACTTTTTTGAAGAGTATACTATAAATACATACATAGCATAGCATCTTTTATCTGATTTGTCAATTTCATTTACCCTTGCTATATTAATGCTCACTTGACAATAAATCATTCTAGGCTAACTTTAGCTTTCGATCGACCTGGAGCGTCCAACGAATGTTTAACTTTACAAATTCTTTTATGATAACTCTGTGCCATTGAGTTTATAATTGACAGTAAAAAATACGCCACCATTATAATTATAACTTTTTCAAATATCCATGATAATACATTGGTTGATTCCTGTAAAATAAAAAGTCAGTAATGTTAAAGTAAATTGCTTAAATTTATAGGACAGCTGACAAAAGTAAATTATTATTGTCCATTAAAATGCATGCAAAATGGTAGCCCACTGAAGTCGTACGAGATCTAGCATACCCTGGCCCATTAACAAGACATAAAACTGACAGCTAAATAGTTTGTATTAATGAGGCCATTAAAATTAGAAATCCCGATAATCTGGTCTTTATATTTGACTTTTTAATCCAGTTTTAGTTAGTTTCAAGTATAGCTCATCCATGCTGTTTTACAGATGTGAACATTTTAGATGCTTTAAAGTTTAAATAGATATGTTTTTTTACGAGTTTCAAGGCTTTCATGACAAAAGTCAAATTCAGTACATCAAGCCGATATTAAAGATGAGAACTTTTTTATTTACGAGAGCCAAAATATTGCATCCACCACTGACAATCTATAAAACAACCAATATTTTTAAAAGATTCAACATTACCTTCTCAGAGTCTGCTTCATCTCTATTATGTAATTTATTTCTTTGATCTTCTAACCAATTTTTAAAAGGCATCTGTAATTTTTCTCCTACTAATGGTATATACCTATAAGAACATGAAGAGAAAGTAAGGATGTGAAGATATCATGATGGCAAGACTACAAATATTTAGTTTGACTGTCGACAAATATCATAGCTTGACCGTCTCCAAATATCTAGCTTGACAGTCTCCAAATATGTAGCTTGACCATCTCCAAATATGTAGCTTGACAATCTCAAAATACCTAGCTTGAACATATACAAATAGCTAGCTTGACTGTCTACAAATATCTAGCTTGTACCAATATCTAGTTTGTTAGTCTACAAATACCTAGCTTGTACAAATATCTAGTTTGACCATCTACAAATATCTAGCTTCACCATCTACAAATATCTAGCTTGATTGTCTACAAATACCTAGCTTCACCATTTACAAATATCTAGCTTGTTCATCTACAAATACCTAGCTTGTACAAATATCTAGTTTGATCATCTACAAATACCTAGCTTCACTATCTACAAATATCTAGCTTGACTGTCTACAAATACCTAGCTTCATTATCTACAAATGCCTAACTTCACCATCTACAAATATCTAGCTTGACTGTCTACAAATGCCTAGCTTCACCATTTACAAATATCTAGCTTTTTTCGTCTACAAATACCTAGCTTGTACAAATAACTAGCTTAACTGTCTACAAATACCTAGCTTCACCATCTACAAATATCTAGCTTGATTGTCTACAAATACCTAGCTTCACCATCTACAAATATCTAGCTTGACTGTCTACAAATGCCTAGCTTCACCATTTACAAATATCTAGCTTTTTTCGTCTACAAATACCTAGCTTGACTGTCTACAAAAACCTAGCTTGACTGTCTACAAAATCCTAGCTTGACTGTCTACAAAAACCTAGCTTCTCCATCTACAAATATCTCGCTTGACTGTCTACAAATACCTAGCTTCACCATCTACACAAATATCTCGCTTGACCATCTACACAAATATTTAGCTTGACCATCTACACAAATATCTAGCTTTGCTTGTTTAAAGTACATTAATGTCGCTTATATAGTTATGAATCGTGACAATTCGATCATCGACAGCTATAAACACGTTTAAACTTTGGCGTGATAATGCTTGCACTTATAGAGTGAAGCCCACAAGGCATCTCACAGTTTGTATTTCCTTGTAAGAGTATCACAGGTATGAAATAAAAGTTTCTATGTGACTTTCATACACAATCAAACATGTTCAATTCACTATTCATTTGATCAGTGGTAATAACGGCAACATTGAATAGATAAACTTACTTAAAAAGATGTATGACTAGTTCTACATGGTGCTTACTAAATAGAAATATCACAAATAATTTCTGAAATGAGAAAAATAATAATTATAGTTGATTTATTTATATCAACAACAGATAATTCGTTCGCATTGACAAGGTCCACAATGTTTCAAATGCAGATAATAATCATCTTTGCAAATTGCTACACTTGGGTTTCATGTTTTTCATGCACAAAATCAGGTTATTTTAATCCACTTAAGAGAACAGTTTTTAAAGATAATCAGAAAAATGTAACTGACTTTCAGAACATTCCCAATCTAAAATTAACTTTTCATACAATATGAGATGTTGTCATCTCAAATAAATTACAAAACTTTTGCTTTGCCCCAAAACAATATTTTGAAGACTTGCAATTATTTGAAAGCCCTTCAAATATTCCTTACAATCATCGATCAGAAATGAAATGAAATGGAGTTTAACGTCCTACTGTTCTGCTCCTAACCTGGGCTATGAAGATGGGCATACGCCATACAGTGTGCTGTGAGGGAAATTTTGCCCGGACAGCGGCACTACGGCCTACTCTTATATCGAATTCCAACTGCCAAGGGATCTTTTACGTGCACGCCAATATGTACACGGGACCTCGGTTTTTCGTCCCATCCGAACAACTAGACAGCTTTCCTTGTCAGGCCCTCCGTCCTGCATCACTGACAAGGGAGAACCACGCCGGAAAATCTGGATGAACTTTCTCGGCCAATGCAGGGATCGAACACCCGACCTCCAGGCTAGCGAGCTAGAGTCTTACCCACTTAGCCACCGTGATCCCCATTCATCAATCATCTTTCTCTTTTATTTCTTACCTGTATATGCATTTTGATTATTGCTTTACCAATTAGTGTTGCTCCAAAAAACGTCCAGAATGGTACTAGAAAATGACCACATGTTATTCCGGCTAAATCAAACAATGGATTGGGTATCTGAGAAAAAAAAAAAATTAAATTACGATCAAATGCCCATGCAAAAAGTCTGAAATTAAAATGTCATTTTGCCCAATCATCATCTAATACTGGTTGGAAATTCAGTAAATCTTTAGATCCATTAATAAATTACAATGTATAAAGTCTGATCTAAACTGTGCCAGTATTTGACAGTAAAAGTTGTATCTTATATCAAATACTTTAATAAAACTAAGATATTGATAGTTGGCAGAAAGTAGAACAACTAATGACTGTAGTATCTCTAATAAAGATAATGGAGGAATCTCAATAATTGCACTTGTTTTGGTAATATTTTCTTTTTCTACATCTCTGTAAAATCACTTTGCTAATTAATAAATTCAATAATTAACTTACAGAGGCACAAGCTAAAATACCAATAAAACCAATCCTTTGTACTAAATTATGTACTGATAGTTTTGCTCTTTCCATAAAACCCTGCAAGATAGAAAGTATATAAATTGAAATATAAGGCCATACAAAATAGACAATTTTGTTCTCAGGTTTTTAATTGTGTTTTTATCCAAGGAAAACTAATGGGCTAAATGGCTTCTCATAAACATCATATTTCAAGGCACTACATTTATCTCATCATGATGGTAATAGGAATATTATGATTATTCAGTGTTATTTATGATTGTGAGTAACATTTATCAGGGTTGCCTTCATAAATGAATCAATGTTACACCTCTAGTTCCATTCAAACTGCTTCAAGCACATGGGGGGGGGGGGGAAATATTTAAATAGGGTAATAAATGAGAGTGTTTGTATTTTTTTAAAATAGAAACAAGTCATGCAGCCTTTTTTAAGTGAGGTAGAATTATCTGTAAACCAGAATATTTTTTTTTCTATGGCCTAAAATACAACCTTAAACTGAAAACATGATTAAAGGGAGACCAATCTATTTAACAATGAGTCTCAGGCCATCTCCTAGCCAAATCAGATAGATGCAGTTAAGCTAGTTTAAGAACACAAGTCACTGTAAGCTTGTTCAACTTTGTCGTCTGAAACGCGAGCTTGGGACAAATAAGCTAGTTTGGGTGGCCAAGTGGTCTAATGCATTATGTATTGTTCTAATACTTTAGTAGAATTTAATTTGCAGACAGAAAAAACTTCATATTGCGAGCTCAAAGTGATTGTAGCGGCCTAGCGAATATTCACTGCTGATCTATGTGATCCAGCACCTTACTAACCTAGCCACCCACATCCCTGTGTGCATGCTAATAACTGAAATAACATATATATATGTGTTGGGTGGACGTTAAATCCCATATCTAAAGTCACAATTAATAAACACTTTTGCTTACACTCCATTAAAGATACATTCCTGCGTATTAACTGGATGATTTGATGAAATATTTGAACTAATTAATCCATCAAAATTTAGCTTCAAATCCTTCTCAAAACATTGTATTTAAGTGGGAATACCCCTTCTTTAAAAAATCTATTAAAAATAGGTCATGTTTGTGTCACGTGACATGGCTGGTGCACTACCTAGAAACGAGTGTGAAACAGTAGGAGAATTCATTGCATATACAAGATGATGTTGTCTTTAATCGCTATCCATTTATCATAAATATCAAAGCCTAATTAAATTCTCAAATTGTCCACTGCCCACAGCTTTTTCCGTGTTCTTTTTATCTCAGAAACTGTTGTACGTTTCACTCACCATCAAGGTTATCAACATATACATCAAGCGTTCACTAACGCTGATAGATCAAACAATCTTTGCGTGCAACCTTTGACGTCACTCTAACAGACATCCCTAATGGTTGGGTTGCCGGTTAGGGAAACCCTTCCATTTTTGTCATCGGTGATTTTCAGGCAATCCAGTAATTTTTCTAACAAGATAGGATTTTTCTACTTTCCATATATACCAAAATTGCCATACTTTTATTGGATATAACCACAGCAATATGTTGTATCAATTACTTGCTCACATTATTTAATTAATTACGCTTTATGGTCTTACCAGTTCATTAGGATGTGCTTTAGTTTCATGAATTAACTCATTTAATTCTTCAAAATCATCATCATCTGGGTCAGTACCAGATAATCTTGCTGCTCTAGCCATAAAATATGGTGGTAATTCTCCTATAGCTGTACCTGCCCCCTGTTAAAATATTTTAAATAAAGCATGATGTTCACAGGCATGAAAGATAATGGTGAAACTAAATTACATCTTTTCTACACATTGTTAAAATATCTAGACCACTTTGATTTGAGCAAAAATTTCAAGTAATGATTTGATTAATCTGATTTGCAGATTTGACAAAAAATTTGAGGTTGTCAAAACCAAAAAGCTTCTTCTGTGGTAGGTGAACTTACAGATATCCACTGTATCAAACTGACTAATGTACTTACCCACATAATAGCTTCTAATCGTACTTTACCCATTATAGCCCATATACTAATACCATCTCCCATAGTTTCCGGACAAATAATTCTGAAATATTAATAACTGTGCATAAAGTGATAAATTAAAATAAAACACAAAGATCATGGTAAATTATCAAAACTGCTATACTATGTATATTACATAATAATGGGAGGTGAATGGTGGCTCAGAAGATACAGACTTTCCAGATGGGGTTCACCATCCATTTGATACAAACTAGGTTATTTTGGGACTAACATATGATTCAATTTTATTTCAATAATTCACTTGCATGTAGGGGTCTGTAGCAGTGTGAGGAAACTGAAGGAGAAAACCCACGAGGTTGGACAGGCCACCCTACTCCTTGTCACGTACGACCGGGGAATCGAAACCATGCCAGTTGACTCAATGACAGACCTTATGATACAACACGTACATGCTATCCATTTGGCCATCCAACCCCCTGGGAGGAAACAGAAGAACTCTGAGACAGGGCTCTATAAAAGTTGAGTGTGCCTGTGCACACACTTGAAAATGTGCCTGCAGGGTCATACTGGAACACAGGGATGTAGCCATGATTTGGTGAGTGGTGTTAAAATCTATTTGGCGAGCGTATCGAGGCCAAAATTTTTTTGGGAGAGGGGCGTGGTCTTTTATGAAAATTAAACCCTTCTTGGTGATTTTTTCAGAGCATCTGCTGCCTTTTGTATTTGGTTCAGTGCAAATCAAATTTCCATTTATATATTCAAATTTTACCAAATTCACTTAATTTTCATCAATGATACAGGGATCTAAAAACTTTTTGACACCACCCGACCGAGCAAAAAATTGTCCCGCCCCACTCTGTTTCTCTGGATAGATAAGTTGAGGACCTTTCGGTATTTGTTGTTTTGTTGGGTTTTTTTTTCAAATATTACTTTATTACATTGAGATTAAAAATTAAAACGATTCTTAAAATGGTGTTTGTGTTTTATTTGAGTACAACGCATTATGACAACAGGTAGATATTGATAATTAAAACACGTTGTATTATTTGACTTGTTTGTAAAGTTGTTGTACGTGTCTCACGAATATTATTATTATAACGGTGGAATGAGAATCAGGTCAGGCAGAAACTGAGAAAGCTCTCATCGTCCTCCTAGTCCTACTCTCGGACCGTAGCAAATCCACGGTCAACACAGGTAAGAAATAAAATAAGAAACATCGTGAAAATTTGCAGGCACATGTTGGACAATTACGACATTCAAACCTTTAACATTGGAGTGCCGTAAATTGGTCTGGGTGACCTATTTACGGCAAATAAACAAATATAAAGACCGTAGAATAATTGTAAAATGAATAGACCTAGGCCTACACATCTTCTAAGTATAAATAAACAAAATACCAATACACCTTTCTTAAAACTAATTTGGGATGATAGGGTCTACTACGGCACACAAAAATAAATTATGCCGTGACAGACATGGTTTGCGTATGTCAGCTTTTACCATGGCTTTGCCGTTTAATTGCTGTGGTAAATTTCGAGCGCCGAGTTTGTGTACAGAGAAGGACGAAGGGGTTTAAATACGATTGGGCGGCTTTCTTCGATTTTTTGTTTGTGCTGGGCGGCAAAAAATAGTGCCGGGCGCAGGCGCCGCCCGGCGTGGCTACATCTTTAAAAATGTGCCTGCAAAAAAGTTTTTTTAAAGCAAATGTGCCTGCGCACGCCGTGCGCATGTGCATTGTCGTCAAGGAGATACAAACATGAACTTACTTGGAGGGATATGGTGGTTCTGGAAAATCTACAGACTTGCATTCAAATGCCGCTAATGTAACAGATGCTATATGTGGACCCTGTAATTATACACATCACATATTAATTAATGCTTCAGAGAATTAAACTGGCTAATTATTTAAGAAAAACATTTTGAACTCATTATCCTATTGAAGTGCAAATGCAAAAGATAAACAAATAGATCAAATCTCAGTCACTGGGACTATCTTCAAACCACATCCAGTTCTTTTCTAATTTATTTTAGAGACTAAATGTCCATAAACATTGTTTGTGATATTGTTAAAAACATGACTAAAAGAATATATTAATTTATTTTCAAATAAAGTAGTCCTGTATAGCCAATAAAGTCCAAATTCCCTACAAAAACAAAGAATTTTTTTCATAATTTCTGTATGAAGCCCATTCCAATATTTCATAAAGTATACATAGATTTGTTGAAGTTATTGAAGGTTTTAAAAACCCTTAACCAAAAATTTTGTCTTAAGGGTTGCTCAAATTTGATGAACAGATAATGTTAATAGTAATCTACTTACCAAATAAAGAATAAATGTGTGAAGACCTGTACCTAAACCTACAGATGACAAAATACCTAATCCTACCCAGTACGCACTCCATAGGAAATGTTTTCTTATAACATCAACTATCTGAAAATATTCAACAATTATTTCAGTTTCTGAAATACAACAGATCACCACACACCATTACCAAGAAATAAAACAGAGAGAGAGAGAGAGAGGGGGAGAGAGAGAGAAAGAGAGAAATGTGGTTTAAGGTTGACTCAACACAAACTAGGTCATTTTGGGACTAGAGAGAGAGATTGGTTTTAAGTCCACTGGACACAAACTAGGTCATTTCAGGACTAACATGGTTCAATTTTATTTCAATAATTTGCTTGCGCAAAGGGGTCTTTAGAAGTGGGAGGAAACTGGAATTAAGAAATAAAAATAACCAAGGAGTATAATTAACAGAACTGAAAAATTAATGGAAAGGAAAGGATATGAAAGTGACATTTTGTGATCAACGAAATACTTTGGTCATTTTGAGACTAACATGTGTTTATTTCAATGGTTAAAATGATATTCTATGTGAGTGGTAAACTGTGCCAGACAGCAGTGTATATCACTAATCATGCATGAAATTTAACAGCCAGGAGATTAATTGTGTTACCAATTAATGACATCAAATGTGGTTTAACATCCTCCATGGCTAATGAACACGACTACCATTTAATAGGAGAGCATCGCTACTGCTTTGATTGATATGGTACTTTTTAAAATGAAGAGAATGAAATATGAAATGGCTGCAACGACTGCAATATGACAAAAGGCAAAGAAGGCTAGTCTTGGACATGGACCGATATAAACAGGTACAAAATAACAAAATATGTTAATAATTGCAACCTTTCGAGTATTTACAGACAAAATATTAACAAAAAAAAGTGGGTGTGGCACTGCCCAAGGGGGTTGGATCATGCACTAAAAACAATAATAAGGAATACATATGCCAAGTTCCAAGATGATCTTTTCAGAATTGTGGCCTGTATACAATAATCAGAAAAATTGGGTGTGGCTCTGCCCCTGGGGGTTGGGCATTCCTCAAAAACAATAGGGATCATCCATAATGTGGATGTATAAAAAGGCACTTTTTTGTCCAACTCTTTAACACTGAAATGTAGCATCAACACTTGAAATTTCCTGACGGTTCTGCTCAACCTATTCATAAGTTTGAGAGATATTCTAGTTGTTAACCTAGAGGACAAACCTATGTTTTTTGATAAAATTTAATTAAAGATGCATTATGTTAGATCTAAATCTGCCTATTGCATGTGTTTTTCTAGCTTTAAATCTTATCTAAATTATGATTTAGATATTTATTCACATGGATGGTCGAGATTAAATGAAATTCAACACCTGCGAGATTTAACAATAAAATGGAGAATCAAAACTAAGTCTCGGTTGTCAAGTACCGTTGTTACGATAATAAACAATCTAAGTTTCGTCTTCAAACAGTTAACTTTGCTCAGAATAATGTAATTTGATAAAATTTCAATATATTCATTACAGCAAGACTGGCAGCTCTTTATCTAAATCTTACATAATGCATCTTTAAGGAAAATGGACACTGGCCTTTTCTGGCATATTGAGGCCTTAAAATAGATAAATATCCTACCTGTTGATGTTTACCTTCAGTTATATATAATAAATATAATAAACTAATCATAACTAACATTAATAATACACTCTTTTTTCTCTGCCATAATCTGAAATTGAAATTAAAACCTTTTAGAGCATGGTAAATATAGGCTTTCCACATACTTACCAGTATATATTTGGTAATCACATATAGTTCTGGAGCAATGGTGGCTCGCTAACCAGGAGGTCCAGTGTTACATCCTGATATTGGCCGAGAAAGTTCATCAGGATTTCCGGGGTGGTTCCCCCTTATCAGTGGTGCAGGACAGAAGGCCTGGCAAGGGACAATGAAGTGTTGTTTGGAAGGAATAAAAAAAAAAACCAATGTCTCCGGTACACATTGGCGTGCACATAAAAGATCCCTTGGCAGTTGGAATTCTATATGAGCAAACTGTAAGTACTACAAATATATATGGACCAGCAAATCATGCCACCATCTCCGCCATCTAGGAATTGTGACGTCATATCAAAAATGGATTTGCTAATCAATCCATAATTGTCCAAGGAACAATCATGCCAAGTTCCATGTCAATCGTACATGAATTGACAGAGCGTTAGGCTTTTTTCAAAGACTGGCACCCCCATCAAAAACAATAAGATGAATAGCGCTTGTCTCATGTCTTCACTGAGGCCACACTAATTTGTTTTTCTGTTCTTCGGGAACAACTGTTAAAATTTTGCTTTAATTTCTTTGGGGAAAATTTTAAAACCAAAAGTACTTGGTTCCACTGTTCCTAAGCTAGTTCCAAGTTTTGAAATTTTAAACTAAACCTCATTAACATGATTCAAGTGGCTATTATTTATCAAGACCACGAAGAACTGAATATTAAATTAGTTCAGCCTATATTACTGTTTTAAATTGAAGCAAGAGATCCTGCCTGTTGTGCTCACCTGTCTATAAATGTTTGAAATAAGCAGCTACATTCACATATAAAATAAACAAAAGTTATCAAAGGTTTTTTCCATAAAACTATATTTGTGCGTTCAGTTTTTTCCCGCTCTCGCCGTGAAATGGTATCCATGTTTTTTTCTTTTGTCATAGACCCATTTTTCTTAGATTTTCTTTCTCGAACTTCTTTGACACTGTCGTCCATGACAGTGATCTTTTCTAACCTTGATACCTAAAAGAAAACAAAAATATTCTACATCAATGAAAATTTCACTCCCTATGCATAGATTTTATGCATAGTTTAATATCCCAGCATGTGTTCTTGTGTAATTTATAAGTTTACTAAATACATAAATAGCAATATTCAAATTTTCTGGCAATAAATAAAATAATAATTTATTTTATAGTGGTTTGCAATGAATGATATTATATTTATACTATATTTATCTACAAATGTAGGTATTTAACAATTCAATGTTTTTATTTCCACACAAGTAAATAATTTATTCAACATTTACAATTTAATTTATATGTAAATATTTTGTGTCATATATCAAATCATTCAACTAGGCTCTTATTAAAATGTCAGTAAAATAACAAGGTATGATAAACAACCATTGCACAGAACAAAAAAAAAATCTAACTAACATAAATTAACAAATAAATAATATTTGCCGAATGAGGAGCAAATAACTACCCTGAATTAGTAAATTGCACCATGGAAACAGATACTGACAGGAATGTCCACTGAATAACGTCATTGTGTTATGTTATGGGACGTCATCACCTTCTGTTATGTCTTATGTTATGGGACAGCATAACGATAAACTCGATGCATGGACATTCTGTCTGTATATATTTCGATGATTGCACACATGCCATAGTAGGAATTATATGCACTAAAGGTGTGTCGATCTTCAAAAACTCAACTCAACTTAACTGAAATAACTGTTGACATACTGCTTAGAGTACGAGTTCCTGGGCTGGTGGAAGTTCAGCGTGTTTAACATAAATGACCCTCTTAACAACAACATGAATGACCCTCTTAACAACTCATATTTTTTTTATATTCACCCATTTACAACATCAAGGAGTTCACAAGGAATTAGATGCCACATACAACTTAACAATTGTACACTACTTACAACTGGCCTTGTGAAATTCAACTTCCATAATTCTATACAATTCAAAAATAAAACAAACATTTAGGATTTTTGACATTTATGACTCTTCAAGTGTATTTGGTGTTTGGTAATTTGTCCAGATTAGAAAAAGATATTCTCCCAATATAACTCCATTTCTAATACTATTTGAATTCCGAATGTCGATATTTGAAAAATTAGATGCAATTCATTATGTTAAATTGGCATGTTTTCAGATTTATGTACACCTTTACATTAAAATAATTGTTTCTGAATATTAGTTGATTTAATTGAATTAATATTTCCCCATAGGAGTCATAAAACTGAAATCAAACAGGAGCCATTACACAAAAATGAAATAATCGAGAAACGGGACCGAGAAACATGAAAATCTGTTCCAATATGTTTTCAGAAACTATTTCAATATGAATATTTGTGTGGGTACTAACAAACTTACCATTTCTGTTTTTTTTAAACAATCCATCTTCAAACTAATATGATCTAGTGTGGTATGAAATTAAATATTATAAAAATATTCTCACTGATATATTACTAGTAAAAGGATTTATCAATAATTTATCAAGTGAAATGTGTTTATCAATCTAACCAATATGGAAATTATAGTATTTGACGCTGCATAACAATACTAGTCTATTCACCGTAAAAAAAAAAGTTTATTAACTACTTTGGCAACAGCTGTTTACAGTTACACTGTATAATATTGGAAAGAGAGAGAGAGAGAGAGGGGGGGGGGTTAATGTTCACTGCACATAGGGTCAATTTGGGACTAACATCATACGGTTCAAGTTTATTTCAATAATTTGTTTGTTCATAATCATAGAAACCAGAGAAAACCCATAAGGTTGACCAGACGACTCTACTCTTTGCCACACAAGCATGAGATCGAAACCAGACCACTAATGACCTAAAGAGCAGATTTTGTAGAACTAAACCACCTGACGGGAGGGAGTGTGTATACTTGCATACAGCTAACAATTATCATTTCTTTTAACACAGAGATTATAATGTGCAGTTAAAAGCCGCAGATTGTGAACTGGATTTATGCTGGACAATATTCAATTTATTACCGCATTTAATCCCGACTAAAATATACACAAATTGATCATTTAGTATTTAATTAAAAAAATACAAATCTACCAGCTTGGATTCAAATGGATTAAAAAGAGGTCCATCAAAAGATTTTTACCCAAAAGCAACAGGCAGCAGTGACTTGTTTATTTTGTCTGTAGGGGATGCTGAAAGTTTCAAAATGTTCATTCAGGGCATACCATAGTAAATACTGAATGGGATTGAACAAATTTCCTTACATATTCCTTTCACTGATATTCAACTTTCACAATATTATAGTTTGCTAGGGTCTCAAAATTGTATTTTTGCCTTACAGAAATTATTTCTTTCAAAGATCACACACAATATTTGATCCATTACAAATGGAAGATTTGTACTTTATCTAAATGTAAAAATGTTTTAGCGAGAGAGAGAGAGAAATGGGGTTTAACGTCCACTCGACACAAACTAGGTCATTTCGGGATTAACATATGGTTTTAATTTTATTTCAATAATTCGCTTGCACGTAGGGGTCTTTAGCAGTGGGAGGAAACCGGAGGACCCGGGGAAAACCGACGAAGTTGGACAGGCAACCCTACTCCTTGTCACGTACAACCGGGGATTTGAAACCACGCCAGTTGACTCAATGATAGGCCTTATGATACAGCACGCACGTGCTAACCATTCGGCCATCCAACCCCACAGGTAGCCAAAATTAATATACCACATACATGTAGTAAATTAGAAATAACTTTGTTTTAAGACAATAGTGGATTTTGTCATTTGAGAGTGATAGAGAAATGGGGTTTAATGTCCACAAACTAAGTCATTTCTGGACTAACATATCATATATGGTTCAATTTTATTTCAATAATTTGTTGGAGTAGAGGCCTTTAGCAGTTGCAGAAAACCCACGAGGCTGGACAGGTGACCCTACACCTTGTCACATACAACTGGGGAATCGAAGCCACGCCAGTAGACTCATTGACAGACCTTATGATACAAGGCGCACGCGCTAACCGTTCAGTAATCCGATCCTCCTTTTGTCAATTGAAATCTCTACAAAATCTTGAAATACAAGTATTGGGGTCAGCATACAAACGCAGGAAAATTACCAGAAATTTAATATCCAGTACCAAAAATAATAACCTAAAGGTTCCCCAATAAAAGTAACAAAGATAAAAATTACAAAGGAGAAAAAGAAAACCGGTCAAAAATAAAAACTACTTTAACATGCATTTAGTACAAAATATGAAAATGAAATGAAATGAAATGGGGTTTAACGTCCTCCTGTTCTACTCCGACTGGGCTAATGAAGACGGACATATGCTATACATTGTGCTATGAGGAAATTTGGTTTGGACAGTGGCAATATGGCCTACTCTTATACTGAAATCCAACTGCTACAGGATTTTTTACGTGCATGCCAATGTGTACACTGGACCTTGGTTTTCCGTCTCATCCAAACGACTAGACAGCTGTCCTGCACCACTGACAAGGGGAAATCACGCTGGAAAATCCCAACGAACTTTCTCAGCCAACACCGGGAGCGAACCGTCACCTCCAGGTTAGCGAGCCAGCGTCTTGCCCACTTAGCTATCCACAAAATATGGCCTAAAAAGTTGACTAAGCTTGATCATTCTGAAATGGGGTTTAACATCTACTGTTCTGCTTGATCATTCATTCATGAATGAATAATTGAACACGTCTTTTGGCGAGCCCTGTGTACGGTCTTGTATTTCATCGTTGAAAATTAAACAAAGGTTGTGTGGTAACGTAACATACATGTTGCTCACAGCAGCTACACGGGTTGTTGCATACGGTTTCTTTTGTCGATAATTAATTGAAAGACAATAAAAGCTGATAAAGAGTAAAATCCCATAAAATAATTATCAGACATCTTTAGAATATGTATGGCGTCTAATTCTTCCTGGCTGTGATGCTATCCTATACAAACATATGTAGTGTAATAGTTGTTGAAGTTATCAGGAATCAAATCACTGAAAATAAATAAACCTCTCTCTCTTAAATAGAAACACTGTATATAAACTTCAAGACTATAAAAGATAACTACAGAATTCTTCGCGACATGACCTTAAAGACAGTGTATAAAATTGGTTATTAAATGTAGCCTGTAGAGTGTTCAGAGGTTGGATGGTCGAATGGTTAGCGCGCTGTATCATAAAGTCTGTCATTGAGTCAACTGGTGTGGTTGAACGTGACAAGGAGTAGGGTCGCCTGTCCAACCTTGTGGGTTTTCTCCACTTTCCTCCCACTGCTAAAGACCCCTACGCGCAAGCGAATTATTGAAATAAAATTAAACCATATGTTGGTCCCGAAATGACCTAGTTTGTGTCGAGTGGACGTTAAATCTCATTTATCTCTCTCTGTAGAGCGTTCACAAGCAATTGTAGATGAAATACAACAATATATGACGACATTTCATCTGTGAAGAAGTTAGTCTTTTTACTGATGAAAAGTTGGATAAAAGCATGCTTTTATGGTATTGTATTCTATTTATGATTGTATCACATTTCAATGTGGGCGTACAAAGATCAAGAAGACTTACATGTATCTAGCAGGTTACATGATTTCAAATTGTACACATGGTTGGCACAGGCAATTTCCAGCTTGAGGTTGCTTTTGATTTTAAAGATATTATTTTGCAATTCATAGCATATACCCATGGTTTAAGTATTCTAATTGATTCAAAATTGTTAGCAGCATCCAACAGAGTCATAGGTCATTGATATTAAATTAAACTGAGTAAAGGGAGATAACTCACTTAAACACCTATTAATGTGCAGTCTAATTAAAATCATACCAACATTGCATTTCTTTGTATTTCACATTTGTTTACTCCAATACAGCTCAGTCTATTGGGCTCCTTCATTAATGTGCAGTAATATGATTGGCTAACTCCAGACCTGTCGACCAATTAACCAATTAACAAACCCTTGATACAAAAATAGTGAGCATAATCTTTTGAAGTGCTTTTATCATCTAAACATTTGATGTAATGATGTACACATGTAATTTCCATAGGAACAACTATACCATTTTGTTTTTATTAGACTCCATAAATTTAATGAACAATATGAATACCGGTATACAAATGTATCTCTCAAAAATAATATATAACAAAAAATAATATATAACAAAAAATAATTAAGAATCTTTGAAAATGTAATTTCTAAAGGAATAACTATACCGTTTTGTTTTAATCAGACTGCATAAATTTTGTGAACATTAACAATATAAATATACAAATGTATCTCCAAAAATAATATATAGGTATTATAATTAAGACGCTTTGAAAATGTCTAACAATATTGTCGCTGTCAAACAGTTTTGGAGACATCGAAATCAAAGTTTTTTCCATCGTCTGCTTCTCAGTTTAATATTTGATACAAACAACTAGCTACAATATTAATTGATAGCTGAGCGATATGTTAATTAAAACAAGTGTCTTCATACACCCTGTTCTATAATACACTCTGGCCAGGAATAGTAATGTCTATTTAATATGTAGGAAAGTTGACTTTTGTGTGGGTGCATTTATTAACTTTGCTGTTTTACATGAGATGTTTTTCATTTTCGGACCCCTTAATTATATTTGTTCCTGAGTTGACAGGTGGAATTTGATTTGTTGGGTGTCGCTGATGTTTCAATACAGTGAAGTAATGAAACGAATCATTTAATATACTCTGACCCTATATCGGTATATTAAATAAGTTCTAATAATCATAACATGTCTTTTAGTTTTTATAGCCCAATTTCAAAGGACCTTGATCTGAGGCGTTTAGCAATGAGCAAAATGTTAATTCTAAATATTTTCTTTTACATATCTAATTTAAAGATGCCTTACCGCATACAAACTGGGTGATTTGATGATATATTTGGACTAAAAACATATTCAAACTAATTAATCTATCAAATATTTGCTTCAAATTTCTCTCAAAACATTGTATTCATGAGGAAATACCCCAAGCTATAAAAAATCTATTAAAAGAAGTCATGTTTGCGTCACGTGACTTGCCTGTCGCGGCACCTAGCAATAGGTGCGAAGCCGGAGGAGAATTTGTTGCATATAAAAGACGATGTTGACTTTAATCAATGTCCATTTTTCATAAATATTGATGATGAAGTCAATTCTTGGATTATCCCCTGCCCATGTCTTTTTTTATCTTGGAAACTATTGTACGTGTAAGTCTCTCACTTTTTCAACATACGCTCACCATCAGACTCATATAATATCAACATATACATCCCTAACGCCAACAGTTCAGACAATCGACGCGTGCATCCTTTGACATCACTCAAGCCGACACCCCTCAATCATCAGGCTTCCAATTAGTGACACCCTCTCATTTTCGTCCATTGGTTTTTTTCAAGGAATACAGTATTTTACTAGTAAGATGGGGTGTCTCTACTTTCCATATATACCTAAATTGTCATACTTTTATTGGAAATAATCACGCAATAAATACTTTTGTGGGAAAATATCTTTAAACAACTACAGAATAAGATTAATTCATATCAGAATACAAATGATGTGTCATTTACATGATTTGATAATATTAAAAAATAAATCATTCATGAACTTTTTGATGAAAGCAGCACTTTTTGTGAAGTGGTAAAATGATACAGAAAGATAAATAAAGATGAAGTATTTATTTTTTGATTATACTTCTTTTAATACTAACATTATTCATATGAAGCGTTCTAAAATTTGACGAGACAAGAACTGTCAAAATCTAAGCCATCATGGCTTCCGTTGTCCAGTGTACCCTTTGCAACATATTTTATTTTCTCATTAATCATTCCGCTGGACATTTCCACATTGAATAGTGGAGTAATAATTACGTAAAATATTTTACTATAAAAACTTAGTAAATACATGTATATCCAACAATTTTTAATTGTCAGCTATCTTTATAGTACATTCAGGCACAAAGTTTCGAAGGGTAAATTAAAAAGTCATAATAATGTTAACAATGTATATTCAATGTAAAACTAGCTAAACACAAAGCATTTTCAAGGAGATTTTGATGCTGTATTTACTATTTTCCATATAGACCCTAAATATTAAATCCAGATGATGTTATGATGGTGCTGCATACAAAAAATCTAAAAGCAGGTCCTTGACTGTTGAAAAATTCTGTCATACATTAGTAACAACTGGGTTTTTTGTTTTTGTTTTATGTGTGATGCTGATAGTTGTCTTTTGTTTTATTTAATTAATCGGCGATTGTTGAGACTGCTAATAAAAGATTAACACCACTTGTTAGGATTATTATTCCTCTTATTATTATTATTATTATTATTTTTCCATTTCAGCATATCTCAGAAACTACTTGTCGGATCGATTCGATGTCTTCAGTTTTACTGGGAAAGAGGGTTTGACTTAAATTTTAAAGCTATTTCCAACGTTCTGCGACAATGCGAAATCACCAAAGTTGTTGTTTTTCGATATTTTGCCGTAATGTTATCAATAATTGTCAGATTGTAATATTTTATATATTTTGACATAGCCAGAGACAAGGCACATAGCTATGGTTCTTTGGATTTTTTATTTTCGACGAATCTTCGGAGATATTAGGCGCCAAATTTTGAAAATTTAAATTTTTACGAAACACTTTTTTATTTATGAATATTTTTATGTGGTATTTTACCAAGGGTTAAAGGGTCATCTGATTTGACAAAAACAGTTGAGGTTGTAATAAACCTTTCCTTTCAACTTACCTGCCGAGTCTAAAACATCAGGGACATTTTTTTTTAGTCCGAAATGACGTGGGACCGAAATGACATTAAATGTAATCTTTTTATTGAGGACCCCATTTCAGCTCAGGTGTTGTGACAATTTTTGTTACTTAACGACTTAACAATGAAAATGTTGAAGAATGAAAACAGAACAAAATCAAAACCCATTCAATTTGACAGTACACCAAAAATGAAAAGGATAGACTGGATTAATTAATTAGTAAATAAGAGGCCATGCTAATACCGAATTGGATCTTCAAAAATCGAGATTGTCACTCAGTAAGTGACAGTCACAGTGACTTCTAGTTCTTACCAAGTCCACCTTTCGGCCTTTGGTGCTAAGTCCCTTTTCTTTCAAAAGAGAGCGTAGTTCAAATACCTTTAAACAAGACAAACAACCAATTCCTCTAGATACCCTTTTCGACATATTGTTTCAATTAATTTAGTGAATATAGTGCTTTTAAAATCATAAAATGTACATACTTCTACTCAAAACAATGAGTCGTGTCTCACTACAAACCGGATGTGAAAATGACCAAGTAGCAACCATATTAGTTTCGTATTTTTGTGTGCAAGGGGAGGCTACCCTTTTAAGGCAAGAGAGCCCCGTAGAACTATTATTTATTGTGTTTATTTTATTATTCGTCTATCCTTTGGCTTTTCTCTCTTAGCATTTCCTGTGTACTTTCTCTTTTGGACCCTTGATTGGATAATAAAGTTGTTTTTTTATTAGTAGGTTCATGCATAGATATCGGGTTCATACATGGGCGGACCTGTGATGAGAGAACACGTGCACCAAGCGCCCGTGCTGACAGTACAGATTGTAACAGTTCATTGACTTTTTGGCCCTCTCACTTTCGTGCACTTGCAAGACCAGACTAGACCTGAAACCGTGAAATTTTGTTTGGAAATAACTGATTTACAATAAACAACCATTTTTCGATAAATTCAAATCTATCTTAAAAATATGAAGCTCCCGGGTGAGATTAGCTGACACTCAGTGACAGCAAAGGCTCAGAAAAATCTTTGTTTATAAATTCATTCGGGATGCATTATGGGAAGTAAACCTCGATTGATTGGGCAGCCATTTTGACCTGCATTCGGTTGTGGTGGAGAAGTGTCCGTAATATACATTTTAACACTTCATACTCAAAATCGATATTAACAGGTGCCCGGTAATTGCAGGCATCATAATGATTATCTTTTAAAAACCTTGCAGTCAGAGGTAAGAGTCTGTTAAATTCAATATAAAGCGCATCGATTTGCATGAATATTGACTAGCCTAGCGCTTGCTTTTTTTCTCTGCTGACGTGAAAAAAAAATATCAACAAAATTTCTTTGTTCTGGTGGTATTTAATAAAGTGCGGTAATATTCTATATCTTTCTTTTTAATAGACAAAAATTGATGAAATATGGACGAACAAGATACTGCATCGAATTCTGGAATTTTGGATGCCCAAACGGTTCAGATAATGGTAAAAAATCTTCCCGCAGAGGCTTTCCACAACATTGTGGAAACCACAACAATCCAATGTGGGCCGCCGCCTCTGGGTTTAAGTCGGAGTATGTCGGTTCCAGAAGTGGTGGGGACATCAGATCAAACCCAAATTAATCTTATAGCTAGTGGAACCGATGGGCCTTCTACATCATACGTATCAGTCACACAAAATGCAGGTAAGCAACAATATCATTATCAGTTGTCACTGTCAGTGCGTGTGTATTTCCTTGATGACGTCATCCAGAAGAGTTCATTGACATTAACGTGAACAATGTGCCATTCATTGTTATGTCATGAATGATAAGATTACATGGTGGCTAATAAAAAATATTCATATTATATTTAAAGAGGCATTATCACTCACCCCAAGAAAATAAATGTCACACTCAGTGACTCACAATAACCTGAAATTGATTTACTCTTTCCGACTATACACAAACTTGTCAGATTACGGTAATGGATTTTTTAAAATTTATGAAAATTTGTGAGCATTTACAGAATCAGATCAACAATTTTTGTTGCCTTACCCAAGGTTAGCTAGATTTTTACTTTAATTGCAACTCTTGATTTTCTTAGTTTAATTACTCAAAACTACCTGTATTTTGCTTAAAACAGCACGTTTTTATGGTTTTTCTTATCTTTTTTTTGTATAGAACTAAGATAATTATTCCCGGAACTTAACTCTTTCTTTTTTAATAGTTCTGAAAAATAAGTAGTAAATGAAAGATGAAAGTCGTAGTGATTATTATGCATTTTTTATATCAATTAATGTTCCAATAAAAATCATATAAAGAAACCTCTCAGTAATGATATTGTTAATGTTATTAATGGTAATTATTTTGTATCTTTATTTTAATATTATTTCTTACATTTTTTCTTCTTCAAATAACAAGATAATTTGTATACAATAGTTATTAATATCATTTATGACTACTTACAGCAAATGATATTGAATAAGACGTGTATCATTTTAATTAAAATACATTTTTTTTATTTTTTATTTTATAAATGGCAGTTTTAAGAAAATATATGTTGTTTTGGGCAAATCTATGGACCTAGTTATTTGACACATTCTGTCTGAAGACTAAGAAAAATTTGTATAAATACATAGGTTGTAAATTGAAAAGTAAAATAAATGGCTCTGCAAATTTGTCTCAAATTTTTAATACATATTAATTTAACAATGTAAGTACAGTAAAACTCGCATAAGTCGGATTCGTACAAGTCGGATCTACTCTCAACTCTAATAAAATCATTTGGACCCTTTGATCCCGCATGTTTTTCTTATTAAATTTCTGTGCGTAAGTCAGATTTCCTAAGTCAGATCTTTGCTCAACTCGGATTAAAATGTTCAGTCCATTTGATCTAATTCAGGCTTTTTTCCTTCTCCCAAGTGAACGGCAGTATGTTCAGAATTTGACTAAGTCAGTTTTGTCCCGATAGTCAAAAATGCGTTGAGGTATTCCATGCACAGAGCCCCAAAATAATTTCCCCCATGATTTTGACTCAAATCAGCTTATTTGACGCAACACCAAAACGGAAGTTGTCTACTCACATATACGAACAAAAGCTTGAAATGTGCCTTTGAATTGAATCAGTTATTATCTGGCTCTTGTAGTTTATTTCTAATCGAGCTAAGATTGAATTTCGGTCTTCGGCTAACTCGGATCTTCACTTAAATCGGATAAAATTGGTCAGTCCACTTACATGTAGATCTGACTTTTGCAAAGTTTACTGTATAATTAAATCATGTTACATATAAATTCAACATTATTTTTTTTACCAACTTTTGGAGAACTCTAATGTGATGAAAAGGTTATTATTGATTAATACATGTAGTAAATTATAATTGAGATTTACTTCCGTCTCTTAAAAGTTTTTTGATAGAAATTATATAAATAATCTGTTGTTAAAACACTATTTTTGGTCCAGGTCTATATGTTTATCCGCCCAAACTTCAGCTGATTTGAATATGTACGGCTCATCTGCTTAAGTGTACATTGTCATTGTACATTTTTTTGGGGTCACAGTGGCTAAGTGGGTAAAGGCGCTGGCTTGCTAGCCTGGAGGTTGGTTGAGAAAGTTCATCCAGATTTTCCGGTGTTGTTCCCCCTTGTCAGTGATGCAGGACGGAGGGCCTGACAAGGACAGCTGTCTAGTTGTTGGGATGGGACGAAAAACTGAGGTCCTGCGTACACAGTGGCAAGCAGGTGGCTTGACAGTTGTAATTCGATATAAGAGTAGGTCGTAGTAATGCTTTCCGGGCAAAATCTCCCTCATAGCACACTGTATGGCGCATGCCCGTCTTTATTAGCCCAATTCAGAGTAGAACTGTAGCCCTATTTCATTTCTGTACATATGTTTACATGTAATATAGAAAATCAAAACCATAATCTTAAAATTTTAACTTTGTGCTACATGTAGATGCATAGAATTTGAAAATATAAAAAGGAAATGAAACACTTACTGGTACATGTACACATGACTAGAGGAATTAAGTCTGGCCACTGCCTATTTTCTATTCTTTTCATGTACTTGTTTAATTTGTGAAAACAATATTTAAATCTTCTTTCCATATACATGTACACTGTATATGTATGTCTCATAAAAATGTGCTCTACAACAAAAAGAGAAATGTATGTGCATGTACATGTACCAATCTAGTTTTCTTAAAGCCATTGAAGTCACTTGAGGAATTTGTAATCCTTTGCAAACTACAAAGTGAAAGTTGAATCTCTAAATGGAATAGGCTACAGCAAGGTGTTAATGGTTCAATTCTGTTTTACAAAGGTAGATGGATTTAAAATTTAAAAAAATGATATAAACAATTTAAGAATGCTGTTCAAATACGCTTTGAACCTGCTGTGAATGATTCATGTACATTCTGGGTGTATTAGCTGAATGCAGCTCGAATGTAGTTGGAACTCAGTGGGAATATTTAGAATGCACAATGCAGTCAGAACTCAGAGTATTTAGAATGCAGTTCGATTTCTGCCGAAATACTGCCACAAGCCACAAGTCTCGTTGGAGGGCACATGTACCTCAAATGCTGTATGAATTCACCTTGAATGCAGACAGAACACTGCTGAAATGCTAACCAAATAAGGTTCAAACGTCCAAGAATTCAAACAAAGCAGCTGAAATACTTAGAATGTACAGTAGGCCTACTTCAAATGTACCTATACTCAGAATGTACATGTAACACAAATTGATTCTTGTATCAATCGTGATGCATTCAAAGTGCATTCTGGCTCGAGACGAATTCAGGACATTCTGCTAGGACTTAATGTAGCTTTCTGTTTCGTTTCTCCCTCGAACATGATCAAAATGTTTTGAATACTGTTGGAATGCCATAAGAATAATAAAAATACAGCAGAGTGCATTTAGAATACACATAGAATGCTGTTCGATATTTCTCCACTTCAAATGCACCTCAAAAGTTTTGAGCATGAGCAAAACATTCCGGCTGGCCACAAGAATTGGTCAGTATATTTGGAATGCACCCAGAATCCAGTCAGAATTTGTAGGGTGCTCTTCGAATATCCAGAAATATACAAATAATTTTCATTCAGACGGCATTCCGCCTCTAGTGTGACTAGGGTTTTGAATAGTCAATGTACATGTACAATTACTGTACAAACTATTGTGACAGACAGCATACATGTATAAGATTTTATAGTTGCAAACTTTCTTGTATTTTTAATGAATCATAAGGATGAACAATATCAAAATTCTGACTACATGTATGATGATGACAATGATTTTTAAAATGTCACTGTGGTAATAAATTTGGGTGTTTCTAGACAGTGGGTAATAAAATATAACATCAGGTTCACATGTATGATTAATAAAGACCATGTTCGTGGACCTGGAAAAGAAAAATATTTAATCTAACATTGACCATCAGTCTGTTTTTTAAATATTAAAACTTATAACAGTTGAAATGTTATTTTTATCATACTGAATAAGATTATCATTCATAAAGGTTTTTGTATTGTGGTTTTATTGTCTGAAGACCACATGTTTACTCTAAGGGTTCAAGTTCAGGTCAGTGAATTGTGTTGGTAAGTCAATGAAGAGAATGATAACGGCTGTGATAGTATTGGAAGTACTCGTATAATATTATGTATGAATGATAACGCTTGGCTAGTTTGTTGTAGGAAAGGACTTACCGTGTCTGCGTTAAATAAAATAGGAGGAAAGTTATATTGTTTGGTTTTGAATGTTATTAATTTAATGATACATATTTAATTTATCATATGTTAGCTTACGGTACATTATTAAAGTTGCTGATCCAAATTTGTATTTTCCGGACAATTTCTAATTTTTCACAGAACATTAGTCCACTCTAAAAATCGATTCTTTGATATTTAATTAAGAAAACAAAATCCAAATATCAATTGATGGTTACTCAGTAGATAATCTCCCAACTTGAATTCAATCAAGTTAAAGAGAAGACCATCAAACAATTTTGTTTGACTATATTGTGTGGATTCCTAATGTTGATAAATTTTTAATTCATCAGTTCATCATATCTTGGTAAATACTGAATGGAATTGAACCATTATTTTTGAACTGATCGATGCCAAACATAAAGTTGTTTGATAATTAGGTTAATTGATATAAGGTTATTTAGAATATATGTTATTGAGAATCAGTTACATTTTATTTAGTTGATTAGAGTGATATTGTACCTTTACTTTAAGGGTGTAATGTGTTGAAAATTAGTTCTTCATATCATATTCATTTTTACAGTTCTAATATTTGGCCGCTCCCCCAATGATAACATTGTATTGAGAGAGATGGGGAATGGGGTTTGACATCCACTCAACAGTAACTATATGTAGGTCTATTCTCATACTCTAACTGCGTGGGGGGTTGGATGGCTGATGGTTAGCGTGCGCGCGCTGTATCATAAAGTCTGTCATTGAGTCGACTGGCGTGGTTTCGAATCCCCGGTTGTACGTGACAAGGAGTAGGGTCACCTGTCCAACCTCGTGGGTTTTCTCCGGGTCCTCTGGTTTCCTCCCACTGCTAAAGACCCCTACGCGCAAGCGAATTATTGAAATAAAATTAAACCATATGTTAGTCCCGCAATGTCATTACGCCTTAAAAAAGAGTTCCAAATTGGACCAAATATGTTTACATAATGTTACATCATAACTCATGATTTTATTATGCCCAATTAACCAGTGCATAGAAGAATATTGCAGAAAAACTTATTGCGTGACAAACGAGGTTATCAACACGGATACAATGTAAACTATACTGTTTGGAGACGAACAAGATTATCACCGTTTTTAATAGCTTAAATCACTGTCCAAAGTTTTAGGGAAGACCCCAGATTAAACGAAGGGTTGTCATGTTGCTGTACTTGGGATAGATTTGATTGAACGGGAAGAAAAGACACAATCCCATAAAAAGCTCAAGTATCAGAAGCCAATCCAGCAATGGCCAGAGAGGGATTTCTTGGGCCATTGCTTCAGGAATATGGTCTATTCTAGCACATACCATATTTTCATTTCAATGATTCACACAGAAGTTTGGAGTGGGTGGGGGAAGCCAGAGTACCTGGCAAAAAAAACATTAGGTTAGGTACAAGTACATGTGTAGATCACCCAAATTTTGTAAAATACTAACCAGACACCGAACCTGTAAAAAACTTTCACACATACATATGCATGTAATTACCATGTAAGACCACTACCTCACCCACCCCCTCTTGTTATGTACATGTAAGTATTTTTTTACATAATAAGTTGTCCTTCATTGTTCATCCATTATAACCTGTATTTAAACTACATACATTATTTTTTATTAAAATCAATATAGCCACTACCCGGTATAATAAATTATTAATGTTGTATTAACTGACTGTTTTAGAACCTCTCAAGTCAATCAAATGTCAATTTATACAAAGGAATTTTTCGGTCTGTTCTTGATTGTCTTAATAATATTGATTTTACTCTATTTCAAACAGAAATTATTTCCATAAATAAAGTCATTGTGAATTATAATATATGATTCATCATTGTCATGAAAGAAAAAAAATCATGATTTTTCGATAAATCAAATACTAAATACCAATACATTTCAATAAGCAAAAATGTTTTCAAGGAATTTAATGAAAGCTCAAGAAATATCTTCCGCACTTACATGTAAAGTAGCAATATTGTTAATTTATAACATGAATTAAAGATACATTCCTGCGTACAAACTGGGTGATTTGATGATACATGTACATGTATATTTGGACTAAAAACATATTCAAACTAATTAAACAGAATATTTTGCTTCATATCCTTCTCAAAACATTGTATTTGTCAGGGAATACCCCTGCTATAAAAATCATCAAAAGAGGTCATGTTTGTGTCATGTGACTTACTTTGTCACTACCTAGCAATGGTGCGAAGCCGGAGGAGAGGTCATTACAAGGCGATGTTGTCTTTAATCGCTGACTACATGTATTTATTACAAATATCGAAGCCCAGTAAATTCTCGTATTATCCACTGCCCAAGTTTTTTTCTGTGGTTTTTATCTCAGAAACTGTTGCACCATCAATTTTATCAACATATACATCAAGCGCTCACTAGCACTGGGAGATTTGGCAATCTTCGCGTGCTGCCTTTGACGTTACTCGAGCAGACATCACTAATCGTCAGGTGTTTTTCATGGAATCCAGTATTTTTCTAGTAAGATTGCATGTTTCTACTTTCCAATACATGTACACTGTATACCAATATTACCATACTTTTGTTGGAAAAAAAACCCACCTGATAAATACTTTTCTTGGAAAGTATCTTTAAAGAAGCAATATTGTTAAAACATACTACATGTACCTGTATATTATGGTCATCTTCAAACTTATTAAACCTTATAAACCACCACATTTCTCAAGTAAAACATTTGAAAACTTTAATTCTTAATTGGTAGGCTACCAAAATAAATGTTGTTTTCTGTGGTACTATGGAAGGCTGTTGCAGCCATTTTATAATCTTGACTTCTCACAGCGAGAAGGCAATGATTTTCAAATGCAAGAAGTCAAGAAATCATGGATGGAGTGAGAAGGTAAGATTGCATAAAGGCTGCAAGTGTTTCCATGGTTTACAGTAAGCAACATTATACAAATAAACAATGGAAATTATTAAAGAAGAATCCATGTACATGTACCAGAGAGTTAAAATTTCTAAATTAATATTTAGAAACAGTTAGTATGATATTAAGCTGATTTATGATGACAAAATATTCTGGCTTGCATAAACTTATTACCTCTTTAAAATCTACTATATATATATACATGGTCACCTGCCAACTTACCACGTTTCTAAAATACAACATTTAGAAAATCTTAATTCTTAAAGGGGCGTTCTGTAAGATTTTAGATAAAGAGTTGGCCGTTCTCACTTTACTTTTTTAATAACAGATAATACAAAAGGAATATATTGAAAATTTCATTCAAATTACTTTATTTTGAGCAAAGTTATCAATGGTTGTAGTTTTGATAATACATGTACCGGTACATGTATGTGTGCATTGATCGTAACCACTGTACTGGTCATTCGAGTCTTAGCCTCGCTTCCCTATTTTATTTTTAAATTAAATCATTAAATGGCTGAACCGTTCTAATCTACTTAAAATCGGAGGCATCAGATGGCATCGAGAGGTGATTATCATCTTGTCATCTTGAAAATTTCATTCAAATTACTTTATTTTGAGCAAAGTTATCAATGGTTGTAGTTTTGATAATACATGTACCGGTACATGTATGTGTGCATTGATCGTAACCACTGTACTGGTCATTCGAGTCTTAGCCTCGCTTCCCTATTTTATTTTTTAATTAAATCATTAAATGGCTGAACCGTTCTAATCTACTTAAAATCGGAGGCATCCGATGGCATCGAGAGGTGATTATCATCTTGTCATCTTGATTAATGTCTAATTAATAAGTTATGTAATTTTAAGGTCCAAAGAAAGACCTGCAATAGGCAGAATTAGCTCTATAATACCTGTTTAAATTGGTAGGCTAGCAAAATAATGTTTCTTTACAATAAGTGACACAGGGCATTATTTGAGCTTAAATGCCTTAAACTGTTAGAATTGCTCAATTAATAAGATATACATATTCAAGGTTTAGAGTATGATTAAAGGCTTACCAATAGATTAGACTAATTACTGCGTTAAGTTGGTCAGTGCATGGATTTTCAAAATAAGACCACATTTACAGTTATTTTGATACCTGTATATTATAAAATTGAGTGAAAATACCTCTGTAAAATACATACCGGTACATGCATTTAAATCACATTATGTACGGTACATAAAGAAACATAAAAAGAGTCAGTACCTGTAGGCCTGCATGTAAATCGGCCTTTGAACAGTACAATGTAACCATTATCCTCTTTTCAATGATCAGTTTACCCGTATACATGTATAAAATGTCTCTGAATATTACAAGATGTAGGCCTATCTCCATTATTATAGTGTAGTCTCCAAAATTAAGTTTAAAACATTATCAGATTGTAATAATAATAATAATAATCTATTTATAAAGCACTGAATATCCAACAAACTGGTTGCTCAAGAGCAAGATACATGTAATTCAAATTGACTATAAATAATCTATAGCGTTCTACACTCAATAGATCTATGTAGTATTGAACAACGATTTCAGTAAATCATTTAATCACAATGTCAATGTTTAAATTTTATATATACTTGGAGCACCATTCAATAAAATTGTATCTTGTGGAATTTTATATCCTATTGCAATAAAGAAAATTGCAAATATTGTCTAGCCCTACAAATATAACTCATTTCAAAATTCTTAAAAATAATGTCTGTACTTAAAGAGTAAATTGTGGTACCGGTAAACATACTGCTACTACAAACAGTAAGAAAAGGCTCATGTTTGGTGTGGGGTTTATTTTTTAGAATAAACCACAATTCATAGCGTGGAAGAAAAGGGCCAAACAGCTAAGAAAAAACATACATGTACTGTACATTACCTGTAAAAAATGTTATATTACATGTACATGTATGTGTGACCTACCTCAACGATTACATCATTTGACTTCTTATCGAAGATGAAAGACATGTGGAAACCAGCTGTACAGTAGGCCTATAGCTTTTATAGCGAGCTGCATGTACATGTACATAAGTTTTACATATGATTGTCTATTTTCAGTACATGTACATGTATAATGTGTCAGACTTTCAAAGATGGTGAGTTTTGGTATATAGTTCAACAGTATGATACTTCCTCTGTTCTCAGTTATCTATAATTTGTTATCTTGCTGTTACAGATGAGACCAGTAAGATAGCTGCAGCTGATAGCAACACTTCTAAACAAAGTTATGTCCCTTGTAAAGTATGCGGTGACAGAGCATCAGGCTATCACTATGGTGTAACATCTTGTGAGGGTTGCAAGGTAAGATTAGAAAATATATTATATGTAATTGGTTAAGAACAATAGATGACAATAAGTTATTTGAGATCATTTTAAAAGCGTATCCCTATTTTGTATATCAACTTGAAACAGGCCTTACAATAAAAAAATGGTGGAGGGATGCTTGTGAAGGATTACTTTCCCCATGATTTTAGTTAAATGCAAGTAAGCAAGCATGACAAAATATACAGTTTGTATACTAGTCATTGATTTATAACTTGTCTGTGGTGGCTCTCCCTAACAATGATTTTGGAGCCTCTTTAGGGTGCCTGATTCCTCTGAAAGTGGTGATGTTCTGGAGGCTAAAGTGTTTATGTTCTTGAGACAAAATAATTATCTGATTTTCAACAATATCAGATAACTCAAACATGTAAAGTTATTTTATTACCACTACCAGTACATGTTTTGCCTTTCTGATAATTAATTCATGGGTTGTTGTCCTTGATTAATTTTTTTAGTGTCTGTTACTGTTACCTGCAGAAAAATAAAAACGGAACAACCTTTATCGAATGCTTGGCCACTTTAGCTGCTGTGGGTGTATGTTTCATAACTTTGCCACCGGTCTGATTATTTTCAATTTGACATTCTTATAGGGATTTTTCCGTCGAAGTATACAGAAACAGATCGAGTATAGATGTTTACGAGATGGGAAATGTATGGTTATACGGTTAAACAGAAATCGATGTCAGTACTGTCGTTTTAAGAAATGTTTAGCAGTTGGAATGTCTCGAGATTGTAAGTTTCTATTCCTTTTAATATAAAAAGACGATCTAACACATAAGGCTATATTATTATTAATCTGTCGACAAATTCTTCCTTGGCTTGTTCTTGACAAGGAGTCACCTGCATAACCTTGTCTTGTGGGTTTTGCCCCGGGTACTCCAATCTCTCTCCCTCTCTCTCTCTCTGTCTCTCTCTCTCTTCTAAAGACTACAAAATTTAACTAAAGGACTAAACCAAATTTTAACCCAAAATAAAAGTCTGTACTAGAACCTTTCAATTTAAGTTCTATTTATAACTTATTTAAAGCTGTGAGGTATGGAAGAGTACCAAAAAGATCGAAGAGTCAAGACCATGATCAGCGGGTGAGCTCTACAGACTCCATTTCTACACAAGAACAGTCAGCTCTCGAAAACAAACAGTTGGCAATATATGATGTCATTCTCAGCATATCTCAGGCACATCATGCTCATTGTGCTGTCACAGAAGACAAAATGAAAAACTTTAACAGAAAGAATTCAACATTGGTAAGTTAACCAAATATTAATTTTATTTCATTGCCGAAGCCAAATGTCTTTATAAACTCAGTCATATTCTTTTTGTTGCTATCCTTCGTACAGCCAATGAAATACTGTCACTTGGAACAATTCAATGTCTCAATTAGAAATTTGTCTTTCAATCAATTTGCATTATGATGTCATCAGGTAAATCATGTTTTTTTATGTGTTAAAATTACAAAAAAAAAAGCTTTTTTCGAACACGCTTCCACGACTCCTTTCAATTAGTATTAATTAGTTGTCTTACAGTATTTGTTACTTGAATTTAAGAAACTTGAAATATCATGGTTGTAAAGTATAGTCAAGCGTGCTTAGTATAACACTGACGGAAATAGAGCCAGGCTCTTCCTTCCCGAACTCTTTATCGCTTGTAAACACTTAAGCTCCTTTCATCATCTAAACACAGTGAGGTTACATGCAAGCCTTCACTATAAGGCACCTGACATAGGCATTGTCAGAAACAAATTTTCACACAATGTATATATTATTAAAAAAAAAAAACCATTGTGTAATAATTTGTGTCTGAACTTCTTTGAGTGGCATTTAGTAATTGAATAGTACCACACTAAAAACTTTTTATGTCTAACAAATGAAATAAAATAAATGGGGTTTAACGTCTTAATGTTCTGCTTTGACTGGGCTAATAAAGACGAGCATACACCATACAGTGTGCTATGAGGGAAATTTTTAACCCAGACAGCGGTGCAACAGCCTAACCTTATATCGAATTCCAACTGCCAAAGGATCTTTTACATGCACACCAATGTGTACAACAGCCTAACCAACTGCCAATGGTTCTTTTACATGCATGCCAATGTGTTCATGGGACCTCGGTTTTTCGTTCCATCCGAAAGACTAAACAGCTGTCCTTGTTAGGCCCTCTGTCCTGCACAACTAATAAAGAGCAACACCGGGAGCGAACCCGTGACCTCCAGACTAGCGAACCATTGTCATATGTGACCGGTGCCTAATTATTAAACATCTTTCAACTCCATTCGTTAATGGATGATAATTATTTTGCGTATTTGTAAAAAAATTGACTGAAGTTACATGCATGCTTCATAGAGACTGATCAGCAGCATTCAAATTATTACTACAAAATCTGTGCTGAAGAAAAAGCGAACGGATACACAACAGTCAGAAATATATATATAGATTTATTTATTGTTTTTGAATCAAGAAATTTAACAATGTACTGGTATATATTACTGGAGCCATGTTGTCTCAGTGAGTAAGATGTTGGCTCGCTAACCTGGAGTTCACATGTTCGATCCCTATGATGACGAGAAAATTTTTCAGGTTTTTCCCAGCGTGTTTTCACCTTGTCAGTGGTGCAGGATGGAGGGCCTGCAAAAGGACAACATATACATGTAGTTCAAAGGGGACAATAAAAACCCCTTGACAGTTAGAATTTGATATTAGAATAGGCCTCATAGCACACTATGGCATTTGCCTGTCTTCATTAGCCCAGTCAATTCAGAAGAGTAGGACGTTAAATCCCATTTCATTTCATTTCATTTCATGTTGGTGTATATTACAGGTTGAGAAGATAGAACTACCTGAAGGAACAACCCACTTTACTGATGAACAAATGGAATGTCAGAGATTATCAATGTGGAGTCAGCTAGCGAAATTAATTACACCTTCAATTCATAGTGTTGTGGAATTTGCTAAAAGAGTACCAGGTTTGTTTTAACAATATACACTTACTCTTTCAAAATATCCCTCACAAAAGTATGAACTTCAGAGAATGTAACACATGTCAAAACAAGGAATTAGATTCGTCGAAGTCATACATAATTTAGCAGAGTAAATTGGCAGATATGCAAAACGTCTTGG
The DNA here is from genome assembly GCF_932274485.2 of Patella vulgata. Taxonomy (NCBI): domain Eukaryota; kingdom Metazoa; phylum Mollusca; class Gastropoda; family Patellidae; genus Patella; species Patella vulgata. The sequence goes on along the minus strand of NC_065884.2, from coordinate 59,280,018 downwards.
TCTAATTAGACAAATATTACATTTTTTATATTTAGGGTTGTTTTGAACATTAAATAGATTGTATTCATATTCATAAAAGTACCTAGTGAAGAACAAAAATTAATAAACCTTTTAGTAATCCTGTTAATGTATTTTTTTTTTTTCTCCATTCCAGGTTTCTCTGAATTAACTCAGGATGATCAGTTGATATTAATTAAAGCAGGATTCTTTGAGGTTTGGTTGACAAGGATGGGGAGGATGTTTAACAGGGGAGAGAACCTAGTCACATTTGAAGATGGTAGTATGATACATAGGGATGAATTGGCTGTTGTTTTCTCAGTAAGTTATACAACTAATTTGTTTTTATGTGTATGTTTATATGTATATTGCCGATTTACCCAATACTACCTAAATACTACAGAACACCACCACATACTACCCCATTGTGAAAACTAAGAGTAGTTAAATTATACCCCAAAAAATGAGTCAAGTCATGATGGAATTGGCTATATTTATGGTAAACTGGAAAAGTCTATTTATAGTATCAGTACCCAGTAGCTCAAGGATCTGAAAGACTAGCCAGATATCTTCTAACCCAATACTACAAAATACAACCACATACTACCTTATTTGTATCCAAAACTGACAGAATTTTTCAATTACTTCAATGAGAGTATCCTTGTCGAAGCGTCGCTTAGTATTAAACTCAGTAGGGGATCACGTGGCTAAGTGGGTAAGACGCTGGCTCGCTAGCCCGGAGGTCGGGTGTTCCAACCCTGCATTGGTCGAGAAAGTTCATCACGATTTTCCGGCATGGTTTCCCCTTGTCTGTGATGCAGGACGGAGGGCCTGACAAGGACAGCCGTCTAGTCGTTCGGATGGGACGGAAAACCGAGGTCCCGTGTTCACATTGGCGTACACGTAAAAGATCCCTTGGCAGTTGGAATTTGATACAAGAGTAGACGGTAGTGCCGCTGCCCGGGCAAAATTTCCCTCATAGCACACTGTATGGCGTATGCCCGTCTTCATTGGCCCAGGTTAGGATCAGAACAGTAGGATGTTAAACCCCATTTCATTTCATTTCATTTCAATTTTCATTTCATTTCATTTCAATTTTCATTTCATTTCATTTCAATTTTCATTTCATTTCAATTTTCATTTCATTAAACTCAGTAATTGTGTATCCATAAAAATTGTACCTTGTGTTAATATGTTCAATTACTAAATGCCAATCAAAGAAGATACTTCAATGAGTTAATTCCTATAAAAGGTGCAGCAAACATTTGAGATGTCTGTTTGTAGTATCGATGATACATGGAATGGTTAAACATTGAATAAATAGTTTTGATAGTATCGGTTTATATGTGTAAGGGAGATACATGTAACTGGAATAACAAAACATTGACTATCACATTTGCCGTACGTTTTGCAAGTTTTCCACAAATTAACTCAATTTTTTTAATATAATTGGAGTATTCTGTTAGTTTTTCATGATAATGTGGTAGTATTTGGTAATATTGGCCATTGGGTACTGGGTAGTATTGAGCAAATCGTCCTGCTAGTAGCAAGTGGATGTTTTAAGATATAAGATTTATTTTATTCTTGTATATTTAAAGAGTAGAATTTGCCATGGTTACCCTTCACCCAAAATTTAAAATTAACTCCGGTTCTAACACAGATATTGAAATAGAAATGTTTTTATTTTGCAGCCAGCATTTGTGAGTTCATTATTTGATGTAGCAGCTAGTTTTAATCATTTAAATCTCAACGATACAGAAGTTGGTTTATTTACTGGCATAGTACTTGCCACAGCAGGTTAGTTTATTCATCGATCTCGGAACATGAATCTGTTTTGAATTTTACCTATAATTACCCAATTTGCAATCATTTTATCAAAGATGAAAGCCACTGATTTGTCATTTACATTTTTTGGACAATATCTAATTTTTCACGACTTCATCCATCCTAAAATATTCTTTGTAAATATTAAATGAAATTGAAATATTTGTCGGATATACCTTTTAGAGATTCAACTTTTACAATAATGTAGTTTTCAAGGGATTCAAAGTCCATCACATATGACAATCAGCTGTTTAAAATATACTGTTTTAAAAGAGTGCAAATAAAAATTTGAAATTGCACTGATGGCCAGATAATTTCTTTTACTGTTTTGAATATGAATTCTTCCTCCTCTTACAGATCGATCAGGTTTGTCAGATTCTAAAGCCGTGGAAAAAATACAAGATAAATTGATTGAAGCATTAAAATTACAAGTCAGTCGGAACCATTCAACAGAAGAGAGCTTGTTTGCTTCAATCATAATGAAATTCCCCGAATTACGAACTCTCGGCCATCAGCATAATGAACTATTAAAGTGGTATCGAATACAATGGAGTCGCGTGACACTACCTCCTCTTTTCGCAGAAATTTACGACATCCCAAAACATGATGACATTACACATGTTGTTCCAACCTAGTCAGGGTAATGAGAAGTTTTAGATTGTATTTTATTTTTTATTCCAAAATGCTGCCAACATTAAAAAGATAATGAAGTAGGTCAGTAGTGATTGTAAATTTGGAGTTATTGAATCAAATAGTCCAAGTGCAATGAATTACATGTTGTATCTAAAATATGGGTTGGGACTGCATTCAAAATGTAAAATTGAAGTATGCTTTTGGTCTTTAATTAGGGGAGAAGCTCAGAATACCCAAATCATTCATCATGCAAGCAGCAGTTTGGTGAAAAATGAGGTATCTTGGAATTTCCTTGAAATGATTTATGGTTTAGCATGCAAGTAGTTAGGTGGGATTCAATTTTCCTTGAAATGTGTTATACTTCATCAGCCAGAATGTTTGTAAAGGATGAGCTGTTTTAAGTATCAGTGCAAATGTTGACTGAAAAGGAATGAATAGATTGTAGTGCAAATGTTCACTGAAAAGAATCAGCTGTGCAGTGAAAATGTTAACTGAAAAGGAATAGCTGCTAGATTGCAGTGAAAATGTTAACTGAAAAGGAATAGCTGCTAGATTGCAGTGCAAATATAGACTAAAAAGAAATAGCTGTTCAGATTGCAGTGCAAATGTGGACTGAATAGGAACAGCTGTTTAGGGTTGCAGAACAAATGTGGACTGAATAGGAACAGCTGTTTAGGGTTGCAGAACAAATGTGGACTGAAAAGGAACAGCTGTTTAGGATTGCAGTGCAAATGTTGATTGAAAAAAGAACAGAGACATTAATTGCTATTAAACAACAAGCATCTTTGTAAGAATTAAAACTTGATAAGCTCAAGTTTAAACTGCCCAGCCATCTTATTTGGTGCAGAATGAGTAGAGTGAATATAGTATGAAACAGTGATTAAATAATGCATTTGAACTGACTGACCTCCACTGCCAAATTAAATTCATCATCTTATCCATCAACAAATTGACAATTATATGTAGTGCTCAGGGATAGATCTGACTTTTTTTATTTTGAAATTCTGATCTTGTCAAATTCTTCATGTTGTTCTTGATGTTGGTATCGTAGTTTAAGCGTCCGCAAAAATGCTTCTGTAGTGAACTGTAAAATCCTGATATATCAAAGACTTTGTTTTAAAAAGTGCATTTGTTTTTTACATTTATTTCCAATATTTTTATGAAAGATTTGCATTTATATTTACATATACCATGTATATGTATTTTCATTTGATAGTCATTTATATTGAATATAACAAAAGTCGTAGGAAATGACTTGCTGATTTACTTTTAGCGATCGCATAGTGCTTCATTGACGATTTATAAAGTCCATAGAATTTTGTTGTTAAGAATATTTTTTAAGATATATCTGGCAAGGCCAGGAAAAATAAACAAATGGCTACATAATAGAGGAAGAGAAACATGAGGTATTTTTAATAAAATGTTACGTCATTTCAAAAACCTTGGATTTTTCAAATTTAACAAATGATTACATTAAATGTGACATTTTGCTTGTCATTTCAACACACATTTAAAGCTGGACCTCAAGTGAGTACATGCTTAATCCTGATAATAAAGATATCGTTTGTAGATTTACTAATGGATGTGTAATTATTACTGTATGAAAATATTTTCACTGTGTTGTATGTCTTCCTGCCTTTTGATATTTAAAAAATAGAAATAGACCATTATTAAACAGTCTACGTTGCTAATTAAACTTTTGTACATGTAACTGGATCATGTTGTTAGTTACAGATTACATGTATCTGACACTTTTACATGCTAGCTATGTCATCACATTTCAAATCTGATACATATTGTAACATAGTATCATATACGAAATGTGATAATATGTGTATTACATTTTACACTAATTTGAAATATGATGACTTAAGTAGCATTGTAAGAGATCATTATTGTTTTCTGGGAACTTCACTAGTAATATATTGAAATCCTATAAAGGGGGGTGGGGGCGGCTTATGTTGACCTTGCAACTTTAAGCAACTGGCGTTTCAGCAACTGAAAGAGACTGAAAAAGGTTGATCTGAACGCTTCTTACAACTTGAAGCAACTAGTTGCAGTCAGTTGCACATGTTTAACTTTCTGCAACTCATGGCAACTAGTTGCAGCGACATGAACGTTCTTACAACTGTCATCAACTAGTTTCCATGGGAATAACATCACATGATAAGAGACTTGTGTCATGTGACTTTATAAATAAGCAAAATGGAAGCGAACGAGGATGCCCACTTTTCAAATGTTGATGATGTGGACGATAATATATTAATAGAATTGTGGCAAGACTGACCATGCCTTTGGGGTACTTCTAAGGTATTTGCCATTTTGTTGATCACATGATGAATAAATTATGTCACATGTTAGTGTAATCACTATCAGTTCCGAGTCAACATAAGCACTTCGAATTCAGTTGCTCTCAGTTGCTGATATGATTGACATAAGAACAATGCAACTATCTTGTTTTGAATTGCAATGGTGACATAAGCCTGCCTTTAGATTGAAGGATATTCTTGCCTTTTATTTTCTTACAGACATCAAAACAAGCTGGCTATTCAGTACCTCTTCCAAATTCTTTTAAAGAAGTAAAACCTACTGTTCTTTATTTATTTATATAGGCCTTTAATGAAGTAAATTTAAGGTAGCATTTAAATTGTTTAGTTATAATGTGTACAATAATTGAGCGTCACTTCTTAATTTTAAAAAAACAATTCTTAAGTATAGTTATATATAGGCCGCATTTGTGTTATAAAACAAAACAGGTGTCTCCAATTTTTTAGAGATAAATATTAGTTTTCCATAGGTATATGTTTTAGGCTTTATCATTATGTGACTCGTGGTAGCAAAATGAGTCGGATGTCTGATACGATATGAACAAAAATAGTCTAATATATATTTTTAATGATATAATACTAAAGGTAAAATTTTTGATTTGACAAATAAAGTAAACTAAATTTGGTTTTAGATTTTTATCCTTTTTCAACATTTTCTTTCATGATTTTAACCAGTTTTAACATTTATTATCATAAACAATGACTTGTGACTTCCCGACTCATTTTGTGGTCATGGGTCACATATTGCTAACAGTGTTTGAATAATTCATCCTTTGTATATATGATATGCACTGTGCTCTTAAAGAGATTAAAAACATGTGGATTTTAAACATGGGTCCATTTGTGATTTTGATTGTTCATAAATCATAAAGCTGGTGTAAACTATAATTCGCACAATAAAGATACACCTTGTACAAGCATGCATAAAACGTGTAGTAAATTGCAATACAACGGATAAATATATTATCATAAAGCATAAAGTTAAATGTTGGGGAAAAATATTCTGATCTATAATCTGTAAAAGCAGTAATACCTTTGGAAGACATTGACCGTAGGAGTGCTCATGTTAATGGTGCACATTGAGTGTAATTGGCAGGTAAATCTATCAACATCAGTCTCAGGAATCAATACTCAACGGCTTTAATTTCTTGTTGGCTTACTTTGAATCTTGGATTTTTTTAGGTCAATACACGTTATATACTGTCAGACTTTCAGATAGAAAAGGGCTAGAGGGTCCAATATATGATCTAATTATGTTATGGGAATATATCTTTAAATGGTGTTTGTTGTAATTAAATTGAAATATTGCTGTTATGATTAATAGACTGTTGAACATAAATGATTATTTTTCATTAGAAATCTTATTATTTTGGGACCTCATTTTGTATGATTTGCAGCAACCTTGGTAAAATGCACCTTTCCTCCTAACATCAATATAGTAATTAAATGCCCTTGTATAAAATATCTAGACGTCTTGCTATGAAGAGGTTATAGTCATAGTGTCATAATGAAAATCAGTTGTTAGAGACTACTATCAAAGTAGGATACACAATGTATTCTTCATACGTTTATATCTTGGGTTTTTTTTTTAATAAAATAAAATAGTCGAAGCCAAAGACAGTTTTTGTTTTGAAGAACAATCTCCTAAAAGTGAGAATCTGTTTATGATATATTATTATAAAACATAGCTTTGCATGTATGTATATATGGCATTTTCTTTCATATATATTCATACATATACATGTATCATCTTTTTTAAATACATACTATAAGTGCTATAACGTAGTTGATGTTTTTATTATATTCTATTATATGTAGTCGGAATGTGTTTTCATTGTTTTTACGTCATTTTTGTTCGATATTAAAGAAGAATGTATGTTTTTTTATGTGAAAAATGTTGTATTAAGTCAATTTTTGTTTATGTATATAAATATTTGTACACACATTTTTAGCATGGATTAAGAAACATTTAGTGAAATATGTTATAGAAAATAAAATTTCTAAAATTCTATTCTCAATATGTATTATATTTCTGAATGCAAAATACCTACAAAACAATTAGTCCAGAATTGGGAAAAAAGATCCATTAATTAAAATTATGCATTAGAAAGTTTATGGTGCTAAGACCACACCAAATAATTTTCTGTTCTTCCCAGGGTCTAGATAAATAAATAACGACTTGAATCACATGAGATGCTTAGTTTAAAATTTCAAACTTAAAAATTTCCCGAACAAATAAGGAGAAAAACTTTCAACAGGTGTTTCCTAAAATTAAAATTTCAAACTTAAAAATTTCCCAGGTGTTCCCAAAGAACAGAAAATTAAGTTGGTGTGGCCTACCACGTTTTGAAGTAAATTTTAGTATATCATGATTCATTATGTTAATGAAACAATTAAATTGATTTATCATTATGATCATCGTCATGTTGTTTTAGTTATTCTAGAATACAAAAATATTTGCATTGGGGTACTGCAGGGCTCATGTTTCGGTCAAAGGAATTTTACTGAGTCGAAAATAAACATAAAAAATTATCAAATTTACTGGTATTTGATAAAAAAAAAAAAAATAACCTACAAACCAAACCGGTTTGCTAATTTGACATAGTCACAAAATTTTTTAATTTGGAGTCCTGAGACCCTGTATTTTTGAATGAGGGGTACTGCAGGGCCCACATTTCAGTCATAGGATTTTTACCAACTGGAAAACCAAATTTAAAAAAATTGTGAAACAAATTCAAAACTATGTTTTGCTAATTTGAAATAGTCACAAAATAAGAATCGTGTAGCAAAATTTTTAATTGGAAGCCCAGAGACCCTGTATTATTGGATTTATTTAGAACTTTACATGTTCAACTGTATATTGAAATTGTCAAATATTGGTATGACTGTTATAAAACAAAAAAGTAAACATGTAAAGTAAAATTAATGAAATTGATTTACATTTTTTTTTTTTTTTTCTATTTCACCAAGTTATGTTATAGTATATTTTATTTAATTAAATCAGGGCTGTTTAAATGGCATAACCAGATCTCGGTTCCACGAATAATCTTTTCTCCACGTTTGTACTCTTTTGAGCACAAGACAGGATTTTATTTAATATTTGATCTCGTTGAGGACAATTTCCCAAAAATTTCTAGCGGACATCATCTGCTAACAGACCTGGCCAGAGTTCAGTAGAAGCGAATGCAATGCTCATTAGGTACTGTTTGTTATAGTGAGTGAACCATAATTAATATGATATTCTATTATTACAAGTCACACTATACTCAGATTCAGTTGGAAAAGACAAACTTTTCAAAGCAAATACTCTGCTGAACACGTGGGCTTGACACAATCTAGGGTTTTACGTGGAACTGGGTTCAGATTATTCTATGACAAGATTACCTCAAACACATAAATCTCTTCAAATGGAAAATACTTTTTATGTGGTTCAACCAAATGGAATGTCTCTCAAGTTACTTGAAAAAATCATTAAAATGTTCCTTTCAGTTCTGTGTAAGTAATTCTTAATAGTTAATAGAATAAAAAGACTTGAATAATTGTGAACTTTTTATGAAAATCATACAGCTAGATATTCAACCTGGTGGTTTCAAAGAAGACTTGCTGTTTCTCCAAAGTTTCATACTGTTTTGAGTATTTTCGTTATTAACTCGATGTTAAAATGCTGCACATATGAAATTTCCATCTATTTTCAAACATGTGCCATCATGTCAATATCCCTTGTGATATCTTATGGAAATGAAATCTCTCACTGTAATCCGGGTATCATTTAATCTTGGGTATTTAGCACTAATTTCTTTCATGTTCATTCAATATCAAATCTTTTTCAGAAAAATTGTCTAAATTCGTCTAATTTGTACTTCCAGTTTAAAGCTTACCGTTTAATTTTTATAATGAGTGTCCAAATTACAAGCATTTAATTTCCCCGACCACTGTTGAAAAATAACATCCCAATTAATCATTATACATCAAAAATCATTTGGGTTTATTTTTAAAGTGATCTGGAAATTATATCCTTGTAAATTAGACACTTGTTACCAAATCAAACAAATTAAATGGTCAGCTTTAAATTGGACACAAGTACAAATTGGATGATTTGGGGTGATATTAAACGATTTTTACAAATTTAAAAGTAAGATTTGATTTTGAATGTGAAAGAAAAATGCAAGATTAAAGGATACCTGTGTCTTACCATATTCAACATGATAATTGCCCAGCATCAGTAAACACCCACCGGCCAAGCTCTCATCATGGCGTACACATTTACTTACCTAATTTTCTTGTAAGACCAGTCGTAAGTGTCCCAGAACAGTAAACCACCATGGGGTTTCAAGCTTTATTTTTGGTTTGATTCTTCCCCAGTTAACACCCCCTTATTTTGAACAGTTTTTAAGGACTGAGTGTTTATTGTGTTGAATATGGTACATTTCATCTTTTCCATTTATACTTTTACCTCATTTTGTGCTTTATTTTCAATTCATTGCTTGACATACAGTAATTCACTGATAAAAATAACTTGATCATATTTACTATTTTTGTCCTATCTGCTCTTTTCTTTGCACATCAGTGGCTCATTACATGCAGTTGGGCATGGATGGATCCATAATAATGACACACCTCTCGCAAATGTACCAGTATGCCAGCCTAATTTAATTTTCTTTTCTAAAAGTTATTCCCCTTTAGGATTTGGCTGTAAATAAGTCATATAGCATGGTATTTTAAAATTTATGTCATTTACAATAAAATGTAACTTTTAAAAAAACTATCTGATAATTTGTTTTACGTAAAGGAGCTAAACCTGTAACTCAATGTTTTCCATAAAATTTGTAATTAAAAACCTGAATTAAAGTTCAATATTAGTCCCATTTCAAGCAATATTTATGTTTTTATATTGCCGTGAAAATGTGGGATCCTAATATCCAATATTTAAGATATAAGAACATGTTAAAATCAGTTCACAAGTCGTGTATTCTACAGTTTCGGGTACGATTTGTAATGAACAAAGAAAAGCATAGCTTACAAGACAACTCCGAAGTAATTAGTAATGGCTGATTCACAAACGATTCGATCGTAATAAAAATTAACGTGTATAACGGACTAATTAGGCGTAAAAGATTGCTGTTCAATTTGGACTATTCACATATTTCACCAAACAATATTGATTGGAATTTACAATAAAAAATTTAAAAATTGAAATAAATCACTTTATATACCTTCATTCATATAACATATTACATTAATATGTGTTTTTAGATCCATTTTCATCTATTTTAAGGTTACAAAGAATAGAGCCATACGCCCTTTAAGTGATTTACAATTATTTCAAAGTTTGAACAAAATGACTACCTCAAACTTGATTATATTATTAATGTCATTTCATCCTTGCTACACATGAAATTTAAGTTATTGTCAATAAGAACCATTTCCGTTAAAGAAAGGTGGTGCTTATAGACTATAGCTTTGCATAAAAATTTTGCTGCTGATTGAAATTGAACTGAAATCAGCTGTATTAATTATAGTTATACACTGTTCATACACTGTGACATCTCATGTGCACATGAGATAGGTTAGTTGCACACAAACAGCATTATTGTGAAGCTGCTGTTTGTAATTTATAAAGATCGTGATATATAGCCATTCAGACTGTGAATTCCAATTCCAATATCTGATTTAAATTTATGTCGTAGTGGTACTATGGATTAATTCAAACAGTAGCACTAGTCAGTTTAATTTTAAATGTTTTTTTTTAGGTTTTTGTGTATTTCCTTTTGATTCTAACTACTGCTAACTCTAACATCTCAAACTGTCAAGTGGATAGCTGTGAACTATTTAAGGGCTGTTTGAGGTGATTTTGGGAACAGTTTCAAGCGGTTTTAAATATGAACTACAAAACTATGTAAAAAAAATAGATCTTTTGTCTCCAGTTTGTTTGAGATCTCAGCTGGTCAATATTTAAATATACCAGGTGCTAAAGGGTTTTGAATAATTTACTATAAATTTTCATTTTAAATTCTTAAATTTATCATAACTGTCATTTTAATGTTTTTAAAAGTTTACGAAATTTATGTAGTTTCATGTCATTGAACAATCTGATTAAAACACAGATCCTATTTCGTTTCATTTTTTATAGTTCAAAATTTTGTTTATTCGTCTTCACTACACTTAATATAGTGTAGGCCAGCGAAAGTATAAAAAAAAAAAAAAAAAAAAATATAGATCTGTATTTCAATCAGATTGGTGATTGAAAAATTTATCGTTATATTTTATCCCTTTTTATGTCATGAAAATTTGAATTTTCTCATGGGATTTATCATGTAATTAAAGATCTTCAAATCAATTCAGGTAATCATTCAAAATTTCAGGAAATAAAAATCTTATTCAGGGAAAATAATCAGTGAATGTGAAGATTATATTTGACTTTTATCTGAGTTAAGTTTATTTAACTGTAAAGTTGTCGAGAAATGTAAAACAAATTGATCAAATTATACAGAAAGATAAGGCAAGGTTGCACAGTTTCCAAGAATTATTCCAATTTTACTAAAGCACTTTTCTCATTTTAAAAATATTTTAACTTGGAATTGAAAAAAAGTGAAAAATCAAATACTTGAGGGCACTTTCAACCTTGTCTTGAAAATGAGTACATGTAATTTCAACAGTGGGCATGATATTGGCCTAGGGTCAGGGTATTTTAGGTTTTTTATATAATGTGCTATTATTTGTATTTTCTGACCCTGGGTTCTGTTCTGTATATGGCCTAGGGTCAGAATGTATTTGTATTTTCTGACCCTGGGGTATGTGCTGTATATGTGGTATATTAAACAGTGTAATAAACGTAGAAGTTCTGTACACATTATACAGTTGTTATTGTTTTTGGGGGAGCTGCGGTGGCTCTGTGAATAAGATGCAAGTGGGGTTAATACACATTATACAGTTGTGTATTGTTCATTGGATTGGTGGGTGGGGTAGTAGTGGCCCCTATGTTTCTTCCATAAAGGTTGAATAGGTGATGAAATAAAATGGGGTTTAACATTCTACTTTTCTGCATTGACAAGGCTAATGGAGACAGACATATGTCATACAGTGTGCTATGAGGGAATATTGCCCAAACATGTCAAGTGTTCCTTTACTTGATTGTGAACGTGTACACAGGAACTTGGTTTTTCGTACCATCCGAATTTCTAAGACACCGCAACTCTCGGTGCTGATAGGACCTAACTTGCTGTGTGCATCCAACAAACTGAGCTACAATCTGTCATCGATTCACTTGGGCTTTGTTTCTTAAATGGGCTTAATATGCAACAAAGAGTATGGCACGTTTTCCATGTATAGCCTACATTTCCGTGCGGGTTTCCGCGGGCGAAATGGTCGGTCAAATGCATGGACCGTTTCCATGTATCCGGCGAAAATACACGTAGATATGCACATATGGAAAACTTACCTCATGGGCTCTTTTCATTGCTCAGAGACAATACCCCCTGCACACAAGCGAATTATAGAAGGGGAATCCAGGGGGTGGGGGTGGTTTGTCAAGCATTTCAATTGGAACGAGAGAATAATTGTTTGGTATATTCCTGTTTGTATTTACTTACAACCGTGAAAGATTAAAACTGAACAATTTAAACTGACTCCTAGTCACCTCAGATGTTTGGTTGGGGCATTTCTGAAGTGACTGAAGCTTATAATTTTAATTTGAAGTGTGGCCCAAAAAGAAATAGGTTTTCCTGAAACATTAATAAATGTATGGTAAAGGCTTATTCCCAAAATGTATATTAATATTAACACAGCCTGTAATTTCCAGGTTACCAAATAGTGTGTCCCACATAGCCAACTCGAAGCTCTAATGTGACCCTACCAAATGGATGGAAAAATGAATACAGAGCAATGGGAGTTAATCCCGTTTCGACACTCTCTTGTGAAGAAAAACAAAGTTAGTATATTGACCTATTTACACTGGTTTCGTAAAGTGAAATAAAAGAAGTGATAAACATTGACAGACTGAAAATCTAAGACTAAAATCTAGGACTTTGTATATACAGTGAAAATCACATGTAAAGGCAGAAGTATATTTACTGTCAACAAATCTACTGCTTATAAACTGTCAGTTAGCTCTACTTTTGTTTTTATTTTGACAATTTCATTGAATTTATGTGATTTAATTAGCATTGCCAACGGGTTTTCAGATACAACCATTGACTCAAAAATGACAACGATACTGCAATTGTGAACTATCTAGAATGAATAATCTGAAAAAATTTCGAAAAAATATTGAAAATTAAAAAAGTTATAGCGTTTTAAAGAAGGCAAACCAGAGGCGCTAAAAAACGGCTTTTTTAAAAAAACCGCAAAAAAGTGACCGAAGCCAATATCTCAGTAACTATACAAGATAGGTCTATGAAAATTGCACTAATTAAAGATCTAGATGTACTTAATAAAGCCAAATTGTCGCTATAATATTCTAGTATATACTTTTTATGTTACAGAGGTTCAAAGTTGGGATCCGTGCCGATTTCGCACAAATCACAGCAAAATTTTTTTCAAATTTGTGTGTACTTAAATTGTAGCGCTTTGACATTAATACAGAGGCTTATTTTTTAATGAATAAGCACACATAAAAGTGTTTTCAGTCTGTTCTGTTATTTATTTTTTGCATGACAACACCTTAAATCACAATTTTTGACTGTATGATGTCAATGTCGAAGAGAAACAAGTTTATGTATGTAATTGGGCACCTACTGGTTCCGAGGCCATTGACCACTGGCCATTCACAGTCATACAACAATTATAAACCGTTTATACTAACGTATACTGTGGATATTTTTAAAAATCATGAAAGTGTGTGGCAAAATGAGAAATAAACCTGTAAGCTTTTGGCAGATTTGCCGCCTTTGCCACGCCAACTGCTTTAGTTGTTTAGAAGCTGCCATGTACATCAATTTGAAATTGTTTGTTTCAGGAATGAAAATTAACAATTAAACTATGATTTATATAACAGCTATATTTTTGTGATCAACATCACTACAATTTCAAATAAAAACAGACATAATTAATAGACATAATTAAAACATTTGAATATCTTAAAAGAGTCCAAATTAAAAGGTAAGCTTATAAAAAGTAAGATATGATCTACATGAAAGAGTATTAAAAAAATTAATTTGTGATACATGTGCATTACGATATACTATATTATAATATCAGTGGTAGAAGTCTAGCTTTCTTGTTGAGACATTATCCCATGAAAATAAAAACAATATAAACATTCAGATGGTGATACATCTTGCCGAGACATTATCTATGTCATAAAAATATAAAAATATTAAAAACAAAATCACAATAAGATCAAAATTCATATCTGTTACTATTTAATATGAAATTAAAAATGTTCACCCACCGGTTTAAAATAAATGATAAAAAAAAAGAAACCATTATCACATTTATCAACAAATATAAGATTTCTAATACATGTATCTTACAAAAACAAACAATAATAACAATATAAAATAATCACATTATTCATATGCGATATTTTTCAAAATAAACAAAAACATTTGACGCATCAGGCCACTTCTTTCAGGTAGAAAATGTTAAAAATAAAATAAATATTATCACAAATATTGAAATAACAAAAATAAGATTACTAACACTGATTTCAAACAATAAATTAAACTAACTTCTATGATTCATACCAAATTTATAATAATTATGGACTTTCTTGAGAATGCTGAGAAACAGTCAGTTTCAAGCCCCCCTTTTTATAGTCCTCATGCAAATTGTATGAGTAGGCCTATATATCATCATCATTTGTCTATTTTATGTTGTACCAAGTAATATCAGGGATCGCCTTTGGCTATGTTTGGATTTGGATGAGTATATATTATGTAGCTTACTTCTTCAGCTACAGTTCCTGAAAAAAAAAATCCAAGGTGGTCAACAACATTCACAATTTTTATCCTTTGTTAGTGAAATGTCTGGCTAAAGTTTGGTTGGTAGCTTTAGTAACATTCAATATAATAAAAAAAAACTGTCCAAATCTAACATCATTTTTTTTACACTGAAGTCTGTGTGGGGGGGGGGGGGGGTAATTATGGTCTGAACCCTGATCAACCACGAGTTACCTCCCTTTAATTCCACATGGTTCAATTTCAGCCATTTTACGAATTCCTACGGGGGATACGGACTTAACAAATGGTCAAACTAAGTAGTTAATGAATTGGGCTTTCCAAATATACCAAAATCTTGAGCGTCGAGGGCCTTTTTCGAAAATTTCTCTCAACTTCAAATTTTCAATTCATGAAAAATATCAGAAAATCTTACCTCAGCTTCTCAAAATCCTACTCGACAGCAAGTTCATCTATTTTTCTCGATGGTAAACATCACGTGGTCAATGTTTGACACTTTGAATATTCATGACAAGGCGTAACACGACGTATACTTTTCTCGGTCAACTTTTTGTGATGTCTGTAAATAGTACAGCCAGCGCTCTTAGCGGCGTTTAGCATCGCTAATTTAATATACCCCTTTTTTTTGTACATTATCCATTTTATTAATCTGATTATCTGACAGTTTCTGGTTGATAGTAAAGAGCTAAGCGATATAGCACCAGCACTTTTTTTTACACAATTTACCCAAATCTACCATTATTTCAACTAATGTTACAATATCATATATGAATATTTGATAATATCATATGCCATTCTTTATGTCAAATTGTCATGTTTAAAGGAGCTAAATCTCTATTCTTTAATCTTCGGCACCTAAAAATGGACACAAATGGGTCACAATGCATATATAAATAAAGTAATATGAATGTACCGGTATATAATTTATAAATAAACTGATTTAGTGATTTACATTCAGTCATTTCTGTTTTTACTGTAAATTTTCATCAGTTATGTTCTGTGAAATATGCGAGTCCAAATTGAATGGCAGTCTTTGACGCTGGTAGTATTTCCGGTGAGGTATGTTTAGCCTCGTTCATCAAGTCGCTTCATTACAAGTAGCGCTCGAAAGCATTCTAGCACTCGAATCGTGTGCCAATTTTAAAATTTTCATTTTGTCTTAAATGTTAGATCAGAAGCCCATCTTTTCACTGTAAGATAACAACATCAATGTTGATTTACACTGACCAATAAGTCATGTTGTTTGCATTGTCGAGGACTGAGGATGATATTGAATTAGAAACTTTTCTCCTTTGATTTAAAATTTTGTGTGAAAATGCCCCTCCATATGCGATTTCCAGGAAGTTTGGATATCGTAACCAAGGGTCATTACATATGTAACACAAATCTGGATTAAGACTAGTAATTATTTCGCCTTATTTCATGATGGATGAATGTAGTGCGAGTTATTAATAGACAATTTTTCCCTTAATTTTTTTCTCCCCTCTTCCTGCATTTTTTAGTTGCCTTTTTGGTCTAGAACTGGAGAAAAGGGATAAGATTTGCAACCCCCTACAAAATTATGATGAGGGGATTGCCAAATGTGGTCCTCTATGTGCCTATAAAGATTGGAAAAAACGTAATGTTGAGCAAAAAGCTACAGTCTGTGATGTTATAGCCATTTAACATTTAACTCAATGGGCGAATAATTGCTAGTCTGAGTCCATCTACATATAGGCCACTATCATTTCAACATCACATTTGGACACAAAAATGCTACGATGTTTAAAAAGAAAATCGCAATTTGACATAAAAAAAGGTAAATTATCAATAATT
Organism: Patella vulgata; assembly: GCF_932274485.2. NCBI lineage: Eukaryota > Metazoa > Mollusca > Gastropoda > Patellidae > Patella > Patella vulgata. Next base: position 59,263,526 of record NC_065884.2, on the reverse strand, counting down.
GATATAAATTATTGTGATATGAGTTGAAAAAATGGTGGATTTGAGTAAATCTTGCTACCTTATTTACAGTACCTCTACTAGTTCCTGTGATCGCAGAAACTTGAAATTATCAGGGAATGTTAAGGCCGACTAGAGATGACCTCACACCAAATTTTAGCTGATCGAGACCACTCATCATGTAATGATTGATTATAGACTAATTGTCATAATTTTTATTACTATTAAAATGCCATTCTAATTCTTTTTTTTAAGGTTGAATTGAATCTTGGACAATGGACGTGGTACATTTACAAATCTAGGAGAGAAATATTTTGAATTATAGTATAATTATAGGACAGGTCACAAGCCTTCCATGTACACAAAATGGTTAACAAAGTGTGTATTCTACCATTTCTGTTAGCTTTTTTTCTTCCAGTTACATTTCTCATTACGTAAGTAAATTGAAGAATAAATTTATATGACACTCACTGATTACAAAAACTTTATCTTGGTAATTATATGATATCAGGCGTGTCAAGAGGGGGGAGCAGGGTCAGTGGATATATTTTCTCTACAACATTCATTGAAATAACATCGAACAATCAAACTAAATGAGGAGAAAAATTGTCTCAGAACTTCTGATTTATAAAATTGTATGGTAATGCCAAACCTGAAGTCGTCTCCACCCTTTACCCCTGCCCTCCCACCCAGCCCCCTACGCACCAAGCGATAATCAACATTTTGAACTGACCTATCTTGGATAATGAATTCTTGTAAATGATATTCAATGGAAGAATTTGTAATAAACATCTTTACTGAAAAACCAGGGAATCACTTTGGCAATTATGGTTAATTATTTATAAAGGATATAGCAAAAATAAGTGTTTTGACAATGAGCTCAATATATGATATGTGTGCACCTTAATAGTAAGTGCAGGGGGACTGCACTACTCACAAACAATTACACAAGATAAATTTATTGACAAGACACAATATGCTACTATTTCTCTAAAGCCCGGCCCATACCGCCACGACTTGCCCAGACTCTACCCAACGCAACGTCTTGTCTCAGATAATCAGTGCAGTGTGGACAGTCCCACGACCACGATTCAATCGATTTCCGTCCTTCGTGGCCCATCGGCCCGATTGAACATGTTCAATCGTAGTCGGATGCAGTTGGTTGCAGTCGTAACTTATCGTGTTTGTGTGGACACTCACATGACGCGATCAATTGTCTTACTGATGTTTAGCCAATCAGAAAGTAGCATTTAGTCATGTGACTGTGCAGGTAATGTGCTCCTTGTTTAACTGAGGGAAAATTCAAGATGGCAGATTTTTGGACAGAAGAGAGAGAGGATGGCAAAATATAATGTCACTTTTATGCTTCCGGTTTACTTTTGGAATCACTCGCTAGAGGGAAGTGGCGTAACTCACGACGCATAATCTGTGAGAGTCGGGCCTGTGTGGACTGGTACCGTCGTAGGCAAGTGAAATAAAGGTGCGACCCGATTTTTTTTTACAACTACCCAAGACGCTGAGTCCTGTCGGCTTGTGTGTAGTTGTAGCTGTATGGGCCGGGCTTACGAAATTGATTGATTTGTATGTTAAAAATGTTATCACATGATTATTAATTGGGACAGGGTCACAGGAGTGTGGTTCTTCGGGGATATGGTAATGGGTTCTGAAATCATTGCTTACTCCCACATGAATTTTCCCAGCTCTAGTCATCACTCATTTCTGTAATAAATGATTGAATATTGGCAGAAATTCTGGTACTTTACCATTTTAGAATAGTAAAAAAATTTCATAATTTCAGTCTTACTTTTGATCAGTGATTAGGAGTAGTAATTTTATCAACCATGAGAAATATTGATTTTGTGTCTGATTTGTTTTTTATTAATACATTATGACGTGGAATTAACCACAGACATTCTACCTGTATCAATTGTAGGCAGTGCTGTATTTAGATGAACAGATGCCCTAGGCTATTCCAATTATGAGGCCCCTGCCATTAGGGTTGGGGGATAATAAAAAAAAAAAAATTAGTGTGATAATAATTTATTAAATATCACCTGAAACGATATGTTTTAAGTAGTCAAATTTTGAATACTTGGGTCGAAAAGCATCACTTGATGTCAAATTATTGTTGCTAACGTCGTCGATAGATGCCATGATGGAGATTTACCCTAGACAAGCTGGTATCTAATAATGCTAATTTTACTGAAGAATTTGATTCTATTAAGGTGATGATATAGCATATGTATTATCATTAATTTTTAAATAAGTCCGATATGATAAAATCGCTGATGATTTTATCACTATATACGAAAAACCTGGTATATCGCCCAACCCTACCTGGTGCACATGAACAATTGGCAATGGAAAATCACTGCCAAAAATCATTCCATTTTTATATTTATGATTATTACTTATGTACTTTCAGGTATGCTGTGGCAGTTAAATATGGACATGTTTATGCTGCATTTCCTTATATAAGGTTAGAGAAAGTAATATTTTTATAAAGATTTTCTATGTCTTGTTCTCATCAGGGTAATAACTACAAGGCAAAAAAGGAAAGTGTACTCTGGAAAGCACCAATCAACGCCAAGCATCATTGTGTGTGTGAAATAGCTTTAATTAACATCCGCTTCCACCGAAGTGATATCACAGACAAAAGCAAAGGATCACTTGGCAATTCAAATTTTGGCAATTTAAATTTAATGAGCAAGTATCTAAGTTCTAACCATTGCCCACTATTTCATGTAAACACTCTACAGAATACATTCATCATCTGATCGTTTACAAAATTTATATATGTTGTTAACATTAGTCTGTGTAATTTCAAACAATTTCTGTTAATTTTGTGTAGAGTAATGGCCCTTGTTTTAAGTTGTATAATGCTGTGAATGCCCTAATGACAAAAGTGATCATTCAGTCTTTATAATATTTATGTGCATTATTTAAATTAGAACACCAAAGAAGCATATTGAATTTCAAGAATTTCCTTTAATAACTGCTGGAGTTATGGTCCTTGTTTCACTTTGTAGAACCTTGTGAACACTCTACAAGATGTTCTCAAGACTCCTTTCCTTTTATTATTAGTTTTCTTTGATGTCATGGTGGGGTGAGGTGAGTCTCTGATTGGTCTATTATGTACACTTTAAACCACAAGATCCGTCATAGATGCAAGTGTGTGGTTTCAATCCCATTCTTTTATATGACCAGGAGTAGGATCACCAGCATAACCCTATCCGTCTCCCTACCTCAACAATCTATGCTATAATTTTATCTGAAATGTTGGGTTGTCAGTCATCTATTCAACACAAGGTTAATCCCATTGTTGAAACCCATTTTCTGTACCATTAAACTTTTATAACTTATGTTTCAGTGATACAGGTTCATTCCCACCAGAGAGTTGTATATTTGGTCAGTTTGTAAATATTTATGCAGTTATTGGTAAGTAAAATGTTAAAATTGTTAAAATTAATCAATTTATGATAGTAGGGGGAGGTGGGGTGGGGGGGGGGCAGATAAATTTGCAAGGATGAATTATAATGAATAAAACACAGCAAAAGGACAACCATATTTGTCAAATTTAAAGGCGAGAACAGTAATGAAATGGCTAATTTTATTGTAGTTGGATATCACATCATGGTGAAAATATTTCATGGCCAAGTTTATTTATAGATCTATGATTATGACAAGGCATGTTTAAGAATAAGTTATTACAATTATAAGATTTATCTCCCTTTAACCATCTAACCAATTGATTTTTTGATTTCAGGTGCACTTTTTATGTTTGTAAGATATTCACAAATACGAGAACATTATCGCCCTGTAGAAGAACTAGGGGGAGCAACTCCATCTCGTAAAAGAAAATTGCTAGCCAATAAAGTGGCGTTAGTGATTGGCTTACTGGGTGATTTAGGTGCGAGTATGGTCGGTAACTTTCAGGTATGTACCATAAAGTCATAACATGGAGTATAATAAAAAAAATATTTTTGTCCGTATCTACAAATCAGGTTACACTGATCAATAATATTGTACTTACTTCCCGAGTTCCCATCCAAAACACTAACATTTCTTGAAATTTGGTGGGGGGGGGGGGAAGGAAGGGTTAGCGTGTGCGCGCTGTCTCATAAGGTCTGTCATTGAGTCAAATGGCATGGTTTTGATTCCTCGGGTGTATGTGACAATGAGTAGGGTCGCCTGTCCAACCTCTTGGGTTTTCTCCGGTTTCCTCCCACTGCTAAAGACCCCTACACGCAAGTCAATTATTGAAATAAAATTGAACCATGTGTTAGTCCTGAAAAGACCTATCTTGTGATGTGTGGACATTAAACCTCATTTCTCTCTCTCTTTGGAAATTTAGCCTGAAATATCCTATCGAGTCACACATTTATTTATGACTAGTTGCTGCCGCTTCATCAAAAGTGGAAATTGTTTCACATCTTTTATTGACAGTTGGAGGTAAAATGTATTATAATATCAAACAAAATACATTTAACACTTTGATTTAGCTTGCTACTGTCCTGTATTAGTCAGTCTGTTAGTTGGAGCAGCGTTAGTCGATGTGTTGGCTTCCTGGTATTGGCCGAGAAAGTTCCTTGAGATTTTCCAGTGTGGTTCCCCCTTGTCATTGGTGCAGGACAGAGGGCTAGGCAAGGGACAAAGTATAGTTCTTCGGATGAGACAATATGTACACACTGGCTTGCACGTAAAGAACCATCGACAGTTGGAATTCGATATAAGAGTAGACCGTAGTGCCAATGTCCGGGCAAATTTGCCCTCATAGCACACTGTATGGTATATGCTTGTCTTTATTAACCCAGTCGGTGCAGAACAGTAGGACGTTAAACCTCATTTCGTTTCATTTTATGTCCCAATTACTAAATGTCATTCAAAGAATATGTCATGTTGGAATATTTTCAGGAGGATGCGGTGATAGAAGCACATGTTGTTGGTGCTTTTATGGCTTTTGGTTTGGGTGGAATTTACGCTTGGATGCAATCAGTTCTATCATATGGTATTTCTTCTTTAAACGGAACAACTAAGTGTTGTCGCCATATCCGTATTGTACTGTGTACAGCATATACAATTCTCTTTATTCTAAGTATCCTTTTACTGTTTAATATTTCCTTCCACATCTTGTGATTTTGCTTTTGTCATAATGAACTATTTGTATATTTTTTAACACAGATTCTGATCTCTTTATACTTAACATATAACGTAGATGTTAAAAATTTAATATTTAGAAATATAAAAATCTCTGCTCAAGAGTAGTACAAACATATTTTAAGTAGAAATGGTTTATTTTTCATAATATTTATTTTACAACTCTTTTTCAAATAATAATAGTAATTAATCCGATTCCACCTTTACATATACAAGAGTAGTGACGTAATAGGATTTTTAGATTTATAAGATGGACAATAATCATGATTTTTTAAAACAGAAGATTATTAAAATTAACCGAATAAAAAATTAGAGTAATCAGGGTGTTTGCGATTTCTAGATTAGATTATGAATAACTGAATAAAATTTTTTAAAATTGAATTAATTATATGAAAAATGATAACAAATAAATGTTGATATTAAAATTAAAGATTTTCTTAAATTTAGTCGAATTACAAAATTCTAGAATTGAATAGTTTAAGTGTGGTAAAAGTTCATTGCAGCTGCATGTTCTTCATTTTGCAGTATAGCCAAGATTGTAGATCTTGTAAGAAATTTCTATCGGATATCTATTTCTTTTATCGGGTCTTGAGAGTTCATATTATAAATTTATAAACGTACATAAATCTGGAGATTAGAACAGGCGGATTCATTTCGTCGGCCATAGAAATCTTTTTGGATTTTTTAATCAAATCTTTCAATAAAAGAATTGTGGATTGATGAATTTCATGGTTTCTGTTTCTTTTTTCTGTGCTGACTTCGATATCTCTTATTTCTTCTTCTAAATAGGTATTTCTAAATAGGGGTGTGCAGGGATTTTTATATTTCTATTTATAACTACTCTCTCTGCTGGCATCATCAATTGATCCAGCAGCTACACAGATCTACTCTATTAGCATAATGGTTTCGACCGACATTTGTAATGAACAAAGAAAAATATGCAGAATGGACTTAGCAGAGCTATACACCCTTTAACTGTCATAATCCTTATCTTTCCACCAGTGATAACATTCACCACTATATCCATGCGTTTATTTCATAAAAACCCTAAAAAATGGAAACCTGATGATCCGGTAAGTTTGATTTATACATGATTATACTTGTAATCCACCAGATTTTTATGGAGCACATTAAGGATGTTTTCCTTCAAGGACTAAATAAAATGGGCTAATGAGGAACTTTCTCTGGTAAAACTGAAAGTTAACCCTAGACCTCCTGGTTAACGAAATGAAATGAGGTTTAACGTCCTACTGTTCTGCTCCTAAACTGGGCTAATGAAGACGGACATACGCCATACAGTGTGCTATGAGGGAAATTTTGCCCGGGCAGCGGCGCTACCGTCTACTCTTATATCAAATTCCAACTGCCAAGGGATCTTTTACGTGTACGCCAATGTGTACACGGGACCTCGGTTTTCCGTCCCATCCGAACGACTAGACAGCTGTCTTTGTCAGGCCCTCCGTCCTGCATCACAGACAAGGGGAAACCACGCCGGAAAATCGTGATGAACTTTCTCGGCCAATGCAGGGATCGAACACCCGACCTCCAGGCTAGCGAGCCAGCTTCTTACCCACTTAGCCACGTGATCCCCTGTTCTGCACCGACTGGGCTAATAAAGACAGGTATATGCCATGGTGTGGTACATGGCACTACAGTCTACTCTTATTTCCAATTCCAACTGTCAATGGTTCTTTTACTTGCACGTCAGTGTGCACACGGGACCTCGGTCTTTCGTTCTATCCAAACAATATACGTTGTCCCTTGCCAGGTCCTTTAAACTGCACCACTGACAAGAGGGAACCAAACCAGAAAATCCTAATGAATTTTCTCTGCAAACAGAGACACCAGAATATAGAAATAGCTGAATTTGGATGAACATTCTCGGCCAATGCAGGGATCGAACACCCGACCTCCAGGCTAGCGAGCCAGCGTCTTACCCACTTAGCCACGTGATCCCCCTCCTGGTTAACAAGCCAGCATCGTATTCACTGAGCTACCATGGCTCCCCTTTTCAGAAATTACTAATTCATTTATTGGATCCTGTAAAATATTTCTATGTAAAATGAAAATATGTAATCTCAATATATCCCAGTATAATTGGTTTGAATAGCATTATATAGCTGATGTAAGGACAAGACTCTTATTCTCAGGTGTTTAAAGATACTTTCCCACAGAAATATTTAGCGGGTGGTTATTTCCAATAAAAGTATGTCAATTTAAACATGCATTATGCAAGAGCAAAATCTGCTTATTACAAGTCTTTCTTTAGGCCTGAAATGTTATCTAAATTATCAATTAGACATTAATTAACTTATCCAGACCATAATAAACTCTCGATGTCAAGGCTAGCCTTCGATGTTGGCTGGATTAGATTCCTATATGCCGCTAACGGCCATTGATAATTAAATCAAATAAAGTGGATAATCGAGACTATGCTGTTTATATTAATGATTTTAGTAATGATGACCGAGACTATGCAAAAATTTCACCCTTTTTTCTTCTCGGCTCATAGTGGATCAATTTGACTGAAATTTTCAGCAAATTACCTTTACACTATCTAGTTTTTAACTATTATAGCGAGAACTGCCATCTCTTTATCTTATCTCCCATAATGTATCTTTAAGTATATATGGAAAGTAGAGACACTCCATCTTACTAGAAAAATACTGGATTCCTTGAAAATACCCATGGATAAAAATGAGAGGGTGTCACTAATTGTTAGTCTGATGATTAAGGGCTAATGGTTGCATGTGTAGATTGTCTAACCTCCTGGCATTAGAAAGCGCTTGATGTATATTTTAATAAACTTGATGGTGATGAAAAAGTGAGAGACTTAAACTTACAACAGTTTCTGAGATAAAAAACAGAGAAAAGACATAGGCAGGGGAGATCCGAGAATTTACTTAGGCTTTGATATTTATGATTAATGGGCAGCGATTAAAGACAAGTTGTATACTATATTTGATAGTGTTATCAACATTAAGTTGCATACTATGTTTGATAGGCTTATCATCAACATTAAGTTGCATACTATATTTGATAGGGTTATCATCAACATGAAGTTGTATACTATATTTGATAGGGTTATCGTCAACATTAAGTTGCATACTATATTTGATAGGGTAATCATCAACATTAAGTTGCATACTATATTTGATAGGGTTATTTGATAGCGTTATCAACATTTAGTTGCATACTATATTTGATAGGGTTATCATCAACATTAAGTTGTATACTATATTTTATAGGATTTTCATCAACATTAAGTTGCATACTATATTTTATAGGATTATCATCAACATTAAGTTGCATACTATATTTGATAGGGTTATCATCAACATTAAGTTGCATAATATATTTGATAGGGTTATCATCAACATTAAGTTGCATACTATATTTGATAGGGTTATCATCAACATTAAGTTGCATACTATATTTTATAGGATTATCATCAACATTAAGTTGCATGCTATATTTTATAGGGTTATCATCAACATTAAGTTGCATACTATATTTTATAGGATTATCATCAACATTAAGTTGCATACTATATTTTATAGGATTATCATCAACATTAAGTTGCATACTATATTTGATAGGGTTATCATCAACATTAAGTTGCATAATATATTTTGTAGGGTTAAGATGAATATTAAGTTGCATACTATGTTTTATAGGGTTATGATGAACATTTAGTTGCTACTATAACAGAATGGTTGATGGTTGTAGCGTTGTCTCTATTTTTCGCTACATTTTACAAAGAATTTAAACAGATTGGAGTAAAAGCAAAAGTAATTCAGAAAAACCAAGTTGGTATGAATGAATCTGTGTAATTTTAACATATTGAAGGTTGCTAAAAATATATTTTTATAATTCTACTAAGATGGATTAGCTATCGGGCTAACATACTGTTTATTCTATTTTTGAAAATACAGTGCAAGTCATATTGTTATGAGGTAACTCATCTTACACACCTCCAGACTCTGGAGGTGTGTAAGATCCAGACTATATCGCCAATGGCAACTATTGATGTTTTAAGGTGGCTATTTCACGGATCAACCTTTTGTAAACTCATCAGGGGTTGATACTGACATAATATTAACCTCCAGTAACCACATTCTTTAAATTTTACATGCACATGGTAAGCAGCAGTTTATAATTGGTGGTAATCGTTATAGTTTGTATCCATGTGTATGGTTATAGTTTGTGTCGATGTGTATGTCTGATAGCAACCTATTTCCAAGGTTGTTATTCGAAATAAAACCTGCGGACTTGTATGCACTTACGATTTCTTTTATCGAATAAAAACCTGGAAATTGGTTCCTATCTACCACATAATGACTGAACATTTATTATGTGAGGTGGGTAGCTAACTACATTTAAAATTTTAGATCCACAGATAGAACCAATGTTGAGATAAAACTGATTTGATTGTCAACAGTGGACAATTTCTGTTCAGCAGTCGACAGTTTGTGTTCAGCAGTTGATAGTTTGTGTTCAGCAGTCGACAATTAGTTTTCAGCAGTCGACAGTTTAAGCCAAAAACAAAAATTAAATTAGCCAACAAACTAGCATCTGTTTAATATTTCAAAACAAAAATTAATCAAATGGATCTGCTGTGGTCCCATCACTAAAAGCTATATTAGTTCAGTCTAATTCAATACCTTTTTCTTTCACATAAATCTGTATAATGGCTTAATATGAGTTTTATTGAGATATTTTAATAATACGGTAATAATATTCATATACAGTACTAATAATGTTTTTTATGTTAAGTATAGTATTTATTTTCACATAAATCTGAGTGGATAGCTAATTTTTGCAAAAAAAATTATAATGGCTTAATTTGAGCTTTATTGAGATATTAATAATATACTTTTATAATGTTCATATAGATACTAATGATATGCAAAAATGTTTTTTTTTGTTATGTTAAGTATAGTATTTATTTTCACATAAATCTGAGTAGATAGCTAATTTTTCAAAAAAATTTATAATGGCTTAATTTTGGGTTTTATTGGGATATTAATAATATACTTTAATGATGTTCATATAGGGTACTAATGATATCCAATAATGTTTTGTTTATTTGTTATGTTATGTATGGTATGTAGTTTATTCCTCTATATACAATGTTATAGTGCCATTAAACCACACATTGGTTATTGTTGGAATTCAGGTGCTGTATATACACTATTACTTAACCTTTACAACTTCTGAACTGAAATGTGGTCATATTTTGTCTGCTCTCTGTCTGTCTAATTGCTGTGAATGCCCCAACGGCTACAGTTATTATCCAATTGACTTTCTGTTTATACACAGTGTTTGTGTGCATGAGACAAAGAGGCCTGTTGATTTCTGTTGATTTTCAATGATTTCCAATCATTACTGTCCAGAATTAATTTGAAAAATTTTGTGGGTACTGTAGTGGGAGGAAACCGGGTGACCCGGAGAAATCCCATGAGGTTGGACATATGATCCTACTCCTTGTCATGTACAAGCGGGGAATCAAAACCATGACACTTTAGTCAATGACAGATCTTATGATGCAACGCACACACGTTGACCATTCGGCCACCCAACCCCTCCATACACAGGAAGAACAAGAAGCCAATCAGAATTTGATCATTTCTAAAAATAATGGGTTGTTATTCTTGATCAGGTTTTAGAGTCTTGTCAATGTTCCCATTACATGTACCCACAAAAGAATAAATATGCAACAACCTTTGTGGTCTGTGCGGATGACTTAGCTGCTATGGTCGTAATTTTTTTATTGTAGGGCAACCCTCTTTTTTATATCATATTGAATTTGTTATATTCTTTGATGTTCTGATTTATTTGTTGAATTTGTATTCAGGTTGCATAACAATGCAGTGCAGATACATTATACCTGCCTGATACACAGATTCTCCTCCTTTTGTGGATCAGCCATTCTTCCATTGTATATTTTTGATATTGATGTATTTTATCCTCTGGTGAGGATCTAGTACAATGTTGCTGTACTGTGGTCTATTTGCTTAAAGTATATTTTTTAGGTAACTAAAATGCAATTCAGATGCTAAAGTTAAGCTAGTTTAAAAATGCTGACGATTGTTAAGCTCTTTGATTGAAAATGAACCCACTAAAAACCCTCAGCTTCCTCCTTGTTTTCGAGAACATTGTTTTTCTAAACTGAGTTGTTTGAAAGAAGCAGCTTAAAATTGTCGTATTCAGCTAGATATTTATTTATTGTGTGCTATAGAAATGTGTAATGATAGATAAGTGCATTCACATTCTGATAGGCTCATGAGAATTTGTGGGTTCAAGTAGAATATATATGTGCATACTGCATAATATATGATAACCTCTGACAGTGGCTGTCAAAACAATTAAACTGGGTTCACTTATTCTGCCATGGTGGCTCATTGAGTAAGATGTGTTCAATCCCTGTGTTGGCCGAGAAGGTTCATCAGGATTTTTTAGGGTGGATTCACTTTTTCAGTGGTGCAGCTCTGGCCTGGCAAGGAATAATGGATAGTCGTTCGGATAGGCTTAAAAAAGGTCTAATGTACATAAAAGATCCCTTGGCAGTTGGAATTCAATATAAGAGTAGGTCATAGTTCCGCTGTCCGGGCAAAATTTCCCCCATAGCACACTCAGTACACTATATTAATTTTGGAATTTTGAATATTATTTACCATGTCTTGATGTCTGATTGGGCTTATTCCTGGTCGGACAATTTAGGACGTTTGGAAAATAGCGTCGGACATGTCCAGAATTTACGGGCAAAATCCCATCACTGGTATGGCGTATGCCCATCTTCATTAGCCCAGTTGGAGCAGAACAGTAGAACGCTAACCCCATTTCATTTCATTTATTCTGCTCGCTTATTCAAATCATCTTGTATTGCTTAACGTCTGCTTCCACCAGTGTTTTTAAACTTACTTGAATATAAGACATCTTAACATTGTATAAATGTATCTGTCATGTTATATATTATGGCCAATATTTATCTATTGTTATAGCTTTTGATATAGTTTATTTTATTGTATATTTATTGTTTAAAAACCAATCTTAATACCGGTACATATTTATAATATTCAGGAACAATGTTGCTTTGTGAACAAACATTTCTTCCTAAGGGATCGCTGGTACATATTTGTAATATTCAGGAACAATGTTGCTTTGTGAACAAACATTTCTTCCTAAGGGATCGCTGTCGCAAGATTTCAACAGTTACCAGTACATATTTATAATATTCTTGAAAAATTCTCCTTTGTGAATAAATATTTCTTCCTAAAGGACCATCGCAAAAATTCAACACTTGCGTCCAAATGAATAACCTGCAGAACTGGGTGGGTGGGTTGAACGACACCGCAGATAGAAAATGATAAATAAAATGTCAGTTATTACTGAATAATGAACGGAAGTTTCCTACATTTTCTTACTCCATCAGCTCTGATGGGCAGGTGGGTAGATGGGTTATTCATTTTTCGATGGCCCCATAGCTTGTAAACATATCCACTGCCTATAGATATAACTATGCATAATAAGAATTTATAGAATATATTACAATATTAATCTATATTTTTATTCATATACTTATCATATTAGAAATGTTTTTATAAGAAATTGTGATTGATTTAATGAATTATTGAATGTTATTATCCCTCTAGCACTTGGCCTACACCCGAAACTGCATAAGTCATGTGAATAGCTGGGAACTATCTTCTTTGAGCTGCATTTTGCAATTGATAGACATAATAAACACAAAAACATTACGTCGGTGGGGAGTCAAAAGGTCGTATCTGGATTTTGCGAAATTGTCCAGGAGAGCCAAAAAATACACAGAGGTTAAGAATCAAAATCTCTAATAAAACCGTCACGTCAAAATGTTGTATGTAAAATGTCGTATTTCTGAAGCTTTTCTTAAATATTTCTGTACAAAGTGTATGTGTACCCATTAAAACAATATGTATCAAGCTCAACATTTAGTGCAGAAATAAAGAGTGAAAGCTAGTTATTTGCAATTTTATACAGCAAAGACGTATCTCAGGAAAATATTCACCTTTACCTGCTTCAATTTCTAGAATTCACACAGTAGACGCTTAACAATAATTTCTATAATACATATTTAACTATAAAACAATACTGGCTACATTTGAGACAAGGTAAATATTACATTCCTCTATATTTTGGTGCTTAAATTTCATACATACTCGGACTTTTATTTTTGAGACTCTGTTCAAATCGGGATAGTCCTTTTGACAATAATAAGGGTGATAATCCGGATAGAATTTTGGAAAACACTAAAAATTAATAAATAAAGTGTATTGAGCAAACAGGAGCCAAGCCCACCAACGACAACATTCAATTCAGAGGGCTAAAACTCTACTCAAATTTGCTTGATAACGGTGAGAGAACCCTCAACAAAATGTAGCTTTAACTGAAATAGTAATTTTGTTCCATATAATGTTTTTGTGTTTTGTTTATGGCTGTGAACTTGTTCTGTGACTCATGCAGTCTGGGGACACAAATCTGTATAAAATCTGTATACAAAATATTGTATAAAAAGAAAGTAGTGTCAAAAATGAGTTACATAACACAATGTAAAATACATCAGTTTGCTCAAATTCATATCTACATGTACCAAGTCCTAAAGGGTTAATATGAATTTTGTATTTATTAACAATATTATCTTTCAGTAACAGAACAAGCCTCTGTGATACTTGTACCCTAAGAATTATTTAGGATGTTTCAACCACGGGCACTTGAAGGGATTAAAATAAAACTTCTTACTACTGCTTGACAATAAACATTGTAGTATATATAGTCAAGCAGTAGTAAGGAGTTTTATTTTAATCCCTTCAAGTGCCTGTGGTTGAAACATAGATATTATATATATCCCTGATTAATATCTCTTATCTAGCCCTAGAGATTTATTTCATAGGTTAAGTTTATTATAGATACTATATATTTGCTTTGATTTATATCTACCTTTTTGTTATAGAAAAAAAATTATATTGAAGTTAAAGTTTAAAGTCTCTGAATGTCATTTGATGGATTGAAGAAACCCTTGCAAATTACAAAATTGTGAAATATGAATATCTAAAAGGGAATATCAGTCAAAAAAAGATTCAATTCTATTTATTATTTACAAAGATGTGATGAATTGAAAATTTGTCAACATTCGTCATCTACTGCATTCAATATAAATCTTTGGATGGGCCTCGTTTTAATACGATTAAATTCAAGCCGGGAGATGAACTACCGTTGACATTTTTATTTCTTGAATAAATATTACACTTTAGCGAGGATTAAGCCGTGAAAAATGTGATATTTTCTGAAAATACAAATGACACAGAGACTTTAAACAGTTATAATAATAGTAAAGAATGAAAGCAATGGTGTGTTGGTGTTAATTTCATCCCATCTATGTCTTTGATGACATATCCGTCTTCATCACATTCCCCCCCTCCCCCCTTTTCCCCTTTCAAAAAATAAATTTCGACATGTTTCATAATCATCCAGACATCCTTACAGCCAGTTTACACTTGTCAGAAATTTTCATTCATCAATAAATAATAATAGGGCTTCAGTAAATTATATACAGCCTGTCAGATTGTTACAAGCATTTCGTTGTCTATATATGGTGTGCTACTGATTGACAATACATAGCCACCAAATTATCAGGTTGATTAATCAAATTCCAAATGTATGGTTTAAGACAGAAATTGTCTTGGAGGCTGCCATGTTTACAGTAGACAGATGCAGAATATTTTGTTAGGGGGTTCCTCACCCCCTCGCAAACGATCATAAAGCCCACACTCAGTGGTAGAAAGCTTGCCAACCTCCTCCCCGCATCAACAAAAAGCCCAAATTTTATTACATGTTGTATGGAAACAATAAATGTAGTAAGTGAAATGTTTATACCCATGCCCATAAGGTCCCCCACCTGGATCTGCCTCTACATTTTTCATTTTGTATAAACCAATTGTAGTATAGGTAAACCCTGATATAAACATCATAATGTAGGTACGCTAGCGTTGGGGAAGACATTGACTGACATGCCAGTGATTGTATGTCCATATAAAGTGTGTTGTGTTTTTTTGATTGACATGCCATCACTGACTTCACATTGGTTATGTATGAGGTGCAGTGATGTTTTGCAAAACAGATTTCCACCAATGAGAAAGTGGGAGATCACCAACTAATAATCCTTGGTGAACCCAGAACTTTAATTGTTTAGCAATTGTCAAACTATTGCAATTTCCATCTGGGTAGAATATATTATGTCTACTCTTTCGAGTTTCGACAGGAGGGGTGTACTACTATAGGACTTCTTTCTTGTTGTGTTTATTTCTTCGTGATCGTAACAAGACTACAGGATAAAATAGTTTTACAACTTTATTGCTAAGCTGTAATGGCTTTGCAGGTTCCTTGTTCTCAATAATATTAATAATGGCTGCTAGGATTTCTGAATGAGCTCTGATCCAACTCGCTCTACCCCCTAATTTCTGCAGGTCTTCGATAACCTTGAGTTAATTTCCATCCCATATATATGGAATAAACGTCTTTATTTCACACGTTAAACCCCATTTCATTTATTTCAAGGATTTGGGTTGCCTGTCCAACCGCGTGTGTTTTCTCCGGATTCTTTGGTTTCATCCCACTGCTAAAGACCCCAACACACAAGCGAATTAGTGAAATAAAAATGAACCATGTTTTAGTCCCGAAATGACCTAGTTTGTGTCAGACGTTAAACCTCATTTTTTTTCTCTCTCTCTCTCCAATTTTCCATTCACTAAAAAGAATATAAAGGGAGGTAATCATAAGTTGTAAGGGAAATGAAATGGGAGGGGGGGGTGTTAAGGTCCTACTGTTCTACACCAATCGGACTAATGAAGACGGGCATACTCCATACAATTTTGACTGGACAGCAGTGCTACGGCCTACTCTTATATCAAATTCCATGGTTCTTTTATGTGTACACAGGACCTTGAGTTTTTGTCCCATCCACATGACTTAGCACCATTTTTTGTCCCTTTGTCATGCACCACTGACAAGGTGAAACCACGCTGCAAAATCCTGAGGAACTTGCTTGACCAACACTGGGATCGAACCCGGGACCCCTTGGTTAGCAAGCCAGTGCATTACTCACTCACTGTAAGAGAGGTGATACAAATCATTTGATTTTCTAAAGTCAAGTAGATGATATCAAACGATTATCTAAGTGTCATGTAATGATAAATTTATGAATTTAGATAAGATTGTTTATATTTAGCTCAAATACCTTGTCTAGACAAGCAAGATTTGCTTTTGGAAATTCTTAAATAGATGAAAAGTGGTGTCACTATATGTTCTTGTACAAGTGCCTGTCATAGCAGACGCACAAACTTGAAAGTTTCAGACATAGCAGCAGTGACACATGGACTAGTTTTAGATGTCAGCTTTCTCAATACAAACAACTATTTAAAAGTAGCTAAGTCTCTAACTCAATGTCATCTAAAGTTTTCGACATTGAAGATTTAGCTCCTTTAAATAAAGAGTGTGAATAGGATGACTTAAAATTCTGATGCACCATTTTAAGCAATAGGAATCACTTACAAACTACAATATTGTGAACAATGAATCTTTAATATCAATATCAGTCCAATAATGGTTCAATTCTATTTAGTATTTACAAAGATATGTGGAAATGAAATTTAAATTTAATTGATCTATAGTGCTCGCTATTAACAAGACACCACCAACTTTTATTGGTCACGAAAAAAACTGGTGGACCTAGTTTCAATCTGATTGAATCAAAGCCAGAAGATTATCTATCGTTTATATTTTGATTTTGTTTTCTTAATTAAATGTTAAATAATCAATCTGAGTATATATTAAGATGGATTCAGTCCAAAATTTGATATTTTTGCGACAAATGCCAAGGGCGTATAGGGACTTTAAGCGAATAAATGAGTTTACAAGCAGCTCTGATACATTTTGGTTAGGTCAAGGCATCAAGGGCATTCTAATGAGAACTTATCTCTGAAGAAAAATATTATGCTTTCACAAGCATTAAGAACTCCAAAAGTAGCATTATTTAGATTAATTAATCTACTATCTAGTAATTGGGTGACGACACATTTTCCAATACCTAAATACATCTCTACTTGCTTGAAGTCTGCATTTTGAAGTCAAAACACCACACATAGAAATATCCCAACAATCATATGACAAAATCCAATTACATTGTAAATTATACGTTATAAAAACTATATCTCTAATTATACATTGAGGGAGGAAACAAATTAGATTCGGAATTGTCATGAACTATGTTTGACCCAACCACGAATGTGCTGATGTCGTCGGCAGAAATGGTTTATATAATAATCAATAAGCAGAAACACAAGATGGCAGATGATTAAATAAAACTAATTTTATTCATGGTAACATGTTGACCAGATGACTAAAACAAACAAATAAAACTAAATACAGTGAACAATGGCTAGATTTAATATGGACATTAGAACATATTAACCTATTAGCACCTGGAAAGCCCCAAACTACTGCTCCTTACAGCCCCTCAAACTCTCCTAATCACAGCTGTGAACTGTATAAGGATTGTAATTGTGCTTGAAAAGGATAAGAGAATCATTGTACAAACATAGCTCTGATTAAAACAGCAACTGTTTTCCAAAGAACTCTTCTGTATATTTTCACTGTAGTTCTGTGAATTGAGACAATCTAGAGACCAGTAGTTTCGGATGGTTTTGAAAATGAATTCTAAAACTAATTGTAGAAAAAAATAATTAATTTCTTCAGGGAACAGTAATCAATATTTATGTGTACCAGGTGCTAAAGGGTTTTAAAAACTTATATAACTTTATTGAGTAATTGTTTTTTCTTGTAATATAAGATATTACTGGCTCTTCAAGACGTTTCTCTTAATGACAATCTGATAAATCTAATCAATAATGATACAGAGCTGTTGTAATTGAAAACTTCAAGTATTAATTACTTCAACATGACCGAAATGTAATAAATGTGTGTGGGCAATGTAGACTGTGTCTAACTAGCTTTTGTGAAAATTCAAATTGTTTGTTAAATCTGTACAAAAAGTAATTAAAACAAGTTTTTACTCCACAACAAGAGGTGTGCCATGTATCTACTTCTCAAATTGCCATTAAAACAGTGAATTTTAAAGAAAGAAAAATGATTATAGAGAGATAGAGAGAGAGAAATGGAGTTCAATGTCCACTCGACACAAACTAGGTCATTTCAGGACTAACATAGGGTTCAATTTTATTTCAATAACTTGCCAGCGCGTAAGGGTCTGTAGCAGTGGGAGGAAACCAGAGGATCCAGAGAAAACCCACAAGGTTGGACAAGCTACCCTACTCCTTGTCACGACCCTACTCCTTGTCACGTACAACCTGAGAATCGAAACCCTGTCAGTTGACTCAATGACAGACCTTATGATACAGCACGCACATGCGCTAACCATTCGGCCACCCAACCCCCCAAAAGGTTTATAATTGCAGCATAAATCAACCATTACATGATTTTAAAAAATCAATATAACCTTAACAAAAACACTGAATACATTAAAATAACATTTAATTATAACCACATTTATGATTGTAAATTTAAAGAATTTTCAGACCATTTACATTTTAATGATACTTTTTTGATAGGGCAAGAAATGGTAGATGATGAGGTCATTAAGAAACTTCTTAAAAGAGAGAGATATATATGATCAATTACATGCATAAGATTTGAATTCCTATTTTTGATGCCTTCATTTCAAATAGTTTATAGGTAGAAACGGCAAGAAATGGTATGTTTTGAGGTCATTAAATAACATCTAAGAAAAGATATAATATATGATCAATTAAATAAATAAGATTGAAATTTCTATTTTTGGGTTGTAACTAATTATAACTAATAATTTTTGAGTTGACTTGCAGTATGTAAGCATTGTAGGATAGATTCAATAACTAATATTTTTGAGTTAACTTGTATGTAAGCATTGTAGGATACATTCAATAACTAACATTTTTGAGTTGACTTGCAGGCATTGCATGATACATTAAATAACTGATATTTTACATAAACATAACAACCATAAATAAAAATATTGGTTCTTCATAAAATAACATAAAGCTAAGGATACACTCATCACATATTGACAGGGGTGTAATTTAATACTGACAGGATATCATATATTGGATTATCATCCTCACAATCACTGAAAAGCATGAAAGAACTATGATGCTTAACACTTGACACTGTTAAAGAACACTGGTCAGAAAAATCAACTTCTAATATCCAAATTCAAACTAGCGTTTAATTTAGTTGTATCAAGAACAAGATAGTCTATGCTTATCCTTTCTAGAACATCCGATACCACCTCTCCTTTACATAAGGAGATCACATGACTAACAAATTTCGTTGTTTATACATGTATGTATGCACATGTAATAGAAGTAAGAATATTTTTCTTGTCCTGATCACTCAGTGTAAATATATATCTTTTAGACGAACAACTCTAATAGCAGCCAAGGGTGTAAGCAACATCACATTTTTCATACATGACAATAGGAAGATGATTGAGTTATTGGTATAAAATATTATTGATAGGTACAGCATACATGTTAAAATAATGGAATATATTGAAACATATTATCACAATTTAACTAGTGTAATATAATGACATTGAAAGATGATAACATTATAATCCTTGAGTGATTGTATTCCATATTAATATACCTTTTAGTTAACTAACTAGTATTTGTGCTTGAATACAATAACAGAATAATTGTTGAAATGTTGTGCTATATGTGTAACAAACGATTAACTGTATTCCATATGATTTGTTCTTTTTTGATAATTTTAACAAGTTAAAATCTAATGAAAATTAAAAACATAATGACTTGAATTTGCAACTTGACTGTGAAAGTTACACCAAATTCAATAGGCTGTTAACCATAAGCAACTATAGTATTTAGCATAGTAGTTCAGTTTCTGTTATCTATGTTTAACCCATTTTAGCTGCTACATTTGAAGATAGGACTTATTCATTAACATACTTGACGAGGCTGTTCTGTACTCAGTTACAATTAAAATATAGTCTACATGTATGTACATGTACAATCAACCCAATCATTGAGAAATCTATTAATAAATTAAAATTTCAAAAATTAGAGATTGAGGGTGTTTAAAGTTAAAAAATTAAAAATATTATTAATTATGTAAAAGATGTTTAAGTTAAAAACATGTCACATTTTGCAAAAGATTAAATAGTTATTTTATACCTTCACCAACAAACTGTTAAAATACATAATAATGAATGGATGCAATTCTTACAAAATTCATCAATAATAAACCAAATCATGTAAAGCCCCTGATTGTCAATTCCATTTTTAGACAGTTTAATAGACAGCTTGGATTTAATCAAATAATAAAGCTGGCCATCAAAACATTTAAGCAACGATTAGCTTGTTGTGACCACATCCCATTTAAATCGAATGTAGACGAATTTCAGTTCATCATAGCTTTGAAAACACAAAAGGAACTGAACCATTATTAACCGATATTCCGTTTAGGAATTTATTTTTTAAAATATTTTAATTTGCAAAGGATTGAAAATCTTTCAAATGACAATCAGAAACTTTCAGTATAATGTACCATAAAACAAACAATTGTGTTGTAAGAATTCATTCTGTAAAATAACCAATAACCATTTACTGTGTACACACTGGACTTAATTCTGGGGAATACAATTACTCAATTATTAGCGTGATAAAGTCACATATTCCACAGAATCATCTCCTGCATAGTTCCGGTTCAATTACTAAATACCACTGAAACAATGTAGTGTAGTTGTCCCCCACCCCTTAAAATTGTGACATTCATTTATTGGCATACAGTATGAGCTTCGTTTATAACAGAAGCAATTCCGAATAATTTAAAATTTAATTTTGGCATCTAAGAACATCTCGATATTTTGCTTCCATCCCCACATGACTTTCCCCAGATTTTAACACAATGTCATTATAAAAATGAAAATATAAAAGATGATATCATCCCTATTGTCAGTTACTCGGCTCTCTGATACTTTCTTGTACAGGTAACATCTTTAGCTTCTAATGTCTGAAAATAAAATCACATAAAAATCATTAATTTTAGAAATAGGAAAAGTTCTAAGCACTTGATTTAGATTGAACATTAACATGTACCTCCTGTTTACATTAATCTTTGATTTAATGGAAACAAAATTAGTGATCAATTGAAGGTTTTATAATATTAATGCATGTACATTTTCACAACACATTCTCAGACTTAGGTTCTTAACTTTGGTCTGAGACTAAGAATGCTTTGTGAAACTGGGACCAGGCAAATATTAACTAGTAGTAGCATGTTCAAAATCGCTGTGGATTTTAAGACACATACTATAAACCAAACCAGTTCAACCATTTTGACCTTGTTGGTTAAAGGTTAGAGTTAATCAAGCATGTCATCATTCTGCCAAGAAGCTGGCTTATCTGCACGTGCCCAAAGCAAGCTATACTAGTGCCTGTGATTTTAAGCCGCTTAATCAGATGGCCAAGATAAGACAGCTTTTAAGAAAGCCTTCTCAAAGACTGGTACAGAGCTTGTTTTTTTTAAACTGGTTTATTTGACAATTGGCTATTTCTTGTTAAAATTTCAAACACCTATAACTTCACTCAGAATACAGTTCCTGTAATTTGACTTAAGTTTTCAATGTATTCATTTTTCATTATCTAATTTTGAACTATTACAGCAAGAACGGCCATCTCTTTATCTAAACATAGGCTGATGTATCTTTAATATTTGTATATTAGCTTAAGTGCCTACATGTATGTCTTCAAAAAAACGTCTAAAGAATTTCATACTGAAGTGTCAATGACCGAAGGATTATTGTGACAAGGAGTAGGGTCGACTGTCTAACCTCGTGGGTTTTCTCCGGGTCCTCCCACTGCTAAAGACCCCTCCGCACAAGCGAATTATTGAAATAAAAGTAAACCATATGTTAGTCCCAAAATGACCTAGTTTGTGTTGAGTGGACATTAAACACCATCTCGCTCCCTCTCTCTCTCTCTCTCTCTGAAGGATTATGCAATCCAACCCAGTTGAACTGTTTCATTTGTCTATGCTGTAATATTTACATGTACCTTGCAGGTATTTGCATACTCTTAATTAGTGTTGGAGAAAGCAATCAAAGTAAATACATGAAAACTTCACATGTCAGTTCGTGTACATGTATACCCACTAACTGCGAATCCAACATAATGGTTATAATGACCGACTCAAAGAGATTTTACACCAATCATTTTAGAGTAAATCATTTAAGAGTAATAACTCATTCAATAGAGATTCTATACCGTTTACTTAATTTAAGAACAATTGATTCAAGGGTGATTTTAAGCCAATCATTTTTAGAGTACCGTAAGTCAGTCAAGGGTAATTTTACACCAATCATTCAATTTAAGAGTAAATCATTCAAAGGTGATTTAACACCAATCACTTTACAGTAAATCATTCAAGAGTAATTTTACACCAATGAGTTCAGAGTAGTTCATTCAAGAGTGATTCTACTCCAATCATTATTAGAGTAAATCAGTCAAGGGCAAGTCTACTCCACGAGTAAATCAGTCAAGGGAGAAATTGTAATATATTCTGTTTTTTGACATGTATAGTTGTAGTGTTGTTTGTCTTTTATTAATTTTAACATTAGCAACAGGTGTTGACAAACTTCTGTCACCATTCTTATCAAAGAAAATATCTTATTGATTTATAAAAAAATTCATACCAGCGACACATCTATTAAGTATTTGTATTTGATCTCCTAAATCATTAAAAAAATATATTCAAAACAAAGAAACTTCATGTATAAGCTTTACCGTATTAAGCCTGTATTGTGATAATTTAGCACTTTATAGGTGGACCACGTATTAAATAATCCTAAGACAAACTAATTACTAAATCCGAGTCTGCAAGTGTGCAGGAATGGAAATAATGATTCTAGTTGTACTGGACTAAATGTTGGGCACTTATGATATTTGGAACTTTGTGCCAGACATTTATGAAAAATATCAATAAAAATTGGCAGGCACTGCTGAATTGGTGTCTGATCTGACATAGTCTGTGGCCGGTGCCTCATTTTTAGATTTGCAGCTGTGGGTATAAAATCTGTTATACATGTAGCACAGTGAGATATCCTTGGTATAAACAAGCCAACAGTGAGGCTGATGTCCCCCGCCAAAATACCAAAATAAATAGATGACACATTAATTTATCGCACATTTATTTTTTTTAAAGTATCAAGCAATCAAACTGATTATCAACTATACACTTAAGTTTCATCACTCTCTATCAAAGTTATCTTGTCCTAAAGCATCAACCAACAAGGCATTGACCTTATCAACACATACACCAAGTTTGAACATTCTAGCTCAATTAGGAAGAGAGTTATCGTGCCCCAAAGTATCAACCAATCAAATTGCTTATCTCTGCTTACCCTAAGCGGAAAATGCTCATCTAATCAAATTGCTTATCTCTGCTTACCCTAAGCGGAAAATGCTCATCTTCGAACTCCATCAAGGCATTGACCTAATCAACACATACACCAAGTTTGAACATTCTAGCTCAATTAGGAAGAGAGTTATCGTGCCCCAAAGTATCAACCAATCAAATTGCTTATCTCTGCTTACCCTAAGCGGAAAATGCTCATCTTCGAACTCCATCAAGGCATTGACCTAATAAACACATACACCAAGTTTGAACATTCTAGCTCAATTAAAAGTTATCGTGTCCCAAAGCATCAACCAATCAAATTGCTTTTCTCTGCTTACCCTAAGCGGAAAATGCTCATCTTCGAACTCCATCAAGGCATTGACCTAATCAACACATACACCAAGTTTGAACATTCTAGCCCAATTAGGAAGAGAGTTATCGTGTCCCAAAGCATCAACCAATCAAATTGCTTATCTCTGCTTACCCTAAGCGGAAAATGCTCATCTTCGAACTCCATCAAGGCATTGACCTAATAAACACATACACCAAGTTTGAACATTCTAGCTCAATTAGGAAGAGAGTTATTGTGTCCCAAAAAGTGTGACGGACAGACAGACGGACAGACAGACGGACGAACCCATTTTAATAGTCCCCTGCTTTCTTCGAAAGGCGGGGGACAATTAACCTATCAGATGAATACTACACATAGTATGTAATCTAATCGATAAAGCCCTTTTAAGAGGATCAAATTTTGAAATTATCAATGGCATGTTAAATTGTTATCACAGTGTGAATAGGGTTGTTGACCTTCACATCATCACATCCTGTGATAAAATTAGGCTTCTGACTTAAAGAGAACATTTGCCTATTTTAAATCTGAAAGGCGAATACTTTTTTTTTTCATTTGATTGTTTTTTGTCCACCCAGATCAATAAGTAATCAATATTGGTAACATCTGTTCTGTTCTAATCTCAAATTCGACATGTAGTATGAATAATACAGTCACTTTAATTTTAGGATTTATAAAATTCTATTTTACATGAAAACATTGGATTAAATTCGAAAATCTGTGAATATTATCAAGCTAAGAATGACAAACATAAAACAACCTCACATGCATCCCCCCTCCACCCTACCTCTATGCTACATTTCGAAATCTGTTTAATTTTGCACTGCATTTGGTACATTAGGATACAATGTTCATAACCATTTCCTGTAGTTTTTGAAAGACAACTTTGTCAGCTGGGCCAAGGATTAGGTTCAGGCAGAGGTCTAGCAAGGAATAAAGTGTCTATCAATGGCAAGACAACCAACTGCTGTCAAAATATAAGGAGAAACATCTGTAGTTATTTATGTTTAGTAGGTACAGACCTGTGAACTGCCAATACATGTACAATTTGGGTCCAAAAGTCAAAATACCAGTTGATAACAAGGGGTATTAATCACAAAAAAATATACAACCTTTATATCATAATTATACAAGTAGTATAGTAGAGGTAACATTAATCTTATTCTTATCTCTTACTTACATGTATACTATACTCATGTTAAATTGATATAACTTATATTCAAGTACATGTAGTGATGTAAGATCATGACCATAGACATAACATAATGGTAGGCTAATCTTACAAATATAAACCATATAATCTAAAATCCTCATACTTAATTCTCAATTAGATATAGAAAATCAGAAACCTGTCTCCATTGTAGCAGTAAACTTACATCATGAGTTTAAAGAGGGTTAAATAGATGTACTTTGACCCTGTATAATTTGCGAGACATTTTCTTTGTCTGTCACTCCTATCTTTTCATGTCTTTGGTTTTTAGTACAGAGACGTGTGTTCTACAGGAGAAGTCAATTTAACACTTCACAAACCTAACAAACAAAACCTGTGACAATGTACAGAAATAGTTTGAGGTGTCACTTGTCCGACTCTTTAAAGAACATTTGAGTTTTACCTGGGCACATGTCTGTGTGTTATTAACGCTTAAAGTATTAAAACTCATCATTCCTGCAAATTCTGAATTCCCAAATTTTTGACACATTTTAGACCACCATTAAACATTAATGGCAACAGGAAGACTCAAGTCATTAACTTCCCACATCTTTTAGTTAAACATTTTGCTCTGTTGTTTCTTGGGAGGTGATTTGTCTTTTTTTTTTTCGGGTTTTGGCGTAAGATCATGCATAAAAACATCACTCCTAATTTTTAAATATGTGCTTTCACAAATAAGGGGGGTTGAATGGTTAGCACGTGCGTGCTGTATCATAAAGCCTGTCATTGGTTTCAAATCCCTGGTTGTACGTGACAAGGAGTATGGTCGTCTGTCCAACTTCCTGGGTTTTCTCTGGGTCCTCAAGTTTCCTCCCACTGCTAAAGACCCCTACGTGCAAGTGAAATATTGAAATAAAAAATTAAACCATATGTCGGTCCCAAAATGACCTAGTTTGTGTTGAGTGGACGTTAAACCCCCTTTCTCTCTCTTTCACAAATAAATACTGTTAAACTGATTTGAGCTTGGTCAAATCTGAGATATTATTAATTATCAACATGGCACAACTACTATAATAGGTTGATGTGTGTACAAAGTTTAACAAAGAAATCTTTAAACAGACATGCTCCAGAAACACAAAAATGGAGGGATGGATCATGGAAAGAAACCCATTTCACTATCTCTCCATAACTCTTATACAGGATAATAATTTCATGGTATCAACTACAGTAACTTTTTATATGTGAAGTTTTATATTCCGAAAGACAAGAACTAGAATGAATCAGAATAGTGTTTGGCAGTTTAAATTTCAAACAACAAATACTGGTTCGTACAATGATTCAGGATGGTGTTTGGCACGGATAATAATTTTATGGTATGAACTACAGTAATTTATATCTTTTAAGTTTAAATTCCGAAAGACAAATACTGATTCATACAATGATTCAGAATGGTGTTTGGCATGGATAATAATTTCATGGTATGAACTACAGTAACTTTTCATCTGTAAAGTTTAAATTCCAAAAGACAAATACTGGTTCAGAATGGTATTTGGCACTGATAATAATTTCATGCTACATGTATGAACTAGTCATTCTATATCTTTAAAGTTTAAATTTGAAAAGACAAATACTAGTTGATAGCATGATTCATGATGGTGTGATGGGTCTTGGTTCAACTAATACATGTTCAACATTAATGATGTAATAGATATTTACTATCAGGATAAAACTGTTATTTTGTCTGCTTGCCCAGGTCAAAAGGTTAACAACAAGTCAATTGAAGCATTGGGATATAATTTTACAGGAAACAACTTTAGTTTGGTATTAGGATATAAGTGGCAAATGGCATTTTACATTGGGACAAATGTGTAAAATAAATGAGTTCTATTTCATTTTATTGACATAAATCATACCTTAAAGACCCAACATGCCACAACAGAGGTTATATATGGGGTACAGGTCCGTTGGAACGAAATTCATATCGGGGAGGCTTAGCAAAGAAAAAATGAGGTCCTGGATGGCTTTTATATTATTGGGCCAGTTCCAACGGCCATGAGTGATAGAGTTTAAGACCGCACACAATAAAAACAACCTACATGTATATATACATGATGTATTAGAGGCATTTTGGTCCAAAATGTATTCAAATCTATCAATTTCATATACTCGAATCACATCCCTGCTCATACATGTATATACTTTATACACGAATAATCATGCTAGCTGTTCCTTTAAATCAAGCAGTGTATGAAGCGTCTAGGTGGAGTAAAAAAATTTGAAGGTGACTTAAAATGTGTTTTGGGAGGCTGATTTTTCTGTTTTATTTTATTCTGAGGTAATTTATCAGGTCTGATTTTGAGATTATTTTTGTTACCTGTTCACAGCAATAAATGCTTTATAGCATTAATAATCGCTTGTATTCTGTCTGGTTTTGAAATATTATAAATCTCACATATGATAGCTACTACAAATGTTAATACTTATATTTTCCAAAAATTAATCTAGGCTCTATTTACCAGAAATGATATCAAAAAGGTTTAGGTATCAGGGTTTGTATAGATTTGAATTAATCTTTATATAATAAGGGCCTAATGTATTTGAAATTAATATTATTCCTAATCCTGTTTATATACTTTAGTATCGTTGTGAGTCTGTATTATACATGTACATGTACGTATACAAGTAACATCAAACAGGATTTTAGGGTGTTATTACCAGAATATAAGTACAGAATTTATTCAAACTTCCTGATAGACTAGTTTTCACCCAGTCATATAATATACTTGTAACTCTCAATTTATAATTAATGTTAGCTTTATTATAATACACATTTATATTTAAATCTCCTTTCATTTACAAATATGTTCCAGAAGGTTAGTTGAATACATAGTGTCTATTATTTATATTTGAAAAGCTCCTTTCCAAAATTTGATAAAAGCCAAATCGACACTCTTCTTTTTTCAAAAACATATTTTTTGTCACTAAACTAAGCCCACATCAGCTAAACAGTATTTATTTGTGAAAGACATCCTGTTTTTACGCGAACTCTCACTCCAAAAAATGCAATAATACCTCCAAGAAACAGAAACATTTTAACCTTAAAACTTCTTATGTGCTCATACATAGCAAGACAATTCACTAACATGTATTTATCTGATTTTCATAATAGTTAAAAATTGACAAAAAAATTGAAAAAAGTCAAAATTTCCTGTTTGAAACACAGATCCTATTTTGTTCAGTTTTTTATAGTTCAAAATTACATTTTACTTGTCTTTACTACACTAGGATCTGGAAGAGTTGTTATTTGACGGATTAGCCAATGTGACGGTCTGCTACTCAGTGCTACAGCGAGTTCTTGGCGTGCTGAGCACAGAACTGTGGTTATTCCAATAGAAACATCAACATTGATTGGTTAATCAAATGCCTGACGTAATAGTTCAAATACCATTTGTATGACCCCTGATGCAACCTTCCACTACAACTGATCAGATCTTTATGTAATAGAGGCCATCGAAAGTATAAAAAAAAAACCCGAAATATAGATCTGTATTTTAATCAGATCACACAAGTGGCTACATGTATGTTATCAAGATGCTGAAGAATTACAATTTAAAATAGGCTTGGTCTTAATATAAATATTCAAATATTAAAATGTTGATATTCAGTTATTACATGTGTACATGTATCTACCATGTATTCATTTTCAATCGCTTCTAACTTTCATTAGCACATTCAGTGCAAAAAAGTTGAACATAAAACCCCATTTCATCTCAATTCTAAGCTTGCCACTTAAATTTGAATTCAAATACCTCTATAATTATAACATTATCAAAAGGAAGTGGGAGTGGTGCATCTTTGCATTAAAGAGGCATTAGTACTTTGGAGGTCTTGGATGGTTCTTTACAAATTTTCAATTTGATATGATTTGACTTAAGAGATTTATATCATACATGTTCAAATCTGCTTCACTTCAATGCAAAATTTGAGTCAGATTTAACCAATCGTTACTAAGATAATGTTTAAACTTATAATTTATTTTTTAAAAAAATCTGTTTTTCTTGAAATTTAAAAGAACAATTGCACGAGAAAGCTTACTCTAGGAATGTCAGTGTTCTGATTTTCAGTAATTATGTTGGGAGTCTAGGTTTATATTAAAATTTATTACATTTATATACTTAGTAAGAGTGATAACGCCTCTTTAAACTTGAAGTATACAGTTTATATTATATACTTTGTTTCTATCCAGATGGAACTTGTGAGATTTGTGAATATAAACAAAAGAAGGAACAGTTCAAAACATCCATATCACACATTAAGGAATGAAGAATTTATAATTGTCTATAAACAGATATCTGGTGTTTAATACAAGGTCTATTTATAGCATCTGACTGGCAGGCACCATTGAAACCACTGACATGTAAAACTATTTCATAGTATTGGGCACCATTACCCATATACACTTAATACGTTTTACAATTTCATTCAGCATAGAGCTTATAAAATATGCTGATTAACTTCTTGACACATATTACTAATATCACTTTAAAAGGCAATATTCAGTAGTCTCCCACTCACTTATCTCAGGTTTCCTATAGACAAATATCACTTCAACTTTTATGTAATCATTTCTTGAATGATGCATTATGCAGTAAGAGCTAAATCTGCCTATTACAAGTCTTATTTCAGGCTTCAAATCTTATATAAATTATTAAGATATTTATTCAAATGCCAAGCCTATTATCAACAGTCGTAACTTCAGCCAGAATAAAGCTATTTGAATGACATTTTTAATGTATTCATTTTTAATGATCTATATTTGAACTATAGTAAAAACGGACAGCTCTTTATCTAAATCTTACATAATGCATCTTTAAATAGTGTATGGCCTGTATTACAGACCATGACACTCAATGACCATAACGTTTTATGTCTAAAGACCCTTTTTCAATTGACCCAAAATATCATGGATGAACTTTCCACTTTTTATCTACATGTACGTAAGTCTGTGACGTGGTTCCGATTCCCCGCTTATATGTGACCAGGAGTATGGTCACCTGTCCAACCTCGTGGGTTTTCTCGGTGTTCTTTGGTTTCCTCCCGATGCTAAAGACCCCCACGTGAATTATTGAAATAAAATGGACGCTAAACCCCATTTTTCTGTCTCTCACTTCTGATCAGCGGGGACTACTCCATCTTCTATTCATGTCTGCTTTCTCCGTCTGCATTAGATATTGATCCAGCAGTTACAGAGACCTACCCACTTGTCCAGTCTTTGCTACTCTATCAGGGGATGTTACACTGTGGTCGCAAAGTGACCGTTCCTGAAACGTATCTCTTTGATGACTTCAACACAGTCTAACGAGGACAATGCAGGAAAGATATTTGATAGCACCACCACAACCACCTGCTGGCAAATTATGATAATCCTATAATATACACCCACTGTGACCCACAATACAAACCACTAGTCACCCCCTCCCCCACCCTCCCTTTCCACACCACCCAGAAAACAATCAATCTGATTAAAACACAGATCCTATTTCGTTTCTTTTTTTATAGTTCAAAATTTCGTTTTACTTGTGTTTACTACATTAGGATCTGGAAAAGTTGTTATATAACCCGTGTTCTGGATGATGTGAGGGATTAGCTAATTAAACGGTCTGTTACAGCGAGTTTTTGGCGTGAGGTGCACAGAACTGTGGGTAACCCACTAGAAACATCAACACTGATTGGTTAATCGAATATCTGACGTCATAGGGTCAAAAGCCGCTCATATGACCTCTGACATGACCTTCAAAAAACAACTGATCAAATCTTTATGTAGTAGAAGCCAAAAAACGAAACAAAATATAGATCTGTACTTTAATCAGATTGGAAAACAATGAAATATAATTACCATAGTCATATCGTTGCCGTTAACTTCTCTGGTAATTACTGTATCAGGATCTCCCTTAGATACATGTTTTAATGTATTACCGTCTAACGTACATGTTGACTGAAAAAGAAAATGATACATATAATATGGGCCCATACAATCCTACATGTAGGTGGAAGCCTCACACACAAATACACACACTGGACCATTTTTCTGTCAGGTTATTCTCAATTCCCTTAAAGACATCTGATTGGCCAAATGAATTAAAAAATATTCTCACCAATCTGTTTCATCCATATTGCGCATTTCGGCTCAGAATGTCTCTTGAAAATCACACCGCATATTGTATCCATTTTCATTAGCCCAGAATAACTCTGGAACTGAAGTCGCAGAATATTGATAGTGTTCGTCCTCTCATGACCCCAGGCTTCACACGAAATTTGATAAAATCTTTTATAAACTGTGGCCTCTATTGCATTCACAAGCCAATTGTTGACGGACTGGCAGACAGGTGACGGCTAAATATGCCAACATTGAAATGTGGGTGTCTAAAATTGTGATATTTAAACATACATTATGAAGTCGCAGAATATTGATAGTGTTCGTCCTCTCATGACCCCAGGCTTCACACGAAATTTGAGCTAAAATTTTGAGACAGGGTAAATACACCATTCCTTTGTATTTTGGCGCTCAAATGATCACTAACTGGACTAAATGACTTCTCATAAACATCACATTTCAAGGCATCTTCGTCTCATGATCTTAAACACTGTGTATAAATTTAAAGTCAATCAGATATTTACTTTAGCGTCAAGAGAATCCACAAGACATTTTAAAGTTTCCAAGGGCCATAACTCGAGCAGTAATTATCGGAAATCATTGAAAATCAATAGGCTTCTTTGTCTCATGATCTTAAACACTGATAAATTTAAAGTCAATCAGATATTAACTTTAGCCCGTAGAGCGTCTATAGTTACTTATAGACGCCGGACCGACAACAACATACGACCACATTTCAATGTGGGCGTATAAAAAACAAGTTATGCGGACGTTTTTAAGTGACGTAGGATTGTCTGAGAACCAGATTATTTTGTTCATATGGCCTTACCACTGAAAAAAGAAATGTAGGGCAGTATATAAATGTTGATATTGCACATTGAATGCTATTGACACAGTAACACAATAAAAATATACAGAAACTGACAAAACCTTAACTTTTATGAATGACAGAATGTAGCAGGTCATTTGAGTTATTGTTATATTAGCTATAACTGCTGGTGTTTCCCACAGAATATCACAGCCATTTTTCATGTCAAAGAAAAATGAAATGGGATTTAATGTCCTACTGTTCTGTTTTGACTGGACTAATGAAGACGGGCTTACGCCATGCAGTGTGCTATAAGCTGCACTATGACCTACTCGAATGCCAAGGGTTATTTTAAAAGCATGTGAATGTGTACACAGGACCTCAGTTTTTCCATCCCATCCGAAAGACTATACATTGTCCCTTGCCAAGCCCTCTGTCAGTGTCAGGGGGGGTGGATGGCCGAATGGTTAGCATGTGCGCGCTGTATCATAAGGCCTGTCATTGAGTCAACTGGCGTGGTTTTGATTCCCCGGTTGTATGTGACAAGGAGTAGGGTCGCCTGTCCAACCTCGTGGGTTTTCTCCAGGTCCTCCGGTTTCCTCCCACTGCTAAAGACCCCTACGTGCAAGCGAATTATTGAAATAAAATTAAACCATGTTAGTCCCGAAATGACCTAGTTTGTGTGAGTGGATGTTAAACCCCATTTCTCTCTCTCTCTCTGTCAGTGTCATGTGAAACAAAGAGACAGTCTAAATGCCATTTTAGGTTCTATAATGGCAACATTAAAGAGATAAAATATTCTTTACCAGAATACTATACTAAAAGTTTGACAAATGACATCTTAATGAGTAAAGATCAAGAAATAAGGTTTCACATCTTAGTTTTCTGAGCCAACTGAGCTAATGAAGATGGACAGATGCCATGCAAAGTGCTATGAGGGACATTTTGCCCTGACAGTGGCACTACATCTTTTTCATATTTTGATTTCCAACTTTTAGATGATCTTTACTGGACTCTTAATGTTATACATGGGACATGGATTTTCCATCTCATCCGAACAACTGAAAATTTTCTAAGTTCTTAATGACTGATATGACTTGAATATTCAGATCATAGGGATTTTCCGGCATGGTTTCCCCTTGTCAGTGGTGCAGGACAAGGACAGCTGTCTAGTCATTTGTATGGGATGAAAAAAAACGAGATTTCTGTGTACACTTTGGCATGAACATAAAAGATCCTTTGACGCTTGGAATTTGATATAAGAGTAGGCCTTAGTGCCACTGTCCGGGCAAAATTTCCCTCATAGCACACTGTATTTTGAATATTCAGAGAAACTTTTTCAGCCAATGAGTTAAAATGAACTTCAGACCCTAATTAAAGTTTTAATGGACTACAATGTTTATGATCTATACAATTATGCTGCATTCGAAATACTGAACAATAGCTGTATACATGATACCATTGTTAAAGGTTTATCATTAAAACACTTTAAGGATAGAGCAGTATTAGTGTCATTATCAGATATCACAATATATCTCAATTTCCTAAATACTGGTGTCCGCCAATCTAATGGTAACATGTAGAATACCGTGTGGCGGACATTAATCAGCGTGGCTGGACATGTGTACATGTACTTATATATATACGAGTCTCATTTAATATTATACATACATTAACAAGTCAGAGAAATAGTTATCAGACTAAATCAGTGAATAAACAACTGCCAAAATATATTCATAACATTTTTGTTAAAGCTCCAACATGCCAGAATTTATGTTTAATATGGAATTTCAGACCAAACACATATAGAAGTATTTTGGTTCAAACGTAATAAAAATTCTATGTAACTAAGTTATGGCTATTTCTATTGAGAGAGAAGAGAGTGAAATTAGTTTTAATGTCCACTCAACACAAACTAGGTCATTTTGGTATTAACATAACATATTGTACAAATGCATTTCAATAATTTGCTTGTGTGAAGATGTCTTTAGCAGTGGGTATTTCTATTTATGTCACATCGCCATCTTCATATATCTTAGACAAATAAAGTAATAATAATTCTTTTATATTTATCGTCAAGACTACATGTATCTAGCCAATTCTACATTTGGCCTACATATTTTTTTCATATTCCCATGTGCTAAATTACAAAAAATAACCAGTCTTTATTTATTAGAATAGTAAATATTTTGGAACTGAAACCCGACTACTACTGCCCCCTCATTTTATGGTATTTTATTTTGGATAGTATCATAATTTAGAGTCACAATGTTATAGACCTGTAACTCATGCTAGATCAAAAAAAAAATCTTTCAGAATAATTTACCTTAACATGTCTACCATCTCCTGTGACTTCATCAAACTCTTGGCCTAATTCAAAAGATAAATCAGTTGATTTAAAAGTTGTTGATGTTAAAATCTGGATTTTGTTTCCATCAACTTTAATATCTTGTTGGGGTTTGGCTGCTCCAGCTAATTTCCTCATTAACATTCCAACTCCTGGGAAAAATATTTAAAAAGAGAGTAAATTATTATACAACACGGATCAGCAGTGAATAGGGATGAGAGGGTTGACATCGGTGCGGCTTAATGAGCTCGCGATATTAACTTTTTTCCATCTGCAAATTAAATTCTAAAACATTTTTTTTTAAGTATTAGAAAAGTACCGGTAAATAAAGATCTTTAAAGTATATCCGGATAAAAAATATTTTATATTTTGTGTAAATGAGTACCAGTATATAAAATTAAAGGCACCATTCTACCGGGACATTACACTTTTCTTGAAGTTGAAATGATTGTGGGCTTTCTTATTTTAAAAAAAGGTAAAACAATTTATCAAATAAAGTTGTTGGATTTTTTTTTTTTTTTTTTTTTTTGGGGGGGGGGGGGAGTTTATAAATAAAGTTTTTGTGGGGGGGGGGGGTGGATTTGATTTTCTATATTTAAAAAAAAATAATAAAAGCAATAATAAGTTAATTACTTTCTTAAAATTAATTAATTAACTTTTCAAGTATAAAAAAGGGGATTCCACAAGTTTTGTATTAACTATTAAAAAGAAAATTAATCATTCTAAATGTATTTTTCAAAAAGTGAAATAATAGATCTTATTTTCCATTAAATTACCAAGAGATAGATTTAAAAAAACGAAAATCTAGCTGAATCATATGAAAACAAATCAATATTCATAATTTCATTACTATATTCTGACTCTGTTTTTTTTTTTTCAAAATGTAAATTTATCTTTTTTCAATGAAAAACAAAACAAATAAATGCCCTAGTATTACCTCGGCTGATCGTATAAAATAAAATTTGTTTACCAATTTGTCATCGGAACATGGACAATGGAATTGGTAGAAGCAGAAATCTGCATTGGAACCAATATGAATAAGATTCTTATAATTTCATGCATTCTGAACTATTCATTAATGCCATGCGGATGCCAGAGAGAGTAGTAATAATAACACAAAAGCAACTCACCGACAGCTTGCATATACTCATCAAAATTTTCGGAATCTATCATGTTCCATTTTCCTTGAAATGCCTCTGCTGCCATTTTCCTTAGTATTGCTCTTTAACCGCTTTGTAGCTTGTATACCCTATGCTGTGCCGTGGACTAATGTGAAATGAAGCGCGACCTTTCTCGTCGACAGTGTATATGGCGTGGGTCTGGATCGGGCGATATTGTTGCTTTGATTGTCCAGTAGTAATATTTAATATCATATTAAGAAATAGATTCAGTCTGGTATATACGAGTAAACATCGGGACCATCTGGATCACGTGGTTGTTAAACGGAATATTACAACGGTATTTAATTATATATGGGCGAGTATGACAGTGGGCTTCAGTCATTTTCTTGAAACTTTTAAACAGTAGAAAATAATTTACTTCTAAACTCGAAGGAAAATTAAACTGGATATTACTCCTTAATATTTAATATTAATTAACAAATGAGCGCAGACAATGCAGAGTCTAGTTAATAAAGGCTACATTGTGCCGTTTAAAGTGTCACGTGACTGCTAAAATGGTGGTTGATTGAAACAAAAATTCGAAGAGCACAAATCAGTCGCGGTGAATGCCGAACATTTGCAATGTGTCGGTGGTTGTTTTATTTATATTTAAATATTAAAGTCAAAAGTTATGATATTCAGTTCCTTTCATTAGCAGAAACATGTTAAAACGGCACGGTACTATAGTAATAATTGAAATTTTAACTGCCGCAAACGCGTTTTCCTGCTATTCCACTCAGGCCTTGAATACAGCTCAAATTCAATGTGGTCCAATATAGCCTACCTTAGTGGGTGACCCGAATTCCAAACAAAAAACCAGTCGTCGTGGGGCATGGGGGCCTCGCCCTCCTGGAGAAAATTTTGAAAGTGTAACCGCGACAAATGCGTTTTTGAGCAATTCTAGCCTGTAAGTTAAGCAACTCCAAAGTTGTCCAATATGGTTCTGTAACCAAAATTTTTTTTTTACTTGACCCATCTGCCTGAAAAGTCAGATTGCCCGAAAGTTAGGGGGCGTACGCCTATGATCACAGAGTCAAAAGCTTTTATCCTTGTTTTGTATGGGAAAATTTGATTGCATTGGCAAGATTTGGAGTTCTAGACCCCGATTACCACAAACTTTTAAAACAATTTTGCACCTAATTTTATTTGAACATGTTATATAAATTAACTGCTAATATGGTACTCAAAATTCACCCCAAAATTTGACAGACACACAACTTTAATTTTTTTAAAATTTAGATTAGAGTCTATAATCTATGAAGAGTTTTGAATTTACCTTTTCCGTCTTGTTTTTGTGAAAATTCATGATTTTGCTGTGGATGGATCTGGTGATAAACAGCTTGAATTAGTGAAGAAATTCGCTACAAAAATGACAAAACAGTCTGTAGATTGTTATGATCTGAGGTAGAAAAATTCCAGATTGTGCATCAACCCCCTTCAATAAATTGATCAGATGATTGTGACATGCTGGGATCTTTGTCTTTAAGATCATCAGTTATGTTTTTATATAGGCCAAGAAATGGTATAGATTTAAAATTTAAAGTCAGATACATTTACACTATTTTGCCTTATTACACTATTTTGCCTATACCGTTTGTTTAGGACTTCGAATTTTGTCTAATGGTTTGGATTGTTCGTACTTGGTTTTATTTTATTTCAGATTACTGCACATTCATCATGCTCAGTATAACCTACCTGTCAAGTTGATTATCTGACTGGCAACAGAGTGAATAGCTTATGGAATCCCTGGAAATACGTTTTTGGGATGATGAATTTTATAAATAATTTCATCAAGTGTTTGAAATTGTAGAGAATTCATATTCAGTCTTTATAATGGTACAGGAAGTAGAAGCTTTTTATGGTGTGTATTTATTATACAATCTGAATCCAAAATATAAAGGTCGGGTATATATCGGTAAAACTACTGATCCTAATAGACGAATACATCAGCACAACACTGGCGCTAAAGCTGGTGGAGCTTGGAGAACAGATGGAAAAGGACCATGGTAATAATTTACATTTAATAGTTCAATGATACACACCTTCCATTTTCAAATCATTCAAGCTGTAGAACTACTGAAACGATAAGGAAATTTATAATAGAGAGGTTTCGCAACTTTACATTTACACTAATAATTTGTGATGTATGAAGTGAAGTAGTCTCCATAACTGTAAGTTCACAACACTTAGCTAAACCTTGTTTAATTTTTCTAATCCAGTCCATAATTTTTCTCTGAATCGTGGTTTTGACGAACTAAATCCACAGAGAAGACCTTCTCCTTCATGTAGACAAAACATGTGCATGCTTTAGTAATCTCATCTTCAATGATCTATCCGTGATAAATGCCTGTCGACATGATGGATCGAGATTGTGTCACCACCTACGAATTTTGTGAAACTTCATAATGTACAGTTTCCAGTTATATTTATCTAAATGAAAATGTAAGTGTAACTGTTAAGTTGCGAAACCTCTCTAATACCAATTGTGGGGAGTCAAGCAATCATTTCTAGCATATTTTACAAAATTTACTTTCTGGCTTCTTCCAAATCATAACTTTCTTGGTATGAGAGGATTTCTATTTTTTGATATTTTGTAAATTTTTCTTCCAGGGAAATGGTTTTAATCATACATGGTTTTCCAGAAGCTGTGTCAGCATTAAGGGTAGGTGAGCTGATTTTTAGATGATCTGACTAGAAGTGAAATGGAATCTAGCATGACAAAATGGCTACAGCCTACTTTTTTTTTTCCATTTCCACCTGGATCTTTAATGTGCTATCCATTCCGAATGACTAAATGTCTTTTCTTGAAAGGATATCCATTCGGTATTGACAAGGGGTAACCAGATACATGTACTTAAAAATTAATCCTTGACAATTGCAATCTGTTGATGAGTAGGAGGGAACGCCACTTTCAAGGCAAATGTCTCTAACTGGACACTGCATAGTTTATACCCATCTTCATTAGTCCTGACGGTGCAGAAAAGAAGGACGGTAAACCCCATTTCATGTAATATTCACCGAGCCACCGCGGCTATAAGATTACAATGAGAAATTTCATACAGATCAAATAGTTTATGCACAAATTAAAAATGTTTCCTTTTGTTTTGCATTTTTTTTTTAAGAAACGAAATTTGATCAAGAATCAGCAATTTTTTTTGTTTTATTCTATGATTTAATGATCCCAGATTGTTTAATTAAAATTTTAAAACAGAAGTCTGGTGGCCGAATGGTTAGCGTGTGCGCGTTGTATCATAATGTCTGTGATTGAGTCAACTGGTGTGGTTTCGATTCCCCGGTTGTACGTGGCAAGGAGTAGGGTCGTCTGTCTAGCTTTGTGGGTTTTCTCCGGGTCCTCCGGTTTCCTCCCACTACTAAAGACCCCTACACGCAAGCGAATTATTGAAATTAAATTAAACTAAATGTTAGTCCCAAAATGACCTGGTTTGTTTCGAATGGGTATTAAACCCCATCTCTCTCTCTCTCTCTCTGTGTTTTTGTTTTCTGTTGAAGGATTATGTTGTTTTTATATTCAGTTTGAGTGGGCATGGCAGCACCCAAAGATATCAAGAAGATTAAGACATCTGCCGGGAAAACGTAAAACAGAGAAACAGTATGACTTTCATTTTCGGATAGTTTCTCAGATGTTAAGAACTGCTCCATGGAATAGGTTATCTTTAACTATTCGCTGGCTGAAACAAGAGTTCCGACAAGATTTCTCCCCGAATGCTTTACCACCAATCCATATGCCTGTTGAATATGGACCAATCATTTGTAAGAAAGTTGATGTGAAGAAGAAAAAAACGAAGAAAAGAAAAGATGAGGACAGTGACAAAAGCTCGCAACTTGAAAACGTTGATATCGAATTACAAAAATCTTGTGCAGTTTGTTCAAAATGGATAACGTTAAAGGTATCAATTTTCTGTTTCCAGGCGTATCCAAACAGGATCCTGAACTGGCGGTTTAAACTTTAAACCTGTCCACTTATACCAAGCTTTGATTTATGTATGACGAAATCAGCCATTTTAATTTTGACCCAAATGAAAAACCTCGCTTAACCAGGTTGCTGTTCTCTTAAAGCAGGGTGGGTGGTGGAATGGGTAAACGTGTGCGATTTAGATCCTAAGGTCTGTCGTTTAGTCTAGTGGTGGGGTTCCAATTCCCAGCTTACCTGACACAGAGTAAAGTCGCCTGTCCAGCCTCGGTTTTCTTTAACACCTAAAAGACCCCTATGCACAAGCAAATTATTGAAATATAATTGAACTATGTTAGTCCTGAAATGACCTAGTCAGTGCCGAGTGGATGATAAACTCTATTTAACCTCTCTCATCTGATTGTTTTTGAATTTGGTTACATGTGTGGATTTTGTTGTTGCAGCTATGGGTCATGTCAATCATGGCTCATGCCATGAGCTCTGGGGTTCAATCCTGGTGTTGGTCGAGAAAGTTCCCCAGAATTTTCCAACTTGATTTCTCCTTGTCAATGATGTAGGATAGAGGGCCTGGCAAGGAACGTGTCTAGTCAATAGGATGGGATGGAAAATGGGGATCCCTTGTACACATTGGTGTGCCCGTAAAAGAACTTGTGACAGTTGGAATTTGAAATGAGTAGACTGTAGCACTGCTGTTCGGGTACAATTTTCCTCCTGCCTGTCTTCATTAGCACAGTAATTAGCCCAGTCAGTGGAGAACAATAAGACGTTAAGTTAAAACCCATTTCATTTCATTCATTTCATTTCGGCAATTACCTCCCATTTAAATCTTTTACAATTATCTCCCTTTTATTTTATTTTTTGTACTCTGTGTTTCAGGAACAAGATATCACACTCTCCTGTTTATATCCCGTTTGTAACATGATCTCTCACATCGTCTGTTTGGCTAAAAAGTTTTTAACTGGAGATGATCATTTAATACCTATTGAAGGGAATTGCCCTTGGTGTAGTCAGACATTACTGTGGGGAGAACTAATACGACACAAACAAGGATGCCTCACAAACCTATTAGAACTGACAGAGGTAAGGATGTAAATGACTGTTGACAAAA
This sequence comes from Patella vulgata, assembly GCF_932274485.2. Classification (NCBI taxonomy): domain Eukaryota; kingdom Metazoa; phylum Mollusca; class Gastropoda; family Patellidae; genus Patella; species Patella vulgata. The sequence continues at coordinate 59,222,861 of NC_065884.2, read as the reverse complement.
GGTCCAGTGTCATTTATGATTGTCAGTATCATCTATACTCTAAAATTGAATCCAAATTCAACCAAGCTTTTTTCAGAGTTAATTCATCTTACCACTGGAAATGTATAGGTGGAGAAATCAATGAATTCTTTTTTAGTGATGTAAACCAAAACGATAACCAACAAAATCCACAATTCTTTTCATTAATTGTCTTATTTTCTTTTTGTATACGGTCTACCCTTATTTCGATGGTGGGGGTGGGTGGACGAATGGTTAGCCCATGTATCATAAGGTCTTTCATTGAGTCAACTGGCATGGTTTCGATTCCCGGGTTGTGTGTGACAAGGAGTAGGGTCGCCTGTCCAACCTTGTGGGTTTTCTTCAGGACCTCCGGTTTCCTCCCACTGCTAAATACCCCTGCTAAATTGAAAAATATTGATCCATATGTTAGTCCCCAAATGAACTAGTTTGTGTCGAGTGGATTAAACCCCATATCTCTCTCTCTTATTTTCATGTTGACTGATATCTCAACTATGTCTCTTATTACTTTCTAAATATGGTTCTTATTTTATTTATTTTTTTTCCAGGAATGTGAAAAGGGTTCTGGAGATTACCTTGAAGAAAGTGAAACTGACTGAAACATTGTATTTTCCAAATTTATCCTTTGAAGATTCAGCTGTAAAAAAACGTCAAACCTTTGTGATTGGTCTGTGCTGGCAGGACTAGTCTCCATTTTCTAAGCTAGTCTGAAAGCTCAATAAAATTGGTAATTTTAAAGATACTTTCCTCACGTACAAACTGTGTGATTTGATGATATATTTGGACTAAAAACTAATTAATCTATCAAAAACTTGATTCAAATCCCTCTCAAACCTTTGCATATACAGGAGATTCCGCAAGCTATAAATAAACTGATGTTGGAGGCCACGTCTGTCATCTCGCTTGTTTGAGTGAGGGTCCATTTTTCAGAATGTATTTTTTTATTACTTTCTGTCCATTTACCATACATATTGAGGCTTAATTTAATTCTAAATTATTTTCTGTCAACTTATTTTTCCACTGTTTAATTGCAGAGTTTATTGCAAAGACATTTGTACGTTGACACCCCTCAGTGTTCCCAAAACCACCTAACCATTTGATCAAGAAATAACAACCGCTCCCTCAGTCAAGCTAGCACACAATAAGCTGGCAGACAACAGTCGGGTTGCCAGTTAGTGGTACCCAGACATTTTTGGCCAGTGCTTGCCCCATGGGTGTTTTTCGGGTAATCCAGTATTTTTCTAGTAAGATTGGATGTCTATACATTCCATATGCTTCAGAGATTTGATATTTTAGCAAAATTCAAGACGCATCAAGCCTTTGAAGGATAATTATATATACACACAATTTATTTATTTACATATGTATAAATGAGACGATGAAGAATTCATTAAACTGATTTAAGATAAATAATATGTATTATCTTTTTTGAATATATATCAGGCATTAAACAAAATCTACAGAATATGTTTAACATTTATTTGGCACTTACCAGGTCATTTTGGGACTAACATGACATAATTTTGTTCCAGTAATTCACTTGCGCCCAGGGGTCTTTAGGATTTGGGGGAAAGCTAATTACAGGGAGATAACCTATTCCTGCAAAGTGCAAACATTGGATCGAACGTATAACTTGCACATGTAGACTGATTATTGTGCCGCATAGGGCATTAGAGGTAACCCAAGTACAAAGAGGTGACCTACTTGTGCAAAGACTGGATTGAACCCATGACTTTGCATATGTGTACTGGTTATTGTGCCACATTGGGGTTTGGCGGTAACCTAATTACATGGAAATATGCTCCTGCAAACACTGGATAGAACCTGTGACTTATATATGTAGACTGGTTATTGTATTGCGGCCACAAATAGGTACCAGCTATCCACTGTGTGGTAGGTGCATGGGGTTAATATTAGAATGGGCTGTACAATAATAGTTTGGTAGATAAATATTTATATTGTTTTTCATATTATACCTTCAAACAAACTACTTTTCCTCTCAGTGAGATGATATATATATATTGGCACATATTGAAACAAACTATTCTACTTAAATGAAACAAGATTGAAAACATAGCAATGGTTCTGAATCCTGGTTATAATAAGTATTGATGACATGGGTTTTTGGTACTGGAGGTTACAAAACCATACTACCCAGGAAGCGAAATAGGGATTTCAGGTCCCGAGTTCACAAAGCATTCCCGGACTTAATCAAAGAATTTACTCAAAACTTCACCTTATTTGAACTCGGGATCAGGTCAGTAACCGATTACGCTTCCACATGTACAGCACGTAATTGTTAGTTACAAGGCAGCAGGACATTCCCACTTCACCTGTTCCTGCTCAACCAAACTGCACATATTTCTGAAAACGTCTTTTTCAGTCTCTTCCATGAGACATCCCGTGTTAATATGTAGACAACTTTACATTGCTTCCAATGAACCTTCTAGATCTCTGACATAATCTGTGGCACGCACTCTGGTATGAAACATACTGATGGTCTTTTCTGTATGACAGTATTGCCAAACAGGACTAATAAATGTTGAGAGCCTGAATAAAAGTCATAGATATATTCCAGCCATTACTGAATACTGCAAGCTTGTGATTGTATCTTGGCGGCTTTCTGGGTCATTGTAACTGCTTTGCAGATAGTCTTAAAATTGGGAGCCTTTTTTGGACGCGCGATACCAGGCTGGTATTTTGATTTTATAACGTCTCTATCGAACAACTTGAGCGTGTCCACCATTGTCTTACTGGTCCTTGTAGGGAGTTTGGAGATTAGGTCCTTAACAGGGTCTTCACATTCTATTATTAAAGTGAGGATCATTACACGCCCGTCATTGCAGCCTACAGCCACTGTTCGGTCATCTTCCCCGACTTCAAGACAAGACGCCTGGCCATGGATGAACAACTTCCCTACAGTTTCTCCATTAGATGATCTCATAACCAGGACGATTTTACCCGTTTTACATATAGCCACGATGTACTGGCCGTCCAGGACAAGTTTAGCCGAGTCGTCAATGACTTCTGTAGAAACTTTCTGAACGAATCCTTTAGTGCTGTTCCTAAAAACCTCCAGGTGGTCACTTAAGATAATGGAGCCGTGTTTAGAGTAGGCGCACGAACTAACATTGACGCTTGGACTTAAAATAAAGGGCAAGTGACGTAACAGAAAATCAGTTTTTGGATCATACAAAATGGCACACTTTTCCACGTCTAAAGGACACATCAATCCGCATTTGTTGTCAAACTGAAAGTAGTCAATATTCTTCGCATATATAAGCACAAGTTTATTACTCAATGTCGATCGAATGTCTACAAATTTGTCTTTTTCGTCAGCAGTACGTAACAGACTTTTGACGGTGACGTTTCTTTCGGACGACGTCGAACTTAGATTGAGCAAAGATAACCTGGATTCAAACACACGCCCTCTCTCAATTCTTGAAATTGGATCGGAGATAACTTTACATTTCTGATACAGGGCAACGAAAGCATGGTACTTTCCACTGGAAAAGATCAACGGTTTACAAACGAACTCGGTGTTGCTCGGAATAGTTAATTCCGTCGGTTTCTTGTAGAAATGGTCGGGTTGGAAAATCTTCACCACGTATGAGTTTCCTATCCAATCACAAGGAACGTAGGATAAACTCTGGACACATGCTATGTAAGAGCTTGATCTATCAAAGATCACATATCTGTTATTTATTGCTAAATGAAAAGTTTCTTGAAGACTCATGTCATAGATCAGATCATCAGATAAAATGCTCCAGAGAATAGGCGCCGTCGCATGCGAGGATTGTCTCCCCCGGACTACACAATATTTTCCAGCAGGGGACATCTGAAGTTTGAAAATTTTATCTTCCCGTTCCGGACTGTAGGGAAACACGTGTTGAACATCGCCGCTACCAAGGTCGACAACAGTTACCTCTGGTGGTAGTCGATCACTGGAACAAATTGCTTGCGCGCTGGTGGAAGACAGTGCCAGGTTTAACACCCGTCCTCGGACCACCTTGTTCGCATGCTGTACATCAGCTCCCAGGTTGTTCATATTCCATACTTGTAACGTATTATTTTTCAACAGAGCGATTGTTTTGTTTAGTGTGTCGCATGTGAAGATTTTGACAATGGGAGAAACAGAGGCCAGAAGTAATCTAAGCGGTTCACCAGACCTGCTGTCCCAAACGGCTATATACGTGTACCGGGACGCCACGATCATCTCGTCGTTGGGCGTGAAACCCGCAGCTGAAAAGGTCGACATGGTCTCCACAAAGGCGCCTTCTGGCATTTTCTGTAATCGAAGCTTTAACGTTTCCTCGTGTGCATCTATAAGATACAGGCAGCGTGCTGCTCTAACCAAAATTAAATTCTGAGCATGCGACATAACAAAGTCCTTAATGTCAAAATCACTTATGATATCATTCGTGATCGCGTCCTTCGTACCAAGATTAAAATGAACCGAATAGAGAAGATTCGACTGGGTCATGGCGAAGTATTTTAATTCGTTTTTAGTAAACCTGATTAGTTTTACTTCATCGTTCATTCTAGTGACACATTTTCTCTCCATAAGCGGAATCTCGTACAAGAAAAGGTGCTTTTGCGAACTTAATACCAAGAACGATTCGTTAGCACTGATGACACAGGTTGTACAGTTGTAACTAAACTTGTGCAATAGAACGCAGTCCTTTATATCAACAACGTACGGTCCTATTCCCTGATCGGTGATAAATGCTAGAAGTCTTTTAGATGCAGTCACACTGTTCACAACACCATATTCATAATCAATTTCCCCGTGAAGTTCACCGCCATCTGTTTTATACACAAGCACGAATTTATTGTTCTTAAAGGTACTGATATACCTTCCGTCCTTGCTGGGATAAAGTTTTCCTATGTGCATCTTAAAATCTTGTCTAGGTTCCCCCTGACTCAACTCCCAAACCTGAACGCTGTTATTATAAAATGGCTTGGCCGTCATGAGGACGCCAACTGAACTTTGAAAAACATCCACTTCAACCCGTGCAGTCGGTTTGGCATTTATTTCACATTCAAATTGTAAAGGTCCCCCGGGTGCGGTGTATATTTGACAGTTGGGTACTAATGGGCAGTGGTATTGGGTGACGAGATCGCACTGTCCAACGAGCTGTTTTATATAGGCATACTTTGACGCATGAGGTAAAAGTCGTCCAGTTAATTCAGGAACAAGAGCGTGTACATCTATTGAGAGCACCGATCCAGTCATACGTAAAGCATCAGCTATTAAGTTACATTCTTTGTCGTCAATGAGAGCGTAATCTGCAAGCAGGGTTTGGAGTGAAGTGGCCTTCATTTTATAATAAATCCATTCATAATTACACAAGCAGGTGCCCTTTAATCTGCTCAACTGGCGACTGTGGAGTAAGCTATAAGGTACCTGCTTTAGTTTCCTCACGTTGTATCTGGGAGTACCCTCGGAATTGAAGAGCATGGGTTGTTTAGGTACATGTCTGAGAGCGCTACCGTTTTCATCTCTTATGTTCAATCTGGACATCAGTTGTTTTGTGTATGTAAACTGTTTTTTGACGTCAGCCCACATGCCCATATAATATTGTTCAATAAGTCTGTGTATTTCCACTACGGTCAAATATTCCTCTAAATATCTCTCAGTAACAACATTAACAAATTGTTGATGAAACCAAGACAATACCACAGTCCCATCCGCATCTCTTTCCAACAGAAAGTTACCGATGTCCAATTGCAGGCGAGACAATAAACTTGGTGGCAAACGACGAATTGGGGGAAGCCACATAACGAATAAACTGTTCAAGACTTCATCATCGAGTGAAAGAATATCTTCTAATTCCGATTCGCTCAAACCGTCTCTAGCAGCTGTTATGTATGATAACGCCTTGGCTACAAACATTTTACCGTGCTTCTTTTCTAAACGTTCGAATAGAGTATGAATGCAAGACTCGACAGTAGTCGTGAGGACATTCTCATGGCTTTGATCATAAGAATGCCACCTCTTTGCTTCTTCAAAGGTAAGTGTGACAAAGAGAGGAAGGGTGCAGCTCTGAAATGACTTTCGGATGGTTTTCCATTGCTCGTAGGTGACTTTTCGTTGAGACCTGTCTAGCAGAATTTTCACAATATCTTCACAATCCTTGGTCGGTAAGGGTTGAGTATGAATGAAGTTGTCTTGGATTCTGTTCATGAGTCTATCTAATATTTTGAATTTGAACGGTATCGTTGATACGATTATTTTAACATTTCTAGCATGTCGGGCTGGGAGCCAGTCTAATTTATGTGCATTTTGATTAGTCGATAACTGGTTTAAGGCGTCCAGCACAATCAGAACCCTTCCTCTAAAATCACCTTCTAGGACTAAATTTCTGAAGTAAACTTTCAAACTAAGAAAATCTTCTGGAACGTCACTTCTGTTTCTGTTGGCAACAAATGCTAGCTGGTGACACACTGAGTACAAAAGTTGCTGGATAGAAGAACTGTCGGGGGTTGTTCCTAAAAATCTTACAATGACCGCAGGATTCGCTTGCTCATGTAGTCCACGAATGCTGTTGGCTAAAATAGCACCCTTTGCTAGCAGAGATGTTTTACCACTACCTGATGGCCCAAAAACTACCAGTGGCTGTGAGGATTCACTTGAAAGAAGGTACTTTTGGATGACAGCAAGTTCATCTTCTCGACCAACAAACGTTTCACATCGACCTTTCAGAGTAGTCCAATGTTGAAGGACTTCGTGGTAAAGAGAATCGTCGTCTAACTTCCTTCTGCTAAAAATATTCCGTTCCACCAGTTTGTTGACCGTTCTTTCAAAATGATTACACACCCTCTGTAAGTAAGGCGCGTGGAATTTAGGATCTATACCCGATTCCTTCCAAGATATTGATGATTTCAGATAATTATTAGCAGATAACTTCTCTTTTGACTTGGCCTTTAGGTCGTCTAGCAATGATTTAGTTTCAGGATGCATTTCTGGTGGATTTCCAATCACCTCAACAAATGTTTTTGCTTTTTTACTCTGTAAGTTTCTGTGAAGGTCCAGGAAATCCCTAATGTACACGATGGCATTGTTGTCTCTATCTTTCTGTCTGTTGATACCAATTAAACCTTCATAGATTTCATGTTCAGTAACTGTAAGAAAAACAAATTAGTCAATATTAATAACCCAACTGTTCTAGTTTTTAATTCACAGCCTTCAATAAATTGTAAACATTGGCTATAAAACGAAAGGACAAGGGGTTGAAACAAGAAAATATTTAAAGCCACCATAGAGAATGTAAAACTATACTGAATTTGACTATGTTGCCATTGACTAAACCATAATTCAACTGAATTGAATGAAAGATACAAAAATAAAACAAACATGATCTGTCTCTTGCACGACATCCATCCCTACTTATATCCAAACTACTGGGTGGGTCAGAAGGAATCGTGGGGTTCATGTGTATTCTCTTTAACAGAAACGTTATATGTTGTCAGACTGTAACCCCCTTCAGTTGTTGCCCAATAAATTAGTTTTCTTACCAGAAGCTTTCATTTGCCTGAAAAAGGCTCTACTTATTTCGTGAGCTTCCAAAGCAGACTGCCCGCCTGATTTAAGTATCCTTTTTATGTTCACTTCTGTTTCCTTCCAAGGTTTTCTAATTTTTCCTGTAAAAAAATACCCTGGGAGAATTAAATAAATTCCTCTTTTTCTGCTGTGAACTATCTTACCAGTATGGCTATTTTTAAAATCTGTTCGTTTAATTTCCAGTTTAATGTAGATGGGTCTACAGGGGAACGTTCGTACTGAATATCAGTGTATTGTAATATTTTAATCAGCTTATACTATCCCGATTTGAACAGAGTCTCAAAAATAAAAGTCTGAGTACGTATGAAATTTAAGCGCCAAAATATAGAGGAATGGTGTATGTAATTACCTTGTCTCAAATTTCAGCTCAAAATATTGAGTCGTTTGGACGTGAAGGTCAAAACTGCTTATCAGGACACTTAACCCTTTGGAGATTTCGGGTCAATTTTTTCATTGGGTGACCTGATAATCGATTTCCGTTCCTTTAGAGGTTTATATAATGAATGACCCATGTGCTGTACTTGATAACGAAAGGTAAATTTCACCTACACATTATTTTTTTTTATAAAATAACAGTCTGGTTTTATCCAGACACCGCATAATACAGCTTAGGACACCGGTCTCCATTTCCATATGAAGACTGACGGGTTTAAGTTGTTTGAAAACGTATCACATATGTTGAGCTAGTTGCTCGACCCCAACATAGAGGATTTTAAGGGATTTTAACACAAAATTAAGCAGAGTTTTATTTTCCAAAATATTATCGGATGGTCACAGATTAGATGACTCTTTGTCGGATTTAAGATATATTGTTTCGACCACAACTTACAGAAGGTCTAATCATTTTTATAAATTTCACCTTTTTTGGGTTTTTTTAGTTTTGTTTTCGTATGTTTTACTGAAAATGGGTTATTATATCCTTGGCTAACAGTCGACATGAATTCGACAAAATGTCGCCTTGGGTACATTGACTTTCCGTTCCACGTTTATGTTTTCTGTTACTTACCAGTAATGTAACTAACAGGTTGAAGTCTAAACACATTAGGATGAACATTCTGATCTTTTAAAAAACATTTATTCAACAAATCCGCATCTGCAGGAGACGTTTTACGAACATGAGATTCAATAACTTCATATTCAGCTCTCAGAATGCTGGCGGGAATTGGAATATAACCATACCGCTGCCCTATAAAAGCCTGAAAATAGCATCGGTATAACAACTTTTAATACATCTAAATTTTTGCTAGGTATCTATAGGAATCTGGATTCTTTATACTTTGAATTGCACAAATAAACCGAGTCTGCTGTTATATATACTATTCAAAAAAAGTAGGGGATATTTGATTTTTAAGTGTTATTAAAGTCACCTAATGAAACTGACGAAGAAACAAAGGACAAAATGAAATGAAGTTCACATTCATCGATTTATTCCAAATGATCGTTAGACTAAGTAAGGCACAGACTGAACATTATAAGGGTAAAATGATACCCGGGGTCAAACAGCAAAGTTACCACAGCATCACAACCATGTCAGTAACGGGTAAATCCTCCTCTGTTTGCCAAACAAGCATTGATCCGACGTGGCATACTCCTAATGAGACGTCTAAGGTCATTTTGGTCCAGATTGTCCCATTCCTGTTGCAACGCAGCAGCAAGTTCTTGGACATTGGCAGGACGTTGTTGACGTTGACGTAACCTCTGTCCAAGCATGTCCCAGACATGCTCGATGGGGGGGGGGGGGGGTCGGGACTCAGTGCTGGCCAAGGTAATGTGGTGATGTTCTGTTGTTGGAGGTAACCTGTAACGATCCTGGCCCTGTGACATCTTGCGTTGTCATCCTGGAAGATGAAACGGCGGCCATGACGTCGTGCGAACGGCACAACATGGACTGCCAAGATGTTGTCCCGGTAGTACTGGCCTGTAACACGCCCTGCAACAACATGTAAAGCCGTTCTTCCAGCAACAGTGATGCCTCCCCACACCATAACAGAACCACCCCCAAATCGATCATGTCTGAAGACGTTAACGTCTTGGAAGCACTCGTTTCGACGACGCCACACCCTCCTACGTCTGTCCAAAAAATCAACAGTGAACCTTGACTCATCTGAAAACATCACATTGCTCCAGCGTCGATTATCCCAGTGTTGACGATCCCTACACCAACGACGTCTTGCCTGAATGTGATGATCTCTCAAACAAGGGATCACGCGAGGACGTCGGGCGCGAAGGTGACCCCTTTGCAGTCGATTCCGAATCGTCTGGCCACTCACTCTCACATCAGTGTCTGTTTGAAGACGAGCGCTGATCTGATTTGCTGTGATGACACGATTTCTCAAGGCCAAGGTACGGATAAATCGATCCTGGGCTTGAGTTGTCGCCCTTGGTCGACCTGAGCGTGGTCTGTCCTGTACAGATTGTGTATCACGGTATCTGGACCATAGCCTGCTTATGACAGACTGAGAAACATTCATCGTCCGCGCCACAACCGCCTGTGTTGTGCCGATCTTTAGCATGCCAAGGGCACGTAACCTTTCATTTTGGGTAAGCCGACGCATATCAAAATTTGTTTTCTGGTCACTAAAACAATTAAACTGATGTTTCCACCCTGGAATTCAATGCCACAATGACTGTAACATTCAAAGTCAGAGTCGTGCAAATCTTGGGTTGGACCCCCATGATGATCCCAAGCATCACCTGCATTCCATGCGGTAGCTATTGGTGCGTTTGGGCGTCACATGTAACTGGAAATGTTTCTTCTGTTAGGTTCTATAGTGACTTTTTTCGTAGTCATTTGCATATTTTAGTATTATGCCCCCAAAATCAAATATCCCCTACTTTTTTTGAATAGTATATATGTGGCATACCATATGAGTTCACGTATAGCATAATACCTTTACGAAAATTAACAATCTCGGCAGATCCCTGAAGCCATTGAACGCTGACCAGATGTAAGTCTCCTAACCCGACGACTATATCGCCACCCGATATTTCCATAGCAGAATATCAATCTGCAATTTTAAATTTAAAACTCACCACAAAGTTTGGTCCAACTGAAGTTGACTGACAATGATATAGTTCCGCTAAACACAAATCTGTAGCAGAATGATCTTCACTAGCCTCTATAGGTACTCCCCATCTCATATCTATTGCCTACAAAATAAGAGAGGTTGGATTTCAACAATCTTGATAGAACTTCATTAATTTCAAAAGAGACTGATATTATGAACAGTGGGTTATTGTCAACTTAATATCCCTGTAGCCGTCGCAACGAACATTATCTTCTCATTAACGATTGCTACGCCAATAACAATTATGGGCGATTGTCTTTTTCTTTAATACGCCTACTTGCTGACTAATCAAAATAGTCGTTGCATTATCTGGCATTAAGATACAGTATTGGCATACTGACCAATCACATTAATAGTATCTCGTTATTCCCGATGGAGGCTGGAGGGGGTGGGGGCAGTCTTTAAACGAAAGGGCGTATGCATAGACTGCTTAGACGTCATTCCACGACCAAGAGTTCTTGAAGTTGGTTCCCACATCACCCATAGGGAGATATCATTGAGCGTCATTGCTGATTTATGCTTATTCTTATAATGTAATGTTATAGCTGTTGTGAATTTTGTTTTAGTGGAGTATTACACGTATTTAGAACAACATGGTTTTCCGGAGTTTTAGTATTTAATGAACACAACGTAAATAGGGTTAAATTCAGGCCCGTAGCTAGCGCAATACGAAGCCAACGACCAGCTTGCCCATATCAGTATGGACGTACCCATAAAGTCAAGTGATTATTGGTTGGGCGCCCACGACGAGATTGGCGGGGCGACCAACCAATAGCAGTTGGTTTTATGGGCGCCTCGCCAATCCTGTCGCTATATTAATATAAGCAAATGGTGAGGCGCCTCATAATCAATCACACGATTAACACCACAACTTGATTGATGGGGCGCCCAAAACGGCGTGATTTGTGGGGTGCCTTATCGTGGATGGGCACCCATAATGACATGATTGGTGGGGCGCCTTAGTTATAATGACAATATATGATCGTCGAGCCGCACATAATGCATAATGCCGAGTGAGATTGGTTGGGCGCCCACGACCGCAGACCGAAACCCGAAGAAACCTACCATAAGAAAGCCAACTGGAGATTGTATAAAATTTTCCGGGTTAAATTCAGGATGGGGATGAGATTAATTCATGCCTGCTCCAGGCGTGATAATCTTCAAAATTCAAACTTTTCGTTTTTCTCATAAATTATTATAGGTACGTTCATAATACGCCAATATTGCAAATTGAAATTTTCCGTCATTTTCATAGTTCCTCTCTTCAGATGAAACCCTATTTTCCAAACTTTTCTAGGGTAGGGGGGGGGGGCGTCATGTGTAGGTACATCGGAAGCCCTTGCCCCCCCCCACACACACACACACACACACAGTACCACCACCACCACCACCTACATTTTTGGGCTATGCCACTGGCCTGAAATTGGAAAGTCCGTCGTAGGATGTTAAATACCATTTCAGTTTAGTTTGTGTTATCATTTTAGAATCCCTGAGTTGACACCGTTGGTAGAAGATCACATTACCAATTCAACATCGCATGTGATCTAAAAGTATGGAACCTTCTATATTCTCACCTGAAAATCTATTCCATATTTATCTCTGCAAGATTCTCTTAATCTGGGATAGACGTGTTCAGCTAATGCATTTCTTTCTGCTTCCATATCTGGAAAGCAAGCAGATCATAACGATAGTGGCATGGGAATTGTTTTGTGGTGTAATTTGTAAACGAGGTTTGCCAAAGACCTCTACGTTCATGAACTCGATTGTCTGGCCGTGGGGACGATGTTTTCCATGACTATGTTCCGAGATTTGTTCTAGATTCCCATGCAAGTGTAAGGGTGTCAACATTTACATATCCATACTATGGGGCAAAAGGTTACTTGGGTTTCGGGTTCTGGTATCCATCCCTCAACAACCAGTACAGTAATGATTGTCGTAGATTAGGCAGAGTATTCTAAATACTTCTAAAATAGACTTACGTACATTTTACTTCAAGTCTCTGTTGAACTTACGTGAAACGGGTGACTTATATTGATACTACGTATTTTTAACTTTGTACATTGGTCACACTTCTATGGAATACATTTGCTTGATAAAGACAAGAGAAACCTAGTCGAAACGTTGCTCGGTAATAAGCAGTAATTATATTCTATAAAATTGAGACCTGTATACTCAGGTAAATTGTTCTTAAGGGGTATCTCTGGTTGGTCAGCATTAACTAAGTATTGTTGTGTACATATATATATTGTCTTATCATATTTTCACATTTTATCATTGCTTGATAATGACTAGAGAATCCTAGTCGAAATATTGCTCAGTAATAAGCAGTAATTGTATTCTATAAAATTGTGACATGTGTAAATTTCAAGATCAATTACTAACAAGTTTTCACTGTGTAATCTTTGATTGGTAACTGAAATCAGGTGGAGGTCAAGGGTCAAGAGAAAGGTACCAACCTGTAAAGGTGGAGCTGATGAAGATTTTGACGATATTTGCTCGAACATCTGGTACCTCCTCTAGCTCTATATGTCCTCTGAATAATTTAACTACCAGTGTCCGGTCCTCGTCATTAAGATGTGTATATCTATAAACGCCCTCTTTCTCTTGTTTCTGTTTTTGTAGAGCTTCTTCATCCACATCATCGTCAGTTTCATATCTTATGTTACTACTTACTACAAATGGTAAAAAGTAATTAAATAAAATGAAACGAAACGGGGTTTAATATCATACCTTTCTGCACCGACTGGGCAAAAGAAGATGGACATGCGCTATGGGAGGAATTTTGCCGGAACAGCGACACTATGGCCCACTCTTATTTCGAATCCTAACGGTCAAGGGTTCTTTTACGTACACGAGACCTCGATTTTCGTACCATCCGAACGACTAGAGACGGTTCCTTGTCAGCCCCTCACCGCGGAAAACCCCGAGGAACTTTCGGTAAAAGTTATACTTTGCATTAATATTTGACCCATGGTACGGCGTCGGTCGGTCTTATTATAATTCAGACCCTGTGCAGAGTATACTGTTTGGATTCCCCCACCTCCTATGACACAAGTTAAATTGTGTTTCAATGCTAGAAATAAAAAGTCGGTAAGGGCGTGGATGTTTGTAAAAGCCGTGGGGCCAGATTAACTACATGGTACTTGTGTGGGACAATCACAATATGCGCCCTGTACAATGCGCCGATATAAAAAAAAGCATGGTTCGATAATAAATTGTCGGGCATCCGTGTTCGTGTTACGTTTTACGAAGTCTTGTTGATGATATCAAGTTCTTGGGATGTTGAATCATGTTAGCATTCTTGACGAGCGGCGCGTGACACGAAAATTTAAATAGATAGTTTTTTCTTTCCCTTTAATGTTAGGATGGTGAGTGAAGCGGTCGCGATATACATGTATATACTCTTAAAAAAAGTAGGAGATATTGAAATGCAAATACCCATGCAGGTTGTGATATGATACATAATCATGGACACTTGACATGCTTTGAGAGTATGTTCACAGACGAAGAACGTATCGCCCCAACAGAACCACTGAGCTGCATGTGCGACACGCAATAGCGCCATACACGTGGGAGGGGTTCATTGTTAAATTTGACACTTCAAGGAAGGGTTGATGAAAACTGCCGCTTGCTGGTTTATCCTATCCATGTTTGCTTTCCTGTCGGTTCTTGCATAAGATTTACTGTTAAGCGTATCTTTGCTTTAGTGTATTACGTTTAATTTGATCCGGGGATATGTCCGTCGACGTCAACGTCAACCGACAACACTGCAAGAATTGTCCGTGGCACTGCAAGAGGAGTGGGTCAGATTGCACCAAATCGTGATTGAACGGTTCATTAGGAGCATTCCACGATGACATGCTGAATGTCTGAGGATTGGTGGAGCAATCATTATTAAGACAAAAATCAAAACTGTCCATTTTCACTTTTGATAGTGTATCTCTTTGCGAGTGAAATGGGCCGTCAGATTAGCCGCCCATATGAACTGTTTATGTGTAGGCAATTGGCCTGTTATTAACATACACTGGTTACCTCTAATAAAAACAGCACTGCATTTCCGCAGTTTTGTATTATTTCTGAATATCCCCTACTTTTTTTTTGAAGAGTATATATTTGTATGTCGATGTCCTAGCATATTTAACTATTGTAAAATAAACTGTTAATGGGGTTCTCTACTCTACGCCTATCACAATAATAAACATTATAAATGGTAGTTCTATAAACTGAACACTTACTCCCTATTTTGGTTCATTTAACGGAAGCACGTTGGCTCACTAACCAAGGGGGCCCAGAGTTCGAGTCAAGTGTTGACCGAGAATGGTCTCAGGGAAGTGTTACTGTGTCAGCGTGGATTCCCTCTGTCAGTGGTGCAGTGATGGACCTGGCAGGCAAAAGTGTCTAGTCGTTCGTATGGGACGAAAAACCGAGGTCCCGTGTACTCGTTGCCGTGCACGTAAACGAACTCATGACAGTTGGATTTCAACGAAGAGGGGATGAACACCGCTGACAGGGTAAAATTTCCCTAATAGAAAAATGCATCGCGTAAGCCCGTCTTCATTATTCCGATTGGCGTAGAAAACCAGGCCGTTAAACCCCATTTCATGTCACTTTCATTCAAAACAAACTAGATTAATTCGGGACTAACAGGTGCTATATTTTGTTTCAACAATAACAATTTGCTTGCAGTGAGATTAAACCGGGGATTGCAGAGAAACCCTACGAAGTTTGGCAGGCCTGGATTGAACTCTCGATACTTGCAGGATGATATCCCTTATATTCTACAGTACATACGTTAGACTGCTAGGCTACCCAATGATTAGCTAAATAAATTTGTAATGGTAGCAGCAATGGAAGTGCCACACTAACGACAATATAATGGCGACGGTCAAGGCATTTTTGTAAACCGAATTTCGTGACTGGATGAACCTGGGTCTAATAAGAGAGAGAGAAAGAAATGGGGTTTAACGTCCACTCGACACAAACTAGGTCATTTCGGGACTAACATATGGTTCAATTTTATTTCTATAATTCGCTTGCGCGTAGGGGTCTTTAGCAGTGGGAGGAAACCGGAGGACCCGGAGAAAATCCACGAGGTTGGGCAGGCGACCCTACTCCTTGTCACGTACAACCGGGGATTCGAAACCACGCCAGTTGAATCAATGACAGACTTAAAGATACAGCGCGCACGCGCTAACCACTAAGCCATCCAACCCCCCTGGGTCTAATAAAGCACTAATCATGATTAAAGAGTCTGTCCAGAAATAATTAACTTCTGTGTCGTCATTATAAACCACAATACTATAGTATAATGTGTCGTCGGTATTAGAAATCAACCGGTGATCAATATCTGACTTTGATTGGAAATTTCTTATACCATATGTGTAAACAGTATCCGAACATCGATCTTTAACTTTTGATTAGATTTTTGGAAAATCAAAATAGTTACCTTTCTTTTCCAGAGACATTTTCTATGGTCATATTTAACATCCACACAAAAATAAAATCAACCAATTTAGGATTAATTAATCCAAATAATCTACACGGCTCGCCATTGTTATGTTTCTCTTGTTTGAAATCCAACTCAAAATATTTGGGTTTGATTCGCTTGAGAGAGCGGTTGCTATATGAAATGTATACCTGGCAATTTCCTGACTAAAACACACGTGGTTCATTAATCCTCGTGGGGAACAATAATAAGACCGTTACGCTATTGAATCAGACCATTTATTGACAGTTCGACAGGCACAAAGAAGTACGAGGCAGGTTTAAGTATTATTCTGTTACGACGTCTTAGAAATACCCAAAGCATAACTTTTCTAAGTTTAAGTGGGTTTTATTTGCCTTAAATCACCCATTATCCGTTTAAAGTAAACAGGATAATCCTCATGATTGGGGTATAACTATTTATTAGCTATAAATGCAATAATCCGGATTTCCTTTCTGACCTATCACCCTTAACAATGAAAGGTAGCCGACATTGCTAATTGAATTATTCTTATTATGTATAATTGAACTATTGTTGTAATATACATGTAACAAATTAAATATTTTTATTGGTACCTTGTATATGTATTATTGTAATAATAATGAAATTATAAAGCGTCGGAAACCCAACACGATATTATATGATATGAAATGGGGTTTGGCGTCTTACTTTTCTTCGTCAACCGCAGAGATATTTTCCCGGACAGAGGCGTTTCCACCTACTCTTCGGCGAATTCCTACTGCGTGGGGTTCTTTTACGTGCATTGTGTACACGGGATAAAGATTTTTCGTCCCATCCTAACAACTAGACGCTGTTCCAAGTCGGTCAATACACACTTCATCCAGACTTCCCCCCGTTTTCCCCCTTCCCCCATAATTTTACAAAATAAAATAAAATATTTGTGATATGTTTCGGTAATCAATACCTTCTACAGTGATTAAATTCCACATTCCCAGTCATTGCATGTTGTAGAGTCCTAGTGATTTCTTACCAAACTCATCCGGAGCCACGGTGACTAAGTGGGTAAGACGCTGGCCCGCTAGTCTGGAGGTCGCGTGTTCGATACCTGCATTGGTCGAGAAAGTTCATCGGGATTTTCCGACGTGGTTCCTCCTTGTCAGTGGTGCAGGACTGTCTAGTGGTTTGGATGTGACCAAAAACGGAGGTCCCATGTATACACAGGCGTGCACGCAAAAGATCCCTTGGCAGTTGGAATTCGATACAAGAGTAGGCCATAGTACCGCTGCCCGAGCAAAATTTCCCTGATAGCACACAGTATGGCGTATGCCCGTCTTCATTAGCCCCGTCGGAGCAGAACAGTAGGACATTAAACGACATTTCATTTCCAAACCCATCCTGCTGTAAACCTACTATAAACCTAACACGTGAACCAACTAAGAAGTGCTTTTTACGATCCTCCAAGTTTTGGGGTATACGTTCAACGCGGCGAGAATACTCATTCACTCTGATTCACTCACTCCGTTCGTTTGACACTTTCCTCTCTTGTCGGACAAGCTATTGATTTGGCGGCAGGCGGTATCTGGTCAGCTCTGCTTATCTCGACGATCAGTGCCTGAAATACGGCCAGACTGCACTGCATTTTCAGCAGTCTATTTTTCAAAAAATATTGGGGGGGGGGGGGGCATACTCTCCATTGGGAGCCCACGAGAGGACTTCGTCCCATCTTTGCCCCTCCATCCCCGCCACTGCCTTCATCACTAACAAGGGGAAGCCTCGCTGAAAAATTCCAGCTGATGGTTGAACCGTGAAATTATATTTAGCCATTAAAATGTTTTCATTGTAGGCCCTATGTGATTGTGACGGAACCGTCATCGAAATGTCAATATGGGACACTTTTCCCAGGTAACATTTACCAAGAGCTATGCATCCGTTGGTTTTTCTGTGTCTATGTTCCGGTCACAGATTAACGTCGATTTTTCCAGATTGGGATTCCCGGAAATCCACGCGGCCTGCAGGCTGGAGTCCAACCATGAAACTATTCAATTGTTTTTCAGACAACTAGTTGATTTGACAGTTTTTACGTATTTTTGAAACAGGTTTCTAAGTGTTTTGTTTCTGTTATGCAAGATCTTTTTCGAGGTTCCAAAGTAAATGTACGGTGCTAAGACCACCTATAGATAAGTTTAAAATGTTCCTTTTATTAATTAGAACAGGTTTCGCTTTAGTTTTTTATATACTATTCAAAAAAAGTAGGGGATATTTGATTTTTAAGTGTTATTAAAGTCACCTAATGAAACTGACGAAGAAACAAATGACAAAATGAAATGAAGTTCACATTCATCGATTTATTCCAAATGATCGTTAGACTAAGTAAGGCACAGACTGACCATTATAAGGGTAAAATGATACCCGGGGTCAAACAGCAAAGTTACCACAGCATCACAACCAAGTCAGTAACGGGTAAATCTTCCTCTGTTTGCCAAACAAGCATTGATCCGACGTGGCATACTCCTAATGAGACGTCTAAGGTCATTTTGGTCCAGATTGTCCCATTCCTGTTGCAACGCAGCAGCAAGTTCTTGGACATTGGCAGGACATTGTTGACGTTGACGTAACCTCTGTCCAAGCATGTCCCAGACATGCTCGATGGGGGAGAGGTCGGGACTCAGTGCTGGCCAAGGTAATGTGGTGATGTTCTGTTGTTGGAGGTAACCTGTAACGATCCTGGCCCTGTGACATCTTGCGTTGTCACCATGGAAGATGAAACGGCGGCCATGACGTCGTGCGAACGGTACAACATGGACTGCCAAGATGTTGTCCCGGTAGTACTGGCCTGTAACACGCCCTGCAACAACATGTAAAGCCGTTCTTCCAGCAACAGTGATGCCTCCCCACACCATAACAGAACCACCCCCAAATCGATCATGTCTGATGACGTTAACGTCTTGGAAGCGCTCGTTTCGACGAAGCCACACCCTCCTACGTCTTTCCAAAAAATCAACAGTGAACCTTGACTCATCTGAAAACATCACATTGCTCCAGCGTCGATTATCCCAGTGTTGACGATCCCTACACCAACGACGTCTTGCCTGAATGTGATGATCTCTCAAACAAGGGATCACGCGAGGACGTCGGGCACGAAGGTGACCCCTATGCAGTCGATTCCGAATCGTCTGGCCACTCACTCTCACACCAGTGTCTGTTTGAAGACGAGCGCTGATCTGATTTGCTGTGATGACACGATTTCTCAAGGCCAAGGTACGGATAAATCGATCCTGGGCTTGAGTTGTCGCCCTTGGTCGACCTGAGCGTGGTCTGTCCTGTACAGATTGTGTATCACGGTATCTGGACCATAGCCTGCTTATGACAGACTGAGGAACATTCATCGTCCGCGCCACAACCGCCTGTGTTGTGCCGATCTGTAGCATGCCAAGGGCACGTAACCTTTCATTTTGGGTAAGCCGACGCATATCAAAATTTGTTTTCTGGTCACTAAAACAATTAAACTGATGTTTCCACCCTGGAATTCAATGCCACAATGACTGTAACATTCAAAGTCAGAGTCGTGCAAATCTTGGGTTGGACCCCCATGATGATCCCAAGCATCACCTGCATTCCATGCGGTAGCTATTGGTGCGTTTGGGCGTCACATGTAACTGGAAATGTTTCTTCTGTTAGGTTCTATAGTGACTTTTTTCGTAGTCATTTGCATATTTTAGTATTATGCCCCCAAAATCAAATATCCCCTACTTTTTTTGAATAGTATATTTTACGCTGACATTTTATTGCTTTAAATCTTCCTGGTGCAAAAACGGAAAATTTGACCTTTTGGCCTCTGGGGTCACAAAGAACAAAGTTAAATTTAGCAAGTTAACATTTTTATTGAACGGTTTTCATGATACAAGAATGGCTGCGAATTCACTTTCAGTGCAAATGAACCCATTGACCTTTGTCCCCGAATATCTCGAAAACGTCCCAACGGCGAACTGATTACCACTCGGCATCGTATTCTACGCAAACTTTTACTCTAGGAAAGTTGGGTCTGGTTTTGTACCCCTCCCCCCCCCCCCGCCCCACACATTTAAAGAGGCTTTATCAACATCAGCAAGCGTGTAAATCATTTTTATATACTATCATATATAATATATACACCTGGACCCGCCTAATTCTCAAAACAATCAAGAATTATCACGATTAGAATAAAGCATTTTTCATTAGAATCACAGAAATGCCCATATCACGAGACAGAAATGTTGCCGTCCGGACATTATTTCCGTCATATAGGACACTGGATGGCGTATACCCAACTTTTCTAGCCAGGCTACTCTACAACTCGCAGTGAATCACAGAAATGCCCATATCTCAGGGGTGGGTAGGCAAAAAAAAAGATAATTTTTACACCTGCGTGTAACTGTCGATACACGGTAAATGGTCCACCCGTCACGACCCGTGTACTCGTTTGCAAGCAAGCATAGGAACGCCGCTAGTGGGAACTTGATCACGAGACAGAAATATTGCCGTCCGGACATTATTTCCGTCATATAGGACACTGGATGACGTATACCCAACTTTTCTAGCCAGGCTACTCTACAACTCGCAGTGAATCACAGAAATGCCCATATCTCAGGGGTGGGTAGGCAAAAAAAAAAAAGATAATTTTTACACCTGCGTGTAACTGTCGATACACGGTAAATCGCCAGGCTAAATTCTGTTATTGTTCAATTTACGTTTGTCTTGAATAATTTGGTGTTTGATGGGCGGGCACAATCAATCCATGGTCCACCCGTCACGACCCGTGTACTCGTTTGCAAGCAAGCATAGGAACGCCGCTAGTGGGAACTTGATCACGAGACAGAAATGTTGCCGTCCGGACATTATTTCCGTCATATAGGACACTGGATGACGTATACCCAACTTTTCTAGCCAGGCTGATGCAGAAACGTAGGACGGTAACACTAACAGTCTTTTCCAATGAGCTCATATAAAGACTTGGGATGAAATACTAGTAAAATGAATGCATGCATGGTAAGTTTCTTGTGGTAGCTCCCATCTATTGAATCCTGCTAGATCATTACTACCACACGAGTCCCGACTAAACAGCAATGACCAGGTTAGTTTTATCTGTTTTGTTTTATGTGTAGTGCGGTTCTAGCCCTTCCTACTGCAGAATGTTCTCGTTGTTAGGCTTAATTGCTCTCTACACTTTTTTTTTTTTAGCATATTCTAAGCTTGTTTAGAATATCGCCCTTATTATTGTTAAAAGTTTTTGAGTTCTCACATATGACATCAACTGGCATACTATCCCCATTCAGAAGACGATTACCGTTAAGACTGGTTGCATTATGTCTTTCTTCTTAATCATTATTTTTCTTCATTGAGTGAAGCCTGTATTAATTGCAGCGCAGTGGACACTTGAATTTTGTTGTTTATATCTTGCAATGTCTATGCAGTTTGTCTTATTGTTTTTGTTTTGCATGTGGTGCAGGTCTCCGGCACTTATTGATACACCAAGCCAACAAATTTATATTAAAAAAATATAGTATCTTTCAAAGGCATTAAGTGAAAGCGATATATACTATTCAAAAAAAGTAGGGGATATTTGATTTTGGGGGCATAATACTAAAATATGCAAATGACTACGAAAAAAGTCACTATAGAACCTAACAGAAGAAACATTTCCAGTTACATGTGACGCCCAAACGCACCAATAGCTACCGCATGGAATGCAGGTGATGCTTGGGATCATCATGGGGGTCCAACCCAAGATTTGCACGACTCTGACTTTGAATGTTACAGTCATTGTGGCATTGAATTCCAGGGTGGAAACATCAGTTTAATTGTTTTAGTGACCAGAAAACAAATTTTGATATGCGTCGGCTTACCCAAAATGAAAGGTTACGTGCCCTTGGCATGCTACAGATCGGCACAACACAGGCAGTTGTGGCACGGACGATGAATGTTTCTCAGTCTGTCATAAGCAGGCTATGGTCCAGATACCGTGATACACAATCTGTACAGGACAGACCACGCTCAGGTCGACCAAGGGCGACAACTCAAGCCCAGGATCGATTTATCCGTACCTTGGCCTTGAGAAATCGTGTCATCACAGCAAATCAGATCAGCGCTCGTCTTCAAACAGACACTGGTGTGAGAGTGAGTGGCCAGACGATTCGGAATCGACTGCATAGGGGTCACCTTCGCGCCCGACGTCCTCGCGTGATACCTTGTTTGAGAGATCATCACATTCAGGCAAGACGTCGTTGGTGTAGGGATCGTCAACACTGGGATAATCGACGCTGGAGCAATGTGATGTTTTCAGATGAGTCAAGGTTCACTGTTGATTTTTTGGACAGACGTAGGAGGGTGTGGCGTCGTCGAAACGAGCGCTTCCAAGACGTTAACGTCATCAGACATGATCGATTTGGGGGTGGTTCTGTTATGGTGTGGGGAGGCATCACTGTTGCTGGAAGAACGGCTTTACATGTTGTTGCAGGGCGTGTTACGGGCCAGTACTACCGGGACAACATCTTGGCAGTCCATGTTGTGCCGTTCGCACGACGTCATGGCCGCCGTTTCATCTTCCAGGATGACAACGCAAGATGTCACAGGGCCAGGATCGTTACAGGTTACCTCCAACAACAGAACATCATCACATTACCTTGGCCAGCACTGAGTCCCGACCTCTCCCCCATCGAGCATGTCTGGGACATGCTTGGACAGAGGTTACGTCAACGTCAACAACGTCAACAACGTCCTGCCAATGTCCAAGAACTTGCTGCTGCGTTGCAACAGGAATGGGACAATCTGGACCAAAATGACCTTAGACGTCTCATTAGGAGTATGCCACGTCGGATCAATGCTTGTTTGGCAAACAGAGGAGGATTTACCCGTTACTGACTTGGTTGTGATGCTGTGGTAACTTTGCTGTTTGACCCCGGGTATCATTTTACCCTTATAATGGTCAGTCTGTGCCTTACTTAGTATAACGATCATTTGGAATAAATCGATGAATGTGAACTTCATTTCATTTTGTCATTTGTTTCTTCGTCAGTTTCATTAGGTGACTTTAATAACACTTAAAAATCAAATATCCCCTACTTTTTTTGAATAGTATATAATGAACAGACAGTTTTATGGATAAAATTCACTAGTCAAGCAATGATAACGTTGAGTGTCCTCATTGAAACGTTGCAGTTAATAAACCTAGTGAATGTTATCCATAAAACTGTCTGTTTATTAAAAAAAAATATAAATAACTACAATCCAACCACAATAATTTTATTATGATAACAATCCCATCGGACAATATATTATATAAACACTGATGTTATGGTCTATAAAGCAGTAATTTACAAAAAATTTCTACAGTAGGGAATAACTAGTTGTAATAATTGATACAGGATTTCCTATTTTGTAAGCTTTATATTACGAAAGAGTAGTAATTTACAAAAATTGAACACATAGCACTATCTGACAATGTCTTAATACAACTTGGTTAAGGTCTTTAATTGAAAATGTAAGTTAACCAGGGTGGATAACTCTATTAAAGCTAAGCATACACTGAAAATTATGACATATTGCTATTTACACAATATTATATAAATTAACCGTTTGCGAGTCAATTACCCTTAACATAACAAAAAAAACACAGACTGAAGAGGAAAAAAATAACTCTTTATAATTTTTACACAAAAAGACAATGCAAAGATAAGAACGGGAGAACAATAACCATGTCTACATCATATATCATTAGATTTATAAACTTTTAAAAACACAAAAATACTGATTCTAAATCTAACTAGAGTTTATACCGGTATCACAAGTAATAAGACATCTGGCTATACAGTTCGTGCATATGAAGCCTGTCTGGTGTTAATATTGTGGTTAAAGCTAAGATGAAGAGTAAAGGTGCAAAAAATTTCTTAAGTTTTAACACAGAAGCAACCAATTTAAGAAATGTTCTTTCACTTTTACTTTCTACCAAAAGCACCCTTGATGATAGTTGACTCTTGCCTGTTTTATATTTAATCTCAATAAATTAATTATATTTATACCAATGAATTATCAAATACCACTGTGTGAATTAAAGAAATTCTAGTTATATTTTGCACTATAAGACAATAACAATGGGTAAGGTTTGTATTAATGCATTGTATAATCCTTTTTAATGAATTAATCACAAAATGTTCGTAACAGTGGCCTTTGGGCCTAATAACTATGGTTTGCAATAAAGAGGGATTCGGCAGCAGCAGCCCCTTCACCTGCTGGAGTGTATTTTCCAAGGGAAGCATCTCCGTTTGCCTGAAAGAAAATAAAATACATGTTTATTTAATTTCCCCAAGAATTAAGAATTAAATATATCTTCAAGATTGCTTAACGAGTTCAAAATTGTACTATATTCAGTTTGATGAAGACACCTTCCAAAATGAAAAATAAAAAGGGGAATAACTCTGGCAATTTAATAAAGATTACACGCTTTAAGCAGTGGAAACATTAGTCGAACAGAATCATTTGGTCAAATCAATCGGCGGCAAAAATATTTGGTCGAATGGCTGGACACATTAGAAGAATGCTTCGCACGATTCACCAATAGATTGCATCACCTGTCACATGATTAAAGATGGCGACGTCTATGTCTTCAAATAATCACACGACTTCTCAATACAAGTGGATGATGAGTGGTGATTGGGTAATGAATTCTACAATCGGCCAAATGATTTGACGAAGCGGACACACTAGGCGAATATAATTCGGCCGAATGAAAGTACATCAAACATGTTTGTTTCAGGCAAATCATTCAGCCAAATTTTGACCCCGATTGATTCGGCCGAATCATTCGGCAAGTGTGTCCACCGCTTGCTTTATTCATTTTTCAACTTCATTGAATGACAAGACAACCTTGAACCGAAGGGGTAAATTTATTTTTGCTATCAAATGAAATATCCTTAATCTATGAAAATCAGTAAGTAATAATTTACCTTGGCTCGTCTCAAGAGTTCTCCTTGAGCAGCGCCAACATTTTCATCTTTTCCCTGCCACGCTTTCAATACACTGGCTTGTAGAGCACGACCAAAAGAGAAAGAAAGTGCCCATGGTTTACGTCCAGGGTAACTATTAATAGCGTTCAAGTTAATGGAAGCATCTACTTCAGATTGTCCACCAGACAAGAATGTAATACCTGTAACAAAAGATCGAAGTGGTATTATTAGAATAAAAAGGGGAATAATGTCTTACTTCCCTGCACCAACGAGTCTAATGAGGTTGAGCATCTGCCAATCTGTGTACTATGACCTTAGTTTGTCCTAGACAGGAACACTATGATCTAATCTTAACTATTTTCAATAGTCGGTGGATCTTTAACGTGCTGCAAATTGTACACACAAGACCTCAGTTTTTTGTCCCATCAGAACTGGACGCATTTCACTAGCAAGGCCATTGGTACAGCACTTATAGCTCTTGGCAAGTCATAAACAAACAAGGGGTCAATGGCATTAAAAAATTTAAAAAATGTATAGAATCCGTTTCATAGCTCCTAGCACCTCATAAGTCTCCATTGCTAGAATATAATTATGTAAATTGAAAGTAGTTTCTAGAATTTGTCAAGTGAGAATTAGCAAATCATTTTTGGAGACAAGTTGACACCCTGTGTAACCCAGTCTATTCCGGTAGTGGTTTGATTGTGAAAATAAACACAAACTGGCCTTTTAATCAAACCTGAATATGTGGCCCCTGTCAAAGACAATGTCAGACACAAATTCAGACTTTGTCAGGCACAATCTCTCCGAAACTTGTCAATTTGTCTGCCACAAATTGTTCTTTTTATTGATATTATTAATACATTTACAGCACTAAGTTGAAAATGGCAGGAACTAGTTCATTAGTGTCTGACATTTTGTCAGCTATAACTGAAACCGTTATATCCAGACTTCTATTAAATTGTGATGTTTTACCTGGAACGGCAGCAGGAACTGTTCGTGATAAAGCTAACACGGTGGCTTTAGCATTTTGTTCTGCTGTATACTTGGTTGTACAGGACTGACCGGCGGTTACCATATTAGGTTTCAACAGGGTACCCTCCAAGAAAATATGGTGATCCATTAAAGCCTTGTATTGGAAAGCCAAGACCTGAAAGAAACCAAGAAATGAGCATTAAAGATGCACTATGTAACAGCTAAATCCTCCTACTGCAGGTTTTTTTTCAGGCTTCAAATGCTATATAAATTATTATTTAGACATTAATAAGCATCCCAAGCCTATAATCAACTGTCTGGACCATTGGATGATTTGTTATTAGCTTTCAGAAAATCTAATAATATATAAATAATTAATAGAAAATTTTCAAAGTTAAAAAAAAACCCAAGAAATTATGTGTTGAATATAAAATAAAGAAATTGTGAATCACCTGTTCTGTGACGTACTGAGCTTCTTCTAACGAATGAGAGCCATCGGGTAATACTTCAGGTTCCACAATTGGCACTAAACCATTCTAAAATATAAAATACATTTTAATATAGGTTTATATCTCCAAGGATTATATTCAAATCATTTTCAATTTCTTTATGTGGTTAGTTAATTGACGTTAAACACAGTTCTATGAAAATAATTACTGTAATTTTAATCGGAGCTACATTTCTACAATGATTCTCTTGTTGTTTTCAATTACAATATTGATACAGTCCGAAAGAACGAAATACTTGAGGATTTATTTCATACAGTCAATCAAAATTTTGCTCCAAATCCTTCTCTGAACCTTGTATAAAAAATCTATTAATAGAAGCCATGTTTGTGTCACGTAACTTGGCCGATGCGGTACCTAGCAACGGGCGTGAGGCCAGAACAGAATTCATTGCACATACAAGATGTTGTCTTTAATCGCTGTCTATTTATCATAAATATCGAAGCCCAATTAATTCTTGGATTATCCACTGCCCACATCTTTTTCTGTGGTTTTTATCTCAGAAACTGTTGTAAATTTAAGCTCACCATTAAGTTTATCAACATATATATCAAGCGCTCACTAACGCTGCGAGATCAGACAATCTTTGTGTGGAAACTTTGACGTCACTCGAGCAGATATGCCTAATCGTCAGGTCGCCAGTTAGGGGAACCCTTACATTTTTGTCCTGTATGTGCTCCATGGGTGTTTTTCAGGGAGTCCAGTATTTTTCTAGTAAGACTGGATGTTTCTAATTTCCATATATACCAAAATTGCCATACTTTTCTTGGAAATAACCACCCGATAAATACTTTTGCGGGAAAGTATCTTTAATAATTATTTTTATTGTGGACTAATTATTCTCCTAACTAAAAATTTCACTTGAAACCCTAAATAGGATGTACATGCAAGTAAGGTGATACTTAAAGACCACCTAAGATCAAAAATCTAAATTGCATGTATGTATAGCCCATGGTCACTATATCAACTTTACGGCAAGTTCACACCAATCTGATTAAAATTAAGTCCGCTGTTAACGTTTAAGTATCCGACAAGCCAAAACGCTTTTCCATTTTTCAATTACGACCTTAATCCGGTTGATTCGCTGGTGACGTCACAGTCACTACACATAGGATATACATTATCTATACAATATCTCACTGTCTGTACAATATTGCACTATCAATACACACGGCAACTGGACAAGCGTCTATTGACGGTCCAATTACCACATGACTGGCCTGATCATAATCACTGAATTATCGATTAGATTAGACATTTGTGATTGGAATATTTTAGAGTCAATTTAAAATGCCTTATCATGCCGTAGATCATTTTAAGCTGCCTTTGTTTAAATAGGCCACGTGTCAAATGAAGATGACTCAAGAAATTAGCGCATTTACCGGTAATTTGGATAACCCCGTAATACTTGATATCCCAAAATTAAGTACAGAAATACAAATGGTGCCAGTCATTTGTCGATATATTCATTATTAGCTATATATAAAAATAAAAACCATTTCTATACATAAAGAACAACTACAGTGAATATGGAATTTTCCGATGACTATGCATAACATGTACAATAGATCGCACTCATTTCTCTGCCAATCAACGCTTGGTATCTTATTACCATGTACCGTTCCATGTACTACGGGTGTAGTAAATGAAATTAAACTTCGCCACGAAAATTGCATGGGATCATTCGTGGAGTTCCTGGTGCCGTTTGGTGAGTGATTAAACTGTCAATGCAATTGTAAAATACTTTTATTATAAAGAAGATAAACGATGTTAGACATTATAACCTAATGGTATCAAAAACGTTTATCCATCCATCAATTAAATGTTGTTTAATCACCAATCAACAAATAATACAAGGCTACTTGATTACAAAAACACCGGTGAGCAATAATTATTGGATATATAGTAATTTTAAACAACTTATTAGTAAAACTTAATTATTTTATACAATTAATGTGTGTGTGTGTGTGTGTGTATGATTCTACCATTAGTTCGTTCGTGAGGTATTACGCACACGTTCCACTTAGTGACGTCTTTGATCTGGTCGGCGTAAAAAAAGATAATTACCTAATCAACATTCTTAATCCCACTAACACTCACTGCTAACACCAACGTGTAAATTAATTTATGGCCCATGCCTGTATAACTCGTTGTTGTTGTTAGTTAGTTGTAATTTACGTCCACTTCCACCGAGGTGATATCGCAGACATCGTATAACTTTTATAGTCGGATTGATTAATTAATGACAGATATTAACGACACTACACTTTATGTGGAAAAGCGAAGTGCTCGCAGTAAAAACCACATAGCTGGACCAGTATATTATTTACATATTAAAAGTGTTCGTCCAATAAGTTCCATATTGTAAAAAATTAATTAAGAGTTCAAGACTTCAAAGTTTAAAAGTTGTAGGCACTCTAAATTGGATCTTAAATCAAAATGAATTACAAAACAAATTATTCCGTAGTCAATTGTTTTATTTAATTAGGGGGATTAAGGAATCCTTCAGGCGTTAAAGAACACACACGCCGGCTGTATATAGGTAATTAAGGAATAAACATTCCGAATATGCATTCGGTCACTGTGACATCACTGGCGTCTGAGGGGATTAAGAGTGTTTTCGATAATTGGCAAAGTCGTTTTCACGGAAGGTCAATTTTTACGACTTTGAGTGAAGATAGCTGAATTAATTTCAACCAGATTGGCGTGAACTTGGCGTAAAGTGGATATAGTAATTACTGGCTACACCCATTAAAACGTTTTTCCACCCATCTTATGTGCACTTTAATAAAATTCAGTTGATGAAGTAAACAGGATAAGCCATTATTCAAGCTAAACAATGAACATATGATAAAAATAGGATGTACGACCAGTACAGAATATAATTAAATCCTTCAGTCACACCAAGGCTTTCTTATATGCTTATCTAATAAAATATTTCTGTGCAATGTTAGCTGCCAAAACTATTCAGCAAGGATTAATTTTTTTAAAAAAGTCATTGTCAGAATTTATGACCTTGAGATATTACACCAGTGAAATCATAATAACACGTATATCTCTACACAAACACATTGTGAAATACTAGAGTGATGTCAAAAACATGTTTATCTCTATACACACTCTGAGTGATGTTAATAACATGTTTATCTTATTATGAAATACTAGAGTTATATCTCTATACACTCAGTGTTAAACCTGACAAACTTATTGTGACATACTAGGGTTATTTCTCTATACTCAGTGTTAAACCAGACAAACTAATTGTGAAATACTAGGGTTATCTCTCTCTCTCAACACTCAGTGTTAAACCAGACAAACTTATTGTGAAATACTGGAGTCATGCCAATAACTTGATCTCTCTAGACACTCAGTGTTTAACTGGACAAACTTATTGTGATGTACTTGAATGATGTCAATAACATGTGACAAACTTATTGCGAAGCATAAGTTCCATGTGGGACGATATGCCGGTCCAGACCGAGGGCTACGGAAAATGACTGAAACTAGATCTGACCCATCGATCATTTTCCACGCCGAAAAAATAACATATTAGTTCATTAGTTATTAGGATTATGTCACAATTCTGGGACCCGTAATGTGGCAAGAAATATGCCGTGGATAATTATCAAGGTCAGAGTGTTTTCTATAGAACATGTATCTAAATAGCCAATAGGTTTTTTTTTATTTGAACAATAACACATTTAAATGCATTATTAGCATACAAAAAAATAATTTCTTTTAACTTCAAATTTTCAGATATATCGATATTGCCGAAATGGTTGCCGATATCGATATTTAAAATCGGTATCGATTGCCAACCCTAATTATAAGACCTACTAGTATTTTATTTCTTAGTCCAATATTTAAGGTTTCAGTCACCGACACAAAGTGGTATAGACATGTGAATCGGGCCCATAACTAGGGCTGCAAAAAGTCCACCCCCTACCCCCGTGAAAAAATTTTCGACCATAAAAAAATAGATATACATTGTCCGTCAATATTACAGCACCCCTGAGAACACTTCCCCCCCCCCCCCCCTTGTTGCTCTGAGCTAGTTACGGTCCTGATGTGATCTCACGATACCCTACCATAAATAAAAAAATCAATTTGCAAAGGTTTCGTGCGCTTTCAAAACTGATTGACTGAAAATTTTTAAGTGGAAGCCCTGTTGTGAAATACTCGAGTTATTTCAATAACATGCCATTTGAGTCATTTTAATGGGTAATATTTTATATGTGCCAATAATATCAGTAATTAGAGCTGTATCAGCATCAGATCACAAAATTTGTTTTCTCAGTATTACAAAAATATGAAGAAAATTTTACAAACCTGTTGGCAAATACTGGCATAACGAGCTAAAACATTGGCATTCTCAAGCATTCCTTGGAAAGATGGGGTATCTTTACCGATTTTTAAAACACATCGCCATTTGGCAAACTGAGCACCATCTTTCTTGTATTGCGCACATCTTTCAGACAAACCATCCAAACCTATGTCAATAAAACATTGGATAAGAATTTAACAAATGAAATTGTAAACATTTCATTTTAATCTCTGAAAGATTTTTCTCAACACCACAATTTGAACCCAGGACATTCTGGCCTTGAGTCAAGTGTCCTAACTACACACCACCAATGTGGTTAGAGATAACTAGCAAATGGTGTACTAGTGTTCAACTTAAAAACAGTCACCACCCAATCGTAACTTTAGAAAATGGGGTCGCTTTTTTTAAAATTCAATACGAATTAACCTTTAAGCATTTAGTACATGTAAATATTGATTACCCCAGTAGTTTGAAGAAACTTATATAAAAGTGATATAGCTCACACAGCCTTGAAACTACTGTTCTTTAGACAGTCTGAGGTACTTGAAAGCTTTCCGTGTTGTATGACCCTAAACTCGCTCATGAGGACTCCATAGCTATTCATGCAACTCAGTTTGAGATGGTCAAAATAGTTCAAGTCAAGTGCTAATGGGTCAAATGTCAATGGAGAAACACCAGAGCTACTCATGTGATACAAGCAGATTGAGACAGTAAGGAAACCTAGTCACAAGAGGTTTCAGACTTAAGTGCTAACAGGTCAAAGTTGGTCCCCTTCAGGTCAAATTAATTTCTACTTTTCTTGCATTTTCCATAGCATTCAAAATTACCAGATATAAGCATGAAAATCTCAACAAATTGAGCATACCTTGTGTGGTGCTTTCGCTAAAAGTGCCAGCAAGGGGGACAACTCCCTTATCAACTTTAATACCAGGAATGATGCCCTTGCTCTGCAGAACTTTAACAAATGGAGTTCCATCTTTGGTTTTTTGGTACAGAGTTTCTTCGAACAGAATGACACCAGAGATATTTTCAGCTACTGCATTATCTGCTGTGAATAAAAGTTCTCGGTATCGGCGACGATTCTCTTCAGTATTTTCTACTCCAATGCCAGCAAATCGCTTTCCCATGGTACCTATAAAATCATATAACATGCACGTGAAGTATCATACATGTCAGCCCTTGTCGCCTGAGTGGACACAGGACATCCCAAGGTAAATTCACCAAGACATTATCACTCACCATTTTTAATCTTCAATCTTGCAGACGCCACATTAAACAATATGATAGTATTGATGACCTCAGTAAAAAATTATTTAAGGCTGGCACTTAGAATTTAATAAATCGATTCAAGATAATGTCATTAATAATGGGTTATTATATCAATCTTTGTTAGAATAGAAACTGCAGGATGATCTCCTTTAAGTTTGACAAGTGACTTTAGTTTGGCACTTTTATCGTTTAGTTTTGAAATCTTGCGGGTGTTCAAATCCATTCAAACCTTGGCCATCCGTTGGTCCAGAGAGTTGATTATAGGCTTTTGCTGTGAATAAATGTCTAAATAACCGTTTAAATAACATTTGAAACCAAATTAAAGACCCGGAATACACAGATTTAACTCTTACGCAATGCATATTTAAGGGACATGTAAGTGACGCTTTAGTTTGTCAATATACTCCTTTAATTCTGAGAAAGAGTTTTAACATAAATAACTTGTATAGCTGACATAATAACGCATCGTTTATCCTACCAGGTTCCTTATCAATACAGTATACATCTCATTTTATATTTTTTTAATTTGTTTCACATGGCTTGTTTAAAAAGACATCAATTTATGGTCCATAAACTCAGTTAATCAGTAGATAGTATGTATACAAAAGATGGTATTGAATTGTGACTAGATAAGCAGAGAAGAATAAATAAATAAATTTATACACGTTTTGACCTATTTCACTTACAATTAAATGTGATTACCGGTTATCTATCTAAACCGTGTATATGGGTTGTGTCAAGAATCAAGATTATGGGTAAACATTAAGTTTTATATTCAATTTAACAGAAAGTAGTTTGAGCTAAAGTTTACAAAACTATTGAAATTATCAGCCACTGCCTTTCTTTTAATAATTGCAGAGTGCATACATGTAACAACTCATTTTATGGAGAAAAGTAATGAATATCCTAAACGGGACAGTACACAAAAATCCATGAGGATATTTACTAAAATCAATCAACAGTAAGTTGACTATCCATAAGGTAAATTTCTTATCTTCCAGTGTCATTTACCTGTGGATTCATCAGCAGCCAAGATACCTTTACCAGGAGCCACAATGGCATTGGCAATTTTTCTAAGTTCATCCTCTTGTTCAGCAGTGAGGTATTGGGCGTGATCTGGCATGTTTCTGCAAAATAAAAATGTATTAAATTAACAATTTGAAATATTCTACTCTTTAACTTCACATAAAAGTTGTAATCTTTAATTTCATAAAATAAATATTGTAATCTTTAATTTCATACAAGCCAACAGTGAAGCTGATGCCACCGCCAAAGTCCCAAAATAAATAGATGACAAATATTAAAGTATCGAGCAATCAAACTGTTTATCTATACGTAGTGTGAACAGAAAATGTTCAAGATCAAACTCAGCCAAGGTTTTGACCTGGTAGTCAAATTATACACTAAGTTTTATCATTCTCCATCAGTTAGAATCAAAGTTATCTTATCCCAAATCATCGACAAATGAAATTGCTTAGCTCTGCTTAGCTTTAACAGGAAATGTTAATCATTGAACTCAGTCAAGACTCAAGACATTCACCTGATGAACATCAAGTTTAAACATTCTACCTCAATTAAAAGCAGAGTTGTTGTTTTCCAAAACCTTGACCTATCAAATTGCTTACCGCTACTTGGCCTAAGCAGAAAATTCTCATCATTGAACTCAGTCAAGGTATTGATATAATTAATCTATACTTTGAGTTTCATCGCTCTCACCCAATAAGAACCAAATTCTCAACCAATCAAATTGCTTATCTCTGCTTAGTGGAAAATGCGCATGATCAAACTCTTTCAAGGCATTCACCTAATAGACACCTACACCAATTTTGAACATTCTACCTCAATTAGGTGTTATTATGTCCCGAAAAGTGTGACGGACAGACAAACAGATCCATGTTAATAGTACCCCGCTTTCTTTGAAAGGCAAGGGGGGTAAAAATAAAAGTTGTAATCTCAAAAATTTCATATAAAAGTTTCTGATCTCTAATCTCATATCAAAGTTCTAATTTATAGTTTCATATCTTTTTTAATTTCTTATAATAATTCTATTTAAGTTTTAATTTATAAATTTACATGAACGATTTAAATGTCAATTTGTTTCTCACTTCCATGCTTGCACATGTATGTAGTTCCTTTAATTCTAAAAGTGTAGGATTCAACATAGTCATACACGCACATGTAATGTTCAAGAACCAATCAAAACTTGGACAAAGAACCAAAGAATGGCCAATGATTTTGTACCCAGTTGTTGTATGAATTCACTAATAAATGTTGGTCATGGCCTGGTAATTTTTTTCAAGATGATATCAAATCAATTATAAAAAGATTTAGGGAGTGTACTATGTCATTCATATCTGCTTTGTTATTTTATAAAAAATAAAGACATGAAATCTGAATGCATCCCGTACCTATAAGTATTATTCAAATTGATCAATTTACGGCAGTGTTTATGGGAGTGTCGTGATATCAATCCACCATCTTTCTGTGTCTACGACAACTTAGATACAATAATTCTGCTCTCTTTTTCATACAACAGCCCATTTTTCTTAATGGTCTTTATGTCAAGATATGTAGTAATTTATCATATATTCAGCTTTTACAATTTTAATTCATTCATTATAGTAAGTAAATAGACTTAAAATAAAAAAGTAAAAGCCATATATATCAGACCAGAAGTAACATTATAGAAGATCAAAGTTCATTTCCAAACCATGAACAACAGGTCCTTGACAAATTAGGCCATTTATCCTAACATTATCAGTATTCAGTATCAGTTTAAGTCTGTTATCAAACAAGATTAAACATATATTATTTATGCATTTTATTTTTATAAATAGAAAAAGAGTGTCAGCAATTTATTATCAGAATAAGATTCACTGAACTTTAATTTAAAACAAGCCAACAATGACACAGATGTCCACTGACTAAAGGAGCTAATATGCAAAATAAAAACATGAATTAGAATTCAATATTGATCCATTTCAATCAATATTGATGTCATTATCTTACCGTGAAAATATAGGATCCTAATATCCAATATTGATGTTATTACAGTATCTTACCATGAAAATATGGGATCTTTATATCCAATACTTAAGACATAATGAACAATTTATAATCAGTGTATTCTATGGTTTCGTGTGTAACGGAGATAGAAAAACATATCATAATTCATACATGACAGAATTAATTCATAATATAATGACCGATTCACAACTGAGTACTGACAAAATAATATAAACTAGTAATAGTATACAAGATACGCCCACATTGGGTAGGAGACATAATCGGGTTGAATCACCTATCTTCAAGTGATATGCCAGTTTCAACTGTCGTAAAGTCAGGCCTTCAAATCTAAAAAATCATGGAGAGCTGAAATGCAGGACTTAAATACCTAGAAATGGTACCACTCTGATGTCTTCCATCTCACTCCAGCCACACTAGTAGACCATTTTAAGGAGTTCCTTTGAGCAAGTTTTTTTTAGTAAAATGACTACAAAAATGTTACTGGTATAGCTCCCTTAATTTCCACATAAACTGACACCAAACTGCACTGCACATAGCATAACATAATAAACCAATTCCCATTTAAACAAGGGTGAAGCCTTTTTTAGTACAATCAGGGGCCATAATCCAGAAAGTTACAGTCCAGGATGTGAGAATTTCGAAAGGACTGGAGATCTTTAGGTTATAAACATACATTTGTAAAATAAACCATGAACTTACTACTGTCCAATACATGTCAATATCGAAAGGAACAGAGATCAGATAAAAATTCATACATGTAACTGTCCAATTCCTTTGTTACCATCTTTTATATTCTAGTAAAATCACTGGAAAGTTTCTAGCTGTTTACCTTTTGAAATATTTTGTTTTAATTATATTTTTGATCAGAGAGTCAGATGGGACAATCTTCTTTTGAACACAAATGTTGCACAAAAACGACGACATTCGGCTTATGGGCCTTAAATTTTACCTATGAATATCTTTAATATGATATATATCATGATTGATATATATAGATTTAATGTATGAGCTTCCCAAACAATAGGCAATTGTAGTGATTTTATGTATCTATTCACACAGACTTGTATTTAAAAGCCAATTTAAAAATATGCTTGGTCTAGAACCGTAATTGACGTCAACTTATGACAAGAAATATAAGCATGCTCTTATTTAATTTCGTTGTGGATCATACCTGTTTATGAACATGTAAATTGTCAGATGATTACAAGAGAGAGAGAGAGAGAGAGAGAGAAATGGGGTTTTATATGTCCACTCAACACAAACTAGGTCATTTCGGGACTAACACATGGTTCAATTTTATTTCAATAATTCGCTCGCACGTATGGGTCTTTTAACAGTTGGAGGAAGCCGGAGGATCCGGAGAAAAACCCACGAGTTTGGACAGGCAACCCTACTCCTTGTCATGTACAACCGGGGAATCAAAACCATGCCAGTTGACTCAATGACAGACCTTATATACAGCGCGCACATGCTAACCATTCGCACTTCATCGAAAATACAAGTAAATATGTCACATTGTTCAAGAAAGAACTTTTTAATTCGCTGGAATACTTAATTTTGCAATGGATTTTATTTAACGGAAGGTGATTTCAAACACACAGGTAAGTTATAATAACCAAAGTTAAGTACCGGTAGTTTGTTCTTAATCGAAGAAATCTGTTTAAAATTTACGATGGTTCAACAGTAAATCTACCTTGTTATAATCTAATAATAAAGGCGAGTTGGAAATCATGGGAGCATTTTAAATAAGCAAGTTTTTTTTTTATTTGATTCAGATTTGTGCTATTTTGATAAGATAAAATCAATGCATACTGATAATTTTCTTTACAAAAAGCTATTAATGTAATGTTATACTGAAACGAATTTGTTGCTTTGCCTTGGCTTTGGAATGAAATTTATTTTACCAGACCGATGCCGAGTTTCGATTTAATAATATTATAAATAATAATACATTAATAGGCAAAGTCACCTATTATTAGTATTATGCCAATTTATGGCTATACAACTAGGCTAGTACAAACAAGCTTATGCATTTATTTTACTAAATTTTAGACTATTTTTTACATTAAAAACTCACAATTCGTTTAATTTGCCTGAATAACTTGAGCAACTTCTTGGTTTAGTTTATACTATGATATTATGATCCGAAAATTCGATGATTTGACATTTGCAATTCCTTCAAATTAACAATCCTAAATAAGAAGTTCAAGGACAAGTCGCGGTGCCGTGTCCTTCACTCGACTTACTGAGTTCGGCAAGGACGAGCAATAGAAATTGTTTCTCAGATCAGCTTAA
Source organism: Patella vulgata (assembly GCF_932274485.2). Lineage (NCBI taxonomy): Eukaryota > Metazoa > Mollusca > Gastropoda > Patellidae > Patella > Patella vulgata. The sequence goes on along the minus strand of NC_065884.2, from coordinate 59,185,394 downwards.
CGTACCTTTTTCAAGAGTACGGTTTAAGAGACCAATAAAACGCAATAACTATTGCTGACAATATCAGCAGGTGTAAAATACTTACGTTAATTTGGTGTAGTTGGCTGAGAAGATTTCCTGATCTGTTGAGTAGGCGAAATACCGGACGTGTAAGACAAGAGCCTGCGCGCAGAAGCCGGTTTTTACTTATGTTGTTACGTCAGATGGCCTTGAACTTTGACACGAAAATTAACCAATCAAACGACTTCATAATTTAAGACCGATTCTGCCCCCCCCCCCCTCCTGCTCCTACCGCAAAAATACCCGTGCGTTTTTTTTGTTTTTTGTTTTAAATGTATCTAGGTATCAATTTAAAAAAATATTCAGCAAAAGTTATTAATAACTAGAATGTTATTGACCGTACATAGGGTCTTATTCGTGCATATTCCATTTCATCTTAGTTTTTGATCACTCATTTCCAAAGTTTTGATGATCCTTTTTTATACGCCCACATTTTCATGTAGACGTATATTGTCGTCGCCCCTTTCCGTCCGTCCGCCCGTCCGTCCGTCCACAATTGTTTGTGAACACTCTACAGGTCACAGTTTTTATCCGCGGTTTCAATGAAACTTGAAATATAGGTTTATCACCCTAAGGGTCGGTTCCTTTCGATATTGGCATATATCGGACTGTATTACTTCATGGATTATGGCCCCTGGTTGTACGAAAAATCACGTTTTTAGTTTGTGAACACTGTAGAGGTCACATTTTTTTATTTTTATCCGATTTAGTTTAAACTTGAAATGTATATATAACCCACAGATCTCGGTTGTGGACTCCATAGAGGTCACAATTTTTATCCGATTTACAAAACCGTTTGAATATATCACCGTTACACCCTAAGGATGGTTGAGTTCGAATAAATCGGACCGAAACTGACGGACAAAATGGCTGCCCCTCGTTCGCAAATAGTGTCAAAATATTGTGTATCAGGGTTGTGGATCCTCTGGAGGTCACAATGTTCTGATTTTGATGAAATTTGAAATGCATGTTTATAACCCAAATATCTTGGTTCCTTTCTATTTTCGTGCATATCGAATCGTAACTTCCTGAATTATAGCCCCTGATTGTACGAAAAATCGCGTTTTTAGCTTTTCGTCCCCCTGGAGGTCACAATTATTATCCGATTTAAAAAAAAAAAAAACGTCCGAATATATCACCGTTACACCGTAATTTTGTCTGAGGTTGAGTTTCGTGAAAATCGGACCAAAATTGCCAGACAAAATGGCTGCCCCTCGTACCCAAATAGTGTAAACATCTGGTATATCAAAGTTGTGGACCCTCTAGAGGCCACAATTTTGATCCGATTTTGATGAAACTTGAAATGCAAGTTTATAACCCAAAGATCTTGGTTGCTTTCAATATTTGCGCATATCGAATCGTAACTTCCTGAATTATGTTCTCTGGTTGTACGAAAAATCGCGTTTTTAGCTTGTGGTCCCTCTAGAGGTCACAATTATTATTCGATTTAAAAAAAAACGTTCGAATATATCACCGTTACACCATAATGTTTGTTGACTTCGAATTTCGTGAAAATCGGGCCAAAACTGCTGGACAAAATGGCCGCCCCTCGTACGCAAATAGTGTAAACATCTGGTAAATCAAGGTTGTGGACCCTCTAGAGGTCACAATTTTGATCCGATTTTGATGAAAGTTGAAATACAAGTTTATAACCCAATGATCTTGGTTCCTTTCAATATTCGCGCGTATCAGATTGTATCTTCCTGAATTATAGCCCTTGAATGTACAAATAATCGCGTTTTTAGCCTGTGGTCCCTCTAGAGGTCACAATTTTTAGTAAATTTAAAAAAAACATTCGAATATATCACCGTTACACCGTAACATCCTGGATTATGACTCCTGATTGTTCGAAAAATCACATTTTTAGCACGCGGATTCTCTAGAGGTCACAATTTTTTTTTCCGATTTTAAAAAACCGTTTAAATATATCACCATTCTACCATCATTTCGGGAAAATCGAAATGAAACTGTCCGACAAAATGGCCGCACTTTGTACGCAAATTGAGTTAAAGTATACTACGAAGGTTGTGGACCCTCTAGAGGTCACAATTTTTATCCGATTTTGATCAAACTTAAAATATATCTTAATATCCCAAAGATCTCAGCCCCTTTTGATATTTGGGCATTTCAGACCATAACTTTCTGCATTATTGCCCCTGTACAAGAAATCCTGTTTGTTTTTAGCTTGTTCTCAATCCATTTCTTGCAAAATGTGGGCAGCCGCTGGTTATGCTTTAAAGTGGGTGGGGTATGTCAGTATCGCTGCAAACAATTATTCAGCAAATATGAGTTGGCCAATAACTGGAATCCTTTTAAATATATGTTTATTCTGAGTTCAGCCATAGAACAGGTGTGTTTTTATGTGTCTCTCGCTGCAATTTTTATGCCACTGATGATTTCGCAACAAATAGCACATTGCTAATTTAAATCAATTTAAACAATATTCAGCAAAAATTAGTAATCATTTAAATTATATTACTGGTTAGTCTTCGTCATGCCTCCGGCCCATTGGGTGAGTAAATCTATGCCGAATAATTATTCAGATATACGAATTCTAAAACTAGATTTAAAAATCCCCTCCTACACCTCCACACATGTCTACAAAAATGGGATTTAACGTTGCTACACCGACTGCTGTAATGAAGATGAGCATAGGCCATACAGTTTTTTTTCCATCCGAACGACTTGCAAGCTGGCAAGGGACAACTTTCGTTCGGATGGGACAGACAATCAAGGTCCCGTGTACACATTGGCGTGCACACATATATATAGTAAAAGATATATTGATAGTTAGAATTCTAAATAAAAGTAGACCGAGTACCACTGTCTGGGCAAAAATTGCCTGTATGGCGTATGCCCGTCGTCCTTAGCGCAGGGGAAGCAGAACAGTGGACGTTTAATCTCGATTCATTTCATTTCGTCTTTGCCAGGCCCTCCGTCCTGCTTCGTTGACAAGGGGGTACCGCATCGGAAAAATCCCGAGGAACTTCCTCAGCCAATACCGGAAGCGAACCCGGCCGAGTCCTCCTGGTCAGGGAGCTAGCGTCTAATACTCACAGAGCCAGCGTGCCCCCCCCCCCACCCACCCAAATAGCAACAGGGAGTTTCTTTAATTGGTAATATATTATTCAAGAAAATACAACCCTTATAGAAATTATAAGAGGGGGCTTGAAGTCGGTATATAAATGAGGTAACCATACGTAATTAAACATAGATTTATACTATATATTATCAGATCAATATATTGCTTTTACGTTTCGGTATCTGTCTATACAGGACACAGACTAGGCCCGGGGCCATTATTTTAGTTTCTAGGGAAATAAAGCAAACAATAGGTGTAGATTCTGATCTAATGTCAGTTCGAGAGTAGTGGTGTGTATCGAGAGGAAAGGCACAGATGTTTGCTGTATCCGAGAAATCTAATTTTGAATCGCTTTGGCACATTGTATGGTGTAAATGAAATGAAATGGGATTTAACGTCCTAATTCTCTCCACCAACTGCAGGAAAACAAAAACGATTGTGCTATGATGGGGGGAATTTTGACACAACGGTTCTATGTGCACTCGAACGTGGCCTTCCCATCCGACCGACTAGGCACTTATATTATCCTACTCATTAAGCCACCGTGGCTATTCGGGGTAAATGTTCCCCGACTAATAATCTCAAGTGGAATTCGGCATACACCGTTTTGTTCCTGTTACTGTAGCCTATACGGGGCCTGTAGATTGCTGGCAACAATCTTAGGATGAAATTCGACTTGATCCCGGTATATTATGCATTGAATGATGATTAATAAACGTATGACTGGAAACTGCACTGCCTAAACACTAGTAAATTAAAACACAAACTCGTGATTTATGAGCTGTTATATATATATGAATTCACTGTGAGTTATGGGTGATAACGCCCGTGTCGTCTGAAGTCATCGAGCCGTGTATATTGAACTTTTAATTCACCCGCTTTAAATATTGTTAATTTTAATAGTTGTGGTGTGTGTGCTTACTATCCGAAATTAGTTACCTGCACGGGCGAATGTCTTTAGATAGTTTTGATTTTGAGTCAAGAATTTGCCAGAAAAAATTCAACCGTATAGTTAGTTTTACATAGCGAACAAACAAATTATCTTTTATTATATAGATTTAATTCAGATGGGTTTGGGTTTTTAATCGTCTGAAGATAGGACGATTATTCAATAAGTACACGTTCCAAAAAATGGGCATATGCAGGTTTTGTTAAGTCATCTTTTAAAGATTTCATAGCAAAGACTACTGTTTTTTAATGGTTTATGCTAATCTTTCAGACAACTTGAAATAGTCAAAAGTGTTCTAGCAAGGTGAAACTGTGAGCACGCGTGTATGAGATGTCTAATGCAGAGAGCCAGTTGGCATGCGTGTAATAGTTTCTACAGATAATCCTTGGCACCATCTTCTAGAAAAATTTGCTAACGGTAGACATTTCATAATATGTGTGTGGAGGAATATATATATATATATAGCAAACAATACCGATGTATTTAGCAATACCACACTTCAACACCAACAGAAAAAAAACCCTGCAATGAAATGAGGTTTATCGTCCTACTTTTTTGCTATTTCTGGGCTAATGAAGAGCGGGCATAATTAAGCTATGCAGTTTGCTATAAGAGACATTTTGCCCGGACAACAGTGTCTCTAGAGTCTTTTCTCCAATTGCCAAGGGTTTTTTACGTGCGATCGAGGTGTACATGAGACCTCCGTTTTTCGTCTCATCCGAACAACTATACGATGTTCCTTGCTAGGCATTACTGACTCGGGAAATCCTAATTATAATAGTGTATTTCAGAATTAAAAAAAAATGAGAAGATAATTTGGAATTAAAGTCAACGTTTAAAATTAATTTCATTGCAATAATGACAACTGGGCTTTTCATTGTATCAAGACTTAATAATCAGGCCTGTTTGTCAGAGGGGAATTGTGGCCAAATTCGGTGTTTCTTCTCAGATCCAGGTAATACATTTGAAATTCAGAAAATGACAGTTATGCATTTTAACGCGAATTTTCACATTTATGCAATTCATGACTGCACAAAATGTTCGGTGATGAAGCCAAAATAAATACAAGTTCAATTAATACAAATTCAAATGAAATAGTCAATACACTATGCACCGAGAAAATATATGCAAATTTGAATAATTCTATAGATTCACCTAATTATTTTTAACCAAATCACTTATCCATACACAAATTCGTTAACTATTAACTTTTGCTGACTTTAAAGTGAGGGAAAAAACTTCCGGGGCTTATTTATTGTGGGAATATGGTAAAAAGCTTTTGGGTTGTTTAAATGTATGGGTTTTTTTGGCGGGGGGGGGGGGCGTAAAAATACGTTTCACTGTTCTCTGAGATTTTTTTCTCCACGGCCTTGTCCTTATGACCCTGTCGTAAAATTAGACTAAGCATTCGAAGTAGGGTCCTTTAAAAACGATTGTGGAATGCTGCAGAAAAAAGGTACTAAAGAAAAGTTATAAACCTTTATTATATAGTCTACTCAGGGGGTAGATTAATTACTATGCTAGCTTAAATTGTTTAAAGCGAAATCTGGTAACGCAGAGCCCAAGCGTTTGCTTTGATTTTATCGAGGAACTGTAATATACCATATAAATAGATACCGAGTATTACATTATATTATTATAAAGTGAAGCAACAAAATAAAAAATAAAACGGCATGAAAATTTGTAAATTTGTTATGATAATCAAAATAATATATGTTTTTGACGAACGATACTTGGCAGATGCTAGTATGAAGGAAACAAGTCCCTGTCGATCTATAGGAGGCAGACTACCATAAGATTACACCATCTCAGTACCAAATTGTAATTCGTCTATTTATAGCAATTTTTATCTCTCTCTGATATGCACGAATATTTTCAAGTTTTTAGTATGCTACTTCAAGTTTGTGTATCTCAAAATTTTGGCGGTCAACCTCATGCACATTTTGATTTAAAGACATGGCAAATTGTTTCTCTATCTGTTGTGGAAAGCATTCAGCATAACGAAAATTTTGGGAAAAGTTAGAGCCGGGCAAAGAAGACAGAATTAACATTCCAATTAATGGTGGTCTGCATCCTAATAAATCAGTCACAGTTGTCGCCCTTTGTTGCAGGTGGCGTTGAACACAATGATGGCGACTGCCATGACCAGTTTTAGTACAAAGACGTATGGTGAAAAACCACGAGCATTTAGGCTAGAAGAAAATGGGGAACTTTATTACATCGGTTCTGAGGTAAAATAATGTTTAAAGATGGCATAGCAATAGAAAAAACCTTATGAATAGACCAATAACGTAGAGCAAACCCTTTGTTTCTCGACGGACTGATCGTATTCTCTGTTCTCACTGTGATTTTGATTGACAATACACTTGTGATTCACACTATAAATACAATGGATTGGATGGAGCTGAGGGATACTCGATTGTACCTCCGGAATTTTACATGATTTTGACATAATTACAGTCAAGTGTAATCAAGTTTTCTCTTCTCAGTGACTGAGATAGAATCGAGATCAGATAGCATTTATGACTTACCTGTGGGCCAGTCTGCAGAGTATGCAGTCTGTCCGATGCACGCACGAGTAATTTTTTTCAGAGATCAGTGCACGCAAATTTTCTTTAGATTTGCACGCCAGTTGGGCACAACATTTTTACCTTGCACACGGCAAATTTACTTTAATCAGTACTAATTGTCATTTTTCCCCTGTACACAGTAATCCGTTGTCGATCCACATTCGACAATAACGATAATACCCGACATGCAAGGGAGACAACTACCATAACGGTAAGTAGTGAAGTGACTCGGCGTGCGGGGCAAATTGACCCAATCGAATTGCCATGTATGGTTAATGTACGCGTGCAGACGTGCAGTGGTTGAAATCGGACATACTCTGAAGACTGGCCTGCGGGTACAGGGTGTAGAGTGTAGAGGTTTCAGGTCAATGTTTTAAATGACAGAATTTTTTTTGGGGAGGGGGGAAAATAAATAAACATAAAGTATTACTTGCTAAAAAACTTTATTTCATCAAAATATACTAAGTAGATCCAAAGTTATGGAATTTTAAAATCTGAGATCAATGTCAATAATGTAATCAAAATGCTCTATAAGTTACCTCACAATCAATGTGTGCCATAGCACAAAAATAGGTGCTTTTTGGTCATATCTGAGTGACGTCATAAACGGTATTTCCCCTTCAGAATCGCTCGTACCAATTTTAAAACTTAAATCCACATGTTACAGCCAGCTGAAATTTATGAAAATCTTAACATCTTGAATGAAAATGTATTTATTATAATCTTAATGATACCATATTAATCCTGTTTAGTGTTTTCTACCACTGTAACCTACCTTTGACTGTGGCATCACACTATAATAATCACAAAAATGTTATCTATCGTTTGGTTGGCTCTATGTAAGTATCCTTTGAAAACTAAGGTGTGCATTCACCAATCAAGTGAGCTGTAGTGATGGAAAATCCCAAACCGCGTGACGCTAGAGCGGTATTTCCCACAAGCGTTTCCCGTACATAAAGGGTAATTTCGTTTACATTTCGATAATTCTTGGTAATTCTCCAGATGTGTCGTTGCCTTGCCTTAATTCAATTTGATTAAGTGATCTCCATCTGTATGGCTACCTAGTTAATCCTATTAATGAATTCTTGGAATATAATGGTATGGAGAGGTTGAAGTTGTTATGGTAAAGGAAATGTTTCCTGTCTTTGGTTAATTTAGATTATATATGTACTTTTTACAGGTGGGGACATATTTACGTATGTTCCGGGGCTCCCTTTATAAAAGATATCCATCTATGTGGCGACGACTAGTTACTCTAGAAGAAAGGAAGAAAATATCAGCTATGGGTAAATAATTATCGATACTATTATATAATTGTTGGGGAACAGTTCAGTATTTACAAAGATATGTTGAATTTAAAATTGATCAACATTTTTTGACATCCTCTACAGGAGATATAAATGGGATATGGCAAATACAAACCAACTTTCCCCATGATCTTTGCTAAAACCTTTTGATGATCCTCTTTTTAAATCTATTGAAACCATGCCGGGTGATTATCTACCCTTGATATTTTGATTACATGTATATTTTCTTCACCCGTTAAATGCGTGGGGCGTTATGTAACGACCTGGACAACTGCCACTCACTGTAGGACGTTATATTACATCTGGTCGAGGAAATCTAATTGAAGGGAGACAACTCTCTTTACCATTAGTTTTAATATGGTTTCAGACTACTGTCATTTGTATTCGAGAATAAAAAGGTCCAAAAATGACGTTTTTCGTCAAATTAATTACACAATAGGGGGTAGTTAACGTTTTAAAAACTACACACTTAACAGGTTAATTAAATGTTTTAAGATCATTTTTTGATTAAATTTTAGCTTGGATTACCCTGTGAAAATTTGATATTATTTGAAATATGTAAATGATGATCAGCAGGCTTTTAAAAGAAATTTTTTTTTTATCACAGCAATGTTTTTTCAACCATTCTGATTGTTTATTTTAGGATTTGGCCAGCACTCGCTAGCTACCAATATAACTCTGTTAAAAGTCTGTGAAGTGGATGAAATCTTTAAGGGCAGTGATGAAAAATATAAGGCTGTTTCTATCAACAGTGATTCCTCCATGTCCTTCAGGTCCGTTATTACAAATTCTATAAATACAAATATATATGTACCCATGTTGACCATTGAAATTTGACCATACTATTACAATTTTTTAATAAACTTGGAATCACTCAACTCATTTAAGAACAACATCAAGTTTAACCCTAGCTGTCTTAACCTCTTAGTCATTCTAAATTAAACTGTATTACAGACAAACCTACATGTAGTTATATCTAAAGTCTTCACTCATGTGTAAAAAGATATAAGTGGACAAACTCAAGCTAGAGCTTTATGCTATATAGAACACTGAAGAATTAAGTAATCAATTCAAAAATAGGCCCTAGGCCTTAAACCTAATACGCTGTAGTTAGATGACCATTATCTGTTTTCATATCATGCCTCCTTCATAGAACAGTTTGGATTGTCTACCTTTATGCCCCAGCCCCCATCTTCTCAGAAGCAAACAAAGTCGAGTAATCCAGTAGGGATAACAGATATACAGCTTCCGTTTGAATTTATTGTGGGATACTACTAGTGGTCACCTTCTGATTTTATTACTCGATAATTTTATTAATAGGTGCGGGAGGAAAATACCACATATAAAAATTATCTAGAAGCCTACAGGACAAACACAAGAATTAATTGAATGCTATAATTCTGTTTATCAATTGAGTCACTATTTCTGAAAATGATGAATGAATCTTCCATATTAAATATATTTGCTTGTACAAGCTGGGAATCAAAACCACACCACTTAACTCAAGATACCCCCATGAAATATTAGATACATCTACATTGTTTCCATTCTTATCTTTTTGTTCTAGCAGAGATTCAAAGCAAAAGAAAGCAGCCTGGGTACCAACAATACCAACCAGCTCTCATCATTTAGATGCTGTTCCCTGTTCTACACCTATTAATAGAAATAGACTGGGCAAATCTAAAATAAGAACATTTCCATTGTGGTAAGTAAATAATTATCAATCTTAATTTATCTAATAATAGTAATAAATAACATCATAGATTAAGAGAGGCATTAGCCCCTTAAATGGCATTAGCTCTTAAAGTGACTGATTTTGATCAAGTATTTTTTTTTTTAACAATATCTAATTTTCAACAGCTTTATCAATGATAAGACATCCTCAAATTGATGGTAGTGCCTTTGATTAAAAAAACAAAAGTAGATAATCCCTTAACTTGGATTCTATGTTGTTAAAGTGAGGCCTATCAAAAGATTTTTCAGAAGAGGGTGCCAAATGTTGAGTCATGTTTAATATGTTTGATCTTTTGTATATACTGGACAGAACTGATCAATTTTATGATTGGCATTGCTTTTTGGATGATAAATTTGCATAATTCAAAATCCTCAAATGGCTATAAGCCGCTTTAGGTTTTCCATTTGACTTTTTATGTCAAAGTGCAATTAATTTTGTCATGGTTTAGATTGTGGGCAAATCTGTCAATCCTTTACTGAGAAACATGTACACATGTTTGAATTTTTGTAATCATTTTCATTAAATGCTAGTACAAAATATGTTGCTTGTAATATGTTGGTGGTAGTAGTTTTGAGTGTGATTTTGTATGAAATTTAGTACAGTATATATTTTGCATGGTTTTCAGTTTTGATGATACTGACCCAACATTGAATTTAGAAAATGCCAGCATTCAAGAACAACTAGTGCCAATCAGACTAGATATGGAATTTGATGGACAGAAATTAAGAGATTGTTTTACTTGGAATAAAAATGGTATGATTGCAATATCTTGCATCAAAGATTTATATTTTTATAACCAGCGCTGTATAGTAACTCACTGATTATGTTACGTAACCTTTTTTGCATTTTGTTTATAAAAAGTGACCGTTTTGATTGTGAATGAGAATATATAGTAAATCTTGTTCAGATAGTCAAATAGTTTTACTTTATCAATAAGTGTTGATATGAAAAGATAAACATTAAGGGATTTTAGTTATCAACCCCATATCTTTCTGAACTCTTTAGCCCCCGGGTTGCCCGTAATTAATGCCATCTTTAACATCTCAAATTATCTGAATAGCTGTTAGGACTGCATACTAAATTTGCGATTCACGTGTTTTGAGCTGTTTCGAAAATGAGCTACAGAGTTTGATGTATGTTTTTTTTAAGGAGCTTGGGTGGTCACAATTTACATGTATAGAGTGCTAAAGTGTTAATCAAAATAACAAAACAAATATGGAAACCATAGGGAGACAAAACAAAAAGTTGAAGCGAAATATTTTATTTATCACCCAATATCTTTTTTAAAACAAAAACAAAACAAATATGGAAACCATATGGTGACAACTCAAAAATAAGCTGAAACAAAATATCATCTGTGGATACGTCATATTGGGGTTACTGAAGTTATAAAAAAAACCCACCCTTTACAGAATTGTTGTTAGTATTTTCAGAGTTGGCCAGCGGAAGAGGTCAAGTGGCCTTTGTTGATATTTTACTTTTTTTTTCCAGAAACTTTAATAACACCAGAACAGTTTGCAGAAATATTATGTGATGATTTAGACTTGAATCCGTTAAATTTTGTATCTGCAATTGCTCAAGCTATTCGACAACAAATAGAGGCATATCCTGCTAACGAAGTAATCGAAGAACCATCAGCAGACCAAAGAGTTATATTAAAGGTTTGTGTATTAATTTGATGATAACTCATATATATATCTTCTCATAGATGTGGCTAGGAGTCCAACTTCCTCACAGTCCTTTATAGTTTGAATAATAATTCAAATTTTTATGCTGAAATAAAAAAAAAAGGAAAGACATAGTCATTGTGTTTTGAAGGGATTGCATTTAATGCATAGACAGCTATGCCCAAAAAAGAAAAGGGGGAGAGAAGGACTTATGTGGTCTAATTGCATGTCATTGAGTCAAGTAGCATGGTTTTGATCTCAGATTTACAATGTGACACTGAGTATGGTCGACTACCTAGCCGTGTGGGTTTTCTCTGTGTTTCCTCCCACAAGCAAATTAATGAAATAAAAATACGCCATGTATTAGCCTCAAAATTACCGACTTCATTAAGCGGAAGTTAAACATCATTTCATATCATTTCACCTCCCTCCTGCAAAGACCAAGTCTCAACTACACAATGAGATGTCTGTCCTGCGAGCTGGATTCCGCTGATCGCACATCATTCTTCCCTCTGGATGCAAAAGTTTTGAGGATTTATACATGGAAGTTTTCCTAGTAATATTCTTGGTAAAATGTAGGGTCCCCGTTTACATATATAATCCTTCATGCATGTACTTATATTGACCAGTAAATATTTATAAAATTGTTTTATTTACAGTTAAATATACATGTTGGTAATATATCATTAGTGGACCAGTTTGAATGGGATATGTCTGACAAAGAAAATAATCCAGAAGAATTTGCTACAAAATTATGTGCTGAATTAGGTATAACACTTCTTAAAATCTCTCTTGTTTGTGTCAAGTTTTTTGGGGTTTTTTTTATAAATCTGGTGTGATTGCTCCTTTAGTATAACAGAGCCATGGTGATGGAGATGCTGGCTCACTAACCAGGACATCTGGGGTACAACCCATATTGAACATGAAGTTTGCCAGGATTTACCAGTATGATTTCCCCTTGAATTTCAGTAGTACACGACAGAGTATCTAGAAACAGTATCTAGTTGTTTGGAGTGGATAAAAAAAAATTGAGGTCTTGTGTGCATGTTGGAATGACCATAAAAGAATCGGTGACAGTGAGACTTCAAAATAAGAGTTGTTTGTAGTGTTATCTGGGGAAGATTTTCCTCACATTGACTTACAGAGCATGCTGCAAGACATAAGTCCATCTTAATTAGCCAAGTTGTTGCTGAACAGTAGATGCTAAAACTCATGTTAGTTTAAAAACGCTAATCATAGCCCAATTTTAAAGTGTAAGATCACAAAAACATGTCCGTTTTCTTAACATTTTAACAGTTCTGGATGGAATATCTTGTAGGTTTGTTTTTGATTGAAACTGACTCTGCTGTTCTATTATTGTTGTAGGTTTAGGTGGTGAATTTGTAACATGTATAGCCTATAGTATCAGAGGACAGCTTAGTTGGCATGGTAGAACATATGCATTTAGGTAAGTTTTAGGATTTATTCAATACTATTAAAGAAGAATGTTTACACTCCTAGCACTCGTCCAAAGAGAGTAATACCTCTAGACTGTGGAGCTGACAGGCTATATGTGTCTAGTCATTTGGATAGGATAAAAGTCAGAAGAGATGTGTACAGACAGCCTTGTTCTCCTTTTTTACCAATATGTTTTGGTTTTTGAGGCATGTTATTGAGATAAATGTGGAGCTTTGTTATGAAGATTAGTAAATAAACACTTCAAAGGAGCCATCTATACCTTGTTGGGTAAAACTGATATGATCCATAATTAGCTCATCACTAGTGGTACATGTAAAAGAGTAAACAGGAATGTTACTGTTCCAGAAAAAATTCTGACATTTCACGCATAGCAAAAGAAAATAAGCATTACCACATCATTGACAAATTGACAAAAATTTTAAAGTACAGTGGATTTGTCACAACTGTCTTACAAGAGATTGTAAAATTATCAAAGTAATCAACAAAGACCTACGCGAGCGAGTTTTAATCTCACCTATAATTAATTGGTGATTGCTTGTTAATCTTTGGTGGCTTCAAACCCACCGATTGAAGGCCAGATTATACAGTGTTGATTCAATGGAAATCGTGTGACGGGACGGTTGATTGATGTCGTAATTCGGAATATTCAGAGTACGGATTACTCAAAGATTTTTTGCCTGAAATAATAAGGAAATAAATCGGGACATGAAAATGATGTCGGATTTCACAGAGTGCCGGAGTATTCAGAGGTCGGATGGTAAATGTGATTCTCTTCATGTAGATAAGTCTATTTAAAATCTGTTGACCCCCCCATAAAACAGTCAGTCAATAATTAAAGTAGAATTCATAATATTTTTCAGGTTTTTTGTATACTTATAAATAATATATATATTTTATTATAGTGAGGCTCCTCTACCCACAGTAGAAGTAGCTATTAGAAATCAACACGAAGCTGATTCATGGTGTCCATTCCTGGAAACATTAACGGATGCTGAAATGGAGAAGAAGATCAGAGATCAAGACAGAAACACAAGGTAGGAAAATTCTAATGCCCTTTAGGTCATAGGGTCTGAAATGAAGTCAACTGACATGGATTCAATTCCCAGTTTGTACGTGACAAGGAGTAGGGTCACCTGTCCAACTTATGAGTTATTGAAAAAAAATTGAAATGACCTAGTTTGTATTGAGTGAATGTTAAACCCCAGTAATTATGATACTGTTAATTCAATAATACAACTAAAGAACCGTGATGAGAACGAAGAAATGAAATTTGATATGTTACGGTGCCCAATGTAATATAAATTAATGTAATTGAATTAACATATCATTTTCGTTAAAGGCTCAATACCACTCTTGTTGTAACTGAATAATATGTCCCAATCTTTATTCTGGTCAACAAATTGTACTATTTTACAATATTTCAATTAATTGATGATACAAATTTCATCTTAACATACCTAATTTAAAAAATTGGAAAAATTCAACTAAATGATTTGAAAAGCCTAACGTAAACCTTTTCAAATGTGACTTGGATAAATTACACAACAGGTAGGACACTTAAACATCTAGTACTTAGAATAAGGCTATTTTTTATTTTCTGGAGCTGTCAAGCCAGCAAGAGTGTTATTGTCCCTTTAAATATGCTTATTTATGTCATAAATCTGTTGATTGGGTGAGGAAAGTGGTGGGAATTAGCTCAAAATAACTATTGTAGTCAATCCCTTCGGCAACTTTAATATATTGGATAATAAATGCCAATTTCTTTATGATGTCCTTGAGTTTACATAAGAAAGGATAGTCATGCTGTAAATATTTGTGTATAGTTCTTGGACCTTATCTAGTTGTAAAGTGTTATTTTTGACATAAGCCCCAATGCTGGAGCTGTAAAGAGCTAAATTTGAAGTAAGCCCCCTGTTTGTCTGTGATATTTCCCGTGTGGAAGTGGGGCTAACCTTTTCTACATCAATGAATTTTTTTCTGTTTTCTCTTGCAGACGTATGAGACGATTGGCAAACACAGCCCCAGCATGGTGATCATTGTTACTTGTAAAAATAGTGCAATTCAATGTGGATCATTAACTGATGCTAAAACATTAAATTATGTTTATATTGTACAAAATGGACGCATATAAACAAAACCCTCTGTAAACAACAGGACAAGATAAATGTAGGCCTACTGCCTTGAAATTTGATGTGTATGAAAAGTCACTTAGCTCAGTAGGGATCATTTGACAAAATAAAAACACAAAAATAAAAATCTGTACATCAGACTTTTAGTAAGGATTGTCTGAGAACAAGAATACTTTTTTTGTGTGGTCTTATTGTTATCAAATTTTGAAACCAGATAAGAAGAGGGGTTCATTTGTTGTATTCACTGCCAGAGATTATTTCAGATAAAATAGCTTTTTCTGTTACATATTCCCATGGCTTCCTAAGTTACATTGTCCTAATTGCTGTGACAGCTGTATAATTCAACATCGTGATGTACTAGCCACAAAAAGGGGCTGGGTGGGGGTGGGATGGATGGGGTGGTAGTGTATTTCAAGTTGGGCAAAATGTTGTTAGATGTAGCTGAATCTCAGACATGTTGAGTGGACCATTGTAATGTTGAATCGTCAAATAGCCGAAACTTTTCACATATAAATATTATTCATGTATCGTATCAATCATTTATGTAAATTAATCATATCGCACAATAAAACTGTTAAAAATTAAATATTTCGTTATTTTGAGTTGATATTGATAGCTTTATTGGACCATAAACCCCATTTCATTTTCATGAGTAGCAGTAAGATCTTTCTTACACTGTTCAATAAATATTTATAAAATACAGCATAATAATGGGATCTGAAAACAAGCTGGAGCTTATAAAAGTTCATCTCTTCCACTTCTGTTGGGTTCTGAATTCCATGTAAAAAATATTGCTCATATTATTAGCTTTTACTTGAGCTAAACATTATCTCTTCAATCACTTTTAACCCAATTGATTCTGAATTTCATGATGAGAGCCTGCTTGTTCAACTTGTTAAATTGAACCTGTGTGGTTACTAAAAACTTTGGGTTATATAGTAAACAGCAAAAAAAAAACGTCAGTACGACTTTAATCAAATCATTCTAGAAAACGACTTACTAAATGGATCAAAGCAATTTTTTGTGAACAGTATGTTGGCACATTAGTGATTAATTTATCACAATTCCAAGACAATACGAGAAGGTTTAGAGTTTGTACACAGTTTATACATCAGTATGTGGTGTGTCCACCGCGAGTATCAATAACAGCAGCGCAGCGTCTGTACATGGAGTGGACCAGACGATTCGTGAACGCCATTGGCACCTGGAACCACACTCCCAGAAAAGCCTAGGCGCAATCCATCGGCTGTGTTTGACCTCGGTACGACGTTATTAAGTCTCCTCTGAATTTCATCCCAAAAATGTTCAATCAGGTTTAAGTCTGGACTAAGGGCTGACCAGTGCATAACGTTGACACCGTTCTGCTGTAGAAAGTATAACCAAGCATTTGAACATTTTGTCTGGACGACATATTTTTCTTGTATTATGCATATTCATACATAAATAGTTCTTGTCATTTTATTATAACAGAATTATTGTAAATTGAGACCAGTAATACCTATAGTCAGACACTAATCTCCCAGCTAGTTTCAATATAATTATATGTATTCATTATTTTAATCTTTACAAACAGAAGTTTTATTTCATAGTGGTTTTAAGGATTTAATGTTTAATTAAGCTCCTTCTACACCCTTACGTATTGTCTTATAATTCACATATTTTCATTTAGTATAAGTCACCAGTGGCGACATTTTGTTTATCTTGAAAAACTATTGGAGATTAGTGTCTTAACAACCAAATCATATAAATTAGATTAAAGTTTCATACAGAGATATATATTTTTGGTTATAAAAAGAATGCACATCATATTGTTGAGCTTTTTTAGTTAATAGTCGATTTTAATGTTGTTGCTGCTTGAATAAATTCATATACTGATTATACCGGTGTTCCCGTTTTATGTAAGTAACCTATTAGGTTACATATGGTGCAGATGCCTACGATTGATTGCCATCTCACTGCCAAGCGAGTTTAAACACCACCCAATGAAGATATAACAGAATACGGTGTTGTAGATGTCCGGCCTACAGTAAAACCACCAGATGACCAAAAAGTAAACCAGTCGGACCAGGAGTGGAGATTTCTAAATCTGCAGGAATAATTATTACCTTTGCAAATTTGTAAGTACAACCATATTTATACATTGATCTGCCAAGTTAATTCACATTTTAACATAAAATAATCGGCGTTGATTATTAGTTAGCAAAATGGTTAACAGTAAATGTAATTGTACACAATTTGACTGTTCTAATTGTATGTCAACTGTTTCATTGGTATTATCCTTAGAACGAAACTTAATCTATGCCCAAATAAGGAATTTAACAATTCGGTGCCTTGTGGACTCTGGTGCCTCGATTTCCTGTTTATCGAAATCAGTTTTACAAGAGTTGAATATTGACATACAACTTGAAATGAAATGAAATGGGGTTTAACGTCCTACTGTTCTGCTCCTATACTGGGCTAATGAAGACGGGCATACGCCATACAGTGTGCTATGAGGGAAATTTTGCCCGGGCAGCGGCACTATCGCCTACTCTTATATCGAATTCCAACTGCCAAGGGATCTTTTACGTGCATTCTAATGTATACACGGGACCTCGGGTTTTCGTCTCATCCGAAGGACTAGACAGCTTTCCTTGTCAGGCCCTCCGTCCTGCATCACTGACAAGGGGGAACCACACCGGAAAATCTCGATGAACTTTCTCGGCCAATGCAGGGGTCGAACACCCGACCTCCAGGCTAGCGAGCCAGCGTCTTACCCACTTAGCCACGTGAACGCCCGACATACAACTGGATACATCAAACATAAAATGTGTATCAGGTGTCTCAGGTTCAACAATGCCTGTTTTGGGTACAATTGATTTGGATCTTGAAATAAATGGTAAAATGTTTCCTACAAAATTATGTGTTTTTGACAAGATTTTGCACGATGTCATATTAGGTATTGACTTTATGGACAAATATAAGGCAAATATTGATTTCAAAAATAAAAAGTTTACAATTAATGATGAAATAATTACTCCTATACAAGTTATTAATTTACCATTAACTGGATATGCTAGGACGATTAAGAAATTAGAAATACCTGCAAGAACGGAAATCCTCACTCCTGTATCGGTGTCTGATATACATGACCAATATTATGTGATGTCAGAACCATTAAACTCATTACAAAATGAATACAATATTATAGGTGCTAAATGTGTAAGATAAGTAAATGATCACTCAACAGTATATCGTTTACTTAATCTTGCAAAATTATCTTTAGTTGATAAAAATATTATTGTATCAGTGGAAGAAGAAAGTGTTAATATTGGTGACACTAAAAACATAGATTCCTTTGTTAATTATTTAGAACAATATTCTAAGCAAGAGAGTGATCACTTTATCAAAGAAGCTAAAAAGCTAGGGTTTACATTAAGTACCTGTAATTTAACTGACAGAAAAAATTGATCTTCTCGTTTTTTTTGGTAGTAATTCAGATATATTTGCAACAAGTGAGGCGGAACTAGGTAAAAC
Source organism: Patella vulgata (assembly GCF_932274485.2). Classification (NCBI taxonomy): domain Eukaryota; kingdom Metazoa; phylum Mollusca; class Gastropoda; family Patellidae; genus Patella; species Patella vulgata. The sequence continues at coordinate 59,166,921 of NC_065884.2, read as the reverse complement.
ACATCTAATGTCACATTACATAGATACGGGTGATGCTAAGCCTATTAAGTCTCGTCCTTATAAAGCTTCTCCACAAAATAAGACAGAGATTGAACGACAATGTCATGAGTATCTCTGGCGGTGTGGGCACGGGCGTTGTCATGCTGGAAAACGTTGTTTCGATGACGTGCGAAATGTGGTATGCCGTGGGGTCTGAGAGCTTGATTGATGTAGCGCACTGCTGTGATGCCGCCTCCTCTCCCTGGACCAAGAGGACGCCATATTCTGGTCCTGCCATCTGCAGTTGATAGGCAATACCGACTCTCATCTGTGAACGGAACAGTTCTATGTGATAGAACTGGTTAAACACGTTCCAAATATTATTTTATCACAGAGATCATTGCTATGATAGATGCGTAATCAATGCTTCAACGACGGAAGTGACGAACACAGAAGGAAATACGAGTTATCTCTGTGATAAAATAATATTTGAAACGTGTTTAACCAGTTCTATCACATATGTGATAATGATTGGCACCAATATTGTCCTTTAAATGGATAAGATACCATATTTTCACAGTGAGATAACAGCATCGATGTTGATTGAAATGGACCAATATTAAACATACTTTATGCAAGAGGTAAATTTGCCTATTGCAGGTCTTTCTGTAGGCCTGAAATGTTATCTAAATTATTAATTAGACATTAATTGACTTATCCAGGCCATAATCAACTCTCGATGGCATCGGATTTCTCCGATATTAAATGAATTAGAACAGTTCAGCCATATTTTGATTTAAGCTAAAATGGAGGAACGAGACTTAGCTTCGAGCAACCAGTACGGTGATTGAAAATAATTGCACACGTCTTGTCAAACCTTCAAAGGCCAATATCTTCGCTCGCAATGGAGTAATTTGAATGAAATTTGCCCAGCTCTTTATCTAAATCTTACATAATGTATTTTTAAATTCTAGTTTGTGTTTTTGATTTCCATTATTATTGGTAATATTGAGTTAGAGGTTTAAAGTCAATGTTTGAAAGGATATTTTGTGGTCTACCTCCAACGTATAATAATAGAGTTAGCTCCCTTATTTACAAGTCCGCTTTTTTATCTTGGCAAGAAACCAAAACATTTTTTTTTTTATTGACAAGTAAAATAGTGTGAGTGGGAGTTATATTATAAAACATTGTATTCATTCACATTATACTATAGTTGGGTCGTAGTCTGTAGCAGACGATTTTTTTGTTAGGGAAGTTTCAGGTTCGTAGTCTATAGCCTAGCAGACGATTTTTTGTTTGGGATGTTCAGTGGGAGCTGGTTAAAACACGCTTGATAACGAGAGCATTAAAGCAAGAGATATAGTAGATTATATCGAAGATGCAAAACGACGAGGAAAAAATGAATTTATGGTAAGTTTGTGTTTTCAGAATTTTTATTTATTCGTTTATTTTTTCTTGGTTATAATTTTTAGTTAGACATTAAAGGGGAATTATCACTCTCACAACTAAAATAACTGTAATTTATTTTCCGTTTAAATAAAATGTAAAGTTTAACCTTAAAAATAACCGCCAGATAAATCGTAAATTTATATTTAAAGTCAGGTTATCTCAAAGATAATCTAATTTAAATATTGCACAGGTGTAACTATATATAATATATAGTCAAAACATTTGTTTTCTCAACACATAGGTCTGCCAGACTGTTTCGAGAGTAACGTAATAATATGGTTATGTTTCATTCAGCAATAGGGGGGGGGGGGTGCGAATGGTTAGCACGTGCGCGCTGTATTATCAGGTCTGTCATTGAGTCAGTTCAGTTGGCGTGGTTTCGATTCACCGGCTGTACGTGACAAGGAGTAGGGTCGCCTGTCCCACCTCGTTCTCCGGGTTCTCCGGTTTCCTCCCACTGCTAAAGAACCCTGCGCGCAAACGAATTATTGAAATAAAATTAACAATATGTTAGTCCCGAAATGACCTAGTTTGTGTCGAGTGGACGTTAAACCCATCTCTCTCTCTCTCTCTCTCTCTCTCTCTCTCTCTCTTAGCAATGTGGAAACCGGAAAAAACGTTGAGCCAATGACAGGCCTTATGACCCAAATCGAATGCGGTATCGTTGCAGATGGTGGAGTGCGATGGGCATTCAAAGTGCGAGATAACGATATAGACATATGTGATATCACAGCTTTGCATCAATGAAATTTGAATCACAATGTGATCGTATTAATTCATAATTAAAATAGACGTCAAGCGGGGTGTTGGATTTATCTCTTTAAAAAGCTCAGTGACAGTGTGATAGTTTGCCTACGTAATTTGGAGACAATGATGGCATCATGCATTGTCGATTGTCAAATTTCCCTAACAACGGATGTCCTTTATATAAAAAAAATGAATATGAGAAACGAAAGCCAGATGTGAAATTCTGTCACAACATAGACAGATACGCCAAAATGACGATAGAGAACATGAATTTCTCAAAAATTTTCAAGACCGGGGAAAATATACATTGTCTCAGGAACCTGCGAAATCGCCTCCTGCAAAAATTCCTGGATCCGCCCCTGTTTTTGTGGTCAAATAACGGGGAATCATCAGTATTTTGGTTTATGAAGTGACTTAAAGATGCAGTACGTAAGACTTAGATAAAGAGATGGCCGTGCTTACTATAAAAGTTCAATAGATAATGGAAAATGAATATTGAAAATTCCAGTCCAATTACTTTATTTTGTGCGAAGTTATGTGTTTGAATATTTGAATTTTGAATAAATGTAGCGTAGATTGTTTATTATTGGATTATATACTTTACGTGTGGTCTACATGTACTTAAAGTCGGGGGCCGGGGCCATTCGATGGCCCAGGGAGTTGATTGTGGGCCTGTGATACGAATAACTGTTTCAATAAGAATTTATGTAACATTTGAAGCCAGCAAAAACAAAAAGAAACTGTAAAAGGCAGATGCCAGGTTCCCTCTATCACGATTCCTGCTATGATTGAAATCGTGGTTTTAATCGTGGAGTAATCATGGTGATCCTATCAGGTCATATCATATTTTTTGATGCCAGTCGTAGCAATCGTGTTGACCGTATTCAAACGTATCCGAACGCATCTGCGCGTACCAGATCGTCGGTCCAATAGTGAAACTCCTATCGTAACGCATCGCACTTTAATAGGCGTATTTGGTAAAAACAACTTTTTGACTGCTGAAATGTAGGGACTCTGTTGAAGAGGGTAGGGGAGGCGGTCGGGTCACAAAACCCTAAACTGAAATGGATAATATCGCCTTGCCACGGATAACCAAAATCGGAACCAGAACTTCCAACTCACACCAAAAAGCATTATCTATAGCATATTTTAGTTTAAGTTTTCGTGATAAAAAAAACCTCTGTTCTCTGAAGCAAACTTTTAACCTTTTCGTTGTTGTGTCAGGAGGTTCAAAAGAGTTTGTTTACATATGGAAATCTTTAAACGCTATAACATGGCAATGTGTTTACTGACTTAATGTCATCATGTACACTTTGCGGATCTGGGGTTTCCTCGATCTCCCGAGTGTTGACGTAGATTACCGAATGTATACTGTGACCGTGGTTAGTATGTTGTCTTGCATAATTGTAAACGTTGACTAAATTTAATCAAGGGAAAGTCCCTTGTTCTGTTGTTTACCGCTTTAAGACCTATAATGTTATTAGGGGATTACCACAAAATAAATATCCTTCAAGAAGAGTGCAAAGTTTGTACAGTTGCAAATCTTGACTCTTCTTCTCGGATTATTTCTTAATTTCGGTATGTACACTTTCAAGGCCTTTTGACTGCTAAGGCACTCGACAATTATATAAGAATAAGAGACATCACCAAGAAGTTGAATGAACGAATAAATAGTTTTAGTATATAATCATAATAACCGGAAATAAAATGAGGTTTTATGCCATACCTTTGTGCAAACAACATGGCTAATGAAGACAGGCATACACCATTCTGTGTTCTATGAGAGGAAATTTGCCTACACCCTTATTTCGATCTCCAACTCTCAAGAGGTCTTTAACGTGTAGTTTGTAGTTTACAGTCGCACACCAGATTTGATTGAAAAGGAAATAAACACCAGAATACTTGTAAAAGTTAAATGAAGGAATCTATACAATACTCAATCACGGGCAAAATCTCCAAGTCGAACTATGAAAAGTATTTTCAAGTTCTTTAACCGTAGTTTATAAAAAAAAAATGAATAACTTTATTCAATACAAGTACGCTCATTTTGAGATTAGATTTGGTTAGTGGTTATTATTAAGGCATATATTTTATATTTTTCATTTTTTCAAATGTTTTATGCCCTTTGGTTTTGTTGTCTCTTTTAAAGGACAATGTTGCTATTCACTTGTGGTTAAACATATTCCAAATATAATTTTAACACAAAGGTCATTGCTACCGTTGATCCGTAACAAAGATTTAAAGTGACGCAAATAAACCTTATTGTAAATTTTTTAACGGTCGGAAAGCCAGTAATTTAATAACCGGGTTGTGTAGTTTCATATTTGTTATGAATATTCGTTTCCAATCTACCGACCATGAAATCAATCATGACTTCACCTTTATAATTTTAAAGAAGTCTCAGACACATTCTGACAAACAAGACGTACGATTGGACATCTCCAGACCATTACATGTTTATCCTGAATAAAAAAGTGATAATAATCTTTTGCGTGACCGGACAAATTGGTAGTGATCCAATAAGAGGTAAAAAAAAAGATATTTTGTTTCTATTCTAAAGACGCATGTGTTACTAATAGCAAAAATCACTCATGTTGACAAATAACTTGAACGAAAAATTGTTTTATTATTTTCATTTACAAAATAGGTCGAATTAATATGGTATAGACGAGTTGGTATAAAATGCCCCCCCCCCCCCAAAAGCTTTCCATTATTCTAGTGTTAGGGATTCGATTATTTAATATATGATCGACCTAGCTCGCAGCCCGACCGAAGTAAATGTCCACATAGTGCGTGGCGATGAATAGAATATGTTGACAAAGCTTCAAAATATACGTAGCAATATTTTAACGCAAACGTGAACATTTAAAAGGAGACGACGACATGACGTTGTTTTTTAATTCAATTAATTATACGCTTCCAGATATAAATCCCCTTGAGAATTTCGTAATATGAGAGATAATTGCGACCGGTTGATATTATTGGTCTGTGGCCACCATGCAATGAATGCCAATAACATCTGTTGTAGTAAAAAGAAGGTTAATTTTAATCCACATGGTATTAAACAACATTCAATTATTAATCTTTAACATTCACAATTGTCCAATATTATATTATCATCGGACTTTTATTTGGAAAATAGATATTGATGTTCCAGTAGTTCAATATGAGACCGCCTTTTATATTATGTCATTATTGCAATGCAACGGTAATGAAAAAGTTAAAAAAAAAAAGCAACCAGACTATTAGTTGTGTGATCTTATAGAATAAATATGAAGTGTTTAGAAAGTGTAAACATAATTTTCACGTCACTGCAATGGCGCAATTCAGGGCCCTTATTCACGAAAACTTAAACTAAGATACAATCGAAATTTTAAGAAATACTGCAATTCGATTGGCTGACCAGTAAAATCAATTTGCATATATCCAATTTGCATATTAGTCAGCCAATCGAATTGCAGTATTTCTTAAAATTTCGATTGTATCTTAGTTTAAGTTTTCGTGAATAAGGGCCCAAAAGCCTTAGCTGCTTTGTAGAGATTAATTGTAGAGCAATGGCTACAAGGTTGCTTATATAGCAAATGTCATTACAATATGTGCTATTGTGTTCTATCATATTATTACAATCGAATTAAAAACCCAAAACAACAAAAACCCATATACGCATTAAGCTATTGGACGGATATAACTATTATGGCTAAGTATTGCCTTAGACGCGTTAAGATGAAATCAATTGATAATTTTAATGTAAACGTCAAATGGGCATAACTTATTAGCATCATGACAAATGGTAAAAACAATTTTAGACTTGCCATGATTCTAACACTTCGAATAATACCGTGTGCAAATTTTGAAACCGATCTGTCACCCTATTGCCGAGATATATACATTCCTAGATTCCATACAAATTATAGCCTATAAGCTATGGTAACCATAGGCTATAATTTGTAACCAATCTGGGAACGTATGGTAGTGAATATTCTTGTTGACATGATCATGTCTCTTTAAATTAAAACTGACCGCCGGTTTGACCGATAGTTTGCAGACAGTAATTCTGACACAACGATAACGCGGGGGAGTTAATTTATTTTGTGGCAGAACGGAATAGGAAAAGTTCTGTTTACGCAATTATGGCATTCTCGCAATTAAATCTGTTATTCATAAATTCTGTTACATGGATTCAATTCACACAGGAACACTTGGAATTGGATTACACAATGTTCAGACATATTTATCAATATTATAAACAATATCATAACGCAACGAGGAATTAGTGTTCAGATATAAGGCCACACCAATCGGAACTTCTGTTGTTCGAGGACAATGGAATGAAATGGGGTTTAAAGTCCTAAACACTATACAGTGTCCTATATGTGGGACATTTTAGCCTGACAGCGGCACTACTCTTATATCAAATTCTAACTGAACGGGATCTTTTACGTGCACGTCAATGTGTACCCGGGGTCTCGCTTCATCGTGCCATCCGAACGATTATACGTTGTCCCTTGTTAAGTCCTCTATCCTGCACCGCTGACAAGCGGGAACCACACCGGAAAATCCCGATGAACTTTTGTTCTTCGGGAAAATCTGTAAAACTTTCCTTCTTATTTCTTTGGGAAAAAGACTCATTGAACAACCGAAAGTACTTGGTTATGCTGGGATCACGTGGCTAAGTGGGTAAGACGCTGGCTCGCTAGCCTGGAGGTCGGGTGTTCGATCCCTGCATTGGCCGAGAAAGTTCATCCCGATTTTCCGGCGTGGTTTCCCCTTGTCAGTGATGCAGGACGGAGGGCCTGACAAGGACAGCTGTCTAGTCGTTCGGATGGGACGAAAAACCGAGGTCCCGTGGAATTCGATATAAGAGTAGGCCGTAGCGCCGCTGCCCGGGCAAAATTTCCCTTATAGCACACTGTATGGCGTATGCCCGTCTTCATTAGCCCAGGTTAGGAGCAGAACAGTAGGACGTTAAACCCCATTTCATTTCATTTTTTGTTTAAAAGCTTTTAGTTCCAAATTTTGGCTATTTTTTTTTTATCAAGACCCCGAAGAACAGAAAATTAAATTGGGGTGACCTAAGTCAGGCAGTAGGAACTAATCGAGATGATAATTACATAAGATGAATAGTGCAATGTTATTAATAATTCATAATATTATATCAATTGGAAATCTAGGTGTAATGCTACATGTAGAACCATAGAACTTCCATGCATAATTTAATATTTCTCTTAAAGCTCAAAAATGCCACGTGAAATGAAATGAAATTATATGGGGTTTAACATCCCACTGTTCTGCTCCTACTGGGATAATGAAGACGGACACCTGCAATACAGTGTGATATGACGGAAATTTTTGCACGGACAGCGGAACTACGGTCTAGAATTCCAATTGACAAGGGATATTTACGTGCACGCTAATGTGTTCACGGGACTTCGATTTTCGTCCCATCGGAACGACTATCCGTTGTCCCTTACCAGACCCGAAGTCCCGCACCACTGACCTGGCGGACCACGCCGGAAAATCCAACACGGACCTCCAAGTTAGCGAGTCAACGTCCTAAAACTCTGAAGTGTCACGTAGAATAAACGTTCAATATAAAGTTTAAAGATGCATATTAAGATTTAGATAATAAAAAAAACATTGGAGTCCTTGCTATACTAGTTTAAAAATAGATAATGCAAAGTGAATTTACTGAAAATTTCAGTCAAATTACCCTATTGCGAGCAAAGTTATGATTCATTGTGAATGCTTAAAGTTTTCGCAATATAACAACCTTTACATTAAAATAGGGAATAATTTTGACATAATTTATGACCTTTGTTGGAATTCTGTATTTTTAGCATCGTTAACACATTCTCTTAAGACTAAACAGAACACAAGACATTATAAATGAATTATATTAAAGATATTCATATTCTTAAAATGACTAGAAACTCTTTCGTATGGATTAAGACACATAATAACAAAAGTGAAGAGTTCATTAAAACAATTTCGCGAAGTGGATAATTGTCTCCTCGTTTTAAAGGTTTAATATGGAAGCCATTGTTATGGTATAAATGAATTGGTGTTCAACAGTCGACAGTTTATTCGAAAATTTAAACTTTAACAGAAATCTAAGTAAACTGAACGAAAATTGTATCGCATGAATCTTTATATATTGTTAATAGAAATAACACCAGATCAACTAAATCAATTAAATTTTTTTTTCTTATTTTTCTTTCTTTATCTCAATCAAGAAACCTTACTCCCCTTAACAAGCAGACTTTGCAAGAATACCAGAAAGTAGATTTAAAAGATAGATCCATTGTCATTGTCTAGGAAACCATATAATTTGATATATTCATCTAAAAAAGAAGATATTATGTGGTCAATTACACCAACAATGTAAATGAGAAGGACTGCCGCGTGGTTTGGAAAGAGTTAACGTCGCCTTTCGCAGCCGTGCACGAATCCGTTACTACTTATTTGGCGATTTGCTCTGATCTCTGTATCTACCTAATTGCCCCGTTGTTACCTTTCCTTCCATAAATATCTGGAGGCTTAATGTAGGTTATGAAAATATCAGCTGCCAGACTTATAATTCAAGACATTACTGATATGATTTATGGTATACAAGTCATTTAACAAAACTAATTACATGTTGATTAACACGGCTTTATAACAAACACCGTTAGACCACATCTATTATCAACTTGACCATTAATTAACAAATAATATGTCCAGAGATATGTGATTAATATAATACTGATTAAATAGAAACAAATGTCTGCTGCCTTTTGCTTATATATCACTTTTTATGACAGAAAAAACGGTTAATTAAAAGTTATTTAAAAAGACCATGAATAGATATTCTAAATGAAATAGGCCCGAATATTGAATCTTTGGGGACCCCGTCATATTGGTGAATATTTCATACGAAGTGGATCTTAGTATTCACGTTTGAGTGACCATGTTCTGTTGATGAATATCTTAGACCATATGGGTCCTAATACTGAACCACGTGGGAACACATGTTTGATGTAATTTCACATCATTCCCATAACGGCTGCTTGAATGAAATTTGCTAGCTGTTCATTTATCGGATGAGTGATCTGAAACTCAAATTTAGATACCAAATTTTTATTATTAATTTAGACAATTTTTCATCGTTTGAAATGAAATTGGGTATCCCCTGTGCTATGGGGAAATTGTGGACCGGACAGCGGCACAATACAGCCTACACTCATTTCGAATTTTATGTGGACGCTTTAATATGTGCACGTGACCTCGGTTTTTCGTGCCATCCGAACGACTAGACATTGTTCAGGACCCCCCGCCAAGCACCACTGACAAGTTCGTCGTTTTGTATTGTACGTCCATGCGAACTTGGTTACTTGCGTTTGTCCTTTTGTTCGCAAATGATGATTATTTTAATCCGATTGTAGACCATTTGTCGTGTCAAAGGTAATCGTGTGTTTGCTTTCATACAATTTATTTCATATTTCCTTTTAGACACCCCGTAGTTTGCTACTATTATAAGTAATAACACGAGTGCTTCATTCTGTTATCACACCATTTGTTATCATATTTAGAATGGTGCTCTAGTGCAGACACTATTATGATATGAAATGAAATGGGGTTTTACGTCCACCATTCTGCACTGGCGGTGCTAATGGAGAAGGACTACAGCCTACTCTTATTTCTAATTCCAACTGTCATTGGGTTTTTTACTTGTACGCCAATGTGTGCACGAGACCCCGGGTTTTCGTCCCATCTGAACGACTGACTATACACTGTTTCTTGTCAAGCCATACATCCTGCACCACTGACAAGGGGAAACTATACCGGAAAACCCTGATAGAACACCGGGAGAGAACCCAAGATCCCTAGGTTAGCGAGTCAGCGTCTTAGTCACCGAGTCACCGCGACTCCCCGAGACACGGATAATACTACTGTTTGACAATAATGGCGATAATCGTTATGTTGGCGTACTGGATTTAAGGCAAGAGAGTGGCGACTCAGAAACCAGATAAGCCTTCTGTATTCTTCACACCCCGTTCATATATTTGTCTGTAGATTTGGATATCAAATTTTCTTTTCAATTCATGTTTTTATCCTATTGATCCAGCGACAGTAAAACATGCTCAAACCGAACACACATTACTGAAATTTAAACAGAAACATCATGTTGAAATATATGTTACATATACCCGTTTAACAATATGTTTCTCCACTTCCCCACTGCGCTTTATTTCTGGTCTGTTATTTCAACAATGGTCTTCAATAGTAAACGTTCCCTTTTTTCGATTCTGTTAATTATTTCATTATGTGTAATAATTTTCCAAACGTCATGTATTATGATTTACAATTCATAAACATTTCCACAATGGTCTACCGTAGTCAAATTTCCCCCTTTTTTGATTTTGTGAGTGAATGTTTTAGCTGTCAATGTTGTTGTTTTTTTCCTTATGATAATCTTTTGAAGTTTTGCTAGAGAAACGTGACATTATGGGCGCGCTTTGTGATCTATTTAACGCGAATTAAGACAGCTGTACTTAACAAAATGTATAGAAGGTAGGCTTCATTTTATTTATTGACATGCATACGCGTGTTGTTTTTTAATATGCGTAAAACACAGGATTGGCTCTCCTTTTGGGGGGAAACACCCAATCGCTCACGCCTTAAATGGTACGCATTTTCTATAAACGGTTTCATTTAAAACAGAAATGTGAAAGGGTTAGGACCCAAATATATAAATGAGTTCATGGGCGTGTCCCATAAGAAAAATATTCGTCCCGTTTACACATTAGTGGCAATTGGCTCATAGCACAGTGTATGGCGTATGGCGTATGGCAGTCTTCTTCATCATCAATAACCCAGCTGGAGTTAGGACGTTAAACCATATTTCGTTTCATAAGAAAAAATATCTGGACTCGAAATTAGACAAGTTTGTCTCATTTCTTTCCTTATTACATACGAATTTGTTTTTCATTACAAAATGCTGAGATTTACATGTTTTTCATTACAAAAATGCTGAGATATATGTTTCTGATTAGAAAATGCTGAGGTTATATATTTCAGATTACAAAACGCTAAGACTCCACTTCACACACATTTCTCATATCTGAATACTGAGATCCCACTTTACTCAGTGTTTTAATAGAAAAGCGTAATATAATTTTCATTTTAAGCCTTAAAAAAGGTTAAATATCAATGTATTTTATCTTTCTTAGAAATGTTTTATTTAGTTATTCAGAACTTTATTGTTGACAAATGTTAAAATCAATATTTCAACGATTTTGTAATTACGTGCGTTATGTTTACGTAAATTAGCATACAGCCGCAAGCTGGTAACAGTTTAATTGATGGTTGACTTATTTCATATCTATCAACTTAGACAGGGTTAAATTTAACAGAACACTTCATAATAATTGAACGAGAACAGAACTTGTTACTCTGTGGTGTGTTCTAAAAAATACTGGGATGTGCAAATCAAATTATTGAGTGAATGCATAGATTTTGTAACTCAAAGTGTTTTGAAGAAATTTTATCAAGACAACACAAGATAGTGTAAGTTTTTTAAGTTTGTTATCAATACTTTTTATAATTCTATTTTAAAGGCACGTCAAAGATTAAAGGATTTTCACTACAAACTTTATTTATGTATATTTCTTTAACCGGTTCGTTAACTTTTCGGCGTCTGCTCCCAAACGGCGTGGTGGATTTCAATAATGGTGCAGAGCCAAATTAAAGTTGCCTACCACCGTGCAAACTGTGGGATTTAATGATATATTTGGACTAAAAACATATTTGAACTAATTTATCTATCAAAAGTCTGCTTCAAATCACTCTTAAAACATTAAAAGCGGAATTATACTACCCCGTTCTGGGATAATCTATTTTTATCAGCCGTGTTTTATCTTGATTGAGGAAGACTAAATAACTAGTTGTATTTGTCGTTAGTCGCTGGCCAATTACAATAAATATCGAAGCCTAAGTAAATTCCTGGATTATCCTCTGTCAACTTCTTTTTTCGACGTTTGATTGCAGTGTCTACTATAGGCAGAGTCTCACAACGCATTGGGGGCGATATTTATTTTACTCGAGGAGACGAGGTGCCCTTTAGGGACACCCACACATTTTTGTCTTCTGGCGACCATTGTGTGTTTTCAAGGAATCCTGTATTTAACAGTTAGGTCGGGTGTCTATATACTTTCCAAATATACACCAACATACTTTTATTGGGAATTACTACCCGATAAATACTTTCGTAGCAATGTATCTTCAATAAAGAGCTATGTACTTTACCTTTAAATCGCTTGAAAGATTTCAATAAAACGAAAGAATGTGGTTTCGGTAATACAGCGTATATTTATAGTAATTGGCTTAAATATATTTATAAAGAGGTGTACTTATAGGGGCACGTTCAAGGTTCAATTTACAAAAATTGTGAGAGTACCTCCCATGTGTAGATTTTACATCGTTTAACCTGTCTTCGTTAAAACATCGTTTGAAGGAATTCAACAGAAAATATAAATATGATACATGTAAATATTCTAGTGATAGAATCAAATCACGGGTGGCCTATCATTACTCTTGTTTATTTTGAAGTTTTGTAATTTCTTATATTTTTAAAATGCATTATCGGTACCGCTCTCGTGGTATTCGCTGGTTGGCAAGATTCTAAATCACAATTTATCAAATTAGATTGGTCGCTCAGATGTTTTAACTTTGAATTCAGGAATCGTGGTGGTTTGAACGCTCGTTAAACATATCACAGGCCGGGAGGGAGGACCTAGACAGTGTTTGGATTTTCCATGATTGAGCAATAGTCTAAGGCTGTTTTGAATATGTTATTAATAAAGATTGATTATATTCATTTTCGTGGCGAGAGTGTCAGTGCCACTTTAAATTTCCTCGATAAGATCACGAATTCGTTAACTATTGAGCTCTTGTTATTCTTGTGGAAACCAGGTGGGAGAGAAGTAGGTCAACTGTATCGTATATAATAATAATATACGTATCGATTTAGGTCAGGTCATAGGCAAATTCTTCGGTGCGTTGTATTAATCGTTTTAACAGACTGTACGTGTATATGAATGAGTAACTAGATCGGGTCATAGATAAATTCTTTTTTTTTTGCGTTTTATTATATGTTTGACGTGTATGAATGAGTAACCAGGTTATCTTTAGTATTTCCTGTTAGTATGCCAATTCAATAACTATATATGTTTTTTTAGGTCAGGTCATGCGCGTTATAAGTATATGTGATCGATTTCACGGAAGGTATATATTATTGATGTTATACAACAAGTATATCTATATAGGTCAAGTCATGCACGTTCCTAGTATATTTATTATGATTGATACGGAAGGTATGCATGTTATACAATATGTATATCTATATAGGTCAAGTCATGCACGTTACTAGTATATTTATTGTGATTGATTTCACGGAAGGTATATATCACGAATGTTATACAACATGTGTATCGATATAGGTCAGCCAGGTCATGCACGTTACTGGTATATTTATTGTGATTGATACGGAAGGTATATATATATATATATATATGGATGTTATACAACATGTGTATCGATATAGGCCAGCCAGGTCTGCACTTTGGCGTGCAAGAAATGAACCCTTTACAGTTGGAATCGACAACAAAAAGTATAGCTGCAAACGCCGCTTTCCGACCCCCCCCCCCCAGTTCACTACCTGACGCGTATGCCTGTCTTCATTAACCCGACTAGTGCATAGTAGGCCTACGTTAAACCCCATTTTAAGGCTTTATTTCAATGACAGTGGATGTTGAATGAATCCCAATCTGATTAAAACACAGATCCTATTTCGTTTCGTTTTTTATAGTTCAAAATTTCGTTTTACTTGTCTTTACTACACTAGGATCTGGAAAAATTGTTATATTACAGGCGTTTTGGTTGAAGTGGGGGGATAAGCCAATGAAACGGTTTATTACGGCGACTGTGGGTAAACCACTAGAAACGTCAACGCTGATTGATTGAGTCTGACGTCATAGGGTCAAAAGTCACTCGTACGACCCCTGACACGACCTTCGAGTACATTTTGTCAGATCTTCATGTAATGTAGTCCATTGAAAGTATAAAAAAACGAAACGAAATATAGATCTGTATTTTAATCAGATTGAATGAATCCGTATAGCCCAAGTTGAGGGCTGTCAAGCCATCTTGTACCCAAAGTGTACCCAAATTTATATCGTTGCTGTTAATTTATAGGCAGTCGATTTGAATACAATAAATCAGGCACTGAATACTAAAAAAGAAGAGAGGGAGAACTTCGTCAATGCGTTTATTATGATATAAAGGAGGGTGGACATCATGTAAGTAATTCTCGGCTAAGCTATAGTTGTTATGGCCCGGGTCATGCAGATATAGGTTATAATTTAAATATACTGAACAATTAAGTAAATACGCTCCGGAATCTGAACATTCTTGTATCTACTTCATCTTCATTATTACATCTATTGAGACTAGATTGACTACATTCCATCACACTTAAAGAAACCTTGCACTTACAACAAGAAAATTAATAAATTTTACATAAAATAACCATGACAACCACATTTCGTACGAGCGTTCGCTGAACGTATGGAAAACCACAAAATGATTCGTAATGAATTATAAAACATCTATTTCTGAGCGATGAATGGTCAGATTTCTCACAGATTTAACACACAATTTGAACAGCCCCATTGTAAATGTCTAGTCGAATCACAGCAAATCGAAAATTACTATCAAAAACGCTTAAGGATGAGTAACAAGGAGTAGAATCGCCTGTCCAAACGCGTGAGTTTTATCCGGGTCTCGGAGTTTCCTCCCACTGCTAAAGACCCCTACGTGCAAGCGTATTATTGGCATAAAATTGCCCCATTTGTTAGTCCCGAAATGACCTAGTTTATGTTGGGAGGACGTTAAATCCCATTTCTCCCCCTCTTTAAGGATATAACCATTGTCAACTTCGTATCATACCTGGCTAATTATCAATGTTTACA
The DNA here is from genome assembly GCF_932274485.2 of Patella vulgata. Classification (NCBI taxonomy): domain Eukaryota; kingdom Metazoa; phylum Mollusca; class Gastropoda; family Patellidae; genus Patella; species Patella vulgata. The sequence continues at coordinate 59,151,739 of NC_065884.2, read as the reverse complement.
TCATTAAGCGAGTATATCACGAGGAAATAAGATACGAACCCATTATGGTTTTGCACAAGTTAAAACGCGTCGGAAATGAAAACTGCACATTTCCCACAGTATAAAGTTTAGCTGTAATTTAACACCAGGGGTATCTGATTATTTTTTTCGCTGGAAACAGAGGTTTAGATTGGTAGTAATGTACATATAAAGTTTGGCAGTTCGAATGGTAGCTGGAAACAAATAATAACCAAATATGGAATATGTTAGAATCAAATTGACACCCAGTTCTTTCCTTTATATTTGTTTATGTATAGAGTAATTATATTTATTATATATACGATAATTTGTATATATTATATATAAAAGACTATGTCAAGAGAAAATACCGATATGGTTGACCTATTTAGTATATATGTTTTTAACATCGGCTGTGTAGCTAATTAAAAGGAGATTACACTCGATTAACAGTATAACAACCCAGATCGTTAACATATATGTCAGAAGTCAAAAATAGATAAATGTGAATCAAAGGGAATAAAATGAAATGGGATTTAAACTCTGACTTTTCTGCATCAACTGGAAAATACCGAAGAAACTTTTGTGGCCAACACCCGATGCTAACCCGGATCATCCTGGTTCGTGACCCAGCGTTATACTCACCACGTGACTCTTAAAATAAGGGGGGTGGGGTCGCGGTGGCCCAATGAGTAAGACGCTGGTCTGCTAACGAGGAGGTCTCGGGTTTGCTCCGGGTGTTCACCGAGAAAGGTCCTCGGGGTGTCCCCTTGTCAGTGAATTAGGACGAATGGCCTAACAAGGAACATTATCTAGTCGTTCAAATGGGATAAAAAAAAACAGTCGAGATCCCGTGACTTGTACGTAAAAGAACTCTTGACATTTGGAATTTGAAACAAGACGAGGCCGTTGTGCTGCCACAAGTAGCACACTATATGTCTGTCCGTCTTCCGGCGTGGATTCCTCATGTCAGTGATGCAGGATGGAGGGCCTGACAAGGACAGCTGTCTAGTCGTTCGGATGGGACGAAAAACCGAGGCCCTGTGTACACATTGGCGTGCACGTAAAAGATCCCTTGGCAGTTGGAATTCGATATAAGAGTAGGCCGTAGCGCCGCTGCCCGGGCAAAATTTCCCTCATAGTACACTGTATGGCGTATGCCCGTCTTCATTAGCCCAGGTTAGGAGCAAAATGAAATGAGGTTTAACGTCCTACTGTTCTGCTCCTATACTGGGCTAATGAAGACGGGCATACGCCATACAGTGTGCTATGAGGGAAATTAATCAATTAGTGAAATCCTATTTAAATCCGAGCTGTAGCCGAGCCATCCGTGGGTCTACAGAGTTGATTTTGGTCTTGTTGTTTAAATAAAGATCTAATTTATAATTTCTATAACATCTGAAGCCTAAATTAAGACTTGCAATAATCAGATTTAGCTCTTGCATAATGCATGTTTAATATATTATGCCATCAAAATGACATCGCCCCCCCCCCTCCATTGTAGACATTTGACCCCCTATATCTCGAAAACGCCCCCTCAAACGCCTGATCACCATCCAGATTCGGAATCTACGCAAAAAACTGGTCCAGAAAAACTTGGTCTCATAAATTCACAGCTCGGGTGGCGATTTCTCCCCCCCCCCCTTCAGCTACCGGACTATAACTGATTAAAGATTTCTTTAGTTGTTTCAATGATCTGTATAAATACTAAACGACATAAAATAAAATATATGACCTAACATTAAACAACACAATGTGCTTTTTCTTTTGAAAGAAAATTTCAGTTAGGGTTTTTTTGTTGTACACAAAACACGGACATGACCATCGGATACGTGACAAACAAATCGTCTCGGCGTTGTTTTAAACAAATTTACACACGTACAATAAACATCTACATAATGTAAAGACAAATAAATGGGAAATACCAAATGAAAGATTTAATTCAAATCTCGTGATGTCGACTTAAAACTAGTGTTATAATATATGTAACAATAAATATCAATGGCTACAATATAAACGAGCGTTTTTTTTTAATATTTCTGATACCTCGTACGTCCGTTCATTTGGTGCGATTCTCGGGCTAAAGGCAGGGCATGCATACTCGATTAGAACACCTGATATAACTTTCTCATCCACGTCCCTCTATTGGCTACGATTGTCGTGCAAAATGCAGGGTATGCTTACTGAAATGAGGAGTTAATAATTGTTTGTTGTACATCTGTATTCACATACATGGGGTCACGGTGGCTTAGAGGGTAAGGAGCTGGCTCGCTAGCCTGGAGGTCGGGTGTTCCATCCCTGCATTGACCGAGAAAGTTCATACAGATTTTCCGGCGTAGTTCCCCCTTGTCAATGATGCCTGACAAGGACAGCTGTCTAGTCTTTCGGATGGGACGAAAAACCGAGGTCCCGGGTACACATTGGCGTGCACGTAAAAGATCCCTTGACAGTTGGAATTCGAAATAAGAGTAGGTCGCAGTGCCGCTGTCCGAGCAAAATTTCCCTCACCCATAGCACACTGTATGGCGTATGATGATCTTCATTAGTCCAGTTAGGAGCAGAACAGTAGGACGTTAAACCCCATTTCATTTCATTTCGTATTCACAAACAATCACCTAGTTGTTTTCATTGATCACACAAAAATGTTCTTTGAAATGAAAACTAACTGCCTGTGACACGCAATTGAACAAATACATTAGTCTACAAAAAACAATACGCCATGTTCTGTTTTGAACCACGCTAATGTTTTTGTCGCAACGGGGATGTCGCGAGAAATGAAATGAAATGACATGACATGAGGTTTAACTTCCTACTGTTGTGCTCCGACTGGGCATATGTCATACAGTGTGTCATGAAGGAAATTTTGCCCGGACAGCGGCATTGCGACCTACTCTTATTTCGAATTCCAACTGTCAAGGGATCTTTTACGTGCACGCCAATGTGAAGATCGGACCTCGTTTTTTTTGTGCCATCCGAATGACTATACGTTGTCTCTTGTCAGGTCCTCCGTCCTGCACCACTGACAAGAGGGAACCACACCGGAAAATTCCGACGAACTTTCTCGGTCAACGCATCGATCGAACACGGTACCGACAGGTTAGCGAGCCAACGTCTTACACACTGAGCCACTGTGGCTCCCGTAACATGTACGAAGACGTAACATGTATGGTTTTGTGCACACGAGTATCCGAGGCTTTTAAAATCTGAGACCAGGCCATTGCTTTAAATAGTAAAGGACATTGTATACTTACATCAAAAACCCCTGACACCACTTCCGATTTGGTAAGTTATCACAACTAAATTGTTGTACATTATGAAGTTTAAAGCGGATTAAATAGCAAGTGATAAATGACTACGTTACATTGACTATCTATAACATGTAGACGATATTTCATCTGATAGACATTACTATATATGACACAGAATCACGATATATTCACAATTTATGATGGGTTCCAAATGGCTTTTAACTTGGTGTAATTTGTTTACTAAAAGTTAGTTAGGAGACATTCGCGTGTCAGTTAGCTGTATATGATTTTAACTTTTAGACATTGAGATACAGAGAATGTAGATTATATGAGTGTGTTTCGGTGAGAGTCTGGAAAGGAAAATATGTTGAGTCCCTCTGATGGGCCGGAAAACCGAGGTCCATCTTTTTAGTTATTGTGTGCATCTAAAACGAACCCTGGACAGTTGGAGCAAGATGATGAATAGACAGAAATGCTGCTGTCTGGGAAAGATTTTTGTCATAGCACTTGTCAAGGGTAGGGCCGGCGGTGGGCCTGACAAGCAAAGTGCGACTAGTTGTTCGAATAGAAAGAAAACCGAGGTTCACACCTGTGTACACAGTACCATGCACGTAAAGGACCATTGATCTATAGGTGACAAACCAATAAGACGGGCGAGCGTCGTTGTCGGGGACGTGGGGAAAATACTGATATTGCACACGTAACCATAGAATAAAAATGTGCATGTTTGTCTCAAAATGACCGAAGTATTGTTTAAAATACTGCAAGTTTAGGAAATCGAAAAAATCGTTATTTTTATGTTAATTTGATTTAGTTTGGGATGGTGGGGGGCGTTTTCCGAGTCGTCTAGCGCGACCACTGTAGTAGGTAATTTGGCCTTTTATCAATGCAAGTATGGGTTCGATCCCTCTCTCTCTCTCTCTCTCTCTCTCTCTCTCTCAACCAATCAATCAATGGTGTAATGTATTTACGACAGTGATTGGATATTAAACTAACAGCTGAGACCAATTTTGGCCATCCATATATTCATATATTATAGCAAACTGAACGCAATACTACTAATATCTTATATCATTACCCAATACCACAACTTAAGTGATATTACGTGGATTATGTTTCATTATTTCATCTGTATGTAGTTTAATTAGCAATGTTGACGATGTTGAGAGTAGTTTCATTAGCCGGTGATTAACTCGGCTAATTCTGCATATATATCATATAATTTAAAGGATACCTTTGCTCAGTACGGTGGGCCGTGTAAATCACTTGAATCTAATGAGCATTCTGAACTCCGAGACCCGCTACCATTTAGCTATCATTTAGTTTTTGAGAGATATGCAGTTTATACGGACACTGTGGAAAAAGTGATGTTTGAATTCCATGTTGTACTTTGGGTTTTAGTAAGTATAACAGTTGTATTCATGCTTTAACTATTTGAAAGGTAAGGGCATGCTCATTCTTTCTGGAACAATTATACCACTTATAGCAACTCGTTTCGGAATTCATACAGCTGAAGAAATTTATCGGTGGTGGTACTTTGGTTGTCTAGAAGTTTGTTTTTCATTAACACAATATTTCGGTTAGTGCCTAGTCGTGCGGACGGGACGAAAAACCGAGTGTAGTCATTGGCGTGCAGGTAAAAGAACCCTTGACTGTTGGAAATCGAAAAAGGAGTAGGCCGTAGCGACGTTATTCGGTCAAAATCCACCCAAAGCACGCTTTATGGCGCATGCCCGTCTTCATTAGCCGAGTCGGTGCAGAACAGTAGGACCTTAAACCCCATTTCATTTCAATTACATTTTCGATTAACAAAGCCAACGGTATTTCCATATAAAGCTGTGAGATATATGATGTTTAGAACATCAAAGACAATATCAACTTTCCAGTCAACATCATTATTGCTAATATCATTTCTAACAATAATATATTAATAACTTTCCGACTTAATAAACCAAGCCTAAAAGTAAAGCTACGGTTGTATACATAATATGAGATTTATAACATAATATTAGTATGAGAATATCCTACGAGAATATCCGCTTCGAATGTTAAGATATATAACATATTAGTGTTGAATCGTATGAGAATATCCCCTAAGAGGAACGAAGGGTTATTAAAGTTTAATCCGAATGTTAAGACCCGTCGTGACACCCTGTAAGCTTTTAATCCGGAAGTCTAAAAATTGACATTTACAATTATAATTTACAGCGTCGTCGATATCAAGAAAGTAACCTTATTTCCATCTCGAAAGAATTCAGAACTATATTTCGTATCAGTAACTAATCTAGATTCTAGAAATTTATTGTATTCTTATTTTGGTAAATTATATATTTCCAAAATGCTTTATTTTAACATGTTTTAAACATATGACTTTCAAAATATGCAACTATAGGTTTAAAGGGTTTGATGATTAGGTGAGTCTGTGGGATTTAGTATGATTTATTATATATAAACTGTTTATATTTATTTTCTCAGCGAAAATTACACCGCCGCTTTAGATTTGTAAATTGTTGGAAATTAAATCTCGTCAACATCCTGCCAAAATGCCGCATCGACAAATTATAATAACACACAATGAGAGTAATAATGTGGTATTATTTAATCATTTATATACCGTCACACAATCAAGCATAATGAAATGAAATAGAGTTTAACGTTCTACTTTTCTGCACTAACTGGGGTAATGAAGACGGGCGTAACCACTTGCAGTGTGATATAACAGATTTTTCTGATTTCCTACGACAAAAGATTCCTCCGCAGTGGCAAAATAAAAGTACATGTAATGGCTTACGGTATGTTTATCCCCAAATGAAAATGTTTCTCGAATCAAAAACAGATGTGATGTTTTTGGAATGTATCTCATCGATACAATAGTTTGATCATTTTTAATTAATATACGGTAAATTGTTGTGGTCAATTGTGTAGATCTAGAAGAATTTTGTACTGGCATTTTTTTTTTTTTTTTGCATACTGTTTTGTCCAGTTCCAAATCTCAAAGGTACTTGTATGTACACGTCAATGCGGACACGAGTGGACATGGGGTTGACATGTTACGTACTGTGCTTTTCGGCCCCTAATGCGGTGAAAAATCTTTGACATCTTTCCTTACCCTGAAAAATATAATGGCCTAAATCCTATGAGTGCGCTAAGTTAGTTTCGTTCAAGTATTTATCATTGAATTGGGGGTCCGAAAAAAACAGATGGTCCGAGGGCCCAGAACTACCCAGTCCGCCCCCGGGGGTTGACACGTGAGATTTGAGCTCGTCGTGAATGCAGTAGACTGATCGCTATACAAGTTGGCTTGTATATTAAAATCCGAGACACGTTTATAATTAATCTGGCGATCTGACATTTGTCTGTAAGATTTAATGATTAGCAAATCATGACATGACAAGAATCGGAGAAGAATGTTGAACTACACAACATTTATCTGGCTATTACATTTATACTTCATTGTGTAAATTATTAAATACTGTCATGTTATTATAAAAACAATAATAAATGTCCATTGTATAGATTATTAAATATTAAAATACAGATGGGACTTTATCCTTTGATGAATGTTGGCGTATCATTACGGACAGCTGGTCATTCGTACATTATTTATACTAGATGCAATAATTATTGACTCGCATGACGATTTCATTGAAATACACTTGCTGGATTGCAATATACAGGCCTTGGACTAACGTCCTCATGTAGTATCGATATATTACTTAATGTCTCGCCCTTGACCATTCAACCACGCCTATACTAGCGCTGGATTTTCAAAAGTGGTTTCGCCATGTCAGTGGTGCAAGACTGAGGGCCTAGAAAGGAAAAACGGTCCGATTTCGTACAAGGTGAAACCGAGATCACTGGTAGTACGTTAAAGGTCCAATGAGGAACATTTTGATCCCGATCAAGCTCACGATTTCCCAGTAGACGAGTCTTTGAGACATGTTCACTAAGACACCGTATGGTATATTTAAAGCCATCCTTGATAAAATCGTACACTGGCCGTCATTTGAACTTTAGAAGAGTTAATTACGTCCTCATCTAGTAGGGTATTATTATTGGTAGTGTCCAGTATTATACAATACCGAAGCACCTACAGGATTAGAAAGTTTGATGTATTAGCCACTGAAGTCTCAGTAGATTCTTATGTAATAAAAAGGATCTAAAGAAAAATGAAATGGGGTTTAACATCCTACGGTTTTGCCCCGACTGGGCTAATGAAGACGGGCAAACAGCATACAGTGTGCTTATATGGGACATTCTGCCCGCTACGGCCTACTCTTATATCGATTTCCACTAACAAGGGAAACCACGACGAAAAATCCCGATGAACTTTCTCGGCCAACACCGGGAGCGAATCCGCCACCTCCAGGTTTGCGAGCCAGCGTCTTACTCACTTAGCCACCGTGGCTCAGAAACTTCTGTTTGGGGTTATATAGGGGTACCTAAAAAATATATTAGGACATGTAAACAGATGACGTTTATAATAACACACGGCTAATGATACTAGAAATGTTATTTTTCTCCCAGTTGATTCAAATAGCCCACTAAACAGTCGTCATAACAACCTTGAAATCAAACACTACTACATGTGAATTCAATAGCTATGTAATTAGTTACATTTGAACAGCAGTATTATTAATAAAAACTAGCGGATGCCGTCTAAATGGAGGTTTTAAACTCCGTATGATATTAATGAATAAAGGGAGGGGTTCTGCGGGGGATGGAGAGAATAGAAGCTAAATGAAGGTTTTAAATTCTTTATAGAAATTAAAGATTAAAGGGGAAGTTCGGTTCTTGGGGATGCATAGCTAGAATCAGAAGAGAGAGAGAGAGAGAGAGAGAGAGAGAGAGAGAGGGGGAGAGAGAGAGAAATGGGGTTAAACGTCCACTATACACAAACCAGGTCATTTCGGGACTAACACATGGTTCAATTTTATTTCAATATTCGCTTGAAAGGGGTTTTTAGCAGTGGGAGGAAACCGGAGCATCCGGAGAAAATACACGAGGTTTGACAGGCAACCATACTCCTTGTCACGTACAACCGCGGAATCGAAACCACGCCAGTTGACTCAACAACAGACTTTATCATACAGCGAGCACGTGCTAACCATTCGGCCATCCATCAGAAACGCCAGAAAATCGTTCGTATTTTTAAGTATGTATAAAGGCATCTCCTTTTGAAATCATTTTATTATTGCAGGACGGAGGGCTTGACAATGACAACTGTCTATTCGTTCGGATGGGACGAAAAACCCGAGACCCCGTGTACACATTGGCGTGTACGTAAAAGATCCCTTGACAGTTGGAATTTGATATAAGAGTAGGCCGTAGTGCCGCTGTCCGGGCAAAATTTCACTCTTTATTAGCCCAGTTTGGAGCAGAACAGTAGGACATTAAACTCCATTTCCCGTCTTCATTAGCCCAGTATAGGAGCAGAACACGTAGGACGTTAAACACCATTTCATTTCAAACTCCATTTCATTTCCTTTCATTTCCTTTTATTATTTTTATGCTCAATCTGGTGCGTCCGCCCTGTTCTTGTTTGACAGATTGACTTAGTCGTGTATCAAAGTGTGATAGTACGTTTTGAAGCACTTCAAAGAAATATGTACAATTAAATCATGATATATTTGACATTTTTTCTTGAACGGTAATAAAACAATTTGATCGAGTTGGATATGAGGTAAATAAAGTAACCAATTTATTTTGTACTTTTGTGGGAAATTCGTTATTTTTCTTATTAAACTTTTTCTTACATTGGAATTGTGCATTTAGACAGCATGGGTTTGCACATTGTCCTACATTATATAATCTGTTTTCTGACTCGACGAATTCATCTTCACAGTATCAAGTTTTCAACCTATTATTCAACGATTTTTTTTACGTGTGATATGTACCCCACCCAAACGAGGGGTCAGCGCTGCTTTTTATTAGCCCCACCAGCGAGACCCATGATAAATTTTAAACAAGTTCAAACAGTCCTAAGAATCGTCTTGACCGGACGGAATGTCTCGACCCCAAACAGCGTATGAATATGTTGACGTCATTTAGATTCGCGCTATATGGTATTATAGCCTGTAGCCAATTTGTTAATATGTATACATTAATTAACATCATTCTCACCATCTAAATTGACAGCTAAAAACATGCCTTTGATCAATGTGGCCGTACCTGACGAAAACCAATCATAATGTATCCCCTACTTGAATATTCATTGGTCAAGTCTTGTAGTTGAATATTTAACGCACATTAAAGACCGAACCCTTCGATCAGTGTCAACACACATATACGTAAGTATAGTTTACAAACAAATAGATTCTGATGGGAATGTTAGACCAAACGTTCGGTTAAATTTCGCCATTCCGTCATATCAAGTTTTTTCCAGCTTGGGGTGACCAACAGGCGTTGTGGTTATACAACCTCTCTAACACAAAGGTTTCTGTTTAACAAGTTTGGGGTTTTAAATCGCAACAAGGAGCTTCATGCCTTAAAGATACATTATTCGAGAGCTAAATTTGCCTATTGCCGGTTTTTCATTAGGCCTTAAAGTTTATATAAATTATGAATTAGACATTTATTAACTCCCCATGACCATAATGAACTCTAGATGCCATCGGATGCTCTAGATTTTCACAGATTTAAATACGATTGGCAGTTAATGATTTAATTTAAAAATAGATAATCGAGACTTTATTTACTATCGTAACAACGGTAGAAAAGGCAATCATGAATACACTGTTCTGCAATTGACGATAACTCCGCTCATAATTAAGTAATTTGACTGTAATATTTAACATATTCCCCTTTCATAATCTATTTTTAACTATTATAGCGAGAACTATAGCGAGGGCCATACTCAAAAAGTCATATTAGAAGGCGTTGCCATGGGCCACTTTTTGTCCCCTTTAAACGTAACCTTACCTGCCCCTTACACCACACTAACAAAAGTGAAACAACAATTAAGATATATATACTAATAAAGGGGTCGTGATATGGGTTAATTTCCAACGAATAATTGCAATAATTACAGCAGGTCCCCAAAACTGTACAGGGAATTGATTTAATGAAAGCAAAATATGTATGACCATTTATCATCGCAACCTCCCCAAAAAATCTATAATATCTCTGTATTCTCTAAATAGTTTAACATGGTTGTTATCCCCCCCCCTTCAACACTTCCGGAAAGCTTCACACCCCACCCCTTGTAATAAAATCATATCTACGGGTGCACCGGACTGTCAATACGACCGACTTAGTTAGAAATGACATCTTCAAAGAAACTATGGAACTTCTCTAAAGTATGATCATAATCAAGCCACTTATTCCGGTAATTTGAATGCAACCTGTTGGAATTAAAATGTTTCAATACCCCGTTCATTGCATCGGATTTACTTTGAATACAGCTAATTGATAAACACTAGTAAAATGTTTTACGGCTTTTGGTTTGTCAAAAACAACGTAAAATAATTGTATTTTTATTATGTTGTCGGCATCGTAAATTTTACCTGAACTCGCTAAATCACCCATCATTTATCACTATTTGACAAGTTAATGACATTTGATTTTAAGGAAAACTATTGTGAAAAATATGTGTTGTACATTAATGCAAAAAAAAAAGATAATGAAATGACTAACCGGTCTAACGTAATCGGGCTTAAGCTATGGGCCAAATTTTGCCCGGAGAGGCTACTAGGTCATAATGAAAATGATATACATTTATGTGAACAATTTGGTTGCAAGTTGGGGGTTTCAGAATTTGGGGGAAACTTGATTACCCTTGATTCTAGTCAGAAGGCAGGGTACCCATGACTCGAGTTAGAAGGCAGTGTGATTGACAGAAACGTTCTCCGGATTATACGTTTCTGTTACCATAATGATTTATATGCGAATACCCGTTAATCCATTGTAAAGTAGAAAGTTCATCCAGATTTTCCGGCGTGGTTCTCCCTTGTCAGTGATGCAGGACGGAGGGGCTGACAAGGAAAGCTGTCTAGTCGTTCGGATGGGACGAAAAACCGAGGTCCCGTGTACACATTGGCGTGCACGTAAAAGATCCCTTGGCAGTTAGAATTCGATATAAGAGTAGGCCGTAGTGCCGCTGTCCGGGCAAAATTTCCCTCATTGCACACTGTATGGCGTATGCCCGTCTTCATTAGCCCAGGTTAGGAGCAGAACAGTAGGACGTTAAACTCCATTTCATTTCATTTCATTTCATTTCCATTGTAAAGTCTAAAAATTAGAGCCAACTGCAGATTTCATCAAGATCGCGAGATTAAACAAGCCTAGAGCACGTGATTGTTGACGAGATTGTGGGTTAGGCTAGGGTTAGGGCTAGGGTTAGGGCTAACGCTTACCCTGTTTACATCTCATGACCTTTGTGTTGACAAATCTGCAGTTGGCCTTAATTTTTAGAAATAACCTTTAATCCATATTCCCAGTATCAAGGCTACCGTCCATCTATTGGGCTCTTTTACGCGTTTATATGGGTGGATCGCAGTTTTCTGTCCCATCGAATCGACGAAGAAAATCTCCGATGGTCGTAAAGAAAGAAATCTAAAGAAAATTATGACGATACAACTGAAGAATACCATGAAGCTCGACAATTTCCAATTAGCCAATTCCATTTATTGTAAAAGACATAAAACATATTATGATAATTACGGATGAGAAATGTATAAGCACCATTGTTATAATTAATAGCGCGTGAATCATAAATTCTTATTACAATAATACAAATGATGATGGTATTTATCGATTGAAACATGATATATTTGGAGGTTTTTAATACATATACAAATGAATATACATGTATATGTAAAACCATGCATTGTGTACATGTTAATTAAACTTTAACTTGAAATATTGTGACAGTTCTGGGATTACAAACATTATTTCAAATAACACCAGTCTGCCCGTGCCCGGAAGGTTTCGAAAACGCAGCGTCTGGCCTCACGACTCTGGGTAATTTAATACCTTTACCACCGACTTCTGTATAGCTCATTATGAGTCGGGTTGAAAAATAACGTGGTAGCCTGGTCATATTGCCGTCCATGGGCGGGGTAGATTTTTTTTTTGGGGGGGGGGGTGTTGGCGCGTGCGCTTAAGATCTTAAGGTCTTATCATTGAGTCAAGTGGCTTGATTTCGAGTCCGTGTTTGTGCGTGAGGTTAGTCCCAAAATGACATGCATGTAGTTTGTGTCGAGTGGACGTTAAACCCTCCCTCTCTCCCCCTCTTTCTCTTTCTCTCTGTCCTCTCTCTCTCTCTCTCTCTCGCTCTAAACAACGAAACGCGTATGACAACCGTCGAGCTATGCATGAAGTTTTCTACCGTCCATGGCCAACAATCATTGGTGTATGCAGGCCTTTAGTTTCATTGGTGTTTCATTTACCTCTTTTTTTTATTATGTTCAAAGTAAAAAACATTTGATTGTTAGTAATTTATCCGGTCATTAACTTTTACTGTCTTTGTGAAGGACGTTGTCATTCACTTTGACATTTTGTTTATGTGCTGTTGACTTATATTTTTGTGAACAGAATTGTAATTACTAGTTTACTTGTTGAAAATAGATCTGTAATCAAAGTAGAGAATTCAAAGAGGGTTTTTTTTTTTAAACTTCCGTGCAACTCAAAACTGGGTCATTTTGGGGCTAACATGTATGTCTCAATAATTCGCTTGATAGCAGATCCTTTAGTAGTGGTAGGACACCAATGTAGCAATAGACAAGTACTGTGTGTTTTTCAATTCCTGTTCTTGAAGTTTGATAGGCTAATTTGTCTTCACCGTTCCTCTGTGTTGGGGCTCTAAGAGTGACCGTAAATTAATAATCCAATGCAGAAGCTGCGTGAATTTCCACCATTCCAATACCTTTAATCGTCTTTAACTTCAATGCTAATGGATTGTAAAGCCAAGATCAGTGGCCCAGGCAGACATACAACGGAAAGGAATGCAATGAAATGGGGTTTAACGTACAACCATTTCTGCACCAACCGGGCTAGGAAGAAGTGCAGTATGCTATGAGTGACAGTGCAATCTGATCTTCACCCATCCGAATAGAAGTATAACACTCTTGTATAATCTAAAATCAACCACAAGTACCGAGTCCCACCCCTTAGGCCTGGCTAGACGAAACAGTACAGAGAGCATTGTTGCGCCCATACTCGGATACGACTACGACCAACACAGCCAGATTAAGGTATTGTGTTACCCATCAACGGTTTTATTAAAGGTTTATCATCGAACAATACAAAATCGTCAAATGAATCTTGCAGTAATAACGATCATTATCACTGTCACAAGCTATGAACCACTTAAAGTAGGGTGTTCTTACGTCATACCTCATCGATGGCTTGACATAATTGTCTTTGATGTTGCATACAAACTAACTTGAATATACCCGATGTATGGTCAAATTGAAAATCTTTAACAACCGACGAAGACCAATACGTTTTGCACTATTTTTGTTACTGTGACAGTAGGGTTTGACCTTTCTATTAAATAGGTTCTCTGATGTCTTCCTATTAAATTGTGAACCGCGGTGGCTCAGTGCGTAAGACGTTGGCCTGGATGAAAGACCGAGGTCCCGTGTACACGTCGTTGTGCACGTAAAAGAACCCTTGACAGAATTCGAAATAAGAGTAGGTCGTAGTTCTGCTGTCCGGGCAAAATTTCCCTCATTGCACATTGCATGGTGTATGTCTGTCTTCATTAGCCAAGTAGTTGCAAAAATCAGACGTCAAATCCCATTTTATCTCCTGTAAAATTAAATGTATTTCATTCGTTGGTCATGAAGTGATCTACCTTGTCGTGTTACACCCTCTCTTCCTCACTGTGAACATAATAGTCGTGTTGGATTTCCCTAATACAATATTAGACGTGAATATCACCTTCGAAGTTGAGTATATGAACATAGATCGATACTACTAGTAATACAGTCAACACGAGACAATGGTTCAGACTCAACTTGTTTCTCCACATCATTGAGCATTTGTTTGTTGTCATTTCTATATGATAAAGTACACCAGTAGGATGTGAAATCATTGGAGAAACATTTAGTTGAATTACAGGTTGGTGTTTCTTTTGTTTTTCATTCAATTTTTCGGATGTGTTTAAGATGGAATGGGCGGCAATTAGAAAAGATTCTTGGTGGATCACTGTTACTTTTTTTGGACTCTTTGTACTTTCTGTGAAAGGTATTTAGTAATTAAACATACTGTATTATCACAAGGTATTCATAAATTTGTACCCTGTGTTTTTCGTACAGTTTTCTTAATGTACATATTCTTAAAAGGAAACTTTTGTTTAGTTTGATCAATTATATGGTGTTTAGTCACATTTTCGGTTTTTCAGTTTGTAAAAACTATTTAAACCGATTCAACTGATAAGTTATTAATACTTAACTTCGAGATGTGTAAACAATTACGTTAAGGCATTGCTGCATAGATACTATCTCTGTTCAGTTACACAATATTCTTCAAACATGGGAATTTGGCAGAACTTTTTAATTTCCAAAAAAAACCAACATTACTTGCGAAAAAAACTCAATGTATCTATATGTGTGTTTAGAACAGACATATTGGAAGCCATATCGGTTTTCGGGAAAATCGGGTATGAAAATCAGCCCACGTCGTACAATAGCTAAAACCCCTGTATTAAATTATAGACATGTACAAGTGCTTTTTATGTAAAATTTTGAAATTTGGGGGTAATGTTGCCTGTGGGGGTGTCTTTCAAAGATGAAAGGTCAATCTTTGATATTTTGCCCCTTCACTTTTGATTTTCATTAAATTTGGACAGTAAAGTATGATATTTTCCATTTTTTGCTGATTTGAATGGATTGAACAATACTTATATTTGACTGATCATTATGAAACAAGAGCTTCTCAGAACATTGTTTGCTTACTTAACAATTATGCATCAATATCGGACGGGGGGGGGGGGTAATTTAGAGTTCGCCATCTTAAACATGGACAATTCTCAAGATTTGTAATATTATGTTAATATATTTACATTTTTTGCCCATATAAGGGTAGGATATCACTCCCAACAATACTTTGATTATCATACCCCGTTAGAGCATGCTCATGACTACGCATAGTTTCTATAACCTGTATTTTAATAGTTTTCCAGTAATCCCCTAATTAAGTATACGCCCAATGCACCTTATTCATTCAAGCGATGTTTTATTGAAAGATGGACATATTTATTACTTTGTACGACAATAGTTCCCATTTTATTGCTGCATTTAATATTTATGACAAAGAAAGTATTGGCGGACGTTTCTAATATATCCGTACAAGATTAATGTTCCATGCAAATTCGAACTTCAATGCGACATTAAGGTTCGCCCGCCTGTGACGATGATGTCGTATCGGGTACCGGTAACCATAAATGATAAATATATAAGTGCACATTATACAAAAGAATTCATTATGCTTCACCGAACGCATTATGCCACGGTCATTAAACTATCGACTTTGTGGAGGGGACATTCTATCATATTAAAGGTGCAGTTTTTAATTGTATAGAAACGCTGTCCCACACCCGGAGACAACCACATATTAACGATGCAGTTGCTTACTATCAACGCTGCCCCATCCCCTGAAAAGTTTCAGCTTCGCCATTATTCATTAATTCATTACCCGCTAAGAGATCTCAGTTTCAGCCAGGAGGTTACTGTCAGAGGTTGTGAGTACGTACAGAATTTATATTGTATACGCTTTATAAAAAAGTTGATTTGTTTCTGTGTTCTGGACAGAGTATGCTAGACAGATTTAGCCACAGAAACCTTGACATTGAACGAACCTTGAACTTTGCAACTCGGTTTTCACATGTAGACACTTTAGCTGTAAGCGCGAGACTTGGTATTTGCAATAATATTTTCTATCGAAATTAGTGACGAAATATGCAGGGTATTACGTGAAGGGATTGATAAGATGTACGGAGTTAAAGCGAGATCAAGCCTTCTATTGAAGATGAATCACCACTCGCATTCTTTTCTTCCATCTCATCTGGTATACAATTCATGTGGGACAGAAATCAACCTTTCGTGACCACAACTTAACGAAACTTGCTGTAAACCGATGTCCGATGTTCCTGAAGCAACGACTGCGAGTTTTACAACATCTAAGATAAGATGTACAGAGATCAAGCTTTCTATCGAATGTAGGGAGCCACGGTAGCTCAGTGAGTAGGACGTTGGCTAGCTAAACTGGGGGGCCAGTGTTCAATTCCTGCGTTGGCTGAGGAATTTCATCGGGATTTTCCGACGTGCTTCCCCCGTGCCAGTGGTGTAGGACGGAGGGTCTGGAAAGGGACGAAAACCCGAGGTCCCGTGTGCACAATGGTGGTTATAGAAACCTTAATAGTTGTCTGGGCTGCAAACAACGGCTTGTTTTTGAGAGAATCGGACTTGTTAATGGGTCATTAGGTAAGGGCAGTCATATTGCTTCACTCTGAACTGAGATATTAGCTATTCAAGTTTAGGCTAGCGTTCATCGTCATTGCTACTATTTGTACAATAATAAACAGTCTCGATTGTCCATTTTTATGGGTCTAGTCGTTCGGATGGGACGAAAAACCGAGGTCCCGTGTACACATTGGCGTGCACGTAAAAGATCCCTTGACAGTTGGAATTCGATATAAGAGTAGGCCGTAGTGCCGCTGTCCGGGCAAAATTTCCCTCATAGCACACTGTATGGCGTATGCCCGTCTTCATTAGCCCAGGTTAGGAGCAGAACAGTAGGACGTTAAACCCCATTTCATTTCATTTCATTTCCATTTTTATGGCTATTTCATCCATTACGAAAGGTATTCAAATCCACTAAATATCGCAGGTTAATTAATAATTTAGATAATTACGGCCTAAAGAAACACCTGCAATACGCAGATTTAGCTCTTGCATAATATATGTTTAACGAAACTAAATCGCTATTGTTTGGCACCTTGAAATTTTCACAAATGAGTTGCAACGCATATAATAATGTAATATCAATGTATATAAATTGAATTACATTCAATCGTTTCTGTTTTACTGTAATTTATAATCAGTTATGTTCGGCGAAATACGCAAAGAGTCAGAATTTTGTCTTAAATATTGTCTTAAGTCGTGTTTGCAATGTCTACGACTTTTGGTGATATTGAGTTAAAGTCTCGGTTCCTTTAATACACGGAAATGTTTAATTACATAATAATACACATTTTTAAATTTTGCGACATATCTCAACGGTCTTATTCGTTTATTCTCTAAGGATTTGATTTGAATGCAGGTACTTTTGAAAATAAAGTAAAGAATAAAGAAAACAAAGAGTTCTTTTGTGAAGAAAAATCAAATTAATCCTCAAATTTTTTGTGTAGAATATAACAACCTTCGGTTCGTGATTTATCTTACTTCATTCTCAACAATAATTATAACAAGAGTTAAACTTTAGGACAAGTTACGTGACCGTTTCAAAGTTATTGATACACATTTAAACATGTTTAACTCGCCTGTGTTACATGCTGTTTTTTACCTATTACGTCTGAATAGATAAATTATTTTTCACCCTCCGCGTTGAATTTGTTGAATAAACATGATAACGTGATTATAAATTATGATTAAATTAATAAAGTTGTCCGGTCGTGATGACAATTTAGAGGAAAATCAACATAAAACTGATGTTTTAACTCATTTATGTTTTCATATAAATTCGTCATTCAAATTTTTTTAAAACCAGAATTCTAGTTATTAAATACCATATTGTAATGAAAAGTTAGAGAAAAATCAATAACAAAATTTATTTGACTTGTTTTATTTTTATCATTTAATGTCGGGCTGGGCTGATAAAACATTGATTCATGTCCGTTTCAGTTGAATGCATTTGTACGTGTAGAACGTGTTTTATGTCAGCATTCTTATCTGATTTGCGTTGATCATAGTACCACGTTTATTGTGAGTATTCATTGCCACTGTGCGCATTGTTATTTGTGCACGCTATGTTATTCATTTATTTACAACTGGCGGTAGTTTTTTCTTTGATGTCCTCAGCAGTTATATCTCATATTAACCCCGTCATGACGTCATCATAGGTTGATATATTCGGTTCATATCAACCGCTGATGACGTCATGACAGGTTGATGTTTAATATCAACTGCTAATGACGTCATCTCAGGTCGATATATTCGGCTCATATCAACCGCTGATCACGTAGATGATCGAAATAATACAAAGAACACAGAAATAAATTTTTATTCTTTTGACAATTAAAAATTTTTATGGTACAGTTTGTAGCATTCAGGACCCGAAATAGACGGCGTACTTATCGGCATATCTAAATCGGCTATCCATACTCCATGTCTAAGATATCTTTCAGAATTTTCTTTCCGTCCACATTTCGATTATTTCTCCACATACTCCAAGACTTGAAAGTATTTATCGCCCAAGAGTTCCTTTGTAAAGTATTTTTGGGTACAGTCCACTTAAAAGAGTCGGTCAAATCCTTCTCTCTGAACATACCGAAAACCTTCAATCACTGTTCACTGTCAGAATTATCGGAAAAGATTGCCCTTTAATCCAAATTTTCTTCAGGCTTTGGATAGATTCTCATCGATATTTGCATTCACATCTATTCCAACGTTATTGTGTTGGCTAAAAATGATTGATTATTCGTCTGACTTCGTATTACTATCCATTTTGTTTTTTCTTTCAATTCAGTTACTCCAAAATGACGACGTATTTGGCGCAAACTATCGAGCAATTATCCAATCATTGTTGCCTTTTAATAGAAGAGCCCATTCATGGTGAAATGGCGTTGTATAATATGTCGGATATAAACCTACTCTCCCTCGGATTGATATGATAGAGAACACGCGGGCGGAGCCCGCGTGTTCTCTATCATATCAACCTTGGGTAGGTCAATATCCTATACTTATACGCCCACATTTTCATGTGGACGTAACTATATTGTAGTCGCCCCCGTCCGTCCGTGTTTCAGTTAACGTCGTGTTTGTGGACACTCTACAGGTCACAAATTGTATACGATTTTTGACGAATCTTGAAATAATATAGGTTTACATCCCAAAGATTGCGATGTCTTTCGATATTGACATGCAACGGACCTTAACTTCATGGATTATGACCCCTGATTGTACATAAAATCATGTTTTAGCTTGTTCACTGTCCATCTCTTGCAAAATGGTAACAGCTTTTTCCTTTTGTTTATGGGGTGCTCGATAGTGGCCCAGGAACATTCCAATTTGACAGAATTGATATCGAGAGTGCACTGGTATATGTGCATGCTTTGTTGTTCATCTTTTTTCTCAGAGAAAAATTAACAGAATATCACTCAGTCCCGCCACATTTCTATTCTGAGTTAAGGTGGGCAGAACTGCGTCGTAATAAAACACAGCGAACATGTTTCAGCTGATGTGGTTCGTTGAGATATTTTTGCTTATTAATATGGCGCATGCTTCGTTGCCGATTTTCGTGGAATTGAATTGAATTAATTCTGGAACATTCAGATATTATTTCATTGACAAAATAATTAGAGTTTTCATCGTAGTTCTATGGACCCTGACGTTATTGAAATTTAAGTAAACAACTGATCAGTGTGCCTTCTGGGTCAATTACATTTCGTTATATGAATCCTGATACTTTTTTTTAACAAATGATCGTTGTGCGTTTTGAGTAAAAGCCGAACTGTTTAATTTCTGTAAATTGATGTTAGAAGTAGGATTACAGTTTTATAACAGAGGTATTGTTTTTTTTTTATTCTGCCATTAATGTATCTTAGCACTTTACTTAAAGATGCATTATGTAAGATTAAGATAAAGAGCTGGCGGTTCTCGCTATAATAGTTGTTGTTGCGATAATAAACAAAGCCTCGATTATCCATTTTTAAATTAAATTATTAAATGGCGGTTTTTGTCAATCCGTTAAAAATCTCAACCATTCCATGGTCAAGAGAGTTGATTATGGACTTACTATGTGAATAAATGTCTGTTGGCGTGTAGAGTTGATTATGACCTTGGCAAATTATTAAATGTCTAATTCATATAACATGAGGCGAAAAGAAGGATTTGCAATAGGCAAATTTAGCTCCTACACAATGCCTCTTTAAAGGAGCTGAACCTCTTTGAGTTAAGTTGGTAATAGCGTGTTGGATGGGCTGGAAATAGCGTGTTGGATTGGTTGATTAGATCTGTTTTTTTCGATTAGTTATGTGACAAGCCATATACTACCATTAAATATTTGTTTCGAAAGATCAAGAGCCTTCGGATAGTTTATTAATTTGGGTTTCATTGTGGCTCACTGTGTAAATGCTGGCGTTCAGTATTTGCCGAGAATAATGGATTTATTATAGGCATAGCTATCTAATAGCTATTTATAGCTGGAAGGATTTAGTAGATCTTAGAATTTGGGTTCAAGCAATATATCCTCGGCAGTCGAGATTTCACGTACAATACAAAGGATTGGAACAGATGCAGATTCTGACTAAGGAGAAAAATGTATGTGTTGCTAAAATAGGATATCTTGAGAATTTTGCATGAGAAATCCTACTGAATATTAGTCGCTTAGCTGTACATGAAGTGTGTATGTAGCGTATATGTAGCTTATATTGCATGACAAGTCGGTTGTCACACTTTCTGTCGACATTTAATGTTTTCTTTCTTATTTTGTACTAGCGGGTAGCACGGGAAGTAACATAACCCCGGAACCGGAAGTAGTAGTCCATGCCTACCAGGCCTATGTTACCCCCCCCCCCTATCCGAGCTACCCCTATACACCAAATTACAGCCTCGGGACAGCCCTAGCGTAGCCACCAACCCTGAACAGACAGTCAGACAAACAAACGACAGTCATAAATATTAGTATAGGTTAACCACTTTAAGTCTATATTTTTATTTAGTTAAAAATACTTGTTCCGGTTACACGGAATGTCCCACTTATCATGAAGGGAACACATCTTTAAATTTGGCGTCCGGCGCATTATATTTTGTCATTAACGTCGAAATTTTTGATTGTCTGTGTTCTGCCGTGTTATTGTTACTGGTGTGCTGTTTTGTTGTACATTGACTGACATATATGGAAATTGAAAAAAAAAACAGTTATGCTATAGCCAATTCTATCGTATTACATTAAAGTAGGTCTATTTTATATAGGATATTTGATTGAAGTAGTATTAAATTCTTGACACAAATTGACGTTCTAATAGACATGTCTACTTGTTATGATCAATCATTTCTTGTAATAATTTTAAAAATAACGGTCAATACGTTTTGGATCACATCAGGGTCTTTTGACATTTAAGGGACCAGAGAAGTAGTAATTGTAGCACTGGCAATATTGCAAGCAGATCATCATTATTTCAAATAAAAAATAAAACTTACATTTACAGAAAATAAATAATTCGAACTTAAAGTGAACATTCTGAAGAACTCGTTATTTGACGCTTAGATACTTATTAGGCCATAGAAATGGATTAAAAGGTGTTTCTTTTTTTAAGATATAAAAATAGATTATCGCTTCAGACGCCGAGACACGATCACAGATAAAAATCCCGCTGCCGTACGATGCGTTACGATAGGATTGTCCCTGTTGAGTCCAAGATCTGGTACATGTACGTGTAGATACTTTCGTATACGTTTCGATACGTTTAACGCCATTGCTACAACTGACCACACTAATTAACCAAAGATTATATGATAAGACCTGAAAAGATCACCACACTCCACGGTTAAAAGCACGATTTCAATCGTAGCACGAATCGTGATAGTGGGGAACCTATCATTAACTTTTAGACGGCCATATATTACGTTGTGGCTTTGGCACGGGGGATCACGTGGCTAAGTGAGTAAGACGCTGGCTCGCTAGCCTGGAGGTCGGGTGTTCGATCCCTGCATTGGCCGAGAAAGTTCATCCAGATTTTCCGGCTTGGTTCTCCCTTGTCAGTGATGCAGGACGGAGGGCCTGGCAAGGACAGCTGTCTAGTCGTTCGGATGGGACAACAAACTAAGGTCCCGTGTACACATTGGCGTGCACGTAAAAGATCCCTTGACAGTTGGAAGTCGATATAAGAGTAGGCCGTAGTGCCGCTGTCCGGGCAAAATTTCCCTCATAGCACACTGTATGGTGTATGCCCGTCTTCATTAGCCCAGTTTGGAGCAGAACAGTAGGACGTTAAATCCCATTTCATTTCATTTTATGTAGCACGGTCTGTGATTCTCTATCAGACGTTTATTCTGGACTACCGGGTCTTTATATAATTTATATATAGGTGTATTCAGTCATTTTAGTTAGCATACATCAATATGTTTAATACTTACGGGTTTGTGAGGATTCAGATTTTCGCTTCGAACTTGAAACAATTTAGTAATCACTATTTGATAATCATAGATGATAAGACATATGAAACAAAAGGCGTTTTATTTCTTAAACCAATGCTCGCTGTGGGAATCGGCTTATAAACTGTTTAGTAAATGTATATGCTTTTTTATGAGCAGTGGTGGCGCGGCTGCCAAGACCGCTTCAGTAACCCAGTTGCTTCACAGATTAAAGTGAAACGTTAAACCCAATTTCATTCCATTTTTTTTTTCATATTCATTGATGATATGATATGAAAAATAAACTTGGTATCGTAGATCACTGCCAAGTTCTATTTTAGAATGAAAATAAGACTTGAATATTAGATACTACCCGATAAATACAAGGTTGGTTATTAGGCTTCCTGACAAAAAAAAGATCATTTATTTAAAGGGAAACTGCTTAGTTTTGCATGGTCAGATTCCAAAAGATCATTCCGAATTTTACTGGATGCGTTCACTGCTTAATCCAGTTACAAGCATACTCGACTACCTGTCGTGTTACCGTTAGCAATGATCACTCGAGGTCATCTGGCTATAACCATTGTAATATTGAGCTCTTGTGAACAGTTTAAACATCTTCTGTAGCCATCCCGGTGTGTGAGAAAAATGAGTGAATTGTTTTATCCCGATCTCAGTGCTAATGTAAGGTAGTAATGAAATAAGAAGGTCGAGACGTCATCGCAGCCATCAAAAAATGTTGGCAATCGAGACACAATCTTCAATAGACAAGTGTTTTAAGTTTCATGTCGATCATACTTGAATTTTGAAGAAGAAGAACATAAGCAAGTGTATGCGAGAAATTTTGGGTTCATAAAGTTGAAATCAGATTTTTGCCAATACACGCCCAAAACATCGGCCGTGTAATTTCGCTGATCAGGCCAATCATTTGGCGGGATGACAGTGGACACCCTAGGCGAATTTCGGCGCCGATTGATTTGGGCGAACGACAGTGGACACCCTAGGCGAATTTCGGCGCCGATTGATTCGGCCGAATGATTTGACCGACTCATTCGGCTAGTGTATCCACCGCTTTAAGCCTATAGCTCACAACACACTGTACGTGCTACTACGGGCAGTCTAGGTGAAATTTTAGTAAACCCGTACGTGAGACTTACGCGTCACTTGCGTGTGTTCGG
The DNA here is from genome assembly GCF_932274485.2 of Patella vulgata. NCBI lineage: Eukaryota > Metazoa > Mollusca > Gastropoda > Patellidae > Patella > Patella vulgata. Next base: position 59,128,018 of record NC_065884.2, on the reverse strand, counting down.
CACATTAGAAGATCCCAGAGTGGCCGTAAAGACTTTTGGTCCTACACATACAAAATTTTCAAGCGGCTGATCTGCGAGCTATGCAAAACCCTACGACCCATGCATGCGTGTCAAAACACGTACGGCAGGTTGTGAGCTATATACTTTTAGCTAACAAATTATTGTTGTACTTTTTGTATGACAGTAAAGAAAGATCTGAGGCATGAGATATCCCTTTATCCATAGTATATTTCTCAAAATAACTGGCCGTTCTTTCAAATGACATTACATAAAAATAAATGGTACCCACGTTATCGTACCCATGTGGGTTATTGCTAGTTTATATTCTATATTTACTTGGTTGAAGTACTCCCAAGTTTCTCATAAAATCGTCTTTCAAATGGGAAGTATATCTACTTTTCTACAATTAACTCTTGTCTCATATTCTGAAGAAGTACTTTTCTAATGAAGATGGTGAGGAGTGGAGTTTTACGTAATCTCAAAACCAACTTTGTCATTTGGTATTCTGAAATTTAATAAATCTGTTAATTATAGAATTTATAAGACGGAATTTAAATAAGAACCGTATCTTATCTCATTACCGAATAACTATAAATATACTTTTATAAGATATAGCACATTTAAAATTATTCTCCCGATCGAAGTCGGTAGACGGATGAATGTAGATTTTTGAATAAAGAATTTGTTCTTTATGTGATTTAAAGACAGTCGGCGATGAATATCATTACTTATTCAATTGTACTTATTTTATTACAGAATGTGAAAACTATATATCCAGATATTATTATACAAAGCCTAATACTATTAAATATAATTCAAGCAAATAAGATAATATTTAACAATTTTATGTCCCTTGACTACGGAATTAAAAGCCTCCATCTTGTAAATATGTAAATAACCCATCGCCCTCCCCCCCCCCCCCCGATCCGCGCCCGGAAAATCTACGCTGTTAGACATATGACTCTATCCCTTATCACATACATAGGGTGGATTACGTGACATTTGCATAGATAATAGACCATGGTATCTTTAAATGATGGTAAAATAAAATTTTCATGTAAATTCGATTGCTAATTGCATAATCTGCCAAAGATAATTAAATATTCATGTTTGCGCAGTTGTTATTGTCGTATTTTATTTAGACTGTTAAAAGCAGAGAATACCAACCTCCAAGGATTCTTCTACGTGAACTCGGGTGGGTCATGGTTTTTCATCCCACCCGAACGACTAGACACACTTTCCTTGTCAAGTACACAGATGCCAAGCATGAACCGAACCTAATATGTTTAGTAAATCCGCCCAAGTCGTTTATCTGCTTCAAAATTAACCGTTAGTCGTGTTTTAGTTCAGTGTTCGCCATTAACACGATTTTTAGTGTGCCGTTTAAACGGAGGCGTCTAGTAAGTTCTAGTAGTTATAGAAATTGGCGACCCCATCTCCTTTAATACCTTCGTTAGTGTGGGTGTTAACGTCCACTTACACGGAGGGTGATATCGCAGACGATCCTTTAAAACCATCGTGTGTTTGTACAAGAAAACCTTACATCTATCAGAGGGGAATTGGACTCCGAAGTTCAAAATAAAACAAATAAGCATACTTGGCCTTGTGTACGACATACATCATCACTAACTGCATATTGTTCTGACTTTAACACATTCTAAAAACAAAAACGACCCGAAAAAACATGTAGAATCTTGTATAGTACTGACCGTCACGGTAAACGTTTACGTATTTGGCCGTTTTACCCATAGGTATGCACGTAAATGAACCGTGGACAGCTGGAATTCGAAATAAGAGTAGGCCGTAGTGTTGCTGTCCTAACAAAATTTCCCTCTGTATGGCGTATATGCCTTTCATTAATAGCGCAACCGACACAGAAAAGTAGGACGCTATTTCTATATAGATGTGATAAACACAAATATTAATTATTGATTTTCGCTGTCTTTTACGGTCTGATAAAAATCTCTCAAATAAAATTTTAATCATGTATCAAGGTAATAAGTCCTTTCGTCTCTAGAAGTATGATATTAATAAACTTTGGTATTTCCTGCAGATATTATCAGATATAAAAATAGGTGCTAATTACAGTCATCATTATTATTAAAACCTTCAGATCTTTTATTAGTGTAGATATTTTATTTCGATGCCTCTTGTGTGCGAATGATGTGTGTGTGTGAACGTTCACTCGACACAACTAGGCCATTTCGAAATTAAATTTTATTTCAATAATGGGGTCTTTAGCAGAGGGAAGAAACCGCGGGACCTGGAGAAAACCCACAAGGTTGGACAGGTGATTCTACTTCTTTCAAGGAACAAGTGGGGAATCGAAACCACGCCAGTTGACTCAATGACAGACCTTTTGATCTAAGACACACGCGTTAAACCGTTTGGCCACACAACTCTCTGCGACATAAAGTGAATAGGGTACGCTGGCATTTTCCACTGGCATCACTTGGCACTGCGTTCCACTGTGTATGGGTGGGCGGGTGTACAGTCTAGCGGTAGATCACTGGCCTCAGACAAGAACATCTTGGAATCGTATCCCGTCGTGCCGTGGGAGGTGCCTGCGGGAATGCACAAGTGTACGTAAAATTAAAATTACTATAAGCTAGTCTGAAATAACGGGATTATTATGTTTAAACTGTGAAATGTACCTGATGTTTTCCGATTACTTTTTTATTATTTCATTTTTTTTATATTTTCTGCATATTTATTGATCTAACTCTGTGTCAAGTGCTGGCTCGTTTACATTCTCCGCCGTCTGTTGTACATATTATGTCATACCGGCAGCGTAGCCATGCGGGACGAGTGGCGGAACCGGTGGACCCTAGTGTGGAAGGGGGCGCAACCTTTATCAAACTGTTTTTTTTTATTTTTGTCGGCAGAGTAGAAGGATATGAGATGCCAGATATACATTTATTTTTCCACGAAACCACTGCTTTTTGTTAAACAATATTATTAGGTTTTATGTGTAGTGTACTGTGTTGTGATTTTAAGGACGATTGGGAGGGGGGGGGGGTAAAGGACAAACGCAAGGACAGCCCTAGGCGTTATAAACTCTAGCTTCGGCCATTAGGGGTAGATATGTCAGACGGTTAATAATTAATCCTTCACCTGATATCATTAATCTCATCGACCATAAAGATATCCCGACTGAAAATGTTTAAACAGAGCATTATTCCTTGTGGATAACGGTACTTCTCTTCATTAGACCGCCCGTCACATCACCTTTAACCTTGATGTAGAAATGTTATCTGCAAGATTCAGATCGTCGCCTTAGGACAGATTGTATTACCGTCCTTTATCTTTCGTCACAAGTTAAACCCGAGGGCTCTATAACCACGGCAATAATCATCCATGTCATCAACAGCCTCACGCACTGTTAAAGGGACGTAATCGGGGATTTAAAAACTTATGTCAAAATTGTCAAAGTCGATATAAATTAATTGTTAAAATCACAGGTGTCCGTCGGAATAACTATTTCAAACCATTTTGAGAATAATAGACTGTGCTTTTTTGGATTATTTATAGCTATATGTTGTGGCGGGTGTCGTGCACGAGTCAACTCGTTTGGTGTGGGTGAACCAAGGTGTTGTCACCCCACTTGCTGTCCGCCATCAAGTAAAAGAGATAACAAACAGTTTGGGATTCATTATGATGTATTAATTTTGTTGTGTTTTTGTCTATCTTTTGTTGTGTAGCTTTCCTGCGTAGATAAATACACTGTGTATCTTTAAGAAAACTCCGTTTATTAGTTATACGTTTTGTAGTCAAGAGATATTCAACCTTGGGCATATCTTGGAAGACATAGTTTCAAATATCACACTGTGCTGAAGATAAATATGGCGTGATGCCCTTAACGATTCCACGTGAAATAAATCGGGTTCTATTTCCGCATGTCAAAATTTGAGCCCCAGGTAAAATATTAGTATTATTTGCAGCTTTAATTGCACTATAATTATACCAAAGAATACTGGAATAATAGAGATAATTACATCATCATAAAGGTCATAGGGGAATTGGGTGGCCGAATGGTTAAACGCGTGCGCTTTAGATCGTAAGGTCTGAAATAGACAACTGGTGTATTTTTAATTTCCTGCTAGTACGTGACAAGGAGTAAAGTCACTTGTCGAACCTCGTAGGGTTTCTAAAGGCCCTCCGGTTTCCTCCTCGCCCACTCAGTGTCATAATACCTTGGCTGTATTAGTCATCTTTGCTTTCCTGTGGAGGGTATCTGATTTGAGAATGTCATAAGTTGTACATTGTCGTCAACCTTTGTCGGTCACGGTAAAACATGAATGAAACTAAAATTAGTAAACAGCCCGACTTCCGTTCAAGAATTAAAAACAGCAATTTAATAGATCTCACCTCGTCACTAATCGAACCAAGACATCAGACTAACCGCATTGTTATCTCAGTCAAAGAAGATTAGATCTATCATGGACCTTATCTTATATATGTATTATAAGGTCCATGGATCTATAGCTTACATTAATCAGACTGGAACATATGTTCCCGTGATTAAACTACCTCTCAGGTCGACAGAGGAACGGCACCACCATAGAAATTGTAACAATGGTTAATCACCAGATAATGACGAACCCTCGATTCTGGAATATGATCGTCTATATACTACTATAACTATCTAAATGACGAAATGATGTTTAACGCGCTGTTTTAACCAACCGGGATAATGAAGACGTGCAGTGTGCTATGAGAGCAATGTTGGATGTAGGATGTTAAACCCCATTTCATTTCATTTCATTCAGGTCTCAGTCCTGCACTCAGTCCTCTACTACTGACAGCGGAAACCGGAACTTTCATCGTGATCGAACTGGGGATATCCTGGTTAGTGACCAAGCGCCATTATCAACGGGGCACTCCACTATGGTGCCTATAACACTTGACTTTTAAATGTGTCGCCAGGGTGACAGACAATAATATATGTACTGGGTTAAGAGTGAATAACAATCATGCCGAAAAACGTCGTTTGCGAATACTAGATTAGTCTATTGAAGTGTCAACGAAATTTCTTGGGTATTGCTTCTAATTGAAAATTGTCGCCTCCGGAATATTTATCACTTGCGTTACAGACGATCGTCTCTTTAGTAGAGTCATATACCCTAAACGTTTTCCATATCCATTATAATGGGGTTCATATTCGCTATTATTCAGACATAATTTGCGTGATGGAATTTTTTAGATGTCTTATATATTGGAATATTTTAGAAATGTATAGCGGTATTTTATTGGAATATCTATGAAACGTCAAGAAGTATTTTATTGGAATATGGAAGAAATAATAAATGTATTGAAATATTTCATTGAAATATTTAAGACATGTTCTAAAGTATTTTAGAAATTCGTGTGAGTGTTCAGTTCGCCATTGAACGCTTTATAATACAATGGCAGGAAGCTTCTGGTGGATGTCGCTTGGAGAGCAAGAGCCGGTACCCTACCTGTATACAACATACAAGACGGACTTGTTACTGGCTGTGACTGTTCGATTTGATCCTATAGTCTATATTGTATCGATCGGATAATAATTAATCCTGTCAATTTCTAGTTATATGAATTTTGTTTTAATGACTATTTTTTATATATATTTCAGCCAATCAGAAGGTGGCCATAACGACGATGACGAAACCGTACAGGATCGGATTTATAAATGCTGCCAGTACGCAATAAAGATTCATAATTCGACGCTTTTCGAGAAACTGTACCAGACAATATCCCACAACGATATACATTCATCGAATCTTTTCCAAGAGGCTTGTAGAGTAGGTTGTATAGCTACCATGGATCTGTTGATTAAATCTGGTCTCAAAGTGAACAATGACTACCCCGGATTAGCGGAGGATGATAGCGCAAGTCCCCTCCTGTTGGCCGTGGAGAATGGAAACGCGAATATTGTGAAGTACCTTTGTTCGCTGCCGGAAATTGATAAAAATGCTGCAAATAAATATGGCAAGACAAGTATAATGGTGGCTGCCAATAAAGAGAACTCCGTCTGCCTTGATGCACTGATTTCCGGCGGATGTGACGTTACCGCTGTTGATAAATCGGGAAATACTGCCTTACACCACGTTTGTTATCCGTTAAAACGATCGAACAAAGCATTACAGTGTATGAAATTACTAATTAATGCCGGATGCGACATTAATGCTCGGAATCATTACGGTGACACAGCCGTACACGCCGCTCAAGTTAGACTCCATTATCATCTAGTTCAGTTTTTGATCTCTAAAAATTGTATTGTTGGTCCAAACGACTTCAGAGATGTTCCTTGTTTAAAAAGTTTGTGTTCTGGCAAGACTTACAGCATTATTCGACAAGGCTCACTTTATTACTTCAATGGATTCACGTGGTGTTGCCAAGGCACTGTTACTAAGAACGATAACTCTAATCTAATCAATTCTAGAAAGTCATCTGTGGCCTTCCAATCCCTTAAAGACGCCTGCCGATTTGAAATTCGTACTTTATTAGGAACAAATATAGCTGAAAAGGTTAGCAAATTAGGCGTGCCACATATTATCCAGGATTATATTTTATTAAAAGATATTCTGCCGGATAACTGCTTTATAGGCTAATAGGTATATCCCACCCTATGATGTATAGCTAATAGTTATAATTGCCTTAACACCGACATTGTGCAATTATGTTTCCATATAGCCTTTGGCAATATCAGTTGGGTTGAAATGACATCAATGAACAAACCAAGAATTGTTTATTATTGTGAAGTGTCTGATGGACATACGTTGTTTAAGACGTTTGGGTGTTTCTGGAATTAATCTAGGTCTGGTTGTTTGCTTGCCGGTTTGACATAATCGTGTTTGTGTATTTATTGTACTAAGCATGTACATACTGCGCACAGTACCCGGACAGAAAGGATTGTCGGATAGGTTACGGTCGAGGGTCATTTTTAATTACACTTTTTATTTACCAATCCCATTAATTTCCGATATCAATTATATTTCAATTACTTTCTAACATCTGAGATATTTGCTTTGAAGAGAGAGCTCTAAACACGTAAACTGGTTTACAAATCAAATTATCTGCTTTGTTTTATATATACTATTCAAAAAAAGTAGGGGATATTTGATTTTTAAGTGTTATTAAAGTCACCTAATGAAACTGACGAAGAAACAAATGACAAAATGAAATGAAGTTCACATTCATCGATTTATTCCAAATGATCGTTAGACTAAGTAAGGCACAGACTGACCATTATAAGGGTAAAATGATACCCGGGGTCAAACAGCAAAGTTACCACAGCATCACAACCAAGTCAGTAACGGGTAAATCCTCCTCTGTTTGCCAAACAAGCATTGATCCGACGTGGCATACTCCTAATGAGACGTCTAAGGACATTTTGGTCCAGATTGTCCCATTCCTGTTGCAACGCAGCAGCAAGTTCTTGGACATTGGCAGGACGTTGTTGGCGTTGACGTAACCTCTGTCCAAGCATGTCCCAGACATGCTCGATGGGGGAGAGGTCGGGACTCAGTGCTGGCCAAGGTAATGTGGTGATGTTCTGTTGTTGGAGGTAACCTGTAACGATCCTGGCCCTGTGACATCTTGCGTTGTCATCCTGGAAGATGAAACGGCGGCCATGACGTCGTGCGAACGGCACAACATGGACTGCCAAGATGTTGTCCCGGTAGTACTGGCCTGTAACACGCCCTGCAACAACATGTAAAGCCGTTCTTCCAGCAACACCCTCCTACGTCTGTCCAAAAAATCAAGAGTGAACCTTGACTCATCTGAAAACATCACATTGCTCCAGCGTCGATTATCCCAGTGTTGACGATCATTACACCAACGACGTCTTGCCTGAATGTGATGATCTCTCAAACAAGGGATCACGCGAGGACGTCGGGCGCGAAGGTGACCCCTATGCAGTCGATTCCGAATCGTCTGGCCACTCACTCTCACACCAGTGTCTGTTTGAAGACGAGCGCTGATCTGATTTGCTGTGATGACACGATTTCTCAAGGCCAAGGTACGGATAAATCGATCCTGGACTTGAGTTGTCGCCCTTGGTCGACCTGAGCGTGGTCTGTCCTGTACAGATTGTGTATCACGGTATCTGGACCATAGCCTGCTTATGACAGACTGAGAAACATTCATCGTCCGCGCCACAACCGCCTGTGTTGTGCCGATCTGTAGCATGCCAAGGGCACGTAACCTTTCATTTTGGGTAAGCCGACGCATATCAAAATTTGTTTTCTGGTCACTAAAACAATTAAACTGATGTTTCCACCCTGGAATTCAATGCCACAATGACTGTAACATTCAAATCTTGGGTTGGACCCCCATGATGATCCCAAGCATCACCTGCATTCCATGCGGTAGCTATTGGTGCGTTTGGGAAATGTTTCTTCTGTTAGGTTCTATAGTGACTTTTTTCGTAGTCATTTGCATATTTTAGTATTATGCCCCCAAAATCAAATATCCCCTACTTTTTTTGAATAGTATAGAATGAGAGCAATGTGCGTATATGCTTGACTGCGAGATGTTAGATTACAGAGCGGAGCAAATATCAAAAGAAAAACAATGAATTGTGTTTGCCCATTTTGTCCAATAATAGAACGAAACATGCGCATAGCGGCCACGGGAAATGAGACCGAGAGAAGCGGAGAAAATAGTTGTTGTTAGTTAGTTGTATTTTACGTCCGCTTCCACCGAGGTGATATCGCAGACAAAAAATAGAAGGTGTCCATCTTATATAGTTGTTTTATGGGCCAAGGGAGGTAAATCTGGTATTTATCAGAATTGCGCAGTCAACAGGAATTGAAGTCAACAGGTCAAATATTATCAAAAGCCAATGTCGGCTGTCTACGAAAGATATGATGACCAATAATAAACAAATGGAAATATTTGTGCGTGTTTTCAAATCAGCTTTGGAATATAGGCGGATATAAAATAACCCAAGGTTTTATTAGCAAAAAAAATGAAATTATGGTCGGTATTGTATGATGTTCCCATTGGAAACTTTCAACACCAATAACTGATCTATTGCTGACAAATTTTGTCTTTGCTCAAATCTGCATTTGTTAACCGCCAGTGCTTCTTACCACCTTGCCTTGTTTGTTATATGTTGTTTTTGATGTACATTAATACTACTTGTATTTATTGGGTGTTCCTGGGTGTCGATTTACGGACATTTTCGTCTTAGGTGACGGGGGAATGGTTGGGGGAAGGAGGGGGGGGCAATCCTTGAAAAGCAAAATAAGTCATTTCAAGATATCCACATATTTTTCACAAACTAAAACGCTTACGAATTTCCACTTCCGGAATATTTAATAAAGGACGCACGGCTAAAACTTCCCTAATTTTGTTTTATCCGAATCGGCCATATTTAAATTACAAGCGTTAACAAATTATTTGTTATGAATTAATTTTTATTTTTCGTCTATTATAAATTTAAATAATATATCTAAAAGGTTTGGGGTTTGTTTTATCTTTATTTTGTTCCAAGTATAAATAACATGTGCGTCTTGTGTGCGGGATTTCCAAAAGGGGTTGGGCGCACACCACATTATTTTTATAGCTTGAGTGATGTGCAGCATTTTACTGATAAATGCGACAAAGGAGGTAAAACAGCGATAATTTTAAATTCGAAAGCGCTTAATTTAATTTTACACCAAGCCCCCCCCCCCGCCCCGTTCCCTCCCTGCGCACAACAGGATAGATGTAAGTGCGTTATGGAATGTGTCTTGTAAAAAGAAAGCCTAAAAAAACAGATGACCCAAATAGGCATGAGGAGAACCACAGTGCGGAAAATGACAATAGATCAAATATCTTTTTTCTTATTAATCGGTAGTTTTTAACGTATAAATAATGTTACTATGAATCTCAATATTGATCTATTAGCCATATATATATATTTTTTTAATACACCCACTGGATCAGTTTGTTAAAGCAAATTTTAATGTATTTTCAAATGAATTTTCCTCGTTTTATCATATTTTATTTATTCCATAGAATTTTAAATATGTAAATGTCCTGTATTTTATATCTGACCTTATTTTTTGTTTTATAATTAAAGATACATTCGCAACAAGTCTCTATAGAGTAGTTACTTCCAATAAAAGTATGGCATATTTGATATATACATCTGGATTCCCTGAAGAAAAAAAACAACTGCCCGCAGAACAAAAATAGAAGGGTGTCACTAACGGACAGCCTGTTTACTCGAGTGACACAAGGAGTGGTCGTATGTGTTGATCTAATGGCTAGCGTGAGGGCATTTATGACAATCAGAGAGCGACTAACGACAAATATAAGCTGAGTTGATTATAGGCTTGTCATGTGACTAAATGTCTAAATAATAATTCATATAAGATTTGAAGCCGAAATAAAAACCTCCAATACGCAGATTTAGCTCTTACATAATGCATCTTTAATACTAGAGAATTTACAGACAAAATATGAACAAAAACGTGGGCGCGGCAGGGTCGTAACTAGCTCAGAGCAACCAGGGGGGGGGGGCGAGAAGTGTTCTCAGGGGTGCTGTAAATTTGACGGACAAGGTATATCAGTTTTTTTCACAGGGGGGGGGGGGGCTAAAATTTTTTCAGGTGGGACTTTGCCCCCGCCCCCCTAGTTACGGGCCTGGGGCGTGGCACCAACCTGGGTGTTGGGCATCCACCAAAATCAATAGTTGCCGTCCTTAGGGTATAAGAAGTAAATATGCCAAGTTCAGAGACGATCCATTCAGCATGGTACCCTGTAGGCGATACACACAAATTGTGGGCGCGTCTCTTTCATTGGGGATCGGGCATGCACAGATGAGCTTCGTATATACGTTATCGGCAAATAGGGGGTTGATAGCTCAAAATCGTTTGGGAAACACTGTTTTTGCAGGGGCGACTTTGCCCCCGCCCCCCCCTCCTAGCTACAGGCCTGGATCGTGGCACCACCCCTGGGTGTTGGGCATCCACCAAAATCAAATGTTGCCGTCCTTAGGGTATAAGAAGTAAATATGTCAAGTTGAGAGACGATCCATTCAGCATGGTACCCTGTAGGCGATACACACAAATTGTGGGCGCGTCTCTGTCATTGGGGATCGGGCATGCACAGATGAGCTTCGTATATACGTTATCGGAAAATAGGGGGTTGGTAGCTCAAAATCGTTTGGGAAACACTGTTATACTAGTTACTATCGTTTCCCGAAAGACAAATAACAGTTAATCAATTATGAAAACATGTATCCCATTCAAATATTTTACACAGTCTTTTACAGTTCTGTATTTTGAGTTATTTACGGACAAACTCCATTACCAATACATTATCAATACGCTAAAACGGTGTGTTTAAAAAAAAAACATGTAACCGGAAGTAAAAATTCTGGTGAAATGTCACAGAAGACATTAGAATGCCACGGATTTTGTTGTTCTTAGTTATATATTACAATTCAGAAGATCAGCCAAGTAAATTAAAGCTTTCCACATCTATCGAAAATGTAAAAAAAAGGGTCTAGCCATCAACGGCTATTTAGCTTTAGCAACATTCAAACGAAAAACATATACCAGAAGTCAGAGGGATCTGCAGTCGATACCATTCAAGTCAAGAATGAATAAATCATCAACTCGACGAATATAAAACCACTTAGAAGATCAATTTAACAAGTGAGATACTGAATTAGTGGTCTGCTTCCTCATTGCATAAAATGAAGCTACCTCCCCTGACTATTAAAACACTATTCCGGTTCGAAACCGACACATACACATGATGGATTGCTTACCCCAGTTGAAGGTAAATGCATTATTTTAAAAAGCATTATAGATACCACTAATAACATGTTTACATAACAACCTATGTTTAATAAACAACAATGGCCATAGCTATAGCAATGGTTAAAGAAAGAAAACTTTCACACATCTATGAAACAGTTTGGAACAAGCCTATGTCAATTACTTCCTGTTCTTTTCGCTACTTTTTATCATACCAACCTGATTTTTGACATCTTCGTTATATTGTTGTGAGGGGGACAGTGTGTGGGCAGTTTGAGTGGGCACATTTGATTCACGAAGGGTGGAACGAGTGATACTTGTTTTCGGCAAATAGTTCATGCAGACATGTTGTTACTTTTGGCTTAGATAGACGATTATATATAGAAACTTTCGTTTTGCTGAATTAAAAAAAAAAGAATCCCACATTTGGCTTGTTTAAGCGATAGAGTTTGTGTGAAGTACTGGGGTCGTGAGGGGACCGATGTTATACGACCCAACCCCCACCCCTTGACACATCCACACACAAACCATCCTGAAACTCTGTCAACTCTATAGAGGCTACAATTGTTAACAGAGTTTTTTTTCCTAATTTAGCGGAAAGCATTGTGGTCATTAGAGGACACGTGTCAAAACCGATGTGTATATGTGCCTTGGTACACAGCTGAAGTTTTCGAAAGAATGCAGCACTGTTGGATAATTCTTCGTTAGAATTTATCTGGTATTTTTGGTTACTATGCTACTGGAAAATGCTTGTGAAAGTAAAGACAAAAGATGTCGCGGTGCGGACATTGGCGTAGCCACAGGAATGGCGCTAAAACGATGAGTTAAGTCTGATGTGTCTGTTCTTCTTCGGGACCCTATTAGTTTCACAATGCAAACACATTTTGTTGTTTAATGCTCGTAACGTTTGAAAAAAAATTAAGATTGGCTAACTTTATCAACCTGTTTCACAGAGTATTACAAAAGTCTTCTAATATATCTGTAAAAGATGACTGCCTTCAACACATGACGTCATATCACGCGGCGCCAATCATTGGCTCAATGGCGCGAGCATTATTTCGAGCAGAATGGTGCCTCTTACTCATTTTAATACCCATTTACACTAAAATAGGAAATGATTTTTACCCACAAAAACTTCAAACGTCTTTATTTATTTTTCTAATACATAAAAAAAAAATCTTTTAGAATTTAATTTATCGGAGGGAAAAAAGATAATATTTGTGGCTCATTAAGTCGCGTCGTTGTCATCCTTATCAGTGATTGTCGCGGAATAGCGAATATTTACTGAATACTCCCTCCTTATTGTGAAAAAGTAACATAATACTTCAATTATATAAAAGAAATGTACAACAAATAGATATTTCTAATGTTTACACTTTTTATATGATTTAACTCATTGATATTAAAGTAATTGGAGAATTCTGTCAGTTTTGAATAATAATAAGGTAGTATGTGGTTGTATTTTGTAGTATTGGGTTAGAATTGGGAGATATCTGGCTAGTTTTTGAGAGACGCTTGAGCTACCGGGTACTGATACTATAAATAGACTTTTACAGTTTATTGTACAATTGCTGATTCCAAAAATTAACTCATTATTGGGGGTATAATAATTCAACAAGTGTCATAGTTTCTCACGATAATGGGGTAGTTTGTGGTAGTATTTAGTTAGTATTGGGTAAATCGTCCTACCTCCACCCTTTATGCCATTAATTATAACTAATTAAATAATGAAACAAACTCGGCGAAATGTTACGACACAATTTTCGCATAACTGCAAGTATTAACGGTTAGGTTAATCCAGCGTTGTTTTTCAATGATTTGGCCGAAATTATACGTTCATTCATTGTTATGCTGTATTACGCATGCGTGAATCATAAGCCTATTAACAAACCCAACAAATTCCTACATTTGGTGACGAATGTAGTGCTAGCTATTTATAGCCTAATTCTCCGATATATTTTTCTTCCTTTTTCAGACGTTTCGTTTTATGAGAAAGTTTTGAATTTTGAATATCTTGTTAGTTTTGGTGGGAAAAGAAAACATTTGTGCGGAAGTATAACATTGGCAAAAAATGCCTCAAGACGGCTTAGATTGAACCGGAAGTAAAGATTTGACTTTATTTTTCCTGATTTCCAAAGTGAACTTTATATATGCTTCGGAGGATATGATTGGCTCGTGAAGGAATTAGCTAAACGAATATTAGGGAAAAAATTACGGCCTGTGACATGGGCTTGAAATAACATTGGAGTCAATAAGGGTGCAATAATGGCGTACTTCTGGCAACAATAAAAGGTTTGGACGTTTGGTTTTAGACTTCAAATGAAAATATCTGCCTTACAACTACTTAGAGGCTCCAACTGAAAAGAGATGCTTTGTGTCAATGTCAGGTAAGATTATATACTTAATAGTAGTTGGGTGTGGAGGAAATTGAATAAATAACAAGTATAAATCGTTAATATCTTTAGTATGGCTGTCGAGACGTTCGTCATTACAGGAGTGAGACATCACGAAATTATTTATTCTAAGCGGTGCATTATAGTAATTCTAACAAACACACTTCAGTAAATTCTTATTTACACTATGCATGTTCTTTCAAGTGTGTAAATAAGGCGCGTATCAAATTTCTTACTACATAATATACTGTGAAATGAGATGGGGTTTAACGTTCTACTCCCACTCATGTTCCTGAAGCAACTACCGCGATAAGATGTATGAAGTTAAATCGAGATCAAGCTTTTATTTATAGGTAGCTACAATATTGTCGCGCTAAACTGTACAATCAGAGGACCTTGATCCATGAAATATCGAAAGGAGTCGATATCTCTTGGAGATAAAACCTGTACTTAAAGTTTCGTCAAAATCGGATAAAAATTGTGACCTGTAGACTGTCCACACAGTAACTTTGTCAATTGTGTAAGATCCCTTAAATACAGATTAAACAGCCAGTTGTTACAAACCATCTATACTTATTTCATTTCCACTCATTTTGATTATTGTGACTTCATCTGGGACAACTGCACCGACCAACTAGCTAACAAATTAAATTAGAAATGAAATGAAATGGGGTTTAAAATTAAATTAGAGCACCTGCAACTGGGAGCCCTTGTGTGGTGCCGCAAGGGGTACCAACCATAGACTGTTTTATTAAGCAAAAATAGAACTGCATCAGACAAAAACTCAAATTCATTTATACAATTATTAACGGCCTTTCTCCATCTTATCTTCATGATTTTATTTTGACAAAAAGCGCACATTATAGAGAGAGAGAGAAATGGGGTTTAACGTCCACTCGACACAAACTAGGTCATTTCGGGACTAACATGGTTTAATTTTATTTCAATAATTCGCTTGCGCATAGGGGTCTTTAGCAGTGAGAGGAAACCGGGGGACCCGGAGAAAACCCACGAGGTTGGACAGGCGATCCTACTCCTTGTCACGTACAACCGGGGATTCGAAACCACGCCAGACTTTATGATACAGCGCGCGCACGCTAACCATTCAGCCATCCAACCCCCCGCACATTATAATCTCCGTAAAACCAATCTACCTGAATATCAGTGCAAAACAAATATTTTCAATAATTCTTTCATAAATAGGTAACTATGATGTCAGAGACAAGCTAATCTGTATAAGTAATCTGAATCTTGGGATTGATTCTAATCACTTCAACCCCCACCCCCACCTCCCCAAACTAGACGGTTTTGTGTAGGGTTTTGCTATGTAGAATAGATTTGCTTCCATAATGAGCAATGAGGTCAGTAGCATATTTTCTATATTTTCAGATTTTGGGAGTCAATCCAGTTGAATAGAATTGAGGATGTGAGGTTATTTCTTCAACAGATGCCAAACACTGCAGTGGCCAAAAACAAATTCCGTAAAGAGGGCTGCAAACAGGCTCTACAACTGCGAAATTTGGTCCTCACACAATTGTTATACACCAACGAATTGATTTACAACAGAACAGAACGTCTGGACACACGTAATAATATAGAACTGTTATCCAGTGCCATTGAATCAGATTTTGTGGAGGGGTTCAAATTTCTACTGAATTGTGGATTATCTTTCGAATGTGGATTTTGGTCTGCGTTGTTTGAAGCTGTTGTCACAGAGAAAATACAAATATTAAAATATTTAATATCATTTCCAGTTCTATGCGTCAATTCGAAATTTCATGAAACTATTCTTACAGTGGCTTGTAAGAAAGGTAACTTGGAAATAGTTTCAATTTTGTTGAAGCATCAACAAGTCAAGGATGTAATAAATTGCGTCTCACTTCGCTCGGGTCTTTCAGCTTTGCATTTATGTATAGATTGGTTCAAATGTGAGACCACGTGTCTTTTGTTTGTAATGGCGTTAGTTGAAGCAGGGGCTGATGTAAATATTGTATCCAGTGCACTCATACCCGCTTTGTGTAGTGCGGCAAGTAGGGGATTTATGTCGGTATTGGCATATTTAATGGATCATGGGGCTGATGTTTCGGTCGTAGATCTGAATCTAGATACAGTTCTTCACCAAATTGTCACCAAACCAAACGCCATTTTGTTTGTACAGAAATTAATCAAATCTGGACTAGAAATAAATTTACAAAATAAATTCGGCGAAACTCCATTACATTTAGCTACCAAATATAAAAATGAGTGTATTGTGGATATGCTATTGAAAACACACGGCTGCGGTGTGGATTTATCCGATAAGATGGGAATCACCCCACTGATGTTGGCCGTAGAACAAAATGAGATCGGCTTTATCAAACTTCTATCCCAGCATGGCGCTGATGTCAACAAGCAAGATATTTTCGGGGAATCCTCATTACACCGATTAATACAAAATGGCAATAAAAGTGTTGTTGATGTTTTATTGAGTTCCCGTGCGTGTGATATAAATTTATCAGATAAGTGGGGAATCACGCCATTTATGTTCGCTATAGAACAAAACGAGACCCAAATTGCCAAACTTCTGCACCAACATGGCGCTAATATCAATAAACAAAATATCTGTGGGAGGTCACCACTACACTTAGCAATACGATATGGCAATAAAAGTGTTGTTGATGTTTTATTGAAAGCTCATGGTTGTGTTGTGAATTTATCAGATGGGTTGGGAATTACACCATTTATGTTGGCTGTAGAACAAAATGAGACCCAAATCGCCAAACTCCTATTCCAACATGGCGTTGATGTCAATAAGCAAGATATTCTCGGGAAATCCCCGCTACACCGAGCAATACAAAATGGCAATAAAATTATTGTTGATGATTTATTGAAAGCTCATGGCTGTGATGTGAATTTATCAGATGGCGAGGGAATTACACCAATTATGTTGGCTGTAGAACAAAATAAGACCCAAATCGCCAAACTCCTATTCCAACATGGCGTTGATGTCAATAAGCAAGATACTTTCGGGAAATCCCCGCTACACCGAGCAATACAAAATGGCAATAAAATTATTGTTGATGATTTATTGAAAGCTCATGGCTGTGATGTGAATTTATCAGATGGCGAGGGAATTACACCAGTTATGTTGGCTGTAGAACAAAATGAGACCCAAATCGCCAAACTCCTATTCCAACATGGCGTTGATGTCAATAAGCAAGATACTTTCGGGAAATCCCCGCTACACCGAGCAATACAAAATGGCAATAAAATTATTGTTGATGATTTATTGAAAGCTTATGGCTGTGATGTAAATTTATCAGATGGCAAGGGGATCACGCCATTGATTTTAGCTGTAGAACAAAATGAGACCCAAATCGCCAAATGTCTACATCAACATGGCGCTAATATCAATAAGCAAGATATCAACGGGAGATCCCCGCTACACCGAGCAATACAAAATGGCAATAAAAGTATTGTTAGTGTTTTGTTAGAGATACATGGCTGCGACGTGAATTTATTTGATAACCAAAACATATCCCCGTTAATGTCGGCTGTCAAAAACAAAAACCTAGAACTCATTAAATGTCTTTGTCAACATGAAGCTGACATCAATAAACAAGATAGTCTCGGTAGATCTGCTATTTATTACGCTTTTCCCAATCATAGATTTTGCTTTTCCTTCTATGATACAGGGAACGAAATCGAAATAATGAAGTTATTGGAAAGCTTTGGTGCGGAATTTAGAACACAAAACCGTGGCAACGAATTAGTCAAAAACATATTGAGAGCTTCAGGATTTGGATATTTTCAGCATTTAGTTGATTCCAGTAAGATTGACTTCGATGATATTGATGAAAATGGTGATAACATTTTACATGTGTTGGCCAGGGTGCGAGATTTACCTACTACTTCTTTAGACGTCTTTCTGAATGGTGAAGGCGTTGATATAAACCTTAAAAACTCTACTGGTAACACACCATTAATGGTTGCAGCTGTTTTGAACAACGTTCCTTACATGAAGATTTTGGTGGATCACGGCTGTAAGTTAGATATAAATAATTGTTATGGGCATACTGTTTTACATCTGTGTGTTTTAGGACTTGTAAACCTGGTTTTTCATGACTTTGAAGAATCTGAACTGAATCTCGAATGTCTGGACGTTGTATTATGTAAAGCTATAGATGTTAATGTACACGATCTTGCTGGGATGACAGCCTTAATGATCGCTGCTCAACTTGGAGAATATAACTTTGTGAAAAAGCTCCTCACAGCTGGTGGAGATATTAAGATATTAGATAAAACTGGAAAGCCCATATCTGGTATTGACTTCTATTCCGTACCAGATCTTAAGTTGTCTAAGTCCATTATGCGAAGTTGTGGAGTGGACACAACAGATAGAATGGGACTGTCTATGATGGATTTGGCCGGGGAATTTATTGAACGCAATCAGTTTCCGAATGCCCTTGTTCTGATTTCCTACCTAGTGGCTGCGAACTATCACTTGAAGAATACACACGACAGACATTATTTCTACGAGGCCAAGGAATCCACTAGAATTATTGATCTTTGGAAACTGTTATATGAAAGTGGGGCTGCCAGGGTTGACATTGTTTCTAAATTAAATTTCATACCAGTTGAGGACGAAGACCAACCATTGTCAATAGAATCAGAATTTCATTCATTTTGTAATAACTTATCATTAAGATCAATGTGTAGGAGAATTATAAGGCAACGTTTGGGGTCAAACATAAAGGAAAGGGTTACACTGCTGAAGCTACCAATGATGGTGCAGAATTTTCTTCTATTAAAATGTTCCGTAGCAGACAAATATTTCAGCCTAGAAACAGATGATGACGACGAGGATGGTGATGATAATGATGATGATGGCGGCGGTGGTGATGATTTAGAATACAACTGGGAAAGCTTTAGTCTGAGCGATTTCTGTGAAGAGGACTATTATGATATTGACCAGTAGTCCATGTGACAGGTCAATTTTCATTACCAATTTGATGAATAGATTTAACTATGATTTTAGGTCTAAAGTGTCCACAATTGATTGATCGAATTCCGGATCAGTTTACCAAAATCTTGTTCAGACCCATATAAGCCAAATTTTCTATTTGGTCAACTAAAGTAATTTACAAGATATCAGAATCATTGATCATAAAAAAATAATCTCTAATATGAGTGTCCCAAATTCAAGATGGCAAAAATTCAAAATGGCGACCAAATTTTCTAATATATTTATGATATATTCAGTTGTTAAGAATTTTAAGTTCTCCTATTCGTTCAGAAATGGTAATGTGGTCAGTTTTTACATCGAAGACTCTATGCCCGGCAACAATTGTCGCATAATCTAGATAGGGTATCCACAAGTCTGGAATAAATTTTCAGAAAGCTGAACTCAACTGTTCTAGCATGCTATTTGCTTATCAAAATACCAAAAGTCTTTCAAAATCGGATTTGCGACTCTAGGCAAAAATCGATATTCAATCCAAGATGGTTGACGATGGTTGATAGAGCATCATCCTCCTCCTCATTATCCCCTCCATCTGTATTAATATCGGGTTTGGTGCTATTAACACAACTACCGGTGCAGGAGAATCCATATCTTCGACACCCACACCTCATACTGGCACAGTATGTGGTGCAGTTACAGTGTACTATCACTCGTCACATCAGTCAGTTATATAGAGGTATGACTCGTGTTTTCCTTTGGCGTTCGTCACTACCGATTCAGGAAACCTGTATTACTCAGCTATCGTAGCAATGATCTCTGTGTTAAAATTATATTTGGAATGTGTTTAACCAGCTCTATCACACATGTGATAATGACTGGCACCAATATTGTCCTTTAAGGGCTGTAGAAAATATGATTTTTATATAATTACATTTCATTTTACGATATCTAATGGATTAAACCTGTCTAATACATATTTGTTAATCTGATTAGATATTTGAGCAAAATAATTTGAAGTACCTGTTACTTGATACAGTCGTTTGTTATTCTTTATCACTGGAGTGGAACGAATTAGTAAATATGTATTCTATTTAGTTTTTTATACACACACAGAGTAGTGTAAACACCAGGGGCCTGTTTCACGAAACTTTATTAAGATAAAATCCAAATTTTACTAATATGATGGGATGATATTAGATTGATTTTAGTGCTTAGCTAATCAAACTTGAAGTATCTAATAAAATTTGGATTTTATCTTGAGTTAAGATTTCGAGAAACAGGGCCCAGGTGATGTTGACCCTTTTATATAATACCATCCTTTTTATTGATACCCTATATCTGAAAAACATCAGGTGATGTTCAGGTGATGTATAAAATACCATCCTGGTTATAATGGTATTTTTTTCAATACATCTACACCATATCTGAAATATATATGTTTACTTTATACATGGTCTGTTGCGTTTATAAAACGAAGACAAAAACGTAACTGTTTAACGTTATAACATCCTGGTAAGCGAAATTACAAAAGGGGAGGTGTGGTAACCCTTGCATAATTTTACTTCGAATATGTCGACATCGAGGAAGTGAAAACAGAGGTCCTAGTAACAGTAGCTTACTAGCGGGAATCAACAATCATGTGGGACGGCAACGTTTCAAAATATTAATCTTTATTCCAAAATCTTCACTTCGTACGACTTCTGTTCTGTAATTTATATGATATCTGTAATTGATTTTCCTCTTAATATCTCTCAATGCACAACAGATCTGTCCGTCACTTGAGCGACGAACGGGGTGTATAATAGGGTTAGATCTAAATATTAAGGCCACCTGTTTTCATCTCGTAACCTTGACGAGGGTAGCATATCAAAGAATGTGCTGGGTCAATCATTGGGGAAACCACACGAAACGGGTACATCTCATTGAAAATAAACCGAGCTCTGGCGCACACATTTTCATCTGCATTAAAATATCTGGAAAAGGTAGAAAAATCAAATTTACCCCAATTAGAAGAAGAGTTTTTGCGTCACAAAGTCTCGACCAATCATATTGATTTATCTACTTAACCTTAGCTCTTGTATAATGCTCCATGGATGTGATATTTTGACTATTAGATATGGTTCTAATGCAGGCATTCCAAAATGAGTTTCAGTATTTCCATCCAATCAGGAATAACAAATGTATTGGTTTGAAATTTTGCGGAGTTAAAATTAAACACCACAGAGGCATTATTATTAAAGTCTCTAGATATTTATCAAATCAATACCATTCAAATCAACCAATAAATAACCAAGTTATTGATTTTTAACCTAAAGACTTTTCACGGAGTAAATTGTTTTATGAGGGTAAACAATAAAGTGGGGGACCCTCGGTGCGAATGTTCTTAAAGTGTGAATCCATTTGAATTCATTGGCTTTCCTTACGGCATCGTTTTTGCCGTTATCTGGGTCAGTCTTAAAAAGCTCTATAATTTTTTAAAATTTTAACATTTCTACTCGTATGTCTATTTAAGTTGAAGTGTAGTGCGACCGGTTTTGGCCTGCTGTGTCTAATATCTGCATAGTGTTCCTTTATTCGTTTTGAAAAGGCACGTTTGC
This sequence comes from Patella vulgata, assembly GCF_932274485.2. NCBI lineage: Eukaryota > Metazoa > Mollusca > Gastropoda > Patellidae > Patella > Patella vulgata. The sequence continues at coordinate 59,106,348 of NC_065884.2, read as the reverse complement.
TTTCTGCAATCTGTTTCACAGAGAATTGCGAGAAGTAATATCTCTGTCAAAGATTACTGCCGTCACAGCACGCGGGTTGCATTGTTTACATAAGACGTTACTGCTTCGGGCGGAATGCTGCCTTTTAGTCATTTTAATACCCATTTACACTAAATAGGAAATAATTTTTACCTCCAAATACGTCAAACGCCTTTATTTATTTTTCCATTACATACAAAAAATGTTTTAGAATTTAATTTGTCGCAGGAAAAAAGTTAATATATCTGGCTCATTAAGTCGCATCGATGTCATCCTTATCAGTGATTGTAGCGGCCTAGCGAAAATTTACTGCTGATCAGTGTGTGCTTTCTGCTACGTATTGTTTTTTGCAGAGGGAGCATGTTAATAGGTAGACTATATTTCTACTTAAAATATTATAGCACGTGCGGCAGGAATATTTCTTACCAGTTTTACCACTAAATAAGTAGTTATTTTGGTCTAATTTGTAGCAGATATCACAATCCTTCTTGATACATTTTTCGAATAGATTTTGAACAGTGACTCCGCTGGTTTGCGGGTCCCGTGGTGGATAGATGAGTATTGGTTGCATCAGCGTATCCTTCAAATTAGGATTCCTCCTAAATGCCGTAAATTTCTTAGCCGAATATCTTTGCACACTTTTCGGAATAATCGACTCCGGTGCCAAAGATCGACACCGGTTCATCTGTGACGTCACATGTGCTCCGGTGCCCACCGACACTATATATAGAGGGCCACCTCGGTGGAAGCGGACGTAAAAAACAACTAACTAACAACAACAACATCCTCATTAGGCCCGAAGAGTTCGAATAAGAACGAAACTGGTAGCTGAGAGAAATCTGGGAAGGCTGTTCGCCTATTTACAGATTTTTTACATGTTTTATGAGGGTTACGTTGTTATAAGATTTACTGACTTGCTTCTACTTCCACACCTGTATATAGCTGGGTGAAGGATACTAAATTGAGAACATTACAACCGGTCGGGGCCAACTTGCTCCGGAGTTTTTCATGAGGCTCATCAGATATGGATAGAGTGACATTAGAATGTACAATATTTTGTACGACGAAAGGGTTAAACTGAATATTTCTTTGTTTTGAAGAGGGTATTTTCGTGTTTTGCAGATAGAATTTGGGGTTTTTTTTAATGTTCAAAAACAGCTTGCGCCTGTCTGTTCAGGGCCAACCCATGGACAGACACTACAGATGGAGCAATTACTATAGTCTTTGACCTGATAGAGATTCGGTTTCAGCCGAGTTATTTGCCCCTGAATTTGATAACCTCGCTCATGAACATGAAAGTAATAGACTTTAGACGCTATAGTTATCCCCAACCTATTATATTTTGTGAAAAGGGTTTTCAAAGTCACAGCCGCCGGTGAGTCTAACCGAGAGAAACCTTGATAAAGGGATTGAATAACGACTAAAGGGAGGTAACCAGCGAATAGGATTAAAGTTGTGAAAATCCACGTCGACGTTTTGAGCGTCATCAAATTTTGACATTTCCGGTGTAATTTGACAACATGGCAGATTACAGAACAAGAAATGGTAAATATTTGATTTATTTCATTATACTGGAATTACTATATTCCATGACCATAATTATCTAAATTCCAGATAATCGTGTACAAATGTTTCTTTACCTCTACTTCTCAATGAATCAGCTTTTCAGTACCGTAGGTGTAGTACGTTTATATAGTTTGACAGTTTAACCACGTCCACATATGAAATATGAATTACCCGGACTCCTGACTGAAAGTTTCAATTTCAGATTTTTAAGTTATATTTTTAAAATGTATTAAAATAAAGCCCTTAAATAGATGGTATCTATAAACAGTCCTACCTTGTTAAAGAATAATCCGGTACTATTTCAGTAACGTACCTCTACCAGTTCCCATGATCGTAGAGACTTGAAATTTTCAGGGGGTATTCATGGAGCCTAGCCATGACCTCACATCAAATTTCAGCTGAATCTGTCAATAACTTTTTATTTTACCGTATTTAGCTTATAACGAGAGAAAGTTTATCCGATTTTGACGCCATTTTGTTTGTTGGCTATTTAGACAAGACAGGGTTAGGGTTAGGGCTAGCCCTGTCTACATCTTGAGACTATGACGAAATCTACAGGTCCTAGCCCTTACCCTAACCCTTATCCTAACCCACAATCCACATATGACGTTATGCGAGTCTAAATAGTCAACAAACAAAATGGCGTCAAAATCGGATAAACCTATCTCTTATAGAAGCCAAACTACGGTAAAATAAAAAGTTATTAATTTGGTGTGAGGTCATGGCTAGTCCCCGTGAACACCCTCTGAAAATTTTAAGTCTCTACGATCACAGGAACTGGTAGAGGTACGTTACTGAAATAGTACCAATAATCCTATTAATCCAATAATTAACTATTGCCAGTTCAATTGAGAAATTGGCAAAAATATCATTTTCAACTTCAAATTCAAACCTTTGAAGATAGCTATTTCATGGTGGGGAGTAGGAAAACAAGGGAGGTAATTGTGTTATTATTTCCAGTGTGAAGATTTTTAAGTGTGAGAAAGATAACCTATGATCGTATAATAGTGAGTTGACAACCTATTCAAAAGACATAGAAATAATTACGTCCCCTTCTGCTAAACTACTTGACTGACACCATTGAAATCTAAATACAGGGTAATGCACAAATTTACGTAATTCGGTCATATTAGACTAACAAAATTTTAGGTAAGACTGGGGGGAAAAAATTGAAATCTTTGAAAAGATGAGAATCTTAAGACATTTATTGCTTTGCTTAGCCTAAGTTTTCAAAATTCCCAATTTTGTTTCACCTGCTTACCTAAATTTTTATCTGATGTAAAAAATAAATGTTGGACTATAGCATCCTGGAATGTGGTCTCTTATGTTCTCCGTCCATCTCTTGCTTGGCAACCACTTGTTGTTATTCATATTCATTCAAGAGGAAATTTTATAAAAATAGCTGAATTTTTGCTATGTGCTGCAAACAACTATTTTATCTTTGGTAAGAGCCGTCTAAATGTGGGAAAATTTACACTAACTATTGGTAAACAGCATACTAGTACGAAGGCAAACAATCTTATTTGCATAATGACCGGAATTGTCAGCAACCAATATGTAGAACCGTATAGTGTGTACAGTAGGTAGCGTGCAGCACTATAGCAGACGATATATCAACCTCGCATATACTGTCCAGTTGGCCATTGAATGTAAATAGGATAAACCATTTATATCTGTTGTGTTCATTGCCCTGAAATTAATACTAACATCTGTTTGCCTTTGGTTGTGAAATGCATGGAAACAGAGCATCAGAGTAAATAATAGTTGATTAGAGACGTGAACTGTGATTCCGTGAACGAACTTAAGACAATGTATCAGAAAATTATAACCAAGGATTAACCCTTTAAAATAAAGAAATAATAATAATAATAGTCTCATAAATACCAGAATGAAAGAAGTTGTCAGTTCCATTTTAAGCAAAATACCCTGTTGGTATGAGGGTATTTTCACTCAAAAACATGTAATAGCCTATAAGTTTCTGTGGATAAAAAGAAGTAGGTTGTAGCATAGCTGCCCTGAAATGAAATGGGTTTTATAACATCTTACTTTTCTGCATTGGCTTGGCTAAAGATTTATTTTTCTTCTGTAGGGAAAACAGAAGAGATGCTTGATTATGAAAACCAGCAGAAAGTGGAAGGGCTTTCATCAAAAATATCCAGATTAAAAGAGGTAAATAGAATCATTTCCTCGTGTGAATAATTTTGTTGGTACATATATGGATAATTGAAATATTGACAACAGTCTAGTTAATCACCAACATGAGCATTATTTTGTCAGTAGTGCTCAAAGTATTGCACAAATTGACAAACAAGGAAAGTTATGATATAGACATGCATATTCTGCACATCATTTCCAAAATTTAAATGATTTCATGAAAAAATTAATTATAACTGAAATTTCAACAAAAATGGTTATATTAGTAGGACTGATTTTCTCATGTGAATAATTTTGTTGGAATGGAAGTAAATTTGGCTGGTATGCTCGGCAAATCATTTTCTTGTGTGAATAATTTGATTGGTGTGGCAGCAAATTGCTTACATCATAACCAGTTGTCGGCAAATCATTTTCTCCTGTTAATAATTTGATTACTGTCTGATTCATCGTAAATTTTAAACGGATTTCTTCGATTATGAACAAACTACTTAACTTTGGTTATTATAAACTTACCTGTGTGTTTGTAATGAACTCCCGTTCGATAAAATCCATTGCACAACTAATTATCACAACGATGAGAACAATTTCTCTCTTGAAAAATTTGAAAATTTACTTGTAATTTCGACCGAGTCGATGTCAACAATGTCTTCGTGACGTAATGGTCGAATCCAATATACCTGTTGCGGGTGTTGGTTAACATTGAAAGATAGTTTGACAGCGCGATCATTTTGATCGTATATGGGTTTGGGCGACGAAAAATATCAATTGAAGGCAATTACATAGGAGATTTATATGGAAACCATTGATCGCCAGTCTATCAAATTTTCTTCACAATTAAAATATCACTGATTGCACGGATACTCGTAAAAATAAAGTCATGAATAAACTATAAATATCCTATCTTCTTTATGTTATAAATAATTTAACAAGGATCATGAAGCTTACCTCCGAATTCTTTGAGTGTATTTTTAATTTTATACGCATTCTTTCGATCGAATAATAACCACTTCAGTAACATCTTTAAGCGTGTTGCGGCAGCCCTCAGCGTGTCTATTGCCGTATTGGGTGCCCGGGTGGGTATATAATGCTACTAAGCCCGTATGACCCCGTAAGAAGCGGAACATTAATTCTCGATTCGACAGTTTTGACCGAAGTGTGATAAAGCCCGTAAAACGAATGTATAGTTGTGTTTGTGCGGCATGCGTGTTCAAAAGTAAATAATCCCATCCGAGTCGCTAATCAAATAATTAGAACAAAATATTTCAAAAAGTAAAGCTATAAAATTTGCAGAGATTTTACTAGAATGTAAAAGACGGTAACTAAATACAGGAATGCGGGTAGTTATGTGTGCGAACGCTCAAACTCAATGCCAATTGTCGTAGGTATCCAGACCATTCGGACCAAAGACTACTCGGACTAAGACCAGTCGGACCAAAACAAGACCAGTCGGACCAATTAAATTATATTATAAGGCTAGACAATATGCTATTTATTTATTATTAAATCACAATACAAAGAAGCAAATAATTCTTATACGGAATTCTTATATTTAGAGTTGTTTGGTTCAATTTTGTGTGCGGAAAATAAATCAACGATTAGTTTTAAAATTAATTAATAATGGTGCCAAAAGAAAATATCAATCTAATTTTTCTTTACTCTTGCAATGAGACTCGGTATGTCCAGACTTTTGACAGTTTCTACATATACGGGTATACTGTTCTTGTCTGATAGCCTAATTTTACTTTTTCCACATTCGCGGTATCCCCAGTGGTTTCATTCCGTTCTACCCCACTAACCCCTGGGTTACTATATATGGGGGGGGGGGGGTGGAGACACGTTTTCAAGTTATCCGCCCTTGATGCGTTAATATAAACAGCACATAATAATACGAAGACCGGACGTTTATATGCCCCTTTTTAAACGTGACTACAAGTGTGGTTCTCGATATTTTGCGATTTGGAATACAATTATCAATTTATTCAAACAACACGTTATTATTAGTTCGAGTAGTCATATTAAAACACACACAATTATCAATTTATTCAAATAACACTTTATTATTGGTTCGAGTAGTCATATTAAAATAAACACAATTATCAATTTATTAAAATAACACTTTATTATTGGTTCGAGTAATTATATTAAAACAAACGCAATTATCAATTTATTAAAACAACATTTTATTATTGGTCAGAGTCGTCTTTCTGTTGGGTCCGAATAGTCTTTTTGTATGGTCCGAGTAGTCTATTTGTTTGGGCTGAGTGGTCTATCAGTTGGTCCGACTGGTCTTGAACCGAGTGGTCTTTGGTCCGAGTGGTCATGGATTCTTGTCGTAATTGTACTTGAATTTCCTATGCTGTCACCCCTAATACGAAATGATATCTTCCACAGAGTGACATAACCATCTTCCATATTGGTATTTTTCTCTGGGAAAAGTTTGTGATATTTCAATTTTTCAAGAGAGAACTTGTTTTCATCGTTGTGATAATTAGTTGTGCAATGGATTTTATCGAACGGGAGTTCATTACAAACACACAGGTAAGTTTATAATAACCAACGTTAAGTAGTTTGTTCATAATCGAAGAAATCCGTTTAAAATTTACGATGAATCAGACAGTAGCATAGGAGTTGGTTGCTCATACATGTGCGGTAACCAGTTATTGGTAAATTATTTGATTGGGATGGCAGTAGATTGTTCATACATGTATGATAACCAGTTATATTGGTAAATCATTTGGTTGGTAGGGCAGTTGATTGCTCATACATGTATGATAACCAATTATTGGTAAATTATTTGATTGGTAGGGCAGCAGGTTGTTCATACATGTACGTAACCAGTTATTGGTAAATCATTATCTACAAAAATATTCCAGTAGAGCAAAATATGTTAAACCTAACCTAACCATGTCTGTATCTTATAATTGAATATATTTCTGTTTGATAGTTTCATTTAACTGATGTTGTCGAAATATGTCATGTGGGCATGTGTACAGATGGTCTGAACCTATTTGTAGATCCCAAAGATCATTAAATCTGTGCTTCCCAATCCTTTTCTACTCTGAAGACTCCATATTTTAAATATGCATGTACAGTGTATGTTCAGTGTTATCAATTTCTGAAGGAAACAGTGTAATTTGATATTTTGCATTTGGGAAGCTTAGTCCAAAACATTTTTCTGTGATGATTTATTTGAGATTGATCATTTTTCCTCACCAATAGTCAAGTTAAATTTGAAATCTTTTTTTCTTCCAGATAGCTGTTGATTTGGATCATGAGTCACGAGATTCTAACTCATTTCTGGACAGCATGGTAAGCTATTTATTATACCATATTCATAGTGTATTATTGTCAAGAGTTTAAAGTATTTTAATCCAAACCCAAGTCAGATTTGAGATACTAACAAGATCAACATGTAACTCAAGCAGCTAAAGATAAACATAGTTTATGTTCAAGAGACAATTTCGAATAATTACTTTCAGAGTTACTAATGAATGTGCTAGAGGGTAAAGTAAACATCCTAACTCCGAATTTATACAAAGTGTTTAAGTCCCTGAGACGAAAAAGTCTATTAATTATCATTGATTTCTGACAATTACTTTAAGAGTTATGGACCTTGATCATTTTTAAATATCTTGAGGAAGCTTTGGAAACAAAGTCTTCATCCTGTCGACGACTTATTATTTACACACACTGTTATTATGTTCATGAGACAAGGAATCTTCCTGAATTTTAGCGATCACTTTCAGGGGTATTTCCCTTGGTTACTTTGAAACTTTTTGTGCATGCTGTCTGTCTTCTGCAGCCTTACGTCTGCTTCCACTAGGAGTAATATCGCAGACAAGTGTCTCCAAGGAAACTTACAGGAAAAGCCAGTCATGAATGAGAGGCTCGTGGAATGTAGGGTGAAAAATGAAGAGCAAGCAGGAATCTTCTATCAATTCCATTGTAGCTGCAAAAGTTATCTGACAACATTTGATTATGCTAACACTAAGAAGAAGAAGCCTGTCAAAATTTTAATTATTTCTGATAATATTATCTTGTGCATTATTGCCCTTGATAATGAAGCCTGGACAGAAGGCAAATGTCATAGACTTTATCGGACACAAATTAACACTCAATGTATTTATAATAATAATACACATTGTGTGAACATTTGTGTCTAATAATGTCTGTGACAGGTGCCTTATGTCCAAGCTTGTATGCATGGATGTACATTGTTGGATGATTGGTACTTGACAAAGTCTGCGACAGGTGCCATTTTTCCAGACTTGTTGATACTTTTTAATTTCCTTTTTAGTAAGCTATAAAAGAAGAAAACAATGTGGTACAGTAGTATATTTTATTGTCTTTCTCTTTCAGACTGATAATTTTGGCAGTGCCACTGGTCTGTTGTCTGGAAGTATGAGTCGAATGTCACACATGGTGAATTCTGGAAAAGGAAACCGAAAGTTGATGTGTTATATTATATTAGGACTGGTTGTCATGTTCTTTCTTACATACTACCTTGTTACTAGAGTTACGTCTGGATGATCAAATAAGGTGGTGATTTGGGATTATGACAATATGATACTAAACTTTGTATGAAATGGATCATGATTATTTCAGCTGGAATGACTGGATACATTGGAATCTGTAAGAAGACTGTTAGTCTTGGACCTTCAAGTTGTTTCTATGGACCAATAGATATAAAATTGAATGATGTCATTTTCTTGGTTACAACTGCACTTCCTCTCCTGGTATCCAGATCTGCCGCCACTTTTGTATCATAAATCATGTTTTTAATTAAGTTATTTCTATATTTTGTTAATGTATATATATCTCCAGTGATAGCAAAATTAGGCATAAGTTGCAAGTCTTTTACAATATGAACAAAAATGTTAAAATATACTAAAAATATCTTTTTAATGATATAACACAAAAGGTAAAAGTCAACTGACACTTGGAAAAACCAGGTCTTCAAGCAACCCTTATCTCTTATATTAAGATTCTTTATATGTTATTAGCCAATTTCAATACTTTTTTTTGTTCATATTTTGTAACCAATGATTTTCGACTTCCAACTAATTTTGTCGTCACAGTCAAAAAATGTTTGGAGAATTTATGGAAATGATCTTTTCCATATGGGAAAGAGCTATTTGGTATAATTGATGAAAGATATTGTGTTGTATATATATGTATGGATATGTGTGTTATGAATTGAAAGATATATTTCTTTGTTGGATCAGATCCTAATTACACAACCACCAACCTCGTGGGTTTTCTCTGGGTCCTCCAGTCTCCTCCGGGCCCGTATCTAGACACCATTAAGCGGGGGGGGCATTACCTTTTGGTAGGGGGGGGGGGGCGAACATTTTGAGGAAATTTTCGGAAAGGTCATTCTAACAGACTGTTGTAATCATCATGCTATGTAGTTACCTAGGCGTCTAATAAGCATTTTAAAATAAGTATTCAAACAAAAAAAAAATAGTGATTTTTTAAATTTATTTAAAACTATTTTAGATTAGTACAAAAAAAATGGTTTATAAAGTAATGAGATACCGTGGGATTAATATGCGCATAGTCGCCTGAATTATACCTCCTCCTGCTTAGGGAAGCGTAGTTTTTTTAGGTTAATATAAGGAACTGTGTATACTTTAATGATTGTTAGCAATTTCTGAGCGGGGGGGGGGGGGGGGCATCCCCGCACCCCCCTGTAGATACGGGCTCGGTCTCCTCCCACTGCTAAAGACCCTTACACGCAAGCAAATTATTGAAATAAAAATGGACCATGTGTTAGTTTCGAAATGACCTAGGTTGTATCGAGTGGATGTTAAACCCCATTTCTCTCTCTCTCTCTCAGTTGGAAAAAATGAACAGGTAAAAAATATATATTTGATTCTAAAACCACTTCCAGGATACCAAAACCCCTATCCGACGAACCTAGAATATTCAAAACTTTACATGATAATTCGAGCCAAGCTCATTTTATGTAATACAGATATTAACGCATGTGTCTTTATGAATGACTGATTCTAACATGGATCCAGTGAGTGAGCTAGCTAGAATTGGTGTATTAACCATGTGATCTGTGACAACAGCTCCACTCATATACAATTGCCAGAAGGGGGTTTGGTGGCTGAATAGGTTAACATGTGTGCTTTAGATCATAAGGTCTGTCATTGAGTAAAGTGGTATGTTTTCAATTCCCGCTTGTAAGTGACAAGGAGTATGGTCGTCTATCCAACATCATGGGTTTTCTCTGGGTGTTCTGGCACAAGCAAATTATTGAAATAAAATTAAACCATATGTTAGTCCCAAAGTTTTTGTCAAGTGGACTTAAACCCCACCTCTCTCTCCATGTAATCTGGAACAATACATTGTTGTACAAACTCATATACAAATGGCCAGTGGTTAATAGAATGTGTAATAGAATTATAATTTTATTTTTCCTGGTCATTAGAAGTATACTTTCAAATATAAATAAGTTTAAAAGGTCAAGCATATGACCTAATTATGTTTAAATAGATGACCTAATTAAGCTCAAGGGAATATTACTTTAATAAAGGGATGCAGAATTGTGGTTGTATAATACAGTGCTTGGGTTATTAACAGACTGCTTTATACGTGGGTTTTTAATGTACATGCACTTATTTAATTTAATAAAGGGTGTTATTTAATACATGTAAATGAATTTGGGATTGGTTGAGTTTTAATCACAAACACAATAACCGGCAACCCATTTTCAGTGCAGTCAGGGAGCCGTTCTGGCTCAGAGACTAGAACACTGTCTGCTAATAAGCAGGAGATCTTGGTAAACATTTTTGTACATGTAAAAGAACCCATGACAGTTGGGATTCGAAATAGAAAGAGCCTGTAGTGCTGCTATCCAAGCAAAATTTCCCTCATAACACACTGTATGGGATATGTCCGTCTACATTAGCCAGTACAGACCAGTAGGACGTTAAATTTACCGAAACCTGATAATAAAATTATGTACAGTATCATCATGGGGGATGGTGGCTATGGGAACTCAAGAGGCATGATCACTCCAACTGAGATTGCCCCATAAATATATATCAAAATTTTCTCTAAACAATGTCTCAACATCACCGACAATAAATCTGGTACAGTGGTTTCTTTATCCAAATGCAGTACACTGGAGGGGGATCACGTGGCTAAGTGGGTAAGATGTTGGCTCGCTAGCCTGGAGTTCGGGTGTTTTCGATCCCTGCATTGGCCGAGAAAGTTCATCCAGATTTTCCGGCGTGGTTTCCCCCTTGTCAGTGATGCAGGACGGAGTGAGTGACAAGGACAGCTGTCTAGTCGTTCGGAATGTACGAAAAACTGAGGTCAAGTGTACACATTGGCGTGCACGTAAAAGATCCCTTGGCAGTTGGAATTCGATATAAGAGTAGGCCGTAGCGCCGCTGCCCGGGCAAAATTTCACGCATAGCACACTGTATGGCATATGCCCGTCTTCATTAGCCCAGGTTAGGAGCAGAACAGTAGGACGTTAAACCCCATTTCATTTCATTTCATTTTTCAGTTTACTGGATAATTTTTTATGTCTATTTTTATTCTTTTGTTTTACAGCATTATACCGCTTACTGCTTCCTTCTAATGCAGAGGGGAGCCACCAAAGGGCTCCTGAAGTTGACAGAGAAAGTTCCCGGAGGCCTGGCAAGGAACAGGGTTTAGTTATTTCAATGGCACGAAATTCCTAGGTCACAAGCTTTAGTAACCCTTGCCAGGTGAACTGCCCCTGATCAGGCAAAATTTCCCTCATAGCACATGGCCCATAATCATTATCACAGTTGATGCAGAATAGTAGCTTTTCTGTTGGGCCTCCAGTTTATTCCCATGTTTAAAGACCCCTAAGCACAAGTAAAATATTGAAATAAAATTATACTTTTGTCGCTAATGACCTAGTTAAAACCTATTTCTGTCTCGCTCACTCAATGGGGATACTCGATTGAATGGCATAAGACATCACATGGTGGAACTTTTATGAGAATGGAAAATTGACTTGTAGAAAATGGTCTGTTTCTCTGCAAATGTACAAGTTAGAAACCATTTTGTGGTATCTGTATGATCGTATGGGTTTATTCTATTTGTTGATTGGAATCAAATATCATAATTTCAAAAACATTACAAATCAAACTCTTTGAATAAAATATCTGTTTTGAAGTCTAAAAATACATTTTTTGCCCAAATGACGCAATTTAATGTTAGTGATAATGTTAAATTGGATTGACTTAGTTAAAAGTGGCATTCGGCATCAAATGGTAAAAGAAAATTGAAAATTGAATAATAATTGATTTTTATACAGGCAAAATAACGCGAAATGTGACTCATGCAAATTTGCCTATTTCTCGACAACTGCTGCTATTACAAATTAATCTTGACATACATTCTCTTTGTTAGGGTTATTGCTACGAGGTTATGAAAGTTACGAAGAAATATTTTGAAATATGAAGACGTTGAATAGGTTGTAAATAGCTTAATTTTACACCTTTTTTCACCTTTAAATCGAAATAGCCCGGAAACGAAATCGAAATTGAAAAAACTGAGCCCGATGTTTTGTGCGCCTTTAAAGGGCGCATCCTTTTCAGATTTGAAAAAAAGTAATATTTGCTTTCAAAAAGTGGTACCAAATTATCAAAATTGTAGTTTTTAGTAAAATTACGTCACTTCAGGTGCCGACAGGAAACTTTAACAGTAACAAAAAAAATGACATTTCATAAAACGAAGCATATGAACTTTGTTTTATACAAATAGAACAATAAATAATTAATCTAGGGCCGAAAAACTGAATTAGCCAATGGCGATTAATCCAAATTACTGAGACATAAATTGTTCACATTTTTGCTCAAGTCAGATGATCATTAAATCCTGTGTAAAATACCATCAAAACATAACCATAAATAAAAAATATTTTTTGTAAAATTTTAAATTTTCAAAATTTCGCGCCTAATATCAACTCAGTTAAGTTTCTGGGATACGATGAATAACTGATTGGATATTACTCCCTAAAAAGATTGAATGCATGCACTGACACATATCGATATTCAAAAATGGTAGGATTATGAATCATTCATTGTGTTATTATATTTCGATCCAAGTCAATGGGGGAACACAATTTTGATCCAAGCTTTTCCTCCCTCATTTGCAAACAGTGATTTGACACTGATTTATCTGACAAAAACCTTGGCCTTTTTTGTTCGGGTTCTGGGTCCACGCCGGAACTTTGATATTCTAATACTTGGAAATGATTTGAAATGACAAAAACACTTTATAAATGTTTAATAGATTTATTGAGTGGTATAAATGAAAAGTACGTTAGGAACAGAGTATTAACCATTATTTAGGAATTATTTATAAACACTACTAACAGTACAATTGGATATCCAATTATCCATGTACAATGAAAATAAGGACAGCATTAATAAATGTTTACGCTAAAAAATGCTTTAGAAAAGACATTTCAGAATGTGATATTTTCTCGTTTTAAAAACAGCAAATTCAGCAAATATCAAAGTATTTTAAAATGAAAACAAAAACACAAAGACGTATGTAATGAACAAATGAACAGATATAGTCACGGTTTCAAAGATAAAATGCAAAATTTAAATAACATGTCTACATGAAGTAAAATATAGAATCAGTCACTGATACAGAAAGGTATACATTTATATCAGTTTTTGAAATTTAATTTGCATATAATGTACATGTAAAGTAGATGACTTAAAATATATCTCCAGGAAATGATAATAAGACATTAAGTTTCGACAGAATTGTAAAAATGAATATTTTAAGCTAAAAACATCACACCTAGCACTATAATGATACAGAGAAAAATAAATTTTTACAGTACTTTAAAAAAATTATGATATATGTAAAACACAAAATCATAAATAATGCACAGATGAATAAAACATTTAAAGAATCAAATAACAGTGTATTTGATAGAATAGCCTAACTTTAAAATATAAATTTTAACTATGAACAACTTTAGCATGGACATTTCAAATTCTACACGGAACAAATATGTAATGAACAAATGTAATAGCTATTTAATCACGGTTAAAGAGAGAGATATTACAAGTCAAATGCAAAATGTAAATTATGGTATCAGTCAGGGATATATAATGGCTTACAATCTTATAGTTTGAAATTTAGGTTGCATATAGAATAAATGTAATATTTTCTGCTGGAAATGATATTAAATTATGATCGAGTTCTATATTTAGTACATAATTACAGCAATGAATGAATATTAAAATGGAATATACATATTTTGGAACATGGAAGATCACAGTCAAATGCGTATTACTGAGCGTGTCGTATTAAATATTTGACCGTGATTTTCCATATATCAGAGGTGCGCTTAAATATTCAGTTGTCCATTATGCCATTAATTTGTTGTTTGGGGCGGATAGATGATGACTCAATGAATGATTAAGCGACGAAGATTGTAGGACCCGGTCCGTTGGGGAAAATAAAAAGAATAAATATTCTTTAATAAATTGTGAACCGGGTCCTGGCTTTATTAAAATTGGTCCTACACGAAAATCGAAACAATAGGACAAACAAAAATCCAACAATATAAAATGAAAATTTGACTAATATTTACATATATGTATACATGTAACAGCTCGATAATATCCTACAGTTCTGAAAAGACAATAAGCATAAATGGTTAAAATAAATGCATTAGAAATCCCCGTGATAAATTATTTTGTACCGTGTGATTCAATTTGAACTGAGCTGTATAATAAATATATATTCCAAAAATAACAAAATGAAGACCAACCTGTGATTCAGTTTGAATATATTCCAAAAATAACAAAATGAAAACTAACCTGCCAATTTATTGCCGACCATTTTTAGTGTTATTACCGTTTCATTTTGTATAATCTCTTCTATCTTCATCACAAGCTCTTCCTCCGAATCATGCGCGATACAAGTTCTAAGAATGGAAACGGGACAGTTAACATCGAAAATTTCGTCTTGGTGTTCTTCCCTGGCTATTGTAAATGTGTACTCCAAATCGCCCCTTTCATAGCCATGGATTACGAAATCTGTTGTGACGGTCTGTGCTGTTGTTTCCTGAAATACATAAACAATTATAACAATCTTCACCCCTAACGTTAATCATGTTGCAGCATCTACGAAATAAAAAAGGGGGGGGGGGCGTGTTATATGAACGAAATACGGACGCATGTGTTCCGTTAACTACACATTTTTAACTACTAAAAGACGGTATCATTTGACATAAAAAGGTGAACAACCATAAACTATTTATCGAATGGCCGTGTTTTTGCATTAATTAGCAAAATTTCAAAGTTTTCTTCCTTCAATTTGCTAAAGGAAATATATCATTTTAGTTCAAAAATTGATTCATAACACAACACAGGGTATATATGGATATACATTGTAACTACTTCTCTATTATTTAATAATGACATTTCGTAACACATACAGGTCAAGTTTTCAAGTTAATGATAAATATCCGTTTCGTTCGTTCGTTTCTAGAGTTTTACGTCCACTTCCACCTAGGGTGATATCGTAGACAAGATAAATATCCACCTAGTCAGCCTATTTATACATATTTTGGCTTATACCAACTTAATTAATGATCACAAGAAACCATTTAATTTAGAAGGAGCTATAATAACAATAAATAATACAAACAATAATAATAACTGACCCTTAGTAGGATAATAACAGATAATCAGTGCTAAAGTATGGAAGCCTATAACTACCATTCATAATTTCTACTTTTCGCCTCTTCAGAACACGAAAGTCGACAAGTATTATCGCGGTGTGTTATTTCTTAATTTCCTATTTTCGAGTTGATTTTGGCTTGTATACCGTCTTGTCGCCTCACATTTTGTCGTAACTTCTACTTTTCGACTTTCGTGTTCTGAAGAGGCGAAAAGTAGAAATTATGAATGGTAGTTATAGGCTTCCATACTAAAGACCAAAGACCAAAATATGTATAAATAGGCTGGCTAGATAGATGGATATTTTATTGTCTACGATATCACCCTAGGTGGAAGTGGACGTAAAGTATTATCGCGGTGTGTTATTTCTTAATTTCCTATTTTCGAGTTGATTTTGGCTTGTATACCGTTTTGTCGCCTCACATTTTGTCGTAACTTCTACTTTTCGACTTTACGACTTTCGTGTTCTGAAGAGGCGAAAAGTAGAAATTATGAATGGTAGTTATAGGCTTCCATACTAAAGACCAAAGACCAAAATATGTATAAATAGGCTGGCTAGATAGATGGATATTTTATTGTCTACGATATCACCCTAGGTGGAAGTGGACGTAAAACTCTAGAAACGAACGAAAAGATGGATATTTATCATTAACTTGAAAACGTAACCTACGAAACGTCGTTATTAAATAATATAAAGTAGTTATATATGTTACAGTCAATGTCTACAATCAGGCAATGTGTACAATGCCTTTGTAACCCTAACCCTAACCCCCATCCCAATGCTAGCCCTAAACCTAACGCTAACCCTAACCCGGCAATGTACACATTTCAGGCATTGTACATATTAACAGAACACAGTTTTTATGGGATACAATCACTAGTTTATTCTAAAAGCACGACGTTTCGACAAGTATCCTCTTATCGTTATCAAGCACAAATGACAATTTAGTAAACTTGTGGACAATATATATGAAATTAATAAGAAACCATCTGCATGGATTAAGAATAACAGTAATAGAAATAATCAAGGTGTAAAGGATATTTAACAATAACAACAAACATAACAAGGTAATTAGCTACTAATAAGCACTGATACTGCATGATTAGAGGCTCAGACTTCCACCAACCAAGCCAGCGAAGAAAGAATTAAACACCGAAACCTCAAAAAGTTTGAACAACTAAAGAAAGATAATGTAACAACCAAGAAAACAGATACAACTATGCTAAAGACTGACTTCCTTACTAAAACAGTTGTCAACCTCAGCAGCAAAGATCTAACCAATGACCAAATCAGTTTACTTTCTAAGGGCCTGAAGTTTGCCCCATCCTGGACACCAAGAAATCATGATGTTTTTATCGCCAACATTGAGAAAGGTCTATGCCAACTAGCACCAGGGGGAAAAGTTGATTTCCTTCGCCACCAGATAGCCAACCTAATTATTAAATCCACCACAAAGAAGAACTCCCACAACATTACCAAAGGTGAGACCAAAGCTATACAAGAACTAAAAAACGACAAGTCTATAACGATAATACCAGCCGACAAAGGTAAATCAACTGTGGTCATGAACACCGACGAATACAATTCAACCGTCAACCAACTGCTCAATGATGCCACAACCTACAGAAAAATCAGGAAAAATCCAACAACAACATTAGAAAAACAACTAAATGATAAGCTTAAAGAATTATGTGACTCCCAACAACTAACCAAAGATCTTTCTTACCAGTTAAAACCAAACCACCCACGTCCTCCTTACGCCCGAGCCACCATCAAGACCCACAAAAACCCGATCAAGGCCAGGTTATTAGTCTGTTCAAGAGATTCAGTTTTTTACAACGTTGCTAAACACATGTCTAAGCTACTTGCTCCATTAGGAACTTCATCTACATCCTTCATCAAAGACTCTGGTGGTTTTTGCAACACTATTAGAGACCTAAACCGCCCTGGGAAGATTGTGTCGTACGATGTGGTTGATCTTTTTACCAACGTTCCCCGTCAAGAAGCTATTGAAGTCCTCCGCACTCGATTAAATGAATTAGAAGCACCCCTAGAAACTAAGTTGTCAACCGATAGTATCCTTGAGTTAGTTACTATGTGCCTTGATTCGACATTCTTCACCTGGGGTGACGACATATACAAGCAAGTCAACGGTTTGCCCATGGGTAGTCCCCTATCACCCTTAATCTCTGAAATCTTCATGACTGAATTTGAAAACTGTGCCCTAAGAACCTCTCCCATCACTCCAATCATTTGGCTTCGCAAGGTCGATGATACGTTTGTGGTGCTTGATGAAAATGATGAACCTATGTCCCTGCTTGAACACCTGAACAAACAGCATCCTAGAATTAAATTCACTATCGAAACAGAAAAAGAAAATACCCTACCATTCTTAGATGTACAAGTTATAAAAGTCAATAATCAAATGAAAACTAAAATATACCGCAAACCGACCCACACAGACCAATATATCAATTACAACTCCAGTCATCCCCATTATATCAAAAGAGCCCTTATTTCCACCCTAGCACGCAGAGCAATCAACATTTGTGAACCCGAATTCCTGCAGGAAGAATTGGACCATTTACGCCACGTGTTTTGTAACCTGAATAATTATCCCCCGTTACTAGTGAAAAAGCAGATCAATGAAACTATCAAAACCACCAGTAAAGATTATCAAAACCCTGAAAAATCACCCATCAGAATAACCTTGCCCTTTTATGGTAATTTAACATACAGAGTGAGCAACCTACTAAAGAAATCAAACATTGACACCACATTTTCGGTCCCGACCACCCTGAAACAGATATTGAAAGCCAACGGCAAGTTGCAACCAATTCTCCCCACCCAACCCAAAGGAGTCGTCTATCAAGTGGTTTGTTCCTGCAAGGCTACATATATCGGGGAAACGAAACAACCCATTGACAAAAGGATAACGGAACATAAGTCCAAAGCCGCTACTAATAACTCAGCCATAGCGGAACATCTCCAGAATCACCCACAACACAGAGTTAAATGGAATGAGGTCCAGATACTAACCGCCAACCAACAGAACAAGAAAACCAGGAAGATCCTAGAAGCTATAAATATCAGAAGACATTCACCTGAACTCAATAGGGACTTAGGGCTCTACATCCCCAGGGCATATGATGATGTAATTAAGATGCACAACATAATTTAACTATGAAGCCATCTTTGGTTGTACTAAAATCCCCGCCCCCACCCCATCTCATTAATAAATTTTCGATATTATAGATTCTCCCAACATGTCCCTTATATTTTTAGAGGATTTTTGTTCTTGTTTTCTTAGTACAAATTGTGTATTGTTATAGTTGTACTTATATAATGCAATCTTATTTAACTTCATGCACATGGCCTCACTACCTGTGCTTTATCAACTTCCCACTATCCATACATGCTACCCTTTTGAAGGGCTTCATAACTGTTAATAACCCTCTAATCATGCAGTATCAGTGCTTATTAGTAGCTAATTACCTTGTTATGTTTGTTGTTATTGTTAAATATCCTTTACACCTTGATTATTTCTATTACTGTTATTCTTAATCCATGCAGATGGTTTCTTATTAATTTCATATATATTGTCCACAAGTTTACTAAATTGTCATTTGTGCTTGATAACGATAAGAGGATACTTGTCGAAACGTCGTGCTTTTAGAATAAACTAGTGATTGTATCCCATAAAAACTGTGTTCTGTTAATTTGTTCCCTGATCGCTAAATGCCACTTAAAGAATATGTTCAACGTCAATATGGGGATGTGGCAACTAAGTGTGTTCGCCAGATTAGTAAACTTGAAGATAAATATATAAGAGTGTGTAATAACTTAACCTTTCTCATGAGATGTAGAGACAGTGAAATTGTGCCACATGGATTAAAACTTAAGGGTCCAGTTAACTCCAATGCTGCAAATAAGATCTTACTTCAAGCTAGTAAATCCCTAGTACGTGAACGCATTCAACATCACCGGAATACTAAGCACCGACTTCTGCAAGATATTGGAGCTTCACATCTGAAACTTAATCATCTAGTTACTACAGAGGATTTTAATTCCATCCGCAAGGCTCAGACTTCCACCAACCAAGCCAGCGAAGAAAGAATTAAACACCGACACCTCAAAAAGTTTGAACAACTAAAGAAAGATAATGTAACAACCAAGAAAACAGATACAACTATGCTAAAGACTGACTTCCTTACTAAAACAGTTGTCAACCTCAGCAGCAAAGATCTAACCAATGACCAAATCAGTTTACTTTCTAAGGGCCTGAAGTTTGCCCCATCCTGGACACCAAGAAATCATGATGTTTTTATCGCCAACATTGAGAAAGGTCTATGCCAACTAGCACCAGGGGGAAAAGTTGATTTCCTTCGCCACCAGATAGCCAACCTAATTATTAAATCCACCACAAAGAAGAACTCCCACAACATTACCAAAGGTGAGACCAAAGCTATACAAGAACTAAAAAACGACAAGTCTATAACGATAATACCAGCCGACAAAGGTAAATCAACTGTGGTCATGAACACCGACGAATACAATTCAACCGTCAACCAACTGCTCAATGATGCCACAACCTACAGAAAAATCAGGAAAAATCCAACAACAACATTAGAAAAACAACTAAATGATAAGCTTAAAGAATTATGTGACTCCCAACAACTAACCAAAGATCTTTCTTACCAGTTAAAACCAAACCACCCACGTCCTCCTTACGCCCGAGCCACCATCAAGACCCACAAAAACCCGATCAAGGCCAGGTTATTAGTCTGTTCAAGAGATTCAGTTTTTTACAACGTTGCTAAACACATGTCTAAGCTACTTGCTCCATTAGGAACTTCATCTACATCCTTCATCAAAGACTCTGGTGGTTTTTGCAACACTATTAGAGACCTAAACCGCCCTGGGAAGATTGTGTCGTACGATGTGGTTGATCTTTTTACCAACGTTCCCCGTCAAGAAGCTATTGAAGTCCTCCGCACTCGATTAAATGAATTAGAAGCACCCCTAGAAACTAAGTTGTCAACCGATAGTATCCTTGAGTTAGTTACTATGTGCCTTGATTCGACATTCTTCACCTGGGGTGACGACATATACAAGCAAGTCAACGGTTTGCCCATGGGTAGTCCCCTATCACCCTTAATCTCTGAAATCTTCATGACTGAATTTGAAAACTGTGCCCTAAGAACCTCTCCCATCACTCCAATCATTTGGCTTCGCAAGGTCGATGATACGTTTGTGGTGCTTGATGAAAATGATGAACCTATGTCCCTGCTTGAACACCTGAACAAACAGCATCCTAGAATTAAATTCACTATCGAAACAGAAAAAGAAAATACCCTACCATTCTTAGATGTACAAGTTATAAAAGTCAATAATCAAATGAAAACTAAAATATACCGCAAACCGACCCACACAGACCAATATATCAATTACAACTCCAGTCATCCCCATTATATCAAAAGAGCCCTTATTTCCACCCTAGCACGCAGAGCAATCAACATTTGTGAACCCGAATTCCTGCAGGAAGAATTGGACCATTTACGCCACGTGTTTTGTAACCTGAATA
Source organism: Patella vulgata (assembly GCF_932274485.2). Lineage (NCBI taxonomy): Eukaryota > Metazoa > Mollusca > Gastropoda > Patellidae > Patella > Patella vulgata. Next base: position 59,085,320 of record NC_065884.2, on the reverse strand, counting down.
ATTATCCCCCGTTACTAGTGAAAAAGCAGATCAATGAAACTATCAAAACCACCAGTAAAGATTATCAAAACCCTGAAAAATCACCCATCAGAATAACCTTGCCCTTTTATGGTAATTTAACATACAGAGTGAGCAACCTACTAAAGAAATCAAACATTGACACCACATTTTCGGTCCCGACCACCCTGAAACAGATATTGAAAGCCAACGGCAAGTTGCAACCAATTCTCCCCACCCAACCCAAAGGAGTCGTCTATCAAGTGGTTTGTTCCTGCAAGGCTACATATATCGGGGAAACGAAACGACCCATTGACAAAAGGATAACGGAACATAAGTCCAAAGCCGCTACTAATAACTCAGCCATAGCGGAACATCTCCAGAATCACCCACAACACAGAGTTAAATGGAATGAGGTCCAGATACTAACCGCCAACCAACAGAACAAGAAAACCAGGAAGATCCTAGAAGCTATAAATATCAGAAGACATTCACCTGAACTCAATAGGGACTTAGGGCTCTACATCCCCAGGGCATATGATGATGTAATTAAGATGCACAACATAATTTAACTATGAAGCCATCTTTGGTTGTACTAAAATCCCCGCCCCCACCCCATCTCATTAATAAATTTTCGATATTATAGATTCTCCCAACATGTCCCTTATATTTTTAGAGGATTTTTGTTCTTGTTTTCTTAGTACAAATTGTGTATTGTTATAGTTGTACTTATATAATGCAATCTTATTTAACTTCATGCACATGGCCTCACTACCTGTGCTTTATCAACTTCCCACTATCCATACATGCTACCCTTTTGAAGGGCTTCATAACTGTTAATAACCCTCTAAGCATGCAGTATCAGTGCTTATTAGTAGCTAATTACCTTGTTATGTTTGTTGTTATTGTTAAATATCCTTTACACCTTGATTATTTCTATTACTGTTATTCTTAATCCATGCAGATGGTTTCTTATTAATTTCATATATATTGTCCACAAGTTTACTAAATTGTCATTTGTGCTTGATAACGATAAGAGGATACTTGTCGAAACGTCGTGCTTTTAGAATAAACTAGTGATTGTATCCCATAAAAACTGTGTTCTGTTAATTTGTTCCCTGATCGCTAAATGCCACTTAAAGAATATTGTACATATTGCCTGATTGTAGACATTGACTGTCACATATATACCTTGTGTTGTGTTTTGTTATGAATAGTTAACCGTGTTTCTAGATGTCATTTAAGAATTCAAAAATTGAGTTAAAATCAGGTGCTTAGGTTCACTTACTTTTAGTAACGTGTCCGAAGTGTATTTTCTCGGGGCCGGTTCCGGATAGACGAGGCATTTGGCTGTCTTTATTAGCGTTTCAGATGGCATGGATCTTAGTACAGTGTTTCGAAGTCTAGTTTTCGGTCCTAGAATGAGAAATGGAATGAAATGAAATGGGGTTTAACGTCCTACTGTTCTGCTCCTAACCTGGGCTAATGTAGACGGGCATACGCCATACAGTGTGCTATGAGGGAAATTTTGCCCGGGCAGCGGCGCTATGCATGGCCTACACTTATATCGAATTCCAACTGCCAAGGGATCTGTTACGTGCACGCCAATGTGTACACGGGACCTCGGGTTTCCGTCCCATCCGAACGACTAGACAGCTGTCCTTGTCAGGCCCTCCGCCCTGCATCACTGACAAGGGGAAACCACGCCGGAAAATCAGGATGAACTTCCTCGGCCAATGCAGGGATCGAACACCCGACCTCCAGGCTAGCGAGCCAGCGTCTTACCCACATAGCCACGTGACCCCCCCCCCCCCTTATAGAATGAGAAAATTCACATAATTAAAATCATGTTGATATAAACATTTATGATTCATAAAAAAGCATATATTGCCTTGATATTCGTAAACAATTACGTATTTTAAAACTTTTAAGAGCCTCCATATTGCCATTTTCATGGCATGGAAAAGTAACAAGAATCGAAACGAAATCTTATACGATGGATATCAGATACACATATTGTTATTAATTGTATATTTGCATATTTGATTAGGAATTAATACTGTTTTCCTTACACACGGGTCAGGTATAGAATATAAGGAATGTCGATAGCACAGTTTTAAATTAGAAACATTTTCTGAATTTTAGATGTTCGAAAAAGCAAGACAAACACCCCCAAACCCCCGACTATGCTCAAGAAGTGGGTTATCGATCAATTCAGTGTCTTGTTCGGAAATGAAAAATATTGTAGTCTGTAAATTTATTTTTCAGATATGATCTTGAAAATGATCTTGAAAATGAAAATGATCTTGTAAATGAAAATGATCTTGAAAATGAAAATGATCTTGAAAATGATCTTGAAAATGAAAATGATCTTGAAAATGAAAATGAAAATGATCTTGAAAATGAAAATGATCTTGATCTTGAAAATGATCTTGATCTTGAAAATGATCTTGATCTTGAAAATGATCTTGAAAATGAAAATGATCTTGAAAATGATCTTAAAAATGAATGAAATTGGATTGGGTATAAAAGAATTATTTAACGGTGCCACATTTCTCTTAGTCTACCATCCCCAATTTCTCCTATCTCATAATATTTACCCACCTACACGTATGTATGGAACACCGTTCTTAGATCTTTTGACAGTGTAATTACCAGTGACCATGTAACTCTTCCCTATTTCAATTTTATGACATGTGAAGATTTTTATTGCCGATCCCTCGTCACATGCCCCAACTACGAAGTTTTGTTTTCCATCAATTTCTTCTTCTTTAAATTCAGCTACTAGGAATTTGAAGGGCTTAACATAGGCCTTCGATACGACAGTCGTGGAAGAGGCAATCAGTTGCAATATTGTTAGGAAAGCCATTGCAAAGGATTGTAGAGTTTTGATGATGATGAGTTAGTTGTATTTTACGTCCGCTTCCACCGAAGTGATATCGCAGACAATCACGTGTTATATATTTTTTTAGTCGTCGAATGTGCTATTGTTGCTGATTATACTGTGGATATTAATATCAAAACTTATGTCGCGAGGTGTTGACGTAGAGGGATGGTAGCTGCATTCTTGTATTTCAATATTACTTTCGTTTATCTTTAATGGAGGGGGTCTTGGTTTAGAAAATTCAAAGTCTGATTTTTCTGATGTTGATCTGGCTCCATCCTCTCTTCTTCTTTTTGGAGCTTTTGGTTCGACTGGTGGAGACTGGGTTACTGGTGGTTTAGTTTCTGGAACTGGTGGCTTGCTGTTTTGTACTGTCTTTACTGTGGTTGGTGGGACTGTTGGGACTATTGGAGCTGTCTTCTTTTTCTTGTCTTTTTCAGGGGCCCGGAGAGGGCATTCTCTTCGTGAATGGCCAAACTTCTCGCATCTGAAGCATGGAGAAGGTTGGCCTGGTGTTACTACTCGTACTTTGGCATCTCCGTAATGTGCTTTTAATACTATTACTTGGGGTATATCTTTGAATTTCTTGTTCTGGATCTCTATTTCCACTTCTCTTATTCTTTCCCGGGAGTTGTTGGTCTTGGAAGGTTCTCACATGTCCGATGTCACCCATAATTTCTAGGAAGTAATCATCGGAGTATGATACAGGGAAGTCGTAGACTGTAAGGGTGACTACTTTGGTAAAACGTTTGTGGAACTGATATGTTATCCCCATGTGCGTGTGTTTCCCTTTATCGAGGAGTTTACTTTTTACTTCTTTCGTTCTTACATGGATGTGCCACTCGTCTTCTTTTAGGTAGATTGTTAATATGTCTTCCCACTTGCCGAGTAGGTCGATCAGGCACTTCAAGATTCCCCTGTCGGTTAATCTCTCCGTGGGGCTGACCGCCACGTGGTATGATATGCGGCTTGTCTCTTCTTCTGGCACTGGGTAGGTTTTTACTATCGGGTCCATGGTGAATGGGTAACTGGAAGACTGGAAAAACTGGAAGACTGGATAACTGGAACACTGGATAACTGGGATACTGGATCACTGGAGCTCAGGTGTTAACAGGGCGAACGCTAATTAACGAGTGAGTGAGTGAGTAGAGTTTTGATTGAAACAGCAACTTTATATGCAAGCTGATCACCAAGGCTATTGGTTGTTTTTTTATGGGCTGGCCACAAGATAATTCGTGACAATAAATAACTAGAACAAAAGGCTTAATATTTGTCCTCTGAGGTGTTAGAAGAAATAAAGACCATGTTAGATTGGGTTATCATTGGTTAATTGGCTGCTTGGTGAATTCAGAGTGCCAGTGTTTTATAATTTGTCTGGTATGTTTTCCTTTGTTTTGGTATCCCAGGACCTTTCTTTTTTTTTAATTTGTGTTTTTAACAATTTTCAAGTGTAAATAATTTAATTAAATCAACCTGTTCATAATATCATATGTATTGTATTGGACGTTAAATCTTTAATAAACAACAACATTACTTTGTTTCATTCTTTAATTAATATTTAACAACAGAATCTGACGCCAACAAATCTACAGCATTTAATCTTTAACAACAATCTATTTTATGACAATACGTTAACTTATCGAGTCAATCTGTAGTGCATTCAATAATAATAACATAATTTATTGAGTCTTCTCTTTCAATTATGTGACAATAAACAAACGGATGTAGTTAAACCACCATTGCCTCATTTCATCCGTTAACAGTTTTAATACTTTTGAACAATTATTTTCATAAATATTAACATATTTTATATTAATATATAACGTTATTTTACTTATTTTTGGATAAAAGTCCAAACACGACAGAATAAATATATCTTGGTTTAAACAATATTCATTCATAAAATATAAAATAACAATTTAAATGGCATGATACAAAAACAAGCCAAGAGCTTATATAAGTTTGCTTCATATTGGTTTAAACAGTATTTATTTACTATATATTACATACAATATACAATACATAATAATTTATTTGGATTGGGAAACAAGCTATAAAGCTTATATACTAATGTCCAAAAGAAAGTATACACTGTACAGTTTGTGCTGCATCAACCAAAGTCGTTTTTCCATGGTATACGGTATTTGGGTAGAATGTCAATTTGTTTCACATTTTTATTTTGCTTAGAAATGTTGAGTTTGGACGCAAGAGACAAACTCAGTAATGCTTTATCAAATGTTTTAATCTAAACAAAACTTAGTCATACTTTTATTGTGTATTTTGGACATCAGTGTATTAATCCGTCTCTAAAATAATAAAACAAAATAAAATAAAATTGGCATGTCTAATTTGCATTAAAATTATAATATATTACGTAAAAATAAGTATAATATCGTGTCATTACTGTCAACATGGCATCATTATGTTCCTCCCCTGTGTCCTCATCCGCGGGGCGGGGGTAGTTTAGGGGTTTTTAATCGATTAAATCACTACTTTATCTGTTTGAATCGTTTTGTAGCACTAATATACGAATGAACAATTTCAAAACAGGCCTGGTTCTCACAATCGTTTACGTTCGGGTTCCGTCAAGAATTGCTGAAATATTGTGGAAATGGTAGGGGAGTTTATCGATGGTACGGATTCCTTCTTCCTTGTACAGTGGGCAAAAAAAGAAAAAGTGTTCTGTATTTTCCATGTGGTAGCCACACTTACATGAAGGATTTTCGGAGACATGCATTAGAAATTTATGATAATTTAGTGCGCTTTTAAAATGTCTATGTTTTGTATGGACGACATTTACTGAGCGATTGCCAAAGTAGAAGTATAACGGGGTTTGTTTATCGTGTTTGGAAAGATGCGGTTTAAATGTTTTAAGTGAAGAGGAATCTTTAACATTGTCAGGTAGTAGTTCATTCCAATCGTGCTCCGTTAGAGGGACAAAGGAAAATTTATAGGTTTCTGTATTTCAATGAATCGAAATAAAATGTCTACATGAAGTAAAATATAGTATCAGTCACTGATACAGAAAGGTATACATTTATATCAGTTTTTGAAATTTAATTTGCATATAATGTACATGTTAAGTAGATGACTTAAAATATATCTTCGGCAAATGATAATAAGACATTAAGTTTCGAATTATCGGCTAATTCTGCATCCATTTTATAATCTTTGTGCAATTCTTTTAGAGAAACCTGTGTGTCAGTTCAAGGGTAATATGGCCCCGGTGAAACCCGTCATCACTGCATCGCAGTTCTAGTTACAATTTTTTTCACATATTTTGCGCTGATAGTAGGAGCATTCATCTTGATTTATTAGATTTGTAAAATTTAATGTTTGCTTTTGAAAAGACCTTCCGACACATTAAAATTAAAGTTTTCGGCAAAATTACGTCACTTCCGATGCCCACAGAAAACTTTATTGTTAGTAAAAAGTTGAGAATTTGCACCATCGAGCATATAAGCTTTTTTTTTTTATACAAACCGAATATAAATAATTAATTTAGAACCCATAAATGAAATTAAAATGCAAAAAATCTTAAAAAGTGATACTGACAAAATGGATTATTTCTGGGCAAGGGAAGGTGCTAGAAACATGTTTTTGATATATATATATATGTCCATATTGATTCATTCGATTTGTCCACTGGAATCAAATATCATAAATTTTGGGGGCTAAAAATAAATACAGTTTTTGCAAAAATGACATTATTTCCGGTGATAACGAAAATCTTATATTACTCTAAATGAAATAGTAAATAGTATTAGGCATCACTTGTGAAAAGTTTATTGAAATCGAATAATAATTGACAATTTTATGGACCATAAGCCTTGAAAAGTGACTTGTAGAAAATCGTCCGTTTCTCGGCAACTAAATAAGTTAGAAACTACATTGTGTTATCTATATGATCGCATGATTTCATTCTATTTGTTGATTGGAATAAAATATATTAATTATAAACAACTAATAAATATTTGTTTTGAAGGCAAAAATACAGTTTTTGCCAAAATGACGCCATTTCCGGTGGCAGTGAAAATGTTAAATTAGTTTGACTTTGTCACGATGAGCATTAGGCATCAAATGGTGAAAACAATTTCAAAATCGACCAATAACTGAAACGTTTATAGGCTAAAGAAACATGAAAAGTGACTCATGCAAAATTGCCTATTTCTCGGCAGCCACTCAAGTTGCAAACTAACTTTTGCATAGATTGTCTTCGTATGGATTATGGCTACAAGTTTCTAAAAGTTACGAAAAAATATTTTAAAATATGAAGATGCTGAAGGGGTTGTAAATAGCTTAATTTTGCAATCTTTTTCACCTTTTATTCGAATGGCCCGAAAATGAAATCGAAATTGAAAAAAACTGAGATTCTAAGCGCCTTTACGGGGCACACCCTTTAAGTCATATCAGATTTAAAAAAAAAATAATATTTCCTTTCAAAAGGTGGTACCAAACTGTCAAAATTGTAGTTTTTGGTAAAATTACGTCACTTCCGTTGATGAAAGGCAACTTTACCGGTAACAAAAAGAATGAAATTTGGGACCACGGAGCATATGAAGTTTGTTATATACAAATCTAACAATAAATAATGAATCTAGGACAAAATAATGTGAAAAGTGACTGATGCAAAAACTGCCTATTTTTCTCGGCAACTGCTAATATAATAAACTTATTTTGACATACATTATCTTTGTATGCATTAATGCCACGGGTTAATGAAAGTTGTCAAGAAATATTTTAAAATTTGAAAAGCCTGAATGCATTGTAAATAGCTCATTTTTACATCTATTTTATCATCCTTAAATCAAAATGGCACAAATACAAAACCGAAATAAGCCCGACATATTTTGCGTCTTTGGTAAGACATTCATCTTGATCTTTCAAAATTGTAAAAAATAATATTTTCTTTTGAGAAAAACTTTGGACACGACAAAATTTAAGTTTTGGACAAAATTACGTCACCTCCCGTGCGACAGAAAAGTTTATCTGTAGAAAAAATGTGAGAATTTGCTAGACAGAGCATATGAGCTTTTGTTTTATACAAATCAGGCAATAATTAATTAACCCACCATATGCTGAAATTAAAATGCGAAAAATCGTAAAAAGTGATGCTGACAAAATTAGTTATTTCTCGGCAAGGGAAGACAAAGTTTTGAGAGGGAATTCAAGCAAATTATTGATAGATTGGTTACTTTGAATATGTTTTTAGTCCAAATATATCATCAAATCACAAAGTTTGTACATGGGAATGTATCTTTAACAAAACAATACAGTAGTGTTTCACACACGCTACGCAGTGTGAAACCGTAATAATAATCCGAACAAAAACAATAGTGTTTCACACAACGCAGTGTGAAACCCCAAAAATACACCTATATGAACTTATCAGTAGACACCAGTGAATACTCAATTGGGATAATGTGGTTTTTCACATTTTCTTAGAGTGCCGTTCAAAATTTCGCGGCACACTTAGGAAGATCTCAAACTGGTTGAGAATAACTGCTGTAAACCTATGAAAACGTTGTCTCCTTAAAAAACCGTTGTCTCCTTAAAAAAAACATTGTGTACGCTCTTGCCTAATAGTTTAAAAATAGATAATAAAAATTTCGACCAAATTAATTTATTCTGATCGAAGTTATGAATATTTGAAGTTTTGACAAGAAATATCCTAAATTATCTCGAGTGTCAATTACCATCACCACAATAATACACGAAGTCTTGCTTTTTAGTCCTTCAATCGACAGTCTCCGTGAGGCGTACATATTAATGTTTAGCGATGATTTGTCGGACATTGTCTAAGCCGATCTTAGTCACCCGATGTTCTAGAGGATTGATGAGCTTATCATGTTAATAAATGTCTAAATAATTTATATAACATTTAAAGGAAATAAAAGACCATATAAATGCATCTTTAACTGAATAAATGGTAAAATCATATCTTTAAAACGTTTGTATTACCGTTAATTTATATAGGTTATACAAATCTCAGCTGTCAGGCTTTGTGTGCGGTGCAACCCCCCTGTGCTTACTAATAACGCATCTTTAACTGAATAATTTGTAAGACATATCTTACAAACCTTTGTAGTACTGATGAAGTAGCTAATTCTTTAACTCAGTTTCGTCCACAGTCTTTGACATTGCAGACACGACTTATCGGTCAGTTTAAATCAACATTGATGTTGCTATCGTAAAAAGATGGGCTTCTGGTAAAAATGTTAAATTTGGCACACGAATTGCGTGCCAGAATACTTTCGAGCGCCATTTGTAATGAAGGGACTGAATGAACAAGACTAAACATATCTCACAAGGCAAGACTACTGGAGTGGACTGGAATAACCAGACGCCGAAGACGGCCATTCAATTTGCACTCTTCTCTTATTTCGCCGAAAATAACTGATTAGAAGTTACAGTAAAAACAGAAACGATTAAATGTAAATCAGTTTATATACGTTCATATTACATTATTATATGCGTTGCGTTCCATTTGTGTCCATTTCTAGATGCCAAAGAATAGCGATTTAGCTCCTTTAATATGGAGGTTATAAACGTCTCAAATGCCAGGATTATAATTCAAGACATTACTGATATGATTTATGGTATACAAGTCATTTAACAAAACTAATTACATGTTGATTAACACGGCTTTATAACAAACACCGCTAGATCACATCTATTATCAACATAACCATTAATTAATAAATAATATGTCCAGAGATTTTCAATTTCATTTACAAATTATCTCAGCTTATTGTTCTTTTATATCATGTGTGATTAATATAATACTGGTTAAATAGAAACAGATGTCTTCTAACCTTTTCTCATATATCAATTCCTTATGATATAGGAAAAAAGATTACTTAAAAGTTATCGAATTGATGTATATCTCAGACTACATGGGTCCTAATACTGTAAAGGGCGGGATGAACTGTTTGTAATTCCACAGCATTTCCAGAACAAACTGCGTGAATGAAATTTACTAGCTGTATATTTATCGGATGACAAGTCATAATAACTGTCATTTAACAGATTGAGTGATCTGAAGTTCAAATTTCGACACCAAGTCTTTATTCTTAAACATACATTATGCAAAAGCTAAATATGTCTATGCAGGTCTTTCTTTATAGTCTGGAGGCTCAGCGGGGTGAGGGGGGCATCAAATGGGAACAAAATGCGCAGTCATTCTTGTACCATGAAAATAAGCTGAAAATGATCGAAAGTAATCACACTTTCAATAAAAATGTAAACTTGCTAAATTCACCTTTGTTCTTTGTGACCCCAGAGGTCAAAAGGTCACATTTTCCTTTTTAGCACTAGGAAGATTTAAAGTAATAAATGTCAGCGTAAAATATGAAATCTAAAGCGAAACCTGTTCTAATTAATACTAGGAACATTTAAAATTTATCTTTAGGTGGTCTTAGCACCGAACTTTTACTTTGAAACGTCAAAAATGAACTTCCATAACAGAACCAAAACGCTTCGGAACCTGTTTCAAAAATAACGAAAAAACTGTTAAAGCAAAATCTCTCTGAATTAGTTTTACAACGAATGCTATACATAATGATACTAGTTGTCTGAAAAAACAATTGAATAGTTTCATGGCTGGACTTAAGGTTTGATGAAAACTGCCGCGTGCTGGTTTATCCTACCCATGTTTGCTTGCCTATCGGTTCTGGCATAAGATTTACTGTTTGGCGTATCTTTGCTTTAGTGTTTTACATTTAATTTGCAATGAGACGTCTTCAACATGATGAACGTCTACGTGCTATTGGCATGCTTCAAATGTGTTTTACACAGCGAGCAGTAGCCAGCATGCTTAATGTGTCACAGTCTGTGATCAGAAGAATGTGGAACCGGTACCAACAAACACACAATGTTGATGATAGACCTCGTTCAGGTCGTCCTAGAGCCACTACACAAGCCCAGAATCGATACATTCGTACACAGGTCCTGCGAAATCGAGGACAAACGGCCAATCAGCTTTCTGTAAACTTGTACCAAGTTACAAGAATTCGAGTTAAACCCCAAACCATTAGAAATCGGCTACAAGCGACCGCATGTGGTGCCTCCATTAACTCGCCAGCACATGGCAAACAGGCGTCAATTGTGTAGGCAGCGTAGAAATTGGGGCAATCGTCGATGGGCGCGTGTAATCTTCTCGTGTCGTGAATGACTACCTCAAGCGTCACCATATTGTCCATATGCCTTGGTCAGCCATGAGTCCTGATCTTTCCCCTATAGAGCATGTCTGGGACATGATCTCACTGCTACAGATTATAGCAAGCCTTATTACTGAATTGCTCAAAGCGCGATATATTATCACCAGACAGCCTGGACGTCCAGGAAGCAAGCGACACGTTGTTCCAGATGTTACCCATTGCTTTCCATAGTATTCATAGACACCACTTCTTCCACATATATTATGGCGGACACAGTGGTTTAGTCGGTAAGATACTGGCTCGCTAGCCTGGAGGTCGTGGGTTCATCGGGATTCTTCGGCGTGGTTTCCCTGTGCCAGCGGTGCAGAGCCGAGGGCCTGACAAGGACAGCTGTCTAGTCGTTCGGATGGGACGAAAACCCGAGGTCCCGTGCAGGGGCCCAGATCGCCAAAAATTAGTGGGGGGGGGGGCAGTTCATGCGCGGGCGACTATTGGTAAAGAGGGGGGTTCTGGGGGGGGGGGCTCCCCCGAAATTTTTTGAAAACTAGACGCTCTAAAACGCACTCTGTGGGTATTTTCAACATCATTTTCTGGCAAACAATTCTAATCCCTGAGACAGCAAATGATACGAAATCTAATCTAAAGACAAATCTTCAAGCCACCGTTCACGATTTATTCTCTCATGTACATTACAAGAACTAAAAATATTTACACTACTGAGATTCCAGCTCCGCCTCCATTCCCAGTAGTGTTCGAAGACTACGTAAAGTCTTTGAGCAAAATGTGTATTCAATTGGGTACACAAATGTACAGGCCTACAAATCTTTTAATTTATATAAACTAAAACAAGCCACACACACAGCTAAACATATTAATATTCAATCCCAATTGAAATAAATGTAACATTTTACTGTATTATTCATTGGTGATTAAAAATCCGATGGCAAAGGCGAATTTTTCCACGTTAACATTCAAAAATGGCGACCACATTGAAATAATAACTTTTCGCTTAAATCTAGCTGTTTATATTGTTCCCAAAGCTATTTTATTGATCCACATAGTACCAGTTGTATTATATTATCTATTTTGAATGTGACAGTGGTGATGTTATGTTAGAAATTACGTGTTTGGAATTTTATAATTTGCGTGATTTATCATCCAGTATACCAGATAAAAACAAAATCTCGGTTATTTAATACCCAGCGTATCAGATATGCACACCTACATGATATACATATTATTATAATCCCTAAGGAATATTTTAATTATTTACTGTTATAATATGAATTATCACATATTCCCTGTTAAGTGGTGGGAACACAATATATCATGTCCCCACCACTAAAAATATTGGTGGGGACGCGTCCCGGTGTCCCCACCGGGATCTGCGCCCATGGTCCCGTGTACACGTAAAATATCCCATGGCAGCTGTAATTCGATATAAAAGTGGGCATTGGCGCCGCTGTCCGGGCAAAATTTCCCTCGTAGCACACTGTATGGCATATGTCCGTCTGCATTAACCCAGTAGGACGTTAAACCCCATTTCATTTTATTTCCCACATATATTATGGTTAGTTTGTTCAATCAAGAGTAACAAGAACGAGCTGGGGTAACGAAATAAAATAGGGTTTAACTTCCTACTTTTCTACACCGACTGTAGAAACGAGCTTAGGAGATGGTAACGTAATATTATAATTACGTAGATTCATATCGGTTACCCCCTGTTGTTATTTAATAATACATAAAATAATGATAGTTCTTGATTTTTGAAGAGTATATATATGTATGATCGCCCATCACGCTTCAGATGTGGCCCAATTCGCCAGGGGTCCAAATCCAATTATCGATTGTAGTTTACTGGTCCAAGATCCACCCAATACCCGAATCAGACAAATCTACTTAGCAACCGATTTAATAATATATACAATAATCCTTGAATCGGTATAATCCGACGCGGTAATGATCCACAACAATAATCCTAAACCTGGATTACAACAGAGAGTTTAAAATTTCTCTCAAAACAGCACAATGTAAAATATAGAGATAATTTCCCTCACAATAGCACAATAAGCTCAACAGCACGAATGACTCTGTCTGAAATTGATGTCAGTGTCTTGTAAATCTTTATATTACCTAAAAATGCATAAGTACGTGACAATCTGAATTGGGATCTTGAGTTAGCGTTGTTACATTCACTAACCAGCAAAGTCTTTCAGGTGTGCATGCTTGTAGTTTACTGTTATTTATTACAGATTTAAAGTCCAATACAATAAATATATTATGGACAGGTTGGTTTAATTAAATTATTTACGCTTGAAAATTATAAACTGTGAACTGTATTATTTTAAAACTGGTCGAATAATGGTACGTGGGAAAAATGGGAGGATACCATTTAACTATTGTTGGCTTCTTGTTACCGCCAGGTCTAATTATGGGCGGTTTTCATTGTCTGAAACATCAAATGATTAACAAGATCACTTCAAGTTGTTAACGAATGAAGCCCCAGAGCGGTAACCCAATGACAACCAGTGTAGTACAGCCTTTAAATAACATATCTGATTAATTCATTCAGTTCAAAAACAAGAAATCTTTTTTCCTATGGTTGGAACAGATCAGTTGTGCTGCTTTTTTTTCTTTAACTTATTGCTGATTTATATTTGCTGTTCTCTGATACTCGTGAAGTATATTTGAAGCTGGGAGGTTACAGACAACGATAAAATTATTTTGGTTTGGAAGTGGAGTCTATTTGAATAGATTTGAACTTCCAATAGTTAAAAATATTCAAACTTGGAACTGACTTTCGAACCTTACGAATTCATGTGTAGGTGTTGATTTGGAACCAAACTCATAATGTTGACTAATACTACGAACATGTCTATCCAGGAAGTGCAAAATGTGGCCAACGGATTGTTAGGCACCTTGGCGATTGTGTTGAACATTGGGACATTTCTTTTTATTATATTATGCAGGTCCTTACCTGCTAGACAGAAGGTCGTGTTCGTTTCTTTAATAGCAACAGATTTTACAACAAGCTTTATAATTTTGGTTGTCCGCGTTGTACAATTCAAGTACAACAGCGATCATTTTCTTTGTCATCTGCGCCTGTACACATCACTGGTAGTTATGTTTGTTACCATTTTATCCAACCTTTTGACTACAACAGAGCGGTTCCTCAGTATGACTCTACCACTGCATTGGAACGTAAAAATTACTTGGAAACATCTGGCGGTTTGTGTTATCCTGTTTTGGGTATTTGCGATCGTGGCCACCTTTTCGTTTTTCTGGGAGGGATTTGGTGGATTGAAGATGTGCCAGTTTATGGTTATTCAGCATCCTCGTGGTTACATGTTTGTCGGTGTATTCATTTGTATTGTTTTCTTAATTATAATTGCTATGTATGCCCACATCACCAGAATAACTCGACGACATATTCGACAAATTGCAGCAACAATGGTCGAAAATTCACAAAACGAGAACAAAAGGCGCGCCTTTTTAAACAGTTCGGATTCACGTATCACGGTCACTGTGGGTATAATTGTGTGTGTATTTGGTATCTCATATGTTCCCTTGGGTGTCTATATCATGTATTGTGTTTTCAATATACCCGTGGATCAAGCGGCCAAGCAAGCTAATCAGTCTGTGTACGCCATAATTGTGACGCTGTTCCTTTTAAACAGTCTTGTTAATCCGATTATCTACATATTGAGATTAAAGAGATGTAGAGATGAAATGACCTCAAGACTCTGTGGTGGTTCGCAAACAAACAATAGAATTAATGTCCAAAGCGAGACGTGATAGGTGAAATTGGGTCCTTACGCTTCCAATCCAAGGACTTGCTGGGTCATCCGAATTATATAAATCTCTGCACTCGGGGTCCTTTTCATGATAGTTTGACGGGCGGAGTCAGAAATATAAGTCCTGTTTCAAGGATTAAAGTACACTTACATTCAGGGGCGCCGGAACCCTGGTACCAGGGTATGCAAATGGTCCCTGTCCTTTTCTGAGGTATACATGTATACCCATGCCCTAATGATGAAAGTTTTCAACCTTTTTACTAGTCTATTCATTTTTAAATGATTTATATGTAAGAAACGTGTCTCTAAATCTACTGTCTAGTTCAAAATGCTTATTCTATTTTCTTGATGAAGATTGGTGTATTCAATGTCAAATTAAATAGAATTTTTTATGAGATGAATTGCTCAGGCTTTTGTCTCTTTCATTATCATGTATTTTAAAGGGTTTTACGTTGGAATTTGGAATGCTAGAGGCGCTCTAAACAGCGTTCTCGGAATTGACAAATTTCAAAATCAGGTTTGGGGGGGGGGGGAACCCACCCGGATCACCCTATCTTTTGGTACCCTAGCCCCTGCTTACATTAATAATTTTATGATATTTATGTAATTAAAATTACATGTTATTTTGTAAATGTTTTCGTGGATATAATTCAGTGGTTCCCAACCTTTTTTGCCAACGGCACACCTTGGAACACATGAAAGATAGCGACACACCTGGTTAAATATATATACTATTCAAAAAAAGTAGGGGATATTTGATTTTGGGGGCATAATACTAAAATATGCAAATGACTACGAAAAAAGTCACTATAGAACCTAACAGAAGAAACATTTCCAGTTACATGTGACGCCCAAACGCACCAATAGCTACCGCATGGAATGCAGGTGATGCTTGGGATCATCATGGGGGTCCAACCCAAGATTTGCACGACTCTGACTTTGAATGTTACAGTCATTGTGGCATTGAATTCCAGGGTGGAAACATCAGTTTAATTGTTTTAGTGACCAGAAAACAAATTTTGATATGCGTCGGCTTACCCAAAATGAAAGGTTACGTGCCCTTGGCATGCTACAGATAAGCACAACACAGGCGGTTGTGGCGCGGACGATGAATGTTTCTCAGTCTGTCATAAGCAGGCTATGGTCCAGATACCGTGATACACAATCTGTACAGGACAGACCACGCTCAGGTCGACCAAGGGCGACAACTCAAGCCCAGAATCGATTTATCCGTACCTTGGCCTTGAGAAATCGTGTCATCACAGCAAATCAGATCAGCACTCGTCTTCAAACAGACACTGGTGTGAGAGTGAGTGGCCAGACGATTCGGAATCGACTGCATAGGGGTCACCTTCGCGCCCGACGTCCTCGCGTGATCCCTTGTTTGAGAGATCATCACATTCAGGCAAGACGTCGTTGGTGTAGGGATCGTCAACACTGGGATAATCGACGCTGGAGCAATGTGATGTTTTCAGATGAGTCAAGGTTCACTGTTGATTTTTTGGACAGACGTAGGAGGGTGTCACGTCGTCGAAACGAGCGCTTCCAAGACGTTAACGTCATCAGACATGATCGATTTGGGGGTGGTTCTGTTATGGTGTGGGGAGGCATCACTGTTGCTGGAAGAACGGCTTTACATGTTGTTGCAGGGCGTGTTACAGGCCAGTACTACCGGGACAACATCTTGGCAGTCCATGTTGTGCCGTTCGCATGACGTCATGGCCGCCGTTTCATCTTCCAGGATGACAACGCAAGATGTCACAGGGCCAGGATCGTTACAGGTTACCTCCAACAACAGAACATCACCACATTACCTTGGCCAGCACTGAGTCCCGACCTCTCCCCCATCGAGCATGTCTGGGACATGCTTGGACAGAGGTTACGTCAACGTCAACAACGTCCTGCCAATGTCCAAGAACTTGCTGCTGCGTTGCAACAGGAATGGTACAATCTGGACCAAAATGACCTTAGACGTCTCATTAGGAGTATGCCACGTCGGATCAATGCTTGTTTGGCAAACAGAGGAGGATTTACCCGTTACTGACTTGGTTGTGATGCTGTGGTAACTTTGCTGTTTGACCCCGGGTATCATTTTACCCTTATAATGGTCAGTCTGTGCCTTACTTAGTCTAACGATCATTTGGAATAAATCGATGAATGTGAACTTCATTTCATTTTGTCATTTGTTTCTTCGTCAGTTTCATTAGGTGACTTTAATAACACTTAAAAATCAAATATCCCCTACTTTTTTTGAATAGTACATGTAAAATATTTGAATTTTGCAAAATAAAAACATGGTAAGTCAGACGGAATACAACCGTAGACAGAGACTAGTCATAGACACATAGAATGACTCAAACTAAATAAAGAAAAACACAGCTATTATGAACTTATCAGTAGACACCAGTGAATACTCAATTGGGATAATGTGGTTTTTCACATTTTCTTAGTGTGCCGTTCAAAATTTCGCGGTACACTTAGGAAGATCTCGCGGCATACTGGTTGAGATTCACTGATATAATTGATTAAATTATAATTACTTTTTTTGAATGTAATTAATTAAATGGCAATGGTTACATGAAGATCAGAAATAAAATTGAATCAAAGTATTATGGTTTACCACCGGAATATAATTGATTCCATTATAATTAATTTTGTGAATGTAATTAATTAAAAGGCAAAGATTACATGATGGTCGGAAATAAAATTGAACCAAAGTATTATGGTTTACAACTGTTTTAGTTTAGTAATTCTTCTCTCAATTCGAATCCCTGGTCGCCTGTCTAACCTCAGGGGTTTTCTCCGGGTCCTCCAGTTTTCCCCCACTGCTAAAGACCCCTATGCGCAAGCGAATTATTGAAATAAAATTAAACCATATGTTTGTCCCGAAATGACCTAGTTTGTGTCGAGTGGACGTTAAACTCTCTCTCTCTCTCCCCCCCCCTCTCCCTCTCTCTGCTCTCAAACTAGTTAACTGGTCCACATTTAAATTGGCCCACAATAAAATCGACCACAAGCATTAGCTGTTATTAGTGTTTAACGTCGACTTACACCGAGGGTGATATCGCAGACTATTGTCTTATTTTTAATTTTATTATGTAAGCGCACACGCAGGGGTCTTTCCCGTGAGAGGAAACTGGAGTACGGGAGTAAGCCCACAAGGTTGAGAAGGCGCCCCTATCTTCAAGCCACATACGCCAGCTAGAACTCAACACTCTAGACCACTAGGCAATCCCAACTCCTGTAATAGTTGACTCTATACGCATGTTAATTGTACAGAATGGTGTTAATTACACAGATTGGTGTTAATTGTATCGGTGGGAGAGGGTGTTAATGGTACAGAAACGTGTCAATGATATAATGATATATATGAAATGGTGTTAATTGTATGGAATAAATTATTTTACTGATCAGTTTTTCTGTAATTAACAGGGATTATATTCCACATCATTGTGTTGTGTCCAGTGTATTTCCAAATGCCATTTGAACCAACATATTAACACCATAAATTGATCTCCTCACTGGATCCAGATATGTTTTAGACATGAGACTGTGTCTTAGACACAATACCAGAAAAAAAACACATCCAGTAGATTCCTGCAGGGTCTGTCAAATTCCAAAAATTTATTGTTCAAATTTAATAAAATATAAAACTAGAAAGAATATCAGTACTGATGTAGTATTAATATAAAATTTGTACATGTATACTATAACATCAATCTGTTTGACAGAGGTAATGTCAAACCTTCTTTTAACTCTTTAACCAAGTTAGTAAATGCTGATTTTCAGATTGAAATAAATTTTAATAAAGCAGAAATATAAATAATGCCAACCATATTGAGATTTCCTTTAGACTGATTATCATTCAGCGTTGGACATGTCATGGCCGTCAGTGATCTGGGAAAAAATATTTGACTAAATCAATGGACATTTTTTGACATAGTATTAATGTTTTATAGTACAATTTCGTTATTTTGCATTGCATAATGCATTCTCAAGTAGGTATGCGCTTGGAAAAAAAAAAAAAAAAAGAAAAAAAAAGAGTTTGCTATGGTAAATGAATAGTATCTAATGTACCGGTAGTTATAAAAATGTTTTTTGTGCCTCCTTCATGTAAACATTCTTAAGGGGAGGCAAGGGTCGACAAATGTCAATTTTGACTCAAATTATCGATTTTTTATATTTGCATATTTGTGATGTTCATTCATTTTTATTTCACTTGTAATTAAAGAAAATACATATAAAATGGTTTATGATAGAAAAAATTCACTTTTGAACACTCTTGCAATTCAAATTTTGCTGTTTACCTCTTTATGTCTTAATTTCTCAAAAAGTAAAATATCAAAAGTCGACAACCTTACAAAAAATCGTTCTTGAAAACTTTACAACAGATATGTCTGAAACTTACACACATACTTAAGTAATGTTAGTTCCATGCAAATAAGGATTTTCAGTACTCTAAATGAATTTTTAGTGTAGTAAATTGGCATTTGAAATCTCTCATTGAAAACAACATTTTTCATAATTTTTGTTTTGTTGAATAGAATGACATGTAAGGACACAATAACAACACCATATTGATAATTGCACAGAGAAATGTCCTAGGAACATTTTAAAAAAAGTTCCAGGCTTCTACCTTTGATACTTTCAGAGAACGATTTTTTTTAAGCAGTAAAAATGATTTTTTTTGTTTCCATGGTAACCAGAAAAGCAGATTCCCCCAAAACTGCCGATTAGCCTATTTTGTCGATGTGAACAATTCCTGAAAATTTCAAGTTGATAGCATTATTAGAAGCCAGTTATTTTAAAAATTCATATTTGTCGAGCAGTGCCTCCCCTTAATTTAAATCAAATATCATAATTAATAAACTGGAACTTAAAATTGTAATAAACAACATAGACCAATAATTTGAACAAGTCTTCATGGCTATTAGATCATATGGACCTTTATAAACTCTATGATTGGATCTATGTTAGAACCAGCTCATTCAATTTTGTTTGTAAATTCAGTACTGTATTTATGCTAAAAACTTTTAATAATACTGACTAGAAGGTGTCAAGTGTATTTCAAACTTTTTGTGCATGTTTATTTACATTTAAAACCTGATAAACTGAAATTATTGACATTTTATAAAATCTCGCGATAAAGTGAGTGTGAAATAGCTTTATTTAACA
Source organism: Patella vulgata (assembly GCF_932274485.2). Classification (NCBI taxonomy): domain Eukaryota; kingdom Metazoa; phylum Mollusca; class Gastropoda; family Patellidae; genus Patella; species Patella vulgata. Next base: position 59,065,311 of record NC_065884.2, on the reverse strand, counting down.
TCCGCTTCCACCGAGGTGATATCGCAAACAACGCGATGATATAGTCATACAGGGATATTGTGATATAGTGATACACGGATATCGCGCAGCTCTAGTGCAAGATGACTCATCTTTCAGTATACATTCAGTATAGGTCTACCTGTGACGTCAAATCACAGCATCATATAACATATCCATTGTTTATAGTTATTTATAAACTGGTGTGGACAGAATTGGTGCTGTTTCCTCATTTGAAGCCTTCATATACAATTTTAAGCGATCCCCATATAGGAAATATTATTTATCCAGATATACTTTCAACACCTTTATTTATTTTCTAAATAATTTAAAAAAAATGTTTTAGAATTGAATTTGAAAAAGAAAAATATGTAATATTAAGAGTCAATTAGCTTGCACCAATGTCATCCCTTTCAGTGATATTAGCGACCAAGTGAATATTTACTGCTGTTCAGTTTGCGATGCCTGTAGAGGTGAGGTTGAACACAACATAGTATTCACCATCAAAACTACTTCCTTTGGTTCCATTCTCGTTCAACTACTATTATATGCCTTCACACAATTTGTAGAGGTAATACAACCATCGAACTCCTTGCATCACATCGGTCACAATTTCATATCCAAGTAGATAGACTGAACTGAACCTATCTTGGTATCCTGTGTTCATTACGTCCTTATAAATCAAATGAGTACGTTTTTATCTTTTATCAGAATATTCAATGATTTTTGAGTAACTGACCTAAAATGAAAAAAATATAACATCATTAAAGTATATGCAAACAAAGAGGGTAGGTACACTGATCAGAAGTGAATATTCGCTAGGCCACTATAATCACTGATAAGGATGACATCAATGTGACTTAATGAGTCTCAAATATTAACTTTTTTCCACCGACAAATTAAATTCTAAAACATTTTTTTTATGTATTAGAAAAATAAATAATGACTTTTGACGTATTTGTAGGTAAAAATTATTTCCTATTTAGTGTAAATTGGTATTATGTAAACAATGCACGCGTCATTGAGCCAATGATTGGCGCCGCATGCTGTGATGCCATGTGTTGAATGCAGTCATCTTTTACAGAGATATTAGAAGACTTTCGTAATCCTCTGTGAAACAGATTGGGTAGGTACCCATTGGGACTAAATCTGAAGAGTTCAAATAGAATGAAACTAGAACTCTGGGACAGCTACCCGTCACTTGCAGTTTTCCACTTTTATCATTAAAGGATGTTAATCAAATTTGTATTAAATCCAATTCCTGTAAAATCTGACAGTACTGTGACTAAGAGAGAGAGAAATGGGTTTAACATCCACTCGACACAAACTAGGTCATTTCAGAACTAACATATGGTTCAATTTTATTTCAATAATTCGCTTGCGTGTGGGATCTTTAGCAGTGGGGGGGGGGGGGGAACACAAGGACTTGGAGAAAACCCATGAGATTGGACCCTACTCATTTTCACGTACAACCACTTACCACCGTGAATAAGACACTGGCTAGTTAATCTGGAGTATCGGGTTCCCTCCCCAGTGTTGGCAGAAAAAAGTTCTTGTGGATTTTCCAGCATAGTTTCCCTTGTCAGTGATGCAGGATGGGGGGCCTGGGAAGGACAGTGTTGAGTCTTCAGAGGCAAAATGTCCCTCATGGCACACTGTATGGTGGATGTCCGTCTTTATTAGCCCAGTTTGGTGCATTTCATTTCATTTCCTAACTTAATGATGTACTATGTAAGCACTAAATCTGTCTATTACAAGCCTTTCTTTTGGCCTCAAATGTTATATAAATTATTAATAAGACATTTATTCACAAGACAAGTCCATAATCAATTCTCTAGATTTTAATGGATTGAAACACAATCTCCATTTAATAATTTAATCTAAAACTGGATAATCAAGACTTTGTTTATTACTGTAACATTGGTAGCAATGAAAATCAAGACTATGCTATTCTTATCAAAACTTCAAGCAGTCATAACTTTGCTCAGAATCAAGAAATTTGAATGCAATTTTCAATATTCTCCTTTTTCAACATCCATTTTTAAAATAACGGCCAGCCTTTTATCTAAATCTTACATAATGTTTCTTTATATAAACTAAATATTAATTGGCAAGGGATAGGTTGAATAAACAGAAATGAAACCTGACATAATTACTAATTGGCCGAAGGTAAATCGAATTCAAACGGATATTAGTACTAAGGTAGATTACAATGATTGTCATGAAACAGGATAGTAATATTAACTAACTTTCCTTGGCTGGTAATGTTCTTATAAGAGATCAATATAAATAATGTAGTCATGGTATCTTTCAATTCTATGTTTAGCCAGGGTTAGGGGAGGGGAATATTGGCCTGACTGCAGTATTTCAGCCACCTCTTCTTTGAGTTCCCAATGCCTAGAGTCTTGTACAATATGTACACTAGTGAACCTTATTTTACTGCCTAACACTATGACTATAAGAACAGGGATTATTGACCAAAGTGGGGATTTGAACCCTGACATTATGGCACAAGACAGCACTTTAAACATACATTATGCAAGAGCAAAATCTGATTATTGCAAGTCTTAATTTAGGCTTCAGATGTTATAGAAATTATAAATTAGATCTTTATTTAAACAACAAGCCCAAAATCAAATCTGTAGACCCACGGATGGCTCGGCTACAGCTCGGATTTAAATATGATTTCATTTGATTGATTAATTCAAATATGGCGCACCCCGATGAGAATACATCAGTTAGATCGAGGCTAAATGATAGAGTGTACTTAGCGAGGCCGCTGTAGAGCGTTTCCGCATGCCATTGAAAACTTTACTTGATAATCGAGATATGTAGGTGGAGTTAACACCTGTCAATCAAACGATCGGCCTAGCTGAAGGTACATTTCACTACCATTTCTAGTCAAATATTACAACAATGATAACTATGTTCAGAATAAAGCAATTTGACTGAAATTTTAAATATATTCTTTTTTCATCATCTACTTTTGAACTGTTATAGCAAGAATGGCCAACTCTCTATAAAAAATCTCCCATAATGTATCTTTAAGTGAAAAAATAATCCAGATTAAAATGCAAAGAATACTGAATGCAGACAATAAAAACTTGTGCTGCAATAATCTATATGGCCCATGGTGAAACCTTGGTCATAAATAATCAATAACAAAATGAACTGAAAATGAAATGGGGTTTAACGTCCTACTCTGACTGAGCTAATGAAGATGGGCATACACGATACAGTGTGCTAAGAGAGAAATTTTACCCAGACCGCGGCACTAATGTCTACTCTTATTTCGAATTCCAACTGTCAAGGGTTCTTTTACGCACATGCCAACATGCACACAGGACCTCAGTTGTTTGTCCCATCTGAATTACTACATTTTCCCTTGCCAAGTCTTCGGTCCTGCATCACTGACAAGGGGGAACCATGCAGGAAAATCCTGATGAACTTTTTTGGGTAAACACAGGGATCAAACACTGGACCCCCAGGTTACCGAGATGTCTTACTCACTTCACTGACCCACTGTGGCTCCCACAATCAATAACAGAAATTGTTAAAATTGTTAAAATCAATAACGAGGGTCAAGGGCTTGGTCATCACTGATTTTCCATACGGAACAAGATCCTTTGGGCGCACAAAAACCTGATCTATATACATTGTATCATTAGGGATCCAGGGGGTTCTCTCCAAGAAGCATTGGACTGTATGAAACATGCTAGAGATGATGTATAACATAGATGAGCCATAGCATATGTTTGACACTGGTCAAGCAATAAGATTACTGATATGAAGTAATAGCGCTGAAAACTGCATTGAAACCGCATGATCTTTTCCATTTGAGAGCTGGTGCACTAACTCTAAACCTTTGTTATTGTGTCAAAGACATCTGATATTCTATTGCTGTAAAGGTGTTTACACAAATGTTTTAACTTTTATAACATAAAAATGGGTACCTACCTCATTGAAACCGCATTGAAACCGCATGATCTTTTCCATTTGAGAGCTGGTGCACTAACTCTAAACCCTTGTTATTGTGTCAAAGACATCTGATATTCTATTGTTGTAAAGGTGTTTACCCAAATGTTTTTAACTTTTATAACATAAAAATGGGTACCTACCTCATGGCATATGTGGGAATGTCTATGGTATACAGCACGAAAAAATGATAGGTGTTGAGTTGTAAGGCATATATTTTATAGCTCTCTGTAACAACATATGTTTCAAATGGTTTGTGAGCAAACTCTGTTGGACCTACAAATAAGTGAAAAAAATACAACGCCACTGCCAAACAATTAAGACTGGGGGGTTGGGATGCAATCTGATTATAATACAAATCTATATATCTTTTCGTTTTTTTTATACTTTCAATGGCCTACACTACATGAAGATCTGACCAGTTGTATTGGGAGCTTTTGACCCTATGATGTCAGACATTGAAAAATCAATCAGTGTTGACGTTTCTAGCTGTTTACCCACAGTTCTGTACACTTCATGCCAAAAGCTTGCCATAACAGACCGTTTCATTGGCTAATCCCTTACATCACCCAGAACATGTCAATGATAACAACTTTTCCAGATCCTAGTGTAGTAAAGACAAATAAAACAAAATTTTGGGATGATGACGTGGGTTGGGATGTGAACATTTTTTTATAATGTAAGGTGAAATGGCTTAAAGCAGAATCTAACTGAATGTGAGGAAGTATAGATCAGATAATAGATTAAACACAAATATGATACTGATATAAAGAATACCACAAGAGAGAGAGAAATGGGGTTTAAAGTCCACTCGACACAAACTAGGTCATTTTTCGGGACTAAAATGTGGGTCTTTAACAGTGGCTGGACCCAGAGAAACCCATAAGGTTAGACAGATGATCCTACTTCTTGTCACAAACAATAGGGGAATGAAAACCATGACAGTGACTTAACTCATTGACAGATCTTACGAAATTGATGCCCCCTCCCCTCCTTAATAACGCAGGAGCTCCAAAACATATCAAGCCTATTCTTATTAATACTTTTTTTTATCCATTACACCTATCTCTAAACTTGGACATAACACACCTGTCAAGTACATATTATCACCTGTCACAGACTTTGTCAAGTACAAATTATCATACAATGTAAATATACAAGCCTAGACATCACCTGTCACAGGTATTTTCAGACACAAATTATCACACAATGTAACTATAGCTAATGTCCCCCGACACAATCTCATAAATAGATGACACATACTAATTAATTGCACATTTATCTTTTTGAACACAATCGATTATGTTCCAAAGTCTTGACCAATCAAATTGCATCATCAAGGTGTTGGTATAATGAATCTATAATTGAGATTCATCGCTCCTCCCCTGTGGGGGGGGGGAGGGGGGGATGGCTGAATGGTTAGTGTGCGCGCGCTGTATCATAAAGTCTGTCATAGAGTCGACTGGTGTGGTTTCGAATCCCTGGTTGTACGTAACAAGGAGTAGGGTCGCCTGTCCAACCTCGTGGGTTTTCTCCGGGTCCTCCGGTTTCCTCCCACTGCTAAAGACCCCTATGCACAAGCGAATTATTGAAATAAAATTAAACCATGTTAGTCCCGAAATGACCTAGTTTGAGTCGAGTGGACGTTAAAACCCCATTTCTTTCTTTCTTTCCGCCCATGTATCAAATTAACAGGCATAACCCTGTTATGTAATAATTTGTACTTATGTCAAGATGAACAGTTAGGAAATCGTCACTACATTTAGCTTAATAGCTAAGGGATGCATTTAAGGTATATCAGTGTTACGCTGGCACTTCCATTTTTGTAGAATTGGGGGCCCAAATGGAAACTGACAGTTTGTATTTCTTCCAGAAAGTAAGACAGCCCCAGATAGAAGTACAGGACAAGGTTAAAGGTCTGCAGAAGTGTTTCACCCTGATTTAACAGTTGTGTTTACTATTTGGGATTTCTCCTTTAAATAGTAGGCTATTTAATTGGACAAGCACTAATTAAATATTTTTTTCCACTGATTGATATATCATTTATCATTTTGCTTTTGCAAACATCCCCTAAAAAATCCATGTTTTTCCCCCATGCATGTTGTGAAATAACAATAATTATTGTATATTGGAAAAGAGGTCTTTAATTCAACCAACCATTTTCACTGCCTTCTATTGTACTGGAGAAATAAGTTCCTATAACTTTTTGATAATAGCACCGTAATATCTCTCTTCTTCTTGCACCATTTATACTGTGTTCTAAAATGAATAATCGGTACAGTATTTATACTACCCTCTATATATAAACAATCCATACAGTATTTATACTACCCTCTATATTCTATATATAAACAATCCATACAGTATTTATACTACCCTCTCTATTCTATATATAAACAATCCATACATTATTTATATTACCCTCTATATAAACAGTACAGTATTTATACTACCCCCTCTATATATAAACAATCCATACAGTATTTATACTACCCCCTCTATATAAACAGTACAGTATTTATACTACCCCCACTATATATAAACAATCCATACAGTATTTATACTACCCTCTATATTCTATATATAAACAATCCATACAGTATTTATACTACCCTCTCTATTCTATATATAAACAATCCATACATTATTTATATTACCCTCTATATAAACAGTACAGTATTTATACTACCCCCTCTATATATAAACAATCCATACAGTATTTATACTACCCCTTCTATATAAACAGTACAGTATTTATACTACCATCTAAATATAAACAGTGGCTACCTTACAGAGATAAAGAACTGTTTTAACAAAATGGATATAATCTTGTAGTTTTAAATTAAAAACCCTGTGGGGAAAACAATTTAATATGTAACTAATCCACGGGTCCAGCTAGGTGGATTTTACTGCGAGAACTTTGCTTTTCCATATTGTTTTCTTCACAGGGATTTTTCTATCTGCACTGATGACACCAAACATCAGTCAGCTGGACCTCCTGTTTTAACCTGTTTTTTATCATGACAAAGGGAGAAGATGACCCGCCCTCTCTTCCACCTGTGAATTTTAACACCATGTTTTAAAGTGAAATTTTGATACACTAGAACTTTTTATGTTTTTACTCATTTCCTTTTTCATTACAATACACCTTGATATGTAAATAACTTAATTAAATCAACCTGTCCATAATATCATATTATAATGTACTGGATGTTAAATTTGTAATAAACAAGAAAATACTTACCTGATGTACATGAATTTACATCAACAGAACATAAACATCTATTACTTTCACCATTTATTAACATGAACCTGCAAGTGGTATATCATTATAGATAACCATCAGTTTTTAGACATTACAAGGCAATATCTTCCCCCCAATTTGGTTAAAACACAGAACCTATTTCGTTAGTGGGTAATCCACTAGTAATATCAATGTTGATTGGTTAATCAAATGTCTGACGTCATAGATCATAAGTCGGTCTTTTGACCCCTGACGTGACCTGGGGGGTTGGATGGCTGAATGGTTAGCGTGCGCGCGCTGTATCATAAAGTCTGTCATTGAGTCGACTGGCGTGGTTTCGAATCCCCGGTTGTACGTGACAAGGAGTAGGGTCGCCTGTCCAACCTCGTGGGTTTTCTCCGGGTCCTTCGGTTTCCTCCCACTGCTAAAGACCCCTATGCACAAGCAATTTATTAAAATAAAATTATACCATGTTAGTCCCGAAATGACCTAGTTTGTGTCGACTGGACGTTAAACCCCATTTCTCTCTCTTTCTCTCTGACGTGACCTATGGATATAACTTGTCAGATCTTCATGTAGTGTAGGCCATCGAAAGTATAAAAAAACGAAACGAAATATAGATCTGTATCTTAATCAGATTGTATCTTCCCCATACATTTTATTTACTTTTGGCACTTGGTGTATTGTATTTTTATTATTGGGAGCTGCGTTGGCCCAGTGAGTAAGACACTTGCTCATTAACCAGAAATGTTCTGCTCCTATGCTGGGCTAATGAAGACGGGCATACTCCATACAGTGTGCTATGAGGGAAATTTTGCCCGGGCAGCGGCACTATCGCCTACTCTTATATCGAATTCCAACTGCCAAGGGATCTTTTACATGCATTCCAATGTATACACAGGACCTCGGTTTTCCGTCTCATCCAAAGGACTAGACAGCTGTCCTTGTCAGGCCCTCCGTCCTGCATCACTGACAAGGGGGAACCACGCCGGAAAATCTGGATGAACTTTCTCGGCCAATGCAGGAATCGAACACCTGACCTCCAGGCTAGCGAGCCAGCGTCTTACCCACTTAGGCACGTGATCCCCCGGCTCATTAACCAGGAAGTTCGGTCACGGTGTTGGTTGTTAAAGTTCCTCTTCATTTTCCGGCATAGTTTCCCTTTGTCAGTGCTGCAGGATGGAGGGCCTGACATGGAACAGTGTCTAGTCATTCAGATGGAGCAAAAAAACAAGGTTTGTGTACACATTCGTATGCAAGTAAAAGAACTCTTGACAGTTTTGGAAATATTTTCCGCAGATTCCAAAGTCATACCGAGGTAGCAATAATTTTCACAACAATATCAAATGACTGTCTACAAGATTTTTTTTTTTTTTAACTCGGGTACCCAGGGCTCACATTGGCTTTCGATTTTTTCCCACCAAAATGGATGATAATTTTAATATAAAAAAAATGTTCATATTTTTTTCCGCCAACTGGAATATTTTATCTGCCAAAAATGTGTGATAGAAAAGACAATACCTAACAATTTTATGTCTCAGCTAGGCTTATAAAACAATTACCGATATATACAAATCTGTCTTTACATAATAGATTAGCAATGTTTGGATTCAATAAGATCAGAATTTAGTTTTGGTGACTCAAGTCTATTTGAACACCGTACTCACAATATATTTTCAGTATTTACAAGTCAAATCTCATCCAAGGATTGCCAATTTTCTATAAATTTATGTGTTGTGTGCACAATGGGCCTATTGTTATTTTCAGTTACCGTAAAGATATGAGAATCTGAATCCCTGATAGAATGGTATAAATTCCAATTACATGTAGGCCTATATTTGTTAAGAGATGCTTACAATATACTCGTCGTTAACTTTTATACCATTTTGGTGACGGTAATATGTTACAAATGTCGAACTGTTTTCTCGCTCAAGAATCGTCACTATTCAACTTGTTCTTATGTTTTCGACCAGTGGTGATATTATAATTTGAAATAATGATATCCGATAGGCATGCTTGTATTTTTACATGACGTATATGAAGCCACTGTAAACGAATTCAGCTATCAAAATATTTAATTCTCTTCGCAAGGAACTGTCGGCCATTTTGATAACATGTATTATCATTTATTTTAAGACGAAACGAAACAACAATTAATCACCGTTTTGATTAATCATTAGGAGTAAATAATGACTTGACATAGGCTTTATATCTATATATACATATATATTCACAATTATCAATCAACTAATCATTAATCCAAGACAACTGATTAGTATTACTCATTGATGCGATCCGGAATATCGTTGGCCAGTTTATTAATTTATAGTATCCTGCCACGTGATTGACACTCAATAATGATTAATCCAGGATAAATACGATTAGAATTTTAAGATTTTTTTCCACCAGTTCTCAAAAAGAATCGCCAGTACCACAAAACATTATCGCCAAAATCACATTTTAATCGCCACTTTCATATTTTTATCACAAATTGCAACTTTGGCGACCGACAGTGTGAGCCCCGATGGTACCATTACAGAGTTTTTCAGTCGGTATCCTGGGTACTTATCTAGTATTATAGCCGACTACAACCCCTTCAGCCCTACTCACCCCATTATATTAGGATCTAAAGTGATATTAGGTGGTATATTTCTCGGATGAACTTCTCGTAAAGACTTTAATGAATCAAAGGCAGCTCCCCAAAATCTTCCCACCTGAAAATGAAATCAACTTTTTACAAATATTGTTATCTTTTCTGTCATATTCATTTGCTTGTGTATTTATTTAATGTTTTCACATTATGCAGAGAATTTTATTCCGAGTGACATTCAAACTGTACATAAAGAGGGAACTGCGGTGGCTCAGTGAGTAAGGTGCTGGCTCATTAACCAGGCTGTCTGGGGTTCAAACCAGTGTTTGTTGAGAAACCTTCCCAGGAATATTCCAGCAGTGTTCCCTCTTGTCAATGGCGCAGGACTGAAGGTCTGACATGTACAGTGTTTAGTCATTCAGTTTGGAGCAAAATATCGAGTCCCTGTGTACACATTGGTGTGCACACAAAAGAATCCTGTACTGTTGGAATTCAAAATAAGAGTTTGACACAGTGAGGCTGTCCGGGCTAAGTATCCCTCATAGCACACTGTATGTCATATGCCCTCTTCATTTCATTTTGTACATACAATTCCTTCCGAACCACTTACAAAGGGGGGAACTTTTGAGACTTATCATAGGCCAATCCTACGCTTGTACCTGAGAGCGTTTTGGTTAGTAAGCCAACACCATACCCACTGAGCCACTGTGGCTCCCTTGTCATGAAAAAATAATATGTAATAATTATTTAGTATTTAACAAACCTCCTTTTCTAGTTGAGATAACGATGGTGCCGGACCGCAAATGATACAAACATCTACACCATTCATCAAGCTAAATGTCAATAATCTGTGAGGTACCTGCATACAATTTTATACACATCACATTTCAAACAAATCTTATATCATCACCCTTTCTTTTACTTATTTTAGCAATTTGCTCGTGGTCAGGAGAGATGCCTGATTAAGTCCAAAATCAAGTGTGATTCCTTTTGTTTCTGCAGAAAGACTTTCAATTTTTGTTTACGATCAGATAATTACATGACAGCGGTTGATCACAGCCATATTTGAAAATTGGGTTTTAAAAATTATGCTATTTTTCCGGAATAAAAAATGACTGATGGGTCAGATCTAGCTTCAGTCATTTTCCATAGCCCTCATTCATGACCGGCATATACAGCCGACATGGAACCCATGGACTCATATCACATCGGATTCAGGTTGTTTATCAGTGGGAGAATATGTATCAGTTATAACTTGATATTGTGAATACCTCAGATACAATTTGGATGAAAATAATATCAATCGTTAAATTCAGATGTAAATTTTCTGATACCTCACATACAATTTGAATGAAAACACTAACACTAAATTCAGATCAAGATTTTTTTCTGATTCTCAACTACACTCGAAGTGTAATAAAGAAGCCTCTGTATGACCACATTATCCATACCTCAAGTACTGAAATTATTGACAGGGAACTGCCTAGAATCGTAATCGTTCAGTCAGACTCTTAAGTTCAACTTGTTTAAAGATAGGTTGCCAGGCAACGAAACATACGCCCACAGCAGCTAAATCGTCCGAGCGGTCGACAAGGGTTGTCGCATATTTATTCCTTTGTAGGTAATTGGGGGACTTTACAAGACAGTTCCATACAGATCAGATTATAAATTATGTCGTTTGAGGGTTTACAAGGTTCTCCAAACTGAAACAAGGGTCTCAACTCTGGAAGTAATCTACAGAAATTGTTGAAATTTGACAGGCTTTTTCGTTTTACTAATTCATGGACCTTATAATATAAGGTCCACGATTAATTTAAATAATGCATATAAATTTCATGCAGATAACATGATCACTTTTGTCATTCAAATGTTCACAAGGTTTCACTAATTTAAATCATACAAAGATCGGGTGTTAACTTTTGACGTTAGAGTGTTCACAAGGTTCAATAAAGTGAAACAAGGGCCATAACTCTAGACATAATAAATGTAAATTGCTGAAATTCAACAGGCTTCTTCGTTTCACTAATCTAAATAATGCATATAATTTCAGAAAGATCGGATGATAACTTTTGACGTTAGAACGTGCACAAGTTTCAATAAAGTGAAACAAGGGCCATAACTCTAGACTAATGAACGGAAATTGCTGAAATTCAATAGGCTTCTTCGTTTCACTAATTTAAATCATGCATAGGAATTTCAGAAAGATCGGATAATAACTTTTGACATTAGAGCGTTCACACGGTTCAACAAAGTGAAACAAGGCCCATAACTCTAGACGTAATAAACGGAAATTATTAAAATTAAATAGGCTTCTTCATCTCACTAATGTAAACAACATATATCAATTGGATGATAACTTTTGGTGTTAGAGTGTTCACAAGAAATTGTGGACGATGGACAGACGGACCGACGACGGCAATATACATCCACATTTCAATGTGGGCGTATAAAAACACATCTGAATGCAAGGTGTGGCAAATAAACCAGTTTAAAACCTTCCGCTCTCTGTGTTCAAAAGGGCTTTGTTTAAAAAAGCTAGCTTATCTTGGACATCTTAAACAGTTGGCTTAAAAAGCTAGATTTGGGCATGTGCAGTAATTAATTTTAACCTTTATCCGACGAGGGCAAAGAATGTAAACTAGCTTGACTTAAAATATGTCTGAACAATACACTCCCATTTAAATATAAGAGTCTAAAAAGCCTATTAGTGTCATATTGAAGGCTAAGTGTTGATACATTACCGATGGACTCATCTGAGGTAAATAAACAGGAACATCTCTAGAGGAACATCTAAGTAATGACTCAACTAACAATGACAATAAGATTAATTCTGTAGCAGATAAACTCCACCATTTTTTAGTAGCGACTGCAACTTTTCCATGAACCATCAAACACCCAAACAGGCTGTCCCCAGTTTCAGTAAAGGCATCCAGAAAATTCTAAAATAAAAAACATTTCCATAAATTCCTGGAGAGAAGAATAAATTACTATTTTTCAGTCTGCTAAAACATACTTGCTTGTCCTTCTTTCTTTGTGTCTTGTATTATGTATAAAAAGTTAAAACCTTAAAGATATACACCCACAGACTTATTAATATTGGGCAGTGTATATTTTGCCGTCTGACGGTTCTTAACTTTATTTACTATTTAGCCGTCACTTCCGTTTGACATGCGCCAGGGGCCTGTTTCACGAAATTTTAACTAAGATAAAATCCAAATTTTAGTAATTTGATTGGACAATATTAGATTGATTTTAATGCTTAGCCAATCAAAATTGAAGTATCTATTAAAATTTGGATTTTATCTTTAGTTAAAATTTCGTGAAACAGGGCCCTAGACTTAGCAACGATGCCGGCTCTTTCAATTTGTGGGCTATTTTACCGTCTAACATTAACATCTAATCTATACCTAACATTAACCCTAACCCAAAACCACCAGTCAAGTCTATTCATCCTTTGTCTAAGAATGCTTCTTTCTCCGTTTCTTATAAGGAAGCAAATAGCCATACTTAATTTCTGATGGTAGAAACTGGAGAATTATTTTTAAAAGAAAAAAAGATAATAAATGTAAATTGTAGAAAAGCATTTAGAATATTATTCTATTTTGGTCGAGGGCGCATATCTGCGGATTTTGGTTTTTAATTTAAGTACTTAGACTGTCGGTGGTTTATGTTTTTCCCGTAAAATCGTGCTCCTGCACCAAACTTGAAAGACGAGTTGTTTTTAATGTTCCAAAATGGTGGAATATATCAGGAATCAACATGTCAAACGGAAATGACGGCTAAATAGTAAATAAAGTACAGAACCGTCGGACGGAAAAATATACACTTCGTATTAATAAATATTCTAAATATTCTATCAAATCCCACAAAGAGCATATGCCTTACTCATTTACCCCACTGAGTCATCAGGAGCCTTGCCAAACCAGTTATTTATTTAATTTCAGTTACAGCTCTGATGTGACAGAAGATCAACCAACAAAAACTTTCAACCAAACTAATAAGAACATTTACCACCCAGCAGTAAACAGACTCAGGAAGAAAGAATGGTTCAGGCCAAAGTAATCATAAAACATCCAGTGAAGGAAAAGAAAGGTTCTGACTAAAATCAGGAACAAGCTCAGAGGAAGGAAGAATGGTTCAGGTCCAAGTAATGATAAACAGACTCTGCTGAAGAAGGAATGGTTCACGATAGAGTAATGTCATCAGTACATTGACCAGTGATGGGATTTTGCTTGTATATTCCGGACAGAGCTTCATAGAAAGATAGGTTGCCAGGCAACGAAACATACGCCCGCAGCTAAATCGTCCGGGCAGTCAACAAGAGTTGTCGCATATTTTTACTTTTTTCGGTAATGAAACATTTATAATACACTAAAATCTGATTAAGAGCAACAACTCAGAAAACCATTAGAATTTGTTTGGTTTTTATAAAGTTCTGCCCAATGCTAACGTTTTGTATACAAAACTTTTAATACTGTATCATGGATTTAGCTGTTCCAAGTAATAAAAATTCATTGAAAATCAATCAATAGGCTTCTTTGTCTCATGACCTTAAACACTGTGTATAAATTTAAAGTCAATCGGATATTAACTTTGTCCTCTAGAGCGTCCACAAGATTTTTTGAAGTGATCAAGGGCCATAACTCTGGCAGTAATTATCGGAAATCGCCGAAAATCAATAGGCTTCTTTGTCTCATGACCTTAAACACTGTGCATAAATTTAAAGTCAATCGAATATTAACTTTAGCCTCTAGAGCGTCCACAAGATTTTTTGAAGTGATCAAGGGCCATAACTCTGGCAGTAATTATCGGAAATCGCTGAAAATCAATAGGCTTCTTCGTCTCATGGCCTTAAACACTGTATATAAATTTAAAGTCAATCGGATATTAACTTTAGCCTCTAGAGCGTCCACAAGCAATTGTGGACGCCGGACGGACGGATGGGGGCGACGACAATATACGACCACATTTCAATGTGGGCGTATAAAAATTGAGTAAGTATCACTATCTGTGATAACCAGAGAAAATGTTTTGGGGAAATAATTTTACGCAACTTCAGTGAAATCTGAAATCTCCTAATTTACTAACATGACTACTGAAGTTGCCTGATTTGTTTATCCCAAGGTTATGACTGGTTTGAATCAGAAGCAGAGCAACTGAAACTAAACCAAGTACGAAACAAAGTATTGCATGTTTAATAATGTCAGACTGCAATAGGAGGCAGACCACCATTAAATTTCATCATCTCGGTACCCACGAATTGTTGTTCGTCTATTAATAGCCATTCGCTCTCTGTCTCTTATCTCCCCTTTTGCATGCTCATTTTTGTTGATATTTTGGTCTAGAATGGACGAAGAGGATTTGAATTAACATTTTCTGCCAGGTTTTGGTAAATATTCATGATTTTGAGGCGGAAGGATAACAGGGTTATCAGGTTAGCTACGATGATATGTACGACAACTAGTTACATGTTTTTAGTATGCTTCTTCAAGATTGTGTATCTCAAAATTTTGGGTCAACCTCATAAAAATTTTAGTGCAAAGACATGACCATTTTTTTCTCTATCTGTAGTGAAAAGCATTCAGTCCAACGAAAATTTTGGGAAAAGTTGGAGGTGGGCAAAGAGGCCAGAATTAACATTGAAGTCAATGAGGAAATTAATGGTGGTCTGCATCCGGCTAGTTGAAGGATAAAAACAAGAGTTATTTCCCTTGTAACATAAACACCCAAGTGGCATGATAATCACTAGAAATTAATAGTCGATTAACATTTTTTGATTTCAAGTCCATGTTCAGCATAAAAAGAAATGAAATGAGACTTACAATCTGGGTGATTTGATGATATATTTGGACTAAAAACATATTTAAACTAATTAATCTAAATTTTGCTTGGAATCCTTCCCAAAACATTGTATTTATGTGGAAATACCCCAAGCTATAATAAATGTTTTAAAAGAAGTCATGTTTGTGTCACATGACTTGGCTGACATGGTATCTAGCAATGGATGTGAAGCCGGAGGATAATTCATTGCGATGTTGTCTTTAATCGCTGTCCATCTATCATAAATATTGAAGCCTAATTAAATTCTCTGATTATCCAGCGGCCACGTCTTTTTCATGGTATTTATCTCAGAAACTGTTGTACATTTAAGTCTGTCCTAGTCCGCTCACCATCAAGTTCAACAACAAATACATCAAGCACTCCCTAACACTGAGAGATCAGACAGTCTTTGCGCACAACCTTTGATGTCACTCGAGTAGGCAGCCCTTAATCATCAGACTGTCAATTAGTGACACCCTCTCATTTTTGTCATGTGCGTGCACCGGGAATCCAGTGTTTTCAAGGAATCCAGTATTTTTCTAGAAAGATTGGGTGAACCACTTTCCATATATATACCAAAATTGTCATACTTTTATTGGAAATAACCACCCGATAAATACTTTTGTGGGAAAGTATCTTTAATGTCATATTTGTCTGCACCAGCCAGGGCTGGCTAATGAAGAAGCAGTGTTCAATACAACACCAACTACCTTGGCTTAACTCAACTCTGATCTACAGATATCTTTCGAATTTAACTTTGGTTTATCTAAAATTCAAATCATATATCTTAGCCACAAAACTGGACAATTCCCAGAAATCTGAATACTGTTTCACATGATTTCAAAGAAGTGTTACAGTTTGTGTATCATTTTACAGCTTACAGTTCAAACCCAAACTTAAATACTTTGGGCACCACAGTGTGTTTTCCGACCGCCAGTTTTACCATGATGCAACTAAGCCAGGGCCCATAAACAAAGGGCTCCACAACACATGACAAAAAACATACATACATATATATATATATATATATATATATATATATATATATATATATATATATATATATACGTTAACCAAAACTCCCTTATTTGATTTGCTGATATAAAATAAATGAAGGAATTTGGTGGTCTGTATCCACTGAATATGTTATTTTAAATAGAGTTACTTCCCTTATACTGGTACGCCCAATATCTATACATAGCCGCCTTGTTATACAACAGACATTATTGATGATTTAACCCAGTGTTCCATTTTTCCAAACACATTCTACATACAGGTACCATTAAGATCAACATATTCTCTATGACTCACATAAAGTATAAATGGTAGATTTCTTTTAGGTTTGGAAGTGAGAAACCAAATGAGAAACCAAATTAGATAGAGTGCTAGAAATCAAATTTTCTTTCACAGTGAAATAGACCTACATGATGCATTATACCACAACATTGAAACATCAATCACATTTTAATAAAGTCATGAAGAAAAAAAAAAAAATAAATGAAGATAAAAAGAAAAAAATAGAACAATCAATGAAATTAGAATGAAGTGTGATTTACAGTGTATGAGTGATTAGATTCATTTATGATTGATGAGAGTAAAATATTCATAATATCAACTTAATTCCAATTTATATTGATTTTCTCTCGTTGCTATGCATTTGCCTCATTTATACCAAAAGTTCATAATGCACTTTGTGAAAAAAACAATTTGTGTTGCATGCAGTATAGAATTTAAGACTTGAAATTAATGAATGCCCATATATAATCACATTTTTTACAGTGTCGTTGAAGTTTGAATTTAAATTTAAGGCCAGAAATGCACTTTCCGTTTCATGGATACCATGCAAATTTGAGGAAGGGTTCTCTTATTAATGAAAAAGTAGAACAGTTTACATAACAAAATGTTTACATGGTATCACATTGTCACGCAGAGCCTATAGCCCATCCCCTTTCTCTTAAAGATGCCTTCACAAGCACAAACTGTGATTTAATGATGTATTTGGACTAAAAACATATTTAAACTAATATATATATATCTATCATAAGTCTGCTTCAAATCACTCTCAACATTTTAATTGAAAGAAAACTACCCAAAGCTGCAATGTCTATTTTAAGCATCCTTCATTGTCATGTGACTTGATTTAGGTGAGAGGTCCATTGTCAAAGCTTGTATCATTTGTCAATACTGGTTGTCCATTTACCATAAATATCGAAACTCAAGTAAATTCTTGGACTATTCTCTGCCAATTTCATTTTCTGTTGTTTAATCGAAAAAGTCTGACGTACATTTGTCTCTCACTGTTCTCACAACAAAACCAGAGACAGAGAGAGACATGGGGTTTAACGTCCACTTGATACAAACTAGGTTATTTCAGGACTAACACATGGTTCAATTTTATTTCAATAATTTGCTTGTGCGTAGGGGTTTTTAGCAGTGAGAGGAAACCGGAGGACCCGAAGAAAACCCACAAAGTTGGACAGGCAACCCTACTCCTTGTCACGTACAACCAGGGATTCGAAACCAAGCCAGTTGACTCAATGACAGACCTAATGATACAGCGCGCACGGGCTTACCATTCGGCCATCCAACTCCCCTCAACAAAACCAAGTGGTATACATCATTCAAGCAGACAGCAGGAGACAGACTGCCTGTTAGTGATCCCCTTAAATTTATGCCCTGTGCACACATATTTTTCCAATCTGATTAAAACACATATCCTATTTCGTTTCATTTTTATAGTTCAAAATTTCGTTTAACTTGTCTTTACTACACTAGGATCTGGAAGAGTTGTTATATATAACCCACGTTCTTATTGATGTGAGGGATTAGCCATTGAAGCGGTCTGTTATGGCAAGTTTTTGGCGTGAGTTGCATGGAACTGTGGGTTATCCACTAGAAACATCAATGCTGATTGATTAATCAAATGTCTACCATCATAGGGTCAAAAACCACTCATTTGACCTCTGACGATACCTCCCACCACAACTGGTAAGATCTTCATGTCGTAGAGGCCATCGAAAGTATAAAAGAACAAAATGAAATATAAATCTGTATTTTAATCAGATGGATATTTTTGGGGTGAGATTGAGTGTCTCTACTTGTAGACAGTAGTATCGAAGATTGGTACAAAATGACAAGTATACAGAAGTTATGTACGAGATTTGAGTAAAGAATTTACGTTCGGCGCAAGATTCAGCGACGGTCAAAATTACCGCTTCCAATGCATTCAAGCGTAATATTTAATTTATGTCAGCACAAAAAGCACCAAGATTTTATTCTGAGGCCACTCCCGTTAAGTTATGTCCGAGATTTGATTAAAGAATTTTCGTTCGGCGCAAGATTCAGCGACGGTCAAATTTACCGCTTCCAATGCATCCAAGCGTAATATTTAATTTATGTCAGCACAAAAAGCACTGAGATTTTATTAAGAGGCCACTCCCGTTAAGCGGTCAGTTGTGAAAATTCCCTTGGGTGGCTGCTTAATGCAGATTCTACTGTATATTATATATATACCAAATATGCCATACTTTTATTGGAAATAACTACCCTATAAAAACTTTCATGGGACTGTATCTTTAATAACATGTATGTCCTCTTTCCAAATTTGTAAGTATTGCCGAACATTAGCTAAAAACATAATTAATTACAGTGAAGATGCACTGTCATCGGAAAAAAAATATTTGGAAACTGCTCTTTTCAAATTGATAAGTATGTCTAAAAATATAAGTGACTGGAAAGTGAAAATGCATTGTCACCTGCATAAAAATATGTCTAAAAATATAATTAACTGGGAAGTGAAGATGCATTATCACCTGAATAAAAATATTTTGGAATTGCTCTTTTCAAATTGATAAGTATGCTTAAAAATATAACTAACTGAGAAGTGAAGATGCATTATCACCTGAATAAAATTATTTGACAATGCTTAATGAACTAATACCGACTTACTTGTAAAATATGAACTTCTTGTGCAGCAATGGTATCTACAGCATTTGTTACATCAGAAAATGTTGGTAAAAACCATCTTTCTAATATATAATCTATAAGTTGATAACATACCTAAAATACAAAAAAACATGGTTTAATACTTTTTTCTTTAATTGTTCCCCCTTTTCAATATTGATCTCCCACCATCACCATATACCACAATAAAATATCAAAATCGATCCCAATACCTTGACTTTATTTATTATATAGCGTGTAACATGGTTGGGTATGCAGTGTAAAATTACATGCTCAGTGCCAAACATCAATTTTGAAATTGCCCTATAGCTTTTTTAATTCTTGGACAATCTCATTACCCCCCTGGGAGAGAATTCACCCCAGGTTGAAAACCATGGTACTAACACCAGGTACAATTTTACGGATACACAATTACTGTGTTATTATTATTCAATGCTTCCGTTAAAGATCTCAACCTTCCGATGGTCTTGAATGTTGATTATAGGCTTGTCATGTAAATAAATGTCTAATTAATAATTTAATTACAATTTGAGGCCAAAATAAAGACCAGCAATAGGCATATTTAGCTCTTACATAATGCATCTTTGAAAATATATGTAAGGACTGTATACAGTCTTACAATGAAAGCGACCTGCACTTCAATAAACTGTTTTCATATTTTACTTTAATCCTGTGACATCATTTGGAGCGAGAAATGAGAATAATGTTGAAAGAATATTTACTTAAAACCATGCAACTTGTATTGTCTTTACAAAGAAATTACACAAATTTCAAGTAAAATTCTGTTAAATACACGCAGAATTTATGATAACATATAAAATTATCAGAGACGACAAAAATTTGTGCTGGAAAGTGGGGACAAACCTGTATTGTTTTACGGTTTTCAAAGGGATTAAAGACTCTCTATAAATGTTATCTTCAGTGAAAAATGTCTGATTTCATTTGGTTATGTATTATCGATTACACCACAATAATAGAAATGAAAAGGGTTTAACACATTACTTTTTCAAACCTATCGGTGAATGAAGACGGGAATAAGCCATGCAGGGTGCTATGAGAGTCTTTTTGCCCAGACTGCGGCATTACTCATATTTCGATTTCCATTGGTATCCACTTTCCCTCTATGTCCGTCCCATCCAAACAACTAGACACTTTTCTTTGCCAGGCCCTCCATCTCAAGGATAGCATCTGGTTGTTCGAATGGGATGAAAAAACGTGGTTCTGTGTACATTTTGATAAAAGAACCCTTGATAGTTCGAATTTCGAAATAAGAGTAGGCTGTAACGCTGCTGTCTGGATAAAATTTCGCTCATAGCACACTGTATGGCATCTGCCGTCTTTCATTACCCCAGTCAGTGCAGAAAGAGAGAGGGAGAGAGAGAAATTGGGTTTAACCTCCACTTGACACAAACTAGGTCATTTTGGGACTAACACATGGTTCAATTTTATTTCAATAATTCACTTGTGTGTAGGGGTCTTTAGCAGTGGGTGGAAACTGGAGGACCCGGAGAAAACCCACGAGGTTGGACAGACAACCCAACTCCTTGTCACGTACAACCACGGTGCAGAAAAGTAGGACGTTAAACCCCATTTCAATTCACTGAGAACAGGTATATTTCCAGAACAATTAAGCTTATGCCATGACTCTTGCATCATATTCATCGCAGCTTATGGCTAAATGACTTAAAACAAATCCCATCTTATACATTAAGTTAAATATTAAAGATAAATTAAATAAGATTTTGATAAAGAGCTGAATATATTAAAAATTTAATTATAATTACTTTATTCTGGGTGAATAGTTATGACTGAAGATGTAGCGTAGATAGTTTATTATCATAGCAACCTGAGTCTTAAGTCTCAATTATACATTTTATCGTTAAAATCCATTTAAATCTCGGCCATCTTATGGTCAAGGAAGATGATTATAGGCTTGTCATGTGAATAGATGTATAAGTAATAGTTTATATATATAACACTTAAAACCAAAATAAAGCAGACTCACCATGAATCTTTAAACTAACTTGAAATTAACATGATCGTATTATACACACATATTAAACTCGATGTTCCTAAGATAGAACCAAATAGTTTAAGCTGATTACTAAATATAAACATAATTAAAACCTATTAATTAAAGTATATTGATCCCATTTATTGTTGTTTTTCATCATAAAAGCATTATCTTAAAAATCCTGATTATTTATTTTTCTCCATTTTCTGTTCACTAAATTCACTTCCTTGTGGGTTGGAGAATTAACATCAACTTCTGCTAAGAATTGAATTATAGTCTTAGGCCCACTTTCTTTTTGAAACGGTCAATTACTCAGATGATGTAATAAAGGAAAAACAATTTAAAATAGTACAAATACTGATAAATGTGAAAATTAAGCCTGTTTAAGCTGAACAGATGATGATAATATTAGTTACGCTACAGGTTAAGAATAATTGTGCTTGTTTTTAAGTTACATAATTATGAAAGATCAGGGTTAAATCGATATAAGTTGGTAATTATTAATTTGTATGCATTTAAAGAATCTTTGAGGGTGGGGGAAAAAAGAAGACCAATGTTTCTACCACTGGGCTAAATCGATATAACTTGGTCATTCTGTGACTAACATATGTGGGTATATATTTGTCACAGGCACTTGAAGGGATTAAAATAAAACTTCTTACTACTGCTTGACTATATATTATAGTATATACTAATATATAGTCAAGCAGTAGTAAGAAGTCTGCTTGACTATATATTATAGTATATACTAATATATAGTCAAGCAGTAGTAAGAAGTTTTATTTTAATCCCTTCAAGTGCCTGTGATATTTGTATGCATTTAAAGAATCCTTGAGGGTGGGGGAAAAGGACCAATTTTTCTACCACAGAGTGAAATAAATATAACTTGGTCATTCTTTGACTAACACAGGTTATCACTTACTTCTTTTTTTATTTTGTATGCACTTAAATAATCTTTGAGGGTATGGAAAAAGGGTATACCAATGTTTCGGCAACAGAGGTCAAACAAGTGGTGACTGGTGCTAATTAGTTAGGGTTAGGGTTTAAAACCTCTATCTTCGAAATGTCGTACATTCTGAATAACAGGGCATGCCCAAGACAATACTATACTATACTATGTCACAAGAACAAACAGACTTTTGCTTTTGTGATGAAACGAAATTTCGATTTTTTAAAACCACCATCTTAGTATCACTACCCACAAACAATAAAGGAATCCACTTTCATCAGATACAAATATAATTTTAATAACTTAATGGCAGCTGTGTTCCTCTTTCATCAAATTACTATAGGGAAAGTAAATATAAACTTCAAGCTTACACCTATATTGTAAGAACTTTTTTATCTACGGTTTCTTTTCATTTAATACAAACACTTCCTGTCTTATTTAAAACATTATACTTCAATTAAAGTAATGATGAATCATTTGCTAAAATATCAAATTCCACACGCCCTCATACACATTAATATGTATTCAGATTAATAATTTAACATTTTATTAAAAAAACACTAGATAATGTCCCAGCATGGATTCAATCAGATTTAAACTAGGGCCATCAGCTTTCTCTGATACCAATAAAAGATTACGTTTAAGCAGCATAGATCAATGAAATTTCAATTTATCTTAACTTTGTTCATACTGAACAGAATTGAACCATTTTTGGACTGATATTCTTATTCGAGAATCATCTTTCACAAAATTGTAGTTTGCAAGTGATTCTTATAGTACTAAATGAATGCGTCAAGCCTTTAAATAAATAACAGAATAAAAATACTTCCTGCCTTATTTAAAATATTATTCTTCAATTAATATAAATTGTAAAATTATCTTATCTGAATTTACAACTTTTTTGATTGTTCTTCTATTATCATAATTCCAAGGTAAAATGATGCCATTAGTTTACATCATTTTATTATTGGATGTAAACTTATCTTAACTTATCTAAATTTACAACTCTTTGATTGTTTTTCCATTATCATAATTCCAAGGTAAAATTATGCCATTATATATTAGTTTTTATCATTTCATTATTGGATGGAAGTGGAGATTTTGTGATAAATTTAATAAATTATAAATGTTAACGTTAACATCTATAAAACACTGATTTCTCAACCCTTTTAATTGATTTTCTTTTTTTTTAATACTCAAAAAAGGGTCTACAGATAAAAATGTGCCATTATTAATAATTGCACGGAAGTAAAATTTTTGCGATAATATATAAATTATAAATGTACAACATACTAACTTTTCAACCTTTTTAATTGATTTTCTTTTATTCTCTTTTCAACATTTTTAATTGATTTTCTTTTATTTATTTCTCAAAAGCGGCCTTCAGATATAAAACAAAGTATGCCATTATTCATAATGTTACATCATTTGATTACAAGAAGAAGAGGAGGAGATATGGTGATAAATATAAATTAAAAATTTAGAGTGATTCATCATACAGCTTATCTAAATAAATCAGGAACTTTCGAAGAGAATAGATTTCGATGATTAATGACAATGCATCTTTAACAATAGCCCTCAAAATATAACAATATCAATTCTCTGATATCCAAATTATACTGCTCGAACCAACGCTGACAATAGACAAAAGAAACAGTGATTAAATATCAACATTTAGGAAGCTAAGCACATAAATGAAAGAAATCAATGATAATACGACAGGGGGCTGCAAGATAGGTCTGTCCTAATTAGTGGCCATCTGTTCGCTATATTACTGTCTTACAATCTCAACGACCATATATGGAAAGTAGTCCTGCTGTCATAGACATATTTCTGTTTACCCATGGCTATATTTGGATAAAATATATATCACTAAGAAAATAACAGGCGTCATAATCTACGTCAATTTTGTGCCACCATTTGTAAATATTTTTTGTTTGACTTTCGAGAGCTGGGCTTCGCGTACGTGTGTGTTCCTTATTATAATTTCTCGCTGTATGATATACACATACACAAATTCATACCAATATCGAAAAATGTTTCAATTTACTAGATTAAATTTATTGATTTTGTTATAAGTTTTTTTGACAATAATTTCCTAAACTAACAATCCTAGTAAGTGCTGAGATTGACCTATACTTCTTCAACAGCTATTGACAGCTTTTAAGGGAAAAGTATCTTGTATAACGGATGGGTCGATATAGCAACAAGTTAAATTTTAACTATGGGGTTTAGAAGTATGAATTGATGGGCCAAAGGGACACAAAGTCTCAAAAATTAAAGGGGTATTAGCACTTTAGGGAACTTTACTGGTGGTAAAAAATAACTTTCAATGTGACCAGTTTTGAATATACAAAGACATCAGACATGTTCAATTAGATTATATGATGCGAAAATTTAAAATTATCACTGAAATATTCACTTTTAATTGTCTTGCTGTACATAATCTTTTGGTGGTTTTAAATGAATTTTAACAAAATCCCATGAGAAAAACCTTACTCTAATAGTAAGTCAGTCATTGCTGTATTTTTATATGTCCACATTTAAAGATATTATACCAAATTAATTAAATTTATTTTCTTGACAAGAGTAACAATTTCTCTTAAAATTAATAACATTTATATGTTTTCAGTGACAAATCCTCTTACAAATTAATTACATTCATTTTCTTGAAGTGACAATTTCTCTTTAAACTAATTACATCTATTTATTTTAGAAAGTGTGATAATACATCTTTAAAATAAATTACATTTATTTCTTTGATGAAAGTGACAATTTCTCTTTAAATTAATAGCATTAATTTTTTAGTGAGTGGGATAATGACACTTCAAATTAATTACATTTATTGTCTTGGTGAGTGATAATTTCTCTTTAATGTTAATAATCTGAGGGGTTTGAATGTATCTAGTATAGGGTTGGTCCAATATAGGGTAAAGGCCTGAAACTAAATGTTAATTTTACATGAAGTTTAAAATCATCTAGTATAAAGGCAACAACTGATGTTAGACGTTAACATTCTTATAGCACAGCAAAAAGTAACTAGTGTAATGGATAGGACAATAAGGCAATGTCCCCATTGTACACTTAGGGAATAAATACTGAATAGGTCAATGGGACAATGTTGTAATTGTAATGCTAATCATCTACATGGTCAAACAGTATCCAATGAAAGGGATGGGCTTATTGGCCATTGTCATAAGTGTACTGTGGTTTTTTTTTGTGTTTTTTTTTATCAATGAGTACGCAAACTACCTAGTAAAAAGGATAGGCCAATAGGCTATTGTCTCAAGTGTAATATTTATTATGAATCGGGTTAATAATCTTCAGGCTATATTAATTGGGAAATAGAATAGAGTAGGCCAAGGATGTCACTGTCCGAACAAGATACTTATTTCACAATAATGGAAATGACCTCAAAGTATACACATAAAAACCATGTGTATCAATAAAAATGTACCATAAGTGGTTATTTTAGGCCAATCACTATGCCTGTAATATCTATAAGGTAGTAGGAATGCCCTGTATTACGGTTGTTGTCTTTTAAAGGGTCTCACTTCACTCTAGTCTTGAGGCAAAAAATTACTTTTCTGCAAAAGTTGACAAAAAACAGCTGATTGGAAATTATTTCTATCAACCCGATTCTTCTTGGTAATGGAGCCAGCTCCAAACTCACTGAGACACTACTTTTTACAGAGATTCTATATTTTCTGTGGCAAAATGGTGTCTGCAATATTAATGAAGAATGTGTGTCTAGGGAAAGAGAGAGAGAGAGAGGGAGGGTTTAATTTCCACTCGACACAAACTAGGTCATTTTGGGACTAACATATGGTCAAATTTTATTTCAATAATTCGCTTGCACATAGGAGTCTTAACCAGAGGGAGGAAACTGGATAAAACCCAAAAGGTTTACAGGTAACCCTACTCGTTGTCACGTACAAGCGGAGAATCAAGGTCACGTCACTTGACTCTACGAAGAGTCCCCCCCACCCCCCCATAAAAAAATATGTCTCATGAACAAATTAATAGTCTATGTAAAAGAGCCATGGCAGTTGGAAACTTGCAGATGAGTAGGCGAAAGCATTGCACAAGTATCCATAGAAACAGAAACTACAGTATGATAATCTCAAATAATTTAAGTAAAGTGTCAATGACACATTAATCCCCATGAGATGACAAATGTATACAATGTAAATGACCGACCAGACATTATATAGACAACCCCACACAAGTCAATAAGGTAAAAAAAATATCTCCGGCTCCATCGAGGAATTTAACTTTATCAAGTGTTGGTATCAATAAAGAAAAGTACAAGATCTTATTTATCACTCAACATTTAAACGTGGTAAAAAAATAAGTCAACAGTGAGGCTGATGTCCCCCGCAGAAATATCAATATAGATAGATGACAAACACTAATTAATTGCATATTTATCTTTTTCAAAAGTATCGAGCCATCAAACTGATTATCTATACTTAGTCTAAGAATAAAATGTTCACGATCAAACTCAGTCAAGGTTTTGAAGTACCTGGTAGTGAAACTATACACAAAGTTTTATCACTCTCCATCCGTTATCTTATCCTAAAGCATCGACCAATGAAATTGCTTACCTCTGCTTAGCTTTGGCAGAAAATGTTAATCATTGAACTCAGTCAAGACATTACCTAATGAACATCTACATCAAGTTTAAACATTCCACCTCAATTAAAAGCAGTTCCATAGTCTTGATCAATCAAATTACTTATCGCTAATTAGCCTAAGCAGAAAATTCTCATCATCGAACTTAGTCAAGGTATTGATATAATGAATCTATACTCAAGAGTTCCATCACTCTCATCCAATTAGAACCAAAGTTATCATGTTCCAAAGTCCCAACCAATCAAATTGGTTATCTCTGCTTAGCCTTTGTGGAAAATGCACTTTTGATTTTAAATAACGGTAAGTCTATTTCCCGAAGAAATACGGACAATTTTTACAGATGTTTGCAAAGAATAGAAAATTACATTATTGTGGCCTGATTGGGTTTTTTCAATGTTTTATCAACTTGATTTTTCCTAAATTTTATTGTTTTAAAGCCATATCCTGCCAAATGACCAGTAACTATTTTCCTAATTTAACGTCTACCCCTAAAAAAGGATGAATAGGTTACATGATCACAGCTTATAGTGTTCGGATTAATGAATTTTAATCATTTTGGGATCAATATTCATTTTGGTAAAACTGCAACCTTTGATTGTTCGCCCAAAAATTATTTGCTATTTTTGTTACTTTGTCTATAATCATCTTTAAGCTTAAATCATTTATACATTTTAAAGGGTTAGGATACCCTAACCCTTAAATTAAAATTTAATAAATGACATTTTCACATCGATAAGATGGTGTTGTATTTTATAGTAGTATTGGGACGGGAATACAAAGGCTATATTTGTCTTATGTCTGGAATATATGTTTGTCTATAGTCTGAAATATTGTGCCTTTAATAAAAGTCTGCTCTGATAATCTGACTTAAATTACTTTTTTAAACTGTTTTACCTAACTTATGTCGAAACTAATTAATAATATTAACTACCCCAAAAAATATTTTCATGGAAAAAAAAAATCTCCTTCTTTTATTGAAAATTTATTTACCATAAAACTTTTAAAATTAAGCCTATTATGAATAAAATGGTTGCAGAGAGAGAAATAAATGTGGTTTAACGTCCACTTGACACAAACCAGGTTTTTTTTTGACCAACATATGGTTTAATTTTATTTCAATAATTCGCTTGTGCGTAGGGGTCTGTACATAGCAGTGGGAGGAAACCGGAGGACCCGGAGAAAACCCATGAGGTTGGACAGGCGACCCTACTGTCACGTACAACCGGGGAATAAAAAATGGTTGCAAATTAAAAGTGTCAATTAAAGTCTCTAATTATCACTTCAGAGAATTTTAATCCTTTGCACATACGAATTAAAGATTTAATGAATTAAAAATTTGCAACATTTGGCATTCCCTACAAGCGAACACCACCTATAATTGTTGCGTAAAATCTTTTGATGGGCCTCTTTTTAATCTGATTGAATCCCAGCTGGAAGATTATTTACCGTTAATATTTTGTTTTTATTAAATGTCAAGTAATCTATTTAAGTAGATTTTAATGTGGATTAAGCTGTGAATAAAATTGATATTGTCCGATAAATGCACAACAACGATCGGCGTCTTTCAATCTTTTTATATACGATTTTTATTGTAACTATTACTAACCATTAACACAAAATATAACCCCTAAAAAACACTCAATACTGACAAAACCATATTATTTCATTGTGTGGGATCAAATAAATTCAGTTGCCTAGTAACACAACTTTTTTCTTTCTTTAAGATTTTGGTTGGTTGTGGTGCTAATTCCCTCTAATTACAGAACTTAATGAGCCAGATTCTTATTCAAATTTATGTTGCTAACATATTCAAAAACCGTTTCCTTCTTTTTTGGGGGAAGGCTAATCAATATTTGTATAAATGGGTGTAGAGTTTCTCATACACGAGCTAATTCATGATAAACTTGGCCGATATTTTTGTCAATCTACTAATGGGTTCGGAACTCGTTCTTTACTTAGATGCACATCTGTGCTAGTATTATTTACAGTCCTTGTATTTCATCTCGCGTAAAACTCTTTTATTTGCGACATAAAATTGTTCCTTGTCTCCGTGCCTTTGATATAAAGTGAACATTTTATCAAAGGCTTACACGATTAACGTTCTCTTGGATAAAAAACTTAAATGAATATAGAACAATCTTCACAAGAAGAAAAGCAAAAACTTATTTCCGCATATTCTGATTCTTATTTCATCAACGTGGATTTTGCTTCAGATATGTCTTGAAGTTCTTTGAAACTTTCTTATCTGAGGTTTCTTTGTATACAATATACATATTTTTAAAAATGGATTAGAGTTTTCTGTTTTTGATGGTATACGATAATACACACTTTGATACTGCTGCTGAAAATGTTTCAATCTGACATAAAATACATTTTTCTTTTGTTTTCTGGAGGTGAAAGGGGCATCAAAATGAAAATAATTAAAAAAAAAAAAAAAAAAAGTCCTACCCATTAAAATTTCTAACCATCTTTGAAATGTTCAGTTCAGCTTCATGTGGCTTTGTACATGAAATATAAAAGCTACACGAACTTCCTCCAATAATGATAAGTGGCATTAGGTGTTCTAACAAGAGTAAGTATATCTTACCTCTGGCATGACATTATAAGTGGTACAGTAGTTATATAAATTGACATGTATGGCCAACCACTTGTTTTTGATATAATGAGAAGCATGTCGTTCATTTTCCTATCAAAGAATTTAATCGCTTTAGCTATGCAACTATGGCTATATGCAGCATATATTATATATATATATATAATTGAGCATATATGGATTTTTCTGAAATTCTGATGTAAAGTCAGATGTGGGCTTATAAAAATATATCAGCACCAGCTTGAATTTTATACTTTATAATGAGTATGCATAATTGCATCAGGAATTTTTTTAGGAATTCCATTTCAAGTGAATAGTTATGCATGAAGTTACATTTTTTAATTAAAATTTTTTAACATGAGCTGTTGGAAACCAGTTGGAAACCAGGCCAGCCTGCAATATGGCGCTGAAAATTGCAGCTGCAATAACAAAGCATTGTGTGTGCACCAAAATAATGCATGGTGCAAGTCTGGCTGGGGTCAATGCATTCTTCTACTATTCCACAGCATCCCTATTGATTTTCTCTTTCGTGTTGACATAGTTTGGCTAATTTCTTTTGTTTCCAACTGTCACTGAATGGCCAGTGAGGTCAGACTTCTTAAACTTTGTTGTTAAAATGGGTCCTTGCGACTGTCTGACGTATCAAGAAATGTCTTGGTTTTAATCTATTTATTCCATACCGCTGTTAGCTTAATTGAGCATCTTGTTTGATTAATGACGTGATGCGTCTCATTATGTTACGTCCAAATGGGATTTTTTTTAATATTTTCTGTGAACTGAGGTTTGGAGAAAAAAAAAAGTTTTAGATAGAACATTTGTATAAAATTAAGTAACATTTACTTTCCTCTAATTTCCATTGTTCAAAAACTTCAGACTTAAACACTACATGTATTTTTTTTTTTTTTTTTTCCCATGAGTCAATCATCTAAAAAAAGAAAATTTGTAGGTTTTGTATAAAATTAGGCAACATTTTTACTCCATTCTAATTTCCATTGGTCAGACTATATATACTGCTTAGGGTTTTGGGTTTTTTTCTATCGTTTCCATGAGTCAATATCTAAAAAAGAACATTTGTGGGTTTTATTCAAACTTCAACAACATTTAGTCCCATTTATTAACCAATCTTAAATATTGTTCTCCAATGTCATTTTTTTTTTCTCCCAATGGATTTTTTGAGCATTTAAAAGATAAGTTTTTGAAAGTGTATTTGTCACTATTGTTTTGTAGACATTTATTACCTCTCATTTTTGATCTAGTTTAAATACATTCCATTGTCCAAAGATATCAGATTTTTGACATTGAAAAACCTATGAATTTCATTTGTACCATAAGTCAAGATGGTAGGGTGTGTATATGGGAGGTTGTGGGGGGGGGATGGGGGGGCGGTGGGTCAAGTTGACAACAAAAATCTTGTTAATGTTTTTATTTCTAATTGAAATCCAGTCATTTACTTTTGTTAGTGAATCAAATACAAAACTGCCCCAATTTTGGAAACCGTTGGATTATTAGATAATATATCAGAATATATCTTTATCTTTTCTAAATGAGAGTATCATATTTTCAAAAAGTTTCCTAACTTTAGTTTGATTTTAGTGGACATGGGAACTCATCAATTAATAAATAGATCTCACAGTGCTCCTTTGTTATGAAATGTTGGATTTTAGCATAAAACAAGTATCATATTTTCAAACAGTTTCCTAATTTTAGTTTGATTTTAGTGGACATTGTAACTCATCAATTGATAAATAGATCTCACAAATGTCCTCCTTTGTTACGAAATGTTGGATTTCAGCATTTAAAACTAGATTTTATTTCACATAAAGGTGTCCTAAAAGACATAAAACCCTAATCTCTTATTACATAACACTGGATATAAACCACGTTTTATTGTCTCTAAACAAACGCTGTGAATAGTTTTAAATTTTGTTGTTAGTTTATAATTAAATGGCTATAAAGTAATGAATAAACATTAGTTTGTATTCAGCCAGGAAAGTTTCCCACACTTTTGGTCAAATAAAAGTTCTTATGGACGTCATAAATCTACAGTGGAATCTATTTTTTATATAACCAAACAGTAGACATTTTGAAAAGGATGTAATAAGATTTTATAACCTTCCAAGTCACCAACCATTTAAAGCCTCTAATCTATTACCTAGAGTCCATTCACAAAATGACCAAACCTATTGAAATCAGTGGACAATGAGATTTAAGCCATCAGCGGACATGAAAAGCTACACCTACCAATGACCACCATATATTAAGTGTCTATTCTCCAATTTTTCACGTACATCTGTCAATGTCGTTCCGTTTTTATTGAATATATAAACCATCAAAGTCAGCTTACTGTCAAAGTAGACTGAACAATATGTTAAGACTGTTACATGTTATTTGTTAGATGGCGATGGTGGACCGAATGACATTATTGGGCATTATTATCCATCTGCTATAGAGTATATGCAAACGATGCTTTCCTCATTATTCAAACTGTCCACTATCTGATGAGCTCATGGTGTAATCTGAATTGTCAACTTTATTATTTGATGGCAACAAAGGGTGAGAGATTGAATGAAGACGATGGCCGCTCTCGTTGTCCGATGTATTGTCATTGGGGCGTGTTGTGTGATGCTATTGATTCTATTCGACACTTTTATTGACTGTTTTGTCCCTTGCTTGCGCCCCACCAGCATAATCATGGCTTTGTTCGTTTTCTTCAGCCTAATGGAGGCAGAGGAGAGGAAATTGGACAACTTTAAGCGTGAGAGATACAAAAATATCCCCAGGCTTCTTAATCATAACACTAGTATATACGCTTGTCAGAGATATGCTCATTTGTAAATACATTTATCAAACATTTATTCATTATCCATTGTTTTGTTTTTAGAAATGAGCACAAGTAAAAACAAAATTTTGAATCATTTTGATACATTTATTAAACATTTATTCATTATCCGTTTTATTTTTTTTTAATATGAGCACAACTTAAGTAAAAAAATATTTGTATCATTTTGATGCATGGTCGTTACTGATAATAGTGGGAGTTAAAAAGCAATTTAAGTAAATAAAAGTTTTTCTATAAGAAGCTGCCATGAAAAGATGAAGACAACTTGTAACGAGAAATCCATGAATTATGTCAAATTTGCGAGGCTTGGTAAAAACTTATCATAACATGCTTGAAGAAATTACAGTATTTATCTTTTAAGGGTGGATAAATAAGTGAATAACGTAGATACTATTTATCGTATTTTGACAATGTCATAATGAAGGAAAAGAAGCAAGAGGTAAAAAAATTGTTTCAGAAATACAATCTCATTGAGCAGATGTACTTTGGTGTTTATTCTCAAGAGGTGAATCCAATATATTATGATTAATTTCCTAGTTTTTAAATGGCACATATCTAACTAAAGAAAACAAAAGAGAAAGAAAAAAAGCCAACAAAAATTTCTGTTAACTTGATTGAACACAACTTGTGAAAAATCAACAAAAATTTATCTAAATTGATTCAACAAATCCGGCATTATGTTTGGAGATCTCAAGTAAAAAAAAAAATATATTAATAATAATAATTATTAATATTTAGATAATAGAAACCGTGCTAGTTGTGATTTGATTTGAGAAGAAAAGTTTTCACCGTTATTTGAAGAGCAAGATAATACATGTACCGATACATTCAAATTTAAATATAAATTTATAGATTTTCTGGAATAATATTTAACTTGAAGAACCGGGTAGATTGAATATGAATATTGTCACATTGCTAGTTGTTTATATGAAGAAAAAAAAGGAGAATGATAACAGAAAGGAATTCCAATTATTATTGACGGAATTTGTAGGGAAAGTACATTAACACTTAAAGGTACATTGTCACGAAAGTATTTATTGGGTGGTTATTTCCATTAAAAGTATGGCAAAGTATAGACATCTAATCTTAATAGAAAAATACTGGATTAGACGAAAAACATCCAAGGGGCAAGCACTGGGCAAAAATGTCAGGGTATCACTAACTGGCAACCCAACTGTTGTCTGCCAGCTTATTGTGTGCTAGCTTGACTGAGGGAGCAGTTGTTATTTCCTGATCAAATGGTTAGGTGGTTTTGGGAAAATTGAGGGGTGTCAACAGACAAAAGACTCTGCAATTAAACTGCGGAACAAATAGTTGACAGAAATTAATTAAGAATTTACTTATGCCTGAATATGTATGATAAATGAACAGTAAGTAACGAAAAATACATTCTGAAAAAGGGACCCTCCCTCACTGAATTGAGCTGACAGACATGGCGGCTAACAACAGTTATTTATAGCTTGCAGTATCTCCTGATGAATACAAAGTTTGAGAGGGATTTGAAGCAAATTTTTGATAGATTAATGAGTTTGAATGTCTTTAGTCTAAATATATCATCAAATCACACAGTTGTATGTGGGAAAATATCCTTAAGTGCTTTAAAGATATGTTCTCACAAGTTCTCACTGATCATCATATTCATATTTTTATCGGACAATATCTAAATGTCCTCAAATTGATTATTTAATATATTAATATAAACTTCGAATGGTACCAGGAAGGATTAGAACAATTTTTTTTGTAAGAATATCTGTGGGTAGGTTTGTATTTACGTTGAGAAATAGATCTAGAAAGAATGTGATAAATGATCCATTTTCCCAATTTCAACAGAAATTAAAGGTTTGGATTAGAATACTTTTGGATTATGTTTTCAGATATTTGGGAAATAATCCAATTATAACACAAACTGGATTATAATTTTCCACCAGGTGGTGCTATGGCATTTTATTTGTGCTTAAGCTTCGTTGGACAGTAGAAATGGTCAAAAAGATTATAAATTACTCAACTTCATTTGAAGATGTGAATATAAATCAATACATAAAAGGCGGGGTTTAAAAAAAGGTGAACATTACCTTAAACAAAAATGAAATGGGGTTTATCGTTTCACGTCCTACTTTCATTAACCGACTGGGCTAATGAAGATGGAAGTATGCCATACAGACAATACAGTGTACTATGAGGGACATTTTGCCCAGACAGCGGCACTACAGCTTACTTTTATTTTTATTTTGAACTTGAACTTTCAATGGCTCTTTTACGTCAATGTGTCTTGCACCCACTGACAAGGGGAAACCACAACTGGAAATTCCAGGGGAACTTTCTCAACCAACACCGGCATCAAACCTAGACCCCTTGTTAATGAAATGAAATGGAATGAGGTTTAAAAGCCTACTGTTTTCCTCCACCTTGTTAGTGAGCCAGTGCCTTACTCACTGAGCCACTGCAGGCTCCCACAGCCTTAAAAGCTTAAACACTTTAACCTGATGCATGGTCTCTTTAAATCGTATCATACTGCTGTTATTCTAGCTCTTATTAACTACATGAGTTTTTCTTCAGTACCATTGCCATGTACTTCAAATTCAAACATTTTATTAGAGAAACAATAAGGAAAGTTTTCAAGAGTGCAAAGTAAAAAGATCAATTCTGATGAGAATGTGTGGGTCAATCTATTAGAAACATATCATATTTTGGTCACATGTTCTGTTTTTCATCGATACTTTAGCAGCTTCAAGATGAATACTTTATTATATCATGCAGTAAATTTCAATCTTGCAATCAATGAAAAAAGATCTAAATAAATTTTAACAGATTTTAAAAGCGAAATCCCAGATATGATTTCAGTGAATAAAATTCATTTGCCCAAGCAAATAACTGCAGCTCTGGGATATGATTTAAAAAAAAAAAACAGTATCCAGTTGTCCAGAGGATTCAGAGACAAGGTTCTTGACTAGTCATCAGCTTGTGCATAGATACACCCGTCAGAATTCAAATACTTTTTTTTTTAAAATTGCTGATTGTCATTTGTTAGATTTTGAATCCCCTGAAATCTACAAAACAGTCAAAGTTGAATTTCTAATAGGAATATCATTCCAAAATGGTTCAATTCCATTCAGTATCTACAAAGATATTGTCACCATGGTCTGTCAAGACCTAATAATTACTTTTCCATGGTCTAATTAATTATGGGTTACCTTAATATTGATATGACATCTTAGGACATAGTCCTCATAAGTAGTCTAATAAGAATGAGACATAATAGAATAATGTATGTTAATTGTAATATTTTAATCAATTGATGTATATATTTTATATTATAAGCCTATTTCTAGGTCTATAATCTTCTTTGTATTCCTTTAATATTTTAATCTATGTCTAAATTTTTGTGTTTATATTAATTGTAATGTATGTATCTAGGGGCAACACCTTCAAAGAGTATAAATATGAAGGTGGACCCATGAAGGAAACAAGTTAGGTAGGAGATACAGATAACATGCTACACTAATACTTATGCCAAATCTTGATTTTATAGATCTTTAGTTGATCATAATTCTGTATTTATATATACATTCTGGATATTGTCTGTTGTAATTGATATTTACTGTATCTACATAAAGTTCTATAATCAAGTGTTTATAATTTATGAATAAGAAGAAACCAGTAGGATGAACTGTCCACTTCAATAAGACCCTACTGGTTACAATATGATGAGAGGAAAAGTTTGCAACATCCATCATTCTCTGCAGATGATATAAAAATGCCAGTGCCAATTATAACTTTTGGCTTAAATCTCTTGATGAGTCTCTTTTTCATTCGAATGAATCCAAGCTGGGAGAATATCTACCAGTGATATTTTAATTTTGTTTTGTTAATCAAATATATTAATTTGGGTACATTTTATAATGGAGTAAGCTAAGAAAATTGAGATATTCCCTGAAAAATGCGAACGATAATCAGAAACTTTAATAAAGTCTTCGGAGACCTTTATATAACAATCACAAAAAGCCCTCATAGATGGACTGCTGATAAAAGCAATCAGTGCTGAACTACTTTCTTTTTTTAAAAAATTGACTAATACAGCTTAAAGGGTCAGTTTGTAAAGATCTGAAAGACTGATGCTGTGTTGACCTCTCCAAAAACTCTGGGTCAAATCTTTTGAATGATCACTTAGCACTAATTTATTACAAGTGAAGAACTACTTGTGTTCAAGATTTGTTGAATTCATTCTGTCAAAATTCACGACAATACAAGTGATTATTTCAACACATTTATTATGTTGGCAAATCAACTTAATTCCTATTATGGAAAGGAATAAGAAAAAAACACTATGGGAAAACTTGCAGAAGTGAATTTTCAATTGTATTAATTATCACAAAAATGTCTTCTTTAAAAATTGTTTTACTTTTAACTTATAATTTTTACTTCTTTAAAATAAACAATGGCTATTAATAAATAATGTCTTTACATATCTGGTTTTCATGTGAGTCTGCATATATCAAACACGTTTTCAATGTTGAATCTCAATATCAATCCAGAGAGAGAGAGAGAGAGACAGAGACAGAGAGATGGGGTTAAATGTCCACTCGACTCAAACTAGGTCATTTTGAGACTAACATAGCAGTTGGAGGAAACCGGAGGACCCAGAGAAAATCCACAAGGTTGGACAGGCAACCCTACTTCTTGTCACGTACAACCAGGGAATCGAAACCACACCAGTTGACTCAATGACAGACCTTATGATACAGCGAACATGTGCTGACCATTCGGCCATCCACCCCCAGCCCCCCTCAATCCATACATAGTTTGAGTTAAAAAATTGCCAACATTCAGCATCCTCTGCATAAGATATAAAAGGAATATGTTCGAAAAATGCCAGAGCCACTGAAACCACCTGCTGAATCCAAACAGAGAGATTATCTACTTCCATATTTTGATTTTTTTTTCTAAATTCAAAGTTAAATATGCAATCTGGGTACAATTTAACGTGGATTGACCTGTGAAAAATTAAATAATGTACGCAGAATACCAATGGCGGTCAGTGGCTTTGAAACCTGTGAAGTGCTATGAAGTTAGTAGAAGCTAATTCAAATTATGCCCCCCCCCCTCTTTAGGAACATTTTCATGGCTTTTTTTATCATTAGGTCAACCAATTTTATTAGTAGTTTACTCCCTTCATTTATATTCATGGATTAAAACTATGTGAATCATTGATCAAATCTACGTCATAAAAGAACACCATAAATATATCACGCATAAATAAAAACGTAGGATTGGGATATGAAATATTGTTTTGGTTCTTGTGAGTCATTAACCTTTTCAGATAAATACTGATATACATTATTACTAAGATGGCACAAATATGTTATATGCCATGTAAAGTCATTATTTTATAACCTCCAGGCTTATGGCGGCCACCCCGGTTAGAAACCTAGGTTACCTACATAATACTGTATATGCCAGGAACCATTTACTTGCCAATCTACTCCAAAAATAACAACTTCGACATTGGACACATCAAATAAAGCTCCAGCATTTAATCAATGATGTATATAGAAGTCTGTCATGTTTAGAAGGTTAGGTCAGGTTGGGTCATGTCCAACAATATATATCCCATCAGATCTAAGAAGAAAGATTTGAAGATAATATCGCTTGATGATTGACAGCAATATAGCCAGGGTATAAATATATCAAAATAAAGACAACAGAATTAGTTATATTTTCATTCGAATACTGGCCCATCTAATCAATCATTGGTACTGTGCATGTGGATGGGTATGCTTACCCTTGTCATATCAAAGACAACAGAATTAGTTATATTTTTATTCAAATACTGACCCATCTAATCAATCATTGGTCCTGCACCTTACTCATCGACAACTGCAGCTCCCATAATAACTTGGCTAGGATTTAGTAGGTACGGGACGATTTGTCCCCGGACAATTTGTCTCCTGGGACTATTTGTAACTCACCAATTCACCTCCGGACAAATCGTCCCCTAGAAAAGTTTGACCCCAGATAATTCATCCCCGATCACATTTTGTCCCCGGAAAATTCATCCCCTAGGATTTAGTATCTGTTCACAATTCAGATTAGCCATATACGGTTTGTTCATGGTAGACAAATTCTGTAATGGTTCCAGTAACAAGGTTGTTTTACATAATTATTCAGCAGGCGATGAAACTAAAGACCCCAGAGAAGAGCCAATTGGTTAGGCAGATGTTGCTACTGCTTGTTTAGATCATTCAGTCTGTCATTAATACAAGTGTAGCGGTTAAGATCCATAGCTTGTATTTAACAGGGAGCAGTTTCCCCTGCCTCACCTTGTGGGGGTTCTACTGAGTTCTCCAGTTTCCTTCTCCCACTTTTAAAGAACAATCTCTTGGACCTAAATCCCACGCATACAATTACACACTTTAACTTATTCGATTTGAAAACTGCCCAGGGATCATCTGTATGTCTATCAAGCAGGGTTTTTTATAAATTAAACGGAAGTCTTAAAAAACTTGCTGACAAAACATTTTTTAAACTTATAAAAAAAACCGTAATATGTTTGTGGTAAATTGACAGCTGGCAATTGATATGTCCTGCTTGTACAACTTCTTTTCATTTATATGGTTTCCATTTCAAAATATTACTAGTAAAACAATTTTTTCTCTTGAGTTGTCATCTTGATATTTATATATTTTAGATTTTATCATTTTTTATTTTAAAAGTATTTGCGTATAGCTAAAAGCCACAATACAAATTAAATGAATGATTTAATACTTTTAAAAGAGAAATGTGCTACAATCGTAAATTTCTTTTAAGCTTCATGATAAAAAAAACGCAATTTCTGTAAGATGATTTTAAGACGCTGACCATCTTTTGTGGGATTTTGAATTCTTTACAAACTACAATTTTGTGAAAGTTGGATTTATAAATAAAATATCATTCCAAAAAAGGGTTAATTCCATTACAAACATGTCAGCCAGCATCACCAATAAGTGTTAGATCCCAAATTTTGATGAGCATCTTTTTTAAACCGATTGAACCTAAGCATTGAGATGATATTTTGATTTCTTAAAGATACTTTATGTAAGATTTAGATAAAGAACAGGCCATTCTTGCTATAATAGTTCAAAAATAGATAATACAAAATGAATTTATTGAAAATTTCAATTAAATTACTTTATTCTATGTCAAGTTATCACTGTTTGTAATTTTAACAAGATGTGTGCATTGATTGTTCATAATTGTATCCACTGTACTGGTATATTCCATTTTTAAATTAAATCATTAAATGGCCAAACCGTTCTAATCTAGTTAAAATCTCGAGCATCTGATGGTATCAAGAGTTGATTATGGTCTTGTCATGTTAATAAATGTGTAATTAATAATTTATATCAAATTTAAGGCCTCAAGAAAGAACTACAATAGGCAAATTTAGCTCCTGAATAATGTCTCTTTAATTAAATGTTAAGTAATCAATCTGAGTTAGCGTAGATAAAGTCGTGAACAATTAGATATTGTCGAGAAAATGCATATGACAACCATCAGCTTTAAGGTTTCTTTACATTATTAAATAAAGGTGAATGGAGAACCTTGACGCAAAAGTCAAACTCATGTAACGACATAGATATTAACGCTGTAATATCGAGAACCTTTTACGCTATTATTAAATAAACACAATGATGTAAACTCTATTTTCTTTATAATTTGATTTTTTTATTCCTCTAACCTAATAGTCGTCAAGTGAGTGCCAACTTTTGCAATCAGCTCGCACTTTTGGAATTTCACATAGTTGAAGATGTCCTGATTTGACTTTCAACAAAAGAGTTCTAGGGTATCTATTGATAGTAATATGCTTGGACCTGACGTCAGAGCGGGGGATATTTATCTCATAGATATTTTCACTACAAGTGTATTCAAGGCATGGCAGCAAGTATATATAAATTGCACGGGTTGCTATAGCCTTGTGTACACATTAATGATAAGAATATTGATCGTAAGTTTGGGAGATCTTGATGGCACTCGGTGAACTGATACCGCAGTGTCCGTGCATAAAGAAAACTTATGTGATATATCATACTATTAAGCGTTATTCTATAGGATCGTGTCAGCTGATTTACTAAATAACAATCAATCATTAAACAAAGGAAACATGGTCATTATTGTCATCGGAGCTGAATTTCTATCAGGCTACAATCTTGTAGTTTCTGGAACTATTATATATTCCATGTCTGTTCTGAAATCAAAGAATCAGATAATACAACTTCTCATTTATTATTCATCGAGCACATGAAATAGTATATTCATTGATTTAAATAAAATCTATTATATGCAATAGATTTCTATTAATTATTCCATTAACAATAATTCGCAACTCTCTGTGCGTACACTTCGTAAAAAGGGAAATTGAAAGTTGATATTTATTTCCTTTAACAAGTTCTTTTGTTACAAAGTGGAGGTCATGCAAAAAGGCATCTTCACAATGTCAAGGTCTAAAAAGATATTTGTTTGTTACCTTGACTGCTATAGAAAACTTTTGGGTGGAAAATTGTCAAGATGTAAGGACGGATGGTTGTTGTGGATAATTCTCAACTTTGTAGGAAGGAAATTGAAAGTTGATATTTATTTCCTTGGCCAAGTCATCACTTAAAGATGCCTTCCCGCATACAAACTGGGTGATTTGATGATATATGTGAACTAAAAAGATATTCAAACTAATTAATCTACCAAAATTTTGCTTCAAATCCACCTGAAAACTTTGTATTTGCGAGGAAATACCCCTAGATATAAAAAAATCTATTTTTAGAAGCCATGTTTGTGATGTAACTTGATTGAGGGAGGGTCCATTTTCAGAATGCATTACTTTACTTACAGTCCATTTACCATATGTATTGAAGCCTAAGTAAATTCTTGGATCGTTAATAATACCCTGACATTTTTGCCCAGTGCTTGACTCATGCGTGTTTTTTAAGGAATACAGTATTTTCTAGTAAGATTGGGCATCTCTACTTTCCAGTTATACCAAATTTGCTATACTTTTATTGGAAATAACTACCCTATAAATACTTTCATGAGAATGTATCTTTAAGTTGGTGATATTTAAAAGTACACCAGAAATCACAAAATACAATAACTTTGTATTTCTAATTAATCTATTTTGTTCAGCTTCCCACTCCCTTAAGAAAATATAATCACAATAACATCTTATTCTTTCCATACAAAATAAAACAATCAGTATTTGTTTCTTTACATTATTTTACAGTACTTATTGGCTACAAATATTATTTCTGAAAATAAACTTATTTTTCAACCAAACAACGCAAATTACTTCAATGCATGAAGCTTAAAAATGATAGCAGGAAGAATGAATATATACAATGAAACTAAAAAATCTTTATTTTACAACAATGGCGGTGAATTATCTACAGAACAGAAAGAGGTACAAAAAAAGGTACAGGTTAAACAACGATAGGGTGTTATAATTCTTAAAGAAAATATTTTGAATTTGGAATAAATAGAAACATAAATCTAGCTAATAAAATTAAAATCTATACGACAATGAACTACATTTTAAGAGTGGTTTTCAGACAGGAGGCACTTTGGTTCCTTAAGAAGAATTTCAAATCTACGGGGAGAAATTTTAACCAGGGGATGAAATGAAGAGGAATTTTAGTCAGAGGAAGAACTCCAAACGAACCCCAAACAGGGAATAAATTGGGTTCAAATTCCATTTTTTGGTTAAAGACACCACCACCATATATAATAGATAACTTAAAACTAATTAATTAATCTTTTTTTAAAATAGAGCTATTTTTGTTGAAAATGTAGATGGTAAACATGCACTGTTTATATCTTGTTCATACTTGATTCCCCTTTGACATTATGCTAAAAATATCAGATCATTAAACTATCTATAAAGTTCAATGTCCTCTCCTAAAATAAAATAGAAATAAACAATTCTATTGTATAACTTAATACAAACACAATTAAAGAAGAAACTTTTGTTTCCTTAGTTCAAAGAAATTTAAAGATAAATTACTTTTTTTTTACTTTTTAAATAATACTTAAAATGTAGAATAAGAAAGAAAGGTGTTTGAGTAATGAAACATATGCAATAACTATATACTGCCATAGTGTCTTTGTACATAGGTGTATTAGGCATGGGGTAGAGTGGGGCTACAACATCACGAAGGTGTTTGGAGAAATGATTTTTGGGGGCAAAAATTCATATTTAGGCTAAAAATAAGATTTTTGGTCAGTTATTAGAGATTTTTCAGGCAAATGTACTACTGGTATTTTCAATGAATATTAATCAATAAATCACGGAATCATTTTATTGCTCAATTATATAGGATTCTGTAAGTTTATAGCTTTGTTTTAATTTCTGGAGAATGCATATAATTTTCAAGCTGATTGGATAGCCTACAATGGTTTACCTAGCAATACCACACTATAGCATGTTCAAGCATGAGTTTGAACTCATGGTATTTGCGTTCATGACAGACCATATGATCAACAGTGCACACATTAGACCATCAAACCACCCAAAGACCCTAGCATTCACAAGACTCTGCCTCTCCCATATATTCTCCAGACAAAAAATTCACAGAAAAATGTCACATTAAGGAATTGACAAATATGAGAGAACGAAAGTGAACCTTTAA
This sequence comes from Patella vulgata, assembly GCF_932274485.2. Lineage (NCBI taxonomy): Eukaryota > Metazoa > Mollusca > Gastropoda > Patellidae > Patella > Patella vulgata. The sequence continues at coordinate 59,022,043 of NC_065884.2, read as the reverse complement.
TATTATAAAGCACAATAAGAACAGGTAACCTGTAAGGTAATTTAATAATCTTTGGAAAAAAGTCGATGATCTTGATAAATTCTTTAATCACAAGTCGATTGTGCTTTTAAAATCCAATCAATGATATTCCTATATCATCAGACTAAGACGTTAAACTCCATTTCATTTTATTGCATTCCTTATATCAATTAGGGGGATTCAGAATCAGAAGAAAAAGATCAAGAAAGGTATATAATAATTCAAAACAAATACAAGACAAATATGCAAATTCATTTTTTGAAATATAACCAGATAACTCAAGGAAATCTGAAGAAAAGTTAAACCTTTTGAACCTGATGATGTAGTCTCTATTGACATTTCACCATCATTATCAAAAATTCAAATTCTAATTTACAAAGAGCAGAATACTGCATGTGAACTAGAACCTACCAGGTTCAGAAGTAGATTTAATATAATCTCAAGCTAGAACCGCCCAGGTTCAGAAGTAGATTTAATATAACCTCAAGCTAGAACCTCCCAGGTTCAGAAGTAGGTTTAATATAACCTCAAAGCTAGAACTTCCCAGGGTTAGAAGTAGGTCTAATATAATCTCAAGCTAGAACCTCCCAGGTTTAGAAGTAGGTCTAATATAATCTCAAGCTAGAACCTCCCAGGTTTAGAAGTTGGTCTAATATAACCTCAAGCTAGAACCTCCCAGGTAGAGGGTCTAATATAACCTCAGGCTAGAACCTCCCAGGTAGGTCTAATATAACCTCAAGCTAGAACCTCCCAGGTTCAGAAGTTGGTCTAATATAACCTCAAGCTAGAACCTCCCAGGTTTAGAAGTAGGTCTAATATAACCTCAGGCTAGAACCTCCGAAGTTCAGAAGTAGGTCTAATATAATCTCAAACTAGAACCTCCCAGGTTTAGAAGTAGGTCTAATATAATCTCAAGCTAGAACCTCCCAGGTTTAGAAGTAGGTCTAATATAATCTCAAGCTAGAACCTCCCAGGTAGCAGGTCTAATATAACCTCAAGCTAGAACCTCCCAGGTTCAGAAGTTGGTATAATATAACCTCAAGCTAGAACCTCCCAGGTTTAGAAGTAGGTCTAATATAATCTCAAGCTAGAACCTCCCAGGTTTAGAAGTAGGTCTAATATAATCTCAAACTAGAACCTCCCAGGTTCAGAAGTAGGTCTAATATAACCTCAAGCTAGAACCTCCCAGGTAGCGGGTCTAATATAACCTCAAGCTAGAACCTCCCAGGTTCAGAAAGAGGGTCTAATATAATCTCAAGCTAGAACCTCCCATGTTCAGAAGTAGGTCTAATATAACCTCAAGCTAGAACCTCCCAGGTAGCGGGTCTATTATAATCTCAAGCTAGAACCTCCCAGGTTTAGAAGTAGGTCTAATATAATCTCAAACTAGAACCTCCCAGGTTCAGAAGTAGGTCTAATATAACCTCAAGCTAGAACCTCCCAGGTAGCGGGTCTAATATAACCTCAGGTTAGAACCTCCCAGGTTCAGAAGTAGGTCTAATATAACCTCAAGCTAGAACCTCCCAGGTTCATAAGTGGGTCTAATAAAACCTCATGATTTCTCAAGCTCCCGTCCCACTTATGTGGGGATGACAAGTGTCATCTAGTGATTCCGATGGTAAAATGTATAAACTGCAGGAATCAATATACTCAAACTATCAATGTTAATAATTCAAACTTGAATAAACATGATTTCATACTACATGTATATCACCAATGAAACTTTTAAAATATAGAAAGTGATATGTGCACAAATACTCAAAACTATTAATGTTATGCTTGTACATAGAGCAAAAAACATTAAAGACTGATTTAATAAGCAAACTTTTAATCTCTGAGTGGAAATTGTTTTCATTCAGTGGGGAAACGGAGCTTAGTGCCGAGTATATTAGTTTGTTCAGTAATTGAATGAGTTGATAGCACACTAAACCACGTTAAAATATGTTCATTTACCATATGGTTTGATATAATAATACGCTATGAACCAAGCAAGAGGGGGTTCTATCGCCATCAGTTACCGATCTATAGAATACTTGCAGGAATAATCAATAGAGACAAATATGCCCAAGCTTAGATGTGTAAGAATTATACATATATATATTTACGAAATTATTCTTTCATGTTCCCCTCTATTCTACAATATAAAGAGTTCTATTATTAGAAGCAATTACAGAAGCCCGCTAGATCAATATGCAGAACCTAAGAAAATCTCGATATAAGAAAAAACGTTCAAGGGGGTATTGAATATATTTTGAGAAAATGATGATTTTTCAGCAGTTGGGTCACTATCTTTGATTTAGAAGCTGATAATTGTGTACCACTGACGTAAATCTATTGCGTCATTATTTCCATCAATAAGGAATGACAACAACGGCACGGATTTATTACGTTATAATTCGATGGTGCATCGTCCAGTATTTTGTACGGCTTGTCAACAGAATAAGAAACATGTACAGTAAAACTATTAATAAAACTCACAGAATCAAACGAGGTGCATATTGGGAGTTGTCAATCTCTACTATATAACGGTGATAATATCTGAAACTGACACAGTACACGATTTGTGTAATAATCAGAAACACATTTATCTTTATAGCATCTCGTGTTAGTAAATATCATCTCATAAATACAAACGGTCAACCAGCATTAAATCTTTCACATTTACAACAGAAAAAAAAACATTTACAAGTTTTTTGGGCAATAAAATAAATGTCCTTTTTGAATATAAATACCAGAAGTCAGAGTAAGAATTTGTTCAATCTGCTAAGTAGATTAAAGCACATATAATATCTCAGATTGATAACCTAGATGAGAGAGAGAGAGAGAGAGAGAGAGAGAGAGGTTAATGTCCACTCAACACAACTTAGGTCATTCTGGGAACAAAATATAGTTCAATTTTATTTCAATAACTTGCTTGTACATAGGGGTTTTTAGTAGCGGAAGGAAACCGGATGATGCAGAGAAAACCCACAAGGTTAGACAGGTGACCCTACTCCTTGTCCTAGGCCTAAAGTAACCAGAGGTAGTATTAAGGTGTTCTAGATGACCTAAAGTAACAAGAGATAGTGTAAGGTATTCTAGATGAACTTAACTTGTATAAAGAGAGAGAGAAATGTGGTTTAACGTCCACTCGACACAAACTAGGTCATTTTGGAACTAACACTTGGTTCAATTTTATTTCAACAATTCGCTTGTGCATAGGGGTCTTTAGTGGTGGGAGGAAACCCACGAGGTACAGCACGCACATGCTGACCATTCGGCCATCCAAACCCCCTAACTTGTATAAGGTGTTCTAGATGATCTAAAGTAGTATATGGTATTTTAGATGATCATCTAAAGTAAGAAAAGGTGATATAAGGTGTTTTCAATGACTTAAAGTAAGGTAGCATAAGGTGTTCTAGATGATCTAAGGTAGTATTCTAGATGATCTGATGTAGCATAAGGTATTCTAGATGATCTGAAGTAGTATAAGGTGTTCTAGATGATCTGATGTAGTATAAGGTATTCTAGATGATCTGATGTAGCATAAGGTATTCTAGATGATCTGAAGTAGTATAAGGTGTTCTAGATGATCTGATGTAGTATAAGGTGTTCTAGATGATCTGATGTAGTATAAGGTGTTCTAGATGATCTGATGTAATATAAGGTGTTCTAGATGATCTGATGTAGTATAAGGTGTTCTAGGTGATCTGATGTAGTATAAGGTATTCTAGATGATCTGATGTAGCATAAGGTATTCTAGATGATCTGAAGTAGTATAAGTGAAATTCTTTTTATTAGATGAATTAAATATGATGTGAAATCAAGTATTTTAAATGATCTAAATTAAGAAGAGGTACATGTAGTATTAAGTGTTCTTGAAGAAATAAAGTGAGAAGGGGTAGCATCAGGTATTCTTGATAAACTAAAACAATGGAGAAGTGGTATCTGTTGTTCTTAATTAATTAATGTAAAGAAAAAGTGCTATCAGATGAGCTATCAAGAGTGTAAGAGTATACCCTACCCCATGCACAAAACCTGTATCTCAGAGTCCTAGTTTGAATCTAGGTAGCAGAATAGTAGGACGTTAAACCCCATTTCATTTCATTTCATTTTGAATCTAGCTGGGTCTTTGTTTGATCCAAAGGACTAGACACTTCTTCTTTAAATCATATATGATGTCACTTATTTTGAGAAAATAATCAAATTCTCTGGACGAACATGAAGACAGAATAGATAAATCTTGATGTATCTTTCCTCCAAATTCTGTAAACATTGCAATGAAATTCAGAAATATACAACAAAGTTCCTGACAATCCTCCAGAGTCCAATATAATGCATTGTCAGGAATAATAAATCGGTAAAAAACAAATATACATCAAGGACATATATTATATAATCTCTTACTCAAACAAAGATGAAAGTTAACATGAGAGCGCTGTTTAATAAAACTCCAGCTTTTCTCGTATATAATATGTGTTTTAATACCTCTCTGATTTTTCTTTGATACACTTTATTGCGGGCGCGAAGTCCATTATCTATTGCTTATATTAGATTAGCGCGTAATAAAAGACAGCAACGGAAGATAATTCCGACATAAATCCATGAAAAAATTAATCAACTTCATCTATATGCTAAGTTCTCCGTGAGCTCTAATGAACAAAAGGCGCTATAAAATTCTACTTTATCAAATCAATGAGTCAAAAATGGAGAGATTTACCTCTTGCTTATTAGAAATATTGATCCTGCCTTATCGTTTCAAGTAATTTAGAAATTAGATCTACCGATATATTCATGGCACGTTGTTAAAGCTATTGATTGTCCTCCTGTGTTTTTTGTAATTTGAGTGATTAGACTTATAGATGTATTCAAAAACTAATACAACTCGAGGGAGAGGTAATAGGCCAATAACTAAAGATACAAAATTAAAATTACTCGGAATCAATGAAAACAATTATTGTTGAAACCATAACAATAATTGTGAAGACGTGGCCTCATGTGAATTTAATGGACGACTTTACCTACTTAAACTCGTTTTTACACCCGCATTGAACAATGTCGTTAATTATCATTAAGCGTTTATATATTCAATACTATTGGCCATAAATAACTAATAATTATATTACTGTACATTGCCTTGATGATATAATACCAAAATATGGTTAATTATTCATAAATAATACCTCCACGACATTGTCAGCTAGATAAATGATATTATATTTTTCCCTATATAAAATCTAAATAAATACATAAATGACGGTAGTTAATTAGAATTTTTATTAACAGTATAAATCAACTGATAATAAAAGCCCATTTAAAAAATATTACTCATTCCAAGTCACACAATTTCAAGAAGTTCCTTATTTATGCTATATGTGATTAGAGCCTAATCTACTCAATGTATTCATACGCAGGTTAAAAACAAAACTATGCCATTAAAAGGAAAGTTTTTTCAGTTCATTAATTAAAGTGCATGTTCCAGTGTTATGCAAGGAATGATGAGCAGTGTGTAATCTGAAAAAGATATAACTTTATTTTTTTAAGTGGTTCTTTCTGACATAACATTTACAGATTCCCCTCCTGTTACAGAATGAACAGATCCCATTTGAAAATAATGACCTGACAACCTGTATTGCCTAAATCAAAACCTTTAAATTCACCAGTCCTCCTTGTGTGATTCTATCACTGTTTTTTCTTTCTTTCCTCCCTTGAAAAGTTATTAAAACAAGAAATTGATTAAATGTCTAATCAAAATATTAGGTTTGCTGAACAACTTTTAACAATACCAAATCACTATTATTTTCTTTTAACTTAAAATAGAAGTTATCAAAGTTCAAAGGGACATTACTCAAATTCATGTTTCATTTTTTAAAACTCAGAACTGGAAAGTTATGAGATGGAATGGATATTAAAATCTCGTCGTAACTTTACCCATTTCAATTTTTAGATTAACATACAATTATTTCTAAAGAATTTTATTCAGGTAGTATTTCTACCTTACCTTCTTTGTGATCCAAGTTTCAAGAGTTCTAGTCAGATACGCTGCCAAGATTCCATATTTATTTTGGACATTTAACATTTTATATATTCTCAGCATACTGGAATCAGATCTGGAAATAACTAGTGTCGGACATTTTGAACTTGCATTAATGAATTCTACAATAAGACAGAAAAATTACAACACTGTGCCAGACAAGGCCTGAATTTGAGCCTGACAATGTTTGTGACAGTTGAGAGTGAGAGAGCAAGAGAGAGAGAGAGAGAGAGAGAGAGAGAGAGAGAGAGTTTAACCTCCACTCGACACAAACTAGGTCATTGTGGGACTAATATATGGTTCAATTTCATTTCAATAATTCACTTGCGTGTATGGGTCTTTAGCAGTGGGAGGAAACCGGAGGACCCGGAGAAAACTCCTGAGGTTGGACAAGCGACCTTACTCCTTGTCACGTACAACCTGTGACAGTTGCCTTATACCCTTGATTGCTATAAGAGGTACCTGTCAGTTACATAATATATTTGAAACAGCCTAACTGTTTCAATCAATCCAAAAAAAAATAGCACAGATGTTTAATGGAGCCATACATTACCAAAGGTATTGTATATAAAAATAATACCAGCAAAACATTGTGAAACTCTCCCTTTATTGTACAACTAGCTTATTAACAGCATGCAATTGTTCCATTTCCTATTGTACGAGAAAACAATGAGTTTTTTCCCTGTTCTGTGCTATTCTATGAATACATTTTAGGTCTTTTACTGATAAATATTGCTTGCACTTACAGACAATATAATGCCATTGTGCATTGAATAACCAACTACGTTAGGTATGAATGACTTAATCTAATTCCCAAACCTTCGCGAAACCTTACAAGATAATCTCACGAATTTCCAGTAAAGCTCTGATCAATACGAAAAGTTATCTAAGATTTCTGACTTTTTTTTTACCATTTAAAAGATGAGTTTTGCTGGCGTCAGTATTTGAAAAATATCACAAAAATCTGAAATGCTACACCCTTCGATGATTTAATTTCCATTGGATTCAGATGGTCATTACACAAGGGTACAACTTCTTGTCTTTAAAACTATGTTAACATAGATTTAGAATGGTGGGGAAAATAGACAAGGTCTTTTTCAGACATAAATCATAAGCAAATTTAAACATTTTTCATGAACTAAGTTCAACAAATTGTGAGAACAAAGGCTCCAGATTTTGATTAAAACACAAAAAAATCTGCGATCCTCAAATTCTAGTCAATACGATATTAATCTCCACTAATCAATTTATTCTGTAAGAAACACTTGGTTGTACAAAAGCCAAGGAAAACCTCTAAGATTACAAAAAACATTGAGTTCGTGGAATTAAAACTTTTCATCAATATAGTATTCCCAACAAAATGCTGGTTTTGACATGTTTTATGGAGATTCCTATCTATATTGTGTCACATTCTATATGTTACAAAAATTTCAAAATGAAAATATCTCTCAAAAAGTAGAAATTGAATTTCTTGTTTAAATAGTTTGTTTGATTTAGTTCTTTATTTTATTATGAAAAGTAATTATTTTATTTCATACTCATTTTCTTCTTCCCACTAAAAAACAATATTCGATTTATACTAATAATAAATGAAATGAAATGAAATGGGGTTTAACGTCCTACTGTTCTGCTCCTATGCTGGGCTAATGAAGACAGGCATACGGCATACAGTGTGCTATGAGTGAAATTTTGCCCGGGCAGCGGCACTATCGCCTACTCTTATATCGAATTCCAACTGCCAAGGGATCTTTTACATGCATTCTAATGTATACACAGGACCTCGGTTTTTCATCTCATTTGAAGGACCAGACAGCTGTCCTTGTCAGGCCCTCCGTCCTGCATCACTGACAAGGGGGAACCACGCCGGAAAATCTGGATGAACTTTCTCGGCCAATGCAGGGATCGAACACCCGACCTCCAGGCTAGTGAGCCAGCGTCTTACCCACTTAGCCACGTGATCCCCACTAATAATAAAATCTTCATTTAAAATGTTTTATTATTGTCACCTTGTTGGGTTTTTTTTTTAAAGTAATCTAAATTCATTATCTAAACTCATTAAGAGATGGGTCTCGGTGCTCACATAGGTCGAACAAAACTTTGGCAATCCCCCATATGACACCCCAGTGGAAATAAAAATGCTTGGCCAAAACATTACCATATATCTAACGCAACTTATCACCATGTGAATTTCTCAAACTGAACAAAAGCAAAAGAATAATTGAAAAACCCTCCAACTTGTTTACTTTTGGACATAGAAAATGACTTTAAATCTGATTGATTGTATTGTATTGTATTTTATATAAATATATATTTCAATTCAAGTGTTAAATATATTCATTTTCTTGCATGTAACTTGACCTGATAATACATATTGCCAAAATCAAAACCAGTAAATGAAAAACTCTGCAATTTTATACTTTTATAAGAAATTTTGACACAAACAAAAAAACAAAGATATTTTTATGACAAAAACTTGGTAACTATTTTAAATATAGAATTATTTTCAAGTGATTCTCATTTTCATATTGAACAGAAGGATGGGACGAAAAACAGATACTCTGAACAGTTGGAAATCAATATAAGAGTAGGCTGTACCAATGCTATCTGTGCAAAGTTTTTCTCATCGTACATTAGAATTTCTTCATCGAATTCCATCTGTGAAGGGTTCTTTTATATGCACGCCAATTATTGTACTAAAATGTACTGAGTATAAATGATCATCCTTTTCCAATTATTGTACTAAAATGTACTGAGTATAAATGATCATCCTTTTCCAATTATTGTACTAAAATGTACTGAGTACAAATGAACGATTTGAAGAAAAATGATCATCCTTTTCTAATTAATGTACTAAAATGTACTGAGTATAAATGATCATCCTTTTCCAATTATTGTACTAAAATGTACTGAGTACAAATGAACGATTTGAAGAAAAATGATCATCCTTTTCTAATTAATGTACTAAAATGTACTGAGTTTAAATGATCATCCATTTCCAATTATTGTATTAAAATGTACTGAGTATAAACGAACCATTTAAAGAAAATATTTGAAGAAAAAAAAATCATATCGAAAAATTCATCTTTCATCATCAGGTGACTTAAACAGTGAACTATATGACACTGATATTGTTTTACACGATCTATAAGATTAAGAACTACATGGTCAAATATTAGCTAATACAATAATATCAATATCTCGGTACAGGCACTACCTTCTTCGCCATGTCTACATACAAAATATTACCCTTTACTCAAACCTACAATGACAACTCTCGATATTAAAAAAATACACGCATAATATCAATATACTCGCAAATTATTAAAACAAAAAGCTCTTCAAAGCATACATCCTTCCACTTAAGAAAAATATATCTTGTATGATATCTGTCAAAATGTTTTGAAATATTATTTAAACTCAATAATGATTGAACGCGAATAACGGAGCTGAAGGGTAAAGACAAAGCACAGCGTGTCAATTTTTTCGTCACTAAAAACATACACATATTTATTCAAAAGGATAGAAATTGTGTTTACTCAGCGAAAATTATTTGATAAACATAGTACAATATTGTGTGTGTATTAAAACTAATACAAGTATTACATATTTGAACAAGTTCGTGTTTACACACGATGGAAAACAACTGTTATCTTTAATTCATGTACATTCATAGATATTTCCGATAATCAGAAAAACCCGAGGGAAGCTCGTTTTTTAAACTTGATAAGTATTGGATTAGAATTAGTGTTACAATAGAATGAGAAACATCAATCCAATACTTATGACAGCTTTTTTACAACTTCAGATCAGCACTATGCCATTAGCTGGATGAGTATGACACTGGATCACCAACTCGGAGGTCCCTGATTTCTCCACATGTCAGTAGGTACAGACATGAAATGAAATGGGGTTTAACATCCTACTGTTCTGCTCCAACCGGGCTAATGAAGATGAGCATACGACATACAGTGTGCTATGAGGGAAATTTTACCCGTACAGCGGTGCTATGGTCAACTCCTATATCGAATTTCAACTGCCAAGGGATCTTTTAAGTGCACGTCAATGAGTACACAGGACCTCAGCTTTCTGTTTCATCCAAACAACTATACACTGTCCATTACCAACCCCTCTGTATTGCACCACTGGAAGGGGGAAACACACTAGATAATCAGTAGGTACAGACGGGAAACAAGGCAAGGAAAAACATATGTCGTTCGGATGAAATGAGTTACGTGCGTAAAAGAACGATTGACATATGGAATTCAATTAAAAAAATACATGCAGAATATCAATATACTCACTATTAATAAAACAAAAAGCTCTTGAAGCCAATAACCTCACTGAGGGAGAAAAGCATTTTATAACCCATTTGATTTCATTTCATATACGCCATATATATACCTATTGCATTGCAGAAAAATTATGTTCATTTAAAAAGTTCAGAATCATATAGCATTTAAAAACAATTTAAATTTAATTTAAAAGTTTTGTCACGACTGACCCCCTCTTAAACTCGCTAATTTTACGTCTAACCTAATAAATAATGTAATTTGTCCAGTTCTTTTATAATGAAATATGTAGGAAGGTACATTTATACTAAACATGTTTTCAAACAATGTGAACTGTTATAGAATTTCTTTATAAAAATTAGCCAGTACGTTGGAGCTTTATTATTTTAAGAACCCGGTACATAAAAATCTTTCAGTAAGTAGAAATATATCATTTCAAGTTCATACATTCGCTGATTAAACTTGAAATTGAAACTGAAACCTTAACAAAAGAGACACAGTTTTAAAAAGGCTATTTAACCTAATGACACCTGAATTGTTTCGTTAAATATAAAAACAAAGTACTTATCTCTGAGTGTACATAAAAATAAGCTTTAAGCCATCTTTTACATAAGTATGATTGATGGACTGATCAATAACAGAATAAAAACATTTTCAAATCTGTTAATTATATCTAATTTACTTGAAGGGTATTTAGTCCAAGTATCTATATAGATTTCCTTTGTTTCCCCCACTACCGATAGCTTAAACAACAAAAGCTTCTTAATACTTATGGATTAATGAGTGTCCGTTAGATGACTTAATTTACACGAGTTTCTTTGTGTGAATATTGCCGTGCTATTTCAATAAGATGATTAATAGATAGCTAATCATTCAGGAAAATAGGAGAGATCCATTTCTTATTGCTAAGTTGAGGTCTTGACATGTACGATGGCTACTCTTAAATACACACGTAAGTAAACACGGCTTTCAATGACTCATTAAATCCCCCTATAGTGAAATATGCAAGCTTAGAGACATGTGCGAATTAAGATGGAATCAATATTGAGAAATACGCTGCAGAAATTAAAGCCCTGCTTCTACCCTGCATGCATTTAGAAGAGGAAAGTGTATTAAAATATGTCACTGATGACATTAATAGCAAAAACTCCGCGCTTCACCGTAAGTGCTTTAATGCTCAATATATTGGCAATTTCATTAAATTCTTTATTTACATAGCACTGGCAGTAAATGAGTATAAAATCTGGCTATAGCACTCGAAATATACCATTATTGATCTCAAAATACAAACTCTTCATTACCATGGAGACAGAGATAGGTTTATGTCATTTCAACTACATATTGTATATGTGTATTTGTATTCCCTGTGTTTTGTAACCAAAATAATTCTTTCACGACCAGGACCGACCACTGTACTGCAAAGATAATCAATTTTCTTTTATTGATAGCTTTAAAGTTTACACCCTAATAAAACACTGTTAAAATTACTAGCTACAACTGTTTTTCTTCATCATATCTAGTTAAGATTTATTCAGTTGAAGCCTTACACTGTAATATAGAATGATACAAATAATTAATTTCAGATGGAAACTTTTAAAGAAATTATATTAAATGAAACAGGGTTTAACGTACTGTTGTGCTCCAACTGGGATAATGAAGATGGGCATACATCATACAGTGTGCTATGAGGGAATCTGGCTTGGACAGTGGTTCTACAGCCTACACTGATATCGCATTCCAACTGCCAAAAGTTCTTTACGTGCAAGCCAATGTGACAAAGAGACCTCAGTTTTTCATCCAATCCAAACTACTATACCTTGTCCCTTGCCAGACCCTCTGTCCTGCACCACTGACAAGGGGATCACACTGGAAAATCCAGATGGACTTTCTCAGCTGACACAGGGATTGAACATGGCACCTCCCGGTTAACAAGCCAACGCCTTATTCACAGAGCCACAACATTAAAAGAAACATTTAAATTAATGATATGGAATGGAATGGGGATTTAATGTCTCGCCAACATAATACTTCTGTCATTCTGAGACTAATGGTAATGTTTATTTCCATGGTAGCGTGGTACCAAAATTTTTGCCTGCATTTCTAACTGTCAACGGTTATTTTACTTGCATGCCAATGTATACACATGGTTGTAATTTGATTTTCTGTCTCATCCGAACGACTAGGAACACTTTCCTGGTCAGATTGGTATGAGTCACTCCTGACAACTGAAGGTCAGGCTTGAAAAATCCCCAAGGTTCTTCTCAGCCCAGCAGCCTAGGATTCTGACCAAGGAGATCCCTGATTAAAATCAATTAAAGTCAATTGTTTACTACTTCATTTTTTAAAAACATGATGGCCATTATTAACATCTAATGTATATTTATTTGTTTATATTACAATCTTTATTCTTCAAAATAAATCTGTCAAATAATATCCAGAACAAAATATGAAATAAAATAAAAAATATATGTCGTATCAGAACTTTTCGGAGATATACTCAGAATTACAAAATCAATTTTAAATCCACAATGACAATCTGAACTAGACAACAAAAGTTTGATGCTGGGACGAAAAACCGAGGTATGAGAGAGAGAGGGGGAGAGAGAGAGATGGGGTTTAACATCCACTCAACACAAACTAGGTCATTTCGGGACTAACACATGGTTCAATTTTAGCAGGTGTCTTTTAGCAGATGGGAGGAAACCAGAGGACCCAGAGAAAACCCACGAGGTTGGACAGGCGACCCTACTCCTTGTCACGTACAACTGGGGAATCGAAACCACGCCAGCTGAATTAATGACAGACCGTATGATACAGTGCGCATATGCTAACCATTTGGCCATCCAACCCCCCTCCGAGGTATCTTATCAGAACAGAAAGTGTAGCTTTAAAATATAACAAATAGGCTGATTATTTATAAAAGTGTTGTGTGATATTAAACTGTTATAGGAGCTTGTAGTAAAACTTCAATCCTTTCATACAACCATTTTATTCCAACTTCCACTTAATTCATTTATTTACTGCCTTTAAAGTGACAGTCTCTAGGGCAATTATTAGGGAAAAAAATCAAACAAAATAAAAGAAGTTGAGTTGGGTCAATTTTTACTTGATACTACAAAGTTATATAGAACAGAATGGAATGGAATAGGGTTAAACATCTCAACATACCACTTCAGTCATTTTGAGAATAACTTATAGTAATTTTTTACTGCTCGCAAATGTTCTTCGACCCATTCAACGACTAGGCAAACACTGTCAGCACCCCCACCTCCCCCGGCACCACACCTAAGAAGTGAAAAATGAAATGGAGTTTGATGGCCTAACGTTCTACTCCAACTGGGCTAATGAAGACAAGCATACGCCCCGAGAAGTGAGACCTGGCTTAAAAAACCCTGAAAACTCTTGTGTATTGTTATTTAAAAGAAATAATAAGCTATGTGATACCAATTTGGATTGAGGTGTTATCTAGTGTTCTAATCTGGTATGTCTTAAGAGACTTCCAGTACTATTGTATCAGTGCCACCATCTGTATATATGGAGTTTCCCTATGGTGTTGTTAGGTTCCACTTGCCCCAGTGTGACTAAACTTGGAACTTGGAAGGCATGCTGACCTAATCCTCACATTAAATCAGTTCATACTACTGTCATAGAGCACTATCGTAATGTTTATAGAGTATTCGCTCAAACTGTCTGGCTACAAAACATGGCAATAACTATTGTTCCTACCCTAACCACAAGCTTATGGAATTCTGTGTTTTAGTAGCCACTTTAAACAAAATAATTCAAGAATGATCTATTTGTGAATTTTCTTAGAGATATTTTGGACGCTTAAATCTTTATTTACTGCTTTACAAAGAGAAGAAAAGATTAGCGAAGAATTGAAGTCAATTATAGTCTTAAGTTACTGTTGACTTGAAACAACAATTTGTCACACCAAAAAAAAAATACATATTCCAAACTAATGAATACAAATTGCTTGAAATCTTGAACAACAAAGGCGTTCTACGTTCAAAGAACGGCCTGAAGCGCATTGTTTCAACGAATGCTGGCAACGATGCCATTTCACTCGGTAACAAAGAATTAATATACACGGTACTATTCATTGAATGACACAATGCCCTATCAGTGCTGATAACAACTAATAGAAAGTGATTCATACATTTGTCGCTTTCTCACACAATGGAGGCAAAAATTACATGCAAAATCTTATAGCAATGAGCCAACGTACAAGTTATTTTTCTATTGTATTAAAAAAAATCAGCGTAGTTCTTCTCCTCCGTGCTTGTATTATTGATCAGTGGAATAAACTTAATTTTTAGGAGAAAAAACTTTGGTTCATTAAGATTTGATGAAAATATTTTCAGAAGTTTGTGAAAGAGTTATTAGAATGTAATATGTATTGACAAAATCATATCAATATGCAATTTGCTTATTTTTTTACCCGTCTTTTCTCAAATTTTGGAATGCATTTCTTAGCGAGAAGACATTTGCGTGAAATATAACTGGATTTGGTCTTAATGTGTACTACATTAAATCGTATCTTATTGTAATCAAAACTTATTGAACAAAGACGTCACTTAAATTAGAAAATAAAAGTGAATTTTCCACAAAAAAAAAGAGAAAAGTATCATTTGTCGAAATGTATAATTCATGTATTCAAACTTCTTTTTTCTTTCATTATATAATTCTGCACTACCGATAAAAGTATCTATAAGATGACATTGTTGATCAAATCAACTTTCCATGACATGTAACAGTGACATGAATTACTTCTTGGAAAATCTATTTTTAAAAATATACTAATTCAACCTACATTATTAACCAAATCTCAAGTAGGTCAAACTTTCAAGGAAACAAATTTTTATATCTTTTAAGGCTTCCTCCAAAGATCTTAAAGTTATTCCAACCTAAGGCACATCATTAAATAAACGCACAACATATTTTCTACAGAATACAAATAGTTAGAAAAAAGATTAAATTCCACACAAATGAAGACTTTCAAATTATCAGGAAATGGATTGTTTCCAATATTTGGATTTCGTAATAAATTTTTCTTATCACCCACACAATTCATTACAAAGTCTAATTGTAGATTTTCCGAAAGTAAACTTTTTTGATCTGGATAAAAAGTTCCAGATAAACTATAGCATCAGAGTTTTGTTTTTTATGTTATGTTCCATATAATGGACATGAAGTTAAGAAACTTGACCATAACAACAATGTTCCAGTATCAAATCCCATTGAATCACAAGAATTGTGTATCTAGTAATTTGTATGGGACGGAAAATCACAGTATTGTGTACAAATTGGCAGGGGGGACCACGTGGCTAAGTGGGTAAGACGCTGGCTCGCTAGCCTGGAGATCGGGTGTTCGATCCATGCATTGGCCGAGAAAGTTCTTCCCGATTTTCCGGCGTGGTTACCCCTTGTCAGTGATGCAGGTCGGAGGGCCTGACAAGGACAGCTGTCTAGTCGTTCGGATAGGACGAAAAACCGAGGTCCCGTGTACACATTGGCATGCACGTAAAAGATCCCTTGGCAGTTGGAATTCGATATAAGAGTAGGCCGTAGCGCCGCTGCCCGGGCAAAATTTCCCTCATAGCACACTGTATGGCGTATGCCCGTCTTCATTAGCCCAGGTTAGGAGCAGAACAGTAGGACGTTAAACCCATTTCATTTCATTTTTTCATTTACAAATTGGCAGTACACATAAATATCCTATGTGCTGGGTCTAGCTTTGGATGTGCTTGGCAAAAATTGGGGCTCTAATTTAGTCTAACATGATTAATAGGGAGGGGGGGGGTATTTAAATTGTTGTTGATTTATAATGCTCATTTTGATTAATGTTTTAATTGTAATTCTGTTACAGTCATTTATTTGTTTTATTATTAATAAATAACATTTTACATTATACCCAGATGTTTTCGTTGATTCTTGGATTGAGTTACACAAAAATCATACATGGGCAGTTGGAATTCGTAAAAGATTAGATGGCAATGCTGCTGCTGTCTGTGCACAATAAACCCCCTCCTCCCAAAGCACACATCACCATTTAAAAAAAAATCACCATGATGTGTTAGTCTCATTGAAAATGAAATGGGGTTTTAACTTTATTAGACTAGAAATGGCTTTAAACCCCAGTACATTCCACACCATTCCTTCAGATTTTAAACCCCAGTACATTCCACACCATTCCTTCAGATTTTAAACCCCAGTACATTCCACACCATTCCTTCAGATGAATATAAAGAGGGAGAATCCTATTGAAGCCAGCAGTTCAATCAAAATGAACTGAGTTCCAAGATGCCATAATTACATAATTAGTTATCACAATATCTCAAAATTTCTTGACATGACGCGAAATAGTTGGCAGTGATAGAGAGATGCCATAATTTAACATGTTAATAAAAAGGTGACAATGGGAGGCCATGGTATGTATATTCGGGTCGAAGATATTGCTCGGAAACGTGAATTCAATATGAAATTTTTGTTTTAGTTTGAGGAGGACAGCCCAGATGTTTTCCTGGTAAATATGTAATGATTCTTTTGTTTTAGCAGATGTGAAAATTGTAGCTGTCAGGTGTTAGATTGCTGACGTCTGATATTTGACAATAATGTCAACAAAACAAGAAAAAATCTATATCTTTCACATCATCCTGAATCTTCATGGATTTTCTCCCATTTTTTTTTTCCACGACTACAATTTACTCTAATTTTTCGCATTCGCATTCCACGACATATACACGATAACATATCAGATTAATTTACATTTTATTATTCAGATATCTGTCATATAAGTCTTCTCTTAAATCTGACATTATTATTATTATTATTATTATTATTGTTCGATTTATGAATAAGGGATTAGAGTTGGGTGGCCAAATGGTCTAATAGGTGCACTTTAGATCATGAGGTCTGACAATGAGTCAGGTGGTGTGACAAGGAGTAGGGTCACCTGTCCTACCTCATAGGTTTTCTTCGGGACCTCCAGTTACCTCCCACTCCTAAAGACCCCTATGTGCAAGCAAATTATTGACTTAAAATTGTAAGCTGTCAAATACGAGAGATTTTTGTCTCTGTATACCTATAATAAACTAATTAGATACTAGCTGGTGTCTTTTTCTGATTACAACTATGTTTGTCCCAAAAAGACTTAGTTTGTGTCTGGTGGATGTTAAACCCCATTTCTCTCTATATCTCTGATATAAATATAAGACAGAGGTGTATGTACTCCCAGATACCAATCTTTATTTTGAAAGAAGCATTTTTACTTTCACCAAGAAAAAAAAATCAAATCAAACCACCAGTCTGCATCAGGAAAACAGTACGGTCTTCAAATGACATTTATTAAAGAAGAGAGAGAGAGAAATGGGGTTTAACGTCCACGCGACACAAACTAGGTCATTTCGGGACTAACATATGGTTTAATTTTATTTCAATAATTCGCTTGCGCATAGGTGGGAGGAAACCGGAGGACCCAGAGAAAACCCACGAGGTTGGACAGGCGACCCTACTCCTTGTCATGTACAACCGGGGATTCGAAACCATGCCAGTTGACTCAATGACAGGCCTTATGATACAGCACGCACATGCTAACCATTCTACCATCCGACCCCCCCATTTAGTAAACAAATGAAATGAAACGAAACAGGGTTTAATGTCCTACTGTTCGGTTCCAACTGGGCTAATGAAGACGGCAAACGCAACGTCCTACTTTTCTGCTCCGACTGGGCTAATGAAGACGGGCATGCGCCATATAGTGTGCTACAAGGGAAATTTCGCAGGCATTGGCACTATGTGCTACTCTTATATCGATTCCAACTGCCAAGGGATCTTTTACATGCATGCAAATGCATACACGTTACCTCAGATTTCTGTTCCATCTGGACGACCAGACAACTGTCCTTGTCAGGCCCTCCATCCTGCACCACTGACAAGGGAAAACCACGTTGAAAAATCCTGATGAACTTTCTTGGCCTAGTATGCATGGAGCGAACACCTGGCCTCCAGGCCAGCGAGCCAGCGTCTTTCCCACCCACCTGTACAGTGTTCACAATAAATTGTGGATGAGAGAAATGGGGTTTAACGTCCACTCGACACAAACTAGATCATTTCGGGACTAACATATGGTTTAATTTTATTTAAATAATTTGCTTGCACGTAGGGGTCTTTAGCTGTGGGAGGAAACCGGAGGACCCAGGGAAAACCCACGAGGTTGGACAGGCGACCCTACTCCTTGTCACATACAACCGGGGATTTAATTGTGGATGACGGACAGATGACAGACAGTGCAGCGTCAATATACGACCACATTTTAATTGGGGCTTATAAAAACTTTAGTGAAGACAAATAAAATGAAATTTGAACCATAAAAAAAATCTAACGAAATCGGATCTGTGTTTTAATCAGATTGATTCACATAGCAGTCTTCACTGAATTTGTGTTGTCTCCTCCTGCACATCTTGCTTATGAAATTTAGTAATGTGACTGAGGCAATGATGGTGGCAGGGTACGCTTTTCTTCATTCTGCCGGTAGTTCACCTATTACTAATTTTTATTTATCAGGAAAGTTTTCACATAAAGCAAACAACTTCTATCTGCTGTATCTATAAAATCTTTTTGTCTATATCTATAACATACAGAATACAACACTTTCATATGGCTTCGACATTTATAACTTGAGATAATAGCTTGACTTTATACGTCTTCACTGTGATGCTATGCTATGACGTTATTACCAATTGAAAAGCAATCAATTATTTCCTACTTGTGTAACGATAATACTAGTCCACAATTAACTTTTATCTATGACTTCTAAGGATTTGCTTTCGTTTATTTTTATTTTTTTACCCCCACATGTCACCTTTTACAACCGAATTCTGATATTGTATCCTTCAGCTAAATTCTTACGTAAATCTCAACAACTATTAACTATGACTTTTACAGCTTTTGTTTTCTTCTTTTTTTACCACTCCAATTCATAAATTAACACTGTGATTTGAAATTTATCCTTTCATCAAATACTTATGTAAAACTCAATAACTTGTATTTGTGATTTCTAGGGTTTTGTTTTCTGTTTACCTCGATAATTCACCTGTTGACACCATTTTGAAATGCATTCATTCACAAAATGTTTATTTTATCTTGATAAATTATTTAAATTGTGATAATAACACTTTCATCTATAATTTCTAGGGCTACTTTTCTTCAATTTTCTGCCTACATTTCATTTATTAACACCCAAGTTTTGACAATTATCCTTCCATAAAATACTTATGTAAAACTCAATAAATAATTCAAATTATGAAAATAGTACTTTGGTTGTTCTAGGTTTTCTCTGGAGATTAACTGGTCAATGGTTTTTCAATGGAGAGCTGACAAGGTTTTTTTTAATGTATTAAATGCAGTAATTTAAAGATACATTATAGGAGATTAGATAAAGAGCTGGCAGTTCTCACTATAATAGTTAAAGATGAGATAATGTAAAGGGAATTTGCTGAATATTTCAGTCAAATTGATCCACTCTGAACTGAGATTTTAGCGATTGAATTTTCCGCCTAGCCTTGATCATCATTACTAAAGTTTGTACGATAAAAAACACAGTCCCGATTATCCATTTCATTATTAAATCATGAATGGAAGATGAACAGCAAATCGGAACCCAATCCAATAAACATCGCAGGCTAGCAATGACATTGAGAGTTGATTATTGTCTGGATAAGTTAATTAATGTTTAATTAATAATTTAGATAACATTTCACGCCTAAAGAAAGACTTGCAATAAGCAGATTTAGCTCTTGCATAATGTATGTTTAAGTAATATTCCTTTGAACTTTGATAACTTCTATTTTCAGGAAAACAAATAATTGTCATTAGGTATTATTAAAAGTTGTTCAGCAAGGCTAAAATTTTGATCAGGCAATTAATCAATATCTTGTTTTAAAAACTTTTCACAGGAGAAAAGGAGGAAAAAACAGTGAGTACTGGTGAATTTAAAGGTTTTGATTTTGGCAATCAGGGCTGTCAGGTCATTTCCAAATAGGATCTGTTCATTCTGTACCAGGATGCAAATTGCACGACCTCAGAAAAATAAATATAAAATTTTATCATTCAAGTCATTCAGAATATGTAATAGTTCACATAGCTATTCATTTAGTTGAACATATCTACTGTTCAGGGTGCCCTGCATTTAAAATCCAACAAGCTGACAACTGAAGCAAAGATATACCCACGCTGTCACAAAGAAATTCATATTGTGGGAAGATTGTCAGTCTAGCGGGCCAAAATGTGCAAATTAATGGAGAAGTGACAAAAATTGAAATTGATAGAAGGGTAGCAGAACCAGAGATGTATAGAAATTGAAGGAAGTGAAAGAGTGTAGGTAGCAGGGTTGGTAATACTCCTCAATTCCTACAGGTCAGGCTGACCTTAAAAATATCTATGTTTCGCCTAACGCGACCAACTAACTAAAACCACCCCCGACTTAAATTATTTTATTGCACTTTTCCGCGATCTTTTTATTTTATTTTGTGTGTCAACCTGAAATATATCACGAGAGTTATTTCCCTTTACTATGGCTATGGTTTGATTCATTATTGAAACTGGTTGATCAAGACGAGAGCATCATAGGTGTCGCTTCTCAACAAAATGGTTGTAGACAAAAGCACGTCCATTCCCACGAAATGATTCTGCTCTATTTTTCTCGAAAACGGATATTGAATATCCGTTTTCGAGAAAAATGAAGGCACAACCCGCACGATCGTTAAAAAACGTGTTGAGGGAGTTTCAAACGTCAGTTTCTGGCAATTCGTGTGCGAGTCGTGCATCACGAAAAATCCCGATGTCATTGATTTGTTTGACAATAAAAGAAGACGAATGTTTGCACCCGGAAAATTATCAAGCTGTCAAATTAGCTCTTAAAAAAAAATCTGAAAAAAAAACCCGACCTACCGACCCTTCTCCTCGATTGTGGGTCAGGTTTGGTGAAACAAAGATATTTTTAAGGTCAGCCTCACATAGCAGAAAACCTGATGGGTTACCATAAATCATTTTCAGGCAACCTGTTTGGTTACCATCCTGTATTTTGTGGTAACACCCGGCCATTAATTCCAGCACTGAGGCAGTGCTGAAACTGTGTTCCATTTTAATTTTTTTTCTGCCGGAGTTTCATTAAAATTCTATGCCATATATTTTACTCTGCCAATCAAATAAAGGTGGGAACTTCAAGTGTACAAGAGAAAATATACAGAAATTGAAGTAAGTGAGAGAAAGTGTTTCTTTAACTAAAGGGTAAGAGAAGGTGTATCTTAACTACAGGATGAGAGAGGGTGTATCTTTAACTACAGGGTGAGAGAATGTGTATCTTTAAATACAGGGTGAGAGAAGGTGTATCTTTAACTACAGGGTGAGAGAAGGTGTATCTTTAACTACAGGGTGAGAAACAGTGTATCTTTAACTACAGGGTGAGAGAAGGTGTATCTTTAAAAACAGGTTGAGCGAAGGTGTATCTTTAACTACAGGGTGAGAGACAGTGTTTCGTTAACTACATGGTGAGAGACAGTGTATCTTTAACTACAGGGTGAGACAGGGTGTATCTTTAACTACAGGGTGAGACAGGGTGTATCTTTAACTACAGGGTGAGAGAGGGTGTATCTTTAACTACAGGGTGAGGCAGGGTGTATCTTTAACTACAGGGTGAGGCAGGGTGTATCTTTAACTACAGGGTGAGAGAGGGTGTATCTTTAACTACATGGTGAGAGAGGGTGTATCTTTCGACTACAGGGTAAGAGAGTGTGTGTCTTTAACTACATGGTGAGAGAGGGTGTATCTTAGACTACAAGGTAAGAGAGTGTGTGTCTTTAACTACATGGTGAGAGAGGGTTATCTTAGACAACAGGGTAAGAGAGGGTGTCCTTAACTACAGGGTGAGAGAAGGTGTATCTTTAACTACAGGGTGAGATAAGGTGTATCTTTAACTACAGGATGAAAGTAGAGAAATTGAAGAAAGTGAGAGAGCGGATCTTTAACAAGAATATGGAGTAACTATAGGGTGGGAACTTCAAGTAAACTGTACAAGAGTAAACAATAATATTGTATGTGTAGAGTTTGTTGGCTTGTTACGTTTGTTTTATACATGTAGTATCTAAATTTCACACAAACATGACATTGTGATGGTGAAAGGAAGTTCTCCAGCAACATAGGTACAAAATATTTTCTTTTGTTTTCTGCTGGTCTGTGTCAATATACACACAGTGTATAAAACATGAGTCTAATATACAAGCTGAGTTTACTCCACAAATACACCTCACTCGTCGTACCATTGTTTCTACTTTACTCTCATTTTTTATTATCCAAATATTCAGATAACTTCATATAATTGGATGGGACAAAAAAAAAAACCCAAGGTTCACCCGTGTTTACATTTGTATGCACATAAAAGAAGCCTTTACACTTTGAATTTGAACAATAGTAAATTGAAACGACGCTGTTCAGGCAAAATTCTTTATAAAATTTATATGTACGTACTGTTGGTAGCTATTGACAACTTCATATAATACACTACAATGAAACAACTGTTAATAACTTAAACAATTACACTACTGTTGTTAACTTCATATTATACACTACAATTAAACTACTGTTAATACTAATAGGTTCATATACTGCACTACAACTGTTAATAGGTTCATATTATACACTACAATTAAACTACTGTTGATAGGATCAAATACTGCACTACAACTGTTAATAGGTTCATGGCATACACTACAGTTAAATTACTGCTGATAACTTAATATAATACACTACAATTAAACTACTGTTAATGGGTTCATATTATACACTACAATTAAAGAACTGTTAATAGGTTCATTTACTGCACTACAACTGCTTTATCAGTATATAATAATCAAGAATCACACTTTTCAAATCCTATTCTAGGGAGATGATTCAGATTTAGAATATTGTCCTCAAACTTAGGTATGGTCTTGAAGTAGAATTCTGTCTTCATTGCACTTCAATTAAATTTTATTCAGGAAAAAAAATCCAGTTTTCATTTATAATCATGCTTAAAAATTGTAATTTTATCTTGATTAAACAAGGATTTAAATATATCAAATATTACCGAATTATCTTTAAAAGATATTGAAAACCAAAATATAATTAAAAATTCCAAGTGCATCTGAGTCACATTAAAATACATTGTATCTTAATAAAAGATATCAAATAAATTATCTTTTTAAAATATCATATCAAATTATTTTAAAGGTAATTTCAAGACTTAGTCATTTGTTTACAATAAGGAAATCTACAGAGTAAGATTTGAATTTCCAGAGAATTAATAGTACTTAGGCAGATAAAATGAATGTTTTGGAAAAAGGTTTTCCTCATTTTCTGTCTTAAAAAAAACAAAACAAAAAAAAAAATCAACATATGATTTAAAATATCTTATTAGCATAAAACTTTAGTTTAGGGTTATCCAAATAATCTGTACTATTTCTCTGATGTCAGCAATTTCTTGACAGATATTATCCTTAGCTATACGTGTAGTCTTTTTTTTTTGGGGGGGGGGGGACTCTCTGCTTCTTCAAAAGAAAAGAGAGTTTTGGGTCCTTTCAACATGTTCACAATAATAAACAACAACATATTCAGAAAGCTGAATATTTCTTTAATCAAAACATAATTTAAAATATTGAATGCATGGTGTGAATCCAACGTGGGTGTGCACGCAAGAGTGGGCACACCATTTACCCTTTCTTATCTGCTATATGAACGTTAATTGTTATTTTTTGCCTTTTGCTTTTGTATTGTATTTGTCAACCAAGTTTTGATCACCAAGATGTTCTATTGAAACAATAAGTTATTGTGGGTTGTCTTGGTGACCTAGCCTATGCCAACTAGTTGTGTAACTGTGCATGCATATAATTATTTATGTCTGTACAAATCAACGATCACTTTATCACTTGGCGACATCAACCTCGACGCGAAAGCGAATTATTGCAATAAAATTGAACCATATGTTAGTCCCGTAATGACCTAATTTGAGTTGAGTGGATGTTAAACCTCATTTCTCTCTCGATTGTAAGACCAGAGCTTCACTACATTAGTATACGTAAGTGCAGGACAACCACACCACACATAAACAGACACCCAGAAGTAAAACCTGAGAACCAGATCTAGATACATCACATGGATAACACATGGACATTGTAAATAATAAATAACAACTACTTTCAAATCAAGTGAATGGAATGGAGGTTGACCTTGAGACCTCCACCGTGCAGTATAGTGCCGTGCCTACATGGTGATACAGGCGTTATTCAAAATAAAAACAACCCAACAAGGGAGGCAATTCATAAATGCAACACACTATGAAGGTAGTAACACGATGATACTGGGGAGAACCCAGAGCTATGACCTCCACTTTATAATACTTCATATAAATATTGTTTGTGCAGTCTGTGTTCGATTTTGCAGTTATCCTGTACAGTCTGCAGTCTATTCAAATATCATAATTATCATCTATATATATATTTGTGACTGTCGTTTGTCTGTCTGTCTGTCGGTCTGTCTGTCTGTCTGTCTGTTCGGGGTTGGCGGCTACCCTAGGTCTGCCCCGAGTCTGAAATTTGGGGTAAAGGGGTAGCTCGGACCGGGGAGTAACATAGGCCAGGTGGCGTTAGTCTAACACTTCCGGTTTCGGAGTTATGACCCCCGAGCGAAGCCGGGTATCCTGCTAGTCCATACATAAAATTTAGGGTCTTTTTTAAGAAGCATTTTCAACTGGTTGTTGTTAGTCATTACATGTGCTTTTAATAGCAGTGCTATTTTTTATTGACACCTACATTATTTGTTGTCTTTTTCATAGTGATTTGTCATCTATTTGAATATATACAATTTTTTTTTTTTTTTTTTTTTTAAGATACAAAATTTTATTCATTTTAAAAAGGGTTTTTAAATCATTTGAAAAGATACAATTTTTTTTTTTTTTATAAAGCGTTCGTTTTCAGGTTTTTTTTTAAATGACAACACATTAGTCATGAAGAAGCCCTCTTATGGTCTGTCACATGTTGGGTATAATTCTATGCTATTGTTAATCTTTCTATTTGTAACTTATCCTGGTTGCGGTTTCCTAACTTAAGATTAATTGTAGGTATATTAAAAGGTTTATTCAAGATACACTATTATGTCTTATGAAACTTACATTCAACAAACAAGGAAAAAATCCAACTTTTCAACATAATGGCTTTTTCCTCAAAATTATAAATCATTGTATATCATATGAGCGCTTTGAATATGAATAAGCATGTGACGATTATCATTTAGTATCGTTTAACAGGGATTATTGTATTAAGTTCGAATTTCAAACTTTTCTGAACAATTGTTATATAACGATTGTTATATAAAGTTCAAATTTCAAACTTTTTCTGAATAATCTGATATTTCAACACACGATTTGATTAATTAGAGAGAGAGAGAGAAATGGGGTTTAACGTCCACTCGACACAAACTAGGTCATTTCGGGACTAACATATGGTTTAATTTTATTTCAATAATTCGCTTGCACGTAGGGGTCTTTAGCAGTGGGAGGAAACCGGAGGACCCGGAGAAAACCCACGAGGTTGGACAGGCGACCCTACTCCTTGTCACGTACAACCGAGGATTCAAAACCACGCCAGTTGACTCAATGATACAGCGCACGTGCTAACCATTCAGCCACCCAACCCCCCTGATTAATTAGAAGACCTTAAAATAAGCATTAAGAATGGGTAACCCTTGATACCGTCCAACAGTACAATTACTCTTGTCTTCCAGAAGAAAATATAACCGGTTGCCATTAAAATATGCATTGAGAATCGCTAGCCCTTAATACCACCCTACATTATGGTTACTCTTGTCTTCCAGAAGAAAATTATACTGGGTACCATTTAAAATCAAAACCAATATATTTTGGGGTGCAATTTAAACGAATGTCCTGCACCTGTAAAAATATTACCATATCGATAAAATTTAGATCTGGTAGCACTTTATCACACAAAATAAAAATTATTTGATAGTACACCCCACCCTGTCTACAATTTATTCATATTTTACGCCCCATGCATTATCTTTTCTTCTTTGGATCTTTAACTCATTTGTACATGCGCGTTGTATCATAAGGTCTGCCATTGAGTCGAATGGCATGGTTTTGATTCCCTGGTTGTACGTGACAAGGTCGCTTGTCCAACCTTTTGGGTTTTCTCCAAGTCCTCCCACTGCTAAGGGCCCCTATGCACAAGTAAATTATTGAAATAAAATTGAACCATATGTTAGTCCCAAAATGACCTAGTTTGTGTCAAGTGGAGGTTAATCTCTAACCAGGGGTTAGATTCTGGTGTTAGCCGAGTGCATGACAAAAACAGCATCTAGTCGTTGGGATAAAAAAAAAAACCTGAGGCCCTTTGTACATGTTAGCACGCATGTAAAGGAACCATTGAGTATAGAATACAAAGTAAGTGTAGGCCAAAGTGTCGCTGTCCGGGCGATATATATCCCTTATGCACACTGCATAGCGTATGCCTTTCTTCATTAGCCCAGTTGGTGAAGAATTGTAGGATGTTAAAACTGATTTCAATTCATTCAATCTGTGTTGCTGAACCAATTGAACTATACTCTTATTGTCCCAGTTTAATCCCCAAAGGGCAATTCTGATTGATTTAAAATTCATGATTGTAAAGCTTGGAAGAGTAAATATGAATGTAGATATCATATCTATTGATCAAAAGACAACATTCATAAATTAAATATTAAAATGCAATTAAGAGCATCTATTATTTTGACGAGTATATTTTTTAAAATGCTTATCGTAAATAGTAAATTCCAACCATGATGTATCCTCTCATTCAGCTGGAAATTAAATATGCTATGATGTCATGTGCACATGCATTCAAACCAGCATAGAAATTTAAAATGGCCAACGGCATCATTAATGAATAAAATATCACAAAATATGTTTTTTCAAACACCTGTTGTGATTTGAATTACCAGTCTATTGATTGGATCCAGAAAATTAAAAAGGAATTGGTGGCCAATGTTGGGCCATTACTTTAGTTGTAGTTGTTTTCTCCGTATATGGGCATACCTTTTGCTGCCACCGTTCTTAAAGATATATATACATGTACCTTTGAAATGAAATAAAATGAGGTTTAAAGGTCACCGGAAAAGCATCAATTTTTTTCAAATAATGCAAGTAATTATGTCAACATATCCTTTCCATAAGTATAACCCGAACCCGAATGTCAATATTACCTGCAACAGGTAAATTTCAACATTAGTAATTTCCGCCGTTCTCCGTGGGTAGTTGTAACTTTCCATGACGTCATTTTAGTCCTTCTGCACATAGAAATATAGACTAGAATATGAGCAAAAGGACTAAAATGACGTCATAGATTGTTTATTTACGGAAAGTTACGACTACCTACGGAGAATGGCGGAAATTACTAATGTTGAAATTTACCTGTTGCAGGTAATATTGACATTCAGGTTCGCGTAATGAAATGAAATGAAATGAAATGGGGTTTAACGTCCTACTGTTCTGCTCCTAACCTGGGCTAATGAAGACAAGCATACGCCATACAGTGTGCTATGAGGGAAATTTTGCCCGGACAGCGGCACTACGGCCTACTCTTATATCAAATTCCAACTGCCAAGGGATCTTTTACGTGCACACCAATGTGTACACGGGACCTCAGTTTTTCGTCTCATCCGAACGACTAGACAGCTTTCCTTGTCAGCCCCTCCGTCCTGCATCACTGACAAGGGAGAACCACGCCGGAAAATCTGGATGAACTTTCTCGGCCAATGCATGGATCGAACACCCGACCTCCAGGCTAGCGAGCTAGTGTCTCACCCACTTAGCCACGTGATCCCCGGTTCGCGTAATACTTATGGAAAGGATATGTTGACATAATTACTTGCATTATTTAAAAAATTTATGAACCGAACTGGGCTAATGAAGACGGACATACGCCATACAGTGTTCTATAAGGGAAATTTTGCCTGGACAGCGGCACTACGGCCTACTCTTATATCGAATTCAAACTGTCGAGGGATCTTTTACATGCATGCTAATTTGTACACGGGATCTCAGTTTTTAATCCCATCCAAGCAACTAGACAGCTGTACTTGTCAGGCCCTCCGTCCTGCATCACTGACAAGGGGGAACCACGACTTACGACATCCTACTTACAAACCATTTGGACACCATATTAAAAGTATAGAAGTTAAAACAATATATATTGCAAGTTATGACTAGGAAATCCTATTCCCTTTCAAATCTTATAATACCCTGCATCATCATAAGTAATACCTCATAGACTGTATTTTTACATGCAAACAGACAAAATAGTATATTTATTCTAAATTTAGTTAATAGAGCCTCTATGTGATGGAAAGGAAGCCTTGTTTGTCCTACTCTTTATATATATATACATATATATCTATATATATATATATCAAATTGTTGGACATTAAAGAACCCTGTAAAACTTCACAAATTGTGCCACTGATAAAATATCCTTTACCGTGACATGACAACAGACAATTATGTCCTCATTGAGTGTGCTAGTTTTGATTTAATAAAGCATGAAATTCTATCATTTTTTAAAAAGATATTTGTAAAATAAATTCTCTTAAATTCACTTTTAGATAACCAGCTTTAATGTCTCTAAACAAGGTTGTTTGAATCTTGGGTACATATGCACTTCTGATACTGCTTTAGCTGTGTTAGTTCTACTTTAGCTTTGATTATAGTTTAATTAAATTCATAAAAAAAATTCAATATTGTATGCATATTTTCTAAGATCCAGAGGGGGGGGGGGGGGGGGGGGGGGCGGCACAAAATTACAAAATTACTTAAATACAAGATCTGTATTTTAATCAGATTGAATAATATTTTGTTTATTTAAATTTAATTCTATAAGAATTAAGTAGTATAAATATATAAATACCTGTTGACAGGTAAAAATAACTAAATTTACCCTGATGACAACTTAATAAAATATAAAGTGCAGGGACTTTAATTAAACTGACGCTATTTTAGTTAATACCTATTATAAAAAACTTGGGATAAAGGGCTTTACAAAACATATGTTTTAAACAAAATTAAATATTTACCATAGTTAATAATGAAGAATAGCCTTTGTATTTTTTGAGAGAAAACTGAAAACATAAATAAATTAAATGTACCATAATAGAGTGTTTTTTGCCTTTCATCTGCTCTATTTTGAGTACGCTTCATATTTGAAATCTGCGATTACATGTACACGTACATTAAATAAGAAAGAAAAAATACTGCTGTGAATTTTTACGATAACAATAAAGGAACACAAAGGAAGATTTTTTTTCATTATTATTATTATATAGAGAATAGATGATTTGGATGTAAAAACCATAATAAGCATCGTCCATTTGTATTTTATAATAGATAATACTAAATCATTTAAACTAGCTACAGATAAATCATTCAATTTATATAATTATCGTTTTCACGATTAATTATAGTAAATTATAAGTTAAAGTCTTCTGACATCTATGTATAAAACGATAGGAACAAAGGCGTATTTCTTCACATAGACTATTAAGTGCCTACTCTAGCCTTCCTGTCATCATTGAAGCGGAACATAGCACGCGACCGTCATTATTTCCATTTATCGCTCAGAACAATATATGACGCTCAGTCAACAAAAGGCTGAGGGATGAAAGATGTTTTTGAATAAAGTAAATATTTTTTTAATAACAATAATAAGTTTGATTAGTTTATTGTATACATGTTAAATGTATCTTTTATCCAGTTTGTATTCAAAACAGTTTCTATTTTTTCTCAAATGGTTAAAATTGTAATTTAGTTCACATAATGTATAAATAATTATGAGAATTTGATCATCCATTAATAATATATTCATAATTCTGAGTTCATTTAAGGTTATCAAAATTATGTTTATATACTTTAATCAAATACATGCCACATATATTTGAATTTTGGAGTTTATTCACCAGCCAGACTATCAAAGTGGAATTTATATTCTAAGTTTCAAAATTAATCAAATCCCTTTGGTATATCTATGTACTTTCAAAATGAATCAATTTGCAAGTACCTAGAGTGTACCATGTATAAATTTGCACATAAATTGAAAGGGAATTCTAAATGCAAAGTTTAAAAATTAATTAATTGCAAGTACCTATGGTGTACCATATATAGATCTGATTTTTGGAGTTTATTCACCGGTCACACTATCAAAACTGCAAATAAATTGAACAGGAATCCTAAATCCAAAGTTTCAAAATTAATCAAATCCATTTGTTGTGTTCAATCGATTTTACAAATTATACACAAAATAAATCGTCAACTTATCTATACAGGATATTAAAACTTAAATATAAATCTATGTCAAAAATTGATAATTTAAAATGAAGAATCTGTTCAATAGATTTACAATTGATTTATGTTTGGGTCAGTCAAGTTACATTGATTTATATAGCAGAACAAACACCTCTTCATAACACTTGTAAATTACCAAATTATTCAATCCAGATGATTATTGATCAAAAATATAGTCTTGCCCTTTAACACTTGGTACATTTAAATCTTGACTAGAGAAAAGTGATATTAATACCGGTATATCCCTGGACAGACAGAAACCGCCCCAAACTACCCAAGATATGTGAACAACTTTCTGTATTATAGAACCATATACTAGCTCATGGTGGTGCCACATGTATGCAGGTGACAGAGCAGTTTGAGAGTGGTCTAAGCAATTAAGGACAGTTTTGGGCAGTCTAAGAGCTAAAAGGTTGAATAGCAAGATAGATTAAAAAGTAACTGATTGTCATTTGAGGGATTTTCAGTCCCTTGCAAACTACAACAAGGAAACAACTGTGATAAGTTTAAGTTTATAAAATGTTTCGATCTGGGTAAAAAGGAACCAAAATCGGACTCTGGTATAGCGCTCGTTACTGCTGCACATCAGCATTCAAAGGCAATTTACAAAACACACAAATATCAAAGAACATAACAAACATATACATGTAGTACACAATATAGGACAATGGCAGTTAAATCACTTTTAGCAGAGTTTGATTTATTCCGGGAATGTACACTTATAAAGATAGGTTTTTAATGATTGTTTAAATTTGTCTAATGTTAAAGATGACTTTACAGAATCTGGGAGATCATTCAATTCCAGAAATGGTTCAATTCATTTAAACATTTACAATAATATGATGAATTCAAAATTTCTCAACATTCTGCATCCTCCAAGACTCTATAAAGAAGCAAGTGTCCGCTATAAGTGTTAGCTAAAATCTGTTGAGGCACATATATTTGATACAACTGATTCCAAGCTGGGAGATTTTTCTTAATTAAATGTTAAATAATCAATTTAAGTAGATTTAGATTAAGCTTGGAAAATACAAATGACAAATCAGTGGCTTTAAATAAAATTTCATATTTGTTTGAAAATTACTAACTTTCCCCATGTGAAAAAAGATTTAATCTTTAAATTCTTAGTCAAACAAGATTTAATTTCTAAATTCCAAGTCTTAATTGTAAGAAAACTTTACAAACGGGTTGAGTTGAGTTGAGACTTTAAGAGCTAATTCAAATGGTTCCATTATTATTAATAATAAAATTTTCTTGGATAAATAAAGAGTGTTCATATTTTGTTCTTGTATAAAAAATATTTGTAAATGCAGATTCTCAGATAAGAAATTTTACAAATGGTTAAGATCTGAAAAAAAGAAGCCCATTTTAAAAATTCAGATGATTAATCAGATTTTATTTTCTGAGAAAAGATTTTTAAATTTATAGGCATTGTTTGAAAATTATCAAATATCTGAGCTCAGTAAACCCACAGATTCTCAGATAAGAAATTTTACAAATGGTTAAGATCTGAAAAAAAGAAGCTCATTTTAACAATTCAGATAATTGACCAGATATTATTTTCTGAGAAAAGATTTTCAAATTTATTGGTATTGTTTGAAAATTATCAAATATCTGAGCTCTGTAAACCCACAGCAGTTCTATATTTAATTTTACATTGTAAGAAAATTTCATAAATGGTTGAAACTTAAAGGGACTTTTGTCGAAAGTTTGTGTAATTTAAAATATGTTGATCTACGCTAGAATCTATCAATGACGGAAAGAGAGAAACAAAGGCATCTTTTATTAGTTTTAACCCAGGAGAGAAAAGTCAAGTTGATAATGTTGGTAAGATTTTTAGTCAAAGAAAAACAAGAGTGACCCACGTAAATTATTTGTGATTGATTTAAGAGAATGTTGGACAACAAGCCGGAGTGGGGGATCAAGTCCTCGGTTATTCTAGTATTGACGGACTTAGTAGGTGTGAAAACAGCTTCTGTTTCGATACCGGAGATCAAAAGTTAACAGACCTGACAAATACTCTACTATGTGTACCTACAGCATTTCTCCTTTATCCTCGCAATTTTCCTTCTTATCAAAAGGAAGCGAGGGGTTGCAGAGCTTTTTAAACAGATAAGTGTCAACTATTCACCAAAGCTAAATCCAGCGATTCCTACCTTCTTTTTATGACCATTTAAGTGGGAGTGTCCCCGCAGACAGATATGAAAATAGATATAGTTCTGTTCTAGATACCACACTGGTATGTTGGGGGCTCTGTCTGTGGGATTCTCCAATAAATTTGAAAATAATGCTAGTTATATATAGCATCATATCTAAAGGCACAACATACCAAATGAAAAATATATACTATCTTAATGTAAAGACTCATGTTATCATAAAAAGCCAGCAGATTGTTTTTATCTCAAAAATAGCCAGGCATTTATTTCATTCTAGAAAAGAGTTATTCAATTATTCATATATGTTTAAATCACAATAACCACCCTCTATTGTAATTTCATGCAACCCTTTAATGTATCCAGATCCTT
The DNA here is from genome assembly GCF_932274485.2 of Patella vulgata. Taxonomy (NCBI): domain Eukaryota; kingdom Metazoa; phylum Mollusca; class Gastropoda; family Patellidae; genus Patella; species Patella vulgata. Next base: position 58,988,782 of record NC_065884.2, on the reverse strand, counting down.
TCTCATGCAACAACAAAACAAATTTTAAATTGAAACTTTATTTAGTTTAGAAAAAGTGGTGTACAGAGAAATTTTTCTAAATTATCACCACCTTTACTAGGAAATATGGTTGAAATCACTTCAACAGTTTTGAAGAATAAGTCGAAAATATAAATTCTTCACAGGTGGATGGACACCCACAATAGCCAAATGGAATAACAAACAAGCTCATAGTGAGGCTTACGTTCCCCTCCATAACCACCAAACAAATAGATGACAGTCATTAATTTATCTTTTTATAAAGCTTCAAGCAATCAAATTGTTTATCACTCTGCTTAACCTGGGCAGAAAATGTGCAATATCAAACTTAGTCAAGGTTATGAAGCAATGATATAATACACCAAGTCTCATCACTCTCACTTAATTAGAATCAAAGTTATCATGTCCGAAATCATCAACAAACCAAGTTGCTTATATCAGTCAAGCCATTCACCTAATAAAACACCTACATCAAGTTATTGTGTTCCAAAAGGTGTGATGGACAGATGGGCAGCTGCTTTGCCTAAGCAGAAAATGTTCATTTCCAAACTCAGCCAAGACATTAATTTTCACACTCAGTCAACATATTCATGTGGTAGTGGGTTAAACGCGTGCATGTGAAATCCCAAGGTCTGTCATTGAGTCAAGTGGATTTGTTTCGATTCCCTGCTTGTATGTGACAAGGAGTAGGGTCGCCTGTCCAACCTCATGGGTTTTCTCTGGAACCTCAGGTTTCTTCCTACTGCTAAAGACACCTACACGTAAGTAAATTATTGATATAAAATTGAACCGTACATTAGTCCCGAAATGACCAGGTTTTTGTCGAGCAGATGTTAAACTCTCTCTCCCTCTCTCTCACAATGGAGTTGAATGGAATGAGGTGCTTAATGTCCCTTCAACACAGTACTAAGATAAAAGATTTGTTATTTCTATGGTTGCTTGACCTACTCTTTGTCGGATACCAACTGTCAAGGGCTCTATTATGTGTATGCCAATATGTACACATGTTGACCTCGATTTTTTGTCCCATACGAACAACTAGGCATAAATTTACTTGTCCGCCTCGCAGGTGCTACCCCTGATAATTTATGCTAGATTCAAATACAGGACAATGCATTGCAGGGAAGACGTGGGCTACATCGATATATACAACCAAATTTCAAAAGTTGTATGAGGTTACTACATGCAAATTCCCCCAGCAAATATTTACTAAGAACTTTACTATAACGCTGTCCCAAATTTGGGCATCTTTTATGTGAAATATGGTATCCAACTATGGTATATGATTGTAATATCTGAAGGTAACTCACTCTGGGAGATCTGAATTCTTCTGGTACAAACAGATAAAGCATAACATGGAAGAAATGAGAGAGAAGAGAATATCTCAAAAAGGCCAACTTTACAAAATTTATTTTCAAAACATTTTCAGTTTGATCTGTCTGTAATTTTTTTTTATCGAGTATTTGGTTCATTTTTGGCACGTGAAAGAAACTATGTAAAACAGCGCATGGAGCTAAATTCTTTGACAAGATGAAAGCTGCTGATAAAGGTAGTCAAATACATTTGTCAAAACCCCAAAATAAGACAAATTCTAGCTTATTTATCTATTATTGAGAGGCATTTGGTATGTTTGCTCTATTGAACTATGTTTCTGAAGAACCAATTTTTTTTTTCTTGCTTAAACACTGGTTATGTCACTTTCTTTACCTTCTAACACACGAAAAAATTCACTTTTGAATAATTTCACACCTCCATAATAAATACTCCAAGAGCAAATATGAATAATAAATAAAATTTTTGTAATTGTTTTCGGAAGGGATTCTGTGACCATGTGGAACAAATAATGTCGAATGCCGTATTTGGATACATATAACATACATAGGAGGATGGGGGGACATTTTGCGAACGGCAAATACCACGACTTTTCCTACCCTATATTGCATCAGTAGTTTATGATTTGAAATCTTCGGGTAAACACAAGAGTGTCAACAAACCACTGTTTTAGCGTTTCTTGTCACTATCAGTCTTTGTGCGAAGTTATTTCAAAATACACATGATATAAACATGTTATTTACTTAGCTTGACGGATACACACTGAGGTGTGAAAAATACACAGAGTATAGTGTCAACGTACTTGATTTATTCTTCCCAACAACTTAAAGTTAAACTCTCAACATTGCCAATATCCTTAACAATATAAATTCCCTTAATCTATCCAAACTATAGTCAGAAACTCGCACTATAGTGTCAATAGTTCTTTTGGAGAGAAAAACTGAGAAATTCGTCCAATTTCATGATTTTAGTTTTACCAACTTTTTCATTTGGTACATAAAATATCAAAACCACACACTACAAAAGCATATATTATTGACCATATTTTGGCCATATTTTTCCTTTACTACATCAAATGTTGTTCTTCTACCATGCTATTTTCTTCTTTTTTTTTTAATAATATATATGCTGCTCTCAATGAGCGTATTGATACAATAAACCATTATTCTGTCTTATAATATCAAAACCAGTAGCAAAATATTGAGATCTCCAGAAGGTCAGGCTTTTGAAACTATTTAATTGGTGCAATATTCAAACATATTATATGAAACATTCTTTAAACATGCATTATGCAAGAGCTAAATCTGCCTATTGCAGGTCTTTCTTTAGGCCTGAAATGATATCTAAATTATTAATTATCTAAATTATTAATTAGACATTAATTAACAAAACAAGACCATGATCAACTCTCAATGCCTTCAGATACTCAAGATTTTAACTAGATTAGAACAGTTCACCATATAAAAATTTAAAGGCTAAGTCTCGAATATACCAGTGTACCCTGGTTACCTCAAGGTACATATCTTGTCAGAACTACCAACAACGATAACTTGGCTCAGAATAGAGTAAATTGAATGAAATTTTCAATATTTTTGAGCTATTATAGCAAGAATGGTCAGCTCTTTATCTAAATCTTACATACTGTATCTTTGATAAATTTGAAAAAAAAACCAACAATTTAATTGTCTATCTACTTGTCATAAATTGATCAAAGGAATGGGCGATAGATATCCTACTGCAACCAACTGAAAATATATCATTTTCCATGTGGTAGCAAAGAGCATGCTTATGCCTGATAACACTTTGTATTTGAGGGACACAAATTATTCCTTCAAAGGATGACCCTGGGTCCTTATCAAATGAAATATATTTTTCAATTTGTGGTTCTCAATTTTTATGGATAACTGGCCCTGAGTTCACAAAGCATTCTCAGACCTATGTTAAGACATCAATAAGAAACTATCTGCAAAGTTTTGTGTTTCTGGATCAAAAATATTTCTCATAAATTCTTAAGTCTGGGAATGCTTCGTGAACTCAGGGCCTGATGCCATGAATAAAGATGGTTGGTATAGTCTTTGAAATTGGACAAAACAAACAGGTATTGAACATAAAGAATCCCTTGACAGCTGAAATGTGAAAAAAGAGCAGTTGGGGAAAAAAATGCTGCAAAGGTATTGTACATTACCTAAATAAATAAGGGTAACAATATATACTGTAAAAAAATACATTTTTAGTTATCCTATTGACACGACCATCATCTGTGACTGGAATTTAACATTCTACTTTTCTGCACTTATAAGGCTTAGACCGTCAAACACCGCTTAATGTGCTATGCTGGAAATTTTACTTGGACAGTGGTGTTTCCAGCAACTTTTCATTAAATTCCGAATGTCAAGGGTTCTTTCGTTCCCATCCCAACAACTACACTTTACTGGACCAAGCCATCCATTCTGCACCTCTGACAACAGGAAACCAAGCTGTTAAATCCTATGTAACTTTAATCAACCTAATAAACAATACCCAGTTTTACAGTTGTTTTCAAAATATCGAAAGTAGAAATCGATAATTATGGAAGTATTAAAAAGTTTTAGATGTATTACCATCAAAATAAAGTAATGGTACCTGAGTGCTGATGTGGAATAAACAAAGTAATTATGCCTTATTATATTAACAATTATGTCATTATAAACTATATATGAGGAAGAACACAATACTAGGTCATTATCAACTTAAAGGAACTAAATCGCTAATATTTGGGACCTAGAAATTGACACAAATGGGTCACAACGCATATAATACTGTTTATTAATGGATTTACATTCAACCTTTACCGTTTTGACTCTAATTTCCAATCAGTTATATTTCGGCGAAATACGCAATCTCTAGCGTCTGGTTATTCCAGTCTCCACCGATACCATTTATTGTGTATGGCGTTACTGTTTGACATGACTTGTAGAATATGTCTAGCCTTGTTCTTTCTTGTCCCTTGTTAAAAATGACACTGAGATGCATTATGGTACACGTTTCGTGTACCAATGGTAAAATGTTTATTTTGTCTTAAATATTGGATATCAGAAGGCCATCTTTTCCCGGTAAGATCACAACATCAATGTTGATTTAAATTGACAAATAATTTGTGTCTTCAATGTGGAAGATTTTGGATGATATTGAGTTAGAGACTTAGCTACTTTTTTAAAGCCACTGATCCTCATTTGTATTTACCAGATAATATCGCAATTTACAAAGCTTAAAGATACATTATGGAAGATTACATAAAGAGCTGGCAGTTCTCACTATAATAGTTAAAACCAAGATAATGTAAAGGGAATATGTTGAAAATTCCAGACAAATTGCTTCACTCAAAGCAGACTAAACCTTATTTTAAAATCACTGTAGCCTCGACTGTCATTGTTACCGCTGTCACAGCTTAAAGATACATTATGGAAGATTACATAAAGAGCTGGCAGTTCTCACTATAATAGTTAAAACCAAGATAATGTAAAGGGAATATGTTGAAAATTTCAGTCAAACTGCTTCAATCTAAGCCGACTAAACCTTATTTTAAAATCACTGTAGCCTCGACTGTCATTGTTACCACTGTCACAGCTTAAAGATACATTATGGAAGATTACATAAAGAGCTGGCAGTTGTCACTATAATAGTTAAAACCAAGATAATGTAAAGGGAATATGTTGAAAATTTCAGTCAAATTGCTTCACTCAAAGCCGACTAAACCTTATTTTACTGTAGCCTCGACTGTCGTTGTTACCGCTGTCACGATAATTAATTCCACGTTATAATGTACTCAAATTAATCACTGACTGTTAAATTAAGAAAACAAGACCAGAATATCTATGGTACAAACTTTTCTGGATTGAATTCAAACTGGTTTGTTTAGTTTAGTTCATTATATATTTGCAAAAGCTGAATGGAAGTGAATCAGTTTTGGACTGATATGCCGTAAGAGATTCAACTTTAACAATATTATAGTTTTTTTAAGTGCGTCAAAATGTCTAAAATGACGATTAGCAGCTTTAAACTTAATTTATTGAATATTTGAGAATATTTGAGAATTTTGAAAAAAAGATATTATTGTGTATAATAAACAAAATGAATTATATATTATCAAATATAAATCATTATGAACTAATGACATTTTTAAAATAAAGATTAAAATGGGGTTTACCTTCCTAATTTTCTGCCCTGACTAATCTAATGAAGACAGGTTTTTAAAACGAAAGTTATTATTATGTATAATAAAACAAAGTAATTATATATCTTATTATAAAGTAATTAAATCATAAACTATACTAATATATCAAACAAAATATATAATAATCAAAATACAAAATCTAGCAAATAGAAATTATTATGAATCATTGATATTTTTTAAATAAAAGTTATTAACACCTAATAATTATATAGCTTATTTTAAAGATGAATCATTGATATTTTTAAAATAAAAGTGATCGTAATGTATAATAAAACAAAGTCATTATAAAGCTTATCATAAAGTAATTAAATCATACACTGTACTAATATATCAGAAACTTGATAGACAATAACTGATATTAATAAATATAGATATATATTGATTGATGAATCAACGCAGAGGTCGTTTTCGTTTCTACGCTTCTAAATAGATACGATTGACTAAAGACTAACGTTATTAATAATGAGTCATGATACAATCACTATAGACCGTCTGGGTTATGTCTGCAAGTCTGCTCGCTGCACTATTACCATTATTTTAGTGCCAGTTCTGTAATACTTTTGACACTTCTAACTATAGTTTAGCGCTGTTGCTTAGCTCAGGTTTTTTTCCCCAATACATGTGACACGCTGTGTGGCAGCCGAGCTTCAAGTAGTTCAAGTTCATGTAAAGGATACTGAATTTTATAGCACAATTATTCCGCATTGTTTTACATCAAAGAGGTTTCAAGATGATTTTCTTCATCGTGTAAGTATAAAAAACATACTTTATCATCCTATATAAGACAAGTTTATTAAGGTTATAAAATTTAGATAGATAAATGTAACATAGTAATCTAAGTTCATTTATTTCTATATCCTTTGATGACATGATGAAAATCTGTGAGCTCTGATGCCTCTTCAAGTGTATGTGAAGTGGTATAAAGTGTTCTGGAATCAGTAAGCATATCATGTCACTAGTTACTACTACTAAAATTTTAAGAGATGGTAGCATGAACATGGGTTCCTGTATGGTGCCAAAAGGTAACAATGTACAGTGCTCCACAAATGAAAATGAAAGGAAATGGGGTTTAAGTTAAGGGCCTACTGTTCTGTCCCGACTGGGCTAATGAAGACGAGCATACACCATACAGTGTGCTATGAGAAAAATTCTCCCTGACAGTGCCGCTATGGCTTATTCTTATATCGAATTCCAACTGCCAAGGATTCTTTTATGTGCACACCAACTGGACCCCAGTTTCCCATCCCATCTGAATGACTATATCATGGCATCCAGTGCTCAATCCAAATTTGTTTGAAATCCCTCAGCAGAGCAAAGATTTATGATGACACCTTGCACAAATACTAGTACAAATCCAAACACGATGTGCCTTTGTACATACAGTTTCTGACTGCATTTTGCAATTCATTCAACACAAAAAAACAAAAAGTAAGGTATATATGGATATAATTAATTCTCTTTTATAAAACAACAACATTTCATAACCCTAGAGATTATGTTTTAATTTCATGTTGCACAAGTGACATCTTTTCTTTCTATGTATGTAATCTTACACGCATTCTCTTACTTTCAAAACACACACATGGTCTGACAAATCTTCCATTGAAAAACAATAATCCTGTGGTTTTTATCCGTTTCTATTTATATTTTATCTACATAATACAGTTCTACTAAAAATAGAAGCGATTACCATAAACAGGAATCATGGATTAAAAAATAGATTTTCTCTCACATCACGTAGGCTAAAGATTAGGTATTAATTTCTTTTAATCTTGCTATCTAAAACTTAGCCATTCAACATAAGGTTATTTTTATTATTAAAATAACCGTGTCTTATCTTATACCTATTGTAATCTCTTTTTTTATTTCGTAATGTATATTTTCAGACAATAAATGGGTTAATATTTTGATACAAATTACCATATATCTCATTTTCACAAAATTCAGAAAGATTATAAACTGACGCAATTTAACATGATGATTATCTTGGGGTTATATCGATCTTGACCTCACATTTTATCAGAATTTATTATTAATTTTTATAGCCTCTATATTTCTTACAATTTCAAAATACTATTGTGTGTGTGTGGGAGAAATAATACAGGAAGACAAACAAGTTTGAATCGGAGGAGAAAAACAACTTGATTTATAATGTTAAATCTATAATAACATAATACTAATATCACTAGGCCTATTATACAATCATTCAACTTAACCCTCTTTTCCCGTATTTAACATTTACAAGAAATGGTATTTAAAAATCCCCGTTCAACAGTTGTACAAAAACAGATATTAGGTAGAAATCTGGTGGTTTATTCATATTCATAATGCTTTTTGTTAAAGGACAATGTTGGTGTCAGTCATTATCACATATGTGATAGAACTGGTTAAATATGTTCCAAATATTGCCCTTTAAAAGACCCTTTATCAGATGACTGATATCAATTATTCGATAAAGGGTCTTTTAACAGCAATCATTGATAAAGGGTCTTTTAACAGCAATCATTGATAAAGGTTTAATTTTCTTTTTGTTTGTTGAATCTTGTGTGCAGATTAAAAGTAAGTGAAATCTTTAACATACACAAAAATCTAAACATTTATCTGATACCGCGACCATGACTATGTGTGTGGATTGAGGACTATGGACTGTTCAGTCGATCATTCAAATGACTCCTGGCGGTAAGATTTTAAGCATCCTCTCTGAGAAGTCTTTAGTTAGACTTCAGAGGTCCATTCTATCTAGAATGATGTAAATGAAATGAAATGAAATGAAATGAAATGAAATGAAATGGGGTTTAACGTCCTACTGTTCTGCTCCTATACTGGGCTAATGAAGACGGGCATACGCCATACAGTGTGCTATGAGGGAAATTTTGCCCGGGCAGCGGCACTATCGCCTACTCTTATATCGAATTCCAACTGCCAAGGGATCTTTTACGTGCATTCCAATGTATACATGGGACCTCGGTTTTTTGTCTCATCCGAAGGACTAGACAGCTGTCCTTGTCAGGCCCTCCGTTCTGCACCACTGACAAGAGGAAACCACGTCGGAAAATCCAGATTAACTTTCTCGGCCAATGCAGGGATCGAACACCCGACCTCCAGGCTAGCGAGCCAGCGTCTTAACCACCTAGCCACCGTGGCTCCCCTAGAATGATGTAACCAAAAGTGAACTGTGAAAGCCTTCAGTACATGCTGAAATTCTGATGATATATTATAGCTTTTTGCAAAACAATCAATACAGAATCACTATTCCTGGAGGGAAATCCAATTCAAAGGTCCATGAAAATAAAAATGAAAACTTAATATGATAACAGATGGACTTCATCAGGGGAACTACTAGTATTCTCATTGCAAAGTAATATTAGGTGTTTCAGTGATTTTTTCATTGTCGCCTATGACAAAAATCATTTAATACAAGAGACAACAGAACATACACTCACAGCAGCTATGGCGTCCGAGCAGTCCATCAAGGCTGGCACATTTTTATTAATTTTTCTACTCGTAGGCAATGCAGCAAGCTTTTACAAAACACAAAACATGGTCAAAGACAACAACCCATGACATAATTCTTAAAATTATACAAAACATGATATGCTTCTAATTCCTCCTCGCGCTAACATCAACCTAATTGGCTGTTCGAATGACCAGAAATCTTTGAAAATCTATATGCCTTTTAGCAAAAATATCGCAGTAATATATATAGTGTATAAATGTCAGGTTAATCAGATGTTAATATTAGCCTCTAGAACGTCCACAAGATTTTTATAAGTGATCAAGGTCCATAACTCTAACTGTACTTATTTGAAATGTTAAATATCAATGGGTGTCTTTGTGACATGAACAGAAACGCTGAGTATCAATTTCAAGTCAATCAGCTGATAGCCACTAGACTGTCTACAAGTAATTGCGGACAACGGACCAACGGATGGGTTGTATATTAATATATATACAACCAAATTTCAATCCGGGCATATATAAAAATAATTCTATATCTTGCAATAAAATAAATAGAAATCAAAGTTTGCAGATAAATAATAACAATGGAAATGCTTATTTTTTTATTTTTCCCAATAAATCTATAAGTACAATGTATATTTAACGTTCTATTCTCAAGTCTGACATCATTTGTCGCGGGGTTATTGACTCATCAAGAATATCATTACGAAAATGTGCTGGAATCGGTGACCTGATAGATTTTCAGATTTTATTGCACTAACATGCAGATAATAAACAAATACCTTGGATCAATAGCACTATCTGTATCATGGACAAAATCTGCTAAATAAACCTACACAATTCAAATATCGTACAATGTTATTAATAGAAATAACACATACAAGAGTAGAAAAATAGAACTTATTAATGATTATCGAAATCTAATCAAGTTATCTTTCTTAATGCATGTTTTAAAGAATATTACAAAGAACAACCTAATAACATAACATCCTGGGTTTCTCATAACTTATCTACAAATAACTATTTCAAACTAGGAAGAAGACATCTATTTATTTTTTTTACTTTTTTCTTAATGCATGTTTTAAAGAATATTTCAATGAGCAATCTAATAACATAACAATCGTAGGTTTCTCATAACTTCAATAAAATAACTTTTTCAACCTAAGATGACATTGATTTTTAAAGATATTTTTCTAACTTGTACTTCTAGACATTTTGCCATTTCGCAGAATGTTGAAGCAGCTTACATCCATCGTATCAGTTAATCTTTGTATATCTAAAGAAAGCTTCTGTGAGGCAAACAAATGTATTTCTTCTCCCAAGTTTTATATATCATAAATCAATATGTAATTCTATTTGGTTTGGAAAGCCGATTAACAGAACTTTTTTTGGCTTGTTTCAGTATCCTGTATATTGAACTTTTTGGCTTGTTTTAGTATCCTGTATATTGAACAGTTTGCACTTTCATTATGCACTTTATGAACAAGCCTGGACGGAAGGCACCTGTCACAGATTTTGTCAGACACCAATTATCACACAATGTTTTTTATATAATATATACGTTGTGCAATAATTTGCGTCTGACAATGCCTGCGACTGTTGCCTTATGCCCAGGCTTGTATATCCAGGCTTGTTTATGAAAGAAAAATAAAAGACTATTTCACACTCCTCGGTTATCTTTGCATCGCAGTAAAAATTCCACAAATTAGTTGAATTTATTGTGACTCATGATACATGATTCACTTTCAGGCCAGACAAATATTAATCACCTGGCTAATTTTACATCGTAATCTAAAATTTTCATGAAATCAAATAAACTTTTATCATTAGTCATAAGTTATACTTTTAGTATTTGAAAAGCTCTAATTTCGAGATCATTTTTGCATAATCAGAGAGTCATAAACATTTTGTGTCAAACACATGAGGGACAGCTTATGAGCTGTGCCTGAAGAAACATGAAATTGAGTCCGACATCAAATTAAAAATTATTATTAGTCGTAAGTTATTATACCTTTATCATTCTAAACATCATAATTTCCGGATACATGTTAAGTCACTTTTGAGTTATCATTTTAAAAGTTTAATTTCAAGATACATGTTCATTTCCTTTATTAGAGTTTTTTGGCAAGAGCAGATAGCCATAAAATGACAACATATAGAAGCTGTGCCTGAAAAAACATGAAATTGAGCCTGACATTGCCTTTTGTCCAGGAAATCTGGGGTATGGGTATATTATCAGTATTTGGGAGCTAAAATAAAATTTTCAGTTGGTTTTCATCAATACATTTTGTAGCAGAAATATCACCTTTGCATAGAAATGACCTATCACAGAAGGTAATGTCATTACATAACAGTAACTGGCTAACAAAATGGCATTTACATCTGATGTTAGTGCCATGTAATTACAGATTCATACACAGTTTATGCCTCTGATCTGCTTTTTCCATGCAGAACTATCATTCCGTTTGTTTTTAATGATAATAGTTATGTTCTAATGTTGAGCTATTATACTTACAGATTGAATAACAAAATAGTGACCATGGCTGCAGTTGGCCTGACTATCTATATATGAATTGATAAAAAAAAAGTCTATGTTTCAAATCTGGAACTAAAATAAAGAGAGAATATAAGATAACTTACTTTGATTTCACGTTTACACCTTTCTACATTTTTAATATTGGCCAATTCTTCCTCCCCGTATAATAATATTAAAGCATGGAAGATATTATCTAGTAGTTTATTTACATGACAATCATCAGCATTATCTTCACTTGTTACAATAATCAGATTTATACTGAAAATAAGAGAGAGATGGTATTTAATGTTTACTCAATATAAACTTGGTCAATTCGAGACTAACATATGGTAAATCTTTAATCAAATTGAATGTGTTCGGGTGTCTTTATATATCAGATGTGGGAGGACAATTGAGAACCCGAGAAATGAAATGAAATGGGGTTTAACATCCTACTGAGAACCAGACAAAACCCATAAGGTTAGAACCAACTAAATACGAACAAAACTGATGGGGTTCCACTTAACCATAGTTAGTAATCCAGTCTTTTATTAAAATAAAAATATTATAATATAAAAAAATTGGTACATATTAAAAATGCCTGATATGGAAAAATAAACTTTTTTTCAGAGACAATTTCATCTTCACTAAAAATAAAATTGATGTCATGCTTCCTGACTGGGTGAAGCCCTAACCAGGATAAGTGTTTATAATAGCAATCCAACAGGTGGAGTATTTGCTACAAACATAAACAATACTCTACTGTGTATGCTATCTTAATCACACCCAAGTATATATCATAATAAACAAAAACATTTACAAGTAGCAATTGAGGAGGCGGTGAAGCGTAAATCCTAAAGTAGTACTAACTGTTGATTAGAGGCCAGTAAAACCAATCAAGAGTTAATTACTATAATATACTCCTGGTAATAAGATTAAACCTCTAGGGAGGTGGGGTATATTTGTTGTTAGATAATCATTGAGCCGTGACCTACAGGGGCTGTTTAAGATATACATGGTAAGAAGTGTTAATCAGATTATGTATATTGTTTTATTTAATGATGTAATCAATGTTTATCTTCACTCCAGTGATCATCCTAGTCTGGTATATCACAAAACTGCTACTGTATCCATCATTACTCAACCATGTCCAGTAATCTGATACACAGGGACAATATTATTACTTATTCCACTTCCACTTAAGTTTTTCTACTTTTAATTTTTAAAAGTAAGGGGAGCCCCGATGGCTCAGTGGGTACGGCATTGGCTCACTAACCTTGAGGTCCCTTATTGGATCTCTGTGTTGGCCAAGAAAGTTCATCAGGATTTTCCGACGTGGTTCTCCCTTGTCAGTGATGCAGGACAGATGGCCTGGCAAGGGAAAACGTGTAGTCATTCGGACAGGACCAAAAATTGAGAGTGCACGTAAAAAGATATCTTGGCAATTGGAATTCAATATAAGAGTAAGCCATAGTGCCACTCTCCGGGCTAAATTTTCCTCATAGCACACTGTATGTTGTGTCTGTCTTCATTAGCCCAGTTGGAGCAGAACCCCATTTCATTTCATTATTTTTAAAAAGTAAGCTTACATCATCCTTTGTTTTACACCTTATTTTTCTTTATAGTAAAAATCTATCACACATAAACTCTTGATGTCTAAATGGAATTTTCTTCAACAATAATTAAAAATTATGACATTTTATAATGACCTGTTAAGAAATGATTTCCAAACAATCTTGGAGCCTTCTGTTGTTGCAGTTTTTAATTCTGTGCCATGATTAGCAGCAAACATATGAACAGCATTTAAAGACCCAATAACAGGGAATGGCAACTGAAATAAACAGGAAAACAAAATAAAATTATTATTATTATTATAAATGTCAATTATTTCAACATGGCTTAAAAAGTATTAGCTAGCTTTGGTTATTGTTTTCTTTTCAATAAGCTTATACAGACATGGTTTATAATCAGAATTACGGATATATTAAAAGTTGCAGGTGTCACACCATGCTGTGTGCTCATCCTTTCTCAAATTCATGGCACTCCACGAATGAGACATGTTCCCATTTAAACATTTTTTATTTTGTTGGAGCCATACTGGCTCAGTGCGAAAGGTGCTGGCGACCAAGAAAGTTCCCAGGATTTTTTTATTGTGATCTCCCCTTGTCAGTGGAACAGGCGACGCCACAGAACGCTTTGGTATGCACGGAAAAAAACCTTTGATATTTGGAATTCGAAAAAAGAGTAGGCTGTAGTGCCGAAGCTTGGGCAAAATGTCCCTCATAGCAGACTCCAGGTGGTATGCCTATCTCCATTAGCCCTGTTGATGCAGAAAAGTATGATGTTAAACCCCATTTCATTTTGACAACCAGTTAACACAGAATCAGAGTAGTGTACAAGTCTCATAGTGTTTCTAAAATACAACCAATCGTGTACTAGTATTCTACATATCAAAGAGTTTTACATACTTTCTGCCCTAACTAGTGTACAAGTCTCATAGTGTTTCTAAAATACAACCAATCGTGTACTAGTATTCTACATATCAAAGAGTTTTACATACTTTCTGCCGTAACTATTGGCAGGCTGCATAAGCATTGGGAAGTGTGGAATAAGAAATGTGAAGTCACAACATTTATGACATGCTTCTATAAATTATGGTGTCTAGAAATGCAATATCGACTATGTGACATCAATATTATTATCTATTATGTGCTTATTTCATATGAAATAAAGGTCATATTGACATGTTTGAAACATTATTGCAACATTGTTTTGTTTTTCCCAAAACATCTTGTTTACTTTCGATTTGTTTACATTTGGAAAAGTTTGAAATGCGGGGTGTCTTACCTAATTGACTTTTAATTTGATTATGGAATCAGTCATCATTAATTGATTAGGTTTCTGTTAAACTAATTATGACATTTAAAAAGCTTACCGGTTTCAAATCGCCTTTGGAACGTGTAAAGAGTGGAATACCACCTCCAGAAGTAAGGCAAATGAGATAAGCAGCCATTTCTAAACAAATCCTTGCGCATGCAATCGCGCGCCACGCGTTGAATCATGGGTAAATAAAATGGCGCTGTGACTTAAACGATGCGAGCAGCTGTCAAAGAGGTGACTTAACTTACGGGTAAGTTATCTTTATTGACATGAAAAAAAATGAACTGTCAGTGTTAGAACAAGACTTGATATATATGTCCTCAAAGTTTGGATAATTATTTCAATTAAATATTGTCTGTAAAATGAAGTTATCTAACTCATAGTTTGCGCTATGTATGACACCCAATCCATTGTTTTGGATCGCGCACATGTTCGAGTGTGTGGTAACTAAACGTTTTTGTGCTGTCATTTCGTCACATTCTTTCACACAACATTTTGACAATTTGGGGATATTGTCAAGACAAATAAATATTCTATATGTATGGAATGATATTTTAAGTTTTAAATGCATTACTCTTCGACAGAACTGGCACTTTTATGTATCTAATAATAGCCATCATCGCTCATTGACAAAGTGTTGTACGTGCGTAATAGTATACGGTATATTGTCATGACCCAAGCTATATCGATCGGTTTCAATACTAGTAAAGATAGGCATAAAGAAATAAGAAATCTTTGTGACCGAATCGTATAACAAGTCAGGCCGTAAGGGAATCATTGCTCCGTACGTAAGTATCATGATTTAGCTTTTATTTACAAACTTTTTGCACAGTAAATATAGTTTATATGTAGGGGACCTCCCACGGTACTTGAGATAAGGGAGGGCTTATATGAATGGGTTGGTAGCTTCATTGATTATTCTGGCGTGTGCCACTGGCTGTCCTATCACTTTCTTTGTGTGTACGCGGGATATTGGACATATGTCACTTAAACTATACCATGCTTGAAATATTTTACAACACATTTTGACAGTTTGGTTTTTGATATTCGATTTGTATACTAGTGTTTCTGGATCCAGTGGAACTAAGAAGAAAAAAAAAAATAACTTTTGAGATTTTTTGAAGTGGCATAGGATTGTACTTGGACTTCTTTGTATGGTACTTTATTAGTACCACCATTATAGTAACTCAACTGAAGCCTACATTAAGTCATTGTGCCTTTGTGACAGTTAGTTAGATAGGAATCAAACGACTATAGATAGACATTCATAGATCTACAATTTTCAAGTTGATATCCTCAAAACATTACTGAAAATTACTGAGGATTTTCTTAACCCTAGGTAAAGTGATATTGATTTTTATTTTTTTTATTTGTTAATTAATGTTGAATTGAAGTGGAATGCGATGTCTGAATTGTGCATTAATTTGTTTTAATAGCCTGATGAAGTTAGGCAGGCAGTCGGTATGAGTCATCATTGCCCCTATTTGCACACAATAGACCCTCACCAGTAGCATGAATATGGGGAGAACTTTTTCTTTGTCTGGAATTTTTTGCATGAAAGAATTCAAATTTAGGCCAGAATAAAACAGATTACGTGATATTCTTAATTTTTATTTGATTATGTAATATAATATACCTAATTCCATTAATTTGAAATGTCAAATTTGAAAGATTTGTTTTTTAAAGGATTAGTTTATTCTTCCTTCTGCTTTTCTGTCGTTGATTTTTTAATTATGAGTCAGATTTTTTTCAAATTATTTTTTCTCCCTGACTCTGTGATGGAATTACAGACATTAGGTTTGATTGAGCCCAAGTGGTACATGCATGTTGTTAGGAGCTGAAATTGCAAATTCAGTTGATCCGCATGAGTGATTTTGACGTCATTCTGATTGTAAATGCAAATTGTGTGTTACTGCACACTTTAGATATACTTGATAAGAAATTATAAAATCAATTAAGAGTTATCTTGATAATCTACATTTTTAAAATTTAAAACAATTATGATGAATGATTGATATCATTAAAGAAAGATCAGCTTTGATAAATTACATCAATAATAGATCAGGAAATTAATGATGCAGTAAGCAATTGATAGGAAACTTTACACACAAAAAATAAAGGAACCCAGATGTAAAAGGTCATTTTTGTCAAAAAATGCATTTGAATACAAATTAATGAAGAAAAAAAAAGTTAGCACATGAATGTTTTGAAGCGAAATGTTAAATGCATTCTTTCTCTTAAATTGTTAGTAAATTGCTTTAAAAAAGATTTAAATGAATTTTGCAGAAACTTTTTTCCTTTATTAAATTGTGAGAACAAAGAAAGTTGAGAACCGAAGTAAGATTTTTGTCATGTAATGGACGATAAAGCACGAAGAATAAATTAATCATTTTTTTACATTTATAACAAGACCTACATTGACGTATTGTTAGTGATATCGAATCAAACGACAGATCAATGCCTACTTCATTACAATTCATCCCTGTTACAATGGAGAGAAAAAACCAATTAAAACATCATCAATATATATGAAGTATATTGAAACGGGTATGAAAAGTAAACATTAATATCGTACTATATAATGTGAATATCATGTTTGATTTAATTGATTCGCGTAAACAATAGAAACTATATCAATATATAAAGTCAAATTAAAAATACTTGGTGAATGGAACAAAGAAATAAAGGGTGACTGCATAATAATCTTGATGTGTTATACTTGATAAGTGTATGGGGTATAAGTCTCCCATATAATAGCAGTAGGAAATAATTCCATTGTTCTGCCAGTTTCCCTGCAATCTTTGCATTATCAGTTGATTGACAGCCATATAATGAAACCCCCACTGTTAGGCCAATACTATTGGTCAATATCTGACAACTAGATATTATATAATCGAAAGAGATATTTTACTATGTACAGTTTATTAGAATACACCAATTGCTTTTATGGCAACAGTTACATACTGGTTTACATTTTATATCTTTAACTGTTAGTATACTTGTACATGGTTTAATATCAGTACATAGCTATTAGCTTTAGTGGGAACTTTTTAAACAAAGTGGTATCAGGTGTTCTAGATGTTTTAGCAAAGTAATTCATTTGATTATCAGGTAAGTTTTTAGAGTTAGTTAAGTCTTTTTTTGCAACTTTAACAGTTATCATGTATACATGCGCATGGCTACTGTCAGTATGAACTTCATAAGTTGTATGCTTTAGGAGGTGATATCAGATGTTCTTTAGTAACCAATTTATTTGATCATCTGTTAAGTTTTAAAAACTTATTGAACACAATTTTAGTTCTTGGTCGATTTTATTAAAAAAAAGTTGTAATTTTTATATGCAGTTTATTTCTTTTTTATTTCATTTTGCTATGCTTACATATACAGTGTAGTTTAATTCCAATGCTTTTGATTATCAAGAAAGTTTTTAAAGCTTACTGAACACAAATTGCATCTTTTAGTATACTTTCTATTTTCTTATCTTTACTTTCGCAAAGTTTAATTGTAAAATTTGTTTAAAAATTGGATTAATTCTTTGAATGTTAAATAGTTTTGATGAAATAGTAACTTGTGTCTTTCGTAATTTTCTGATTTATGTAGTTTTGTAGACCTGATAAACTTAATCATTCATTATATACAAGAGCTAAATCTGCCTATTACAGGTCTTTCTGTAGGCCTTAAATGTTATCTAAATTATTAATTAGACATTAATTGACTTACCAAGACCATAATCAACTCTCTCTATGCCATTGGATTCCTGAGCTATTAGAGGATTTGAATACATTTTATGGTGGATGAAAGAACCGTAAAAATTCTTAATCGATACTTTGTGTATTATCGTAACAATAGTAGTAACGATGATCGAGGCTAGCCTAAAAATGAATCGCTAATATCTAAGTTCAGAGTGAAGTAATTTGACTGAAATTTTAAGCATATTCTCTTTTCATTATCTATTTTTTTTAGCTATTATAGCGAGAACTGTCAGCTCTTTATCTAATCTTACCTAATGCTCCTTTAAGTTTCTGAAAGGTTTAAAATCAAATTGTGAAAACTTTATTCAAACAGATAGGTTACACTGACAATAAATTTGAAGAGAAGTTAATTCTTGGGTTTGATTTAGTTTTTTCATGCTGCATAAATGTATTTTCAATATAGTCCATGCATTTGACAATTGGATTGCAACTGTAACTGATAACCAATTGCTTAAAGTTTGATAAGATTATTTATTTCTCGAATACCAGTATCGTTTTATATAAGATAAATTGGTTGCTTACACCATGCTTAAATTTAACTGAAGCTTGTGGAAGTTTTTAATACAATTTTTATCATTAGTTTCTCCGAGTTACAAATAATGAGACATGTTTGGTTTTATATACATCCAATACGGGTGATAATTAGGTAACTGATATCCAATTTTACATACTTTATCACTCTAATCCATTTCTGGTGGACAGTTTTATTCACTGCTTCTGTTTTATAAGCAGTTTATTTTGTCAATGTCTTATAAATATACATTGGATATTTGACAACTAATTTACACATCGAGAATTGTCCAAATGAAACAAATGGTGTTTCACTTCTTGACAGATCTTTATTGAGACTAAAAAAGTTTTTTTTTCATGAGATATATTAGAATTGAACATCACATCTTGCAAAACGGGTTCATGTATTGGTAGGAGATCAGCTGATTGACCTTACATTCTGCACACAATCTTTTATGGAATCAATCCCCTGTTCAGGCCTGGAAATGAGGCAAGTGTCAGAAGACCATGTCAGGCACAAATTATTGGTTTGTCAGCCACAATCCCTCTGGTGGCTGTCATTTTTTCTGGTACTATTTGACTTTTTGCAGTGTCTTGATATCTTAGTCCGGCACAAAATGCAAAATATTGGGTACTAGTTTTTCAGTTACATCAAAGAATATAATTTCTGGAACTGTGTCAATGTCATTCAAGCACAAAATATAATTATGTAAAATCAAAATTATTTTTTTGAAACAATGAATAGCAATCCAGAAAACGATAGTGCCGCTTTAAACTTTTATGATCTTTTATATACATGTACTATTGGTGATGAGAATTAACCAATTGTATTCCACTTTATTTTGTCAGTGCGTACATATGACATTACCATTTCTCACTCATTCTTGCATCAAAGTTTCCAGAATTGATTTTTCGAAATTAAGTTCACATAAATCACTTACATGCAAGAAGTATATTTTTTTAACAGGGATATTAGTTCAAACACTAATGAAATTCTTTAGAAGATATTTTTTTAAGCACATTGATTTATAGTTGAGAGTGAAAGCTGGTTGTTTAAGTTGAGAGTTGACTGACAGTTGAATTACGTACTGTTATTACTTATTGAAACTGATTTATTTAACTGTAAAAAAGCCTTAAAACGTTTAAAGTGAATTATTAGAATTCTTGATTCATTGAATAGGGAATAGTTGTGGATGAGATCGGTTATATTTCAAAGTTAGTGCAAGATATGTGAATAAAACTGGACCCTCATACTCCAGGAATGTGCTGTCAAGTCACATCACCCTTCTGAGATCTTGTTGTAAGAGTTCTTGTGGATGTAATTGGTTATGTGCTGATTAGGATTAACCAATGACCAGAAGGTTAACCATCTTTTCTTTAAATTCTTTAATGTTATAAAAAGTTGACCTGCAATTTGACTGACAATTGTAGAGGGTGGAAATCAGAGAACTCATTGAGTCTGGTAATATGGTAATTTCTCCATTCCTGCACATTTAAGAGCATATTGATGATATACCAAATTATCTGCAAGCACCATAGATCATTCAAACAAGGAAGAAGGGGTGGGGGGATTTTGTTGTGGAAGAAATATGTCGCTTGGATCAAACCCATGACCATATTGCAGACAGATCCCAGGTTGGATCAGGGCAATGGTACCGATTGCATGTCACAACCACGTTTGAATAAGAAAGATTGGCATATGTTATAAAATAAGTACATGGCTATGCTTGAAGTAGTGAAATTGGATCAAACCCCAGATCGGATGGACGCAATGTTAGACCTACCGATCGCACGTCACAGCCACCCTTGGAATAAGAAGGATTGGTGTATGTACATTTAAGCATGTTTTGAAAGAAAGGATTGGCTGTGGAGTAGTAATACATCAAGTAATGTAGTTTATATCGAGATGATATTTATATAGAGCTGTTAGAAAGCTTTACAATGACTGATGGACCTATCAAAAACTGTTGTTCTGCTTATACTGATGTATATTAAAAATCAATAATTTCTATTGACCAGGAATAGAGTTTATCTAGCTAGAAATATGATATATTTATTATATAGCAGGCAGTCATTAACCATTCTAATGATTTATGAATATGATATTTACCATGTAGATTTTAAGAGGATATAAATATCTAACAGCATCGATTTCATGATAGATTGAACAATTGAAATTTAAATATTATCGTGTCAGTATATAGTAATAGATTGGAATCAAGGGAATAATGTTTCATCTTATGTAATATTATATAAGTAACTATACAGATCATATTAATGATCATGCAGATTAAATTGGATTTCAAATTACAAATAACTTCCTTGGTTGTGTAGAAATTTAGACTTTTGAATTCAATCAATCAGGGTCCTTATTCACGAAAACTTAAACTAAGATACAATCGAAATTTTAAGAAATACTGCAATTCGATTGGCTGACCAATATGCAAATTGGTTATATGCAAATTGATTTTACTGGTCAGCCAATCGAATTGCAGTATTTCTTAAAATTTCGATTGTATCTTAGTTTAAGTTTTCGTGAATAAGGGCCCAGGTACTTTGGAATCTTTACTTGTTATGTTCAGGGTTTTTTGGGGTTATTATCCACTCGACTAAAGACACTTTCCTTATAACTGGGAGTCACTTTGATTCAGGCACTGGCTCGCTAACAAGGAGGTCTCAGGTTCAATCCCAGAAGAAAGTGTCTCAGCTGGGGTGGTTGTAGGGCGGATGCCTGGCAAGGAACAATGTCTAGCCATTCGGATGGAACTAAAAACCAAGTTCGGGTGTCAACTGTACATCTAAAAGAACCGTTGACAGTTGTAATTTGATCAATGTTAGACAGAAACGCTGCTGTCTGGGCACAATTTCCCTCATAGCACACTCCATGATGTATGCCTTTCTTCATTAGACCGGTTGTTGCAAAAAAAAAGTAGGACCTTTAAACCCCATTTCATTTCACTTTAAACTTGATCTGAAAAATCCCAAATCTTCTTCAATGCTCACAATGAGATGGAAAAAAAAGATAGTTAGAAAATCCAATAAATGTTTACAAAGATTGTATTAGCTCGGAAATATATAGAATTTATAAAATGTTTATGTCATTCAATATAAGTAATAATGGTTATTGAAACTTCAGATCCATTTATAATAATACTATGGGTGGAATTATATGTCATGTGACTGGAATAAAAAAACAATGACAGTTACGAATAAAAGGTACAATCATGGATTTTATAAATATATGTTTTATTACATTGTAAATTAATGTTGTTTTGGATGTAGTGATATGATAAAAACATTGCAAGAATATACAGAAATATTTATAGATTCTATTTGACATTTTCCGATATTGTTATTGAATTAATATTTTTGTCTTTTAATTGGCAGACTTTTTTTTTACAAAACAAAATTATTGTAGCTTCAGTTATTGACATAAATTAACTATCTTTTTTATAGTGAATCATAATATTCCAATCTTTTGACAGAAGGACAAGTGTTTCTCAAATAAATACAAATTTTCTTTAAGGTAAAGTTTCTATTATCCATGTTCCAAACTTCAAACACAAAGAAAATCTGTGTTACATGTGCATGTATGTTTCAAATTAAATAAATTTTCAATAAAGTGAATCCGTCTTGTGGCCTGAGGCCTTCCTCTTACATCTGGTCAAGAGGGTGTAGACGGACATAAGCCTAACTCATTCACCAGAGCGTTAGAGAAAATGTTTTTTTAACACCTTGGGTTAACTTGATCATCTAACTTTCTATCATTTTGGCGCCCAAATTATCACTGACCATAAAATCACAATGGGTATGTCCACCACAGGGTTACAGCTACAGGCAGTTAATTTACTTCACTGACCATAGTTATGCAACAATGGATTTCCCAGTGATTAGTAGACCGTGACTAGTGGGTAGTTGTGGCTACTGGATCTGGGAGTGAGAAACATCACTCTTCCACTTATCCAGAACAGTTTGCCGCTTTGCTCTCCTGTGGCTCTTTAATTGGTTAATGACTAAAGACGTGATTAGCTCATTAATTAGTTAGTAATTAGCCAGTAAGTGATAATCTAAACATTTACGTACTCTATTGAGCCTCATAGTCCAGTGGGAGTTGAATCTGTATTGTTGGTGGAGTGTTTAATAAACACCTTATTGATATTTGTTAATAGGTTTTACCTGATAGAAACAGCGTTCTTTTACATTCTTAAATGCTGATCAGTATGGATTTAATTGAGATCATTTCTAAGAAGAGATAATGCTGTTTTGGCTTTTGTTTTTAGTTTTCAATTTGTGATTTAATTTGTTAATTTCAATGAACATTTTCAAAGTTAAACACTTTCAATAATATGAGATTTGAGCCTGAAATGAACATCCTCAAAGTTCAACACCTTTGATGATATAAGATTTGAGCCTGAAATGAACATTTTCTTAGTTCAACACTTTTGATAATATGACATTTGTGTCTGAAATCATTATTGATTTTTGAAAAATTGGAAACATGTCACTTATGATGTAAACAAAAAATGATACCATCTGCACACTTATATTTAAAATTTTTAGGGGATTCCCCTGCAGTCTTAAGTTATTTATCTATATCATTATTTATATACATGAGGAAAAGACATTTGAGAATAATGACATGTACACTTTCAATTGGACACTCAGTGCCAAACCCATATTTTAAATATCTTTTACATATATAGATGCAAATAACGTTGCAAATAAAGTTTTTATTACAGTTTTCTGAGAAAATACATATATATGACTGTATGTACAAATATGGCAAAGGAAATTATGTGGTAAAGGACATTATATAAAAGGGTCAACAGTAGCAAAATGTTAAACATTTAAATGACTAGGGTAATAATAAGTAAGGAAGTACGTTTTCGAGGTCAAGGACAAACATTAATGATTTCCTTATTATGAAAAAAAAATGCAAAGATTAAGAGATTAAGAATAGTATAATTCTTTGGAAAAATGAATCATTTCAATATCATAGACACCATTTGGAATATGTAACACACAACTGCTATTTTAAACCTTTAAAAATTATGATCTCTTCTGCAAATGGGGATTAAGAACAAGTCATTGTCCGTATGGGGGGTGACAGTCAGTGTAATTAAATCGCTGTCAAAACGAGAACAAGAAGAAAGTTGTTAATAATAATTTTAATAATAAATCTAAGTCTGAAGTGAGTCGAATATTGAAACTGTTAAATAACCATATCGAAAGTTAGAGATTGATTTGCAGAGGAAGCCACTTTGAGTAAGGTGTTGGCTCCCTAACAAGAAGATCTGTGGTTCGTTGTTGGGGAATTTCCAGCATTATTTCACCTTTTCAGTGGGTGCAGGATGGAGGTCCTGGCAAGACAGTGTCTAGTCGTTCGGATGGGATGGAAAACTGACACTGGCGTGCATGGTATTAACAGATGGTATTCGAAATATAGATCAGTTTAATCAAATTGATCAGTTCAGTTAAAGTTTATACATCTTAAGAATTTGCTAACATTTAAAAAGTGCTTAATATGCTTAACTGAGAAATTGATTGTTGAAACTCATCTGTTAATAGAAAAAAGTCAATTATCTATTTTATGTAAATTTAATATAAGAGAAATGTATTTAGAAAAAATTAATGAATTAATTTTTATAGATTCAAGAAATTTCCTTTATTAACATTTAAATATTGGTTGATTCAGGTATTGACTGACACATTGAAACTGTTAAGTGAGAAGTAAATTATCTATTTCATGCAAATTAAACGATAAGAGAGAGTTGTTATTTTGCGAGAAACTTCGTAGAAAATTGATAAATTGTATTGGTAATTGTCGAGAAGAATACAGTAATTTACCAATATTGATTGGTACAATATATCTATTACCATGTAGAAGTAGAATTTAAAACAGTCACTCTCCTCGTTAACTTGTTTCATACATATAAAAACCATGACAATTGGAAATTGAAAAAGAGAAGGTGGAAACTCCGCTAGAGGCAAGCTTCTGCTCTCTAACATTGCATGTACACTGTATGACCTTATTAACAAGACTCTTATGTTAGTCTCAAAATGACCAGAGTTTGCATTGACAAGACATTAAAATTTGTTTCATTAAAAATATACCTTTTAACTGTTAAGTTTATTAAGCAAGAACTATAAAGATTTATTTCTTCGTACAGAGATAGGACCTGATTACTCTCACAAAATGAAAAGTTACTCGTTGAGAAAAGTGTTTCCCGACCTTTTTTACCCTGCACTTTGTTTTGATTTTCCAAAAGAATGTGCATCTGACCATGATCGAAAAATTAATATAGACATATATACGATATTCAAAGTTTAGTTATAAGTTTATTGCAAGTTTTATTCACTTGTTACTTACTTCAGTGCGAGCCTTGCCCTTGACGCTCGCTGGGGATTTGGTTGATTTTTTAAACCAGCTTTAAATTATTTCTAAATATCCATACCCCTCATTCTGAAGTCCCACGCCTTACAAAAATATTGATATTACCTTGAAAAAGACACGTTTTTAAGCTTTCACATCAGATTTCAACTGAATTTGGCATATATCAAGGAGAAGGAAAGAAAATGGGTAGGAAAAAATAATTCAAAGTTGCAAAACATTTTCTTTATTTAGGTTTAAAAATTGCCAGATAAAAATATTTGTAATATATGGATAGTTGTTATGTTGACAATTTTAAAAAGAATTGAACAGTTTATGTTTTTCACACCATTTGTACAATATTGATACATGTTTGTGACACCTGTGTTCCCACTAGGAATTGAGGGATTTAGGTGAAACATCCAAACATCTTAAACCCAGGTGTGGTGTTAAACACAACGATATTTCTTCTTACAAAATCCTTATATGCTGGCTTAAATTTAAGATTTCAAATAAATGTTAAATTCGGATGAGGTTCTTTTGACATGTCAAACTCAAAAGACAAATAAGGAAAAAAAAAATAATACTCATGATGTGATGTCTTTGGTGAGAAACGGACATTTGGCCGAGTATTGCCAAGAAATTATTCTAAGGCCTTAACATAATTTGTTTTAAGGCCTGTAGTTCGTTTGCACCATGACAAGTTCTGTCAACATGATTGTGGCAAACTTGTACGTATGTATATTATTTAATTTTAGGCGTCAACATCAAACAATTGTTGTTTTTGCTGGGTAAACAGACACAATGTAACTCGGGTTGGTTTTAGAATATAATACAACACAGTTATATGATTATATTGGTTTTAGAATGATTTAGATCGATAAGAAGTATTGGGGCTATACTTTAAAATGTTTGCAGCTTAGGACCGTATCAGTAGACACCCACCAGTCGCTTAGCTCTCTGTTACAGTTTGTTACCAGTCAAAGATCATGGGTTTTCTCTAGGTTCCTTTCACAGCTAAAGACCCATGAGTAAGTGAATTATTGAAATCAAATTGAACCATATGTTGTTAGTCCTGAAATGACCTGATTTGTGTTTAGTTGACGTTAAACCACATATCTTCCGCTCTCTCAGTTACAGTTTCCTTAAATAAAAGGGGGCCTGAGCAAGATTTTTCTCCCAAGAAAAATTATTTAATTTAGAAAGGCAGGAGACAGAAATATGTCTTGATCCATCACTGACAGTTTAATTGTCCATCTGATGGACTAGACAGTTTTGAAAAACTGCATTCTTTTTTCGCATGTATTGCTTTGTTTATCGATTCAAAGTTGCCCCAACAAATAGTAATAATTGATCTTTCGATAGCCATTAGCATAATGTGCAACAATAGATAAGAGTTAATTGCAAACTCTGCGATATATCTGATTCTTATGGCATTGGTATCAAAATAATATTTTCATGCATTATAATAATAATCGATGTGGGGAATTGACATATGAAATTTAACGTGAGATAACAGATCAATATCGTAATATTAGATGATGAATAATTGAACTATATAAATATTGCATGTTGCATGATGCCAATATAAACACAAATACATGTAGATAAACACTAACTCCTTTGTTAGAGAACTTAAAACATATAATATTTCAGCGATTGGACAAATCAATGATACGCTCAAAAGGATCAGGGTTTCGTATTTTCTTAAACCATTTGAGTAATCTGGTTATAGGTTTGTGTTAGATGTGTTCTTCGCCAACCTTCGTCAATCGGAGTGCATTTGTTTAACTCTTGTTTACCGTTCTCCGTTTTTTCATGCCTGCTAGCTATTTACATCTTTTAACTTCTGTGCACAAGAACAATGTAAGCTAACTAAGACTTGTACACTTAGAAACTCGCGACACCGTAAGCCAGAAAGTCGAGTTGATATACAGATTTATCCATTCTGATGTTTCACCTGGCACTACCTGGACTTGACGCACAGCTCGCCGAGGTCTATTAGTACACTGTGCCACCATGTTTTATATATGAGTCAGAATTAAGGGTTAGGATTTTAAGACAGGGGGGCTGTTTATTTAAGTAAGATGTAGATGCCTCGGAATGTATACAGCTGCGTATGTACCTAGGTTTTCATCTGTTGTGTATTTAGTATTTTGCTAGGAAGAGAGGTAAACATCTATATCCTGTTGACATGGGCTATAGGCATTGCTAACCGTTCAATACTCAATCCACCTGAATGGCCTACAACAGTCATATTTGTTTGTTTACGGAGCTACATCTTTTCAGTGCATACTTGTAAAAACTCCAAAATTTCATCAGCGGCGCATGCCACCAAGTTGTTTTTTTAAATCGACGAATGATCTAGCAATCCTCTGACCAATTATGCGTCTCTTTGCTGAAAAAACTTAAGGTAATTAAAGCCAAGAATCACTTCTGTAGTAAGTTAAACATGTTGGGTTTGTGTTCAACATAAACCATCTCCACGAGAAAATCATATCCTCTTTTGACTTCAAATACCTGCAGATGACAAATTGTGGATTTTTATTTTCTTTCCATAAAAACAGCACTTTTTAAAAATTTGAATGTTGGTTAAACCCAAAGTAAATAAGGGGGACGTAACTCTCAGATATAAACATTACTAATGGAGAATTGGAAAAACTTGATTTACATGTAAAGATCATATTGATTTAATGTTTTTTCACTAACAAGGAAACAGTGGAGTTCACATAAAAGCAGAAGTCTATATGTGATTTTAAAGGCACCTGCAAAGAAACGATCATTAATGTGTTTATTGACTTTTAACAAAGGTTCACTGTTCTACATTTTCTTATTTCAGTTTTAATGCACTTATGAATGTATACTATACTCTGACTTACAATTTTTATTTACCAGTTTAGAAATATACAGAATGTACTAATGATGATCCACACATGAGAAGTGGTTTCAGGTGTATGCATACCCTGCCTCAAAAACTATACAAATTACAATGACATGACTGACAAGTAAATTCTTGAGTCAGAGCATTGGTGTTGAGTATACTTCATAATATAATCCTGTTTACACTACAAAATGAAATGGTATTGAGTAAAAACCTGGGACCATACCAAAAAGTTTTCAGTAGTGTAAATGGGTCAGACAGTACACAGTCCAAATCAGATAGATCCACAGAAATGAGGTGGTCTCGATCCAGAATCATGTATGGTGTGGTTAAATGTAAACCACTGGAATGTAAACCACTGTATTACCTTTGTGACTATCACAATAGCTGGCTTAATTTAACTTTTCTGTGAGGTTCCACACATAACTTGACTGTGATAAGAATAGTTAATGTAAATGGGTATGGGTATGACTGCTTGAATTTTATCGATACAGTATACAGTGTTAGATGGCTGAATGGTCTAAGGCACACACTTTACATCATAAGGTCTGTCATTGACAAGGAGTAGGGTTGCTGTTCAACCCCCTCGGTTTTCTCCATGTTCTCCGGTTACCTCCCACTGCTAAGACCACTACACACAAGGAAATTATTGAAATATAATTGAACCATGTTAGTCCCAAAATGACCTAATTTGTGTAGACTGGAAGTTAAACCCCATTTCTCCCACACTTGAATTTTATTGGTACAGAATATTTTATCAGGACTTAGTGTAAAAAGCACTTCTTAGACTTAAACATTAGCAACTACATCTAATATGCCTTAAGCATGTCATCCCGTCATTAGACATACATGTACCAGTAGTAGAAAGGTGAATCTTTTCAATAGGCCGGAGCATCTTATTAAGAGAATTATGTTTGAAACTTAGAAATATATCAAAAAGAACGACATAAAGTTTCTTTAAGGCTTACTGCCATTTTATCACCATATATTCAGTTTGAATTTGATTTCTAAATGTCTAAATTAATTCCGGTTTTGATTGCAAACATTTCAAAGGTATAATTTGTTTAACGGTTCCTTGTTCTACTGATATATTTGTAAGTGGTTTATTGTCTGATATATTGGTATATATTTTGATGGCTTAATGTTTAAATGTCCATAATTTCAAACCTTTAGAATTTAAATAACTTTAAAGGTCTCAGGTATAAGGAAATCATTTGGTATTTATAGTTTATTTATTATTTAAATGTCTATAATTCCACACCTTTAGCCATTTAAACATAATTAAAGGTATAAGGAAAATATTGTGTTGTCAGATTAATTTGGGTAATATTTATGGTGGAGGTTTACTGGCGTATATTATGATATATATTTAACATAGATAAAATAAGATTATATTGACATGGTTAAAAGGACAGGAAATGCCTATTGGGTTTTTGATTTATAATATCTTTATGTACACATATTTATCAATGTAGGGTAGTAGACGTCACTGTAAAACCACCTGTCGTATATAGATACCTTATATACCTATTCAAATTATCAGGTGTATGTTGAATACATATTTCCTTATTATTGCACACAGTCATGGTAGGGGTCATTGAGAGATATTAGGGACGCGGGCCCAGTCTAGCTATGTATATCTGATAATGAGAATAGGATTTAAAATAACGTTATTGATACGAAGAATGATCTTTTCTTATCTAGCATTGTATAAGTAGTACAATACGACATCCTGTGTACAAGTGGAAAATAAAAATATCAGTGTTTATTATATAGGTAGGAGATGCCGGGATAATGATAAGCGTGGCCGTAGTAAAATCACTCATGCGTACACGACATACATCAACAAACGCATGTACTTCACGCAGGCAGATGGCTTGTCTATTCATTATGTAAGTTTATGTAAATTTCATCAAATTTCTTTTTTGTCTTTTTTTTTTTGTTACAAATTCTCGTTCAGCTGTGGGGAAAAAATTCTTTGTTTTGTGACAGAACAAGAGTTTTCTCTTGGTCGTAAATTAATGTATACAGCCTCTTTTCTTATGCTTAATTTTTCTCTAGCTTTTCTCCAGACTTGGTCGTTTCTCCCCATTCTATTGGCTGAGGAAGGGGGGTCTGTCGTCTTTGTTACCTATAGAAGCTATTCAACGTGAATTATATTCATTTACCTTCCAGCTGACACTTTACCTTTTAATTCTTCATTCGTTGATGTTTTTTTTTTCTTTTTCAATGTTCATTTCTTACTCGAGTTAAATGTGTTTTATCTAAAATTAATGCCCATGGAATATTGTGAAGTGTAATTGTATGTAATATGTTCAATGAGCCGAACTTGATCAGGTAATATTTTGATGAATTTTATTTATTCGTGTGTGAATTTGAATGTTAACTGAATTTATTCACTAACTGTTATTTATTTATGACGTCTTTGATTGATCTTAAAACTGGATTATTTATTGCTTCTTAGTTGAATTATTTACATTTAAATTAGATGTTTTTTCCGGGATCTTTACAAAGGAACAATGAGCATCTATTTCTATGAAAATAATCAAACGAAAAGATTCCCTTTCATGATAAAAAGATACATTTGCTATTTTATGCTTGATTAAACTAGTTACTAATTCAACATCTGGCTAAACTTTTGATCTTTAGTAAGCAGTATTTGTCAAGTTTTTTTTTCTGAAATTAAAATGTAAATGCCTATGCCTCTGAATTCAATGAATTCAAAGATTTATTTTACAAATCACAAAAAAGTGACTATTTGGGAGTTTAGGAAACAGCAATGCGAATGTTCCAAAGTTTATGCTGATAGTATTGTTGTAGTTGGCTTAGTGTGTTTGGAATTCAAAAGTTTAAAAAAAAAAAAAAATGATTTGAAGTTTGTACCCCCCCTTTTTTTCATAGATAATAAAACCAATAATCAAGGATGTGTTTAGATTACAATAAAAATAAAAACCCTTAGGAAGCTGTTTATTTAAGTGAATAACATTAAGGATGGTCTGTACCGGTATCTAAGAATAGAGTATGATGTTTATTTGATCATGATGCTGTCACGTTACATGTAATACCAAGGCTAATATGTGCATAATGCCACATTTTCTTACATGGGTAGATTTCAGTTTAAAGTCAACCCTATTCAAATTCTGTGTTATGTGTTATAATTGATAGAGTTATTAATAATATTAACTTTCTTCGGAAAATATTGATTTGAGACCGTCAGTCAGGGGCAAAGTGACCGAATTTGGCCAATGACTTGTGAGCATCAAGTAGTCAATAATATTAGTTTAATTTAAATGGGCAATCAAGATTTTTACGATCAATAAAATGGAATTTGTAATTTGAAATAATTTAACTAATGCATCACATGTATTGCAAGTAAACTGTGATTCTGAATTTGTGCTTAAAATTTATGTAGAGACCTACGATAGCCTGGACACAAATTTAAGTTTCAAGACAGAAAAAAGCAAGCCAGTGCTGAACAAATGGAAAAGCACTAATGGACTCATGCTTGCCAAAGCCTGAATTTTTCTTGGACAAAGCAGTTAATGGGTGGCTTATTTCCATTATTTCCAGGTTTTCAATTGTGGGGGGGGGGGTTAAGGGGATGCTCGAGCTCCCAAGGGTATACCTCTGTGTCATAGATAACAATGTTATGACAGAGAATGTAAAACATACATCTATATCCTTCAATTAGATATCCAGTTGTCAACTGTTAACTTGCTTTTCAAAAGACGATTGCCCTCTTAAAGAGTTACTGGTAATTCAAAGCTAAATCTGTACATATTGCAGGTTTAGCTGTCATAGCTTCAATAAAAAACCTTGTTACGGAAAAAGCTTTAAATTGTCATTAAGTTATTTTTTACCGATCAATTCTTGATGGTATAGTTAGTTTTCTGCGGCAGATGTAATCTAAATATAGATTAATGATGTTCACATAGATTATGCACTTTCCGCGTTTCAGAGAAGGGGAAATCGTTATTTTCTTACGTGAGGATTGAAGATCTAGTTTCTCCCAATTTAAGTGCTGGGGGATTTGATGAAGGGAAACTAATGAATGAAAACTCAAAAGTTAATGTACTTCGATTATCATTTTAAAAGTCGTATTGAATGCTAGTTACATCAACTTTATTATAACCATTTTGACGAATGAGAAAAAGAGTTGAAAAAAATGTTTTGAAAAGAGAAGTTGTGCCAAAAATGGTACATGTACATATGTGGCACAATCAAGGATATCTAAAAATAATATGGTAGTTATTAGTATGGAAATTGTTTGATTGGATAAGACAGTAGTGTAATTGGTTTGAATGATGGGATATAATTGTTGTTTAAAGGGTAATCAGCAGGACCTTAACAAACCACTTAACTCCTCAAATAACTTGACTAGCCTTGTGTCGTGAGGACCCATGGGGCTTAATGAGAGTGGTCATTATTAAACTGGTAGATGAGTAATTAGAAGGTTTCAACTTTAACAGTTAGTACCGTGCGAGATACTGATTGGACGGGTGTCTTAGATCCATTGTCCAGTAATTCCCCCCTTTTGTTCCTAATGTCCAGTCCAGTGACAGTAACCCCTCATTATATATTAAAGTTTTCCAGCATTAAGTACATTGTTTCTAACACGATTGCCGTCTTTTATCAAGGGAATTCACATGTCTAGTAACTATTTCTATTGGCATTGTTGAAGGGTTGTGATTTATTTTAACATTGTTAATCAGATTAGGAGACTAAACAATCGGCTATATTTACACCTTCTGTTCAGTTTCATTGTTGGAATAAGATAACAGTTTCATTATATATATATATATAGATATATAGATATTTATGTATCCAAAAATATTAGCACTACTATTGTTTGTGTATATATATATCTGGCTTTTATTTGTATGTATTGAGATTTGGGTATCAAATAGATATCGGATGTGCGGGGGTTTTACTACGGATCTGTATTAAGGATATTTTTAACATCTGTATGTTCAATAAATAAATACATGTAAATGTATGGTCTCAATATTTATTTCTCAATAATTACTATTTTAGGTAACCTAAGATATTTTTAGATGTAGGATTTTTCCCAGAATTGTGTGGGGTCAGGCGGGGGGATGTATTTGTATATAAAATAGGTATAAACATTATTTATTTCTATATATTAAGTATTATTTTAAGACAAGTTTTGCTATTTTTAGACACGTTTGCCCTGAAACAATAGATATAAAGATGTGTACAGTAGTGTCACAAAGTATCATTTCAATACATAGATTGCGTAATAATTGTTTTTCAAGTTTTGAAAAATCAAACTTTAAAAGGTATTCCTCTTCCCCTTGATCTTTTTTAGTCACACATTTGAAAAGGATGATGTTCTACAGATTTAGATGGTATTCATCCATTGTTTTCTTAAAATACACATAAACTTTAAAACTTGATAACAATTTCTAAAAAGGACAGTTCTTATACCATACTTATCTGATTGTTTCAGATTATTTTTGTAACTTTTTAATGATTCTTGTTATTTTGAGTTCGTTTTGACATTTAAACAAAATCAACAATAAATGTTTATACAGCATTTATTGTTGTCGGAATGACTTGTTTATTGCGTTATGTATTTGAAATTGTGTATATCAGATTTTGAGCGGATGATATTTATAAAAAAAAAATAAATGTCATCTTACTTACAAATTTTAATTTTATGTGGGAAGAAAATGCCATCAAAATTGGAAGTCCTTTTTACTTCAATATTTTTATTTATATGAGCAAATGTCTCATTTCATTCATGTTAGGAAATTTGTGTAGGTAATAATTTTTTCTTAAACTTCATGTTCATAGGTTCTAATTGTAGTTATTGGTGGCTATTTGATCTGAATCTTTTAAACAAGGGTGTCTTTATTTTAATCAATTTCAACATTCACCAGTCTTTGCCACTTGGATTACAAAATGCAATTTTGATCATGCTGTTAAATACCAAATCAGAAAATCCTTCTCTATCTAAAACTGATTTAATTTAACCAATTCCATTACTGGTATATAGGCCTACCTAATGTTTATTAGTTATATGCTTTTAAAAAGATGATCCGAAGCTTCCTAGATAAGGTATTAAATCAGGGAATTAGTGTGGGTGAGATCCACAAAGATGCATGGTTGGAAAAATAAGTATAGACAATTTCTTCTACTCTTATAAGCCTATTAAGCTATACTTATTATTTAATCAGTTGAAGTGTTTAGAATCAGCATGTGAAGCAGTCGGGTGTAATTTACTTATGCTACTTATGAACATAAGTTACCATTGTTCCATCCTCAACCCAATGCATCTTTTCAGACGTCTGTTTTAAAACCAATACATTATAGTTCCATCTTTCTAAATAAAGTGTCTTGTTTTATTTATTCAATGATTTCTATTCTTTTGAGGTATTGATGTGGTTTCAATAGATTTTAAGAACAAAGGGATGTTAGAAAGGGTTAAGGGGTTGATGTCATCCCCCTATATAAATAGGCTTCAGTATATTCTGCCTACAATAACACACAATAATGAAACCCAACCCATCTATACCCCATCCATCTTATTCTCTCTCTGCGTCTTTGACATTTCTACAACTGTAATTCTACCTTACTACACAAATTAAGTAATTCCATTATGCAATCTCCTAAGTCCAGCTGTCCATTGCTAGGTCACATTAAGCTTTGGTCATTTCTTTGTTCGGCCCCAGTGAACTCAGTCAAAGCGGCACACTGCAGGAAGTGGTCTATTGTTCTTCTAGATAATGTTTAGTTTTTACCCTGGCATATGTGCTCTGAACTTACATATGGAAAAACTCGCAATGACCTTTTCTGTGTTATGTCACTTCCTTCATTCATACTTTCTTACAATAAAAATACAGATGTTTGGTCATCTTACCATTGGTCAGTTCTATTGAGTTCGGCAACACAACCTTTTATCTGATTGGTTAGCTTTGTTATGATTTGTTTTAAAGAAAATCTTATTTGATGACCTGGGTCATTCGACCCTTCCTTGGGTTCCATTGTCATCCTCATCAACCAGGATCAAGAAGACAAAGAAACATCACACACAATAGACAACTTTCTTTACACCCACTGGCACAGCTCATTATACTTCACAGATTTTGCATAATCTGATTCATATGTAACAAAAAAGCAGGGATCAATGACCTCCAAAGAAATTAAATAACCCCCAATCTTTCATTACTTACAAAGTGTCAAAGTTTGATGAAGCTTGATAATGAGTATGGGTGGTGTGAAGGGGGGGTGTGTGGTTTATTCATCACTGTTTTTATTGAACCTTTATCTAATCTTTAAACACTGATTACACCTGATACTAGACCACTGATCATCAACCATTGTCATCTTGTCTTTCTTTTTTACAACCAACTGTCAACTTTCACACATTAACCTGCTTCTAGTCAGACTTACATCCCCTCCAGTCTTAAACCTATAAACGTAACAGTAAAACAGATAAGGGGCCACCATTGACTTTAGAAATTCTTTCACTCCCTATAACAATCTCGAAGACCCTATTCGAGCAAGGGTTTTCTTTCAATCTGTTATACAAGAAAGATTTTGAAAAGTGGAGTAGGATAGTTTTTTTTTAAAGCATTGTTATTTCCCTGTGAAGAAGGATATTTTTTGTAAAGCAGTGTTATTTCACTGTGGAATATTTGGAATGGTAAATGAAAGGATATTTTAGGATTGATGATACTGATGTAAGTAAGAAAAACTTAGTTTTATTGGAAAAAAATTTAAGTTTAATTTAAATTATAAGAATTTATGTCTTAAATCAAGTATTTATACTTTGTTTAATGGCACCCATTTTGTCATATTATATGTAAGTATATATTCTTTCAAGTGATTCAAAGATTCTCAGAAATTATCTTATTCTGTGTAAAGAATTTAGCATATGCTGCATGTATCAAAGACTTTCAGAATACATTCAGTAAGGAATATGAGATATATTTGTAACAAATTTCAACTTTAAATAATCTCTATCAGAATTTAAACAATGTTTATGATTTAGTATAGGGAATTTGAATTGTTAATCCTCATCATAAATGTTTTCTTTATACCCACACTATACAATTAGGATAAACAATAGGTTTCTATTGATTGGTAGCACGCTAGTTGACACTGGTCAATTTTATCAGTGGGAGGTTGTTATTAAGCCATCTGTCCGATAGTATTGCGTACATTCTGAAATTTGTTTGTATGTTCTTAGTATAAGTAAATCAATATATTTAGGCTTGTACGTGCAGAAATTAATTAAAAGGCTTTAAAAGATTTTCACAGCCCACCACAGGTTTAGCAATATGTGTGAACTACGAACATTTATGTGTTTTGTTTTGTAATGTAAGCTGATCAAGAAAATCGAAGGCTTTAAAAGAAGTAAAGCGCATTAATCAGCTTACAATAAAACTGTACAAGGGGATTAATATACGCAGATTCAACAACAAATATTATCTCTGCTTTTACCATAAATAACTTTCTGCGGTCTTAATATAACTTTTTTTATAATATAATTGTATATCCATTTGGCTTATTGAAGTATATATGATATTTATTTATATAAGCTTAATTTTCTGAAACGATCGACAATGGATAATGAAATAATAACCTATTTAGTAAGATCTTTTAGTAAGATTAAAATAACGTATGCCATAAGTAATACACACGTAATAGATATAGTTGCAGTACGAATCATTTTTCTAGAGTTTTCAATAAAATAGATAAACCGTTTATTTTAACGGTAGTTATTGACTAGAAATAGAACCAATCAACGTAATCTGACCATTTATATATAAATGATAGTACTACATATAATTGTACATAAGAGTTGGACATGACCTTAGCAGAAGTTTGCTAACAGAGCTACAACAGTAATTGTAAGTAGTAAAAGAAAGATGAATGATAACTCGATCAATTTATAGTTGAAAAAGTAGTTCTGAAAATGGAAATGCGGGATATGGAACAACTAGTTATTGTGATTCCAATTCTTTCTCTTTAGAAAAAGTTTATCCACTGTTGTTAAAGGCACGGTTTCTCATATTTTCTGCAGTTTTGTGTTTTCTGATCTGTTTCAAATTGTTGCATTAGATGGTGGCTGATAAGAGTTATATTTTTGTACATGTCTAAATAAGTGCTTTGAAGGTAAGGTGTTTAAGAGATTTTTTTCCTTTTTTTTTTTTCTCCTTGAACTACATCGTAGAAGGAATCTGTGTAATGCCAATATCAAAAATAAATTGTTATTAATAAGGATTGATTTATGAAAAATGTTCTTTCTGATGCAAAATCAGATTCTAAGTAAAGATAAGGTGTGTGGCTTTCTGAAGTTGAATTCCTAATTAAGCTATATATCTAAATAAAGAAAAATCTCACATCTGCCAGTGGATGGCCAAAACTTGTATTCAAACCATCTGTTTCTAGAAAGTGACTGAACAAGAGACGTCTCTTAAAATACATGATATGAAGGTCGATTGTAAAACTTACGCCATAGTTCTGGTAGTAAAAATCGTAACAACAGTTTGGTAAATACAACAATCTTTCAACAAACAAAAAAAATCAATTGTTAAAGAGTGTATAATTTATCCAAACTTGGCGTATATTTTCAATGTGTTTTTCAAGAGTACGCAATAAATAAGGCCGAGATATGTTGTTTGTATGTTTTTGTGTTTATGAACCTGAAGCAAGTATGTGGGATATATCGAACACGCACCGCCTCCAAAGGATTACGGAAATATTTGTGCTTATACTGTCTAGACAAAGGACGACTTAACTGATTCACTTTTGTTGTCCCAATATGTCTAGAACAATTTAACTTGGCAGTCTGTGAGGCAGGTAGAGAGCCCTACACATACACAAATTGTTTATTTTAAAATAGCTACGAGAGAAGATGCTAACTGCTCTATGTAGGTATCGGTTCCTCGGTCATACTTAACAATTTTAGTCGAATCAATCCCTTAAAACTTATTAACATATGTCTTACTTAATTACCCGATTACTATTCCATGAATACGATTGTTGATTATTTTTTTTTATCTCAAGTTAAACGGCAATCATCTTGAATAGAGATGTATAACATACATGCATTCCCTTCATTGATTTTTATAGTATGAGCGCCAGTATGCACGAAAAAACTATTTCTGTATGTTTGGCTAGTATCCACAGAGTAGGCATATCTATATTGGTGTCTCCATGTCTAATCCGCTTTGGTTTGTCTTACTGTCGTCACTGAGTATGTCATCTCGTGGAAACTTGGTGCTAGTTTGGGCAACCAGACCAACATCAAAGACAAACGAGAGTTATCGGTATTGATAAAACTAAACTGTGATATCTCAAGTCGTTCAATCTACAATTCACAGGTGAATTAAAATGTGCCTTATATAACCGGTACATGTGCTCTGATAGATATATGGACAACAAATTCTATGCGGTAATTATCCGTTGCTAGGTATAGGACTGTCACAAGAGTAAGATACACGGAACTCCTGTGATATTTTATCAGGTAAGGAATCATGGGTTAATTATCTTAGATTGCGGAACAGATTTGTGTTTCTCAAGCGTCTGAGGTGTAAGAACTGATCATTCTCGAACAGGAATTGAGCTGAGCAGATACATATAAATTTAAAACACAATCAGTACACTCTGTTGTCACAAAAGTTAAGGTTTTCTTAAATAAAGAATCGAGAAGTTTTAATTCCATGAATACACAGAAGAAATGGTCACTCATTTTATTGCTTTGCGAAAAATGTGTAGCAATGAAGCTTTTGATTGCTTTTGAGTTGAAAAAATCATGGAATAACTGAAATACGTCTCAATTTTATTTTTATCGAAAAATTTAACGACATCACACCATAGTTAAGGAGTGGTTCTTTGGACATTTAATTGGACTTTGTTGTTAAGTGCAAGGAAAGTAAAATGTTTTAGTTATAGAATATAGGAAAGAGGCAATCACTTTAACGATAAAGCCAGTGATTTTTTTTTAACACATAAGTGGTCATATGGTATGCTCGACTTCCATTGGATGATCATTGGTATAATAAATTGAAGAATATTCTTTGTTAATGTTTTTATTTATTTACAACTAAATCCTATTTTTTGGGAGAATACATAAACACTTATTTATTACATACATTGTAGATTTTTTAAAGGTTCTTTAGAAATATGATTCATTTTTGGTTATCGAAAAAAGGCTGTTTTATTTGAATAGTAGATTTTTTAAAGGTTCTTAGAAATATGATTCATTTTTGGTTATCAAAAAAAGGCTGTTTTATTTGAATAGCGATAAACAGCATTTTGATATTACTAAGATCCATGACGACAGATATAAATAAAAGTAAATATGCTGTTGTTATGCTAAAATTTTAAATGTCACAATTTACCTTGGTTGTATTGAAGTTATATATTACGTATATATTTAAATATATGGTAAACGAATAAAAAGAACACCTTTACGAAATAGAGAAAGGAGACTTGATACTATTGTCGTATTTGTTTAAAAACCATTTGTGGCAGAAAAGTATTAATATGTAATCAAATATTGGGAAATTTGTGTTCTGCTGAATTGATCAAAAATGAATGTTATATAACATTTTTATTTCAAATTTATGATGTAATTTGGGAAACAGACGAGTATAATAATAATGTAACTTTGAAGAATGTTATTTTAGTGGTAACATCAGTGCATTGCAAACGTTTGAGATTCAAATAAGTTCTCAAAGAGCAAGTAGCTCTCCTTTTCATGTTTATTTACTGGGTAGAAGAATGAAACTGATGCTGATGATTCTGTTTTGCGTCCTTTTATCTGTTAGTTGTAGAGTTGACATCGTATTAAACGACCGATCAATATTAATATTTCTAATAAAGTTATATATTGATAAATAAACAGAGTGAAGCAGTGTCACCTCTACAAAGTATGAAAAATTAATATCCATATTTTGATAGATGGCTCTCAGTATCCATTATAAGATCTGGCCCCTTCAACCGCTCCATGCTGACAGTATAATGACGCTGTAATTAAATTTGCCCAGTATGTATATTTGCGTCCCCCTGAAATCAATAGATATATTTTGATTTTATCAGAAAGTTTACTGTGTAAGCACGCTTGCTATTTTTATTGCTTGTTCTGTTTGATCAATTATTGCCCAGTTCTGCTTACTGATTTTGATTGCTGAATGATAAATTTTGGTTGCCATGGCGATAAGTATGTAACTTTACATGCACACAGCATGTGCGATTTAAGTTACGATGTCACAAATCATTTGTGTGGGTTATTGACTATTTGGACCTTTTCCCGATTCTTTGGAGGTTGATTTTGCAGTAAACCGCACGATAATGTCAATAATTTTGTCATACATGGTTTTAATTGGTCATTGATATGCTGGGCGGTGTTATATTATACGTTATATATTGGGACTTTACTTATTGGTCGCTACATGTTGTCACTATGAGGATGTATATGTACAATTATATTTCGGATAATTGACGTCAGTAGCTCCCACATTCAACAATCAATCAATCATACAATCTGAATTGTAATAAATAAGAATAAAACAAGCAACGGAATAAAAATATAATTGAGTAATAAAACAGACTCAAGCAATTCTGATATTTGAAATAAAAGAGTGGGAGATGTTGAAGACGTTTTGATTTTCTGTAAACAAATAATTTTAACATCATAGATATATTTTAATAATACAGGAAATCTGCACAACAAAATGCAAACAGAAAGAGCGAACAATACACACTGCCAAAAAGTTTGGAAGACTAATTTGATTATGTCAAAGTTTGTTTGAAGAGCTAGGTGAAATTAAAAGTTTTTTTTGTTTATTTTGGTATATCTCAAATATGTTGACTTTGCCATAGTATTACTAAAATTTTATCTTGCCCACTATCCAAAATACAATAGTTGCAGGATGCCCCAATAAATTTTAATATTGAAGAAATGAGTTCCAAATTTTAAAAAACCCCACAGTTTTAACAGATGAAACAAATCAAATATTTCCAGTTTTTATTTATGAAAAAAACAAAAAACCCAACCTTGCCTTATTTTTTTTACAAATTTTAAAAAAGACTTGGTGGTAAGAACACCACACTCATAAAGAAATTCCTTTTATATAAAATTGCTTTATTATGTAATTCAATTACAAATGAACTAATGTAGCAGATAAAATTGATCCTAAAAATGGCTATTTTACATATTGTGATATTTTTTCTTACAATTTTCCGAATAATAAAACGTTAAAGTAATTAAATATGTGAATACAGTTATGACAATTTGATATTTAAATTGATTTTTTTTATGACGATTGCTAACAATTGAGGTTGTTTGATTGCATGATGTGTTTTTAATAGGTCGATGGCAGCAGCAATTGTTCCATACCTAGTAGCATATTTACGCTAAATGACAATTACTATTTCAATACGCAGCTGGTTATATCAAGCTCTTTGATTGGCCAACAATATCAGGTTCAAAGTTAATAGTGATTTATATTGGTATATCCTTTTGCTTGTTTCTAACTATTGATAGCCAAGAACAAATGACTCATCGTGGATTAATGGGCTTCGAATGAGGATAATCGCACAACAAAATTGGCAGGTGTTCTAAAGTATAAATCAATTCTTACAGAACTCTCATATTCCTATTGTGTGCTCTGATCGATCATATATCAGTGTTGATTGATACCTAGATAAAATGGTTTTTATATAGCGGCTTGTTAGTAACACCGTAAGCCGAGATAGATGTCAGCCAAATCACATCACGCTGCGTCAACAATCGTCTGTTAATTATTGCAAGCGCTTCTGCTTTATAAATAGTCAATTCCAATTACCATATATATGTGTAATTTAGGGTTCATGTAGAAAAATTTGTTATCACTGAGAAAGTTGTTTCTTAATGTAGATTTCTTGATTTACCGCCTCACTTACAATTGATGTGAAGTCTATTTAATAGAATGTAATCATTGACCATAACATGACTGACTTTCTTCTCCTCTTGTATGTACTCTATTTATCAATTCTCAGAAATAAATGTATTCATATCTAAAGAATAGAGACCTCTATTAATTATTTACTTATGGTACCATTTTACCATTTTGGTTACACTCACTGATGCATAGTAGTAGATCATTAAATAAAATTTCATTTACACTGGGTAAAACTGCTTTTAGTATTGAACAGTATTGATCTGAAATTGTATTTTTCCGATTTATGCACCAAAGTTATCTATTCATTATTGCTTCAATTGTTTTCACATTAAGAATAAGCATTGACCCTTTAACTTTCTCTTGTCATCTACTGCGAACTACTGAAGTCACCCTAACCTAAAGATTGGAATTTTGAGTGTAAAAAATGGGAACCTCCCCTTAGCTCTCTCTCTCTGACTGGAAGTGAAGTTATTATGACCTAAAGACTGGAGTTGTCACTTAGTGCATTCCATTGGAATTTCCCCTAAACTGCCTCTGAACCAATGATTGGAGTTTTCACTTGAAGAAATTGGAACTTGCCATTTAACAGTGTATGACTACAACAAAAGTCATTCTGACCTGAAGGTCAGAGGTTTTCGCCAGAAGAAACTGGCACTGTCCCTTAATTTCTGTGGCTAGAAATGAAGTCATTATGACCTAAAGATTAATGTTTTCTTAACTGCGTATCTTGTGAAGTTCTCCTCCCTTGACTTTTATCTTCCGCCACGATATAACTTGGTTATTATTCTTGGCTTCATAAATTTGCACGTAGCTTTTGTGCAGCTGATAAAATCTAATTTAGAAGAGCATAAAGGCAAGGAGGTGAAAATTATATACAAGATTTCTTTCATCCAGAAATGTTAGAAGGTTAATATTAAGTAAATTTGACTGATTAATTCCAAGCCCTAAAAGGACAAGAACAAGACAGAAAAAAGATATATATTCGATCTGAATATTATGGAATATAATTCTTTCCAGAAATTAGTTTAAATTGTGCACTTTAATAAACTTGAAATAAGTATATAAATAGATACAGTAATAATAACTGCATAGTTTTGATTGAGAAAAATGATACAGTTATAATGATCTTTAAATAAACTAAAGTGCTATAAAAAATAAAGATGTAATGCTTTGATACACCCAGTAGTAGTATGAAAAATAAGTCAAATTATTTAACTCTAGTGTCCGAATTAAGATCAGAGCGAAGATATATTTCTAAACAATTGTTCTCTTAAGTGGCAGTTTTACTTACTATCCAAATAACTTAGAAACAAAGAGATATTTCTTACCAATTGTTTACTTACTACAAACCAAATAACATAACAAAGATATATTTCTAAAGTGGCCCATTTACTTACTTCAAACGAAATAACTTATAAACAAAGGTATATTTCTTAACTTTGTATACTTGATGAGTGGCCAGTTTATATATTTCTAAACTATTGTACTTTATGTGGCCAGTTTACTTACAATGTTAGAAGGTCTGTTAGGAATATTGACCCTTTAAACGGAAATAAGTGGACATTACGAGTGGTCAATATTTGTAAGCCATGTGATTGGTCTATTCTTCGTCATTGATTACTAGTGAAACGAGTAAAAACAAACATCCTTTGTCTATTAGAGAAAATATTTACTTTATAAGTGTAATGTAGCAACAACTCTGCATTTAGATTTACTTACGCTACCTTTGTAAACGCATCTATATTGTCTTAGTAGAAATAATTATTCGTAGAGTAAGTACGTTGTACTTGCATCGATTACTCCCAACGTCCTGTGTACTGTTAAAACAATGTACACTTACAGAAGAGAATGTTTCATTTCTATATATGTATACACAGTACGATTTGTGATAATATTGTCTTTAGTCTTTCGTATTGAACAAATAGTTATGAACTTTTAGATATAGTACATAATGTATTATATAATCTGTACTAGGAACAGAAGGCTGGTGCCATCTTCTTTAACTCAGTAGGTGCAAAAAAGGTAGAACATAGAACCCTACGTCATCTTGTTGTACATGTAAATTGGGCTTTTTTGTCATTTTTATGGTCCTTGGTTCAGTTACACCATGATAAATCCAGCAATTGGAAAAACTCTGTGGTACTGCTACCTCTGCCCATGTAGCTCTAAGCTCCTGCTTCTTCTGCTAAATTTAATCTTCTGCTTAATCCAAGGCACCACTTATAAAAACAGCAAAAAGGAAAATTCTTATACCTTGGAGTCAACTAAAGGATTTCAAATAAAACTACATGACAATCATATGCTTGGATATGTTCGTCAACATTATAAATAACTTATTTAGTGACCAATATTTTAACTTGAGCAAATCACAACAACAAAAATTCTATAGTAAGCCGATTAGATCTGCCGATAGTGTTGACTAAATGTTACTTTTCAAATGGAAATAAATGAACATGTGCCATTCTTACGCACCATTGATTTCAGTAGTTTATCACTATAAATAGGTATCATTTATTTCTGTGCTTTAATTGAGCATTTAATAGCAAATCGCAAGAAACAAGCAAAACAATCACACTATTATAATACTATGCCACAACTATACTATTAATAAAAACAATATTATCATAGACCTACGGTTGCAAAGAGTTGACTAAACACTTGAAATATTAGAATGTGCCAATCTTACGGACCAATAATTTACCATTATAAATAACTATCTTTTTATTCTAATGTGTTCTCAAAGTTTTATTTAACATTTGATTTAGAAAACAATATCAAAATCTCAATTGTAGATAATATCTGGTTTTGGATTCAGTCAGATTAAAAAGAGATCAACCAAAAGACTTCAGAGAAACTCAGAGGTTTACCATATTCTGTATATCATTTTCAGGGGGTCATATTTTTGTAAAAACTGAACTGAACTGGACTGTTTTTGGAATGATA
The DNA here is from genome assembly GCF_932274485.2 of Patella vulgata. Lineage (NCBI taxonomy): Eukaryota > Metazoa > Mollusca > Gastropoda > Patellidae > Patella > Patella vulgata. The sequence goes on along the minus strand of NC_065884.2, from coordinate 58,943,990 downwards.
TTGCTTTAGAGATTCAACTTTCACAATATTGTAGTTTGCAAGAGTTACGAATGAGTAATTAAATGCATATTAAACATTAGATCTAATAAAGATTTGACTTGAAATGTATGACCATATGCTGCTCTTTTCACCATTTATATCAGCCATTTATCTTTATAAATATTAATATAAATAAGTAGTGTTTATTAGCCCTTTAATAGAATAATAGGAAATATCAACAGTTTCATCCGTGTAACAAAATAAATAAGTATGACAACAACGACCATATTATTCTTCCCTTAATGCTATTTGGATCTACCTAAATGTCAACTAACATTGTTTGAAATGTATGAACATGTGTTGATCTTGCGCATCACTGATCACATTAGTTTATCAGTATCATTTATTTGATGCTTTAATCGAACAGATATCTCCTACTAAATCACATCAAATGACCAAAAAACACTTCCACAGAGTGATTATTAGGCCTACCAATGAGTTGACTAAAGCCTGGAAATACAAGAACATGTTCTGATATTGAGCTTTATTGATTACATCAGTTTATAAACATAAATAAGATAATTTATTAGGGTGTTAAAAGAACAGCAAAAAAAAGCTAATAAGAAAATATAAGACTTATCATATATTAGGTTGTTAATAGAACCGCAGAAACATTAACTGATCATGCATGTTGAATGTACTAAAGAGTTAACTAAATCGTTGAAACAGTTAACTTTAGTAAATCATAACAAAAACTACCCAAGCTTATTATTCGACCAACCAGAGAGTTGACTAAACGGCAGAAATAAACGAACATGTGCCAATCTCACGCCTTCATGAGTTTATCGATATAAGTAACACATTTAAAAAATCTGTGTATACATATCTAAGCGATTTGCTGCGACGATGAGGGATGCAATCAGTTTGGCCGACTCCTTGTGTTTTAATTACAATTGATATAGATGAAGTATTGTTTAATGAGAAGAATAGACAATGAAAAGCGAGAGTCCTGAAGGGGAGATAATGACGATAGACAATAGATACAGTTAGTTAGGATGAGTGATCAGAGAGACAGATATTAAGTGGCATGGTGGTGATAGCAAACACTTGCTTTGACGAAATCTATTAATGGGAATATTGATTGCTACTATTATTGTGTGCGTCAGTCTTCCGAATAGGAATGAATACATGACCTTTGAAGAAGAATATATCGCAATCTGAATGCAAGCAACCAATCAAAAATGGATCTCTTTGTTCACAACCAAAGCTGCTTTCTCTCCTTGTCTTGACATTTGCATTTTGATTTCTGCTTGTGTTTCTTCCTTCTTTCTCAAAAATCAATTTCTGCAGTGACTTTTCCCTTGGTTTTTATTAAAATCACAAATTGTATTATGCAATCGTTTGGAATTGTAAAAGAACTATTGATTATATTGTTACACTTATATTGTGATTTAAATCCACCAGCATAGATTCTACTTGGAAATGCAAAATAACGAGTAGATATGCAAAGTGTATTACACCAAAAATTGATTTTCTGCAAATTTAGTAACATTTAAAGTATAAAGAATCAATTTTGAGTCGAAATTTATGCATTTTGGTAACGCTACAATTAGTGCGTTTTTACCCTTCAATATTGTTAGATATCACTTGAAATATATTTTGTGCATATTATCGGGTTCCAGAAGTGACACTGTAATGTAATTTATACACATAGAAATGTTTATACAGTTCTTAAGCCATGCATTCAGAAAATAAGAAATAAAAATTAATGGTATTCTTGCAAATCGTTAAAAAACTTTTGTCAAGAGTCATAAGTAATACAACAGCTTAGGTCAACATTTGACATGTATTATTAGATATTGAAGCAAGCCAAACTATATTATTAACTTCATTAGAATTACATATCTTATTATAAAAAAAAGACAAAAAAATTGAATTTATCATAAGTTTCCCCCCTGGAGGTTGTAGCAGAAAGTGCTAAGAAAATGAATATTTCATGCACAACTTTAATAAAATGTAGCAAATGTAAAATCATTGCAAGATTTGTGATTCTCCAGAGAGAAGATAATTTTCCCATTGGTCGGTCAGTATCATACATCATCCGTTGGTCAGTACCACTCTTACCCATACATTTACCCATTGGTCAGTATCATATTTTACCCGTTGGTCAATCAGTAACCGTGCTTTAAGTTGTAAGTAAAAGTAGCTTTGATAATAAAAACTAATAAATTTGCAACAACCCCCACCGCCCCCAAAAAGGTAGAAAAATTTTCATATATTAGTGACTTTTAGGAATATAGCATAAGAGAATAAGTAATACATGTTTTATTTATTTTTGAGTATGAGTCAGTTGCAAGGAAATAAAGGTAGTTTATTTATAATCGAGAGATTATTGTAGTCAATATGAATATATTAAAGATGGAGTGATGGACTGAGGATAGATTATGATATGATGTTTAGTGTGATCGTCACTAGTAGACTGTGGACAGATGTTCAATGTTTACAGAGCTAACAATGGAAATGTCCTATCTAATACTTGATGATGGCAACCTTCAGATCATTCACTAAGAAAACAAATGTTTCCTACATATGTCCAACAATTTTCAGAGACATGGTCACAAAGGATGTGGCAAGAAGCTCAAACAAAGAGTTAGAACCTGCGTTTAATACATTCGAAATTTATTATATATCAGAAATCATTATATTATTGCCAGTTTTCACTCAGTCTTGATGGAAGACCCCCAGGGTGCTGCTACTACTAATACAACTCTTAATGGAAAAAAGAGACTATAGTGTATTTTATAGAGAACTTGAAATGATGTTTATTTTGGATAATAGCAACTATTTTCGGTAATACTTTTAGATAATGAATTTTAAAGTATAAATGTTCAATCTATAAATAGTAGGCTTTTTTTTTTCTTTTTAACGCAGGGTAGAACATTCTGAGATTTTGTTACATTCTTAATGATTGATTTGTGGACGGATGTTAATATACATGTACTGATCATTCATGTTTGATAAATTTAGAATAGTTGAGATGAAAAAACATTAAATGAATAAAAAATAATTCAGTATTTATAAATGTTATAAATTTAGATTTTTTGTATCTTTCGCCTAAGGGAATGGAAGTTTAATCAAAATATTGCTTTTCCGCTTTTTAGAAGTAAAAGAATTTCTTTGATATTTTCAGAAACAAATACTATTTTGAGTTGGAAATCAAGAATACGAAAAAAAAAAAAAAAAAATTGCTTAATATTAAAAATCTTGAATACAAATTGTTGTAGATGAAGTAAGACAGATCAATTATGTTTTTGTCGATTTGGAAAGAAAACACAAAGATAAATCGTTGCAATGCAGTATTTGAGATATTTTCTCGATGTTTATTTGTATTATTTTATTTATCGAAGATAAGAGTAATTTGATTGTTCTTATCAAACATGCACGGGGAACGCCGTTTGATTTGCGAATTTTTTCTTTTGAAAAATTAGGCATTTTGTCTGCATGTGGACAAACAGAGATGGGGTATTAAATCATCGGAATACAATTTGAGTGTTTTTTGGCATTTTTTCCCCTCCTATTCACTGATGTAAATCTAGAAATCAGAAGCATTGTTTAAATAAGGGAGTAAGGTTTTTAACTTTATAAGTAAACAGCGCGGAAACTAATGGCAGTCTAGACAAGCTTTGAGACCTGCTCAGCAGGGCCATTTCTCGAGTCTTATATTGTCTTAACTTCTGTTCAAATGTGTACTTATACAAGTGACAAGGGGGTCAGGGATACAACAAACAAAACTTAGTAAAGACAATAGAAACGACGTACAGTGGTAATATTCACCCATCCTTACAATTACTCTTGAAGAACAAGCGCTAGTATTTTATACAAATAATGAATTAGGTCATTTCTGTGAACACTTGTCAGTTTTACAGCTTCGCAATCAACACGCAAAATTCCATACATCAAATCTTCACATGGTCCGAAATCGGACAATCCTTTGTTCTTCGTGACTTGAAGTTAAGTCCCAGTTTCTTGTAATTTCTTATCTGTTGTGTACAGGTGAAGTCGTTCTGAAGGAATGAAGCACAAAGGTACAACAGAAATCATTCACTGATATTGATATCAACGAGAAGTGGTATCAAATGTTTTGTAAAGAATAGACATAGCCTAAATGACTGAAGTTTGTGAGAAAGAATAGAATTTTAATTTGATTAAATTTGATTTTTTTTATTTATTTAGGTGGAGAAATCTATTCAGTTATTTCTTGTAAAATTAATCAATATATGTTATTTGTATTTTTCAGAACTATGATAGCTAATTTCGAGAAACCCAGAAAATGATGGAAATAGAAACCCTTTCGTGTATTCCTACATCAACGTCCATTCTTCCACTTGCAAGTGCACCAAGAAGTAGTACACCTATCACTAAGACACCTTCATCACCGCAAAGTAGTACGCCGCCTAGTGAATCAACAGACGATAGCTCACCTAATACCAGTACAGTTGGAATTGGTTCACCTTTGAACTTTGCTATTGAAAGTCGTGGTAATAACATTCCATTTAATCAGCCGCCATCTTGTATAACATCTCCACTGAACTGTCATAACTTACAAGATTTCAAAACTGCCAAAATGATTATTGACGCTTCCAATCATAATGAAGATATGGATATATCATCCGATGCTGATTGTACGTCTGAGAAGGAAAAGATCGCTATTGCTGCCATCACAGACTTGTCCAGACAGTCTCCAAATGGTGTCCTTAGCAACAAGCTAGATTCCCGCTCTTTTCCTGCAGTGCCTGAAATGAGTCCAACCACATCTGGTGACGGTGACAATGATCGCACTTCTAGTCCAGCTTCCTCGGAGCCAACACAAGAAAAACAGAGATCCCGGAGAAAACCTTCTCTGGAAGATATCGTCAGAAGGATGAAGCCGACAGATGACTGTTTTTATACAGATGATGAGAGTGAAGATGAAGAATTGAATGGCTCTCTGTCAATAGATATGGCTAGACGATCCGATGAGGTCGATGGTTCTGTTGAAGTCAGCATGATCCACAATAACCCAATAGATCGAAAAGACATTCCAGAAATCACCAAAAACATTAATATTGGTTCTCTTAAAAGAGAAAGTCATGCTAATGTCAATGACCTTTCCGATTCCAAAGAAAATTTCCCAGCATTCCCTAATGGCAGCTTACCCCCATCCTTTCCACTTGCTTCCAATATCAGCGAAACTGCTTTTTCTCCCGGATTTATCAACAATAAGCATTGGTTCAATGGATCTTTTAATGGCCTTCCTATGTTTCCCTTTCCACCCAGTCAGATGGATCCATCTATGGTGCATAAATTTCTTCCATTTGACAACAAACTGGCAGCAGAAGTAGAAAAAGATTATTTGAAGTGTCAGTATTGTGAGAGAACCTTCCGTCGACAGAAAAACCTGGAAAACCACATAGAAAATACCCACCATGGTAAAAGTCCAGTACGACGTAAGCCTGAGAATGGAAACTCGAACGACATGTATTTTAAATGTACTCACTGTCCGTACACAACAAAGCATCAGAGTAACTTGTATGTTCACATCAGAATTCATACAGGTAAGTGAAATAACTTTATTTGATCTGATCTGATCCATCTTCTGAACAAAATACTAGTGCTTCTACTTATGAATGACTTTAAAAAAGTAAGGTCCTATATATCCATTGGCAGGCACATAAATGGTACCATGTCAGTTGGGATTCAAAGAAGAGTAGAAAGAAATTATTTCCCTAGCGTGCAGAAAAGTAGGATGTTAAACCCCATTTTGTATACATCAAGCCTCGACACAAGGCACCTGTCACAAACTTTGTCAAGTATGTATTATAATAAAAACATCATTTGTGCCTGACAAAGTCTATGACAGGTGCCCTGTGTCAAGGTTTAATACATACATAAAATAGTAAATTTTTAACACTATTCTTTTACTTTGTTAAATACAGGACTTGTAAGATATCACAGTTGATTTCATATGTACATCTCAATTTTTGAAAGAAGTGTATTGTTTCTCAGACGTGATTGTGTAACTTCATTGCTTCCATAGAGAGCAGAAATAAATATAGGCATCTTTGGCAAATGTAAGAAATAGAAATGGGCATCCTTGGCAAGTGTCAGGTACCAAAATATGAGACATACTGGATTCACTGACCAGGTCCCTTTATTTCTAATCCCCCTACACACAAAGGAATTATTGAAATAGAATTGAACTATTTGTTAGTCCCACAATGACTTGGTCTGTGTCGAGTGGACGTTAAACTGCATTTCTTGCTCTGTCTATTGCTAATCATACTGTAGATTAGACAGTGTATTTATTATCTCTTGTTGCGTATCGTTTCAGGTGAGAGACCGTATATATGTGGAGCATGCGGAGTACAATATAGCCAAAGTCACAGTTTAAAGAGTCACATTATCAACAAACATGATGGTATCATGTCTTACTATATCAAAGAGAAGAGAACACGCTCCCCCCGGGGTATGGGGTATCTGGCAAACGCAATGGCTGGGGATAGCAACATGTTCAAGCTACCCCCTCCCCTTCTACCACACGGCATACCAGGACTACCACATAATTTTGATTTGAATAAATCCATGGAGATGATGAGAAACACAGAGCAGATGATCCACCATCATCAACAACAACAGCAACAGCAACAACAACAACAGCAACAACATTCTCCTCATCTCTACACCAAATTACCCTTCATCAACGGACACGCTTCTCCTAATTATGGTGATGTTCCTGCTAACCGAAGTCCTGGCTCCTTCCAGATGCCAGCCAATGCTCAGATGCCAAGTACTCCAGTACCACCAGTTCCTAGCTACCAACCCAGTAACTCCCCAGCTCCCCTCACCCCTAACAACAGTATCAATACCAAAAAGCAAAGCACAGGAGGAGATGAATGTGGAGCGATTGATCTGAGCAAGAAGAATGAACCACAGGAGAAAACCATCTCACCAATCAAAGAAAACACAAAACACCTGAATCTAAATCAACACTCGAGATGTGCCAATTGCTTGTATGCCCCGAAACTCAAGATGCTTCGACTTAACGTGGTCAAGATGCTGAGTATACTGGTACCTAATCTGAATTTTGAAGAGAAGGGAATAAGTGCTGACAGTGACTCGGTTGACGAGTTGCTACAGGATGTTATCGAGAGCAACACACACGATGAAGATGCGTGTATGACTGACTGCTGATCTATAGAATCGTCTTAAATCTGCTTCACAACTGATGCAGGGTTGTAAACCTATATTTTTCGAATAATTGGATGTATACCAATTTAGAGTGCTCTTTTATTATTTTTGTGTAAACTGTCTCTAAAGAGAGTGCATTGTTGAATTGTTTATGCACTTGTTACAAGATGTATTATCTGTATTAATGGTGCATGGGAGGTAACTCCACACAATGGAGTGTGCAATAGACCATCTATACATGTATAATACCAACACACGCCACCCACGTATATATATATATATATATATATACATATCATATTTTATTGTATTATGTATGTACTATATATGTATACCATCATGATTCTTATAGTACGAAGTACTGGTCACAAATTTATTATTATTATTATATATGTTATGTGAAACACCATCCATTGTCAAGCTTTCTTAATACCTTATTACGAGAGTCGAGTAATGAGAAAAAAGAATTTATTGTAAACATGCCAAGCTACTTAGATTTACTTGTACAGGAACAAAATCTTATAGATCTGACCATATAACTTAAATCTAAGTGTTTGAATTAATGTTGATAAACTAGTTTGAAGGGAGGTAACTCTATTTAAGGTAGAGATACTTGTGAAATAAGATTGCTTTGCTGACAACTTCTCATCGAACATCAAATCATATGATATATAGATAATATTCTTACCACCACAGATCAAAGACAGTTATATTTATTTCACATAAAGATCAGTTGATCGACCCCCACCAATCCTACCCTAAAACAGTATTTAAGTTATGGAATTTGTTACTTAAGTATATTGATGAAGCTATGATAAGTTTCGGAGGTTTGCTTTCTCCCATTAGTATTTTACCAGTATTTTTCATTGGCTTGTCCTTATAAAAAATGTTAGATCTTTGTTAATCCCTAATCCTGTACAGGATTAAGTTTTTTTCTATTATTTGTATTATCTTGCAAGGATTTTGTCATTTATTCATTCATTTTATTAAGTGATTTAACCACACCCATTCCACCTGGTACAGTTTACTGTTAGACTGGGAATTATTGAGATATAAATTAATTAATGCAAAGTCTGTAAAGATAATTTTAAGATAAATATGCAACTTAAGAGTAAATTTCTTTATTTACAAAATACTTAAGTTATTCACAATAATTTCCAGCTTCACAGTAAATCTGTGTATTAACTAAGTATCAAAAATATCATTTCCATTCATTTTCAATATTGTTGATCAAAGTTTAATTATTGCATTCCAGTCATTTTATGTAGATGCTTAAAGCATTCCATTTGACCCATTTTTTCATTAGATTGCAATTCTGCAACATTTCCAAAAGATCATTTTAATTTATACATGAATCATTCTCACATTACCTACGTTTTGTGTGTAGTATTTGTATCGTATGTCTCGAATCATGAACAAGCCCACATCACAAAGAGTTATTTAGTTTGATACAAGAACTATTTATATATTATATTATTAGTATTAAGATCAAAAATTTTAAAAATATTATAAATTTAGCCAAAGTCCAAAGAAATCAACTTTATTATATGTGTACTACTTAAAAGTAGGAAAACATTTTAAAAAAAAATAAATAAAAATTCTTTTTATATTGGTTGTGAAACGAAGTTGAAATATTTCACTAACGGTACGATTAGCCTAGCAATATGTACGTTTAGTATAGCAATATTATATATTTCATAAACATGGCTACTGTTTATATGTATATTACTACGGTGTTTGATCACAATATCATGGCAAATTATGTTCCCTTCGACCCAAAAAAACAAGCAATAATTATTGTTAAGCAATTGGAGCAGCTTATTACAACGTGCTGATTTTGATTTTCTTGAATATTTGTAAAACTGCTTTTAGAGCTGAGATCTATTTTTATATACCCAAATCTTTTAGTCTATTGGATTTATTCCTAACTTTAATATAAATACGTTTGTTGTGAGTCTTCATGATTATGTCTTCCTTTTGAAAATTATAATAACTTGGGAGTTAGAACTACACACGGCAAATTATTATTAATTATTAATTAGAAATTTAAATATTTAATTAATGAAGATATGGAGCCTGCTCCCGAGAATTATATCTTAAACGGGGGCGGAGGATTAAAAGCGATATATATTAATATGATATCGTCAGTTTGTATATATTATACACTTTTTATGTGGTTGTGAAATACTATAAATGAATGAACCAGACAGCCTTTACGATGATAAAATAAATGTCCTTCTATATAAATATAATGTTGTATTAACTATATTATGTGTACTTAAATGTTGTTTTGTAAAGAAGAAAACAATATGAACTTATATCTAAATATACCATATAATACGTCCAGTCCAGTCTGCGCCCCGCCCACCGTACATATGTAACCTGGGGCCAGACATAGGGAGCCATTTTTTGTTTGTCATTATATATTTTCACTATAGGTTTCATGACAGAACCTTGCTAGTCAATTCATATTTTCACCCACTTTTCAGACGAGGGGCCACTCTTATCAAATTCTTTCATCCATCAAGCAAAACTTCTAAATAATAACATCAAAATATTGTCTATTTTTGCTGCCAGACTATTGTCTGCTAAATTTAACCAAATATAAATCATGTTATACATATCATCTTCATGAAGTTTGAGAAGAACTGCCAAATTATTTTATTCATTTAAATCGTATCTTGGTCTACACATCTTTATGAATCTCAAGCATTAAACCTTTCTACATACCGGCAATATTAACTGTTATCACATCATAAAATCTTATTTAAACAGTGAAGTGATAATTGATCAATTTGACACAAACTTAATTTTGATATTTGAATCTGAATTGTTGTATTATGATCAGATAATTAAAATCAAAAATGTATTACATCGTAAAATTTGCATGCTTTTAAGTTTGATAATTATATTTGGCACTTCTTCTCAGTTGAAGATTTTGATTTTTGTGGCCTCTGAAAATTATAAAACCATTTCATCGTCATCCAGCAGATATGTTGTTGATTTTGTTGAAAAGATGTCGGGTTGCATTTTGTACCGGTGCATCTTCCTCTGTTTTGTTATGGTTTTTATTATTATTTTGAAGTGTTTATAAGATATTTTTGTTTGTTTTTGATATAATTTTGAAATCATGGTATGTTGCTACAAGTATTTTTATTTCCTAATCCTAACCCAGAACACTGCCTTTGTATTTTTTTTTATATTATTAAGTAACGAACCAAGCCAATGATGTGCTACATTCTTACTGCGCCATGTTACAGAAAATGCATTTCTTAAAGCAATACTCAATATTGTTATTTTTGCATTTGCTAGAATTTGTTTGGATATTTTTATGGATTGAAGAAATTCTAAAACATACTTTGAAAAAAGTTTAGAAATTATTAATGGTATTTGTCTTACAAAAATTTCTTTGAAAAGCCGACTTTCAAAATACATTCATTATCTTTAAATGATGTTTAATGTCAGACTCCAAAAAAGTCCATGATTCAAAAAGAAATGATTTGTGTAACAATAATTTTGTTGAACAGGAAATCAAGACCTAGTTATCATTAAATTAAGAGGCTTGACATATGCAAAGAATCAACGAGTAGGTGACAAGTTGCAGGGAAATTGAGTTTTTGGGAAATTTTGAAAATATACCCGACACTGGCAACCACTCAAAGTTGATTTTAAACATGTCCATTAGGAGATTTATGCAATTATATTCAGCCAAAAATTGATTATTTTTATTTACTGATATTTAGGTCTTGATCTTGATAAGCATTTTCTTCTGTTTTTGTGCCAGACAAATTTACCTGCCTTTTATTGTGTTCAGTATTGAATCTAGTCCACGCCAATTCATTATATTTTGTCTACGGACGTCATTAATTCATGATTGCATTTGAGCACCGTTCCAATTAATCAGGCATGCCTTAGCTTTTGTTTTCTTCAGAGACATTCCTGTAGCTTTTTTTGAAACTGAATCTCCGCATCCTTTAAGTATTGGTTTCTGTGGTTATTGTTAAGATATCAAGACAAATAGTTTAAAGGTTACAAATAAGGAAATCATGCTTCAAAGAGGAGGTAACTCAGTTTCAAACATTTGCTATTGAAGCAGACTGATTTGATTCCATGTGTTCGTCATTCCCTTCACTGAGTAACAAAAACTCACAGACCACTTTTAAGTTTTTATTTTCAATATATTACAAATATTATTGTTAAGTTACTTATATTACTTATATTACTCCTCATTATTTTTATTAAAAAATATATCCAAATATCATATTTTAGAAATCTGATCAAAAATAATTATATGATTGTAGATTTTGCCAACATTCTACTTAAATAACATACATTCCACCAATTATGATTAATGCCAAAAAAATTGTCAATTATTGTTGATAATGACGATCTCCTACAATTTTATTTTATGTTTTTCTCCGCGTTATTTTGTTAATGAATAAAAGTACTTAAGTTTTTAGTGTACATGTATGCTACGCAGTGTATCACTTGAAATGCCAATTCCGTGTTCAGTGGCAATAATTATATAGTAATTGTACTTAGTTAAAAGGATTACCGCCATATTTAAATTAAAGAAAGTGGGAAGTCTTACTATGGGGATACTGCTGTTTATATTATTATAGTGTTAAATGTAAACAAATTATTTTCTAGATATATCATATAAATATATTTGGCAATAATTACTTAGCAAAGATGTTTTTTTTTTTAGATATAGAGAGTCCTCTCGTTATTAAGAAAGTCAAATTGTTGTATAATGTGAAATCTATGACAAAAATTTAGCCTAGAAAGTGTGTACGAATGTTGAAACCATTGAGTATTGTATTGTCTCTGCATGTCTGTTTTGTCTGTTTTTGTCTGTTTTTGGACATCATGTCAATCCGTTATAAAGTGAGACTGTTGTCCCGTTCATTATCTAGACTCGTGGTTTTGAAATAGCCAAACTACTTAATTCTTCAAGCTTCTGTAATGTTTATATGGACACACGTGACTCGCATCGTATTATAGAACATGTTAATGTTTATTTTTTGCCAGGAACGAAAAAAAAAAAATCCTCTTTTTTAAAAAGAAAAAAAAAGGAGAATTGTTGTCTTTTTTTGGTGAACCAAAGATAGAATTGAGGAATGTTTCCTTTAATGTATATTTTGTCAATATATATACAAATGTCTTCCTGATAAGTGTGATGTAGTCTGCGTTTTAACCCGGATAATCCCGATGTTCAAATCCTTCGGTAGAACAAATCGTATGCAAAGAATTCATGTCTCCAATTTACCCGTTGTTTTCATATATCTCTTTTTTTTTTTCCTCTTTTTTTTTTTGTTTGTTTATTTTTGTTTGTATATATACATAGCTCCAAAATTTGTTAGAATTACTTGTTTTGATTTTTTTTTATATTTTAGTATAATTATTATTATTATTATTATTATTATACCCTGTGTTGAGCTTTATGAACATTATTTAATGTTTAATTCGGTTTATTCATATCAATAGGCAGTTATCGTATAAGGCACATGTTGATTTTGTTTTTGCCATGTACTTATTTAGCTGGGTTGTGAAGTCTTATTTTAACCTATATTTAATTAGGTAAAATAACTTGTATTTTCAAATTTGAAGCCAAAAATCATAAAAATATTTTCTCAAAATTAACATATCAAAATCCAACTTGTGCTGAAATCCTATTGTTTAGATATCATAAAACGTGCTATTTTTTTATGTTTAATTTCAAGTTTTTCTCTCAAAGTGCTTCAACATTAAATGGAGAATTGTCTAAGTTTTGTTTCTGGTAACTAGATGTATTTTTTTTCTCAATGTAGTATTTTGCTTTCTTTTTATTCAAAATTACCAGCTGAATGATTTATGAATCACAAAAGTTAATTTTTCATAAGGCAAACGACATATGCAAATTGTATATTATTTTGGGTTTAAGCAAAATTTTATGACTTTTAAGAGTAATGTACATATCAGAAGGATATTACGATATCATGCACTTTTTTTTGGTTATTTTATTTTTGTCTGCGTGAATTCTGATTCTGGCTTATATTATGTGATCGTCAGTAAATGTGCATATTAAAGAGTGTGAATGTTCATGTGTAGCTTAGAAGCAAATAAAGATATAAAAAAAATAAAATATTTTAGACTTTGGTTTGTTTTATGGAAACGCTCCACTGTGGCAGTGTTTCCCAACCTGGGATCTGTGCTTAATGATCTGTGAAGAAAATTTTGGAATGAAATTGGTGCAATTCAGACAGTGTATTTCTAACTCTATGGAGTAAATTCACATATAGGTTTGTCCTAGAATTTGTGAAATGTCTCAAAGGGTGAGAAAGTGGAGAAAGTTCGAGAACCACTGCATTGTGGTATGTAATATGTTGATGAGACATTAAATGCCAGTCATAGAGAAAGAAATGGGGTTAACTCAACAAAAACTAGTTTGGCCAGGTTACCCTATTCCTTGTTACGTTGAAGCAGGGAGTTGAAACCACGCCACTTGACACAAGAACAGACCTTGTGATCTAACATGCACGTGTTAAACCATCCGACTTCTCCCCCACTTAAAAGCCAGTCACTCTGTATTCTAAAATTATTGGAGCAGTGGTCGTCATAAATAGCATTTTCCTGGTTTCAATATTGGTGCAAGTTGGGAAGACATTGAGGATTTGTGATGCCCAATCATCTCTTTTCAAGAGTAATGCCGGTGGGTCCGATAAGGAAACTCTGCTACTGGTCATTTTTAATATAATAGACACAAAATAGCAAGGTTTCAAGTGCTTATGGGTTGAAATTTGAAGAGTAGTAGATGGAGATGCCACTGTCCGTGCAAAAATTCTTCCCCCCTAGCATTGCACACATGGCCATAGTAAATATAATTAACCCTGAATTAATCTGAAAATGACCAAAGTATTGTGTTGCTGAGATGTTTATTCCATTTCTTTAAAAATACTTTTTGAGGAACTCTGTTTTCCCAAGGCAACAAAACTATAACTATTCCCAAACCATCAATTCCAGATAACCATTTAGATAATCTTGGCTTGGACCTCATTCCAGTTACTCATTTCCTATCGATGATTAACATGAAATGCCGACTTTGAACACAATTTCAATGCAATGACATTTGACTGATGTTTTCCAATTAACTCCTCACCATACATTATAAACTTTAGACTAACCTCCTCACAATGCATTATAAAGTTTAGAATGGCCTCCTTTCCATGCATTATAGTTTAGAATAAACACCTCACAATGTGTTACAAAGTTTAGACTAGCCTGCTCACCACGCATTATAAAGTATAGAATGAACACCTCACAATGTGTTACAAAGTTTAGAATAACCTGTTCACCATGCATTATAAAGTTTAGACTAACCTCCTCACCATGGTTTTGGGAAAATTGTGCTACAGGTAATAATGACCAACTCACCATGCATTATAAAGTTTAGAATGGCCTCCTCCCCATGCATTATAAAGTCTAGAATGACCTCCTCACCATGCATTATAAAGTTTAGAAGGAACACCTCACCATGCATCATAAAGTTTAGAATGACCTCCTTGCCATGCATTATAACGTTGAGAATGGCCTCCTCCTTATGCATTATAAAGTTTAGAATGGCCTCCTCACCATGCATCATAAAGTTTAGAATGACCCCCTCGCCATGCATTAAAAAGTTTAGAATGACCTCCTCCCCATGCATCAAAAAGCTTAGAATGACCTCCTCGCCATGCATTGTTTAGAATGACCTCCGGAAGAAAATAACCTAGGTAACCCTAGGGTTTTTTCTGAAGTCTTCCTTCCCCAGCATAACCGAAGTCGAGGACTTTATCTTGCTTATAAACCGTTTATGTTTACATGTTTACGTAAACTGAGAATATCCCAGATTTCCAGTAAGAAAAACCTTATATCATGTTTTCTTATGACCCCCCCCCCCCCACCTTGGAAGAATAACCCGTTACAGGTTTAAAGAAAAACTTTCAAAAGAATAACCCCAGATTACCCTGTATATATCCAAAGCCGCCCCCGACTTTCAGAGTGTTACGTGTAGGATAAAGCTCGAGACTGTGGTTATGCTGGGGAACGAAAGACTGAAGAAAATAACGCGAGATAAAGAAAACCCGATGCCGGCAATGCCGAGGTTTTTCTGTCGAGGGTTTTTTCTGAAGTCTTTCTTCCGCAACATAACCGAAGTTATGAGAGAGAGAGAGAGAAATGGGGTTTAACGTCCACTCGACACAAACTAGGTCATTTCGGGACGAACATATGGTTTAATTTTATTTACATAATTCGCTTGTGCGTATAGGGGTCTTTAGCAGTGGGAGGAAACCGGAGAACCCGGAGAAAACCCACAAGGTTGGACAGGCGACCCTACTCCTTGCCACGTACAACCGGGGATTCCGAAGTTATGAGGCTTATATGTTTTATTTTATTTAAAAACATACTTTAAAGTATACATCAACAATTGTAGTGATTTCATCAAATGGGTAAGTAAATAAGTAAGTAAGTATTGCATAAAAACGCCCACGGGGAGCATACAAAAATGACATTAATACAATACAACAAATATACATGTAACAAATAAACGAACGGTATGATTCAACTAAAATCACCAGTTTTATTACTTTTATCGTTTAATATATAAAATCTGTATTATAAGGTCCATGTTTTTAGTTGCATTAAGAGACCACCAAATGTGTCATAACTAACAGAGGAAGAGGATGTGATTTGTAGTGGCCTCAAGCGGGAAATGCCAGTAATAGCTGTAAATTGTGGTAGCCTAACATGGAACTGTATTAGCGTACTGTGATATATTCTGTAATGTGCCAGTAGAACGGTGTAGTGGAGTAGAAAGTTAGTGGGTTAACTGTGTGCTTAAAACACGAATCGTTTCATATTCTTACTTGGTAAGTACTTTATTTATAAGTTTAATATTTTAACTTTAAAGCACTCAACTGTCACTCATAGACTTTATAATGTAGCCTTGGTTACATACCATACCATTTGTTTTTTGTTATTATATTATTAGAAGTTATTTTTTAAGAATAGCATGATTGCATCAACTCTTTGTTTCTGGAAATTTTGTATCTAAGTCAAAAGAAAAGTTTTGCAGATTTAACTGATATTATATCAGTCATTTACCAACAATGCAATGCAATGGGCCTCCAGAAATAAAATTCATATTTAACTCTTGTTTAACTTTTGGTATTTAATTGAAGTCAATTTGACTACTGAATTAGAAAACGATCAGCATGTAAGGCCCTGCATGTCAACTTTTTCAGCCATTTAACCATAATGTAAAAAATCTGCTCTTTCACGAAATCATTGCTCCGCCAGAATAATTTCAGAATAATTTCTACAAATCTTCCTTTTTTTAAATTCTCCTTTGTCACAGGAATAAAGGATTAGTAGTACATTAGGTTTGTTTTTGTAGATTTTTTTGACCCTATATGGTCATGACCTAGAGAACTGAATTGGTAGGGTCTACTAGTAAAGTAATAGGACAGGCTATCATATTAAAACTTTCTTGCTGTACTGGTTTATGATAACATTCTAATGGGTATATTTACAATATTTAAATACTTTACCATAAGAGTTTATTTTTTCTTCCAGCAAAGCATGAAGCTCTTAAAATTCCTCACTTATTTCAATTACAAACATTAACGTATTAATAAAAATATTATACACAGGGGGCCTATGCAATGGAATAAAAGCACTGAACTAGTTTATCTCTTACACTTACAGAATATCAGAAAGTGATATGGCACAGACTAATTAACGCCTATGCAAGGGAATAAAAGCAGTTTTACTGCTATAGATCTAGAATACCAAATAGTGATATGGCAACAACTAATTATGTTCAGAACTCCAATTTACACATTTGGTCATTTATATACATATTGTCACTCTGACCAAGAAATGTCATATTGAAAATAACCCGAAATAGAAAATCATGGCTCTGATCTGCTAAGACTTTAGAGTAAGATAATTGATAAAAATGTGCCTTATACTTCAAAGATTTCTCTCAAACTTTGTATACAATTTAATATAAACATTCTTGTAACTGATCAGTCAAATCATGTCAAACTGAAAAATGTAGTTTATTTAAAGATACATTATGGGAGATTTGGTAACGAGTTGGCAGTTCTCACTATAATAGTTAAAAACTAGATAATGTAAAGGCAATTTGGTGAAAATTTCATTCAAATTGATCCACTATGAACCGAGAACTAAGTGACTGAAATTCCCATAAGCCTTGGTCATCATTACTAAAGTCAGTACGATAAACAACATAGTCTCGATTATCCAGTTAATCGTTTAATCGAGAAGGAAAGTTATGCAGTAAATCGGCTTACAATCCACTAAAGATCGCAGGCTAGCGCTGCCATCTAGAGTTGATTATGGCCTGGATAGGTTAATTAATGTCTAATTAATAATTTAGATAACATTTCAGGCCTAAAGAAAGACCTGAAATAGTCAGATTTAACTCTTGCATAATGTATGTTTAATAACCAACCAAGACCTTTAAAGCATTTAAAATCGTGAGAATACAACTAGATACAACATATTACAATCAAACTAAAAAAATGAGATCAATCTCAAGGTCATTTAAAGTTTAAAACACAGTATGTTTCACATTAAGTAATACTTGACAAGAACTGCAGAATAGGTGTCAAGAGCTGTACCTACATGGTACATATGGTATCAATCATATATTAGGCCATGTTAATTTGAATTTCTGTTTTTCGAGAACACCTATTAAAAATTCTGCCTCCAATTTCTTCAGGTAAAAGTCAAATCATGTCAAACTGAAAAATGTAGTTTATTTAAAGATACATTATGGGAGATTCGATAATGAGTTGGTAGTTTTCACTATAATAGTTAAAAACTAGATAATGTAAAGGCAATTTGCTGAAAATTTCATTCATATTGATCCACTATGAACCGAGAACTAAGCGGTGCAATTTCCAGCAAGCCTTGATCATCATTACTGAAGTCAGTACAATAAATAGTATTGTCTCAATTATCCATTTAATCGTTAAATCGTGAAGGAAAGTTATGCAGTAAATCGGCTCATAATCCACTAAAGATCGAAGGCTAGCGAAGCCATCTAGAGTTGATTATGGTCTGGATAGGTTAATTAATGTCTAATTAATAATTTAGATAACATTTCAGGCCTAAAGAAAGACCTGCAATAGACAGATTTAGCTCTTGCATAATGTATGTCTAAAATATCGCACTCAAGAATTGAGTTTATACATTGATCAAGACCCCAAAGATCTAACAATGAAATAGGTTTGGCCTAAGGGTATATAGAGATATATAGTGTATGGCAGGAGGGAGGTTGAGATGGTCAGAATTCTTAAGCTCTATATAAATTATATCTAACAGGGTAATTATGTCTTAAAGGAATTCCAGCCTGATAGTTTTATTGGCCACCAGGCGAAGATCTGTGAGATCTGTTAATCAAGGATGAAGCAGAGAGTTGAAGAAGATTAGACAGTAGTTTTACTACTATATAAACATATAGTATATATTAGGGTTACAGAGTCATCCATGGTTTAGATTTGGAGAGAAAAAATTGTAAATAAGATAAAATTTATTGCCACCTTATTTCTGTTATTGATAAAAAAAGAGCTGAGTCAAGTTTATTTAATAGCAAATTTGTATTACCTACATTCATTTACGGAAAGGAATGGATGGTGGTTAACACCTCACCACTACAGGACCCTGCTTGTTTTTTATGGACACACATGGACATTAAATTTCAACAGTTTCCAATAATGTATCTTTAAGTTTTGAAGAATTGGGTTTATTTATTCATCAAGACCCCAAAGAACTAGGTTGGACAGGCGACCCTACTCCTTGCCACGTACAACCGGGGATTCGAAACCACGCCAGTCGACTCAATGACAGACTTTATGGTACAGCGCGCACGTGCTAACCATTCAGCCACCCAACCCCCCATATGTCTTTAGACTATCATGCCACATTTTTGTTTCTGTGGTTAGAAATGCATTTTGCCTGAGCTGTGGTATTTGAGTTTGACAAAACATTTTTAGTCATGGCATTTTTGCTGTGTTGTCAGGTTGTATACAAAGAGAAAGTATATCCTGCCTAATGAACAACACCTGTCCGTACTTATAGATATATGGAGAAATAGTAGAAAACAACTTTCAAGGTTATTTCAGATAAATCAGATTCATATCTTTCCAGTAAAATATCAGATTACAGATAATTTGATTGATATAAAGTCATACTATATAAACAATTTTACTAGACTAAAATAAACTAAAGATCAAGAGATTTCAGTTCAATTTTATAGAAATCCTTCAGAACATATTAGCCTACTAGGTCAGGTAATTTTATGGAGATTTTTCTTTATCATATAATTTATTTGTCAATCTATGATGTTGATTTTATTTGGAATTATGAAATACAAAATTCATGTTGTTTCCACTGTATGTATTAATATCGTGTGTAACATAACTATTGGCATTAATCAATTCAGTCCTTATCTTAAAGCGTAATGCTAGCCAGAATAATTTGTCGTCATTAATTAGACTTTAATCATAATAATTGTTGAATATGTATATTAATTTATGGCTCCTATACAGTCAATGTTCTCTAATGACGCCTTTGTTATATATCCATAATGTCACTGTGAAGAAACATTATTTTTGTTGTTAGTTAATTTAAGAATTAGAGTCTTAAACAGGCGTTATGTAAGAGCTAAATCTTGCAGGTCTTTCTTTGGGCCTAAATGTTATATAAATTTTTAATTAGACATTTATTAACATGACAAGATCATAATCAATTCTCGATGCCATCGGATGACTCTGATTTTAAATAGATTAGAACGGTTCGACCTTTTAATAATTTAATTTAAAAATCGAGAAGCGAGGCTAAGACTCGAATGACCAGTACAGTGGTTACGATCAATGCACACATCTGGTCAAAACTACAACAATTGATAACTCTGCTTGAAATAAAGTAACTTGAATTAAATTTTCAATATATTCATTTTGCATTATCTATTTTTTAAATATTATAGCAAGAACAGCCAGCTCTTTATCTAAATCTTACACAATGCCCATTTGAATAACAGTAATATAACTTTAGATTTTTTTTACTTAGTTTCTTAAAATATTACTTTGAACAACTTTAAACTGAATTGTCTTTACTGAAATTGTCTTTGTACAAAAATTAAATTCTGAAATTAAATTTCTTCATAGTGAGCCCAGCAATCTTTATATACAATAAAGTTTGTACAATTGCATGGAAACTAGAATTATTGATAGTGAGCCCAGCAATATTTATATTGTGGTAAAACTTGGAAAATTCTCAAAGTAAAACGTAACTTTACTCCAGGTAAGTTAACCTGATGATTGATTAACTAAGCTTAGAGTGTCAGGTGATTCCTATAATCTACAATAGTTTATCTTTAAAAATAAATGGAATCATGGTAGCTCAGTAAGTATGGCGCTGGCTCACTAACCTGGAGGTCCTGGCCAAGAAAGTTTATCAGGATTTTCATGCCTGAATTCCCTTTGTCATTGGTGCTGTACGGAGGGTCTGGTGAGGAAAAGTGTCTAGTTGTTTGGATAGAACAGAAACCAAAGAAGTTCAGTGAACATAAACAAAAGGGGTTCAGTGTACAAATTGCTAGTTGGAATTTGAAATGAAATTGCACTGTAACACTGCTATCTGGGCAAAATTTCACTCATAGCAGACGGCATCGTATAGGCTCATCTTCATTAGCCCGGTTGGGGCAGACCACTGTTCTTAATTGCCTGTTTTTTGTCGGATTTAATCAAGCCAATTGGTAAAACAATGAACAGGCCACTATGGTATCATAAATCAATCTACTTTCGGCTAAATTACAAGGGTTCATTATTATTTGTTAATTAAGAGATCAATCAACTTGTTTGTCGGCCACAACAACAGTCACACCTTCGTGAGAATCGGCCATGTGGTTCATAATCCAAGTAATTTGCACATTTAAAGGTTATTTTGATAATCCAGTAAAGCTAGCTTGCTGATTATTCATGATAGGTCCAGTAAGATGCCTTTGTGAAAATAAGCCATGTGGCGAAATTGCACGTCTGCGACGCTCCGTATGAATTCCAGGTATCGCCGGTAGATATTAAAATAATAACTGGATCAAACATTGATGGATTCACTGACCAGTTGTTTCATGTAAAAATAAATATCTTACTTGAATCATAATGTACTAAATGTCAAATTAACCCATGACTGTTTTACTCATTATAACTAGACACATTTATATCATCTCTGTTTTGGCAACTTATATGTTAAACCAATATTCTTCTTATTTTCACAAGATACAATTCTGTGAATTACTGTTACTATTCATTACTGAGCAGTGGCGCAGTGATTGAGGCACTTGGTCACTAACATGGAGGAGTTAAATGAAATGAAATGGGGTTTATTCTTAACGTCCTACTGTTCTGCTCCGACTGGGCTAATGAAGACGGACTAACATGGAGGTCTTGGGATTGATCCTCTGGTTTGGTCCAGGATGGATGGCCTGGCACGGAGAGTGTTTAGTAGTTTGGATGGGACAAACAACCAAGGTCCCTTATAGAACATTGTATGATGTACACCCATCGTCAATAGCACATACGCCCATCTTCATTAGCTCAGTCGGTGCAAAAAAAAGTAGGACATTAAACCCCATTTCATTTCATTATTACTGAACAATGTTTCAACCAGGATTTTCTAGCTTGTATCAACTATTTGCTTGATAAAGACAAGAGAATCCGTGTCGAAATGTTACTCAGTAATAAACAACGCATTCAATAGTATTACATCATTATTCCACTCATTACATTTTCTCAACTGTCATTACATTTTCTCAACTGTCATTACATTGTTTCACCATTCAATATGATTACATCATTATTACATTTAGGGGGCTGGATGGCCGAATGGTTAGTATGTCAACTGGCGTGGTTTTGATTCCTCGGCTGTATGTGACAAAGAGTGGGGTCGCCTGCCCAACCTCGTGGGTTTTCTCCAGGTCCTCCGGTTTCCTCCCACTGCTAAAGACCCCTACGCACAAGCAAGTTATTGAAATAAAATTGAACCATGTCTCACTATTCAGTATCATTACATTGTTTTGCCATTCGGTATCATTACATTGCCTTGCTATTATTCATTCTTGTTACATTCGCTGTCATTACATTGTATCACTTTTTAGTGTGATTACAGTACCGCACTGACCATTGTCATGACATTGTCTAGACATTCACTGTCATTACATTGTCTCACCATGCTGTATCCAACCCTTCAATGTCATTATATTGTCTCACCCTTCAATGTCATTACATTGTTAACCAAGAAGTGTTATCAGGTATTCTAAAAAGGGTAAGCATAACCCACACCTGATATAGCAACCTCTACATCCTATAACGAACAAGATAATCTTTAATCATTGTCTAACAATTCAATATTATTTTATTACATCAATTAATTTCTTATATAATAACCACTGTCTAAATTACAAATAATTACATAAATAATAATCACTGTCTAAATTACAGTCAATTTACAAAATGACCGTTGATTTGGTTTGAATTTTCTGACATATCTCAATGACTTTTTGAGAGTTGACCTTTTGCAGTAATAATTAACATGAAAAAATGTGTACAATTATCCAAGTACTTGATTATGTTAGCTACTAGTGTAGTAATTAAAAGTTTTAATAGATTGAAGTGGGGTAGATATATGTAGGTATAATAAAGATACACCGCCCTGTATATTTCCTCTTTACATTTCCTATATATATGAAATGATAACCCCAACCTACTTATAATGAAACTAAGTCAATGATGAATGAACTATTTAAAGTGACTAGGTATAAGTGTATGGGAATGAATTGGGGTTTAACATCCTACTTTTCGGCACCAACAGGGCTAATGAAAATTGTCATACATCATTCAGTGTGATATGAGGGAAATTTTACCAGGACAGGGGTGCTGCTGCCTTCTCTTCATCAAGTTCCAACTGCCAAGGGTTCTTTCATATGCACGCCAACGAGCACACATGTGGCCCTAGGTGTTTTGTGCAGTAAAATCGACTTGACGCTTTTTTCTTGGCAGAACTGTGTTAAGGTATGTGTTAAAAATAATGATTCTTCTACATAGAAAATAATCATTTTTAAATACAAGTATATATAAATTTGGCATAGGATCTTTTTATGTGACCTTTTAATTTAAGTATTTCAATTTCCTGGAACTGAATTAACTGACAAGAGGATTTATTAGATATTTACTTTACTAATTGGATGTTTAGTACATAACTTCTAAAGAGACTATCACTTTAAGTCAGTACCGGTAGTTTGCTTTTTGATTTAAACATAAATAGGGTTATGGTTGTAGGTTGTTTCAGTGCAGATTATTTTTTTGTATAGACAGTTTTACCAATACATGCCATATTACAGTTTCTTGAAATTGCTGATAAACTTTGTTTCATGTGTAGGAATTGGACCTTTATAAGGCAGGTTTAGTATAATGGTAGACTTTCTCCTAGTCTTTAGATAATATCAGTTTCTGACTTTTTTTACAAAGGCAGGACTGATGAAGATGAAATCTGATATTCAACAGAATTTTGCCTTAATGATTGACAGCTGTGCTCTTCACCTAATGAGGGGTCTTTAGCAGTGGAACCTGGGTAAAACCCACAAGGTTGGACAGGAGACCACACTCTTGTCATACACAGGCTGGGAATTAAAACCATGCCAGTTGACTCAAAGATAGACCTTATGATCTAAAGTACATGCATTAGACCATTTGCCCCCCCCCCCCCATCACCCAGTGAAGTGACCTGCTGTTTCAAGCAAGTAAAAGGGACCTTCTTTAACAGCCAATAACATAATTTTGACCACAAGATACTTTTACTTTCCAGTCCCTCTGTCCTGCTCGACTGATAAGGGGGAACCAGACTGGGAAATCCTGATAAACTTTCTCGGCTAACACAGGGATTGGAACATCTTGATCAGTGAGCAAGCGCCATATTCACGGAGCAACCAAGGCTCCCCTTAAAATACAGAGAACAGAGACAAGGTTATGATATCATAAAAGAAATGCTTGGTATCCGTTTGAAGAGTCTGCTCTATATTTTATCAACTCTTCTTATCAACACTGTGGGTTATTACCCTTACCTCAAGAAGAAAACTTTCTTCAAAGCTCTTCCCAAAAATAACAATGATTACAAAACTGAATGAAATCATCATTATATTACCAGAATAAGTAAATAAATAAACTGGTTGCTATTTATAGTTGATTTACTGACAGATGATGCCCGATATATTCTATACTTCTAAAATTAGACTGCTACTCAAAGTCGTTTACCACAAAGAACAACTTAAAAGTGATTCACCTTGAGAGAATCTGAATGAAAATTTTATAAATAAATAAAGGCATTTCAATGGCATTTAGTAATTGTACTAGAAATACTGGGGGCCTGTTTCACGAAATTTTTTACTAAGATAAAATCCAAATTTTAGTAATTTGATTGGATAATATTAGATTGATTTTAGTGCCTAGCCAATCAAAATTGAAGTATCTACTAAAATGGATTTTATCTTTAGTTAAAATTTCGAGAGACAGGGCCCAGGACAAAATTCTATGAAATACAATTATTGTTTATTACAGAGCGATATTTCAGCTAGGATTCTCCAGGAATCTTTATTAAACTATGATGGGAGTGATGGGACATATATGTAAACAAGCCTAGACATAACGCACCATTCACAGACTTTGTCCAGTACAAATCATCATACAACATATACATTTATATACAAGCCTGGTCCATATTGTGGTTTACATACTATATACAAGTCTGGACATAAAGCACCTGTCATAGACTTTGTCAAGTACAAATTATCACACAATGTATATGTTAAAATCATAGGCGTACGATTGGGCACCAAATGCTGGGAAAATATTGTGTTCTTGAATGTGTCCAATTTAACAGCGAATATAAATTTAGAGTGTCTATAGTTAGGCAATTAAATAGAAATCTTAAGACTCAAACCCTCTATTGTTTGGAGTACAGTAAGCCACGAGTTACATAAACAACTGTTTTTAGTTATGTATATTACAAGTAAATAAAATTTAGTTCTCTTTTATTGATGATTTAGAAATTAAGAACTTATTCATCGCAAAAGAGATATTATTATTATTATTATGTAACATACTAAGAACCTAACTACATTTTTGGGGCACCAACCACCACCGCCCCCCCAGTCAAAAATTTCCCCGTACGCCTATGGTTAAAATATATAGGTTGTGTGATAATTTATACTTTACAGGTGCTTTCAGGGCTGTATGTGGGATTTTAAAAGTGGGGGTGCAGCAGAGTGGTGGGGCGCCATAGCCTCCACGTATGTGATATAAGAAAGTTTCGATCAGGGCAAACGAACCCATTGGCGTGTGGGTGCCCTTAAAACCGATCGACTGATCAGTGCCTTAAGAGCATCACTGTGTGATCATAAATACGGCCCTGGGTGCTTTATATCCAGGCTTGTATATAGTATGTAAACCACAATAATCACAACTTACTTAAAAATACATTATGGGAGATAAGATAACGAGATGGCAGTTCTCGCTATAATAGTTAAAAACTAGATAGTGTAAAGGTATTTGATCCACTATGAGCCGAGAAAGAAATGTGTGAAATTTTTGCATAGTCTCGGTCATCATTACTAAAATCATTAATATAAACAGCATAGTCTCGATTATCCGCTTTTATTGATTTAATTATCAATAGCCGTTAGCGGCATATAGGAATCTAATCCAGCCAACATCGAAGGCTAGCCTTGACATCGAGAGTTTATTATGGTCTGGATAAGTTAATTAATGTCTAATTGATAATTTAGATAACATTTCAGGCCTAAAGAAAGACTTGTAATAAGCAGATTTTGCTCTTGCATAATGCATGTTTAAAGATGACCATTTCATGACATCTTGCAAATTACCATGAGGGAGAACCAAATTAATTAATGTAAAATATTTGTTTTTAATTGTACCATTGCTTGATGATAAAGACTAAAGAATCCTAGTAATACACTGTAATTTAACAGGGCTGGGCGGAGTTAACTGGTTAACTAATTAACTAGTTACAGAAAATTTAACAAATTAAACTTTTTAACTAGTTACATTATTTAAAGTTAAAGTTTTAACAAGGAAATCTACACTTATAGACGTGTATATGAACAGAGGAATGGCTTTATATAAAGAAACGACATCTGCAATTGTTTTCTTGCATGAAAATAGTAAAGATGATTAAAAATATTGGACAATTCTATAGTGGCATGTTGGATAAACGTGTAGAAGGTCATATAAACATGAATATCTTTCATTTGTAGGCGTATTTGTAATTTTGACTTTTGAACATTATTGAACTTGTTGACTCGTTAATTTTTAACTAGTTAACTAGTTAAGCCAAAATTCTGATTCCGCCCACCCTGACTGTAAACAGTAATTGTATTCCATAGCACTGTGTCCTGTGTATATCAGGGATAATTTGATGACTTGATACACTAACCTAAAAACACTAACTGTAATATCAAAGGAATCCCAGTAATGTCAAAAGCGGGACTTGGTAGCCGAATGGTTTATAATGTGCTTTAGATCATAAGGTCCGTTATTGAGTCAAGTGGTGTGGTTTCGATTCTCTACTTTTACATGACAAGGAGTAGGGTTGACTGTCCAATCTTTCGGTTTTCTCTAGGGCCACCGGTTTCCTCCACAGCAAAAGACCCCAACGTGCAAGCGAATTATTGAAATAAAATTGAACCATATGTTAGTTTGTGTTGAGTGGATGTTAAACCCCATTTCTCTCTCTCTCTCTTTAATGTCAAAACTATTGATTGATAAAATGCCTAGGGTTTTGGTATGTTTTATGAAAAACACTGTGAGTGTTCCCCTCCTCCCCTCTATCTCTCTTTATCCTTGAAAATTCTTGCCTATTTTTTTTATTTGCTGTTAAATTGTTTTGATGATTCATCAACCTTGGAACAGTTTTACTACTTCAGAAAAGATAAGAAAGAATGGCAATCGTAAA
Organism: Patella vulgata; assembly: GCF_932274485.2. Lineage (NCBI taxonomy): Eukaryota > Metazoa > Mollusca > Gastropoda > Patellidae > Patella > Patella vulgata. Next base: position 58,916,711 of record NC_065884.2, on the reverse strand, counting down.
TGAATGTTTTAGAAAGTCAGAACTCTGTAGTTGCATAATTGTTTGGCGCTGTTCTTGACTGGCATGGATGGTAAATATTGTTACAAGATAAGAGAAAAGGAAACAAGCCAAATGTTTTTTGATTGTATAGTATATAAAGAGCATCTAATGGAATGGGGCTTTAATGTCCCGTTGACATTTTATTTAGATGGGTTTTTCGTCCCATCCGTACAACATCACATAGTCCCTTGCCAGGCCCTCCATCCTGCACCACTGCCAAGGGTAAACCACACCAGAAAATTCCTGATGAACTTTCTTGGCCGTTATCTAGGATCGAACACAGAATCTCCAGCTTCGACCACTGATTAAATGTGATGTGGTAATCTGTAAATTGACGTTTTTTTTTCGAATGTCAAGGGGTTTTGTATATTTATGTCAATGTATCGTGGAATGTTTCTCAGAATGACTAAGCATACTTTTCTTAGCAGCCAAGTAGGCGCCACCACTTGCAGGTGAAGGCCAGGTTTGAAATATCCTGAAGGTTCTTCTTGGTGTAAACAAGAAAAACTTAGAGATACACCTCTACTCTTCTTGTAGAAAAAGGGCGGAGGGGAGTGACCGAAAGGTTTAATGGATGCACTTTAGATCATAAGGTCTTTTATTGAGTCAAGTGATGTGATTTTAATTCCCTGCTTGGACGTAACAAGGAGTAGGGTCACCTGTCAAACCTCTTGTTTTTTATCTTTAGGTCCTCCAATTTCCTCCCACTTCTAAAAACACCTACATGCAAGCGAATTACTGAAACATGAACACATTAGTCCCAAAATGATCTAGTTTGTGTTGATTAGATGTTAAACCCCATTTCTTTCACTGACTCTTTAAGAAAAAAAACACTAAATGTCTTGAGCTCTACTTTCCTATATGTGGAAGTCACCATTATAAAGCTCAGATAAGAAAGAGGAATGTTTTGTTTTACTATTGTTTTAGTGGTGTTACAAGTAGGGAATATTTGATATTATATACATGACCTGGAGGTACTAACCCAAGAGATTACAAAAGGTTATTTCTGACACCTGTTACCTCTTATTTATAGAACGCCTACAAGGGCGGGGTCCAAACAGGTGACTATGACTACATTGGTCTAGCTAGAATTACTATCACATAATAGAATCTCAGTCAGGTACAGATGTAGTTGATAATAATTCTGACCTTCATGTTAATTAATGAAGGAGTAAGGTTGTTGTCCCCCCTAGATCCAAAATAAATATCCTCCCTACAGACACCAAAAATATACTGTTAAAAATATACCATATATGTTTTCATTTATTGACCAAGTTTATTTGAGTCCAAAGCTGAAGACAATTGAGTTTCTGGTGTCGGTGTCACATTATCATGGGTAAAGTGAGCTTTTTGATTTAAAGTCTAGTCATTCGGATGAGAGGTCCCGTGTACACATTGGCGTGCACATAAAAGATCCCTTGGCAGTTAGAATTCGTTATAAGAGTAGGCCATAGTGCCGCTGCCCGGGCAAAATTTCCCTCATAACACACTGTATGGCGTATGCCCGTCTTCATTAGCCCAGTTGTAGCAGAACAGTAAGACGTTAAACCCCATTTCATTTCATTTCACTTTGATTCAAAACCAAAGTTACAATTCATTTTATACAACCATTATATCGCATATCTTGACACTGCAATTGTATTTAGACTAGGTCACCATTGGTCCCACACTCATTGGTCTGACGGATCATTGGTCCGACTCAATGGTTAGCGCATGCGCGTTGCATCATAAGGTCTGTCAATGCGTCAACTGACGTGGTTTCAATTCCCTGGGTTGTACGTGACAAGGAGTAGGGTTGCCTGTCCAACCCTGTGGGTTTTCTTTGGGTCCTCCAGTTTCCTCCGACTGCTGTAGACTCCTACATGCAAGAGAGAATTATTGAAATATAATAAACACTTAATTATTTTTTAAAAAGTCCCATTGCATGGTGTATACTCGTTTTCATAAGCCTGATTGGGAAAAGTAAGATGTTAACCCATTTCATTGTATTTATGGTATATTCTACTAATTTCTACATTATTCCCCAGTTGCTTTGAATTTGAAATCTTTATTCCCTGTAGGTTGAACTTATTGATGGATAAAGCCAGTAGATATTTATACAATATGTTCTAACAGAAGGTTAGAGTAATCTGTGTACATCATTGTTTATATATATCAACAGGAACCTGGTATATAAGGTCTAAACATCAGGAACTGTGGTATAGAAGTCTGACAGTGTATAGGGAAATATCATGACATATTATAGAAAGGTCAAACCTCTATTCTATTATCATTAACATTACAATAAACATGGTAGACATACCATGGGTGTATAATATCAAGATTAAATTAATAAATCACTGGTTGATTATTATGGTAGACTTCTAGTTAAATAAATCACTGGTTGATTATTATGGTAGACTTCTAGTTAAATAAATCACTGGCTGATTGTGATGGTAGACAAATAGTTAAATAAATCACTGATTGCTTAATATGGAAGACTTCTAGGTAGGTAAATGATAGGTTGATTATTATGGAAGACTTCTAGTTAAATAAATCATGGTTGATTATTATAGTAGACTTTTAGTTAAATAAATCACTGGCTGATTATTATGATAGACTTATGGTTAAATAAATCACTGGATTGTTATGGTAGACCTTAGTATTTAAATAAATCACTGGATGGTTATGGTAGACTAATACACTGGGTAAGACCAGAAAGTATGTTTGATGTGTATTATGTTGCTTTTTGTGTGGCAGGCAGGATTTGGTGGGGTGGGGGGTCAAACTCCAGGAGTAGAGTGAGAGATAGGGAGAGGGCATTTCGATTTCTTCTTTTTCATCCACATGATTAGTTAAGGAATACCTGAATGACTTTCCATGAACCTTGTAAAAATGTTATGCATGCTTCATTTAACTTTAAACTAACTGGCACAGCAAATAGTAAGCCTCATAAAGATTCCAGCAGAAAAATTTATAATGGCTCTAAAAAAATGTAGCAAAATTTATAAATATGTGAAAGCATTTGGCGCCTTTCGTCAATCATAAATTATTTGTAGTGGTGATTAGTAACAGACATGACACCCGAACTTACATGATTCATAATATTTTAATGGTTTCTTGGAGTTTTATTTAAAACATTTAACGCCATGGTGAGAACATCCATATTATAGACATATCAGGAATGTAGAGCGCCACAGAGCACCATGTGTTTACTGTGTTTTAAGTGCTTTACATAATGTCCTCCTGTGTGGAATTTTATTGTTATTATCACTTTGAATGAAATGAGAAATATTTCTGATTCTGCACAAAATTTATTGGAGATGTTAGCTGTATTACATTTTAAATGAGGCAAATTTATTTGAGTCAGCAAAATTAATGGTTGTTAAAATTTGTTAAAAGGCTGAACATATGGTTTTGAATTTTCAAGAGGTTTCTGGCATATGTTCTTTCAGCAAATTACTCACTTGTATTTTCTAAATATATGCACCCAAAAAAGAGAAATGAAGTGGACTATCCCATCAGTTCTTTATCTATTTGATTTTGAGACTAACAAAATCATTTTTTTTCACTAAAAATGAGTGGGACACAACATATTCAAATCTGATCTGTACAAGCACAACAACTTGACTCTTTCTCAGCTTTGTTGAACTCAAAAGATAAATCCATGTACACAGGGCACAATTCTATGGAATCCACTAACTGTTTATTACTGATTGATGTTTCAACTAGTATTTATAAAACAAATCATACAGTTCTAAAAAAGGGGATGTGAGCATTATTACAACAACAACATTAACAACTTAGTTCATGGTGACAAAATGAAATGAAATGGGGTTTAACATCCTACTGTTCTGTTCCGAACTTGGCTAATGAAGACGGGCTTACGCCATACAGTGTGCTATGAGGGAAATTTTTGCCTGGACAGCGCTACTACAGCCTACTCTTATATTGAATTCCAACTGTCAAGATATCTTTAATGAGCACGGGACATTGTTTTTTTATCCCATCCGAACGACTAGACAGCTGTCCTTATCAGGCCCTCCGTCCTGCATCACTGACAAGGGAGAACCATGCCGGAAAATCTTGATGAAGTTTCTCATCGAACACCCGACCTCCTCATGGTGACCAATTAAACAAATGTAGACCTAAATTAATTAATGTAAATATATTAAGGATATGATCAAAGTTGATTACTGTAATGCCAAACATTTGATAATACCCATATTTTAAGTGATGATAATAACATCGTCCAGTCTCTAATACAAGACACTTTTAGCTGGAAATTCAAACAAATTAATAACAGCTAATTAACAAGATAGATCTTGTGGTCTCAAAAAAGGTGTTGAGTCTGTAACATCTCTAAGAAGCTGGGATGATATGCAGGATGAATTCTGTCAGTCTAACCTATATTCTATCTGTGAATTATCTGACCTCATTGTATGTAATAACCTAAATTCTTACCTCATCTGTTGTTCAGTTGTTCTATATTCAATCTGAAAGTTGTATTTCATCATCACATCATCTATCAGATAAAGCTAGATTCCCTTTATTTAAAAAAACAACTTTGTTAATCATCACACCAAATTTTCAGGTAACAACTTTGTTAATCATCACATCATCTATCAGATAGAAATAGATAAAGTCAGATTCTCTTTATTCGTTAAGAAAACATTTAAAACACAACTTTATTATACACATCATCATGTCACCTATGAGATAAAGCTAGATTCCCTTTATTCTTTAAGAAAATGTTTGAAAAAATACCTTTATTATACTCTTCAAAACGTCATCTATCAGATAAAATTAAATAAAGCTAAATTTCCTCTATTCTTTCAAAGAAAATATTTTTTTAAAAAAACCCACAATCATTTACTAACTAATATTTTTCTCATTAATGTCTACCTCTATATCTCTATGAAATTTCAAGTTATATTGAGGAAAATATCATTTCACTGATTTTTTGAAAATTGGTTGATACCATAAAATCTTAGCAAAGTCTGAGATTTTTCTTTACCTTATCAGTTTATGTTGATACATCTGCTATCATAAAAAGACTTGTACAATCCTACACAAACCTTAGGTTCTGATAACAACCCATGGAGATAAGGACTATCTGGTGTTAATTGTTAACTGTCATCAACAGTCATGAACTATTACAAGAAACAACCATTTAGCTTCAATATATAATACCATTTCATTCACTTTTGTTTTGAAGACTTTCAACTTTGTGACTTTATGAAAGAAAATATGATTTTGATGATGGTCTATCTATAATCAAGTATTATACAGGTAATAATGGTTACAATAGTAAGGGTGGGTTGACAGCAATATGATTATGTTGGCACCAGAAGAGATCTTACTGGAACTCAACTTTAGTAACTTTCGACTGTGTATTAGATTGGTTACTTATTCTTTGTTTATATAACCAACATTTAATATAGTTTCTTTTCTAATTTCAGGTATTGTTATGGTTTTTGGGTCCAATTTAATTCTGTTCCATTGTTGTTATAAATCCTGGTTAATTTGTAAAAGACGAACTGATAACTTCCTTTAGCTGAATGGATAAAGAGATGTGGTTCAATGTGAAATGATATTAGGTCTGTTTTAAAAAACAGAATAACTTGTTTATCGGCCTGTTTCTGATTCCATGATCTAAAAAGTGTCAAGTTTAAATATTCATAATGGCATTCGGAGAATCTAAAGGTGCTGCTTTAGGATTTGCTTTGGGGACGACTGTCTTATTGGTAATGTACCTTGTTGGATTTTGTATTCCATATTGGAGTATGACCACTAATGTATCATCATTTGAATCTACCAGGATGTCACATTTTGGACTATGGAAGGCCTGTGGTGTCAGCCATGATATGATAATAGATGAGTTTTTGCCAAGTGATGAATGTTTCAGTACACTTGAACAAGGTGTTCCAGGTGAGTTACATCTTTTATTCAGTATGGAAACAATTTGATAAAGTGAGACTGCATCTATATGATTTCCAAATTTTATAATTACGCACAGGTATATCCTACTTGAAACGGCAAATTTTCACAGACACTAATGAAATATGTATGTCTTAAGATAGCTGAAGCGTGCAAAGATAAGTCAGCTTTTAAAAAAGCGTTCTTGAAGACAGATAGCGAGCTGGGTTTTTAATGTCTGAATGGAATATATGCAATATTCAATTCATGCAAGATTTGACTAATATCCCACCTTGTCAAATTTGGTTTAAATTTTTACAATTTCCAAAGTAATAGTGTATAAAACTGAAATACATGTATTCAATTCTTTTAATTCTGATGTGCACACACATTCAGGTTTTCTGCACACATATAGATTTGTAGGGCATAATATAATTAGATATCCATTTACCTCTTTATATCAAGTATAACCCCAGAAAAAATGATAGTTTCTGATTTTATTAACGGCACTGTAGAGCGATTGATATGAAGTCTGTGAGTTTCTTAGTCTTATTATAAACTAAAATAGAATTGGACAGGTGAGTTGATTAGCCAGGTGTAGTTAACTTCCAATATCTTATATATCAATATATACCATCTCTTTTATATACCACCACTGTACTACCATCATATCTTACCTTTTTCAATTTTTTATCTTTCGTAGGAAGGATCCAAGGGTAGCCCCCTCCCCCAACAAATCCAATTGTCTGCTTTTGAACCACACATGTTAGAAATGAAATAGAAATAATTAAATACAAAAAAATAACAAACTGTTTTCTAATCTGCTGTCAATTCAAAGGGAATACAGCCTTTTTCCAGTAATTTTTTGATTGTGTAAGGGTTCCAAGTCCAAACAAATGCATTGCTTTGATCAGCAAACATAAAACCTGCCAATTTTGAATAGAGCTGTTCTGAGTTTTAAGAAAACAACATGAAGAATAGACTGTCTTGATGGTATGAAATCAATAGAAACTAAAGTAAATTATAAATGACCATAACTTTATATTACTATAACTAAGACACATCAAAATGTTAGTATGAAATCAAAAGAAACCAACTTTAACTTTTCAATAATTTCTTGACCATTTTTTTTTTTACTCATAACTAATATTAATTTTGGTTGTGTATGGTTTTAAAGTCCCTACATGACTTTCATTCTGAATTTTCTGCCACAGTATTAAGAAGAATCGCCCATTATAAAAAAAATAAGCATTTACATTAGATTTTTAAAGTCTTCTATCTTAGTAATATAACACGGATTTGTATGGTTCTCCGTATCCTGCTGCTGATCTTACATCAGTAACACAAAACAGATTGTTGAGAGTAAGTCGACCCAGGCTCTCCGTTTATGTAATCTGGCCAATTGCCCTAAAAACAACAGTTTTAACTTTAAAGCCACATGTACGTAAATAATCCAAGATGGCTATTTATTTCGATACCATGAATACATAAATATAGAATTGAGGTAATGCATAACACATTCTGGGAAATATGAAAGTGATAGGTCTTGAATTCCTTGAAAAACATGAATTATTTGTTGATTTTGAAAATGATGCTGTCGCCTGTATAGATTAAATCTATGAAATTATTTTTAATTTGTAAACAATAGTTATTTTAATAATAATTCATCCCAGCAAGACATATTTGAATCAGAAAGTGTTATCCATTGCCCTTATAGGCCAAATCAATTTAATTTTTAAATCTTCAGGGTCATGATAAAGAATTAGATTTGGAAAATTTTGAAAATTATATTGCTGCGTTTAAGAATCCTTTCCTGTTGGTTTAGATACAAACTAGAATTGATTGGTGATGCGGTTGTGAATCTCCAGAATATGCGGGCAAGATCCCATCACTGGTTGAGATTGAGAACTCTTTTCTGTTGGCGGTTGAGATTGAGAACCCTTTTCTGTTGGTTTAGATGCTAACTGGATGTGTATTGAATCATACAAGAATTGAGTGGCTGATGCATTTGTCAAGACAAGATTTTGATTTCACACTTGTATATTATAAGGAATAGTGTTGCCTCTCCAATTCCTGAATCCCTCCCACTGCTAAAGACTCCAGCACTGTCTAGTCCCAAAATGACCCAGTCTGTGCTGAGTGGTAGTTAAACCTTTAAAAAAGATCAAAAGTTGCTGGAAGTCGGATTTAGCTAAAGTAAGAACTTTCTATATGCAGTGAAAATTCTCCAGGACTGACAATATATATGAATATCATTTGTATTTGTATCAACGATACATAATCTCCTTCATTTGGATTAACAAGAGACCCATCAAAAGATTTTACCAAATACTTATAGAGAAAAATGGGGTTTGACATCCACTCGACTAGGTCATTTTGGGACTAATATATTGTTCAATTTTATTTCGACAATTCGCTTGCTCGTAGGTGTCCTTAGCAGTGGGAGGAAACTGGAGGACCCAGAGAAAACTCCCGAGGTTGCACAGATGACCCTATTCCTTGTCACGTACAAGCAGGGAATCGAAACCACGCCACTTAACTCAATGACAGATCTAAGGCACTGGCTTGTTTAAATCGTCTGTAGAGAATGTTGCAAAATATTCAATCAATCTTTGTACTGAAGGAAATTGGAACATTTTTGGAATGATATTGCTTTTATAATATTGAAGTTTGCAAGAGATTCAAAATCCTGCAAAGGACGATCAGTAGCTTTAAGATGTGAATAAGATGATTGTAAAATGAAATCTCCATGTTTGTGTATTTCAGGTTGGTTAAGAGCTGTACAGTTATTTGCTGTATTGGTTGTAGTATTTGGTCTGGCCAGTTGGATTATGTTATGGTGGATAACATGTGGTAATTTTGGAGAAGAAAGAGCCTTTCAATTTATGCTGCCTTGCTGGATACTTGCAGGTAACCAAGTGATAGTTTTTGAGTATATTGCCATCACATATATTAGACACGTATATAGAGATATATATAGTACATTTTTTCCCTATATTTTTTAATTTATTGAAAATTAATCATATTGTGTCTGTTTCCTTTCAGGTATTTGTATGTTAGTGGCCATTTGTATATTCGGTCATTTTGTAAAACCTAAATTAGACACGTTTGAAATCCCGGGGAGAGTGCAGTTGGAAGAAGAAAGAATTGAATTTGCTTGGGGTTTTATCTTGGTAGCTGTTACGACGGCCATATGGAATGCTTTTAGTATTGTTTTTATTTGTATTACTTGCTGTTGTTGATATGTGCCTTAAGTCCAAGGGGAGATCGTAATGACAGTGCTTTGAGGGAGGGTGTTATCAGGACAGGGGGAAATCTTGGAAAAAATGAAGATTATTAAAGGGGCATTCTTTAAATGGGTTAAAGTATGCAAATCAAATGTTAAAAAATGTTGACAAATAGTCCAATTAGACTTTCTGAAATTTTCAAATTAACCTACCGGGTATTGAGTTGTTTGGAAATGATTGCAAAATTTACTTACTTAATGGCCTTATTTAACGTGTTAAAAACAACAAAGAATTATATTGTTTTCTTGTATGAGGGACTTGATAATCATGACAATTGCTTATCTCTATCATTTCTGCAAATGTATATACAGGATTATCCAGGCACTTATTTGGCATGGAATTTGTCACTTGAGGTCTAACCCTTGTGGAAACTGAAAGATTTTATTTCATTGAAAGAGTATCACAGAACTTCAAATAGTTGCACAGGGCAAGGATAAAAATTTCTAAAAGATTTTCACATCGGATTAACCAGTTATATTTACCGAAATATATCTGGGATGGGTCCTTTAATGATATCAATTTACTTTTCCTGAAAATGTTAATCTTTTAATTTGTTTAGTGTGCGTTATCTAAAATTTACAACTAAGTAAAATCGTGAGACATGTTTTGAAGCCACTGATTGTCATTTGAGAGATTTTTGATCCCTTGCCAACTACAATATTATTAAAGTCGAATCTGTCAAAATTGGTTCAATTTTGTTATGTATACCGGTAAATAAGATAAATTCAACCTCTGCAGATAATATAAACATAACAGTGCCAGTGTTTTGTAAATCTTTTGATGGCCCTCTTTTTCATCAGATTGAATCCAAGCAGTAAGATTATCTATTGTTGATACATGTATCATGGTTTTGTTTTCTTAATTAAATGTCAAACTATCAATTCTGGTATATTTTAACATGAATTAAACTGTGAGAAATTTGATATTGTCAGGAAAATGTATGATTGGGATAGACAACTTAAAAAATCCATGTGTATAAAATTAATTTCAAAACTTGCTTCAATATTATTTGATCTCACCGTGCTATATTCATTAATTAAAACATAACATATATTTTCTGACATCATAATCTCCTCCTTGACATGTACTCTATACCACTGTCCCCCTCCCTCAACCACTAAAACTGACTGAAATATGGCCACCTGACATTCTCCATGCCAGAATGCTTACTTTGTCTTGTTTGTTGAAAAGTTGTGAATTTGAATTGACACAGGAATTCTTTTTTTAAAAGGGTGCAGGAGCTTGGTAGACCTCCTGGCTCCATCATCACTGCTTTATATACCAGAATTTTGTAATTATCAGAGGAAGTTTGCCATTCACTGCCTTAGAGATAACAATATCTCAATCTAACAATATATGTACATGTTAAATGTTTGTGTCCAGAAATTTAACATTTTCATTCATGTCATCTTGTAATGAAATGGATGAAAACACTTTTTTTACACATAATCTGAAGTCTGAAAAATATTACCACACATTCAAACTCAAACTTCCCTGGTTCGAGCCACAGTGGCTCAGTGAATAAGGTTCCGGAATCCTGGGTTCAATTTCCGGTGTATGCTGCCAAAGTTCCTCTGGATTTTCCAGAGTAGTTCCCCCGGGTGTCAGTAGTGCATGTACACATTGCCGTTGGAATTCAAATGGTTGTCTGGGCAAAAGTTCCCTTGTAGCACACTGTATGGGGTATACCAATCTTCATTAGCTTGTAGAAATGTAGGCCTTAAATCACATTTCATTCATTCTTTCATTCATTTATTCATTCTTCCATAATCTCTTGGATCCAATTGGAACAGTGAAATCTAGTCTGATTTGCTCCAGTCTTGATGTTTCCTTACACACCTTTTAAATGTATTAACATCTTTTTAATCAGTAACCTTAGTGACATAGTCACATGACCCGACCCACCAAATATTAATTTAATGCAATGTTTTTAAGCAGAACAAACTATTTAAATATTTCTGAAGTACTCAAACATAAGTGTTTTTATCCATTTTGCTGAGTCATTCTATTTAATATATTTGTCTTGTAATACCGTATACCACTCAATAACAGCCCTGCTTCAATAAACACCTACCTGTTTTTTGTTATTGGATCAATAATAAGGGCCTCATATATGTACCTGAAGACCTGCTTCAGAAAAATTTTGTTGGATGTTTATTTCATACTAACATAATTTTTTAGGTTACACTTCCTTGACAGTTGCAATCTTTAATATATAACCACTGTCTTGATACAAAAAGCAAAAAGATATCCAAGCTACGGGAAAAAATACATCTGTCACTAAAGACATTAAATTTTTCGAAATATGTTAAGAGCTGCATGCTATTATGAAATGGATTGGGGACTAAAGTCTTGTCAACACAATACTTCGGTTATGGTAAATTTAATTTCTATGGTTAAGTGTGCAATGTAGGGTGAGTGGGTGGGGTGGAGGGGGGTGGGGGTCTGGAGTTTTCACCTACTCTACTTCGAATTCCAACTGCCTAGTATTGTTTTCAGAGTGGACGCCAGTTTGCCATCCCCTCCAAATGAATAGGCACACTTTCCTTGTAAGCCTGGACAAGAGAGAACATATATATATGTAAGACTTGTAAGACTTATAGATATGTGAATCGTACATTTTACTAAATACCACTATTGTGTATGTAAAAATACATATAGTGTGTAAAGCATGCCCCAGGGCTATTATTACATCTAATACGGTAATTATTGTTGTTGTATATAATATTGAAGTTTTATGTTTTGTATTTTTTTATTGTATAATTACATTTAGTTATTATATTGGCTTTGTTAAGTTTTTGCTGTTAGAAATTTAATGAAATCTAGTCTATATATTGTTTTGCTCGATATTGTTTAGTTTTCAAAATTTTGTTTTACTTAAAGTCAGTTTTATTGTATTGCAGCAGTTTTTACATTGAATTCTGGTTATTAAAGACACTGAGCATGATTTGTAAACTATATTTTTATGAAAGTTGAATCTCTAACAGGAATATCTGTCCAAATTTTGTTTAATTTTGTTCAGAAATGAAATGGGGTTTAACCTCCTGGCTCCTACTGTTCTGCTCCGGCTGGGCTAAATGAAGACGGTAATTCGGTTCAGTATTTACAAAGACATGACGAAATGAAAATTTCATCGATCTTTACTGCTCCCTATGTAGCTACTATGCCACCATCTTTTTTTGTTGTGAACCAAATTGATGGGTCTGTTTTTAATCCTATTGAATCCAAGCCAGAAGATTATCTAGAGTTAGAATTTAGACTTTGTTTTCTGAATTAAATGTTAACTAATCAATCTGAAATTTTATATTTTCTGAAAAATGCAATCATGCATTGTTACTTTTAGTTTTAAAATATAAAGCCATTTAATTTTTGTATTTAATATTCATTTTTTTGGAAAATTTCATCAATAAAAGGTAAATATGACGAATAATTGAAAGGAAAAGAAGTATTGGTATTTGGTAGTCAGCTAATAAACCACAATTTCAGTATTTTCTACTCAAATTGGAATTATTTAAAAATATTTAATTCTAAAGATAATTTTTTTACATTGGAATCATGTAAAAAAAAGAAAAGGAGGGGGAGGGGCATAATTATTAGAAATTTATTTAGATTTTTTTATTTTTAAATTTTATTTTTAATCTGAGTTTTAAAATTATGCACAATTATTGTTTTGTTCATTTTAAATTTTACTGAGAATGTAACCAACAGTTGATCTTTTATGAATTTGTAAACTCACAACTTAAACAAAATTGGTTTAAAGAAAATTGGTTATTGTTGTACAGTTATCTTTGTCTTGTATAATAAAAGCTATTTTGTTTAGAATTTTTTTTATTTTTTTTTACTTTTCTTGTTGTGGTAAACATGTAGCCACACAAATGAACTGACAAGTTTTCTAAAGCAAAGAAGAATATTCAGGATTTTATATGTCCAGATCTTCTAGATCCTACCTGTAGGTCTGTCTATCGAATATATTGCACAATCAACAGAGATTTGGATGTTAGATGCTGCATTGGCAAATTCTCAGAAAAATTTAATTAGTTGTTGGAAAGAGATTACAATTTAGATGAGCTGATACATAGTGGAGTTATTGTATTCGTTCCACTGTCATTGGGAAGAGAGTATCACAATCCAAAATAATATAGCTTTTGTGTCCATATATATTCAATGATTTCATTAACGGCACCTTTAATATTGGAAGCAATTTTAGAAATTACCGTGCGCTGTATCATACAGTCTGTCATTGAGTCAAGCAATTATTGAAATAAAATTGAACCATGTGTTAGTCCCGAAATTACCTAGTTTGTGTCGAGTGGACGTTAAACCCCATCTCTCTCTCTCTCTCTCTCTCTTTAGAAATTAACACCATTTTTTCCCCTTATCTTACCTGAACTTATTTAGTCTTTATTCCTTGTGCATATATCTACAAGTACCGGTAATGTGAGTAGTGGATGGGTTTATTTTCTTTTCATTTTTATCAGGATCATCTTGCTTGATGTAGGCTACAAGTAGGCATCCAAAAATTGTAAAAGAAAGAAAACCACCTGATTTGTCGAAAGGTGCCGTGAGTTTGAATTATTAAATAGAATTCAAACAAGTGAAATTTATGGAACTTAACAATTCCATGGGAAACACCCAAATTACGTATTTGAAAAATCAGCAAAACTCAACAAAAGGGAATCTTTTGTTGAAACATACAAAAATCACAACTTTTTCCTTATATGACAAGGGGAGATAATTATTGTGACAATGACCAAAAGTCACATCATCTCGTTTTTTTAACTTCTGCCAAATAAAATTACTTGAATTTAACATTGACGGCCAATATTAGAATAATAACCATCAATTACTTGACATTTGGCGACGGAATAAGAGACTTAAAGGCATGTTCTCGTTAAAAATTCGCAAATAGCAAGAAAAGTCTGCAGTCAGAAGTGTTGTTAAGGGGAAATAACTCCAATTAAGAAGTTCACGTGACCCTTGTAAACAGAAGATGACTGTTCAGTGGATTCTCGTTTTTATTTTATGTTCAATTGTAAATAACTTTTTGTTTGATTTTGTATATGTGCTATAAAATATTTTTTTATGGACTCTGATATATGTACTGCACTGAATTATATCTATAGATAGCTGTTCTTTGCTCATTAGAAGTTACAAACAATGACCACTTTCTCGAAGAGAAATTCAATTAATACGAAAGGAATATCAATATATAAACCAATAGTATACAAATTCTGATAATGACTGACATAAAAGACATTTATAAAATATGAGCATCTAGTGTCTAGAATTCCCAAATGCAAAATTCATATGCCAAAAAACATGAGTGTACCAAGTGTACTTTATAGACAAAAATTTGAGAAGCTCAACAAGTCGAGCACACAAGTGATGTAAAAGCCTTTGAGGTCCCATTTATTGCTAAATCTCTATTTCATATGTCAATTTCCTACACCAGTCACAAGAATTACTCTAAAATTGTCCGGTGTAGAAAAAACATGCAATCTGGCTTATAAGTTTGCAATAATATGATAAGACTTTGGTCAAGTCGCTCTGATATTGATATACCGTCAGCTCGATGATCATCATATAGTCAGCTCAAGTGGACTATGTTTACATGTAATGACATACTAGATAGGCCTACAAGAGAGAGATAATGGACAAATCTGTGCCAGACAAAATGACAGGCATCAAAGGTATTGTCTAACAAAGCCTGATATGGTGCCTGACTTTGTAACAGAGAGAGAGAAAAGGGATTTAATATAGATCATTTTGGGACTAACTTATGGTTCAATTATATTTCAATAATTCACTTGTGCATAGGGGTCTTTAGCAGTGGGAGGAAACTGGAGGACCCAAAGAAAACCCATGAGGTTATCACAAGTGGGTAATCGAAACCACGCCACTTGACACAATGACAGACCTTATGATCCAAAGTGCATTATCCATTTTGCCGCCCAACCCTTAGACTTTTTAACAGGTGCCTTATTGCAAGTTAATGTAAGTTTTACCCTTTTAGGCCAGTGTTTCATCTTATGGAAATCAAAATGTCAACACCACTGAAATCAAGAAGATTCATCTAATATTTATGAATCATTTGGGTAAGTTGAATCCGATGGTTAACTTAATATAGGCCTAAGTCAGATTTCTAAATGTATGGTACCGGTAGTAGTATTTTTCAGTATCTCCTAACTTTTTTTATGTTCTAATTTTATGACATGTAAATTGAATGATGGGTAAGTTTTACAGCAAGTCAATTTCACTACCACTTCAAATGATCTTTTGGATGGGACGAAACACTGAGATCCTGTGTACACATTGGCGTGCACGTAAAAGATCCCTTGACAGTTGGAATTCGAAATAAGAGTAGGCCGTAGTGCCGCTATCGGGACAAAATTTCCCCCATAGCACATTGAATGGCGTATGCCGTCTTCATTAGCCCAGTCGGAGCAGAACAGTGGGACGTTAAATTTCATTTCATTTCACCACTTCAAATGACCATAATGACAATGAGAGCCTTAGTTTAAGCATTTCAGGAGAGCCGCGGTGGTTCAGTGAGTAAGGAGTTGGCTTACCAACCAGCCGGTGTTGGTCGAGAGAGTTCCCTGTCAGTTGGGACAAAAAAATGAGGTCTTGTGTACACACTGCCAGTAGAAATTCGTTATAATAGTAGGTTGTAGGATGCTGTCCGCTCAAAATTTCCCTAATAGCGCACTATATGATGAATGCCCTTCTTCATTAGCCCAGTCATTGCAGAAAAGTGAAATGTTAAACCCCATGTCATTTAAGTTTAAAATAGAGATTTGAAATATTTATTGTAGATGTTGGATATGATGGATTAGGTGGAAAAGAGAGAGGATTAGTCAACAATGTTCTCAACAAATATTTTCAAGTATATTTTCCACGAGCTATTAAACTGAGTGAGACCTTGATTGGTCTGGGTTATAGAGAGAGATTTATCTACACTACACATCCATGGCTTGTACAGATGTACGTCAATTGTCCACCAAACTTAAACCTGTCTGGTATATTGCTTCAGGTAATCATCTTATAAATAACCATACTTACAGACTGTCTGTTCGCACGAGGTTGTTCGGAATTAGTCAAGACTTTCAATTACAATTACTCTCTTAGTCTCCATCCAATTGATGTAAAATTTTCAATCATGAAACTTTGGAACACAATATTTGATGTAGAATGTTCATTGGGTAAATGTTTTGACTGAGCTTGATGATGAGCATTTTGGTCTAAGGCTTGGCTGAGAAAAGCAATTTAATTGGTAAATGTCAATGCTTTGGGGGTCAACTTTGATTCTAATTGTAGAAGAGTGTTGAAACTTGGTGTATAGTTTCATTACATCGAAACCCTAACTAAATTCCATCATGAGCAATTTCTGCATAGTCTAAGTATACATAAGCAGTTTGGTTGCTTGATGCTTTATAAAAAGAAATACATGCAATTAATTAATATGTGTCATCTATTTATTTTGGGATTGAGGCAAGGGACATCAGTCTAACAGTGGGCAAAATGTTTCAACTCTCTTTACAGCCAAGGATTTTTTGTACATATTACCTGTATTGTCTTTAAAGATGCATGATGTAAGATCTAAATCTACCTATTGCAGGTCTTCAAATCATATTACTATTTAGACATTAATTCACACAACAAGCCCAAAATCAACTCTCTAGGTCAGTGGATGGATTTTAACACTCGCAAGATTTAAACATTTAATGATAAAACAGAAAATCGAGAATTAGTCTCGATAATAAGCCATCTACGCCGCATCTTCAGACAGTCATAACTTAGTACAAAATAAAGTAATTTGAATGAAATTTTCACTAGATTCATTTTTATTGTTCCTTTTCTCTGCATATATGTTCAAGTAATAGAATTTAAATTTAGACAAGGCTACAAATAATTATATTTTATGAGATATTTCTACCAAATTTGCCGTAAACAAAATGACGAAATTAATTGTCTGGTAAAATTTCAAGATTATTTTCAAGCCTATGTATACTTTATCTCCAAACCTTTTTAAAGGACAAATTTATGTGTTCAACAATTATTTTTGTTTTTAAAAAATATTGATTTCATTGACAGTGTCCATCAGCAAAAGATTTGCAGAATTTTTATGGAGCGGTTGCTCGTGGTGATATCACATGGCATGCTGGACCAATGAACATGCAGTATGAGATGATGGACAGATCATTAATAGAGTTCAGTTTACAATTATCAGATGATCTGGATGAAATGTTTAAGATACAACGAAAATATAAAACAGTAAGCCAACGAGATGTACCTGGTAATTGTTTTTAACCTTTGATCTGATTTTCTCCTGAGTCGAACATTCTTATTTTTAGTTTTAGTCAGAAAATGCCTAGTTGTGTTAACTTTGGACTTAAAGTATGTTTGAGTTTATTCCAAGTCTGTTGCTTCGATAGAAAAGGGGCCAGGTATGTGAATAAACCGTGGCCTATCTCAAGATTGACGGATAATGTTAAAAATACTCATATTCTTTTAAAAGAATAGCATGCTAATCTGTGACAAAATATGCCATAAAGTTACTGGCTGGTAAAATCTTGAAGTGAAAGCCTGATTGATGACTTGTTATTATATTTTTGTAGGTATGTCAAAGGCTCTATTACCAATATTTGCTAGTAAAGGTATAGTGGCAATAACTGTTGGTGTTAATCCTATGTCGGCTCCACCCGGTGTTCCTGACATCTTTAACTGGCAGTATCAGAACAAAAGTCTTATAGCCATGTGGCACCCAGGTAAAATTGGATAATACATAATTTTGTGTAAGTAAAAATTTCACATGAACAATTTTATTTTTCCCAAAACAAATTTGGGGAAGGGGGGGGGGGGGGGATTTTAATTGTTATAATATTGAATATTATATTTGATTAACTCAAGACTGCTTAGTACAAATACTTTAATTGTGGTAGTTTTGGAGTGTGTTTATATTACATCTGCAGATCATCTATAACTCAGGGGAGCCACAGTGGTTAAGTGGGTAAGACGCTGGCTCACTTGCCTGGAGGTCGCATGTTCAATCCCTGCATTGGCTGAGAAAATTCATCAGGATTTTCTGACGTGGTTTCCCCCTTGTCAGTCGTGCAGGACGGCGGGCCTGACAAGAACAGCTGTCTAGTCGTTTGGATAGGATGAAAAACTGAGGTCCCGTGTTCACATTGGTGTGCACGTAAAAGATCCCTTGGCAGTTGGAATTTGATATTTGAGTAGGCCGTAGTGATGCTGTCTGGGCAAAATTTGTATGCCCATCTTCATTAGCCCAGTTCGAAGCAGAACAGTGGGACGTTAAACCCCATTTCATTTCATTTCATTTCTTTACCTCATAGACCTCTTACTGATAACTTCATGCCTACTCTTTACAACCCAGTATGGAAGAAGAAAATCTTGAGAAATTGTAGCAGTTGATAAAGTTTTTATTAATCATTACTACCTTTGTATTATAAATATCTGATGTCAGAAGATGAATAACTGTATTTATATTTTTGTTCTAGGTGGCTACCCACAAGCGCCAGGTACTGGGCCCGGCAAACCAGGTGGAATGTCCAAACAAGACTGTGTTATGTTTCCTGGTTTCCCAGAAGTTATGTGTTTTGCATTTAGAACTGATAATAGTGGCCCTCCAGTTAATATCTCTGTAAGTAAAAACTGATCTGTTTAACATTATAGCCAGCCATTGAAAGAGGTTGGCTAATCAGGATCATATATGACCCAATTCAAGTTGCTTTCCCACATCAATTAAACAGTATTTATCAGTAAAATCACTGATACTTTATTTAAACGAGAAATCCCAGATATATATTGGTGAATAAATTTGTTAATTCTTCTATGGTATATATTTATGATGTAAGGTCAGAGCAACTGCACCACACACAGAACAATTAACACAAGACAAACCTACGGACAGGGCATAATATACATAGAGAGTTGGAAGTCTTTTAGAACCTTTATTGTCAACAATTTGATGCTCTGTGTACAATCTGATTAAAATACAGATCTATATTTCGTTTCGTTTTTTTATACTTTCGATGGCCTACACTACATGAAGATCTGACAAGTTATAGCGATAGGTCACGTCAGGGGTCAAAAGACCGACTTATGACCTTATGACGTCAGACATTTGATTAACCAATCAGTATTGATGTTACTAGTGGATTACCCACAGTTCCGTAAAAAACACACCTAAAGCTTGCCATAACAGACCGTTTCATTGGCTTATTCCTGACACCATTCAGAACACGAGTTAAATAACAACTCTTCCAGATCCAAGTGTAGTAATGACAAGTAAAACGAAATTTTGAACTATAAAAGCGAAACGAAATAGGATCTGTATTTTAACCAGATTGCTCTGTGTAGTAAACTCTAGAACTCTTTATTGTAGTTTCAGTCAACCATTTGAAGCTGTAGGCCTATATTGGTGCTTCACTTGTTAACCAGAACAATAAACTAATTTCATTTATCAATATCAATTATTTATCTTCAATCTTTCTTTCTTTTTATATTCAGGAAATACTTACGAATTATGAAATAGCTCGTGGTCAATTTCCTAACGCTGTTGTTCAGGCATCAACTTTTGATGAATTTGTTGAAGCTGTTCAGCCTATAAAATCACAGCTTCCTGTGGTAACCAAGGAAATAGGGGACACATGGATACAAGGACCAGGTTCAGATCCTAGAAAAATAGCTGAAATGCGAGCCTATTCTAGATTACGTACACAATGTATTGAACAAGGTAAAATGTTCATGAAATCTATAAAATAATTCTCCCCCAAGCAACTATCTTTACCAAACTAAAGTAAATAAATCTGGGACTGGCTGTAGGTGACTTAGTTGCTGATGGGCATGGTTTGTTGCTGGCAACTTATGTTTTATTGTGTTTTTATTTTAGGACCATGTTCTGTAATTGATAAATCTGGGACTGGCTGTAGGTGACTTAGTTGCTTATGGGCATGGTTTGTTGCTGGCAACTTATGTTTTATTGTGTTTTTATTTTAGGACCATGTTCTGTAATTGATAAAGTATTTTATAACAGCAGTATAATAATGACCAAATTAGGAGAACATACATGGGGTATTGATTCACTATTTGATGGTGTTAACTGGTCCAACCAAAATTTTAATACACAACTTAAAGAAAAACGTAAGTAGGTTGTTGTAGGTAATTTATGAATGCTTTAGGGTTTTTTTTGTTTTTTTTACAGTAACAGTTATTTGATAGATAACAATTAATATTGCAGGGAAAAAAAACAACATTTTTTTAGGATCCCTCTCGACTGTAATGGCCAAACTTCCAATCCTTACATGGCTGAGAAGACCCTCAGAATTTATCGAGCCTGGTTTCCACATGCAAGGCTGACACAAGTACAGTGTTGCCTGGTGGAATGAATGGGATGTAAAAACAAGGCACAGTACATCCTTGTATACACTAACTTTTAATTGAGGGAACCCATGACAGTAGGAATTCTGCAGAAATGCTGCTGTTCAGGACAAAATTAGTTTCTCTAGCATTGAACCAAACTGTGACAAAGATAAAGCAGATGTCACCTTTCGCTTCAATTTAATATTTTGGGTTAAAATAGTCTAATGGCCTTATATTTCTGTTTGATTGTTTGAATTTTGATCTATTATATATTTTCAAACAATCGGATGCATTCAAACCATTCGCTAGGTATTATAGCTATTTAAGATAATCAAGTTATTATTCCAACCACTTGAAAATTCCTGACAAATTATGACGATTGTGTCAAATGTATATTTACAAGTTTTTTATTGTTATAGCTATTAATTATAAAGTGAGTATTAACTCGTGGACAGAACAGCGAGAATTTACCTATCTATCATTAGAAACTCTGGGTGATCATCCACTGGTAGAGGCTGTAAAGAAAGAATTCAGCATGATCAAAGCACAGAAACCTGATTTAAATGGTAAGAAAATATTTCATTACTCCAGAATAAAATTTTATCCAGTACAGAGCAAGTTTCTAGATCAAAATTAATATTTTCAAAGTGGTTAATCTCTTGTGTCCATCAAAAGCTTTATAAATATATAAAGGACAAAATTTGGGCTTTTAATTAGATTTTTGTTTTTGCATACCATAAAAATTAATTACATAAAGCAGGAGTAAAATTTTGAAAAAAAAACCCTCCATTTTATTATCTCCCTTTGCTGTTCCAATATTCAAGAAACTTTGGGGGAAATTTTGGTATAATTCAAACTCATGATATGTTTTTGATGTCAACCATCTTTAAAAGGTGCACAACAATCATTAAATCAAGTAGATCTTGTGTTAATAGAAACAGGTTGATGTGTCAGTGTGGTACCATTTGTAGTTCAAATCACCCCCACCACCAACATGTATGTCTTTGTCATAGCCTTAGCAAATATATTTATTTTATGAAATCCCACTCCTTTATCAGAATCCAATTTTTCAATACCCCTTCCGCCAATAAACAATTTTAGAAGTGGCGTTTTTCACCCCACAGACCTTGAAAATAGTTCAATTAGTTACAAGAAAGTACAGGAAAACCAGCTTTAAAAAAAAAAGACAAACAAATAAATTTGTTCCCAAAGTAAAGCGTAATTTTGGGGAAAAGTATGAAAAACTTGAGTACATAATATCTCTACAACCAATTTAATTATCTCCACAAATTCTATAGATTTTGAATTTAAAAACTGTTTTTTTTTTCTGTTAGCCTTATCCCTTAATGGAATCAAGTTTTATGCGGAATTTGTTTTATTTGTAGGTTATGTAACAGCTTCAATATCAGATGTACAGAAATGTGAGAATGGTTTTAAGTTTCAATTTGATAAAGATGGTTGTATAATATCTCTAGTTGATCCTATAACAGGGGTATGTTGATGACTTGTAATTATAATTAAATAATGGCAGTTATTGTTGAATGTGTATTCAGGTGGCTACTTTGTAACTGAGGCAGAGCACTTTTGGTCCGCGATGAAAAAGAGTTAATTTTCTGCAGGGGGGGGGGGGGGGGTCACGGTGGCGAAATGGGTAAGGTGCTGGCTCGCTAGTCTGGAGGTCGGGTGTTCGATCCCTGCATTGGCCAAGAAAGTTCATCCAGATTTTCCGGCGTGGTTCCCCCTTGTCAGTGGTACAAGACAGAGGGCCTGACAAGGACAGCTGTCTAGTAATTTGGATGACATGAAAAACCGAGGTCCCGTGTACACATTGGCATGCTCATAAAAGATCCCTTGACTGTTGGAATTTGATATAAGCGTAGGCTGTAGTGCTGCCGTCCAGGCAAAATTTCCCTCATAGCACACTGTATGGTGTATGCCCGTCTTCATTAGCCCAGTTTGGAGCAGAATAGTAGGATGTTAAACCCCATTTCATTTCATTTCATTTATTTTTCTGCAAGAAACCATAGAAGGAAAAAAATGCTTTTTTAATTTGCTGTATATTGTGTTGTAAATTTTGTCACAGGGGGAGGGAAGGGCAGCAGAGACAAGATACACTACTGTGTAGTCAACATTGTATTACTCTTTGAATGACCCAAAAAAAGTGTTAACAAGATGGTGATCTCCAATCCTTTCTTTTATCTACCATCCCTTGTACACATGGGAGGCTGGGTGACCGAATGATCTAATGTGATCACTTTAGATCATAAGGTCTGTCATAGATTCAAGTGTCATGGTTTCAATCCCACACTTCTATGTGACAAGGAGTAGGATCGCCTGTCCAACCTAATGGATTTTCTCTGGGTTCTCCAGTTTCCTCTCACTGCTAAAGAACCCTAACCATATATTGGGCCCAAAACGTGTCATAGTTTGTGTCGAGTGGACATTAAACCCCATTTTCTCTCTCACTCCTTGTCCACAGTAATACTATGGCAAGGAGTTGGGTCGCCTGTCCAACCTCGTGGGTTTTCTCCTGGTACTCTGGTTTCCTCCCACTGCTAAAAAATAAATAAAATTGAACCATGTGTTAGTCCCGAAATGACCTAGTATGTGTCGAGTGGACGTCAAACCCCATTTCTCTCTCTCTCCGCAGTAATAGATTGTATTTTATTTTTCTCTTTAACCAGACAGATTGGGCCTCTACAAGCAATCGTATTGGTCAGTTTATTTACCAGACATATAATCAGTCAGATTTCACATCCTTTGAATCCAGTTATTCCTTTAATGGTCAGCCTGTTGGCATTGGGAAGTTCAATATGTCAGAAAATTTTAATGCATCAAGCCAAGATTGGCCAGTTGTTCTTAAAGCTCTTTACAAAGCTAAAGGTAAGTGTATTATAATATTTAAAATATTTTTACAAGACAGTTGATTTTATACAATTCTTTCACCGGTGCGAGTTAGATCATGAGGTCTGTCAATGCGCAGAGTTGTATGGTTTCAATTCCCACTTGTACGTGACAAGGAGTATGGTCACCTGTCCAAACTCATGGGTTTTCTCTGGGTCCTCTGGTTTCCTCCCACTGCATAAGACCCTTACACGCAAGTGAATTATTGAAATAAAATTGAACCATATGTTAGTCCCTAATGACATTAAACCACATATCTCTGTCACTCTTTCCCATCCCTACTCATTGGGTCTTATTTACCATTCTGTCTTCAGATGAAGCAGTACTTAATTGATATATCAGAAATCAAATATTAGTATCAAGTTTAAAAGCATGTTGCACAATTTTAAATACTTTTATTCTACAATATTCATATTTACAAACACATCAGGCTACAGTAGTAGAGTTATAGGGCCTCAGCGTGGGTGAAGAACATCCTAGTAACATGTCATATAGTAACTAGAACACCTAAATAAAACATACATGTCATATAGTAACTGAATTACATAAA
Source organism: Patella vulgata (assembly GCF_932274485.2). Classification (NCBI taxonomy): domain Eukaryota; kingdom Metazoa; phylum Mollusca; class Gastropoda; family Patellidae; genus Patella; species Patella vulgata. The sequence continues at coordinate 58,892,648 of NC_065884.2, read as the reverse complement.
TAAACCATACATACAAGTCAAATAGTTATTAGATAACTTAAATGAAATATACATACGTGTCATATTGTAACTGAAATACTTAAATAAAACGTATACATGTCATATAGTAACTGAATTACTTAAATAAACCATGCATGCATGTCACATGGTTATTAGATTACATAAATGAAACAGACACATGTCATTTAGTTATTAGATTACTTAAATGAAATAAAATGAAATGGGGTTTAACATCCTACTGTTCTGCTCCGAACTGGGCTAATGGAGATGGGCATATGCCATACAGTGTGCTATGCGGGAAATTTTGTCCAGACAGTGGTACTACGGGCTACCCTTTTATCGAATTCCAACTGTCAAGGGATCTTTTACCTGCACGCCAATGTGTACACGGGACCTCGGATTTTCGTCACATCTGAACGATTAGACAGCTGTCTTTGTCAGGCTCTCCGTCCTGCATCACTGACAAGGGGGAACCACGCCACAAAATCTGGATGCACTTTCTCGGCCAATGCAGGGATCGAATACCCGAGCTCCAGGCCAGCGAGACAGCGTCTTACCCACTTAGCCACCGTGGTCCCCTACTTAAATAAAACATATATACATGTCATATAGTTATTAGATAACTTAAATGAAATAACATATATGTTATATAGTAAATGGATTACTTAAAATCTTTGATAGTCATTTTAGGGATTTGTAAAAATGAGTTTTAGTTCAAAAATGGTTCAATTCTGATCAATATTTACAAAGGTACTATGGATTGATAAGTTTGGCACCCCTGTAATACGATATTTCCATTGAAACTTTTGATGTGTCTCTTTTAATCAGATTTATCCAAATCTGGAGATAATCTAATTTTGATATTTTGATTTTGTTTTCTTAATTAAATGTTGAATAATCAACTAGAGTATATTTTAGCATGGATTAAGCTGTGTAAAATCAGATATTGTCTGAAAAATGCAAAGAAGGATCATCTGCTTTAATTGATAAAATATACATACATGACATAAATAAAACATACAAATGTACCGTAAATCCATCAACACATAAGTTTGAGAGAGAAAGAGAGAGAAATGGGGTTTAACGTCCACTCGACACAAACTAGGTCATTTCGGGACTAACATATGGTTTAATTTTATTTCAATAATTTGCTTGCGCGTAGGGGTCTGTAGCAGTGGGAGGAAACCGGAGGACCCGGAGATAACCCACGAGGCTGGACAGGCGACCCTACTCCTTGTCACGTACAGCCGGGGATTCGAAAACATAAGTTTGAAGATTGGTAGAGTTTTGTGTACATTTATTTAAAAATGTATATAATATAATTAGAGTTCAAAGAGTTATTATAACTTTCACAAAGAAAATGAAAGTAATTGATTTAGACTAATATCATATTGATAATAACATTTGACTCGGCTAATTACTGAAAAAAACAAAATACTGAACTACTTAGATTATGGTATATATATCACAGGCATTGTTTAAACTCCAAGAAAACCACAAAAACAAAACCATCCCTATATCTCTTGGCAGGTATATTTCAGAGTTGAATACAGTCTAATTGGAACATGTCTGATGTACCTCTGTAGCCAAATCACATCAAATCTAAAATTATGAAGACTTCTAAAGCGCAATAACTTTAAGTGACAATGTTTTGGTTGTAACAAATCTAGTATGAGAATTATTGTCACTTCCTATACCGGTTGTTATAATGTTTACTTAGAATTGTGACCTTATTGAGTAGTCCCAATGTTTACTTAAAATTGTGACCTTATTGAGTAGTTCCGATGTTTACTTAAAATTGTGACCTTATTGAATAGTTATTCCAGTGTTTACTTAAAATTGTGACCTTATTGAAGAGTTCCAATGTTTACTTAAAATTGGGAGAACTGTTCTTCTCTTTATTTGATATTTTACATTTTGAAAATAATAATAGTTGAGTTAATTTCATGTGGGTTTTTTTTTTTATCAACACTTATAGTTATAACAAATATTTCTTTCAGTCTTGCTTTTGAGATAAATGTTGAATTCCAGATGAGCATTTGTCCTCTTCAGTTCCATTAAATCACACATAAACATATTCCTCTAAAAACTAATATAAAATAAATAAATATTATTCTTAAATGACATTTAGAAGTAGAGGTATACTATTAATGCTTGATAAAGATACCTGTAAGAGTATTGAAACATGGCATGTAAATAAACCAAGAAGTAGTAAACCATAAAGTTGTATTTTTATGAATAAATAAATATTGTTTAGGATCTGGAACATGGAGTAATAACAGATGTATCTTGATGTGGTGCTAATGCTCCTGTACTTTCACAATTACACCATCCGGTCTTCCAGACAGTTTTGATATCCGTCAAATTCTTAGTGCCGTAAAAAGTAGCTTGACCCGAGACTTGAATGAGATGATTTACATCTGATAAAGTTGTCCTGTAATAGTGAACAGCCAGTGAAACGTCAGACCCCATACTTTCTTTGATGTTTTGAAGAGTTTTACATTCGATATTGTTGTTGACCTTGGCATTGTATTTTATATCTCCGATTAGCTGTTTAGCAAAAAGACCATGTGGAGCGTCAAATTCAAATGCAAAAAAGATGGATTCTGTGTAAGGGCCGATTATGAAAAAAGCACAGTTTGTCCCAACGGTGATCTGTTTTGTAGTTTTATTAATCATATAACATTCCATTGGTTGCCATGGTTCTGAATCTGTTGTTTTCCAAATCACCATCTTCAAATCAGTGCTGGTACTTTGATATTCATAATTAAAAAAGTATTTTTTGTCAGGATTATAAAGTAAATTGTTTATTTTTATTAGTCGCATAAAATTGTCATTCGAATTTTGCCCATTATATATAAAAGTTGGGTGATGAAACAATATACTGACATTTTTAAAATATCGATCGTTATCAAATTCGTGATCGAAGGCTGATGACGGAGTTGAAATGGAGATACCATTATCTGTTAGATTGGTTTGAGTAAAAAGGAAAATTTGGACAGATGCAAGAATATTTAGAAGAAGTCCAAGGAAAATAACTAAACGAATCTTGACAACAGATGCTCTTGCCGGATTATGTTTGCTGGCTTCTTTAAAGGATTCCTTATTACAGTACCGCACAAAATATAGAAGTAGTCGGATTAACATGGCAAGTAGAACCACAGATGCTTTGCTCAGCTGGAATATGCTGACAGGATCTTCACGACAAGCAGCGATTATCAAGCTGAGGATCAGTTGTGGTAAATCAGCGAACCAGACAGTAGCGAGAGAGACACAGTCGGTACACACCCATGCCTGTCCACTACAAATCCCATGACATGAATTAGCCATTTCAAAAATCAAGAAAATAGATCCGATCACAGCCATTGCTAACAGCGCCCATATTACGGCTTGTTTTGGGGGGCCGTAAACTAATCCTGGTTCCAGATAATATATATGTACAAAAAATAGCCAATCGCAAATAATATCTGCAACATCAACCACTAGAGTAACGATCAACAGACCGAGCTGAAATTGTTGACTGTTTACTCCCATATTTTATTTTGGTTTTCTTCAAACGTACAGGTACTTTTACTTAATTCTTTTCACCTGAAATACAAAAAAGGGATTTTTGATTAAATAAAATATTAATTTGTTCTGCCGAGTTGTTAAAAAAATTTCAATTTATACTTGGTACTTAAGAATACAATTTGAATCACTTGACATGAAGTAAATATTTTGAAAATCAACAAAATGGTGCTGATGACAGCCATTACTAACATCGCCCATATTAGGGTCTGTTCTGGAGGTCGGTAAACTAATCCTGGTTTCAAATAATATATAAAAAATATGCACAAAAAAAGCCTATCTCAAATGATATTGGTAACATCAATCATTAGTTTGGCAATCAAGCTATCTAATGCGACTTTGTACAAACATCAACTTGTTAAATTGCGTATGTGTTTGTTTCACAAATGAAGGATAAACACCATTTTTTCCCCTAAAACTAGACCATACTAATTCTTTGGTGGTACAGATCCTATCCTCACAAACTCTTAAAACTTGACTTCATCGTTTGTTTGTAGTTTGGTGGGGAAATCAAGTTCATGCTACTATTAGGGTCTGTTAGAATGTCATCTTTTGTAAGTAGAAATAGTCACTGTTTTTTTTTTCAGCTGGCAAATTTTACAACAAATTTTTGCAATAATAATTCTCCATCCCTATAATAAAAGTAATTAAATGATTGAAATGTAATTTAACGTCCTACTGAAAGGGTTATTAAAATGTAGCCATAAGTCATTTTATTTTCTTATTTTAAATAGGTTACTGGTAATACAAAATGTTTTTACTTGAAATGTTTACAGGCAGCTTTATTATGATATCCAATCTGATCTATATTTCGTTTTTTTTTTATACTTTCGATGGCCTCTACTACATGAAGATCTGACCAGTTGTAGTAGGAGGTCGTGTCAGACGTCATACAAGCGACTTTTGACCCTATGACATCAGACATTTGAGTGGGTTAGCCACAGTTCCATGCACCTCATGCCAAAAACTCGTCAATCATCCAGAACACAAAATTTTCAAGATCTGACCAGTTGTAGTGGGAGGTCGTGTAGGAGGTCATACAAGCGACTTTTGACCCTATGACATCAGACATTTGAGTGGGTTAGCCACAGTTCCATGCAACTCACGCCAAAAACTTGTCATGTCATCCAGAACATAAAATTTTGAAATATAAAAAACGAAACGAAATAGGATCTGTGTTTTAATCAGATTGTAAGATATCCTTTGTTGAGTCGCTAAATTATTACTTTATAATGGAAAATCAAAGATTCTGTCAATAGCGATTAACATATTGAGCAAAAAATTGATATTGAATACAAAAACCTACCTTTTCTTTCAAAGCATACATGAATTGGATAAACCGTAATATCCTTGAAATTATAGATAGCCTATAGTACCATAAGGTAGATGTCGGAAACTAATGTTGTATCATACGAGTTATAAAGATTGTTGGTTTTTGTCACATGTTAGTTTAATATGTACCATATGTATGATACAATATGTTACAGTAGGTAAATGTATACCATATATTACTATATGCTAACAATACTTATTAAAGGAATTCTTTACTTCATATTAAAGGGGCCTTATTCACAAAAACCTTCATCAAAATATTTCAATGGTGCAGTACTTTAATTGGCTGGATGTTGAAACCCTGATGCTATTTCTGCTCTAGGTTAATAAAAAAAGGCTTAATTCTTGAACTATTTTAGTTTATTTTTTTGAGTAGGATGTTGACTTGCTAACCCTGTTGTTTGATCCCTGCGTTGACCAAGAAAGTTCATCGGAATTTTAAGGCGTGGTTCCCCCTTGTCAGCAGTGTAGGACGAATGGCCTGGCAAGGGACAATCTATAGTTGTTTGAATGGGACAAAAAATAATGAGGTCCTATGTACACATTGGTGTGCACATAAAAGAACCCATGACAGTTGGAATTCAAAATAAGAATAGGCTGTAGCGCCACTGACAGGTAAAAAAAATTTTCCTCATAGCACACCACTGCATGGCGTATGCCTGTCTTTATTTGCCCAGTAGGAGAAGGACATCATTACGTTAAACACAATTTCATTTCATTTCCTTACACGTTTAAAGGTAGTCTGTCTTATTCTGTCTTAGAGTGTCAATCAGATATTGAAGAAAATAACTTGTTTTTAATTACTTTATGTAAGCTACTTAAATTGACAAAATTTTAATCTTGTACATTTAATACTTCTATGGATAAAATGTAATCATTTGATAAAATTTATTAAAACTAATCAGCTAATGAAAGCTGCTTTGATTAAGATAAAGTATTGGCTTTAGTTTGTTTTTTTTCTAACATAAAACATATTCTGCTTTAGATAAATTACTATTTGACTATTTTTTCTAACATAATACAAAATCTATATTTTCCTTTAAATTTACTCACTATTTAATTGAAGTTTCTTCCCCAAGCAATTTGGTTATTTTTTTTTTATTAACTTTCACAATTACATCTCACATTTATTTAGATTGTGTCAGATATGACTTGTCAAATATCTATATTTGTTGACGTTAATAATATAGATTTATAAAATGGCTTGCTAAATAAAATTCTATAAAAATATATTACTTACACCCACGATACTCTTCATATTTATATAAATTGTGATCTGTACAAAATTCTAAATATGCTTCGTACAAACTTGTCATAGGTTGTATGTCATTTAAACCTTACTCGTTGTTATAGTGTGTAGTATTGCCACTTTAACTGCGGAATTAGTCATGCATAGACAATCGTTATAGGTCAGCAGATGTTTTCTTAACATGTGTTGTTATAATTAACTAGGCCATCATCAAAATAAACAACCTTGTTTATAAACATACACGTGTATGAAATTAATTGTCATAGGTTAAATGGCATGGGTTACATGTCAATCTATACTTTATTCTTTATTAGAATTGCCTGTGAGTACTGTCACCTTAAACCAATGGATTAGTCTTGCACTTGCACATAAAATCGTCAAGTCAACGAAAGTTATATCATTACATATTGTTATAATTCACTAGGCCTGGACGAAAGAGTCACTCTTCCAAAAAACAAAGTACACCAGCCCAATATATTGAAGCTTGTAGAACAAAGACTGCCTACCAATTAATTATTTAAAGTGCAAATATAACATTATGGTTTCTTGCATGCCCCTACTATCGTCATATTGTTGATGAATTGATCCTATTGTTAAGAGCGTGTATATGAAATAATCTATTAAAACACAACTTTAGCAGCAACTATATACTGAAACAGCATAATGTGGTTTTTCAGATAGGGGTCCCTGCATATGTTTTGTAGGATACACCATAATCGCTCCGAGCCTTAAACTTCACATGTTACCCTACTGTTGATTGATAAGAAACCCAAGAGAATACTTGGGAAATATGTACATATGTTACTCTATTAGTTATCTTCTTATATTTAGTAATTATTGTCTTATTCAAAAGATTTTACTGTTCATTTCCGTTATTTTGTTAATTACCTTCAAAATAAATCTAATATGCCTTATTATGTGCACTTCACAACATATAACATCAACGCATTGTTTTAAAATTGACCAACTTTATTGTATTTCTCCATCTAAAATTTCGTGCTACTTAATATCTGTTGTCACATTTAACATTGCTTCTTCTTCGCCCATTTGTTTAAAACAAAGCATCATTTCAAAACAATCGCTAATGAAATAGCCTTATTGAAGAAATGGGCAGAAGAAGTATTACATGCCTTTCATACTACAGTTATATTTGCTCATGAAAATGTCAGATGTATTATACCTACTTCCGTCGGTATTGAAAATACGATTATTTTGTCATTAATAATTTATACCTTACTTTTACTTAGTGGCAACATACAGCCCAATCCGGGACCAGATAAACATCTGAGTCTCTTATACTTAAATGTACGTAGTATCTCACAGAAACTTGATCTTATACAAGCAGAATTTTCCGATAATGATATCTTGGCATTTTCCGAAACATGGTTAGGTAAAGACTCAAAAGTAGAAAACTTAAACATAGATGGTTTTCATTTACCTGTACTACGTAACCGTGATGATGGATTTGGCGGGGTGGGGATTTATGTTAAAAGCTCTCTATTTTACAAACCTAGACCTGATCTTCATATACCAAATCTTGAAGCGGTATGGGTTGAGATCAAAACTAAGATTAAAACCGTTCTCGTTGGCTGTTTTTACAGGAAACCTAGCTCCACCATTGATTACTGGGACCGAATAGCAAATAGTGTCTCACTAGCTAAAGCTGAAAACAAACCTTGTCTTATTGTAGGCGATTTTAACGTTAACCTTAGGTTAAATACACCATCCAGATTATTTGATATTATAAAACGCTTTAACTTAGCCCAACTCGTTAGAGACCCAACACGAATCACACCCCACTCTTCCACTTTACTGGATCTCGTTTTAGTTAGCTGTCCCGATTTCGTTTACTCAACAAATGTTCTTGAAGCAAGCCTGAGCGACCACTGCCCGGTTAAAGTGTTTCTTACTTTTGATAACCCCCAACCGAAAAACTACACTAGAACTATATGGTCATATTCTAAAATTGATTTTGAAGAATTGAATAGGCACCTTGAAGCATTAAATTGGCAAAGTATTTTTGAGATAGACGAATCCTCTAATAATTTGACCGATGCCTTTTCTGGTGTGTTGATTAAAGCCATTGAAGATTACACCCCACACAAAACCGTGATAATACGCCCTCGTGATGCGCCGTGGATGAATGGTCATTTGAGGAAAATCATACGCAAAAGAAACCGTATACATCGTCACTCGAAACGTCATAACACGTATGAATCTTGGGAAAATTTCAGATCGTATCGCAACTTTGTTATTTCTGAAATTCGCAAATCGAAACAATTATACTATGATAAACTTGACCAAAACATTTCAGAGAATAATTTCAGTGAGAATAATTGGTGGCGACTTGTCAAATCAATTTCCATTAAACAAGGTAACTCGATCAAAGAAATACCTCCTCTCCATTTTAATAACACGATATTTTACGATACGAACGATAAGGCAAATATTTTAAATAATGTCTTTGTTAGTAACAACCAACTAAGCGACATAGACGATGAGCCGCCGACATTACCATTTAATGATTTCTCCATCGAATACATATTGATGACTTCTTCCGAAGTGCATGATATATTAACTTCAGTCTGCCTTAAAAAGGCCCCCGGGCCTGACAATATAAATAATTTGATATTAAAATCGTGTGCTAAAAGCTTATGCAGACCCTTAACCAAACTTTTCAATTTCCTAATTGATAACGTCACTTTTCCCAACTGTTGGAAAGAAGCCAGCGTAGTACCGATCCACAAGCATGGTGACAGACATGACCCTCAAAATTATAGACCAATATCTCTATTATCAACCTTAGGTAAAATCTTTGAGAAATGTATTTTTAAATATATTAACAATTTTCTTATTAGTCATGATATCTTGACTCCGCTCCAATCTGGTTTCAGAAGTAATGACTCTACAATTTTCCAATTGGTTGACTTATATGACCAAATTTGTCGTTCGCTTGATAACGGTAAAGAAGTAAAGTCCATATTCTGTGATGTTAGTAAGGCATTCGACCGTGTTTGGCACAAGGGTCTCATCTATAAATTAAACTCTATTGGTATTCGGGGAAAATTACTTAAATTAATTGAAAATTACCTACAAAACCGTCAACAGTCAGTTGTAATCCGCAATCAAAGCTCTGATGTCCTCATGATAAGGTCTGGAGTACCACAAGGCTCGGTACTCGGGCCTCTTCTATTTTTGATTTATGTAAACGATATTACGCGTGGAATAAATGCAAATATCCGTCTTTTTGCGGACGACACGTCCCTATACATGGTAATCGATGATCCAATAGGATGTCAATCCCTTCTAAATGAAGACTTAAAGAAACTAAGTAACTGGTCGAAAAGTTGGAAAATTAACTTTAATCCGCAGAAAACAAAAACTATTACATTCTCGAGAAAACAAAACCCTACCCGTATTGATCTTTACTTTGATGGAACAGCACTAACTGATATCAAAGACCACAAGCATCTGGGAGTTTATTTAAGTAGTAATTGTAATTGGACTGCTCATATTAATTATATTGTGACTAAAGTGAGTAAATTTATAGATTGTTTCAGAAGTTTAAAATATCGTTTAAACAGAAGGTCTCTTGAGACAATATATAAAGCATTTATACTACCGTTATTCGATTACGGTGACGTAATCTGGAATAACTGTACTAAACACGAAAGTACTGTACTTGAAAACTTAAACCTTGATGCACTTAGAACAATTACTGGATTAGTGAGAGGTACATCTCATTATCTATTGTATAAAGAATCCGGATTCACTTCGCTTGAAACTAGACGATATCGTCATAAACTAATTTTATTTTACAAAATGGTGAATAAAATAACTCCAGGTTACTTGTCTATTCTAGTTCCTCACAAATCTTCGGACGTAAACCCTTACGAAACGCGGAATTCACAACTATATAGAAATATTCTTGCTAATACTACATTTTATAAAAACTCCTTTTTACCGTCCGTAATAAAAGACTGGAATAATTTACCCGAGCATATGAAAGCATGCCCTAGTATAAAACTTTTTAAAGCACAGTTAACCAATGATGATAAATTAGTACCTAAATATTTTTACACCGGAAAGCGTTCTTCTCAAATAATCCATACAAAACTGCGTCACAATAAAAGTAACTTAAACTACCATAAATTCGTCATGCACTTAACGGACAACCCAGCATGTTCATGTGGCCACTACATAGAGGATACGGAACATTATTTATTATATTGTCCAAAATTTACCAATGTTAGATTCCAAACTATAAATACATTACCAAATATTTTTATTAACTTACAAACGTTAACCAATGGTGATAGCAATAATACCTTACAAATAAATACGCACATTTTCAATACAGTCCACACATTTATACATTTATCTAAAAGACTACAATAACCATCGTAAAATACCATCTAAATTAATTACTTTTCGGTTAATATACATCTGACGTCCACAAAACATGATGCAAGGCAAGCGTATTATGAAATAGTAAGGCAATGTAAGTGACACTAACTGTTAAATTACTTGCATGCACGATTAGTGTGAATATTAAATATTGTACCGTTAAATGTATTTGTATGAGAAGTGTATATATCACAGTTGTATTTGTAGTATACTTAATATATAAGGAGACGAATTAATATAAGCCTTGGCTTGTTTTTGAATCCTTACCTTCAGAATTGTATATGTATACAACACTTATCTTATTTGAATAAAATATTGTTTAAATCATATTTATTTAAGTAGGCCTAAAACCAATTTAGCTAAAATTAATTGCATACTACTAGTAAAGCTAATTTTGTAAATTTGATTATTACCCTAATCTGCCCCAGGCATAAAACACAGTATTTTAAAAAGTATTATTCATTCAGTGCATATATCAAGAAATGCGCATATACTCACTAATGTGGCTTATTGAATATTATAAGTAAAACTAATATACATAAACTCTCTCATATACTTCACACTTCCAGGCCTTCACGTGAATAAATTCCTGGGGAGTCAAAAAAAAGCTCTCCTGAAATTGGAAAAAGAGGAAATCGCTCTTCTGAATCTCTTGAGGAGAGCTTTGTTAGCATTTGTGATAAAAGTCCAGAGATTTTAATCCATTTCGAAACCAACCGGCCAGAATTGGGTCAAATGAGGTCCCGGTAAGAAACAGGGAAATTCGAAGCTCCCGTTAACTTTAATATCTGACTTCATCAAGTTCAAGTCAGTAATGTTCCTGAATAGACTAGTGTCTTCGTTTATCATCAGTCGATCGAAATTAGGATTTATCTACTACGACGAAAATAAGCTGATGCGACAGCATGACATTTCTTCATATTTAAAACACAAATATATAATGTTTTTGTCTATCACGTAACTTACAATATTTTTTTCATTCGTGGATGAAAGACAAGCCACACAATGATCACGTGACTCCCATGATTGAAATTGCTTTATATAAAATAAAATTCCGTACGACTATGCCATGGCCTTAAATAAAAAGGGCAATATTTTTAAGGATAAATCCCTGTCAGCATGTGTAAGAAATAAAATTGAATAAAACTAAAACACTATTGCAATGCTGGTTTATTGACCTAATTCCAACCAATGCATGTCACGTGTTATCGGGAATCTGAAAGCATCGAAGATCTTGACGGAAAAATATATTAGTTATTAATATTTGTTTCTCGGGATATCCGGTGTTCTATCAGGGATTATTCAATGAATATTTAAATTTAACTAACAACGGGTCAGTGAAACCATAATTAAAATGCATTATCCAATTATTATTTTCATATCTACCTAGAATTCGTACGGATCGAGAGTCGAAGACGGGGCGCGAAGCACGAGATTCACAATCCATGCGGAGCGAGATGTCTTAGTGGACCTGTTATGAATAACCAGCAGACTTGTTGGATTTTTTTTTGCCGAATTATCAAAATTACTTGGATTATGAAACGGATGGCGGATTCTCACTAAGGTATGCTGTTAATGGTTATTGTAGCCGACAAGCAAGTTGATTGTCGATATGATATTGACAGTATTTTTCGTTACCAGTATATTTTTCCTGATTATTTTCTTTGAGGGGAGTCAAATTAGACATTGAGGAGAGCTATAAAAAGCGCACCTCGACTGACATCCAGGCACGTCCAGGAGAGCGAGAGCGAAATCGCTCCTTTTACGTGAAGGCCTGCACTTTAATAGTATTATTATTAACATTTATAGAGCGCTATTTTCCAAAAACATGTTCTGATGCGCTGTACAATACAATTCAATAAAATTTGTAATAAAAATAAATATACATGTAGGAAAACTAAATAAAACTATAGAAGTAAAACACAATATACTTTACACCTCTAATACATACAGACTCTCTGATATATTCGTGATGCTATATCATGGATTTCCCATCAAAAGACTAGTAAGTTCGTCATTCCAAGCGACTCTCTGAGCAGTCTGATTTCAATCCAAAATGACAACTCGGACTCAAGACCAGAAGTCATTTTGGAAATCAGGCAGCTGTACCAGAGGGTTATAGAGAAGGGAAGCAAAGTAGAACTCGTGTGGATTCCATCACATGTCAACATAAGAGGAAACGAGGAGGCAAATCGACTCGCCAATGAAGGTCTCAAGGACACAGCACCACTCCGCACCATTGACTACAGCACCACGGAAATCTACAGTATGGTCAAAAGACAGGTCAATTCAATCTGGGAATTAAATCTCGTTAACTTGACACATACAGATTCCGGCTGGATGACAAGATCTACACAAAGACAACACTCAATCACCCTAAAAGAGATACTTGTAGACTTATATCGAAGCTAAGGGTGAAAGAGCGGCTGCGAGACTACAAACACCAAGTCATCATCTGCGAGTGCGGAGAAGAATGTACCACCAACCATGTCCTGGTAGACTGCGAGGTATACGAGGAGGAGAGAAGGGAACTAGTGAGAACAATGGAGACCAACAACATACCATTCAACACTAAGAACCTACTCTTCCCGAGACCAGATCTGAAACTGCAAATCTTGGAACAAATCCACGCCCTAATGGACACAGTTGGACTAAGTAGAATAGTGAAGTAAGAGGGGGTCACGGTTAGGCGGGCCCGGCATCTAAACACTAAACTACATAGGGGATTTATACCAAACTGGCAGGATAGTGGAGTAAGGGGGAGTCACGATCAGACGGACTCGGCATCTAAACACTATTCCACCAAAAACAGACACCAAACCTACAGAATGGGATAGTGGAGTAAGGGGAGGTCATGATGAGACGGGCCTGGCACCTAAACACAAACCCCACAAAGATGACATCTACCAAACTAGCAGGATAGTGGAGTAAGGGGGAGTTACGGTCAGACGAACTCGGCACCTAAACACTATTCCGCAAATAAAACTGATACCAAACCCAGAGAGTGGGATAGTGGAGTAAGGGGAGGCCACGATAAGACAGGCCTCCACCTAAACACTAAAACGATGACATCTACCAATCCAGAAGCAGACGTAATCATCTACCAAACGATATGTTTTATATTAGATAAAGGGAAGAACTTCCCACTAAACCAAATCCATGGCCTAAGGCCAAATGGAAAGATTGCAAAATCATATTCTAAAAAACAGGAATCAGCTTCGGCTCTCCTATGTCTTGTCTGCGATATCACTTATGTGGAAGCAGACGTTAAACACCAAGAACGAACGAACGAACGATTTCAATAATTCTCTAGTGGATAGGAGTCTTAGCAGTGGGAGGAAACCAGAGTACCCAGAGAAAACCCATGCGGTTGGACAGGCAACCCTACTCCTTGTCACATACCAGCAGGGAATCAAAACAAAGCCACTTGACTCAATGACAGACTTTATGATCAAACTATTTGCCCCCGACCCCCCCCCCCCCCAGGAAAACACAGAAGTCACTTATTTTATGTACAGTATATGTATTTGTACTGGGTATTTAAATTATTGAATGATTAGATGATTAACTGGATGTATCTAATTGAGTGGTGTAAGAAAGTCTGGTCTACTGTAGATATTATAAAATATACTTTATATATACACCAAATATCATGTAATAATGAAATCAGCTATATATATTCAGCTTACACATATATGTTGTCTTTACCATACTCGGGTATAGACCATGTACAATGTAGTTGTGTAATAGAGCATGGCATTATTGTTGCTATAGCTCCAGGGTAAAAGGAGTGTATGATGTCACGCTATATTTCTAGTAGGTTCCAATGAAAAAAACTCTAATAACACTTTCAGTTTCTTTTCAGCAACTTGATTACATTATGACTAATAATAGACACTAAAAAATTACTGAATTTGTAGTGAGTCAATGAAAGGAAATAAAATGGGGTTTAAATGTTAATATCATACGTCTTAATCATTGAGCCACCACAGCTCCTGTAATGAGTTGATGTTGTTGTTGTTCTTAGCGTTTAACGTCCTCTTCCACCGAAGGTGATATCGCAGACAAGTTCATTTTAATGATCTTAGCGCACGCGCAGGGGTCTTTGCTGTGGGAGGAAACCGGAGTACCCGGAGTAAACCCACGAGGTTGAGAAGGCGCCCCTATCTCCAAGCCACATACGCTCACACCTGGGATCGAAACCACAGCCGCAAGCCAGAGGTGACCGGCCAACTAGAGGTCGAAGCGTGACACTCTAGACCACTAGGCCATCCCAACCCCCCTAATGAGTTGATGAATTATTGTTTAATTTATATAAGATCAAATCCAAGTAGAAATGATTAGATTTGAAGCCATTATTGAAGTCAGATATTATTTTACAATATAGAACAGAAAATTACAGCAAAACACTGAACAATGTCAGCAGCTTTTTTTTTTTTTTTTTACCTCAATGCTAGTATACGGCAATAAACATATCAGCTTAAGAGTTTATGTGAAAATCATTTTATTTGTGTATTCTAAATTATCTGAAAAAACAGTAGCCTACAATCCATTCTTTGATATCAACACCAGAAAAATAGGCAATCATGTTTGATCTGACTCCCTTTTCTGTTTCCATCACTTTTCCACCGAAAAACTAGCAGTTAGCCGTCCCTACCGTGTCCACATGGAACTTCCTACTTTCTATTAGGGTTGGGTTAGGGTTAGGGTCAGGGTCAGGTATTTAAGATTAAAACCTATAACACAAAAATGGGAGTCACATCAAACATGAATGCTGAAAAATAAATCTGATCATTAGTGTTTAGTTTAATAGGACTTAGCCTGTATGTTAAAATATAAAATAAATAGTAAACAGTAAATCCCTTCTTTAATATCAAATCTAGGTAGTCTAAATATATGTTAAAATGTGAAATTAATTACCTTTATATTATTAATTATCCGTTAGTCTATATGTTAAAATATAAAATGAATAGTAAACAATAAATCCCTTCTTTAATATCAAATCTATAGAGAATAGTTTAATATAAGTAGTCTAAATATATGTTAAAATATGAAATTAATTACCTTTATATTATTAATTATCCGTTAGTCCATATGTTAAAATAGAAAATGAATAGTAAACAATAAATCCCTTATTTAATATCAAATCTATAGAGAATAGTTTAATATAAGTAGTCTAAATATATGTTAAAATGTGAAATTAATTACCTTTATATTATTAATTATCCGTTAGTCTATATGTTAAAATAGAAAATGAATAGTAAACAATAAATCCCTTCTTTAATATCAAATCTATAGAGAATAGTTTAATATAAGTAGTCTAAATATATGTTAAAATATGAAATTAATTACCTTTATATGATTAATTATCCGTAAACCTGCTTTAATACATGCCCAACTGTCGTCTAGCAGACGACTAAACCAAATGCTCGTAGGATATTAATAGAAATATTTAACTCAATATTGTCTACCTCAGTCATTGGCTTACTGCTGAAAAAATCTGATTGACTTTCACTTTCTTTCCTTCTCATGAGATTAACTAAGTCAATAGTTCAATGGTTAATTGGCTGTGTAGGTCTAAGCTATAACTAAATAAATCTATACCTTGTCAAATATATAAATAACTTGTCACAAAGTAGAATTAATAACTTTTGGTTTATGATCGTTTGTATTACAAGTAATTTGATCCCTTATTGATTTAAACTGTTTATAGGACCATTACTGAGAATAAGTTTCCAATGATGTCATAATTCTTAGAAATTGTCAGTGTCAGTATTTAACCTGAAAAACACTCAAACTAGAACTAAGTTCTGAAAAGTTCTGAAGTTGGGAAAACCATATGTGAAATTGTCTTTGTTGATTTTCTAGTTAAAGCTGTGGTGGCTCAGTGAGTAAATACACTGGTTCACTAACTAGGAGGCCCAAGTAGGTTTGATCCCGATGTTGGTGAGAAAGTTCCTTGTGATGTTCCAGCCTACTTTTCTCTTATCAGTAGGGTAGGACAGAAGGCATAGCAAACAAATTAAATGTCTAGTCGTTCAGATGGAACAAAAAAGTGAGGTCTAGTCATTTAATCACTGACATGCACATAAAGAGATACCTTGACAGTTGGAATTCAGTGAATTTTTTTTTTTGTAAATAATATTTTATTCACGGGATACTGAAACAAGCCAAAGGCTTATAAAAATTGACTTCGCAAAAGCAAGATACATACACTACGGCATGTGCCCAGTTGATGGAGATAAGTAGGATATGAAACCCACTCCACTCCACCCTACAATGGAGCACATAATCAGTTATATCTTAATACTGGCTTGATCTACAGACATGAAATCCTCTAGGTAGACAGATTGTTACCCTTCATATAAATCAACAGGTAAAAGTTAATGAAACAGACAATTTTATATTTGACCCAAATCAAAGATATCTAGTAAGGTAACACAGTCTTACAATTCATTTCCAGAGATTATATAGTCTTTGTCTATTAAGGACAACTATAGGATAGACACATCCTACTGATGTTCTCTGTGCTATGTACAAGACTTATATGATGTTATAATCCTTGACAGGCATTTAGAAATTGACTTATAATATATTACTAGGACACTTAGTATGGTAATGAAATAAAATGAAATGGGGTTTAACGTCCTACTGTTCTGCTCCTAAACTGGGCTAATGAAGATGGGCATAGGCCATACAGTGTGATATGAGGGAAATTTTGCCCGGGCAGCGGCGCTACGGTCTACTCTTATATCGAATTCCAACTGCCATGGGTTCTTTTATGTGCACGCCAATGTGTACACGGGACCTCGGTTTTTCGTCCCATCCGAACGACTAGACAGCTGTCCTTGTCAGGCCCTCCGTCCTGCATCACTGACAAGGGGAAACCACGCCGGAAAATCTGGATGAACTTTCTCTGCCAATGCAGGGAATTGAACACCTGACCTCTAGGCTAGCGAGCCAGCGCCTTACCCACTTAGCCACCATGATCCCCCACTTAGTATGGATACAATACCTCTGTTTATTATACTGCAACGTTTCAACAAGATTTCTCAAGTTGTTTTCAAACACTGCTTGAAAATGACTTGTGAAATCTTGTTGAAAATTGCAGGGTAATAAAAAAAGTGTTTACTTTACTAAGTCTCGTAGTATTATATGATTTTGTAAATAGATCATGTCTTTCATAATTCCAAAATCAGCATTTTTATTGAAAACCATCTGATTTGATTGAATCAGTTTGCACTAAGAGTGGACAATGGAGAAGACAAAGATGGTGTGATATCCGACATCAACACATCATGATTGATAAATCTGTTTAGTCTTGTGAGAAAGCCAGAAAAATGCCTGAGTTATTAAATAAAATAAATTATTTTCTTGGAATAAGATTGCCAATAAATGAAACGGCAAAGACTATGAATGGGAAAAGCAAAAAAAAGTCTAGTTAAAATGTTTAGTCTCACAGAAAAGCCAAGGATATGCTGAGGGTCTTAAACAATCTGGATAGAAGACAATGATGTAAAAATCAAAAGAAACAGCCAAAATAAAGTTGATGAAATGATATAAGATATAGTCATATGGCAACTACCTACATCTATTGACAGTTCTTTAGATTTTGTCACATGAGATAATTGTTTGAATTACTATTTTTTTGTAATTTCAGATAGAAGTTGTGATTTTTTGGTGAATTCTGGTGTGATGAATAGTAAAGCTACAACAACTTATGGTGCACCTAGAGATATCTGGGTCCAGTATTCGGTTGATGATGTAAAATCAGGTAGGTCTTCGCTTGACTGTCAGACATAATTGCTTTTCTTCATTAGCCCAGTGGGTGCAGAAAAGTAAGATGTTAAACCCCTTTTCATTTAATTCTGATATATTATTTACAAGACTGACTACTATCTTAATCTATTATCTATATTTGTGAGCCAAGGTGACAGTTACGGATTAACCTTGTGGGGGGCCCGGGACATACCAACTGTGCGGGGGCCCCATTGTTGTTTGTTCAAATTGTTCGTACTGACAGCGGATCGTACTAGTATGTACTCCGCCCCCTTGAGTGCCTAGGGTGTTTTCCTCCAGGAATTTTTTTTTAAAATTAGGATTAATTTCAGTGCATCTGTTGGTACCTACCAGTCCCGGGACCCCTGATATCCCTTACTGGCCAGGCCTCTATCCTTGCCCCCTCAGCCCAGGTACTGGTTGGTTCTGTCCAGGATAAAATATTAGTATGACCCAGAATTGTGGGGGGCCCCAATCCCCCCCCCCCCCGATCCGGTACTGCAAGGTGACTCAGTAAGGTGTTGGCACACTAACTAGGAGATCAAACCGGGTGTTGGCAGAGACAGTTCCCTGTGATTTTCCAACTTGATTTCCTTTTGTCAATGGTGCAGGACAGAGTGCCTGGCAAGGAACAGTGTCTAGTTGTTCAGATGGGAAAAATAACCGATTAATTCAATTTCATTTCAGGTCATTTCATATTGGTCCTTTCTTTATTAATGGAGTTATTTAGGATGATTTATTTGTGTTTATTTTTAGGTGTTTCTGTTGTTGTTCAGTGGTTCGATAAACCTCCAACTCGTCTACCAGAAGCCATTTTCTTCTCATTTCAACCTGTACCTCAATCTAATGATCATCATTGGTTCTTGCATAAACTAGACCAATTAATAGATCCATTGGATGTTGTTATTAATGGCAGTCAAAGACATCATGGTAATTAAGTTATACATTTTATTAGTGATGGGTACAACTTTTCACTTAATTTTGCTAAGAAATTTTGTTGTAATGTTTTGAAGGGAGACATGAGTGAGCACTGACAAGGAAAAGTGTCTAGTCCTTCAGATCGTATGAGGTCCTGTGTTTACCCTGACAGTTGAAAGTTGAAATAAGAGTAGACAGTAGTTCTGCTGTCTGATAAAGATTTCCCTCAAAGATTCATTAGCTTGGTTGGTTCAGAAAAGTATGGCAATAGCAAAATTTTGATACATTTGCACTCAATTCTTTATAGTAAAATTCTGTGAATAAGAATGGTAAAAACCCTCAGAAATTGTTAGCTATGTGAATGCATCAGGATGTCTATGCTGAGACAAAAAAGTGATCATGCAGTCTATATACCTGTACACGATAATCAATACTATCCTTTTTTCACTCCGGTTGTACGTGGCAAGGAGTAGGGTCGCCTGTCCAACCTCTTGGGTTTTCTCCGGGTCCTCCGGTTTTCTCCCACTGCTAAAGACCCCTACGCGCATGCGAATTCTTGAAATAAAATTAAACCATATGTTAGTCCCGAAATGACCTAGTTTGTGTCGAGTGGATGTTAAACCCCATTTCTCTCTCTCTCTCTTTCTCCCCTTTTTTCACTGGGAGCCACGGTGGCTCAGTGAGTAGGGCATTGGCTCGCTAACCTGGAGGTCCTGTGTTCGATCCCTACGTTGGCCAAGAAAGTTCATCAGGATTTTCCGACGTGGTTTCCTTTTATCAGTGGTTCAGGATGGGACGGTTGTCTAGTCATTTAGATGGGACGAATAACCTATGTCCCGTGTACACATTGGCATGCAAGTAATATAGAGCATTTGACAGTTGGTATTCGAAATAAGAGTGCCGCTGTTCGGGCAAAATTTCCATCATAGCACAGTAAGCACACTACGGTACATGGCGTTTGCCCATATTCATTAGCTTAGTAGGAGCAGAACAGTAGGACGTTAAACCCCATTTCATTTCATTTCCTTTTTTCACTGTTCAAATACCACTAATGTTTTCTGGGGTTTTTTTTAGCAATTGACAAAGGTGTTGTTTATGTTAACAAGGAGATGAAAGGCATGGAGATAAACTCTGTAGATGCTGCCATAGCAACAGTATTAACATCATCAGGTTCCTTGTCAACACTCCCTTTACCATTGACCCCTCTTAAAGATGTGACTGGGATGAGTTTTAATCTATTTAACAATGTCTGGGATGTCAACTGGATATTTTGGTATCCATATTTAACAGAAGATAAAGACCAAAAGTTTAGATTTAATATTCAATTTGCGTAATATTTTCACAACTACGGGTAAATATGTCCTTTACTGTGATATTCATGTAGCCCATCAGAAGGTACTAGCTGTTCGAGAACCTAGCCGGTTGGTAAAAAAGAAAATTTTATTTATTTTATTCATTGTGGTTATGCAATTAAATTGGGGATGTACAAATAAATTTGTATCTGAATTTGAGATTATAAATGTTATAGAAAGTAAATTTATTTTAAAGGTGGTTAATGTATTGGTAGGCTTGAGTAAAATATGATCTTAGAGTTCTGATCATTAATTTAATCAAAGTATGTTAATTTTGAATATGATATTTTTTAAAATTAAATACAGTTATTTTTTTGGTGAAATTAATCTTGCATTCAAAATTTCAGTGTTATAAAGTTTATGTAGAAATGTCTTTATTTATTACATATAAAATATAAAGGGCATCAACATGTCAGTGTTTTACAGTTTATTTAGAAGCCTCACTTTATAATGAAACCCTAGTTTATGTAGAGAAGTCTTTAAGTATTACATATCATAATAAAGGCCTCTCTATAATAAAACCCAAGCTTATATAGAGAAGTCTTTAAGTATTACATAAAGGTCTCACTATAATGAAGCCCAAGTTTATATAGAGAAGCATTTAATATAAAGAAGCCCAAGTTTATATTGTATTGTTATATAAACAGTTTATGTTTGTTAATGTGTAATTTATTATTTTCTTCATACATTCCCATATATTTTGAATTTGTAATTGTTATTTGTACATTTGTTTTAATTGATTGTATATAATTTTATGCTTCGGTCGTAAAGATATATGCCTGAGAGAGTCAGGACCGTAATTATTATACGACCTAATATATTAAGTAGATATTTTTTAATGCTTTAAATTAGTTGGCACTATCACATCAGTGGAAGCGGACGTTAAATAAAGCTAATTCAAAGCTGGCGAGTAATAGTTTAAAACATCAACTATTTGTCATTACTGGTTGAAATACTATTGTTAACTCATTTATTAAGGCTTTATGAAAATTATCATTTTGTTCCCTTGGTCATTGGAGACATTGTATAAAAATACAAATATTTTTTTGTGTAAGAAAAAGTGACATAATTAACATCATTGATATTTGATAAAATATTTTTTTAAAAAATGAAATAAGTCTGATTAATGTATTGATTTTATATTTGACAAACATGACATTATTTAGTTTTAAGTTATTTTCATACTTTTATAGTGTAATAGTGTTTAGCTTGCAAGGAGTAGTCAATTCAAAAATTAAGCTCTTTTATAATATGCCAAATTACATGTGTATTTAAGCTAGAAATGAATTCTATCCACGATATTCAGCTGTTTTTTGTGTTTACTCAATTTGCCTTAATGTGCCCCAAAAATAAGATTGGGGTTAGATTGCTGAATGGTTTCCGTGCCTGCTGTATCATAAGGTCTGTCATTGAGTCAACTGGCGTGGTTTAGATTCACAAGTTATACGTGACAAGGGGTAGGGTCCAACTTTGTGGGTTTTCTCCAGGTCCTTCGGTTTCCTCCCACTGCTAAAGACCCCTATGCGCAAGCGAATTATTGAAATAAAGTTGAACCATATTAGTCCAGAAATTACCTAGTTTGTGTCAAGTGGACATTAAACCCAATTTTGCTCTCCAAAAATAAGATAACACTTGAGTGCTGTGCTCAAAACAAAACACAGATAGACTAACAACTAAGTTGTTGATCAAGACTTGACAGTTACAATTATTCATTAGTTTAAATATCGTCCCAGGTTTATTTGTGACAGCCACTGGGAAGGGAAGTAACTTGTATATTTTTGTTGGGATCAGACCACAGTTATTCTCAACTGATTAGTGAGTTGTAATCACCGACAAGCGTGTTCTTTTGTTATAAGCACCAAAAGTATTGCAAATGATTTTTTAAAAATTGACAAAATTAGTGAGTGGTTATCTGAAATCACCACCAGTTATTAAGGAGTTTTAAGCTGTGGTCATTATAGTGAGGTGTAATCTATGGTTACCACCAGTGAGTTTACCATTAGTTATTAGTGAGTTGTACGGTTATCAACAGTTAGTTGTAATCTGTGCTCACCACTAGTTATCAGTGAGCTGTAATCTACTGTTACCAGAAGGGTTGGATGACCGAATGGTTAGCACATGTGCGCTGTATCATAAGGTCTGTCATTGAGTCAACTGGCATGGTTTCGATTCCCGGGTTGTACATGACAAGGAGTAGGTTCACCTGTCCACCCTCGTGGGTTTTCTCCAGGTCCTCTGTCTTCATTAGGCCGGTCGGAGCAAAAGAGTAGGACATTAAACTCCATTTCATTCATATATACAGGGGTCTTCATTTGCTACAATCCGGTTTCCTCCCACTGCTAAAGACCCCTACCCGCAAGCGATTTATTAAAATAAAATTGAAGCATGTGTTAGTCCCGAAATGATCTAGTTTGTGTCAAGTGGATGTTAAACCCCATTTTTCTCTCTGGATGTTAAATCCCATTTCTCTCTCT
The DNA here is from genome assembly GCF_932274485.2 of Patella vulgata. Lineage (NCBI taxonomy): Eukaryota > Metazoa > Mollusca > Gastropoda > Patellidae > Patella > Patella vulgata. The sequence goes on along the minus strand of NC_065884.2, from coordinate 58,869,570 downwards.
CTCTCTCTCAAGGACAGTACCACTATGACCTACTCTTATTTCAAATTCCAACTGTCAAAGGATCTTTTATGTGCACGTCAATGTGTCCACCGTTTTTTTTTTTTTGTCCCATTCAAAAGACTAGTCACACTTTCCTTGCCACGTCCTTCCCCCTGCACCACCGACAAGGGGTAACCGTGCTCGAACCGGACTGTAAATAATAGACACATGAATATTAAAAAAGATAAATTTATTTCATAATTATAAATAAAGATAACTGAATCAGGATTTGACATCAATCTGATTAAAACTAAATGTTAGTTTCATTTCATGTATTTGATTGGTGAAACCATTAACATGTTTAGGTCATGACATGACAGCATATAATCAGCCAATTAAATGTCATGATAATCAAACTTTTCTGTATGGATAGATTGATTTTGAACCATAATGTAATAAATTATAACACATGGTCTAGAGTGTCGTGCTTCGACATCTAGCTGGCCGGTCACCTCTGACTTGCGGCTGTGGTTTCGATCCCTGGTGTGAGCATATGTGGCTTGGAGATGGGTTTGTTCTGGGTACTCCGGTTTCCTCTCACAGGAAAGACCCCTGCGCATAATCAAAATGAAAAAATAAAACTTGTCTGCGATATCACCTTTGGTGGAAGCAGATGTTAAACACTAAGAACAACATATGAAAGAACAATTACTGGCTTAATGCTCTGTCCTGTTACTAAATGCCTCTAAAAGATTATAATCACAATGTACACATTGTTGAACACATCCTATAAAAAAAGGTTTTTACAGTAGGTTATAATCATATGGAGAAAACAACTGAAGAATAATCAAATAAAACACTATTTATGGATAACAATTACTATGGTTTATTTCACTGTAATTCTTATCCACAAATAGTTATTTATTTGATTATGTTTTATTTGATTATTTTCCAATTACTAAATGCCATTCAAAGAACTGAAGAATAAAATGGAAACAAAACCTTTTTGAGCATAAAAAACCCTGATTGAGTTGGTAAAAAATTAACAAAATCATTTAACAACATACAAATAATACAATTTTAACACATTGATTATAAAATTTTCAAATTCTTCTTCTTAAGGGAATGCAAGAAAATAGAAATGCCATGGACATTATTATCATAAAATTGCTATAACCATCAAAATTTTCTCAGAATATAGAAATCACATGAAAGAAAACTATGATTCAGGCCTAAAATTTTACTAGAATGTACAAGGAATCTCCTGACAATAAACTTCAAAATCCTCTGAATCAAAAGATACAGAGAACCGAGCTGACAGATTGTTTTTTCATTAAAATAATTGAACTTATGAATATTGGCAAAAATATTCCATACAAATCTTCAAGCAGTGAAATAATCAGGTCAGCAAGGTTCCTTGAAAATCAGATTCTGAGATTTTGCAAATATCACAGTAAAGGTTAAAATTAAATATTTCTATTATTCCCCCTGATATTGATTCCCTTTTACTTTTGAAATTTTATTACTCCAAACAGGCTACATTTACCATATATGCAACTTAAAATACAATTTGTTTTTATTCAATCATGTCTGTTTCGATCGTGTATTCAATTAAATACCTTAAGCTTAACTAACCACCTTAAGGTACAATTTCAGCTCAAACCTTAAAGCGTATTTAGTGTTGTTCAGTGGTTCGAGAAATTAAACTTTATGTGTATATTTTTTGTGAAGTAGTTACAAAAAGATAAACAGACATATTATATTCATTGTTCTCAAATTTAAATTATTATGTCACTACATTCCACCTTACTTTACCAAAAATAAATGGTCAGAAGCAAACCAGGAATTAACTAACTTAGAGACTTGTATCCAGTTGAATTAACTATTTTATGACTACAGGGCCGGCGGAAGCAATTCTTGATTGAGGGGGGGGGGCTTCCATCCTAGGTCCTTATAGGCAATAACCTGGAGAAAAGAGTACTTGCGGCCAATTTATTGGGGGGGCTTTAGCCCCCCCCACTCGACTGGGCCTGGACTAAAAAGCTTACTTTTCCTCAAATGGTCATAAGCAAATTCAGAATTATCTAACTAGAAAGCTTAGCAAGTTGTAAATAACTATTTTATAACTAAACAACTTCCTTTCCCTTATATGGATGGCCATATGCTAAGTCAGAATTATGACTAAAAGATATCCTTGTCTTTCTCACTCCTTGGGAAATTTAACATGAATCGAAATTTCTGATTTTTATCTTGAGCTAAATATGGATACCAGAATATATAATTAACATCCCATAAATTATTATATAAATTAAAGGCCATGCCCTTTACATCTTTAATACATGTTAACGGCAATGGTAGGCTGGATGCTCCATTCTCAGATGTCAATACTGTCACCATAGCAACATCTGGAGATTCGATTAGTAACCCTGACGACAGTTTTGAATACATAACTCCTCGATCAATGACTGAAATATATATTTATCATAAATTCAACAAATTGATGGTATTTGTAGTTTCTTTAGAACTTCAACACAATGATAGAATTTTGCCCATAGCCCCATTTAAATCTCTTCTTTTCCTATTTTCGACTGCCAAGAGACTATTTATGTGTAGTACTCCCATGTTTTTTTGTTTCATTTGAAGGTTCTTCTAGCTGGTACGGCATAGAAAACAGGTGGCAAGAAAGGTGGTGAGTGTTAAATGACATTTTACAGCAGGCCACATTTAATCATTATTATAAACACTTGCCTGTGGCGCTGACAAGTAAAGTCCTGTCTAGTCAGTCAGATGTGACATGTAAGCATGAAAGGACACGTAGAAAAATAGGTTGACAGCCAACGAAACATACGCCCAAAACAGCTAAGTCATCCGGGTAGTCAACAAGGGTGGTCGCATATTTTTTCTTTTGTCGGTAATGAAACAGTGTATTAATTCGAAGTCAATCAGATATCTACTTTAGCCTCAAGAGCATCCACATGTTTACCTACTTTTCCTCAAATGATCACCTGTGCATGTTCTAAAACAACACATGGCTGGTTGATCAGTAACTTGAACACCTGAGTCATAACAAAAGAGTCCAGTGTGTAAAACTTTATCCATTCTTACCGTGTAATCTCTGACTACCATTAGTAACCACATTCAGAGGATCTAGAATTTGATCTAATTTATGTAGTTGCCATTGGTAACCTGGTCGTGTTTTTGATTGAAATGAGAAGAAAATGGATTCTGGTAATCTGGTTGGTTGTTTATTATACCACTGTACCTCTATCGCCATGCCTACAAAATATTAAATAATTACTATCAGTCAAAATATCTTAAAACCAAAAATAGCTAAGAAATCTTTTGAAAAGCTTTAAATTTCCAGATATTTGCTTGACTGTCTAATCAATGCTGATATGTACTTTTCCTAAAGATGTCATTGGTTGTTAATTTAGCACGTTTATTAAAACGCATATTCTATTTTGTTTCATTTTTCACAATTCAAAATTTAGTTTTACTTGTTTTCACTACATAAAGATCTGGAAGTGTTCATCCGCGCACAACTGCGGGTAGACAGTCACCGCAAATGTATTTCCAAATGGCCACTTGAAAAACCGATGCTGATTGGTTAATCGAATGGCTGACGTTATAGGGTCAACAGCCACTCATATGACCTCTGACATAACCTCCCACTACACCCAGTCAGCACTTCATGTAGTGGAGGCCATCGAAAGTATAAAAAAATATATAGATCTATATTTGAAAATTCCCAGGATTATGAATACAGGAATATTACGTGCTGCCAATGGTATACATGGGATTTTCTCTCCCTGTCCCTTTAATACCGGCATCAAGTCTGGGAAGTCTTGGTTAGTGACCTAGCTCCATACTGACCGAGTGGCTCAGGCTGGATTAATTTGGGGGTCTCTATCATTCAACTTGAATTAAGCAAACCCCTTGTATCTCCCAGACCTTGTGCTTATTTGACTGACTAGATGATCTGTTATAAAATCATGTTATAAAAAATATATCACAAAAAGTTTTCTGATCCAGCCATGGTGTCTCGAGTTTGATTTTTACTTCTTTTGGATAATGATAAACACTTTAACATCATATGAGCATTTGGGAAGAGCAACCATGTATTTTGGGGTTATCCCTTTTTAAGTTAAATTTTCCCCAAAAATAGATAGTAAAATTTTAATAGGTGTTTCCGAAGAAATGGAGTGGACTAAGCATCATTTGTGGATCTAGAATATAGTTAATCTAAGTAATTGATATTTAATTGTTACCTAATTCTCCTTCAGGTTTTGTATATCTAATCCAGATACCTGGTGGAGCACCATAATACGATACAGCTCTACTCTCAGCTATCTGTATGTGGATCAAAAAATCACACTGAGAGTTTTCTGAAACAAAACAAATGTCAGTTTCAATCATCAGGAGCAGAGTCCATATCAGATACACTCAGTTGTATGTTTGGAAATGAAACCAGAGTCTGACTAACATGGAAAAGTTGGAAACCCATAATATAACTGTACTTGTTCAATCGTGATGAAAAAGCTATAGTTAATGCATTTTGTACAAGACAAAAATTGAGAAATCACACTCATCTGAGATGAAAGAATTTACACTCCACATCCCATGCATGAGGGAGCATAAAGTCATTTCAAACCTTAACAACAATTAGCCCTTTCTCTCAATTCTATCTTAGTTTAGTTTTGATCACTGAACAAAATATACCATATCTAGCTTCTGATACGATTGGTTGATTCATCGCAGACACATCTGTAACCGCGTTCCCCAGTTTTGCGAAAGTGTCAATTACAAATATTTAGCCAAAAAGTACTCTCACTCTGACATAACACCACATTCTTTGTCTAAAACAATAAAATCAACTAACTGTTATTTCTGTAGCGTTGTACCAACCTAGTTCTCCAAAATTTACTCTCGGACTGAGCGTTTTTAGTGAGGTTAGGTTTCCCAATACCCAAGAAGAAATGTTTCGAGTATGGTGTAGTAGCTGCATCCAGTACATCGAAGTCTGTCTGGTTATAGGTCTGGTATAAAAACTGACCCAGTGGTTCTGTTTCTGATGCCCAATTTGTCTGAAATTCAAATATACCATAATTCACTTTTAATCATCGACATGAATTTTCATTTCCAGGACTTGCCATTAGCTATCTGTTCTTCATTAAATGAAATATCAAATTACAATCTGGAATGATCTGATCAATTGTCAAATGAAATGAAATGGGATTTAACGTTTTACTGTTCTGCTCCGACAGGGCTAATGAGGACGGCCAGAAAAATATTGCTCGGGCAGCGGCACTATGACCTACTCTTATTTCAAATTCCTACTGCCAAGGAATCTTTTACGTGCATGCTAATGTATACACTGGACCTCGGTTTTCCGTCCCATCCAAATGACTAGACAACTGTATTTCACATACTCTTATAATTTCAACCTCAAAAAGACGTTTACATACACTACAAGTCTGACCATATTTTGGTCGCATTCAAATCATTTGACAGACTTTTCTTGTCTCAGCTATGTTGGTGTTACCCCTGACAAATGGGAACCAAATCTAAAAATACTAAGTATATAAATAGCTGAGTATTGGTACCTTTGTATAAGGATCTATAAGTGTTGTAACTTGTCCCTGTTCATTAAATCCTATCTTATATCCTTTATCACATGTTAATATATCTGTCTCACTAGGTACTTCTTCCATATCTATAATATAATATCACATGTTAATATATCTATCTCACTAGGTACTTCTTCCATATCTATAATATAATATTACATGTCAATATCTTCATGTGATTAACAAGCCAACAGTGAGGCTGATGTCCCCCGCCGAAATCCCAAAATAAATAGATGACACATTAATTAATCGCACATTTATTTTTTTCAAAAGTATCGAGCAATCAAATTATACACTAAAGTTTCAGCACTCTCTATCAGATAGAATCAAAGTTATCTTGTCCCAAAGCATCGACCAATGTTAATAATTGAACTCAGCCATGACATGACAGCAGAAAATACTCATTATCAAACTTAGTCAAGGTAATGATATAATAAAGCTATACACCAAGTGTCCTCACTCTCACTTAATTAGAACTAAAGTTATCGTGTCCCAAAGCATCAACCAATCAAATTGCTTATCCCTGCTTACTCTAAGCAAAAAATTCTCATCTTCACACTCCATCAAGGCATTCACCTAATAGCCACCTATGCCAAGTGTGAACATTCTAACTCAACTAGAATGAGAGTTATTGTGTTCTAAAGTCTCGACCAATCAAATTGCTTATCTCTGCTTAACCTAAGCACAAAATGCTCATCTTCGAACTCCATCAAGACATTAACCTAATAAACTCCTACACCAAGTTTGAACATTCTAGCTCAATTAGAAAAGGAGTTAATGTGTTCCAAAGTCTCGGCCAATCAAATTGCTTATCGCTCTGCTTACCCTAAGCAGAAAATGCTCATTATCGAGACTTAGTCAAGGTATTGATATAATAAAGCTATACACCAAGTGTCCTCACTCTCCCTTTTAATTAGAACTAAAGTTATCAGGTCCCAAAGCATCAACCAATCAAATTGCTTATCTCTGCTTACCCTAAGCGGAAAATGCTCATCTTCGAACTCCATCAAGGCATTGACCTAATCAACACATACACCAAGTTTGAACATTCTAGCTCAATTAGGAAGAGAGTTATCGTGCCCCAAAGTATCAACCAATCAAATTGCTTATCTCTGCTTACCCTAAGCGGAAAATGCTCATCTTCGAACTCCATCAAGGCATTGACCTAATAAACACATACACCAAGTTTGAACATTCTAGCTCAATTAAAAGTTATCGTGTCCCAAAGCATCAACCAATCAAATTGCTTATCTCTGCTTACCCTAAGCGGAAAATGCTCATCTTCGAACTCCATCAAGGCATTGACCTAATCAACACATACACCAAGTTTGAACATTCTAGCCCAATTAGGAAGAGAGTTATCGTGTCCCAAAGCATCAACCAATCAAATTGCTTATCTCTGCTTACCCTAAGCGGAAAATGCTCATCTTCGAACTCCATCAAGGCATTGACCTAATAAACACATACACCAAGTTTGAACATTCTAGCTCAATTAGGAAGAGAGTTATTGTGTCCCAAAAAGTGTGACGGACAGACAGACGGACGGACGGACGGACAGACAGACGGACGAACCCATTTTAATAGTCCCCTGCTTTCTTCGAAAGGCGGGGGACAAATATATGGGATATCGACTCTCAGCGTTGGGTCATCACTTTACCCGCAACCAATGTCCATGTTAACAATAAATTTGTGAAAAATATAACTTTCCAGTCAAAATTTTTTAGATTTAAATAGAAAAGCATCAAAACTTTTCATTTGGAATAAAAAGAACAATGTTGTTTAAAGACCAATTACCCAGATGTATTACCTGTTATGTCTGGTGGGGTTGACTGTATCTGCTGCCATTCTTTAGTAACCATAGAAACTAAAGGATGATCTCCCAGTGCCTCCATAGCAACATCTAGAAATGCTCGCTGACTTATCCAGGAATTTATAGCATTGGTGTATGTAGGTGCTTCAGATTAAAAACGAAAAATGGACAAATGAATATTCAGAAACAAATCCTAACAGAAAAATATATTGTGCTTGTAAGCTATTCTGGTTCAGAGTTTGTCGTCATTTTCACAAGTGCAAAAACATTTGACTATAATCATGAACTGAAATGGGAAAACATTTTGAAAACCCAGTATAAGGCCACACAAAAAAAAAAAAATTCTGGTTCTCAGACAATCCTTTTAAAAAAATTGATGTGTGAGGGTGTTTTTTGTTTGTATTTTGTCAAAATATAGCTCATTTTTAGGAAACATGTGAAATTATTATGAATTTAATATTTATTCAACTCTTATTAATAAAAACAAAAAAGGTAAGAATTTGAAATAATGTCCAAATAATTCTGTGAATTCATCTATCTACATTAAATAAACTCCTAGGAAAATGTTTTCAAATCCGTTAGTTTATATTTTGGCGACCATTCGGCTAAGATCTATGTGGTTTTGATGCCGTACTCATTGTTAAAGCACAGATTTTGCTGATGATGTAACTCCAAGTCTGCGCTGTCAATCTACCTGCGTAAAATAATTTTTGTCATCTCTCTAACAGTCATATTTCTCGGGGGAAAAATGGGGCATTTTGATCGAAAAAAAAAAGACAGATGAAAGCAAAATTGTCGCCATCCAGAATACAACAGAAGATTTAAAATAGTTACCATTATTTTTCAGGCGTTGATGAAACTGTATGTTGGTCCAGTTAACAGCATCATAAACATTATCAATACCCCATGTATGTTCCGCTAATTTCACTAAAAACCTACTGGCATTATAAAAATGCCTGTCTTTTAAATTACACATTCCTGAAAAATCAATTTATATTAATTTACCAATACAGCAAACATATATGGAATCTGGAGACATGGTGGCTCAGTGGGTAAGGTGCTGGCTCACAAATCAAGAGCTCTGTGATTTTCTAGCATGGTTTCCCCTTGTGAGCGGTGCAGGACGGAGGGCCTGGCAAGGAACAGCGTCTAGTCATTCAGATTGCACAGAAAAAACAAGGTCCTGTTCACACCTAGACATGCATGTATAAGAACCCTTGACAATTGGAATTAAATTGCTGTCTGCCCCATGGCAAAATTTCCCTCATAGCACACTGCCTGTCTTCATTCTTGACTTATTACGTTGTGACCTTTTCACTGAAAACTATCTTCATTAGCTCGTTGGTAAACAGCATATAATTTCATTTCTTCAATGAAAACTATGACCATCTAAGCACAAATTTCATGCATTTCTCATCTTTATAATTTTTAGAAAGTATTCGAATCAATCTATAACATATGTCACATTTTAAATGGAAGCACTTTTCATAACAGAGTGGATACCTTTCATTACAAAAGTAATACCTTTCATTACAAAAGTAATACCTTTCATATCAAAATGAATACCTTTCTTAACATAATGAATACATAATGAACATCTTTCTCAATATAATGAATAACTTTCTTAACATAATGAAAACCTTCCATAAAATGGATACCTTTTTCACAAAATTAATATCTTTCTTAACAAAATGTATACCTGTTTTAATACAGTAAGTTCTGGCTCTATAAAATGCTCTCATTTTAGCCACTTTTAAAGGATCTGAGGAAACTCCTTGAATCCAGACATCTCCAATCTCCTTGTCAACTACTGGAAGTTTATCTTTAATAGACCTAGCTAAAATAACAAAATCTTCGAAAGTTGACGCCTGAACTAATGCATTAGGAAACTGACCACGAGCAATGTCATAATAAAGTAAAATTTCCTGAAATCAAAACAAAAAAAGATTAAAGAATACTAAACAGAATTTACAAAAGTCTTAAAGGGCATACCAAACAATGGACATGAAGCCATGTATATGAGAGTGGATCAGATAGATACGTAATTGGAATATGATTGTCCGATTGTCCGAAAGCTGTTTGAAATGGAATGAAATGGGGTTTAGCGTTGTAATGTTCCGCTCCAACTGGGCACACGTCATACAGTGTGCCATGAGGGAAATGGTGCTAAGGCCTACTCTTGTATCGAATTCCAACTGCCAAGGGATCTTTTACTAGCATGCCAATGTGTCCCATCCAAACAACTAGACAGCTGTCTTTAACAGGCCCTCTGTTCTGCACAACTGATAAGGGGAAACCACGGCTGAAAATTGCGATGAACTTTCTCAGGCAACAAGGGAGCGAACCTGTGACCAAAACTGGTTGATTTATAATGTACTGTAGTGTAAAAATCCTAAAATCAAAGTTTAGTAATACTGTAAGGAGTTCAGGTGCTTTATTCAAAAAAACTTAAACTAAATATCTTAATAATCCTGGCCTTTCATTGGCCAAGAGCTAACATTTGTTCTTGAATTTAAACTCTCAACCAATGAAATGCCTGCACCTTTAAAATATTTCAGTTGAAGTTTTTTGTGAACTAGTTTCCACCATTTTAAAATGTCCAAGTCAACAAAACTTACTTCCAGAGAGTCTGGTGGTCCAGCATTATCCGATCTAAAAGCAAAACACATAGCTTGATCAAATCCATCAAATGATACACAATCTTTAGCAGATAAACCTCCTGGCATCTGTGGAAATATACCTGGTTGATTAGGATAGCCACCTGAAAAAAATTGTAAATACAATTAATCAAAGTTTAATCAAAATCAAAACAAAGATTTATTGTTTATTTCCTCAAGTTTACAATACCTTTACTCTAATAAAGACATATAATACAGACTTGTAATTATGATGCAATTGACATACATTCAGAATTATAATTACCTGGATGCCACATGGCTATAAGACTTGTATTCTTGTACTTCCAGTTAAATATTTTGGGTACAGCTGGAGGGGTTGTGGCACCATTAACACCAACGGTTATAGCCTGTATTCCATGTCTATCAAATATAGGTAACAACATCTGAGACATTCCTGAAATAAACAAGCCCTTACATTTAACACTTATATAATGATGATCTGCAAAACTGGCTAAATCTAGAGAATCTAGGCAATTCCTGGTAGCATAATCTAGACAATTCCTGGTAGCATAATCTAGACAATTACTGGTAGCTTAATTTAGAGAATCTTGACAATTACCAGTAGCTTAATCTAAAGAAAAAAAGACAATTATCAGTAGCTTGAGGATCTAGCCAAATCTTGAGAATTTAGACAAATCTCAAGAGCCTAGACAAATCTAGAGAATCTAGACAAACATTGAGAATCTAGACAAATCTAGAGAGCCTAGACAAATCTAGAGAGCCCAGACAAATCTTGAGAATCTGGACAAATCTTGAGAACCTAGACAAATCTTGAGAATGTAGACACATCTAGAGAACCTAGACAAATCTTGAGAATGTAGACACATCTAGCAATGGCTATGGAATAGAGGGATCCTGGAAGGTGGGTATCAAAATTATCACTGTTTAATAGATATTTTCAGATTGCAATTAGTAATGATTTTCTCATTAAGATACATTGTTTTGAGATAAAAAAAAAAAGTAGTTTGACATGGGCTCTAATTGGTGGTTTCCGTGTATAAAGATAGGTTGCCAGGCAACGAAACATACGTCCACAGCAGCTAAATCGTCCGGGCAGTCAACAAGAGTTGTCACATATTTTTACATTTTTCGGTAATGAAACATTTATAATACACTAAAATCTGATTAAGAGTAACAACTCATTAAGTAATTATCAGAAAATCATTAGAATTTGTTTGGTTTTTATAAAGTTCTGCCCCATGCTAATGTTTAGTATACGAAACATTTAATATCTTGGATTTAGCTGTTCAAGTTATAAAAATTCATTGAAAATCAATATACTTGTTCGTCTCAAGACCTTAAACTCTGTTTATCAATCTGAAATCAATCGGATAATAACTTTAGCCTCTAGATATTTTCAAGTGATCAAGGGCCATAACTCTGGCAGTAATTACCGGAAATTACTGAAAATCAATAGGCTTCTTTGTCTCATGACCTTAAACACTGTGTATAAATTTAACGTCAATTGGATATTAACTTTAGCCTCTAGAGCGTCCACAAGATTTTTTGAAGTGATCAAGGGCCATAACTCTGCCAGTAATTATCGGAAATTGCTGAAAATCAATAGGCTTCTTCAACACATGACCTTAAACACTGTGTATAAATTTAAAGTCAATCGGATATTAACTTTAGCCTCTAGAGCATCCACAAGCAATTGTGGCTGCCGGCTGGCCAGACGGGGGTGAGACAATATACAACCACATAAAAAGAATATCCAACATCAATGAAATGATATTTAAAGTCCTACTATTCTACACCAATCTGGCAAATGACAACAAGCATACATCAAACAGTGTGCTATGAGAGAATTATTCCCCGGACAGCAATGTTTCCGCCTACTCTTCATCAAATTATAACTGCTAATTCTTTTATCGGACTTCAGTTTTTCATACATCCAAATGACTAGAAACTGTTCCTAACCAGGTCCTCTGCATCACTGACAAGGGGAAATCATGCTGAAAAATCCAAAAGGACTTACTCGACCAACAACAAGATTGAACCAAGAACCTCCCTAGTTATTAAGCCAGGACCTTGCTCACTGCAGCTCTCGGGCTTCGATGGAAGATATCTATCAATATCATACCTGGCACATCTCTCTGGCTAAGAACTCTGGTTGGTCTTTTTATCTGAAAATATGCATCTAAATCTGCAGCTATTTGCAAACTAAAGTCAACCATTGGTACATCAAACATTTCATTCTGCATGTTCATTGGTCCAGCATGCCATGTGATGTCACCTAATTGTACAGCCTTTTTAAATGCTGCTACATCTGTGGCATTAGGGCACTAAAATAAAAAAGGCAATAATAGGTTTCTACAGTATTTCATTTATTATTCAATTTTAATTTGTTTATACTAAATCTTAAATGAACTATGGTACATGGGTATCACACACACAATTATGCTACATTTATATCTTTTGCCAGTGGGCTAAGAAGGAAATTTTTCCCTGACAGTGGTGCTATTGAATTATCTTCTCTCCTTTTTCCAACTGTCAAGGGATCTTTAAATGTCTGCCAATGGCATTTATGGGACATAGGTTTATTGTTCTATCCAACCAACAAAATGATCTTCCTTGCCATGTCGTCCGTTCTTGACCAACACCAGGATTGAACCCAGGATCTCCTAGTTAGTGACCTAGCGCCCCACTTTCCGAGCCACTAACTCCATTGAAACCAACACATGCAAGAATTTTACTTCAATCAGTCTTTGACGATCTCAGCTGACCAAATGCAGATGGGAACACATTTAAAAGTGCTAGGTTTTTCAAATCCTGTTTGTTTCTTCTAATGATGATTCTCTCATATTTATGTGATGAGGAATTTACGTTGTATCATATTAATGGAATGGCATTTAATATCTTGACAAGTTCATAAAAAAATTTGAAGTGATAAAATATAAATGATTGGTGGACATGGTTTAACTAGTATGAGGTCTGGAAATAATGCCAATCTGATGGACATATATCAATAAAAAAAACCAGAGAAAAGACAAATCAGTGCTGGACAAAATGGCAAGCACCAGAGGGATCATCTCTGATAAAGTCTGAATTTGTTTCTGATAATGATTGTAGCTGGTGCCTTATTTTAAGTCTTGGCCTTTAAGCTTCAGACTTCAAGTTGGCTTACCATAAGTTTAACACCTGACAGAACGAGATTTGATGGACAGTCCAAGTACATGCTAACTAGCCAGGCATGTGTGGTATAGATAAATCTCTCTGCATATCCCAGACCCCTCAGTTGGTTCGCTAAGCTGATAGCTCTAGGATAATATTCATGAAAATATTTATTGAGGATGTTGTTGATAAATGCAACTTGTGGTTTGATTCCACCAAATCCAACATCTGAAACACAAAGTTTAAACACTCAACACTAATATTATCAATATTCATATCTTTAAAACAAAATGTGAAAGTCACTTTTCCGTACATTCGCCAAAAATCAGTTTCTGGTCAAAAATGGAGACATTCTAGAACCTGAATCTTAGCCTCTCCCCCAATCAAATGGTCCCATATGCCTTAGCCTGAGATTATCGTCTGAACAATGATCTGCCACAAGAAACAAATTTATCTATGTCTAGCTCAAACCTCAGTTTCGTCAAATTGTGGTCATGAATGGCTGAGTAAGGTTGAATGGCTGAGACTGAATCTGGTCATGAATTGTTGATTCTGTCCACAAGAAGAGAAAAAGAGAATCAATATGTTTGAAAGATGTAGAATAAAACCATTCAACAGCCCTGCTACTATACTTACCAAGATGGTATGTAATCAATTCAACAGACCTGTTATTATACTTACCAAGATGGTTCATTCATACATATACCAAGATGATTCATAAAACAATTCAACATGCCTGTTATTATACTTATCAAGATGGTTCATAAAACAATTCAACAGCCCTGTTCTTATACTTACCAAAATGGTACATAAACAATTCAACAGCCCTGCTATTATACTTACCAAGATGGTTCATATAACAATTCAACGACCCTGTTATTATACTTACCAAAATGGTACGTAAACAATTCAACGGTCCTGTTATTATACTTACCAAGATGGTTCAAATAACAATTCAACGACCCTGTTATTATACTTAACAAGATGGTTCAAATAACAATTCAACAGACCTGTTATTATACTTACCAAGATGGTTCATAAATATAAGGTGAACTTGTTTGACATCTGATGGATTTACATCTTGCTTTGTTGGCAAAGGAAAAGTACAAATCTGAAAGATTAAAATTATTAATTGATTTTTTTATTTAAAGGAGATAGTCCATATCTGTTTATATTCTAAGACTAAAAGGCAAGGATGACAGTTACCTAGTTTTCTCCTTTTCATGCCACAGCTAAAGGTCCATAGGCGAGACCACATTTTTAAATAAATATATACCACAAGTTACTTCTGAAATGGGCTAAGATGTCTTTCGTAGCAGCGTGCATCCAAAATGAATGTTATCATAATAAAGATTACCTTTTCTATCTGTGGTGTCGTTCAACCCACTCACCCAATTCCCAAGGTTATTTGATTGGTCCCTAATGTAATTAATGCATAAGCTTACAACCTTTGAAAAGATCTGATACTAATCTATTAAATGTTTTGACAAGAATAGTGCAGCCTCAATTGTCATTGCTACAATAATAGACAACGTCTCGATTTTCCATTTTCGCTTTAACCGATTAAATGGCACATACATTCTATCTAATCCAATTATTATTGCATCCATCTCATGTCCTAGAGACTTGATTATGGGCTTGTCATGTAAAAAGATAATAATTTATATAACATTTGAAGCCAATAAAGACCTGCAATATGCAGATTTAGCTCTAACACAAGGCATCTTTAATAAATCATTTGTATATTGTTTTCAATTTCAGCTATATCAAGGATATCCAACACTTAGAATATTTCCTCATTTTATTATTTCCTTATTAGCTCATCACTAGACTGCCCTATGGTGTTATCTTATGATAATGTACTAATCTAATCATTTTATTTTCCCCAGTAAGACATTAAACCCCATTTCATTTCATTTTTTATTTTCAAACAGACTGAACAGAGAGGGTAGAAAACAGATCTTTGGATGAATTTTCCATTATATTTATGTTTTATATAGTGCTATGCTTGTGTATTAGATTTAGTATTTTGGTTATGAGAGTAGCATCTCCCATCTGATTCATGTAAATAAGTACCGGTAGGTAGGCGATTCTGATTATATACTCACTTTGTATAAATAAAGAATACTATTTTAAACATTATTCTGTGCTGTAGTGCTTTTTACACCAACCCCTAGATTGTGGTAAGTATGGTGTGCAACGTAACATGGTGGAGATGCCAAATTTTGAAATATAATTAACTATGTGCAGATTTCCAAGATTTGGACTTGGTGGATTCTTTAATGTACTCTGTGCTTGTAACCATTTTTCGGGCAAAAATGATACAGCCCCCTCCAAGGAAAATCCGCCCGTACCCCAGGTTGACTGTGACCCGTTCTGCAGATATAGTTCATTCGTGTATAAAGTAGTACCATTAATCATTATTTTTATCTGTGTGGGGTCACTGCCCACCCACTCCCCTTTACAATCAGTAATAGTTTGTTTTTAAATCTATGTGTTATTAGAATAATTAAAATTTATATTATAATTGTTATGAAATGCGTTTCCAATTTCATTAGATTTCTTTTCAGTGTTTCAACAAAGATTCAAGACAATTTTGAAATGAATGTTTCGATGGCAGATCTAGTCTGGAACCTAGAAATGGACAAAAAAGGGTCGCAATGCATATAATAATGTAATATGAATGTATATTAACTATTTACGTTCAATCATTTCTATTTTTAACTGTAATATCTAATCAGTTATTTTCAGTGAAATATGCGAAGAGTTCAAATGGAATAGCAGTCTTTGACGTCTGGTTATTCCAGTTTACATCAGTAGTATTTGTGTGCCATTTTTAAAATTTTCATTGCATCTTAAAAGAGAGAGAGAGAAATGGGGTTTAACGTCCACTAGACACAAACCAGGTCATTTCGGGACTAACGTATGGTTTTAATTTTATTTACATAGTTCGCTTGCGCGTAGGGGTCTTTAGCAGTGGGAGGAAACCGGAGGCCCCGGAGAAAACCCACGAGGTTGGACAGGCGACCCTACTCCTTGCCACTATTCAGTATCATCCACAGTCTTCAACATTGCAAACACGACTTACGGTAACATTTCATTCCTAGATTTTGAATAGTGCCTAACCATAGCCGAGAAACTGTGACCTCTGGTCTGTGCAAGTGTGGGTTTCATCATGGCAGTCCAATTCAAATTAATTTGTGTGTGTTTTTGAATTGAAAAATACTACCGTACTTCAAAATAGTGTTGATCCCTGCATTGGCCGAGAAAGTTCATCTGGATTTTTCTGACGTGGTTTCCCCTTGGCAGTGGTGCAGGACGGAAGGCCAGACAAGGACAGCTGTCTTGTCGTTCAGATGGGACGAAAAACAGAGGTCCTGTGTATACATTAGCATGCATGTAAAAGATCCCTTGGCAGTTGGATTTCAATATTATAAGAGTAGGCCATCGATGATGCTGCCCAGGCAAAATTTCACTCATAGATCATGGCGTATGCCTGTCTTCATTAGCCCAGTCGGAGCAGAACAGTAGGATGTTAAACCCCATTTCATTTCCTTTCAGTAACGGTGAGAGGCTAGTCTCTATCAAACACTGTTACTAAAGTAACTAGGTTAAGTCACTCAAGTTAGTAATACTTATACTAATGTTACTTTTTTTTAGCCATTTCTAATTCTACATTACCGTACTTGTAATATGAGAATCTCCATAAAATCAAAATAACAAGGACATTATCATGCCCATTATCATGTTAAACTAGAGAAATCGTTAACAAAACCATTACTTACAAAACAAACAAATACTAAACATTTCAGCACCATCGTGAAGCTGAAACTTCTTATGTTTACTTCTACCTATTCTTTCACTTTCATCTTTCACGTGACTCGTGACTTACATTGATACAGCTTCCTGTGTAGACTTGTATGTCATAATACCATACCCAACAGTTACATTAAGTCTGGATAACAGAATACATTCCCGGGCAAAGATGAAAATCTTTGATGATGGCATCCTAGATCGTATACACATGTATAGGCCTAATAGTAGTACAGTTCTATGATGGCATGATTACACCATGAAGATTAAATTATCTGAAATATGATATTTTACTACAATAAAAATTGAAAAAGAAATATATCAAAACCTAAATTTCAAATTTGGGAGCTAAGAAAAAATATATGTTTTTACTCGGATTTCCAACAGAAACAAATTTAATGACCAATTGTGCCGTCGTGGTTTATATTACATAACGATTATATCTAGATAAAATGAAAACTTAAAAAAAAATCATAAAAGTTTGTCTATTATCAACATTAATTCATTGAAAATCTCCAGATTTCCCCAGAAAATCTATGACTTGAGTTCAATTACAAGGTACCACCACCAAATTTAACGACTATAATAAACAGTTGTACGCTGATTTCTTGATCCGTGTTAGCTCGAGTTACAAAATTGATCATTATTTCGAAATGAAACCTACCTAGCTCGAAAACTGTTTCCGATGCTTCTACCCCACAGTTACATATTTTCTATTTCTCTTGAGCAAATTTGTGAATGTTTGAAATGAAGGGTTCCCCGCTTTACCCCATTCTGGCCCGGGTGTAGGCCTATGGAAACTGGAATTCTTAAAGATATCTTAAAAGGTTTCTGGGATGTGCCCAGGAATTTTAATTCCTTACGAAAAACAAAAGTCCATAGAGACACAAAAATTATTCAACTGAGAAGTTTCTAATTAAACATACATTATGCAAGAGCGAAATCTGCCTATTGCAAGTCTTTATTTAGGCTTCAGATGTTATAGAAATTATTAATTGGACCTTTATTTACAAGACAAACTCAAAATCAACTATGTAGACCCACGGCCTTGGATACAGTTTGGATTTAACCAGTCGTCCATTTAAAATTAAATCAATAAATGGCGGACCAAGCTAACGTTTACCGTTAGTCGCTGATGTCACTACTGGAAACTGGTGATGAAAGGCCTGCCAAGCGAGGCTACCGTAGCAGTTGAGCATGTTACTTGATAATTGAGGATGTGTGGGTGGAGTTATCTATTTTTGAATTATTATAGCAAGAACAGCCAACTTTTTATGAAACTCTTAATTAATGTATCTTTAATAAAAGGCGCCACTATACTTACAATACTTTGATATGATCATGCCATTATTATACGTTTCATAAAGATAGACTATATTGAACGATTTCTGAGATGTCCCTGAAAAATACTTGTTTATCAAAACCTAACTGAAATTTGCTTCCATGGAAACACGAGAATTACTAAACGGGAAAAAATTCTAATTAGCAAATGACACAACTAGCCCACTATAATTATTATTGGCTGGTGGGTGTCGTAAATTATATTGAAAAGTTTATGAGACATGCTCGGGTTTAAAAATTGCGATATACTAAAAATTAAGTAATATTTGTTTCCACGGGAACGCAAATATATTAAACCTGAGAATGTTCAAATGAGCAAAAGGCACAACTATAATAGGTTGATATGTGCACAAAATTTCATGCAGATATCTTAAACTTGGAGATATTTATAACGCGCGGTTCCTACGTATGCTCGGTAAACAAAACCGGGGCGACGGGATGGACGGACGGAACTTCATTCGGCGCAGAATAATAAACGAATAAATACAAACGTTACAAAGGCTGTCGGTCATGTTTAGTTTTCAAAGACCATTAAAAGACCGAAATATTTTGTTACCGAAAGCCAGATATTCTCCGCCAAAGAGATATTAATCTTTTTTTTCTTTAATTTTTTTTAATTAAAAAACAAAAACAAAACGTCTCTCTTGGCTATAAACAAAGAAAATACTTTTACACTGATGAATGGAGCAAATATGCATTGCATTTTTTTATTCGTGTGTGTCTGAAACGTAATAAATATGCATTATGACGTCAAATCATTGTAAACGTTATAACTTTTAGCTTTTAACACAAGAATCCAGGGATGAAGGTGCATTATTGAAATTAATCTTGAGCAAACCGTTAAAACTATCTTAATTGCCTTTTTGATACCAAGTTAAGTCTCGATAGTTTTCAGCAGGTGTTTTCTTCTTAAAATTTAAATATTTATATTTATAAAGTTATGTGATATTTTGTTTTTAATTGATTAATTTGTCTCGAATTGATGACCCTAAATATGTTTGACGCTGTAGTATTGCCGGTTGGAGCTAACATGTCATAAAACTCCATTTCATCCATTTCAGCAGATGGATCTGGACATTTAAATATATCTACCGATAAATCTAAAGAATTTTTGTTTTATTTTTTGTATTTTTTTAAATTTCAGACTCCCTTTGAAATCATTCATTTTTCTTTCAGGCGGAAGGGGTAGTAATGGGGGAGGCATTACCACCGGATCCGACAATGGATACACCGTTGACAGTCAAAACAAAATACATAGCCCAGCTGTTAAAAATGGGCTATTCATTCGAGGAAGATGTGGAAATTGAAGGTCTCTTTATTGACTTAGAAGACAATAAAGTTGTATTACTGGGTCTTACGAACAGACATCTTGTAATTGGCAACATCAGTAGCGAATCTCTTCCAATGATATGTGATTTGTCTTCGTTGTTACCTTTAAAATGGTTGACCATAACGGTGGAAGACGCCGGGCAGCGGATTCTTAAGGTTGTGTTTTGCACGGCTAAATGTTTGAAATTCAGACTTTGCGATATTGATCCAGATCAAGATTTAGTGTGGATGGAATTTGTTTCTCTTATTCGTAAACTGGATCTGGATCACGTTGTGGTGTGGAAACCTACGGCAACGAATGCAAGTGGAGATTGTATGGATTCAGAGACACTGAACGGCACTAATTCTCAAGAATTCATTTCCATATTAGCAAATCATTTCGGATCGTCAGTGGATAATCTAAATGATTTAGATGGTTGCTATCCATTCAGCAATGAAGAGTTCCCAAAACAATTTAAACGTCTGTCTGTTCAGGAGAAGCAAGCAGATACAAAAGTTAAAGAACAAAACCACAATTCTGAAAGTATATTTAAAAGTATCGAAAGAAAGGAATCCAGTCATTCCTTTACGTTGAACGAATTGTTCACCTGCGTCCAAAATTACCATTGTGGAAAGGAATATCCATATCAAACGGATGAACTGCAAGGAACGGAAGCATCGAAAAAATCTGATTATGAATGGTCGACTTCTTCTATTAGCTCAGATGAAGATGTTCGACACACAAGAAAACCTTCACTATACCAGGATGCGCCATACCAGATGGGCAATGTAAAAAAAAGTAAACTGAAAACTCTAAAGAAATTTTTCACGCCACGATGTCTAAAAATAAAACTGTGATGCTTGCAAAATATATTTTACATATTAACCCGATTATTTTTAATCAATTGTTTTTAATATTTTTTTATTACCAAGATAGGTTGCCAGGCAAAAGAAAAAAAACCCACACGCCCACAGTAGCTTAATTGTTCGCACAGTCGACAAGGGTTGTTGCATATCTATTCTTTTGTATATAATGGGTGGATTTACAAGACACTGGTGGATGGACGGGCGGAGACGACGGTACGGTGGCCCATATACGACTTTTAGATATTTTGTAGTTTTGGGTTGGTTTTTTTTAGTTTTAGGTTTGTTTTTTTAGTTCTCACCTCGGTGATAACTTTTCACCTCGGTGGAAACGTTTTCACCTCGGTGATAACGTTTTCACCTCGGTGATAACGTTTTCACCAAGTCATAACTTTTCACTAAGGTGAAACGCGTGAAAAAATTGTGGCACACCTGGCTAAATATATATGAAAAATATTTGAATTTTGCAAAATAAAAACATGGTAAGTGATCAGGCGGCATACAACTGTAGACAGACACTAGTCATAGACACATAGAAAGATTCAAACTAAATAAAGAAAAAAACAGCTATATGAACACCAGTGAATACTCAATTGGGATCACGTAGTTTTTCGCATTGTCTTGGTGTGGCGTTCAAAATTTCGCGGCACACTAAGGAAGATCTCGCGGAACACCTGTGTACAACGGCATACTGGTTGAGAATCACTGGACAGAGCATCCACAAGGAACAGTAATTATTGGAAATCGCTGAAAATCAGTAAGCTTCGCCACATGAGCATAAAGACTTTGGAAAAATTTCAAGTCAATCGTATGATCACTTTGTATAAATTTCATTCAATCAGGTGATAATTTTAGCCTCTAAAATGTGGACTATGGACAGACAGACGGGGTGATGACATTTCCGTTTGATATACAATAATAAATAGAATACAATTCCGGTATCAAAAACCATCCCCGAAGAAGTTAGTACATGTATTTTTACTGACGAAACGTCATTGGATAAAACAATGATTTTTATACGTCCACATTCATAATTGCCGTCGCCCCTGCCTGGGTGTGAGTGTATGTGTGTGTCTGTGGGTGCATGCCCGACCCCCAGAAGAAGAGCCACACCCATTTCTTCTATTTGTTTGTCGTCTACAAGCCGCATTTCTTAACGGATTATCTTGAAACTTTGAATGCCTATGCCATATACCCTAAGGATCATCCCTACTGTTTGTGGTGTATGTTCAACATCCAGGGTCAGAGCCACACCCATATTATCTTTGTGTGTCTGTGTATCGCCTACAGACCGCAATTCTTAATGGATCGTCTTGAAAACTTTTCATACTTTTTCCTTATACCGCAAGGATGACCTCAATTATTTTTGGTGCATGCCCGACTCCATGGGACAGAGCCACGCCCATTTTTCGTATCTGTGTGTCGCCTACAGGCTGCAATTCTTGACAGATCATTTTCCAACTTTGCATACCTCTTCTTTATACCCTAAAGATGATCCTTATTATTTTTGGTGAATGCCCGATCCCCAGGGGTAGAGCCACACCCTTTTTTCTTTGTGTGTTGCCTACAGGCCACAATTCTTAATGGATTGTCTTGGAACTTGGCATAATGTATTCCTTATAGCCTAAGGATGGCAGCTATTGATTTTGGTGCATGTACTGACCCCCAGGGGCTGAACCACGCCCATTGTTTGTGTTTATCATATACAGGCAAAAATTCTGAATGAATCATCTTGGAACTTGACATACATATTCCTTATAGCCTAAGGATGGCAACTATTGCTTTTGGTGCATGCCCCGACACCAAGGGCAAAGCCACGCTTATTATCTTGAAACTTTGTAAACTTATTCCTTATACCCTATGATCGCCCTGCTGCGGTGGTGTCACACTAACTTTTTATTAATATTTTGTCTGTAAAAAATCTACAGGTTACAATTATTAATATATTTTTATCAAATTAGCATTATCCACCATAGGTTGTAACTATTTATATTGTTCCATATCCCACCCTCAGGGGCAGAGCCACACCCAATTTTTGTGTTTATCGTCTGCAGGCTGCAATTCTGAATGGATCATCCTGGAACTTTGCTATTTATTTCTTATACCGTAAAGACAGCAATTATTTATATTGGAGCATGACCCGACCCCCCAGGAATGTGGACGTATATTGCAGCAGTACCGATGCTCTTGTTTGATATTGTATTCTATTTATTATTGTATATCAACTTATTTTAATATCAAATGCATCATTTTGACTTAGTAAAAATTGATTCAGTCAAATGTCTGTAATTAGTTAGTATTTCAATGTGGTAATATAATTTAAAAGATAAAGACACAGCAAAGACTTGTAATTGTATATCCTTTATATTTTCTCTGAGGATAAATCCATACATCAAAGATATATACAAACATACAAACAGTAAACACTGGAAGTCTTTTATGGCAGTAAACAGTCCTACAAAAATAAATCACAGAATACAATATACAAATTCATATCTTTACAATGTATACAGACAGATATCACAATGTAGTCATGACAATAAGAATTAAATTGAATTTAATATTTATCCATAATATGTTATCTCATTCAACACCATTTCATTCATATAATAGAATTAACATCACAGACTTGTTGTCATAATGTGAATATATAAATGCATTACAAAGAAATAAATCAAATTTATTCATAGGTCTTAATTTAGCATGTGACAATATGTACAGTATAGGAATAAATATTCTTAATAAGATTAAGATGTACTACTAGTACTAAAAAGATTAATTTATAAAGTATTCTCTGCTTCTACATCTTAATTTTTATATCATGTTATTTTTTTATTCTATAGTCAAAATTTTTAATGGACAAAATTAAATATTTTTAGGTTAAAAAATGATGAAAATATGGAAAACATGTGGTTGACAGGCAACAAATATATACCCCCCCCCCCTCCCAATAGGATTTTGAAGTTTTTAAAGTGTGCAATAACAACACATTAAACCGTTATGCAAGTTTGAATTTTGTAATAGTGTTCTTCAATCGGACTAACTGAACAATCCATGGACATTAACCTAAACAAGTATAAGTGTGGTATGTCTCTGAACCAGGAAATCAATTTAAACGCTCAAGCATTGAGAAGTGTCTTTTCTTTATAGCATGAAGATAAAAAATACAGCTTGTCTCTCCTGCATACGATGACAATAACAAACACGGATCAAACATCATAACTTATTTTTCTTTCGCAATTGTCTTTCCCTCACAGAAAGATTATATTCACATTCTGGTGTATCGTAAGCTAGAATTTTACTCACACCATCTTTTCTATTTGGAGGAGTTTTAAATATCTGAAAAGTTTGTAGATATTTATCTTGAAGTCTCGCTGATCTCCGAGTCGTAGGAGTGCATGTGTTGTCACATTGTTCCCCTTCTTTTGTATTGCAAGTCCGCACACAGGTTAAAGGTGAAACATTTAATGTATGGTTCAAAGGTCGTTGATTTAAACTTTGCACATTTTGAGTTAAAGATTCATTGAAACTAATATTAAAACTTTTTCGTGATTTCTTTAAATGTTTTAAACTCCATGAATTTGGTTGCTTTGTTGGTGTATCAAGACTGAAATTAGGCACAGCAGTGGATTTTCGCTTTACCTTAACAGGACTTGGCGAGTTAAACGATATGTCATCTACACTGTCGACGCTTCTATCCCCAATAAATTTCAAACAGTTATATTTGTTTCTGTAGTTAGGATTTATTGCTGAGGTATTCTCTTTGTTTGAGTGATGACGTGAGCGAGTGAGGATGGTACTGTGGTATTTTCTCACATGTCTGCTTCCTCTTATGCTTCTTTGCAGATCTCGGAATTGGGGTGATACCTGGAAAAAATAAATATAAATATGGTGAAAAAATTACAAGTGGACATGAAATGATTTATCAAAAGACAAACAACCTGAATTGAAATGACTGTATGAATATTTGCGTCATCAGAATGAGTTCCGCTTTTTATACATTTAACTTAGATTAAACTAAAAAAATTATTCGACAAATTGTAACTTTGGAAAAATATTAGGGCTGTCAAAAGTGAAAACTATGCACTTTTTGATAATTTGAATATTTGTAATGTAAATAGTGTTTAGTACCAAAACTCCATGATCAAACATTAGAAAATGGAATCTCTAAATAAAAAGACTAATTTAATATATTATACCCATGTTTGATCACCATCAACAGGAACTTTTTTAGCAGTTATTGGGTTATCAACACATAACACTGGTGTAGGAATATGTCGTTGATTATTAACAGGACTTTCAGTAAAAACTAAAGAATGTTTTCTACTTTTTCGTCTCTTTCTCCTTCCTGGCATGACTATAAATCAGAAAATAACGAAATTTAAATAAGAATTTAAGCTAGATTAACTCGCAAGGCCCACTAGTCCCTACGGCTACAGTTCTTACATTATGGAAAATAATTCATTACCCGTATAGGCCTATTTCTGGAGCTGTTATAATTTTGAAAATTTAGTACCCTTCCTTCTCAGTCAGAAATGACTGATTCGGTTAATGTTGAAGAAGATGGTGTCATTGCCTCTTGCGCTGAAAACCAGCACATGAATAGAACTTTGAAGGTTTGTTGGATATTTGTTTTCATTCTATTATTATTAATAATTATTTTAAATAAGCTGCGGTATTGTAGGCCTATGCAAAATTGAATCGTCTTACTACAATAAATAGATTATTCTAATTCATTTTAATAATTATGAGTACTTTTAAGATTGTAAACTTATATTAAATTAAGGTAAAGAATTCCGGTGCGTAAAGAATTAAGAAAGCTTACGCTTGCTTCTGTCAAGTTACAAGGACTAGGAGAAATCAACATTTACAACGTGAACGTAAACAAATAAATAAACTTTATTAATTTTAGGTCTACATCAAATATAGCTTTGGTTACATTGATTATTTGCTTAGTAGATCGATCAAATCTACCTGTGATCCACGCATTTGTTAAACGTCACGAACGAACATTCCGCTAAACGACAGACAAGTATGGACATATCAAATTTTAATATTTGTATAGATCCGCCATATTTTCCTCGTTTCTTTTCTGTCTCAAGATGAAACGAAGCCACTAATTTGACGCTAAAAATAGTACAACGAATCGTTGACCTTTTAACAAAGATGTCACGGTAATAAAGTCTCGTGTCCTCGCGCGGTATATATTTAGAGCTTTTCCATTGGCTTATTTTTCCAGTGTCTCAAAATTTAAAAATGGTCGCCAATCTTGTACAGACATGCAGAATATAAGAATATTTTTTCTGTCACTATCAAGAAAAGTACAGACGAACAATTTAAATCATATCCCAACAATCAAATCAATTTAGTTTTACAAATGCTGTTATTTTTGGTAAGTAAGAGCCATTTTAATGGCTAGTTTTTAATGAAGAAAAACAGCCCTGTTTGAAGTTGATACGCATTCTTCTAATTTCTATCTACCGACCTCGCTTATTAAATAGGCCTAATGAATTATTCCAATATAATGCCAGCCACCCACTCGCTAACACACTCAAATCCTTAAAAATGAAACCATGGTTGAGCTGAACTGTGGAGATCTGAGCATGTTAAATCAAGTTGAGATCTTTGTGACTGAGAGGGTGTGTGTGTGTGGGGGGGGGGGGAGGTGTGAAAAACTGCATGTTCGTCATTGATGTTGCCCCCTCCCCCACCACCACAAAAAAAAACACAAATTTTTTTGCAATTTAAATCAGCATTGGTGTTGTGATCTTACCTGGAAAAGATGGGCTTCTGATATCCAATATAAGAGACAAAATAAACATTTTACAATTGGTACACGAATCGTGTACCATAATGCGTTTCAGCGCCATTTGTAACAAGGTGCTCAAAGAATGAGGTTAGACATATTCCACAAGTCATGTCAAACGGTGATATCATATACTTATTTGGAGAGCATGCGCAATAAATAATATCGGTGTTGACTGGAATAACCAGACGCTAGAAACTGACTTGCGGTTGAGACTTCTGGCGTATTTCGCCGAACATAACTGATGACAATTCACAGTAAAACGGACACGATTGAATGTAAAACAGTTTATATAAATTCATATTACATTATTATGTGTGTTGCGACTCATTTGTGCCAATTTCTAGGTCCAAAATATTAGCGATTTAGCTCCTTTAACATGGTCACATCTCCTCATCTATCCATGCCCCACCCCACCAAGACAAGTCTAGGCCTATATATAATAGATGTATTTAAATTAAGAAACCTTGCATGACCAGATCTTTTTATTACAATAGTTTAAGATTAGAGGGGGGGGGGGCATCCAATTTTTTAAAATCCTCCTACGTCTGTCTACTTGACTTTCCCGAATAAGTTTACCGGGTAATTGTTCTTAACTGCAGTGCATGTGTGTGTGTAGAATAGACCTACAGATTCCAATCATAACTTATGGATACTTTTTAAAAGAACTTTTTTAAATTAAATTTTAATTTTCAAAATCAACAAAAAAACTTGACTTTCACGAATAAGGTTAATTGTTCTTAACTGCATGTGGGTAGAATAGGCCTACAGGTTCCAGTCATGGATACTTTCTAAAAGAAGCTTTTTATTTTTTAAATTAAATTTTAATTTTCAAAATCAACAAAAAAAACTTCACAAAATTTTAAATAACTGAGACTTGAGTGTCTAATCATAGCTAGGGTTTTGGTAGATGGTACATGTGTAGGCTACCATGTTTGACTAAAAAGTATTCACCAACAATCACCTTTCTCCAGTCTCTTTTCTTATAATCTCTACCTAGAGCAGGGATGTATGGAAATAGCAATTTTAATTGTACTTGTAGACCTACCTGACAAAATGAACTTTGTGCGATTTGTGCCACGTACCGAAATTATTAAAATCAATAAAACCACAGTGCCACCACAAAATAACCGGTCAGCAGAGCAGTTGTGTCTGATATTGTCTGCGACAAGTGTGTTATTTCCAGGCTAATTACACCTACACATAGGATGATGCACAAAAAAGAAATTTATAAATATTGTTTATTAAATTTAATCCTTTGTTTCCCTAATTTTTAAATTACCATATAATTTTCACATTGCAGGATTCTTTCGTAACAAAAGATTTGTCCACAGACATTTGACATCATGTGTGATGGATCAGGTGAACTCCAGTACAGTCCACCAATTGCACCCACAAGCCAGACCATTCATGGAACAGTCCAAAAAATTATACAAGAGGGCAATAAAAAGACTTACGTAATTGTCATCAAACCAAACAATGAAAGTAATAATAAACCCCAGAAGAAACCAGCATCAAGGCCTCAATTTACAAAATTAAATCCGGCCAGCTCTGATATTGTTAAACAGAACTTGAGTAATATAACAGATGATGACTATGACAGTAAAAATTCAGCAGCAAATCTATTTCTGAATGATGACGATGATGGAACAGCTTGGCAAGATGATGGAGAATTTGCTAACTTTTGTCGAAAAAAGCCGAACGATGACCTTGACTCTAACCGCAGAATTGATAGCACTGCATCCATTGCTGACGTACATATATCAAATGACAGTGGTTTTATTGCCACTCCTCCAAACTTACAGTTCATGTCAAACAAGTCAACAGCTCGACAAATTATGATGGACTCCCCGGAATTCCAAACCACTCCAGAACAGCAAAGGATTTGTTCAGTAATTGGCAAACTTGATGATGGATTTAAACCATCACCCCTGGCATCATCAACACCTATAAATTCTGCTCTACCATCAGAACGTTTTGCGTCTCCAGATTCTGGGATTTATTCTGCATCCTCATCCATGCTGTCTCCTACTATTTCTACCCCAGATGGTATTCGACCAACTGAAATTCTTATTACCAAATTAATAGAAAGACCAGCATTAAATAATCATTCTGATGATATCGGTTCTAGTCAAGAAGAAGGTAAGTTTGATCAATACTTAATATGTAAGCTAACTCGCTTTTCATTTTAAGAGAGTTGCATCGTTATAGATAAAAGCTGTATTGTTGTTGCCTTGACCATTACATGTCTGAGTTGAAGTGAGTTGTCATTTTCCTTGAAGACTCACTGCAGACGAAGGCCAAAAAAAATTTTCCTTAATTATTTTTATACTTTCAGGAGGTGAAGATAAATTAAATACATCTTTAGCTAATATACAATGGTTGGGTGGATTTGTTCTAGAGAAAGAAGAAAAGAAAGAACATAGACCTCATGTTGTCAACAGAATGAGTGTAGAGGATAAATGTAGAAGAAAACCATTTGAATTAGATGAAATAGATAGGGTATGCCTGTTCTACTGTATTTCGTTTCTTCTTTATGGTTCAGATTTTCTACACTACAAATGACTACATTATGTACTTCATATCTAAGGTGTATATTTACTGTAAAAATGTGACACAATGGTAAAACTTGAGTCTGGTCAAATAAAAAATATGGAAAATAAAAAGAAAACAAATTTAAAGTAGCTAAGTCTCTAACTCAATATCATCCAAAATCTTCAACATTGAAAACACGATTTATTTGTCAAATTAAATCAACATTGATGTTGTGATCTTACCGGAAAAAGATGGGCTTTTGATATCCAATATGTAAGACAAAATAAACATTTTACCATTGGTACACGAATCGTGTACCATAATGCGCTTCAGCCCCAGTTGTAACAAGAGACTCGAGGGACGAGGCTAGACATATTGCACCAAATCAAACAGCGTCTGTAGACTGGAATAACCAGACGCTAAAAATTTGCACTCGATTGAGACTGCTGGCTTATTTCGCCGAACATAACTGATTTGAAATTGGAGTAAAAACGGAAACCATTGAATGTAAATCAGTTTATATACATTCATATTACAGTATTATATGCGTTGCAACCCACTTTTGTCAATTTATAGGTCCCAAATGTTAGCGATATAGCTCCTTTAAGCTAAATTGAATAACACAATTTTAATCAGATTGACAGCAAGTATCATTTCAACTAATAAGACAGCGACAGAATCCTTACAGTATTTATGTGGCATATTATGGTAAATAGTTTAGATGAAGTAAAGCAGAAGTATGTCTGAAAAACAGACTGCTGGAAAGATCACTATGTTTTGCCGTCCAGTGATTTTGTTTATTGACATAAAAACCTACATTATCTACAAGTGAAGTTGGGGAAAATAAATTGTATTTGTTGCTGTCTTATGTCCTTAAAATAATTAGAATACAGTGCACTCTGTCACATCCGACCTCTGATCACTCCGGCACTCTTACATCCGACACCATTTTCATGTCCGATTTATTTCTTTATTACTTAGCCAAAAAATCTCTGGGTAATTCGACCTCTGTACGTTCCGGATTACGACATCAATCAGCCGTCCCGTCATACGATTTCCATTGAATCGACACCGTATAATCCGGCCTTCAATCGGTGGGTGTGAAGCAAACACTTACCAATCAATTATCCGTTAGATTAAAACTGGATGGGTGTGAAGCCACAAAAGATTAACAAGCAATCACCAATCAA
This sequence comes from Patella vulgata, assembly GCF_932274485.2. Lineage (NCBI taxonomy): Eukaryota > Metazoa > Mollusca > Gastropoda > Patellidae > Patella > Patella vulgata. The sequence continues at coordinate 58,839,505 of NC_065884.2, read as the reverse complement.
TTATCTGTGAGATTAAAACTCGCTACCGTGGGTCTTTGTTGATTACTTTGATAATTTTAATCTCTTGTACGACAGTTGTGACAAATACTCAAGAATTTACCAATCAATTATCCGTGAGATTAAAACTGGATGGGTGTGAAGCCACAAAAGATTAACAAGCAATCACCAATCAATTATCTGTGAGATTAAAACTCGCTACCGTGGGTCTTTGTTGATTACTTTGATAATTTTAATCTCTTGTACGACAGTTGTGACAAATACTCAAGAATATCCACGAATTTTCCCCCGAATAACATTCTGATGATTCGAAGTTCTATTTTCGAAGCTACATTATAATAATACTTCCGGTTTTCGAAGTTACAATTTTTCCGGTTTTGAGAAAACTGGGTATTCCGCCACTCTGCGTAATCCGACATATTGTAACAACCTCTACGATGTCGGATGTGACAGAGTGCACTGTACTTTGATTTGTGGCCAATTAGATTTTATATATTTATTTGCTTTGTGGGATGACAAACTGTCTTTATTGAAAATTTTAAGTCTATAGAACATGAACCTAGTGTTAAGATATGATTGAATTTGTGTTTCAATGTTGGCAGTCACCACAGCAAGCCAACATTATGAAACTAGAAATAGTAAACAATCAGACTTTGAAAAATTTAATTGTATTTAGCTTTCCCCTTTTTTTAATCAAAATAAGACATCAGATTCAACTCAATTCAATACTTTAATTTTACCTGAATCAAAAAGGTTTAACTCCTGTAATTAATTGAAAAATTAATTTCTGATAGTATTGTTTTATATATTTCAGCTTTGTCGAGATTGTGGTCATGAACAAAGACCTCCATATTCTTACATGGTATTAATACAGCTGGCTTTAAGTAGTGCATCAGATCACAAGATGACCCTAAAGGAAATTTGTAAATGGATTGAAGACAAATTTGAATACTTTAAATCAATTGCGAAACCGGGATGGAAAGTAAGTATAGAAGTTGATTTTCTCAAACACAGGATTTTTTTGTCTTTTTCTATGTGCTGTATGATGGAGTAGAATTGTGCCTGGACAGCAGGATTTCTTCCTTGCACTATCTATGTGGGAACTGAACAGGATAGTCAAAATTCAATGAATTTATTTCTGAACTGAGCAGAATAGTCAAAATTCTATGAATTTATTTCTGAATTTATTTTGTAATGGAAAATGGTTTAACGTCTCCTCAACACTATACATGGTTTATTATGAGTAATATGAGACTAACATACGGTTATTTGTTTTTCTATTGTCATGTGAATGTAATGATAAGGAGTTAAATTTTATCTTGGCAGCGGTGTTACCAACTGTCAAGTGTCCTTTTAGCTGGATGCCAATGTGTACATGGGTGGTCTTCAGTTTTTAGTGCCTTTCCTTGTTAGCCTATCAACGGGATTCAAGATTGAGACATTCTATTCAAGTGTCTAAGAACCCTGAACACGGTTCCCCCTCCTGTTTAAAATCAGTTTGCAACATTATAATGGCATTATTCTCTTTATTTTTTCAGAATTCAATCAGACATAATTTATCTTTCTATCACTGTTTTGTTCGTGATTTGTCCAACCAGAAAAAACATGGTTCCAAATGGATGCTCCAGTTTGATCCAGTTGAATCACATCACAGAGATCCTCTTTCAGGTTGTGTTTCTCCCTCAATTATTTATATCTAAATACACTCATGCTCATGTTGCTCATTAACAATAGTCCAAGAGTAGGGTGACCCATGTACTCTACAGAAATACAGTCCACCGCTGATAGTTCGAGACTACCACTGAAGCGTGCACATTCGCCGTGCTGAGACCAACTTTCTGACAGTATGATACTATAAATAGCCATGGCATGTGCAATTCTCTACAAATCTATCAACTATTACAGCCGTAAAAAATTTATTGTTGACGATTTTGAATAGTAGTAAAATTAAGCTTCTTGGTTATTACAGCAGATTTAGAAATTACGTTCGTTTCTTTTTTTAAATCGCTTTATCATTAACTGTACCGTTAAGAGCGGCATCTTTTGGTTTAGTACAAATAATATCTCTGAATCACTCGGGTTAGACAGGAACATGATACTAGCAGTAGTTTCATTTTACTTTTACAAGCTTCTTAAAACGATTGTTGAGCTACCTAACGTGCTTACTTCTAAATTCAATTTCTTGTTCTAGCTTTCTGTTATGTTTCGTAACGTAGAATGGTCGATAGACTGGTTAAGCGAGACTAATTTCAAAACAAGGGCACGTAACCAAGAGGTCAAGGGGGGTTGGGTGGCCGAAAGGTTAGCACAAGTGCATTGTATCATCCTACCTGTCATTGAGTTAACTGACGTGGTTTTGATTCCCCAGTTGTACGTTACAAGGAGTAGGGTCGCCTGTCCAACCTCATGGGTTTTCTCCAGGTCCTCCAATTTCCTCCCACTGCTAAAGATCCCTACGCACAAGCGAATTATTGAAATGAAATTGAACCATATGTTAGTCCAGATGACCTGGTTTGTGTTGAGTGGAGTTAAACTCTATTTCTCTCTCTCCAAGAGGTCAAGTATTCTAATTTAAAGTTAACACAAAATGACATAATCATAGTTCCCCAATCCAATTCAGATATCCTGAATAAAAATATGGTATAACTTTTTTCTTGAAAACTGTTAGTCTTGACCCTTGCTTGAGACATTTGGAAAATAAAGGAAATCCGGTTTTGCATGACAATTCTGCTTTTGATTTTATATAAATGAATCTTTGAAAAACTCAAACTGCTTTTGTTTTCAGAACGAGTTGTTACATCACAGGCATCAAATACTAGAACACTACCAACCAGCATGCCCCAAACAGTTATTCCTTTTGTACCAGTATTCAGTTCTATACCTCAGAATAACCTCATGCCCATACCTCAGAATAACATCATGTTTCCATCTTTATCACAATATCCCGTCCACCATCAACAGCAGAAAACTGCTCCTCAGAAAAATCATACAGTACTTCAGAATATGGGCACTGGTGGTCTTCACAACAAAAAGAGAAAAAATTCAGGTTTGTTTTTTTGATTATGTTGAAGTATGAACAGGAAATTATGCTGTAATTGTAATATAGACAGCATTACAAAGAAAAATCTGTTGTTGTATGTTATCTGTCGTTGAACCATCGTCCACAATTCTTTGTGGATGCTTTGAAGGTTAAAATTGTGTAAGATGTTGGCTAGCCAACCTGGAGGTCAGGTGTTTGATCCCAGTGTTGACCTAAAAAAGTTCATCTGGATTTTCCCTAGTCAGTGGTGCAGGAATGAGGGCCTGGCCAGGGACAATGTACAGTCGTTAGGATGGAACAAAAAAACTAGGTCCTGTGTACACATTGGCATGCAAGTAAAGATCCCTTGGCAGTTGGAAGAGTAGTCCGGGCAAAATTTCTCTCATGGCACATCTTCATTATCCTAGTTGAAGCAGAACAGCAGAACATTAAACTTTTAAAACCCTATTACATTTCTTCTGATTGATTATGATTTATACTCAGTATTTCTATTTGTGAGACATAGAATCGTAGAAACATTAGACTTTGAGGCATGCGGAAGTTCTGTATCCAATTATGAACTTTAATTTCCAAAAAAGGTAGCGCCTTAGTATTATTTGTCAGGAAATTCAGGATCAAATGTTTAATCATGTTTGGAATCAAGACTGGGTTTTGAAATTTGACCAAAAATAATAGAAACGGGGTTCTATCCGACTTCATAATTATGTGGAAAATACTTGACCAAAATGTTGGGGATTAGTCAACGATTAAGTATCTCCATTAATTGGTGAATAGAATTTTTGTTTAACACAGTGATCATGATTATAAAAAACAAACTTTCTATTATTTAAACCACAAATAAACAAAATTATAGAGTTAAAAAGAGAGGTGGGTGGAACGTTATTGAAATACAAAGAATTAGATAAGAATTTTTTTTTACCATCACCGCTCATTCTAAGCATCAGATTCATCAGTTTGAAGTTGCCAAATAAAGGTTACTGATTTTATAGCTATTGGATAAAGACTACAGCGACTTAGAACTGAAATAAAGAGATAATTAGTATACTGGATTGTTGGTCAGTGCAGGGCCGACTTGAAATTTTGAACACCAGCTACTAGATTTGGGAAGAGAATGTGCTAAATACATAAAGTAAGCTACGTCATAATGGAAATATATTTGTAATAAATCTTTTCTCTTTTGCAGGTCCATTGCCAATATTACCTCGTCCTGCATCTCTTCAAACCTACGCATTAGTTCCGTTACAGAATGTACAACAACAGCATGGAAACAATCTACCCACAATCCCATCTTCAAACCGTCCAATTCTAGTGAATATTCCTAATAATCCATTTACTCAAAACATTCCGCTTCACTCAAATGTCCAGCCTGTGCAGAATCAACACACAGCCAACATATTACAACAATCCAAAAAGTCAAATACAATTTCTTCAAACGAGCCTGTGAGTTTAGTTCGTCAAGCATGGATAGATGCTCAGTGCTGCATGTCAGAAGACGACCGAGAAGAGCCAAATATGGCTGTGCCTTTCCAAGAAAGACCTGCCTTTTCTAATACAGAAAACAAAAATAATGAAGTCATTGTTCAACATGCTAAAAAACAGAAGGTGAAAGCTGGTCTTCCCGTTCCTACGATATATACTAATAACAATCTACGCAAAACTAAGAGAACAAAAAGCCGTATTAAGAGTAATTCTAATCATACATCTAGTGAGAGAAACTTATTAGACAGTTCCGATTCGGAATGCGATAGTGAAGATGATAAAATAAGTGATCTTCCGACACCTATACGACAATTATTTAGTGACACTCCCAGTATGAAAAATAATATATCTACGTCGACGCCTGTAAGACATGCAGTGACATCGATTGAACAGTTGCCGTCGCCCATTAGAGGTTTTACACCAGTTCGTTGTGGTAATATATTTGATGGTAGTTTCCTAGATATGATTCAGGAAGAAGTTTTTGCATCTTTAGCCGGCTCACCAAACGCAGTCGCCAACAATCTGGTGAATCAAGATTCACCAAATGTTTCTTTGTCCGATTTCGGTTTATTTCGCACTCCACCAGACAAAAAATCGGGCAGATCTCCACAAGAGTCAAATCATTCTCATGGACAGAGTTTGTGTCGATTTTTAGCAGATTTTCCAATAGATTCAAATATCATAGCAGAGGCTGGAGGTATTTCAGAGGACTTGTCCTTGAATTTAAATTGGAGTAATAACCATGGAGAAGGCACAGAAGATCTGAATTCAAAATAACTTTCTGTAAAATCTATTTATTGTAAATGCAGGACTATCTTTTAATATATTTCAGGGATGTAGATAAGATTCTGAATTCATAGGAAAAAAAGAGTAAAAAAAGATCTTTAGACGGCCCCAATTTGAATATTAGTTCTGTGTGAATACTGTTAAAAGTTTGTCTTTCTATTTCTTGGAGTAGAAAAAAAATAATACTTGGTTCCTCTTCTCAAAAGTTCTTAAATCTTAGCTCCAGATGCTTAAAGAATTAAATGCCAATTATGAAAATCTTGAAGGATTATCTATATATCAAATTGGTTAGGTCTTATCATCGGGAAATTAAGTAGAAACAATCATTTTTCAGCCTCCGGACTATTATTGATGATGAGCATTTTCTGTTTAGGCTAGGCAGAGAAAAAGCTATTTGATATGTCAATGCTTTAGGACATAACTTTGATTCTGATAGAGTGACATTTGGCATATACATGTACATTCATTGCCTGAATACTTTGACAGTATCAAATGAACATTGTCTGATAAGATAAGAAATTTGATTGCTCAATGCTTTATAAAATGTGCAAGATGTGTGTCACATTTTGGGATTGCAGTGGGTGACATCAAAATTCTCCTACTTTTAAACAATCTTTAACATGTATTTTACTCAATCTGATTAAAACACAGATCCTATTTCGTTTCATTTTTTATAGTTCAAAATTTCGTTTTACTTGTCTTTACTACACTTGGATCTGGAAGAGTTGTTATCATTGACGTGTTCTGGATGATGTGAGGGTTTAGGCAATGAAACAGTCTGTTACAGCGAGCTTTCGGCGTGTGGTGCACGGAACTGTGTGTAATCCACTAGTAACACCAATGCTGATAGGCTAATCAGATGCCTGACGTCATAGGGTCAAAAGCCGCTCGTATGACATGACTCGACCCATCACTACAACTGGTCAGATCTTCATGTAGTGTAGGCCATCAAAAGTATAAAAAAAAACGAAAAGAAATATAGATCTGTATTTTAATCAGATTGGTATTTTACTATGGTAGACCTCTTACTCATGGCTGTGTATTATTACAAAATTTACTAAAAATTTACCTGCAAGATTGGCTGTTTATAAATGTTGTATAAATTAATGGAGTCATTTTAGATTTCTATACCTTTAATTCAAATATAATCTTCGTGTGATATGACTATTTGTTATTTGACTTGTTGAGTATTTGTCGTAAGTAAATATTAAGGCTGATGTCCATCAAACATGACAACCACAATTAAGCAGTGCAGAATTAGAAATTGAAACCACTTGAGAGAATATGATAGTCTCTGGAACTATATCCAGCGAGCACCATATACATCAAACTAAACTATGAAATCTTTAGTATGACCTGAATACAAATCAGTTTTGATAATATATAAAGGAATTTCTATTTTGTGCGTATGCTATGCATGGCACATCCTGTATACACTGAGAACTGCATTTAGTAGATGGAGTTGCTATAGGGTTTGTTTTTTTGTGCTTTTTGGACATTGACTATGACTGTGTTATTGAGCATTCATTTAGTTTTTGTTGACTGTTTCCATTTTTGTTTTCAAACATATCTGTGATGCATTTCATATCCCTTGTGTGTAAGGCCTTGATTAAAAGAAATTTGTTTGCCAATTAATTTCTGTTAGATTCGGTGTTTCAAGGAAGTAACCTAAAAATGTTGCAATCAACTTATTTTAATTAAGGCCTCATGTATTCATGTAAAATTGAATGATATTAATTAGTGTGAAGAATTAAATACATTTATTTATTTTATGATGAAAAGATTGTACATTGAAGATTCTGAATGAAATAGAATAATATATATATATATATGTATGTACACCATATTTGGAAAACCTGTGATGTTAAAGGGATGTTGCCAGATTTTACTTTGGGTTTGGTAGATGCGTACTTCGGTGGGTAGGGCGCTGGCTCACTAACCTGGTAGTAGCAGTTCGATCACGGTGGAAATCAAAATTATTTTCAGTGTGACAGAAATCAATTATGTAATATTTAAAGATCCTCAAATCTTAAGTTTTAAATGGCATTTAGAAGCTGGTAATTTCAGAATGGCCTTTGTACGATGGTTGTGCATTTTAAAATGATCTTTTGAATCATATGTTAATTGAATCTGGCAATGTCTCTTGAAGGAGAGATTTGAACTATGCATGATTTTAACACCAGAGCAATCAAATCTTGTTTTCTTGTTTTGTTTAGATTTGTTGTTTTAGAATGAATCTGAATTTTTTTAAAATTTCTATGAACAGAATTAATTACTAAAAGTGAAAATAAAGACCCTGTACCTTGGTTGTAAGATGTGTGTTTTTATATAGATTATAAAGACTATAAATAAACTTGTTGTCAAAACATTGAAATAGCTAGTACTAGAAACAAATAAAAACATACAATATTTAAACAAATGTTTGTCTTTAAAATTTAAAGAAGCCACGGTGGCTCAGTGAGTTTGGTGCCAACTCGCTGACCAGGAGATCCTGGGTTAGATCCTGGTGTTGACCAAGAAAGTTCCTCATGATTTTTCAGCGTGGTATTCCCTGATCTTTGGTGCGCTAAAGATGGTGTGGCAAGATACAGCATCTATCTGGTCTGATGGGACGAAAAACAGTGGTTACATGTACACGTTGGCAAGCACATAAAGAACCATGGACAATTGGTATTTAAAGAAGAGTAGGCAAAAACACCACTGAAGAGGTGGGGGGGGGGGAATTTCACACCGTAGACCCCATTCCATTTCTTTCTACATTTTTCTCCCACTGCTAAAAAAATAAAAATATAAAACTTGTGTTAGTCCCAAAACACTACTAGTCTATATTTTGTGGACCTTTAACTTTATTATTTTCTCAGCATCAAAGTAGCAATGATGTTGTTGTGACATGGAAAATATGGGAGACTTTCAATATTTGCTTCAACCATGGACCCAATAATGCTTCAAATTATGTACTGCCAGCCTTTATAAAGTAACTTTTTACCCGAAGGTGCCCCCATTCAAAAGGTGTTACATCGATTATTGTTTAAAATGCTGTCTCTTTTTACTTTTCTAACTCTAAATCTCTGGGTATATCTATATACTTTTAAGGCATATTAGAATGTGTATTGTAAAAGAGCCCAGTTGTCTGGAATCAAAATAAATTCCTTGACCCATTGTCCCTTCAACAAATTACTTAAAGTAGCTAAGTCTCTAATTCAATATCATCAAAAATCTTCGACAATGAAAACACAAATTATTTGTCAATTCAAATCAACACTGGTCTTGTGATCTTACAGGGAAAAGATGGGCTTCTGATTTCCAATATTCAAGACAAAATAAACATTTTACCATTGGTACACGAATCGTGTACCATAATGCGTTTCAGCGCCATTTGGAACAAGAGACTCAAAGAACAGGGCAAGACATATTCCACAAGTCATGTCAAATGGTGACGCTATATTCTTATCTGGAGAACATGCGCAATAAATACCATCGGTGTAGACTGGAAAAACCAGACGCTAAAGATTGCCATTCACATGAGACTTCTGGCATATTTCGCCAAATATAACTGATTAGAAATTACAGTAAAAACAGAAACGATTGAATGTAATTCAGTTTATATACATTCATATTACATTATTATATGCGTTGCAACCCATTTGTGTCAATTTCTAGGTCCCAAATATTAGCGATTTAGCTCCTTTAATTATTTATTAACACAAATTATATAGTCTTTGTCGGAAATATACCAGGATCTATTAAATCACGCTCTGTAATTAAATACCGTTCAATAGAAAGACCTTGACTTGTACAATAGTGCATTGAAACTTATCTTAGAAAGCCCACGCATAACTAGGCCTATTCCAATCATTCATTCATTGAAATATATACCGTAAACTCAAGTAGGAGTTTAACTGCACTTTCAGTTAGTTAGCCATAGCCTACCAACCGGTCTTGTCTACTTTCACTTCATACTACAGTTTTCAAAACTATCTTTAATTGACAGTATCAAATTATATGATTATATTTAATTCATGTAAATATCAACTAAGATACTATTTATACTCATCATCTAAATAAAATATTGATCTGACCGTCTGCTATTGACACTAGTACGCATGCGCGATTCATTCTTATGGCAACCAAGAAAACAATTTACAGGTATTCGCTGACAGTGCACGTGTCTAAATATGTAATTTTTGGCAGTGCATTTGAAAAGGATTAGGAAGCATTTCACGAAGATGGATGTAAAACTTATGTAACTTTGGTGTAAATCCTGTTATTAGAAATCAGTTAGGGATACAAGTTATAACGCATAGATAGATAGTTGATATATCACAGTTGTGTTTATCGAAAACGAGGTGAGTGGGACATATTAATGTTATAATCAACAGTGATAAACATTGTATCAACAAACGGTAATTACTACCAACAACAACCGTATTATAAAATAACAAACTTTTGTAGTTTATTTTTCAAAATTAACACATTCTATAGTATACATTTTTTAAAATTCAAATATAGATCTAGCAGCTGTTACTGAGTGCTAATGAAATGTTTTGTTTTAAATTTTAATGAGAAATTTCGATCATTTGGCCAGAAGATATTGATTTTGTAGGTAAAGAAGTATTGATATGAAATGAACTGTCATTGATGTATGATAAATTTAGCGTCAAAGATGAATTCTTCTTCATTTATATTTGTATAAATCATCCTATGCCTAAAGAAATTATTTACAAGTTTTATCCAAGACTAATGGAGAAAAGAAAGCAATAAAAAATAGTAATAAATTTGTAATTTATAGAATTACTGAGCAGTGCACCCCCTCCCGGAAAAACAAAATTGTTACAAAACAATAGCCCCAAGACATACTCCACCCCAATACGAATCATAAATGGATGTTTCGATGCAATAAAATCTTATCTTATCTTTACCGCCTCCCCACCACCACTTTAATTTGAGCTATCATGATTAACTTGAAAGAAACTGCTATATCTTTTTTGTGTTGAAATGTTCCTGGATTCTTGTTCTACTTCTAATATTGTGCCTATTTTGTTTACAGAATATCTCAGGAATGCAACAACCACTTACAAATTCAGAAGCAGTGAGAAGATGCTTTACTATTCCACATGCTCCATTATCTAGTCAAGTAAACAGATATGATTACGAACCACGCCCACCATACGCAGGATTAAACCATATATATTCCAGACCTCTCTCAGGTAGGGCCAAAACCAGAGCTCTCTCAGGTAGGGTCAAAACCAGGCCTCTCTCAGGTAGTGTCAAAACCAAAACCAAACCTCTCTCAGGTAGGGTCAAAACCAGAGCTCACATAGGTAGGGTCAAAACCAGGCCTGTCTCAGGTAGTGTCAAAACCAAACCTCTCTCAGATAGGGTCAAAAAAATTATTATGTACAGCAAAGAACTTTGTGAACTTCCTACACAGATTTGAAGTGGTATTAGTTGTTTAAGAGACAGAAGCATGAGTATGTCGCCACCATTTGCCAGAGGGATGGTGAGTCTCCTCAAAATTTTCAAAAATACTTGGGGAAATACCAAATTTGGGGTATGTCCTGGATAAAAAAAAACGCAATCAAAAGCTTCCTTTGTGGGCCGACCTTGTGATTATTCAATTTAAATCATAATCTCCAGAGTTATAGTCCTTTTAAAACTGTTTTAGATTGCCCTTTTGAAGGAGTTATAGTCCTTTGAAAACTGTTTTATATTGCCCTTTTGAAGGTTTGGACTTACCTTAATTAGTCAGAAAAAACCCACCTTCCTTGGTATTGCTACTGACTTATTACTTTTTCAGTCAGTGTCCCAGTAAAGTCAATGTTATGTTTCAGGGAGGACATCTGCGCAATGACCACCCCACACCCCCAACCCTCCCTTCGCTCTAGGGGGGTTGAATGGCTGAATGGTTAGCGTGCGCGCGCTGTATCATAAAGTCTGTCATTGAGTCGACCGGCGTAGTTTCGAATCCCTGGTTGTACGTGGCAAGGATTAGGGTCGTCTGTCCAACCTCGTGGGTTTTCTCCGGGTCCTCCGGTTTCCTCCCACTGCTAAAGACCCCTACGCGCAAGCGAATTATGTAAATAAGATTAAACCATATGTTAGTCCCGAAATGACCTAGTTTGTGTCGAGTGGACGTTAAACCCCATTTCTCTCTCTCTCCCCTTCACTCTATCGCTCTGCAACTGAGACTTCTTTGCACCTTTGTGTGATATCTATCATAACTTGTATCAGAGATAGGTTTCAAACTTCAATTTTATGTATGGATTCATATTGAATTTGCAATGGTGCAATGGCGCCAGAATCAGTAAGCTTATAGACAACAGGAATGGGGTTACTGTATGGCCATGGCTGAATATATTGCGAATGAACTCTGCTAGGTTGTTGATGGTCCTCAACTTTCAATAATTTGTCAAAGTTTCTTTTAAACATGTAATAGATTCCAGAAATTTATCTATTGTCTATCAGTAAGATGAGACGCTAACCGTTAATCCTTGCAAGTTTACCAGCAAGCATAATCATTCATGGGTTAAACTGAAACATTTTTATTTCCAGCACCAACATATCATGGAAGTCGATCATACTCTGTCCCCACCCCACCCCCACACAGAAATAATAACAATTTATACAACAGACATAAAGAATCAGACGTCAGTAGAAGAGCACCATACGCACGTAAGTTGTATTTAGATAAATTCTTAAAACAAATATTCTGTGTAGTTTCCCCTTGTCAGTGGTTCAGAACAGCTGTCTAGTTTTTCGGATGGGCAGTTGGAATTTGATATAATAAGAGTAGGCCATAGTGTTGCTGCCCGGGCAAAATTTCCCTCATACCACACTGTATGACTTATGCCCGTTTGCATTAGCCCAGTCAGAGCAGAACAGTAAGATGTTGACATGTTGTAAAAACCAAATTTCTATTTAAAGATTTTTTCTTTCAGCTCGAAGATTTGATAGTACTATAAATACAACTGCAGGGTTTGCTAAAGTTGAAAATTATGGGAAATCCCCATCTCTGCCGTCATATGATCCTCTTAATGATGTTCATTTGGTTGATTATTTTGAAAAAAGGTTTGGATCCATGCAGCTTGATGCCTTATTACGCAGAAAGGTAAATATTCTAATATTTGAAATCCCAGAGTTTCATTGTAATATTGGCAACCTTGTTCTAATCTGTTATAACATCATGATTCACAGGACATTTCTAAATTCTGTAGATATAAAGAGAGAGAAAGACAGTAAGAGAAAATGGGGTTTAACGTCCACTCGACACAAACTTTGTCATTTCAGGACCAACATATGGTTCGATTTGTATTTCAATGAAACGTTTTCACATATGGGTCTTTAGCAGTGGGGGTGGTGTGGGGGGAAACCGGGGAAAAAACCCACATGGTGAACAGATGACCCTACTACTTGTCACATACAAGAATGGGCTCAAAACCATACCCCTTGACTCAATGACAGACGTTATGATTTAAGGCACACTCGCTTCATTTTGTTAAGTTTGTCGATTTAGATGATTTACCAGTTGAGTCCTAAGTTGTCACATGACAAGGAGGTTGTTTGCTTGTCTAATTTTGTAGGTTTCCGCCCACTTCTAAAGAGCCCTACACACGATCAGAATAATGAAATATAGATTTACCATTTGAAGTCACAGATTTTATGTAGTTATCTCCCTTTAATGCTAATTGAGGCGATGCTTGGTTGTCAATCCAGAACGTCCCAAATTGACAAAATTGCAATAAAGTGAAGTGGAACTCTGTCAAGTCACAGTGCTGTCAGTCCCAACACTGGAGGTGGTGTGAGTAGAATATTGTGATGTAATTAAACACAACCAATATGTTTCAGCTATCATGGTTGGGTGGCCGAATGGTTAGCATGCGCACTGTATCATAAGGCCTGTCATTGAGTCAACTGGCGTGGTTTCGAATCCCCAGTTGTACGTGACAAGGAGTAGGGGCACCTGTCCAACCTCGTGGGTTTTCTCCGGGTCCTCTGGTTTCCTCCCACTGCTAAAGACCCCTACGCACAAGCAAATTATTGAAATAAAATTAATACTATATGTTAGTCCCAAAATGACCTAGTTTGTGTCGAGTGGACGTTAAATCCCATTTCTCTCTCATGGTTGGGATATTTTCTTATGTAGTCGGCGTAGGTGTTGTAGCTCAAAATCTCCCTTTTCAAACGATTGTCTCTTTTTTTTCGGATTGAGGTAATTCAGTTCCGGAACGTTCAATCGAGTAACGTCTTAAAATGAATGCCTTTTAACCTTTTTTTTTACAGAGATTACTAAATGGAAAACGACCCTCGTCAGCTGGTTCCCTAACCCGTAGATCAAAACCATCAGAAGTAACTTATAAAATTGCTGTAGTAACTGGAAGTAAGAAAAATTCTGGCACAGATGCTAAAGTAAGTTATTTTAATCTACCTGATTGCGGATTGTCTTTGATTGAATTGCTCATGATTCATAGTATTTGTTAAATTGGGACAGTTTGAATTTTGGATAACAGTAGGGTGAGACACTGCTATGTGGACAAGACTATCCTCCTTGTCATTGAACAACTAATCATAGATATGACATGAAATGGGTTTTTAAACGTTAAAACAATCTACTTTTCTACACAATTCTGCACCATTTCTTTCCATTTTGTTTCTATGCCATTGAATCTTCAAAAGTATGGTTACTAAATTTATCTAGAAATTAAAGTTTCATGAAATCTGTAATATTTTGTGTTTATTTTTCAATTTGACAGGTATTTATAAAACTAAAAGGTACAAAAGATAAATTACCGAAAACCAGATTAACCAAAAAAGCAGGCTCCGTAAAATCCAGTAGAGATGTTAGTTTTAAATTTGGAAAGGGAACAACACATATGTTTAAAATAAAAGGTCCAGAAATTGGTGATCTAAAATCTATAGTCGTTGAGGTATGTATCACTCTCAAGAGGTCAACTATGAATTCTGTATACTGGGAGATTGGGTGGCTTAGTGGTTTAACATGTGTAGAGTTTTCTATACGTTTCAAGGTGTATAGTTGCGTGGATAACTGTGTGTATATTCTTTGGGGACTCTTTGCTCAGGCAAATTATTGAAATAGAAATATATCATATGTTAGTGCTGAAAGATCTTTTTAGTGTCAGGTATAGTTCAATTCTCCCTTTTTGTATTCTAAATTAATTGCTTCCTTATCTTTTATAAGTTTGTAAATTTTGTTGGATTATACTTGCCTCTATAAATTGTAGCTGGTTTTGCCCACCTGTGATGTAACGGTGGCACTGTGCATAGGACACTGGCTCGCCAACCAGGATGTCCTGGTATTGATCCTGATAATGGCCAAGAATGTTACTCTGGATTTTTCACTCTGATTTAAATTAAAATTTTGTTCTGTCTGTTCTGAATTCTTGTCTTGTTTGTTCTATGGTGTCTGTAATGATTATTTTGATGTCTCTTCAATACAACTCTATGAAATTTTAAATCTAATTTATTTATAGCACAATGGAAGTCGGAAAGAAGACGCATGGTTTTTACAAGAAATTGAAATCGTCAACACAAAAACGAAGAAAACATGGAATTTTATTTGTAATCAATGGTTGTCATTACACCATGGTGATGGACAAACAATGAGAGAATTATTTGCTCAGAGGTCTGCAAAAACAGGTAATGTTTTAATTTAATCTACAATTTATATATTTATATTAAAATGTTTTGCACCAAGTTAGGTTGTTGATGGTTTTGACAGGAGCTCATACAATTCACATACTAGTAACTTTTAATATCCACATACTAATGTGTAGTAACTCTTAATGTCCATATACTATAACACATAATATCCAAATACTAGTAACTCATAATATCCACATACTAGTAACTCATAATATCCACTCATAATATCCCCATACTAGTAACTCATAATATCCACGTACTAGTAACTCATAATATCCACATACTAGTAACTCATAATATCCACATACTAGTAACTCATGATATCCACATACTAGTAACTCATGATATCCACATACTAATAACTCATAATATCCACATACTAGTAACTCATGATATCCACATACTAGTAACTCATGATATCCACATACTAGTAACTAATGATATCTACATACTGACAACTCATGATATCAACATACTAATAACTCCTGCTATCCCTATACCAGTAACCCACAATATCCTCATACTATTAACCCCCATTTTATCGCCATACTAGTAACCCACATTTTATCCCCATACTAGTAACTCATAACATCCACATACTAGTAACTCATGATTTCCACATATTAGTAACTCATAATATCCACTTACTAGTAGCTTGTGATATCCACATACCAGTAACTCATGATATCTACATAAGTTTATGATACTAATAAGAATTTTTTTTTTTTCTTCATAATAGTAACTCATTATATCCTGATAATCGTCATGATACTAATAAGAATTTAAACTTTTTTCTATAGAATACGAGATAGTTACTGTTACTGGTGATAGACCAAATGGTGGAACAAATGCAAACGTCTTTTTAACCTTATATGGAAAAACAGGAATAACTCGAAGATTTCACTTAAGAAGCTCAGAAAAGGGTTTGTTTGATCGAGGAACAACAAATTCATTCAGATTTCCATCCAATTGTGTTGGTCCTATGAAAAAAATTCGAATAGAACATGATAATACTGGTATTGGAGCTGGTTGGTATTTAGAAAGGGTATGTAGGCTTTCATTCACTAAATCATATTAATTCCAAGGGCTTTATTCACGAACACTTGAACTGAAATATTATTTTAAAGATGCAGGCATATCATTGGTTTAGAGTTTTTAAGATGAATTATTGTGCATTTGAATGTATATCTTATTAATTTAATAATTTTTTTTTTCTTCTAAATAATAGGTTCATATAACTGATGTTAAAAATCCCCAGTGGAAATATTTTTTCCCATGTGGTCAGTGGTTGGCTGCTGATGAGGGTGATGGTTGTATAAGTAGAGATCTGGTAGGAAGTAAAGATCCAAATGCTGTTAGAAGAGGTAACAAAATTGACCATTACCACCATCTTGGTCTTTATATTAATTTACTAATAATTGCTGTAATATTGCTAGATAATCAAGACTATATTATTTAGGGATAGTGTTGTCATATTAATTGAAGATTTTGTAATCATCTTGGTAGTGTTTGTGTTCTGAGGTCATAAAATGCTGATTTAGGAACAAATAATGAATTTTTATCCTATGCTCAGTGATTTGGATGGAACTGAGTGGTCACATTAATTAACGTGCAATAACCCATATGTGGTTTAACAAATATGATTCTGATAATACTTGGTATTCTAATGGGTGCTTACGATAGAAAAGGTATAGTGAGTGTGTGTTCATTAGCATATCATAAAGCTTGTTATCTATGCAAGTAGTGTCTTCAAACCCCAGTTTGTGTGTGATAGGAAGTGCTGTGGCCCATTTCCCCTCACTTCTAAAGACCCCTGCATTCAAGTGAATCATTATTATAATGACAACATACCCTATGACCTAGTGGGGGGGTTGGATGACCGAATGGTTAGCATGCGCACGCTGTATCATACGGTCTGTCATTGAGTCAACTGGCGGGGTTTTCGATTCCCAGGTTGTACGTGACAAGGAATAGGGTCGCCTGTCCAACCTCGTGAGTTTTCTCAGGGTCGTTCGGTTTCCTCCCACTGCTAAAGACCCCTACGTGCAAGCCAATTATTGAAATAAAAAAATAAACCATATGTTAGTCCCGAAATGACCTAGTTTGTGTCGAGTGGACGTTAAACCCCATCTTTCTGTCAAATTACCCAATGTTTTAACATCTCTTACAGCTTCCAAGTATAAAGTGACTGTTTTTACTGGAAACAAGAAGGGAGCTGGTACCGATGCCAATGTTTACATCATATTATTTGGAGAATTCGGTGACTCTGGAGAGAAAAAACTAACGTCAAGAAAAAATAACTTTGAAAGAAATAAGTAAGTTGTATTTGTAGAAAGTTATTCTATTTTAAGTGTAAATTGTGAATACATTGTATCTTGTTATGTATCTTGTTACCTAACACTTCAGAAAGAGTTCTGGAAAACAAGAGTTTCATTCATCTATTTGTCTTGGTAACCTAGACTAAATAAAATATATCATGGGCAATGTCAAGATTATGCTTATGGCCAGAATTGATTTCGAGTGTTACTTTATATATTAACTGGTGATTACTTTGAAGACAAGAAGGGTAGACAGGGGCTTACTGGGTAGCCTTTGAACCAATTGGTTTTCTTGGACCTCCATTGCAGTGAAGAATACTTGACATAAGACAACGAAACTAGCTTGATTCACCTTTCCGACACTCCATACATGGATCATTTTTCCCCTTGGATGCGAAGATATATGTATTTGTCAATTTCTTTTCAATCGGTGCCAGTGGGCCCCTTACTGCTCGATCTTCGGACAGCATCCGACAATTCAATCCCCTGGATATAACACATATTTTACAAATTTAAAGCACGATACCAACACGAAACTAGCTGAACATAACCCGACAAATTCATTTGGTTTATCTGGCAACCTATCATTCCGTTATAAATTTATGTATAGAACTGAATGAAAGAACTAAAACATTGTAGCCAATCCTCCAACATAATAAATTATTGCTAATATAAACAGATGTCATCTTCAGACATGAATGATAGAAATCCCATTGATTCAATTTCCACACCTGTTTAATAAATAGCAATGAAACAATTTGAACTTGGCTACTTATATTACTGTGGTGGGTCGTCTATGTTGAAATACAGGTGTACAATTCTTTAAATCATTCAACGCTAATTAAGATGTTAACACTAAAAAATTAGGTATTGTTAAAATCAGTGTTAATGAATTACTAACAAAGATACACAGATCTTGTCTAGATACCTTGCCTATCACAAGACAAATTTTTGATCAAATTTTTATGAATAGTTTGTGAGATATCACTTCCAATGTTGGGATTTATTGTTCTCATATGTTGTTTTTTTTATTTTAAAAAGACCTTTTTTTTCAATAAAAAAATCCTTCTTTTTTTTTAATAGAAAGACCTTTTTTTTTCTAAAATGCCCCAATTTTTTAAGTAGTGTCTGAATCAAAACATAAACATTAGCTTATAAACATAAATTTAGGAGATAATCAATTTGTAGGAGATTCCCTGTAATTACAGATTATAAATTGATCAAATGTTGAATTTTGTGTAATGTAATGATAAATAAATCGAAACAACAAAATAACAAAACATGTTGTCATTTGTCCATCAGATGGTCAAATGGTTGTTATAATGTGAGTTTTTGATAGTTAAGTTGGATGGGGGCATAATCTTATAAAAATTAGAGGCTTCGGTCCATTCAGCACTCACTAAATGTGTTTGTGCCCCCTTTATGAATTGCCTGGCAAAGAACAGTGTCTAGTTGGTTGGATTGTATGAAAAACTGATATCATGTGTACATGTTAGCATGTATGTAAATGAACCTTTGTTGAATTCAATGAAGAGTAAGTGGAAATGTTGCTGTCTAGGCAAAATGTTCCCTCATTTCACAAATTGCCTGATTGGTGCGAAAAAGTAGAACATTTTCAATTTATTTCATTTCATTACTGAATTGCCCTCTCCCCACATTACAAAATATCTTTGATACAGTACTTATGGCAAATTTACAAAATATCAACATTGTTTGAGGATTCTTCCACTTTAAAGAACAGGTGTAAAATTCCTTCAGTGCTAATTAAGATATTAACACGTTCAACATTAAAGGCATTGTTAATGGATTCTATATTTTACTTCGTCTGTTATTTCGCACTTTAAAAACCAACCTATACTTGGGTGGTACAAGTTTGTCTTTCTAACAGTTAAACCACTTTTGCATTCTGTTTGTACTTTTGATCAGAGAGGGGGGGTTGGGGTGGCTGAATGGTTTTAACGTGTGCACGTTAGATCCACAAGGTCTGTAATTGAGTCTCTCCGGTTGTACGTGACAAGGAGTAGGGTCGCCTGTCCAACCTCGTGGGTTTTCTCTGGGTCCTCCCACTACTAAAGACCCCTACGCGCAAGCGAATTATTGAAATAAAATTAAACCATATGTTAGTCCCGAAATGACCTAGTTTGTGTCGAGTGGACGTCAAACCCTATTTCTCACTCTCTCTGTGTGTAAGTGAGTCAAATTGCATGGATTTGATTCCCCGCTTGTACATGACAAGGAATTGGGTTGCCTGTCCAACCTTTGTGGGTTTTCTCCAGGTCCTCCCTACGTGCAAATGAATTGATGAAATAAAATTGAACCATATGTTAGTCCCAAAGTGAACTAGTTGTGTTGATTGCACGTTAAACCCTATGTCACTCTCTCTATCTATTTCTTACTTTATAATCCAACCAATACTTGGGTGGTACAAGTTGTTAAACTTTCTTCACAGTTAAATCCTTCTTGTGCTGTCTGGTTTAGTTTCTTCTAAAATACATAATTCGTTCCCGATATTTATTTCACCAGATGTAGACTAAACTGTACATCATTCGTTCTTCACAGAGATGATTGTCAAAATAATTGAATTTGATCTCTTGAGGTTGTTCTTATCTTAATGGCTTCATGCTATAATCATAACATAAATTACACATAAACTATCTGTATATTATCACGATGGATGTAATATTTGTTTTAATCTTCTGTCTGTTTGAAATTGTGGGGTTGAATGGCCGAAGGGTTAGCGCATACGCATAAGGTCTGTCATTGAGTCAACTAGCTTTTGATAGACTCTTATTATGCTGTTTTGATAGTCTCTTATTCACTATACCCTACCATAAATAAAAAACATGAAATAGGAATTTAATTTGCATTTTTATACATTATCAACTGACAGTGAAAATCATGACATGGAAGCCAGACATTGCTATATTTTGATTATACAGAATAATCAGTTCTAATTAGATTTTCAGTACTTTACTCTTATTCTAGCGGGGGAGGGGGGGCGCAAATGGTTAACACATGAGTGTTGGATCATAAGGTCTGTCATTGAGTCAAGTGGCGCGGTTTCGATTCCCGAGTTGTGCGTGACAAGGAGTAAGGTCGCCTGTCCAACCTCGTGAGTTTTCTCTGGGTCCTCCGGTTTCCTCCCATGGCTAAAACTCCTATGCGCAAGAGAATTATTGCAATAAAATTGAACCATATGTTAGTCCCAAAAATGTGTCAAGTGGACTTTAAACTCCATTTCTTCTTCTTTCTTATTCTAGCACAGATTTGATCAGTATTTGCAAATGTGATGGAACATTAAAATGTAGAATAGAATTAGAAAACGGCTTCACTATAAAAATATTCTGAGCCATCAACAAAAACTCATCATGTGTATAAAATATTGATCAGATTAATTTGTTTTTCAGTGCTGATGAGTTTTTCATTGAATGTCCAAAACTTGGTCGTTTAGAGAAAGTCCGGATTGGTCATGATGATTCTGGATTTGGACCTGGCTGGTTTTTGGAGAAGGTAAGTTTGATTTGTTTGTATGACCCGTATGATTTTACACACTATATTTTATCATCATTCTCTTGAGTATTTTTCCAGTTATTGAAATATATATTTAGGTCCTACAATATCTTAGTATTGGGTATTTGATTTCTCTCTCCCTCATTAAAACAAAATTGTTTCCAGCCAACATGTTTTCAAATATGTTTACATAAAGCACAGCTTTAGTAATTTAAAAAGCCTAATTCTCGATTATCAAGTAGGAGGTTATTTTGCCTGGAGTGTATGGGGTCTAGTGTCTGTTTGCATCAAAGCCAAGAGAATATTACATCTACACTTAATAGAACTTTTATGTGTGTCTGATCTATGATTTAAATAACAGAATATTTATTGTCCTATTTTCTGGTCAGTTTATGGAAAGCTCAAATCTGATTCAGAAATTGTAACTTAGTACTGATTAAGCCGGGGGGGTTGAATGGCAGAATGGTTAGCACATGCGCGCTGTATCATACAGCCTGTCATTGAGTCAACTGGTGGGGTTTCGATTCCCCGATTGTACGTGACAAGGAGTAGGGTCGCATGTCCAACCTTGTTGGTTTTCTGCGGGTCCTCCAGTTTCCTCTCACTGCTAAAGACCTCTACGCGCAAGCGAATTATTGAAATAAAAAATGGAACCATGTGTTACTCCCGAAATGACCTAGTTTGTATTGAATGGAGGTTAAACCCCCTTTTTCTCTCTGATTAAGCCATAGATGATAACTTTTATTATAGGTTTAATACCCAGTGCTTCATTGTAAATACATTATTTCCTTGTTTTTTCCTACTAGATAATAAATAAACAGTTTGGGCAATTAACACTGTTAGAAACTGAGCCAGGCGAACTAAACTGATTCTAATAGTTTTCACATGGCCATACCCTTTTCTTTTAACTCAGCAATTACGCACATCTTTAGATGTTAGTGACTACAGATATATAGATTCCACCTATTCTTAGCTACATTAGCTATGAATTAAAACTCCTGAAGTTCTTGGTTACATGAGCTGTGAAGTTGAAATTAAAACCCCTGATTCCCATGGGTAGCCAATAATTCAGTTGTTATTTACAACTATTGTAATGTTATGAAAGTATGAATGGGTCTGTGTGAGACTTCGAAGCTGGTTGGTCATGTGTGCGAAAATATTGTCATGTGTATAAGACAAGGGCTAGTCTTCTGGGTAGGAACAGTGCAGGTCATGTGTGCGAAACAAGAACTGGTCCTATGGGTGGAAAAAGTTCAGGTTATGTGTATCAGATAAGGGTTGGTCTTCTGGGCGGGAAAAGGGCAGGTCATATGGGTGAGTTAAGGGTATGTCATGTATGAGAGATCAGAGCTGGTCATATAGTCAGCTGGTCATGTAGGTTAGACAAAGGACATGTTTGGTCACGTGAGACCATAATCACGACTTGTTATGTGAGTAACACCAGGGTTGGTCATGTCGATGAGGCAATAGTTGGTATGTCATATTAGTTGAGACCAAGAATGGTCGAGTAGATAGGACCAGATTTATTCTTGCATAAAAGTATCAACAGATTAGCCCTATGTTTGCTACATTTTGTAAAAGTAAAGTATTCTGAGGCTTGTGATTTTAAATTTTGTAAAACAAATGCTCTACTGGATGAGGAGTAGATGTATGATCATGTTTTCGAGACAAGATAATGTCATGTGGGCATGACCATTTGAATAGAGGCCACTACAGGAATCAACCGGATACAAAATTTTATTTATTTATGATATTTCTGTTTAATGTCAGTCGCAGTAGAATATGTTGTAAAATAAAACCTCCCAGGAAATTTAAAATGTATTTGTTGATACAAGCATTAACATGAATTCAGGGTGATAACAGATCACTATCTGGTCTTTCTTAACTTTAATGTCTAAATAAATGATTCAATCCTATATCATTTTAAGATCCAAATTAAGATAGCAGTCAAAGGATAGGTCAGAGCATTCAAAATTTTGTTCCATTAATGTGGCTGATGCTGTTAATATGGGTTTGTGTCGTCTAATATTAAACAAGAACCTTAAAGAATAATGGGCCTGACAGATGTCAAGTTGTTCGGATGGGACAAAAAACCAAGGTCCCGTTTTTTTCATTGGCATGTACATAAAAGGTCCATTACAGTTGGAATTCGATATAAGAGTAGGCCTTAGTACGGCTGCCCTCATAGCACACTGTCTTTATTAGCCTAGTTGGAGCAAAACCGTAAGACGTTAAACCCCATTTCATCCATTCATCATCAAAGAATAATGGATATCAAATTATGTTTCATTGTCACACAAAAACTAAGCCTACTCTGCCTTGTGCATGACACTTTTAAAGTTTTCACAAAGTTCAAATAAGTGCTAATAATCTGTCTCATAAAAGTACTCAGATGTTTCAGTGTGGGCTGTTGTACTTTTTGATGAAGCCAATGAATGATTTGTTATTCTGACTGACAAACGGTTAAGATAACATTGATAAATGGCCATTGGATACATCCTCATCTCAACCAACCGAGACCAAATAACATCTTTATCTTTATATTCCCCCATTCCACTGCTGCTCATGGTGGACTAACAGTAGTCTTCAAACAAACTTGACTCTGTTTATTGTTTTTAGTAAACCTGTTTACCCTGGTATGGATATGATATATGATTATTATTCAAAAGAAAGTAAGCTGTTTATCTTTGGGTCAAAAATCTTAGAAGAAACCAGTTAATAATTTTCTACCCCATGACGATCTGATAATCTCTCTAAACTCTTTTACATACCTGTGTTGTAAGATAACAGTTTTTGATATGGGTACATGCTGTAAGAAAACATAGACATCTATTTTGTTTAGTTTAATATATCATTTTCATATCTTGTATTCTTTGTATTATCTGGCTGTGAATTTGTGCCTGTGTATAACTTTTGTCTTTTTATATTTCACCTCTACATATTGTATGCTGCCAATAAAGGCCGTTTCAATGCCATTTTCTTCTATTCTATTCAGTTTCTTGTGTCATTCCGGAGCATAGGATTATTTTATTGGAGGGGAACACAGATTTGGATGCTCTGATTTCTCTGTTTTCCCGCCTGAATATCACCAGTCACAAATTTAGTTGAATATACGCAGAGGCGTAGCTGTAAAATATATATTGGGGTGGTCTGCAACCCTAACCCCTAACCCTAACCCTAACTCATTTTTAAAACCCCTAAAAAATGTAAACAAACACCATGTGGCCATGCTGTCTACCAAGACACCGCGTGCAAAAGCATTATGGTTACATTGCTGGCTGAGCGGTCGATAAATATTTGGTTTAGGTGATAATGTTTTTGGGTACCTACATGCGATTCACTCTGATAAGTGGCAGACAAAAATTAACAAAATATTACTGACAGGCTAACTAGACACAATTTTATGGAACACAGTTACTTTTCACTTCACACATGTTTCCAGGATGATTCTCTCTGTGTTTTATTTTAGCAATGTAAACCATATTGGGATATGTACAGGTTTTATACAGATAGAATCTTAACTAATCCTAATAACTGTTGTAAATAAATAGGAGTTTGGGCCTACTATGTAAATTTTTTGGGGGAAGTCCAAGTATATTGAGACCCCCCCCCCCCCCCCCAGGAAAACAATTGGGGGGGGGGGCGGACCCCCCCATGTTTGACGCCCATGAATATACCAAAAAGTGACCATCACAGTTTTATTTTTCGATTATATTAGTGGAATTCTTGATACTATAGATTGGAATATTAGTCTTGGCGATGCTTATTGTTCAAAAACTGTTCAGTGGAATAGATTGAATTGCAATGATTGCAGAAGTTTCTGTGACCCTTGTGCTTGATTTTCAGTCACATGAATTCGTAAAATTTCCCTGCGTCTTCTCCAGATTCTCTTTTTTCTAAACTGAATTTCAGGCTCTTCATAATGGTCAATAATAAAGAACCAAAAAAAAATACTTAGCCACAGTTAAATATTCAAATTATCAATTAGTTATGTAAATATTATTTAATAAGCAATTATTTCGTCAAGTAATTAACTTTATTCATTTTTTCTTGACTGCTTTTAAATTGCTTTTATCTAATATGTGTATTTTAAAATGAGCATTTATGAGCATAAATTGTACACATTATGATGTTTACATAGTAAACACTAACAACCATCAAAAGTTTGGGCATATATATTTAATTGAGCAACTGCTTGAAACATTTTGTTTTATGGTTTACCTGAGGAATAAATAAAGCCTAATTAAGAAAGTAACTGGAAATCATATAAGTAAATCTTAAACTATTTTTAGAATCCCAAGGTACTTTTTATTCCCAGAGCTTTCTTGAGATAAACAACTTGGAAAGATTTCTTCTTTTTAGTGTACTTTATGCAACTAGTTTCACTCATTTATTTACAATTAACGATAAAAGACTACATGTACCAGGTTTTTCTTAAAGTAGCACTTCCAGACTTAAAGGTACCTGTTATAAAAGTGTGACGAGTTCATAAATTTGACCACAAAAATGTGAAGAAACAGCTTGTCTGCTATTTTCAGCTCTAGATATTGAGCCGTTTGAAAATAATAGCTAGATTTTCTTATCAGGGTTATGATTATCTTAGTGTTATGTTTCGAATTTAAAGAATTCCGGTGTTCAATTGTCTGAGTGACTTTGTAATGATGTTAATCACTTATCGTTATAAATTAAAACCTGTTTCATTTCAATTCACAAATATGTAAATATTGCTATCCAGGTAGAGGGTTGGATGGCCGAATGATTAGCACGTGTGCATTGCATCATAACGTCTGTCATTGAGTCAACTGGCGTGATTTCAATTCGCCAGTTGTACGTGACAAGGAGTGTCCAACCTTGTGGGTTTTCTTCTGGTCCTCTGGTTTCCTCCCACTGCTAAAGACCCCTATGCGCAAGTGTATTATTGAAATAAAATTGAACCCTATGTTAGTCCCAAAATGTTAGTCTATCTCTCTCTCTCCAGGCACTTAAGAATATAGCCTCTCTGAAATACCATATTCCTTGCAATTTTCATATGGAGAGTAAGCTGAAGTCACTGTTAAGTCTTTTTACTAATTTTAATTTTGACTGTTTTATTTAATGCAAAACACGATGAAATTTACCATACTGATCAGCAGTTGATTAGCAGTGAATATGTCATCTTATACAGAGTTATAAGAAGGCTTTTGCAATGCCATTGTGAAACAGATTGTATATTTACCAATAGTCTATATCATGCAAAATATGATGGTAGTCCTTAAATTCTTTATCATCCAGATGGTAGCCACCACAATTTGGACGCATGCCTGTGACTGCTTACAGTCATTTTTATCCAGACAATGATTGTGACCAGTACTTTTTGCACGCACTGCTGTCAATGCTTACAGTCCCTATCATCCAGATCATGATACCGGTAGTAGCCACAACCATTTGTACGCATGCCTGTCAGTACTGGACATTTTAAATTTTTATCCATGGGAAAGAGGTTGTGTTCTTTTGACATTTGTTTTAATGGAGTTTTTAAAGTCAGTTCTTTTGACATTTTGGTTTTATATGCAACAGAAATAAAACTTTTCAAAACAAAAATTTAAGGCAGGAAGTCTGTTGTTAATTTATTTATAATTCTATACCTGATTTAAGAGTCTGTTTATTTCCTTTTAATTGACAATGGCTTAATATCAAGTTTGTGTACATGTTGAAATAGTAGCGTCGGTTACACAAGCAACGCTTTACGCAATTCACCGAATGTCATATGAAATTTTAGCTTATTCTTAAAATTATTCAACAGATTAATGTGCAGTTTGTATATGTTCAGATGGTTGTGTCTGCCATGTGGGCAAATTTTATTTATCATTTTAAATCAAGAGCCGCACCAAACTGACAGTCTGCACATATGAAATTTTATTTCGAAAATAAATTCACCAGTCCATTGAAAGTTAACGAAGTGAAAAAAGATTGAAAGGATTGGCAGACGTGGAAAGAAACAGCTGTATATCCTGAATAAATAAATTGCCGTCTGGCACTGTATGTATCACACCCAAACATGATGGTAAACATTCTCAACCAAATCTCACGCTTAATAGTACATTTACATTGATAAAAATCCTACTGAGTTGATTATGCTTATAAAATAAGAATCAAACATCGCGGTAAGCATTCTCAACCAAATCTCATGCTTAGTAGTACATTTACATTGATAACAAATCCTACTGAGTTGATTATACTTATAAAATAAGAATCAAACATCGCGGTAAACATTCTCAACTAAATCTCATGCTTAACAGTACATTTACATTGATAACAAATCCTACTGGGTTGATTATGCTTATAAAATATGAATCAAACATCGCGGTAAACATTCTCAACTAAATCTCATGCTTAACAGTACATTTACATTGATAACAAATCCTACTGGGTTGATTATGCTTATAAAATAAGAATCAAACATAGCGGTAAACATTCTCAACTAAATCTCATGCTTAACAGTACATTTACATTGATAACAAATCCTACTGGGTTGATTATGCTTATAAAATATGAATCAAACATTTACTTAGAATTATATGGAATAATGTTTAAATCTTTCATAATTGGATTAATTTTGACACAAATGCAATGAAAATGTAGAAAATGTGTGAAGTGGGGCAAAAATAAAGCAAGAGCAGCAATTAAAGCCACATTGCCTTTGATTTGCCTTGGAAATCATTTTTAAGAAACAGATAATTGATTTCCTTTGTATTTTGCTAGAATCTAGCGAGGTCTTCAAATTAATTTCAAATGTTATAATGTTTGTGAGGTGTATTGAGACATCATTTTTAATAAAAAGGGCAAGAGGACTGCACCACAGAAAACAAAAGCCTATGAGACAAACCTGCGAACAAAACACACAGTACACACAGATATCGCAAGCAATAAACGACAAACGTGTAACTCAAAATAATTTACTACTGTAAGTGTCCACAGCACTGTAGAGTCCATAACCTATAATGATACATGCTTCACTCAAAAGGAAACAGACAATTCTTTTCCTTTTTATTTTAAAGGGACAATAACACTCTTGCTGGCTTGATAGCTCCAGAAAATAGAAAAATAGCCTTATTCTAAGTACTAGATGTGTTAGTGTCTTACCTGTTGTGTAAATTATCCATTAAATCCTATTTTACTTGTTCAGAGGGTTAGAAAATATTTTTAAATCCAAGTCATATTTGAATAGGTTTACGTTAGGCTTTTCAAATCATTTAGTTGAATTTTTCCAGTTTTTTAAATTAGGTGTGTTAAGATGAAATTTATATCATCAATTAATATGAATATTGTAAAATAGTGCAATTTTATGACCAGAATAAAGATTGGGACATATTATTCAGTTACAACAAGACTGGTATTGAGCCTTTAAAACCTTGCTATATGTCGCTTACATGTTTGTTATTACTTACAATGTATATACATCAACTTAATATCCAAATAAACACACAATACACCATTGTCTTCTAAACAAAATTTTACCATTTCATTTCCAAACACTATAGATCTATTGTGCAACAATTGAAAACACATTTTTTAACCAACATTAAAAAACTTCAAATACTTTATTTCATAATTTAATTTAAAAGGCACTTGATATTTTTTGCTGACATAATGTTTTTCTTGGAGAAATTTAACTGTAAACATGTAAATAAAAGTGTGCAGGACATGTTTGTTAATGATAGACACATGTTTACCTTTAATCTAAAACTCATTTCTCTTGTATACTTTGTAGCAGCACGCCAACAACAAATTATAGAAGGTGCTGGATTTACATTTAGGAATATCATCAGGCAATAAGAGCTACAGTATTTAATTTTTTGCAACGAAATCATTACCATTATGACATTGATTAGTTAAATAATCTACATAGTTATCAATTAACAATCTGCATTGTTCATTAGTTAAAGAAACATTATGTAAGATTTAGATAAAGAGCCAACCATTCTTGCTATAATAGTTTGAAAATAGATAATGTAAAATTAATAATTTGAAAATTTCATTCAAATTACTCTATTGCGAGCGAAAATATTAGCCTTTGAAGGTTTGAAAAGACGTGTGCAATAATTTCAACCACCGTACTGGTTGTTCGAAGCTAAGTCTTGCTCCTCCATTTTTAGCTTAAATCAAAATATGGCTGAACGGTTCTACTCTATTTAATATCGGAGAAATCCGATGCCATCGAGAGTTGATTATGGTCTGGATAAAGGTAATTAATGTGTAATTAATATAGAAAACATTTCAGGCCTAAAGAAAGACCTGCAATTGGAAGATTTAGCTCTTGCATAATGTATGTTTTATAAGGCACTTAGTTAATCAGTTCATCTACAACATTAATTGGGAAATGCATGGTTAATCAGTTAACAACTTGTGCCTGTTTCTAACCAACTTGGTTGTTGAGTTATAACATGGTTAACTACAGTTAATGACCATGTCAGTTTCTGGCCTACACCGTGAATGAGGTAGACACCTACATGGTTAACCAGGTCCGTTTCTGACCTAAATAGTGGATGAGGTAGTAACCTACATCATTAATCAGTAAACCGGATTATTTTCTAAGCTCGTACATAGTGGGTGAGGTAGAAACCTACATGGTTAATCAGTTAACCTGATGAGTTTCTAACCTACAAAGTGGATGAAGTAGAAACCTACATGGTTAATCAGTTAACCTGGTCAGTTTCTGACCTATATAGTGGATGAGGTAGAAACCTACATCGTTAATCAGTTAACCGGGTTATTTTCTAAACTCGTACATAGTGGGCTAGGTAGAAACCTACATGGTTAATCAGTTAACCTGATGAGTTTCTAACCTACACCGTAAATGAGTTAGACACTGACATGATTGATAACCCTTTCTTTGATCAATTAAATAATTTCTCCAAAAATAATAAATTTTAATGAAAATATTTAAAATCCATTATACAATGTCTTCCAAAATATTAAATATAAACAAAAATCTAGAATGAAATAAACAAATGTATGTATGTTTCCTTTGATGTTTTGTTGCCATTTTTCTCCCTAGAATTATATCATTAGGTTTCAGTAAATCATACTGTACTCCTTAATAAAATAATTGAGAGATTTTTAACTTTTAAATTCTTAAAAAGTTATAACAAAGGAAAACTTAGAGTTTTATTAATAACAAAACTGAACAAAATATTAATTTAGCTATAAAAATTAAAAAGACTAAAAAATGTAAAAATATCTTTCATGCTATAAATTCTCTGCCCATTGAAAGCATTGACATTATGAATATACAAATATAATGCCAATTTCAATTACATAGCACTAAATAAACAAAATATGTTTTTATTAATAATATAAGTAAAAAAGAAATACTATATTG
The DNA here is from genome assembly GCF_932274485.2 of Patella vulgata. Taxonomy (NCBI): domain Eukaryota; kingdom Metazoa; phylum Mollusca; class Gastropoda; family Patellidae; genus Patella; species Patella vulgata. Next base: position 58,809,354 of record NC_065884.2, on the reverse strand, counting down.
CACTTGCTTACATTAGACTAGAGATAAACATAATCTTGTATGAACATGTATAAAATGGTTTTTGTACAATAAACCAGAGCTCTAATCTGGGCTTACAAGCCTGGAAATAAGGCACAAAGCTCAGACATTGCTGAGCACAAGTCTCAGACATTGCCGGGCACAAGTCTCAGACATTGCCAGGCACAAGTCTCGGACATTGCCCAGTGCAAGTCCCAGACATTGCCGGGCACAAGTCTCAGACATTGCTGGGCACAAGTCTCAGACATTGCCAGGCAGAAGCATCAGACATTGCCAGGCATATGTCAAAAGCACAAATTCAGGATTGATCATGTACAACCCCTCTGGTGTCTGTCATTAAATATACATGATTGGCACATGGTTTAAAATGTCAGATATTAGTTTAACAGATGCTGCCATTTTCTCAGGTACATGTACAACTAAAATCCTCATTTCCGGGCCTTGGGCTTTATTTTTGCCAGTCAGTGTCAGGGTGTCAGAATTACCTGTCAGACAATTTGCATGCCAGAAAACTGATATATAAGTCACTAATATCAAATTTTCCATCGCTTAATCCATACTAAAATGCACTCCTATTTGATATTGAACATTTAATTAAGAAAAACGAAATAAAAATAGCAACGGCAATTCCTCTTCTGGATTGGACTCTGTCGTATTAAAAAGAGACCTATCATATTGGTTCAGCAGAACTTGCTGGAGACGGTTTGTTTAAAAGAGTTATAGATGAAATAACGCCCCCTCAAAAAAACCTTGGAATTTTATTCATGGGTTTTTGAACAATAGATAATTATTAGTTAAGTTAGTCAAATCCAGAAACTAAAATCTATTGGTATGAAGGCCATAAATATCCTATAAGATTTACCTTATTTAAAATGAGAGCTTAGAGTTCAAAAAAGATTATGGTTATTGAACCAAAGATAACAATTGAGGTATTGAAATCCGGCAAACAAAAAGCTCTTCTTAAGAAGCCCCTAAAACCACCATAAAAGTCAAATTTATGCTAAATTCTAATGCTGCCTGACTTCTCATTGAATTAAGTTTGATAGAAAAGTTTTCAAAATTGTACGGCACAAGTTATCAACCATTTTTATGGTGGTGCTCACAGGATTATGCTCAGTTTTAGTATTAAGCTTCATCGTAAGTAAATAAGTTTCATTGCCATGAAAAAAGTTCCTTGAAATTTAGAATATAACTGTACATATTTACACTTATTGTATTCTGGTGAATTTAAACTTTGTTTCTAGTTGTCTGCTAATTCTGACTGTTGTCTTAAAAAACGCCACAAATTGGTTTGAAACACAATTCACAAACACAATATAATCTTTTGTAGTCAACAGTCTTTTAATTTTAATCCTTATCTGTTATTTCCTTGAGAAAACATTATGTGTTTACAATTTTTCAGAATATTCCACAGAAAGGAGTATATAAAGATGTCCTTTTCTAACTTTGTTGCAATGTTTTACTGTGGGATTGAAATAGTTGGATTGCCATTGTCCAGCTGAATTATTAGTCACTATAACAACACCAATAAAAATTTTTTTTATGATATCCGATCTCTGTAAAATAGTATGTACACATATCACATATTCCATCGTTTGCCGTCTGATGAAAACACTGACAATTCACACATTTCCTCTTTCACACTTTTTGGCCAGTTAGATGTCCGTATTCAAGGGATCGTTATTCCACATTCGTACCAAAAAGGTGAGTGATGTAAAAAGCCTAAAAGTCCAATTCGTGGTTCGTCTCCCCAGTTAGACCGAATATAACCTGCAACATAAAACATGTAAAATTAATACTCAAGCTATATCATGTAGCCCACGGTGGTTCAGTGAGTAAGGTGCTGGCTCACTTAACAGGAGGTCCCAGGTTCAATCCCGGTGTAGGTTGAGAAAGTACCTCACGATTTGTCAATTGTGTTGAGCAGAGGGCCTGCTGGCAAGGAACAGTGTTTGATAGTACTGATGTTACAATTGTGTGCACATAAAAGAACTGAATAGTGTTTGATGGTACTATGTTACAATTGTGTGGGTGTAAAAGAACTGAATAGTGTTTGATGGTACTGATGTTACAATTGTGTGGGCGTAAAAGAACTGAAGAGTGTTTGATGGTACTGATGTTACAATTGTGTGGGCGTAAAAAAACTGAATAGTGTTTAATGGTACTGATGTTAAAATTGTGTGGGCGTAAAAGAACACTATGACAGTTGGAATTTGAAATAAGAGTGACTAGACGCACTTTCTTTGTGGCAGCCTCACAGGTGCTGCCACAGACAAGTGAAAACCAGTGGCTGCCAGGCAAGATATGCCCACATTTTGCAAGAGATGGATAGAGAACAAGCTAAAAAAAACAAACACGATTTTTCGTACAATCAGGGGTCATAATCAAAAAAGTTATGATCTGAAATGTGCGAATATCGAAAGGAACCAAGATCTTTGAAATGTAAAGATATATTTTAAGTTTTATCAAAATCAGACAAAAATTGTGACCTCTAGAGGGTCCACAACCTTCGTATTATATACTTGTACACAATTTGCATACTAGGAGCGACCATTTTGTCATGCAGTTTCATTTCGATTTTCACGAAATTCGTACTCAACGGTCATTAGGGTATAACGATGATACATTTAAACATTTTATAAAATTGGATAAAGATTGTGACCTTTAGAGGGTCCAAAAGCTAAAAACATGATTTTTCGTACAATCAAGGGCCATAATCCAGGAATTTACGGTCTGATCTGCGCAAATATCAAAAGGAATCAAGATCTTTGGATTATAATCATACATTTCAAGTATCATCAAAATCGGATAAAAATTGTCACTTCTAGAGTGTCCACAACCTTGGTCTTACATACTTTGACACTATTTGCGTACAAGAAGCAGTCATTTTGTCTGGTTGCTGTCAGATTTTTACGAAATTCGAACTCAACCTTCATTGATGTGTAACGGTGATATATTTAAATTTTTTTTAAAATTGAATACGATTTTTAGAACAATCAGGGACCATAATCCAGGAAGTTACGTTTGGATATGCGCGATTATCGAGGAACCAAGGTCTTTGTGATTTAAACATGAATTTAAAGTTTCATCAAAATCAGATCAAAATTGTAGCCTTGAGAGGGTCCACAACTTTGATATACCATATTTTTACACTATTTGTGTTCGAGGGGCGGCCAATTTGTCTGGCAGTTTTGGTCCGATTTTTACAAAATTCAATTTCAAATGCCATTAGGGTGTAACGGTGATATATTCAAATGTTTATTTTAAATCGAATAAAAATTGTACAATCAAGGGCCATAATTCAGGAAGTTACGAACCGATATGTATCTACTCAACTAACACGGTTTATAAAAATAGAATAAATAAAAAACTTTGGATCAAGTACCATTGCTACGATACTCAACTAACACAGTTTATAAAAATAGAATAAATAAAAAACTTTGGATCAAGTACCATTGCTGCGATAATAAACTAAGTCTAAGTTATGCATTTTATCATTAAAATAATAAATGGTGCGGTTGTTCTAATCCATTATTCATTAAATATCACAGCCTTCTGGTGGTCTCTAGAGTTGATTATGAGTTTGTCATGTGGACAAATGCCTAATTAATAATTTATATAACATTTGAAGCCAAAAAAAGACCAGCAATAGACATTTTTAGCTTTTGAATAACAAATCTTTAGTAGAAAAAAATGTACTTGACGTACCTTTATCTTGCTTAAAGGACTTATTGAGATTACTGATTGTTACAATAGCATTAGGATTACTACCAACATATTCACAGTGATCCTGTCCTAATCCACCCTCATCACCAATACTCAAAAACTTGTCCATCAAATTCTGACCTAAGAGAATTTTATAACGATTTTTGTCACACAATACTACTCCAACAAATCTACCAACTTTGTATTTGGTTCTTTTGATGAACTGTTGTCCAAAACAGTCCGTGCGTGAGCTGTCATATGAAAATTGATACTCCACCCAGTCACTCGTTAAACTTAATTTAAATTCCAATTCCAACATATCAAGTCTTTTTTTCACATCGTTATTGGCTTGGAAGCTGATCACTTGTTTCTCTAGGGACTCCTGCTTTTTCTGCACCTTGCCTTGTGAAAAGCCTAAACTTTGGATATCTTGTTTAGCTATCTTCAGATCTTGGTCGATCTTGGACATCTTTGTTTTCAGTTTCCGTTCGGTGGTACCCAAATCCACTTGCATCAGAACGTTCTGGTCTTCCAAACTCGTTAGCAGACTTTGCATTTCTGTCAGCTGACTTTTTATTGTGGTGTTTTGATGTGCTATTTGAGTATCAATGATCGCGCCGACATTTTTAACAACAGTTTCACGGAGAGTTTTCATCATGTTTGATTCAGAAGATATCTTTCTCTCAAGTTCTGCATAAGTAGCTTTACTTTCATTTCTGTAATGTTCTAGAGATCTTTGGAAAATTTCTGCAAGCCGCTCCATCTTCCGTAGTGTTTTGGCATGTTCATCCAGTGTTTCTATAGTTGATTGACTGTCTCCTGTAGACTTGGTTACTGAATTCTCTGTTAAATTTTTCTTTAATTCTTCAAACAGCGTTGGCAGAGGTTGTAGTTTGACTGTTTTACTGTAAAAATCATCCATTGTCTGCGTGATGGATGTGATAGTGAGTTCTACAGTAGTGAGTTTGTCGTTAAGATATTTCACGTCCGACAGATGCTGATCTGACAAGTTGTCAACTTCCTCATCATAGGTATCGTGAACTGACTGTTGTTTTTTGACAAGGCTTATGACGGCTTCTATTTGATTATTTAAAACATCTTTAATTTCTTTTTTTAGCATTTCTTCCAACTGTACAATCATAGTGTTTCGACCAGTCGGAATATGATTGTTCTCTATCTTCATCTTGGTATCGGGAAAATTTCCTGCTAAATTGTCGCCAATCTCTGTGTCATTTGAAACATTTTTGGTGAGTTTCAATGGTTGATCGTTTTGTAATGGTATGTGGTTATTGTTTTCGTCTGGAACAAATTCTCCGAAAGTTGACCCTGTCTCATTATCGATGGCATCCTCCAAACTATTTGAAAATGTTTTATTTAATTTTACAGTGTTTGTCACATTTTTCAATACGTCTTCAACTTTATTAAGAATATTTTTTCCAGTGTCGTTAATTGTCCTCTTCATATTTTCTAGCTCTTCCAGCAATTTTACTTCCCTCTCCGATTTAGTATTTTTTTCAGGTTTTGTAAACTTTCCCCAGTTGGTCATTGGACTGAGGGACTGGTCACTGGTCATATCTGCGTCCTCATTGGAGAATTTGTATTGTTTGTCGTTACGTCCAAAATCACTTACTGTTCTTCGTTGATTATTTTCGAGATACGAAACTCTTTTTTCTATTTCCTCTAGTTTATCAACCTTGGACAACATGGTTTCCAAACTCATAATTTTGTCATTATTCAGAAGTCTTTCTTTGTGTATTTGTGTCTCTAGTTCGAGAACTTGTTGTTTATAAATATTTATTTTTGTTTCCATGGTGTTCATGCGGCGTTTCACCGTTCCGTCCACAGAACACGAGGTTTTTATTTTATCCCGTGGGACCACTAAACTCAGAACACAACTCTGATCCATGGACTGTATACTGGAGGCCATTATGAGACACAGGTTAATTAGCGCAACAACTGACTGAAACATTAAAGATTTCAGCGCCATCTTAAAAAATCGTAAACACACGACTCCCGTCAAACACTAGGGCTTATGACCACCTTTCTTTTAACTGAACATAAAAAACAAAAGTTCATGTAACTGGTCTACCATCGTGGTACATGTATTCCCGTCTGATAAATGGTGAAACTGTCGATCAACACAGACGTGAAAACACTTAGCTCTATATTTAGCGGACGGATAGAAAAGACACTGATTTCTTATCTTGATGAAAAATAAAGGTAGATCATCACTAGAACAATTAGTCATATAATCTTGTCATTCGTGTGCCAACTATTTTCTTATCCTCGTTAGAATGTTTGTGCAAACAGACAGCTTGGATCTTCATTCATAGCACTGTGTTGTCAAATCACTCACTTTACAAGACTTTACCCACTGCAAAAACACATTACTCGCATTTGAAATTGCAAAAACTTATAATCGGTCCTAAAAGTTGTGGCAGTAACCACAAAATAATCTTGTTTGCAGAAACAGAATGATGAGTATAAACTGTCACAAAGAAAAAAAAAATATCTATGTCTGGTGCCAACTACTTTGACTATGTCAGACTTTGCTATAATATTTGTTCTTCAAATAAACAAACTGACTGATAAAATTCAGTAATTGTTACACACCAGTGCTTCTTCTGTCTGAGGATTTTTTTTCAGGATATTGTGGGCGAAGGTATGAGAAAATAAACCAACCACTGTGATGATAAGCTTAGATTTTTTTCTTTATGTCTTTAGCAGATCAACCTGAAATAGTTACGAAAAAATGTCTTGTTAATGATACATTTTTTCACTTCCATAGATGATATATTGATAATTTAGTTAATGTTACCCCTTTTCACTTCCATAAATGATATATTGTTAATCTAGTTAATATTACCCTTTATTACTTCCATAGGTAATATTTTAATTGGGGTTTGACCCCCAAAATAAGACCCAACAGAAAGTCAGAAGCAATTTTTTTTTATTAAAAGATTTCCTGACTAGGTCACCTGCAACATAGTAAGATTGTAAGCTACACGGTAATAACATGCACGTGATGGTTTCAATGTTGTTGGTTTTTTTTTTATCAAAATGCCTGCAGGAGGCAGGGTACAACTTCGTATAATGTACATAACATAGATATGAAAACAGAAATTATTAAAAAAAATGCTAAAAGATATCCCCAGACATGTCCCAAGAACATAATAATTATAATTGTGTATTAAAAAAAAACAACAAAAAAATCTAGAAAGAACATTCACAAAACATGATTCAAAAAGAATATATAAAAATTCCAGTAAATTGTGAGTCAAAACAGAAAATTAAAAAAAAAAAAAAAAAAAAATAGAAAAAACTCCCCAAAACATGACTCACACAAAACAGTATTGTGAATCATTTGAGGAACATTATTGAATGTATTCATTAGGTTAAAAAAATTGTATGTGAATCAACTTCAGAATGATCTGAAAACAATATCCAAATGTACCGATACATAAAGTCGTCATTTCTGAAAATCTAAGAATCTCAGTGCATTGGAAAAAATCCAGATTCATCTCACATTAATTATATAAATCATACTTTAATAAATTGTGAAAAATTCATTAAAATATATATTTCTTATCCCAGAAAATATGGTATTCCACTCACTCCCCAAAGCTTGATCTCTCATGGTCCAGCACAACAATTATGTTCAGATTTGCTTTTTAACTTCCAAATATAAGCGTAAAACATTCATTACAAAAAAAACAAAAAAAAAAAAAGTTCAGATATGACGTTCATTTGTTATCTGGAGAAATATCTTATAAAGTTAAGATTTCCTTTAACTTAATTAATTGATCCAACAGTCACACTTTTCAAAAGAAGAAAAAAATATAACAGTGCTGCAACATGATCTTAATTATAAAGTGGTATGTTGTTTTCTGTTATTTGAAGACCGGAATATTTTCTTGATGAAAATGATTACGTAATTTAATTAAGGTAGGAGTCAAGTTCGACACAAACGTTTTTAATTGTAAGATAGAAATATAGATCTTATCATTTGAGAATGTTTTCGCCAAAAGTAATGAAAAATAGTGTTTAGTATTACCGTATTTTACAGTGTATATGTCCAAAAATGGTTCCGATTCTCTTCTCTATTTACTAGAGGATGATGAATTGAAAATTCTGTAACATTCCTTATCTTCTGCAGTGAAGATGATATAAAACATCCACATTGCCTCCTATAAGTGTTGAATAAAATCGTTTGATGGGTCCCTTTTTTGATCTGATTGAATCCAAGCCTAGTTAGGGGAGTGGATGGCCGAATGGTTAGCACACATGCGCTGTATCATACGGTCTGTCATTGAGTCAACTGGCAGGGTTTCGATTCCCCGGTTGTACATGACAAGGAGTAGGATCGCCTGTCCAACCTCGTGGGTTTTCTCCGGGTACTCCGGTTTCCTCCCACTGCTAAAGACCCCTACGCGCAAGCGAATTATTGAAATAATATTGAACCATATGTTTGTCCCAAAATGACCTAGTTTGTGTCGAGTGGACATTAAACCCCATTGATTTTGTTTTCTTAATTAAATGATAATAATTTAATAAACTGATAAAAAAAAAGCATAGTAATGCATTATTATATCTATCCTTAGAAAATAACATTAATTGTCAGAAACATATGAGAAATATTACGCTATTTACACCTGGAGTTAAAACTCTATTTTGAAATGTTGTGAAGTACCATTAGCATATCTTGTTTTGGAATTTTGACTTCGTTCAGCCCTTAAGCTGAATGTGGAGCAAATGATATTTCGCCCGCATTTCGGTGAATATTTAAAAAGCGTGAAAAATGATTGGATTAATCTGTGAAGAAATCATAGAATTTGATGATTAGCATATCTGTTTTAGAATTTTGACTTCGTTCAGCACTTAAGCCGAATGTGGAGCAGATGATATTTTGCCCGCATTTCTGTAAAATATTTAAAAAGCGTAAAGGATGATTGGATTAATCTGTGAGGAAATCATATAATTTGATGATTAGACTGGTTTATCAAGTACATCTGTTACCTGCTATAAGTTCATTAAGTCTTTCAAAATAGTGTTATGTCTGGGGAATCAAGGTTTAATATGGATCCTCCCTTAATCTGATTCACAAGTATGTGAAACAAAATATTTTGAAAAAATGTCTGTTCCAAGGAAACTCATTTTCAGTCCATCAGACCAAAGAACTTATTTCATACTCTTGGCCATCGTTCTGTTGATCAGCTCCTAAAGGAGCTGGATGAGGGAACCTGAAAGGTTTAGACATTTTCAGACAAATTCTCCTCTAAAAATACTTGATGGATTTCAACCTACTTAGGTAGGTACATGTATGTTGCTTGAGTTATGCTTATTTAATTTGTTCAATTTTGATCAGCCTCATAAGGGCAGGGTGGCAGGTTCCTGAAAAACACTCAATATTGCACAATTTTTACTTCTTCTCCACAACCAAATTTTGTTTGTATGTTCTGTCAATGTTGTTAATATGTTAATGGTAATTCAGATGTGCAGGAAATTACCAGCATTTATTGAGGAATACTGATTGGGTCACATGTCTAAAGTTTCCACTTTGATTCTTTATCTTTTAATGATTGAAATTAGTCATTTTAAAGGATTTTTAAAAAAAAAAAATAGAATGGTATGATGATGAATTAAACCCCGGATAATATGTCTAGTTGCAAGTCTAGTACTCCCAAGAGATATGGGCCCTAAAGTATGGACGATATATTATACAATGCTCTTACTTGAGTTAAAGTAAAATTTTCTTATCCCTTAAGCGGAAGATGTTGGTTTTGTTTTGCACATGAGCTGTTCAAAATATCTTTATGAAACATTGTACTTATAAAACATTGTACTTGTGCTTTTTGATACTTGCAAATTTCCCGGTTTTTAACCATTTTTGTGTTTGAATGAAACAAATTTGATTGCTTTATTGGTATACAATATTTATCCGAGGGCCCTGGAGGTTGATAACTTAAAGTCTTCTTGTTGATTTTAATTGAATTTCATGTGTTTAATACTGTATTTTAGAGATTATATTTATCTTGCTTAGACACATCAAGACATAGGTGTTTATATCGACAAAATAGTAATCGTCAATGTTCATTTCCCAAAAATTGAAAAACTAACAGTCATGATGCGTTTCATTTTATCTTGTGATGTTTTAAATTTAATTCTTATCTCCTTTTTGAAAATTACTGCTAATAAGGAAGTTAAAATTTTGAAGCAATGAAAAAGTATAAATGATAAATTTTTACCTTGAATAGTCGATCTTGAATTTGATTTATGTCAATTCCTACTAGCGGAAACTTGATAAACACATTTAAAGAGTACGAAAATATTCACATTAAGATGTTTATCCTTGATGCCTGTAATATGGTCACATACTAATTTCTAATTAATTTACAACTCTGTTTGAAATTCAAGTAATTAATTCCTCGTTATTTGAACATGTCTTGACACCATACTTGTGTCTGCTGTTAACTGAACATATGCAGTGAGGATCATATGTAAAGTGGAACGCCACCTTCACTAAACACTTGAAGTGTGAGAGATCCCGTGTAATAGTAGCTAGTTCCTGCTTTAATATATATATATATGTATATGTATTAAACATGTAGACGCTTGATGCTATATACTTCCAACACAGGTGGTCCATTCGTCTGCTGGCTTAAAGGGGCAGACGGCTATAATAGCCATTTTGTACTCTGCAGTAAATATTGTTTTTGTGCATCTACATCAAATGTTTTTTATTTTTTTGTACTATATCCATTTTGTTTTCTGCTCTGTTAATGGGCGTATTGATACAATAATATCTTATCTTAATGCCCAAATACAATAAAAATCAGTTTTGAACATATATGTTAATTTAAAATAAAAAGTGTTAGTTTTTTCTGAAAAGTCATCTTGTAATATTACACAGTCTGTATGTACTACAAGCATCGCTAATGTATAAGAAAATTTGTTTACATATAATAAAGATAGTGTAAATAAAAAAGACTTGTTTTTCCAAATTTGAAAAACATGTGCCTTCTTGTATTTCTTTCTAAAAGATATCTTAAATTGTAATTTAATAAAATATATTTACTGCAGATCTGTTTGTCATACACAGAAATGTGTTTTACATGCATATTAATTTATCATAAGGAACTTGCAGTTCTGAAAAATAATGTATAACTTAGAGGAAAGCTGGGGGTATACATGAAGGTAGTAGAAACTCTTGGCACCGGATTGAATTTCTCTTTCTAAAAATATCAAATGTGCCATTTTATGATATTTAAAATTTCTATAAGTATTTATAAAAAAAATTCCAACACAGTAGTAGTAGGGTTATACCGCAGACTATTAGTAGTAGTAGGGTTATATCGCAGACTAGTAGTAGTAGTACCGCCCGGTGGTACTAGTAGTAGTAGTACAGGGATTAACATCAGCATCAACCTGGGAATTATATCGCCGACTAGCAGTAGTAGTAGTACAGGGATTAACATCAACCTAGGGATTATATCGCTGACTTGCTGATTTTGAAGGAAATTCTACTCCCTTTATTCTCACTTCCAGCTGAAAGCAAGATTTATCCAAAAAGTAAATGATTCACCAGTTATAAACAATATTTACATATCAATATTAGCTTGCTGTCATTCTGTAAAAGTTATTGTATGTTCTAAGGCCAGACAGGAAGCGATGTTCATCCAAACAATATTTTGTTTTACATATTAATGAGTTTATGTCAAGGTAATGATATTTACATGGAAATATCTAGTGCGTGAAGATGTTTTTCTGAAAAATGATCGTAGTAGATGATATTCACAGATTTCTCATTTTGAGAGAAATAAGTACGTAATTTCAAGTAGCAATTGGAGGCATGATAATCCTTTACATACTGAAGTACAATATCAGCCCTATTCTTCTGATCATTTTTTACTGGTAAATAAATCAGCAAGACTTTTATCATTTGGAGATCGATCTTTTACACCCAAATTATGGAATTCTTTACCTTTTAATATAAGATGCTGCACCAGTTAAGTCACTTGTTAAGATGTTTTTGTTTAAGAAAACCTTTAACTTATAATCCTTATCTACTTTTAAAACCTATTTATGTATATTTATTTTTATTGCATGTTTTATTGAATTTAATTGTACAACACATCTGAACACGTCTTGTGGAAAATAACGCTCTATAAATGTTAATAATAATAATAATGTAGCCTAAATTTTAGAAGTTATATTAAGTGTTCAAGAAAGGTTTCTAAATTGAAATTCTTTATAGGTGGTAACCTCAAAGAAAAGAGTCACGGATGAATCACTCAAAAAGATGTTTATACAGTAATCCTGATGTATTTTAATTTAGTAATTTTAAAGGCGTCTTTAGTTGAAAAAATTGAATATTTGGGGGATGAAGAAATTTTTTCTAAAAGATTTATAATGCCATGCCACTGTGAATCAGCAGGTTTTATTGCCAGTATTTCACAATAGAGTCCAGTAACCAGTTGTATATATTAGAAATAACCCTTTAATTGACAGTAATGGAACTTGGAGTTAACATGTCAAGTGCATAGAGATAAATATTATTATTAAAGTGTTTACCTCATACAGATTAAAATTTCTTTAAAACTCTGGTAACATAAATTTTAGTTGAAGTTCATTATGAAATTTGTAAAATAGGGAAGTTCCTGTCTAGTGAAGTGGTTCACTAGGTAAGGAATATCAAAGCTTCAATAGATTACTTAGAGATTTTCGCTAGTAAAAAACAAAGTTTGATTTGCCATGATATTTCTTTTCTTTTTGAAAGTTTTAATGTCACTTTAAAGTTTAATTGCATTGTTGAGCAATCAACATAATTTATATAGGAGAAAACATCCAAATTTCAGAAACTTCTGTCGATATATATTAGACTGTAAATTAAACTGCATCTATTTAAGAAAATGATAAGTCATATCCTTGAGCATGATGTACTTAATGTATAAATGAAATAGCTGAATCAACATGATGATGAATAATGCAGTATGTGATTCATTATTACAATTTCATTGAAAAAAAGATTTGGATTTGTAACCAAAAAGCATGACAATTTGGTCCACCATCTAGAACTTCAACCAAACCTTTATAATTATTATTTGCTTATTAAAGATGCATTATGTAAGATCTAGATAAAGAACTGACTGTTATGTAAGATTTAGATAAAGAGCTGACCGTTCTTGGTATAATTGTTCAAAAATAGATATGTAAAATGAATATATTGAAAATTTTATTCAAATTACTTTATTCTGAGTGAAGGTATCACTGTTTTAAGTTCTGACATGATGTGTCATAGATTGTTTATTATTATAACACTGATACTTGTTAGTCGAGACTTAGCTCGATTCGCCATTTTTCAATTAAATTATTAAATGACTACCATCTTTTAATCTGTTTAAATCTCTGCCATCCTATGGCCTAGAGAGCTGATCGTAGGCTTGTCATGTGAATAAATGTCAAATTATTAGTTCACATAACATATCTAGCCAAAATAAAGATGTGAAATAGTTCGATTTAGCTCTTACATAATGCATCTTGAATATAAGCTATGCTTATTGTCCCCTGTCTTTGACGAAACAGGTTCGTCTGTCCTTCATAGTTTTTGGAACACCAATAACTCAGGTATTGGTGTTTATTAGGTGGATGCTAATAAGCAGGGGTTAATGATGTGCATTTTCTGCTGTGGTTAAGCAAATTGAGCAAGTAATTTGGTTGATCGATACTTTGGAAAATGATAACTTTGATTCCAATTCAGTGAGTGTGATGAAACTTGGTGTAGATTCATTACATCAACAATGACCATTTGGTTGCTTGATGCTTTACGAAAAGACAAATATATTGTCTATTTCTTTTGGATAATTCCTGCATTTATTCATGACCAAAAATTCTCATTTCTGCAAAAATACTTGTATTTGCTACCATAACTTGCCAGAAATTATTTTGAATTTTTTAGAATATGTGACTTTTTGTTTTAAACTCAAGTTACTGTGTTTAACATTGGTATGATGACAAAATATGTAGCAAGTTTATTCTAGGCGTATATTTAAATACCGTTGGATGTTGAGGAGATTACATGAAAGTTTTCTGTGAGACTTGGTATGTAATCTTGATCAAGTTTTGTTTTCTGACACATTTATGTAAATATCAACAGAAAAACAACAATTGTTCCATATAAATGCTCACAAAAAATGGAAATTTTTACTGCTTGTTGATGTATTGTTCCATCCAGAGAGTCATGATATTTTGGCTAGTTGATGCTAATTTACCATATAAAACACTGTTTTATTTGTCATTTTCCGAAAATATGATATTATAGTCCAACACCACTGGCTTTATATCACTCAGCTGACTTAAGACTTAAGTTCGGTCACATGAAACAAAGAAAATTGTGATCCATATATGGGAAATGGTATTATATGTTCAAGAAGACTAAGCATACATTGTCTTGTGCACTACACCTGTCACTAATTCTAGTTATTTAAAGAAACTTATTGGACTTGAATATCAAAAGATCTATTGGGGATATGGTGGATGAGTGGTTGGAACAATCCCAATGCAGACATAAAAGAACCTTTTTAAGGGTGGTGCCTGTGAGGATGACAGAGAAATCCCACCCCACCCCACCCCATCAGGTCCTGTATATAAATTCGCAGTGTATGTTAAAGATGCTTTGGCAGTTGGAATTTGAAGAAATGTATAAAAAAAATGCCGCTGTAGAGGCAAAATTCTCCCCTCGCATTGCATAGGAAACAATTACTGTATGTTAGTCTCCAAATTGTGTTGACAAGACTTTTAACCCCATTCCGTTCCATTCAAAGAGATCTATTAAGTTATTTATTGTTTATAAATTATTCCATTCCAAGAGATCTATTAAGTTCACACAAGGTACAATTTTTATGGATACACAATTACTGAGTTTTAATACTAAGTGACGTTTCGACTAGGATACTCTCGTCTTTATAAAGCAAATGATACAGATAAGTTCTTTATTGTTTATGAATTATTCCATTCCAAGAGATCTATTAAGTTCTTTATTGTTAATGAATTATATTTAATTGTTGATAGTTTATGGTATATAACTAGATCAGTAATATTACAATGATTTATTATACTTTTCTTGGGGGGGTTGGGTGGCTGAATGGTTAGCACGTGCGTGCTGTATCATACGGCCTGTCATTGAGTCAACTGGCGTGGTTTCGAATCCCCGGTTGTACGTGACAAGGAGTAGGGTCGCCTGTCCAACCTCGTGGGTTTTCTCCGGGTCCTCCGGTTTCCTCCCACTGCTAAAGACCTCTACGCGCAAGCGAATTAATGAAATAAAATTAAACCATATGTTAGTCCCGAAATGACCTAGTTTGTATCGAGTGGACGTTAAACCCCATCTCTCTCTCTCTCTCTCTTATACTTTTCTTAATTGACTAGAGATCAGCAGTAAATCAAAGATTTGTTTTATTTAAATCTACATTACAGCATATTACAAGATCTTTACCATCCACTTGTTTTTTTCTATCTCCTATTATTTTTTCTTCACGCAGGGTTCTTTGATGTTTATCTTAATTTTTTTGTTTTTCTAATCAGATTTTCTCGTTACTTTCTCAAGGGCAAGGTGTGTACTGCCAAGTCTCAGTGAATGTATTTCGTCTTCTTCGTGAGTTTATTTTGGTATAGGCGGTTAATTACATTTACATTTGGTTTTAAATTTTAAGTAAATAATTTAACCAATATGGCAAAATAAACTGTTTCAAGTCATCTTTGAAATTCTTCAGTATCGTGTTTCAGATTTCCCAATGTCACTTTTCTCTTTTGTCAAATATTTATCCACCCACGAGGGTCAATGACCTTAATATTCTGCTACTTATAAAAGTAGAGCAGAAAATGTTAGCTGTGTGAACTTCCCAAATAGATAAAAAGTGGTATCAGGTTTGTCTTTAATGTTTATACTTGGATTTCAAAAGCTAACGTTTTTGCAAGAGAGAGATAAGAAAATCCCTGGAAAAAGGTAGCAACACTGTCGGTAAATAATTAAACTGGAAGTAAAGTGCTATCTCAGGTTGCAGGACCTCCTAAGATACACATATAAAATTTAAGATAAGGCCAAACCATTTGATGAAGAATAGGTGGAGAGGTTGCTGTACAGCAAAATTTCCTTTTTGACACTATGTGTCATATATCTGTGGTTCAGTGAGAAGGACTTTGACTCGCTAACCTGGAGGTCAATAGAGTTCATCTTAATTTCCCGCCATTTTTCCCCCTTATCAGTGGTGCAGGACAGAGGGCCTGGCAAGGAACAATGGATAGTCATTCGGATGAGACAAAAAAATGAGGTCCCGTCTACACATTGGCATGCACGTAAAAGATCCCTTGACAGTTGGAATTCGATAAAAGAGTAGGCCGTAATGCCGCTGTCTAGGAAAAATTGCTCTCATAGCACACTGTATGGTGTATGGCCATCTTCATTAACCCAGTTGAAGCAGAACAGTAGGACATTAATTAAACCCTGTGTTTCATTTCACATGTGCCTGTCTTTATTAGCCCAGTAGAGGGCAACTTCATTTCATTTTTACAAAGTGACCCTGCCACAATCACAATAAGTGAACTTTACATTGTTGCAGCTGCAACTATTCGTGAGATTTCAAAATTATTTCTACATTTGCATCTGCATGACTTTATGCTCAAGAATCCGATGGTGAAGACATTTCAAGGTTTGTAAAATAATCTCACCCTTTTACATATTTAGATAAAGTGCACATTTGTGATAATATATGTTTAAATGTGGAATATGTTTACATAGTTTCATAAAACAATTAACACCCATAGTGCACCTGTTGTTGGGCAACAACCATCATTCCAAGTGATTTTATTACTTTCAACAATCCAGGAAGGATGTAGTAATCATAGACCACAAGATAAAGATTACAGATAACAGTTCATTTATATCAACAATGACGGGATGTTGGAGATAGTTCTTCTTCAAGCGTTCCTGTCTGCACTCGTACTGAACTTCAAGCATCGATTCATAAGAGAAATCTTTGTATAACAAGAAATGAATGGAATTCCACGTCTGGTCACCACAATACTTCTTCTATTTTAGACTAACATACGGTTATATTTTCTATGGTCAACATGTGCAATGCTAATGAGGATTGTTCTTCTTCTGTTGCCTCCCAAGTTTCATGTGGTCCTGTCTGCACTTGTATTGAACTTCAAGTATTGCTGCACAAGAGAAATCTTTGTATAACAAGAAATGAATAGAATTAAGTGTTTCGTCATCACAATATTTCTGTCATTATGAGACAAACGTGCAGTTATTTTTTCTGTGGTCATATGTGTAATGCTATAAAGGCTAATTTTGCCTGGAAAGCGATTTTGCCTACTCTTCTTCAAATTCTTACTGTCTAGGCTTCTTTTACGGAATTTAAGGACCTTGGTTAGAATGAGATCATGTATAGTTTTCAATGATTTATACATTAATGACTTTAATAAAAACCAATTATTTTCTGTGAAGAAATGTAGGACGTTATACCCCATTTTATTTCAATTACTTTCTGAAAGGCTGTTTACAATATTTAGAACCCTTGGTGGAGTCAGACACCCCGATTTGGATCTGCCCTTGTGAATCAGAATCAGACTGAATTACAGGTCAAGTATTTCCACAGTTTAGTCTCTGGGCAATAATACATACAAACGTTTTCAGTAGAGAGTGAATGTCGGGTAGATGTTAAAGAAGAGTAAAATAAACTGTTATCCCATGGGAGGACTAAAAATCTTTGATCCAGTCATAAGTGAGAAATATAGAAGCACATGATGATGAATCAGTTCAGTTTAAAGGGAGGAACTTGACCTGAAGTTTACAAACGGTAGCCAGACTTTGTTTTAATGTCTCCATAATATGTTATTTCAGGCATGTGTATTTATGCAGTTATTGGATTTTTCAAATTTGTTTTTCACAACATTCATTTTTATCTTGTTTATTACTTTGATTATCATTCAGTGCTGAGTTTTATCAAGAACAGTCCTTCTAAATTCAGAACACTCTTTCCCTGAACCCCTCTTCCAATTAAGACCTGTTTCTTCTGATCCAGAACAGAACTAAACCCACCCATCCCTTTCCTTGGTCTAGAACTTGACTTTCAGAACCAGATCTTCCATTCCTGATTCAGAACTCCCTCTTACGACATAGAACTTATCCCCTTCTGATCCCAAACTACTTATCTAATCCAGAAATGTTTATCTTACAACATTTCTCTTATGACCCTCATTGATTCAGAAATCACTTTTCAAACAAAAAATTTCCCTTTCTGAACTACAATAGTTCTTATGACCCAGAACTTCTTCTCATGACCCAGAACTTTCTCTTATGAAGCAAAAACCATATTATTTTATCAACCCCAATAGGGTTTTTTTTTTTCAGGTCACCTTTTCATGATCAAAGACCATTCCCATTTCAGTTAACTTTGAAATCAACTCTGATTTTTCTGTACTTTTGTTTGGCAGTAAGTTCTGCACTGTCTATCATTTATTATCTTTTACATCATAATCATCATTACAATAAAATTTTGAGAAATTTGAATGTAAAAATACAAAATAAAATGCATGTTGATAGAATTTGCCAGTAAAAGCTTACTGTATATACTGTTTTTGATTTCGGAAAAGTGTAAAAGTACTAATCATGTTTATATTATTTATGTCATATGGTTGATGTATATTAAAGATGTTATGAAACCAGATATAACGTTGAGTAATAATTAGAACATGGTTGCTACGGAGTAAAAAAAAAAACAACAAACGCCCACAGACTTTCTAGTTTTTGCCAAAAAGCCAATATAACCTTGAAAACATCTTTTTTGCTTGAGTGACAGATTTTACCGAAATCTCTTAATCTTGTGCTGTAAGTTTATTTTGCCATAATTTAATTTTATTACTCTGGTTTGAAAAGGTTAATCATAAATGATGTATTGGTAGAAAGAAAATGTTTGCTCATAGTTCTGAATGAAAATTGTCAGAAATTTGTACTTTCCTCTGCACCCTATCAACCCAACATAATATACACACCTAATAACTTGATAAATTATACCATATATTTTGAATCCTGGAATTGCTATATCCCAGCTTGCTACTTGTCTTTTTTTCTCAGCTGGATTAAATTAGCTGTCTGAATGGGTTGACTTTGGTCTTGAGCATTTCGTTACTTTTCGTGAAAATTTGCAGTGTCTAGGAGAATATACACAATCGTAACTAACTATAACCTTTAACCATGACTGTCAGAACTGTTAAGCAGGTTTTGTTTAGTACCGTATTATCCTAAAGGCTGGCCATGTTGAAACCTAGTGTCCCACAAAGAGCAGGCACACACCAAAAGCATTAAGGATGTAGAGGAGCCCACAGAAGATCGAAGCTTAGGGAACCTGCTTACAGTGTGTGAGGAAACTACACGTCTATGACTTAAATATGCAAGTGTTTTTAAAAAAGGTCTATGTATAGCTGTCTGTGTGTCACATACATAATATTACATCTCTTACTAATATGCACACTATACAGTATATTATTAATCACACTAATTAATTGAGTTATCAGTAAATGTGAATAAAGTGGTTGATTACAAAAAATTAATTAATTAGCTATCACAAATCACAGTGTTTCTCTGTAGTCAATATAACTTAAAGTCTCCGATTGGTGATTATATAAGTCAGACGTCAAAGAAGGATATCTTCAAACCTCGAGTAATTAATTAGAAGTTCATTAATTAGCTGTGAAAACAAACCGATTTTCAACGAGTCCTTAATGAACCTCTTAAATATTTACCATTGTTGTTTATTAGTTATCCAGTAAATAAAACAAAACTCCACCCTTGACTTCAAGTTTGATTTTAACCAAGTGTGTATTACATTGATATCCTGTATTGAAATTCCGTTCCAGTTTAAAGAGAGTTGAACAAGTTTATATTGATGTAACTTGTTGCTAAATAAAGTCAACGATTTCCTTTGATTTCCTACTTGTGGTTTACGGTGAAAGATATTGTGAAAATTAGAGATAATTGCACACTCCTGTCACACGGGTAATTTGATCGTTAAAAATAATATTGGTCAATTGTTATGACGTATTTCATTTTTGTTGCCCTTTAAAATGTTTAATTAGAAATAATATTTAAGATCATATGACTGTTATTACGTATTAATTATGAATGCTATTTTATGCAATAACAAAAATGGTTTTGTAAAAATGAGTTTCATATATTGGTTCAACAGAAATTTAAAACAATTTCTTATGCTGCCACAAGACTGTGAACCGGTCTGTGGCCAAATTCCAGTTTAATTTTGATAATGTTAACCCAAAATAATTGACTTGTGCGGTAGTAGAACAAACTTTTACAGATTATGTTCATTTTCTAGTCATGAAAGGTGCAATAAGTTTGTTATTCCATCTGTCATCTGTAGTGATGGAACTGATTATGAACTGTAATTGGTAATCACAAGGCAATCTTCTAATCTGTCATTTTGTTTCTAGAGCTGTAATAAAACTCCCTTTCCCTCATCTCACAAATTAACACATACAAATTACCTACATGTCCGACAGACTTATTCTCATACTATACACTTGAATTTAATGTCTAATTGCGTTATTTGGATTTTTTCCGAAAATATCAATTTTTTAACAAATTTGGATTCAATCAGCTTAAGTAGAGGCCCATCAACAATTTTTAGTGGAAATTAAAGGTAGTGCAGGCTTGTGTTGACTATATATCTTATGTACGAAGTGTTGGTTTTTTTTTCAAGGGGGCGAGGGGGGTGGGGCAGGGCACGACACACTAACCACAAACACTAGCTGTGGAAGCCATACTTTGAAACAGTAACAATATGTTTCTGTAACTTGCCAAAAATGGTTGAGATCAGAACCTTTCGTTGCATATCTGCATATCGGAGCAGGGGTGGACGACACAAACCACAAACACTAGTTGTCGAAGCCATACTTTGAAACAGCAACAATATGTTTCTGTCTTTTAGGATACTAGTCTCCCTTGTGTTGCAAATCTGATCATAGTTGATACAAATAAACATAATAATTAAAGTTTTAACACCATTCATTTTCTTTGCGGGAGCAAAAGTTAAAAATCAAATTTTGATGTTTTCAGGTTATTGTTGATGATATTGCTGTCTCTAAAGTTTATGAATTTCCGTGTCAGCGATGGCTGGCATCTGACGAAGATGATGGACAAATTTCTAGGGAGCTGGTGTTGAATGTGGGGCCGAATGATGCCGCTAAAGGTAGGTTAAAAGATTTGTTTGGTGTTTTTTAATGTTTGTAGAAATAACACATAACAGAATACATATTATACATGACTATATAGCAGTAACGGTGACAGAAAGGGTGGGGTGGGCATGCTCCCCCTTAAAAAAAAAAAGAAATTAAGTGATTGACATGATTAATTAATTAAGCTAATTGATCAAATCTTGATATAAGCATGAAATTGGATTCAATTTATAAAAGATTTAAGTGAAAGAGATCCTTTTGGAATTAATTTGGAAAGCACCATTACCGCTTGTGCCGTAACTGCAATGTAGTAATATTATATAGAACATTAGTCTGTAGTTGTGTGGTTATTGCTAACCAAAGTATTTATCTAATTATCTATATACCATAGCGTATGTATTTAGACCGTTTTTTTTATAGCATACGGTATATAGATATATGACGAATAATTGTTTTTCTAATGTACATTAAATATGGTGTGTAAGTAAAGCTAGTAAATACTTTGTTGTTTTCTAACTTTGTACCATTATTTATTTGCTTGTTTATCTTCATCCTCCATATTGAAGAGGAATATATGTGATCTAGTCATCCCTTTTTTTCTGAAAATTTAAAGGAGCTAATTGTCTTTGATTTAGGTCAAAATAAAGGGTTAATTGAGTTGATCTGATTGTTATTTCAATCAGGGCTGGGACAAAATCTAAACAAGTACATTTTCATTTTGAAAAATTGAGTGAAAGATAGTTTACAAACTCAGTTCTATCTCAGTAATGACGCCATCTGTGGACTCAAATGTAAACAGATGCCCACTTCAAAAAGCAAATAAACGCATTACATTAGCACTTTTAATTTTTATCCAAATCAGTGGGGTCTTACATTTTAAATTAAAAGTAAATAGAACCCAGAGGGATGACTTTGACTGTTTCCAATATCGGTTCAAAGATTTTGGAAGTGATGTACCTATATATTTTGACTCACTGTCATGACGTCTTTATTTTCTTTTTTTAATCTGCAAATTTTTATCCAAATCAATGAGGTCTTATATTTTAAATTAAAAGTAAAAAAGAACCCAGAGGGATGACTGAGACTGTTTCCAATATCGGTTCAAAGATTTTGGAAGTAATTTACCTATATATTTTGACTCACTGTCATAAGTCTTTATTTTCTTTTTTTAATCAACAAATTTATAATTATTTCTAATCTATTGTATCTATATGAAGGAGGTGGTAAGTAATTCTTATAAATTTATTTACACTGTAAACTTATGTAGGTAGTAATTATTATTTAGTTTACACTATAAGCATGTAGGCAGTATTTTAGTATATAGTAGTATTTTAGTAACGTGAACAGTAGCAGATATTGGGTAATTGTGAAGATGCAAGTAGTTTTGCAATCTAATTACACTCAGTCCAATCAAAACACAGATCCTGTTTCGTTTTTAAATTTTAAAATGTCATTTTACTTGTCTTCACTGCACCAGGATCATACGTTCGATTCTGAGGTTTTACGTCCACTTCTACCAAGGGTGATATCGTAGACAAATACACCAGGATCTGGAAAAGTTGTTAAATATTCTGCATTCTGGGTGATGTGAGCCAATCAAATGGTCTGTTGAGTTGAGATATTGTCATGTGGAACCATGGGTAGACAAAACAAAGTAAAAGTTGTATTTCCAAATAGTCAAACCTCTCTGATTTGACCTCCCACTACAACAGGTCAGATCCTAATGTATTTACGGCCATTGAACATATAAAAAAAACGAAAACGAAATATAGATCTGTATTTTTATTTGATTTTATTTATTTGGTTTTCCATTAAACTCCAAAGATATGTTTGAGAAAAGCGTGTGCTGGCCTATGACAAGAGCATAATGAAACCTTTTGACCTTGATTAGACAGCCAGAAAATCTGCGAATATTTCTCGTTTATCTGGAGAAGGTCAATTGAATCTTAACAATTTATTTAATGCACATTTTGAACTGGAATAAAACAACCAAAAAATAAAACAAACTGAAATTTTTTTATTATTTTAATTAGACTAGCAGTATTGAAGTTTATTTTATTTTATTTACATTTGTATGATGGTCCTTATTTTAAAATTTATAAAAACACATAATTTACTATGGATTTACAAGTTCTTAGTTTATTTCATGCACTGTTTCAATACTGTTAATGGTATCTTTATCAAGCAATGATATGGTCCATATTTTTAATACTTAGAGAAATGTGCTTAGAGAAATGATACAAGTAATGTAAATCCTTTGATTCTGGAATTTTGCTCTGTAAATCTCACACTGTGACAACAGAGCAAAGGCAGAGCATTAGAGGGTTGACAATTCTTAGAATTTACTACATTAAAGGTGTAAAGAATTACAGGCCTAAAATAACTTTTATTTTTTAAGCAAATGGAATGATTGCTAAGATTAAACTTATAAAAGTTCATAGATATAAAAGATCCATAGTTTAAAATGTGTACCGGTAATGCTTTCTTTTTATTACGATTACAATTTACCATTACCCTATAATGTCTGCTATGTGCCGTATTCATTTGGCTTGGATTACCTTAGCTCTGTATCTGAATCCATATCTTGGAAAGAATAAAGAAGTTGTAGCCATTAATCTTTTCAGTATTTGGAAATAATGATATATTTTAGGGTAAAATGAGCTAACAAGCCGCTTTAAACAAATGTCCCTTGAAATTGAAATAGATATCAGTTCATGTATTTTGAAAAATTGTTCAATTTTGGGGGCCATTATTATAGTTTTAAAAAGGAGCATTAAGATTTTAATAATTACCTAATTCTTCATGTATTCTTAAAACATTTTGTACTTTTTAAAGTTGGTGATGATGACGATGATGGTAAATCTCTATATTTTCTAGAATGGCATGTTCGATGTTATATGAATGACATATTTATAGTAGGATGATATAGATAGAACATGTATCATTAGGTTTTCGTATCCACTTTATATAGCATGAAGTATATTATAAGGATGATATAGATTGAACATTTATCATTAGGTTTTGGTATCTACTTTATATAGCAAAAATATAGCATGTAATATATATATTATGAGGATGATATTTATAGTAGGATGCTAGATTGAACATTTATCATAAGGCTTTGGTATCCACTATTAGCATGAAATATGAGAATGATTGACTGAATGTTTATCATTAGGTTTTGGTATAGCAAAAATATAGCATGTAATATATTATGAGGATGATAGATTGAATATTTATCATTAGGCTTTGGTATCCACTTTATATCGCATGAAAAATATTAAAGGATGGTAGATTGAACATTATCATTAGAATATATGGGATATTTAAGGTAGGATTCGATATATAGCATGACATTTTGGATAATAGGTTGAATGTTAATCATTAGGGTTTGGTATATAGCATGATAGATTGAACATTTATCTTAAAAGATTTCGTATTCACTGTATAAAGCATGAAATTTAGTATTAGTATTATAGATTGGACAGTTATCATATATCCACTTTTTTAGCTTATTAAAAGCAAAAATTTAGTATGATAACACACAGACTGGAATGGAATTTTCACTCTTGTCACATCACATTATACTTATTAAAGATGCCTCCCCACGTATGTGATTTGATGATATATTTCAACTCAATTTATCCACCAAAAGCTGTCTTCAATTCCCTCTCAAAACATTTTAATTACAAGGAAATACTCCACGCCTTACAATCTATTTTAGCAGCCTTCACATGTCTCTATAAAGAGCCAAGCTATTGGAAGATCCATTTTCAGTTTGTATTTGTCTTTAGTCGCTCTCCATTGTTCATAAGTTAGACTATCGAAATTCAGATTACTGATCGAATAGAATGTTTAATAATTGGGTAGGATTGTTCATTGTTGTATTAAACAAGAAGCCTATAAATTCTTTTCACTTTTCGGATCATAAATTTTGAACATGATCTGCAGAGTTAACTTTAAATTCATAGTTTTGAGCTAGTACAGATGACATTGCTGGTGGTGAGTGCAATAGGGAGCTTGACACCCATTCCCCATACTCCATTTATGGATACAATTATATTGGCATGAGATACAAAAAAGTGTAATCATCTTTTTCCGAGGGAAATTGTTGATACATTATACTGAATGTAATATTTTGGAAAAATCCCAGAGGCAAAACGTTTTTGTTTTCTTTGAAATTTCTGGGTCAGTAGTTTGATTTGTTGGTCGTTAATTCAATTGACCTAAGATAACAGTTTCTTAATATGGCGTGCAGATGATGGAGAACAAATTATAACAGAGGAGAGCCTGAGAGAATAGTTCAAACTTCAGATAATATAAATACTCGTGACATTAAGTAGGTAGAGGCTTAGCCGGCAGGGAGGCTGTCAAAAAGCCAACTTCCAAATCAAGATACACCTTTTATATTAGGAAGAATTTTAAGCTTAAAGGCATTAAAATCGCATCAGTCGGGCAATGATTTCCAGATGAGTTTTAAACCCGATCAGCCTCGAAAACTGTAAGAATTTAAGTGTTTATTATTCTAATGATAAAATTTATTTCTTTATTCTGTTTTCAAACATATGTTGCATGGGTTATGGAGGACAAAATTTAATATCATTGATAATTCAAGTCTTCATTATTGCCATATGATAGATGGAGATATACTGATGCTCAATTCTGTGATGAATTTTAGTTGGAATCCATTGTGGTTCACTTTGATTATGTCATGTTAATTATTATTAGTAGTATTTTTAATACAAAACATTTATTTAGTGCTTTGTAATTTATATTTGTACTTTCTGCGTTGCGGTAGATTAGCATGCAGGGAACTATAAATATCTGCATGTGTAAAATTCAAGTTGTAAAGATAATATATAAGCGGTTTTATGGCATCAGTAGTTAAAAGTGCATCTAATTTGAGCGAAATTTCTAAGATTAGAATAGCATAGTTTGCATCAGGGCTTTCAGTTCAAAATTTGTTTAGCCAGTCAATTTTTGATCTGTTTTGTTTATTTCAGATTGACAAATTATTTTTCCTAAGAATAGGAATAACTTTGTTTTTCCTAATATTTTTAAGTGTTTTTACACGTAAAAACGATAAATTTAACAATATATAATATTTTCTAGGGTTAAATTTTTTGAAATTGTAATTTTACAACACGTAAATTGCACTTCCAGTCATTCAAGACAGTCAAATATGATTGAAACCAGAGTCCTGGTTTGCGACTATTAGTTATATGAGATTCCATACCTAGTTGTCAAACGTCATACCAATATGGCAAGCAGACTAAACAGGGGAAACAGTATAATGAGAACCAATATTTAAATTATTGTCAGTAAATATAGACAATAATTGTTATAAACCAATTATAATTTGTGTAATTATTTAACTTTGAAAAAATTGCTGGATTACCATTCTTTTATTTCATTTATACACAATATGTAGCATTAATGTTTTGATCCTTGTACATTTTCTGTAGCAACCACCTCTGACAAAATATGATTTAGATTTATTTTATAGGTGGAACAACATTCTCTAAGGAATTTTAATGAGGCATTTTATTTTATTTAGTCACCAATCTTAGCAAAATGCAAGGAATATTTCATGCATTCCATTCTTGAAATATATTAATGCATATATGTCACTTCAAGTTTGTTTTTTTCTGAGAAATACAACTCTTAGCACTTTATGTGTATTGTATTAAATACAAAACAAACTGGATAATTCACTTATATCTCAAAATAAACACTTCACAAGAGTAAGAAAAATCAGCTATTTTGCATGAAAAAGATTACAGAATGCTAGATTGGTCTAGAAAAATTAAATGTGGTCGTGTGAAATTATTAAAATCGGTGTAAACTGTGAATGGCCCTAACTTATGCTAGAATTTGTCAACTTAGAAAATGTAAACTTTAAATGGCTGTAGCTTATTTTAGAATCGATCAATCTGATTGTGTATGATCTTAAACTTAAGGGGATTGGATGGCCGAATGGTTAGCACGTGCGCTGTATCATAAGATCTGTCCTTGAGTCAACTGGCATGGTTTCAATTCCCTGGTTGAATGTGACAATGAGTAGGGTCGCCTGTCCAACCTCATGGGTTTTCTCCAAGTCCTCTGGTTTCCTCCCACTGCTAAAAACTCCTACGCACAAGCGAGTTATTGAATAAAATTGAACCATATGTTAGTTCTGAAATGACCTAGTTTGTGTTGAGTGGACGTTAAACCCCATTTCGCTCTCTCTCTTAAACTTTTTATTTAACTTTGAATTTATGTTTTTTTGTATCTAGCGTTAAGTTAAAGAATAATGATATTCCATTTCTAATTGTTTTTGGTAAAACTCTTCAAAACAAAATGGAGGGCTTAAGTAGCCAAGATTTTATCTGAATTGCTGTTTATTTTTGTAAGAGAATTAGAAAATAATGTATAATTTACCATAGAAACAAAAACCTTTATTTCAGACTTTGATTTGAATATCTTGTAAACTTCAATGTTGTGAAAGTTGAATCTCTAAATTGCATATCAGTTAGCAAGATTTGATGAATTGTAATTCACTATTTGGCAGTTTTAAATCGTCAAAATAAGCCAGCCTATTATTTATATTAACTAAATTATTTTGATTGGGCTTTTGTTAATCCGAGCCGTGAGATTATCTATCATTAATATTTTGGTTTTATTTTCTTATTTAGAGGTTGAATAATCGTTTTGTGACCATTTTAGTGTGGATTAAGCCATGAAAAATGAGATATAGTTGAAACAATGCTAGTAACGATCAAAAGCTTAAAGTGAAATATATATATTGGTTAAATCTGTCTTTGAAAGAATTATTCATAGACTGTACTAATTTGATAATAGAAAGTTCTAAAGTAAGAGAAGGAAATGAATATTAAAGTTGTTTTTCTTAAAAAAGAATATGCAAGAGTTGTAAACTGTTTTTTATTTTTACAGGTATACCATACATTATAACCGTGGTAACTGGAAACAAAGCCAGTGCAGGTACTGATGCTCGCGTCTGGATCATTCTCTATGGCGGGAAAAATGGTGTGGAGTCCAGTGGAAAAATATGGCTGGATTCAGGAGAATTTAAGAAGGGCAAAACAGATTTATTTAATGTTGGAATTGCCAGGATGCTCAGTCCCTTGTCTAAGATTGATATCGGCCATGATAATAAGGGTGTGGCTGCTGGATGGTTTTTGGAGAGTGTAACGGTGTATTGTCCTACAGCCGGAATTGAACAGTTTTTCCCATGTGGAAAATGGCTGGCTATGGATGAAGGTGACCGAGTCATCAGCAGAACCTTGACGGAACAAAAATCTAAGCGTATCAAGAAAACTAAAAGTAAGTGAACATGGTTAATGGTACAGGATAAGGTTTCACAATAATATTTCTATACATATAAAAATTAAATGTCAAGTTTGTCAGTCAGAACGGACAAATATCTCCAAAACTAGAGTAATTAGGTTTAAAGTCTTGTGAACACCAATTATACCCAGGATTCTTCTACATGCATGTCAAAGTGTAGACCTGTGGTTTTTCATCCCATCCGAATTACTTGGCAAACTCCGTATTTTTCGCCTCACAGAGTCGAGGCCAAACCTGATCAGACCAACACTGACAATTGACAAAATCCTAAAGGTTCTACTTAGCCTACACTAGTATTTAAACCTTGGATATTTTTGACAGGTCACTGCTCTACTACTTGACCCTCTCCCCACTCTCCTTCCCCGCAAAAGAAATACACTCCAGTATTGATTTTTTTACGATATTATCTTGATATTTTTCAGATATAGAGGTATATAAATTGGGCATAATTTAATATTATATTTTGTTTATTCACTGTGTAAAACATGCATATCCCCTTACAGGTGTGATTTTTAACCAGAACACCTCTCACAAAGGGTAAAAAAAATAAAAATATTTTTATAATTTATTACAGAAGGATCATGGACAGTTTGGGTTTATACGACGGACACGACTAATGCTGGAACCGATGCCAATGTCTTTATATGTTTATATGGTGACAAGGGTAAATCAGACGATATTCAATTAGAAGGTAAAGGTGATTCATTCGAAGCTGGAAACATGGATATCTTTAATGTGAATATGTCTGAAGTCGGTAAACCCTATAAGTTACGTGTTTGGCACGATAATAAAGGTATAGCTGCTGGCTGGCACTTAGATAAGGTAAGTAATATATATAAATTTAGGGGAATTACAATTCGATCGGGAGTAAAAATTTGGGGGAATTGTAAATCAATTCAATGGAAACTATAAATTTAGGGGAATTATATTTGGATGGGGAGTATAAATTTGCAGGAATTAGAATTGGATGGGGAGTAAAAATTTGGATGAATATAAATTTGGGAGAATTTTAATTCAATGATTGTTGAATTTTATGGTTTGAACAGTTTTTATTGCCTTGAAACAATATAGTATATATTAATAAACACAAATCTCACTCCCCCTAGTTCGTGGTCATCGCCCTGGCCGGGCCCGTAGCCAGCTCATAAAATTTGATGGGGCTACAGAATTTTTGGGAGGGGCTGAGGATGTGGCCTGCTAAGAACGCTCCTAAGAAATCATTATTGTTGGCGAAATATTGGGGGGGGGGGGCTAATTCCTGGCTTTAAAACGGCTTCTGTGTCCCTTTTCATTTGATTTAAGAAAAAATAATTTGTAATTGCAGATCGAGATAGAAAGTCAAGCTGCCCAAGAGAAATATAAGTTTGACTGTGGTCGATGGTTGGCGACTGATGAAGATGATAAATGTATAGTACGAGAATTACCAGCAGAAGGACCAGGCATTAAAACACCACTTAGAGGTAATTCTCATGCTTTTAACCCTTTAGCATTTGGTACATGTAAATATTGACTACAAACCAGTTTCTTGAAGAAATTTAGAGAAAAGTGATTATATTAATACTGGTACATCCCTGGACAGTCCGAAACAGTCTGAATCGGCTGTTCCTTAGACTATGTCAAACAACCCGAGATATGTGAATAACTTTCCGTTTTATAGGACCATTTATTTGTTTGATCACAGCTGTGCACATGTCACTAATTGACTTATTGATAAGGAGGCACTACATAAGAGACATGCAGAATATCTAAACTGACTTAAAACACTGACCATCCATAGATTGAATGATGATCCCATATATATCTGCAGTTGTATGTTATTATGACATGAATTTACAGATATACCTAATTGACACATATTGTACAATATTATGACATATATATTTACAGTTGTGCATTAATATGA
Organism: Patella vulgata; assembly: GCF_932274485.2. Taxonomy (NCBI): domain Eukaryota; kingdom Metazoa; phylum Mollusca; class Gastropoda; family Patellidae; genus Patella; species Patella vulgata. The sequence continues at coordinate 58,779,131 of NC_065884.2, read as the reverse complement.
CATATATATTTACAGTTGTGCATTATTATGACATATATATTTACAGTTATGCATTATTATGACATATATATTTATAGTTGTGCATTATTATGACATATATATTTACAGTGTACATTATTATGACATATATATTTACAGTTGTTCGTTATTATGACATATGTATTTACAGTTGTGCGTTATTATATTTACAGTTTTGTGTTATTATGACATATATATATATATTTACAGTTGTGCGTTATTATGACATATATATATATATTTACAGTTGTGCATTATTATGACATATGCCTTTACAGTTGTGCATTATTATGACATATATATTTACAGTTGTACGTTATAAAGTAGAAGTTTATACAGGAAATGTTAAATATGCTGGAACGGATGCCAATGTCTACCTCAATATATTTGGTGAGCGCGGAGACACTGGTAATCGCTTCTTGAAACACTCGGCAACAAACATTAATAAATTTGAGAAGGGAACGGTAATTATTTATTGTTTTTTTATTTCAAATTGAACAGATTAATTTTCTTTACAAAAAACTACAGTACTAACATGTAAAGATTAGTCTAATAATTTTGAGCTGTGTTCTGAACAGGTAAAATTTAATGGCATATTTTTTTTTTCATTTCAAGCCATTACAAAGAAATCAGGTAGTAATAAAACATCTTTAGGTTAAATGTTTTTAGGTCACTGTTTTATGATTTGCATGTCCGTTGATAGAATTTTAGTTTAAAATTTTTGAAAATCATTGTTGCATTATTATTAGCAAAGTGACAAAGAGTAGGATCACCCACCAAAACACTATAGGTTTTCTTCGGGTCCTATGGTTGGCTTCCACTGCTAAACAACCTGACACGATTAGATTTGCGTCCACACCTCCCAAACACTTCTGGCTTAAACCCATACATTTTATAGTACAATAACTCCAAAAGAGGCATGTTTATTTCGTAATTTTACATTTGCATGAATTGCATCCAATATTTTTGCTCGCTTACTTAATTTGATTAACTATTTTATGACCCTAAGTGCATGCTAAAATAAATGGTGGAAGTCTACAATAGATATGATTATTTCTAATAATCCATTTCTTTGATGGACGGTGGCTGGTAATGGATATTGTTTTAAGGCAAAAAGAGGAAACTTGCCATTAAGCTGTGATTTTTTGGTCATAATAGATAAGCATAGCCCAATATTTTGGGAATCTGTTTAGTGTTTGCTATATGTGCTGTTTTGCAATCCCTACACATCTCATTCAATATAAATTCCAGATCCTAGCAAATTTTACAGTGGTTTGCTGTGGATATTGTTTGAAAGATGAGATGGGAAGCTTACCTGTAACCAGTGTACTTTTTGTGGTAGTGGGTGGGCATAGCCAAATTTTGTTTTTGGCATGCGTCTGTTTAGTGTGCGCTATATGTGTTAGCCTCCCTCCGTTATAAAGTCCCTGATCTGCGCAGTTTTACTTGTGATTTATTATAGTTTTATATTTATATTTATTATTTAGCTTGTGTAATATGTTATTAGATATTTGTTTATAATCATTATGGTATTTTTGACACCTGTACTTTAATTTTTAAGAAAAAAGAGACGCAGTGCTCTCGGTTTTAGATTTTTTTCTTAGAGGTGCAAAATGTAAAATTATTTGTTTGTAAATTAATTTCTAACTCCAAGCGTTCGTTTTGGTTAAAATTAAAGTTGATATAATCCAAATTAAAATATGTTAGATACGCAGAATTTCCAAACATGTCTGATTAATTGTGCATAGACTAAAGTTATTGAGGGTTTTTTGATGTTGTACTCAGATGTGATTATAATTTAAACCTTGAGGAATCAATTTTAATGTCAGCATTTTAGTATACCTTAGGTTTGATGACTTAAATCGTCCACACTAGCTAGTGCTAGCCATCTTAATAGCACCAAATGTTACTTTCATACGCTTGTTAAGGTCGGCTTACACCACACGCTTCTCACAATTTATTAAAGATGGTTTTAATCCCTTTTATTTGATATGTCCCTGGTTTTAAATTTCAAAGAAAATGAAATTGGCTCTTTTTCCATCTTTTAATACATCATTCATGTTAACATGTTACAATCTAATGAATATTTGATTACTGTTTCATTTATTTTGAGTTTTTTGGACATATTTTCCATGGGATACAATACTGGAAATAAATGAATCGTTATTCAAATCTGTTTTATATCGTATTTTAATTTATTGCTTCATTAGTTTGTTTTTTTCTTGGTCATATTTTCTTTGGGATACAATATCGTAAATAAAATGAAACATAATTCAAGTTATTGTTGATTTTGCCGAATTCGTCTTTTGGATCAATTTTTTTTGTCGCCCAGTTGGGTTTGTTGTTAATTCTTATTTTGCTGTCGTAGATTTCATTAGTATTCTTAATTGTATATTTTATCTTCTAGAATATATTTTTAATTGTATTTAAAATAGATGGATGAATGTGAAATAGAAGCTGTATCATTGTTAAAGTTGAATAAGATTAGAGTTGGCCATGATGGTACTGGACCAGGCAGTGGTTGGTTTTTAGATAAGATTGTAATAAAACAAATTGGTACCAATAAATATGATACAGCATTCACTTGTAACAGGTAGGTTTGTTTTTACAAGTTAGATACATCTATCATAAGGGATGTGGGGGGTGGGGGGGACAGATCTAGAAATAACACTGGATATAAGTGCTACAGAAGATGAATAATAATAGGCCTATAAAGTCAGGGGAGGGAGGTTTGATAGATCTATCATAGGGGGGAGGGGGCCTTTACAAGATCAATAGAACTATCATTGTGGGTGTGTGGGGGGGGGGGGTTTATTTACAAGCTCAATAGCACGATCATTGTGGGAGGGAGGGGCGGGGGGGAGGGTGTCTTTACAACTATGATAGATCTATTGGTAGGGGGGAAGGGGTGCCTTTACAAGGTCAATAGAACTATCATTGTGGGGGGAAGGGGGATGGGGTCTTTACAGGTTTGATAGATCTATCATAGGGGGAGGGGGTGCATTTACAAGATCAATAGAACTATCATTGTGGGAGGGAGGGGGTGTCTTTACAAGTATGATAGATCTATCATTATTTTTGTAGAGTGGTTTGGTTTGAAACCAACCCTAGATCTTCTGTTAAGCGATAGTCTTATATACATATGGCAGGCTTGTAGTCAAAACAGGTGTAATTTTTAAGTAGATTGACCAAAGATGTCTACCATGCATGTGGTCATGTCTGATCTATGTTGTCTATTTACAGATGGTTAGCAGAAGATGAAGATGATGGTCTTATAGAAAGGGAGATAACTGCCAGTGGCTCACAGATGTTGAACAGTAAGTAAAGAATTAGACTATATTGTTTCCGCCCAACCTTTGTTTAGCGTTATTGAGATTAAAAACACCTGACTAAAGTTTGATAGAAAAGGAGAAACTAACACCGTCTCTACATACATTTGTTTCTTATTTTAAATGAAAAACATCAAAAGTACATTTGATTGGCTGTGTTTTGAAACGAAAATAAACACTCAAACAAATTAATCATACATGCATTTTATGTCGGTGACTTGAATTTGAGAGATAGGTCATTTTTCAAAGCACCTTTCAGAATAACAAATTGAAATGATTTAGACTAAATAATTCAGAAAAACAAGCAATTACTTTTAAACTTGTTTCTTATTTTGAATGAAAAACATCAAAAGCACATTAGATAGACAGTGTTTTGCAACGAAAATAAACGCTCAAAGAAATTAATCATACATGCATTTTATGTCTGTGACTTGAATTTGAGAGCTAGGCAATGTTTTAAAGCACCTTTCAGAATAACAAAATCACCCCCTCACTACACCAGAGTTGATTAGTTGGTCTAATCAGACGGTTCATTTAATTCTTTTAGTTTCAAAATGTCAGACGTTTTCACCGAATTTACATTTTTTTTTTGTTTCTAATTTTAGCCACTTCCTACCATGTCCAAGTTAAAACTGGTGACTGCCGTGGAGCTGGAACAGACGCAAATGTATTTCTTAAACTATTTGGTTCTCAGGGTGACACTGGTCAAATTCAGCTCCGTCAATCAGATAATTCTAATAAATTTGAAAAAGGTCGTACAGATCTATTTAAACTGGAAGCAACAGATATTGGAAAGGTAAAATTACAGAAAAAGAAAAAACTATTGTATGTTCTTGTTTAGATGGTGATTTAGTAAAGTTTGGTCACTGAACATTGCAAAGTCATGGCAACTTTATTAAATTCTGACAAGGGCAGCTGTCTAGTCGTTTGGATGGGATGAAAAACTGAGGTCCCGTGTACACATTGGCGTTCATGTTAAAGATCCCACGGCAGTAGGAATTCGATATAAGCGTTGTCTGTAGTGCCGCTGTCAGGGCAAAATTTCCCTCATATCACACTGTATGGCATATGCCCATCTTCATTAGTCCAGTTCGGAGCAGAACAGTAGGACGTTAAACCCTATTTCATTTCATTTTATTAAATTATATATTTGAAACTAAGAAGTGAGCTTACGATTGGCAAAGGTTTAAATGACATAAACTTTCTCGATCATCATCAGGATCGAACCTGGTACCTCCCGCTTAGTGAGCAGCATCTCACTCACAGAACAACCATAACACCTCTTTTTTTTTTTTGTGACAAAGACTGATATCTTTTCCTCCCATTACTAAGTACGGAATAGTTACTGAAACAAAGAATCAGTGTGTTAATACTCTATTTACGATTAATTTATGTTATTAGACTCACATGTTTTCCTCCCATTACTAAGTACAGAATAGTTAGTGAAACAAAGAATCAACGTGTTAATGTTCTATTTACGATTAATTTATGTTATTAGACACATATCTTTTCCTCCCATTACTAAGTACAGAATAGTACATACTGAAACAAAGAATCAAGGTGTTAATGTTCTATTTACAATTAATTTTAATTATTAGATACAACGTATCAAGATTGGTCATGATGGAAGTAAACCAGGTGCTGGTTGGTTTTTAGATAATGTTATTATTGATGTACCCTCTAAAGGTAAACATTATGAATTCGCTTGTCATCGTTGGTTGGCTAAAGATGAGGAAGATGGTCTCTTAGAACTGGAGTTAGAACCGTCCGTGGCCGAAGATCGGGAGAAAAGTGAGTCTCAGATTTCTTATTTTATTATAAAAATTCATAAAGCTTTTTGACATTTTTCCATACATGAGAAATTTCAGGGGAAACAAGTCAAATTTTAACGGTTGCGTTTTTTGAATATGTATCTCTATTAAAGTGAGGGATACACAACAATATAGGCCATGATCAGTTTGGTGAATTTCTGATCAAAAGATTTTCTGATCTGATACTAGGAAAACTCTACAACAGTTTGAATAGCGGACAGAAATTTATATTTTTGATCCAGAATACGTCCTCATTTATTTCACCAAATGATATGCTGTTGGTCCCAGAATGAACCAAATATAGTACTAATTAGACTGTCCGACATTTCATATCTTTTTGTGTTTAAAGCTATACCATATGAAGTCACAATCTGGACATCGGATACATCCGGATCTGGAACAGATGCCAATGTTTTCCTCCAGATGTATGGAGAAGGTGGAAAAACAGAGGAACGCATCCTTAAAAGCAGATCTGATGAATTTGAGCAGGGAAAATGTGATAAATTTAAGGTAGTGTATTATTTTGAATATAAACCTGTTAAGAAGAATTATAATATTGCCAACACAACAAATTTAAAAATCTCAAAGTTCTTATTATCCAAGTGCACATATCAAAACATAACATGATTGTAAATTCTGGGTTAATAGATTATTTGTTATATTTAGATTGAAGCTGCAGATGTTGGACCATTACAAAAGATACGAATTGGACATGATGGTGCTCGGAAGTTCGCTGGATGGCATTGCGAAAAGGTATAGTTCTTATGTTTTATTATATTTACATAGGTGAATGGCTAAAAGGAATATCAGTCCAAAATTGATTAATGGGAGGCACTGCTCGACATTTTAAAAATAATTCATTTCTAATAGTGCTATCAGCATGAAATTTTCAGGAATTGTTGAGATAGCCAAAATATAGTCTAGATTTTCAACAGATTTAAATCCCAACTGTGTGGTTCAACAGCGGTTGATGATTTACCATAAAAATGGATAATCAAGAGTTTTATCGTAACAATGGTAGCAATGACAATCGGGGCTACAGTGTCATTGAAATGAGGATTTCTCGGCTCAGAGCGAAGTAATTTTACCGACATTTTCAACATATTCCCTTTACATTATCATTTTTTTAAAACTATTTTAGTGAGAACTGCCAGCTCTTTATCTAATCTTCCATAATGCCACTTTGAATTTGAGTACATTTTAGCATGAAAGTCATGAAAAATTAGATATTGTGTAAAAAATGCATGAAAGGGATCAACAACATTAATAGAAAATACTGCAAAGTATTGAATTGACTCCTGCATTTCATTAATTTACAATTTTATTGTAGATTCTCATACAACGACTACCAACATTAAAGAGAAAGAAAAGACGACCTACCTCTGCTTACAATAGCGATTCCGATTCAACGAGTCCCTCCACATCACCTCGACGACGTCAATTAAATCGCAGAAAAACGAAATCAAACCTGGAATCAGTAGAGGAGGTAGATGAAGATACTGAAGATTATTGGTTCTATGTTAATCGATGGTTTGCTAAAGATGAAGATGATGGCGCCATCGTTCGAGAGCTCGTTCCAACTGATAAACAAGGTCGTCCATTAGCTGGTACCTTAAAAGGTAATGTTTATTGTTCAAACATCAGGGCCACACAAAAGACGACCTACCTCTGCTTACGGTAGTGATTCCGATTCAACAAGTCCCTCCTCATCACCTTGACGTCAATTAAATCGCAGAAAACCAAAATCAAATATGCTCAAAACCAGCCAGCGCTACAAATTATCTTCACTAAAATCTTTTGATGGGCCTACTATTATTTAATCGGATTGTATCCAAGCCTGGAGGTTTTCTATCTTTAATATTTTATTTTGTTTTATCGACAGAATATGAAATAATTGACTGAAAATTAAAAATCAATTTAAGTTTATTTTAGCATGAATTCAGATGTGATAAATATTGTCTGAAAATGCAAATGATGATAATTGGCTTTATAAGTAAAACGTTAATAAACTTTTAATTTCATTTGGTTTGTAATTTGTTTGTATATTTTGTACTTAATTTCAGAGATAGAATATATTGTTTATATTTGGGTTTGTAATTTCAGATGTAGAATATATTGTATATGTTTGGGTTTGTAATTTCAGAGATAGAATATATTGTATATATTTTTGGTTTGTAATTTCAGAGGTAGAATATATTGTAAAGGTTTATACTGGTGATGTGTCTGGTGCTGGAACAGATGCCAATATATTTGTTAACCTATACGGAGAAAATGGTGATTCCGGCGAACGACAAATGAAAGATTCAAATAAAATGAATAAATTTGAAAGAAATCAGGTCAGTAGTTTTCATCAAGAAATCCTTGTTATCTTAATGCCAAAATTGAATACTCAAATAAGTGATTCTCTTGGTATGCTATCTTGAACACCATTTAGATTGAGAATTTAACAAGCATCTTGGAATCCTTCGATCCTTTGACAGAATACAAACACAAAAATAAACACCTCCCTTCCACCATAGTATTTTGGGAAGAATTCCTGAGAACCAGAACATTTTTTATTGTATGGCATTATAAAACTTTCTCATGTTTCTGTTAAAGGGGCATTATGGGAGATTAAATAAAAAGTTGACAGTTCTCGCAATAATAGTTAAAAAATAGATAACATAAATAGAATATGCTGAAAATTTCAGTCAAATTGCTCCACTCTGAACCAAGATATTAGCGATTGAATTTTAGGCTCACCTCGATTATCATTACTAAAGTCGGTGCAATAAAAAAAAAAGTCTCAATTATCCATTTTTACGCTTAATTATTTTTCAAAAATCTGCTAAATATCACAGGCTAGCGATGGCATCGAGAGTTGATTATGGTCTGGATAAGTTAATTAATGTCTAATTAATGTCTAATTAATAATTTAGATAACATTTCAGGCCTAAAGAAAGACCTGCAATAGGCATAATGTATGTTTAACTAACTTGAGTTGATGTTAGGTGTTTCCCCTATGCTATATATAACAATATATACATAAATAAATATAAAAAAAATACGTCCAAGGAAAAAGTTCACCACTTTCCTCCATTCTGACATTCATTAAATCATATAAGCTAGCTGTCTGCCCTCTATAGGTGTCTTCAGATATTAATGAGAAAATTTTTTACAAATATATGTATTTTAAGAATATGTCAGATGTTAAACACCATTTTCATTTCATTTTTAACAGGAGGATGTATTTAGTGTTAGAGCTATAGAACTTGGTAAACTTGTCAAATTAAAAGTTCGTCATGACAACAAGGGAGGTGGTGCTGCCTGGTTTTTAGATCGAATAGAAGTAGTAGATACTAAAAAGGACAGAAGGTTTTTTTTTTTTTTAAGTTTTTCTTTTTCTGTAATCATAGGGGCCTAGATTTTATTTGACAATATATCAACCATTTACCAATGATAGAGAAACTGTATGAATTCTTATTGAAGATAGATCCCCACATTAACACCATAGGTCAAGATATCTCAAGCCCCATTCACACTTGAGAAAGGGAGAAAGATGGACCCGCACATTAACGGTGTGGGCCAAGGTTCAAGCCCTGTTTACACTTGACTTGTTCACTGACATGGAAAGTGTGTCTAGTTGATGATTAGACAGGATACATACCATTGAGAGAGATTTGGGTTTTAACATCCTTTTGACACAAACTAGAGCATTTTTGGACTAACATTAAGGTTAAATTTTATTTCAATAATTTGCTTACGTGTACCGGTCTTTAGTAGTGGGAGGAACTAGAGAAAACCCACGAGGTTGGACAGACAACCCTTCTCTTTGTCACGTACAAACAGGGAATTGAAACCATGCCATTTGATTCAGTGACAGACCTTATGATCCAACGCCCACGTGTTAACCATTCCACATAACAATAACATAGAGACCATAGACAAATATTTGAGTAAGATGGACAAGTGGGAAAATTATCCATCCACAACATGAAGAAAGTAAGTTCTTAAAGAGACATTCAACCTAATTTATTCCTGTTGAACTCTGTGCAGAAATATAGCAAAGACATTAATTGTTAAATTTTTATTATTTTTTTCAAGTTATTTCTTCCCATGTCAAAGATGGTTGGCAACTAAGGAGGATGATGGACAGATTGCTAGAGAGTTGGTACCAGTTGATAAATCACTGAAGCCTAAATTATCTAGAAAAGATTCACAAGCTATCTATAAAGAAATTGCTTTAGAACAAAAAGGTAAAATAAAAGTAGGAATTTTATGAAAATGCGGACAGGGGCTCTTATACACCTGCAAGGGTCTGTGGTTGTCTTGGAATCATTGTCAAGAAATTCATTTGAGCAAGTTTTGATAACAACTCAAAAGTTTTGAAAAATTCCATAAAGATTAACAGAGAGCTTTCGAGTATCAGGTTCACAAGCCTTAATTATATCAGAATATGAACAGAAAGATAACTCTGGACAACACTTTGAAATTTACAATTTGAAATTTTTCTAATTCATTTGGGTTCTTCCTGATGTTAGAAATATTCCATCAATAACTCTGTGCTATATTATGTCACCAAGATTTGTTATATGTTAACCTTAAATGTGTGTGTGTGTGTGGGGGGGGGGGTATAAACAAAATAAAAACTCAGGAAATCAAACAGATTTGACATGGAATTTGAAAACAATTTCATGCAAATGATATTTAGGGTAAGTGTGATAATATATTTATAATTCACTGGCTCAGACTTTCCAATTTTAGGCATCAAGTCCTGTAAATTGAATGAAACAAACAAGTTCGCTTTTAATATAATCTTTGATTCTATTTTTAGCTGCCATGACAACATATCATGTTACTGTGGAAACAGGTAAACAATGGGGAGCAGGAACTGATGCTAATGTGTATATTATGCTGTTTGGAGAAATAGATGATACAGGTGAAAGAATCGTTTTAAATTATTTTGCTTTCTTTGCAGCAAACATAAATTTTTGATAGATGTGCAAACTCCTTCAGCCCCAATCTTGATCTGTGCCAAAATATGGTGACCAGAAGACAGAGCTGTAACTAGCTCAAAGCAATGAAGGGGGCGGGAAGTGTTCTCAGGGGTGCTGTAAAATTGACAGACACTGTATATCTAGGTTTTTTTTATGGTCGACAATAGAAGTCATGGAATGTCAGAGGGACAGTGCACTTTGAAGATCTGATTTAGCTTAAAATATAGATATATGTTACATTACGGATTTAGAAACCTGGAGGACAAAATCTCAGTATACCTCTGCAAAATAACTGTCTAAACACTATTTCATTTTAAAGGGCTGTCGTAGTTGAGAATTAAAGGCACAGGACTCTTGAAAAAATGACATGATTTTCAACGATGATAGAGAAGAATCATAAAATTTGTCTTGCTCAATTTCCACTTAAGAGGTTGAAAAGCAATGTTTTGGGATGGTACGAAAAACCAAGCTCCACTCGTTTACACTATTTTTGCACCAATTTTGCCAGTCAGTCTCTGGTTGAGAAATTTTCCTGAAAAAACATTTGCATGCCAAAAATTCAAGTACTTTAGTAAAAGTTTGAATATTGTATAACGTTTAACATTAGGCTATGATAAAATGATAATCAGAAGAATATTGTTATTTTTAAGGTAAAATGTTCCTGAAGTCATCATCGACAAACAAAAATAAATTTGAAAAGGGACAGAAAGATGAATTTATATTAGAAGCTGTACAGATTGGAGATTTAAAGAAAATAAGGTATGGAATATTTATTACATCATCATTATCATCGTAACAGCAATAAAAGTGATAATAATTGTCTTATTATAGGGCTGAAATTATAACCTTGTGGCGTGTGATAGGCCCATATTACAATTGGGGGTGTGGGTGGTTTAATGCGTGCACATGAAATCATAAGGTCTGTCATTGAGTCATGTGACGTGGTTTCGATTCCCTGCTTGAACCTGACAAGGAGTAGGGCCGGCATGTCCAACCTCATGGATTTTATTGAAATAAAATTGAACCATATGTTAGTCCCAAAATGACCTAGTTTGTGTCGAGTGGATGTTAAACCCTATTTCTCTCTCGCTCTCTCTCTCTCATATTACAATGTCACAAGAAAGATATTGCTCTGTTCTCTAATTCTGTTTAACTGTTTCCATCACCGTATGGCAAACATTTTCCAGATGATGGGAGCAGCCTAGGAAAATGCACACTCCATGTCATGTCTGGTATAAGGAACACTATCTACACAAATTATTGCATCTTTGCATCGATCAGAAAGGGTAATAATTGGCTTCAATATGAGATGGAAAAGTTCTTGTCCGTTGAAAAAATTTCTCACATATAACATAATGTATGGTGTATGCCGATCTTCATTAGACTGGTTCATATAGAAAAGTTAAAAACCCATTCTATTATCATTCCTGCTGGTTTTTGTTGTAGTGGAAATTGGTTATTAGTCTTTGATTTTTATTTCGTAGAATTGGACATGACAATGCTGGTGGTGGCGGTGCTTGGTTCCTGGAGAATGTTGTTATAGATGCTCCATCTCTAGGTAAAAAATGGGTGTTCCAGTGTGGTCGCTGGTTGTCGGAGAAAGATGACGATGGTAAATTAGAAAGAGAACTCTACCCCCAGGAACTTGCCACAGAGGAATATAATCCATGTAAGTTTATTTTATGTATATATTTAGTTCATTTGATAGCATCTAAATTCAAGCTATATGTTGAGTTGCTCGATGGATCTGATACAATATACACGTGCTAAAACATATCTGATGGTTTTTTCCCGCTTGTACATGACAAGGAGTAGAGTCGTCTGCCCACCCTTGTGGGTTTTCTCTTGGTCCTCCGGTTTCCTCCCTATGTGCAAGCGAATTATCAAAATAAAATTGAACGATGTGTTAGTCCCGAAATAACCTACAGTGGACTCTGTCACATCCGACATCGTGCGGGATCGTTACAATAATTCGGATCACACAGCGTTTCGGAATACCGAGCTTTCTTCAAAACCGGAAATACTGTAACTTCAAAAACCGGAAGTAGTTTTATATTGTAGCTTCGAATCACCAGAATGCTATTCCCTTTATAAATGATAAACTTTTCTGTACTTTCAAAATTTTATTACATTAAATAATTAACAATAACAATATATTCATAAAATCATTTACATGTAATATCAATGCATGTGTACAATCTATACTAATATTTGTGACTGTCGTTTGTCTGTCTGTCTGTCTGTTCGGGGTTGGCGGCTACACTAGGTCTGCCCCGAGTCTGAAATTTGGGGTATAGGGGTAGCTCGGACCGGTGAGTAACATAGGCCAGGTGGCGTTACTCTACCACTTCCGGTTTTGGAGTTATGACCCCCGAGCGAAGCCGATCTGTTCGGGGTTGGCGGCTAGACTAGTTCTACCCCGAGTCTGAAATTTGGGGTATAGGGGTAGCTCGGACTGAGGAGTAACATAGGCCAGGTGACGTTAGTCTACCGCTTCCGGTTTCGGAGTTATGACCCCCGAGCGAAGCGGATGTCACAGCAATCCGGAGTCATCAGAGATCGGATGTGACGGAGTCCACTGTAGTTTGTTTCAAGTTGATGTTAGACCCCATTTCATTTCATTTAGAAAAATAAAAAACAATTCCAGAAAAAAAAAAATTTAAACACATATTTTAAAAACATGTAAAATGTTGAAAGAAGATCGGGGATCTTTTAGAATGGGTGAGACTGGATCAAGGTGAATTGGTCTGATGATAATATCAGCGTGCAAGTTTAAAAATCTTACAAGAACAAAAATGAGATTTCCTGAACTTGATCAAACACAAAAATTGTTTCTCTAAATAAACTCTCCAAGTGTAAGGGGAGTGCTTCTTTGTTTTGAGAAGTGTAAGTTTTCGATGTGTAATATCTCTGCCATATATCAGAAAATTAAATAGGACTACCTATTTTTCACAACTTCAATGTTTTTAATATCAGACCTTAATATTCGAGGCGACTGGTAAGTATGCATGTGCGTAAGCATGTCTTAAACCTGTATGATTGTAATATTAATATGAATTATTATAGGTATTCCGTATGAGATAACTGTATATACCACTAAAAAGGCAGGTGCTTCTACTGATGCTGATGTATATATTGTACTATATGGTAGAGATACATGTACAGAACAAAAATCATTATGTGCTACAAAGAGAGAACGAAAAGAATGTTTCAATAAAGGCAGTGTTGATAAATTTGTGGTCGAGGTAATATTGTTAAAGCTGCATTCATTTACTTTTAAAGGACAATATCTAAATCTTTACTACTTAATCCATGTGGGTTGTTGGATGGCCGATTGGTTAGCGTGTGCATGCTGTATCATAAGGTCTGTTATTGAGTCAACTGGCGTGGTTTCGAATCCCTAGTTGTACGTGACAAGGAGTAGGATCATCTGTCCAACCTTGTGGGTTTTCTCTGGGTCCTCTGGTTTCCTCCCACTGCTAAAGACCCCTACGCGCAAGCGAAATATTGAAATGACCTAGTTTGTGTCGAGTGAACGTCAAACCCCATTTCTCTCTCTCTCTCTCTTATTTAAATTTAACTGCAAAGCATCATTTAGATTTTAATTTAGATGGTTTAAACAAAACTTTTAGGTTAAATACCATCTTGGCTCTGATGTTCATGGATAAAAATAGGTATTTTACAGATTTCGACAGACGATTACAAGAATTAAAGATGGTGTAGACATAAGATCACAAAGAAATAAAAATTAGAGTTTAAGGGTGGAAACTTACTTTATGACCATTACTTTAAATGACAATCTTGAATTTTTCATTGAAATTTTAGACATTTTAAAACTTATTGTTAATATTTTATAATAGCTGGAAGATGTCGGTGAACCAATTGAGAAACTACGTATTGGCCATGATGATTCTGGTTTAATGGCAGGATGGCATTTAGAAAAGATTGAAGTACGCAAACTTCAAGAAGGAGCACGGGTAAATAAGTTTTACTTTCGTTTTATTTTATGTATTCTTGAGAGAATTTCAGATTCAAATGGTGGGAAGTACTCGATTGGACGTTCCGGAATTGAATTCTCTCAATCCCAAAAAAGAGTGACAATCGACTGAAAAGGGGTATTTTGGGCTAAAACGCATGCGGTTGAAACATATTCTTTGTGTTTAATTACGTCATGATTCTACTCACACCACCTCCATAGTAGGGACTGACAGAACTGTGACAGGACTGAATTCCGTGTTATTCGATTGCAATTCTGTCCATTCAGGATATTCTGGACTGTGAATTGAGCATCCCGGGTGATATATATCTGTGATTAGCTAAGAGGAAATTGCTTTACCATTTGGAAATCAAAAATGTGGTGATGATAAAAGAAAAACATTTAACTTTTGCTGACAAATGATGTTAGTGTTTTACATTGCACACACATGCTATCCAAAGACTTGTGTTTTTTTTATTTTTGAAACTGTGTGTGCTAAGTTAAGGGATATTTATTTAGAGTAATAATAAATTTGGTGCAATGGTTATAATCTGATTCCTTTATATTATATAGTAACTGCATGAATAGTTTTATTAATTTTCATTCATAGATTCATTACATGTACATTTGATTTTGAGTCAGATTAAGACTTTATTGACCCCTAGGATACAGGTACTGTGAGGGACCCAATTATATTTTCACCCACCGGTCAAATTTGCAAACAGCATGTTGTTTTAAAATACTATGTTTATTTTAGATACTGGTATATATATATACACAGTATATTGAAGGAACATATTTTTAGATAGATAATTTATAGTACTTATACTGATTTTGCTTTCACATACACAAAGCTTATTTAAATTTATTCACATTAAAAAAATATTGAGCAGAAATGCCATGGTTTAAGCCATTTTTTCCTGTTTCATTTCATACCCCTCATAACCATTGTAATTTTAAAGTAGTTCATTTTTTAGTCACAAAATGACCAAATTATTGAACTCCTCATTGTTTTTAGTAGCTTGTGTTCTGCTAGCAATATTATATGGAAATCGTGCAATATTCAGGGATATTGGGGCTGCACTTTAAATTAAGACCTCAGACGGTGTTGGTTTATAACAGACATTATAGCATTATGTTGTTTGGGGTGTGGTTATTTCGTTTATAGTAATTACATTGAGGCTTCACTATAACAGCACTTACGGTAGACTCCACATATTCAGGTCTGTTGGAGCTGCACTTTCAAAAAAGGCCTCAGCAGGTGAAGTTTTATAACAGAAAACACACAGTATCAATTCACAGAAATTATGGCATTATAGCAAGTCACCTTTATATTGCACTGGAACACCTTGGAAGGATTCGCTATAACAACACTTATGTTAGTCATTACACCCACATTATAGCAAGTCACCTTTCTATTATACTGGAACACCCTGGATAACAACACTAACGTTAGTCATTACACTCACATTATAGCAAGTCACCTTTCTATTATACTGGAACATGAATACGCTATAACAACACTTACGTTAGTCATTACACTTGCATTATATAATACTGGAATACTCATGTTATAGCATGTCACCTTTATATTATACTGGAATACCTGCATTGTAGCATGTCACCTATAACACTGGAATACCCGCGTTATATTGAAAGGCTTCGGTGTTGGGAACGATGTTGACTGACACTTTTACTAAAACAAGCTTATAGTGAAACATCTTATAGTGAGGTCTCAGTGTATTTATATATATTATATAGGTCTACTAATTTTTTTTTACTAACATACATCATTTGTTGCTTTTTTATGTTGTTCATTTAGAAAAAACTTGGAACCACCAAGAAAATGGTGAGTGATAAGAGTGATGTGATAAATACTTTAAAACCTCTATATCATAGAAATGTTTGATGTCTATCTTCAACTTGGTCACATTGGTTCAATCTAGCATGGTTTGTACTGATGTGCCAGCTCCATTTCTTTCAGAGAACTTTCACTCTTAAGTCTTTAGATTTAGTCCTTACTGGTATGACTGAAAATTGCTACATTGATTCAGTCTAGCATGGTTTGTACTGATGTGCCAGCTCTATTTCTTTCAGATAACTTTCACTCTTAAGTCTATAGATTCAGTCCTTAACTGACTGAAAATTGCTATATGATGCCTACAAATGACATTTGTTGCGTCAAAGCTTTTAAATTTGACCATATGGTGATTGTAACATCTGTTGTCACTTCTCAGTTAATGATTAATACTGTATTAAATCATTCTATTCTCATGTATAAGGTTTTTTGTTTTCATTTTTGCTTTTTTTTTACTGTTAATTTTAGCACAAAATATCTACTGCAATACTTTCAATGATGTCTGCTCCTATATATATATATATAGCACAATAATTAATTATTATAGGTTCTATATCTTGTATCTTTTTATTAGTAAAATTCTTATTTGATGTAATAACTAGTTACTGTATTACTTGATAGTATTTATTAAATCTCAGATTACAATATGGTTCAGGGGGGGCACGGTGACTAAGTGGATGAGACGCTGACTCGCTAGCCTGGTTGTTGGGTGTTCGATCCCTGCATTGGCCGAGAAAGTTCATCCAGATTTTCTGGCGTGGTTCCCCCTTGTCAGTGATGCAGGACAGCTGTCTAGTCATTCGGATGGGATGAAAAACCTATTTACACATTGCCGTACACGTAAAAGATCCCTTGACAGTTGGAATTCGTATATGAGTAGGCCGTAGTGCCGCTGTCGGGGCAAAATTTCCCTCATAGCACACTGTATAGAATATGCCCGTCTTCATTAGCCCAGTTCAAAGCAAATCAGTTGGACGTTTAACCCCATTTCATTACAATATGGTTCATCAGCTTGTCACCCAGTTGCTGTTTGTTCCCAGAGATCTATGTGTTGTCTCTGTGTTAGTAATTTAATGTTTTAAAAGTGTTTAATCTGAAATTGTTTTCCAATAGTCACTCTAAGGTGAACTTTGAAATATCAGGCGCATGGAAAACTGATAACCAGTGAACAATTCCAACATAGTTTAAACCTGTAAAAAATTTCTAATACTTCTCACAATCCTCGACAAATCTAGTGCTAAGATATGAAACCACCAACGAAACATGAAATTCACCTCAATTCGTGCTAGAAAACATACCAGTAAGTCAATCTTACAGCAAACCTTATAATTTCTAAAGGAAATTTTTCTTTTTTGTTTTAGGGATCCATTACCTATTCATTCCCCTGTAATCGTTGGTTGGCCAGAAACGAAGAAGATGGTGCCATTGAGAGAGAATTATTACCAGAAAAAGCTGTAAAAGAAGTGGTCAATAAAGATGGTGAAGTCCGAGCGAAGGAAGTTAAAATATCAGACAGACTCAAAGGTAAATTATTCAAGTGGATTGCCTTGGATCAAGGAGAATCTGCAGAATTTTGTCATTTGTCATGGGTATCCCCTGCAGGGCTATTAAGCAAATTATTCTCGTGTTGACACAACTGTGGTCAGGTATTCAAATCAATCGTACATTATAAAGATCACTTACTAAGTGGAATCAATTGAAAAGAAGGTTAAAACACCACTATGGGAAGAAATGTTGTTCTTAGGCACTTGACATGTAACAATAAAACTACCTTGAATATATATTAGTTATGTGCAAATTCCATCCCTTTTTTTGTGATGTATAAATATTGAGAATTTAACCTGCAGTGAAATAAGTATCTGATTCGTAGGATGGACGAAACAGAGGTCATTTGAGTTGGTCATTGCATTATAGCAAACATATTTTTAATAATTAACATGATTTTATATTTAATTTTAGCCAAGAAGTATACAGTCAATGTTTATACTGGTGATAAATCAGGATGTGGAACAGACGCTAATGTCTTCCTTAATATATTTGGTGACCGTGGTGATATGGGAGAACGAAAATTACATCAATCAGAAACACATCGAGATAAATTTGAACGAAAACAGGTTTGTTATTTTTAGAAGTAAGCCAGCTGAAATATAAGTTGTATTGGTGCTTCAGTTTTTATCAATCGTAGATAAATCAACCGAAGATATATATCTCATACGCCCCTTACTCTAAAAATACCTTCTTTATTTGGATTATTATTGTTCTTGGTTTTTGATTCAACATTTTATACTTTTAGGTTGATGTATTTAAAATTGAGGCAGCAGATTTAGGAAAAGTATATAAAATTAAAATCCGACATGATAACTCATTGATTAATCCATCATGGTTTTTGGATAAAGTAGAAGTATTAGATCCTGATGAAGAACAGCCGTATGTTTTCCACTGTGAACGTTGGTTAGCTAGAAACAAAGATGATGGTAAAATAGAAAGAACTCTGTATGTCAAGGTAGGACACAAAAAAAACCCTACAAACAATTAGATTTTAGAAATTGTCAGTTATTTGGGAGGTTGGATGGCCAAATGGTTAGCATGTGCGCACTGTATCATAAGGCCTGTCATTGAGACAACTGGCGTGGTTTTGAAACCCCGGTTGTATATACCTTGGAGTAGGGTCGCCTGCTCAACCTCGTGGGTTTCCTCCGTGTCCTCCAGTTTCCTCCCACTGCTAAAGACCCCTACACGCAAGGGAATTATTGAAATGAAATTAAACTATATGTTAGTCCCGAAATGACATAGTTTGTGTTGAGTGAACGTTAAACTCTCTCTCTCTCTGTCAGTTATTTTTACCTCTGGTTAGAATATTGAAATAGATGGGCGGTTTTACTTTTACTACAGAAACTGTTTTAAATGACAGCTGGGTAGAATGTAACACATTGAAACCTATATTTTTCACAGAGTCAAATTGTTAATATTACCTTTTGTAAATTCAATCATAGAAGATGTTCATAGCTTGTATAAATGTGATAGGATATTGTTTGACTCGTACAATTGCTGAAATTATCATTATTTAACTGTATGTGCATTATTTAAGTGCACTTCAAATAAATGAAGTCCTAGATAATTTGTTCAAGATATCATCTTATCTGATGATGTATCCTCGGACAATTTGATCTTTGTGCTGGAAATTTATTGAAAATATTGAAAAGAATGCAGATGAAGACCAATCTGAGACGAGCACCAGAGGGGATGTGTCTGACATTGTCTGTGACACAAGTTTTATTTCCAGGCTTGATAATCTAAAATTATTTATTGTAATATATTTATAGGGTTATGATGGTGATATGTCGAGTACTGGTACCTTAAAGTCAACCAGAATAGGATCTGTATCTAGTCTTGATTCTATACGTACCAATGATCCATTTGGTAAAAGTCCCAGATTAAAACGATCTCAGCTTTCATCATCTTTAGAAAACGTACCTGAAGGACCTTGTAAGTTTTATTGCAATCAAGTTTTATCCAACATGTTCTTCTGTGACATAAATAGTCTGATTGAACTTTACATCTATCTTAAGAAATAGGGTGTGTTTGTATGTGTGGAGGAGGGGCGGGCAGAAAAAGGGGAGTCACTTGAATCATAATGTCAGTCAGAGTCAAGTGGTGTAATTTCCATCCCAAGGTTGTATGTGATAAGGAATAGGTATTCGATGTGGTATCAAGTGCTACGGAAACTGTAACCATATGCTGTCTCATGTAATCACTGAGTGTAACTTTCAATGTCTTACAACACAGTCACAAGCTAGTAAATATCACCCTGTATGCTGTCCCATGTGCTAAATCACTTATTATAACTATCCATGTTATTTTACAGCTATTTCGTACACAGTGAAGGTTATGACAGGTAAAGGAGAAGATAATGGTACAGACAGTAACGTCTGGGTTGTTATATACGGTCCTAAAAAACGGCGTACAGAACGCTTATTCTTAGAACTGGCCCAGAAATCACGATTTGAACCAGGATCATTAGAAACTTTTTCATTGGAAGCCGTGGATGTTGGTGAAGTTAAACAAGTTGAGGTTAGTGAAAAAAACAAAAAAACATAATGTGTAATATACCCCAGTGTTTAAAATGTGTTTTGTATTTCAGAGCTTATGTACTTTCAGCCATGGTTGTGATTTTCTATGTATTTTTGTTAAATTCAGTGAGAACAGTGGGCAAGGTGGTCACAGAAATTCGGGCAATCATTGAACTTCAATCAATTCTGCTAAACACTTTTGGAACATCGAGGCTCAATTTCAAATAAGAATTTTCATGTCCATTGTATTCCTATATAGGGTACTGGTACCAAAAATCTCACTAATAATGTCGGGAGATTTATGTGAAAATTTGGGCACCCGAACCTGTGCCACTCCAAAATCAAATAGTAGTCCTTTACACCTTTGAGTGAGTAGTTGAGGGTTTCATGATTGTTTATGTTAATTTGTTTATTACAGCTCGGTCATGATGGTACAGCACCAGGTACGGGGTGGTTTGTAAACGAGATGGAGGTTGATATGCCGACTAAAGGAAAACATTATCATTTTACATGTAACCAATGGTTAGCTAGAGATAAGGGAGATGGAAAAACTAGTCGTATATTCAGTGTTAGTGATGGTCAGAGTTCTGTGGTCTCATATAAACCTAGTAAGTTATAATATGAATAATAATTATTTACTGTAAACCTAGTAATTAGTTATAATTATTTGCTGTAAGCCTAGTAATTAGTTATAATTATTTGCTGTAAGCCTAGTAATTAGTTATAATTATTTGCTGTGTACCTAGTAAGCTATAGTACGAGTTATAATTATTTGCTGTAAGCCTAGTAATTTATAGTAATTTATGTTGTGAAAAATTTCATAAAAACGTAATTATTATCAGATTGCCCAATTTTTTTTACAAGGATATGACACTAAATTGCAATTTTAGACTGAATCCAGCACTATTTACATGGTTAAACATCCATGGATCCCTCAGATCGCGCACCATGTATTTCAGAAATAGTATGACTGCATCGCCCCACCTATTACACCCATCATAATTTATTGCCTTTACACCATAACTTAAGATTGCTGAATAATATGTGTTTTAATAACAGTGAGGTAATAATAATAATAATAATGAGGTTTTATATAGCGTCTTCTCCATGTTGACACATGCTCAAAATGCTTTTTGTAATGGCTCTACTGGTAAAACTGTTGAAACAGGAAAGTCTTTAGTGCGGATTTAAATTGATTAAAAGTTTGTTGATTCATGATCTGTTGTGGAAGTTCGTTCCATAATCTAGGACCAGCTGAACTGAAAGACCTATACCCATATGACTTTAAATTATATCTTGGAACAACTAGTGACTGTTTGTTTTGAGAGCGAAGTGATCTAATAGGGTTGTAGTCATATAAGAGTTCAGATAAGTATTGAGGAGCTGCATTATTGCGACATTTATACACTAATGTTAGTATTTTGTATTTGACTCGCGCCTCAGCAGGTAACCAATGTAAAGAAGCCAGCACATTCTGGATGTGATCAAACTTATGGTTTATATGTGTTTTAATTACAGTGAGTTAATGGTTTATATGTGTTTTAATTACAGTGATAACATATGAAGTAACAGTTTCTACTGGTGATGTAAGTGATGCTGGTACTGACAGTAAAATCACTTTGACGGTCTTCGGTACAAAAGGATCTACATCACCAACAGAGTTAGATAAAAATGAAGATCGATTTGAGAGAGCAAAGGTTGATTTCATGAAGGTAAAGACAAAATCTTGGTTCAATTAAGATGTTAGCCTTTTACCACATCTTGAGAAGATTTATAAATTTCATACCCCTTATCCTTAGTAGTTTGTCTTGTCCTCATGTTTGTCTTTGGTTTTGCCTGTAGTGTGGTAATCATGCACCATTATAGTTAATTGTGTATGTTACAAGTCCCTGTAGGTTACAGGTCCCTTCGTTCAATATCAGTTCTCGTGATACGAGACATCCGGGTTACTGGTATTGTAATGGCGTTTTGTCAATTAAAGTTATCAACAGTTGTCGCTGTCTGTGTTTGTCCCTGTAGTGCTTCCCACTAAACTGTCGTGGTGGCTGGAGTCAGTGCACTTACTATTAGACTGCTTAAAACTGTTCTCTGAGTTAAGTGACTAGCCCTTCATATGGTTACACCTTACATACTAATTCTTTTGGGTACCTAAGCTACAACAGGTGGTGAAAGGGTCTAAGACCTGTTTATCAAGGCTGGTAAATCAGTTGGACTTTGTGCAGTTCTCCTATTAAAAACATATAGCTTATAGATTATATACCAATACAATCCTTGTTAAAATTCTCTTGTCAGCGCTTCAGGAATTAAAATGGAGGCTATGTTTATATTATAGATGGAGTTAGAAGATGTTGGTGATGTAAAGAAGATAAGAATAGCTCTAGATGGAAAGGGTAGTCGACCAACATGGAATCTTGATAAGGTAAGAAAATAATGACTTTTTGTAATAATTTGAAAATGATGATTCTTATATTTTACAATTTTGCTTCCTGTGTATGCCATTTGCAGCATGTTAAAGATTACTGATGAGTAGGCTGTAAAACCGCTGCCTTGGCTAAATTTCCGTCATATCACTTTATGTAATGTATAGCTTCAATAATCAATAGCCCAGTTTGAGCAGAAAAGTAAGATGTTACTTCACATTTCATTGCATTTCAAAACTTATTTTCAATTAAACATTTCAAGTGTGAAAATCTCTGCTGTAGAAAT
Organism: Patella vulgata; assembly: GCF_932274485.2. Lineage (NCBI taxonomy): Eukaryota > Metazoa > Mollusca > Gastropoda > Patellidae > Patella > Patella vulgata. The sequence continues at coordinate 58,756,387 of NC_065884.2, read as the reverse complement.
ATTGCTGTTTTTATTATTTATTTTTTACTTACAAAAAACTGATATTTATTTTATAACACAAAAAGACTACAAACTTCTTACAGCCAGCTATGTGTTTGCAAAATTATTTATTATTATGAATAATATGTTAATAAGTGATGATTATTTAAATTATATTTGAGATTGAGTTACGAAATATGAAGACTGGTGGATTATCTGTATTCCACTGTAGAGATTGGTTGAGTAAAGAAACATCTCTAACTCGTGATATACCAGCTACTGAACGTGGAAAACTGGTCATTTCTAGTAAGTATCTACGTATAGAATTACAGAAAATAATCTTGCAAAATGTATTTTATAGATTTTGTAAAAGAAGAAATTTGTGATGGCTTGATTTTTCTCCCACCAAGGTTGTACCGAATATGGGTTGATGGATACCCACACACACTATTATTCAGTGTATAATTTTTCTCCCCCTAATCCAGATCCAAAAATTAGATACATTTGTGATTATCTAGACATCCCATCATGACTTAATCATGTTTTGGATATCGATAATTTCTTTATGGTTTCACAATGATAATGGTCCTGTCTGTAACTAGGGCATACAGGGTTTGACCCTCCGGATTTTCCAGTTTGACTTTCCTGTGAAGGTCAGAGAAGAAAAAGCATCCATTTTTTCGGATGTGTATTCAAATTCAATGAAGAGTAAGCAGAAAGTCATCCTCATGGCACATTGCATGTCTTATGTGCAAAATCTAAAACTTAAGGTCCACTGCAGATTTGATCAAGGTCGTGAGATGTAAATAGGGGTAGGGCACATGATTGTTGACAAGACTGTGGGTTAGGGTTAAGGTTGACCAAATCTACAGTGGGCCTTAATTTTTAGAACTAACCATATCTTATCATCATTAAACCAGTTTGTACGGATAGTATCGTTGTGAAATAACCCTTATTACAATAGACAGCAGACAAGTCTATTATACATATTGTTTAGTTTTAGGGGAAACAAATTTGAAATGAAAATAGTTTTTTCTTAAAGCCAATTTTTAAATTAAGATAGATTTTTTAGTTAATTTTAATCAAAGAACTTGCATCGATGACATTTCCTGTACTCCTATGTTCAGTTTTTTTAATCTTCAGTAGCCAGTGTAGAATAGTAGAACGTCAAATATCATTTCATTTATCTTTAATTTTTCCTACAGAGACTGATTATAAAGTGAAAGTAAAGACATCTGATATTAGAGGTGCTGGAACAGACGCCAATGTTTATATTGTAATGTTTGGATCAAATGGTGATTCTGGTGAAATACATCTCAAGAAACCTGACAATAATAAATCACCATTTGGTAATAACGCTACAGATGAGTTCACACTAAATGATTTATTGAGTTTAGGAGAATTGAGTAAAGTTCGAGTTTGGCATGACAATAAAGGTAATGATTGTTAATAATTACTTAAAAATTAAGATTTTGTTAAGTGGATAAAAGCAGATATTATGTGAAAAGATGTGGCAGCTGTGGTGGCTCAGTTATTAAGATGCTGGCTCGCTAAAGAGGAGGTCTCGTGTTTGCTCCTGGTGTTAGCTGAGAAAGTTCCTCATAGTTTTCCAGTGGTGCAGCATCAAGGGCCCGGCAAGGAACAGTGTCTAGTCATTTGGATGGGATGAAAAACCAAGGTCCTGTGTACTCATTGGCATGCACGTAAAAGAACCCCCATTTGATTTCATTTCTATAGGCAGGTCTACAATGTGTGCCTGTGGTAGTCTAGTGATCAGGGCATTGGACTTACAACCAGGATGTCCTGGGATTGTATTCCGGCGAGGGTCAAGAAAACTCTTCAGATTTGTCAAGTTGGCCTAACTAGTCATTCACAGGTGACAAAAAAAAAAGGTCCACCTGTGTATAAGTTGGTGCACTTAAAAGAACCACTGACAGTTGAATAAGCAGAAAGAGTTAGCAGAAGTGCTTCCTCTAGGCTCAAAATTCTCCTACCTCCTCCGATAAATTTCCAAAAAATGCTTAACATGACTGAAACAGGTTGATGTGACGCAATTCTGTGTTACTCAGTTCAGGAGATTCGGGACTGACAATGAAGCACCTCCAAGATTATCTGATTTTAAAAATAATTCTCTTAATTCCAAAGTTAAAACAACATTGTTTTATATAGGCCTAGGAGCTGCATGGCATTTGTCATATATAGAAATAGAAGATTTAAGTACAAGAAAAGTTTATATGTTCCACTGTGATAAATGGTTATCTAAAACTGAAGATGATAAACAGACTATTCGAGAGTTAACTTGTAGTAATGCTGCTAAACCAGGCGGCACTGGTAGTAGTAAGGATAGAATCAGTGAGTATATTTTTAAATTAATGAAATTAACAACATGCCTCTCAAAACTAAAGGTTGGTTGGATGGCCGAATGGTTAGCACGTGCATACTGTATCATAAGGTCATTCATTGACTTAACTGGCGTGGTTTCAATTCCCCGGTTGTACGTGACAAGGAGTAGGGTCGCCTGTCCAAACTCATGGGGTATCTCTGGGTCCTCAGGTTTCCTCCCACTGCTAAAGACCCCTACGTGCGAGCGAATTGTCGAAATAAAATTGAACCATGTGTTATTCCCTAGTTTGTGTCGAGTGGAGGTTAAACCTCATTTCTCTCTCTTTCTCTCTCTTTCTCAAAACTAAAATCCTCCTCTTTCCTAAGCCGCGGGCAGTAGGTGACTGGATGATCTATCTTGTGTGCTTTAGATCATAAGGTCTGTCATTAAATCAAGGGGTGTGGTTTTGATTCCCAGCTTGTATGTGACAATTATGTTAAACTCGTGTTTATATTTTGTACATACTTTCATTATATATTTTTATTATCGACTTTTTATGTATTTTTCATCCCTAAATGTAATATTATGTCATAACTATGTATTGTTTACATGCTACCCGAAAAGGGGGTTTTATGTAATAAATATCTAGCTACAGTAGAATCTGTATTTGGCAGCCACTCGAGGGAATTTTCATGACTTTTCGCTTAACAGGAGTGACCTCCTAATAAAATCTCAGTGTTTGTTAGTGCTGAGAGCAAGTAAAGTTTTACCCTTGCATGTATTTAGTATATATGGTCATATTGTTTTCAGCATATGATATTGAAATATCTACTACTGATAAAAGAGATGGTGGTACCATGCATAATGCCTGGATGATTCTCGAGGGTACAAAACGTAAATCAAAAACATTGATGTTCGAGAACAGTCCACAGAATAAAATCCTGAGAAGGTAAGTTAAAAACAATTATTAGTTATTTATCAATTTGATTAAAACACAGATCCTATTTAGTTTTGTTTTTATAGTTCAAAATTTTGTTTTACTTGTCATTACTACACTAGGATCTGGAAGAGTTGTTATCATTGACGTGTTCTGAATGTTGTGAGGAATTAGTCAATGAAACGGTCTGTTATGGTGAGCTTTTGGGCGTGTTTTGCACAGAACTGTGGGTAATCCACTAGTAACATCAATGCTGATTGGTTAATCAAATGTCTGACATTATAGGGTCAAAGCGGCTCGCATGACCTCTGACGCGACCTATCACTACAACTGGTCAGATCTTCATGTAGTGTAGGCCATCGAAAGTATAAAAAAACGAAACGAAATATAGATCTGTATTTTAATCCGATTGGTTATTTATTAAATGCAATGAAATGATATGCAATGGATGTTTAATACACCAACTGGGAAAATGAAGACATACACACACCATAAAGTGTGCAATAAGTGGAAATTTGCCTGGGCAGCAAACCCCTGGGTCCATTCACTGGAGAGGCACATAGTCCATTTATCTGCCCTTTATAATTGTGCTATTTTTTTTATCGACCAATCAAAAATAATTGAGAGTGGGCAAAGGGAAGTAACTCAAATTTGATTGCAACTAAGATCGTTGTTGCAAACTTTGTCACTTCTTTGACATTAAATTTTTGCAACTTTTCTCATAATCGAGTGTACAAGCCATTGTGGTTCCCTATATAAAAAAGCTATTGTAGTGCTGCTACATTATATATTTAGTATGAGCTGTCTTTACTCTCTGTCTTCCCACTTATAAAAAACACTGCATGACTGGCCAGGTTAGTGTTGAGCCATTTGCCCTCTTCTGTATTAAATTCTGTAAGATCATCACTATTACACGGGAAACCACAGTTTACTTAAATGTATCAATTTTCTATTTGTATTTTAGGGGTAATACAGATCATATCAAGAAAGACTGTTTGAATCTAGGGAAATTAAAAACTTGTACATTAGGAGCTGTAGAAAGAGAAGATAGACCTATAGAAGATGCTTCAGGAAAGGCAGCCGAGTGGCATTGTCATGAAGTCATTGTTACAGATACCTCAACAGGCGATAGGTAACAATCTTTTTACCCATTTCTTTTACAGTGAATTTCATCATCAACATCCAATACTAAAATGTGCAGTGAAAAGCCCAAATTAATATGAAAAATAAAAATGGTTTGGATATTGTTGGTAAATTTCAGGACCTCTGCTAAGGAATAGATCTGTGCAACTGCACAGTTTACACACCTTTTAGACCAGCTCTGATTTTATGATTCTGCCCATAATATTCATTTTACTGAAAGAAAGTTTTCCATAAAATAAGGTTAGAAATGAAATGGCGTTTCACCTCCTACCTTTCTGCACCAACCAAGCGAAATTTGGATGAACCTCGATAATATTTGGTTAGACATTCATGCACTGTAGAATTTGTATCAACGAAGTGGGTAACAACTGCATTGCACTTCCATGGACTTAAGACTCTAATGTTTAGGGTTTGTTACACTTTTATCAACTGTTAATCAGCCTTGGTTACGATTCCGAGGTTTTGACTGTCAGAGATGGGTTATAATAAACTAGAGGTGAACTGCCAAAACATTCGGATTTTATTACTATCAAATCTTCATGTATTTCTACAGATATATTTTCCCGTGTAAAACATGGATACCTATCTGTACTAAGATCTCGATGAAAGAAGCCGAAGTATTGACGGTAAAGTCTGTAGAGGAGGGGCAGGTTGCTGTCGTTAGAAGTAAGTAGTTTAAACATATGTGAATTATGCTTGGCCCAATATTACCTCAAATGTTTAGTAGTCAATGTGCCAAGATTGGTATGCAGATTTTATTCGCATGACAATATTATGTGCGCTGCATAGTTGTCCGAATGTAGACTTGAAGTTTTAATGCCTAATAAAACTGTATTGGCAGTTAGTCAATTACAATGTTTTTAGACAAGACAAGTAAAGTTTTTATATGGCCTACAATTTCTGTGCACATTAATTTCTTTTGTGTGCTGGTTGCAAAGTTTGTGTGCATGTGCACAGCTTGAGCTGATAGTGGTCAGATTTGTGTCAACCAATTCAAATTAGCTGTTTTTAGAATTCAACCATTCTGTTCATTAAAATGCTTTGGGTATTTATGGGTCCATTTTGATTTAGAAGATCAAAACTAGTAAAAACTAGAAAGTAAAATGCAATAGATTGTAGCTCTGCTTTCAATGAATGGATTTAAATTATTGTTTCAATTATTTTACAGATTTAGCGCCAATAAAATATGAAGTTGTTGTCTACACTGGTGATGTCAAAGGATGTGGAACCAACGCTAATGTTTCAATAACTTTATTTGGTGCTAATGGAGATACAGGCACAAGACCTCTTAAACAGAGTTTCCGTGATCTCTTCGAAAGAAATCAAGTTGATAAATTCCAAATAGAGGCTCTTGATTTAGGTAGGTGTATTAGTGATAGAGAGAGAGAAATGGGGTTTAACGCCCACTCGTCACAAACTAGGTCATTTCAGGACTAACATATGGTTTTATTTTATTTCAATAATTCGCTTTGCGTGTATGAGTCTTTAGCAGTGGGAGGAAACTGAAGGACCCGGAGAAAACCTCATTTCATTTCATTGTATTCATAGTTGCTTTTTGAACAAATGCAGGCTCCTGACCATTGCCTCATTTTACGGACATTTGTTCTTCATACTTTACCTTAATCAAAACCATGACTTTCATTTTGATATCTTTAGGTACGGTACTTCAAAGAATTTAATCTTAAAAAAACAAAACTAAATAATGTTAATTTTTTGTGTAAAAACGATTGAAAAGGATTTATAAGATAGACATGCATTATGCAAGAACTAAATCTGCCTATTGCAGGTCTTTCCTTAGGTCTGAAATGTTATCTAAATTATTAATGGGACATTAATTAATTTACCAAGATCATAATTATCTCTTGATGCCATCGGATGCCTGCGATATTTAGTGGATTCAAATACATTTTGTGCTGGATGATGTTACCATAAAAATGGATAATCGAGACTTTGTTTATTATTGTACCAACGGTCTTAATGAATATGAAGGCTAGCCTATAATTGTATCACCGATTCCTTGACTCAAAGTGAAGTAATTTGACTGAAATTTTCAGCATATTCTCTTTTGATTATCTATTTTTTGACTGTTATAGCGAGAGCTGTCAGCTCTTTACTTAATCCCTGTTTCAGATGATGCTGAAAATTGTCATGTTCTTTGAAAAAAATAATAGCTTGCTTATACAAATTACATAAAATATGCTAAAAATTTACCAACTGTCGAAATCATGAAGTGGGAGCCTTGCCCTCTGTACTTTCATATTGAGAATACATACTTGTGTACATTGTATTTTTGAATTTTCTTGTTTACATTGAGTGATTGGACATATTTATACATCATTACAATTTATCTAAATTTACCTTTCATTATTTCAGGTGAATTATCGAAGATTAAAATAGAACATGATAATAGTGGTTTCCGTCCTGGTTGGTTCCTAGATCGTGTTGAAGTTAACAACATGGCCACAAATAAAACAACAACATTTAATTGTAATAAATGGTTTGATAAAGATAAGGGAGATGGTGAAATCTGTCGGGAACTATTTCCAGCCCAGGACTAACTTAATTCCTCCCTAGAACCAACTAAATTCCTACCAAGGACCAACACTTATGAGACCATCACTAAACCACTTTACATCGATGACAATTGCCTCTAAAATCGACAATTCCAAACAAGGACTAGCATATGTCTCACAAAGTATTTAAAAGATTTCCATACCAAGACGGGTCTAGCCAAGGAATATATCCTTTCCAATGAAGAATATACATTTTTCCACAAATGACATATCGGTAGTTTGCTTTCTGCCAAGCCTTAGCCTAATTTTTATCAGGGCCTTACTTCATTCTACCCAGTCGTTCAATATTTATATGTACATAACAAATATATTTAAGTGCTAGACATGTAAAGTGTACATTTCGATCATTCAATATCTTTTCGTTGTGGGATTTCTACATAAATTTTAATATTATGTTCTTTAAATTATGAAAAGTCTTCACTGATTCCCAAATTGCCTTCAGGTATCATCTTGGCTCAAACCATCTTTATTCTTTTTCTGTTATATTCTCATGGATATGTGTATTTTAGAATGTTTTATTGTAAATACCTGGTATATATTTATAATCATTTCATTTCTACACAAAAGATCACAATGTGCCATTCCATATTAATGTTGTGTTGTATTATTTTGTTGTCTTACATTTTAATCCAAATTTGTACATATTTATTAATATATTAAATGTAGTTATGATATTTCAGGTCATTAATACATGAATTACAATTTGAAAATAATTAGAGTTATATTGTAGAAATTTTAAGTTTTAACTGGGATAATGGTACTTGATTATTTTTTGACTTTTGTATAGGTTGCAATAATGATTTTAATTAAATATTTATTTCCACTTGTTCAACATTTTAAAACAATTTATCCCTACTATTTTTTATTATACTAAAATAGAATCATGTATTGCTTCTATATTACTATTATATATGAATATTTTCTAATTATATGTAACCATGTCTGAACTTCACAATATAGTAAAGCCTTACCAATTTAATTTTCTGTTTTTCGCAACATGAACACCTGTAAAATTATTCCAGGGTATTTCTTTGGGAAAAAAATTTATTTAAAATAAAAAAAGAAATTGGTTGCATGATCCAAAACTTTTAGTTCCAAATTTTTAAGTTTTGAGATTTTAAACAAAGTATCTTTCACTTAATTCATGTGGCTATTTATTTATCAAGCCTCTGAAAAACAGAAAATTAAATTGGTGGAGCCTATTTATTATATAGAGCCTTATTAATATTTATAGGATCTGTCATTTACTGATACCCTTGTTATGTTAAGTCAATGTAGGCTCCATTAATTATTGTTAATATAAAACTTGTGATAATTTTATTTATAACAGTTATTTTAAACATTTCTATCCAGGGTTGTGATACCAATAATCAAAATGTGAATAAACTAATATTTATATGTAGTACATAGATTTCATCTTTTTGAAGATTTAAATTTTATATATAAGAATTTATTTTCTAAATGTTATATGCTTTTTATCTTGATACGAGAAAGATTTATCTTTCGATAAGCTCTTAGTCATTTTGGGTTACCTGGTTTTATCATTCATTTAGGGGATACTCAATTGAACATTCCAGAATTAAATTTTCTCAATTCCAAAAATAATGACAATCGAGTGAAATGGGTTATTTTGGGCTACAGTGCATGCACCGACTGAATAAGATAATATCTCAACCAACCTTGCAGCATCACATATTCGTTCTTTAATTACATCAAGATTCCACTCAAATCACCTCCATTTTTGGAACTTGCAGAACTTTGAAATTCACATTGATTGCAATTCTATCAATTCTGGATGTTATGGACTGACATTCGAGCATGCCCAAAGTGTCTGTTATGGGGAGGTAAATCTGGGTAACATTTGATGGCTTGATTTCAGATCTGATATAACACACCATTACTAATAAAATATTTTTATGATATATATTTTAAAAAATTGTCATTTTAGTCATTATAGAATTTTATTTATTTTTTCTTCTAGGCCTTAGATTTCGCTTCCTTAGAATTGCTCAATCTCACGTATGCCTCATTCTCTATGATCTCCTCTGCATTAAGCCATAATAAGTTTTATATATTCATTACTGTAACTTTAGATATGCTAAAACTGATAGCTATTTCGACCATGTAGTTATAAATATTGAGCTCAACTGTATATAACTGCTGTGTCATCTAAAATATTTATTAGTATATTTTATATTATATCAAGTAACAAGAATAAATTAAAGTTATTATTAATGCTATTTTTAAACATTCGCATATTTTTGTATTTATTTTCGAAGATTATTAATAATTATAAACAAATTGCATTTCGTCTAACGTTTTTTTTTTCTGTATTGGGGAATATTTGTTTTGATATTTTAAGTGGGTATTTAATTAAAATTCCACGAATAGTAACAATCAAGTAAACACAAGAATAAGAAAATATCTCTCTCAAACCATCTCTTTATTAAGAAATATGTATATCAATAGATTTATGAACTGCTGTTGACTAAATCAGTATAATATAAAGCCTTTTATTTAGATATTAGAACATTATAATATATAGATTTATTTATAGATTTATTAGTTTATGATATATATTATCTATTGTATATCCAATAAGTAAACTGCTAATAGATGACCAAATATAGAAATATTTTTAAGTGTACATCTTACAGTTCTGTTTGTGGTTCAAATGATATCAACAATAAAGAAAACATAACTGTGTAATTATTAATTGATGGATATCCCTATTCACTGACCAATTCAAAGGGGTTTTCTTTTGAACATTCCACATAGGCCAATTTCATATTTACAAATTGTTGACATTGTGATATACTCTATGGCATTCCAGGTACAAATAAACCACTCTTGACTCTAAAAATACACATTATTTTCAAACTTTCGCCTGGATAACCTAGTGCAATGTCAACAATCTGTTTATTAATAGCCCAAGGTTACAATCACAAAGTGGAGATATCCTTCTATGAAATTTAATTATTCTCACGAACCCCTTGTAAGAAATCAGTGATTGATAATTTTTTTTTTATAACTGTCTAAAGATGTCTAGAATAGAACCATGGACATCTTGATTATAATGTTCATGATAGAACTATGTCATAACCTCTTCAGACTTCTACAAAGAAACTGAGGTGTTCTTTCATTACCTGATCTGATCACTTGCTGTAGATTGTATAATAAACAAACATCCTGCCTTTTTTTCTAGATTATTTATTTATATTCAGATATCTAGTGTATTGGTTATCTTGTTATTTATATTAATTTTATTAAATAAATATTTATTAGACAATAAAAATGGGTAGTTGTTTTGATTCTAGAGGGAGAGAGAGAGAAGCAGTGAACATTGATACATGTACATACTAGAAATAATGTGTGTCTGAAAGAATGTCGGGCACGGCCGAACAAGTGTCTGACACGAACAAGTGCCTGACATTTATAATGAGGCATGTATTAAAAATATCAATAAAAAAAGCTGAAAAAACACAGATGTGTGCTGAACAAAATGAATGACATGGTAAATGATAACCAATAAACATTGAGACTTGTACTTGCTGCAATTCCAGGCCTGGAATTAATGATTTTGGTTGTGCCTTTCAGGGGCGGATTGGGGCCCCCGTGTCGGACTGGCCCCTTAGACTGACCGCGGAGCCCGGACGGGAGGTCCGGGGCCTCTCCCACTGGAAAATTTTGAAAAATGAACCCCAAATATGCGATTTAGTGGCATATCTGATTATAATCTGTCAAATAATATATCTCATAAATCGATTAATTTAGGCCAAATTCCCGACCTGCAAGTAATTTATAACCATCAACCTATGAAATTATCGTATCGTCATATTATTAATTAACGTATTAAGTAGTATCGTCAAGAGTCAAGAGAATTTAACTGGTTAAAAAATGGGACTAGTTGAGAAAATTTTGACCATTTGATTAACCATTTAGGAATATTGAATAAGTAGGAATATATACAACATGATCATCATCGCTCCATGGCTGGTCCAATAACAAGGGTTTTTAGACGAATTGGACAAAATTAATTTTTTCATTTTTTGACCGACCGGCCCTTCGGGAGATCGCCCGATCGCCCAATCCGCCCCTGGTGCCTTTCATCACTGTTCACATATTTCACCGAACATATAATGTAATATAAATTACAATAAATTTTATAAAAATTGAATATAAATCATGTTCTAATATACATTCATATTACATTAATCAGGCCTATTTTAAGGTCATACGTCTTTTAATCCTACATGAAGAAGCAAAAAAAAAAAAAAAAAAATTAGTCCACTATGACACTTTCTAAGAAAACTTAACTTTTGGGATGGATTTCTGGGGTGTTTAAAAAGATAATTGTTTTCTGAAAGGATATAAAAATAAAAATACCAGTAGGCCTAAACAAAGGGTGAAATAACTTCGCCAAATAAATTTAATAACCCTATTTCAACTTTATATTCATCCTGCTGTGTCATGGTAAATATTATATAATCTTACGAATTTATTATCCTTTTAATAAACCAACCATTAAATCCCCTGTATGAATTATTTATCATATGACCTACCTCCTGTGATTTATGACCCTACCTTTGTGCAATTTGACACATTTCAAATTCATCTCCTGAAGTAATATAATTTGTAAAAATTATAATTTCTATTTTATTTGAAAGATGGCTGTGGAATTTTTGATATTAATCCACAACTATTTATAGGAATAAACATATTTATACAGATATTGGCTAAAACAGTTAAAATTAAGTTACGCTTTCAATTCCGAATCACATGATAATCGAGACTACAAGTAGTCTGGATAACGGGATTCACATAGCGCGAAATATTTAACCAATCAACGTAAGGGGTGAAAGTTGAAGGACGTGGCACCGGTAATCAGTTCAGCCCCGTTTGTTGTTGAGAGAAGTCTATTGTGCGTGAAACCTTATCTTCTAAAATGGGAAAAATAAAAGGTAAACTTATGCACACTTAAATTTGAAAGTTGCGTGTATGTTGAATGAATACTTGAACCCAACCATGTAATGTTTTTGTCATTAATTTCAGGTGGTGCCGTTGTTGAAATGCAAGGAGATGAGATGACAAGGTAAAATTTTATGTATTTTATTTTTGACGATCATTGAATGAAACGTCACATAGGGCCAACTGTCATTATAGTGAAAGGTTTTCGGTCGATTATAGTAATTCTTGTCACGTCACGTACATCTGTTGGGTATACACGTAGATCATGTATTATTTCAGTACCAGTATATTTGAGTTTCTGTATGGTACAAAGTCCGTTCAATTTTAGAATTAATAAATTAAAAAAAAATAATTATAGGCTGCTTGAGCGCGATTTTATGCAAACATATTATTAGGCGTACATCTAGGCGTAAAAGTTAATGAATGAAAAAACTGACAGATTAGTCGTTGACCTGTTGGTTTATGTGTTTTTTTAGACCAAGAATTGAAAAATTAGAGATTTAAGTACAGATAATGTGAATGGGGAAGGGTGGGGGTGGGGCAGTCTGGTTATTATAACTAACCCTCCAATATTTCTGTTACATACCCAGTATTAAAAATAAATCTTTATTTAACCAACCCAATAAATTTTTGGGAAACCCCTCGTATCTCTGAATCTGATTTACATTTTTACATAATGGAAATTCTTAATTTTATTATTTGATTTAGGCAAAAAATACTTCGGTCACGTTTAAAGTAGGCTATCATACTATTTATGACAATAAAATATAAGCTGACATCATTGTTTACTATGAATGATGTGCACATGTTGATAGTGTGATTAGGTGTTGGTAAAGTGCATGTATAGTATAAATGATTATAAAAGTGAGTATCACTACTAGGGTAAAATAATGCAATCACAAGATAATTTAAGTGGACTTCAAAAGTCAGTAGACCATATCAGCATGTCTGATGGTTGGGGTCAAGAGTACAAATATATATCAATATGTCCATAGACCATGAAAGGGTCAAAATTCATTTGTTGTCTTGATAAGTTAATACTAATATGTAGAGGGACTAAAGATAGTAGACTCAGATGGCCATATTCTTTATAATAAAAAGATAGAAAAGTTAGTATTAGTACTACATGTACATCTTGGCAAGTTAGCTACCCCCTCCCATCCCCCACCCTCCTCTTTATTTTTTGACACAATTTTATTGAAATAATATTCCTGTAAAAATTTATAGACAATATTTGGGGAAATTAGGAAGCCCTATCTACCTATGTTATCTGGTTACCCTTTTTTGAACGATCTGCGTGTTATGTCCTTAAAGATTGATATACAAGAATCTGGTTTTTCGTCCTATCTGAAGGCCTAGACACAATTCCATGCACCACAGATCCTGACAACTTTCTCGGTCAAAATAAATAAGAACCTGAGACTCTCTGGTTAGCAAGCCTGCATCTTACTCACTGGATGTACATTGTATATTGTTGTCGCCCCTGTCTGGACATCCGTCCGTCCACAATTTTGATCCGATTTTGACGAAACTTTAAATATAGATTGATCTTCCAAAGATCTCGGTTTCTTTCAGTTTTGGTATGTATCGGACAAACCTTAAGGATTATGGCCCCTGATTGTACATAAAAATCACGTTTTCAGCTTGTGGACACTCTAGAGATCACAATTTATGTTTATATCTGAAAGATGTAGATTCCTTTAGATATTTGCGCATATTGTACAGTAACTTCCTGGATTATGGCCCCCGATTGTACAAAAAATTGTGTTCTTAGCTTGTAAACCCTCTAGAGGTCACAGATCCGATTTGAAAAAAAAACCAGTTTAAATATATGATATCACTGTTACACCATAATGACGGTTGAGTTCCAATGTGGGCACATTTTGCATGGTAATAGCTTGTTTGATTGTACTTTAGAGCAATCTTTGTTGAAGCGGAGTTTGTAAAAAAAAAATTAATAATAGTAGTTTATATATTCAATTTCTAAATGTTTATCAAAGACATTTTTACATGTGTAATAAAGATTATATGTATGACATTAAGTTGGGTAGAATACAATATGTGCTGGGTACCTTATCCCCTTACTATAAGTTGCTATATAATGTATAGGGTTATTATTTGCACTGTCATATTGTAGTTTAAATTGATAGCAAAATTAGATTGGACTTTGAACTTTCTGTTTATGTACAGGGTCAATGTTCATTTAATCAAGGTTGTACTAAATTCACAATGTGTTTTATTATGTCCAAGATAAACCCTTACTTAAATTATGACAATCTGTCATAATGATCCCATGAAACATACAAACCATGATTGATGACCACAAATAAACTGGAAATGCATGCATATTGAAACAACTTTTGACAAATTATTATTTGCATCTCTTCTACAGTGTATGTTTAACACAAGTCTGATAGAAACCAAGTTGATTGACTGAATTTTGATACTTTTTTAAAACTGCTGATTTTGAATGCCTTGCAAACTACCATTTGTGAATGTTGAATCAGTCAAATAATGGTTCTTCTCAGTTTAGTATAAAAAGATATCAATTGGTATCCCATTTTATTCAAACGGTATTGTATGTACAACCCATCAATTCGAGCTTACAACATTATATCTGAGCAGACTTTTGAATTTTGATGTCAGACTGTTGAATTTTAAATTTTAACTCTCATGGTATATTAAGGCAAATTAAAAATTATTTTATTCACTGAAGGTGGAGAAGGCCACAGTGCTATTGCTTCATTAAAATTTTCAAACTTAACCCGTTAAGTGTAATTAATTTGACGAAGAACTATGTACTATGTTCTAATAATAGGTTGGGGAAAATACCTCCAAGGCGTTATATTACGCCCACACACAGTGAGTGGCAGTTGTATAACGTCCTACACATGCTGCGATTGTGGGGGAATTCCCAAGGGATTCCCCCAAGTGACGAACTATGTTCTAAGAATAGGTTGGGGAAAATACCTCCAAGGTGTTATATTACGCCCTACACACATTGAGCGGCAGTTGTCCAGCATGATATATAATGACCTACGCACTTAACGGGTTAATTGAAAGTAGTGAATGTAAAATATATCCCTTGGCAGTTGGAATTTAAAGAAAAGTAGGTAGAAATGCTTGTGTTCAAAGATAAAACATAGAAAACATTTGAAGCAGTGCCATGCATGTATAGTACCAAGATATTTTAAAGATGGTGTACTTTGTCTCTTGAGAATAAATTCCATTGAACCACTGTATAATTGTTCATTATTATTGACAGAATCATCTGGGATTTGATCAAGGAAAAGTTAATTAATCCGTTTGTGGATTTAGAGATACATTCATATGATCTTGGTATAGAACACAGAGATGCTACTGATGATCAAGGTAGGTCATTCACAATTACCTATTTATGACCTGTACGTTAATTTTATTCTTTAAGGACTTACGTTACTTTATCTGTTTGTTTATTTTTAAGTATTTGATTTCAGTCAGTTAATAGTTTTTATTTAATAGCAAACAAAAACAGACCCAATTCTGTTCAAATAACAAATGATAAAAAAAACTATGTTTGATGAGGCCTAAAAAAACTATTCGAATAACAAATACTAACAAATCTGTTTGAATAGATATGGGACACTATTAGAATAGAAAATACATTCACTAAAAAATCTGTTTGAATAATATCAAATACTGAACAGTCTGTTTGATTAGCATAGAAAAACTATTGGAGTTTATATATTGTTCAGGATCACGGTGGCTAAGTGGGTAAGACACTGGCTCGCTAGCCTGGAGGTTGAGTGTTCGATCCCTGTGTTGGCCGAGAACGTTTGTTCAGATTTTCCGGCGTGGTTCTCCCTTGTCAGTGGTGCAGGACGGAGGGCCTGAAAAGTACAGCTGTCTAGTTGTTCGAATGGGATGAAAAACTGAGGTCCCGTGTACAAATTGGTGTGCACATAAAAGATACTTTGACACTTGGAATTCGATATAAGAGTAGGCCGTAGTGATGCTGTCCGGGCAAAATTTCCCTCATAGCACACTGTATGGCGTATGCCTGTCTTCATTGGCCCAGTTTGTAGCAGAATAGTAGGATGTTAAACCCCATTTCATTTCATTTATATATTGTTCTCTAGGGTCTTTATTCTATGCAATTTTGTTTATAAATTTTGTGTCATTCGGATGGGACGAAAAACCGAGGTCTCGTGTACACATTGGTGTGCACGTAAAAGATCCCTTGACAGTAGTGCCGCTGTCCGGGCAAAATTTCCCTCATAGCGCACTGTATGGCGTATGCTCGTCTTCATTAGCCCAGCTCGGAGCAGAACAGTAAGACATTAAACCCCATTTCATTTTATAAATAATGTAATAATTAATTTTCCAGTTACAATTGATGCAGCCAATGCTATTCGCAAGTATAATGTTGGTATTAAATGTGCTACTATAACTCCTGATGAGAAAAGAGTAGAAGGTAGGTTTCTTGTCTTAACTCTTAATGTTTTACTCGCACGCCCTCAATAGTTCGTGACTGAATGGTTAACACGTGTGTGCTGTATCATAAGGTCTGTCCTTGAGTCAACTGGCGTGGTTTCGATTCCCCAATTGTATGTGACAAGGAGTAAGGTCGTCTGTCAACTCTCGTGGGTTTTCTCTGGATCTGCCGGTTACCTCCCACTACTAAAGAGTAAAGATCCCTATGCGCAAGTGAATTATTGAAATAAAATTGAACCATATGTTAGTTCTGAAATGACCTAGTTTGTTTTCGAGTGGACGTTGAGCTCCATTTCTCTCTCTCAATAATTTGTGTTCGTGTGCTTAGATGTCCTGGGTTCAACAAGGACCTTGAAGAGCCTTCCCTGATGTTTGAATGCATTTAATTAGGAAAAAAAGCAAGATCACCCGTACAAATTAATAGGGGGCATAATAAGAGGCAACTAATTCAGTTGGCTGTTAGAAGATAAAGGAAAGTAGGCAGAAATACTGCTAAGATTAAATTCTCTTGCATTGCACATGGAGTCATTGCAAATAAATAATTTAATATGTTAGTCTCAAAATGATGGAAATGTTTGATATACTGTTTGACTGGCATTTAGTAATTGAACACATTAAAATAAACACAGTAATTGTTATCAATAGAACTGTTGTGTTTATTTTGATGGAAATGTTGTTTTAGGCTAATTTTAAAAGTCATTGTTTTCTTGCATTGGACTTGTATTATACAAGTAGTATAATATATTTTTCTGGAAGTTGGGTTCGTTGATGATGGAAAAAAGAATTTCTGTTTAAATTAATACTGATTGACAAATTCCAAATACTTATCTAAATGTTACACTTGTAGCATAGATATGCTTAGGCATTATATAGTTTTACCTGTTTCATTTGATTTATATTTCAGAATTTAAACTTAAAAAGATGTGGAAATCACCAAATGGAACAATTCGAAATATTTTAGGGGGAACCGTATTCCGTGAAGCCATTATATGTAAGAATATTCCACGTCTTGTACCAGGTTGGACTAAGAGTATTGTTATTGGGCGTCATGCTTTTGGGGATCAGGTAATAAGTTTATTAAAGCTGTAAACTGTCAAAATTTATCATTCCTGAATTTATTTTCGATTAGTCGTAGCTAGTTTATAAATGAAATGAAATGGGGTTTAGTGTCCTACTATTCTGCCATACAGTATGCTATGAGGAAAATTTTGCCCGGACAGCGGAACTACGGCCTACTCTTATATCGAATTCCAACTGTCAAGAGATCTTTTACGTGAACGCCAAAGTTTACACGGGACCTCGATTTTTCGTCCCATCTGAATGACTAGACAGCTGTCCTTGTCAGGCCCTCCGTCCTGCATCGCTGACAAGGGGAACCACGCCGGAAAATCTGGATGAACTTTCTTGGCCAATACAGGGATCAAACACTCGACCTCCAGGCTAGCGAGCAGGTGTCTTACCCACTAGTTTATATATTTACCTAGTTATGCATCCCGTTTTCCAGAGCATGTTTCATAACCTGTTAATGATATCTTTATGAAACTTTGTACACATTACAACCTATTATCTATATAGTAGTTAATAAGAAATTTTGCAGATTTGATAATTTTTGTGTTTCCATTGAATCAAATTTTACTTAAGGTAGTTTTGGGTGAATGGGACTTCTTGTTTAAAGTTCTGTTCAATCTTATTCAGAAATGACTTGACGCAATGATGTTTAGGCAAATATCATTATATGATAAACAATTGGTTGAAATTATTTTGTCTTCTACAGTATAAAGCAACAGACTTTGTGGTTGGTGGAGCTGGTAAATTAGAGATGACCTTCACCCCTGCTAATGGTGGGGAGAAACAACAATACACAGTTTTTGACTTCAAGGAATCTGGTGGTGTTGCTATGGGAATGTACAATACTGATGCTGTAAGTTTTGAAATGGTTTTTGTCATATTACTCACCAAATCATATGCACTTTCAGTTCTTTCATGTCATTCAGTGTTTCATTTATGAGAAGCCTCCGTAACGTACTGCTGCATTCTCTAATTCTATCTTTTTGATCATCATGCAATGGAATTATTCCATATTCCAGTCACATGTTTTATCAGGTGGACTGTTGTACGTTTATGTCGGATTGCACATGCGCAGAAATAGTATTCTTAAAAAAATGCATCGAAACACCTAAACTCTCAAATAATGTGCGCATAAGGATTTAAAAAAATAACGTAGACCGGTAAGGATTTTGCACTGTTTATTATTTCGTTTTACAGCCTCTATGAGAGTCGTGTATGTCTAAATAGTCACGCACACGCAACTAAAATAAGCATACGAAGTGTCAAGCAAATAAATGATTTAATTGTTCAAAACTCCAATGATATTTTAGAGTTATTTACCAAGTCTTTTTGAACAGATATCAGTGATTCCAGTATCGACAAAATGGCTGAGCATCAGTCGATATCGATTTCTTCCGATAGGCCACTTATCGGCCAGTTAATGATGTTGAAACCGATTATCGGACCATCACTAAATGAAAATGTATTATTTGAAAATTTATTATTCTGCTTGCAAACTTCAAAATTCAATAGTTTGTTCCTAATTCATGTAATCTTAGATTATTTAATGTATTTTTCAGAGTATCACCGATTTTGCTCACAGTTCAATGAAGTTTGCTTTACAAAAGGAATGGCCTCTTTATTTAAGGTAAAACTGAAATTTTTGAAACTATGTAATATTTCATAAAAGGGAAGCAACTCTGTTACATGTCCTCAACTTCATATTATCTCCCCTTAGACCACAAACAATGTCTTTTTGTGTACTAGATTTCTCTCAGATTTTGAAACTTGAATGTACTTATTTATATTTTGTATAAATGTTTTATTACTTTATTTCAGTACAAAAAACACAATTTTAAAGAAATATGACGGTCGATTTAAAGATATCTTCCAGGAGATTTATGATAAGTAAGTTGTTGATTTTGATTTTAAAGATAATGATTCAAATTGGATAAAATTGTAGGTCATTTTAAGTTTAAATTAGAGCTGTTTCTATTTATACCATTAAAGATCCCCTGACAGTTGCAGCAGCGCTCTCTTGGCAAAATTTCAAAGCCTACTGCCTGTCTATATTAGCCCGCTTGATACAGAATAGTAATTTGTTAAATTCCATTTCATTTCTATATGCTCAAATTTTAAAGCACCATTGAATGATATAGTATTTTGTTTGTAGTCAATATAAGAAAGAGTATGAAGCTAAGGGTATATGGTATGAACATCGATTAATAGATGATATGGTAGCTTATGCTATGAAATCTGAAGGTGGATTTGTTTGGGCATGTAAAAACTATGATGGTGATGTACAGTCTGATTCTGTAGCTCAAGGTAGGTGTACTTACAGGTGTTTTGGTATCAAAAGCAAGTCCTGGGAGATAACCATATAGTTTGTAAATTTACTGTTCCTCTTAACGGTACTGTTCCTCTAAATGTTTAATTTGTAGGTTTTTCTTTAAAATTTACTTCACCATTTAGGACGCTATAGATAATTTATAATCAGATTCAACAAAATTTTAAATTAAGTATAGGAAGAGTTTCATTATTTTTTTTTAAACTACAGGATTTGGATCACTGGGTATGATGACAAGTGTTTTGATTTGTCCTGATGGTCAAACTGTAGAGGCTGAAGCTGCTCATGGTACCGTTACTAGACATTATAGATTCCATCAACAAGGAAAAGAAACATCTACAAACCCTATTGGTAGGTTGTATTATTTAAGGCTAATATAATATATACTGGAAACCGTGCCAGTTGACTCAATGACAGACGTTATGATACAACGTGCATGTGCTAACCTGTGTCTTTAGAACAAGCTAATAAAATTTAAGTAAAAGAGCAACTCTTGGTGATGGATGACAAACAAATACCTTTTCCTCAATTTATACAGTATATCATATTTGAAATAATCTCAGTCATATTGTTCAAAATCCAAATATTGTCAGACTTAGAATACTTATGGAAGAATGATTGTTAATTTAAGTTTAGGCTGTGTTGAAGAGTTGTTATATCACCATTATCAAGCCATGTATAGATTAGTAATATTGTTCTTGCATAAGTAATTTTAAAGTTTTTTGCTATATTCAGTTACTAAATACCTCGAAAAGATTTGATTAAACTGCTTACAGATGACTATGAAGTAAACGAGTTAGAAATCAGATCTTAAAACATCTGTATCTTGGTGCTCAATTGACAGATTTGACCCAAGTATGGCATACAATCTAATTTGAACTCGTGAGATTGAATTGTGTTGTCAGACTAAAATAATAAATGAATAAACATGTGTTTGTGTATTTTTCAGCATCTATATTTGCATGGACAAGAGGTTTAGCTCATCGTGCTAAATTAGATAGCAACAGTGAATTAGATAGATTTGCTACTAATTTAGAACAAGTTTGTGTTGAGACAATTGAAAATGGAAGTATGACCAAAGATTTAGCTATATGTATAAAAGGAATGAGCAAGTAAGTTTACAAATGTTTGTTGTAAGCAAAACAAATTTTTAATACTTTTTGGCATGGAAAACAGTGTCTTGTTTTGTAGTGATTGTAGATATAATGATCCTACAGATAGGAATTACATTGCCTGTTTAAGAAATTTTTGTTTTTAGAAGGTTTCAAGTATTGGGCAAATCCTATATGTTAGCATAAATGTAAAAATTATCATACATTTTTCTCAGATGCTTTTATTTTAACATTTAGGCCTTACAATAAACAATAATTATATAATTTAAATTTTTCTCTTCTTTTCAGTGTAAAAAGAGCAGATTATTTGAATACGTTTGAATTTTTGGACAAATTAGCTGAAAATTTGACCAAGAAAATGTCCAGTTGACTTTCACAATCATCTAGTAAATTATAATATTTTGTTTATTTGTTAGTGTATTTAGGAGATAGTACACAGAATTTATCATATACATTTTTTACCATACACATACATGGATTAATTAGTTATATCTAAGGCCATATCAAAAAAATATTCCGATTCTCAGATAATCCAGCATCACTTGATAAGAGCTGCATTACCTGTTTTTATTTCAAAAAATAAAAACAGTCCCATTAATTACCACATGTAAATAATTTACCCCAGATACAGGAAGTAACTTTATAAATCTTTTTAATTAATCCACAGTCTCTGATCAATGTTAATGACAACTATAAATGATACTAGATAATCATACAATCCTATAAACGGATAAATGTATTGCCTTGAAATGTGATTTAGCCAAATAATGATCCTTTGACAAAATAAAAACCTGCCTTCTGCATCAGATATTTGGTAAGGATTGTCTGAGAACCAGAATATATTTTTTGTATGGCCTAAGGTTGTGGTAAATGATGGTGGAGCTGATTGCAGTCCTATAAATATCAAAGCTGTAATTTTTAGCATCTAGTCAAGACACAGATTGAAAATAAACACCTGATTTTGGAAGTGTATTACCTTATTTAAAAATTTGAGAATTCAGAATCACTCAAGTATGACTAGTTAAAGTAGGAATATTGTAGGCCTATACATGTACAGCTTTTAGTCTTTATGTTAAGGCCATATATAAAAAATATTCTGTTTCTCAGATAATCCTGCATCACCCGTTTTATTTCAAAAAATAATAACTGTCTCATTAATTAGTGCATGTAAATGTTTTACCCTGTCACAGGAAGTAGCTCTAAAATGATTCCGGAAATGTACATAGGTTCATTTATCAAGTACACAACTCTGATAAATGATACTGACAATCATAATTGATACTGGATAATCATACATTTCTAATAAACTAGATAATGAGATAAATGTAGTGCCTTGACTTTAAATGCAATGTTTATGAGATGTCACATAACCCAGTAGTGATCCTTTGACAAAATAAAAACACAAAAAAAAATCCCCTACCCTTCCGCATCAGATTTTTTAGTAAGGATCGTCTGAGAGCCAGAATATTTTTTTTGTATGGCCTTATTAAAATATTTTTAAAGTTTTTATAGATATTAGTTTTGGAAAATATGAATATTGCTGTATCAAATAATCAAACTACCACAGCTTATATTGATTTATTAAATTTGCACATATTGGTAATAAATTTTCTTTGTTGGAAAGCGTTGAGTTTGATAGATTAAATTCTGTCATCAATAGCTTTCTTAGGGACTGTCACAAAATTTCACCACTTGTATCCAAACGAATAATCCGTATAACATGGTGAGTGGATAAAAAATGACAGATTAAATGTCGGTTATTTTGTATTAAACACACATCAAAATCCATTTGTATCAACATTTTCTTATTCTGTTGGTGCAGGTGGGTGTACGGGGCTAGATCTATCCACGGTTTTTCGGTTATTCGTTTGAATGCAATCAGCAAGTGTTGAAGTTTTGAGATGGTCCCTTATTATCTGTAGTGTTACATTATGTCCTAAAGTCACTTCTAAAAGCTTATAGTGTTCCAGCATCAACATTTGGTAAAAAGATGAGTTTCATTTTTCTTTAAATTCAGCGAATGTTTTATGTCTTGGATGATCATTCTTGAGATCTCATTGAATTAAACTGCCCAATTATTAATTATTAATCAAACTGCCCAATTATTTTACATCATTTTAATTAATTAAATTATTAATTCTCATGAAATATCCATTTAAATCCACATTATTGTATGCCAAAGATTCATGCATAAACTTTTTCACGAATTGTAAAATCTCTAATCAATTATAGTTTTTGTTCTTCAGGAATGCCTATTAAAATTTATCTTCCTATTTCATCTGGAAACAAAATATAAGTTTTTTAAAAAAAAAGTACTTGGTTGTTCTTCTCAAACCGTTTAGTTCAACATTTTGAAGTTTTGAAATTTTAAACAAAACATTGTTCACAAGCTAGACTTGAGATCTGGAAGATCCCAATAACATGGTGTATGTACTTAACAAATGCTAGCTTAAATTTAATGGACTAACTTTTGTACCAGTATTTTTTCTGTAATGTTCATGAGTAAGAGCTCCATTTAATATATATACTGTTAATGTATCTATCATTTATTTGTTGAAAAGTCTGGTCAAATGGACAATAAAACCACCTTTGTTTTAGCAAGCAAATAACCACATATAAATATTGCAGTGACATTTTTCCATTTCCATATTTATGCTCAATGATCCTTCCTACATCTAACTCTTGTGTATATGAGCTCCATTTAATTTATCTGCTGTCAATTGAAATGCTTCTGCCGTTTATTTGCATTGTACACTTATAGTGGTTTATCTTCATTCCTGTAAGTAATTAAACATGTTTTATAAGAGCAGGGTATGCTGTTTACACTGGTACTTTCTGAAACACTTGATACCACTTCCCGTTTATTTTGGGAGTCACATTGCTAAAAATGTTTTCTTTTACCTTTTAAAATTAAAGCTAGTCTTAATAATTTATCCTTGTTAATATATATTAGATTGGCTGGTTATATCACACTATTTTACACTAAGATTTATATAATTAGATTTACTTTCAAATCTTTCAATAAATATACAATATTATGAATATTACTGTATTTATTTACATGGTTTACCTAATACAAAAACATAAAAAAAAGTTGTCTTTTGTTTTAAATTACATGTACCTGTACAAGGATTCATCAAGATTTTCAGACGTGGTTTCCCCATGTCGGTGGTGCTGGGTGGAGGGCCTGACAAGGACAGCTGTCTAGTAGTTTGGATGGGACGAAAACCTGAGGCCCTGTGTATACATTGCCGTTCGCGTAAAAGATCCCATGATAGTTGTAATTCGATTTAAAAGTAGGCCATAGTGCCGTTGCCCGGGCAAAATTTCCCTCATAGCACACTGTATGGAGTAGCCCGTTTTCATTAGCCCAGTCAGAGCAGAACCCTATTTCATTTCACCTGCACAGGGGCTGATCCAGGATTTTTGGTAGGGGTGGGGTCCAGGAAATTTTGAAGTGCTGTATTGACAATTCTTGAGTTCAAAGAGGATCTGGGTGAAAATTTGAAAAAATGAACACTGTAGATGCCATTCGGACATTTAGCTGGAGCAAGGTGGGTGGGGTGGGCCTGACCTTGTTGTGAAGTAGTAGGACCTTTACACCGACAGTGTGGGGGGACAACATAAGATATTCTGCATTAGCACACTCTTAGCTACAGCCTAATCTTATATCGAATTCCAATTGCCAATGGAACTTTAACTGCATGCCAATGTCTACTTTGGACCTTGGTTTTTCGTACCATCCGAACAATGAACTTTCTTGGCCAATGCAAGGATCAAACAATGTCTTACTGAGCAATACTGGTGGAATGTGAGAGTAATGGGGTTTAATATCCACTCAACACAAACTAGGTCATTTTGGGACTAATATGGTTCAATTTTATTTCAATAATTCACTAGAGCATATGGCTCTTTAGCAATGGGAGGTAACTGGAGAAAACCCACGAGGTTTGACAGGTAACCCTACTAAATGACGTATACAAGCTGAGAATTGAAACCATGTCACTTGACTCAATGACAGACCTTATGATCTAAAGCACACTTGTTAGACCATCCAGTCACCCAACCCTCTCTACTTGTGGAATGAAATGAAATGGGGTTAAACGTCCTACTCCTAAACTGGGCTAATGAAGACGGGCCAAGGCCATACAGTGTGCTATGAGGGAAATTTTGCCCGGGCAGCGGCACTATGGCCTACTCTTATATCGAATTCCAACTGCCAAGGGATCTTTTACGTGCACGCCAATATATACACGGGACCTCGGTTTTTTGTCCCATCCGAATGACTAGACAGCTGTCCTTGTCAGGCCCTCCGTCCTGCATCACTGACAAGGGGGAACCACGACAGAAAATCTGGATGAACTTTCTCGGCCATTGCAGGGATCGAAGACCCGACCTCCAGGCTAGCGAGCCAGCGTCTTACCCACTTAGCCACGTGATCCCCACTTGTGGAATGAGATAAAGGCCAAGATAATATAAGTCCTTGTGCAAAATCTCTTTTATTTCACAATTTTGAATATTATGTTATATATACTGTATAAATGTGTTTAGAGAAGAATACAATATGTATTTCATTCATCTGTATATAACACAAACTAATATCTATATACAAGATATAATAATACACATATACACAACTAATTATACAAAAATAGCAATGTGACAACACTAGGGCAAGAAACACAAAAATATTCATGCTTAGTTAATTTTTGCAATGTCATTTAAACTTCCAATTAAAATTTGTGATTTGCATATCATATTTGTACAAACTCCATAAAAAATGAATAAGTGATAGGTAAAATCATAAATTTAGGGATTCTGTACAGTAAACTTATAATTTCAATAGGAAATCCCTTAGCTTCATTAGCCCAGTTGTTACAGAAAAGAAATCCCATTTCATTTAGCACATTTTTTGGACTGTTGGGTTGTATGTCAAAATTAAAAGATGGGAAACATAGTAAATTGCCACTGTAGAGAAAGATTTTTATGGTCCTTGGTTCTAGGCAAGGAACAGCCACAAAATTTCAACCCTTGCATCCCTAACCAGTAGATCAATCTCCACACACCGACCCACCTCCGTCCAAGGCGTAAGAAAATGTTGATATATTTACATTCATGATTAAAAAACCCCACAACATTTAATTATCATTTTCCCTCTGCAGTGTCAATCAACTCATCCACCCCATTTGTGTGGGTTATTCATTTGGGCATCAAGTGTTGAAATTTTGGGATGGTCCTGAAATATTTAAAGAAATAATATTTTATTTATAAAAACAACACAGTGTTCTTTTGACCAAACCAGAATCTGATTACGGCCTTTCTGATGCAGGTACAGAATTTTTTTTTACGAAAGGTCCATTTCCTATGTGGTTCTTGTTCTAATTATTAAAACAGGACAGACATTTCTTTGTTTTGGAAGTTGAAGTGAATGATTGAACCTAGGTTTAAACAAACCAATAGCTTTACCTCAAAAACATTGGGGAGGGCATTGGGCTATAATCCACCACTTCCTTTCTCCAATATATTATATTTGGGCTGGCAATACCGGACACAATCAATTATTGACCTAATCAACAAAAGTAATGCTGTTTTTACTCAAATTCCCAAATATGTTTAGCTCGTTTACTACAATTCAATATAAGATATTTTGTTGCCCCCCCCCCCCCTCTTTCAAACCACAGCTAGAAATTATATTATGTTAGGATAACCCGTTTTACTTCTAGTCTCTGCACGGATCAAACTCTAAATCAGAAATATTGGGTGGTGGTAATGAAATATATCATTTGTTTGTGGGCCTTAATGTAAGCTTAAACCAAGCTATATTACGGTAATCAAATCAACACTTTGTTGTCATGGGTGAAAATAGAAAGATAATAGCACACAAGTTGAAATATATCACAGAAAAGGTATTATTATATATTTACATACATAATTAAAATATATAACTATGTCATATCTAAACACAAGCTTAACAAATTACATGTCCAATTTCTTGTTGATGATTAAATTAGCAAAGTGACAAGTGGCCATATTGCTTTTTTGGATAAATTTTAAAATTTATTCCCCTATTTTCCTAGAAGCTTGAGAACAGGATAAAAAAATGTCCTGTACCATATCCAGGAATATATCCATGTACAAGTGCATCTAGGTTTTTTCCCAAACTAACCATCTGAAACCCTACCTTTTCTCTGACTAACCATCTGAAACCCTACTTTTGCCCTGACCAACCATCTGAAACCCTACTTTTGACCTGACCAGCTATCCGAAACCCTACTTCTCCTCAACCAGCCATCTGAAACCCTACTTTTTCGCTGACTTTTAACACTCTAAAAGCCTACTTTTACCCTGACTTTTAACACTCTAAAATCCTACTTTTGCCGTTCTAATCAACTGACATGTGTCCAGACTTCGAGAAATTGTACACACTGCCGTTTTCCTACTGTCATGTTTTAGACAACTTGATAGCCGGTGTTCTGCCACCATCTAAATATTAACATTCAAGCATGTACATATATCTCTCTACTGGTGCAATCTCTATTATACTAGATACTTAAGACAGGCAGTGTAGAACCCCTACTGTGTTTAGATTTCAGTTAACTGAAAGAATTTCATTTCCTATCATTTTATTAAAATATTATGAGTTGTTTTGTTATTTGCACGATTGGTCATTTATGAGGATACCATAAACAATATGACTAGACAACTGATTTCAACCAATCATATTTTGCTAGACAAATGATCGCAGCCAATCACATTTTACGAGACAATTCTTGGCAGCCAATCAAATTTTACTACACACATGACGGCAACCAATTACAATTTACTAGACAACTGATTGCAACCAATCACATTTTGCTAGAAAAATGACAGCAGCCACAAGACATTTCTAAAACTTTCTAAGAATTCCGAAATAAGATTGACAAATGTTCAAGTGGACATGCTACAAGGATAGTTTGTTGGACAAAATGTCTGTTGATTTGAAATATCTGATGATTATTGTTAATATGTGGGTAACATAAATAACTCCCTTCTTTGAGCTTCTAAATACAACTCTCATCAATACAGGATTACTTCAGCTGATAATTTATGTAATAAATAAAAGAGATTCAGGTTGGATGATCACATATTAACAATTCACAAACAAACTTCTGCTTCAGATTTAATACTGTTTGGGGCTATTTAATTATTGAGGTTTATACCACAGAAAAAGTACAATGGTGAAAAAATCACAAGATGACAATGCAAAATAGGAGAGGAATGGAATCACAAGGGGAGGAACCTAACCTATGTCTCTGAGAACCACTGTACTAATATATATAAAGCCATTTAAAACACAGATCCTATTTCACTTAATTTTTTCATAGCTCAAATTCGTGCCATGAAAGAATAAAATATAAAAAAACCAAACTAAACTATAGATTTGTATTTTAATAATGTTTAGAATAATGTTACTAAGGGACATGCTCAACTGTAGTTATATGGAAACCTATGTTATTAAAATCCATAATATAGCTGAAATAAATACAATAATATTATTGATCATGTAGAGATAACAGATATATGTTATAAGAAAATTTTAATAAAATCAACAGCCTCATAATATTACACAGATAATCAACAGAGGAAACGTAACATACATGTATGGCTGCTAAATAATACTCTCAATTTGAATATTAAAATACAGGTAGCCCAACGTGATGTTTATATTTTACCTTTGATGTCATTATTTATTCCATTTAAAGACACCAGAAGGTAAACCACCTAAATATAGGGTCAAGAAAATGTAGTTTAATGGCATGTCAGCCCAACTGTGCTATGTATTTTGTGTGCCAAACATATGGTGATCAATTCAAGACAGGCTAAATTATATCTCAAAAACATCTATACAAATTTTAATAGATGTTTTACGAATAAAAATTCAAATTGATGTGACAGCCGATCGTCAATTTCCTTTATCAAATACAAATTAAAATTGATAAAGTGGCTTTATCAGTATTAAACAAACAACTATAATTCTATCAATACAAAAATCTTTATTTATTTTTTATTTTGATATTCATGGAGCTTTTTTAATGTTTTATCTCCAAAACTAAAATAAAATGAAACTATTAAAACCGCTGATCATCATTGCCATTTTTAGGATATTTAATTTTTCACAGGTCAACCAACCCACACTGAAATGTATTCAGATTGATTATATAACATCTATCTAAGAAAACCAAACCAGATGGTAAATATTCTCCTAGCTTGGATTCAAATTAAAAAGAGGCCCATCAGAACATTTTTTACTTGGATTTTTTTTTCTGCTAAGGATGCCCAATGTTGAGAAATTTTCAGTCCATCATATCTTTGTAAATACTGAAAGGAATTGAAGCATTTTTGACTGATATTCCTTTTAGAGATTCATCTTTCACACTATGGGTATCGCTAGATTGTTTATATTGTCTGAAGAAGATGCCGAATATTGGGAAGTTTTCAATCCATCATATCTTTGTAAATACTGAAAGGAATTGAACCATTTTTGACTTTCTCAATATTATCCTTTGTAAGGGATTCAAATAATGATCAGCTTCTTTAATGGTTTAATACATAGATGTCTAGATTGCTATCTAAATAATATTGAAGAAAATACTAGAGAAATTTCTATATCGCTGTCTAAATAAATATCGAAATAAATATTACAGAGATTTCTAGATCACTATCTAACTAAAACATCAAAATAAATAAACAAAAACAAAACAAATCTAGTCATATTCTCCCGAATTCAAAACAGAACAAAAGAAATGTTAGTAAAAGCTTTGTGTGTGACAAATATATTTATTTAACGTCTGTGACATCACAGACAAAAGCCTTTTTTTCCATCGCTAATTTCAAATTAAACGCTAAATATACCACACTTTTAATAGTATACTTTTTTAAACTATTAACGGTTAAATATTTAAAAACAAACTGAAAGGAAATATGTTACAGATTGATCAGTATCGTGTAATTAACATTTACCAATAGTAAGCGTGAAAATTAAAAATCGCTCCTCCTGTACAAATTTATCTGGATTAGCAAATGCAATCCTTGCAAAACTGGGGTTATTCAATACTTATTTTGCAGCCCTTGTATATATTTATTCAATTTCTTATAATACCACAGATGTCATAATGAATGAATTATATTATGTGCTTAAGCATTGAATAACTGTAGTGCATATTGTCGAAATTGTAATTACATTTATTAACAATTGTAATTACATGTACTATCTATCTTAATTACATTTATTAACTATTGTAATTACATATCTTAACAATGGTAATTATATATATATCAACAATGGTAATTATATATATTAATGACAATTATATTATCAATTGTAATTATATATAGTAACAATTGTAATTGCATATATTAACAATTGTAATTATATATCACATATATTAACAACTGCAATTACATATAGTAACAATGGTTATTACATTTAGTAAGAAATATAATTACATGTATATCAGCAATTAATTATAAAAATCATCACTAAAGTATATAATTTGTGGGATATGATTATTTGGAAAGATGAACTGAAGCGGTTGTAGGTCACAAATAAAATCCAAATTACACTTAAATTTTTATATATTTATAAAACAATATGTGGCTTTAAAATATTAAGGGGATGAACTGTAAAAATATTCAGTTTCAAATTAGGACATACAGGTACATATACTCAATAGAAGTAATAATATACAAGTACAATGAATGCATATACTCTAATAAAATTTAAAAAAAAAAAGATGCTCATACAAACAAGTTGTTGAAATATTAGAATAAACATTCTATCAAATTCTTCTTGGTTAACTTTAAACTTATATATTTAATAAATGATTGTATATCCTCAAACACATTTTCACAGTACTGCTGAAATTAAGATATTCAAAAGGTCTCCAACTTACTAGTCGTCTTGACGAGTCAGCTGTGTAGTCTTGTATGTCATTGTTGAAAACTACTACACAAGCAGAGGTATGAGATGAATTTAAGTTGTACATATTGACATAATCTCCTAGGGGATGTTCGATTGTCAGTCCGGAATTTCGAGAATGGACAGAACTGTTATTGAGTGACACTGTCATTCTTGACAACGGAGGTGATGTGAGTAGAATCGTGACGTACCCGGTAATTAATCCTAATGAATATGTTTCAGCTGTCATGTTTGCTTGAGATATTTTCTTACGCAGTCAACACATGCATTGTAGTCGAATCCCCCCTTTCACTCGATTGTCACTATTTCTTTGATTAAGAGAATTCAATTACGGAACGTTCAATTAAGTATCCCCCGTCGTTCATACAACTTCATAGGTAATCTCGAGCTTGAGGTCACTCGAAATTATTTTTACTCCAATGATGATGCATTCACCTATTGTGAGTCCTGTAATTGATTTAAAACTGCCATCAGAACATGGAGTCGCACATTACATTATTGATATTATATACACTTGTCCAAATGTTTAACTCCAAGCCACGAGACATGTTCAAGGGAGAAAATAACTTGTTTAACATCTATTATGTAATAACACACATCAAGTTTTAAACCAGAGAGGTGTATTCTCTTAGGTATTCAGTACTATACACAAGAAAAGATGTATTCTGTTACAGTAGATACTCAGTCTGTTAAATCACAACAGGTATATTCTATCAAATATTCAGGATAACTCTGATGACTATCAAAAACAACCCAGATTTTGGGATCGAAAATATTATCCACACATGAATCATAACATCTGCCCATTTTGTCCGTTTCGGGATATAATGGTGGAGGTTTACGATACCCTTTTTGACCTCCTGTTGATTTGCCAACAAGAACTCGAGACAGGAACATTTTGAGCAGATATTCCGGTTCCTTGGCCTCTGTTGAACTCTCTGAAGCTGCTTCTATGGTAACATTTGGGACTGAGTTGCCACGAGTCGGCATGTGTGGATTGATCACAGGCGTATTAAGATCGTTAAATCCGAGAAGAGGGTTGTTGATAGGGTACGTGGAATGCTGCGGATTCAGATTGACAGGGATGTTTCTGTTGCTGAGCGAGTAGAGACTGTTGGGTGCTGAAGAAAACATGTTGAAGGCAGATGACGTGGAGGCTCCAAGGTATGTTGGGTTTGGAACAGGAACTGAGTTAACCACCGAAATAAAGGAACCTTGGCTATTGTTTGTAGAACCAAACAATAGTTGGTGAGCTGGTGGAGGAGGGTTAAAGTTAGGAGTGTAGGGAATACTAACAAGACTTTGATGAGCAGGCGGAGGATGAAATAGGTTTAATTTTTGTCGAATAGCCTGGAATTTCTTTCGATGATGTCTTACTTGTTTAAAATTGTGGAAATCTGTGTAGTCGTGGGAATAAATTGCATTCTTGGCAAAATATGAACCTGAAATGAGAAAGAATAAATGTGACATACGAGGACAAGGGAAATAACTCTCTGGAAGTAATTATAGGAAATAATTGGAAATCAATAGTCTTTGTCACACTAATGTAAACAATGTATTTCAAGGATATCAAAATATTACAGTGATCTATGAGCATTCACAAGGTAATTATGGATAGATGGCAATATAATGTAGGTTCATATTACAATGTACATGTATGCCTATAAAACAAGAGCTTCTCGTTAGATTTAATCCAATTACCTGATCAAACAAGTTGATGTCTATCTGACAATGCAATATCAGTTCATACAGAACAGAATTCTATTGAATATACTTAGTGTTTATTAACGATGTATCAGGTCCATTGACAAATGTGGGGTGGAAACAAGTGATAATGCAGGTAAAATGTGAAATGAGCAAATGAAAAACCACAAAAACCTCAAAATTTTACGGTCCCATCAAAATATTCTCCAACATTGGGATTTGTTATATATTTAAATTTGTAATAAAACCTGTTATAGAATTACCTTCTCCATAAAGAGAGCCATGTTTACCACATAATCTCCAATCAAAACCTTTCTTTGTGATGGCTTCCACACACTGACCCTGTGTTCCGTGAAATAACGTCTCTTCCTGAACATTCAGACCATCATTTTCATGTATCATTTCTATCCGCTTCCTGAAATATCAAACATATTAGGCTGTACAAAACAAATATTCTGGTTCTCAAGACAATCCTTCCTAAAAATGTAATTTTTTGTTTTCTACTCTTTTATTTTGTCAAAATGAAATGAAATAAAATGAAATGAAATGAAATGAAACGGGGTTTAACATCCTACTGTTCTGTTCTGAACTGAGCTAATGAAGACAGGCATATGCCATTCAGTGTGCTATAAGGGAAATTTTGCCCTGACAGCGGCACTACGGCCTACACTTATATCAAATTCCAACTGTCAAGGGATCTTTTGCGTGCACGCCAAGGTGTACATGGGACCTTGTTTTTTCGTCCCATCCTCCGTCCTGCATCACTGACAAGGAGGAACCACACAGGAAAATCTGGATGAACTTTCTTGGCCATTGCAGGGATCAAACACCAGACCTACAGGTTAGCGAGCCAGCGTCTTACCCACTTGGCCACCACGATCCCTATTTTGTCAAAGGATCACTACTGGGCTAAATGATGGTATATGAAAGACATAAAATATGACAAAAACAGTAGATCTACTCCCAACTACAGATAGGAGATTAATATAGGTTTTCATTTGTCCCGTTTAGTTTTTGGGTTTGTTTTATCCCTGCCGAACCATATTTAATGCTGTAAGTCAACTGATTTACTAATGTTTTAACACAGTTTTTAGCAGTGTTTAAGTTAACCGATTTACTACTGTTTTAATTAAGGCATTGTGTAAGTCAACAAAATTACCACCGCAAGTCAATTGATTACCACTGTAAGTCTATTGAATTAGCACTGTAAATCTATTGAATTACCACTGCAAATCAATTGAATTACCACTGTAAGTCTACTGAATTATCACTGCAAGTCAACAGAATTACCACTGCAAGTCAATTGAATTACCACTGCAAGTCAATTGAATTACCATTGCAAGTCTATTGAATTAGCACTGTAAATCTATTGAATTACCACTGTTAGTCAACAGAATTACCACTGCAAATCAACTGAATTACCACTGTAAGTCAACAGAATTACCACTGCAAGTCAATTGAATTACCACTGTAAGTCTATTGAATTACTACTGTAAGTCAACTGAATTACCACTGAAAGTCAGCTGATTTACACTGTGAAATTTAGAAATTGTTCAAGTCAACTGAATTACCACTGCAAGTTAGCTGTCGACTTATACACAATTAGAAGTGGGAGATGTAGACACATCGAAAAAAACCTTAATGATTTCATTGTTCAAAACAAATGGCAGGACTGAAATTTGTCAACATTGTTCAACACATTTAACACAACAATGCTTAATATATGCCTTTCACTGACATCACATATGGATTTGAAATGGAGAAAAAAAAAGAAAAATATTGAATATTTTTCACTTACAAGTTGTAATACTTCCACAACGTCAAATTCTGTACTCGTGAAATTCTATGTAAACAGAAGCGAACTCCATTCATAGTTTTATAGAATCGAATGGCAACAGTTATAAATTCAATAGAATCATTGTCCAAAACAACTATCTTCAATGTCTACAAAAAAAAAGATAAAAAGATAAAACATTACTTTGAAATTTATACAATCCTTTCTTTGTCAAGGATTAGTCAACTGATTTGTCAAAAGTTAGAATATAAGACAGAGGGAGAGAGAGAGAGAGAGAGAGAGAGAGAGAGAGAGAAATGGGGTTTAACTTCCACTCAACACTAGCATTGCTGCCCCCTTCCCCCGAAGTCACTTTGATGTCTGTGCTATCCATATAATGGATGAATATGAGATAGAGAGAGAGAGAGTGAGAGAGAGAGAGAAATAGGGTTTAACTTCCACTCAACACTAGCATTGCTTCCCCCTTCCCCCCAAGTCACTTTGATGTCTGTGCTATCCATAAAATAGATGAATGAGAGAGAAAGAAATGGGGTTTAACTTTCACTCAACACAAACCAAGTATATTTTAATTTTATATCAATAATTAGTTTGTGTGTAGGGTCTTTAGGCTGAGAATTGAAACCATGCCGTTTGACTCGATGACAGACCTTAATGACTAAAGCACATGTCTTAAACCATTTCCCCCCACCCCCCTTACTTAGTTCTTCTGAACATCTTAACATCTTGAATAATAGACTTACAGATCTTTCATCAATGGGAGACCACTCTGGAGGTATGTCCTGATGGTCGTCTTTCTGTCTATCTTCAGTATTATCATCACATTTCTCTGCTTCCCTTTTTTCTAATATATCTACAACCATCTCTGGTAATGTTTTCTTTAATTCATCTAGAAGAATACATTATAACATACATACAGGAGTAGACTCAATTTTTGCACGTAGGGGTCTTGAGCATTGGAAGTTAACCAAAGGACCCGAGAAAAACCCTACTAGTTGTTAAGCACAAATGTGACATCAAAACCATACCAGTTGAATCAGTGACAGACCTTAGACCATTTGGCCAACCAAAAAAATACACGTGACCATCTAATACCTCTGATGTCATCTGCATGTTTACAAGTGCTTATAACTTTTCAAACCCGATCAACAGCAGTTGGTTTGATTAGGCAGATTTAATCAAAATAAAATAAAAATTCAGAAATTTTTTTTAATTTGCCTTATATACTGGGTCATATACATTACCATACTTCATAACTTGTGTTGCACATTATTCTGTTTTGCATATGGTGTATTGTACATAAACCAACATACAATGAAAACTCAACATGTACCATAACAACAATTTTGGGACTAACATATGGTTTAATTCTATTTCAATAATTCGCTTGCGCGTAGGGATCTTTAGCAGTGGGAGGAACCGGAGGACCCGGAGAAAACCCACGAGGTTGGACAGGCCACCCTACTCCTTGTCACATACAACCGGGGATTCGAAATCATGCCAGCTGACTCAATGACAGGCCTTATGATACAGCACGCACATGCTAACCATTCGGCCATCCAACCCCTCCAACAATAAATAAAACACTTACCAATACTGTAAACACCCCTACAACTTTCTTCCAAACAAAACAAATATTTGAACTAAAAAATAACAAACCAAATGTATTATTCATAACAAATCAACAATCATTTAATCAAACCTGCTGATCTTCTTTTGTGAGATTTTCAATCTCTTGTAAACTACAATATTGTGAAAATTGAATCTTTAAATCGTGTCCAAAATCTACCGTTGATGTTGTGACTTTGTTTTCTAACTTAAATGTTTTGATTTTGTTTTCTTGCTTAAATGTCAAATAATCAATAGCAATGAAATAATAAATGGTGATTAATTAATTATTATGCTAATCAATGTTCTTTATACTAAGGCTGGAAAATGGCATCTGTGACAAACATTGGTGGACCTAAATACAGTTACATTTGTCTATTTTCTGCAAGATACGCCAACATTTGCCATAGATGGACGAAGACAGTGGTAATCAATAGGATTCATCCTCCCATTGTTCCAAGGCTTCCCATCAAGTTTGAAAAATATCTGTTAAAAACTTAAGCCTCTGTGTAGTGATTGTAAGGATTTCAGAAAAGAGGGGTAACTCTGGAATGGAAGGTCATTCAATGCTGAATAACAAGTCATGTTTCGTCTTCTCATGAACCCAATGTGTCACACCAAATTAGAACAATAGGTCGTGCAACGCATGTTTGAATTTATAGTTAGAGATCCAGGTGAAAAAGTTAACTAAAAAAAATGAAAGCTCAATTTTCCATTAAGATTTGGGACTGGATAATCCTTGCATGATGAGGGGGCCTTGTTAACTTGACATAAGAATTCTGTACTATTCTAGTAACGGTAAATATATTTCTAGATAATTTGCATACATTATCAAACAGGACTGGCATGCAAACGAGAAAACACAAAAAGCGAGAAAACACAAAAAGATCTTGTAGTACTCACCGTTTTTTCAAGTAAAACTTGTTTGGTATGTTCCTGGATACAAACTTCACAAAACACATGGCCATTAGAACAGCATGAAACCTTAATCAAACTAGTTTTCGTACATTTAACACAGATTATTTCTGATTGGTTGCTCTTATTTGTCAAAATGTTTGTTTCCATAGGAACAGAAGAGCCATAGTCTATCGATTGAGACATATTGATTGTGTATTTATAGCGTTTTCGTGGTGGCAAATTGTCTTGTGAAAGATCTGTGGTTCGTGAAAGACTTGGCTTTGGCGTTGATGTTGAATTAGAATTTGGTAGATACATGTCAAACAATGAGGATAAAAATCTGTCGTCATTATTCGAAACTGTTCCCTGATTGGTGTTGCATGCAGATGCAGCTGTATTTGTGGTTGATGAACAGGAAGCACCACTCTGATCTGCAGACTTGAGAACATTGTTTGGAGTTACCTGCACTTGATTTAAAAGATTTGCACTACTTGTTGAGGTTTGCATGCACATATTTGAATTAAACTGATTATCAGGCCCGATGCGTGAACATTTCAAATCGGAATTATAGTTTAATGGCGTTTGATTTGGAATATTTGCATAGTTTGTTGATATTCCGAGTGTTGGTCCCGTTTTAGGGGTTTCATGTGTACGTAAAGGATTAGCAGATGTACACAATTTGGGATCTTGATTGTCTGTTTCTGCTAACAGACGCACGTATTGCTCAATTTGTTGAAAAGCTTCATCTTTTGTGTCCGTATGAAGGGTAGAAGAGGGTTGAGTAGCTGCTGAGTTACTGGTTATTAAGAGTGAATCAACGAGGACGTCATTATTGTTATTTAATGTACACGATCTCATAGTAGTTACATAGGTTTGATTTGGGAATAAATCAGTTGTAGCACCATTCACTGAAAGACTATTTGCGTCTGCTTGAGCTGAGGTATTCACTGTTGCATCAAGCGTCTGATTGGCTAGATTTGTTGACGAGTTGGCTTGATGTTCGACTGATCTGTCGTTTTCATCCTTATTAGCATCTAAGTCCATTTGTGCATCTGCTGTCACCGTAGAGACATGGTCTTGACTTGTGCCTGCTGCAGAAGCATTGCTGCTATCTGTAACTCCTTGGCTATCTGGAGCTTTATTCAGGTGATCAGTGCCTGGAGGGCTAGAAGTATAACCTGCGGCACGTAACAGCTGATCAATTCCGTTACCAAAGACGTCTTCCAGATTAGTCTCGAGGTCCACGTTCTGTTTGCTGACAGACACAGAGGGTGTGGAGGTAGAATCATTATCATCATCGTCGTCATCTATATTACAAGTTGAATCACACAGCACTGTCTGTACACAATCTACAAAATAAAACAATTCAATCATTTTACAAATGTCAGTACTAGAAAATGTATCATGACACTGAAACCAAGAGTAGTTAAGTTTAGGAGAGGCATAGCGATTTTTTACGCTTGGTTTCTGCATCGTATCTCGACTTTGCTATCTTTAAGCCACTAACTGTCATTTGAGAGTAGTCGTTCGGATAGTACGAATAACTGAGGTCCTGTGTACACATTGGTGTGAATGTAAAGGATCCCTTGGCAGTTGGCTGCTGTCCGGGCAAAATTTCTCTCACAGCACACTGTATGGCATATGCCGGACTTCATTAGCCCAGTCAGAGCAGAACAGTAGGACGTTAAACCCCATTTCATTTTATTTGAGATATTTGCAGTATTGTGAAAGTTCAATCTCTAGGAGGATTATCAAACTTAATAAAGATTTATTTTGAAGAATGAAAGGGCAGTACCCTTACAGATACATTCCCATGAAAGTATTTATAGTATATTTGGCATATATGGAAAGTAGAGACAGTCAATTTTATTAGAAAAATACTGGATTCCCTGATAAAAAGCATTGGGGTGCTCACAGGACAAAAATGATTGAGTGACGTAAGGAAATGAAATGAAATGAGGTTTAACGTCCTACTGTTTTGCTCCAACTGGGCTAATGAAGACAGGGAGTGAAGTAAGGACTGCTTCTTATGTGTTGATCTAATCCAAGAATTTACTTTGGCTTTGGTATTTATGGTAAATACAATATATTTACCATATTGTAAAATGCTTGGAGAGGTATTTGAATCAAACTTTTGATAGATGAATTAATTTAAATATGTTTTTAGTCTAAATATATCATCAAATCACACTGTTTGTAAGCAGGAAGACATCTTTAAAATATTTGAGTTCAAGTTTTCATGAATAAGACCACCGGCATCTTAAGCATGATGTACAGGAGACAACTAGTTGCCAGCAACTGGGAGCAACTGAGTGGATACGATAAGTTTCCGATTTGTGTCAATGTCGATGTATGTGCGCTTGCAAATACACAAATCGACTTCAAACGCTCAATTTGTGTTAATTCAAGTAGCTGTGTCGATGTACGCCATTCTTTATTTCAAAATCAATACTAACCAGAAGGTTCTGCTTTAGATGGAGTATCTGTCAGTTTATTGATGGCGAGCGTAGCAGAAACAAAGATGACATCATTATCAACAACAGGTGGTTCTTCTTTAATAACAATAACATCATCGCCATCATCTGATTCATCTAAAAATACAATAATACCAATAAAATACGATAACAGGGGTTCACCAGGAATCTGAACAATGGGGGGTTCCAAGGTGGGGACAACTTCAAGTTTGGTTGAGGTCTGATGGTTTACCTTCCAATTTCATAAATTATAAAGCTCTGAGACAACTGCTCTATTTAACAGTATAGTCCCTCTGGACACATGCCTGTATTAACATCCAATTCATCTAAGAATACAATATTACAAACAATACAATAACAATGTCGACACCATTGTCGATAACTTCAATCTAAAATACATGAGCATTGATACACATGAATGACTGCAGCTAATTTCCTTAAATTAATGCGAGATAACTGTTAATTCATTTACTAAAAATAGTCGTAATGGACGGAAATAAAGACATATGATATTGAATAATCAAGCATAGAGATAAGCTTGTTATAAATAAGCAAGGGAAATCAATTATGTACTAAAAATACTTTTATGAACAAAAATAAAGACAAGATATTGAATAATCAAGCAAAGAGATAAGCATTTCACCTATTTCTAACTGAAATATTACAGGTACATGTACATGTAGTAATGGTATCTTTACATTTGAAATAAAAAAAGAATTTGAGATGATCATTACTTTTAAAATTTGTTTTTAGATTTTCACGTATTTAGAATATTGTCTGAAAAGGATGGCTGAAGTGCCTGAAGACTGCACCACACAAAAACAACAACCATGAGACTAATCTACGGACTAGACACCATATAAATAACAAAACCATAACATCAACAGAGATAAACTTAGCAATGAATACAAGAAAGATGCAATAGAAATGGTGTGACCAGTCTTGACAGTGGTTGTCTACTGAACATCGTTTCTAGATGGCAATGGTCTAACTAGGAGGTTGGAATTAAATTTAAGCTTCCGATCATCAGTTTACTTTTTGCACATTTTAATCCCAGCTAAAATGTTCCCAAATTGATTTTTCAACATTTAATCAAGAACAAAAAACCCAAAAAGGAATATGAGATAATCTCAGGACGTGGATTCAATAGGGTTATCGACTTTTATTGTCTGCATAAAATAACAAATGTCAAAACCAGCAGTTGCCAGGCAAGATATGGCCACATTTTGCAAGAGATGGATAGAGAACAAGCTATAAAAAAAGCTATTTTTCGTATAATCAGGAGCCATGATCCAGGAAGTTATAGTCTGCAATGTGCAAATATCGAAATGAACTGCGATATTTGGGACATAAAGATACATTATAAGTTTCATCAAAATTGGATAAAAATTGTGACTTCTAGAGAGTCCACAACCTTGGTAAAACTTTACAATATTTGCGTACAAGAGGCGGCCATTTTGTCCGGCAGTTTTGGTCCGATTTTCACGAAATTCGAACTCATCCATCATTATGGCTTAACGGTGATGTATTCAAACGTTTCTTTAAATCCGATAAAAATTGTGACGTCAAGCTAAAAACATGATTTTTCATACAATCAAGGGCCATAATTCAGGAAGTTACAATCAGATATGAAAATGTGGGCATATAAAAAAACTCAATTTATATCTTTGTAAATACTAACAGGTCTAAACCATTTTTGGATTGATATTTGTTTCCAAGATTCAACTTATAAAGGATTAACAACACCTCAAATGATGATCAGCTTATTTAATGTAATATATAGTGTAATGTAATAATAATAGAGAGTTCTCATATTACGCACAGATCCATTAAAGTTAATGCTCAAGGCACATTTAGCTCTCTGCTGATCACAAGATAAAAACACAGCTAATGTTAACAACTAATAAGCAGTCGAAAAAAGAAGAGTCTTTTAATTGCTTCTTGAAACAGCTAAGCGATTGTGAATGAACAATTTAGTTTACAAAGATAGTGGAGAGCTAAATAGGAACAACCACTACAGCACAGAAAGCAATAACTGACATACTATGTACATTTAAAATACAGATTTGACATCACCCTTTGATGTTATAATGGTATGGGCAACTTGCCAATCACACATTATTTATACTAGTGAAATATTGGACTCGCATGACGTATTTCATTGTATAAACATGTGTGGAGTGTCTATATTTTAAG
The DNA here is from genome assembly GCF_932274485.2 of Patella vulgata. Taxonomy (NCBI): domain Eukaryota; kingdom Metazoa; phylum Mollusca; class Gastropoda; family Patellidae; genus Patella; species Patella vulgata. Next base: position 58,714,856 of record NC_065884.2, on the reverse strand, counting down.
TAGTTTAATGGTCTCTAGCTTAAGACATTGTGCAATAAAAGTAGGGATATTGAAATGCAAATACCTATGCAGGTTGTTATATGATAAATGGCCATGGACACTTGACATGCTTTGAGAGTTTGTTCACAGATAAAGAACTTATCGCCCCAACAGAACCACTGAGCTACACATGCGACACGCAATAGCACCATACACGTGGGAGGGGTCTATTGTCAAATTTGACACTTCAAGGAAGGGTTGATGAAAACTGCCGCATGCTGGTTTATCTATCCATGTTTGCTTTCCTATCAGTTCTTGCATAAGATTTACCGTTTAGCGTATCTTTGCTTTAGTGTGTTATGTTTAATTTGATCGGGAGATGTGTTAGTCGACGTCAACCGACAACACTGAAGAATTGGCCGTGGCACTGCAAGAGGAGTGGGTCAGATTGCCCCAAATCGTGCTTGGAGGGTTGGTTAAGTGCATGCCACGACGAATTGCTGAATGTCTGAGGATTGGTAGAGCAATTACTCATTATTAAGACAAAAATCAAAACATCCATTTTCACTTTTGACGGTATATGAACTGTTTATGTTCATGTGTAGGCAATTGGCTTGTTATTAACATACACTGGTTATCTCTAATAAAAACAGCAGTGCATTTCCACAGTTTTGTATTGTTTCTGAATATCCCCTACTTTTTTTGAAGAGTATATTAGTTAATGTTTGGCTCTCAACCATTAAACAACACTTAGTACACTGGAAGTAGATTGTGCACAAACTATAACGACCAAGACAGAGCTTTCTCCAAAGCTTATCAAATTACAAATACCATGTGAAAGTCTGGTTGTTCTAATGGATTGGATATCTACTAAGCTTGTCATTATAGTCAACTCCTAATTACTCAGTTTAGACCAAGACAGACCTCGAAAGCTCATCAAATATCATGTGAATGTATATGGTTGTTTGAACAGATTGGATATTTATTAAGCTTGTCATTATAGTCAACCCCCCAACTACTCCAGTCATGTGAGCACACAGCTTAGATTACATCCAACACATTCTAATTATTATTGAAATAATAGGTACTGTGTAAACTAATAATAAGTTTAGGTGAAAAACAGCAGTGGTGCTACATGTACTTCTCACTTTATCTGATGAATAATTTTATGTTGTTCTACGATTTATCCAAATCCACCATTATTTCAATTAAAAAGACAATAATTTATATCGATATTTGATAATATACTGTTCAGAATGCCAAATTGTCAACTCTAATTTACAATCACATTTTTGTGTCAATATGCGCCACAAAATGTGATTTCCAAGCAAGTTTGGAAGCTGTAACACCAAATCCACCAACATTTCAACTCATAAGAATAATTTATATCAGTACTAGATAATATACCGTTCTTTATGCTAAATTGTCATTTAAAATTCAAAATCGTAGCATTTTGTGTCAAAAATGCCCATCAAAATGCAATTTCCAAGCAAGTTTGGAAGGTGTAACCAAGGGACAAAACTAGTGTTTTGCGCAAAATCAGTTGCTTGGAAATTGCATTTTGATGGACATTTTTTAAACAAAAACATTACGATTTTAAATAAAATTGCCAATTTGGCATAAAGAACAATATATTATCAAATATAGATATAAATTGTTATAATATTAGCTGAAATAATCATGGATTTGTGTGGAGTAGGGTAGATTTGGGTGGATGTGGGTAAATCGGGCTACCGCCTAATTGTTAGGAATGGACAAGAAACCCAGGTCCTGTGTACACATTGGGAAGCACGTAAAAGAACCCTTGGCAGTTTGAATTCAAAATAAAAGTAGGCGGTAGTGCTGTTGTATTGCACACTGTATTGCGTATGCCGGTCTTCCTTAGCACAATTGGTGCAGGAGAGAAGGACATTAATTAAATCCCATTTCATTTCATGTACATGTATGTTCTTTGTTATTCTGTTTTATTCTGTAAATGCAGTTGAATCTTGTATTATAGTGTACATGTATATAGAGCTTAATCATGTGGCAGTTGTTCATGATTGAAGTGTTTAGTAACAATAATACATGTACACTTTTTTTCAAGACATTTAAATAAAATCAACATTTATAACTCTGGGCTAATGAACAATAATTATTAACTTCATATATAATTTAGATAAAACCTTCAATGTACATGTAACATAATTAATGCCTTAAATGTCAATGGAATATGTCTTTTAAGTTGTAATTACCTACATGTATGACTACAGGCTGAATAAACTGAATAACACATTGATCAATATTTCTTAATAAAGCACAATCTAGTTTATGGAATTCAAACAGAGGGAGAAATGGGGTTTAACATCCACTCGATACAAACCTGTTTATTTCAGGACCCAGAGAAAACCCATGAGGTTGGACAGGCGACCATACTCCTTGTTAAGTACAAGTGTGGGATCAAAACCATGACATTTGACTCAATGACAGACCTTATGATCTAAAGCCCCCCCCACCCCTCTTACACAGAACAACCTTTTTACAGACATTAAAGAATTCACCATATGCCATGAAACCTACCACAAATCGTGTTTAAAATAAATTGTCATATGACTTGTCATATAAAATACTGCATTAAGGAAAAGGGAATTTTTTGACCAAAGCTGTTGTGGTAACCATATGGCTTGTAAAAATACATTAAACATAGAAGGTTGTTCAGTACATTTTAATATCAGATAATTCAATAAATGTAAATAGTTTCTTTACAAAGGTTGTATAACTGAAATTACACGTCATTATGAAATAAATGTATTTTTGGATATATCCAAGGGGTATTACATGTACATGAATGTAAGAGCTAAATCTGCATACTGCGGGTCTTTTTTCTTCATATAAATGTTGTATAAATTATTATTTAGACATTTATTCACACGACCAGCCCATAATCAACTTTCTAAACTATTGGATGGCTGAGATATTCAGTGGATTAGACAATGTCTGCCATGCCTTTGTTCAATACTATTTCTCTATCTCTTTATACTGAACTCATAAAGTAATGGTAATTAATTACTTTCAAAGTTATGTGTAATGGTGATTAATTACTCCACTAAATATGAGAAGTGATATTACATTTAACAAGCCGTTGCCATGCAAGATATGCCCATATTTTGCAAGAGGTGTCCAATCTGTTTCACAGAGATCATCTAATATCTCTGTAACAGATGACTGTTTCGACAGGCGGCGTCAATCATTGGCTCAATAGCGCATGCATTGTTTACATAAGACGTTACTGATTCGGGCTAAATGGTGAACTTTACTTATTTTAATACCCATTTACACTAAATAGGAAATAATTTTTAACTACAAATAATTCAAACGTCTTTATTTATTTTTCTAATAAATGAAAAAAATGTTTTAAAATTTAATTTGACGGAAGAAAAAAGTTAATATTTGGGACTCATTAAGTCGCATCGATGTCATCCTTATCAGTGATTGTAGCGGCCTAGCGAAAATTCACTGCTGATCAGTGTGCTCTTACTCATGACCGGGAAAGTGTCTCTGGAATGGAAGATAACAGTGCATTGAATATTGATAGGGTTCATTCTTTCACGAGCCAATTAATGCTTCACAAAAAATTTGAAATAAATCTGTTAAAAACTATTCAGACGGTTTTTGACTAAAGGGAGTAACTCTGGAACAGAAGGTTTCAGAATGCTGAATATCAATAGGATTCATCCTCGCATTAACCAAATGCTTCTCACTAAATTTGAAAAACATCTGCAAAAAACAGTGGCTTCTGGCATTCACAAAGTTTTCAGCTAAGAGAAGCATGCATAACTCTTGAGCAAAAGGTTGAGGAATTTCCATTATCAATAGTGTTTGTACTTTCATGACCCAAGTGCTTCAAGCCAAATTTGGAAAAGATCTGTTAAAAACTATAGCCTCTATTATGTTCAGGTTTTCAGAAAAAGGGGCATGTCTCTGGATTGGAAGATCTGACTCACACCAAACTCAAACTGAAAGCTTTTAATCCTCAGACAAAAACTGTGAACTCTGGAGGGTCCACAAACATTTACTTGGTTTCAGGGCTGTATGTAGGATTTTAAAAGTGGGGGTGCTGCAGAGTGGTTGGGCGCCATAGCCTCCTAGTATGTGATATAAGAAAGTTTCGATCAGGGCAAACAAACCCATTGGCGTGTGGGCACCCTTAAAACTGATCGACTGATCAGTGCCTTAAGAGCATCACTGTGTGATCATAATCAAGTGTATTATTTTATAATTGAAAGATTGTCAAATAATTTTTGTTTTTTTGGATGGGGTGGGGGCGCAATTTCTCCAGGCGCTTTATTTTTCTGGGGGTGCAATGTACCCCCTTCACCTCCGCTAAATACGGCCCTGCTTGGTTTTAGCCATTTGTTACTATACATATCAGTGGCAGATTTACATGGGACATAAAAAGAGTATGCCCTACAAAAATACAGTGTCATAGATCAGCTTTTATGTGAAATGTATTTATTAGCACATCGTAGACTTCATATTTGCATATCATATAAAGTTTATGATAAGGATTTGAAAATAATTTTCTTGTGCTTTAAAGATACATTCCCGGGTATAAAATGGGTGATTTGATGATATATTTGGAATAAAAACATATTCAAACTAATTAATTTATCATAATTTTGCTTCTCAAAACATTGCAATTGTCAGGGAATACCCAGCTATAAAAACTCAAAAGAGGTCATGTTTGTGTCATGTGACACAACGAGTGCGATGTCGGAGGAGAATTCATTGCATACAAAAGACGATGTTGCTTTTATCGCTATTTATTACAAATATCGAAGCCTAATTAAAATCTTGGATTATCCACTGCCTGCATCTTTTTCCGTGATTTTTATCTCAGAAAGTGTTGTACGTCTAAGTCCTCATAAAGTTTATCAACATGTACATCAAGCGCTCAATCTCTGCATGCAACCTTCGACGTCACGTGTGCAGACACTCCTAATTGTCGGGCTGTCGATTAGGGAAACCCGTACATTTTTGTCCCGTATGCGCTCCATGATTGTTTTTCAGGGAATCCAGTATTTTTCTAGTAAGATTGGATATTTCTACTTTCCATACACTTGTATATACCAAAATTGCCATAAGCACCCAATAAATACTGTTCTCTGGGAACATAGGTTTAACTTTATTGTTACCATCCATGTTATATGATTCATAAATATTTAGTTGCCCTGTGTTAATAGATGCATTTTGAATGAGTATAATAATTATGAACTGAAAAGGTGTGATTCGCCCCTATTTAATGGGGAATCAGATAACAACCTTAAGTGTATTAATAACTATACAATTACAGGAGAGATATGATGACATATTTTAGTGGGTGGGTGTTAATATTTATATCCTGGTTTAACTTTACAATCTGTCCACAACTTAAGATTACCAGTATCATAGTATAGAGAACATCAATTAATTTAGATCAGAGAGAGAGAGAGAAATGGGTTTAATGTCCACATGACACAGACTAGGGCATTTCGGGACTAACATATGGTTTAATTTTATTTCAATAATTCTCTTGTGCGTAGGGGTCTTTAGCAGTGGGAGGAAACTGGAGGACCCGGAGAAAACCCATGAGGTTGGACAGGCAACCCTACTCCTTGTCACCAGTTGACTCAATGACAGGCCTAATGATACAGCAATTTAGATCGGGGGGGGGGGGGAAGAGAGAGAGAAAGAGAAAGAGAGAGAGAGAGAGAGTTTAACATTTACTCAAACCAGGTCATTTTCTAACAGAGTAGGCTTGGAATAGTCTGTCAGGCTACATTTAAAACACAATTCAATTTTTTTCAAATTAGGATTCTTATTTCACAATTAGCGTGTTTCCAGACGCATCTGTTGCCAACAGATAGCGTAAATAAAATGCTATCTAGATTCCAGCCTGGTTTTCCAACCATAAAAAGTTAATCATTGAACCTGAACTGTAGTTGCCTAAATTAATTGGTCACAACCAACAAAGTCAAAGTAGAAGAATACCTCAATCTTAGACGATCCCATCCCACAATTACTACAGTTTCAGGACTAACATATGGTACAATTTTATGTCAATACAAGCATGTAGGAATCTTAAACTGTGGGAGAAAACCAAAGGGGAATAGTGTTAGCCCGATATATCGTGATTCACTTTCTCACGATATGCGTATTGAATCGCGAGATGCTGAATCGATTCATCACCATTTTTTTTTGTCACTTCAGTAACTAACCTGTCACACCTAATTACCCATGCATCTTCCAGACATGTAGGTACACAAACACTCTTAAATTGTTTTGGTCCTTATTTTGTGATATAAAACAGTTTTATTTCTTTGAGGTCGGCAGGAATAAAAATATCAATTATTCATTTATCCTGTAGTTTTCTTAGTAAATATTGACCTGGTTATGAATCGGGATACGAATTGTATTGTAGCACCTGTTGGCTGAGAAAGTTCATTGTGTTTTTCCGGCTTGGTTTCCACTTGTTAGTGATACAGGATGGAGGGTCTGACAAGGACAGATGTCTGGTTGTTCGTATTGAATGAAAAACTGAGATCGTGTACACACTTGCGTGCACTTAAAAGATCCGTTAGCAGATGGAATTCGGTATAAGAGTAGTGTAGGACATGGCACCTCTGTCTGGACAAAATGTCCCTCATAGCAAACTGTATGGTGTATGCCCATCTTTATTAGCCCAGTCGAAGCAGGACAGTAGGACGTTAAACCCCCATTTGATTTCATTCTATAGCACCCGAATCGCAATACATATTGTATCGTGACTGCTGTGGCAATACCCAGCACTAGCGGGTAACAGAGAAGACTGACAAGGAATAGGCAGGAGGTCAGGTACCGTATAAAAAACGATTGGTGGATAGATTCTGTAATCATGGTTTTACTTTAAATCTTAAACATACATTATGGAAGAGCTAAATCTGCCTATTGCAGGTCTTTCTTTAGGCCTTAAACATTATAAATCAGACATTTATTAAAACGACAAGACCATTTGAATACGTTTTGTCGTGGATGAAATAAATGTAAAAATGGATAATCAAGACTTTGTTTATTATCGTAACAGTAGTATTGACGATTGAGGCTAGCTTAAAATCACTAATATCTAGGTTAAAAGTGAAGCAATTTGACTGAAACGACAAGACCATTTGATTACGTTTTGTGGTGGATGAAATAAACGTAAAAATGGATAATCAAGACTTTGTTTATTATCGTAACGGTAGTATTGACGATTGAGGCTAGCTTAAAATCACTAATATCTAGGTTAAAAGTGAAGCAATTTGACTGAAACTTTCAGCATATTCTCTTTTCATAATCTATTTTTTAACTTTTTAAGCAAGAACGGTCAGCTCTTTATCTAATCTTACCTAATGCCCCTCAACACCTGCCTTATCTATTGATTTAAAAATTTTCAATGAAGAGAGATTGTCACCCCTCAATATAAATCAACACAAAATTCATAATGGGAAAATGTTTTTAGTTTTTTTTTTCCTCAAATTTTATTCTCATGGTTATTTCTAAATCAGCGCACTGAACAAAAAACAAACAAAAAAGAAAATTCCTTATCACGTCATTACTGATCTTTTAGACAGAGCCCTGATGGCTCAGAAAGACAGAAATTGGCTCGCTAACCCGGATGTCCTGTCTTCGATCACTGCGTTGGCCGAGAAAGTTCATCAAGATTTTCCAGCTTGTCAGTGGCGCAGGACAGAGGGCCTGGCAAGAGACAATGTATAGTTGTTCTGATTAGATGAAAGATAGGTTGCCAGGCAATGAAACATACGTCCACAGCAGCTACCGGTATATCGTCCTGGCAGTCAAAAAGAGTTGTCACATATTTTTACTTTTTTCGGTAATGAAACATTTATAATACATTAAAATCTGATTAAGAGTAACCACTCATTAAGTAATTATCAGAAAACCATTAGTAGAATTTGTTTGGTTTTTATAAAGTCCTGCCCCATGGATTTAGCTGTTCAAGTCATAAAGATTCTTGAAAATCAATATACTTGTTTGTCTCAGGATCTTAAACACTGTTATAAATTTAAAGTCAATCGGATATTAACTTTAGCCTCTAGAGTGTCCACAAGATTTTTCAAAGTGATCAAGGGCCATAACTCTGGCAAAAATTATCGGAAATTGCTGAAAATCACTAGGCTTCTTTGTCTCTGGCAAAAATTATCAGAAATCAGTGACAATCAATAGGCTTCTTCGTCTCATGACCGTAAACACTGTGTATCAATTTAAAGCCAATCGGATATTAACTTTAGCCTCTAGCGTCCACAAGATTTTTCAAGGGCCATAACTCTGGCAGTAATTATCGGAAATCGCTGAAAATCAATAGGCTTCTTCGTCTCATGACCTTAAACAATGTGTATACATTTAAAGTAAATCGGATATTAACTTTAGCCTCTAGAGCGTCCACAAGATTTTTCAAAGTGATCAAGGGCCATAACTCTGGCAGTAATTATCGGTAATCACTGAAAATCAATAGGCTTCTTTGTCTCATGACCTTAAACACTGTGTATAAATTTAAAGTTAATCTAATATTAACTTTGACCTGTAGAGCGTCCACAAGATTTTTTGATGTGATCAAGGGCCATAACAGTAAGCCATAACTCCGACAGTATTTAACGAAAATCGCTGAAAATCAATAGCCTTTTTCGTCTCATGACCCTTAACACTGTGTATAAATTTAAAGTCAATCGGATATTAACTTTAGGCTATAGAGCGTCCACAAGCAATTTTGGACGCCGGACTGACGGACGGACGAGGGCGACAACAATATACGAGCACATTTCAATGTGGGCGTATAAAAACCGAGGTTCCTTGGCAGTTGGAACATGATATAAGAGTAGGGCTTAGCGCTGCTGTCCAGGCACAGCACACTGTACTATAGGCCTGTCTTCATTAGCCCAGTATAAGCAGAACAGTAAGATGTTAAACCCCATTTCATTTCCTTTCATTTGGATCTTTTAGAAGGCTAGTGTGTTGCTCTAATAAAACAGGACAATGTTTATTGTGTTTGAGAGACAATAATCGCCCATGTGTGACATAGACTTGGTATTTGATTTATCAGACTGATATTGACAACAAAAATATAGCTTTTACTTTTCACAACATGATATACCCCATTTATTTGGTATTCACCATCTGTTACTTTGACGGCCAATTTCCACAAGATAAAATAAAATATATAATTTATTTATAGTCCATTGTTCTCTTATATCTCCCTTATCTTCAATAAACCATTTTGACTATATTCCGCTGTGGGCAATATTGTACAATATTCTGTCATGAGAACGATGACATGTAATGCACAGCTATCTTCAACGATGCAGACATTATGAGTTGTTATTGTCCTAAATATAATACTTCAAAATGTGATACTTTCAATATTTTCGAACATGGCTGGCAGAATTTTACAATAATTAACTCTCTGTCGATAAATTTTGAACGAGTTCATAAAACAAATTTATTATTTTCATTTCACTGTATGGTCTGAAATCAATAAGGAAATATCTCAGGGACATCAAATTCCGCAATGCCCCTTATTAAATGACTTCAGATTGCAAAATTTGGATCAAATGCAATCTATTGTATGCACTACTGTGACCCCTTCAATGACAAAAAGTGTAAATCTGAACTCATATAATTATTATATAACACAAAAACTCAGTGTTACTGGTTAGAATACACCCACTTCTTCATAAATCCTTGCCAATATTTCAACAACCATTGAAAAATTTAGACATTTATATTCTTCTTTCTGTAGTGTTTATTTCAGACACATCACAATCACATTTGTCAATAAAAAGAAGGAAATGAGGTTTAACATGTACTTGACAAAAACTAGGTCATTTCGAGACTTACACATGGTACAATATTTCAATGATTCCCTTGCACATTGGGGTCTCTAGCAGTGTGACGAAACTTGAGGACCCAGACAAAATCCACAAGGTAGGAAAATGAAATGAAATGGGGTTTAATGTTCTGCTCCTGTACTGGGCTAATGAAGACGGGTATACGCCATACAGTGTGCTATGAGGGAAATTTTGCCCGGACAGTGGCACTACGGCCTACTCTTATATATCGAATTCCAACTGTCGAGGGATCTTTTATGTGTACGCCAATGTGTACACGGGACTTTGCTTTTTCGTCCCATCCGAACTTCTAGACAGCTGTTCTTGTCAGGCCCTCTTTCCTGCATCACTGACAGTGACAAGGGGGAGCTATACTGGAAAATCTTGATGAACTTTCTCGGCCAATGCAGGGATCGAACACCAGACCTCCAGGCTAGAGAGCCAGCGTCTTACCCACTTAGCAACCGTGTCATGTACTAGCTTGAGATTGAAGCTATGCCACTTAACGAATATATCAAATCAAGTGAATGGAAACAAACTGACAATTAAGGGGGATGAACCATGAAAGAAAACCCACCAACCAGGCTAATGAAGACAGGTGTTGACTAGGAAATGTGCTATGAGGGAAATTTTGCACCCTAGTCTTATTTTGATTTTCACCTGTCAGACTGCCAATGCTATACAAAGTAGGTAACCACGGGAACCAGATAAACACACAAGATTGGCTAATCACCTTGTCACTATGACCTAAACACATCTAAACAATGTCCTCTCCCTATACTTTCGGCTATCAAAAAGTTTCAAAATGATCCAAATGCTCTAAAACAGTAATTATTAGCCGCCCATGAATTAGCCATCAGAAAGTTTCAAAATGACCTAAACACGCTAACAAAATCATTATAAGTCTAGTCTTTTTTCAAAATTTCTATGAAGGTTCTACCTAAGATCTTAGATAAGATTGATTTATGATTAATCTGGGCTATTTAATAATACTCATAAACCATTGATTAAAAGGCTTGGACTAATAACCCAACATTATTACTCACTGACTTATAGTAAGAGCTTTGTGTGTGTGTGCACGAATGACTAAATCAGTTAATTCAGACACAAGGCCACTAAAGTATATTAGTAATATTACATACATGTGGGCCTGCATGTACAAAACACATTAGACTAATATAACAAGTTTCACAACAGCTTACATGTACATGCATAACCAGGGGTCGATCCACGAATTTAAAATAAGTGAACCATCAATGACATTAAAGTAATGTCATGATACGTCATTTGCATTTTTCCCTAAAATATCAAATTTCTCACAGCTTAGATCAAACTAATATAATACCCAGAATGATTATTTAACATTTAAAGATACATTATGCAAGAGCTAAATCTGTCTATTGCAGATCTTTCTTTAGGCTTGAAATGTTATCTAAATTGTTAATTAGACATAATTTAACTTATCCAGACCATAATCAACTCTCGATGCCATTGCTAGCCTGTGATATTTAGCAGATTGGAATACAATTTGTGGAGGATGATTAAACGTAAAAATTGATAATCTAGACTTTGATTTTTATTGTACCGACTTTAATAATGCTGATCGATGCTAGCCTAAAATTCAAAAGCTAATATCTCGGTTCAGAGAGGAGCAATTTGACTTTACAGCATTCTATTTACATTATCTAGTTTTTAACTATTTTGGCAAGAACTGTCAATTCTTTATCTAATCTTCCATAATGTCCCTTTAATTACGCTTGGATTCAATCAGATTTTAAATTGGCTAGCTTAAACATGCATTATGCAAGGGCAAAATCTGCTTATTACAAGTGTTTCTTTAGGCCTGAAATGTTATCTAAATTATCAATAAGACATTATTTAACTTATACAGACCATAATAAATGAAATGAAATGGGGTTTAAAGTCCTACTGTTCTGCTCCTATACTGGAAACCATAATAAATTGTCGATGTCAAGGCTAGCCTTCGGTGTTGGCTGGATTAGATTCCTATATGCCGCTTAACGGCCATTGATAATCAAATCAAAACAGTGGATAATCAAGACTATGCTGTTTATATTAATGATTTTAGTAATGATGACCGAGACTATGCGAAAATTTGACCCGCTTCGTTCTCGGCTCATAGTGGATCAATTTGACTGAAATTTTCAGCAAATTACCTTTACACTATCTAGTTTTTAACTATTATAGCGAGAACTGCCATCTCTTTATCTTATCTCCCATAATGTATCTTTAATTACATAGGGAGCAGCATATACGGATGAAATTTAAATTCCACATATCTTTGTGAATACTAAATGGAATTAAACCATTTTTGGACTGATAATCTTATTGGAGATTAAATGAACTAAATCTTGATAATTTTCCATAACATTTGAAATTAAAAATATGATTCAGAATTCAATATTGGTCCTTGATGTTGTTATCTTGCCTTGACAATATGGGATCCTAATATCCAATATTTAAGACACAATGAACATCTTAAAATCAGTACACGAATCGTGTACTCTGTAGTTTCTGGTACCAGTTGTAATCAACAAAGCAAAACATATCCTATAAAACAATGCGGAAGTAATTAGTAACGGCTGATTCATTAACTACAAAATAATAATTTTAAAAATGTGTGGAATGGACTAAGCAGACATTAACAACTTTCATTCAAATTTCACCAACCCTAATTGATAAGAAATTACAATAAATATTTTAAAAATTGAATATTATCACTTTATATACATTACATTCATATTACATGAATTGGGTTATAGTCACATTTAATGCCCTTAAACTTTCTCAATATTGTAATATTGTAGACATTAATGTAAAATAACCCTTGGCAGTTGGAATTCTGATATACGAGTAGGCCTTCACATTTCTGTCCAGGCAACATGTCCTCATAGCACACTGTATGGTAGGACATTGTCATTAAACCCCATTTCATATCATTTTTACTTTGTGATAGTATTTAGAAGCTGGGTGTTTGTAAAGCTTGTAATTAATGCTGATGTATACAATAAATATTTCATAAAATATCAGTGAATTATATCTAATTAATGTGTATATGGCAATTACAGGGCTTTTGATTCGGACATAATTAATAATAATAACTTAACAGGAGAGAGAGAGAGAGAGAGAGAGAGTTTAACCTTTCAATAATTATCTTGCACTTCTTAAAGGTCTTATTAGCAGAGGGAGGAAACCAGATAACCTGGAGAAACCCTGTGAAGTTGGACAAGTGACCCTACTCCTTGTCACGTACAAACTGGGAATCAAAACCAAGCCACTTGACTCAATAACAGTCCTTATGATCTAATGCTCACATATTAATCATATCGGCCACCCATCCTCCGAAATAAGTTACAAGCTATTGAGACCATGCTGTAGCTAAAATCCTAGCCACTGATCATTAAATGATAGCATGTGTGGTCTAACATGTAATTTAGCTACAATTCATGTTTGGATGCAATTTGCAGCTGAGTAGGTTGTTTAAACTTGGCTTGTTTAACAAAGCAAATGGAAATTACCCTTCGATAATCAGCCCCAACAATCAGGAAAAATATAGGCCACTGTTGGCTGTGCAAGCTGTATGTCTCACAATAATTTTCTGTACCTGTAGGCTTATCCTGTCAAATGCCAATCAATAGTATTTTCTTGATATTCTCTCAATCCCAAAATAATTCAAAGCTCTTGTAAAACATTCTTTTATTAAGCTAAATCAGCATTCTACTCTAAAGGGAGAGAGAGAGATTGATGTTAACGTCCACTCGACACAACTTATGTCATTTTGGGACTAACACATGGTTGAATTTTATTTCAATAATTTGCTTGTGCACAGTGATCTTAAGCTATCGGAGGGAACCAGGAGTCAATGACAGACCTTATGATGTAACGCGGACACATTATACCATTCGACCACCATACTAAACCTCCCACTCCCGTCACTCTGTATTCTAAGTGAAACAATGTCAAAATATATTTATTAATCTATGCTAAATTAAAAAATAAATTTTAAAAGACAGAATTCCAGCTGACGAAACATACACCCAGGGCAGATTAGTCATCCTGACAAACTTCAAAGGTTGTAAAATTATGATTCAATTTAGGTAAATGAAAAGCAAAATCATTATATTGTACAAATATCACTTGTGCATTGAAAAGGTACTATAACATAATCAAAGGCAAGAACTCTATAAATAACTCTAGAAATTGTTGAAATGTAATAGGATTCATCATTTCACTAATGTAAGCATGCATTAATTTCAAACACATCACATGATCAGTAGTCGATCACTTTTGTTGACAAGGAGAGAGAAATGGGGTTTAGCATCTACTAGATCGACACAAACTAGATAATTTCGGTACTAACATATGGTTCAATTTCGTTTCAATAATTTGCTTACGGAAAATACAGAGGTTAGACAGCCAACCTTAGTCCTTGTCACATACAAGCACAGAATCCAAACCACATCACTTGACTTAATGATAAACCTGAAAATCTAAAGCGCGTGCTTTAAACCATTCAGCCACCCAACCCCCCTTTTGTTGATAGAAAATTCACAAGATTTTACAAAGTGAACATCATTGACATTCATAGGATTCTTCATTTCATTAAAGTAGCTAAATTTCTTAACTCAATATCAATACGCAATAAATAGTATCGGTGTAGACTGGAATAACCAGACGCTAGAGATTGCCATTCGATTGAGACTTCTGGCTACTTCGCCGAACATAACTGATTTAAAATTAGAGTAAAAACGGAAACAATTGAATGTTAATCAGTTTATATACATTCATATTACATTATTATATGCGTTGCGACCGATTTGTGTCAATTTCTAGGTCCCAAATATTAGTGATTTAGCTCCTTTAATATACAAAACAATATTTCAAACAGATAAAATGATAAATTTTGTCATAACACCATTTGGCAAGATTCTACAAAATGAACAAGGCTTCATAACACTACAAACCAATCAAGCGCAGTCATTATTAGAAATCACTGAAATTCAAAAGGAGTCTTTGTATCACTAATTCAAACAACAAATATTTAACAACCCCATGGATTAACAGCTGATTCCACTGACAAACGAACTGTCAACAAGAAATGAAATGGGGTTAAAGGGGAAGACCAACGATTTTCAATAAGGTTTCGAACCAACTACGTCACTTCCGGTATTAATAAAAATTAATTTCTCGCTTACAAATTATTTTTTGCATATGTTATAGGAGGGATTATTTCTAAATATATATTTATTATTTATGGAAACCTTATTGAAAATCATTGGTCTTCCCCTTTAAAAGTTCTACTATTCTGCTCCGACTGTGATAAATGAAGATGGGCATACGCCATGCAGTGATTCATGTGGGAAATTTTGCCCAGACAGCAGCACTATGGCCTACTCTAGTACTCTTATATTGAATTCCAACTATCCAAGGGACCTTTTATGTGCATGCCAATATGTTCATAGGACTTCAGTTTTTCGTCCCATCTGAACGAATATTGTCCCTTGTCAGGCGCTATATCCTATACCACTGACAAGGAGGAACCACGCCCGAAAATGAATATTCTTGGCCAACTTCGGGATCGAACGCAGAACCAACGTCTCACTCCATGAGGCACAAGACGAGAAGAAAGAGAAGAAGAAAAAGAAGACCTTGTATGGCAAAATGTTTGGAAAATCAATGCAGAGTGTCTATCTATAGAGTGTTCACAAGAAATAGGTCACCAGTATGCTATGTGCTCATGTGACATGTTTCCTTGTATTAACTATTGTTTGTCTATTATGATAAGTTCCTGAGATTAAAACATGCAATGTCACCCAGTGCATCAATGTGTCCAGGTAAATCTATTTACAGTATCCATTATAACAACTAAAAAATGAAATAAAATGAGTTTTAATGTCCTCCTTCTCTACACTGAAAACTGACAAAAACAATAATCCCTCCCAGTGTATCCATTTAACCATTATAACAATGAAATAAAATGGGGTGTAACGTCCTCCTTTTCTGCAATGACTGGGCTAAACCTGAGAAAAACAATAATGTCCCCCAAGTGTATCCACTTAACCAATATACCAATGAAATAAAATGTGGTGTAATGTCCTCCTTTTCTGTGCCGTCTAGGCTAAAACTGAGAAAAACATGCAATGTTTCGATGTACAACTGTATCTAGGTAAATCCATATATCCATAATAACAGCTAAGAGATGTAATGAAATGGGGTTTAACGCCCTCCTTTTTAGTATGGACAGGACTAAAACTGAGAAAAACAATATTGTTCAGGCCAAGTGTATGAATGTATAGGTACATTGTAAATCCATTTATCCATTATAACATGGAGGAAAACAATAATAAGTTTGTTGAATAAACAAGGAAGACCATGTTTAAAGCTTGTTTAAACTGTAAACAGCTGTTGATAACCATTCATTCTATTTTAACATCTACTTTCTGTTTATATAATCATCATGAGTAATCATTTTTATTCATATTCTAGTTAGTGAAAGGAAATAAGGGAAATTTTGCCTTAACAACAGCACTATGGCCTATACCAGCACTTTTATTTAAAATTCCAACTTTCAAGGGTTCTTTTATGTGCACGGCAAAGCTTACATGGAACCTCGGTCATTCATACTATCCAAACAACCAGATACTGACTTTGCCAGGCCCTCTGGTCACTGACAAAGGGAAACCACACCGGAAAATCCTGAGAGACTTTCTTGGTCAACACACTGAGCGAACCCGAGACCTCACTGAGCCACCAGGGGTCCCCATACATTTTATTCTAGTAATTGTCTTATTTTATTTACAGTTTAAAAGTAAAATCTGCATGCCCACCATGCAACCCACATTACACAATGAATTGTAATTCGTAAAATAGGGTGTATTTAACTCCTACAATTTGGAGAATAATCATGATCTTGAAGTAGAAATCTTCTTCATAGAGAGTGGTAATTTTCAATTCATAAAGGTATTGGTAAGTTCATTATGAATCCTGTTAAAGATAGCTTGGTCGCCGGGGAGACATTCCTCACAGGGTCAATCACTTTGAATTGCACATGACGTTAGTTTTGGACCAAACCCGAATTTTTTGACCAAACCCAACCGTAACCCTAACCCTAGCACGTGGTAGCAAATTTGGTACCGGGTACATTATAAATTCTTATACCATAATTATTACGTGTAACGTTTTCTTTCCACAATAATATCACAAATCTATTATGAATGCTTTTAAATGTGAGGAAATATGACTAGGCTATTTTGATCATAAATCATGATCGTACAATAAACCTGTTTTAGTTCTGCCAGACAAGTGTGTGTATAAAACCCAGAATTACAGGAATAAGAGGAATTGTACTTAACGAAGTTTGAATTTGAGCCGGGCTTGTCCCATGTTCCTAAATCAACGACCACAAATTTTATAACATCTAGATGTTGCTACACTGCTATGTTATCTCCCTTTAAAATACCACAGACACGTGAACAGTAGCGTCCAATCAGAGGTTCTGACACGAACACACTCAAATTAAACATGGCGACCTCCATGGAGGCCTTAACCCTGAACGAACCTTGAACTTTGAAACGCTATTATCACAGGTAGACATTTTAGCTAGATAGCTGGAGACTTGGTATTTGCGATATCAAGGAATCTGATAGGTTCTCAAGTTAGGTCAGCTCCCAATGGAAATTTGAGCCGAAATATGCGAGGTATTACGTTAAGTGCTTGATAAAATGTACAGAGTTAAAGCGAGATCAAGCCTTCTGTTGAAGATGGGTTTGTCCATGACAGATACCTAATTCCCAGACTTGAAAATGGGTTCTAAATGCCATGTGGGTTGTTTTACACAGGACCTCATCTTTTCTGTCCCATCCATTCAACTAGACACTCTTCCTTGCCAGACTCTCTTTTCTACAACACAGACATGGGGAAACCAAACAGGAAAATCCCAAGGAATCTTTTCAGGCAACAATGGGATTGAATCAAAGAACTCCTAATTGGCAGACTGTTCCATATTGACTGACATCTCAAACATGTCACTTACTGACGTCACCTACTAGTACTACATAATTCAAGTTAGTAAAAGTATCGGACTGCTTTCCTTAGGAACAACCTGCAATATCAACAGAGGCTGGATTTTCTGTCAATAATACAAACTCAACTAATGGATTAATTTCAACTACATCTGGGCAGTAAATCATACCAATACACAAAAGGCACAGTCATTACCGTAGTATAATAAAAAAAAGTATTATGAATATTAGTAAGAACTACGTGTATATAATAATATTAATAGTCTATTTATACTGCGCAATATTCATGCATGAGCATGCTCAAAGTGCAGTTCAAAAATGATCACAACTGTCATAAAGTGAATGCTTTCTTGAACAAAAAGGTTTTAAGTCTGGATCTAAACACAGCAATATCTGGAGAGTTCTTTATTTCCAGTGCAGATCATTCTGCCCATATATATTTTGATATATACATGTACATACAGTCTAGTCAGAAATGTCAAAATATCTCCCTAGCCATTTTTATGGCTATATTGAGGACTGTGGGTTAGAGGAGGAAGATAGAAAGAACAGTAAGGCTCTGTATTATTCATAAATTCATTCTTAATACATTCCTTTTCGACTGTCATCCGACAAAACCAACAGACATTTTAAAATCAATTTATTTTTGACCCAAATCCAAGAGGTTTAGTCATTTTGATTGATACCTTTCCAACTACTTATTCCAAAGCTTTCTACAAATTTGTATGATGTAGATTGTGGCAAAAACAATATTATTTGATTTGGGGTATCAACCCAAAAGTTAGGAATGTAGATATGTAGTAAGTCTAGAATATTTTTGAACAACTTTGGACATAGAAAGATCAATCATTCACATTTTAAAAGGTGTATATAAGAAATTGAGTAGCCTATAATCTTCCAAAGATCAGAAGAAAATGTCAAAAAACAGGGCCGTATCTGTCCTCTGGTCACATCAGCCATCACAATAGCTATCAAAACAGCTAGGGAATGAGTCAGACATCATTGACTATAATAGTGGTCAAGTCCAAGGTGAGGCTGATGCAGTCGGTACATCATACTTGTGCCCATAAATATCTATTCAGTATTTTTGTGCTACTTATTAACTACCGATCCCCTATGCTCTACTCTGGAAGGGGAGGGCCCCTAAATTAGTCTTGCTCCAACACATATAAATCATATCGCCGGCCCTGGCTCGTGGTACCCAGGTACTGTACATACCATTCTGATTAAAATACACATCTATATTTCGTTTCTTTTTTTTTTACACTTTGGATGACCTCTACTACATGAAGATCTGACCAGTTGTAGTGGGAGGTTGCATCTGGGGTCATACGAGCAGCTTTTGACCCAATGACGTCAGACATTTGATTACGTGCAGCGCATGCCAAGAACTCGCTGCAACAGACCGTTTCATTGGATAATCAATCACATCACCCAGAACAAGGGTTATATAACAACTTTTCCGGATCCTAGTGTAGTAAAGACAAGTAAAATGAAATTTTGAACTATAAACAACAAAACGAAATAGGATCTGTGTTTTAATCAGATTGTGGACATTCATGTATTTGGGAATCAGATGAATGGGGATGCAATCAAGTTGTGTCAGATATTTAAGAGGAGTGTTAGATCAATGGAATGTTCCCATATAAATGTTCATGTTTTATGGCGATTCAGTTGCTTCTGTTCCTTAGAGACAGGCTTTTCTGGTCTTTGCATTTAACTGATCTGTTGTTATTTTGATAAATTTGATTTGCACTGGCTATAGTATAGACTAGCAGGATACCTGGCTTCGCCCGGGGCCCAAATTTGATGGCCTATATCATTCACAGGGTCATGCTGGTTAATTTGATACCACATGTGGGGGTGGCGTGTGACGACTAAGCGCGATTCACCCGGGACTTAGGTGAAATTCTCCTGAGGCCCAAATTCGATGGCCTAAAACATTCTCGAGGTCATGCTGGTAAATTTAAGACCACATATGTGAGGGTGGAGCGTGACAAGCATGATGGGCAAACATCCACAGATACATAAACACACACACAGACATCTTTGATTTTATTTATATATAGAATAGATAGACTAGGCCTACTTGCCTTTCGCGCCCCATGAAATATTGTAAAAAATAAGCTACTGAATCGTTGTACCTCAATACCGGTTACTAACAACCAAAAGCTGTAGAAATATAAAACTACTGGTATGGACTGACTGAGCCATTAGACTATAGACACAGCCCAGTACATAATAGTCATAAAGACATTTACATACATCCAATATTTATCAAGTGGCCTGTGGGTGTCAAAACGTTCACAAAATTACCTTCAGACTGGACGAAAATGGGACTTTCTTCGGTAGTAGCCATCCCAAACTGTAGCTAAACAGTTCCTGGTTGTTGTACCGCCATTAAAACTGGAAAAGGGATTACTAAATAATGTATTATAAGACAAAATATGCGGAGTTGGGTTGGTTCTTGATTCTAGTGAACTTGGCTCTCGTTTTTCCAGTGTCTTTTTTCCATTGGATTTTACGTCTGGAAAATCACGACTAAAGCGATACCCTTTATAAAATTCCAAGAATAACGAAATTTCCTGATTGGAACTGTCTCTAATGCGTAGTTTCCCAAAATCATGAAATGATATGTTGATATTTCCAATAATCTTTGCACTTTTTGACAAATATTTATAATATTTCCTGCCCTGTGGCAACTGGCTGAGTGACTGTGAATGTTATTATCCGATCCATTGACCCACGGAGCTAAAAATAGAAAAATAAACGCAGTTACCTCCCTTTAGTTACTACTCGTCCATTGAAATAAAACGGCATTGGAGGCAGACCACTTTATTGTCTGCGATATCACCTCGGTGGAAGCGGACGTAAAACACAACTAACAACTAACTAAGACCACTTTAAATTTCACCGCCTGTTTAGCCAGCCACTAATGTAGTTTCTTCATACACTATTATTTAATTGTATTTTATGCTGAAATTATAAATGGGAATGTTATTTTGCACCCAGAAATAGTTATTTTTAATATTTCAGGGATTTATAATACTTTGTTTTGTTTTTTTAAATTGATGTCCCTGAGAAATGAAATGGGGTTTAACGTCCTACTTTTCTGCTCCGAACTGGGCTAATGAAGACCGGATGTCCCATACAATCCTTTACCTTTATATGGCAGGGGTAGGGATCGTGTGGATGGCCGAATGGTTAGTGCGTGAACGCTTTATCATAAGGTCTGTCATTAAGTCAAGTGGAATGGTTTATGTGATGATTTTTTAATATGTGGCACTTACAGAACAATAAAATATTAAATAATCACCTTTTCAGATACAATTTATGCTATGAACGCTGTCATGCATAACTGCTTTTCCCACTTCATTTTATCAGGAATTTGATGTAAAGATAAAAACAACTTGCTTCCACAAAATAATTACACTACAAATTTAAATAATATACCTCTGAATTGGGTTAATGTTGCTGTTGTGTAGATTAACTCGTTATTCAAAATGTTTTTCACCGCATAAGATGTATTTTTATACATAGAATTTAATCAATCCGAATATTTTTCCATTAATGTCATGTTTCAGTAGAATGAGAAGTAAAGCTGGATCAAATGCTTTTGAGAAATCGACGAAGTACAAAAATAGAGGTTTCTTGTGAGGATGAAAGCATAATCCATATTTCTACGGCCCACTTGGAATCCACTATGCACTAGGCTAAGCAGGTTATTTGATTCAGTATATTTATATATAAATACATTTCGATTATTTATAATAAAGGTTTTTGCTCAAGCACAGTATAGATATTAACGTCCCCCTTCTTGTGTATTGGATCAATTCATGATTCACGCCAATGATTAGGAAAACTACCTGATTCAAGAATTAAATAAAAGTTATTTTATACAAATCAATCATATTCATGCATGATATAAGAAGCATCTCATTGAAAATTAGTAATTTGATTGGATAATTTTAGATTGATTTTAGTGCTTAGCCAATCAAAATTGAAGTATCTACTAAAATTTGGATTTTATCTTTAGTTAAAATTTCGTGAAACAGGGCCCAGGTCCACAAGATTTGAATCATTTTTTTTTAAAAATGTGTTAAAATCTGTAGCCTCTATCGCTTCACAAGGTTTTTGGCAAAGGAAGATAACTCCTGAATGGAAGGTTGGTAACAAATATCAATAGGTATAGGGCATTGTGGGGGCCCTGGAGCCTTGAGCATGTGGGGGGGCCCCCGACCTAACACAAGTGACTAGAACCCAATCTGATTAAAACACAGAAATATTTCGTTTCGTTTTTTATAGTTCAAAATTTCGTTTTATTTGTCTGTACTTCATGTAGTGTAGGCCATCGAAAGTATAAAAATATCGAAACGAAATACAGATCTGGGCCCTTAGTCACGAAAACTTAAACTAAGTTACAATATAATTTTAAGAAATACTGCAACTTCATTGGATATATGCAAATTGATTTTACTGGTCAGCCAATCGAATTGCAGTATTTCTTAAAATTTCGATTGTATCTTAGTTCAAGAATAAGGGCCCTGTATTTTAATCAGATTGACTAGAACTTAGGCATTATTCCACACATGAATGTAACTACATAAAACCTAATTTGAAGTCGGTCAGTGATAAATAAGGACCTTTAGTCATATCTGCGATGGTCATAAGGACATTAGTAACAGAGAGAGAGAGAGAGAGAGAGAGATGGGGTTTTAGTCCACTCGACACAAACTAGGTCATTTTGGGACGAACACATGGTTATTTCAATACTTCGCTTGTGTGTTGGGGTCTTTAGCAGTGCTAAGAAACCAGAGGACCTGGAGAAAATCCACGATTGGACAGGTGCATTAGTAACATTCCTTAGTTGATTTTTGATGAACTAGGCTGACACCGATTTAAAAGCGTTTTATTGGAACCAAAACGCGACATATCGTAAGTAATGTAGTCTATACATAAACTACACATATTATACACACCAAATTATCACATAATTATAGTCTAGGGCAGTGATTCTCAACCAGTATGCCATGGAATTTTGAACAGCACACTAAGAAAATGCGACAAACCACATCCCAATTGAGTTATCACTGGTGTCTTCTTATAAGTTCTTAGCTGTGTTTTTCTTTATTTATTTTGAGTCATTCTATGTGTCTATGACTAGTCTCTGTCTACGGGTGAGCGCCGTCTGACTTGACATGTTTTTATTTTGCAAAATTCAAATATTTTTCATATATATTTAGCCAGGTGTGCCGCTATTTTTTCATGTGTTCCGTTGGCAAAAAAAAAGAGTCCAGAAACCAATGTTCCTCAATTCATCTCCAACAAAATAAGGAAAAAATATGTTTGGAGATTGCCAATGATATTTTTGGCAGATTCTGCTATCAAAACTCGATTATAAATGGGTTCAAAGTACTTCAAAGTTACCTTGACTCCACCTCCAACTAGCACAGCAAGTTGTAACCAAAATATTACCGCTAAAAAGAGGATTTTTATGCATTTTCTCGATACACTTTTCCCGTTAGATACCCCCCCCCCCCCAAAAAAAAAAACAGCGGCTGCCAGGCAGGATACTCCCACATTTTGCAAGAGATGGGTAGAGAACAAGCTAAACAAAAAGCGATTTTTGTACAATCCGGGGCCATAATTCAGGAAGTTACAATCCGATATGCACTAATATCAACAGGAACCAAGATCTTTCGGTTATAAACTTACATTTCAAGTTTCATCAAAATCAGAAGAAAATTGTGACCTCTAGAGGGTCCACAACTTTGACCTACCATATTTTTACCCTATTTGAAAACGAGGGGCAGCCATTTTGTCTGTCAGTTTTGGGCCGATTTGCATGAAATTCGAACTCAACTTTCCTTAGGGTGTAACGGTGATATACTAAAACGTGTTTTTTAAATCTGATAAAAATTATGACCTCCATAGGGTCCACAAGCTAAAAACGCGATTTTTCGTACAATCAGGGGCCATAATTCAGGTAGTTATGGTCTGATATGCTTGAATATCGAACGGAACCAAGATCTTTGGGTTATAAACTTACATTTCAAGTTTCATCAAAATACATGTAGGATTAAAATTGTGACCTGTATAGGGTCCACAAGCTAAAAATGCTATTTTCCGTACAATCAGGAGCCATAATTCATGAAGTTGTGATCCGATACATGCCAATATCGAAAGTTGGAGATAAACCTATATTTCAAGTTTCGTCAAAATCGGATAAGGATTGTGACCTGTAGAGTGTCCACAAACAAATTGTGGACGGACGTCCAGATGGACAGGGACGACGACAATATACGTCCACATGAAAATGTGGGCGTATAAAAACAGAAACAGGATACCATACGACAGGACGAAGTGGCATCGCCAGATTACACCCAAATTCTTGGATGTCAACTGCGATCTTTCAGGAATTTGAAAATCCTTGGTCACATCGCTTTTCCCATTACTAAGATTCTTTTGTGCCTCCCCCCGATGTCGGAGGCCCTGGGGTCTGGGCTCCACCATGTCCTGTTGTTAATCCGGCCCGGGTATAAGCTTCACCCTCTTGTGAAGTCAATGTTTCACATCAAATTTGAAAAAGATCTGTTTAGAAATGAAGAATTTATCGCATTCACATGGTGTTGGTGTTTGGAAAAGGGGGCATAACACTGATTATCGAAAGGGTTTGTCCTGTCATGACCCCAAGGTTTCAAATCAAATTTGAAGGGGGCATAACTCAAGAATGGAATGTCTGATGCACAGCAACATCAAACTCATCCGAGATCTTTTCAGTGACGTGCCAGGGCCTCTGAAGTAGGGTAGGCAGACCAAACTTAGATACCTTTTTGCGAACTAAGCGACCTACGAATAAAGAAAAACAAGCATCAAAAGTTCCAAGAGTTAACGTTCACAGCCCAAAAAATTAGACGATCATGATTTGAACACCGGTCGTGGCACAGGTGTAAAAAGTTTACTTTAAGGAGCTAAATTGGTAATATTTGGGACCTAGAAATTGACACAAATGGCAATCTCTAGTGTCTGGTTATTCCAGTCTACACCAATAGTATTTATTGAGCATACTCTCCAGATAAGAATATGGCATCATCGTTTCACAATGCTGAAACGCATTATGGTACACGAATCGTGTACCAATGGTAAAATGTTTATTTTGTCTTAAATATCGGATATCATAAGCCCATCTTGTCCTGGTAAGATCACAACATCAATGTTTATTTAAATTGACAAATAATTTGTTTTTCAATGTCTTTGGATGATACTGAGTTAGAGACTTGCTACTACTTTAAGAGCGGCCAAGGATGTTACTGGGACAGAATAAATGTCAACAGGGCTAGATCTATTTGTTAAGGCCAACTCAATTTTCGTCAAGGTCGCTAAGATGTAAAAAAGGTATGCAAGATTGTATGTTAGGGTTATGGTAAGCGTTATGGCTAGGTCCAGGGTTAGTGTCATGTATGACAATATCTTTGTTAAATAAAGATAGTTTACAATATAGTTTGCGGTGGATGTACCAAAGAATTTATACCTCAACTAGCAGGATACCTGGCTTCGCTCGGGGGTCATAACTCCGAAACCGGAAGTGGTAGACTAACGCCACCTGGCCTATGTTACTCCCCGGTTTGAGCTACCCCTATACCCCAAATTTCAGACTCGGGGCAGACCTGGTGTAGCCCTCAACCCCGAACAGACAAACGACAGTCACAAATATTAGTATACTAGCAGGATACCCGGCTTCGCTCGGGGGTCATAATTCCGAAACCGAAAGTGGTAGACTAACGCCATCTGGCCTATGTTACTCCCCGGTCCGAGCTACCCCATACCCCAAATTTCTGACTCGGGGCAGACCTAGTGTAGCCGCCAGCCCCGAACAGACAGACAGATACCCGGCTTTGCTCGGGGTCATAACTCCGAAACCGGAAGTGGTAGACTAACGCCACCTGGCCTATGTTACTCCCCGGTCCGAGCTACCCCTATACCCCAAATTTCAGACTCGGGGCAGACCTAGTGTAGCTGCCAACCCCGAACAGACCGGCTTCGCTCGGGGGTCGTAACTCCGAAACCGGAAGTGGTAGACTAACGCCACCTGGCCTATGTTACTCCCCGGGCTGAGCTACCCCTATACCCCAAATTTCAGACTCGGGGCAGGCCTAGTGTAGCCGCCAACCCCGAACAGACAGACTTCGCTCGGGGGTCAGAACTCCGAAACCGGAAGTGGTAGACTAACGCCACCTGGCCTATGCTACTCCCCGGTCCGAGCTACCCCTATACCCCAAATTTCAGACTCGGGGCAGACCCAGTGTAGCCGCCAACCGCGAACAGACCAGCTTCGCTCGGGAGTCATAACTGCGAAACCGGAAGTGGTAGACTAACGCCACATGGCCTATGTTACTCCCCGGTCCGAGCTAACCCTATACCCCAAATTTCAGACTCGGGGCAGACCTAGTGTAGCCGCCAACCCCGAACAGACAGACAGACAGACAAACAACAGTCACAAATATATATATAGATAGAAGATAAATATAGTATATATGTTATTGTTGTTTATTAAAGTTTGACAACTGATGAACATGTTTTTAGATTATGGTAATAAAGTTTGATTTATAAACATTTGATTTTATTATTTATTTATAAGATGTATGATAGTTGATATTTGCTACGGTTGAGTAACTCACATGTCTGGTTGCAGGTATGATTGCATTGAATGCATGTGGGCTGCCTGTTTTGATGTCGTGATATGATTGGTTGCGAGTGAAACTGTAGTTTACATGGTAGGAGATATGAATTTATTGCACTCTAATGATGGATTTTGGGAGAATCACACATATTCATTGGTCATATCATTCATGAATCATTCGTATAGATATTTCAACTAAATGGGTGTTGGTTTGGACTGTTTATTATTTATGGTAATCTGTGTGATTAATGAGTAATAATTAGTACATTTATTTGTAGGTGTTGTTTGAATTTTGTAATGTTGATAATCATGGAAATGTAGAAATATTTTGATTATTTGTTAAACATTGTGTTATGTTTTATAGGTGACCTGTTTCTGTTTCTGATAATGTTAAAGTGCTACGGATATTATTACTCTGGTCGTTACTGTTCCAGTTATTTATTTTATGGTGATTAATAGATCTACATGAATAACTCATCAACCTTTTCATCTTGATCATCTTCTTAAATGAGAGTCAAATATTTATTGATTGCTGTTTGTGCGTTTACCACCAACTCATTGTCATCTTATCAACCTAGAAATGTGATTCGTCGTGCTGTTTTAATCAGTGATATAATGAACACATTAGAGAATAATTACATGTATATACATGTTATATTATAATTGTATTCATATTATATTAAATTAGAATGTGTTTTTGTTAATGTGAACTATAAGTACATGATCGTCAATCTGCCCCATAAAGAACCAAAGGTCCAATTTTGTGACAGTTAGGTTTAAGAATTTGGGGGAGAGGTTAAGTCCATCTGCCCCAACTGAATCACATAATTTGACAAATATTTTTT
This sequence comes from Patella vulgata, assembly GCF_932274485.2. Lineage (NCBI taxonomy): Eukaryota > Metazoa > Mollusca > Gastropoda > Patellidae > Patella > Patella vulgata. The sequence continues at coordinate 58,687,432 of NC_065884.2, read as the reverse complement.
TCAAGCAGGAAAAGGGGGACCATAATGTTGTCAATGGGGCAATAGGAATATTACGACATTGATGCGAGCATTTGAGGTATTTGAGGTATATTTTTCAAAATTCGAGGGCAATTTTTCAGAAATGAGAGCACTTTTTCAGAAGAGAGGGCATATTGCCACATATACCCCTATGCCCTAGTAGGAAATTTCATTGTATTCGAGGGTTATCAAACATTTTCGTTTCTTTTGTATTTGCATTTTGCATTGCCTACCCCGCATGCCTCTGGATCTTTTGATCCTTACCATATTTCTTAAATTTCATCTAAATTCGGCAATAATTGAACGTATTTCTCATTTTGCATACAAGGCATAACTCCTGAACAAAAGGTCCAATGCGCATCAACATCAAACTCATCCATGATCTTTTGATCCTTAATAGTAAGTGCAGGGGGACTGCACAACACTTATATGTTTTCTCAAGGGGGTGGGGGTGTATTTTAAGGGGAAATTTCAGTCTGATCTTTCCAAAATTCAAACTCATCCTTGATTGTTGTTAAGTGAACATATATTTGAACAGTATTTTAAATTGAATTATAAAAATTGTGACATCTAGAGGGCCCACAAGCTATATAGGCAGTACTTAGGCCCCTACGCGATTTTAGAACAGTGGCTAAGGCGCTGGCTCACTAAGATCCTGTGTGGTCAGGGGCGGATAGAGAAATGTTTTGCAGGAGGTTGCCTGGTTCCTGAGACAAGGTATCTTTTAAGTGTGTGGGGGGAGGGGGGAGGCTGGGCGTATATCTGGAGTAACCAGAGGTCACTTTGACAAAATATAGAAACTATGATTTTACATAAAAAAAATACTAAATACATGTACTACGCTACGTTTTAGTTTTACTGATATGCAATAAAATCAGTTCTGCGCGATTTTACAGGAAACTTTAAGGAAGCAAGATAGAAAAACAAAAACAGATCTCGACTCTGTCAAACACCATAGTAGAACCATCTGATGATAAAGCACACGACTGTGGAACTTTTCTCATAATATTTTTTATGTAGCTGAGCGGGGGGAGAGGGTACCGCCCCTGGTGGTTTCCCAGTCTCTCAAAGTTAACACCTGTCTGCATTAGTCCACACGGTGCAGAATTACAGTGGGATGTTAAAGCCCATTTCATTTTATTTTGTTCAATCATTGGCAATATAATCCAGAAGTTGGATAGCCTACGGGTCCGATATGTGCTAAAATTGAACCCATCCCAGATCCTTGGGATAAACAATTCAAGTTTCATAAAAATCAAATAAAATTGTTACCTGTTAGAATGTCCACATCAATATTTATTGTGAACAGACATTCGGACATGAGTGACGCCATAATATAATGTTAAATGAAACCACATGAACAATTATGTACTCCGGCAATGAATGTATATTGTGATGTGACAAAATATAAATGAAATGAAATGCAGTTTAACGTCCTACTGTTTTGCTCTGAACTGAGCTAATGAAGATGGGCATATACTATAATACAGTGTGCTATAAGGGAAAGTAGCCAGGAGATCTTTTACGTGCATACCAAACAGGACCTTGGTTTTCCGTCCCACCCAAACGACTAGACAGCTGTCCTTCATCGGTATACAGACAACTCATCCCAAGACAACTCATCCCAAGATAAAAGAAAACTCATCCCAAGATAAAAGAAAACTCATCCCAACTTTAAAACATGGGTCGAGATATAAGATAACTCATCCCAAGAAATATACGTGCCAGTTATATTTGTTTTAATACAATTGCTTTCTTTGAAGACTACTCAGACCATTGTGATTTTGTTATAAAAATGTGTTATCTGAATAAAATTGATTTTGTTGTTTTAATAAAATCAATATTGTTGTTTTAAATTTTAAGTTATTTTAAGTTTTTGCCGCTCCGTATACTTATAGCGTACACGTTTCAATTCCATCTTTGAACCATACATGCAACTGAAAATGTTGGCCCCAGTCGTGCAGATTGTTTCCATATTATTGTCTGATAGAAATTCGTCAGAATATGACATTATATCCTTATCTTTATGTATGAGTTTCAGTATAGCTAATATCTTGGGATGAGTTGTCTTCTAACTTGAGATGAGTTGTCTTATTTTGGGTTGAGTTGTCTTTGGGATGAGTTGTCAGGAGAACCACGTCGGAAAATCTGGATGAACTTTTTCGGCCAATACAGGGATCGAACACCCGACCTCCCGGCTAGCGAGCCAACGTCTTCTGACTTCTTACCCACTTTGCCACCGTGACCTCCCGACAAAAATAGTGCGCCTTGTATATCATATATAATGTTAAACTTGTTAATAAAAAAAACCCCTTGAAAACTGTTATTTGTTTTTCCTAGCAAAAACTGTTACTTTTTGTCCGTTACTTTCTTTTACGTTAACCAATATGTCCACATGAAAATTTGGGCGCATAATTAAATGCCCTGAATATATCGCCTTGATTTTCCCGCCGATTTTTCATGCAATGGGCGTGCGCGTGCATTTTGTCGAGGTTACCCAGTGAAGAGATCTGTTACATTGCAGAGTTGCGCGTTAGTGTCTATTTATAGGTTATCAACATTGACACACAAAAAAGTCACATGGCTTGACGGAGACAATAATAGGACAGTTATTGCCTTTATCATATTTTGTAAACCATTCAGCTAAGAGCAAGCAAATATGGCAGCAAATAATGGCTTACGTTACAAAGACAAAGTGACAATTGTGACTGGCGGTTCAAAAGGAATTGGGTTAGGAGTAGTGCAGGTTTTTGGTAAGAACTCTGAATTGTCTTAATTACTTTGTCTTTGGTTTGTTTGGCGTTATGGGGAGCTTGATATATATAGTTCTATCTGGCACTAGCTTAGTACGGTAGCTATCGCGATAAACTATCATATTTTTCTTCAAAACAAGGATTGATTATTGTTGTTTTTATTCAATTCTCTGGACCAAACAATAGTAAATAATAGTATATAATCATATAATTCATGCTATGTCGAAAACGATCAAAGATATGTAGTGCCAATATATACAATAGAATTTTATTCCATGCATCGCAACTCCTTAGTAGAGGACAGCACATAAAAGAAAAGTTTAAAAATTTTGCACTTGTGACTTAATCAGAGCACTCCCGACCAGACAATCAACCAGCAGGGTGTGTGTGTGTGTCTGTGGCACGTTAAACCCAATTTCTTTTCATTTGGTATCGATTCGATAGGATACTGTGCATACACCACACATAACTACACCAGTGGCGGCTGGCGGCGGTGGTTGGAGGGGCAAAGCTGGGACAAAGTCCAAGGTTAAGTGTGCAAAGGCATGAGCTTCGACTAGTGGTAGGTGGGCCTCCCCCAGAAAATTTTTAAAAACAGGCTGCCAGAAATGCAGCTTGGCAGTATTTCAGGCACTGATCGTTGAGATAAAGTGTCAAAAGTACGGACTTGCGCGAACATCCATAAAGCCCACTCACGAGCGCCAAAGTAGGGAGTGCTTACGGAGGGTATGGGTGACCTCCCCCAGAAAATTTTGAAAAATAGACTGCCGGAAATGCTATCTGTGTATTCAGTCAAGCAAGGATCGTCGAGATGAATTGATCTGACCAGATACTGCCATCGCCTCATCACTAGTTTATCCAACCAGAGAACAAAGTGTCAAACGAACGGACTTGCGAACCTCTACGAAGTCCCCTTGGGAGCGTCAAAGTAGCGAACCCTTGTGGGGGGTATTGGGGACCTCCCCAAGAAAATTTTGAAAAATAGACTGTCGGAAATGCTGTCTGGCAGTATTCTGGCACCGATTATCAATATAAATAGAGCTGATCTGATACCGCCTGTTGTCCGATCACTAGTCTATCCGACCCCAGAGAGAAAAGTGTCAAATGAACGGACTTGGGAACCTCAAAGAAGCCCCCGAAAATTTCGAAAATAGACTGCCCGAAATGCAATCTGGCAGTATTTCAGGCACTGATTGTCGAGATAAATAGAACTTACCAGATACTGCCTGTTGCCAAATCACTAGCTTATCTGACCAGAGAGGAAAGTGTCAAATGGACTGCCGGAAATGCAGCGTGGCAGTATTTCAGGTACTGATCGTCGAGATAAAAATAGTTGACCAGATACTGTTCGTCACCAAATCACCAACTTATCCGAACAGACAGGGAGGTGTCAAACGAACGGAGTGAGTGTATCAAGTGAATGTATATTTTCGCCGCGTATGTTGAACCTATACCAAAAAACTTTGAGCATCGTAAAAAGCACTTCTCAAGTGATTCACATGTTATTATTTATAGCAGGATGGACTTGGTAAGAAATCACTCAGCAGGCTCTACTACATGCAAGTCTATGACTGTGGGATTTAATCACTGTAGAAGGTATTGATCACCGAAACGTATCACAAATACTTTTTTTTAATTTTTTTAAATTATTGGGAGGGGGGGGGGAAACGGAGGGCAGACCAGATTAATGGGGGGGGGGCAAATGCCTCCCTCCCCTTGCCCCCCCTTTGGCGCCGCCACTGAACTACACAAGACAATAAAACACAAGCATTGAAAAGCACTATGTTGAATGGATCGAGTGGCGTTCTAGGTAAAGTTTAGGGTAGACCTTGAGTTTGATGCCAGCATCCAAACAAGTGCAACCAATATTGACCAGGAACTGAGCATGAGACCATGGCAACCATCTTGGAATTGTGACATCACATCAAAAATTGAAGTCCATTAATCGATGTGCAATTGTCCAAGGAACAAGCATGCCAAGTTTTGTGTCGACCGTACTTGAATTGGCGGATCCATAAGCTTTTTTTGAAGGAGAGAAGAAGAGAGCTTAGGGAATAGTTCCTGGTCTTAAAACCAAACACAATTCACAACAAACAAACTTAAAACTGTTTAACAGAAGCAGTGATTTTGTTGAAAATTACTCCCAGAAAAACAACTTTTTTTTTCAATGAAGTAGAACTGAAGATCCACACACATTAAAAGTGTCTAAAGTTGGTTATGGTCATGTGATGTTAATAAATGCCAAATTAATAATTAATATAGCATTTAAGGCCCAAAGAAAGACCTACAATAGGCAGACTTTGCTCTTACATAATGCCTATTTAAGTCTTTTTCCCAAAGACATAAGAAGCAAAATTTTAACCAGTGTTCCCAAAGAACAGAAAATCAAATTGGTGTGACGTAAGCATTTATATTTATTGAATTATAAAGAAATTGTGTTTATGGGTTATTAGAGTGAAGCCATATGATGATGATGATGATGATTAATAGTTGGTCTTGTGTCTGCTATTAATAATATATCATGAAATAGACATGTGACATATGGTACACCATATTGTAGATGTAGTACTTTATCATTTGATTAATCATATGTCTAGTCTTTGTCCCCTGAAATACAAGGGAATATAGACACTCTTGAAAGAGGGAGCCAGAGGAGCTGATGGGGTGCTTCCTTCATCATCCAAAGTTTTGACTTTAACATTTGGTGTGTTCAAGGAATATATTTCAATTTAATTAGGAATATATTTCAATTTAATTAGGAATATATTTCAATTTAATTAGGAATATAATTCAATTTAATTAGGAATATAATTCAATTTAATTCAATTAAAGGCAGGATTTTTTCAAGAATAGTAAGGAGAAGACAGCGCGACCAACGCCTACAACTCCTACTGATATTTCTGGTGCCTTATCTTCCATGTAAATCTGTTTCTTATTAATTGCAAAAAGATTTAAAGCCCTGTAATTGATATGCATGCCCAGGCCCCACAGTTTAACACCAGGGACTGTTTGTCGGCCGGAGGCCCCAGCCCCTGGCCGCGTGAGGGGCACCCACTCTAGGGTTGTCTATGCCCTGGGTGTGTGAAATTTTTGAAAACTGAAATGAAATGATGTTTAACGTTCTACTGTTCTGCTCCTATACTGGGCTAATGAAGACTGGCATACGCCAAATTTTTGAAAAGCTAACTGTAAATGGTGCCTTTTAGATTATATCCTGATGTTTCTAGGTTGTGAGCAAATTTAGTGTGTGGTAATCTTAACAGGTCATCCAAAACAACATATATTCATAATTAGAAAGGGCCCCAAACTATGTATTTAGGGGTCCCAGGGTCTGCCGTACTCGAAGACCCCTTCTCTGTCCATCCCTGTTTGACCCTTTGAATCATATGTCAGCTATATATTTAGATATATTTTTGAAGTCACAATGCGGTTGAAGTGTCTGAAGACTGAAACATACTAGAACAGGGTAATTTCGTATCATTTGCTGCCCTGGATTATATTTTTTTGCCAGAAATGATGACGAAAACCCCACAGGATCCCCAGATACAGCAACGGTCTTACATCATCACTAATTTGTATGGATTTGCCTCTCCCCCCATGCCTGTTTTACGTAGTAGTCTTACGTTGGATGGCCGAACATAAATTTATCACATAAATAACTTTATTTATCTGTTTGTAAATTATAGGGTGGGTTGGATGGCCGAATGGTTAGCACGAGCACGCTGTATCATGAGGTCTGTCATTGAGTCAACTTGCGTGGTTTCGAATCCCTGGTTGTACGTGATAAGGAGGAGTAGGGTCGCCTGTCCAACCTCGTGGGTTTTCTCGGGTCCTCCGGTTTCCTCCCACTGCTAAAGACCCCTACGCTCAAGCGAATTATTGAAATAAAATTAAATCATATGTTAGTCCCGAAATGACCTAGTTTGTACCGAGTGGACGTTAAACCCCATTTCTCTCTCTCTCTCGCTCTCTCTCTCTCCCCCCCCCACTCCAATTTGTGGACAAGCCCCTGCTAAAGTATCTAGGTTGACATACACCAAATTGATTGGTGTTTTAAGTTATCACAGTGTGAACATAGTGTCAATTTTTGACCTGTTGACAATTATCATATTAGCTTATCACTTATTATACTAACAGTGATAATGGATTGTTAATATATATATAATTCTTTATAACCTACATGTTCATTATCAAGTGTATATATATATATATATTTAGCCATGAACTAATCACACCTATTGGATATGGTCTAAGACTATTGTTATCTATACTGTTAATGGTTATATATATATTGGGGTACAGGTCCATATTATATAATTACGATAGATCTCAATTTTTGCCCAAAATAATACCTTCTCCAGGGCTTATCAGATTCTTGCACGGAAATATGTTATTTTTGTCTGAAAATGACCCTATTTGCTCTAGAAATGATATCTCTTTTAGGAAGGCTCCCAATTGAAGCCCCTTTCTAATATGCCTGTATTCATGTGGTTAAGCTTTCATCAGTGAAGGAATGGTTCCAGGAGTTTTTGTGCAAAGAACTAGTCATATTAGCATATGTAAACAATTTTGTGATATTCTATCAGTTTACTACACAAATTTCCTAGCAGTTTTCTACACAAATTTCCTAGCAGTTTGCTGAACAAATTTTCTATCACTTAGCTAGACAAATTTTCTAGCAGATTTCTATTCAAATTTTCTGCTCTCTGTACAAATCTGCTATCAGTATTCTACACCAAATTTCTAGCAGTTTTCTAATCAAATTAGCCATCAATTTTCTATGCAAAGTTTCTAGCAGTTTTCTATTCAAAAGAATTTGTTACTTAAAGCGGTATACAAATTCCTACCGGGAATTCTCGTATTTAAGCCCTGGGCTTAATTTCGAATTTGACCATGTCAGTGATGAAACATTTCTTCTGAAATTAAGCCCTGGGCTTAAATTCGAAAAGAGAAAAAAATGACAATCATTTGGGTTCTTTTTATAATTTTAAATGGAATGAACCAAATTCATCAAAAAAAATGGCTTTTAAAACACAATTCTGATACACTGTCACATAAATGTTCTGAAATACAAAAAGAAACTGTCCATAAACTTTAAATTTCAAAGTTCTTTGAACAAATCAGATCTCAAGGCTAGCTTTTACTAGTATGGTGAGCATCTGTTACCCATCAATCTCCTCGTCTGAACTGGAATCCTCAAACGGGTCGTCACTGAGTTGGTCCTCACCTGGCAGTACAATACCGGAATGTGACTGGAGAACATCTTGTAGCCTATAGTTCACATGTGGTTTGAAAATTTAAAAGGGAGACCACTCTAAAATAAATTGTAAATTTAACCCCATGCGCTTAAATTCGAAATTTAACTTATTATTTAGCTCAAGGGCTTAATAGCGGCAGGGCTTAAATACGAGGATTCCCGGTATGCAGAAATTTTGTTAAAAAGTTTGTAGCCGATTAATCTGCTTAAAACACAGATCCTATTTCGTTTCGTTTTTTATAGTTCAAAATTTCGTTTTTCTTGTCTTTACTACACTAGGATCTGGAAGAGTTGTTATATTGCTGGTGTTTTGGTTGTGAAGTGAGGGATAAGTCAATGAAATGGTCTGTTACGGTGATTTCTTGGCGTGCCATGCACAGAACTGTGGGTAAACCACTAGAAACGTCAACGCTGATTGATTAATCAATGTCTAACGTCATAGGATAAAAACAGCTCATATAACCCCTGACACGACCTTCGAGTACAACTGTCAGATCTTCATGTAGTTTAGGCCATCGAAAGTATAAAAAAAAATGAAATGAAATATAGATCTGTATTTTAATCAAATTGGGAGCCGACCAAATGACAAAGGTCATGATGTAGACCTGTGATTCTTGTTGAACATTTTCAAGGTTGATAAATGTGTTATAAGATAAATGGATAGATTTACATATTACTTCAGTTACTGATAACCTAAATCTTCCAATTTTTTACTGTGTTACTACTACAATAAACACTTTTTGCTGTGATAATATTTTATCAGACAAATTTGATCTACATAGATTGGGTATGAAAGACCTATCTTACAAGGGTCTTGCTATAACATGTATGTAGTAAGTGGACTGTGATAGTGAAGCGCTAGCTTTTGCATAATATCATATTAAGCACATATTCTAGAAATAATCTTGAAGAGATCTTTTTTTTATAAACCATATTTAGAAATCATCTGCATAATTGATTAATGACCTTTGAGTCTCTGTAAATAAGGTACTGGCTTGCTAACCAGGTGGTCATGGGTTTGATCCTGGTATTGGCCGAAATAGTATCTATGTTTTTTTTGGCATTGTTTCCCCATGTCGGTGGTGCATTATGGAGGGCGTGGCAAGGAACGATGTCCTATCCTTTGGATGGTACAAAAAAACGATTTCTGTTAAACACATTGGCATTTGAAATAAACGTAGTCTGTATAGCGTAACTGTCTAGGCAAAAATTTACCTTATAGTAGACTGCATGATGTGAGTCAGCCTTCATTAGCCTGATTGGGACTGAAGAGTAAGACGTTAAACTCCATTTCATTTCATATTCTATTAATGATCTGCCAATTCGGAAATGATCAGAATGATTGAATTATTGAGTTTACAATATGTTAAAAGCCATTCTTTTCACCAAGTAACTTATTGCTTACGGTGATGGAGTGAATATAAAATACCTACCTGTATATGGTTTAATGATTTAATTTTTTTTATTCTTCAAATTCTGTTTTATTTTCCTTCACAACAGTAGTATCTGGAAGGGTTATTAAATAAACATGTTCTGTTTGATATCAGAGTTTATGTGTGTTTAGTCACATGTGAGCTGTTGAAAACAAAACAAAATTTGTATATATATATAATATATCCAGAAATATTAGCACAACCGTAAAGCTGCACTACTCTGTTTCACGGTAAACGATGAAAAGATAAAAGGTATGCCGAGACAAACTGATTTCACGATGGTTTAATAACATTTTAACATTTTAAAGTACTTTTCGTCCGTCTTGGGACTATTCATAAATAATGTCATTATATATATATATGTGAAGTTTACACCTTTCAAAATTCACCTACTGGTACATACCGGTAACCCCAAATGTGACCTTTCTACCCAAACAGTCCAATCTATATGAAGTGGATGCCATTAAAAGTACAAAGAAACAGAACAAATTTTTTTTAGATCAGATTATAATGAATTTTAAAGGCACAACAAGCTAGATTTTTCACAAATTTTCGAAAGTCAAAAATACATGTATTACTGTTTTAATATAAAGACTGTGGTAGTTATGTAATTTACATCTGAGTATAAGAAGACCTACATTTAGAATGGTCTGGTGTACACGTACAAAACGGGTAGAACAATATTATTACTATGTTTTCTGAAGGCGATATAGATGGCAGTGTGAAATCTATACAAACTGAGGGAAAGTAATTTGGATTGTGTATGGTCTAACATTAATTCTATCATGTTGGGGCTTTAATTAATTTTTCTTTTCATTGATATATTTCAGTCAAAAATGGAGCCAAAGTTGTATTTTGTGCCAGAAGAGGTAAGTAAAAAATTCATGTAAATATGAGAATTCATTTTTCCTATATTATGGGGAGTTGGGTGGTCAAATGGTGTAATGTGTGTGCTTTAGATCATGAGTCAACAGTGACATGGTTTCGATCCCACACTTGTATCTGCCTAACCTGGTGGGTTTTTTTCGGGTACACCTTTTTCCTCCCACTGCTAAAGAACCCTATGTGTAAACAAATTATTGAAATAAAATTGTACCATATACATGACAAGGAGTAAGTTTGCCTGTCCAATCTCGTTGGTTTTCCTCCCACTGCTAAAGACCCCTACGCGCAAGCGAATTGTTGAAATAAAAAATTAAACCATGTGTTAGTCCCAAAATGACCTAGTTTGTGTTGAGTGGCTGTTAAACCCCATTTGTCTCTCTCCTATTCCGAAATTGGGGATGGGTGTTGCCGATGATTAACACATGTGTGTTGCACCATTAGGTCTGTCATTGAGCCTGGTAGCATGGTATCGATTCCCTGCTTGTGTATAACAAGGAATAGGGTTGTCTGTCCAACCTTGTGAGTTTTCTCCGGGTGCTCTGGTTTCCTTCCACTGTTAAAGACCCCTACGTGCAAGCGAACTTAATTTGTGTTGAATGGACATCAAACCCCATTTCTCTCTAGAAAAGCATTAAGAATAAGACAAATCTAACAGTAATTATTCCATTTGTTTACTTTTAACACATTGAATTTAATAATATGTTTCATCTTATGAACCCTTTAATTGATTTGAAATCTTTTTGATTTTTATTAAAACAAGTGGATGGTAAGAAACATACATAATCTTGTTACTTAAAGCCGCTCATTGTCATTTGCATTTTACAGACAATATCAAATTTTTCTTGACTTAATTCATGGTAAAATTTACTCGTTTTGATTGTTTAACATTTAAATAAGAAAATAAAACCATAATATGAATGGTAGATAATCTTCCGTCGTGGATTCAATCAGAATAAAAAGAGGCCCATCAAAAGATATTACCCAATCACTTAGAGGTGGTACTGGTTGTTTATATCATCTGCAGATGAAGTCAAATTTTTGAAAATTTTCAATTCATCATATCTTTGTAAATACTGAATGGCATTGAAACAATTTGGATGTAGATTAAATTTTGACAATTTTAAAGTTTGCAAGGGATTCCAAAACTCTCAAATGACAATCAGCGGCTGTAGTTATTAATGCATGATGTAGATTAGAAACCATGTTAATGTAGCCTTTGTAATAACAGTATTATCAGATTTTGTTGTAAAGTTATATTCAGTGACAGTCAAAATACTAATTTGCTTATTGAGCAGTTTAGGTCAATTCTTGTTCAGATTGCTAATTTGATCTGGAGTTGACCAATCACAACAAGCAAATCATTGAACACGCTTTATAAATTAATGTCTTTAGTCAAACATACTAATTGCTTTTTACGCAATTTATGTTTATTATATTCTATATTTTCAATTCTTTAGGTTGATTAATAATACCTTTGACTTTCATTAGTCAGTCAAATGTAAAACATTTCATTGAAATTTATATATCGTAGGCTTTGATTGGTAGGTTGATCTGTAATCAATCAATCATTGCCCATGCTCCACTGAAGGGTTCTGTAAAGGAGTATCTTTAGACCAAGATGAAGTGGAGTAAACTGAAGTTTAAAGCTGATTTTAATGTTGTTATAACTTTAATTAGACTGTTGTTTGATCACTTTTGCCCTTTAATTTCATTCATTTCCTTAATGTCTTCTTTCATTAGATTATTTATATCTAGATATCTTTTTCCACTTATTTCCACTAGCTATATATTTTAAGGACATGAACAAGTTTTAAAAAAACAAACCATATATATTTACTTAAAGTCCCAACATGCCAGAATGAATGTTAAATTTAGAGTCATAAGTACTTTCATTAATGAGCATTTTTTAACCAAAAAGTATTCAAATTTGTCAATTCTGGTGACCATTTCAACCTTACATTGGTTTCTATACATTTCGAACAACATTAAAATATTACATCTATTTGACTTTTTAGATATATCTGGTCAGTATAATTATTTCTTGTGTCCTTTGAATGAAATGGGTGCATGTTTGTTAAGATTTTTTCCAGTGCCAGATTTTTGGTTTAGTATTTATTTTAAATTATTTGTAAATAGGGGTACTATAATCTTTTCAGTGCTAAGCCCTCAGGGCCTTTAACAGTCTCAATACGACCCTGCATGAACTCCTGTGAATGTTGTACATATTGTAATATTGCCTGTAAAAAGCTGATCCATGCATTAGGTTACTACAGGAGATTTATGAGTGTCTTATAATACAAAATTACTGGATTAAAGGGCGTGGGATTTGTGGCCTGTGTAAGGGCCCCAAGATAATTTGAGAAATCATACCTATTACTGGTATACCAGGGCTATTCAAACGCCCACATTGCAATATGGTCATACATTGTCATCATTTCCATCTGCCCGTCTGTCATCTACAATTGCCTGTGGATGCTCGAGAGGCTAAAGTTATTATCCGATTGACTATCAGAGTTATTGCCCTTTCGATATTCGCGCATTTCAGACCATAATTTACTGGATTATGGCCCTTGATTGTTAAAAAAATCACAGGTTTTTTTTAGTCTGTTCTCTATCCATCTCTTGCAAAATGTGGGCGTATCGTGCATGACAACCGCTGGTTAGTGTCTTGTGAATGCTTCCATTACTCACAAAAGATTAAAATGCGACAACTTTTGCAGACTACTTGGGCGACTTAGCTATAGTGGGTATATGTTTCATTGCCTGGCCACACTGCCTATAATATCAAGGGAACATCAGACAACAACCAAGCAAAACATGAGCTATTAAATGCTAACTATTTCAAAGTATTCACATCTTCCCATAAAATACATTACACATATTTCTTATGGATCTTCTTGAAAAGGTTATACAGTTATACAGGTACGAAAATCTTTCCAAAAGAAGCAACGAGTAAAATTAGAAGCATGGGTAAATTAATTTTCAGATGATGTCATTTACATGTGGTTGAGTGGTGGCTGATTATTTGGTATGAATGTATATTTTATATTTGTGTTAAAACAGAGGCAGAAGGTAAAGAGGTTGAAGCAGAGATGAATAAATTAGGTCTTGGTGAAGCACTGTTTATACCATGTGATGTATCGAACGAAGAAGAAATAAAGGTATGGTAAGACAGGAAATGAATAAATAAATGTAGGCGCGATTCCAGAGAGGTAGACCGAGGGGTCCAGAACCTCACCTGCTCACACAGAGCATATTTTTCTCCTACATTGTCACTGCTTTGACTTCACTCCACTCTAATCCTATATATGTACATGCATGCACCTAAATGAACAGAAATATTGTCTCAAATCTTCTGATTTTATCAAATTCTCTGGTAATCCCTCAGACTTCATACCAAGCTTGACGATGTCTCCACCCTGGATGCCCACTGCACAAATTCCTAAATTCCTGGACACACCCCTGCAATACCACTAATCAACACAGCATGTTGTTTTTTTATTAGTTTGGGGGATCCCTGATGTTCTACCTTTTTCCTGATCCTCCCACCATCTATATATAGATCAAGACTTTACAAAGATATCTTCCATCTGTCAACCATACAGTTTTTCTTTAGTTAACAGAGGGGGGTTGGATGGCAGAATGGTTAGCGCGTGAATATATTGAAGATTTCATTCAAATTACTTTATAGTAAGCAAAGTTATGAGTATTGGAAGATGTAGCGTAGATTGTTTATTATCGTAACTGTCCTGATTATTCATTTCATTGTTAAATTTTTTAATCGTGCAGGCATTCTAATCCATTTAAATCTCTGCCATCTGATGTTCTAGAGAGTTGATTATAAGACTTGTCATGTTAATAAATGTCTAAATAATAGTTTATATAACATTTGAAGCCTAAATAAAGACGTGCAATATAGCTCTTACATAATGCATCTTTAAATAGAAAAATAAATTAAGAGACTGTTACATCCTTACTAGAAGCCTGTTCAAGCATGGGTACAGTTACACACACTTGTATTCATTAATATGTGTGATTCATATTAATTTTATATGTAAGCTTGACATACTTTAAAAATCTAATATACATGTAATTGTACAGGCCAAACCAATCTGTTGCTAACATAGGACAAAGCCTGTTGAATTTCAACAATTTCAAGCATGGGTAAAGTTAAACACACTTGTATTCATTAGAGTTGTATGTCATCTTCCATTGTGATTCATATTAATTTTATGTGCAAGCTTGACATACTTTAAAAATCTAATATACATGTAATTGTACAGGCCAAACCAATCTGTTGCGAACATAGGACAAACACAAAGCCTGTTGAATTTCAACAATTTCCGTTAATTAATTCTAGAGTTGTTGTCCTTGTTTCACATTGTAGAATCTTGTGAACACTTAAACAACAGTTTGCACATGAAATTTGTATTTATTATTCAGATTAATGAAATGAATAAACCTTTTGAATTTCAACAATCACTGTTTTAACAGTAAATTCATGTTCTTTGTTTTTATACTCCCACATTGAAATGTGGACGTATATTGCCGTCGCCCCCGTCCGTCTGTCGGTCCGTCCGTCCGTCCATCGTCCACAATTTCTTGTGAACGCTCTAACGCCAAAAGTTATCATCCAATTGTTTTAAAATTGATGTATGTTGTTTACATTAGTGAAACAAAGAAGCCTATTGAATTTCAATAATTTCTGTTTATTATGTCTAGAGTTATGGCCCTTGTTTCACTTTATTGAACCTTGTGAACGCTCTAACTCCAAAAGTTATCATCCGATCTTTCTGAAATTCATATGCATTATTTAAATTAGTGAAACGAAGAAGCCTATTGAATTTCAGCAATTTCTGTTTACTACATCTAGAGTTATGGCCCTTGTTTCACTTTATTGAACCTTGTGAACGCTCTAACGTCAAAAGCTATCATCCGATCTTTCTGATATTTATATGCATTATTTAGATTATTGAAACGAAGAAGCCTATTGAATTTCAGCAATTTCCGTTTATTATGTCTAGAGTTATGGCCCTTGTTTCACTTTATTGATCCTTGTGAACGCTCTAACGTCAAAAGTTATCATTCGATCTTTCTGAAAATTATATGCATTATTTAAATTAGTGAGACGAAGAAGCCTATTGAATTTCAGCAATTTCCGTTTATTACGTCTAGAGTTATGGCCCTTGTTTCACTTTATTGATCCTTGTGAACGCTCTAACACCAAAAGTTACCACCCAATCTTTGTGAAATTTATAGGCATGATTTAAATTAGTGAAACGAAAAAGCCTATAGTATTTCAACAATTTACAATAAATACTTCTAGAGTTATTGCCCTTGTTTCACTTTGTTAAATCTTGTGAACACTCTAATGACAACAATTATCATCCGATATGTATGAAATTCATATGCATAATTTAAATTAGTGAAACGAAAAAGCCTATAGTATTTAAGCAATTTACAATAATTACTTCTAGAGTTATTGCCCTTGTTTCACTTTGTTAAATCATGTGAACACTCTAATGACAACAGTTATCATCCGATATGTATGAAATTTATATGCATCATTTAAATTTGTGAAACAGGTCTATTGAATTTCATCAATTTCCGTCAATAATTTCTAGAGTTATGGCGATTGTGAACGTTTCAATGCTAAAAGTGATAATGTGACCTGTATGAAATTTATATGCATTATTTAAATTAGTAAAACAAAGAAGACTGTCAAATTTCAACAATTTCTGTAGATTACTTCCAGAGTTGAGACCCTTGTTTCAGTTTGTAGAACCTTGTAAACCCTCAAACGACAAAATTTATAATCTGATCTGTATGGAACTGTCTTGTAAAGGCCCCCAATTACCTACAAAGGAATAAATATGCGACAACCCTTGTCGACCGCTCGGACGATTTAGCTGCTGTGGGCGTATGTTTTGTTGCCTGGCAACTTATCTTTACTAATTCTGATAACTAGAGAGTTATTGCCCTTGATTATTGTCATAAACCTTTATGGACAGCTTGGACAACTTATCTGCTGTAGACAGATGTTTTCTTTAAAAGAAAAAATCAAAAACTCGTTCAGTTGCCACTCCACTCTAGCTGTTTGTTCTTTTAGAATATGCCGTCTTCATTAGCCCAGTCACTCATTTCATTTCCTAAAATATGAAAACTGGTTTATTTTTGATGATGTTAAATTTCATATTTCAGAATTTAATTGAGAAGACAGTAGCCAAATATGGTAGAATTGATTGCCTTGTCAATAATGCAGGTTATCGTAAGTATAAATAACCGTCTCTTTATATACAGATATAACTGAAACGATGTAAAAGTAGATCAGTTCTTGGTTTTTACCATCTTTATTAGCCCTGTTGGTGCAGAAAAGTAGGATGTTAACCCCATTTCATTTTATTTCAATTAGGGTGTGAAGGAAGTAACTATAATGAGTTGTGATATTTGCTGGTCACATTCCAAGAAGACTTTGTTCTGAACTGGTTATAGCACAAGATATTACCTTGCTTTGACCTTACTGAATGGCGAAGTGGTTTAATGTCTGGCGTAGGCTTGTTATGTATGACAGTCAAGAGTTGGATCCAGAGTTCACACATAACGAGTGGGGTCATAAGGTCACCTGTCTTAACTTTGCAGGATTTGTCAGGTCTCTCCACACTTCAAAATACTAGTGAATTATAAAAATAGAAATATTCAGAAGTCCCAAAATGACCTTGTTAGTGTTGAGTTGTCTCTCCCTCTCTCTCCGTGCAGACAATATCGTTGTCAAAAGGATAAATATCTTGTGCCAATTGTATTTTCATTGATTGTTGTTTTCTGTATAAAACAGCTGATGTAGCAGTGATAAACCAAGAAAAATGTCTGTCATCTGCTTATTTACAATTTGTGTAATTGTATTTTTTCAGATCCTCCTCACATGCCAATAGATGACTTTAGTTCAGCAGATTTTAGAGAATTATTAAATGTTAATCTTGTTAGTTACTTTATAGCATCAAAAGTAAGTATACACACATACACAGTAGAGAAGTCTGATTAAAATACAGATCTATATTTTTGTCCCCCGCCTTTTGAAGAAAGCAGGGGACTATTAAAATGGGTTCGTCCGTCTGCCTGTCTGTCCGTCCGTCCGTCACACTTTTAGGGACACAATAACTCTCCTAATTGCGCTAGAATGTTGAAACTTGGTGTGGGTGTTTACTAGGTTGATACCTTGATGAAGTTCGAAGATGAGCATTTTCTGCTTAGGGTAAGCAGAGATAAACAGCTTGATTGGTTGATGCTTTGGGACACGATAACTTTAGTTCTAATTAAACATACATTATGCAAGAGCTAAATCTGCCTATTGTAGGTCTTTCTTTAGGCCTGAAATGTTATATAAACTATTAATTAGACATTAACTAATGTATCCAGACCATAATCAACTCTTGATGCCAACGCTAGCCTGCTATAATTGCTGGATTGCCTTTACATTATCTAGTTTTTAACTATTATAGTAAGAACTGCCAACTCGTTACCGAATCTCCCATAATGTATCTTTAAGTGAGAGTGATGAAACTCTGAGTATATATTCATTATATCATTACCTTGACTAAGTTCGATCATGAGAATTTTCTGCTTAGGCTAAGAAGCAATAAGTAATTTGATTGGTCAAGACTTTGGAACATAACAATTAAGGTAGAATGTTTAAACTTGATGTAGATGTTCATTAGGTGAATGTCTTGACTGAGTTCAATGATTAACATTTTGAGCTAAAGCTAAGCAGAGCTAAGAAATTTCATTGGTCGATGCTTTGGGACAAGATAACTTTGATTCTATCTGATAGAGAGTGATGAAACTTAGTGTATAGTTGATAATCTGTTTGATTGCTTGATACTTTTGAAAAAAAGTAAATGTGCGATTAATTAATATGTTTCGGCGGGGGCCATCAGCCTCACTGTTGGCTTGTTTATACTTTTAATGGCCTCCATTACATGAAGATTTGACGAGTTGAAGTGTGGAGGTCGTGTCAGGAGTCATACAAGCTGGTTTTTTGGCTTAATGACGACAGCTATTTGATTAACCAAACAGCGTCAGTGTTTTAAGTGGGTATTCGGAAATACAACTCTTGCTTTGATTAAATTGATTTGTTTTCTATTGCTGCAAATGTTAACCAACAGTTCTGAGTGCCAGAAAATAAAAACTTGACTCAATAAACCATTTGATTGGCTAATCCCTCACATCAACCAGAACGTGGGTTATTTATCATATCTTCCCGATCGTGGAGCAATGAATACAAGTAAATGAAATTTTGAACTGTAATAAATGGAATGAAATAGGATCTGTGTTTTAATCAAATTGACAGTGGAGTCACACTACTGTTCAAATCACTGTTTTATAAATGCAACAGGTTTATAAATATATAAGTAGAGAGGCCCTCGGAATGATACAATTTTTTTTTATATTGGTTGTTTATGTTGTGGGGCCTATACAAGCAAGTAGTTGCAAATTTGTCAGATCTGATCTTTATCCAAACTAATATTTGAATATAAATCCTATTAAATGGAAACGTTAATCTCCATGCAGTGCTTTAAGCCATTTTTCTTGTATCTTGTATTTGGCCGAATCAGTTGGCACCGAAATTCGCCTAATGTGTACAGTGTCATTCGGCTGAATGATTCGCCCGAATGAAACATGTTTGATATGTTCGCCTATATTGTTTGAGATGCAATCGACTGGTGAATCGGTTTTAGGATTCGCTTGATGTGTCCACTGATTGATTTGACTAGACTTAAGATCAGTCAAATATCTTATCACATTATCAGATATAACTCTCATTCTGCACTCAGAGAACTAGATCTCTGTCCTGAATGGCTGCCATATTGAAAAAGTAGAGTACTTTTTTTATGCGATTCTTATATATTTTCAATTTCATTACACATGAAAATGAAAGAATAAATACTTCTTAGAATTCTCAAAGTATACTTAGTTTTACACATGAAAATGAAAGAATAAATACTTCTCAGAATTCTCAAAGTATACTTAGTTTTCTAGTCAAAATGGGAATTAAGATATTGGTTAACTAGCTTTAATTGTGTCTGTTCTTACTGAACAGTAGACAGAGAGCATAAGTTTTGTATGATATAAAGTCTGTGTGTTTTATCTTATTTATTTTGTTACAGTATGCCTTACCATATCTTAGAAAGGTTGAAGGTAATATAATCAATATGTCTAGCTTGGTTGGTCAGATTGGTCAGTTTGGAGCAGTTACTTATGTTGCCACAAAGGTAAGATCATTTAAATAACTTTATTCTACTGTATTTAGTTTTAGTTTTAAGAGTTTAGCACCATAGTAGTTGTATGAACCCATGATGGGGACAGGTTTCGCTAGTTAGTTCTCACCGAATTATTTGCCAGACAGCCTAATTTATCGATGACAGCATTCTGATAGGGAAACCATTCAGCATGCACCATACTAATTTCTTGTTCATGACTCGTCACTGATGTCTTGTTTGTGTTGGTATATCGTGAAAGAGAACTCTCCATCACCTTTATGATTACTTGGTGGGTTTATTTAAGCGATGACCGATACACAGACTGGTGTATACAGACATCTAAATAATGGCCATCCAAGTGCTTAAACAGTCTTCTTTTGAAGAATAAAGCATATGGTATATGTATTTGGAAATAAATGTTATCAGGCTACTGCTTACTCCTATTACGAGTTATTCTACGTGCATGTCAATGTGCATACAGGACCTCGTTTTTTTGTCCCATCTCAACGTAAGCCATTACCAGGCCCTCCGTTCTGCACCACTGACAAGGAGAACCATGCTTGGGAAATCCTGATGACCATTCTAGGCCAACACTAGATCGAAACTGAGACAGCAAGGTTAGAATGCCACTGAGCCACCACGGGTCGCATACACTGATTGTCTATATAGTATAGATAATAGAACCCTGTATGTTTTTGGTGTATTTATTACAATTGTATGGATAGTTTTTTTGTTTAGATCTCTTCTACAAGATCAATAAATTCTTTGTTTTTTTTCAGGGTGGAATAAGTGCTATGACAAGAGCTTTATCAATAGATGAAGCTAAATATAATGTTCGAGTTAATTCGTAAGATCATTTTACCTTATATCTCTTATATTCTTGTGGATTTATAGAATTACAAGGAATAAATAATATCCAAGTTGTTTGCTAATATATGAGTTAGAGCCTTTACAAAGTGTAATATTGCCAATGGGTGGTACATCATATGGGATTTCAGGCACTCTATATAAGGGCATTCATTATAACATTACATTACTTAGTCCAAACTTACGTCTACTGTTAGATAACGATATCTAGAGGTCACAATTTTTATCCAGTTTATATGAAACTTGAAATATATATTTATAACCCAAAGATCTTGGTTCCTTTCGATATTCATGCATATCGGACAGCAACTTCCTGGATTATGGCCCCTGATTGTACAAAAAAAAACGTGTTTTAAGCTTGTGGTCCCCCTAGAGGTCACAATTTTTATCCGATTTGAAAAAAAACGTTCAAATATATCACCATGGCTGCTCTATGTACGCAAATAGTGTAAAAGTGTGTTATACCAAGGTTGTGGACCCTTTAGAGGTGACAATTTTTATCCGATCTCGATGAATCTTAAAATATATCTTTATATCCAAAAGTTCTCGGTTCCTTTCGATATTTGTGCATATTGGACACTAACTTCCTGGATTATGGCCCCCGATTGTACCAAAAAGTGCATTTTTTTTTTCACCTTGTTTTCTGTCCATCTATTGCAAAATGTGGGCGTATCTTGCATGGCAACGGCTTGTAACGTTATATTATTAAATTGTGCTGGTGTTCTAATCCAATTAAAATAATGGCTATCTAATGGTCAATAACATTTGAAGCCAGAAAAAAGACTTGCAATAGGCATATTCAGCTCTTATATAATGCAATTTTGTTTGTAATGTGTAGACTGTTGAATGTTTTTATAGGTTATATAAATGTATTTATTTTCTTTAAATATTTGTTTACCAGAGTGTCTCCAGGAAATGTTTGGACTCCCATGTGGGATTCTGGTGCTCAAGCCACACCAAATCCTGAGAAAACCATTGAAAATGGCGCCAATAGTCAGGTTAGATTTGATAATTTATTGAACAAGAAAGAATCTACCATATCAAAGTAAACCCAAGTTCTTAGCTATTAATTGACATTTGATACACATGGGCTTAATTATAATGCTGATGTAGGAGTCAACTGGAATAGTTAGACCTATGAAATAGATAGACCCCTTCACCATGCGATACACCTGTCAGGATTTATGAGGACTCCCTGCTCATACTAAAACCTTGCTTAATAAAAAATAATACTTAAAGATACATTATGGGAGATTAGATAAAGAACTGGCAGTTCTCACTATAATAATAGCAATCTGATTAAAACACAGATCCTATTTCGTTTCGTTTTTTATAGTTCAAAATTTATTTCGTTTTACTTGTCTTTACTAGACTAGGATCTGGAAGAGAGAGAGAGAGAGAAATGAGGTTTGACGTCCACTCGACACAAACTAGGTCATTTCGGGACTAACATATGGTTCAATCTTATTTCCATAATTTGATTGCGCGTAGGGGTCTTTAGCAGTAGGAGGAAACCGGAGGACCCGGAGAAAACCCACGAGGTTGGACAGGCGACCCTACTCCTTGTCACGTACAACCGGGGATTCGAAACCACGCCAGTTGACTCAATGACAGACTTAATGATACAGCGCGCACTTGCTAACCACTAAGCCATCCAACCCCCCTAGGATCTGGAAGAATTGTTATCATTGACGTGTTCTGGATGATGTGACGGTTTAGGCAATGAAATGGTCTGTTACAGCGAGCTTTTTGCGTGTGGTGCACAGAACTGTGGGTAATCCACTAGAAACATCAATGCTGATTGGTTAATCAAATTTCTGGCGTCATGGGGTCAAAAGCCGCTCGTATGACCTCTAATGCAACCTATCACTACAACCGGTCAGATCTTCAGTTAGTGTAGGCCTTTGAAAGTATAAAAAAAAACCCAAACGAAATATAGATCTGTATTTTAATCTGATTGCTATAAATAGTTAAAAACTAGATAATGTAAAGAGAAATTGCTAAAAATTTCAGTCAAATTGATCCACTCTAAACCGAGAATTGGGTGATTGAATTTTAGGTCATCATTACTAAAGTCAGTATGATAAACAACATAGTATTGATTATCCATTTTCATACGCCCACATTTTCATGTGGACGTCGCCCCTGTCTGTCCACAATTGTTTGTGGACACTCTACAGGTCACAATTTATATCTGATTTCAACGAAACTTGAGATATAGGTTTATCTCCCTATTGGCATGTAACGGACCGTAACTTCATGGATTATGACCCCTAATAATCATGTCTTTCCTGAATTATGGCCCCTGATTGTACGAAAAATCGCGTTTTTAGCTTTGGTTCCTCAAGAGGTCACAATTATTATCTGATTCAAAAAAACGTTCGAATATGTCATCGTAATTACACCGTATTGTTGGTTGAGTTTGAATTTCATGACAATCGGACCAAAACTGGCAGACAAAATTGCCACCCTCCATACGCAAATAGTGTAAACATCTGGTATATCAAGGTTGTGGACCCTACAGAGGTCAGAATTTTGATCCGATTTTGATGAAACTTGACATGCATGTTTATAACCCAAAGATCTTGGGTGCTTTCGATATTCGCGCATATCAGATCGTAACTTCCTGAATTATGTCCCCTGATTGTACGAAAAATCTTGTTTTTAGCTTGTAGTCCCTCTAGAGGTCACTATTATTAACTGATTTAAAAAACTGTTCGAATATATCACCGTTACACTGCAATGTTGGTTGATTTTGAATTTTGTGAAAATCTGACGAAAACTGCCAGACTACACAAATAGTGTAAACATCTGGTATATCAAAGTTGTGTTCCCTCTAGAGGCCATAGTTTTGATCCGATTTTGATGAAACTTTAAATTTATGAACGTAACTTCCTGGATCATGGCAAATGATTACACGAAAAATCACGTTTTTAGCTTCTGGACCTTTAGAGGTCACATTTATTTTCCGATTTTAAAAAATGTTTATACGTATCACCGTTGCACCCTAAAGACGGTTGAGTTTGCATTTCGTGAAAATCGAACCGAAGCTGCCTGACAAAATAGCCGCTCCTTGTACGCAAATAGTGTAAAAGATTGTGGACCCACTAGAAGTGACAATTTTGATCAAATTTTGATGAAAAATAAAATATATGTTTATGTCCCAAAGTAGTCGGTTCCTTTCGCTGTTTGCTGGATTATGCCCCATAATTTACGAAAAATCGCATTATTAGCATGTGGATCCACTAGAGGTCACAATTTTTATCTAATTTAAAAAAACGTTTAAATATATTACCGTTACACCATAATGATGGTTAAGTTTCAATTTAAAACAGCCGCAAATAGTGTAAAAGTGTGTAATACCAAGGTTGTGAACCGTCTAGAAGTCACATTTTTTATCTGATTTTGATGAAACTTAAAATATGTTTATATCCCAAAGATCTAGGCTCCTGTAGATATTCACGCATATCAGACCATAACTTCCTGGATTATGGCCCCTGAATGCACGAAAAATCACTTCATTTTTTGAGCTTGTTCTCTGTCCATCTCTTGCAAAATGTGGGACGTATCATGTATGGCAACCGCTTGTTTCGACAAGGTATTTAACCAATTTCTTTACTTGTTTTTCACTTTCAAATTACTTTTTTTTTAAACAGTTAATGGGACGGTATGGCACTCTGGAAGAGAGTGGTACAGCTTGTCTATTTTTAGCAGCAGATGCTACTTTTTGTACTGGTATTGACCTAAATCTTTCTGGTGGAGCAGAACTCAACTATGGCATCAAAACAATGCGAGGGGAAAAGGAACTACCATTTTAATAATAGGGTTCAATCTCTCAGATATTGATCAGTATTTTAAACTAAATAATGCGTGAAGTCTTTAATGACATTGTTTTCTTAATTGCTGAGGACAAAGATTGAAGCAAATTTTAGGAGCACAAAGGTTACTTTTTAATAGAAATTGTTAGGGTAAATGTTATTTGTTATTTTTGATTTGAATCCAAGTGATAATGTAAATTATTAGATACTGTATGATGGTGTGTATGCATGCTCTATGTTTTGTCTATATTTGAGCTTTGGATCAGGCAACTTATATACAGCAAGTATACAAGTATTGTTTGTTAAAGTCTTCCTTTTAATAATATTATAAAGTTTATATTATATATTTTGAATATACAGATATTTTTATGCAACAGAATTTTGGAATGATAATATTTATAAAGTCATGCATCTAAAACACAGAATACCTTAAACTGTAATTCGGGTATCATTTACTCTTGATTTAAAATCACCAAAATTCATCTAATTTGTTTTTGTGTCCAGTTTAAAGCTGACCATTCAATTTTGATAACGAGTGTCCAATTTACAAGCGTTTAATTTCTCGATCACTATTAAAAAAATAAACAACCCAATTGATTATTGATGTATAATGATTAATTTTTGAACAGTAGTCAGGAAATTAAATACTTATAAATTGAACACTCATTATCAAAATTAATCAGTCAGTTAGCTGGACACAAGTACAAATTAGATGAATTTTGGTGATTTTAAATGATTTTTACGAATTTTTAAACAAAGATTTGATATTAAACGAATGTGAAAGAAATTAGTGCTAGATACACAAGATTAAATGATACACTGGTTACAGTATTATGGATTATAGCAAAGCCTGGAAATAAGGTACAAATTCAGACTCTTTCATGCACTAATTTTCTAGTGCCTGCCATTTTGCCAGTCACAGATTTTTCTATTTTATATAATTGTTTTTATATAGTTAATACTTGTTGGGCAGTAAAGTAAAAACAGTAAAGTACCACTTTTGCAATGATTATTTCCAGGTCTGATTAGAGCATTGTGTTTTGAATGAAGTTCATTGTCTTTTGTTAGTTTAAAGGTGACAAGTCGCTAACTCAATGATATATCATCCACAGTCTTGAACATTGCAAACACAACTTCTTTGTCAATTTAAATCAACATTGATGTTGTTAGCTTACCATGAAAAGATGGGCTTCTGATATCCAATATTTAAGACAAAAGCCAAACCATTCAGTTTGGACTCTTCGAATATTTCGCTGAACATAACTGATTAGAAATTACAGTAAAAACAGAAACGATTGAATGTAATCAGTTTATATACATTCATATTACATTATTCTATGCATTCTGACCTATTTGTGTCCCATTTCTAGTTGCTATAGAATCGCAATTTAGCACCTTTAAACTGACTTTAATATTGTTTTGTCTTGTTTAACACACAGGCTTTATAGTCATCATCAAAAATTATGTAAATAACTTTATTTATCTGTTTGTAATTTATAGGGTGGGTTAGATGGCCGAATGGTTAGCACGTGCGCGCTGTATCATAAGGCCTGTCATTGAGTCAACTGGCGTGGTTTCGAATCCCCGGTTGTACGTGACAAGGAGTAGGGTCGCCTGTTCAACCTCGTTGGTTATCTCCAGGTCCTCCTGTTTCCTCCCATTGCTAAAGACCCCTACACGCAAGCGTATTATTGAAATAAAATTAAACCACATGTTAGTCCCGAAATGACTTAGTTTGTGTCGAGTGGACATAAAACCCCATTTCTCTCTCTCTCTCCTTGAATTATAATATAGCTTCAATTTTATAATATTAACTTTGTTAATCATTGTTGTGTGTGTGTGTGTTTTGGCTGTTAATTTTTAAAATTAAATTCGTATATTTTTTAATTTGCATGAATCTTTATTTATATCTATGTATTTTATCTAGTCAATTTTGAGCAAATTATTTAGGAATCATATTTATTATACTGTCCATTTAAATTCAATATTCACTTATAAATTGATCCTATATTGCCATTATTTAAATTAGGCTGTCAACATTGATTCTGGTCATGGTTTTATTTTGTTACTGGGTTATGCCCCTTAGTCCAAAAACATCAAAAATTTGGGGATGCTCGATTGTCAGTCTGGAACGATCCGAATTGAGTAGGATGGAATTCAGTCCTGTCACAGTTATGTCAGTCCCGACAACGGAGGCAGTGTGTGTAGAATCGTGACGTAATTAAACACAACGAAATATGTTTCAGCTATCATGGTTGGTTGAGATATTATCTTATGTATTTGACGCATGTGTTGTTGCACGAAATCCCCCTTTTCACTTGATTGTCACTTTTTTTTTGGGATTGAGAAAATTCCATTCCAGAACGTTATGGAGTATCCCCATTGTGTAAGGTCAAATTCCTTGGATAACTTTGGTCTGTTATTTATTGTTGTAAAAAAAAAAAATTAATATTAAAAGATTTTACTTCGTTTATTTATTCTTTGTTCACAGGCCGTGGGTCTGGCAACTTAAATGTTGCCCAGATTTTCGGGTGTGACAAAAAACTGTGGACCACCCATTGGCATTTGATGAAGAATAGGCCAAAATGTTGCTGCCTGTGCAAAATTCTTCTCCATAACATGTGACCACAGCATAAAAATAACATTATGTCATGATCTCAAAATGACCTGGTTAAAAATGAATTATAATTTATTTATGCAGTGTAACAAAACTGGATGTTTAACAGTGCCGACTGGCCACATGCTTTTTGTAGGGTGTGAGGCTTTTTAAACTTATCATCGTTTCAAAAGAAGTTCTGTAAACATTAAAACTATCTAGATGTGGTTTGGTGAACATTTTCAGAAAGTTTGGGGTGTAAATGAGTGGCAATTTACAAATTAGATATCTGATATCTTTATGTGTTCAATGCTATTTTAATGGATAATGTAATTATTATATAGGGGGTATGGGTGGTCTTGAGTGTCACACTTGAGGCTTCAAGCTCTAGCTGGCCAGTCACCTCTGGCTTGCAGTCTTGGTTTCCGTCCATGAAGTGAGCATATGTGGCTTGGAAAAGGGGCGCCTTCTCAACTGCATGGGTTTACTCAGGGTACTCTGGTTTCCTCCTACAGAGGAAAGGCCCCTGGGCGTGCACTTAGATAAAGATAATAAAAAAGAAGACGAACTTGTCTGTGATATCACCTCGGTGGAAGCGAGGCCTACATATATGTACCGGTAATAGAAAGAAAAATATTATTATTTATTTTCTTGGTTATTCTCATGATATTTACATACAAAGTATTTGTACTGAGAAGCGCTGTAACAAGGAATGAAGACTAAATTTATAGTTTTGTTCTGCTTCCAAATAAGACGAAAACAAGGTGGTCTGATTTCTACATTTCTACACAAGTTGTGTCCCTTCCCTACAACAGCTGAGCACCCAAGACGATTTATGCTCAAAAGGGTTAAAGAGAGAGAGAGAGATGGGGTTTAACATCTACTCGAAACAAACTAGGTCATTTCGGGACTAACATATGGTTTAATTTTATTTCAATAATTGGCTTGCGCGTAGGGGTCTTTAGCAGTGGGAGGACCCGGAGAAAAACCATGAGGTTGGACAAGGTACCCTACTCCTTGTCACGTACAACCGAGGATTCGAAACCACGCCAGTTGACTCAATGACAGGCTTTATGAAAATGATACAGGGCACACATGCTAACCATTCGGCCATCCAACACCCCAAAGGGTTAAAAATTTCAACCCAAAATGACATATTTGATACTAAGAATGTTCACATTATAAGGGGAACTATTGACGGATTTGGCGTAATCGTGCTTTCGCGTGGGAAAGATATATATAGGCCTATAATAAATTAATAAATAAATTTGCAAAAGAAGAATTATGTGGAAGGGACGCAACTCCATGTAATAATGGACCATTGACAAAAAAATCATACGGCCCACCACATTTAATGAAAGAAAATGATAGGAACTCACAATCTGTTTCACAGAATTACGAGTCTCGTATAATATCTCTGTCATAGATGACTGCCTTAACACGTGCTGTCACAGCACGCGGTGTGAATCATTGGCTGAGTGGCGCGTGCATTGTTTACATAAGACATAACTGCTTCGGAGAGAATGCTGCATTTTAGTCATTTTAATACCCATTTACACAAAATCGGAAATAATTTTTACCTACAAATACGTCAAACGCCTTTATTTATTTTTCCAATATATACAAAAAATGTTTTAGAATTTAATTTGTCGCAGGAAAAAAGTTAATATTTCTAGCTCATTAAGTCGCATCAATGTCATCCTTATCAGTGATTGTCGCGGCCAAGCAAATATTCACTGCGGATCAGTGTGAGGAGCTCATTCATTAATAAGTATCATGTTAGTATTAAATGAGTATTTCAAGTGCAGGAGGACCGCACCGCACATAAAAACCGAACAGAAAACCGGAGGCACAACTCAACACGGGCAGCCATGCATGGCTATTGTATTAATGTATTTTATGAATAATTAAGTACCACAAGTATATCAAATTACAGAACTATACAATATGTGATCAGATCAAGTAAACAAATCCTTTAAACAGTAGGATGTTAAACCACCCAACCATTCAGATCCTGTTGGTAATAAATCTGTTTTCAAACCATTGCACAATCGCAATTCAACGGGGGATGTCAAAGAACACATGGGTACGTAACACTTTATAAATACTTTTTGGCGTGGTAATCTTTCATTTTTTATTAATAAAACGAATTAAATTCATGCGTACGAAATAATTGCTCAAATGTATGGGTGTTAAAATAATTAGGTCATCTACTATGCTTTTGGTCAAATGTTTTAAAGAAAGGTTAAAATTGGGTCTGGTTTACCTGGCTTCATATTAGAATACCCCTGTGAATCGATTTAACATACTGCGCATGCGCAGTTTTCTGAGAGAAAATTACTTTTTTAGGGACATTATGTGCAGAAGAAAAGCCAATAAAACCAATCAAAAAAATGTCCCAGGAGCTTTAAAACGAGCTACATCTACTATGTAAATTACTCCACCAAAGACCCAACGTTTCGAATCCACCGTAAGTATGCAGAAAATAGAAAATAATTAACTATAATTGTGAAGTAACTGAGACCGGCACTTTTCCACTCTGACTTTTTTCCACTCTTTTGGAATTATCTTTTGCTTCTAAAGACTGATTAGATATACCTTGTAATTTTTTTATGTATAGGAAAACATATTATCTGAACGACATACTTATCTGATGATGTAATTGTAAAATCACCTAGTTTAGATCTAAGCCAAGTTGTAGTTTAAACCATAAATAAAATTTGAGTCAATTCTTGTCACATGACACACACACATGTCATCATAAGATCAATGGTAGGGTGACCCATGCACCTACAGAAATACAGTCAACCGCTGATAGTTCGAGACTACCACTGAAGCGTGCACATTCGCCGTGTCGAGGCCAACTTTCTGACAGTATGATAATATAAATAGCCATGGCACGTGCAATTCTCTACAAATCTATCAACTATTACAGCCGTAAAAAATTTATTGTTGACGATTTTGAATAGCAGTAAAATTAAGCTTCTTGGTTATTACAGCAGATTTAGAAATTACGTTCGTTTCATTTTTTAAATCGCTTTATCATTAACTGTACCGTTAAGAGCGGCATCTTTTGGTTTAGTACAAATAATATCTCTGAAACACTCGGGTTAGACAGGAACATGATACTAACAGTAGTTTCATTTTACTTTTACAAGCTTCTTAAAACAATTGTTGAGCTAGCTAACGTGCTCATTTCTAAATTCAATTTCTTGTTCTAGCTTTCTGTTATGTTTCGTAAAAAAGTAGTCTTGATTATCCCGACCTGTCAATCAGCCTTAGAATGGTCGATAGACTGGTTAAGCGAGACTAATTTCAAAACAAGGGCACGTAACCTATCTTTTACTCAAAAGTGTCTGGATGTTATGGACCACACATGGAACCAGTTTTCAGTCTATTATTTATAGATGATTAATGGTCATAGCTTATTAAGTACAACATGATCGTTTATTTAGTGACTATAATTGTGTAAAACTGATTTGAGGCTTGGCATATATATAAATATTGTGGCGAAATTGTCGAGATATATGGAGATATTTATTTATGGTGGGTCACCCTATCAATGGCAGTTAAATTCAAGCCAGTTGAATGAAATACTAATAGTAGCCTAAAAGTGGCTCACTTTTTACATTATCAATAGATTTACTAGACATAAGTGTTAATTATTTAAGAAGTGGTAATCTGAAACAGAAAAAGAATAATCCTTTCACTACTTTCAGTAAGGTTATAAATGTAATACTAATAGACTAGCCTATTTTTTTCTACGTCAAATCAGTGTTGTATCTTTTTGTGATAACATTTTTTTTATTTTTTTTTAATTACAACCCGATAGAATGTTTATTGTGTTTTCTCATTTATAGAATCTGTCCACCAATTTTTTCTATTATTATGTCAGGATGCTCTTTAAGTTCATGTATGTGCTGTGGGGAAAAGACGCTCTGTCGTTAATAATTGAGTAACTGCTGTCAATGTTACAACTTTGTCAACAACACTTCAGTCAGAGACGGCCTTTTATTAATGTTGCTGGTAGTGACTATTGACTATGCTTAGATCACAATATCATATAGTCTGTGGAAAGTTGTAACTTATGATATTCTTTACTGATAAGGAGTAGGATCCTCAAATTGATAGCTGTAACTATTCGCTTGATCTCTACGATCAATGAGCGTGATGACATCAGGGCAAGTTAATTAGGTTTTTTTAAATTATTAAGAAAAGTAGGACAAGTGCTGGAAGTAGGTATACCTGGATAAGAATATTTCCTATTTAGTGTAAATGAGTATGTAGAATAGTACTTGAATTACAGGACCCAAGCAAACTGTTGATATTAAAATATGCCATACTTTAGTTCCAGTTTGTGTTGATTGAGTGATAACTACCTCATGCTTGTGTCTCCTGTTCTTGAAACCTTAAAGGAGTTAAACTTATTTTATTTTGGTAAAAAATACAGTGTTAAATTGGGTTGATGTGGTGTTTCATTGAGTGATGGATTAAATATGTTTCGAGAGGCTAAGCGGAATTCGGCTTGTGTACTAATTTTATTTTGTAGTCTGTATTGTTGTCACCCCAGTCCGCCTGGCACCCACAAACACTTATGGACGCTTTAGAGGCTTAGGTTGATATCCAGTTGACTTTAAATTTATACACAATGTTTTATGGTCATGAGACGAAGAAGCTTGTCGATTTTCAACGATATTCAATAATTACTACCCAAGTTATGTCACTTGATCACTTTGAAATTAATATCCGATTGACTTTAGAAGATTATGGTCATGAGACAAAGACGCCTATTGATTTTCAACGATTTCTAATAATTACGACCAGAGTTATGGCCCTTGATTACTTAGAAAAATGTTGTGGATGACATAAAATTGGATAAAATGCCACTCAGCACAATTTAACTTCTCGTGTCATGTAAAACTGTGCATTATCTATTGTCCTTAACAACCCCCTCCACCGTTCACTTTCAGCTCATGGACAGCCCAGGAAAAAAAAAGTGCCCCTTAGATAGCAAATATATGAAATTACTCTTCTTATAATCTCTTAAAGGGACAATAACACTCTTGCTGGCTTGAAAGCTCCAGAAAATAAATAATATCTCTATCTATGTACTGGATGTTTAAGTGTCCTACCTGTTGTGTAAATTATCCATTACATCCTATTTTACTTGTCCAGAGGGTTCGAAAATATTTTTAAATCGAAGTTTCATTTGAAATGGTTTACGTTAGACGTTTCAAACCATTATGTTGAATTTTTCAAAAATTTTAAATAAGGTGTGTTAAGATGAAATTAGTATCATCAATTAATTGAAATATTCTAAAATAGTACAATTTGTTGACCAGAATAAAGATTGGGACATATTATTCAGTTACAATAAGAGTGGTTTTGAGCCTTTAAAACCAAATTTATGATTATTCAGGAGAGTTTTCATAAAAAAAATTAATCAGTATGTCATTCTCTGCTAATTTTGTCCTTGTACAGAGCCTGTTTGTCCACATGAGCCAATTTTATAAATTGAATATGACATAGTTTGTAGTTTTGTACATTGTAGGCTATTCCCTCATATCAAGATTCAAATTGTTCAGAAATGATTCAAGTGGTTGGAGGTGGACAAAAGCTTTCAATCACCTTTCGTTTTGACTTGAGTCCTTGAAATGATCAATTATTTGAGCCCTTGAAATGGTCACTTATTTGATCTATGGTGATATGGAACCCAGTGTAGAAGACCACCTTAAATTTTAAGCATTATTTTATTATATCTACTGCCTGTATATGGGGTCCGTGTCAAAACCCCCTTGGTCAAAACCCCCCTAGGTCATAACCCCCTTGGACTTAAATTAAAAGGGACAAAACCCCCCTTTTTATTTATTTTTTTTTATTAATTTATTTCATTTATTTATTTTTATTTTTAAAAAAATATTTGAAAAATAAAATATTTAAAAAAATATGATGACCAACTAAAACAATTGACCAAACAATTAACATAACATAAGCTGCTTTTTACTAGGAATAACATAGCCTCAATTATTGTAATCATTCAAGTGAAATGCAATTATCTGATCAATCTCAACTGAAGTCATGGCACTACAATTTAAAATCTCCTATACCACCCCTATTCCCTACAGAACTCTAAAACGTTCATCTGAAGACACTTGGTGGTGGGTCTCGCACTAACAATCTATGCGAGTCTTGGAACAGGGCGTTCAGATCCCTGCTGGGAATATCACACCCCACAATCTGGCTGGCTCGCAAACGTCTCTGTCTGGATCACAGCAATGTCAAGACTGCAGTCCTGCAATATTCACACGGACAACCACCAAAAATGCGAGTTCGTAAAACAACAAAAGATCTACAAGAAAGACTTTACAACTTGTGTGCAAACCCTAAAAGGTAGACTATTGGGCACACCATCTGATGGAAATAATTTCACCCATATAATTGCAAATGAAATATAAAAATAATTATTTTGTTGTGTACTTCACTTCAAAAACCACAAAATCATAATTTTGAAATGATTAATTTTATATAATATAAAAATAGTGTGTTTTAACCAGAGGGGGTTCTGACTTATGAGGTTTTTGACCGGAGGGGTTTTTGACCGTATCCCCTGTATATGATGTCACTTATAAATGTTAAATGTGACTTTGTTGTCAGAGATAAAGATTGCCGGTAATCACTTCTTGTATAATTTATTTTTTGGTTAAACCATGGTTAAACTAGTACAGATTTTTTCATAATCCAAGGCAGAGATTAATCTGATTTTTTTTGTGCTGTAAATAATAACATACATGTAGGTTTTATTCTTCAACAGAAATGAAATGAAATGAAATGGGGTTTAATGTCCTACTGTTCTGCTCCTAACCTGGGCTAATGAAGACGGGCATACGCCGTACAGTGTGCTATGAGGGAAATTTTGCCCGGGCAGCGGCACTATTGCCTACTCTTATATCGAATTCCAACTGCCAAGGGATCTTTTACGTGCATTCCAATGTATACACGGGACCTCGGTTTTTCGTCTCATCCGAAGGACTAGACAGCTGTTCTTGTCAGGCCCTCCGTCCTGCATCACCGACAAGGGGGAACCACGCCGGAAAATCTGGATGAACTTTCTCGGCCAATGCAGGGATCAAACACCCGACCTCCAGGCTAGCGAGCCAGCGCCTTACCCACTTAGCCACGTGGTATTCCTTTACAGACTTATCATTTTAGTAAAGTTGTATTGTAGAATTAATGTGTACAGTTGGTTGAGGATACATTTAATAACACAAACAGGTTCTGCAGTGAATGCTAAACAATCATTATGATCTCTGGACAACATAACATCATAATTATACGGATTAGGTGTGCTTATATATGAATATTTGTTCAGATTACACTGATAAGAGTTGTTCTATGTGTTCACCCTGGGCCAGTGCTACCATTAGGCCAAGTAGACCTACATAATGTAGATTCCTGAAATCTCGACCTAAGGCACAAGTCTCAGAAGAACACACTACTGATCTTAGGGGGTCACATTTTTATGCAATAGAAATGAAATGAAATGGGGTTGAACATACTACTGGGTTAATGAAGACGGGTGTACGCCAAGGGATCTTTTACATGCATGCCAATGTGTACACAGGACTTTGATTTTTTGTACCATCCGAATGACTAGACAGCTGTCCTGGTCAGGTCCTCAGTCCTGCACCACTGACAAGGAGAAACCACGCCGGAAAATCCTAGCCAACACCGGAATCGAACCTGCAACCTTTATACAAGCCCATCATGTAAACTGCCTTTTCTACAAACAGTGTTTTTCATATGGCCACTTTCCACTGTGGCTGTATTACATGTATGTCGTCACTCTGTCAGTTGGGGAACTTGATAAAGACTATAGTTTTTAATTGAATCTTTTCAAATTTGGCGTTAGTATTCATCATTCTACGACTTTCAGTTCCAGAGTTATCCATCCCCCATTTTGGCGAAAATATCAAATTTGGTGTACAGACTTCAATGATTTTCATTTCTTTGTAGACATTGATTGAGTTTGGTTGAACTCCCAATTTAAAATCTAAGTACAGTAAAAAATAAACTAGTATGTTTTCATGTACTATAATATAAATAAAGACAACCGTCCATAAGCTGTCTTTTTAAAATCAAAATAGAATTAAAATATTGATATGCCCAGTTTCAAACAGTCTTTCAGATATAGATTGCGGAAGACCCAATATTGCAATATTTGGATTTTTTCATTACAACCCAATTCATTAATGTGTAAGTATATGTATCTTATGTCCACACAATAAGAAAACAATGCTTGGACGCCCACTTTAAACAAACGATAAAATTTATTAGAGGTGGATTTGATGGGCGTTATCAATTGCTATTTGGTTTGTGGAAGACACAGTATTGCAATATTTTTAGCTTTCTTTGTATGTACATGTATCTCATAGGAACACTGACAAACAATAGGCATTATGAGAAAGTGAGTTGATCAACACTATCAATTCATAGATATATCAAATTAACATGTAGTGAGATAGTAGTTGATATCATGATATTGTGGTCTCTTATCAAGAGAGTAGAGTTTAAATGGTTAATAAACAAAATGGTAGAAAATGAGGTTGTAATTTGGAGTTAGAGGTAGTGTTTGCCATCCTATGTGATTCTGATACATGTATTTCTGTTATTGTGATATTATTTGATATGGTAAGTTCCTTGGTTGCTTATATTGATTATTAATATAACACAACATGTATATATGTATGACTTAGTATAATGAGATTTATAAGGTCATCTGTTTGACTCTTTCAAATTTATTTGTATCTGATTAGCCCAACCTGAGCAGAAAAGTAGAATGCTAAACCCCATATCATTTCATTTATTTGAAAGTATGATATACATGTAACCAGAAAAAAAAATCAAATTATAGACCAAATCAGCCAAATAAGCACAAATATATTTTACATGTACCAAGTGGCTATAGATTTCGATTGATTTAAAAGTGTTTAATATCGCAAATGTTGATACATTTTTGTCTAGTATTGATTTATTTAATATCATATGAATGTTGTGGATTAAATTGTGATAGATATCATTGAAAATATCCTGATGTCCTTTATCATACTTGAAGCAAAGATTACTTGAGTAGAATGTGTATATTATAGTATTACCAGTATTACACTGCACTTGACTTTAAACTATGTACTTATATGTTTCAATGATAAATTATTTTAATTTCAAGTTGTCTCTACATCATGTACTTAACGACATATCATTCAATCTGGTTAAAAAACGGATGTTAATTTTGTTTCGTTTTTTTTACGTGTTTCGGACCTTCGGTCAAAAGGGTATTGTTTTCGTAAGTGTTTTTATTATTTAATTTTTTTTTTTGTGGAGTTTAGGCAGAGTTTACAGCCAAAACTGTACATGGTGCCAACATTCTGCCAACGTAGATGTTGTTCGCATCTTTGAATGTATTATTAAATATTAATTGGGTTATTTTTGACATTTTTTTTGTGACAGCTTCTGGAAACTTCCTGCAATTACAGAGGCCTTCCAGTTTTTCCTGAACATAAATAGTTCTCTCTGTTTTAAAAATAGACCAAAAATGACATATAGTGGTGTTAGCCCCAAATATTATCTTTCATTTCCAGAGACCTTGTTCCATAACATTTTCAACCGTTTGGCCGCAATATTGGATTTTAAAAAAGGTCCTTCAAAGGTGCATGCCAATTGTACACGGGACCTCGTTTTTTTCATCCCATCCGAACGACTATAGGTTGTCCCTTGTCAGGACCTCTGTTCTGTACCACTTAATGAATTTCTTTATATTGGTGTCCAGGACCAATTGTGTTGAATTGTGAGAATGTATGTAACATGGGCATGATTCTTAGTATTTTTAGAGTTCCATTTGTAATATAGTTGTCACTTATCAGATGTAAATATACATAGCTAAATTTAGTATTGTATCAAGCTGAAAGAAGGTTGGTGTGTGATTTGCATTTTTTGGGAAAATATCAACTGGCTTAATCCTGTATTCAGATTGATTATTTAACAGTTCATTAAGAAAACAAAATCAAAAACGAAATTGAAATCTAGTTTTTATACGCCCACATTGAAATGTGGTCATATATGATCGTCGCCGCGGTCCGGCGTCCAATGCTTGTGGACGCTCTAGAGGCTAAAGTTAATATCTGATTGACTTTAAATTTATACACAGTGTTTAAGGTCATGAGACAAAGAAGCCTATTGATTTTCAGCGATTTCCAATAATTACTACCAGAGTTATGGCCCTTGATCGCTTCAAAAAATCTTGTGGACGTTCTAGAGGTCAAAGTTAATATCCGATTGACTTTAAATTTATACACAGTGTTTAAAGTCATGAGACGTAGAAGCCTATCGATTTTCAGCGATTTCCGATAATTACTTCTAGAGTTATGGCCCTTGATCACTTCAAAAAATCTTGTGGACGCTCTATGAGCTTCCCCAAGAAAGTTTGGACAACTTGACAGCCGCAAATGCGATTTCCTGTTATTCCAGCCCTGATTTGCCATTTTTTCTGCTATTTTACCCTGTGAGTCAAGCAACTTTAAAGTTTTTTAATGGTTTGCAACCAAAATCCCACTCTATGCCGACCTGACTTCCACTCATCCTATCATCCAATAAGACAATAGCATTCACAAATAATAATCAATGTCCGAAAAATGTTGCACAAAGCAGTGTAGCTGCAGACGAAATGTTTTAATCTATAGTCAAATCTTTACAAAATCGCGGTATTCAATTAACAGAAAAGTAAAATTAGTGTTTTATTAGATTTCGGGCATTTTATTTTGCCAATTAGATGCTATTTTGCCAAGCAGACAAAATATTTTAATCTGTAGTCAATACAATACAAATTCACGGTATTCAATAAACAGTACGCCAATGAAGATTGGAAAAACAATGTACTAAATTTATTTCCCAAGTCTTGCCAACATACAATGTAGTGTACTATATAACAGGACTTGCCATCATTTGGTATCAGTGTGTTAAATGACCTAATTATATTATGTAAAAACAAGACACTTAGTTTAGATATGCGGACTGATACCAATCTGTTACGTTTATCTTTCACTGATTAGATCGTAATTATATAAAATCAATTACCATTGTACTTAGTGCAGTGTTTACAGCTAATGTTCTGGTCAAGGGTTAAGACCAGGAATACTGTTTTTACCTTGAGGCACTTGGCTGTTAAATATCACCAACTGGCAACCCGACTATTGTCTGCCAGCTTATTGTGTGCCAGCTTAAGTGAGGGAGCGGTTGTTATTTCTTGATCAAATGGTTAGACGTTTTTTTGAACATTGAGGGATGTCAAGGTACAAAAGACTGCAATTAAACGGTGAAAAAAGAAGTTGACAGAAATAATTAAGAATTTACTTAGGCCTCAATATGTATGGTAAATGTACAGTAAGTAATGATAAATACATTCAGAAAGATAGGTTGCCAGGCAACGAAACATACGCCCACAGCAGCTAAATCGTCCGGGCAGTCAACAAGAGTTGTCGCATATTTTTACTTTTTTCGGTAATGAAACATTTATAATACACTAAAATCTGATTAAAATCAGAAAACCATTAGAATTTGTTTGGTTTTTATAAAGTTCTGCCCCATGCTAACGTTTTGTATACAAAACTTTTAATACTGTATCATGGATTTAGCTGTTCCAAGTCATAAAAATTCATTGAAAATCAATATATTTGTTCGTCTCAAGATCTTAAACTCTGTGTATCAATCTGAAGTCAATCGGATATTAACTTTGGCCTCTAGAGCGTCCACAAGATTTTTCAAAGTGATCAAGGGCCATAACTTTGGCAGTAATTATCAGAAATCTTTGAAAATCAATAGGATTATTCGCCTTGTGACCTCAAACACTGTGTATAAATTTAAAGTCAATCAGATATTAACTTTAGCCTTTAGAGCATCCACAAAGTTTTTTGAAGTGATCAAGGACCATAACTCTGGCAGTAATTATCGAAAATCACTGAAAATGAATAGACTTCTTCGTCTCATGACCTTAAACACTGTGTATAAAATTTAAAGTCAATCGGATATTAACTTTAGACTCTAGAGCGTCCACAAGTTTTTTAAAAATGATCAAGGGCCATAACTCTGGCAGTAATTATCGTAAATTGCTGAAAATCAATAGGATTCTTCGTCTCATGACCTTAAGCACTGTGTATAAATTTAAAGTCAATAGGATATAATAACTTTGGCCTCTATAGAGAGTCCACAAGATTTTTTTGAAGTGATCAAGAGCCATAACTCTGGCAGTTATTATCAGAAATCGCTGAAAATCAATAGGCTTCTTCGTCTCATGACCTTAAACACTTTGTATAAATTTAAAGTCAATCGGATATTAACTTTGGACTCTAGATAGCCAAAAGATTTTTTGAAGTGATCAAGGGCCATAACTCTGGCAGTAATTATCGGAAATCGCTGAAAATCAATAGGCTTCTTCGTCTCATGGCCTTAAACACTGTATATAAATTTAAAGTCAATCGGATATTAACTTTAGCCTCTAGAGCGTCCACAAGCAATTGTGGACGCCCGTAAACGGACCGACAGGGGCGACGACAATATACGACCACATTTCAATGTGGGCGTATAAAAATGGACCCTACCACAATGAAGCTAAGTTGACAGACATTGCATCTAAGAACAGCTTACTTATAGCTATAGGTGTCCCCAGCGAATACAAAGTTTTGAGAGGGAATTCAAGCAAATTTTTGATAGATTGGTTACTTTGAATATGTTTTTAGTCCAAATATATCATCAAATGACAAAGTTTGTATGCAGAAATG
Source organism: Patella vulgata (assembly GCF_932274485.2). Taxonomy (NCBI): domain Eukaryota; kingdom Metazoa; phylum Mollusca; class Gastropoda; family Patellidae; genus Patella; species Patella vulgata. Next base: position 58,647,724 of record NC_065884.2, on the reverse strand, counting down.
GAATTCACATTTAGTACATTTATCTAAAGATTAAAATAATGTTCCACTTACATGTACAGAGGTACAGTATAACAAAAAATTTTTTAGATTCATGGAAATGAAATAGTTTAATGTCCTACTATTCTGCATTGACAGGGCTAATGAAGACAAGTGTAGGCATACAGTGTGCTATGAGGGTAATTTTGCCCAGATAGTGGCGCTACGGCCTACTCTTATTTCGAATTTCAACTCTCAAGGGTTCTTTTAATGTACATGCACTCCAATGTGTACACGGGTCCTTGGAGGCTTAGTTTTTTCATCACAGGCCCTCCGTCCTCTATGGGGCTCTACCACTGACAAGAAGAAAGGATGTTGGAAAATTCTAGAGATCTATCTTGGCCAACAGGGGACCTCCTGATTAGTGAACCGGTGCCTTACAATCGGCGCCACCCTGGCTTCTTGGAAGAAAAGTGATATAAAAATTTATTATAGAAGTGTGATATTGAGCTTGATTATAGGCTGAAGTGATTTTACTATTATCTTTGAGAAGTTGATGACAGGATTCTCTTCAACAAACTTCCATTATCTTTGAGGTCAAATTCCTAAACTTGAAGAAATCGGGCTGATTTCTAGTTAGTCTTAAGAGTGTATACTGGGTCGCCCAGACATACATGTATTATGTATATGATAGAAATAAGTACATATATCTAATAAAACCAGACAATGTCAACAATAAAGTCTGGATGACCAAGTAGATAACATCAATTATGAGTTCTGTAGACTGTATTGCCATTAAGAATGGAGACACTGCTTATTATACATTTGTTATGGATGGCTGAAAAAAATGAATATTAAAATTAAAGGGCCGTACATAAAACATTGAATTGAAAAGTAAGAGTTGTTAGTGAGATAGTTGGGTTAGGTGACTGAATGGCTCAATGCATGCCCTTTAGACCATAAGGTCTGTCATTGAGTTAAGTGGCATGGTTATGACATTGAGTTAAGTGGCATGGTTATGATTCCCCGCTTGTATGTGACAAGGAGTAAGGTCGCCTGTCCAACCTTGTGGTTTCTCTGGGTGCTCTGGTTTCCTCCCACTGCTAGGGTTCTTTACGTGTTCTCCCAAATGTACACTGTACCTCAGTTTTTCGTGCCATCTGATTGACTAGACACTGGCTTATCAGGCCTTCCGTCCTGTATCCACTGACAAGGGGAAACCACTCTGGAAAATTCTGGGGAACTTTATCGAACAACACTGGGATTGAACCCCAGATCTCTTGGTCAGTGAGCCAGCGCTGTTCTCACTGAGCCACTGCCGTTGCTATAGCACTGAACTATTGAGACGTTTTTACGAGAAACTGATTATGGCTAATCAATTTGCAATTCCTTTTCAAACACATTTACAGCAAAAATTTGCCTAATCGGTTTCACCTAATTTACCACAACAATTTGCCAAATCGATTATGAAAATTTTCCAACTTGCTCGCCTGCCGGAATGACGATTCGATTCCCAAGATGGCGTCCCCAACAAGTGACACGACATGCCCGACGTTACTTCATTTTCTTTTGAATTTCACGTTAAAATATATATATCATGGACATTCCTAATAAGAATACGGAACATTTGGGGACAGTCAACTGGTAAAACTTCTCGTTTTTATTTTTGGGTGGTGTCGCCAAGTTTTTATTAACTATTTGATAATGACTACATTATGTTGCCTAAATTATGATTAGATCAGTTTTCAATTTTAATATGAAATGCTCTAATAGAGGTCAAAGTTTAAGAAGGAATTAATAGCGAGCAGAAATACCTTCTGTATCTGTTATCACTCGTCACTTCAGTCTGTTATATAGAAGGATGACTCCTGCTTTCATCACTTCCATTCCTTGAAATCTTCATGCATCTATCGTAGGATGATCTCTGTGTTAAAATTATATTTGAAACGTGTTTAACCAGTTCTATCACATATGTGATAATCACTGACACCAATATTGTCCTTTAATGATACATGCAGACTTGATGATGACAACTTGACACAACAATTTTATTGTGAATCACATCTTGAGGTTAGTAGACATAAATGTGACATAGAACATTATTTATATAGACTTCATTCATTCTGGTGAGTAGATCTCTCTATCTCACCCTTTCAAATCCCTGCTTGTATGTTACAAGGGGTAGGTTCGCCTGTCCAACCCCATGTTTTATTTTTCGGTCCTCTGGTTTCCTCCCACTGCTAAAGATTCCTATGCACAAGCGATTTATTGAAATAGAAACATATTAGTCCCAAAATGACCAAGTCTGTGTCGAGTGGCCATTAAACACCATTTTTCTCGGTCTGAAATGCGAAATTTTTGACAATTAATGATGACATGAAAATTTAGACTGATACTGATCAATGTTGTATACCTGTAGTTATAAAAAATTAACAGCAAATTCCAGCTAAATTGGTCAGGACTGTTTTTATTTGCCCATCCATGTTTCCATGCCCAGTGCCTGGGCACTATTAAAGTGATCTGATTCATTTATCTACTGTACAGAATTTCTTGTTTAGTCGTTAATCAATTTTACATGTCTAAATGTCCAATAATTGAAGTTTAGTTGTAATTGTCATCACCCTGGCTGACAATCTTATTGTCCATCCAATTGTGGACGCTGTATGTAACCCACAGTACTATGTTTATGAGATGAAGAGTCCTAAGTGTATTTTCAACGATTTCCAATAATTTCTGTTAGAGTTGTGGCCCTTGATTATTTAATTTAGAAATATCTTGTGGCCCCTCTAGAGGCAGAAAGTTGTCATCCAACTGATTTAAAATTTACTTGGAGTGTTTGTGTTTTAGAGAAGGAAAAGTCTATTGATTTTTGCCACAAACACTGAAAGTTAGCATCAGATTACCCTTATACATGTTTTTATTATGTTGGCACAAAGAATAATGAGAACTGTATCAAATATTAATTATTTCTGATAATTAGTTTATGTCTTGTTATGCTGCCATTAACCTTATGTAGTTCTTGAATTACTTAGCTGCTGTGTGCGTATGTTTCTTTGTCTGGAAACATAGCTTTTATCTTTGGTTGGGAAAAATAATCGACTTATTCTGAAACCTGCAGATTTTGTTGATAGTTTCTTCTACTAAAGGTGTAAAAGACTAGTTTGTGAGGATGATGCAGATTATGTTGATAATTTTTTCTATAGTCGTAAAGGACTTGAAAACGTTAACAGTCCAGGATTGTGATGATGATACAGATTATGTGAAGATGATGCATATTATGCTGAAAGTTTCTTCTCAAGGTGTAAACTATTTGAAAAAAAACTTAATATAGAGCATAGCCCTTAAGCATCCCTCTTGAGCAAAACTGTTAGTTAAATAAAAATTCAGAACGGGCACAATACACATGTCAACATAGAGTTATCTCCCCCTCTATCAAATCTCATCCAAGTAAGATTACGTGTCTAATCAATGACATAACATATAACATCAATGAAAATAATCCGAACCCTTTTTTTGTTGATTTTTTTTTATAAACAAAATTAATCAGTATTTTATCCAGTACTCATACAATGTAGATCTAAATTAAACTCAATTTGGAAAAACAGAATTATTTAAAAATTTTGCATCACTTGAGAAGGTTTTATCTTTGACAACAATCAGCTTTGCTCTACTCTGACAATACCTGTTACATATTAATAGTCCTGGCTTGTGAGGATGATACAAATTATGTTGATGGTTTCTAAAAGTTGTAAGCGACATAAAAATTAAATAACAAAACACTAGCTTGTGAGGATGATATTAAACACTGGTTAGTTGTGTTATCAACCATATTACATCTACTGGTAAATTAGGTCAAGATTACAATCTGGATGATAATACAGTGGACTCTGTCACATCCGACATCGTACGGGATCGTTACAATAATTCGGATCACACAGTGTTTCGGAATACCGAGCTTTCTCCAAAACCGGAAATACTGTAACTTCGAAAACCGGAAGTTTTTTTATATTGTAGCTTCGAATCACCAGAATGATATTCCCTTTATAAATGATAAACTTTTCTGTACTTTCAAAATTTTATTATATTAAATAATTAACAATAACAATGCATGCGTACAATATATTCATAGAATTGTTTACATGTAATATCAATGCATGCGTACAATATATTTATAAATATCAATGCATGTAATTGTTTAAAGTAGTTTGCTTAAGATTACCGGAAGCATATCGTAAGGAGGAGTCCTGGGCAACATCTTCTAACAAATGAATTGTTGCGATCATCTTTTCGTCCTTAATCTGTGCGAAGTGTTTAATGTCGTTGAGCATGCGTAGTAATTTTGAATAGGTCAAGTCTGTCGTTAATGTATATTCTTCATCGTCCCTGTCTTCAGCCAATTGTCCACTCTGTTACGTGTTCATTTATAATCTGTCGTTCTATGTCCAGTTTTTCAAGCCAATCAAAGTAAACGGCACCTGTCATCCAAGCTTTGCGATTGGCCGACCAACTGACTGGCAGGTTGATCTTGTCCACTCCCTTAAAACATCTCGGGTTAACTGCTTTACCGATCAAAGTAATCAACACACCGATAATCTTACTTGTTAATCTGTTCTGGCTTCACACCCATTGAGTTTTAATCTCACCGATAATTGGATGCTTCACACCCACCGTTTGAAGTACGGATTATACGGTGTCGATTCAATGGAAATTATGTGATGGGACGGCTGATTGATTTCGGAATCCGGAACATATAGAATTCAGATTTACCAGCGATTTTTTGGCTGAAGTAATAAGGAAATAAATCGGGACATGAAAATCATACCGGATGTCACAGCAATCCGGAGTGATCAGAGATCGGATGTGACAGAGTCCACTGTATAAACATTTAATGATCAGTGGTAAAAGGCTTTGTTCTGTAATAACAGAGAGGTAATAATATGATGCTACAAGTATGTGTAAATTAACTCAATTATTGTGTCAACTGATAATTTGTGATTTCTAACCAAATCTTAAGATAATATTTGATCAATCTGGAATTTCTAACACAAGCTTTACAAGGATGTGCATTCTTAATATTGTAGTCTTGATTTTATTTTTACTTTTCTCCAATATATTTTTATTGTCTTTACACAGAGAGTGAGTTGAGTGGTCTAAAGTGAGTCATAGAGTCAAGTGGCTAGGCTTGCATGTGACAAGGAATAGAGACGCCTGCCAAGTGAAAATTTACCATGTTTGTCCTGAAATGATCTAGTTTGTGTTTTGTGAAAGTTAAACCCCAGGTATATTTACATTAACTATCTTTCTTATTGTCTTTTCAACTAGATATGTCCATAGCCACTGAAAGAAAATAACGGCTTACCATCAACCAGAAGCAATCGGTTGTGCTCAACTATTTAAGGACCTGACCCATGATCTATTCCATTTTTTTCATCAAAAAAGAAAACAATTCTTATTCAACTATAAGTTACATGAACTGCAATGTGAATCTTTGTTGTTTCATAAAATAATAAATAGTTTATCACAGGAGTCATTCCAAATTCTGATGGGCCTGTGTGTGTGTGAAATAGCTTTATTTAAACATATGTTTCTCCCCGAACTTAACTGATATCGCCAACAATATGGAGCTGATCCCATTGTCAGATTTTAATTCTTTTACTGTTCACAGTGAAACATTATGCTATCTTAGATTTTATAGAGACCAGTGAAACTAAATACTAGAGTATCAGATGATTTATTGTTGACATATCGACTTAAATAATCATTATACATACTACATATACCATGAACTGTCACAAATAGGGTGCTATATCATCCTCAAGTGTGTGTACAAACCATGCACTAAATGTCTGGACTTTTCATGAGTGGATAACTGGGATATTCGACTTGGTTCAATAAAATCCTGTCATTGTAGGGTTAAGATTTTACCAGATTGATTTTTACTGCCATCAAGTTCAGCATGATAGTAGAAGAGGCTTGTTTTAGCTGCGATTGTGTTGGCACCGAATGAGAAGATTAAATTCAATTAATGTTTTGTAAATGGTGGTATATGAGGCTGATTAAATGTAAATGACCCGGAATGATAAAAGAGACATGAGATCAGTTTGTGTTTATCTTGTAAAAATGGGTTCACTGATGAAATTACATTGAATCAGGCTGGCATCTAATACATGTATATAAACTTGGGATATAACAGTTGTAGACTAGACCAGTTTGAGCATTTACTCAGTGACAAAATTGCTAAAACATTATAATTCTTTAACCTTAAATGCCCAACGAAATGGTTTGGCAATTTTCTTGTAGAAAGAATCCAGATCTATGTTATGTTGTCATATTTGTCGTATTTATCATTTACATCACATCACTCATGATCCGTAGCTATATTATTTGTCTTGAATGCTCTGATTAATTGTCTTTTTTTACATGTTTCCACTCAATGGCTAAATGGTTTGATAATTTTCTTGAGACAAGATACATGTAGAAGCCATCTTCATTCTTCATGCTAGCTTTAGAATAATGAGAAAAAATGTCTGTATATGGCCTTTATTGTCCTTTGCCTTTCTAAGAAAGCAGGGGACTATTAAAATGGGCCTGTCCATCTGTCTGTCACACTCTTTGGGACACAATAACTTTCCTTCTGATTGAGTTCAAACTTGGTGTAGGAGTTTATTAAGTGAATGCCTTGATGGAGTTCGAAGATGAGAATTTTCTACTTAGGGTAAGCACAGATAAGCAATTTAGTTGATGCTTTGGAACACGATAACTTTAGTTCTAACTGATAGAGAGGGATGAAACTTAGTGTATAGTTTCACTGTCAGGTACTTCAAAACCTGAGTTTGATCATGAACATTTTATGCTTAGACGAACTATACTAAGCAAAGATAATCAGATTGATTACTCAATATACTTTTGAAAAAGATAACTGTGCAAATAATTAATATGTCATCTGTTTATTTTAGGATTTGGTGGGGGCTATTAGCACTATAATAGTACTTGTTAACTATATGTAGTCTTGATTAACACATTTAATTGTCTGTTAGAACATTTGGTTCCAGGGAACAAGATAATTCATGTCAATTCTGGACTTATCCCATATTTAAGTTAAACCGAAATTAAAGTAGAGGACTATTAAAAAAAAAATGTGTTTTTCTGTATGTCCGTCATAGGTTTTGAGACACAATAACTCTGCTTTTAATGGAGTTTGAATGGTTAAACTTGATGCCTTGATGAGGATATTGAATTTCAGGTGAAAGGCAACCTATCTTTTAGAAATATTTACCTTGTAAAACCTATAGATGCATGTACTTTTAATGTTCATGATGTAGGTTAATGTTGATTTAATTATGTTATTTCTGGATATTCAGTTGAGTGGAGATTTTCAAAGGAGTGGATCGGGGGAATATGAATGTATACACTATGATGATAATCAGATATTTTAATGTTTCATGATTAAAGTATTTAGTGGTTTGATGACCAACTAGATAGATCATTAAGCATAGAAAGAAAGCTTCATTTAAACAGGTGTGGGGTTAGATGGCCGAATGGTTAGCACGTGCGCGCTGTATCATAAAGTCTGTCATTGAGTCAACTGGCGTGGTTTCGTTTCCCCGGTTGTACGTGACAAGGAGTAGGGTCGCCTGTCCAACCTCGTGGGTTTTCACCGGGTCCTCTGGTTTACTCCCACTGTTTAAAGACCCCTACGCGCAAGTGTACTATTATTGAAATAAAATTAAACCATCCATATGTTAGTCCCGAAATGACCTAGTTTGTGTCGAGTGGACGTTAAATCCCATTTCTCTCTCTCTCTTTCATTTTAACAATGTACATATTGTGACACAGATTAATGGTTCATTGATTAACCAAAGTCACAATATAGAGATACTCTGTTGTCAATAAACTGCATTCAGGTTTTTGAGCATTGTCACATAAACCATTCAAGATATCTATCTTACAGTTTGTACACACATCAATATATATGAAATGAAATGGAGTTTTAACCTCCTACTTTTCTGCACTGACTGGGCTAACCAAGACAGGTCAATGTTTTAATTTCTAATTAGTAGTTTCTCAGGTTTAAGGAAATTTGACGTAGTTTTTGTATAAAATGCGCAGGATGTTGATGATTGAGTTTTCTTGTTGGGTTGAAGAAGGTATTGGTATGATTTAAGAACTTTACGGTCATTGGCAAAATTACGAAGAATGGACATTTTGTGATTATCACTCAAGAAATCATATTCTGGTTCCAATGTGTGCTGTGTCATAATAAAATTTTATCAGTCTATAATTTTATTGTAGATTAGTTTGTAGTTAAAGCCCCGCGTGCCAGAATAAAAAGTTAAATATAGATATATAAGAAGATTTATTTTAAAAACATTTTGGTCCAAAAAGTATTCAGATCAATTAATTCTAACACAAGTTAGACTCATTCAAAGTTTATATTACCCTACGATTATTTGATCCTCAGTCTCAGAAGCATGAGGTTCTTTGGGTAATTGATAGTTCTAATGAGCGATATCTTTAATGCGATCTAATTATATTTAATTACTGTCACACCAATCATCTTGTGTTTGCTTATTTGTTTCGGGTTCTGTTCTCCAGAGAATGAAGCACAAACATCAGTTTCTGTTCATTTCATACACGTACAAGCCAGAATATTATTCATGAAAGTTTGTCTATACATGGATGTGCTTAGTTATGTAATAACAGCAGTCTTCACATTAAATTGATATATCAATGATCTGGCTTCTTATATCGTTATAAGTGTTCGATCAGTAACAAAGTTGACAATAGAACTATTTTCATTTATTCATTATGACCATTGATTGGTCCTCCCAGAGGTTTTACTAAATGAACAGTAGGATAAACCATTGATAATTCTACTAATTAGTTGTGCCCTTAGCGATGACAAATCAATACAAGTAGATGTACAGTACCCGCTATATAATTTATAGGGTGTCTGTGGCCAGTCTAAAAGCCGTATTGAAAACATTCTGAGTCAGTTTTGTCATAAGGTTGAACTTAAGTGTATTCTAGAAGTTATTGCCCCTGATATTGATATCTTAGTAATCAATTTACAGGTCAGATTTTTTAAAAATCATACAAGGTATAAACATTGTCGAAGATAAAAGTTGAGGTTAAAAATTTATTTTATTTCATTTATGATTTCTGCCTTGTATTCATTCATTCTACAGATTTTTTTAAATTTTCTATTCTCAAATATTTAGAAGAGTTATTGCCCCTGTCTTTGAAACCTTATAATTATTAGGCTACAGATCAGTGTTTTTGTTACAAATTTTTGGCATAAAGTCGACATTGTAACTAATTTCTGCAATAACCGGATGCCATTTATTTATTTCCTCACGAAGGAATAGACAAGAATGTCACTTAACGCGGATGTTTGCTATTAGCTACGATTTAAGCTTAGTTTCACCATGCCAACTCATTTTGTTATTAATGCATAAACATCTTAAAAATAAAATAATTTTGTACTAATATCACATTAACATAGCCAGGTTGATATAGCTACTCAACTTTCGTAGTATGGCAAATGGCAAATTATTGGTCCTGTTAATCGACCTGCAATTTTCATTGAATTGACTGGCCTTGACAGTTTGTGTATACAGTATAACATGTATTTGTACTCAAGCTCCGATCATAAGCATATTTATAATACATGTAGTAGTGCTTCTATCTATAAAAATCATTTCTTTTCGATCAAAGTGTCGCTGTTATATATATTTACTATTAGCCGTAAATGGAAGAATTGCATAAATGATAAATAAATAAAAATAATTATTCTTTGTTTTGAAGAAAATTAGGATCTTTTTGCTCCAGTAATGTCAGGTTGTTTTGTGACAGCGATTGCTAGGTAGAACTATGTAGCTCCAAAAGTCTCTTTACAAGACACAGGGAGGGTTGGAGGGAAGAGGCCACTTTTCTAATTATACAGTTTGCTAAGATTAGTTTGGAATCCACTGTTTTTCCCAAAGAATCTACCGTGTTTAGCTAAGAATCCACTGTGTTTTGCCATGCTTTCCCGCAAGGAATTCGCAAGCTTTTCATTGGCTTTTCCCCGGTAGCATTAGTGTTATTATTTCTCAAAGTATTACAAAATTTTCATATTTATCAATTGCCCAAAATTTTCATGCTAAAAATTATTCACGCTAGAAAATAGCTAATGCTTCATTAAGTTTCTCAAGGCATTTCACTTACTAGTATCTTTTGATGGACGTGAAGGGGATCACGTGGCTAAGTGGGTAAGATGCTGACTCGCTAGCCTGGAGATCAGGTGTTCGATCCCTGCATTGGCCGAGAAAGTTCATTCAGATTTTCCAGCGTGGTTTCCCCTTGTCAGTGATGCAGGACGGAGGGCCTGACAAGGACAGCCATCTAGTCGTCCGGATGGGACGAAAAACTGAGGTCCCGTGTACACATTGGCGTGCACGTAAAAGATCCCTTGGCAGTTGGAATTCGATATAAGAGTAGGCCGTAGTGCCGCTGACCGGGCAAAATTTCCTTCATAGCACACTGTATGGCGTAGGCCCGTCTTCATTAGCCCAGTTTAGGAGCAGAACAGTAGGACGTTGAACCCATTTCATTTCATTTGATGGACGTGAAGGTCTTTTTACGGCATTTCTGAGTTCTATTTTCTTATGTAAAGGGAGCAACGTAAAACAATTCCATTGAACGAATGTTTGAATATTTTATAATCAGTAATAGATTTACATAAATACATAAAATACCAGTGATTTGGCACGCTACTTATTCGCAAAAAATCTCCCGCGAATCGCAATATTTTTTCGTATTTGGCTATTTCAGTCCCAAACCCTTGCAGCGTTCTGTATAAAGCAAACTCACTGAGAAATAAGTGATGTACAAACAAAATTAATTTAGAGACTATAAACATGAATGTATCTGAAGAAAAAGATCAACATTATTTTGATTAAAATACAGATTACTACACAATAAACATTGTTTTATTGGTGATTTTATTATCAAATACTAAAATGGATTTACTACGGTGTCCTAGAGTGAGATCAAATATTGATCGAGAGTCAATCATATCATTCATATGTACAGGTAATCTCTTAAAGAGTCATGAACCATTGGTTGGATTGTAGAAATATGTTACAATTGGTTGGATTGTACAAACATGTTACCCTTAAAGTGGCTTAAACATGTATTAAATAATAAAAATGGTTTGTTTATGTTTCAAGTTCAAAAACCCTAAAAACATGCATGCAATTTACAAAAATCTCATAAAGTTATATAATACTTTGAGTTACATCTCTTTGCAAATTTTAACCATTTCTGTTAATGACCACTCATTGCCCTTTGCACAGTTAGTGTGAACCTGTGAATACTGAACTGGTCTGCTAAAAATTTATTTGTGTTCATTCAGATTAGTAGTTGAAGAATCTAATCTTACTTCAACAATTAATGTCAATAACTTCTAGAGTTATTGGCCCTGCTCACTTTGTAGAAACGTACTGGTATTTATTATATTTAATTTATGGTATATGTGTCGTTTGTATTTTCAATTCAAAAATTTCACATATAGTATTCAAAAATTTAACATATAGGCATAGGTCTAACAGTTTCTACGCTTATTATTAGGTACCGGGTACATGTAACTACTGTGCATGTATTTGAATATGAGCCTCAAACATTTGAATCACCCAAATCACTCTTCACATGATCATGAGCAGATGCGGCAGAGTTCAGGTTTGTCATCTAATACAATTTCAGTCTGATCCGTGTCGTATCGCCTATCTTACCTTATAGGTTTTCTCCAGATTCTGCAGTTACCTCCCAACAGCTAAACAGCCAATGTGAAATATTGAGTGTTAGTCTAGATTCACAATGACGAAGTTAAATGAGGCAAGTCTCTAACTGAATATCATCCACAGTCTTACTGCGAAAAGATGGGCTTCTGTTTTCCAATATTTAAGTCAAAAGGAAAATATTAGAGTTGGCACCCGAATCGCGTGCCAGAATGTTTTCGAGCCTCCATGTGTAATAAAGCGACTCGATGAACGGTGCTAAACATATTCCACAAGTGTAGACTGGAATATCTGGATGCCAAAGACTGCCATTCAATTTGGACTCTTTGTGTATTTTGCCTAACATAACTGATTAGAATTTACAGTAAAAACAGAAACGATTGAATGTAAATCAATCAGTTTATGTACATTCATGTTACATTTGTGTCTATTTCTAGTTGCCAAAGAATAGAGATTTAGCTCCTTTAAACCGAACCTGGTTAAATCCTTCCACATACCTGTCATTTATTAGCCATGGAATAACTTTTTATGTGGTTGAACACCTGCCTCTCTTCCATTATTACCATGCACAATATTTAATTAATGATGTAATTACTATCCGACCAAGTTATAAATGAATATTTTATGAATAGATTTTAATGAAAAGAATATTGCTTGTTTGATCAATGAACAGTGGTGAACAGACGAGAAAATCTTCTAATTGAGACAGAAGCGCTTATAATATTATGGTATTGTCAACGAAATTGGTTTATTAATTATCAGAGTTTCTGCTGTGCTGTCATATCCACAAACACAGCACTACTGTTCTTGTCAAGAGATTGGGATGGATGACTTTCTGTTTATTTGTAATTTATTTCCAGTGTTTGTATATATTTATCTATGTTGATTATATTTTGGCACTGATGTTTTTAGATACATGTAGCTTTCACATACAAGTACATGTAAAAGTCAAGAGTGGAATTCTTTATTCAGACTTAAAGAAGCATTATGTAAGAGCTAAATCTGTGTATTCTCCATTTAATTAATGACATGACAAAATAATGGATCATTGAGACTTTGTTTATTATGGTACTTAGTGGTACTGGATAATTTGGACTATCTTCTGAAAACAGCAAACACTCGAAACTATATTTTTCTCAGAATAATGTAATTTGACCGGAATTTTCAATTTCTTAACTATTAAAGCAAGATCATCCAGCTCTTTATCTAAATAAGACATAATGCATCTTTAAGCTCATTCTAGATTAGGAGCATTGTAAGTTATTAGTTGTTTTTGTTTTTTGAAGCAATATGCCACTAAATTAATAAATAGCAAGTGAAGGGCAAGTTTTAGCATATCTATAATTTGTCATTGATCAGTTACAGTTCAGCACCTTTATTGTTCAGTCACTGACTTCTGTGGATCTATTATATATTGTGATACTGGTTGTGTTTGGGCTTGAAATGAAAAGGCACTGAGATAGAACTGATTTCTTTGATTGCAAATGGAGTTACATGTGGCCTATTTGAAATGGACAGTGTCTGAATAATTGCAGCTAAATTACATGTACCGATACGTGAGCTAAAATTGGACTAACAAGAGAGATATGTAACTCAACAATTATGCAAGATAGGTCATGCCACATACATATATGGAGAGGATACACAGTCTTTAGTAGGAATTGTAATGAAAAAAAGCTATATCCACAACAAAATCAAAACATTTTCCACCATCGTAATAAGGTTTCTACATAGAGTACATTAAACATTACATGATTCAGACCGTTTTTCTCATTACCAGTGAGATTCTTCATAAAAGAACTGCCAATTCTGTGTTGATGTTAAGATATGTAAGTCGTTTCCCCTTGTCAGTGGTTACATGAGGGAGGGCCTGGGGGAACAGCATGTAATCATTGTGATGGGACAAACAAATGAGATTCTGTGTACATGTTGGTGTATCCGTAATAGAACCCTTGACAATTGGAATGTGAAGTAAGAGTAGGCTATAGCTCTGCAGTTCAGGAAAAACTTTCCTCCTTAGCGCGTGGCATGACCGTCTTCATTATCCCAGTTAGTTCAGAATAGTGGGCTGAAACCCAATTTCATTTAAAACTTGTCAATCTGATTAAAACACAGATCCAATTTCGTTTCGTTTTTATAGTTCAAAATTTCGATTTTACTTGTCTTTACTACACTTGGATCTGGAAGCGTTGTTATTTAACTCGTGTTCTGCTTGAAACGAGAGGTCAGCCAATCAAATGGTCTGTCGAATCGAGCGTTTGACCTTTTTTGGGCGGAACTGTGGGTAGACATTAGCGGCAATAGAATCAAAACATAGCAAAAGTAGATGAAAAATACATGGCGGTCGCTAATTGGTTAATCGAATGACTGACGTAATCGGCTCAAATGCCCCTTGCTTGTTACCGGACGTCATAGAACGTGAACTCCCACTATAACTTGTTAGATCTACATGTAGTATAGACCATCGAAAGTATAAAAAACGAAACGAAATATAGATCTATATTTTAATTAGATTGAAAACTTGTTGAAATGTGGTTAGAGTTTGTATTGTGACATGCATTGGCCGAGAAAGTTCATCCAGATTTTTTGGCGTGGTTTCCCCTTGCCAGTGATGCAGGACGGAGGGCCTGACAAGGACAGTTGTCTAGTCATTCGGATGGTACAAAAAACAGAGGTCCCGTGTACATATTGGTGTGCACGTAAAAGATCCCTTGGCAGTTAGAATTCGATATAAGAGTAGGCTGTAGTGCCGCTGCCCGGGCAAAATTTCCCTCATAGCACACTGTATGGCGTATGCCCGTCTTCATTAGCCCAGTTTAGGAGCAGAACAGTAGGACGTTAAACCCCATTTCAGTTCGTTTTGTGACATCTGGTATTTGTTGAATTTGATTATACCTGACTATTTAAAATATCATATCTTTTCATTGTACACCCATTGTCTTGACCTGATATTCAAATTTATGATATCATCATAAAGTTCTCTATTTGATCAGATTGGAGACCGCTTACAAGATCAATCATGGCTGATATCAGTTGATTGGTGTGTCTGACAAAATTATTAATCGGGTTCAAAGTATGGTTTTAATAAGATTCTGTACTTCTAAGATTAAAAATGAATGTTATGCATGGATTACACTTAAGGAGATAAGTAACCTTGTCTATAGATATCTTGATTTATTATAATAGATAAACCTTCAGATTGGATTGAGGATTAACTGTTTTACTAATCTAATGACATTTGAATACTGTCAAGTTTTCTGTTCTTAATGATTAATTTGCTCACCAGGAAGTTAACTGGTAATTGACATCATTTTTACTAATTTTACCAGCAGGACTTGCCATTTGGAAACCGACCATCTATATCCTGTTGATTACTGTTGCTAGGTTACAAGCAGGTAAATGTATGGTGTCCCTCACACCTAATGAAGGTTGTTTATAACAGTGAATGTATATTTTAATAGATATAGTGTAGTGTACTTTGTGGAGCTTATATTTTACATCTGGTAATATTTGACGTGTTTTAAATTCCATTGGAAAGGTATTGTACTTGGTTTTATTAATCTTCTTTTGTTTGTCGTTATTCGGCAATCGAAATGAGTGATTTTCTGTCCGAGTAGATATTTTGGAAAATGATCGATTCTTTAATTGAAACTTAATATTTGAAATTATGATATATTTTTATTAACTCTCATTTGTTGTTTTTTGTCAACTGAAATGAGTATGATTTTCAGTCAGAGCAGATATTTTGAAAATTGATCATTTCTTATTAACTCTCAATCTCATTTGTTGTTTTTTGGCAAATGAAATGAGTATGATATTTTGAAAAATGATTGATTCTTTAATTGTGATATTTTGGGTTTAGAATCATAAGATATATTTATTAACTCTCAGACCTATTAATGCTCTATTTTACTAAAAAGAACACAATTCAGTCAACTAGACCTAAGTAAAACAGGTATTATCAAGTGATGACTGAATTGACCCATCCCTAAGACTAGATTAACTAAGACAGTTTCACAATACTGATGAGTAACCATGTAGACCTACATACTTATAGTGAAGTTGATACTGTCACTGTAGTTAGAATTTGAATGTAATATTCTTGTGAAGTAAGTAAAATTGTCTAAAATTAAGAGCTGTGTTCGTTTATCAAAAAAAAAAAAAAAAATTGGGTTGATAATGTTATAAAATGTCAAGTAGTTACTGTTTGGCTTAAAAAGATAAGTGTGAATCATGAAATATAGATTGTTCTTTGATTTCATTGAATGTCTTTCTAGTAAGAATTTTTGAGTGTTTAATTAAGGAGATTAAATATAAACTTTATACCATAATTTGTTTTTATACCCACAAGTTTTATTATCATATTTTGATATCAAAGTATTTTTTGTACACTACAAGTATTACAGAATTTATGGAATGTTACTGTAGGGCAGTGATTTATGACTAGGGTGTCCTAATACAGAATGATTGGGATATATTTTACGCCTAGATATTAAGCAAAAAATTGACTTTACCTTACTTTAATTCACCCATGTGCATACAATTTTTTTGTGTAATTTATTTACCATACATATACATAAAACTTGGGTTTGCCAACTTATAATATCAGTTCCTTGTGTGAAATTAAAGTAGCAGTCCCAGATGTATTTTAGTGAATAAAACGTTTTAATTTGGGTTGAAACTTAAAAACACCTGAAAACCTTTATCAGTGGGAAGTTATGGTAATTAATATATATAAGCTCTGGGATATTTTGTAAAAGAAATTCATACTTCCCTTTTCAAAGAGGAGTTAGCTATTAATCTCCAAATTGTATTATTGTACGATAAGAGAGAAATGGGGTTTAACATCTGCTCTACAGAAACTAGGTAATTTTAGGACTAACATGGTTCAATTTTGTTTCAATAAATGGCTTGTACGTAGGGTTTTTTAGCAGTGGGTGGAAAGAGAGCCGAAGAAAACCCAAAACGTTGAACAGGTGACCCTACATCTTGCCGTGTACTAGCTATAGCTCAAAACAATGCCACTTGATGCAATGACTGTGCATATAATGTACATGTAAGCTTGGATAACCATGTCAGATACATGTATATGTTGTATACTTTATAGTTATAGTCATTCATACAAGTGAATATTGAAATTCCTTAAATGATTTATGTAACCATGTGTTGACCAACCACTGTCTGGACATGCCACCTAATAACAACAAGATAAAAAATTCAATTCGACTATAAATACACCTTTACACCTTCTACTGAATTGTTGTTTGCCCTGAATATTTATTACTGATAATCCATTATATTATGTTAAATTTATGGTTTATGATGGCTGAGAAAAGTCTATGATAAACAGAATAAACTGAGTCGGTTCTTGTTTTTGCCATTGCCGGCAATACGCAAAAAAGAACTTACTTAAATAAAACTCCTAGACATAACAAGGGGTTTTCATGGAAAAATTAAATTGTGTAAAGTTATTTATACCCTTTTGCTGTCCCAGTAGAAAATCAACATTTTAATTTTTAATGGTCCAGTATTTACAAACTGGTATGATGAATTAAAATCGAGACAGTGTTGGTTAAAATCTTTTGATCTGTCTCTTTTTTTTTAAATCTGATTAGGGGGGTTGGATGGCCGAATGGTTAACACGCGCGCTGTATCATACGGTCTGTCATTGAGTCAACTGGCAGGGTTTCGAATCCCCGGTTGTACGTGACAGACAAGGAGTATGTTCGCCTGTCCAACCTCCCGGGTTTTCTCCGGGTCCTCCGGTTTCCTCTAAATGTTAAAGACCCCTACGCGCAAGCGAATGATTGAAATAAAATTGAACCATGTGTTAGTCCCGAAATGACCTAGTTTGTGTCAAGTGGAGTTAAACTAAACCCCATCTCTCTCTCTCTCTCTCTCTCTCTCTCTCTCTCTCTCTCTCTCTTTTTTTAATCTGATTGAATCCAAGCTGGAAGATTATCTACTGTTGATATTACGGTTTTGTTTTGTTAAACAATCAGTCTTGAGTACATTGTACCGTGGCTTATAGATGCATTATGTAAGGTTTAGATAAAGAGCTGGTCATTCTTGCTATAATAGTTCAAATATAGATAATTGATGTAAAATGAATATATTGAAAATTTCATTCAAATTACTTTATTCTGAGCGAAGTTTTGACAAGCTATGGCATAGATTGTTTATTATCACAGTAACTTTACTTGTTAATGGAGACAAACCCTTGATTCACCATTTTCATGTGGACATATATTGTTGCCGCCCCGGTCCGTCCGTCCGTAATTTGTTTGTGGTCACAATTCTTATCCGATTTAGACAAAACTTGAAATACAATAGAATCTGTATGAGCAGCCACTCCTATTCAGCGACATCTCCTTGTAAGCGGTCACGATAAATTCCCCCCGTAAAAATTCTTTTGTTTCATCTCTTTATTCAACGGTCACTCCTATAACGCGGCCAGCGGTCATTATTTTACTAATAAATTCAACAAAACATCGCCCATTCAACGGCCATTGTTGAATGATACCATCTTGTTGTTCTTTGGACCCCCACTGATCAGGTAAAAAGAAATGTAAAAATAACAATCAACCCGGGATTATCTGTTAATTAATCTTTTGTTTTATTAAACGACTAACCTGATCATTGTTTTCACGTGTAACGATCACACATTATTTGATACTGAACACGTGACTGTTATTTTATTTATCACGTAATCAACAAAATGGCGAATCTCTTAGAAGAAGCAACCCAAAGGCATGGTCGGTCTTGCTACAATTCTATTAGTATATTATTGTCGACATCATCAAAACTTGAAAAGTGGGTGTCTTGTTCACTTTCATTTGCTTATTTATAAAGTCACATATGACACATGTCTCTTATCACGTGATGTTATTTCCATGGAAACAAGTTGACTCCAGTTGCAAGAACGCTCATGTCGACTGCAACTAGTTGCTTCTAGTTGCAGCCAGTTGCAGCCAGTTGCAGAAAGTTGAACATGTGCAACTAACTGCAACTGACTGCAACTAGTTGCTTTGAGTTGTAAGAGGCACTCAGGTCGACTTTTTGTCCCCCGCCTTTCGAAGAAAGCAGGGGACTATTAAAATGGGTTCGTCTGTCTGTCTGTCTGTCCGTCACACTTTTTGGAACACAATAACTCTCCTTCTAATTGAGGTAAAATGTTCAAACTTGGCGTAGGTGTTTATTAGGTCAATGCCTTGATGAAGTATGAAGATGAGCATTTTCTGCTTAGGGTAAGTAGAGATAAGCAATTTGATTGGTTGATGCTTTGGGACACGATAACTTTAGTTCCAATTAAGTGAAAGTGTATAGTTTCATTACATCAATACCTTGACTAAGTTTGATATTGAGCATTTTCTGCTGAGTGTAAGCAGAACGATAAGCAATTTGGAACACAATAACTCTCCTTCTAATTGAGCTAGAATGTTCAAACTTGGTGTAGGTGTTTATATGAGGTCAATGCCTTGATAGAGTGCGAAGATGAGCATTTTCTGCTTATGGTAAGTAAAGATAAGCAATTTGATTGGTTGATGCTTTAGGACATGATAACTTTAGTTCTAATTAAGTGAGAGTGATGAAACTTGGTGTATAGTTTCATTACATAATACCTTGCCTAAGTTCGATGATGAGAATTATCTGCTTAGGCTAAGGAGCAATAAGCATTTTGATTGGTCAAGACTTTGGAACATAACAACTCTGCTTCTAACTTGATGTTGATGTTCGTCTTGACCGAATTCAATGATTAACATATCGAGCTAAAGCTAAGTTGGCTTGTTTCAGTTTCATTCAGTTGCTTTCAGTTGCGCTCCCAGTTGCCGAAACGCCAGTTGCTTTCAGTTGCAAGGTCGACATAAGCCCCCCCTTACACCCCCTGTAAATAGGTGATTAAATCAGCGATGGTTTTTTGTTCATGTGCTTTTTTAATAAAATAAAATTAATTCATCGATTTTCTTTACAAAAATGGATAAATATTATCGAATGCATCACACAGTGGTAGACAGTAGTATCGAAGGTTGCTACAAAATGACAAGTTTACAGAAGTTATGTCTGAGATTTGAGTAAAGAATTTTCGTTCGGCGCAAGATTCAGCAACGGTAAAATTTACCGATGCAAGTATTGATTATCGCTTCCGATGCATCCAAGCGTAATATTTAATTTATGTCAGCACAAAAAGCACTGAAATTTTATTAAAAGGCCACTCCCGTTAAGCGATCAGTTGTGAAAATTCCCTTGGGTGGCTGCTTAATGCAGATTCTACTGTATAGGTTTATCTCCAAAAGATCTTGCTTCCTTTCGATATTGGCATGTGACGGATCAAAACTTCATAGATTATGACCCCTGATTGTATGAAAATTCTTGTGTTTAGCTTGTGGACACTCTAGCGGTCACAATTTTTTTATTCGATTTTAAAAAACTTTTAAATATTTCACCGTTAAACCCTAATGACGGTCGAATATGCAAATAGTGTAAAAGTATGTAATACGAAAGTTGTGGACCCTGATGAAACTTAAAATATATCTCTATATCCCAAATATCTCCGTCCAATTCGATGTTGGCCCATTTCAGACCATAACTTCCTGGATTATGGCCCACGATTGTACGAAAAATTGCTTTGTTTTTTTAGCTTGTTCTCTATCCATCTCTTGCAAAATGTGGGCGTATCTTGCCTGGCAACTGCTGATTAAATTAAGTCTTTAAATACCGATTATGTTTCAATCCATTTAAATCTCTGCCATCCGATGCTCTAGAGAGTTGATTATAGGCTTATGTAAATAAATGTCTAAATAATAGTTTATTTAACATTTGAAACCAAATTAAAGATATGTAATTGGCAGATTTAGTTGTTACATAATGCTTTAAGCCATTACAAGTGAAAAATGCAAATGAATATAAAATTTTTCTGAACACTAGAATGTAAAACATACATTTATTGTAATTTTTTTGTCGTGCAAAATCTCTGTTAGGATAATTAATTAGTGACCGCAGCTGTTGAAAGTATGATCAATAACAAAACTATTGAATCAGGATATTCAGTCGACATCTTTCCTCTATGATTTATTGCAATAGGATATTTTGTATCACCGTGGTTCTTTTTCATTATAAGGTAGGAAAAGATATAGCTCATTTTAGCAAGTTGACATGCTCAGAATCATTAATATTATCATTCTGGAAGATTTCTACTTGTGGTTCCACACGACACAATGAAGTTATTGAAATAAGTGGTTTGTCTTCATTCAAGGTTTCCATATAAAATGGATTCTATGTATATATTATTCCTGAAAATTCAGGTGTGTAAGTGAACTAAGTAACTGATTACCGGTACTTGGTTCATTTCTGGACAAAGTGTTGGAAAATAAAGGCTTAGTCTTAAAACTAAACAGTCTTTCATAAACTACAGGATAGCACAAACCAGAAGTTTTTTTTTATTATTATGAATTGTGACCGCTTTTAAGACTTTCTTATCTATTATTAGTATGTGTATTGGATTCTAGATACATGCAGCAAGTGCAGTGAGTTTCTTGACAGATGTAAATGGTACTCGGGTCCTACTGTATATATGCAAGTTTTACTATCCATCCAGCTAATTATCCCATATCTTTATAGTATTTGGTGTCCTCTAATTTCATTTTGGGGAGTGGGGCTACTTTTAGAATAGATTCTCGGTTAAAGGGGCATTATGGGAGATTAGATAAAGAGTTGACAGTTCTCGCTATAATAGTTAAAACATAGATAACATGTATTAGCTTAGATGTATTAGCTTTTGAATTTTAGGCTAGCCTCGATCATCATTACTAAAGTCGGTATGATAAAAAACAAAGTCTTGATTATCCATTTTTACGTTTAATCATCTATCACAAAATGTATTCTAATCCGCTAAATATTGCTGGCTAGCGATGGCATTGTGAGTTAATTATGGTCTGGCTAAGTTAATTAATGTTTAATTAATAATTTAGATTACATTTCAGTCCTAAAGAAAGACCTACAATAGACAGATTTATGTGTAGCTCTTGCATAATGTATGTTTAAGTATGGGCGAAATTATTGTGGGAAATTTGGAGAAATTATATAAGTTTGAGAATCAAAATTCAGTGTCAAACTTGAATGTCTGTTTATCAATTAAATGATATTTATTAAATTGAGTGTTTTATTTTATATATATTTTTAGGCAGGAGGCAGAATGAAAGTCACAAAAAGGTTTGTACTAGCAACTGTGATCATGACATGGATGTGGATACTGATGTCGTATCTTATCGGAAATAATGAATCAGAGGAAGTTATACAGACGCGGGAATTATACAACACACTTTCGAAAAGTCTAGAATTTCACGGCTATTATGGAAATCCTATACTGATGAAAAATAGTTCATATTTTCAAGGTCGGACAACAAAAATAACTCCCTTAGATTTCAAATTTTTAATTAAAAGTAACGTTTGTGCAAAAGATAAAAATCCTTTATTATTAATATTCATTTTATCGTTACCGGAACATTTTCTACAAAGGGAAGCTATTCGTCAAACTTATGGCCGTGTTGTCAGAAGGGAGCCCTGGCCAGGTCAAACCATTTTTGGAAGTGTCCAAATTGTGTTCTTATTCGGCAAAAGTAATACTACAGCTAAACAAATGTTACTGCAAAAAGAAGCAGATGCAAAAGGTGATATAGTTCAAGCCGATTTTGTAGAATCGTATTATAATTTAACATATAAAGTTCTGATGGGATTTAAGTGGGCAAAGTACGATTGTCCGAATGCAGTTAATATCATGAAAATAGACGAAGATACATTCTTAGACATTCCTAGAATAACAAATATTATGGTGTCGGCTGATTTAGACAATACCATATATGGTCATTTTCATTATTCAGACCCTGTAGAACGAAAACCAATCAAATCAAAAGTTTCAATGAAGGCGTACCCTTTAAAATATTATCCACCTCATGTGAAAGGTAATTTGTACTTTATGCGTAAAGATTTGGCGATGAAAATATTACATTTATCGGAATATTTTCCCTATGTAAATATAGAAGATGCTCATATTACTGGAACTCTCCCTAAACTATTAGAGTCCAGACATATTAACATTCCCAAATCGCAGTATAATCCCAATGGGGGTCCCGAAATCTGTGATTTTGCCCTGAAGAGGAAAATAGCCGCTCAACAAGTTAACCATACCTTCGCTTTCCAGATTTGGAATAGAATTGAAAATGTGGAACTATGCGAAAAAGAAAAAACGAAAGAAGACTTGTCGTCGTCGTGATAGTGATAATTTGTTTTAGCTGTGTGTGACATTTTAAACTTAAACCAATTTTATTTATTATTAATAATAAAACAGGGAAGGTTGTGTTATGTCCGATGGTGTTATGTCCGATGCGTGTGAAAGAGGTGCATTTATTATTGTGAAAATTAAAAATGAAAATTTTCCAAAAGGTCAAAGATGCTGCATGTGGCAATGTGGAAAAATTAAAATGAAAAATCAAAGATGCTGATCAAGGTGAAAATAGAGGATGAATATTTGGTGATTTTTAGAAGTTATCAGAATGAATAATTTGATTGACATGAAATAGTATTTATGTTAATAAATGTAAAGAAAGATATGTCTTCCTGAGTGGCACATGCATTATATAATAAGTCATATGTTTTTATTATTATTTTATCATAATTTATAATTGAATATAAATGTTAGTGCTGTAATCTGGTTTTTCTCGTTTTATGAACTAATATTTTTAGAAATGTGCCCGAAGGGGCAATTTTTACTCAAATAGTTACATTGTGTATTTTAATCATACCTGCTTTTTATTGGTTAAGAAGTTACAGTCTGTGATAGGATGTTTAACTTGAAATTAAAAAGCAATATAACTGGTATTGAATCTTTTAAAGATGCATTATGTAAGATAAAGAGCTGACCATTTTTGCTAAATGTATAATAGTTCAAAAATAGATAATTCAAAATTAATATACTGAAAGTTTCATTCAGATTACATTTGTACTTTATTCTGAGTTAAGTTATCACTGTTTGAAGTTATGACAAGAAGTGGCATATATTGTTTATTATCGTAGCAACGTTACTTGTTAATTGACATACAGCCTTGCTGCTCCTTTTTTAATAAAATCATTAAATGGTGATCATTGATCATATGTCAATCTCCTAGAGAGCTCATTAAAGGCAGTTCATGTGAATAAATGTCTTATAATATTTGAATTTTAAAGCCAAAATAAAGACCTGCAATTGGCAGATTTTGATATTACATAATGCATCTTTAAGTAATATGGTGAGGTCCCTTGCATGTACTATACATGTACATATTATTTACTAAACTTCTCTACACATGTCAAACAACCTTATATAATTGCAGTAGAAATATGCACATTTCCATTGCCAAGACCAAAGCTCGATCAATTTTGGTATTAATGTATTGGTGAAATAAAAAACACAAAATTGCTGTACATGTATGTCAAATGTGTCTTCTTTTTTTTTTAAGTAATTCACAATTTTAAAGAATAGGCTCTGTTGAAATATAAATGTGAGGTTATGATTATTTTTATATTGCAATAATTAAGTTCCATTTTAAAGATGCATTGTGATTTTGTAAGATTTAGATAAATAGATTGCCGTTTTTGCCATAATTGTGTAAAAAAAAAAAAAAGATATTGAATATTTCATTCAAATTGTTTTATTCTCTGAGTGAAGTAATGAAAGTTTGAAGTTTTGACAAGATAGTCTTGGTTATTGAGTACCATTTTAACAATTATAAAATGGTTCGTGTGTTCTAATCCGTTTAATATCTTGGCCATCCAATGCCCTAGAGAGTTGATTATGACCATTGTGTAATTTGCATAACATTTGAACCCAGAAAAAAAGGCAGATTTAGCACTTACATAATGCATCTTTAATATAGTTTGCTTTGTTGATTTTTATTTTGCATATCAAATCATTTATTTGCAGCATATAGAGTACGGCAACCTTCTACACGTCACATGATCTCAATTCTATGTATGATTGGCTGAACATCTACCGATTATTAATTCATGGTCAGACAGTCTAATCCAAGAGTCTGTATACATCTAGAGCAAAATAAAAGTAACTTATGTACCGTATAGCACTGTTTGAATGGCATTTAGTAATTGAACACATTAAAATAAACACAACAGTTCTATGGATAACAATTTCTATATTTCTATAAATATAGCACATTTACATTGTAGATTAGTTTGTACCTTGGTTATGTTTCCTTTCTAAATTCAGAATGTTTAACATTATTATCATGATCATTCTTCCCAATCATATTAAGCAAAAAAAATTTTTAATTCATTTTCTTCTTTTAATATTCCACATTTTATTATATTTTACTGGATTTAGCATTTGACAGGTATTATGATGGTGTCATGTTCTTACTTGTGTACTGTAAACAGCCAATTATGACAACACAACTCTTCCAATCACTCCAAGTCATTGTTCACTGATCTATTTATAAACACAGCAGCCGTTTTGACTCTACATGTATGATGTATGTTAGAAAGATGAAGACTTAATAAAGATTTAATTTTAAATCATTTGGATTAGATTCTCGCTGGCGAGATATGAGACATTTAGAAAGTGGCCGTATTTTGGCTCAAAGATGTGCATGGAAAAGATTTGTTTTATTTTTAAAATTACATTTATGTATTGCTCATTGCTTTATTATTTATATTTAATTCATTCAAATTAATCATTCCATTTTTTAATTATTCAAAGACCGGTTTTAAGGAGAGAGCCATATTGTATCTAAGGCAAATTGTTCACTGGACTAACGTATATTTGTTTGTTAACTACCAAATGTATTCTGGCAATATAGACCTTTTTGTTGTTACAAAACTTAGTTATTTTACTTAATGATTTAATGATTGAATTGGAATTATGTCTATCAATACAATTTGGTGGACAAATAATATGCAAGAGCTAAATTGGCCTATTGCAGGTCTTTCTTTAGGCCTTAAGTGTTGTATAAATTATTAATTACACAATACTCAACTTTTAATATTATTAGGCTCCGATATTATGTAGATTTAAATACGTTTTGCATTTGATGCGGTCACCGTTAAAATGGATAATCAAGGCTACAGTGTTATTGTAACGAAGATATTTAGGCTGAAATTTGACTGAAATTTTCCACATATTCCCTTTTCATTATCTTTTTTTTAAACTATTACATGTATAGTGAGGACTGTCAGCTCTTTATCTAATCTTACATGTACATAATGCCCCTTTATAAATGATCAAATTAGCTTTAGATATGCCCTGTAGAGCTTAAAAATGCATTAAATCAAATTTTTAGGTACTTGTAAATCACAAAAGTTAGTGCTTTTCAAGGAATGTCTTTCAATGTTTACTATTCTTGAACTTTGAACCCATAAGCAGGCCATATCTCTTTTTCGAATTAAAGATATTACCGTATAAAATGCAGGACAGCATTAAAGGGAGATAAATCCAAAATAATTGACCTAAAACACTTCCACAGTAAGTCTACCATTACAGGTATTATGAGCATTTAAAATATTGTATTTGTGATACAAAAATTTATTTTAAATTTTCTTGTCAAGTGGAACTGTTATGAAATCACAATCCATTAAAGAATCTTTCTTACAACTTGCCCAGTTTATGTTTGATGCTGAGCATTGGATGGTGATCTATATTAGTATCCTGAATTAATATATCATTAATTATTATTTATTCATTATCAACATATCATATGAGACAAATAACACATTAATGAAACTAGTTAAACTACATGTAGGACTATTGTATACATATCTTTAAATGATTATAATTGAAGGAGATATACATCATATTTCAAGTCAGTACAAATAACTTTTAGGCACTTGGGCAAAATATTTTATGAAACTTCCACCAAATGGCTTTTCGATTTCGCAAGCATAGTGTTATATATCCTGCTTGCTGGCTCACTTTCAAAATATGGATAATAGATAATAAAATGAAATGTGTCACCACACATGCATGTCACGAAATATCCTATATTGACCAGACATGCCCGTATACCTCAATATCTCAACCAATTAGGCTCCTCAAAATTCAGAAATAGAGAAATTTGAAATTGATAATCGATGCTAAAAATTTTTACGAGTAACTCGAAATTTGTGCACACCTGTATGTAATTGATTTTGATACAGTTTTCTTTATTTTATCACAAAAATTTACAATATGTTTTTCTTTGTTTTATCACAAACACCAAAGACTTTACAGTATTAAATGTGTCACCACACATGCATGTCACGAAATTTTACGAGTAACTCGAAATTTGTGCACACCTGTATGTAATTGATTTTGATACAGTTTTCTTTATTTTATCACAAAGAATTTACAACATGTTTTTCTTTGTTTTATCACAAACACCAAAGACTTTACAGTATTAAATGTGTCACCACACATGCATGTCACGAAATATCCTATATTGACCAGACATGCCCATATACCTTAATATCTCAACTAATTAGGCTCCACAAAATAAAGAAATAGAGAAATTTGAAATAGAAATCAATGCTAAAAAATTTTACGAGTATCTCTAAATTTCTGCACACCTGTATGTAATTGGTTTTGATACATAGTTTTCTTTATTTTATCACAAAGAATTTACAGTATGTTTTATTTGTTTTATCACAAACACCAAAGACTTTACAGTATAAAATCCAAATTCGTCATTTAAATTGGCATTTATATGCATTAGTTCAAATTAGTGAAATGAAGAAATTCAACAATTTCCACTAAATACGGCTAGTAAAATATTGTAAAATTTATATTAATTATTCCGATTAGTAAAATGAAGAATCCTATGAAAATCAAGTCTGATCTAATTTAAATTTATTTTGTTTTTGATTATTGTGATGAATAACAATTACAGTATCTGATAATAATAACCTCTAATTTCCACTAAATACGGCTAGTAAAATATTGTAAAATTTATATTAATTATTCCGATTAGTAAAATGAAGAATCCTATGAAAATCAAGTCTGATCTAATTTAAATTTATTTTGTTTTTGATTATTGTGATGAATAACAATTACAGTATCTGATAATAATAACCTCTAATCTAGAGGTATTACCCTTGATTTTTTTTGTAGACTCTTTACTGCATTTATATCCATTGCTTTTTATTTGCCAACTGATTCACAATGTGACATCCATTATGGATTGTCTGGATAACTAAACTGGTGTGGGCATATGTTTTATTACCTTACAGACATATTTAACAACTTCGATAAATAAAAAGTAGTCACTTCTACCCATAATAGGAACGAGTGTATGATACCTGTGCACACTAAATTAAATGAAAACTATTTAGAATGTTAAGTTTATAAGTATAACTAGATGTCATGGTTTCACATAAAAGTTGTACTTATTGGTTAAAATTCTGTTGGATTTTTATACGCCCTCATTGAAATGTGGTCGTATATTGTCGTCGCCCCCGTCCGTCCGTCGGTCCGGCGTCCACAAGCAATTGTGGACGCTCTAGAGGCTAAAGTTAATGTCCGATTGACTTTAAATTTATATACAGTGTTTAAGGTCATGAGACGAAGAAGCCTATTGATTTTCAGCGATTTCCGATAATTACTGCCAGAGTTATGGCCCTTGATCACTTCAAAAAATCTTGTGGACGCTCTAGAGGACAAAGTTGATATCCGATTGACTTTAAATTTATACACAGTGTTTAAGGTCATGGGACGAAGAAGCCTATTGATTTTCAGCCAAACGATAATTACTGCCAGAGTTATGGCCCTTTATCACTTCAAAAAATCTTGTGGACGCTCTACAGGCCAAAGTTAATATCCGATTGACTTTAAATTTATACACAGTGTTTAAGGTCATGAGACAAAGAATTCTATTAATTTTCGGCGATTTCCGATATTACTGCCAGAGTTATGGCCCTTGATCACTTCAAAAAATCTTGTGGACGCTCTAGAAGCCAAACTTAATATCCGATTGACTTTAAATTTATACACAGTGTTTAAGGTCATGAGACGAAGAAGCCTATTGATTTTAAGCGATTTCCGATAATTACTGCCAGAGTTATGGCCCTTGATCACTTCAAAAAATCTTGTGGACGCTCTAGAGGTCAAAGTTAATATCTGATTGACTTTAAATTTATACACAGTGTTTAAGGTCATAAGACGAAGAAGCCTATTGAATTTCAGCGATTTCTGATAATTACTGCCAGAGTTATGGCTCTTGATCACTTCAAAAAAATCTTGTGGACTCTCTAGAGGCCAAAGTTATTATATCCTATTGACTTTAAATTTATACACAGTGTTTAAGGTCATAAGACGAAGAAGCCTTTTGATTTTCATCGATTTCTGATAATTACTGCAAGAGTTATGGCTATTGATCACTTCAAAAAAATCTTGTGGACTCTCTAGAGGCCAAAGTTATTATATCCTATTGACTTTAAATTTATACACAGTGCTTAAGGTCATGAGACGAAGAATCCTATTGATTTTCAGCAATTTACGATAATTACTGCCAGAGTTATGGCCCTTGATCATTTTGAAAAATCTTGTGGACGCTCTAGAGTCTAAAGTTAATATCGGATTGACTTTAAATTTTATACACAGTGTTTAAGGTCATGAGACGAAGAAGTCTATTTATTTTCAGTGATTTTCGATAATTACTGCCAGAGTTATGGCCCTTGATCACTTCAAAAAACCTTGTGGATGCTCTAAAGGCTAAAGTTAATATCAGATTGACTTTAAATTTATACACAGTGTTTGAGGTCACGAGGCGAATAATCCTATTGATTTTCAAAGATTTCTGATAATTACTTCCAAAGTTATGGCCCTTGATCACTTTGAAAAATCTTGTGGACGCTCTAGAGGCCAAAGTTAATATCCGATTGACTTCAGATTGATACACAGAGTTTAAGATCTTTAGACGAACAAGTATATTGATTTTCAATGAATTTTTATGACTTGGAACAGCTAAATCCATGATACAGTATTAAAAGTTTTGTATACAAAACGTTAGCATGGGGCAGAACTTTATAAAAACCAAACAAATTCTAATGGTTTTCTGAGTTGTTGCTCTTAATCAGATTCGAGTGTATTATAAATGTTTCATTACCGAAAAAAGTAAAAATATGCGACAACTCTTGTTGACTGCCCGGACGATTTAGCTGCTGTGGGCGTATGTTTCGTTGCCTGGCAACCTATCTTTTTGGTTTTCGTACTGAGGACTGCACCAGTTAACATATACTTATGTATGTCCTGTCCGCTTCTTTTTATCTATTTTTGTTTTTACACCAATCTGATTAAAATACAGATCTATATTTCGTTTTGTTTTTTTATACTTTCGATGGTCTACACTACATGAAGATCTGACCGGTTGTTGCAATAGGTCACATCAGAGGTCATACAAGCGACTTTTGACCCAATGATGTCAGACATTTGATTAACCAATCAGCATTGATGTTACTAATGAATTACCCACAGTTCTGTGCAAAACACGCCTAAAGCTCGCCATAACAGACCGTTTCATTGGTTAATACCTCACACCATTCAGAACACGTCAATGATAATAACTCTTCCAGATCCTAGTGTTGTAAAGACAAGTAAAACGAATTTTTGAACAATAAAAACAAAACGAAATAGGATCTGTGTTTTAATCAGATTGTTTTTACACATATCAATGAAATATTTAATTTTTAGCAATTTTAGAAAGTCCTCTATATTTTTGGCACCATGGTAGCTTGTGTGTTAGTAGAAAGAGAGGGAAGACTGATTGTTTTAATAACCCTTTAAAATATTAACCCGTATCAATATTAACATAATTTATGTTACTCTTAAGAGCACTAAATTATTATTTATATGAAATGTACACTGTGTTTACTTATTGTATTGTTATTAATTGTATTATTTTGTATTTATGCCATGAAAATGTTGATGTTGAAGATGTGGTATACATATAGTATAATAAGTGGTTGATAGATTCAAAACCTCTTAACCATCGTTGATTTGTTGTTGATGGCAAAAAACATCAGAGATTCAGAATTTGGCCACTATATTTTCAAAACATGTTACCAGCATTGATTTGTTGTTGATGGCGAAAAAAAGATCAGAGATATTCAGAATTTGTCTGCCAAATTTTCAAAATGTATTGCCATTGTTGATTTGTTAATGATGGCAAATACATCTGAGATACCTCAGAAAGCGGATGCTAAATCTTCATTACTATCATTGATTAGTTGTTGATTTCAAAAACATTAGTGGTTTCAGAATTTGGCCACTAAATTTTTCACAGTGTTAATAATGTATTTGATCTTGATGGCAAAAACATCAGAGAAATTTCAGAAATTGTATATGTTCAAATTCCACAGTAATCTGAGTATTTCAATCAAATCTCACAGAAATCTTAGTATTTCTTTTAAATTCCACAAAAATTCCACAAAGTTCTGAGTATTTCCTTCAAATGCCACAAAAATCTGATCTATGTAAAATCAACACAAAGCAAATATTGGTTCGAGTGTGATGAATCTCACTACTGAATTACTTGTGTTCTATATTTCAACGGAATTTTCACAAACTATACTAATTCTAAGTCATGTATTGTTTATACTGATATATATATAAAGATATTACTTTTAGTTATTTTGTTTTTTATACAACCACATTTTCATGTGGAGGTATATTGTCGTCACCCCTGTCTGTCAGGACGTCCACAATTTGTCTGTGGACACTCTACAGGTCACAATTTTTATTCGATTTTGACGAAACTTAAAATATAGGTCTATCGCCTAAAGATCTTGGTTCTTTTCGATATTGGCATATATTGGACCATAACTTCATGGATTATGACCCCTGGTTGTGGACGGAGTACGGACACTCTACAGGTCACAATTTTCATCTGATTTTGATGAAACTTGAAATGCATGTTTATAACCAAAAGATCTTGGTTCCTTTTGATATTCGCACATATCAGATCATAACTTTCTGAATTATGGCCCTTGATTGTACACAAAATCGTGTTTTTAGCTTGTGGTCCCTCCCTTTATCCGATTTTAAAAAACGTTTGAATATTTATCACCGTTACACCCTAAAGATGGTTTGGTTTGAGTTTCGTGAAAATTGGACCAATACTGCCGTACAAAGTACAAAATGGCTGCCCCTTGTACACAAATAGTGTAAATATATGATATATCAAGGTTGTAGACCCTCGAAAGGACACAATTTAGATCCGATTTTGATGAAACTTGAAATACATATTTATAACCTAAAGATCTTGGTTCCTGTCGATATTCACACATATCCTATCTTAGCTTCCTAGATTATGACCCTTGATTGTACGAAAAATAGCTTTATGTGTGGCTTGTTTTCTATCCATCTCTTGCAAAATGTGGGCATAGCCTGGCTGGCAGCCGCTGGTTTCCTGTGCTAAAGTCATTAGCATATAATTATGGACATTAAAGCCATATATGGAAAGTGATGTATGATCATGTAAGATGGAGTGGACATGCTATTTCTGACTGGGAGAACCTTTTAAGTTGGATAGGAGAGAAATTTCGCATAGCAGTTGGATTTCATCAAATCATATAATTATACAATAAGGCTTCACCTTTATTTCAATGGGGATTGTTTTATTATATGTTAAAATATGCACAGTTATATTTGACGAAAAAAAACTTGCCCAAAGGTGGACAAAGGCGGAAGACTTCAGTAGTGGAACCATTTCCAGAGCCACTGCTTGTGCTGGAGTAAGGCGGATGACATCAGTAGTGGAACCATTTCTAACCAGGATTTGTCCATATTATTTGTGTACACATTCATAGATGTGTTTTTCTTTCATTTGAGTTATTCTACATGTATGTGCTTATGACTAGTCTCTGTCTACGGTTGTATTCAGTTTGACTTCCCATGTTTTTATTTTGCAAAATTTAAATAGTTTTCATATATATATTTAGCCAGGTGTGCCGTTAGCAAAAAAAGGTTGAGAACCACTGGTATAGTATGGTAATACAGATTGTGATCAAGTTAATTACATATAGTCTTGACAAATATTGACCTGCATCAGAATACACATCTCCATCTAGGAAACTACCTGAATAATTGACTACTGGCAGCTTACATTATTAAGTTATATTGGTTATCTAGGACATTCCTTTTACCATACATTGGCTAATTAGGACAGCCATTCATGACTTTACCTTTGGTATTTAGAACACTCTCCCATGACCTTACCTTTGTTATTTAGAACACTCTCCCATGACCTTACCTTTGTTATTTAGAACACTCTCCCATGACCTTACCTTTGTTATTTAGAACACTCTCCCACGACCTTACCTTTATTATTTCGGAAACTCTCCCATGACCCTTTACCTGAAATAATGTATTTAGGACACTCTCCCATGGCCTTACCTTTGTTATTTAGAACACGTTCCCTTTACCTGACATTTGGTATCTAGGACACTCTCCCTTGACCTTACATTAGGTATTTCGGACACTCCCTCGTGACCTTCCAGTGGCTATTTAGGCCCCCAGCCCTTCTTGACCTTACATTTGTTATTAAGAAGACTCCCCCCCCCCCCCCGTGACCATAGACTTAGACTGGCTAATTATAACACTCTCCCTTGATTTTACATTTACTGTTACTGTTAGGACACTCTCCCATGACCTTATATTGGCTATTTAGAAGGCTGCCGCTTGACCTTACATTGGGAACATTCTGTTATTTAGTGAGGAAAGATATTAATGTCCCCCGCCTTTCGAAGAAAGCAGGGGGCTATTAAAATAAGTTCGGCCATCTGACTGTCTGTCCGTAACACTTTTTGGGACACAATAACTCTTTATAATTGAGCTAGAATGTTCAAACTTGTTTATTAGGTCAGTGCCTTAATGGAGTTTGAAGGTGAGAATTTTCTGCTTAGGGTAAGCAGAGATAAACAATTTGATTGGTTGAATCTTTGAAACACGATAATTTTAGTTCTAATTAAATGAGAGTGATAACACTCGGCGTATAGTTCTATCACATCAATACCTTGACTAAGTTTGATAATGAACATTTTTTGCTGCTCAGGGTAAGCAGAGCGATAAGCAATTTGATTGGTCGAGACTTTTGGACAAGGTAACTTTGATTCTATCTGATAGAGAGCATAGGCGTACAGGCTCGATGACAGTTAGGGGGGCAGAACCTTAAATGCCCGAAAAAATTTCGGGTTTACAGACAGCGGCGGCAGTCTTCCTCAAGAGGCAAAGAAGCAGAGCTTACCTTGCATGCCCCCCCCCCCCAGAAAATTTTGGAATATTTGACGGCTGCAAACACGTTTTCCTGCTATTTCAGTCCTTGAACAAAGTGGTCTATTATAGCCAAATTAAGATGGTTGACTCGAATTCCAATCAAAAGATCAATCGTTTACAGTCCACGAAGACGGGACTGTTAGCAGAAAATTTTGAAAATTTAACTGCAGCAAACGCGTTTTCCTGCTATTCCAGCCTGTGAATACAGCAACTTCAATTTGGTCCAATATAGCCCACCTGGCTGACCCGAATTCCAAGCAACCAATCAATCGTCGCGGAGTATGGAGGCCTC
Source organism: Patella vulgata (assembly GCF_932274485.2). Lineage (NCBI taxonomy): Eukaryota > Metazoa > Mollusca > Gastropoda > Patellidae > Patella > Patella vulgata. The sequence goes on along the minus strand of NC_065884.2, from coordinate 58,613,391 downwards.
ACCCTCCCGGAGAAAATTTTGAAAATTTAACCACCGCATATGCGTTTTCTGCTATTCTAGCCCGTGTAAGCAACTCCAACAGTATCCAATGGTTTTGTAACCTAAATCCCATTTTGAATTCCAACCATTCAATCAGACTGTTGCAGCTGCATTCACAAATAATAATCGATGCCCGAAAAATGTCGCACAAAGTAGAGTGGCTCCAGACAAAATATTTTAATCCATAGCCAACTCAGTACAAATTCGTGGTATTCAATTAAAAGATAAGTAAAATTAGTGTTTTATTAGGGCTCGGTGACAGGGAAGCAAAATGCCCGAAAAAATTTCAGGTTTACAGACAGCGGTGCCGGTTTTCTTCGAGAGACGAAGAAGCGGAGCTGGCCTTGTAAGCAACCCCCCCCCCCCCCCCCCCAAGAAAATTTTTGGAATATTTGACGGCTGCAAACGCGTTTTACTGCTATTTCAGCCCGTAAAATTAGTGTTTTATTAGATTTCGGGCACTTTATTTTGCCAAGTAGATGAAATACATTTTTTTTTTCACTTTTCCTGTCTGCCCGAAAAGTCAGCTTGCCCGAAAGTTAGGGGGCCAGCTGCCCCCCCCCCCTGCCCCCCTGGCTCATACGCCTATGATAGAGAGTGATGAAACTTAGTGTATAGTTTCAGTGATGTAGGACTGAATGCCTGGCAATGGACAAGGTATAGTCGTTTGGATGGGACCGAAAACCGAGGTCCTGTGTACACATTGGTGTGCATATTAAAGAATCCTTAAAGTAGGCCGTAGCGCCGCTGTCCTGGCAAAATTGCCCTCATAGTACACCGCCTGGCGTGTGCATGCCCGTCTTCATTAGCCCACAGAACAGTTGAACTTTAAATCCCATTTCATTTCACTTCACATTCTGCTTAGTTCATATGGTATGTCTTCATTAGCCCACAGAACAGTAGAACTTTAAATCCCATTTCATTTCACTTCACGTTCTGCTTAGTTCATATGGCATGTCATTGTTTGGGTGACGTGACAAGCAGTAGTGTCACCAAGCTTAACCTCGTTGATTTTATGTGAGTTCTCTCTCTCTCTGGTTTCTGCCCACGGCTAACACACACCCATATATATACATAAAAAAAGACACCATAAAAAGTGATAATAGTTATCGTACCAACTATGCCCATTGGGGGCAGACAATACAAACAAGATATTGGCCTAAACATATAGGAATGCAAGAAGCATAAATAGGATATACATCACGTAAAAATGTTAATAAATAAATACAGAGACAACTCTACACGATTTAGGCTTCTGGGTTTATTGTATGAAATACAAACACAGGAAAACTACGTTGTAAGTGTATCTTGGGCATAATTACAATAACCAGCCCCCTGCATGTGCAATGCCAAATGCGATTTGACGTCATAAAACATACTTTACGAGTTTACGAGCACTAAAACAGCAATTGCCATCAGCCCACAGGACTCCATGTTGCTAGATTACTTTGTAATTCCCGAACATATAGCAACGTTTTCCCCCTTTACTGCAGACACGTAAACAGGGGGCGTCCAATCAGAAGTTGTGACACTAACACACTCAAATTGCGACTTTCACAGAAACCTTGACATTAAACGAACCTTGGACTTTGCAACTCGATTATCACAGGTAGACATTTTAGCTGGAAAGCGCGAGACTTAGTCGAAATGCGGTAGTATATAAGAATTATAATAAACTACAACTTTATGGATAACATTCACTAGATTTATAAACTGCAACGTTTTAATGAGGATACTCTCACCGGTATCAAGCAATGATACAATCAAACATGTTAAAGAAGGTTATATACAAGTGGATAACAATAAACTAATTAAGAGTTTAAATCAGAAGCCATTAAAGTTAAACCTCATACCTATGAAAACTATTATTAATCAATAAGAAACCCTTATATACAATATACAATTGGATAACAATAAACTAATTAAGAGTTAAATCAGAAGCCATTCAAAGTTAAACCTAATACCTATGAAACTATTATTAATAAATGCCTTTCAAAGATACTATATAAGAATTGAAAATTATGAAAAGAGATTTTCTATTTAAAGGGATATTAAGCCTTTTATTAAAGATGACCGGATCTGTAAATGTAAACTTATATTCTAGAATCTGTCTGTACAAATACTAGATTCAGGATAGTCGTGGTTACGATACCAAGAATTGGTGGTACTTTTTCAGATTTGTTCATTGTTGATTTGATAGGCCCCACTTAAACACATTTAGACTTTTTCAACTTCTTCTAACTCGTATCATGGACCTTTTCAACTTCTTCTAACTCGTATCATGGACCGTATAGACGGTCCATTGTGGTAGCCATGGGTGTTGATGATTCTCATTCGCTCAAATGATTTTGTATAGCCACCTGAGGACATTTTTGGGGTCCCTTGGATTAAAATGTGTAGGAAATGCCGTTCTTTTGTCCCAAAATCTGGAAACTGGAGACATTTTCTCAGAGATAAACTATTCATATAGCCTGACCTATGTTGATTCTGATCAAAAAATTGTTTTAAGTCAAATATATGGACTAGTGTAATGTAATTTAATAAATCAAAAAAAAAATTATCGTAACTAAATCATTCAAATCAAACCTTCAATCTGCTATACACAGGTCACAATTCTACGGAATTCAATTATTGCTTTAATCTGCTGTTGTTCCTGGCACCTTTCAAGTTGCATCCATAAAACTATTGATAAAGAAAACTTAGCTCGATGAAACATGTTTTCAAAAACTATAGACCTATCTCTTCTAGACTGTCTGTGGAGATTTTTTGGATTGAATGATTGTTTGTTATTGTTGATTGCTTGGTATCTCACTGGCAGCAAACGGGTTGTTTCAGTTCACGATTCCTTCCCAAGGGGGGCTTTATTATTGTAACGTGGAACGTGGTGTTCCTCAACAAATCTGTATACATTGTCCATGTACAAATCAGAGGCAAAGAACTGCGCCTAGTCATTTTAGATGCAATGAAAAACGTGTTGGCGTGCACGTAAAAAAAACCGTTGTCTTGTTGGAATTCAACAAGGAATAGGCGTGAATTCCGCTGTCTGGGCGACATTCCATCAGAGCACACTGCATTGCGTATACACGCTTTCATTGGGCTGGTAGGTCCAGAACGGTTAGATCTATTTCTTAAGGCCACATCCAGATTTGGCCAAGGTTGCTTAGATGTAAATAAGGTTAGGGTACGTGATTGTTGACGAGATTGTGGGTTAGGGTTTGTGTAAGGGTTATTGGTGTGAGCGGTAGCCCTGATTACATCCCGTGGTCTTTGACCAAATCTAGAGGTGGCCTTAAGAAATAGATCTAACCCTAACCAGGAAATGTTACTTTTACCTGAAAATACCAGTCGCATAAAGATTACCTAACCCATGCGATGTTTATCGTTGAAAGGGCGAATGTGTGTGTGTGTGGGTGTGTGTGTGTTGGGGGGGGGGGGTATATTGAAGTTGATTTGCAGGCAGCATATCTGAGCTGACTATAGCGGCGTCGAAAACCGCGTCATATTTTCTATTTGAATTATACGGCTCGGGATTGTATATTGTGCTCTCCAAACATCTCGTATATCACCAATATTAAATTATGTCCACAGGAAAGATATGAGTTCCAGATACCAGTGCGTTAATAACCCGGCAACCCCTTTATTTCACTGAACCGAGTCAATGTTATAATGGTATAAGTCTGATTAAAAAAGAAGAATTATTAAAGTAGCTAAGTCTTTAACTCATTATCATCTAAAGTCTTCGACATTGAAAACGCGAATTATTTGTCAATTTCAATTAACCTTGATGTTGTTATCTTACCGGAAAAAGATGGGTTTCTGATATCCAATATTTAAAACAAAAGAAACATTTTACCATTGGTACACGAATCGTGTACCATAATGCGTTTCGGTGCTATTTGTGACAAGGGACTTGAAAAACGTGGCTAGACATATTCCACGAGTCATGTCAAAGGTTGCTCTGGAGAGCATGCTCAATGGATACTATGTAGACTGGAATAATGAGATTTCCATTCGATTGAGATATATTTCGCCGAACACGACTGATTTGAAATCAGAGTAAAAACAGAAACGAGTGAATGTAAATCAGTTTATATACATTCATATTACATTAAAGCGCCACAGAGCAGTCAGACTTACTGAATGTTCAGCGCTATAGAAAACGATTAATAATTAATTTATAATTATTTATTATTGGATATGACTGTGTCAATTTGTAGGTCCCAAATATTAGCGATTTAGCTCATTTAAGACAAATAAGGAATATGACATGCATGAACACTGACAAACAATTTGTAGGTCCCAAATATTAGCGATTTAGCTCATTTAAGACAAATAAGGAATATGACATGCATGAACACTGACAAACAACTTGTGTTGAAACAACACAAACTTGTGTTAATTTCAACACAAGCAATTTGTCTCTATTTAACACAAACTTGTGTTAAAACAACATAAACTTGTGTTAAGTGTTAAAACACAAACTTGTGTTGAAAATCTAAACATTACTTGTGTTAAAATTTCTGAAACTTGTCTTGAAATTTCTAAAACTTGTGTTGTTTCATACAAACTTGTGTATTACCACCAACAAAAGCATATTATGTTGTATTTTACCAATTTATATCCAGCATAGCAACCTTTCCTGTGCAGCTCCCCCCCCCCCCTTTGTTCTGTTTAAACTGTAATGTTTGATAAATGACACAACAATAAATTTGTTTGTTAAATTATTATTCATTCATTAAACGATATCAAAAATTAATTTAATAAACAAAGTCAATTCCAATACTAATAAAATTGTGTTATACAATGAAAAAACACCCACCCCATCCTGAAATAAAAAAAAATATCAATTTAAAGTGAAAAAACAAACAAAACAAAGTAAGCACTGAGATATATGGATTATTTATAACAAAGTTAATTCCTATATCGGTTCATAATTGCGGTCTGTATTCGTGCCACATGAAAAGTATGGTAACCTGATAACTCGGAAAACGCTAACCGGAAGTCGTCGAAATTTTGGCTACTCTGAGATATTATTTATAATGTTATCACATTCTGTAAGTTTCCGAGATATCGGGTTACCACATATTTAACGTGGCACGACTGCAGACTGCGATAATCAACCGATTTCAATGGAACTCACAGATAATAATTATATCTCAGAGTAGTCACAATTTCGACCACTTCCGGTCAGCTGTTTTCGAAATATAAGGTTACCACACATTTCACGTGGCACGACGGCAGATCGCAATTCTCAACCGATGCCCATAAAACTTACAGATCAAATATGTGGTAACCCGATATCTCGGAAACTGCTGACTGGAAGTGGTCGAATTTTGGCTACTCTGAGATATTATTAATGTTATTATATTTTGTAAGTTTTATGGATATCGGTTGATAATTGCGGTCTGCAGTCGTGCCACATGAAATGTGAGGTAACCTGATATCTCGATAAACTGCCAACTGGAAGTGGCTGAAACTTTGCCTACTCTGAGATATTATTAATGTAATCATAATCTGCAAGTTTTATTGAAATCGGTTGGTAATTGCGGTCTGCAGCCGTGCCAGGTGAAATATGTGGTAATCCGATGTCTCGGAGACCGCTGGCCGGAATTGGTTGAAATTTTGGCTACTCTGAGATTTTATTATAAATTAATGGTATCGTTATCTGTAAGTTTCATTGAAATCGGTTGATAATTGCAGTAAGGAGACTTGCCACATGTGGCAAATAGTATTACCATGTGTGACAATTAGCCCCAGCCATTAATATATCGCCCCCTTGGTGTCCAACAAAAATATTTCTAATGAGACGTCTTGATGAAAGAGGTAAAACACCAGTACGTAAGTGAAATAACACTGATCAGCAGTGAATATTTGCTAGGCCGCAGCAGTCGCTGATAGGGATGACATAGATGTTGGTTAATGAGCTCGCAATATTAACCTCTAGAACATTTTTCTGAAGTATAAATAAAAATATTTGAGTATATCTAGATAAAAATATTTCCTATTTATGATAAACGAGTATATAAAATGAATAAAAGACACGATTCTGCCCGTACCAGTTAACGCAAAAATGTGGTATGTAAACAATGCACGCACTACACAGCCAATATCTACGGTCATATCTAAATATTTATAATCCTTTAGTGGCATTTAGTGTGTTTATAAGCTCATATCTGTTAATATACTGTTTGTTTAATGTATGGTTTCCCCCTAATCATTTTTCTTTTTCAATATCAGAGTGGTTTTAAGGTTCATGTACAACTATATCCTTGTCATCACATGGCGCCTTTCAGGTCTTTGATGTTAAATATGTCTGTTAATTGTTTGAACTCTTCTAATGATTAGTAATAAGAATACTTATCGAAACGTCGTGCCTGTGTATAATAAACCAGTGATTGTTGTCCCATATAACTGTATAGTTTTGTTCTAAATATTTAGGCCACATCCAGATTTCGTTACGGTCACGAGACGTAAACTGGGCTAGGGCACGTGATTGTTGTGGTGTAGGGTTAGAATAAGGGTCGGGATATGGTTAGGGTTTGCGCTAGCGCTGACCAAAGCTGCAGGTGGCCATAATATTTAGTTCTAACCAATGATTTACACCTCTCGATGTGACGTAACCTGTAGAAGGCATACTTGAACTTATAAATGAAATGAAATGGGGTTTAACGTCGAACTTATAAAAGTGAGGGTATGAACCCTTAGAATTTTCCCTCATTAACATTGAAGTCAATGGGCAAATAATTGCTAGTCTAGGTCCAGTTTTCAGTAGATTAGGAAATATGTTTATCTCCCATCATATAACTAACCATGACTCACTCCCACCGCTTAAAACATGTTTTATCTCGCAAAAATGTATGATAAACATGTTTAGGCCTACCTCCCATAATGCCACTAAACAACGAGTCACACCCACCGCTATTATCCGACCCCATCAATACAGCCGATGAAGATAATCTATTGGTTGAAGCTATTGGACTTCCTACATTCAGGTGTCAATGTCAATACTAATTTTTTGTGCATATATAATAGTAGTTTTCACCATGGAAGGATCAGCCGATGTCGCAATTCGGACTGAATATAAAGAGCACAACTAGAAGAAGGTAAGAACTGTCTGGGATTTATAACACACCCGTTGAAAATATGGTCGTCTATTAATAAGGTCTGGTTTACCTACCCATCGTTCATTTCGAAACGGTCACTGCAAGGACGAATTCCTCTGTTCTTTTGGAATTGACTGTAAACAATCCTGGTCTTTCAGAAGAAAGGCTGGGTATTATGTTTGATTTACATATGGGCCTATAAAGAAACATGTCTACTGTCTAGGGCCTCGATTGCTAATAATGCGAAAACCTCCCAGTGATAAACTATCTAGACCCGTAGCTAGCCCAAAAATTATCACGCCTGGCGCAGGCTTGAATCAATCTCATTCCCTTCGATCGTTAATTTGACCTGGAAAATTTTCTACGATATTCAGCTGGCTTTCATATGGCAGATTTCGTCGTGGGCGGCCCACCAATCTCGGCATTATGGGCGCCCCTCCTGGATGAGGCACCTCACCAATCATGCCGTTTGGGCGCCCCATTAATCAAGTCGTGGCCGTCCAACCAAACTATCTCACTCGCCATTATGTGCGGCCCGACAATCATACATTGTCATTATAAGGCGCATCACATTATTGTGAGCCCCCCTCCGGGATAAGGCACCCCACATATCACCACCGTTTTGAGGCGCCCAACCAATGTCACTCGGCTTTATGGGCACCCATACTGATATGGACACGTTGATCGTTGACTTCGTATTGCGTCCAATGGAAAGGGCGCCTTCGCCGATTTTTCCAGGGGGTGCAGCTGCCTCCATCGCCTCCCCGCTAGGTGCTATCATTTTTATTTTGACCCGATTATTCAAGGCCACCTGTTATCTATTATAAGTGTACACATATTTGTAGCCAACCACGTCACATTTTATCAGTTAACAGATGAAACACCCTGAACGGTTTTTATTGGGACGGATATTGCAAACTTGCTCCCACTAAACGTTTATCATGCCATTTTAAATACGGTAAGATGTTTATTAATTACTGAGCGAGATAAAAGAAGATAATGCCGATTCGAACTCTTGTAAATACAGAAATTTCAATTGCAGTTCCAAAATATGGACCTTTTGATAAATCGATCGGGATTGAAACATACATTGTAATATGCGTTTGAAATATACACGAAATTCACTGTTTTCATGTATCATTAAAAAAAAAGTTAGGGCATCGGGGTCGTCAACAAGCAAAACAGGCGGCGCCCGCGCGCGCGTGTGTGTGTGTGTGTGTGTGGGGGGGGGGGGGTACTTCGAAATGGCATACTGTCGGGGTAATAGCAAGTTTTCGTAAGCAATATAGTTTTTTTTTCGGGGGGGGGGGCTTAGCGTTCTTTGTTCTTTGGACATAGCCACAGTTAAAAGAATTGAAGTACCTTCTACCCTACAGTCAGATCCCAATCAAAACACTGTTTTATTTAGCGATATGAAGATGTTGACAATGTTATTTGACTTTCTTTGTATTCCTGTATTCTATTTATAATTTAGCTTCGTGTTTATTTTTATATGCAGGATAAATTAAGATGAGGTTCCGTCCGCGTCTTTTGGCACTGGCGCTTCTTCCCGTAACCGCAGTTATATTTATGCTTAAAATGACGACGTATTACACGGGTCGGATTCCAGAAACTACAGATGCGTCCACAGAAAACACAGACCCAACCACAACCATGAAACCTTTCTATGGCCACCCTTCCCTGATGCCATACGAGGATTTCTTCGTTCCTGGCAAAAATACAACCTTTTCTCTTGACTATAGTTTCTCTTTGGATGGATCTCATATTTGCAAGGATGAAGATCCGTATATGGTAATTTTTGTTCTCTCTCTCCACGACAAAACAGCACAGAGAGCAGCTATTCGTCAAACGTGGGGTAGTGTTGCCACGAGCAACCGTTGGCCAGGCACCACGTTCACTCCTATCATCAAGATTGTGTTTTTGTTTGGTGTACATCCTATTGATATTCTCAACGAGATCGTACGTAAAGAAAGCAAAATTCATAATGATATCGTACAAGCAGATTTTGTGGATGCTTATTCTAACCTGACTTTAAAAGTATTAATGGGATTTAAGTGGATGACATCATATTGTCCCAAAACAAAATTTGTGATGAAAACGGATGAGGATTCGTTTATAGTTCTACCAAAGTTAGTGCGAAAGTTGGAATCAATATCAATGGATAATTCTATTTTAGGACCATATGTCTTCGACGAACGAGTTGCCCCCAGGGGAAAACACAAAATTGAAAAAGAGGAGTACCCGCTTTCATTTTATCCCCCTCACTGTAAAGGCAATATGTACGTAATGTCCTCAAACGTAGCAACAAAAATCCGTTTAGTTGCCAACCATTTTAAATACTTTCGAATAGAAGATGTTTTTATAACAGGAATATTAGCTAAGGCGCTTGACGTGAGACACATCAACTTAGAAGACTCAGAATATCATAAATTTAAAGTGGCTAGTGCATGTGAATTGTTAACCGGACCTGAAATATTATCGCAACAGATCGATGCTATACGACAGTATCAAATATGGCACACTTTTCAAAATAAAATTTTGTGTTCATAATAAACTGGAAGCCGCTGTGACTAAGAACTGTTTTGGCAAACTTTCCGTCATAGTGTAACACTATTAGTGATAACAGAATACCAGTTTTGTACATCCAGAACAAGAATATAAAACGGAAACATAGATAAAACAGGGACATGAATTAAACGGGAACTTAGCTACATCCGGAACATCAACAATGTTAGTCTCTTAGTCTAACTCTCAGCAAACTTATGGTTATATATACCTTTTATGTCTTATAAGGAAACGTGTCTACCCACACAAGGTCATTATTGATCCGCGGGACCAGGACCGAAGTCACGGGGGTGGGGGGATAGCCACCCCAAATATTTCGCCAACAATAATGATTTCTTTGGAGCGTTCTTAGCCGGTCACATCCTCACCCCCTCCAAAAAATTCCGTAGCCCCACCAAATTTTATGAGCTGGCTACGGGCCCGCGCCGGACCCCTAAACCGCGGGGCCCTGGGCCTGGGCCCCATGTGGAAGTTGGGCTTTGGGTAGGATTAGAATCGGATTTTGTATGTTTACAGTAGTAGAAAACTGATAACTTGTCACAATGTGGGCACCTAGTGGTATAGGTAGGATTAGAATCGGATTTTGAATGTTTACCATTTAAGTCAAAATGTTGAAAAAAAATCTGTAAGTCACGTAAGCAGGGCCTAATCCTGGCCTGTGGAACGCTACAGTGATGGTGAGCTTCCAACTGTGCGCCAAAAGTTCCATTGGAATCCAGTTCAACGTGATTTTGGGTATTGAAAAAATAAACCATTTCTATTTCCAACTAACGCTAGGCGAGGCCCTGATCTACGATTGCAATATCATCCTAGTTGGAAACGGACGGTAACCCACAACCTAGAGGAAATAAAATAATTTGAAGAGCCCAACAGCCTGGAGCGTCATTTAAGAAAGAATAGAACCGTATTATTATTATTAGTACAGACCCTTTGTTTTGGATTTCTGATTTCGAATGACATTGCATGACAGGGGAGGTAACCATTGTAATCTACGCAGAAAAATGTGAGGGAACTTCTGGTATATGCCGGTTGTATATTTTAGAACATTTCATTATTACCTTATAAACAACTAATACCAACTAGGCGACAACTAATTGATAAACTGTATCAGGGGGGTGCGACAAGAAGAAGGGACGCCCAGTGTTAAACCCTTGACAGTGGGAATTCTCTTGCTGTCCGGGTAAAATTTCACTCATAGCACACTGTATGTACGTCTTCATTATCCGGGTTGGTGCAGAAAAGTAGGACGTTAGACCCCATTTATAAACTTTCGTAAAAGTTTAAGTTAAAATAAATTCGAATATGTCGATTTTTAAATTTAACCCAATTGCAGGGTTTGTGTCGTATATATGGATTGAGTAATAAAAATGTTTTCTTTATAAAACTATTTTATTGCTTTGTAATTGCCATCGCTATATAAAACAACCTAAACCATTGGATAACTAGCTTGTGTAGCTATACCGCATTGGTTACTCTTGTTTCTTGACATCATGATGTAACCTTGCATACCCCACACGGTACCCCAGCTGAAAATAAACGATACATATGTTATTTTATATGTATATCAGCCGATAATTAACGATAAATATATTATTATATATATGTATATCAGTTGAAAATAATAATACATATATTATATGTATATCAGTTGAAAATAACAATAAATATATTATATGTATATCAGTTGGGGTCTATAGAGTCCCCATTTTGGAAGTTCAAGCAATAACCCCTCATTACATTCTGCGCCAATGTTGATTGTACTGTGTTCCCATTTAGGAAGTTTGCGAAACTCATTTTTGTCCTTCGTGTATTTTGATTTTGGGGGAATTTGGTTACAGTTTATAACATTTGGTGGTATTGTAGAATTTTAGTCAATATTTAATAATTAACATTAACACAATAACTAAATCCAGTCTTTTGTTATTTGCTTTCTACGTAATGCCAACTCACACAACGTTAGAGGAACACAAAATCATATACCCACTTTACAACGGAATGGAATAGCCTAACCTCGTTTTATATGACAATTACCAGCAGAATGATCCCATTTCTTAACCTGAAACTTTCAACCAAGATAAATAATACGCTTTGGCATTTAATTTGCATACTTGTATCAACCGATACCCTTACATATTGACTGTTTTAGTTCAAGTTCATAATTAATAATTGTAAATACCTGTTTTTAACAAGCCAATAATCTGAACCAGCATCAGTACCGTAACCAACAGCAAGGACACCATGATCGAGTCTGACAGAGCTGCACTCTACGTCACTGTAGACACCAGTCTTGTAGAAATGGAAGGTGGATCGACTGGCATCAATGGCGACTGAAATGGGACCTACAGTTGCTACGGCTTGTTGAAGACCTGACTCACTATCTCGTGGAATATCAGTAAAACCAACATCGGTGGCACCAACGTTAGCGGCCTTATATCGGCATCGACCATCCTGTTAAATACAAATAGAAATAATGCAGGGTCTTCAACAAAGCAACAATTGATTCATCTTGAGAAACATCGTCACAACTCTTCAGTAAATATTTTGTTTAAGAATCCGAACGGAATAGTATTTTCGTAGGCATTGCAATTCAGGGGACGTAGATAGTGACATGTCGACAGCTATTGTTTGAGGGTATCTTGGAAATTTATTCTTTAAATGTTATCTTGATTTTTGTTCCATTCTTCACCTTCGTTTACATGGACGGATCGTATCATGACAAGGGTGGCTAACAGTGGGTTATATGGCCAATTATTATGGTAAGACGAATTATGCTAGAATATTTGCTGTTATTAAAGTATTGAAGAAAAGTACCAAGTTTGTGAAAAATTCGTAGTTTTGCGCTACTAAAATTCATTTCCACCAATCTTAGACAAGATTCGATTTACTGTACAGGCAGGACAACCTTAAAGGAGCTAAATCGCTAATATTTGGGACCTAGAAATTGACACAAATGGGTCGCAACGCATATACTGATGTAATATGAATGTATATAAACTGATTACATTCAATCGTTTCTGTTTTTACTGTAATTTCTAATCAGTTATGTTCGGCGAAATACGCCAGAAGTCACTATCGAATGATAATCTCTAGCGTCTGGTTATTCCAGTCTACACCAATAGTATTTAGTGTGCATGTTCTCCAGGTAAGTATATGGCGTACCGTTTGACATGGAATATGTCTAGCCTCGTTCTTCGAGTCAGTTGTTGCAAATGGCGCTGAAGCGCATGGTACGCGATTTGTGTACCAATGGTAAAATGCTTATTTTCTCTTAAATATTCGATATCAGAAGCCCATCTTTTCCCCGGTAAGACCACAATTCGTGTTTTCAATGTCGAGGACTTTGGATGATATTGGGTTAGAGACTTAGCTACTTTAAACAAGGGTTACAATAAACATACCGATTTTGCATTTCGAAGTCACTTAAGACGTTAAGATGGTCAGCAATCGGATATACGTATAATACTCCTCGTTTTTTTTGGATAGATTTGATAGTCAAAAAACTTACTCGGGCTGTGTATGGATAGCTAGCTTCAGTATCAATACCACCATTAGATTTAATATACTCAAAAGCAAAGTCCATCAAACCACCACCACATCCATGATTACCTAGAAAAGATAGTTTTTCATATTCAACCACCATAAAAAAAAATGTGGTTCCAATAGAAAGATGAGATACTTTAGTATCATAGGTCCCTACTACATACTACGCTACACTGAGGGGAACTGAAAATGCTATGTTTATCCCCCGCCATCTTGCTGCTCCAATAGAAAGATGTGAGGCTTTATTTAGTTTTTTAAGTTACATCCTGTGTGACCGTATTACCATTGCTACCATTGATTATCTTGTGAAAAGTTATTTACCTTCTGGTTTAGAACAATCCATTAAGTTTTGTTCAGATAAAGAAACGAGTTTTCCAGTTCTCTTGAAATGTTGTCCTTCTAATGAACCAGTTGATGAGAAAGCCCAACATGAACCACATTCTTTCTGTGATAATAAAAATAACAAAATGACAAAATATTGATTAGGTTACACATTCTTCAAACGTAATAAACCAGATGATGAAAACCCCCAATATGATCCACATTCATTCAGTTATAATAAAAGGCAATTATGAAAAATATAACAGAATATTGGTTGGGTTACAGATCTATCGCCCGTATCATTTTACTGAACGATAGAGGTATGGTGATCATAGCTACCTTTTCCATAGTTCAGTAGGAAATATAGAGCTATACGCGAACGTATAAAGACGAACACGTATACCGACGAGCATGTATCCATCGACCGAATACATCACATTCTGGAAGAATGGACTGATTCCAACCATAGCATTATTTTGATGGTATGGGCAATGGTACTAATCTGATCTTTGATAGGTGTGACGTAACATTGGTAACCGTCACGTGACTTGGATAATGATACTAACCTGATCTTTGATTGGTGTGACGTAACCTTGGCTTCTCCAATCAACTGTTGTTGGTAGAGCATAAACATGGGAAGGTGCCATGAAGGTGGCTCCACGGGTTCTGTTGGCCATTCTGTAACCATTCATCTTCTGTACGATTTCCACTCTTGTCTATGAACAAAACATAGAAATATCGCACTGATGATGACGAAAGTGTGACAAAGGTTGTTAGTTATATATATAAAAAAGGAATAGAATGGAACGGGGTTTAAAATCCCTCATTCCGACACTTGTGGAACAATTACTTTTCTCCCTACTCTTCTTCAAATTGCATTATTAGTCTGTACACGGGACCTCGGATTTTCTCCCATTTGAACGACTAGACACACGTTCCTGACACCGCTACGTACAGTTAAACAAAGCAATGTTTTCGCCCTGGATTATTTCAGAAGTAGCAGTTTCTTGTAACCTGTGCAATAGATACCAGTAGAGTCACCATCCTAGTTTGTCACTGGATACTTAACCCAATAGCCACTTATTGTACAGTTAGCTTGATTAAATGTATACAGGTCACAATTCTATGGAATACAATTACTGCTTTTTACTGAGCGACGTTTCGATTAAATGTGAATACTGGATACTTAACCCAATAGCCACTTATCTTAGAGTTAGCAAGAAGAAATTTGAATACTGGATACTTAACTCTATAGCCACATTTCTTATAGTTAACTAGAAGAAATGTGAATTCTGGGTACTTAACCCCAATAGTCACTTATCTTAGAGTTAACTACAAGACATGTGAATACTGGGCTCTAAACTCAGTAACCACTTATCTCAAAGTTGGCTAGAAGAACTGTAATTACTGGGTACTTAACTCAATAACCATTTAATTCAGTAAGTTATCTAGAAGAGACATGAATACTGGATTCTAAACTCAATTACGACTTATCTTAGTAGAGTTACCTATAACAAATGTGAACTCTTGGTACTTAGAAGAATTGTGAATACCTGGTTGTTAACACAATAACCACTTATCTCGAAGTTAGCTAACAAAATCAGTAGAAATAACACAAGAACTCACCATATCACCGAAGGCGTTCATACCCAATCTGTAACTGTGAAGACCACGATCAGCTCGTAAGTTATGGAGTTGAATGAAGTTGATATTGTCTTCCCAGATGAGTCGTCTACAACAATATATGGATGTGAATATCGCAAAGAAATAGTTTTTGGGGGTAGTGAAGGTGGGTTTGGCTAAAGCTAAATACAATCTAAATATCCGGCGTCAATAAATATAACGGCATCATATGATTTAGGCATTTAAACACTTAAAAATGATCTTGTATTGAATTCTAAAAACAATGGATAACCAGTTAAATTGGATTAAAACTTGTTTGATATGATCCTGATGTTTACTACTGGTAATGAGTCGAGCTCGAGCAGTCGCGTTCTGAACGTTTTGCAATTTATCAATTATATGAAATGGTAAACCACTGAGTATAGAATTAAATTGATCGTATCGTGATTTGACAACAGTTTTGATGGACTCAACGAACAATTACAATGCAAAAACCCGACATCAGTATCCCAACAGAAATAACACAATTTTACCTCATTTGGGCATCAGCCTCACTAGCGTATTCCTTGGAATAGGTTTGAGTGAAGATCTCCCATTCTCCATTGAGATCTTCGTTGATGGCAGCCACAATGGCAACGCCGACTAGTAAAATGGCAAGTTTCAGCATCTGAAAATACAACAACAGTTCATAAAATTATTATTTATATAAATCGAAAAAACAGCTATAATTTGTAAACCCTGGATTTGCCCATGCTCATTAAGATTTTCAAGGCTATTAAGGTAACTCCTTGGGTGGAAAGGGCTAGCAAATGAGCACACTATATGCACGCAGGCGCAACTGAAACTGATTTAGAGCTATGGATCATCAATAAGAACAGGATACACATTCCATCCGAAAGCTAATTCAAATACCAAAACATCCGATATTCAAAAAGTGTTAAATAAGCATAATCAAAATTTCGTTCCGCTTCATTTTCTGGACATCAATATAACGGAACGAACGTAACATCCATTGTGGCAGCAGGCATTAGATCATCAGCTACGACGACATCCAGATTTAATAATTTTTCACATTCCGGCTTATTTTTGTCTAGAAATAAACATTTGCATAAATCCATATATTGACTGACACCAGAGCGGTAAAGGCACACGGCTTTTACGATACACAAAGATGTTTTCCCGTTGAAAGACATACAACTGAAATAAAGTTAATCATCTTACCTTTAGTAAGTATAGCAAGGTGTAGACTAGATACCAAACTATCGCTACTTTTATAGGCGTTATTGATAATAAGAACACATCACATGACTGTCACATGGCACATGATTGTCAGGATGGTATCACAAGAAATATCATAAGGCAGTTTTATCTACTGTCTATCTACATGTATTATCTGAATGTCCATCAAAAAGATTAGATATGTGTAATGGCGTGAGTCGGTCTGCTCACAAACAATTTCATTTTTTTAAAATTTATTTAACAAAAACCCAACTATATTGCATGTAAAACGCGCAGTAAATATTTATGACAAAGGTACAACAAAATTATTTGACATGAGCACTCGATAAACCGAGGTATAAGCGATTTTTACTGGTGTTATAGAAAGTGTAACGGTACGCATACATCGCCTCGTGCAAGACACAGGTCAGTTAGAGTTGGGAGATTAAGTCTGATATTGACCGCGTGTCACGTGGTCCAATCTGCCCACCAATGCTATCCAAACCTGATCTCTACTAACCCGGATGTTTACTGACGATTTTTACGTGTTTACTAATTATAGCTTTATTTTTATTGACACAGGTAGGATACCATCCCACAAAACAAAATCAACATAATCCAAGTTATTATTGTATATGTGCCGGTGTGCATGTATGGGTATGTACGTAAATCGGGGGGCGGGGGCAGATTCGGGTGTCCAAATTTCTCTAATTTTGCCGTAATATTAACAGATACTGATTTAACCGAATATACCAAAACGGTTTTGTTTTGTGACATTCACAGTCGTTTTTTTTTGTGTGTGACATTCACAGTTGTTCGTTTTTGTTTTGTGTCATTCGACATTCACAGCTGATGGTAATTGTTTTGTGGCATTCACAGTTCTTGGTTATTGTTTTGTGACATTCACATGTATTGGTTTTTGTTTTGAAGGGTAGAGATATTGGTAATATTAGTGAGATGCTTTATACTATCAATTTAAATACTAGACTGGGATATTCTTATTTGAATTGGACCCCTAAAATTGAAAGAGTATTCAGTGACCGCCTGACCATACCCTACCCCCATCACATTATTATCACATTATTATATTACATTAATATCTGCTTTTAGACGCATTTTAAGGTTCCAAGAATAGAGTCATACACCCTTTAAACTAAAGAAAAAAAGACACAAATTGCTTTTTAGAAAAGGTGAACGAAGTCATAGTGATTAACAAAAAGGACTTGTTAAAAGTTCGTAATCTATAAGGATGGGATAAGAGAGGCGTTGGTGTAATTATAAAATAATTATATTGACCACACGAACACTTTACTTCATGAAGTGAACAAAACAAATGTTGTGTGGTATTTTAATAAACAAAGTTTACTTTATTTAATTAGGTGTTGAGTGCATTTACAAACCAAACCCATTGTTTTTAAGTACTTATTGACTGGATTGGCACGCCACAGCAGTGACACCACTCTGTTTTTAAGTACATTTATAGTACATTTACAAAACCAAACACACTATTTAAAGTACAATATGTTTGTTAAGTGCATTTACAAACCATGCACACTTTTTAAATCTTTATTGAATGCATTTACAAACTAAGCACACTGTTTAAATCCTTCTTGAGTGCATTTACAATCAACCCAAACTGTTTTAAGTCCTTGTTGAATACATTTACAATTAACGCACATTGT
This sequence comes from Patella vulgata, assembly GCF_932274485.2. NCBI lineage: Eukaryota > Metazoa > Mollusca > Gastropoda > Patellidae > Patella > Patella vulgata. The sequence goes on along the minus strand of NC_065884.2, from coordinate 58,595,300 downwards.
TTTAAGTACTTATTGGGTGCATTTGCAAATAACGCACACTGTTTTAAGTACTTGCTCTATGCATTTACAATACAATGCCCACACACAGTTTTAATTCTGTACTATACAAGTTGCAGTACTTCTTTCGGGCTTTGCGGGGTCTAATTTGGGAAGCCCGAAGTTACAGGACATGAATACATCGCAGGACATGAATTACTTTAGCTAGGCCTATATTGCTTGCAAAATGTTTAAGTTGTTGAGCTGTGTTGACCCTTTCTAGTGCGGGGTCCAGTTTGGGGTAATTGGTCAAATGTGCCAAAAAACGGCCCTGGACTTAAAGGGACAATAACACTCTTGCTGGCTTGACAGCTCCAGAAAATAAATAATAGCCTTATTCTAAGTACTAGATGTTTAAGTGTCCTACCTGTTGTGTAAATTATCCATTACATCATATTTTACTTGTCCAGAGGGTTCGATAATATTTTTAAATCCAAGTCACATTTGAAAAGGTTTACGTTAGGCTTTTTAAATCATTGAGTTGAATTTTTCCAATTGTTTAAATTAGGTATGTTAAGATGAAATTTGTATCACCAATTAATTGGAATACTGTAAAATTGTACAATTTGTTGACCAGAATAAAGATTGGGACATAATATTCAGTTACAACAAGGGTGGTATTGAGCCTTTAAGACAAGTAATGGCTTTTAGTGCAGTTTTTAAGTTTTCGGTGGGTATAAAGAAACCACATAGAGAAAACCAAATTTTATTCTTGAGTGATGGGTTTCATGCAGGTCATGCCCAGATTATATAACCCAAATATATTTTTATTGTTTAAATTTTGACATGATACTAAGAATAGGTATAGGTGTAGATGTATATAGGTAAATAGAATAAATGCAGATAAAACACAAATCAAAGGTCAACTATTTGTTGATAAGCAAATTTTGAGAGATAACGGTATAATTCAGTATCTGTCTACCGCTTCACTTTACCTACTGGTAACCCGGATGTTCACTGTACCTGCAAAACTACCAGCGTGAGTGGTCAATGAAATAAAATGGGGTTTAACGTCCTACTTTTCTGCTCTAGCATAGCTAATGAAGATAGATATACGTGGCGTGTGCTACCAGGGAAATTTTGCACCGAAAGCGGTGCTACGGCCTCCTCTTATTTCGAATGCAGGCTGTCAACGGGACCTTGGTGTTTCGTCCCAGACATTGTCCCTTACCAGGCGCTCCGCCCTGCTGCAACGACAAATGGAAACCACGATCTTTCTCGGCCAACACCGGGGAAGAACAAGGGACCCTCCAGGTGACTGGTGAGAGAGAGAGTAAAATGGGGTTTAACGCCCAGTCTACACAAACTAAGTTATTTCAGGACTAACATATGGTATAATTTATTTCATTATTCACTGGGGTATCCGTTGTTTTGGACAGACTAACCAGATAAAGTTAACACTGGTAGTCAAACAGGATGGTAGGAATGGGTCGTGTCCCCGTACAGCCCGAAAGAAGTACTGCAACTTGTATAGTACAGAATTAAAACTGTGTGTGGGCACTGTATTGTAAATGCATAGAGCAAGTACTTAAAACAGTGTGCGTTATTGCAAATGCACCCAATAAGTACTTAAAACAATGTGCGTTAATTGTAAATGTATTCAACAAGGACTTAAAACAGTTTGCGTTGATTGTAAATGCACTCAAGAAGGATTTAAACAGTGTGCTTAGTTTGTAAATGCATTCAATAAAGACTTAAAAAGTGTGCATAGTTTGTAAATGTACTTAACAAACATATTGTACTTTAAATAGTGTGTTTGGTTTGTAAATGTACTATAAATGTACTTAAAAACAGTGTGCTGTGGCGTGCCAATCCAGTCAATAAGTACTAGTACTTAAAAACAGTGTGCTGTGGCGTGCCAATCCAGTCAATAAGTACTTAAAAACAGTGGGTTTGGTTTGTAAATGCACCCAACACCTAATTAAATAACGTAAACTTTGTTTTATTTATTAAAATACCACACAACACTTGTTTTGTTCACTTCATGAAGTAAAGTGTTCGTGTGGTCAATATAATTATTTTATAATTACGCCAACGCCTCTCTTATCCCATCCTTATAGATTACAATTTTTTAACAAGCCGTTTTTGTTAATCACTATGACTTCGTTTACCTTTTCTAAAAAGCAATTTGTGTCTTTTTTCTTTAGTTTAAAGGGTGTATGACTCTATTCTTGGAACCTTAAAATGCGTCTAAAAGCACATATTAATGTAATATGAACGTACATAAAGTGATTTATATTCAATTTTTAAAATATTTATTGTAATTTCTAATCATTTAGGTTCGAAAAATAAATAACAGTCCAATTTGAACGAAAGTAGTTTACGTCTGCTTAATCCATTCTACACGTTTTTTTTTCCATTATTATTTTGTGGTTTGTGAATCAGCCGTTACTAATTACTTCCGCATTGTCTTATAGGATATGTTTGGATTTGTTGATTACAACTGGTACCAGAAACCACAGAGTACACGATTCGTGTACTGATTTTAAGATGTTCATAGTGTCTTAAAGGACAATATTGGTGTCAGTCATTATCACATATGTGATAGAACTGGTTAAACCATGGACCTTATAATATAATTTTAACACAGAGATCACTGCAACGATAGATGCCTTATGGAGATTTCAAGAAAGTGGAGAGACGAACGCAACAGGAAAACACGAGTTATCCTTCTATATAACTGACTGAAGTGATGAGTGATAACAGATAATTATACAATATTAGGGGTCAATTATAACTTGGATTATGTTGACTTGTCTTGTGGGATGGTATCCTACCTGTGTCAACAAAAATAAAACTATAATTAGTAAACAAGTAAAAATCGTCAGTAAACATCTGGTTTAGTAGAGGTCAGGTTTGGATAGCATTGGTGGGCATATTCGACCACGTGACACGCGGTCAATATCAGACTTTATCTTTCAACTCTAACTGACGCGTCTCTTGCACGAGGCGATGTATGCGTCTCGTTACACTTTCTATAACACCGGAAAAAATCTCTTATACCTCGATTTGTCAAACAATTTTGTTGTACCTTTGCCATAAATATTTACTGCGCGTTTCACGCGCAATATAGTTGGGTTTTGGTTTGGTTAAATAAATTTAAAAAAAAAAGAAATTGCCTTTTGATATTTCTTGTGATACCATCCTGACAATCATGTGCCATGTGACAGTCATGTGATGTGTTCTTATCAATAACGCCTATAAAAGTAGCGATAGTTTGGTATCTAGTCTATACCTTGCTATACTTACTAAAGGTAAGATGATTAACTTTATTTCAGTTGTATGTCTTTCAATGGGCAAAAATCTTTGTGTATCCTAAAAGCCGTGTGCCTTTCCCGCTCTGGTGTGTCAATATATGGATTTATGCAAATGTTTATTTCTAGACAAAAGTAATTGGGAATGTGAAAAATTATTAAATCTGGATGTCGTCGTAGCTGATGATCTAATGCCTGCTGCCACAATGGATGTTATGTTCGTTCCGTTATATTGATGTCCAGAAAATGAAGCGGAACGAAATTTTGATTATGCTTATTAAACACTTTTTAAATATCGGATGTTTTGGTATTTGAATTCGCTTTCTTATTGATGATCCATAGCTCTAAATCAGTTTCAGTTGCGCCTGCGTGCATATTGTGTGCCCATTTTCTAGCCAGTTCCACCCAAGGGGTTACCCTAATAGCCTTGAAAATCTTAATGAGCATGAGCAAATTCAGGGTTTACAAATTATAGCTGTTTTTCGATTTATATAAATAATAATTTTATAAACTGTTGTATTTTCAGATGCTGAAACTTGCCATTTTATTAGTCGGCGTTGCCATTGTGGCTGCCATCAACGAAGATCTCAATGGAGAATGGGAGATCTTCACTCAAACCTATTCCAAGGAATACGCTAGTGAGGCTGATTCCCAAAAGAGGTGAAATTATATTATATCTGTACGGATACTGGATTCGGGTTTTTGCATTGTAAATGTTCGTTGAGTCCATCAAAGCTGTTGTCAAATCACGATACGATCAATTGAATTCTATACTCAGTGGTTTACCATTTCGTATAATTGATAAATTGCAAAACGTTCAGAACGCGACTGCTCGAGCTCGACTCATTACCAGTAGTAAACATCAGGATCATATCAAACAAGTTTTAATCCAATTTAACTGGTTACCCATTGTTTTTAGAATTCAATACACGATCATTTATAAATGTTTAAATCATATGGCCCCGTTTTATGTATTGACGCCGGATATTTACATGTTAATTGTTCGTATATAGTGCACAGCCGCGTTTCCTGGGTAAACACCCCATTCCCGTATCAATAGTTTCAGCCAAACCCTCCTCCCCACCCCTAAAATCCATTTCTTTACGATATTCACATCTATGTAATGTTGTAGACGACTCATCTGGGAAGACAATATCAACTTTATTCAACTCCATAACTTAAGAGCTGATCGTGGTCTTCACAGTTACAGATTGGGTATGAACGCCTTCGGTGACATGGTGAGTTCTTGTTTCATTTCTACTGATTGTGTTAACAACCAGGTATTCACAATTCTTCTAAGTACCAAGAGTTCACATTTCTTATAGGTAACTCTACTAAGATAAGTCGTAATTGAGTTTAGAATCCAGTATTCATGTCTCTTCTAGATAACTTACTGGGTTAAATTGTTATTGAGTTAAGTACCCAGTATTTATATTTCTTCTAGCCAACTTTGAGATAAGTGGTTACTGAGTTTAGAGCCCAGTATTCACATGCCTTGTAGTTAACTCTAAGATAAGTGACTACTGGGTTAAGTACCCAGAATTCACATTTCTTTTTGCTACCTCTAAGATATGTGGCTATAGAGTTAAGTACCTAGAATTCAAATTTCATCAAGCTAACTCTAAGATAAGTGGCCATTGGGTTAAGTATCCAGTATTCACATTTAATCAAGCTAACTGTACAAACTAGGATGGTGATTCTGCTGGTACCTACTGCACACGGAAACAAGAAGCTCCTAATTCTGAAATAATCCAGGGCGAAAACATTGCTTTGTTTAACTGTACGTAGCGGTGTCAGGAACGTGTGTCTAGTCGTTCAAATGGGAGAAAGTCCGAGGTCCCGTGTACAGACAAATAATGCAATTTGAAGAAGAGTAGGGAGAAAAGTTATTGTCCTACAAAATTGTATCGAATGAGAGATTTGAAACCCCGTGTCATTCTATTCCTTCTTTTATATATAACTAACAGTCTTCGTCACACTTTCATCGTCATCATTGCGATATTTCTATGTTTTGTTCACAGACACGAGTGGAAATCGTACAGAAGATGAATGGTTACAGAATGGCCAACAGAACCCGTGGAGCCACCTTCATGGCACCATCCCATGTTGAAGTTCTGCCAACAACAGTTGATTGGAGAAGCCAAGGTTACGTCACACCAATCAAAGATCAGGTTAGTATTATTATCCAAGTCACGTGACGGCTACCAATGTTACGTCACACCTATCAATGATCAGATTAGTACCATTGCTATGGTTGGAATCAGACCATTTTTCCGGAATGTGATGTATTCGGTCGCTGAATACATGCTCGTCGGTATACGTATTCGTCTCTATACGTTCGGGTATAGCTATAGATATCCTACTGAACTATGGAAAAGGTAGCTAGGGCCACCATACCTCTATCATTCAGTAAAATGATACGGGCGATAGATCTTTAACTCAACCAATATTCTGTTATATTTTTCATAATTGCCTTTTATTATAACTGAACGAATGTGGTTCATATTGTTTTTTCATCATCTGGTTCATTACGTTGGAAGAATGTGTAACTTAACCAATATTTTGTCATTTTGTTGTTTTTATGGCTGTCTTTTATTATCACAGAAAGAATGTGGTTCATGTTGGGCTTTCTCGTCAACTGGTTCATTAGAAGGACAACATTTCAAGAGAACAGGAAAGCTCGTGTCTTTATCTGAACAAAACTTAATGGATTGTTCTAAACCAGAAGGTAAATTACTTTTCGCTAGATAAATCAATGGTAATACGGTCACACAGGACATAACGTAAGGTACTAAAGCCTCACATCTCTCTATTGGAGCAGCAAGATGGCGGGGATAAACATAGCATTTTCAGTTCCCCTCAGTGTAACGTAGTATGTAGTAGGGACCTAGAATCACGCAGGACGTAACGTATGGTACTAAAGTATCTCATCTCTCTATTGGAAGCACAATTTTTTTATGGTGGTTTAATATGAAAAACTATCTTTTCTAGGTAACCATGGATGTGGTGGTGGTTTGATGGACTTCGCTTTTGAGTATATTAAATCTAATGGTGGTATTGATACCGAAGCTAGCTATCCATACACAGCCCGAGTAAGTTTTTGACTATCAAATCTATCCAAAATAACACGAGGCGTATTATAAGTATATCCGATTGCTGACCACCTTAACGTGTTGCAAAATCGATATGTTTATTGTCACCCTTTAAGGATTGCCCAGCCCGTACAGTAAATCGAATCTTGCCTAAGATTGGTGGAAATGAATTTAGTAGCGCAAAACTACGGATATTCCACAAACTTGGTACTTTTCTTCAATTCTTTAATAACAGCAAATATTCTAGCATAATTCGTCTGACCATACTGACTGGCCATATAACTCACTGTTAGGCACCCTTGCCATCATACGATCCGTCCATGAAAACGAAGGTGAAGAATGGAACAAAAATCAAGATAACATTTAAAGAATAAATATTCAAAGATACCCTGAAACAACAGCTACATGTCACTATCTACGTCCCCTGAATTGCAATGCCTACGAAAATATTATTCTGTTTCGGATTTTTAAACAAACTTTTTACTGAAGATTTGTGGCGATGTTTCTCAAGACGAATCAATAGCTGCTTTGCTGAAGACCCTGCATTATTTCTGTATAATTTGTATTGAACAGGATGGTCGATGCCGATATCAGGCCGCTAACGTTGGTGCCACTGATGTTGGTTTTACTGATATTCCACGAGATAGTGAGTCAGGTCTTCAACAAGCCGTAGCAACTGTAGGTCCCATTTCAGTCGCCATTGATGCCAGTCGATCCACCTTCCATTTCTACAAGACTGGTGTCTACAGTGACGTAGAGTGCAGCTCTGTCAGACTCGATCATGGTGTCCTTGCTGTCGGTTACGGTACTGATGCTGGTTCAGATTATTGGCTTGTTAAAAACAGGTATTTATAATTATTAATTATGAACTAAAACTGGAACTTTAAGAGCATTCAATATGTAAGGCTATCGGTTGATACAAGTATGCAAATTAAATGCCAGAGTGTATTATTTATCTTAGTTGAAAGTTTCAGGTTAAGAAATGAGATCGTTCTGCTGGTAATTGTCATATAAAACGAGGTTAGGCTATCTCATTCCGTTGTAAAGTGGGTGTATGATAAAGCAAGTGTTCAGATACAACTGATTTTGGGTTCCTCTAACGTTGTGTGGGTTGGCATTACGTAAAAGGCAAATAATAAAAGACTGGATTTATTTATTGTGAGGATGTTAATTATTAAATATTGACTGACATTCTACAATACCACCAAATGTTATAAACGGTAACCAAATTCCCCAAAAATCAAATACACGAAGGACAAAAGTGAGTTTCGCAAACTTCCTAAATGGGAATACAGTACAATCAATATTGGCGCAGAATGTAATGAGGGGTAATTGCGTGAACTTCCAAAATGAGGACTCGGTACAGTCAATAGACCCCAACTGGTATACATATAATATATTTATTGTTATTTTCATCTGCCCCGAGTCTGAAATTTGGGTATAGGGGTAGCTAGGACCGGGGAGTAACATAGGCCAGGTGGCGTTAGTCTACCACTTCCGGTTTTGGAGTTATGACCCCCGAGCGAAGCCGGTCTGTTCGGGGTTGGCGGCTACACTAGGTCTGCCCCGAGTCTGCAATTTGGGGTATAGGGGTAGCTCGGACCGGGGAGTAACACAGGCCAGGTGGCGTTAGTCTACCACTTCCGGTTTCGGAGTTATGACCCCCGAGCGAAATCTGTCTGTTCGGGGTTGGCGGCTACACTAGGTCTGCCCCGAGTCTGAAATTTGGGGTATAGGGGTAGCTCGGACCGGGGAGTAACATAGGCCAGGTGGCGTTAGTCTACCACTTCCGGTTTCGGAGTTATGACCCCCGGGCGAAGCCAGTCTGTTCGGGGTTGGCGGCTACACTAGGTCTGCCCCGAGTCTGAAATTTGGGGTATAGGGGTATCTCGGACCGGGGAGTAACATAGGCCAGGTGGCGTTAGTCTACGACTTCCGGTTTCGGAGTTATGACCCCCGAGCGAAGCCGGGTATCATGCTAGTAATAATATATTTATTGCTAATTATCAACTGATATACATATAAAATAACATATTTATCGTTTATTTTCAGCTGGGGTACCGTGTGGGGTATGCAAGGTTACATCATGATGTCAAGAAACAAGAGTAACCAATGCGGTATAGCTACACAAGCTAGTTATCCAATGGTTTAGGTTGTTATATATAGCGATGGCAATTACAAAGCAATAAAATAGTTTTATAAAGAAAAACATTTTTTTAAAGTTTATTTTATAACTCAGTCCATATATACGACACAAACCCTACAATTGGGTTAAATTTGAAAAGACGTCAAGCAAAACAAGAAACGCAAAATGACGTATTAATCTTTCCTTATTCTCCGTTCTTCTGCATAAACAATGTAATAATACATACTGAGACGCGATGAAAACGCAGCAGAATATAACATCAGATCGAATCTATTTCACAGAGATCTTCTAATATCTCTGTAACAGATGACTGTTTCGACACATAACGTCACATCACGCGGCGTCAATCATTGGCTCAATAGCGCGTGCATTGTTTACACAAGACGTTACTGATTCGGGCTAAATGGTGAATTTTACTTATTTTAATATCTATTTACATTAAATAGGAAATGATTTTTACCTACAAATAATTCAAACGTCTTTATTTATTTTTCTAATAAATGAAAAAAAAAATGTTTTAGAATTTAATTTGACGGATGAAAAAAGTTAATATTTGGGACTCATTAAGTCGCATCGATGTCATCCTTATCAGTGATTGTAGTGGCCAATCAGATCACGTCGATAATCACGGATACAGTTCGCTCAAACAAAACAGACAATTAATTCGACATAATGGAAATATAGAAAATCAAGATTTTTTAGTGGTGAATAAAATGTGGCTTTTAAAAAGCTAGGGTCAGTACAGTTCTGTGGAAGACGCAGCGATATGCGACACCTGAACACCGAGAACGCCATACAGTGTGCTATGAGGCAAATTTTGCCCGGGCAGCGGCACTACGGCCTACTCTTATATCGAATTCCAACTGCCAAGGGATATTTTACGTGCACGCCAATGTGTACACGGGACATCGGGTTTTCCTCCCATCCGAACGACTAGACAGCTGTCCTTGTCAGGCCCTCCGTCCTGCATCACTGACAAGGGGAAACCCCGCTGGAAAATCTGGATGAACTTTCTCGGCCAATGCAGGGATCGAACACCTGACCTCCAGGCTAGCGAGCCAGCGTCTTACCCACTTAGCCACGTGATCCCATCACCCAAGTGACTTGAGTATTAGAATCGTTGGAAGATGCATTGCAATGAGAGTTGAGGAGGATACCACAAGCAGCCATTGAGAGGCTAGCCAGTCCCCGGGCAACAAAACGGAATGATCGCGTGTTGCCAAATTCCTGTACTGGTTCTACTGTGGAGGGCGATAATAAACGATCGCTGCTACATCTTCAAACAGTCATAATTTCATCTCGGATTTGAATGAAATTTTCAATATATTCATTTTTCGTTATTTATTTTTGAACAATTAAAGCAAAAAACAGCCAGCTCTGTATCTAAATCAGTGATTCTCAACCAGTGTGGCGCGGCACACAGGTGTGCCGCGAGATCTTCCTAAAGTGTGTCGCGAAATTTTGAACGGCACACTAAGAAAATGTGAAAAACCATGTGATCCCAATTGAATATTCACTGGTGTCTACTGGTATTTTTCTTTATTTACCCTGAGTCTCTCTATGTGTCTATGACTAGTGTCTGTCTACGGTTGTATTCCGTCTGACTTAACATGTTTATATTTTGCAAAATTCGAATATTTTTCACATATATATTAAGCCAGGTGTGCCGCTATTTTTTCATGTGTTCCAAGGTGTGCTGTTGGCAAAAAAGGCTGAGAACCACTGATCTAAATCTTACATAATGCACCTTTAAAGAAAAGGAGTCAAACATACATATTATATTTGCCAAACCACGACCATAGGGCCAAGCATCTTTGTTTGAACCAATTGAATAAATGCCACAAAAGCAAAACACGTTACCAATGTTGGTTGCAGTTCATTGATTGGTTTAGGTAAAGTCTTGTAACCTTTCTCGATTATCCATTTTAACGTTAAATATCTCGTGGGTGTTTAAATCCATTTAAATCCCGGTCATCCGATATTCTAGAGAGTTGGTTATGGGCTTGTCATGTGAATGAATGTTTAAATAATACTTTATCTAAGAAGCCAGTAAAAAGACCTCCAATAGCGCTTACATAATGCATCTTTAATCGTTGATGAATTTCAAATATGGTTTGTAGATATACGATGACCGAGCGTCAAGATGAATGAACCGGAAGGAATGAGCTTTTACGTCTTAATTGCCTTCATGCCAATGAATACGCGTGCTTTGGATGAAAATTCCATTTTTTTTGTCTCATCCAAACGACAGGATGACTAAGTCCTCTATGAAAGGGCAACTTTAGATTTAGACTCTACTGACTTGTCTAAAATCAATAATGGATTTCAGCTGAATCGTCCTTACCGAATGGAGGATTGTACCTTCAGGGCTGACAAGGAAAGTGCTGTTTTGTCGTTCGGATGGTACAAATACTGGGGACAGTTGGTATTCGATAAAAAGTAGACAGAACAGGCACTGTCCAGGTAAAATCGTATACATTACGATATAAATATAACCTGATGTTAGTCTCAATATAGCCGAAGTATTGTACTGAGGAGACGTTAAACTTAATTCACATCCATCTAAGGAGCTCGCGTAGCTAACATTGCTAAGTTGGTAAGACGCTGGCTCGCTAGCCTGGAGGTCGGGTGTTCGATCCCTGCATTGGCCGAAAAAGTTCATCCAGATTTTCCGGCGTGATTACCCCTTGTCAGTGATGCAGGGCGGAGGGCCTGACAAGGACAGCTGTCTAGACCTTCGGATGGGACGAAAAACCGAGGTCCCGTGTATACATTGGAATGCACGTAAAAGATCCCTTGGCAGTTGGAATTCGATATAAGAGTAGGCGATAGTGCCGCTGCCCGGGCAAAATTTCCCTCATAGCACACTGTATGGCGTATGCCCGTCTTCATTAGCCCAGCATAGGAGCAGAACAGTAGGACGTTAAACCCCATTTCTTTTCATTGATTTCATTTCATTTCATTTTACTTTGTATTTTAACGGAACGAAATGAAATGGGGTTAAAATTCTTACTTTTCTACATCGGTTTGGCTAATGAAGACGGGCTTATGCAATGCTGTGTCGCCTGTCCAACCTCGTGGGTTTTCTCCGGGTCCTCCGGTTTCTTCCCACTGCTAAAGACCCATACGCGCAAGCGAAGTATTGAAATATAATTGAACCATGTGTAAGTCCCGAATTGACCTAGTTTGTGTCGAGTGGACGTTAAATCTCTTGGTTTTTCGTCCCGTTCGAACGACTAGACTCTGCCTTTGCCAGACCCTCCTACACCACTACTCATATGTAAACACGCTGAATACTACAGTTTATTATCAGAAAATAGACAACAATATAAGCAGTTTACAACCAAAACAGTTGATAAATAACACGAGAGATAAACACGCCAAAAAATAAAAAACTTAAAATATATTTATAAAATATATTACACAAAGGCAAAATCAAAAACATCCACCGATCCATGTCGACAAAACACATAATCATTTCTATATAGAAGGCACCAAAATTGTTTGTAGGCGTATGAATACATATAATGTCAATTAAAAATAATAAACTAGTTCTAATACCTATAACGTATTTTAAAACTTTAACCATTCGTGCTAACTAATATTATTAAATTCAGGTGACTCGTTACATTAACAATAAATGTTTGGTGCATAAATGAGGGGGGGGGGGGGGTCAGTACCAAAATGTCTTAATCGGAAGTCATAGTATGGAAAATAGCACCCGCCATGATTGAATGTATATTTATTGATCTCGTATATTTTTCTATTATTTCGTATGATGGACAGATAATTTTAGAAACGGAAGAATGAAAAGAAAACCACTGAAAATGGTGTTATTCTTTGTAAAATATGCGGCCGGGCGAAGTAATGCATAAATAACATACGTATAATCAGCACATTTAATAACGCTGTTTCCATTCTCTTTCCTTGGCAGATCAAAATTCATTTTAAATAGGTTATATTCTAAAATCGCAGGCCATAACCAAGAAGCACGCTGTCCTGGAGTATGGTCATAATGGCCGCCCACCACCGGATGCACAAAACGTTTTATTTCAAATAAAGTGGGTGGTACTGAACCGATGTGTGGTGTGAATCTATACAATATTTATGATACTAGTGCATAGAAATATAAAACAAAGCAAAAACATATATTAACAAATTAAAAGAACTGGTAGAATTGTTATATACTCAGTAGCCAGACGAATTTCATTATTATAATGTCGTTAATAAATCTTTTGACAAATGCAGAAAATTAATAAACATTGCCAGGAATCATTGGGTTATTTATAAATTTATTTGGTCCATTTCGTTTGCACCAAGGTACTCGTTGTGTATTTCCAAACCATGGAAAATATTTTTTAAATCAATCCACTGGGAGATTCTAATCCTATTGAAATCGATGGTTTACATCACATCTAAAGCCGTGACCTTGATTAGACAACAGATCAAATGTTTCGTTCATCAAATGTTTCAGACGATTTTGCTTTCGACTGAAAAGCAAAATAAGGGTTGGTGAGTTAAAGGAATGGCCGCCTGACGGTCATCTTGTCTGCGATATCACTACTATGGAAGCAGACGATAAACCACAGACTACTACCAACACTAAAGTTCATGTGTTAGCGGTTCTGATTGGTAGGGTGATCTTGGGTCTGGGTATTACTTAACACGCACCATAATGAAAAGCATGAATGCATAGCCGAATCGGGGTAAACTGTCCAATGAAATTGGTATCATTTTAATTAGACGGCGGATATTCATACCCTGCGCCAACCGTCCTCACATTCTAAAAGACACAGTCTAATCATTTGAATTAAACGCGAGAAGAAGGACATTAAATGTTAAAGTCATATTGAAGTAGTTCGAAACATGTCAAATACTTGAAAATGTCAATCATGTCCATTCTCCGGTAGATTCCTCTTTAAAAGAACGAAACAATAATACTGTTAATCGTCATGGCAACATAAATATATAAAACTAGACTACTATTCTTCAAGTTAACTCCGATAAGTGTACATCAGGCAAAGCCGTCATATTATCATCATTATAATGTTGGAACACGTATAAATGTAACTCTTTCAATATCAACTTAATCCAACATTTTTTGTTCTGGGTTAATAAACATATTCATGTGAACATAATGTTTCTTATGAAAGGGGAAAATGAATTTATAAGTATAATACATATTGAGACTTACTGAGGAAGTGCAGTTTTTCTTGTTAAGTTAATGATGACGCGAGCTGTGGCACGCCTCTTATAATTACATCCAAAGCGCATTTTAATATGGGAGTCTAAGGGAAATCCCCATGTCATATGACCAGAAGTTTTCCTCTAATAATGGCAAAAACAAAGAAACAAAAAAATATATTTTCAAAAATCAAAATTTGTTCTTGTCATGTTCCATTAATCAAACCTTTCGTCATCGCAAGACCGTACAAATAAATATAACAAGTCTCGGTCATGTAGAAAGTTTGATATGTTAAACACAAAACTTCCCCCTTTTGTGCTTATTAGTATTATTATGTCTATTTATATATTTCTATGATTATTATACTAAAAGACGAGACTGGATAACCGACTCTTAAAAAATTATACGTAAGACTAGTTCCTACGTCAGCCGTTTTCTGACTAAGTTTCTCTTGACGTAAACTTACTATTTATATAAAAGGGATATCCTTTTAAACTTTACTCGAGATCGTCCTGAAATCGATGTGTAACTATAGAATCTTAACTTCTGCTTCAATAGCATCTTGGCGTAGGAACAAGTCTGATATCATTTAGAGCAGGTTATCCAATGGCGAATTAATGCGATTTTGTATAGAAATGAACAAAACTCGTGTATGAGATTGAAAGAGTTAAATTTAAGATTGTATTTCTAGAATTGTCTAGTTAGGAACATAGCTACAGCAATCAGCAACCACGCAACTGTTAAACCTGTAAAATATTGTTTCAATCAATTAATAATGCAGTTTTATTATGAAATTATTTATATATGTGTGTTTGATCTCTCATTAGAGGATAGTAAAATGGAATGGGGTGCACCGACCGGGTTAATTTAGAAAGGTATACACCATGTTGAGTGTGTGTGTAGGCCAACGTGAAGACAGTGTCTCGGTTATTCGTTCCATCTTAACGACCTGGCTTTCTTACCTTTCCAGACCACTCGTCCTGCACTACTGACGGAGGAATATTCCGATGAACTCATTCTCGGCCATCACCCGGATCGAACCCCAGATTGAACCCGGACGGATTACCCTATAGGTAGCTGCCTAGCTAAAATCCAAGCAAAAATGCTGCCTACATATCCCACCGGAACCTTGGTCTGCCTGTGATTATTGAGCCAGCGCCATAGACGACTCACTGCGCAACATGATTTAACGTCGCCACCTTGCAAACACAATTAGAAGTCGTTTGACCATTGAACACATTCGGCATGGCAGATAGAACGTCGAGCCGAGGTGTTACGAAGAAACTGATATTCACTAAACGATCCACTACCCCGACAAAATTAGCTCCTCGCATTGTTGCACACGGGAAGAAAGAAAATGGAAATTATTTTATTTTATGCTAGTTTCAAAATCAAAATGGCCGAAGCGCTGGGTTCACGAGGCGGTATATTCAACGCATTTCAATTTCTATCCTAAAGGTGGTAAAAAGCACTAACCGTTAGCACCACTGCATTTATCATCGTATTCAGCTTTTAAAGTGGCGTAACCCAGTGTTGTTTTACATGAGTCTGTTTCCATAGCACACTCCATTACAGCTGACGTAGAGCTAAAAAGTAAATTAGAAAAACATTTTTATGTTAAATGTAGTTTGTTAAACCATGGACCTTGTATTATAAGGTCCACAAATTTATCAAGGGAAGTAACTCCACTTAAAAATAGTCTCTATTTCGACATTACGTCACATTCTATAACTTTCACTTGCAGGAGTATGAGTGTAAAACCAAATAAAAATTGAATTGAAATTTTTGTCGTATTCTGCCCGCCATATATACCAGTTAAAGCTGGTATGAACCTCCCGCGTCATGAAAAAGATATTTCGGAAATGAGCTATGGTAGAGCTAGGGTATGGCGACGTGGGAACGTGGCATATAGAGGAACATCACAGAGCAGGTTCCATTCGGCGGCGGCTCTATTATAATATGGGGTTGCCTTGCAAATCTTGTAACTAAGCATGAACTAGTAGTAGTTAAACGTAATCCCAGTGGCCAACGGTACCAAAGAGAGATCCTGGACTGGGTTGTAGTGCCCCACTTCGACTATCGTCCGCTTCTCACAAACCACTCTTTATTGACGACAACACTAGATCAAACCGTAGGTGTGGCGTTGATTTTCTGTGACCTAAATCCAATTAGGCATAGGCATATCTATAGGGCATTCTTGTGCGTAATATCTGTCAGAGAGATCCATCAGCGCAGAATCTTGACGATTTGGATCAGGCACTACACCAGAAATGGAACCGACTAACGCAGACTCAGATCAGATCCAACATTTCATCCAATCATTGAGGAGAGACAGTCAACAGGCGATCTATGTTGACGAGGGTTACACCTGAAATGAGCTGAACTGGACTCTGGGGTTTCCTATTGGCCTAAAGCCTGCATCCATAGTTGGTTGTATGGACTTGGTTTTACCGATTTTTCTGCCTCAATTTTCCAACTCGACAGTTAACATTAAATTCCCTACTTAATCTTCGGTTTCTTTGCTAGTTCAATGTCTACTTGACGGGGCAGTTCGGGAAGATTTAATACCTTCCAGATTATAAAATGGCTGACATGTCTGATCAAACTACCACTAGATTCTTATAGGGTTGCTGAGATAACAGTTTTCTTTGTGAATATCTATAAGAATGACAAACCTGCAGCAACTGGCAGATCCCGTCCCTGCCTCACATGTAACGTTAGTTTTGCCCATCAAACAATTGTAATAATCCACATAGCATTTACCATCTGTAAGTAAAAGGAAAGGCCTATTCGTCAGAACGTACAGTAAAACAATTTGTATATGTCGAAAAGTGCAGTTAAAGTAACGATGCTTAATTTTCATTTTTCTTTAAAATATCAAATTTCGCACAGTTTAATACACGCTAATATTTACTTGGGTTGATTATTTAATATTTAAATAATCAAAATCAAAATATTAACACTAGATAATGTCCCGGCTTGGATTAAAACGGATTTAAAACAGGCATAACCATAAAAGGAGAGAGAGAGAGAGAGAGAGAGAGAAATGGGGTTTAACGTCCACTCGAAACAAACTAGGTCATTTCGGGACTAACATATGGTTTAATTTTATTTACATAATTCGCTTGCGCGTAGGGGTCTTTAGCGGTGGGAGGAAACCGGAGGACCCGGAGAAAACCCACG
The DNA here is from genome assembly GCF_932274485.2 of Patella vulgata. Taxonomy (NCBI): domain Eukaryota; kingdom Metazoa; phylum Mollusca; class Gastropoda; family Patellidae; genus Patella; species Patella vulgata. The sequence continues at coordinate 58,578,404 of NC_065884.2, read as the reverse complement.
AGGTTGGACAGGCGACCCTACTCCTTGCCACGTACAACCGGGGATTCGAAACCACGCCAGTCGTCTCAATGACAGACTTTATGATACAGCGCGCGTACGCTAACCATTCAGCCATCCAACCCCCCCCACCATAAAAGGAGATGTTAACTGTAGGTCGATTGGGGAGGTTCGGGAATTTCAGGAGTCTTTAAGAGGAGTATGTAAATTGAATCCAAGTTCAGTCTTCTAAAAAGGGTTAAATTTAAGAGGATGATAAAAATTTAGTTTTGGATATTTCCTAGTTTTTATAAAAATACATAAAATACATCAAATTTATATACAAAGTTGGTTTCGCTGGGTTTTTTTGGTGCTGGTGGCGCTGATGGTCTTCCTTAGGTGGCCCCAACAATAAACTTTCGCAAAATGGCGGCGGGTTTATTACATAGCGAAGCAGTATATTTCGTTGGAATTTCAATTCCATAATTATATCTGTGTAAAAACTGAACGGAATTGGGGCACTTTGGATTGAAATTCCTATTAGTTTGCAAGTTTCCCGTTATTCGGCTACTAATTTGCATAAATTAACAAATTTTACTCCATTCACCTAATGAGATTCATTAAGATTCTGAAAGGTCATGGCCGAATGAATGACGTTGGAATCATTTCTTTTGCAATTTGTGTTGGGCCTAACTGTTACAGAAACGTATGACTTTAATCCCCCATTTCATTCATTCGTTCTAACTGCTAATTTATTTGACTAGCCGAGATGTCCATAGCGTGGTGCTCGAGTTGCTCAGAAATGAAATGAAATGAAATGGGGTTTAACGTCCTACTGTTCTGCTCCTATGCTGCTAATGAAGACGGGCATACGCCATACAGTGTGCTATGAGGGAAATTTTGCCCGGGCAGCGGCACTATCGCCTACTCTTATATCGAATTCCAACTGCCAAGGGATCTTTTATGTGCATTCTAATGTATACACGGGACCTCGGTTTTTCGTCTCATCCGAAGGACTAGACAGCTGTCCTTGTCAGGCCCTCCGTCCTGCATCACTGACAAGGGGGAACCACGCCGGAAAATCTCGATGAACTTTCTCGGCCAATGCAGGGATCGAACACCCGACCTCCAGGCTAGCGAGCCAACGTCTTACCCACTTAGCCACGTGATCCCCCCGAGTGGCTCAGGTTCATCGTCCTTCGTCTCGTTTGTCGAATACCGTTGCTACAATTAATAAACAATCAACCCTACATCTTCCAACAATCATAACTTGGCTCAGAAAAAAATAATTTGAAAGAAATGTTCAATATATTCATTTTGCATTATCCATTTTTTTTAACTATTATAGCAAGAACGGTCATCTCTTTATCTAAATCTTACATAATGCATCAACACCATTCATAAAAACGGAAATATTTATTTTTGTTTCGTCAAAGAAAAAGAAACATTTTTGCGATTCGTTTCTCATTTTTGTGCTTGAAACTTTAATTATTGGATACAATAATGAAAATATCATACCTGCAATACAACTTGCATAAGCTGTTAGATTAAACTTGTCAGTAATATTGATCGATGCTTCCGTGCCGGGACACATAATATAAGCACCCACGTAACAATTCATAAACGCTGTCTTGGTCCTGTCAAAATAAATCAAATTCTGCATTATATTTCAAAAGTCTTGTTAGGCCGTTGAATTGAGCCAGTGCTAGGTTATCCGGAATCTTTCAACCATTCTAAATATGACTCAAATTCCTTAATATAATATGGGACGGGTGAGAATAATAATATTTCATTTATAGTGAAATCGTGGCAACTCGAGCATTAATCTTGAACGATCGGCGAAGATCGCTAGAGTTATAATATATCTTTCAGTCAAGATTACGGTGATTAAATAAAAGATTTTCTTACTCGCAAGTTTTGGCAACCAGAAGTTTATCTTGACAGCTATGTATCATCTTTTGACACATTGTCATATCTGTATTAAAAGAAGAAATATAAACATATCTGTATTAAATGAGCGACATCAAAGTATAAACTATTTACATTAATAATTTATAAATACCAACCATGTCTATTGCTATATTATGGTCATCTATTGAATATTACAATACTGCACATTTCTCAAGTATATATAACCAGGGGCGGATCCATGAAATTTTGCAGGAGGATTTTCTAATCCAAATTTTGCTCTTTTATATTCCCCGATTTTTGGGATGAGCTATTTGTTAATTATTGGATTGGTTAAATATGCCCAATGACGTCAATAATTAACCAAATATGGCCACTTTGGACTGTTCACGCATTTCACCGAACATAATTGATTATCTTTTATAGTCCCCGATTTCTGGGATGAGCGATATATTAATATTATTGGATTGGTGAGTACCTACCTGCATTACACGTCTTGTTATCTACCATAAACGCATCATTTTCCGCTTTTAATTCGAGATATTTGGTGAAATTGAAGCCATCTGGACAGTCGGCCACTTCACCGGTAAGGCACGTGTTTAACACCGCAGAGGCACTATATTCGTGGATAAAAAAATGTTGTTATTAACAAACGAGTGCAATAAGAGTTTGTTAGCGAAGCATATCTGACTCGTGCACCGCATCCATTACTTATGATTATTAAACGAGGAGATTATCAGGACTTGTGGCTAATCCTAAGACAGAGGGAGAGGGGCATAATATGGGATCGGACTAATCCCAGGACACACAGGGAGGGTGGGGGTCGATGTGGGGAGTGGGGTGGAGAGGTTGGTTCTAGGAAATACGAAAACAGTATACTCAGGTACGGGGTAATTGGAGGAGGGGTTGGCCCTTGGAGATACAGGGGGAAAGGGCGTGGGGGTGGGGCAGACAGGTTCTGGTCCTAGGACACATAGAAGGAATGAGGAGCTATTCTTGGGACGTCGAATTTGTACATTGAACCAGGTCACACGGAAAGAATGTTGAATCATTCCTTTAATACCAGGAACAGATGAGGTAATTGTTCTAGGATAAGGTAGTTCAACTTGTTCTGGAATACAGTGGAGGATTGGTGAACTAATCCTAGGACACATGAGAGGCAGAAGAGGCATTTAAATAATGGAACAGTCTTCCTTCGCCCATTTTGTTCTATAGTACCCAACAAAAACATTAATTTTAGGTTTTTGTATTTGAGTGAACTACTGGGAAATATAACGTATAACCTGATATAACCCGTTATTACCGTAAATACGACATAAAAGTAGAACGGTACCACATAATTCTATATGATTTTTCAAAATCCAATGGCTGCTCAATATTTTTTTTACATAACGTCATGGCCTCAAGTGTACATACAAAATGTCGCGTCGAAAATGTAAAGCGCATTATCACAAAGAAAAATTGTCCGGTGATTTTATTATTGGTTCATATAATTCATTATTTGTGATACAAGCATTAATTTATTCTAATACAAATTATGATAATATGCGTTGAAAATTATTCGTTTGTTAACACCTACCTGCATTTCAGGGTTGCGTTGTCACCTGCAGCGGTTATACTATCATCAAACGCTGTCTTGCATGCTTCCAACTTTGTGTCGTCACAAGCTTGGATAGTTGCCACTAGAGCAAGAACTAAAATAAAAGATTAATATATCAGAATATATATTTGTAAATAAAAGATGAACTAGTCTCACTGTAACCTACTAAACGTACTGCTTTTCCAAATTTTGATCAAATTTAGTTGCGGGCGCTGTTGTAGGACTTGGACATCCCCCAGTTATTATAGGCCCTAATAGGCTAGCGGATTAAGTCCATATTTGTCCGATACCCATACCTATAGTAGAACCTATAGTAGAACAACGGTTATTTGGTATGGTTTGAAAGGTAATTTTATCGACATTATGTTATCAGTTCTTGTGCGATTTTCAAAATGGGACAGAAAAGTTATTTCTCATGGTTTCCATGGCAACTGTAAAAAATCATAGATTTTGACTGTATGCGTAAAATCTAACTATTTAACGATAAGGAAGTATAAGATAAGCTATATTTTGTGTTTTTCTCCAGTACACTCAGTGATTGAATAAGAAAAATCGCAAATAGCACACACTATATCATTTTTGGACCAGGAATTAGCCTCTTAGCGTTACTGGTCTTGTTCTTGGGGTTGGCGCTTTTCGAAAAAAGCCTAAGGCTCCGTCAATTCATGTACGATTGACATACAACTTGTCATGGTTGTTCATTGGACAATTGCGTCTCGATTGACGGATGATTTTTTAATTTTGACGTCACAATTCCACAGGGCTTTGTAGTATACTATACTGCTTGTTATATTATATGGTTGCACAAACACAGCGGGGGTGGGGGGGGCATAGGCATACTTTCTATTTCACGTGTGTTGTATATATATTTCATCTGTGATTCAAAGCAGAGTTGAATTTATTCCGTAATATGCTCTACAGAGTAGAACATTTAATAATTACAAGGTTATTTCTTTTTTCAAGTAACGTGCTTGATTTGCATTTTTCGGAAAATATCAAATTTCTCATTGCCTAATCCACAGTAATGTGTACTAAAAATTGATTATTGAACATTTCATTTAGAAAATGAAAAAAAAAACAAAGCTTGCTAATCTCCCGGCTTGTAGGCCTATTCGATCGAATTATAAACAGAATCATCATTTAGATTTCGCGAAAACGTTAAGATGGCGGCGGACGTCACCTGACAACAAACAGGCTTGTAATTAGCGATCAGTCTGTCGTAATTTGCAAATGGCGGAAAGTTCAACTTCTAAGAACTAAGGGGGACCACGTGGCTAAGTGGGTAAGGCGCTGGCTCGCTAGCCTGGAGGTCGGGTGTTCGATCCCTGCATTGGCCGAGAAAGTTCATCCCGATTTTCCGGCGTGGTTCCCCCTTGTCAGTGATGCAGGACGGAGGGCCTGACAAGGACAGCTGTCTAGTCCTTCGGATGAGACGAAAAACCGAGGTCCCGTGTATACATTGGAATGCACGTAAAAGATCCCTTGGCAGTTGGAATTCGATATAAGAGCAGGCGATAGTGCCGCTGCCCGGGCAAAATTTCCCTCATAGCACACTGTATGGCGTATGCCCGTCTTCATTAGCCCAGTATAGGAGCAGAACAGTAGGACGTTAAACCCCATTTCATTTCATTTCATTTTCTAAGAACTACAAACCTGTATTGTGCGCAGATTATTCTTACTTGGCTGTAGAGAGTAGTAACACAACCGATTTTCTGTCGGAGACAAAGAGGTGCCATATGAGACTGTGATTGTACTGTCATGAGATATTAAGAGAAATGTCCGCACATTGCCATGTTTTTTTTTAATTCTCTACTTACCTTTAACAAGAAAATTATAGTTCATTCCGCTAGCCCTATAGAAATGCTATTATTATTATTTTCTTAATAGCTACACCTTCCCCGCTACATGGGCGTTAAATCGCAATACAATGAACGAAGGAAAACATTTTGGGACTACTAATTGTTCAGTAATAATTTGGCCTACCAAATATAGGCCCTACATATAAGTATTTGTAACATCCCCAAACAAGCCTATTCATAAAGGTATATTACTACAAAGTCATGTGAATTACAATTCTACAGGCAACAACACCAAGATTACAATAACAATTCTGCATTCCACTGTGATATGAGTTCTTTATTCGTTTGCAATTTACAACAAAAATAAACTAATTAGTCCTGATTTGCATATTTGAAGCTTCCTTGTATGATATTTCAGAGAAATGTTAGTATGCCGGGTCATAAATATACATTCCATGGCTGTCTTTCTTTATCAACACAATGGACTGGCCATCTCTAAAACGAATTGAGCAAAACCAGAGGGAATTAATAATATGTATCATGATTTGGAGAGATTCAAAACCCGCTTGAACGCCAAGAACCGCCTATCGTTTCAGAAAGCACGAGGAAGCGTACACAAGGATTTTGATGCATGCAGTTGACGCTGTGCATAACCATTCTCGTTTTATAATTAGAAGCGATGATATGTCGGTTTACTACTGTACCACCAACTGTATCAACATCCTTGCGATGAAGGGAAATAACCAGTAAACAAAGATTTAATCTTGTCCATGAAATTTAAATAATTCTGGGAGAAATCGTCAGTCTATGTTTACCAGTCTGCCGAATTGGAAAACGGACAAAATTTACAAAAATATGTTAATAGCTTAGCCTCTCGTGACTACAGCCGAGGAGAGCATACTCTGCTTGTGAACGGTAACTTCAACACTTATCGATTCAAACTAAATGGACATTATATATAATTACACGTTGATTCGTGCCTTAAAATGAAATATGGGTTATGTAAGATAGAGACTTTTGGCAAGGGGGATTTTTCCCGTCCGTATCACGTATTTTGGCAGTTTTTCGCGCGGCGTACGTAGGAGTAGCTGAGCATAATTCTATTACAGCATGATGGCAGTTATCTACCAAGATCACCATCAGTACTAGTCAAGTACCCAGACCTAGCTACAAATTACTGGAGAGAGTAAACTCGCTCGACAGTCGCTGAGCTATTAAAAAAAATGAATGTCTAATCTTACTAAAAATCTTGGACTATTTGGCTTCACTAATGTATCATTTCAGAAAGTTTATACCCTTTTACCATAGAATCACATCATTTACAGATTTGCAAGGTCCCACCTCCCTAAATTTAGTGCGTAGATCAACCGGCATGCAGACAGACAGGAAAACTATGAAAATTCCGAAAAAAACTCATCAAAAATAATGATTACAGACTTTATCATGGTTAAAATCACATAAAATAATAGATTCATAAAAACGCTATAGCACAACATTTCAGGGTCTTAAAGTAGCAAAAAAGACGTTAAAAAGACGGCAATGTTATACGGACCTTTTCCGTATGAAAGCTGTTCAATAAGTGCTGCTGTGTCCGTGTGTCCTATCACGTATGATAAATACACACACATTAATGACCTCCTTCCTTCCTGTTTCAGTGATTACTTGTCAACAAACTTTTAAACATCTATATGACGGTTACTCAAATAAGATTAACATCTCATAAAGGATTGTTAATAATTTCCTTGTATACTGTTCTTAAGGAGACCTTAATCCAAGTGAATTCAATTGCGGAGATAAGCCGACGGGGACGAGCCCTTTCCCACGACCGAGCCTGTACTCCGAGAAGAACAAGTCCTTAACGTGCCAGACCGCGCTCGTTGAGGCTTTATTTAACGGTTTTCAGACACTGTAAGAGTTACGCCGGGTGCTGCAAGGACATTATATCAAATGATACTGTTTAAAATCTATTTGGTACGAAAGCCCAGAAGGCTCATCCAAATTCCAAATTCCAAATGCGAAATTCAAAATTCCAAATTCATGTCTTACCAATAAAATAGCAAATTGACCGCCCCATAAATTAAACAAATTAGAATTTAAATAAATTGTAATGTTGCACAACTAATTAGTGCTAGTTTACCTATCTGATGCCTGGGCCGGATAAACACCCGTTCCAAATTACTAAATTCGAAATGTGAAATTCCAAATTCCAAATTCGACATAATCACGTGACATTACAATCATTATGGCTGCTGCAGAGAAGATAAATGTCGGCGATGTGGCGGATTTGACCCACACGGATTTGGCCAGAATTATGACAAAATAAAATCAATGATGTTTCTATTACATCACAATTACGTCATATATGCAAATTTAGAAGTTCTGACCAAAAATATGCATTGGTCACCTATTCCACATTTAAATGGTAGTAAATTATTTTCAAGTTTTTTCGGCATCAAAGAACAAGAACCAAAAGGCTATCCCTACCCCCAAATCTATTATCTTACAAAAAAAAAACTGCCCATTGGTAAAAGTGTAAATAAATATACATGTATTGGGCTATGTTGAAAATTTACCCAAGAACCAGTTTTAAATTTTGTTCTACCTCGGATAGGGGTATCTTGCCATTTAAGTCCCTTTTGGAGCTTTGGCTGCTAGCCTATAATGTGAACCTGGACCCGCGGATTGTGGTGTCTGTTTACATGGAACAAAATATTATTTTTATTATTAAATATTGAGATTTGTTTTTTGAAATCTAGAGGGCCCACAAGCCAAAACGGACCATAATCCAGGAAGTTATGCGTGAATATCGAAAGGAACCAAGATATGTGGGATATAAACATGTATTTTAAGTTTCATCAAAATCGGATAACAATTGAGACCTCTAAGAGGGCCCACAACCTTGGCATTACATACTTTTACACTATTTGCGTACAAGGGGCAGCCATTTTGTCAGACAGTTTCGGTCCGATTTTCACGAAATTCGAACTCAACCGCCATTAGGGTGTAACGGTGACATATTTAAACGTTTTGTAAAATCAGATAAAAATTGTGACCTCAATCTAAAAACGTAATTTTTCGTACAACCAGGAGCAATAATACATGAAGTTACGGCCCGATATGCGCGAATATCTACAGGAACCGAGATCTTCGGGATATAAACATATATTTTAAGTTTAATCAAAATCGGATAACAATTGTGATTTCTAGAGGGTCCACGAGCTTGGTATTACATACTTTAACACTATTTGCATACAAGGAGCGGCCATTTTGTCCGGCAGTTTCGATTCGATTTTCACGAAATTCGAACTCAATCATCATTATGGTGTAACGGGGTTGCGTTATAACGATTTTTTTAAATAGGATAAAAATTGTGATCTATAGAGTAACCACAAGCTAAAAACGCAATTTTCGTACAATCAGGGGCCATAATCCATGAAGTTGTGGTTCGACAAGGGCAAATATCGCAAGGAACCGAGATATTTGGGTTATTAACATATACTTCAAGTTTCATCTAAATCGGATAAAAATTGTGACCTCTAGACTGTCCACAAGCTAAAAACGTGATTGTTCGTTCAATCTGGGATCATAATCGATGAAGTTTCGATCCGATACATGCCAATATCGAAAGGAACTGAGATCTTTTGAAGATAAATTTTTGTCAAGTTTTGTCAAAATCTGATAGGAATTGTGACCTGTAGAGTATCCACAAACAAATTGTGGATGGATGGACGGACGGACAGGGGCGACAACAATATACGTCCACATGAAAATGGGGATTGCTAAGGTGTCACCCATAGAAGATTAAGACCAAACTATCGGAGACTAAGCGAAGCTCTGATCATTTTTGGGATTAGAGATTGTTATAATAGTTCAAAAAAAGATGATGAAAAATGAATATATCGAAAATGTCATTCAAATTATCTTATTCTGCGCGAAGTTTATTATCGTAGCAACGGTACTGGCCAAACAAGACTAAGTCTTGATTATCAATTTTTAACTCATGGGCGTTCTAATCCATTAAAATATCTCCCATCCGATAGTCTAGAGACTTGAATATGGACGTGTCATGTTAATAAATGTCTAAGAGAATTTCAATAATTCGCTTGCCCGTAGGGGTCTTTAGCAGTGGGAGGAAACCGGAGGACCCGGAGAAAACCCACGAGGCTGGACAGGCGACCCTACTCCTTGGCACGTGCAACCGGGGAATCGAAACCGCGCCAATAAACACCTGCAATAGGCAGATTAAGCTCTTACAGAGTGTATCTATATATAAACAACAGTTGTCAGTAACTGTTTTATCTAGGCATATAGGTAACATTTTGTTATAAAACATTTGCTAACTTTTGGGGAGATGTTAACTACCGATAGACATATGTTACACCTACATATTCTGTATTTATTGTCAATGTGACTATATATATTATAACAAATTAGCATATTGATTTAAAAACATTATTGATGTGAGCGGGGTCTGATAATATTCATTTGGTTCTATTGTATCGGAGCAGAGCAAAAAAAAAAAAAAAAAAAAAAATAATAATAATAATATTAATAATAAAAAAAATAATGACACGTTCTATCAAAGGAATTTGCATTATTAACAGTAAATATATACTGTATTGAAATGGCCTTCAAACAGAAAATGATGACCTATTGGTGCGCAACATATTACTGGGAAAGTTCGTCAGCGTGGTTCCCCCTTGTCAGTGGTGTAGGACGGGGTCCTACCAAGGGATAACGTATAGGCGTTCGGTGGAACTAAAAAGCCGTGTACACGTTGCCGTTCACGTAAAAGAACCCTTGACAGAATTAGAAATAAGACTAGGGTAGGCTATAGTATCGCCATCCGGGTATATTTCCCTCATCGCACACCGTATTAGCCTAGTCAAACGTTAAACAACTTTTCAAAATAATGATAAAATGTTATTTGTCATGCTATATTACGCAATATGACGCATTAAGCCAGTTAATACTGCACAATATATAGAAGTTCGATATGTGATAGACTATCATAGGCTGATTCATACACTTGATGTAGTAAAAAAATCTGTCGCCAACTGTACCATACGAATAATAGCCTACTCATAAATATCGACCTTTTCCTAATGTTACACAGATGTTCAACTTAAAGAGACATCACTGTTTATTCATATATGATTTAAAGATGAATTAGGCAAGTTATTAATCTGTTTATTGCTGATCTTTCTTTGGGCTTCAAATGTTATATAAATTATTATCTAGACAAGCCTATAATCAACCCTGTAGATCGTCGGATGACTGAGATTTAAATGGATTTGAACACCTGTGAGTTTTAAAAGTTTAACGATAAAATGAACAATCGATACCTAGTACCGTTGTTACGATAATAAGAGAGAGAGAGAGAGAGACAGAGAGAGAGAGAGAGAGAGATGTGCTTTAACGTCCACTCGACACAAACTAGGTCATTTCGGGACTAACACACGGTTTAATTTTATTTCAATAATTCGCTTGCGTGTAGGGGTCTTTAGCAGTGGGAGGACCCGGAGAAAACCCACGAGGTTGGACAGGCGACCCTACTCCTTGTCACGTACAACCGGGGATTCGAAACCACGCCAGTTGACTCAATGACAGGCCTTATGATACAGCGCGCACGAGCTAAGCTAGTTTTGAGACTTAATTGATCCCCGACTACTGGGTCAACACCTATCATCTCCCCAACCTCGCCTGCACTATCCCACCGGTGAAAACAGACGTTAATAAAGCTATTCACAGTCATAGCCCCCTCCCTTCCCCTCGCCTCTTTTATGAACCCAGTTAAAAGAAAGATTTAGTTTAACACACTCGCATTGTAATGTAAGTTACCGATAAGGTGGTTTCTTTAAAATTGGATTTCATATTAATATTATTTATATTAATTTTCTATAATCACGCTCTTTCAGCGTTTTAATATTTTCATATTAATACAAATTAATGTAGCGAAATATGATAAAACTGTCTATGTCGCTATGAATGTAATAGACACATACAGTGTTAATTATAATTATTATAACCAAAGAAAAAATCAATAATATAATTATTCTCTAAATTAAAGTTAACAATGCAGAGAGAGAGAGAGAGGGAGTGGGTGAGAGAGAGAGCAAGAGAGGGGGGAGAGGGAGAGAGGGAGAGAGAGAGAGAGAGAGAGGGAGTGGGTGAGAGAGAGAGCAAGAGAGGGGGAGAGGGAGAGAGGGAGAGAGAGAGAGGGGGGTGTATCATTTTATTGGTCTAAATAATTTGCTGGTGCGTAGGGTTCTTTACCAGTTGGGGGAAACCGGAGGAACCGAAGAAAGTCCACCAGGTGTATGGTATCGAAACCTTGCCATTTCAATCAATGACAAGCCCTTATCCGTCTCATTCACCCCTCACCGGATACATACAATATAAATAAGTATCGAAACTTTGCCATTTCAATCAATGACAAGCCCTTATCCGTCTCATTCACCCCTCACCGGATACATACAATATAAATAAGTGTATATTATCTCTATTTATTTGTGTAGTAAACTATTATAAGTATATTAGTTCAAAATTTCGTTTTCCTTGTTTTTACTACTCAAGGAATCCGGAAGAGCTGTTATGTAACCCACATTCTCGTCGATATGATGTATTAGCCAAATAAACGGTCTGTTACGACGAGTTCTTGGAATGCTGTGCACGGAAATGTGGGTTTTTCACGAGAAACATCATCGCTGATTGGTTAATCAGATGTCTGACGCCATTGGTTCGAAAGCCGCTTGTATGCAACCCCCCTCTACAACCGGCCATCGAAATTATAAAAAAAACAACAAAAAACGAAACGAAATATAAATCTGGCTCCGAGTTCACAAAGCATTCTCAGACTTAATTTAAGAATTTACTCAACTTTCAATCACTGTTTATAAGAAATATCTTTGTCCCAGAAAAACACAACTTTGCACATACGGTTCTTATTCTTGTATTTGATAAATTAAAAAGACAAAAGTTTTATAAAGGGCTATATTTTAGTTAAAATAAGGCGAACAATTTTGAGAAAATTCTTAACTTTAGTCTAAGAATGATTTGTAAACTTGGGGCCTGTGTTTCAATCAGCCATCGAAAGTATAAAAAAAACCGAACGAAATATTTTAACCAGATTGATTATCTCCATTTGTATAGTAAACTATCATAAGTTTATTGCCTCCATTTATTTGTCATCCCCGGTTGTACGTGACAAGGAGTAGGGTCGCCTGTCCAACCTCGTGGGTTTTCTCCGGGTCCTCCGGTTTCCTCCCACTGCTAAAGACCCCTATGTGCAAGCGAATTGTTGAAATAAAATTAAACCATATGTTAGTCCGGAAATGACCTAGTTTGTGTCGAGTGGACGTTAAACCCCATTTCCCTCTCTCTCTCATTTATTGGGGATCACGGTGGCTAAGTGGGTAAGGCGCTGGCTCGCTAGTCTGGAGGTCGGGTGTTCGATCCCTGCATTGGCCGAGAAAGTTCATCCCGATTTTCCGGCGTGATTCCCCCTTGTCAGTGATGCAGGACGGAGGGCCTGACAAGGACAGCTGTCTAGTCATTCGGATGAGACGAAAAACCGAGGTCCCGTGTACACAATGGCGTGCACGTAAAAGATCCCTTGACAGTTGGAATTCGATATAAGAGTAGGCCGTAGTGCCGCTGTCCGGGCAAAATTTCCCTCATAGCACACTGTATGGCGTATGCCCGTCTTCATTAGCCCAGTTAGGAGCAAAACAGTAGGACGTTAAACCCCATTTCATTTCATTTCATTTCATTTCTCTCATTTATTTGTCTAGTAAACTATATGTTAATTTATCAATTAATTTATCAATACCCATCTCAATTTGCAATACATTTAATAATAAAATATCTGTTATCTATGATTCTTTTATCAAAGAATTCTCAATCCATAAAATTTGATTCTCATGCATCACTAAATTTAAAAATATTTCAACATGTACACAGCTAATAATAAAGTATTTGTAAGATGTTAGCGTTATTATAATTTGATCGAATATTGCTATCGGCACTTTCCATCGGCCCATTCGTTGTTCGTCAAATAATGATTACGTTGATCACCCGGCCCCGAGTTTACAAAACATTCTTAGATTTAAATTAAGAATCTACTCAAAATTGTTCGCCTTATTTTAAGGAAAATTATAAAACTTTTGTTGTTTTAATGTATCAAATACATCAATAAGAAACTGGGTGCAAAGTTTCGTGTTTCTCGATCAAAGATATTTCTCATAAATAGTGATTGACAGTTGAGTAACGTCTGAAAATGCTTTGTGAAAGAAAACATAACGTGACTACTTACTTATGTACAAAAACAAATGAAATGTTGAAATGCTATACAAAACCACTAATTTTAACATTTAAAAATATGGATAATCGATGCTTTTCAATTTCTACTTACCAGCAATGGTACAACTTATTACAAATCTCATTTTGACGACAATTCTATAAATACTTCGTTAATATATTGTATGCAACACCTGAAAGTTTCCGTTAGTCACTGAAGGAATATAGTCACATCTGCGTTTTAACAGAGGTATTGGTGGTGTTATCATCGATTTTTCTAACTCAACGTGTTTATCGCGAACAATATTATAGCCTGATTATTTTCATGACGTGTTAATATTTAAAGGGATGTTGTTGAGAATAGGTTTCTATTTCCGTAATATACCAAATGGAATGTGGTTTTACATCCTATTTTTCTGCATAACGCATACCTAAATTCGCATGATTAACTAAATTATAAAATTGAATTAGACTACATCGATAAACGCTGACTAATGAATACATACATATTGTATGCATGGGTGTAGTCGATCATAAAATTCGATGTGGCTATAAGCGATATGTCACTTGGGCGGTGTGTCATATTTTATTTTCACATTTAAATTCAAAATATGACAATCATGATCAAATGATAATGTTAATAAGATGCCAAATATTTCTCATATTTTGTCCCCTGTCAAAATGTGTTAAATCTATCTGTGAAGGTATTTCTATCTGCATTTCTCACACAGGGGCGTGGGCGGTGGGTTCTTTATAATAATTTTGAAGCTGTGTTTGATTATTAACGAACTACAACAACGTTTAGTATTATAAAACTAATCTATAAAATACTGTCTAGACACCAGGGGGTGGGGTGAGGTGGGGGTCTAAAGCATGTGCTTTAGATCATAAGGTATGTATCGAATCAAGTGCTAATGGGCCTGTCACACTATAACGTTTTAGGACAACTTATTCCGACGTATGAAATAATTATCCAATACGTACGCTGGCATACGCTGAAGCTGAATTTAGTAGCGTGGATTCGACCCCACAATTGACAAGGGGTGGCATGTCTATCTCCGGTTTCCGCCCACTACAAAAACCCATGTGCGCATGCGTATTATTGAAATAAAATTGTACCATTATGTTAGTCCCGAAACGACCTAGTTTGTGTTGAATGGACTTTAAACCCAATTTCCCAATGCTTACCGTCTAGACGCAGTTTGTAGATTAGACTGCTGACAAGTGTAGTAGAAACTAAGGTTTGTGGTCTAAAGAGATTTCTTGGAAATGAACGTGGTATATTTTGGCGTTGACCGTCTGCTTGTCATGTCCCGCCCAGGGCCCGCGACAAGGCACCCGGATCCTGGGACAAGCAACTCGGCAAGAGGAGGTGAGTCTCTCCCCTCGGGGCTGGAAATTATTGAAAGATACATGATCTCTGACGTCATTTTGAACGCATTTTGGCATATATATCTGGGGTAACTGGAGGTTACTGAAACTGGGATTTAACACAACAACGTAATATGACATACGTGCACTACATTTTGATTTTACTGATATAAAATATAATAATCAGATGTACACGATTTTGACAGGAAATTTCAAGCAAGCAAACAATTGAAAAAACAAAAACCGTGACCATCAGACGCCAAGCCTAGATGTCAAAAACAATTTTTTTTAGCACATAAACTATTCATTTATGTTTTTCAGTGCCCAAAATAGTTCCTTGTTCCAAATGGCGCTGAAACGCATTATGGTACACGATTCGTCTACCAATTGTAAAATGTATATTTTGTCTTGAATATTGGATATCAGAAGCCCATCTTTTCCCTGTGAGATCACAAGACCAATGTTGATTTGAATTGACAAATAATTCGCGTTTTCAATGTCGAATATTTTGGATGATATTGAGTTAGAGACTTAGCTACTTTAAGTGTGTGTTAAACCTTATTTACTTATATGATAGCGGATGTAGTGAGTATATTATCAATCTTATAGAACAATATATGAGCATAGAAAAATCAAAATGGAGACCTTATTGACGTCCACATTAGTATTCATATTGAAGTTCAATGTTGGCTCGGAGTATTCCGTGTTCGATCCCGGTATTGGCCGAGAAAGTTCATCGAAAGTTTTCCGGCGTGACCCCCCCCCCCCCGCCTTGTCAATGGTGCTGGAAAGAGGGCCTGACAAGAGACAACGTATTAGTAGTAGTTTGAATGGGATGAAAAACCGAGATTTCGTGTACACATTGTACATATTGGCTATCACGTAAAAGAACCCTGAGCATAACCCTGTTGTCCGGGCATAATTACCCTTATAGTACACTGTATGCCCGTCGTCATTAGCCTTGTCGGAGCAGAACAGTAGGATGTTGAAACCCATTTCTTTTCAAGAGTGTCTAGTGGAACCAAACTGAACATCTGTAATAACCCCCAAAAGAAAGGTACGTTACTAACAATACAGTATTTGCGCGGGGTTGGGGTAAATCGAAACTTGTACAGGAAGAACTATTCAAAATATGAGGTATTATTCATATGTGGAAAATCTTTTTGGGATCTGACACCTCTAACCCCCTTGTACGTGCCCCCCTGAAAGTTTCCACTCATAATTTTGCCCCAAAGTGCTGTTTTTCGGCATAAATTCCCCAGAAATACACCAAAGGTGTCTTGCGTAGTGTCTTTTTACAGGTTGGTGATGATAGTGGGTCTGATTATTGCATTCAAAGTTATTTTCAACAATCCAATTATGGCGGCAAATATTCCAGAGTATTCACCTTTTGGTATAAATTAATAGAACAAAAAATACAACATTACTACTGTTACTTTATTGTGAATTTAAAGAAAACAGGTGATTTTCTGAATTGTAGATACCCAATGACGCGGGTAGGATTAGACTCGGATTCTGTCAGTTCACTCTTGTCAGCTCTGGTGAATTAAAATCTATAAGCCACGATAAGATAACAGTATTATATTCACGTACATTTAGATATCAATGATTGCAATAGGGGTTGACATTCCATTTTAACAGTTTCTTCAAACTCGTTAACGGCTTTTAATCATGTTTTCGGTAGTGTTGTTTCATATAAACGCACACCAGTACTCTTATATTCATATAAAATATTATAATTATTACAATAGGTGTTAGTATTACAATAGGGGTTAAGAGACATTATAATTACAATAGGGGTCATACCGTGTAACCCCAATTGTAATATCAACCCCTATTGTAAAAAATCGAGGATGCATGGAATAATACTGGACAGGTTAAAGAAGGTGATGTTACTTAAGTTAATAAAATGTTACTTGACATAGCACAGAGATTGGGATATTACTGATCACAATATCCACGATGGAATGTTATTGAATAGATATTTAGAGCGGAAAATGCTACCGGACATAAACGTTTAACGGACAGGTTGTAACAAAGGGAATGAATGTTACTAGATAGACGAATGTAATGTTACTTAGTGGATTATAGATGATACAGAGAGAAAAAGAGAAATGGGGTTTAACGTCTACTCGACACAAACAAGGTCATTTCGGGACTAACACATGGTTCAATTTTATTTCAATAATTAGCTTGCGCGTAGGGGTCTTTAGCAGTGGGAGGAAACCGGAGGACCCGGGGAAAACCCACGAGCTTGGACAGGCGACCCTACTCCTTGTCACGTACAACCGGGGAATCGAAACCCCACCAGTTGACTCAATGACAGACCGTATGATACAGCGCAGCGCGCACGTGCTAACCATTCGGCCATCCAACTCTCCTATAGATGATAGATTGCCACTGGATAGATGATGGAATGTTACTGAATATAATATTTTAGAGGATGCAATATCATTGGGCAAATAAGACAGCTGGCAGGAAACTGAATTTTGAATTGAATGCGGTAAAGAGATCCAACTCTAATTGCCACCTATTAACTTATGTTGGTCATAACAATCCATAGTTTCCCATGTTTCTGTAAATAGTGAACTCCATGACAACAAGGCTATGCTTTAACTATATTTCTATAAATAGTGAAATATATAATTTACTAAAATAATTAGACATGATCAATCAATTTTCTATATAATTATGCATTAATCGGGGTATGTCTACTCTGTCAATAACACATAGCGGGTTGGCTGGCCGAATTGGCGTGGTTCCGGTTCCCCGCTTGTACATGACAAGGTGTAGGGTCGCCTTTCCACACTTTCGGGTTTTCTCCTGGTCCTCTGATTTCCTCCTACTGCTAAACACCCAATTATAGAAATAAAATTGACACATATGTTAGTCCCAAAATGACCTGGTTTGTGTCGAGTGGACATTAAACCCCATTCTCCCGTCAAAAGCCAAAACTAGTAACTCACTTTTTTTTTTTAATGAAAATTAACTTAAGGCCAAATTTGTAGTTACTAGGGTATGTGCTTCCTGTTGTTGTACTAGATATTCCAATCTTTTGGTTTTGTAAGCAGTTACACCCATGATACAACATAGCAACTTCCTTCGTTTGCCTACCAAATCAATGGATATGCTGGGGTTTAATATTCATTCATTACGATTTCCTTTGTTTTCTCAAAATAAGAAAAACGTGAGTTACTAGGTGTTGCCTTTTGACGGGAGCATTGTTGTCACATTTCAATAAAACGTGATTCAACTTGACCCTGGGATTCTTTGTGAAGTTTTGTATTCATGTTGAAATTCAGCTTTAAAGTCACTGAACGTCATTTGACTGGCTGGCTCACTAGCCTGGATGTCGGGTGTTTGATCCCTGCATTGGCCGAGAAAGTTCCCCCATGTCAGTGATGCAGGACGGGGGGCCTGGCAAGGACAGCAGTCTAGTCGTTCGGATGGGACGAAAAACCGAGGTCCCGTGTGCACATTGGCGTGCACGTAAAATATCCCTTGAAAGTTGGAATTCGAAATAAGAGTAGGCCACTGTACGGCGTATGCCCGTCTCCATTAGCCCAATTCGTAGCAGAACAGTTGGAGTTAAACCCCATTTCATTTCCTCACCACCAAGTACAATATCTAAATATTAAACATCCAAAAGGAATATCAATCAAAAATGGTTCAGTTTCTTTCAGTATGTACACAGAAGTGATGAATTGAAAGCTTAACGACACGCAGCATTCACTTCAGAGGATATAAACAAGCCAACGCCACCTTCAAGTGATGGGTCTCCAAGCCGGGAGATTATCTATAAGTTGATGGTTTGATTTTGTTTCCGTAATTAAATGTTAAATGGTCAATTTGAGTAGATTTTGGCGTGGATTAAGACGTGAAAAATAGACATTAAAGGTATTCTCGTACTTTTCGGCACGTCGGTTCAGCGACCGATTGGTCTAAAGCGATGGACACACTAGCCGAATGATGCGGCCGAATCCATCGGCGCCGAATTTCGCCTAGAGTGTGTCCAGTGTCATTCGGTCGAATTTCTATATATTCAGCCGAATGATTCGCCCGAATCAAACATGTTTGATGTATTCGGCCGAATTATATTCGCCCAGTGAGTCCGCTTTGCCGAAGCCACCCCCCCCCCTCCCGAATCTAGAAATCATTAGCCAATCACCACAAGTCACGTGATTGTATGAAGACATGTGAAATTTCCAGATTCTTGGCCAACTATAACTAGAATTTGTTTTGGTGGATTTCCTGGGGTTAAATTGTGAAATAATTTCTTATATTAACTAAAAAATCTTTTATTTTTCCCGGGGTTAAATTGCGAAATAATTTCTTATATGAACTAAATGACCTATTTTTCAGATAGGATTTTATTGTCTTTTGTTTGTTTGACTCAAGCTGCTCCAAACTAATATTTCTTTTACTGTTTACATTGCTAATATTCATTCACTGTTTACATGCCAATTGATCA
Organism: Patella vulgata; assembly: GCF_932274485.2. Classification (NCBI taxonomy): domain Eukaryota; kingdom Metazoa; phylum Mollusca; class Gastropoda; family Patellidae; genus Patella; species Patella vulgata. The sequence goes on along the minus strand of NC_065884.2, from coordinate 58,558,981 downwards.
ATCATTATTTTCACATTTCATGACAATATTCTTTCAATTATTAAATTATCCCTTTCTTTGAAAATATATGGTCATTATTTTATTTTTCATAAATAAATTATTCTTTTATTTTTCACACATTAAATCATTCTTTTATTTTTCACACATTAAATCATTCTTTTATTTTTCACACATTAAATCATTCTTTTATTTTTTACACAGAAATATTTAATCATCACTTAGCAAATTGGTTTGTTCTGTATTACCTTGCTATACAAGGACAATTCCTTGACCAGTTTACATTAAATTTAATCGTTCCAAGACAGCTTATTATATATACCTCAAGAGCCGTGGCTTAATGCATTGGTTCCGGTTAAACTAAGGAAGAGTTTTACCCTTTCTTATGGCATCAGCAACTTCAGATTTGGCTGAATCATCCGCATATCTCTGGTACTTAGTTATTAACCGATCATGGTCCGCCATCGTTGACTTAACACTTTCTCGGTTATGAACAACCTCCATCCATTTTTTGAGGTTGGAGAAGGCTGGACCTTTGGGTAGTTCGAAGTTGCGGTAATGCTTCATCATCGCGAATCTTAACGTGAACGGCACTAACATAACATCCACCATACCAAACGCAGAACCCATGAAATAAGGTCCTGTGATCTCTTTACTTAAAGTCTCCAAGTTGTCCAGTAAAGTTTTCTGGGCTTCTTCTTGTTCGTCATTGGTTTGGCGCATTAGCAGTTGGTAGAAGGGTGGTACAATTCTCTTGGTGATGAAATCTGCCCAGATGCGGGCGACTGCGCGATTGTAAGGGTCAGGCGGCATTAACGGGTTACCCTGTCCCTTCCATTCTTCATCTGCATACTCTATACAAATCTGGGATTCGTAAACACATTGGCTATTATTAATGATAACGGGAACCAGCCCCCGTGGATTCTTGGCCAGGAATTCGGCAGATTTATTGTAAGGATCTATCTCCACATATTGAAAGTTTACCGCCTTTTCCAGCAGAGCAATCCAGGCACGCTGTGCGAATGGGCAAAACCAGGAACTATACAGCTGAAGAGCACCATTGGCGCTCATTTTGTTCTGGAAGAGAATGTATTGAAATCAGAAAAAATTTCTTTTAGATCAGTTTGATATAACTCATAATAAAGTTAAGAACGGTTAGACTTAGGCATTAAAATTTCACTTCTCATTTTGTTCTGGAAGAGAATACAATGGATTCAGAAATAATCTATCTTATATTAATTTTATATAACTGATAATAAAGTGAAATATGCGTTAGACTTGGACATTAAAATTTCAAACCTCCACTCCAATATTAAAACTGTAGGGGGACTTTCGGCCAATGATATACGGGTGGGGGAGGGACTTTTCTGTGGTAGAATGCAAGAAATGAAATGAACTTGGGTTTAACGTCCTGCTGTTAACAAGGAAACAACTGTTTGCTGAACCGGGGTTGATATGATAAAATGTACTGACCACTTTAATACGTATGGGACGAGTTATCTGTCCTTGTATTCATTGATTATATCCCATGTATGACAGAATTCATTCAGGGTTCTTATTATACTTTTGCTTCTTTTCAAGAGCCAATTTAAATTCAGTAATGGGAGGTCAATATTCTTCAATACACATTTGTTTACCGTAAGATTTAATCACATCCAAAGAATGACGCCATTCATCCCAGTAAAAAATCATAACCACCGAAAACTATATTGCTAGAAAATAAACGAATCCTGATCAAGAGCATCCCCCCCCACCCCTATACCACTTATCGCCGGACTGAAGACAACGCGTTGGCGTGCACATAAAATAATTCTTGAAAGTGAAATTCGAAATAAGAGTAGGCCGCAGCGCCGCTGTTCGGGCAAAATTGCCCCCTTAGTACAATTTTTATATTATATTAAATGCATTAAGATTTTACGCATTACCGTTTCTGCATTCCAAACGTTTAGACATTTCAACACTTAAAAAGTTCAATATATAGCCGGTATATTTTATTATGGGTTAACAAACAGTATGACACCGCCTAAGCTCGAGATTTGGAAAAAAATAGGTCACGTTATTTCGACTGCAAAAGCTAACTACATTATACAACTGGTGCATGACTCAACAAACTATACGATTTTTAGGTATCAAATAAATATATTTACAAACAAGCCTATTTTTAAAAATAACAATATACGGATGCCAATGCCTGGTTACCTAGTTGGAACCTTTTCACAGGCAGCAATTCGGTTTTTAACAGTCGTCTCTGGGCGATGCTCTTAGATGTGCGCTATAATGATGGCCCCTAAGTGCATTTATCCGGGTGCATTAATTCACAACAAGTTTTGCGAAATATCAAAAATCTATAGCTTAAAGAACGTCCGCTCAATTTCTGTTAAAAAATATTTTATACGGTGCCTCGAACAACTATTCAATACAACATATTAAAATGGTTGAATCCTTTTTCATAACACACATCCGAATGAAAAAAATGGTGCTTATTTACACCCCCGTCCCCCAAAATTATGTTAAAGTTTGCGAAGAGAGACAGAAAAGGGCAGTTTCACTGAAATATATATATTTTTTTTACATAAAATAGCTGCTGTTAATAGGTTGTTATATTTTCTTATGAGGTGCGAATTTTACCGCATGGCCAGCATCTACTCTTATGGGTTCGATATTGTTCTCTAACATGTTCTATGCCAATTTAAAAACGGTAATATATTTATTTTTTGGGATGTGGGCTGTCGGCTATTGTGCCGGACTTTCATACCATTTTTCAACCAAGACTTCTACATTATATCGCTGACTTTCTACAAAAGCAGGTTCCTTTCGATTCTTATCAAGCCAAATGTTAATCTGAAAGTGCACTTATATCCAGAGATATAATCCATTTAGTACAAATGATTTCGCCCCACTTCAATCGAAAATATAAACGGCTTTGCTCTAGGCTAGGGATGGCGAACCTTTTACATATCATGCGCCAATTTGTTCACACAAAAATTTAGATGCGCCATACAACTTTTGTAACCTCATCTACTTCAATGACCCAAAGTCTATCCTAATTTGAAAGAAGATAACAATCCGTAAAAAGGCTGAGCACTAAATAATAAAATCGCTAAAAAATAATGAGTGGGCTTACTGCTTTACCATACATTATAATTATCACGGGGATGCAATGCTTCTCTTCAACTCATCCAATGCGCCACGTTTGGCCATCCCTGCTCTATAGGGTACATGACTCGTGTACTGATTATAAAATGTTAATTGTCTTAAATATTGGGTATTAGGTCCTATAGTTTCACGGCAAGTTAACAACATCAATATTGATTGAAATTGATCAATATTGAATTCTAATTCGTATTTTTAATTTCGAATAGTACGGAAAATATTGAGTTGGAGACTTAGCTCCTTTAAACATTATGTTCTCGACTTCCATGTACACGTTTTCACCAACAAAGAAGTCGGTCTAATGCAAATGTAATGGCCGTTTCCATTCACCCAGCGAAAACGCGCAAGGAAAAGCTTACATGGAAAACGGGTTTTAGGCTTTATTCCCCCCCCCCCCATCTACCTATCTCAGGGAATTATGGCGCCGAGGGTTAGGTGCATAAAAGTTCTTCTTTCGATATTATAACCATATTTGCTGAAACTGGTTGAGATCCACTACATATAATCAGAGGCGTAGCCGTGAAATATATATTGGGGGGGGGGGGGGGTCCGCAACCCTAACCCTTACCCATTTTTTAAAACCCATAAAAAATATAAACAAACACTGTGTGGCCTTGCTGTCTATAAATCATATTGGGATATGTACAGGTTTTATATAGATAGAATCTTAAATTATACAATTGGAGGGGTCGGACCCCCCATGTGTGACGCCCATGCATATAATCCGATATATAATATATATGTAAATAGTGTTCATAGATGTAAGTCAATATACAGTAATATAATACTGACGTATATACATGTATAAGCAACCATATGCAGCTCTTTATTTTAGTTCAGGCGGATCTAATTTCTTAAATCTCAATAATTAATTTCAACTGGTGGCAGGTAATAAGGGCAAACAGTAATGTAGATCTATTTAGCTGAAATCGGAATATATTTCATTTTCTAATGATCGCTTAGAAAGCGATAGGTTGTCAGGCAACGAAATACACAGCAGTTAAAGTACTTGAGGCACTAATATTCAGGTCCAGATATGCACCACAAATCACAATTCTCGTTCAATTACATAAAAGCGGAATTACTGGAGCAACAATCGAACAAACCCTTTACATGCTACTTGTTAACAAGTCTTACAATAAATTCCCAGTGAGTGAAATGGAAAGGGATATAATTTAGTACTTACTTACGGTAATCTTTTATTTCTTTGGATAAATGTGGAATCCGCAAATAGAGAGGGATGTGTGTTGCTGGAAAGTAACAGTTTGTCCACTCTAATTGGTATTCCAAAGCAAACGTTCATACACTGTCTTAATTTAAACATGGACAGTCTCGGTAGGGGGAGACAGAATTTTATCTACTCTACTAGTGCCAAGTGATCTTGAATAGTTTTTCATACCCGTCAAAATGAAGATCCTTGTCCTTAACTGCTGGCAACTAAGGAACTAACCACTTCATAAGGATTAAGATCTCAAATTATATTATCAGTTCATGGGCATCGGAAGGATTTTTTAAAAAAATAATGTATATAAATGTGTAGATAGTGAAATGAAATGGGGGTTTTCAAGTCCTACTGTTCTGTACTGCCTGGGCTAATGAAAACGGGCATCACATCTGCAGATAGAAATTAAATGGGATTTAAAGTCCTAATATTCTGTTCCGACTTGGCTAATAAAGATGGGCATACGCCATACAGTGAGTTATGAGGGAAATTTTTCACGGACAGTGGTGCAACAACCTACCCTGATATCGAATTCCAACTGCAAAGGATCTTTTACGTGCACGCTAATGTGTACACCGGACCTATATTCAGATAGAACCATACTGACAAGCACCAAGCTTTATTCCCTTTAAGATGAGTGAAATTTAGCTCATGGCAAAATTAAATTTCCCACCCACTCCAGTATTTTATGACCCCTATCACCCTCTCAATATTGTGAATAACAGAAGACAAAAACAGTTGTCGTAATAATTTTTTTGCTTATTTATTACCGGTACATTTTTTAAATTTATGCAACCAAGGCTGAAGCTGTGGCAGATTCACTGAAAAAGAAAAAGAATTGTTTAATTAAATTTTACCATCAATTATATATGGTATATATATTCACTCAAATATATAGCAACGGAGTTATCGAAAACAGTTATATGCTATGCACTGTGCTAGGAAGGGCTATTTCGTTCAAACAGTAACACTACAGCCTGCCTACTCTTACCCTGAATTCCATCAGTCAGGGAATTTTTCACATGCTGCCAACAGTAGATGCTTAAACTCGTCTTTTTTGTCAGATAGGAACGACTAAAAGCTTTTCCTTGCAAACAATAGCTTAACCACTGACAAGGCCAAACCAGGCCCCAAGTTTACAAAGTATTCTCAGACTTACGAATTTACCCAAAATTGTTTGGTTATTTTAACTAAAATATAGCCCTTAATAACTCTTGTTTAATGTATCAAATACATCATTAAGAAACTATGAGCAAATTTTTGTATTTCTGAATCAAAGATATTTCTCATAAACAGTGATTGAAAGTTGAGTGAATTTTTAACTTAAGTCTGAGAATGCTTTGTGAACTCGAGGCCAGGCATCATCGAACCTTGTGGAGTCTGGCTTGTGAGTCGTGTCAAAACTTAACGAACCACAAAACTTGCACAATCCTACAAGAGAGGTCATTGTGTATATTAAAAGTCAAGATTAATAACTTACTATTTCCAATTTGGTGGTAAAACTCTTTTGGATTTGTAATAACGTGACAGACGGTGAATTCTGCTTTCAATCAAGATCATCCTGAATTTAGCATTCTTGTCCTGCAAAATTGAATTAATAATTTTCTTTTTAAATATTTTGAAGTGCCCAGTGGCAATTAAGTAGAATATCTAGGACAATCACCACCCCCCACTCATATGTTGGATTTACACCTAATCTGTCCTACATCACCTCCCAGTGTAATCATATGGGTCAATGTAACTAGATATAAAACAGATTCTCCAAGAAATCACACTTTGAATGGCTCAACTATTGGAAGCAAAGATTGATACAATTTGCCAGCCATTTACCTAAAATGAGAAGCATTATCAGTTGTTCTAGAAAGATTAAACACAACCTGCTTTGTGCATGACTTATAATGAACGGAACTAACAGCACATTTGGGTTTGAAGCCATTAAAAGATCAAACAGATTTAAGCAATGCCATCTTCCCCTGAATCCTTATTCACAAAAACTTGAGGTGATCAATCCAGGTTTAATAAATTAAATAGTTCACCTTTCGGCATTTTTCTAAATGTTTTCTGATGACCACAGCTCTCTTGATCAAATGATAAAGATCTTCTGGAATATCAGGGGCCAGTCCTTTAGATTTCAAGATACGGAGGATCTTGTTACCGGATACATATCTAACCTGGGCAACTCCATGTGAATCTCGTAAAATTACACCTGAAACATTAAACAACACAATTAATTTTAACATTATCTTGAATGTGCAAACATGATTTGCAAGAATTAATCACTTTACAATTATATTCACTAACTGGAGCTTAGTACATTTTCCCAGACCAAGGTTAAGGGTTTTCAATTAGTAAGTTTCCAGCCTCCATATCATTCTTAATATGCTTTGTTTTAAACTAGATATAGCTCAAGGGGAAAGCACCCTGGATAATCCAGAGCAATTTTCTCGGCCAACACCAGGATCCAATCCTAGCCCTCCTGAAGTCAGCGAGTACCTTACTCACTGATCAAACTGCTTCTTTTGTGACACAGGAATTCTAGCATCAAGCTTAAAGGAGCTAAGTCACTAATATTTTGGACCTAGAAATTGACACAAATGGGTCGTAACGCATACAATAATGTAATATGAATGTATATAAATTGATTTACATTCAATCGTTTCTGTTTTTACTGTAATTTTTAATCGGTTAGGTTCGGCGAAACATGCCAGTATTCTCAATCGAATTTTAATCTCTAGCGTCTGGTTTTTCCAGTCTACGCCGATATTATTTATTGGGCTTGCTCTCCAGATAAGAATATAGCGTCACCGTTTGACATGACTATTGCCTTGTGAATTTCAAAACAAAGCCGGGAATTTACAAAATAATTGTGTTACCGATCACGTACGATTATAAATTTTTCTAAACAGTTTTTTGCACACCGGAAATAATATTCAGAGCGAAATAGAAAGAAACTGTACTATCTGCCGATAATTAATCCGGTGTGCGGTATGATTAATTGTTGGTAATAATTTTTGGTAGTTGTGTATATAAAAAAAAAATATAACGTTATAGGCCTATACCTATTCAATGGAAATGAAATGAAATGGGGTTTAACGTCCTACTGTTCTGCCAATGATTCAATGGCCTCGGCTATTAATGTTGTCTAGGCAAATGTAAAATACATCGGCATTTACCTCGGCTACAGCAGATTGCTGAGGTTAATTGACAGGACAGCTGAAGTTCATCAGGAAATATTAAAAATATTCAAGGGTGAAATTAATTCAAGGTCAGTAAAACAAATATAGTTCAAAAGAAACCAAACTCTCTAACCAAATAATTATAATACAAGAGGGAAACAAAATACCGGACTACGGGCGTATTTATGTTATTAAACGCCCAAACTCATTACTGGGTTCCGAGAAAAATAGCTTATTCATACACAACCGTTACGACAGACAAGCCTTGCTTTGACCCCCCCCTATACGAAATGATATATCCCGATAAGTGACGTAATTAGCTTCCATTTTGGTTATTTCTCGGTGTCAAAGTTTGTGATGAGTTCAATTTTACAAGAGAGAACTTTTTTTATTCGCTAGGACATATAGTTGTACAATGGATTTATATAACCGGAGGTAATTTCAAACACACAGGTAAGTTTATAATAACCAAAGTATAGTAGTTTGCTCATAATCAAAGAAATCCGTTTATTATTTACCACGGTTCACACAGTAGCTACTTTATGACTGGCTTTTAAGCAGATTCATCAAGTGATTTATAAAGAATTGCTATTCAATGATGAATGAAGAAATCTTACATATTTTGCCCAAGTTAAATCATATGCATAGGTGCCATTTTACGAGGAACATCTGCAGCATGTATGACTTATCTGGATGAAATTTTTAATTTTTCGTAAACCTACCAATTTGTGATGGTGTCAACCCCTTTTTAGCCAATTTATAAATCTGTTCCTGAACATCTTCAGCAGATAATTTCAACCACTGAAAAAGAGAAACACAATACTATTACATGAATGTCTTATTATCATTTTGTTTGTCTCCAGTAAATCTTTAATTTTGATACAAGCATCCTAGCCTATCCGGTTAAATTTCTAACATTTAAATATTGATATTTTATCAAATTTGCCTAGTACGGTACAGTACTGGTACTGCATAGAAAAATCTATTTGCTACTGAATACTTACAGTTGGAACAGTACGCCTGTATGGTAGAGCAGATTTGGAAATACCCTTTCTACAAAAAAAAAAAAGAAATAAAAATTAATATTTTACAAAGAAATTCTCATTGGCTAAGACCTTTCGGGACTAACATATGTTTTTTTAATTTTATTTCACTAATTTGCTTGCGCGTAGGAGTCTTTAGCAGTGGGAGGAAACCAGAGGACCCGGAGAAAACCCACAAGGTTGGAGCTAAGTTCTGACAGTGGCATATCTTTTACTCAGTGCACTTTCAGTTGACATATCCCAGTTAGCGGAGTCTTCAAATACCATGACCACGATGCTTCTCAAATACATTGGTTATGATTTCCACTTTATCTTTGAAATGCAAATGGATCTGTAATGTCAGCTGTCACACATGACATTGTGACCAATATTGGCAATATTGAAAAGGGCACTTTTATAGAGACAGTGCGAAATTAAAATTTTAATGTCAATACATTATGACTTTTGAATCAGAATTATCATCAGAAATTTAAACGATATAAATCTAAGAGAAGTATAAAAATTTAAAATAATTTGGCTTGGCCTTGGTTTACGGAAAGTCAACGAAATGGACAAGTCGGCTCTCTCCGATTAGTGTAAACACGTGACTTTTGATTGTGTTTACATGGTAGAAACAAAGTGGTAGGAAACAATTTATCAATTTCATTACGATGATCATGGCATGGACTCGGTAAACTACCTCAGGACCTCACTGATTCTCTCTCTGTGTAAAGTCTATGGCGACTCTTTGAAACCAATCAAACACGTGTTGTTCAAAACTTCCATGTCTGATAGGACAACACCCATTTATTCATAAATTACCCCCTTTTCCACGCATATATTTTAATACAAAAGAAAGACGAATTGTTTATTTATTACAAGGAAGAATATTTAAAACGATAAAAGGCCATATTATGTGGAATGAACAGCATTTATTCACGTACCCAAAATTGTGCATACGACCCATGATGGCGGATTGTAGTGAAAGGTCGATCGGAAGTGACCCTACTGTATCCCAGACATCAATTTAGACTAAGTTATAAGACGGAAATATTCTGTAGTCTTGAACATCAATAAAAATAAATTTTTTAATAAAATATCGTCTGCTGTTGCATTTGGTGCATTGATTTATATTTTGATAGGTTGAGCAAGTAAGGGATCAATGGGATTGATACATGCGATGTATTATTTGAGCTTCACACTGACTGAAAATAGAAACTTTTACAAATCAAAACATAAGTGTCACGTGAAGGATCATGTGACAGGCTGGCGGAAGTAGATAATAATATTGTTGTTGACAAATTTGGCCACATCCACCAGGAACTTTGTTCAGATAAATGGCCAATAAATAGATAATGTTTGTATGATTTGGTTATCTAATTAGCAAATACAATGTGGGTTAAGCCTGAGGAGGTGCTACTTGCAAATGCCCTTTGGTAAGTTTTTCGGAGAAAAGACTTTGGGCTTTCCAAAACAAGTGAACCCCTCCTAAAACTTAAATTCATGAATCATTGCAATGACTTCAATTTCTTTTACTTATTTACTTTTGTGTTGTTGTTTTTGGTGATATCATAGACAAGTTGCCCTATTTTTAATATGTAACAGGCATTGCCTGAGTAGGCGAAGCTGATTGTTGTCAAATATAAAACCTTCTCAAGTGATGCTGAAATGTTGAATAATTTCGTTTTTCCAAATTGATTTTAATTTAGATCTAAAGTGTATGAGTATTCGATAAGTTACTGATTAATTTTGTTTAGAAAAAGAACAAAAAAGTGTGAGAATTATTTTCATTGACGTCATATATATGTGACGTCATTGATTATACGCTTGGACGAGATTTAATAGAGGGGAGATAACTTTGACTATGTTGACATGTGCATTGCCTGTTTTGCTCAGTGTATCTGGTTTGAGATGGTTCCGGTCTGAATTTTACCAGAAGAGAGCTTTGCTCTATATTATCTTAGCACATGCACAGAGGTCTTTCCTGTATGAGGAAAATGCAGTACCCGGAGTAAACCAACGAGGTTGAGAAGGCACACCTATCTCCAATTGTAATTCTGTCAATTAGGGATGTTATGGAAAGACAGTCGAGCACCTCCTATGTGCATGTCTTATGGACTTAAATGACAGAAAAGTCTGGCCAGAAGTAAAGCAAGTTACCTACCTGTTAAAAAGTACATTAAAGTTTATAAGCCAATTTTGGGGATGTTCAATATAACACAACTAGTTTTCATTGTAAATTATAAAGTATATGCTGACTCTATATTAGGAAATGAAATGAAGGACAGAAACAATTTACCCCCCCCCTCCCCCCCCCCCCCCAAAAAAATTCAATTAGATATTACCAGTTTGTATTAACTGTCACATTAAAAATGTTCCTCGGTGAAATTTAATTATTAGTGCCTACTATACACCCAGCAGAAATGAAAATATGAAGTGCTATTTGTAATCCTGGTGTGGGAGTACATGTATATGGACTGGAATTGTTTATCTCTAAGCAACAGAGACACCAAAATATGTATATCAACCTATCCTTGGCCTCTGATAGATTCTTTCAATGACAGCTGTTGATCTACTACCTGAATTCCTTAGCTAATAGTAATATTATTTCAGGGTGAATGAAAGAGCAAACCCATATTTTGTACTACAGAAGAGAAAGGGTTATGGTGGGGGAGGATTAGCTGGTTTGTTGGTTGGAACTATTGATACAGTTTTAGATAGTAAGGTAGGAATATTGAAATAATTTATTGCATCATTACCCCTTTTTTAAAAATAAGAATAAGAGTGCCCTTTTGGTACTGAATGGGAAACAAGAATTTATAGATTACTGGGTATACAGTTAAACGTTTGTCATGTAGGCATTGTCAATAATTTTAAACTAAATTGTATTTCTTATGCTGCCACAAAATGTCTACGAATAATTTACTGTTAATCTTAGTCATACCTGATTTGTAATTAAAGTCATCAGTTCAGAGTTCGACCACCTACTTACTCTACAGACTAAAGTTATCCATTTGTATCAACATTGTTAACACACTGTCATCCTTGGATTTTAACTATTCATTTCAGACCCCACCATATAGGATATTACATCAAACACCTGGTTCAGAATTAAGTTACTGTAAGTATTCCAATCAGGCCTTGAGTTCACAAAGTTTTCTCAGACTGAAGTTAAGAATTTACTCAAAAGTGTTCGCCTTATTTTAACTAAAATATAGCTCTTTGTAAAACTTTTGTTTTAATGTATCAAATACATCTATATAAGAAACTTTGTGCAAAGTTTTGTGTTTCATGATCAAAGATATTTCTCATAAAACAATGATTGAAAGTTGAGTAAATTCTTAAATCTGAGAATGCTTTGTGAATTTAGGGGCCAGAAGCCTATTCATATTAAAATATATATTTATGGTTCCTATAACCAAACCAACCAAACTTTGGGGAAGTATTGTATTGAGATAAGGTAGTTGCGGGGAATGGTGTAGAATAGGTACCGAACAGATTAATATTCTTTAACATTCTGTATCTTTCTGTGTGTGTTGGTTACAGGAACAAAAATATTTTTGTGGGTTTCATAAAAGCAAGTAAACTACAATATTGTAAAAGTTGAATTTCTAATGAAAATATCAGTCCAAAAATGGTTCAATTCCATTCAGTATTTACAGAGATACGATGAACTGAAATTCCATCGATCTATGTTTATGTTTTGTGAAATCTAATGGATGGGCCTGTTTTTAATCTGATTGAATCAAAGCCAGAAGATTATCTATCGTTTATATTTTGATTTTGTTTTCTTAATTAAATGTTAAATAATCAATCTGAGTATATTTTAGCAAGGATTAAGTTGTAAGAAATTTTATATTTTCTGTAGAATGCAAAGCATGCGCTGTTACTTTAAGATCTCTTGATTGTTTCTGAAAATATTAGTAAAATTGGCGAGTTTGTGGACGCATGATGACTATAACGAACATCAGATTTTTTTCTTGCTGTATATTTGACATTTTATCCCTTCATAATATTTACAGATATATCTGAAGCCAACAATAAGAAGGAAATTAGTAAAGATTGGGAATGGATAGAACAAAATTTGATGCAAACACTAGGTAAATATAAAAGAAACTAATTGCAAAATACAAAAGCTTATTAGAATTGAGTATATGCATGACACAGGGTTGGGTACTTCCTCTTTCTGGAAAACTTGATATTTTTTGAATGGTTGGTATGGTAAATAAATTTTGTTTTAATTTAGACTAGTAAGGTTTATAAATGCAGGCCTGAAAATTGATATATTTTTGTAGGATTTGTGCTGAATTCATGCAGGAGAATTATCTGAATACATGACTAAATTGATTAAGAACTAAATTTGAGATTAACCTTTCATTGAAATAAAGGATATTTATTCTAAGAACTGATCAGTCAAACAGTACACATCGCACAGTTCTGTGCAATACAATTACTGTTTATTTCATAGAATTGTGACCCTGTGACCTTGTGACCTGTGTATTTCCAGTTCAATTACTAAATATCATTAACACAATTTATCAATTCAAACATATCAAATTTTTGCAAATGTTTTGGTATTCTGGACACAGAGACCCATCTACTTAATATTTCAAAGATCCTCTGCCCTGAATGACCACCACATCAAAAAAATGAGTCTAGTACTGTCATTTTGTAATGCAATTCTACTCCATTTCACATCTGTCATACATGCAAAGAACAGATAAACCTTTTCAATTTTATTGAATCTATGTGGAATAAATACTTCTCAAAATTCTTAGAGTGTTTTCAACTAAAATCGTCGATTTAGGACTTAAAATATTGGTCAACTTAGTGTATGTTCTAAAGCAGAGCTAACTGTAGACATGCAGCCTTAGTTCAGTATAATATTTAGGTTGATGAGAATCTTATGGGGATTCTGAAAATTATACAGATATTCAGATAAAAAATGTAAGAATGTGAAGATGAGTGTTTTGTATATTTACAGCTGCGTTTGAGAATGATGAAGAAGCAACTGATTTTGTACGATGTAAGATAGAAAGTCTGGTGGCTAATATTGTTGAAATCAAGGAAGGTGAGAGTGTGAGAAAATATTGACTAATACATGCAAGTAAATCAATACAAATCTAACATGGCCCACAAAATGCAATACAGTGTTTATACAGTTGTCTTTTTATTATTAAAACCAAAGCAAGACTAATTTATAGAGGAAATTTTCAAATGTAACAATTCTTTGATCAGCTCATGAAAAAACAAATTCCAATGGTTTATATTTGTTAGAATTTTTGCAGTTGTGAATCTATAGCTTTCAGCTTTCATTAACTATAAACTAGACCACAGATTTTAACACCATTGTTCTCTTATTATGTCTGCACTAGTGGCAAAATACCACTTCAGTTCAAAGCATACAGCACAGCGATAACATCCTATTCCAATGCTAATGTTTCTCACTGTATTTGTTAATCAAGCTCTATCAGACTACCATGTCAAATTATATTATATGTTCAGACTGTAAATGATAACTGCTATCAACAGGAAGAATCTGTAAAATATTTAATTGCGCAATAGAATAGTGAAAATACATTCAACGTAGACTGAATCTACAAGTGAATAATTGATAGCGCAAAAAATAATTAACAGATATATCAATAATCAAAATTTAAAGTAGTAATCCACGTTGGATCAGTGAGTTTTGCATTAGTTCACTATTCCAGGATGTTCTGTGTACGATCCCTGTGTTGACATAGAAAGTTTCTCAGGATTTTTCTGCCTGCTTTAGCTGTGTCAGTGGTGCAGGATAGAGAAGACCCGGAAAGGAAACGTCTGTTCGTTCTGAGAGGATGAGAACTCCAGTCCAAACATGTACTTGTTGATGTGCACATAAAAGAACCCATAACAGTTGGAAATTTATGCAGAGTAAGAGTAGTCAGAAATGCTGCTGTACAGGCAAAATGTACCTCATAGCATACTGAATAGTGTATTCATTTCTACATAAGTCTAATTGGTGCAGAAAAGTAGGATATTAAATCCCATTTCTTTTCCTTTTATTGAGGCTTTTGTTTAATACCTTATTGGTTAAACCAATGAATGTAATATTTATATAATTATCATTTAGATGATGAGACACAGAGATTTGTTACTGCTACCAGAAAGTTCAGAAAACTCTTCAATATGCCAAAAGAAGAAAAACTGGTTAACTGTAAGTACTGATATGGTCTGTCTGTTTTTCTGGCACCTTTTCTAAATTGTTTGTAGTTTTTTAATATCCTGTGACAAATGACCTGAAGTGAGAGGATATTGAAATGGGCTCTGTCTGTCTGTAAGTCTCGACTTTGTTTCCAGAGCATATCTCCAGGAACCATTCAAGATTTCTGTATGAGACTTTGTAGGCACATCAACCTATTATAGTAGTTGTGATATTAGCTAATTAGAAATGTCTCTGGTGAGAAATAATTGTTGTGTTTCCATGGAAACAAATTTAACTTAGTTTTTGTGCTATGAGGTGGGATGTTTATAACCCAGTCATCTTGTATTTTATTTGATAGTTCTGCCTTGTTCTACTGAATAAGCACTCGTATAGGAGGTACCTATTGACCATACACCCAAATCTCAATAGGAAATGGTTTGATGAAGTGCTCTATTACACATAAAAATACATCTTGTAGATGCCAAACTACATTAGCTTTCTAGGCAAAGGGGTTGGGCCACACAGTAGGCTATTCTTTAAATGTCTGTCTGTTGTACTTTTTGAAGGGAAATAGAATTGTCAATTCACTTCTAATAGCTGTATTTTTTTATTGAATTGGATTTCTTTCTTTCATTCTTTCAAACCAATTACAAAATCACATAGTTGAAAAGATTAACATAATTTTAGGCTGTCTCATCAAAATAAACTTGTCGAGTTTCTGACTTCAATGTGAAAACGGTCGACAATAATGTTAGACATGCACACAACCAAAATTGACTGAGCATAACTTTGAGTGCATTTACAGGGAGGCAACTACATACCCGCTTAAGACTTTACGATGCTGCAAGTACTAATACGTATGCGAATAATGAATAGTCATTATATGACCATAATACATCGCTTTGACTGTATAACTTCTGTAATTAAAGAAATGTTTGCAGTGGATGTGGATGTGATTGTTTAATATGTGTTTGATTTACAGATTATTCGTGTAGTTATTGGAAAGGGAAAGTACCAAGACAGGGTTGGATGTATCTCAGTATTAATCATCTGTGTTTTTACTCATTTTTATTGGGAAGAGAAGCAAAGGTTATTATACGATGGACAGACATCACTGTAAGTAAATTTATAACAGATATCTGTGATTTTTGATTATTATTTTAACGGTTATTTCCCTTGATCACTTATAGATATTCTAGAGACTGAAGTTATTATTTACACAGTGTTTTTGTTCATTGGGCAAATATTCAGTGATCTCCGATATTTCAAACCTCTAAAGTTATCTGATTACTGGCTGATTTTTTGTTAAAAAAGACCTACTAGCCTATCAAATTTTAATTATTTCTAATAATTACATTCCGGTACTGGGATGTTTCCCTCGATCAGTTTTTTTTAATATCTTGTAAATACTCCTATTATGTACAAAATAAATAGAAATGCTACAAATTTTATGGACTGTTTAGATAATACAGCTGCTTTGGGTGTTTGTTTAATTGCCTGGAAATCTATCTCTGTCTTTTTCAGAAATTAGAGAGAGATAATAATATGTTGTTTCCTGATACAGTTAAAATATCAACTAGAGAGGCATCTGTAAGTTCTTCTTCTGTAGATATTAAATATCCATATATGATAGATTGCTCTAATTCCTGACAAGATTGGATTGAGTGCCTATTGACTAATGCTTATTGAAGCTTCTCTTGTCTCATATTTCTCACAAACAAACCTAGAGTGTGGGAGAAGTGTTCTCTTCCTTTACTAATTCCCTTTATCACTAACTTTATCAAATTAGCATCAGCCAATTTGGGTATTTTTATTAAATTCCTATTGTAACTGAAACATTTTATTACAGCATTATTTCTCCATGGTGATGCACAGTAGTGAGAGTTACAGATTAATTGAACAGTTGGCTAATATGGCTATGAAACAGTAAGTTACATATAGTACATATAGCAGACTTACCTGTCATTCAATTTTATTACAGGACTGGGAAATGATTAGAAATGAAATTGTGTATAATGTCTTGCTTTTCTGTCAAATAAATCAATATACATATAAGGTTATATAACTTCTATCATATCAGTTAGGGCCCAAACTCATTTCTAATTAATGTCCTCTTTGAATCAAAGCACTGACAAGTAGAATTTTAAAAAATTATAGGTCCACTTCATGTTTATAAATGAAATGAAAGTATTTATGTGTGTATATTGTATGTATGTTCACCCATTACGCTTCGTCGCCACGCTCCACTCCCATATATGTGATATCAAATTACTCAGCATGACCCTGTGAATGGTTTAGGCCATCGATTTTGGGTCCTGGGCAAATTTGAACCCTGGGCGAATTGGACCCCTCAGCAGATTTGGGCCCGGGTATCCTGCTAGTACCTCATTTTATCTGCTAGTAGTTTGGATGGGACAGAAATAAAGGACCTGTGTACACACTGGTAGTGCATCTTGGCAGTTAATGTTGTCATCAGAAAGGATAGTATCCATCAGTATACTTGTCTCCCATGTTACTTGAAAATAAATAAGAATTTCCTATATCAAAAATTAAGCTTTTGTATACATTTGTTTAAAAAATATATTTTTAGATATTGAATTGAAATTTTTAATGATTCTGTTTCTTACAGGTTAATGCAAGAAGGAGGATTTGAAGAAGATAAAATGATTTCATTTAGAACCAAGTAAGAGTAGGAGATTATTCAAAAATAGAACTCAATGAAAAATTAAGTTTCGAAATATTAAGTGGAATTCGGTTTTAAATTGTCAATAGTGGAACACAAAATTAGTTTTATCTCACCATTATACACCTAACCAAACAAATTAACCATCAGATCAAACTTAATTTAAAGAAACCTGATCATTGAAATTTCTAAAAACTGCCATTGAAATTGGGTACCGGTAAATATCTTGAAAGAATCTTCAGGATTGCAGATCCTGGATGGAAATTTGCTACAATAATTAATTGAAATAATGATGATATTAAAGAGATTTAATCATTTTGATTTCTAAAAACTGTCACTGAATTGTTTTCATTTGAAAATCGGGTAAATATTTTGAAAGAAGATTTAATGATGTAGATCATTGATGGAAATTCGCTACAATAATTAATTGAAATAATGCAGATTTTAATGTTTTCCTGCAGAAAAAAGACCTCGAAGAAGATGTCATCGTTAAAAAGAGATTTAGATGCACGAGCCAGAAGTGAAGCATTCAGGTGTGTATATTTTTGTCTGAATAGGTGACTCTACTACTATTATTTGTATGTGTTAGCATACACATACAAGATCTCTTGACAGTTGGAATTCCATTAAGAGTAGGTGGAAACCTTGCTGCCTGGGAAAAATTTCCCTCATAGCACAGTGCATGACAAATACCCATCTTCATTAGCCCTGTTTAGTGCAGAGCAAAAGGACTTTAAAACTCCATTTTTTTTACATGATTAATTAACTCCCTTGCTTTTCTCTATGGGGATACTCAATTGAACGTTCTGAAATTGAATTCCTGCAATCCCACAAATAATGACAATCAAGTGAAAAGGGGGATTTTAGACTACCCAGCATGAGTCAAATCCATAACAACATATCAGCTGAAACATATTTGTTGTGTTTAATTATGTCACACCCCCTCCGTTGTCAGGACTGACAGAACTGTAACATGGCTGAATTCCATATCACTTGATTGCATTTCTGTCAATCCGTCTTCATTAGCCCAGTTTAGGAGCAGAATAGTAGGATGTTAAACCCCATGTTCCGGACTGATAATCGAGCACTCCCTGAGTCATCAACCATGATATGAACTATATTATTGTATTGTAGACAAGCGTTCCAGTTACCTGTACATGAGAAATTAGATGGTGATGAAGAATGTACATTATGGACACCATATAATAAACAACATGTTAATGGTCGATTATATCTATCTTCTAACTTTATCTGTTTCGCCAGCAGGGTAAGATTATTGGTATAATTTCAATCAAAATATAGTCTGATATACTAAAACACATCTGTTTCGCCAGCAGGGTAAACTTATAGGTACAATTTCAATCAAAATATAATCTGATATACTAAAACAACCCAATTCCGGTTGAATACTCAAAAAGAAAATCAGCTTGAATCTCATATAATCTCACGGAATCATCCCCAGAGTTTGCAAAGCATTCTCAGGCTTAGGTTAAGAATTTACTCAAAATTGTTTGCTTATTTGAACTAAAATATTACCCCTAATAAATACATCAATAAGAAACTATGTCCAAAGTTGTGTGTTTCTGGATCAAATATATTTCTCATAAACAATGATTGAAAGTTGAGAAAATTCTTAATTTAAGTCTGAGAATACTTTGTGAACTCGGGGGCCAGATCTTATGCTTCAGTCATATTTGCCATCCTTGACTGATGGGTATTGAAATTGAACTATTGGAGTTCATTTTTTTCTAAGAATTTAACATTAAAACACAAGAAGTACAGTTAAATATATTCAGCTTACTTTCTGGTAATCAAGTTACTCTGATGATAAATATTGTTTTTGGTAGATCCAGTTAATCGAGACCTATCTTCTATTTTGGGGTACTATTTATGTATTTATAGGTGAGAGATTTAGTAACAGTTATAATACCATTACGTGATATACAGGTAGTAGAAAAGGTAGATAACTCTGCTTCTGGTAATCTGATATATAATGCTGTACTAGTCACTACTAAAGGAAAGGTGGGTAAAAATATATGACATCAACTAACTTTCTGTCAATCATATCAAATAATCAAAACTTACCATAGCATGCTACAGTCTTGTTGTGTTTTCTCCTAAATTAGTGTTTCTCAAACAAGAATGCTTAGGGGTCTGGGAATGTATTTAGGTGTCATCTTGCAATGAGTTGATGTACTTGTATCTTGTTGTTGATCAAAATGGCTTTTAAGATGACCAATGTTAAAGTTAATCGAAGAATTGTGTAAAAAGTTGTGGCACACGCCCTGTGTCCTAAGGACCCTAATATACCTAATAAAGGTAAAAGACTGGGATTGATGATTGAGCTATTAGCCACTGATCAAATGCAGAAAAGTTAGCATGGATGTTGTTATTTATTACAAATTTAACATCCAGTACATGACATTATGGACAGGTTGATTTGATTAAGATTATTTATGTATAAAGGAGTAAAACAAAGGGTAAAAACATAAAAAAATTCTTGTATATAATAAAAAGTCACTTTAAAAAACATGATATTAAAATTCGTTGTCACGAGAACTGACCATCTTTTCCGTTTATCATAATAAAGCCATGTTGAAACAAGAGGTCCAACTGATTGATGTTTGGTATTGTCAATCCAGATAGCAAAGAACCCATAGGGAAAAGAATCGACTTGCTTTGTGGAAAAGTGAAGTTCTTGCAGTAAAAATCACATAGCTGGGGGATTTGGTTGAACTGTATAATTTTGATATCCTCCTTGATTCAACTATTAATGTTCACATATCCTGTCATGTTTTTGTTTCAGATGAGTTTTACATTTGCCCAGTTCAGTGATCGAGATTTTATTTTAGAAAGAATATCAGATTTTCTCTTCAGACAACCTGAATCTAAATGGTAAATGTTCCATTTCATTTTTATCAGTGATGAACATAAGAACTACACCAGGCAACCAATAAATTGTTTTTTGTACTTTCACTTTTTTTTATATCTTAAAGGTTTTCTTATTCACTTATCATATAGTGCACCTCCTGTGTTCAAAAATCATATTTTCCTCTCAGTTCTGAAATAATTGCAGTCACTGTGGATTTTTTTGTGGAGAATTGAGTTTTGAATAAGCCTCAGTTTTAATCGAAAAGGAGGCTTATAGTTCACAAAAGGCTGATAATTGTGTAAAAACAAAGCGAAGTAGGACAACTTGATGAATATAGATATGTTTCCGCCCTTTGTGTATTGTTCTTATAACAGCATTTAAAAGGCAACAATTGCCAAAACAAGTTGCATCTTTTTGCCCAAAATATTCTATTAAAGCCATTATTTGTTATTTGAGTGAGTTTGAATTGCTTGCAAACTACAGTATTCTGAATATTAAATATAAGTCCAAAAGTGGCTAAGTTCAAATTAGTATTTACAAAGATATGGTGAATTGAAACTTATGCGGGGATCACGTGGCTAAGTGGGTAAGACGCTAGCTCGCTAGCCTGGAGGTCGGGTGTTCGATCCCTGCATTGACCGAGAAAGTCCATCCAGATTTTCCGGCGTGGTTCTCCCTTGTCAGTGATGCAGGACGGAGGGGCTGACAAGGAAAGCTGTCTAGTCGTTCGGATGGGAAGAAAAACCGAGGTCCCGTGTACACATTGGCGTGCACGTAAAAGATCCCTTGGCAGTTGGAATTCGATATAAGAGTAGGCCGTAGTGCCGCTGTCCGGGCAAAATTTCCCTCATAGCACACTGTATGGCGTATGCCCGTCTTCATTAGCCCAGGTTAGGAGCAGAACAGTAGGACGTTAAACTCCATTTCATTTCATTTATTTTTTGAAACTTTTGCAAAATTCAGCATACACTGCAGACTATATAAACGAGTCAGCGCCACCTATAAGTCATGAGATTATCTACTTTTGACAATCTGAATAAATTAAGCCATGAAAAATTGTCAGGAATATGCAAAAGATCATATTTATATTTTTCCAAAATCATTAATTAAACAATTACATATGCATATTTTTATTTCTTGATAATTGTGTTATTTGTATTATTTATTTTAGTCGAACTATAAGTCAGAGTGACGATAGTGAAGAACAGATTAAATTTCAACCAGCTTTGATTAGTTTATTCTGTAGACGAGAATCAGACGATCTTTCGCCAAAAGAAACAGTTAAAATGCACTTATGGGACGTTCACTTTGCAGAGTATGGAAAGTAAGTTTTAATATTTTTAGCACTTTGTATGTATAAATACTAATTACCCTGGTTCCCTGAAAAGATAAGAGTTTTGTAGTTATTTTTAAAATCTCCCAAAACTACTGCTTACTGGACCACTTCAAACAATCGAGTCATAGAACTAGTAGTACACAGTAGAACTTGTTCACAGCTATATGCATAGGACTGAGGATGGTCTGAGCCACTAAAAGGAGCAGTAGTTTCAGGCATCCAAGTGCTACACGGTTCATTAATATAAACTGGATTATAAGGATACAAGTAAGAATGAAGTATGTCAAAATGATAATATACAGACAAGATTTTACAATTTCATGCATTTCTGTGTGAAAGACCATCAATAACATTTATCAGACAAGCTATTTGTCCTCTTTCATCCTCTTTCATCACATATTGGTGAATAATCTGTATACTTTTATTAACAGGAAGACTACCCTATGAAATCTGGGACAAATCCTTTAAATATTATGGCAGTTGCTTTTTAAAATGATAGAGTTAGGCCAATAAATTATTATTTATAAGCAGTGTTTTTTTTTTTAGAAGAATACTAGCTAATTAGAGAATGTAAAACTGTAATTTTGGTTTAACATCCATTTGTTTTTGTTACAGGGGAATGTGTATGTATCGAACCCATCGAACACAAGAACTAGTATTAAAAGGCATTCCTGATAAATATAGAGGTGGAATGTGGATGGTCTTCTCAGGGGCAGTTAATGAGGTTTGTTCAGATTTCTCAATTAAAACTAGGGCGAAGGGGGATCGGTAGTCGCTTCCTGAAATTATTTACAGACTAATAATAATAAAAACAATCTGTTGGTACAGAAGTTAACAAGTACACATATTTTATAAGAAGTGACATTCCCGTCCTCTTGGGTTTTTTTTAAATTGGATAACCCATATCCATTAAGATAGTTCTGTTAAAAGAAAATGTAGCTAATTCTGACTATTTATAATCGTGAATCTTTTCTAACTTATGTTTTCATGTAGTTTTTGGATGAAAGATAATGAGATTATAATTGTACATATATTGTAGATGGCGTCTAACGAGGGTTACTATGGTAAAATTGTACAAGAAAGTTTGGGTAAATCTTCTATAGCTACAGAAGAAATAGAAAGAGATCTACATAGGTGAGTAAGGTGATGACTCACTAACCAGGAAGTCATGGGTTCGATCCCGGTGTTGACTGAGAAAGTTCCCCTGGATTTTACAACCTGGTTTGAGGGCAGGGCAAGGAAAAGGCATGTAGTCATTCAGATGGGATAAAAAGCAGATCTCCACCTGTTTACTTGACGGTTGGAATTCAATAAAGATGAAGCAGAAAATACCCTCATAATGGATGGCATACACCTAATTGGTGTAGAAAAGTAGAACATTAATAGTCGGGAACGTCAAATGCCAAATTATCACTGAACCCACTTTTGCCTGATATATAATGTTTCTCGGTGGATTATTGTTGGGTAGGGTCCCCTTGATTTTTCCAGGGTTGGTGTGGTCGTATCACCTTTGGGGAAAATAAAATATTCAAGATGGCGGCCCAAAATGGTGGGAAAAATATACAAAAATTATTTTTCACCATCGTGTTCAGCGACCCCAAAAACATATAAAACGATATATTACACGACCTAGGATGGTGAAAAATGATTTCTTTGTATTTTTCTCACAACTTTTGGCCGCCATCTTGAATATTTAATTTTCCCCAATGGTGACACGACCACACCCACCCTGGAAAAATCAAGGGGACCCTACCCAACAATAATCCACCGAGAAACATTATATATCAAACAAAAGTGGGTTCTCGGCCCTGGCGTCCAGACTATAAACAGCATTTCATTTCATTTATATTAGAGTGGAAATAAAACAATTATAAGATATTTGCAATATAAAACAACACTTTGTTTGAATTTCTGATGTTTTTCAGCTCAGTATCATTATTTTTAATTACATTAATATCATCCTCATACAGACAGGAACTTGATCAACATGTACATATATATATATAAAGCATGATTTATCTACTATTCCAGATCTTTACCAGAACATCCAGCATTTCAGAATGATTTGGGTATAAGTGCATTAAGAAGAGTTTTAACAGCTTATGCTTGGAGGAATCCTAATATAGGTAATTTTATTCACCAGATTTTTGACTATTTATATTCACTTATATTCTGTTATCAGTCGTTTTTAATTGTATTCCCTTATATTTTGTTTGTCAATCACCTTTAATTGGTAAGGCTGATGTTTTGTTTATCAATAATCTTTAATTGGTAGGCTGATGTTAAATGCTTGTTTATAATAATATTCCATCTATTCCCACCAATGAGGATTGTTCAGTGACAGATGGTCTAATCTTAAGATCCATAACAAGTTGTACATTACATTCAGCCATTGTATGTAACTAGCTCTTGATTCCTTGCCAAACATCTCAAATTTTCTCTGACCTAATTTGTAGTGAACAGTGGATGTTAAACCCCATGCCTCACTTTCTTCCCATAGGTAAAATTCACCAAGCAATATTTATTTCGGTCCCCATCACTATCACTAAGATCTGATCTTGCTTGCATTGTACAGGGATTCTTTCACCCATCGACTGTACTTTCAGTAAGGAATTAATTTGTCACAGACTTTACTTTGATATATATAATAGTAAAATGAATGAATGTATTTGTATATTTGTGTAGGTTATTGTCAAGCTATGAATATAGTAACAAGTGTATTATTATTGTATACCAGTGAGGAAGAAGCCTTCTGGTTACTAACAGCGATATGTGAAAGATTATTACCAGATTATTATAATACTAAAGTTGTAGGAGCTCTTATAGATCAAAGTAAGTATAAAATAAAGTGTTTCCATTGGCAACTAATGTGGGTAAAGTGTTCCCATTACCAGCTTACTTGGGTAAATTGTTCATATTCCCATTAACTTGGGTAATGTTCCCATTCAACTAGGGTACAGTGTTCAAAGTAAGTATAAACCACTAAGTTTTAATACTGCTGACTGACTCCCTATATAGAAAGTTTTAATAAAAATGTTTGCATTAAATCTGTATAAAATGTGATCATTTGACAATAGTTTAGTTGCAAGACTCAGTTTCTCTTTGGAAATATTCAAAATTGATATTACTATATTTCTACCATGGAATGCATTTCAACAAAAGATCTGTAATTAGTTGTAATGTTGATTTTGGGATGATGTGGCGTATAAAATGAAGACGTGAAGAAACAAGAGCATAGAACTGAAGGCATTAAGATACCTGACTAAGATTTAACTAATATTTATTGGTGTTTTATATTTCTAGGTGTATTTCAAGATTTATTCAGGATGTATTTAAGAATCTTTAAGACTAAGATTAAACTAATATTTATTGGTGTTTTATATATTTAGGTGTATTTCTAGATTTAATAAGGACGTATTTGAGAATCTTTAAGACTAAGATTGAACTATTGATGTTTTATATTTCTAGGTGTATTTGAAGATTTAATTAGGACGTATTTACCTAGTATGCATGATAAATTAGAGACCCTGGGTTTACTCAGTATGATATCTTTATCATGGTTTCTGACTATCTTCCTCAGGTAAATATATATAAAGTTAAAATTATTGTAGGGGTTCACTTCACTGTGATATCGAGATGTATTTTGGGTATATTATTTCCTCCATATTTAGGTAGGGGGTGGTTGTCTAGCCGTAAGGGCACTGGATCCTGTAGTAGACTGACCTGTGTAAAAACTGTAGTGCATGTAAAAGAGAACTTCACAGCTGCAAATTGATGAGTAGGCAGAAATGCTATTATGCTGTCCTAACCAAATTCGCCTTCCAAGTAATGCACATAGAAAAAAATAACTATTTGAGGCATGTGATTTTAGACCCAAGACCTCATTTCAATGAAGCGTATCTGAAGATCAATAGACTTGTGTTATAGAATATACTTAAGTCTGACGTGTGCTTTTAGAAATGGAATATCTGTTTTTAATATTAAAATAATTGGGTGACAACTATATAAGTTTTCTATAATGATTATTATCAAGAGGAGGTGAGCTCCACCCTTTCATATCTCACAAGAAAGAGAAATCATCGACTTTGAAAATAATTTATTTTATATCTTGTAGTGTTATGCCATTTAGCTGTGCTGTAAATATTTTAGATTGTTTCTTCTACAATGGAGCTAAGGTAAACTTTATTATTCTTCTTCATTGTATTTATTGATATTGTGCAGAGCCACAGTGATCCTGTTCGTAGGATGCTGCTCACTAACCATAAGATCCTTAATTCGAAAAATGCTCAGGAGTTTGGAGTCAGGTTTTCCCTTTTGAGGGCGAAACACCTTGCTAGAAAAAGCTTCTCATCATTTGAATGGGGAGAAAAGCAGGTTAATTCCGTGTATACCATTGGCAAAATGTTGAAGATCCCACAAAAATTCAAAATAAAGATAATAGTAAAATAGTAAAATAGTAAATAGATAATAGTAAAGATAATAGTAATAGTAAAAAAGCAGAAATGTAAGAAGTTATATTATGTTGAAAATATGTTGAAACAAAAGTAGTTCAGTTAGAGTGATTGTTGGTGACTCTTTGAATAGATGATGCTGAATTGTTATTATGGTAGCTTTATATTTTATTGACTGACTGTATGTATAGGTAATGTTCCAGATGGTATTAGCTATATTAGATTTTTTTAAAACAATATTTTTATTCTGGATGGCTGTATGTAATTGGGGAACAGGCTTAGCCTATGTAAAACCCCTCTCCCTCTCTATATTAGATGAGAAGAGTGACCAGTTATTATTTGCTATATTTATTATAGGTTATGTTCCAGATAGCATTAGCTAAAGTGAACAGTTATTATTTGCTATATTTATAGGTAATGTTCCAGATAGCATTAGCTAAAGTGACTAGTTATTATTTGCTATATTTATTATAGGTAATGTTCCAAATAGCATTAGCTAAAGTGACGAGTTATTATTTGCTATATTTATTATAGGTAATGTTCCAAATAGCATTAGCTAAAGTGACTAGTTATTATTTGCTATATTTATTATAGGTAATGTTCCAAATAGCATTAGCTATATTAGATGAGAAGAGTGATCAGTTATTAGCATGTAATGAAGATGGTGAAGCTATGACTATATTATGTAAATATTTAGAGAATATAACTAATGAAGATTCGACTATACCAACAGTTAAACATATATCATCTTTAACACCTAGTGGAGATGTACAGGTACACAAACTAGATTTAACAATATATTACCTTGACACTCACAACAACCCAAATACTTAGACATCTTTTGGAAAACATATCTAAAGTAACTGAAACTACATTTGTTATCAAATACATTTGTTGTCAAATACAAGGAAATACTTTTTTGGCAGCTGATAAATTTTAATGTAGCAAAAATTATATATTAAACTTGCAAGACAATAAAAGGATGAACGTGTGCTAAGATAGCAACTTCAGACTCAGTGTTTGACTCTGTATCATAAGGTCTGTCATTGAGTCAACTGGCGTGGTTTCAAGTCTCAGGTTGTACGTGACAAGGAGTAGGGTGGCCTGTCCAACTTCATGGGTTTTCTCCAGGTCCTACGGTTTCCTCCCACTGCTAAAGACCCTTACGTGCAAGCGAATTATTGAAATAAAATTGAACCCTATGTTAGTCCCGACGAAATGACCTAGTTTATGTTGAGTGGATGTTAAACCCCATCTTTCTATCTGTCTCCCTGTCTCTCTCTCTTTGTGTGTCTCTCTCTGTGTGCTGGTACAGCCCTTTGACTACAGGAAGTAGTATAACAGGAACTGGGAGTGCAGTGCATCCAGGATGTAATGCCCAGACTCTAGCTTCCTTAAACCCCTGATTTCAGCCTCTGGACAACCCTAGTGTAGCCTCCAATCACAATCCCACAAATGACAGTCACAAAATAAATACACATACATTGTAGATTCAGATAACCTGACTGAAGTATTGTGTTGATGAGACACTATGATATTCTCAGAACATGTAAGGTTTTTTAAAACAATATTTTTATTCAGGATGTCTGAATAAAACCCCATGTAGTTTGTCTGTGTTATCATCATTATGTTTATATTTCATTGTAGTCATCTGTAGATGTGACTGGTTTAATAGAACAAAGTTATAGATTATTTGGTAATATCAGTAATCAGGTGGTGGATAAATTACGATTACAATACAGATTACGAGTTGTTCAGGTAGGTTATGCTTACAATTTAGATTATGAGTTGTTCAGGTAGGTTAAGGTTACAATGCAGATTGTGAGTTGTTTAGGTAGGTTATGCTTACAATACAGATTATGAGTTGTTCGGGTAAGATAGATTTTACTTTTGATAAAGATTACGAGTTATTTGGGTAGGTTATGTTTATAATACAGATTATGAATTCTCCAGGTAGGGTAGGTTTATGAATATGTTTAAATGATTTCAGTTGTCTTTTTTTGGGATCAAAATAGGATATAGGTATATGCAATCAATTTCTGGGCTATTTACATGTAACACAAAATAACTGAGTTTTATATATTTTTTTGTTATCCAGACTATTGAAGACAGTACAAAGCGTAATGTATTAAGAAGTGTTGCATCAGATACATTATGTAAAGGTAAAGAACTGGATGATCTCTATATTTTATTTAAGGTAAGTTTTTAAACACTTTTACATTTGTATAATCAAAAGCATATAGATTAAAAAATAAATCAAGTTAGAAGTTCAGAATAGTATGAAGATTATGATATTTTTATCCCCATTTAACACAGAGATGTGTTACAAGTGTATGAAACAATAAGATACCCCTCCAAGCATTGAAGGTTTTTACTTTTGTTTTAAAATACTAAGAGCAATTTCAAGTAACTAAATATTGTAACCCTTTGAGTGCTGAATACCTGAACATTTCGCAGTCTCTGTACCAGGTACGTCTGGACATAAATTAGATACAACCAACCAGTGCAAACTAAAGTCAGGACATGAGACAATGAGATACACCTCCTAATTAACATGTTAAAATAGTATAAGTGTTAGTATGGAATTTTAACCCCTTGGGTCCCTGGCGTTTTTGCAGTCTTTACCTTGGGTTCTTTGCATCAAGATATCTAGATGTAAAGAAGTGCTAATATTTAATGCCAAAGGCTCAAATTTTATGAAATCAACACACAGCTACCTGATAACACAATGACTTAAAAAAAATGATGTATCTTACATTTAATGTAATGCATTCAGTCTGATTGTTCCCTTTACATTTGGGGGCTTAGATGGCCACATGGTTATGCGTGCGCGTTGTATCATAAGGTCTGTATCATTGAGTCAACTGGCATGGTTACGATTTCCGGTTGTGTGTGACAAGGAGACGTGTTGCCTATCCAACCTTGTTGGTCCTCTGGTTTCCACCCACTTCTAAAGACCCCTACGTGCAAGCGAATTTTTGAAATAAAATTGAACCATGTGTTAGTCCCAAAATGACCTAGTTTTTGTCGAGTGGTTGTTAAACCTCAGTCTCTCTCTCTCTTTCTCCCTTTACTATTTATTATGTGACTATTTGAACAGGAGGAATATTTAACATCATGTTATTGGAGAACAAGTCAACAACCAGTTGATACAGCTGATAAATTTGATCCATCACGACCATATTATGAACAATATAAAGTTGATTATGATCAGTTTAAAACAATGTTTCTGTCTCTATCACCATGGGCAACTGGTTTACATGCTGGAGTTCTCTCCCTTAGAGCTTTCAGGGTAAGTTTCTGTTTTGTACATTATCTTGGCTAGTCCATTTGGAAAAACGTTAGTGTTGCAAAAGATATATATAAAAATCTCCTGTTGCCTTGGATAAAATGATAATTGTATATAATATTAAAGATACATTATGTAAGATTTAGATAACGAGCTAGCCATTCTTGCTATAATAGTTCAAAAATAGATAATGTAAAATGAATAATTTGAAAATTTCATTCCAATTACTCTATTGCGAGTGAAGATATTAGCCTTTGAAGGTTTGACAAGACGTGTGCAATAATTTTTCGCTCCTTCATTTTTAGCTTAAATCAAAATATGGCTGAACTGTTCTAATCTATTTAATATCGGGGAAATCCGATGGCATCAAGAGTTGATTATGGCCTGGATAAGTTAATTAAAGAAAGATCTGCAATAGGCAGATTTAGATCTTGCATAATGTGTGTTTAAGTTCAGAATAACCACTACATGCAAACAACCCCAATTAGACAAACCAGCGGCGCTACAGTCTACTCTTATATTGAATTCCAACAGCCAAGGTTTCTTATACTTTCATGCCAATATGTACATGCAGGACAAAGGGTCTGGCAAGGAACAACATATAGTCGTTTGGATAGAATGAAAAACTGAGTTCCTGTTGACACATTGGTGTGCACGTAAAAGATCCCTTGGCATTTGGAATTCCAAAGAATAGGAGGCTGTAGCGCCACGTTTCTGAGCAAAATTTCCCTCATAGCACACTGTATGGCCTATGCCTCTCTTCATTAGAACAGTAGGATGGCAAACCCCATTTCATTTCATATAAACAGGGATGACATGCATCTACTTTTGTTTTTTCAGTATCTTGATGAGAATAAAGATAACATGATCAATTTTAAAGAGTTTGTACATATAATGGGTATAATGTGTAAAGGTAGCGTAGCTCAGAGATTAAAGTTATTATATTATTTACATCTACCACCAGCTTTCGTTAATGATGACGAGGAGGAAGAAGTTGAGACACCAACTTCACCAAATACAGGTAATACTTACATCTATCTCATTTAACGGGAATAAATCAAAAAGATCATCAGGGTAACTGAAAGTATTAAAATCACAAGTTACAGATTAGATTGTTGGATTGAAAAGGAGGGGAAACATTTTTCAGTTTTAAGTTTTAAAAAAGATATGATGAATTAGATCAGTGTTTTCCAGTCTGGCATCCATGGTCAGCACGGAATGCACTGGAAAATGGCTCCGCCAGTGATGTTCTGGAAACGGATCTACATGGGATGTGCTGGAAAACAGGGGTCTGTGAAAAATAAAGAGCCAAGAAAAGTTCAGTGTGGGTTTTTAATCAAAATGACTTTTAAAGATGGCCCATGTTAATTTCAACATATTTTGAAACATATATTTCAGGGTTCTTCGATCAAATGCTTTAATATTTTTTATTTGCATTCATTATTTTATTTTTTTATTTGCTTAATTTATGATTTGTTAATGATTGCATGTTTTATTTTACATTTCTTTAGATGCTCTAATTAATAACTCTATATGTAACAGTATTTGAGAATTGTGTGTTACTATACCTCAGTGATCCTAATTTTATGATTAATGAGACCATGAAAAAGTCATACATCGGTCTTCTCTGGAAGCTTCAGGGTTAATCTCTCAAGGATTAGGGTTGCATGCCGAACCTCACAGGTTTTCTCTGAAGTTGTCCAAACTTTACTGGATGTTTAACTCCATTTATCTCCCTGTAGTTACAAATTATATTATGCTGTATATAAATTATGCTGTATATAAATTTTATAGAGTTTGTAACTACAGGGAGATAAATGGAGCTAAATATTATAAATACTGTTTTATATAGATATACTCTCTATTGTTGATCTTAATTTTAATAATGTATATCTTTGAAATCTCTTATTTATTTATTTACTGTGTTTTTTTGTGCATTTGTGTTTTTGCTACATTTTAATTATTTGCATGAATTCCGGTACAAGGCATGTTTTGTTTGCGTTGTTTTCAAATCAGTTGTAATACCTGTAAAGTGTGAATTACATGTCAGTCAAAAAAGGTCTTATTCCAGCTGTTATCTCCCTTTGATGAGTCTTGTGTCACAGAGCCTCACTGTTGGACACTATGATTAATAACAATAGCATTATGTGCTGCCAACAGAATTAAATCAGGGACGGTACTCGAAGAACTGGAATATGTCTTGATTTGTAAAAATATTAGACTGGATGATGGTGACTAGTAAGTCGTTGTGTTGTCGTGTATGGCATCAGCTCGCCAAGGCGGAGATCCCTGGTTCGAACTCGTTGTTGACTGAGCAGGTTCTTTTGAGCTTGGCATTGGGTGGCCTAATTGGTTTAACACCTGCCCTTTAGATCATAAATTGCGTGGTGTCAATTCCCAGCCTGTACGTTACAAGTAGTAGGGTCGCCTGTCCAATCCTGTGGACCCCACAGTTGTCTCCAACTGCTAAAGACCTCCGTGTGCAAGCAAATTATTAAAATTGAAATGAACCATATTTTGGTCCTGAAATGACCTAGTTTGTGTCGACTGGTCGATAAACTACATTTCTCTCTTTCTCTCTTTTGGTTGAAAATTCCTCAGGATTTTCCTGTTTGGGAGTTTCCCCTTTTCAGGGAGTAGCACCTTGCTAGAAAAAGCTTCTGGTCATTTGGATGAGGAGAAAAACAGGTTCCATGTAAAACTCCATTTCTCTTTCTCTCTCTGTGCAGGACGGAGGGCCTGACAAGGACAGCTGTCTAGTCCTTCGGATGAGACAAAAAAACGAGGTTCCGTGTAAACATTGGAATGCACGTAAAAGATCCCTTGGCAGTTGGAATTCGATATAAGAGTAGGCAATAGTGCCGCTGCCCGGGCAAAATTTCCCTCATAGCACACTGTATGGCGTATGCCCGTCTTTATTAGCCCAGTATAGGAGCAGAACAGTAGGACGTTAAACCCCATTTCATTTCATTTCATTTCATTTCTCTCTCTGTGTCAGGAATGTCAGTGTTCTCCTCTGTCTGTTATTGAGTTTATATGTCAGGAATGTACACTTCTCTCTGTACTGTCTTTATATTATATGGTGGTTGGTTTTAACAGATTCTACAGAAAGTGGGGTGGAGGCCGCCGAATTCTTTGAAGAAGATTCAGATTTAAACTCGACAAAAGAGGATTCTGAAGGTATGAACGAAACGTGGAAATAACGTCAGACAGGATATGATAATGGTCTTTATTCTTGCTAATTTTTTACAGTGTAGACACAAAACTCTTGGGAATGATACTTTAACTTTTCTATAACTCTCTCTGGGGTAAATTATATGTACTTTTTTAAGCCTCGTACAAATTCAGACTTAAATTCTCTTCTAGAATGAAGCATGTGAGGCTGATATTGTAGCATGATGGAAACCTTACTATCAAATCTTAAGTAAAATGTAAAACATGGATTATTGTAAATTTCCATGAAAATGCAATCATTTTTGAAGGAAATAAGTATGGAAAGACCTACTGGTCCTAAAATAAGTACAGAAAGACCTACGGATCCTAAAATAAGTACAGAAAGACCAATTGATTAAATTTCATTTGTTCAGGGTCTTTTTGAATAAATAGCAATGAAGGTTGAGAAAAGCAACCATATACATGTAGTTAGTTAATTTCAGAGAGAAATAGGGAGAAACATGTTTGAATAAATAGCAATGAAAGTTGAGAAGAGCAAACATATAGTTAGTTAATTTCAGAAAGAAATAGGAAGCGACATATTTAATAGGTATTTGGGGGTGGGAGGGGAGGATGCGTGCCAGTTGGACCATAAGGTCTGTCAATGAGTCAAGTTGCATGAGTTCAATTTCCCGCTTGACAAGGAGTAGGGTCACCTATCCAACCTTGTGGGTTTTCTCCAGGTCCTCCTGTTCCTTCCCACTGCTAAAGACCCCTACGCACAAGCGTATTATTGAAATAAAATTAAAACCATATGTTAGTCCTGAAATGACCTAGTTCTAGTCAAGTGGACGTTAAACCCCATTTCTCTCTCTCTCTTTTAATAGGTATTCCACAATAATAGAAATTGAAATTGGTGTGATCTGACTTCATTTTAAGTATGGATTAAGATTAATTTTAATTTCATTTAAAATTGAGTTGTTTTAAATAATATATTACGTGATAAATATTTATTTTATGGTTTAAATTTGTACAGATTTAGAATTACCAAGTCCACTACCAGATACAACACAAGTACCAGATATAAAAAAGGATAAAGAGAGTGAAATCAAGGATAAGGACAGTCAAGTCAAGGACAAGGACAGTCAAGTCAAGGATAAGGACAGTCAAGTCAAGGATAAGGACAGTCAAGTCAAGGATAAGGATAGTCAAGTCAAGGAAAAAGACAGTCAAGTTAAGGATAAGGACCCTCAAGTCAAGGATAAGGATCGTAAGTCAGAGTAGCGGTATTGTTATATAGAGAATCTCCTACCAGTCTTTTTTGATATCAAAAAATATCAACACAAGTTGATATTTTTTGATATCAAAAAAGACGAGTAGGAGATTTTATTTATCACCCAATCCCTTCTTACATGCACAAATAGATAAATATAATTCTTTGCTGTAGATTTCACTTTTACTGAACATTATGGCGTAGTGATATATCATTTTTTGACAGCAATTCAACCATTGCAAAGTCCTTTATATTGACCCAGTGTTTCCATCAAGGTCAACTGAATAACAATAGTTCATTTTTAATATAAAAAAAGTTACTTTTAACAAGAAATTTAACCAATCAAATTCATGTAAAGTAGATTATGAAATATATAACACAAGCGATATCTACTGTAGAATGCATTATTGGGTGATAATGATTGATAATAACCTTTCAGTAATTGCATATAGTTAGAACATGCTATATTTATGGCCAGCTAAAAATTGTATTGAATCTTATTGTAAATCTCCAAATTTCACAAAGAAAATATTAATAAATAATTCTTAAATTGGTTGGCAACCAAAATAAAATTTGTTTACAGTTCAACAATAGACATTATTCTAGAATATTGCCAATAGCTTAGTTTATAAATTAATCTACATATGAGTAAAGGTTGATGGATACCAATAAATTATTTCGACTTAAATAGACCCCTTGCCACTTTATAAAAACATCTTACATAAAACTCTACGAATTTCACAATCTAATTTACACTGGGTTTCATGTTTATCTTAACTCTTGACTATTGTTACAAGGTATAAATGTATTAATGTTTTATATAGAGAGTGAAGTAGAAAGTAAGACTACACCTCCAACAACATTACCTATAGAGACAACTGAACCCAAGCAAGTTGATACTACACTGACTGATTCTACAGCTAATACACTTTTACTAGATAGTTCTACACCTAGTCCAGACTCTAAATCAGATGATTATGTTCTTGGTAAGCTTGACTTATATATTTCCGCTTAACACTTGAAACTTGAGTGACTGGCTGGGAGATTACAGTGTTCACAATATTTGTGGCTGTTTTTCCTTCATTTTAAACTCAAGCGAGAGGATTTCTGGCTGTGATATTAGTGTTCACAATATGTATGGCCTGTTTTCTGTGTGCAGCCTTCACTTTACACACAGATGTTGGATGTTCAAATAAGGTGGAATATTGGCAATAAACCAAGAAAGCAACGTTGTAGTGCTCATAGTGCTATAGTACTGTTCTATTCATTTGTTTGTGTTGAACAGCATTTTGTACACATACACTGTAGAAGACTAGGCAGAAATGATGCTGTCACTGTCACCATCCTGCATTGTCCACTAATTAATTGAAAGTTAGCAGAAGTACATCCTGTGAAAGTTTGAATGATTTAAAGTTTTCTGTTCATTCATTTAATAATTCCATCATTCATTAATTCATTCTATCATTCATTCATTTATTCCATCATACATTCATTTATTCCATCATTCATTTATTCATTCATTCCATCATTCATTCATTTATTCATTCCATCATTCATTCATTACAGATGATGGTATATATGTAAATAGAAGAAGAAAGAGAACATTAAGTGAGAGATTGCAATCGGACAGAAAGGAAGATTATAAAAATGTTGGTAGGATGAATCAGGTTAGTGTTGTATTCAAGTATGAATCCTCCAAGTTGGACCGGTTGTCCATTAATTGCTGCCCTTTAGCCAAAATATAACAGACCTGTAGATGTTGGCTCTCCATTAATTGCTGCCCTTTTGTCAAAATTTAATGAATATGTGGATGTGGGTTGTCCATTCATTACTGTGTTCTTATCAACATTTAACAAAGATGTGGACGTGTATTTTCTCAAACACTGGGGTCATCCGTTAGTCTATCCATGTGGCCCTAACAGCTGTCATTGTAACAAGTGTTATGGTCCATCTTGTATTTGTAGATAACAAGAAGTAGGGTTTGCCTGCCTGCCTAACCTTGTTGCTGTTCTCTTGCATCTCTGGTTTTCTCCTACTGCTAAAGAACACTGAGCTCAAGTGAATTTTTGAAGTACAGTAGACTCCGCATATAACGGACGCGCATACAACGGACAATCGCTTATAACAGACACAACAGTTTGGTCCCGATTTTTGTAATAGAAATTTCTTATTTTCAAAGTCTTTTATAGCGGACACTGTATAACGGACAATCGTTAATAATGGACGATTTTCATTGGTCCCTAATCAACAAACCAATGTAAAAGATCTTTTTTTAACAGACTCTCGAATAAGCAGAACAAAATGATAATATTACTGATTTTCTTCGTGTTTCTGGCGGATTCAAGCAGACCTGCCTGCAATACAGACTTTTTCAAATAAGCTCGTTTATTTTGAACATCCATAATATGTGAATACATACATGACTTTTATGTAAATACATGTATGTTCTGTAGATTCTGCATATGATAAATGTTGTTATTTCATGGGATGGTGTTACCTTCTGGTCGCTAATTCAGGGTCAATAGCAGATTTTTTTGTATAACGGACACCGTTTATAACAGACGATTTCTTCCGGTCCCGAGTTGTCCGTTATATGCGAAGTCTACTGTATAACAAACCATTTTTGGACATTCATTAACACATCTCTCTCTCTCTCTCTCTCTCTCTCTGACTATAAAAATGGTTGATATGTTGTGTGGACAAGACATTAAAGATACATTCTCACGAAAGTATTTATCGAAAGTATTTATCGGGTGGTTATTTCCAATAAAAGTATGGCAAATACAGATGCCCAATCTTGCTAGAACACCCTGAAGAACACCTATGGGCAAGAATGTCATGATATTACTAACTGGCAACCCCATGACTTATTGTCTGCCAGCTTGACATAAGGTTGTTATTTCTTGATCGAATGGTTAGGCTGTTTTGTGAACATTGAGTACAAAGGAGTGTGCAGAAAATAATTCAAGAATTTAGTTAGGCCTCAATATGTATGGTAAATGGACAGTAAGTAATGACAAATACATTCTGAACAATCGCCCCTCTGTCAATCAACTTGGTGACAAACATGGCTTCTAAAAATAGATTTTTTATAGCTTGGGGTATCTCCTCGCGAATACAAAGTTTTTTTTTGAGAGATTTGAAGCAAATTTTTGATAGATTAGTTAGTTTGAATATGTTTTTAGTCCAAATATATCATCAAATCACATAGTTTGTATGTGGGAATGTATCTTTAATGCATTTTACTTTTGTGTTTTAGGTTCAGTTTATACAACTATGGAAGACTTTATATGATATGTTTCTCGATAACAAAGATCAACAAAATCTTTATCATTCTATTGCCTCCATTGGTACACTTCTGCTACAGATCGGAGATGTAGGCAAAAGATTTTATATGCAAAAATCAGTATCAGATGAAACACAGAGTTATGCATCCGATGTACCTTTGTCATCCAGTTTAGATAGCAGAAGTGACCTGTCTGCTAGTCCAGATAGCGGTGCCCCCTTTGGTATGGATGCGACAGGAGCAGATAACACCAGTGATGCTGTTCCTAGCGCAATTACTGATTCTGTAGAGACAATTGAAAATGATAAAATTGAGAAAGCTGGAAACGGTAGTAATGGTGAAAGTGGCATAGGTGTGTCCATGTACGAGAGCCATCAATCATCGGAATCAACAAAATCTGCTGGAAGTAAGGCAGATGGTGATTGGTCTATTACATTTGAACAGATTATGGCTTCCATGTTGACTGAGCCTCCAATTGTAGCTTATTTTGAACAGCAGTCGGACATCTCAGAACCCGTACAACGAATGAGAAACAGACGCCTGCAGACGAAACAAAGTAGTCCTGCTTTAGAAGCTACTTCATAGAGTGTTGAATATTGTGATAGGGACCAACTTTTATATATAAATATTTAAAATTGCTTTATGATTATATCAAATAAAAAAGATATTCTGCTTCCCAGAGGGTGGGGTTGGATGGTCAAATAGTTTGTTTATGCGCGTTGTATCATAAGGTCTGTCATTGAGTCAACTGGTGTGGTTTAGATTCCGGGCGAAATTACGCTAATAGCACACTTTATGGCGTAGGTATACCCATCTTCATTAGCCAACAATAAGACGTTAAACCCTATTTCATTTTGCATCTAGTTATGGGAGAGAAATGATGGAAGGAGTGCGTTCACATTTCTACAGAATCTGTGCTTTCGGTCATAGATTGAGAAAATAATTAAAGATAAATTATGTAAGATTTAGATAAAGAGCTGGTCATTCTTGCTATAATAGTTCAAAAATATGCAAAATGAATATATTGAAAATTTCATTCAAATAATTTTATTCTGAGCCAAGTTATAACTGTTTGTAGTTTTGACAAGACGTATGCATTGATTGTTTATTATCGTAACCAAGGTACTGGTATATTTGATACTTAGTCTTGCTTCTCCTTTTTTTAAAATTAAATCATTAAATGGCCAAACTGCTCTAATCTAGTTAAAATCTCGAGCATCCGATGGCTTGTCATGTTAATAAATATCTAATTAATAATTTATATAATATATAAGGCCTAGACAGATCTACAATAGGCAAATTGAGATCTTGAATGATGCATCTTTAATGCTTGTAAATAAACATGTAAACAGAGGATGAGATGTAGATCCTTGAAATGTGAAGTTTGTGATCGGCCACTTATCCACATGATCCTTTGACAAAATAAAAACACAAAAATACCCCCCCCACCCCCTCTTCAGAATATCTTTTTTGTATGACCTTGGATGCAGATGACATGAGCTTACAACTTTTAACCCATGGAAATAGAAAATCTATTCAACTGGCCATTAATGTGTTCTGTTATCA
Source organism: Patella vulgata (assembly GCF_932274485.2). Lineage (NCBI taxonomy): Eukaryota > Metazoa > Mollusca > Gastropoda > Patellidae > Patella > Patella vulgata. The sequence goes on along the minus strand of NC_065884.2, from coordinate 58,520,318 downwards.
ATAAACAGTCTCGTATATAGGGTCTAACATTATCGAAATCCATTTACTAAAATAGTCATTTGAACAGATTTTATGGTGTAGGGAATTCATTATTTTATGTCACCTTTGTGATTGTGATTATAATTGTCAGCAATGGTATTATATTACAAAGGTTAGTTGTCATTAAAGATACATTATGGGAGATTAGATAAAGAGCAGGCAGTTCTCATTATAATAGTTAAAAACATAAAACTAGATAATGTAAAGGGAATTTGCTGAAAAATTCAGTCAAATGGATCCACTCTGAACTGAGATTTAAGCAATTGAATTTTCAGCCTAGCCTCGATTACTAAAGTCGGTACGATAAAACATATAGTCTTGATTATCCATTTTATGATTACATTATGAATGGAAGTCGAACATCAAACCGTAACCTAATCCAATAAACATCGCAGACTAGCGATGCCATCGAGAGTTGATTATGGTCTGGACAAGTTAATTAGTGTCTAATTAATAACTTAGATAACATTTAAAATTTCAGGCCTAAAGAAAGACCTGCAATAGGCAGATTTAGCTCTTGCATAATGTATGTTTTATGGTGACTAATTTGCTTAGATATGATGTCTTTTTTGCAATACATACCCACAAAATGCTATCAGAATTAGCTGCAGATGTATAGTGGAATATATTGATAATATTAGAGTACAGACATTAAATCTCTTGTGAAAATCATATTTATTATATAAGGCATTAATTGTAATTAGTAGTTATCGATTAATAAAATATTGCTTTCATTGGAAATATTGTAGTTTGTTAGAACTTCCCTAACAATTTTATTATGATTTAAGTATATTTAGTATTACAAATTATAAATCTGCATTATATTTAACCTCATGGAGTGAGTAAAGTTATTTCCATTAACCGGACATTGGGCATTACAAACATGTTTAAATTGCCTATATGAGATTGAGCTTAAATGAGAATGTGCAATATTTGGGACATTGACAGCTCACAGCGAAAATTGCTTCACTAAACACAGCTTTAACTTCTAGTACTTGGGAATTTTGGTGGTTTAACACGTGCATGTGAAATAACAAGATCTGTCATTGAGTCAAGTGGAGTGGTTTCGATTCCCAGCTTGTACGTTAAAAGGAGTAGGGTTGTCTATCCAACCTCGTGGGTTTTCTCCGAATTCTCCGATTTCCTCCCACTGCCAAAAATCCCAATGTGCAAGCAAATAATTGAAACATAATTGAACCATATGTTAGTAACGAAATGACCTAGTTTGTGTCGACTGAATGTTAAACCCTTTAAATTGTTATAATAATATATTTGTTACAGTTACACTTGTTTATATTTTACTAGTCATTGTATAGTTACACTGTGTATAGTTACATATTCTATATAAAACATTTTATACTTAATTATTCTGGTGAACTGGTCTTGGCCGACATTTTTTTTTTCAGATTGACAAACCTGTTGTTTTCTTTAAATTACATGTGATATAGTCAGATATCTTAAAGATAGACACCACGAATATCATATATATATATACAAATTATCATGTATTTCCTTTCTATTGAAGAACTTTTCAGAATGGATTGTGAATTAAAACAGTGATAAAAATGTTAGTTAAATATACATAGTCATATGTGGTTAGATACTGATCAGCCGAATTTTTTATTTAGAGCTAAGGCTTTGACATATAATGTCATTCATTTATATAGTGTTTATATAATTATAATATAGATTCAGTTGTAGTGCTCAATATATATTTATATATTATATAAACAATTGTATATTCATGTATTATTCTTTTCTGATGTATGTAATATGAGATTTTTTTTTTTTTATAGCATATCATCTCTTGGGATTTCAATTGGTTTTAACCAGGCCTGGAAATTATGGTGTTTGATGTATCTGACATAATGTCAAAAGTCAGGCACTGGAACCTGACATAATGTCAAAAGTCAGACACTGGAACCTGACATAATGTCAAAAGTCAGGCACTGGTACCTGACATAATGTCAAAAGTCAGGCACTGGAACCTAACATAATGTCAAAAGTCAGGCACTGGAACCTGACATAATGTCAAAAGTCAGACACTGGAACCTGACATAATGTCAAAAGTCGAACACTGGTACCTGAAATTTTAAACATTGTACATCTATACTAATATTTGTGACTGTCGTTTGTCTGTTTCTGTTCATGGTTGGCGGCTACACAAGGGGTGTCCCAAGGCTGAAATGTGGTGTATAGGGGTAGCTTGGACCAGGTAATAACATGATGGCATTGGACTACCGCTTATGGTTTCGGGGTTATACTACTCTCAACCCATGCAATGCCAATGTCATCCGCTAATATGTTATAGATATAAATAAAAAAACTGGTAAAATATAAATCATTGCCTGATAAAATGATAGGTACCAGAGGGATTGTGCCTGGCAAAGTCTGAATTTGCGCCTGACAATGTCTGTGACAGGTGCCTTATTTCCAGGCTTGATTTATTTTGTTTATAAAACCTGTAGTATATTTTATTGTAGTAAAAACAAGTCGGGGAATATCTTTTTTTGAAATTATTTCGTTTGGGTATCCGGACAGAAAAAATTATGTTGATGATAGATATATTAATAATTGTTTTTGAGGGATCCCTGCTTTATATATTGTATGTAGGTAAAACCCTAATATTTATATGTTGTTACAGCATGACATATTTACATATTTTGTTCCTTTTCCTTTGGATGATAAAGTTTGTCATTGAGTCAAATGGTATGTTTTTGATTTCACAATGTGCATGACAAGGGGTAGGGTTGCTTGTCCAACCTTGTGGGTTTTTTCTGGGTCCTCCTACTGCTAAAGAGCCTTACACTAGCAAATTATTGAAATAAAATTGAACCATATGTTAGCCCAGAAATGACCTGTTATATTTTTTGATATATTAAATAGTCTTTATATTTTTACTCTCTCCAAATTCAGTATCTCAATATCAAGTATTATTTTTCTATATTCATGCTTAATTAGAATTAGTTTAAACAGGGTTAAAGGACATTCATTACTAGATGATTCTGTCAAAAAAAGAGGGTTTCTAGTTCTTCGGAGGGGACTAAAAACCCTTTGCATTTTCCGGACAATAACTGATTTGTCACGTCTTAATCCACACTAAGGTCTACTCATATGCATTATTTAACATTTGATTAAGAAAAGAATGATCAAAATATCAAGGGTAGATAATCTCTTAATTTGGATTCACTTGGATTCGAAAGAGGATCATCAACAGATTTTAGTGAAGATTATAGGTGGCTCTAGCTTGTTTGGACCAAATGATTGTTGACAAGTTTTCAATTCTTCCTCATATCTTTAAAAATACTGAATGGAATTGAATGATATTTGTACTTATATTCCTATTAGAGATTCAACTTCCATAGTATTGTATTTGCAAGGAATTCAAAATTTTTCAAATGATGAACATTAATTGTGACTAGAGTAGCATTTTAATGGTCTAATATAAATACATTTTGTTTGTTTGTTTGTTTATTTTAGATGAAAAATGTTTACAAACATTCTTTATTCTATAACAATTCATAATATGGTTATATATGAAACAATGTTTGGTTCATAACTAAAATACTAGTTGTTATTTGTTTGGGGATGTGTAAATAGCTAACAATTTATGATGTACTGTAAAACTTCATGTATTAATCTAGATATTTTTGACCAATATGATGTTTGTAAGACTGTTTTAGATTATGTATCTCAAGAACAAAAACTCGCTATATTTTCTTTATATTTTTGCTCTGTAATAATTTCTTTTAAATCTAAAACTTGGCCTTTAACTAAAATGTTCCCATTAAAATAAACATTTCAAATCCAACTAACAGTACCATTCAAAGGTAGCTGGTTGTATCCTTGCTCAATCAGCCAATATTCTGATAGATGCTGCGATGCAGTTATTTGTAATGATTGTGTCCTTATCCAATATATATCAGAAATCTTATTACCCCAAGGTATTTTGGAATATTTTTTGCTGAAGACTCAGAGTCTACTAGAAAATCCTGGCGCTACCACTGAACTTATACATGTATATGTATATATTAAATGGGCATTTTAGCAATACACCAGTGATAATTTCCAGTACTTATATAAGCATAATGTTGTAATTGGTTGGGCATTCCAGCTTATTGTATATAGTAGCTAGTGTCTTTATAGGTCTTCTTGAATTAAACAAAGCTTGTCCTGTGTATGTGCCAGGCCTTATTTAGTTAATAATTTTGATAGTAATTTTTGATGTATAATCATATTGATTGGTAAATATATTGTATTTTGTTATCAGTGAATGAGGGTTTGGTTACATGTATTTCCTATATCCTGCTCTTATCCTTTCTGTGGCATTCTTTGTTTATTTTTATTTTCTTGATTCTTTTGAATTTTTCAATACTTTTGTCTATAATGATCTCCACAACCCCCTTAGGTCATATTCCCCTGGTAATGAAATTTAAAGTGAGAGCTGTGGGTGTTGGAAATTATTAAAAAGTTCTGAATGATATTTATTCTTTATTTGATGAAATGGACAAAGTGACAAAATCCCAATGATTATTTTTATTATTTAAATTATGGACAAATAAAATTGTATATAATAATTTTGAAGAGTTTAATTTAAATAATTGCCAGATGTTGATGTAACCACTTAAAAATTCAAGTTAATGGATGTATTTTGAATAGTCTTTACTAATAGCATGGACCTTGCACTAACAAGTATTAGAATTCAAATAAATTTGAGAATATATATCTTATATTTGGTTTAAGTGCTTCCATTAATACTATTATAAAAACCCATGCTATGTGTTTATTCAATCTGATTAAAACACAGATCCTATTCTGTTTCGTTTTTATAGTTCAAAATTTTGTTTTACTTGACCTCACAACAGTAGGATCTGGAAGAGTCTTCATATAGTGTAGGCCATTGAGAGTAAAAAAACGAAATGAAATATAGATCTGTATTTTAATTAGATTGCGTATTTATTATTTGTATGTTATGTTTTATATTATCAATATTGATGACTTCTATTATTTGTTTAGTGGCTGTTTGTATAAAACAAGGCACAGAAATAAAATACTCATAATGGTTCAATTTAAATGTCTTGTCTCTTGCAATTAGTTATTTCCACTAATTTTTTTTCAGAAGGGTTTATTTAATATTCATGATTTTTGGGCAGTCGTATCATGACATGAATGGAGAAAATAAATGTGGTCTTTCTCCAGATAATGAAAGAAAAACCTTCAGCAAATTGTAGTTATCTCCCTTGAGCCACTCTAGAATGCATGAATAAATCGCAAACGGTAAATCTGTGTGTCATATCTTGCCAAAAAAAAAAGCATGCTGGTGTAATAATTTTTACACACTGGACCCTTTGTTCTGACTCGGGTGTTCAACTTACTGATCAACCGTGTTAGTTACAAAATATAAATACATGCAGTTAAAACAATAAATAAATATTTTTTCAATGTAGATTGTGAAATAGTATCATTAGCTAGAAAACGCATCCAATAGTATAAGGAACAAATACACAAAACCTAGCGAACTGGGATAAATTTCTGTTTGGCCATGTTTTAGATAATTTGTAATCTTGTAAAACACCTTTCCTACATCATCGCACATGCTATTTTTTCGTACATGGTTATTTTGTTCTGTGGCTGACAAATCGTGAATGTAAAACGTATTCCAGTCAATGCAGCATACCCCATTCACACCAAATAATTATTATATTATTCATTGGCCTGTTGTGGATTTTAAAGATAGGTTGCCAGACAACGAAACATACGCCCACAGCAGCTAAGTCGTCCGGCAGTCAATAAGGGTGTCGCATATTTTTTCTTTTGTGGGGAAGGAGAGAGAAATGGGGTTTAACGTCCACTCGACACAAAAGAGGTAATTTCGGGACTAAAATGGTTCAATTTTATTTCAATAATTCGTTTGGGCGTAGGGGTCTTTAGCAGTGGGAGGAAACCGGAGGACCCCGAGAAAACCCACGAGGTTGGACAGGCTACCCTGCACCTTGTCACGTACTCAATGACAGACGTTATGATACAACGCGCACGCGCTAACCATTCGGCCATCGAACCCCCCTTGTCGGTAAGGAAAACATTTACAACACATTAAAATATAAGTACGAATAACAACCCATTAAGTAATTGTCATACTTATTTGGCTTCTAATTCTGCCCTATACTGACGGTGAGTACTCAAAACATTAAATATCAAGGGCCACAAATCTGGAAGTCATTATCGGAAATCATTGAAAATCAATAGGATTCTTCGTCTCATGACCATAATTGTTCAGCCTCCAGGGCGTAGACACCGGACGGGAGCGACATAAATATACGACATGTTGACGTATAAAAAGTGCCGAAAACCTGAAAACAGCAAATAGGCTTAAAATACATTTATCCATATACCAATCCAAATTCCTTAAAATTGTATTTAAAAAACCTGAAATTTGAATGATCTGATTTGTATGTATCGTAAATAAACAGGTATACACTGGCTATATTCAGGTTATGCACCCCCCCCCCCTCAATCTGCTAAATAAACGACAATACGTGACAGTCAAAATAATATATTGATACCTGTTATAGACGAATTGGTAAAATTATTTTGTGTGATAAAGGGCCTCTGATTTTCGTCTCTCTCGTATCCGTCCATTTTCATTCACTCATTCATCTTCTTACAAAAACAAAGAATCCAGTGTGTAAGTGAGATATCGAACTTCGACCCTCGGGGTCAAGTTAGATGAACACCCGAGCTCGCGCAATTGAACACCTTGCACGAGCTCGGGTGTTCATCTAACTTGAACCCCTCTGTCTCAGTCGATAACCCTTACTCATCCATTGGCTAATCTGTATTAACCTCTGAGTGCACTCCAATTTAGGATCTGTTCAAAACTCTCATTGGGGGAGTTGATAATCTGTTATCACAACTGAAATTACCTGTCGTACAATAATTGAGAGAAAGAATAGGGGGGCTGAAATTAACTATCGTACAATAATTGAGAGAGAAATGGGGTTTAACGTCCACTCGACATAAACATTACATTTCGGGACCACCATATGGTTCAATTTTATTTCAATAATTAGCTTGCGCGTAGGAGTCTAGCAGTGGGAGGAAACCGGAAGACATGATGAAAGCCCACGAGGTTGGACAGGCGACCTTACTCCTTGTCACGTACACGCGGGGATTTGAAACCATGGCACTTGACTCAATGACCGACCTTATGATTTCACGAGCACGCGATAAACCACTAGATTACCCAACCTCGGCAAGTTAGAAATTAACTAATGTTGACATTTATTCCAAGTGGACAGCTGTAAATATTTTGGATGACAGAGGACATTCAACAAGTCTAACTACCCAGCAACAGATAACAGCAAACGGTCACAGCACAGACAATCCAAACTACAAGAGAACTGAATGTCAATCACAGATAAGCCCTGCAGTAAAACGTGTCCTGTTTCGTGCCCGGGACCCGTCACGTTTTGTAAGCATTATTACGTCAACGTTTTTTTTTTTTGCCCATTTTGACAATTCAGATTACATTGGGTCTATCTGTACACTATTTTAAATGACAACGTGTGTTGTCCTCACCTCTGTCATCCGTCCACAATTGCTGCTGGTGGATTTCATTTAATAAAAACGCAGGAATTGTTAATTGGGTGAACTGTGAACTTTACGCAGAAATAAACCTTAACAAAGTAATAATAATAAGGACAGTCCTGTGATATATATGTGTACACAGGTTTATTCTCTCTGTAAGTTTTCTTATTCTTTAATTATTAAGGTGTGAGTGAGATGCCAACATCATTATTTGGCATTGATAATGATGATAATAAAATTCCAAATTTGATATATAGTTTAGCTAAGTTACACCTATATAAACAAAGGCTTAGAGAAAATAAATCAATTCTGAATGTATTTAAAAAAGAATTATTATACTATTTTGAAAAAGAACAAATTAAATTGGGTGACAAAGTTCAAGATAGATGGAAAAATTTTGAAGGTCTTTTCAGCTGAGCTTTTGCTGGGGAGTTTACTGTGTAGTATAATTTGTAATATATAATGTATAATGTAAGTTCAAAACTACTACTATATCATATTGTAGAGAGTTTGCTAAACAATAAATATTTAATAAAAAAAAATGAAAAATAAAAAAAGGATAAATAACTGAATAACATCTTATATGGACACTTGGACATTCGTCCACATTTTGGCACTCGAGTAACACTACCTCATTTTCACATGATATGACTGTTTATTGCTAACTCCGATATTGGGAGAAGATTTTTTTTGTAAAAGAAACAACGCTTTTGTGTGAATGATTTATGTTGGAGTGAAACTATTTATATTATCTTATACTATAATACCTATATAACATACATGTATTATATATCTAGCAAAGGTATCCCATATACACAGGTAAATATTATATTTCATAAATGAAGTATATAATACCTGTAGTATAATCAACGGTTCTGCACTAATACTCAGTCGAAGTAAACAATCTGGACAGTGAGTTGATGAGTGTGGACAATATGTCCATCATGTGTCATAGTCACTGACCATAACACGGAGACAGGTGATAGTAGTATAAAGGTGTTACATTTAGATCACACGACTACAGGTGTGGCGACTAATACTAATATACCATTCTCCTGTCGCTTTCAATTTACTATCAGCCCGTATGTGTAGACCCCACATATTTTGAACCGGAGCTTGATAAAACTTATCGCCCACAACCTCCATCATTCTGAAATCCAATTTCAAATTATGACAACAGGTAGTTATAAGTAGTCACAGGCCAGGGCACAACCCACACAGCGCAACCCCTCTTCATCCGGGAGAAAAAGCATTCTGATTTTGACCTCGCTTAATTCGTAACTATCTAACTACCCCGTTTTAAACGGGAGAACCCGAGTTTAATCCCTGTGTTAGCCAAGAAGGTTCCTCGGGATGTTCCAGGGTGTTTCCCCTTGTCATTGGTGCAGGTCGAGTTCGTTCCGATGGAAATTAAACAGAGCCCTTTGTACCCGTTACAGTTCAGGTAAATGAACCCTTGGCGCTAGCTCAGCGAATGAGTAACCAAGAAATCTCGGCTTCGATCCCGGGTGTTGGCTGAGCAAGTTCCTAAGGATTTTCCAGCGTGTTTATCCTTTGTCAATGGTCTCCATTTCGTTCAGACGTGAAGACAACCCGAATTTCCGCTGTCAGTGATGCAGGGCGGAGGGCCTGACAAGGACAGCTGTCTAGTCGTTCGAATGGTACGAAAAACCGAGGTCCCGTGCACGTAACTGATCCCTTGGCAGTTGGAATTCGATATAAGAGTAGGCCGTAGTGCCGCTGCCCGGGCAAAATTTCCCTCATAGCACACTGTATGGCGTATGCCCGTCTTCATTAGCCCAGTTTAGGAGCAGAATAGTAGGACGTTAAACTCCATTTCATTTTATTTCATTTCATTTCCGTCTCCATTAGCCGACTTGGTGCAGTAAAATGGTAAACCCCATTTCATTTCCTCCTTTTTAAAACGATTTTCTCAAATGTAAGGAATCATATGGCTTTATTTATCTCCGTCTCATCTTTGAAACATTTACTTGAATTATATAAATCTGATACGCTGATATGATAACATGTGTGTTCCTGAACCTGCGCACCGAGAAGATCAAAAACAGATCACGATATCAGTCACATCGTCTAAAAACAAAATGATGTCATCAGATCTCCAACAGATATAAGGTCAATCATATGTTTTAAATTCTTTCCAAAGAAATCAAAATCAAAATCTCCCTAAAAATAAATCTTTGATGTGTTTAAAGATGCTCTGCACATAGTATTATTACAAGAGTATTCCGTTATTAAATTTCACTGACATCAATAGATATGTATACGCTATCATCTCTGTAAGTAAATACAGATACTTATCTCTGAGGACCACCGCCATTAAACAAGGACACCTTTTCATTTTAACTAGGATTTCATTGTGGTGTTATTACTAAATTATTTATCTCACGGTCCAAATAACATCCCTTTTTATTGAAATTTAATCAAGATATAGCTTCTCAGCGCATACCATCACTTTATTGTTGGGTGGGTCGATAGTCCTGCGTCAACGTCTCAAAAAGTCAAAATTTAAAAAAAAAAGAGCAAAAAACGTACTAGTATTTAAATTACTCCACACGCTAACCGAACCCCTGCCTTTTCCCGATTTTAGATTATTGCCTTGTTAATTTATACATTGGCACCTATATCGGTTAACATTGTCTTACAAAGTATGCTTTCCATTTCTTGGTACCACAGATAACTTTTAAAAGTTTACTTTACAAACTATTAGACGCCTTGTCTAGTTCATCACCACTTGATATTTGGTGGAATAGTCTGTAGATTTCTGCTTTGTATTTTCCCCACGATTTCTGGATTAAGATGCGATCTGGCCAATTTATAAGCATGGTTCTTTGGGGATATCACCCTAGATGGAAGCGGACGTAAGGTTCGACATCAAGTCAATGGCTAATTGTTGATGATTACCTGCAGATTACATTCCGTGCCGGTCTATAGTGTCTATAGGGTGTCTTTTGTAGGCAATGTAGCTTATCCCCCCTCCCCCAGGACGTAGGAGTATGGTCTTGCGCGTGAAATTATTCTGCTTGGGTCTCTTGCTGTAGGCAGTTTACTTGGGTTATTGGCATCAACCGTTTATAACCGGAATATGCGGAAACTCTCTGGAAACAACGGGGCGGTTCTGGACGTAGTCGAACGTGTTTCCGTTTGAGATTGGGCACAAAACCACAAGGGAGCGCAAAATATCTTAACTTACCCCCCTGCTAATGGTGGGCATATTTTAAAGTCTAGTAGAGTGAAACGTCATCTAAAAGAATCTATAGGTTTCCAGCTTTCGTACAGAATTTTCCGCTGTCAATTATAGAATTCACGTCGTTGACATTGCAAATTGACATAAAAGGGTTAAGTCGACTTTGACATGCTCGGCGTAGGTAACGGGGTCCATTTGTGTATAATAACTCGGAATTTATGTGAAACCATTTAATTTTGAATTTTGATTGACATAGTAAGAATTATTTCTGCCATGGAGCATGTAGATTTATGTGTAAAACATGGTGACTTTAATCAAAAACAAAATATAGAAATTGCTGTGACATCTAATAACATTCTTTTCCATAAACAAGGTGTTGCTGGATACGAAAGTGTGGTATACATCATAACGCGCATTAAAATGTAATTGTAAGCACGAACAAGACTCGCTAAAAGCACCCAGCAGCAATTTCTAAAAGAAACCCAAACTTTGCCATTTCATAGTTTCATACTTTTCTAATATTATAAACTTCCATATTATTGTTTGATATACTATTACATATATACTTGATGCCTTCAAATCTGGAACTGTTTTTCTATTAAACACGATTAATACGAAACTTTCTGCTATTCAAATTCCACAAACCTGGAGTCAATTTTTCTAAAAGGAAATAACTTAAATGTCAGCCAGAAAAGATAAAAAGATGTTTTGTTTCCATTTCTTCATTCATTTACCCTCCCCAATTAATGGTTTCTGGGTGGGAGAACAATTATATCGCGATTATAAGTAATAAAGCATTGTGTTACAAAATAATAATAAACTACGGAACAATGGCCTATTGAAAAAATTGTCGTCTGATTGATGTGGCTCATGCCGCCATATTTATTCAATAATGGCGTCAGCGGAATTCGTAGAAATTTGATTGATAAAAGCGATTTGAACCCGAACAGGAATTTTGTAATGGGTTTGTATTATTATTAACAACAGATACGTCTCTGCGATGTTGCGAGTTCGGAGAGTTCTCGAATTTTCAGAAGTTAAACATCATAACAATTATCTAAATTTATGTGGTTAAAATAAATTCTAATAAAGCTGAAAATGTACTCACGCAAGTCTGTTAGAAGTAACAATTTCGGACAAAGTAAAAAAAAAGGATGTGAAATATTGGTTTTGCCGAATTTTGTGCCAAATCTGTAGTGTTCATGTATGGAGTACACCAGCGAAGCTCATTTACTGTGTCTGGAAGAAATTAAATTGGACTTTATATTTGTTCAATATCATGATAACTCTATTAGGAAAATATGGTAAATATTTATTCCACTCGTGTGGTCACTAGTTACATGATTATGGCTTTTAACATGACTTTAAAGTGACTACCGATTTCTTCATTTTTAAAGTTGCTCGAGATACGAGATAATGGACCAACAATCAACGTGAAATATCACTCAAAGGTAAACACATGTGCACCAATGTATATCATTTTTTAATTCACAATGGACCAACAATCAACGTGAAATATCACCGAAAGGTAAACACATGTGCGCCAATGTATATCATTTTCTAATTCACAATCGTTATATTTTCTAGAAAGTTGCAGTGTTTTGTAATTTGCTTCAGAGCACTTAACTTGTGTGGCTGAACCGTCTTTCATCTTACTACGTCCATGAAACACATGCATTTTGGTGTAATGCCTCAGAGTTACTAAATTCCACCTGGCAATTGCCGGTATTTATATTTACATAAATAAACATTATTATTATATTCTAGAAATGTTTAACATCTTCAAGGACTCAAATTATCAGCTACGGGGGTTTAACGATATTGTGAAAATAATTTTAAAAAAATAACAATAAAAAATAAGAAATTGTTTTAAATAAACACACTGTTATGCCTTTAAAATTACAACAAATTGAAGACCATTAGCTTATTATGGAATAATTACAATGAGGATACTATTTACGTTTAATTTTATTGAAACAGAGGTGTGGTCCATTCCTTCAGGAAGTTGGGGTCGTTTATGAAACAATCTGGGATCTATATAACGTGTGTATTCAAACATATAATCAGGATATTTTTTTAGCTCACACCTGTCATGTTGATTTAAATAAAATTGCTCATTTTGTTTTTGTAATTATTTTTATAATCTATTCCTTGTGTAATTCTTGTACTATATTATGGTCATAGCAAAATTATATGTGAAAACAACTGCCTCTATGACCCATTGTTAGCTTCTGGACATTACATGTGACTTTTAATATAAATTCAAGACTAAACTCATGCTGTAAGCTGTTTTTTCCCCAGCTGCAGTTTAACGTCCACTCGACATAGAGGCGGGATGCAAGCCAACGACAGGCCAATATAAACTCTAAACGTATTAAGAAGTGCCCAGTTAAAGCGTATACTGGGTAAACTTATGGTATGGATAACATTGAAGCATCCTGAATCAATATAGGACTTTATTTGTATAAAATGATAGGGGTCCTATAATTCTGGCACTCTTGATGGAACACTTGTTTCTGTTTATTTGGGATGCACCTATAGCCAAATAGATTTTGTCTGGACATCATTATTAATTCCGAGCTTATCTTCTATCCACTAGCTTCTGCTTTTAATTTTTAGAAACTGGATTTTGAAACAGTAATTTGAAATAGTGATTTTGTTAATAACTGAAAGAAAGTACATATTTTGGGTATACTCTGTGCATAACCCCTAATTTAATACCACTTTGAATCATTTTGTATTGATTAGTTTTTGTTAATATGAATTAAACCCATAAAGTCCCCATTATTGTTACAAACGAGAATTGTGATATTTGGAGATGCCAGAGGAGATTTATACCACATGATAGCAACAACGTTTTTGTAATTATTTTTATAATTCTGATAAAGTTAACTATCTTACAGTTCGGGTTAGGTCAACCATTGTAAAGTTTGGGGTAATGTCAATCATTGGAAAGTTTGGGACAACGTCACCCATTGTAAGTTTGGGGCAACGTCAGCCATTGTAAGTTTAGGGCAACGTCAGCCATTGTAAGGTTAGGGCAACGTCAGCCATTGTAAGTTTGGGGCAACGTCACAATTGTAAGTTTAGAGCAACGTCACCCATTGTAAGTTTTTTTGTTAACGTTCACAAAAATTCCTCGATAGTTGAAACGATGTTTAGAATGTGTTTTTTTTTTTTTTTTTAAAAAAAATCTGCAATAGACCACGATGGGTCGCTTCCTGAACAGTATACTTCAAAATTCAGATTGTTATAAAATATTTTTAAAAAGCGCCTCTTAATTTAGCTATCTTGGTGGATTGATTCCTTTATGAAGCAACTTCCCCAAAACATCCCATAAAACCAGTATAATTCGAAATAGGTCTCCAAGTATAATAAAACCTCGAACTAGTTAATATTCGAAATAGTTGATTATACCGCAAGTTGGTCCTCTGTGAGTCAGTCTTTTATGAACATTTTGTTTCTTTGAATAATATTATTTTGTAAGTTATCCTAGGAGGTTTGTTCCTCGTTGTCAAAAAGTATCAAATCCACCTTGTTTTATTTTACATAGCACACCGGGTCACAAGAAAAATGTCTTTTGAGTTTTGTGAGGAGTATTTTTTATGAAATAGTTCAGTTTGTTTTCCTATTTTGCAACATTCCCGTATCAAATTAGGTACAAAGGTAACATGCCATGTATTGTGTCTCTGAGAGAAACGGTGTCCATACCACATGGCTAATATCTAGCATCTGTGCCTGATTGACACCATCTTGGAACCGCTTCCCTTTTGTCAAGTTTGGGGATTTAAAGAACTTCTGAGAATGCAGAAAAAATATTTTCGAATATACAAATATTGTAACTTTTTCTGTCCCCAAAATCTCGGATTGTCTTTTGTTTGGCGTTGTCATTGTTTGATAAACAAATAAGGCAGTTGAAACAATACTACAGAGAACAGCGGTTTTTACTTTTGTAAAAGTTGTACCCATTTTCAAGAAACGAACTTGAACTTTCCTTTACTTTTGGAGCGATGTAGGTGCCTTAGCATGATTGTTTATTCTGTTTCATCTGCTGCCTATGGGGAGTGGGTTAGAAGTGGTGTTGGGAATTTTGAAAGTTCAATAGGCTTTCGCGAACTTGCAGTTCATAGATATTTATGCGTTTGGAAGCTTCCCTCACCAAATCAACGAGTTCTTTCAAATTAACTCATCCTAGAAAGATTCATGGGGGTTGGATGGCTGAATGATTAGCGCGTGCGCGTTGTATCATAAGGTCTGTCATTGAGTCAGCTGGCGTGGTTTCGCTTCCCCGGTTGTACCGGACAAGGAGTAAGGTCGCCTGTCCACTGCTAAAGACCCCTACTCTCTCTCTCTCTCTCTCTCTCTCTCAGACAGAAAGATTCATAAATTCGTGACGCTACCCAGAAGTGACATGAAATACAGGTTGTCGAGACACATCTACAAATATGTAGATAATTATATATGACACACTCGTATTATTTAAATCACGTTATCATGTAACATGCTTCAACAACTACATTTTTATGAGGCTCATTATTAATATCATGACATTTGTTGGTCACCTCTATTGAGGAGGGGGCCGCGGTGGCTCAATGAGTAAGACGATGGTCCGCTAACTTGAAGGTCCCGTATTCGATCCCTGTGTCGGATAGGATTGAAAACCTAGGTCCCGTGTGCATATTGAACCCTGGGCAGTAGGAATTCCATTAAGTGCAGGCCGTAGTGCCGCTGTCCGGGCCAAATTTCCCTCATAGAACACGGTATTTGTATGCTCATCTTCATTAGCCCAGCCGGAACAGAACAGTAAGACGTTAAACCCCATTTCATTTGATTCTTTTGAGGAGACACCGTCGTCTTGTTTGATTGATCTGTATCCGAAGCTGCAATGGTTTTGTTTGTATTGGAGACCGAGGAGGCTCATTGGGTATGGCACTGGCTCACTAATCAGGTTTTGGCCAAGAAAGCTCCTGGGGATTTTCCAATCTGATTAAAATACAGATCTATATTTCGTTACGTTTTTTTTATACTTTCGATGGCATACACTACATGAAGATCTGACAAGTTATAGCGATAGGTCACGTCAGGGGTCAAAAGACCGACTTATGACCCTATGATGTCAGACATTTGATTAACCAATCAGCATTGATGTTATTAGTGGATTACCCACAGTTCCGTGCAAAACACGCCTAAAGCTCGCCGTGACAGGCCGTTTCATTGGCTTATCCCTGACACCATTCAGAACACGAGTTAAATAACAACTCTTCCAGATCCAATTGAAGTAAAGACAAGTAAAACGAAATTTTGAAATATAAAAACGAAACGAAATAGGGGATTGGGGATTTTCTAGACTGGTTGGCAACATGGGTGGTTGCCCCTTGTCAGTGGTGAAGCTCGAGGACTGGCAAGGCAACCGCGCCCCGTCGTTTTGGCTGTACGAAAAACCATTGGCGTGCTCGTAAACGATGCCTTGACAGTTGGAATTCGATGAAAAGAAGGCGGAAAAGAAATTCGGATTTACGGGGTTCGTTTAAAACACATCCTGTATAGGACGTCATGATAATAATAAAGATGATAATGATATAAGTAATAAAAGCTTCAAACCAACACGCCCTATTTAGGTCTAGACTAATCATGTAGCCATTTTTATACAGCGAAATTACTTGGACGTTTATTGGTCAATTCCACTGAGAAGAAGCAACATAATAATAAAAACTTCGACTAATATGACAGGGATTTTGACCCGGAATTTATCAGATATATTATGTGATCTGTATGCAAAGACAATTTTATTATTGCTACTAACACAAAAATGTTTCTGTCGTTGCCAAAATCCGACTATGACGCAGGTCCACGTTTTGTATAAGACTGATGTCGCCAAATACAGAAGACTTTATTACTTACAGATCTACATATTTCATTATTATCTGATTGACGACTATAAAATTCACATAAAATCCATCAAAGGTCAAAAAAAGTTTCTAGCTTTATATAATCAAATAAACGACGCCACGTAGGTCGTCGATTTGGGAGTAGCCAGAATCATTCTAAAAATCTATTTTAAATTTACATTTGTCAAATTACGTTTCATTTTATTTGGGTTATTTATTCACTGATTTTATATAACGTTCATTTATTGACCAACCAAATAGTCTGTATTTGTATACAGGTCTGCGTTTTGCGAGGGATTACGGCGATTCGAAAACCGAAGCGTGATTCTGATTGGTTTAGTGTAGCGGCTATATGTATACGCTTATCGTTACCACGCACATGCACAAACCATAGTGATTGTGTCCCATGTGTTCTGTTAATGGGTTTCCCAATCGCTAAATGCCACTTAATGATTAATATAAATAGAGCTCTTATTGGCAGATCAAAACGGCACGACGCGGAAAGAGTTCCAGCGCATAGACTGACACGCATGCTCTGTGTACACATAAGAAATGTATGCAGTAGAGGATGCCCAAGGGTGAATATAGTCAAAACGATCAAGTGTCGTTGTCTTTAATTTATAGTCACCCTCTGGGTTCAATTAAAAATCAGAAGTCGGAAATCTGTCCCGTTCTGATAAGCTAACCCAGATATCTCTAGCCTCAGAAGTCACTAGCCATGGGTAGCAGGGAAATGAAATGAAATGAAATGGGGTTTAACGTCCTACTGTTCTGCTCCTAACCTGGGCTAATAGAAGACGGGCATACGCCATACAGTGTGCTATGAGGAAATTTTGCCCGGGCAGCGGCGCTACGGCCTACTCTTATATCGAATTCCAACTGCCAAGGGATCTTTTACGTGCACGCCAATGTGTACACGGGACCTCGGTTTTTCATCCCATCCGAACGACTAGACAGCTGCAGCTGCTGTCCTTGTCAGGCCCTCCGCCCTGCATCACTGACAAGGGGAAACAAGTGGCGTTGATCTCTTTGCACGTAGACTGTTGAGGGAACCAAGAGGCCGATATGCTAGCTCGCGACGGATCAAACCTGAAAGAACCTAGTGTCAGCTCAGAATGGGGGAATACCCTAATGGATGTAAATCCGACGATTGTAATTCATCTGCGTAGTGAGATCGGCAGGTTAAAGGACACTATTGCGCCAGTCATTATCATATATGTGATAGAACTGGTTCAACACATCCCAAATATCATTTTATCACATATATGATAATGACTGGCACCAATATTGTCCTTTAATCATCAAGCTGAAGCATGTAAACACCCCCTTAGTATCCTGTTAGACTGCGATCGTTTCCGGGTGGAAAGTAAAGCTCTCATTGGTTTACCTACTACTACAGCCAATAAACAGGAGATATTCGTATTAATCTTCGACTTCGTGTGAGCGATTCGAATTAAAGATCGTATGATCTAATCCCTGCAGTCGGGGGGAGGGGGGGGGGTCCTACGGATTGAGTAAGATTCAAAAGAGGTCACGCAGGGGGTGGGGGTAACGCTGGTCTGACATACCTACACGAAGGGACGTCGGGTGGCCTTGAAGAGGGCGATTTGTTAGGTAGCGAAGGCTCATGGCAATACAAAGCTTAAGCCGCGTGACTCTATAACAATCGTATCAACACGAAAGATTAAAAAATGAAAACACGCGTGTACATATTTGAAATTGCATATACACGGAATAGTCGAAATTAGATGTAAAATCCCTTTTAATGCATTGTTTATATCCCAATATAACTTTTTAAACATCTTCATTCTTCACGTCACGTCAATCTTGTCAACGTGTTTTGAATTTTTAGACATTATCCGTTACACCCAGTCATAAACCTCGAAGTTGTCTCCCGTCTAAATTATATTAAACGCCATATAAAAGAATAATAAAGTCCAAGACACACGACTGTCATGTCATAAATATTTTATCAACGAAAATAACCATAACAATATTAAGAAACTTATAACGGAAATTTGATAGCTATACTGCGTATCGGGTTTTCTATAGATGGTAAGCATAAACTACCACGTGTACGGCACTTGTCACTATTTACAGATAGTTTAATAGGGGAGATACTAACTAGGATTCTAACTTTATAGTGCAACAAAATTTTGAAAAATTATTAACTTTTTTCTTTTGGTAAATTGTCTAAATATTTTAACTTTTCATAAAAAATGAAATAGTTATTTGAAGCAAAGTAGTAAAGACATTTTTTGACATTTCATGGAATTATTCAAAAAGTTCACAGATTGTTTGGTAATTTGTCCGGAAGTAGGCCTAATTACAACATCACGTAACCTTTCGAGGACGCGGAAGTCAGCCTGTTTACCAATTTTAGTTTATTTAGTAATGAAATGGGTTATTAAAATAGTTTAAGGATAAAATAATGACAATAATATTGTTTTTTATGCAGTCACAAACCCCCTTTACTTCAATTTACAGCATTTTATTAAAATAAAGGAATATGAGACTTTGATTTTTTTCGTATACTGTCAAGCAGACGTTCAAGGTTCAAGAACTAAAATCGAAAACGCCAAAATGAATAAGATTGTCAATGACGCCCGTCTCACAGCTGTTCCAGAAAGAGTAAGAATCTACCATTGAGTGAGCATTATACTTATAAAAAAAGAAAGCCATGGCGGATATTCTTACGTTTTCTAGAACATATGATACCACTTCTCATTTATTGGCAAGTTCAAGAAGATAACATTGTTTTTATGCTTTTGTAATTAAATATCAGATTCATACTTAATTCGCGAAACCTTTAAAGAAATCAAATTTAAAAAAAATTAACAGTAATTTTCTGTACATTAATAGATAGAAACATATGTGTATTTATTTACTTTTTTACGATTTCTATTTAGACGTCAAAATATTTTCTGCATTCTTGTATCAACTAATTGGGGAATTTCTATTTATGCTTCAATTTTTTTTTTTGGAGTTTTTAAAACAGCTTTTATACGTCAAATTACTTTTGTCGTTTTTATATTATATAATAAAGTGCATATTTTATATTCATTGAAAACTATAACACCGTGGACATCTTTACAAACGACAACCGGGATACCAGCCATGTCAGTCTGACTAAATATAAAATGAACTTTAAGAAACATAATTTTTGCCTGACTTTAGGTAAATTGTTTACATGTAATAATGGTTGGGGCAAACGACCATGTCCCTAGTCACGTAGACACTTCGTCACGTGCGTTCGATCCGCTACCCCGGCAACTTATTGCACGATACTTACTTAAAGGGACAGTCAACGGGTTTCCTATTTTTTATCGTTAATTAATTTCTTATTGTTTATCATGTAATGTATTGTTGGTTATCAAGTAATACCTTGTTGGTTGTCAAGTAATACGATTCGGTTGATTAAGTAATGTTATTCTGTTTATCAATTAATGGATTGTTGTTTATCAAGTAATGTCATTCTGTTTATCATGTAATGTCATTCAGTTTATCATGTATTGTCAGTCTGATTATCATGTAACGTCATTATGTTTATCATGTATTGTCATTCTGTTTATCATGTAACGTCATTATGTTTATCATATAATGTCATTCTGTTTATCAAGTAATACAAGTAATATATTTGCTGTATTTCATGTAATATCTTGTTGTTCGTTGTTGATCAAATAATATACTCTTGTTGTTCAAATTATGTATTAGTGTTCATCAAATCATCCCTGAATGATTTTTATCAATTAATGTTAGATTAGTCCGTTGTTCATCAAGTAATATTGTATTGTTGTTTCTGTTGCCAAGTAATGTCCCCTTCTTTGCTTTTAGTCGCATTATTTCCTCATTTATACATTTTTATGCTTGATACCAACCAGTAAAATCTTTGTCGAAACGTATATTTAATATAGTGATTGTTATCCATAGTAGAACTGTGTTGTGTAATATTATGTTTAATCGCTAAATGCCTTTCAAAGATTATAAGAAATGTCATAGTATATCATTCGGTGCTAAATTGATGAGATCCTTTGTATATTCGCAAGTTATTTACCATAAATATGTAATATATAATTTAACATCATATTAGATCAGAATATATCAAAATTTATAACAAAACGTGTCAAAAGTTTCTGTTTAATCTGTGCTAAATATTCATAAACATGTCACTATTGATTTACCTGTGAAAATAGTTTAAGAATTTATAAAAATATTCCAAAATATTTTTTTACAGGGATGCTATATTTTAAAATATATTTTCCTAAAGGGAAGCTATATTTTAAAACATATTTTGATGAAGGGAGACTATATTTTAAATATGTTTTAAGCACGGGAAACTATATTTTAAACATATTTTGATGAAGGGAAAAGATATTTTACCAAAGGGAGCAGAACAGTAGGACGTTAAATCCAATGTCATTACATCTATTCACATACCAAGCCCGTAATCAACTAACTAGATCATCGTATGGTTTTGTTTTCAATTTAAGAAGTCGATAATCGAGACTTTGAGAAATATCGTAACACTGGTAGCAATGACAATCGATACTACACCGTTCTTCAAACGATTATAACTCCGCTCAGAATAAAGTAATTTGACTGAAATTTTCAACATATTCCCTTTACATTATATAATTGTTAACTATTATACCGAGAACTGTCAGGTCTTTATCTAAATCTTATAGAATGTATCTTTAAGGAAATGAAACTGAATATTTAAAACATTTAATATTAAAACAAAGGTGTAAGAAAAGGACACTAACAGTTTAAGAAAGGGAAAATAGAATATTAACAAAAATATAATAATTTGTACTCCTTAACCTTCCAATTTCGCACATAAGCTAAGATAGGTATGTTATAACGACACAATAAATCAAAATTAATAGTTCCTTTGAAAGCCAGATCAGTTAAAAATACCCGACATTTTAAACGTGACATTGCATCGCACGATATAAATTCCACACCTTACGTAAGATTAATATCCTATAACGAAATTCTAAATCAAAATTAATATTTAGAATCTTGAAATAATACCTGTGTTCTTTTATAGAGACTTTCCCACAAAAGTATTTATCAGGTGGTTATTTCAAATAAAAGTATGACAATGTTGGTATGTATGGAAAGTAGAGAAAAATCTTATTAGAAAAATACTGGTTTCCTTAAAGGACAAAAAATGAGAGGGTGTCACTAATTGGCAGTCTGGTGATTAAGGACTGTCTGTTCGAGTGACGCCAACTTTAGGTGTCTGACGTCTTGGTGTTCAGGAGCGCTTGGTACACATGTTTATAAACTTGTTGATAAGCGGATGTTGAAAAAGTGAGAGACTTAAACGTACAACAGTTTCTGAGATAAAAAAACACCTGGGCAGGGGATATTCCGAGAATTTACTTAGACGTCGATATTTATGATAAATGTACATCGATTGAAGTCAAAATCGTCTTTATATGCAATGACTTCTCCTCCGGCTTCGCACGTGACACAAACATGACTTCTTTTAATAGATTTTTTAAAGCCTCGGGCATGTCCTCGCGAATGCAATGTTTCGAAAGGGATTCGAAGCCAATTTTTGACAGATTACTTAATTTGAATATGTTTTTAGTCCAAATATATCATCAATTCACCCAGTTTGTACGGGGGAAGGTATTGTTAAATTTGACAGTGAATGCGACGATGTAGCTAATGGTTACAAAAATAAACCCAATATTAAATCAGGTTTTATATAGAATAACAGCTTAGTAATATAAAATTAAATCTTAAAAAGAAAAAAATAGCCACACCTTTAATCACACTTCCAATATCCGAATTACTATATAATCGATGATGAACATTGTCTGCTTAGGCTAAGGTAAACAGTGTGATAGGTTGACCCAATAACTGTACTTCCGGTTAATCGGTAGAGATTTGGGACCCAATAACCGCGCTTCCTGTTAATTGGTGGAGATTTTGGGGCCCAATAACTGTGCTTCCGGTTAAGTAGTAGAGATTTTGGGGCCCAATAACTGTGCTTCCGGTTAATTGGTAGAGATTTTGGGGCCCAATAACTGTGCTTCCGGTTAACTGGTAGAGATTTTCGGGCCCAATAACTATGCTTCCGGTTAATTGGTAGAGATTTTCGGGCCCAATATCTTTGCTGCCGGTTAACTGGTAGAGATTTTGGGTCCCAATAACTGTGCTCCCGTTTGAGGTAGAGTGTTCAAAACTGGTGTATATATGTAAATGTCTTGACTTAGTTTAATGATGAGGGTTTTCTGTTTAGGTTTTCTGTTATTAGAAATCAAATGGTAATTGTGAAAAAATATAGACAAGCATCAGACGCAAGCGAAGAGTTTCGCGTATTAAAAACACGCGTGGGACATTAAAAAGTATTTAAAATGGACAGGTTATTATTTCCACCTTTAAATAATTGTATTTGACATATCGATTACATGACCTTTAAGAACCGATGAAAGCTTCAAAATTGGCTAGGAACAACGCCCCGCCGTTGTCTTGAAGTAAAGACATTTATTGCAATTTTGCAAACAAGGGAAATAAAATAAACCATTAATAAATTTACATTTTTAAAACATAAACGTGCACAAACATGTCTGAGTGTGACATTTTAACACCTTAAAACATTATTCAGAACTTGTAACACTATTTAAAAAATCTAATTAATTTTGTCACTCGGCAGGAAGTCGACACTAATATGTAAAATGGCATTAATATCAGCCTAATAGTCTATAGAAAATGTTTTCCCCATCTTTGATGAAATCGGATCATTACATATTATATTAAGAATGGCTGTATTTTTACATTATGATGGATTAACCGTAAATTGTATCCTCAAATTAGTATTTGCATATTGTTGCATATTTGATAAGGAATCATTATGCAAGAATCTGCCTACTGTTCGCCGTGTTTCTGGCTTCCTTCAACTGTTATATTAACTATTATTCAGGTATTTATGCACATGACAACCCCAAAATCAACCCTCTAGCTCATAGAGAATGTGAACCACTTCGCTATTTCAAATATCCACTCAGAATAAAGTAATTAGATTGAATATATTCATTTTTCACTGGCTATTTTTGAACTATTATAGCAAGAACTTTCGATTTTTGTATACTTCCCATGGCCTCCACTACATGAAGATCTGATCGATTGTAGTAGGCTGTGGCGTCAGGGGGTCAGGCCAGCGAATTTTAACCCTATGACGTCAGACATTTAATTAATAAATCAGCGTTGATGTTTCTAGCGTGATACCCACAGTTTCGTGCACCGCACGCCAAGAACTAGCCACAACAGACCGTTTCATTGGCTAATCACCCACATCAACCAGAACGTGGGTTATATTACAACTTTTCCAGTGTAGTAAAGATAAGTAAAACGAAATTTTGAACTATAAAAAAAACCGAAACGAAATAGAAAGCTTTCATAATGTATCTATAATACATAGGTGTTTCTTCAATTCTAATTGAGCCATCTTTTAATCAGACAGACCTCAATATCAGATGAAAATTGATATCTTGGACACTTTCTACTCATATACGCATCAGCTTGAATAGAAGGGTTGACGTCGCTTTAACTCCGTACATCTTATCAAGCCCTTCATTACCCTGCATATTTCGGCACAAATTTCGATTAGCTACTGAAACAGCTGGGGAGCCTATCAGATTCCTCGATCATTGCGAATACCAAATCTCGCGCTTTCCAGCGAAAATGTCTACCTGTGATATTCGGGTTGCAAAGTTCAAGGTTCGTTCAATGTCAAGGTTTCCGTGGAGGTTGCCATGTTTGATTTGAGTGTGTTTGAGTCACACCCTCTGATTGGACGCTATCGTTCACGTGTCTACGTTAAAGGGATATAACGTAGCTATAAATTGCAGATCAGTCTAGCAACGTCTAGATGTTGTAAAATCGCGGACGTTGCTTCACGAACATGTATACGCATGGGCTTAGAAAATGTTTCACAATAACTAATATGTTTTTAAAACATTCCCAAGCAAATGTGTAATGTTATTTGGATAACTGGGTTGCTAACGACTAAAGAACCCTGTGCGTTACACCAATGGCGTTTTTTTTTCATGATTTGGTGGAGTGTCCCCGCCGTGGCAATTGAATCATTTTTTCTGCCTTTACTCCGCAGGGTTATTTGATGAGTTATTTGACAGGTATTACGAGTCTCCCGCTGATTTGTTTTTGGAAAAAAAATGTGAAGCAATGTCGCTGTAAATTACAACTAAGACACTTTGAAATATAATCTACAGGTTATGGGAGGCCATACATATAACAAAAGAGTTTTATAAATTTATGTCGACGGTACTAAGTAGACAACATGATAGACGAATTTGATGTAGTATTTTATGTGTTAGAGGCCATTTAATTATGAGGAGCAAACTATAAATAGTTCAGTCTTTTTTATGCTTTATTTCGTCCTTCCCAAGCGGACATCATGACAGAATATCATTATAAGGACCAAAAAGTAAGCCACAGACAAATTCAAAGCCAGACACGTTATAGAGCATTCTGAATACAAGAGAAAATATAGCTAGCTACCATTTAGTTTTCAAGCGTTAGTCACATATGCTTACAGAAATTAACCACACGAAAGCTGTGTTACCGTTACTTAGTCATCGAGAATCATTTTTTTTTTCAAATTAATCTATCTCTATATATATTTGAGTGGTCAAGACTGACATCGGTGTGCATACAAGTTATTTATAACAATGTCTTCTGGTTGGGTATGCTTGTAGCTTTGATGCAAATCCTCTGTTACAAAAAAGTAATCCAAACAGGACTGCATACATATTAGTTTTACCATGGCATTGCTATTTAATTTATACATAAAGAAGCCGAGGTGGCTGGGTGAGTTTGGTGCTGACCCAGTAACCAGGATGTGTGGATACAAGTTATTTATAACAATGTCTTCTGGTTGGGTATGCTTGTAGCTTTGATGCAAATCCTCTGTCTTTTTTCTGACCTGTTACAAAAAAGTAATCCAAACAGGACTGCATATATATTAGTTTTACCATGGCATTGCTATTTAATTTATACATAAAGAAGCCGAGGTGGCTGGGTGAGTTTGGTGCTGACCCAGTAACCAGGATGTCTCGGACTTGGTCTCGGTATATGTCGAGCATATCAACAGGATTTCCCAGCCTTGTTTCCGCGTGTCGTTGGTGCAGGACGCTGACCCTGGCAAGGAACAACGTCTGATCGTTCGGATGGTACGGAAAACCAAGCTCCCTTGCAGAACACTGCATGGTGTATGCCTGTCTTCTTTAGCTGGCCTCGTGCAGAAAAATAAGATGATAACCCACATTTTATTTCGTTTCAATTCATTTCACAAACACATATAGCAAACAAACAACTTGCTCCGCATAAAAAAAATCAAAATTTGATACAAGAAACGGGATCAAGAATATCGTAACAGTAGTAAAAAGAGAATAAATCAGAAAGACGACGACTGTTTACGTAAAACGAAATCTGAAATCAAGAGCAAAGATGTAAGATGTAGAAACGCCATTATTTTCTTTTATAAGGACCAATGATTTATGACCTAACACAGTAAAATAATGGCGACAAGTCACTCACGTGATGTATAGTGTTACTATCTGTACAGTTGGTATAAAGTAATGGTTTATAGATTGTATTAAGACAAGTTAGTATTTAAAATATGCATATTTAATATTTAAAAATTTGATATCCGGGTATTTTCGGTTCCACATGTCTTCTTTTACTAACTGCTTTGATTTAGTTTAAACATGCATTATGCCTGAATTGTTTTCTAAAGTATTAATTAGACATTAATTAACTGATCCAGGCCTTAATCAACTATCGATGGCATCAGATTTCTCCGATATTAAATAGATTAGAATGGTTCAGCGATACTTTGATTTAATCAAATATGGAGGACCAAGACTTAGCTTCGATCAACCAGAACGGTGGTTGAAATGATTGCACACGTCTGTCAAACCTTCAAAGGCTAATATCCTCGCTTGCAATAGAGTAATTTGAATGAAAATGTCAAATTATTCATTTTACATCATCTACTTTCGAACTATTATAGCAAGAATGGCTCGTTCTTTATCTAAATCTTACATAATGTATCTTTAATGTATCATATGGCTGTCAATTACGAAATCGTATTAGGTCTATCACTGTAAATACACAGGGCATATTTATATAGAACACAATAATGGCTGTTTATTACTGAGCGAAATAATTGTATTTTATGAATTGCGTTCTGTACAATTTCAGTTCAATTGATGAGTGCAATTATGAACATATCTATGGGATGTCCAATGTTCTAGCTGTCATTGAGTCAACTAGCGTGGTTTCGATTTATCGCTTGTACGTCACAGGTAGTAATGTTGCCTTCCAACCTCGTGGGATTTTTCCGGGTTCTCTGGTTTCCGCCCACTGCTAAAGACCCCTACGCGCAAGCGAATTATTGAAATAAAATTGAATCATATGTTAGTCCCGACATGACCTAGTTTGTGTCGAGTAGACGTTTAAGCCCATTGTTGTCGCTAATTTTCTGGAAGTAATTATTAAATCACTTGGAAAACCTTTATCGTCGATTAAAGCCGAGTATGGTAATGATACAACCCAATCAAACCGACACGCATTTAATTATATTTCGTTACTGACGTAGGTTGAAGGGAGTTTCAGACAAAAATTCTTAACTCATTTTGAAAAAAAAATAAATGTCCGTATTTAAATAAATGGAACAGGAATGTCGCAGCTCAGCTGACTTTCTGAATAATAAAAAAAATGACAAATTTTAAATAGTTTTACGGTTGAGCGCGTCACAGTCATACGTGTATTACAACTGAAAGATGAAACGATAACATTTAACTATAGGTTTAGTTTTTCAATTCTATTATTAATAATATCATCTGTTGCTTGGTATGCCTGGATTTCGAACATTTTAATCACTATAAAACGTGTTCATATATGTCATCTTGAAAATCTAACTTCTTGTTATTTGTTTATAGTAATCGGTATCTAGAATATTCCCGATCGCCTCACCTATGTATTGTAACTGTAACAGCAGACTTGCTTTAACATAAAGTACCAAATCCCTCCAGTCTCTGGAAAAATTAGTTATCTTATAATATTTCAGTGAATTGTTGGTTATTTTTTCATTATGTGGACCGAGACTGCAGAAATCAAATCTTAGACGGGATGTTCTATAATTATTCATATTTCAGACGTATCACTCATTGCCTTGGCATACCAGTCGCAAAAAATTAATTTTCTTAGCAAGGCCTAATGACAGCAATACAAAATCAACCAACGGCATATATTCCGATAAAATCTGAAAGATAAATCCAACCAATGCACAAAAGCTACATTCCTTAGCACGGTATCATAAAATGAGAACTTACAAACCGGGGACCTGTTTCACCAAATTTTAACTAAGATAAAATCCAATTTTAGTAATTTGATTGGATAATTTTAGATTGATTTTAGTGCTTAGCCAATCAAAATTGAAGTATCTACTAAAATTAGGATTTTATCTTAAGTTAAAATTTCGTGAAACAGGGCCCAGATTAAAGGAATGAAACGAAAATCTCCCCGTATTGTAGATAATATGTTCGAACAGTTCAGGGCCCACACATGATGCAATCCTGGTTTAAGGTGCGATTAATTTCACTATAGGTGTGCATATAAGCCACAAGGTTGCAGTTCAAGGGGAAGCATTCCAAAGCTAAACATATTAAATGTAAAACGCCCCCGATGAGGTTGGTGTCCCCTGACTCAATAAAAATAAAAAAAGGATGAAATAAATCATTGAGGAATAACCCGAGAAGACGATGCTGGTTATCGAACTCAATCCCCAATCACGGTATTGATGCAATGATATTTTGAACATGGTTATTCAATTAAATCAACATTATCTTGTTTCAGAGCATCGACAAATCAATTGGTTTTCTTTACCTATCCTAAGCAGAAAATGCTCGTCACCGAACTCAGTCAAGACATTCACCCAATGAACATTCTACCCCATTTCATTTCATTTTATTCTGTTCCAAAAGGTTTGACGGGCAGACAGGCCAAAAACCTTGTTTTATTAGTTTCACCCTTTCTGCGAAAAGTGAGAGAAAATTAAATTAATTCCGATTCATATGTATAACTAAAATAGTCGCAAAATATTTCTCAATATATGATAGGTAGGCAAACAACCGATGATATTCCGATGGCAATTTTGGCAAATTTTGTTTATATCATTTCAGTTTTTATCATCGTTATATGATATGGTGCAATTATAATATTCAATATGGCCGCGTTACTTCAGTACTTCTTATTAGATAAACATCGTCTCATAATACCGTAATTATATTTAATCTCGTGCTTGATGTAAACTAACACCAGTTGTTTCATAATAAAGAAAGCGATACACTCTAAATCTCCGTGCAGCCGTTACAAGTGTGAACAATATCTTATTATCATAACCATATCAGTGTTTCAATACAAAAAATGATGCTACGAAGCGAAAGAGGTTTGATTTTTTAACACTTTCTAGACACCTACTTGAAAAAAAAACCCCACTTAAAGTAGAAAGAATATTTATATGCATCGGACCATTTCCACGCCTGCGTGGCTCACTGTTGTGTATTTGTGGGGTGGAGGGGGGGGGGCACATGAAATGAAATGAAAAGGGGTTTTCGTCCTACTGTTCTGCTCCTACTGGGATAATAAAGACGGACATACGCCATACAGTGTGCTATGAGGGCAATTTTGCCCGGACAGCGGCGTTAATTACGACCTACTCTTATATTAAATTCCAACTGCCAAGGGATCTCTTACGTAGACGAGACCTCGTTTTTTGTCCCATCTGAACGACTGTAAGTTGACCCTTGCCAGTCCCTCTGTCCTGCACCACTGACAAGGAGGAACCACGATGAAAGTCCAGATGAACTTTCTCGGCCAACACAGTGAGCAAACACGCCAGCTCTAGGTTTTCGAACTAACGTCTTACCCACTGAGGTAAAAGTGGTCGGATTAGTTTGTAGTAACCACAGGAGATCAAAAAATAGAACGTAAACTATCTATGGGTTCCTCCTTCCTGTTCCAAACAACCTTGCCATCCAACCCCGCACAGATTACAACATTACAGAAAGACGCCTGCAACGCTGTATCAAGTACGTCCAGTAACCGACACAGAAATGCTTTACTTCACTGTAAATACAGTATAGTTACAAAATACACACCAACTCAATTTATTTTTGCCTGGTAATTATAGGTTTAATTTTTAAAAAAGCATTATAAGGTTGACAATCTAGTCAAATCCTGGTTAATTTAGGCGATAATACAGATTAATCACACAATACAACAATTGTCAAAAACACCATCGTCTAGACACCAAAATAATGCAGAATTTTCAAGGGACAATTGTTCAGTTTGCAAAATGCGAAAAAATATCAAGATAAAGCATTTAGTATTCTTTCTTAAGGTACAATTCTGAGGTACATTCTGGGTGAGAAACACAAGAATATCTATCTCGGTCATTCAATGGAACTTTTGATCTTGTAGTCTCTCCCCACATCCGTTACTAACTGAAACACTACTTAAATGTAAGTCCAAGCGTACCGTTTCTGGAATAAACATTTATGAATCAGGAAAAGGTTGTGACAGGGTGACCGAGTGGTCTTTCAGTGCGCTTTTAATTTCAGACGTTTCCTGGGTATAGTCGCCTGCCTAACTGTATTCGGTTTACTTCGGTTTCTACGCCGAGTTATCTGCTATGGCAACTCCGTTTCATCCCGCTGAGATTTATTGAAATAAAGCTATAGTATAATATTAGTCCCAAATTGACCTTGTTTGTGTTGACAGACCGTTATATGTCTCACTCTTTCCTCTTTGTCTCTCTTGCAACATCTCCATCTCTTCTTCTATCTCTCCCCTCTTTGGGAAAGTAAAGACAATCCTAGCCAAAACGCCGTCCAGTTATAAACAGTAATTGTAGTCCATAGACTTGCGTACTATGTGAAATAAATCTTTATGGATCAACGGACTTTCTTATGAACAAATGTGCCTAAGACAGCTTAGCCCTTTTATATGAACGTTCCGGACCTATCAACGTTCACATCCATCTGTTGCATTGGATCTTGCATTGGGATTGTTTATTTCAGATAAATTCAAGCCTGTTGGTGAAATGTCTCTTTATTGTAATATTGGATTGTAATGCACTTTTTTTCTATTCTCAGAAACATGATATGATATATACAGAAGAGAGATATAATCAGTTTATAATATTAAATGCAATTAAATATATAACCATGAAATTTTAATGTCAGGTATGCAGTAATTATAATATATGTTTTGCATAGTATGTAAGTATCTGATGACGTAGGTGACTGATGAAATATTTGAAGAGTAGGCGGAAATCCCCCTAGTGCACAATTAACCACTTTAGTGTAGAAAAATAAGATTTTATTTGCTCCTTCTTGAGACTATACATATTTGGCACCTAGAAATGGACACAAATGGGCCGGAACGCATAATATGTAATATGAATGTATATACACTGATTTACACTCAATCGTTTCTGTTTTAACTGTAATTTCTAATCAGTTATGTTCATTGTGTCTTAAATATTGGATACCAGAAGCTCATCTTTTCACTGTAAGATAACAACATCAATGTTGATTTAAATTGACCAATAAGTCGTATTTGCTATGTCGAAGACTGTGGATGATACTGAGTTAAAGACTTAGCTTCTTTAAATATTGTCAGATCTAAAATGTCGCAAAATTCTGAATCGCATTGTTACCGTTGTTTCAAGGTATACTGTAGCATTTTCCTATTAAATTATATTGTTGTTTTGAGGTTTCTGGTTTCGTTGTACAGGTAAATATGTATATATTGGAATGTCCAGTGAGTTATTTATGTGAACCAGTTGTAAGCTGATATGATACCTGGTTAATCGGAACAAAAGAAGCTTTGTTCTCATCAATGATGAAGCATGCGTCGACTTATTTAAGCAGCCAAACACAGTTGATCCTGGCGAGTTGTCATTATAAACAGTCAAATTCGGCAAAATTCAACTAAAGTAATTTGATTCGCCACATGAAGAAATGTGCTTAATTGAAAGCGATGTAAGGTGATTTGGAAAGGGCGAACCAGACCCTCCTTCATTTAGCAGAAACAAGGGGAAAGCAGACTGAAAAATTCTTGGTAATTCTCTTGTCCCCGCACCGGGATAGAACCCAGGTCCTCATAGTTTATTGATCGTAATCACTAAGCCACTGTGGATCACCACCAAACATAGTTCATCTTGCAAGGGACTTACAGTGGTGGCAACTGGGTGAAAATTGGACCTATTTGGGTGTTCCAGGGGGACAAGAAATCTTTGAAAAATCAGACGTGATATGACGCATTCTGGAATATCTCTCTGACCAAACGCCACCTTTATGGTTAGTGGTCTTATCACCAGAGATCTTAAAAGAATAGAGGACTACGCTGTACAAAAAATGCTTTCGGTTCCATTTCTAAGAATCGGTTTGTTTTTGTCAAATAATATTGTTTCAGTAAGTTGGTTTCTCAGTGGCGGGTTGATGTTCGAGGGTATGAATAGTATCTTAAATCTTGGCCCATCAGTCCGTGTGTAACAAAAATGCCCCGACCAAACACATTGCGCGAAAAGAACACCGGAATTGAACCATTCACAGAAGTATTTTTTTATTGATATTAAGATATACAGCCGAGGTTTGGTTTGTTTCGTTCATATAAATGTTACTTTAAACTGAAAAGATTGTATTACCAGTGAACTTAACACAGCACCAACATAACCCATTCTTGTATGGTTGGTAAACTTTTCAAGCTGACCAAATACTCTTTTTTTTTATTTTACCATGTTTTAAGAAAATATTTAAACCATTGGTGCTATGTTGGTATATTTTAACAAAATGCACGTGAAACGAATACAAATAAAACTCTTTTCCCTTCATAAGCATCATCCGTTTTTTGATAGTCTAACCCGACTGATATATACACCAACGAAACTTATTTCAAGATTCGCAGTTATTGATGTTTTTACTACACGGTAGTACTAGCTAGCACCTTACGGGGTGCAATCGGCGCCCGTGTTCTCTGTATTTTTTCTTTTTCTGGTCAATACCACATCGGAATCAACCGTTCAAACCCTTCATGATTGGAATCAACCGTTCATGTCCGGAATCGACCATTCATGACTGGTATCAATCATTCATGACTGGCATTAACCGTTTATGACTGGTATCAACCGTTTATGACTGGAACCAATCTTTCATGACTAGAATTCAGTCCATGACTAGAATTCAGCCGTTCATGACTAGAATCAACTGTTCATAACTGTAATCAGCCGTTTATGACCGGAATCAACCGTTCATGACTGGAATCAGCCGTTCATGACTGGAATCATACTGGAATCAGCCGTTCATGACCTGGATCAACCGTTCATGACTGGAATCAGCCGTTCATAATTGGAATCTGCCGTTTATGACCGGGATCAACTGTTCATGACTGGAATCAGCTGTTCATGACTGGAATCAGCCGTTCATGACCGGGATCAACTGTTCATGACTGGAATCAGCCGTTCATGACCGGGATCAACCGACTGTAATCAGACGTAATGACTAGAATCAACCGTTCATGGCCGGGATCAACCGTTCATAACTGGAATCAGCCGTTCATGAGCGCAACTTGAAACCACGGACTTGTTGTAGACGTAGTAAAATATGCGTTAGGTAAATACAATTTTCACATTAATCCCTTTAATACAAAATCCAAGATGTTCTGTATCCGAAAATAAAGAACTACAAAAACTGTGCCATTTTCGTATGTTCGGGTTGACTATCTGTAAACCCAACACATCAATTACCCAATATCTCAAGAAAGATACAGCTAAATACGAAATTCTGGAGAATCTCGTAACGACTTTACAAGTGTAATTTAAAGCAATATTTCATGGGAGATATCGATAAATACCATATTCTGAATCATGTTTAAAAAAAAAAATCATCCCTACTTTTCAAACTTGGTTTGAAACTATATACCTCGTATCTCCAATGAGATTACACCTAATGACATTAATTCATGATAAAAAGATAAAAGTGCCATCTAAGGAACAATTCAAATTATCAACAAAAAAATAAGCAAAATCTGCAAATCTCGTCTATGCACAGTTTTCTTTGATAAGAGTTAAAATAATAATTTCAGTCGCGGTATAGTTTGTGATTGTTTAAACGCAGGACAGCTGTCTAGTCCTTCGGATGAGACGAAAAACCGAGGTCCCGTGTATACATTGGAATGCACGTAAAAGATCCCTTGGCAGTTGGAATTCGATATAAGAGTAGGCGATAGTGCCGCTGCCTGGGCAAAATTTCCCCCATAGCACACTGTGTGGCGTCTGCCCGTCTTCATTATAGCCCAGGTTAGGAGCAGAACAGTAGGACGTTAAAACCCATTTCATTTCATTTCATTAAACGCTATTTTGGATTGGACCATTTAATACACCAAGGATAGATATTTTTTTTACCTTGTGAAATTATTAACCTTCCCTTATAAACAGCAATAGTTTGAATCATTGTGGACGTCAGTATAGATTGATGACAACAGATAAGGGCAAGTAGAATAAATAAAATATTTCCAGGTGAGTAAATATTTAAAATACTTCTCCTCCCTGATCTCAATGAAGTCTTGAACAACAGGAGATTTATTACCGATTAACGTAATTCAATATTTTTGTAAAACAGATTTAAAGGCCAATATCTAGTTTCACTTGTTACAATTGAAATGAAATGGGGTTTAACGTCTTTCTGAACCAACCAGCTAATGAGAGAGAGAAATGGGGTTTAACGTCCATCGACACAAACTAGGTCATTTCGGGACTAACATATGGTTTAATTTTACTTCAATAATTCGCTTGCGCGTAGGGGTCTTTAGCAGTGGGAGGGAAACCGGAGGACCCCGGAGAAAACCCACGAGGTTGGACAGGCGATCCTACTCCTTGTACGTACAACCGGAGAATCGAAACCACGCCAGTTGACTCAATGACAGGCCTTATGATACAGCGCGCACGTGCTAACCATTCGGCCATCCATCCCCCCAACCGGCTAATGAAAGTGGGAATACGCGTGCATTGTGCTATGCGGGACGCTTGATTCGGATAGCGGCGTTTCCACCAACTTTTAATTTCAAATATTTTAGTTATAAATTATAAACATTGACTCAAAATTGAAATCCTTATACGGCATTTAGTAATTGAGCATATAATATAAAAAAACAAATTTGAAACGTAGTGTGAAATAAAATCAGTGATTGTCTTTCATATAAATTTGTGTTTTTATATTACTCAAAATTATAAAGTGTTAAAATTGAGTAATTCCAATATCAGGCGTATAGTATCAAGTAAATGGCATATTTGATCCTTTTCATCGAATAATGATGTATTTAAACATTTGTAAAGTAGCATTTAGTTTCAGATTGAGGGGATTTTACATATGCCTACTTCACAATAAGTTAAACCTTTAATAAAACATCGTTAAAAAAACTCATCTGACAGAAGTGGCGACAACAGTCTAATGACTTTTAAAAATACATTATTCGCCATGTATTCCCTCAAGCAAATTTAATTCTTCTCCTCGCGGTTGAATTGTTAAGGGGAACCACGAGTCGTGTGCTACATTAAACATGTACAAAAAGACATGCGATCACTTTTGTTGCGACTCACATATCAATTTCAGCCTCTCTCTAAAATATTAACATACGATTATTTTCGGCGCGTCATTCCACAACACCGAAATGACACCTTTCTTTGAAGAATAAGATATGCGTGAAATTGAACGCCAATGATCTAAAGAGTAAAACATGGTCCTGTATGTAAAATATGTCAAGAGATTCACGCAAAAATAGATCAATTCTAAATTTCCTGACATTTTTGTGTAGTTTTCGTGTTAAAATACACATTGATTTGGGTATATAGGGACATGTTTTCATTATATTTTGTTGTGCAGTATTTACAACGCTGAAAAAATGTCGAAAATGATCTCAACGTTAATAGACAATGTTGGAAAACTGTAATACAAAACCGGGGTTTCAATTCCCCGGTTGTACGTGACAAGGAGTAGGGTCGCCTGTCCAACCTCGTGGGTTTTCTCCGGGTCCTTCGGTTTAATCCCACTGCTAAAGACCCCTACGGGCAAGCGAATTATTGAAATAAAAAAATTAAACCATATGTTAGTCCCGAAATGACCTAGTTTGTCTCTCTCTCTCTCTGTAATACAAAACATAGACTGAACAAACGATAGATGAATACAACACAGAATTATCACTTGTATTAACGTTGGTCCGCTACCTTGTAAGTTAGTATACAATCTGATAAATTTCATATGGGAAGCCGTGGGTTGGGGACAGGGGCTTAAGTCGCTGGCTTACTAACATGGATTTCCGGGCTTCGAGAAAGTTTATCGAGATATTCCAGGCTGGTTTCCCTTTGTCAGTGGTGCAGGACAGACTGTCTGGAAAGAAAAACGGCGTCTAGTAGTTCGAATGGAACGAAATCGCAAGGTTCACAATATTCTCCTAAATGTGCACGTAAAATAACACTTGACAACATATCACACTTCATCGGCACAAGAACACATGACACAATTGTATGGAATACAAGTTATTTGAAGAGTTTATTTTCAGCGACGTTTCGACGAAGGTTCTCCCGTCGTTATCAATGGTTGTCATTCTTTGCTTGATTAAGACGGCAGAAACCTCGTCGAAACGTCGCTGAAAAAAACTCTTCAAGTAAGTTGTATTCCATAAATTGTCTCAGGAACCTGGCAAACCCCTCCTGCAAAAATTCCTGGATCCGCCCCTGCGACGCTACAAGACGAATACCTCTTAACATGTCACTTACATTATATATCTGTTCTTTATCACTTTAATCTAGAGGTTTTTTTTAAAGGAATATTAGATACTTGAAATTATATCTTTAATCTGCAACCAAGTACAACCCTGATATCATTTAATCTGCAGCAAAAATTGCCTTGTCATTAAATGACAGATGTTGTAGAAACAGCTAGTGGTACTTGAGTATCATATGCAGCCAAGTATAACCCTAATAGCTAAATTTTTGCGATGGAACTTAAACGACAAGTCGTGGTATCAAATTAACTCCGCTAGGTCCCCCCCCCAATCTGAACCCCCTCTGGTCAAACCCCCCCATTTTTATATTATATAATAGTAATCATTTCAAAATTATATTTTTGTGGTTTGTGAAGTGAAGTACACAACAGCAACAATAGCAACTGTGTCCATTAATAGCAATATGATTACGTTGACGGAGGTCTTTCTGAATATTCTGTATTCTCAGAACTGCTTGAATTTCCTTACAATTCACAGAATTAACAACTGCATCTGTTGAATTCCTGTATACATTTAGTTGAAATGATATTTCATAATCAATATACTACTATTTTTTGTTTTTAAATTACAAAAAAGAAATTAAAATGCAGGCGCATAAGACGAGAGAGAGAGAGAAAGAGAGAGAGAGAGGGGGTGTTAACGTCCATTCGACACAAACTAGGTCATTTCGGGACTACAACTATGAAGACACCGATGGTAAAAAAAATAATACACAATTAGAGCTTGATAAAAGATTTATTCCCCAATAAAATTAAAACGTAAATATGCAGGCGCAAACATAAAGCAGCAACACCCAATGCGACACATCGCTGGTAACAAAAGCATACGAGAAGTCTATACTTGAAATGTCGAAATGCAGGCCCAAATTTAGCACCCATGAAAATACATACATTTTGCTTGCCACATCTCCTTAGTTATGGCAATAGTCTATTGTAACAGATTAATGTGAATTACAAATGTACCAATAAAAATGAAATGAAATGGGGTTTAACTTCCTACTGTTCTGCTCCTATACTGGGCTAATGAAGACGGGCATACGCCATACAGTGTGCTATGAGGGAAATTTTTGCCCGGGCAGCGGCACCATCGCCTACTCTTATATCGAATTCCAACTGCCAGGGGATCTTTTACGTGCATTCTAATATATACACGGGACCTCGGTTTTTCGTCTCATCCGAAGGACTAGACAGCTGTCCTTGTCAGGCCCTCTGTTCTGCACCACTGACAAGGGAAAACCACGTCGGAAAATCTGGATGCACTTTCTCGGCCAATGCAGGGATCGAACACCCGACCTCCAGGCTAGCGAGCCAGCGTCTTAACCAACCAGCCACCGTGGCTCCCGTACAAATAAAAGAGATGTGTTAACTTTTACACGTTCGAAACGTGTACATTTAACCGCCATACCCCCGCTATACATTTTGTCCCGGAAAGGTTTACCATAAGGGAAGATTATCAATAGCTCAATTCCACCTCCCTAACACGGCTCAAATTTCGCTTTCTGTTTCTGAGTTGAAATATGTCTCTATTCTCGTTTATTTTCTTTTATATTGAATGATGGTTAGAACTATATTTTCATTGCTTTATTCACTTCTATATTCGTATTTATTTTAACATCTATCTGTAATATTATGTAATGCTGTATATAGTGTTGACACTTTCTAACTAACACCAACGTAACGTGTCTTTGAAGACGAAATCAGATAACGTTTAAGTTCGTTTCGGTTCCACATCGTTCCAAATACCACTGTTAACTTGAGATGGTTCTACGTTAAAATATGTATTTAATGTATAATTTGTACGGACGGTACAATAAACTCATGAGGTATAAAATATTTCAAGCTGGGTGTTATTCGTGGGAGTGTGACCTAAAGGCCAGTCACATATTTATCGCGAATAACGTGTGTAGTTTTCTTTGTATGTGGAATATTGATGACATTTTCATGCAAAATTATAATATCCCGGTTTAATCTTAATCGATCTTAGATGTAGGTATGTTTATAATATTACCCCGTGATGAACGGGGAGATATTGAAATCTGCTCAGTCCTCCCGTTTGTCCTTCAGCCAGGTGCTATGAGAGAATTTTCCCAGAAGGTGATATATCTGCCTACCGTTCTACGGGACCTCGATTTATGGTCGTTTGGCCAATTACTTGCTTCGCCATGCCAAGCAGTCCGTCCAGGTGCCAGAGAGCGAATCCTTCAGAAAATTTTGAAAATTAGACGGCCGCCAATGCGTTGTCCTGCTATTCTGACCCGTGAGTACACCGATATTTATGTTGGGGGTAAGTTGTGTGTGTGTGTGTGTGGGGGGGGGGGGGGCTGTTATTTCAGCCTGTGAATTCAGAACTTGAACGTGGTCAAATATAGCCTTATGTCGATGGTTTACAACCGAAATACCACTCAATAACCATCTGAACTCCAATCAACCAATCAATCAAACTGTTCCCGACAAACTAATTTAATCAATAGTGATGATACCCGACTCTCGAGTGCCGCTAGACATCCTTTATTACGCTGATTTATATCGTTTAGTCAATTTAAAGAAATTTCGATTGCTGAAAAATTGATGACACAAATAATGTTCGATGCCTGACTAGAAGGCAAATTAATTTTTTCATTTTGTTTACTTTACTCGTCTGTCCGGACAAATCTGATTTCCAGAATGTTAGAGATTGGGTGGTGGTCTTGGTTGGGGGGGGGGGGATAGTCTTCTTTCAGAAAAATTTGCAGATAATTTGCGGTCTTCGGCTATTTTTGTTTCGAGATGTATTTCCACATTTTGCGTGGCTAACATTATACTGTTTATAACTTTGTTTTTATGTCCAATTTCAGTTTGTTAAAGGAGCTAAATCGATAATATTTGGGACCTAGAAATTGACACAAATGGGTCGCAACGCATATAATAATGTAATATGAATGTATATAAACTGATTTACATTCAGTCGTTTCTGTTTTTACTGTAATTTCTAATCAGTTCTGTTCGGCGAAATGCGCCAAAGTCTCAATTAAATGACAGTCTTTAGCATCTGGTTATTCTAGTCTACACCGATGATATTTATTGCGCATGTTCTCCAGATAAGAATATAGCGTCACCATTTGACATGACTTGTGGAATATGTCTAGCCTCGATTTTTGTTCCAAATGGCACTGAAACGCATTATGGTAAACGATTCGTGTACCAATGGTAAAATGTTTATTTTGTCTTGAACATTGGATATCAGAAGCCCATCTTCTCCCTGTAAGATCACAAGACCAATGTTGATTTGAATTGACATATAATTCGTGTTTTCAATGTCGAAGATTTTTGATGATATTGAGTTAGAGACTTAGCTACTTTAATGTTCGTATATCGTGTGACACTTTTTTGCTATATGAGGGGTATCATATCCTAATGTATTTCTGGCTCTCTATACATACATACAATATATTACAACTCATAAAGTACAATATAATATGTTAAAGGACCCGTACTCGATACATTTAATAAATCGCACGGGTTATTTCTACGTTGAATACCCTTAGTCACATACATCCTGGTCCTGTAAACTGTCGAATACTAAAACGTATCTTTTCACAGAAATACAAACTACAGAAATACAGAAATACAAAAGTTCCCAAATTCTACGCTATCCCGAAGTGCCTGGATAGTCGTACCCACTTATAAACTTACATGACCACAGATCACTAATGATTTCCCCATTGACTTTAATGTTAATTCTCGCCTCTTAGACCGACTCTAACTTTTCCCCAAATTTTCGTTGGGTAGAACGCTTTCTGCCACAGATGGAGCAACATGTGGCAACTTCTTGCTCAAAAGCAAGTCTTTCATACAATGCAGTATTGAAATTCATTAAAGGAGAGAGAGAGAAATGGGGGTTAACGTCCACTCGACACAAACTAGGTCGTTTCGGGACTAATTCATTAAAGGAGCTACGTAACAAAATTGTATAAATCTACCGAATACGTCTGGTTTTGAGCTGCATGCAAGCTTTATGTGCCATTTTCTTCAAATATGTGCGTTTAATTTGTATACATAAACCAGATTTTATCAACGAATACTCTGTGAAATCTGTGACCGTGTCTTTAAACTCCAATATTTCCCATTATTACTTAAAAGCCATGTTTGTTATTGATAATTATAAGTGCGTCTATTTAATATATTTGTAAAGACGAACCATTTTTTGTATCAATTGTCAAATATCATAAAAGGTCAATAACCCTTTGATTAGTCCTGAGACCCACTTGACTTAAAAGAACGGAGAAAGTCCGGTTATTGTAGTCAGGTTTTATAGCGCTTTTTGTGGTAAACAGCCGAGGGATTTGTTGGAGAAAGGCCAGTATATAAAATCAAATGGTCAATCTGTCAATTATAGAAGTAAATCAGTCGAATAATTTGATGACCCCGGTTTTGTAATATACGATCCATTTTAAATATACGACCAATATGGCCGATCATTGAAGGGTGACAAGAATAATAACCTAGATGTTTTGGTTTCGTATATTTTATTTCGTTTAAGGGATCACAACAAATCATTAAAGATACATTATGTAAGATTTAGATAAAGAGCTAGCCATTCTTGCTATAACAGTTCGAAAAAAGATAATGTAAAATGAACAATTTGAAAATTTCATTCAAATTATTCTATTGCGAGCGAAGATATTAGCCTTTGCAGGTTTGATAAGACGTGTGCAATAATTTCAATCATCATACTGGTTGTTCGAAGCTAAGTCTCGCTCCTCCATTTTAAGCTTAAATCAAAATATGGCTGAACTATACTAATCTATTTAATATCGGAGAAATCTAATACCATCGAGAGTTGATTATGGCCTTTATAAGTTAATTAATGTCTAATTAATAATTTAGAAAACATTTCAGGCCTAAAGAAAGGCCTACAATAGGCAGATTTAGCTCTTGCATAATGTATGTTCAACGTCTTTCTTCAAAATGTAATCGTATATGGAAACTCAAAAATTATGTACTGAACATCGGCTTTTACATCAGTAAATGAATCCACTTGGAACCATTTGCCTTTATGCCCTCTTTTCCGTTAGACGGTCAGAAACATTTCTTCACCTGTTACGCCCCATGAAATGATATTTTTGGGTGTGGGTCGTGGTGGTATTTAACATCAAACATATTTTGCAGGGCGGATGTTTGGGGGGGGGGGGTAATGAACATAT
This sequence comes from Patella vulgata, assembly GCF_932274485.2. Classification (NCBI taxonomy): domain Eukaryota; kingdom Metazoa; phylum Mollusca; class Gastropoda; family Patellidae; genus Patella; species Patella vulgata. The sequence goes on along the minus strand of NC_065884.2, from coordinate 58,478,533 downwards.
CTCCCTTTTATATCAACGTTAGTTTATGTCCCCCAACCATCCTTTTAGTAAAAGTTTCATACGCCACGTTTGTGTGTTCTGAAATCCCAAACAAAATATTGCAGCGTTCCCCATTCTTCTGAAAAATTTTCGTCATTGTTAACGATTTCTGTTGTAGAAAAACCACGTCTGCTGGTATACACCCAAATCACCCCAGTCATAATCTGATTCGATTTCATTTGGATGAACACTCTGATAAACATTTGACACGCTACGACTTAAATAAAATAAATATGTTTTCAAACTGACATTAATCTCTCAATAATCCCATTTTTACGGCTTATCAAGTGTATGGGGTATATAGGGATTATGATAACAAGTAGAGGATATAGATAATCCCATCTTATCTGGATTAACACCACCTTGTCGCCTAGGTGACAGAAATCATGTGACAATGTTGTATTTGTTTAGTTGAATAATATGGTAAACAAACATACCATTATTATGGAAGCAGACGTAAAACCTCAACTAGTCAGACAGACCATTATTATTTGATAATGTACCTAAGTTTTAGGTCATATAGGGGGAGTAGGTGGGAGAAAATCAGCGATATCACTTCGGTAGAAGCGTACGTTAAGTAAATCTGTTTCACACACACGGGAGAACAATCATATATTGTGGTAGAAATGTCGAAAAAAGACGAATAGGTTTAACAAGTCGTCAACGCAATTCCTTGGCCATTTATAGACTACTATAACTTAAGGGGGGGGGGCGGTCATTTTTAGAGTACGATAACTTGAGGGAAGGGGGAAGCGGTGGAAAATTTGATCGGACATACCACTACACAATTGGTCAACAACACATTCTACCAGTAACTTTGAGTTGATCTACAGCACATTCTACCAGTAACTATGGGTGGATCTACGACACATTATATCAGTAACTATCGATTAGGCGGGTTGATCTGCAGCACATTCTATCAGTAACTATCGATTAGGTGGGTTGATCTACAGCACCTTCTACCAGTAACATTCCATTGGGTGGGTAGATCTACAGCACATTCTATCAGTAACTATTGACTGGGTGGGTTGATCTACAGCACATTCTACCAGTAAGTATCGATTGAGTGGGTTGATCTACAGCACATTCTACCGGTAACTACCTGCGGTAAGCAGGTTCCGGTTCAGTAGCGGCATTGGCCGAGAACGCTCATCGAGATTTTCAGCCTGGTTTCGCCTTGTCAGTGGTGGGTTAACATTATCCACAGAGATCAATTGTAGAGAAGTAGCGCATTCTTTGTCAATATTTCAGTTTGGTACAAATAGGTCAAAGACACCAAGCTGCCAGAGTTTTTCCATGTGAAAATATCATAAATGCTTGACACACATAACGTTTTAATTGCGATATTAATATGGTAATGGTATGTAAATTTGGTGCTCAAACTTCTTAAGTTAGTTATTGCAAAATATAAGTATGAATGGATATCACTTTATATTATCCAATATAATCTCTCATTTATGGTGGACATACATACAAAATATTACCAATATCTTTATTGATGTCTTGTCACGGCTCTTATTGATCTGATTATTAATAAAACTATTGTAATGGCCGTACTTTATGGACAACCAAAATTCCTACAACTGGGTAACATCAAAGTTCTTATAACACTTTGTCAACAATTTGTTAAGATTGGCGTTAATAAACATTCGTTAGACCTATACTATTGAAGCAATCTAAAAGCAATTTGTCAAAACATATAATACACAATGAGGGATCAGATTTACGGTGTATAGGCTTAAAGAGTATTTTGCCTTGAGGACAATACCTCCTTCCTACTAAGGGTTTCTATGTTCTCCGCCATTGTGGTTCTTCTGCTTCATTACCTGACTTATGAGTAACTCAATTAACGATAATCTTGTGATCTCTCACCTATAGCTATTAATAATATTATAATCTATTAAGTTATTTTATGTTCTTTATCCTATTGTTGTGGTATGATTCTGGTATAAGCCAGATCTAACGTTTTCCACAGTGCACGGTATCAGCTAACAATGTTCCTCGGGTTTTCGATGCGGGTTTACATTGTGAGTGGTGCTAGATGGAGGTTCTGGCAAGAAAAAGCTGGAAATCGAAATATGAATGGGCCGCAGCATCGCTATCAGGGTAAATTTGCTTTATAGCTCATACTAAATAGCCTTTTCCCGTCATCATTAACCCGTTTGGTTCAGAAAAGTAGGCCATTAAACCACATTTCATTCCACTTCCTTTCGTTTTTGCAGGTTTAAGTTGACACGTTTATATAAAAAAAACTTCCCCAGAATAACTAAACGTACGATAAAGTGATCAACGGGGCCATTCTTAAATAACTAAAGGAGTTTTTTTCCGGCTCGAGAGAGTCACGCCATGCACCCCACCCCCCCAGTTTTAGGACATCGATTATTACACTGGCGGAATGAAATAGGGGCGAGGAGCGTTTGGCCTATCACGTGCACTTTAGATCAAGGGCTCTCGCTTACATCCCGGCATCCTCTTTTCTTGGGACGTTTGATTTAGGGTATGTTATTAAGTGCACATTGCACTAACCAACTGGTGCCCATTTCTAGGGGGTGGGGGTGAATGGCTGAGTGGTTAGCGTGCGCGCGCTGTATCATAAAGTCTGTCAATGAGTCGACTGGCGTGGTTTCGAATCCCCGGTTGTATGTGACAAGGAGTAGGGTCGCCTGTTCAACCTCGTGGGTTTTCTCCGGGTCCTCCGGTTTCCTCCCACTGCTAAAGACCCCTACGCGCAAGCGAATTATTGAAATAAAATTAAAACCATATGTTAGTCGCGAAATGACCTAGTTTGTGTCGAGTGGACGTTAAACCCCATTTCTCCCCTCTCTCTCTCTCTCTCTCTCTCTCCCATTTCTAGGGAGTCGTGATGATACAGAGAGTAACTTACAGGGACCGGGTTACAATTCCAGTGCTGGCAAATTCATCAAGTTTTTCAGTGTTGATTCCGCTTGTCAAAAGCGCATAACGGATGGTCTGACTAGGAAAAGCGTGTAGTCGCTAGGATGGGACGAAAATCCGAGATAAAAGATCCCTTGGCAGTTGGAATTCGATCAAAAGTAGACAGAAACGCCGCGGTCCCGGCAAAATTGCCTTCACAGTAAACTGCATGGCATATGTCCATCTTCATGAGCCCGTCTGTTACAGAACAGTTAGACGTTGCTGAGTAGGGTGGATATTAAACTTTCTCTCTTTCTCTCACAAATAAGAAAATGAACATGTATAGTTTAATTAGACAAATTTTTTATTATTTTCCAGTGTGGATTTGAAGATTTGATGACAGAAATGTTGTATTTTGTATAAAAAGAGTTAATTAATACAAACAGATTAATATAAATTGTTTAGATTTCGTTCAGCAAGCAGACTTAAATGGATAAATAGGAAGGTTTACAACTTTTACATTAAACGACAGTCTAAATATCTATAATAATATTAGAACTTTCCCTATTGAGATAAGGCTAACTCTTTTTAAAATACCCAATACCGCTTAACATTTATGTTGGAAGCTTAATTTCTATTGTGTCTGTCTTCATTAGTCCAGTCGGAGCTGAACAGCAGGACGTTAAACCCCATTTCATTTCATTTCATTTTTATTGGTACATTTGCAATTCACATTAATCTGTTACCATAGACTATTGCCATAACTAAGGAGATGTGGCAAGCAAGGTGTATGTATTTTCATGGGTGCTACTTTTAATTGGACCGTGATAGTAATTTGAATTTCGTAGACATTGAAGACCGCCGTTTTAATATCGATTAGGTGTTTGAAACAATAAGTATATAATATGTCATAAGGTGGTAGGTTTATTATAAATATACAATGATACATTGGCATGGTTAGACATAAATAAAGAAAATAATGTACAAAATTCTTGGTTTAGACAGAATTTTATCTGAAATGCTCTTTGGAAGAAATATATCATAGTTGTAACTTAAGAAATGTCACCCACAAATTATCTCATTTTTACATAATATTGAAATAAACAGCTTGAAGTGGTCTATCAACTTGGTATAATATAAAGCTATATTCCCTGTACCGTCTAGAAAGGTTTTAGAAAGATTTTTTTCTACAAAGAAGATTCTTTATGTTCGAATAATCTTTTTGCCTTAAATACGGCAAGATTGTAGAATATTCTTTAACTTCGATTAATCTTTTTGCCTTAAATAATTCGTCACATACTTATTAAAAGTCTCTTTTTGATATCGATATAATATATGTATATTGATCAATTTCCTTGAGTTTTTCCGGCTTGATTTCGGATCAGCCCAAGCTATATGGCGCCATTTACACAGTAGTGGTGAATGTGGTGTGCGTAGCAGGCTATACTTATACTTTTTAAAATATATATAACCACCTCTTGAATATTCGGGAAATTCGCATGCCTAATTGTTTTTAAAAATTGAAAAACAGATCTAACAAAACCTGTAAATATGTATCAAAATTTGGAATACAGGGCAACCCGGTCCAAAAACATAACACATATCAACATAACATAATGAACACTTGAAATTTTAATAACACCATAAATTTTAGCATCTAATAATATTGAACACCTTTAAAAAGTTATACAAAAAACTTGTGAAGCGACCATTATTATGCATTTCAAAATCAGCCAATTAAAATGGTTCCTCAATGAATATGCGGACCTTGCATAGTTTTTATAGTTCGGGCACTACAATTACCATACGTTAATTCCCTGAATATTTCGTATTAAGTACACCACTGCTTTATAGCAGTTAATATCATATGAGGTAAACTGAAAACTGTTTTGATTTATTTGTTGGGTTTTCTCTTTTACACAAAACGAAATAAAGTCAATGTTTTCTTTCAAGAACAGCGTTTGGAAGTTCTGCATCATATGTATAGTTTTCATTTTATTTTTTTCAAAAAGAATTATATATCAAAAATAAATGAATACATAATAAAACAATGTTACTTTTCGAAAGAAATATTCAGTTATATATTATATGATTTTACAAGTAACACAATAATATGAATATTGTTAATTCATTATTTAAAAACATAATAATATTTTTGTTATTACATTAGAGTACATGTTCAATAATAAATAAATAGTATACCTCTTTTCTTTAAAAAAAAATCTATAATATCAGAGGTTTACAAGTAAGGAAACCCTCAATATATGTTAAAGGCACAGCCCTCCATGTTTCATTAAAGCCTTAACGACCAAATAGTCTGATCCGCCATCTCTTCAATATCTATGAAGAGCGGAGAACGTTATAAGACATATGTAATATAAGTGTCTTACGAAAATATTAGCTCTCCATACCGGCTAATTTAGACCAAACATTCTTCTGGCACTACTCGAAAGAGAGATTACTCCCTCAGCCTGTTATAAATGTAAAGTATTCTCCGTGGTATATTCACTGTTTCAATACAAAAGACTAACCTGTGGAGAAAAGAAACAAGAACACGACTATTCTAATTTCATTAAAAAACATTAGATTATAAATATACAACATTGAATATTGAAATATAATAATATATACATATTAGAGGTAACTTTACATAGCATGCAACACAACTTCAATATCATTAAACATAATATGCTTCGCGGAGCTGATTGTTGCTTCGCGGAGCCAGTTGCTTATATTATTATTTCTTCCGGAAGACGAACACATTTTAATATAGACATCTGGTCTTCTTCTTTAACCCACAATCTTCTTTCTTGCAACGTTTCGCTAAGGTTTATAACACTATGTCATAAATGTGCTTCAATAACAAAATACGGAAAGCAATAGATGGCATAAATCTATTGCTTTTTTCACAGTCACAACATCGCAAAAGTTTGTTCATTTTGTAATTGTGAGTTAGTGTTAATATATGAATTAACGATAATATGATGGCTTTACTTTTACCCTTTAATTAAAGAGACCTTATTGGTGGCATAGTGTGTGTATTTGTTTGTAAGTTTTGTATATTTACATGTGTCTCGATTGTCATGATCCTCTGTTTTAATCTTATCTCCCAGTCAATACAACAATAGAATCCGCATAACTGTTCCATATCTTATGGGAGTATAATTCTCACACCTTAAAAACTCCAATCACTTCACAAACAAAGCTTTTAAAAAAAGTCTTTTCCCGTAATTGTGTATTGTTATGTGTTTTCTTTTAAAACAAAACGTCTTTAAAAAGAGATATAACAATGTAACGAATATATATATAGTTTTTAAAATAATATTCATCGCGGCATTTGTTTGTCTCTGTAGTTTATTTATTTAAAAACTTGCACCTCGCACAACACAGCACTGAATAACCGGCTCCAGCTATTTGGAACACCCCAGGCCTCTATTAAAACGTAACGTCCCGTGTGACGTCGAATACACTGTAATATGAGTTTTTGGTGAAACAGTGCATTGTTTAAACTGGAAACGTAATTACACATATTTCCGGATGCATATGATTCGTCCTCCTCCCTCAAGTCTTCGTCAATATACACAACAAGTTTATCGAGGTTTTTCATATATTCTCTAAACGATTTACCACCTTTCTCTGAAAATACAAAATTATAAACATTTTAGTTGATTAATAAAGTGACAAAATGAAATGAAATGGGGTTTAACGTCCTACTGTTTTGCTCCAAACTGGGCTAATGAAGACGAGGGGCATACAGTGTGCTATGAGGGAAATTTTGCCCGGACAGCGGCACTACGACCTACTCTTATATCGAATTCCAACTGTCAAGGGATCTTTTACGAGCACGCCAATGTGTACACGGGACTTCGGTTTTTCGCCCTATCCGGACGACTAGACAGCTGTCCATGTCAGGCCTTCCGTCCTGCATCACTGACAAGGGGGAACCACGCCGGAAAATCTCGGCCAATGCAGGGATCGAACACCCGACCTCCAGGCTAGCGGGCCAGCGTCTTACCTACTTAGTCACCGTGACCCCCGATTAGTAAAGTTAATAGCACATACTGTGAATAGGTACTTTATAAGATTAAAATGTTGAAACCGACATACAACAACTTATCTGTCCATCTTCAACCCAGGGAATTTCACTCATCTTAGAACTCTTTCATCTCATTTTGTGTACCCCGTCTTCATTAGCATAGTCGGTGGATTACAGTGGGACATTATCCCCCATTTCATTTCATATTATGTACAGTCAGATCGTTTAACAGATGCTAGTTGTTCGGATGGTACGAAAGACTCCTTGGCAGTTGGAATTCGATATAAAAGTAGACCGTAGCGCTGCTGTTCGGCTTATGTCCGTCTTCATTAGCCACTCAGAGCAGAAGAGCAGGACGTTAAACCTCATTTTATTTCATTACATGTTTAAAAAATACCGCGGTATTTTGTTTATTTGCATATACAATCAATAAACCTACCTTGTCCTTCACCTTGCCAGGTATAAATGATAACACCTGATACCTCTGTTGTGTCACCTAGATCTACCGTCCATACTGGATTATCACCGTACAGATTATCTAAGAATGTACAACCCTGTAGATTCAGATCCATCACACCATCAACGGCTCGTGAAGCATGACCTTCTGTCAGGTGATTCCGGATATGACGTTTATAGTGACGTTTACTGTTGATCCAACTTTCTTTCTTGTAGGCGAGATTCTCGACTGTAATGAAAAGATATACGGTTCTTGAGATAGAAGAAACCCGTAAACCTAATAAATATTGCCAGATTTGATCTCGAATACGTTTTGGATGATTGTCACTGGTTGGAGTTTACAATCGAGTTTGCGAACATTTCCTTATAGCAACAAATACATAGGTTATCCGACTGGATAGACACATTTTAAGGAGTGTTTTGAAAAATAATAATTTATGTTAGTCATATCTGACTTCGTCGTGTCTGAATTGGAAACGCAGCCATTATATTGTGAACCCAGACAACTGCCCCGGATCCGATATCAGACAAAGGATCTTTCAATCCCGAGGGTCTTACACCTAGCTTAGATAGTGAGAAGGAAGTAAGCAGAAATATGTTACATTGTTAGGTTTTTGTGGATCAGGCCGGGGATTCTGACTGGGAATGGTTTCTCTCAGTATTACTTACCACAAGGTGTGTCATCATTAACTCTCATAAAACCATCAGTACAAATACCTAATAAATTCAAACAAAGGCAATTTTAATAACATATATTTAATAGTTGCAAAGCAGTTCTTCATGTAGTGGGGGTTTTACGTCCGCAGGTGATATCGCAGGCAAGCACAAAGCAGTTGCTTAGCGCTTGTATTGTATCAGGGATAAAGATCTTTGGCTTTGCTTGTGGTTGGCTCCTTTTCATTAACCCGGATGGAGGATTGGCTTCACACATCTAATCTCTGGCCTCTAGATTCAGGGGGTTACACACCCTATTTGTGGGTTTATGAGCGGAGAATACTGGAATGCTCTAGTCGACCTCTGGCTAGAACACTGTTAAAAAGCAGAGTGATTATTCTTGATAAAAGCGTTTTATTCGAGTGGTTGGGTCAACATCACAATAAGCAAAACAGAAGAATGGGAAATTAACAACTTATGATCAACATTAAAAAAAAACGATCATGTAAAAGAACTTTCACGTGGGCGGGCAGTTATTGAAGAACATACAGATCTTCTCTTACCCCCTCCCATACCTGTTTAATAGAAATCTTTTCTTCTTAACACGCCATGCTTACTGTAGCAAGGTTACCTACATGTACCTATTCTTTTCTTGGCAGTACTATATAATTACAAGTTTGTGTTGAAAGATGGATAAGTGCCATGATTAACATTAATCCTTTCTTGTCGCGAACCTCCTTTAAAACCCCAAAATTATATCTTATATACATTTGTCCTGCTCTTTCTATTCAAAACGTCAAAACAGCAGACTTGTAGGTTTGGGTCGGCCATTGTGATCAAACACCATGTCAACATGTCAACCAGAGAACTAAAGATGGAGGATATTGTCATGGTGATACGAGATCCAACAGATTAATGCTATTTAGAAACAAGTCCCGAGGAATTCGAGGTTACTCTTTTGTTATTATGAAATAAAATGTTACCTACATGAACAAATCGTCATAGGGAGGTATTAGCTTAACTATCTGGTGGCCGATCAATGCGCGGCGGAGTAATTACTGTGTAACAAGAGAGATGACAGCCTATTATACATTATGAAATGTTGTTACTGCAGAACAAGAGAAGTACTAGACAAATAATTTCTAAAGGCAATGATGGTGTCAGCATGGTAAGTGGTGACAAGATTTTCTTTTAGTTTGTCGTTGATAAAATGATTGCTTTATATAGCTCATGCTGACCACAATAGTTTACTATGGAAAGTGGTCCTTAGCCCTATGATATAAGCATTGCGCAGGGGGTCTGTAGTGAACAGTCTTAATGGGGAGATTTTACTTTACACAGGTTGCTTGTAGAAAGTCATCACAAGATTTTGTGTAGTGAATTTCTTGTTGCTCGTATGAGGAATTCGGCTGATCTTAGTCAGACGATCGGCCAATGTCCAAATCAGTATCGCCGGATAGCTCGCCCCGACCCCTTCTCCACCCCGGCGCCACTATTGCAAAATCTCTCTATATGTGACAATTCATGATAGCTTTATACTTTGTCATATCAGCAGATTCTTTGTGCTGTAGTACCACCTAGTATTATTGTATACCAAATCATATTGGTTGTGTACTACGTTGTCTTTATTCCCGAATATTGTTTGGGTATTACGTTGTCTTTATTCCCGAATATCACCAACTGAATACATTACCTGTAAACGGGCAGCCGAGAAGACCAACTCGCATACTGATACGCCCTTTCCATTCAATAGGATGAAATCGGATGTACCGAGAAACGAATGGCGAATTCAGGAAATGTGTTCGAACAGAGTTCTTGTCGTTGTTTCCTCCAAAAAGCTAATTATAATAAAACAAATAAAAAAGATTAGCATGATGCGTTAGCCGGTGCGGCGCTAGCGCCAAACTGCACGATGCAAAGATGCAATGTGACTACGACCAAGTGAAGTGCGCCATCTATTTCCGGTCTACCCATGCCATACGATGTTCCATTCATGCCCGTGAGGTAGGGTACACACAAAGTGGTGACGTGCGTGCTGGTAAGGATGAATCGGTGAAGGTCACGTGCCGCTAGGTTGTGGAGTGCTGGTTTATTATGGAGTGTGGGTTTGGAGTCTGTTAATATTTTTTGGCATCATGCAGGCATCAGATAGAATAGGAAGAGGGTTAATAATTCAAATTAGAATGATGTAAGGGGAAGGTATTGAGTGCAGGACATGCTTGGAAAAGAGAATGAGACCACTTTAGTCTCATCATGCAGAGAGAATATACATGCTTGGTCAGTGAGAGGAAGTGCATTCAAAACTCAGACATGCGCACAAAATATTATTATGAGAAAACTTGTATATTATAGAATTGACATTAAACAAGCATATTATATACACAGAAGTGACATTCCTTCATTCAATGTTTAATAAGTTACATTCAATTTATGTTATTAAAAGCCCTTTCATAAAACAAGCTCATGTTCTTATAGAAAACACAGCAGGCAATACAAGCAGGAAACATTTCAATTAAAGATATTTCATAAATACGAACTTCCAAGATAAACAATTACTTCATTCCGTAAACCCGAAATTTTAAAATTAAGTATAAACACAACAATTTGTTGATAAAATAAATTATATTAAACCCAAATAGATAACCCAAATAGATATACTATAGTTTGGGATTACTTTACAAATTCAATGTCTAATTCAATCTATAAATTAGCCTCAATTGCGACTTGGGATTTCGTATTTTGTTTCCACTGCCCGATTTAGATGGTTGTCAACTCAAAAGATGTATTTCAGTGGTAATCCCGTTCTTAAACCCGAGTAAATCACGTAATAATCTGTGAACACAAATTGCGAAATATTTTAATTTTAGAATATAACATTTTATAATACTTTTAACGATTTGACAGGTAATCAAAATTCGTCATTGTGCTAGAAGTATTAACATACGCCTTATTTAAACGTACATTACAATTATTGCAGTCTGTTCATTGGCTGAGCTCTAAGATCATGGCTCAGTGTTTATCTCTAAACCAATGAAAAGGCTGGATTCTTCAATATTTTAGTCGTTGTTTTCATTTTAAAAACAGACAAACATATTTGTTTTCGAAATTCGACCATAAAACAAAATGGTAAGTTTAAAAAAAAAAAAAAAAGCGCGGGATTACCACTTTGAAAAAAGAGAAACTGTCACGTGACAGGAGAGCGGGCCACCTGTTAGTGAGCTTACCAGACCGTCTTCGGAGTATTTATCAGGTATTAAATTTGAGGAAGTTGTATTAATCGATGGACTCCATAGCCACTGACTCTACAAAAGGAAGAGATTTTGATTATCAAATCTTGCTATGGACTACCACTTTATCCACAATCTCGCGTTTTTTCTCCAGGCAGCGTCATTTAACACGAGAACAGGGAGGTAACTCGACACTTTATGACCGACGATTTCAACTCTGTGTTACTGTTTTCTTAGGAAGATTCAAAGTTCTACGCCCGCACAACGTTCGTTAAAAACTATATTTATTTAATTTGTATGCTTTAATCCTATAAATTAATATACTAGTTTTTCAGGTCGTTCTACTTAAAATTACGTACATATTTCAAAACTACTTCACTTAAATACTAAATAACTTTGATTATTTCAGGGGAAATCAATCACTCTCGAGTGGTTTTAGATTGACTACTTCAATGTACATGTACCTAATTTCAACGAGTGGCTCCAAGAGACGATTATGTTGGGCTTTTTATACGCCTAGAATATTATAGTCTCAAATATTACAAAAATTAAGAGAAGGTTAGGAAAAAGAGATTTGATTAAGTTTTAAAGAAATAGCGTTAAGAGAAATCGGTTATTTGTTAACAATTATTGTTAAACAGAAACCAAGAGTTTCACGAATTCTTATGACTTTGTTATTTTAGTCAGTTACTTACAAGGCGCGCCAAATTGTTCAATTTTCAAAATATAAAATGCATTTTGAAATGTACATTGAATATGTGATTTGAATTTCCGATCTATTTAAGCCCCTAATTCCCTGTTGCAAGCTGTCTACGGTATGAATATATAATATATATTGTATATATGTACATGTTGAAACAAACTAAAAATAGTTTTTTGAAAGATTAATTCAACAAAAGAAGCAAACAGCATAAGATATAGGCCTACTTTCGATTTTATAGATTTATTCCCACGGATATATATAAGAAAATGTAAACATAAATAGTGTAAAACTAGAAGAAAGAAAGTGAATTGATTTTTCGTTAATACAGAGTCGTTATCGGCAGTAAGTTATTAAAAAACAAAACAAATAACGCATTTTGCTAGCTTGGGCCTGCGATTTTCGCATTTTAAAAACATATTTATGCAGCGAAAATATGCGAGTACAGCGAATTGTACCTTTTGCTCGCGCGTCAATTGCGCTCTTTTGTTCCTGAAATGCAACTAAAGATTTAATACATATAAACATCAAAAACAGAGTCATGAAAATTGCTAATATCAATGGGTATATGCACTTCAATGAATACAGGCGCCATCATTTATGGTTTCATATTAAAAGTCATATTGATTGGTAACAATCGTAAAAAAAAACCTGTTCAAAAATTATAATTCGCCAATGAAGCCATAATGAATATAATTTCGAATGATTTGTAAACAAATACACAAACTTCTCTTATATTTGCTTGTAATATAGATTTGATGATACAGCACAATAAATTATAATTTCGCAATACGACATTTACATTAAGGCATATATTTAAGCGATTAATCAATCAATTGTAATGCATATACCCTCGCTGTAAATTCCTCACCCAATAGTTTTAAGACAAAGCGAACACTATCTCTTTGTTTACATACATATTAGGCGTTACCCACAATATTACAGGATTCCATATAAACCCACTTGAACTTGAGCCTCAAGAATTTTACAGTGGACATAGACTTAAGGTCGAATCTATTGAGACGGTCACATAAGCCAGTTGAAATACAATCCATTTCACACATACGGGCTATTATTTATCTTCATATGGAGGGTCCCGCCATAAAGCCCATTAGAGCCCCGTGTAGGGTGACTCGAGGTACAAACAGAAGGGCAGCTCCGGCCATCTTACCTATAATTTATATGTCAATATTGTTCTAGCAAACAATTATGAACTTATCGCGCTGTATTTAATACGCTTATTAGGTGGCCCTTGTAGTTTCTGAAAGGTGTGGAAATCGCCTTCTGAATGGACATTGTGCGTCTATTGGGACTAGGTCACGTTTGCTAAGAAGTGATTGACATTATATATTTGAATGGTCAAGTCGAAAATCAATGTAAGACCGTGTCTTAAACGGTTAGTACCAATAATAAGTGGGTGTTAAGATCCCGAGGAAGTATCGTTGTGTTTCATCACTCAGTTCGATACGATGATGGATATATCGCTTATCTGGTCATTTTCATGTTTGAATTTCCGACTGCTATTGATTTATTAGGCCATGATAAAAAAAAAATAAAGCTGCTTCCAGGCATCAACTATGATCAATATGTAGATTCCAAACATGTTCCAAGGCTTTTCAAGTATTCAAAATTTCAAAAGTGATATGAAAGAATTTGCGCTATAGATTCTTGGAAATTTTGTGGGATTTATTTTCACACAACCCCGCAAGACAGTCTAATCCTAATACTGGACATAAGAATTTCCATACGTCTCAAAAGTCAAAAGAAGCGCTTAGCTGTATTTATGTATTCAATATAGCCCTACAGCTAAGAAATTCCTACCTTAGGATCTAGATGATGTGCGTCTTTATAGAAGTACCAGACTTGAGTGTCATTACTGTAGCTAATCTTAAACCTTTCTACCCAATGTTTTCTCTTGGTATCACCTCTACCTTTGGATATAACACCAGTAATCAGAGTTGGTGGACCAACATCAATCTGCATCCATTGGTTTGCTAAAAACAGAAAATTTAGAGTTCTATGAAAAGTTTCGCCATATTTAATTTGACCTTTAAATCAACAGATCCTGCAAAGGAGATGATCCCTATATTATGAACCTTCATTGAAATACATAGGGTCACCCACCCCCCGACCCAACAGATATTGAAATGTAGTCTTCATATAGATGCGAATGGATTTAATATTCACATTATCAAAAAGAGTCATTTCGTAATGTTACCTTCTATTGACATTGGCTTGGTTAATAATGACTCTATTTAAATGAATGAATGAAATTTTAATGAGGTTTAACGTCCTACTTATCTGAACCAACCGGGATAATGAAGACGGGGTGTTATTGTCGAGGCCTCTAAATTAATGTTTGGACACGGTATATATCTGGCATAAATATGCTAATGGATTTATTAAATAAGTCATTTCGTTACTTCTTCTTACAAACCATTTTTTTTTATTACCCCACAATTTACTGTCGAGTAAAAGTAGGTTTTGACAGCTATACTTCATTTGAAATCAAATACCACAAGATCTCATGTACGTCATCAAAATCATGTCACGATTTCTCCTCAATGAATATGGCACATTTAAAATTTAATGGATATCGTTGTTGCATATTTGCCTTCTTTGTGTCAGTTTTACAGTTATTTGTATAGAAAAAGCACCGATCGACAAATATCACACCTTAAAGTGCAAATATCTTGAATGAATTAAGAAATGGGTTATGTACCGTGACATGTTTCAGGAATGTTTAAGACCACAGAAACTCAATTTTAAATTAACTCTAGGGTGTTTATATCTTATGAAACAATTAATACAACTAATATTGTAAAAAAGGGGAAAATTTCGTCCATCATATGCAATATACATTTATCTTTGCAGACGCCATGAAATACGATCCATGCAGACATGACAATCTGTGAAATATATTATCGAAGTTAAAATCAGTATTGATTACAGCAGTATAATGCATATGAAGTGGATAAAATATTATAGTACTAGTCACTAATTATAGTAACTAGGGGTGTGTCTCTATGTCAGTCCTTCTATCGTTGGAAAGTATCGGGTACCACTCATAACCCAAACGGTATTCAATTAACAGAAAAATATGAAAATGCTCGTCAACGTTCAATAAGGTGCTTGGTCGTTTGACTCTAGTGTTATGGTGTGAATATCAACACGCGTAAAGAGTTCATACAACTGCTCACGACTCCCTGCTATATTTTTACTCAGTGACGTCTTACTCCGTCTCCAGCATGCCCCCTCCTCTTAACTATAATCTCTTTATTATTAAACATTGTCAGATCATACCTTCATACTTCAACCCTGAGCTGATTACCGAGTACGACATATAAAAAAGAAATAACCAAAATTAAAATAAACGCCATTGTTAGAAATTATACAGGTATATGTACAGGGTCAAATTGTATTTAAATATATGGAAATGAAATGAAATGAAATAGGGTTTAACGCCCTACTGTTCTGCTCCGACTAAGCTAATGAATTAATAGAACACAATTTTTATGGGAAACAATCACTGGTTTATTCTAAAAGCACGACGTTTCGACAAGCATTGTGCTTGATAACGATAAGAGGATACTTGTCGAAACGTCGTGCTTTTAGAATAAACCAGTGATTGTTTCCCATAAAAATTGTGTTCTATTAATGTGTTTTCCAATCGCTAAATGCCACTTAAAGATTAAGCTAATGAAGACGGGCATACGCCATACAGTGTGCTATGAGGGAAATTTTGCCCGGACAGCGGCACTACGGCCTACTCTTATATCGAATTCGAACTGTCAAGCGATCTTTTACGTGCACGTCAATGTGCACACGGGACCTCGAGTTTTCGTCCCATCCGAACGAATAGACAGCTGTCCTTGCCAGGCCCTCCTTAATATATGGATGGTAGATTTTTTTTTAGTCGTGAATAATATTGATATATCACATAAACAATAGTTAAGAAAGGATTCTTGAGCACGCATTAGTTATCAAATTTGATTAAAAATTAAACTGAAAAGTCCTGCTTTCAAGTAAATTATTTAGGGCAAAACGTAAGTAATAAAACTAAAAATATAATTAACATTTTCTCTTTAAACAACCATTAAAACAGGTGGGTTAATGCCCAAATTAAAAGACATAAAACAATTCGTCACACGTTTGGGCTTAACTTAAATTTCATTAATAAAACCTGTCTGTTTCTTTCTTAAAAAAACTAACAACATATAATCACTCATTCTCATACAGTCATAGGTTGCTGCAGTGAATACCTCAACATCTACAAAAAACAGCGTGTCGCTCGGAGGGATGCGTCAAGGTGACATTCCTCGTCCTATTTTATTCATTGTTTTTGATGATATAAAGGGACAGATGAACTGGGGTGGAAATTATGCTACATAAAAATGTACACATTCCATTTTTATAGGCGCTTAAGTCAAAATGCGACACACGTGGGGATTTTAATAACCAAGACACTAAGATGAAAGGATTCGAGTGATATCCAGCTAGGTTGGTTTGAATTCAAAACCCCAGTGGACGAACAGTGACCGCCTTGGTTGAATTACAACGGTTCTATAATTGATTCAGAGATTTCTGAAAATGTATGTTTCGGATTTGGTGTTTTCTTGTTTTTAGTGACAATTATATCTAGAATAATCATTATGAATACAATTGATTAAGAAGGTTCTAACAAAGTTAATTTTTATTGAAAAATAATGGTTTTGATTTAGTGTGTTTTTGTGCTTAGTAGCACAAACATCTAAAAAATCAATATCAAGACAGGTCTAACGAAATTCAATATAACGTTCGAATGGACTGTCCAAATATGTGCTGTGTTCTGGGCGCCAACATTAATGAAATACAACATAGCATATATACGCCATTTTAGCCAACAATTGAAGATCGGTCAAATGTATCGTATTCATAGGGAAATGTTAACTATTAACATCCATTATAATGTGGTATATTTCTAAAAGAAAAAGATGATAAGATTCCACAACAAGGATAATAATCATAAAGCCATTTTGCCCCCCCCCCCCTTCCATATAGAAACGAACACGACAGGAAACATGTTTTACCTTTTTTGATTCCAAGGGAACCCGGAAACATTGTTCTAAAATCTTGCCCTGTATTTTTTTTTAAATGTAACAAAACAATGAATGTTACACATCAATTATTACCAAGTGTGTTTTTTTTTATATCATACAATATGGCGGGGTTCAATTCCCTGTATCGGGTGACACCGTCCCTTGTACCCTCGGTACAACTATTTTATCTGCCTTATCATCTATATGCATAGTTAACCTATTCTCTGTCCAAGATCATCTAGATACGATGAAATGGCATACTTGAAATATTGTTGACGTTTATTTCTAATAAGCTACATGAAGTCTTTTATAACATTAGTATTCATGTAAATATTGGCTCCACAACTATCACACGTGGTACGGTAACCAGTTATATGCTCTTTATAGAAGATAACTATTTTGTTGCTCAGCCGGGTGGAAAAAACATATATGTTCAACAGAGCAAGGAAACCATATTTTGCTTGTATCGTTTTTTTGCGACATATGGTCAACCAGCTGCATGCAAAATAGGACAATTTATATGGAAACATATGGAAATCGCCATTAGCTAATAAACAGAACCTATGGAATGTTGTTTAAATTATCGCCAACGTAATATTTGAAATTCTGGCTTTCTCTCCCCACCTGCATGTTTAAGAAAAGACAATTTAAAAAGAAAGAAAAAAACATATGTATCCCACACTCTCCATTAATTATTTTATATATCAGCTTGCATCGTATTTTGTAATATTTCGAATGCGAGCTTAAGATTATCTGGTTTTTGGAATTAGAGAGAGAGAGAGAGAGAAATGGGTTTTAACGTCCACTCGACACAAACTAGGTCATTTCGGGACTAACATATGGTTCAATTTTATTTCAAACAGGGAATCGAAACCACGCTAGTTGACTCAATAACAGACTTTATGATACAGCGCGCACGTGCTAACCATTCAGCCATCCAACCCCCCTTTTGGAATTAGAAGAGTTGTAGGCATATTTTAGTCCAAAAAAGATCAGACATTAAACTCTTAAATTCCATTACATTCATTCGCAACCCATGTGTTTGTGTTAAGTTTTTTCAGTTTGATATTGTGTGGCGCGGTTTTTCCGGGGTTTTTTTCTGTGCGACACAAACCCCTTGTATTTACTATTGGGCCAGGTAAACAGAACGGCTTAAACCCATTTTAGATAGGCGGGGTACAAGGTGAATATAATTAATTAAAGATTAATACACCCATAACTACCAACAAAATATAAATATACAATAATAATAATAATCCACATTCCGATACAGTTCTTGTTTACAAACGTTTTGAAAGAAGAGACTATTTCCATGAAATTAATAATAATGTATTACCTCGAAATGACGTTATTGAGGCTTACACGTTGTTTTCGAATATTAATACCGCCCGGGTATTGTTCAGAAACAAAACTATATTCAATTTTGAAAACCCAACACCTACGCAACATTCCAGATGGTCATAATCTCTATTGTCAATGATGCCAAATGATGTCTTCATAATCAAAAACACGAAATGATAAAAACGTACAAGTATGCTATAAGAGGGGACCCTTTATTTTGCATACAAAACGAAAGGCTATTAAATTCGTTATTACATTAGAATGACGTTAGTTTGTGTGTCAATATTTTCTAATATTAGTATCATTAAGTCATTGTTTACAAGATTGAACTTAGGGCGTTGTCATAATAAAGAATATCAAAAATTCCTCTAAATAAAAAAAAAACCCACAAAGAGACACGGGTAAATTTAGTTAAGCGCATAAAAGGAGCTGGGTACGAAACGGTTTAGCGTATAATACGACGGCTTTGACAAGCACTCCAAAGGCTGATGAATCGTATTCGGCAATATGCTTCTATATGTACAATTTCTATTCGATGGTTGTTGAGAAAATTACTTGTAATTGTTAATGGAAAAATAATTTTTAACACTTGAATACAGCATGTAAAAGGATAAATTATTTACTAGTACATGCTTTTACAATGTCAAGGCTATTAGGTTATACGGGTTTAATAAACTCATTTACTATGATTGGATAAGAAAATAAATCCAAACAAAATGGATAAAAGGAAACACATGGTTTGATTCAAGCTTATTCTAAGATAAATTACAGAATTTTTTGTATTTCAATTAAGCTTATCACATTTCTGACACAAAAATGTCACACCTCTACAAATTTAAAAGGGTGGTTTTAACTTTCTTCAAATTTTTCAAAGAATATGCATTTCTGATTTTAAAAGTGATTGGGCATCATACCTTAAAGAGAATAAAGGATAGAACAAGTAATCGATAGCCGTGACATTATGTATAGTTTTCTACAAAAGGTCCCTTATATTTTTCCAGTCAAAAAAGACAGGTTTTTTCAAGTTTGGGCAGTATGTTATTTTCTACAAAATGCTCCTTATTAATTGTCAGTCGAAAATGACAATTGTTCGCTCGATTGGAGTTACATCGGAGTAATGACCACTAGCAGAATCCCCAGCCAATATTGTTTATTCATTCACACATTTTTATTTTTAAATATCCAGCACAATAATAAAAAAAAAATTTGTCCACCAAAAAACAATTCATTTCTAGCAATGAGCAATATCACGTGTGGGGAGTCGCTGTGGCTCAGTGAGTACGACGTTGGCTCGTTAAGCTGGAGGACCCTTGTTCGATCCCTGTGTTGATCGAGAAGGTTCATTGATAATTTCCAGCGTGTTTCCCCCTTTTCAGTGGTGCAGGACAGAGGGAATGCCAAGGGACATTGTATAGTCGTTCGGATGGATTAAAAACAGAAGTCCCGCGTACATATTGTCGTACGTAAAAAATGCCCTGGCGGTTGAAATTCGATGTAAGGCGTTTGCCGGTCTTCATATAGTCGGAGCCGAACAGTAGAACAGTAAACCCCATTTCATTTCGATATCACGTGTGTGTGATTATATGCATGTACCATACGACATCCAATGGATACAATTTGTGTTAATTTAAGATGCTATACAAAGCAGGTTATACACACGATTAACCTTTATGCTTGTTTGTAAAATATTGTAATATTTTCATCACATACACCAGGTTTCCCCATTGAGGCCTTTGATACATGAGGCGAAACAATAAATAATATATGTATGCTTATATAGAATACACATGGCGGAGTTAGATAAATACCCGTATGTTTATTTCAATGGACGTCGGTAATTGATGTAAAGGTATCGACGGTGCTGCCACCTGATTGATTCCAACAGGAACATGCTTAAAGAGTTCCATATTGTATTATTACAACAGCAGAACACATGTGGACTTCAGAGCTTAACGTAAGAAATTCCGGAAATGTAATTGCTACTGATAACAGTTTTCTTATTTATAAAGTCGGGAAGAACAAAAAGGTTAGAACGCCCGAACGTACCCACTATTTTATTGTCACATGTGGTAATTGCAGTAAAGAATATTCAATATTTTCATTGGCTAAAAATACACAATTTTTCTGCACTACAATCGTTACAATGTATTTTGGTTGGCCATATGTAAGGCCTACATCGACGTCATATTTGAATCTACACATGTCTTTAAACTTGTATATCAAGTTCAACTTGAAAATACTTGTGGTGCAGGAATTTGAATTATCAAATTATAAAAAGAATTCCCTTCATTTTTCCAGCTCAGTTTTTCCGTTAGAATGATTCGTTCATATCCAAATAAACAAGAGCATAAATTTCTTAATCTCGAACCGAATCTGAACACACAGTACATGCTGAAATATTCTTAGTAAAGCTCTCTCTCTCTCTCTCTCTCTCTCTCTCTCTGTGTTAAATGAGTTATATGAAATGAGTTATTAAAACAAGCAGAATTCTGAAAACCTAAGTCCTTGATGTTAAATCGCCAATTCAGCACCAGTGGTAATAACTATCGTCTGCAGATTGTAGATTACAAAACCAGGTGTAAAAAGGGCGGGTAAAAGGAAGTTTATAATTGATATACCGTGGATGTATCTTCACCAAAACACCTGTCATTGACAGTTGGCCTCCAGTTGGTATAAATACATGATATTGCACATAAAATCAACCCAATGCATTTAAAACAAATATTTTACATCACGATAAAGCGAGATCTTTCACACGAAGTCTCTTTAATAGATCAAATATAAGATATATTTCACGCCAAAACACCAGTGCCTATAACTAAATTTTAGTAGTATTATTTAGAGTTGGGAAAAAATGGAAAACTTAACTTCCAGTAATGGTAAGAAGCGATTTCAATTTTGAGCAAAACCTTGCTTACGCTTTACGCCCTTTGGTGTCGATTTGAGTAAAACCTTGCTTACGCTTTACACCCTTTGGTGTCGATTTCAGTAAAACCTGGATTACGCTTTACACCCTTTGGTGTCGATTTGAGTAAAACCTGGATTACGCTTTACACCCTTTGGTGTCGATTTGAGTAAAACCTGGATTACGCTTTATAACCGTGGGTCCAGATTACACTTTACGACTCTTGCGCAGATGTAAGTAAATTTTGGGTTACACTTTATGACTTTAGACCCTGCAGATTTGTTGTAACGGAAAAATATATTGTTTATGACTTAAAACTTGACATTATTTTTGGAATCCCAAAAGTGGGTGCATCTAAATGTACATTTATTATACGGATTGGGAAACTATCAATGTAAATTTCAATTTGGAATGACATAGGTTCGGATTAGTTTCCCATTCCCTGCAAATTACACACGCCCTAACATTGTAATCGTTCTAGCCATAGACGTCAGGAGCTTCCTAAGTGTGGATTCACTTTTCTAAAAACAAAAAGCATGGTGAAAGAAATGAAAACTTCTGCAAGTTTTTATGTTATTTAAGATGGTGAAGTAGTTAGGTTGACCTACAAGAAAAATAACATTTTTGTGAGTCGTAAACAGTTAATATATCGCGTACCTCTCAGATGGTATAGACTTCTGTTGACTGACAAGATGATAGGCCAAGGTTTGATGTAAGACTAAAAACATACGTAAGGGTCGTATACACTGCGCAAACTTCGCCGACTTTGAATTTCTTAATTTTAGAATCAAAATAAATTGACATCCACTTATTATCTATAATATATATATTTTTTTCATTCCGCGTCTACTTTATCTGGAAATTTAACTTTTAATACTTCAATACGAAAGTACAAGAAGTGACACCAGGTGTTCTAAAATATTTGCCAAGTGCACGGGAATTGTCACTACTTATATGAAACTAGGGAGATTGTATAGGCATGATTTCAGAAGTAACAACTGCCTGATATAACGGCTTTAGCTAAAGTTACAACCGTGTGTATGGGCCCCAGGTTTGACACTCAAATACAATGAAATTGTAGTAAGTCATCGGATACAAAGAAACTAATTTCATTTACTTTTTTACTAGTTGTGAACTCGTCAGTGTAGATTTGGTGTTGCTTTGCCACTTATTATATTACTCTGAGCACACACGGTTTAAATCAGACTCACGTATAGAGATGACAGGAATAAAATGGGCGGAGATTAACCTTTTTATTAACACTTTACAGATAATCTGAGACCAACATATCATGACTTTATTCTCCACGATGAGGTATGCTATGAAAACAGAGGGATCAAATCGTACGAAACTGTCGCTCGAAAACTAAATGATAGCTTGAGAATGGGGTCCAGTGGGTATGGCCGTACGATTATTAAACCATAAACATCTTTCATTGAGTTCAAAATGTACAAATGATCAGATGTGTTATTTTAAACAGTGGTGGTACTAGTTTTATATAAATTTCCAATACGGTATACTCAAACGGAAGTCGGATTGTTTACTACTTTTAGTTTCGTTTCTGAAAAAAGGGCTATATTATTTATACACTTATAATGGCTTTATCTTCGGGAAACTTTTTTTACATGTTAAAAATGTATAATCTACTAAAACAAAATAAAAATTGGAACCATTGTAAGTTCCAGACATCTTTAAATGTTAAAAAAATATCATCTTGCTAAACAACTCAGAACATAAGTTCCAATGAACAGTCGACAGACACTTAAGTTAGTTCATTTCGATCCTACCTGTACGGTCAATATTGAATACCTTTGCCAGATTCGCCAGATTCGTCTGTACAGTTTAACAAATTGGCTACTGTGGCCACCCATGGAATTTAAATTCCTAATGAGATGTCATAACATTATTGGTTCTGTGGCTGAAAGCTTCGGTTCAGGGGGTTGATTTATATAAACACTTACGATGGAAAATTGAGAACCTGACAATTACCACAACTAATTCATCATCAAAGTCGCTGGAAAAAGAACATCTTACAAAAACAGACTAACATGTGGCTATCGATTTTAAAACATTTCGTAGCATTCATGCCCTTGTTTCGAAACTTGAAACTCATTTTCGTATTAATGTGACTCAAAATTACCTGTCATTCTTTGATGGATAATCTTGTATTCAAATATTTTGTAAACAATTTTGATCTTTAGAAGCTCTGTGGTATGGAACGAACATGTATGGTTTATTGCAAGGGTTGCTATGTTCTATGTTAGGTCTCATAATGCAATCGTTTAACCGTGGCCATTTCAAGGGGGGCAAATTTAATTATCGCTAAACGTTATTTCTACCTAATAATTTGATTTGTAGAATAACATATACCCTATAACGAGACGTAAGTTTAGATCTAAAGCACCCCACCTCTTTAAAACAAACTTGCAATACAGGTAACTTGACTCTAAAACATAAAGCCATTACAAAGGCATTTGATTTGCTAATTATTCTAGTAAGAATTAATCAAATTTCAATACTATTAAAGATAATTAAATAATTAATTAATATATATTAACATAGGATCAACTTTGATGCAGGATTTGTCTATTAATTATGGAGACACGGACTATTACCAAAATTATACAAAAAGAGTAAATATCTTTAAAACAAACTTGCAATACAGGTAACTTTGAAATACTTGACTCGAAAACATAAAGCCATTACAAAGGCATTTGATTTACTAAGTATTCCGGTAGAAATTAATTACATTTCAATACTATTAAAGATAATTAAATAATTAATTAATGTATATTAACATAGGATCAACTTTGATGCAGGGTTTTTCTATTAATTATGGGGATACGGACTATTACCAAAACTATACAAGAGTTAAATATTTTAAGTTAATGACTAAAAATTATGAAATTGATGATTTTTAAAGATATATTTCCAGATGGCGACATTGCTTGTTAACGAGATAGTCAGGAGTTCCATATAGCCTGGTCGGTAACTGTTTTTTGGCGCCAGCGAAATTCTTTACCAAGACATTCATTATTAAATCATCAAATGTACACTTAACGACTAATAATTTACTTAATTAGTGGGTTGTTTTAATGTAGTATATTATGTAGGCCTAAAATAACAACATACAAGAATTACAAGTAGGACAAAACTTAAAATTAATAAAAGTCTACTCAAATTAGTTATATTCAGTAGTTTTTAATAGGAAACATTCTAAATATATATGAAAGGTCATTTGGATCACAGTTATCTATGTAATTATGATTGCTCGTCGGAATTATGGGTTTATACTCCCAAAAAACCCAACAACATATAAATTGCTCGTCGGAATTGTGGGTTTATACTCCAAAAAGGCGTATAAATTTAACATCTGTGTGTTTGCTGTAAAGTTACTGGAATATTTAAGATTAATTACTTAACATCGATGGATTTCTTAACAAGAAAATACTTCTAGGCTATCTATCTTTAAAGGCATTTTTTAAAACAAAACCCGCCTTAAACTCAGCTGTATGGTACGATATTCCCCCAACAAATGCAGCAATGTTGTTTACTAATATTACACATTTTGGTAAATACTGTAGCCGTACAACAAAATCTATAGCAATATCGTGTTGAAGAAAAAAAACTCGCGGCTGGTGTTGGTTCCTTGGGCAATTTCACTACAGTAGTAACACCCAAAGGGCGCAAGTTTGGCTATTTGGATAAAAGCTCCCATGGAGACTAACAAAAGATTTACAAGTTTAAAATGCTTACTGTCTTGTTTTTTCGGACACCATCCCTTGGTACTGAAGATATTTCCATCATCAGGTTGACAAGAACTCTTCTTTTTAAACTTTCTACTAGACGAGGCTGAGATTTTACCATACGGGGGTAAACCAACTGGTTCTTTACATACTGAAATACAATTCAAGGCTAATTTTAATTCTATTAATATACGAGTATGTACACCATAAATTGTTAGTTGGAAACTAATAAGTGATATTCGATGTTCTAGAAGGGAATCATTGATTCCATTCATCCAAGATACAAGACACTGAATCATTAGAATTATTAGAATTGACTTCCCTATTATGGGGACCGAAAATAACGGGTTCAGGACCGCTTAGAACCTTACACACTAAAAATTAATTTATTCGTTCAAATAATACGAACAGCAATAAATTACCCCATGCGATCTGTGGCGCTTCCACAATGGAAACCATCTGCTAAAAAAGGGTATGTGCTACTATGACAACGAAAACAGGTCTACAATCCAAAGCAGTGGAATATTCATTTTTAAAGATACCTTCCAACGTACAAACTGTGTGATTTTATAATATAATTGATCTAAAAACACATTCAATGTAATGTGTCTATCAAAACATTTTAATCCAGAGAAACTACCCCAAGCCGTAAAATTCTATTTTTAGGAGCCGTGTTTGTCACGTGACTTAACTGTCCCGGAAATTACACAAGCTGAGGGAGATCCAAATCAGCTTGTGTTTGTCTTTATTCGCTGGCCATTTACCACAAGTTATCGGAGCCTGGGTAAATTCTGGGATTATCATTAACGTTTAAGTAGATATACTTACGTTGACAACCGAGAATTTCAACTCTCATACTGGGATGACGATGCCAATGTACGGTATGGAACTTGATATATCTAGCAATAATAGGTTTATCAAGATAGACGTGACGTATTGCATAGGAATCAGTGTTACCCTCAAATACCTGAAAATAGACAAGACATTAATGATTTAAAGTTAAATAGTGTTTAATTTCGCATCATCTATTAACCTGGGATATGATAATTAACCAGATGTGTGGTTACATAAAAGACCTATTATGGGAGATTAGACAAAGAGCTGGTAGTTCTCACTATAATAGTTAAAACCTAGATAATGTAGAGGAGATATGCTGAAAATTTCAATCAATTTGATCCACACTGAACCAAGTATTTAGCGATTGAATTTTGGGCCTCGCCTCGATCATCATTACTAAAGTCGGTGCGATAAAAAACATAGTCTCGATTATCTATTGTTTTTATTTAATCAGAAGCAACAGACCGGGTTCTAATCCAGTAAATATTACAGGCTAGCGATGCCATCGAGAGTTGATTATGGTCTGGATAAGTTAACTAATGTCTAATTAATATTTAGATAACATTTCAGACCCAAAGAAAGACCTGCAATTGGCAGATTTAGCTCTTGCATAATGTATGTTTAAATACATACTACAAACTGATCTTTAAAAATAAAATAAAGACGGTTAACCTCTTTCTTCCTAAATGCGTTCGAATCTATAAAGAGAAATATACAGGCATTAACGTCCACAAAATCAAGCTATTTTGGAACTAATATACTTTTATTATTTTATATTAATGATTTATGTGTCTTGGTTTTGTCCATTACGTTAAGATGTTTAAAATCAAAGAATACTATCGCCAAAGATCTAAACAATTATGGAGACTCAAGGACCGATGTTTTCAGATATTCGACCCACAGCTTAAGGCATTGACCAAGAGGTTTTATCCAATGAAGACACTGATGTAAATTTCAATCTATTTCCAGATCACGGATATGACATAATGTTTTTATTAGCAAATTCTGTGACGTTATCAGTTAACGTAAAGGTAAATTCAGATTTCCATTTTAATATTTTTAATTGGTGTATCCCAGGTCCTGTCAAATTTGTACTCAATGATACCTCTCGATGTAAAAGATTAAAATCCCCGAAAACAAATAATCACTTGTACACGGATGTGTCAATTCAAATAACAAAATAAATTTCAAATAACTGCATGTGCAAATCCCTTGAGAAAGAAAGATTGTACTATTCTCGTCATGTTTTTTTAAAAAGATAATTATGTTGTGTTTAATAATTGATAAGAAAACGCCCAATTGCAGGGGGTTGGAATAACTAACATACCACCGCATAGAACCGCTGGGCGTCTTGCATTTTTTTAATACTCGAGAAAATATCGCAATAATCCGACAGATTCTAATGATTTTATTTTTATTTATCTTTTTACATGAACAGATTTATAAAATAAACAAACAATGAGCAGAAAAACACCTGGATAGCCCATTCTGTTATGACACGCTAAGACCCGCATAATCACATAAGGATGTTAAGAAAAATGACTTATACCATCATAGTATTTTGATGCAGATTTTTGTCATTGAGAAAAAAAATGGACGTTGCTGCAGTATGTTTGTTTTTATTTTCTAATTGAAATCACCAGTTAAATAATCCACCTCCAATGCATTTATTATTTTTCATGTATTAAAAAATTACATACGTTGGTGTGTATTAAGTGCATCGGGTTAAGTGCATCGGCAAATTCTTTTAAGTATTTTAAAAGTAGTGTTTTCATTTGTCATGTGTTGTGCACGGGGAACAGTGTGACTACTATATCTTGAACACCATCTATGTACTGTTATACTAATTTCTCGTTTTGCTTCATGTATTTTTATGCGTTAATGTCGACCATAGCTATCAAAGTCCGTCCGTCAGCTTGTCCGTCAAATACTCTACAGGTCACAATTTTTATGCCACTTAAAGATTATCTACAGGTCAGACGTTTTGGGATATGTGTTTTTCAAACGTTGTTGGATTGTTTGGCAAGTGCCTGTTACTGTCTCTGTAACCCTATACATTTCCTGGGATTTTCCTAAGGAAGAACTGCCCCTGTCACCTAAATCATATAAACGCTCTGCTGGGAAAGCTTTTAAAAGCCAGTCTTCAAAATGCTACCAATGGCCGTATATTCGTTGCCTGGCAAAGCTGATTAACCGTGTGCGGCAAAACTTAAATCTTATTATATATCGATTAATGTATATGGTTTCTAATAAGACGGTGTTCCCCAAGGATCAACCTTTGTCCCTCTTCCTCATCTTATACAGTTTTAGCTGTTTTTATTTTAATATTGCCAGAAGAACAGGTTATGCTGATAATATGGTTTTCACCAAGGACCAACCTTTGTTCCATATCTTCATATGCTATAAAGTAATGGCGTAATTGAAAGTAGCCTTATAAAGCTTTTAATATTTGGTAATATGGTTTTCTAAAGGGGTCAGTCTTTGTTTCGTACCTTTCCATTATTTAAAGAAATGATATAACTTCAATAGCTGGAGACTTTCTACTTGTCTTAAGATAGTAACTTAATAAAGTAAATTTAATATTGATTCAAGTTTGATTACTTTAAGAGATATAAACCCTATTATTTTATAATGTATAAAACCCTGCTGTTATTTCCTCGGTACAGATAAAGGGATGCTATTTGCTCTGTAATTTTCTGATGAATTGTTTTCTTTGAAAATGAAGCGGAAAATTAGATATCCATATCTTATTATAATGAAATTATCAAATATTGAAATTAAGGTCCGGATGAAATATATTAACTAACTGTTTCGTTCCGGTTTTCTAGTTATAGAGGACGTGTCCATATCTTTAATCTTCTCGGTGGGAATTAAGCTTTATTATGTTTATTCATGTGGCATAAATAAACGAGGACGCCTGAATTATTTCTTTAGGAATTACAATGGTCATTCGGAGTGTATGGATACAAATATAGATTTGAACAATACGACGGGGTCAAATGTTACATACGTCAGATTGTGAAAGGCCAATTCATCTTCCCACGAAGGCAATAGGCTATTTTTATCTAATCTAATCATGACAACACAGCGATCTGTTAGTTTCGTTTTGAAAGAAGGGCATACAGTAAGGTGTTCTAATATTAGTAGCCGTATATAAGTATTTGCTTAGATTCAAACACCTGTAAATTGTAAAGATACGTCCTTTATTGTTGATTTACTTTAAAGGGACAGGCCACTCTTTAATACGGAAATTAAGGCGATCGCATGGCGACCGAACAACCCAACTAATAACTCCTTGCATAGGGATTTAGTTCGCTCTTGTCAGTGGTGCAGGATGGAGGGTATGGCAAGGGAAAAGTATAGTCTTTTGGATGGGATTAAAAAAATCAAATTCACATAGGCGTGCACATAAAAGAACCTGATAGCACGCTGCATGCTCGTCTTCGTTAGCCTAATCGGTGTAGAGGAGTAAGGCGTTAACAGGCATTTCATTTCATTTTTGCATGGGGATTTGGGCGTACTATGTAGTAAGTAACAAAATCATGGTGTCTTAAACCTTAGAAACACAACAAGTACTTTCTAAAATATAATTGAAATTCCGATTCATAGTAGCATGGACGTTCCGCATAAGACACTAATATACAAAAGCATATTCATATATTTAATGATTTTTCCTCTTCCGTCATTAAATCTGGTTGGCATCGGGTGTTATACTTTATCATCTACTAATTTATTGCTACCATAAATTAATTACCTTCATCCACATTATGATCTAAGTCTGCATTTTAACAACAACCGGAAGTCAGAGAGGTTGATGGGTACGTATTTAATGTGGGGTCTAATTCCTCTGCCATGTATGTATTTTTTAATGGTTTCCCAGGTACATGTGACTACTGTAGTACCAGAGGTAAAACATTTAGAAATTTTTAAATAACCCAATAAATGCATCTGTTATTTGTTTCTAACCTACATCTGTCTGAGCTTTTATTTACCTTCTTATTACAACCTTATTTTTAATCTCTAGACATCAAAAGCGGGGCTATTTAATTTGTATATTCCCCACCGTTTAATAAGGAAAATCATCTGCCTTTATGATTTCTGGCGATTCATCGTCCCTATGAATAAATTGCTAGGGCGTATTTTTAGCGGAGTTCAAACGTTAGACGCTAAAAGCAAATCAAATAAAAAAATTCATCAAAAAAAAACGAAGACGTTCAAGAAATATTTGGATTGAAAATATGGTTATGTTTGAACTGCATTATGTAAATGTTTTATGAAAGCACGCACGAAACTATTTTAGTGTGCGGTGGATCTTATCGTTTAGTTGTAAAAAGAAAATGATTTCTATCTAAACCCTTATTTTGTTAATTTCCACAGGTGCTCTAGTTTGATTGTATTAATATTGTTTTTATAAATAAAATAGAAATCACGATTATAGAGGTTATCATTCTTCTAATTAGGGTTCGAATAGTACACTTTTATATATAACCTGCCTTGTATAGAACATGGTCATGATATTGTATTATGCCCTATACCCGTCGGTCCCAGGGCCGTAACTAACTCAAAGCAACGAGGGGGCGGCGGGGGGTTCCCTGTGGTGCTGTAAAATTGACGGACAATCTATTGTTTTTATGGTCGACAATTTTTTCACAGGGGGGGGGGGGGCGAACCCCTGCGCCCCCCATCCCCTAGTTACGGGCCTGGTCGATCCCGTTTACACGACGGTGTGCACGTAAAAGAACCATTGTCAGTTCGAATTCGAAATGAGAGTAGGTCGTACAACTACTGTCCGGCTAAAATCACCGCCAATTCTATTGTCTTTGCCGCGTTATGGATAGCAACACACGTCAATAAATTAGTATATTGACCCAAGATGTCTAACTATAAGCATCGATAGATTATATGGTTTTGGCGTATTCCGTGTTTTGCATTTAATCTCTTCGTAAAGGGTATAATTCGATGAAATACGAAAAGTCATCAATAATTTATCGGACTAGTAAACATAATCTAGTAACAAATGGAGCTCGTGGCATTCATTATACAGTTCAAGGCACGACCTTTGTCATACAATATTAGGGTTTGGTTGGTATGGAATGGGGTTTAGCGTCTTGTCAGCACAATATCGCAGTTATTTTGAGACTAACATAGGGTTAATTTTATGGTCCTGCGTTCAATCCTAAGTAGGTGAAGTGTGTCTGGAGAGCGGCGTTTCCGTTTCCGCTTACTAGTCATCGAATTCCAACTTTTACATGAACCTCGTTTTTTTGGTGCCATCCTTTAGGCGCTGCTACTGACAAGTAGGGACCAGACTTTTAAAATCCCGATGATCTTCTCGACGAACACCGTGATTCGAGACGAGAGTCTGAATCCATTTCCACCCCACACGACAACCGTGGCCCTGAACCGCATGGTTAGGAAGAAAATATGAATTAAAGAGATAACTATTAAGTGTTCAAAACAAATACAAGAATTTAAAAAGTTGAATTGAATAAAGAAAATATCGGGAATAATTGCTGAATCATTCATTTTCTGATTCATGTTATGGGTCATTAATCTGTGCTGTACTTTCCTTTCCGGCGATTATAGGGGGGTTGGATGACCGAATGGTTAGTACGTGCGCGCTGTATCATAAGGTCTGTCAATTAGTCAACTGGCGGGATTTCGATTCCCCAGTTGTACGTGACAAGGAGTAGGGTTGCCTGTCCAAGCTCGTGGGGTTTTCTCCGGGTAATCTTCCCACTGCTAAAAACCACTAAGCGCAAGCGAATTATTGAAATAAAATTGAACCAGCGTTAGTCCCGAAATGACCTAGCTTCAGTCGAGTGGACATTAAACCCCATTTCTTTCTCTTTTTTCCCCCCGCCTATTATATATATTGTTTGTTTTTTTAGGTTATCAATAGATATACTACATGTAGTTGATAAAACGTTGATTAGACTTATGATGTTTGGTATTAGTATGTTAATTGTATACAACCCTGTAGGTAATATTACACTATGACCTTTACTCATGAAAACCTATATAAAATATAAAGCTTGCTCATGAAATTAAAATAAGGAATTTGATACGGGACATTATTTCAGAAAAATTGGAAGTCGTACAATTTTGTGAAAGGACATAACAGATCTTGTGATAAACTTGAGGTAAGATTAGTGTCTCAAACCTCATGGCTAAAATTGTCAAAATACAGGTGATGGCCCTGACCCTAAACCTAACCCAAGAAATACTCAAAATTATCAAATCTGTTTTAAACAAGAGGGCAAAGGTGTTTTAGGGAAAATTTGACATTAACCCAAGAATTATTGACAATGAAATAGACGAATCACTTTATGTCCACGTTGGTGTTAACCTTTCACCCTAACCCAAAATATACTCATTTATCAAATCTGTTTTAAGCAAGAGGGCAGGGAATTTTAGGGAGAACACAGCCATTATTGACAAATGAAATAGACGAACCACTTTATGCCCACGTTGGGTGTGTGTTTTTACAACTTATAGTAAACTTATCTATCGGTATTCTTCTACAGTATTTACATTGTTGTCGGGTTACCTCGTCCACTTTTGTATGTCGTAAATTCTTAATTTTCATGTACACAATGCCTGTATAGAGCCAACCATTTCTATAATTATCATATGCAATTTGCGCAAATCATTTAAAAAGAGACATTACGACGAATGTAAATTTAACAAAACATTTTTTGAAAACAATAACAGAAATATTTATTTCGTATTAAACATTGCCATGGAAGTTCAAATTGGCCTTAAAGATTGTTCTTCCAGAAGTTTAGAGATAACCTTTTTGCCTTTTCATAAAAAAGATCTTCGAGCGAATGTCCCTTGAAACAACTTGTATAATTGAAATAGAAAACATGTTTTAATCCCTTCACAACATGTAGATCACACCGCGTGTGAATATTTCCAATCGTTAAAAGAAGTGGATTATAAAAGGTTTCGTACTAATCTGGACTGTGAGAATTTCTTCATCTATTTTAAGGGCGTGATGTCATGGTCAAAATTAAGCTCTTACGCCAAAGTTTCGTACATACAGTCATACTTCTTGCTAACTACCGGAAAGTGCCAATGAACCTTTTTCACACAGGGGGTGATAATATATTAAAGAGCCACGACTTTTGACAAACGATGAATCAAATGTTCTTACCCTTTGGTTGCCATAGTGATCTGTGACGTATTGCCAATGGAAGGCGTCCATGGAGTAAGAAATCATAAATGACGTAACCCATTCGACGCCGTCACCTCTGCCCTGTGTCATTGCTCCTGTAACCTGAAATAAAAAAATATAGAAAAATTAAAGCAATGAATCGAAAGCAATCGGAACATTTTCATTTTTCAGATCGTTCTTACGCAAGGCTGGTTAGGCTTCCTCCTTCCGGAAGAACTAGTACCACTTCCAAGTATTGCAATGTCCCTCATTGTGGCGAGTCTCCTATCTTTTGATCGAATTTGTGAACTGGACTTTATAGTTTTGTTCCATAGAAGCTAGGATCGTCCTTATCAAGTCTCGCTACTGAATGTTTAGGCTACCGGAAGTGCGGGCACATTTCAAACGAAACTTGACGAATGATACTATTTATAGACTATTGCCGCCGTTGAGTATTGAACATATCTCGTAACATTAGCCTACCTTTAATTTCCTCTATAGGACAATTGTTGCGACAAAAATCACAGGGGATTGAAAAGGGAAAATAACATCCCATAAAAATATGTTTTCACGTACAGAGCAGTGGACAATATAAGAAGTTTCAGAGGTTTTGAGAAGGAGTGATATGACGACAAGGATAGACTCGATGCTCTAATTATTTTTGCACAAAAAAAAGAGAACAAAAATGGACCCTGCACGTTTCTTTTGACGAGTTTTACAACATCTATACATCATACAAAATGTACGATACAAAAAGAAGCTGAATGCAATCTCCGCCATCTTGAATTATAATGGTATTTTATCATTTGAATCACGGTGTACTTAATATGGCGGGTGTGGAGATGTAATTATTAGTAGCTAGACTGTCGTATTGAGTTTAAGAGATATCATATTACTCCAGCATATGCTAGTCCCACTTTCATAACAATAAAAGGAAGGAATCTCGTTATATAAGGCCCCATCCCTTCATCCCAAACCCCCTTTTCCAAACCCCAACGAATCCATGTGCAGGAGAGCCTGGTGCTATACCAGCTTTCACACCATATTAATTAAGGCTAAAATACGGTTAATTTTGCCTGGAGATCCACGATTCCGCCTTCTCATCATCGAATTGCATCTATCACGGATTCTTTTACGGCCTCAAACTTTGTATTAGACTACAACGGCGCAGTAACTAGATTGCATGCATAACTTAATTTTGTTTTGGGACGTTTTTATTATTAATATTTATAGGAAAAAAAGTATTAAAAATACCATTTTTTGTAACTTTTTGTTAACGACTTCACAATACATGAAGTGCTATATGTTTTTCAGGGTATAATAAAATTGATATTATCTGTAAAAATTAGCAACATGCAAACTGCGACAAAAATTATTTTACTCAAAAGTTACACCAACAAGATAGGAATCTAGTGACGACACGTCTTGAAAGTCATCCACCTTACACATATTATTATGGCAATTATCGATGGTTGTTGAAAGTAATAGCTAAATAATACAACACGTGTTTTGATTAAAATAAAACTTTATAGCTTGGTCCTGTCTTGTTTTAACTCGGTACCCAGTTTGGGTCGGGAAATGGTGCCTTTTCACTCGAATTTCATGCACAAGGAACCGAGCCAAACCGAGTTCCGAATAAAACTGCGACCCTGTATTTGATTACAACATAAGACAGGTATGCCCTGTGTTGATTTTATAAGGAACGGGCTAATTCTATAAAATGGGGGATTTTAAGGCGACAAATGGAGGATGGGGGAGGGAAATGGGTGGAACCGGCATTGGTACGAATTCGAAACAGCATCGCCTTAGATTGTTTAGATTTGTAAAAACTAAAGAGAAAAAAAATAAACAATTTATCTTTCAGAAACATACACGTAATCTAAGCCAACTGTTGTGCACCTTGAAATAGCTTTTCACTAATTATACGGATTATTAAATCCTGCCAAAAGTATGCAATAATAGGATACACCCTTATGACATCTTGTCGGGCCTGAAGTGCCATACAACTACATATTAATCGATGGGGTATTTCATAAACATGCCTCTAGAAACATGCATCATTATCTATAGCAACTGACAGTAGTAACCCATTAATAAATTTCAACGAAGAATATTATTACTGATAAACTATTGTTTGTGACACTTGTTCTTACTAACATGTATTCCACACCCCAAACAAAACCGTTAAAACAAATAGGTTTTACTTGATTGTTAAAAAGACAAATTACTCGGGAAGATGGCTCGACATTTAAAATGTATATAATCACGGGGAGTGGCGTTATATAGAAGATGGGGGCCAATATTACAAAAACCAATCCCTCTAAAAAACCGATAAAATTGGTCCACTTACAATTACAAGCTACACTATTGTATATGTGCACGTCAATTAAGAAGGTTTTTTTGTAATATTGGCCCCATCTTCTATTGTAAAAAGAACATTTGAACGATAACAATTTACAACCAATTATAATAGGTTTTTTACGGAAGTCATTTATTGAAGTTAGATAGTGGGAGTTATCTGATCTTAACTACAGATGTTAAATTGTTTCCAACCAAGTGCCCTTACGGAAAAAATATATTTCATCTTTAATAACCCTAACAACTAATTTTTCATCATCCTAGGCCAGTGCTTATGTGGAGACTTAACCTCTGCCCCAAATTCTTAAACCTAACATGCACGGGTTAGGGTTAGCATGGAAATAGGAGCCACGGTGGCTCAGTCAGTAAGACGTTAGCTCGCTAACATGGGGTCCCTGATTTGGCCGAGAAAGTTAATCATCGGGATTTTCCAGCGTGGTTCCTCCATGTCAGTGGTTCATGACCGAGGGTCTAGCAAGAGACAATGTATACTTGTTCGGATGGAACGAAAAGTCGAGGTCCCGTGTACACATTGGCGTGCACATAAAAGATCCCTTGGCAGCTGCAACTGGATATAAGAATAGGTTGTAGCGCCGCTGTCTGGGCAAAATTTCCCTCATAGCACACAGTATGGTGTATTTAAGTCTTCATTAGCCTAGTCGTAGCAGAACAGTAGGACGTTAAACTCCATTTCATTTCATTTCCGTTTGGAATTAACTGCGTTGTGAAAGCGCGAGTTTTGAAATAAATCAAGATGGTCGTCATTAGTAATGAGACACGTGGTACGTGTTCCATAAAGAGTATGCATACTCTGCATTTAATGGGCCGATGCATCGGGTAACCTCGGGGCAAATTGTCACAAATAAACAACACGAATTGTTTTGAGAAATATCAGCAGTTTTCGAAAACTAATATGTAAATAAACAAACATCTGATACGTAAGGCGGAGATAAAAAAAAAAATGACGAGTAGTTTTATGATAGCGGCTTGTACATAAAAACACAAAAGAGTCAAATATATCAGCCATTTTAAGCTGGGTAATGTTTATGTATAATAGACTTGATTAATGAGACAGTGTTAGAATATAAATTACCTTGAGTACTAGCGATATGGTGTGATCCTAGTTCCCAGTAAACACTATCCTCATTTACATATTCATTGTTCTTTTATATGAAATATTTGAATTACTGACATCATAAATTCTTTATAGGAAAAGAAAGGTCATGGATCTAGAATGGAATTCGAGATCGTCTTATCGCCACTGATCTGCCAAAATACTGACCAAAACAAACAACAGAAATTTTGTTGGAAGGGAAACAATCAACAGGATTTAAATTTCGTTTCGTTTTTTTTATACTTTCGTGAATCCAAATTAACTAAATAAAACGAAACGAAGTGACATCTGTGTTCTAGTCAGATTTCAGAAATAGCTCCTAGATTTAGGTTATTATGATGTTAAAGTTTACGAGGGGAGGGGGGGGGGTGGATGGCCGAATGGTTAGCACGCGCGCTTTATCATAAGGCCTGTCATTGAGTCAACTGGCGTGGTTTCGAATCCCCGGTTGTACGTGACAAGGAGTAGGGTCGCCTGTCCAACCTCGTGGGTTTTCTCCGGGTCCTCCTGTTTCCTCCCACTGCTAAAGACTCCTACGCGCAAGCGAATTATTGAAATAAAATTAAACCATATGTTAGTCCCGAAATGACCTAGTTTGTGTCGAGTGGACGCTAAACCCCACCTCTCTCTCTCTCTCTCTCTCTCTCTCTCTCTCTCTCTCTCTGTTAAAGTTGACAATTAATAGTCAATTGGGGTTTTGATACCTCATATGTCTTATAGTGGTCTAGAAAGGACAAAGTTATTTAAACCAGATTAGAATCATCTCATTTAAATGTACATCTATATTTAGTTTACTTCATAAAAAAGCAACATGATGGTCTTTATATAATGCCTGCTTTTGTGAAGAAATATTAATAAACAGATTGAATTTAAATTTTTTTTAATCAAATGAAATCAAAAACCACTGCCATAAGAGTCACTCAACCAACGAACGAAACCTATTTTTGATAGTAAAATTTTTATATCATGGATAAATATTTTAATTTTGATAAAATGGGGGCATTTCACAGTCAAAATGAGCGGGAAGTCATTACTAATGTAAAGAATGTAGAAGTTAAGCGTGAATCTATTTGGTTGGGTGACCAAATTTAACACCATATAATATTACACAGACAATCAGTAGACATCATCTACTAAACCATGTGATACACTCCATATAAAGGGAAACTCAGCTTTTTTTTTGTCCTTCTAGTCCTTCGGCTTTTAAAACTCAAGACGCCGTCGTGGCTCAGTGAGTACCGTGCTTGTTCAATAACCAGGAAGTTCGGGGGTCAATTCCGGTTTTGGTCGAGAAAGTTCCCCGGAATTTCCCTGCGTGGTTTCCCTTTGTCAGTGTGTCTAGCCGTTCAAATGGTACGACAAATCGGGGTCCCGTGTACACATGGCTTGCACGTAAAAAAATCTCACCTGATTGCAGGCCATAGCGCCGCTGTCCTGGCAAAATTTCCCTTAACAAATCCTCTAACTATGAACATCAAAACTGGTACTAGCAACCTTTTAAGCGAGATTATATCTAATGGACAATTATACAATAAAGGCATAGTTTTCTTTGTTAAAAAAAGAAAGAAGAAATGAACTTCTCTTTATCCTAAACATTATTATTTTCGCATCAGTGATGTTTGTGTTAACTTGTGTTGTTACTATGTTATATTTATGTTATCAATTGACCAAGTCTAAACAGCACGATGTTACTCTGGGTGGATCCCGATATGAATTTATAATTTCTTTTGTCATATTATGTACGTAGATTATAGGTAGACATTTTTTTTTCATTTTTTTATATTTTAAATGTTATTTTAAATTCCTCGTCAGAAATTCTAAAAAGTAAAATCACGTCTTCGGATTACATCTTGTCTGACTCTTTCAAATATATAAGGTAAAATTAGATTTATATCTTTATAAAGTTAAAAAAAAATAGTTCAATTTGTTACGAATAGTGTAATACAAATTTTTTATTGAAATTTTAATCTTATACGGAACGAAATATATATGCGATACTTATTGACATATATGAAATGCATTGAAAAGGGTGTAGAGCTCTTATTTTTCTGCACCAGTCTTGCTAATGAAGACGGGTATACGCCATGCAGTTTACTATGAGGTGAATTTTGCCCGGACAGCGGCTATTCCGCCAACTCTTCGTTGAGTTCTAACTGCCAAGGTATTTTTACCTGCATGCCTACGTGTACATAGAACCTTGGTTTTACATCCCATCCGAACGGCTAGACGTTCTTTAACGCCCACTCAACACATAATAATTCATTTCGTGACTATAATTTATCGTATAATTTGAGAGAAAACCGTAGAACTATGAGTAAATCCACTGACACGCCGATTTGCCATTTTGCAATTATGAATTTCCATTGGCATTTAGGATTGATTCCTTCATGCATTCCTCTATTCATTCATTTAATTTGTTTGCTCATTCTAACTTACCCTGGCAGCTACTCCCAGGTCCACCTGCAGCCATTCTGAAGATGATTTGTACTTTGCGCACCAACCTAACTTGTTAGGTAAATAAACTCGAGCATATTTTTCACTGCAACCTTTATCCCAGTCTTGAGGATATGTTGAAGAGGCTGTGATCTGCCAGTCATGTATACTGCCTGTTATCATTCCCAGAGGTCCATTCGTTATACAAACTGAAAATATAAAAATAACAAATAAACTTCAATATTTTAGCCATATAACTTCAATGTTTAGTCTTATAACTTTAATGTTTAATCATGTAACTTCAATGTTTCGTCATATAACTTCAATGTTTAGTCATATAACTTTATAACTTGAATGTTTAGTCATAGAACTTCAGTGTTTAGTCAATGTTTAGTCTTATAACTTTAGTCATAGAACTTCAATGTTTAGTCATTTAACTTCAACGTTTAGTCATATAACTTGAATGTTTAGTCATGGAACTTCAATGTATAGTCATATAACTTCAATGTTTAGTCATGTAACTTCAATGTTTAGTCATATAACTTTAATGTTTAGTCATATAACTTTAATGTTTAGGCTTAGAACTAAAGTGTAAATGAAATTTGGGTTTAACGTCTTTCTACATCAACCCTACTAACGAAGACCGGCATAAGTTATGCAGTGTTTTCTGAGTGAAGTTTTGCCCAGGCAGCGGGTCGACTGCCTAATATGAGGTGACCTTTAACGTGCTACAAATGAATTACTATTAGGGGCATCGGGGTTTCGTCCCATTCGAAAGATTAGACGCTTTTCTTTGCTTGGGCCGCCTTCATGTGTCACTGAGAAGTCAGATGGGAAAATCCCCGCGGAACAAACCCTGTGACTCCAAATAAAAATGCACATGACAGATAAAACAAATGTTGTAAGGATCCAAAGAATCCAAACAGAACTAAATCACTTTAGTCTCGACGATATGATTTGGTGAAAAGAGGACCCGTGTCAACTGAAAGAGACGGGGACAAAGGGCAAACAAGGAAAATGTAAAAAAAAAATCAAAAAATATACAAAATTTTGATTCGATAAAGACTACAAGCTTAAATTACGATTTGACTTTTTATGCTGAATCACATTAATATGAGTAAAACTTCCTAAAATACTTCTTTTTATAAGGAAAACTCTTTATAAGGAAGCATTTATAATATAAGTAAGAATTCGTATTCTTACATGATGTAATCATAAAAATGTGTTTTTGCGTGGGAATTTTATACTAATTTTAATGTATTCATATTCTTTGAATTCTTATACTTATAAAAAAGCCACCTTATAATTTGTATCGGATCAAAAATAAACCTCATTTTTATCGTATGTCCTTACAATACATTAAGATTCACAACACATTTTTTAAACAGGAATCTTATTTTATCGTGCATTTTTCTCACGTATACTTATTACTTACATAACGCAATATAAGTCAATTATAATCGGGAAGAATGAAACCTATATTTATCCCCAAATATCCATCTATATAATTTACATATTTGGATCACCTCGTACATGGGTGAGAATATATCCCGAGACGTTTACATAGACCCGTCAACCTAAAATACCTACAACACCCACTGCTGCACAAAGAACATTTCTAATTCTAAAGCATTTATATGTATATATCTTATAGAGATGTCTTAATACACACGAGAAACAAGGTGTAGTCAGTATGTAATAAAGCTCATGATGTTTATGTTACGTATACAGATGATGACAAGCGTAAAAAGCTATATTTTTAAAGTCTTCAACTTAATGTAAGATAATTCTACAAGTGACAAAAGATGAAGATGGAGACAATCGGATAACCGATAATTTACAA
Source organism: Patella vulgata (assembly GCF_932274485.2). Lineage (NCBI taxonomy): Eukaryota > Metazoa > Mollusca > Gastropoda > Patellidae > Patella > Patella vulgata. The sequence goes on along the minus strand of NC_065884.2, from coordinate 58,437,733 downwards.
GACGGTGTTGCCGAATCGTGTCACCCGATTACCAAATACCGCTGTGCATTTGTTTGGTTTTTTTGCGCTTTTCTGGACTAAATCTATTGAAATCGCCTTTATGTTCAAATAAAAAAGCTCTGTAGATCATATAATTATTTTTAATGGAATGTTGTCCATTTATCAAAATAACAAAAAGTTTATCAAGATTGGAATTTGTTGCTGAACTGTGCAATAAAAGATTTGTAATCCCTTTTAAGTATGTTGTCAAGAAGGCAGATAATTGTAGACTTAATCTATCAACATAAATGCAATATCATAATACAACGTTCAAATAATGACATACACCATTGTGAAAATCGTGTAAAAACTTGGAAGTGATATAATTGCTTCAAGAAATAGGCGGAGTTGTTATTTAATGAAATGCAATGAGGTTTAACGTCTTACTTAAACATACATTATGCAAGAGCTAAATCTGTCTATTGCAGGTCTTTCTTTAGGCCTGAAATGTTATCTAAATTATTAATTAGACATTAATTAACTTATCCAGACCATAATCAAATCTAGATGGCATCGCTAGCCTGCGATCTTAAGTGGATTGTGATCTGATTTACTGCATAACCTTTCCTTCTCGATTAAACGATTAAATGGATAATCGAGACTATGTTGTTTAACGTACTGACTTTAGTAATGATGACCGAGGCTAGGCAGAAATTTCCTTCGCTTAGTTCTCGGTTCATAGTGGATCAATTTGAATGAAATTTTCAGCAAATTGCCTTTGCGTTATCTAGTTTGTAATTATTATAGTGAGAACTGCCAACTCGTTATCGAATCTCCCATAATGTATCTTTAAGAACATGAACCGGGGAAATGAAGAAGGACTATCGGGAAAAATTTTGTCCAAACAGCTGCGCAACAACGTTCTGATCTTATTTTAGAATACGCCTCCGCCCTGCACCAATAACAAAAGGAAAACCATTCCGGGAAATCCCGGGGAACTTTATCGCGTTTTTTCATCGGGTGCTGCGATTCCCCCACTTCTAAAGATCACTCCACTTCGACCCAACTCCCTCTCTGCCCCCTCTCTCTCTATAGTCATTACAAAGCAAAGAGAATACACAGACGACCAAAGGAATTTGACACACATGTACATAGCAAACAAAAGACTCAATTATATTGTAAATATCATTTCGTAAGCTATTCTGCAATTGACTTTAACAATAACAACATGATGTGACGGTGACAACATGACTGCACGTAGCGTAACGGAATTTTTTCATTGCATATTATAAAAGTTGGACGAGGATCGTGTATCTTTATGTTATTATTTCTGGTATCTTGATGGGGATGAGTCAACACAGTCAGGGGTATGGTCTGATTTATGCCTGATATTACCCAATAATAGTCGAAAGGGCCGTGAGAGAATTTTACTTTTTGGGGAAAAAACAGTTTAACTAATTTTTATCTATTTACCTTCTCAGAAACATTTTCATTTGTCTAATAAATTTGAATCGAGTCGTATTATGCGGAAATTGATCTTTACCTTACCTTTCTTAGAAACATATTAACTGGGTCTTTTTTTGAGAGTTAACCTTTAAGATATGCAAGCTGCACAGTCGTCAATGTTCGTGTGATAAACTAAAATCGCACTATGTGGGCTTATTATACAAATTACCCATAAATTTGGTATGTTGGCGTCTGTTTGTCAAGTATATTTGATGGAAAATATAGGGATACGAAATTGTTGGGTCGGCCTTTATGGTAAAAATCACCTAGACAGATTTTGTATTCTGGCTCCTGATTGGGTCGTCCATATAGAGTAAGAAAAATGTTCGATTATCAACTAATAGCAATTTTACCGCCGATCTGAAAAGGGCATTAGACCCCTATATATCTTAGCCGGATTCCCAACCGTGTCCCTTGCATTATTGGTTTATCTTTATTACCTATGATAATGATTTTACCGCCGATCTGAAAAGGGCATTAGACCCCTATCCTAGCTGTATTCCCAACAGTGTTAGTTGCATTATAGGTTTATTTTTATTACCTATGATAATGATTTGACAGCCTTCGGACGAGAAAAAAAGTGGAAAACACAAGCCATCAGACGTCAAACAGTTTGGTTTAAATAAGTTTCGCGACACTGGTTAGGTTGAAAAACCTTTACAAGTCTCCAGTATATCTCGTTCTCATTTTGACAGAATAAAGAATATAAATTAGAATCGGAGATTCTGTTCCCGTCAGTTGTTCTCCCAGTGGTTAGCAAATATCAGCCCAATATACCACAAAGATTGACCGAATAATACGCAACTCTTATTTTCTTTCAATTTTTCTTTTAAAACCTTTTCGAATTTGTAGATTCACAGTCTTTATATCTGAACGCAGATCAAAAAAATGAAAGCCTATATATTAAGTGATAATATACTTATGTTAGCCCCCTTACATATCCTAATATTCCTAAGTAAATAGACCCACACTATCTAATGAAAAGAAACATTAAGGGTCATACGTATGTTTATATAACTTTTAAATTTTAATATAGTAACTCTAAAACATCGAAAAGAAAAAAAATAACCGTGTAAGTATATAATTAAATTGATTTATTTTTGGCATGGGAACATTAATCAGTCTGACACGACATGTCGCTCTTTTAAAAATATTATCAGGATAAGCAAAGGGAGGGACTTTAAACGCCTAGTCATCTTACCAAATACCATACGCCAATTTGGATTGCAGTATAAGTGAAGGGGGGTAGTTCGCCTTGCCTCGACCTTTCCTCCTTCTCATTGAATTCAAGGGTTCGGTGGCTGAATGGTCTAACCAGTGCGCTTTAGATGATAAGGTCTGTCAATGAGTCAAATGGCGAGGGTTCGATTCGCAGCTAGGGTTGCCTGTACAAACTCTTGTGTTTTCTTCGGGTCCCGAAATTACCTAGCTTGTATCGAGTGGAGGTACCCCCCCTTTATCTCCCTTTCTCTCTCTCCCTCTCTCTCTCTCTCTCTCTCTCTCTCATTGAACCACAACTGCCTAACGAAACAATACACATTAAACTAGGAATCAGTCGAGGATTATATAAAGGCACCTATGTAGTCTATGTTCCAGCTGTCAACAACACAGAGCAAGGGAACATATTTTTGTTACATGATCACTGGATATCGCTTCTTCTCTTCATCAAACGTTTACATAACTAATTCGGTTTGATCATTGTATTAAAAATCCATGGAAAAGGTTAACAGTCTTTTTATAAGTCCAAACTAAATCAGGTACAAAATATTAAAATATTCAAAATTGTTGAAATATCTTTCTTTGTTGAACTTTATCAAGTCCCCAAACACTACAAAGGTCCTTATTTCTTCAAATATAAGGATCTCGGTGTGACGTTCTCGTGACGTCTTTAATGTTATTTAAAATATTCATGTTTTTTTATTTTCGTATTTACCGCTTTGATTAACAGAGTGCATGCATAATTGATGTACTCCAATTGAGTTCCAATTGAACAATTTAAAATGAAGGGCTTGTTAGTTTAAGTCCTATAACTAGGCGCCGATGTAACTTACTTCCAGTTCATTGTTGCGTGTCCTATAAATATATTTAGTTATTTCACACATCATTTCATCCAGGATTGCTAGATTTATCAGAATTCATATCTACAAACAACGTTTATTATAACACATCAAGCAAACAGCCATTATTAAACGATATTGTCCCTTTTTCTTCAGACTTTCTAAAAAAAAAGTTTATTAAAGTCATTAGGCTTAAAGCTTCCCCCCTTCTATTTGTATTGAATATCGGTCGGGGAGCTTAATCCGGCCATCCATGCTATCAAGTGTTGATCACGTGAATCAGCTCAATAGCCTATAAACCATCAATAACAAACAGACGACAACGAGCACCAGCAGACGGCCTTTTATATCAAATACTAATATGACATATTTTTTTTCAAGGATTCGGGTGCGATTATTCTAGGGATGATGGGCGGAAGAATACGAGTGGACAGGCGAACAATGCCAATTGACCAGGGGTCAGATAGAAGGGTCATTTAAAGGAGATTGCCGCTGATTGACAGAGAATGGTGGACAAAACGGGCAATCGCAGGTAACAAAGTATTGAATTAAGAATAGGGATGACTACCTATTATGGCGTCTTGTCTGCTGGACGGCCCTTCATTTGCAAACAAGATTTCAGTTGACCCCTACAAGCCAGGTCAACTACCGTAATTTTCCGTAAATAATGCTGACCAAGCTAAAGTTCAAATTAAATATGTCTTAAGCATCTTAAGTCGGGCTTTTTTTACATATTTGAACAACCCTCAACCTTAAAGTCAAATTTCAGGAATGGCACACAGCAAACATGTTTAGTCTGGCGAAACATACGTACAGTCAATAGAAAAAAGATATCGTCAAACACCAGACGACATACAGGTAATACCAATGGGAGGACACGGGGGGATAAGTCTAGTTTAAAGGAGATTAAATTTGATGCAAGACAAAATAGTTTAACACCCAACTAGTATTATTAGTATTTGGATATTAAATCTAGGGTGATGTGGTATACTGTGTACACTTTGGTAACTGTTAATTATATGTGTCCGTCAAATTTTCAAGAAAGTAAATCGACATTCAATTAGTATTTTTTTTTTTTCTTAAATGTTTTTATTTCTTTACATAAAAGTTTTGATTGAATATAGATAAGTACATGCATATCAACAATCGACAACATTCCTCATAACAAATAAAAACTCTATTGTACATCTTTTTAACAAAATTTCATTTCAGATTATTATAATATCCAACCATTCCTGCAAATATTTTACAGGCCGTGAAGACATTCAATAAAATATGAGAGAGGCAACAATTTCTACAGGAAATCAGGAACCATGCAACCAATAGACAACAAACACCCTACTCCTAGCCATGGGTGGGGGGGGGGTGAATGGTTAGCGTGCGCGCGCTGTATCATAAAGTCTGTCATTGAGTCGACTGGCGTGGTTTCGAATCCCCGGTTGTACGTGACAAGGAGTAGGGTCGCCTGTCCAGCCACGTGGGTTTTCTCCGAGTCCTCTGGTTTCCTCCCACGGCTAAAGACCCCTATGCGCAAGCGAATTATTGAAATAAAAAATTAAACCATATGTTAGTCCCGAAATGACCTAGTTTGTGTCGAGTGGACGTTAAACCCCATTTTTCTCTCTCTCTCCCTAGCCATGGGTTCCAACTCACGAGCGAAATAGTAGAGGACCGAAGATCGACAACACATTGTTTTATTTTTAAACATTCGGCCACCATGTCGTTCTTGACAAGAGAACATGAACTGAATTTAGATTAAGTACGGTATCATCATCACAAGATCAGATCAAAGAAAATTTAAACCAATTAAGATGTCAGATCACATACAAGTTACAATAATCTTATACATGATCAAAATTATTCTATTAAATAAAAAAATAACACAATTTGGCTGTCAAGTCATCGTCACCTGGTGTCAGATTAAACAATATACCTGCTTATCAAACATGTACATACAGAGATTATTAGAATAAATGTATTCATACCTGCTTTTATGACCGGATTTCTAATTATCATGCTTGTTATTAATAGGCATTTAATAACGGTAACACGCATGACAATTGATGCACCTTTGCACTATAGGGCGGACGGGAATATTAATTAAAACGGGCCATATGTTTTAATATTCCTCAAGGTCATTATGGAGCCTTTCGGTTCTTCGTCGTTTTTGTGGGATTTGGAATATTTGGCTCTGACAATCTAGCATGCGCTTTGTTATTAATATAAATAACTTAATAACAGCTTTTTAAGAACAAAATTTTGTTGTTCTAGAAGGAGGGAATAGGGGTCCCGTCCTTCCACTGAACTAGATACTTTGCTTTATCTGCATCCGAATGGTTAACACGCTTACGGGTTAGATCATAAGGTCTGTCATTGAGTCACGTGGCGTGGTTTCGATTCCCCGCTTGTACGTGACAAGGAGTAGGATCGTCTGTCCAACCTCGTAGGTTTTCTCCGGGTCCCCCCGGTTTCCTCCCACTGCCAAAGACCCCTACGCGCAAGCGAATTATTGAAATAAAATTGAACCATATTTTAGTCCAGAAATGACCTAGTTTGTGTTGAGTGAATGTTTAACCCCGGTCTCTCACTTTTTTTTTGAAATGTATTTATATTTGTCCTGGAAGAAGGCCATGTCATGAAGTGACTTCCTGTATAAAAATAACCAACGAATACCGTAGGAGTCGCCGTATTAATTTGACATTCTTAGTATCAATATTAGAAAACTTCTCAAAAAGGTGTTTTTAATAAGTTTTACTTATAGGCGTATGTATACAATCATTTTAAAATAGATATCACGTAGTGTTTATTTATACGTAATTTCCAAATAACATGATATACATGGTTCTGATAATATACTTTCAATATTGCCAGGTGTCCCCACCTTTCCTTGTGTATATTTGAAATAAAAGTCAAGATTGAAGACATTATTTTCATTTATAGAACTACGGAACTCCCTTTGGGACACCTACATTCAAATCCTGTGGTACAATTGGTTATAATAGTTAACACCACTTTCTTATATAAACAGGTTTGTCCACATTTTTGAAGCCTTTAAGAATAAAACCTGTATTGTTTTCCATGCATCGTATGATTTTATTCATTGAAATACGGAACACCCATCAGAACACCCACACGGATATTAGCACATAATACAGTTGGTTCGAATATTATGTTGCATGACATAGTAAGCTCACGTAATGGTTTATTGATGGGTATAGATTTGTGAGATACACGGAACACCCCGTGGAACACCCACCAATGCAATAATACAATACCATTGATGTTTCTTTAAAATATTTTGTTTTCAATGCTCACGTAATGGTTATTAATGGAACAGGGAACACCCCGTGGAACACCCACATGTATCAACGATGTTCCTTTTAAATAATTACTGTTCAATGTTAAATCTTCGGTGGGGATGTGCATGCTATGTATCATTTATTCTGCCCGTGCGTGGCTGGTACGGTATATACAGTTTGTTCCAGACCCCAATCACTTTTAAGTCGAATTTGAAAAGATTTTGACCAACGTCTCAGTATTTGTTATTAATCCCTTATTGTTGACATTTAAGAAAGCAGAGTGCATGTTTTTATAAGAAAGAAGGGCTGAGAAATCACACCTGAAGACAATAAAGGATTGGGTCGTGTGTTTTAGTATATTCTAAGTCCATGCACAGCATATGTTAGCTTCCCATCCATTATTCAAAATAAGTATATACTTAAAAGGGGCATTGTCACTCTCAAGTAAATAAATATAATCAATTTTAAATAATATTATATACAAAACAGTTTTAAACTCTCCGAATTACCGAAAACTGAAACACTGGCTAACTCTTAAGTAAGGTGTTTCGCGTCAACGTTCGTCAGTTCCTGGAAATGCACGAGTCGTGAATTGAGAGTTAAAACGTGTATATCCGGGGATGGCTTGGCAAATTTGTCTCAAATTTTGCATACAATTGTATTTGAAAGAGCGACTGTATGAAGTCCAATAAATTTAATTCGAAAATTATATTTTTACTTAGCTGCCACGACTTGCGGCCATGACTCTTTAATACGTCATAATGCATTATATTTGAACGCCTACATGTAAATGGGTCAGTACATACACCGTTGTTTGTTTTTCCTTCATCTTTTCATCACTACGTTTCTTATCACGTTTCTTCATTTAGTATCCTACACGCTTTACTACATAAAGGAGTTCATATCTACACCTTAACTTTAATTAGGCGCCAAAACATGGACCCTGCCCCTTTCATTAGAATTCCCTTCACGAATACAGATACGGGTTTGGTTAAATAGAAAATCCTTAAGGCCAAGACGAGGTCAAATGGCGTACAACCCCTTAAGACTTCTGTTTTAAGCTATAGATATACGCTACATTGTAATTTGACGTCATCCGCTTGGCTTGGAAACTTGAGTCTGTATTTTGGGAGATTTGCGTGGACAATGGTAGGGGGTTGACCCTGGATTAGCGATAAGACATTTGTTTAGTTCGTATCTCATTCACTTTGTCCGGTACAAAAGATAGCCAGGCTTCAGACGACCCAACTAAGGATTTAAGAAGTCGTTTGGTATGATTGAAAAGTTGACACAAAGGGGTAAAGTTAATTGTTTGAGCATATCTGTTAGAATGCTAAGCCCACTTAAAGTTACAAATGTGTGAATTCATTCAATTTAAAAAAAAAGAAGATTTTCTCGTGTAAAGTCCATCCTTTTCTTGTTTAAAATTTTTTCTTTGGGTTTTTTTTGAAAGGGGAGACATAATTAACCCACTCGAAATACCATCTAGAAACTCTGGAATTTTGGGATTCATTGGAAAGAACATTAAAAGCGTACTTGAAAAAAATATTAGCTTTGCCAACCTACCTGATCAATGAAAAGTGGTACGAGGTGTTCTAGAGCCAACATGTCCTTGCATTGGTTATCATGGCTATTTCGAGCGGAAGTTTGACGTTTGATTTCATAAACCAAAACTAAGTATACCAGATAATAACCTTCGTCCAAAAGTCACCAGGAGATGGCGCTGCAGGTGAACTTCTATGGAATAATCCCCAGGCATAGAATACTTCGATTATTCTCCTCAGGCTAACATAATATGGTAAAGTTCGTTTCCATGCTTACGTGCGGAATGCGAGGGGGTGGGGCTTTGGGGGCTTTTCCAGTCAGTCTTCTCCGTATTCTAAGCAAGGCCTCTTTTTACGGAAATACCAATGTCTACACGGGTGGACTTCAGTTTTCTCTTCCTTCCGAACATCGAGGCACCAGTTCCATGTTAGCATCGCTGGTACCGGAATTCAATCTAGTCGTAAGTCCAGTGTCCTACCGTTCGACTACAGCGACAATCGTCCAGGTATAAAGTCGTTATATATTTGGTAAAGAAAATATACTTCAGTGTGAAGTGTATGCCTCGAAGCTACCAATTACCATATAACTTTGGCATATAGCAGATGTCGTACACGGGACAGGATATGCTAATAGTTCTGAAACACCTGATTCCACTTCTTGTTTATTTGGGAATTTGACATATAGGTAACCCTTTTCTTTGTACCTTTTGTACTATTTTTATATTGTAACAAAAGAAACCCAGCACCCCTCCCAGTAAAGAATTTCAATCATAAAGGCAATGCTTTATCATCATTATTACTTATATATATCTATATATACGACATGGTTAGTGTCGCCTACGTCACAAAACAAAATAGATAAACTATTGAAGACATTCCAGTGTCAAATTTTTTAAAACCTTTGTTAAGTTCCTAGCCAGCCAGTAAATCATTCATTCAATCGCTCATCTGACTTTACAATTTGTAGACAAAAACTGAACAATATGACTATTATCGACAACTAACCTTCAAACTAAATTACCCACAGTCTTTGTTGACGGTTTCGTCCGCCAAGTTTACGGTTTGCTGGTCGAGAATGCTGCCTTTTGTAACCAACTCCTTACCATATGTGGTTATTTACCTTTTAAAAACCAATTTATTTTTTGGAAAATTCTTTCGCAAAATGAAACAGTTTTGGTGGCCATATTTCTCTAAGTGAAACATTCCACCTTTTCTACAGCGACACGTGTTAAATAACTTTTAACGCCAAAAAAATTCTTTGTAGATTAACTCTGACCCCACTACGTAACACCTTTGCCAAATTTCACAGATGGGTTTTAAAATATCGTTTAAAAAGTCAAATCTTTGTTTGAAAATAGACTCACAACATTTTGTAAGCGACCCGAAGTTTTGAACCCATCAGAGGAGATGAAAGAATCGCGAGAGAATAGGATAAAAGAACTTTTCATCAAGAAACAACTGTTCTTGATTTCATAACTTTGAAAGCTGACAGCGGAAATGAAATGCGCCAGTCGGGCTGTAAATGGAATGAAATGGGGTTTAACGTCCTACTGTTCTGAGCACATGCCCGTCTTCATTAACCCAGTCGGAGCTCAATAGTAGGAGGTTAAATCCCGTTTCATTTCCTGGAGATTTTTGCTGGACAGCGGCGCTATAACGTACGCTGGCTCGCTAGCCTGGAGGTCGGGTGTTCGATCCCTGCATTGGCCGAAAAAGTTCATCCAGATTTTCCGGCGTGGTTCCCCCTTGTCAGTGATGCAGGACGGGGGGCCTGACAAGGACAGCTGTCTAGTCCTTCGGATGATACGAAAAACCGAGGTCCCGTTATACATTGGAATGCACGTAAAAGATCCATGGCAGTTGGAATTCGATATAAGAGTAGGCGATAGTGCCGCTGCCCGGGCAAAATTTCCCTCATAGCACACTGTATGGCGAATGCCAGTCTTGGCGTATGCCAGTCTTCATTAGCCCAGTTTAGGAGCAGAACAGTAGGACGTTAAACCCCATTTCATTTCATTTCACAATTATAAACAATACACCTGCAGGTGAACTAACTTAGATATGAGCAAATCTAACTCGTATGCAATGTAAAGAATGCGCATACTGCTCAAACAAATTTACTTTGCTCTTCAAACGATAGAATATGATTTAAACCTAGAACTCGAAAGATTTCAAGTGTTAAAAACTCCCAAACAAATATCTAGCTTTTTAATTCAATTATTCACTTTCAAGTTTTTCTTTCTTTAAACATTTATCTATTTTCTCTTCTTTTCTTTGTAAGTTTTTTAGCAGTCAAATAAAAATAGCTCAAATAAATAAATGGTTATGTGCATCACATTTTTTGATGATTTTAACTGCGAATATATTTATTCTAATACGTTTGTAAAATACTGATGAATTATTCACTGAATTTGAAACTAAAACATTTTATGAATACTGACTTTTCATTGGTCGGGAGCGAAAATTTGTAGACCATGGGGACTTTACATCTTATAAAATTAAATACAGTACCAGAAAATGGCCAGCCCACGTCTCACCCACTGAGCCACCGTGGCTTCCGTTATCTAAATATCTTTTAGGAAGATGAAAGTAGAGCACAGAAGTTGAATTTCAAAAAATTGTTAACCACGCGAATTCTCCAAAAGAAAAATGTCATCAGGACACCCGTAACTATAGTTTTCACCCTGATTTAACCTCTGTGTAAAATGTCACCAGCCCATTCCCTAGACAATTGGTTTAAATACAACAAAACTCTGTCAGCTGTATGAACTCCTCCAATCAGAAGTGGTATCAGATGTTCGAGTAAACCCAGAGAAACGACCTTTATCTCTCTCTGATCCTTATTATATATCAATAACCTAAGTTGTTTTATCTTTAAGGTAAATATTATTATTATATATGTCATAAGTAAGACGTACTTGAGTGGCGCTTCACGTCTTTAGTATAACGATTTTAACAGATTGTTTTAGTAATGTGACGATTAGCAACGAATTAGAACGATTAAGGGCAATTAGGAACAGATCGTCTTAGAACAACACCAAATAACAACAGATCCATGACTGTTGCTGATGATTCCATACGAATATTACAATAAAATAAAAAGGTTTAACTATGTGGATTTCCCAAACGAATGAAAAACTAAAATGAAATGTTCTGCTCCGACTGGGCTAATGACGACGGACACACGCCATACAGTGAATTCCAACTGGCAATGTGTACACGGGACCTCTGTTTTTCGTCCCATCCGATGGACTAGACAACTGCCCTTGTCGGTTCCTCTGTCCTGCACCATGCCGGCGTAAAATCGCGATGAACTTATTCGGCCAACACAGATTTTTAATTATGAAGAAAAGCTATCTCAAATTAACAACAAATTAGAAGTTACATTGGGTGTTCCGGAGAAAATAGGAATATGATTGGGTGGCTGTACATTTAAAACGACCAACAGAGGTAAGGTAAGTGACAAGGTCTTTCTGAAACAAGTACTTTAACTTGTAAGCTTCAGGCCGTCCAATAGTATCAGTAAGGTCATTTTTCACTTGTTACTGGAGACAATGTACGCATACTTTACCTATCTAATGAAAACACCAGATAACACGTATCCAAATGTTTATTGCACCACATGCACTGAACATTCATTTCAAGGTATTTTTGGAACACTTTATGACACTTATCCTGTTTTTCGGTATGATATGATTCAGGTCGTTAAAATATTTTAGGGCGCTCAGTAAACCAAGCGAGGATATGACAAATATTAACGGTTTAAGATTAGTAAAAATAACATTTTCTAATGGATAAAACGTTTTCTTTTCAAGGTATTCGTATTCTTTTTTGGAACACTTAATGATACTTCTTGTTTTCAGTATGATATGTTAAAATATTTCAGGGCGGCCAAGTTACAAAATGCTGATCAGTAAACCAAGCAAGGATATTAACGGTTTAAGAACAGTAAAAATAACATTTTTTAATGGATAAAACGTTTTCTATCCAAATATATTTGACTGACTTTGACGTATATTTTTCTGTAGATCTTCCTTTACAGATATGGTGGAAAACTAGTAAACGAGTTAGTGATGATATATTTATTGTAAGGGTGAAGAGATTCTAATGTTATACGTCTAGTAAATGTTCAACCCTACTGATGGTCTTTCGACTCCCAGAGATATAAGACATTCACGATCGTCTACATAAACACTGACTGTATATTGACAAACCAATGAAAAGGCAATAACATTATCGTGTGTATTCGGATCGGGCTTCGTATATCTCACAGTTACAAAAACAAACATAAACGCCTTCATCAACACCAGGGGGAAATCATACACTAGATTATAAGTAAAGAGACTATATACATATATATGAATAGATCGCAACGAATCTCTTAAATAGCGCTGTAGACCCTTTAATATACGTATCCTGATCTGTTAAGCTTTTAAGCGTTTTCACGGCCGAGTAAAACGTATGAACAAACAGGGCTATGTTTTATAGGAAATGTTTTTAAGAATATATAATAACTACCTTATCTATAGTTAAGACTTGAACTTGACCTAAATGGCTTAATGCATAAAGTATTTAACAATATATTTCAAAAACCACAATACTACGAATGACTTGGATTTAACGTCTAGATAAGGAGTACAAGTGCAATCGTACGTCGACTGACCGTAATATAAAAAAAAATTATTATAATTTCTCACCAAAGCACAACATTATTTTGGGGTAATTTGCAGCTCTTATAACTTTCAAATAAATGATAAGTGGTATCTGATGTTCTAGAAATGATATTGGTTATTGTTCTTGTTCCAGATTAATTAGAAGTTTTATCAGGTCCTCTAGTACAATCGTTTCTTGGATGAGGGCACACCTTTCTGTTCAGATATCATAAGACTGCTAATATTTTGAATACGACGGATACATAGACTACTAAAACCAAAAAAACAAAAGGTGCAACAAAAAACCCCGGGTAATTACGTGAAATCTTTAAAATAGAAGTGGTATCGAGTGTTCTTGGAAGAATAATCATACCCTACTTCGCACCGGTACCCGTCACGACATAGTAGCTATCTGAGCGATGGTTTTCATATGGATTTCAGAAGGTGAAGGTTACTGGACAGAAGATAACCTCAGGTCAAATCGACTTCTGTCCTTAATTATGAAAGAGAGAGATAGAGAAATGGGGTTTAACGTCCACTCGACACAAACTAGGCCACTTCGGGACTAACATATGGTTTAATTTTATTTACATAATTTAATGTCCTATTTATTGCTATGTGGGAATTATTGCCTGGGCAGCGACGTTTCCACCCATTCTTCTTCGAATTCCAAGTAGCATTGGAACTTTTACGTACACGCCAATGCGTTCGTCGTCCCATCAAATCGACTCTTTGTCTTGCTATAGGGAAAACCCGCGGAAGTTTCCGTCTTCGCAAGCACCCTCGGGAAATGAAATCAAATGACATTAAACCCCATTTGATTTCATTTCCCGAGGAAGTTTCTCGACAAACACTGGGATCGCATCTGGTGCGGACTGATTAGTAAGCCAGCGCCATCTTGACTTCATTCAGTAATTCTCGATGGATGCATGTACAGTATGGTTTCTCCATCTACAAATTAAAGTAATATTTTTTATTTGACGTTAAACTTTCGGTTCAGTTACATTCGTTCAAACAAAATTTAGAGTTGAATTCGCGTTGCTTTATCGTCGACACACGTTTTATATAGAACTTGGGCGGTCTTATAAATAAAGTCGAAATTGATAAGGATCGCTTTTTTCTACTTAAAGATTTTTTTTTTTTAAAAATTGGCAAATGGTAAATAGATATATTATTTTCACGATGAAAAGTTATTGTGGTTTCGCCTATTTTTTATTTCCTTGGTTCGTTATCAAGCATGCTACAAAAATGTCGAAAATTTGCAGACAAATTTTGGACATAAAAGAAAACTTCGCGAAATTACAGAAGTGACTAAAATTGTTAGGAATCTTAAGAAATACTTAAGTGTATAGTTCGACACCCACTTGGCCACCGCAAAAGTTTTGATCGCCTTAAGACAACTTCATATCATTGCTTTGGTAACTTAATAAATAAACCTAAAAGATTTGTGATAATTTGGTGAGAATTTAGTGGTAATAGTTTGAACGACACTAAACTTATGTCACCTACAGCTAAACACCCAAAAGTTAAATACTTAGCTCCCTTGTTCACGTTGTTAGCACGCGCATGTTAGAGTTATTCGGGTGTTAAAAACGGGAACGTGAAAGTGAAATCTTATAAAGATAAAAAAAAGTACAAAAAAAATATAAGAGGAATTGCTAAGATTATTGTCTGCCCGCGAAAGGTAAATAAAAGGTGGTATACGCTACAATATATCATAGCAGCCTCGCTGTCATTATGTACAACAGGTCCGCAGAGATGTACGTACACGACGGTGTATGGCTGCACTTAAGTAACATGCCAAAACAAACAGATAATTTCCTATAGTATTTCATACATGAGTTGGAACGTGTGGGAAGTAGAATGGACACGTACCAGACGACGCATGTGTTTGGGTGTAGCAGAAGCATAAAATGTCAGAGTGGTTGTCGAATTAAGGTGTTTACAAAATGCAATGCACGTTTCTCGAATGGACGATTGTTAATAATGAGAAAATCATAAATGAGAACATCTGATACCATTTCTCATTCAGGCATCAGGCAGGGTAGATTTTCCCTGGATAGAACCTCTGATACAGATTTTCATTCATTTAAGAATGTGATATATCTAAATATGATAAAATATGAATAGTTATGCGAACTTTCCAACTAATCAGAAAGTTTCATAAGGTATTCTAGAAAGAATGAACATATCCTGCCCCGTGCACGTAATTTATATAACTTTGTTATGTTATACCGGGGAGTTGAATGGCTGAGAGATCAAAAGTGTTCGCTTTAGATCAAACGACATGTTATCTATGCAGGTCATGGGTTCGGTCACAAAATTGTACGTGACGAGGAGTAAGGTCGACTGCTTCTAACCTCGTAAGTTAAGTTTGTCAACGCACTACGCCCCAACCCAAACCCCCTCTCTCTCTCTCACGCTCTCTCTCTCTCTCTCTCTCACTCTCTCTCTCTCTCTTATAATGAAAACACCCCAGATAAAAGAGATTATTTATACTCGTGGTATATTAAATATATGTTCACTTGAAGAATTTCAAGTGTTGCATAACTTTACATAATAGCTGACAATCTATTATATTTTTGACTGGAATGGCTCTTCAACTCAGTGTAGTACACTTTTATACACGAGTATAAAAACTATTTTATGATAGTGCAGGTGTGAATTAAAAACTCTAAAATATGTCTATGTTTGTAGATAACACGACACCATTTTAAAATATATGAGTTAGGAATATCGGTTACGCCATTAGAATTTTTTGGCGAGTCATTAAAAAATGTATGGTAATTTTCATTTTATGTGATGTCAAGTTTTTTGTATGTCATTGTCCTCCATAAAACATAAATCTTGGGGATTCGAAAACCACATAAACATATTTATGATCTGATGAATGGGGTGGGGGTGGGGGTTGTTGTCAGGCGAAAAGAAAATACCATGTCTTATGGGTGTTACTAATACTTCCATGCACATCCTAATATAAGCTACGACTATATTAATCAGGAGTTTGTTAACGAGAGAAAAGGAAACTTGCTGAAAGCTATAAAATTTGTTTATGACAAAACTTGGGTAACTGGGCTACGAAATTTGTGACCTGTGTATATTAAAATTTGTTGTGTGTCAAAGCCAATTATTTGGACAGGCCCCGCATTAAAACTATTTCGTTTCAGTAAATTTATGATCGCTCTATAAGTTAGATAATTATTGTATCCTAGCCCCAAGTTCCAAATACAATGCAATGAAATGGAAATGACATAGAGTTATCGTCCTTTTCTGCATAAGAGAAGACACTTTTCCCTTCAGGCCTCCACGTTCTAGCGGATAGAAATTGAAGGAAACCAGACTGGACAATACCGATGACCTTTCTTCAAACCGGGACTTCCTGGTTAGTGAGCCACACTCACAGAGCCACCCCCACAGAGCCTCACAGAGCCACACTCATGGGAGCCTCACGGAACCACATCCACAAAGCCTCACGCAACCACACGCACAGAGCCTCACAGAGCCTCACTCACAGAGCCACGGCCACAAAGCCTCACAGAGCCACACTCACAGAGCCACGGCCACAAAGCCTCACTGAGCCACACTCACAGAGCCACCTTGGAATGGAATCTTCTTTAACATCTCGTCGACACGCTACTCAGGTAATATTGAGACTGACATATACGATCATTATATATCTATGGTTACGTGTGTAATGGGTGAGTGGAGAATTTTGCCCAAGCAGCGAAGTTTCGAACTACTCTTCTTTGAAATCAAACTGTCAAGTGCAAATAGTCGCTTGTTTAAATAATACATGTAAACTAAGATAATGTATGTTTCAATATGTGGGATTTCAATAAGAAGACGGAGAATTTTGCCCAAAAAGCGCAGTTTCAAACTCCCAAGGGACGAATTGCAAATAGTCCCTTATTTGATAATACAGGTAAAATTATAAACACGGAACACCTGTGCTGAATGTTTCCCCTTTTTAATAATCATTACATATTCAACCTCATGTTCGCTTTTAAACAAACTCTTATAAAGTTTTATATAATAATATAATGTATAGTAATTCTGGCTTTAGTTGGTCACGAGTACGAAATTATTATCATTCCATTTTACGACACAACATACATTTCATAATATAGAGTTAAGCTTTATTATCATAACTCATACAAATAAATATACGCAAAGAAACGATCGAAGGCCTTTTAAAAAACAAATTTCGAAGCGACTTGTCGAGATTTTGATTCGTATTAAATGTGTGTAATAGAATAGAAATTGACCCGTGTGATCTAAGGGTCAAACGTTATTGAATATAGTGAATGATAATGTGTTTATATTTACATGTAGAGTGACGTCTGATCGATATTATTATGAACATCTGTTCACTCAATGTTATGTCTTGTGGTGTAAAAATTAAAGGGGTTTTCAACGTTTTTATTGCGAGGCGGTAAAGCAGGAGTTATTCCATCTTCTTCAGTAAACGATTTAGGGTGAACCCAACAAGACCCTGAATGCGAGTCGTCTTTTTTTTTTGGTATACTATTTGGAAAAAATTGAACCCAGTGCCCTCGTGGTGCTAGATTGGACAACCTTTATTATTCTAATTTAAACTGATCAATATGCTAGTGTCTGTTCAATTTATGCGTAATAAATTGCTAACCAATATGGGCAACAGAGTTGACTTGGAATATATAAAGCCCATTTTGCGTCCTTTTAAATACTCTCATAAATGCCCAATCAGTGGCCCCGAAACATTAGATTGTACCTGATTGAAATGAAATCTAATTTATTATTTTTTTTTAGATCGGATAATTTGTATTTGCCAATGTTTTGAAAAAGATTATTTTTCCACATTAAATATCTTGAGTTTAAAAAGAAACCAGATGTCCATTCATGTTTGACAACCCCTTTAACATTTGCGTTATTGGTCGAGGATAGAATAAAATGTTAGAAAATACTTCAAGTACGTGAAAAGAGCCAAGTCGTACCGGGCTGAAAGACTTATTGAAAGTATTGAACAGAACTTATATACACGGGCGGAGTTGTATGGTGTTATTCTTCCTAACACTATGACTATACCGTCACTCACTCTTGCCAATAAGTTTCAATATAACGTAGGAAAACTAGAGTTGTAGAAAAGTCGTAAAATGTTGACATAGCTTTTCTGTATTATATTATAACGGCTATTGGGGTACGTAACACGTGTTCAGAATGAAAGACAAGAGGGAAAATGGCCGAATTGTTTATTAAACATGGCGGCATTACACACGATAAATAATTGAATAATCCTTTAGGGAAATGTTGTCAGAATGGGTTTGTTATGAATGCTCCCTAATTCGACAACCCTTTGCCGGACATCGTAGTTATCCAATGTCCAGTGGGATTCCAACGAACTGATAAATCATGATCAAAAATAGGCTTTCGGGTTATGTTTTGCCCACACCCCTTTCCGCTGGATAGAAGATATAACTGATGGATTAAAATGGCGGGATTTAACACACTTTGGGTTGTCGCTTATGCGTTATATAGTTGTCCGGATGGGAAGAAAAACTAATGTCCCACTATGCTAACGTTGGCGTGCACACAAAAGAACCATTGACAGTTGGAACTCAACGAAGCCTAAGCCGAAACGCCAATGTTCGTGGAAAATATCCTCGAAAGCAATCCGAAAGAAAGCCAATCTAAATAATGTCTGGTTGATTTTTAAAAAAAATCCGGGCTAAGTACAGATAAATACGATGAGAAAAATTTAACCACAAAATCACTTCTTTCATGTTATGTAAATAAATATAAACCAGCTGAGTATACACATATATAGGTAAACCTGCGAGATTGGCAACAAAAATACTGTATAAGAACTCATCTACACTTAATGGGTCATTCTGAGACAAACACTTTTTGGGTCATTTTGAGAAAAACAAAGCCATATCTTAAGAGAAAGAGCAGGTTTCGTAAGCGTTCGTTAAACCACTAATCAAGTCCGAACCACAATGTGGGTTCAAGCGAGCTTTGTCAAGTTTCTGTCACCAACGGATGATTCCGGCCATGGGCGGTTGATTCCGGTGAAAAACGAATTGTCCACAAGATGAGAAGAAGGGGAAGCCAATTTCACTACAGAACAGCACCGCCGTCGCTTCCGGTCAAGGGCGGTTAATTCCGGTGAAAAACGAATTGTCCAGCGAAGCGAAGAGAAGAAGAGAACGTGATCGGCGGTTAGACCCTTTTACTAGCACTACAAGGTAAAAATTCGCAATTAAATTGAAAGTATCTCATTCCATTTTGTTCTCAGTGATCCGAATATACCAAATATAACTGTGTAGTCAAACCACAACCAACACACAAAGACCCACAAAACGCCAATGTCCCCTCAAATTTTAATTCCGTACGTTTTAAAATATTTTGGTTATTTCAATTTTATAGGAGTTTAATTTCTAACACATCTTCCGGTGATCTTTCTCAAAACCGATGGGACTGGACATCCATATTGGCTTTGAAAGACATACAAAATTATAAGTGTTTAAAAATGTAACATATGAAAAGCCATTTGATGACCTTAGGTAAACATAGTCGACATTTCAAAAACCTGAAAGATAAACCTAGATGTACTTCAAATTAGTCGAGGTATGACCGGTCAAGACAATATACTTACCGAAGAGAAGACCCAGCATAGATGTAAATATTGAAATTCTAATAACCCCTCTAACAACAATCAGTTGGCTGAGTGGCCATATCAACATCGTCAAAGTTGCGGTTAAACACAAAAATTAATATTATAGGAGAATAATCGATATTAAAGGGGAATAATCGATATTAAAGGGGTACAATTGACATTAAAGGGGAAAAATCGATATCACAGGGGAATAATCGATATTAAGGGGGGGGGGGGATTTGGGAAATCGTGTCATTCTGATCCACTGCGCTATATTTCAGGTGACAAACCCATTTATTTCTGTGTATGGAGTTTAAATTTAGAAACTGACTAAGATGCTTGATGCCCTTTGTAGTTAAATTTTATTAAGGAGCACCAAGCAATAAATCCTTGGTGGTGTAATTTGTCGCCTTTTTGTGGATAGTAAGTTAAAATTGAACAATAGCTATGATGCTTGATAACCTTTAGTTTCGATAAATTCAATTAACACGTTGCAAAATATAAGAGAGTCAAAATATACTTACAATTAGCCGCGGTATTGCCGATCAGGAACACCAACAAAAAAGCAGATGTATTTAATCCGTGTGGCCACATTTTGGTAGTTTATTGGTTAATTTTTCACTAAAACTTAAACACAAACTATGATCTATAGCTATATTATCATGCACGAATGTTATCCACTAAAGTATCCACAATGAAATTACAATATCCAATCCAGTGTTTTGACATAAAACGTCACAATATCCACTTAATACGTATACACACTTGCGTTTTGACTATACTCGTTTTAAGTTTTAAGTTTACCCGGCGATGAAATAAAACAATAATCCAACCATCTAATTATCCGAGTATTCAGCTCATCTGAAAGAATTAAAAAGACAAAATATTAATTATAATAATTCATTAATGGCATGGATAAACTAAATTTAGAACTACCTTTTAACGCATATTGAAAGTAATTACTTTAGCGTATTATTGCACAATACACAAGTAATACACAACTATAAGTAATCCAAGAAAATGAAACGTTCTTGACTAAACAATTACTTATAAATCCATAAAGTGTATTATCTAAGGTATGAAATGGCATGAAATGGGGTTTAACGTCCTACTGTTCTACTCTTTCTTTAATACGTATCAACATTCATATTTCGCCACATGGACACCCTCTTTAAGGTTATGTTCGTTGAACAGTTTATAAGTAGTTGTGGGTGTCGTACACGAAACAGGGTATGATTGTTCACTTTAGAACACCTAATAAAAGTATCTTGTCAACTTGAGAATGTCGCTCAGTTAACAATATCTACTATACTTCTGTTATATGCACAGAGAAATGCATTATTTAAAATATAAAATAAGTTTATCGGAGGTCATTGTCATTACGCATGTATGCTCAATACAAATAAAAGCGTTTTTTGTACCGATTTATATTACACCTTGAGCGTGTGCCTTAAGCGTTAGTGTGTACAATGAAATACACGATAAGTTACTAGAGGGCAGAAAACGTTCATTAGTAACACAATTCTATATGTTTTGTACTCTGACTCGTGATTTTCTTCGCTTCGTCATTTCTCAATAAGAACGTAGTCACCTATAGCTTTGCATGTACCTGTTGATATTGCAGCGGTGAAACTTGCAATAATATTGTTATCAATTTGTTATAAACTGACACGCATATTTGCAGTGCAGGTTCACGACAAGCAGTGGATCACCTTACAACATCGAATACGTGAGTTTATACAACTGATGATGGTCGGCCGCAAGGTTGTCATTCAAAGACATATGTAATAATACATTCAATTGACGATATACTACATCAAAAAATTAAACATATACAATTAACTTGCTCAAATTTGAAAATGATAGAGAGCAAAACATGTGGTGATATTAATAAAGTTTCCAATTCAGTGCAAATGAATGAAAAAATTCCTCAATTTATTTTGTAGTTTTTTTTTTAATTTTCACACAAACAACTTGAGAAAATTTTGATACACTTTACAAAACTGATAATTTTCTGTAAATTTGCTCTTGCAACGCTTGATTAAATTTTAGTTATATATGTTATATAGTCGTCGATCACTGGTGTATGTAAAAAGTTGAGAGTCTATTCAATTTGTTGATAACTGCCTTTATCTGCATCCTTGCTCCCTTCAATAGGGAAGAAAAATGCGCTCTCTTTATATCCAGCGCAGTACGCAAAAACAGCGACGTGTCAGTCGTGCAGTCAAACTAGCTCCGCAATCTGATAAGTAAACTGATTAATACGAACACAAAATCAGAATCATAAATATCTTATTCTAACAAAAATAAACATCTGTTGTCAAATTAACGATTAGCGACATTAACGCTTAAAAGGTCGTTAAAGTTTATGAAAAATCCCTAAAATTTGTTAAAATTGATCTTTTAAGTTGTTATTTTAATAAGATCAGAAACTGTTATACAATACCAATCATAGCGGTATGATAATCCTATTGTTTTTCTGTCGATAATCCTCTCGATATAAAAGTACTATATATACGTATATCCTTATAACACAGTGTCTCTTACAAGCAAGTTTTCGCTCAACTGAAACTATAAATTATCGTACAGTGGTTAGCGGATAGTGTAAAATACACAGCCAATAGCTGTTCACCTTTTATGAATACTGTATAGCTCAACCAATGTATGTAGGTATTAACCATATACCATAAGTATACGTTTGTGGTAAATTTTTGATTATTTTTTAGGGTTAGGGTTATCTGGGAGGATTCACTCATTCTGGTACTTTTTTTTAATTTTTAACATGAACCAGTTTTAGGAGGACTTTAACCATATAATAGCCATATATATCTTTACTTATACGAAGATTCACCGAAGACGACTGATATACATGCGTTCTACTTAATAACTGTAGACATACGGATATATATGAAAAAGACAATTCGAGATACGTGCGCTAATAATTCTAGATATATTATAAATTATCGTTATTCAAAATATGAAATATTTACGGATTTCTACTTAACAACATTCAATATATCATTACTTATATCACAAGACGATTCAATATACATTAGAAATAACACTAATACATAAACTAGGAATGTGCTTGTTTCCGAGTTAATGAAAAACAACAACAACAGCAGGCCTACACGTATATGATAAATTACGAAGGAATATTATGTCTCGATATATAAAATGGGCGGCGTTAAAATATATTACACGTGTTAGATGTTGGTCGAGATATGTTCCACGGGATTTCTCAGTCTGATTTCCCAGTGATACAGGACTTTCAGGAGTCTATTCCGTCGGATGGAACGAAAATCGATATATACCCTGTACTCGTACAATAAGCCTTGGTAGTTAAAATTCGATAGTGTGTGGTAAGAGCAACAACGCTGCCCAGACACAAATTTTCTTCCGAGAAAACTGCAAAGTGTATGTCTTTCTTTATTAGCTTAATTGTTGCAGAAAAGTAGGACGTTAAACGCCATTTCATTTCATTTGTACTTTACGACATTAGATTATACATAGCTATGGAATATATTACACATTTGTCTAAGTACATATTTATACTATTTTTTTAATTTCAGGACTTTTTATCCAGTAAGGTAGTAGTTATGTCATATTTTTTGTCCATATACTGTGTAATTTTATGATCCCATTTTAAGATTACATAAGTGATTGCTATAATTTTTGCATTACGTATTGACAGATGGATTATAATAATGGTATAAATATAGCCTTTTATGGGCGTATATCTTATATACTCTTATAGCATTACACAATATTTAAGGATATTTCGAATATTTAAAATTATAAAGGTTTTGAATAACTGCCATTAACGTGGGTAATGTAGCGACCCGCCGGCCATATTATACCCCAAGTCCCTTTTATTATACTCATAAAGGCTAATCATAGACAGTTGCCTATTTTAAAAGGAGGACCGCTGGGTACATAATATATCTACATAGAAAGAGAGAATAGAAATGTATTATATATTATTTTAATAAAAACATTTTTTTTTTTATTTTATGTCAATGCTTGATTAAATATTTACAATATCATAAAGATGCATTCAGATTTGGAATGTTCTGGTGTATTTATAAAAACTAGAAAATAATTTGCATATATTTAGATGTCAACAATATTGTATGCAATTATTCAAAAAACGTTTGTACACTCAAAATAGTTATTAAATGCAGTTAGGAATTAAAGGGGACATAACTCTGTGATAATTCAGCACATAGACGAAACTGATTATATCGTTTCCATTAAAATGAAATGAGGTTTAACGTCCTATTGTTCTGCCATTTCCATTCTGATCTATCGATGGGGAGCCACGGTGAAGTGGGTGAGACGTTGGCTCGATATCCTGAGGCCGCGTATTCGACTCCTGCAAGTTCATCGTGATTTTCCGACGTGGTTTCCTCTTGTCAGTGGTCTAGGGCGGAGGACCTGACAAGGACAGCTGTTTAGTATTTCGGGTGGGACGAAAAATCTAGGCCCCGTGTATACATGGGCGTGCACGAAAAAGATCCCTTGGCAGTTGGAATTCGATATAAGAGTAGGTCAGAGTGCCGCTGCCCGGGAAAAATTTCCCTCATAGGGCACTGCATGGCGTATGCCCGTCTTCATTAGCCCAGTCGGAGCAGAACAGTAGGATGTTAAACCCTATTTCATTCATTTCATTTTATTTTATGGTATTTATTTTTCATATATTTTCGAACATTTATCTTAAGATTATGACACAGGTGCGAAGATAGCTTCCTCTTTAGCGAGTTTATATTAGGTCAAAGGTTACCTTTAGATCTTTTGTCCTGTATTTAACACGGATATTAAACGCTATACTACATACATATTAGGTTTATGACTACTCACTTCGAAATAAACTTTCTTTCTTTTTGTTTTAAAGTTGGCATACATGAACAATTACTGGCTTATTGAATATTTACTTGTATTGCATTTGACATATTATGACATGCGCGATACTCACCCAGCTTACTGAATACCAATCCGGATAAAATCACTAGTATTTTATTCGTTTTTCGTGTAATATATTCTGTATTTTATATTTTATGTAACTTATGAATACCCATTCCAACCGAAAGACCAATCTCTGTGGCCAATTCACAGCCCCTCCCCCCCCCACACCCACGCACACATACACCCACACCCCTCCCGGTGATCCAAATTCCTTGAATTTCTTGGCCAATTCACAAGATTCTACAGGGGAATACGGGAATATTCTTTAGGGTCCACGCCCATACATAACCGAGCATGCTGTCGTTAGGGTGTTAAGGCATATAAGAAGATATTGGGCTATTTATGGCGTAAAGATTACAATATAACTTCATAAATTAAATTAAATGTAATAAAGAAATCGATTCAACAAGCTATATGTCTTTTCCAAGATGTAAGTCATTGGTCATAATAAGAGAAACACTGAGACAGGGAAGAAAAAAAAAGACACATTATTTAAATCTGTTCTTTTGTTATCTTAAATTTAGTATTTTAAAACATGATTTAATCTATATCATTTAAACGTCTCTAACCCTAATAAAATGGTGAACTTGGGTGATTTGTGGGTTACCTGTGTGCTTTTAAATTAAAAGTTCATTCGAAGGTCTTCACTATAATATATTATACATAATTGATACAATCGCTCTCTTTAACTCCATCTTCATTAACCCAGTCGGAGCAGAACAGTAGGACGTTAAACCCCATTTCATTTCTCTCTTTAACTGTAACTAGATACTATCGCACTCTTTATGGGTGTTGTACACGAGCCAGTCAATTCTTACTCTCTGTAAAACTGTTTTCTTCATTGTTAATCGTATTGAATGGGATTTACTGGTTTTATATAGAAAAGATTGGGTGTTTATAACTTAAGAACACAATATTGTGTTAACTTTGTGCACTCAAAGGATGGTAGCCAGTGTTCTATAAAGAACAAGCATACTCTAAACTGGGCCAGTGGGTTGGTCCTGGATTGCAAAAGCCGAGCGCCACTGGGTAAAAGATGAATTCGGAACGTCCATCTCAAGCTTGGTCTTCGTGGAGTTGAGCTGTGAAATATAATGCCTTTATCAAGCTTTCCATCTAGAAATTTGACGTTTAACAAGTAAAAGTATTACTTTTATATTCCCTGATTACCGAGATTTAAGACATTGTATAACGCGATAAATCGCTGCACATGATGGTATAACCCGATAAAATGGCTGCATATGATTGTATAACCTGATAAAATGGCTGCATAGGATTGATAGAAGTCGTTGAACTTGCAGACAGCTGATTTTATTGTCGTATCATAAAAAAAACACCCTGAATGTAGAACGTAAACCCCCATTTCATTTCATAAAAACTGAATATGTCTAGGACAGATTAAGTTATAGTAAATATCTTAGATCTATCTAGTGTAAGTTATTCATATATATACATTCGATAGAAGCTAGTTTATTATACTCTTCATCCATATAGTCTGGTTCATCCATAGATTCAAATTACAGATTATTGCAACAGTATACAAAATAGTATGTGACCTTCACCGCTTGTGGTGTTTGAACTTAGGAAATGCTTGATATAACGAGTAAAGGATATTTTCTACATGATGAAGTCCGTCAAAGTAATCTTTTGTACTATATACGTTATGAAGGTTGACAAGTGAAATATGCATATTAAATAGGATTTGTAGATGAGAATCCTTTCATAATATGTTGATATGTTATTGAATTGGTTCACGGTGTAGGATTATATTTTTAAAGAAGGTATTATATCTACTCAGTGTATACAGTACACACCAGGGATTACATACTTGGAGTATTTTTATAAAGCTGTAGTAAAATAGTTTTTTTTAGCGCGGGCTTAAAACTGAAAGAGTAGGTGGTAGTAGGCAAATTGTATGTTGACGAATCAAAGATTAATTTAACAGTACTTTTTTCTGGCAATGGCAAATTTACCAAATTTCAAGTAGACCGGATCATAGCCAATGATGGAATGACACGGGCCTTAGGTAATTTGGATACTAACATAATATTTCAATTTTTATGATTTTGTGTGCAATTTCAAACTGTCAATGGGTTCTTTTACGTGTAAGGGTGGTGCTCCGTTTTGGTCCAAGCTGAACGACTTTGTTCAATATTTGCAGCTGTAATCAAAAGGTATATTTGTCGGCTTAAGCCCTAATCCTCGGTTACCTCCAGAGAAGGAATCGTACATTCCGTTATTGGAAAAATAAATTGCAGATGCTCTTCGTTTAAAATTACGTAAGTTGATCACCACCAGTTGACCACCTGGGTATCAGGTCCCCATTTAAATCTAATTAAATCGAAGCATTTTACAAATTCCGTGCAGATACCAAACCACTCAACTATATATTTCATTTAAATCAAGTCGGCGAGTTTGAAGAGATTAACAAACAAATACAAACACGGTCTTAAAAAGAAAAGCTTAAAACCCAAAATGGCGTTTCTGTGTTGGTCACCTTTCCATCAATTGAATAGTAATCTGTTCACGAATTCTGAAGAGACCTTCGTAGATTAAAGAAAGGTGTTAAAAGATTAACAACAGAAAATCCATCAAAAGACAATCGAGAAACGATTTAATGTTTGCTGGCCATCCCTAACACAATACCCACATAAGCTGTTTACAAAACGTTAAACACATACCATCCACAAAAAAGGAACATCTTATGAAAAACCGATGTGAATGGAGTTTTTTTTTACTATGTCGTCAGGTCTGTGTGCATCAATGGATAAAGGCAGTGTACAAGTTGTAGCGGAATTCATATACTGTGTGTAGAATTTTGACTAGTAAAAAAAAAAACCATACGAGTTGTTGAACCAGTAAAACGGTTGTTGAAAACATGTCTTACACAACCTAAACACATGTCCCACTTCAAGCCCGATTTCATTTTAGCTGTTCTTCTGAGTTCAAAAGGCAAAAGCAGGGTGTAAACAAATGTTTTCAAAATAAGTTAGGGTCCAGTCTTTTGGGCGACATGGACCCAAGTAGAATGACACAATTGTTACTGGAAGTACGTACATTAAAGGGATGTAACTCAGGTATCTAACGGAGCCACATTTTTACCCATCAAGACCCAGGTTGGATTCAATCCATCATAAATATGTATGTCTACGTTTTATTTCATATCTAATAAGATGTTAAACAGGGTTATGGAGCAAGAGCTCGTGGATCAAAACACGTGGTCGGTATGTGTGGTCGTGGGAAGTTAACTAGATCTAAACTATGCATATTCGATTCTAGAAATCTAACCTTAAAAAATCCACTACCGATGTAAGTACACCTTGTCCTAATCCGATTCTGTAAACGCCCATCATTTGAATCAATTCTCGACTCGTCAGTAGTCACTGAAACGTGTAGCACCATATGACTGAAGTCAGCGATTTGCAGATGAAAATGATCAGACGAAATGGAGCTTAACATTTCGTAAACACATTGCTTGGGTCATATTTGTATGACCATGTGCGCAATGCTAGGGAAGATGACTTCGCCCGAACAGTGGCGTTTCTGCCAACTTTCCACCGAATTCAAACCATCAGGGGTTCTTTTACGTACACACCAATATATACACGAGTAAACCTCCGTTTTTTCACCACATCCTATCTACTAGGCTGCACTTTACTTGTCAGCCCGACAGCGCATTGTTCACAAGTGGGAACAGGGCTTATAATCTCGAGATTCATCTCACATCTCGGCCCATGATGCGAGTCTAACCTTGGAACTTGGACATTCTTATCAAACGTCGTGTCCGGTGGAAGAGCATGCGTGGTATATAGTGAGAATGATCCTTAATTTCGAACTGAATCTCTCAAGTAGGATCAGAAAAATATTTCCATTTAATAAAACATCTGTCAACACTTCAATACATGGACGTGCATATTAATTACTGGGCATGTCTCTACATGTCTGTGCATGTTAAAGCAATTAAAAATATTGGCAAATGTACGAATGTTTATGAATCGTTTGATTAAAGGTTTTTATTGAAATTGGCTACCTTTATAGTGAGTATGTAACATGGGTGGAGTGCATGAGCGTTATCTATAATTACGTTATAGATAACATTTATCTGATTTGATATAGATAGGCTTAGATTAAAGGGGTTTTCTACCGTTTCGAATAACACCCCGTTATCCATCGTTTTAACTTACTTATTAATTAATGTTAGCTAGGTTCCCACTGTCGTGCGATGCGTTACGCTGAGGTTGTCCCTATTGAGTCCACGATCTGATAGGTTTCGATACGATCACCACGATTGCTACGACTGACCTCAATATATGATAAGACTTGATAGGATCACCACGATTAAAACCACGATTTCAATCGTAGCGCGAATCGTGATAGTGGGAACCTTGCATAATAATTAAAGTAGGTGTCGAACAAACCATGGACTGGACTGTATACAGTGTGACTTACGGTTGGTTCCAATGATCCATTCCAATTGATCTGTTAGTTCTTTGTAGCTTGCAGTGTTTGAGGGACGTAGCTGCACATCCCGCTGGGTTTTTTTTTAGTTGTCTAAGCATTTAAACTGTTTTGTTCACAGATCCGCTGTATACAATAGACTGACCTCAAAGATAGGTACGACAAATGACTAGATGTCTGGAATCTAAATTTGAATCTATATAAATCACTTTGGAGATGCTCATACGGACAGGTTATGTGCGTTAACAGATGTCTTACTAAAATGATAGACCGAATTCCAATTTAATTATTGCATTTCCAATGATTATATTTTTTAAAAACGTTACTTGACCAATCAGTGAGATGCCTTAAAATAATTAACAGACGAATTTTAAGTGACGCCATATACACCAAAGCTGGAGAAGCCCTTTAATATATTTCTATTGCGTTTCGTTTAATTATGCAGATATTCTATACATGTATTAAATGATTAAAGCCGCCTTTCATCTTATTATAAAACCAATCCAACTTTCATTTCAACAATTTTTATTGATAGTAAAACTTTTTATGTAGTTTAACGAAACGAAAACCTGCTACACGTACTCTTATATTGGGAGAAATACCTTGTAAATTAAGGGTCAAATTTGCAAATAAGTACTCTAAAGTCATGTCGCAAATTTTGTGGGAAAAGGGGCTTCGATATTTGAAAAGAAATTGAATTTTGTTATAATTGTAATGAGTCTATTGTGTACACTCATGCATATAATAAGATGGCTCATTATTATTCAGGATAATAAAAGATATGGAATGTTTGTATTGCCAATGTTAATTTGGTCTTTTCACTCTCGTTCTCAGCCTTATTACACGGAGTGCAGGTATACATTCAATTGCCTTAATATTTATCCCAGGAAAATTGAATATGCATTAGTTATATTTGTCGTATTATGTCCAACATAAAAATTAAATTTAAGCCCAAATAATCTCTCAGAATGTTATTGTATATAATTGGCCTAGCGTGTAAATCTTTGAAACATATGGATTATCTGCGGATATTGAAATTAAAATTTAATTTCTACCCAAAGCATATGTCAGACTAGACTGCGCCACCGGTCTATGTAAATAATAGTTATCTCATGACACTGTACTGGTTTGATCGGGTTAGTTTCATTTTCAGAGATTGGACCAGACAGCGGAATTTTTGGCGGCATATTATAAAATGATTGTCATCTCAAAGGAGTCAAAAAATCAATGTAGTTTGATCTGCAAAATACTATTAAATACTTTCGCATATTTTGTGGGGAAACGGCTTTGATATTTGGAAATTTTCGGCGGAATTTTCCAATATGATCCTCATCTCAAAGGGGTAAAAACCATGCTAGTTTGATTTGCAAAGACATGAAATAGCAACGGAACTTCGTCTTCTGACAGTAAGACAAAATCAACCAACAGCATAATTTAGACTAAATCTATTAGGTAAATAAACCCCACTTCTTGCATTTCAGTTTTTCGTCTCATCCAAACGATAAAACAGTTTACACCGAATTTCATTTTTATGAGTGCGTTTAAAATTTATCGACTTACTTCTCCATGACCATTATCAATCCCCGGTATTATCCATGTTTAAGACTAGGCATTATTCAGAAAACCATCGCCTTCTTAACTCTCAGGTATCTAGCTCCACCAACCGTATATATCTAAATACCCCAACCATCACATTACGAACTGTCTCAAATTATGTAAATCTTTCAAAATTCCCCCTCTATTAATCTCGAAGATTGTTTAACCGTAGTAGCTGACCGTAATATTATTCCGGTGCATTAAATAACTTCCTTGTTCTAAAATAATTAATTACGGTACGGTACCGATTATCGACTGGCTTATCTCCCTTTACTAAAGCGTCACCTAGGTCTGCAGCTGGGGTTAATCTTACATGTTGATGGTTTAATGATGGATGCGTACATCCCCTCTATCCCTAGTTTACAAACATGGTCTACCACCCCTTCTTTCCTTTGATATATCCGACCGGACAGACACCAGACCACAGATGGGGTTTATGTATAACTGACACACACCAAACAACGTGTTAACAAAGTAGGGTTTCTTAATGGACATAAGTTTACAAATTAATAAACCTTTCGTTTCGTTTGATATCTCTAATGTAACAAGAAGATTGCGAAAGTGATTCGCTGGCTACAAGTCGATTAATTAACGTTAGTTTCGTATCATGATACGTCAGCGCTGTAGACTATACAACAAAAGTTGGTCATCTACGGAGATGTCAAAAAAGAAATGCCAGTCATTTTCCACCCACAGATTGGAAGCCAGCTGGAATATTTGTTCGTAATCAGCCAGCCGTTAATACCAATTGCTAAATATAGTAAACAATATAGAAGTTCTAGCAGATCAAACGTTTCAGGATACAGCATGATTTGAATTTGTATGGATTAATCACGATATTGCTAGTTTAAAAACTTTGTCTTGCAATTTCGTTTCTCTACTGTTAGACAGTTACCAGAGATTAGACTAGGTTTTCAAAGTTTAATTTTTACAATTTCGTTGTCGTGCTCACTATACGGTAACAATTCACACCCAAGGTTCATAATAAGGGAGCAAGGGTGCCGGCCCATTGACCAGGGAGCTGCTGGTCAATAATGGTCCCCGGGGTGCGGGACGGAAATGATCCATTTCAAACCGCTATGTTTTTGGGGTTTTTTAAAAATAAAGGGAAAAACTTCACACTAAACCAGTCCATGACCAGAGGCCGCAAATGGAAAGATGGCAAAATCATATTCTAATATATATACAGGAAGAACCTTCGACTGTCAAAGAAAACCCTCTAGCCGTTTGCATGGGATAAAGAGCCCAGGTCGCGTGTTTACCACTGACAGCAGATCTCCTGAATGTTGAAAATAAAAATAAGAGTATCCATAGCGCCGCTGTCCGGGCAAAATGTCACTCATAGAATACTGCACGACATATAAGTCAGGTTAGTGTAGGAAGGTATGCTGTAAAAATTTCATTTCAATTATTGGTATTATAATACCATGGGAATCTATTGAACACAAGTTGCAAAATGTGTTATTGCGTGGATACACGATACACAAATACAAACACAGAAGTCCCTTTATTGATATGTACAGAATGCATTACATACATCTACTACTACCGGATTAAACGTATCAAATATTATGACCTCGCCCAAACCTATGATACCTTACATTGTGTTTGTAAAAGCCCTATATAATTCTCCCGGTCATGTAATAAGTTTGTCGTCTTTAAGACCCGTGTCTAATCCGCTCCAAATCTCAGAGTAGTCGTTCAAAATTTATTCAGTATGTGTATCAATTATGAAGAAAAATCGTGCGTCAACTTCAACGGATATTATTAAAATAGCCGCTTAACACGATCGTGTTAACAGCCGTGAAACATGAAAGATGCGGATATTATCGTATCAAATTTATATTATGGAGTGCAGGTCAATTTTGAACGAAATGACTTTGTCAATTTAACAATGTGACAAAATGTCTTTCGAGGACAAAATTTGCATTTTTATTATTGGGTATGAAATTGATCGCGTTGACTGATGTATATCATGTAGTAGGGTAATTGTAAATGGCAGAGCGGACTTTGAGGATTTGATTAAATAAACTGTCGCACAATTCCAAAGACCCAGATAGTCCATACTACAATTTCGTTACTTCCGGTTATCCCAATTATCCAGTCAGATATGAAACAGTGCGTTGGTGTTTAATTATATCCACCTATACTAAATGAATGACAGCCAATATCCGTTGCATTACCTACGCGTGGTTCTTGCTATCTTATGACCCCGTCAGATCGGGGTGGCGTCCTTACTGCGCTGCTGCGACCGTACGGCGAAAAGAAAATGCACAAGGTCTCCGGCAAACGTGAACACAACGCGAGAAAATGTCCCAAAAAATTACAAACTTGAAAAAAGTCGCTTTCTCACAGCTTTCCAGGTCAGATCGCAGAACCTTGGCGTTTGTTTTGAACATGCTCAAAACAAACGCCGTGACACGGATATCATTGGCGACCATGGAGACCACAGCACGATTTCTCGCGTTACCACCATACTTTTAATACGCTTGTGGCGATCTTGACGCGCTCTGAGAACATTTTCCGTCGCCGTAGCAGTACAGTAAGGGCGCCACCCCGGTTTGACGGGGGTATAAATGACATCATTGAGCTTGAACGTCATAGACGAAATTGTTTTAGTAATGCCGTCTATTTATTTATATCAAATACTTGAGATTTATTTAGCATTCCACAAGCCAGGGAATGTTTTTTTATTCTTTACTAATACTAGTAGTTTTCGATGAAGTAGGAACGAAGTCGTCGTTTGGGTCCAAAGAAACTCTGTGTTAGATATATGGCACGAACTTGACAAAAATCTTCTTTGTAAAACAAATACCATTTGTACAGGTTGATGTGTAAAAAGCACCCAAGCCCGTCACTGCCTTCTTGACCAATAAAAATACCGTGCAATAGTAAGGATTAGATCATCTAAATGAAGATGTAGGTGGCCAGGAAAGTATTTACACCCACCGTATGTATATTCATTTATTCTCACTCCAGTAGTAAACAGCTGACTGATGACCAAATTTAAAATGTAGTAAAAAGATATTACAATTATGATACACGTGATTTTGACAGGTCATAAATCATAAACTAGAACATCTAGTATATCTAAGTATTAATTACACCTAATTAAAACACTAAAGGATATAACATACTAGATATGATTTTACGCCTAACTTTAAGTATATAAACCATGCCTAAAGTCAAACCTAATGACTTAAAACACCAGGACTACCCTTATGTTCCCAAAGCAATGGTAATGAGTATTACCAGTGGATCAGGCATGTTACCACTGCTTTAGGAATACGAAAACAAAAGACTATTGCTCTTCTTCAAATTCCAAGGGACCCCCTACGTGTTCTTCCAATTTGTATATGGGGCTTTGGTTTCGTACCATCCAAAGTAGTATGGTACTTTTCTTGTCAATCTCAAGTAAGTGTGAACAGAAACAGAAAAATCCGAAGGCTTCAATTCCGGTACATCCTAGGTATATGTCGAATGCTTTTGCCGAACAAGTACCGCCTCAAAAGACGGAAATAGAGCAAGAGCATGGAGTTAGATTCAACGTGTCGTCGCCACTTTACATGGGTCACACTGGGATAAAATACGTTCATTTCATTTTTACGGCTGCGTATAAATTGCAAGCGGATTAATATTGCCTGTTTTGTGACTTTTCGGCCTACATTTCTTTGAATTCCAACAGCCAATAGTTCATTTAACTTACACTCGGGATGACGTCAATGTAAACTGCGGCCTTCAACTGTAAAGAATGTGCACAGTAATTAAAGGTAACTTGATATCTTTAAACAAATAAGCAGGTATTGTGGTTATGAGTTTTTATATATAATTATATATTTATATAGTCAGTGGTATTTAAAATATTTATATAGTATAGTTTTCAAATTACTATAAATCACAATTCAATAGGTTATACAACTAGAGCGTTCAAAGGGTTTAACCAATAATTAAAACTAAACTTCAAGAGATGTTCAGCTACATTAAACGTTATACATTAAACGCTTAATAACATGTAGCATTCTTAGAGAGAGGGGGGGTGTCTACTCGACACAAACTAGCTCATTTTAGGACTAACATATGATTCAATTGTCAATAACTTGCTTGCGCGTAAGGGTCTTTAGCAGTGGGAGGAACCCGGAGGTTGGACAGGCGACCCTACTCCTTGACACCCACAAATGGGGGATTCGAAACCAGTAGTATCTGAGTCCAAACTACTACTGTAATTAAAACTAAAATTCAAGAGCAGTTCGGCTACATTAAACGTATACTGAATTGAAAGGGGTTTAACGTCAACCTTTACTGCACCAACGACTACTAGACAATGTTCCTGCACCATTGGGACAGGCGAAGCCATGCTGGAAAAACCCGAAGAACCTTCTCGGACAACATCGGGATCGAACCCGGGATCCCCTGGTTAGTGGACCGGTGCCATACTCCACAAGCCACCCCAAGAAACGTAAGTAAATGGGGAGCCACGGTGATTAGTTGGTTAAGACGGTGGCTCGCTAGCCTGGAGGTCGGGTGTTCGATCCCTGCATTGGCCGAGAAAGTTCATTCTGATTTTCCGACGTGGTTTCCCCTTGTCAGTGGTGCAGAACGGAGGGCCTGACAAGGACAGCTGTCTAGTCCTTCGGATGTGACGAAAAAACCGAGGTCCCGTGTATATATTGGAATGCACGTAAAAGATCCCCTGGCAGTTGGAATTCGATATAAGAGTAGGCGATAGTGCCGCTGCCCGGGCAAAATTTCCCTCATAGCACACTGTATGGCGTATGCCCGTCTTCATTAGCCCAGTATAGGAGCAGAACAGTAGAACGTTAAACCCCATTTCATTTCATTTCATATTTATTAAATGACATGTCGCATCTGGAGATATGCACGAGGCAGAACATGCTTATTCTTTCTAGAACACTGGGGCTTCTTGGGGGTGACGCTCTTCGAAAAAGTCTAAGGCTTCGTCAATTAAGTCCGATCGACCTGAAAATTGGCATGCTTGTTATTTGAATTACATTTTTGTATTTAAGCCATATGCATTGTCAGTTCCTGGTCCATAGTACGAGTTTACTTGTTTTTAGTAGGTCATTGACAATCACGTGCTCAGTGAGAGCAGATCGGCTTTATTAGAAAAACGGATGACCCCTTTAAAAGTTATGTACCAGTTTCAAACAAATAACATATTTGAACACAATTGGGGTATTGAATAACGAGCTTTATCATTATATATTTAGATACACGTGTATTGAATACCTTAACATTCTTGTATATAAATATTGCTATATGTTTATTGTATCGTCATTGGTAACTTTTATATGTCTCCAAGTACATTATTCTTGGTGCACATTGCTAATTGTGTCAATGACTTTACAT
Source organism: Patella vulgata (assembly GCF_932274485.2). Classification (NCBI taxonomy): domain Eukaryota; kingdom Metazoa; phylum Mollusca; class Gastropoda; family Patellidae; genus Patella; species Patella vulgata. Next base: position 58,401,676 of record NC_065884.2, on the reverse strand, counting down.
ACTGTATAGATACTAGTACATGTATTTCCTGGGTTGTCCAAGCGGACGTTATTTCATAGACATACTTACCTGGGTTCATGTATTGACCGATAGATAAATTATTATTCATTATTAATTTTAAAATGACTGCATACATTGTTGAACGTGAAGAGATATCAACTAATGAATAATTTGAACGATTATAAATTTGGATGAGATACGTACAGGGTGACCAGAAAAGTTGCTCGGATACTAGCGAACCACGGCGTCCCAGTAAGGTGCTCATTCGCTATCCAGGAGGTCTCTGGTTCACTAGAGATTTTCTGCAGTCGTGGTTTCCCCTTGCCAATAGTGCAGAGACGACAAACCGAGATCCTTTGTACATGCTGGCGTGCACGTAAAATAACCCCTGACAGAAGGCCGTAGCAAAAAGAGATCCCGTGTACATGCTGACGTGCACGTAAATAACCCCCGACAGAAGGCCGTAGCAAAAAGCTGTCCGGGTAAAATTTCGCTCACAGCACATTGCATGGCGTATGCCCGTTTTCTTAGACCCCATCTCATTTCAACTTAACTACAAAAGCGCAACAGAAATGATTAAATTAAACCAAAACATTATTATAATTTCATCGAATTGCTCCCTTCTCTCTCTCTCATCTATAAGCGAAAATGATATTCATAAAAAGTAGCTTGCCACCTTTAAGACAAATATTTATGTATTGTAGACCGGTTCGTCATCCACCCCGATACCCCAACAATGACTATCAAAAATGCCCAGAGGCTACTTAAGGACATGGCCTTCTCATTGACAAGTCCGGAATGTCGAAAATAGATTTGATGGACATTGGTCACTTTGTTGTCTTTATATTTCTTAGAAGACAAAAAATCTGACACTTTGTAGCGTACGATATCTTTAATAGAAACTCATAGAGGTCTCTTCAAGCGGAAAATAGAGTTCTTTTTCTGGAATATGCAAAGCAAACAATATGTAGAGTGGCGTTATAGAGTGATCCTTGTATTTCATGTCAGTATGAATTATTTGTGTAGAAGATGAAAGTGTCATTGATTTGGAATAAAGAGACTCGTTTTATTATTGGTGAATATTTGCTATTATACTTCATTTTTGAGATAAGATGCTGTTAACATCTGTAAGGATTACACGTATTAGTTAAATCTAAATCTGTTCAAGAGTAACCCTGTCCTGATGCAGTTACTGTTCTAGTTAAGTTAGGAGGTGACCGATATCGTGCATTCTTATCTTTTCATCAATTATCCGAGTAGAGGACATTGTATTAATCAAATTGCACTCTTAGCGACTTATTTTTAGGCGCTTATTAATGGGTTTTTTTATCCAAATATTACCCGATAAATCATATTACAGGAAATTCCTAACGAATTAATGTTATATCGACGTGAAGCAACATATATACACTATTTAGTTTAAATCTTTTCGCGTTTTTCTTGCCTTGCCAGACCCTCTATACTGTACCACTGACAAGAGGAACCCGGCTTGGACATCCAGAGCACCTTCTCTACTGGTTAGTGGGTCAGGACCATACCAATCAAGTCACCGTTGCGCTCGAACATCTCAGATAAAAAAGGTAAAACGTCAATGGACAACGGACAAAGGTTGTAACATAAACCCTTTGGGCTAATATACAAAAATAACAAGTTCCCTTTTTGGTAAACCCCCCCCCCCCCCCAAAAAAACCTCTATTATTTGCTGACGGGGCTGAAACTACGTTTAACTTCATACATGGTAATTACGGTGAAGCGTTGAGAAGTAACCCAGGTAATCCTTGTTTATGATGAAGGTGTTTAGGATGTGGAAGAGTTATGTCTTTAAGGTGAAACGATGATGTTTAACATAATGTTACAAGATGAATCTAAGACGGGGATTAAATACATAATCTGTTGGTCATCACGGTCCGTAATAAATAACAAGAGGTATTTTAGCGCAGGTGTCTTGAACAACAACATAGCTCGCTCTGTCAGGTCTCCATCGTAAATTCCTTCCCGTTAACGTCACTTCCGCATGTTAAGATGGCGACTTACCATGTACATGGTACGATAATTAAGAACATGATGTTTGCGCAATATTAAAGAGACCGGACTCCATGAGATTTAACGGATTGCCGTTTAATCTAGACTACATAATAGGACCGTTTCATGTCAGTGAATTGGGAAACCAGCTGATAATGAATGTATTAAGTAACAAAGCTCGTTTGACACTCGTAAAATCCCATGGTCGCTGATGCTAATAAAAGACATGTTCTGAATTGGTGGAAATGAGGGTCAATAAAACGGCTTTCTGGACCTAGTAGGGTGCGGTTGTTTGTATCACAGTATTCATAAATATATATATATATAATATATACACCTTCCGTGAAAGAAGAAAACAAGATCATATCTACTAGTCACAAATCTATTACAAATTACCGAAATTATGGACGTCGGTACTAGACATTTCATATTATTATGTGCCTATTCTAATTGGAGGCAATTTGCTGATAAATTATATGGCGGTCGATAGAAAATGGTTGATATCGAACAATTACAATTACAAAACATTGCATTAAATAATATATGGACTCCAGTCTAGCTGATACAGACCCCTATATCGGTATGACAAATATAGGAGGGGATTCATGCTCAAAGCAACCAATTTTCTGGTTGTTAGAAAATTATGGGCGGTTGGCAAATTTAAAGGCCGTAAATCATAATTGAGATCGTAGCCTTTGATTTGCAAATCTAACTGGACAAATGACCAGAGAAATTATTCTTTCATATCAATCCGCGCGCGATGAGAAAAACGGAAACCTGTTAAACAAAATGCACTTAAAAACCAGTGATTATGAATCTGTGGGCTATATCTGATGAAAGGGGTTTAAAAGGTGAGGATATCGGGGAAGATCAAGTAATTTCCGTATTAGATACGTACAGATAATTTAATCAAATAATTGGTCCGATCAAATCAAGCCCGAGGGAAATAACGGTTGATGTTCAGTAAGACATGGCGGCCTTGAGCTAGTACGCGTGGTTAATCAGTAACGGAACAAAAAAATGAAGATTTATAACCGAGAAGGTCAAATGAGCAAGACGTATCTTGACTAATTGCGACTAATTTCACTACTTTTCTTGTTCCTGGACAAAGCCCGGTTTTATGATGGCGGCAACAATAGTATACTGTAATCTACAATGATAAGTTAATCGAGTCACTTTTAGCATCAAGTATTCAGCAATCTCTTCTGTAAGATCTTCTCTAGCAGTACTTAAAGTGATTTCCAAGCCGGCACTAGTGTTTAATATCTCCTTCAAGACAAGCAGATATGAACGTGAAATCAACTGCGGTGTTGATGGTAATTTCAAAACAGGAAATCCTGAATATGATTAATAATCACTTTTTATCTCTCCACAGTGAAAATAAGACAGTGAAAAATTAAAAAACCGAACAAATATTTCAGTAACAAGGGATACCCAATAAAGCATGGTTTTAGGTAGTGTTATTCCATCAGTGCACAAAATGAGGATGATCGCTGCTCATTTCAGGATGATCATGTAACATTTTGAAAACTTGACTTCACTTAACGTCCGCTTCCGTCTAGGGTGATATCGCAGACAAACGTTTCCTGGGAAACTTGCGAGGCGGAGCCAGTGTAGGGAGGGGCTCGTCTAGCGAAGGTTAGGTAGTGTTAGTAACCATTCATAGACTGCTTCCAAAGGCGTTTACCTGGGTAGCGCCTAATCTGAAACATTCAAACATTTTGGGAACATTGCATGTTTATTTTATACATTTCAATGCCAAATCTTTCCTTGTAATACCCATCCGCACTTTTCATTAAATATACATTATGTCTTCCTATAGCTCAAAAATAGATAAGGTAAATGAAAATATTGAAAATTTCATTCAAATTACTTCATTCTGAGCCAAGTTATCACTGTTTGTAATTATGATAAGATGTGTGCATTGTGGTAACCAGGGCACTGGTATATTCGAGACTTAGCCTCGCTTTCCCACGTCTAACTTAACTTTTTAAATGGCGAACCGTTCTAATCTAGTTAAAATCTCAAGAATCCGATGCCATCGAAAGTTGATTATAGTTTTGATTTGTTAATAAATGTCTAATTAAGAGATTATATAACATTTCAGGCCTAAAGAAAGACCTGCAATAGGCAGATTTAGCTCGTGCATAGTAAGTATGTTTGAGAAAAACATTGGGTTCGTTGTTAAAACACCAGTACTCGCCTATATTAGATTCAACCCATCGCACCTCTTACAGCTGACCGGTCTGACCATAATAACAAATAGCTAGTCAAGTGGACTGTTGACAAAAAATCCCGTGGCTTAATCCCCACGGAATCCCTATCAAATAAGAAATTATCTCGGTTTCTGGGTCCCATCAATTAGTACCTGATAACGCGTGAAGAGACCAAAAAGGAAACCAAAGGAATTTTAAGATTTATTTTAGCGAAAATAGGTGATTCAGTGATCCGCGTCCTCTCCTTTAATAGATGGATGTTAGTGGAGCTTGAATAATTTGGATGGCGATATATAATAAATAATGCCGCATAATTAACTACTAAGCTTTTGATTGCTCAGTACGCCTGTTCTACTGCCATAGTTGTGGTTTGATGACCGAGTCTATATTTCAAACATCAAGATGTAATAGAAAAAGGACTCGAAACGTCAGATTGATCAGGATAAGAAATGGGTACAATCCACTTATGTAATTTTGTCCCAGAAACTTCGCTTTCGATTATATTCGTGACGATATAAACTGATAGCCGCTTGGTTGATGTCCTCTGAATACCGTGTTGGCGATCATCGAAATTACTGGAAAACCTAAACTTAATCAACAGATCTAAAACTAAAAACTTTTATGATGACCACACCTAATAGATTGTTTTTCTTCAAAGAAGCCAAATTCAGTGCATATGGCTTTTTTGAAGAATTTACCTGGAATCGCGAAGGTACGTAACACAAGATATCTGGCAGATACCTGTTAACCATTGACTTATTAATGGCGTATTATCGCTTTTAATATATACAGTTTATACACCATGCACAAGGCAGATATTTTAATGTAAACTTTATTTTTTTTAATTGCATTATCTCTACATGTTCTGAAAGATCTGCTTATAAACAAGTGGTTGTGTTTTTTTTTTACCAAATTCACTTCTCTTACAAATGCTGGTAGAGAAAATGGCCTCTGTGTGCGTTTCTTTTTCTAATATTTATGATGGCGCCTACTCCTCGTCGAATTCCGACAGTCATGGTTAATTTATGTGTATGGAATTTACAAGGGTAGATAGTGGGTTTTCGTCACAGTCATCACTTTGCTAATCAGCCTCGCAGGACAAATCCAGTTCCCCGACCTCTCGACTACCGCGAGCCTACTCAACCAATACTAGATTTGGAGCTGACGCATCTGCCAAAATTCACATAAGGTCTCATTGAATTAACTGACGTGGTATCGAATCCCCGTGGGTTGGGTCGCCTGTCCAACCTCGTGGGTTTTCTCCGGTTTCCTCCCGCTGCTAAAGACCCTTACGCACACGCGAATTATTGAAATAAAAAAAATAAACCATATGTTAGTCCCGAAATGACCTAGTTTGTGTCGACTCTGCATTATGTATCTATTTAACCATAATTTTATAATTTGTGTTATAATCGTAATATTAAAAATGACCAGACAGTCCCTAAATGCTTCACAGATAATCCAAAATGGCATTACGTTATAAGTTACGTGAATGCACCACAAGCCCCCCCCCCCCCCCACCTAACTATGTCAGGATTAACATTTAGTATATTATTGTTATTTGGCACTAATAAACAAACAGTTATTTGATTGTTTAGCAATACTTACAAAAGGGAATTTATTATTTACTGGGATTGTTTGGGGAATAATTACATCAACACCTGCTTACTTTCTGGAACAGTCGATACTACTTTTGATATAATTGGGTAGTTTAAGGACCTAACAGCATTAAAATTGTATGTGGTTGGATGGTGGCGAATTTCCACCAAGTAGAACGCAGTGTGACCTTTGAACCGTTAAATGTAAAATCCATCAAAATGTGCCTAGATATTCTGCAGACGATAAAGAATGGCTTGCATCCGTTTTATGGTTCACATTTTTACAACAGATCTACTAATGAGCACAATGATGGATTATCAATTTATTTGCACCTCATCTAAGATAATCCAAGCATATCCCATTTATCTCTTATCTCTAAGCATTATTAGTGTTGGAAGTCATTCTTGGTGAAATATGTTAAATATGTCTGTTTCCTATTCATACGTGTCTGTATACCTACAACGTTCAAGATGCGGGAGGTTGTCTTGTGGTACATCCACGTAACTTATAACGCAATTCACCTTGCCATTTTAGATTATCTGTGATGTATTTAGGGACTGTCTGGTCAGTTTTAACTTTACGATTATAACACATTATGGCTAAATAGAGACATATTGCCGACTTGGATTTCAGAAGCACCAAACGTATTTGATAGAGATATAGATATCCACTGTTGGCAGATGCATCGGCTCAAAAATTTTGTAATGGTTGAGTAGTCGAGAGGTCGAGGAACTGGATTTGGGCTAAGAGGAACCGCGAGATTTTCCAAACCCAGATGTCAAGTGTCCTCTGAGGCTGAATAGAAAAGTGATGCCTGTGACGAAAACCCCACTGTCTAGCACGTAAATTGACATATGACTGCCGGGATTCGAGGAACAGTAGACGCCATCGTAAATATTAGAGAAAGAAACGGACATATTTTTCGGACAAAAACCATACAGCCCGCCCCAAGGAAAATTGGCCCGCATGCCTATTAGGCCCGGAATGACCTATTTAATGTTGAGTGGACGTTAAACCCCATATCTTTATTTCTCTATTAGCACTTAAATATCAAGGCAATGTGATGACGAGATGCTAAATCCGATTTTACTCGCAATAATTCCAAGTCTTGCTTGACAGCATATTTCATTTAAAAACCGCGAAACCATCCTCCAAGATTGCGGTCGCACCACACAGGTGTTTGAAATATTTAACACTACAGGCATGGTGGGTATTTAAACCTCGATAGACCGATTCAGGATTGGATGTTTTGTTTGTATAAGATAAAGTGTAAATTAGGTTAGGTAAGGGATTGGAGCATCTGTTCAGTTAATGAAGGATAACTCTAAAAGTACGTTGCAAATATATGGTTACAAAATGTCAACAAATTGTAGAAAGTTCAAGAGACTCTCAGCTTTTTGAGGAAATGTAAAATGCAAATTGTATCGAAATTTAGTTCGATGGATAGTTCCGTTGATTGTAATCGAAACATTTCAATATTTCGTTTCTGGGCTTTTCTTATATAGTACCCTAGATAATTCTCAGAATTAAACATAATAGTTTTTAGTCAAGACAATTTCCAAGCCAAAGAATTTCTAACCAAAACCCCTAAAGTATTCAAATCATTCCATTCAAGCAGCGTCGCCCAGAAACAAAATTATTTAATGGATTCATAATTTGCAAGATAAATTACTTTAAAATATCAATAAAGGTTTAAATATGGCCGCCGTTTTTAAAAGCCCCTAACGTTTCATAATTGCATTGGCTGATACACTAACATTTTTAGTGAGATTTAATGAGAAGCAATTTTTACTCAGACTATGCAAAGGGTGTAAAAGCAGAGGATATATATTTTATTTGAAGAGCCCCTTGAGTTCCTCTTGATATTGCTCAAGTGGTTGCACTTCATTGCTACATCAGGCGCGTAATGCACCGGGTTATATACAAGCAAAACAAGCATGAAAATTGCAAACTATAAACATAAGTACGCGGAGATTGGAGATAAATGGTGCAATGCGTACATCTTGACCCATAGTCGCCTCATCACACCCATACTCCTACATCAAATGAATTAATGCATGAAGAAGTAGCGATGGTCCTGACCGAGGTTATTTTTTAACTGTTCGACATTTTATTGGATAACGTGGTTTGTTGACATCTAATTACATCACATAGGCTTAGGATTTCTTTACCTAATGCATATAGCAGAAACAAATCTCGAATTTCCAAGCAAATGTTCGGCCAGGTGTACGAGTGTCTAGGTGATATTGCATCTGCAAGACGCTTTGATTGTGCACCACAAAATATGGCTGATTACACCCAAAATACTTGAGATTATTTATCTTCAACTATACACAAAAATATCATGAAAATATCCATGAACTTCGCAAATTAATTAACTTAATGATGAATAATATGGGTGCATGTCAACCGCTATTTTCCTTATAGCAAAATATGCCTCCAATTATACCAGTTTTTCAAACCAATTAGTGAACCAGAGAAGAAACCAATACAATCTTCAAATCAGATAGTTATTGCAGGAATAAACTAAGAAATTACTTTGTCCCTGTTTCATAAAAAAAAACCAATGAAATACTTCTAATATACATTAATTGCTATGCTTAGCAGGTAATGGGAGGGGAGGGGAGTTCTCCGACAAAACAGTTCATAATATTTAGTAACGTAACCAGAATTTTACCAAGAAGTGGGTTCTGTTCACGAACTTGTTCTCGCACTTCCAGATCTGACCAATTTTACGTGACAAATCAGGTGTACGAGCTCTGTTTCAACCCGTGCGGCTAAGCTGCTGATAAAATTGACGGTATAAAACCAAATTAACTTCTAGCAAATAAACCCTGTAACAGCAAGCACTCTATGGTACAAATTATAAAAGCACATTTTCATACAGCAATGTTCAGTATATTATCCTTTCTAATTGAAGGGAACCCCTTCAGGCACGTGTTAAATGCATTAAAGTTCTTTGGCTATAATTTATATACAACCTGCAAGACGTCTGTATCTAAAATCAGCACAAGGATCGACTTCTTTGACACGATATATAAAAGAACAAAAGAAAACTTTGCTAAAGGCTGTCTTTGATTTTTACTTGAGGACAAAGTGGTTGAAATGTATCACCAACTCTCCATGGATTCTTAAAGCAGATTGAAAACATTAAACATTTGAGGTAAATCAATTTTTATCCTGTCAACGAGAACATGAAACGAAATTTCTCAGGGTAGACAAAAAAGGAATCTTGAGACAAAAGAAATGTTATTATTCTATGTATGCGCACGATGTTAAGTTTACACGAGGGTGTTTGTATATTTTGGTTCTCAAGTATTTTAATATTAAAGAAATGTGGTCATTTGACTAGATGACGAGCCATAACGTGTTAGTATTTATCCAACTGCCGAACTCTGTATCGAATAACAGGCTTTCCTAACCATGTGTACTGAATTGGCGCCTTTGTTTTCCTTACATAGCTGCTATGTATGTCTTGTTGATTGGAACTGTGTGTGCGCCGAGGCGTCCTAGTGGAAAAAGTGACGAAAATCCTGAAAATGTTTCCGCCATTGTTGTTGCTCACTTGTGAATGATGTAATATCTGAATGAAATATTTGGGTATTTCTGTAATTTGAGATGGTGTCTGTATGGTGGACAGGTGTCGTTATCTAAATTCGCTAAAATTACCGTTCTCGATTTTTAAAATAACCAACGGTAGTAAATTGTTTTATTAAAGTTCTCTAGGGAGTTAACGTAATCCATCCAATTAGAAATGAGACACCGTTCAATTCAAAAGGAAAATAAGAGAAAGAACCAGGGGGGTTTGTTAACTCCCAAAGGGACGTTTTGCACTCAGCTAAGTATTTAAGTTGTGTGTAATTTTGATTGTTTGTATACTGTGCGCATTATGGTGGCAGTCTTGGAGCAGAGAATCTGTAATTAAATACACCGGGTTCTATAATGGATACTTTTTATTTGTAAATCGTTTCAATCATGCCAGACTCCCATACTAAGTACAGGAAACTTAACAGCGAAATAGAAACACCGGAGACAAACCAGCAGACAAATAAAAACAAACACCATACACGACATTGTAAGTATTAAATAATAAAAAGTGCTATCAAATTAAGTGTGCGGATTCAGGGGGTCGACTGTTACAACCCGGGTCTTCACTTAAATGATTTTCGAAATTTTGTAATGTAATAAAGGATAATCTAAGGTTCACACAATTTAAATAAAATCTCCAGACGACTGAGAAGTGACGGCAAGTGTTCTAGAAAGAGCAATTATCCCTGTCTCATTTACCATTCTATCTATGGCACAAGATTGTCACGATTTGCGCAAAATGGCTCAATGATTAAGGCGCTGGCTAACTAAACTAAACAGGAGGTCCCGGGTGGTTTCCACTTGTCAGTGGTGCAGGACGGATGGTCTAAGAATAACAGAACCTAGTCGTTGGGATCGTACGAAAACCCGAGGTCCCGTGTAGTAGTTTGCGTGCACGTAAAATAACTATATTATACAGTTGGAATTCGAAATAGGAGTAGATCGTAGCACCGCTGTCCAGGCACACTATCCCTCACAGCACTTTGTATGACGTACGCCCGTCTTCATTATCCCAGTCAGTCCAGGACAGCACTACGTTGTCAAAGATGCATTGTATAAGAGATAAATAGGCCTAATGCAGATCTTTCGTTTGGCCTGAAATGTTATATAAATCATTATTTAAATATTAATTCACATACCAAGCCCATAATTAAACGCTCTAAATCATCGGGTGCTTTTGGTTTTCACGATTGCTAGTTAATGATTTAATTAAAAAATGGATAATCGAGATTTTGTTTATTATCGTAACAATGGTCGCAATGACAATCGAGACTACATTGTTCCTCCAACGACAATAACCCCGCTCAACATATTTCAGTATCTACTTTTTAACTATTATAGCAAGAACTGTCAACGTTTTATCTATATCTTACATAATGCACCTTTAACTCAATTTTATTTCTATTATTTTTGAAGCGATCAGTTTGATCTAGATATTATTGTAAACAGGTAAAGATCAAAGAGAAATTATCTACTAGTATTACATGAGTATAGCACTTACCTGTATAACAATAAGATAGTTCGTGTATACAATGATTGACAGGTATGTAACTTGTCATCTTAATATGCATGTCAAGTGATGCTCCTATGATTTATACTATAAAAACAAAAACGGTTATCATTATCTTATACAGCTCCGCCCTGATAACATGGATAACCGTATAAACAAATACTCACATTTGAAATACCTTGAGATGGAAGCGGACGCGAAACCAGTGTCCAGTGCTCCTGTGTTAAGATATCGCATAGGGTGGTAGCGTATGCGAAACCGTACCAGTGAATTGCAATGGATATAGGTCCAACGGATATCATGGAAACCAGTTTCCAATACACATCCTTTGGGCTAGAAGCGGGTGTCAAATCAAACCAGTGACTCCACTACTGAATAATTTTCAATGCACAAAAACACATACTTATGGAAAAACAGCTACTTATTTATTTGGGCGACGTTTCGAAGAGTATTCTCTCAACGTTATCAGAGAATCTCTATCCAGTTACTAAATGTCTCGAAAAGATGAATAATTTTCGTTGTAGGTTATGTGAACTGAAATGGGGTTTCACCTTATACTTTTCTGAACGAACTGGACAGTGTGCTATGGGGGAAAGTTTGAAATAGAAACTACCAGATAGAAAAGTACTTTAGCGTCAGCGTTGTATGCAACCTAGAATTGTATATTATATCTGATTTCCTCTGTGTACATTAGTCTATTATTTATGTCTGGCGGCATATGCAATAACAAATATATCTTTAATGTGTTTATATTTTATGTTATTTTAGATATATTAAAACCACTAAAGTAAACGTCGGATGAAACAATTTTTATGTTTTTATTCTAACTAATAAGTCTTTGATGAAAACATGTGGTTATTTTATTAACTGAACCAGAGGTAGGAATGATCACGATGAACTTTATAAATCAAAAACTGTATTATCTATTAAATACCGTATAATATATTGCAAGTGAGGGCATTCTTACAGTAGTGACAGTTGATGCTCGAGTCAGGGTATGCCTACCCTTTTCGAAACACCTGCTAACACTTTTCATTCCATCGTGGTAATTTTCTTATATACCTAATTTTGCAGAATCCATAGTGCATTTTGATTAAATCTCCTAATAGCTGGTCGGTGGTTGAATGTTCCCGCCTTAATACTCCATACATTATTTGCATTCGATCTTTTATTGTTAGGCGTTGGGAAAGGGTCAGAACGTATACATAATCCCATCTCCATGTGTGGCGTGTTATTGAATTATCGGAATTTTAGGGTACGCATGAGGAGTAAAGGGTATCAACCTGTTAATTTATAGTGGTAAACTAATGGTGTTCCTCAGGGATCAGTTCTTTGTCCGTACCTCTTAATTTCATGTGAGAACAACCCTTAACACACGCGACACATTACACCGATATTCACTCAATTCTTTTACAAATAGCTGCCAAATCCTCGCCAATGTAAACTTTAAAATCTTAAATCATAAGTGGCAGATATTAGGGCTTAAATATCAAATCTGGTGTAGAACCATAATCCCCTCGTTCTTTACGCAATGTCTTCAAACCCATCAACGGCTCAAATATCAAAGCATTTTTAACCAAATACTTGAAATCTGAATAAAATGAAACGTTTAAAATAATTGATTAAACAAACAGATAGAAATGTACACTAATGCTATCTGCTTTTGTTTATTGATCTATTTCATACCTGGTTGATTTACTTACTTAAAAGAAACCGACACCTAGAATTATTCTTACCTGAGGGGGGTCACCGAGAGGTTATTTCGAGGCAATCAGATTTAGGGAGACATTTGATGACAATTGCTAATAATTTGACACCGTTTATTATCTCGAAGTACGAATTCAAGTGGCATACCCGTTACTGTTTATTAGTGAGTAAGATTTATAACCAGGTTTTAATTTAAGCTCCTGAAAACACAAGGGGAAGGTTGGGCGTGGGTAGAGGAATTAAAATGAGGTGCAAGGACCACGCTGGTTATTAGATTTAGACAGTGGGAAGTCAAAAGTTACAGTTCTTTGGCATGATATAACTTAAACGATCGAAAATGAACCTTAAAAAGAAATGGGGTTGGTCAAGGGGAAGGTTGAGGCGTGGGTAGAAGAGTCAAAATGTGGTGCAAGGACCACACGGGTTATCAGATTTAGGCAATCTAAACTTACATATTACAGTTTGGTTTTAAAAACTCACAAGCAGAATCTAACTTTAAAGATGGAATATTTTTTAAAAAGAAATAAAGTTGAACAACAGTAGTCATGTGGTTTAAGGATGCAGACTTTAGATAATGGACATTTTTGATAATGGTCATCATTGCTATTCATTAGTTAAACATGATTTACAAATTGCTCTAAATGAAGCCCGCCTTCATTAGCCCAGTGGGAGCAGAACAATAGGACGTTAAACCCTATTTCATTTCTAAATGAAGCACCAAGAAAGACGGAAGATGGAGAAATGTTCTCTAAGGAAGCAAGTTTCAGATCACACTAGTTATCATATTTACACAATTTACGTCAGACCTGTTACCTTTCGTAGTAAAAAAAAATTAATTACATGCGGGGTTTTAACTTCAGCATCCAGATAGATACAATATGGATTGAAAATGCTAGAAAAGTAGAACCATGATCTAAAGGATGCTGTTGTATCACATGGGTATCAGATTAATAAACTGAAAGACGAATAAGCAATGCATATTTTACCTTTGTTGTTTTAGACTAATTCTAGAAAAAAAACCTTTGAGATCTGTCTTACGTTGTATATTTTTGCAGTGAAATTACGGGGTCAATGAATTATAGCTTTTTATCAGTCTGATACTGAGCAGGAACAAAACAGGGGTATTATATTAAAATATATCTTTGTATTGGGTTTTGGCCAATATGACAATAGTGCATCAACAGGATGAATGCCGATAATAGTTCCTCGTAGATTGTAAGTTTTCACGAATTTTGAAAATTGTCCAAGAATTACAACAGGAACTTGTTAGAAGAATAAACTGATATAAACAAGATCTCACATCATTATTACAACCCGACATTGTGGATTTGTTTTATATTGAAACCATTGTTCTGTTTGGCTATCTGTGACAGGTGTCGTATACGAGACAGGACATGTTTATTCTTTATATCATTTGTTTTAGACGCTTTTTGTATTTATTGCAAATAGTGCACGGGCGACTTTCGAGGAAAAGTGTTAAGGACTTGTATGCGATTTCATTAATTTAGCCTTGGAGTGCAAATGAAGGGGGACGTTTTTTCCTTATGGAGGTTGGGATTATTAGGTACATTTTGGCAAAGTGTTATCTCTTTTCTAACTACCCCATTGTTTGAATGGATGAAATAGTAAATTGCTTCATATTTGTGGAACAAAATTATTTACTAAGGACAGGAGTTGTCAGGTGATCTATTGTGGTATAATGCAGAATGCTAATTGCTTTACAATTTTCAACGAGTTTTAACTTCCCCAGAAGATTTGAAAACTATAGAATTACCACACCCAGCGTGTTCTACACACTTTGTATAAATAATTACTCGCGTAACCATTAACCCATAGAGCATTCTAAAATAGCAAAGCACATACATTTCTCACATAAACAATTCGTCAAGCTCCGATCTAATTAATTTACATTTGGCTTATCAGATGCATTTGGTCTTGAAGCAACAAATAATAGTATAGTATGATAGTATAGATTTCACTTTACAATAAACTTGGCTTCCACAGCCACAGAGTGGAGCAAATGGATATGCAATGAAATGGGGTTTAACTTTCTACTGTTCTGCACACACCGGTCTGATAAAGAGGGGGAATGTGATGGAAATTTTACCCGTACAGCAGTGTTCCGCCTACTCTTCGTCGAATTTCAACAGGGTCCTCGGTTTTTATACCCGTCCGAATAATTAGACACCGCCCCTTGCCGCACCGCTGACAAAGGGAAGCCACACTGTAAAACCTAGTTAGTGGGTCACCACCTTACTTGTCCTACTGGATATAGATTTCAGAAGCCGAAACTACGGGGTAGGTGATAACCTCAGGGCCAAAGACCAAGACGTGGGTTCATTGATGGTACCCCTCCTTCCCTTTCTATTTCCAACAGGTCATTGAACAATAAATAACCATCAAATATATTACAATGACTTCTCCCTAATTTGATTACATTTTTTTAAGATCACCACTTAACACGGAAACGCCCATTTCCAAATATTCTTTGAAGAACAATTACCGTTTGTTTACCTCGAAGTCATAACAGATGTAGCCTAATAACGAGTACTTGGCGCCCAATGAAACCGGCCAAGTCAACTACTGGAAGCAGTAAATCCAGATAATACTTAAGCCTGGTAATTGGGATGAGTTGTGATCATCTGGCATCAGTCTAACTACAGACGATTCCAGTATAAACAAAGAAGGGTAGTGGTCGTGTAAACATTATTACCGAATACTTAGACAGAACAACATAACCTAACTATAACCTGGGTCATTCTTGTGAACTATTGGTACTATAGTAAATCAAACTTTTAAAACAAACTCAAAAGTTGCTAACCAATATTACTCTAATGGATTATCGGTAATGGTTCCTGAAAATCTTTTTCTTGCTTAATCTAATCAAATTTTAAAAACAAGGAAGCAAAACCAAGTATCAATAAAATAAAACCAAGTACGAACAATCCAAACCATTAGACAAAATTCGAAGTCATAAACGGGGCTAATGATGATGAACATACGCCATGCAGTGGGTGCAGCTATGACGAGAAATATTCCCGGACCACAGTTTCTGCGTACTCTTCATTTATAGAATTCCAATTGCCAATGATTCTTTTATCTTCACACTACTGGGTACAGGAGGCATTGGTCTTTTTCGTTTCACCCAAAGGGCTGGGCATTGTTCCTGACTGTACGGGAGACTTAAAAGATGAAAGGGCTTATTTCCATATGTGAGGGATGTGATAAAAGTTTGGAAACAATCCTGCTACAATCGATCAATAGAGTATCACATTATCAAACAGTTTTTACGTTCATCTCTACATCGTCTATTTGTTATTACCGATTTATATGATAATGTGTAGCAATCTTCGTGTATATGTTATGTTTTTGATTATTGGCAAGGTATTGCCATGATCGCGCTTTTCTTATTCTCTTTAATGATGCCCCATTTAACTTATCTCTGGTGCTACCCATTACATTTCTTCACTGAGATATACAAGTCTTTACTCAGTCAATACTTTTATTTGTTTCCAGATTATGTACGTTTTATTTCATCGAAAGACAACTTTTATCTCCGAAATGAAACGAAATGAAATGGGTTTTAACGTCCTACTATTCTGCTCCGAATGGATAATGAAGACGGCAATACGCCATACATTGTGCTATGTGGGAAAGTTTGCCCGGACAGCTGCGCTACGGCCTACTCTTATATCGATTTCCACCTGGCAAGGGATCTTTTACGTGCATGTCAATGTGTACACGGCACCTCGGTTTTTTGTACCATACGAACGACTAGACAACTGTCCTTGTCAGTTGTCAGACCCTCCGCCCTGCACCAGGCCGGAAAATCCCAATGAACTTTCCCTGCCCACACCGGGATCCAGCTCGCTACCTCCAAGGTAGCGAGGCAGCGTCTTACTCACTTAGCAACCGTGGCTCCCACGTTTATATCCAAATTTAACACTACTCATGTAACATAACAGGAACTTAGCACTGACGATTTAACATAGAAAGGTCTTTGTTTGGGGGGGGGGGGGCAACCTTACATTATGTAAGATTTAGATTTACATAAGGGGTTGGCCGTTCTTTCTAAAATATGTCAAAAATAGATAATGAAAAAATGAATATATTGAACATTTCATTCAAATTAGTCTGTGCGGAGTTATGAGTGCTTGAAGTTTTGACAAAATACATCGTAGATTGTTTATTATCGTAGTAAAGATATTTGGTAACCAAGATTATCTATTTATCCTTAACCTCTTTGGTGGTCGCGGTGTTCTAATCTACTTAAAATCGTGGCCATCCGATAGGTTCATTCTTGGCTTGTCATGTAATACACTTTTGAAAATAATTTATATAACATGTTGAAAATAATTTATGTAACATGTTGAAAATAATTTATGTAACATGATGAAAATAATTTATATAACATTTAAAGCCAGCAAAAAGATCCGCAATAGGCAGATATCTCTTACATAATGTATCTTTACGTCGAAAAACAAAATTAATTTAACTCCGAAATTCCATAATAAGCCACTGTGTGTACAAAGTGGTTACTGAGATGTGATGCCGACTAAACTGGGGCGGAATGACGAACGGGCGGGGCCTTTTGTAATATTCCGTTAACTTCGTTCAGTGCTGGATAAAAACTTCGTTATACGATAAAGATGAAGACCTTCCAGGAAGCTGCTCGATGCTTAATGAACTTATTAAAGTTACACAGATAACACACGAGACGAACAATTAATGGTAATATTGTAATTGGCAAGAAACGAAGCCGTTAATTATTAGATTAGAACTGATTATATATCTTAAAGAAAGGCTGCATGTTCAAATAGCTTATCAAATTATCCACAACACAAATTATTTGAAGCTGATATGGCTGAAATCTTGGTATAATTGAAGTAGATCTAAAACGAGATGATTACATTACTATTATTATAGATTTAAATTAACGCGCAACGAGATCGTTTTATTATTAACATGGTTTTACATCTAAAAATACATGTTAAGACGATAATAAAAATACTTTTGTTTCAATCAACAATATCGTGACTCGTGGAGCCACGGTGGCTCCTTGGGTAAGGCCTTGGTTCACTAATAAGCAGGTTCCGGGTTGGCCGAGAAAGTACCTCGGTATTTCCAGCGTGGTATCCTGGCAAGGAACGGTGTTCGAATGGGACGAAATAATAAGGTCCCGTGGCCCCACCCCCACTCCGAGGCATTTGCCCGTCTGCATTAGCCCAATTTGTGTGGAAATGTAAGACATTCAACCCCATTTCACGATGACTTGTCGTGTTTACGGTAAATACGACCAAATCTGGAAGTATCATAAGATGTGTAAAAAAGTACGGCACCAATAATGTTTCATTAAGTTAATACAATTTTACTGAAGACCGGTAAAAAAAACAGAACATTATCATGAAATGTAATCAAGACTATAAAATACGATTCACCAGACTTTACTATGACTAAATTCAATAGCCAAGTTTTTCGGTTTTATGAGATGATAAAATAGTGTGTAAATCAAGGTAAACTCGGCACTTTAATGTATTAATCTCATTTACAGACTGTAGAGACTCCGATCTTTCTTCTCAAAGAGGGAATGGGGGTGGGGTAACGTCCACTAACCACAAACTAAATTATTTCGGGACTAACATATGATTCAATTTAATTTCAATTCTCTCAAAACAAACCCCGATCCTCTCCCTCGTTAACATGTGGTCAATGTTCCTTCATTATCTATAAGGGAAGACTTGGGAACTCCGGGAAAACACTCGTATCGTCACACACACGTCGACTATACAACTATTAGTGGCTTTAGATAAGAAAAATTGTTATATTTTATTTCACCGGAAATCTATAAAATAGGAATAGCTCTCTAAAATGGACCAATATCATTATGTAGTCCAATTACGTAAAATTTTATATAGATCGGTATAGAGGCTCCTTCCGGGTGGTTTAATAATTCTTTGCAGTCCAATTACGTTAAATTGGGTTGTCGAGTGGTCTAACGCGTGCACTTTAGATCTTAAGGTCTGTCAACAAGTCAAATGGTGTGGAATACGATCGCCTGTCCAACCTCGTGGGTTTTCTGCGGGTCCTCCGGTTTCCTAAAACTGCTAAAAATTCCCTAAGAGCAAACTTATTATTGAAATAAAATTAAATCATATGTTAGTCCCGAAACGAATTAGTTTGCGGTTAGTGGGCGTTACCCCATCTCTCTCTCTCTCTCCCCCCTCTCTCTCTCTCTCTCTCTCTCTCTTTCTCTCTCTCTCTGTAATACTAGTATATAGAAATATGATCAAAGAGTTGGTGTATATAATAATATCACATCACCATGCTTACGTTCTGGTACCTATATTATAGATAACATATCTATATAGTACCTATATAATTACCGAGATAACACTCGATGAACTAGAACCCTTTGACTGGAAGTTGATTAACTAGAAATACGGAGAGACTAAAGCCCTATATCCCCAATATACATAGCTTGAAACAGGCCCCTGTTCATCTCAGTAACCATTGATACTATCCAAACCCTTATATTACTAGACAATCAGGACTAAACATCGTGCCAAAGTTTCATAACGATCTCCTACAGTACTACCGTTTTGGAGCAAATCAAATTTCGGCGATCCAAAGCCTCTAAAATAGCCTGATATATTATCAAAGATAGCTATAATGTTAGGGGAAAAAACGATATTGCTGTGCATTCCATCGTTTTCTGAATAAACTTGAATTGGATTGCGGGAAAGGTTGATTACTCCCGTGTGATACCTGTTACGACGGAACGTACAGATCCGGTTTATATCTAATCACTCGACTATGTAAGAATACATCGACTGTTGTTAGATGGCGATGACAGCAATAACCAAAAACAAATTCAAGTACTTGATGATAGAACATTTAATAGAATTCACATCCAGTAAATCTAATCGCTTTGTCAGTTTCTAAATCTCATTTTAGTGATGAGTAGGAACCGTTTTCTTCCCCCCGAGTGAAATAAAAGAGTTTTTGAATTCCCCAGTTTCTTGGATCTTGACGCTAACGATCTATTACCATCAATGAATATGAAAAGCCAGATTCAATGAAAATGGGTATGCTAAACAAATTTTGTGGTTTTCTCTTCAAATGAAGCAAGCTATAAAAATGAGATATAAAGGGCTTTTATTGTTGCTTCAAGAAATATGTTATCATTAGTCCAGTAACAACCGCCAATCGTTGCGATGTCATATAGGCAATTCTGTTCTGATTTTATAAATCAAAGCGGGTATTTAACAAGTTGTGGCTTTTTAAGTCAAATCATGATATTGAGCTTGAATTGTTCTAATTTCGGATTCCAATGAACGTCCCAAATTTTTTCGCACCATTTATCTTTAAGTAATGACAGATGCCGTGCACGAAGCTTTCTCTTTCTAGAACAGGTTATACCAATGTTCATTTGTTTAGGAAGGCTAAATAGCTAACATTTAAAATAACAAAATACAACTAAAAAAAACTAAAACACCTCCGCAAACTAAAAAGCAATATTCGACCACTTGAGTGACAGGGGCTCCACAATATTTCAGACGATTGAAGTCAATAAACACACAAGAATTTTAATCAAGAATTTTATCATCCAGGCACAATATCAAAAGAGTTAAATAAAAGTCATGTTATCAAACTTAGACATTTCATCACATCATAACATTTATATAGAGCTTCACTTGTTTTTCTAGAAAAAGCAGCAACTGTGTATTTCTTTAAAGAAATAAGGCAACGTGTGGGTTCTTCTTCACAAATATAAACGATATTTCACTTCTGTTTGTCTCATCACAAAATATTGATAATAATGAGCGAAACTTGCGTGTGTTAGTACGCCGTGTTAGAGTCAGTGGTGTTTTTGGATGAAATAACCATCAGCGTTGCTAGGCCGTAGATTGCCGAGTGGTATTCCGTGATGAGAATACAATGGTTTTGGTTGATTACGGGCCAAACTTCACGTCATACGGCCAGGATATGGAACCATGTGTGAAGGATGCGAAGGGTTATTTTGGATTTACAGGTGTCTTTTGAAGTGTATGAACTAACGTACACAAATAGACAACTCCAACTTATCATCATATCATACATATAGCCCAAAACGTGGCTAATCTGTCGTTCATGTGGGGGTATGGGTACTCATTCGGATTTAGAACAAACAAACAATAAAAGAACGATTTTAGATGAAAATGTAACAAATAAAATGTTGCAGAACGCAAAATCAAAAAACAATAGATCACGTTAAATCATAATTACATATGGATAATGCATCGCAAATAATGGTACAGCAATCACAATATAAAATACGAAAACAAAAGGGTTGGATATCCACCGGCTAAAATGATATAAAATGGTGAGCCAAATAGATTTCTGTTTGAAAATTATTGTATGTGTGGTTAATTTCTGGCGTTTGAAGTTTCTAGAAACAAGAAAGGGGAGCTAAAAGGACTTCATTTCCATTAACCCTGTAAAGCTGTTTTCACACTAGGTTTGCCTTCTGTATAACAATCTTGCAAAAACAGACCGGCCCTCCATGTAAGCAAAAATACACCAACAAAAAAAAAATGTTATCACAACTGTACAAAAAACTTTCAAGCATTTTTGTTTTAACAGTCAGAGGCATTTTTCCAAACACCCCAACCCACGTTGCACATTTTTTCTGTCGTTTGAAGTAATAATTGTCACCACGCATGCTCTCATAGTTGTACTGACGTAGGTCGTACAATATGGCGACCAGATCACAAGTATTTCGGAAAGGGACCAAACGAACCCGGACAAGATGCTGAAATAAACTTAACTGTTTGTGAATTATTTTAGCTCAGCAATAACACTAAAAAGGCACGGGTGAAAATGGTTATGATGAAAACGACCCCGAGTTACTGAACCCATATATGTTGCTCAATTAAGTTTAAGACCACTAATGTTCATTTGACACAAACTAGGTAATTTCGGGAATAACTCCCTTTCACGTACAAGAGGAGAATAGAAAAAAGGCCACTTGACTCAATGACAGACCTTATGATCTAACGCGCACGCCTTACATCATTAGCCCATCCATCCCTCTCGAATCTTTGTAAGAAATATCTGTGCAAATATGGTTAAATTCCGTTCAGTATTTACAAAGATATGATGAATTGAAAATTCCCCAGTATTCGATAGCGTCACTTGTAGGGTAATATCTTTTGATGGGCCTCTTTTTAACCTGTTGTATCCCATTCGGAGGATAATCTACGGTTTATATCTGCTTTCTTAATTAAATGTTAAATAAACAATTTGAGTATGTTCATTTTTAGCCTTGCCAAATTTGATATTGTTCGAAACATTCAAATGACGACCAGGGGCCTTAAAGGGCAGGTAAACGGTACTATTTTCACAATACTCGATAATGTAATAATCTTGGGGGGGGGGGGCGTGATATCCACATGGCTAACAGTGTATACGTAATTCATAAAACAGATAAATTAATCAAAAATCAACCTTTGAACCTATAGGAATAAACATGGCGTCAGTTAAAACTGTATTAACATTGGAACGTATGGGTTTCCTTACAGGATCTTCTAAACAGCATATTATGTTTCAACCGTTTCCAAGAAAAGGACATAAATTGACATTAATATTGTAATTGTTGAACTAAATATGTTAAGCAGTAAAAGAGTTCTTCTCCCATTACAAATTGGGGTTAACTGACAGAAAAGGGAGAAGTTTTATTATAATAATCGATTGATCTCCTTTCAGTCTCTACTAAACTGAATATTGAAATGTAGTAATGTCCCATCGTATTTTTGTTATAAACGACGATAAATCATGTTTTGATGAGCGAGTTTTATTATTTTTCTATAATAAGTGCACTTAAGAAAGCTGTACAAAGAGATTGAAGTCGACCGGAAGTGACCCCTTTGTTGCACTCTTCAATTTTTCTAAAGAAAAGACTTGTACTCTTTTGAAAGGTAAGGATTTTACAGGATCCGGGTTAATATATGGTCGGTGTACTGGTTTTAAATGTCTTGGGGTATTGGTTGTACAGAGTATGCCGGTCATATTTCTTTTCAGTGACATTCATTTTTTTCTAGTAGGTCGTAAATTCCTATAAAATCTTCTCTTAAATTGTAGGATCCTTTAAGTTGTGGATCCTATGCAACTCCATGGTTCACGCACCCGTTATGCTGTGGGTCCATCAGTGGTGGAGGAGAACCACACCACACATAACAACCAAACAGAAACTCTAGAGACAAACCCGTGGACAGAAAAGACACATAAAACACAGGAACAATAATAAAAGTTCTACCGGGCGAATGAATCTGCACGATACATCGTTTTAATAGGATAGTATGATTTTCCCAGCTGTATATTTCTATCGTTATAGCCTAACACATATTTTTTTTTATCAGATTGTATCAAAAAAAAAAGATTTCGACTAGCATCTGAGATAATCCCTAGTTACACAGAATGATATACACATACAAAACTGTAACTTAAGCAACGTAACAAAAGGTTCTTAAATAATAAACAAAGTCTTTTATTTCAACCATAATATATGGTGTCTTCACTGTGGCTTGAATACATTAATCGGCATTCCTCAACACGTAACATTTTTTTATGGGATCGAAAAGACCACTACACGCGAACACATCCACATGCAAATACATGCAGTGTTACTCGTTCACATTCCAGTCGTGTCTAGCAATGCAACTTTAACAATTAAAAATACCTTTCATAATAGACGGGTCATTTGAGTAGTATTTAGTAAGTAAATCCAGGTCTATAAATAAGACGAACCCTATCCGGTTTACGTCACCTCTTGTCACCGACTGTTTATCTGCGATGGTGGAGATGAACCGCCACTTTGCGAACCTCTTCAACAAGGGTGGCCACTATAATTGTTCGTGTACAAGAAGGGGACGTTTTTAACATTATCGAGTAGGTAAAATTAATTTAAAATCACAACCTTAGAGGCTTTATCCACCGAAGTCATGTGACTATTAAAGCCTAGCTCACAAACCGCCGTACGTGCTACTACGGGCAGTCTACCGGGGAAATTTGAGTAAACTCGTGCGTGAGACTTACGCGTCACTTGCGTGTGTTCGGCACCGTACAAATCCGTACGGCCAGTTGTAAGATGCGCTTTACTTAGCATCTAAAGAACGGTTTCATGAAGTGTCTAATTCCGCCAAAATTATGGTTACATATATCTTGGAATGGAAGAGAGTCTCGAAAATAGAGCTTTGCAACTTGGGCATGAAATGTGAGCCACGGTCAGTCTAAGCTAAAAATCTAAAATTGGTCATATGGGTTTTGGTGGATCTTTTTCTTGAGTTCATTGATAAACGTTGCGGAAACTCTGGACGACTTGTGGTGAAACATCTACTGGTCTTTGATATATAAATTCCGACATCACAAGAATTGATAGAACTATGATAGCGTATGCGTTAGACCACCCCGTTACCAAACTCCCTTCGTATAAACATAGTGAAATGAATCCAAAACCCTTCCACTCCCTGACAAACAATACAACGTTTCGGGCGAATACGGGGATGAGTGGGGAGCGTGACTCAGTGAATAAGGCAATGGCTCGCTAACCAGGAGGTCTTGGGTTCGCTGAGAAATTTGTGGTGTGGTGCCTGCTTGTCAGTCGGGCAGGACGGGGAGTCTGACAAGTAACACCATTCCAGTCGTTCGAACGGGACAATAAACGAAGGTCCCATGTGCATGTTGACGTGCGCGTAAAAGAGCACATTACATAGCGTATGTCCGTCTTCATTATCCCGGTTGGTGTAGATAGGTATGACGTTAAACCAGGAAAATACCATACGTCTGGTAAACAAAAAGTGCAGTATAGCAGACGCCTGGATAGAAACGACTACCTCTTTGAGACCATCGTCCCATTACCGTAGGTAAGACAAGAGGAAATAAAACAAGGGCATGTGTATAATTATTATCATCTATATCTAAATACCTTGTCTATATTTACATGTAAACTAGTCTTGTTAATCACTTACTCTAATTATTATAAACATGGTCTGTTTAAAACATCAAACGTTTCTTCATTAACCCAGTAATTGTCTACATAATTAAATTTAAATCACAATTGTTCTTAGAGTCGTGTGCAAAGTTTTAAAATTTATTAAACTTGGCAGGTTGATGGCAAATCTAATTCTAGTGATAGGCTTATTTTGATTATTCTTGCTGCGAAGCCATGCGATTTTATGTAGGGTTATGCAGGGTCGTGCGATTTGCTGCGGGGCTATGCTATTTATCAGAAACAAAAGTAAGTTCGTCAGAGAAAAGTAAGTTCGTCTACTTAATAATTCCAGACATTTTATGAAAAAAACAAAAGATGAAAATAGCACTGTTCTTCATATTAATGCAGTTTTATATATCAGATAGTGAAAATATGCACTATGAGGAAAAACATTTCGAGTAGATATATGCAACGTCTAATAAGTCTGGTGGCCATTAGCCAGATCGTCTTATCTTATATACAAAATAACAGGAAATGTGTACCTCCATGTGAAACGTGCAATAAATCCTGCCTATGGGTCCATCCGGGACGGGGCACTACCCACGGTGGTGAGGAATAGTCCGAATAGAATTATGCAATATATCCAAGACGTTAAGTGACCATTTCCAGATAGTATATCAGCAAAAAAATATATACCAAGATTTCGTTTCGTTTTATTTCTCTCGGTCTAAAGACATTTCTTTATAAGACGCGTATAGTAATCCACAGATTGTGATTGGTCGATTCCCGATCGAGCTACCAATCAAAACCTTCCTCAAAACTAACTATTCTTAACTAAATAAACGGAACAAAAACACATGTATATTTGGTATGGAAGATAAATTTTGCATTGAAAAAATTGTATATCCTGATTTGATAAATCGAACCGATAATACTAACGTAGATAAAAAAAATCTTCATAATTGTCTGTCTTTCAGGAAATCTAGTTGCATATATTAGTGTCAAAAACAGTTGACTTTCCTTGACAAAAAGATTACTTTTTCTTGTGTAGTATCACTGGCAATGACCCTGTTTAAAACACATGAATATTTCAACGAAAGAGTTAATTTTCTCCACGGGAGTCGTGTGTCACACTTTTAAAATATTGAACAGTGTGACATTTTGGGGTACATCCGTGAAAAAGTTCCCTTTTTTCATTTTTGAGATGACTTTTACTTTTGAATATTTGAATGTCAAAGGGTTAATTTTCATTGACCAAATCATTTTTCTCCACGTGAGTCATTAGTCATACTTTTAAATTATTGATCAGTGACACCTCGACGTAGATCATTTTTTAAGGTGACTTTTGACTCCGGTTAAGTATTTTGATTGACGGGTAAATAGAGGGATTGGCTTCGACCAGACGAAAATCTTCATTATTCGACCCAGTTGTACACGAGGACCTTTCAACGCAGTTCAAGTGGTCGTTAAATTAAATGATGTCCGTCCACTGCCATCTGTAGCTATCTTGAACACAAAAAGATTCGTTTGAACGGAAAAGTCATCAAAGGCTTTGACAAAGGGTTATTGATGCGACGAAGGGGTGTTCTAAGGTAAACTAAATAATAAAATAGGTTTGTGTACAGTAACAGAAATTTATTGACATTGAACCGTTACTAAATAAATCTACTAAACTTGATACAGGTCTTACAATTTCTTGACATTTTACAAACTTTTATTTATATACTTTGGTGACATATGTTTGACCGTTTCTTTTCTAAAAGTTTTTCGGTGACATGATGACATGATCAATTAATTAAAACCACTGATCATCATTGGAGTTGGAGCCACGGTGGCTAAGTGAGTAGGACGCTGGCTCGCTAGCTGGAGAAAGTTCATCGGGATTTTCCGGCATGGTTTCCCCTTGCCAGTTGTGCAGGACGGAGGTCCCGACCCGGACAGCTGCCTAGTCGTTCAGATGGGACGAAAAACCGACATCCCGTATACACATTGGCTTGCATGTAAACGATCCTTTGGCAGTTGGAATTCGATATAAGAGTAAGTCGTAGCGCAGCTGTCTGGGCAAAATTACCCTCATATGGCGTATGCCTGTCTTCACGGTCAGAGCAGAACATTAGGGCGTTAAACCCATTTCATTTTATCATCTGAGAGATTGTTGTATTTGTAAACTATAGCAATAATGTGAAAGCTCAATCTATAAAAGAAATATCAGTCCAAACAATTATTCAATTTGGGATATTATATTATTAGAAAAAGTTGCTATGTATACATGGTGCGTATAAGCAAGTAGGTAATTCCACGAGCAAGATAATATAGTGTCTCGTGTCTCTAGAATACTTTAAACAACCTTTCATTCAATTGGCGGTTCACAAATAATAATTTTCCTTCTCCTTCTGACTAAAATGTCTGTCTGACAATGGCGGCGTCCCGACTGCGCTTCATCAAAACTCAACTGTCGATGGATCTCGGTCTGTCGTGCCATCCCAACGACTTGATACTTTTCTCTGCCAGGAACGTTGTTAAATGGGAATTACTTAATCCCACTCAATCCCCAATCTAGAGAATATGGGCATCATATTTCAGTCACTAGAGCTTCTTACTTCAAACATAGCTATCATAACATCAATAAAGTGATTGCCAAATATTTCCCCGTAGGTGTTTATATTTACGCATGGTGTGCATATTACTTTCTGCTTAACACCATATCAAAGACCATAAAGTCACCTCACATTCCCCATAACTGTCGAACAAACAACCATATTATATGCACTACTACAAACAAGGAGAAATTCCTAGGAGAATTAGACCTTGTTCTTTGGGTGATAAAGATGGGGGTTGGGATTCAGATCTGGCATTCAGATGACGATAAAAGATGAATCGACGACAGCCTTGAACTACAAATTATTTGACGTACGTGTGGAGTAAAAAATATTCTTTGACATGCGCGTCCGTATTCTTAAACAACAGATGATTGCATGGTGGTTTTCAATAACAACTGTAATGAGACTTCACGTGCAACTTTTTGCTCCAACCGACATATTGAGGAATTTTCTCCGTATAGCGTAGTCGCTGCCTACTTGTAATCGAATTCAAACTGTAAAGGGCTCTTTTACGTGTAGACGGGGAGACGCCGGTTGTTTGCCGGATCTGAGCTACTGGGCACTTTTTCTTGCCAGGTCCTCCATCCTGACCAACTGACATTGGCAGCTGGAACTCATTTGTGTGTGCAGAAGATCCACTGTCGTTACAACATCACCGTCCTTGCCATTCCACATAGAAACAAAAAAAAACATAAGTTCTATTAATATCCTTTCCAAGACCGATGATCTGATGGCCAGGGTTCAGACTGAAGTACAGGATATAATACGATTTCTTTTTCCCTCAAAATAATCATAATTCACACCTCTACTGTGTCCTTCGGAAATCTGGGGATATTTATATATCCAAGACCGATAATTTGATGACCAGGGTCCAGATCGAAGTACAATGCAGGATATAATACGATTTCTGTTTCCCTCAAAATAATCATAATTCACACCTTGAATGTGTCCTTCGGAAATATGGAGATGCTTATATATACATGTATCTGATTACTGAAAATTAAGTCTTATTTTTATAAATAGCCGGAGTCCTAAAAACAATACTCCAATGGTAAGTGCAGGAGGACCGCACTACCCGAAAAACAAAAGCCACAAGATGAACCTGCGGACAAGACAGAATATATAGACATTGCAAGAAATAATCAAATATGAAATCAAGATGGCAGGTCATTTCCTTTCGAGAGACCAATAATTCTCGACTTTCGTATCAATCTGGGCTGTAATATTGTCTCCTTGGTCGGGTGTCCAGGGTCCAAGTAACAACACAATGGGGATGATTAGGTGGTTTATCTTTATTTCAAGGATGGTCATAATTTAAAAAGGTGTGGTGACGTTTTTAAAGTATTATAAGAGATAAAGATGGGATAAAGGTAATTTAATCTACCTGTAATTTACAGGCTGAACTCTGAACCAAGGGAAGTAAGTAACAATACGGCACGATTGACTGGTAATTGACACCTTGATGATTACCAGTAGTGTTATTTACCTGTCTACATTGTGATATAATAGTCTTTGATCTATGCCGACCATCATACCTGTATAAGGGTTATTAAGGGCAATATGCATATCTTGTCAAGCATATGGATATCCTACCGTGTTTACTATTATTATGTCAAGTTGTTTATGGTCTATCGACACTAAAGATGCTGACAGTCGCCTCAATAAAAATGGCTGATTTATGTGAAGGTGAATGGACTACTTATAGCACACATGTCACTTGATCGGGGTCGCGTTGCACAAAATGCACGTTATTCCGCCATGAGAGCGGTGCTAGGTCCTACTCTTCATCTTTAACGTGAAATGAAATGTCTCTGAATACCTCTGAACGTCAATGAAATAGCTCTGAACGTCCTACTTTTCTGCATCAACCGTGTGAATGAAGATGGACATACGTCATGCAGCGTGCTATGAGGGACATTTTGCCCGGACAGCGGAGTTTCGGTATCCTCTTCGTTAAAAAACAACTGTCAACGAGTTCTTTTAGCTGAACGCTAACGTGCACACGGGACCTCGGCAGTTTCTTGCTGGGCCCTCCATGCTGCACCACTAGTATAGGGAAACAAAGCTGAAAACAAAACAGTGTAACATTCTCGACCATCAATTTGAGGCTCACATATTATGATCATTCTTATTTTCACCTGTGTGTGTGGGGTGGGGCGAATAACTTCCCCCAGAAAACATACCTTTCAAATCATCAATGTGCACTAACATTCTATGGATGGGGCCTCCTTTTTACATTCCATTAAAACTACTACACACACGCGTCTTGAATATAAAGATAATTAAGAATTTGGGACAATGCTGTAACTGTATTCTGTATACAGCAACGTTATAAAATGTACAATGGTTTTATAGTAGGCCTATTATGAAAGACTGGCGAAATTATTACGACATTTTTGGAATGATACACTAAAGAGCTGCACTCGTTACAAAGAACATTTGAAGGTTTTAAGGCACTAATAGTCATCAACATGTCGGCCAAATATTTGAGTGATAATCCGTTATATCGGTTTGCCACACGCCATGTCTCCGTTTAAATAATCTTAGTCCCAGTTTCACCAGATTCTAAGCCTATAACAGAACTAAGATTTATTTTCAAAACTGAGTGAGTTCTGGAAGAGCGATTTGAACCGTTGAAATGGTATAAACATGGCTTGTTATAACAATTATATGTAAATTAGTAATAATAGTACCACACATTAGTAACTATTTTAGACTTACGTAACGATCAGTAAAGAACGTGTTCCAACTATAATGTGGAACACTCGTGTTAGTAAATCAAGAAAAGACTGTTAGATGGAACTTTCAATTAAGAGTCAGTAAACATCCACTACGATGATTACAGGGTCAGATCTACCATGAAACTAACGAAGCTTGATGTTTCGGGGTCCCTAATGCGAACGGTCCCCTTAACAGTGCACGCTTCAGAGCCCCTAGGTCTGTCACTGATTTAATGAACGGGATAATTCAAAGCCTACAGAACATATTATCCCAGCTAGTAAATGAAACAATGGCACTAACTAATATAGCGAGAATATGATTAAAATGAAAGAAAGCATGTCTCCTTTGGATTGTTATTTAAAGCCAAATGAATTATCGTTTAGGTTCATTAACATATAAATTGTTCTGTCCATATTTTCTTGTGCAGTTTTTCTGCAATGTCTATTATAGCAAGGATAAAAATATTACTGGACATCGTATGGATCCAAAGTGAGAGTGCACGTTTAAAACAAGAGCATTTAAGATTCCCCCACTTGATGAAAACAAAAGATTTCTATTAAGTAAAATAAACTAGTTTTTATCATCCCAAATGTCTTCTTTGTTTTACTAAAAGTGAACAAAAACGGACAAGTACCGATCAAGTGTGCTGGATGGTTTTAAACAAATACCAGATAATTTATAACCGTACTTGATGTGGTCTAATTTATGTTCAACATCATCATGGATTCTTTAGAATAATAATAATCAACATTCAACAGTTGAAATATAGTTATCAGAGAAAGAGCGTGTATCGTACGTCGTTAATTGCTGACTGGACAATATCGTTTAAGAGCAACTTCTGAAAATGTGAGTGGGTGTAGACTATTAATTTGATGAATTGGGACAATTGGTCTAAAACGTTAGACAAATAATACCCTTAAGCCAAGAGCAATTCTGTATCGCTTCCTTTTAACGAGAACCTATGCATTAAGGAAATCTTTATGATCGCTGGTTTCAAGTGTTATAATAGTCCGCTTAATTATACTTTAAACCCGCTTAATTATACTTAAAACCCGCTTAATTATACTAAAAACCCGCTTGTAGTCTCAAGTAAGTGTAGTAAAACGTTTGGGGCGATTTAAAACATACAGAAGAAAAACGCAAAGTTCTAGCTGGGAGGGATTTCTAAATAATTAAAAGTGGTATCTGGTGTTCTAGGAAGACCGAGGATACAGTGCCACGAGAAAGATACCAGTCCATGCTTGTAGCTATGTTTTGGAATTGGATTTCAGACGCCAAAAAGCCGAATCACAAAAATGCTGAAGCTGCTATAAAATAACATTTTTAGAGAAAGGAGGTAGGTCCAGAGTTTTGAACCTCCTCAGAACCTTAGAAAGTCCGTCCCTGTAAAGTTAGTTCCAGAAGGTGGACCTGAATCTCAGATATAAGGAGCCTACAGGTTCCTTGCAACACCAAAAGGTCTCACAACCGTGTATAGCAAAACAGAAATGAAATGAAACGGGGTTTAACGTCCTACTTTTCTGCTCCGACTGGGTCAATGAAGACGGGTGTACGCCACACAGTGTGCTATGAGAGAATTTGAAATAAGAATAGGTCATAGAGCCGCTGTCCGGGCAAAATTTCCCAATAGCACACTGCATGGCGTATGCCCGTCTTCATTACCCAGTCAGTGCAGATAAGTAAAACGTTAAACTCTTTTTCATTTCTAATGTAGTTAATACAAATGATAAGTGATATCAGGTGTTCTCTCGTCGCTTTAAATTTACACAAAGTTTTAATCCCGTGTAAAATACTGCGATGTTCTGTAAGTATTAAAAGATCTGCAGTTAAACATGTAACAAGTCCTGTACTGTAGTATATGTCTGTAATCTTATAGAAAGTTTAAGTCAATATCCCTTAGGGCTGATCTACTTCTTTACATATAGGTAGGTATATACTTACTATTACCTGGTGATGATGGATTACAAGAAATCATAGTATATTAATAAATATAACCTATATGTACCTAAAGCCAATCAAACACAATTATTTCGTTTCATTTTACTTAGTCCCATGACCTGGTCACGGTGCAGATCCGTAGGACTTTAAACCCCATCTCATTTCATTTCCTTTTTAAATTTACCCAATCTTTTACAATTACATGTTTTCTTAGTGTAGTATTTAAACAAAAATACAACAAAATCTGATTGCCGTGTGACTACAGGAAAACTGGGAAGTGGTACCAGATGTTCCTGGTAAAACAAACATATACTGCCTCGTACACGACATCCCCCATTCTTTATATTTATTGACAAATCTAGTTGGCATCTATGATTTAAAAATCACTCAAATTTGTTTATTTTGTACTTGCTCTTCACGATTCGTCGAATGTCCATGTAATAATTATTGTTATACACAAAATAACAACACAAGTTTAAGATTATGATGGTTTTCTAGAGAGGTAACTATAGCTCGGGCACAACACCTGTCATTAGTTATTGTCATGTAATACCGTATAATTCCAATACACCTATTATGGTTATGCTTTAAATATTTATTAAATTTGTGTCGCATACACTCTGAATATAAATTCGTCCATTCGAAACACTTGGTATTTTTACTGTCAAAGATAATGCTTCCATCATTCTTCAAATACGACTAACTTGTTTCCATTCTTTAAACTTTTCTTAATAAGTTGACAATCAAAATTCCTTATTTAAAATGCAGGAAATTATATGATAGATTAGTACGTTTTCTTTTCTAAATGCACACTAATACCTAGTAATGGTGACAGGTATATGATTGATCTGTCAAGTTCATGCATTTTCCATCCTATACGAAGTGCACGTCCAACAGCTGTACAGTCGTGTAAATATTCGTTTCAAAATCAAAATATTTAAAACTTGTATTTTACACGCAAATTATTAATTTTACACTCATATAACACATTTCCTTAAATTAATTACAAATTAAATTCTGTAAACTGTATAATCAAATTCCAAATCTTGATCTAATTAACTGTTAAAAAGTGCTTACCTTTAAATTATCTTCCTCGTGAATTTATTTCAAAATACTCCATTATAAATAAACATTAATAAAAATTTAAAATCCAATCAGATATTAAGTGTTTATGGCTGCGCTACTAAAAATCAGTCCGTCAAGATAAAAGTTCATTTATTTTAGTCACTCAACTCCACAAGTTTACGATAAATTAGCCAAAAGGCGGTGGGGAAGTAGAAGAGCAGACGATAAATAAGCCACTAGCGAAAGCCATGCATTGAGACGCAAACGATAAAACGATGTTACACAGCGCCACCGTACCGTAATTACAGTCAAGGTAGATAAGCCAGAGATGAGCTAGAAAAACTGGGCTTTGTTGAATGTCAGCGGGTTTTGTAATAAATGTGCTGTGGTTATTTATAATAGACAGAAGCGAGAGTTGTTTGGCCGCATTTATAACAAAGACAAGCAGAATATATCAAAAGAAAATTAAGTTGTATGATAAAATAGTGCGAGTTTCTTTATTGTTTACTATCTTATATAATTTACTTAGAACATGTAGGTAGGTAAATTGATATACTAAAGGGGGTAATACATCATTGCTTGGAACTGTGGTGGTCATGTGTTTAGGTACTTTTATAGACTAAAACTAATGGTAATTATATCTTAGCTTTGGTACTGTTCGGTCATTGTCAAAAAATATGCGCAGTATGCAGTAGTTCGAGGGGATGGACTGCAGACTTCCGAGAGAAATTCTCCAAAGCTACATAAAATAGAATAAAATATTTTGTGAATAATCAGACGTTTCTAAGGAAAAGGGGCGATATTCATGAAGATAAATGGAAGCAGACCACAATTGACTTCAATGTTAATTCTGGCCTCTTTGCCCGACTCCAACTTTTCCCCCAATTTCCGATGGGCTAAAACGCTTTCCACTACCGACAGTCATGTCTTTGCACCAAAAAATTGTATGAGGTTGACCACCAAAATTTTGAGATACACAAACCTCAAGAAGCATACTAAAAATATGTAGCTATTCGCCGTACATATCACCGTAACAAACCCAATAACTCTGTTATATTTCCGCCTCTAAGTCATCAATATTTACCAAAACCTGACAGAAAATGTTAATTCAAACCCTCTTCGTCCATAAAATCAAAAAGGGAAGAACAAAGACAGAGAGGGAATTGCTATAAATAGACGAACTACGGGTACCGGGTACCGAGATGTGGAAATTTAATGGTGGTCCGCCTCCAAATGTATATATTCGTCGATAAATAGGACTAATCACAAAACTGGGTCCTTATTTTTCGAGGTCTGCCAAACATAAAGATTCCCGTGTGTCCCGATTTTCTAGTCTATTCGGTGTGGGTTCCCTTTGTCAGTGGTGCAGGCTGAAGGGTCTGGCAAGCAACAGCATCTAGTCGTTCGGATAGGAAGAAAAGGTGTACACATTGATTGGCATAAAGAACCCTTGATAGCTGGAATTTTAGATAAGGACCGGATCGCCGCTGTCCGGGCAAAATTTCCCCCTATCACCCTACATAGCGTAGTCATGTCTTAATTAGCTTAATCGGTGAAGAAAAGTAAGACTTTAAAAACCTTATTTCATTTCTAATTTATTTCTAATCTACTCGACTGAAACAGATATCAGAAGAATATAAACCATCATACCACTAAGTTAAACTTCCTCATCTTCATTAGTCCGGTCGGTGCAGAAACGCAAAATGTATATAAGTTATATAATTTACGTAGCATATAGGTATAGGTGCTCACAAAATGGTGGCCATATATCATAGTTGGTACTATGGTCATATTCTAATATACACTCCACAAAAACATTCGTCGAAATAAATCATTGCTAAAAGATTATTACAGTCATAACAAAAGATTAAAAATAGTATTTATAAACCTCATAAATCAAGCTGAAAAACTACTTCATTTAAACATAAAGTTGATTTAGGTTTTTACACGATCCTAATATGCATATATTCATATTAAAAAAAAATAAGTGGATTTTTTCTAAACCAGCTGATACCACTTCATGTCCCAAAACTGCATCATTTAGCAATAAAAGTGTTATATATAGGTTTGTAGAGCCTTATTAAATACCTTTTAGTTGAGTCCTTAGTCAATTTGAGCAACTTCATAACCATAAATTTGCTATAGAGGTATTTTTAGGCCGATTATTCATATACTTAAAAAGAGGGGTCACGGTGGCTAAGTGGGTAAGACGCTGGCTCGCTAGCCTGGAGGTCGGGTGTTTGATCCCTGCGTTAGCCGAGAAAGTTCATCCTGATTTCCCGTCGTGGTTCCCCCTTGTCAGTGATGCAGAACGGAGGGCCTGACAAGGACAGCTATCTAGTCGTTCGGATGGGACGAAAAACCGAGGTCCCGTTTACACATTAGCGTGCACGTAAAAGATCCCTTGACAGTTAGAATTCGATATAAGAGTTGGCCGTAGTGCCGCTGTCCGGGCAAAATTTCCCTCATAGCACACTGTATGGCGTATGCCCGTCTTCATTAGCCCAGTTCGGAGCATAACAGTAGGACGTTAAACCCCATTTCATTTCATTTCATTTCACACGGACGCATGTTGTGCACAAGACGGGTATTTTTATTCTTTCTAAAATACAACATCTGATATCACTTCTCATGTATTTGAGGGTTGGGGTGGTGGAGCCGCGGTAGCTCGGTGAGTATGGCACTGGCTCACTAACCAGGAGGCCCCATGTTCGATCCCGGTGTTAGCCGAGAATTTTCAGTCTGGATTCCGGTTGTCTGTAAAGCCGGTATAGGGGCTGACATTGGGACGAAAATCCTAGGTGTCGTGAATACCATTGACAAAACGTTAAAGATCCTAGGATAGTTGGAAGCGCCAGTAACAAGGCAAAATTCGACAAATAGTGTCATCAAGCAATAAAGATAACCCGGAAGAGTATTGAAACGATGCATGAAATAAGCTAAGAAGTATAGTAAATCCATAAAGTTTTGGGGTTTCATTTATCTATGTTACAATTCTACTTTCAAATGTCATTTACGGCTTTTATTTGATGTTTTCATTTCATTTTGTTGGATTTTTTGTGTAGAGAATTGACAAGAGCACATGTAAAGATGTTCTCATTACAAGAGAAAGTAGAGTAGGACTGTAAAGTAAAACAAATAAACAAATACTATTAAGTGCATGTCTGGTGTTTTTGTGGAGTTTTTAATGTCAGAGTTGACATGTGAAGTGTGTAAAAGTTACATTGATTAAAACAAATTAAAGGGGTGCTTCTTTCGGAGTGCTAGAAGACTGAATAAAATGGAGTTTGACTGACGTCCTACTATTATGCACAGACAGAGCTTATGAGAACGGGCATATGGTGTGCTATGCGGGAATTTTGTCCGAAAAAGCGGTATTACGACCTACTTTTAATTCGAATTCCAACTGTCAAGGGTTCTTTTTCGTGCACGCCAATGTGTACATGGGACCTCGGTTATTCTTCCGGTGCCAACGACTTCTGCACCACTGACAAGGGGAAACCACAGTAGGGAAATCCCCGGGTACTTTATCGGCCATCACCTGGAGCGAACCCGAGACATCCGTGTTAGCGAACCAACATGTACAAAATGGATTGCACGTAAAGAACCCCTGACAGTTGGAATTCGATATAAATATAGAGAGAGAAAAGGGGTTTAACGTACACTCGACACAAACTAGGTCATTTCGGGACTAACATATGGTTCAATTTTATTTCAATAAATCGCTTGCGCGTAGGGGTCTTTAGCAGTGGGAGGAAACCGGAGGACCCGGAGAAAACCCACGAGGTTGGACAGGCGACCCTACTCCTTGTCATCGAAAGGACAAAGGAATCGAAACCACGCCAATTGACTCAATGACACACCTTATGATGCAGGGCGCACACGCTAACCCCCCCCCCCCCCCCGGAATTCGATATAAGAGCAGGCAGTAGCACCGCTGTTAATTGAATGATATAATAGGCATTTAGTAGTGAGGTTACTACCTATAAATTTCATGAACTATTCATATAGAATTCTCTATTTATTTTTGTTTCATTTTGCTGGGTTTATTTTCAGTTTGAAATGCAATCTAACTTGTATTTTTATGAAAAATTTGTTCAGTCATGGCGACAGACCACGGAGCACTGCTGTCCCAACAATCACTGCTGAAAGAAACCCCCTAATTACTTGAAATTTGTTTGCGGTTTTTGCAAGAGACGAACCTTTGATAAATGACATCATCAAAGACGGTGACAAAGCAAATTGAAATTTTCAGTTGATTGGGCAGCTCGTTGCCAGCACTACGAGGTCTTGGCTTTAGCCCCCGAAGAAGTATAAAGGATTACAGAACCGAAGCGAAAGACAATCAACGAAGACAATTAATTCAAGTCAACACGAACAAAATAATCATGGAAACAGATTGTTTAATCTTAAATGCTGAAATACAGTTACCACATCAAATCTAATAACAGAATAGCCGTGTGTCTAAATTTTATGCCCCTCATTTTTCATTTCTTTTCATTGATCGTTTCGTATTTAAAGGGACAAGCTGGCGAGAGAGTGATTGATTTATATCCTCCAAGCTATTATATGCTCAATTTATGATCCGATTCCTTTGAACATGCAGTAGCTAATCGCCCACAGAGAGAGTGGTGGAGATACAATGATTTACTGTTGCCTTTGTATCTAGAAGTTTAAAGGCTGAACGTTTGGGTATTTAAAGTTTAAACCTACATATTATATATATATTACAAAGCTCGTGTAAATACAAAATCACAAAGAATATTGTTAGTTATAATAATGTTGTTTAAACATAGATAGATAGAGATAGGGTTTAGCGTCAACTCGAAACAAACAAGGTCATTTCGGCACTAACATGGTTTAATTTTATTTCAATAAGGGTCTTTAGCAGTGGGGAAACCGGAGGACTCGGAGAACTCGGAGTAAATGTTTATAATCAATTTCGTATATATATAATAAGGAAGAGGTGTCGAGAACGGTGTTGGGTTAACTTATTTTGTAACACATTTTGCGACTTCTCATATACTTTGAAAATTCACAAACATAAAAAGGATGTTGTACCTCTCCACACATACATGTATAACGAATTCGTGTATTTTTATTCAAAAATTAAACCCGCTAAAAAGAAACTTTCGTAGTTACGTACTCACATTAATTGGCAATTAAAAAACTAAAATGTTAAATTTCCTGGTGACAGACACAGTTAAATATCACCTTAAGGGTAAAAACAAAACATAAACTACTGCATAATGCATCTATTTTTTTCTAGACAGACGATCGAGTCAAACTTGGGTCGTTTCTCGACCATCCTTGGTCTACACGATATGCTTTTACCCCTGGATCTATCAAGTTTAAACACACAGAGTTGACCTCTTCAGACCGTCATAAAAGTAAAACAATACTTGAACTGAAGCGAATAGACTTTGATAAAGCCTAATTACCCAATCATCAGGACTAATGACATTTAATGTAAATCGTCTGCTTCTCGTCAAACGACACATAACAGGAAAAGTTGAAATCTTTGACAAAAATAACAAATACTGCAATCTGTTTACTCTATTTTCTTTTCTGTCTTTTTTTCTTTAGATTAAATAATTCTATTGCGAATAGTAAAGTTCCACGTCATATTACAACATGGCAACTATATATGGACAGTGTTGTA
The DNA here is from genome assembly GCF_932274485.2 of Patella vulgata. NCBI lineage: Eukaryota > Metazoa > Mollusca > Gastropoda > Patellidae > Patella > Patella vulgata. The sequence continues at coordinate 58,363,080 of NC_065884.2, read as the reverse complement.
AGAATTTTTCTTTTTAAACACAAAGTTTAAATCTTGGTCATTCAAACGCAATTTCGTTTTCCGCTCTTTTTTATTCTTTTGATTAGATGCGTTATTTACAGAAAGTAAATTTTACTCCATATTACATCATCACAAGTACGAACAAAGGAATACGAATTCCTAGAATTAATCACTACATCTACATGGTCCAATTCTTGTCTATCAAACTACAAATTTGTTTACTCTTTTTTAGTTTCAGTTTTGGCGGAGTCCTTAATAGAGTTATGACGTTACATTATAACATGGCGGCTACGTATGAAGGGGAAAGGGCAGGAATACCAATGTCGAGTTCTTATGTATGGAAATTCAAGTCTGGGTTCCTGTTGGTATAGACAAGACGCCTTAGTTCATACCTTGGTCATATTTGTAGGAATTGTGTAGATATTTCCACAGATACAATACACGTGTAAGCCGAACACTACCACCTGAATCATTTACCAAAGTCGCGCGATCACAATAGTCTAGGGGTTTACATTTATGTATGTACAATGTAGCTTGAAAATATTACATACGGCTGTAACAGACATGTGGTAGCTCTTGAAAACCTCAGACAAAACTATGACAACCGTATGTTGCACCACAAAAGAAAACCAAAACACATAAAACATGTACTTTGGGCTATTACATGCATGCAATGCACCATATGAACAAATCGGAGGTTTTTCGACGTCGCTAAAGGCTCCGCGTTTCCGCCATTTTAAATCATTTTTGTGGTTTCAAATCAAGGAATACAAAAGAACCGGAGACATTTTAAAAGGGTTTTGATACATCGAATATCCTCTTCCACTCCCTCTTAATTCGCGAAAGAAAAAATTTAACAAAAACCAAGATCGTTTCTTTACTTTCGTGAAACAAAGCAGAAAATTATTTTGGTATCACAGATCTTTTCTTTTCTGTAAATTTAAGAATAGGTTTTGTAACAGAAGATTGCTTCATCATTAATGGATCTAATGGAAGTCAGGAAGTAGTTAGTGTGGGTGGTCATTCCATACATCCTACAGAAGCTAAAGACGTCTACTTCGGAAATAGGATAGGTTACAAAAGACAAATGGGTTGATACACGAGCCAAGTTTTTTTTACGGAAAGAAATCACCACCAACGCAAAACTATTAAATAACAATTTCAGAAAAGCATAATGGCACCTTTCAAAGTCGACATTATAAGTTTCCGTTCTTTTGTTCTGCGACTTATGTGCACCATGAAATATTTTTAAAACCATTTTGTCAGTGAAACGGGTATCTAAAATGTGTGCACTTTAAGTTTGTTTTCCCGAAAGAGAAAGATATAAGAAAAGCCTAACATGAAATGATTAATCCAGGTTTTACGTAAAACGTCATTGAAAAATGTGCGGAAATCGCGTCTACACGAATTGTAGTTTTGAAGGCTGTAAAACTAAAATCTTAAGAAAAGTACAGACATCCAAATGTCAAAAGGTAGTTGATCTAAAAAGAGCGAGGTCGTAATTTACATGACGTAAACTTGACAGATACCCCCACCCCATCATTTTGATTCACAATTAGTTATGATTCTCCGATTGACATCTACATTAAATAGCCTCTTCTACATAACTGTATCATAGCTTACAAATGTTGGGCCATAAAGAACTGATCTTACATAATATACTGCCTTGTGTAAATTGCATTATAGTTTATAGGGAGAACTCCATAATAACCACTCTTGTCTCGTGTTAGATGGTATCATATATGATTCTGTGTAGTGAATTAAAACTATAATGTGCCTATGGCTTTCCATTGATACGTCCCCCACCCCACCGAGTTACTATTTCATAAATATGTCTTTTCCCCGTGTTAATCAATAAGTTTTTCCCTGTGTTATTGTAATAAGTTTTTCCCTGCGTTACTGTAATAAGTTTTTCCCATTATAACTATTTCATCAGCTATAGATTTTCCCTGTGTTACACTATTTCATCAGCTATAGATTTTCCCTGTGTTACACTATTTCACCAATCATGGTTCCCTTTGAAACTATGTCGTTAATAAGTGTTTTCCTGTGTTACTGTAATAAGTTTTTACCTGTGTTACTATTTCATTAATAAATATTCCCCGTTGCGGTTTCATTAATAAGTCTTCCCCCCGTGTTACCGCTTCATTAATATAAGCTTTCCCCGTATCACTGTTTCATCCATAAGTTTTCCCCGTGTTACTGATTAATGTATCTTTTTCTTGCCTCTTGATTTACTTTTTAATGTAATTTACACAATGAACATCTCTTCATATCGTGGGTCAAAGTTGGTAATATAATGTTTAACTGCGTCCTGTTATATAATGCTGTTCCTTAATAGATATTCCATGTATAACTCGAGCCATCTTCACAATGAACGCGAGGGAAAGACTAACCTATTGGAGTCGTTATATACCAATAATGATACGCTTATATCTTAATTCAAAGCAGCCAATATTACCCCACAGGATCCCATAGTAAATATGTAGCCTATGTTGTAACTCAGACATACTAATAAAACTAAAAGTCAGTTGAAACATCGTGTTTCCCCTGGAGATCTGTAAACCATTGAGATATGATTGGAGCCAATTAGGTCGCGTGGTATATAAAAAATTGCATCATATGTGCATATTGTTTCCATAACCTTTTAATATTGTTACTCGACTCGACATTATCAACACTATTTAAAGAGAAACAACTCATTTCTCTACTAAGTATATATAATATACAAGTAATGCGGGACTACTTTCTGGAAGGTAATAATTCGCTTGCACTTAGGGATCTTTAGAAACAGGTTGATCCAGAAACCCCCACAAGATTAGACAGAGCCCTACTCCGTATGTATAAGCCTGAGAAACTAATCACCCCACCCCCATCCCCGCTTCAAACAAATCAAATGGGCAATAGCCTAGTTGTGTTGACTGGAACCCATTTTATCGATGCCATTTTAAGCAACCCATACTTCGCTAAATTTGAACCAAAATCTATTTTAAGCCCACTTTAAGAGAAAGTCGTCCATTTTTATAACAGGTGTCACCGGGGAACAAAATGTTCAATCGTATGTTGTTTAGTCACGTATATTGATATACATATAAGTTAAATATACACCAAGTTTATATACATAATTAACAGAATGAAATATACACCATCTTGATATACATGGCTACCATCATTAAAGGGCGAACATGCCAAAATAAAAGTCAAATAACAAGTAGTAGTTGTATCTTCCTATTTAAGAAAATACCAAGCCACAAGTATACATATTTAAAGCATTTTTTGTCCAAAATATATTCAAGTTTATTAATTTTAACGTTCGTTATGGCCACTTGATGTTTACATTGTGCATCTGATTTCATAGAAATCCTTTTAACTGGACGACCCAGTCATCAAAATCCCGCTCTATTAAAACCGACATAAAAGATTGATATGTGTACAAAGTTTCATAACGATACCCTAAACGGATTATGAGATATGCACCGGAAAAACAATCGGGACGGGAGAACGGACGGAATCTATCTCAACAACATTCCCTAACTAAGTTCGGCGCGCGATAAAAATACCGATATCTTGTCTGTACATTCGTTATAAAAGTTAATTAGATTGTAATAATGGTCTAGTAAGTAAAAAAGTAAGTATTTTTATTTTTTTTGAAATATCTGTGAACCACCTGGCTAACCGAATAAATTGTATACCATGTTGATATTATAACAAGCGACTGATTCTGATTAACCTGGTCTCTATTAAATCAACTAATAATCATACAACATCTTGTGTTATAAATAAACAATATGTACACGTAGAGACCTCTAGTCCCATGTGTAGCAGCATATAAAGGTTTAAAGTAAAAAAATGTGTCCTTAACTTCGCTTTGTTTTAGAGGTTTCAGGGAGGGCGTTACGATTAGGGTTTAATTGGGCGCTAAATATATTACAATTACTAATCCTTAATTAGTTTACGATATTATGTTGGTACTATTCTCAACTCATTTAAAATGACTGTGGTCAAGCCAGCACTTAAAAAATCTGGTCTCAACTTTGTTTTTAGGAACAAAAGTTTCTTCAGAACTAGCAGAGGGTCCTATTGCCACCAAACAGTAATCTAGTACAGAAACATCTCTTCTCAAGGTTAAGCTTAATTGTGGCGTTCCTCAGGGTTCTATTTTAGGACCTGTATTATTAACCCTCTAAACAAATTATCTTGAAAAATCATCACCAGGAATGAGCATTTTACTTCAACTTATTCTTCAAAACTAAAAGAATTGGGCGGTATCATCGCTAATAATACCTCGGTTTACTTAAGATCAAGAAAAAATCCTAAAATGAAAGGGTGCCTCGGAATAAAGTGGTCGTCCTATATTCACCATCTGCCTGAAACAAACCCTTTGGTGTAATTATTACATTTTGTAGATCCATGTAATGTCGTGAAGCTAAATATGTCAAAAATGAGAAATGGCCCAATAGCTTCTCAAAAACTGAGTTGATTAACCGAATAAGAATTTTGTAAGAGATCATGATCGGAGTGTTCAGGACTAACATTTAGCCATTGTTGTAAAAATTAACAATTGATAGTCTAAAGTGTCATGATTAATGTTAACGAGACTTTAAACCTCTCTTCACTTCCATTCATTAAAATCAGTAAGGAATTTGAACGATTTGTCTTTAAACTAATCTGAAACGTCATCGAGACGTAATCCCAGCTCTTGTAAAAAGACCTACTTGATCATTCTTACATTACTTTCATATATATGCATATACATTATAATTGTCTAATTGTTTCACCCGGATGTCATTCGGACGTCTCCGGTTTAGACGCTAACTAAATGATGGGAAGTCACGTGACAACATGTCATGTAAAGTTTGGTGATTTGTATTCTTCAGCAATGATTGAATGAAGTTGGGGATAAAAGAACAAATTATTTGCTGGATAAGCAAGATTAACATGCCAAATATGGCAATTTTTACATGTTTAAAATTGAATAGGATTGCTATTAAGCGTACTAAATGGATTTAGTATAAGGCTGACATGGAAGATGAAGAACCAATTAGGATTTAGCCTTGAGGTAAAAGGAGTCAAAATAAAATCCCTTTTATATCATATTACCTAATACAGAGATTACCATGGTGACAAACAACATGCTTTAATCAGATATTACCTACATCTTATGAGGACTTGTCAGAGGTGGTTAAATCTTCCAATAAAAAATTAATAATTATGTCTGAGCTTTCTTGAATCTATCTAAGAACTTTTAAAGCATAAATCGACTACCTACCCCGAAAGACTGCAAATACAAATGGCACATTTTGTTTGCATGGAAATTTATATAGGTGATCATTAAATATTAATGACGCAATTGAACGAACCATTGTTTTGGAGAACACATTGCTGGAGATAACAAAACGAAATACGAAAGTACAAGCCGACTCTTATCGACAAAGTTACATATTTTTCAAGCCAATTTATGTATTTTTTATAAATTAAGATATATGTATCTTTAACAAGAGATTATGATTTATAGTTATAATTCTTAGATACACCCAAAGTCTCCTGGTTTCAAAAATGATGTATAGCCGGTAGACGGCGCCTTGGTGTGTAACTTCTTCCTGCAGATGTAATGTTATCTGCATGTCAATTATTTAAAGCTAAAAAACACAAAGACAATGGAACGAAAACCAAATAAATGTCTGCTTCACTGGCAATGTTCTTTTTTTTGTTTTAAACATATTCAAATACAAAACAGAAAACACAATAGAAGTGAATATAAAGAAAAGCGCTCTCTGAAATGATTAATAAGTTATGATATACAGATATTGTATATCTGGTGATCGAGGTATTTTATTTTATTCTTATCTGTTTTATTTTTGTCAATTTATTCATAGAATTCTTTGGTCTATTTAAAGGGGAGTGTGTGTGGTGGTGGTGGTGGGGGGCGTTAGATGACACCTGTGCACGTTTGAAATAATGTTCATCGAATAGGCCAAGAAGACCACGCCTGCTTGATCATTCCGTGAGACGCTTCCCCCTTAGGACGGACGAATAGATACATAAACCAAAAGACATGCACGGTAAAAAGAGTTGAACATTTCACAACCAAATACAAAAAGCATGTTCTCAAGGAGTTCATCGGGTACGCCGTGGGTCAAGACATTTACCAAATCCTTAAATCTACTTAGGTCACCTTAAACTTATCCCTTTAATGTGTGTTTGAAGGCGTCATGCATGTTCCAAACTCGGACCGATAGGATACTTTAAAGGACTCTTTTGTTCTGGTTCTCAACACCATGCCATGTGAGTGTTCGCGATATGTAGCAAGATTTACCTTTACGTGAGGGAACAATATGGCGACCTTACTAAACAAACCTGGAGCAGACAAGGGCGTGTTTCGACCCTTGGCGATTTGTGGTCAAAACTCTTGACTGAATCCCGATCAGAGAAGGAAACAATTTTAATTCCAAATTGAAATCAAATTACAAAGTAGACAAAGCATGACCTATGACATGATTGAGGTGATGTCTTAAAATATTTTGTTATTTGAAGACGTTTAGGATATACTAGATCTTATGAGGCGCTCACGATCTGAACTTAAAGCCATAGAGCATGGCCATTTATTGTTTCATTTTCGATATTCGGTTTCCATGATGTCATAAGAATAGTTCAAGATTTAAATAAGATCGATTGTTCTAATAGAACGACAGGTTTCCTTAGATTTTTTTTAATTTCAAATGGTGGTTATAAACTAGAAAATATATATTTTTTTGCTGATCTTTTTCTCCGAAACTAAAGTATCAAAATATGTGCTTAAAAAGGGACAAAAATGGCGCCTTATGCCATTAGGCGTACTACTTTAGTAGGGTTTTATTTACGACACAGCATTCTTAAGATTAAACTTTACTTGATAAAAGATTTGGAGAGAAGCGAATCTTGCTTTTGAGTTTGACGTCATTGTTAGTAACACTATGTTGACTGTCTGCATGACTTCCATTCCCCCAAATCTCAATCCACTTCATAAGCTTTGTGTCTATGTTCATGTCGCTGTATCTGGCGTCGAACAACAATATTTGTATTCCAACTCTGACTTTATATGCGGTAATAAAATATTAAAGAAAATCAGTTTTAGTCATAAATATTCAACTGCTTTATACCACGGACTTTAAAAGACGTGGATTTAGTTAAATATAGAAAGTCGAATTTGGAAGATATATAGCTAAATAGTAAGCCATTTAGTTGTTGCACATAGATTCTTTTTTTTTTATTTTCATATACGTTTAGTAAACACTTGAAGTAAAGTAAGCAATGCTATTTGCTGAGATAACCGAAGCTATAATCAAATATATAATTAATGATGCATGCGTTTAAGAGCAGGGAAACTCTTCTATATTAAATGCGTTCACTTAAATTTTATACTTCTAGCAAAGTAAGCAATGCAGTTCGCTAAACTAAATTGAACCGGTACTTAAATCAAATTTATAATTTATGATGCGTAAGTAAGCAGCGAAACTCTTTAATAATATTAAATGATTCAACAACGCCCGAGGCTAATTCACGATTCCTTAATCAGTATATGAATCGGAACCCAGTTGCGTTGATAACAGGCTCGAACTTTAATCACCCAACAACACTCACCAGCCGATTGGTAATAATCCGCGTGTATAGTAGTGTAACGATAGATGACGCCCAGATCTATTTATCCAATGTTACTGAACTGTGTAGTAATACCATCAGCTTGTAATCTTAATGAATTAAGTAGAATTAAAATGTTGAGACGCAAATTAGCTAAGTGAAGTGTTGAAAGTCAATTGATGTTTGACAACTTAAAGCCCTTGTGACGTAAGAGGCCCCCAGGTCCCTCATGTATCAGGTGTCAGATCATTATTACTTGATAGACTAAACATTATGGCCTCCTGACAGGGATGAAACAGTCTGATCTCCATCCGTGTCCATGTTATCCATAATAGAAGGGTTTAACGTCCTAATGTTCTGCACAGACTGGGCTAATAAAGATGAGCATATGCCATACAGTGTGCTATAAGGGCAATTGTGCCCGGACAGCGGAGCTACGACCTACTCTTACATCGAATTTCAACTGTCAAAGGATCTTTTACGTGCGCGCCAATGTGTACACGGAACCTCGGTTTTTCGTCCCATCCGAACGACTAGACAGGTGTTCTTGTCGGGCCCTCCATCCTGCACCACTGATAAGGGGAAACCAAGCCGGAAACTTCCGATGAACTTTCTCGGCCAACACCGGGAGCGCACCCACGACCTCAAGACTATAGAGCCAGCGTCTTACTCACTTAACCACCGTGTCTCCCTTCCATAATAGAACTCTTGACAGTTCGAATATGAAAACGCAGCTGCCCAGGCAAAACATCTCGTTGCCATAGGAAAACTATATGTTTGTCTCAAAATGACCGAGGTATTGCTTGGAGACGTTAAATCCCACTCCTTTCCTGCGATACTAGCACTCTTGTTAGTACATATACACTTGTTAATTAGTCGGCCATGAATATCAAAACCTATGTAATTTAGACATTATGAATCGTTCTTGGAATCTCAGAATCAGACAAAAATTAATCTTGACGGCTTCATTATAAAAATCATAAAAAATCATCATCTTTATCACCACATGAAAAGAAGTCGGAGAAAAAATACAAAATTCCTAGCGTTATAAATGACAGATAGAATTATTGAAGGCATCATATACAGAAAAACAAAACATTGTTGCTGCCATAAGAAAAAAAAAACTTTTACGAGAATTTCTTTTGATTCTATAACAATTAACTATAAAGTTAGCGATATGAATCAGTGTTCCTCTGTCGCCATCTTTTATTAAAATCGGCTGAGAGAGATGAAAGGCAGGAAGATGTGACGTGAACACATGTAAACGTGACGTATAGGTGTGAAGTGAAATTAACATCAGCATGGTAGAAAGTAATGTGCATTGCAAGTTTGTTGGAAGTTATATTTTAATTTAAATCTTAACTTTTAGGATAAACTTATAAATGAAATAAATAATAAAAAGAACCACATGAATAGTTGTTTTCTCTTTTAACAACATGCTAGAAAGTAATGTGCATTGCGACTTTGTTTGTAGTTATTTTTAATTTAAATCTTAACATTTAGGAGTTTGTTTATAATAAACTTATAAATGAAATACATAATAAAAAGAACTAGATGAATAGTTGTTTCCTCTTTTAAAGACGTTTTTAATAAAAACTCAACAACAGTGTATGTAAAATTCCACCAATTATTGTAACAATACGAATGACTGCTTATTTTTTCGTAATCGAAACTAGTACACGGGTCAAATTCAAATATCTTTCATGTAAAACTAGTTTTAGTCACAGATTTCGTCATCTTATGGATGTCTTCAATGGTTATGGATATGGGTGTGTTAAACTGGCAGAATGCATAGTCTTTAAGAAACATATAGAATGTTTTATCCCATATCTGGTCCTCAAATGTATATGTAAAATGTTATTTTTTCCTCCCCCATTGTCACTGTGTGCAATGTTTTACAGGTCAGTCAGTAAGTTAAAATCTCACATTAAATTTACATCCAAGAATTAAATTCGTGTCAATGGTTACCAATTTTGTTGTGTAGCATACCCTTGGGATATAAAGTCATCAGCTAATAATCACAATACTTTGTCTCATTAGATATAACAACGTGGGGTGGACAGATGATGTAACAGCCAAGACATGCTGATCATTCATGTCAACGGGATTGATATCGACTTAGTCTATGTTAAATGATTTTATTTTTACGATTCAAATCCCAAGATATTTAATCCTTGAGGGGATTTAGCAGTGGCGTTTTAGTTCGTCGGGAGAATTCTGGTCGGAATATCATTTAATGTTACGGACAAAACAGCGTTCTAGCTTATCTCTCCGCTATCCCCGTAGGTATCTCCCCACTGTCTTCCTTCTGTTTGTGTTGGTTGGCGGACTGTTATCCTTGGTAATCGGGTTTCTTTTTTCTCCAGGTTATTAGAGCCATATGCCTGTAAGGGCGATAGTCTTCGATATGTCCGCAAACGGCAAGGTTCCTATTTCGTGGACATCTAACATCACTTAGCCAGCCGGAAGGAGCTATGTATTTTGAAGATTTTACATAAAATCAAACGTAATGCTGATTAGTGATACTGGTCTTACCAATGAATAATTGTAGGTTTTAAGGTTACTTGTACTATTGCACAAAAAAAACCCGTAATTTTCAAAAACACAAAATAAAATACAAACGTTCATGATTTTCAGATCTACTACAAATTGCTATACCATCGCAGAAAACAGATTCAACCTTCTGGAATATGTCTGCAGTTCTACACCACTCAGCTTATTTCAGCCACGTTGAGATGGAATTCAAGGAACTATGCAAACCTAATCACCGCCAGAAGTTGTGTTTGCCTAATGAATCTCTTAAACGCCTGAGAAATTTAGCCATTGATTGCTAAGCTTCATTAGTTAAACCAAACACAAGCCTGTTTACCCTTGCATGCCCGTCAGTGTAACATAATCTTGAAGATGTCAATTAGAATCTTACTGGTCAATTCGTTAAATACGATTTTAATTGGTCATATTGATACGCCATAATATTTGAAGCTGATAGATTTAGTTGCGCATTTTACTTACTTAAACCGTGTTGACTGCGTTAGAGAATTTTGCTATTAGAATACTTCTCCCATTGATAAATATTTTGAAGTGATGCAAATGATGAATTCAAATTAATTGGTTAGACTGATACGCTATAATTTGAAAATAGTTTGAAATCAAGCTGGTCAATTTATTTTCTTTTTTTTAAATGTCACTGTTGAAACACGATGCTTTAACTCAGAGGAGTTAGAGGTATGTTAGAGTAGAATACGAAAGCGTGGCGATAGCTTTTCTTTTCATTTGGCTGGAAAGTAAACACAAATATATCTAGGGATTGTGTAAGGTTGCTCCATTTCGACCAAAGCAAACAGAGTGTCCGATTCGTACAAAATTCTCCCTACGTAGAATTTAAGGGGTATTAAATAAACTGAGTGCAAGGATTTTGTGGGGGAGGAGTAGGTAAGAAAAGCGATGTATGAACACATTGTGTTTTATGTAAACACAGTGTAAGACGTTTGTTAAATATGTTTATTCATAGCACCACATTTTGGCTTAAATACGTGTTGTTTGAGTGGATGTCTGCGATATCACCCGGTATTGAGGTGGATGTTAATCCCCGTTAAACAAGACTACATAACACAAGATATATACACATAATTTACAGTAAAGGTGTTTTTCATATTTAAATATAACTGAATTGTGATATCACCGATATCACCCTAGGTTAAAGTGGGCGTGAACCCATAATAATAGAAGTGATATTGATTCGAGTGCGTGTACGACTGCGATCATATCTAAATATAATCTAGTGCCTCCATGTTACCATTTACCAAGTATAGTTCCGGTCTTTAGCATTGGGAGGACACGACTAATACGCTCGAAGTTTGGCAGGCGGCTCTACGCCTTGTCACGTACAAGCGGAAAATCTAAAACACGCCACAAGATTCAATGATAGATCTTATGATCTAAAGCGCCCATGTTAAACCAATAGACCTACTCCCCACCCCCATCCTTATTACTATAGAATCGAACTAACACAGCATTCCAGAAGGTCTGATACCATTTATCTGTACAATGTATCTATCGCTTTGTGAGTTATTAATCGCATTATTAAAACTTAAGTCAATATTGTATTCAATTCCTGACTACCAGACTAGGAATGTCGGGGGGGGGGGGGTCGGGTTTTTTTTTCAAGAAATACCGATCATTAAGAAAGGGTATATTTAAGTTGTATATTCTTACAGACAAAATTTAACAATGGCGTACAAAGAAAGATGACTATAATTACACCGCCTGTTCACATTACGCGCCAAAATACACATGTTATTTGAACATTTTCCGCCTTTTAAATCTTAAGTAATCCGGGTTCTTCTTTTTTCTACGTTTCTTTAATTAAGTCAGGGCTAATCGCCAACTGGAGTTTAAATATTCTGAACCATTCTATAGAGAAGATGTTTATCTTAAATATTGATTCGCTAATTCGTTCATTTTAAACATAAGTGTTAGACAATTGTTGAAAGGTAACCCTCCCATTATGAAGCATAATGACAACAGTGCATTAAGGACTATGAGATCTTGTTATCTATTTTATGTAAGGCTCCGAGGGCGCATGTTCTTTTAAAAGGTCGTTGGGTCAGATCAGCTACTTGGTGCATCTCTTTATTTTGTAAAGAAGAAGATTGTTTAAGATTTTGTTATGTTGTATTTTGTGATATTAACAAAGGGTTCCGGGATCAACGCAAAATCTACAGGATTCACCCAATTTACATTTTAAAGACGGAGTTAAGCGATTGTTCAACACTCGTTTATACAGAATAATTCTATAATTCGGTGCTTGGTCTATATTACACGGTAACACCCCATGCCATCTAGTGCATTTGAGAAAACTATTACTTTTTTAATACAAACTTTATGGCGTTTTTCACATAATGGGTCTACGAATGAGTTTCTAATAAATAATTATCGAAACCTCGTAAATGAAATGAAATGAAATGGGGTTTAACGTTTACATTTCTGCACCAATCAATCGGCCTAATGAAGTGGTCTGTGAATGGATGTAAGTTTGACTGGACAGCGGTACCACGGTCTACTCTTATTTCCATTTCCAAGTATCGGTGATTATTAACATGCTACCAAGGGTTCCATCCGAAAACTCGATACCATCGGTCGTGACAAGGGAATCCTGAATGGAACCTCCATGTCTGATCTCACCGATCTACCGTGGCTTAAAATTAAATAGAACACCGTTTTATTGCATTATATGAAGAAACATCACCGAAACGAAAAAAAACGGAACAGTTCATGTTCGTGTTAAACTCACTTAATTCATTCATTAAGCACGAACAAATCCCAAGAAAAGGGCCAACCTACTTTAGAAGACGCCACTTTAAAGACAAACTATTAATTCACAATATCTGTCAATATCACCAACAACAGTTTTTGTTTACCGTAACTAAAATGTCACTTTCCTCTAGAATTAGTATCGTTGGTGTATTTCCAGCCACCACTCTCCACTTTTTATCAACTGATCAAATTATCAAATTTGGCAGCCGTAAGTCGAGAGGTAATCTGGGTAATATTACTTGACTAATCATGTAATTGCTACCTTCTGTTTGCTGGCTTTAAAATACGACTCTTTACTTCTACTACAAGAAGTTAGCCTGGTTGTTATCTATTGACTTTAATGTCTTCTGTTTTTACTTTCGATTTCTACCATTTAAGCTTTGTGTTTTATGCCACTTGGAAGCATTAATTGGCCACTTTAACCTATCTTGTTTCTTGGTGCTCGGCTTATCTCCAAAACTTCTGCTCTGGCTTCTGACTTCTTCTGGTTGAGATTAAAAAACAAGTGATATAAGTTAAATTGGTTTATCTACGGTTCCTGATTTTACATTGAAACCCATTTCCCAAATAATAACGCCCACGTCCCAAAAACAGAGAGACCAATATCTCACTGACCGAATTGATATGATTTGAACGAAATCATGTCACCCTTCACTTGCCCAATTAGAAGCGCTCATGGCAATTAATGCGACTACGACATTAAAGATTAAGTATAATGAATCCGTGTTTCCCGGAATTAATTACCATTATTTATATAAAACTCGTACATCTTTTAGCACAATAACATGTAATTTGCTCTCTCTTAACTAAAACGTTTATAACCGGCCAGTGAACTTTAGGCCTAACTATTCGAATTTTTACCCAGTAGATCCGCTCTGTAAATCTTCTTCCCGACAACACCATCTGATTGATAGGCATAATATACGTATATAGAATGTCACTAATTCTTCAAGATCTTTTTAGAATTTTATTTCATTCCAGGTTTTCATTTTGGTTGATTTTAACTACATGGCTACTTCTTTATGTATCCTCTTGTCGCTTATTTCAGTCATTGGTTACAATAATTTCTGTCCTAGTCACTTATGTTCATTGGTATATGATGAAAGGTTAGAAAAAAGTCAAATGACATCGGGTTTAAAGTCATTCTTTTCTGCTACCACACTCGTCTAAAGTAAGGCATTGTATTTATCAATGATACAACAAAAACATAATTTTAAAATAAAAGAATCATATAAGAAAACTTAACAAAATGTTACAATGCTCTCACAATCTTTGAGATTAAGAAACAACACCCAAACATATGAAAATTCCTCAAACTAATACATTATTCCCACACAAAAATCTTGTACTGTATAAATCATAAAGTAGTATTATCATGTGACATAATGGAAAAGATAAGTAAGGATATATATAACATGTAGCTGGTACATATTTATCATAAAGAATATACTAGATTATTCTTTGTCATGTGAAGCCTACCATGCAGTTTTACTATGAACAATAAAAGAAAACTTTCTAGACATGCCGGGTGTTATCTACGGATGAAGGAAATGGAATTAAATCTGGTATTCGGTAAAGTTTTTTTTATCGATGTGTCTGCCATGTTAGATGACTGAGAGAGGCGTCTTATCTGCTGGATATGTTGAAGGCATGGAACTGTATGCGGAATCGCGTCTTATCTGCTAATTAATTCAGATGACACTGAACTGCGTTTCACCCAATAGGTATTTCATATAAAATTGAACCACGATATGTTGCTTTAAGCTGGTCGATTACCTGAAACCGTAGCTCATATCATAAGCGGAACACGACTTGTGCGTTTTACATAGAACCACGTCTTGCAGTTAATTTTATTAAGTGGTTATTTAAAATGTCATATAACCGCCTCTTATTTTTAATCAAATTCGAGGAATGGGGCTTAACGTCCACTTGAGATAAACTTGGTCATTTCAGGACTAACATATGATACAATTCTAGTTCGATAATTCCCTTGCCGGTTGGGAATATTTGGCATACGGATGAAAACGGAAGACCCGGAGAAAGAAAACCCACGACCCCACGCATTGTCACGTACAAGCCTGGGATCGAAACCGCGCCATTTCACTTAATGACAAACCCTATGGTCTTATTGTCATCCTATCCCAAAGAGCCGCGTTTTATTTTTAAGGTAGATGCCATAGAACCGATTCTTATGTAGCAGTTATTTAAGACGGTGGAGAATCGCGTCTTATCTGTGGAAGCAAGGTGTGAGTTATTGCTCTAGTTTATTTCTAGTTGATTAGTAGATGTGTGATATCTTGTCGACTGTATTGTTATTGTTGATTATTATCACTGAGACGCATAATATAACTCATCCAGTGATCACATTCCTAATAGAAGAACAAATTGCCGAAACCGAGATGTTCAAAATAATAGAGCGACTTAACTCAAAAGTTGAACTTACAAGTAAGACAGACTACTGTACGTGCACGAGTCGTGGTATTCCCAATCGCGCTAGAACACCTGATACCACTTATCAAATATGCGATACAACCAAGTAAATATCCACACACCCCAATTAAGTCGAGTTCATTCTTCGACAACGAAAACAAATATCAGACAACTACAAAACCACCCTCACCAAGTATATCATTTCTTGACCAATCGGTGTTCCGTGGTATTCAGGGCACTAACATGGGGGCAAGGAAAGAACGCCTAGTCGTTCGGAAGGGACGAAAAACCGAGGTTGAGCACGTAAGAGAAACCTTGGCATTTGGAAATCGAAGAATAGTAGTCGGAAAACGCCACTGTACAGACAAATTTCCACACCTAGTTTCACAAAAAAAATAGAAATTATAAAAATATTCTATTGTGCTGACGAGACATTTAGGACCGTTCCACTCTTATCCGATCATTTATATAATAACCCAAATTCCACAAGATAAAATATTATATATATTAGTGAGCTTTAAGTCATCACTCTTCGGCGTTTCCTTACAATTACAGACATGATATAACGATATCACAGTTATCAATAAGATTTAGATTGGTCTAGGTATTTATAAAAGTCTAGTTAAACAACCTATCAACAATTATCAATAAGACTATTACCATCTCAGACTAAACACTCTACTAACTCGTTAACACCCAATAACTACCATTATAAACACATAAATACAAGCTTTATATACATAGTCTTATCATAATATCAAAGATAAAGACGGGAATGAATGGGGTTTTATGATGAACTGAAAACAACTAGGCCATTTTGGGACTAGCATATTCGCCCAATAACTACCAATATAAACCTTATATCAACATTAAGGTACTGTACTGGAAATCTTCAAGGGTAGCTCCTTTTGCAGTGTCGACTGGAACTAAATTTTAATAAGTCAGAAGAATATGAAATGAAATTAAAATTAAATGGGGTTTAAAGTCTTGCTCTTCGGCTTGCACTGGGCTTATGAAAACAGACAAACGCCATTCAATGTGCATACTCTTATGTCCCTTGCCAGGCCATCCGTCCTGCTCCACTGACAAGAGGGGGTGGGTAGTGTGTGGGGGGGGGGGGCATGTCGGAAAATCACAGGGGTCGAAGACGGGACCTCCAGGTTAGCAAGTCAACGTCTTACTCACAGAGCCAACGTGGCTCCCATAGAAGAATATGAACCTAACCACTATATCGTCTAGTGGTTTTGTTTAGTATTTCTGCATTTTGATGCTATGATTAATGTCTTGGTAGCCGTGGGTGCAATAGGGTTCATTTTGACTTTCAAACGACTGCGTGGTCTTAACTTGGTGGAATATTATCTAGATTGCAGCATTTTTTCTCTTGTTAAAGAAAGTTTCTAAGTGAAAAACCCTCTTAAATAATTTAAATAAACATGTACAATTATAATTTATCACTAAAATTCGTTTTTACACGCTAGTTTAGACATTCAACCACCATGTCTAACAGTTGCACCATCTGGAAAATTAACAAAATACCCTAAAGATTGATCTATAGACTCGAACCCATTGTCATTTATTTCAAAATTTCGACAGACGAGTAGCACGCATTTAATTATTTAATCATATGTTAGGTACTACAATATCCCCACATATGATTTTTAAACGTATACGATTCTTTTTTTTTTTCAATTGCTTAAAGAGGAATGAGACAGATGGTCCATAAATATTTTAGACCCCAAAATATGCTAATTTATCTTAAGAAAAGATTAATGTTGGTATAATGTAATTAAAAGCATACAAGCACAAACACATGTTGCTTTTCAGTATTTTTTGCTACTTTTATTTTTAACTCAGACAGATTAAGATGGCGATTAGAAATCAATAAGTGGAATGTTCATATCAAAGAAGCATACTTATGTTAGACTTGGTGGTTTTTGATTATCCGGATACTTGGGATGCCATATAACTTCAAGAATACTCGTGATTGAGTTCAGTTCCAGTAAGAAAATTCGCGATTGGGTATAGTTTTCTGAACGATTACATTTTTAAGAAAGTTACGATTGGGTACCGTTTTAAGAATACGCGTACTGGTTATAAGCAAAGTAAGAATACTAGCTATTAAGTTTTAAGATTACACGTATTCGTTACTGAAGTGATAATTCTTGCGAGTTTGTATAATTTTAAGATTGCAGGGACTCTTAATTGAGGTAAGACTAATCCCAAATGTGTATGATTTTAAGGTAATAGGTAGAATTCTCCCGTATGTATATTGTGTTAAGATTACAGGTAGAATTCTCCTGAATGTGTATGGGTTTAAAATAGGTAGAATTCTCTAGAATGTGTATTTTTAAAGACCACAATAGGTATACTCCCAATTAAGTAGTGTGTTCAGATTACAGTTAGAATTCCACCGAATGCGCATATTTTTAGCTTTACGGTAAAAATACTACTGATAGGAGTATGATTTTACGATAACAGTAAAAATACTCCCGAATTTACACTGTTCTAAGACCACAGTAAGAATTAATACTCCCGATTGAGTAATGTTTTAAGATTACAGATATAGACAAGAAAGTAATTGAGTATACGTTGATTAATTGGTATTTAAGAAATTGCGAGCATAAATAAATAAATTATCATTTACTTATCTTTCAGTACCGCGACGTTTCAACTAGGTTATCCCATTGCATATACTGGAACCTAAAATTTTAGGCTCTGTATTCTGGTAAGTACCCGCTTTAAAACCCAGTAAGAAACAGTCTTCATAAATCAATTTAAATTGAAAAGTGTATTTATGTCTGATAATTGTAAATGTAGCATTCTAGTAAACGAGATATGTTTGTACATATTTTTCTGTAAAAAAAATGTTGATTTATTTGTTATTGCATGATTTTTATCTGTTATCTTTGAGAATCTGTTGAGTTCAACAAGTCTAGATGATACTGTATAGTTCTACCACACATGTCATATATACAGATCTCTTACGAACACTGGTTTAGGAGAGAAGGCAATAGGGTTTCATCCATCAAACTTCGATCATCTTTTTGAGACTAACGTATTATTATTGTTTTCATTTCTATGGTTACGTGTACATTGCGAGAATTTTTCCCTGACAACGAATTCCAACTGCCCTTAGCATGTACATCTGGGCACGGGTAGACCTTGTTTTTGTCTCATTCGAAGGAATTGGAAAACTTTCCTTGACGGTGGTACAGGCGCCAAACTGTGGAGGAGGGGGGAGGGGGGTAAGAAAGAAAAGGTTATACAATGTATAATACAAGTTGCTGGTTAATATATGTGAACACCTCACATACATAGGTAATGGTGGTATCAGGTGTTCTAGATGCCATAGGATGAAATTTACCGAACAAAAACATCTTAAAGAAGCAATGTGTAATAAAAATCTGAAGACAGGACCGGGTTTCCCTTTCCGCTTGTGCAAAAAGCTTGAGTGAAACGCCAGCTTTTCGCGGTTCACAATAGATCAAATGTACAATTATAGACCGAAAAACGAGGAATTTGAACCTACCACACAACAGTCAATTCGTTATTTAAAGATTGAAGAATTTCAGATTGTGGAATAAATTCTAGTAGTTGGAATTTTTGATGAAGGAAATTAATTAAAGTGTGTCGTCTACTAAATCTGACCTTATGTCTCGTGACCTTTAAAGATTAAATATTGCGGTTTGAGGCAAATAGCAGCACCACTTCCGGTGACAACGGCACATCAAATAATCTGCTCATCATGAAATAGCTCTGCGCCTTAAACCTTTAATTATCTCAAATTGAGAACATTCCAACGAATATCTTTGTTTAATGGCAAAATCTGATATTTCAGTGCATCAAAAAATGAAAGACTTTTTTTAATGATGGGTTGCCAATTATTTTTGTCGTTCCTTTGTGAAATTTGTAACTAAACATAACTTCGTTTATATTGTTGGTTGAAATGAAAGGTTAAATTCATGACAAGAGTAACGTTTATTCATCACTTTCAAGTTAAGCATATGGTGAAAAAGTTCCCTATTGTTCTCAGGTTTTCTTAAGGAATGCAGAACGTGTCAATGTCATTCCAGGTAAATAGGTGTTATTTAATTACGTTTTAGAATGACACTGGTCATTTCTTAATGCCGTGTCAATTGACTTATGTCTAAATTAAATCATAAGTCATGATGCGTGTGGTATAATTATCTCGGTAAAGCCGATCTACCCATGGTGAAGAGGTGACGTGCCCCTGAAAATGAAACCTTTTATTACGTATCCTGTGAATTATTGGGTCTGTAAGACGCCTGTCAGTGGGATGTCTTTACTATACACCATAAACACGTGATTAATCTGGTCACTTGGGTCTTTCTTTAGTCTCTGTTACAAATAAATTCATTCACGGAAAACACGATTTCAATTTTAATTTTTAATAGGTTTCTAACAATGTGTCAATGAACTGAAATGGCTTTTAACGTCCTACTACTTTTCTAGGACAACGGGGAAAATGCACAAAGAGTGGGTTAATGATCAGTTCAGCAGACAGTACAGAAACAACATTCAACGCAAGTTTCTATGAAGTACCAATCAATAAAATATGTTCATATCAAATAAGGGGCACAGACGTGATAATGTCCAATGCTATAGTTAATCCAAAGAGAATGTTACTTTCTTAAATACAGCGAGGCTCAAATAGTTAAACAATCCGCTTTTTATAATTTTAAAATTTACATCATAAACATTACCCTGTATTTGGAATCTCAAAAGTAATAATAATATTAATAATAATAATAATAATAATCGTTTTCTATAGCGCTGAACATTCAGTCAGTCTGACTGCTCTGTGGCGCTTTACAATGTAGATATGATTATAAAAAAAAACAAAAACAAGCATACATGTATATACAAATAAACAAAAGAATACAAAGGAAAAGTAGAAGAGTATTGTGTCAGTATTCCATATATTTTATTTTTGTAAAATTCAGGCACGACGTACACGTGTAGCCGTTCAGATAATTTGCATATTTTCTCAGCGATGGAATAGAATGACGCTTAACGACATGTCAATACAATACTTTGATCATTTTGACACTAAAATGTGATAACTTTTAACTTGTAATAATAAGAAGAATTTTACCCGGACAGCTGCATTCCCACCTGCACATTTTCGAATGAAAACGGCCAGGGATTCTTTTATGTACACGCCAATGTGAGAACCGCACAGTCCGAACTAGAAAAATCCCGATGGTTCTTCTCGATCCATTCCGAGATTTGAACTCGGGGCATTCTAGTCGAGAGGCTAGTGCCCTACAGGCCTCTACCGCCCATTCCGGGATTCGGACCTCGGTCGAGAGATCCAGGACCTTTTTAGACGTGTATTTTTTTTAGAAATGTAGAATTAAATTACAAAATGTTCCGACATTACCTCATACTTTTCAAGCCTAAATGTTTTTGTTAATTGTTCGTTATATGTAGAGATGTTCTACCTTATTCTCTTTATTGCAAGGCACAAATGTACAAGTAATAGTAAATCTTTCTGTGAGCTTACATATCCACCTGATCTCATAGCGGACCAATGTACTAGTTAGTTTATTAGTTTATTTTCGGGCTGAGGTCCAAACTATTTAATCACAGCTGTCTTAAGCATTTATACAGATTAGGAGAAAGAAATGAGGGTATTAGAAATGTAAGGGAAACTTGACAAAAAGATAATTTAGTCACTAACGACCCGGATTTATAAACATTTAATTTTGGTCAGTTTTTGACCCACATCCATATGAATGACATTGGTCTCGAAGGTCGTAGTAATCTTTAGCTGGAAACTGACCGTAGATTCGGTCCATATAATTTTGCTGAAAAACTTTAAAAATGAGAAATTTTGTCTATGTTGTAAATGAAACAGTGTTTAACGTCCTCCTTCTCTCCACCGACTGTGTTAATGAGGATGGGCTTACGCCATACAGCGGCGCTACGATCTACTATTATATCGAATTCCAACCATCAAAAGACCTTTAGCGTCTTTACCAGGCCCTCCGCCTTGCACAATTGACATGGGGAATCCACGCTGGAAATTTCCGCCAACTTTCCCACCTGGTTAGTGAGTGAGAGCTACCACGGCTCCCGGATGCTATAAAACCCTAGGTTTCGTGCACACAGTGCACATCAAATAACCATATGAAGTATTTAGAAAACTTCTTAAAAGCTTAAGCTAGCAATAATATTCTAAGAAAGAAAATAAAAATGGCGAAAGGTGATTGCCAACTGGCAGTTAAGGATCTTAAAGCGGCAATATTTCAATGCGCGCTAATAATCCAATCCGGCAGTAAATGATGCGAATAAACCCTTGTGGTTGTTCATCGACCAGAACTAATAGAATAACAGTGTCAAGTTAAAATCTCTAATATGTCGACACTTTTGTTCACTTCACAAGTAATTTACACAAATATTAGACCCCCGACTCCCCACAGAGGTCGGTTACGTCATCGTCTGAGATGTGGCCATTAAAGGGATAGTCGTATTGTGTTTGATAACAGATTATTGCCAATTCAATGATAGAGACGAACAAACACCTTTTAAATACTTTCCTCTCATCTCAAGTAATCGTCTGGACAGTTAGCACCCTTTCAACAACAAATTAAATTCTTGGAAGCATTTAAGAGATATTTTGTAAACCCCGATCGCAATGAAATATTTTGTGTCAACGGTCAGTTTGCTCTTACTGGTTTTGAAATGAACTCAAGATTCTTTAAAATTAAAAATGGCTGTTTATTTACATATCACTAATCAAAGGGTCTAATTAATTTGGTTAAGTTTCCGGTCAAGCTGTTTGAAATAGATAATATTATTATGGTCCATTGCTGTCTGAATGAATTAAGGTATATAACTCGACCAGAGAACAATATCTTAAACGGTATTATTTTGTAAGACCTTCGGTATTTAAACTCACACAGTTTCTCGCATCAAACAATGTAAAGGTGTTGAATAATCTAAGTAAATTTTTAAAACAGGCTATGTGTTTAAGAGAAAGTTTAATTACGGTTCGGTAGTTGATTATTTAATTATTGTTGTTCTCTGTATAATTGTGCCATCAATGTAATGTACATTTTGTACCTATATGCCGTAAGTCATTTGATCTTGAATAAAACAGTTAAGGTATAATCTAATGTTTACGGTACAGGGCAATTCTGATTCAAACTACAAGAAGTGTAATAAAGTGCCAAGACGTCTTAAACACAACAAATCGACCAAATATAGAAAACTGCAACCACAAATCAAACTTTTATACTAATTGTTTGCTATAAATTCAATAAACAAAATGACCCATTTTCCCTTATTTCAAATTAGGATATTCCTTTTTAAAACACAATTTCAGATTTGCTTAGAAGAAAAACACAAAAATTTACTAGCTAATGATAATTCTAAAATGGTCGCTAGAGTTTATAATCTATTTCAACGTCACTGTCTTTGTCACTCGAAAAGAAAAACAATAAGACGGATAGAATTTGTATAATCCACTGAGATTACACCAAACTGAAACATTAGGCCAATAAATTTTACTGGAACTACTTAACCCAATTTGTTAACATCTAAATGTTTCATAGAAATCGGGTGATAATTATAGAGTTTGAAACCACCTCAGTAATTATACACCGGGACAGATGTGTGTCGTAAAATGGTTGATAAATTGGTCGACATTGTGGAGTGGACATTGGTATGTTAGACCTACGTCTAGTATAAGTAACTATATAGGTCTCTAGTATCTTACTATACAATGCCTTCTTCAACTTATGTCAAAGTTGTGATATAAAGAAACCCGTCCTTTTGGCCCACCTTTGGGAATAAATAAAGCCCTGTTTTTTTAAACATCTTTGCTATATCATATAACAGGTGAATCTATCATTTCAACTTTTAGTCATTTAATAAGCCATACACTGGTTGATCAATATTAATAAATGTTTCAATAAGTTAATAAATGACCGGTAGATCAACGTTTAGACCTCTGAGATTAAATAGGTGCTAACTACACGTGTTGACAGGGCCTACCTGAGTAGGGTTAGAGTTAAAAAATCTTTGCGGTCAAACGTAGATGGCTGAGTCGTCGTACACTGAAATGATCAACCAAGTACATTTCAGACTTGCAGTCATAAATAATTACTTTGTAGCCTTAATTGTCCTATAATTGACGACTTCTTCAAATTATGTCCAAAAAAGCAACATTTCCTCAATTGATGGTGCGCCCATTTTCCTACGATTTTTTTTCTTCCAAAATAGAATAAAACAACATCCGATATAATTTGCTACTGTAGTTCAACTAACAATTGAACTGAATTTTCCTGAAGGATGGTGCCCCCATCTGTCTCCATAATGGTTAATATACATTCAAATTTAAAATTTTGGTGGCAGAATTTTTTGCGGGATTCGACTGGGGTATTGTGGATCAAGAATTTAAAGGATAATGTCCCCACTCCGAAGTAGAAGAATCGTGCATGGTCTTCGTTTTGGAAAAAAAATAATTAAACTCTATCGTGATGCTGGAATGGCGAATTAAAACACATGAAAGAATATTCTGAGAAATGTAAACAAGTTGTGACCGAATTTTTCGTGGGATTCTAGCCGTTTTGATTTTGATATCCACTGAAATATATATGACGAACGAAGGAGGGGTTATCTTTTGATATCAAACGCCAGAAGGAATGAAAAGAACCGGATGATAAAATACCTCTAATATCATATGACATAAAAATTGCTGGACATAAGTTGATCTAATATGGACACGGTGATATATGAAAGTCACGACGGGGAGTCTATAGAACGTTTTGAATATGGGTATGAAATCTGAATTCAAGAATTTGGTTGACATCTCTGACAAAATAACCACAAGATAGCACATTCAGGGGTGTCCAGTTGAAACGTGTTTTAAAAATAAAATTACTATGATAACATATTGTTTAAAAGTACCACGCGATCACTCAATCTGTAGTGTCCGTTGGTATATTTAGGATAATATTACTAGAATGGGTATATAACGTCAAGAACCTGAGATTGTATAACAATGACAGTTTATGTGTCAATTGACCAATGTCCCAGTATTAAATGGTGTCAAGAGACATCAGATACTTGTAGCCATTTTTGAAAGAATCTTCATGCATGCTACATTTAGGAAAGGGTAAAAATAAAGTGACACGAAAAGAAACCCTTTGGATTGCCATTACATCTTGACAGGAGCCACGGTGGCCCAGTGAGTAAGGCGCTGGTTCACTAACCAGAAGATTCCAGAAATTTACCCGGGATTTTTCAGTGTTGTTTCCCCTTGTAAGTAGTGCAGGACGGGGGGCCTGGCAAGAAATTTGTCTAGTCGTTCGGATGATTCAAAAAAACCGAGGTCCCGTGTACAAGAAACCTTCACAGATGGGATTCGAAATAAGAGCAGGCCCACGCGCCGCTGTCCAGGCAAATTCCCGCATAGCACATTACGTGGCGTATACCCGTCTTCATTAGTTTGGTTAGTGCAAATAAGTTACAAGTTAAACCCCATTTCATTTTATTTTACTTTTTAACGTTGTTTGAAGATATGAAGGAACGAAATTAAAGCGGTTAAGGTCAAAAGTGATCTGATATTTCGATTAGTCATGAAAAGATCTACACAATAATATTTTCGTTTCCAATTATAAAATGCAAGATGGTTTCCCTGTGGCCTAAGCTGTTGACGGGAAAACATAATCTCAATATTGGCTTCATCTGTGGACCATATTTTTTAAATGTAGAGAGATAACCCCTTACCCACTCCAATCAAATCATCAATTTAATTAAATCGGAATAGGGAAATACACCCCACTTCTCTCCGTAAAACTTACCCGTTGCCCGTAAAACTTACCCCTGGGGATACCCCGTACCCCATGAGCTGTGTTAAAAAACAGTAACAGACAGCATTGCAATAAAGGCAACTGTAAATATAACACCAATTTTCCTTTGTTATTTTCAGCCAATTAGCGGCTTAATTTACACCTAAGATCCTAACTGCGCATTTTGGGGGTTATAACAGGGCTCGGCTTGGTTATTCTGGTTCTGATGTCTAACGTACTTACATATAAAAAGCTTTGTATGAATAATAATTAAATATATTCAAACAGCATCATAGCGTGTTATACTCTTTTCTTTAGTCCTATATATCTGTAACATAATTCACAATATTTTTTTTTATTCTTGACACAAGATGTGACCAATGGTCAGTCAAGATGTATCAGAAGTGTCAACGTGTTTTTTAATCCCGTGACAAGGTCAACAATGGACAGGGAAACAAGAAGATTATCACATGCATATAAACAGACGTATTGTTAAGGGTGCAAAACATTTGTTGCTAAGGTAAACAAAAGGTACCTAAAACATCGTGTTTCTGTCTCCACAGTACAAGATGATTGATAAACTCCTATTGTTGTCTGCAAGGCATTTAGATAACAAATTTATATTCAATTACGTTCTGTCGGATATGGTTCGCAGATGCGCTGTGTAAACGTGATAGATGAAAATTACAAAAAAAATATGCAAATTGTTTTGTTTGATTTTTCTTATAAAGAAAGAAAACAAAAAATGAAGAATAAAATACAGACTAAAGAAAATGAAACTGTATTTATCTTTGTTGGGCACAAAGATAAAAAAAAACAATCCAGCAGAATATTCATAGATCGTTAATTAAGACTAAGATTAAGTTTGAAGCGCCTGCATTGTACAATTATTTATCCAAAAATAAATAAGTAACTAAAATTTAGGCATCTTATCCATATTTTCAATTTTCTTGGATTTATAGATAGTAGTTTAGGTCAAGAGTACTACTTGAAAGTCTGGTCTATATTTCATTTATACATATTTCACTCCATATTTTGATTTATGGTATTTTAATAGCAATAAAATAACTAATAGAAGGCCGGGAAATCTATTTAGGACGATGTGGCTAACTTAATTGGGTGACGATATATGTATACAGATGTTCTGTGTAAAATAAAAGAACCACAGTTTTATTAATTGGATGGACAACTGTATAAATAAAAGAGAAAGAAAATATGCACGGTTCACTGCAACTCCATCCAAACCTAATTAAGTGCAGTACAAAAATAATAAACATGAATAAAATCTAATAAACGTACCTTCCGCAGGGCGACGTCATTTGTCCTACTCTATTGATGCGATGTGTAAATGGCTTTACAAATAAAATATAATATCAAAGTCGATTATTTTCTTTCTCCATCGCACCTGTAAAGAAAAGAAAACATTTAAATGTCCAATGAACTATGTAATAAATTTGTTTCATGTTGATATGATATTGCTAATCCGAAACACGGCATGTTCCATTGTTAAAATGAAAAGGGAAATTTCGGTTGATTTAAGTGGCATGTAAATGTACGATGGTTTTACATGCCACATTAATTACGAGTAGATTTCATTTATTTGTCTTTTAACAACCCTCTTGTCAAAATGAATTATTTAAAATGTTAAAATCACGGAAAAGACACTATCGTGTAGTGTTGTGTAAAATGTCGAATAAAGAATGTCGAGTTAATTTGTTAAGCCACGCGAACTTCCCAAATAGATAAGAACTGTTCTAAAAAGAAAAGCCCGCTTCCAACGAGGGTGATATCGCAGCCAAGCATACGCAGCCGTCGCTTGCGTGATATTTATAGCTAACTTTGGCACCAGTTGTGAGGATTTCCAAAGTTTTGGACGTTTTTTGTATTAATTGCTGGTTTTCTGGATAACTTTTCTAAATGTGATGAAAGAGTGGAATAATAGCCACAGATTATTGTTCCACAAAATAAACCCGACTGGAAAGTTAATCATTTACATATATAAATATAAATATTTTTACAAAATCTTTTTTATTAACATCGATAAATTTCTCAAGAGGTGGGAAACATAAATTAATATTTACATCGCCTACGCCCTAGTGCATACACTTGAAAAGCAAAAATCTTGATGGAAGAAAACAGTATCAGATGACGAATTCATCAGTTTGAAAAGAGATAATTTCAATGTTAATCATGGCATAAATTACATATACGACACAATGTCAACATTACAGACTCGGGTTTTGTATTTATGATGTAACGCACCGCTCGGTTGTTATAAATCAAAAGGATTAGCATTGTACCTCGCTATATGTAAAACTTCAACATCTGTGTTCAGAGACGCCATGAAAATGAAATTAAAATAACAGAGAGGGTAATAAGATAAATCTTTACATCTATTCAGTAAGAAAGGGAACATGCCATCTCTACAGGAAAAGGTTAATAAACTTGTTTACCGCGCATTTTCAGTCTTTATTACACAAATAAAAATGACAAAAAATAAATAATTGGTTAAACCTTGCTTCAAGAAAGAATTTGAAGTGTTCTACTTAAAAATTTAACAAATAAAAGAATCATTTAAAGAAGTCTATGTTCTCGTAAAGATTTTTTTAAAAAATTTGTAGATATATGTTTCATCAAAACCTCGTATAAATTTTCATGTTAAGTGTTTTATACCTTGACACATATAATATGTTGCATCATAAAGAATGTTTACTTTTGCTTGTGTTAGAGAAAATAGGAAATTATCAAAAATAAATGAAATGGTTTTAACGTCGTACTGCTCTGGCTGGGTTAATGAAGACGAGCATACATTATGCTACGGCCTACTCTTATATCGAATTCCAGCTGCCAAGGTTCTTTTAATTGTGTACGGCAATGTGTACATGGGACCTCTGGTTTTCGTCCCACCCGAACGACTATACGTTGACTCATGCCATGCCCTTTGTCCCGCAACAGCGATAAAGGGGGTGGGGGGGCACGACGGAAAATCCCAAAATGAATGCAGAGGAACTAGGTTAAGGGAAACACAGGTTTAATACACAGCGAGGAAAAATCATTATTCAGCACGGTAATTGGGTAGTCTCTTGTGTATGTCAATAAAAATAAAGAGGGAAATTCGTCGCTCGTTTTACATTCAAGATGTTGACCATCGAGATCATTTAATACCTAGATCTATCACCGTATATCATCATTTTACAAACGATCACACGCGGTGTGTTACATGATCTGACTAATAATCACATTTACTATCGATCTTCACAGATCTCACTTTGTACAAGTACGTTAAATACTATAACTTGTTACATTTATAAGACAATTATATACAAGTACCTATTCAGATCGTCTATATTAGAAGATATAAATCCAAGATATTAAACTATCTAAATGTCCTGAGTAGAGAGTGTGTTATTCGCTCTAGTACACCTTATGTTACATTTCATTCATTTGGAAAATACATATATCTAAAAACTATTTTTTTTATCATAATCTTTTAGTCCTAAGTATATGTTTACTCTTAAAGATACATTCTCATGGAAGTATTTATAGGGTAGTTATTTCTAATAAAGGTATGGCAGATTTGAAATAAATGGAAAGCAAAGACGCCCAATCGTACTAGAAAAATACCGGACTCCCTGAAAAACACCAATGATGCAAGCACTAGGCAAAAATATCAGAGTATCACTAACTGGCAACCCGACGGCTTATTGCCTGCCAGCTTGACTTTGGAAGCGCTTGTTATTTCTTGATCGAATAGTTGGGCTGTTTTGCGAACATTGAGGGGTTTAAGCTTACAAAAGACTGCAATTAAACGGCGGAAGCAGAAAATAACCCAAGAATTTACATAGGCTTCAATATAATGGATAGTAAGTAAGTACATACTGAAAAAAGCCCCCACTCCCTCAATCTAGTTACATGACAAACATGGCTTTTAAAAATAGGTTTTTTTTATATCTGGGATATTTTCTCGCTTAGAAAATGTTTTGAGATGATTTGACGACAATTTTTATAGATTAATTACTTTGAAAATATGTTTTAGTCCAAATATATCATCAAATCACTCAGTTTGTACGCGGGAAGGTATCTTTAATAGAACCATGCCCACCACTTCTTATTAATTTTAAAACTTTCACAAAGCTATAACTCTTTTTTTGTTCTTTGGTATCTAAATATTGGTTTAAATTTTTGTTCAGATTTAACCAAAACAATAAGTTACTTTGATAAAACGTCAATTTTGTTGTCTTAAAAGGACCCTCTCACAGCATCATTTATAATTATTTATTATTGTTGAGAATTCAAACCGCGAGCTACTCTTTATACCCTAAATACCAATGAAGTAGGCGATAGGTTAGTAAAGTCAATAAGTACATATTACAGATTACCATAAGAAATTACCCATCGTCATATACCCACATTTATACACAGAAGTACAGATTATAGGTTGCATTTAATTAACCCTTTATCGCTTCAGACGAATATCAAAACAACGTTAATGGTGGAACAAACTGGGTAAAGCATACAAATGAGAGCAAGAATTTTGTCTGCAATAATAAAAGTCGACCAAATATTTCAACAATCATTAGATAGAGTCTGCGCTGTAAACATTAAAAGTTATTTTTACGCCGCCATTTGTGCCAGAGATCAAAAATCCACTGAATCATCCGTACGTCTGTAAATCACTGGAACATTGGGTCTCAAACTAGTAAGTACTTCCTACCAACGATTTGTAGGTCCTGTATTTATTGCAATTCCCTCTCTCTCCCTTGTGCCCCATTTGTATGCGGAGCAGAACCGTAGGACGTTAAACCTCACTTCATTTCATTTCGTTTTCCATGAGACCAGGCCTGGCAAATAATCGAACTTGTCAACCCATTTTAACTTTTATTAGATCACTAGCAGGATACCCGGCTTCGCTGGGGGGTCATAACTCCGAAACCGGAAGTGGCCTATGTTACTCCCCGGTCCGAGCTACCCCTATACCCCAAATTTCAGACTCGGGGCAGACCTAGTGTAGCCGCCAACCCCGAACAGACAGACAGACAGACAAACAACAGTCACAAATATATATATAGAAGATAGATTGTGTCATATTGCACTCTTTGTGGTTAAAAAATTGAGATGATCGGAATCTTCCAAAAAATGGCTGAGGCCAAGAAATGTCGTGGATTTAACATTGAAGCCAATGGGGAAGAGACTAATATTACTAGTCAGTAGATATTGTAAGGTAAGAAACAGAATTGAAGCCAATGGGGGAGGGAATCAGTAATCTGAATCCATCGGTCGTGTTTTTATTATCTCTGGTTTTAATCTACTGCACTTCAAGATTCCTCATCCTCGACATCAAATAATTATACGCTTGATCGGGAATCGTTCAGCATGGTCTATAAATAGTTTCCATTCTCAATGGCCTGGTTCTTTCAGTGATTATTTTGCCGTAAATCAGACCTCGGTTAATTTCTGATTTATAATCAGTTTTTTGAGTCAGTTGAAATATTGCAGACAAATTACTCGCCCGTAAAGCTGTCTAGAATCGAATATTAGTTCTCGTAAGCCAGTAGTTTACATCTAGATCTATGTGTCGGCTCGTTTATATGAACATGATTGATGTCAAAATTATATGCAGATATATATGTCCTTTTTTAAGTTATCGAGTAGCTCGGATGGAAGTAAAACTGACTCATCTGATTTGAAACGGGGGTGGGGGGGGGGGTGATTGAATGCGTTTTAGATAGGAAGGTCTTCCACTAAGTAAAGTGGTACGGTTTTAATCCCCAGTTTGTTCGTGAAATAGGGTCCCGTTAGGGGTTTGTGGCTGTCCCGGTTTCTCTGCCCCCCTCCCAAGGGCCCCTTCGTGCAAGCGAATTATTGAAATAAAATATAAGAAACATAGCTCTCTCTCTCTTTCTCCCTCTCTCTCTCTCTCTCTCTCTCTCTCTTTCTCTCCCCCTCTCTCTCTCTTACATACACACACACACACACATACACAGACACACGATACAAATATTGACAAAACTCTTCCATTTGTTTCAGGTGGTCTGTGATGCCTTGAGTACTGAACAGTTGCTTACCAGCGCAATGGCTAACATAGGCATTTCCAGATTAAATTGAGAGTTGCAGTTAACTATTTCAATTCTTATATGGCAGCTTTACTCTGCTTTCAGCTCTTTCACATTTACTAGTCTCATAAATTGTTTAAATCAATGTAGACTATTTCAGAA
Organism: Patella vulgata; assembly: GCF_932274485.2. Lineage (NCBI taxonomy): Eukaryota > Metazoa > Mollusca > Gastropoda > Patellidae > Patella > Patella vulgata. Next base: position 58,331,681 of record NC_065884.2, on the reverse strand, counting down.
ATGGCTTACGAGCATGAACACGGACAGAGAAAGGGGAACATTAATGCTGCACAGTTTTTATTGACTGGTCAGAATTGTGATTGTTGTAGCAGTTGTTCAACTTATCAACTCCCCCATCCATCTTCATCCTTCTCCTCATCACTATTATACCCATTATTATATTTTTACTGTAATGGACTAGAACAGTAAAAGTTTTGATGTAGGAACTTTTGTTGACCCCCTCATGGTAATTTATCAACAATATTAACTCTTAGTTCCAAGACTTCTTTGTTTAGTTTACCCACGTGATAGTATTTAAGGATTTTCTACATATATTAATATTAGCCTCATTCATGTATTTTTATTTTTATTTAAGATGCGTCGGTTTTCATTCCATTTTATTTCGTTCACTCAAATTCCATATCTGATTTCGATTTACTATAAAAACAATTAACACTTGAATATGGTATTTAATTTGTTTGTATAGGGTAATCAAACTTAGATTAATTCTTTTAAGATGAGGCGTCTGGAGTCTTTGTTTCATCTTAGGGTGAAATTTGAAAGTCGTTCTGTGTATTTTATACCCATTTTGCTTTAAAAACTATTAGAGAGAGAGAGAGAAATGGGGTTTAACGTCAATTCGACATAAACTAGGTCATTTCGGGACTAACATATGGTTTAATTTTATTTCAATAATTCCCATGCGCATAGGGGTCTTTAGCAGTGGGAGGAAACCGGAGGACCCGGAGAAAACCCACGAGGTTGGACAGGTGACCCTACTCCTTGTCACGTACAACCAGGGATTCGAAACCATGCCAGTCGACTCAATGACAGACTTTATGATACAGCGCGCGCACGCTAACTATTCAGCCATCCAACTCCCCTAAAAACTATTAAAATAAATGCATATATTTCTGATAGATAAGATTGCCAGTTATATTAGTTATAAATTTTCGTAATGTATAGTTGTTAATATATTGCAGTTGAATTTCAAAAAAGGTTTATAAATGTTAATATAATTTTGCTGGATATCTCAAGCTCATTAAATGTATTATTGAATTACATTTTACAAAATACAAAGGTACAGCCAATGTTACCGCGCCAGAGAGAAATGGTAGCAGGTGTTCTGGAAAGGTATACATACGATTTCTCGTGTACGACACCCATCATTATTATATAACTAAATGGAACGATTGTTAAACCATGATTATTTAGACCTCGATTTGTCAGGCATATAATCTATGCTGTGTCATTCGAGGTTGGGGTGGAGGGGGGGTCTATATTTTCATTTTCATCAATTGGTTACCTAAAACACTATTTGGGGAGACTTTGAAAGCGTCATAAAACTATTTAACATTTTTTATTTAATATACCCCATTAAGAGATTACCCTTGGCATAATTAAAGATGATAAAAACGATATATTTAATCAAGCCGAACTCGGGGTCACCAAATAAAATATTTAATCTATATAGAAATCTCCATACATTTTTATATTATACTAAATGTGTATATTGATAACAGACAAAATGAATAAAACATTATTAAATGAAACAAAGCGACCACTGAACGGGGTCAGTCGAACAAAATTTGAGATGTTTTTATACGGAAGGAAATTATAAATATAGTCAAAATATTAATTACGAATATCAGCAGGGCATCGCCAATGTTTGAACAATGTCGTTATTTTCTTAGTAAATGAGTCAGAAAAGAACGAGGTAAAGTATCTATTACCAAGTTGTGAATAAATTGAGATTCGGGAGGGTTTGTGTCACCATTAACTGTCGGTAGTTGTTGACCCTCAACTTTTTATACCTCTCAGGTAACACCACCCCCTTCTTGACCTTATCTTAATTTGGTCAAACAGTAAGTGGTCTCCAGGCGTTTTCAATTTTTGTGTTTTTCTAGTAAAATTAGCCGAGTGAACGAGTGGTGTACGATCATCGACATCGGATATTCAATAGCGCTATTTTATAAAGATGGAACTCGAGCGAAAGAGTGGTATACGATCATCGACGCCTGATATCCAATAGCGCTATTTTATAAGGATGGAACTCGAGTGCGTTTTGTTCATCATCTGAACGTAATAAAAATATGAATAAAAATGTTATTAGTTGGAACACGATCGTTATCCTTCGTCGATTCTACGTAATAAACATGAATATAATATTTTGGGGATTAAAGGAGATTTGATATCTTATTTACGGAAATTCGCCTATTTGACTATACTCAGTAGTGCCTACCACAAGACAATATGAGAACAATTATTACAGCGTGTATTGCCCTTCAGTTTCGAGTTTCTTCAAGATTCTAGCCTAAAGGTGCTAAGATTGGTATATTGGATATATCCGTACTAATCCTGGTATATCAATATATGATATATGATATTAACTATGTGTAAAACTATAGAAATATATATCTCCCTAAAGTATTTTAGTATTTGTGTTACCTATTTCTTACACCAATTAAATTAACACTAGGGGTTATAAAGTATTTGGGATTTATTCTCTAAGTATTTCAGTATACCGATTTTCGCCAATTAGCCCTGTAACTTGTTTTATTTGCTATAAAATAAAGGGCGTCACATCATTCAGAATCGACGAAAAATTGTGGTCTCGTGTATATCTTGGACAGCTTGTTAAAAATCACCAGACCATTGTAAGTCGACATAACGCTAACAGTTGGCCGTAGCATCTTCTCCCCCCCCCCCCACACCCCACACCCCACACCTATATCCGTCTTCATTAGTCCGATCGGTGGTGCGGAAAAGTTAGACGTTTACCCCATTTCATTTCATTTGCTTTTTAAGTGGAATTGTCGCAGTGTAAATGTCGACTTTATTTTTGTATTTTGGGTTGGTCTTAACCACCAAGGAATTTAGTAGAGTTTGTCCTGAACGGCTCTAGGCCTAAAACCGTCCTTATTCGGTCAAACAAAACCTGATTATCGCCGTGAACATAACCCGAGGTCAAAGTTGACTTAAATATGAATAACTTAAAAAGTTAAAAGGTAAAATAGTGTTCTTATGAACAATCAAAGGATTAGGCTGGTCTGGACGACGCCTCCACATTGTAGGTCATTTATCATACCAATTCAACTTTAATAACATGAATGGAATCTTTCTAGGTTTTTATGTTTCGAGTTTCGACTAACTCAAACTAGTGGGTTAGTGGAATGTTTTGACTTCTTATATAAATAAAACTAGGTTATTTCGAGACTAATTTTTTAACTATTCGTTTAGTAAAGGGACAAAACCAAATTAGGAAGATAGAGAGAGAGAGAGAGAGAGAGAGAGAGAGAGAGAGAAATGGGGTTTAACGTCCACTCGACACAAACTAGGTCATTTCAGGACTAACATATGGTTTAATATTATTTCAATAATTCGCTTGCGCAGAAGGGTCTTTAGCAGTGGGAGGAAACGGAGGACCCGGAGAAAACCCACGAAGTTGGACAGGCGACCATACTCCTTGTCACGTACAACCGGGGATTCGAAACCACGCCAGTCGACTCAATGACAGACTTTATGATACAGCGCGCGCACGCTAACCATTCAGGTATCCACCCCCCCCCCCCCCCCAAATTAGGAAAATAGTGCTCCTCCTTGTCACATTGTCAGATACAAGCGTTGTACTTAAATTTCTTTATCACATGAGAGTAAGCATAATAAAAATATTTGGACGAATGTTTAATTAGTACCATTCGAACGTAGTAAAGATGTTCAAATTATATTTAGTGTCAGTCTAATTGGTTATTTCATATAAATTCTGATGATGCTAGTGTTGTCCTTTAAGTCGGTGCATACTCGATTGTCACTATTCCAGGGATTGAAATAATTCAATTCTGAAACATTTAATCGAAATGAAATGAAATGGGGTCTAACATCCTAATGTTCTGCTCCGACTGGGCTAATGAAGACGGACATACGCCATACAGTGTACTATGGGGGAACTTTTGCCCGGACAAATGCGCTACGGCCTACTCTTATATCGAATTCCAACTGCCAATGGATCCTTAACGTGCTCACCAATGTGTACACGGGATCTTGGTCTTTCGTCCCATCCGAACGACTAGACACCTGTCTTTTTCAGGTCCTCCGTCCCGCACCGCTGACAAGGTGAAACCACGCCGATGATCTTTCTCGAGCAACACCGGGAGCGACTCTGCGACTTCCAGGCTGGCGAACCAGACATGTTTAATCGAGCCGCCTCTAAATTCTAAAAACAGTCACACACAATCCATACTTAACCAAAAGTTAAAAAACAAAGTTCAATGGACGAACTCACCAGAGTTCAATGGGCGAACCCGTTAGAAACGAGCAACAACAAGTGTACATGGTGTATATGATTTATGAAGTTAGTAAACAATGGTCAATGTTTCTAGCTACTGTATACTTGTGTATATCTACATGTAAATTGACTTATATCGTTTACCTGTAAACATAGAGTCAATATTGATTCATACCAGACTATATCTATGTACCTACATATGTTATATCAATATAAACTACAGGTAAGCACAGGTCATCTATATTTGATAATAATACCTTTAACAAATTCTACACATGTATACTATATAGCTGATACCAATTATATCTGACCTATCTATAGACAGACACGGGAAAATTTCAGTCTTTCCTCTACAAACAAAATATCTTATTTTTAGAAATGGCGATGACAGTCTTTGCAAAATACACAAAGAATCAGCTTCAAAATCGAATATTCAAAATTCAATCTTGCAAAGCGCAAAATTGGTTTTATTTATGAACAAAATTGACAAAAGTCATTCAAACCTTCCAAATTTTCGTTAAAAAAATCGTGATTACCATGTTTGCAACGAATTCAAAGGGTACGCCTGGGTGGGTTTTTGGTCGTGGTATTGTTGAATCGCGATTTCAGTTTTTCAGAGACTTCATCAATTTTTTTTACTTTTGAAACATAAAAAAATATATAGATAAGAATTTTGTGTGTGCTTGAAATAATATAAAGCCATCTCTAAACGCTTGGTTTTCAATAACGGCACCATGAATTGTACGCCAACAAATGAAAAAGTTGGATAAGAAAAGTCTATCATGTATTGGACGTTAAAATTGTAATAAACAATAACAACAAAGTGAGGACCAAAGTAAAGGAGTTAAAGAAAATCGCGACCCCTTTAATATCCAGTCAAATACCTATACTTAATACGGACAGGTGTGAGATGGTATATAAAATATCAACACCCTTTGATACTAGTATTAATCATGTTCACCTTATTAAATAGCATTGAATTACAGGCTATACATCTGAAAGCCAAATACTCTCTATTCAACCGTGTACTTAGCCTTTTACTATTAGTAATCTGTACACAAGTTTTCGGGGTTTGGTATTGACCAAGACGATGTCAGCATAATACCCAGTTGATAAAACTTCAGTGGTTTAAACTCAAACTTATATAGATACTACAGATTATCTTTAAATATATCTACTATATATTTGTATACTTTATATGTTATTAATATAAATAAATAAAGAAATTGGGTGTTAAATATATTTATGTATGAGCGTCCACGTCTATTTCAAATTTCCTCTAAGAGGTAATCCCCAGTAATTTAAGTGTTAAGAAACTTGTATTAAGATTTTCTGTTTTATTTACTGACCCGCGCCTCTTTCACTCCTAATAACAAAAACAAACCAGCTGGGAAAGATTCCATGTTTATCTGATATGTTACAGAAGAATTGTTACGTTACAAAATTTCCCAGAACACTAAAATCTTTAAAATACCAAGGAGGCGGTTCGATATAAGCTGATAAAGCTTATCATATCCTATATTAATATCATATTCATTCTGCAAAGATATTGAATAAAATTTAGTTTAAATCGAAATCGTATCCAACATTTAGCATATTTTAATCTGTAAAGTTATCGAATAATATATTGGTTAATTAAAATCATTTAAAGACATATACAATCGATTCAATTTCACGTGTAACGTTGTTCTACATTTTGTGTTGATACTGAAATGTTTTATATGTGAAGTTTCAGATTCATAAATGGTATCAAGTGTTCTAAAAAGAGAAATATACTCGGTCATACTTTACTTCGCCAACCGAGGTCTTGTCTTTATATGGCGCAAAACTGAATCCTACATAGTTCCACATTTCCCAAATACAATGGTTCAAAACTCAAATGCTTATTATATTATTTGAGAAATGGAATGCAATGAAATGGGGTTTAACGTCTTCTCTTTCTGAACCAACGGGGATAATGACCCCCGGTTATGAGGGAACATTTGCTTGTCTTCTCATCATCGAATTCTCATTGTCAGGGCTTCTTTTACGTGCATACCAACAACGAGTACACAGGTGGACCTCGGTTTTACGTTCCATCAAAAGACAAGACAAGGGAAAAACAGGCTGGACAATAACATGGAACACGGCATCGAACCCGGGATATCTTGGTTAGCGAGAAGCGGAATTCTCATCGTACCACCGTTACTATATGGTGAGTGATATTACCGAGCGATAAACAAGTGATATTATGGCATGTAATGGAGCATAGAATTTCAAAATTAATAGGAGGATTTAATACGAAATTAGAAATACACAAAATACTTCTGAAACGGTGGGAAACGTTAGTGCGTAATGTTATTTCAAATTATAACACAATTTCCTTACAAAAAGATGTCTTAAAATAGAATTTATTGATTGTTGACAATACCAAAACCACTTAATTTGAGAAATGAAACCTGACATTCCCAAAGAATATGAAAATATGACACGTTTATATTCTAAAGATATGATTGTTCCCCTCTTTAAGCCCTCATTGTTATTTTCATAACACGTAAAAATGTTACACTTACCTATGAAATGTTTTACGTATTAATCCTATTACCTATCAGATTTGAATAGTTGGAGCCCCGGTTTCGTAAATAATCTGTAATAATGAATATAATACAGATAATATGAGGATGTTTGGTCTCAAAACATTATGATGGATGGGAACGGTAAGGTAATATGTTTTCTTGCTAAAATATGTTTTGATAAGCCGCCATCTTTAAAGTATGTATCAAAGCCTTATCATTGAATAGCGACGACAGAACGAGCATGTTTTGCTTGTCGACTGTCAGATGAAATCATCTCAAGCCGGTCGAAAAACGACGTAAATTTGTAAACAGTGTTTTTATGGTGCCTTGTAAAACAAGTGTTAATATGTATAATGAAGATGTTATTTCGTTCCGGATAATTTGCACTGCAAGAGAAAAAATGAAATACCCTATTAACCTCACTTGTAATAATATACATTTACATAAATTCTTCACTGATAATTAATAACTGACAAATTATAGAGACAATTCAAACATTTATTTAGTAAAAACGACGAATTCCTTCTCTAAGTTTTATGTATTTATGCAGGTAATTCAGGTTCGCAGTGAATAAATTTGGTGCGGAGTTGTGGATGAATCTTGATTGATTGGTGTGTTTAACGACCACGACGGTTCAGGAAAACAAATGCACGAGTACAAACATAAAACTGGACACAGGTCTGGAAGTAGCGCCACTAAATAGATTTTGGTAGAAAAGGGTTGGGATGTAAATAAGCAACGTCTACGATATTACATCAGTGAAAGGCGAACATAAAACCCAAACAACCAACACAAGCCCATTATGACCCAAAATGAGCATTTGAGCCGCATTCCAGTGACAATATTTTGAAGAATTGTCATTGGTTCGCCGCTCATACTTTCAAAAGTTATCCTTACAATCATGTAAATAATCTAGTAAGCAGAGACAAAACGTACCCACCCCACCCTCGGCGGACTAATAATGGTGGGACAAACATCTTGCACTCAATGGCTGTCTATTGAGAAAGGAAGCGATTGAGTTTTAACGTTTGATTGAATACATAGTAACCCCACATACCAAGATCCGCACATACCATGACATTTAATTATGCACTTTTGTTGATCACGTATAGATGACATTAAGTGTAATCTGACATGACATTAGTTTGAAAAGAGTTTAAAATTAGACTTTTATTGGCTAGGCCAGTCCTTTAAATGTCCATTTTGATCAATTGGCTGACCACTCGAACATTAAAGACGCCTAATGCTTTGTAGTGACGATGCCCTTTTAGTATGATAAATAGGGCTAATAATCTAATCTCGTGTTGCATAAACTGTCAAACTAACTTAATTATTTCATGGATTTAATAGGCTCGCAGACAGATTTAAGATGGCCGCCCGCTGAAAACGGTACGTCACTCGGTCAACGTCGTAGGGGGCGCCACTGTCTACTTATGGCGTAATATTTTCAATCGTAAAGATCGTCAAGCGTCAATGATTAAACTGAACATGTTTATTACATTTTAAATAATTTTGTATCCGAAACTAATATACCGGTAACAAACGTATTTCAACATTAATTACAATACTTAATTAATGACCAATCATTGAAAATTGAAAAGTTAGTCAAATTTATTTCGCATCTTTTCATTATGTAAATGAAATGATATGAAATGAGTTTTTAATGAGCTATTTTATTACACCAACCGTGTTAATAAAGATGGGAATATGCCAAGCTCAGTAAGTGCTATGATGGAAATGCGTCGTCTATTTTTAAAGGTTTTTTTTACGCCTGTTGTCCTCGGTTTTCCTCCCCATATGAACGACTACACACCTTTTCGTTGTCAGAAGTTTAGTCATGCACCACCGAAAACAACTTTTTAAATGCTCCTTCAAGATAAACCAAAAGTACTTGCCAATTTTCTAAAAAGCAGTCCTAAACACAACGAGAGTTTGGGCCAAGTTTAAGCACAATCTAGCGTTAAATTAACCTACTGCTACCAATTAATTACTGAAATCAACAACTATTGTATTTGTTACCATTTGCCCACACTTTTTGTTTACAAGAATGTCAACCCATTAAAGAACGTCTACAGTAGTACAGGTACATTGACAGCAATACAAGAATTTGTTCAAAACTCAATTCGAGTAACTTTGCGTTTCGTCAAGCGGCTTTAAAGAGGCCGGGTGTACGAATTGCCAGACTCGCGCATTGTGGATTGTGTAAGGTCTATTATCAATGCAACTTATGTGCCAGGTCTTGCTTGCGCATGAATATGGTCGCCTGTCTAACCTTTTGCGCTTTCCTCGGATACCCAGTTTTTTTCCCCACATTTCTAAAGTTCCCTGCGCACAAACAAAAATACTCTTTCGGCGTTAAACTCATCTTTCTATTCCACTCTCCCCTCTTTCTCTCAAGAAAATTAAATTTTGGTGGATATGTAATAATGTGAGATTAAGATTTTTCTCACGGAAAAGATATATGTTTCCAGATTATTTTTGTTTTCAGTGACAGTGTCTAGTTCATCAATTCAAACAATTTATCCAACTATAAAACCAAACTGGTATAGGATAGGCCAGCCATATTGCTGAATTAACATTCTTCTAAACTTTCACTTTTGGTCTAATCTCATCGTGGGATTGACAGATGGCGAAGGGGTCAAGTAGGGTTCCGTTTATTTCAAATAAAGAGATCAACAAGGCGTACGATTGGGTTTCTAATACCACGCTGAGTGGTCAGAGGCAGTCAATGGTTCTTGACTATTGATGTGCTCGTCTTCTCAATAGACAGGATTGGTACGAGCAACACAAAGATGTCCTAGGGTACAAATATTAAAATGGTATATCTCCGATTTGATTCAAAGTCCTGGATGAAAATCAGTTGAATACCAAATGGAGTGTTAACCGTGTATCTCCCCGGGATACCATCCCTTTTATCGGGTGGTGTGAAAACAGTAAAACATATACTACTCAGTGCACGACAACCACCACTGCTATAGTTAATTGCTGCGATAGATTGGGTCTGAATAAAACATCATCTTATATCTTCGCTATTGTTCCGGTAAAAACACGTAGCATCTTTAAGCAGTTGCGAACTAAATTAACTTGCAAATAATTACCCAGGTAATAACATAGAAATGTATTAGATGGCTAGATAAGCATTGCGCTAGCACAATAACCAGAAGATCGCGGGTTCGATATCGGTGTTGAGCGGTTTTCCAGCCAGGTTTCCCCAGGTACAAGACGGAGAACCCGGCATGAGAGTATAGTCGCTCGGAAGGTACGATGAGACGAGTTCCGTGTGCAAAGGGCAACACGTAAAAGATCCCGTGATAGTTAGAAATCGAAAAATGAGTAGGCCGTAGAGCCGCTGTTGCGGGCAAAATTTCTCTCATAGCATATTGCATGACGTATGTCCGTCTTCATTAGCGGTTGTGCCGAAAGTAGGCACGTAACTAGCTCAGAGTAACGAGGGGGCGGAAAGTCTTCCCCAGAGGGTGCTGTAAAATCCCCCCCCCCCCTTAGTTACGGGCCTGGCAGGAAGGTGTGATGTTTAACCTCAGTTCATTTCGATTATAAAATAATGACGATTACCTCTTAATCGGGGAATTTAACAAATAGTTGACAATGGTTTATTTATTTGTCAAATTCGCCATGCCTATTAATTAGACTTTGCCAACAAGAAGACGGTGTCAAAAATTTGAAGCATGGGAACAATTTAAAGATTGTTGGCAGTCAAATATTCTACATTAAAAGATATAGTATTGCAGGTGATGTGTTTATATTGTAAGAAAAAGATTTGAGTAAACTCTTAATTAAGACAAGGAGGGGTATCTGTCGAGAATGTGTGGAGAAGCATGTTGAATAAGTTCTCCTTGGGAAAACAACCATATTCACACTGTAAAACTACAGTTGTTAACAAATTCTTATTGTATTCTTTCTATTTAGCGCCTCGATTTTAATTGGGGAATTTAACAAATAATAATGCACAATTCGCCATTCCTATTAATTAGATTATGCCAAATAGAAATGAAATGAAATGAACTGGGCTAATGAAGACGCATATGCCATACAGTGTGCTATGAGGGTAATTTTGCCCGGACAGCGGCGCTACGGCCTACTCTTGTATCGAATTCCAACTACCAAGGGATCTTTTACGTGCGCGCCAATGTGCACACGGGACCTCGTAAAAGATCCCTTGGCAGTTGGAATTCGATATAAGAGTAGGCCGTAGCGCCGCTGCCCGGGCAAAATTTCCCTCATAGCACACTGTATGGCGTATGCCCGTCTTCATTAGCCCAGGTTAGGAGCAGAGCAGTAGGAGGTTAAACCCCATTTCATTTCATTTCATTTCATTTCGTCCCATCCGAACGACTAGACAGCTGTCCTTGTCAGGCCCTCCGTCTTGCATCTCTGACAAGGGAGAACCACGCCGGAAAAATGACCCTCCGTCCTGCATCACTGACAAGGGGGATCCACGCCGGAAAAATGCCAAATAGAAGACGGCGTCAAAAAGTTGAAGTATGGGAGACAGTTTAATTAAGACAAGGAGAGGAATATGTCGAGAATTTGTCGAAAAACATGTTGAATAAGTTCTCATTGAGAAAACCACCATATTTACACTGTAACATTACAATTATAAACAAATTATGGTTGTAAATTTTGTATTTAATGCCACGGTGTTAATTTAGGAATTTAACAAATAATGACAATGTCCAATTCGCTATGTCTATAAATTTGTTTATACAAATAAGAAAATGGTATTGGAGACATTTTGATTAAAACAAGCAGAGGAATATGTTGAGAGTTTTTGAGAAGCATGTTGAATAAATTTTTCTTAAGAAAACAAACATTAACACTGTAAAAAGAAAACAGTTCTTAACGTATTCTTATTTTATTTTTTGTATTTATCGCCTCATTAACACGATATTTTATTAATTGTATTTCTATTGTTACGCATGCATTGCAGTTGGAAAATAATTGAGGTTATTGGAGGAATCCCCCCCCCCCCACACACACCCACACACACACACTCGTGCACCCCTGTATACCAAATTGTTTGCTATTAGAAATACTTTTTAAAATTTGTTTTAAGGGAGAAGAACTAAATATAAACCCAAGTTTTAATTGTTTTTTTAACCAAAGCGGAAAGGAGACAATAATTTCATATTTCATAAACGAACTACTTTTACCCACTTTTCTTTCTACAGAAGCATGGAAATGTACGTTTTTCCAAAAAATTTACGTTGATTTGAACCATACAGAACAATTTAACCATTTCAAACTGGTCAATTTTCCACTTTATTTTTTATAGTGCAGCGACATGTGAATTGTCTGTCTTGTTTAAACGTCATATCGTAAACCATTATATACATGTATACAAGTCGTTTTAAGATGTTGGAATATTTACGGAAGGAGGGTTCAAGATTTATTTTCACCTGCTTTCAAAAAATGTCAATATGAAGAAAGGTCACAAAAGGTGAAGGATGACAACAGCTGGTCTCCCGTGGGGATTTTTGTCACGTGCATCCAATCGCCGTCTTAGAATAGATTCAGTCCGGATCACAAAGTTTTGTTAACGCATCGCAGTACGCACAGCACCGGATTAAAATGGTAATCGCTTATTTATTTAGTGAAGTGGTTAACGTGCCGTGTTAAATGTCCAGCAAGTACTAACTGACCGACAGGTGGCCCCATGTAACCATCAAGTTAAGACCACCCGTGGTTAAGACGCATGACAGGAATCCATGCCATTTCATTTTGTCACCGATTTTGCTCGTTACGTCAACAGTATATGTGTATAACGTCACGTTTCATTTCGGCGAAATGTGTCATAATATTTGTATCTAGTTTTACTATTACGGATCCACACTGACAGTGACTCAACATTCACTACACAAAGGGGTGTATCTGGCCCATTTTTTAAGTTTTGTTTTTGAGGTTAAGCGTGAACAATCGAACGAAAAATCTGTTATATCTCAACACTGAACTAATCTACGAACGTAAATTTTTTAATGTAGACGGGAGTTGGATGGCCGAATGGTTAGCACGTGAGCGCTGTATCATAAGGTCTGTCATTGAGTCAACTGACGTGGTTTCGATTCCCCGGTTGTACGTGAAAAGGAGTAGGGTCGCCTGTCCAACCTCGGGGGTTTTTCTCCGGGTCGCCCGGTTTCCTCCCACTGCTAAAGACCCCCTACACGCAAGCGAATTATTGAAATAAAATTGAACCATGTGTTGGTCCTGAAATGTAGACAAATTTACACCTCTAAATAAAAATATGCACTCCATATTTAATGAAATCGATTTTTATAATTTATTTCTCGTATTTACGTGTACATGTACTACAAAATATATTGTTGCTGTCTTTGCTTCTCGTTAGCTTCCAGTTTTATTTATGAGACTTTCAACCCTGATACACCACCATATCGTGCACCTATCAGTATTCCTATTAAACACTACACGGTTCGGCATTTGTCAAACTTTTTTTTCTGCCAGTTTATCTCACCTAATGCTTCAGTTCGTGGGTTCTCGTTCATTTACTGTAATATTTTACCTGATGGTGTCACAGGGGTGTGTAATTAGTGCCAGGAACTGTGATCTTATCTACCTAGTACCACTATTAAATGATGACAAGTGGATAGAATAATCACCCTCCGACATTTTTTTACAATTTATATTCAACATGCTTCTATAAATGCACCATGCTGCTCATTTCTCTTTACTATATAATATATTGGTATTCTGTACCTAAAATATCCTCTCGCGATAAATGTCGGTTTAAAAAAAGTATGGCTAATTCATGGACTGAAAATAATATCATAATAAGTCCGTCGTCTTATCATCTGTCCCCCATCAGTTTCATGGATTGTTTCAAATTGGTAGGCGTTGTAAATACTCTACAGGTCAGAGTCATAGGCGTAGGAGCCGGGTGACGCGGAGGGGAGAGGGCACATTCTGTGAACCATGCATTTCTTGGGCAATGTATTTCCGTTTTTCGGGCACAAACATCAGAGAATGGTGTCATTTGTTTGTTGCAAATAATTACACACGCTAACGTTATTAACCAAAAGCCATTTAACTTTATTAATAAAAGTTTTATTTCTGTTTGCACCCCGCCATCAATAGTTGGGGTAATTTACAAGTTGCGGTGACATGCCAGAAAATGTATTTATTTCTTATTTAAGGTAATGAGGTAAGTGCAATGAGTAGAAATGTTAATAGGTGGTCTGTTTCACAAGAATCTTATCAAAGTTTGCATTTGACACCTTTTACTCTTGTATGTTCAAAGATATCGTTTGGCCACAGTCTGGACGAATACTAGATGATAAATACGAGTGGTATTTACTAAGAGCATCCGTAGCACGCACGTCGGTGTTTAACGCAAAATTAACAGAATTACCCAAAAACAAAACATGCCCGTTAGCCAGTGATTATAAGAATAGTTTATAGCTCTGACTGTATTGTTTATTTCATTTGTACAGTCTAATAGCAAATTCTCGGTACTAATTTCAATAGCCGCGTTTTCAACACGAGCAGGTGCGGACCCTCCAACCCTTCTCTATTTTACTTCCACTGAACTATGGCTTCTTTTCAAAATATAGCTTTCGTGGTTTCGTACTTCAGTGCACGGTTACAAATTAAGGGTTAAATGACATTAACTCGGCTATTTACAGAACAGTGAATAAGAGCTTGTTCGATACCCGTTTACGGGCACTTCTTGGTCATAAAAGGGGAATACTGTATCTAAGATGGTCGATTTGGCGAATACTATTGATACCCGAAGTTGAATTGTGCAAGTTTATTAGGTAGGGTATGAAGCCACATTAACCGAACCCGTGTCTCAACCGTATACAATGACGAATCCTTTAGCTAAATGCACTACAAATACAATTTTACGCACGTGATAATGGAAGTCATGTTCAGAAGGCAAAATGGTTGTCAGCTATGTTTGCAGCATGACAGATTGATTAATTTGGTAAATTAACCTTTGCTCGGATTATTTCCAAATAATGCTTTAGTTTCACCACAGATTGTTGATCCTCAAACTACCAAAAGCACCGTATTGATCATGCGCAACGTAGTGTTTGGTTGTTACAGAAACTGGAATTAAAAGTTGCTGGCGCAGTGATTTAAAGATCGACGAATTCTGATCTTCTGATAACAGTAAAAATATTTGCATGATACGTGAATCCTAGTTGAATTTTCAGGAATTGCATTCTATATAATTATGTTCTGTATATTGATATAGCCCAGCGAAAAGAAGGTTTGAACGGAATGAGCGACCAAGCATTTCCTAGGTGAACGTATAGTGTTTTTCAGCATCGTGTAGTTGTGAAGCATAGTAGTAATGCTCTGCGGGCTAGCATAAAACGGCGTCAATTGGATGGCCGAATGGTTAGCTTGTGCATGCTGCATCATAAGGTCTGTCATTGAGTCAGCTGGCGTGGTTTCAATCCCCTGGTTGTACGTGACAAAAAGTAGGGTCGCGAATTATTGAAATAAAATTGAACCATATGTTAGTCCCGAAATGACCTAGTTTGTGTCGAGTGGACATTAAACCCCATCTCTCTCTCTCTCTCTCTCTCTCCCTCTCTCTCTCTCTCTCTCTCTCTCTCTCTCTCTCATGAATGCATTGGCGACACATTAAATTATTATTCAGCATTTGAAATATTACTATATGTTTTACTTTCTAGTTTTGCGTATTTTCAAACAGCGTTTATATCTGTATGCACCGGACGTCGGTAGTACCCCAGTGTAACCATTGCCAACTACACACCCTTTTCATTGATACTTTATTCAATTAAAATGCACGGTCAGGAAACTAACGTTATCCGGTATACATAAAACTTTACATTACAAAGGACATTTGAAATGAGAATGACCTTGGACGAGTGTAAGTATTTGTGTTACATGGGGTTACGGATTACAATATTCGTGTTACCCCGGGAGAGAGATGCAGACGTAAACTTTTGTAAAACAAGAGATAGATTGCAGCATCACTGGGGTCATCGCTTAGGGTTATTGAAGGGTCGCGTTTTTTTATTCAATTCACGACACAATCTTTTGTTGTTGTGTCATTGTAGGCGGTTAGCAAGTAACTGTGAAGATTTATCGCATGTGTTCTGATCCTTACCAGACAAATAAGTTATTCAGTGCAGAGTATTATTCTGCGTTCATGGTGTTACTCCGAGAATTAGCATTTCATTCAAGATTTGCTATTGATAGCACAAAACGAAACGAAAAACAAAGACCCCCAGATCATGAAAGCAGGATGTACTTCCATGACAAGATTTACTAAATAGACAGTGTAGAATACTGCCCCACATTGACATATGAGGACAGACAATCCGAAATATTATAATGGCAAAGTAATTTGCATCGACACGAATACAATTCGCCACATGTGTAACGAACTGAGTAAACCACAGATTGTATATCGTTTCGGTTCTAATCTATACTTTCGTTTTATTGTCTAGTCGTTCGGGTGGGACGAAAAACCCAAGGTCCAGTATACACATTGGCGTTCACGTAAAAGATCCCCTGGCAGTCGGAATTCGATAGAAGATTAGACCGTAGCGCGGCTGTCCAGGCAAAATGTTCCTCAATGCACACTGTTTGGCGTATGCCCCTCTTCATTAGCCGAGTCGGAGCAGAACAGTAGGACGTTAAACCCGATTTCATTTCATTATTCATTTGTTCAGTAAATACATTTGTTCAATCTAAGCCCACAATTGACGTGGATAGTTGTGGCTGTTCTGAAATCTACTACACGATTTTAAATCAATATAAAGAGCAGCATCTAAAGATAACGCTGTAAAATTCACTACAAACAGTTGTTTCTCGGGACTGATTTGTAGCCACGAGATTAAATAAAGAACTTGTTAGTCCCAATAAATAACAATAATGGCTGTTTGTTGCTAAAACCCAACGTTTAGTCCTAATAAATAATGGTATAGTACCGTGGTTGTACACAGATAACGACTAGGTATGTTAAGTATAGAAAACCTGTAGAAAAACTAAAGATATAATCACACTGCATAGCGTTTAAGGTGAAATCAGGATTGATTAATGGGCTAGCTCTGGAGAAGTAAAGTATACTTTGAATCAAATTTTTCCATGTTGGCAGTAGAAAATATGGCTAACGGATTTCGAGTTTGATACCAAGCGTAGAAAAAGTTTTTTGCTACCGCGAGATAGCTTTGAAGCCCAATCATGCACATAGATCTATTTTTGCAAACTTTTATGAAACGTTCAGTCAATCGTTATTTATTTCCCATCTAGTCGGATTGTGCATGTATTACATATGTACATGCATATTACAAACAAACTAAAATTCATAAAATTTTAATTTATAAAATTTCGAGGAACAATACTCAGAACCGCATTCTTTCATTCTAGGGTTATCTTGCATCTGAATTTTCAGCCTTAAAACTACACTTACAAAATGATTTCATGCCTGGATAAGTGTGATTGAATGAGGTTAATAAATGGGTTTTATGTGAGTTTATTAAGGGTTTTATGAGAATCCAATAGTATTTAATATTCCTCAAATACTGACATCATTTAAAGATACAAATCTCATAAATATTATCTCCCTTTTATCCCGTCATTTCTCACGCACAGCTGTGGATCAATGGCCGCCATATGTGGTCATAAATGAAATTGATAATATCGAATGGCCTGAACTGACCGTGCAATACTGCACATAAATACTAAATGACCGTTTGTTCAATGTCATTGGTTTATAATTTAATAACAATAACCAATATTATTCTGATTTACTGACCAATCTTTATTCGTATATTTTATTCGAAATTAATTGCATTCTAGGTGTACGCGCTGTCTTCTTGATAACAATTAATTAAATTTGCCGAAATCAATTTCCTTCCGACCATTTATTTAACAAGTCAAACTAGAGTGTTACACATTCATATCACAATTCATTGTTTTTACAAATGTAATATCCTGAAACTTTCGACTGTTTTTTTTTCTTTTAGTCATTTTTATTCTGGCCGTGTCTTTGTTGTAACGAAATAATCCACTCTAAAATGTATTCAAATTGATTACTTAACACTTGGGTATTTTGGTGCTGAAGGTTGTTCATTTGCCGGACCTTATCTAATCTTTTACGACTTAATCCACGCTGAAATGTATTCAGATGGGCTACTTAACATTTAATTAAGAACACAAAATAAAAATATCAACGGTAGATAATCTCCCGACTTGGGTTCAACTGGAATAGAATGATACCCATTATAAGAGGCACTGGGCGGTGTACATCGTCTGCAGCCGAATATTGAGAGAGAGAGAAATGGGATTTAACGTCCACTCGACACAAACTAGGTCATTTCGGGACTAACATATGGTTTAATTTTATTTCAATAATTCGCTTGCGCGTAGGGGTCTTTAGCAGTGGGAGGAAACCGGAGGACCCGGATAAAACCAACGAGGTTGGACAGGCCGAATATTGAGAACTTTTTTTTATAATATTTGTAAATACTGAATGTGCGATTCAACTTTTATAAAATTTATAGTATTATCTGGTTCAGAATCCCTGAAATAACTGTCAGTGGTTTTAACAGACGCGATATACATAACGACTGCTACAAATAATTCTGAACGTGGGCTAACCTTCAGAGTTTAAAAGACAAAATAACCCATGTTCAATAAATGACAATTCAGCACAAACATATTTTCTTTATGATTAAAGAGAACAAAGTCGGCCATAAATAACCATATAGTTGAGCTCTAATTATATAAAATACTAGATACAGGTATACTCTGGTCTAGTTCAAATATATAATACAACATCCTTCCCATAACAAACAGTAACCTTCCCATAACAAACAGATAATAACCTTCACATAACAAACAGAGAATAGCCTTCACATAACAAACAGCCATAACCTTCATATAAGAAATAGACAATAAACTTCCAATAACAAACGGCCATAACCTTCCCATAACAAATAGACAATAAACTTCCAATAACAAACAGCCATAACCTTCCCATAACAAACAGCCATAACCTTCCCATAACAAACAGTCATAAGCTTCATATAAGAAATAGACAATAAACTTCCAATAACGAACAGCCATAACCTTCCCGCAACAAATAGACAATAAACTTCTAATAACAAACAGCCATAACCTTCACATAACAAACAGAAAATAATCTTCACATAACAGACAATAACTTTCCCATAACAAATAGGCAAAAATAACCTTCCCATAACAAATAGACAATAACTTTCACATAATGGACAATAAATAAACATTAAGGTTAAAGCGACTAATCATAACTGTTTTAAAACACCATTGTGCTATTTTCCTGACATGATGAGAGGCCAACAAAGAAAGGTTGACTAAAAATGTTAAGAAGGTTATTGATCTAGATGTTATTACATCCCAGATGCATAAAGATGGCGGAGTGAAATAACTAGAAACTTCAAATTGTCATAATTTATGTTAGGACTGGGCCCTAAACTTAAACTAAGATACAATCGAAATTTTAAGAAATACTGCAATTCGATTGGCTGACCAGTAAAATCAATTTGCATATATCCATGATTTAATAATATTCTTTTGACAAATATGTTTTTTGGTAAGAGTACCTTTATATCACATCTAGATATGCTTAATATTATGTAATGATGGCCCTTTAACAAGTAAAATATTTTACGTTATGATCACTGTTTCACACTATTTTAAAGTCTTAAGGGTTTTCTTAATTTATATCAATTAGCGCTAACATGCAGCAATGTCAACCGGATATCAACATCCAAGTAGTTATCTTAAACTAACCCAGAGACCACACATGTGAATATACCACTTCTATGTCCATTGTTTCAAAACAAAACAAAACTAAGACGAGAAGCAGTTGTAAAAAAATGGTATACCTTTCACTTCTAACAGTATACAGACATTTCTGATCAAGTTCTGTGCCGGTTCAAATTTTACACAAACCATGATGATCCGCGTCTCAAATTTGTTTGTTTTGTAATCGTCAGAAACAAACTTCATCACAGCGCCGCCTGTTACTCTACGTTGCTAACTTGTTTTATCAACGGTGTGTTACTATATTTTAGAAAGACCCGGACAGCAATAGACACCGTTTCAAATATGCTCCTCGACTAGAATGTCTCGGGTTCGAATCCCGGGGTAGGTTGAGAAGAAGCTGGGGAACTGACAAGCAAAGATTGTATAGTCGTTCGAATGGCACACATACCTTAGATTTGTTCGTGTACACTTTTGGGGTGCACGCAAAGGTATCCTCAGCATCTCCGCGTTCATGTGCAACATTCTCTCCATATCAACTGTTGGAATGAAATTATATGTTAGTCTCAAAATTAGGGAAGTATTGTGTTGATATGGCGTTAAACCCCATTCCGTTTCACCTTGAATGTAATCATAACTCGTTGGGGCTGGACAATACACGAATAAGGTTCCAGGTGGCTAAAAGAGCACCGGAAACATCAAATGCTTCTGCAAGTAGCTTTCCCGTGAGCATTTCGTTTTGATACAACAATTTTCAGTTGAAGATGTACCAATGGGGAATGTTATGATAAAACATCACAATGAAAACAAAATAAGTATTATTAGTATAGTTGAAATCGATTTGTTATCTCACACAAACAATTACACAAGACCAACCTACGGAGAGAGAGAGAGAGAGAGAGAGAGAGATGAGTTTAACGTCCACTTGGCACAAACTAGGTCATTTCGGGACTAACACATGGTTTAATTTTATTTCAATAATTCGCTTGCGCGTAGGGGTCTTTAGCAGTGGGGGGAAACCGGAGAACCCGGAGAAAACCCACGAGGTTGGAAAATCGACCCTACTCTTTGTCACGTTCAACCGGGGAATCGAAACCACGCCAGTTGACAGACCTTATGATACAGCGCGTACCGGCCTACCGGCCTCGGTTTTTCTTTTTCTCGGGTTATTTTCTTCAGTCTTTCTTTCCCCAGCATAACCTCAGTCTCGTGCTTTATCCTACACTGAATATATGAAATATTATTTGGTAACTTAAAGTTGTCATCTTCGCTGATAAATCATAATTTGTAATAAATGATGGTAAGTTGATGTTTTGTTTACCTATCATAGTAATATACTAAGTTAATTCATAATTTATTGGGTTATAATTTAAGTTAATGTACTACTATGTACCTATATTAAACAACTTTAGTAAGGTATCCCCTATTTCCAATTATTCACGACAGGGGACATACATATACTATTCAAAAAAAGTAGGGGATATTTGATTTTGGGGGCATAATACTAAAATATGCAAATGACTACGAAAAAGGTCACTATAGAACCTAACAGAATAGCTACCGCATGGAATGCAGGTGATGCTTGGGATCATCATGGGGGTCCAACCCAAGATTTGCACGACTCTGACTTTGAATGTTACAGTCATTGTGGCATTGAATTCCAGGGTGGAAACATCAGTTTAATTGTTTTAGTGACCAGAAAACAAATTTTGATATGCGTCGGCTTACCCAAAATGAAAGGTTACGTGCCCTTGGCATGCTACAGATCGGCACAACACAGGCGGTTGTGGCGCGGACGATGAATGTTTCTCAGTCTGTCATAAGCAGGCTATGGTCCAGATACCGTGATACACAATCTGTACAGGACAGACCACGCTCAGGTCGACCAAGGGCCACAACTCAAGCCCAGGATCGATTTATCCGTACCTTGGCCTTGAGAAATCGTGTCATCACAGCAAATCAGATCAGCGCTCGTCTTCAAACAGACACTGGTGTGAGAGTGAGTGGCCAGACGATTCGGAATCGACTGCATAGGGGTCACCTTCGCGCCCGACGTCCTCGCGTGATCCCTTGTTTGAGAGATCATCACATTCAGGCAAGACGTCGTTGGTGTAGGGATCGTCAACACTGGGATAATCGACGCTGGAGCAATGTGATGTTTTCAGATGAGTCAAGGTTCACTGTTGATTTTTTGGACAGACGTAGGAGGGTGTGGCGTCGTCGAAACGAGCGCTTCCAAGACGTTAACGTCATCAGACATGATCGATTTGGGGGTGGTTCTGTTATGGTGTGGGGAGGCATCACTGTTGCTGGAAGAACGGCTTTACATGTTGTTGCAGGGCGTGTTACAGGCCAGTACTACCGGGACAACATCTTGGCAGTCCATGTTGTGCCGTTCGCACGACGTCATGGCCGCCGTTTCATCTTCCAGGATGACAACGCAAGATGTCACAGGGCCAGGATCGTTACAGGTTACCTCCAACAACAGAACATCACCACATTACCTTGGCCAGCACTGAGTCCCGACCTCTCCCCCATCGAGCATGTCTGGGACATGCTTGGACAGAGGTTACGTCAACGTCAACAACGTCCTGCCAATGTCCAAGAACTTGCTGCTGCGTTGCAACAGGAATGGGACAATCTGGACCAAAATGACCTTAGACGTCTCATTAGGAGTATGCCACGTCGGATCAATGCTTGTTTGGCAAACAGAGGAGGATTTTCCCGTTACTGACTTGGTTGTGATGCTGTGGTAACTTTGCTGTTTGACCCCGGGTATCATTTTACCCTTATAATGGTCAGTCTGTGCCTTACTTAGTCTAACGATCATTTGGAATAAATCGATGAATGTGAACTTCATTTCATTTTGTCATTTGTTTCTTCGTCAGTTTCATTAGGTGACTTTAATAACACTTAAAAATCAAATATCCCCTACTTTTTTTGAATAGTATACTATCAAGTGGCAAGAGTGTGTCTTTAAAAATGAGAAATGAAATGAAATGGGTTTAACGTCCTTCTGTTAAATGAAGACGGGCATACACCATACAGTGTGATATGGGGGAAATTTTGCCGGGACAGTGGTGCTACGGCCTACTCTTACATCGAATTTCAACTGTCCCACCCAACGACTATACGTTGTCCCTTGCCAGGCCCTTGGTCCTGCACCAATGATAGGAAGGAACCACGCCGGGAATTCCTGATGAACTTACTCGGCCAAGGGATTGAACACAGGGCCTCCAGGTTAGCGAGTCAACGTCGTACCCACTGAGCCACTTAAACGTACGAATGGGGTAGCCAGAGTTAAAAGATATTGTTGGTGTCCATGAGTTTTACATGATAAAATAACTTATATTAGAATGTCTTGTCGGTTTTGATTGTGTGTAGTGTGGTCCTTCTGCACTTACTAGTACTACTAGATTCTAAGCAAAGATATTTACCGCGGTTGAGCCCTGACCTTGACCCATGCAAAACGGAAGTTGGGCACACAAAGGAAAACAACCATTGTTTTGGTTAGAAGCAATTAGTGGTTGTGGCTCAATCAGTAAGGCACTAGGTCACTAACCGAGGGCACCGTGGTTCGATCGAGAGAGTTCCTCGGGATTTCGCAGTCGTTTGGAGGTCTCATATACATGTTAGCGTACATGTAAGAGAACACTTGACAATTGGTATTCCCTGAAGAGTAGGTGTTGTTTTGGTAAAATATCCCCAATAGCACAGGGTAAGTCTTTATTGTCTCGGTTAGTGCACAAAAATAAGACGTTAAACTCCATTTCATTCTATGTTTCGGGAACCCCAACTAGCAAGTGCAACGACATTCAATAGATAAATGGGGGTTGACAAAAGATTACAATTAAACCGATAATAATATTTGTTATATAAGATAATTAATATGAGAACAACAAATAAAACAATGGATTATTTGTTATAGTAATAATTTACAGACGGCCATGACGTAATCTATTCTGACTCATGTGGTTATTTAAACGGTAACACCAGCAGTATATATATATATATATATATATATATATATATATATATATATATATATATATATATATACATAGAGAGAGAGAGAGAGAGAGGTTTTAACGTCCACTCGACACAAACTAGGTCATTTCGGGACTAACATATTATTCAATTTTATTTCCATAATTCGCTTGCCCGTAGGGGTCTTTAGCAGTGGAAGGAAACCGGAGGGCCCGGAGAAAACCCACAATGTTGGACTGGCGAACCTACTTCTTGTTACGTACATCCGGGGAAATCGAAACCACGACAGTTGAACCAATGGCAGGCTTTATGAATATGATACAGCGCGCACGTGCTAACCATTATCCAACTCCCCAAAGAAACTTTAGTAAGTTTAAATTTTGGTAGGTTTACAGAACACGTGACATTGGTCCCTCCCCATACAATTGACACTACGGTCTTACTCTTAAATAAGAAAACATCCATTTTTTTTTTGCACATTCTGTGATGTCGTTGTTTTGAACGGTGCAGTATATGCTTACTCTAGAATATCTTACACGACTTTCCACATCTTTTGTTTAAAAATGATAGCATAGAAATAACATTCTTGGGAACCCTAAGATTCTGATTTCATTATGTTTGAAAGTTCCCGTACATTACCGATACAACTTCAATTCCCATTTGTAAAAGATGCAGTATGTAAGTGCATTTTTACTTCATATTATGTTATATCAATTAGTAATTCGGATGGTTGTGATTTTGAATGGATTAAAACACAATCGCCATTTAATGAAATAATGGATGATTGTTTATTATCGTAGCAATGGTCCTTGACAATCGAGACTATATTGATCAAACTTTAAATACATGTACTCATTCATAATTTCGCTCAGAATAAATTAATTTGACTGACATTTTCAATACATTTATTTTTCATTATCTATTTTTGAACTATTATAGCAAGAACGGTCAGCACTATCATACATAAACCACCTTTAAGTTAAAAATTTTCTATCTGCCAATTCAAACTATTAGAACAGAAATCCCGCGATGCAGTTGAAATAACATGGAATTTCTGTTAAAGTGATGTTTGGTTTGAAACAGTAGCGCAAAAGAAAACCAGACCAAATATTGACGACCGACAAGCGATAACACTATAAGGAAACAATATCGGCATTTTCTTTTGTTATTTTAACGGAAGCGACCAGCCAAGTGCTCATCTTTTTGTGAAAGGAAGACATTTTTGGCGCGAACTTCATATACACACACGTTATATAAAAATTAGATGCTATTTTTTAAGGAATGGTTCAAAGTTCCCAAACGTGTATATAAAACAATACAAGTCACATGTGAACGTAAAACAATGTTTGAAGCTAATCTTAAATTGTCTGTGTATATGTTTCAAGCACATGTGCCAAAATAAATGAATGGCTAAACACTGTACGGGAGCTCACGTAACACATCTTGTAACGATTAGGCCAATTATAAGAACCACGACATTAAAGGTACACCTCCGTTGTACTTCGAAAAGGAACCACGGTGGCTCAGTGAATATGGCGCCGGCTCCCTAAACAGGATGTCCCAGGTTCGCTAACGGTTGGACGAGAAATTTCATAGGGATTTTAGTGGCAGTGAAAGGCTTATATTCGTTGGGTTAGGCCGATTATAAGAACCATGATATGAAAGGTACACCGCCGTTATACTTCGAAGTGGAATTACGGTGGCTCAGTGCTTAGGGTGCCGTCTCCCAAACCAGGATGTCCCAGTTTCGCCCCTTGTTGGTCGAGAACATTCACCGGGATTTTCCAACCTGGTTTCAGTGGAATGGGATGGGAGGAGAATCTGGGGTCCGGTTTATACCAGTGAAATCACGTCATAGACCCCCTCTCACTATGAAATTGATATTAGAGCGTCAGTACCTGGGCATCACGTCATAAACCTCCTTTCACTATGAAATCGATATAAGAGAGTCAGTGTCCGGGCATCACTTCATAGACAACTTGTCACTATGAAATCAATATAAGAGAGTCAGTGCCCAGGCATCACGTCATAGACCCCATTTCACTATGAAATCGATATAAGAGAGTCAGTACCCGGGCATCACGTCATAGACCCCATTTCACTATGAAATCGATATAAGAGCGTCAGTACCCGGGCATCACGTCATAGACCCCCATCTCACTATGAAATCAATATAAGAGAGTCAGTACCCGGGCATCACGTCATAGACCCCATTTCACTATGAAATCGATATAAGAGAGTCAGTACCAGGGCATCACGTCATAGACCCCATTTCACTATGAAATCATTATAAGAGAGTCAGTACCCGGACATCACGTCATAGACCCCATTTCACTATGAAATCGATATAAGAGAGTCAGTACCTGGGCACCACTTCATGGACAACTTGTCACTATGAAATCGGTATAAGAGAGTCAGTACCCGGGCATCACGTCATAGACCCCCCTTTCACTATATGAAATCGATATAAGAGAGTCAGTACCCTGGCATCACGTCATAGACTTCATCTCACTATGAAATCGATATAAAAGAGTCAGTACCCCAGCAAAATGTCCCGTCTTCATTTCCCTGACGCTAATCCCCATCTCCTTCATTCATTTATCATTTGCCCGGAAACAATGTCCTAAAGAATTGAAAAATAACTCATCAAACTTCTGCAAAAAATACCGAAACCAGTCTACATTATATTATATAAAAATAAACTGTCCGAAATATCTGGGGCAACTTCTCCTTAAAGTAGCCCTTTGTTAAAGTTAGTAAACTTCCTTATACAGCTTTACGCTAGAACATATACTATTCAAAAAAAGTAGGGGATATTTGATTTTGGGGGCATAATACTAAAATATGCAAATGACTACGAAAAAAGGCACTATAGAACCTAACAGAAGAAACATTTCCAGTTATATGTGACGCCCAAACGCACCAATAGCTACCGCATGGAATGCAGGTGATGCTTGGGATCATCATGGGGGTCCAACCCAAGATTTGCACGACTCTGACTTTGAATGTTACAGTCATTGTGGCATTGAATTCCAGGGTGGAAACATCAGTTTAATTGTTTTAGTGACCAGAAAACAAATTTTGATATGCGTCGGCTTACCCAAAATGAAAGGTTACGTGCCCTTGGCATGCTACAGATCGGCACAACACAGGCGGTTGTGGCGCGGACGATGAATATTTCTCAGTCTGTCATAAGCAGGCTATGGTCCAGATACCGTGATACACAATCTGTACAGGACAGACCACGCTCAGGTCGACCAAGGGCGACAACTCAAGCCCAGGATCGATTTATTCGTACCTTGGCCTTGAGAAATCGTGTCATCACAGCAAATCAGATCAGCGCTCGTCTTCAAACAGACACTGGTGTGAGAGTGAGTGGCCAGACGATTCGGAATCGACTGCATAGGGGTCACCTTCGCGCCCGACGTCCTCGCGTGATCCCTTGTTTGAGAGATCATCACATTCAGGCAAGACGTCGTTGGTGTAGGGATCGTCAACACTGGAATAATCGACGCTGGAGCAATGTGATGTTTTCAGATGAGTCAAGGTTCACTGTTGATTTTTTGGACAGACGTAGGAGGGTGTGGCGTCGTCGAAACGAGCGCTTCCAAGACGTTAACGTCATCAGACATGATCGATTTGGGGGTGGTTCTGTAATGGTGTGGGGAGGCATCACTGTTGCTGGAAGAACGGCTTTACATGTTGTTGCAGGACGTGTTACAGGCCAGTACTACCGGGACAACATCTTGGCAGTCCATGTTGTGCCGTTCGCACGACGTCATGGCCGCCGTTTCATCTTCCAGGCTGACAACGCAAGATGTCACAGGGCCAGGATCGTTACAGGTTACCTCCAACAACAGAACATCACCACATTACCTTGGCCAGCACTGAGTCCCGACCTCTCCCCCATCGAGCATGTCTGGGACATGCTTGGACAGAGGTTACGTCAACGTCAACAACGTCCTGCCAATGTCCAAGAACTTGCTGCTGCGTTGCAACAGGAATGGGATAATCTGGACCAAAATGACCTTAGACGTCTCATTAGGAGTATGCCACGTCGGATCAATGCTTGTTTGGCAAACAGAGGTGGATTTACCCGTTACTGACTTGGTTGTGATGCTGTGGTAACTTTGCTGTTTGACCCCGGGTATCATTTTACCCTTATAATGGTCAGTCTGTGCCTTACTTAGTCTAACGATCATTTGGAATAAATCGATGAATGTGAACTTCATTTCATTTTGTCATTTGTTTCTTCGTCAGTTTCATTAGGTGACTTTAATAACACTTAAAAATCAAATATCCCCTACTTTTTTTGAATAGTATATTATTAAAAACTTTAAAGCGGATAAATCTGTTTTGGTTAGCTCTTGACTTAAGTTGATGTCGGGTTTAATGTCCGCTTCCAGCTAGGGTGATATCGCAAACAAATTTATTTGGGCCAAGCTGGGGTATTATTAATATTAATGGTAAGATTAGCTCTGTACGACTGAATTTTTGTTTCGGGAGATGGGTGCCCAAATGGTTTAATTTACATTATGCGCGTTAAATCACAATGTACGTCATTGAGTCAAATGGCGTGGTTTTGAGTCCGCGATTGTACGTGTCAAGCAGAAGGATCGTCTGTCAAACCACGTAGGTTTTCTCGGGTCCTCCGGTTTCCTCCTACTGAAGAACCCTACAGCTCTCTCGTTTCGGGAGGCTAAGCGGAAGTTCATTTACAATATTGACAGTGGAACACAAAATCGGTTATATCACACAACTGACTATCTACAAACCTAAAATTTTCAGTAAACTGTTCTGTCATTGCAAAAGAAAATCAACTTGAAACGAGTGGAAAACATCAATTTTCAGAAAATAGTTGTACAGTAAGAATAAATAGATGTACGCTGTTTTACTTGCGAATCTAAACTTCCAGATTTACTTATCAAATAAAAACACGCAGATGATCCGTCTTGAAAAATAGAAAGTTGTTAAATGTAAATCGTCGATACTAATTTGCGAGAATTCTCCTTCTATTACTGTTTAACGTCCGCTTCCACTGAGAGTGATATCGCAGACAAGTTGTCTTATTTAGTATGCTTAGCGCACGCGCAGGGTCCTTTCCTCTGGGGGGAACCGGAGTACCCGGAGTAAACACACGCTCACATACGCACAGACAGGGATTGAAAATGAAATGAAATGGGGGTTTAACGTCCTACTGTTCTGCTCCTATGTTGGGCTAATGAAGACGGGCATACGCCATACAGTGTGCTATGAGGGAAATTTTGCCCGGGCATCGGCACTATCGCCTACTCTTATATCGAATTCCAACTGCCAAGGGATCTTTTACGTGTATTCCTATGTATACACGGGACCTCGGTTTTTCGTCTCATCCGAAGGGCTAGACAGCCGTCCTTGTCAGGTCCTGCATCACTGACAAGGGGGAACCACGCCGGAAAATCTGGATGAACTTTCTCGGCCAATGCAGGGATCGAACACCCGGTCTCCCCACTTAGCCACGTGATGCCCAGGGGTCGAAACCACGACCGCAAGCCAGAGGTGACGAGCCAGGTAGAGCTCGATGCACGACACTCTAGACCACTAGACCCTTACAACACCCATTTGCAGCAATACATTTTGAGTGATTATATCCTCCACATGAAAATAAAGATGGCAGGCCTTTTTGATAAAACTTCCGGTAAGTAGAATTATCCGACTTCCGGTACCAATTGAAGTATAATATATCATTAACAAAACGGACTTAACGAAACTGGATCATTTATAAAGGCAAGTGTTAACTTCACCAATTATAAGTTGAGTATGTGTCGGCATTCTTGATCCAAATATAACCATTTTGTTGACGATAATTATTTGAGGACTTCGTGTGTACCTAGTAAACTTTAGTAATTTAAACCACAGGCTTGGTGACTGGTTCCGGAACCATGATTACCCTTTATCCATTAGCTTCAGTTTCCGAATCCATCGCCCAAAACATCACTGGCTATGCTAATTCTGTAACATGCCAACAGAACTTGTTATACTCTTTACATTTCAACTTTATGATTAATATACATGAATTGTCGTTCACATTTTGGGGGTTTTGCCTTTACCAGTACAATACAGACTAGCTGTAGAGTGTAACTGACGATATTTTCAGTGTATATATTTTGTAATAAGATATAAAATTTCTGTGATGACTAAATTTTAATAACTTTCATATTTAATCGTGTCTTTTGTTCTAGGTATAAAATCAACCAAATTCTAAGAACACGTGAACTTTTAAATATTAATTTTCACCAGTACAATACAGACGTTGCCGGAAGTAATTGGCGGTATTTTAAGTAAGTGTATTTTGTAATAAGCTAGAAATGTTTTATAACTTTCATATTTTATCGAGCTGAATTCTAACAATGGAATTAAAGACAACGCGCATTATTTCTCAATTAGAAATTTTTTATACACAATATGTCAAGATCATTCTTAAAGGGACAATAACACTCTTGCTGGCTTGAAAGCTCCAGAAAATAAATAATATCTCTATCTAAGTACTAGATGTTTAAGTGTCCTACCTGTTGTGTAAATTATCCATTACATCCTATTTTACTTGTCCAGAAGGTTCGAAAATATTTTTAAATCGAAGTTTCATTTGAAAAGGTTTACGTTAGACGTTTCAAACCATTATGTTGAATTTTTCAAAATTTTTAAATAAGGTGTGTTAAGATGAAATTTGTATCATCAATTAATTGAAATAATCTAAAATAGTACAATTTGTTGACCAGAATAAAGATTGGGACATATTACTCAGTTACAACAAGAGTGGTATTGAGCCTTTAAAGGTAAATGTTGGTTCGATTAAAACTTAGAAGTGAAATGAAACGAACCCTCCTCGGATCTCTATGACGGCCAGGTGAATATGTGTTCCTAAGAGACGTGATCATTGTTTGATTGTGCGCTTTGGGTTTTGGAGACAGGGTCCTAAATACAGATTATTATAACCATTGGAGGTGTACAGCAAGATATAATTTAAAACTTATTAAGATGATTCAGTTCACAATAATAGTCAAACGAAACCGATATGTATTTTTTAAAAAATATACAACATATTTCAATAGGTTTAGATAATAAACAATGATTTTATCAACACGTTCACTCCCTCCCCCACAATTAGTCATATTAACCTAACCCTAGAGATTTAATATCCCTAACCATCTGTCTTACTGTCCAATAAAAGGTTGTAAAAACAACAACTATAACAATGACATTTTGATATGCAGATTTAAAAATATGTAGTGTAATCTATATTATAAATAATAAACACCTGATCCTCCCACATACTAACCATTTACACCAGTCTTATTTCGTTCAGGTTTCCGCCCACTGCTAAAGACCCCTACGCGCAAGCGAACTATTGAAATAAAATTGAACCATGTGTTAGTCCCGAAATGACCTAGTTTGTGTCGAGTGGACGTTAAACCCCATTTCTATCTCTCTCTCTGTTTCGTTCCGTTATATTTTCTGGTCGAAACCAGCCGAATAAATGATTGTGAATACAGTTGAGTGTATACTGAGAGGGGTTATAACCGATTCAACAAAACCTTTGGGACTAACATATTGTGTATTTGTGTTTTCAATCATGCACTTGCGCGCCCCGGTGCCTTTACAAGTAGAAGGAACCCCCGAACGCACACAAGGTTAAGAAGGCAACCCTTCTGCTTGAAACGCGTTACGTTACAAGGAGTTGAGTCACCTGTCCAACCTCTTGGATTTTCTTCGGGTCCTCCGCTTCCTCTCACTACTAGCGACCACAGCCCAAAAGCGAATTATTGAAATAAAATTGAACCGAAATGACCTAGTTAAATCACATTTCTTTATAGCTCTTTCTCAAATGTATTCAAAATTAATTCTATATATTTAGCTCCACGGTTTTACCCTAGCTTTTCCTGCTGACCTAGTGACAAAAGGTGGTGGGTATGGATATTATACAATGTCTATATATATTTATAATAATATGCACACTGGCAGTATTTAGACCCAATGAGAAAAAGGTAATATATTATCCAGAAATACAGTGTGATCTTCGTTCACCTATTATATAAAATACATGTATCTAGCTAGTGTGTTGAATTATAAAACATGCATTTGGCATTTCTACAATATGTCATATGTATATTTTCTAAACAAATATTGTAGCACTGCAATGGGAATATTATATAACCTTGTACGCTTGGTACAACAGTGTAGGTGTCAATTTATCAGTTAACACTTGCCAACATTTATACTCACGATTAGAGAATATGAAGATAACGAAATAATTTTCCTGATATCAGAACCAAACGATGCCAAGTTTGTAGAAAATGTATGAGTATTAATGCATGTCTTTGGAATTTTAGTTTTTATCTGAAAGGGTAGGCGTCCATGTCTCTACAACATTTTATGTAGTAATGTGTGTAATGCTACGGAGAAGCAATTTACACGAACAGAGGCTTCTCCGCTTCTTCAAAACTGGTGTGTTAAGAAACACCGTATAGTCGTTCGGATGGGACAAAAAACGAGGTATCATGTACACCTTGGCGTACACGTAAAAGAACCCGTGGAAGTTGGAATTCAATTGCTGTCCGTGCCAAATTTTCCCCATAGCATGTTGCATGGTGTATGTCCGTTTTTATCAGCCGAGTTAGTGCATTATCAGTACATTTTAGTATGGATTAAGCATATTAATATTGTCGGAAAAATCCACATGGCATTGACATAAATGTTGATAATCATGAACTGTTTGAATAAATATTGAGTAATATATTTCTTAGTTTGTGAATGTCTTCAACAGAATAGGGTGGTCTTTATATAGTTTTTATTAAACAAATAAACACACACCAACACATTGATGTATATATAGATAAATACTATATCTAATCTGTTAAAAGTCAGGGAGATAAAACCTCTCTTTCTAATAGGAACATTTCTCTGTCTTTGTGAATGGTGGATGAATTGAAATTTCAGATGGTGTACACGAATAATATGACGTAAAAACGTGAGATGACTATTTTGTGATTGTGTTTCTAAACCTGGTATGTCAATATACATTGTCAGTTTTTACAAAGTTTATTTATGATTCGTTTTTTTTTCTTCTATCTCCACACAATCAGATTCAGATATATTTACTTCGAGTACATTTTTTAATCAAGATTGAACAGTGCATTCAGGGCCGGATTTAACCATATTTGTGGGCCCTATGCCAAACTCATCAGTGGGCGCCCAAATTTTTAGTAAAAGGGTTATACGCTGGCGTGAGGCCGGGGGGATGACCGAATTTTTAACGCGTGCGGGTTGGATCAGAAGGTCTGTCATTTAGTCAAGTGGCGTGGTTTCGATTCCCCGCTTGTACGTGTCAAGGAGTAGGGTCGCCTGTCCAACCTCGTGGGTTTTTCCCGGGTCCTCCGGTTTCCTCCCCCTGTTAAAAATAATTGAATTAAAATTAAACCATATGTTAGTCCCGAAATGACATAGTTTGTGTCGAGTGGACGTTAAACTCTCTCTCTCTCTCTCTCTCTCTCTCTCGCGATCTCTCTCCCTCCGGACATAACTTAAAGGCAAGGTGCTCACACACACACCAAAAGAATAAAATTCGGCGTCGTACCAATTGTCCACTATCTCCAAAGCCGTATCAACAACAGCAATTACAATATATATACGCACCCGATAAACTTCACCTTTATTTTACCCTATATATGAATATATCAACACAATTTTAAACATAAACTTGTGTTATTTGGTAAACTTTAACAGGAGTTTGTGTTGATTTGACATTTCAACACAAACTCGTGTTATGTGGTAAAATTTAACAGAAGTTTGACTTGATCCGTGTTTCAACACAAGTTTTCTTGTTTCAACACAAGTTTTGGTTGTTAAATAGAGACACCTCACTGGTGTCGAAAATAACACCAGTTATTTTACAGTGTATATATGAATGGTTAACCACATACATGAAAACATGTTTGATATTTAATCACACGATTGATTAAAGGTTTACATATCATCATCAATGGTGTCGAAAATAACACCAGTAGTTTACAGTGTATATATGAATGGTTAACCACATACATAAAAACATGTTTGATATTTAATTACACGACTGATTAAAGGTTTACATATCACCATCAATGTATTAATTAATATAGTAATTAGTTTTAACAGTTTGCCGCCTCTATCTCATTTCCTATCAATATCAAATTTAAATATGTGCGGCTAAAGGTCACGTGCTGTTCGTATCTCATGCTTTATGGTGCCTACATCCCGTGAAGAAAGAAAGTGTGGCAAATATCTGACATATTTTAAATATTGTGAATGAAACCTTTGATATATTACAATACATCTCAATATTTTAAAGCAATTTGAACCCCGGCAGTAGTGTAACAAGTCAAGCCCAGTTCTAATGAACTTGTTGTATATTTATAATTACACAAGAAACCAGATCGTTCACATGTATTTTAAAAGTCCTAAATGTGTACTATTTTAATCTAAAGACTAATTCGCTTTCGTCCGTATCCCTTTCCTTTTTCACATTGATCATTCCTTAATCTGCATAGTCTCGGTCTTTCGAGTCTATATCATATCATGATCTAGTTTGGTAACCCCCCCCCCTCTCTCTCTCTCTCTCTCTCTCTTCTTTTCCACATTGATCATTCTTTAATTTGTATAGTCTCGGTCTTTCCAGCCTATATCATATTATGATCTAGTTTGTTACGCCTCTAAAGACCCCTACGCGCAAACGAATTATTGAAATAAAATTAAACCATATGTTAGTCCCGAAATGACCTAGTTTGTGTCGAGTTTGTTTCTCTCTCTCTCTCTTTCTCTCTCTCCACATTGATCATTCTTTAATTTGTATAGTCTCGGTCTTTCCAGCCTATATCATATTATGATCTAGTTTGTTACGCCTCTAAAGACCCCTACGCGCAAACGAATTATTGAAATAAAATTAAACCATATGTTAGTCCCGAAATGACCTAGTTTGTGTCGAGTTTGTTTCTCTCTCTCTCTCTTTCTCTCTCTCTCTCTCTCTCTCTCTCTCTCTCTCTCTCTCTCATCAATTAAGTTAAATATATTTGTCAAGGTAACCTTGCCTTTACGACCAAGGTATCTGCACTTAATAGACACCTCATCTCCGAGTCTTAATCAATCTAAATATTATATATTTAATATCCTAATTAATTAATTATCTTTTTATGGCTTACCTAAAGTACCAAATTCTCTTGAACATCATCATATGGACTCTATTACAGTAAAAGTCTCCGGACACTGATTGATCCAATTACAGATTTTGGACGGTTAAAATTATAACTGCGGTTGGATGTCATGTCACTGAGTACAAGAGGTGTCAGTCAATAACAACGATTAACATATTTCCATACATATGTACATATTAAATTGCATGTATGGCGTTTTTATGACGACTCGCTATTTATCACGATCTTTTATCTTTTTATGAACATAGATGTGTCTTTAACCATCGTATTCAATCTCGCAGCAGGTACTCCATGCAGGCTGCTCTCCAAATACGCTTCCCAATTATACCCGAAATGAACAAACGCCGAGGGAGGTCGAATACATGTATATTATTAAAGTTTCAGTCTTTCATAAAGGAGGTACTAAAACTCTTAAGTTTAATTTACTAATCTAATCCGAGACAAGAAATAAAAACTTCAACAGCAATAAAAATTTGAATCTATTCTTGAAAACTCTTATCCACATCCCGTCTTCATTAGCCCAGTGGGGGCAGAAAAATAGGACGTTAAAGCTCATTTGGGAGGGGGGGGGTTGTTCTCTCTTGTTTTTATTATCATATACCATTTAATATAAAATGGCATATGGAATGAGGGAACCATTCATGAAAATATAAAACAATATTAAGAATGACGAATGATTTTTGACATAAAAGCTGTTACGATTTAAAAGATAAGATATGTTTATATGTCGGCCAGGAATAGCTCATCGGGATCCTACTTCCAAAGCAATGGGGGGGGGGGTGGATGGCTGAGTGGTTAGCGTGAGCGCGCTGTATCATAAAGTCTGTCATTGAGTCGACTGGCGTGGTTTCGAATCCCCGGTTGTACGTGACAAGGAGTAGGGTCGCCTGTCCAACCTCGTGGGTTTTCTCCGGGTCCTCCGGTTTCCTCCCACTGCTAAAGACCCCTACGCGCAAGCAAATTATAGAAATAAAATTAAACCATATGTTAGTCCCGAAATGACCTAGTTTGTGTCGAGTGGACGTTAAACCCCATTTCTCTCTCTCTCTCCAAAGCAATATATTTTCGAAATCAACTTGTCGTATGAGATATCGCTTCATGTCTAAAATTTTACTACTACTGCCCAAAAATTTTGCCACCTCTGAAGAGATATTTTATTACTTATGCCAGGAAATTTCGCTACCTTTGCAAAGCAATTCTGCTACCTCTCTCTGCCCATAAATGTTGCTACCTCTGCATAGAAATTTTACTATATTGTTTCCGTTGTGCATAAAGTTTAAAACCGTATTTAATTTTAGCAAAATAAAAAATAACTTCATTTAAATTGCCAGAAGATGTTTTTTTCCATAATTTTCCACCAGATATATTGAAAGAATATTGGTTAGTACATATTTGAAATGATCAATATTAACCTTGAAGATTGATCTTATTGACTTCTAACATCTGATAAAAACACGTGTAGTATATCAAATATATCTACATCCATTCAATATACACCAACCTCTCGCATATCTTCACATATAGAAACACGGTCATACGGTACGTGTAAATATTATCATCATTCTTATATGACAGCCTTCACCAAGCCATCAATGAAAACTCAAAAAGCATACAACCCAAATCAAAATACTACGAAAATAAATAACATGGCTTTAATGTGGTTATTAGCCACGAGAGGGGGCTATCTGTTTCATCGGTGCAACGGTTCAATCGGTAGATAAGCCGTCTGTTTAAGTTTTTGATTATTTTTAATAGCTTCCTACTGCATCCTGCTACTCTAGTGATGGCATGTCAGGTTCGCCCCTTAAATTATTCAGCACAGAATTGTGTTTCCGGTCTTGTATCATCATCATGGCTGCCATGCAAAATCTTAAAATATGAAATGCCAATATCCGACCCTTTGGGCAGACATAGGCCTTTAGATTTTGTTTCCGTTTTTGGCCTTTTTTCCTATTTTGTGAACCGAGTTTAAATTACATATATATATATATATATATATGGTGGATGAAGCGGGGAAAAACAGAAGCTTAATGCTGGCTGTAATTAAAATTCTAATTTCTGTGCTTGTAAATGAAACCAGCCGAAGGTCAGCACAGGAACATTTATTTTGCCTAATTAATTAACGTTATCTAAGGTCTTGCCATCTTTTAAAAGGTTACATTAGATAGAAAAACAGAAGGTTAAACGAATGTCTCCTATGTGGGGTCTACTCGACGTTTCATCATTAGTTGTCGTACACGTGGCGGTGCATTATTATTCTTTATACGCTTTGTATCATTTATTTTTTTGGGACGTTAACATAGCTAACATGTTATGGTTCGACCTTTGTGACTATAATATATATTTTTTTTTTTTTGTTGTTAAATTTTGAATTCAAGGACACCCCCTCCCTCCACCCACCCCCATGATCTGTCAGCTATTTTTTTTATTTAATGGCGGTCCAAAAACGTCACAAAGAATTGTGCACATGTTGGGGAAAGCAAATTTATTCATAATTCCTATCCATGTAACTTGGTTTCTGTATAAACATGTCACACAAACAACTCAAATAACAAACATCATTTTTTTTGTTCTAAACTATTTTACTGAGCAAAAAAGGGATTAAACTTTTCATTTTATGATGGAGTATCGTGTCAGAGGGGGATGAAACAAGGCGGAGTTCCTACACGTTTAACATGAATTTTTCTGAGCTTGTTATGCCTACTTCTATCATGTTCTAATACATTTATATTTTTTTAATATATATTTTTTAAAAACTTACTTAAAGGGACATTTTAGTATACAAATGATAGGCAATATAAAAGGATGAAATTTAGATAATAATTGTAAACCTGGTAATATCTTGACGTCGATGTTGACGGATACAAATCAGACCCATCCTAAGCCATCACAGATAGACCCATAAAGATGGCGGCGTTAAATCAGTAGAAACTAATGTCATATGTCGAATACCCTTTTGGGCAATATGTTTTTTATAATAATGAATGAATAAAATGAAACGGGTGGGGGGGTAGCGTCTTACTGATCGGCACGATCGGGCTAATGAAGACGGGCATACGCCATGCGGAGCCACGGTGGCTAAGTGGGTGAGACACAGGCTCGGTAGCCTGGCGGTCGCAGGTTCACTCCCGGTGTTGGCAGAGAAAGTTCCTCGGGATTTTGCGGCCTGGTTTCGCCTTGTCAGGGGTGCAGGATAGAGGGCCTAGCAATGACAGCTGTCTAGTCGTTCGGATGGGACGAAAAACCAAGTCCCTTGTACACATTGGCGTGCACGTAAATATCCCTTGGCCGCTGTCCGGTTGAAATTTCCTTCATAGCACACTGAATGGCGTATGTCCGTCTTCATTTAATTCAGTTAATTTCATTTCATTTTGGCATACGCCATGCAGTATGTTATGAGAGGCATTTTCCTGGACAGCGACTGAATTCCAACAGTGAAGGGTTCTTTTAAGTGCACGCCAAGGTGTAGACGGGAGCTCGGTTTTGATCTGGGGGTTTGTGCCTTTAAATTTGTTTTTATATAATAGTAAACTACGGGCTATTTTTATTTTTCTCGTGTTCTCGTATCTAGTGACATTCAATTACTTTTTTGAATTGTCAGATATCCTCTCATAGTCTCACATAACAACTTTTTGTCTTCGAAGGTTTATTAGTGAGCAGAAATTCGTCCGTGTATCTGTTATCACTCGTCACTTCAGTCAGTTATATAGAAGGATAGCTTGTGTTTTCCTTTTGTTTTCGCCACTTTCGTTTCTTGAAATCCTCATTGGGCATCTATCCCTGTATTAAAATTATATTTGAGACGTGTGTAACCAGTTCTATCATGCACATATATGATAATGACTGACACCAATATTGTCTTTTAAATAGTCACTAAAACAATTATATTTTTATATAGAATATGAATTTGCAAGAATATGTGCCGTGATGATGAAATGAAATGAGGTTTAACGTCCTACTGTTCTGCTCCGCTATGAGGAAAATTTTGTCTGGGCAGCGGCGCTACAGCCTACTCTTGTGTCGAATTCCAATTGCCGAGGGTTCTTTTACGTGCACGCCAATGTGTACGTACACGGGACCTTGGGTTCTCATCTCATCCAACGACTATACGTTGTGTCACTTGCCAAGCCCTTGCACCACATACCGATGGAACCACGCTGAAAGATCCAGATGAACGTTCTCGCTGAAAACCCGGATCGAACACGCGAGCCAACCAACGTTTTACTCACGGAGTCACCGTGGAAAGAAACTTTGGTTGTAATGGTATAGGCGTGTAATATGAAAGACCGCACCTACATTGAATTGAATAAAAATATCCCCCCCTCGACCTCTCCGATGCACATAAAAGAAATTCAAAACTTAATGCACGTATTTAATATCCCTGAGCTTATTTCCCCGCTTCCTGGTCGATGTTAAGATGCAATTATTTCTGATGCTGGTGTTCCATATCCAAGACATATTCCAAATAAAGTATTTCTCAGACAGTTCTTTTAAATTTTTGTGTGTCAAATTTTACTTTAAATATAACTAACATAGGGAAAAATGAAATATAAACTAGTTCAGGCGTTTGAAAAACTCTAAACATACAAAATATAAACGAAGAGAAAAGGATAGATGAAATAAAACATGAGTAGCCTGTCTTTAGCAAGTGGACTCAGACTGCATTTCACGATTAAGGCACAACATCGTATGTGCACAGTGGGGAGTTGCCAGCCCAGATTTTAGCTTCCCCAGATTCAATTATAAAATAAAAATTAAGGTTAATATGAGTAGGTTAGGGACCCCAGTCCTCAAATATTCTTATCATGGTCCTGTTAACATCAACAATACAAGAATTTGCAATTTTAGGTTCCCCAGATTCAAATTAAAAATTATGGTTAATATGAGTAAGTTAGGGACCCCAGTACTCAAATATTCTTATCGTGATCCTGCTAACATCAACAATAAAAGAATGTTCTAGGTATGTAAAGAAAATTAAACCCGGTGTATACAATATTTACTTGTCGTAGAAATATGCTCTTAAATCTAACAGATAGACCATATTTTTTTCTACACTGTTGGAACAGGTGTTCTGTATACAATTATAGGGTTTTCCATGAAATACATATGTATTAAATTTAAGTTTAAAATGTGATTTAGTTGATATTTTCACTGAGTGTTGATGAAAGTTATATGTGGTCACCTGGAGTTCTGTCAAAAGGTCCCGTAAGCAGGTGCGACTCTTCCATGTCATTTTCATCAAGAACTATTGAAAATTCTGAATGGAAATCTTAAGATGAAACCCGCAATGGACTTACACCTCAAAATATTTACAAAACCGTTTCTTGAGATGCATCATATTAAAAGCTTTTAACAGCTATTGGTGTTCCTTGAGAGGTAGGACGATAAACAATGTTTACAAAACTGTTTCTTGAGATGCGTCATTTTGCAAGCTTTTAACAGCCATTGTTGTTTCCTTGAGAGGTAGAACGATAAACAATTTTGTTTTCAAATTTCAGGGGATGGTGATTATATAATGCTTTCGCTTTCCCACACAGAAAGAAAGATTTCAATAGCTCTTGTAATGGCTATAGTGCGAATAAGTACCATCCACTTAACGTTATTTGAAGCACAACCACCCAAGCAATATAACAACCAAAGTTTGTTGAAATCCACCGTGCGGTTTGGGGAGAGAAGCGAGCATCTTCATATGCAAATCTGAATAAGCAACGCCCAAAGCAACTAGTCTATTTAAAAAAAAACATCGGTAGGGGGCGAACATGTTGTGACTCCAATTGTGACTCTACCACACTCACCCCGCTATCCTATAATTCCCTAATTGTTGGAACCACTTCATGTAAACAAATTTGTATTAAAACTGGCGAATTTTTGTGTGGTCGTTGAAGATGTATTACAATCCTAATTATTAATTTGAAACAAGTCATATTAAGAACATTCAAACTTTACAGAAGATATAAGATCGGATCCCACAGGACAAGCTAAAGCGCAGACTGCCAGCGATAAACTTGGAGAGAAATCTGGACCCGAAATTAAAGACCATTAGTCTCAGGTGTGGATAAGTAAAGACGGTAACCCTGTGCCTTAAATGATGGACATCTACTGTAAAGGCCCTATGTTCTACTGGGCATAGACAATGCGATTAAGGCCCTAACGCGTTAATTGGACACTATAGAATCACTTGCATGAATATCAGGCCATAAACGGTTCAATTCCATTCAGTATTTACAAAGATATGATGAACTGAAATTCCATCGATCTATGTTTAGGTTTCGTGAAATCTAATGGATGAACCTGTTTTTAATCTGATTAAATTAAAGCCGGGAGATTATCTAACATGGTATTTTGATCTTGTTTACTTAATTTAATGTTAAATAATCAATCTGAGTATATGATTAGCGTGGATTAAGCTGTAAGAAATTTGATATTTTAGTGAAAAATGACAATGGCGCATTGGAACTTTAAAGAACAAGGAAATACCGGTAAAATACAACAGTCACCACTATTGACAGTTTTAATTTTTAGGAATGCAATATAATATTTTTCATGATTTTCCGTAAAAAAAAACAGCTTTTAATCTATGGTAGATGCTGTAGTTTTATTCCCTGTGTACAAAATACTATACCAAACAGGGGAGAAGATCAAACACAATTGGCCAGTTTTAGTCTTCAGTGTTGAGTGATGGAAATAAAACTACTATAACCGATATTATTAACCTCATAGCTAAAACATATTATATACTTATCTTCAATAACAGCAACAAGTATGTTTTCTAATTATGTCGTGGCTCAAGTATAGGGTGGATGAATTAGTATGGGTAAAATGCCCTGTCTATCATATTTTCGTAGAATAAAAAATAAAGTACAATCTTTGGGTGGCATTTATCGATTATGAGAAACAATCACTGGCTTTATTATATAAGCACGACGTTTCGATAAGTATTCTATTATCGTCAGTTTAGTAGTATCGGTTCGGGACATACAAAATATCCACAAGTCTTATTCATGTAAAACTTCTGGAAAAATTCAGGAAACTTTGCCCATTTCCCCTTGACAAGAGCAACCCAGTAGCGAAAGCGAGGGGGTGTGTAAGTATAGACGAATCTATCAATAGATGCCGGTTTATCGGACATATTTATCGGATTTCTGTCTTGGTGATCTCTCGGACTTCTTAGTTGTTTCACACCTTCTATTTGTTGCCTGGTTAGCTAGCGGTGAAATGTCTTGAACGACAATGTTTCATTTTTGAGCAGATCTAATGATGTCAGTCTGTAGAAAATGAAACGAAACGAAAGTTAAAAATAAAATTTGTAAAGTCATTCGGCTCACTTCTGTCTGTAAGGTAATTCGTCGATTATTTTGGGAGTACCTGTTACCTAATCATCATGTCTGAGTGTATTTTATCTTATTGTCTATCTTTCCTTAAAGGTGCATTGTGTATCTGGCTTTCTTCAGAGCTAATTTAAAGTATGTGCTCGTCGAAATGAAAACAGACAAGTTTTACTCCAGTTAATGTTCGCATGGTAATCATCTTGTTGTAAACACATGTTAACTTCTTACATTTCCCCTCATTTATCATCCATCAAATTTTATTTGCATTTGTAACAAAACCACTGGCGTGTGCGAAGAAGGTACATTTAAAATAAGTTTACTATTAAATTTAAGTCCCCGAAACTGATCATAGATCGATTTGGGGAAATTATCGTTTCATCTTCGGTCGTAACAATATTTGGAAATAATTATATATTTAAATCTGATGTTAACGGAGTACCTGAAGGTTCTGTTTTGTGACCTAACTGATTGTTCCTGTTCATTAATGAATGTAAACTATATAGCACAATCAACTATTAGTCAAGAGACCTGTAAATCAATTTGTCAAGTTAGAACAAAAGCACTTTAATTCGTCACATAAAAAATTCCAGTAAAAGGAATTTTCCTATTTTATTAAACATTTCTTAAAATGTTCATTATAACATTCTGACTCGTTGCTGCTTTGGAAAAAAATGTCACACTTCTACGATACCTTTTCCGCCATTCCTTACTTTAGAGATATCTGACTCGTTGCTCCCTTAAATGTTATTCTCATCCGACTCGTTCATCCTTTAAATATCATTCTCACTTTAGAGATATCATTCAGTAAATGGGGCATAACACGTCCGCTTCCATCGAAGTGATATCGCAGACAAGAGAGATATATGAT
The DNA here is from genome assembly GCF_932274485.2 of Patella vulgata. Lineage (NCBI taxonomy): Eukaryota > Metazoa > Mollusca > Gastropoda > Patellidae > Patella > Patella vulgata. Next base: position 58,288,698 of record NC_065884.2, on the reverse strand, counting down.
TCGTTGCTCTTTTAAATAGCATTCTCACTTTAGAGATATATGTGTGTGAAATAGCTTTATTTAACGTCCGCTTCCACCGAATGGATATCGCAGACAAGAGAGATTATATGACTCGTTGCTCCTTTAAGTATAGTATTCTCACTTTAGAGATATATGACTCGTTGCTCCTTCAAAAAGTATTCTCACTTTAAATATATCCGGCTCGTTGTTCCTGTAAATTTAGTTTAACTGACTGACTCGTTGCTCCTTGAAAATCAGCTGCGATGAAATATGAATACGTGTTATATTTAAATTGTAAAGACACCTGTTCGTAGTGCCAAACCTTTCATAAACAAGAAAGTGAAAATCAACACAGAAAAAATTCACCTTCCTTTGTAGATACTTAGCTAACAATTTCTATATAAATGTACATAAATAGGATCACACAAAAGACAAGAAAAATAAAATAAGAACATTTTTTTAATAAAGGTGGAGAAGAAACAAAATTCGTTTCGTATTCTTTACACGTGGTAATTTTGATTATACAATACAGGGTATGCTGGTATATACAAATGTAACACCCACACACTAAGTTCCAGCCTTGATCTTGTTAAACATGCCGTAAGAAAAAGTTTAAATCTGTCTGTTGACAATTAAAATCCGTGTCTAGTTAAACGACGTTACGTGACTTATTAAAACATTCTCTATCAAAATGAAACTAATTTTCTGTTAACTCCTGCGACAACACCCTCGAACTCTCGCACTCTTGTCCTGCGATTATTTATTTCCATAAAAGATTGGCTGAAAATACAAAACAACTGCTTGATGTTTTAGGGAAATGAAATTGGGTTTAACGTCCTACTTTTCTACACCAACCAAAATAACGAAGACGGGCAGTATTCTATAAGGAAGGTTTTGTCCGGACAGCGGCGCTATTTCCAATTCCTGTTACTTGCCAGACCCTCCATTCTGCACCACTGACATGGGGAATCATACCGGAAAGTCTCGGAGATCGAACCCGGGACGTCCTGGTTTGATATTTTCACAGAGGCAATGAAGATTACTACATAGACGACTATTGCAGTCAACAGAATATAATTGATAAAACTTTCTATGATGGGTGACTTGTTAGTTGTGTGGGTTTTGGGGGGTGTTTTTTCAGGGGAGAATGCTCATACATCTCAACACACAGCCTACTTGTCTTGTGCTGTCTACTCTTGAAACTCGATGCGACTCAATCCACTAGAATCGTCAACAAGTCTTTTAAATTATTAGTTTGTTATATGTTTTAGGGTTTAACGTCCTACTTTCCTGGGATAATGAAGACGATATACGCCGTTCAGTGTGCTATGAGGGAAGCTTTGTCCGGAGAGCCTACTCTTATTTCCAACTGTAAATGGCTATTTTCCGTGCAGGATAATGTGTACAAGGAGTCTCTCCTTTTTCGTCCCACCCGAACGACTAGACACTGTCCTTGTCATGCCCACTCGTCCTGCAAAACTGACATCGGAGTCCGGACGGATCATGTTTTAAGGTCGAGTGACGTAATAACCACCGTCTTACGTTCCTTATTCATTGGGCTGTTACCTATAGATATGCTTTGGTGTTAGGCCACAAATGCAACAAAACCAGATAATTTTTCAGAAGATAAATAGACACTCATCTTCCAGCAGAAACAGAATCTCTCCACAAGTCCTGCAAATTGTAAAGGTATCATTTCTAACATCCCATATGTCAGCATATATGTCAGTTATGAATGTATGACATAACAATCAATTTAAGCAGACGTCAGAATACGAACGACTGGGGGTATATCAATATCGTATATAACATACCAAACATTGCAGTTTTTACTTTGTTCTTGATGTATAATATTCTTAAATAAATAAAATAAATCAATTCAAAATGGCGGCTCAAGTTTCCTGATTGCAGACGATGTAACTGATAGATTAGATGTTTGTAAACAGTGAGACGTTACGTATTAGATAATATTTTACGAAGGATTGTCTCTATTGCTGGACGGATATCGTGTTTTTTCTTCAAAAACGTTCGACTCTTCAAAGCAATATTGTACACACGACACTAACAATACTATGTGGAAGAGTGAAAACTTTTGGTAGGAAAAAAAACTGCATTGTTCTGGGTTTTTTGGGGGTTTTTTTGTTTTTGGAGGGGGGGGGGTCACTTAAAATAAAATAGGTGCTAAACACAGATCTACATTTCATTTCGATATTTTATAATTTCGATATAAACGAAACGATGCAATGGTCAGTGTAAATGAAATAAAAACTAAAGAGATTGAATAGGAAACTCCAGCTAAACAGTAAACTGTAAAAGAAAAGAAAACTTAATAATTTCCCTCTTCTGAAAACAAAACTACAATAAATATGATGAGGGAGAAGTGATGTCAAGTGTTCTAGGCATATCATTCATACAATGCCTTGTACACGAGACTGGCCACTAGATTATTAAAAGGAGTGATGGTTTATTGAGTGTGTATTTGATCTATGTGGAATCGAAGAAATGTGAACTTCTTACGTAACTGAGAAGTAGGATCGAGTGTTTTAGATTCAGTAAGCATAACCTGCCCAGTATACGAGACCCACCACTACTGAATGCGAGACGGGGCGACATTTCCCTGTGGAATCGAAGTAATGAGAACTTCTTACGTAATTGAGAAGTAGGATCGAGTGTTTTAGATTCAGTAAGCATAACCTGCCTAGTATACGAGACCCATCACTAGTGAAAGCGAGACTGAGCGATATTTCTAAGATTTCCTTGTTTTCATATCGAATGTTTAAGTTTACTACAAAACTTCACTCATTGCCCCCACTAAGATAAAAACAGTGTTTGATAAAGTTGAGGCGGGGTGGTTTCACATCTTGGTAGGTGCTCTACTGATTTTCACATGAACTTTACAGAAGTAAGGTCTAAACGTTATTGACATTTAAAGTCTGTTGATTCACTGTGTATGTTTCTCTTTTAATTACAAACCACCATAGTTGTATCTTGATTGAAAATAGAAATTGTCTGCACTATGTTTGAGCCGGTTCCCCCAATCAGTCAGATTTAACGTACTTTTGGGCATTTTGACTTATATTAGTGCGTGTGCCGTCACTTTTCACACCAATGTTTGATAACCGCTAACGCTGACCATCTTGATAGCCATTCTGATCAAAAACGTGTATATCAATCCGTGCAGCAAGATTCATACGAAACTTACGATGTCTGTCTACAATTTGATCCAACTGAGAACAGACAGAAAGCTATAGCTAGTTGACAGACATCTTAAATCAGCCTACTTTGAGAATTTCGCGAATATTTTAATGATACTTGCATTTTCCTATTTAATGAAAATGGTAATATTTATTTAGTCTTCGTATGTATGAAAGAATCAGAGCCGCACCGCATAACAAAATAGTACAGTAGCTTTTCGACATGGTGGCCATTCAGGACAGAGATCATATTCTCAAAGCAGATAGTTCTCAAAACAGAATGAGCAAGATGATCACCAGTTCTATTTTCTATTAAAGTGACTCTGATATCAGATACTGATGTGAACAATTTAATTCTGGATATTACTTGACCGCTCTATTTCCTACCGCTTTTTGACCCCGCTGCCCCCCACCCCCACCCCATATACCCCTCTAGGTCCCCAGCATAGGAAACGCTGATCTACGCGACAGGAAAGTAGTTTATCCTCCTACAATAAAGTTGGCATGCAAGACGAGCCATCTTAAAGGGGTATTTTCACTGAACAATTTCCGTAATTAATTTACCTTTCTTAGCAGCATAAGATTCTGTACACTCGCTAAAAACAAGAAATAAACAATTTATTTGTTTACTACATCGCGTGCGACATATTGAGAGTTGGTGGTAATCCAATGTCCGTGCTTTCGGTAACAAATAGACCTGCATCTTCCCTCTACGTTTTACTACAATCAATGGTGAGACCTAAATCAGAAGTGTACACTGCTAAACCTTCTTTCTTTTAAGGAAATTTCATACAATAGTTTTAAACTTTTAAAAGACATTAGTAAAATTCTTTAAATTGTTGTGCATTCCTTTATTGCACTTTTCGATATCCACCTGTATCATAGAAAGTTGCAGACGGTGGCTAAGTGAGTAAGACGCGCTTGCCTGGAGGTCACGTGTTCGATCCCTGCATTGGCCGAGAAAGTTTATCGGGATTTTCCCACGTGGTTTCCCCTTGTGGTGCAGGGCGGAGGGCCTGACAAGAACAGCCGCCTAGTCGTTCGGAAGTGACAAAAAGCCGAGGTCCCGTGCACGTAAAAGGTCGATTGATAGTTGGAATTCGAAATTTCCCGCATAGCACACTGTATAACGTATGGCCCGTCTTCATTAGCCTAGTCGGGGCAGAACAGTAGGGCGTTCAACACCACTACATTTCATTTCCTCATCTCTGTTCCATATAATCATGAGCTCTTTACACTGAACAACATCATTTTCAAATAAATTAAACATGGTTCGAAATAATTATTTACCTATATATAATCAGAAGATATTTTTCTGGAAATATTTTTTTTTAATAATGACTTATTCAAACTAAGTTCTGACTGTTCTTTATAACAAAGAATTAAGTAGCAGAAAATCGCTTTGATTGAACAGATTGGTAGGGTTTTTTGGGGTTTTTTAACGCGATTTCGGGAAATCGTGGACCTAATTCACTCATTATACCGCAATCCAAGCGAATGCCCAGAACACAAATCTAATGTTTGAAGCTGATTCTTCTGATTGTAAACTGTGGCCAATGAAAAACTAATAAGTGAGTGTATGTCTGCTAACAGTATAACATGCTTCTAGATTTTAATTTACTGCAAGCTCACCAACCCTAAGCGCCGCCCACAATTATTTTCTATGCATGCTAGGTTTAATCTGATAAGCTGATACCCCATTCATTGTCAGGCGACGAGACTATTTCGATACTTTAAAATGATTGGTTGCTGGAGTATATCCGGTTGTCACAACCCGAAGAATTAGTTACTGGTTAATTGGTTGTGATTTGTCATTAGATAAGAAAAGATTGTGTACAGACAGAATATGTAAATGAACTTGTTGGACGTGATAAACATGGTAGAATATGTCGGCATATAAGTATGACGTATTACACTTATAATTGCACGTAGCACGTTAAAGCATTCCGTTGTCTACTTCACAAAGATTGTATGTAATGATAATTCTATTCTTCTTAGCACTGAGTACAATCTGTAACTTATGTTTTCTTTATCTATATCACCGTTTGTTTGTAAATTTCATTTAGCATCCGTTGCAGAAAATCTCAACATGATTTAAAGTGACGGAGAGAGAGAGAGAGGGGGGGGGAGAGGGGGGGGGGGGTAACGTACACTCGACACAAACTAGGTCATTTCCGGACTAAATATAATGGTTCAATTTTATTTCAATAATTCGCTCGCGCGTATATAAGGGGTCTTTAGCTTTCAGAGGAAACCAGAGGACACAGAGAAAACCCACGAGGTTGGGCAGACGATCCTACTCCTTGTCACATACAAGCGGTAAATCGAAACCACGCCACTTTACTCTAAACTATCGCGCTATCGTCCGATGTCGTGCACGGAGGGTGGTATGCTTATTTTTTCTAGAAGACGTGATAGCATATCTAACACGTTTTAAAGCAGGCTAATTTTATATAATTCGGTAAATCGACCACGTCTATAGAAGGGTTAAAGCTATGGGGAATTATCTAGCATTACTTTTAGAAGTTTCATTCAATAACTTGTAAACAAAAAGGCCTATACATTATAATATGAAAAATGGAACTGGCAGTTCATCAAGAATCTAATACCATAAAGCAAATTACATGTGTTTATATCTAAAATTATTACTTTAACACATATCTAACCGTTTTATTTATCTCTCCATTTCCCCATTTTTCATTGAAATGGTCAAAATAAACGGTTTGGCATAGCTGTGGATGTCATTACGTTTCAATATTTCTTTACCTGTCGACCGAGATTTCTCACTGGCTCTTGACAACAGGTCAAGCTGTGAGGCTCATTTTCCCGCCTTTTATGCTGGTCGTCTGTTTTTACTACCACGTGCTGGTCGATCGCTTCAGACGTGGATATGAAGAAATTGAAATTGACAGAAATATAAACCTCATAGATGAACTTGTCAGTAATAGTATTTTCAACAACACTCCTCCGTGATCGTGAGATACATTTTTAGACCTAGGCCTACATCAATTACCCGATATCAAGAACCCAATTTCTTGATCGTCTTAAAACTATTTTACGAGAAAAATAGAATGTCATGGTCACTTTGAATAAGATTTAGAGGGAACACAGCGGACTCTGGCCTGATCCATCAAGCCATACAATATATATCCAACCCAACCTAAATGGCAGGGAATAAAGTGGGCCCTCCTTGGCTCGCTATTCTGGAGGTCCCGCTACTAACCGTGTTCGATGCCTGCGTTATGCGACAAAGTTCATCGGGATTTTCCGGCGGGGTTCCTCTATAGGCCTAGTGCAGAACCGAGGGCCTGGCAAGGTCGTTCGGATGGGACGATAAACCGAGATCCTGTGTACACATTGGCGTACACGTTAAATATCCCTCGGCAGCTGGAATTCTATATAAGAGTAGGCCGTAGCACCGCTGTCTGGGCAAGATTCCCCTCATAGTACACTATGACGCAAGTCCGTCTTCATTATAGCCCAGTCGGAGCAGAACAGTAGGACGTTATTTTAAACCCCATTTCATTTCATCAATTGTTACAGACGAAGGACTACGACCACTTAGTGTCAAATTAAATCCTAACCACCACATGAAAATGACGTGTGGATTTACAAAAATGAAGAAAAATCAGTGAACATATAACTATGAATTCCACAAAAGTTTACACATGAAATCAGCTTGGCCTATGGTAGAAACCATCTTTCATGTGCCTGCCGATCAGAAAATATTCGTTTAATGAGGTAACCCGTCTTTTTGTGAATATTAAGTAACAGATGTTTAAATTAAATTAATGCGTCGGTTTATTGAACAAGACATAAGTCTATAAAAATAGCCAAAAAACTGTAGGTTATAAGTAATTGAGAAATTAACCCACAATCACCTCGTAATTCAAACAAACAACCGGTTTCATTTAGATTGCCTGGAGATATCTTCTTGGAAAGTAAATTTTGTCAACTTAAATAAAATTCTTCATTAATGAATTGAAACAATGTCAAGGAATTACATTATCGATCTATGAAATCTAATTTGGTTTAGCCGATAATATCGTTTTTTCTACGGTTTTTAAACTAAATTAATTTTATCTTGTTTTAAACCGTAAGTGATTATATGGCGCTAAATAAGGCGTAACAGCTTCCACAGTGACGTATTGTACACATTATTGACGTATTGCACGCGCTGACAAACTGACGTCATATAAAGAAAAGAAAATCTTAATGAGTCACGTGAAAAACTGTGGTCTCATAGACTGTTGCAATTCAGATTTTTGGAAGCTTCATATCTATACAGCCCGGCAAATATGAAGGATCAAAACAACATAAATTACTGCACAACAAATTTACAAATCAAACGCTCATCTGAAAAGATCCGCACATAAAACACTTTTACGAATGAGTTACCAAAGCTGTAGGCCTAGGCCTACATCATGTAGCCCAAAGAAGAGGGGGTCAACTTTCCCGTGTTGTGTTCTGCAAAAGATCAACCAACTACCTACAGGTCCACTTGGGCCAATACATATTCAATTATTATAGAAAATTCTTCAAATTATCAAATAAGAAAGGTCGAGGGATATAAAGGAATCACATCGTTATTAAAACAAACAACCGATTTCATTTAGATCACCCTTGAAACACCATTCATGATCTGAAAAAATACTATCGTTCATTAAATTTTTCATTCTTGAATTGAATTGAAACAAAGCTGTCGTTGATTGTCATGGATCGAAATAGGCCTATGAAATCTAATTTTATCTAATTTTAAGCGATTATTATGGCGCGAAGCATAACGTAACAGTTTTCACCGTGACGTATTGTCGATATTACGTCACGTTGACAAACTGACGTCATATAGAGAAAATAAAATGGCTTCACGGAAAAACATTTTTCACGATTCTAGAAAGATATGTAAAACATGAAAATATGGAGACTTCAAAACTATTAATAATACTTATTCTTGCGGCTTTCATGTTTGTGGACCCCGGTAAAACATTTAGGATCAGAAATGGTGTAAAGGGCTGGGAACAAAGTGGAACAAATTATGAAAATGATGATTACTACGATGCCGACGAGGACGAGGACGAGGACGATTATCAATATGGAGGAGATGGCGACTATTTAGAATCGCGGGAAAAGCGCTCCTCTAACTCGGATTCACAGGCAATACTCAGCGATTTGAATTCAAGAATCGTAGAAGCTCTGTCCAATTTAGCCCACAACAACGAATTTATTGAAGCATCTGGACAACGTAAATTACCGGACCTAACAACCAATCATCATGTCCAGAAGCGAATCAAACGCTCACCTGAAAATATCAGCACGGAAAACAATTCTACGAATTTACCAAAGATTGAAGATCAGGTAGACCCTAAACAAAAGAGTCAACTTGCCCAGACAATGCAAAGGATCTTACAACTACCAGAGACAAGACCTACATTACCCACAGGTCCACTTGGACCAATACATCTTCAGTTATTACAGAAAATTATCCCCTTTTTTCAGAAACAAAGGCGTAAAGAGATTGCTCTACTCAAAGGAAGGGCATCCTCGAAGCCACAAGACTTACTTGCACCAAAACTGAAAATTGTAGATATTTTAAAAAATAAAATGAATCAGCCGGTACCTAAAGGAAACATAAGGCAAGAAAAGGTCTTCGAACCCCCACCTGATGATATAAAAAATGACATTTTGGAGGCTATCAAATATGGATTCCCTGTGCCACCTAAACATAAAGACATAAGCGAAGAAAGAAGCTTCGAACCCCCACCTGAAGATATAAGAAATGATATTTTGGGGGCTATCAAATATGGATTCCCTATGCCACCTAAAAACAGAGCTGCCTATGTGTATAAAGCAGGGGGCGGTGGTATCCACGTCAGAGCTGACTATAACGCAGGGGTCGGTGGTAATTACGACAAAGCTGAGTCAGCTGACTATAACGCAGCGGCCGGTGGTAATTACGACGATGACGGGAATGATTACATTGATAATGATTATGAATATAATGCGTCAGTAGGTCCACCAGATGTTCTAAGAAGAGAGCCAAAAAGAATAAAACGACAAGCTGACTATCTGTACGCAGCAGGCGTTGGTAATTACGATGATGACGGAAATGATTACATTGACTATTTTACGAAAGAAAGTCAACCTGATGTTCCAACAAGAAAGTCAAAAAGAATAAAACGACAAGCAGGTACTTCGGGCAATGCTTAATTATTTAATAAATACATTTATTAAGTTTATACTTGTGTGTCTTCTTATTATATATCTTTTTTCCAATTAGTAACTCTTTGTACTTTGTAGCTCATTGAAGACTGGGGGTATGGGGAATTACATGAATGAATTAGACTGGGCTAATGAAGACGGGCATACGCCATCAGTGTGCTATGAGAGAAATTTTGCCCGTGCAGAGGCACTACGGTCAACCCTTATTTCATATTCCAGCTGTCAAGAGTTCTTTTACGCGCACGCCAACGTGTACACGGGACTTCAGTTTTTCGCCCCTTCCGAACAACTATATATATAGGAGCCGTCTTTTCCCGGCCCCCCAACCTGCATCACTGACAATTACCTGGGCACAGCATAAAATCATTTTGACGAATGTACAAAATCTGAGAGTGGTAGAAGAGTTCAGTTTTGTTCGTTAATAGACTGTCGAGAATAGATATGGGCAATGATCTTCTTACTTAGAGATACTGGTGATGAACTGATGATCAAATAGTACTATAGAAGTAAGCCAAGCTTGGCTCTTTAATAAATCAACAAGGAGAGGAGGGGGTACTGGGTATTTAGATCTCTAAAGTATTACTGTTCAAATTTAGGATAATTTGTAGGATGTTTAACATCCGCGAGTCATTTCTTTTAAACGGAAATTTAAGGTTTATTTATGGCTATTTTAAAATTTTAGGAGTCCTTCCTCAAAGTGATGAACTGGATTATTATGATTTGACAGATACCGATACCGCCCCTTTCTCTGAAATTAATATTGACGAAGACGAAAACTTTGATATCATGGAAGCTGAGAACCAAGAAGGCTTAGGGGTTCATGATTTGAATCTTTATGAAGGTCCCCGAGCCGAGTTCCCAGCAACAGAAATCCTAACAATAGAACATCAACGGAAGAAAAGAAGTTATGAGACTCATCTTAAACCATTGGGTGGTAAACCGTTTGGGCCATTAGGTAAAGAAGAAGAAGCTGATAGCAAGTTTGGTTCGGCTTTTAATTCAAACCCTTCAGGTACTGCACCTGCAACCCATCTTATAGACATGCTTTTTGAAACGTCTTTATGATTGACATGATAATGCACGGCAGAATATTTCACAAATTTTAAGAAACATGTTTTAATTTACATGTTGTAGGGTTTCACTGTGCGTGAATACCAATTGGTCAAAACTTTAAGACGGTATATTATACGCTTATAGGGTCCGTCGTCAAATTTCAACACATGCGTCCAAACGAACGAAACTGCGGAGTGCGATAGTTCTCGACTCACCCACCTGCCCAGACCGAGGAAGAAAATGTTGACATACTTCAGTATTTCAGTTCATGATTCAATAACAGAAATTTAATTCGTCATTTTCTATCCGTTCAACCCCCTCATATCGAGTTCCGCGGGTTATTCGTTTGCGAGAGAGAGAGAGAGAGAGAGAGAGAGAGAGAGAGAGAGATGGGGCTTAACATCCACTTGACATAAACAAGGTTATTTGGGACTAACATAGTTCAATTTTATTTCAATAATTCGCTTGCGCGTAGGGGTCTTTAGTTTAGCAGAGGGGGGAAACAAGAGGACCCGGAGAAAACCGACGACGTTGGACAGGCGACCCTATACCTTGTCACGTACAACCAGGGAATCTAAACCACGTTAGTTGACTCAATGACATACCTTTATGATACAACGCGCACGCACTAACCATTCGGCCATCCAGCTTCCCCCCCCCCCCCGGCCAATTAATGATTAGAGATAAGAATTATAATACGTTATTTTATTGTTAACATCGTCTTTGTATATACATGTATGTATGTCTGAAGGTACAGTTGAACATTTAAAATTAGCAACAACAAAATATACAATTCATTCCTGTAAATTTCAAAATGGTTTTACTGCTTGTGGTAAGAGACGGAGATTTCAGTTGTATACCGACAACCAATATATCAAGATGCCCAGAACTTTGTTGCCTCACAGAGTTCAAGTAATCCTGTTCCACAACTATACTTCTAATATTTCTTCTTATCGTATATTGTTTTGAGAAATATCATTGGCTCAAAAATTCAATGTGCGGATCCTGCAGGTGAGGGGTCGGGCGGTCTTCTGTCCCCTAAAAATATTCCAAGTGCCATTTTTATCCACGTGTTAAAAGTAAAAGTAACTTAGCATAAAAGTAATGTCTTCGGTAGAATTCAAAAATCATATTATAAAGATGTAAGACCATGATTATTCTAAACATTTACTCAGTTCGCACACAAAAGCATGTTAAAAATGACATATAACCCCTGGGTCAAAGGTGGCCGATCTCGCCTTCCTAATATTAAACCCAAACAATTGAGATCTGTGAGAGATTAGCTGTATGGAATATCTTTGTATTGTCTCACGCCATCTCTAAGACCAAAACAGTTATAGTGAGAAACACAATAACAGATATGGCGGTGATAACATTCTGCAGACGGCTTAGGCGGCATGAACATCATTAATCATGAAACAAAACATTCATATAGTAATGGTGAATAGAACCAAGTATGACTGGAATAGGGGGCCCCTGTCGTCTTCAATAGCACGAAATTTCCTCCTATTGTAGCGTATCCAGACTAGCGTCTGCGGGGCAGCTAACTGGAATTCCGGAAACTGGACTTTATTATTTTCTAATGCCTGACTTTCTAAGAAATATCGATTTAAAAAAAAAATCCAAGAAATATGAATTTTTAAAAAAGTGAGTCTTGTTATCACAGGGAAATTTCAAATTATGTGACATTCTTCGAGACTGCAGAATGGTATTAGTCTCCTGGAAATGAAAAGATCCCTTGTCTTATTGTCCATAACGCTCCGAATAGTAGGTAATACAAACGTAGTCACATAACCACGAACGAATAGATGGTATTCGTAGAATAGCTCAGCGATAATTTGTATATCTCAAAGTTCGGGCTCAAACCAAGATTAAAATTGTTTTATTTAAAACTTGATCTTACATTTCTCTTTTTACAGAAATATCTTGGGAGGAACCGGCAATGCTGGATAATTGTTGGGCTCAGGCCATGTTGGCATCCAGTAATGGGTTTTCCCCGAGTTGTCATAGTGATGGTTCCTTCACAGCTAAACAATGTTATTTACAAAGGTAGGTAAACACCATTCATGTCAGTTCCTCATAAATTCAAATAGAAAAGTTGGTGCGGAAAAATCTGTCCATTACAATATCCGAACCAATGGAGTTTGTGGTTTATCGTCTAGGTCATTTCAGGATTATTATATGGTACCGTGGTACTATTCCAATTATTCCACTAATTATATAAAGAAGGATAAAACGGGAATATAAAATAGTGTAATAATTAACTTAATAAAAATAACAAAGTAGTAATGGTGGGGTCCGAAGAAAACCCATGAAGATGGGCAGGCGACCCTACTCTTTGGGATCAAAACTATGCCACTTGACTCAATGACAGACCTTATGATCTAAAGCGCACATGTTAAGCCACTCGACCATTTTTAATTTCTTGTAATCGCCTATCAACGCATGAATGAACATCCGGACTAAAATAGTATCGAACTTTTTTTTTTTTGTTTTAATCATCTAGGTGAGTGCCTAAAGATCATCATATTAATCAAATTTAAAAGAGGAAACGGCGTATTGACCTTATGCCGCACATCGTATCTTTAAATAACGTTAGCGACTGTCGGGGGCCATATATTGCACTGCATAAATAGATAAGAAGTGATATCAGATGTTAAGCTACTTTGTGCGATAGGTTAGTCCTGAATAATAAAAGAATCAAGTCTGATTTTATTTTTTATCAAGTGTATAATAATGGTCTAATATTGGAACGATATATTTAATCTGTGAATAATACTAGGATCATTATCGACACCAAATGGCATCCAGTAATAAGGGTGGAACTAGGTACATAACCTCTATAAAACACTTACCTGACTTATTAACTATAAAAACACCTGTATTATATAGGTATGTTAATAATTACACACCGGGACACATTATTTAATAACATTAATCGATTTTTAATCGATCTCGCTTGTCCCGGATTTCAACACAAAATCCGATAGCTACTGCTCGGCTAAGGGAGAAGCTCAGGGGTGTTATTAGGTGTTATAGAAAATGTAAGCATGTGCTTACTATGCAAGATCACTTGAACCAGTTTCCGTGTTGGTGTTAAAACAGCCCCCGCCCCCATCATAAAAGCAAACCTCTCAACGTCTTCCATGCCGTTGACCAATTTCAGGGTTAGGGCCAGGGATTCGATCATCCAAATGATCCTGAAGGCAGGTGGGATATGGAGTATGAAGGCATTTAAAACCAAAACATCTTTCTCGTACCCAACGGTGCATGCATTTGGAAGCTATTGAACGCTTGACTGTTGTTTCAGCGATGTGGAAATGTTATACTGGTTATTAATTAATACATGTAGAGTAAGTATGGCGATAAATAAAGATAACTCACTTATCTATCATAAGTTAATGATAAAAAGAACTGGTATATTATGAGATATGTACCATGTTGCCTTTACTTAAACCATATTAACCATAAACAGCGGGAAGTTAATTAAAACATATATTTAAAGGGGTGGTGTCTAATACATCTATTTGTTATTCTTCTTAAAGATGCACAATGTAAGATTTAAATAAAATGGTTGGTCGTTCTTGATATAATAGTTCTTAAAGGGACAATGAAGTATGGATAATATTGAAAATTTCAGTCAGATAACTTTATTCTGAGCGAAGTTAGGAGTGTTTGAAGATGTGTCATAGATTGTTTATTATCGTAGCAACGGTACTTGACAATTGAGACTAATCTCAACTATCTATTTTATCGTTCAATATTTAATAAAATCAAATCCATTTAAATCTCGGCCAGTAGATTATAGGCTTGTCGCGTGAATAAATGTCTAAATAATAGTTTGTATAACATTTGAAACCAAAATAAAGACTTGCAATATATGCAGATTTAGCTTAAGTACATAATGCATCTTTAAATAGAAAAATACTTTGATTTTCAATGAAATGCGAGATTTTATTTCTCTGTTAACAAGACTTCTTTTCATATTGTTATCTCAACCCTAACAATCAAACATTATTACTATATATATAATAAAATACAGAAAACTTCATTTGTAGACGTCCCTTTTTAACATGATGAACGTTAACCACAGCCCAAAACAAGGGTGGTTGACAGATCAGCTATGTAATTTCCGGTGGTAATATCTCTTGTCAAAATATACACGTTTCATCATTTATAATGATATTAGCTTTAAATATAATAAGAACAACAAAAACATACAACCCGACAGGTGGAATCCTGCAACAGAGAAATGTTCACATATTGATGGGCACATGTGTTTTCCACGCCTATTCATTCACGTTTTAATTCGCATTAGTTGTCTTAAACTAGGTTAAAGAGGGAGTCTTAGAGTGTAAAAAGAAAACCCATACAAGTGGTTTTTGGCATATTTTACGAAATTCACTCGTTTGCTTCTTCATACTCAGGGGAGTAAGACGAAGGCTCGCTAACCTGGAGATTCCGTTTAGTTTTCGATCTCGTTGTTGGCCGAGAAAGTTCATCTGGATTTTCCGATGTGGTTGTCCTTGTCAGTGGAGTAGGGCGGAGGGAAAACGTATAGTCGTTTGTATGGGACGAAAAACCAAGGTCCCGTGTACCACTGTACCTACACATTGACGTGCACGTAAAAGAACACTTGGCAGTTGGAATTCGATATAAGAGTAGGCCGTAGCTCTGCTGTCCGGGCAAAATCTCCCTTATAGCACACTGCGCGGCGTTTGCCCGTCTTCATATAGCCCAGTCGGAGTAGAACAGTAGGACGTTAAACCCCATTTCATTTCAAAATCAGAATTTTCTTTCACATCTAAAGCCAATAAGAAGAGGTTTTATATTCTATTTCATTGTAAACCTATAAATTACAAACTTTCAATCCATATTACAGCCCTTGATCTCGTCGTCGACTGGATAAAAGTCTAATAGTGGGTGGTGATTGGCATAGCAGGAACGACGACTAAGGGGAAGCTACTCTTGATAGTGTTCTCCAAAATAAATATTGCTCCAGGATTCAGACTAGTAATCCCCCCCCCCCCCATTGCTTTTGAAGTCAAATCCACACCATGCCTTAGCCTTAAAGTTATAAAATTGTTTTGTACAAAAAGCCGAACTACGAGCCTGTGTCCTTAAACCCAATCCCACTTGAATATTTATAATATTTATCAAATAATAGTTATTTTAAAGATACATTATGGGAGATTAGATAAAGAGCAGGCAGTTCTCTCTATAATACTTAAAAACTAGATACTGTAAAGGCAATTTGCTGAAAATTTCAGTCAAATTGATCCACTCTGAACCGAGAATTTAGCGATTGAATTTTCGGCCTAGCCTCGATGATCATTACTAAAGTCGGTACGATAAAAAGCATAGTCTCGATTATCCATTTTTTGATTTAATCATCAATGAGCGTTGAGCAGCAGATCGGATTCCAATCCAGTAAATATCGCAGGCTAGCGATGCCATTGAGATTTGATTATGGTCTAGATAATTTAATTAATGTCTAATTAATAATTTAGAAAACATTTCAGGTCTAAAGAAAGACCTGCAATAAGCAGATCTAGCTCTTGCATAATGTATGTTTAACAAGAAGATTTAAACATACATTATGCAAGAGCTAAATCTTCCTATTGCAGGTCTTTCTTTAGGCCTGAAATGTTATCTAAATTATTAATTAGACATTAATTAACTTATCCAGACCATAATCAATTCTCGATGGCATCGCTAGCCTGCGATGTTTATTGGATTGAGTTCAAATTTGCTGTTTGACTTCCATTCATAATTAAATCATGAAATGGATAATCGAGACTATGTTTTTTTATCCTATCGACTTTAGTAATGATGATCGAAGCTAGCCCCAATATTCAATCGCTAAAATCTCGGTTCATAGTGGATCAATTTGAATGAAATTTTCAGAAATTCCCTTTACATTATCTAGTTTTTAACTGTAACAGTGAGAACTGCCAGCTCTTTATCTAATCTTACGTATCTTTCATATTGATCACCTTTCAATCAATTCATAAATTTCTATGATAAGCTTTTGACACTATTCATATTAGAGTTTACAAAAAAGACCCTAGCTTTAATTTTTGAAGAATTTATATCATGGCACAATATCATACGGTCAACCTTTAATTATATTATATGTAGGAAAGTAACAAACACACTAACGTAAATGGGTGGGGCAATGCACCGCCATAATTTTGTGTATATCATTATTATATATTACATGTATCCTCACGATCTCAAATATTTTCATAAACCTGAAGTCATATATTGACGTTAAAAGGCGCACTAGGGTGCAAGTTGTTTTATTCTTGCAGCGAGTACATGTAAGTTGAATAATTTTAATAATAACATCATTATGAAAGTATATTTCTTTACTAAAGTACAGCGTGTGAAGAATGGGGATCTGGATTGGTCGAATAATGTTTTCTAGGAACGAGGGCCAGTTAAGGAAAGTCTTCTGCAAGGGGGAAGACACCTTGATTTTATTGTATATGAGTACACGTAATAGTGAGATAAATAAAACTTATTGGCTTTCCCATTGTTAATTTGACAGACACGTGTTTTTATCACCGAAAGGGTGAAAACAAAAACTTAATATCATTTATTACGGTTGGTATAAATTTAAGATAATGTCAAATGAACAGCTTATTTAGCATACTTATAGACGATGAGATTAATTTCAATGTTTTAAGAGATTTTAAAGATTAACTTTATTTCTAATATAAATTGAAGGGACTGGTTCATATAGACTAACGGTTACTTACTGTCACACTTTTGGGGTTGATTTTTCTATAGTCAAGTAGTTAAGAACAGATCATAGCACTAAATTCAGAATACATCCACCTATGTTTTTGGAACCAGTTGTGATCTGTGACTGGTGTGTTGAGCACGAGGCATGATATGCTCTCCTTACTCTTCCGTAACATCCATTACCACTTGCTACTGGCCCTATATGAATGGAAGGAGCCACGGTGCTGGCTCGCTATCATGGGGGTCGCGGGTTCGATCCCGGTGTTGGCCGAGGAAGTTCATCGGGATTATCAGTGGTGCAGGAAGGAGTGACTGATAAGGACAGCTATCTAATCGTTCGAATGGGACGAAAGACCGAGGTCCCGTGTACACATTGGTGTGCACGTAAAAGATCCCTTGGCAGTTGGAATTAGATATAAGAGTAGGCCGTAGTGCCGCTGTCCGGGCAAAATTTCCCTCCTAGCACACTGTATGGCGTAAGCTCGTCTTCATTAGCCCAGTCGGAGCAGAACAGTAGGACGTTAAACCTCATTTCATTTTATTTATATGAATGAATGGGTGGAGGGGGGCGATGGCAAGTTCATGTAGCCATTTTGACACTCATTTTTTTATGTTATTGTAAATAGCTCTGTAATTAATTGTATTCTTCTTCCATTTTGCATTGTCTTGTACATCGCCTGAACCCTAAGCCACGTTCACTGTACGCGCCATACAGTTGCCGTGAGTAGTGAACCGAATCGGTGTATTGAGACTAATGGAATAATGAATATAATAGAGCAAAAGAAATGCCGTAGATAAATAATGAATATAATGCCGTAGATACATTGTGTATAGCACGTACAATAAAGGGAACAAAACAAAAAACATGTATGACGAACACACTTATGACATCAACAAAAAGACAAATAACAAGCGTTTCAGTTAAGGAGTTTTTTATTGATATAAGGGCAGACAAATGTTTTATCTTTGATTATACATTGAGAGAAAAAAACTGAGATTTATTATGGTATATCTGCGATGTAACATGTATACATTTAGGCATGTGTCAAAACTTTAAAACCTATATCCAGTAATGTTATCTGAATTGTGTATTTAGATTTATAAAATCATTAAATCAAATATAACAACGTGCAAGATAGCTTGTAGAACAAGTCAAAATACCAATTTTTACACCCGTAACTACTAACACGGGGTAGCCGGAGACTTGACCTTTCCAAAAAAACTTTATAAACATACACATGGTTTTTCTTTGAAGATATTAAATTCCCCTTAAACGCCGTTATTTATCGATACAAATAGGTATTTCAAGTGACCCAAGTCAATATCCTATAATACATTTATAACTTTTATTTAATACTTTAATAAATACAGCTGTTTAAATGACATCATGTATACGTAACCATGACACACCCTGCTCCCGGCACATACATCCTGTAATTTTTTAAAACGGTTCGAAATAGTGAGAAAACACACGTGTGCGTCTGAGATAGTGATTCAGAGAGAGAGAGAGGGGGGGGGGGGTGATCAATTGATTGAAATTTGAGAGCTGGTAGGAAGAGTCCTTGTCAGGCCATCATTTCTGTTAAAGTTTTGTCCCTTTAAGCCTAAAGTTGTCAGAGAAATGATTTTAGACTAATTTTGCTTTTCAATGAGTTATGATTTTTTAAGTACATGTATTATAATTTTATATTCCATAGCATGGAAAATGCAATTAGATTGATTTTCCATACAGTCTTGTAGGCAGAATGCCTTGCGGCCCTTGCCAGATGAAGCGCTTTTATCTGGCAAATTCATTTTTTTGTTATGTTATTGTAAATAGCTCTGTGATTAATTGTATTCTTCTTCCATTTTGCATTGTCTTGTACATCGCCTGAACCCTAAGCCACGTTCACTGTACGCGCCATACAGTTGCCGTGAGTAGTGAACCGAATCGGTGTATTGAGACTTATGGAATAATGAATATAATAGAGCAAAAGAAATGCCGTAGATAAATAATGAATATAATGCCGTAGATACATTGTGTATAGCACGTACAATAAAGTGAACAAAACAAAAAACATGTATGACGAACACACTTATGACATCAACAAAAAGACAAATAACAAGCGTTTCAGTTAAGGAGTTTTATATTGATATAAGGGCAGACAAATGTTTTATCTTTGATTATACATTGAGAGAAAAAAACTGAGATTTATTATGGTATATCTGCGATGTAACATGTATACATTTAGGCATGTGTCAAAACTTTAAAACCTATATCCAGTAATGTTATCTGAATTGTGTATTTAGATTTATGAAATCATTAAATCAAATATAACAACGTGCAAGATAGCTTGTAGAACAAGTCAAAATACCAATTTTTACACCCGTAACTACTAACACGGGGTAGCCGGAGACTTGACCTTTCCAAAAAAACTTTATAAACATACACATGGTTTTTCTTTGAAGATATTAAATTCCCCTTAAACGCCGTTATTTATCGATACAAATAGGTATTTCAAGTGATCCAAGTCAATATCCTATAATACATTTATAACTTTTATTTAATACTTTAATAAATACAGCTGTTTAAATGACATCATGTATACGTAACCATGACACACCCTGCTCCCGGCACATACATCCTGTAATTTTTTAAAACGGTTCGAAATAGTGAGAAAACACACGTGTGCGTCTGAGATAGTGATTCAGAGAGAGGGGGGGGGGTGATCAATTGATTGAAATTTGAGAGCTGGTAGGAAGAGTCCTTGTCAGGCTATCATTTCTGTTAAAGTTTTGTCCCTTTAAGCCTAAAGTTGTCAGAGAAATGATTTTAGACTAATTTTGCTTTTTCATGAGTTATGATTTTTTAAGTACATGTATTATAATTTTATATTCCATAGCTTGGAAAATGCAATTAGATTGATTTTCCATACAGTCTTGTAGGCAGACTGCCTTGCGGCCCTTGCCAGATGAAGCGCTTTTATCTGGCAAATTCTACGGCGCCCAGGCGACGTCGTTGATGCACTGCAGAACCCCAATTTCGTCCAATTCAGTCTTATCTATCAGCTTCAAATTCTATCTTATATCATTGGTAATAGGTTAATGGTAATATTATTACTAAAATCTTTTTTTATCTCGTTTCAATGATCGCCATTAACCTTTAATCACCATTATATTATCATGACTATTTTATACTGGCCTTTTACCTACCACATTCATAAACCGCTATGGCAGTTATGTGTACTTTGAGGTCAGATTTCTTGTATTATGGTGCAAGAAAGAATAGGACCCAGTACGTCTCCCTGCATGCCTCCCATGTAAACATGATATATTATTATCAACAAGTAAAATAAGGTCCCGTATAAGGTGTTTAGTCTCATTTTTCATCTGTAATTACATCAACGCAAATGTTTGATTTTCTTATGATCTGTGTACGGTTCGTAATCTTTGTATGAGAAATGTGACCCATGAATCAACTAAATTTGAATTGAAACATGCACGTTTTCACGTTCTTAAATTTGGGCTTACTTTATAACAGAAAGCTTTTTTGGGGATCCACTCTAATCTGTTTGAAATTGTTTGTAGTTTCATTCTTTGAATACACTGATAAATTACACTGATCAAATTTAATAAAAATCAAAGAACGAAAAAACGATGTCTGTATATTTTCCATTATCAATAAATGTAAAGGTTTCATACCAATATACGTCCATTTTTAAAATTCTGTACTGATTATTTACACTTTTAATACTAATTACTTTCAAAGTTATTGCCTTTAACTCATTTTGCAGAACCTTGTGGGGGGCTTTATAGGCTCAAGTTATAATAATGCATTCATTTTTATTTTTAGTAATTACTTCATATTTTAGCATCTGTAAATGTAGTATGCTTATAAAATAATCACAGGGTAACATTGTAGAATGCCTGTGAGAGACTTAGCAGTAATGGGAACACTTTCGTTGACTGATATCCTACCTTTAAGGGGCGGGGAAGGGGGCACGGTGGCTAAGTGGGTAAGAAGCTGGCTCGCTAACCTGGAGGCCGGATGTTCGATTCCTGCATTGGCCGAGAAAGTTCATCCAGATTTTCCGGCGTGGGTCCCCCTTGTCAGTGATGCAGGACGGAGGGCCTGACGAGGACAGCTATCTAGTCGTTCGGATGGGCAAAATTTCCCTCATATGTCGTATGCCCGTCTTCGTTAGCCCAGTTCGGAGCAGAACAGTAGGGCGTTAAACCTCATTTCATTTCATTTCCTACCTTTAAGGAATTTGGAATTAAAGGAAACTCTTCGCAACGCCCCCTTTCACAGAAACTGTTAATTTCTTATATGATAATAGGCAACTGTGCACACGGTACACCTAGCATTTCGCGGGAATTACGCTGTATACAGAACCTTTCACAACCTCATCACTCATTATTAATAGCAGTGGCTCATTGAGTGTAAGGCTCTGTCTCGCTGAGCTGAATCCAGGGCGGAGGGCGTGACATGGAACAGCGCCTTGTCGTTTAAACTTAAAAACAAACCCTGCAGGCAGTTTGAATTCGAAATAAGGGTAGGTTGTAGCGCCTGGTGGAGGCAGAAAAGCAGGACATTAAACCTCATTTCATTTCATTAAAAGCCACAAGCTACTCGTGGGTTTTAAGGGTTTAGGCAGTCTGAGACTAACACAAGTAGAGAATGTACTTTTAGATTTTGATGAATAACAGTCTTTATAATTCGCCTTTACAGTACAGATTTGTGATATTTGAATTCACCCATTGACATTAAGAATTACCGATACCAGATAGCGTTCATATTGGGTCATAAAGAAGACTCCAAATGACATTCAGAATTTTTAATATACAAGTCACAAATCGCAGAACCACATTCCCTAAATAATGTAACATTTTTACTTCCAAATCTCGCAAAAACTATATAGATAATCGACTACAAACAGAATGTTTGAAAATGGGTGTCTTTGTTCAGGAAATCATAATGAAGACATCCATTGGGTATGATTTGGGGATAATTGTCTATTAAAAATACTTTTTGGATTTTTTTTTATTATCAGGTCATTGAATAAAGATCGCAATTCATTTATTATAAGATCGCAATTTATTTATTATAGATCGCAATTCATTTATTATTAGGTCATAATTAATTTATTATAGATCGCGATCCATTTATTATTATGTCGTAATTGACTATTTGTCGTCAATATTGATGGGTGTCACGTATGACTTTGTGGCTAGTTATCTGGCGCATATCGCGGTGGCTTGGCAAATTCCATAGAGCTCCGTACGATAATATTGGTCAATATATCTAGCTCCATGGCAAATGATCATCTGTATGAATTACATATATGTATTTTTATATTTATATAATGTCCTTCATAAATTACATGGTCAGGATTAATTTTGGAATGTACGAATTTTCGAGCACACGGGTGTTTTTAACCCTAAGCCCTTTGTTCTTATAAGCACCGATGTTTAACCTCTGTGACCTGAAACGTCGGTATACAATATGTCTGTGTACTTATGGGCTCTAAGTTGGGGAATATATGAAAGTTGACACTCCAGAAAAACTTTTTAAAAAAAACTTACCCTGCTTTCTTAATATTATCCTTTGTTTCTGAATTTCAGGTGCTGGTGCGTCAATAGAGATGGTAGTCCACAAATACAAAACACAGGCACCAGATTCTACTACTTCACTAAAGGCATTATGTTAGATTGTTCACAGAATCCTTGAGACACTTCAAATATTCTTGTTGACTCGAATAAGATTCTTAATAACAAAACCTCACACACTCCCTAAATAATTTATATCAACATCTCCTTGAATAATGGTGCTTCAATAACATCCGCTATGTTTGTAGTAATTGGTTCCGTATTAAGTTTGATGACCACTTATAGATCGTTAAACAATAAAACACAAGGCGGTATATAAGTAAGAGTATACAATAAATAGGTAATAAGACGTATATATACATACAGTGTATATATATTATCAGTTCAGTATATAGTTTACTTTTACTTTTATATACTCCAGGGCGTGATCATCTATTTAAAGCGAGAGGACGATTTATCCGATACTCCCCAATACCGCCCAATACTATTACCAATACCAAATACCATCTCACAATACCTCATTATTGATAAGAGATAACTGGAATTGCGAGACATTGACCATCACATTTGCCCTGCATATTTGCCCTGCATTTTTGGCATGTTTTCTGCGAATTAACTCAATTTTTCAAAAATTATTCTATTCGTTTTTCACAATAATCAGGTAGTATGTGATGGTATTTGGTAGTATTTAGTTAGTATTGGATTGTATTGGGTAAATCGCCCTACCCATTTAAAGAGTCATGCTCACTCCTGACATTCAAACCATCAATATGGAGGAGTTATCTGTAATTATATTGATATGAATGAATTATTACTAGCGTCGTATTTTTCTTTATCATTTTCATAATTAATTTTTTAAATAAAGAAACAAAACAAATGTTAAAAGTGTTGAAATCACCCCAAAACAGCTCACCGGTTTTCAATAAATCAGATCTTGGATTCTATTTGATAATGAAGTTTTTGTTCCATAAAAGGTGAGGGAGGTTTAGAATTTGATTAAAACACAGATCTATATTTCGTTTCGTTTTTTATACTTTCGATGGACTACACTACATGAAGATCTGACCAGTTGTACTGATTCGCGTCAGGGGTCGTACGGGCGGCTTTTGACCTATGACGTCAGACATTGATTAATCAATCAGCGTTCACGTTTCTAGTGGTTTACCCATAGTTCCGTGCATGGCACGCCAAGAAGTCGCCGTGACAGATGGTTTCATTGGATATAACCGTCTGTCAGTGTTATATAACAACACTTCCAGATCCTAGTGTAGTACAGACAAATAAAACGAAATTTTGAACTATAAAAAACGAAACGAAATAGGATCTGTGTTTTAATCAGATTGGGGAGGTTTAATTACTTAATCACGATCAGATTATAGCTTGTCTATCTCCATCCCGGATTAATTCAAGAAAGATAAATGATGATGGAAATACCAATCTGATTACAAAAGAGAATTTTTTTCACCAAACAGGACCAATATATATAGGCTTTTAATCCTATCCCAATTCCTAACCAGTTAGCACCTAATTAACCTCTGTGGTCATAACCTCTTTGACCGAAACGTCGAAACGTCGAACCACCTGACCACCTAAGTCGCTCAAGTAGAATTTTATATTTATTGACTTGGCCATTGTATGAATTTTATTTATTTATACCCATTGCTGGTATGCGGGCTCTGTTTAGAACATATAGCGTGCTCTTCAAAAGTAGAAGACATTTCGGTCACAGACAAAAAGGTTTCGGACCAAGAAGTTTGAGTGCTAACCGGTGCTAAGAAAAGCCAACTGGTTAGGGTTAGTTTTAACCATCTCTGTGGCGGAAACGTCTGACATTCCCGCCAATAAATGACTTTTTAATATAAAGAAAGAATAAGGAATTCTTTTAATTTAAAATGTACCCCTTTATTGATCTGTGTCATAAATAATTCTATTGAATATTAAAAAGTTCATTTTTCATTGTTCATTGAGGTTCAATATAGATAAAGCCAATGTTGAGCCATTACCGCATGCTATCTGTGTCAAGGCAGGAAACCATGAATGAAACTAAAATCATTAGACAAACCCACTTCCTCTTAATGTTATACACAAAAGTTTAATATTATAGCACTTATACCATCAATAATATTATAGCACTTATACCATCAATAATATTATAGCACTTATACCATCAATAATATTATAGCACTTATACCATCAATAATATTATAGCACTTATACCATCAATAATGAAATATAATCAACTCAATTAAATACTTTATTTTTATCTAAATCAAGCAAGTTTGACTTCTTTGAATGACGGCTTGATAGAAACCGGTTTGTTTATTCGACCATAATTGGTATCTTGGACTGGGGAACTCCTTGCGATAAATTGTATATGTCGTTAAGGACTTGGGGTTCTCCTCCCCGGTTGATAAGCTAGACTTTATAGAAGCGGGATTACAAGGAATTGCGAAATGGCATGAAGTTTTGACGGGTATAATATATAAACTGTCGACAGTTAGGGATTTTATAAACCGGATTTCAAGATGGTCGATTTTACAATCGTAAAATTTATAATTTAGGGAAATACGTGTACTCCTTCTATTAAGTAAATCATTTCTATATATTGTAAGTTGGGATTGTTTGGGCATTTTATAAACTAAATTTCAAGATGGCAGGTTTTTAATTTAGGAAAATACAATTAATGCGTCCACTAAATAAATCGAAACAGATCTAGATCAAGTTACACGATCAATTGGTTCTTCCCATTTAATGAATGTATCTTTAAACCGAGATAACGAGGCATCTCTTCTTAAAAGGCCACCATATCTATGTTTAAAGTTAAACTACCCACGTTAAAGGGAATGTGATAATTATGTTATGTGGATGTAATTATATATGACTTTGATGGCTTATTATGATTAAAATACACGTTTTCCCTATAGCAGAATCGATGGAAAGCCTCCCTGGTTTGTTAATGTGTTGATGTTTGTTTGTTTGTTTGTTTTTTTTTTTGGGGGGGGGGGGGTATTTTGTCTCCTAGCTGCTCCTTTGATTTGTCAAAGTACCCTCCTGCTCCTTTGGTCTGTTAAAGTGTCCCCTTGCTCCTTTGACCTGTTAAAGTACTCTCCTACCCTTCAGATTGCACTGGTATTTTACAATTCTATTGGACTTGATTTGGTCTGTATCGAAAACAGTTGAATTAACGAAATTTTTATCCGATCCATGCCTTCGAGATTGACAAAATAGGTTCCAGTTCTTGTTTCTTGTCCAGGGTCGTGCACTGTCTTTATTAGCTATAGGTGAAACCATAATATATAGTGAAAGTATATAAAGAAAAATGTAAGCATCAATGTACAGTTCTTTTCTAAATAAATTGTACACAGAACATAATCGATGTGGCTGGGAATAGGATAGATTCCAAGACATGCTATATTAATCTTACTTCAAGTCGGTTCTCTATTCCTACCTTACAATACAGAAAAGCGGAACGAATACCCCATTTCATTCATCCATTCGTATGTTACAAACCAATCGACAATGAGGATACTTATTTTATAACAGGTGTCAGACCAGTGAAGTTACGAACCGTTGGGCATTCTCACAGTCTAACCCCAGATCATATCATTTTTTTTCACGACGATCTCGCCTTACTATATGACTGTAGTCTTATAAATATTTTAATGTATCGATATAACATAATTTATTTTCTATCTATCGGACATATTATAAATCCAGGTGTCTTTAATAAGAAATGTCGGAGCCTCTTTTACATGTCAGTAAATGAAACGGTCATAACGTTGCTTAGCATTTTGTGAGATTTATTATCGTACTTTAGAATTAGTAGATATCATGCAATAATCGGTTGACTAATCTTCTCTATAAATCACGCTTAAAGACGTTCATTTTATAAACGACTACTTGAGAACATATATAAATGATTTCACCTGTCCGCAATAAGTCAGAAGTCAGTGTTATCTATTTGCGCATGTCACTATTACATGTTCTTAGAGCTGGCCCCGTCTGTCTGCAATCAATTTATAATGATAGCAAATGAAAGGGGAAAATTCTCGTGCGACCAGAATGCGCGCCTTAGTTCTTTTCGTGTCATGATAATTGATGAAAGTCCTCACACATGTTACGTCTGCTTAGAGAGATTAAAATGGTGATAATTTATGACACTATTTTCGTATACATGTTATGTTTGTTTAGCGACAGATTAAACGTCAAAATGTCCGACGTTTGTGTCTGCAGTTGGATGAAATCTCTGATAACAAACTTAGTACAGTCAGTCCAACTTTTCATATAATCTGAAATTTGGTAGCATAATTTAGAATAAGTTTCGATCACACCTAATAGGATATAGCATATAAAAACATCACTAACGTCGCAAGTGATGGGAAGAAAACGAACAGTGCCAGAAAACCAAACGTGCATCCATCACAGCTATCTTCCTCGAGAGATTCACATAAAAAGAAAATGCTCCGCCATAACGGTGCCATGGGGGGAATTTATTATTTCTTGTTAAATAAACACCATCGAACTAACAGACTCTTTCTCAATTGAAATAAATTTATAAATCCTTTACATAAAACAATTATCATGTTCGCACTTTATTATTTACTCATTTGATAGAAAATGGGAACATAGACTCCAAGGTAGAGATAATGGACAATTTTCATACCCATAGCATTGATAACAATAACGATGTTGATTGTGGATAAAGCTTTTACTAATCGTTTCAAAAACAACGGTTTTTGTCCAAGACGATAGTTTACCGGAGCCGTAAACAAGAAAGAAAAATATTTAGGTAACGTTTTGAATACTTTGACATTTGGATTTAGTGTTGGCATTGTGTTTTGGGGATTTTTTTTTAAGTTGATGTCTTGGCGTTCAGGTTTCCTGCATTGTCTGATATACTTCATATGGGGTGGGTTGGGGTGGTGGTGGGGGTGGTGTTGGGGGTGGGGGAGTGGGAGGAGTGGTAATGTAACTCGGCTTTCTACTGGAATGTCGCCTGTTCGAATCATGACGTGAGGCAAGTGAAGCCCAGATGAAACAGATTGAAAAACCGTCTGTTTGTCTCAAATTGAACGTTATATAGTCTTTATATTTCATGTTTTAAAGGAGTCCTGATTATAATTCATAAACAAAAAATCATAAACTTAGAAACTTGTTAAATGATTTGCACCCAACGACTGTAATAAAATAAACGTTTTGGTTGTATACAAAACAAGGAAACAATAACACCCTACATAAACACCTACACATGTCAGTGTAGTAGATTTCAAAAGATAAAGTTTCTCAATTTACAAATATCATACTCTACAGATATAAGGGGGTTTTGATGTCCTAATGACCCAAGGCGTGGCCTTTAGATCATATGGTCTGTCACTGGGTCAAGTGGTGTGCTTTCCATTCCCAGCTCGTACTTGGTAAGGATTTGGAGGTCGCCTTTCCTCCCACTACTGAAAACTCTACGCGCAATCGATTTATTGAAATAAAATTGAGCTGTGTTAGTCCCGAATGACCTAGCTTGTGTCGAGTGGACTTTAAACCCCATTTCTCTCTATAGGCATAACTATTATGTGTAAAAGTACTGTGGATGGCATAAAAACACGGGGTCTTATAAATATTAAAATCTACTTTATAACGCTTTGATATTTATGATCCTATATGAAAAACATTATTAAATGTAGTGGGTCATAATCTGTAAATAGGCCCATGATGTCATTTTCTCATCAGACGGCCGTAATATGGCGTCGACTAGCTACTTAAATGTAGTTTTATGTACATATATTATGAAAAACATTGACCACTTACGAAAGGTGACCGAGTACCGGGTCATTCGGTTTTATTGTGCTACTCCTAGACATGGGCAAATTCAAATGTTTTTCGAATAGAACCCAATGCAAAAATATGAAAATTTGCTAGCTGTGTTGTCCTTGACAACGGAAGCATACCCTAGCTAAATGGAGCGATGGTTTGGACCTTCATTTTATAATTCGAAGGACTCTAGGGTTAAGATAACGGCGGGGTCAGGGGCCGTCATCGGCCACTCCTCAAAAGAGGTGTGGTATCAGTTGTTCCAGAAAAAGTAAGCATAATCTGATTCGTTCACGACACCCGTAACTACTTGTATCTAATCATAATAATAGGCATCAGCTCGATATTTTAGTTAATGACATATGGAATATAGATACATGAACATAAAATAAGTTCAGTTTATCTTAAAATTAGTTATTATCTCATTCGTACTCGGTCAACTTAGATATATTGATGGTTTACTCTATATAACACCTAAATACCTTTTTATTGAACTTTGAAATCTGATTTGAGCCACTGTGATAAACTAAGACCATTATTGCAAAGGAAAAGCATAATTTCATTAGATAAATGAGGGGTCAATTCAGATACCGGTAAACTCAAACTCCTTAAAGAATTTAAATCTTATTGGTGCGCTAGAGAATGTGCAGTTTATGTCGACTTTCTAAGATGTTGACATTTAAATTAGATGTACTGAGGTAAAACTGTGAACGATTTGAAACTTTTATAGTCGTTAACATACAAATGCTAGACCAAGCTGATGAATGTGGTTACGGAATATTTATAGCTACCAGAATGATTCTCACTGTATTGATAATAGTGATTATTGTATGATTATCCTAGCATCACTGGCCATATCTTCACATCTTCTCGTTCTTATAGATTGAATAAACTTGCCATATAAAGAGCACGACTTATTTTTCCATTATGCTTCAACATTTGACTATAAGGAAAGAGCTGTTGGTTGGCTTCATGAAGGAGTGTCAATGACCGAAGCAGCACAAAGACTTAAAATGTGAATCCATCTGCAATCTACAGATTACCGTCAACACAGTCCGATTCTGGACGTCCTCCTATTGCAGCTGGAACCAAGGTGGACTAGGGCCAGTAGGGGAACCCTAAAAAAAAGTTAATGTTCTCACGTAGCTTGGGGAACCTTTAGAGTCTTGAATTACGTCGCTTTTTGATATAAGAGGTGATGCTGTTGAGTAGCATCACTAATAATGTAAGAACACCACCCTAACTTCAAACAGACACCCAACACTTTTAGTACTAAACCTTAACTTTAGCCTATTACTAACATTGTTTCCCGCCTTAAACACTTTAAAGAAAATGGTAAATGTCAAAATGTTGTCGATCTTATAAACTACTTGACTTATAAAATAGTTCTACATGTAGTTTGTTTACAACACTTATGGTTTAAGAGGGGTTCTGTCAGTATTTTATATATATAATTTATACCTTATTTTACTAAGATTCGGAAGGCCACGGTGGCTCGGTGCGTATGGAAGTGACCTACTAACTGGACCGGATTTAGATGAAGAGAGCCTCTAGGCTATACCACCTATGAGGTCCCTCCCAATCCCACATTCTCACGGCTAGAAGAAGACAAAGGTGTATTTTAAACACAATTTAGCAAAGCCGTGGATGATGACAGATGTTTAAGATTACATAGCGTATAAGAAGCGTTTATGACAAGGTCAAAAATATCATACAATCTGGTTGACCGCAAGATCTTGAGGTCTTTTAGTCATTTTGAGTGAAGTTCTGCATCATTTGTTGTTTATATTTCTTTTGCAATGTCTATGTAGTTTGTCTTGTCCGTAGGTTTGTCTTGTCGGTTTTGTTTTATGTGTAGTGCGGTGCTCCTGCATTACTCACAGACCAGAAGGTTCCGGGATTTTCTCCTCTGGTTACTCTTGTCAGTGGTGCAGGACGGTCGGTTTTGAAACGTAAATAGTCATTCGAATGGGACGAAAACTGAGGCATGTGTAGATCATGGGCAGAGATAGGCTGTAGAACATAAGCGTGGCAGAGCCTTGAAGATGACCCGCGTAATGGAAGGCCATCAATAGCAACTATTCAAGAAAACATTACCCGGGTGCATGACATGGTGATGGCTGATCGACGATTGAACACTCGGCATATTGCCAGTGTGGTGGGCATCTCTCATGAGAGGGTTCAGCACATTATCGCCAAAATGACAAAAGTTTCTGCAAGATGGGTGCCAAAGCTCAGAAACGTGTCAGATTCCTGACGTCCCGTGACAATCTGCAACGTTTTGAAGCAGATACTGATAATTGTTTGTTCAGATTTGTAACCATTGGTGAGACCTGGATTCATCACTTTCAATCAGAATCCAAAATTCAGTCAAGCTGCTAGCATTGATGACGTCATGTGAACTGTGAACGACTTTTTCTTTAGGGTGGCGGAATAAATTTTCTTCCTGACCGGCATCCAGGCCTTGCAACATCTTTGGCAAAAGTGTGTACACCTCGAAGGGGACCATGTAGACCAATAAATGGAAACTCTCGACTTTGTACAGGTCTGTTCCAGACAGGTTTAGAACTTTTCAGCCAGACCTCGAATGTTCAGAAAACTGAGGATCAATAACGTGTGGAGATTTGATTTGAAATTTAATTCATTTCTGGTGCATTTTGGATTGATGCTGGAGGCGGGCATATGTTATAGTTCAATTTTAAAAGTGATAATGTCTCATTTGTATGTCACATAAATAAATATTACAATGTCATTTTAAAAAAACCCAGAACTACATGTAATAAATAAAACAGCTTTATTGTAAGCCTTCTCCTATTTGACAATTATAGTTTCTTATGGTTCATTTTATTGACAATGAATTCCCTAATATTACAAATTCAAAGTTGATACTATAAACAATTAATAATATATCATACATGATAAGTTTATTCTTTAAAAAAAAAAACAATGATCTCTCTGTCTCTAATAATAATAATAATAAGGTCTATTCATGCTAGTATGATGATAAGTTACATTGTATTATATCTGACTCTACTACATCAAGCTATTACAACCCCAGATCCCATTCAGATCCCCACTGAGATATTTCTAGGAGACAGTGAGAAAGAAAAATAGGGTTCAACACCCACTCGATACAAATTTCGCTACAGGAGGCAACCAGAGTAAATACATTTCGAGGGGCATATACACACTATAAGCAAAAAGATACATGTGCACAGGAAAGTAATATGTTTTGGCCATCCATCTTTCAATCAGAGAAGTTTTAAACTCTAACTAGTTTGTTCCTATTAACACAAGTTTACATCTGTTCCTGGCCCATCTTTAATTCATTCCTTAATAAATATAAAAACCAAATACAAACTCAAACAATAAAATATCATTGGGTGACTTTATATGTACAAAATAAAACAATATTTGTGTAGCTTTAAATATACAATCTTTGAATTAAAGAGATATTCTAGCGATTAAAGAACAATATTGTGTAGTGTCATCACTTTTCTACCCGGTCACTTTTTGACTATTTTGTTCACCTTCGATTAGACAGATAAGTTTAGAACTAACTCAATTTTTATGTATATTTTTTAAAAGTTTCTTTTACACATAACACATATAAATTTAACTGAATTTATTGTGTTTTAGGGTTAATTTCTTTAAAATTCTACTGATATAGCATGACTGACAGATCAGTTCTCCAGAAGGTTAATATCACTGCCAGTTAATCAAGAAAAAAACTCAAATTCAAAGCCCATAAGTCTACAGTAATAAACTACTACAAGGGAGAGAGAGAAATGGGGTTTAGCGTCCACTCGACACAAACTAGGTCATTTCGGGACGAACACATGGTTCAATTTCATTTCAATAATTCGCTTGCGCGTAAGGGTCTTTAGCAGTGGGAGGAGAAAACCCACTAGGATCGACTCCCGTACAATCAGGGAATCAAAACCACGCCAGTTGATTCAATGACAGACCTTATGATACAGCGCGCACGTGCTAACCATTCGGCCATCCAACCCCCTCTACTCCAAGGGTGTTCTCATGACAAAGTAGTATCCAAATTAACACCCAATATTTAATCCAATAATAAAATATAATTATCAACAATATATGTATATATTCACAGTTGTTAGTCTATCAACTTTTATTGTAAATAACAAAATTCTTGATTCTCTTATAAGACCTAATATTAACAACACCATAAATTATAAAGTATCATTTGGATAGATAAACACCAGTTAGAAATGTATTTCCAGGTAAAAACATCATTTTTTGAAATCAAGTAAAAAAAATATTATTTCTTTTCGATGTTTTTATGTATAATCCCATAATAAATATACAATTATACAAACTTTTAATTAATGAATTGATGAATATTTGGTTTGACCAACAGAGATGTTATGTTTGCTTTAATGAACCATCTGGTATAGTTATTGCTTTGAGCACAGTTTTTAAACTTCCCTATGATATATTTTCCATTTTTCCATGGATTAGGTGTCTCATCTGCCATCGTTCTATGAAAGAGACCTATCCACAACAACATAAACAATGAATCTGTGATTCTCAGAACATACACAACTGGTCCTTATTCAAAAAAAAATTAAAACCAAAATATTTTAAAATCACTACCGGTGGACCTATTTAATTTGGGTCAAAAATAAACTGTTAATTTCATTAGATTTTATTTGTTGATTTTTTTGTATGGGATGACAATATGTGTTAATTTACAATTTGACATGTATTGTTACAGGTAGTGTTGAGATTTTGTAGTCCAATGTCGAAACAGTTGCCTAGGCTATAAATTAAACCATAACTGATAAGAAAAAAGATGATCTCCATATTTTGAAACAATAATGTAATTGTATAGAGCTAGCCCAACATTACTCAAACTAATACATAAGATCAACCTAATTCAAATCTTTATCTATATTTCACCCAAAAC
The DNA here is from genome assembly GCF_932274485.2 of Patella vulgata. Lineage (NCBI taxonomy): Eukaryota > Metazoa > Mollusca > Gastropoda > Patellidae > Patella > Patella vulgata. The sequence goes on along the minus strand of NC_065884.2, from coordinate 58,255,152 downwards.
TACGAACTAAGAATGTAGCATCTGTGCAAAGATTTTTAACTCTCTGTCCATGGACAGACTGTATTCTTAAAATATCTTAGCTTAAATATTCATGAATAAGGTTCTGTTTTGCCTATTTACAAAATCTGTCAGAAATGCTCAATGTATGTTGATAATGAAATATTCATGTATAAGTGATCACATTATAGAATACTTATGTTTTAATCACTTAAATTTATTCACTCCAAAAGATGTAATACCTTCTTCACTGTATACTGCAATACATAATATATTACAGTTGCAGTGTAAGAGTACAATCTGTTGTATGATTAAAATATCATCTTGAATCCCTACAAATTCATTCATTTATAAATCTGATAAAATAATAATAGTACAACAAAAATTTCAATCAATGTGGAATCCCATAAAACAATGAGAAGTGACATCAGGTGTTCTAAAACATGTAAGCATACCCTGCCTTGAACTAACTAAAATAAGTTTGGCTTTATGTTCTGTATAAAAAATACACTGTATTTATCTTAGCTGTTTGATGCTGACTAAATGCAGCTACCAGGAATAGTAACACTAAAAATGCAGTAAACAAATATACAAGTTGGTCAAAAACTGACAATATCAGTATCCTGAATCTCAATATGGGCCACTACAGTAAAATCTTGCTATTAAGACAAGATGTTGGACTAATATAAATTGGCCTTAATAGTGGAGTGGTCTTTATATACAAGTTAAAACCTCAGAATACAGAATTGGTACAACGTTTTAAAATAAAAATGTATACGTGAGTGACCTGTATACTGAGTGGGACATCAGCAACATCTCTCATGTATGTTAAAGCCACTTCTCTTTTAACTCAAATTTAATACAGCCGTTCATTTCAAATACTATACTTATTATAAAACAAAAACATACATATATAAAAGCAGTGAGGGAAGTGAAGCAAAGATAAACAATCATACCAATCAAAATAAATTATTTTATAAATAACTGACATACAAATTCCTTAGAATGTATTGATGGAGAGATATAGTTGTTTCTAATATAATAATATACTCTATAAACTGAGAGATTCAGTTCGGCCACCCCCACCCCCCACACTACAAAGTAGATCTTAAAGTAACGATGCATCATTTGCATTTTCATTAAAATATCAAATTATATTAATATGTACTTTGATTGATTACTTTACTTTAAATTAAGAAAACAAAATCAAAATACCATTAATAGATAATGTCCCGGCCTACCAATAAATTTCTGTGGACAACAAAATTGCGGTAGACTTATTATATGTAGCAAGCAGTAAAGATCGATGAGAGAGAGAGAAATGGGGTTTAATGTCCACTCGACACAAACTAGGTCATTTAGGGACTAACATATGGTTTTTTAAATTTTATTTCAACAATTCGCTTGCGCGTAGGGGTCTTTAGCAGTGGGAGGAAACCGGAGGACCAGGAGAAAACCCACGAGGTTGGACAGGTGACCCTACTCCTTGTCACGTACAACCGGGGATTCGAAACCACGCCAGTCGACTCAATGACAGACTTAATGATACAGCGCACGCATGCTAACCATTCAGCCATCCAACCCCCCAAAGATCGATGAAATTTTGATTCCACATTGTATATACTGAACAAAACTGAACCATTCTTATGATATTGTAGTTTGCAAGTGATTCCTATAATGCTAAAATGTCGCATCTAGCTTTTAAGATTAACTTCAATGGTCAAAAAAATTAAAACAATGGGAATAATATCTCCAATGCTATTACTAAATTCTATTATATTATCAAAGTTTACAATTCTCATATAAACATCTGAAATTATAACAAAACAATTCTGCATTTTATCCAATATTTTCAATTTTCATTCTAACATCTGAATTAAAAAAAAAAAAAAAAGTCTGCATCCTATCTAATATTTTCAATTCTCTGTGACTTGTGAAATATAGATATATTTTCTAACACAAACAAAAAAACACGGAAATAAGGGTCAGAGTATGTATATACACCCTTAATTTACGATACTCCCAAAGCTAGCTGTGAAGTAACTCGTGACCGTCTGCTAAGAGACCTAAAGTTAATATTTGGTGTCTTTATATCCTCTATCTATTGCATATTTTCGAAGTTCTTGTCGTTCTTTGTCATCTTTTATAGTTCCAACCCAATAGTTCATACAACTGTTTATAACATTCTTTAATGTCTTTTCTTCCAATGCTTCTTTCATCACAAATTTCACAAATGGTGCCTTGTAATGTTCATATTGAAATTCTCCCAGGGATTTCAGTATTCTTGTTATTCTCAGATAATTGTGCATTGATCTGTAAAAAGAAGAAATTAATATTAAAATATATTATTTGATTTATAAATATATTCTGTCATACTCAGTCATCATCTTTAAAGGTAACCTCCATTTATTAAGGGGCCAAGAAGAATCTCAGGATTTGTCAATACCTGTTCCTTCTTACCAGGGGTAATACCTACAAGGCTTATATGTGTTGTTTAGATTTGCCAATAGGATGAACGTGTAAAGTTACGTCCTTAAGGTGTAACGGTGATATAATAATACGTTTTTTTAAATCGGATAAAAATTATGACCTCTATAGGGTCCACAAGCTTAAAACACGATTTTTCGTACAATCAGGGGCCATAATTCAGGAAGTTATGGTCCGATATGCGCGAATATCGAAAGGAACCACGATCTTTGGGTTATATACTTACATTTCAAGTTTCAACTAAATCGAATAAAAATTGTGACCTCTATAGGGTCCACAACCTTGATATACCATATTTTTACGCTATTTGATAACGAACGGTGGCCATTTTGTCTGTCAGTTTTGGGCCGATTCACGAAATTCGAACTCAGCTGTCCTTAGGGTATAGCGGTGATATAATAATACGTTTTTTTTAAATTGGATAAAAGTTATGACCTCCATAGGGTCCACAAGCTAAAAACGCAATTTTTCGTACAATCAGGGGCCATAATTCAGGAAGTTACGGTATGATATGCGCGAATATCAAAAGGAACCGAGATCTTTGGGTTATAAACTTACATTTCAAGTTTCGAAAAATCGGATAAAAATTATGACCTCTATAGGGTCCACAACCTTGACCATATTTTTACGCTATTTGATAACGAACGGCGGCCATTTTGTCTGTCAGTTTTGGGCCGATTTTCACGAAATTTGAACTCAGCCGTCCTTAGGGTTTAACGGTGATATAAGCATACGTTTAAAGTTTAAACCAAATCGGATAAAAATTGTGACCTCTACAGTGCTCACAAGCTAAAAACGTGATTTTTCGTACAATCAGGGGCCATAATCCATGAAGTTACAGTCCGATACATGCCAATATCGAAAAGAACCAAGATTTTAGGGGGATAAACCTATATTTCAAGTTTCTTTGAAATCGGATAAAAATTTTGACCTGTAGACTGTTCACAAACAATTGTGGACGGATGGATGGACGGACGGACAGGGGCGACGACAATATACATCCACATGAAAATGTGGACGTATAAAAAAGACAAGTATCATACTTCCAAAGAGATTGTGATATAGCTGAATATCCTATAAAATGTCTTGTCCACAATATTTTTTCTAAATACCCACAGAAGATTGGGAATATTTCATTGACTATTGTTTACATTTGTATAATCTTGAAATCCATTCATTTCATTTTATCTTAGAAATATTTGGAAACTATAATCAAAGTTGATAAAGTAAAATCTCCTGATAATCTTTTAATCTACCCTCAACATTCCAATATTATCTTTAATAAAGAGAAATTAATTATGATAGGTCTTAAAGGTTCATAGCGATCAATCTAATATTGATGAAGTTGGCTTCCAATTAATGGCAAAGGTGTCGGTGAACAAAGAATTCTAAATACTGTGGAATCTGTCATATTCGTCTTTTGAATACTACAGCATTTTATGACATCCGTCATCATTTTAGTCCCGATATTTTTTCCATCTTACTTCAACCAACAAAGTTCAGCATACTCCGTATTCAGAATATTACAGATTATGACATCAATTAGCGGTCCTGTCATATGAATTGCATTGAATCAACCGTCTGCAATCGAACCTTTAATTAGTAGGTGTTAACCTACAAATGATTGACAAGCAATCACCAATCAATTATCAATGAAATTAAAACTGTGTTGATCTTTGTTGATTAAGATGTCTCAATAAAAAGTCGTCTGAATAATATATATGCTAAACTTTAGAAATCAGTGTGCGTGTCCATTCCGTATCTCTGTTGACAATTTCAATAAATTTTTCACACACGTGTTCAAAATGGATATTAATCACCATGGACCCTCGTATTTGGATTTATGACTACATAAATTTTGTAGAAATTATGGCAACTATCAATCTTTAGTGCCTCTTGCGGTATTGAGAATTCCGTCATGCTGTGTAATCCAGAATATTTTAAAAATCCTGTACAATGACGGAAGTGATAGATTCCACTGTCAATGCAATGTTCTTCAAGAAAGTATCTACTGTACACCAAGTCATAGTTCATGAGTGAGGTCAAATTGTGAAAAACATGTATGCAAACCAGCTACATTCAAATGTCATATCCCATTCAAAAATTATATTATTCACGATAAATTTAAGTCACTCAACACGATCATGCATTTTCAAAAAATAGCTAATTTTTTGCAGCTTAATCCATGCTAAAATGTACTCAAATTGATTATTAACATTAATTTGATTAAGAACCAAAATATCCATGATATATAATCCCATATCTTAGATTCAATTGGATTAAAAAGAGGCCCATCAAAAGATATTAATAGGTGGTGCCGGTTTGAATATATTGTCGGCAGAGAATGCTGTTTGTTGCCAAATTTTCATTTCATCATGTCATTGTAAATACTGAACGGTATTGAACCTAATTTGACTGATATTGGTTTGAGACATTCAAATATCAAAATATTGTAGTTTATGTGAGCGGGAGAGGGGTTAAAGTCTACTCGACACAAACTAGGTAATTTTGGAACTAACATATGGTTCAAGTTTATTTCAATAATTCACTTGCACGTAGGAGTCTTTAGCAGTGGGAGGAAACCGACGGACCTGGGGAAAACCCACGAGGTTGGACAGGCGACTCTACTCCTTGTCACGTACAAGCAGGGAATCGAAACCATGCCATTTGACACAATAACAGATCTTGTGATTTCACGTACACGCGTTAAACCACTAAACCTCCAGAGTGTTATGTAAGTAAAGACTATCAGAGATCATAAGAGCTCATGAGAGTATGATGTGTTTAAATTTAGGGGGGACACATTTCACAAAGAAAGGAGTCTACTAGTTTTATTGATTAAATATTAGAAACTCAAAATTGTAGACAGAAACTCAAAACAAAGCAATAAAAACATCATTACCCATGATTACGTTGTGGTTAAAGAGACAATATGACAAATAGTCATTATTCAACAGACATTTCAAAGACCCATTCTTCCAGACTAAATGACAAATATATACTTTCAGAATATCCATAGTAAAGTAAGGTTTACCAAAAAGTGTATTGGTCTAAACATTATTCAAACAGATTAATCTTATCAGAAATTATGTCTATATAAAGTTGCCATTTTATTTTTCTCTAAGTATAGGGTATATTCAGGGTGTATAGGAATCACACTGTCTGTATGTCTGTCACTTGTACATGTGCAAATCATGTTTAGATGATCATGAAGGGAGATAATCAAAGTCCTTACATGAGGCAGTAGTTCAGAGAGGACTGCTCTCTTTAAGTTAAACACAATGTTTAATTTGGGCATTAACTTTCAATGTCAAATCAGTGGACAGAAGCCAATATTACTAAGTGACCAGTTATTTAATCTGTAACCTATCTTTGTTTGTTTGTTGATAACTAATAAACGATTGATCGCCAGCTTTACACATTTATAAGACATCAGTGTTTCTAAGTTCTGACCCTATAATAGCTCAATGATTAGGGTCAATATCTAAAGGGCTTTTATCATCATTATTATAATATGATTTGACCTGGTCAGTACAGATAATATATTGATATTTACTTAAGAAACCTAGTTTTAACTGTTCAAGATACTGATATGTCTTATCAAATCATACTGTGAATTTATAAAAGATTGACTATTTACTATTAATTTATCATACTGTATCCTCTTTAAGCCACTACAAACAGAGCAAGAATGGGATTTTACCAGGGTCATGCTCAGCAAATACAAAGCTCAATTTGAACCATTTTGTTGCAGTTGAATAAGATACCAGGAATGGAATATATGTTACTATGCTGTATTAACAGTAAAAACTATATATATTAGTTTAACAGTCGCTGATCATCGTTTGATTGAGGAATCCCTGGCTAACTATAATATTGTGAAATATCAGACCAAAAATGGTTCAATTCTGTAAAGTAACTTAAGTATTTACAATGATCTGATGAACTGAAAATTTGTGAACATACAGCTTATGCTAAAGATGATATACAGGATATAGTCAACACACATGGCAGCGGCACCTGTCTTTTCATAGGCCTCATTTTAATCTGATTGCTAAATAATCAATTTGTGTAGATTTTAGCGTGGATGAATCTATGGAAAATATTAAACTTTCTGATTTCAACAGGCATTATAAATCTACCTATTGAATGTCTTTCATTGGGCTTTAAATGTTATATAAATTTTCAATTAGACCTTAATTAACATGACAAGACCATAATCAACTCTCGATGCCATCGTATGGCCATGATTTTAATTAGATTAGAACCTTCGACCATTTAATGATTAAATTCAAAAATAGAAAAGCGAGGCTAAGACTCGAATGATCAGTACGATGGTGACAATCAATGCACACATCTTATCAAAACTACAACCAGTGATAACTTTGCTCAAAATAAAGTAATTTGAATGAAATTTCCGATATATTCATTTTGCGTTATCTATCTTTGAAATATTAAGCGTGAACTGCCAGCTCTTTATCTAAATCTTACATAATGTACCTTTTAAGTCAAAATAAAGATATGAATTGGGTTGATCTGATGTGTAATGACGCTAGTTCAGTGGTTTGTAACCATGGATCATTTTAGTTTAAGTTTTGGCTTTCTGTGTCAATTATACATGTATCTCAACACTCGGTTTATCAATCATCCCACAAAACAAATCAACACATATAATCCAGGAAAATCGCTAATGTTATTTTTGGAGTTAGGTATTTTAATTCGTAATAAAATGCTTCAAAACAAGTTTATACTCATGAATGAATTCTCCTTCCTTTGTATGAATTTAAGCTGGGTCATTACTTGATAATTATTACTATCTATGTCAATAATTCACTTGAGCAATGGGAGATTACACTATAAATAATACTTTTAGGCCATTATTTTTCTACAAATTTAATTGGCCTTCTGTCCTGTCCTCCATATCGATTACTAGAAAAAATATCATAGCCCATACATAATTTGCATTTACCTGTTTAAATGAGCAAACTGACTCTGCCAGTTATCTCCCCTTCCAATCTCTCCCGTCTTCTCATCAATTATTTTCATTCCATAGAAATCTAACATCATTTCATAAGACTTGAGAACCCGGGCGTGTGCCTTTTTATCTTGTACTATCGCCTGATAAAATAAAAAAGGTCTTAAATAACCATAAACAATGTCTTATCTTGTATCTTGTCCGATGAGGTATCTTCAAATTTTGGTGAAACTTTTGGGTGTCTACGCCAAAGTCAAAAGTGGTGAAATGGGGTTAAACGTCACCATTCAGTGAGCCATGAGGGAAATTTTGCTCGAATAGAGTCTTGTCCACCTGATCTTCGTTGAATTCTAAATGCCAAGGGATCTCAGGTTTTTTTGGACCAATCTGAACAACACAATGCTGTTTCTTGCTGACTTCTGTACTTTCCCCCCCCAAAAAACGCTGATATGTGAATACACCCATTGCTTAAAGCAGAAAGCTATAGATTCTAAAAGATTCACAACTGCCTAGATTCTAACAAATATAGCTTTTATTAAATAACAGTAAAGTAATTTACAAAATATAAAAAAGCACCAAATCCACAAATAGATTCTGTGTTTTAATTGTTCCATACCTTAATTTCATGTAACTGAAGTTCTTGAGCATGGTAGTTCATTCCACTTTCTCTGATTGGAAACAACCTAAATCATAAACAAAACAAACCGTTAATAATTAATGCCACTGATCAAAAACTACATTATGAAAGTTGAATATCTAACACAAGGAGAGAGAGAGAGAAATGGGGTTTAACGTCCACTCGACACAAACTAGGTCATTTCGGGAGTAACCCACCGTTCCAATTTTATTTTATTAATGCGTAGGGGTCTTTAGCAGTGGGAGGAAACCGGAGGACCAAACTGCACGCAGCGATCCATCTACGTCATACGTCATTATGATCACTGCCCCAATTAGCCGCCATTTAAAACGCCCACGTGATCACTTTGGGGAGGGACTTATCGGCCGGACTAACGTTTTGGGTACACAACAGAGTAGAAATAACCCGAGCACGCACGTGTTTTATGTAAACACGTGTCTTTAGCAAAATGTAAACTTCTGCCAATCCGGTAAAAGCAATATATAATATGTACTAGTGGGTAATATTGCAATAAATTCTTTGCCATTGTAAACTGTCTTTAGAGTTTCAATCTGTTTATCTTTAAAAACAAGGCTAGATACTCCTAAATTTGTCTTCGCAAACAAAACCCCCTCTGTGAAATTACCTTTTATGGGCGCCGCCATATTGAATAATTAGAGGACTATTTTGTGATTCGGCTTTGATTAGTTTGACATCTTTCATACTCACAGCGGCTTAATAAACATATTTAATTTCATTTAATATGACAATAGAAGAGAAATAAATACTTCTAAAAATTACTAAAAAAGCATACTCAGTGTAGGAATTAAAATGTCGGGTAATTAGCTTAGGGCCTGTTCTCAGGCGAAGCTAGCTGTAGACAGGCAGCCTAAGTTTGGGATGCCGGAGGACCTGGAGAAAATCCACAAGGTTGGACAGGCGACTAAAACAAGGAATATCATACAAAAAATGGTTCAATATTAAGACAGCGTCACTTATAAGTCAATGGTAAAATGTTTTGGCCTGTTAATAATATTATCTACCATAGATGAGAAAGTTACATACCATTGAATATAACCATGATGTCCTTCTAATAAACCAAAATTACCCCACCATTTCTTGTGTATATCATCTATTTTATCACCTAAATTTAAACCATCAATTTAATAAATACATGTAGTCAAAAATAGAAGTCATACTATTTATTTCTGTATTAAGATGTCACATTTTTGAATGCATCATCTATTTACTGAGATAAGAGAAATGAAAAGAAAAGAAAGGAATGGGGTTTAATGGCCCACTTTGGTTATTTTGAGACTAACATGTTTTAGTGGCTAAACAATTCTGTATAGAGAAATGAAATGAAATAGGGTTTAACGTCCTACTGTTCTGCTCCGACTGGGCTAATGAAGACAGGCATACGTCATACACTGTGGTATGAGGGAAATTTTGCCTGGGCATTATGTCCTACTATTATATCAAATTCCAAATCCAGGGGATCTTTTATGTGCATGCCAATGTATACACGGGACCTCAGGTTTTTCGTACCATCCAAATGATTACACACTTGTACTTGTCAAGCCCTCCGTCCTGCACCACTGACAAGGAGAAACCACGTTGGAAAATCCTGATGAACTTTTTGGGCCGATGCAGGGATCAAACACGCGACCTCCAGGCTAGTGAACCAACGTCTTACCCACTTAGCCACAGTGGATCCTTTGTATAGAGAAGAATTGGAATAAGTTAAACCACTCTGCATCGATATTAACTTTAATGTATAGCATTAACAACGTTAACCATTGGGATCACATTTATAATAACTTTAACAGAAATATTTTAAGAATGCAGACGCTTCATTGGCCATTGTGTTGAATTACTAGTACAAATATAGCTCTAGTACAATGAAATATTTTATTTTCAAATATCAAGAATAAGAACCTGGCCAGGGCTATAATAACCTGGCTAGGGCTATAATAACCTGGCCAGGGGTATAATAACCTATATATACATATTATAATAATTACCATCTGGTCGGGAATATATTTGGTTTTTATAAAACTCCATATTTGATACGGCTGTTGGATCATCCTTCTTGCCCTAGAATAAAACAAAATTTACTACATGTTACATGTAAATGACATTAAAACCAATTATCATTTCTATTTATGGCATTAATGAATTTTGTTTTATGAACATGCAGTATTTTAAAGTTTTTCAAATAACTTCAATCCGTATACTGAATATTATATGTTGTCTGATAACGGGTGAGTACATGTATCTATATAATACACATTCTGTATTATTTCCCAGAATTTCTTACTGGTGAATTATATTAGCCATGACTCACCACAATGGGTGTATTGATTAACCATTTTTTCACAAATTGATCAACTAGATATTTTTTTAGTTCAATCAGATGGAAATAGATTTATGAAGCTCTAACTATTAAATCGCATATTCAAAGAAAGGTGTCTGCTACTAGTGTAAACGTCACACCATCAGATAAAAAAAAAAGTCAAAAGTACAAACAATACTGCAGTGTGTGCTAGCCTTAAATAATCATAAATGGTTATCTGGTCTAAAAGAATTTGTAATCTAGGGGAGATAACTTACAGGATAGCCATTTCTGTATGTTTCTGTATCTCGGTCACTCCACCTCTTATACAATCTACTTGGTCTTTCCCACTGTAATAAAATATAATGTGTATTATTAGAATAGAGCATCATCTTGTAACAGGGTAGTATTAATACTTCGCTACACAAAGTTTTATGTCCAACAGAAATTTTCTTGTCAAAATTTGAACCATCAATTTAATTGTTAATTGTATAATTTATGTATATTGTGCATTATAGTAAAAGAAAGAGAGAAAAATGGGGTTTAATTTCCACTCGAAATAAACTAGGTCATTTTGGGACCAACATATGGTTCAATTTTATTTCAATAATTCAATATGGGTCTTTAGCAGTGGAAGGACACTGGATGACCTGGAGAAAATCGACAAGGTTGGACAGGCACAGACTGATAGAGGTATAAAATATATTAGAGAGTCTATATGTGTATTCGACATGTAAAGTATATTAGAAAGTCTAAAGTACTGTATATGTGAGAGTCTATATGAGTCTGAGTATATCATGTTAATTAAATCTATTTTACACACATATTACAGTACAGATGAGATGAGTGTCATATAAAGTACAGGAGAAAGGTAATATATAGGCCAGCTAGCCTGTTCCTCAATCCTTTGAGAATAAAATATTGTTTATAAAAAAAAAATATAAAGTATATTAAAAAGTCTATATGTAAAGCATATTGTGTATAAAGTGGCAATGTAATCAAATTTGAAATCTGTTAGGAGATTAGTATTTTACTAAATAGTAAAAGTTCCCACTTATTCTACCCACTTTTGAAAAATAAATTGACATATACAGGTATCTAACAGGTACTGAGTTGATGTCAATGAATTTACTTCATTTCTATGAAAGAATCATTAATGAAACACCACCCAAACAAGATAAGTCAATGAGGTAATCAGTGCCAATGTCTTAAAAAACAAAGAAGACCTTTATAAAAAAAAACTTACAGCATCCTCGTCACTGTCAGAACTTTTATTTTTAGATCTGGTCATCTGAAAGTAAAAATGATTCTAATTGATTTAATTTTGTCTTACCCATATCATATATAACCACATCACGTTGATCAAGAAGGGAATACATGTGGTTTAACATCTTGTCAAAAACGAAATAAAAGGATTATATTAATACTAGTAACATACATCAGAGTCATGATATACTTTTTTACTTTCTATGATTGAGTACACAGAAAGAGAGGTTTAAACAGACAGAGGTGTTTATTGAGTGATGACCTGATGTATTTTAACTCATAAAAATATATTGAACTATCTTTTTAACACATGGATAAAGTCCAGGCTAGAGTTCAGAATCTGCCCACCATCACTGTAGCTGTCTGCTGTAGTACATGCAGCGAACCTGGGTTACCTCAGCACATAGTTAAACAATTATTAGTGGAAAGATTCATTAATCACTCCACAATCAACTGGTCAGAAAAGGTGAAAAATTTGACATAAACTTGTGTTTTTGTTTTTTTTAAACTATATTATTATAGGGCCAATAGGGCCTACATGCTGATAAACTATTACTATAGTCAGATTTTAGAAAACAATCTTACAATTCGCTTTGCAGCATTTCGGTTTTTAATGGCATTTCCCATTTTCTTCTTTTTTGTTTTGACAGGTTTTTCTTTCTCTTTTTCTTTGTCACTCTCGGTATTACTAATTCTATCTGTATCACTACTGGCACTACTGGAACCAGAATCTGAGTTTTTACTTTGATTTACACCAGAAACGTTTTCTTTGGAAGTTGGCCGTACGTAATCAGTCATCAACTTCTGGTTCTTTAATGTTTTACCTCGCGTTTTAGATTTAACAACTTTTTTGGACTTCGTTTTCACATCTTCATGATCATGTTTCAGTGCTCGCAACTCCTTTTCACTTCCACTGCCCCCACTCGCATAATAATCATCTGTATTACCGATTAGGTTGTCACTTATCTGATCTGAATTCGCATCATCCACTTGCATGGGTTCATCCTCATTGCAAGAATCTGCTTTTGAATAAGTTTCGTCATTCAGTTTAATTTCTGGGGGATTTCCTTCCTCTATTTCAGTTTCTGTTGTTGGCTTGTCACCCACAGTGGCCACAGCTTCGACTTTAAGTTCAATTTCCTTGTTTACTTCATTATTTTGAGGTGTATCTTCATTATTAGACATCCTTATACTCCTTCATTATCTAAATAATGTATCCTTAGATATTACTTTTCTTATTGTGCTCTCTATCATAGATGTTATTCTAAATAAAACTTTTTACTTTCAGATTTCTTTTCAACATGCAACCATCTTTATGGAATACGAAACTATGTCTAAATATGAAAAAATCTATTATTGTCGATTATTATGGCGATAAGACAAATCAAGTTACTTTCTCAACAACTCAAAAATTCAAAACAAATTCAACTGGGCGACCCCTGTGTAATTTAACTAAAATATATGAAAAAACGACTAAAAATATATTTTATACGAAAATAAATATGCTAGCTTCGCCAAGATGGATGCGCCCATGAACAATTTGTAAACATGTCAAAGTCGACGATAAATGATTTTTAAATGAACTTAATAGTTAAATATACCAACGGGGTCGTCTAAGTCAGTTCGTGTGCAGACATCTATTTTTCAACTATGGCATGGAAAATTCTTTTGGCGTCAACTTCACGATCACCATTGATTAGAAGGCCTTTGAACTTCAAGAAGTTCGATGTCATCGATTTTCACCGGTCAATGACATTATGTCATAATTTCCAAAGGTCATTATCATTTTTTTTAGGTACAATTTTGAAAGTTAGTTAAGCATCGCCAATAATTTCAGACAATGTTAAGTATATCCTAATATTTCTAAATTCATGTTATAAGCAGTAGTTGTTGGTGATGTGCAGACGGCTGAAGAATATGATGATTTCCATGATAAAAAGTCAAAGTGTTTTACACATGAAAAGGGCAAAGTCCACAAGCAGTAGTCTACACCCAGCGAGTCTCAGTTCTCAGACATAAAGAGTTTCTGCCCGTACTCACAATGGTTTCGTTGGAGCTCATTTTATCTTCTCCGTTTCTGATCCATATTTATAGATCTAAGCTTTATGTTAGAACAAAATAACTATGGATACTCAGCTGACCCTATTTTATGGAGCCATTGGAGCCATGACGGCCAACCCTCATTTTGATTTGATATTCAGTTTATTACATATAATTCAGAACTTGAATATGCTACTGCGTACAGCAAAGTAGCCAATATTGGAGATCAATCCAAGCTTAATTTCAATAATTTTTTTATACTTGGTGAGATAGGCCTACACATCGATTGGGATTACAAAATCGCTGCAATCTTCTGATTCCTGACCTGAAATAGATTGGGCCTGGCACCATTGAAAAAAATAAATGGAGCGATATTATTTAAGGAAGGTAATTGTATAGGCCTATCTGTTGATGAACACAGATTATCCCCTCATCAATCAGGAATACAGATTGGACCTTTTTTCTTGATTCAATACCTGTTTGCTGCAGAAAGTTAAGACATTAAACCCCATTTCATTCATTCCCTAATTAATCTAAAGTGTTTTTAACTTTTCCTTTCAGGTTTGGGACAAGAAAATTTTACCAGACCATTACTAAACCATTAACACGAAATGCTGGAAAAACTTTTACATCTAAATCTGATATATGTAGAGTGTTTTTAGGCCATAGAATTTCACAGCTGTACAGTAGAGATCTCACACTAGTCAAAAATACACTTAAGAAATATTCTGTTAATATATTATGTGGGGCAAGTCCATTAGCGTTGTTAGGAATTGGCACAGCATGGTACTTGCGGAAGGATAATATAGCACAGTGTAAAACTAAGAAGAGTAATTCAAGACTTTTAGATAAAAAAGAAGATGACACGCCAGATCCAGATTTTGATTGGCAAGAATTTTTACATATGTTATGGCCTGAAATATGGTATTTATTGGCGTCAGTGGCAGTAAGTTACAATTTGTTTAATGGTACATACACTGTAAACATAGAACGAACAATGTTTTAACCACCAAGGATATTTACCTAACCATTTAGCTTTTATTAACATCTATTTTACCGCTCTGACTGAAAATGTTGTTGAGCACAACATGTCCCCTATTTTGTGGTTGACCGTTTTAAGTACGTAATAATCAATACCTTGAATAATTGTGCTTGAGATGTGATGTTGTATGGAGGTGGAAATATACCTATTTTGATAATACATTCGCTCAATATCTGTTCTTTAGAAGTCCATTGCAAGCGATTTTGTCCTTTAGAAAAATAATGGTTCCTGACATACAACACCCAGAAAACTGGAGCACATGAGAACATACATATCTAACACATTCAGAAGAGCCACAATAAGTGGACACACCAAGAATCCCCAAGCAACAAATTTTCCAAGAGTATGTTTTTCAGAACCCATCACCTTTTTTCTGGCAAATATTAGTTTATTTCCTGGCAGTTTACTCCACTATTATTGTGAAAGTTAAATCTCTAAAAGTAATTTGTTAGTCCCAAACATTTTTCAATTCAATTGAGTATTTACAAAGAATTGATGAATTGAAATTTTCAAGACATTCAGAATAGTCTGCAGACAATATAAACAAACCAGAGCCATCTATAAGTGTTGGGTAAAATCTGTTGCTGGGCCTCTTTTTAATTGGGGGTGGATGGCCGAATGGTTATCACGTGCGCGCTATACCTACCATAAGGCCTGTCATTGAGTCAACTGGCCTGGTTTCGAATCGCCGGTTGTATGTGACAAAGAGTAGGGTCACCTGTCCAACCTTGTGGGTTTTCTCCGGGTACTCCGGTTTCCTCCCACTGCTAAAGAACCCTATGTGCAAGTGAATTATTGAAATAAAATTAAATCATATGTTAGTCCCGAAATGACCTAGTTTATGTCGAGTGGATGTTAAACCCCATTTCTCTCTCTCTCTCTCTCTTTTTAATTGTATTGAGTTCATGCCAAAAGATTATCTTAAACATTCTTATTACTGAAGTAAGATTTTAATTTGATATTGTTTCAGAGTGCCCTGGCAGTGGCTTTAGTTAATGTTAAAATCCCAATAATGTTAGGAGAAATTGTAAATGTTATTTCACAATTTACCTCACAAACTGCCGAGTTATTTATGGAACAGATTAAAGGACCTGCTTTACGACTAGTTGTTTTATATTCTGTCCAGGTCAGTACACAGCTCTTAATTAGGATTTTTTTTACCTGTCAATATCCGACTGGTTCCGTGGGTATTGCAAAGGCTCACTACTAACCATTATTCAAATGGTGTGACTAACTGTTAAGAGTCTAATACATTGTTCCTTATAAAGAAATTATGGTACAGTACGCTCTGCAAAATATACTATGTAGTTTTTTTAGGATAAAGCATAGTCACATGTTCCCTACATGTACTTCATGTGCTTGAGTCTTGAATTATGGCGACACTTTCAGATCACAGTAATATGGTTAACCATAAAGTCACAAACATAATGGTTGGTTGGATGACTTCACCATACACCTCTATAGGGTGTGTTGGATGGCCGAATGGTTAGCATGTGCGCATTGTATCATAAGGTCTGTCATTGAGTCAACTGGCTTGTTTCGATTCCCCGGTTGTACGTGACAAGTAGTAGGGTCGCCTGTTCAAGCGAATTATTGAAATAAAATTGAACAATATGTTAGTCCCGAAATGACCTAGTTTGTATCGAGTGGACGTTAAACCCCATCTCTTTAGCTCTGTCCTATTGATTTGTCTATTTCAGGGTTTATTAACATTTTGTTATATAACATTACTATCTACTGTTGGAGAAAATGTTTCTACCAGGATGAGGAAACGTTTATTTGAATCTTTAATAAAACAGGATATAGAATTCTTTGATAAATATAAAACAGGGGAGTTAATAGATAGGTAGGTCTTACACATTAAACTGAATTCAACTTTAGGAAACAGATTCAATAATCTTTGATTCCCTTTAAAGATGCATTTTGTAAGAGCGAAATCTGACTATTGCAGGTCTTTATTTTAGCCTCAAATGTTATATAAATTATTAATTAGACATTTATTTACATGACAAGGCAGTATTTAAATAACAAAGCAGACAAGCCCATAATCAACTCTCTAGAACATCAGATGGTCACGATTTTTAATGGACTGAAACACGATCGACCATTAATAATTTAATTTAAAAATGGATAATCAAGAATTTGTTTATTATCGTAACATTGAATGGTAAAAATGAAAATTGAGTCTACATTATTCTTATCAAAACTTAAACCTTCATAACTTCACTCAGAATAAAGTAATTTGACTGAAATTTTCAATGTATTCATCCTTTTTTTTTGGGGGGGGGGGGGGGGATCACGTGGCTAATTGGGTAAGATGCTGGCTCGCTAGCCTGGAGGTTGGGTGTTTGATCACTGCATTGGCCGAGAAAGTTCATCCAGATTTTCCAGTGTGGTTCCCCCTTGTCAGTGATGCAGGATGGAGGGCCTGACAAGGACAGCTGTCTAGTCGTTCGGATGGTACGGAAAACCGAGGTCCCATGTACACATTGGTGTGCATGTAAAAGATCCCTTGACATTTGGAATTCGATATAAGAGTAGGCCGTAGTGCCGCTGTCCAGGCAAAATTTCCCTCATAGCACACTGTATGGCGTATACCCGTCTTCGTTAGCACAGCTCGGAGCAGAACAGTAGGACGTTAAACCCCATTTCATTTCATTTTATTTCATCCCTTTTTATTATTTATTCTCAGATTATTATAATGAGAACTGTCATCTCTTTATCTAAATTTTACATAATGCATCTTTTTAATACTAACAGACTTGAACTAAAAACATTATGTAGCATATCATTTTCTTGAAAAAGCTAGTATTTATGATTACCACAAAGACATAACGAAAAATAGGTACACCTGCTCAAGTTCATGTCAATATTATACCTAAATAAGTATCTGTCTTCGCTTATTTGATAGATACGGGAAGACAAAATTACATTATCAGAATCGTGTCTAAACATCTTATATACAAAAGTGTATTTTCAAATTACATCGATAGATTGATGGCTTCTAAATTAAACCTTTTTAGTACATCTTTTGTAGTAAACAATGCCTTATATGGTATAGAGCCATATATGGTAATAGAGATGAAAGTATGTCCTTTGGGTAAATTATGATTGTATATGATAAAGATGTTTGTCTGGTTATTTACAGGTTGACATCTGATGTTCAAGATTTTAAAAGTTCATTCAAGTTATGTATATCTCAGGGTTTACGAGCTGTTACTCAGGTAATAGAACTAATCACTTAAGAGATTTGTTTTGTGTGTTTATGCAAAGAAATAAGTTAATTTCCCCTACACCCAGGTTCAAATCCGTGCCTGGGCTGAGGAGAACCTTCAGGATTTTTCAAGTGTGGTCATCACTTATCCTGACAAATCAGTGTGCCAAGCAATTTGGATGGGCGGAAAGTTGAGGTTCATCCATGTACACATTAGCATGCGCACAAAAAGACCCTCAATTGTTGGAAATCAAAGAAGAGTAGATGGGAAGACCAATGTCTGGGCATATATTGGCAAACTTTGCATTGCACTGGTAACTACAGAAATTGAGGCATTTATCTCAAAATGATCAAAGTATATATAGATGACACATTAAACTTCCATATTTAGGTCATCCTAGGTATCCCTATTGGTATTATTCCATTCTACTCCACTAACCCCTGGGACCATTCACATAGTACTCACAAAGACATTTAATATAAAAAATAAAGTGACATACACACTAAACAACAGGTTCAGTTGGATTGTTGTATCAAGATGCACATTACTACCCTTCGCCCACTTCATTTCAGGTTTTTTGATTGCTCGATAAAATTAGCACAAGTATCAAGGGCGAATTATTTGACTGTGCCTCCCCCGTGAATCGACCAAGGGTTTAGTGGAGTACAACAGAATGATACCACTGGGGATTTGGGTATTAATACAATTTTTCTCCTATAATATTATGTTTAATATTTTTATGTTTATATATTTTATTGTAGACAATCGGCTGTGTAGCAACTCTATTACTAATATCTGTTAAATTAACAGGTATAATGCTAGCTGTCGTACCAGCCATTATTATAGGCGGTTCATTAATAGGTTCAACTTTACGAAAATTATCAAAAGATGCACAAACTCAGGTAATTTTATTTTACAAATTATTTATACTGTACAAGAAAAGACAATTTAAAGATACATTCCTCCCAAGATTCATCAAATCACACAATTTTGTACGTGGGAAGGCATCTTTAATAATACATACCAGTAATGAAACTACTTTAAGATTGACAAGGTAAGAGTATCTTGGAAAATCTAGATCTCATATATCAATTCCTATTGCACGAAAATCACATGGAAGCTGGTATTCAGAATTGTTTTTCTTAGAAATATGCTTTCCAAGCAAAATTTCCCTAATATGGCACAAAAATGACAATGTTAAGTGCACATTTCATTCCAGTCTCAGCTACATATATTGCTGTCCTCCTTTGCATTTTAAATGAGAAATTTATCTTGATACCTACACATAACATGCTACAGTCATTGTATCCACTGCTCCTATTTAGCCTCCAATTTATTGTGAATACTCTACAGGTCCATGTTTTTGGCAAGAGTTTTTTCGAATTTACAGGGAAACTTCATGTGGTCAAGAACGAACACAATTAGAAATGAGAAATGTGGTTAAGTCTATTGTTGTAGACTATTTGTAATTGCAGTAAATTCAAGTTGATATGCATTATTCATGTTGCTGTTTGTTATTCATTCATATTATACTTTATTATAGGTAGCCCAATCAACAGCTGTGGCTGATGAAGCTTTAGGTAATGTCAGAACTGTCAGAGCTTTTGCAATGGAGAAAAAAGAAAATGAGTATGTACACTGTATTTAGATATGATTTATATTTCATAAATAATGGATAATTGTTCTGACAACCAAAACTGGTATGATTTGTATTAAAGTCATTGTGATTTCTGTATGATTTGGAGAAAAGTCATTGTGATTTCTGTATGATTTGGAGAAAATTCATTGTGATGTCTGTATGATTTGGAGAAAAGTCATTGTGATTTCTGTATGATTTGGAGAAAAGTCATTGTGATTTCTATATGATTTGGAGAAAAGTCATTGTGATTTCTGTATGATTTGGAGAAAAGTCATTGTGATTTCTGTATGATTTGGAGAAAAGTCATTGTGATTTCTGTATGATTTGGAGAAAAGTCATTGTGATTTCTGTATGATTTGGAGAAAAGTCATTGTGATTTCTGTATGATTTGAATAAAAGTCTGTATGATATTTAGAAAAGTCTGTATGATTTTTAGAAAAGTCTGTATGATTTATCAGTTGGTTTTTCTTTTTAAGTCATTTAATTTGTCATGTTCAAAAGTTGTGAGATAAAACAAATCAGTACAAAAGAAAACAACACAAGAGAAAACACTTTAATAATAGACACACCGATTGTTGTTGACTCTTTAAAGATACAATGTTGTTTTTCAGATTATATGGTAGTGAATTAAATAAAGCTAGGAAGTTAAATATACAACTTGGTGTTGGTATAGGTGTATTTCAGGGTTTAGCCAATATAGCTTTAAATGGTAAGATATATTTTTATTATGATAAAGTCTTTAAAGTGTATTTTAAATGGTACTCCCTGTTTGATAGGTGGGCTGGGGTGGGGGTGGGGGTGGATGGTCGAATGGTTAGCCGTGTTGTATCATAAGATCTGTCATTGAGTCAACTGGTGTGGTTTTGATTCCCGGGTTGTACATGAAAGGAGTAGGGTCGCCAATCAACCTCGTGGGTTTTCTCTCACTGCTAAAGACCTATGCGCAAGCGAATTATTGAAATAAAATAGAAGCATGTGTTAGTCCCGAAATGACCTAATTTGTGTCAAGTGGACTTTAAACCCCTCTCTCATGCTGTTTGATCTGGGGCAAAATTATGATTATTAATTTCACTGGAAATATACGGTAGCTTTAAATGGTAAGATATTTCTTACTAATGTGTCTTATAGAATATATTTTAATCAAATTTCAACTTCTTGTCGTCATTTAAAACTTAAAATGGCACTCCCTGTTTTATCTGAAGCAAAATTATAGTTGTTAATTTCACTGGATTTTATGAAATGAAATATGGTTTAACATGCTACTTTGTTTCACCAACCAGGTTAATGAAGACAGCATACTTTATTTTGAGCAAAGTTATGAATGTTTGAAGTTTTGACAATAAATTAAATAGTCTTGATGTTCAAGTACTATTGCCATTTAAATAAAGTCTTGTTGTCAGTCCTTTTAACAGTAATTTTGACCATATTATCGTTTAATGCAATATGGCGGACATTGTCTAATCCACTCAATATCTAAACCATCTAATGATCTAAAGAGTTGATTATGGGCTTATCATGTGAATACATCTCTAAATAATAATTTATATAACATTTGAATACAGCAAAATGCCTGGCAATAGGCAAGTTTAGCTGTTACATAAACTGTTACAAGATACAATTTTATGAATACACAATTATATATTATGTTTTACTTATTTTAGGTATTGTATTAGGAACTATGTTTGCTGGTGGATATATGATGTCATTACATGAATTATCTGCTGGTGATCTGATGTCGTTTCTAGTAGCAACACAAACAATAGAAAGGTAAATACATATAGGTAACAATCTACTGTAATTGTCGGTGGATTAGACGCATGCATATTTAAGGCACAAACTGAGTTTGTCAGAGGTGTTCAAGGCAAAATAAAAAATTCATGGTTTAGGCGCACCTTTCTACAGCTCCTTTTAAAACAAGTGCCATACCATATGTGTCCCAAATCCACAGGTGAGTTACAGTAACTGGGTCAAACTCTTAACGATTACCGTTATAATCATTACCATTAAACAAAACCCCCTGATCTGTAATATTCAAACAAAGGACGTAGATGTCATTGATGGATGAAAAACATTATGAAATCAGACAATCACACTTAATACTCAAAGATGTTTCAATAATAGTCTTTTCTATAAATGATTGATTTCTATTTTGCCTTACAGATCTTTAGCCCATATGTCTTTATTATTTGGACAAGTTGTAAAAGGGATTAGTGCAGGTGCAAGAGTTTTTGAGGTAGGAATGTTCCTGTGTTCTGCAAGTCACAATGCATCATTTGCATTTTTTGCTAAAATATCAAATTTCTCTATAATGTTTAAACAGAATTGTTAATTGAACACATTAGATTAAACACAAGAGTTGTATGGAAAACAATTACTGTACTTTAGTTGACAAGAGAATCATTATAGAAATGTAGCTCCAATTAAAGTGCAGTAATTGTTTTCTATAGAACTATTGTGTTTAATCAAATTTCTCACGGCTTAATCCACTCTAATACAGTATATACTAAAATTGATTATTTAATTAAGAAAACAAAATCAAAATAATTAAGAAAACAAAATTAAAATACCAATTCTAGATAATCTCCCGGATTCGAATCAGTCGGATTTAGAATAGCCCTATCATTTCTGTTTGCCCACAACCAAATGGCGCAGGCTTATTACAGAGCAAGTGAATTTTAATACAATATTGTAGTTTGCAAGGGATTCCTATTGCACGAAAATGACGGAATGAGACTTTAATTAAAACAGCAATTTCCTTGTGGAAGTATTTATACTTTTACATAATGATGACAAATATTTTTTTTTTTTCTAATTAAATAAAAACTTATGCCAGAACAGTATCATAGAACCAGAATATTTTTTTTTGTATAAGATTTGTGTTTTTCTTGTTTCAGTTTATCAATAGTGAATCAAAGATACCATTAGAAGGTGGTAAAATAATACCATTTCATAGTCTCAAAGGTGATATACAGTTTAAAGATGTTAATTTTTCATATCCTACTCGGCCAGGACAGGTATGTTCATCTGTAGAATTTTTTTTTTTCAGTTTCCATTTGGGTTGATCTGATGTTCTATTTGGGTTGATCTGATGTTCAATTTGGGTTGATCAAACTCCATACAATTAAAGATGCCTTCCCATGTACAAACTGTTTTATTTGATGATATATTTGGACTAAATACATATTCAAAAAGTTTGCTTTAATTCCCTCTCAAAACATTATAATCTGAAGATAACTAACTGAAGATGTAAAATTCTATATTACGAAATCTTGTTTGTCACGTGACTTGATTGAGGGCCGAGGGGTACTCCATTTTCAGCTTGTACAATTTGATCTCCTTACATTTTTGTCCTGTGCATGCCTCGTGGGTATTTTTCAAAAAATCAAGTATTGTAGTAAGATTGGGTGTCTCTACTTTCCATATACATGTATACCAAATTTGCCATATTTTTATTGGAAGTAAATAACCCTATACATACTTTCGTAGAAATGTATCTTTAAGTGTAACATATATTTTTAAATGGCTTATTTGTTAATTTCAGATGATATTAAAGAATTTTAGTTTAGATGTAAAAGGTGGAAGAGTTTTGGCTCTTGTTGGTTTATCTGGAGGAGGTAATTTTATTACTCTGATGTTATCTTGTTTGGTATTAAGGGGGAAATTTGTGTAGGATTGGCAGAGAGCTGATATGTTGGCCGTGAAATTCAAGTCACCACAATGTAGTGCTTCCACTGGTTTATTTCCAAGCGTCCGCAAAACAAAGGGGGGTTGGATGGCCGAATGATTAGCACGTGCGCGCTGTATCATAAGGCCTGTCATTGAGTCAACTGGCGTGGTTTCGATTCCCCGGCTGTACGTGACAAGGAGTAGGGTCGCCTGTCCAACCTTGTGGGTTTTTTCCGGGTCCTCTGATTTCCCCCCACTGCTAAAGACCCCTACGCGCAAGCGAATTATTGAAATAAAATTAAACCATGTTTGTCCCGAAATGACCTAGTTTGTGTCGAGTGGACATTAAACCCCATTTCTCTCTCTCTCTCTCTCTCACTCCGAAAAACAATTATTAGTCTAGCACCACTAGGTGGAACACTAGAATATTGAGGGTACACAACAAAAACATTCAATATGTGTTAGTCGTGTAATAAGGAGTGGTATACGTATGTCGCTAAGTATAGTTAATGTTTTATTTTTGAAGGTAAATCTACTGTAGCAGCATTGTTAGAACGATTCTATGATATTGATAAGGGGCAGATAACTATAGATGGTCAAGATATACGTGATTTAAATCCAACATGGTTGAGAGGTCGAGCTATAGGTTTCATTAATCAGGTCAGTATCGCATATTTAAGTTGTATATAATTATTCTCTTGCACAAAATAGGGCATTGTGTCATTTATAAAATTGATTTATTTAGTTCTAATCCATGGAACCCAAAATGTATATCACAATTCACCATTCATAAGTACACTAATATTTGTGTAGGAATTGCTGTACTTTAATTTTATTATGAATTATTCTCTCGTGAAACATGTCGGCAGAATATTCAAGTTTTACTGGGCAAGTGATATTTAATTAATTAGGTCACAATACATCCATTTTTATTTGGTAAATGTCCTCAGGGGTTAAACCACACAAATAGACATTCTTTTAAATGATTCTTTTATTTGTATAGGAACCAGTTTTATTTGCTACTTCAGTCATGGAGAATATTAGATATGGTCGTCCAGATGCTACAGATAGTGAGGTAAATATGATAAAAATAATTGTATACAAAATTTAAGCGAATATTGATACAGTATTTGTTGCTTAAAGGCAACCAGTTATGAAACTTGTAGTCCCTTGTAACAATTTCTCTTAGCAAAATGGATGACTCAGACCTACATATATCCGTTAAGCCTAGAAGTAATGGGGTCAAGAATGTTCTCAATTGCAATTTGGATCTCATATGATCAATTCCTGTCTAGGTGTGGATTTCGGGATGTAATCAAACACAGAATACTGATATATGTTTCAGCTTCACTGATTGTACCTATTATAGTAGTTGTGCGTTTGCTAATTAGTAATTCTTTTGATTTAATAACCTTTTTGTTTCCATGACTTAGTTTTTGGTATACAAGGGTAAAGGATGTTGATGGTTAATCTATGTATTATCTATTATATTATCAGGTTATAGAGGCAGCGAAACAAGCCCATGCTGATGATTTTATTAATACATTTCCCAATGGTTATAGTACAGTACTAGGTGAACGAGGTGTAACAGTATCAGGTGGACAGAAACAGAGAATAGCTATAGCCAGAGCTTTAATCAAAAATCCTTCTATATTAATATTAGATGAAGCTACTAGGTAACTCAAACTATTTTACTATCTGATTAAAATACAGATATATTCTTAGTTTCGTTTTTTTATACTTTCGATGGCCTCGACTACATGAAGGGAGGTCGTGTCCGGGGTCATGCAGCAAGGCAACTTCTGAATCACTGATTAACCAATCAGCGTCGGTGTTTCCTATACAGAAATATAATTTTTGCTTTTTCAATTCTTCCCGTGCTTGGTGTTGTGAAGACAAGTAAACCAAATTCTGTACTACCAATATTTCAGAATAGATGCTTAAAATTGGATCCATTCTTTAAAAAATCCAGTTGTAGAAACTCATGAAATGAAACACTGAGACCTGATCCACTACCCCCCACCCCCACAGCCTTATACCGTAACATAAGAGAATAGATGAACACTTCTAGTTGAAAGATATTGTATCTATATATTATGTTTTTAATATTTCAGTGCATTAGATGCTGAATCAGAGAGAATAGTTCAAGAAGCTTTAGATAACGTAATTAAAGGTCGCACAGTGTTAATTATAGCTCATAGATTGAGTACTATACGAGATGCTGACCTCATAGCAGTAGTAACACATGGTCAGATTGTAGAGGTATGTTATTTAAAGAGACGTTCTTAGGCCGTACATTGCATACATTCCTCAAGATATTCCAGCCAGATTTCCCCTTGTAAGTGTTTCAGGGCAGAGCGTTGCAAGGAAAGCAAAATCCTGTGAATACCAGTGGTAGCATATGTTAAATATCCCTGACATTCGGAGCAGACGGTAGCACTGCCATCTGGGCAAAATTTCTGTCATAGCACACTACGTGGCATATGGTTATCGTCATAAATCTGACCTTAAACCCCATTTCATTTCAACATTGCCAAAATCTTTAATTTGAAATAACTCATCCATATGTTAGTCCCGAATGACCTAGTTTGTCTCTAGTGGATGTTAACCTACTTATTTCATTTATTTATTTGATTTCCAGATGGGTGATCATAATACTTTAAAGCAGAAAAAAGGTTTATACTGGGAACTCATCAGACAACAAGAAATAGAAGAAGAAATCGAAGAATTCAAATAATCTTATTATAGTTTAATGTAGAATTAGAACAGTTGTCATTTGAATAGCTTCAGGTAGGATAATACATAGGACGACAAGCTCTTACTTACATATTGGAATTAAAGTATTATTTTAAATAACTGTAAATATAAGAATTGACAGTCTAATTAAAATTGGATCTTAATTTCATTCCTAGTTGGATAGATATTTATTAGTCATCTGTTCTATTTGAAATCTGCTGTTTGCGATTGTGATTGGCTAAATCCTTTTTGGCTAAATACTTTAAGTATAAAAATTGAATTATTAAATTTTCAAAAGTTTATGGTTGAATATATTTACAGTTTTGACTGCTACTGTCTAGTCGACCAAATAATCTTAATTTTCATTTAAAATACACATACTAACATATTGGGTATTATCAGTTGATTTGATTTTATGGAAATTCAACATACAGTTTCAACCATTAAAAAAGCCTATATTAACTTTTATTATTTATTTTAGAAACTGTTGTAAGCTGTTGTCTGACTTGACAGTAGTTTTATATTCTGTTGTCTTTTTTGTAGTTTTATAGACTACAATTTTAACAGTAGTTTTGTAGACTGTCTTGATATAGGTTATATTATACTCTGTTGTTTTGACAGAAGTTTAATATGGCATTGTCTTGGCTGCAGTTTTATAGATTTGTCTTGTTTTGGCAGTGGTTTATAGGCTGTTGTCTTGTCATGACATTTGTTTTATAGGTTGCAGCAGTATTGGCTGCTGTCTTGACAGTACTGTTTTCTTGACTGTAGTTGTATGGGCTGTTGTCTAGACTGTGGTTTTATAGGCTTTTGGCTTGACAGTAATGTTCTATAGATTTGAAGATACATTATGGGAGATTAGATAAAGAGCTGGCAGTTCTCACTATAATAGTTAAAAACTAGATAATGTAAAAGCAATTTACTGAAAATTTCAATCAAATTGATCTACTATGAACCGAGAATTAAGCGATTGAAATTTCGGCCTAGCCTCGATGATCATTACTAAAGTCGGCACGATAAGAAACATAGTCTCGATAATCCATTTCATGATTAAATCATGAATGGAAGTTGAGCAGCAAATGGGATCCTAATCCAGTAAATATCGCAGGCTAGCGATGACATTGAGAGTTGATTATGGTCTGGATAATTTAATTAATGTCTAATTAATAATTTAGATAACATTTCAGGCCTAAAGAAAGACCTGCAATAGGCAGATTTATCTCTTGCATAATGTATGTTTAAATAGTTTTATTGTGATATTTATTATGCATTATATTCTAATTTGAATGATGTAAATGTTTTTATTATATAAATAAATAGAGAAATATAAACTATTTTTATAGACAAATATTTTGTCCTTTTTTTTTATAAAAAATAACCAGGCAAACACACCCAAACAGCAGCCATGTTTCGACAGCAACTTATCTGAAAGAAAAACTTGCATGTTGACCAAACTTGAAAAGGAAAGGGTCTGTCAAGAAATCTGATCTTTATCCTGTTCACTAGCTTTAAAGAAACTGCAGCCTCTATCAATGATCACAGAGTTTTCAGAAATGGGGAAATAACCCTGATACGGATATGAAATGAAATGGGGCTTAAACTAAAGTTCTACTTTTCTGCACCGGCTGGGAACGAAGACAGATATATATTATGACATGCATTGTGCTATGAGGGAAATTTTGCCAAGACAGCGGTACTATGGTCTACTTTTATTTCCAACTGCCCAGCAGCTTTGTCACAAGTGCAGCTTATTCAAATGGAAAACTTGAATTATGTTGAGCAAATTTGACAAGGATCTAAGGATCCTTGAAGAAATCTAATTTCTAGGGAAAAATCTGTTAAAACCTACAGCCTCTATCGCGTTCACACAGTTTTCAACAAAGGGGGGATTACTCAGGAACGGAACGCTGCGGATTGTTCCAAGCCAAATATGAAAAAATGAAAAAGAACCATTAAAAACCATAGTCTTTGTCACGTTCCCAAGGTTTTTCGGAAAAGGGGGCATAACTCCGGAATAGAAAGTCTCGGAAAGCTGAATATGGATAGGGTCAATCCTCTCATGACCCCAATGCTTCACACCACATTTTACAAAAATCTATTAAAAACTACAGCCTTTATCATGTTCACAAGGGAAGGATGCTCTGGAATGGAAAGGGTTTATATCGATAGGGTTCATCCTCTCATGACCCCAAATTTGAAAGAAATCCATTAAAAACATGTATAGCCTCTACTGTGTTCACAATGTTTTCAGAAAGGGGAGAAACACCAGAACAGAAAATCACTATACACTGAAAATGGTGTATAAATACAAGGTTTTCGGAGCATAACTGTTACTCATTGAATAGAGATTAAGCTACTAACTAGTGAGATGATTTTAACCTGTTCTATTAACTAAACTGAGATGATTTTGAACTGTTATACTAGCACTCACTGAATACATATTGACTTTTTTTTTAAAAACTAAACTGAGTTGATTTTAAACTACTAAGATGATTTTAAACTGGTAAACTTGTACTCATTATATATAGATTAATCAGTTACTTGAAAATTGAAAGTCTTCATCCTCTCGTGACTACGATGCTTCACACAAAATTTTAAAATATTCCGTCAAAAACTCTATTCTCTGTCCCGTTCACAAGCCAATTGTTTACGGACGGGCAGGGTAACGACATATGTTGGCATATAAAAAGTGGTATCAGCTGTTCTAGAAAAATAACAAAATATAAATAAGCCTAATATATCAGACTTTGGAATTCCCCAAAAGATTTATATAATTCGGTGGGGGAGATGGACGGTTTAGCAATAAAAACAGTAGATGAATTTTAAATATCAAAAATCTTTTTTTATAATATGTATCACATTGACAAGCTTACAAATTTTTAATTCAAACGTAAAACATGTAGATTCCCAAGTAATTCTGGTCCACTATGTAGTGTCCTATAGTAGTTATATCTCATATCCGCCATACAATGTATGCCAATACCACCTTTCATGGAACATTTTTCTCCCCTTTATTATATTAGTTAGTGGAGTCTTTTGGAATTATCTCCCATTATGTAATCTTTGACTTCGAGTGTGAATAACTACGAGACCAAATAAACATGGTTGATCTTAAATTCTGGTTTTACATTCTAATCCATACCATCAATGGATAAGCATCAACAAACTACTACCATAGCAGTCTGTTTCATTTTTTTTTCCCCCACCATTTCAATTTTATCTAACATTTCATGTTTAATAACTGCTAATCGCTACACAATATTACTATTGATAATCAAATAAAATTTTTGACGTGTACAGTTTCAGAGTTTATGGGAATCTGGTAAACAAACTGAAGATGAAGATTGAAAATTTGGTAATTAGACTGCATTAGAGAATCCCTTTAAATCAATGTCACATATTAAATGACATTTATAAACTGATACCACCAAACATATATTAAAGTTCAGAATTTAATGCATTGTATTTGTAATAACTACTCTCCATATTGACCACTGATTAGCATAGTCAATATTCTTAAGGGCTCATTTCAGAAGAATTACACTGAAATATTTTGCACAAAAGCTGCAATACATAGGAATTAATTTCCGGGCATATCACAGTATCAAAATCATCTAAAACATGACAATTATTCAAGTATCATCTTCTTCTTCTTCATCAAATGATAGCAGATTGTTCTTTTTTAATTTTTTCTCTTTGGATTTTTGGTTAATTTTACTGCCTTTTGTTTTTCCATTTTTCTTTACTTGTGCTCCACTATCACCCTCTTCTTCAGCTTGCCTTTTTTGAGGTCGTTTAAAAACTATCTTATCTCCAATGTTGTGTGCTGGTTCTTCTTTATCTATTTGAAGCTGTAATTGTTCAACTTCCTCAGATGTTAAATCTCCATTTTTTAATACTACTATAGTTGGCTTCTCGTCGTCTTTATTACTATTAGACTCTTCATCTTCATCATTAAAATCGGGCAATTCCCTCTTTGTTTCGACATTGGGTCCTTCTTTATAGCCTATCCTCTCTTTGAATCTTTTTATAAATGAAGGCTCATCATTTTCCACATAAGCTACTTTATTCCCACGAGACATGATGGTTCAGTATTGTTGTGTATAATTTTAATACGGGTACTTCTCAGGAGATTTTACGTGTGACGTATATCCGGTGTCTATTTTTAGCTCTGATTCTTCGGCAAATGCCGAATGCTAGGGAAAATGACGTTTTTAGTCTTTTTCTCTTTAATCATAGAACTAGGTTAGTATTCTAGTTCTATGCTTTAATGAAAACGTATTCTTGAATACCACTCTTGTTGTAAGTTGCGTGTAGCATTCGTGATCAATTACTGTTTTCAAATCATATCATCTAAATTATTTTTGTTGTTGTTTTAATGACAATATACTGCGCTGTAGCAGACGATACATATATATATATGTCACCCTCGCAATAGCTACAGTACGAGAACGTAACTAAAAGTAAAAACGCTGAGATAGGGTTGAGAGATTAAAGGACAATATTGGTGCCACGATACAGAATTATGGACGGACATAAATTCAGAGCACTCATAAATAAACAGTACTAGAAGAATGCCCGGCTTCGTTCGGGGGGGGGGGGGGGTCATAACTCCGAAACCGGAAGTGGTAGACTAACGCCACCTGGCCTATGTTACTCCCCGGTCCGAGCTACCCCTACACCCCAAATTTCAGACTCGGGGCAGACCTGTAGCCGCCAACTCCGAACAGACAGACAAACAGACAGACAGACAAACGAACGACAGTCACAAATATTAGTATCGATGAAACCTGCATATGAAACAAAACCGGACTTAAAGTATTAAATCACATAACTCGACAGTATAAAACCCACATACAGGGTACATAATATATCAAAATACAAAACAAAGCGTGCGCACATAAAAGAAAATAAAATATCATGCATTTTTAACAGTTCAGATGTCTCTCCCAAGAAAAGAGAAGTAGAAAGGCTGCGACACTTGTGGCTATAATACTCGGTGGGTCGAATATATTTTCGAAGGAAAAGGTTAGACCAGTATTGTCAAGAGTTTAAAAAAATATATTTTTTTCTTAAATCTTCATATTTTTGGCATTTCATAAGAAAATGTTGTTCAGATTCAATTTTGCTTGCATTGCATTTTTTACTTAATCGCAGGGTAGACATCGCAATTTTGAACTTCTTATTATTAACAAACTCTAGATATTTTTGAGTGTTTATTGAATTTCTTTTTGAATAATCCGAAGGTTCTGAGTTTATGGTTCGGCCCGCAAGATTCAGCAAGGAGATCGTTAAACTTACTTTCTATTGAACTTTTAATATTCTGTCTCGAAATTGTTGTTGGAGAAATGTCATATTTTTTGAAGATATTTTGGATAGCCGCATACCAGGAGAGTTTTGGGTTTGATTGCAAAATATTTATGTCTTCCTGGTATGCAGAATTCAGTAATGAGTTACTTAAGTTAATGCTATTTTCGTTTAGTCTTTTATAGTACATAGCCATTCTTTGGAATATATCGATATTAACAGGGAAAGCTCCTAATTCGGCCAAGCAGCCTATATTTGATGCTTTTAATGGCTGTGTCAGGATAGATTTACAAATTTTAATGGTCATTTTATTCGTATTTATTTTATCCCAATTTTCTATCTCAAAGTTCTTACTGAACACTAAATTATCCCCCCCCCAAAAAAAAAACAACCTCTGAATCATATAAAGCTATTTGTTTCACGACTGATTCATAAAGTTTTATCAGAACATGTGTTGGAAGGCGATTAGATGTACAGACTTTATGTCTTAAGCTAAACCAGGCTCTCCTAGCCTTCTTTTCAAAATTCACAATAGCTGATTTAAAAAATCCGTTATCATTTATGAAAATGCCTAGGTAAAGATAAGATTTTAAAATATCTAAATTGACGTGGCCAAAGACAATTTTTTTTATTGTTTTTTTCTTATTGTTATTAAAGATCATAACTTTGCTTTTATCTTTATTGAGGTCAAGTTTCCAGTCATCACAGAAACGTTTTAAATTATCAAGGTTGTTCTGTAATCCTATTTCGGTAGCTGACATCAGCACAAGATCGTCAGCAAAGAGCAGATGGGATAGAGTAGTAGTATTTAATATAGGATAATTATCACTGTCTGTAGAATTGTCTAAGTATTGGTTTAAATCATTGGTATAAATATTAAAAAATGTAGAACTTAAAACACATCCTTGCTTAACTCCAATGGTAGAATCAATATTATTTGAAATGGAGTTGTTGTGTTTCACCACATAGGATGTATTTTTATACATAGATTTAATCAATTCAAATATTTATATGACACTGTAAGAGTATATCTGAAAATTCAAGAAAAATAGAAACCAGTCCGTACATTCACGGGTGTTTATTCATTCTATACTTATAAAAACATGGTAATGCACGGACTTTTTCTATTTTTCTTTCATGTTCTCTTATCTATAGTGAGAGTCTTTGTTTATGAATTGTCAGATATCCTTTCACAGTCCCATACAACAACTTTTGGTCTTCGAAAGAATTATTAGTGGGCAGAAATTCGCCCATGTATCTGTTATCACCCGTCACTTCATTCAGTTATATAAAGGGATAACTCGTGTTTTCCTTTTGCGTTCGTCACTTCCTATTGTTGAAACATTGATTACTCATCTAATGATCTCCGTGATAAAATAATATTCGGAACGTGTTTAACCAGTTCTATCACATATTATTTGATAATGACTGGCACCAATATTGTCCTTTAAGGTTTGTTATCTACCCTCGCACATGATTAAACCAAAATTAATGATGCATTATTATAAATTTTCGTTGTATGAAGCCGATTTATATCTATTGTGTTAATTTTACTGCAAACAATTAATAGATAACAGAAAATGGGGCATTAGAGTACAGAGTGGATTTAAGAGTTGACCTGCGGTTCCACGAAAGAATTGAAGACAATATCAAAATTTAAGCATGGCATAGCGCATCTAAAAACAAAGAACAAATTGCCTAAATTCGGTTGTAAATAAAAATAATCCTATATTTAAATTGCGTCGAGTTCAGTTTTATATTTTCTTTCAACACTTGTTCTCTGAACCAAATTCTGAATTTGAAATTTTGATATGGGACAAAAATGTGCCCTTCTTTGGTTGCAACATAAAACTGGAGATAAACTTGTTGGAGTAAAATTTCACTGAACGCCAATTAAAGCTGAGCCAAGACGATCTATGTAGTTAAACAAGCAATTAACAGAAAATACAAAAAAACGGTTTTAAAAAAAATATTAACCAATTCGACATAATCATCATTTTATTGTTTCTGTTATTCATATTCCATCAAGACGAAATTTTATAAAATGGCTGAATTTTACCATTGTTTCGAGCCGTCTAAACGCGGGAAAATTTACTGCAGCTATTGGCCAACAACATGTATGCACGAAGGCAAACAACCTTATTTGCATATTGCAGACGATAAGTATCGGAGAATCATAACCACGGATTGACTCTTCTATTTAAAATAAAGAAAAAAAAAAAAAAATATCATCTTCGACTGGTACTGTCGGTAAACCTGTTACCTAATGGAAATAGTTCCTTGCCTACATGCTGTTGGTACGACAGTAGGCCTATATATATTTCTACTCAAAATCATGTAACGGCCGTCCAAGTTTCCGTGAATAAACAAGCCAGACACTGCCAGGCCCGTAGCCAGCTTGCTAGCTTTGGAGGGGCAGTGAAGTTTTTAGGGGGTGGGGGGACACCCGGCACATTCTACCGTAGGTGTTTTAGAGCTATGGTCGGCAAATGTTTTTTCGGGGGGGGGGGGGGGAATTATTTTTTCGGGGGGGGGGGGGGCTTGCCCCCTCTGCTACGGGCCATTGTACATGTTAATTAATCTATGGTGAAACAATATTATCGCGTCTGAGTCTTCAAACAGTTCAGACTGTACATTTTATGCTTGATCATTTGTAGCCTATTGTTAGCCTACATATAGCGACTTATCATAGTCTCAACACGATCTATGATTGCAGAACAAAATTATGCTGAATCATTGGGCATTCCACCTATCACGTGGATGGTGAACTTTTTTATAACAAAGAGAATTATAAAGCCCAGTGTACACTGGGCAATATTTTAAATGAAATGAAAAGGGGTTTAACGTCCTACTTTTCTGCACCGACTGGGCTAATGAAACGTACTTACGTCATAAGTGTGTCCAGACTGCAAATTCCAACTGCCAATGGTTCTTTTACGTGCACGGCAATGTGTACGCGGGACCTCAGTTTATCTTATCATCCGAACGACTAGACATTGTCCTTGCCTGCAGGCCCTCGGTCCTGCACTATACTGACAAGAGTAAATCACGTTAAGACCAATGATTGATCCAACCCACCTTACAGAGTTTATGTAAAGTAAATAGCATACAATTCTCTATGAATGCCATTTGAAGGATTGATAATTCCTTGAAAAATATACTATTTTGATAGTGGAATCACCAATAGGAATATCAGCCAATAAATCGTTGAATTCCGTTCAGTTATACAAGAATATTTGATGGACATCTTTTTAGTGATCGCTAGACATTCGTAGCAATCGTAGGTGGTCGCCGTGAGCATTCGCGGTCTTTTATTGACTGTTGCAAATATTAGGAACTTTTTCGAAAGTAATCACAAGTCATTCTTATTGATAACAAGGCGTTTATAGTGACCGTAAGATATTTGTAAGGATTTACTAGCATTCGCCTTGTTTTTCCTTATGCCACTCTTGCACATGTGTATCATATTCTTGCGAAAATTCGAAATTGAGGCAAATTCGTCGAAAATGATAAGATTGGCCTGTGGAAATACTGAAAAAAGTGCGGCAACTTTTTGTCCGCATTCTTGAAAAAGTCTTTAACCCAGAAATAAATGCCATTATCTCAGGGGATTTTTTTTTATTTACAGACATATTTATCGTAGTGCCTCCTAGTAGTGTAACTACAAATTAAAACAATTATAATTTTTCCCACCGTTATTTTATATTTAAACTAAATGCATACAGTTTACATGGCATACAGAATAAAAATCAGATGTGTAAAGGGACATTTTTTTTTTTTTTTTTGGTATCGCAATGTTCGTAAATACCTCTTTTTCAAAATAAAACACGGCTTAAGAGTTGAACTATTTATATACCTCTATAGCCATTCATTAAGTCCATCGCATGTCGGCTTGTGGTGATTTCTTTATCAATATTGATTCTTTATCACAATGTGCATGCAAGCTATAATATTTAAATCAATATAATAATCGGTGTAGATTATGGAGATAAAGTGCCGAAGCTTTAAAGTGGCGTTTTTTTTAAAATGAATTTCAAAAGTATAATTGAAATGGAATGAAATGGGCTTTAACGTCCTATATTATACTGTTCTGCTCCGACTGGGCCAATGACTGGAATCTGCTTGTTATATTCAAATTCTCCTCGCAACAATTAGTTAGACTAACCGTAAATACCGGCGGATCCAGGATTTCAGATCTCCGTTGCAGGGTAGCGGCAATCCACGAGATCTGGGTGGCCTTCGGCAGAAAATTTAAACAATTTAAAATGAAACGTTGCCATTTCCGACCATTTCGAGTCGCGGACTGCGACTGGTAAGTCGACATAAGCCCCTCTTTATACCGATTAGTGAAATTTCAGTCACCTCGGGTGTTGTTGGATTTTTTTCTTTGCTATTATATTTTTGCTATCATATCAATTTGCCTATAAATTGACCCACACAGGTCTTTAAAATATCACTTGCTATCATTTATTATGATCACGATCGAGTATCAAAAGATATGTTTTTATTCTTTCACTTTCAAATAATAATAGGGGGGTTGGATGGCCAAATGGTTAGCACGTGCGTGCTGTATCATACGGCCTGTCATTCAGTCAACTGGCGTGGTTTCGAATCCCCGGAGTAGGGTCGCCTGTCCAACCTGGTGGGTTTTCTCCGGGTCCTCCGATTTCCTCCCACTGCTAAAGACCCCTACGCGCTAGCGAATTACTGAAATAAAATTTAAAAAAAAAACACTTGTTAGTCCCGAAATGACCTAGTTTGTGTCGAGTGGACGTTAAACCCCATCTCTCTCTCTCTCTCTCTCAAATAATAATAGCAGAGTCACGCCATATTCTAGTCACGCGCAAGAATGATTGTGTAAAATATTTTTTTTTATCAGTTTTTATAATTTGATTTCAATGACGCTTTTTAAATTGGATTTAAATAAAATATTTAGGACAATATATTTTGAAAGATAATTTATATTTTGCAAAATGGAAGAGAGGTCTCAAACCTAATTTTGAAATTACTATACTACTACTGGAAGAAAAACCATAATATGCTAGGTGCCAAAAAAAATGTCTCATTTTGACCGAAAACACGTCGTATCAAGAGTCCAAATTTAGTCGTAGGGGCCTATCTTTGTGATCTGACAAGGTCTGAAAAAGTGGACTGTTTTTTTGGTGTTTGATGATTTCTCTTGAATTTAAATTATTCCAATCTCTTATCGTTCAATTTTGGTTTATTTTTATGCGCGATATATTTTAACTTACTAAATTCGCCATGTTAAATTTATGAAATTGTGTCGTGGAAGGGGTGTAGGATGGTATTAGTGCGGACGAGTTTTATCATAAGGTCTGTCAATGATTGGGTTAGGCTATATTTGATAAGGTCAACTTAAAGTTTGGTCAAAGGTCACGAGACGTAAACAGGGCTAGCGCTAATCCCAACCCTAGCCCTCAACCTGAACCTAGTCCTAGCCCTAATGCTTAGGCTACCCTATCACAAACCAGGCCCGTAGCCAGCGGGGGGCAAGGAGGGGGGGCAATGTCCCCCTGAAAAAATGTTTTAACCCCCGAAAAAAATTTTGCCGACCATAGCTCTAGAATACGTACTATAGACTGTTACGGGTGAACCCACCACCCCCACGCAGCCAGCAAGCTGGCTAAACAGCAGACCTGTCGCAAACCTATATACTATATATAGACTGTGACGGGTGAACCCACCACCCCCACGCAGCCAGCAAGCTGGCTATACAGGCCTGTCGCAAACCTACAATCTCGCCAACAATCACGTGCCAACAATGGACCCATTAGTCCCGGAATGATCTAGTTTGTGTTAAACTATCGCTCTCTCTCTGGCTCTAAGTGTTCCCTTTAACTTGGATTTCCCGCTCGCTGAAGAATGTGTGTCAGTCTGGGTCACGTGCTCAGTCAGTGAGCAGGGGAAATCCTACGTTACGTTACAAAGGCACGTGGTCTGAATGGCGTGAAAATAATTTATATAACATCGACCACCGACACGAGATGTAATTCATAACACGCAGGTTGTCTTGTTCTAATAACGTCTGCAGGAACTGTTCAGCCGTTGAAAGTCTACAGAATATTCAACTGCACACAGACTCTCTCCATTTTACGATAGAAGAAGTCGTACCACAACATCGGGTTATTTTTAGGTTCGATATTGACATTGTATTTGTAAATAAAAGAAATCAAAGAAGCCGACACCGACCACACCTGTCACTGACACTGTCATCTTTTAGCAATGGCATCTGATGTTAGAGTAAGTATTTTAATGAATTTATTACCAGTTGGCATCAATTAACTTTTAGCAATACTAATCACGTGGAATTGTTTGTTGGAATGTAATAATTAATAGGACCTTACCGGTATCGGTAAGCGACACCATACTACCATAGATAATACCGTTAGCCATAACCATAGTCCATAGATAATACGTTATCTATGGCTACACAAATGAAATTACAGGGGCGGATTATCTAGACTGAAAAAAGATAAATTGACATATATTTTGAAAAAAATTAATCTTCACATCCAGAGAAAAATATAATGTGATAAATTTGAGGAGAAAAATAATCTGTGTGTTCACAGTATTAAAATAAACAGAAAAGTTCCATTTAAAGCAATTACTGTATTTAATTGCTTCCCATTGAACGTGTTTTATTTTAATGTGTAACAAAAAATTAACTATGTACAGCGTCATTTTTCTACATTCATTTATGGGACCAAGTAGAGGCACAAAGATTTTTTATGGGATATAGTGAAGCTCTTAAAATTCTAAAAAAAAGATACTAAAGGGCTGATGAGCACCTAATTAAAAAAAAGTTTTCTGGTATTAGAATAAACAGAAAACTTCAATGTAAAGCAATTATTGTGTTTTAATTGCTTCCCATTGAACTTCTGTGTTTTATTTTAATGTGCAAAAAAAATGAACCATGTACAGCGTTATTAATAAAAAAATTACATGTCAGGCGTCGGTCTAGAAAATATAAACACAAGCCCGTCTTCATTAGCCCCATTGGAGTAGAACAGTAGGACGTTAAGCCCCATTTCATTTCATAAACACAAGCCGATGAATCATACATCCAGCATATGGGTGTCTTTAACCACATTAGTCTATTTTAAACTGACAATATTTTTGTAATTAAGAAAATTAATGACTAAGATTCATACACCTATGACTCTACACCTTTTGATAAAAAAAACTTTTCTAATGGGTTCCATGGGGTCGGGTGTGTCTAATACAGGCAAAACAAATTATTTAGATTACACACACCAAATTAAATTTGACTGTGCTTGATTCTTACCAGGGTTTCCACTCCAATATTTTATCAGCCAATTTTTTTACACATGGACAGGATTTTTTTTTTCTAAGAATATGTCAATTTATCTTAATTTATTAATCAATATTGACCTATTTTAGACATAACAACTGTAAATCTAATGGTATTTATTGTGTTTTGAAATTAAATTACTTGAAATACCTAATTTTATGACATGTTAGATTCTCGATCCAGTCAATTTGAATATTATGATTAGTAACTCAAGACTGCCAGATGTGATGTTAACAATATTTATTTATTTACAAAATGTCTATTGTGTCTTACCCCTTAAAAGACGAAATCTTGACTGTGTCTTAAATGAAATCTCATTAGTGCAAAATCTTGACTGTGTCTTATCTCTTAAAGCGAGAATTTCATATTTTCTAAGAAAGTCAAAACATAATTATTTCATGTCTTTTGCTCAATAGGTTATCAACTCACTATTATACGCCAATGGGCATTATTTCCCACCCTTAAAAATCATTGACACAGGAAATAATAATGCAATTACCTCCCTTGTTTTCATATTGCCTCCATGCATTAGCCATCTTCAAATGTTGGAATTTGAAGTTGAAAATGATATTTTTGCCAATTTCTCAGCTGGCAATAGTGAATTATAGGATTAATAGGATTATTCTTTAACAAGGTAGGACTGTTTATGGATACCATCTATTTTAAGCTTTATTTTAATAAATTTTAAAAATATAACTTAAAAATATGAAATTGCAACTTTAAATGATGTAACATGGACAGCGATGTAAGGGATTAATAAATGTGTTTTATATATTTCAGTCTTTAGGTAAACCTGGTTTCAAGTTTACAAATTGGGCCACCACATATTCCTGTCATCCTGAATTATATTTTGAACCAGAAACAACAGAAGAAATATCTCAGGTATCCTACGTTGTATCTTACCTTGTTCAAAATGTAGCTTAAACTAGCTTTATAAGTTGTATTTACAGGTGTTATACACAAAGTGGGGTGTGCTTACTATTTCTAGAACACCTGATACCACCTGTCATTTATTTGGGAACTTTAGAGACAGTGGTTTTTATTGTAGATGGAAGTCATTCAGATTTTATCGTTAAAAAATGTGGACATTACAGAAGCCACCAACCAGTCCATTAAATGTGACCATTTGTTAAGGAAAGAAAGTGTTTTTTATTAATACGATATAATATGTCTTTGTTGTGGTTTGTAATGATACAATACATTACTGAACTTTGGTTCACAATGATAAACATTATCTACTTAAGTGGATGTTAACATTTTTCTTTTACCTGAATCAAAAAGGTTTTAATTTCTTTCAACTTTTATCTGTATCACAGGTGAGATTAGGCACGTTTTCTTCTTTTCGATTTTGATCATACTTCTACAAGACATTAAGATGTTTATGGTCCTTCAAACATGGTCATTAAGTCAACTGGCGTGGTTTAGATTCCTCATTTGTCTGAAAAGCCCATGTCTATGTTTGCTTTTAAAAATACTTATGAAATTATAATGATAAATTGTGTTTTTACAGATTCTGGCATTTGCCCAGAAGAAAGGTAAAAAAGTGAAAGTAATTGGAAATGGTCATTCACCCTCGGACCTGGCATGTACGACAGATTATATGATTAGTTTAAAGCGGTATAATCATGTCATAAAGGTGAGATATTTACATATAACTTCACCTACGTTTACAGGAAAGAAAACAAGAAAACTTGGTCATCAACTTCCTTCTCTTGTGTATCAAAAACTAAGTCAAATTTGTTTCCATGATAACACAAAAATGATCAAATCTGAGAAATTTCTAATTTGAAAAAGGCACAACTACTGTAATAATAGGTTGATCCATGGTTGATCTGAGTATAAAGTTTTCTAAAGATATCTTGTTTGTTAATGAAATATTCACAGGAAACAAAAATCAAAACAATTGTAATCAATATCCTGCCCTAACTTGGTTTGGCAATCAATACTGTGTATAACCTGCCAAATAGAATTGGTAGAAATACTACTGTCTGGGCTGATTTGACACCCACCCCCATCATTTTTAATTCCTTTCCTTAACG
This sequence comes from Patella vulgata, assembly GCF_932274485.2. Lineage (NCBI taxonomy): Eukaryota > Metazoa > Mollusca > Gastropoda > Patellidae > Patella > Patella vulgata. The sequence continues at coordinate 58,214,459 of NC_065884.2, read as the reverse complement.
ATCCATCATCATATGGCAGTTTCGTGGATTATTCTGTTTTCTGTATGAGGTAACCAATATACCAGGAATATTTGAAAGTTTGTTAAGGGTACCTTATATTGTAATAAAGTATTGATGTTGTAAACTATGCCTCTTTATGATTATAAATGCTGTTGAAAAGGTTTGCACAGTAACCATAGAGATGACCTCAAAAAGGCTGCAGTTCAGTAGATCACAAGTGAAGCTCTAATTGTTGAATAATAAAATTTTAATTTCTAGGTCATCCGTGTCATTAATAAACATTTATACATATATTGATTGATATCTATAGTGCAGTTTTATTTATATTAAGCAAATTGTATCTATTTATAGATCATCAATATCATTGATAAACATTTATAGATATATTTAGGAGATAAACACCTCATGTTTCGCATTTAGAGGGGTGTTATTGTCCAATAGACATGTCCTGAGATCATTAGGACCCAAGACGCGTTAGCGTCGCGGGTTCTAATGTAAAATCTCAGGACATGTCTATTGGACAATAACACCCCTCTAAATGCGAAACAGGAGGTGTTTATCGACATTGTAACATGCTATTTTTTAGAATTTTTAAAGAACTTATTTTATTGTGTAAACTTCAAAATTCGTCTTGCTCCAAATCGGTTTTAGTGACATAAAAAACAAAGAAATCAATTTTGACGTAATGAAAACGTCGTGACGTAGCGGGGTAACTGGCTGCTCATGTTAGATTTGGCTCGCTTATCGTCTGGTTGCTATAGTAGCCGTATGAGTATAGACACACAAAAAAAACCCTAAAATTCTCACTTCATTTTTTTAAAAGTAGTTTTTGAAACAAAATTTATGTTTCTGTAATAGATTTTTGAATATTTTGTTGTTTGTAGCTGTTACCTGATAGGGGTTGGCGTTTTAAGTGCATCTTCGGACATATCTCCAAATATTTCATCTAATGTACCGAGATCAAAATTGATTGTCTCCATTGTGGTTATCGCCATTAAAGTAGTACGCATAATATTAATACGTAGTGATTTTTCTAATTTAGAGGGGTGTTATTGTCCAATAGACAGTGTCTAATCGACCAATCAAAACGCAAGATTCACCCTTAAGCATGTTACAATTATTAATATCTGTAGTGCAGTGTCTTTTATATTAAGCAAAAAAAGATATATTTGTATCTATTTCCAGATTGATAAAGAAAGGGGATTAGTCAATGTTCAGGGTGGTTGTTTAATTAAAGATTTAAATGAAAAGATTTTACCAGCAAATGGGCTTGCTTTTAGTGTGTAAGTATTAAAAATCTTGAGGCAAATTAAATACTTATACTATTTATGATGCCCTACACAGTCGAATGGGTTCTAATAAAATTTTAATTTACTCCATTGAATATTCAACCTCAAATAACAATTTTTATACGCCCACATTGAAATGTGGTCATATATTGTCGTCACCCCGGTCCGTTGGTCAGTATTGGTAGACACTCTAGAGGCTAAAGTTAATATCCGATTGACTTTATATTTATACACAGTGTTTAAGGTCATGAGACGAAGAATCCTATTGATTTTAAGCAATTTCCGATAATTACTGCCAGAGTTATAGCTCTTGATCACTTTGAAAAATCTTGTGGACACTCTAGAGGCTAAAGTAAATATCCGATTGACTTTAAATTTAAACTCAGTGTTTAAGGTCGTGAAACGAAGAAGCCCAGTGATTTTCAATGATTGCCGATAATTACTACCAGAGTTATGGCCCATGATCACTTTGAAAAATCTTGTGGATGCTCTAGAGACCAAAGTTATCATCCGATTGACTTTAGATTGATACACAGAGTTTAAGGTCTTGAGATGAATAAGTATATTAATTGATTTTCAATGAAATTTGATAATTTGAACAGCTAAATCCATGATATTAAATGTTTCATATACTAAACGTTACCATGGGGCAGAACTAAAAGCCAAACAAATTCTAATGATTCTCTGATAATTACTTAATGAGTAGTTCTCTTAATCAGATTTTAATGTATTATAAATGTTTCATTACCGACAATAGAAAAAATATGCGACAACTGTTGTTGACTGCTCAGACGACTTCACTGCTGTGGGTATATGTTTTGTTGCCTGGCCACCTATCTTTAAATAATTACATAACAGCTTGGTTTACTAGAATTCGTATCATCTAATCTGACGCATGAACTTTAGATTATTAGATCTTTCAATGAATCAAGTGGCTTGGATTCGATCCCAGACCTGACTGTCTAACATTATGTGTTCCTCTGATGAATTATTAAAATAAAATGTTCCATATGTTAGTCCGTAATGATTTAGTTTGTGTTGAGTGGATGTTAAACCCCATTTCTCTTTCTAAAACAGATTTTATTATGACTTTCATCATCGTGCACAGTGGATGAAATTTGGTAGTTGATTGTCACAGGACCAGAAGTTTATTTTAGGCCATGTAGCAGGTGTTGTTTATTGATATGTATTATTTGTATTTTAGACAAGGTACCGTATCAGAACTAACAGCCGCAGGTGTTATTTCTACAGGAACACATGGAACTGGTGCCGATATGGGAATTATATCTTCTTCTGTAAGTTAATCTTTATATTGTGTGGATATCAAACGTCCATTAATTTAAACAGATTATAATCGAAATTCATTGAACTCACTACACATCTATTAAGATGCTGTACATGCATGCACCTGATATGATCGAAATTCATTAAACTGACTACTCATCTGTTGAAATGCTGTACATGCATGCACCTGAAATGAAAATGCCAAGGTGAACTTGATGAGAAGCATCTTTAAGGCACTGACTCAGTAACCAAGAGATCCGGGATAGAGAAAGTTCCCTTATGAGTTGTGCAGGATGAATGGCCTGGCAAGAAATGGTATCTAGTCATTCAAATGGGACAAAAAAAAGGGGGCTGTGTACACAATAACTTGAACGTAAAAAAACCTTGGAATTCGACAAAAGTTAGACGGTCTGCCTCATACTTATAGCATACTGCATTGCTTATGGCCGTCTTCATTTTAAGTAAAAAATTTTAAAAGTTGACGGGATTGTCTTCATTGGGTTGGCGCATAAGGTGATCATAATATGTTGATCATAAAACATGAAGTTGCCACCCCCATAAGGTGTAACCCTTTCAGTGGAATTAACTTTCCATTCATATTTTGACTTTTAAACCTTGCATGCGGTACAGGGCAGAGTTCTCTATGGAATTTTAAAAACTTTGTTTGATATTTTAAAAGTTGATCAACATCAATTGATGACATTTATTTTAGATCTGGCATGGACCTTCTTCTGCGGATTGGTATCTATGTTTTCAGAAGCATTGCTTAACTAGACAATTTTATTATGTTTGGTTAACTGATTTTACTTGATTTTTCTATTTTAGGTTGTTGAGTTGGACCTGATGACGGCATCTGGAGAAATTCTAACTATATCAAAAGACCAAAACGCTGATTTATTTCCAGCTGCTGCCGTGAGTCTAGGTTCACTTGGTGTTATACTACACGTAACATTCCAGTGTGAACCTGCCTTTAATCTGGAACAGAAACAGTTTCCTGATAAACTAGATAATGTAAGATATGTTTTATATATCAACATCATTAACCCTTTAACACTTGGACAGTCTTTAACAACCCAAAACTATTGCTTCCTCTTCGACATCGGAGAGAGAGAGAGAGAGAAATGGGGTTTAACGTCCACTCGACACAAACCAGGTCATTTCGGGACTAACATATGGTTTAATTTTATTTCAATAATTCACTTGCGCGTAGGGGTCTTTAGTAGTGGGAGGAAACCGGAGGACCCTGAGAAAACCCACGAGGTTGGACAGGCATTTCGGCATCGGAACACATGAGTCATTTAGATATTTGGAACTATTTGAGGACCGTTTCTTAGTTCTGTGAATAAGGAGATTTGAGTTGGTCTACGGAGCACTGGTGGTTTTGAAATAAGCTACAAAACTTGCTGAAAAAAAGACCAGTTTTCTCTCATTTTTTTCAGGGAACTGGATTTGTCAGTATTTACACGTGCCAAATAAGTGATCTGATAGTATAAAAGAGATATGAACATGAATTAACTACCCTTCCCGCACACTCTTATCACAAAACAAGCTCAAAAGCTTGACAAAGGGACCACAAAACAAAAGTCCTATCACACAAAAGTAGGCTAATCTTACAAAAAAAATATGGAGGTCATAAAAATATTGTTAATATTTACATGCCTAACATAGCATTGACATATTTTGGTGTCTAGGTTGATAAATATGTGACTTGTGACAGCAAAATGAGTTACAAGTTTGTAACGATATGTGAAAAAATGTTAAAATAGAAAATATGATATAAACATGTTAGTCTCAAAATGACATACGGATTGTGAATGGGATGTTGAACCCCATTCCATTCATATTCTTAGTTCTCCTGCATTTACTCTTAAAATAATTTGTTGGATAGAAAATATAATATTGTAATATTTCATTGAGTATAAAAAGACAGACCATTTAATTTTATTCATTATTTTTTCAGGTTTTGAAAAATCTTGATAAATATGTGACTGGTTCCGAACATTTCCGATTTTTTTACTTTCCACATACAGAAGATACTTTATGTTTTAGTGCTAATCGTACTAAAAAGGTAAGGGTATAGGAAACGGTCAGCAACTTAAGAACATATATTTTGTTAGTCACCTTGACCATTAAAGTGTCTTGTGTTCAAATAAATTAGTAAAAAAGATATTTTCCAAAACTAAATAGATGTGTTGAATGATTAATGTCGAATGATTAAGGACTATCTCTAAAGGCTGTTACTAGATCTAAAGGCCTTTACCTTATCTGAAGACCTTCACTAGATCTAAAGGCTGTTACTAGATCTTAAGGCTTTTACTCTAAATTTTGCAGTCTAAAGAAGTCTAAACAAACCTGTTTTTATTTATTTAGGAGAAGAATTTATCCTTTAGTTGGTTTTGGGAATCATTAGTTGGATATCATATCTTCCAGGCCTTGTATTGGTTAAGGTAAGTAAACTAAAGACTTCATACACTTTTCATTCTAAAATAGGTCTCATTTTATAGTGTACACCTGTAAATATTATCATTCTAGGTCTCATTTATACACCTATCTAGATTATCATTGTATCAGTTGACAGTGCAAGAAAAAATGCACCAAAACACCAGACATAAACATTCATTATGCAAGAGCTAAATCTGTCTATTGCAGGTCTTTCTTTAGGCCTGAAATGTTATCTAAATTATTAATTAGACATTAATTAACCTAGCTAACCAGACCATAATCAACTCTAGATGGCATCACTAGTCTGCGATCTTTAGTGGATTGTGAGCCGATTTACTGCGATTTGCAAAGTTGGTGCCATGTATACAACAATTATTCAGATTGAAATTGCATTCTAATCAGCAAATTTATCTACATGGCGGATACCCGTCTTCATTAGCCTGGTTGGTGCAGAAACGTAAGACATTAAAATCTTAGTTTCATTCCATGTAGTATAGTTCATTTCTAATTTGATACAAATTTTTTAATTTTTCAGTACATTTATGTCGTTCTTGGTACCCGTATTAAATCGACTGTTTTATAATTTGTTATACGCTCACAAGAAGGAGAAAGTAGATCGATGTGATCGGATCTTTAACTTCAACTGTTTATTTAAACAGTACGTCACAGAATGGTCAATACCAAGGTACTTATGATTTACAAGTCAATATATAAGGGAAGATTTTAATCTTAATGTGGGCAAGTAATTCATGTGTTAAATGTGATCTATCAACAGTCACTTTAATTTCAGTGTGTATTTCTGTTCTATGGTGATGTTTAGCTAATTGGTCATTGTGGTTTTCTGTTTACTGTGTTTTGATTCCCCGGTTGTAACAAGGAGTAGGGTCAGCTATCCAACCTCATGGGTTTTTCTCCAGGACCTCCGGTTTCCTCCCACTGCACAAGCGAATTATTGAAATAAAATTGAACCATATATTAGTCCCGAAATGGCCTAGTTTGTTTCGAGTGCAGGTTAAACCCCATTTCTCTCTCTCTCCCTGTGTTTGTTGCTATTCTAAGCCTAGAATGGAGCTGGGTCACTGGCATGTTCCTGAACAATGACCGCGAGTTTTACAACATCTAGACTTTGCAATGCTTTGCAATTTCCGAACTTATAGCGATGTTATCTCCTTTTACCACAGACACGTGAACAGTAGCGTCCAATCAGAGGTTGTGACACAAACACACTCAAATCAAACTGGCGACCTCCACGGAAACCAAGACATTGAACGAACCTTGAACTTTGCAACTCGATTATCACAGATAGACATTTTAATTCGTGATGATCAAGGAATCTGATAGGCTCTCAAGCTGGGTCAGTACCCAATCGAAATTAGTGCCGAAATATTACGGAAGGGCTTGATAAGATGTACAGAGTTAAAGCGAGATCAAGCCGTCTATTGAAGATGGGTCACTGAGTGCCACAGATGATTTATGAAGCGAGTGACGAACAGGTGACCAGGTCCTAGCTGATGAAACAGTTAATGTTTAGATAATTGAAAGAATGTAATTGTTGATACTGTTGGAATCAGTGATGGGATTTTGCCTGTATATTCCGGACATGTTCGACGCTATTTTCCAAACGTTGTAAATTGTCCGACCAGGAATATGCCCAATCGGACATCAAGACATGGTAAATAATATTCAAAATTCCAAAATTAATATAGTGTACTGAGTGTATAACTACCACTCAACCCGATTATCGTTGATAATAGGCTGGATTGATTAGGTAATTAAGTGATCAACGTATTTATCGATTTATACAGTCTATACACATACCTTGATTGACTGACTTAATTCTTTGTCGGACAATTCAATCCTGAACAGAAGTCATTGCTTCTCCTTTGTCAGACTATATATCAATCCCATAAACTTAATCTTTGTGATTAACCCTTGATTTCTCCATTGTCTCACGTTTTAATCTCCTTGATGTCGGCCGTAGACATTAGTCATATATGTCACATATCCTAATAGTATATAACACCCCAAATCAATATACATTGTGTTCGATAACTTGTCTGGGATATTTCTTCAGTGGAAGCCGAAGTTAAATAAAGCTATTTCACACACATGCAAAATGAAAGTAGAAATCTTGCGAGACACGTGGAATTAAGAGGTGTAATTGTGCCGAATCTAACACATCTGATGTCGGGAGAAAAGATTCTATTTTGATGGCATATTGTCGGATTTATGATCATATTTTGAATGGGGTTTATGTTTTTAAATAAATAAATAAACACGCTAAAAAATGTTGACGAATATTTTGATTGGAATAACGTAAGTAGTTACGGTAATTGTTTTAGACGAGAGCGCATGCTTAGAGTCGAATGGGATTTTTTAGCAGTTGGTGTCACTCGCTCGTTGTATTAAAGAGCGACCTTTACTACGGTTTATGGTCAAATAAATTTCTGGATGTCATTTTTTTTACCTTCCGTATATAAATCGAAACAGAGTATAAGTCGAATGCCAGACTTCGCTGAAAAATGTATCAACTTATGACCCGAAAAATACGGTAATTTCGGGGGAATTTGAAACCGGTACGGATGGGCAGTAGTCGGCACGCTTTCATTCTATGGTATTACGATGTCATGTAATTTTGTAGGAATATTATTGACATAAATATGAATACCGTACGGGAATTAAATGTGAAAAATAACGAGGTGCACCTATTTTTTTTATTACGTATGAATTTGAATATTTTGTTGACACATGATTCTTAATTGTTGTTTGAAAACGCCTGCTTAAATAACGATAAGAGTTATGTCCCTTTATTTTCGGGAAGAAAATGTCCGACAACAAAAATTTTGAAATCCCATCACTGGTTGGAATATTGAATTACTTTATTATAAAAAAAGATGGTGTCACTGTTGTTTATATGCCTCGGAGTACTTTTAAGAATATTTAGAATGATTATTTGATTTTATTTTAACAGAGATAAAACTGCACCAGTATTGACAGAAATTAAAGATTGGATTTTAAAAAATAAATTCCCAGCCCATTTTCCTATTGAAGTTAGATTTGTGAAAGGTGATGGTATTTATTTAAGTCCAGCATATGGATGGAACGATACATGTTATATTAACATCATCATGTATACGTAAGTATAGTATAGTTTAACACTAGTTTCTTTGATGATGTACCAGGATCCACGGTGGATAAGTGGGGAAGACACTGGCTTGCTAGCCTGGAGGTCGCATGTTCGATCCCTGCATTGGCCGACAAAAGTCCATCGCAATTTTCCGATGTGGTTACCCCATGTCAGTGGTGCAGGATGGAGAGCCTGACAAGAAAAGTTGTCTAGTTGTTCAGATGGGATCAAAAACCAAGGTCCTGTGTATACATTGGCGTGCATGCCATAGTACTGCTGTCTAGGTCATTTCATTTTTGATGATGTACCCATACATTCTTGGGAGGGGGGTTGGATGACCGAATGGTTAGCATGTGCATGCTGTATCATAAGGTCTGTCATTGTGTCAACTGACATGGTTTAGTTTCCCCAGTTGTACGTGACAAGGAGAAGGGTTACTGTCCAACCTCGTGGGTTTACTCCGGGTCCGCCGGTTTCCTCCCACTGCGAAAGACCCCTACACGCAAGCAAACTATTGAAATAAAATTGATGTGTTAGTCCTGAAATGACTTAGTTTGTGTGGATGTTAAACCCCATTTCTCTCTCTCTCACAATCTTGGGAGACACCGTGGCTCAGTGAGGTCTCTGTTGTGATCTTTATGCTATTCCAGTCTGGTTGACCATCGTCAGCAGGGCAGGGCAGGAAACCTGGTAAAAAAAACCAGCTTTAATATTGGTGTACAGATGCTTTTATGTTATTTTCTGTTGTGTGGTTATTGTTATTATATTACTGTGTTACTTCTCTTACAGGCCATTTAACAAAATTGTACCAAGAGAAAAATATTGGGAAGCTTTTGAGAAGGTTATGTCTGACTACGGGGGCCGTCCACACTGGGCTAAGGTAAGCCATAAGCACAGAATTTTGTAACCGTGAAATGGTTCAATCATCAACTGACTTTTGTTTTAGAACAGTTCAAATCATCATTTGTTATCAGAAAATCACTCAAGTTTTAAAAAAAATGTGTTCTGGAAGTGTTTAGATCTTTATTTCGTACCGACTAGGATATGCGGTTAGTCTACTCAGCAACTACTCCTTTAGTGGTTATCTGTTCTCTTTGAAATCCAACTTAAGCCCTTATGATTGGCTAAGACCATTGTTGCTGAAGGAAAAGCAACTGTTTCTTGGCTAAAGAAAGATCAAGTCAAGGCATTTCAACACAAATTTCTTGAAAGAGGATGTTAGAAATGGTGAAATAGAAACATTCATGTATCTCACAGAATCATGAAATCTAATGGTTTGCAAATGGTGCCTTTCTGTCCCCTTTACACATGCCATATTAGGGTACCCTGCATTTCTAATGAGGTCTAACTGCGACCACAATATCTCAAGTCCTGTAACATAGGAAAGTTTAAAAATATATTCCAGCAGTTACTTATCCAAATTGCATCTTTTTTTTCCCAGGATCATAAATATGGCAGAGAAGAATTTACTAAGCTGTATCCACAATTTGAGACATTCTGTAAAATCCGAGAGAGATTGGATCCCAATGGCATGTTCCTTAATTCCAATCTTGAAAGAGTTTTTGGTAAAAATACCATGTCCAAAATGAATGTATAGATTTTGCCTTGATAATCAAAATGTTTTTTTTCAACGTTAGATATTGGACTATAGTTACCAGAAAGATTCAAACTTTATTGGCTTAAATTGATTTGTTTGTTCGTCTGCCTGTCCATCTCACTTTTTGTAACACAAGAACATGCTTCTAATTGAGGTAAAAAGTTCAAACTTAGGGTTGTTATTTATCAGGTGAATGATTTGGCCCGATTTTGACAATCAGCATTTTCTGCCAAGGCTAAGCAGAGTAAGCAATTTCATCGGTCAGTGCTTTGGAATAATTGATTCTAATTTGAAAATGATGAAACTTAGTGTCATTACATCAATACCGTGATGAGAATTTCAGCTTAGGCTAAGTGAGACCTCAATTTGATTTGTTGAAACTTTATATTCTTATTTGATGGAAAATTAGAATCTTTCTGGCAACTGGTTCCCAATATTTTAGAGATGTACATAACACATTCCACATACAGTATTTATTTTACACCAGGCCTCTCATTTTATTTGTATTAACTGGTCTTGACTAACTGGCAGTGAAATTGACTGACTTGCAGTAGAATTGACTGACTTGCAGTGAAATTGACTGGCTGGCAAAGTTATCTGGAATAATGCTAAAAATTGTCTTGTTACTGAAGTGAAAGCCTTGTAGTCCGGCATATTACCGGTATTACGATTGTCTGCAGATCCTCAGACAATGATGTCGCTGTGAATGGCATAAAACATGGGCATTAAATCGCCATTCTTTACATTTTAAAAATTTCCATCTACTGTATATTAAGGACTTAATTCAGGTTACCACAGAGGCACCAAAACATTAGAGTGTAAATTTCTCTGCCAGTCAAGGGTGGTAATTATGACCGAAAAAAGAGCTCTACCATTTTGAATTACATGTACATACGTTGATGGAGGGGGTGTACTTTGTACTTCCATCATTTTGTAGTTAGGGTCATTTAATGGTCTTAATGAGGCTGTGTGAACAGTGTGAACCAATCCATCTTACAAACTACATGGCATGATGACACTTTTCATTGAATTGTATACACAGTTTTCAATGAATTATTTATACACTTTTTATTTAAGTGTAACAGACTTTTCAATGAATTATATATACACACTTTTCAATGAATTATATATACACACTTATCAATGAATTATATATACACACTTTTCAAGGAATTATATATACACACTTTTCAATGAATTGTATACACACTTTTCAATGAATTGTATACACACTTTTCAATGAATTATTTATACACCTTTTATTTAAGTGTAAACTGACTTTTCAATGAATTATATATACAAACTTTTCAATGAGTTGTATACACACTTTTCATTGAATGGTATACACACTTTTCAATGAATGGTATGCATACTTTTCAGTGAATGGTCATCTTATATGTAGAGGTTGTTATTTGTTGTTGATGAAATGTTATATTTTGTTTTTAGCTTTAAGCTGGTAAAAAAAGGTGCTAAATGTCCCAAAGGGGAAACCTAAATCAAAACAATGTTAAGAAACCCAAACACTATGAGGTTAAATAATTACCCAGACATCTTAATGGGGAAGTGGTATCAGGTGGTTTTAAAAGATTAAAATGTGTCTGATTCTTTATTTAGTTAATTTTACTTGAAAAGCGATCTGTAAATGAACAAGAGGTATTTTAGAATTATTGTGATATTTTTTTCTCTTTATTTATGTCATTATTTGACAGTAATTTTTTTATAGCAATTATATGTTTACATAGCCAGTTGTTATTGCATATTTTTGCATTTGTTTGTATTAAAAATACATTTGAGATATTAAATGAATTACTATTATGAGGAGATTGAATAATGTCTGTTTTGTATTAAATGATACTATTATAACTCCAGAATCTTGATTGGTCAATCAGATTTGGCTCAAAAATAAAAATGTCCATTTGACTGGATTTTTATGTGTTGATTTGTATTGTGGGATGATAATCTGTCTTTATTGAATGTTTTACGTCTCTAGACAAGGCCAGAATTGAGATATACACCCCATAATCATTTTTGCATACCATTATTATTATTCTGGATAACTGTTGCTATAAAATGTTATTCTGGGTAACTGTTGCTTTAAATTGTTATTCTGGGTAACCGTTGCTTTAAATTGTTATTCTGGGTAACTGTTGCTTTAAATTGTTATTCTGGGTAACTGTTGCTTTTAATTGTTATTCTGGGTAACTGTTGCTTTTAATTGTTATTCTGGGTAACTGTTGCTTTTAATTGTTATTCTGGGTAACTGTTGCTATTAAATGTTATTTGCTGCTATTAAATGCTATTCTGGGTAACTATTGCTTTTTAATGTTATTCTGGGTAACTGTTGCGATTAAATGTTATTTGCTGCTATTAAATGTTATTCTCCGTAACTGTTGCTATTAAATGCTATTCTGGGTAACTATTGCTATTAATTGTTATTCTCCGTAACTGTTGCTATTATGGGTAATTGTTGCTATTAATTGTTATTCTAGGTAAGTGTTGCTATAAATTGTGAATAACTAATAAAGAACAAAACCATAAACTCGACAGGGTCAGGATCCAGAAAATATAAGAATTGTCTTTGACCTTTTCGTAGGGTTTGGGTTATTCACAGAATTTTTACTTTTTAGATATTAAATTTGAGCACTTGATAAAAATGAGAAATTTTTAATGTAATATTTCATATTTTAGAACGGTACATCATTGACTGAGAAATGTACTGGCTATATATAATAATAATAATAAACTATTTTATAACATTTAGGTATGACATTTGGATTTTTGTCTCGCACCTTTTGAAGTAGGGAACTGTTGAAATGGGTTCGTCTGTCCGTCACATATTTTGGGACACAATAACATATATATTCCACCTTTTGGTATTCTTTTAAAATCAATAGATGTGCTACATGTTGTGTATGGTAAATTAGCTTTGTGAGGCTTGGATATAGGATGATTGTACCATCAGTTTGGCTATATTTGTATACTTGTTACAAAGTATCTTTGAAGAGAGAGGGGGTTATGGTATTTATTGACAAAAGGTATTGTTTATAAATAAAAGATGTGTTATTTTTAACCTGTGTGCTAAAGGGGGGTCCACGATGGCTGAGTTCCAGTGGTTTAAATGAATAATAGACAAAATGTGGTATCAGGGATTCGACAAAGAGTAAGCATACCATAGAATATAACAAATATTTTATTTTCAGCTAGATTGTCTTGAGTTTAATGATATTCTGCATGGACACATAACCTTTTTAATGTAGCCTAAACTAGTTAGACTTGCTCATGATAACGGGGTGGGGGTGGATGGCCGAATGGTTAGCACATGCACGGTGTATCATAAGGTCTGTCTTTGAGTCAACTGCCATGGTTTCGATTCCCCGGTTGTACGTGACAAGGAGTAGGGTCGTCTGTCCAATCTCGTGGGTTTTTTCTGGGTCCTCCGGTTTCCTCCCACTGCTAAAGTCCCCTGCTCACAAACAAACGAATTATTGAAATAAAATTAAACCATGTTAGTCCTGAAATGACCCAGTTTGTGTCGAGTGGACATTAAACCCCATTTCTCTCTCTCTCACTCATAATATCATACACTATGAAAAGATATTATAAATAAGTATCAATGTACATATGAGGGTGCTGTAATGCTGAAACAATCCTGTTAGTTTTCTATTTATTTAATCTGCGGGCACAGACGTAATATCTGGCATGTACTGACTGGACTAATTTAATTGGGTAGAAATTTATATATTCTCATGGTAATGGAGGTTCACCGTATAGTCGATATATATTGCTTATGCGGTATTCGGTCGAATAGTTTGTACAATCCATCCAAATATCTATATCATTGGAGAATATTGCTGAATAGCAGAGATCAAAAGAATCCCAATTTTAGGTTTTGAAACCAACAGAAGGGTATATCTTTAGTACTTTATTCACACATTGACATAGAAAATATCAACCACAATAATGACTGGTGTCCCTTACATGAGAGGAATCGAAACCAGGCCACTTGATTCAATGACAGGCCTTTCATTTGCACGCATACACTTTTTTCCACCCCTGGGAGATATATTTGCACAGAAAAGTAAGAAATTTCATTTAACACTTGCCAAGACTTTTGTTTTTCCCCACACCCTTTTCCCACCCCTGGGAGATATATTTGTTTTGTCTGTTACTGTGTATGTCTAAAATTGAGAAAATCAGTTTCCCGAAATTTCAATGGAGCACCCCTAATAAACAGACCAGACAATAATAATATGACAATTATAATAATTTACATGTCTGTGAATTTACAATATAATTTTACTATACTGAAATAGTTAGAAAATCTTTTTCTTTTTACTAGGATTAAAGTCTAAATCTAAATCAAAGTCCTCATCATCATCATTATCTATGGTAAACATCACTTGAGATTTCTGTGGTTTAATCCCAATTGTTGAACCACAGACCAAAGGCACACCATTATTCAACCTTGGACTGGGATATTTTGCAGTGTCATTGTTTGCTTTTGACATCATATTTTTGGATTGGCTTTGATTGTTATCTGATGTGATGGATTTTTGGTTCAAATCTACACTTTTACTAATGCTGGGACTTTTTTTAAATTGATAAACTTTTTGTGTAAGTTTCACAGAATTGAACGATTTTCCTAAATTGCCTGAATTTAACAAAGGCTCTGCACTTTTATCAACCTTTTCATGTAGAATTGGCCCATTTTGTGAATTAGGTGGCGTGGGTCCAATACGTGGTAACATAACTTTACTTTGACTTTTGAAGGTTTGAGATTGTGTCACAGATTTCTGAGAAAATAATCCGGCTGTCATATTTGGTTCCTCCAACATCCTGCTCTCTCTTTTTGGCGCCTTCTTGGTTAAAATGTTAGAGAATATGTCATCCTCCTCATCTGAACTTAGATTAAGAGACAGATCCTGCGATGCCAGGTGTTCCTTTTTGTTTACATTTTCGTGTTCAACCTGTTTATTGTTCACTGATCCTTTTGCGATCAAATTTATTTTTGAATTGTCACCACATATATCAGTATTGGATTCTGAAGGAATTTTCTTTGCAAAATTGAAATCCGTTCCACGACAACCCAAATTTTTATTCATTTCTGAATCGTTTTTATTTGAATTTATGAATAAATTGTTATGATTACCATCCAAATGTGATTTGACAGGAAAAATCTGTGCATCAGGCGATTCTCGAGATTCCATATTTAAAATGTTGTCATTGTCCTCCACCATTGAAGTTTCAAAAAGATTCTCAGTTGATTTTCTTTTCAAATTGGCCTGATTATTGTCTGTGTTCCTATGTCGGTCTGCCCAAGCCCATAAATTTCCGGACAAAAGACTTTCTGAGAGTTCTACGGAAGTGTCGAATTCAATATTTGTTATCTTAGCCGGGTGATTTGTCTTTTTCTCTTGCTCCGTGAATGCAAATTTATTAAGTTTTGAAATTGTTTTTGGCGATACTTTTGATAATGAAGTATTGTGGGATTTGATTGCTTCAAACTCTGCAGATGTATCATGTAACTCATTTCGTGTCAGGCTAGCACTTGTACATGAGGGATTTTTAAATGTGGAATCTTTTGATTTAGACAAATCTTTTTTACTAAGAGATGAATTCATCTTTGCACTGAGTTTGGCAGCCATGTTGATTTTAGGCTTTTTCGGCAGTTTCTTTGTTGTATCTCTTACATAAATTAGTTTCGAAGCAGATGTATTTGTGGTAGCCGATAATTTTGACTCATCGCCTTGTTCTGTTAAATCATCTTTCGATTTTCTCTTCTGTATTGTCTCAATTAGTAGATTTTTATTTGAATCGCAACTTGGTATATTTATCTCGGAATTTGATTTCACAATCGGATCATTTGTAATTAACGGTGCGAAATTATGTTTCTTTCTGCCCACCGAATTTGTTTCAGGACTACTTTTCTTTTTACCAGTTTTCTTTGGAGTAGATTCCTCAATTATGTCATCTGTACTAAAATCTAGTAAGTCTGACAATGCCGAGGAATTTAATACTAACGATTCATTTGGGCTATAACTAGGACACTCTTTATCACTGGACATTTTAGTAACATAATTTACGTTTGAATTATTTCTGTCGTCTGCATGATTGTCATGATCATTATTCGATATGTTTAGTGTATTTGAACCATGTACGGGATGAGGTTCACTGGTCTGATAACCTGGGTTACTTTTAGGGGAATTTCCAGGTCTGTTTGTATTATTTTCTTCTTGACGTCTGTCTGCTAAACGTTTCATTTCTTCTAATTCAGTTTTCAATAAATCTTGTAGATCAAGTCTTTTTAAAATCATTTCAGCTGAAAAGAATAAAAAATAAATACATTTTTTAACAATATGCACCGATTCATTGAATAGAGAGAGAGAGGGAGAGCAAGAGAGAGAGAGAGAGAGACAGAGAGAGTGTGGAAAATGGAGGACCTGGAAAAAAAACCCACATGGTTGGACAGGTGACCCTACTCCTTGTCATGTACAAGCGGGGAATCAAAACCACGCCAGTTGACTCAATGACAGACCTTATTAACCATTTGGTCACCTAACCCTGCTCCAATTCATTGAAATGAGACGTAATCTGTATATCGTGGGGGTGCTTGATTCCGTGTCAGAATTCATAGAATACACGGAACCTAAATCAAGTAACATGAGAAATTCTCCGAACAATGACCCACTTACTCAATCTCCCAAGGTAGTGCAGACGTAACAGTGTAATATTTGTCTCTGATATTTTCCAAAGGAATAAACTTTGGTTTTGTGAAAATTCATGGTTAAATTTTTTTTTTTTTTTTAATTAATACAAAAGTATTATAATTGTTGGTATTCGATAATAATCTCACCCATAATTCAACCTGTATTTCATTATTTCACCCCAAAATGAACGTTTCTCAAATATTGAAACAACAAATAAAATAGATGAGAGTAAACTTAACCTTATTTTTCAAAATTTTAATTTTTACATTGTGGTGGTAATTACCAACCTGAAAACAACTTTTTTATATCAACAAAACCAAATGAACCTATATATTTTCTCTTTTATGTCCTATAATGTATATTCCGATAAACCTTAATGGATGAAAAGTTATCACAGAACAGATCCACCATTTTGAAAATATTACTTCCTATCTTAACGATGTTGTCGTGCAATTGATCTGGTATCGTTTTGGACTAATAATCAGTGCAATGAACTATATCAGGTGAGTCCCTAGTATTTTGTCACCAGTATGCCCAAGGTCTATCCTGCGAAGTAAAGTGAAAAGTGTAAAGTAATAAGAAATAAAAATAGCATACCTTGTAATAAATACTCTTCTTCAGCTTGTTCAGGAAATGCTGTATGTAAGGCATTCACTCCACCTAATAGAGCAGCTCCCTATAAATAAACAGTGAAGAAAATGAATTTTCTCAGGTTTTCCTTATTTTGTGTCACTTCCTAAATCTTCAAGTCTTTGTTCAAAAATTAGATTTGGAATGTGTTTAACCAGATCCATCACATATGTAATATTGGTTAACACCAACACTGCCCTTTAAATTAAAATATGGTAAGTTTCATTTCTAAGGATACATGTGCAATGCAAGAGGAGAATTTGACCAGGACAGTGGCGTTTACACATACTCTTTTTCTAACTGCCGAGGATTCTTTAATGTGCACTGTACAGGAAATAAAAACATCCCCTCATTAAATTGATCTCGTTGTCATCGAAGGAAAAAAAATATACAAAAAATACCTGCATAGACGATTCCATTAGCGTGACAGCCACAACAGCATCTTGTACTAATACTTCATCTCTAAACATCAATCTAGCATGAGCTTGAGCTAATCTAATCATACTCTGTAATAATCTCATGGTAGTTCGAGCAGCATTACGATTATCAGCACCACGTTGAGCACGATAGTAAGCTTGTAATACCCTGATAAAATAATACTATATAACATAATATAATTTCACACTGGCCATGATAATGGGTAAGGCGTTGGCTCACTAACCAGGAGGTCGTGGGTTTGATCCCAGTGTTGGTCATATAAGTTCTTCAGGATTTTCCAGAGTGGTTTCCCCTTGCCAGTTGTTTAGGAAGGTGGGAATGGTAAGGAACGGCATTTAGTTGTTCGATTGAACGAAAATCAAGGTCTTTTGTGTTTACGTTGATGTGCATGTAAAAGAACCCTTGGCAGTTGCAAGAGTAAACGGAAATGCTGTTCTCCCCATAGCACACTGCATGGCATATACACGTCTTCATTAGACCAGTTAGTGCAGTAAAGTATGATAGGTTTTAGTGAGTTTTAAACTGTTTGGGGGTCACAGTGGCTAAGTGGGTAAGATGCTGGCTCGCTAGCCTGGAGGTCGGGTGTTCGATCCTGCATTGGCTGAGAAAGTTCATTCAGATTTTCCGTCGTGGTCCCCCCTTGTCAGTGATGCAAGACGGAGGGTCTGACAAGGACAGCTGTCTGGTCGTTCGGATAGCATGAAAATCTGAGGTCACTTGTACACATTGGCATGCATGTAAAAGATCCTTTGACAGTTGGAATTCGATATAAGCGTAGTGCCGCTGTCCAGGCAAAATTTCCCTCATAGTACGTTGTATGGCGTATGCCCGTCTTCGTTAGCCCAGTTCGGAGCATAACAGTAGGACGTTAAACCCCATTTCATTCATTC
Organism: Patella vulgata; assembly: GCF_932274485.2. Classification (NCBI taxonomy): domain Eukaryota; kingdom Metazoa; phylum Mollusca; class Gastropoda; family Patellidae; genus Patella; species Patella vulgata. The sequence goes on along the minus strand of NC_065884.2, from coordinate 58,196,055 downwards.
ATTTAAACTGTTTGAATTTCAAAAATTAGTACGATTAAAAACTGGTTAATGACAACATTATTATTATGTCTTGTAGATAGACTTACTCATGTATATAAACATAATACTGAGGTAATACTGACCTAGTCGAGCCTTCAGTTAATGTAGGAACAACAGTTTTAATAAGGGCTAAATAAGCCTGCATCTTATCCATACTCCATAGATGTTTAGTGTTTACTTGGGCTGGATAATAAAATAAAAGCAAAGATGTCTTATCAAGATGTACGTAATAGAAGTTTAGTATTTCTCTGGGATGGATAACATAAAAAAATAAAGAGGTCTAAACAACACATAACAGATGTTTAATTTATCTGGGATGGACAACAAAATAAAATAAAGACATCACATCAAACACATAATAGATTTATCTGGCTGGATAACAACATTTGATTGAGCACTGATAATGTAATAATAATAACAAACCCTATCTGATTAAAACACAGATCCTATTTCGTTTCTTTTTTTATAGTTTAAAATTTCGTTTTATTTGTCTGTACTACACTAGGGTCTGGAAGAGTTGTTATATAACCTGCGTTCTGGATGGCGTGAGCGATTAGCCAATGAAACCATCTGTTACACTTACAGTGACAACTTGGCGTGCGATGCACGGAACTGTGTGTAAACCACTGGAAACATCAACGCTGATTGATTAATCGATGTCTGACGTCATAGGGTCAGATCTTCATGTAGTGTAGGTCATGGAAAGTATAAAAAAAAGAAATGAAATATAGATCTGTATTTTAATCAGATTGTAACAGACGAAACATCCATAATGCATTGCTTTAGAATATGTTTGATTTGTAATACTTACCCCCAATAGTTTTATTTTCTAGGATATAACTAGATACCATTCTATCCCAATCTTCATTCTGTGAATCTAATAAAACTAACACCAGATCAAATCTACTTAATAACGGACTAGCTAAAGCCACGTTTACACAAATAGACTGAAAAATATAAACAATATCTTATATATATGCATGTAATAAAACTAAAAGTATATGTTATTATTATTTTTTAAACTTGAAAAACTTTATCAGATTTATGGAACTTGAACAGAGGGTTCAATATTGTCTATGCTTTATCAGGACACTACTGAAACAATATACTAATTGTAACTTTATCAAATGATTATAGAATGAAATGAATTGGGGTTTAACATCCCATCTGAACAACTAGACACTTTTCGTTGGCTGAGTAAATTCCGGAATATACCGGAGAAGTACCATCCATGCAAGAAACTGATGAATATGTTTATTAAATGATATACCTGTTCCGGATCATACTGTCCTTTAGGATTTGTAGCAGCTAATATAGTTGTCTTTGTACTTAACTTACAAACTAATCCTGCCTGAAATAAACACAATAGATACATTAGTTTTCAGAATATCAGAGCAATTCAAGAATTTGTTTTTATTTTAGTCTAGTCTGTAACACTGAGTAACCTTATGTGTATGTGTTAACCATACAACAAAATTCATATAGGTCTGTAATAGCAGACATTGAGGAACAATTTGTGAACTTTTATTATTTCGGCTTATGGCAGATGTGGTCGAAATTTACAGAACACTCACAATAAGTCTTGCTTCCGCTTTATAGCGTCTCTTCTACAAAAATCAATCAGTAGTCAAAATGTGACGATACAGGGTTTCAATCACAGCACAGGAGGAGAAGAATCTAAGAACGGAGCTGACAACTAAGGTGTTGCCTAGTCATTCGGATATCAGAATAAACTTGGGTCTACTTTGGTGTGCATGTCAAAGAACTCTTGACAGGATTCATTGATCAAATATAGAAATTCTGCAGTCTCACAAAATTCTGTTCCCTAGTTTGTTGTTCATAGGGTATACTGTTCCATAACTGTACAGTGAGACAGTGAATAGTTATATTATTACCTTAGCTACACTGATAGTTTGTTGTTCCATAGCTGTACAGTGAGACAGTGAATAGTTATATTATTACCTTAGCAACACTAATAGTCCGTTGTTCCATAGCTGTACAGTGAGACAGTGAATAGTTATATCATTACCTTAGCAACACTGATAGTCTGTTGTTCCATAGCTGTACAGGGAATAGTGCAATTATTGCCTTAGCTACACTAATAGTTTGTTGTACCATAGCTGTACAGTGAATAGTTATATCATTACCTTAGCTACACTGATAGTCTGTTGTTCCATAGCTTCATGTATACTGGCTTTATCATGTTCTTTAATACTATTAAACTCATCTATACAACATAAACCACTATCAGCTAATACTAGAGCACCTGCTTCTAGCTGCCATTCTCCAGAATCCTGAGGGAAAAAGTAAAACTTAATGACACTCTGGAATACAGCCTTCTTAAAGTGGCATTGACTCTAGGTAAGCCAGAATAATTTTTCATCATCAGTCAACATTTAATCATACGATAACTCTAACAGTTTAAGGGCTGTATTGCAATATTCTAAAACAATGCCCATCTCTCAATAATGTCTGATTGACGAAACAGCAGGAAACGTAAGCTATAAAAACTGAAATGATTTCGATTAGTTGAAATGGAAAGTTCAAATTAAAACGTTTTTATGGAAGTTGTTTAAGAAAGAATAAGCATCCCCTGCCTCATCACTACTTTTAGCTAAATAGAGAGATACACATGCAGAACAACTTTAACAAGCCAAAGCCTCCCTAATCAGTACCTACTTTTACAGCTGTAACTGCTAGTACAACCAATACCAGTAGTTAATACAGAATAAGATGTTATACCTACCTTTACTGCTGTAACTGTTAAACCAGCACTAGTAGAGCCTATACCCGTAGTTAATACCGATCGAGGTGTTATCTTAGCAGCATACTTTAAAAACTGTGATTTTCCAGTACCTGTCATAGGAAATAAGGACACTTCATGATTAAACACATTTATATCCTTGCATACTACTTAAGTTTTCATTAAAGATTTTCATAAATAAAAATTTAAAAACTCTGACCCAGTAGTGATATCAAGTGAAAAATGACCATACAAGAAAAACAGACAAAACTGAGGTTTAACATCCACTTGACATTAAGCAGATTATTTCACGGTTAACATATGGTATATATTTCAATAAATCGCCTGCTCACACAGGGGTACCTAGACAAAACCCACGAGGTAAGGCAAGCGACTCAATATCTTATTACATAGCAACCTAGCATCAAACCCATGACTTGCATAGTGAATAGGCACATCATCTACAGTGCAAACGTTAAATCACTCTCGGACACTTTCTTTTTACCCAATCAGTTAAAAACTTGTACCAGCGTATTATGGACAAGAATAGAGCATGACATCATCACCACCATCTTGGAATTACAATCCCATATCAATGCAAAATTGTCCAAGGAAGAAGCATGCGAAGTTCCATGTCGATCGTACATGACTTGGTTGAGCTATAGGCTTTTTTCGAAGAACATCGCTTCCAAGAACAAAATGAGTAGCACTTGGGACCCAGATCACGGTCCATGAATTAAATACCAATATCTAATAACCTGGATCTCCAACTAGTAAAAGATGGGCTTCACCTCTAACTTTAGAACCACTTTCATCTTCTCGCTATTAAAATACATGAAACATACCAATTAACAAACTAGTCGGTGAAATAATTTTGTTATTTGCATTATAATTTCATCCCCTAATGATTTGTTGATAGGTGCTCCATCCGGGCTTACAAGGATGGCCATATGCTATGCAGTGTTCTATGAGAATAATTTTGCCCAGACAGCATATCTATGGCCTACTCTTAATTCAATATCCAACTGTCAAGGGATCTTTTACATGCACTCCGTGTATACAGAACCTCAGCTTTTTCTTCCCATCAAAAGAACTACATTCAGATCTTTACCAGACTTCCCAAGAAGATACCACGCTGGAAAGTCCTGAGGAACTTTAATGACCAACAAGATATGTATTCTTGTTGAAAAATAATCACTAAGTATGATAACCGCAATTCACCTTTTTTACAATATTTTCTTGTTTTCTACACAGAAAACTTTTAATTTACACGATCTTCCTGTTTTTGTGAACAAAATCTTAAAAAACATAAATTTCAGTAATCTTGATTAGACTAATCTTGATTAGAGTAATCTTCATTTGTAACTCAATCAAAGTTCAGTAATCTTGATGGAAATCAGTAATTTTTATCTTTAAATTAGTAGATGTGGTCACGTGGTGTTATGATATACCTTACCTGTACACCACCAGCTAAACAAACAGCAACAGCTAATTTAACAACATACAGACCATAAACTTGTGGACAAAAACTAGCTAGAATCTTATTGCGAGCCGTTAATGGACTGTTCACATGGTCTTGCCAAAATTCTGATATTTCAGATTTCTGTCCAAAAAAGAAATTTAAAAAATGTTAATCAAATTGAATATATTTTATCTAGTAATTTAAATATATATATTAAATTAAAAAAAAGATTTCATCTTAACTCCATCCAAACGGAAACATAATTCTATAATTAAAATTTCTAATTGGAATGTATATTGAACTCAACAAACCGGAAACATAATAAAGTAATTAATTTCAAATTGGATCAAATTACACAATCTTAAATTGAACAGTGATCAAATGAGAAATATAATTAAACAATTAATTTTAATACAAAACTTTTAATATCATGGATTTAGCTGTTCAAGTCATAAAAATTCATTGAAAATCAATATACTTGTTCGTCTCAAGATCTTAAACTCTGTGTATCAATCTGAAGTCAATCAGATGATAATTTTAGCCTTTAGAGTGTCACAAAGTGATCAAGGGCCTCTAGAGCGTCCACAAGATTTCTTGAAGTGATCAAGGGCCATAACTCTGGCAGTAATTATCGGAAATTGCTGAAAATCAATAGGCCTCTTCTACTCATGACCTTGAACACTGTGTATAAATTTAAAGTCAATCGGATATTAACTTTGGCCTCTAGAGTGTCCACAAGATTTTTTGAAGTGATCAAGGGCCATAACTCTGGCAGTAAATATCGGAAATCGCTGAAAATCAATAGGATTCTTTGTCCCTTGACCTTAAACACTGTGTATAACAGTGTATAACAGGTTCATCACAACAACTCAAGTTACTACCTGATCTTAAAATCACCATTGGTAATTCAGAAATAAATTTCTACAAAAATGTTCGAAACCTTGGAGTGATATTTGATCCTTCTCTGACAATGGACGCTCAGGTTGATATGGTATGCCATACATGCTACTATCATCTACGCTGTATATGCAACATCAGAAACTATCTCACTGCTGACGCTTGTAAACTACTTGTGAGATCACTTATTTTATCAAGGATTGATTATTGTAATAGTTTACTCTATGGAATCCCACAAGCATTTCTAGCCAAGATCCAAAAGGTTCTTAATACTGCAGCTCGAATAGTAACAAGGACACATAAGTTTGATCACATCCAGAATGTGCTGGCTTCTTTACATTGGTTACCTGCTGAGGCGCGAGTCAAATACAAAATACTAACATTAGTGTATAAATGTCGCAATAATGCAGCTCCTCAATACTTATCTGAACTCTTATATGACTACAACCCTATTAGATCACTTCGCTCTCAAAATAAACAGTCACTAGTTGTTCCAAGATATAATTTGAAGTCATATGGGTATAGGTTTTTCAGTTCAGCTGGTCCTAGATTATGGAACGAACTTCCACAACAGATCAAGAATCAACAAACTTTTAATCAATTTAAATCCGCACTAAAGACTTTCCTGTTTCAACAGTTTTACCAGTAGAGCCATTACAAAAAGCGTTTTGAGCATGTGTCAACATGGAGAAGACGCTATATAAAACTTCATTATTATTATATTATAAATTTAAAGTCAGTTGGATATTAACTTTGGGATCTAGAGCGTCCACAAGATTTTTCAAAGTGATCAAGGGCCATAACTCTGGCAGTAATTATCGGAAATCGCTGAAAATCAATAGGATTCTTCGTCTCATGACCTTAAACAATGTGTATAAATTTAAAGTCAATCGGATATTAACTTTGGCCTCTTGAGCGTCCACAAGATTTTTCAAAGTGATCAAGGGCCATAACTCTGGCAGTAATTATCGGAAATCATTGAAAATCAATAGGCTTCTTCGTCTCATGACCTTAAACACTGTGTATAAATTTAAAGTCAATTGGATATTAACTTTGACCTCTAGAGCGTCCACAAGATTTTTTGAAGTGATCAAGGGCCATAACTCTTGCAGTTATTATCGGAAATCGCTGAAAATCAATAGGCTTCTTTGTCTCATGACCTTAAACACTGTGTATAAATTTAAGGTCAATCAGATATTAACTTTGGCCTCTAGAGCGTCCACAAGATTTTTCAAAGTAATCAAGGGCCATAACTCTAGCAGTAATTATCGGAAATCGTTGATAATCAATAGGCTTCATCGTCTCAAGACCTTAAACACTATGTATAAATTTAAGGTCAATCGGATATTAACTTTGGCCTCTAGAGCGTCCACAAGATTTTTCAAAGTGATCAAGGGCCATAACTCTGGCAGCAATTATCGGAAATCCCTTAAAATCAATAGGCCTCTTCGTCTCAAGACCTTAAATACTGTGTATATATGTAAAGTCAACCGGATATTAACTTTAGCCTCTAGAGCGTCCACAAGCAATTGTAGACGCCGAACCGACGGACGGACGGGGGCGACGACAATATACGACCACATATCAATGTGGACGTATAAAAATTGTGACCTGTAGAGTGTTTACAAACAAATTGTGGACGGATGAACATGGCGACGACATGAAAATGTAGATGTATAATGAGAAATTTTACCAGTTCTTGCGTAATGAGGATGTTGTTTTTTTGTTCGTTAGTAACTAGGACATGATTAGCATGTAAAACAATATCTATATTACATCTGACTTCCATTGTTAAATTCTTCCATCTTCTTCTCACCGTACCACTATAATAACAAAATAAAATACATTTTAAATGTCAATTTTATTTACTTAAAAAGCAGGGTTTTTTTACCTTAAAGCTTCAATGGATAAGGTTAATATAATAATAGTCATTTTGGGAATTAAATATATAATAATAAAATGGGGAACAATACAAAATCCAGGTTACATACAATCTTGACTTTGATGTTCATGGACAGAAACTAGTTTTTTTTCAAGAGCTGACTGACGTTATAAGACAGAAGATGATGATGTAATAAAATCAATAGAAAGTAATGTGAACTTTAGTAAATGGTCATAATGTTAGGATTGGTTGATTTTAATAATACTACTGTTTATCTTGTGTGAGGCCTTAAAAGTCTACATTTGTCTTTTTTTTCATCTGGAATATTGTGCCTGTCTAAAATATTTCCCTGTACATATCAGTTTTTCTGTCTTAAATATATCACAAGATATTCAAATCTTTGCTTTCTTCTGTCAAATTATTAGTTAGAATTATATAATTAGTGTTTGATTATATTAAAGGGAGATAACTGTTTACTCGAGTCCTCAACACAATATTATTTCCCCTTTGACAACAGACACAACTCACAAGCATTCCTTTAAACTGTGTATTGTTCTTTTTAACTTTTAACCATTTTTCAACAAAATAGTGCATAACAACTTTAAAATAGCCCAGAAGTTATGCTAATCTTTGCAAGATCATGTCTTTATGCTGAGATAGCTAACAGTAAATTCTGACTTCATTCCATAGAATTCTAACTTCATTCCGAAACTGACTTCATGTCCAGATGTCCAGACGAAATAGAATCAATTCTTACCAGACAGTGACATCATCACCAGCTTTACAGCAATCAACAAGATCGTCTTCTAAAACAATCCACATAGATCTAGGTATGGTTCCCATTGTTAATTTCTGTACCTGTTCTTGTATCTTTATCTCCTGATAATTCCGACATTTCTGCGGAGAGGAAACTACAAACAAATTTTAAACTGTTAGGCAACGGTGATTTGAATTTTTTACTTGGTTCAATTTCTCAAAAGCTTTTAGTTCGAAAGTATTGTACTTGGTTCTTAAAAATCAAAAGCTTTTAATTTTTAAGCTTTGAAAATTCAAACAAAACATTCACAGGATGGTAGTCGTGGCTATTTGAAAACTAAAAATAAATTTGCTTTGATGTGGGTTTTTAATATGCTTGATTATATGTGCCTCTGAAGAATTGAAGAAGACTGTTTTAGAGATCTGAAAAGAATTATGAAGCAGTACTCAATGACAATGCTCCTTAATATCAGTATAAATTACAGTAAAGTTCAAGAGAGAGAGAGAGAGAAATGGGGTTTAACGTCCACTCAACACAGGCTGGGTCATTTCGGGACTAAGATATGGTTTAATTTTATTTCATTAATTTGCTTGCACGTAGGGGTCTTTAGCAGTGGGAGGAAACCGGAGGACCTGGAAAAAACCCATGAGGTTGGACAGGCAACCCTACTCCGTGTCACTACAATCGGGGATTTGAAACCACGCCAGTTGACTCAATGACAGGCCTCATGATACAGAGTGCACGTGCTAACCAATCGGCCATACCCCCCCCCCCAACCCCGGTTACAGTAAATAAAGAGAACTGATTGATCTCAGTATGATTCACTGACCTCTGTCATTAATAGGTGTAAAATTTGTTCCATTACAAGCTTCATTGATACATTTTGTTGGTTTACTCAGAGTGTAATACTTTTCAAAATCAGACTGGTAAAAAAAAAAATATCTAATTAATTAATTCAGAAATTAGCAAATCATCATTTGCATTTCTTTGATGATAATATATCGATTATCTAACATTTAATGCAGAAAACAATACGGGACTGGACAATCAGACCCTATAAAAGTACCACTAAGTAAGATTGCTCTGGTGGCAACGTGGGAGAGACTGTACATGCACACCATCTAATCAAGGGTCTAGATCAGTGGTTCTCAACCTTTTTTTGCCATCGGCACACCTTGGAATACATGAAGAAATAGCGGCACATCTGGCTAAATATATATGAAAAATATTTGAATTTTGCAAAATAAAAACATGGTAAGTCAGACGGAATACAACTGTAGTCATAGACACATGGAATGACTCAAACTAAAAAAAGAAAAGCTATGAACTTATCAGTAGACACCAGTGAATACTCAATTGGGATCAAATGGTTTTTCACATTTTCTTAGTGTGCCGTTCAAGATTTTGCAGCACACTTAGGAAGATCTCACGGCACACTGGTTGAGAATCACTGGTCTAGATTAGGCACTCTATACTACTTGTTGCCAGGAGCAAAGCCTCCGGATGGAGCCTATCATAGATTCTTAATACCACCCTCGGAAACTTGAGTCTTTAACTAAGGAAAAGGAAGCGGTAAAATTTCTGTATTGCTCATCTATCTCCAACCAGCGACTGACTCTACCCACAAGTTTCATAGGCTTGTCTGCCATATCTAGTCAAGTGATTAAGGAGTACATACTTTAGCTGTAACCATGGTTCTACATTTATTACAGCTATAGTCTTTTTCAAATTCTAACACTCTTACTAATGTTGTTCTAATGACTGTACCTAAAACATATCAAACAAGTCCTTGTGTCAGTGACTGTACCTAAAAGGCAGGAACAAAAATTTAGAAATCCATATTTGGCTCAGTGGAATTATTAGATGCCTGGATATGCCTTGGCTCAAAATATGAATTGAAGTATTTCTAATCTTTCATGCTGTTAACATTGGGTAAATGAATGAAGCCAACTGTCTACAAAATGGCTTCAACAAATTTTGATAGCTAATCAACCAAATATTTGGCTAATTAACAAACCTAACAAATGGATCTTAGTATATATTTAAAAATTTATCCCAGGGGTTCAGATATTTGCTTGAGACTCTAATAAAGGGTTCTAAAAGGGTTCTAAGAGTACCACACAGAATTAACCTGCTTTATTCACTAAAATATATCTGGGGTTTCTCCGTAAGTTAGAGAAACATTTCCCTTTAATATTATTATTTAATCTAAATTGCTTACCAGTAATAGAAAGAAAACTGCCAACATCAGCTGTTTTAGGCAGTGTAGTTCTTGTTAGTTCTGGACAAACAGGTAATGCCATTATTCTTGCATGCACATTCTTTTTCACTGTCTGAAACACAATTAAAATAAAAATTGAAATGAAATGAAATGGGGTTTAACGTCCTACTGTTCTGCTCCTATACTGGGCTAATGAAGACGGGCATACGCCATACAGTGTGCTATGAGGGAAATTTTGCCCAGGCAGCGGCACTATCGCCTAATCTTATATCGAATTCCAACTGCCAAGGGATCTTTTACGTGCATTCCAATGTATACACTACACGGGACCTCGGTTTTTCGTATCATCTGAAGGATTAGACAGCTATCCTTGTCAGGCCCTCTGTTCTGCATCACTGACAAGGGGAAATCACGTCGGAAAATCAGGATGAACTTTCTCGGCCAATGCAGGGATCGAACTACCAACCTCCAGGCTAGCGAGCCAGCGTCTTAACCACCTAGCCACCGTGGCTCCCCAATTAAAATAGTAGTTGTCCATGTTATAGGATCTTTATTCCTCAGTAATTTACTTTGAAATTGTTTAAATAAATCACATACACATAGATTTGTGTTCTATTTGATAATGTTCTGTGTTGTTTATTTAGCAGTGACTCTTACAAATGAAATGCAAATTTTTACAGCCTACTCTTCTGCACCAACAGGGGTAATGAACACAGACATAAATCAAAACTTACCAAAGTGGAATCTGTCATATCTCGTATAATGTGCTGCTGAGCTTCAATCAAGGCTACATCAAATAACGGTAAAATCAGTAGAGGACTGGATAATAGTACATCACATATTGCCATATTAGACTCGAACAAGGTCAAGGCACTGAAAAATAAAATATAAAATATGTAGTGATCCATATAGCCATATAGTTGCATTATTTATAGAAAATAGGAGTGGTTGATTTAATTTGTAAAATGCCCTACTATGAATTAGCATCTCTCTTTATATCAAAATCTATATTTGTTACAGTCATTTGTCTGTTTGGGGTTCGGAAGCTGTACTAAGGCTGAAAGTTATGCCATAAGGGCAGTTTGAGCTGGGAAGTGACATATAGGTCTTGGTGGAGTTACACTACCACTTCCGGAGTTAGACCACTTCTGGTTTCACGATAAGGTCTATCTGAAACAAGTCAGACGACTCTCCCCATGCAACACTGATGAACAGCAGCAGATTTTTAGTTTTAGGATATATATACAAGCTTGTTTTGCCTTTAAACTCTCATGACATACTCAATAGATATAGAAAAATGTTCTTCATCATCTTCATCTTGTACTATGGTTATCAATTCAGCTCGATGGATGTCTATAGCGTAGATCTTTACAATTTCTGGAAATAAAATATTATAGTTATAGAAAGTATTGTGATGTACTGTATTTTACTATTATTCTTGATGATAAATGTATGAGTCACGTGACAAAATAAATTATACAACATATTCCTTAAGTCTGAGCACAAGAAGTCACCATGCTACGGAACAATCTATCTTAAACTACAATAATAAAGTCACATTTATAAAACTGAAATTTGTCTTCCTAATGAGCAATACTAGGCAAGACTCATTGATATAGACAACATAGAATTGGAAACAACCATTTGGTATCATGACATTTCGGTCCTGTGGTGACATTTCAGACTGCACAGAAACACCAGTTCGGACTCAGTCAGACAACAATTTGGGCTTATATAACGACTATTTGGACTCGATAACTGTTGAAGATTTGTGTATATTTCGTTGTTTTTGTTAAAATATCAAAACGAGCTTCATCAACCGATCCCTGAAAAGCTGTCATTTATTTATGATTTGTCATTCCAAAAACTTGACAAATTGACATGACACTACAATATCACTTTCCGACTGACAGAACTGTGTCAAGACTCGATTCTGTGTGAGTGTTACTTGATTGCTAGTTACTTTATCAGTAGAAAGCAGAGCTGATACAATTTACGTTACTAAAGTAACTACTTGATTACAATTCCAAAAATTCGGAACTTTATTAGAAACATGACACGTGTGATTGTACTTAATTCCGTCAATTCCGAATTCGGAAGGTTCCGAATTCCCTAGCTTAGGTCGGACCGATATGTCTTAAAATTATATTTAGATCATTTATCCATTTGTTCCTGCTTCAACTAAACTTAATAAATCTACCAAGATATTTCAGTTTTTCGTCTTCTCTGGCGCTTTCAGATGTCATATTTGTGAAACTTTCAATATGTTTCTCCTGGACTTTTAAACATTTATTTACTATTATTACTAATAATATTATTAATATACAAAAGTCCCGCCATTTTCTATCCAGAGTTATCCGCCCTTCGCAAGAAATCCAAATATGGCAGCGCCCACGAAAACTTGCAAATGAGATTTTTTATAACATTTATTTAATTTTTGAGCATTTTAGTCAATTTTTGACAAAAAATCTAGTTAGGCATCATGAGAACTGTGCTTATGGTGGCAGAAAAGCCATCTTTAGCCCAGTCACTAGCGAAAATTCTGTCAAATGGAAGTTGCATAAGTAGAAAAGGTTCAAATGGAGCTTGTTCAATTCACGAATACAGAGGAAAATTCAACGGAGAAAACGTTACCTTCAAAATGACGTCTGTGTGTGGTCATGTCATGGGTTGTGATTTTGTTGGCAAATATAACAGCTGGGATAAAGTTGACCCTGTAGGTTTAGCTGATGTATTCCTATTTATGAAGGGAGGTTTGTTTGTGGCCAAATGGTCTAGTCTAGGAAGGTCTGTCACTAGTAGTAGTACTATGTACATGTGTTTTTTCTGGATCCTCCAACTACATAAAGTGATTTATTTATATAAAATTAAACCATATGTTACCGTACTCCTCAAATTCAAATGACCCACTTTGTGTTGAGTGAATGTTAAACCTAATTTCTCTCTATCTCCTAATTATTAATTAAAATGTAATACCGTGGGTACAGGGATGGCATACATGTACATTATATTTGAATTCTATTAATAATAGTGTGCTTAAAATCCATCAAGACTTAAAGTTAGCACCTTCCTACACTGTATTCCAAACTTTTTCCACTCAACAGATATTACATGTATGGTATATGCCAGATCCACATAGATATATTCACAGAATTTATTACAGTCCAAATCAAGAAGTGCATATATTACTTTTTGTTGACCCTGCTTAAATTGTTGTCAGTCTGGTATGCTAGTTTCCTAATACAAGAAACTACAAAGATTACATTTGAAAACTGTCTGGAGGACAATTAAGGAATGCTGTAGGACTTCCAAGTGGTGACTGACCCATTTACAGGATAAGCATGTTACATGCATGTTGGCTATTCATTTGTAAACTATTCAATGTTTATTATTATATATATGAAGAAAGATTTTATTTTTTTAGGCAGAACTGTTTACTGCTCCAATTCAGAAAAAAGAAGCTTCACCAAATTTACACATGCCAAACTTTTTAAGGAGAGAGGTAAAAAGATTAATTAGCTATTAAGGGCTGACATTGCTTGTGATATTCATACATGTATTAGGGATCTGACAAGTCTGTTGATGTTTGCTATATTTGTACTTGTAGGCACAAGGTGCAGATTATTTAGTATTATGGTTAGATTGTGATAAAGAAGGTGAGAATATTTGTTTTGAAGTCATGGAATGTACTATAGGTGCTATGAACAGAGTTCAAGGTCAGGTTAGTAGCATTAGTTATTAGTTGTCCTTCCCCTGATAACACTAATAAGGATTGAGAAATGCCTTCAGGATGTATCTCATTTCACCTTATTTATATGAGTCTTGGGAGCATACAAAGAAAATGAGTTGACTCTAGGGATCACCAAACTGCTGCATGCCACTGAAAGTGCTACGAATCACTGAATATTCTTGATGCTTTCTCTGTAAATAGAATCAGTCTTGTTCTTGGAGCCTGAACAACAAAAATTAGAAATATGTGTTTTTTATTCACCAGATATGCCACCTGTATGTGCGACTCGCGCTGTCATTCACCAAAGTTGCAATTTGCGTTAAAAAATGAAAGTTGTGATTAAAAATTTGATTTTGACGATAATTTTGATGATAACGTTTTGGGGTACTTGCAAATCTTTTTGAGAAGGGGTGGAAAAAAATCTTGCAAATTTTTTTGAGAAGGGGTGGAAAAAAATCTTAAAATTCTAATTGTATTTATCCAAGATTGACCATTATGTTGAGTGTATGCTGTACATGTATGTGTAACATTATGTATTTCAGCAAGTATATCGAGCACGATTCAGTGCTATAACAGATACAGATATAAAACGTGCCATGCAGAATCTGGTATCCCCTAATAAAAATGAAGCCCAGTCTGTAGATGCCAGACAAGAATTAGATTTAAGAATTGGATGTGCTTTTACTAGATATCAAACAAAATTCTTTCAGGTAAAGTAGAAGATTGATAGGATAGATATCTATAAAGAAGGCAGAAAATAGAATGACTTAAAAACTATATCCAAACTGAAGATCTTGTAATCTTGATACAGCACACTTAGAGACAATGATCTTTACAGTGTTCTACTTCATTTCATGTTGTGGGTCCAAGAAAGAAACATATGTACATTAAAGGAGCTAAATCTCTATTCTTTGGAACCTAAAAATTGACACAAATGGGTCGCAACACATATAATAATGTAAAATGAGTGTATATAAACTGATTTAAATTCAATCATTTCTGTTTTACTGTAATTTCTAAACAGTTATGTTCGGCGAAATACGCAAAGAGCCCAAATTGATTGGCAGTCTGTGGTATCTGGTTATTCCAGTCTTTCATTGCTGTTTAGCCTCGTTCATCAAGTCACTTCATTACAAATGGCGCTCAAAGACTTCTTTGCCATTTTTAAAATTTTCATTCTGTCTTAAATATTGGATATCAGAATCCCATCTTTTCACGGTACGATAATAATATTAGTGTTGATTTAAATTTTGTGTACAAATATATACATGTGTCTCCAAATGACCATCCTTTTCTTGGGTTTTCTTTAATTTTAATAAAAAATAATCCCTAAATTTTTATTAGATGTAAGGTAGATAAAAAAATGGAGTTGACAGAAAGTATTTCAAGCCAGGCGAAAACTTTTAGATTTTTGCCTACCTTATATTGCCACTAGATCGGAACAGGCAGAATTCAGTAGAATTAACTGTTATCTACATGTATATATTAGCTGTTATCTACATGTATAATATACATAATATAATATATTAACTGTTAACTACATGGTTAATTGTGCATCGATAGACAGACTTCAATTTTAAATATGATGTCACACTTCCAAAATGGCAGCAATGACGTCCTGCTCAGTTATTTATTTATTTTATTTTTTTCAGGGTAAATATGGTGATTTAGATAGTACATTAATATCATATGGTCCATGTCAGACCCCAACTTTAGGTTTTTGTGTAGAAAGACATGATAAAATACAATCATTTAAACCAGAACCATTTTGGGTTATAGATGTACAGGTAGGCATTGTTGTTACTAATTTGTAAATTGTGTAAGGTGTGGAACGAAAATAAACTGATAACCTGGTTACCGCTGTACCTCCAATTAGTACCTTTGGTGCTTTCCGTAGTTAAGTTGATTGGTTGACACTTTATAGTAGAGAGGTTTATAGGGTGCCGTCTGGCTCTGCTAGTGTAAACCAATTGTTTTCATTAATTTATTTTATTATTAGGGAGCTCTACGGCATAGCTAGAAGAAGCCCTATTGTTTTCATTAAAAAAAATTTTTTGTTATTATTCTTATTTATCATTTAATTTTCTCATGGTGAAATTCAAATGGAAAAAGAGAATATATTATTCATATTGAAGAAAACAAACATTGTTTTTGTACTAAATCTGTAAAAACCATTACAACTATTTAAATATTACAAACGTTTAGGTGACCAGTAGATAGGCCAATTTTAGTTCCTTGCATGGAAATTGTCTTGTACAAGGACTGTTGTATGATGGCGTTCCTCTTTGTCCATATGTCACTATGAGTTGTGTTAGATTGTAAGAAGGAACTAACTGTCAGTTTAATGACAGGTTTTACAATAAATTGAATGTATAGCTTGATATTATTCAAAGACAACTTCCATATTTCTCTTGTATTGTATTTAAAAAAACTATAATCAAATTTAAACATCTGTGGTGATAATTGCATATTTGGTTGATATTGTAGATAACTCATCCTGGTGGCAAGTCATTAAAATTAGAATGGGAGAGAGTTCGATTATTTGATAAAGAAATAGCTCTCATGTTTTTAAATATGATCAAAGGTAGTGAAGAAGCCAGGTATGTACTGTACAGTTTATATATATTAATATCATCATTAAAACTATCATAGTAATTAATTAGTCTGTTAAACATGCATTATGCAAGGGCTAAATCTGCCTATTGCAGGCCTTTCTTTAGGCCTAAAATGTTTTCTAAAGTATTAATTAGACATTAATAAACTGATCCAGGCCTTAATCAATTTCTCCGATATTAAATAGATTAGAATGGTTCAGCGATACTTTGATTTAATCAAATATGGAGGACCGAGACTTAGCTTCGATCAACCAGTACGGTGGTTGAAATTATTGCACACGTCTGTCAAAACTTCAAAGGCTAATATCTTCGCTTGCAATAGAGTAATTTGAATGAAATTTTCAAATTATTCATTTTACATCATCTACTTTCAGACTATTATAGAACGAATGGCTAGTTCTTTATCTAAATCTTACATAATGTATCTTTAATTAGTCTGTTAATTACTCAACACTACTCAGGAAAGTAAACAGTTGTAAACCTGACACTCATTAACTAATCTAGACGAACCATTTAAACTATGTGACAATAGGAATCCAATATTTTTCGATGATTCTCAATAAATTTTAACAATTTGCCAACAATGGTTTGAGACTAGACATTGTCAGTGGTACAGGACAGAGGGCCTGGCAAAGAAAAATGCATAGTCATTCGGATGGGATGGAAAACCGAGGTCCTGTGTACACATTGGCATGCCTGTAAAAGAAACGTTGGCAGTTGGAATTCGATATAAGCGTTGGCCAAAGTGCTATTGTACTGGCAAAATTTCCCTCGTAGCACATTGTTTTGGTGTATGCCTGTCTTCCTTAGCCCAGTTAGAACAGAACAGTGGGACGTTAAACCCCCCATTTCAATGCTGCCAGTTGTATACAACAGACATATGTTTTTTTGTTCCATCCTAACAACTACAAGTTTTTGATTGCCAGGCTCTCCATTCGGCACCACTAGCAAGGACAAACCAGATGGGAAATTCCCGAAGAACCCTATTTAGTGAGCCAATTTCATACCCACTGAGCCAACTAACTGAAATCAAGGGCTGGGTTTTAAAAAACAAATAGACAGGATATGGCATGGATATATATATGGGATGGGACAAACTTTGGCTCCATTATACACATTGATAATACACAGCTAGAAATAAAATGTTTTTTCAAAATCACTACTTCTCTAGAAAAATTGACATCATTAAATTCATCAATTTCTGTTCCTGAAAAACAAAATTCTTATTTTATTTACCTGCTTTATTTGTAGAGTCGTAACCACAACACAGAAAGAAAAAACAAAAGCACGACCAATAGCTTTAAATACAGTAGAATTACTGCGAGTAGCTAGTTCGGGTTTAGGTAAGTTTTGTAGAAAATAGAGAATCTCTTTTACTCATGTTTTATGATATCAAAGGGATCATGGGGCCAAGTTTTTAGGACACTGGGCTCTGAACAAGAGTGTCCAGGATTCGAATTTGTATGCTGGGTTCTCTGTAGACCTGTTAATGTAAATGAGCATATTCATTCGGATGGCACAAAAGCCAATGGAGTTGGAATTTGAAGAAGAATAGACAGAAATTTAGCTCACTGAGCAAAATTTGACCCCTTGAATTGTACATGTCATCCTCTGTATCGCCACTAAACCCTGGGTTCATCTATGGGGGAGACACATATTTAAATTATCCGCCCTTGATGATTATGCTATCCCTATCAATCATTCAAAAAAATCGTTAAATATAAAGAAAGTTGGCGATGGTAAGTAAGTCTCATCTTGTTTGGTGTCTTGTTGCAAACTTTCTCATGGTTGAGTGAACAAGCCAACATATTGTTGTGAACGTAGAAGGGATTGAGACCACCGAGGATGATGTGTACAATGCAAGGGGTTAAATTTTGCGAGGATGTGTACATGTAACCATTGAAAAAAAGATTGTATCTTAGTCTAAAAGAATAGCTGAGACTTTTCCCATCTTCAGAAGCCTGGGCCCTGTTTCTCGAAATTTTAACTAAAGATAAAATCCAAATTTTAGTAGATATTTCAATTTTGATTGGCTAAACACTAAAATCAATCTAATATTATCCAATCAAGTTACTAAAATTTGGATTTTATCTTAGTTAAAATTTCGTGAAATAGACCCCAGGTTGGTACCGAAAAGAAGGATGTTAAACCTCATTTTATGTCATTAAACGCCATATGTTATATCAAACATATCAGCGCAGGTGATAGTTTACAAGTATGTACTTTTATTTGTTGAATCTATAAAATAGATAATGTCTGTTGTTATTGTAGGTATTGGACCACATCATACTATGCAGGTAGCAGAAAGGCTTTATACACAAGGCTACATAAGTTACCCTAGAACGGAAACTACACAATATCCTGAAAACTTTGATCTAAAGTAAGTCATAGATCATATATTGGAAATAAGTATTGTTAAGTATTGGAAATAACTGTGCATCTATAACCACATCCATTAAGCTGAAAGAAAAGCTGAAATCTGATTAATAGAATGAATATGTGACCAACTACCAAATATAGGCTTCGCCTGATCCCCAACCTCAATCCTCATTCAGATACAAACTACTAAATTTTGAGAATATGTCCCGTATTTCTGTTTATTTCGGAATGCGCGACTAAAGCTGTTAAACCCGAAATATTTTACATTGGTTGTCTGACAGCCAATGCTTTGTTTGTATTGAATTTTCTAATAGTAAGTGCAGGAGGACCGCACTTCACGCAAAACAAAATCTACAAGAAAAACCTGCGGACAAGACAGAATATAGACATTGCAAAAAATAAACAAATTCTACAAGATAAACCTGCGTACAAGACACAATATAGACATTTATAAAAATAAAGAAATAATCTGTTGTTATTTTATTTCAGAGGAACCTTGCGTCAACAACAATCTAGTCCAAACTGGGGAGATTTAGTCACTAAATTACTTAATGAAGGCATCCAAAAACCAAAGTAAGTTCAAAATATTTTTTATACAATACTTGTTTTAAAGTCACGCTAGTGGCTTAATGATGTCACTCTGTGAATGACTTTAGTCATTTTTCATGGAGAGAGTGAGATAGGATTTAAAGTCCACTCGACACAGACTAGGTCATTTCGGGACTAACATATGGTTTAATTTTATTTCAATAATTCGCTTGCGCGTAGGGGTCTTTTAGTAGTGGGAGGAAACCGGAGGACCCGGAGAAAACCCACGAGGTTGAACAGGCAACCATACTCCTTGTCACGTACAACTGGGGAATCGAAACCACGCCAGATGACTCAATGACAGACTTTATGATACAGCGCGCACGTGCTAACCATTAAACCATCCCCCCCCCCCCCCCATTTTTAATGGAGAAAGAGAATATGAATATAATGTAGTGGAAAGGAATAGGGTTTAATGTCTCGTCAGTACAATAGTTTGGTAATTTTGAGACTAACATATGGTAAGTTTCAGGATCTGAACACAGAATGTTCTAGTTGAGAGGTCAATGAGGGGTGGAGGGTGGCCGAATGGTCTGACCATGCTTTTTAGACCAGAAAGTCTGTCATTGAGTCAAGTGGTGTGGTTTTGATTCCCAGCTTGTACATGACAAGGAGTGGAAACGCCTCTCCAGTCTCCAACCTTGTGGGTTTTCTATCTGAACCATAGGTTAGTCACAAAATGACATAGTTTGTGTTGAGTGGCAGTTAAACCTCATGTTATGTATTTTTTTATTTTTTTTGATAGGAAAGGGTCAGATGCTGGTGATCATCCACCTATTACACCAATGAAGTTGGCCAGAGAAAGCGATTTCGATCATGATTCATGGAGAATATATGATTATATTACCAGACATTTTATTGGAACCGTGAGTAGAGAATTAATTACATAGCAGGGTCCAACCTAGAATTAAATGTTAGCAACAGGTCACTTTTAATTTCTTATTGTTTAGGCCAAAGTGAAGAGAAGTGTCAGTACCGAGGTCACAGAGTGAAGGGTTACTATAGGGATTCCTTACTAATGCTTCAGGGAGATCTATAAACATCAAAAAAACAAATATTGTGAAATGTAATCAATGAAGGTGACTTGTACTTCTTTAAGACAAAGTATATATAGAGAAGTTTGGGGTGTTAAGGCGATATTTTCAACCATGTTCCGCTCATTTATTGTCAATATCTACAGGCTATCATACATTTTGTTTATTTCGTTACTATAGTTATCACCAGATTGCCGATATCTACAGACCACTGTACATTTTGAGATTGGTTTAGAGAAGTTTTCTACGAGTGGTAATCGTCTGTTAGATGCAGGCTATACAGCCGTCATGCCATGGCAAGCGTTAAGTAGTGATGAAGAAATGCCACAATTTACACGGGAACAAATTATACCATTAGATCATGTAAGTAAGAAGAATGTTACATTTTAATTTACAATAGTTAATAGCCAGACGACGAATAATTCCAAACCAGGATATAACAGCTTCAGTTTTATCTGACAAAATTTCAGACACTAATGAACTAACAGAACACAATTTTTATGGGAAACAATCACTGGTTTTATTCTAAGAGCATGACGTTTCGACAAGTATCCTCTTGTTGTTATCAAGCACAATTGTTTCCCATAAAAATTGTGTTCTGTTAAGGGGAGGCAAGGGTCGACAAATGTCAATTTTGACTCAAATTATCGATTTTTTATATTTGCATATTTGTGATGTTCATTCATTTTTATTTCACTTGTAATTAAAGAAAATACATATAAAGTGGTTTATGATAGAAAAAATGCACTTTTAAACACTCTTGCAATTCAAATTTTGCTGTTTTACCTATTTATGTCTTAATTTCTCAAAAAGTAAAATATCAACAGTCGACAACCTTACAAAAAATCGTTCTTGAAAAGTTTACAACAGATATGTCTGAAACTTACACACATACTTAAGTAATGTTAGTTCCATGCAAGTAAGGATTTTCAGTACTCTAAATGAATTTTTAGTGTAGTAAATTGGCATTTGAAATCTCTCATTGAAAACAACATTTTTCATAATTTTTGTTTTGTTGAATAGAATGACATGTAAGGACACAATAACAACACCATATTGATAATTGCACAGAGAAATGTCCTAGGAACATTTTAAAAAAAGTTCCAGGCTTCTACCTTTGATACTTTCAGAGAACGATTTTTTTTAAGCAGTAAAAATGATTTTTTTTTTTTCCATGGTAACCAGTAAAGCAGATTCCCCCAAAACTGCCGATTAGCCTATTTTGCCTAAGTTGATAACATTATTAGAAGCCAGTTATTTTAAAATTCATATTTGTCGAGCAGTGCCTCCCCTTAATGTGTTTCCCAATCGCTAAATGCCACTTAAAGATTACTAATGAACTAGTTCCTGCCATTTTCAACTTAGTGCTGGACATGTATTAATAATATCAATAAAAACACAGAAAAAAAACCACAAATTTGTACCAGACAAAATGAGAGACATTGTCCCTGATAAAGTTTGAATTTGTGCCTGACAATGTCTGCGACAATTTCCTAATATCCAGGCTTGAATAATTCATTATTTAAATTTCACGAAAATAAAGTCTGTAAACTTTCTTCTAGATCGTAATTTAGATGACAAAAAACAAAAACCCTTGCTTAGATTCTATCTAGAGCTTGATTTTCGTAAATAGAAATGAGTTACCCCTTAGTGTTTGACTGACACGTCTAAGACAAAGATCGCAGAAAATCCGTAGCAACTTTAAATGGATATTGATCAAACTGATTCTTCAAAGACTGCTGTTGAATGTGTATGGACTGGAAGTCTTTTTTCACCTGGAATATTGGTCTTTAAGTGTGAGGGAAGATAACTTTGTCCAGATTGGGACAGGTTTTTGACTCAGACATGTCGATTGACTGTAGTTTCTTTGGTTTGGTTTAAAAATTGCAATACAACTGTGCGTCCTAGGCCTATTGATTTCATATTTAGACAATAATTTGATGGTTTTTATATTTTAGGCTAAACTTGTAGAAAGACAAACATCTCCCCCGGATTATTTAACAGAAGCAGAACTTATTTCACTGATGGAGAAGAATGGAATCGGTACTGATGCTAGTATACCTGTTCATATCAATAATATCTGTGAGCGGAATTACGTCAACATCATACCCGGTCGGAAACTAAAACCTACACCTCTTGGCATCGTCTTGGTACATGGCTATCAGAAGGTAAGAGAATAAACCTAGAAATTTAATTGTATTCAATTTAAAGCTAATGATTTATTTAAACCATTGACAAAATCTAACTATTCATGGCTTAATCCAATGTCATCAAATTGAATATTTAACATTTGATTACGAAAACAAAACCAAAATATCCATGGTAGATATTCTCCTGATTTGGATTCAGTCAGTTGGCTTGAATTTGAAATGCGAGAATCTAAAAACAGATATAGAGAGAGAGAGAGAGATATGGGGTTTAACGTCCACTCGACACAAACTAGGTCATTTCGAGACTAACATATGGTTTAATTTTATTTCAATAATTTGCTTGCGCGTAGGGGTCTTTAGCAGTGGGAGGAAACCGGAGGAATCGGAGAAAACCCACGAGGTTGGACAGGCGACCCTACTCCTTGTCACGTACAACCGGGGATTCGAAACCACGCCAGTTGATTCAATGACAGGCTTTATGATACAGGGCGCACATGCTAACCATTCGGCCATTCACCCCCCCAAAAACAGATATAGATTACTGACTATATAATCCAAATATATAAATCTTGTATTTTATAATAATATAAAGAATAACTGTATACAATTTCTTCTTCCTTTCTATTTTTAAATGAAGGCTTAGTGTTTTTAGGATATAGCTTCTTATCAAGATAATGGGGTTGGATGGTCGAATGGTTAGCGGGTGCGTGTTGTAGCATAAGGTCTGTCATTGAGTCAACTGGCATAGTTTTGATTCCCCAGTTGTACGTGACAAGGATTAGGGTCGCCTGTCCAACCTTGTGGGGTTTCTCTGGGTCCTCTGGTTACCTCCTACTGCTAAAGACCCCTATGTGCAAGCGAATTATAGAAATAAAATTAAACCATATGTTAGTCCCGAAATGATCTAGTTTGTGTCGAGTGAACGTTAAACCCCATCTATCTCTCTTTCAATCAGATTTAATAAACAATAACCAATAACAAAAAAATTCAGCTTGATTCCCTCTTTAATGGAGACCCTGCCTTAAAAGGTCATTATGGGAGATAAGATAAAGAGTAGACAGTTCTCGCTATAATAGTTAAAAAAAAATAGATAACGTAAATAGATATGTTGAAAATTTCTGTCAAATTGCTCCATTCTAAACAGATATACTCTTCTAAAAAAGTAGGGGATATTGAAATGCAAATACCTATGCAGGTTGCGATATGATAAATAGTCATGGACACTTGACATGCTTTGAGAGTATGTTCATAGATGAAGAACTTATCGCCCCAACAGAACCAATGAGATGCAAATGCGACACGCAATAGCGCCATACACATGGGAGGCCTAAATAGTAAGTGCAGGGCCGACTGCACCACACATAATTTACACAAAAACAAAAACCATTGTGTAATACCAGCATGAGTCATGATCTGCTATATGTTACAAGAAATATGAATGTAAGCATATTGTAGTAAAATTTAACTACATGTATACAAGTAACCATATAGGTGAAATGTATAAAAAAACAGGTAGTCTAAAACTAAATGCTATAAGTCAATTAAGAAACGTTTTAGTATTCAAAAGAATCGAGGCATATTGAATACAGTAGGGTAAGTGTTCCACCTATCACAAAAACAGAGTAAAAAACGAACAATACTGAATACAAAGAAGCAAATGAAAAAATGTAGACCGCCTCGAAAGTCTGCTGACTGAATGACGTAACGTAAAAAGACGGTAGGTTGTCAATGACGTCAAAATTATAGAAAGTGACAAAAACACCACAATAAAAAGGGCGATAATCCAGATAAAATAACGCCAAAAGGTTAATAAACTATCAGTTTTGCAACAAATCGAAATTATTAAGTTATGTACGAGCGTAATTGCACAAAATATAATACGATTACGTAATATCCCTCACAAGAAATGCAAAACGGGTATGCTGAAGAAATCGTTCTATGCATTAGGCAGATTTAGCCATTGCATAATGTATGTTTAAGACTGAACATTCCCCATATGTTTTTTGGTTTAATTGAATTTTCTGCATATGTGCGAATGACTGGATAATCTTGTATTTGATAGAAACAGATCCAGATATTTTCTTTGAAACCTAATGCTCAATCTCAATCTGATTAAAACACACATCCTATTTCGTTTCATTTTTTATAGATTAAAATCTCGTTTTTCTTATCTTCACAACACTAGGATCTGGAATAGTTGTTTTATAACAGGCGTTCTAGTTGGTGTTAGGAATTAGCCAATGAAATTTTTCTGTTAGGCGATTTCTTGGTTTGCTCGGCACGGAACTGTGGGTAAAACCCTAGAAACATCAACTCTTATTGATTAATCAATATCTGATGTCATAGGGTCAAAAGCCCCTCGTATGACCCCTGACCTGACCTCCCAGTACAACTGGTCGGATCTTCATGTAGTGTAAATGAAACGAAATAGCGATCTGTATTTTAATCAGATTGGCTCAATCATGAAACATAAATATAAGAGAGAAATGGGGTTTAACTTCCACTCAACACAAACTAGGTCATTTCGGGACTAATATAAGGTTTGATTTTATTTCAATGATTCACTTGCACATAGGGGTCTTTTAAGCAGTGGAAGGAAACCGGAGGACCCGAAGAAAACACACGAGGACAGGAAACCCTATTCCTTGTCACGTACAACCGGGGATTCGTAACCACGCCAGTTGACTCATTGACAGGCCTTATGATACAGTACACGTGCTACGTTGCTGTCTGGGCAAAATTTCCCTCGTGGCACACTGCATTGTTTGATGCAGAACTGTAAGATGTTAAACCCCATTTCAGCAAACACATCTTCATTTTACATTTTTATATTATATTGCATGTTTCTTTACAACTTGGGAGTCACAGAGGCTCAATGCTAACCCGGAGGTCTTGTGTTCCATCCCTGCGGTAGCTTGGAAAATACATCCGGTTTTTCCACATGGTTGCCCCAAATCAGTGGTGCAGGATAGAGGGCTTGGCAAGGGACAATGTATAGTCTTTCAGATGGGATAAAAAACCGAGGTCCAGTGTACACATCCATGTGCATGTAAAAGAACCAACCATTGGCAGTTAGAATTTGATGTAAGAGTAGGCCATAGTGCCACTGTCCGGGCAAAATTCCCCTCAAAGCACACTATATGGCGCATTCCCATCTTCATTAGCCAAATCGCTGCACGTTAAACACCATTCCATTTCTTTACAACAACTCCAACAAAAAAACATGTCAGAAATTTTTGATTTTCAGATATTATTAGAAAATAAGTAAGAAACATTATATTTATTAATGATTTATTAACATATAACATTATAAAGATAAATTAATATCAACTCAAGTATAAAAATACACTGTACAAATTATCGAATTCAGGTAATTCAGAGTCAAAAATAAAATATTGAGTTTTTTGAAAGTTAAACAAGTTTAAATGATAAAACATAAACTATGTTGAGTGGATGTTACCCCGCCCACCCCTCCTCTCTCTCACTCTCTCTCTCTCTGTAAAATAAGAGAATTAAGGAAGATTTTTACATTGATCACATGCTATTACTTGTCGAATGCCTTCTGGTTTACTTTGTCCCAGACCACTGACATTTCGTTTTGTAATATTTTAGTCAAATCAAGGAAGTTTGAATATTCAAATTCTATTTATAGAATTAATGGAGATTACATTTATCACATGATGTGTATTTTGGAATACCTTCTGGTTTACTTTGTCCTCGACCAAGTACATTTCGATTCGGTATTATCTGTTCCACAAAACCACTTTTTTTAGATCTCAGTTTCGTTAAATCCACATCCTCTGTGTATAGAACTTCTACGAGCATTGCCTTGGTAACACGATATCCAATTTTTTTTTGATAATACAAGAAATTATTGTTATTGATATCAAGTTTAACAAGTCTGTCTCGACAGTAACGATCTTCCAAGCTATCGGGGGTTGTTAAAACCAGAGTCACATAATGCTGCTTTTTTTCTCCTTGACAATAAAAATCAGCGAAATAGAGATTAAGTCCAGGGAGCAAAAGTTCTGGTTTTATCATTATCCGATAATTGCCAAAGTAACTGAATTCTTGCGGCTGTTTGGTTTTCTTGTTGGCTGATGCACTAAAGAAAAGTCCCTTGATTTTTTCATTAATACTGGATGCCTGGTCTCCATTTTTATCTTTTAGGTATTTTGATATAATGCCTGTTTCTTCAGCTTTTAACATAGTTTCATGATTACTGGGTTTATTTCGGTACAGATATGGAATAGGGATGGATTTGGTACACTTTTTTCTCGTAAATGATTCCCCTCTTAATTTTTCTGCCATGTCAAATAACCGTTGAACATCATCTTTGGTGTTGTCTAAAATATGGGTAAAAAAAGAAAATATGTAGGATATGTATTTTAAATATACTATTATACTTTGTCAATATTTGATTTTATAAACATTAATTTACAAAGTAATCACTGCTAATGTTTCTAATCTGTGTTTGAGGGATTGAGGAATCCCTTGCAAAGGACAATATTATGAAAGTTCAGTTTTCAGTTTCACTCATTATTTACAAAGACATGAACTGAAAACTGATTGTTTTTCGTAATGCAAAGTAGTCTCGGTCACCCAGAACCTCCTAGTCTTCAACATACGGTCTGGGAAAGTTGTCAATATTTGACGTAAAGTCCATTGCCCATGCGTAACCGGGAGTTTGGTTTTTAATGTGGTTGATTATCCAGTCTCTTTAGCCAAGTCAAGTAAGAGTTGCGCCCCTTCCCACAATAAATCCCATAATTCTTGCATTAATATAAACAAACATGAATCGTGACGACGAATTAGGATTAATTTTCAAAGCATAGATATGGCCCATGAAGAGAGAAATTTTACAATAAAAAATTAAGAGTGTTAGATATTGAACTCGCATGCAATCACATTGATTTTTTGAAATGACATTCTTTAATTAATTTCATGGGCGTAAACATCTTGTTTAAAAGGAGTTACCTCCCTTAGATGTTATTTATGACAATGTAATAGACCGGATTATCTAGCCAATTTTTCTCAAATGTTGACAACCCATCCAGACTAATATTCGTAGAATATTTTTCTGGATGATAGAGACTAAATGCAAAGTTAATAGTCTCGAATAAAACTAAAACATGTTTTGAGCGGCTCATACTCCCCCCTTTACCCTTTCAGTAAATAAACAAAAATACATTTGCAGACACCCAAGTCTACTTATATGAAAATTATTTGTATAGAGCTTGACTCAGTTTAACACATTTCAACATTTTATTTTGACCTGACCTTAACTGAAGAGCTCTTCTCTTTTTACTTAAGGAAGGAATACTAAGAGGGTCAATTTTTTCTATGAAGATATTCCCTGTAGTGGTTTTGAAGGAGTTTTGTTCTAAGTTGGCCAGTGCTCGGATTATAATAATTATATGTGTCTTGTCTACGATATCACCTTAGGTGGAAGTGGACGTAAAACTCCAGAAACGAACGAACGGCACCGGTTGAAAGTAATAATGCCTCTTTCAACCTGCATCTTTAAAGGAAATACCGACTTACTGATTTATAGTACATACAAAATACTTACGAGTTATAAAAGATGCTACATCAGAAGCCCCAGCTATAGCCAACTCATTTATCTCTTCTGTGAGAAAACCATTTAATATCTGATAGGTAACTTGCCAGCCTGATTCTAGATACCATGCACAAGCTATTTCATTATTCATACATGTTTTCAATTGGATATATTCCTTGAAAGGAGATGCTTTGACTCGTGTATTTATCGGTCGCACTATCTGTATATAATATTCTGCATGTCGTGGTAAAGGTGTACAGCGTTGGAAAACGACGTAGGATTTTTGTGTGGTTTTGTTGACCCTCTGATCCACTGTTATCGGTATTAATGGAGGTTTTATTTCCTGCAAAAAATGAGAAAAAATTAAAGATACATTATGGGAGATTTTTATAGAGAGTTGGCCATTCTTGCTATAACAGTTCAAAAGTAGATGATGAAAGAAGAATATATTGAAAAATTCAGTCAAATTACTTTATTCTGAACATAGTTATCATCGTTGTAATATTTGCCTAGAAATGGTAGCGAAATGTGTCTTCACCTTCGCCGATGGTTTGATTGACAGGCGTTAACTCCACCTACATATCTCGATTATCAAGTAAAGTTTTCAATGGCATACGGAAACGCTTTACAGCGGCCTCGCTAAGTACACTCTATCATTTAGCCTCGATCTAACTGACGTATTTTCATCAGGTTACCCCTTATTTGATTTAATCAATTAGTGAAATCCTATTTAAATCCGAGCTGTAGCCGAGCCATCCGTGGGTCTACAGAGCTGATTTTGGTCTTTTTGTTTAAATAAAGATCTAATTTATAATTTCTATAACATCTGAAGCCTAAATTAAGACTTGCAATAATCAGATTTAGCTCTTGCATAATGCATGTTTAACGGACTAATTTATTAAAACCACCAGAACTCTGTGAGTTGGTTAAATGAAATCAAATAAAATGAAATGGGGATTATTATCATACTTGTCTGCTCTAACAGGGCTTGTGAAGATGGGCATACGAAAGACTATCAATGAGCAAGCAGATTATTGAAATTGGGAGTAGCCAATGTAATGGTCTGTGGCAGGGAACTGTGGCTAAATCTGCAACAATAGAACACAAAAAACAAAGCAAAATTTGTACTTCTGGATAGCCACTTGAAAGACTGACGCTGATTAGTTAATCAATTGACTTGTGTCATAGGGTCACAACCTCCCACTACAGAGAGAGAGAAATGGGATTAACGTCCTCTCGACACAAACTAAGTTATTTCACGACTAACATATGGTTTAATTTTATTTCTATAATTTGCTTGCACGTAGCGGTCTTTAGCTGTGGGAGGAAACCGGAGGACCCGGAGAGAACCCACGAGGTTGGACAGGCGACCCAACTCCTTGTCACGTACAACTGGGGATTCGAAACCACGCCAGTTGACTCAATGACAGGCCTTATGATACAGACCGCACATGCTAACCATTCGGCCATCCAACCTCCTCCCACTACAACCGGTCAGATCTTAATGTAGTGGAGGACATTGAAAGTATACAAGACAGAACAAAATGAAATATAGATCGGTATTTTAACAAGATTGTATAGTGGACACTAATCTCTCTCTCCCTCTCTCTGATTTTATAATTAATTACCTTTTTGATATTTAGTGGACTATTTTTTTCTGTGTGACCTTCTAAAACACAATCTTGAAAGCCTTTTGAAGCAGGAGATATAATGTACTTGTTGCTCACTAAGATTCTTGATGACTTCTTCTGTATGCCGTATAAGGAAATTTTAAGCGTTGTTTTTGGATCATCTCCCTTGTCTATCAGCCAAGGCCCACCGGGATTAAAGAAATAAAAACTTTTTTCGCCAGTCTGTGTATTGTAGACAATGGCAATTATTTGGTGGACAGGTAAAGATTCTTTCCATTGTACCGTTATTAAAATATTTGGTTGTAAATATAAAAGATTCTGAAATGAGACAAAATTCAACACAGATTAAAGCAATAGTTGCCTTTTTTTAAAGTCGTATGTTAAAATAAGCCTTAAAACACCTGGAATCTATGCACAGTCCTACCTTGTTATGGAATAATCCAGTAATTCACTAAGTGGCAAATATATCATTTTCAAGTTGAAACTTCAACATTGAGCTTTGCTAATTGCATGGAGGTATAGAAAATGATGGAGGTATTATGTCCAGTGTTTTTTTTTATTCCTATGATTACATAATAGAGTTAATAGATATAGAAATAATTATGTTTTGATTTTCTTAGAAAATAGATAATGGAAGATGAATATTTTGAAATTTCACTACAACCATTGATAACTTCACTCATAATAAAGTAATTTGAATGAAATTTCAAAATATTCATCTTCCATTATCTATTTTTGAAATATTATAGCGAGAACATAATGCCCCTTTAATCCAGCTTGTAGTTATGCGAGTTAAAGAGATAATTTCATATTTTCTAAGAAAACGCGAAAGCCGTCGGACCGTCGGTCATTACCGATAAAATAGCTCTCGGTCCGGTATTTTCATCATGATTACCGGCCCTGTTGTCCGGAAAGATTCTGGACCCGGTTTACTGACTGCTGGTTGTATTAAATCATCGCCGTATTGGCACTGACTGACGGCACTTCGTGCACGGACTGTTGAATTCTCGTTTAATTTATTGTGTTAATTTCACTATTGTTTAAAATGTAAACAAAATCTTATCTCGAGTACGTACAGTGTAGCAGTGTCTTGTAGGATATGTTTTTATATGCTCACATGGAAATGTGGTGGTATATTGCCGTCGCCCCCGGCCGTCTGTCGGTCCGTCTGTCTGCAGTCCATGCGAAAGCCGTCGGACCGTCGGTCATTACCGATAAAATAGCTCTCGGTCCGGTATTTTCATCATGAATACCGGCCCAGTTGTCAGGAAAGATTCTGGACCCGGTTTACTGACTGCTGGTTGTATTAAATCATCGCCGTATTGGCACTGACTGACGGCACTTCGTGCACGGACTGTTGAATTCTCGTTTAATTTATTGTGTTAATTTCACTATTGTTTAAAATGTAAACAAAATCTTATCTCGAGTACGTACAGTGTAGCAGTCGCTATCGTGTGCAACGATAGTCGCGGGACACGATAGGCCTCGGTGTAATTTTACATGCAAAATTAACGGTTATATTTGTCATAAACAATCGATGTCAAAACGATATACTGCCACGATGTTATGAATGTTGAATATTTTCGTTAATAATACGGACGCGTTAGGTAAAGTTGTATAGTAAGAACACGCGTGTTCACATATTCTGCACGATATATGCGGTTACATTTCCAACCAGTCATGTAAAGCTGCATGTCTACTACATTTTGAAGGACACGTATGCATAAGACTATACATGTTTAGAGTGCATAGTTAAGAATTACTCTCGAATCACGGCAAAGATAGACTTTAAAATTGCAAACTATAACTGTATTTAGGTTACCGGTCTTACAAATAGAAATAAGACTAATAGAACTTGCAACGGGAGTCGAAAGCGCTTTCAAATCAGACATAAGAAGCTCGTACTTACCGCAAAAATGAAATGAACGCGACACAAGTCTCCGATGTCAGAGAATATTAGTAAAGTATAACCGCTATCAAATCCACACAAATTTATTTTAGAAAAGAATAACTGTAGGCTCGATAGAAGAGCCTATTCTACATGAACCCCAAATCAATGGTAACTGTCAACTTGTATGTTGTCATTCTCGTGCAGATTTGTTTGAATAACAGAAATGTCCCGTGAATCAAAGATCAAAGAATACAATCGCACGTAGCCACTCTTTGTTGTTTTTATGCGAATTCAATTTATCTAAAAGGGGCTCCGGCGCAATTTAAGGAATTATTTTTGACCCAATATTAACCATCGCCAATTTTTTAAATCATGGGATAAAGTCAATTAACAAACAATACGGGTCTACTTTATTACAAAAACATTGGTGAACTTACCATTTTGTCTAAAATCATAACGCTAATCAACAAACAATACTATTATTCTTTATTACAAAAACATCGGTGAACTATATTGTTTTTGTACATATTGTATTTATTTATTTGTTTGTACTATATGTTATACCTGATGAGTCTTTGGCTGAAAGGAATAAATTAAGAATTTGAACTCGAACTAATCGCTGTCGGGATGGCGAACCAAGCTAGTTGATTATTAGGTAAATAAAACAATATAAACAACCAATGAGTAAAACTGATCTATTCTAATCAATTAAATAATATACAAGTCAAGTACCGGTATTACCTTAACCGTGGACGGGTTTGCTTGTGGACGGGTTAACGGACACTCAACTTACAAATATTAAATCATCGCATTATTGGCACTGACTGACGGCACTTCGTGCACGGACTGTTGAATTCTCGTTTAATTTATTGTGTTAATTTCACTATTGTTTAAAATGTAAACAAAATCTTATCTCGAGTACGTAGTACCGTATATCGAGCTAGTCTAGTAAGTAGTAGGCTAGGTTAATCCAGACTAAAACGAAAGTCCTTTTATTGTATTAATAACGTTGGCTTCTGGTAGACTCGATTGTCATCTAAGGGATTATATTTTCTTTGCGCGGTCTATTTATTGTTATCATTAACACAAAATGACAATTAAGGAAGTGTGCGAAAAAGTCTTTATACAATAGATAATCTTTGTAATAAAGTAAAGTATTTTCCCCCTTATATATACTGTTTGTTGTTTTTCGAGTTTTAGGCCATTATTACTTATTTTATGCATATTTTTGGTATTAACTTTTTTGGACCCGTAAAATCTCATTCGGTCCAGTAATAGTTGGAATAATACCTGCCCAAATGTCCAGTAAAAAAAATATCATTTCGCATAGACTGGGTAGTTTTGACAAGATGTGTGCATTGATCGCAACTAATCTACTGGTCATTCGAGTCTTAGCTTTGCTTCTCCATTTTCAAATTAAATCATTAAATTGCTGAACCGTTCCAATCTACTTAAAATTGGAGGCATCTTATGGCATCGAGAGTTGATTATGGTCTTGTCATGTTAATTAATGTCTTATTAATAGTTTATATAACATTTAATTAAGGCCTAAAGAACAACCTGCACTAGGCAGATTTAGATCTTATATAATGTCAGTTTAATCTTTCTAATGGAATAGTGTCCTTCAGGATATTATCACCAGCTGTATCAGAAATTTAGGGTCCTAGGTAAATTTATAAACAATCCGGCCCTTAATAAAATAACAATATGTCCTGCTCCTTAATAAAATAATAAAAAGTCCTTCCCCCCTCATAGTCAGACACCCTAATAAAATAACATATCCTGAAAACTGGTCGGATGTCAGCCCTAAAATCATTGTCAACATATGCAACTGAACAGGTTTTTAAGAAATACCTTGACAAAAAGACAAGACATAGGTCATGACAATAAAAGTTCAAACTAAATAAATGTATGCATGCATATAAAAATCATCATATAGGCAAAACTAAACATGGCTTACCTCTTTCATATTCATCTTGTGTTGTCTGTCTCTTTGCATATTGAACAATGAATTTATCGCTCCAACCCTTAAATGTTATATCTTTCGTAGAATAGGTTTTCCCCTCATTTCCACTAAAAATATAGCTCATGTAATTTACATTACATCATTGGTGTCACAAGTCTAGTTTTGTTTATCCAGTTATCTGTGTTGTGTTATTGATATTGATAGAAGTCTTGTTGATCAAGATTATATTATCAGTGGCCTATTATTGACATGGATGTTTCCAAGAATTCTAAAAATAGAATGGATTCTTCTAGTGAATTGCTTCTACATAGTATGTTAATTTCTGGAAATTAGAAATGAAAGTGAAAATAGAAATTAAATGAATACTGGCCGTTCCTATATTCAAAGATAGCAAGGGTCTATTATAATGAGTCTGTCTGTCTGGCGTCCCACAATAACTCTGCTTCTAAATTAAACAGGCATTATGTAAAAGCTAAATCTGCCTATTGCAGGTGTTTCTTTAGGCCTTAAATTTTATATAAACTATTAATTTGTCCCCTAGCTGCCTTTCCAAGAAAGCATAGGACTTTTAAAATGGGTCTGTCTGTCCATCTGTATGTCTGTCTGTCTGTCAGTCAGTCACACTCTATGGGACACAATAACTTTCCTTCTAATTAAGCTAATCAGTTCAAACTTGGTGAAGGTGTTTATTAGGTCAATGCCTTGATGGAGTTCGAAAATGAGCATTTTCTGCTTAGGGTAAGCAGAGATAAGCAATTTGATTGGTTGATGCTTTGGGACACGATAAATTTAGTCCTAACAAAGTGAGAGTACTGAAAGTTGGTGTATAGTTTCATTACATCAATACCTTGACTAAGTTCTGTAATGAGCATTTTCTGTTCAGGGTAAGCAGAGCAATAAGCAGTTTGATTGGTCTAGACTTTGGAACACAATAACTCTCCTCCGAATTAAGGTAAAATTTTTAGACTTGGTGTAAGCGCTCATTAGCTCCGGGTAAGCAGAGGATAAACAATTTGATTGGTCGAGACTTTGGAGCTCGATAACTCTGATTCTAATTGAGTATTAATGGTGAAACTTCGTGTATAGTTTCATTACATCAATACCTTTACAAAGTTTGATGCTGAACATTTTCTGCTTAGGCAAAGTAGAGACTTCAATCTGATTGGTCGAGACTTTGGAACGTAATAACTCGCCTTCTGATTGAGGTAGAATGTACAAAATTGGTGTAGTCGTGTAGGTGTTTATTAGGTTAATACCTTGATAGTGAGCATTTTTTGCTCGGGTTAAGGTTGAGACTTGGGAATAAAATAACTCTCCTTCGAATTGAGGTGAAATGTTCAGACTTTGTGTAAGTGCTCATTAGCTAGGTGAATGCCTTGATTGAGTTTGAAGATGAATATTTTCTGCTTAGGGTAAGCAATTTGATTGGTTGATGTTTTGGAACACAATAACTTTGGTTCTTATTAAGTGAGAGTTATGAAACTTTATGTACAATTTCATCACATCAATACCTTGACTAAGTTCGATAATGAGCATTTTTGGCTCAGGGTAAACAGATCGATAAGCAGTTTGATTGGTCGAGACTATGGAGCTCGACAACTCTGGTGAAACTTTGTGTATAGTTTCATATTACTTCAATACTTTAACGAAGTTCGATGCTGAGCATGTTCTGATTGGCCGAGACTTCGGAACATAATAACTCACCTTCTGATTGAGGTAGAATGTTCAAAATTGGTATAGGTGTTTATTAGGTAAATACCTTGACTAAGTTCGATAGTGAGCATTTTCTGCTCATTCAGATGGAATGTTTATTAGGTAAATGCCTTGAACACAGTCCATGCGAAAGCCGTCGGACCGTCGGTCATTACCGATAAAATAGCTCTCGGTCCGGTATTTTCATCATGAATACCGGCCCAGTTGTCAGGAAAGATTCTGGACCCGGTTTACTGACTGCTGGTTGTATTAAATCATCGCCGTATTGGCACTGACTGACGGCACTTCGTGCACGGACTGTTGAATTCTCGTTTAATTTATTGTGTTAATTTCACTATTGTTTAAAATGTAAACAAAATCTTATCTCGAGTACGTACAGTGTAGCAGTCGCTATCGTGTGCAACGATAGTCGCGGGACACGATAGGCCTCGGTGTAATTTTACATGCAAAATTAATGGTTATATTTGTCATAAACAATCGATGTCAAAACGATATACTGCCACGATGTTATGAATGTTGAATATTTTCGTTAATAATACGGACGCGTTAGGTAAAGTTGTATAGTAAGAACACGCGTGTTCACATATTCTGCACGATATATGCGGTTACATTTCCAACCAGTCATGTAAAGCTGCATGTCTACTACATTTTGAAGGACACGTATGCATAAGACTATACATGTTTAGAGTGCATAGTTAAGAATTACTCTCGAATCACGGCAAAGATAGACTTTAAAATTGCAAACTATAACTGTATTTAGGTTACCGGTCTTACAAATAGAAATAAGACAAATAGAACTTGCAACGGGAGTCGAAAGCGCTTTCAAATCAGACATAAGAAGCTCGTACTTACCGCAAAAATGAAATGAACGCGACACAAGTCTCCGATGTCAGAGAATATTAGTAAAGTATAACCGCTATCAAATCCACACAAATTTATTTTAGAAAAGAATAACTGTAGGCTCGATAGAAGAGTCTATTCTACATGAACCCCAAATCAATGGTAACTGTCAAATTGTATGTTGTCATTCTCGTGCAGATTTGTTTGAATAACAGAAATGTCCTGTGAATCAAAGATCAAAGAATACAATCGCACGCAGCCACTCTTTGTTGTTTTTATGCGAATTCAATTTATCTAAAAGGGGCTCCGGCGCAATTTAAGGAATTATTTTTGACCCAATATTAACCATCGCCAATTTTTTAAATCATGGGATAAAGTCAATTAACAAACAATACGGGTCTACTTTATTACAAAAACATTGGTGAACTTACCATTTTGTCTAAAATCCTAACGCTAATCAACAAACAATACTATTATTCTTTATTACAAAAACGTCGGTGAACTATATTGTTTTTGTACATATTGTATTTATTTATTTGTTTGTACTATATGTTATACCTGATGAGTCTTTGGCTGAAAGGAATAAAGAATTTGAACTCGAACTAATCGCTGTCGGGATGGCAAACCAAGCTAGTTGATTATTAGGTAAATAAAACAATATAAACAACCAATGAGTAAAACTGATCTATTCTAATCAATTAAATAATATACAAGTCAAGTACCGGTATTACCTTAACCGTGGACGGGTTTGCTTGTGGACGGGTTAACGGACACTCAACTTACAAATATTAAATCATCGCCGTATTGGCACTGACTGACGGCACTTCGTGCACGGACTGTTGAATTCTCGTTTAATTTATTGTGTTAATTTCACTATTGTTTAAAATCTTATCTCGAGTAAGTAGTACCGTATATCGAGCTAGTCTAGTAAGTAGTAGGCTAGGTTAATCCAGATTAAAACGAAAGTCCTTTTATTGTATTAATAACATTGGCTTCTGGTAGACTCGATTGTCATCTAAGGGATTATATTTTCTTTGCACGGTCTATTTATTGTTATCATTAACACAAAATGACAATTAAGGAAGTGTGCGAAAAAGTCTTTATACAATAGATAATCTTTGTAATAAAGTAAAGTATTTTCCCCCTTATATATACTGTTTGTTGTTTTTCGAGTTTTAGGCCATTATTACTTATTTTATGCATATTTTTGGTATGAACTTTTTTGGACCAGTAAAATCTCATTCGGTCCAGTAATAGTTGGAATAATACCTGCCCAAATGTCCAGTAAAAAAAATATCATTTCGCATAGACTGCTTGAACATGTTCAGTGATAAGTATTTCTGCTAAGGTTAAGCAGAGATAAACAATTTCATTTGCTGAGACTTTGGAATGTGATAACTAATTAGATGAGAGTGGGAAAACTTGTACAGTTCCATTACCGTACATCCAGAGTTATTGCCCTTATTATCACTTATTTGTTTGTGCAACCTTGTAAACACTTATAATAGATGTTATCAGCTGATTTGTCTAATATTTCTGTAATTACTTCTAGAATCTTGTGAATGCTTTTAAAAGAAAACTCATCATCTAATCTTTTTTGAATTTGTGTTCTTTGTTTTACGTGTTGCTTTTGTTGCTTGCAATAAGCCCATCAAATAAGAACAATTTCAGAAAATTATTTTAAGAGTTATTGCCCTTGATTATATTGTAGAATCATGACAGCGCTTCATTGATATTTTACAGTGCATGTATAAAGATTTTGCTTTGTATTTATCTTAAGATTCAGGCAGTGTCAACCTGGACAACATAGCTGAACTGTGGGTTTAAGTTTCATTACCTGGCAACCTATCTTTGTATTATGTGATATTGAACTCAAATATTTGTATTTTTCAGATTGATTCTGATTTAGTTCTGTGTACAATGCGATCATCAATAGAACAACAGTTAAATCTTATAGCGTTAGGTAAAGCAAACTTCTACGATGTCAAGCAACACGCTATCGACATATTTCATAGAAAATTTAAATATTTTGTTGAGAATATTCAGGGAATGGACCAACTGTTTGAAGTAACATTTTCGCCTCTAGCAGCCATTGGTAAACCATTGTCTCGGTAAGCTATTTTATAACAGAAATATTTAAAGTATGGTTGATTGGTAAGTTTTTAGGGTGTGTTGGTTTTGAAGGGGTGTGGAAGGGAGGGTGAATAGCTTAAAAGTTGTGATCAATCTGCTGTGCAAGATTCAAGCTCAATCCAACAGTTATATAAAATGGCATAAATAAAGATGAAATGAAATGTGGTTTAACGTCCTACAATTCTGCTCCAACTGGGCTAATGAAGATGGGCATAAATAAGATAAATATGCACCATTAAAGACAAAGACTATCCGTCAACGTAAAAACACTTCCTGGTTTTCACCCGATATTTTAGAAGCAAGAAACAAGCGCCATAGTTTAGAACGTAAGTGGAGAAAATCAAAACTTGAAATCGATAGACAAATACTAAATTCAGCTCGTAATTCCGTAAATTTAATGATCAAGAACGCTAAATCTGATCACATCAACACTATTATTAATAACAACCAACAGAATCCAAGAGTTCTTTTCTCAACTCTCAACAAACTTTTGGGGAAATCACAGGATGTCATTCTGCCTCGAGGTGAAGAATCTGATGTAGCCAACAAATTTTGTGAGTATTTTACTGATAAAATTAACAAAATCAGATCTGCACTAATACCAGAAACAGATGAAAATCAACAAGTCAACACTTTTCAAGGTAAACCATTCACATCATTCAAGGAAGTGACTGAAGATGAACTAAAGAAAATTATTTTATCTTCAAAACCAACGTCTTGTGTTTTAGACCCAATTCCAACCAGCTTTATGCTAAAAATATTGGATGTTTTATTACCTATCCTGACAGCCATCATTAATAACAGCTTAAACTCTGGTTTTGTGCCACAGCCATTCAAGCATGCTTTGATCAAGCCCTTACTTAAGAAACCATCTCTCGAGTCGGAAGTATTAAAAAATTATCGCCCTGTTTCGAACCTTCCATTTATCTCCAAAATCTTAGAAAAAGTTGTCAAAATACAACTGTTGGAACATATGCAAAATCACAGTTTAATGTACGAGTACCAGTCAGCTTACAGAAACAACCACAGTACCGAAACTGCTCTAAACCACGTTTTCAATACGATCCGAAGTGGAGTTGACCAAGGTTCCATCGCTATGCTCGTTTTGCTTGATCTATCTGCTGCCTTTGATACGCTGGATCATAGCAGAATACTCAACAGACTGGAATCCGAGTATGGTATCAATGGCCTTGTGTTAAACTGGTTTTCATCATATTTAATAGGTAGAACACAGGCAGTTATGGTTAACAGCTCCTTTTCTAACACAGTCGATCTTACATGTGGTGTACCACAGGGATCAGTATTGGGACCAATTATTTTCTGTATGTACACAAAGTCACTCAGCAATCTTCTCATTAAAAAGGATCTAAATCACCACTTTTATGCTGATGACTCTCAGATCATGGACTTTTTCCTCCCTGAACAAAATAGTCAACTATCTTGTTGTGAAAAAATTGAAACATGTGTGACAGATGTAAAAAGCTGGATGACAAACAATATGCTTAAACTAAATTCGGACAAAACAGAACTGTTATTGATCGCCCCTACACGCAGACTACATAAGAGCGACATAACCCATTTAAAAATTGAACAATCTTACATCAATCCATCAAAATACGTCAAAAACCTCGGTGTTATTATGGATACGAATTTGTCTATGGAAAACCACATCAGTTTTCTGTGTAAAACATGTCACTACCACCTTCGGAATATTGGCTCAATACGTCATTTTATAACATCAGATGCTGCAGCTACCCTCGTCCGATGTCTTATCCTCTCTCGCCTCGACTATTGCAACAGTGTGTTATCTGGGATTACCAATGAGCAAACAAAACGCCTCCAACGTATACAAAACTCAGCAGCCAGACTAGTCTCAAGAACCAAAGTCCGTGACCACATATCTCCAGTTTTATCCTCTCTTCATTGGCTTCGTATTAATGAACGTATAGAATTCAAATTGTTGTGCCTAACTTATCAAGCTGTTTATAAGACTGCACCTGTTTATCTTCAAGAACTTGTTAACGAACATTTACCAGTCAAAAACCTTCGATCTAGTAACACTTGTCAACTACAATTACCAACATACAATTTAAAAACTTTTGGAGCAAGAACATTTTCATATCAAGCTGCTTTCCATTGGAATAAACTCCCAACTTCCTTAAAACAGTGTCCGTCCCTAGCAAGTTTTAAATCATCACTGAAGACACATCTGTTCCGTCGCTATATGTAATGAGATGACACAGTATATTGTTCAGACTTTGCAGAATTGACTTGAGCGCTATGAGCATACTACACAGTGTGGAATAGCGCTATATAAATGTTATTATTATTATTATTTATGTTTGAATGTTACAAAAAGCGAGGTCACCAGGTACACACTGGTGTGCTTGTAAAAGAACTCTTGGACAATTGGAAATCAAAGAATAGTAAAAACATTTCTCGCTCGGGTTGCTGTAAAAAAAAAAAATTGTGTGTGATTTCAACAAAATAAACAGGCATTAGAGCTGAATCTGCCTATTGCAGGTCTTTCTTTGGGCATTAAATTATTAATTAGACTTTTATCAACATGACAAGACCATTACCAACTCTTGACAAAACTACAACCATTGATAACTTGGCTCAAAATAAAGTAATTTGAATGAAATTTTCAATATCTTTATTTTGCATCATCTATTTTTGAAATATTATCGCGAGAACGGACAGTTCTTT
This sequence comes from Patella vulgata, assembly GCF_932274485.2. NCBI lineage: Eukaryota > Metazoa > Mollusca > Gastropoda > Patellidae > Patella > Patella vulgata. The sequence continues at coordinate 58,155,115 of NC_065884.2, read as the reverse complement.
ATCTAAATCGTAAATAATGCCCCTTTAAGATACAGATCTATATTTATGACAAAGTGAGATCCAGAGAGAACTCATACCATATGCTCATCCAGATTTTCCGGCGTGGTTCTCCCTTGTCAGTGATGCAGGACGGAGGGCCTGACAAGGACAGCTGTCTAGTCGTTCGGATGGGACGAAAAACCGAGGTCCCGTGTACTCATTGGCGTGCATGTAAAAGATCCCTTGACAGTTGGAATTCGATGTAAGAGTAGGCCGTAGTGCCGCTGTCCGGGCAAAATTTCCCTCATGCGCACTGTATGGCATATGCCCGTCTTCATTAGCCCAGTTCGGAGCAGAACAGTAGGACGTTAAACCCCATTTAATTTCATTTCATTTCATACCATATGCAATACAAGATACATGTGATGACAGATAATCTGGTACTGTTAGATAAATTGACGCCTGATAATATTAGATTGTAATTCAGTTTTACATCTTAGGTAATTTCCGGGAAGCCGCGGGGGCTCAGTAAGTAAGATGGCGGTTTGCTATCCAGGAAACCTTGGGTTCGCTCTCGGTCTTGGCCCAGAAATTTCCATTGATTTTTTTCCTGAGTGGTTTCCCTTTGTCAGAGGTGCATGATGGAGGGCCTGGCAAGGACAGTGTCTAGTCATTTAGATAGGACAAAAAAAACCTGAGGTCCTGTGCATGCACGTAAAAGAACCCTTGACAGTTCGAATTGGAAATAAGAGTAGGACTTGGTGCCACTGTCAGGGCAAAATTTCCCCCATAGCACAATGTATGACGTATGCCAGTTTTTATTAAACCAGTCGGTGCAGAATAGTAGGACGTTAAACCCCATGTCATTTCATTCTCATATGATTAAAGTTACAATTTCATATTTTTCTAAGAAAGTCAAAACATAATTATTTCTGTCTTTTGCTTAATAGGTTGTCAACTTCCTATTATACGATCATAGGTGTCATTCTCACACTTAAAACTCATTTACACCAGAAATAAAAACACAATTACCTCCCAATTACCTCCCTTGTTTTCTATTCTCCACCGTGGAGTAGTTATCTTCAAACGTTTGAATTTGAAGATGAAAATGATATTTTTGCCAATTTCTCAACTGGCAATAGTGAATTATAGGATTAATAGGATTATTCTTTAACAAGGTAGGACTGTTTCTAGATACCATCTATTTTAAGGCTTTATTTTAATAAATTTTAAAAATATAACTTAAAAATATGAAATTGCAACTTTAAACCATATCTCTCTTTTTATAACAGATGTGGTAAATGTAGAAGATTTATGAAATTTATTCAAGCTAAACCAAGTCGTCTTCATTGCCCCAACTGTGATGAAACATTCTCCCTTCCACAAAATGGTAACATTAAGTTATATAAAGAATTAAAATGTCCATTAGATGAATTTGAATTGGTGTTGTGGACAACTGGTACTAAGGGAAAGGTAAGTGCAAACATGTGGTATCTGAAATTAAACTATAAACCTACATATACCGTAATACTTCCTGATTTATGGCAAAATAAAGTTTTAAATAGGGAAGATGTTACTAATATGGGTCTGTCTGTCTATCAGTATTTGTTAGGTAAATGAATGCCTTGATGGAGTTCCGAGATGAGCATTTTTATATGCCCACATGAAAATGTGGTCATATATATTTCCGTCGTCCACAACTACATTTATCATCTGATTGTTTTGAAATTGATATAATAATGTTGATTACATTAGTGAGATGAAGAAGCATTTTTAATTTCAATAATTCCCTTTAACTGTCCCCCCCCTTTCGAAGAAAGCAGGGGACTATTAAAATGGGTTCGTCCGTCCGTCTGTCTGTCCATCACACTTTTTGGGACACAATAACTCTCTTCCTAATTGAGCTAGAATATTCAAACTTGGTGTATGTGTTTATTAGGTCAATGCCTTGATGGAGTTCGAAGATGAGCATTTTCCGCTTAGGGTAAGCAGAGATAAGCAATTTGATTGGTTGATGCTTTGGGACACGATAACTCTCTTCCTAATTGGGCTAGAATGTTCAAACTTGGTGTATGTGTTGATTAGGTCAATGCCTTGATGGAGTTCGAAGATGAGCATTTTCCGCTTAGGGTAAGCAGAGATAAGCAATTTGATTGGTTGATGCTTTGGGACACGATAACTTTTAATTGAGCTAGAATGTTCAAACTTGGTGTATGTGTTTATTAGGTCAATGCCTTGATGGAGTTCGAAGATGAGCATTTTCCGCTTAGGGTAAGCAGAGATAAGCAATTTGATTGGTTGATACTTTGGGGCACGATAACTCTCTTCCTAATTGAGCTAGAATGTTCAAACTTGGTGTATGTGTTGATTAGGTCAATGCCTTGTTAATACTTATTCCTTATATCCTAAGGCTGACTTCTATTATTTTTAGTGCATACCCGACCTCCTGGGACAGAGCCACGCCCATTTCTTGTATTTGTTCGTCATCTACAAACTGCATTTCTTAACGCATGGCATCACCTTGAAACTTTGCATACTTGTTTCTTCTATCCTAATGAACATCCATCCCTATTGTTTGTGGTGAATGCCCAACCCCCAGAGGAAGAGCCACGCCCATATTCTTTTTGTGTGTCTGTGTATCACTTACAGCCCGCAATTCTTAATCGATCATCTTGAAAACTTTTTTATATTTATTCCTTATATCCTAAGGCTGACTTCTATTATTTTCGGTCCGTCCGTCCGTCACACTTTTTGGGACACAATAACTCTCTTTCTAATTGAGCTAGAATGTTCAAACTTGGTGTAGGTGTTTATTAGGTCACTACCTAGATGGAGTTCTAAGATGAGCATTTTCCGCTTAGGGTAAGCGTAAATAAGCAATTGGATTAGTTGATGCTTTGGGACACAAAAACTTAAGTTCTAATTTAGTGAGAGTGATGAAACTTGGTATATAGTTTCATTACATCAATACCTTGAATAAGTTCAATAATGAGCATTTTCTGCTCAGGGTAAGCAGAGCGATAAGCAATTTGATTGGTTTAGACTTTGGAACACAATAACTCTCCTAATTGAGCTAGAATGTTCCAACTTGGTGTTGGTTTTTATTAGGTGAATCCCTTGATGGAGTTCGAAGATGAGCATTTTCTGCTTAGGGTAAGCAGAGATAAGCAATTTGATTGGTTGATGCTTTGGGACACGATAACTTTAGTTCTAATTAAGTGAGAGTGAGGACACTTGGTGTATAGCTTTATTACATCAATACCTTGACTAAGTTCGATAATGAACATTTTCTTCTGAGGGTAAGCAGAGCGATAAGCAATTTGATTCGTCAAGACTTTGGAACTCAATAACTCTCCTTCTAATTGAGGTAGAATGTTCAAACTTGGTGTAGGCATTCATTAGGTGAATCCCTTGATGGAGTTCGATGATGAACATTGTCTGCTTACAGTAGGCAGAGATAAGCAATCTGATTGGTTGATGCTTTAGGGGCACGATAACTTTGGTTATAATGAAGTGAGAGCTATGAAACTCTGAATATAGATTCATTATATCATTACCTTGACTAGGTTCGATTGTGCGAATTTTCTGCCTGGGCTAAGGCTGACCTTAAAAATATCTTTGTTTCGCCTAACGCGACCGACTAACTAAAACCACCCCCGACTTAAATTATTTTATTGCACTTTTCCACGATCTTTTTATTTTATTTTGTGTGTCAACCTGAAATATATCACGAGAGTTATTTCCCTTTACTATGGCTATGGTTTGATTCATTATTGAAACTGGTTGATCAAGACGAAAGCATCATAGGTGTCGCTTCTCAACAAAATGGTTGTAGACGAAAGCACGTCCATTCCCACGAAATGATTCTGCCTCTATTTTTCTCGAAAACGGATATTGAATATCCGTTTTCGAGAAAAATGAAGGCACAACCCGCACGATCGTTAAAAAACGTGTTGAGGGAGTTTCAAACGTCAGTTTCTGGCAATTCGTGTGCGAGTCGTGCATCACGAAAAATCTCGATGTCATTGATTTGTTTGACAATAAAAGAAGACGAATGTTTGCACCCGGAAAATTATCAAGCTGTCAAATTAGCTCTTAAAAAAAAATATGAAAAAAAACCCGACCTACCGACCCTTCTCCTCGATTGTGGGTCGGGTTTGGTGAAACAAAGATATTTTTAAGGTCAGCCTAAGGAGCGATAAGCAATTTGATTGGTCAAGACTTTGGAACATAAAAACTCTGCTTTTAATTGAGGTAGAATGTTTAAACCGGATGTAGATGTTCATTGAATGGATGTCTTGACGGATTTCAATGATTAACATTAAGCTAAGCAGAGCTAATCAATTTCATTGGTCGATGCTTTCGGACAAGATAACTTTGATTCTATCTGATAGAGAGGGATGAAACTTAGTGTATAGTTGATAATCAGTTTGATTGCTTGATACTTTTGAAAAAAATAAATGTGCTATTAATTAATATGTGTCATCTATTTATTTTGGGATTTCGGCGGGGGACATCAGCCTCACTGTTGGCTTGTTTCTTCTGGAGTTATGCCCTTGTTTCACTTTTTTGAATTTTTTAACGCTTAAATGACAAAAGTTATCATTAGATCTGTATGAAATTTATTTAGATGTGTGAAACGAAGAACCCTATTAAATAACAAAAAGATATATGTACAATTAATTAACATGTGTCGCTTGTTTATTTTGGGATTAAAGTTGGGAAAATCAGTCTCACTTTTGGCTCATTTTGATAACCTCTTTGAGATAAACTGTCCTGACTGTCACTCTTAACTATTGTTATATCTGGTAGTATTTAATATATTCGTACCCTATTCTTTCAGACGTATCAACTGTGTCCTTACTGTTACAACAATCCACCGTTTAATGATATGAGGAAAGGAATGGGATGTAACGAGTGTACGCATCCAACATGTCCGCATAGTTTCAGTAAAAATGGTGTCTCAGAATGTGTGGAGTGTGATCGTGGCATTCTAGTTATAGACCAATCTTCGGGTCCAAAATGGAGGATGGCTTGTAACAAGTAAGAGCATTACAATATGTTTTTTCCCTGCTTGTACGTGCTAAGGAGTAGGGTCGCCTGTCCAACCTTGTGCGTTTTCTCCAAGTCCTCCGGTTTGCTCTCTCTCTCTCTCTCTCTCTCTCTCTCTCTCTCTCTCCACCTCCCTGTTCCTCCATCCAAAATATTTATAACCACTACATGTCATAGTATTTGCAATTTTTCTTAACATCCTGTCGGCTAGCACAGTCCATGTGTCAGCAATATGTTTATCTTGGAATTGTAAACATGGCTGTATTATTAACCTTAGTTATAAAGCAGATGATTGGACAATGGATCTACAGAATTTGATTGACGAAAAATGGGCTAATTTTGCATCAACCAGTAATAAAAGGTGTATGGTCTCTGTAAGCTGCACGTTATATCCCTTGATTGTACATGACATACGTAACCTCTGGGGCGTTTCCTCAGTTCCGCCCATGCAAGCCAAATAATCATGTCTGACAAAATATCAGGCACTAATCTACTGAACATTGTCAACTTTGTACCAGACATTTTATACTATATTTCAGGTGTAATGTTGTTATACATTTTCTAGAACATGCAACTAAAATCAGTGTTAATGAAGAGACATGTGATTGTGGCTCTAATCTAGTCGATGCTACTTTCCCCAAGGTAATAATTCTCTGTTAGCTTACTACCTTTCAACCCAAAAAGCACAATGTATTATGTGGGAGACATTTTACAGGATGTCTCCCCTTCTCCAAAACCCTGTGATTATTTATGCCTATGAGTAGAAGATACCAGAAGAATATAACAGTGAAGAATTCCCTACCGTTTACACAGGTTCTTGAAAAAGAACTTGTGTGTATGAAGTAAACTATTTTTCATGTGATGAGTGTCATGATGTCTATATACATAAATTATGGCAATGGAAACAAATGGTGGTCATCCACAAACCATCACCAAAGGAGAAAAATTGTTCTACTATATTTATTCAATGAACTTTCTCAGAATCAATGTGGCAACAATATTGTCAGAAATCAGACTTTGAATATACACTTCCATTGCAGTGGCTAGCTATTTCTGAGGAAAATGATCCCTTTTCACTCACTTGCTCCCTTGATTTGGGAGGTCAGGTCATTAAGATTAGAAGATCTGATTTCTGTGGGGAAAAAAGAATAAAATCAATTAAATTGGTTATCAACACAAGGTACAATTTTATGGATACACAATTACTGAGTATTAAACTCAGTAATTGTTTATCCATAAAATTGTACCTTGTGTTAATACGTTCAATTACTAAATGCCAATCAAAGAAGTAATTAGTATTTTCTATGGATTGGGGGCCAGTCAAAGGACCTTGCTTGTATTCTGATAAAGAGTGTGATGCTGATCCATCCTTGTTAATTTGATTAATATATTCTTTGAGTGGCATTTAGCAATTGACACACCTAATAAACAGAAAAACGCAATATGGAATACAATTACTATTTTAATTAAAGCGACGTTTCAAGCAAATTTATAATGTAGTTAACTTTTTTACCTTTATTTTAGGGGAAGTCAAAATTACCAGAAGGTGCAGAAGAACATACTGGCTGTGTTTTCTGTGATCCAGCTCTCAAACCACTGATGGAAAAACATCACGCCAGTAACTTCTTCCAAAACAAAGCATCTCGTGGAGGGGCTTCAAGGGGACGGGGAGGGGGGAGAGGTAGGGGAGGAAGAGGACGAGGTCGCGGTGGAAGAGGGAGGGGAAGAGGAAAACCAAAAGACAAAATGTCTCAGTTGGCAGCCTATTTTGTTTAGAAGGACAGTATATTTTTATTTTAGGGCATTATGTCTTGGAATCTCATAAACAATTTTATTGGTGCCAAAATTTGCATTTTTCAAAATTCATGAAAGCTCATCTATCCATGAATGATATTCTTTTACAAGACATATGAAAATACAATTTAACAACCACAGGTATAAATATACCATATTGTTATTTCATACATTAATAGATCAGATAATATTTTTGACATATCAATTGTTATAAGCCCTTGATTAAAAATAAGAAAAGTCATCGGTACCAAAAATTCACCCTACTCGACACTGATTATTTTGGCACTTTGGTTGTTGTTAAAAAAAACAAACAAAAGGAAATAGTTTATTTGAAATTGTCCAGTTTTATTTTTATGCAAAGGGTTTTTAATATGGGGATGCTAGATTTGATGTTCTGGAATTCAATTCTCTTAATCCTATGAATAATGGCAATCAAGTGAAAAAAGTGATTTCAGGGGTCAACTGAATAATAAATATTTCAACAAACCAAGACAGCTGAAACTATTCACTTTGTTTTGTTATGATATGGTTCTACTCCCACTGCCTCAGTTATCAGAACTGTTGCAGGAGTTGATTCTGTGTCACTTGATTGCAATTCTGTCAATTTGGAATGTTCCCGGCTGTCAATCCACCATCCCCTACGTAATGTAAGAGAAACTGCCCCCTTGTCACAAAGGACCACTGAAAATTTATTCTCATACTTTATCCTAGTCAACCCGAGAATCAATGGACGTATTTGAGACACCATTCTTGACAACATGAAAACGTCAAGAATACGGAGGAGCTGTTTGTTCCATTTTAATCTGAATTGAGGATTAAGGCTATGGTACATAAGACGAACAAAAAATCATTTAATTGTCAAAGGCTCCCGATTTCTTACCTTTTAACACTGACCTAGATTCTTCCAAAACAGATAGACAGTAAGAAAAAAAGAAGTGGATTCTTGAGAACGAAGAATATTGTCAGTTGAGTGATGATATTTATTTTTAGATGTTCGTATCGAACAGTTTACTTCTATTTATTGTGCTCATGTTGCAATGAACCTAGTTTTGAATCAAGCCAATAGAATGACAACTACCACATCAATATCAGTCAACATGAACTGACATTTCCCTAGTCTTAATAAACCACCTGACCAACTCACAAATACACCATTTGTACTATAAGTCTTGGGCTACTAAGGTGATATAATTTCTGTGTGGTCAAATTCAGACAAGTTTATGAAGCTGAAATTGTCAAGTGCAACACTGGGAAAACTTATACATGTAGTTTAGCCTATTACTACTATACTTTAACAATCGTACCACACTGATCAGCAGTGAATATTCACTAGGCCGCTACAATCACTGATAAGGATGACATCAATGCGACTTAATGAGTCTCAAATATTAACTTTTTTCCACCGACAAATTAAATTCTAAAACATTTTTTTTGACGTGTTAGAAAAATAAAGAAAGATGTTTGACGTATTTGTAGGTAAAAATTATTCCCTATTTAGTGTAAATCGGTATTAAAATGACTAAAAGGCAGCATTCTGCCCGAAGCAGTGATGTCTTATGTAAACAATGCACGCACCATTCAGCCAATGATTGCCGCCGCGTGCTGTGACGGCACGTGTTAAAGGCAGTCATCTTTTACAGAGATATTAGAGAAGACTCATAATTCTCTGTGAAACAGATTGCAATGGTACTAGAAGTTTTACCCCTTTAAAAGTTGTCCAGAGGACTGGATTATCGAGATTTATGATGTCAATGTGTGACCAAATGGTTTAACGCATGGCCTTTAGATGATAAGGTCCCTGGCATGGTTTTGAATAGTCAATGTGTGACCAAATGGTTTAACGCATGGCCTTTAGATGATAAGGTCCCTGGCATGGTTTTGAATAGTCACCTGTCCAACCTTTGGGTTTTCTCCTACTGCTGAAGACCCCTACCTACCGGTACATTGTTGAAATAAAATTAAACCATGCGTTAATCCAAAATGACCTAGTTTGCATCGAGTGGATGTTAAACCCTGTCAAGATTTATTCAGTGCTACAGTTGTTACAAGTATATTATATTTGTCCCCCGCCTTTCGAAGAAAGCAGGGGACTATTAAAATGGGTTCGTCTGTCTGTCTGTCCGTCTGTCTGTCCGTCACACTTTTTGGGACACAATAACTCTCTTCCTAATTGAGCTAGAATGTTCAAACTTGGTGTATGTGTTTATTAGGTCAATGCCTTGATGGAGTTCGAAGATGAGCATTTTCCGCTTAGGGTAAGCAGAGATAAGCAATTTGATTGGTTGATGCTTTGGGACACGATAACTCTCTTCCTAATTGGGCTAGAATGTTCAAACTTGGTGTATGTGTTGATTAGGTCAATGCCTTGATGGAGTTCGAAGATGAGCATTTTCCGCTTAGGGTAAGCAGAGATAAGCAATTTGATTGGTTGATGCTTTGGGACACGATAACTTTTAATTGAGCTAGAATGTTCAAACTTGGTGTATGTGTTTATTAGGTCAATGCCTTGATGGAGTTCGAAGATGAGCATTTTCCGCTTAGGGTAAGCAGAGATAAGCAATTTGATTGGTTGATACTTTGGGGCACGATAACTCTCTTCCTAATTGAGCTAGAATGTTCAAACTTGGTGTATGTGTTGATTAGGTCAATGCCTTGATGGAGTTCGAAGATGAGCATTTTCCGCTTAGGGTAAGCAGAGATAAGCAATTTGATTGGTTGATGCTTTGGGACACGATAACTTTAGTTCTAATTAAGTGAGATTGATGAAACTTGGTGTATAGTTTCATTACAGTAATACCTTGTTATCTAAATTATCCCCCTTTGGTGATACAGTTTTTAGCATATAAACTAGATAATAATTATTCGGTTGACACACAATCAACGGCATAGAATACACGATGGCACAAGCTATAATAATTATTGATATAAAATATTATTTTATCGCAATTTAGCTGATATATAACTGGATAGCCCTCATAAATAAGTAGTGGAAGGAGGGAATCGATTTTCATATTCCGTTTTCCTGCAAATGTTATTTAACTTCTTTATTATATAATATTTGTATTTTTGTCCCCCGCCTTTCGAAGAAAGCAGGGGACTATTAAAATCGGTGTGTCTGTCCGTCCGTCACACTTTTTGGGACACAATAACTCTCTCTAACTGAGCCAGAATGTTCAAACTTGGTGTAGGTGTTTATTAGGTCAATGCCTTGATGGAGTTCAAAGATGAGCATTTTCTGCTTAGTGTAAGCAGAGATAAGCAATTTGATTGGTTGATGCTTTGGGACACGATAACTTTAGTTCTAATTAAGTGAGAGTGATGAAACTTGGTGTATAGCTTCATTACATCAATACCTTGACTAAGTTCGATAATGAGCATTTTCTGCTTAGGGTAAGCAGAGCGATAAGCAATTTGATTGGCCGAGACTTTGGAACACAATAACTCCCCTTCTAATTGAGGTAGAATGTTCAAACTTGGTGTAGGTGTTAATTAGGTCAATGTCTTGATGGAGTTCGAACATGAGCATTTTGTGCTTAGGTTAAGCAGAGATAAGCAATTTGATTGGTCAAGATTTTAGAACACAATAACTCTCATTCTAGTTGAGTTAGAATGTTCACACTTGGCGTAGGTGTCTGATAGGTGAATGCCTTGATGGAGATTGAAGATGAGAATTTTCTGCTTAGGGTAAGCAGGGATAAGCAATTTGATTGGTTGATGCTTTGGGACACGATAACTTTAGTTCGAATTAAGTGAGAGTGAGGACACTTGGTGTATAGCTTTATTACATCAATACCTTGACTTAGTTCGATAATGAATATTCTCTGCTGTCATGTCATGGCTGAGTTCAATGATTTACATTAGTCGATGCTTTGGGACAAGATAACTTTGATTCTATCTGATGGAGAGTGCTGAAACTTAGTGTATAGTTTGATTGCTCGATACTTTTGAAAAAAATAAATGTGCGATTAATAAATATGTGTCATCTATTTATTTTTGGATTTCGGAGGGGGACATCAGCCTCACTGTTGGCTTGTTGTTGTTTATTATGTGTACATTGTATTTAGATGATTTTACATCTGTATATTATAATAGTATGTAGTAGAATAGTTACTTTGTATAATATACAAATATGGTTATTTAAATAAACCAATCAAAACTCTCCATACAGTTGTATAACTGGTATTTACTTAAACATGCATTGTGCAAGAGCAAAATCTGCTTATTACAAGTCTTTCTTTAGGCCTGAAATGTTATCTAAATGATCAATTAGACATTAATTAACTTATCCAGACCATAATAAACTCTCGATGTCAAGGCTAGCCTTCGATGTTGGCTGGATTAGATTCCTATATGCCGCTTAACGGCCATTGATAATTAAATCACAACAGTGGATAATCGAGACTATGCTGTTTATATTAATGACTTTAGTAATAATGACCGAGACCATGCGAAAATTTCACCCGCTTCGTTCTCAGCTCATAGTGGATCAATTTGATTGAAATTTTCTGCAAATTACCTTTACACCATCTAGTTTTTAACTATTATAGCGAGAACTGCCATTTCTTTATCTTATCTCCAATAATGTATCTTTAACAGACACCTCCCAAAAAAATATGCATGACACATTTAAGTGGTCTCAATGAGGGCACTAGAATCTGTTTGAATTAATCATTTGGACGTTTTCTTTCTTTGGTAATAGACTAGTGAAACCTAAGGGTGCTTTTCTCCATAAGTTGGGAGCTACAGTGGCTAAGATGCTGGCTAGCGTGTTAAAATCCCTGCATTGGCCGAGAAAATTCACGATTTTCTGATGTGGTTCCCCCCCCCTTATCAGTGGTGCAGAACGGCAAGCCTGGCGAGGACAGCTGTCTAGTTGTTTGGATGGGACAGAAAAACGAGGTACTGCACATACATGTTAATGATCCCTTTGCAGCTGGAATTCGATATAAGAGCAGTTTAGTACTGCTGTCTGAGCAAAATTTCCCTCATATCTCTGTATGGTGCATGTCCGTCTTCATTAGCCCAGTCAGAGCAGAACAGTAAGCCGTTAAACCCAATTTCATTTCTTCTTAAGTTGATATTCGAACGACATGTATGGTACAACACAGGGATGCCATTTCAAAATTTTGCTAGTGGGACAATTAGTTTGGGTTATTTGAGGCCAGGATTGGGTCACCAAAGAATGAATCAGTTGACCTCAATTTTACATCTCATCTAAAAGTCAGTAAAAAATCTTTCCATGTCAACCAACCAGGTACTACCTCTTTATGCTTATCTTCAATACATGGCTTGATCGCCCTACTGCTTATCAAGCCCTTCACGTAATACCCTGCATATTTCGATCGGATACTGACCCATTTCGAGAGCATATCAGATTCTTCAATCATCGCAATACCAAGTCTCGCGCTTTCCAGCTCAAATATCTACCCTGTTATAATCGAGTTGCAAACTTAAAGGTTCATTCAATGTCAAGGCTTTCGTAATGGCCGCCATGTTTGATTCGAGTGTTGTGTCAACCTGGACGCTACTATTCACTGGTCTACAGTAAAGGGAGGTAAAGTAGCTATAAGTTCGGGAATTGCCAAGCAATCTAGCTATGTCATGGTGTTGTTAAACTCGCGGTCGTTGCTTCAGGAACATGCTTTATGCCGTTAACACACCCCACACCATTACCACAACTCGTTATTAATTCAATTTAAAAAGTCCGCCAACCATGTTCAGTAATTGTTAAGTAAAGTTACAGACAGTACTTAAGGCAAGTGTGCAATATAGTAAAACAGCAAAAAATCAAAAAGATTAATTTCATTCAAGTAAAACTTTATTCAAACTTTTACTTGATAACTCTGATGATTTACTCCTGAAATGGAAAACGAAAAAGAATTATTCAAGATAAATGTTTGCAGCCCGTTTTAATTTTGAGGAATTCAAATCTTAACTATTGATCCATTACTAGACAATTCCTGGGCCTTACCAGTCCCACCTACCCACCCAAATATTTCACACGTCCAGTATCTTACTACACAGATGAGGTTCATCATGCAAATATTGAGAAATCAAAATGCATTCTTTATTTTATCTTAAAATTCAGAATATTAAAAGAATCGTCATTTATCTGTACTTACATCTGGTACCTCGAGCTCCCCACTATCAATATTTTCTATAACTGTATGTGGATGACTTTTCTCTACTGTACATCCAACTGATTGGGCAGTACCTGTAACATAAATAACATTGATAACATCTCACACATTTCTATTACATAGTTCTTTACAGTTTTAACTGCAGGCAAATCATGTTCTAGCAAATGAAATCACATATAGAATTAAACTAAATTAAAGATATAGTATTCAAGAGATATCGGCCTTAAAATGCAGGTCTTAAAATGTTATATAAATTATTAATTGACATTTATTAACATGACAAGATCATAATCAACTCTCTAAGACATCGGATGGTTCCGATTTAAGTAGATTAGAACTTCTGCCATTTACTGATTCAATTTAAAAACGGAGAAGCCAGGCTAAGTCTCTAATAACCAGCACTGTGGTTACGATAACCAATAAATGCAGACATCTTGTCAAACTACAAGCATCGATAACTTCACTCAGAATAAAAGTTATTTGAATGAAATTTTCAATATATTCATTTTGCATCATCAGCTTTTTGAACTATTAAGCAAGAACGGCCAGCTCTTCATCTAAATCTTACATAATGCATCGTTAAGAAACCAACTTTGGTCACTGTATGCTGCACATGTAGTGCAAGCAAATACATGTAGATTTGCAGACAGACAATCGACTTAATATCTTACCAAGAATTTCTTTGATTGTACCAGTTAATGTTTTTGCCATACTTCTGGGTCTCATTTGTCGAGCAATGGCAACAATATCGTCTAAACTCAGATTTCCACTGTGTTTCACTTAAAAATAAAGAAATCATGTAAACTTTTGTTCATTTCATTAAAGGTCAAGGCTGTATTATTCATCTTTATTTTGTTAATTCAATATTTGTCTAATTTTGTTGAGTTATGGGCTTTTGCCGGTCACATTGAGTGTGCTGTTTGTTTTTATTACAGTTAAATGTTTTTCAGCAGTATTCTGCACAATCAGACAAAAGGGTGGGGTGGACTTTATTTTAGGATATTGGTAATATTTGGAAGCTCGTAGGTCTTTCCTATATGTACATGTATCTACATCATGTATCTAAGAGGAAATATTGAAACATTCCCTAAATATGCCAAATTAATCATTTATTGACATTTTTTTTTTACAGAACATGTAACCACTTGATAAATTTAATTTTGAACTCACCATTCTTGACCTTCTTTCTGTCCCTTGGGGGTTCTTTTAAAGCTTGGATAATAAGAGCAGCTGCACTTGGAACTACTGATACTTTAGCTTGTCGATTCTGAATTGTCAATTTAACGGTAATTTTCAAGCCCTTCCATTCTGTGGTACCTTTAGCAATATCATCACCAACTTTCTTGGGAGACTGGAAAATAAATTGTTCATCGTTACAAAATTGTGACCCAAACCACCTTTGAATGCTATTAATAGTCAATCAACCTACAAATCTTATATGCATTATGCAAGAGCTAAAACTGCCTTTTACAGGTCTTTTTTTCCAGCTTCCAAGTTTATAAATTATTTAAACATTATCTAACTTTTACATAATGCATAATTAATTGTATGTCTGGTTTTTGAAACCAGAGCAATACAAGTCGATATAATGAACTTGACAATATGTGCGAAAGCCAATGCTAAACTTAAAATAGCACAAATTATCAGTACTTACCAATCCCATGGGACCAATCTTAGGAGCAAGTGATGATGTGGCTGGTACATCACCGCCAACAGCCCTGACAAAGACTGGAAAAATAAATGGTTATATTACTTAAACTTTCTTGAAAACTTAAATCAGGCATATTTTATCTACACCTGAAGTCTAGATCATATCGATACACATCCACCCCTGAAAAATTGTACCGGCTAATCGGCATACCAGTATTTTCTATAAGTGGATAACGACCGGTTCTTGATCCCAACTTAGGCAACTAATAAATTAAGCACAGGACTGGATTTTGGTTTGGTGATTATCTAAATACATCTAGGAAACCAGCAGGCAGTATTTACATGTAGCTATAAAAACATAGATGAAATCTCAACCCTGATGGTATAACCTTACTTTAGACTGCAAAACGAAATGGGGTTCAACGTCCCACTAGTTGCTTCAACTGGGCTAATTCAGATGTGCATACGCCAGTGTGCTATGACTGAGGAAAATTTGCCCAGTCAGCAGCACTACAGCAAACTGTTAAATTGAATTTCAACTGCCAAGGGATCTTATGTGTACGCTTGTTGTAGACCATAAAACCTAACCCGACACCTTACAATAATAAGCATACAAATAAGGTCATTCGTCACAATTTCATTAGTTAGATAGTGGTATCGAGTAAAATTTTACGCATTGAATTGATATGATATGATGGCAAACATGAATAAATTTGTTCCTCACTGAAACTGAAAGCTTATTTTTGTTTCCATTCTCCAAAGAGAATATTCCTTGGCATCAGATTTGCTAACTTAATTTAAAAACTACATCTAAGACTGCTAAATTATTAAGAATTTAGCCAATTTTTAGGCCCACAATTGTTAGTTTTTTGTTATCACGTAACCTGAATTCACAAAAATACACAATATACGTACAACATTGTTACTAGTGAAAAAAAATATTTTCTTGATTATTACCATTAATAATTGACAATAATGTTTTCAATACATCGAATATTTAATACTTTTTATTTAATTATTTACAACACAGCAGTGAAAGCAGACCTTATTATAAAACATGGCGCATGGCCATTTCTTCGCTGCATCACATCGCTGTTTTCAAAGCTGAAAATAAATATTACAGGACATCTTACTTTCAGTGATTGCGGTTGGGTCGAATTTAGGGGGCATTTTGGTAGTTTTCTTATAACTTCAGTTTATCTTAGAAGACGAATTGGTGTTGGATGAGCCTGGATTGGCACGACCAAGGACAGTTGCACCTTTCCGTCAATGTGATTGACTTAAAAAAGAACGATAACTCGCCGGAAGTGGGTGAATAAAGGGAAAGCAACTCTGTCAAGACTCCAAAAAGAGCGGGATTCAAACACCTACACTTCCTTATTTAAAATAAAATGGGGTCCAACTTTTTAAAGTCATATTTGTCAGCGCCAGCCAGGCTGATGAAGTGTAGTATAATTGCAATTTTGCCAGGACAGGGTCTTTACCACCTAGGTTACCCTTTATCGAATTCCAGCTTTCAAGGGCTTTTATTTATCAATTGTAGGCCTCCTCTACTGTACGGTACCTCGATTATCCGTTCCATTCGAAAGACTATCTTCCTAATTGCCAGATTATACACCACTGACAATGGGAAACCACGCTGGAAAAACACAAGGAACTTTTTCGGCCAACAAAACATTAGTACATTCGAGTGAGAGGCTGAAAATTATTAACAAATTAATGAATATTCGAGTTCTTTTACGAGAGCCACATCTAGTAGATTTTAGTTTTGAATTCATCAATTTTTGCAAAACAGTGGACTGACAATCGGATTCTAAACCTACACACGTCATTAGGTGAACACATTCAGAACAATCACGGGTTTTCTTCTAATTTACGATCAAGTAATGGTGTATTTCTTTTTATTTTATGATCAGTAGTGGAAAACCGCGTTTTATCAGTGAAATAAAAGTGTTATTCCACTGGCTAGCAGTAGTCCATGTCGTTTTTACCTAAACTGATTGTAAAATCATAAAATAAATAGAACATTTGTCGTTTTGTCGTGAATAACATATTTTATTTCATCTCTAAGCAAGAAAACGTTTATATTTTCACTCATGCTACGCATTCGTGAAAATATAAGTTTTCTTGCTTCTCGATGAAATAAAATATGTTATTCACTCTAAAACGACAAATATCCTCTATTTATCAATTTATCCCAACATCTTTATAAAAAACATTACTCGGCATACCCCCGAGTGCCCCACACCCCGCCTCACGGGCAAATGAGGCAAATGCCTAGGGCCCGGGACCGACGATTTGGTGGCAAAACAAAGAAATAAAAAAATTCATATTTTGTTGAAAAGAAATAATGAAAACCCATTTTCCAAAAATCGTGAAACAAAGTGTCATATTTTCAATGGGTTTTAAAATTATTAGCTAGGGAGACCCGCAATCTAGATCGACACTAACTCAACTAACTGCTTATATAACTAAGTATATGACTTCCCGCCCGGGATATACTCCACAGACCAGCATTTCTCGGGGAGGACTCCCGGACGCCCCCCACGGTGTCATCTTGTCACTGGCCCTGGTCCAACTCTTAAATCTGATGTCAGTCGGTTTGACCTGGAGATCGCACATATAATTATGGGGCGATTTAGCAATTTAATAAGATTACCATAATACGATTATTGGTAATACATATAATAGGCCTATGCATATCTTTTACGACTTAGGCTATACGATCAAGTATTCAAGACGGTGTCGTAATCCGTCGAAAGCCGAAGCATGGGGGTGTACCGGTATTGCAAAGAAATACCACGATGTGATAATTTGAGAAGGCTTCTATTTAAATAGGGTATAGGAAAATGTATTCTAGGCCTATTCGCTTATTACTCTATTAAATAGTAGATGAACTTTTGTGTGTTAAACACAAAGTAGGGCCTATACAATCTCAAATCAATGAATGCCCAATGGTTAGCAATTTTTGTAGGCTATCAAATTAAATTGTTGTTAGGCAAACTTCAATCACATCATATTATTTCTTTGTTTACGAGCCTTAATATGAATCAATTAAGCCTACATGAATATTGCGGAGTAATATAAAGTCATTTTCAATTTTCAACAATGCCAAATTGTTCAGTCACCCACTTTGTCATGGTCGATTATTCTCTGGGATTTTCAGTGGTATTTTGGCAAGGGTCGTGCACTTGTGGTTGTAAATACAAGTTGTAATTCGATGGCACGCCGCTTGAAAATGACTGTCTAAGATAGGCCTACTTGTAGTGTATTATATGGGTGAAATTTGTACAACGGCATACTCTTATTTCGGATTCCAACTGCCAAGGGTTATTTAAATACGTGCACGTGTGTACCGGTCGGTACACCACATCATTAACATGCCCATGGGACCTTCGTTTTTGCGCCCCATACGAACCATGCACTGGGACTGGACACTGTTCCTCGTCAGACACCACTAGCATTCACCCTGCACTGACCACACTGCACAATGTCGTCCCTGTTGGTTCAGAAAAGTAGGACGTATACCCCATTTCATTCGTTTCCATTCCAGATAATATATTGTTTATTATCATTAAAGGCGCAACTTCTGGATGATTCATAAGTCACATGACATTCTACGTAATACGAGAAAATTCTCATCCGCCTAAAAAAAAATAAGAAAATTCCCCATTGGTTTATATCGAAAAGGACATAGTTATAATATTTATTAACAATTTTAAATATTAAATCTTGACGTGACTATTATCACATATCCGTTAAGACGCATTAAGGACATGTTAAAAACTACGTGATCGCCTTTCAGCTTTGTGTCATGAACTGGCATGTTTTATAAAACGACTGATGCAATATCTCAACAGTGACCTATCTTGGCATATTTATGAATATAGGTCAAGCCAGAGCACTCAATGTTAACTCTGAAATATATTCGAAAAGCATGAATATTCTCGAAAACAATGCTATAGGGTTCATATAGATATGTAATTAAGGAAAATATTAATACTGGAGAAATGGAAACAAGATCTTCAGGCAAAAAGGCAGAAAAAGTAGGAACTACATCTTATATGGCGCCATTTTCAATTGTTGAAAGGTCAATTCTAAAAATAGATTCTTCCGACATGACTTCAATTTTTACAGATAATGAAACATGTTTACAACAATCAAGCAAGAAGGACGTAAAATAGATATACCAACTAAGTTTTAAGATGTCTAAACTAGCAGTATCGAGTGTAATAAGTGTTTTAGAAGATACAGAAAATGTTTTGAGTGACAAGAGAGGACTTAATGCCAGAAAAATGTTCATTTCTGATAAAAACACGCGGCGAGGATTTCAGACAGCTGGTGGTTTTCACGTTAATAAAAATATGGAGAATGTGATTTTTGACTTACATGTATTTCAATCTTATCCTCATTACTGGGATAATTTTATGGCTATGTAAATTGAACTTATCCACAAAATTTTATGAACTGTGAAAGTGACACTATTGTAATTAAATTAGTTCAAAATGTGGACAAATTTTGAACCAATTAAACTTTTGTCAAATACTTTTAGTGCTTTGAGTAAACCAAAGCTATTAAGACTAGATAGTACTGGAGAAGTTTCATCCGAAAATTCCAGTCCAAATTGTGAATTTACACCTCCGCCAATAAATATATTAACGAAAAAAGACAACATGAAAAGTCAAAGAAACTTCGGAAACCGAAGAGTGCCCATTATGGAACCATATTATTATTGTAATGGTAGGGGTGGCGGTATTCATACAAAGCCATTAAATGGCTTCGGAGTCGGTGGTTGTCAAGAGCTGATGCAGAAATCACCATTCAGATCTTTAAATAAAAAGACAATGAATATTACCGGTACCTCAGATTTTGATCAGGGGTCAACACGAGGACAATGCAATTATTCATCATCGTTTATAAACCATTGGAGTTTTAGTCAAGGTTTGCTTGGTAAACAAGCTTACGTACGTCACACGTCGTCCCCTGGAGTCTTTAAATCTCCAATCCATCCAGATTCACCATGGCTTAAAGTCAATTCCGGATATTTTCACCAAAATAACTTCAACAATGGTGCAGCAACAGCAGAAAGAAATGCCTATAGAAAATTTGATAAGAAAAAAAGCAAACACAAACATTATTCAAATAAAAACACTGAATGTTCGGGTGCAAGGAAAGATAATAAATCAAATTCTGTGATTCAAAGTGCTGGATGTGATCCTACGGTAATGGAGAAAGAACTAAGCGCAAAACCGATAGCTGTCAGTGACAGTGTCGTTAAAGATATTGACAGTGTCATTAAAGATAGCATTATTAATGACAAAAGTGAACCACAGACAGTTTCTAACACGAAATGCGAACAGGAAGTGAATTCGAATATAAAAATGAAATGTGAAGTTTGTGAACAGAAAGTGAATTTCAATGAGCCTAAACAAGAAATCAATTGTAACATTGAATGTGTAACCCCACACCCAGGTTGTGAGCTATCTAATTCTCTGGGAAAAGCTTTACCTTTCATTGAAAAACTAGGAAAGACTAATAGTACTCATTCTGCCGAAAAATCGAATCCTGCTCATGAGGTATCTAAGTCATGTGTTGGAGATAATAATCGTCATCCCTCCCCTTCACCCACTAAAATCCATCTGAACATAATCGGAAAGAAAAAACACAAAAATGAACTGGGAATTGTACAAAATAAAGACTGTCGTGGGATTCAGTCTGAAGAAATCAAACCTACTTCTGTTCTGCAAGAAGATAAAGATTCACAAAAATTGTGCAATATCTGTACAGCTTACATAACACGGGTAACACCTGAATGTAAGGAATTTCCGCAAAGTGCCGGTTGCAAGCATTCCATAATTCTCTTAGTTCGAGATAACTCAAAGAAAACCAAAAAACGTCGCGTAAAAGAAAAACAATCTGAAAGCTTTCATTCTTCTCCAAGCCCTAAATCATTTTATGTTGGAGTGAAGACCGCTCAAAGTCCCATAAAATCTCACATCTTTCAGTTTGTGGCTAGCGACAATGACACAGAAACTGATGATTCATGGGATAGTATTGACGATGATGATGATGATAATGATTGGTCAAATATGGATGAAATGTTTCCCCAGAACTTAATGAATCCCATGAACTTTAAAGATCATATATCAACCATACCAAAACAAAGTACCGGTACATGTGCTAGTGCAACCAACAATAATATAGAATCACTCAACATTTCTTGGAACATTCATTCTACAGATAATAAAACTGATACAGAACAATCAAATTGCTCAGAAAATAAAACTAAAAAGGTAATACCAGTCAAATATGTAGGTCTTCCCCATTACCCACTTTAGTATAAAAGGTGTCTTTGGTTAGGAGATACATGTAGTTACTGTTAGACAATCTTATAGAGCTCTTTCACTCAGTTGTGATGGCAAATTGCGAGCACATACCGACTACCAATAAGTCACTGTATTTGTATTGATGATGATGATAACTAACTCTAAAAATAATTGACTATGTTCAAGCCCTGGATACAGTAGCTGCTCAGATGATATGCTTTAGCACTCTAGGAAATTTACCCCCCATCTAAAATGAAGAAGGGGAATAGATATTTTCAGGAATAAATCCAAAAAGGTTGCACTGTTCTGGGATTTTATGATAAAAAAAATAGCAGAAAAATCTAAAACCTCGAAACAAAGATGGCAATTATCAATAAATATTACATCAGTATCAGTTTGACTTTTCATTTTCTGTATTTGGGCTTGTCTTGTGATGTTTCAATACTGGTGGCCACACCCATCATTAGTGGCCAGTGTATGTATATTCTGAATCATTATAATCGAAAATTTGAATGAATATGACTTCCATCAGTTTCACTGATTTCAATATTAATGTTGGAAATATTTTATTTTTCAGGTACATTTTGCAGATGAAGATAAATTAGTCGTCGTACATCGAATGTATGCTTGGTCCTTTGCCTACAGAGCATGTCGTAGAGGCCCATGGGAGCAATACGCTAGGGACCGGGAAAGATTTCATCGGAGGATTCAAGACATTGAAAAAATCATCTCCCCCATCCTAAAAATGAGTCACCGATCTCAAATTTATAAATCTTTACATTCAGATAAACAGTAAACTGTATCATCAAAGGGATGGCAAAACCTCCTAGTCATTGTGGTTATAGGCCGTGGGAGATCTTGGCATCTTGTTGTAACACTCTCACATTGCAAAATTGTGAATGATGTAAGTAAAAACTTAGGAGGCCAAAATATTTTTGGGTTTAAGTAAATACTTCAATATTAATCTGTTTATTTGGGTAAATTGCAACATTTGAAGTTTGGGTCCTGAGAGATTTTGCCACCCCAGAGATGAAATTTAACCAACTATATGTTGAAGTATTTAATTTACTGAAAATGTAGAAAACACTGAAGAATTAAGGAATTTTATAAATCGGACCAATTGATAGTAGTTCATAGCTCAATACACAAGAAGGACCGAACTACATACAAAACAAACCAGCAGACTGCAAACAAAACAAACTATATAGACATTGCAAGAATTAAACAACAAATGTGCAATAAAATCTTTGAATAGGATTTATAAAGTCCAGTCTAGACCTACAGTTGTTAACCTCTAATGGCCTTACCTCATTATTTCATCAGCCATTGTATATAACCTAAACAAAAACATACAAGAGACTAAATATGTTTATATTTAATGATTATGTCACCTGTCTAAACATTATTATTGTTCTGTTATTGTTGTGATGAAGTCGTGGAGTTCGTTATTTTTAATTTCTCCATTTTAATTACATATTGTGGGGTAATTGTTAAATATTTGATGGTGATTAATAAGTTCTGTGATAAATATGTAGATATTAGATTAAAGGCTTTTTTTTTTTTTTGGATCATTTTGTTATTCAATACATGTATGTACTACTATACCACCATGGCTACATCTACATGAAGTTTGACAATTAATTAAATTATAAATTTGTTTGTTTTGTTGTAGGACTTTTGGTTGTATTAATTGTTTATGTTTACTACATACATATTGTTACAATGTGTAAGCATTGCATTATATTATTGTTGCCTTGACCCTAGTCTGTCAAGGTTGGAAATAAGGCACCTGTCAGAAACTGTGGGGGCACAGATTCAAGGTTCATTAGGGACAGGTTCAGATTTTGTCTGTTTCTATTAAAAATGTCAGGAACAGTGTTAATTAATAGTGCCTGTCATTTTGTCCAAGTGGAATTAAAGTCATTACTTCTATAGTCCTGCTGATTGTGTTTATATAAAGAGTCAATCAGATACGCAGACAAATCTCCCAACAATAATTATTTAAACTGTGCCAGGGTAGTTATAAGTAAACAACATTTGATTTGCCAAGCTGATATAATTATTTTTTAGCTCTATACAAGTTTTTAATCATTCACCTTTTTTGTTTTCTCTTCTCCCTTACCTTAGGGCACACCAATTTGATTTTCTGTTCTTGACGAACACCTGTATAAAATTTCCTTCTTTATTTATTCAGAAAGAAAAACTTATTTAAAATCCAAAAGAACTTGGTGGCATTGTTCTAAAGAATTTAGGTACAAATTTTAAGTTTTGAAATGTTAATACAAAACATCTTTCACATAATAACATCTTTTACATAATTCACTTATTTATCATTATCAGGACCTTGAAGAACAGAAAATTATATTGGTGTGGCCATAGTTAGATATTTTAGTTGTAGGATGTTCATGTTTTTAAATGTATAAATTTATTTCCATAAAGAGTTACTAGACATTCCATACTATGATCATTAACATGTTTTAAAGCTAAAAGAGTTTATTTTTGTAACCAATTCAACATGATGCAATTAACAGTAAGATACATGTAAAGTCACCGTTACTTATGCAACTGTTCTGCACAGATTAGAAATATCCACATTAAATTTAAATGATAAAATCTCTTACTCTATTAAGTTAGTCCAAAATTCAAACAAATAATAGAAACTTAATTCAATTGTTAGGTTATGCAAACAGGTGAATACCAGTATTAAATGTAACTTTAGACAAATGTCTGATTATATTACCTGTAATATATATATATATATATATATATATATATATATATATATATATATAATATATATATATATCATTTGTAAGATTCATGTGTTGATTATGTAAATATATATTGACAATAATTTATGACAGTTGCATAATCCCAATAAATTTAGTTAAAAATTCATAGTTGTATATTGTTTTATTATGGAAAGGATGACAAATAGATAGTCTTAAGGCATTTAAAGAAGTATTAGTGCTTAGATGATCTTTGCCAGTCAACAACTTTATTTCTGGTGATTTAACTTTCCAGTTAACCCTAGATACCTTGGAAGTTGGGGGGAAAAAAAAGTAAGTGGAAATGTCAGTGTCCGGGCAAAGTAAGTCGAAATGTCAATGTCAGGGCAAAATTCTACTACCTCACATTGCCCAAGAAAATAGCCAGAGAAAAAGAATAACCGAGGCCGGCCAAGGTTTTTCTGTTGAGGGTTTTTTTCTGAAGTCTTTCTTCCCCAGCATAACTTAAGTCGAGGACTTTATCTTGCTTATAAACCATCTATGTTTACATGTACGCAAGATGAGAATATCCCAGAATTACTTAAGAAAAACCTTATATCATGTTTTCTTATGGATAACAAGCCAACAGTGAGGCTGATGTCCCCCGCCGAAATAGGAAAATAATTAGAGGACACATATAAATTTATCACAAATAAGCGGAACGGACAGACAGACAAACAGACAGACGGACGAACCCATTTTAATAGTTCCCTGCTTTGTTCGAAAGGCGGGGGACAATCAAAGTAGGAGAGTTATTGTTTTCCAAAGTCTCGACCAATCAAATTGCGTATCGCTCTGCTTACCCTGAGCAGAAAATGCTCATTATCAAACTTAGTCAAGGTATTACTGTAATGAAACTATACACCAAGTTTCATCAATCTCACTTAATTAGAACTAAAGTTATCGTATCCCAAAGCATCAACCAATCAAATTGCTTATCTCTGCTTACCCTAAGCGGAAAATGCTCATCTTCGAACTCCATCAAGGCATTGACCTAATCAACACATACACCAAGTTTGAACATTCTAGCTCAATTAGGAAGAGAGTTATCGTGCCCCAAAGTATCAACCAATCAAATTGCTTATCTTGGTTACCCTAAGCGGAAAATGCTTATCTTCGAACTCCATCAAGGCATTGACCTAATAAACACATACACCAAGTTTGAACATTCTAGCTCAATTATAAGTTATCGTGTCCCAAAGCATCAACCAATCAAATTGCTTATCTCTGCTTACCCTAAGCGGAAAATGCTCATCTTCGAACTCCATCAAGGCATTGACCTAATCAACACATACACCAAGTTTGAACATTCTAGCCCAATTAGGAAGAGAGTTATCGTGTCCCAAAGCATCAACCAATCAAATTGCTTATCTCTGCTTACCCTAAGCGGAAAATGCTCATCTTCGAACTCCATCAAGGCATTGACCTAATAAACACATACACGAAGTTTGAACATTCTAGCTCAATTAGGAAGAGAGTTATTGTGTCCCAAAAAGTGTGACGGACAGACAGACGGACGGACGGACAGACAGACGGACGAACCCATTTTAATAGTCCCCTGCTTTCTTCGAAAGGCGGGGGACAAAAAAACCTACCCTGGAAGAATAACCCGGTACAGGTTTAAAGAAAAATTTTCAGAAGAATAACCCCAAATTCCCCTGTATATATCCAAAGCCACCCACGATTTCCAGACCGCAAGTTATTCCGGGCATAGAATATACCCAGAAGATCAAAGAGATTTACCGTTACAGGTTTATAATATTCCAAAAGATATGATGGACAAAAGCGGAAAATACTCATCACTGAACGCAGTCAAGAAACGAATGGTGAGGGAAAAATATTTATTACCGTATGTTTATGAGATAGTAAACCTCATTTCAATCTTACTTCTACATGTGTCAAAATTTAAGACCGATCTGTCAAGTCATAAGTTAGACATTTTGAGTTTTAATTTAATAGGAGTCTACCCCTTACCAGCCTATAGAGGTTTCTATGAACATCTTGTAAAAACACTATAATTTTATAGGATAGTGTTTAGATTTTCTAAAATTAGGTGAGTCTAGTACTTGATTATTTCAAATTGATTACAGTTATTATCTGTTGATATCGATAATGCCCTATTAATATATTTTAATATATAGCTATATGAAAGAATGTACATTTCCTACAGTGGTGTTGAAATATGTGGATGAAATTACGTCACAAGGAGAGACTTTATTCGAAACCATGAGTTGTTTTGTTGTGAAATCAAAGCAAGTCACTTTTATTTTTATTCAGACTGCAATATCTTAAAATTTAGGCGTTTCGAAGCTATATTTGATAATATTGCATATGGTTTTTTTTTATACGCACACATAAAATGTGATCGTATACACACATAGAATGTGATCGTATATTGTGATCCACAATTTTTTGTGAACACTCTATTTGACTACATTTATCATCCAATCGTTTAAATTTATATACGAGATGAAGCTTTTTTCATTTCAACAATTTCCATTATTGTTCCCCGTCTTTCGAAGAAAGCAGGAGACTATTAAAATGAGTCTGTCTGTCGGTCATACTTTTTGGGATACAATAATTGAGGTACAATGTTCAAACTTGGTGTAGGATGCCTTAATGAAGTTCGACGATGAGCATTTTCTGCTTAGGGTAAGCCATTTGATTGGCTGATGCCTTGGGACATGATAACTTCAGTTCTAATTAAGTGACAGTGATGAAACTTGGTGTATAGTTTCATTTCATCAATACCTTGATTAAGTTCGATAATGACCATTTTCTGCTTAGGGTGAGCTGAGCGATAAGCAATTTGATTGGTCGAGACTTTGGGACACAATAACTCTCCTTCTAATTGAGGAACAATGTTCAAACTTTGTGTAGGTGTTCATTAGACGAATGCCTTGATGGAGTTCGAAGAAGAGCATTTTCTGCTTAGAGTAAGCAGAGATAAGCCATTTGATTGGCTGATGCCTTGGGACATGATAACTTTAGTTCTAATTAAGTAAGAGTGAGTAAACTTCATTACATCAATACCTTGACTAAGTTCGATAATGAGCATTTTCTGCTTAGGGTAAGCAGAGCGATAAGTAATTTGATTGGTCGAGACTTTGGAATACAACAACTCTCCTTCTAATTGAGGTACAGTGTATAGCATGTTTTCCATCTAAGTATAGATAATCAGTTTGATTGCTCAATCCTTTTGAAAAAGTCAACTGTTAACGGACAGACTAACAAGCAGGTGTTGACATAATACACTCACACTGAAATGTGGGCATATAAAAATTAACATTAAAAATGGTAATTGATGAAATAAAAAAACTAAAATATTAAGATATATAATTACTTTTTTTATATACAGTATTTACAATTTCTATTAAACGGCAAGTATATCAAATATTTCAATTTTATTTACATATTTAAAAATCCAGTTATTAAAAGAATTAACCATAACTTCACGTAAAAATCTACCTTTTAATAAATGATCATATCCAAAAGGTTTACAGAGAGCGAGAGAAATGGGGTTTAACGTCCACTCAACACAAACTAGGTCATTTCGGGACGAACACATGGTTCAATTTTATTTCATTAATTCACTTGCGTGTAGGGGTCTTTAGCAGTAGGCGGAAACCGGGGGACCCAGAGAAAACCCACGAGGTTGGACAGGCGACCCTACCCCTTGTCACGTACAACCGGGGAATTGAAACCCCGCCAGTCGACTCAATGACAGACTGTATGATACAGCGCGTGCCAACCATACGGCCATCCATCTCCCCCAAAAGGTTTACAAATTTTATCACAACTTAATTCAATAAATAACAATGGTAATTTAGGTACACCTCAAACAGTTAATTTCATGTGTTTTAAGTTCTGAATTAAGTCTGGCCATTCCTATATACATGTAAATATTTTGTGCTTCAATTCTAATGACAGTCTTCTAATATAAATATTGCCTTGAAAAAACATAATTAGGTTATATGTTCAAACTGCAGAACTTATTTTTTCATTTAAATATTTCTAATGGCCAGGACAAAATCATATACATGCAGATTCAAATCACTTAATTACCCAAAATAAATGAAACTTGATATCTTGGCACTCTTATTACTTGTACATTGCACGGTAACCCTGATACTCTTTGATTGATCATCTTCCAAGTGAACTAAATAATGGTGGTGAATTTTTCGAAGGTGAAAATATCTTCCCTTGAAATATCTTGATAAATATAAATATGATACACTTTCCCAGCAGTTGTTTGGATATATTCCTTCAAGGATATAGAGTTTTTATTATATTCATAGACTATCTATTTGGTTGCCCTTTAAGACAGCAAGTTACGTGACATGAATTGAATACATGTACAATTAAGTCACCAGCTAGTTAGGACAATTTCCAATAAAGAAAAATGTTCATATATTTTTGTCAATAAAAACATAGTTGTAGAAATAAAACATCAGTTGATCATCAAACAGAAATAGCTTCACCAGAATTTGACTGTGAGGGTGCATCGTATTGTTTGTTAGCTAACTCTTCATGATGTCGTACCATACTCAATAATTCCAGTTCAAATTCATCCATTGCTTTCAGGAAATTCTCATGTTTATGTATCTGGATATTTCCTGCATTGACCTGGAGTTAAACAAAAAATAGCCATAAAATGACACATCAATTTGAAGGAGGGGTTTGAATCTAGGGCTGTACGATATTGCAAAAAGGGACGATATCGATATTGGCATTTTTTTCAACAATATAGTTATATATCGCGATATTTAAAGATACATTATGGGAGATAAGATAAAGAGATGGCAGTTCTCGCTATAATAGTTAAAAACTAGATAGTCTAAAGGTAATTTGCTGAAAATTTCAGTCAAACTGATCCACTATGAGCCGAGAAAGAAGCAGGTGAAATTTTTGCATAGTCTCGGTCATCATTACTAAAATAATTAATATAAACAGCATAGTCTCGATCATCCACTTTTTTTAAATTTAATTATCAATGTCCGTTAGCGGCATATAGGAATCTAATCCAGCCAACATCGAAGGCTAGCCTTGACATCGAGAGTTTATTATGGTCTGGATATTTAATTAATGTCTAATTGATAATTTTGATAACATTTCAGGCCTAAAGAAAGACTTGGAATAAGCAGATTTTGCTCTTGCATAATGCATGTTTAATAATAATGTCACTTTGCTATTAAATAAATTAAATATAAATTCATTAAAGCTGACTACAGTGTGAGTAAGAATTGTGGGTGAGAATTGCTTTATTCGTACACTTTAACCTTTGCTCTTTTTATAATATAAAATTTATTAAAATGAACAAAACAACATCCTTTTTGGATAAACATTAAATACAACCGTTGATGTTTAAAAAGCGTCTACTTGTGACCTTGTGTAAGAAAATTCTCAAATATCATGTGCAGCGAAAGTAAGTAGATGCGGTCTTCAAGTCTTGTATTGTAAGTTCAAACAGTTTAACAAATACTAAATGATCCGGACTATCTTCCCATTCAAGCATTCAATTGGCTGCGGTATTCCTGGCCTAACAGTGACAGTAATCTATTTATAGATCGTTTTATTCTTCTTGCTTTATAATAATAATAATAATAATATCTTTATTTTCAAAGGTGAAAAATTAGGCTTAGAGCCTGTTTACAATTTTGCCCTTTATAACAAAGAAATGAAAAAGACAGTAACAGAACAAGACACTTAACAAATACTCACACACAAAACATTCAAATATATATTGATAAGCTAAATAGTTTAACTTCAAAACTAAAAGTAATATGATAGATAATATGTAGTAAGTAGTTGATATATTAAATATAGGCTACAGGTTAAGAAGAAGAAATAACATGCCTAGTGATATTTTTCTTAAATAAATGAAGATTTTTAATAGTTTTAAGTGAATATGGGAGAGAATTCCAAAGCACTGTGCCTCTATATTGTAAACTACATTTAAATATTTCATTATTAGGTCTACAGATAGAAAGTCTATTATTGAGAGATGAATATGGAGTGGTGTTATAATGAAAAATATTATATAAATATGATGGACAAAGTTTATGGATAATTTTATAAACAAAAATATATTTGTTAATTAAAAGTCTTTGATAAATAGTTTGAAGATTTAAGGATGAAGATAAAAACTGATAATTAGATGAGAAGGAATGATCAGAGATAGGTCTATTGTAAATTAATTTAAAGGATAATTTTTGAAGTCTCTCAAGTTTAGATATAGATGTAATTGAACAAGAGTCCCAAATAGTGGAGCAATAATTTATATGAGATTGAATATGAGCAAAATAGAACAATTTAAGTACTTCAGTAGGAAGCAACTGTTTTAATTTGCGTAATTGAAAATTTTTCTGTCGAAGAAGCTTAGATAAATGATCAACATGAGGAGACCAAGTGAAATTTTCATCAAAAATGATGCCTAAAAGTTTAAATGTAGAGACATTTTCTAAAGGTGAATTATTTATGTGAATTTGAAATTTTGTTGAAAGTAATTTGAAGAAGGTGTAATACTCATTGTTTTAGTTTTGGTTTCATTAATTACCATGTCATTTGTGGAACACCAATTTTGAATAATAGAAGTTTCATTTTGCAGTGTGGTAATTAATGAAGTAACATCAGAAGATGAGAAATAGACAGTAGTATCATCAGCAAATAAATCACTATTAACATGTAAATGTAAAGGTAGATCATTAATAAATAAATTAAATAACAAAGGACCAAGGATTGAACCTTGGGGAACACCTTGAGTTATCATAGCAGGGGCAGAATAAGTTTGTCCAATACTGGTACATTGTTGTCTATTATATAAATAGGAAGTTAACAATTTAATAAGAGTACAAGATAAATTATATAATTTCAGTTTTTGAAGTAGAAGATTATGATTTACTAAATCAAAGGCTTTGCGGAAATCAATAAATACCATACCTGTATACAGATTATTATTAATAGCATGATAAATGTTATCAGAAATATTAGTTAATGCCGTTTGACAAGAGCTATTGGATCTAAATCCTGATTTATTTGAATAAAGCAAGTTATATTTCTCAAGGAAAGAATTAATGGATTGAGAAATATGTTTTTCTAATGGTTTAGATAATGTAGGTAAAATAGATATTGGCCTATAATTACTAGGATCATTTTTAGCACCAGATTTGTATAATGGTAAAACTTTAGCATGTTTGAGAGAAGAAGGAAATATATTTTTATCAATACTAAAATTATAAATATAGGTTAATGAATCAGATAAAAAATAGGCTGCATGTTTGATGAAGAAAGGACCAAGTCTATCTAATCCTACAGATTTAGTTGGATCAAGAGAAGAGAGCAGTTTATATACTTGATTTATAGTCATATATGGAACATGACAGAATGTCTTATTATCAATATGCTCAGATACAAAGTTAGAAATTAAGTTAGAATTGTCATTACTTAGTTGAGTAGTAGAATTCGGAATAATGGAAGATGCAGCATTAATAAAGAAAATATTAAAATCATCAGCACTAATATCTGAAATAGTATTGTTATTACCTCCTTCACTTTTAGCTGTATTAATGGCTTTCCAAATAGATTTACTGTTTTTTCTATCTTTAATTAAAGATTCTAGACACTTTTTCTTATTATCCCTTATTTTAGACTTAATCTTATTTCTTAATATTTTATAATTGGCAATATCACCTACTTTCTTAAACTTATCCCTTCTATGAATTAATGTTAATATTTCAGAAGTTAGCCAATCGGGTTTATAATAATTTTTAACTTTTTTTGTCTTAATTGGAGCATGTTTGTCTATAATAGGTTGTAATGTAGAATAAAGACTTTGTAAGGCAAGATCAGGATCATTAAATTCATAAACATAAAAATGAGCATTGTCTACATCCTGCAGAAAAGCCTCTTTATTAAATGATTTAAAAGAGCGATAAGTAATAAAAGTGTGACCAATTTTAGTGATTTTAGTACCTTTCTTATTCCATGTACAGCATACTGAATAGTGATCAGAAATTGAATAGGTTGGAACAGAGGTTTCTGTAATATTTTCAGGACAGGAAACAAAAATGTGATCAATAATAGTAGAAGATGAATTGGTGATACGAGTTGGTGTAGTAATTATTGGATATAAACCATAAAGTGAAAGTAGATCAGGCCAATATAGGTTTTGATTATTACTTATATCGATATTTATATCACCAAATAGTAAAATTTCATAGTCACAATTCCAGGCATTTTCTAACATAATAGTAAAGGAATCTAGCCATTGTCTAGTGGAAGAAGGATTTCGGTATAAGTTACACAATAATAGTGGTTTAGAATTAGTAAAATGTACTTCAAACCAAATAACTTCAATATTAGTTTTCTAAATCATCCCTTCTTTTAGTTGAGAGGTGATATTTAATATATACTAAAGTTCTGGAATGACTTGAGTTACATTCATCTTTTCTATAAGGTAAACTAAATCCAGATATAGCTAAATCAAAAGTATTAACATCTAAGTTATGTAAATGAGATTCTGATATTCCAAAAATATCAAATTGTTGAATAAAAATGCTAAGTTCAGATAGTTTGTTTACAAAGTGACAGACATTCAAATGAGAAACATGTAGTCCTTTCTTAGTAAGAACTGTATTCATAAATAACTAACTGTAAACTGTAAAATATAACATACACACAATAAGAACAGTTATGTGACTAGACACAGATAATACACTAATTAATATCAATTAAGACCAAATGCGAGTAATGAAAATTACAATATTAGGCCTGCTACATGGCTGTGACATGTTAAAAGAATCTTGAATAGTAACCACTATGGTGCTTAACTTTAGGAAGATTATTACAAATAAAAGCACTTAGTAATCTACAACCGGTGGCATTTAAATGTGTGGAACTTTGATACAAGTGAATTTGATAGAATTGAGCAGGAAAATCATAAAATAGAGCATAATGATCTAAGAAAATAACATTGGTATATTGTTTACAAACATCATAAAGAATGTTGTTAATTCTGTTTATGACACTATTTACTTTGTTGGATTTTCTTGGTAGAAGCTTGATGAATTTAATGACTGCATTGGGGAATTTAAGATGACACTTTTCTATAAGGGATTTATATTGGGATCTTGTGTAGTCTATATAGGGGGAATTACTTGAATCATTGGAGCCAATTAGAAAAATAATATTTAATACTGTATTAGAAAAATGGCAATAGTCAATCACATTAGCAATACAGGCACCGGGCATTGTTCTAATTTCAGTAGAATTGGTGTTATCAACTGATCGTACATTAATTCCTTTAAATAATGAAGATCCAATAAGAACATTTTGTTTATAGTCTAAAGGTTTAATTCTTCTGTTGTTGTATTGAAAGCAGTCATTATTGGTAATATGTGTTGATTGATTAATAGTAATTTCTTCATCTGTATTAATTTTGTTAACTTTTTCTTTTAAATGTTCATGGGACTTGGTTAAAACTTGTAATTGACTGGATAAACGATCAATAGCCTCACCAATTTTATTCAGTTGATCATATAGGTTAAGATGACATGAATTATTTACACAAATGTCCTCGTAATTAGGGGAGGGATTGTTGTTATTTTGATCTGGGGATGATTTTGAATCTGTGAATAATGTTTTAACAACAGATGGTGTGATGGATTGCTTGAATTTACTCTGCTGGCTATCTTCACAGTTGGTGCTGTCAATAGTTGTATATAGTGAATTCGAAATAATTGGGGACAGTAAGCTCAGTGGAGACAAAGTTAAGATAGTCGCAGTATCATGTTCGTTGGGAATAAGGGTGAGGTATCTACTGCTGCCATTATGAGAAAAATTGTCTTCGAGGGAGGTTGTAGGGGTACTCGAGGTTAGGCCTGTATTCTTTAAAGGTGATGTAGAGTAGTTAGCATTTATATTAGTATACCCATGATCTTCTCTTGCCTTTTCTCTGATGACTTGGTTGAATTTTTCCCTGACACAAAGATTAAGTTTTGTAGCCTCATCTTCATTAATTAAGTCTAATATGGCTAAAAGATGATCAGAAAGGAATAAAGAAATACATTGACCATTGAGTAGACCAGAGCACTGGGTGGGAAAAAGGCTTAGGGTGCAGGATCGTTTCTGCAAATTCACTCTATATATTCTTGCTGCCACTCTGCCTTCTTTATCCAATCGTTCAGTGATTTCAAAGTTGACATAGTCCTGTTTAGAAAGAGTTCTGTAGTATATTTGAAGACATCTAATGAATATCAGGAAAAATCCAGAGTTGAAGTGAAAGACTATGCACTTTCCTTGTGCCTTGCTGGTAATTTCAATATTGTCTCTAAATGTAGCCGAAATTAGTTTTTTAATGCATTCTAAAGTATTTAATGTATAGTTATTTAAAGCAGTAACTGTGGAAGGTTGTGTAGAATCGTTAAATTGACAATTATTTACAGAAATTAAGTTGTTTAGGCCTACGTTGTTGGCAGCCATCTTTGATTTCTTCGAATTCATATAAAAAATTGATTATAGCTGATTAGATGCAAAATATTGTTGAAAGCATATTATACTTGGTATTTATAGGTCCTCTAACACTTTATAGTCACATTTGAAATAATTTAACAGTCCACAGCCATGAAACAAATACTTTAATCACATATTACATGAAGAGCCAAAACCGTTAACATAAATAAGTTTCTTAGAGTTTTCTAAAAATATTCGTTTTTTAAAAATATGACAACCTATTTATAGCCTGGTAATTAGCCGCGGTAGTGGGAAATTTCAGGCGTTTAGTAGGCCTAAGCTTTACATGTAGTAACAACTGACAATTTATTGTCGACTAAAAACAAAAGTAAAAGTAAAAGTAATGCACGATGCAGTGAAAAACGGCTGCGGACACTGCGCAACTGTTTTCAAAATTTAACGATTCTCAAAACATTAGTTTTATTATAGTTTATTGCCGTCGGCTAATTTCCACTGCTGTATAGTGTATTTATTATCTATTTTTATAATTTTTTTCGATATTTGAAGTTATTGGCGATATTCGATAAACCACTATATCGACGATATTTGGCCACATGATATCGTTGTTGGGTCTGAAAATACCATATCGCGATAAATGACTATATCGAGAATATCATACAGCCCTATTTGAATCTGAGGAAACCTTCGTAAATTAACGTTATGCTTGTAGGAGTGTCCTATAAAAAAGGTGAGCATTTCTCTCATAGACCTATCTGAAGTCAGATACAATTAAAGATAGGTTGCCAAGCAACCAAACATACACCCACAGCAGCTAAGTCATCCGGGCAGGCAGTCAACAAGGGTTGGACACATTTACAACACACTAAATTCTGATTACGAGTAACAACCCATTATCAGAAATCATTAGAACGTGTTTCGAGTGTTTGTCTCATGACCTTAAACACTGTATCAATTTATATTAACTTTAGCCTCTAGCGCGTAAACAAGATTTCTCAAATATTCAAGGACCATAACTCTAGCAGTAATTATCGGAAATTGTTGAAAATCAAAAGGCTTCTTTGTCTCATGACCATAAACTCTGTGTATAAATTTAAACTCAGATATTAACTATAATTTGTAGTATCTTTACATCCATAGAAGATCCTGTGCACTTGTATGTTGTATCAGTACTATTTTTTTTTAATGTTATACGTGAATATGTTTAGTTAATATTCCACCATATTACTTGTTTTATTTCATTTATCTTAGTAATCATTTGAAGCATTTTTATATAAATTAAAAACACTTATATGGATATACTACTTCTGAATTTATTAACATGCTACGTTTCGATACACATACAGATATCGTTATCAAGCAAATCTACCTCTATATGTCTTATAAGGATTACATTTTTATATAATGAAAAAGGTTAATAAGTTGTTTTAGTTTGGTACAATCCATCTGTACTGAAAATGTAATGTTGATGCAATAAAATAAGTTCAAACTAAGAATGTTAAATTGTAAAAAATGATATTCTTGATTTATTGTATGATATTAAAGTGTAAACATGTTATTTAACTATCCATGTACTCATAAAAGTCAAAATATGTTTAATTACTTTAGTACCTGTCTCCTTTTCCCCTAAAAACATAAATCGTCAACAGAAAGAAACGTTCACTTCACCGAATAGGTCAATCTGGATAGGTCAATAGGGAATCTGAATTTGTTTTGAACGTCACGGTAAATATAGTAGCTCAGTTGTCTTTGTTTCTGCATAGAAATATGCTTCTGTAGCCTTGTTTTGGTCATTTCTGGTACACAACAACTAGACTAGGCCTAGGGGGAATTCCTTTGATCTCGAATGACCAGTCTTTTTGACAGTTGCCGATAACGTAAAGGTGGCTCTATTTGTTTTTCCTTTGTTTTATGGGACGAAGATCTCATATTATTTTTCATGAAATACACTAACAATTGTTCAATTGTTTACACATCGCATTACTTATTAAACGAATACTTCACGATTCAAAAGGACCTTTTTTGTAAACCAAGGGAAACGATGAAAAAATCCAAGTTCTACTCAACCGATTTGAACAAACTTGGCGTCAAATTGAAGCTTACATTCGAAAGAACATATTTCTTTGGGACGAATTGTGATTATATGAAATAGATTTTATTCAACGTTTATATGAAATAAGATTTTATTCAATGTTTACATAACAACCTATGAAATATTTTGATTTTCTGTAATTTTGGTATTATTGTTGGCACCATCAAAAAACACTATTGTAATTTTATTAAGCACTAGCTTAGCTATTTGCATGCCAAAAATTATTTAATTCGGATCAGGCAAGTCTGAGAACTTTTTAGATTTATGACAAAAATTTATCATTTTTAAGCCGATTTCAAAATTTAATATCTTTAAAATTTAAAACCACAAGAGATATGTGCCCAAACTATGACTTGAATCGCAGCTTCAGATGTCTATTTAAAGATCATACCAAATTTATGTGGAGCAGAGTTTGAAAAATAATATAAAATTAATTGCAAAGTTATCATAGGTTTGACATGGCAACACCCTTAAAAGGTATTACATAAATATCACTCTCGTCAACAATTGGTGAAAACAAATGTTTTATTAAATGGGTTTTTAACAGTTGTGTGCAAAATATGAAACAGATCTAACAATATATTAAGATAAGATGCACATATTTTATAGTGGTTTTCATGGTGTCTCAAAATATGCAAATACTTCACTCAAAGTAGTCCATTATGATACATGAGTTGGGGGGTATTTTTAATATGATATTGTGCATTAAATTAATTATTCCTTTTTATTTTCCATTCCAAATATTAATACCACTTTAGATTATTATATCTAATTTGATCTGTAGATATAGATTTAGGTCATCATGATATTGATAAAATAATATTGCATCAGATTTTACATAGAGACATCTGTTCACATACAAAACAAATTTTTTTTAACTCAAACATCAACAAAAGTCTCAAATTTATATATGATTTTTTTTCACTGCATGTTTTCCGGGTTGCCAGGTAACAAAACATATGCCCACAGCAGCTAAGTCGTCCAGGGAGTCAACAAGGGTTGTCGCATATTTTTTCTTTTGTTCGAAATCGTTGAAAATAGATAGGCTTCGTCTCATGACTGTTAACCCTGTATAAATATAAAGTCAATCTTCTCATATGACCTTTAACATTGTGTTAACTCAGGCAGTAATTATCAGAAATCATTGAAAATCAATATGATTCTTTGTCTCATGACTTTAAACACTGTGTATAAATTTTAAGACAACTGGAAATTGACTTTAGCCTCTAGAAAATCCACAAGATATTTGAAAGTGATTAAGGGCCATAACTCTGGCAGTAATTATCAGAAATCATTGAAAATCAATAGCATTCTTTGTCTCATGACCTTAAACACTGTGTATAAATCTAAAGTCAATCGAATATTAACTTTAGAGTCCAGAGCGACAACAAGAATGCCAGTAATTATTAACCTAAGCCTCTAGAGCTACCGACGGACAGGGGTCACAACAATAAATGACCACATTTCGATGTGGGCGTATAAAAATATGTTTTTGTTTGCTGTATGCATTGCATGCTCTGGAAAATTTTACCAGCGGCTGCCAGGCAGGATACGCCCACATTTTGCAAGAGATGGATAGAGAACAAGCTAAAAACAAATGCGATTTTATGTATAATCAGGAGCAATAATCCAGAAAGTTATGGCCTGAAATGTGCAAATATCAAAAGTGACTGAGATCTTTGGGATATAAAGATATGTTTTAAGTTTCATCAAAATCAGATAAAAATTGTGACCTCTAGAGGATCCACAACCTTCGTATCAAACTTGGATAAAACTTGTGACCTCTAGATGGTCCACAACCTTTGTATTACACACTTCTACACAATTCATCCTTTTTTTTTTAAATCGGATAAAAATTGTGACCTCTACAGGGACCACAAGCTAAAATTGTGTTCAATCAAGGGCCATAATTCAGGAATTTACGATCCGATATGCACGAATATATTGAAAGGAACCAATATCTTTGGGTTATAAACATGTATTTCAAGTTTCATCGAAATTGGATCAAAATTGTGACCTCTAGAGGGGCCACAACCTAGATTTACCAGATGTTTACACTATTTACGTATGAGGGGCGGCCATTTTGTCAGGCAGCTTTGGCCTGATTTTCACGAAATTCGAACTCAACAAACATTACGGTGTAACGGTGAAAAATTAAAACTTTTTTTTAAATCGAAAAATAATTGTGACCTCTAGAGGGACCACAAAATAAAAAACATGATTTTTGGTACAATCAGAGGCCATAATTCAGGAAGTTACGATCCGATATGCACGAATATATTGAAAGGAACCAATATCTTTGGGTTATAAACATGTATTTCAAGTTTCATCGAAATCGGATCAAAATTGTGACCTCTAGAGGGGCCACAACCTAGATTTACCAGATGTTTACACTATTTACGTATGAGGGGCGGCCATTTTGTCCGGCAGCTTTGGCCTGATTTTCACGAAATTCGAACTCAACAAACATTACGGTGTAACAGTGAAAAATTAAAACTTTTTTTTAAATCGGATAATAATTGTGACCTCTAGAGGGACCACAAGCTAAAAACATGATTTTTCGTCCACTTAGGGGCCATAATTCAGGAAGTTATGTACGAAAATGGAAAGGAACCAAGATATTTGGGTTATAAACAGGCATTTAAATTGGATAAAAATTGTGACTTCTATAGGGTCAACAATCTAAAAATGTGATTTTTCGTACAATTCAGGAAGTTATGGTCCGATATGCGTGAATATCAAAAGGAACTGAGATCTGTGGGTTATAAACATACATTTCAAGTTTAAACCAAATCAGATAAAAATTGTGACCTCTACAGTGTTCACACGTTAAAAACATGATTTTTCCTACAATCGGGGGTCATAATCCATAAAGTTACATGCCAATATCGAAAAGAACCGAGATCTTAGGGTGATAAACCTATAATTCATGTTTCATTGAAATCAGATAAAAATTGTGACCTGTAGAGTGTTCACAAACAATTGTGGACGGACATACGGACAGGGGCGACGACAATATATGTCCACATGAAAATGTGGGCGTATAAAATTGTGGGTTTTACCAAATTTGCTGTGGTTAATTTCAACTAGTGGGTAAAATGACCAACTGAGCAAGCCTGGAAATATACCACCTGCCACTAACAGTGTCAGGCATGAATTCATGCTTTGTCAGGCACAATTCCTCTAGCCTGACATGAAAGATGCATTATATAAGAATTAAAACAGATAATGCAAAATGAATAAATTGAAAATTTCATTCAAATTACATTATCCCAAGCAAAGTTATCACTGTTTGTAGTTTTGATAAGATGTCAGCATTGAAGGTTTATTTTCCTTAATAATGGTACTTGTTATTTCGAGACTTAGTATTGTTTCTCAATTTTTAAATTAAATCATTTAATGGCTGAGGCGTCCTAATCTACTTAAAATTGGAGCCATCTGATGATCTAGAGATTGGATTTTTGTCAAAAGAAAGACCTGCAATAGTTAGCTCTTAATATATCTTTAATTTGTCAATTTGTGTGTTTTTATTTATACACTTAAAGCTGAACTCCAATAACAAAACTACAGAAATTAAATTAAAAAAAGTTAAAGCCCTAAATAATCGCCATACTTGTTTTCAATTCGCTTTACATTATCTATTGTTTAACTATTATAGTGAGAACTGCGTTCTTTATCTAATCTCCCATAATGCTCCTTTAATAAACCCAAATTAATATCTATAGCATAATAGATTTAGGCACTAATAGATTTTTTTTCTTACTACAGGTTGAGAGAAACAGAGGAATGGGGTTTAACATGCACTCAACCGGTTGATGTGGTGCTCTGTTCGATATATATATATATATAAATTATTACTACATGTACATTTGGACAGGGCATCAATATATAATGGCTCTAGCCTTACAATACATTGTATTCTATAAATAAGATAACCCGAACAATGCAATATCATCTAGGTGGAAGCCAACGTAAAATCTCCTATATAACAACAAATACAATTTTCCCATCATTGAGAAGAAATGGCATCCTATTTTATGTACTTTAACCATAAAGGGGCATTATGGGAGATTAGATAAAAAGTTGACAGTTCTTGTTATAATATTTACAAAATAGATAATGTAAATACAATATGCTGAAAATTTCAGTCAAATTGCTCCACAATGAACCAAGATATTAACTTTTGAATTTTAGACTAGCCTCGAACATCGTTACAGTTACTTAAGTCAGTACGATAAAAAACGAAGTCTCAATTATCCATTTTTATGTTTAATCATCCTTCATAAAATGTATTCCAATCCGCTAAATATCACAGGCTAGCGATGGCATCAAGAGTTGATTACGGTCTGGATAACATAATTAATTTCTTATTAATAATTTATACAACATTCCAGGCCTAAAGAAAGACCTGCGATAGGCAATTTAGCTCTTGCATAATATATGTTTAACCTAGATGACCTCAATTCCCGCCGATAATAAGAACAATAATTGTAGGCATGAAACTATTATACAATATTGTGAAACAGGAAATGCATATGACTGATTCTTTTCTTCCCTTTGTATTTCGGTTAAATTTTAGCAAGGAACTGCATGAAAGAAATATTTGTGCATGAAGAATACTTTATGAACACTTTTGGTCACATGATATTTAACTGTTTGATAACTTTTCAGATGGTTGTGCCTTAGAAATTCATTAAATTTAACAGCTCAAATTTTTACAATCACTTAATCGTTAGGTTGGAACCGAATTGCATTCTCGAGGATGTGATTCAATTTAATTGACCTGCTTATATTGGGGGCGTTAAATTGTAAGCTTTTCGCAATTTGCACAAAAAAGTGACTAAAGAAACTGCTAGGGCTCCACAATAACCTAAAGACTGATTATCTCCCATTATAATAGGATTTTACTTACCAATTGTAAAAGTGATGAGAATAAACGACAGATTTCATGATCAGGTTTTCCAGCAGCAATGTGAGCAAATTTAACTCTTGTTTTAACAGTTAATTCGTCCAATATCTGGCTACCATATTGATGAATATCAAAGGCTGGACGATGTTCCTGAAAATATGTACATGTTTAGATAAAAGGAGAGATAAAAATGAGGTTTAACATCCACTTGACACTAGCTAGGTCCTTTCAGGACTAACATATGGTTCAACTATATTTCAGTAATGCAATTGCACATAGGGGTCTTTAGCAGTGGGAGGAAACCAACTAGGCTGGTCAGACGACCCTACTCCTTGTCACGTACAAGCGGGGAATCGTAACCACACCACTTGACTCAATGACAGACCTTTTGATCTAATGTGCATGTGTTAAACAATCCAGCTGACGAGCCCGCCCCCACCTCCAAGTTAAGGTAAACCGATGTCACTTCTCATTGAGTTCACATAGCCAGTGGTGTATACAATGAGCAGGAAACACTGAAACAATGTGTGTAACATTTAGCTTCTAGAGTGTTCATAAGCAATTGTGGACGACGAACTACAGGCATCAATATATGACCACATTTCAATGCAGCTGTATCAAAAATGAAAATTATTTTCATAGCTTCACCAGTAGGCCTCTACAGTCTGCATAGCCGTGCCCCTCTCCCCACTGTATCACTGTGCTTGTGACTCTCCTAGTCAGTGGTTTTATTTTCACTTCAAGGTTATTTTCTAACTTCTAAAACCTAGCTTCAACTATCGCTTCCTTTAGAAATTTAGTAGAAAACCCAATATCACTTCTCATTTGAGAATTTCACATAGTTATTACACAATTGTGTATCTGGGAACTTTATAAATGACAGCAGACAGAATAGTAATTGAGCGATATTTTAGTACTGTGATATGAGTAGAATTGTAACTGATTCCAACACAGAAAACATGTTTAAACTCTGTTTACTGGTGGAAATTGTTTTCTCTTTCAGTTGCGAATACATTGTTCCTTTGTTGTTATAAGATATTTACGGTTATTTCCAGAACATTCCCTTCTTAAATTCTTTTTTGGAAATCTACCTGTACATGAAAATCTGCTTATTCAATTAACAGATGACAGATTAAAATAGTAATGCAATCCACAAACAAAATAAAAGATGGCCATACCTCTGCTTCTAGCCTAGGTAATATCTTTTCTTCCCATTCAGCCACTTTCTGAGCAATTTCTGTTGTATGAAAATAATTACCACAGGCCATAAACCTTTCCTGAAAACATAGTTCAATACAGACTAATGATCACGTAAAAAAAACAATGTTAAAATATAAACAACAGTATTATACAGCGGAACCCCTTCAATCCAAACATTAGGGTTCCTATAAAAAGTCTCTGGACTAGAGAAATTCAGGACTGCTGGATCAAGTCCATATTTGTTTAAAATGAGAGCTGTTCCCCTGCCCATTAATGTGACAAATGTTGAGAATACTTATCTACAAAATAAAGAATCTTTATACATTTAAACAATGGATTAGTTAAAGATGCATTATGTAAGATTGTGACCATTGCTATAGTAGTTTCAAAATTAATATGAAAAATGAATATATCGAAAATTTCATTCAAATTACTTCCTTCTGAGCAAAGTTATCAGTGTGGGAAGCTGTAGCATCGATTGTTAATTATGAAGTCTCAATTATCTATTTTATTGTTGACGGGCATTCTAATCCATTTAAATCCCAACCATTCAAATCCCTAAAGAGGTGATTATAGGCTTGTCATGTTAATAAAAGTGTAAATAATATAACATTTGGGGCCAAAACAAAGACCTGCAATAGGCAGATTTAGCTCTTACATAATGCATCTTTAACACATTAGAAATGATATTTTGAGTACAGGATGCATACTCTGATGAAATTAATTTTAAACTCAGATTTCAATTTTCATCTTTTATATCAGACTTTTAATGTCCACTATAGGTATAAATCATTTACACTGTCAAAACATAATATTTGAGTCATCTCCCTTTATATTTCATATCCCCCTTATAATGGATTTTATTAAAGATAAAAACTTACTATATGTTGTCTTGCTAATTCTTCATAACTTGTAAGTTCATCTCTATTAAAAGTAAAATTATCTGTAAAGGAAATACACATAAATAAAACTGTAAACAAAAACCAAGACAAACTACATGTATATACTTTCAAATTCTTACTGTCAAGGGGTCTTTTACGTGCATGACAATGTATACACTGTTCCTTGCACAACTTACAAAGTGAAGCCATGCTGGTTAATATGAAATGAAATGGGGTTTAACAATGGGGTCTGTAATACTTGAGAACAGGTAGTCATAAAATCAAAAATACAGAAACTTACGAATCATGTCACGCTCATGACCAACAGATATATCAAACGCTGGTGCTGCTTCTAACCCATTATCAACAACATCATCATCAACATCATCTTCTCCCCCTCCAAACTCATCAGCTGTAACAAAATATTAACCAGAAGATTCAGACATCAACATCCTATACCCTTGTATACCAAAAAAAAAAGTCACATTTTTTTCCCTTTTAAACACAAAATGATTAAATCCAAGAATTTTGTAATTAGCAAACTACTATAACAAAT
Source organism: Patella vulgata (assembly GCF_932274485.2). Classification (NCBI taxonomy): domain Eukaryota; kingdom Metazoa; phylum Mollusca; class Gastropoda; family Patellidae; genus Patella; species Patella vulgata. The sequence goes on along the minus strand of NC_065884.2, from coordinate 58,111,301 downwards.
TGATGTGTGAGTGTAAAAAGTTTTATAAAGATATCTTACGAAATATACTTTTGAAACAAAACAGGGACGGAAGATAGGCATTTTAATATCCCTCCATTAACTTCAAAAACCATAGCAAAGCAACATTTTTGTACAATGATACATTTTGAAGCAAGTATTAGAAACCTTGATGGTTTCTCTGTAATAATTGTTGAGAGAGAAGCACCAAAAGTAAATAAAACAACTGTCAGTCTGTCAGTATAATTTCAAAGTAAACTGTGATTTAAAGTTTAACTTTTCTGCACCAATAAAGACAGGTATACACCATACGGTCGGTGTGCTATTAGGGAAACTCTGCCCAGAATGCAGGGATTAAGCCTACTCTTATTTTGCTTTAAAACTATCTTAAGACATACGGCCAATGGTGTACATGTGATTTCTGTCTTTCAACCCATCTAAACAACTAGACACTTTTCCTTGAAAGGCCCTCCATCAAAATAAACTTAACCTCTGACCCATGACCACTGTTTACACTGTATAAACAGTAAACTCTCACCCATGCACACTGATATAAACAGTAAACTCATGTACACATATATAAATAGTAAACCAAAAAAACACAACATTGTGCACTATGGATTTCAGCTTAACTAAAAAGGTCTTATGGCTTCCTTTTTGTTTTAACATATAAATATTACCTTTTAGTTTACTAATAATCACTTGTACTTGATAACGACAAGAGGATACTAATCGAAATGTCATGCTATATGTGTACAAACCAGTGATTGTTGTTTTCATTTAAATTGTGTTGTGTTTTTTTTTTTTAAAGGCTCAATACCACTCTTGTTGTAACTAAATGATATGTCCCAATCTTTATTCTGGTCAACAAATTGTACTATTTTACAATATTCCAATTAATTGATGATACAAATTTCATCTTAACACACCTAATTTAAAAAATTGGAAAGTTCAACTAAATGATTTGAAAAGCCTAACGTAAACCTTTTCAACTGTGACTTGGATTTAAAAATATTTTCGAACCCTCTGGACAAGTGAAATAGGATGTAATGGATAATTTACACAACAGGTAGAACACTTAAACATCTAGTACTTAGAATAAGGCTATTATTTATTTTCTGGGGCTGTCAATTGTCCCTTTAATGTGCTCAATTGCTAAACGCCACTCAAGGATTAAAATAATAAACCAATCTGATTAAAATACAGATCTATATTTCGTTTTGATTTCTATACTTTTGATAGCATTTACTGCATGAAGATTTGACCAGTTGTACGTAGTGGGAGGTCGTGTCAGGGGTCATACAACTGGCTTTTGACCCTATGATGTCAGGCTTTTAATTTCTTAATCACTATTTATCAGCGTTGATGTTCCTACTGGGATACCCAAAGTTCTGTCTACTGCACACTAAACACTCGCCGTAACAGACCGTTTCATTGGCTAATCCCTAACATCAATCAGAATGCGGGTTATATAACAACTCTTCCATATCCTAGTGTAGTAAATACAGTAAAACTATAAAAAATGAAACGAAATCAGATTGATAGTAAACTGTCAATCATGCATACTGATATAAACAGTAAACTGTCACCCATGCACACTGATATAAATATATTTACCATCTGGGATTTCAATTTCCCTATCTTCAAATTCTTCTAACTGTTTGGAGTTTACTGATTTCTGTAAAATACAAGAGCATCGGTATTGTTTCAATATACGTCCACATTCCTGGGGGTCGGGGCATGCACCAAAATAAATAATTGCTGTCTTTATGGTATAAGGAATAAATCGTCGGTGAAGTGTCAAAAGGGTGTATCTCGGGAAAATAGTCAAATACACTTTTTTGCATTTTTAAACTCTCCCAATTAATATGCACATTTCTATCTAAGCTGTTCATCTCTACGCCAATTAGAACTGTTCTGGGATCATGTGTCCAAATGTTGTATCTTGATTTGTGGAAATTTTGAAATGCAAAGAGTTCTATTTCTTAATCTTTAGAAATTCTTAGATACACCCTTTGGAGTACTTTGGACACTTCACCGACGAAATATGCAAAGTTCCAAGATGATCCATTCAAAATTGCAGCCTGTAGACAATAAACACAAAAATTGGGCATGGCATCAACTAGTAATGAAAAATATGACATAATATATCTTTAATATTAAACAGTAGCAAATGAGATTGTTGGGACACTTTGTTGGGACCTTGTATGATAAATCTAGTTTAAAGACGTATTGTTACAATTATTATAAACACATTACACAACCAGGATTTAATGAACCTCTGGAATGTCCTGATAATTACTTCTATTTCATTTTACACACCTATGTATTAATGAACTATTGGGACATACGTATAACGACGTAATAATAGTTGTCAGGACGGTCCCAATAAAGACGTATATTCAATTCACACACCACAATTTTAATAACTAATTCACAGTTTCACACACACTGTTGGAACTTCCACCCCCCGACTTCCATGGTAAATTTCCTTACAACATACCGGCAGTAGCCTTGTTTCGGTTGACATAATTTTCTAACGAAAAAGTGCACGCTTTCCCACCCACCTCCCTCTCTAACCAACTCCATTTCCATGGATTCTTTACGTTGTCAAGGCTCTTAATCACATGGATGTCATCTCGATAATTTGATTTGCCGCCATATTCATATCCGGGAAATAGGACAATTTGTCTGGGAGCAGGTCATTGCATCACACTACCGGTTCATCTCGGGCTGTTTCATTCCAAATTTACATGGGTCGTTTCATCCCACTTTCAGGTCGTTCCATCCGACAAATTAAAAAACAAGTATTACAGGTATTTTTAATATTTTATTTATACATTAATAACAATAAAAATATGTCAATGCACTTGAGAGAGTACTCTTCAGTAACTTTTCTTCCATAAGTATGTGTTATAGTTTATCTTTCATCTGCGTCCATATAAATTTCCTGCCAACTTAAGAAAGACACTTGATGTTATGGATCCCTTCGAATATCTTTCCCATGCATTAAATATCTTTTCATTTATTTTACAGTATGTTTTTCTACAATTTTGGAAATTGAACCCCTCTTCAACTATCTGCCATTTCTTCTTTTAATATTGAAATCAATGTGTAAAAACTGATACCAGCTCCCATAGACCTCGAATTCAGACGTCTTTGCCATCCTGAAATACATTAATGCCATATTAAAGAATGTCACCTCAGTAATCAGAAATTCTGTGTTAACCTGAAACATTAAATAGTATAAATTACAACTATAAAATAGTATGTATATTATAAAATAGTACAAATATAATTACCTCAAACATAATAGTATATTTTTTATAAAACATAAAATAAATATAATTACCTCAAACATAATAGTATATACATGTACATTAAAAAAACATAAAAGAAATATAATTACCTCAAACATAATATGTGGGGGATGGTTCTGTGGGGCGATGTTTTTCTCTGTATCTATTCACCACTCTTTTTAACAACATGGGATTGGGTACTCGCACATCAGTCCGTTGGTGGGATTCTTTAATTTCCATTTTAGCAATTTGCAGAGCAGGTCTAAAGAGTTGGTCAAGTGCAGCAGATTTGATCTAAAATATTAATTATATCAATTAAAATATTAATTATATCAATTAAAATATTAATTATATCAATTAAAATATTAATCATATCAATTAAAATAGTAATTATATCAATTAAAATAGTAATTATATCAATTAAAATAGTAATTATATCAATTAAAATAGTAATTATATCAATTAAAATAGTAATTATATTATGTTACATCATATTTTTTCCACACACCCTATCTATTCCACACATATTCAATTGTTAACACACATACCTTTGCCGTAAGTTTAGTATTTTTCATAATGCCGGGGTCACAGTCATGAATATGGTTATCATTTGGATTGAAATCAGTCCCACGTTGTGTCACTGTGGCCGAACACGGAATACTTTTACTCTTTCTGGAACAAACCCAATACGTAGAGACAGGTGACGATCTCTGAAATACAGAAATAACGGTGTTAAAACGGAGTGACAATTGTTGTTTTCTGCTGTCGTTGTTTATTAAGGTGAGCGATCGCTCTCGATCACCTGCCACGCAACTGAATGTCGACCGAATGCAGGCATTTCTCCCGCCCCTTAAAATTGAAAACCGCTCTCCTTTACAAAGTCATGTGTGCGTGTGTGGTGTGGGGGGTGGGGGCATTATCATTTATGAAACCAGGAATGACCCCCTGACATGGAATTATTGATCTTCAGAACCATTTCCCTTACACACAACTAATCACTTTCCTTCATATCAGATCGCTCTCCTTAATTTCTAAATCACTCTTCTTATATAAACTGGCAGAGCTTTTTAGGGGAGCGATTTTTTCAATTTGTTGAATAAGGGGAGCTTTTTTCGACTCTGCTCTAAACTACAAATAACAATGACTGTTTGTGATCAGTAACTAGTTAATTAAAGATACATTAGTTAAGAGTTTGATAAAGAGTTGGTAATTCTTGCTATTATAATTCAAAAATAGATGATGAAAAAAGAAAATATTGAAAATTTCATTCAAATTACTTCATTCTGAGCCAAGTTATCATTGTTTGTAGTTTTGACAAGATAAGTGATGTGATAACCAGGGGACTGGTATAATCGGGACTAAGCCTCGCTTTCCCATTTTTAAATTTAATTTTTAAATGGCAAACCGTTTTAATCTAGTTAAAATCTTGAGTATCCGATGCCATCGAGAGTCGATTATGGTCTTGTTTTGTTAATAAATGTCTAATTAATAGTTTCTATAACATTTCAGCCCTAAAGAAAGACCTGCAATAGGCAGATTTAGCTCTTACATAGTGTATGTTTAAATGATATTTACTCAAGCAGTTAAATGATAAACACAACAGTTCTATGGATAACAATTACTATATTTCTATAAAGCTACGTTTCAACAATGATTCTCTTGTCGTTATCAAGCACCATTGTTAAAAGGCAGTGGCTATTTGCCACATGTGGTAAGCAAGAATTTCAATGTAGTCGTAAGGCTATATTGAAATTCTTGCTTACCACATGAAACTTACAGATTATGATAACATTGATAACATCTCTGAGTGACAAAACTTTCGGCCACTTCCGGTTTGCGGTTTCCGAGATATGGGGGTTACCACACATTTCATGTGGCACGGCTACAGACCACAATTATGAATCGATATCCATGACACTAACAGATTATGATAACATTAATATCTCAGAGTAGCCAAAATTCCGGCCAATTCCGGTAAGCGGTTTCCGAGATATCAGGTTACCACACATTTCATGTGGCACGGCTACAGACCACAATTATCAACCGATTTCCATGAAACTTACAGAATATGATAACATTAATTATATCTCAGAGTAGGCAAAATTTCGACCACTTCTGGTTAGCGGTTTCCGAGATGTCAGGTTACCACACATTTCATGTGGCACGGCTAGACCACAATTATCAACCCATTTCAATGAAACTTACAGAATATGACAATATTAATAATATCTCAGAGTAGCCAAAATTCCGGCCAATTCCGGTAAGCTGTTTCCGAGATATCAGGTTACCACACATTTCATGTGGCACGGCTACAGACCACAATTATCAACTGATGTCCATGAAACTTACAGAATATGATAACATTAATAATATCTCAGAGTAGGCAAAATTTCGAAAACTTCCGGTTAGCGGTTTCGGAGATATCAGGTTACCACGCATTTCATGTGGCACGGCTACAGACCACAATTATCAACCGATTTCCATGAAACTTACAGAATATGACAACATTTATAATATCTCAGAGTAGCCAAAATTTCGGCCACTTCCGGTTAGCGGTTTCTGAGATATCGGGTTACCACACATTTCATGTGGCACGGCTACAGACCACAATTATCAACCCATTTCAATGAAACTTACAGAATATGACAATATTAATAATATCTCAGAGTAGCCAAAATTTCGGCCACTTCCGGTAAGCGGTTTCCGCGATATCAGGTTACCACACATTTCATGTGGCACGGCTACAGACCACAATTATCAACTGATGCCCATGAAACTTACAGAATGGAGATCAGTTGATAATTGTGGTCTGTAGCCGTGCCACATGAAATGTGTGGTAACCTGATATCTCGGAAACCGCTAATCAGAAGTGGCCGAAATTTTGGCTACTCTGAGATATTATTAAAGTAATTATAATTTGCTAGTTTCATTGAAATTGGTTGATAATTGTGGTCTGTAGTCGTGCCACATGAAATGTGTGGTAACCTGATATCTCGGAAACCGCTAACCGGAAGTGGTCGAAATTTGGCTACTCTGAGATATTATTAATGTAATTATAATCTGCAAGTTTCATGGAAATCGGTTGATAATTGTGGTCTGTAGCCGTGCCACATGAAATGCGTGGTAACCTGATATCTCCGAAACCGCTAACCGGAAGTTTTCGAAATTTTGCCTACTTTGAGATATTATTAATGTAATTATAATCTGCTAGTTTCATCCAAATCGGTTGATAATTGTGTTCTGTAGCCGTGCCACATGAAATGTGTGGTAACCTGATATCTCGGAAACCGCTAACCGGAAGTTTTCGAAATTTTGCCTACTCTGAGATATTATTAATGTTGTCATATTCTGTAAGTTTCATGGATATCGGTTTATAATTGTGGTCTGTAGCCGTGCTACATGAAATGTGTGGTAACCTGATATCTCGGAAACCGCTAACCGCAAGTGGGCGAAATTTTGGCTACTCTGAGATATTATGAAAGCAATAATAATCTGCAAGTCTCATTGAAATCGGTTGATAATTGTGGTCTGTAGCCGTGCCACATGAAATGTGTGGTAACCTGATATCTCGGAAACTGCTAACCGGAAGTGGCCGATATTTTGGCTACTCTTAGATATTATGAATGTTGTCATATTCTGTAAGTTTCATGGAAATCGGTTGATAATTGTGGTCTGTAGCTGTGCCACATGAAATGTGTGGTAACCTGATATCTCGGAAACCGCTAACCGGAAGTGGCCGAAATTTTGCCTACTCTGAGATATTATTAAAGTAATTATAATCTGCAAGTTTCATTGAAATCGGTTGATAATTGTGGTCTGTAGTCGTGCCACATGAAATGTGAGGTAACCTGATATCTCGGAAACCACTAAACGGAAGTGGCCGAAACTTTGCGTACTCTGAGATATTATTAAAGGTATCATATTCTGTAAGTTTCATGGGAATCGGTTGATAATTGCGGTACGGGGACTTGCCACATGTGGCAAATAGTCTCCGGATTGTCTTACCACATGTGGCAAATAGCCTCAGCCTTGTTAAAACGTAGCTTTATAGAAATATAGAAATTGTTATCCATAGAACTGTTGTGTTTATTTTAATGTGTTCAATTACTAAATGCCATTCAAACAGTATAACAGTTAAATGATATTTCCTCAAGCAGTTAAAGGAAACTCACCTTTATTGTGAAAGAAAATCCATCAGAAGTTACTAATTTTGCTTTACCCCGCTTTGTTCCATTCTCAACTATTTCATATTTAATTTGAAGATTATCCATAATTGTCGTGTCAAGCTGGTGTTCTGGTAAAGATCTGAAATATATTTTACATCAATAATTCAGCGGTGGAAGGAAGCAAGGAATGGTGTTGCAGGAAATGTTGAGTAACTACCTCAATATAGAGTAATAATACAGGATATGATCTCAGATATTTTAACAACAATACAGACCTTAATTTTAGAGAAACTTGTGTAGTAAAAGAAGCCCTTGTTATTTTTATAGAAGATAATTTCTTTTTATCTTGAAATAAAAAAGTAATTTAAAATATCAAATTCTGAAATAATAATTGAAATTGTGTATGGAAAATTCCACCAGCATGATTCAACGTGGTCGTAGACAGAATCAAACTACATGGGTTGGTAACATATTGTTGTGTTAATTTAACACATAGCCAAATAAGTTTTTGCTTAGGTGTGTTTGAAATTTGAAATTATTGTTGTCAACTGTTGGACATTTAAAATATCTTCCTTTCTCACATTTCTAAACTGAGTACTATGTCCTATACTTCAGTCTTGTGGGAGTGGGAAGAAAGGGGACAATAGAGAGGAACAATCTGATATCCACTCAACACTTAAACATACATTATGCAAGAGCTAAATCTGCCAATTGCAGGTTTTTCTTTAGGCCTGAAATGTTATCTAAATTATTTATTAGACATTAATTAACTTATCCAGCTCATAATCCACTCTTGATGGCATCGCTAGCCTGTGATATTTACTGGATTAGAACCCTGTCTGCTGCTTCTGATTAAATCAAAAAATGGATAATCGAGACTGTTTTTTATCGTACCGACTGACTTCAGTAATGATGATCGAGACTATGCCCAAAATTCAATCGCTAAATACTTGGTTCATGGTGGATCAATTTGACTGAAATTCTCAGCAAATTCCCTTTACATTATCTAGTTTTTAACTATTATAGTGAGACCTACCAGCTCTTTATCTAATCTCCCATAATGTATCTTTAATAGGGTGGGGGGAGAGAGAGAGAGAGAGAGAGAGAGAGCACTTAACAAGGAGTGAGACAGGGAGGAGCTAACGCCTATACAAGACATAATGTAAATACTTACATACATTGTACTTCTTTTTTTCTTTCTACTGTTAGTTTCTAATGACGCGTCCTCTTTCTCAACTGAACGAAGAGACTAATAATTTCAAATCTATACCCCCATAATTTGATTAATTATTAAGACCTTTCTATAACAATACCCAAATCAATAATTTCAGTCATTGGTGGGATTTATTGCCAATGAGATAATGAACGATACAGGAAATACACACTAATGTTATGTGTTCCACATAAGCATCTATTCACTATTGGTATCAAATATTGGCTCTCCCTTAAAGACAGCAATTACTTCCAGGCCTTCGTTTAGTATTGGGTTAATACCATTTGACCACATTTCGCAATTAAATGCAGAGGTTGTGTGAACAAATTTGAATAGCCGCTTCTGTCAGGACTTTTAAGAAATGGCTTCTGATTGGCCAGTACACTCTAACTTTGTAACTGGCCATTTGATTGGATATTGACAATACAGGGTCATGAAATTTCATGCGAACGATACCAATCGGTTACGTGCAGTCGCGCCAACTCAAAATCATGTGACCGATTTCCTGGTTACGCAAATTGAAATATTGGTTACGTTAAAAAATTTATTCACATATGATAAATTTTTATACAGGATGACTTTGTGTCACAGGTCTAAATTACTAGTATTATAGCTTTTAAATTAACGGTCAGCACAAACTCCATTCATTCTTGGTATTTCATTTCTCCATCTTACCGGTACTTTGACAGATCACATATTTTGACATCACGTATTGACCAGTTGCATGCAGGTTTATTTAAAAATGCCCCCCATACCTAAGTCTTTAATTGATTAGTTATGCCATAAATATTTGAAAGTGTGCCTTTGGATTTTCAAATACAAAAAGGGTTTGACTATTTAACATGTCAGCTATATTTCCAAAGAATTTACTACACATGTTCCTTTCAGTAGCCCCTTCTATCCCGGATAAGAACGACAAAACTGGGGGCCCATGGGTGAAATGACCAAAATGATGATTTAATTCGACATTGCATACAACGATCAACTTCGTGCATACCCTTCCTTCCTTCCTTAAGAACACCTACTTTATCCCCCTGAAAGATGAGTTAATTCGACTTCCGCGTACAACATTCATTTTTTCAAGAAAAGTTTCACTATTGGTCCCCTAGAACACAACACTAACATGGGAAGGGGACCCGCAACTTAAGAATCAAGGTTCAGAGTATCAGTCACCGCTGTCCACTCATCTAGCATAGTATAAATTTTGGATGCAATTTTCGAAACAACCTGAACCTAGCTCCCTTACTAAAATGATTTTACTGTACTGTCTATTTTAATATTATTGTATCACATCAGACTATTCTGTATCCTTTTGAGGCTTTGTTTATAGAGTGCCGAGGTTAATAAATATTATTTATCAATCAGTCGGTACCTATGAGTGAGGCTGTATCTACTTTCTGATCAATTACAACAGGTTATTACTTGTTAATAAGAAGTAATTCAGCTAGCTTACTAAGGAGAATATTTTCGAAAGTAGAGATTTAATATACGATTTTCTGACCGGCCATATTCTGGAAAGCTGACTAAATTTTAAACTAAGATTTTTATAAACTTTGATTAGCCTAATAATCATTAAGTTAATCATTGTTCGAGAATACCATAAAATGTGATATTCTGGATCGTTGACTTGTACTTAACCTTTGACTAAGTCACCCCAAATATTTGTCATCTCAGGTGGGTACTTGAAGAAAGGATTAAGTCTATGGATATTCCATTATGATGCATTGAGTTATGCAGTTATGAACCAAATAAGTATGAAACAAAATTTATTTTGAAATGAAATGAAATGAAATGAGGTTTAACGTCCTTATCTGCTACTGCTGGGCTAATACAGTTTGCCATCAGAGTATTTTATCAAGAACAGCAGCACTACGGACTACTCTTATTTCGAATTCCGATTGTAGTAAGGGGTTCTTTTAGGTCCACGAGACCTCGGTTTTTCGCACCTCCTGTTTTGCACCACTGACAAAGGGTAACCAACCAGAAAGGAAAATCCAGATGAACCTTCTCGGCCAACAACGCAAGTGAACACGAGAACTCCTTGTTAGCGAGCCAGCATCTTACCCACGAAGCTTCCTTTTTTTAACACCATACATCTCCCTTTTTCTATAATTCACACACACTCTTTGCATACTGAACTTACGCTGTCTGCCTATAATTATATATATTTTTGATTTACTCCCCACCCCCACCCCCACCCCCATAAAAACCAAAACAAAACAAAACAAAGTGTAAGACATTTTGGGGCCGTAATGGATGCATGTTCCTGAAGGAACGACCAAGAGTTTACAACCTTGATAATGACATACGGAAAAAAGCCAGCGGTATTCCTTGTTTGTTACTAATGGCTCCACCTCCACCAACTCTGGCTATGGGATTGTTTACAACGGTGGATACATGATTTTTCAAAAGGGGTGGGGTGGGGTTCAGTCAAACTAAATTCTCACCGAACGTATCGAGGACAGCATATTTGGTGACACTTCAAGCAATTATGTAGAGAAAAAAAACCAGCAAAATCGAATATAAATGACATCTGTTGCATTAAAAGAGTGTTACACAATATTACCATTAAAGAGATGTAAGAAATAAAAAACAGCCAAGTTTTAAAACAGCCAGAGCAAAACCAATAATTAAAAATATACTGTTCATATTTTTTATATAAAAAATGATATTATATTTAATAGTATATTTAATATACCTCATGAAATTTTATAAAAATTGCAAAAGCAGTATCTAAATGACCAATCAAATTCCATTGAAACATGAAATAGAAACAATTTATGTTTATATAATGACATGCCAAGTGGGGCGATGTGAACAATTTTATTAAAAATGATAATTAAATTTTCATCTTCCAGGTGACCAGCCTACATCTGGGGTCTTATTTAAAGGGCCAATCTCAATTATATTTTGGAGAATAAAACTGTTTAATTGTGTGTTAAAAACCCTTAAAATCCTCTACCTTTGGACCAAGCAACTAACTCAATATACATGATACGTTTTCAAAGAAATTAAACCTGTCAGTCTTCATATCGAAACAGAGACCGGGGTCCAAAGCAGTATTATACGGTGGCTGGATAAAACCAGACTTTTACCTTATAAAAATAACGTGTAGATAAAATGTACCTTTCGTTATCAAGTACAGCATGTGGGTCATACACTGTATGGATCTCTAAAGGAACGGCAATAGAATATAAGGTCACTAAACGAAAAAAATTGATATCGCACCCTTAAAAGGGTTACGTATCCGGATAAGCGGTTTTGACGTCGACGTCAAAAGGACTCAATATTTCGCACTGCAATTTTGATAGAAGGTAAATACATCATTCCTCTAAAATTTGGCGCTTAAATTTCATACATACATTTTTGTTTCAAAAACTGTTAAAATCTGGAATGTTCCCTTTAAATAGAAATATTGCAAGTTTATACAACATTGACAAATAATGATAAATTTGGATGTTAATCCAAGAGTATTTTCTATTGTAGTGAGGACAATTTAGGGCTGTACGATATTGCAAAAAGGGACGATATCTATATTGGCATTTTTTTCAACGGTATAGTTAAATATCGCGATATTTAATAATAATGTCACTTTGCTATTAAATAAATTAAATATAAGTGCATTAAAGCTGACTACAGTGTGAGTAAGAATTGTGGGTAAGAATTGCTTAATTCATACACTTTAAACTTTACTTTTTTTATAATATAGATTTATTAAAATGAACAAAACAAAATCCTTTTTGGATAAAAACGTTTCAATGCTTTTTGTACTGCTAAGTTTTCCATAATTAAATTAAATACAACCGTTAAAAACTGCTGATGTTTAAAAAGCGTCTGCTTGTGACCTTGTGTAAGAAAATGTTCAAATATCACATGCAGTGGAAGTAAGTAGATGCGGTCACAAGTCTTGTATTGTAAATTCAAACAGTTTTACAAATACTAAATGATCCGGACTATCTTCCATTCAAGCATTCGATTGGCTGCGGTACTCCTGGCCTAACAGTGACAGTAATCTATTTATAGATCGTGTTATTTTAAAAATATGACAACCTATTTATAGCCTGGTAATTAGCCGCGGTAGTGGGAAATTTCAGGTGTTTAGTAGGCCTAAGCTTTACATGTAGCAACAACTTACAAATTATTGTCGACTAAAAACAAAGTAAAAGTAACGCAAACACGATGCAGTGAACAAAGGCTGCGGACACTGCGCAAGTGTTTTCAACATTTAACGATACTCAAAACATTAGTTTTATTATAGCTTATTGCCGTCGGCTAATTTCCACTGCTGTATAGTGTATTTATTATCTATTTTTATGATAATTTTTTTTCGATATTTGAAGTTTTTGGCGATATTCGATAAACCACTATATCGACGAATTTTGGCCACATGATATCGTAGTTGGGTCTGAAAATACCATATCGCGATAAATGACTATATCGAAAATAGGACAATTACACCTCCCCATTGTGAACTTAACTAGGTCGCTTGTGGGAAATGTGACAGATAACAACTACTGAATTCACGGTCACAATACTAAAAAATTCTACAATACAAAATATTTCATACTTTAATTTACTTTGTGAACTCAACTAGGTCGCTTGTGGGAAATGTGACGAATAACAACTACTGAAGTTCACTGTCCCAATCAGTGTTCGACACAAACGTCGGTCTGTAGGCCCGAGGCCAACTGATTTATTTGAGAACTCCTGCTTGCCTATTTCACTCAGGTCTGCCAGGCCTTCGTCTTGTTATCTTGCATTGTTAGTGTCCACATCCGACAATTCTGGAAATGATAGAACTGTCATAGAAACGCAACCTTCAAGTATCCGATAGTTGACGGTTATTGTTTACTTGTCATCGACATGACAGAAGCTGCTGTTTTTCCAAACATTGACTCGCGTAACCAGCCTCTGATTTGTAGCTGTTTTTTTATTCGGCTTTAGCGGCTTGAACTTCAATCAAGCAGACTGTAAAACTTTCGGCTAAATTTAACGGGTTAATAATAATTATTACTTTTTGATTAAGTAGTCAATCAACTTGCTTGTTGCCTACAATAACAGTCATACCTCGCCTTGGCTTGTGCATCTCGCTCAGGAATCTCACGTCTTCGACGCTTCGTATGAATTCCAGGTACCGGTAGATATTAAAAATAATAATTGGATCATAAATTTAAATCTTAGTTGAATATAATCCTTGGATAGAACACCGAATAAGTCATTAATAATATATTTTTCCGACAACATCTCCAATGCTGAATCCCCCAATGACACGCGACATCGGTTGGAATTATGTCAATAAACCGGCAATGCTAGTTTTAGTTTTAAGTAGCGTTTACCGCAATCTGATTAAAATACAGATCCATATTTAGTTTTTTTTATACTTTCGATGGCCTACACTACATGAAGATCTGACCGGTTGTAGCAATAGGTCGCGTCAGAGGTCTACGAGCGGCTTTTGGCCCTATGAAATCAGACATTTGATTAACCAATCAGTATCAATGTCACTAGTGGATTATCGACAATTCTGTGCAAAACACGCCTAAAGCTCGCCATAACAGACCGTTTCATTGGCTAATCCCTCACACCATTCAGAACACGTCAATGATAACTCTTCCAGATCCTAGTGTAATAAAGACAAGTAAAACGAAATTTTGAACTATAAAAACCAAACAAAATAGGATCTGTGTTTTAATCAGATTGCGTTTACCGTTATGATTTTTTATTTCATACACGTGCTGACAGGGGTTTAATTTTTAAAATATTGTCGTTATTATTATTGAAAGCTATATAGCATAGTTGTACGGAATTCTATTTTAAAGCAATTTCAATTATGGTTGTCACATGATCACTGTGCCGTGTGTCTATCATGGACAAATGAATAAAAACTTAATTCAATTTGCAAGTTATGTGATAGAAAACCAGCGGCTGCCAGGCAGGATACGCCCACATTTTCGAGAGATGGATAGAGAACAAACTAACAAGAAAGTGATTTTTTCACCTATCAAGGGCCATAATTCAGGAAATTACAATTCAATATGTGCGTATATCGAAAGGAACTGAGATCTTTGTGTTATAAACTTACATTTCAAGTTTCAACAAAATCGGACAAAAATTGTGACCTCTATAGGGTCCACAACCTTGATATACCATATTTTTATGCTATTTGAGAACGAACGGTGGCCATTTTGTCTGTCAATTTAGGGCCGATTTTCACGAAATTCGAACTCAGCCGTCCTTAGGGTGTAACGGTGATATAATAATACGGTCCACAAGCTAAAAACGCGATTTTTCGTACAATCAGGGGCCATAATTCAGGAAGTTATGGTCCCTTATACGCGAATATCGAAAGGAAGCGAGATCTTTGGGTTATAAACTTACATTTCAAGTTTCAACAAAATCGGATAAAAATTGTGACCTCTATAGGGTCCACAACCTTGATATACCATATTTTTAAGCTAGTTGAGAACGAACGGCGGCCATTTTGTCTGTCAATTTTGGGCCGATTTTCACGAAATATGAATTCAGTCGTCCTTAGGGTGTAACGGTGATATAATAATACGTTTTTTTAAATCGGATAAACAATATGACTTCTATAGGGTCCACAAGCTAAAAAGGCGATTTTTCGTACAATCAGGGGTCATAATTCAGGAAGTTACGGTCCGATATGCACGAATATCGAAAGGAACTGAGATCTTTGGGTTATAAATTTACATTTAAAGTTTCAACAAGATCTGATAACCAGCGGCTGCAGGCAGGATACGCCCACATTTTCGAGAGATGGATAGAGAACAAGCTAAGAAGAAAGTGATTTTTCCTACAATCAAGGGCCATAATTCAGGAAATTACAATTCGATATGTGGAAATATCAAAAGGAACCGAGATATTTGTGTTATAAACTTACATTTCAAGTTTCAACAAAATCGAATAAAAATTGTGACTTCTATAGGGTCCACAACTGTGAATATCCTTAGGGTGTAAAGGTGATATAATAATACGGTTTTTTAAATCGGATAAAAATTATGACCTCTATAGGGTCCACAAGCTAAAAACGCGATTTTTTGTACAATCAGGGGCCATAATTCAGGAAGTTATAGTCCCATATGCGTGAATATCGAAAGGAACCGAGAACTTTGGGTTATAAACTTATATTTCAAGTTTCAACAAAATTGGATAAAAATTGTGACCTCTATAGGGTCCACAATCTTGGTATACCATATTTTTACGCTAGTTGAGAACGAACGGCGGCCATTTTGTCTGTCAATTTTGGGCCAATTTTCACAAAATTCGAATTCAGCTGTCCTTAGGGTGTAACGGTAATATAATAATACAATTTTTTAAATCAGATAAAAATTATGACTCCTATTGGGTCCACAAGCTAACCAGCGGCTGTCAGGCAGTATACGCCCACATTTTCGAGAGATGGATAGAGAACAAGCTAAAAAGAAAGCAATTTTTTGTACAATCAGGGGCCATAATTCAGGAAGTTACAGTCCGATATGCGCGAATATCGACAGGAACCGAAATCTTTGGGTTATAAACTTACATTTCAAGTTTCAACAAAATCGGATAAAAATTGTGACCTCTATAGGGTCCACAACCTTGATATACCATATTTTTACGCTATTTGAGAACGAACGGTGGCCATTTTGTCTGTCAATTTAGGGCCGATTTTCACGAAATTCGAACTCAGCCGTCCTTAGGGTGTAACGGTGATATAATAATACGGTCCACAAGCTAAAAACGCGATTTTTCGTACAATCAAGGGCCATAATTCAGGAAGTTACGGTCCGATATGTGCGAATATCGAAAGGAACTGAGATCTTTGGGTTATAAACTTACATTTGAAGTGTCAACAAAATCGGATAAAAATTGTGACCTCTATAGGGTCCACAAGCTAAAAACGTGATTTTTCGTACAAACAGGGGCCATAATCCCTGAAGTTTCGATCCGATACATTGCAATATCGAAAGCAGCCAAGATCTTTTAGGGATAAACCTATATTTAAAGTTTCGTCAAAATCGGATAAGAATTGTGACCTGTAGAGAGTCCACAAACAATTGTGGACGGACGGACAGGGGCGACGACAATATACGTCCACATGAAAATTTATACCAAAATACATGTTACCTTTAGGGAAAATTTTATACCAAAATACTCGGTACATTTAGGGGAAAATTTTAAACCAAAATACATGGCACATTTAGGGAACAATTGTAGCCCAGTTTAAATGGATTTTAAGAAGATTAAAAAATAAATTCAGTTAATTACAAGTCTGACTTACAATAAGTTTCTTTTCTTTAGTCCAAATCTGTTTTCTTCGTACAAATTCTTTCCAAAACTGATTTTCTAAAGCTTCAAAAGTTGGGGTGTTAAAAACTGTTTTTGTATATTTTTCATGATGAGAGAAACCTAAAGATCATAAGAACAAAAAGATTGAAAGAAGAGACACTATTACTATGTATTATTTCCACAGTAAAAGTCATTTGTACAGCACTGTATTTGTTTCCATGTGACAAATAATCAAATCTGAGAAATTTCTAATTAGCAATAGCCGAAAGACACAACTACCGGTAGGTAATAGGTTGTGATGAGTGTACAAAGTTTCAGAAAGATATCTTGAACAAATAATAGTAGATATGCTCTGAAATAATAACTGTGTACCAGAAACTAAGTTAAAAGTGTTCCCATGGAAACAGTAAAATTAATACATCAAGGAAATATCTAATAAGCAAAAGGCACAACTACTATGAGGGAAAGACAGAAACACGGACTGAACCCATTTCAATATCACTTCCTAACTTTGTTTTGTGTGGAATACAAATACACAAAACAATTATTAATGGTTTTGTGACAGTTAAGAGATAGGCTTACTCATTATTTGTAAATCATATACTGTTAATTAAAAAAAAAAAAATCAGAACAATTGAATTATCATGCGCCAGTATTTACATAAAAAAGCAAGTTGTGGACAGTAACATTGTTCTTCAATCTGGTTAAAACACAGATACTATTTCGTTTCGTTTTTATTTTTCAAAATTTCGTTTTACTTGTCTTTACTACACTTGGATCTGGAAGAGTTGTTATTTAACATGTGTTCTGAATGGTGTCAGGGATAAGCCAATGAAACGGTCTGTTAAGACGAGCTTTAGGCGTGTTTTTCACGGAACTGTGGGTAATTCACTAGTGACATCAATGCTGATTGGTTAATCAAATGTCTGACGTCATAGGTTATAAGTTGGTCTTTTGACCCCTGACGTGACCTATCGCTATCACTTGTCAGATCTTCATGTAGAATAGGCCATCGAAAGTATAAAAAAACGAAACGAAATATAGATCTGTATTTTAATCAGATTGCATTGTTCTTTAAATATATAAAATTTCAAAATGAGGTAGGGACATGTTTAAATAGAGGAATGAACAGGTGAATAACCGTATAAAGCCTTCATAAGTAAACATAATAAACCGAGATCCTAATGTCAGAAAAGTCACACATAGATTTGGGGTCAAGAATATTACCTATGCTAGAATCTATGAGCAAGTCAATAACACATTAAACAGAGCAATTCTGACAAGTGTAGTACTATGGACTTCTTTTTTTGTTGTGTTTCCTTGTGATCGTTAATAATACTAAAGTAATAATAATTTCAGTTTTATTGGTAAACTGGAATAACCTTGCAGGTTCCTCGTTCTCAAATATATAATGGCTTCTTGGAATGAAATGAAACGATTTAACATCCTACTGTTCTACTCCTATGCTGGGCCAATGAAGACGGGCATACGCCATACAGTGTGCTATGAGGGAAATTTTGCCCGGGCAGTGGCACTATCGCCTACTCTTATATTGAATTCCAACTGCCAAGGGATCTTTTACATGCATTCCAATGTATACACGGGACCTCTGTTTTTTTGTATCATCCGAAGGACTAGACAGCTGTCCTTGTCAGGCCCTCCGTCCTGCATCACTGACTAGGGGGAACCACGCTGGAAAATCTGAATGCTCTGGTGCGAGTCTAGTTAAAACTCACTTTAACCTTTCAATTTATACCTGTCTCATTTCGGCAGGTCCTTGGTACTTTTCCATTGAAAATACGTAATAAACTTGTTTATTTCCCACCACTAACAGAGATAGATATTACCTTATTTGATCTAACAACCATAGGTCAATAAACAACCAGAATTTGATGACTATTTTGACAATGATTATAATTTGACCAAAATATCACTGCTTTTTATGTATAACTATACCCACGTTCATTAAGTACGTGTGATTTGACTTTATAGACAAAATTGAAGAGACAATTTTATAAAGACCCAAAATTATCTCAAGGGCCAAAGTGTTACACAAGTTTAAAAGATCTCAAAAACTTTGAACAGTACACCACATTAAAGGCTTCTATACGGTTTGTGGTGTCTGTATATTATGTCCTGACCCTAGGTTATGCACTTACTATTAGAACCAGCCAAACAAATTCAATAAATTTGAAGAAGAAATCTTAACATTTATACCATTTACCAGGTTTCATCAACAGTGGCAATATCTCTCTGCATGACTCCTTAGGACAAGCTAAACAATCCTAGCAAGTTTGAAAACAATATCCCCAAACCTCTGACTTTATAAAATGTACAATACATGACAAGGGCAGTAACTCTAAAAAATATATTTCAATTGGGTTCTATTTTAGGACAAGCTGAACAATCCCAACAAGTTCGAAAAGTGAGGGTAAAATCATTGTACAATTTCAAATAGGGTTTCTGTTTAAGACTCATTGATGAATCACACCTTCCACCCCAAAACATTGTCCCAGAATTGTAGGTGACAGGACAGATGAACATGGATAATGACAATATACTTTCACATAAAATATTGATGTATAAAAAAGAAAGTTAAACTATAAAATACGAAATATGGCCTTGGTTTCATTCAATTACAATATGAAATGAAACGAAATGGGGTTTAACATTTTGTTCTGCTCCAACTGGGCTAATGAAGATGGGCATATGCCATACAGTGTGCTATGACGGAAATTTTCCACAGACAGCGGGTAAAATTTCAACTGCATTTACATGCACGCGAATGTGTACATGGGACCTTGATTTTTCATCCCATCCAAACGACTAGACAGGTGTCCTTGTCAGATCCTATTGGAATAAAAACAAAAAGAAATGGCGTTTAATTTACGACTCTTCAGCACCAACTGGACAAATACAGACAGTTATATATAACAAACTTACATGATTTTTGAATAAAAACAGATAACGGTACTTTTGGTTTTTCTGGAACTGGTTTACGCTTTCTCTTTCTGTTTGTATCATCATCATCTTTCAATTCTGCGGGTGTTTTTAAAACCTTTCCTACAAAAATCATTCAAGAAATACAAATAAAGAAAGACAATTAAAGAAAATTATCATTCTTACAAAATCCACAATAACCTTAGAATCCCTAAATCTTAGACGGAACTGAACTACTTAGAAAAGCTATTTTGAGTGAATGTTTTTTCAACATTTTGAAAACGAGTTGTAAAATGTTAAAATTACTACGATGTGTCATAAAACTTCTTTCAAAATTTGTAATTGCACAATGTCTTATCACAAAATTGAACTTTGGTTCTTCTTTATCATCTACAAAGTGCTAAAGCTTTTTTTTTTCACAGGATAAGACATTTTTTTAATCCAATACTTCTCCAACATTGGGGCACAATAATGCATTTAGAGAGAGGGGGGAGGGGGTGGGGTTAAGGTCCATTGACACAAACTAGGTTATATCAGGACTTAAGCAATGGGAGGAAACTTGAGGACAAAAAGAAAACCCACAAAGTTGGATAGGCAACCCTATTCCCTGCCAAATATAAGTCGGGAATCGAAACCATTATGTGTAGCAGAATATTTATGTAAGATACAGTCAATTAATAAATACTATTTCTTCCATGGAGTCGGATATGTATTCTTTCATACGATATATTCCAATAATTGATTTCATCCAATAATTGATTTCAGCTATTTCTGTCTGGTATTTCAACCATAGCAAAAAAATCAAAGCTTTTCGGATATTTTAGACAACTCACCTTTGCCGATATTTTTATCTGGTTTATCTGACAAACTATAAGGATCAAGTTCTATAAATATATCTGATAACTGCAATATAAATACATGTGACAGTTACACATAATCTTTATATTACAGATAATCTCATGTAAGTCTTTTTATATATTTATATCTAATATAATACTAAAACAAATCAATCAAGTGTTTTCCAACAGACAGATATTCAATTTTTGGGAGAAGTAATATTTTGGGGACTTATTATGTTTGTGTATAATGAAGTTTGAGGAGTTCTTGTATCATGTACAGTTCAAGTAGTATAAACTGTTTAAGTATCTCTGATCTACTTAGAATAGATCACTAAGATGTCTCTTGACTAACCCTTCGTTGATAATAACTGCAGGTAATCTAGAGCAATATATGTGACGGTTTTTATCAGAAATTGTTGAAAATCATGAACAGTAAACACTGATATAAATTTCAAGTCTATATAACTTTCACTGCTACTACAGTGCTAGGGTTGTAACAGATAGGACATCACACAATGCTACAGAAATATCTATTCTAGGATGATAGAGAGAGAGATTGGGTTTAACGTCCACTCGACACAGACTGGGTCATTTTGGGACTAACGTATGATCTAATTTTATTTCAATAATTCGCTTGCGCGTAGGGGTCTTTAACAGTGGGAGGAAACCGGAGGACCCAGAGAAAACCCACGAGGTTGGACAGGCGACCCTACTTCTTGTCACATACAACCAGGGATTCGAAACCAAGCCACTTGACTCAATGACAGGCCTTATGATACAGCAGCGGCGCACACATGCTAACCATTCTAGGATGATTTGGGCAAAAAACAATGGTGCTCAGTGGCGGATTAAGCTTTTTAAAGTTAGAGCCAAGGTAGTTGCTAACATTAAAAACGTAATGTAACTTTATATGCCCATAAATGACGTCACACAGATACAATATATAAAGCAAGACATAACCGAAAACTTACAAGGATTTAACGTACATTGTAGGCCTACGTTTAAAAAATAAGATTAGATCTCCAAACAATAGGGCCTATTTAAAATGGCGTGGGCATAATTAATTTCGGGTCAGGGCCTATGTTGATTCCCGTTGGGCCTAAACCCCACCCTCCTAACATTCATTGTCTATGCGTTTTTAATCCTATCAGACAAGTCTAAAAAAAATTATTTACAAAATCTTTGGGCCTGAGGCTGCAGCCTCACTGATAATCTGCTACTGATGGTGCTGTGTGAACTAATTTGCATACTACTGGCTTGAGTTTGTGTTCTATGTAAAAAGTTACGATGCAAAAGACCAATGTTGAAGGAAATAATAAAATGTTCACAAGATTCAACAAAGTGAAACACAGTCATAACTGTGGACATATTTAACAGAAATTTAATAGGCTGCTTCATTTTACTAATTTAAATGATGCATGTAAATTTCATACTGATCGGATGTTAGCTTTTGACGTTATAGTATTCATAAGGTGCAACAAAGTAAAACAAGGGCCATAACTCCAGAAGATATTAACAATATATTGAAATTTAATAGGATTCTTCATCTCACTAATGTAAACAACATATTAATTTCAGATGATAAATGTAATATGTAGAGTGTTCACAAGAACAAACGGACAGTGGCGAGGTCAATATACGACCACATTTCAATGTAGGTTTATAAAAATAGTGCTCGTAAGATTTAACTGTTATGACTAAACCTAATGCTGTTACCTAGGTCATATTGTGAAATCCAAGTTTAATCTGTATGGGGTAGATATTGGTATTGTACATATCATGTTTGAAAAATATCATGTGATAATGATATACTTAAGGCTAAACCAAGACAATTAGCAGTTATTCGGGTCTTGATAAACAGACTATTTGTTCACATTTTGATTTGAGACTTGCATACATTAACATACCTAACTTAAACAAATATTTTTTTTTGTTTTTTTTTTTGAGACCCTGCAAACTCTGAGACATGCCCTTTAAATTTAAAGATACATTAAGAGTTAAGTCTGTCTATTGCAAATCTTTCTTTAGGCTTCAGATGTTATAGAAATTATTAATTAGACCTTTATTTACATGACAAGCTCAAAAAAATCCTGTAGAACATCAGACAGCTTCTTGATAATTAAATCAATACATGGCTGAATCGAGGGTACCGTAGCCATTGAGAATGTTACTTTTATAATTGAGAATCAAACGATCAGCAATTCTCGTCTATTTTCGAATTATCATAGCAAGAATGGCCAACTCCAATTAAACTCTTCACTTATGTATCTTTAACTGCACCTGTTTATTTTTGAGGACAAATAAACAATACTTATACCACTTTACAAAAAAGACTAATCAAATCAAAACAAATAATGTTGCACTTCACCAGAGGACATATAAATAGGTTGATATAAATTTCATCAATTCAAAACGGCTTATCAGCTGGATACAACATACTGGAGTTTGACTCAAGGTAAATTTTTAATGATAGATCTCAGGGATGTTATATCACTATATTCAAATAACATATAAATAAAATAAATGTACCTTAGATAAATGAGAGCACTTTTATGAGCTACATGTATTAAGGAAATGTTTAGTTTGTCTATGGTCACCACTCACCAATAAAAGATCATTTTTATCGTTATTGCAAAATCAACTTCCACCGAGCAAATTATATAAATACTCTATAGATAAACTCAGTGGTAAAAATAAAATAATCATTAATTAAATAAAAATGATTTTTAAATTTCTGAAATATATTTGAAATAGTTTTTTGTGACATTCTTTGTCTTATGTTTGAAGCATTGTATATTCACTATTAAACATACATGTTGAAAATGAAATAAACTTTTGAAAAAACAAACCATAAAGAATATCTTTATAAAACTAAACAAAACCTATTGTTTCATAATACTATATTCACTACTAAATAATATACATGTGTACTGAATAATATATAAATCTTTAGAAAATAACCTAAAAATGTGTATGTAAGATTTAGATACAAAGCTAACTGTTCTTGCTTTAAAGATACAATATGGAAAAATAGATAAAGAGCTGACAGTTCTCACTATAATAGTTAAAAAAATAGATAATGTAATGGGAATATTCTGAAAATTTCAGTCGAATTACTTCTGTCTAAGCTGAGAAATACTCATTTTAAAACCTTGTAGCCTCGAATGTCTTTGTTGCTGTTGTGACGAAATTAAAAAAAAGTCTTGATTATGTATTTTTTCATTTAATCATCAATGGATGTTGAACGGCAGATCGGAATGAAAATGTAATGAAAATCAGAAGCATCAAATGGCATCGAGAGTTGATTATGGTCTTGCCATGTTAATAAATGTCTAATTAATAGTTTATATAACATTTCAGGCCTACCGGTAAACGAGAGAGAGAGAGAGAGAAATGGGGTTTAACGTCCACTCGACACAAACTAGGTCATTTCGGGACTAACATATGGTTTAATTTTATTTCAATAATTCGCTTGCGCGTAGGGGTCTTTAGCAGTGGGAGGAAACCGGAGGACCCGGAGAAAACCCAGGAGGTTGGACAGGCGACCCTACTCCTTGTCACGTACAACCGGGGATTCGAACCGGTAAACGAAGACCTGCAGTAGGCAGATTTAGCTCTTGCATAATGCATGTTTAATAGTTCAAAAACAGTTAATGAAAAATAAATATATTGCAAATTCACTCAAATTACTATTTTTTGAGTGAAGTTATGACTGTCATATAATGCTTATTATGGCAATGGTACTTGACAACAGAGACTAAGTCTCGATTATCCATTTTATCGCTAAATTTCAAAATTTCCTGGGTATTATAATCCATGTAAACCTCGGCCATCTGATGATCTAGCGAGTTGATTATATGTCATGTGAATTAATGTCTAAATAATATTTTATATTATATATAACATTTGAAGCCAAATAAAGACTTGCAATAGGTAGAATTCGCTCTTTCATAATGTATCTTTAAATTTCAAACCAAACAACAAAAACATAGATAAGGGCATGTCAGATATACACCCTTCAATAACCTCACCAGAAATAAATTTTTCTGTGGTAGCTTTAAAAAGCAAATTTTGAAACAAAATTCATTCTCAATTCTGTCCATAGCTTGAAGAGTAAAAATGTGACAACAAACTCCACAAAAAGATTTTAAAATTATTAACTCAAAAGATTTGATATTCAAATTCCTCATACTATACACCTAACAAAGTTTTTTAACTTCCTATATCATCTTCAAAAGATTTTATAAATTAGAACACAGGGCCCCTTATACATATAAAAAATCTCCTTGATTTAGAGTTTAACTAATTCACTGCAAGTGTATCAACCTTATAGTAATCTTTAGAATTTAAAGAGCACATAAAGTGACCAAAGAAAATTATATTTACAGTAGATAAAGGAGCTAAATGGGTCACAAAACATATAATAATGTAATGTGAATGTATTTAAACAGATTTACATTCAACCGTTTCTGTTTTTACTGTAATTTCTAATCAGTTATGTTCGGCGAAATATGCCAGAAGTCTCAATGAATAGCAGTATTTAGTGTCTGGTTATTCCAGTCTACACCGATGATATTTATTGTGCATGCTCTCCAGATAAGAATATAGTGTCACCGCTTGACATGACTTGTGGAATATGTCTAGCCACGTTCTTTGAGTCCCTTGTTCCAAAAGGCCCTGAAACGCATTATGCTACACTATTCGTGTACCAATGGTAAAATGTTTATTTTGTATTGAATATTGGATATCAGAAGCCCATCTTTTCCCTGTAAGATCACAAGACCAATGTTGATTTGAACTGACAAATAAATCGTGTTTTCAATGTCGAAGATTTTTGATGATATTGAGTTAGAGACTTAGCTACTTTAACGCTAGTTTTTACTATATACATCTTACAGTAATTCAACATCAATCTGATTAACATTATTCGATATATTGCTGTTTAGTTGTTGTTCAATTGCATCCTTCGTCCAGCTTGATTCGCGGTGACGTCACAGGGACTATATATACAAATTAGGGCTGGACGATATTTGAAATTTTCATTATTGCGATAACAATATAAAAATCCACAATATATTACCATTATTGCAATATTATACTGCTTAAAGACAAAGGGCTTGAAAAGAGGTGGCAAACACTTCAAATAGAGTTTTATGAGAAGCATATAAATTTAAATCATTGTAAGGTCAAGATAACATGTTTCAATAAAGTACAATATTCCTTCAGAGAATATAATTAGTTAAAAGATACTTTCCCGCACACAAACTGTGTGATTTAATGATATATTTGGAGTAAAAAACATATTCAAACTAATTAATCTATCAAAACTTTACTTCAAATCCTTCTCAAAACTCTGTATATGCGGGGAGATACATTCATAAGCTATAAATAAACTGTTGTTAATAGACTTAGAAGTCATGATTGTCACACCACTTGTTTGAGAGAGGGTCCATTTTTCAGATTGTATTTTTCATTACTTACTTTCCATGTAGCATACATATTGAGGCCTAAGTCAATTTTTCATTTTTTTCTGTCAACTTTTTACGTTGTTTAATTAAGCTGGCAAAGAACAGTCGGGTTGCCAGTTAATGATATTTTTGCCCAGTGCTTGCCCCATGGGTGTTTTTCGGGTAATCCAGTATTTTTCTAGTAAGATTGGATGTCTATACTTTCCATATATACCAAATTTGCCATTCTTTTATTAGAAATAACCACCCGATAAATACTTTCAGGACAATTTTTCTTTCAAGAGAGATAGAGGCAAGTAATATTGTAGTATCAAAAAATTATTGTCAATAAAATTTACATATTGTGATATAAAATTTATTGTCTAGCTCTAGTTAAACACAAATTTTATGCTTTAATACAGCTGTGTTAAGTATGGAAGTCTGAAATATGAATTATGATTTATACTTTGTTTCAATAAAATACAATAATATTTGAGAAAATATTATTGGAGGAAAGGCAATAATATATTGAATTATTGCGGTATTTGTAATGATAAACAAAATATTTCCAACAAAATTTACAAATTGCGATGTATTGATTTATTGAAATTATTTTCCAGCCTTACATACGATATACATAAATGTTTATCTATGGTTCAATAAAAATACCTAAGCTACTAATAAGCAAACATTATATCAGGCAGAAGCATTGCTACAAGCAGTGTCGTCAGTGCCTTAAATCTGGTCTGCCCTCTGTTTGCCCAGCAACCCCCCATCCCCCCAATAATTTTAAAATATGAAATAAAAGATTTGTGATATGTTCGGTAATCAATACCTTCTAGTAATGTATGCTCCATATCTGTACATATTTTAGGCAGGTACGTCCCTTAAAGCAGCTAAATCTCTAACTTTATATTTTCCATTATGTTCAAAATTAAAAACACAAAATACATTTCTATATTGGTCCATTTCATCAATCAATATTAAACAAGCATTATGCAAGAGCTAAATCTGATTATTGCAAGTATTAATTTAGGCTTCAGATGTTATAGAAATTATAAATTAGATCTTTATTTAAACAACAAGACCAAAATCAACTCTGTAGACCCACGAATGGCTCGGCTACAGCTCGGATTTAAATAGGATTTCACTAATTGATTAAATCAGATAAGGGGTAACCTGATGAAAATACGTCAGTTAGATCGAGGCTAAATGATAGAGTGTACTTGGCGAGGCCGCTGTAAAGCGTTTCCGTATGCCATTGAAAACTTTACTTGATAATCAAGATATGTAGGTGGAGTTAACGCCTGTCAATCAAACGTTCGGCGAAGGTGAAGACACATTTCGCTACCATTTCTAGGCAAATATTACAACAATAACTATGTTCAGAATAAAGTAATTTGACTGAATTTTTCAATATATTCTTCTTTCATCATCTACTTTTGAACTGTTATAGCAAGAATAGCCAACTCTCTATAAATATCTCCCATAATGTATCTTTAATGATGTAATCTTTCAGTGAAAATATAGGACCTTATTATCTATTTAAAAGTACGATGAACATTTTAAAATCAGTACATGAGTCATGTACTCTGTGGTTTGAGGCAATATTTGTAATGAACATAGAAAGATAGGTTGCCAGGCAACAAAACATACGCCCACAGCAGCTAAATCATCCGAGCGGTCGACAAGGGTTGTCACATATTTATTCTTTTGTAGGTAATTAAGGGCATTTAATAGGCAATTTCATACATATGACATTATAATTTTCGTCGTTTGAGGGTTCACAAGGTTCTAAAAACTAAAATAAGAGCCATAACAGTGGAAGTAATCTACAGAAATTGTTGAAATTCGACAGGCTTTTTCGTTTCACTAATTCAAATAATGCATATATAAATTTCATACAGATCGGATGATAACCTTTGTCGTTCGAACGTTCACGAGGTTCAACAAAGTAAAACAAGGGCCATAACTCTAGAAGTAATTGATGGAAATTGCTTACATTCAATAGGCTTCTTCATTTCACTAATTTAAATGATGCATATGAATTTCATACAGATGGGATGACAACTTTTGTCGTTCGAGTGTTCACCAGATTCAACATTGTGAAACAAGGGCCATAACCCTAGATGTAATTAACGGAAATTTGCTGAAACTCAATAGGCTTGTTCATTTTACTAATTTAGACCATGCATATAAATTTCATACAGATCGGTTGATAACTTTTGTCGTCAGAGCATTCACAAGGTGCAACAAAGTGAAACAAGGGCCATAACTCCAGAAGAAATTAACGGAAGTTATTGAAATTAAATAGGCTTCTTCATCCCACTAATGCAACAAACATATATCAATTTCAAAACAATCAGATGATAAATGTAGTCTGTAGAGTGTTCACAAGAAATTGTGGACGATGGATGGACGGATGGACTGACAGACAGACCAGTCTATGCAAAATGATATTTTTTTTACTGGACATTTGGGCAGGTATTATTCCAACTATTACTGGACCGAATGAGATTTTACTGGTCCAAAAAAGTTCATACCAAAAATATGCATAAAATAAGTAATAATGGCCTAAAACTCGAAAAACAACAAACAGTATATATAAGGGGGAAAATACTTTACTTTATTACAAAGATTATCTATTGTATAAAGATTTTTTCGCACACTTCCTTAATTGTCATTTTGTGTTAATGATAACAATAAATAGACCGCGCAAAGAAAATATAATCCCTTAGATGACAATCGAGTCTACCAGAAGCCAATGTTATTAACACAATAAAAGGACTTTCGTTTTAGTCTGGATTAACCTAGCCTACTACTTACTAGACTAGCTCAATATACGGTACTACGTTCTCGAGATAAGATTTTAAACAATAGTGAAATTAACACAATAAATTAAACGAGAATTCAACAGTCCGTGCACGAAGTGCCGTCAGTCAGTGCCAATAAGGCGATGATTTAATATTTGTAAGTTGAGTGTCCGTTAACCCGTCCACAAGCAAACCCGTCCACGGTTAAGGTAATACCGGTACTTGACTTGTATATTATTTAATTGATTAGAATAGATCAGTTTTACTCATTGGTTGTTTATATTGTTTTATTTACCTAATAATCAACTAGCTTGGTTCGCCATCCCGACAGCGATTAGTTCGAGTTCAAATTCTTTATTCCTTTCAGCCTAAGACTCATCAGGTATAACATATAGTACAAACAAATAAATAAATACAATATGTACAAAAACAATATAGTTCACCGATGTTTTTGTAATAAAGAATAATAGTATTGTTTGTTGATTAGCGTTATGATTTTAGACAAAATGGTAAGTTCACCAATGTTTTTGTAATAAAGTAGACCCGTATTGTTTGTTAATTGACTTTATCCCATGATTTAAAAAATTGGCGATGGTTAATATTGGGTCAAAAATAATTCCTTAAATTGCGCCGGAGTCCCTTTTAGATAAATTGAATTCGCATAAAAACAACAAAGAGTGGCTACGTGCGATTGTATTCTTTGATCTTTGATTCACAGGACATTTCTGTTATTCAAACAAATCTGCACGAGAATGACAACATACAAGTTGACAGTTACCATTGATTTGGGGTTCATGTAGAATAGACTCTTCTATCGAGCCTACAGTTATTCTTTTCTAAAATAAATTTGTGTGGATTTGATAGTGGTTATACTTTACTAATATTCTCTGACATCGGAGACTTGTGTCGCGTTCATTTCATTTTTGCGGTAAGTACGAGCTTCTTATGTCTGATTTGAAAGCGCTTTCGACTCCCGTTGCAAGTTCTATTTGTCTTATTTCTATTTGTAAGACCGGTAACCTAAATACAGTTATAGTTTGCAATTTTAAAGTCTATCTTTGCCGTGATTCGAGAGTAATTCTTAACTATGCACTCTAAACATGTATAGTCTTATGCATACGTGTCCTTCAAAATGTAGTAGACATGCAGCTTTACATGACTGGTTGGAAATGTAACCGCATATATCGTGCAGAATATGTCAACACGCGTGTTCTTACTATACAACTTTACCTAACGCGTCCGTATTATTAACGAAAATATTCAACATTCATAACATCGTGGCAGTATATCGTTTTGACATCGATTGTTTATGACAAATATAACCGTTAATTTTGCATGTAAAATTACACCGAGGCCTATCGTGTCCCGCGACTATCGTTGCACACGATAGCGACTGCTACACTGTACGTACTCGAGATAAGATTTTGTTTACATTTTAAACAATAGTGAAATTAACACAATAAATTAAACGAGAATTCAACAGTCCGTGCACGAAGTGCTGTCAGTCAGTGCCAATACGGCGATGATTTAATACAACCAGCAGTCAGTAAACCGGGTCCAGAATCTTTCCTGACAACTGGGCCGGTATTCATGATGAAAATACCGGACCGAGAGCTATTTTATCGGTAATGACCGACGGTCCGACGGCTTTCGCATGGACTGCAGACAGACGGACCGACAGACGGCCGGGGGCGACGGCAATATACCACCACATTTCCATGTGGGCATATAAAAACATATCCTACAAGACAATGCTGAAGTAATTAGTAATGGTTGATTCACTAACAACAAAATAATAACAAAAAACATGTAGAAACTACTGCCATTCAATTTAAACTGTTCACATATTTCACCGAACATAATTGATTAGAAATAAGCCAACAGTGGGCCTGATGTCCCCAGCCGAAATCCCAAAATAAATAGATGAATGATACATACTAATTAATTTCACATTTATCTCGTTGAAAAGTATCTTAGTCTAAGCAGAAAATGTTCACAATCGAACTC
Organism: Patella vulgata; assembly: GCF_932274485.2. Lineage (NCBI taxonomy): Eukaryota > Metazoa > Mollusca > Gastropoda > Patellidae > Patella > Patella vulgata. The sequence goes on along the minus strand of NC_065884.2, from coordinate 58,080,291 downwards.
CGTCACAATCCAGCACTCTCCATTAGTAAGAATTAAAGGGACAATAACACTCTTGCTGGCTTCACAGCTCCAGAAAATAAAAAAAAATAGACTTATTCTAAGTACTAGATGTATTAGTGTCCTACCTGTTGTGTAAATTATCCATTAAATCCTATTTTACTTGTCCAAAGGGTTCAAAAATATTTTTAAATCCAAGTCACATTTGAAAAGCTTTACGTCAGGCTTTTTAAATCATTTAGTTGAATTTTTCCAATTTTTTTAAATTTGGTGTGTTCAGATGAAATTTGTATCATCAATTAATTGGAATATTGTAAAATAGTACAATTTGTTGACCAGAATAAAGATTGGGACATATTATTCAGTTACAACAAGAGTGGTATTGAGCCTTTAAAGTTATTGTGTCCCAAAGCATCGACCAATGAACATCTACACAAAGTTTAAACATTCTACCGCAATGAAAAGCAGAGTTGTTATGTTCCAAAGTCTTGACCAATCAAATTGCTTATCGCTCAATCAGAAACAAAGTCATCGAGCTCCAAAGTATCGACCAATCAAATTGCTCATCGCTCTGCTTATTCTGAGCAGAAAATGCTCATTATCAAACTTAGTCAAGGTATTGATATAATGAAACTATACACCAAGTTTCATCACTCTCACTTAATTAGAACCAAAATTATTGTGCCCCAAAGCATCAACCAATCAAATTGCTTATCTCTGCTTAGCCGAGCTCCATCAAGGAATTCACCTAATAAATGCCTACACCAAGTTTGAACATTCTACTTCAATTAGGACAGTTATTGTGTCCCAAAAAGAGTGAGGGACAGAAGGACAGATCCATTTTAATAGTCCCCTGCTTTCTTTGAAAAGTGGGGGACAATTATCTTTTTAAAATTCAATATAAAACACTTTACATACATTCATATTATATTAACATGTGCTTTTAGACCCATTTAAGGTTTAAAAGAATAGGGTCATAGCCTTTTAAAATGCCAATGTTGATTTTGTGATCCACCGATGACAGTATAAGCCCAAATTTTAATCACATAGACATGTTTATCTAACACACCTCCAGATCTTATCGTCTAGCCCCTTTTGATGTAAGGCAACTATTCATGATATCAACCTTCTCTAAATACATTAGGGATTGATATTGAAGAAATAATAATCCCATAACCACATGCTTTGAATTCCAATTTCCTGTTAGGTGAGCGGTGGTTAAAACTACTTAACTAGGGGGTAATCATTATAGTTTGTGTGGATAAGTCAACATAGTTCAACGGTTGTTATTCAAAATATAACCTGCAGGCTCTACCCTTAGGATTTTTACTTCGAACAACAACTTGGAAAGCAGTTGCTATCTACTACATATTCATCTGTTAAACAGTCACAAATAAATAGATATCATCTTAAATAAATGTATTTCTACATCCAAAGGTTTCTAATTACAGATTGAAATCAGATAAAAATGGAGTTTTGTATTATGAACACCAGAAGTAATGTTGGAGTAGAAGGAAATGGTCATGTCTTAGTAACAGGCGGAGCTGGATACATCGGAACGACTATTGTACCCATGTTATTATCGGCTGGATATGAGGTGACAGTTTTTGACAAATTTCTCTGGGGAATCAAACCGTTACTATTCATCTCTTCTCATCCCAAGCTTCACATTGTTACAGGAGACATATGTCAACCGGAAGAACTGAAACCAGTGATGAAAGGAAAGATTGGTATTATCCATTTAGCGGCGATCGTGGGTTACCCTGCATGTGATAAAAATCCACAGAAAGCTATGGAAACAAATGTTGATGGTACTAGTAATATAACACAACTGATGACCTCTGATCAAAAACTGATTTACGCCAGTACGGGATCATGTTACGGGGCCATTGATGGTATGTGCACGGAAAACACACCAATAAGTCCTATCTCTCTATATGGAAGCAGTAAAGCAGGGGGAGAAAAGGTTGTACTGGAAGCTGGAGGTGTGGCTTTGAGATTGGCAACTGTGTTTGGCATTGCACCTCGTCTCCGTCTAGATTTATTGGTTAACGATCTAACCCACAAAGCCCTTACAAATAAAAGTTTTGATCTGTATGAGGGCCATTTCCGTCGCACATTCTTACATGTGAAAGATGCCGCCAGGGCATTTATCTTTGCATTGGAAAACTATAAAGTAATGAAAGGTGAAGCTTATAATGTTGGAGACGAAAAAATGAACTATACGAAAGCTCAAGTGGCACAGATAATACAGTCTAAAGTCCCGTCTTGCAAAATCTCAACGAATACAACTGGAACAGACCAAGACAAAAGAGACTACGAAGTCAGCTATGAGAAAATACGAAACTTAGGATTCCAATCCACAATATCAGTGGAGGAAGGTATCATGGACATTCTTAAGATATTGCCCATGCTAAAAGAAGAAGAATTGCAAAATTGTAAAAATGTATAAAACAGAAATGAATAAAAAACAAATTTTATTATTAAAACTATATAAAGGGTGAGCTTGAATAAAAGATACAATAATTTATTTATTACTTTATTTAAATATTTCTATAGTCCAATGATATAGACTCTATTGTACATAGATAATAACGACAGTTATTGGTGTACAACTCAACTTGAACAAATTTCTAGTGGTTGTTCAAGTGCACATAAGATGGGTGAGAAAACTTTTATGTACGTACAACCAATGGTTACTATACTGATGTCCAAAAGAAAGTATACACACTAAAAGTATGAATAAGGTTTGTTTAGATTAAAAACATTTGATAAAGCATAACTGAGTTTGTCTCTTGCGTCCAAACTCAACATTTCTAAGCAAATTAAAAATGTAAAACAAATTGACATTCTACCCAAATACTGTATACCATGGAAAAACGACAAAATGCACAGTGTATACTTTCTTTTGGACATTAGTATATATCCACTTTACGGCAAGTTCACACCAATCTGATTAAAAACGACTTTGCCAACTATAGAAAACACTCTTAATTCCATGAGAAGCTAGTCACGTCTCAGTGACCGAATGCATATACAGAATGTTTATTCCTTAATTACTTATATACAGCCAGCGTGTGTATTCCTTAACGCCTGACTGATTCCTTAATCCCCTAATTAAATAAAGCAATTTGTTTTGTAATATATTTTAATTTAAGATCCATTTTACAGGGATGTAACCACGCCGGGCGGCACCGGGCGCTTGAGCCCGTCACTATTTTTTGCCGCCCAGCACAAAGAAAAAATCGAAGAAAGCCGCACAGTCGTATTTAAACCCCTTCGCCTCTCTCTGTACGTACAAAAACTCAGCGCTCGAAATTTACCACGGGAAACGGCAAAGCCATGGTAAAACCCAGACCAATTTACGGCACTCCAATGTTAAAGGTTTGGATGTCGTAAATGGTGTTGTAATTCGTGAGACAAGAGTCAAATAAATCAACGTGTTTTAATTATCAATATCTACCTGTTGTCATAATTCGCTGTACTTAAATAAAACACAAAAAACGTTTTAAGAATCACATTAATTTTTAATCTCAAAGTAATAACGCAATATTTGAAAAAAAACAACAAAAAACTGAGAAACAGAGTGGGGTGGGGCAATTTTATGCTCGGTCGGTTGGTGTCAAAAAGTTTTTAGATCCCTGGCTGAGTCTCTGTATCATTGATGATAATTAAGTGAATTTGGTAAAAATTTGAATATATAAATGAAAAAGGCAGCAGATGCTCTGAAAATACACCCAGAAGGGTTGAATTTTAATAAAAGACCACGCCCCCCCCACCCCCTCCAAACATATTTTTCCTCGCTCCGCTCTGCAGATATTTTTTCCACCACTCAGCAAATCCTGGCTACATCGCTGATTTTAGAATTTGTTTTATAATGTCCCACCCTATCTTCTCACGACACCCATTTTAAAACTGTGACTTTTTGATAGAGTCCCTCTACCATAGAATATAAATTATTCGATGGATAAACGTTTGTGATAAGATGATCTATTGTTATGCATGGTCATCGGAAAATTCTATATTTGCAGTGAATTTCAAATGGAGTTACGATAAAAGTTGTTGTTTGTGTATAGAAATGGTTATTATTATTATATATAGCTAATAATTAATATATCAACAAATGACTGGCAACATTTGTATTTCTGTAGTTTGGGATTAGTTTGAGATATCAAGTATTACGGCCAATTACGGGGTTATCCAAATGCACTACAGTACACTTCAAGCGGAAGTTCTAAATTTCCCCGAGGTCCGACCTGGGCGGAAATGAAAAATCGCGGACGTCAGTCAATCAATCCGCTCTGGCCACGCTCAAAATTCCGCTCTAAAATTCCTCCGCGAATTTAAATAAACCGCCGACCTCCGCGATTATTTTAAACCGCCGCCCACCGCGAAATTTTAAAAAGTCGGACTTTCCACGCATGTACAGTCGGCACATCCATAGCTGGTTTGAAATGGGTTTATTTATCGTGCGATTCAACGGCAGTGATATCGTAGTCGAATATCGGCATGCCAAAAGAAAGATTGTTAATTTAACACGGTTAGACACGCAGATTTTACTGGCTTATATTGAAAGATAACAAAAATCAAACAGGCTTTTAAATAATAAAATTAACAGAATTATGGCTGTACCGTACATTACTTCATCAATATGTTCGACATTTTTAAGACTTGCATCGATCTTCTATTTCAAACTCATTCAAATTACGAAAATTTCAAAGTTTACACACATAGATGCTGGTCTTACCGTTAGCGAAAGTTTTGTCCATCGAAATAGCCATTTCCATTCGGACAAATATGTCACACAATGCATTTTAAATTGATAAATCACACCCGAACAAGTAATATATGCCTTCATCTCCTGTTTTCAACCACACATAGCCAGAAGTCACCGTCAACCTTGCTGAACACATGTATCAGTCGGATAATACCTTGATTTCGGCACCAAAGAGTCTGGGTCAATGCATACTGTCAGTCAAGATTCCTAATTAATTACGTGAATTCACACGTGTCATCAAAAGGAATTGATAATTGACTAAAATAGAAGCCCCTTTAACAACAAATTGTTACCATGTCGTATTCTTGTAAACAATACTTTCTATTAATTTTATTTACGATAAAACTCGGGATTTAAAAATGTGGATATAAAAGATAATTCAATTTTTGAATCTGCACAGACTTAAAGGTTAGCGTATGCGCCGTGTGAAAAGAATACTTAATCATCATATTCGCAGGTGACATATTCTGTTAAAATCATTCGTTGAACCGGTGGTGATATTTTTTTTAATTTGGCACAAAAACCATCCCTTATATCGCACCGTGCCCCTTTAAGTCGGACTTTCCATGCATGTACAGTCAGCACATCCGTACATGTAAATGTTTTAAAATAGCTAGGTTTATTTATAGTGCAATTGCACCGCAGTCATCATATCGTAGTCGAATATCAGCTAATACGGCATGCAAAAAAAGATTAATTTAACACGGTTAGACACGCAGATTTTGCTGTCTTACATTGAAAATATAACAAATATCAAAAATTTGCAGGCTTTTATATAATATAATAAACAGAGTTATGGCTGTACGATTCATTACTTCATCAATATGTTCGACATTTTTAAGACATTCAAAATTTATACACATAGATGTTGGTCTTACCGTGGGCGAAAGGTTTTGTCCATTAAAATATCCATTCCCATTCTGACAAATAAGTTTCACAATGCATTGTAAATCGGTAAATCACACCTGAAGTATTATATCTTCGGATTTAAATCACAAATGAATTAAATGCACACCTCGCCAGAAGTCAACGTCAACCTTGACGCAAACATGTACATAATACCATGATGACCTATTCATTTCGGCACCAAAGAGTCTGAGTCAATGCATACTGTCAATCAAGTTTCCAAATTATGTGAATTCGCACGTGTCATCAAAGGGAATTGATAATTGACTATAATAGAAGCCCCTTTAACAACAAATTGTTACCATGTCGTAGTCTTGTAGACAATACTTTAATTCTGAATTGTCAGTAAGTAATCATTACCCAAAATAGTTGACTTCATTAATAAAGAATAATTACAATTGGGGCGCCAACAAACTGGATTTTCACACTAAATAGGTGCGGTTGTCACGGCTAAATTACTAACAGGCTACGATGAATTAGGGTTAGGTTAGGGTTCCGATATCTTTATTTAGGGTTAGGGTTGGGTTAGGGTTCATTAGTCCACCGATATCTATCATTAGGGTTGAGTTAGGGTTAGGTTTATTGATACCCACATTATAGTATTTCTTATAGCGGCGGACTAGTGAACCCCTGTCGGTGATAATATTTTTAATTTGGCACACAAATCATCCCTTATAACTAACGCATGCTTTTTTGTGAGGCAATTTCCTTTGTTCTGTTTGATGTTCACTCTTTGATCAGTTACTATTAATCTAAGTTCTGTCCGGACAAGATCCCAGTCATAAGATCTGGTTGTTAGGTGTTTTATTAAAGGTTCTTCGATATGTTCATTGATAATTATTGGAAAGAAACCGAACCGGATTATTATTTAGGATATTTATCGTCAACTGTATAAATACGGTAAGCAGTTTGTGTGTTGCATTTATAAGTTAAAGTATAAAAAGAAATATTTGAAGGGGCTATTTAAGACATGATATTTTTAAGCCTTATACCTGTAACTGAAACGATTTGACGTGTTGATCTGTTTTGCAGTGTGGGGAATGGGGAATCTGTAAAGTCAAATACGAAACTGAAATAAGTAAACAATCTTCCAGCTTCTATCCAATATGACTTTTAATTTTGGGGACATAAAGTACATGTATATATTGAACGTTGGGAGCCGAATCGTCATTTTAATTGAATTACCGTTAAAGGAGAAAATATTCCTTCCTAGCAATTTATGCTAATTCGTTTATTTCTACGAATATCGTTAAACTGTTGTTCATAATTAAAACGGATAATCAATCAGTATATAAAATACAGCATATTTTAAAACACCCACGTGCAAATCGCTGCCTTCTATATATGTTTATTGTCGTCCATTTTCAGACATTGTTATCAGAATTCACGAAACATGGTTTCATTGTCTGCTTGTCGGATCAACTAATGACATAGAAAATTGCTATGTGTCTGTGCTTTATGGTGTGATTCACGAATTAAATACCGATGTAGATGTACATTATAAATGAATAGAACATAACGGACATTTTAGGATATGAATACAATAATACATTGGTACACTTTAGTTAATAATCAAAACGGAATTTGAAAAGAGTATTATGAATATCTATGAATTACCGGTGAACTAAAACGACTAATACATGTATACTCGTGATATCGTTCCATTAAATATTTGTTTCTTTCTAATAACGTTGTGGCAATATGGACTAAATTACTCTGACTATTTCAAATCACTATGGACTATAATCCGCCGCGAATTTGATATTTCCACCGACTATAATCCGCCGCGAATTTAATATTTTCGCGGGCGATAATCCACCGCGAATTTTATATTTTCGCGGGCTTTTTTCCGCCCAGACCGTCTCTAATTCCGCGGAGTGTATATGGGTAAAACACCGCGATTTTTGAGCGGAAAAAACGCCCACAAGGACTATTTTCATACTTCCGCCTGAAGTGTACTGTAATTGCTTGGATCGTCTTCATTTGCCACGTGGCCTATTTAAACAAAAGCAACTTAAATGGATCTACAGCATGATACAGCATTTTAAATTCACTCTAAAATACTCTAATCACAAATGTCTAATCTATACCAATGCAAAACGATAATTTGGTGATTATGATTAGGCCAGACATGTGTTAATTGGACCATCAATAGACACTTGTCAACTGGTGGTGTGTATAGACAGTAATATATTGTACAGACAGTTATATATTGTATAGATAATGTATATACAATGTGTAGTCTCTGTGACGTCACAAAACAATCAACCAGATTAAGGTTGTAATTGAAAAATTGAAAAGTGTTTTGGGGTGTTGGATACTTAAGCGTTAACAGATAAATTAATGTTAATCAGATTGGTGTGAACTTGCCATAAAGTGTTTATAGTAACCATTGGCTATAGGTACCGAAAAGTTTTTTTGCCCATCTTATGTGCACTTTAAAGATTCCTGGATTATCCTATGCCAGCTTCTTTTTGGACCTTTAATTATTTTAAAGTTCTCACAACTGTTGGTCATTAGATCCACACATAAAAACCGCTCCTTATGTCAACAGAGGAGATAGGCTGTCATTTAGGGATAACCTTACATTTTTGTCTTGTGTGTTTTTCAGGGAATCCAGCATTGGGTGTGACTACTTTCCATATTTAACAAAATGGTCATACTCTTATCGGAAATACTACCTGATAAATACTCTCCTGAGAATGTATAATTAAACCTTCTTTAAACAGGAATCCGGGGGGGGGGGGGCTGGGTAAGGAAAAAAAAATTGGGCCACACCTCCTCTGCAGTCAAAATATATACCATCTATGAACTAAAATTATTTGCTATATGAATAATTATAAATAAAGTCAAGATTATCAGTTAGTAATTGGAGGGTCTAGAGCACAAGTGATCTAACAACCAACTAAAACGGTTGGTAGTTAGATCACTTGTGCTCTAGACCGTCCAATTGTTGACTACGATATAATTTGTATACCAAGCCTCGTTTTTCGAATTTAGCTTGAGAAAGGTCTATACATGTCAGAAAGGTTTATGCGATAATGATACGACATCAAAGCAATAGCTTTTTCACAAGCAGCTGCAATCACATGATATTCTCCAGCCATCCTCCCCCCACCCCACTCTTTCCATCCTTCATCTCAATCGCGTGTATACCACAGTATGTGACATCTATGACTAGTTTATAGATGCTGTCAGCTCACATCAATGCGATTTTAAAATGTCTGACAATGGAGAAACCAGGGGGTAAACATGTGGATTCAAATTATAATCACTCTTATTGGATTGACGAATAATCCGACAAAGGGGAAGCAATGACTTCTGTTTAAGATTAGATTGAGGAATTGTCCGACAAAGGATTAAATCAGTCAATCATGGCAGATTAAGCAGTTAATCAAGGTAGGTGTACAGACGGTATAACACGATAAATATGTTGATCACTTAATTACCTAATCAATCCAGTCTATTATCAACGATAATCGGGGTTGAGTGGTAGTTATATAGAACACTATATTAATTTTGGAATTCTGAATATTATTCACCATGTCTTGATGTCCGATTGGGCATATTCCCGATCGGACAATTTTGCTTGTTAATAGAAATATGCTCTAAGATGTTATATCAATGTTAAGGTAACCCATAATTAATTCAACCATAGAAAGATAATTATAAGGTCCTGACAGACCATGGTGACAAATTAATCACTAATTTGTCAACATACTGTTCACAAAAAATTGCTTTGATCCATTTAGTATGTCGTTTTCTAGAATGATTTGATTAAAGTGCCTCTCTGATTTTGAAATCGTATTAACGTTTGGTTTTTTTTGCTGTTTAGTACACTATAGAGCCTATGTACTGTAAGAGGTTATTTAAGTTCTCTAAAAGATGCTCTGGTTAATGTATTGAAGTCGTGTAGCACCATGGGTCTTTCGTCAGACGTTGAGAGCGGGCCAGTGATTTCGGTCCCCACATCCTATATATGACCCATGCATCTTTTCTTAGTGCATACAAGCCTTGTGATCATCTAGTATTTTCACCTGTCGTCTTTGCTCCTCCTTCACGTTGTGTAATTACTTCTTCTTGTCTATCTCAGTTAGTTAAGACGTTTGTCTTTCCAGGAATAACAATGCAACAGTTCATTTTTACATTTTATATATCATAGCCGGATACATGGATACAAGCATGGTATAGATTACAATACTAAAGTCATTCTCAAACACTAGCCAGCCAGACTCGATGGGTGAGTCTGCTGATAGACATCTTTCCCCTTCCAGAATCTGTCTGCTCTCTAGGAACTCAGATGGTAATCTCTCTGGAATCCAATGAAATCTGCCTTAAAAGTCTGTCATGATTTCACGCACAGACTAGTCTCTTCATGACCCTGAATCTGTGCAATTACTGATATGATTGGTCCCTTAAAGGACAATATTGGTGCCAGTCATTATCACATATGTGATAGAGATGGTCAAACACATTCCAAATATAATTTTAACACATAGATCATTGCTACGATAGCTGAGTAATACAGGTTTCCTGAATCGGAAGTGACGAATGCCAAAGGAAAACATGAGTCATCCCTCTATATAACTGACTGATGTGACGAGTGATAACAGATACACGGCCGAATTTCTGCTCACTAATAATTCCTTCGCAGACCAAAAGTTGTTATATGGGACTGTAAGAGGATACCTGACAATTCAATAAAGTAATTGTATGTCATTAGATAAGAGAACACGAGAAAAATAGTCTGTACATCCCCTTTTTTATATTCATTCTATGCCTTATAAAAACATGGTAATGCACAGACTTTTTCTGTTTTTCTTTCGTGTTCTCTTATCTAGTGGCTGTCAATTCTTTTTATGAATTAGTGCACTGGGTATAAATGCCATAGAAGTGTAAATGTCCACTGTCCCGGGGGTCAGTACGTAAGTCATGCACGTATCCTCTGTATAAGAACGAGCATGATTAAGTTTATTTAGACATCATTTAGAGTTCCTGATGAAGACAGTATTTCGTTTTCTCAGAAAGATGTTACCACAGCCTCCTTGGCTGAGAGGTTGGAAAACAGACATCATTCAGAGTTCCCAGTGAAGAAATCATATAGACCACCAGGCATATTCTAACAGGTGGGAAATGTAGCCATATGATGTTGTGGGTTTCCGTCTGTAAACTCTTGGGGTTGAGATAGTAGAGAATGACTTTATTTGTGATCAATGTTTGCAACCTATGTATCCAGTGCTCGACATAAAATCAACAAATGAATTGTGATATAGTTATTCCTGTGCATAACCATAAACCAAAAAATTGGAGCAAGATGCAAATTCACAACATGTTTCAAGTTTCGTCAAAATCTGATCAAAATTGTGACCTATAGAGTGTCTACAAACACAAGACGAGAGCATTGCTAACGCTGCAATATACGTCCACATTCCAGCTTTGATTGATATGGTACTTTTTAAAATGAAGAGAATGAAATATGAGATGGCTGTAATATGATAGGAGGCAAAGAAGGCTAGGCATTGGGTTTGTTTTGCCAAATTTACAGACAAAATACTAACAAAAACATGGGTGTGAGACTGCCCCAGGAGGTCGGGGGAAGCATCAAAATAAATAGTTGCTGTTTTTACGGTATAAGGAATAAATATGAAAAGTTCCAAGATGATCCATTCAGAATTGCAGCCTGTAGACGATAAATACAAAAAATGGGTGTGGCTCTGCCCCTGGGGGTGGGATATGGAACAATATAAATAGGTACCACCCTGTTATTGAAATGACAACCTCAATAGTTTCCATTCTTAGGGTATAAGGAATAAGTATACCAAATAATGTCCAAATTCCAAGATAATCCATTCAGAATTGTGGCCTTTGGGCGCTACAGGCAAAAATTGGGCGTGGCTCTGGCTCTGCCCCTGGCGGGCGGGGCATTCACCAGAATGAATAGTTGACGCCCTTAGGCTATAAGGAATACATATGCCAAGTACCAAGTTGATCCATTCAGAATTACGGCTTATAAATGATAAACACAGAAATTGGGCGTGGCTCGCCCCCTGAGGGTCAGGACATGCAGTTGTTGTCCTTAAGGAATGCATATCCTTAGTTCAAAGACAATCCATTAAAAATCATGGCCTGTAGGCAACTCACAGAAACACTAAGAACAAATGGGTGTGGCTCTGCCCCTGGGGGTTGGGCAATCACCAAGGGTATAAGGAATAGGTATGCAAAGTTTTAAAAGGATCTGTTAAGAATTGCGGTCTGTAGGCGACACAAAAGGCACATAAACATTGGGCGTGGCTCTGTTCCTGGGGGTCGGGCATGGACCAAAAATAATAGAGGTCAGGCTTAGGGTCCATTAAGCATTGAAGGCTGTAAGTGACATACAGACACACAAAAAGAAAATGGGCATGGCTCTGCCCCTGGGGCTTGGGTATTCACCACAAACAATAGTGATGTTCCTTAGGATAGAAGGAGTAAGTATGCAAAGTTTCAAGGTGATACGTTAAGAAATGCGGTCTGTAGATGACAAACAAATAAATACAAGAAATGGGCGTGGCTAGGCCACTGGGGGTCGGGCATGCACCAAAAGCAATAGGGATCATCCTTAGGGTATAAGGAATAAGTATGTAATGATTCAAGATGATCACTTAAGAATTGTGGCCTGTAGGCGACACACAGACACACAAAAAGAAAATGGGCGTGGCTCTGCCCCTGGGGGTTGAGCATGCACCCCAAATGATAGGAATGTTCCTTAGGGTATAAATAATAAGTATGCAAAGTTTCAAAATGATATGTTAAGAAATGCGGCCTGTAGACGACAAACAAACAAATACAAAAAATGGGCGAGGCTCTGCCACTGGGGTTCGGGGATGCACCAAAGACAATAGGGATCATCCTTAGGGTATAAGGAATAAGTATGTAAAGTTTCAAGATGAACACTTAAGAATTGTGGCCTGTAGGCGACACACAGACACACACAGGGGCGACGGCAATATACGTCCACATTATGAATGTGGACGTATAAAAATGTTAATGGACGGACGGGGCAACCGTATAATATGTCCACATAAAAATGTGGGCGTATAAAAAGTTTCCTTTGGTGTCTAATATTGGTGTATTTTCGTCTTGAGTCGAATGTGTACTTCTCCTAAAAAGCGTGCAAAAATAACAACAATGATACAAATAAAAACAATAGTTTTTATATGATGTAGCTGCATATAAAAAGATAGGTTGCCAGGTAACGAAACATACACCCACAGCAGCTAAATCGTCCTGGCAGTCAACAAGAGTTGTCGCATATTTTTACTTTTTTCGGTAATGAAACATTTATAATACACTAAAATCTGATTAAGAGCAACAACTCAGAAAACCATTAGAATTTGTTTGGTTTTTATAAAGTTCTGCCCCATGATACAGTATTAACGTTAGCATGGGGCAGAACTTTATAAAACTTTAGCTGTTCCAAGTCATAAAAATTCATTGAAAATCAATATACTTGTTCGTCTCAAGATGGGGGGTTGGATGGCTGGATGGTTAGCGTGCGCGCGCTGTATCATAAAGTCTGTCATTGAGTCGACTGGCGTGGTTTCGAATCCCCGGCCTCTAGAGCGTCCACAAGATTTTTTGAAGTGATCAAGGGCCATAACTCTGGCAGTAATTATCGGAAATCGCTGAAAATCAATAGCCTTCTTCGTCTCATGACCTTAAACACTGTGTATAAATTTAAAGTCAATCGGATATTAACTTTGGCCTCTAGAGCGTCCACAAGATTTTTCAAAGTGATCAAGGGCCATAACTTTGGCAGTAATTATCAGAAATCTTTGAAAATCAATAGGATTCTTCGCCTCGTGACATTAACATTAGCCTTTAAAGCATCCACAAGGTTTTTTGAAGTGATCAAGGGCCATAACTCTGGCAGTAATTATCGAAAATGACTGAAAATCAAGAGGCTTCTTCGTCTCATGTCCTTAAACACTGTGTATAAATTTAAACTTTGTCAATCGGATATTAACTTTCGCCTCTAGAGCGTCCACAAGATTTTTTGAAGTGATCAAGGGCCATAACTCTGGCAGTAATTATCGGAAATTGCTGAAAATGAATAGGTTTTTTCGTCTCATGACCTTAAACACTGTGTATAAATTTAAAGTCAATTGGATATTAACTTTGGCCTCTAGAGTGTCCACAAGATTTTTTGAAGTGATCAAGGGCCATAACTCTGGCAGTAATTATCGGAAATCGCTGAAAATCAATAGGCTTCTTTGTCTCATGAGCTTAAACACTGTGTATAAATTTAAAGTCAATCGGATATTAACTTTGGCCTCTAGAGCGTCCACAAGATTTTTTGAAGTGATCAAGGGTCATAACTCTGGCAGTAATAATCGGAAATCGCTGAAAATCAATAGGCTTCTTCGTCTCATGGCTTTAAACACTGTATATAAATTTAAAGTCAATCGGCTATTAACTTTAGCCTCTAGAGCATCCACAAGCAATTGTGGACGCCGGACCGTGGACGGAAGGAAGGACGGGCAGGGGCAACGACAATATACGACCACATTTCAATGTGGGCGTATAAAAACTAAACATAAATTTGATGAATACTTGCATCTATAAAGTGTTCAAAATGAATTGTGGAGAGATAAATTGACAGACAGGGGTGATGACATTTCAATGTGGGACTGTAAAATTGAACTTACCGGTTTTCTTGTGACAACTTTTTCTATTATAGGTTTTCTGACTCTTAATCTCTCCTATAATATATTTAAATTTCTGAATATATTGACACATAAATCATGCAAAGGACAAACACTGTGCACTCAAAAAAACATGGTTCACTTACAATGGCTGAAACGGTCTTTGTAAAATAGAGAGAGAGAAATGGGTTTAATGCCCTCTCTACACAAACTAGGTCATTTTGAGTCTTAACACATGGTACAATTTTATTACAATATATCAGTGGCATGTATAGGGTGACCCACCATAAATAAATATCTCCAAATATCTCGACAATTACGCCACAATATTTATATATATGCCAAGCCTCAAATCAGTTTCACACAATTATAGTCACTAAATAAACGATCATGTTGTACTTAATAAGCTATGACCATTAATCATCTATAAATAATAGACTGAAAACTGGTTCCAAGTTGCGTCCATAACATCCAGACACTTTTGAGTAAAATATAGGTTACGTGCCCTTGTTTTGAAATTAGTCTCGCTTAACCAGTCTATCGACCATTCTACGTCTGATTGACAGGTCGGGATAATCAAGACTACTTTTTTACGAAACATAACAGAAAGCTAGAACAAGAAATTGAATTTAGAAATAAGCACTTTAGACAACTCAACAATTGTTTTAAGAAACTTGTAAAAGTAAAATGAAACTACTGCTAGTATCATGTTCCTGCTAAAGAAAGTGATTCAGAGATAGTATTTGTACTAAACCAAAAGATGCCGCTCTTAACGGTACAGTTAACGATAAAGCAATTTAAAAAATAAAACAAACGTAATTACTAAAGCTGCTGTAATAACCAAGAAGCTGAATTTTACTGCTATTCAAAATCGTCACCAATAGATTTTTTACGGCTGTAATAGTTGATATATTTGTAGAGAATTGCACGTGCCATGGCTATTTATCGACTCAAAGCGAGTGCGGGGTAGTCAGAAATCAGTTCGAGACACGCAACTGAATCGTGCACATTTAGCCGTGTCGAGACCAACTTTCTGTAAAGTGCACGGGTCATCCTAGCATGTAGGGGAATTTTGAAGTGGGAGAAAACCTGGAGGTCAATGAGAAAACTCACCAGGTTAGAAAGGCGACCGTACTCCTTGTCATGTACAAGCTCCGATTGAACACCTTTATCTCTCTTGGATATTATAATAATAATAATAATTGTGCATGTGCTATCACAAGCCAGACCATTGTCATTAAGATCTATTTATAACTAGATATGCTTAATTACATAATAACAGGGCTGCCGACAACCAGTATCGCAGCGCAATTTGCGATACATATTTTGTCCGTTGCTAATCAAAAATTAAAATCTAACGTTTTTGATTCGCAGTAACTGCGAATCATTAACATGCCTGTCATTTTGGATATTGACACAAAGATTTATCCACATTTCTCAACGCTTTCAACGTATATAAAATATCAAATAAATTTTATAAACAAAATGGAATTCTCCGTGTGACATTTTCTTCTCGATCTACCCAGACTCAATTCATTATACTATATAACAATGCTATATAATACTGGGACATACTATTAAACCGGAAATAGGGAATCAAGTAGTACCACTCACGTTGCGAGACATGTCAATTTCGAGTAATTATATCAGTATTCAATTTGAAAAAAATTAAATTCAGTGTATCCCCCACGTATTGTAAATAAAATATAAAAAATAAATATGTGTAAACGTATTGTAAAATGAGAAATCAAAGTAAGAATTCCCGTAAATTATTATTGTTTATATCGCGTGCGTCTAGTTAATCGAGATTATTCGTAAAATACCGCGTGCTTATGATTGAACAAAAATAATAACACGCGATAAAAAGCAGACGAAATTGTTTTCTAACGAAGAAATAAGAAGTCACTGCCCAGACATAAGGCCTAACCAAAAGTCTACATTCATTCGGAAATGTTCACAGCTATCTGTAGAAGTGCTAAAATTCTAAAAAAATCTTAAGAATGAAATCTAATCATTTGTTATTAATTAAAGTTAAAATAACCTTGTTATTTAGGTGTTTTATGTTGAAACTAAAAAACTGCTAATCAATTTTTAAATTTGCTAATCAAATTTGGCAAAATTGGACTTTTTGATTAGCAGTGCTGCTAATCATCTGTGAAAAATTACCGACAGCCCTGCATACTAATAATCTTAAATTTAAAATACCAGTAATCACAGGTTACAGTCACGCAAAAATCTGCGTTTTTCACGCAATTTCTTTAAAATAAACGCAAATATTGACGGACGCTGCATAATTTACACACACAAAATGATTAGATTATGTTTAGATAACTGATAAAATTATTCTATATGCTTCACGCGGCATTTATAAACCACTACAGTAGTCTCCGTAGGTTTTTATATCCAGACATTCATAATCTTTAAGTTGTGTGACCAACCCTATTTTAAGCGTCTATATTTTATTGATGATGTATTTAGTCTAATGACGGACGCTGCATAATTTACACACACAAAATGATTAGATTATGTTTAGATAACTGATAAAATTATTCTATATGCTTCACGCGGCATTTATAAACCACTACAGTAGTCTCCGTAGGTTTTTATATCCAGACATTCATAATCTTTAAGTTGTGTGACCAACCCTATTTTAAGCGTCCTTATTTTATTGATGCTGTATTTAGTCTAATGAAGACTAGAGGTTGACGACACAGTCATTTTAATCTTTCAGTTTGACAAGAAGTAAGGAGCAAACTGTAAAGGTCTTTAGGAGTGGGAGAAAACCCACAAGGTTGAACTTTTGACTTAGGGAATAAATGTGAATGACCTGGCTTATTGTTCACAGCCATAACAGATATCAAGCAAAAAAAAGGGACAGAAATTTACACCCCTGCCCCAAAACATACCCTTATTTCTGGTTCTGGTACTTGTGGTATATTCTCATCTATACCTTCATCATTTTCAAATAATGGAGGAGCTTCTTCATTCACTGAAGAAAAATTACAACATTTAATTAACCGGATGTAGTTTAACATCCTACTGCTCTGCTCTGACTGGGCTAAAGAGGACAGACGCACGCCATACATTGAGGGAAATTTTGCCCGGGCAGCAATTCTAACTGCCAAGGGATCTTTTACATGCACGTCAATTTGTGAAATGAAAACAAATGGGTTTAACATCCTACGGTTCTGCTCCAAACTGGGCTAATGAAGATGGGCATACACCATACAGAGTGCTATCGGGGAAATCTTGTCCGGAGAGCGGCACTACGGCCTACTCTTATATCGAATTCCAACTGTCAAGGGATCTTTTACGTGTACGCTAATGTGTACACGGAACCTGGGGTTTTCGTCCCATCCGACCGACTAGAAAACTATCCGTGCCAGGCCCTCCATCCTGCTTCAGTGACAAGGGGGAACCACCCCGGAAAATCTGGATGAACTTTCTCGGCCAATGCAGGGATCGAACATCCCATCTCCTGGCTAGTGAGCCAGCGTTTTATCCACTTAGCTACCATGATCCCCACGTCAATTTGTACATGGGACCTCAGTTTTTCATCCCTTCTGAACGACTAGACCCTCCATCCTCCAAGATTGACAAGAGGGAACTACACCCGAAATTTCTCAGTCAACACCGGGAGCAAAACCACAACCATCAGACTATCAAGCCAGTGTTTTAATCACTGAGTCACCGTGGCTCCAAGGAACATCCGGAATTGACAGAATTGCAATTGAGTGATACAGAATTCTGTCAGTATCGACTACGGAGGTGGTGTGCGTAGAATCTTGGCGTAATTAAACACAACGAATATGTAGCTGGCACATTGTTGTTACACCAAATCCCCCTCTTCACCATTTGTGAGATTAAGAGAATTCAATTCCAGAACGCCCAATTAGGATGTTTTAATTTTTTCAAATGCAGACATTTTTAATTGACACAGAGGTATCTGAGAATCTGAATTTTGTTTTTATATGGCCTATTGTTATTCAAATCTTCCATAATAAATCTTATGGTATGGTCATTTAAAGTTTACATTGGTATATATTAATCTCACACTGCCATCTTTATCATAATAATAACCAGAATTCTGTTTTCGTATGACCTATTGTTTTAGATGACATTCAAGTTAGCAAACAGATGTGATTAAACATGGGGATCACGTAGCTAAGTGGGTAAGACGCTGGCTCGCTAGCCTGGAGGTCGGGTGTTCGATCCCTGCATTGGCCGAGAAAGTTCATCCAGATTTTCCGACGAAGGGCATGACAAGGACAGCTGTCTAGTCGTTCGGATGGAACGAAAAACCGAGGTCCCATGTACATATTGGCATGCACCTAAAAGACCCCTTGACAGTTGGAATTAAATATAAGAGTAGGCCGTAGGCAAAATTTCCCTTATAGCACAATGTATGGCGTATGCCCATCTTCATTAGCCCAGTTTAGGAGCAGAACAGTAGGACATTAAACCCCATTTCATTTCGTGATTAAACATGTTGAATCACCTACTCTGTAAATGTATTGACAGAGCTAAAAGGATAGACACCTCCAGCAGAGTGACAATCTGATTAATATACAGATCTATATTTCGTTTTTTTTTTTAATACTTTCGATGGCCTCTACTACATGAATATCTGACCAGTTATATTGCAAGGTTGCGTCAGTGTTCACAAAGACCCTATGACGTCAGACATTGATTAATCAATCAGCGTTGATGCTTCAAGTGATTCACCCACAGTTCCGTAAACAGCACGCCAAGAAATCGCCATAACAGACCGCTTCATTGGCTAATCCCTCACAACAATCAGAATGCAGGTTATATAGCAACTATTCAAGATTCTGGTGTAGAGAGAAGTAAAACAAAATTTTGCACTATAAAAAACAAAACGAAATAGGATCTGTGTTTTAATCAGATTGGTAGAGTGGAGCAGTTTTGAAAAATTAAACGATAGTTCCTTATTAAGAACACTGATTGTTGCAAAAGAGAACGAAAATCTGCTTAAAGTGTTAACATACATGTACATTGTACCTGTGAAGTAATTCATGGGACATAACTCTGTCTGGCTTATTACTCCAGTATGGACACAGCTCACCACGAAACAAGGGCCAAAGTTATTTTTAGTCTCTCTCTCCCTTTCCCTTTTTCCCACTTTTGCATGGCGATTTTTGTTCACTTTTTGGTGTAGAATCGAAAAAAAGGGTTTGAAAATACATTTTCTGTCAGGTTTTGGTGAATATTCATGATTTTAAGGTGGAAGGATACAAGAGTTGTGAGGTTGGTTACGTTGAAATGTAGGGCCGGAAATTGCATGTTTACTTGTCTCTACTTCCAACTTGTGTATCTCAAGTTTTTCATGGTGAACCTCATACATGCTTTTGGGCAAGAGTTTGCCACATGTTGCTCCATCTGTGGCAGAAAGCGTTCTACCCAACGAAAATTTGGGAAAAAGTTAGAGCCAGTCTAAGAGACGAGAATTAACATTAAAGTCAATGGGGAAATAATTAGTGATCTGTGGCCTGTCTGTGTATAACAAGGCTGTGACTGACATGCCTTAATTTTGAAAATATGAAGACTAAATTATCAGAAAATATGTATAAAATATTTTGAGTACAGAAAAACTAAAAAAAATGTTAAATCTTAAAAAAAATTATCGATTTTGGCGAAAAATTGTGATTTTACTGCAAATTTCTCAATTTTCAGTTTTTATTTAATTTCTAACAGTAAGAAAAATATTTTAATGTCCAATTTTGGCTTATTCAGCCTAAGAGAGCACAGACAAAGTGAACAGTATTGTAATTTCACCTAATTTTGTCTAAAAATCAGGAATATTCACAGAAAATCTCCAGATTCTCCCATTTCGAGGTAGAAATTAATGCTTTCATGACTACTCAAATGAGTCAAAATGTCTAAAAATGCCCTTATTTTCATTGCTAATATAACTTAGATGGGATCTATAAATTTGTCAGGTTTACATATAGCTCCAGCTTTCCTACAGAAAATTGAAATTTAGTGACACTCAGTTAATAATGTACAGCAGATGGGTTTGTACAAAATGTTCAAAACAGGGGTTGGCTCAATTTTGCCACTATTTTACCCAGAATAAGCATTTTTTTCTTCTCAGAAACATTAAATTCTTGCATTTGCTTCATGTAGGAAGCAATATCCCAGTCTTTCTAGACATTTTTTAGGCCATCATTCTGTTTAGAGAGGCTATAAATGCCCCACCCCACCCTTTTTTATTAATGTGTTTTGAGAGATTTAATTGCACCTGAGTTGACAATTAAATGATAGAAATTGGAATTTGTGGTTGAATTGCGGCTAGGAATGTTATTTTGCACCAAGAAATGGTTATTTTGTACATTTCAAGGATTTCTAACCTTTTTTATTTAAAGTCAAACTTAGAACCATAAGACATGTTAGGCCAATGAGACCACACCCTGGTACAAAACTGGTGTAGATCTGTAAATGTCAGTTTAATGTTCAATATTTTTTTATCAAAATCTAGGATTTGTGGTGGTTGTTGCATTTATGTTGCTTATAGAACAATAAAATGTACATTTTGCTCCTTTTCAGGCCTCCTTTTTGTTGTCAATTCTGTCATAACCACTTTTTTGACTTCATTTTTTCAGGAAATTGATGTAAAGATCCAGACATTTTGCTTCAGCACTAGGATTGCAATAAAAATTTGTATGATGCCTCTGAGGTTTGAGATGTTGGAAACATTGAAATATTCCCAAATTTGTGAAAAATGTGTAATCTGTGTAATCTGTGACCCTTTTGTTAGAGAGGAGTGATCATAGACTAAATATTGCATTTTTTTTCATTCACCAAGGCCTATTTTAAACCATAATTCATATTCATTACACCTATTTTAGTTTCTATGCACATATGTTAGCCAGGGATGGTAAAACATAGCTGTTAGACAGATTCCTTTGATAATGTTAGTTCTGCAACCAAAGATTAGATTGATTCAATCTGTGGCATGTTCAGGGGGTAGGGATACACGTTTGAGTATAAATCTCTAATATTGCAATTTTTCTGTTTGCATATTGTCCACAGATTCTAAAAATATATTTCTTGCCAGTCTGGATATTTAAAAAAGTGGAAAATTATTAGTATTTTGAAAGATGCTACATGTAAATTTTGTACATTTTTCATGACATGGCAGTAAAAAATTATTTTTTTGAAAAAAATTCCAAATTATGATTGTTTTCTATGTAGTTTATTTGCAACTTGTCTAATTTTTTCGGAGAACTCAAATCCTGCCCCTAATAAGAAAGATTTTTAAATTTTAGCACAAAAGGCCCATGGACCGGAGATGCACCACTGTACATAAAGCAGCATGTATACTTAAAAGGCCATCATTTTTGCAGTTATTCTTTGATTTTGATTTCCTTTCACCAGCATGTTGCCAGAACACACGGGAAGCAAATAAAAAGGACCTTTTGGTGATACCTGAAGTTCCACCCCTATATAGGACACAGCTCACCAAATATTTCTACGCCGTCACCCACGAAACAAGGGCCAAAGTTATTTTTAGGAAGATTTCAACTTGAAAATAGATTTAGATCCAATAATCGAGGACAAAGTTATTCAAGAACCCCACCAAATGCTGTTAATATGAGAAGTTTTGGCATGAACAGACCCAACTATCAAACTTATTCAAGAAGAGCTTATGATTCAAATACGAGAAATTTTAATATGTTACCGAGGCCAAGATTTCAGGGAAATTCTTTCCCCCCCAACAGACAGATAAATCCAGTAGATGAAAATGGTTTTCCTATGAAATGTGTCATATGTGAATCAATTTTGCACTTTGCCAAAAATTGCCCCCATTCTTATGAAAACATTGAAAAGGAGAAAGGGGTACATGTATATGAGACAGAAATTTCAGGTGAAAAGGGTGTGCTTTTTACAGGAAGTCATAATGGGGAAATGCAGGTTTTATTGAATGAGACATTTAATTCAGCCATATTCGATAGGGGGGGTTGGATGGCTGAATGGTTAGCGTGCGCTCGCTGTATCATAAAGTCTGTCATTGAGTCGACTGGCGTGGTTTCGAATCCCCGGTTGTACGTGGCAAGGAGTAGGGTCGCCTGTCCAACCTCGTGGGTTTTCTCCGGGTCCTCCGGTTTCCTCCCACTGCTAAAGACCCCTACGCGCAAGCGAATTATGTAAATAAAATTAAACCATATGTTAGTCCCAAAATGACCTAGTTTGTGTCGAGTGGACGTTAAACCCCATTTCTCTCTCTCTCCCATATTAGATAGCGCTTGTAGCTCAACAGTTGCAGGAGAAACATGGATGAACTACTATCTAGAAACTTTGGGTCCTGAACTATACTATTCAAAAAAAGTAGGGGATATTTGATTTTGGGGGCATAATACTAAAATATGCAAATGACTACGAAAAAAGTCACTATAGAACCTAACAGAAGAAACATTTCCAGTTACATGTGACGCCCAAACGCACCAATAGCTACCGCATGGAATGCAGGTGATGCTTGGGATCATCATGGGGATCCAACCCAAGATTTGCACGACTCTGACTTTGAATGTTACAGTCATTGTGGCATTGAATTCCAGGGTGGAAACATCAGTTTAATTGTTATAGTGACCAGAAAACAAATTTTGATATGCGTCGGCTTACCCAAAATGAAAGGTTACGTGCCCTTGGCATGCTACAGATCGGCACAAAACAGGCGGTTGTGGCGCAGACGATGAATGTTTCTCAGTCTGTCATAAGCAGGCTATGGTCCAGATACCGTGATACACAATCTGTACAGGACAGACCACGCTCAGGTCAACCAAGGGCGACAACTCAAGCCCAGGATCGATTTATCCGTACCTTGGCCTTGAGAAATCGTGTCATCACAGCAAATCAGATCAGCGCTCGTCTTCAAACAGACACTGGTGTGAGAGTGAGTGGCCAGACGATTCGGAATCGACTGCATATGGGTCACCTTCGCGCCCGACGTCCTCGCGTGATCCCTTGTTTGAGAGATCATCACATTCAGGCAAGACGTCGTTGGTGTAGGGATCGTCAACACTGGGATAATCAACGCTGGAGCAATGTGATGTTTTCAGATGAGTCAAGGTTCACTGTTGATTTTTTGGACAGACGTAGGAGGGTGTGGCGTCGTCGAAACGAGCGCTTCCAAGACGTTAACGTCATCAGACATGATCGATTTGGGGGTGGTTCTGTTATGGTGTGGGGAGGCATCAGTTTAATTGTTATAGTGACCAGAAAACAAATTTTGATATGCGTCGGCTTACCCAAAATGAAAGGTTACGTGCCCTTGGCATGCTACAGATCGGCACAAAACAGGCGGTTGTGGCGCGGACGATGAATGTTTCTCAGTCTGTCATAAGCAGGCTATGGTCCAGATACCGTGATACACAATCTGTACAGGACAGACCACGCTCAGGTCAACCAAGGGCGACAACTCAAGTCCAGGATCGATTTATCCGTACCTTGGCCTTGAGAAATCGTGTCATCACAGCAAATCAGATCAGCGCTCGTCTTCAAACAGACACTGGTGTGAGAGTGAGTGGCCAGACGATTCGGAATCGACTGCATATGGGTCACCTTCGCGCCCGACGTCCTCGCGTGATCCCTTGTTTGAGAGATCATCACATTCAGGCAAGACGTCGTTGGTGTAGGGATCGTCAACACTGGGATAATCAACGCTGGAGCAATGTGATGTTTTCAGATGAGTCAAGGTTCACTGTTGATTTTTTGGACAGACGTAGGAGGGTGTGGCGTCGTCGAAACGAGCGCTTCCAAGACGTTAACGTCATCAGACATGATCGATTTGGGGGTGGTTCTGTTATGGTGTGGGGAGGCATCACTGTTGCTGGAAGAATGGCTTTACATGTTGTTGCAGGGCGTGTTACAGGCCAGTACTACCGGGACAACATCTTGGCAGTCCATGTTGTGCCGTTCGGACGTCATGGCCGCCATTTCATCTTCCAGGATGACAACGCAAGATGTCACAGGGCCAGGATCGTTACAGGTTACCTCCAACAACAGAACATCACCACATTACCTTGGCCAGCACTGAGTCCCGACCTCTCCCCCATCGAGCATGTCCGGGACATGCTTGGACAGAGGTTACGTCAACGTCAACAACATCCTGCCAATGTCCAAGAACTTGCTGCTGCGTTGCAACAGGAATGGGACAATCTGGACCAAAATGACCTTAGACGTCTCATTAGGAGTATGCCACGTCGGATCAATGCTTGTTTGGCAAACAGAGGAGGATTTACCCGTTACTGACTTGGTTGTGATGCTGTGGTAACTTTGCTGTTGGACCCCGGGTATCATTTTACCCTTATAATGGTCAGTCTGTGCCTTACTTAGTCTAACGATCATTTGGAATAAATCGATGAATGTGAACTTCATTTCATTTTGTCATTTGTTTCTTTGTCAGTTTCATTAGGTGACTTTAATAACACTTAAAAATCAAATATCCCCTACTTTTTTTGAATAGTATATTAAAAACTGTTGAGAGAACCGACAGTAATACTATCTTTAAATTTGGTAGTGGCCAGTGTTTTAAGTCCAAAGAAAAAGTGACATTTCCCTGTGAAATCGCTGGTGTGTCATGTCGTATATCTGCAGATGTGGTTGATTGCGATATACCATTATTGCTTGGAAAACCAACAATGAAGAAAGCTGATGTTGTCTTAGATCTAAGGAGAGATCAGGCAACTATATTTGGACAAAATGTAGATTTACAGTGCACATCAGCTGGCCACTACAGTATCCCGATTTGTAATACAAATATGCCGACAGAAACAACTGACGTTTTGTTCAATATACATAATCTGATTGAGGGAGATAAAGAAAAGGCATTAGAAAAATTACATAAACAATTTGCCCACCCATCAAGCAAGAGACTAAAAGCTTTGTTAAATGACGCTGGTGATAAAAGTCCTGAAACTGCCAAAATTATTGAAAATGTTACAAATAGTTGTGATATTTGTAAACGCTTTAAGAAGACTCCACCCAGACCTGTTGTCTCATTGCCATTAACAACGGAATTCAATGATATAGTGGCAATGGACTTGAAAGAATGGCGCCCTGGTGTGTATTTCCTCCATCTGATAGATATAGCAACAAGATTTAGTTTAGCTGCGATCATAAAGAATAAACTTCCATCAACAATTATTGATAAAGTAATGAGACTGTGGATTGGAAGTGGAATGGGCCCACCAAATAAATTTCTTACTGACAATGGCGGTGAATTTTCAAATGATTTATACAGGGATATGGCGGAGAATCTTAATGTAGAAGTCTGGAATTCTGCCGGAATGAGTCCGTGGCAAAATGGGATATGTGAGAGGAATCATTCTATTATTGATGACAATGTAACTAAAGTTTTGTCAGAAAATCCAGGACTAGATTTGGAGACTGCATTGGTTTGGGCAATAAACTCTAAAAATTCTTTGCAGATGGTACATGGTTATAGCCCGTACCAATTAGTCTTTGGTAGAAACCCCAATTTACCCTCCGTTTGTGTAAACAAGCCTCCGGCACTTGAAGGCACAACAAACAGCGAAGTATTTTATAAGCATCTCAATGCCTTACATTCAGTACGAAAATCATTCATTGAATCAGAGTCATCAGAACGTATTCGTCGCGCACTTCGCCATCAAATAAGACCATGCGGAGATATTTTTAGTATTGGTGAGAAAGTCTATTATAAACGTGAATCTAGCAACGAATGGAAAGGACCTGGACGTGTTTTAGGTCAAGACCATAAAATTGTATTTATTAGACATGGCAGTGTTTATGTCCACGTAGCAGCATATCGAGTAATTAGAGTTGACGAGGAATTTCAAAACAAAGACACTGACATAGAACAACCCTCTATAAATACCCTCACCCCCACATCAAATCAAACATCTCTAACAAACAATAGAGAACCAGAAATCGGCACGGGAACAAAAAAAAGTGAACAAACACATATAAATCTTCCAGAATCACTTAAAATAGATGACACAATTAAATATCAGTCAAAAGATGGAAACTGGATACAAGCCAAAATAGTAAGTAGAGCTGGTAAAAGCACCGGAAAATATAAACATTGGTTTAATGTTGAACATTTAAGTGACAGTTCCATTGAAGTAGTAAATTTTGATAATGGTGTTACTCAGTGGACAAAACTTGACACTATCAATATTACCAATGATCCTACTGTCACTGATGCTGATCATAACCAAGCAGACTGTAATGTTGTGTTTATACCCCCTTCATGGCATGATGAATATGATGTGAAATTAGCAAAAGATAAGGAGATAGAGAACTGGAGAAATTTTGACGTGTTTGATGAAGTTGAATATTGTGGACAACCTTATTTGACTACTAGATGGGTGATAACAGAAAAAGAAATTGAAGGAAAAAGAGGTGTAAAAGCAAGACTGGTGGCCAGAGGCTTTGAAGAACAAGAATTTATCCAATCAGATTCACCCACAGCTAGTAAAGAAACTTTACGTATATTTCTGTCTCTAGCTTCATCGTTTTCTTGGAAATGTAATACAATAGATATTAAAGCTGCCTTCCTTCAAGGCCAAGATATGGACAGAGATGTTTATATCTCACCACCAACAGAGTATGAGGACACCTCAGTTTTGTGGAAACTAAAAAAGTGCGTATATGGACTCAATGATGCATCTCGAAAGTGGTATTTTAGAGTTTGCGATGAACTGGTCAAGTTAAAATGTAAACAAAGTGAGATAGACTTTGGGCTGTTTTTCTTTCATTCTGAATGGAATAATAGTGATGCATGTTGATGATTTTATTTGGTGTGGCACACCTACATTTAAGGAAAGAGTCATGGATAAATTACAGAACATTTTTAAAATAGGTAAAAGAGCAGATGGGGAATTTAGTTACATAGGTTTACAAGTAAATCACAGATTGGACTCCATTGTCGTTAATCAGTCATCTTATGTAGAAGAACTCATACCTATTGTTGTTTCGTCAAATCGTGCTTCTCAGAAATCTGAACCGCTCAATCAAAATGAACTGACACAGTTGCGTAGTGCTGTTGGACAGATACTGTGGGTTACCAACCAAACGCGCCCTGATGCAAGTTTCGATGCACTTGAATTAAGCTTATCCGTTAAAGATCCAAAAGTTCAAGATCTTCTTCGCGTCAATAAACTCATGAAGAAAATTTGATATGATGATGTATCCATCAAGTTTCCACAAATTGACTTAACTAATGCTTATCTTGGTGTGTATTGTGATGCATCATACGCAAATTTATGTGACGGAGTATCAAGTGCTGCTGGATACATCATATTCCTTATTGACTCTAGTGGTAAATGTTGTCCCCTTACATGGAAGTCCCACAAAATAAGACGTATTGTGAAAAGTACGTTAGCTGCAGAAACTCTATCCATGGTAGAAGCCATAGATTCTGCTTATTTCTTAGGATGTCTGTACAGTGAAATTTTGTATTGTGTGAAACAGAACCGACTTAGAATTGAAATATTTACGGACAATAAATCCTTGTTCGAGAATATACATTCAACCAAACTTGTCAATGAAAAAAGACTCAGAATAGATATTGCGAGTATTAAACAGATGTTAAGTAATGGAGACATTTCTAAAGTCATTTGGGTTGAAGCTTGCCATCAATTATCGGACTGTCTTACAAAACATGGCGCATCCAATAAATCCCTGATTAACATTCTTCAACGTGGCAGTTTTGAATAGATCCTATGAAAATGACTAGTGTTTTGAGATAAACTGAATTAATGTTAATGTGTTTTTGTTTTTCAATGTTTACTTTTAATTTTGACTATCCACTGGGTGAATAGATGTTTCACTTCAATTTATTTTTATTACTTTCTGCAGTGACATTCTTTAATCTTTTTCTTTAAAGAAAAAAGGGGAGTGTGTTAACATACATGTACATGTACATTGTACCTGTGAAGTAATTCATGGGACATAACTCTGTCTGGCTTATTACTCCAGTATGTTCTGTAACAGGAAATGACTGTGGGGTTGGTTGGGAAGAGTGGAAGTTTGAATGGTGGACCATGTGGTTTCAGATTGTAGTGTGGAATAATAAAATTATGAATTACAGAGTGTTCAGTGATTTAACATAAAGGACCACATGTGCCTCACACTATCTGGCTGAAAATTATCCCACAAAAATTTCATAAAATGCCCAAACTGTGGTAAGATATTTCAGATAAAAGTGAAACCAACACTTACTAGATACATCGGCTGCTGGTGGGGTAGGTAACTCTTCCATTTGTTCTGTTAAAGTAGCACTTGAGGTCGTGTCTGTTTCAGGAACCTCAGCTATAGGCACCATTGGTTCAACAGTATCTAAAATGAAATAACTAGATAAATCACACCTGATAACATAGAATCAATGCCAAGATAAACAGACGGGCGTTTAATTAAATATCCTTCCCATACCCTTCGACGTCAACTATTCATTTATTCTGTTGTTTTCTTGGTAAATATTGACCTGGTTATGAATAGTTATAAGAATCGTATCATATAGTACCTGAATCGCAATACGTATTGTATCGTGACTGCAGTGGCAACACCCAGCACTTCAATTGCTACATGCACTATCAATAATCGTGCATGAGGCTTCTTTCTTGTTCTATGCAGATGTTCTGACATATTTTCCTTGTAACTAGTACCTGATATTTTTTACGTATCAAACACATCAATGAAAACACCACAAAAAGACAAATCTGTACACACGTATCAAACACATCAATGAAAACACCACAAAAAGACAAATCTGTACAGGACAAAATGACAGGAACCAAAATGATTGTGTCTGATAAGACAAAAATAAGTGCCAGACAATGTTTGTATCTGACAAGGCAAGAATAAGTGCCCGACAATGTCTGTAACAGTTGCCTAATTCCTGGTTTGAAAGATATTTGTATCTGGGTCATTGACCAAACCACACAACTACAGTAGTCCCATCTGGTAAGAAAAGAACAATATGTAAGACTTGTACTTACTATGTAAATGTGGGAATTGTAATGACATCTGTAGAAGAGCCATATATGACATGTCTAACAACATGGCGCCACTTTTATGTATATAACATGTATTCATTTTAAAATCATCTCTACTACCCAAAATCTCTCCTGTTTTACTGAAACATAAAAAGCCATTACAGATCTGATGGAATAAAACAATGTGTGTATTTACAACAGAGCAACACCCGCAACGTGAATGTGACAAATTTTCAAATTTCAAGGGAATGTACATCGATGCCCGGAAGAAGCCCCCTACCTCACGTTGGATCCTAGCGACCAATAAAACCACCAAACATTATTTGTTCGCTATACAGTTACGTTAAGTACCATCAGGATAAATATATTTAAGTCATGTTAATCGATTGATTGACTGAAGCTTATGTGGCGTCTTTCAACTGAAGCATACTTTATTTTAGCTTATATGTTCACTTTAAATATAAAGTATGCTTCATACTTTTCTTGTTTTTCCGAATGTAGTCATACCTACGGAAAAACATTCGGAAAAACAAGAAAAGTATGTCATTCAGCAAAAGTGACGGATCCTGTCTGGAAACAAAAGATATTTGAAATTAAAAAATACATAAAACAATTTGATTGATTAATGTTTTATGTGCTCAATAAGATTTCGCTTATATGGCGATGTTGCCAGGATTATTGGGGGTGGGAGGGGGTAACCGGGATCAATGCCCGAAGGAAGCCCCCGACCTCACCTCAAGTCGGTTCCTGGCAACCATCCCACCTAAGGCCGGTCGAGAATATTCCGGTCGACAAATTTTGGTACTTTCCCTAGTGTTGGATCTTGCGCCCTCCTAAATTAAAGGAAGGATATATCTTGGGTTGTAGCGGAGGCCCCAACTGAAGCATACTTTATTTTAGCTTATATGTTCACTTTAAATATAAAGTATGCTTCATATGAAAGACGATAATATCTACTTCAAATTGTTTTGAAGCCTACCCTTACATGTTCTGTTGCGACGTCGCCCTTTTGACGATCATGACCCCATGTGGAATTATCGGAACAAATACAACCTCCCTCCCACCCCCAATAATCCTGGCAACATCGCCATATAAGCGAAATAATATTGAGCGTATAAAACATTAATCAAATTTTTTATGTATTTTTTATTTCAAATATCTTTTGTTTTCGGGCAGGATCCGTCACTTTTGCTGAATGACATACTTTTCTTGTTTTTCAGAATGTAGTTATACTCGTCACTTTCTGTGTAGTTAATTTGCGCTCTTCTTTGGAACCTAGGTGAAAACGTTTCCACCGAGGTGATAAGTTATCACCTAGGTGAAAACGTTTCCACTGACCTAAACCTAACAAACCTAAAACTAAAAAACAAAACCCAAAACTAAAAAATATTTAAAAGTCGTATATGGGCCACTGTAGATGTGGGAGGGAGATTTTTATTTTGTCAAAGAATCACTACTGCTGTACTGGGCTAAATGACTTCTCCTACACATCACATTGCGAGGCAATACATTTATCTGTTTATAGGAATGTATGATTATCCAGTATCATTTATGATTGTCATTAACATTTATCAGGGTTGTGTACTTGATAAATGAGCCTACACAACATTTCTGGATTCACTGAATTTTATATAGTTACTTCCTGTAACTGAGTAAAAACATTTACATGCGGTAATTGATATGAATGATTTTTTTCTTTTGTTTTTCTTAAATGACGCAAGATAATATGGCCTAAATTCTTTCTCTGCATTATTCTACATACCTTAATAAAGGATTTTGTCCTCTTTCTGTATTTCCTAATGGAATAATTGCTAATGGTGTTAGTTTTACTGGTAGTACAGACTACAATAGAAAAAAAATACATATGTCAAATGGCTACCAAAGTCCATTGTCAGAGGAAAATTCAGAATAAAACCATGTCTATGTTATTTCAGGGGAATGTTTATCTCCAAAAACATTATAATACTGTGGTGGGATAGGCAACACTCTCTCAACCAAACTATTTACACCACAGGGAGACAGTTTCCACACTCGGCAAACCTCGGCAGATTCTGGTACCTTACATCTAGCCTTGGCTGTATGACGGTAAGTGATATGTACCTACACCCATACAGTTGCGATGCAGCTATCGGTTTACATATCAGAAAAACTTGCCACTTTTAGAAAGAAGTTCTAAAGATAGGTTGCCAGACAACAAAACATACGCCCACAGCAGCTAAATCGTCCGGGCAGTCGACAAGGGTTGTCGCATATATATTCTTTTGTAGGTAATTAGGGGAATCTAATAGACAATTTCATACAGATGACATTCTAATTTTCGTCATTTGAGGGTTCACAAGGTTCTAAAAACTAAAAAAAGGGCCGTAACTCTGGAAGTAATCTACAGAAATTGTTGAAATTTGACAGACTTTTTCGTTTTACTAATTCAAATAATGCATATAAATTTCATACAGATTTGATGATAACTTTTGTCGTTCGAACGTTCACAAGGTTCAACAAAGTAAAACAAGGGTCATAACTCTAGTAGAAGTAATTGACGGAAATTGCTGACATTCAATAGGCTTCTTCATTTCACTAATCTAAATGATGCATATGAATTTCATACAGATTAAGTGATAACTTTTGTCGTTCAAGCGTTCACAAAATTCAACAAAGTTAAACAAGGGCCATAACTCTAGATGTAATTAACGGAAATTTGCTGAAACTCAATAGGCTTGTTTGTTTTACTAATTTAAATGATACATATAAATTTCATACAGATCAGATAATAACTTTTGTCGTTAGAGCATTCACAAGGTACAACAAAGTGAAACAAGGGCCATAACTCACGGCGTAATTAACAGAAATTGCTGAAATTCAATAGGCTTCTTCGTTGCACTAATTTAAATGATGCATATCAATTTCAAATAGATCGGATGATAACTGTTGTCATTAGAGCATTCACAAGATTCAACAAAGTGAAATAAGGGCCATAACTCTAGATATAATTAACGGGAATGGCTGAAATTTAATAGGCTTCTTTGTTTTACTAATTTAAATGATGCATATAAATTTTATACAGATCGGATAATAACTTTTGTCGTTAGAGCATTCACAAGGTACAACAAAGTGAAACAAGGGCCATAACTCACGGCGTAATTAACGGAAATTGCTGAAATTCAATAGGCTTTTTCGTTTCACTAATTTAAATGATGCAATGGCAATATACGACCATATTTCCATGTGGGCGTATAAAAATGGCATCGTTCAAAGAGTGTGTAGAGTTTTCATTGCAAAGTACTTCTT
This sequence comes from Patella vulgata, assembly GCF_932274485.2. Classification (NCBI taxonomy): domain Eukaryota; kingdom Metazoa; phylum Mollusca; class Gastropoda; family Patellidae; genus Patella; species Patella vulgata. The sequence continues at coordinate 58,047,643 of NC_065884.2, read as the reverse complement.
TTTTGAAAGAAAATCAGATAAACTTGAAAGAAAAACAGCTTCAGGCATTAAAAGCTTTGTATGATAGAACACTCTTCACAGGCGTCTTCATGGGTGCCACCATTTGTAATTCGGGAACTTGAAAGTAATTCCAAATCGCGGAAGTTGTCATACAGCCGAGGCGAGATGTAGGGTACTGGAGCCTGCTGAGGTATTAGGCGAGTGACAGTTTCCAGTGTGCAATACAAGAGTTAATTCCCTTTAAATACTCTTACTCTACAAATTATACATGGGGTGCTCAATGATCATTACACAACAATGTCAATTGGTGGAATGGCAATAGAGTTTCACAGTTCTGTCAACAAAGAAAACAAATGTGGTGTTTGTTTACCATACGGGTATGACTTCTAGCCAGAAATTCTTAATACCTTTTGACATATGGGGAGAATTCAATTCCAGATTGTTGAGTTGAGTGCCATAATAATTCTTTTGTAAACTAACATAACTATTTTGTTCTAGTCTCCTACACACTTTTAATGTCATACTGATGAATATAAAACCAGGAGAGGGCAGGAGTGTTTAACACAACCCAAATTTCAGCTATAATATTATGAAAGAAGAAAGAGAAAGAAATGGGGTTTAACGTCCACTCGACATGAACTAGGTCATTTTGGGACTAACATATGGTTCAATTTTATTTCCATAATTCCCTTGTGCGTAGGGGTTTTTAGCAGTGAGGGGAAACCGGAGGACCACGAGAAAACCCATGAGAATGGACAGGCAAAGAAATGAAATGGAATGGGGTTTAACGTCCTAATAGTTCTGCTCCGTACTGGGCTAAAGAAGACGGGCATACGCCATACATTGTACTATGAGGGAAATTTTGCCAGGATCGTTTACGTGCATGCCAATGTCTACACGGGACCTCTGTTTTCCGTCCCATCCGAACGACTAGACAGCTGTATTTGTCAGGCCCTCCATCCTGCATCACTGACAAGGGTGAACCACCAGGCAAAGAAAGAAGAGAGATGAAACATTGAATGTACTCACCTTATCACCCTCTCTCATTGTGATATTCTTACCAATAGGTATATTATCCAACGATAAAAACTGAAACAAATACAGATAATACAGATATACAACACACAGCAGACGGAATGCATCTCCATACAGAGAAAGTTGAACCTAAGTACAAACAAGCATAGAGAACAATATATGGGATGAAATGTCCATTGATTTCAGGACTAATGCTTTGAACATCATTCTATTATTATCATTATATATGGGATGAAATGTCCATTGATTTCAGGACTAATGCTTTGAACATCATTCTATTATTATCATTTTATATGGGATGAAATGTCCATTAATTTCGGGACTAATGCTTTAAACATCATTCTATTATTATCATTATATATGGGATGAAATGTCCATTGATTTCGGGACTAATGCTTTAAACATCATTCTATTATTTTGCTTGCCTTCAATGGAAACCTGGTAAGAGCAACAGGGTCATTTTACAACAAATCCACCAAAGACCTGTTTTAGTATGGATTAAGATGAAATTTAGTATGAATAATCTAAATGACAAAATAAATGATCAGCAGGACTTTGACCTAAATAGCACCTCTACCTGTATTCATGAAATCATTATCTCAGTTACACAGAAAGTCATTAATAGGGTCATTTAAAAGGTCTTTGACAAAGCAATACACAAATATGCAGAAAATAAAGAAAAATTACACAAAATGACCCACATGCGGATAGGTAGGCAACAGAACCCACAAAGCATTGATGACACACCTACAGACAGACAGTCTTGATTTTGTCTTTTCAGATATCCAACTTACTAGAAAACATTGGACACAATGATTCAAACATTGAGTCTCACCATCCAAATATAATTCAAGAAACTTGGATAGTACTTTTGGGAAATCCTTAAATTTTGTATAAAGCCTAGCTTATGTCGCCCTACGACACAATGAAACTGGCGGCGACTAACGGCAACCAACAGCTTATGTCGCTATGACTGAATTTATCCACGACTGGACGCAACCACGAGCAACCAGTTGATCATAGTCGTAAGCCTGCTCATTTCGCCCGGCATCAGTTGAAGAATCGGAGCCACAACTCATCACATGACTGACACGTGATAACCTTCAAAATGGCCTCATTCCACTTGTCTCCCGTGGTTGTTACCGCCCCTGGGTACCACGTGACTAAATAACTGAACCTTATTGGCTACGTCAGCGAAGCGCCGATTTAAGCCAGTCGTAGGTGCGCTCATGTCGCTTGAGACTAGGGACAACTAGTTGTCTCCAGTCGTAAGAGTAGAACATGTGCGACTCAGAGAAACTGGACGGCGACTGGTTGCCGTCCGACTTACACCAGTCGTAAGAGCGCTCAGGTCGCCCTCATAGTCACGACTGATCAGTTCCACATGATCGTAAACCAGTCGCCGATTTCGAGTCTCTGTCAGTTTTATCGCGTCGTAGGGCGACATAAGCTAGGCTTTAAACCCATGAGGTTGGACATGCAACCATCCTTGTCATGTACAAGCATGGGATTGTAACCACAACACATGACCCATTGATAGACTTTAAGATTTAAAGCATACAAGTCAAACCACAAGGTCATTCGACTCGCTGTTTCCATAGTTATATGTGCAATCTGAAACAAAATGCAAATCAAATGTAAAATGTTCTTATCATATTCAGAAAATCTTGAAGACCAACCTCTTCATCTTCATCATCATCATCACCACCATCATTATCATTATTACCAGATGCTGAATTCTTCTGCTTGTTTCTATCAAATAGGAAAACATACATGCATCAAAGAAAGAATTTAAAAAAAAAAACACAACAAATTTGGAAAACAAATTAACATAAAGATAGGTTTCCAGGCAACAAAACATACGCCCACAGTGGCTAAATCGTCTGCGCGGTCGACAAGGGTTGTCGCATATTTATTCCTTTGTAGGTAATTGGGGGCCTTTACAAGACAGTTCCAAATAGATCAGATTTTAATTTTCCCGTTTGAATTTTCACAAGGTTCTACAAATTGAAACAAGGGTCTCAACTCTGGAAGTAATCTACAGAAATTGTTGAAATTTGACAGGCTTTTTCGTTTCACAAATTTAAATGATGCATATAAATTTCATACATTTCGGATGATAACTTTCATCAATTGAGCATTAACAAGGTTGAACAAAGTTAAACAAGGGCATTAACTCTAGAAGTAATAAACGGAAATTGCTGAAATTTAATAGGATTCTTCTCTTTACTAATTTAAATGACGCATGTAAATTTCATACAGATCGGCAGATAACTTTTGATGTTAGAGCATTCATAAAGTTCAATAAAGTGAAACAAGGGCCATAACTCTAGACATAATAAACAGAAATTGCTGAAATTCAATAAGCTTCTCCTTTTCAATTATTTAAATAATGCATATAAATTTCAGAAAGATCGGATGATTACTTTTGGTGTTAGAGCGTTCACAAGGTTCAATAAAGTGAAACAAGGGCCATAAATCTAGATGTAATACACAGAAATTGCTGAAATTCAATAGGCTTCTTCGTTTAACTAATTTAAATACTGCATATAAATTTCAGAAAGATAGGATGATAATTTTTGGGGTTAGAGCGTTCACAAGGTTAAACAAAGTGCAACAAGGGCCATAACTCTAAAAGTAATAAACGGAAATTATTGAAATAAAATAGGTTTCTTCGTTTCACTAATTTAAATAATGCATATAAATTTCAGAAAGATAGGATGATAACTTTTGGGGTTAGAGCGTTCACAAGGTTAAACAAAGTGAAACAAGAGCCATAACTCTAGAAATAATAAACAGAAATTGCTGAAATTCTATGTGGGCGTATAAAAACGTTGATTGGGATAAAATCAATTTTTGTAAATCAACTTCTGACATCTAAAGTCTAAAATATGAATCAAGTCGGTTACATGTCTCATGCAACAGACGGGCAGTGCCAGATTTACCTATAGGGCTATAGACTTGGCAGGCTGAAGCCTAGGGCCTCAAAATCTAGGGGGCCTTCGACCAAGGTGTAAAATGATTTTGACACTGTTGTATGCCTTTCTTGCATTGTATGCCTTTGCTCAATTGTGTTTAAAACACACTTTCATCCTTATCTAGTCAGGAAGGTCGGAGATTGGGAGGGGCTTCATAAGTGGAATAGTCTAGAGCAACTCTTTATCTAAATCTGACACTGCAATCAGAGAAAGATTACAGGTGCCACATGTTTATGTGTGGAGTTCACAAGGCTTTCCTTGTTCATTTCTTTTTATATAAGTTTTAAAATTTACTACTCTACTAAGGGAGGCTCAGTCAGTCAGTACGACGTTGGCATGCTAACCTGGAGGTCCTGTGTTTGATCCCTACGTTGGCCGAGAAAGTTTATCAGGATTTTCTGTCATTGTTCCCCCTTGTCAGTGGCACAGGATAGAGGGCCTGGCAAGGGACAATGTATAGTCAATTGGATGGGACAAAAAAACGAGGTCCTGTGTACACATTAGTGTGCACATAAAAGATCCCTTGGCAGTAGGAGTAGGGCTTAGTACCACTGTCCAGGCAAAATGTCCCTGTATGGCATAAGCTTGTCTTCATTAGCCCAGTCGGAGCAGAACATTAGGACATTAAATTTAAAACTGATAAAAGAGAGCTTCAGCAAGTCCACAGAATTTTTTTTACGGTACTAACTTAAACAATGTGTGAATAGGATTACATGCACACACTAACAGTAACAAACTTACTTCTTATTTGAAATAACATCCATAACTTGGAAAACTAAACTGTATAAATTTTCAACCTGAAGAAAAAAGATTACATACTATACTATGTTTAACAAGAAAACTACATGGTTATTCTCTGGCTCTTAAACTTACATTTAAAGAGGAAATGGTAGTTTAACATATTATGTTTCTAAACCATGTTTCTAAAACAGTTATATGTTATGTTCTGTGCTATGAAGAAAATAATGCTTGGTTTTTGCAGACCTACATCATACTCTTATTTTTCAACTGTTGGGTGATCATTAATCTGTAGACATGATTGACTAAACAAATTTCCTGTTGAAGCCTGTACAACAGATAAAGGGGAAACCAGACTGGAACATTCCAAGGAATTTTTCTTAGCCAAGCTTGGGATCAACCCCAGGATCTCTTGGTAAGTGAACCAGTACATTACTCACCAAGCCACACTGGAATACAGCATTAACATGCTCTATTTACAAGAGAGAGAGAAATGAGGTTTAACGTCCACTCGACACAAACTAGGTCATTTCAGGACTAACACATGGTTCAATTTTATTTCAATCATTTGCTTGCGCGTAGGGGTCTTTAGCAGTGGGAGGAAACCAGAGGACCCGGAGAAAACCCACGAGGTTGGACAGGCGACCCTACTCCTTGTCACATCTTTATTTACAAACACAGGTGTTTACAAATTTTGAGAAATAATTGATTTTTTTTGATTTTTTTTTTTAAACAATATTTTTATTCAGGTTGTCTGAATGGGATTGGGGAACAGGCTTAGCCTATGTAAACCCCCTCTCCCTAAGAAATAATAGATACTTAATTTCACTTGCTTGTGTTTATACATATCTTACCTTTTTACTATAAACACAAGCTGATCCTTGAATTAATAAAGCTGCTTCTGCAAAATTCATGGTGGTTTTCCCCTCATCAAAAGTAATGGTAACTCGTTCCAACTACAAAATCAAACATAATAATAAACACCATATTTGAAATATAGAAAGCTAAAAACTTACACTTTAAACTAAAGATAAATAATACATGTAGGTAATCTTACAGTCTAATAATTCTCAATCAATACATTCCAAAAATGCATTATCTTTGTTTATGGATAGGCACATTTCAATTATGCATCACCATTGTTTATGGATAGGCAAATTCCAATAATTTCTCATCTTTGTTCATGGATAGGCACATTTTCATCATGTATCATCATTGTTTATGGATAGATACATTTCAATCATGGATAGATACATTTCAAATTCCATGCATGCCTCATTTTTTTTTTTTATGAAAAGGCACATTTCAATGATGTGTCGTTGTTATTTGTGAAAATATATTAGCGACATGAATGTAAATATACTAAATATGATTAATAAATGTGACACTGAACGTAATAGTGTAAATAATGTATTTGTAGCTGACAAAATAAGAGACTTAATGTTATTTAAAGACTCAATACAAGATCCTAAGTATTGTAAATATCATGTCATTTTTATTTTGAATGTTTACACTTAAGTACGAATAAAGCTATTATTCTTATTATTCCAATAAAGTCTCATCCTCACTCCAATAAAAGACTTGGTTGTGGATAAATACATTCCAACAAAGTCTCATCCTTACAAATACATTCCAATTAAGTCCCATCCTTATAAGCGTATATATACATTCTAACAAAGTCTCATCCTTGTTTGTGGACAAATACATTCCAATAAAGTCCCATCCTTGTTTGTGGACAAATACATTCCAATAAAGTCCCATCCTTGTTTGTGGATTGATACATTCCAATAAAGTCACATCCTTGTTTGTGGATTGATACATTCTAATAAAGTCACATCCTTGTAAGCGGATAAATACTTTCTAATAAAGCATCATCCTTGTTGGAGGATAAATACATAAAGATCCATGTAGATACATTCCAAAAATGTGTCACTTTTGTTTGTGGATAGAGACTGTCCTCATGGTGGGTAAAAATAAAAGTCACAACTTTTTAATCGTGTACAGCTTAATGAGAAAAGAATGGATATATATAACATCATAATTCATATGTTGATAATCTTGAAATTGAGACTAATCAATAGTAATCATATAAAATGTCAATGTATATTTGATATGGTCACCTCTAACTAAATTTTCTAACTGAGCTACAAATTTTGTACAGAGGACTTTGGCTCTTTGCATTTTTCATGCAAAGTACAGTAACGTTCTTTTCAGAGCAAGTCAGAATTTAAACCAAAGACATTCTGGTTTTTCTTCCACTGTCCTAATGAAATTTTTAAAAATATTGTGTCTCAATTTATTTTAATATTGTGCTTTGTTTTACCTCTTCCAAGTAATCTGTAAGATAGCTGGCAATATCAACATCCCAAGATTTAGCCAAGTCTCGGATCGGTTGCAAGAGATGTGCAAATCGATCTTCCAGTTCATTATGGCCATTTCCACTAAAATGAAAAGTAAGGAGTGTGTTTTTATTTCATTATTATGCAATGTCTTTCAGAAATTTTGTTTCGTCTTATATGGCCGAGTTACATAAATTTGTGTGTTACCCTATATTTAGATTTGAATGGATTCTGCCAAGCCGTTTAGCAGAAGGGGACTTATTTATAACAGCATGTTGTGTTGCACATACTGACTCTAACGAGATAAGCAAGGTCTTATTTTCTCACTAAAATGTTCCTTTGCCTTTACAATGTTCAGGCATTCACAGAGACTGACACACGATCGTTTAGCAGAAAAATTGACTGGGGGCCGATTCTTTTTGAACAAGGATTCAATAGGACAGTTCCTGAACATACAGGGCGAGTGTAATGAGACCTATGTTCACACTATTCACAGTTCACTGTTGTTGTATGTAGAAAACTTCCACTTCCACCAAGGGTGATATCACAGAAAAGTTGTCTTATGATATTACTTTTATTATCTTAGAGCGCCAGATGTGTTTTCCCTGTGGGAGTACTGGGAGGTAATCAGAGTCCCAGGGAGGTAATCAGAGTCCCAGGGAGGTAACCAGAGTCCCAGGAAGGCATCTCTTAAGGCTTATCTCCAAACCACATACCCTCAGTTACATCACAGATTGAAACCACAACTGCAAGCCAGGTGACCAGCCATCTAGAGCTTTAAGCCTTATGCAACACTCTAGACCACTAGGCAATCCCAATCCCACTTCTTGGGTAGTCAAGATTTTACACCTGTCAGACTGTGAGTGTGATTTTACACCTGTCAGACTGTGAGTGTCAGTGGCATTGACAGTACAAAACGTCAACAAAAGTAGTGTCAGTGACTCAGTACCGCGGGTATCACAAAGTTGCAACTGCTTTTTCCCACTCTTGGCTCATCTGCTCCCATACTTACACGGTCATTTTTATGGTTTTCACTATCCTGATTAAAACCTACAACTGAATTTACAACAAGGTCAAAGAAAAAGTAACCAAAAAAGGGATAACTGAGCGAAGTCCGCCAAGTTCCACAACCATCAACAAATATTTATAAACTGGCGGGCGCCATTTTTTAATCTTGATAGTATATCACCAGTGATTGGTTGAAAAGTGGGCAATATTCCATCAATGAAAATATATAAACCAATCATCAGCCAGTTTACAATCCCTTTGACCTACATTTATTAAGCGTGTATTAGTGCGCGAATTGTATTTCATAGAATAAAAACAAATCATACTACAAATCAAATGAAAATTAAAATAAAATTATATTTCGATACAGCTCATTCATAGTATGACTTGATATCAACTGGCTTTTTGATTGCAGACAGTCTGTCTGATGAACTATTGTATTCGCGGACTTACTTCCGGGTACCGACTAACTAACGTTGTTTGGTGTGAAGCCGTACCGGTTGAGTTGCAATAATTACTGTTAGAATACTAATCACAACAAAGGATTGACCATGCCTGAGATGAAAAAGACACGTGATGTTTTTCTGTGGTGCATGTCTGTAGTTTACTTATTTGCATTTGCGTCTTTGTATGTGCAAATACCAGGTAATTATAAACACGCTAAATAGCATGCGTTGCATTTTACATAAACTAGGGCGCACATTTCATTTGTATTTTTTCTGCTTCTAGTGTGAGTGTAAAGAAATTTGAACTGCGAAGATGCCAATAATAGTATCAGTTGGCTGAGTTGCAAATACAGAACCATCCAATTATTGATTGATATGCATGCATATAGGCCTATATAATTACTAATCAATATGCCAAAGCCCAGAGTTTTGGTGAATTAAGCTACATGTACATACCAATATCTCAGAAATAGATACAAGAATTTGTATGATAATGCACAAAAAGCCTTGAAAACGTTCAATTAAGGTTCACAAAAACATGACTGCATTCCTACCATCAGTAAAATAATCAGATCAATGAGATCATAGTCACAGAGAATTGACTGTTACCATACATGTATCTAAAATGATGAAAGTCTTATTACTGATACTGATGGTTCTGAATATTTATGATCCCCAATCTTTGTCTGTGGTTATAAATTCCTTCTATATGATAATCCAATATTAATGTAACCAGATCGGTTACATGTTTTTTTCTGGTATCCTAATATGTGCCTCTAGGCTTAATTCTACCACATCTTGTTATGTATCTCCATCAAACTAAACAATTACTGGAACAAAGCGTTTCAATGCCTACAATATGTAAACCTGACTATCCCAAATGTCTGTATGTACCAAAGTTTAATTATAAATTATTTTTTTTAGGAGATATTTTATGAAATTATTCAGTATGTTACGCTCCAATTGATATAATGTTACTTTCATTTTTAAACAGGTTTATATGGAGATAATGGTGTATTACCTGCCAAACTGGCTCTCAATACAGGTCAGTTCACTTTTATTATCAAACTTTTATACTGGTAACCAATTACACATGGCTCCTGTAGTGATTGGTGCTGTAAACTAAATTACGGTGACTTACTTACAGTCATTGTTCATTTTTAGTCTCATAAATTAAGTTACATAATTTCCAGACATGCAAGTACCCTTGACCATTAACAAGAGACAATAAAAGAATGCCCCAATAAAATTTGACATCTACACAAGTCATCCAAATTATTCAAAATGGAAATCTATAACAGTTGTGTTTTTGTGTTTCTAACATGTATTTTTGCATATATTGTTTGAATAGGAAATTTTTATAATTGTATGTGATTAATTTATTCTTTTGTAGAGGCCAATTCTTGGCAAGAACTCTTAGATGGACAACCAACATTATTGAAATTGACACCTAAACTTGGTTTAGATGTACAAACGGGCATGGATCTCTTGTGTCTTGGAGGAATTCTCATATCATTCTTCTGTATGGTATGCCGAGGCGGACGAGATGTTGTATCATTTACTTTATTATGGATGCTGTATCTTTCCATGTACCAGGTAAATTTGAGCGATATTATCCGGATACATCTTGTACTCTGCACTTACTCTAGCTTAAATTGTGTCACATGGATTATAACATGATTGACTTTAAAAAAATTACACAGAGTATTAATTGTTATCAGAGTTATAGTCCTTGATCATATAGACAATTTTTTAAAAGCTTATTCAAAAAACTGAAGGTCAAATAGGATAATTCCTAACCTAATTTACTAAAATTTATAATATTAACAGACAAATTATGATTTTAAAATATACATGTAGAGTAAATAAAAACATCACTTTATTAGTTATTAAATAAAGTAAAAAAAAATTAAAAAAAAGAACCCCACAACTTTAGATATTATAGAAAAAGATCAAAAAGATACATCCAGTTCTATCCATTTGAATTTACTAAACATTGATATTAATGTAAAAATTGGGATCCAGAGAATTACATTTCCCTTTAACAATGTTATTACAAATCTTTTTAATTAGGTAATTTGTCGTTTGTACACACCACAATGATTTTACATTAAATGCCATAATTGAATTTCGATGTACTGAGCTTGATCTATTAATAAAGCTAGCTTCACTGTACTCCCAAGTTTCTATGCATTCAATATTATATCGGTCACAACAGTGTGTCCTTGAATAAATTCATAGAGATGTGCTAAATTTAGAAAAAGATTTAATTTTCATGAAATTCATTGGTAAATGTCAGATTATCTCGCTCATTAAGTTTTCAAGAAAAAGCTTCCTGTAACCCCCAGTATGATGATTGGTTATGGTTAATGGTTTTTATTTGGGTTATTTCCCTTTGGTAATGATTGACACAAGAAATAGATTACAGATTGCCTGCCATAATGTGCTTTTCTGCTATCTGTTTTATCAGATTCAATTAGTTTAATTTGTTTTTATGTGGAATCAATAAGGTTGTTAGTATACCAAACAACCATATGGAAATTGATATGCGATGAAATGTGGAGTGCACTCTACCATATGTTAATATTGATTTTTCTATCCTCTACTTTAGGTTGGACAGACTTTCATGTGGTTTCAATGGTAAGTATAACAATAAAGAAATAGTTATATAGGTCTATTGTTAATAAATAGATTATTATTTATATTATATTATTTATAGTGAGTACTCACTACTCAGAGAACTGAGAAAAAATTTTGCTGAGAAGGCTATTTTTTTTCGGATTCTAATCAGCAAATTATGAGACATAGATTTAATTATTAATAAAATAAAATGAAATGGGGTTAAACTTCCAATTTTTCTACACCGTCTGAACTAATGAAGATTGGCATACGACATAAAATGTACTATTGGGGAAATTTGTACAAGGCAGCTGAGCTACAGTCTACTCTTATTTTGAATAATGTCAAAGGGTCTTTTACGTGCACGTCAATGTGTACACAGGATCTTTTCCTATCCGAAGGACTATATGTTGTTCTTTGGGTTGGTTTGTATGTCAGCTCTTGACCAAACTGATTAACAATATGAGCCTCTGTGGCTTAGTGAGCATCTTGCTGTCTCAGACACACTAACCGAACGGTCCCAGGTAAGATCCTGGTTTGGTGGCTCAGCTTTAGATCATGAGCTCTGTAATTGTGTCACATGGCTTGATTTCAATTCCTCGGTAGTATGTGACAAAGTGTAGGGTCGCCTGTTCAACCTCGTGGGTTTTCTCCAGGTCTTCAGGTTTCCTCCCACTGCTAAAGACCCCTATGTGCAAGGGAATTACTGAAGTAAAAAAATCAAACCATGTTAGTCGAGTTAATGTCAAGTAGACGTTAAACCCACATTTTTCTCTCTCGATCCTGGTCTTGGCAGATAGAACTCTTCGCGATCACCTATCCCTGTTTTCGTCCGGACGGAGGTTCTGGCTATGAAAAAACATAAAAATCTGAGTTTCCATAAATCTTTGACAGCACTTAAACCAAACGATTGGAAATCGAATTAGGAGTAGGTCGTAGGGCCGCTGTGAGAGCGTTTTCTCATGATTGTACACTACATGCATGGAGCATGCCCATCTTCATTTGCCCAATTGGTGAAGACTTAGATTTAACTATTATGAAAATAAATGAAATGGAATGGGGTTTAGCATCCTACTTTCCTGCACCAGCTGAGCAAACGAAGACGGTCATACACCATGCAGTGTGCTATGAGGGAAATTTGGCTCAGGCAGCAAAGCTACAGCCTACTCTTATTTTGAATTCCAACTGTCAAAGATTCTTTTACATCCAACCTCGTGGGTTTTCTCCGGGTCCTCCGGTTTCCTCCCACTACGCGCAAGCAAATTATTGAAATAAAATTAAACCATATGTTAGTCCCGAAATGACCTAGTTTTTGTTGAGTAGGCATTAAACCTATTTCTCTCTCTCTCTCTCAGTTTTTTATACCATCTTAACAACTATACATTGTCCCCTGTCATGCATTCCTTCCTGCATCACTGACAAGATGGACCCCCCCCCCCCCCCCAGAAAATCCAGATGAACTTTCTTGGCCAACACTGGGAATGAACACAGAACCGCTAGGTTTGCCAGCCAACGTCCTACCTACTGAGCCACCACACCATTTTCCCAGTTGGTGCGGAAAACACAATATTTTTAAACCCATTTCATTTACAAATTACAATGTATAAATAAGGAATATTCAAATTCAAAATTTCTGCTTATTAAATTCAAACTCTAATGAATATGATTATGCATATTTATATTTTTCAGGGATATTCTTTTGCTGGAGGCTGGTTTCCTCACTATTCTTATCGCACCATTTAAGATACAGATCCCCAAGTTGAAATTTGCTCCATCTCATCGTCATGATAAGATAACCATGTGGTTAGTCAAGTGGTTGTTGTTTCGGCTGATGTTTGCATCTGGTGTTGTCAAGTTGAATAGTAAATGTCCAACATGGTGGGGTCTAACAGCTCTAACCCATCACTTTGAAACACAGGTACAGTTAAATTTTATCAGGTCAAGCTTATCGCCTGCTTGAGGGAGCCATGGTGGCTAAGTGAGTAAGACGGCTCGCTAGTCTGGAGGTCGCAGGTTCGATCCCGGTATTGGCTAAGAAAGTTCAAGAGGATTTTCCGGCTTGGTTTCCCCATGACAGTGGTTCAGGACGGAGGGGCCTGCCAAGGACAGCTGTCTAGTTGTTCGGAGGGGACAAAAAAAATGAAGTCTTGTGTACACATTGGCCTGCACGTAAAAGATCCCCTTGGCAGTTGGAATTCAATATAAGAGTAAGCCATAGCAACACTGTCCGGGCAAAATCTCCCTCATAGCACACTGACGTATGCCCATCTTAATTAATCCAATTGGAGCAGAGCAGTAGGATTTTAACATTTCATTTTGTCTGCTTGATGTGACTACTTGGTACATTTATTAGATATTTTGGGACTAATGTGGTTCAATTTTAGTTCAATAGTTCGCTTTTGCCTCGGAGTCTTTATAGCAGCAGAGAAGACCCATGAGGTTGGACAGACGACCCTACTCCTTGTCACATACAAGCTGGGATTCAAAACCATGCTGTTTAACTCAATGACATACCTTATGAACTAAAGTGGACACGTTAAACTATTAGGCTACCCAAGCCCCTCCCCTTAAAGGATTACATCTTTAATAATAATTTGATTGATTTTTTATTTCAGTGTATTCCTACAACATTCGCATGGTTTTGGCATCAATTCCCAACATGGTTTCTGAAACTAAGCTGTGCCCTCACCTATGTTATTGAGATACCAATCCCATTTCTATTTTTTGCACCTGTCAGATCTTTGAGAATATTTGCATTTTTCGCACAGGTATGTTCACTATTTTCATTTCTAAGAAATTTATATCTGGAAGAGAACCTGCACTGGGGTTATTAGCTTTCACACCCTCAAAAGTATTAGGTAAATTTTTTTCTGGATATTCAGTAAGAATTTACGATTCGATTATTAAGCCTAAAAATTTATTTTAAAGCTGTCTTGTCTACACTTAAATTGACACGCTTCGTTTATTTGTTGCATTATGGTTGGCACAACTATGACAAATAACTGCCTGCACTCGGTTTGGTTGGAGGGAGAGAGAGAGAGTTTAATGTTCACAGCACACAAGCTAGGTCATTTCGGGACTAACGCATGGTTGAATATTTTAATAATTTGCTAGTGCCGGGTAGAAAACACACGTTGGATAGGCAATCCTACTCCCTGTCACGTACAATGACAAACCTTATGATCCAATGTGCACATGTTAACCAGTCGGCCACCAAAACTCCCACTAGGTTTGGAAGTAAAAACTTTGGAAGAGGTCTATAAATGTAAACCATAGTCCTGAAGAGAGCATTTAGTATGTCCTATTGGTATTTAGGTGGACAGTTGAAGTACATGTAAATAACAACAATTAAATTTAAGTATGTTGTTCTATTAGCACAGACAGTAAATAACTCTCTAATTAAAATACATACAGAATATCTTTAGTATATTTCACACCTTAGCTAGATAACATCAACACATTATCAGTTATTTTAACTTATCTAAACTCTCTAACTGAAATACATATAGAATATCTTTAGTATATTCCACACCTTAGCTAGATAACATCAACACATTATCAGTTATTTTAACTCATCTAAACTCTCTAACTGAAATACATATAGAATATCTTTAGTTAATATCACAGAAAACAGTTCAGGATATCTCGTGTTTATGCCTTGCAACATCATCAACACATTATAAGTTTTTGCACATATTAGCTAGATAAGGTCATGAACACATTATCATCATTTTAACATTTTAGCTAGATACTAACATATTATCAGTATTTTCACATCTTATCTAGATAGTCATCAACACATTATCAATATTTTCACATCTTAGCTAGACACAGTCATTGCCACATGAGATTTTTCACATTATAGCTAGATACAGTCATTGACACATTACAAGTTTTTTCACATTATAGCTAGATACAGTCATCAGCACATTATCAGCTAATTTCACATCTTGGCTATTTAATCGTTTATCAATATTTTCACATCTTAGCTACATATAGTCATCAATACATTATCAATATTTTCACATCTTAGCTAAATGCTGTCATCAACACATTACCAGATTTTTCACATTTTAGCTAGACACAGTCATAAACACATTATGAGTATGGGTTCACATTGCTGATAGCTTGATTAATTCACCCTGTGCTATAACATGTACTAATGTTTGATTTTAGCTGTTAGTCTGTATGGTCTATGGTCTATTAGCTGGATACAGCTGGCAGCATATGATCAGTATTTTCAAACTTCACATCCGGCATTGATGTTACTTTTGACAAGAAATCTATATTTTTCATGGGAAAGTCTATTTTCCAGTAAATTCCTGGATGACGAATTAATAAAGTATTTATCACTTGAACCAAGTCAGTCAGAAGTTCAAGTATTGATGAAAAGTCTATTCCTCGTACAGTTAATTTTATGATTGGACAAGACTGAATGTCAACACCTTCTCGAAGCAGCACAGATTCATCCTCAGTCGTTGCATACACAGCACATTTCCAATCCATTCTAGTCAGAACCAGATCTTGAATGGTTGCTACACATTTTTCAAATATGGTGTCTGTACCATGAAATGGAAAGGAATAAATCACTGATGCTTCTTTTTCATTGTTTGGTGGTTTTTCTGGCCACACGTCTGCTATTTCATCGAGTTGGGTATCTGTATTGTACCAGGGTAATACCATTAACGGCAAGCTGAACAAATGACCGGACGGTGATTCTGGTTCGGGTATGGTATAACATAGATCTAACAAGGGCAATAACTCTAATAAATCAGACATAAGATGCTGATCAACATTTTGATAAAATAAAAAACAGTTTAAAAGCGGTCTAGATACCTGTCCACACAACAAAAAGCGTTCTCGAACTTCTTCAAATTCTTCAGCAGTAAAGTTTCCTCGACTTCTGAATAATTTACAAGTTTCAAAATGCAGGAAGTCATCCATGTCATGTCTAAATAAGGTTCCTAACAAATCAAAAAGTTCTCTCGGTCTTTGGAAAAGTATTTCTGACAAACCAGGGACATCTGAAAACCAAATTATGTCCCCTATATCGTGGAAGTGTTGGATGCAGGACTCCATTTCTTCTGAGCTTATTTTAGACTTTTCAGCGATTTCTTCAACCGTATCCCATAATAAATAAGTTGATTTATGTCGTTTCAATTGAGCTTTGAATTTTTCCCACTTTTCGGGTATCTTGCATTGTGCATGTGGAAACAGTGTTTTATCAATAACCAAGAATTCAACATCACTGATAAGTTCTGGTATGCCACTGATACCCTCACTAGAACTAACGATGCTTATTTTGGGATTGATACGAAGCTGGCAAGATTTGAGTTCTATTAATTTACGCTGTCTGACTTGCAGTAGTTTCAGAATGGCATCCTCCGCTTCTGTCCTCAAATTGTCAACAGAAGATTGAGCAGCTTGGATAAGTTCCACATCTCGTTCCACGGCATTTAGTTCATCAGTCAAGTTTTTATAATAGACTGACAATTGTTTCTGCACAAGAGATATGATTGTTTCCTTTTGAGGTTCATAGTTAATCGTGTAGGGATCAAGGTCACTCTTTGTACCGATTATTTTCACAACTGTACCAGGTGCATTGCAGACTAACATGTCAATCCATTTACCAATCATTACCTGGTAATTCTTCTCATGAAATGTTGAACTGTTGTAAACAACGAATACCAGAGATTTCGAGTCTGTGAAAAGTGGATAAGTTATCTTGTACACTTTATCTCCACCGAAATCATTGATTAGAAACTTAACCTTGTTATCTGTCCTCCATAAAAGTTGTTTCAGAACTCGAGTTTTATCAACATTTTCTCGTGTTAAAAAGGATTTATTCTGGACCAGCGTATAAGCAAGGCTCGTCTTTCCACATTGTGATTCACCAAACATCAAAATTTTTTGTCTCTGGAGATTATCAATCTTAATAATATGTTGTTTCTTTAAAAAATCATATATTTGATCTGGTTTGTCCGTTTTCCATATTTCTGGTGGGGGAGTTTCTAATGGATTTTGATAAAGCCAAAGTCCGTGTTTGTGCAGTTTACGATAGCTATGAGCGACTGTCAGGTTGGACAGCATATAAAGTTTCATGGGAAGGTGTTTCAGTGAGTTTTTGGTGACATCAAGAGTTTCTAGGCTTGTGAGCTCACAGATTGTATCAGGCAAGGCTTGAAGGTTGTTATTTTCTAATAGAAGGGTGTGCAGATGACACAAGGATCTGATTTCTGGGGGAAGATGTCGGATTCTGTTATTGGACATATCAAGTGTTTCCAGATTTGACAGCTTGCCTATTGTAACTGGTACCTTTTCGAATAAATTGTTATTTAGTTTAAGAGATGTCAGGCTTCGTAGTTGTCCTAAATCCTCTGGTATGTTCATTATTAGGTTGTGTGACATATCAACCATTCGGAGATGCTTTAGGTTATAGATGGTGTCTGGAACATTTTGAAGAAAATTTTTACTTGCATAAAATTCTCGAAGATTTATGTTGTAAATGTCCGGAAGAAAGTTTATTTTTGTGCTTTCTAAATCCAGACATTCTAATGCAGGCAATTCAAATACTACATTTGGTATGTGTTCAGATCTAATTTGACCTTTGCGTAAAAGATTTTCCATGTACGAATCAACAACGGAACAGAAGCTTCGATAGTTAATGGCGAGTTTGCGTAGTTTAGGCATTTCAGGTAGCGTTTCTGGTAAACTCTCTATTGAATTACCCCACAGTAGAATTTCTTCAAGATCCTGACAGTATGCGATTTCTTGAGGTAGCGATGTTAAATTTGTCTGCTGCAGGTTGATTTTTTGGAGAGCCACAAGATTTCCTACTTCTGGTAAGAGCATGTTGATTTTGTTCCGGCTGACATCCAGAACCTTGAGGTTGCACAAAGTCCAGATGGCTGGTGGAATAAAGGGGAGATTACATTCACTGATTTTCAGTTCCTGTAATTGCGTAAGTTTAGTGAATTCTTTCGGTATCCCAGAGAAATCTTCAGGATTGACACAGCGTAAACCATTTTTACTAATATCCAGTTTCTCCAAGTTGACTAACTTCTGTATATCTGCTGGAAGAATCCTCAAATTATTGGATGCCAGACATAATTCTCCAATATCTCTAGCTGAAATAAAAGATGTATAGTGTTAAGATGATGATTATTGATTAAACGGTAAAGGTTGTTGTCTGGTGAAAGGTTAATTAGTTATTGTTACTAATTATTTCTGTTTATTTCATGTTCATCTCTAAAGGAGCAAGATATCTTTGACATATCTGATCATTTTGAGGATACCCTTAGGTTATCTATATTATCCAAAGGAAACATAGTTGAGTTATGTACTTTGCTCATCAAGAATGATACTGGCTCACTAACTAGGGGTCCCAGATTCGATCCCGGGGATGGCTGAGAAAGTTCCTCGGGATATTCAGGGTTGGTTTCCCCTTGTCAATAGTTCTGTGTGGAGGGTCTTACAGTGTAGGAAGAAATAAGTGATTAAACATCCTCTGACAGTTGGGAATCAGAATATTAATAGGCAGTAGTGGTGCTGTCAGGGTCATGGATGCCTGTTTTCATTAGTCTGATTGGTGCAGAAAAGTATAAAGTTAAATCCCATTTCATTTCAAACTCATAAATTCTAAATTTGACATAAAATTTAATTTGAGCTTGCTTGCTTTA
Organism: Patella vulgata; assembly: GCF_932274485.2. NCBI lineage: Eukaryota > Metazoa > Mollusca > Gastropoda > Patellidae > Patella > Patella vulgata. Next base: position 58,028,801 of record NC_065884.2, on the reverse strand, counting down.
ATTTTACTTACTTGCTGTTACAGTAACAGGTATAGACGTCATTCCTTGTCCAGACATATCAACAATTTTCATTCCTTTCTTAGTTAATTCCCCTTGACTCTTTCCTATAGGTTTCTGTTGCTTTCTGTCTAATATTGGTGGTAGGGGAGAGGCTGATCCAGTCCTTTTGATTGACTGAAGTTTTCCAGATTCAATTCTCTTCCCTGCTGAGCCGGATCGGGACTTGGAAGAACCATTTCTGCTTTTGGCTGATTCATCTCTGCTCTTTGCAGATGCAACTCTTATGGGAGATTGGTTATGATTCCTTGTTGGTGAAGGGGTTTTACTACTTCTTCGAGGTGGACTTTTACTGAATGAACTGGCCTGTGATCCTCTGCGATTTGGTGCTGGTAACGGGGACCCTTTTGATCTTGGAGGTTGGGAAGACATTCTGTTTTTGCTTATTCAGATCTGAAAAACAAAAAGCAATTTCTATTAAATAATTTATTTTGTTAAAAGTGTTCACCTTCCAGCAATTTTAAGGGAAAGCCTTTGTCTTTAACTTATGCGGCTGTTCCCTTTGTATAGTCGTCAGAGGCCTGAGCACAGTAGAAGTCGCTGGTGGACCGGAGCAATCGCTGCTTCCGACCACTATATAAAGGGAAAAGCCGCACAATCACACTTAAGCCTGATGAAACTAATAGCTTCACAAGAGAATTTTCATACTGATCTTAGTTTCGATTTTAGATTAATCTGTTGACAGTTGAACACAAAATCAGTTCTATATCGACATTGTCCCTTATAATTTTAAATATAGACAGACACGAACTACAAATTAGAGTAATAAAACTTTTTAAACCAAATCAGAGAGATTTAGGCATATTAAGATATTTTGAAACTAAGCACATGTATATAAAATGTTTTTCAAATCTGACTTTTAAAAATACAAAATAACTCTAATCTAAGTTATTTTTAAGAACCAACCTTAAACCATGTATTAAAATACTAAGTTACTTTTAATAACGAATCTCTTAAAAAAATCCCCCAGTATCCTTCTATAAATACAGGTATATGAGATTGACTTGTTAAAGCGTGTGTTTACAGTCTTCAAGAGTATATTAATGATAAGTATATAAAACATGTTATAACAAGTACATTTTTCACTAAGAAGATATCAAAATAATATCAACTATAGATTTACCATATATACTGTAATAACAGTCCAGTTGGCTTTATAGAATGTCCAATAGGAAAAGCTTATTACCAGTATTTCAGATTCTAACAAAAGCATTCCAAAGGCATCTCTTATAAGCAACTCTGGCTGGAATTGAAACCTGTGACATAGAATCGATATGGAGCCAAAGGGAATTCCGTGTGACGGAAAAATCTGGGGTTGTCAAATATGCGAAAACAGTCAAACGGCACAACCCATATTTGAATTCCAGCTTCCCGCCAATCTATTTGCATTTCCTGGATTTATAATAAAGTGCCCCAATTGGTTTTGTCTGTGATTAAGCCTATATAGTATTTTCGATCTGTTGTAAAAATATTGAGTGGTGATAATTTTTAGTTGTTAAATAATATATTGTGCTACTTGTACACTTCAAAAAATTTAAAAGTGTCATTTGAGATTTATACGCATGAACTGTGTCTTCATTACCAGTATGGTTAGAATCTGTTGCAATCACCATAAGGGTTAGAATCTGTCTCAGTAAGCTCTCAATGTTCTGTTACAAACACAATAAGCTCTCAGTATAAATAACACAGAGATGATTTTTAATGCATGGCTTGTTATTACATTGATTACTGTAAATCTATATCAGATTATGAAGTACTGAATGTAGTCAATATTCTACCTGGCACCTACAGTTGTAACACTACAATAAATTGATTTTTCTTTCTAATGCACAGTGATAATGGAATAATAGCATAATTAATGTCTTTATCAATGTGTCAGAAATCTTTAATAAATGAAAACCAATATTTCATAATCAACACGAATCACAGTATTGGTCAACAAAAAAGCAGACTGATAGGAAACAAAAGACTAAAACTTTTCTTATAATGAATACACATGGACAAGAAAATTTTAGCTATAGAAATAGGCAAATATATTAAACAGGTATTGGCAACAAAAAAAGCAGACTGATAGGAAACAAAAGACTAAGCATTTCCTGCCACAAGCAAGGAATTAATTTTTCAAATGTGTTTATTATATAAAATTATTTAAGATGATGCTTTTATTTAAGAAGTATTGGCATTTTGATGATTTTTGCTGGTTTGTTAGGATGGCACAGTTAATATCAAATTAAATTGTATGATAAATTTAAGACAGATCTGTCAATGCATTGTTGAGATACAAACATATTAAGATTTATTATGGCTTAAAGTGTTTTTCACGGAATTTAATGGATTCTCATGCAAAATACTTGGCATTAGGTAGGACAATATTTATTTTCAATTATATTAACAGTTTTATTCTTGAAAGTTATAATGTCACTTCAACAAATGCAATTTGTGTATTTTTTATTTAAATATAAAAGATAGTAAAGCTTTGTGATAAGATATAATACTGTGTGGATATAGGTTGTGATAAGATATGGTTTGATCTTCTTCACCTGCTTTAAGATTTTAAGTGTATCTCGTTTATATAGATGTATGGAAATTATTTGACCTTTCATATATGTATTTTAGGTTTCAAGTAGTTGTCAATTACTTATATTTACTTACCTCTCTACGTATCGTAGATAATGTCAATACTACTGTTAGACCTACCGTATATGTACAAATATAAAAACTCAGGTTTTAAACTCAGTAATCTAATTTTGTTTTTCTAATAATTTAAATCCTAGACAAAGATTGAAGAATGTTGATTCCTCTTTCTGTAATATCATCTGATATAGTATAGTATTTTATACATTGTACTTCGATGACTTTTTTAATAATAAATTTTTAACACAATCTTTTAGCTGTGTAACTTTATTCATTAATAAAAGAGTTAAAGCTCTCATCAAATGCAGATTTTTCTATTCAAATATTCCAAGTCATTATTCAAATGATATTTGACTATTTAATGGATATGATAAATTTTTAGATTAATAGAAACTATAAATCTTTTTGATCAATATATTTTCCCTTATATGTTTGTTTAATTGGAATATTGCTCATTAGTCGATTAGTAAATATTCCATAGGAGACAATACCAATTATTTTTAATTAAAGATACATTCCCGGGTACAAACTGGGTGATTTGATGATATTTTTGGACTAAAAACATATTCAAACTAATTAAATTATCATAATTTTGCTTCAAATCCTTCTCAAAACATTGCAATTGCCAGAGAATACCCGGCTATAAAAATCAAAAGAGGTCATGTTTGTGTCACGTGACACAACAGGTGCGAAGTCAGAGGAGAATTTGTTGCATACAAAAGACGATGTTGCCTTTATCGCTGACTATTTATTACAAATATCGAAGCCTAATTAAATTCTCGGATTATCCACTGCCCGCGTCTTTTTCCGTGATTTTTATCTCAGAAAGTGTTGTACGCCTAACTCTCCATAAAGTTTTATCAGCATGTACATCAAGCGCTCAATCTCCGCGTGCAAACTTCAATGTCATGCATGCAGACACTCCTAATTATCCGGCTGTCGATTAGGGAAACCCGTACATTTTTGTCCTGTATGCGCTCCATGAGTGTTTTTCAGGGAATCCAGTATTTTTCTAGTAAGATTGGATATTTCTACTTTCCATATATACCTATTGCTATACTTTTATTGGAAATAACTACCCAATAAATACTTTTCTGGGAACGTAGCTTTAATATTAGTAAATATTACCATGAAACAAATAACAGATCTAATTCCATTGGTTTTAATTGATATCGATTAACAATAGCCTTGAAACACTATTCAAATTAGAGTGTTTAAATATGTTTGTGAGCTCTAGTTGTACACAGTTACGTATTTCTTAGCTGTTCATTGTATTGTGTCACTGTATGATATAAATTATAAATACCTACAATTTACATACCTTTTGTCACTTTTAAAAATTCAGTTTTGCTCTAGAAATTTGTTATAGTCCATTGTAACAGATTTTAGACATAAAACATGTTTTTATCACAGGTGAAGACTATCTTAGCCTCTCAAATAAATTATATGAGCTTGTTGCGAGATAAGAATATGCTTGTATGAATGTTTTGGGCCCCCTAACAACAAGTCATTGAAGCGTATATGACTACAGATATTTAAGTAGGGACTATTGTTACACTATAGTGTAAAGGGATTATCCTTTTTACAATAGACGTTAGTTAGGATTAACATAATGCTGCTTTTGCCTAACACTACTGATGAGTTATTGAGTTAGGATATGGTCAGTGACAAGTCAAAGGTTAATTACATGGTTAATCAATTTTGATGGGGTGGTTAATAAGATTCAGCTGATTTAATTTGAATAAAAATGTAATATTACATTTATTTCCCTTTTTGAAAAAAGGATGCAGAATCAATCATTAACAAGAAATAAAAGGTAGGGAAGAATAATATTAATAAATCAGACAAACTTACAGTTGAGATATAAACTGAGAGAATTATCGATATGGGAGTGGATGAGTGGTCAAACATATGTGCTTTAGATCATATGGTCTGTCATTGAGTCAAGTGGCATGATTTCAATCCCATGCTTGTGACAAGAAGTTGGGTCTCCTGTCCAACTTCATTGGTTTTCTCCAGGTCCTCCAGTTTCCTCCCAAGCAAATTATTGAAATAAAATCAAACCTTATCTTAGTTCTGAAATGACCTAGTTTGTATTGAGAGGATGTTAGGCCCCATTTCTCTCACCTTTCAAGTTTATGTCCCCGAAAAAGAAATCAACATATCCGTTTTCTTAGTAGTACATTCTGTACACTTATGTTCATTTGGTAATATTTCATGTTACTCTGGAACAAATTACTTTAAACTATCAGAACCTGTTTGTCATTGACCGTATTTATAAAAACACACTTTCTTAGGTAATGTACATGTATCAGTTATTTTATGTAAACCACATGTACTTTTGATATTACTGAATTTTAAAATGATTCCTGGTAAAATTTTATTTTGACTTCAATATCACATTGTATTGTATTTTACTTTATTTATTATGGAAATTGTACACTATAAACATGTGCAACATTAATGATACTAAAGCTCTTGGTTATGTGAAACCAGTGATTTGTGTAACATGCATGCCCTCTACAATTAAAAAATGTTTGTTTCATACACTGGAAAAAAAACAGTATGCAACAGAGATCAACCAAATTACACAATAAAACATTGAACATAATAAAGATATCTTTCCAAAATGTTATATTATCCATTAAATATCAATGACAACATAATAAAGATCTCTTTTCCAAAATGTTATATCCGTTAAATGTCAGTGGCCAAATTAAGAAGGTTTTTTTTATCGCTATACTAGGTCTGAATGCATTTATTGCATTGTTGAAATAATCTCTGAATGCATAATGTGTCTATATATTTTACCATGGTGAATATGTTGTGTTCTGTTAAAACCTGTTCCTCTTAGCATCCTTTCTTTAAATGAATTGACAAATGTTATCCTTATTGATAATTCTATATTATTATACCAGACTGTTTAGTATCTCTCTCTGTTATTTTCAGTTATTGTTACAAGTGTGCATCATTATAACTGGAAACTATAATTTCTTCAATTTATTGACAATAACATTATGTATACCACTTCTTGATGATAAATTCTTTGGTGAACGAGGTAAGTTGTTATAATGTGTTCATTTAAAGATGTACTAAATCTGTTTATTGCATATCTTTCTTCTGGCTTCAAGTGCCATATAAATTTTAATAAGACATTTATTCACATGAATAGTCCATAATCAACTTTAGACCATCGGAGGATTGTGATTTTGAAAGAATTGAAACACAATTAATTTAAAAATGTACAATCAAGACTATGCTATTCTGCAAACAGTCAAAACTTCATTCAGAATGAAGAAATTTGACTGAAATTTTCAATATATTTGTTTTTCATGTTTAAACTATTATAGGGTAACTGTCAGCTCCTTAACTAAATCTTACATGATGTGTCTTTACAGTAATAAATTTTAGTATATCTTCAGGATCACGTTTATCAGGTCTGATAATGCCAAAAAATCCTGATGAACTTTCTCCCCCAATGCAGGGATTGAAGACCGTAGCCTCCAGACTAGCAAGCCAGCGTCTTACCCACTTAGCCACCGTGGCTCCCTCACTGGGATGAGAATTATTCGTGAAGTGTGAGAATGTCATTGATCAGTTATCGTGGAAGTGTTTCTGATATTATGTTTTCTATATATTTTTTTAGAGAGCAGAAAAAAGAAGGGATCATGGTCTGTCCTACGGTTGATTTCAAATATTGTAGCACCCCTGGCAGTTCTTGGTTACCTTGGATACCAGACTATTCGCTTGTTTAGTATTAAATTGAATAATGATAATACAATTGATTCTAAGATAGGTGAGAAATGAGAAACCTTTTAACATGTTCTTCCAAACTCTGTGGGGAAAACCCTAAATGATTGGATTGAATATCCTTGTACTAAAATTTTAGCATGCGGAACAATTTTTTGGGGGGAGGTGGAGGGTCCTAAATTTCCAGATATTGTTCATTGCCTTCTATCTTGGCCACTGAACACTTTTGGAACATTGGGTGTCAAATTCAAACAAGAATCTTCAAGACTAATATTCCAATCTATAGTTCTAGTATCAAGAATTTCACTAATTGTACACAGGTCAAAATTCTATGGAATACAATTACTGCTTATGTGCCCTTATGCATGTATGAGGTTTTGCGCATGTTTTCGCCGCCAAAAAGGAGGTCTTATGGCAAATGTAATGCAAGCATTTCCATGTAACCGGCCAAAAAGCTGTGAAAATTAACACATTGAAAACTGACTTACTACTGAGTGACATTTCGACTAGCCATCTGTAGTCATTATCAGGCATTGAGAATCAATAGTATCAATATTCGTATCCTTAAAACAGACTGTTGTGACGGTATATTGAGCTTAATCAATATTAGATAAAGATAGAGTAGTTTGGGAACCTGAACCCAGAACCCCTGATGCAAAAAATATCAAACAGTCTTGTATGATTATAGATATTCTGGCGGGTTGTTTTGGGTTATTTTGTTTTTCTCCGTTTTAACGGTATCACTAATAAATGTTTAAATGGTATGTATTAATATTTTCAGCTTTTACTGAGAGAGATTTCAGTAAGTGGTTAGAGTTTATTATGCCATATACTATAGGTCTGGGTATAATATCGTTGGGTTATGAGGTATTAATGGTTCTTATCAGGTAAGATTTGTTTAAAAATAATATATAATCAATGTTTCCAATGATAGAAAATAAAATATATGATAAACTGTGTCAAAAGGTACATCTTATTGTAGTGCAAACATGAATATTTGAATTCAGATAGTTTTCAAAGCTGTTCAAACTGATTATTTTTGTTCGTTAATCGATGTGAAATAGTCCATGCCAAGTTCCATGATGATGGTACTTGAATTGGCATAGTCTTAGGTTATTTATTCAGCCAGATGGAAATGTGGTTTTATATTGTTGTTGCACCCATCTGTTCACAATTACTGGACACTCTACAAACTACATTTAGAGATGAAGAATCTTATTTAATTTCAAGAACTTCTTATAGAGTTATGGCCCTTGTATCACTTTGTAGAACCCTGTGAACACAAAAAATATCACCCGGCCTATATGCATTTTATGTGCATTACTGTTATTTAAAATTCTAAAATGGAGAAGTCTATAGCATTTTAACAATTTCCTTTAATACCTTTGGGACTTATGGCCCTATTTATGTGCATTATTTAAATTAGTAAAAAGGAGTAACCTATCACATTTCAACAATTTCTGTTTATTTCTTCTGGTTTAGACGTGCATTAAGGATATGGGACCTGGTTAAAACAATATATTAATAGTTTTGGGGTAGTTGTATAAAAGTAACCTTCCTACATTGTGTTTATCATGCGTAAATATTTTTATTATTTCAGTTGTTTAGTATATGAGAAGAAGATGTTAATGAAATTTTGGTCAGTTTTACAAGCAGTTATATTTGCTAGTTTAGCAGTGGGCATGTTTACACTGAGTTTAGTAAGTATAAACATACTAACATGAAATAGGCTCAACTGTTTTATTAAAAAGGATGGAACAAGTTCTGATGTCATTAGAATTAAAATATATCTGGGGAAGGAAGAAAAGAAAAAGAAACTGTGTTTAACATATTATTTTTCTGAACCAGCCATGCAAATGCAGGCTAGCATATGCTATGCAGTGTGCTATGAGGGAAATTTGGCCCTGACCGCGCCATTAATGACTACCCTTAGTATGATTTCCAACTTTATCATGCTGGGGAGAGAAATAGCACATCCGTTAGTGCCAGTAGGCTAAATCTGTTACCACATGGTGTCATGTTGAATTAGAAACTGTGAGTTAATGTATAATTTGGTACCATAGAGTGTTGGTTATTTCTATAAACTAGAGCAATGAAATATCTGTCACTCACATTATCTCACAACTTAGCTTTTGAACCATAAAGCTTATATATTACTCACACGTCAGATGCAGCTATAGTTTTTCAACCCTACCAAACCAATTCTTGTAATTGTTTAGTATAGTTATATTTGTATGTTATATTGTTTGTATATGTAATATTATTAATGTTAGTCTAGTTAACCAAACCCTGCTTTTAAACTAATGTGTATTTAGTGAAAGTAAAACACAGCTAGATGTGTCTTGTGTAATATTCTAACAGGCATGTGTATTATACGTAAATCATATGTCATCCGCACCATGAATCAGAAGTCACAAGTTATTGTTGAACAATTATAATTCAAACAGCAATTTTCCTGTCGAACATCTTTATACAATAATCGATATATATATAGGGCGAATGCACATATTCAGTTATGCCAGAAGAGTTCGAACTGCACGGATCTAGTCGCTTCTTGAGAGAAATATGGGAAGGCTGTTTGGCAATTAACAGACTATTTTGAGTAGGGTAAAAGTATCAATTTTTTAAGATGGAAGTTACGATTTAACCTGTAATGCAAATGAAAAATAAGATGTATTTTCATCCCATTTTCACTTTTCTGTTCACATTATACAACAATGACTTGCAGATCGCACATATTGTCACATATTATTTTGGAGGTTTCGTTGGTCTTCAATGTTATTTCTACTGTTCTGTAATTCTAATTTATCTCCTTAAAAATATGTCATTTTGTATTTTATTCTACTACAAGCACAGCACATATACTATTCAAAAAAAGTAGGGGATATTTGATTTTGGGGGCATAATACTAAAATATGCAAATGACTACGAAAAAAGTCACTATAGAACCTAACAGAAGAAACATTTCCAGTTACATGTGACGCCCAAACGCACCAATAGCTACCGCATGGAATGCAGGTGATGCTTGGGATCATCATGGGGGTCCAACCCAAGATTTGCACGACTCTGACTTTGAATGTTAGTCATTGTGGCATTGAATTCCAGGGTGGAAACATCAGTTTAATTGTTTTAGTGACCAGAAAACAAATTTTGATATGCGTCGGCTTACCCAAAATGAAAGGTTACGTGCACTTGGCATGCTACAGATCGGCACAACACAGGCGGTTGTGGCGCGGACGATGAATGTTTCTCAGTCTGTCATAAGCAGGCTATGGTCCAGATACCGTGATACACAATCTGTACAGGACAGACCACGCTCAGGTCGACCAAGGGCGACAACTCAAGCCCAGGATCGATTTATCCGTACCTTGGCCTTGAGAAATCGTGTCATCACAGCAAATCAGATCAGCGCTCGTCTTCAAACAGACACTGGTGTGAGAGTGAGTGGCCAGACGATTCGGAATCGACTGCATAGGGGTCACCTTCGCGCCCGACGTCCTCGCGTGATCCCTTGTTTGAGAGATCATCACATTCAGGCAAGACGTCGTTGGTGTAGGGATCGTCAACACGGGGATAATCGACGCTGGAGCAATGTGATGTTTTCAGATGAGTCAAGGTTCACTGTTGATTTTTTGGACAGACGTAGGAGGGTGTGGCGTCGTCGAAACGAGCGCTTCCAAGACGTTAACGTCATCAGACATGATCGATTTGGGGGTGGTTCTGTTATGGTGTGGGGAGGCATCACTGTTGCTGGAAGAACGGCTTTACATGTTGTTGCAGGGCGTGTTACAGGCCAGTACTACCGGGACAACATCTTGGCAGTCCATGTTGTGCTGTTCGCACAACGTCATGGCCGCCGTTTCATCTTCCAGGATGACAACGCAAGATGTCACAGGGCCAGGATCGTTACAGGTTACCTCCAACAACAGAACATCACCACATTACCTTGGCCAGCACCTCTCCCCCATCGAGCATGTCTGGGACATGCTTGGACAGAGGTTACGTCAACGTCAACAACGTCCTGCCAATGTCCAAGAACTTGCTGCTGCGTTGCAACAGGAATGGGACAATCTGGACCAAAATGACCTTAGACGTCTCATTAGGAGTATGCCACGTCGGATCAATGCTTGTTTGGCAAACAGAGGAGGATTTACCCGTTACTGACTTGGTTGTGATGCTGTGGTAACTTTGCTGTTTGACCCCGGGTATCATTTTACCCTTATAATGGTCAGTCTGTGCCTTACTTAGTCTAACGATCATTTGGAATAAATCGATGAATGTGAACTTCATTTCATTTTGTCATTTGTTTCTTCATCAGTTTCATTAGGTGACTTTAATAACACTTAAAAATCAAATATCCCCTACTTTTTTTGAATAGTATATTAACAATCTACTAACTACAGTGAATGCAATAATAAAACTTTACTAAGTCTTGCTTTATAGATCTCCATTGACACATATATTGACTTATTATTGCTAAACGAAAACAAAACAACATGCTGTTAGCAAACAGTAGAGAAAAGCTTTATCACACCAAATTAGTTGAATTTACTTTTAGGAATTTGCTTGTAGAATATAATGTTAAAATTGAAATATTTTTCAATTATGTTATCTTGTAGCAGTATAGATACCACTAATAGTATATTAATCCCTGTATAGTTATAGTATGCTCCCTGCTTACATAATACACCCAGTACTGTACAATATCTAGTGATCATATGCAGATTGTTGGCAGAGGATTATAACTACAGATCTTTTCTGCATACAGTAAGCAGTAGCGTAGCTAGGAAGGGGGCGTGGGGATGGGGCTAGTCTGCCCCACACTGCATTGTTTGGCGGCTGCACTTTTGGTCTACAACATTGGAAAATAATTGTATGTTGGGACAGTAGAAAGATACTATACGTCGGACACAATTATTTTTCCCATAAAAAACCCAACTTAGAGTTAGACATACCTGACATTAAAATTGTGTTGTTATTTCATCAAGGGAAGGGAGATCACTCGGGGCAGCACAAAGCCTAGCTATACTACTGTATATAAGGCATAGATTGAAACATTATAATTAGTTTCCCTTTTAAACCATATAATTAATAATCTCAATGATCTGCAAATGATGGATATTCATGCACGTGGAATTTGGCATGTATGCTGTGGGTGTGTTGGAAAGTCTTTTATTATTAAAATATTGCCTTATTTATACATGTAGGTACCACATTCAGTGGTGCACAAACCTTCCCAGAAAGCACTATGGCCATCTTTATTGGACTATCATGCTATAACACACAGGTACCATATAACATCATCATATGGCTTATTTCGAAGGTATATTTTTATATTCTCGTTTCAGTCACCTGTTTATTTTAAATAATAGTTTTTAATTATGCATGCTTTTATATTTAGTTATACATTCATATATGTCTTGCATGATTATTGGTTCTTATTCTAAATGTATTTATTAAAAAATACCTATCATGGATGAAATTGGTTGAAATTTTTCATCATTTTAGGGATATCCATAGATTGAAGCAATAAATGATGGAAAAAAAAGTAGCCAGTAAGGCCACAGCGGTTTAAACTTTTGCTCTTCATGAACATCTGTTAAAATTTTGCTTCTTATTTCCTGGGAAAAAAATAGTTTAAAAACAAGAAGTACTTTAGCTTTCTCCAAGAATTTTAATTCCAGACTAATACATTTTGAATTTTAGACTAAAGAATTGTTCATTTATCCAGACCCCAAAGAATAAAATATTTATTTGCTTTGGCCTAGTAAAATCAGATCATTTAAATTGATGTTTATCATTGATGATGGGCTATTTTTGATAATGGAGTTATGGAGATGTTATTAAATGTTTTCTGTGTAGCTTTGGTGGCTGGATTCCAATTTATGTTTTTGCATGTTTTTTGTATTAACCCTTGCTTACATACATATGATATAATACAGGTATACCATTCTAGATGTGTGAGCAATTATTTAAAATATTAATTTTAACCACTACCAGTATTATTGTGGATTTGGTTCCAGTGTCCAAAATACATTTTGTGACAACCATTTCCTTTTGATCGTTGATCGCTTGTTAACATACATAACATAAGATCAGGGCCCTTATTCACGAAAACTTAAACTAAGATACAATTGAAATTTTAAGAAATACTGCAATTCGATTGGCTGACCAATATGCAAATTGGATATATGCAAATTGATTTCCCTGGTCAGCCAATCGAATTGCAGTATTTCTTAAAATTTTGATTGTAACTTAGTTTAAGTTTTCGTGAATAAGGGCCCAGGCCTGTATGTTATTACTCAGGTTTATCTCAACGGATAATATTCTTATGGATAAATAATATATTCTTCAATGAATGAGTTGGAAAGCTGAGTTGAATGCAACACCTTAAATTGTTTGAATTTTTGCTGTTTAGATATTCGGCACTGAGTGATAACATGAGGTCATGACCTTGTTCTTGTCTGCTTTGGTATTCAGAGGGAACAGTCAAGTCAGTTTGTTTTGATACTTTTAAAAAGAGAAGTGTCCTTCTTCCAATTTATTGGCCTTTTAAAAAGAAAACTATTCTGTAAAGTATTGATTGTAATTGGTCAACTCCAGATTTACCTACCAATCAAAACCTGTGATTCAGAAAACTCCACAGAATCTTTTGGGAGGTTTTAATTATTCAGACATTTGATTGGGTGTCTAATCAGAGTCAAATATACAATGATGTTATTGTCACTTTTGTTAAACATGTTTTTGACATCTGAATAAATAGAACAAAAATAATATCTGGACTTTATTAGATTGTAGACAAAAACTATCTCAAGTGGCCCCTATTTGTCTTAAATTGGAAGATGACAAAATAGACTGTTCTCTTTATCAAAACAAGTTGTCTACTAGGCTTGTGATGTGTGTGTTGTGTGGTTCTATAGGTTGTATGGTATATTTCCAGGTTCCCCATAGCCGATTAGATGGTAAAACACACAGTTTATTATGGCCATCAGTCCATACATGGCATAAAAAACTTGATACTTTTAGAATTACTGATTCCTATGGTCTCTTCAGAGTGTAAGCTATTCTATATTTTTGTTTTCGTTAAAGATATAGTCTTTTTTTACTTCTTCTTAGTCAATTCCTCCTTGATATTTATGGATTATTTTATTTATTTGGTGAGGGAGGGTGGGGGGGGGGGAAATACACTAAGACCTCACTATAATGCTGTTTCTTATAAGGCAAGTTTCCTACAAGGTGGGTGTCAGCATAAATTTTAACAGTGTTATAGGGAGGTCCTTGTGTATAATGTATAAGGGTATCAATGTAAAACATGAATGTATAGTCGTGAGGGTCCAACATCCATGTTAAAGTGAAGCCCTTGTGTATACTACAGGCATATTTCAGTCAGTACCAACTAAGTATGGAAGATTGCATCTTGAATGAACTATTATATTTATTCTATTTTTTATAAACTCAAGCAATATACATGTATGTGTGGTTTATTTTTTGGATTTTTCCTGAGCTCTTATTTTTTGTTAATATATTTTTTTTAGATTAGAAACTAATTAAAGTATATTTTGTGTGTATATTTGGCTTGACAATTTGCTTACGGCCAATAGAAATACACTAATAATGCTTGTCTGTGTGTTTGAGTTAAATTTGAGTACCTATGTTATATATATGTAACTTATAAATGACACATGCTAGCCATGTACTTAGTGATATTAATATTAACATTTTGATTTTTATCCTAAGAGAATAAAATATTTTGTTAAATATTATAAATATAAACATACAGTTTAGACTTATCTGTGCTGCGGTAGATCGATCATTGTAAGAGTACATGACATTAACGATACATTATGTTTAAGAGCCAAATCTGCCTATTGTAGGTCTTTCTTTTGGCCTCGAATGTTATATAAATTATTAAATAGACATTTATTCACATGACATTTATTCACATAAACTATCTAGACCATTGGATGGTTGTGATTTTGAATGGATTGAAACTTGATTCCCATTTTATAATTTAATTTAACATGGATAATCAAGACTTTGTTTATTATCATAACAACAGTAGCAATGAACATTGAGACTAAGCTATTCTTCAAACATTCATAACTTAGCTCAGAATGATGTAATTTGACTGATATTTTAATATATTCCTTTATCATTATCTATGTTTAAACTATTACAGCAAGAACTGTCAGCTATTCATCTATATCTTACATAATCTTAAATGGTTTTGTAATCCTAATGATTTTATATCAAATACCAGCCGGACACTCCAGCCATTAGCCATTGGGGCACATGCTTGGACCAAAGTGCCCTATGGTGCTAGTTCAATGACCAAATGATCCCCACCCTGGCTGAGTATCAAAGGCTTGTGTCCTGGCATAAGACACTTTATCTTATTCCAGTCTATCAGGCTGTAATCTGGTATAGTGGGATAGTGATAAGTAATATTTGTAATTGGGCAACTGTAGGAAAGTACAATGTAAATTTATTGTAACGTAAATTAATGATTCAGGGGAAGTAATTAGATGATGGTAGGTTCTGTGATAGATAGTGTAGGAGAACCAAATAACACATAGAAACAACAGAAACCAATATGACAAACCCATGGACATTTTAAACAATAAACAACAAAAGTACTATTAAATCATGTACACGGAGTTGGACGAAAGTGGTTAAAACTACATATATGTGCTTTTCAATAAATGTTTCGTGTAGATATGTTTCTAAAGCCTGTCAAAAATGTTTATATTTTATTACTTGTATTGTACAGTAAATATTTCATGTATTGTTTATGTTGTTATATAGAATGACAGGGGTCAAAGGTCGACCAGAAGTTATTATAGAGGGTAGTAATGATTTAGATAAAGATTGGAAAGAATACCACTTTCTTTATAAACCAGGAAATGTGTCAGCACCTCTTCCTTTTGTAGGTGAGTAGAAATAAATCACATTTTAAACCATCTACAGACAGAATGACTTATTTGTTACTGTTGCTATGCAGGGAGAAAGACAGAATGACTTACTTGTTACTAGAAGAATGGCTTATCTTTTATAGGGAGAATGACTTAACTTTTATAGGGAGAAAGACGTATCTTTTAATAAAGAGAGAATGACATACCTTTCATAGACAGAATGACTTATCTTTTAATATAGAGAGAATGGCTTAACTTCTATAGGGAGAATGACTTATCTTTTATAGAGAGAATGACTTATCTTTTATAGGGAGAAAGACGTATCTTTTAATAAAGAGAGAATGACATACCTTTCATAGACAGAATGACTTATCTTTTAATATAGAGAGAATGGCTTAACTTCTATAGGGAGTATGACTTATCTTTTATAGAGAGAATGACTTATCTTTTATAGGGAGAATGACTTATCTTTTATAGAGAGAGAATGGCTTAACTTCTATAGGGAGAATGACTTATCTTTTATAGAGAGAATGACTTATCTTTTATAGGGAGAAAGACGTATCTTTTAATAAAGAGAGAATGACATACCTTTCATAGACAGAATGACTTATCTTTTAATATAGAGAGAATGGCTTAACTTCTATAGGGAGTATGACTTATCTTTTATAGAGAGAATGACTTATCTTTTATAGGGAGAATGACTTATCTTTTATAGAGAGAATGACTTAACTTTCATAGACAGAATGACTTACCTGATAATATCTGTTAAACCTGCTTTCTCCTCCACCTTCTACTGTCGGAAATTTTCTAAAGTAATTTGAAAACTCATACAGTCTATTATGATACTGAGACTTTGTAGCACCTTGAAAAAAAACATATTATGACGCTTAGACTTTGTAGCGTCTTGGAACTAGCATGGAACTGTGCGCAGGATAAATGTACATATTATTAGAAGGGTGATCACATATTTTGGATAGTGAGATGTTGAGTTATATAAATAAATTCATATTATCTATTTCAGCTCCTCATCAACCACGTTTAGACTGGCAGATGTGGTTCGCAGCTTTAGGTAGTTACCAGAATAATCCTTGGTTTGTTAATCTCATATATCGTCTTTTAACCAATCAGAAAGAAGTACTTGAACTGATGCACAAAAATCCCTTTCCCGTTAACCCTCCAAAATATATCCGGGCCACCATGTATCATTATTATTTTACCAGCAGTGATACCAAAAATAAGTTGTAAGTATATTCATTAGTTTATTCTATATATCTGGGTTGGTCAAATATTATCCTTGCTGTGTATCTGGGTTGACCATCCATTACTTTTTATGTAATATTATTCATCCGACTTTAGTCAGATGTGCCATGTATGTAACTTCACAGATTAAAGGAGCTAACTCGCTAATATTTGGAACCTAGAAATAGACACAAATGTGTCACAACGCATATAATAATGTAATATGAAAGTGTAATGTATATAACTGATTTACATTCAATCGTTTCTGTTTTTATTGTAATTTCTAATCAGTTATGTTCGGCGAAATATGCCAAAAATTTCAATCATATGGCAATCTCTAGGGTCTGGTTATTCCAGTCTACACTGATAGTACTTATTGCGCATGCTGTCCAGATAAGAATATAAGGCCACCGTTTGACATGACTTGTGGAATTTGTCTAGCCTTGTTCTTCGAGTCCCTTGTTACAAATGGCACTGAAATGCATTATGGAACACGATTCGTGTACCAATTCTAAAATGTTTATTTTGTCTTAAATATTGGATATCAGAAGCCCATCTTTCCCCGGTAAGATCACAACATCAATGTTGATTTAAATTGACAAATAATTCATGCTTTGAATGTCGAAGACTTTGGATGATATTTAGTTAGACACTTAGCTACTTTAATCTAAGATATTTCAGAACATGTAAGATGTTAGAAAGTAATAATAGAAACTAAAGGAAATATTAATAATTAGACTGATTGGGAATAATCTATGTAAAATCATCTTTTATTAACCCGTAAAATAAATGGTAGTGTTGATTATATTGTGTTTATTTTATTTTTGTCAGATTTTCTAAAAGAAATTGGTGGAGTAGGAAAAAGATGACTGAATATATATCTGTTCTATCTAAAGATGAACCAACCATGTTAAAATATTTACAACATGAAAGAATAATTGGAGTAAGTTTGAGTTGATTTACTATAGTCCAACAGTCAAATTTAATGTACATTATTATAAGTCATCATAAAAGAGCTAAATCTCTTTGATTTACTATAGTCTGACAGTAAAAATGGAGTGTATACAAGTCAACATTAAGGTACTAAACCTCTTTGATTTACGTCAAAATAAAGTGTTGAATTGCCTTTATATGATGTGTTACTCTAATCAGTGATGGGGCATGTATATGATTAAATATTGGTTTCAAAATATTCAACATACATTATGCAAGAGCTAAATTTGCCAATTGCAGGTCTTTCTTTAGGCCTGAAATGTTATATAAACTATTAATTAGACATTTATTAACATAAAAAGACCTTAATCAACACTCAATGACATCTTATGTGTCTGATTTTCACTGGATTTGAATCCGATCTACTGCTCAATGCTCATTGATGATTAAATCCAAAAATGGATAATCAAGACTATGTTTTAGTAATGATGATCAAGGCTATGCCTAATATTCAATCGCTGCTAGCTTGGTTCAGAGTGGAGCAATTTGACTGAAATTTTCAGCATATTCCTTTACATTATCTAGTTTTTTACTATTATAGTGAGAACTGCCAGCTCTTTATCTAATCTCCCATAATGTATCTTTAAGCGGAAGTTTTTTAATGATGGTTCTTTGATTTTTTCAGGACAAATCATCTAAAGAATTGAAAATTAAATCAACACTAGGAAATGGACTTCTGTATATTCGAGGTCTAGTTGGTCAGCCAGAAGGATTTAAATTTGTTATGTCAATATTCGGATCAGGATTACTTGTTAATCTTCTCAATGTTTTGATTTTTTAAATTTTTTCAGCCATAATTTCTTTCTTTAAATACTCATGTTTATATAATTGTTAGTTGTTTTAGAAATCAGGTGTGATAGTATAATACAGGGTTCTCAAAATATGTAGTCCTAACTGAAGAAATATAACATTAATAAAAAAGACTTGCATAATTAATTTAAATTCTGACTGAAAAATTAATGAAGTAAGAACCCTGTAAATTTAACAACACCTATAATAATGTTTGAAGAATAATAACAATGTAAGTATTGAGGCAAATACCCAAGTTGTATTTATCATCTCACATTTGTCTTCACTCGAATTCCAACAACTTCCACAATATTTAGTTGCTTTGCTATGCCACCACTTCACATGTTCATTAATGATCTCTCTTTCAAATGCATCTTTCTGTGTCTGGCAAATGTGGGGGTTGTAACCAAAGCATTTAAGATTATAAACCTTGTCGTGCCTGTGGCCGTTAGTTAAATCCTTCAGCTGTACATTACAAAAGTAGAATTCTGAGCCAAATTTGTCTGACTGTAGAGTCCTGCACATCAACATTGATATTTACTTCTTTTGGGAATATTTAAGGAGATCCCTGGCTGTTACCATTTGTTTGTATTTTAATATCTACTGAAGGGAAATGTCGGTCAATGTAAATAAACAAACAAGCTGCCCTTGCTGTAATGTTCTTTGATCCAATGCATTTCTCATTGTGTTTTCACACAGATTATGGAGAATAGCTATTATGGCACTTGGTGAGGATTTGTTTATTACGGTGACGAGCAGTTCCTTTTGTAAAAGCACTGCCAGCGTATTAAGTAAAGGTGAAGTGATCTGTTCTTCAGGTTGTTCATTCTTGAAACTGTTTTAATACTAGATAATAAGATATAAATATCTGTGGGATTTCTTCTGAGTGTTGAGCAAAATTGATCAGCCAACTTACGAGAAACTTTGTCCATACTTTGTAGATTTCTCTGTCTTAATATTGTTTTTAAATGTTGTTGTGTAGTTGGTTGTAATGGTTTTTCGATATAAAGTAAACAATCCATATATTTTTCAATATAACTTAATCCACAATTGTAAATTAATAAATTGATGTAAAAATGAGGACCAAATCAAAGTAACAAAAATTTATTAGTCAGATGAATTCCTCAATTGAAAAATGGTATCAAGTGTTCTAAAAAGAGTAAGCCTACCCTGAATGTGTACGACACCCATCAATACTTACTTATACTGCTAACTGCAGAAATTACGTGATTGGAGCTTAAGATGGTAAATTTCTAATGAAGCATTGTGAATGATATAGGGTAAACTGACCTGAGAAAAATTGATCTTTTTATTTGACAAGTTTCAAATTTAATTTTATATTAAGATTTTATATTAGAAATAGATCTTTGTTAATGTTTCTGGAAATAGTTTTCGTGCTGTGTTTTATTAGAAGATTAACTATATGGATTTTTGCCACAAGCAGCATTTCTCTTTTCCATGAATTGTACACTAGTCTTCCAGTGGTGGAAATATAATTTTCAGAAAGTTAGAAGAAATATTATAGTATGCTTTGTGCTTCAAATTGAAGATAAATCTTTTTCATGAGTTTGTAAAGTGTCTTATTTCTTTCTTTCGACTGTATCTAGCTCTGGCAGCTGACTACAGGTAATTTAAAAGCACCTTTTTTTTTTGTCATTTATTTTATAAATCTCTACAGTGAAGAATGATCTGGTATCATCCATGTACTACATTTTTGTTAATTGATTTTATAAACTATTTGTTTATACTTAGAGCTTTAAAATATTTTTTGCTTTTGCATATCTGATTTATTTGATGCATGTAACAATATTTAGTTGTTAGTTAACATTTGGCATGAAGAAAACTATTTCTAATTAGGCCACATATCTTGCTAACTAAGTCCATATCAGAGATCAAGTGTTTTGGAAATATTTGCTAGTCTGAACTACAGTGCATTTCAGTTGAATGGCTTAACAAAATTTCCAAACCCATCAACAAAGTGATTTTGAGAAAAAAAGGTTGAAATGTGGCTGAATTGGTAAACACTTGAATATTATAGTAGAGTCATTTATTACAAAGGATAGGACAAAATTAGAAATAATTTTCACCATATTGATAATTATCATATTATGTCTCAATTCTCAAGCTTAATAAAGTGAAAGTATCCCTGAGAACATTTAATTTCAGAGTAGATATATCAAGGAATGTTTTTTTTAAAGGGACATTCCATTAGTTTAAATGTAGCATGCTTTAAATCCATTATTATATTGTACAGTGTATGTTTTAAAAGAATTACTGACTTATTACCATACTTGTAGATAAAATTAAATAATAAAGTGAGTTTGATAAAATATAAACAGAAACGCATCTTGTTATATGTATAACTAGAAGAATGCCCGGCTTCGCTCGGAGGTCATAACCCCAAAACCGGAAGTGGTAGACTAACGCCACCTGGCCTATGTTACTCCCCGGTCCGAGCTACCCCTATACCCCAAATTTCAGACTCGGGGCAGACCTAGTGTAGCCGCCAACCCCGAACAGACAAACAGACAAACGACAGTCACAAATATTAGTATAGAATAGATGAACAAATCTTTAACAGCAGCACAACATACTGAAAAAAACACAACAGTAATGAATACCTTATTTATTGCACAAGCCTTAGAAGTTGTCACTGCTTCTAAGCAAATGGCAGTTTAACACAAACCATCAGAAGATGGAGCATGGTCACACCTTTGTTGTGTGTTAAGAGTTTTCCATAATTTTTAATAGTTTTTGAGACTAAATCCAATTGTATCCATGGGAATAAAAATATTTAATATTTTTAAAATGGCATACGGCATCACTTCAGTGGTATGTTCTTGTATGTAGTTTCGCAAAGAGATTCTTCTCCGGAATCTACACCCACCCCAAAAAAGCAAAAGGCACCACATCAGCATTTGACTTTTGAGTGTCTCTGCTGCACATGGCATTATCTGTATGTTGTATGTCTTTTGATTGGTTTAGGGTCATGGTCTACTTTTGCCATGCCCTCCATCCTACACCACTGACAAGTGAGAACACAAGAAAATCACGAACTTTCTCGGCCAACACTGGAATCAAACACAGGACCTCCAGGTTAGCGAGCCAACGTCTTACTCACTAAGCCACTGCGTGAGATTGTCTCATGAGACACCAGCAACCAGAAATCGGTGTTGTTTGTGCTGGCTGTTTTGTTGATAGATTGCCAATCATCCTTGGTGTGTACAGGTGATAACCTCAATCAAATAAAAATATCTAATAATAAAAAAAGATTTCAACAGTTTTAATTATAATAAGATAACAAAAATATTTAACATTACATATGAATCTTTAAACAGTAAATATTATTTTTAAAACAATTATTTATAAATTAAACACATTAAAATCTATATCTAAAATCAATATTTTCTATGATTTGGAAATTACTCTGTGCCCTAAATATAACAGATTTTAAGAAGCAATATAATCTTTGGTCTGGGTTAAAAGGAAAAATTGTCCACTTGGCTACATACAGATATAACACAGCATATCAACATATAAAATGCAATAATCAGTCTAATTTGGCAAGAAAAACTATTATGGCAAACGTATAAAAACCTAAGAAAGTTCAAATGGATTTTGACAAGATGGCAAATGTATAAAAACCGAAGATAAGTTAAAATGGATTTTGACGTATCTAGTATTTAGACATCATCTTAATTTCAAGCTAAGCCATTAATAATAAAACATCAATAAAAATTCAACAAATTTGTATATCATTTAATTAAATTTTGGCAATAAATGGCTCGGAGTCTGTCCAGAGCTGGTGCAAAATTCTCTTGATAGTATCGAGTAGCCTCGTAAAATGATACAGCCGTTTCCCATTGGTTCTGAAAATAGAACAATAATTCATGTTTAATAATACACTATATTACGGTCTAACCAGTTGTAAACAGGTTTCTGTTAGCTTACAAGTCTGGCCAGAGGGAAAGTAATGGGTTAAATCCAAGTGAAAAATCTAGTAATATTACTAGATCACAGCAAAATATATCCTTTGTGAAGTTGTCCAAAGGTATCACAATTATAGAAATTAAATGGGGTTTAACATACTACTTTTCTGCACCAACTGGGCTAATGAAGACGGGTGTATGTCATACTGTTGACTATGAGGGAAATTTTGCCCAGACAGTGGCCTTATGGCTTACTCGTATTGCGAATTCAAACTGTCAAATATTCTTTTACGCGTCCACAGGACCTCGGTTTTTCATCTCTTCTGAACAACTAGACGCTGACCATGGCAAGCCCTTGCAAGAGGAAAAGATGCTGCAAATTTCTAGTCCAAAACTGGGAGCGAAACCTGGCCCTCGTGATGAGTGAGCTAGAGCTATCATAATTACAGGTTATACACAGATAACAGTAAGGAAGTAAATGAAATGAAATGGGGTTTAACATCCTACTGTTCTGCTCCTATACTGGGCTAAGGAAGACGGGCATACCCCATACAGTGTGCTATGAGGAAAATTTTGCCGGGGCAGCGGCACTATTGCCTACTCTTATATCGAATTCCAACTGCCAAGGGATCTTTTACGTGCATTCCAATGTATACACGGGACCTTGGTTTTTCGTCTCATCCAAAGGACTAGACAGCTGTCCTTGTCAGGAAGGAAACCGGGTAGAAAGTGTGACAGTAAAGTACATACCAATGCAGCGTATATATTGCCAAGTGTAAAATATAATATAGGTAAAGATGGCTGTACTTCTAGAGCCAAATCCACTATCACGATGGCATTATTAAAATATCTCCCTTGTAGCAATATATTAGCATAACCAATTAACACTAAGTCCTGTAAATAACATATACATGTTATGTAATTTATTTAAATTTTATATTAATTACATTTACGATGTCAATGTCAAAGAAAAGGAAAGGAAAGGAATGAAATGAAATGAAATCTAATGGGGTTTAACATTAACATCGCTAATGGAGTCTTTTCGATTGTCAAGACATTACTCTGTTAAGTTCAATCATTTCCAGATAAGTATTTAGGGTTTTATGGCTATGGTCTAGGGTATGTTAGGTGAATTTTGTCCAAACAGTGGCATTTACGTCTACCAACTATTACAAATCTGTACTAAAACATTTTATTCCTGTTTTCCAATATCTCAAACTGTAATTTGGTACCAGCGGAATAGTTCCTGATAAAAATTTATGTAGCACCAAATATATATAGTAAAAATATAGATGTTAAAGAGAAATAATATCTTATTTTAAGCCCTCTTGCTTGGACCAGTCTCACTGTCACCATACTTTTCGGAGGTTACAAAAAGAGACTATAATGTAATGTTGGTATAAAAGAAATGAAATGAAATGGGGATTAATGTCCTAATGTTCTGCTCCGACTGGGCTAATGAAGAAGGGCATACGCCATACGCACTACAGCCTACTCTTATATCAAATTCCAACTGCCAAGGGATCTTTTATGGCACAGCAATATTTACATGGGACCTCAGTTTTCCGTCCCATCCAATCGACTAGACAGCTGTCTTTGTCAGGCCCTCCATCTGCATCACTGACAAGGGGAAACCACACTGGAAAATCCCAATAAACTTTCTCGGACAACACCGAGAGCAAACCAATGTTGGTATAAACTTACTGAATACTGTCTAGGAACATGTGACAACGCCAATCTATAACAATCAAAAGCTTTCTCAATATCACCTTCAACTCTCCAGTACAATCCTGCAGCAGATGCAGCCACCCATGATGTCTTATTCTATAAATAAATAAACACAGAAATATTCATCATGGTAGACATATATATTAGTTGTGTAAACATAATGTTGATAAATACACAAATCATTTATTATTGGAATGAAAAGGAATAGGGTTTACTGTCTCATCAACACAATAATTTGGTCATTATGAGAAAAACATGTCAGAGGTGGGAACAAGTCGTGTCCCAAGTCGCTGACTTTAGTACTGAGTTCCAGTTGCTAGTTCATCAAATGTGTCAGCAATTCATGGAGAATAAGGTAAGTTAGAGTTATCCCCTCTCACCGAGACTTAAGTCCTAAGCTCTTTCAAGCCGAGAGTCATCACGACTGCCGAGTCTAGTCTCAAGTCGCAATAGATATTTTACATTGAGTCGCAAGTCGAGTCATTGATGCGACTTGAGTTCCAACCTCTGACATATACTAATTTTTCATGTGCAATGCAAGATCAGAGAAATTGGCCCAGGCAGAGTCATACCTGCCAATTCTTTTTCGATTACAATCTATGTCAAGAGTTCTGTTAAGTGCATGTCATCCTAACAGATGAAAGTCCAGGCTTGAAAAATCCTGATGAAATATTTGTCTTATATTTACATGTTCCAAGATTTGAAATATTTTGTATTTATTGATTTTGAATTTGATTATATTTTAGGATCAATCAATAAATGAAATGGGGTTTATCATCCTACTGTTCTGCTCCGACTGGGCTAATGAAGACGGTCATATGCCATGCAGTGTAATATGAGGGAAATTTTGCTTGGACAGCGGCACTACTGCCTATTACTATATCAAATTCCAAGTGCCAAGGGATCTTTTACGTGCATGCCAATGTGTACACGGGACCTTAGTTTTTCGTCCCATCCGAATGACTAGACAGTTGTCCCGTTGAACTTTCTCAGATCAATTAATACCAATACATTTACATCAATTTTAATCAGCATCTGATACATTTATTTTGACAGATAATTTCAATTACTATAAGGGATACAGTTTGTTTCAGAAACTAAAGTTTGTACCCTTTGTAAAGCTAATGCTATTCTGTTAGCTACAACTTGTACTGGTTCAATCTCACCACTCAAACTCTGTAAAACCTGTAAATAGAAACAATCACTACAATAATCAGGCAATGCACATAACCAATGGAGGGTGTTTAGGGAAGGACCTCTTTGATCAAATCCAGAATTCTATTTTTACTGTTCATTAGAAATATCTCAGTTTCTGTCAAAATGTATAATAGATTTACAGTACCTAATTTACTTCAAAAGAAGATATGTCTTACATAAGCCAGATGTAGGAAGAAGTCCCAAGTCACTGCACCTTAAGTCCAAGTCGAGTCCCAAGGCTTCACAAAGTCCATGGCCTGTTCAAGTCGCCAGTTCATCAAATGAGTCGGCAATTCATCATGATTAAGGCAAATTAGAGTTATGTCCTTAGATCTTTCAAATCAAGAGCTATCACAACTGCCCAAGTCTCTATAAACATTTCAAGTGGAGTCACAAGTCAGGTCTTTGATGGGATTTTAGAAGGACTGGATCCTGAATCGCGGGACTCAAGTTCTCATTCCTGAGACGAACATAAAAATATGCAGCTTACCTCTTGAAGTCCAGTCTCTGCTTTATATTGTATTTGATTATTAATATTAACTAAATGATCTCTAGCCAACTGAGGTATAATATCATCTTTTGAACACTCAGGTTCATCTAAATTATGTTTAAATACTGTATTATAATCCATATACTCATGTATACTGAAAAATATAATCATATACTCATGTATACTGATACCGAAATACATAATAATACATGTATTATACTCATGTATACTGAAATACACAATAAAATAATCTTGTATACTGAAATACATAATGATAAACTCTTTTATACTGAAATACATAATGATAAACTCTTGTATACTGATGTATACAGAAACATCTAATAATATACAGTAACCATATATTCCTATATACAGAAATTTATCAACATATACATAGTATAACAGTTCAAAAACAATGTGGGTGGGTAAGATCCATTAGAGTTTGGTATTTTACTAATGGACGAAACTCCATTCAAGTTACAGATAATTATGTTCTGTTGCAGTTCTGTTACAGTACTGCCAGTGCAGATAACAGATGAGTCCATTGGCATGATTTCAATCCAAAGCTTATAGAGTAGGGTTATCTGCTAAATTTCATGGGCTTTTTCCGGACCCTTATGTAAGAGAAGTATTGTTACTTGTTAGTCCCAATTTGATTAAAATACAGATCTATATTTTGTTTCATTTTTTTATACTTTCGATGGCCTACACTACATGAAGATCTGACAAGTTTTACTGGAAGGTAGCATCAGAGGTCATGCGAACGGCTTTTGACCCTATGATGTCCGACATTGATTAATGTAACAGACCGTTTCATTGGCTAATCCCTCACTTCAAACCAAAATGCTGGTAATATAACAACTCTTCCAGATCCTAGTGTAGTAAAGACAAGTAAAATGAAATTTTGAACTATAAAAAAACAAAACGAAATAGGATCTGTGTTTTAATCAGATTGTGTTAGTCCCAAAATGACCCAGTTTGTGTTAAATGGGCGTACAAGCATGGGATTGAAAGCCCCACTCTTTAGGCCAATTGGCCACCCCCAAGTAAAGGAAGAAAATCGACCAAAGCTAAATTATATTTACAGCAATAGTACATTATTTTGTGGGACAAGTATAGACAAGAGTTTAGTCCGATCTATAGCCTGTTGTTTAAGAGAGTAGACAAATATTAATAATGATGGCTTACTTGATTTGTTTGGCTTCAAAAGCTAAATGAGTACTTTGAAAGAGAGAAAAATCTATAAAGGTTGATTCTTCACAGCGTAAATCTTTTTCATCTAATACCTTACGTTTAAACATCGGCCATAATGTTATACCTAAAATGTACCAGCAATCAACCAATTTTATATAAAATAAAGGTATTTTGGAGGGTTACAACACAAAACACAGTGGCGGCGCCAGCTGTCGGTGATTGGAGGGGCAAATCTGGGGCAGGCCCAAGGTTAAGGGGGCAAAGGCACGAGCTTCAACTAGGGGTAGGGGAGCCTCCTCCAGAAAATTTTGAAAAACAGGTTGCCGGAAATGCAGTATTTTAGGCACTGATCATTGAGGTAAAGTGTCAAACGAACGGACTTGCGAATCTCGACGAAGCCCACTCACGAGCGTCAAAGTAGGGAGTCCTTATGGAGGGTATGGGGGACCTCCCCCAGAAAATTTTGAAAAATAGACTGCCGGAAATGCTGTCTGGCAGTATTCAGTCAGGCACCGATCTTCGAGATAAATAGATCGGACCAGATACCGTCTGTTGCATAATCACTAGTTTATCCGACCAGAGAACAAAATGTCAAACAAACAGACTTGCGAACCTCAATGAATTCCCCTTGTGAGCGCCAAAGTAGCGAGTTCATTTGGGACCTCCCCAAGAAATTTTGGAAAATAGACTGTCGGAAATGCTCTACAACATGCAAGTTTATGACTGAGTGGGGATGTGGGATTTATTCGCCGAAGGTGTTGATTACCGAAATGTATCACAAATACTTTTTTTCATTGGGGGGGCAAACAGGGGGCAGACCAGATTTGGAGCCGCCACTGACTAAACATCTAAAATATCTAAATAAAATTCATTTCTTAACACTTAAATAGTGAATGAAACAGTCTCAACACAGGAAAGGCACATCTTTTTATATGTAGGGATAATAACTTACAGAATTTCAAAAGGAACCACCTAAATATTGATAGGCGTACAATGCAAAATTTTGAAGTTGGGGCCCAGGAGGCAGGTTAACAAAGAGAGACCCGTGGCAGTCAATAAAATTATGATGCAAGAAATTGAGGTGACTCTAAACTCACGGCCACTCACAGCCTTGACAGTCGTGTCTAGAAAGGTCAAGGTTTACTTACTACTAGATATATCTTGTGTATCGATTTGATCTTCAGCTACTTGTACCTCTGGTTGTTGTGGTTGTTGAGAGGGTTGTTTACTTGTTGTTAAGGTACAGTGAGTTACCCGCCCATCTGTCTCTCCTTCACCATCAAAATAACGTAACTCTATGTTAATATTACTTGTGGCCAGTTCTTCACTCTGAATAAATAAAATAAAAAAATACAATATTACAATATCAAACATATAATTGTTTTTAGAAAATAAGAATAAAGCAGGGGTGAGTATAGCTCCCATTAACAATAAATATATAAATGTAGATAACGATGACAGTTGCTAAAATGCAACACTAAATTAAAGTAAGTCTGGACATAAGGACACTGTCACAGACTTTGTCCAGAACAAATTATCACACAACATTTATATACAAGCCTGGACTTAACACACCTGTCAAGTACAAATTATCACACAAAGTATATATTATAAAACACGGCAATACTATATACCAGAAAACACCGAAAAACACTGGAAAACAACCGGAAAACAACCCGGAAAATACCATTTTATACTGAATACCAGAAAACCACTAAATACCCGAAAAAACACTAAATACCCGAAAATACCCTAAATAGATAACCCGGAGCCTGGTTAGGGTAAGGGTTAGGGTTAGTTTCCGGTTTATAGTATAGCCCTTCTCCGGGTTACCTATTTAGTCCGACAGTTTTCCAGTGTATATAGTATAGCCCATAAAACACGGTGTGATAATTTGTGTCTGACTATATCTGTGACAGGTGCCTTCTGTCTAGGCTTAGATTGTGCTGATGACATCACAGTCAGAATCAGTTCTAGCACCTGTCAATTTCAACAGATAGAAACACGACAAATGCTACACTTTCATTCATAAAATAAACAAATTTGACCGATTTACTGAAGACATTGCCATTTTCCATGATGGAAGGGACATATTGAAAAATATGGTAGTCTTAATGATGTCGATCAATCTTTAATTGTCCGTGAGGACCTTGAATGATTCTAGTTACTGTCATCATTATCTATTCGTTATTAACCACATTAGTCAGCAGACCCTAACCTTGGTTTTACAGTTAAGCAAGCCCCAGTGTATTAATCTAGACATTATGATTCAACATGAGTGGGCTATTATTATAAAGATAATTAACTTCAACATGAGTGGGCTTTTATTATAAAGATAATTAACTTCTTGATAAGTTTGTTTCATAAATATCAAAGCCTATTTGATGTCACAATACACATGCATGTCAATGTATATAATCTATGGGGTTAAAAGAAGTGTTAATATTCTATTAATATTTATACAAATTCCATGCTTAAGTGTATTTTTAACAACAATAAAAATCACAATACAAAAAAAACATAATGCAAATTTTGTATTAATAAAAACAAAAAAATAAAAATGGAAAGAAAAAAGAATAAAACAATTAAACATGAAATGTGACAACAACTATGTTATTAATTCAAGTGATTTTTAATCCATTGCAAACTACAATATTGTGGAAGTTGAACCTCTAAAAGGAAAATTTTCATTATATCATACTGTATGGCATATGCCTGTCTTCATTAGCAGAAAAGTAGGAAATTAAACCCCATTTCATTTTATTTCATATTATTGCAGTTTGCAATGGATTCCAATGTTCTATTTGACTTAATTTTTCATTTTTTTTCATTCCACTTCATCTTGTTGTGACGATATTTCTTTATAAGGTGCATTCAGTAGTATTAAGGTTTTGATTGGTTGACTCCAGATCAACCTACCAATTAAAACCTGTGATATACAAAATTCCTTGAAATCTTATGAAAGGCTTTGATTATCAAGATATTTTATTTTTTGTCATCAGAGGATAATAAATGGAGTCTGAAATAGCATCGGCTTTATCCAAATTAAACAGCCCTAATAAGTAATAATATATATGTGTAGAGTTCTTGTTCTTATATTTTGTCAGTTAAATAGTGTTTAGAATATGAAATGCCATATTCCTCTAAGTCAGCGAAGATAGTGTACAGTCGTGCACATGACATCTGTCTATTACTCTCAGAATTATATCCCTTTGACATTTTAAAGTGACGTTTACACACTACAACCAATCCATACAATTATCCTCTTTAATGGATGTAACCCTATTGGCAACTGAATTAGAGTATCTACTAACTAACTCTGTATAGGAAACATGAACTGTTGTGGAATCTGTGGCATCAAAACCACATCTTTACAATTTCATATTTTTTAAGAAAGTCAAAACATATTTATGTCTATGACTTTTGCTCAATAGGTTGTCAACTCACTATTATACGATCATAGGTTATCCTTCTCACACTTAAAAATCTTCACACCGGAAATAATAACACAATTACCTCCCTTGTTTTCCTATTCCCCACCATGGAATAGCTATCTTCAAACGTTCGAATTTGAAGTTGAAAATGATATTTTTGCCAATTTCTCAACTGGCAATAGTGAATTATAGGATTAATAGGATTATTCTTTAACAAGGTAGGACTGTTTATAGATACCATCTATTTTAGGGCTTTATTTTAATACATTTTAAAAATAAAACTTAAAAATATGAAATTGTAACTTTAAGCAAGCTCTGTTTTATTGTCAAATGTGCATTTAATGGAACAATGATTTTCACTGGCATTTGTGAGCACATGGGCAATTATTCAGTCATCATACACTGAATACCCCAAATCTGAACAAAAATAAAAGCTAGGTGATATTGACATGCATCAATACAGCCATGCAAAAATATAAATCTAAAACCTGGTTAAACATTAAACATAAAATGGTTAAATACAACATATCTCTCAGTTTAACCAGGTTGTTGATATTAGATTGCAGAGCAGATCTCATGATGTCACCAGATTTCACTGCAGATCTCATGATTTAACAAGATTTCACAACAGATATCAATGTTTAACCAGCTTTCACTGCAGATCTCATGATTTAAAGAGTTTCCACTGCAGGTCTCATGAATTAACCAGATTCCACTGCAAAAATCATGTTTTAACCAGATTTCACTGCAGATTATCAATATCATATTTATTCAGCTTTCACTGCAGACATCATGATTTAACCAGATTTCACAGCACACCTCTAATACAACAAATATAACTCTGTATACTATCTAATGGTATGTATGATCCAATTAAAATCTGATTCTTAATTTTTCACCAATTTTAATTAGATATATTATATGCATATAATAACTAAGGGACCATCGCACAATTTCAACAATTGTGTTTTAATGAATAAACCGCAGAACTGGGACAGTGAATGGAACGACAACGACCATAGCATATGATAAATCAAATGTTGAATCATGGGTGGAAATATGTCAACATTTTCATACTCTGTGGGTGGGCAGGTGGGTGGGTGATTCGAGATCTATCTGCGGGTTATTCGAGTGGATGCATGTGTCGAAATTTCACAACTGTCCCTAAGCAATAAAATATTCACATACACAACAGTTATGACAAGCTACTGTCTCTACAACATATATCTAAATTTAAATTGTTAGTCAGCCTTTAATACACTGCCTAAAAAATATGCTTTTTTAAAAAATAATACAAATTTTTCAGGCAAGTAATGACATAATACAAATTTTTGCAGGAAAGTATTGACAAAAGATAAATTTTTCAGGAAAGTATTGACAAATTTACCCTTCAGCACTCAAAGGTTTAAAAGATTGACTACCCCTTTCAGAATTTTATAATGAAGAACAGTTTCACAAAATTCAATAGGTATTTTCCCCACATTTTAATTTCTAAGAGTCTACACACACTAACAGGATAAGCTAAAGTTAGTGATAAATAATCAAATTAGTAATTAACTAATAAAGAAGTTTACTAAATACATTTAAAAAGAACAATGTGAGCTTTAACAGGTACATTTTCTCATCTTCACAGCATCAAGCATACTAAACTTAGCCTGTCTGTTTACAGTTAGCTCCACCTGAAAACAGACACTAAGCTAGATGGTCGACATTTTAAGTCCTAAGTATACTTCGAGAATTTTGTTAAGTATTTATTCTGCTTTTATTTAATAAAATATGCAGAATGAGCACCAGAATGCAGAATGAGCACCAAGGTGTTATGAAAGATATGTCAGTTTTTGTATTTGTTTTCATTTTTGTATTTTTATGTCATTTCCAATTACACTTCAGGACAGTCTTAAAGCAGTTTTCAATAGACCTGATCAGTAAAACCTTTTTCTGGCCAAGAATAATTTTAACTAATCACGGTGCCTTTGTATAGACTTTATAGAGAACAGAGAACTGTTAAAAAGTAGTTAAGATTTTCATGTAGTTTTCAAGCAACTGGACTGGAATAAAGGTCTAAATTTAATCAGATTGGTTATATTAAGTATATAAAAAATTCTGAAAAGGGGTTAGCAAGTGAATGGTGTTGTTGTTAAGAGACATTGATTTTAATGTGCACTGCTATTGGTGTGATTAGTCAGTGTGTCTGTTGATAACAGACTATCCACATAACTTTAATAACTATATTAAAACAATTGACATATGTGATTTATATGGTGTGAAGCCGGTACATTGCCGATGCTCTCCTCTGTCTATGCAGCGAGTAAAGTTAGTAGAAACCCTATTTTTTCGTAGTCCTTGCACAGGTGTGGGAAGGGGGGCCCAAAAATTTGTTTTGCTAAGTCACATAAAAATTCTCTCAGAGTGATATTAAACAAGATATCTTACGAAGCTGTCCAGACAAATCTTCCTCATTGCACATTGTATGGCGTATATAATGCGTGTCTGCATTAGCCCAGTTAGAGCAGAACAGTAGGACGTTAAACCCCATTTCATTTCATTCCTCAGAAATGTCTTGACACTGTGAAGATTAGACTTCTAAGTTAACATACATCTACAATTACATACATATATACATACATAAATATAAAAAAAAATAACATGCTTGATTTAACAAATATGTAAAACAAGAGTCTCTATGATAAGATACAACAGACAGACTAGAAGCATATATACCATGTTTTAACTGTACCCTTGCTGGAAAACTCATCTGTCTTTTCTTTGTTTCTTAGTTCTGTGAAGAATCATTGCAGGAACATTTACTTCCTTCTTTCAATATAATGCATGTTTAACACTACTGCTGGTGTCCTCTTTTTTATTTCTAGTATGAATTCCCTAAAACCTCTAGGCAACATATGAGACCCTATTCACAGAAGTTTAAATTAGGATGTCACAAAACGCTTAAAGGCCCATAACCATTTATGACCAGCTCAAAATGAGATGCATGTCACAGGTCCCTTATTTTAGTTATTAAAAAAAAATGAATTCTACCAATTTCGAGTTTCCAGCATATCTGCCTTCAAAAATGACCTTATTTTTAATTCCTCAAATATCATAGGCCAAAAACTAACAGAATGCCTGAAATTTGCTATGCTTTGCTTGCTATAGTAATTTTCAATAGCTTTTTTCTTAAAATGAATGTTATGAAGTACACCAACTTCAATACTAAATATTTTGTCCTTTTGTCTTAAAGATAAATGCATATATCACATACGAATTTCAAGTCATTAAGGGTCTTTAAATAGATGCATACCGGGTAGTTATATTTAGTAACATTTCCCTTATTAAAATTGAACAAACATAAGGGCTGAAAAATGTTCTTTAGTTTTGTAATTTAGACTAAGTTATATAAACCCTAGTGAGTTTGCTGTTCATGTATAGAAATGAGATATCCTTCAGTCTCTCACTGACAATTCTAAAGCTGTATTAGTAATGGTCAATTTTAATCATTTTTGGACCAGACTTAGTCTACATCATGGTATCTTTAAACATCCTGGGTTTTTTAATTGTTTTGAATTTCAAATTTGTGCTATTTTAAATCTTATTCTAAGGAGTACATATATGTTCAAAATATATCTGATTAAGTTTTTGACCTGATATTGAAACTGTTCAAGAAATAGAATGGGGATTCTTTGCTTCTCCTTTATTTGAATACAGCAGGGCCCTGTTTCTCGAAATCTTAACTAAAGATAAAAACTAAACTTTAGTAGATACTTCAATTTTGATTGGCTAAGCGCTAAAATCAATCTTTAGAATATTATCCAATCAAATTACTAAAATTTGGATTTTATCTTAGTTAAAATTTCGTGAAACAAGCCCCTGATCAAAGAAATAGATTCTGATGGACAACCTTGACTTATCATCAGCTATTATTTCTCATGTATTTTTTTTTTCATTATTACTAGTGCAGTGTTTCAGGCACTCCTATTTTATTGGCACTGACCAAGAGACAAAGAATAAGCAGGAGATCTGCTGGTTTAAATAGAATAATATAATAAATAATAAGCCCAATTACTGTATTATCCACTAAGAAAGAAAGCAACATTCCAAAATCTGGCTTTTTAAGTAGACTGATTAATCTCTAACTCAAAGACAATCCAAATCAGTTGTCAGAAAAACGGACAAATTTGGCATCATCGACCAATAGCAAACGTACTCTTCAGCTAGATAAATTTACAATACCATAAATAAATGGCCAAATATTCAAGTAAATGACTGAATCGGTTAAAAATGATAAGTAACAATCAAGTTTTATGACATAAATAAATTGATTTTATTTTTTCCATATTTTTAGGAAACAAGCCTTTAATGGTTTAATAATAACAGTATATCACAGTTTAACACTGAGTCTGTCATAGGAAAAAGATAAAATAAGACATTATTTTTAAAAGAGAGACAACAAACAAATGATATGTCATTAACAAATTATTACCGTATATTTTAAATGATTTTATTGAAGGGCCACATTCTTTGTGTCTTATATGTTCTGCACATGATCAACAATAATGGAAAAATCTAAGCGAAATTGACGGAATTTAATAGAAAATTTACGTAGATAGGCTTCACCAATGAAATCTTGTTACAGTATTTGGCTTTTTTTATCCTAATTGTATAAAATTTAGATTTACAATCTTGTTCTGGTTATAGTTTCCTGATTTTAACACTACATTGTAATCTCACCTACTTTCTTTTACAGCCTTTTTCTGCCATTGACAGTTCTATTTATATCAATTAGTTGCACTTATATAAGGCTAATATCAGATCCACTCTTGGGTTTTAATTTAAAATTCCAATAATTCACCGCAACATAAAGCTCTGTGTATACCAATACAAACAATTTGATCAACCATAAAGAAGATGTAAACCGAACACTGTCTTCAAAGCAAATATGTGAGAATATCAATGTAGTACAACATCGTATATAAACCAAACTGTGCAATGTGTATTACCATATTAATCAGACTGTTTTACCATACCGTATAGATATGGAAAGACTTTTGGTTTCACTCCACTGAGTATAGTCAATGTTCAGATCTTGATCCATAGATTATGTGCAGAATATTGAACATGAAGAATGTGGCTGTATTTGTAACTGTGTACAAAAAAACTGTTTTATATTCTTGATTAGAGATTTCCATTAATACATAAACAAGCAAGAAAAAGATACAAAAATTTAAGTAAAAACTTATTGAGTTCAAAAACAATTTATATGCCTCCTAAAGCACAGGGCAAAATCTAGAAACCAAAGGGTATCATCATAGCATGTCCCACTGACAGTATTAAAGTCATTTGCTATAATGCAGTGTCTCAAAATTGGCTATAAAAGTTACAATCATAACCGGGTTCAAATCTCGGTGTGATATCTTGACGTTAGATTTACATCTGTATCAAATATTAATTTACAATCAAAACTTTCAACATAATCATAGATTTAAAAAAGATTGTAAGTTTCTAACAAAGATCACAAGCTGCAACAAAATCATAAATTTGAATAAAGATCATAAATTTAAATAAAGATCATAATTTTGAATAAAGATCATAATTTTGAATAAAGATCATAAATCTTAAGTTCTATCATTTGATGAATACATAATTCATGTATAGAACCTCAAAAACAAACAATTTCTATATGTCAAGTCTCCATTGTTTTGGGGGGTTTTTAAAATAGGACAAAGACATTTTTTCTTTTATATCGATTTAATCCGAACCGCTATTCTCCATATTAAGTGGTTTTCGTCGTGTCTGAGAAACAGACTTTGTTGATGGGGTGGGGGAGGGGGAGGCGGACAGAGAGGGGGTGTCTAACTGTTTATAATTTAATACACTGCTTGTTGTACTATGGAATGTTAATTAATTACATGTATGTTCCATATTTTATTTCTGAACAAAGAAAGTGAAATAAGCACCATTATTTCCTGGCTAACATATTATCTATATGTTGACCGTTAAAGAAAAATAAAAACTACATTATATAAATCTAAACAAAGCTTAAAAATTTTTTTAGTTTCATTGTTCATAATTCTGATGGTTTTTCTATGGTCTCTTGTCTTGAACTAGATATATTTATAGACAGCGTACCTGGTTACTCTTCTTTAAACATCTGATACCACTTCACTTTACCTACAGATTTTTATTTTACTTTCATATTTAATTCAGAGTTTTACTGTAACATAGACCAGATATTATTGTGTCCAAACACTTGTTTTCATTAATATAAAGTTTAGAAGTGTGCAATTCATATCAAAATATGGATAGCAATATTAACCCATTTTTTGACAATAGCGAACGAGTTCGCACCGAGCATTATGTATTGCAACTATTTTCAAACAATCAAAATCAAGGAAATTTTAATTTTGACCTCCAGTAGTTATACAAACAGAATTAAAAACAATGAAATAAACAAATCTACACTGGTACTAAAATGAAGAGATATAAAATTCTAAAAAAACTTTGCAAATATAAGCTGATTTATAAAAACACATCTATACTAGTATTCATAAAAGGTGTTACTGCATATTAGCTTTTAACAGTAAAAATGTATGAATTAAAAAATACAATTAAGATATCATTAATTAATTAATCAATTACTTTTAAAAAATGAGGAGCTGAAATTTAACGAGTTCTGTTAAAT
The DNA here is from genome assembly GCF_932274485.2 of Patella vulgata. Lineage (NCBI taxonomy): Eukaryota > Metazoa > Mollusca > Gastropoda > Patellidae > Patella > Patella vulgata. Next base: position 57,991,779 of record NC_065884.2, on the reverse strand, counting down.
CTGGCACAAATAAAATATACAGGACATTAATTTATTAAATAGAATAAAAAAATCAAACTTTTTAAGTAGGCTATTCTCTTTTTTTATTATAATAATCATCTTATTATTTTCCCATTGTTCATGAAATCTATCAAAATCACAATTTTGTATGCAATCTGTATGTCCCTTCACCCATTGCTGCGAATCTCATAAGATACAAGCGAAAGCTGGGGTAGATTCAAGCTGTAACACTTACATATGATCTATATTCGTCTTGGTTACATCCGGGAGATTTCGTCCCATCGCTGAATATTATGCATTCTCCTTCCTCCACATGGATATCACTTGCGGACTGTACGAATATTAACTTTTGATGAAGAACGCCATCAACAAACTCTAGCTTTATGTGGGGTTTCTTCTGATCTGGCTGTAAGAAACAAAAAAAAAGACAATATAAGCAAACAAAGTCATAAAAGTGAAGTTGATATCTCTTATGGGCATAAATGAACCAAATAATATTAATACATTTTAAATATATTTTGAAAATATTTCAAACCTCATAAACTAATCGCAACAAAGTACAAATATTTTTCATTTAATTTAAGATATTGATAACTTATTTAAAGGGCAAACATTATTAATTTTTAACAATGATGAAGATGACCAATGAAGAAGGTATTTAGAAATAAGGTGTGTTATCTAATTTAACATTTAATTGTTTGTGTAAAAGATGAGCTAATAAAGCATATTTCTTTTTAATCCATTTCTTTTAAACTAAAGCCAGTGAACTAATAATTAGGCCAACAGTTCTATGTGATAAAGCTTAATAATTAAAGGGGGAGTTGTAGTTGAATGCTACTGATTATAATTATGAGGAATGGGAGAGAACTCTACTCAAGCCATGGATAGCTCATGCAATGAATGAACTGGGGGTGGGGAAGTCATACACAGTTATAAATGTAAGTATATTAATAATAATAATAAACAATTCATCAAACAAATTAATAAATAAACACTGCCAAAACAATATTTTAACAATTTTCTACATATTATTGACAAACATTTAAAGATTGTTTACATATATCTCAAAACTCAAAAATATATACCATTGTAAAGGTTGTTACCATGTAGATAAGCAAATATAAGTATTTTAAAAAACCTAGGGAACGAATGAGCTGATTTGTGCAAAAAAGGTAACAGAACCATTAACAATATATATGTCAAAAACAGATAAAATTGGCAGTGTGTTAACCCTAGTTAGAATTCATTGATTGGAATAATTTTGGGACCAAAATGTTTTGTTTATTTTAATAAAACATCTTTCCAATTGTGTATGGTTCTAATTAAACTTTATATTTAATCTTTATTCAGACATGTTGGGGCTTTAAATATGTTTGGGTATCTATGGTCCTAGACACTATAGTTAACCAGTATTCTGACATGTTGGGGCTTTAAATATATTTGGTTGTTGGGTATGGTCCTAATCTTTATTCTGAAATGTTGAGGCTTTTAATATGTTTGGTTAAATTACTGATATTCAAACTATAATGCCAATAAAGAGCCCATTCAAACTTTAAATTATTTCTTAACCCATGTCCCTTAATCTCTTCTATAAGTTTAGTATCACTATCAAAAGAACAAATGAAATATGGTTTTAAAAACCATCTTGTTCGGCAATTTCAAGTTGAGCCATCAGTCACTTTATCTCTGATCTTGCCAGGGAAAGATTGGACTCAATCCAGTGGATAATACCATGGATGACTAATGTGTTCACAAGTCTACTACATACTCCAATTACTTACATGATTTCACATGTGGTCGGAAACTAACCATTTGACCCAAACGTGTTTTTAATATAAACGTTGCTCAATAAATAAACCGTAATTGTATTCCACACAATTATGCCCTGTGTTTAAAGAAGCTAAATCGCTATTCTTTGGCACCTAGAAATGGTCACTAATGGGTTGCAACGCATATAATAATGTAATATTAATGTATATAAACTGATTTAAATTCAATTTTTACTGTAATTTCTAATCAGTTATGTTCACCGAAATATGTGAAGAGTGCAAATTGAATGGAAGTCTTTGGTGTCTGGTTATTTCAGTCTTTTCCGATAGTTTTCCCTTGTGAGATATGTTTAACCTCGCTCATCGAGTCACGCATTACAAATGGCTCTCTCTAGCATTCTGGCACGCGATTTGTGTGCCAAGTTTAAAATTTTCATTGTGTCTTAAATATTGGATACCAACAAAATAACAACATCTATGTTGATTTAAATTGACCAATAAGTCGAAGACTGTGGATGATACTGAGTTAAAGACTTGGCTACTTTAAGTACACTGGTCTTGATGTCTTTATAACCCCAAATCTGGCAGGCGTTTAGCCATTTACTGCATTGATGAAAAGATCCCTTTAAACTGAAAACTGATACATCAATGACAAAGGTAAATCTGGGTCACATACATTCTAGCTTGTGAAACAAACAAGATTTTGAATTCAACATGGACTACAATTAAAATTCAATTCAAGAAAAACACATAATCTAAAGCTATTATATCAACTTTTGTTGCCTGGTAACCAATTGTGGAAAACTTTGTTTTTTTTGCTACTGTCTTGTATATATATATAGTACACTCCGTTTATAACTATAGATCAACAAGTAGGTTTTATATGAATGCACAACTACATAAGAAATGTTCAAATTGATAGAAATGGATAAAAGAATGATTACTCGTAAAAACATTTATCTGAGATCAACAATTAATATGGAATTTTGCATCAATTTGGCAATTTCGAGAATCCAAGATTTGCCTGGGCACCTGAATTTCTTTCTACTTTTCTTTTAATTCCAAATAAACGTGAACAACCAACTTGTACATGAGCCGTAGACAGAGACTACATATTGACTATCCATACGAACGAAGACACACTTTCCTTTTCAGTTGCACAATAGGAAACCAGGCTTAAAATATCAAAGAGTTTCTTCTGATTCTGAGACATTACAGTTGTGAGTCCAGTGCCCAAAGTATAAAGATTAAATGAAATTTTTTTAGAATTACTACTATATAATATGATTATTTCTGACTAGTTGGACATTTTGTACATTTATATAGTGGTCACAGCAATACAAATTTTTACTATTTGAATATTTTAAATCACGTTGACTCATTGAAATGATATTTTTTGGGACTAGTTCTGGTGCATTTTCAGATTTATAGAAAATATGAATCTTTCTAATCAATATGTTTTCTATTATTTCTAAAGTTTCATTTTCAATATTAGATGATATTATCAAATATTTTATGAGACAAAAATAAACCGATAAAATTCCATTCGGAATCAAACATTCGAGAATTGGTGTGAGCACTACATTTATAATACAAAACAAACAAACTACCAACATACATAAAACATAGATAAGCAAATACTAAGATAACAGTCCTACCCCCATCCCCACAGCCCCCCCCCCCCACCAAATTCCTCAGCCCCCAGCAGCAAAGTCATCCAAGCTACCCATATTTTTGTGGTCTAAATGACAAATTATGAAGCATTTCGTCCTATATTGCATGTTTCAAATAAACTCAAGTTTTAACAATTCCATCAAGAGGTCAAAATATAAACAAAAAATTTGCAATAGAAACATGTGTTCAATATTTTACAGTCAAGTGCCAAATTCCTACTCTTATTCTCTAATTTTTCATCATATTTATCAATCATTTTCAGTTCATAGGACTTTAGATGACTTCCACAACTTTATGCACGTAAACCTGTTTCAGTTTTCAAGGCTATTTCATATGATTGGTTATCATTGCTTAACCAGTCTAAAAGATAACAATCTTTACCATTAATTATCTTATTCTAAAAATAATTATTGCTTTTTATATCTATCTGAAATGAATCCATAAATAATATCAAGTCAATACTAGATTATTATAAGTTTTCCAGGAACATTTTTTTGTGACAATTATTAAAGATACATTATGTAAGATTTAGATAAAGAGCTAGCCATTCTTGTTATAATAGTTCGGAAAAAGATAATGTAAAATGAATAATTTGAAAATTTCATTCAAATTACTCTATTGCGAGCAAAGATATTAGCCTTTAAAAGTTCAACAAGACGTGTGCAATAATTTCAACCACCGTACTGATTGTTCAAAGCTAAGTCTCGCTCCTCCATATTTAGCTTAAATCAAAATATGGCTAAAATGTTCTAATCTATTTAATATCGAAGAAATCCGATGCCATCGAGAGTTGATTATAGCCTGGATAAGTTAATTAATGTCTAATTAATAATTTAGAAAACATTTCAGGCCTAAAGAAAGATTTAGCTCTTGCATAATGTATGTTTAACAGATTATTGTTGTTGGCAAAACAGATCCAAAAGGAATATCAATTAAATGGTAAAAATTGGTTCAGTTCCGTTCAGTATTTACAAAGATATAATTAACTGAAATTTTTACAAACAATACTACCTTTAATATTTTGGTTTTATTTTCTTAAACAAAAATGGTTGGAGTGACCAAGTTTAGATTTGTCGTTGATTCCATAAAGCAGTTAGGTTTTAAAACGTTAAATATTGTGTAATTCAACATGGCGCCCGAGGGGTTTACGATTATATAGGTACGATGTAGTATCAAATGGTTTATTTATATGAGCGTCAAGGTTTGGACTATGCCTTGGTAAACAGAAGTAGGAGGCGACTGGTATGTGTCTCTCTTTTGTGGCCTGTTCACCTTCGGTTATGTGTCAAGGTTGAACGAGCGGCTTCTTATCAACCAGATCGGCTATGGACACTCAGGATAACCAGGTCTTCATAGCCACTCTCATATTTTATTTTCTTAATTAAATGTTAAATAATTAATCCGAAAAATCTGATATTATCTGAAAAATGCACAGGATCAACAACTTTAATAAGAACAAAAAAACTAAACAATGAATAAATACAATAAAATACAATCTAAGACAACATCATGCTAAACATAGATTATAAATAACCACAATACAAGAGGCATCAAAATCACTAATTGAAATATAGGTAATTGTATACTGAGCCTACCATGCACTGTGTTGAGTGCAGAGCCACTGGTCGGACAAAGAGCTTGGGGGGAGTTATCACATGAGCTATTAGACCTGAGTGAGTCTTCATTGGTAAAAGACACTGGAAAGATGGCAAGTTTACAATTTTAAATTCTTTGAATTTTATTTTCAAACAATTAAAAAAATTACAATAGAATTTTCTTTGTAATGGTATATCAATTTAATTAAAATTATAGCAACATTTCAGTTTGTTTACTTTTTTATTTGTTTATAACATTTATCTTGATTTAAAGAAATATCTTTATAAGACACTTTCAGTAAAGGACCGTAGCAAAATTTCAACATTTGTGTCCAAACGAATAACCAGCAGAACAGAGTTGAACATCATTGCGGATAGAAAATAATAAATTAGATGTCGGTTATTAAAGATCCATTATGTAAGATTTAGATAAAGAGCTGACCATTCTTGCTATAATCACAGTTCAAAAATAGATAATTCAAAATTAATAAATTGAAAATTTATAATAAATTGAAAATTTCATTCAATTAATTTATTCTGAGCCAAGGTAACACTGTTTGAAGTTCTATTTCCATAGCAACAGTACTTGTTAATTGAGACTCAGCCTCGCTTCTCCATTTTTAAAAAAAATCATTAAATGGTGACCGGATTTCAATTGGTATACATCTTTCATCTGACGTTTAGAGAGTTGGTTATAGGGTTGCCAATCATGTTAATAAATGTCTAAATAATAATTTATATAACATTTGAAGCCAAAATAAAAACCTGCAATATGCAGATTTAGCTCTTGAATAATGCATCTTTAATGAATCATAACTGGAAATATGTCAACATTTTCTTACAGGTGGGACGGTATTGGATAAAAAATCAAGATCTATCTATGGGTTATTCTTTTGGACTCAAATGTTGAAATTTTGGGACGGTCTCTAAGGCGCTAAATCTGATTGATAAAAACCTGTATGCAGAAAATTCTGCAAAACCTTTTGAAAGGCTTTGATTATTCAGACATTTCAATGGAAAATTTAAAATAAACTGACTTATATATTGTTTATTTTGCTGTAATATTCCCCTAACTTACCATGAACTATTACATGGTTTTATTAAATTAATATATAATTAATAAGTTATTTCACGCTTTCCAACTGATTGATGATACAGACTTAAAGCAGAGATAGATTGTTGCAAAGCTTAACATGAGATCATGTGATACACAAATAAGGCTTTATAGTTACCTCCCATGTTCCCTATTCCACAACAGTGAAATGATCAATTGTCAGATGCCTAGTACTTTATGATAATAAATTGAATCAATCAACCCTATTCTTTTAGTTTGTTTAATAAAACGTCCAGTGTTGCACTATGACAAAGCTTTAACCTTAGTTTGTTTCATAAATAGATAGAACTCAATGACCATTGAATACCGCTCGGGTTATTCAATGGTTCAAGAGAGTGTATCCCTGCACATGCAAATCTCAAAATACACCGTACTATCCAGATTATCAACAAAAAAAGAAAGAAAAAAAGTCAGCAGCAATAATGTTAATATTCATCATAGGTTCCACCCTTTTTTCTTTCTTTTTGACAAAAACTGTGGTTGCCTAGTGGCGACGGCATAACAGTTTGACGTAATTCTGAAAGTGACATCATTCTGGATAAAAGTAGTACGTGTCCTAGCCATTGAATACAACCATAGGTTGTTCAATGGCTGTATTCAAGGCTGTATTCAAGGCTGTATTCAATGATATTTGCATGTAATTACAGAATAAAACTTGTAGTGTTGCACTATAGGACTATAGGCCTACCATATGATAAAACCTTGACCTTGTCTGAAGGTATAAATAGAAATATAGATATGATTACCTGCACTCTAAGAGTATTACAATCATCTCCTTTACATATTCCTTTCTTCTCATAATGTTCACTAACTTCATCTAATTTAGCTGTAAAATCACTTGTAACTGAAAATAAATATATATACAAAAAATATGCAACTTTTTATCAACTATAATTAACATAACTTTGTTCTAGTCAGTTCAATATATTCCTGTGTAAAGGGTTATGGAAGTACAAATCCTTTTATCAAATAAATTAGATATTTGACTTTGAGAAGACATCCTTTTATTGGACTTTGCTTTTACAAACAGAACACAATTTTTATGGGAAACAATCACTGGTTTTATTATATAAACACGACTTTTCAACAACTATCCTATTATTGTTAAAAGTATAAAGGCTATAGAAGGGGAGATAACTTACAAAGTAATTCTTCTCCACCATCACCACCACAATGATTATTGGTACCCTTCTGATGACATTGAACAGGATCTGTAGATAGATAATTAATATATATTACAAGAAAACTGGACAAGATAGCACTGATACAATAGAAACACAATACACCAATACTCAATCAAAACCAAACAGTGAATATAAATCTGTTAGCTATATATGTCTTTAATATAGCAAGTGTTTATAAATACATTATGTAAAAGCTAAATCTGCCTTTTGATTGCAGGTCTTTCTTTTGGTCTCAAATGTTATATAAATCATTAATAAGACATTTATTCAAATGACAAGCCCATAATCAATTATCTAGACCATTGGATGGTTGTGATTTTGAACGGATTAAAATATGATTGCCATTTAATAATTTAATTTAAAATGGATAATGAAGACTTTGTTTATCTTGACATACTTTTGTTTTTTAGCATATAAATCTGTATGCTAAATTTATTAATTTGTGATGTGTTGATGACCTTTTTGGTGTATAAATCTATGGTAATAATAAATGTTATAGACTAAAATATCGTGCTAATCATAAACTAAAACTATTCTTCTTTATTTATTTCAATTTGTTATCAAATGCTTAATTAACATGCTTTCAGCCAAAGCATAGCGATATATAATTTTATACACTGTGCGTATTTGTCATATTATAGCTATTCTGTATCCTTCTTGTCCATTGAAAATTATATTATGAGATTGTTTTAGGTTAATACGAATTGCAGGGGGTGGGGCTGGCGGGTGAGAAATCTAGATCATTTCAAAACTTCAAAACAAATTGTTAACAGTTACAGAAATAAAATGGGGTTCTGTCTTATTAAGTCTGCGCCAACATTGCTAATGAAGACTGGCATATGTTCAGCAGTGTTCTATGTCCTACTCTTATTTCAATTTTTAATTGTCAGGTGATCTTAACATGCTTCCAATGGTATGCACAGGACTAACCACTTCCTTGCCTGGTCCTGCACCACTAACACAATCCAACGATAAAATATCCTGAGGAACTTTCTCAGTGAACGTCAGGATTCGACATAGGATATCCTGGTTGGTAATCCAGCATCACACTAGCTGATCCACTGTGACCCCCACTATTTACATGACTGGGGAACTTTCTCAGTCAACATTAGATTTGGACATAGAATATCCTGGTTGGTAATCCAGCATCACACTAACTGATCCACTGTGACCCCCACTATTTACACGACTGAGGAACTTTCTCTGTCCACACTAGGATTGGACCTGGGATATCCTGGTTAGTAATTCAGCATCACACTAACTGATCCACTGTGACCCCACTAGTAACTTTCTCTGTCCACACTAGGATTGGACCTGAGATATCCTGGTTAGTAATTCAGCATCACACTAACTGATCTACTGTGACTCCACTAGTTACCTGACTGAGGAACTTTCTGTCCACACTAGGATTGGACCTGGGATATCCTGGTTGGTAATCCAGCATCACACTAACCGATCCACTGTGGCCCCCACCAGTTACCCGATGATAACGGAGCAACTTTCTCAGACTGATCAGATTGATATAATATTCAAATGTCATTTAGTAGTAGACGACATAAAACAATTATAAAGATAATCATTTTTCAGTTGTTGAAAAATCATAAACCCTGTCCAATAAACTTTCCAATAATCAGATATTTATCAAATTAACAGAAAATAAAATGTTAGGATAAAATCAAATATCAACCTATATAGTGATTAACATAAAAAAGAAAATAGAAATAGGGTTATCGGTAGTCAAAGGGTGCTTTGGAGAGAACTTATATTATAGGTCTTTGCCTGTTGTTCAATCCAATTCAGTTTATTGAATAAAATATTGTTTAAACTAAAGGGTGCTTTAAAGTTAGAATTTCATATTTTCTAAGAAAGTCAAAACATAATTATTTCTATGTCTTTTGCTCAATAGGTTGTTAACTCACTATTATACGATCATAGGTTATATCTTTCTCACACTTGTTTTCCTATTTCCCACCATGTAATAGCTATCTTCAAACGTTTGAATTTGAAGTTGAAAATGATATTTTTGCCAATTTCTCAACTGGCAATAGTAAATTATAGGATTAATAGGATTATTCTTTAACAAGGTAGGAAGGGCTGTTTATAGATACCATCTATTTTAGGGCTTTATTTTATTACATTTTTAAAAATATAACTTAAAAATATGAAATTGTAACTTTAAAGGATTTGGGTAAAAATAAAATATTGAATTGGGTCAATATTGTGTGTTATTTACATGATTGATGGGGGCAGAGGTCGCAGTCACGTAAAAATCGGCGTATTTCACGCATTTTTTTCAAAATAAACGCAAATATTGATGGACGCTGCGTAATTTACACGCAGAAAATTTCCCCGACGTGAGAATAATAAAATTATTCTATGTCGTAGTTTGTACAATTTATGTGCTTCATCCGGCATTTACACACTTCTACTGTACGTAGTCTCCATAGTTTTTTTTATATATCCTCTTATTTCATTCATAAGTTCATGGCAGTAAGCCTATACGTAGCTATCCTATTGAAAGCAATAAAGTGCATTTCATACAAGACTTGGGATTGGCTAGAACAAGACATACTGTTTACATTCAGCCAATCAAATGTTGGCTTTCATAGCGTAGTTTTATCTTTACGTCCTGTCGAAGTGAAAGATTGAAATGACTGTGCCGTCAATCGTAGACATGCCGTTAACTTCCAGTCGTCATTAGACTAAATACAGTAGACATATCAATAAAATAAGGACGCTTAAAATAGGGTTGTTCACAAAACGACTTTACTTGCTTCTATATTGAGTATTTTTACGCAACTCGAAATTGATCCACCACGACCTCTGGATGGGGGTAAACTTTATGATGGCTATGTGAAATCAATGTAAACCAATGCAAACTTTAAATGTCAACAACTAAAACTATCTATTTAACCCTAAAAAAACGATGTTGTAGCATCATTTTGAAACTGAGATATGGTTATTTCATTAAATATGTTACAATTTAAGAACTTTGCCATGTGCTGCATTTCTGCCGAATCTTCTTTGAATTTCAAGCAAGACAGTATTCTATGTGCACACCAATGTGTACATGATCGGACCTTGCTTTAACACGCCATCTGAATGACTAGCAAGGGGGGTTTAATGTCCGTCCACTCAACACAAACTAGGTCTTTAGTAGTTGGAGTAAACTGGAGGACCAGGATAAAACCCATGAGGTTAAGCAGGCGAACCTACTCCTTGTTACGTACAAGTGTGGGAATGACAAACCTTATGATCAAAAATACATGTGTGAAACCATTTGGCCAACCCACCCCCTGCCTTGATTTGAACCAAGGATGCTAAATAAAAGATATAATATTATTATTATTATTAGGCTTGGATACAGTGTTATAACAATTGTCCACATCAGTTTTAAACATGCATGAGTTATGTGTAAATAAACCTCAACCAAAACACATAGAATTCTACAATAGCCTAATCTAAAACTATAAGGATGTATTCATCATATAAAACAACTAAAATATCAAAATCATTCAAGTGGCATGAAATGAAATGGAGTTGAACGTCTTATTTTTCTGCACCGCCTGGGTCAATGAAGAAGGAATTACACCATACACAAGGAGCAAACCCAAGACATGGTTAGCAAGCCAGTGTCTTACTCACTGAGCCACTGCAGCTACAATTAACGTGGCAACGATTCTATGCAAGTCAAATAATGTATTGTTATCAATCAACCTCTAGTCATTGTTGAATATGTATCAGTACATTAATTCATAAATTTTAATAGTCCGCTATTTGCAATATTCTAGAATAATGTCCATTGTTTTAACTCTTGATAATGTTGCTTACTGTAAACAAACGCTATTTTGATAGCCAATCAATTTAAGAATTTAGAGTTTTCAAATGTTGTGTAACATTTAATAAATTTTTAGATGACCGTAAATATACGACGTTTTATCTCCATGCACAGACTGAACTGTCAGACATACTCAGGATTCATAAGTTTCTGACTTTTTTTTATTTTTTGGGAAAAGTAGGATACTATGAAAATGAAAAAAAAGAGTGTTCTAATACTTTTGTAGTACTTTTCATGAATGTATTAATAACAAGAGTTTTATTGGCATTGTAATATTTTCAATGAAACTATGAACAAATGAATAATTGCAGAAATGTAGCTCTGACCATATTTCACTTTCTGTTTACTGTTCAATTATTACTAAATGCTGTCTAACAGTTGAGTACACAAATTGTTTAGAATTAGTGTTTCTAGTGCTTGCCTATAAAACCTGCATGCCTTATTTGATGATTTCAATATAATAGTTTACAAATATAATGAATGAATTCCAGTCCCCGTAAATTCTATAAGTACCAGTTAATATATCACACTCAGGATGGGGAGTTATAACACAGCTAAGTCCTAAACGTCCTGAAAATAACATGGTACCTACATCAAATACATGTTTTATTATCTCAACGAAGCACTTCAGGAGGCATTATCATTCTTATCGAGAAAATAATTCTGAATAATTCTATCTTCAGGTTATCATTAGACTCAACTAATTATATAAAATTAAAAAAAATAGAGTAAGATGTTTTTCAAGAGTGTTCGTTAAACTTTGCACTCAAAAATTTGTCTGAATTATAAATGAAAGTTAAAACTTGTATATTTAATTAAGCAATACCTTGACAAATCTGTCACAAATTTGGGGTACTACTGAATTTAAACTTGCCAAATATAACTGTATAGTGAAATTACATTGAATGGATTATCATTTGTTTACCAAAAATTGGAAATCTCCAGAGTGATAATACCTCTTTAAAAGACAATACAGGAAGAATGCACAATAAAAAACAGACACAAAAGCATAACAAGAGTGCACACAAAGTTGTAATAATAAAAGTTAATGTGAATTTTTATTTTTTTTTTTTAAACGTTTATTAAAAACTTCTGTTTCCTAGATTTTGGATGCTCTCTTCCAAGCTTTAAAATCCAAATTTTTAATATTAAAAAAATCATCAAAAAATCATTCATGAGACTACTGGTATTTATTTATTTATCAAAGAACTAAAAAAATGAATTAGTTTGGCTGTAATGGGATAGGATTTTGAGACAAGAATACCAGTATTTTATAGCCTTACAACATCTTTCTGATGGCAAGTATGGCAATTTATGATGATAATTAATTTTGAAAACATAAAATATAGCATCAATATTTTTTACATACACTTTGTTGTGTTGGTGGAAGGAGCTAATTGACATGAATAAACAATAAATACAGCCATGTTCAATGAACAACAAATATAGCGTAATACATGTACAAGGCCAAATAAAAAAATACCCATGTTTACGGTTCTAGTTACTTGGCCACAAAAAATAGGGTCGGTTGGGTTCTGTAAAATAATGCCAATTCAGACTGTTATAAATATCGAAATTTTAGTGTCTGCAGAAAACCTAGGGGAAATGGGGGGAGGGGAAGCTTCAGGTCGGCTATTTGGGCTCAAAACGTTTGAGTCAGTTGGGTAACCATAAACGCAGGTATTTTTTTTTCGGCCTAATAATAATAAATGAATATATATATATAACTTACTACTAGTATCAATAGGAAGTTCTCCACCATTACATGATTCTAGTTTAATAGGTGTTATAGTACATGTCTGTGTACAATGGCCATTACAATCACCAGCTTTACCTCTTGTTCTTGTCTCTATAATACACTTCTCTTCTCCATTCTCCTGTTAATAACAGAAAAAGACAGTGGTTTAAACGACCATTAATTAACTGACCCAATCAAAATATGCCTTTAAGTTCAATTTAAGTCATTTACAAATTTTGTGGTACCGCATTTTCAGCATTTTTTTACATTAGATTTCTTTCTTCAAGGACAATTAAAACATTTGTTCTACATAATATTTTAAATCATTTAAAAATTTTGTGGTACCACATTTTCAGAATTCTTTCCATAGTGCACATTAGATTTCTTTCTTCCAGGATAATTAGATCATTTGTTCCATAATTTTAATCACCATTACATGTACTTTGAATTTATGACAAGTATTTTGTCTCTAATATGCAGATGCAGGACGGAGGGGCTGACAAGGAAAGCTGTCTAGTCGTTCGGATGGGACGAAAAACCGAGGTCCTGTGTACACATTGGCGTGCACGTAAAAGATCCCTTGGCAGTTGGAATTCGATATAAGAGTAGGCCGTAGTGCCGCTGTCCGGGCAAAATTTCCCTCATAGCACACTGTATGGCGTATGCCCGTCTTCATTAGCCCAGGTTAGGAGCAGAACAGTAGGACGTTAAACTCCATTTCATTTCATTTCATTTCTAATATGCAGATGCAAGTTGAAATAAATATAAATTAGACCAAAATTATCTTTTAGCCTCATTTTACTTATTTCAATTTTAAAAAAAATAAGGCAGTTGAAAAAAATATAAATTAGACCAAAATTATCTTTTAGCCTCTATTTACTTATTTCAATTTAAAAAAAAATAAGGCCTGAAAGGTGTTGTTCAGATAGAGATCTAGATCATCAAATTTAACATCATAGGATAAAGACTATCATGGCCTTGATGTTCATGGATTCAAATGAGTTATTCTTCATTAGCTGGCCGATGTTCTAAGACAGAAAGTAATGACATCATGAAATTAACAGAAAGTAATGGGAATTTTATTTAACCATGACATACATAAGGATGGATTGATTTTAATATTTTTATACCAATATGCTTTTTCACAAGGCGGCTTTTGAAATATTTTGAAAGTCTATATTTTTTTTCCTTTTGGTTTAGTATACTTTGCCTATAAAGTGAGAACTTTTTCACTTACAGTTTTACAGATGACCCGACTTTCTGTTTGAGGGTTAACAGCAAGACCTTTCTGTTGACAGTTGTTGCCAACAGGTTGAGCTAGTGTTTCTACCGGGGCTACACTTTGAGCAGCTTCATGGTATTTCTGGTAACATCGTAGAGCTCGAAGTGCCGACAAAGCTTCTTGATGTTCTGGTACTATGTCTAGAACAATACGATAATGAGCAACGGCACCGGTATAATTCTTGGTAGCCCACAGAAGATTACCATACAGGAAGTTGGTATCAGGCTGAAATCACAAAATATATACATTCTTCATGTTTAGAAAATCTGTAACAATTTCCGAGCAATAAAGAACACTTATGTGTAAGTATTTATATATTTATATTTTTGAAGATATGTTGTCTGTGACTGAAGTTGGATTTGTACTTCATATTCTATTGTCACCTGGAATGATCAAATTAGATTAGTCAGTAAATTTCTGCTAACTTTTCTAAAAGTGCACCTATAGACAGCTGGGGTAAAAACATGAATTCAGAATCATAATTAATGGAATCATCCAAAACTCCTTATGTCCCTATTGGAATATCAGTTCAAAAATGGTTAACCTCCGGTCAGTATTTACAAAGATATGTTGAACTGAACCACACTGGAAAATCCTGATGAACATTCTCGGCCAATGCAGGGATCGAACACAGGACCTTCAGGTTAGCGAGCTAACGTCCTATTCACTGAGCCACCGTAGCTCGCATTATCATAGGACTCTTTTAATCAAAATTGAATCAGGCAGTAAGATTACCTACCGTTGATATTCTGATTTTATTTTCTTAATTAAATATTCAATTTGTGTACATTTTATTGAGGAATAATCAGTGAGAAAATAGTAATATATCTAAATGTCAGGACCAATAATATCCATACCTCTGCATCATTTAATTTCAGGGCATCCTTCATGAGCAATATGGCATCGTCAAATCTTCCCCACTTGTAAAGTATATTAGCGAGATTATTTAGCGGTACATCAGCATATTCATCTGGTGCTAGAGCTAGAGATCGTCTGATACATTCAATACCATGATAATTATTACCAATAACTCTCCAGTATAAACCAGCTAAATTAAACAACACCCATCTAGCTCCAACTTCCTATAAATAATAAATAATATTTACAAAATGAAACAGAATTATGCTAGCTCTAGGGAATGAAATGAAATGGTGTTTAATGTCTTCCTTTTTTGCAGCAACCAGGTTAATGAAGACGGGGAAATTTTACCCTATTTTGATTTCATTTTATTTTTGGCCCATCCAAAAAACTAGAAGTTTATTCATAACCTAGTCCTCCATCCTGCACTATTGACAAGAGGAAGCCTGGTTAATCCTGAGGCACTTTCATGCAAACACCTGAGGAACTTGCATTGCCCACACCTGAATCAAACTCAAGGCCTCCTGGTTAATGAGTCAGAACCATACTCATTGAGTCACTGTGGATTCCCCTAGCTTTTGGTGAAAGGTCTAGATAAGAATATTCTGTATATCCAACCTAGACCAGGACAATGAAAGTGTTACAATTGCAGAAATTGAAAAAGTCATATTACTTCGCGATTTCTCAATGTCCTGTTATATATTGACAAAAATATTTTCGAACAGAGATACAGATAAAATTATAACGGCTAAAATTTACAGTTTGTTATTTAATATCATGATGAGGAGTTATTAAATTCCATTCCCCTGAGACTCAGACTTGTAAAATCCTGAAGGTTCACCTTGTTAAACACCTGTATAGAATGTCATTTACCTGTTTTATAGCTGATAATATTCTCTGTCCTACTTCTTCTTCTGTTACAGTTCCTCCATTAACATGGCTTAATAATACCTACATATATAAACACTCATTATCAACATGTACATAAACACTCATTACTTACATCATTACTTATCAACATGTACAGACCAATTAAAACCAGAGAGAGACAGAGAAATAGAGTTTAACCTCCACTCAACACAAACTAGGTCATTCCGGGATTAACAAAAGGTTCAATTTTAAATCAATAATTCACTTGCACGTAGTGGTCTTTAGCAGTGAGAGGAAACTTGTCACATACAACCAGGGCATCGAAACCATGTCACTAGACTCAATGACAGACCTTATGATACAAAGTGCACATGCTAACCATTCGGCCATCCAACCCCCCCCCAAAAAAATTAAAACCAGGATGAAGAACCAGAGAAAAGTCAGACGACCAGACGACCACCGTCAAGACCGGTCACATTATTTCAATGATGTCTTTCTTGTAAATCATTGCTTTGTTTTTCATTTTGACTGTGGAGCACAGTGGACACTTAAAGCTGGCCCCCAGATCCAATCACTTGATTTGATATGTGTTCTTTATTTCTTGCAAAGTCTGTGCAGTTTGTCTCGAACGCTCGTTTGTCTTATCAGTTTTGCTGGTGTGTAGGGCAGTCCTCCTGCACTGACTATGGTTATATTTGAATTGATATGATAAACTTCTATTTTACCTTTCTCATGGACGGATCTGACATTTTTAATGGCACTCTGGTACGTTCAGCCATGCTGACAGATTTAACGTTATCGTACGTTTTCTCATCATATTCATTGATAGTCAACAACGTTACACAGATCGGAGGGTACCATGGTAACGGATGTTCTCCATTTGCTTTCAGGTTTTGAGCTTCAGTTAACAAAGCTTTTACCCTGAAAAAGATAAAGCAGATACATAGTAAACAATTTCATACAGTTCATAATGGTTTCCCAATGAATAGCAGAAACAAAATTTAACCCTGTACGGGACTAAGCATCTAGCCCTTCAACGAAAACTCGAGGGAAGGACGAAAAGGCAAGATCCATACGTGAACTTGTTGGCACTTACTTAAAATAACCCAAGATAGTTGGAATTTGATAAAATTCACACATGTACTTGTTGGAAATGAAATGGGGTTTAACGTCCTACTGTTCTGCTCTGACTGAGCTAATGAAGATGGGCATACGTCATACAGTGTGCTATGAGGGAAATTTTGCCCGAATAGCGACAATAAGCCTACTTTTATATCGAATTCCAACAGAACTGCCAAGGGATATTTTACGTCCACATCAATGTGTACACGAGACCTCTAGGTGAGAGAGCTAACGTCTTACTCGCTGAGCCACCATGGCTGCCTGTACTCGTTGGTCGGCTAGTAAAAGACACGTTGGAATTTGGTGCAAAGTAGGCAGAAATACTGCTGTCTGGACATAATATGACATGCTCCAGTAATATGAATATGTTCTCCAATCAATGGATATAGAATTATAATAATAATAATAATGCTTTATTTCGTACTCATAGTACACGATACAATACTTAAATTACAAATTTACATAATTATTTACATATATGTCATATAAGTAAACTTTTCTCTATGATGTACATAAATAGTTGATAATTTCTTCAAGGTTTCTGGCATTATTATAGTTTACATCTCTATATGTAATAAATTCTCTGATACTATTTCCGAGTTGAATGTCCTTATTAGTAATTGGACATGAAAAGGCTTTAGCAATTATAAACTTGAACATTAGAGGGGGAAAAGGAAAAACAAACAACTTTAACTTACTCGAATCCTTTATTTTCTGGTGAGAGATAAACAGTAGACAGATTTCGTGGATCAGGTACTTTCTGTACAAATGTATCACATTCTTCTTTACTAGGCCAATCATCAGCACCAGAATCTGTATCGCCATACTGTAGAAAGATACATTAAAAAATTAAAAACTTTCAAGTTGGAGATGTGTTTGTAGTTGTACTATGTACAGATCAAACAAAGCTCAGATGAATAAGTTGGAGATATGGTTGTAGTTGTACATTCATAACTCTTAAACAAACCTCAAATCTGCAGCACATTACTTGCCCACTAGAACCCCACTACTAGAAGGTCTTTACTAATATAAATATAGTAATCTTTTAGAGACATTTAGTAACCGGATAGGGCAAAAAATTGATGGAAAACAGCTACTAATTTATTTGGGCGGCGTTTCGAAGAGTTAATTTATTTGGGAAAAGTTTCAAAGAGTCAATTCCTTTGGCCGACATTTTCAAAGTGTTCATTTATTTAGGTGATATTTCAATTTAAATTACTTTATCAGCTTAATAACGTTGAGAGAATACTCTTTGAATCGTTGTCCAAATAAATTAGAAGCCGTTTTCTATATATAAAGTAGTAAAACATAATTAACGATATTACCCTAGGAACAGGTCGTCTTTCTTTAACATACAGTGGTGCTCTAACTGGCAAATTATAATCTATAGTCTTTTTCTCATATTTCTTGGATGTTTGATGGGCTCTTTCAACCTAATCAAATAGAAATAGAAATTAAAATCTATAGTCTTTTTCTCATATTTCTTGGATGTTTGATTGGCTCTCTCAACCTGATCAAAAAGACATAAAACATTAAAGTGTATCCATTGCATAGATAGTCTCTGAAAATTGCATATAAAAATAAATTTAAATCTCACTAATCACTGATACCACTTAAAAGGAGAGGTCAAATAACCAAATCAAACTTTTTGTTGTTGTAATTTTGTATATAAACCATTTTGCTCCCACATTTATTTTCTAACCAGTGACTTATACTTCTGAAATACAAGTCCACCTGAAAGCTTTAAACAGCTAACAATATTTTCTTGCAAAAAAAACTAAAACTTCTAAAATATTATAATGCTAACAGTGAGACATGACAGCACCCACGGTTTTCCCATAAATTGGAATAGAGTTTAACATCTCATCCACACAATACTTCAGACATTTTGAGACTAACATGCAGTTAATTATTGCTAAGGTAAGATATGTGCAATATGCCTACTCCTAGACATTACCTCTTTCTTCTGTTCATCCATAGCAAATTGATCCAACATCTCCAGTGATGGTGCTTTTCTATTCCAGGTACATAGTAATACCTGTTTACCATCTCTATCTACCATATGACAATATTCACCTGTATAATATACAATAATATATTTATACTCACTAGATTATCTTTCTTGATCCGTAAAAGGAAGCTAATGTACGGTTCTTAACACATGTTCTTTACATGCACTCCAGTATTTTGACAGATTACTTTACCTACACTTTGGTCTCTAAACAGATGAACTTTAAGCACTTCAGTATCTAGATGGGTGAACTTTATGAGAAATCCAGTTTCTAGACAGATGGACTTTACGCACACTCCAGTATCTGGACTGGTGAACTTTACAAGCACTCCAGTATCTAGACGGGTGAACTTTACCCAGTATCTAGACGGGTGAACTTTACCCAGTATCTAGACGGGTGAACTTTACCCAGTATCTAGACGGGTGAACTTTACACTTGTTCTTTTACATGCACTCCAGTATCTAGACAGATGGACTTTATGTGCACTCCAGTGTCTAGTCAGATGGACTTTAAGCACTCCAGTATCTAGTCAGGTGAACTGTACAAGCACTCCAGTATCGAGATACATGAACCTTAAGTTCACTCCAGTTTCTGGACGGGTGGAATTTATGAGTACTCCAATCTTTAGACGGGTGGACTTTACGTTACACTCTAGTCTTTAGACAGGTGGACTTTATGTAACACTCCAGTCTCCGACGAAGGGAATTTATGAGCACTCCTGACTCTAGACAGGTGGAATTTATGAGCACTCCAGTCTCTAGATGGGTGGACTTTAAAGAACTAGACAACGGTTTCCTTGTCAGACAAATAGACTCTAATCTTACTACTTTAATTCTCAGCTAAAGGCGGGATTCAAACCATGGACCTTTCTAATTGAGAGTCCTGTGCTCTTACTATTCGATTATTGTGATCCCCTGTCACTCTAAAGCACAAGACATGACTTGACAAGGGAATGCAGCCAGGTAAATTGTCTGGGAGTCCTTTTTAATATATATTACAATATCAGAATAATATAAATAACAAAAAAATACTTTTATACCTATATCTTGTGTAGATTTTTTTGCTTTACTCAATTCCAAAGCAATACTTTGAGCAATTTTAGCTTCTGTTGTCACTTGTTCTGTCAATAATTTTTCGTTCTGTTGTTGCCATAGATCATGTTTCTTCTGATAATCCTTTAAATCTTTCAAAGTTCTCTGTAAAGATCTGGAAATACAAGATCGATCCAGGATATGAAAAAGTTTTATAATACATTGACTAGTTACATTATTCCAGAGACAACCTGCATCCAGACTTGGCTTATTTCTCAAAAATGAATAGTACCGTTTTCTTCAATGTGCCAATTCCTCGTAGTACATGGCTTTGTATCCATTCACATGACCCGATATATACGTCTGCTGTTTATGGTTTGCAATGTCTGTGTATATTGTGCATCTTGTCCACAGTTTTGCCATATGGGTTTTTGTTTGCGTCTTCTTTTAAAAAAAACAAGGGGGAACAGAGAAATAAGATCTTTTGCAGAATTTTCAATAATGACTGAAATAGCAAGTTGATGTGATATATCGATTCAAACCAGAGAAAAGTGACTAATTTCATTAGCACTGGCTTGCAATAGCAACACAGGTAGGCCATCTGTCGGTAATATAAGGTAAACAAACAACAGAAAAAATAACTGAAACAAAATATATTCGAATTCTATTAATTCTAATGAGACTGGCATTTTGATCATTTCCTTTTACTTTCAGTTGAGCGAAGTTCTAGATTTTTACCTCAGAAAGTAAATTTGTCCAAATTGTACATGTAAGCACAAGATTATCTCAAATAAGAAGATTAATAATAATTAAATCATCAATTGTGACTTACTTGTGTTGAGCTTCAAGAGCACTCTCTAGTTTCGAATGGCACATCACAGCATATTTCCTCTTAGCAGCTGCCTCGAAGTCGGGTTGAATTTTTAGAGTGTTCTCAAAACAGATAACTGATTTATTATATTCTCCCAGTACCTATACAAACATATTATTAACATTGTTAGTATATGGCAAAATATTATATCCTATCTTGCCTTAGCTCATATTTAAAAAAATATATTCTGGTTCTCAGATTCTGCTGTGTCACTTAAAAAGGTGCGCATGACCTGTTTTTATTTTCAAAAAATTAAAAATATAAACATTCCTATTAAGGGATGAGGCTACCCGAAAAAAAAATTCTGAAATTCTAAAGCTATTGAATTGAAAATGTCACAAGTAGTTAGGAAATGTAATAAACAAGGGAAAACTAACATTAAAAAAAAAGAAAAAAAAGTTGTTGCCAGGGTAACACATTTTTGGGGAAAAAGTATGAAAAACGTAGGAACACCATATCTCTGATAATAATAAAGATAAATGTCTCATTTTCGGACTGCTTATTTTTAATAATAACCCCAAATTTTTATAGTTTCTTGGAAAATGATGTTTAAAACATTTGCCTCACTACAATATTTTGTCTTTGGAGAAATATTTTGATAACTTTTGTAATATTAATCATAATTACTTTCTGTCTGATTCTGTAGTAGATATTAGTTTTAAAACCCTGCAAATTTGGCGAAGATATCTTAATTAGTTACAGAGATATAGCGTACCTACGTTTTTCGTAATTTTTTCCAAAAAAATGAGTTACCCTGGCAACAACTATTTTTTAATGTTAATTTTCCCTTGTTTATTACATTTTCTAACTACTTGTATTATTTTCAATGCAATAGCTTTAACATTTCAAAACAACAATTTTCGCATAGCCTGCCCCCTTAACTACCACACATTTGTATTTCCCATTAGCCTGGTTTGTGTAGTAAAGTAGGATGTTAAAGTCTGTTAAGCCCTATTCAAGGTAAAGGGAAGTAAGTCTACTAAATATTAAGGGTTGAATTAGAAACCGGAAATATACCAGAAATATAACGATGGCTCAATTATCAAGTACACAACCCTGAAAGAGGATATTGGATAATCATAAACTGACTGATATAACAACCATCAATTCATTTCCTTAATTTTGAAATATATAAACATATATTATGTAAAAGCTAAATTTGCCTATTGCAGATCTTTCTTTTGGCCTCAAATGTTATATAAACTTTAATTACAGATTTTTTCACATGGCTACACTATTCTTCAAACATTCATAGCTTCACTCATAATGAAGTAATTTGACTGATATTTTAATATATTCCTTTTTCATTATCTATTACAGCCAGAACTGTCAACTCTTTATCTATATCTTACATAATACATCTTTAAATAAAGTTGTTTGTATTGAGCGTAGAATACAGAAAGATAAATAAATATGAGCTATAAATAACACAAGAATCAGTAAATATCTATAAATACTACAGACAGATGATGAGATCGAGATAAATGTAAAACCTTGAAATGTAATGCATGTGGTAAGTCATTCAGATATTTACTGAATAAAAACATGGTTTTAAAAAAACAAAAAACTTTTAAGACGTGAAATTAATGCAAATAACCCTTATGACCCAGAATTGGATGCACTTCAACTAGCATTCTATTTAAACAAACACAGTTTTATAAAAAATGACTACATCCTTTAATAAATGATTCATTTCCTGTATGACATAAACTCTTCTTTTTTTACCGTTCAGTACAACTTCTCTGAATTAATGAATAATTAACTGTAGGACTAACTGTATTAAGTCGTGTAATAATTAACTGTATTAAGAAGATTGATGCATTACTGATCAAAATAACACACCAGGCCCTCAGTTCACAAAGCATTCTCAGACTTCAACTAAGAATTTACTAAACTTTCAGTCACTGTTGATGACAAATATCTTTGATCCAGAAACAGAAAACTTTGCACATAGTTTCTTATTGATGTATCTAATACATTAAAATAACAAAAGTTTTATAACGGGCTTTATTTTAGTTAAAATAGGGCGAACAATTTTGAGTAAATTCTTAACTTTTGAGTAAATTCTTAACTTTTGTGTAAATTCTTAACTATTGAGTAAATTCTTAACTTAAGTCTGAGAATGCTTTGTGAACTCGGAGGAGACAGAAAAATTGGGTTTAACACCCACTTCACAGAAACTAAGTCATTTCAGGAGGAAACCGATGAGGCTGGACAGGTGAGTGGACAGGTGAGTCTACCAAACTTAAACACCAATTGAATCATTGACACACCTTATGATCTAAAGCACAAACATTCTCCCATTCGTCCCCCCCCCCTATATCAGATGAACCCAAATGAATGTTTAATATTAAACTTAAATCAAAGAGCGAGGTAGTAACCTTACCGCATAAACATTTCCTAAAGTAAAATGGTTGACATTGAGCTCTTTTGATATCTCAAGTGCTGAATGAACAACAACAGCTGCTTCATTAGAATAACGAGCTCTGTGTAATATATTACCCAAACTAATCAAGGCTACATCTTTATGAAACCTGAAATTGAAAGTAGAGAAAAGTAACCATTATTATTATCTGACTAATAGACTATATTTTTAGATGATGTACATGTATTAATGGCCAATGTACAATGATATGTCAAGTTCTGTGCTCAAGTACAAAAACATGTTTTTTTTCATAACAAGTAAGTGATGGATCCCCTAACCCAAGAAGAACAGAAGCTGTGTTGATAAGACAGGATTTATTGATGACGTTTCGGTCTTTAATCGACCTTCATTAGATACATATAAAGATTATAACATAAATGTTTAGTCCTTTTATAGATGTTTTTTGTGACAAAATATGATTATTTACTGGATTTAATATTGACTATGAATAATTTAAACAAGATTAATCTTGTTATTTAATAAATCTTAACAAGATTAATCTCAAAAGGGGATTAATCTTGAAGAAAAAAATAATAAATTTAGAATTATATTGTATATTCATAGCAATCAACAAGCAAGCGAAATTCTAGTAAAACCTGAGTTAAGCCAAATAGCAGGTTATTTATATTATAAATATAAAGACAATGGCTTGACCATAAAAGCTGTTGGGAACCATGCTAATTCCCACCAACCGTTAGTCTATATCTGCAGTAGCTCTGTCCATCACAAATTTATTTTATTATGTTTGTAAATGTTTAACACATATTGTTGTTTAGTTTATTTTATCAAATATTTAGACAAAGGTTGTAGGTAATAATTTTTGATAATAAAAAAAAACAACAAATAAACAAAAAAATTTGATTTAGACCAATCTAATGCCAATCAAAGTCATGCACGGGCCTCAAAAATTGTTTTCTTCTAGTTTTGATCAATATACCGATCTCCTGAGAAATGGTCCAGTTGATATCCGAGGTAAGGTCGAATTACCCTTTACTGAATGAATGAATGAAAGAAATGGGGTTCAACTTCCTTCATACAGAGTTCTATTAGGAAAATTTTGTCTGGACAACATCGAATTCCGACTGTCAAATGTCCTTTTATCTAGATGTTGATCTTTGCACATTTTACTGAAATCTGAGAGTACAATCATTACCTTGGGGAATAATGTAGAGCTCTTCTAACACATTCTACAGCTTGATAGGGATCACCCTTTATTCTCCAGTAAAATGCTGCCATATTGTATAATACCCATGATGTTTTATTCTATAAAAAAAAAACATCAGTGTAAAAATAATGAATATGGTTTAGTACTGTGGAAAGCTATGGTGGAAGGGCTGGAAATCAGAGGCATTTGATTGAACTCTTTTTTGAATTTGATTTGCTAAAGGATCTTTTATGCACTATCAACTCGAGTTCTATGTCCATCTTTATATTTATAAAACAGGCCTTATTATTAAGGCAAACTATACGGACTCCTCCATGGTTGATTTTGATAGAAATTGTTTATATATTTTATATGCACATGTAGCAACATTGTGTACAATTATCTTGCATCGGATACTATGGGTCAATGACCTTCTATATTGAATAAAGATTATGATTATATCTGTTTGTACATAGGACCTTGTTTTTTTTTATACCATCCAAATAACTAGACTGATTTTCCTTGAACCCAGGGTATTTTAGTTCAGTGTCCTAATCACACAAGATTAGTTGCTATCTTTGAATCATCTGTGGCAAATTAAGACAGGGTTGGTATTCGATTTAACAATTGATTACTGCTAATTGTCCAAATCAATAGTCTAAATCTGCTTCAATCCCAGCCGAGAAATTATCGAGCACTGGTATTTTGATTTTATTTTTATATAACATGTCTTAAATAATCAATACGAGTACATATTTAGCGTGTATCAAGCCGTAAGAAATTTGATATTTTAGCAAAAATGTAAATGAAGCATCAAGTCTTTAAATAAATCATTACCTACACAATAACCTTGGTTGTTGGCGCGCCGCACACAGAGCTTCAGGTGATTGCATGGAATTAGGATAACAATTTTTACGTCTTTGCACTCAGAATTAAACAGTTTTATTCAATAAAATGAAGTGGTTTTAGAATTCTTATAGTTATACTTACACTTTTAAATGCTTCGTAGACCAAATGTCCATAATCATCAACATTATCTTGATGGGTGATGGCACTTTTTAATCCCCACTCAGGAGTTCCTGTTAGATTATGTCTATCTTTAACTCCCTGTTAACAATAAAACATAGTGTATTCAGTGGAACCCATCATCAGAGTTCTAGTCAAACACTAGTGAGGTCAGTGGAACCCATCATCAGAGTTCTGGGCAAGCACTAGTGTAGTCAGTGGAACCCATCATCAGAGAGAGAGAGAGATGGGGTTTAACGTCCACTCGACACAAACTAGGTCATTTCGGGACTAACATATGGTTTTTAATTTTATTTCAATAATTCGCTTGCGTGTAGGAGTCTTTAGCAGTGGGAGGAAACCGGAGGACCCGTAGAAAACCCACGAGGTTGGACAGGCGACCCTACTCCTTGTCACATACAACCGGGGATTCGAAACCATGCCAGTTGACTCAATGACAGGCCGTATGATACAGCATGCACGTGCTAACCATTCGGCCATCCCCCCCATCATCAGAGTTCTAGTCAAACACTAGTGAGGTCCATCATCAAAGTTATAGTCAAGCACCAGTGTAATCAGTGGAACTCATAATCAAAGTTATAAACTCAAACACTAGTGTTGTCACGGAAACCCATCATCAGAATAGTTCTTCATTTCTCTTGTTAAAAGCATCAACCAGTTTCATGTCTTCTCTTATTATATACAATTAAAAGATTAAAATATTTACCTCCAAGTGTTCAAAGCTATGTGCACTAAAATCTAGATCAGTGACTTGTGTACAATCTGGTGGAATTGGTTCATCACTCGGTGAAGCATGTAAATCTATAAAATCTTCTGGTCTACAAAGTATGCAAAAAATATGTTTAACATCCACTTTAAGATCATTTAAGGACTAACATATGGTTCAAATTTATTTCAATAAATCACTTTCTTGTAGGGATTTTTAGCTATGGGGGGAAACTGGAGGTTGGACAGGCATGGGATTGAAGCCATGACTTCCACAAATAACATTTAAAACTAAACTTAGTAATCATTTTAATAGATGGATTATCTAGAGCTATAGAGCTATTTTAATAGATGGATTATCTAGAGCTATGTTAATAGATGGATTACTTAGACCTATCTTAATAGATGAATTATCTAGACTTATTTTAATAGAGATCTATTTTAATTACATGGTACATAAAATATCATCTGCTGAATAATTGCAACATCTGCTGAATTTTATTTTATCTTTTTATCAAATATGTTCTTTGTTATCCTGTTTTATTAAATAAATGTAATATGTTTTGTTTCATAACATGAGCTTATTATGTCACAGATGCAAAGAAGTGTGTAATAAAAATAATAATATTTAATATATTTGTGGCAGTTGTGCTGCAAGAAGTGTCTAATAAAATAATAATGACATAGAAAATAAATAAAATAGTCACAAAGGAAAGAATTTATGTTAAATACTTGAACTGATTTTTCAACGAATATAAAAACAACAATAAACATCATCAAATTTATTCAAGTAGAAGACATAGGAAGGAAGGACTGGCAAATTTTATTTCCGGAATTTTGAAATAAAATACTTCCCTATTGTTATCTATCAAGTCTAGCATTATGGTAATGTGTACTAAAAAGTATTCATTGAACGGTTGGAAGTAATGAATGTGTAATGAGTTCAGAAAATAAGGACTCATTTTATTTTATTTCATGCAATGGGTAATGGGATAGTTAAAAGGTAATAAGTAATGGAAAACTAATTGATCGTTATATTCCACATGTCTGCCAATCTGATTAAAATACAGATCTATATTTCATTTCATTTTTTTATACTTTCGATGGCCTACACTACATGAAGATCTGACAAGTTGTACTTGAAGGTTTTCTCAGGGGTCGCATGAGCGGCTTTTGACCCTATGACGTCAGACATTGATTAATCAATCAGCGTTGGCGTTTCTAGTGGTTTACCCACAGTTCTGTGCATGGCCAGCCAAGAAGTCGCCTTAACAGACTGTTTCATTGGCTTATCCCTCACATCATCCAGAGCCCATCAATGATAACAACTATTCAAGATCCTAGTGTAGTAAGACAAGTAAAACGAAATTTTGAACTATAAAAAACGAAACGAAATAGGATCTGTGTTTTAATCAGATTGCATGTCTGTAGATGGCTATAAAACAATATAGTATGTCTTTATTCCCCCAGTGCAGAGAGTGCCCTTGATTTGTTTTATAAATCAATAACATCACTACCATACTTTAACATTCTGATTAAAGGGAAAGAGCGCCAAAACAGGAGGAATTTTGAAATTTATTTTAAAGGGTGTATATAATTGCTCTATTCTTTGGAACCTTAAAATAGACCGAAATGGGTCTTAAAGAAAAGTATGTTTGGTGATGGTGAAATATGTGAATTGTACAAATTGAATGGCAGTTGTTTATGCCTGCTTAGTCCATTCTACACATTTTTTTTTATTATTATATTGTCCTTTGTGAATGAGCCTTTACTAATTACTTTCACACAATTCATGTTGATTATAATAATGCATGAATTGTGAGATTTATTTCGGGAACGAGCGAAACTCTTACTTGACTTGGCAAAATTTACTGGATAATCAACCACATAAAAAAACAACCTCCTGGTTGTCCATGGGAATGGAACTTTTTGTCAAATATTGACATCAAATGTTGACACCAGACCCAGACCCTCCATACATTGAAGACTAGGAGTTTCTGGGTGACCGAGACTAATTGTCTTGTAGAATATGTTTTTCTTTGTTTATTACAAATAGTGTCCGTAACCACAGAGAAAATGACTCATGTACTGATTTTAAAATATTCATTGTGTCTTAAATATCAGATATTAGGATCCTATATTTTCACAGTCAGATAACAATAAACAACATCAATATTGTTTGAAATAAAAAAATATTGAATTCTAATTCGTGTTTGTAATTTTAAATATGATGGAAAATATTGAGTTAGAGGTTTAGCTCCTTTAATATTTTATGTAACAGCTTGAATCACTTTGATATTATCCAGTTGATGTTTACTAGGATTTAAATTACCAATGGCTGTGTTGTATTACTGTATCAACTGTTTTTATGTATTGTTCAACAATTACAATATCTATATTAATATCGATCAAATGGGTAAAATCTACCAGCAACTATTTACATTATAATCGTCAAGTAGTATATCCTGTTGTTGTAACATCTTTCTCTGACATTTCAGGAGTAAGTGTCGTCTGCTAAAGTATGACAGTAAATGATAAAATATCAAAATTGAATTGATGATATAGACCACCTGTCGCATAATTTATGGTTGCTGCAGATAAATGAACGGGTCCATGGGTCAAATGTCACGATCTTACCTTATTCCTTTATTTTCTAGTGGTAAAACAGTGCTTATATACAAATCAAATTCTGGTAATGGTTTCTCTGCTTGCATGCAGTCAAAATCGGTTTTATAAAATTTTTGCTCTAAACCAGCTGAAAAAAAAAAAAAAAAAAAAAAATATACATATCAATATTTCACCTTATAATATAAGTTATATAAAATAAATTCAAACACAATCAATCTTAACTTGTCAAAACATAAAATTAATTAACCGTAAGTCTGGGAATAGGGCACCTGTCACAGACATTTTCAGGCACAAATTCAAAGATAGTCAGGCACAATTCCTCTGGTGCTCATCATTTTCTAATACATGCTCAGCACAAAGTTCAAAATATCAAGTACTAGTTCAATAGTGCCTGACATTTTGTTAGATATAAAAAAAAATTTTTTTCCAATCCTGGACTGCAACACCTGCTATCGTCACATCGTTATCAGACATAATTTACATATTATGTTGGATCAAACAGATCCAAGTGTATCGGAAACAATAATCAATCAATGAGATAGAAGACAAGTCATTGCTGCAGTTACTTCATTTCACCAGAGAGTCAGGCAATGCATGTGCCACTATTTAAAACAGTGCTTTCACTTCAACATTTTGTAAACCAATTAATATGTTACTCTCGGATAAGCAAGATATTTGTTTTAAAGAATATGACAATTTTTAGCATTACCCGATTTATGAATCAGTGTTTACATTTGTTTACACACAAAGACTATATTATTATAAATTGAACTGTACCAGTATTTATTTGTTTTAAAAGGTTAAATTCTTTGAAATACCTAGCCAGACAATTTTAGTGCGAATCAGTCAAGACTGGCAGATATTACCAAATTGATAGCCTTGGTTTAAAACATGTTCTTGAGAACGGGGTTGTATACAGTTAGATACATGTAATAACAAATGTGCATGGGAGAATTTTGACGAGATAGCAGTGTTCTGTCTACTCATTCATAGATTCAAAATTTCAAGAGTTCTTTTATGTGCACTCAAATATGTACCGGTATATAGGTGAATCAGAGTTTATTGTCCCATATGAATGACTAGACACACAGGCCTTGTTAGCCCTTGATAAGACAGACCTGGGCTTTGTATGTTCTAATTCAAATCATGAACTTTCCAGTGGAGCTTCTAGTGTACTAATCTTGCAGTTACAGCAACTTACCCGTATCTCTTTCTTCACTTTTATCTATTTCACCTTTTCTATTTAATAATTCTTTCTTTAAATGATTTAAGACTGTAGCCCTATCTTCTTGTTTCATAAACGCTACTAAATCATACGGTCGTCGTAAATTAAAAACGGAATCAGCCTGAAAAGTGAACAAAACATTGTTTTAATATTATATAAGCTTTATTAAAGGAGTTAAAAGCCTCTATGATATAGCTCAAAATAAAGTGTTTTGAGTTGGGTTTTGTTTTAAAGAAGCCAAGTCTTTAACTCAATTTCATCCACAGTCTTCGACACTGCAAACACAACTTATTGGTCAATTTAAATCAACATTGATTTTGTGATCTTACTGTGAAAAATTGGGCTTCTGATACAATATTTAAAGGAGCTAAGTCTCTAACTCAATATTTTCCATAATATTTGAAATTAAAAACATGAATTAGAATTCAATATTGATCAATTTCAATGAATATTGATGTTGTTATTTTGCCATGAAACTATAGGATCCTCATATCCAATATCTAAGAAAAAATTAACATTTTATAATCAGTACATGTGTCGTGTACCAGACTTATGGTATCGGATGCCATTTTGTAATGACCAAATAAAAACATATCCTACAACACAATGTGGATGTAATTGGTAATGGTTAATTCACAAATGACAAAATAATAATTTAAAAAATGTGTAGAATGCACCTAACAGACGTAAACGACTGCTGTTCAATTTGAACTGTTCTAGTATTTCACCAAACATAATTGATTAGAAATTACAATATTTTTTTCAAAAATTGAAAATAAATCACTTTACATACATTCATATTACATTAAAGATACATTATGGGAGATTCGATAACGAGTTGGCAGTTTTCACTATAATAGTTAAAAACCAGATAATGTAAAGGCAATTTGCTGCAAATTTCATTCAAATTGATCCACTATGAACCAAGAACTAAGCAATTGAAATTTCCGCCTGGCCTCGATCATCATTACTAAAGTCAGTACGATAAACAGCATAGTCTCGATTATCCATTTAATCGTTAAATCGTGAAGGAAAATTATGCAGTAAATCGGCTCATAATCCACTAAAGATCGCAGGCTAGCGATGCCATCTAGGGTTGATTATGGTCTGGATAGGTTAATTAATGTATAATTAATAATTTAGATAAGATTTCAGGCCTAAAGAAAGACCTACAATAGACAGATTTAGCTCTTGCATAACATACTTCTAATAATATGTGCTTTTAGAACCATTCTTGTCTATTTCAAGGTTCCAAAAAATAGAGCAATACGCTCTATAATAAGACAAAATGAAAATTTTAAAATTGGCACATGTATCGCCATGTGTATGAAGCTTTTTGATAAACGAGGTTAAACATATCCCATGTATATGTAGGAGAATACAACCATGTATACTGGAATAACCAGACGCCAAAGACTGCCATTCAATACGGACTCTTCTCATATTTCGCCAAACATAACTGATTAGAAATTTCTGATATACATTCATATTACATTATTATATGCGCTGCAACCCATTTGTGTTCATTTCTAGGTGCCAAAGAATAGCGATTTAGCTCCTTTAAAAAAATATTAATAACTTTATACAAATTATGTTTTCGTTACAAGTAAAGTTTCGAGCTGGGTTGATCTGACACCTTAATTTAATCAGTGATGCCAATGATGGAACAAGATTAATACTTACTATACGATTAAATTTTCATTTTAAAATATTAAAAAGATGTCTGTTTATTTTAAGTAAAATCAACACACCCAGTGCAATTAAAATAGAGATTTGAATTTAGTTTTAATTTTAAGTACACTTGATGGCATCCACCACATCTTGTTTGACTGAATGACATAGAATATTTACATTTGACATTTGTATTCTACTGCTTTATAGATGTTGAAGAGAAATTTAAGAGCGAGTAACTACTATCACTGTAACAGTGTAACCCGGATATCATTTACCGGTAATCTTGAGTATTTAGCACTAATTTTTTTCGCATTCATTTAATATCAAAAATAAACAACCCAATTCATTATTGATTTATAGTATAAATGATTAATTTTTGAACAGTGGTCAGGAAATTAAATACTTGTAAATTGGACACTCATTATCAAAATTAATCAGTCAGCTTTAAACTGGACACAAGTTCAAATTAGATGGTTTTGGGTGATTTTAAATGATTTTTTAAACAAAGATTTGATGTTAAACGAATGTGAAAGAAATTAGTGCTAAATACACAAGATTAAATGATACCCGGGTTACAATATATTATATGTCATATCTATATTCCTGAAAACATCCTTTAATCCTTTTTTAGATGATTTTGGGTGATTTAAATGATTTTTACGAAGTTTTAAACGAATGTGAATGAAATCAGTGCTAAATACACAAGATTAAATGATACCCGGGTTACAGTGTAGTATGTAATATATATATTCCTGCAAACATCCTTTAATACTATTGCAAATGATATCAGGTTGTTGTTATCATGATCATGAATATTATCATAATGCAGACAGATAAATTTCAAATGACCTATTTCGTGTTTTCTGAAAGTTTCAGGACAGATTTGATGACAGATTTGATGACATTTATTTCATGCTTCATGAGATGATTATAACTATTCATAGATTTTAATTGTCAAAGAGAAAGTCGTAAAAATTTCACTTGACAGAAAATCACTCAATCATTGCCACAATATTCAAAACGCTTACGCATTTGAAATATTAGTAACCGGTCCGGTAGATCTTTTGGCCACATTGTACATAGCAGAATTTTTTCCACCATTATATTGCAAACAACAAAATGGTTAGAGTTAAACTGTTGAATATCTTGAACAGATTTTAAAATTGCACATTTTATTGTGGATAGTTGCTATCCTGCATCATGCCAGAAAAGCATTTGTGAAAATTTTTTAAGTTTCAATTCACACTACAGTTAATAAAAACAGAAAAGTGTCTTTTTATCATTTCCCATTATTTTTTAAAAGTGAATATTGTTACTTTAGTAAAAAAAAATCAAATATGAATGAAATGGGGTTAACATACATACATAGTATTTGTACATGTGTGTATAATATATATATATATAGGAAACAGTGTGCATGTAGTGGTATATATCATTTCCTATCACGTTATAATGTTATCATCAATGACCATTGTACTTATAAACATTTGTCTAGTCTGTCATTAATTGTATGCCTCATCATTACAACTGTATAACATATATAATTGATGGGTATTACAATTACACAGTATTGAGTTATTGCAACCTGAGAGCGTCTAAATGGGGTTTATCATCCACTTGGGACTAACAGAGTACATGTATATTTCTATTTTAATTCAGGGTCTTTAGAAGAAGGGGGTGGGGGACCTCATGAGGTTAGACAGATCATGGATCAACCTGGGACCAAACCCCTGATTTGCATAGGGTAATGATTTACAGTGCACACATTAGACCACATGTGGTTGCAATGCTTAAAGAAGAAGGACTGTTATGATTTGGAGTTAATCTGCTGTGCTGTTTCGACAGGCTTTCATTTCAATTGAGTAATTAGAAATAAGTGTTTGTCTGTTTAAACTTGACTAAATTGTCAACTACTGAACATTTCTTAAAGATGCTCTATGTAAGATTTAGATATATAGAGCTGACAGTTATTGATATAATAGTTCAAAAATAGATAATGAAAAAGAAATACATTGAATATTTCAATCAAATTGCTTTAATCTGGACAAAGTTGTGAATGTTTGAAAAAAACAACACAAGTCTTGATTTTCATTGCTACTGCTGTTACGATAACAAACACAGTCTCAATTATCTATTTTATAATTAAATCATTAAATGGCTTTGCGTTTCAATCCATTCAAAATCAAGACCATCCAATGGTCTGGAGATTTGATTATGGGCTTGTCAATGTGAATAAATGTCTCATTTATAATTTATGTAACATTTGAGTCCAAAACAAAGATCTGCACTAGGCAGATTTAGCCTTTATAAAATGCATATTTAAGAGACATAGGCCTATGTGCAAGTGAATTACGGTACTCAATTACAAATATACCCTACACTGAAAGTCCCAAAATGATCTAGTTAGTGTTGAGTGCATATATGTTAAAATCCAATTTCTTTCTCTCCACAAAATATATTTCAATGAACACAGAAAAAATAATGATACATTGAAAGTAGACACTTCCATAAGAATTTGAGCAATAAATTATACATTTTAAGATATGCTTGAGGAGGCAGCAAGTCTACCGTAAGTGTGCAAGAGCTAACATTGTTATCTGCGACAAAAGACCTCAGCTCAAATTTCTCAGTGAACCTTTTTCAACAACAATCAATAGTAGCACTACAAATACACTGTCATACAGGCATTATATACTGTACATTTTTATCAACTTTCATACAATGAGGAAAATCAGATTGTCATGACAATAAGAAAAACAATTACAATTTTTTTTTTAAATTCTCAAATGTCAATTATCCAGGTGTATCATGGCATGATGTATTCTGATTGTATCTTCTTACCTGAATCAATAATTAATCATAACTATGGCAATGAACTCGCATCGTCAATCTGGGAAACTGAAATTGATTCTTTTGAGTCTTGATATATATATTATGGTGAATGAAATGAAAGGGGGTTTAACATCCTCTTTTTCTGCTCCAACTCGGCTAATGAAGAGTGAAGACATGCATAGCCATGTGGTAGTGTGCTATGATGAGGGAGATTTTGCCCGAAAAGTGGCGCTACGACCTAATCTTAATTCAAATTCCAACTATCAAGGTTTCTTTTACATGACTCCTACGGAAATATGAATAAGAAATTATTTTGAATAATATCTAACATAATCTTATTAATTCTAATTTAACATTAGCCTGGTCTATTAAGATTAAAGGAGCTAAATCGCTAATAATTGGGACCTAGAAATTGACACAAATGGGTAGCAACGCATATAATAATGTAATATGAATGTATATAAACTGATTTACATTCAATCGTTTCTATTTTTATGGTAATTTCTAATCAGTTATGTTTGGTAAAATACGCCAGAAGTCTCAATCGAATGGCCATCTCTGGCATCTGGTTATTCCAGTCTACACCGATAGTATTTATTGAGCATGCTCTCCAGATATGAATATGACGTCACTGTTTGACATGACTTGTGGAATATGTCTAGGCATGTTCTTCAAGTCCCTTGTTGTTACGAATGATGCTGAAACGCATTATGGTACACGATTCATGTACCAGTGGTAAATGTTTATTTTGTCTTAAATATTGGATATCAGAAGCCCATCTTTTCCCGGTAAGATCATAATATCAATGTTGATTTGATATTATAAATTGACAAATAATTCAGGGTTTTATTGTCAAAGACTTTGGACGATAATGAGTTCGAGACTTGGCTACTTTAAACTTATAAGTTAAATTTTTGTCACATTTCCCAGTTAAATTAACAGAATGATTCTTTAGATGTACAGTCTGTTTTAGATACAAGTGGCCTCTATTCATTATTTTTAAATAAAAGTAAGTTTATTACCAGTACTTAAAGTAGCTAAGTCTCTAACTCAATATCATCCAAAATCTTCAACATTGAAAACATGATTTATTTGTCAAATTAAATCAACATTCATGTTGTGATCTAACCGGAAAAAGATGGGCTTTTGATATCCAATATTTAAAACAAAATAAACATTTTACCATTGGTACACGAATCGTGTACCATAATGCGCTTCGGCCCCAGTTGTATCAAGAGATTCAAGGGACGAGGCTAGACAAATTGCACCAAATCAAACGGCGTATGTAGACTGGAATAACCATACGCTAGAAATTTGCACTCGCTTGAGACTGCTGGCTTATTTCGCCGAACATAACTGATTTGAAATTAGAGTAAAAACAGAAACGATTGAATGTAAATCAGTTTATATTCTTTCATATTACAGTATTATATGCGTTGTGACCCACTTTTGTCAATTTTTAGGTCACAAATGTTAGCGATTTCGCTCCTTTAAACTAACAATGGTTGAAAGGATACAAAAACTTTGTGCTCAATTCCACACTGCATTTGGATTTCTATGAGTGAAATTAAATACTTGCTTGAAATGGGATGCTCAAAATTAATACATCGAAATAAATATTGTCAGGAATGAGCATGAATCATTGTTGGAAGACAAGATTTTGTGAATGTCTTCAAATTTGTGAATGACATTACCCTACCTTGTGCATGGTTAAAACGCATGGGCAAAAGTTGCGACACGTTGCTGAAGAAACCTTTAAAAAAAACGCAACAGTTTTTATTACAGGGTACATTGCAAGTTTGCAGCAACATTCAGCTGTGCGTTGAGTGATACACAATGCTACAGATACATTACATCAGATCAAATTATTGCCAATGGAATGCATGAGAATGTCATTAAACAATTACCGTTGCTTTGAGTACTTTGACAGGTAAATCAAAATGAAAAAACGTGCATACCCATTTTATTATGACTACCGATAGAACATTTATCCTAAGGTTATAATAACTTGTTAAATAATTATTTGCATTTAAATGTTAATAAATGACCGTCTATGTAAATAAAGCATGATGAAACATAGGTAACAGTAGATTGAGTGGGAGGATCACACAAGTTCATAATAACAGACCTACGCTACGGAACGGGATACGGTCACTACCAGCCTTTAGCTAATTATTAATCAACACATCACTAATCATATTATTTAAATATTATTTCAAGAGTTACCTGTGATTGTACCCTCCCATCTTCTGTTACAACCCAGTGAATTGATCCCCGTGTTAGTAAACATTGCTCAAAAATGAAGTGGAGTAGTACCACTACTACCACCGTCGACGCCATGTTGTTTTCTTATGAATATTCAGTAGTGTCGCTACGGCGCTTGATAAAGGACGAACTATGACCCATGGTAAGAATTAAGATAGACGTGTCGCGTGCTCAGACAGACAGCACGCAACAATGTATACTGGGCTAATAATATTATTACCATTTTTGGATCAGAAAATCGTTGTGACATTTAATGAAATAGGCCTAAATTAGGCTAAATTTAGAATAATGGGATTATTACCAAAAACATGAACACTATATTTTACCCATGGCCACATGCAGCTAGTTTATTTTAGAAAAATATTAATACAATTTTTTAATCCAGATATTGTTTTGTATCCAATAATAATGATGCATTTTCGTGTCAAGTTAAAACATTTCAAAAATACTTTATTCGTCTTTCGGTTCCTATAATTAGTGGTAGTGATGGACGGCTGCAGAGGGCCTGACAAAGGACAACGTATATATAGTCGTTTAGATAGGACAAAAAAACGTGATCCCGTGCAAGCAAAAGATCCCTCTGCGGTTGGCATTCGATATAAGAGAAGGCCGTAGTGTACACATTGGCGTGCACGTAAAAGATCCCTTAACAGTTGGAATTCGATATAAATGCCGTAGCGCCGTTGTCCGGGCAAAATTTCCCTCATGGCACACTATGGTGTAGGCTTTTCTCGTCTTCATTATCCCAATCGGAGCATTTCAGTAAGAGGTTAGATCCCAGTGTCCCCATTTCATTTCATTTTATTTTAATACAACCTATATTATATATATTAACCCTGAAATCAAGTCTTTAATTTTTCTGTTTGTGTCAAAATAACCTATTTGAAATAATATGTTTATGTTACTTAAAAGGGTACATAAGTTGATACTGTATATTATAGCCTACATGGATTCGTATGTATATTAAATTGGCCTTCATAAATACACACTTTTAAACAATGTGTTGTGTTTTATGATTTATTTCGGCCATATACATGTACATGGATTGCATATATATATATATTGGCCTTTATAAATACATACTTTTAAACATAGTGTTGTGTATTAATTATATCACTGGTTGTAAATGTATTGTCGCCGTGGGGTTGTTTTTTTGGGGGATCAATATCACCCGAAGTTTTTTGCAAAAAGTGACCGACAAGGAAGGATACATAAAATAGCCTTGTCTCATTTTCATTTTTCCATAATTTTGACAATTTTTTTATGAATAAGCATACCTATTATATATGGTGTTTTCCTTTTCTCAATTTCATTTATCCATAATTTTGACCATTCATAAAAAAATGGTCAAAATTATGGATATGTGAATTGAGAAAAGGAAAACACTCTTGTCGGTGATTAGTAAGACCGTTTTGGTCCAAATTTACACTATCCATATTTTGGGGGGTCAGTTTTTTTAACATTAATATCAGTCCTAAAATGGTTCAGATTCCGTTCAGTACTTACAAAGATATGATGAATTGAAAACTTCTCAAGGTTCAGAATGACGATACAAAGAGACCAGCGCCACCTATAAGTGCAGTCGGGTAAACAAGTTTGATGGATCTCTTTTTATTTCGATTAAGTGTTAACTCGGAGAATATCTACCGTATAGATTTTGTTTTCGAACTATTATAGCAAGAATGGATAGCTCTTTATCTGAGTCTTACAAAATGTATCTTTAAATTATTAATTTGAGTATACTTTAGCGTGAATTAAGCCTTGAAAATAATTTAAATATTGTTCGATAAATGCAAAGGAGGATCAGAAGTCTTAAAATAAAGAATATGCACAATGTGATTTATCTTGATGACACTGCAGTTTGCCGATGGAAAAAAAAGTGGCGAAGATCATTAACATACTGATATTCTGAATAGTTTTATAACATCAAAGACTTCATTAATGCAATAGTTGTGTTCTGTTATTAGTAAATCAATATTAACTCATGATTTTTATCACGAACTTTCGATTTTCCTTTTCTTTAAAACTAACACACCAGGATCAAGTATTTTTCCACATTATACGTCAGGCATAGTCAGTATAATTATAGTTATGCAAATGTTCGTTTAAATAATTTAAACTTCATAAAGCCATACAGAATGTTCAATATACAGGGTAGTAAAACAAGCCAAAAGAAATTAAATGGAGTTTACTACTTTTCCGAATCAACCGTTCTAATATAGAACAGAATAGAATAGCATTTTACTGCATTAAAACGTCCTTTGAGGACAGCATACAATTTCAACAAACTCTATAGGCCTATATATATGGGCGCGTCGAATTACCCGTTTGGAGTTATTGGGTGGTTATTGGGTGTTATTAGGTAAGTGCTTTAGGAGTATAACTAAATATCGGCAAGTAAAAAGAACCAACAAGGTGGTTGTTTGTTTATCAGTAGCACACAAAGTACTGAAAAAGGTGACCAAAAACTGGTATGTCAAAATTTGGATGTATGTAGAATTTTGGCTGGCATTTTTTTCACTATTCTGAGCGCTTTTCGCAAAAGCCCTTGTCGGTGATCGATAGAGGCAAAAATCAGCTTCTCAAACCAAATATTACATATTTACATGAACATGTACATGTATTTGTATATAAACCTTGGAAAACAAATGCCCGCCATTATTTAGCTTTGACTTTTGGAACTTTTCGGGAGAAGGTTAATTGTTTCCACACAGAATTAACTAGTTTTATTCTCTAATGTCACATCATAAAATATATATTCAAGGACTGCAACATTGATAGTAGTTCATCTTTTAAAATGGAGGGAGAGAGAGAATGGTGCTTAACGTCCACCATAACCTAGGTCATTTCGAAAAATATTCCACGAAAGCCGTCTATTAAAGTGACCATGAGTGTATATTCAAAAGGCCATTGTTAACTGCCATCAGGGGTTGCTCTGGGGTTCTCGATTGATCAACTAAATACTAACTAGAGATTCTCTAAGGTTAAGAAAATAAAATCTTTATGTATTTACAAAATTACCTCACTGTAAAACTTCCATGGTCGATTATATCTAAACCCGGACCGATACAAAAACAAATAACAAGGATATGTAATGATGTACAATAAAAACTTTCAATGCAAACAAAGCAATAGATAATATATTATATATTATAATTATAAAGCAATACATAACAATGACTTTGATAAAGAGGGATATTTACAGGTGATATAAGTATACATTATGTAATAATATACTCTCAAGCATGTTAAAATAATTAAAATGATTATCATAAGACTCACTCGGCAAACCTCGGCAGATTCCGTTACTCTACATCTAGCTGTAAGTACTGGAATCTGCTGAGGTTTGCCGAGTGTCATAAGACTGTGCATACTCCTTGGGTATATTAAAAATGCCTTGTTTCGTTATTTTATCTTTATACGGTAGCGAAGTCATATAACAATGACTTATTTTGTTAGTACTTATCAATTAAATATTTTGTAACGACTTAAAGATATATTATGGGAGATTAGATAAAGAGCTGGCAGTTCCCACTATAATAGTTAAAAACTAGATAATTTAAGGGGAATTTGCTGAAAATTTCAGTCAAATTGATCCACTCTGAATCAAGATTTTAGCGATTGAATTTTTGGCCTAGCCTCGATCATCATTACTAAAGTCGGTACAATAAAAAACATAGTCTCGGTTATCCATTCATGATTAAATCATAAATGGAAGTCAAATAGCAAATCAGAACCTAATCCAATAAACATCACAGGCTAGCGATGACATCGAGAGTTGATTATGGTCTGGATAAGTTAATTAATGTCTAATTAATAATTTAAATAACATCCCAGGCCTAAA
This sequence comes from Patella vulgata, assembly GCF_932274485.2. Lineage (NCBI taxonomy): Eukaryota > Metazoa > Mollusca > Gastropoda > Patellidae > Patella > Patella vulgata. The sequence continues at coordinate 57,951,053 of NC_065884.2, read as the reverse complement.
GAAAGACCTGCAATAGGCAGATTTAGCTCTTGCATAATGTATGTTTAAATAGCTGATATTAAGAAATAAATCCTTACGGAGAGAGAAAATGACCCTTACAATTTAAATTTTTAAATTGTCCATGGACGATAGTCTTGTCAATAAAATTTACACAATCTTAGCATCACACAATTGATTTTTTATCCAAAGGCTACACGTTGTAAAAATATATGTTAGGATTTTCAGCTGTGTGTCGTTGTATGCTACCAACATGGAGAAGTTCATGAGTTGAAATTTTTGTAAAAAAAATAGGCATATTTTAAAATTAGGATTTAACAGGAAGATTGTTTGCCGAACACTATAATATCTTGGCACTGTTTTGTAATACGCCATGAAACGTCCATGTGGGTTGTTGTAAAAAGCCCTCCTTGTCCACCACTTCCAAATAGATTAATCAAGTTCTATGTTAGTGGATGAGATTCGATTAAGTATGCGTGTATCTAAATTACCCATAAGGCAGATGGGCATTTTACAATAACCGCCTCCATGTTGTGTATACCTAAATCGTGAGTGTAATGGTCCTATTCGTTACACATTTTTCAGCATCCTTCATACACAGCAATACATCCATTATCACTTGCAACTACTACAGCCAGACCATCTTGACTGAAAGTAGAGCTAGTAAAAACACATGTCACCATGTGGGCATTATCAATAGTTCTTCCCACACGTTCCTGAACACCATCTTCCGTTATACGATGAATGAACCCCGTTTTTCGATCTACGACAATGAAACAGTCATCTTTGTAATAGGTCAATCCCATAGGTTCTTTTAAATCCCATTTACCCTGCCCCCTGTATCTGCTTACCACCTCCCCCTCATCTGTCATTAGCACAACCTCTTTAACTGTCCAGTCAGACACAGCAATGATCTTCCCGGGGGATGTGTCGATGCTCCGAGGATAGGTAACAACGCTTTTGTGAACTCGGAGAATTCTTCCATTCATGGATATTACGTGAATCTCTGGAGGTCCATAGGGATTGCAAACTCCACAAACAAGTGTTTTGTCATTAATGCACCCCAGAGATGAATATCCTACAGTTGTTGATATTTCTGAACCCAGTTTTAAGTCGAGATGAAGGCGTTTATTTTTAGAGCTGCTTACGACCGAGACAACAATAATCGTTCTGGCACCAGGACACGTTACTGCAACTTCTTCACGTTCAAAAGATAGCACCCGAGTTGCGTCCCACGGTTCCATATTGCTTCCAAACTGAATATATTTCATTCCCTGTCCGTTTAATCGAACGAGTTTAATGTTTTGATTAAAGCGATCTACTACCACAAATGTGTCCTCTTTAATAGCAGTTAAACCAACGATTTTACAAGCTCTAGAATCATTTGGCAATCGGCATGATAAAGTTGCTGTTCTTTTAAGTTCGTCCATTTCCTGTCGGTCTCTTGCACGATCCAAGAAAAATCTATCGGGGTTTTGACTCGGGTTAACGTACCTTTTAAATGGACGGGTCTGCGCTGGTCTCTGTGGTCCCTGGGCAACGTTAGTTCGCGGTTGGTAACGGTTAAATGATTGATTCCCGTATTGTGCAGGTACAGTATAATAAGGTGATGGTGGCGGTGGGGAAACGTAAGCTTGTGGTGCTTGAGGCGCATAAGCATAACTTCGGGGTTCACGATACTGGTATGTAAGTGGTTGTTGCGACAAAGTGGTTTGGGGCCACGAGGGCCGATAGGCTGCTGCGGCATTAAGACTCTCGTAGGACTGCTCGAGCAGAGGGGCTGAAGGAATGGCCGAACTCGCCGTTACAGTGGATACCGGTAGTTTGGGTGATTTTTCAGTTTTCTCCAGCGCATGGTCACTGCCATCGACTACATCTCCTATTTTCACATTTTTCAAAATGTCATCTATTTCTAAGTCTGGGACATATTTAATGTTATTGACGTCGGTTTTCGACTCAATTTTGACCGCATCTTCATTCAATTTTTCTAACAAGATTTCCAAGGTATTCAAATATTCGAGTGACATAAAGGTTCCCTTGACAGAAAGCTTCTCCAATTGCTCCAGTTTCTTTTCACAAGATTGAGTTATGTTCTTGCACTCTTCTGTTGCTTCTTCCGTCTTCTTTTCTTCTTCTTTTACCATATTTTGAAGTTTTGTCGTGACGTCCTTTTCCCGATCTATAAGATGTTTGACAAATTTATTCCTAATTGCAGAAAAATGCTCTGATATTTCCATCTGAAGTTCGTCTTTTCTGTGGCGTAAATTTAGAGGTTTTGCTTCCAATTTGTCTTGAAGCCCTTTAGAAACACTGTGGGTAGTGTCTGTTTTAGCAGTTAGCACAATTATCAATGATGCTACTTTGGTTTTGGCAGCTTGGAGAGAAACGTGATCTTCTTCACAGGAGGAATGGCTCGGACGACAGACAGAGCATACCGTTATTTTCTGAGACATACAATATTCGTCTGCAGTAACCGACGGGTGATTTTGACAGCTGTCGTCGTCCCTGCTTTCTTTAACGCTGCATTCCGGGTAACCGCCGCCACCCTTCCTGGCCACAGAGCTCACTAGACTTGCGATATAGAAATTGTCTGGAAAGTCGTCTGCTGGATCCGAAAACTCGTGGCTTGGAGGAGAGATGTTTTTGCGGCACATTGGACAAGGAAAAGCCACGACACCCCCTTTATCACATGCTTTTATATGGTCAGATAAACAGTCTCTACAGAAGGAATGTAAACAAGAAAGTTGCTTTGGATCTGTGTACATGTTCAAACAGATACTACACGTTAGAAAATCCTCCGATAGTTCTTGTAGGGCATCCATCTTGAATATTCGTCTACTTACTTTAATTCACCTATTATTATAGCTCCTAGGTCGTAATAACTGCACCGATACAATATAATAGGGATGCAGCTTTAATGGAAAAAAGATATAGTTATATAAAATGTCCTCTATGACATAGACGACTGCATTCTTTTTCTACCTGCCATTAAAGTAGGTCATGGTATTTTTAGCTCAGGTGAGATCCTGTCTACACAGTTTTGGCCTACAGTGACGTATAGTATTAACCAGTGTCAACGTTTTAGATCAATATCAAGAATGCGCGCTCGGATTAAAATCATTGAGAAAGGGTATTAAGTGTAGGCCCTTTTATACACATTTGCATATCAATGGAGTTACAATTAATTATAGCGAATTATACTTTCTTTTACAGAAAAATAGACTAATGATATGACACTGTATTTGGGAAGGGGAGATAAATCAATAATGAATAGAATGAGGGCTTCGGCCTCGCTAACACTATACTTGGATCATTTTGCATTTATCCTGTTCTTTGATTTCCAACGGTTCATTTACTTGTGATTCCTCTTTACACCGTGCAACCTACATGGATACACTGCAGTAGTGAAAAGTCTGTTTAATATGGCCATATAATTAAAATACAAATCTAAAGCATAGCTTAGTAGTCAAGTTGGAATGCACCAACCACCGACTTCAAGCGCACAAACAAAAATTCAAGTTAACCGTTTTCATTCACATGTGTCAAAAATAAAAGTAACTAAACGGAAATATGACGAAATATTTATTCAAACTTTAAAGAAAAGGAGAGTGAGAAAATGACGTTTTCCGGTGATTTCTGATGGGGCAATGACCAAACATGTGTACCTTTTGTGAGTTGGTGGCCCTCTTCTAAAACATTTCCGAACACGCGCCTCCACGACTAACCCACCAATTCCCGTATTCAAAGGTTTTATTAAAGTGAAATTACTTAATTTACCTACTTAGCTAAATGAGTAACTTGAACTGATATTTAAAAGCTGTATTTTAAGTATACTTGGCTAGGTGTAAAACTTCACGACAGTCAACAGACTTAAATTATGGAATACCTGCAACTTCCAAAACTCCCTAATTTTTAAATTCAATGCAAGTCCTTCCTAAGATGTATCGTTTAAAAGACGATATAGTTGAAATTCATTAAAATTTAAATCATGGTAATCACCAATATCTACTGGCCATTTTCATGTTTATTCTCACTTCTCTCAGAAGCAAATACGTCTCATTTTTGCTAAAATCTATACCATAATATCGCAATCTCAAATGCGAAGGTGGTGTGAAATATAATATAACCTCGCACGAATCGGCAGGAACAGTATATAATCCTGAAATCAAATTACGGCACTGCAACATCAAAGAGGTCCAGACGAAAAAAAAAAATTTTTAACCCCCACTTTCTCACTTAAGCTGACTTTGAATGTTAATTTAAGACTAAATATCAACTCCTTAAAGTTAATAGTACCGGTACTTAGTGTTACCTTGGACTACCATTCAGGATCAAAGACAAGGGAACTCTTAACTCTAGTTTGTCACTTTACTATGGAATTTCACTAATATAATAACTTCCTGTCAGATGCTTTATTCAAAAAAGAGAGATGGGGTTTCATGTCTTCCCAATACCAAGAGAAGAACAGAGGGTGGGATGGGGGGATGTCCACGGGCATCCAATCGAAGAGTGAAAGTGGAATTAAGTTTTTTGAAATTTGAAATATTCGCTGTTAACTTCTTTGTGCAAGCTGCCTTGCTTAATTTGGATAAATATCAACGAACTGGAAGAAACCAGTGTGGTAAGGCAGATGACCCCAACACATGTCAAGATATAGTGGGTGAATGAAGCCAGTTAAACTTGGGCACACCTATTGGCACTTGGCCATGTATCCCACATTCATGGCTATCCAGATCACAGGATCATGTCTCAACAGGAGTTATCTGTCAGAATGACAAGACTCTAATAAGGTAGTCATGAGTGAGCGAAGCCAATAAATGTTGTGCATACCTATAGACACTTGGCCACTCTCATATCTGATTGATAGTGTGCAAATTTTCCACTCTGAAATTCTGGCACATTCTACCTCATACTAAACTTAGGCAACCGATCTACAGTTAACTCTGCTTGGGAACAGACACTAAGCTAGTTGACCATCATTTTAAATCCTACATCCAGGATTTTAGTCGAAAACACTAAGTATACTTCGAGAATTTTGCAAAATATTTATTCCGCTTCCATTTAATGGAATTGAATGAGTTTATTTAGTCTTTGTGTGTATGCCAGATGTGATATGAAGTAGAACTGCATTACAAAACAATCACATATGCAGCAAAAAATCATTAGAAATAGAAGTGCCTAAGTCACTGCTATGGCAATCATAGGTGTAGGGGGCAAATCTCAGTTGGGAGGTGAGGGGCTGAGGCTATTTACTGAAAATTTTCTTTGTCACCAGAATTTTCATTTAACTAAAACAAGTTTTCCACAAAGCTCCACATAAGTATTATAGTATTCAAAACAAACTGCGAGCGATTTCATTTTACAATTATATTTCTGTGATATATGGTCTCAAAACAGAAATACATTGCTCGAAAAATGGATGGTCGAATCTGGTGGGCAATGATATATTAAAGGTGTCAGCCCTCAGTATAAATTACAGTTAATTGCGAAATGATGGCTCTGTACTCGATGATTCAATTGGACGAAAACCAGGTTTAATTTATAGTTATTTTATTTACACTTTACACATGACTTACTATTGAACAAGTAGAAAATGGAGTATACCGTTCTTTATATTTACATAATGCAAAACAATGACAAAATGATTATCAATAACAAATTATGTACAACTTTGTAAAAATATACACACTTATGATTTAATTTTTTTTTTCTACATAGATATATTTAGTCAAGAGACCAAACACAATTCAGTTGAGGAATTCAACAAGCCGGATGAAAGGATAAGATGGAGAATAAAATGATATTTTAACATAAATAACCTTGCACAAGCAATTAACTAAATATAATGGCACACAATTTAACACAATTATGTAACTATTGGGATACTTATGTTGTGGAAAATAACATCATACAAAATAACAGTAGAATGTTATAACCACTGTTAAATTATTTCAGGATAAATGACACCGATACAGATCGGGCATTCAAAATTTATTGCCTACATTTCTGTAAAATTAATAATTATTTTAACCTGCTAGAACAAGATTACTACTGAAATCCATCAAGTTTGACTTGATTCATGTAACATTACAGCCGGTGATCTGTGTCTTCGGGATTTTGAATTTCTTACAAACTATTTTGTGAAAATTAAATCTTTAAAAGAAGTATTAGTCCAAAAATTGTACAATTCATTTCTGTATTAAATTTCCTTAATTCAGCATACCCTGCAGACAATAATATAAATAAGCCAACACCATCTAAATGTGTTTGATGGGCTTCTTTTTTAATCTGACAGAAACAAAGCCATGAGATAATCTACTGTTGATGATAATTGAGTAAATTAATAAAATGCTAAATAAGCAATTTGGTTACATTTTACCATAGATTAAGCTTTGAAAAATTAAATATTGCCAGAGAAGTGCAAATATAAGTGGCTTAACTTCAATACATTATTTTGTTCTCTGATGAAAAATATGTAATTACTTAAGTCTAAAAGTTAAATATACATCAATTCACAAAAAGCCTGATTTAATATTATTGAGGCAGATTGAGTGTAGACTGAACTGTTATTGCACACTATATGGCAACGTATATTCGAACACATTACTTTTTAGTTTTTTCCTGAAGTAATAAGATTTTTCTTAAAATGTGTTCCTAAAGAACAGAAAATCAAATAAGTGTGGTCCTATGAAAGAATTTTTTTTTTTTCCATTCTTTAAGGTATTGGTTATAATTTCAAGAAGTCCTTAACTAATAATATAAATAAATACTATATAACGATACAAAATGTTCACTGAAGACATTAGACATTTTTTTTCCTATAAATTATTGTACGATTTATAATTTATTACAACACAAAAGTGTATTCTAAACCAAAACATTGAATTGTTTTGAAATAATGGTGAATCTATTTATCTAATTATTGACTTTGTAATTATTGATTTTTAAAGATGCATTATGTAAGAATTAGATAAAGAGCTGGCCGTTCTCACTGAAGTAGTTCAAATATAGATAATGATAAATGAATACTGTATATTGAAAATTTCAGTCAAATTACTTTATTCTATGTGAAGTTATGATTGTTGGACAAAATGTAGCATAGATTGTTTATAATCGTTGTAAAGGTACTTCACGATATCTGTTTTATCGTTAAACTCTTAAATGGCTGTGATGGTCTAATCTACCCAATTTATTTATCTGATTAAAATACAGATCTATATTTCGTTTCGTTTTTTACACTTTCGATGGCCTACACTATATAAAGATCTGACTGGTTGTACTTGGAGGTTGCGTCAGGGGTCATACGACCCTATGACATCAGACATTGATTAATCAATCAGCGTTGACGTTTCTAGGGGTTTACCCACAGTTCTGTGCAGAGCACACCAAAAACTCGCCGTAACACAACGTTTCATTGGCTAATTCCTCACATCAACTATAACGCATGTTAAATAACAACTCTTCCAGATCCTAGTGTTGTAAAGACAAGTAAAAACGAAATTTTGAACTATAAAAAACAAAATGAAATAGGATCTGTGTTTTAATCAGATTGCTCAATTTCTATAACATTTAAAGATTGAAAAAAGACCTAAAATAATAAGATTTAGCTCTTACATAATGCACCTTGAAATACCTTAATTAATTATATCTTTGTAATCAAGTTCATTAACATAAATTCACAAAAATAACAAATATGACAAAATTAGAAGCAATTTGAATTCAATCAATTCATTATTTCTCAAGCGTACAAACATAAACAGATAATGCAAAAATAACAAGATTTACCGAAAATCCTTCCTGAAAATGGCTAAAAAATTTTGAACAGCATGACCACTAATTTTAAAACTCTTAAAGAAAACAAAACTACATCTTTTTATCTGAATTAAATTATTCGAATATCAAACTTAATTCAAGGTTCCACGGCAGCCCTGAGCACCACACAAACAAGGAATTTTTTCGTCTTCGAGGGGGAATTTATAATCATAGGTTATTTCTTCATTCACATCAATGTCTCGTTTTGAATAAATTACAATTTTCTTGTGGGAGTCCATGGTAATAATTTTTGCATAACAGTTCGGCTGAAATAGAAAACCATTATTTTATATTAATTACACTAGTCTCTAGGATTAGCTTTATCAAATGGCACAGAATGGGGTATAATAAGTATATTTTAGTCATTTCGAGACTAAAACATGGTAATTTTTATTGCTAGGGATGTGTCTTAAGAGAGGAAGGAAACAGGAGAATTTTGCCCGGACAGCAGTATTTCTTTTCCCAAAACACAAGGAGTACATAGGTGGTCTTTAGCAGTCGGGAAAATACAGGAAGGCATAGAGAAAACACACCAGGTTAGACAGGCGACTCTACTCCTTGTCAGATACGAGCCTCAGGGCCCTTGAGAGGAAAAAATGCCCTTGGGCGAGACCTTTTTTTGTCCCCCCTATCTCCTTTCCAACACTAGTCAGATCTAGATGATTCACTAGCAGATTGCAATAAAGTGAAAACTTTTGTACATACTTATATAAGCTTCAAAGGAACAATAAAAAATTCATGCATAATTGCCCATTTCAATATTGAACTTTGATATTCATGGGCCCCATTAGACTCACGTGAGGCCTGTGAGTCTGATATCGAAACAATGTCATTTGAGTCAAATGATTTAAAGCCACTACACTCCCTTTATTAGTACAGGATATACTTACGCTACAGCAATGGTTAATAAATCGTGCCAGATTTCCTACTCGTGTGGCATCTATTATAGTATCATGATCCACACGGAACAAATAACTGCTACCGATACCATCCTCTTCATACTTCTTCTCCCGTAAATTAGCCAATGAATGACGAATATTCTGACCGACGTATTCTATCACCATCTCATCTGCTGCTATAGGTTCTAGAGCGAACAGACCCCAGTCGTGAATAGGACTCTTTGCAAAACGTAACTGTTTCTTACGGAACTGGAAAAATAAAAGACACATAGACAATAAATAATCTTTTCTTCCCCTAAAACATCATTTTAATTCCGTCTAGCCCCAAATCTGTGCACATGGTTGAATGGTCAATGTGGGCCAACAAAGAATGGACAAAAGGAAGAGAGATAAATGGGATTTAATGTCACAAATTACCGTCATTTTTGGACTAGCATATGAATCAACTTTATTTCAATAATTCACTAGTACGTAGGAGTCATTAGCAGTTGGAGGAAACTGGAGGACACAGAAATAACTAGCAAGGTTGGACCAGCGACCCTATTCTGAGTCATGCATTAAAGCATTTGACCACCCAACCCCCAACAGACAAAAGGAACCATGGCACGACAAACTGCAGTAGACAGCAGTTCTTTACATTTGCAGATTTAGCTAGACTGTATAAAAATGAAATGAAATGAAATGGGGTTCTGCTCCTATACTCGGCTAATGAAGACGGGCATACGCCATACAGTGTGCTATGAGGGAAATTTTACCCGGGCAGCGGCACTATCGCCTACTCCCATATCGAATTCCAACTGCCATGGGATCTTTTACGTACATTCTAATGTATACACGGGACCTCGGTTTTCGTTTCATCCGAAGGACTAGACAGCTGTCCTTGTCAGGCCCTCCGTTCTGCACCACTGACAAGGGGAAACCACGTCGGAAAATCAGCTAGACTGTATAAAAGACAGACAAGGTGAGTAAATCATACCTTAAGTTGGTTGAATTTAAGCAGATCACCCATTTCAGTAATTGCTGCAAATGAAGATTGGAGTCTACGGTTTTCACTTCTAGCATCCCTCTGTGTTTGAACATTCTTTTTGGCAGTGGCTTGCTGTAAAAATAAAGTGGAGATATAAACAAATGTGATCAGACTAGAATTGAAAATTTCTGTCCAATACTAGAGTAAATCATGCATGGATACAAATATTGTACTTAATAAAAGTTCAAGACAAATTCAAGAGTGGTAATTATAAAGAGAGAAATCGAGAGGGCTAATGAAGACTGTATGCCATATAGTATGCTCTGAGGGACATTTTGTCAAGGGTTCTTTTACATGCATGTACACAGGACCATATTTTTTTTTTTTTTGTCCCGGCCAAATGACTAGACACTGTCTAGTTGGGTTGGGAGGGGTGATACATGACTTTCATAGATAATTCTTTAATTAAACACCAGATGAAAATTATTGTTAATTATGGTTAATTTCCCCATGAGAGACCAGAGTTATTTGTGCCACCCAATGACAAAATACAGTTAATACTTACAGCTTTAGAGACAGAAACTTTCGAAACATTCCTGGCATTCCACAGATATGGTGCTTTTTCTTGTTCTGTTAATTTATAATACCCTTCAGTTCTACAACAACCTGTAATAATCACAAATATACATGTTCTATTAATCTATAATACCATGCAAAAACCCATTGTAATAGGATTCCTACTTACTCTTAGGACTTGCTAAGCAAGTTTTTAAAACCATATCTCATAAATCCTGACTTGGTAGAGGGAATTTATAAGGTTTTGGCGACAGGGCCTGAAACTCTGCAAAAAAAATCATCACTGAACGCCTTTGAAAATTCCTAACAGTTCCAAATAAAATTCTCAAAAAACTCTGAATTGTAGACCATTTTAAGAATTATAGCCGGATAAAAGTATAAAAATCCAATGGAGGAAATTGAGTTAAGCAAAAGTACAACAAAATTTGTTAGCTCAAATAGAAGTGGTATCAGATGGTAAATAAGAAGCTTGTTTTACTAATCAGTTAAGATTTTTCAAAAAAAGATTGTAGCTAAATATGATTTAGAAAGAAATGGGGTTTAACATCCACTCAATACAAGCATGGTTATTTTGGAACTAACATGTGGTACAATTTTATTTCAATAATTTACTTGTGCATGAGGTTAGGCAGGTTCCCTTACTCCTTGTCACAAGTGTGGGATCGAAATCATGTCACTTAACACAATGACCGACAGCGCACATGTTTGACTATTCGGCCACCCACCCGTCTGTAAATATATTTTCAGTATACCTGTTCTATGTGTTTTAACTTGTGGCGGTTCATCAAGCTTTCTCTTCTTTCTAGGTGGAGTGGGATCAGGTATATTGGTGTGCGGATGATCCACCCATAATATAGAACTTAACCAATAAAACACTGGATCATCTGATTGCATGAGATCATCGTATGTGCGCTTCATGTACCGAATATCTTCTTCATCGATACCCTTACTAAATATCTCAAAAAATATTTGCCGTTCTTCTTGTAAACTTCTGGCTGTGTAAGTCGGTTTTGGTTTCGGCGTAGGAGGAGGTAAGATACTCGCTAACTCACGACTGCCTTTTAATTTGTTCGTAATGTCTTTCAATTTTTCTGCCTTCTTGCCTTTCGGTGCTGGTGGTTTTTTAGGTTTCTTTTGCAATATAGCATCAGAGAGATCAGATTCACTATTGTCCGTTTTAGCACTAAAACTTGTCGCCCAAGCGGACGTATCACTATCAAGCTGTATTTCTTCCCCTTTGACCTCAAAATCATATTTAGCTGGAGGTAAGCAGTAACTATGATCCATCCAAATTTCTCTCGACATTCCACTACTTTCCTCATCTGCGGATTCTGTTGCATCTGACTCAAATCCAGACTGAGGAGGAGCCGCAAAGTAATCATGTTCTGCAATAGCTGGATTAACATACGGCTTCTTCTCAATATCTGCGAGGGTAACCTCTGGAGTTGCTTCCACAGGTACTGGAGATAACTCTGGAGGCTTGATTTGTTCTGGTGCTTTAGGTGGTGTCTTTGGTTTTGGTCCTCGTTTTTTTGGTACCTTTTGTGGTGTTGAGCTTTTAACAGGAGATGCACTGGACTCTGTGGATGATGAGGAGGAAGTTGAACTGGAAGTTGCAGTAGTTGTTGATGCTGAAAGTGTCTTGGATTCCTGAACAGGCTTTTTAGGAGAGATTGCCGAATCAGTGGTCATAGATTCCTCTTCTGACTCAACAGTAGAAACATCAACATCCATGGATTCTTCGTCTTCTTTCTCTGCCTCCTTTACTTTTTCCTTTTCTACAACTGTTTCAATTTTGGATTTTGTTTTGTCTTCTTCACCTTCCTCCCGGATCGGAGATAATGGTTTCTTTGAGACTTCTGATTTAGAGTCATCCAATTCACTGAAATAATACAAGAGGGTTCGTTTTTAAAAATTTCTGATGGACAGACCTATAATTTAATACTTCCAATGACGATCCAAGTTATTTTTTTTTTTTGTAATTTCATGCAAATGAGACCTGATTTATGCATATATCTATACAGTTCATTATCGTGTGTATCTGCCAGATTAAAAATATTGTTTGCAAACTATGCAAACTTAAATGGAAGCCAACTGTTTCAGTGAAGATTAACAAAGTTGTGACTACTTTGCCAAATTTGAGTGAAGATCTGTAACACAATGTTTTAGAGCTCTCTGACACACAACCTCTCTAGAAAACTTTGAAACTAAAAAGAAACTTTTTCTTTAAAGACAAACAATTACCTCTCCTCTTTACTTTCTTCTTCTTCATCACTTGAAGATGAAGAAGATTCCTCATCCTCCTTATCTTCAGTTACTTTCTCTACATCAACATCAATCTCTTCCCTAGAAAAAAACACATATAAAATGAATGGGGTTGTCTTGATAAGATATTTCAGCCATACATCATTTGTGGACCAGCAGAATAACCATTACTTTTGACCGACACTACTCCTTGTCACATACAAGCTGGGAATCAAACCAAGCCACTCTACTCAATGAAAGACCTTCTGGTCTAAAGCAAACACATTAGACAATTTGGTCACCCAAATACAATTACTAGAGAAAATCTCACAATAATTATAAGATTTTGTTCTATACTGAAACAGGAGTAAATGATGAAAACTTACTTATCAGAAGTTCCATCTTTAGCATCAGCTTTCATATCTTCATCTTCCTCCTCTACATCTTCGTCATCATCATCATCTTCTTCATCACTATCAGCTTCAGATGATTCTTCCTCTGATTCCTCTTCTTCACTACTTTCATCACTAGACTCATCTTCGTCTTCATCTATAACGAGAGAAATACATTTCAGGGATATACCGGGATATATTCTCTAATTTTTCAAGGAACTGGTTTGTAGTCAATATTTACATGTACCAAGAACTACACGGTTAACACCCTACTTTTTGGTGCTAAATGGCTAATGGCAAACAGAAGAAACCAAGGATTGTTTGATGGTCCTAATCAGTTCACAGAAATTTGACCATCTGCTGATAATATTTTATCTTACCTCCTGATTGTGTTTTTTCTTCTTCTGATTCATCTTCACTCTCACTAACTATGGGACGTTTTATTCTTGATTTACGATCAGAATCTTCTTGATCTAATTTTAAAAAGACAATAAAATAAACCAAAGTGATAAAGCAGATTTTTATTTATCATGATTTTGATAAAGAGGCAAATTCTGCTATGAAGTGGAAAACTTTTCTATCAAAGAACCTAATTGTTTTAGAGAATTTCACTATAAAGATAATTGTTTTAAAAAAAGTGAACACTGTAAATGGAGTCAATTTAAAACATCGTGGACATCGAGTTTTTTTTCCATTAGTGATATTCTGTTAGGCAAAATATTAAAGTTTCTGATAGCCAAATGAGAGATTTTTAACCCTCTGCAAAGTACAATATTGTGAGAGCTGATCTCTAAAAAGAACATCGGTCCAAAAATTGTTCAATTTCCTTCATTTTTTAAAAAAAATATGATGAATAGTCGAAACAAGCCAGAGCCTCCTATAATCTGTGCTTAAATTTTTTGATGGGCCTCTTTTCAATCCAGAAGAATACAAGCTGGGAGATAATCTACCATTGATATTTAGATTTTTCTTAATCAAATGTTAAATAAGCAATCTGACTATATACATGTTATTAGCGTGGATTAAACCGTGAAAAATTAATTATAGTATTGTCGGGGGAGAAATAGCAAATGACGACAGGTAAGCGACACCCTACATTAATCAGTCTTAACTAGCCCGGAGCCTTATATACTACAATTTGTGCTACATGTATGTTTCATTGTTTATTGATTTATTTTCTATGCAAACCAAATATTTTCTATGCAAACCAAATACTTTCTATGCAAACCAAATGTTTTCTATGCTACCAAATATTTTCGTTGAGGCCAAATTTTTTCGTTGCTACCAAATATTTTCCTATTGCTACGAAATATTTTTCTACCTGAATCATGTTCAACTGTAGCTGCTGACATGTTAGTTTTAGAATCTTCATCTTCTACTGGTGGTGGTGACGGTGGACGGAACTTTTTCTACAATAAATATATTTAAACAATTATAGGTGATGTAGAACTTATCTACAGGTTGTAATAGTCACCATGTTTGATTTATGCTCGACAACTTTTTTAACGACTGATGTCAATCCCAAATAAATAGATAAAACTTAGTCAAGATATTGACGTAATAAATCTATACACCAAGTTAAATTACTTTCATTCAATTAGAATGGGAATTGTCGTGTCCCGAAGCAGCGACCAATCAAATTGCTTATCTGCAATTCAAATAAAAGTGTGTTTATGACAATATACATATAGCCTAATTACCTTGCTTCAAATTTTCAAATTTACAATCGTCACCGGAAATTTCTTTTAATAAATGCTATGAATTTTAATTACCTTAAATGAGGGGAGTTTTGGCATTCCACCTCTAATACCCAATAAACCACCCATACCAAAACCTCGGCCAAAACCTAATCCTGCTTCTAATCCACCATCTCTACCCCATGGGTGTCTAGCTTCAAATAATGATGCTAATGTTGAACTGAGACCGGCGTCTTTAGAAATAGGTTTGCTGACACCCGTTTTTTCTGTAGTTTTATCTGTGGTTGTAGGTAATTTTGCTGTCTGAAATTATAAGAGAAACGTGGGTAATTATTGTCTGGGTCTATTTGGCTTAAAAGAGTACATACGAAACATCATACACAATAAATTTGACAATTTAACTTCACAAGAAAAAGCGGAGATGACATTTCAACCAAGTATAAAAATAAACAACTTTTTAGTTGTATATATTGGTAAATATTATGGCCTTTATAGATCATTCAATTCAACATACGGTAGTGAAAAGTTACTTATTTGCTATTCAATCAAGAGAAACAAAATTGATTAGCACTTTAAAAAAAAAAAAAAAAAAATGCAATAATTGCTAATCAATTATTTTGCCTTATCATATTCCCTGATGCCACAGCAAGAAGCAGAACTGACTTATAAAAATTGATAATAACTATTTTAATATATTAGATAATGAATAAAACATCAACAAATAACAATTGCTGAAGTTATGCTTTAAAGCCCCAATATGCCAGAATACAGATTAGACAGAGTTTAATACCATACACAATCAAAAGTACAAACATTTTTGGTCTAAAAATGAACCTGATTGTAGTGTCTTGGTCAAACAAACTATAGTACGAATAATTGTACATTCTATTTCTTACATGTATGCCAAATCTGTCTACATGTACATAAAGGTCTTTTTATAATCAATTATGTTTACTTATTTTAATAGTGCATATTTTTGACCATATTAATGACATGGCAAACCTTTCTACATTTAGGTATTTTATACTCAACTAGCTTACTTAGATTAAAATAGTGCATATTTTTGACTATATGAATGATCAGGCTTGTTGTGCCTTTAATTTTAATCTGTCCATGCCAATACATGTAACCTAACAAATCATTGTAATCCTGTATATTCCTACTGTAATCCTGAATATTCCTACTGCATTCCGTATATTCCTACAATGTACCACATTCCCATATATTCCTACCACATTCCCATATATTCTTACCACATTCCTGTATATTCCTACCTTACTACGGCCTTCTTCATCATCCCACCATTTTTCATAACACTTAAACGCTGAACTAACAACCATCTTTTTACACAAATCTTTCTGCATCACTTGTTTTAATTCTTTCACAAAACCATTGAGAACTGACATAAACATGCGATCGTTCATGGCCAAGCGATCAGTGGAGTTAACCATATTACCGTTTGTCATATTATCATGATACTGGTTCATATAGTTTCTATTATAAGCATTGCTATCTACAAAGTTCATATTAAATCCCAGTGGCCATCCACCGGCCACGCTTACAGACTCCTGATTAAAAGATGATTCGTTGAACGAAGAAGAGGTTGTAGCCTGATTAAATGGCGTGTTCTGATTATAAGCATCAGACGTGGCTTGTGAGAACGAAGTAGGAGTGGAAGGGGGGAAGGATGAGGGCGTAGGAGGCATGAAAGGAGAACTGCCAGATAATTGAGTGAAGGGAGATGGAGTAGATGGAATGAAAGGACTTTGTGGGATCTGATTAAATGAGGCTGGAGTCATATGTCCGTATGAAGGGGTTTGCGGGGTAAATGCAACAGGGGTGGGGGGTATGAATGGGGTTGACTGCTGCGGATTCATGTGCAACTTTTGTTCTCCACTGCTGATGGATGCTAAACTCATCCGATCATCTGATTCCATACTTCCACGACTATTTTCATCTTGTAAAGGAGTGTTACTATGAGAGTGTTTGGGGCTCTCAGATCGTCTTTTTGAATCCTTCATTAGATGAGAATGATGTGATTTTCTATCACCACGCCCCCCTCGGTCTCTGTGTCTCGAGTCCCACGATGAATGATTAGTGGATGAATTATGAGACCAATCTGAATGACTATGCTTATCATGACCTCCAGAATACTGTGAGTTTCTATCACTACTCTTATCACTATAGTTTGATTTCGATCGAGACCAATTTTCTGAATTGTTGGTATGTACCGGTTCTGGCACATCCACAGGTTTTTTAGCACTACTATCATCAGCACTTCCTGTATTCAACAGTGACTGAATACGTGATTCTAAACTTAAAAATCTTGGAACTTCCTCCTCTGGTGTTTTAGGCCTAGGAGGAGGATCTGGTTTCTTTTCTTTATGCCTTGATTTGTCACGATCTCTGTCTCTACCAAACCTATCACGATCACTATGATTATCTCGATTGTATCTTTCACTATTTCGATTGTATCTGTCACCATCACGGTAACGACTGTCTTTATCTCGATACCGACTTTTATCCCATTCTCTATCTCGCTCATAATGGCTTCTACGATGACTTCGATCCCCGTCCCCTTTGTGGTGACTGCGATCACTATCCCCTCTATTACGGCCATTACGATCATATCTGCCTTTATTATTCCCGCGATCATAATCTCTCGAGTTATAACTTTGTTCATTTTTTGCTGGGTTATCAAAGGAATTATTTTCCTCTGTTGCATATTTCGGCTGACTGAAATCCTCCGTGTATGGTTGATTGTAAGGTTCAGCACTATAACCATAACTCTGTGCCACGTTTTGATGATTGAGATTATCCGATGGAGTGTCGTAACCATATCCCACATTGAAAGCGGGTTCTGTATTGGGTATTAGTGAGGGGGTAGCCGTGATATATCCAAGATCAGAATGACTTGAGAAACTTGTTTCAGACTGAGGAGTTGGATAAACGTCTGTCTTGGGTTTTCGATGTCCAAAGTCAAATTCATTATCACCTGGATCGTAAGCTTCCCTTTTCTTGTCCTCATCACCTAGTTTGCGATCACCAATTAATGTTTCAATCATTACCTGCCTTTCTTTACCTACAACAATAAAAAACAAAAATTAATCATAATCAATTTACCTTGAGGTTGGAAAGACAATCCTACTCCTTGTCCAGTAAAAGCGTAGAATCAAAAGCAACGACATACCTTATGACCTAAAATGCACATGTTAAACAATTCGGCCACTATTCTCTCAAGTCACAATAACTGATGTGGTGAGAGTACAATCGGGACATAATCAAATACAAGGATCTTATTTATTTCCGCTATTTACTTAGAACACTCCTGCAATTTTTGTGCTTACTTAAATTGGGACATTTCACAGTATACAGGGAATTCAATTCCAAAAGGTTCAATCAAAAAAGATTTGTTTTTCTTTAAAAATTAACATACCCATGGTATCCAGGATAACTGTCATGATATTCCCCATCTTTGATGTTTGATTGAGTTTATCAACACATGACTTGGCAGCTTTAGATGATGTAAACAGAACCTGAAAACAAATCAATATAAAAACATATAATAGAGGGTTAGCTCCCTTGGTTCAGATACACCCTTATGCTCCAAACCTTTATAATTAAATATGAAACATTTTTTTCCAATCATTAAATACTGCTGTGCTGAAATGATATAGATGGTATAGGCTACTTTTTTGTAGCTAGTCAAAGGCCTGAGAAGTGCATAATGTAAAACATGAAAATATTTATTGGATGTAAAACAGATAGAATAAAGAATTAAATACTTTTTTAAATGGTATTTCTAAGAAAGTTTAACAATGTGTATGTTTTTTTACATACATCAATGTAATCATTTTCTATGGTTTACAATACTTTGATTATCTGAGGGAATAAATTTTATCGCTAAAAATCTATCTGAAGTGATTTTAGAATCAATCAACCAATTTTTCTACCAACTAATCCTTCTTATATCTTTAATCACAACAATGTCAGTGGTGGACAGATTATGGTATTTTGTCAACTATTTCATTAAAATATTACCTTTCCAACTCCAAGATGTTTTTTCGTCTTAGGATTGAAATAAATCTTGCATTCTTCAATCTTTCCAAAGCTTTTACACATATTTTCGAGAAAATCATTGTTGATGTTGTCATTGAGGTTGGTAAATGTAACCTCTTTAGGTGGAACGACAGCAACAAAATACTGATCATACTGAAATAAAAAAAAAAAGGGAAATAGTTTATTGTCTCAACATATTTTGAAATGAAATGGGATTTAACATCCTACTGTTCTTCATCAACTGGTACTAATGAAGAAAGTTATAAGCGATACTGGGTGCTATGAGGGAAATTTTGCCCGGATAGCGACATCTCCATACTCTTCTTCGAATTCCAACTGGTCAAGGGTTCTTTTCAGGCTGAACTGATTTTCGGCCGGACATTTCAGATTTTCAGCCTGACAAATACTTTATAAAGTATATTAAACCAAAAAACTGTTGAAATTTACTATGTTTATATATTATTATTATACATACATTTATTAATAAAATAAATTGATGACTTACATACAACCTGGAGTTTTAATTTTTATATGTATATGGAATACAACTTTATAGTTCATATAATGTCATTAATCTCTTTGGTGGGGCTGGGGACTAAATCCTAAAAACTCTGATTAAGATTCAAATTTAACTAAAGAATAGACATCGTAAATGGTTCAGAATCTGCCAAGTCATTTTTGATCCACTTTTCTACGGTTCGTGTTTGTAATTTTCGAATGGCGATGGCCCCCGTTTAGAAGTGTCTTTATGAGAGACATAAGATTAAGACACAGTACCAGTCTTTGAATTTTCTGGAACGGTCCCACTAGCCGGGATATCCGTGTCCGAGGGTTGGGAAAAGTAAAAAGTTATTTTATTCGACATGTTTTCATATACGAAAGAACGAAAGTAACGCAAAGCTAGCTACGAGACTCGTATAACCAGTGTAAAAAGAGCCGATTCTCAATATTATTCATTATTTTATCGTCACGCGGCCGAGAGAGATACATGTATAAATAGTAATATTTTTACTATGAGTAAAAAGAGTCGATTCTAAAAATTATTGAAGATTTTATCTGCACGCGGCCGAGATATAAATAGTAACATTTTCACTATGACTCGGGTCATTGATATTTTTGGTTCTTGACTTTCGAGTCTAATAATAAATAGCGATCGACTAGAATATTTTTGACTTATGTTTTACAAAAATATGGTCGGACGAAAGGCAATTTGGCCTGTCAAAAGGGGTCAATTCGCCCGGACATTGTCCGTGTCCGGACGCTTATTTCAGCGCTTGGTTCTTTTACATCTATGCCGATGTGTATATACATGTACAAACTTGGGTTTTTTTATTATCATATCCTGAAGTGATTCTCCATTCTTATAAATCAATATTTTTCTTATCAAAATTTGAATTGGAGACAAAAAACGGTCAAATTGAATTGTTTTAATTGTCATTGAATATCAATTATCAAAATATCACGTCGAATAGCCTTGTAAAACTACTCAGATTTGATTGAGCTATATTATCTCCCTTTTCCATTAGATGCCCGATAAATTGTAACCAGGAGTCTTTAACATCTATACTTTATAATATCTGAAGACGACTATGAAGGACAGACAGCTAACTTTTGATTTGATGTATATCAGAATGATGAAGTAAAAGTGGTTTATATTTGGTATCTTTTGATGTATTTGTCTACCGTAAACATAAAAGCAGGGATAGAAACTAACGCTCGCCCATGGCGAGTAAAAGTCAGTACGGGCGAATGAAATTCAAAATCAATTAGCCCGTGTGGCGACCTGATATTTTGGTAGTTGTAATAATTGATAATTTGTACTTAATGAACACTGTCATGAAACTAACTTCCGAAAATCATTGGCATCACTATTTATGTGTTTTTAATCTTTGGCTGTTCCATTTCGCCATACCGGTATGAAATCTGAGCAAGCGAGCTTGCTGATTGGTTGAAATTGTATGATAACGAGGGAGGGTACGGAACAGCCTCTGTTTATACCTTGATGAATTATGAAGCGAAAGTCGATATAATCGAATAACTTTTAAGTCATATTTCAGGTTAATTATCATAAATCGTTGATATATAAGAAGCAATTTAGCGAAGAACATGGATGTTAAAAGGTTTTATAACAGCGATATATTACGGCAATGAAGACGCTCGTAAATACATATGCTCTGCTATAAATAACTTAATCACTCCGTGACAACTTATGATATTAAATTTTAAGGACATTACATCATATTATTTTGCACATCACAACTGAATTTATAAAACATAAATTAAATATAAATGCAAATGAGGCCACAGAAAAAATCTATTGTATTGAAGATTAAACTTCCAAAGGACAGATATGAAATATGAAATGAAATGTGCCAAATTGAATTTTAATATATATGTCATCATGACTGATTAATGAATTCATTATTTGATGAAAAAACAGAGGCAACAATGAACAAAGTCTATTTGTTGTATTATTAAATGTGCCAAAATAAATTTAAGTGCATGTAATTTGGTGATTTTGATTGATTAATGATGAACAAAACAACAGTCTAAATCCGAATTCTTACATCTGGTGTCAGTTTCTTACTGGGCTAGTAGAATGTTGGCTGGGCTAGACAGATCTGAAAGCTACTAGCCCAAATGGCTAGTGACCATTTCAGGTTAGTTTCTACCCCTGTAGAAGTACTTGTACTTTAATCTATTATTTTTATATACCTTAAATTTGGGAACAGGTAAATCTGCAGGCTGTCTTCTACACCATATCCTCTGAAACCTGGGTCTAGGATCTTTAACATCAACTACTTTCGTCTCCTAAAGTAAATAAATTTGCTTTGTTGAGCCACAAAAGTTACCATTCAACAAAAATAACCCAGTTGACTAGTAAACAATAATTGTCATTGAAGTGTGACCAATTTTGGTAATCAATATCCACGCCACACATGACAACAATATAGAAATCAAAAGACAAGTTCATAGGCAACATTATAAGTAATAAATAATAAAAGTACTATCAAATCAAGTGAATGGATCCAAAAGTAACTTGTGATATCAAGGACAATGAGTTAAAAAAAGCCATACATAAGTGGTTTGACAATGTATTTAATAAATAATATCAGTAAATAGTGCTGCGGCCAAAAGAATTTCTCAGAGAAATGAATTTATATTTGCATTTAATTAAAAATTGTCTACATCGATTCCTGATAACTACTGATCTGGAAAGATGTGCCTTCTTTTAAAATATTTGATTCTGAAATCTGTGGACTCTCGATCTAACATTTTTGCTTTTCTTTCAAAGTTAGTTACAAATGGTCCATCTGTATAAATAATGGATTTTATGCTGGAAACACTGATAGAGAGAGAGAGAGAGAGAGAAATGGGGTTTAACTTTCACTCGTCCACTCGACACAAACTAGGTCATTCTGGGACTAACATATGGTTCAATTTTATTTCCATAATTTGCTTGCGCTTAGGGGTCTTTAGCAGTGGGAGGAAACCGGAGGACCCGGAGAAAACCCAGGAGGTTGGATAGGCAACCCTACTCCTTGTCACGTACAACCGGGGATTCAAAACCACGCCAGTAGACTCAATGACAGACTTTATGATACAAGGCGCACATGCTAACCATTCAGCCATCGACACCCCCCCCCCCCCCAACACTGATAGAACAAATTTATACATAAAATGCTATCACTAACAATACTATCAAAGAACAATTTTAAAATCATGTACCTTATCTAGCTACATGTATATGACAAAATAAAGTTTTTTCATGGAATATGTGAGCCTTAATATTTACTCTACTCAAGAATGGTTATTAAACTTGGTGCTATAATATCTAAAAACAGATACATGTATGATGTCATTGATAAGTATTCGGATTAAATTGACTTAAAATAAATTATAGACCACAGCATCATCAGGACAGTCCTATTTCTTAATATTCCTGAACCAACAGTTACAATCATTACAAGCTAATTAACTACATGTATTGCCGCACTAAATGATTAATCAAAAACATAAGATAAGAGATTCTATTAAAAAAATTTGCGAGGTTTTAGAATCTTTCTTACTCTCACATTTACCATTTAGTACCTCCAGTGAACATCCAGGTTACCTCATGTCAGAGAAGCAATTGGAGTACAGATACAGTAATCATTTCGAAATTTAGATGCCATGCACTTTTCTTATCTCATTGTATTGAGAACTTGGGAGACTTTTGAAAACAATGAACCATATTACTATTTGATGCAGCTGGTAATGCTCATATCCACTGCTTCAGAAATATGAATTTATCAGACAAAATGATTGTTTACTGAGCAATATTAAAGGCTCAATACCATTCTTGTTGTAACTGAATAATATGTCCCAATCTTTATTCTTGTCAACAAATTGTACTATTTTAGAATATTTCAATTAATTGATGATACAAATTCATCTTAACAACCTTATTTAAACATTTTGAAAAATTCAACATAATGGTTTGAAACGTCTTACGTAAACCTTTTCAAATGAAACTTTGATTTAAAAATATTTTCGAACCCTCTGGACAAGTAAAATATGATGTAATGGATAATTTACACAACAGGTAGGACAATTAAACATCTAGTACTTAGATAGAGATATTATTTATTTTCTGTAGCTTTCAAGCCAGCAAGAGTGATATTGTCCCTTTAATTATAAGTGTTTGTTCAAAATAAACATACTGGTACTCAGATTGTCCACTTTACATAACAGTGCATCTGATGCACACAGCAGTTTATCACTGTCAAAATAGTTATTAATTCAATGTTATTTTTGTCTCAGGCAGGGCTGCCGACAACCAGTATCGCAGCGCAATTTGCGATACATATTTTGTCCTTTGCTAATCAAAAATTAAAATCTAACGTTTTTGATTCGCAGTAACTGCGAATCATTAATATGCCTGTCATTTTGGATATTGACACAAAGATTTATCCACATTTCTTAACACTTTCAACGTGTATAAAATATCAAATAAATTTTATAAACAAAACGGAATTCTCCGTGTGACATTTTCTTCTCGAACTATCCAGATTCAATTCATTATACTATATAATACAGGGACATAACTCTATGAATCGGGACGATTAAACCGGAAATAGGGAATCAAGTAGTACCACTCACGTTGCGAGACATGCCAATTTCGGGTAATTATATCAGTATTCAATTTGAAAAAAAATAAATTCAGTGTATCCCCCACGTATTGTAAATAAAATATAAAAAATAAATACGTGTAAACTATTATTGTTTATATCGCTGCGTCTAGTTAATCGAGATTATTCGTAAAATACTGCGTGCTTCCGATTGAACAAAAATAATAACACACGATAAAAAGCAGACGAAATTGTTTTTTAACGAAGAAATAAGAAGCCACTGCCAAGAATTTGCTTCAGACATAAGGCCTAACCAAAAGTCTACATTCATTCAGAAATGTTCACAGCTACCTGTAGAAGTTCTAAAATTCTAAAAAATCTTAAGAATGAAATCTAATCATTTGTTATCAATTAAAATTAAAATATTCTTGTTATTTAGGTGTTTTATGTTGGAACTGAAAAACTGCTAATCAATTTTTAAATTTGCTAATCAAATTTGGCAAAATTGGACTTTTTGATTAGCAGTGCTGCTAATCATCTGTGAAAAATTACCGACAGCCCTGGTCTCAGGCAATTTGTCCCATTTCAAATTCTGGATAAACTGAACTCGGCAAACAAAAGACCTTTTAGACTGGTACATAAGGGTTAGGACTAGGGTCTTACTAATATTGTTAACAATACTGGTACAAGCCCTAACCCTAAACGACAAAACTTGTACAATACTGGAAGACAATCGAGGAATCAAAATTTGTGTATGCCAAGTTCAGTATAATAAATTCCAAATGTTTGAGGGTTTTTTTTTAAATTGCATGTTGGATTCAAAATGCAACATAAATTGCCAGTTACAATCTTTAACAATTGTGTCTGACATTTTCTGGCTCATGCTTACCCCTGGAACTAAACCATTAAATCGGTAAATTTTATGTTGCCCTCTATGGATAAAAGGATCAGCAACCAACTTATAGTTGTGCTTCTTTTTATCCATTTGGCTGTCAGGTTGCTGTTTGGCTCCATTGATAACTGCAAATAGAAAAAGACACATTCAATTAAAAATAATGACAACAAAGTGGACAAATAGGAATTTGATTGTTGACAAGTAAAAATCAAAAACAAGTGATTTGAGGTGACTTCATTTGTTTTATTCTTTATTTACAATCAAAGAATGAAGAATACACACATGAGTTGCTTTTTCTTTCATGTTCCATCTTTCACCAGATGAACTAAGAGTATTTTGGTAAGCATAGTCCCTCTTAGTAGACACTTAGGAACTTCCCTACGCAAAAAATCATCCCCTTATCTGTATTATGACAATATAAATAGCCGATTATTTGCAGCAGTTTCAACAAACTTCTCTCCACCACAAATTACACTCGATCCCACAATTCACCGTAATCAGACTGCTCTTGTTTTCGTATAAAACAAGTCATGACGAAATGGTAGACTTAAATGGTATTTTTCAAATTTTTCATCAAATTTTTATTATCATCATTAGAAAGTCTATTTTTAAATTTATATTTGAGACAAATAAATGAATAAGATTATACGAAAAAATGAGCTATCAATATTCGAACCTAACAATAGATATTACACGCTATCTGATTGGTCAGAGTCCCACGTACTGATCCATTCACTGTGTTTGTTGAATAATCTACCACACGTGTTTTGGGCTAAATTTATAATTTCATCACAGAACCCCAAGGAGAAGTCAATTAAAAATGCAAATGGACAAAAAATCAAAAAAGTTTTTAAAAGCCCTTGCTCGAAAATTGACCGAAGGTTTAAATTGTTTGAATTTTGATTACATTTAATATAAGAATGCTCTCCATTACCCAATAACAAAACCAAAACAGGTCAAAAAATCTTGAAATCGAAAGTAGACGACAATTTTCTTGAGAGCCAAGACAAAATTATAGTTGATCCCTCAATTTTGAATTGGTTGGTATTAAATAGATCATTGTAAATGTTATCTATAAGTTCTTGCCAACCATTCCAATTGATTTATTGTAGTAATTGTTATCTATGTGAGGCTTATATGTTTATTATAAATATAAATTGGAAAAGAAAACAAAAGTAGAAATAAGATGCATTTTTGATAAAACTTATTAAAGTCATTTTGAAATTAGAGTAAACTGCTATTTTCCATGGTTATTTGGGGCAATTTTTTACCACTGAGGCTCTAATACTGATAAAAGATCACAAAACAGATCTTCAATAAGTAATATCGTCATCTCTTATTTGCATCTGCCAGTCATTTGTTATGAATGACAAGATCAAATTAAATTTCATTCTATCTACTGGCTTTGCTGGGGTGAATAAGGTGTCTATGTAGAAATTAAGAGTTACATATTAAAGCTAAAATAACAATGACAACCCGATCCAGTAATACTGTCTGCATGCTCACTGAAAATTAATATAAATTTTTATTTTAAAATGAATTACTGTATCCTCTATTTCAGATGATAGACCTATTAAAAGTAAAACTCTAAAGAAAAAGTTTTCTAAAGCTGTTACAGGTTTACCAGAACGTACATTACAGAAAGTTCTACTAGACAATTTTACAGACTGTTTAGAATTCTTGAAAATGTAAGTTACAAGATGAAAAGTTATTATAGGAGTTAATAAGCTGGAGACACAGAAAACCTTTTATGGTATTGTGGGAGTTAACTTACAAGGTTTAGAACTGTATGATTCAAATGAAATGGAATTAAATGGGGTTTAACATGCTGCTTTTCCTGCATAATTCAATCACGTAAGATGATGCACAAGGAACCAAGCCAAATACAGTGTCAAACTGGTACTTACGTGTCGGGTACATACATCAAACAGTGGGGAATTCTCATGACCAATAACTGTAAACAGTTGCTGTGTGTGAAATAGCTTTATTTACATGTAACATCCACTTCCACCGAAGTGATATTGCCAAAAGTATTGGTATCTGGATTTTATATTCTCACATTTCATGTGGGAGAATATTGTCATCACCCCTGTTGACTGTCCGTCTGTCTGTCCATTGAGATATCTTAAGTTTTTGAGAGTGCTCAGACTGCTGGGATTGCGTGACTGCCAGGTCCAACATAACCGTATCTATATTCAAAGTCGCTTGCAGGTTCAAATTTTTTTCGCAGAGATAATGCCTCCAACCTTGAAAACATGACAGTCACCCTTCAAAAAGCTGCTGGTTGGTGATTCGTAGCTTGGAAGAGCTGATGCAATGGATATTTGGAAAATGAAAATCTTTAAGCTTACTTTTGATTTTATTTTTAACAGAAGAATAAAGAAACTGCAAGATAAGTCAGAAGTGGTTTTGTCTATTAAAAAAAATGACACAAAAGATGAGGTACAAGAAGAGGAAGATGAAGAAGAAACAGTTGATAATAAATATAATATAACCAATAAAGAGCATGAATTTCCTTATAATTTTTATTTAACTGATAGATCAAATGTATTGACAAATCCGGACAGTAAAGATAATACAGTTGGTACGTTATTTTTTCCTCAGATCTTTTTGGAACTGATGTTAGAGAATAGACAGAGGTCCCAACAAGTTGTCATGGTGGGTCTTTAGTTAAGAGCATAACATTTGAAATAGGTTAATATGTGAAATTTAATGGTGCAGATACTTTTGTATGAACTAAATATAGACCTTTAAACTTTAAAATAGCATTTTTTCCTTTTTGAGACATATTTTTCTGTTTTACCATAATTAATTACATAGATTAAATGGCTGGTGGTCTTAAGCTTTTGTAATCTAAGCCTTAGCTATCACGCCACATGGCTGTAAATACTAACAGGTATTGTAAAGGGTATAGTTACTATAGTTACTGTTTCAAGAACACCCATTACCACTTCTCTTAAATTCAGAAGCTGGTAGATATTATATTCTTCTCTATCAAGTTCACCCAAGGAAGATTCTCTCAAATCTGAAGTGGGCAATACAAACTGGATATGAACTGAGAAAATTGATTCTCCAATATTGTTATTTCAGAAAACAATTTTTTCCTTTTAAAAATTCAACAGGAAGACAATCAGAATGCTGTTATTAAACTAGTCAAAGAATTTCAGGTAATGTAAATTAGTAATTGATTTATTAGCCAATATTAAATATTCATAAAATAATATTTATTTACATCAGGAACAGAATATAAACAGGAACATAAATAAAACAGGAATGTAACTCAAACAGGAACTAAAATACACCAGGAACATAAACAATAACATCAACACAGGAAACCGGGGAGGAAACAGAAAAAGAGATATAACTGCTGAGACCTGCTGAGTACCAAAGTTACTTCCCCTTATTTAAACCAATTCCTGAATTGCATTCCTCCATATCTTTCAAGTTCATATATTCATCCAATTCCATAAATATTATTATAAAAATGATTTTACAAATAAACAAAACTTTAGCTGAAGAATTCGTTCACAATGAAAATGAAAACTAAATAAACGGGAACAATAAAGAAATGCAATGCTGGAAATTTTAAGTAGATAAAACCAAAGTAGGGAAATGGATTATTACTCCAACCACATCACCATAAATTAAAGGAAGAATTGATTATAATATACGAGGGAGGTTAGGTGGCAGAATGGTCTAATGTGTGTCTGTCATTGAGTCAAGTGGCATGGTTTTGATTTCCAGCTTTTGAACATAACATTAAATACGGTCACCTGTCCAACCTCCGGTTTTGTTCCACTGCTAAAGATCCCTATCTGCAAGCTAATTTTTAAAATAAAATTGAACCGAAATGACCTAGTTTGTGTCGAGTGAAAGTTTTACCCCATTTCTCTCTCCCTCTTTATAAGTATACAAGAAAGTACTGAATCAGTTAAATTCAACACGATCCTATATATTATCTTTTTTTTTCAGCGTATAACACAGGAGAAAAGTATTATGACAGCATTAGATCGACTGTTAGTTCTTTCTAGTGGAATTAAAGATATAAAACTTGTAAAAAAACTTTTATCTGTCTATCTTAGGTAAGTGTGATACTACATCATCTGTTATTTTCAATTTCCATTATTGTGTTTACTATTCGCAATTCTGATCAATCTTGAAAACTACAGACGTTCTTTATTTGTCATAAATCATATTTGAAATAATGGAATAACATGCTAGACAATTCAGATAACCAGTGGTTTACTGCAGCTGACCCATGACACAAAAACACAACAGTTATTGAAGCCCTAATAAAAGTTCAATATGAAGTTAATACTTGATTTCGAATAGTTTTTTTCCTGGCTATTTGAATTGACTTTGTATTGGTTGAAGATACATTAAGGGAGATTCGATAACGCGTTGGCAGTTCTCACTATAATTGTTAAAAACTAGATAATGTAAATTCAATTTGCTGAAAATTTCATTCAAATTGATTCGCTATGAACCGAGAACTAAAAGATTGAAATTTCTGCCTAGCCTCGATCATCATTACTAAAGTCAGTACGATAAACAGCATAGTCTTGATTACCCATTTAATCGTTAATCGTGAAGGAAAGTTATGCAGTAAATCGGCTCATAATCCACTATAGATCGCAGGCTAGCGATGCCATCTAGAGTTGATTATGGTCTGGATAGGTTAATTAATGTCTAATTAATAATTTAGATAACATTTCAATTATTATTATACATATAAAATGCCTATGAAGATTAAAGTAGCTAAGTCTCTAACTCAATATCATCCAAAGTCTTACACGTTGAAAATATGAATTATTTGTCAATTCAAATCAACATTGATGTTGTGATCTTCCCAGGAAAAGGCAGGCTTCTGATATCCAATATTTAAGACAAAATAAACATTTTACCATTGGTACACGAATCGTGTACCATAGTGTGTTTTAGCGTCATTTGCAACAAGTGACAAGAAAGAACGAGGCTAGACATATTCAACTGGAGAGCCTGCTTAATAGACTGGAATAACCAGACGCTAGAAATTGCTTGAGACACATGCTGTATTTCGCTGGACATAACTGATTTGAAATTAGAGTCAAAAAGGAAACAATTGAATGTAAATCAGTTTATATACAATCAGATTACATTATTATATGCGTTTCGACCCATTTGGGTCAATTTCTAGGTCCTAAATATTAGCGATTTAGCTCCTTTAATCTTATTTAAATTGTATATTTGTAGAAAAATGCAGCCATTAACTGAAAAATATTTGGAAGAAGAAAATACAAACAAGTAAGTTTGTACTAGATTCTTGATTCAAAGTTAAGGATTAAAGCAATTTGTTGTATTTTTTTTTTCTTTTTAATATTTAGATTCTAAACAACATTTTCAAATATATTTTGACCTGTTGAGAGAGAGAGAGAAATGGGGTTTAACATCCACTCGACACAAACTAGGTCATCTCGGGACTAACATATGATTTAATTTTTATTTCAATAATTCGCTTGCGCATAGGGATTTTTAGCAGTGGCAGGAAACCGGGGGACCCACAGAAAACCCACGAGGTAGGACAGGCAACCCTACTCCTTGTCACGTACAACCGGGGATTTGAAACCACGCCAGTTGACTCAATGACAGGCCTCATGATACAGCGCGCGCGTGCTAACCATTCGGCCATCCGACCCCCCTTTGACCTGTTGTGACTTTGATAAAATATATTTTGCGTTTTGTTTTTTTTTGTTTTCATTTTGATGTAATGTCTGAGAATATGTATCTTATATGTAATGTTTATTCGATATTTCATTATTCTGTGTTTTGATTGACAGATTTTGTATCTTGCATGTTAGATGTCAAGTTAGTGTTAGATAACCGCAAACATGAAAGTGTTGGTTTGGTTTAATTTAATTTGATGAGTTGATTTGTTTTTCTGTCTATCTGTCTACATACAAAATTTTAGGTCTGCAGTTTAATCCTAAAACAACTAAGATAATAAATTTCTGCTTAATTCATCAAATTCAACTGTATAAAGCTGGTTTTGGCACTAAACAATATAACTCACAAGATCATTGCAGTCCCGCTGTTTATCTTGACTTAAATCAAAGATGTTTCTTTAAATGGACAACACAATATATGTATTTAAATAATGCCATTAATTAACTATTTAAAACCTTTTCATTTTCAGAATTTCTATAGTTTATGAAAATCTACACAAGCTTCTGTACGTGTCTCATATGAGATATCACTCTATCAAGGTAAGAAAAGTAAATTTTATTAGTAATAATAAAACAAAAATTGGAGCTTGTCCGCCCACTTAATATGCACAAGTTCTAATAGACGTATCAACAAATCCCTACTAAGCCATTTTTGAAAAATCCAAACAAGTTTTATAAAATTTCATGGAATTCTGGTCAACATATCCCACTTTATAGTCACAAAGTGCCCAACATGTCACAATTATCTGATAAAAATTTGGATGAGCGTTGTCTATCTGGATTTATTCTGCATATGGTCAAACATACACCAAAATCTGGCAGAAAATGTAAATTTAAACATTCTCGACCTAAACATCATAGCAGGTAAAAAGGGTGGAGGTGGCAAGTTAATATGGCCAAAGTATTGTGCAAGTGAGACATTTGACCCCATTTATTTCTACACCTTGGGTAAATTTGAATAATTTCGTTATCTGGATCCTGTATACAGGTTTGAGTGTAATCAAAGAAAAAGCATTTAAAGATACACCCTCACTTTGGTGATCACTACTGATTCATAGAATTTGACGTAACTTGATTTCGTTTAAGACTAATCATTTAAGCTTGAGCCATTCCAAATAAATTATGTTATAAAAGTGACACCAATCTGTTAATCCGTGAAGACAACACAGATGATATAGGATTCGGGGCGGTTTTAACTGAAATTTTTCAGGCATATACAAAATGCCTTGATCTCAGGAAGCCAGTGCTTAGGTTTTCAATAATTAAATGAATCAAAGGTTATTATGAATATACTTTTATTTTCTTTTTGAAAGTTTTAATACTCCTAATCAAAAGATTCCATATAGTCAATATATTTTATGTTTTGTTTGTATTTTACAGTCAGCAGTAAAAGAAGAGAAGCCATATTACAAAGATTTAGTAGCATCATTATTATCAGTTTACCTAGATTTGTCTGTATTCCTCTTTAGGTTAGTCAAAGTTTTACCTTTTTATTATTATAACATTGTGTCAGTTGACAACAAAACTTGTTTTAAAGCATGAAGACTTAATGACATTATTGCAGTTGACCTCATCGCAACAGGGGGTTGGATGGCTGAATGGTTAGCGCATAAGCATAAGCTCTGTAATTGAGTCAACTGGCATGGTTTCGATTTCTTGGTTGTACTTGACAAGGAGTAGGGTCGCCTGTCCAACCTCGTGGGTTTTCTCTGGGTCCTCTGGTTTCCTCCCAATATTAAAGACCCCTATGTGCAAGCTAATCATTGAAATAAAATTAAACCATATGTTACTCTCTCTCTCTCTCCTTATTGCATCATTAATATATCATGGCCTTATTGAGATTAGCCTTAACTTTAGTCAAATTAACTGATACTTTTTGTGATGGCGATTTTCAGATTTAGCTCATTTAACCTTCATGAACCTGATCTGACTTCTTTAAACTTTTGGTCTAAAGTATTAGCTTTTGGCAAGGTGATAAGACTTTTGAGAAATTTTTCTGTTTCTTTTTTTACCTAGAAATGAAGAAGTAAAGATAAAACTGTCCAGATTATTATATGGATTTATAAGTTTTATGACAACTGATTTTCCCGATCAGAGATATGATGTTTTACTCCAATTAACTCAGACGCAAGATGATCAAGTTCCACTCATCTTCCCTTTAATACAGTAAGTTATTTTTTTGTGTGAGGCTACATGGCTTTATCTAAATAGTTTTTTGGAAGAAATGGCTCCAACATCATAAACAAGAGTACACAAATTTGACGATACACATGTCTCACTCTCAGATCTAGCCTAGACTGGTGGGAGCCATGTTGGATTTATCAGTAAGACATTGTCACACTAATCTGAAGGTCCTGTGTTCAATCCCTGTGTTGCCCAAGTAAGTTCATCATGATTTTCCGATGTGGTTCCGTTTTGTCTGGTGTAGGACCTAGTGCCTAGCAAGGAACACTGTATATTCATTTGGATGAGATGGAAAACTGGGGTCCTGTGTACACATTGGTGTTGGAAGTCGAAATAAGAGTAGACCATAGTGCTTCTGTCCAGGAAAAATTTATCTCATAGCTCACTACATGGCGTATGCCCGTCTTCATTAGCCCAGTCGCTGTCCAACCTCGTGGGTTTTCTCCGGGTCCTCCAGTTTCCTCCCACTGCTAAAGACCCCTACGCGCAAGCGAATTATGTAAATAAAATTAAACCATATGTTAGTCCCGAAATGACCTAGTTTGTGTCGAGTGGACCTTAAACCCCATTTCTCTCTCTCTCTCTCTCATTAGCCCAGTCGGAGCAGAACAGTAGGATGTTCAACCCCATTTCAATTCACTTATTAGACTAGCAATAGCATGGTGCCATTATGGAAACCCATTTGACATTTGATGCATATCCTGTATGAACATTGATTCGTAGATTTCTTTTTGCATCCCATCTCCCCCATTTTGTGTGGAACTGAGAAAATCCTTCATGAATTTCAAACCCGTGGTTTCAATTCCCTGCTTGTACGTGACAAGGAGTAGGATCGCCTGTCCAACCTTGTGGGTTTTTTTTACAGTTTCCCTGCTTGCATTGATATATTGAAATAAAATTGAACCATAATGTAAGTCCCGGAATGACCCAAGTTGTATTGAGTGAATGTTAAACCTCGTCTGAGTTTGTCCTCAGTTGTATGCAACTAGCTTTTTTTCTGGATTCTTCTATTTTCTCCCACTTCTTCAGTTGCGCACAATCAAAATATTTAAACAAAATAATATTGGATATCAAACCCTTCACTTCTGATTGTTTTTTTTTATTATTTTGTACAGATATTGTGTAGAGACGACTCCAGATAATACTGACAGCCAGTCATATATAAAATATATTTTATCTGTAGCCCTGATTAATAGTCTCAGTCAACAAGTTCAGCTTACTTTTCAACATGGTATAAAAGTATGTAGAATATTTATCTGTATTCATGATCAAATTCTCTTAGTGATACAGATACGATTTGGTGGATGTATATTGTTGTCACCTGCGTGGGTCAGAATTTTTCGATCTCATCTTGCAAAGTTATTTTTTAAGTGTATTAAATGCGAAACAGGGCACAGTACTTAAACATGCATTATGTAATAAATCTGCCTTAACTGACAAAGACCATAATTAACTCTAGATACCATCAGGGGCTCCGATATTTAGTGGATTTGAATACATTTTGTGGGTGATGAAACAACCGTAAAAATGGATAATCGAGACATTGTTTATTATCGTAGTAATGACAATTGTGGCTAGACAAAAACTTGTATGGCTGATATCTTGGCTCAGAGTGAAGTAATTTGACAAACTTTCAGCATATTCTCTTTTCTTCATCTATTTTTTAACTACTATGGCGAGAACTGTCCACTTTTTATCTGATCTTACCTAATGCAACTTTATAGAGTTTTTATGCCCCCATATTTAATCACATATTATTTTGTTGCTAGTCTGAATAACCCCAGTTTGTTTTTGTCGGGATTTTGAACAAGATAAAAGACAATTCTGTGCCTGATTATGTGCTGATTTTGTGAGTTCCTTTTGGCTTATGTTCAGTCTTGTAATTTATTATTAGACTGGCGGAACTCTTACGCCTATAATCAACCATTTGATTCATAAGAATATTGTTTTGTCTTATTTTCTTAGAAAGCAAGAACAATTGTTCCACCACCAGGAACAGAAAGATGGCTGGCTGAACATATACCAGAGTTAACAGATGTAGATGAGGAAGTTGATAATCTTTCTACATATTTATTAGATAATATGACAGATTCTCTACAATCAAAGCTTATTGATGTAAGTAAACCTCCATTCACTTTAATTACTTATAAAAGCATGATCTATACAGAGTAGCAATACTTATTCTTTAGTAACTGGCTGATGTTCAAAGGGATGATATTTTGAAATCAATAGAAAGTAATGGAAAGTTTAGATTGTCAAAACTTAAGTAACAATGTGTCATTTGCATTTTTCCCTAAAATATCAAATTTCTCACGGCTTAAATCAAACTAATATATACCTAGATTGATCATTTAACATATTTTAATTAAGAAAACAAAACCAAATCCAAATACAAAATAGATAACCTCCCGGCGTTGATTTCATTGGATTTAAAACAGGCCCATAATTTCTGTTCACCTACAACAAAATGGCAACAGGCTTATTACATAGTGAGCAATATAGATCGATGAAATTTTGATTCAACATATCTTTGTAAATAACAAACTGATATTCCTATTAGAGATTCATATTTTACAATATTGTGATGCTAAAATGACACTTTAATGTTCGTCAACCTACATTTTAAGTCAAAACAAAAAGTCACTTATAAGTGATGGCACCTGTGCCCCCCCCCCCCCTTTTAATGTCAAATGTAAATTTGTGATTAATTTCTCCAGAGTTTGTGTGATGATGAAGGTATAAGAGATGAAGATGAGGAGGAGGAGGAGGAAGACAATGCAAGTGTACAGAAGTTAAATAAAGATGACATATTGGTATTTAATCCAGATTTATCAGACACAAGTTTCTTTGGATCACCTGATTCTGCTCAGGTACCTCTACTTCTTATTATTTATTTGTCCACAAATTTTTCATGCATGTTTTTTGAATATATAGATCTAGATAATGGTTACAAATAATATAACAGAGAAATCACCAAATTCATCATTTCAAATATATTGTTTTCAAGGGTGTAAAAGACACACCCTTTCAATAATCTATTTAAATTTATAGAAGATATTCAAGATCTGTGAAAGGAAATTCAGATAAATTTATACTTGATGTTGTTGGAAATTTATAGAAGATATTCCAGATCTGTGAAAGGAAATTAGTATAATTTATACTTGATGTTGTTCGAAATTTATAGAAGATATTCCAGATCTGTGAAAGGAAATTAGTATAATTTATACTTGATGTTGTAGATATCATCTGAGGATGATAATATGGGTGATATTTTTATGGTGGATAGAAAGGGAAAAAATGACAAAAAGAAAAATCAAGTAAGTTGGTTAAAATTTAATAGTAAAAGCGACTACTAAAACAAAATGAATTTGCTTTATCTGTTTTAAAGATTGCCAAGATCAATAGCGTTATGAAACCCCCAACATCATAATCATTGACAAAAATGGTCATATGACAAATGAATGATAATTGTTTATGACAGACATTTTGTGTGTATCTCGCGCCCTTTGTGTGTAATATGTTTTCTCTTGACGACACAAAGTAGCCCAATGTGAGTGAAATGAAAGGTTTCAAATTTGTTAAAAATTAAGACTGATTCAAGAGCAATTCAAACAAACAAGATTTCAAGGGAAAAAAAACAAAAAATACATTCATTGATTGTGAGATGGTAGGAACA
Source organism: Patella vulgata (assembly GCF_932274485.2). Classification (NCBI taxonomy): domain Eukaryota; kingdom Metazoa; phylum Mollusca; class Gastropoda; family Patellidae; genus Patella; species Patella vulgata. The sequence continues at coordinate 57,914,842 of NC_065884.2, read as the reverse complement.
CACATATATTGAAGTTTGCTGAATCGTGTTGTATAGATGCCGAATACATGTCAATACTGCAAGAGAGGGAGGCTGGGTGGACATGTGCTCGCTAAAGATCATAAGCTTTGTTATCTATGTAAGTCATGGGTTTGATCCCAGGCTTATACATGGTACTCTGATTTCCTCTCGCTTCTAAAAACCCATGCCAAAAAATGTATTAAATTAAATATATAGGCCTACCATATGTTCGTCCCAAATTGTCCTATTTAATGTTAAATGGCCATTAACTCCCATAGGTATTTGAAGCTTTATACGGAAACTTTCGTAAGGACTAAAACATAGATAAATAAAAAGCTTTGGTTGAAAGGGCACAATTTTTCTTTGGTTGACATTGATCGGTAAAATTGCATTACAACAATATTATCGATAAGATAAAATTTGGAAATTTGGCTACTCTCATATAATATATGCTAAAGCTCGGTCTTATTTTATTTTCAGAATGTAAAGACAGTGGAGGAGGATATTTCTGATGATAAAGATGAAGTGGATTTTGGAAATGTCATGTCACTAAATGGAACAGATTTTGTCAGTCCAACAAAGTTTGCAAATACTAGAAAACCAACAATGCAGTCCCCTGCTATTAATTCTAGTCCAAGAAGGATAGCGATAGTATCACCAAATAGGCAATTAAAACAAGTGACATTAAGTGAGGAGGATGACAAGGCTGTTTCTTCAGATGATTTGAGAAAGAAAAAGAAGCACATTACAGCTTCACCAGACAAATCAACTTGTGTCCAGTCTCCCAAGAAAACCTTGGCCACAAATGATGCATTAGTTATTTCCCCTAAATTAAGATCAACTGCCAAATATATTAGTACATCACCATCAAATTCAAACGTTATTTCACCTTCTAACCTATTAGATGAACTTTCACCAAAGTCAAAATCACCCACTAAGTCACAAAAGCTGAAATCACCTGATCATTCTGGAATAAAATCACCCATTATTTCGGATATAAAATCACCCAGTCAGTCAGAAGTGAAATCTCTAACTCAAGCAAATTTGAGGCCAGTTCAATTGAACTCTCCTGTCCAGCTAGAAGTGGGATTACCAGGAATTAAATCCCCTAAAATGAAATTACTCAATCAACCAGAAATTATGTCACCTAAAATGAAATCGCCCAGTCATCCAGAAATTAAATCACCTAAATTGAAATCGCCCAGTCAACATGAAATTAGATCACCTAAAATGAAATCGCCCAGTCAACCGGAAATTAGATCACCTAAAATGAAATCACCCAGTCAACCAGAAATTAGATCACCCAGTCAAAATGAAATTAAATCGCCGGTTCGAGAAATGCAGTCAGGTGTGATGTCCACAACAAAAGAGTCTGGTTTATCACCTAGGTTAAAATCGCCTAAAACTATGTCTCCAACAAAATTAACTTCCCCTTTAAGACAAGTAACCCAACAAACTCCTACAATCTCAAAATACAAAGTGATTGACTTATCGTCAGAGAGTTCAGTGGAGGCTAGTAAATCTCCAAGCCTTAGAAAAGTAAGTCGAACCAGGAAGCCATCTTGGAAAGCAGAGGATTATATAAAATCTCCCTCATCTGTTGAGTCTTTAAGTACAGCAGATGACCAAGAAGGCGATGTACAATTAATTTCTTCCACCAAAACCAGGAAGATGGAATCTTCTATCAAAGAATATACAATAATATCAGACTCCGAGAGTACTGACATGGAGCCAACGCTTAGAAGTTCCAGGAAAAGAATCTCTGAAATTCCTGATTTGGCTGTTCATTTGAATAAATCACGTAAAACATCATCCTCTGAATCGGACACACATTTGAAAACAAAACGTCGTAGTCGGACGTCTGAATCTAGTTCTGAGAATATCCAATTCACTTCTCTTGTGTCTCCACGACCAGTCAAAAATTCTCGGAAGGGATCAAATGATGCATTAAACACTTTGAGCAATAAAGCTTCCAGCTCAAATGAGAAAAATGAAGAACTTTCCGGAAAACAAATGTTGGGCATTTTAGAAGTCGTGAAAGAAGATGAAGAAATGATTACGGGACATAAAACAACAGGTCCCAAATTGCGTTCACCAATTGGGTTACGGAAACGGTCAACATCAGAATCGCACATTAGCGAGATACGAACACCCAGTAAAAGATCAAGTATGAAGTCGGTTTCTGATAACGAAACTTCAACCAGATCTAAGACACCAAGAAGTATTGAGACTCGGATGAGAACAAGACGAACATCAACTGGTTCTATGAGTGATGACGAGACAAAGAAATTGACGTTGGAAAGGGAGACAACACAACACATTTCAAGCCACCAGTCGGGCAAAATAGCAAGAGAAACACACATGGTTAGTATTACGGAATATTTTTTCATATGCCCCCTGCAGAATGGGTATCCGTCTGTCGACACTTGCTCTTTTTGACTACTGATAACTAATTTTGAACTGTACAATATCGCTACTTTGAACTGTGTTCAGGGTACAATATCGCTCCCTTGAACTGTGTAGAGTGTACAATATCTCTGCCTTGAACTGTGTTCAGTGTACAATATCTCTAACTTGAACTATGTAGAGTGTACAATATCTCTACCTTGAACTGTGAAGAGTGTACAATATCTCTAACTTGAACTATGTAGAGTGTACAATACCTTGAACTGCTCCAATTTGAAGACTGTCAGGACATTAATCTATCATTTCTCAAATAGAAGTTCATCGTTTAATTAAAGGGTATTTTTCTTGTATTTCAGGAGAAGATAGAAGAAAGTGATTTAGAACCTACCTCCGAAAAATCTTCACCAGAGAAACAAAAGTAAGCTTTTTTTGTTTTTTACTCCTTAACATCATCATTTAACCTCTGTGGTCATACCAAACAAACTTAAACTACTGATAGGCCTTGTAGAGACTTTCACAAAATTTTAGTTCGCAAGGGATTCCTCAATCCCTCAGTGGCTTTTCAAGTTTTTATGTTATTTACTTTCACACTACTGTAAGGACCTAACTACTATTTTAAAACAGTTGTTCAGTTGACCTAACCTCACCTTTCATCCAGTCATGAACAGTGATGGGATATCAAAATATTTCTTGTCAGACATTTTACCGAAAATAAAGGGGCTGAACTCTTATTGTTATTGAAGCAGAAGAATTCATACCACAATTAAAAATCACATGTCAACAAAATATTCAAATCCCGTACGTAATAAAAATAGGTGAACCTCGCTATTTTTCATATTTAATTCCCATATGGTATTTAATTCATACCACAATTAAAAATCACATGTCAACAAAATATTCAAATCCTGTACGTAATAAAAATAGGTGAACCTCGCTATTTTTCATGACTCATGAACCTATCATAGTGCCTAAAATTAGACTTTGATGCACAGTGAGAATTGATAAAGAAGTAGTTAGATCTTTGTATAGTGCCAATCCAAATTAAGAACCAGAACCCAATAATGGTCAACAATAACTAGATTGTAAAAAAAACAGATTTGTTTCATATTGTACAATTTCATGTATTTGTATATTTAGATCATTAACACCGAGAGGTGATGGAACAACATCCAGACTTTCACTAAAGAAAAAAAGTCCGAATCGAAGTGAGTAACACTGTCATTTCTTGATCAGAGTTGATTGTGTTTCTTTTCCGGGGGTTTGGGTGGCCGAATGGTTAACTTGTGTGCGTTGGATCAGAAGGGCTAACATTGAGTCAAGTGGCATAGTTTCGATTGCCCGCTTGAATGTGACAAGAGTATGGTCGCCTGTCTAACCTCGTGGGTTTCTCCAGGTCCTCCGGTTTCCTCCCACTGCAAATTGTTGAAATAAAATTGAACCAAACGTTAGTCCCGAAATGACTTAATGTTAAACCCCATTTCTCTCTCTTTCTCTTTATTTTCCAACTTTTTGTATTGCCTGGAAATTACGGTTTATGTAGAGGGACATGTAATTTTACTATTCATGTCTATTAAAAACTTATCTGTATTGATTAGTAAATTATTTGCATACTTTGTGAAACAGGCTCCAAGTATGCCTGTGTTTTGAAGTCAGCTATACCTGTTAATATTTTGTTGTTTTTTTTTCTTTCAGGATATTCTTTACGAACAAGATAAAATATCAGAAGATCTGTATGCATAGTATTAATGTGATAAAAGGAAACAACATCAGATTCCCTGGTTGTACGTGACAAGGAGTAGGGTCGCCTGTCCAACCTTGTGGGTTTTCTCCGGGTCTTCTGGTTTCCTCCTACTGCTAAAAGACCCCTATTGAATTATTGAAATAAAATTGAACCATATGTCAGTCCCAAAATGACCTAGTTTGTGTCGAGTGGACATTAAACCCGATTTCTCTCTCTCTGTATTGTTTAATGGTCGAGAGCGAGACATTAAGTAATATATTGTAACAACAAGGGGGCCGTGAGGCCCGAGTGTTTTTACAATATATTACGCAATGTCTTAAGCTCAAGACCATTAAACGACTTAAAATACAGACACTCTGCACATGCTTTTACTGTGAAATATGTGAGTCCAATATTTCACTAGTATAAATAATGTACGATTGGCAAGTTGCCCGTACAATTATTTGAAATAATGGTATGCCAACATCAAAGGGTGACGTCACATCTGTATTTTAACTCTTGTTAATGATCAGATATGGCAATTAAAACTTTATTGTTGTTGTAGAACAACAGATATGTGATAGTAATAAAATAAATCATGACTTTTATCGGACATTCATTTTATTACATGTAGATTGAAAAATGTTTGAAAAGCTTGATTTTCTCTTCAGAAATAACCACAATCATGTTTTTAGAATGTTTGATATAATTATTTATCTCTATACAGTATAAGATATACTGGTAATGGACGAACACTGTCATTTTATTCAGACTTAAATGTGCCTATTGTAGGTATTTCTTTAGGCCTTAAATATTATATAAATTATTAATTAGACATTTATTAACATAATCAATTCTTAATGACAACGAATGCATCCGTTTTTAACTATATTAGAGCTGTTCAGCCATTGAATGATTTAATGTAAAAACAGTGAAGCAAGGCTAAGACTTGAATGATCAGTACGGTGGTTACAATTAGTACACACATCTTGTCAAACCTTCTAAGGCTAATATCTTCGCTCAGAATAAAGTAATTTGAATGAAATGTTCAATATATTCATTTTGCATTATCTATTTTTAAACTATTATAGCAAGAACGACCATCTCTTTATCTAAATCTTACATAATACTTCTTTAACTGGCATAAAGATATAACAAATCATGTCTTTCAGAATATTATCAAAATGAATTATCTCCCATTATCAAGCATGGCAAAAGATTTCAATGTGTAAGCTGTGTACCCAAACTTTTGTTGAGTGACAGCTGATATAACTGGAACTTCATTGTTTGTTCTTCAAGATAATGACTATCCTCTTTAGTTGTACAATAAACAAGTAAATGTTATATTTGAAGGGGAGAACTATTAGTTGTGATAGATTTTGTTACGTAAATGTTATTGAATAGGAGAATAAAATATTTCTTTTAATAGATACATCTGGCTCTTTTTAAAAAGAAATTGTTTTATTTTTTTCTTTACGCAGATGCTATTAAAAATAAAATTCAGTTAATGTTAAAGCCTTTCGATATATATTTGTGAGCACAGAGTCTCCAAAGCCTTGAAGCTAAAAGTACACCAAGTTCTTAGCTTTTAATGACAAACCCAAACCCTAACAATACACCTTCTCTACCGACAAGCCTTTATTCTAACAATACACCTAACTGTTAGTAATAAGCCCTTGCGTGAACAGGACACCTAGCTCTTAGGAACAACTCCTTACCCAAAATCTATACCTAGCTCTTAGCAACAAGCTCTTCCCCTAACAGTAAACCTAGATATTAGTGGTAAGACCATAAGATAACATTGACACCTAACTCTGGCAACAAGCCCGTACCCTAACAGTACACCGAGCTCTTATGATCAAGCCATAACCTAACAGCATATCTAACTCTTGGCATCAAGGCATTACTCTACAGTAGTCTACATATAGCTCTTAGCGATAACTGCTTACCAGAACAGGTCACCTAGCTCTTAGCAACAAGCTCTAGGTCTTAGCCACAAGCTTACATGAACATGCACCTTGCTCTTAGCAACAACGGCTTGCCATAGCAGTATAACTAGTTCTTAGCAACAAGTCCTTACACTTACTAGTACACCTAGCTCTTGGCAACAATTAGCCAAGACAAAGGTACACCTGGTTCTTAGTGACAAACTCTCACCCAAACAGTACATCGATAGCGACAAGCCCTTACTCTTACAATACACCTGTTAGCAACAAGCTCGATCCTAACAGCACACATGAATGGAATTATCCATTATTTCAGATTTAAAATCGTTCTGTCAAGTGAAACCAGTTAATTTGAAAAGGACCTTTGACAGATGAATTAAGAGTACGCCGTGGAATTTGAAATAGAAGTTGACAGTATCATAGCATACCGCATGCATGTCGTATATGTCCACTTTCATTAGCAGGAGTTAAACCATATTTCATTTCTATTTTTTTAAAGATTTTCTTTGTATAAATAATAGGCAATTTTTTTTGACGAACTGGACCATATAGGTTGAGAATTGAAGAAATATGTTTTACGCCCATGGATGTTGCCATTAAGAATTCTGCTCGTCCATATTTTTCCCGCCAAAAATAACACTTTATCGTCCCATGCGTCACTGCGGAGAAATGGCCTTAAAATCGTTTGTTTCGTATTTTAGCGGTTACTTTTTCATGTTGCTCTGTTTATGTTTGTCTTGGTCAGGTGATGTTGTATTCTTGATAGGCTGTCTATTTTCTTACAGATTTCTTATTAGCAAATTGATTTTTAACAACCTACATCAAACTGGAACTGGATTAATCTGCTTTATACGTCGACGTGTAAAGGCAGGGACCGCGATAGTCAACTAGAATGTTTCGGGATCGAATCCCGACGTGGGCCTACAGATGGCTAAAAGGCCGCTGTCAGGGCAAAATTCGCCTCCCTAGGATTGAACACATGGCTATAGAAAAAAGTTTGTTATTATAGTCTTACTTTACTTGCAACCAGAGAATTTAATGGTGGTATAACAGACAATTAAACTAACCAACACCCCATTTCTTACTTAAAAATAGGTTCCTTTTAAGTTAAATCTTGAATAGGCTAGGCTATAATAACAATAAAAAAAATTGATAACATTTATCGAGCCACGCCGATACAAATACCAATGACGTCATGCGTATGTGAACAAATAGTTTTGGATTTAATCATCAGTGAATTTATTTATTTTGTTAAACTTAGACATTTATTAACATGACAAGACCATAATCAACCCTCGATGCCATCTGTGCTTTATCCTTTATCATCAGACGGTGGGATGGGATGGACATCCAAAGCGCGAGATAATGATATAGACATATGTGATATCAATGAAATTGAATCACAATGTGATCGTATGTATTCATAATAAAAATTAACGTTTTTATTTATGTAAAATCGCAGTTTCTGAGTTTTGTCAAAGTGACATTTGGTTACTCCAAATATAAGTCAAAATGAAGAAACAGACTATGTATTTCTCAAAATTATCAAAGCCGGGGGGAGAGACCCCCCCCCCCCCCAAAAAAAAAAGAAGCATTGTCTAAGGAACATAGCAAAACACCTCCTGCAAAAATTCCTGGATCCCCCCCTGATTAGTCATTTAAAGTAGACAGGCAACAAAACACAAATCATAAACAAATTCTTCAATTAGCTACATCAACCGAATTTCCTTATAAAATGTACAGAGTTTATAACTTCCACACAGGTCCATCTTGCCAGTGGCGGATCCAGGGGGGAGTCCTAGCCCCACCCCTCCTCCTTCTAATGACAGTATATAATACAAACAATTCACTTATTCTGTTTCTAAGTGTAAATTTGGTTACTACTGCTTGGCGATATATTACAAGTTATTCTTGTAATATAGTCAAGCAGTAGTAAGAAGTTTTATTTTAATCCCATCAAGTGCCTGTGGAGATGATGTAGCTGATGAAATGAAGGTTATATTCGGGTCCAGATATGCGCCACAAATCGAAATTGACACATAAATCCTTCAAAATGTTCTCGGAGGACCAAAGCCCCCCCCCCCCCCCCTCCACACACACGCGCGCGCTCATACCAATTATTCTGCATCCTCCCCTACATTTCAGTTTACGGGTTTCAATTAAATTTCTTCTGCGTTTTGTTTCAAAATTTTGTAGATCGTGTCCTTGTTTCTATATGGGCATACCTATTAATTTGCAAATGTCATATCCCGCACACGCGTATCCGCATATCCGCAATATCTATAGTTCTTTGAATAATGTTTAGGCCTCCAAGATTGAAAGATGGACAAGATGAAGGTATTATAATCCGAGACAGAAATTGTCTTCACAAGATATATAGCAGCCTGAGCTTAGTTTTTAGTTGTAAAATGTAGTGTTTTTTTATTTACTATTATTTGACAGTGAATTTTACAAGTCGTTTACTATAATTCTAGTGAAGTACAGAATAATTTTATATTACATCCGCATAAAGTCTAATTACCACAATTCTCCATTTAGTTAAAATATATTGCCTACTGTTTCAATATTGTTTGTCACTTGATTATTAACAACTGGCAACTGACGTCTAAATCTGTATATTTGTACATTTTTTACACGCTGTGTCATGGATAGGGGGTCATGAACCACTATTTACTTAACAATTGAGCTTGGAATTCGGCCGCACTGACTCACAAAAGGCGGAAGGAAAGGGGAGTTACCATGTATATTTTCTCTAGCTTTTTTTCTTTTAACATTTTTTTGTTCGTTTCAATTAGATGTCCGTAAATATTTTACGTGTTTATAATTGAATGTAAACATCATTTATTAGATCATAATGAAATGCGTTACAGGGGTTATTAAATTTTTACTGTGTATTAAATGCAGTGGTTACCTCCCTTAGACAGTTCTCCGACAGAGGGAGTTGCATATCGCACTTGTTCCGAAGGCACTAAAATGTCAATAGAACTTAGCCACCAAGTTTAAGAACCGTTAGTTTCGTCTAAAATGTCATCGCTGCATTTACCACGAGTGGTTAGTCAGAGAGGGAAAAGTTCCCTTGAGGTCGAGCGTGAAAATTTTGAACGAAGACAGGTGAGTAGCATAGAATAACAAAAGTGTTTCGAAATGCATTTCAGTGATTGACATTTCAATGTAAATCGGCTGTGTTGGAATCTCACCGAGTGCAGATGTGCTGTCAGGGATGTGATTGGGCATGATGCCTTTGTTGACAATCGACTAACGGATTATTGGTTGAACATGGTGTTTACAAATTACATCTCCCCAATGTGAACAAAAATAGAACAGTCTTCACTGACGACTGGAGAATAAATTTATTGAAAACATCTGTTTCAGATAAGATGCAATAAAAATCTCAACAAAACCTCATTAAAACGTTGATTTAAAGGGACACGATAAAGAGTAAGACGATAATCAGCAGATAGCCTGGGGTTGATTCCATTGGGCTGTTATCTATTGTATTCATTGTAATGAGATTCTAAATTGAAAATTGTTTAATTGCCATGGTGTCTCAATGTGAAAAACTTAAAGTTAGACAGATGTTGCTTGTAAAGAACACAATGAATGAATGATATGGCAGAATAAAAGGGAGTAGAAACTTCTGATACTGTCACACAAGAATTTGACATTTTAGCGCCTGCTATACAGCATGCATGTATATGGTATGCAAAGTTAACTTGTAATTAGGAGATGGTTGCATATCTACTCGGTACAGTATGAACATAATGTCATAGTGACAACCTTTTCATATTATCAGAAACTTATTCAACAGTGAATATTCATATACCCCTCGCTTCCCCTATTACAGAAATTTCCTCATTACCACACCTTTGAGATCGTAAGCTTGAGTAAGATTATCTGCGGAAACATTTGAGGTGAGCAGTTATAAAAGAATCTCAAATTCTTCCTGTTGATGAAAAGATCACAGTTGACATATTTTTTAAACAAGTTACATTTAGCACAAAATCCTCTGTTGAATATTTTTCTTTACCAAATATAATCCTTGTTAAATCTTGCAACTTCTTTTAACATGCATTATGCAAGAGCTAAGTCTGCCTATTGCAGTCTTTCTTTGGGCCTGAAATGTTATCTAAATTATTAATAGGACATTAATTAACTTATCCAGACCACAATCAACTCTCGATGCCATCGTTAACCTGTGATATTTACCTCATTTGAATACATTTTCTGATAGATAGTTTAACGTAAAAATGGATAATCAAGACTTTGTTTGTTATCATACCAATGTCAGTAATGAAATGAGGATCGAAACTAGTCTAAAATTCAATGACTAATGTCTCGGTTCATAGTGAAGCAATTTGACTGAAATTTTCAGCACATTTTGTTCTCATTATCTATTTTTTTAACTATTATAGTGAGAACTGTCAGCTCTTTATTTAATCTTACCTAATGCCCCTTTAATTTATAATATGTAACATTAAAGTAGCTAAGTCTCTAACTCAATATCATCCAAAATCTTCGACATTGAAAACACAATTTATTTGTCAATTGTAATCAACATTGGTATTGTAATCTCACCGGGAAAAGATGGCCTTCTGATAACCAATATTTAAGACAAAATAAACATTTTACAATTGGTACACGAATCGTGTACCATAATGCGTTTCAGCGCTTTTTGTAATAAGGAACTCGATAAACGAGGCTAGGTATATTCCACAAGTCATGTCAAACAGTGACACTATATTCTTATCTGTAGAGCATGCCCAATAAATACTATCGGTGTAGACTGGAATAACCAGAAGCTTGAGATTGAAATTCGATTGAGAATACTGGCGTATGTCGCCGAACCTAACTGATTAGAAATTACAGTAAAAACAGAAACAATTGAATGTAAATCAATCTATATACATTCATATTAAATTATTGTATGCGTTGCGACCCATTTGTGTCAATTTCTAGGTCCCAAATATTAGCGACTTAGCTCCTTTAAATGGAGAATGATTGCAATCAGATTGTTTTAATCTGATTGACTACTACAAAAAAAAATGCAGCTTCTTAATATATTAATGCACAGACAGGAAAATTATACAAGTTTGGATTACCAAATCCTATGAGTCAATAAAAAATTTCCGGTTACACATTTGTCACACATATTTTTTATGATACTCTATTATGTAAAGAGAGGGAGACAGAATAAAATGTTGTTAGCAGTTAAAGAGAAATCCGGGGGACCCAGAGAAAACCTAGCAGTCGACACTACTCCTTGTCACAAACCAGGCCACTTGATAGACCTTGTGATCTAAAGCCCATGCATTGGACCACTTAACCATCACCCCTCTGTAAGACTAGTATAACGCATGCTCTTTAGATCATAAGGTCTACATGATAAGTGGTACATGTACATGTAGCATCGCCTGCATGGTTTTTTGCCAGTGCCTTCCACTTCTAATACCACAAAGCGTCTTGCAAACCACTGTATAGACAAAAAGAGACTACATTTAGTCTCAAAATGATTTAGTTTATGTTCTCTCACATTTTTTATACGCCCACATGGAAATGTCGTTGTATATTGCCGTCGCCCCTGTCAGTCCGTCCATTGTCCACAATTTCTTGGGAACACACTAAAGACTACATTTATCATCTGATTGTTTTGAAATTGATACATGTTGTTTGCATTAGTGAGATGAAGAAGCTTATTTAATTTCAATAACTTCCGTTAATTTCTTCTGGAGTTATGGCCCTTGTTTCACCTTATTGCACCGAGTTACTGCCCCAGTTTTAGTTTTTAGACCCTTGTGAACCCTCAAACAACGAAAATTATAATGTCATCTGTATGAAATTGTATATTAAATGCCCCTAATTACATACAAAAAAATAAATATACGACAACCCTTGTCGACCGCTCGGACGATTTAGCTGCTGTGGGCTTATGTTTTGTGGGCTGGCAACCTATCTTTGTATCTTGCTGTCTATGTGTTTGTTTTGTGGGTTACTAGTTGGTTGTATAGTATGGTGCAGTGGTTTGGTACTAACATATTCTAATAATAGTCATTGTCAAGATTGACAAAAAGAAAGTCTCAACAAAATCTGAAATTAATAGCAGATGCATGGAAGGTTACTGAAGCATTTAACTCTTCCATTCAACTGAATGGTCTATTTTGGTAAGGATATAGACCGAGACTTCTATTTAAATTAATAACTTACAATGAAACGCACATGTTTTATAAAACATACATGTACATATACCAGGGTATTGGTGCCATGCATTTTATATACAATATGAGTACCGGTATCAAGGACTGGTAGGCTAATTTAAATCTTGAGTGTCGTGCTGCAATCAATAGCATATAAGGTGGTGGAGCCATTGAACTCCCAACTACCGGTAAAATGTCTGAGATGAGCTTTGAATCCCACCATGGTTCAAGCAGAATCTTTCCCTGTCAAAGTCAGCACTTGTGGAATTGACAATGAAAGAAAGCATGTCATGTCATTCCGTTTGCAAATGTGCACATAAAAGTTTCCTTGACAATGAGAATTTGAAAAAGACTTGTTGGAGAATTATAGTAAATAAAATTAACGATGTCAGTTTCATAATGTAGTAACACATTGATTTGATGGTGAACTCACTTCTATTCCATCGCCTCCTGCCAATATGTGAAACACAGGACATACATATGATAATTAAAGTAGTGATGTATTATTAATTCATAAAACAATTATTATGTCCAATCTTTGCATTGAATAAAAAAAAAATTGTAGCCACCTACAGCTACCTTTTTCCTACAAACTATCAGATTTTTTAAAATAACATTTGAAAACATAGATTTTTAAATTCATTTGGTAATTAAAATGACATTTGTTTATAGTGAGCAAAGTTAAAGAGAGGTAGTAATTCAAGAGGACTGCATATAACTAAATTAATGGGAATGCTCAAAGGCTGATACAATCATACATCAACAAATTATTTCTAAATTGATAGTTAGATTTAAACTTTTTAAAGGCTGATATGACAACAAATTATTTAGCTTTACATAATCTACCTACTAAATTAATTATATGATTGTTTGAAATCACATCATGTAAATCATGTACGTAACATTTATATAGATTTTATCATCCATATCAGTAACCATTTATTAATTAATTAGATTGAGTAACAGCAATATGACTATTCATATTACATTATTGATCATTTATTATTGCGTGATTATAGGTGATCTGTTTATTGCTGATCTTAAATAGATATTGACATACATGTTCATGTACACATGTAGGCCTACTGGTGATCCATATATGACTAATCACTTACACAATTTGTTTCCTTATTTTTAACTAGGCCATATATACATGTAGAATGAAGTAAGGGTAAAGGCATGGACTTGCCCCCTGATTGGGTTAATGTTGTTATTATGCCATAGCTCTGAATTCCAGAATTAGCCACATTTGTAATGTTTGATATTCAGATGAATGTGTAGATGTATAAGTAAAAATAATTCATTGTCTATACCATTTGAAAGAGGGGACATGCAGTTATTACTTGTACCAAGTGTTGATCTATAACTTTTTTTTTTTTAATTAGCTCAAAATGACTGCTTTATAAAAGAATAGCTGTCATTGGCTGAACTACTGTATATGTCCATTAGTAAGAGATATATCGCAGTTTTCAAGTTGTAGTAACTAGGCACTTGTGACAAATGCTTTGATCTAAGTCTATTAAATATGATCTATGAAATTACCGGTAATTACATTTATTTCCTTGTTGAAAGTGCTAATGCCTCTTTAAATATGGACAGAAAAGTAATTTAGTTTTGAACTTTGACTTTATTATTATATATATATATTTATTTGGCTTTTGTTGTATTTAATGATAGAAATATACTGGACTTAATCTTTTGTGGTCTGTCCTTAAGACCTAAATGAGCTAACCTTATATATGACCTAACCTTTACATTGACAGCCCACCATATCTTGTTGACTAATATGTACTTGGCAAACCTTTAACCACTTCATTATTTAACACTTTATTAGATTTATTATCTACAGTAGTACATAATACCATAAATATCAACTTTTAAAGGTCCCCCTAGCTTAGATAAATCGTTTATTACTCTTGGTTATTTATTTATTTTAAAGTATTTTGTTTATGGGACCACATGAACTCCTCAAATGAGGAGTGATATCAGCTGCTCTTAAAAGGTTATGGATGCCCTGTCTTGTGCACAATGCCCAGCACTACATAAACCACTGGAATTCAGATAAATCATTATTGTAATATTATAAAGATACATAATGGAAGATTAGATAAAAGTTGACTGTTCTCGCTATAATAGTTAAGAAAATAGATAACATAAATAGAAGATGTTGAAAATTGCAGTCAAATTGCTCCACTATAAACCTAGATATTAGCTTTTGAATTTAAAGCCTAGTCTCGATCATCATTACTAAAGTTTTGATTATCCATTTTTGGATTTAATCATGAGCGTTGAGCAGCAGATTGGATTCCAATCCAGTGAAAATCCGACACATGAAATGACATCGAGCTTTGATTATGGTTTGGATAAGTTCACTAATGTCTAATTAATAGTTTATATAGCATTTCAGGCTTTAAAAAAACCTGCAATTGGCAGATTTAGTTCTTGCATAATGTATGTTAACTTTGATATTTATTTGTATGAAAACATTTCATTATTTTTGGACCATATGAACTCTTCTAATGAAAAGGGATATCAGGTGAACTTAAAAAGTGTATGCATATCTGATCTTATGCACGATGTCCAGCACTACATAGACCACTTTAGTTGTGTAAGGGACCCCATGAACTCCTTGTGATCAAAACTATTTCACATAAACAGTGATTGAAAGTTGAGTAGATTCTTAACTTAAAGCAGCATTATGGAAGATTAGATGGATAAAGAACTGACAGTTCTCACTGTAATAGTTAATAAATAGATAATGTAAAGGGAATATGCTGAAAATTTCAATCAAATTACTTCAGTCTGAGCTGAGAAGACCCCATTTCAATAACACTGTTATTGTTACCGTTGTTACAATAATAAATAAAGTCTCTATTATCCATTTTTATACACCCACATTTATACGTCTGTCCACAATTTGTTTGTAGACATTCTACTATTCACAATTTTTATCCGATTTTGACGAAACTTGAAATATAGGCTTATATCCAAAAGATCTCGGTTCTTTTCAATATTGGCATGTATCAGACTTTAACTTCATGGATTATGGCCCTTTATTGTACAAAACATCACTATCACATTTCTAGCTTGTGGACACTCTAGAGATCACAATTTTTATTTGATTTTGATGAAAAGTAAACCATAACTTCGAATATATCCCTGTTACACTGTGAAAATTGGACCTAAACTGCTGGACAAAATGACCACTCCCTGTATGCAAATAGTGTTAAAGTATGTAATATCAAGGTTGTGGATCTTCTGGAGGTCACAATTTTGATCTGATTTTGATTAACCATGTGTTTATATCCCAACGATCTTGATTCCTTTCGATATTCGTGCATGTTATGGCCCCAGATCGTACAAAAAATCACGATTTTAGCTTGTGGCTCTTGATGTCACAATTTTTATCCGATTTTAAAAATTGTTTATATATTTCACCGTTACACCCTGATGATTGTTGACTTTGAATTTCGTAAAAATCAGACCGAAACTGCCCGACAAAATGGCCACTGCTTGAACGCAATTAGCGTAAAGTATGTAATACCAATGTTGTGAACCCTCTGGAGGTCACAATTTTTATCAGATTTTTAAAAATATATGTTGATATCCCAAATAGTTCCTTTCGATATTCTCGCACATCGGACCATAATTTCATGGATTATCTGGATTATGACCCCTGCATGTATGAAAAATCGTGTTTTTCGCTTGTTGTTCCTCAAGAGGTCACAATTTATATCCGATTAAAAAAAAAAATGTTTAAATTTATCACCGTTAGAAAATAATGACAGATGACTTCGAGTTTCTCTGTACGCAAATAGGTTGTGGACCCTGTAAAGGTCACTTTTTCTTTAACCGATTTCAATGAAACTTATGTTTATATCCCAAAGATCTAGGTTCCTTTTGATACTTGTTGGTATCAGATCGTAACTTCCTGAATTATGGCCCCTGATTTTACGTAAACACCCTTTTTTTTTAGCTTGTTCTCTGTCCATCTCCTGCCAAATGTGAGCGTATCCTGTCTCGCAACCGCTGATCGGATTTAAATCTTTTGTAAATCGGACCCACCAGATGGTATTGAGTGTTGATTATGATCTTGTCATGTTAATAAATGTCTAATTAATAGTTTATATAACATTTAAGGCCAAAAGAAAGACCTGCAAGTCTGAGAATGCTTTGTGAAACTGGGGCCAGATGTTTTGGAAACAGTATGCCTTACGCTCGACTTTATACATATCGCTAAATAGACCACTGAATTTCAGAAATTATTGCGTTTTAAGATAACCTTGAGGCCATGAGTAAAGTCACACGCCCACCTGTCACCCAATGGTTTTAATTTGGTATATATTATGATTATTTTATAATTGTATCTCCGATTACTTTTACTCAGTCATCTTTGGTTAAATAGTTTTTTAGATAAAATCAAAATAAATCAAGGGTTTTGTTCACAAAAAGCTATAAATATTATCGAATATATAATAAACGTAGGCACTAGTAATAATTTGGGTATTAAACTGTCATATTTACAAAATTTATATCAGAGGCATGGAATTTTTGTTCAAATAATGATTTTCAATGAGCAGCAAATTTGCTGATGCATGGATACGATTGTCGTGATTGCTTTTAGTGCATTGATGCATAAAACTTTATCTGATATCAGCACTACAATTTACTCACTACTATAAGTTATATACTTGGTTATCCAGACACACATACTGTATACTGTAGCGAGGAATTGAGGACTAAGATTAATTTGAATATGAAAGTTTGTACCACAGAACATCAGATAGTTGCACAGGTTTAAGTTACTAGAATAAATGTTTTTTAAAGATTTTCTCACAGAATTAACCAGTTTTATACCTTAAAGTATATCTGAGACTGTCTCAAACACACAACATAAACTCAAACTCAACCAAGTTTAAATAATGAATTAAACTTCATACACATTTTAAAGACTGTCCATCTCATGGTAAAACATGTATTACTGGCGGAAAACCCCTAAAAAAAAAAATGACAATAGAGGTGTAAGTTTATATTGCATGGTTAAAATATTTTGGTGTAGTCAGTGTTTGGGAATTCAAGTGGCTGTGTATCAGTTGAGTCAGTCTAATGAATGTTGAAATGTACATGCCTATAAATAATTTTAAAGGTGCACAATTCCAAACTGAAAGCAGTTATAGACTTTAGGTCAAACACATTATTGGGAAATGCAAAAGAGCATATTGGTCCTAAAATTAGTTAAATTGATCAATCCTTAAAGCATGTTATGGCTATAGTATCTGAAGTTCCTATTGCTAATGCCACCATCTTGCTTTTCTCTAAAAATTGTTACCAGACTCCTGAACGATATATTTCATTTCTATCCACAAACATTGAACTTAAAAAAGCATCTAACCTACATGTTTGTTTCATGGTTTAGATTATTAATAGGATACTTTATGTCCTTATTTTCTTTAAATTTAAATGATTATTGGCCTTCTGGCACATTGTGGAATTAATAAGTAAGCTTATTGATTTATGAAAGCTTTAGGTTCTGAATACGATAAGTTCTGAAAACACTTTACAACAAGACACTGTGAACCGTATGTATATTATTATACCTGAACAATGAACCTACATTTATATACTGTATAGGTGTACTATCAATCAATAATCAATGCTCTAGCATTTATTAAAGGAGAACTTTAGATGGTGTGGATTTTTATATATTTTTTTAAATAAAATATTTATTTATTATATAGTATTAAAAAATATTTTCACACCTATACATGAAAAGGATAAATGGTTTTACATTTAATTTAATGCATTAACAAGTTGGATGTGAGGGTTTACTGTAAATCAGTAAAATGATAAATAAATAAATGTTTTCAACCTTTTAATCAAAATCGAAACAATTTGCACATTAGGTTGTACATGTATGAAACTATTTTGTTCTTGATAATAAAAACAAATTATAAAGAATCTGCAACAACTTGAGTTCCCCTTTAACTATATTGACTGAAAGTTGTTTATGATTTCTGGGCTGGATACTCCTTTTAAATAATATGTATATTGAAACATTAGTGTTGGAGGTGGTTGGATCCCAATGGCTTTGATTTACTTAAATTTGATGGAAAATGAAATTCATGTTCTAAAGTGACCTGTATGTCACAATTTTGTTTTATTTTTATTGCTAAAATCAGAAATAAGTTACTTAAAGTTCACCTTCAGGACAAGAATCCTTCATATAACAGGCTGAGCCCTCCTTCAACATACACAACTACTCACATCAGCCCAAACTACATGTACAGTATCTTAAACCTTTAGTACATGTAGCTAACATTGAGGTCCCATGTTTGATCCCGGTATTTGCCGATAAAGTTAATCTGGATTTTCCGGCATGGTTCCTCCTTGTATACTAGTTCAAATGAGACAGAAAGCAAGGTCCTATAAGAGTAGTCTGTAGCGCCACAGTCCAGGCAAAATTTCGCTCATAGTCATAGCATACTGTATGGCGTACGCCAGTCTGCATTAGCCCAGTGCGAGCAGAAAAGTAGCATGCTAAACTTCTTTCATTTGAAATATTGACTACTGTGGTTTCTTGAAGAAAATTAGAGAAAGGTCATGGAGGCACCACAGCTACTCTTTTGACTTGGGCTTGTCCTCTAGATTCACTACCAACTAACCTACAGAAGGAATCTATAGATGAGCTCGTTATCTGTTGGACTTTTCTTAGAATTATTTAAAACAGCTAACATACATGTAAGAACATTTCTTTAAAAAATCATCACATTTTAAAAAAATAATAGGCTGGTATAACCAGTTACGCCTGGTTTCATGCAGTCCAAGTGCTATAGGGTAGGGTTAATAACTGAAATATCCGTCTCGTCTATTGGTTGTTGTTTTACAAGTTTACAACAATTAAAAAATGGAGCTGGTATGTAAATTATCCAATTGAGATAACAATGACTGCTTGTTGTTTAAGTTTGAGCAATTGTAAAATGATATTGAAGTAGGTTTATAAGTAGAATTTGTTAATTAGTGAACAAGTTTTATGCGAAGTTAGGAGAACAGTAATTGTTTCATCTTTATGATGTCTTGGTTTTACAACATTATGTCTTATACATTATCTGGACTGCATTAACTAAAGTTGTCTGTTGTGAACATAAATTGTTTAGTTTTATGTCATCTTTACAAAATCATGGCAGAACAATATGTTAGTTTATTAATAGTTTAATGTCATCGGACTGCATGAACTAAAATTTTCCTGCTTACATTTAGCTGAAAATTATTTTATAGAGAAACTTTTTGCCCTTCACGTCTGTGCAGGGTGCAACACTACAAATTTAGCTGAAGTATTATTGATATTGTGACTTACTGTTAATAAGCAATAGTTGTATATGTACCTATGTTCTTATTTTTGTTAGAAATTGTATATATACTGTATACTGTATAAATTTTTGTATATACTGAATAAATTAATGTGTATATATGCTGTATAAATTTTTGCGACCAGTCTAATAGACATAATATTATTTTTCACTTTATATTTTTCAGACGAATGCCATTCATAAAGCTATAAATAGTCAAGAAACACCAGTTAAAGAGAAGCATGTTAGAAGTATCCTTTTTATTATGATTTGGTGATTAAAATGAAATCTCATGGGCTGTATAAAGTGGTAGCTATATAAATCAACTAGAACACATGCTTATGAAAGAACAATTACTAATTTATTTTTGGAATGTTTCAAAGTGTTGCAAATGGTTTAATGTGTGTGCTTTAGATCATAAGGTCTGTCATTGAGTCCAAGTGGTGTGGTTTTGATCCCTTGCTTGTACATGACAACAAGAGTAGTTTAATCTGTTCTGCCTCATGGGTTTGCTCTGGGTCCTCCAGTTTCCTCCCTACGAGCAAGCTAATCATTGAAATAAAATTGAACCATAGGTTAGTCCCGAAATGACCTAGCTTACGTTGAATGGAAGTTACACCCCATCCCCACTATCTCTACTAGAGATGTTTATGTACCAACAGGTAACAAAAGTGACTTTAACTTTATGAAGATACAATTTTGGGCAGTTTCCAAGATGGAGGAGCAAGTATGTTTTGGACAATCACTGGCAAACTTCCACTTCAAGGCAATCCTATTGTTTGCTGGAAGTTTTGCCATGTGCTACATAAGCTGATGAGAGATGGACACCAACATGTAAGTTTGTTTTACTAAGTAAATTATATTATTGGACTTCACTGAAGTTATATTTGCCCAGAATTTGTCCTCTCCATTTATTTTTATTGACCAAATAAACCTTCCTGAATATAATTGTTCATGGTGTAGGCCTTCAAATTGATAAAGCTCTACTAAATTTACAAATGCGTGGAAACACTTTCGTTCTCTTCTCATCGTTTTACTTTGGTTTCCTTAAGAGGAGAGATTCTGTGTAGTGTTATTGACTGATTTACACATCCGTGCCAGATGATATTTGTAGCAAAAGACAAATATAGACTTTCCGTCCATACTCATTTCTAAGATCTCGATGAAGCTAAAAATTTACTGATGTTAAAGTGCTCACTGGAGTGTGAAAGTGATCATTCTCCTGTAACATGAAGTTTTAAAGAGGAAGGGATGATATTTTATTTCAATTTTTAAAAGAATTGATTTTTGTTTTGCTATAATCATATACCTTAAAGAGGCTTTAATTTGTTCTATAAAAACTTGAATCTCTTGAAATAGTCCTTAGTTCAATCAGTCTTCTTAAAATCTTTATTTCTTTGAAGGGAGTATGGCTCTATTCTTTGCAGCCATAAAATAGACGAAAATGGGCCTTAACAGCACCTATTAATGTAATATGAATGTGTACAAAGTGATATAAATTTGATTTTTTAAAAACTTACTGTAATTTCTAGTCAGTTATGTGTGGTGATATATGTGAACTGTCCAATTTGAATGACAGTCGTTTACACCTGCTTAGTTTCATTCTACACATTTTTCAATTTATTATTTCATCGTTTGTGAAAAGGCAATTACTAATTACTTTTGCATTGTCTTGTAGGATATCTTTTTCTTTGTTCATTACATACGGCACCCGAAACCATAGAAAGCATGACTTGTATTCTGATAATAAAATGTTCATTGTGTCTTAAATATTGAAGATTAGGATCCCATATTTTAATGGCAAGATAACATCAGTATTGATTGAAATAGATCAATATTGAATTCTAATTTGTGTTTTTTATTTTAAATATTATGGAATATGTTGAGTTTGAGGTTTATTTCCTTTAAGTTATAATCAATTTTATAAAAATGAGTTCTATGGAATTAAAATTTTTGTACATAAAGTTCTTGATGCATCTTAAACATGAGATCTTCATTTTTGGTTAAACACTCTGATAAACTTAGTGATCCATGCGGTATATGTCGATACTTTGTTGACCTCAGCCCATAATGCCTTTTATCACCCTTGATGATAAAGAATACCATACACAACAATTCAAAATGATACTTTTAACATAGATTTCACTTTAGCTCAATATAAAATATACTTTTCTTCTTTCTTCTAGGTTGTACATGATTCTATGAAATATAGAAGCCATTTAAAAGATCTGGGAAAATTGTGGGTAAGTTTATAACTAAGTTTATCCTCCATTTCTTGATCTGAACTAAGAAGTTGGAGGAATTATTGGAAACCAATAAGGCCAATTTTCATATTGAAACTACATGTATAGTAAGACCATGCTGAGAAAAATGAATTAGTCTGGGTCCACAAGAAGTCTGAAAGGACAATGTTCTGAATTTTGTTAGATGTAGTGAGGCGAAAGGTGGCATCATATTTATATAAGTATGTCACCGAAACCTGAAAGTCTTATTATGTGATTAGTGAAACATGTTTTGTTCACTGTCTAGTCCTTCGGATGAGATGAAAAACCAAGGTCCCGTGTATACATTGGAATGCACGTAAAAGATCCGTTGGCAGTTGGGATTCAATATAAGAGTAGGCGATAGTGCCGCTGCCGGGGCAAAATTTCCCTCATAGCACCCTGTATGGCGTATGCCCGTCTTCATTAGCCCAGCATAGGAGCAGAACAGTAGGACGTTAAACCCCATTTCATTTCATTTCATGATAACACTAGGAAAAAGTCCATCAAATTTTTATTATTTCTGATTATTACGTTCAGGATGTGTCTTATAAATGTGTCTCTTTAACCTACACTGTCCAACCTGAAGGGTTTTCTCTGGTTTCCTCCCACTACTAAAAACGCCTACGTACAGGTGAATTACTGTATTAAAATAAAATTTGAACCATGTGTTTGTCCTGAAATGACCTGGTTTGTGTTAAATGGACATTAATCTCCATTTCTCTCTGGCTTACCTACAAAATAATAACAAAGCATATGGACTGCTCTGACGACTTAATTACTCTGGGTGTATGTTTCATTGCCTGGCAACATATTTTTATTTATTGTCCCCCGCCTTTCGAAGAAAGCAGGGGACTATTAAAATGGGTTCGTCGGTCTGTCTCTCTGTCTTCTAGGTCAAATTGAAGGAGAGTTATTGTGTCCCAAAAAGTGTGTCCGTCCGTCCGTCACACTTTTTGGGACACAATAACTCTCCTTCTAA
The DNA here is from genome assembly GCF_932274485.2 of Patella vulgata. NCBI lineage: Eukaryota > Metazoa > Mollusca > Gastropoda > Patellidae > Patella > Patella vulgata. Next base: position 57,891,990 of record NC_065884.2, on the reverse strand, counting down.
TTGACCTAGAATGTTTAAACTTGGTGTAGGTGTTTATTAGGTCAATGTCTTGATGGAGTTCGAAGATGAGCATTTTCTGCTTAGGATAAGTAGAGATAAGCAATTTGACTGGTTGATGCTTTGGAACACGATAACTTAAGTTCCAATTAAGTAAGAGTGATGAAACTTGGTGTATAGTTTCATTACATCAATACCTTGACTAAGTTCGATATTGAGCATTTTCTGCTAAGGGTAAGCACAGCGATAAGCAATTAGATTGGCCGAGACTTTGGAACACAATAACTCTCCTAATTGAGCTAGAATGTTCAAACTTGGTGTAGGTGTTTATGAGGTCAATGTCTCGATAGATTGCGAAGATGAGCATTTTCTGCTTATGTTAAGTAGAAGCAATTTGAATGGTTGATGCTTTGGGACACGATAACTTTAGTTCTGATTAAGTGAGAGTGATGAAACTTGGTGTATAATTCATTACATCAATACCTTGACTAAGTTCGATGATGAGAATTGTCTGCTTCGGCTAAGGAGCAATAAGCATTTTGATTGGTCAAGACCTTGGAACATAACAACTCTGCTTCTAATTGAGGTAGACTGTTTAAACTTGATGTAGATGTTCGTCTTGACTTGAGTTCAATGATTAACATATCGAGCTAAAGCTAAGCAGAGATAAGCAATTTCTTTGTTCGATTCTTTGGGACAAGATAACTTTGATTCTATCTGATAGAGAGTGATGAAACTTAGTGTATAGTTGATAATCAGTTTGATTGCTCGATACTTTTGAAAAAAAATAGTTGTGCGATTAATTGATATGTGTCATCTATTTATTTGGGGATTTCGGCGGGGGACATCAGCCTCACTGTTGGCTTGTTTTATACTGTTTATTGAGTAGTTTCATATTTGTTGGTGTTTATTGAAAGGTTTTATAATTGATGTAGACTTCATTAGCCCAGTCAGTGCAGAAAAGTAGGACCTTAAACTTCAATTTCATTTATTTTGAATTATTTTAATTTTTTTTCAGGGACATTTAAAAGAAGGCTATGGTAAACTTATAGCAGCCTATTGTCGGTTTTTAATACAAAGGTTGAATTTTCATAGAAAGGTAGGAACAATCAAACTGTTACCAACAATCAATATCCTAGTGTGGGTAGAGATGAATTTTCAGGACTTTTAAAGCCATTTCTCAATGGTCAATTCCCTCGGATGGGATAAAAAAAAAAGATTTAGGTCCCATGCACAAATTGATAGTGCATATTAAAGATTACTTTGCAGTGGAATTCAAAAGAATAGTAGGTGTAAAAGCCAAAATTCTTCCCACATGTGGCACGGATAAACATAGAAATAAAAATTCTGTATTATAATGAGTAAAGTGTTGATTAGATGTTAAAATCCATTCCATTACAGTACAAAGAATCAAACAACCTACTAGCTCCTTTGAACAAAAATAACATTCATTATTTGTAACGGATACCTGTTATGCAAGAGAAACTTTAAATGGATTGCCAGTGTAATCAGCCCTTAAAATTAGTTGAATAATAAATTGAATATATGTTTGTTTATTTTAGTTTCCACGGATACCAGGCAACCTGACAATGAGTGATGATCAATTTAATAAAATATGTGGAACAGATGTTAATAATTAGTAAGTTTATAATTTGAGTTTTATCAGGAATTGTTGTCTGTAAGAAGGACAATTTTGAATTATCATATCTTTTCTGTGTCATAAAGATATAACTTTTCTGCCACTTAAAGCCCCAACATGTCAGAATAATGATTAAATACAGGGTTTATAATTAAGACCATACACAAACAATTTTTTTTTTTTTTTTAAATAAATCGCTTTATAGTTATTCAGATCTAACACTAACATATGTCATGGCCATTTGAAATTTACATTGGTTTATGTTGATTTCTTAAAGATGGGTTCCCGCTTACAAACTTGGAGATTTAATGCTATATATGGACCAAAAACATATTCAAACTAATTAATTTGTCATAATTATGCTTCAAATCCTTCTCAAACATCGTAATTGCGAAGGAATGCCCTGCTATTAAAATTCGATCAAACCAGGTCATGTTTACGTCACATCTTGGGAGTCCAAGGAGAATTCATTGCATACATAAGACGATGTTGTCTTTAATCGCTTACCATTTATTACAAATATCGAATCCTAATTAAATTCTCGGATTATCCACTACCCGCGTCTTTTTCCATCATTTTTATCTCAGAATGTATTGTACGTCTAACTCTTCATAAAGTTTATAAACTTGTACATCAAGTGCTCAATGTTCACTTGTGACCTTTGACATCAAGTGTGCAAAAGTTCCTAATCGTCGGGCTGTTGATTAGGGGAACCCTTACATGTATGTCCTGTATACGCTCCATGAGTGTTTTTCGGGGAATCCAGTATTTTTCTAGTAAGATTGGATATCTCTACTTTCCATACTTTTATTGGAAATAACCACCCGATAAATACTTTTTTGGGAACCCATCTTTAATACTGGTGATAATTCTAGCAGTTTATAAAAGCCAACCCAGTTTTCATGAAGGTCTTGTACTCTCTAATACTCTAATGTACTGAAATACATAATAACTGTTTATCAAAGCAGTACATATTTATTCCAATAAATTAAATGTGAATTTTATGGCTTGCTGTGCCTTTAATGTGCTTTGATTATTAATAAGCTTCCATGGAAACAGTTATTGTGTAATAATTATTTGAAATTTTGTAATCTATAGATTTCCAATAATGTTAGTAAATGTCAAAATAGATTCTGATTCATTAAATCAATAGTTTATCTTTGTATATGGCCTTGAGATATATTAAAAGATTACATGTAGGCTAGTTACTAGGTAAATAAAGAGGTTTTTTTAAAATGTAATCTCTGTATATCACACATTGTCAGAAATTATATATTAGTATTGTTTATTGTTTAAGTATTATGTGTCACTAATAACAACAGATGACTCATCAGTATTATAATCAACTAGCAAATCAATACAGTATACATGTGTAGATATATGTACATAGAAGATTATATATTGGGATATGTAGGTCAAAGTAAAAGATAATCCATTTAGACCAGTTGTTCAGCTGTAATTGTTATTACTCCCACATTCTAAACATATTATTGTCAACTCTCTACAGGCTACATTTTGTCCCCCAATCTTTTTAACTTATATTATGTTTGCATTAATAAGATAACTTCTGATGATAACTTACAGAGTTATTGACCTTGATTACTTTGTGGAATCTTGTGAATGCTCTAACATTAACTACAAATGTTTTCTGATCTGTGTATTTTTTCGAATTAGTGAATTAAAGAAGCCTATCAAATTTCAATGATTGTCATTAATTAAAGATACATTATGGGAGATAAGATAAAGAGATGGCAGTTCTCGCTATAATAGTTAAAACCTAGATAGTGTAAAGGTAATTTGCTGAAAATTTCAGTCAAATTGATCCACTATGAGCCGAGAAAGAAGCGGGTGAAATTTTTGCATAGTCTCGGTCATCATTACTAAAATCATTAATATAAACAGCATAGTCTTGATTATCTGCTTTTATTGATTTAATTATCAATAGCCGTTAGCGGCATATAGGAATCTAATCCAGCCAACATCGAAGGCTAGCCTTGACATCTCGAGTTTATTATGGTCTGGATAAGTTAATTAATGTCTAATTGATAATTTAGATAACATTTCAGGCCTAAAGAAAGACTTGTAATAAGCAGATTATGCTCTTGCATAATGCATGTTTAACAGTACAGTTATTGCTTTTGCTCTGTTTGTAGAATCTTGTGGACACTCTAGCAACAGAACATACCTCTTGAATTGATTGTATCATATTAGATTTAAATAATTTGTTAATTATATCAAGAGAATGGCTCTAAAAAGAAACTTGTGAATGCTATACCAGCAAAAAAATCATCATCTGATTAAACTTGTGTTCATTGTTTCAATTTTTGCAATGAATAACACTTACAACAGTTCCTGATTCTTATATCTAGAATTATTGCCCTTTACTGCACCATAGAATCTTGGTCATGCTTCAGTGATATCATACAGTATTAAAGCGATTCACATGCTGAGAAACTTTATAGATTGCTCGGGTGACTTAACTTCTTGGTAACCCATCTTAAATCATGTTACCATTGTCTTTTCAGTTTTGAATTTTCTATTGATATGTTAGATTTACTGGATGAAATCATTCATCTACAACAAAATGGTAAGAAAATGATAACTTTTCTGTTTTTGACTATTTTTTAGACAATTTTCAGTGCGTTTAGGCCATTTTATATAAGAAAAACCCAGTTATGATTCTGGTCTTCGATTACCACAGGTAATGCCCTCAGAACTAATATATATGTCTTAATTGACCAGACCCTAGTTCCTTCCATTTACTCATTGGTTTGCACTGCAAATATAGGTTAATTAAAATGAAAATCTAAATTTTTGATTGATTATTGTTATTTCTATCTCAGTGGAATAAATTATTTGAAGCTGACAACAGTGTAAGATTCAAAATAAATTTCATAATTGATTCAATATATCATATTCATATTTGTATTTGTATTGATTTTACCAGTAAATCATTCTCATTGATTTTTTTTTTCAGTTTTTGGGTCCCTGGACATGTCTCGAGCGAATTCTATGACAACTGCTGGCCAGTGTCGTCTGGCACCATTAATATTAGCCATATTGGATTCTTGTCAACTTTATGATTACCTTGTTAAATCTCTATTTAGACTTCATGCAAGTACGTACATAGTGGTATTTTGTATTAAGGCCACACAAATTTGATTTTCTGTTTTTTAGGGTCTTGATAACTAAATAGCCACTTGAATCATATGAAATAAAGATGTTTAGTTTAAAATTTCAAAATTTGGAACAGCGCAAACCAAGGACTTTTGGTTTTTAAATTAGTATTTTTCCCAAAAGTGACTTGGAATTATAAGAACTAATATAATGTAGAGTAGATTCAAATGTAAAATTTATCGTTCGAATAAGGAAATTTTTAATCGCATGACAAATTCGAATTTTTTCTTTATTTGATACTATACAGGTTTAACACCAGACACATTAGCTGGCCACAGAGAGAGATTTTTAAATGGTTATAAAAAGTGAGTACATTTATATAAATACAAATGGGACCTCACTATAAAGTGGTTCTATTTTAGATTGGTTTGAATCTAAGATGGGGTCAACAGTGTTGCAGAAAAACCCTTCAGTATTATATACAGATAGGGAACTTGCTAATGCTCAGTTTATATCAGTGAATCCAACAACAATGTTATAGAAAGCAACAAGTGTTTACAGTATTCCACTAGTATCTGACTATCTATAGAAAAAGTAAAGGATCCCCTAACCCAAGAAGAACAGAGACTGTTTAATGATAACAATTTGGTGTCTTTAGTCAGACCTTCATCAGATACATAGAAAATTCACAACTTTTGACTGCTCTGTTCATGTTGTAAGCCTCATAATTCTGTCTCTTTGAGGTTATATCTGTGATATATTTTATAAAAAAAAATGACCTTGTTAGTCTCAAAATAACCTTGTATTAAAGAATTATCAAACGTTATTTTGTGAATGTTTTACAGATTAAAACAGTTTTACCATAGCAGTAGTAACTTACAGTATTTTAAAACTCTAGTCCAAGTTCCTTCACTACCCGAGGTTTGTTCATCTAATACATATTATGCAGGGGTTGGATGGTTGAATGATTTTACATGTGCTTTAGATTACAAGGTCTATCATTGAGTCAAGTGGCAAAGGTTTCTATCCCACACTAACTTGTATGTGACAAGGAGAAAATTCGACTGTCCAACCTCATGGCTTAACTTGGGGCCCTCCGGTTTCCTCCTACTGCTAAAGATCCATATGTGGAAACAAATTATTGAAATAAAATTGAACCATGTGTTAGTCCCGAAATGACTTCATTTGTGGCAAGTGGACGTTGAAATCTATGGTATTTAACATATAAATAAATTAATATACAATTCTTAAACCAGACTAGATCTCTTTGAATTCTTAGAAAACTAAAAGTTTTGAGTTTGAGAAATGCAAGTTACTCTTCCACTAAAAGATCAGATCAGTCCATTCCAGCTCTTTATTTTGAACTAAATGAAAATAGTTTTACGGTAACTCCTTGTGATAGCATGCTAGTAATATGTACCTGTAATTACAAATCCTTTTGTATTTATATTTCATCAAAAAATCTATGAAAGCTGAATATATCTGGATGTTGTATAATAATGAAGTTTAATATATTTGCATGTTTTGTTTTGCAGGAACCGCCAAATTTTTTGATGGCATCTGATTTTAGTAAACACGTAAAGCCAGTAGCTGTTGTTCCACAAGAAGCTGATCCAGAACCAGAACAAGATCTAGACACACCGGATGATTCATTACTTGATCTCTCAAATCCACAGGTAATATCATATTAATATTTACTTCAAAACAAGAAATCCATGTGGTCAAATTCATTGATTATTTCAACTTTTCAATTTTCTGAGACAATAAAACAAAGTATATTAGGCCACACAAATTAAATATTCTGGTTCTTCGAAAATCCTTACGATAAATTTAATGTGGGAGAGAGGTTTTTATTTTGTCAACGGATCACTACTATACTGGGCTAAATGACTTCTCCGATTGACTTTAAACAGAGTGTTTAAAGTCATGGGATTAAGAAGCTTATTGATTTTCAACGATTTCTGATAATTACTGTCAGAGTTATGGCCCTTGATCACTTTGAAAAAGCTTGTGGACTTTAAATTTATACACAGTGTTTAAGGGTCATGAGACCAAGAGGCCTATTGATTTCTAATGATTTCTGATAATTACTTAGTGGGTTGTTACTTGTAATCAGATTTTAGTGTGTTGTAAATGACAAAAGAAAAAAAAATATGCGACAACCCTTGTTGACTGCCCAGACAACTTAGCTGCTGTGGGCGTATGTTTCGTCACCTGGCAACCTATCTTTAAGTGATGCAGATGGGATTATCCGAGAGCCAGAATTTTTTTTAAAATGGCCTTAAGTTCAAACCATTTGTAGATCTTATTGGTCTTGATAATTAAATGAATAGCTGCTCAAGTCTTGCAAACAATCTTTGGTTTAAAATTTCAAAACCTAAACATTTGGAACTAAAGCTTTTGATAAGAGCAGCCAATTTTTTTTTTATTATTTTTAAAGTATTTTTTCCCCAAGAAATAGGATGCAAAATTTAGATAGGTGTTTCCAAAGAACAAAATATAAATAAATAAGAGGCTGCATTCAGATATCCCATATTATACAACAAATCAGGTAAACCAGTCCAGCTATCATAAGTATGTTTTAATAACATAACATCATGAAGATATAAATATTGATATAAATTACTAAATATTATCATTATTGATTTCAGCAACCGGATCAGTTTGATCAGACATTCGGTCAGAATAATATGGGTTCTTTCAATTTTAATGGCAGACCTCCTGAACCAGATGAAAGGTAATTTGAGAATTCTCATCCTGCAGGCAATTCTGTTGATGCTGTTTTGTATGCAAATCTAGTGTTTGGTCTGGTTTTGACAATAACTTTCTACATTCCTATTATGTTATAGATATAGTTCCCAATGGGCCATAAATTCTATCTTCTCTCTGTTGCCCCAAGCAATTATATTTCCATAGACATATTGTTAGGATAATTTAGACAGATATTATATTAACTATATTATAAATGTATGTTTTATTTTCTCCTTTTAGAGATTTGTTGATTGACAGACTACAGAAAGAAATAGAACAATTAAAAGAAGAACTGCAACGAGTTAAAGCAGAGGTATTTTAGGATAAAAATTGTTTAAGAATTGAAAAAACAACTCAGGAACCTTTTTTAATGATAATTTTCTTTAGTTAACATCCTATGTTATTGAAATATTAAAAGTCAAATACTATATTTTGTATCAATCTGGTGATATTTCAGAGCAGCTGTTGTCATTTTTAGGAAGTATTCTCATCAAGAAAATGAATTTAATTAATTTTAAGATGTCATATTCAAGTTGACACCCTTAATTAAAGTGTGCACTTTAGATCATTAGGTCGTGAGTCAGGTGACATGGTTTCGATTCCCAGCTTGTGTGTAAGAAGGAGTGGAGTTTCCAGTTTCCTCCCAGTGCTAATGACCCCTACGCGCAAACATATAATTGAAATAAGATTGAACCATATGTTAGTGTCAAAATGACATAGTTTGTGTTGACTGGAAGTTAAACCCCATTTCTTTCTCTATTTGCATGAGCACATGTTAAAATCTTTGAAAAGAACTAAATACTGTTTATAACTTGATGGTTAAAACATCTACATTTTATGTATATGTCTACAATGACATGACAGATTTGTCTCAAATGAAAATTTAATTTGAACCAACTCTGATGCAACTTTATAGTCAAATCCAGCCAGCTAAATCTTCCTTAGTAATATAATTTTGTCTGGTATCTGAGATATTTATTTTCATCATGTTGACTGATATTAACAATGCTATGTATTTTATAATTACAGGACCAAAGAGTGATATTATCATTAAAAGATGAAATAAATAAATTAGAGAAGATTTTATCAGAATTACGTCTGTCTGCTGATAAGGCATTGAAAGTAGGTTTATATAAGTTTAATTTTAGCTAACAACTAATTACCTGTGATCTCTATTTTATTATAGTTTTAATTTAGATTATCTACCATACCATCAAGATCTGACTATTTCTTCAGCAAATTTTTGACACCTGACTGTAGCCGCTTTGATCGGTTACACCCATTCTTGCTTTAGTCAAAGCTTTTGTTCCTTGGCTCTGAACTGAACACAATCTTCTGAAAGATGTTGTTCGGTCTTGCTGTATTGGGAATGTAAAAAAAACCCCAACAAAAACGAAAGTATGATCTCATTATAATTACACTGCTAACATGTGTTGGTAATTCTACATAGTCTGATAGATATGTTTATATTACAGGAGAATGATAAGACTATGTTTATATAACAGGAGAACAATTATCTATGTTTCTATTACAGGAGAATGATACTGTAGTTTATGGTTATATTTCAGGAGAATGAGAATCTATGTTTATATTACAGGACAATGTTAATTTATGTTTATATTACAGGAGAATGATAGTTTAAAGAAAGAAGTAGAAGAAGCCAGAGTAGCCGTCATAGCTGCAGAAAAACTAGGAGATGCTGAAAGTATGTACAATTATCTTCTTCAAATTGGTCAAGTATTTGCTTGAATACACACACATATAATAATAAGACATATATTGCCATCCATGATCAGTCTGTCCAACTTTTGGGGAGGGGGGTGTGGAGTCGAAGGATCTGATGCATGTACTTTAAATGATAAGGTCTGTCATTGAGCCAAGTGATGTCTAAGTTGATGGCATATATAAGTGACTAGTGACTTGTCACATCTAATTCTGGGATGATATTTAATTAAATAAATAATAGTTTTGAGTTCTATATCTTCAGGCCCCTTGCCCGTATCCAGATTTATCTAAAACTAACGGCTACTATTTGCTGATTTAAGTTGTTGAGTGTGGCTCTGACTCCCTATCCAGGAGCTCCTTGGTTTGATCCGAGTGTTAGTCGATAAAGTTCCTCAGAATTTTTCAGCCTGGTTTTCTCTCATCAGTATAGTATGACAGAGAGCTTAGCTAGGAATACATCTAGTCATTTGGATGGGACAAAAAACCCAGATCCACCAGTGTTCTCTATTGGCATGTACATAAAAAAAAAATAACTTGGTGTTTGGAATTTGTTGAAGAGGGGGCGAAAATGCCATTGTCTGGGCAAAATTAAGCTCATAGCCCACAACATGAACTATGCATGTCTTTAATAGCCCGGTCAGTGCAGGAAAGTTGGATGTTAAACTGCATTTCATTGTTAAAGTGGATGTGGACTTACAATTTATAAAGCTTTTATCATATTTCACAATGTTTTATTTGTTTAACAGAAACAGCCAATGGTAGGCCATTAAAATCTCCATTATTTATTAACAAATAATATTTATAATATTAATAGTTATAGAAATAGACATCCTTTATTAATAGGAGGATATTTGTAGTATACAATATTAAAAAAGCACCAGTAGTTAAATTGATATTACACTTTCTGCATAACCAGTGTAAAAAGTAGATATTTTAAAGTACAGTTTAATCAGAAAGCTGTTAGAATCTTAATACATTGAATCTATTATTTGTATTATATGATTATATACACTGTAATCTGGGTATCATTTAATCTTGTGTATTTAGCACTAATTTCTTTCACATTCGTTTAACATCAAATCTTTGTTTAATGATTCGTAAAAATCATTTAAAATCACCCCAAATCATCTCATTTGTACTTGTGTCCAGTTTAAAACTGACTGATTAATTTTGATAATAAGGGTCCAATTTACAAGTATTTAATTACCTGACCACTGTTTAAATTTAAACAAGATTTGATATTGAATGAATGTGAAAGAAATTAGTGCTAAATACACAAGATTAAATGATACCCGGATTACAGTGATACCATCCTAAAATTCTATTAATTTTCCATCATCTGTAAATCCCCCACCCCACCCCACCCTTTATCAGTGTGTTATTAAAGAAAATGGTATTTAGTTAGATATTAAATACTCTGATTGTAATAAAAAAAAACTAGTCACAATCTTAGTCAAAGAAATTTAGATTGTAATAAAAAAAAGAAAATCAGAATCTTAATATACAAATTAATATATGGTAAGCATGTCATTCTCTAGATACAGTATTATGGATAGGCTTAATTCCTTACAACTTTCCATGGACAACTAATTTTCCCCGCCACCAATATTAATATACTTCATGAATGACGTATGTGTTCATATAAGCTTGAATTTTACTACTATCCTTATAAAGCCCTTGAATATGAACCACTGGGTATTAAGCACTGCTTTAGTATATCATCAATATGTTCAAAAATAGATCTTATAGATTAACAAAACTGTCCAGAATAAAATCAGCCAGGTTTTTTTTGTTTTAAAAATCTGTGTTTCTCAATTAGAGCTTAATAGATGTTACTTGTCTTAGTTTTACACAGCTGTAGTTTTATCGATCACATTAACTTAATCTAGAATTTCTTCTGTTGCGGACACTCAAATATTGTTTTGATATACTATTTTAAAACGTCTTTTGATATTTTGTCAAAAGTAATGGATACATGATATTTTGTCAAAAGTAATGGATACATGATTAAACATACCTGAATTGTATTCTTTCAATCCCTCAAGACTTGTTCATTGAGTAAATGAAAGAATTTATATCCAGCAAGGCATAGGCCTTCACCTACTAGATATCATACAATGTCTCCACAAATCATCGTAGTGCTGAAACATTTTGATAACTATGACAAGATTCATTTCCATGAACTTTCCTACCTGTCAACCAAACACCCCTAATGATCGATAGCATCCAATTATTTACATCTGTGTTTTACGTCACAAGTGTGATCACCTCATCCTTGCATATGAAACTATCAAAATCTCATATTTTTATTCATTGACACTGTTAGGGTGCCCCGTGGTCGAAACTTATCCCTACTAAAAGTTGTACTCGACACGTTGAATGTGCACGCTTCAGTGACGTAACTCTAATTGATTTCAGACGAGTCTCGGGCTCTCTTTTTGTCTATAAATAGCCACAGCACGTGAAATTCTCAACACTTGTAATAACTATTACAGACGTAAAAAATCTATTGTTGATGATTCTGAATAGAAGTAATATTTAGCTTTTTGTTTATTACTGCAGCTTTAGAAATTACGCTCGTTTTATTTTTTAAATTGCTTTATCATTAACTAGACCGTTAGGAGTGGCATCTTTTGGTTTAGTACAAATAATATCTCTGAATAGTGCGGGTTGGGCAGGAAACTGATACTAACAGTAGTTTCATTTTACTTTTACAAGGTTCTCAAAACAATTGTTGTGTCGCCCACCGGGCGTTATTTCTAAATTCAATTTTTTGTTCTAGCTTTCTGTCATGTTTCGTAAAAAAGTAATCTTGATTATCCCGGCCTGTCAATCAGACGGAGAATTGTCGGTAGACTGGTTAAGTGAGACTAATTTCAAAACAAGGGCACGTAACCTATTTTTTGCTCAAAAGTGTCTGGATGTCATGGACGACACTCCGAACCATTTTCAGTGTATTATTTATAGATGGTTAAATGGTCATATCTTATTAAGTACAACATGACCGTCTATTTAGTGACTATAATTGTGCGAAACTGATTTAAAGCTTAGTATATATATAAGTATTGTGGTGTAATTGTCGAGATGTTTGGAGATATTTATTTATGGTGGGGCACCCTAACACTGTTACATATTTTTAGGAATATAATTTAAGTCATGTTTAACCAGTCCTCCATAAGCTATACACTACTATTTGATTTGTCTTGATTAGCTGGACTTTATCCACATTCCTACTTCTAATAGCGCTCCTTAGAGAAATCAGTATTACTACTATCTTAAGACATCCCTTCTCAGAATTAATAACCAGGGCACGATAAGAACTTACAATGGTTCGGAAAGTTTACCAGCCTTTCCTGATTTACTATGTTCAGCATCATTTTATAGTCACATCTGCATGTGAATTTGCTCAGTTTTCATGTTTGATGTTGATGTTCACATTTATGTTTAACATTATTGATTTTCGAAAATTTATTTAAACTTTCGCTTTTGAATATAAACGATCTGTCCTCTAAAGTTTAATTTAACGAACTATAACTATATCATTAGATTTATTTCTTCTTTGTTTACAGAGCAAAGTAAGGCTAACCAAGAAAAGTTTCAGAAAATGAAAGATATTTATAGTAAATTACGAGAAGAACATGTACAGTTATTGAGAACAGTTAGTTATATATTTTATATTATTTCAGCTTGAAATAATTCTTCTTCGTATGAATAATACCTCATCAGGGGTGGAGCCTGTGATACTGACAAAATATTGTACCAAGGTTCAATGGTGTATGTAAAAGAATCCATGGCAGGTTGATTTCTTCCCCCTCATTGCAAATATGGTCATGGAAATGAAGTTGACTATATGTTAGTCTCAAAATGACGAAGGAGTTGGGCATTCTAGTGGTTTAACACATGCGTGTGAAATCACAATGTCATTGAGTCCTCCCGTTCCTTCCCACTGCTAAAGAGAGAGAGAGAGAAAGAAATGGGGTTTAACGTCCACTCGACACAGACTAGGTCATTTCGGGACTTACATATGGTTTAATTTTTTTTCAATAATTTGCTTGCACATAGGGGTCTTTAGCAGTGGGAGGAAACCGGAGGACCCGAAGAAAACCCACGAGGTTGGACAGGCAACCCTACTCCTTTTCACGTACATTCGGACATCCCCCCCCCCCACACACACACACTGCTAAAGACCCCCATGCACAAGTGTATTATTGAAATAAAATTGAACCATATGTTAGTCCCACAGTGACCTAGTTTGTGTCCATTGGAGTGGAGGTTAAACTCTCTCTCTCTCTCTCTCTCTCTCAAATGACTGAAGTATCCCCATTCCATTAGTTCCCTTGAAATTTTGCTTGTGTGCAAACAGGATTTCATAAGATGTACCATAATAAACTGAGTTAGTTCTACAAAATATTAAATCAACCAATAAAAAATCGAAGATCTTCTAGAATATATTTGAAGTATACATATAGTAACTAATTCAATGATTGTTTTATATTTTGACAGCATGCTGAAGCTTCCAAACAATTGACTGCTGATAAAACTGCTCTAGAAGAAAAAGAACAGATCATTAAGGTATGTTGCTTTCAAAATTATTATTCATTTTCAGAGATGGGCATAGACTAAATTTCTCTGTGTCCTCCGGTTTCCTTACACAGCTAAAAACTCCTATGCGCAAGTGAATTATTGAAATAAAATTGAACCATATATTTGTCCCAAAATGACCTAGTTTGTGTCAAGTTGATGTTAAACATCATTTCTCTCCCTCTCTCTCTCTCTCTCTTTAGACTAAAACTAAAAAATAATAACATGTCATTTTACTATGTGACATCTAGTCCTGATCTCTCTCAAAAGAATTAAATTCATAATTTCTTCCAGTCAAATAAATCATGGCCAGACTCCACCTGTTTGGTATAACCATTATTTCAAACAAGTGTTTATTTGTTCAGAGCGGTGCGGTTAAATCAAATGAAATTGTCATTCGGTTGAACAAGATTTCAGGCACTAATGAATTTTGTCTTGGACATGTAGTAAAGGTATTAGTAAAACACTGAAAATATCTGGTCATGACAATTGACATCCACAAGAGCTGTTGTGCCTGACAATGTCTGTGGCAGGTGCCTTATTTGCAGGCTCAATAATCTTTTTATAGATTGGTTTAATAGTAATAATATTGTCATTTATAAAGCATGTTAATACTGAAGAACAGTTTCTAAGGCACTGATTGAAGCCAAGACGTTACTTGGAATCAGGCTTAACTTTTCTCGCTTTAAAAGAATAGATTTTCAATGACTGTTTATTTATATTTATGTAATTATTGTGTATTTTAAAAGTCCTATAAACAATAAGCATTTGAAATTAATTTCATCCAAATCAGATACCCAAAATATCTTGATGCAAATGTGCTATTACTTTTGACTATTCAACTTAAGGCGTATATTCTAGTAACTTCAGAATTTTTCTGAAAATGAAAAGAATAAAGTTTTGTAGAATTTTTATGGGACTGATGAAATGTAGTGTGATTATAGTCACATGGCCATTGTAAATCCTTTATTGATTGTAAAATGTTTTAAGATTTGGCATGATTGATTGATTGTGAATAAATTAATGTGGTAAATTCTTATTATTTCAATTCTAATTAAAATTACCTATCGTAATAATTAGTTCATTTGCTAGTTGTTAAAGTTACATGTTTTAATTATCTTTCTGGTTAGCAAATTGTAGATTTCTCATCTCTGTTACAACATTAACTTGAAGTATTGGCCAAAGGCCCTCTTGAAAAATAGAATATTTCAATGACTATCTTTTCATTGGATGAGATTTAAACAGAGTTATGGATTCATCTAATGAAAAGGAAGTACCATTAAAATTTAGTGAATATGATCCCACAATTATGCTAACCATTAAAACTAATTTCATTTCAAGCAATTTAACTTTGCCTTTGCATCTCTATCTATTTACCTACAACTGTACTATTACTAATCTACTCTACTGATTAAAACTACGTTCTTCTCTCTAATTTGTAGCATTAATATTATTGTGTGCATATTGTTTGTGATCTATTCTATGAAATTTGTGGTCTGATTCTATGAAACCATTTTGAGCTAACCAGGATTAAAGTTCGTAACTTATTACTTCTATGCCAGAATATTGTAGGGTGCCAATCTTCATTGGGGTTTAAGAAACATGTTTTGACAATATTAAATTATGGTCAACCCAAGATTAACCAAATTAAACACATATATAAAGGTGTGCGGGGAGACCACAGAGATATTTCCAGTACTGGACATTCTGATTAAAATACAGATCTATATTTCGTTTTTTTTTTTTATACTTTCGATGGCCTATACTACATGAAGATCTGACGAGTTGTACTGGGAGGTCGCGTCAGACTCATATGAATAGCTTTTGACCCTATGACGTCAGACATTGATTAATCAATCAGCGTTGCACCTTTTAGGGGTTTACCCACAGTTCCGTGCAGAGCACACCAAGAACTTGCTGTAACAGACCATTTCATTGACCTCATATCAACTAGAACGCTTGTTATATAACAACTCTTCCAATCCTAGTGTTGTGAAGACAAGTAAATTTTGAACGATAAAAAACGAAACGGAATAGGATCAGTGTTTTAATCAGATTGTGTGCTGGATATACCAAGTCTCACAAAATTACCGAAAAACTAGAAAAAAAGCAATTTTGTTTTAGAATACATGTAATTTGGTTTCATTTCAATGAACAATGATTAGGTATACCAGGATGCAATTCATCTGGATATTGTTTTAAGAAGTGACATCCTCGGTATCCCCAGTGGTCTCATTCTGTTCTACTCCACTGTACCCTGGGTTCATCCATGTGGGGGGGCGATTGGATGGCCGAATGGTTAGCACCCTGCGACACTGGCGGGTGTCGATTCCCCGGTTGTATGTGACAAGGAGTAGGGTCGCCTGTCCAACCTCGTGGGTTTCCTCTGGTTTCCTCCCACTGCTAAAGACCCCTACGCGCAAGCGAATTATCGAAATAAAATTGAACCATGTGTTAGTCCTGAAATGACCTAGTTTGTGTCGAGTGGACGTTAAACCCCATTTCTCTCTCTCTCTCTTGATGCTACGAACCAATCAAAAAAAAGTTTACAAACCAGTCTTAGCCTCATTGCTTACGTTCACAACAATATGGCAACTTGTTTGTTGCAAAAAGATGAGTTACTTCCCTTTGCAGAGCCACCTTGGCTAAGTGGGTAAGACACTGGTTCGCTAGCCTTGAGGTCCTGTGTTCGATCCCTACATTGGCTGAGAAAGTTCATCAGGATTTTCTGACGTGGTTTCCCCTTGTCAGTGGTGCAGGACGGAGGGCCTGACAAGGTCAGCTGTCTAGTCGTTCAGATGGGACGAAAACCGAGGTCCTGTGTACACATTGGTGTGCACGTAAGAGATCCCTTGGCAGTTGGGTTTCGATAAAAGGGTAGGCCATAATACTGCTGCCCCGGCAAAATTTCCCCCATAGTACACTGTATGGCATATGCTCGTCTTCATTAACCCATTCAGAGCTTAACAGTAGGATGTTAAACCCCTTTTCATTGCATTTCCCTTCCCTTTGCCAACTTCCTTTGTATTTAGCAATTTTTTTGATTGGTCAATAAAAATAGCAGTCATCAAAAGGCAGATAATATGAATTTTGTGTCATACCCATGTCGATGAACCTAGGGGTTAGAGGGGTGGAACGGAATGAGACCACTGACGATACCGCGAATAGAAAAATGACTACACAGACCGAACAGACTGTGCTATTTATCGAATCGATTTGGATATTTGAAGTGGTTTATTATTAGTTTTGACAATTTTCCAGTTATAAATGATAATATGAGCATGATTTTTAACTGCATGTCATGTTTTTAATTGTTTGGTAGGAAAGTAAATTAGAGAATGAACGTTTAGAGAAAGAACGGAATGCTGTACAGGAAACCTTACAAAAGAGTGCTGATGATGTCACACAACAACTCTCTATTGTTGAAGTGGCAAAATCTCAACTGGAAATAGACAAACAAGTAGGTTTGAGACTACAATGTAGTTGGTGGCAGTATGTGTACTTTAATTATCATTTACACTAAAAGAAGAAGATATCCAGAGGTCGATTGATAATTTAAACATGTTTCAATGATATTGGACAAATCTATTTTCAGTCTGGTTGAGGGGAGGTGGGGGGGGGTCTAGTTAGATACGAATAAGGTTAGGGGTAGGGGTAGGAAATCCTAACACTAACTCAGCATTTTAAGACTAATAGATGAATTTTCCATATAGAAATGACCTCCCCAACCGACCTGATGATAGACAACAACAGTTATTAGAGGTACGGTACATTATTTAATTCTGAGTAAACTTTCATGAAGAAAATATGGCTCAGATTGTTGTAGAGGTAGGTGAAAATTCAACTTCCAGTTGACAATACCATAATTTATCATATAGGCAGTGGTGTCGCACAGAGGGGGCAAGTAGAATTATGTTATCCCCATTAGGATGTGTTTGAAGGTCGGGCAAAATTTCAGGCCTAAAAGTTTGGACCAATATTACCAGTAAATTCATCACATTTCATTTATTTTGTTTTTCGGCCTAATTATACAATTTAAGAAGTATAATAGATCGAAATCAGGACTTCCCATGGTGGGGTTGGCCATTGATATTCTTTCCTTGGGCTCTGAAAACCCTTGCTAAGCTATTGAAAATGAGCACATATCTTTCATTCTATCTCTTGAAAAGAATTACTTATTTGATAACCAGATATTATTTGCTCCTTTTCATCACTTTTATCTGTCTAAAACTGGGCCATGGTTTTAGGAGCAGAAATGATTGATTAAAATTGTGATGTGTAGTCATTGTACTGGAAAACTTGCACTTTTAAAATGAGATTTCCTAGAATTTGGGAGCATAGGAGTTCTGTTGTGGAACTAATGTTTACCAAAAAGAAGGGAGAATTCTACTTTTTGAATGATGGTTGTTAAAGGTAAGTATTTGTTTGTATGTGTTATTGTGAATGATGGTTGTTAAAGGTAAGTATTTGTTTGTATGTGTTATTGTGATTAGTTTTAGAGAAGCATAGCATCCTACCTACTGACAGCATGGTGTTATATAAATATCTATGTAGATCAGGTAGGTATTATATATATATATATCTATATTATCAACAGGCTGCAGGATTAGATCAATTCTATGAAGGTTGGCAAAAGAGTCAGGTAGTATATATATACATATAATATATTCTTCGTTTTTATTACTTTGTTTTGTTTAACCATTTCAATATCAGCTAGCAAGCCGCGGTGGCTCAGTAAGTAAGATGCTGATTCACTAACCAGAAGGTCTGGGGTTTGCTCCCAGTGTTGGCTGGATTATCCAGGATGGTTTCCCCCTGTCAGTGGTGTAGGATGGAGGACCTGACATGCAACAATGTCAATCAGATGGGACAGATAACCGAGGTCTCATGTACACATTAGCATGCACTTACAAGAACCCTTGACAGTTGGAATTTGATAATAGTACGACGTAGTGCCGCTGTCCTGGCAAAATTTCTCATATAGCACACTGTATGGCGTATGCTCGTCTTCATTAGCACAGTTGGTGAAGAAAAGTAGAAATTTAAACCCCATTTCATTTATATCAGCTGTGTTTAACCATTTGAATATCAGTATAGAGATCAGAAAAAACTATATTTCCAGCAGAGCCAATCATTAGAATATACAGCCAAAAAATGTCAGCAATTGAAGTGTGAGAAGTTTGATAAATGTTGATATATACGCTCCCTCTCTTACAACTCTTGTTGACATGTTGTCCGGGTCCTTCGGTTTCCTCCCACTGCTAAAGACCCCTACGCGCAAGCGAATTATGGAAATAAAATTGAACCATGTTAGTCCCAAAATGACCCAGTTTGTGTCGAGTGGATGTTAAACCCCATTTCTCTCTCTCTCTCTTGTTGACATGTTCTTAAATATCTCTAAATGTTCATAAGCTATCACCCTTCATAGCTTAAAGGCTGGTGATGTCGAGATCCTGAGAGTAAATCCTTTATAGGCATTAAGTAACTAGATAGAGCATCTATAACACATACATATGGAAAAACTATTACAAATTTATTTAAGTGACGTTTCGAAGAGTATTTTTCCATGATTAAATTTTAATCATGAACTTTTTGTTTGCCCTTATGGAAAATTATATTTTACATCCCATTGATTTCAGGAATTGGAGAATAAAGTGCAAGATTTAGAGAATTGTAAAGTCACCCTAGATTCCGAGTTACATGAAAGTCATGAAGCTGCTTCCACACTGACAGCCCAGTTACTAGAAGCACAGCAAGCAATGGAACAAAAGGAACAACAATTAGGAGCTCAACTTGCAGACCTACAGGGACAACTAGCCCTAACCCTCGAAGAAAAAAATAAAAATGAGGGCAGCCTCGGTGGACAGTTGTCTGATCTACAGAAAAAGTTTGACTTCACCTTAGCCGAACGTTTAGCAGCTGAGGATAAATTATCTCAAGATATTCAGTCATTACAGCAAAGATTAGAGCAGACAGAGAAAGATGGTCTAGAAACGCAGGCTAAACTTAAAGAAAATATTGATGAACTACATAGAAAACTTCTAGGTAAAGATATATTTCATTCACATGTTGATGAGGATGGTCTTGTTGCAAAAAACCCATTGATTTAAATGTCTATATTGGTTTAAATGATTAAAAGTCTTTTGGTGATTTGCATGATTAAAAGTGTATTGGTGATTTCCATTATTAAAAGTCTGTTGGTGATTTGCATAATTATAACTCTATTTATTGGTGATTTCCATGATTAAAAGAAACACACTATTTAATTTCATTCCCTTTCACTTGTAAACATCTAATTTGAGTATTTATTATATTTTCAGGTAGTTGTGTAGCAGAAGGTAAAATAATTATAAAAGATGCATTAGAACAACATGATAATCCAACACATACAACAGTCACATGCACAGCAGGTTTGTACAACTATGTACAATATTACTCAATCTTATTTTGTTTTGTTTTTTATAGTTCAAAATTTCGTTTTGCTTGTCTTTACTACACTAGAATCTGGAAGAGTTGTTATATTACCGGCGTTTTGGTTGAAGTGAGGGATAAGCCAATGAAACGGTCTGTTATGGCGACTTCTTGGCGTGCCATGCACAGAACTGTGGGTAAACCACGTCAATGCTGATTGATTAATCAATATCTGACGTCATAGAGTCAAAAGCTGCTCGTACGACCCCTGACACGACCTTCAAGTACAACTTGTCAGATCTTCTCGTAGAGCAGAGCAGAAAAAAAAAAGCACAACTTTAATCTTATTTAAGAAAATCTTTAAACTAAATTAATTAATCAAAATAACCTTACTTTAACAATGATTTAAGTTAAAATGCTTTTTGTATAATTTTAGAATATTTATTATTGCGAGCTGAACCAGCCTTATCTAGTCTCAAGAAATTGAAATCCAGTTATGATGTATATAATACAGATAAAAAAGGTAACCAAATTATATAATGATAGTCTCTTTTACCCAGAACTAAGCAGAAATATAGGCTCTTGGAACCCCTCTTGACTTCTATTGTCATTAGCATCCTACTAGTCAGCCTTTTATTACCAGTTGTCTTTGTCACAGTGGCTCAGTTAGTAAGATGTTGGCTCAGTAACCTAGAGGTCCCGTGTTTGATCCCTGCGTTGGCCGAGAAAGTTCATCGGGATTTTCTGGCGTGGTTCCTCCTTGTCAATAGTGCAGGACGGAGGGCCTGGAAAGGGCCAACATATAGTCACTCGGATTAGACAAAAAAAAACTGACATCCTGTGTACACATTGGAGTGCATGTAAAAGATCCCTTGGAAGTTGAAATTCTATATAAAAGTAGGCTTTAGAGCCTCTGTCTGGGCCAAATTTCCAACATAGCCCACTGTATGGCGTTGCTTCTCTTCATTAGCCCAATCGGAGTAGAACAGTTGGACATTAAACCCTCATTTCATTACATTTTCATTTTTGTCATATCATGGGTAATAAATGAAGGTTGATAAAACTGTCAACTTTTTAGTTTTTTGTAACCAGTTTAATATTTTTGTATCTGACCATCATAATAACATTAAATATATTTTATCTCTATATTTATTTTATTGCAGAGTTAGAAGAATTAGTAAGTAATATAAATGAATTCTCCCATCACCTAGGAGATTGTATAATACATGGGTTTGCTACATCTCATTCTGCACAAATAGAACCAGGACTACGTAAGTTTTAAATAGATTTTATCTAGAACACCTGATACCACTTCTCATGTATTAAATCAGTTAATATATTATACAGTTATATTGTCCTTTAAACAGTAGGGCTATTGACCCAATTAGGTAACTAACACTGGGCCACAAGAGTCTCAACTAGACTAGAATGCCTCAATGTGGGCCTTGAGGAAACTTTTTCGATTGTTCAAGCCTGATTCCTATTTGTCGATTGTAGCACTTTTAGGCTGAAAAGGAAGTTGTTACTTAAAAGTTTTGATAAAATGAAAAGTGGAGTCCACAAACCTGTTTACATATTGTGGATTTGAAAAATAATAGGCACTGTCTGGGAAGAATTCTCTTTCTTTGCATTGCACACAGTGACCATAGTCTGTATTGTGTTTTTGTAATGACCAGGGTAATTTGTTAATGAAATGTTATACCCCATTCCATTCAATTTCTTTTTCTGTTAAAGACAAGAAATAAATAATGGAAGTGGACATATTTGCTGAATATATTTTAAAATTTGAATGTTGATAGTATAATTGTTTATGTATTATTTCTTGTAGAATTGGCATCAATATGTAAAGATGTTGGAGTATCTGGTGTAGAATTATTAGATAGTGTAGAAAAAAGTACGTTTTTTTTTATTCTTCTTGATTGTTGATTGTCCAGAGTTGAATAAGAAACTTCCTCATCATATTTCTACCTGGTTTCTCCTTATCAGTGGTGCAGAATGGAGGTCCTGACAAAGAACAGTGTATTATCGTTTTAAACGGGATGAAAATTATACTAGATACCCTAAAATTTGGAAATCAGAATAACAGTAGGTCGTCGGGACAAAATTTTCCTTCTAGACACTTTAATGGTGGACAAAAGGGAGACATTAAACCCCATTTCATTAGACTTGAACAGGAAACTAGACACTAACATATTTTTGGACCAGGAACAGGTCACTAACTGCTACTCATCTTGTTCTTCTTGTTGTTCTTGGGGTGATGCTCTTTAAAAAGCCTAAGGTTCCATCAATTCAAGTCAGATCGTCATGGAAATTGCCATGCTACTTCTTTGAACAATTCTGCATCGATTTGTTCAATTAGATTTTTGAATTTCATCCAACAACATGGGTCAGTTCTTGGTCCATAGTATGATCATACTTGTTTTCTAGTTTAAAGAAATATGTTTCCTTTTCGAATTATGTGAGTATCTACTATGTAATGGACAAATCTTACCCAATTATAAGTTAGTTATCTCTTGTTGACAGGAAGTGATGTAACCAGTCAAATAGATAAAACTGTACAACAGGTTAATAACTTAGTGAAGTTAGCAGAAGATTTACTACCAAAGATGGAGGATGTTAAAGCGGAGGAGATTGGGGATTTAGTAGATAAAGAAATGTCTTCTACTACAGCTGCCATTGAAGCAGCTGCTGCAAAAATAGAGGTCAGTTATAAATAATTTGAACAGATATTTTGTTCCTTTATGTGTGTTCGAACAGAAAGAGCCATCAGATCCTTTCAAAACCATTTTTCGACAATCTGATTTCTTGACATGTTTCAGTTTGAAATATAGTTAACCCAGAAAGTTGGAGATGATATTTTCTATTAAAGACTTGTCTATAATAGAGGTTTAGTTTGATGTAATGTCATTCATTATCCCCACTACCAAATGGTTTCTTGTAAAAACAACTTTAAATTAAGGAATAGATATCTGGATTCATCAATTCATCATCCCAATCATCTGCACTTAGAAATACCTGGCCCTGAGTTAAGAATTTACTCAACTTGCAATCACTGTTTATGAAAGATATCTTTGATCCAGAAACACAAAACTTTTTACAGTGTTTCTTATTCATGTATTTAATACGTTAAAACAACAAAAGTTTTATAAAGAGCTATATTTTAGTTAGAATAAGCGAACAATTTTGAGTAAAGTCTTAACTAAAGCCTGAAAATGCTTTGTGAACTCGGGGCCTGAGATTTAGATCTGAATATTGTATAGAGTGAGATTCTCAGGTGTTCTGGCTGTTGGGCTGACAAAGATTCTGAGATAAACATTCTCATGTGTTACTGTTCCATAAAAACAAATAATATTTTTTACAGGAAATGTTAAAGAAAACACGAGAAGTAACAACTGGTACTGAATTAGAAGTTAATGAAAGAATATTAGATGCCTGTACTGCTTTAATGATAGTATGTATATAACTCTAATGATCATATATATCTCACTGACTGACTAAATGGGGTTTTAATGCCATGCCTGCTGCTACTTGGAAAACTTTGTGACGAAATTCTGGAAAATGGGTGCATGTGTGAAAATTGTGATGCATCAATTTTCTATTTATTGGACAGTTAAAGTATTATATCATTTGAAAGCCAAATGAATCGTCTACTAGATGGCACCAAAGCGACAAGTTTCAACAGCAAACGAAAAAAATTATGGGACTTTGGAAATACCCCTCTTACATATGAGCCGGGTGTCTATAGGTATATCTTTGAAAGTCCTCTGATAAGTCAAATTGGTTGGGGGAAGGATACTGAACTTGCAACTAGAATTCAGTGCCAAACATATGCCAAGAAGAACCTTAGAATAGGCACAAATGCCACTGCCCAGGAAAAATTGTCCTATCTTAGAAATAAAAATGACCATGTTTGTCTCAAAATAACCAAATTATTGTGTTGAGAAGACATTGATTGAACCCCACTTCATTTGAGTTGGTTGTTTTCTTCCTTTGATTGTACATGTGGATATTTTATCTTATTTCTTTCTACCAGGCAATAAAAGAATTAATGGAACAGTCTCGAGATCTACAGAGAGAAATTATAGCACAAGGAAGGGTAAGTCTACTTCACTTTTATCACAGAGCTCATATCTGGCTGTGTGGTGCTCTACTGCTGGAAATCTTGTCAATGTATGTATAATAAATCCCATTGAGACTTGAGATGTATCCAATTTCTTTTTTTTTTTTTAAATTAAAAGACAAAAATAAACCACAAAAAAACTTTGTTTTGATATTGTGAATATTTTACAGGGAACTTCATCAGCTAAAGATTTTTATAAGAAAAATCATCGTTGGACAGAAGGCTTATTATCAGCTGCTAAAACTGTTGGATTTGGAGCTTCCTCTCTGATGTGAGTAACTCTTGCTAGTAATTTGGTTTTTACTTATATAGCCTGATCAATTTGATGGAAGAAAAATCAAAATTAAGGGAAGAATATAGAATTGGTTTCCAGACGTCCGTCCGTCCGTCCTTCCGTCCTGGTTTATGTTTATGAAGCATAACCCATCAATCTGTTATAGTAGTTTTACTAATTAGTTTGACTGGCAAGGACAGCTGTCTAGTCGTTCGGATGGTACGAAAAACCCAGGTCCCGTGTACACATTGGCATGCACATAAAAGATCCCTTGGCAGTTGGAATTTGATATAAGAGTAGGCCGTAGTGCCACTGTCCGGGGACAATTTCCCTCATAGTACACTGTATGGTATATGCCCGTCTTCATTAGCCTAGTCAGAGCAGAACAATAGGACGTTAAAACCCATTTCATTTCATTTGATTTCTGTAGTTTCAAGTAAAAACCTGTTGTGGTGGGTTTCTCTTAAAATAAGTGATAAAGAAAATGATGTTCCAATTGTCACCCATTTTTTGTGATTGATTTTATAGAAGATGTGATTGTTTTCCAGGGAATCTGCTGATCGAGTGGTAAAGGGTGAAGGTAAATTTGAAGAGTTGATTGTATTTGCCCAGGATATTGCAGCCAGTACAGCTCAACTTGTTGTTGCATCTAAAGTTAAAGCGGATAAAAATAGTAAAACATTAGGCTTGTTATCTAACGCATCAAAACGTGTTAATAATGCTACTGGCAACGTGGTGGCTTCAGCTAAAACTGGTTCACAGGTCATAGAAGATCAAGGTAAGTACAAATATCCATTCACTGCTTTGTTGAAATATTAAAAGATCAGGGACCCTAGGCATGGACACGTTAAACTAACAAGTGACATGGTTTAATTCCCCAAGGTAGGTCGCTTGTCAAACCTCATCGGTTTTCTACTGGTCTACTGTTCAACCTCATTTCCCTCTCTCGGTCTCTCATTGGTGGAATTAAAAAATCACAGTACATACCTCAGTATTACCAAAGTATTGTTGATAAGATGTTAAATCCAATCCAATTCGTTTGAATTTATATACAGGTAAAACTACCTTGATAAAAAATACCATCTAAAGAACTAATTCTGAATAGAAATAAAAGAACTAAGTTTCTAGTACTGACCTGTGAAACCTATCAACAATTGACTAATTATGTTTCAGGATTAATGGACTTCAGTAAAATGACACTGTATCAAACTAAAAAGATGGAGATGGAAGCTCAAGTTAAAGTTTTAGAATTAGAGAATGAATTAAAGAAAGAGAGAATGAGACTGGGAGAATTACGTAAACAACATTATCAATTAGCGGGAGAAAGTGAAGGCTGGGAGGTCGATCAGGTATGTTTGTAGTCGTAAATTTCATATTTTATTTAAGGGTGTATGATACACTAATTCACTTCATCAAATCTTGAATTAATATTTAATCAGACAATCCTATGGGAGGGAAGCATTTATTTTTGTATGCCAATTGATGTCACCCCTGTCTGTCGGGTCGTCCACGGTTGCATGTGGATGCTCCAGAGGCTAAAGTTATTATTTGATTCGCTTTGAATTCATACACAGTGTTTATGTTCATGAGACAAAGAATCATGTTAATTTTCAACAATTCCTGATAATTACTCTCAGAGTTACCACCCTTGATGATTTTAATAATCTTGTAAACACTCTACAGGCTAAAGTTATCATTTGTTTAAGGAATTCACTTCCATAATTATTAATTTTAAATAGCTCTTTGTCATCTCAGACTACAGAGAAATCAGAATAATTTTTATGTAGTCTAAAATATGGGGATGTGTTTTGGTTATTTGAGATCCTGTCTGATATTTTCATCTTATTACCGGTAATATTATCACACGTTATCTTTCTTAGCTCTTTATTATTGTTTTTTTTTTTATTTACTTTAGTTCTATCATGGTGTAAATTATTTTATTGTTTCAATCATGCCTCATCTTTTCATCTGTTATTTTCATTATTCAAACACTACAATAGGGATGTATATATTGATCTTTTTAAAATTGAAACTTCAGAAATAGAGGATACTCAGTGGGCGTTCCCACCTCATGCCTCCCAAAGGAATATACAAAATTATGTGACATATTTGTTTGGACATTGATTGAATAATTGACAGGTTTTCAGGCAAAACCCCCCCCAAACAACGGCGGATGGATTTCATCAAGAGCAGCTCATTTCCTCAAAATTGAGACATACT
This sequence comes from Patella vulgata, assembly GCF_932274485.2. Classification (NCBI taxonomy): domain Eukaryota; kingdom Metazoa; phylum Mollusca; class Gastropoda; family Patellidae; genus Patella; species Patella vulgata. Next base: position 57,865,155 of record NC_065884.2, on the reverse strand, counting down.
CCAAATTGTGCCCTATTAGGAAATCCTTGTGCAGCTACTGGATATTTATTGGTCATGTTATTACTATTGATTTTATGTCAATTTCAATGTCATTATGATAGTAATAGATGTGGTAGAAACTTTCTGATTGGTCAACACTGAAGCAACACTGATCAATGAGCATTTTGGAAAGAATTACCGGTATAGAGGATTAAAAAAGTAGATATTGTAATTCTAGCTTATATATATTTATACATCCTTGATATATAGTCTTTATTTAAGTTATTATAGAATAGATTATATATATGTTAGTATATTTAATTATATATAAAATACTAGGAAATTGATGAAAGTGAAGGAGATCATAGTGCACCTTTAACTGTAAGTTATAAATAGATAGAACAGCCTGTAAACTAGATTTATACACAGAATGAATGTTGTCTTAATTAGAACATTAACATAATTACTGTAACTAACATTTTGTTTGGTATGTGCCGCCTTTACTTTAGCTGAAGTTGTACTATTTTCATTTTCTCAGTTTAAATGAAATTAAAAATCTGTTGATTCCCAGACTTAAGTTAAGAATTTACTCAAAAATGTTTGCCTTATTTTAAAGATGTATTATGGGAGATTTTTATAGAGAGTTGGCCATTCTTGCTATAACAGTTCAAAAGTAGATGATGAAAGAAGAATATATTGAAAATTTCAGTCAAATTACTTTATTCGGAACATAGTTATCATCGTTGTAATATTTGACTAGAAATGGTAGTTTAATGTGCCTTAACCTTGGCCGATTGTTTGATTGACAGGCGTTAACTCTACCTACATATCTCGATTATCAAGTAAAGTTTTCAATGGCATGCGGAAACGCTCTACAGCGGCCTCGCTAAGTACACTCTATCATTTAGCCTCGATCTAACTGACGTATTCTCATCAGGGTGCGCCATATTTGATTTAATCAATAAGTGAAATCCTACTTAAATCCGAGCTGTAGCTGAGCCATCCGTGGGTCTACAGAGTTGATTTTGGGCTTGTTGTTTAAATAAAGATCTAATTTATAATTTCTATAAGATCTGAAGCCTAAATTAAGACTTGCAATAATCAGATTTAGCTCTTGCATAATGTATGTTTAAATAAAATATAGCTCTTTAACTTTTGTTGTTTTGATATATCAAATACATCAATAAGAAACTATGTGCAAAGTTTTGTGTTTCTGGATCAAAGATATTTCTCATAAACAGTGATTGAAAGTTGATTAAATTCTTTAGTCTGAGAATGCTTTGTGAATTGGTTTGTTTACATATAGTCTGCAGAGGATGTCGAATGTTGCAAAAATTTCAGTTCGTCATGTTTTTATAAATATAGAATGGTATCCCTAAAACGATGATCAGCATCTTTAAGAATCTATAAGTTATTCCTTTTAATATTTCAATACACTACGTCTTCAGCTAAAGTCAGGGCAGTTGATACGACCCTTAATTACAATGTATGAGAAACTGTAGAAAAAAGTTCAAAGAGAGAAGCTTTATTCTGTCAACTTTTTTAGCTTACGTCACTCGAAATAAAGCAGCTACAAAATGGTTATTGTAAAATTAATGATTTATAACCATAAATATAAAACTAAATATTGTAATAACAAATTGATGTTGTGCTTAATTCATCGCATGAAGTATAATAATCTACTTTTATGTTTCGGCAAAATGTCACATTTACTAAAAACTGTCCAGTTTTAGTTCATTTCTGTCTGTGCTGGTGCAAATTTGCAGCCTTTACAGCAAAGTCAGTCAACATGAATGCTAGTTACTTAATAAATACTTAAATGCGTCAACGTTGTATTTGAGCTTTAATGGACAAGTTGAGTTATCCCTATGGGTACTGTGGGTTCTATTGTCAAGACCATATTCTCAATGTTGGTTTAAGAGCGGTAGCTTCTATTTGTCTTAATACTAGCCAATCGTTGGCTGTATTTGCATGAACTGAATTGCTTCATACGTAATGCTCTTGATTTAGTTATTTAAAGTGGCTGATCTCAATTGTGCATTTTTCGGTCAATACCTAATTTTGACAGCTTAATTTAGCCCATCTCAATTGTGCATTTTTCGGTCAATACCTAATTTTCGCAGCTTAATTCATGCCTAAATGTACTCAATTTTCAACAGCTTTAATAATTGACATCAATCTTATTGACTAATAAAACACAATTTACAGAAAAAAAATACTTAAAAGGCCTTATCTTTGAATTTGATGAAATTTGATTTTAACTGATGTATTATAATGACCATGATCATCCAGCTTAATTTAGCCCATCTCAATTGTGCATTTTTCGGTCAGTACCTAATTTTCGCAGCTTAATTCATGCCTAAATGTACTCAATTTTCAACAGCTTTAATAATTGACATCAATCTTATTGACTAATAAAACACAATTTACAGAAAAAAAATACTTAAAAGGCCTTATCTTTGAATTTGATGAAATTTGATTTTAACTGATGTATTATAATGACCATGATCATCCAAAATAACTTGGAGAAATCAGTCTTATTACATGAATCAAACAGGTCATGTCTGATTAATTTTAAAGATTGTTATTTTTCTTACAATTTTATTTTATCAGTGTTTTCGGAATGAGAGAATGTGTTGCTTTACAAGGTTTGTTTTCGATTGCAGATGGCATGTTTTATTGCAACAAAGTGAATTCTTTTAAAACCTGAATCCTTATATTTGTAATTGAATTCACTTCGTTGAGGATACAGATAAAATGATAATTCCAAAATTTGATCCTTCCACAATTCAGATTCTGAAAGAAACATTTAATTTGGCTTGAATTTGAAATGCGAGAATCTAAAAACAGATATAGATTACTGACTATATAATCCCAACAGTCAATCTTGTGTTTAATGATAATATAAAGAATAACTGTAAATAATTTGTCAATATACAATTTCTTCTTCCTTTCTACTTTTGAATAAAGGCTTATTGTTTTAAAGATACAACTTCTTATCAAGATGGGTGGGGTTGGGAGGAAAATTGGTCACACATGTACTCCTTGATCATGGGACCTGTCATTGAGTCAACTGGTGTTGTTTAGACAAGGAATAGGGTTGCCTGTTCATCATCCACGATCTGGTTTCTTCCCACTTCTAAAAACCCCTACACAGAAGCAAATTATTAAAATAAAATTGAACCATATGTTAGTCCTAAAATGACCTAGTTTGTGTGGAGTGGATGTTAAACCCCATTTCTATCTCTCTCCTTATCAAGATGTACTTTACATACTACTTGATATTGTACTTTATAAATATATTACAGTTAGCTGATTTAGGTGTGCCTGATTGGGCTGAACCGTGGGATTCAGATATGTTATAGGTATATTGGTAAGACAGCATGGAGTGATTTGGCGTGAAAATTCAGAATTGTGCAATGCAAATTTTTACATGCCTCACAGAATGGCAGACTGAATTGGTTATATTTACCATTACATACCCCATCAGACCGTATTACATACCCCATTAGATCGTATTACATACTCTATCTGATCATATTACATACCTCATCAGATATTACATACCCCATCAGACCATATTACATACCCCATCAGACCATATTACATACCCCATTAGACTGTATTACCCCATTTGGTCGTATTACATACCCCATTAGACCATATTACATACCCAATCAGACCGTATTACATACCCCATCAGGCTGTATTACATACCCCATCAGACTGTATTACATACCCCATCAGACTGTATTACCCCATTTGGTCGGATTACATACCCCATCAGACCATATTACATACCCCATCAGACTGTATTACCCCATCTGGTAGTATTCCATACCCCATCAAACCATATTACATACCCCATCAGACCGCATTACATACCCCATCAGACCGTATGACATACCCTATCTATCATATTACATACCTGAGCAGATATTACGTATTACATGTAACTCATCAGATTACATTACATGTACACCATCTCACTCAGTTTCTGTTACATACTACATTGAACCGAGTGAAGTTACATACTGGTACCTCATCAGACTGAGTTAAGTATGCTGAGTTTAATATCCTTTCAGATGGAGTTTCACATCCTGACTGAGTTTCATGTCTCATCAGATTGAGTCTCACTGAATGAATTAAATTACAAACCCCATCTAAATACTGCTAATTCAAAGAATTGATTTCTGTCACAGTTCTGTCAGATCGATAACAAATGAGTTGTCAGTAGAATTGTGATGTTAGATTCTGTTCAGACTGCCTATATTCTAATGTTTTCTTTGATTTTCACTATTTGTGGAATTTAGAGAATGTTTAATCGACTACTGTATGACAAATGTTTTTTTATGAAGAATGTTTTACCATTGCTGTGCTTATCATATTGATGTAATGATCATAGTTATTAATTTATTAATATATTTAATTGATCTGTATGGATTAGTATTTGATTGATCTGTATGAACTAGTATTTGATTGATCTGTATGGATTAGTGTATTTTACAGAATTAGTGTTGTTGTTTCAGCATGTCATTTATTTCAGATGATAATAGATCAGAGCGTGGATTAACTACTATATCAAAAACTTAAACAATTTGACTAAATGTTGTTAGATCTATTTCTGTTATACTTGGAATTCTCTTCCTTTGCTATTATAAATCAATAATCAAATATAACTGTGATTCACTCCATTTATCTGACAGACTATTTAAACTAATTAAAGCAGCTTATTGATGACTTTAATTATTTAATCATGGTTTTACCTGAATATTCTGAAACTCAAAGGTGCTCCTACAAATGAATATGGTACTTGTAGTTTATGTAACTCCAAGACTAGTGTATACAATGCAGTCAATACTTGCTGTCAAATCTCGTGGGTTTTCTCCCACTGCTTAAGACCCCTAGCACAATCAAATTATTGAAATAAAGTTTGAACCATATGTGTGAGTGGAGGTTAAACTCTCTCTCTCTCTCTCTCTCTCTCTCTCTCTCTTAGTCCATACTTACACTACATGGCAACATGAAAACTAACTTTTAATTACCAAGTATTACCAAGTAATTACCAAGTATCCCTGTCTTCATTTGGCCAGTCGGAGCAGAACAGTAGGCTGTTAAACCCCATTTCATTATAATTTTAAATCATATTTTATTTTTGTAGTCTTAAAATCAATCATTAAATTGAATGTTATTTTTTGTTTTATTTTACTTTATATTTTTATATATTGTTCATCCTCATCATCTTTATTAATTTGTTTTATTTTTTAATCTTACATACAATGTATAATATACCATCATTTATCAACTTCTTTAATTAAAAAACCCAAATCAATTATTATCTTCTATTTTTCAGGGAAAAAAGAGTTGACCATCTTTTAGCCTCAATACCCAGATGACAAGGGGACATAATTAGTGCATAGATGGCATTCATCAATATATATATAATAACAGGCATAACACTATATACACTACCCATATAATCGAACATTGGCGTTTTCGTTTATTTTAAATAACGCTTTCAAGAAAATTGGCCAGGGTTTTGTTTATTTTGTAGATATAAAATTATTTTACGGTATGTCAATTGTATATTTGTGTTTTGATTATAAATGGATTAAGTATTTATTTGGATGGAATATACCGATGATGATACAAGAAATTTCTTTGAATTTTAAATGCACTAATCTTATGTTGGCTTTTATTGTGAAGATAAATGCCACTTTTATTGTTTGGTTATCCTTCCTTTAGACTTGGAGATAAATGATATTTTAACTTGGAAGCTTTTAATCTCTAACATTTAATTTATGGTGAAAACGTTGCGAATTTGATAAAGAAATCAACTTATACACACAATCTAAATTTGACAGAGATGGATGAAAATTATCCATGTTTTGCTTATATCCATTTCAATTGGGTTGATTTTCATGATAGAGTTGTCTAATGGATGTTAAACAACATTTCTCTCTCTCTTTCATGATAAAGTGCTCTGATTGGCCACTTCCTATAAACCAACCAATGGAAATTTGATCATACTCTGTTTGGGTTGATTTTCATGATAGAGTTGTCTAGTGGATATTAAACTCCATTTCTCTCTCTCTCATGATAGAGTGCTCTGATTGGTCATTTTCTATAAAGTAATCGACCATATTTGATCATACCCTATTTGTGAATGGACATAAGGAGCAAGACAGTGATTATTTGTAAATGATTAGTGTATTTTAATTTATGTTTATTTGTTGTTATGTGATTATAATATAACTGTGTGGTTATTATTAACGATGATAATATGAATTGTTATTAAATCTATATATGTATTATATATTTTGTTTTATGAGGCAGGGACTTGTTGGAGTATGTATCTTATAGTTTTATATCTTCTCATTTACCATTCATATATACAGGAAGCTATTGGCAACTAAATCATCCAATAAGCTTAAAGCACAGGGCACACAGACAGTTGCTATTGGCAACTAAATCATCCAATTATATTTGAGCGTCCACTTAAGTTAACTTGCTCATTGATGAGTCTTATGTAATCATGTGACTATTCAGTACAGACATTCTGCTATGCATCACATAAATGCTTGAAGCATCATCTTGATAAAATTGTGTGAATCTGGAATCAGTGTAAGGGACTACGCTAAAATTCAACACTTGGGTCCAAACGAACGATCCACAGATATATCTTGACCACCTCCCATCCTTGCCGATGGAGCTATAAAATGTTGACACGGATGGATTTGGGTGCTTGTTTAAGACTAAATATGAGCACTACATATACACATCTTTTGATTATCTGCATTTATCAGGGGAGGTTGGATGACCGAATGGTTAACGCAGGTGCACTGTATCAATAGATCTGTCATTGAGTCAACTGGCGTGGTTTCGATTCCCTGGTTGAACTTGACAAGGAGTAGGGTCGCCTGTACAACCTCGTGGGTTTTCTCCGGGTCCTCCAGTTTCCTCCCACTGCTAAAGACCCCTATGCGCAAGCGAATTATTGAAATAATATTGAACCATGTTAGTTCCGAAATGACCTAGTTTGTGTCCAGGTTAAACCGAATTTCTCTCTCTTTCTCTCTCATTTATCAAAAATGGACTAGGATCACAGCCAATATATAATGCAATAACTTAACTATCACATCCCATTTATGACAAGAATTTTCACCATTTTCAAACCCTACATCAGATTCCCATTTAGGCTAGTGTGTGCACTGTGCTTTATATACCAGCATTAAATATATTTTGTTGAATAGTATGATTAGTTTTTATTGTGTATAGAACAGAGAGCATGCCATATTATTTTAATTTTATTATAGATGTAATTATTTCAATAACAGGGTTTATACATAATAAACTTAGAATTAAATTGCGTTTTACTGAAAACATGAAATATTGTGTTTGCATATTAATTCTACAGGTGTAAATGACTGGCTAGAGGTAATTAATCAAGGTGAAATCAATATTAAGAAGAGGTTATGCGATTCGTAGCCACAGTGGTTAGGGTTAGGGCAACTATTTTTTATTGAAACTCTGTATAATAAACAAGCACAAGGGTTAGGAATAGGATTAGTTAATTTTAGTTCAATAATTGTAATCCTTTACAATGCCCTTTCAATACTTCAAAAGTATTTACTAGGTAAACTTAATTCATAAATGCAGTATTTAGGTTGTAATCTTTATTCTTAAAGTAGCTAAGTCTCTAACTCAATATCATTCAAAATCTTCCACATTGAAAACACAAATTATTTGTCGGCTTAAATCAAAACTGATGTTGTGATCTTACCGGGAAAAGATGGCCTTCTGACATCCAATATTTAAGACAAAATAAACATTTTACAATTGGTACACGAATCGTGTACCATAATGCATTTCAGCGCTATTTGTAATAAGGGACTCGAAGAACGAGGCTAGACATATTCAACAAGTCATGTCAAACGGTGAAGCTATATTCTTATCTGGAGAGTATGCGCAGTAAATACCTTCGGCATAGACTGGAATAACCAGACGCTAGAGATTGCCATTCGATTGAGACTTCTGGCGTATTTCGCCGAACCTAACTGATTAGAAATTACAGTAAAAACAGAAACGATTGAATGTAAATAATTTATATACATTCATATTACATTATTGTATGGTTGCGACCCATTTGTGTCAATTTCTAGGTCCAAAATATTAGCCATTTAGCTCCTTTAAACATTGTGGTTATGAATAACATCTTCCGATCTTTATTTGTCAACACTTTTGTTACCAAGTAGACTTTATTCATAAATACTGTGGTTATAAATAACCTTGTCCTAAATATTAAACAAAATCTATTGGCATTAATTTTTCATCCACCATCTAATTCACAGAGAAAATATTTATAATACTACACAGAGCAGAATAATATGATGCCAAGAAATATACATCACTGTTGTGATTGGACTTGTTACAAGGAAAATGAAATGTATTTTCTTGTCCATCCCAGTATATTTAAAAAAAACCCAAAAAACTTCTTTATCAATTAACTTTATCTTATTCCAAGAAGTTTTTTTGTTGGATTATCTTTTATAAAAATGTCAGATGTTTATAGGGGGAGATGATAAAATATTAAAATTGATAATTAAAAAGTGAATTATTATAAATACACCGGGCCATATGTATACTAGATTATGATAACTTTTTTCAATTTTAAAATCTTTTGATATTGTATTTCTATTTACTAATATTTTATGGAATGCATATTTACTTAATTCCTGTAAGCATTTAAATTGATGCACATGAAATTAAACTGGTCATTGTCTTTAAATTTATTTTTTTTTCTTCTATACACCTGGCCATATATACTAGATTATGATAACTTTTTTTCAATTTTAAAATCTTTTGATATTGTATTTCTATTTACTGAATTCCTGAAAGAATTTGAATTGATGCACATAAATTTAAACTGGTCATTGTCTTTAAATTTGTTTCTTTCTTCTATTTTTTAAAAAGAAAATACATTTTTTGATATCCTTTAATTCTTTTTTTTTCCATTGAAGTGGTTAAGAATTGTATTTCTTACATTCATAATATGTATAAAATATTCACTATTTATGTCATGTTTAAACCCTTGTTAATTACCTTTCAATATTCAAATCCTTTTTTTTTTAGATAAATGAAATAAGTATAATTGAAATTATGATGCATTGTATATATATATATGTAATTTATTTTGCATTTTCATTAACGAATCTCCCTGCTAACTGATCAGCAGGTAAATATTTGCTTGGGGCAAGTTAATTATCCCTTAATATTAACTCTTTTTCGTCTGCAAATTAAATTCTAAAACAATTGGTGTAAATGGGTATGTAAAATGATTAAAAGGTGCTAATTCTGCATGGACCAGTTTGCATTAATAGCTGATGTGACCTGAAAGGTCAGTTATCTTGTACAGTGTTAAAAAGCTTGTACTAAGAGGAGTTTGATTATCAAGAATCTACATCTAGATGTTCTGTATAGATTCAAATCACAATTAAATATGTTTTCCATATCTGAATTTAAGGCATGTCCTATTTCTGTGAAAGAGATATTCATTTTGTTTCCTAAAGATTTCAAAACCAAATCCAGATACTTGAATCTACAAATCTGCCTGGGCGTGTTGATTCTTGTCATGCTCAGTTTTTGATTTGTGATGGACCTCCCTTTTGATTCTAAAGAATTTGCACCAAGGACTCTTCACAAGTTCAAGCATGTTGATTTAGATTTGAAACTGTGCTGGAAAAAGAGAATGGATTATGAATCTGGAAAGAACCTTGATTCAAATGTACCACAATGCACCAAATGCCCTTTGTCTGCATTGTCAAAAGCCAAACCTTAAATTTTCACAAATTTTGCCATTAACCTTTTATTAATTAACAATAACATCTTATGTTGCCTGTTTAAGAGATTTCATACATTTTTAGAAAATTATATTATTTTTATCATCTGCAATAGAGCTACATACTGCATCCTTCATGATTTAAATGTTCCATATTAACATGCGCCACTGTTACTTGGGATTTGGACCCAGTTGTACAATTCTAATTGATAGAGATGCTATAAATGTAGACTCCATGACTTTCAGATGAAAGAAATGATAAAGATCAGGTTGTCATTAAGTTGATCAAAAATTGTATTTATAATTTTGTGTTATTAAAGGGGAATATTCAGATTGAAGCAAATGGTAACTGTCTGTAGAGGGTTAAATTTCAAAATCATTAAAACATGTCTTCAATTATTGTAAGAGTGTTACATATAGTCCTTAGTAGTCTTGGTCGCTCTATCCCAAATTGTCTCCCCTTTGACAGGTCTGGACTAAATACAACCGTGTATGCAATGACCTATGGGAAGTGTTGTTTCAATCTACCAGTTAAAAAGGGTTATGCATACTTCGAAAGTGAGGGTGAAGGTCATTTTCTATTTCACCCAATCGTAAGAAATACACAAATCCCTGTAAGACCTATGACATTGTAAACAATATTGTCGGACCAATATAGTCGAGTGAAGGCGGTTTGGATTAGAGGAATTGAGACTAGGTCCAAAGACAAGTGATTATTACCACGGTTAAAAACTGCCTGCAAGAAAACCAAACCAATTTTAACAAGTAACTATGACAACACATTATTGATTGTATTTTTATTTATTTGCTATATGTTTTTTTGTTTATATATTTGATAAGACTTTGTGTACAGTACTTTTAAATAAACATGTCACAATAACAAGACAATCAATATATACATTGTATATGAACAGACAATAAAATTATATAAAATTATATCACAGTCAATTTGCTTATCTTTTCTTTTTGAAAACAATATATTTATATATGAAAACATAAGAATCTTGATTTTAATAATAAATACAGGATGACCACACCATGTGTAACGACAACTAATTAGAAACCCACAAGAGATAGATGGGATTTAATGAAGGGGTCTATCTGTACATAAGTGGTTGTCCCGGGGCCTTTGTAACTAACTCTAATCTCTTCAAGGTATTAGAAACCCTCAAGATAGAAATGTGAAGGGGACTATCTAATTAGTGAATGGATATAACGGGTCGTCCTGGGGCCTTTGAAACTAACTCGGTATTAATCTCTTAGAGTTATTTAGTAACTGGATCGATTTCACAGAAGACTCTTCAAAGTGTCAACTAAATATATTAGGAGCTGTTTTTCATAAGTATCTGTTACAGTTTATTTAAAGTTGTAACTGGTTTTAAGACGTTTAAATTTTCATGAATATGGACTCAATGTCTCCATCACTGAGACAGCATACAAATCTTTTTGAATGAGCATTAAGAACTGTCAAGTGGACAAAAGCTACTCATCCACTGCATAGTTAAAGATGCATTGTATAAGAGCTAAATCAGCCTATTTGAATCCACTAAATATCGCAGTCATCAAGAGTTGATTGGTCTTGGTCTGTTAATTAATGTCTAATAGTTTATATAACATTTTGGGCCAAAAGAAAGAACTGCAATAGGCAGATTTAGCTCTTGCATAATGCATGTTTAAGTATTTCCAACAATATGATAAATTTTTCTACATCATCTGCTGGCAATATAAACAGCCAGAGCTACCTGTTGAGTAAAATTAATGGCCCCTTTTCTGAATCTGATTGAATTCAAGTCGTAAGATTAACTACCTTTGATATTTTGCTTTTAATTTGTTTGAGTATGTTTTAGGGTAGAATGTGGCATGAAAAATTAAGCTATTGTTCGAAAAACGCATTCAAGACGTAAGATTAACTACCATTGATATTTTGCTTTTGTTTTCTTTGAGTATATTTTAGTGTAGACTATGGCGTGAAAAATTCAGCTATTGTTCGAAAAACGTGCAATAATCAGCAAGTTTAAATATAAAATCCTTTACAATATAATGGTTCTAAAATTTATAAAAAATAAATAAGGTATCTCTTTCGATATTACAGAAATTTGTGACTAGATAACAATAGGCAGTTTAAACCTTGTAGGCAACATTTTCTGTATGTAATTATGCAAATAACATAAAGCAGAAATGCAACAAACCAAAGCTTATAATAATTATAAGATAAACAAAATTATATTTTAATCGTAAATCTGTTGGAAGGATGTCATTCCTTTTGGTTCCATTTCATCAACAAAAGATTCTGAAAAAAATTGAAATGAAAAAGAATTTGAATACTTTACTATGTGGACAAAGCAGGATAACAGTGCAATAGAACACAGACAAAACAAACAATAATGGAAAATAACGGGATTAAAACAATCATGTGTTGACTTGGGGGATAACATGAGCGCCACCTGCACATCAATTTGTATACAGGACCTCATTATTTTAGCCTATGGAAATGAGGTAATTACACTTTCCATATAGGCAGTACACCTGACAGGTGAGAACCTGACTTACAAAATCCTAACTGTTCTAGTCGGCACACACATCATATATGAACCTAGAACATTTGTGTTGTGAATCCACTTTTGGTCCAATTCTGGTCAGCACACACATGATGTGAACCCAGAACATTTGAGTTAAACGTCCAGTTCTGGTTAACATACATAATGTGAACCTGTTCCCAAAACACACAAGCACCACAGCTAATCAACCAAGTAATAAAAAAAATATATTTTGTAATCTTACCCTGGTCACTCATAAATACAAATGAAAACATGGAGAAAGCTTCCGTTTGTTCTGGTGTTGTTAATTTATCCATTTGTTCAGTCAGGTGGTTAATGGCTGTCTCCATATCTGAAATATAACATTTGTATTAGTGAATAGTATCTATATTTGTATTCCATTTATAGGTGGCAGCCACAGTGGCTCAGTGGATAGGAAGTTGGCTTGCTAACCTTGAGGTCTGATGTTCGATGCGTTGGCCGAGAAAGTTCAATAGAACCCAATGTATATTTCAATTAGCTATGGCTTAAAGGCTCAATACCACTCTTGTTGTAACTAAATAATATGTCCCAATCTTTATTCTGGTCAACAGATTGTACTATTTTACAATATTCCAATTAATTGATGATACAAATTTCATCTTAACACACCGAATTTAAAAAATTGGAAATATTCAACTAAATGATTTGAAAAGCCTGACGTAAAGCTTTTCAAATGTGACTTGGATTTAAAAATATTTTTGAACCCTCTGGACAAGTAAAATGGGATTTAATTGATAATTTACACAACAGATAAGACACTAACACATCTAGTACTTAGAATAAGGCTATTTTTTTTATTTTCTGGAGGTGTCAAGCCAGCAAGAATGTTTCATCTCATTGATGTGAATAAATATTGGACCAAAGATTTATTAATAAAAATATGTTTGATTGTGTGTGTATGGTTTTAATTTTTATTGTAAACCTTTGTTCTTTCATGTTGAGGCATTAATATCAACTACTTTTATTCTCTAAAAAATTTCTATTGATAAACCATGTGCACAATACATGTGATCTTGACAAGTGATAGCTACGTACAGGGACTGATTTCCAGCCAGCCATTAATAAGCTAAATGAGCTATGTACCTGTCTTAATGATGTCACTTTTCTGTAGTTTATATAGATAGGGTTGTAATAAACTATTATGTTGCTGTAGAGATGGCACCAGGCTTGTTAAATCATCCGGCAATAAAATAGACACACAATGTAATATAGCTTGAATAATCTGAAACGTAATAAATAGATACACAATGAAATATAGCTTGAATAATCTGTAATGTAATAAATAGACACACAATGTAATATATCTTGAATAATCTGTAATGTAATTAATAGACACAGAATGTAATAAGTTTGAATAATCTGTAATGTAATAGACACAGAATGTAATAAGCTTAAATAATCTGTAATGTAATAAAATAGACACAGTGTAATATATCTTGAAAAATCTGTAATGTAATAAAATAGACGTGCAATGTAGCTTAAAATAAAATACATGTAATAGTCATTTTAACTTAATATATTTTAACTAAAAATTACTGTTCTGACCCTCAATCAACCCTTTGACTACCAAGTCCCTGAACATTTTGTGGCCTCTACACAAGGTTTCTCGGACCAAGATGTCTGAATTATAGAAAACAATATTACCTGTTCTGTGAGATTATCCCTGTATTTAAATTCCGCGAAGTCTGTTATATCTTCTGATGTTTTTAAAGCAACAATCAAACTTTTCCATACAAAGGTAAACAATTCCACATCACCATAGAAACTTCTGTCTTTTAGTGATGAAAGAGCCAGAGCAGCGTTAATTCTAACTTTAAAATTCTTACACTCTGTCACAACACTTCCTAGAGCATGTATAATATCAATCTGAAATAAATATTCATACTTATCTAATATTCATAATCAAAGAGGCACGGTCAGAAAAAAGCAGTCGTGTATCTAAAAATATTAGCTGAAAAATTATTCAAATCAATCAATTTTAATTTATCATAAATATCTATGTAGAAGTTGGCTATCAAAATCAATCAATTCTTACTTCTAATTTAATATAAGAATCAAAATGAGCTGAATATTAAAATCAATCATTCAAAACTTTGAATTTGTCATATGAATCAATATCGATCAGTTGTAATGTTTTAATTTATCGTAAGGATCTATATGAGCTGGCTATCAAAATCAATCAATTCTAACTTATAATTGATCATAAGTATCTTTTTGGGCTAGATATTAAAATATGATATAGTACTTACTGTCCATTGAGTTTTACCATGTGGTAAACCATTATTTTTAAACATATTACTGATAGCATAACAGGCATTCCATCTTACCTACAAAACATTTCAATTATATTACATAGTCGTTCACTTGATGGGAGCCACAATGGCAAAGTGGTAAGACACTGGCTTGCTAGCATGGATATCGCGTGTTTGATCCCTGCATTGGCCGAGAAAGTTCATCATGATTTTCTGACGTGGTTTCCCCTTGTTAGTGGTATGGGACAAAGGGCCTGACAAGGACAGCTGTCTAGTCATTTGGATGGGACGAAACACCAAGGTCCTGTGTATACATTGGTGTACACTCAAAAGATCCCTTGGCAACTGGAATTTGATATAAGAATAGGCCATAGTGTTGCTGCCCGGGCAAAATTTGTCTCACTGCACACTGTATGGTGTATACCCATCTTCATTAGCCCAGTCGGAGCAGAACATTTCATTCACTTGATTTATATTCCAATTTAACTGTATGTGTATTTATATGGATGACAATGATGAAAGAAGGCATGTTGATTGGAGTCGTAGCCCAGTAGACCTATACACCAACACCACAGATGGCTCTATTCACTGTGATGGCACTTTGAATCAATTCAATTCTCTGATGCGCCGTACACTATCTCGACACTTGAATCAATATTCTTTACAATAAATACAATATATAATTGTATTACCTTCATGGTACCAGAGAGAATATTTTTAACCAATATTTGTACACTGTTCTGTATAGCTGCTGTAAAATTACTCTTTCCTGAAAAACAATATACATAGAAATATCAAAACTTTCATATGATAACTATTTCAGTCTATGTGTTGTTAAATATCTACATTGGAGCTTAATGCAAACAAATGATATATACGCATTGGATGGATGGAGTGAAAAAATGAATGAAAGGCGAAATGAAATGAGATGGATGAAGTTTTAATATGAAGTAAGACTCAAACACAAAATGTTATCAGTGGTAAGTTTGCTATCTTGTGATATGAACTAAATTAATATCTATATTTATAAATGTGATTAACCTATACAAAATCCTCAGTCAACACCAGGATTGAAACCGGGACCTCCTGCTTAGTCAGCCAGCGCCTTATTCACTGAGCCAAGAACAGAATGTTTCTGAATAGTATGATATTAAAGATGCATTATGTAAGAGCTAAATCTGTCTAATGCAAATCTTTCTTTTGACCTCAAATGTTATATAAATCATTAATTAGACATTTATGTCAAGCCCATAATCAACTCTCTAGAGCATCGGATGGTTTAGATTTTCAACGGATTTAAACACGATTACCAGTTAATAATCCAATAAAAAAATGGATAATCGAGACTGCACTGTTTTTCAAATGGCCATAACTCCGCTCAGAATGAAGTAATGTGACTGAAATTTTCAACATATTCCCTTTTCATTATCTTTTTTTTAAAATATTATAGCGAGAATTGTCAGATCTTTATCTAAATCTTACATAATGCATCTGTAAGTATAGTATGAAATTAAGTACTGGTATAAAAATGCTATATTACCCAAACTTCTATGAGGCAGATATCTCAGAGCGTTTCCTACAGCTCTAACAGCATTAGATTTAACTTTATCACTATCTTGAGATGATTTGGTGGCCGTCATCAGTAGTTTTAATAATAACATATCAGAAAAATCTTCTATAAACTCTACAGCATTAGTATCTCTGTAAATATATACAAATCAACAATTCATTTGTGTGTATCTATGTAATTATAATCAAAACAATTATATAATAAATCATTCATGCATATCATTGTAAATATAATCATAACAATTATATAACAAGTCATTCATGCATATCAATGTAAATATAATTATAACAATTATATAACAAATCATCCATGTGTATTTATGTAAATATAATCATAATACTTGTGTAAAAAAAATTCACAGTATAGAAATCCTCGAACTAAGATGGAGACACTTTACCATCTCAACAAAATATGGAACAAACAGTGCATGAATGCAGCACAGACAATCCAAAAAATCTCTGACATGGAAGACAATTGACTATGCCTTACCCTTTAAATATGACAGTAACTTACTTATTTAAGACAAGAGCATCGCAGAGATTAGCCATGGCCCAAGCTGCTTTCATTCTGACATTAATACTGGAATCTTCCATACACATTAACACAGCATTAGCTGTATCAGCTACAAAATTTACATTCTACAAAAAAACACCAACCCATTCAGTTAATTATTTACTTAATCAATCTATAGAAAATAATTAGGAAGAAGTCAAGTAAGAGTAACCTGCTCTTCTTATAATTGAAATAATTGTATCTCACCCATTTTGTAATTTAAAAACTCAAATTTTCATTTACGGGGTACAAATATGGATTGTATACTATTCTTAATATGGAAGTTTCCCTGTCAGTTTCTATCGCATAAATCAAGACAGTTTATTATTATTATGGAGTTTATTGACATGAACTTTGAAGTCGGTTGGAATAAAATATGGAAATTATTGACCTTATTTCCTGAAGCTGACATTTTCTGGCGTCCGCTAAACCCGTCTAAATATGTGCAACAGGCAAAATTTTGAAACACAACCTCTGGACTGCAACCAATAAGAAATTTACATATTGGTCCTTTGGGGTTGGTAAAAATATGTAAGTTTCGGTCTCTCCAAGGTTATATTAAAGGACAATATTGGTGCCAGTCATTATCACATATTTGATAGAGCTGGTTAAACACATTCCAAATATAATTTTAACACAGAGATCATTGCTACGATAGCTGAGTAATACAGGTTTCCTGAATCGGAAGTGACGATAGCCAAAGGAAAACACGAGTCTTCCCTCTATATAACTGACTGATGTGACGAGTGATAACAGATACACGGCCGAATTTCTGCTATATAAACATAATAAAATATATTACCTCTTTAAGACAAGGATATAGAATATAAACACCTAGAGCTCGTACAGCAGCAGATTTAACTAGTTTATCATCATCATTAGTTAAACCTAGTACCAGTGTTATACACATTATTCTCTTATCAAACTATAATATATACAAAACAAAATATAACATAGGTTGCCAGGCAATATAACCAAGTCGTTCGAGCTGTTTATAAAGGTTGTGGTAATGTGAATATTTAGGTAAAATCTTTATCCTGGATATATAATATTATTGACATTTTGACCAGATTCTTTGACATAATGAATTACTCTATAAGTAACTATCAGAAATTGTTGCAATATAATTCTTCATTTTTACTAGCCAGAACAATGATTATGAATTCCAAGCTAATCAAACAATAATTATTTATCACCAACGAGTTTACAAGATTTTAGAAAGTGAATATGGGCCATAAGTCTAGATATCTATCTAAGTTGGTACTGTATGGTAATCTGAACACTTAGATATTCACAAGCAGTATCTAGATTTTGTCTTGTTTGAACAGATTTTGTAGTTTTAATGTGAATGCTGCTCATTCCATCTCCCATCTCAATGGACAGGGGGACCAGATGCAAGTTTTTCTACCATTAAAATTGTCACCACCGGAGGGCTTATAGCAGTTTCCAGCCACCACACCAACTACTTGTCACTATCCTTGTTCAAAGAAAGCCCCCTTCTGAGTAAGTTATATTTGGCAAGTTCTTGTCATTGTGTCAAGTCTTGAGTCATTGTCAAATTTATTAAACTTCCAGGTAGATCTTGTATTATAATAAATTTGTTATAAACTTCCAGGTAGATCTTGTACCGGTATTATAATAAATTAGTTAAACTTCCAGGTAAATCTTGTATTATAATAAATTTGTTATAAACTTACAGGTAAATCTTGAAATACATCCATACCAACATTTGATATACAATCACAGGCGTTAGCTCTCACAGGATTTATACCATCTGATTGTAATATACCAGGTAACGGACCATTTAAAAACGACATCCAGAATTCTAACATCTATATATAAATACAATATACGATACATAAATCATTGAAATACTGTTAAAAGTGTAATTGACATTTTATTCTGATGCTAAGGCTTAATGCTGGGTATTGCCTCTGTAGTCAAGTTATGACATGTATTACGATTCAGTCAATATTTACCAAGAAAACAACAGGATAAATGAATAATTGATATTTTTAGTCCTGCCATGTGTCAAAAAAATAAAGCGGTTTTATATCATGATATTGATGTGAATCAAAATAAGGACAAAACAATTTAAGAGTGTTTGTGTGGATAATGTGTGAAGTGGATGATTAAGAGTGACACATTACATACTGAAGCGACAGAAAGACATAAAAATAAGAATTGTTATACATCGATTCAGCGCCTCGCGATTCAATACATAAATTGTGAAGAGGTGAATCGCATACATCGATTCACAATATATCGTACAAGCACTACTAAGGCTACACCAAATTGAAATTTTATTTTCTGTAGAAATACCTATTTAAATGTTGCTAAATGTTTCTTTGGGAAAAAAGCTAATTTAAAAAAAGTTTTGTTCTTCTCAAAATGTTTCAGTTTGAAATGTTTCAGATTTTAAATTTCAAACCAAACAATGTTCATGAAACTCAAGTGGCTATATATTTATTTATCAAGACCATGAAAAACTAAATATAAAATTTGCTTGGCCTAAACTTGACAATAAAAATTTGGCTTTTAAAATTTTGGATTCCAGAAATTGTTAGAAAACAATTTCGATTGGTAGAAGAAACAAAATATCTTCTAAAATAAAAAAAAATACAAAACAACCATGCCAACAACATTCAGATGGGCTTATATATAACTAATGTTATATAATACTGACCTGTTGTTTTGTAATGGCCTCTGGTCCAACGTTGGTTGCATTTTGAAATTCTTGTAACATCACCTGACTCAATTCATCCAATAATTTAGTACCGTGTAATTTAACGACAGGATCTGTGTCTGCTAAACATGACAATATCAGATCCTTCATCAATATAACACTCTTTCTACAATAAATAAAATAAGATATTATATCAAAAAGATAATTCTTAAAAAACAAATCTTAAAAAACAAACTATTAAAAAAAATATATAACATAATAACTGAAAAATAATAGCATAAAATCTTTTTATAAAATCTGAAAAAAAAAGAAAAAAAATAATCTGGAAAAAGTAAAATCTTGATAAAATCTTGATAATTGATAAAATCTTGATAACATATTTAAAACATAAAATCTTAAAAGATATTTCAATGTTTTAGTTAGATTATCTGAAAAAAAGCTAACTGTGACATAATACAAAACTCAGTCTACTAACCTTAATATAGGGAAATAACCTTTAGTTAGATTGGCTAAAACTTGTAACGATTCCAGTCGAACAGGGATAGGTTCATAAACTTGCTGTGGAGTTTCCCATGAAGGTGCAAAATCATTCCGAACTGAAGTATCAGCTTTCTGTGACAAAACGTTCTTAATACATAATTTTATCACCCAGGATGTGTCATGAGCGTAACTCTGAAGGGTCTGATCCGAGAAAACTGGTGTCTGTATTCCTGTACATGCACCCAACACAGGAGTTCGAGATCCTGAATTGTTATCTGTTTTTTGATTGGTTGAATTGTTTTCAAGTGAGCCATTAGATGTGGAGGTTTCAGTCTGACTATTAAATCCGGAATCTCTTGTTGGTGTAGAATTGTCTTCTGATACAGAATTTCTCATTGTATTTTCTCCGCTATGATATATTCTGGTTCCGACTGGTGGTCGTGATGGTTGAACTATATGGCATATCTCTAATAATGGTGGCTGTATACTGACTATTGCTCCTAAACATGTCAAACATGCCACACGAACATTCGGATCTGAAATAAAAATAAAATAATGTAAGACAAGAAATGAATGTGTCAAGAAATTAAAGGAGCAGTTCCTGGTATAATTTTTGTGAATCAATACTTTAATTCTGTGTTGGGGACTCCTGGAAACCTAGTTTCTAGTCTTGTGCGACTATCAGAAGCTCTGGTCTTTTCCCTGAGAAACACAAATACTTCCATATGTATTGGTGAGTAGTCACCAAATTCCATACTTATCCTAATTGCCTGGATAGCCATGTCTACATGCTTGCATTAAGTAAACACTTAAACAATTGAACAGTGGGATTCTCTATGTAATGATACTAGTGATCACTTTCAGACAAGCCATTTGGGCTATTTCTTCAGATTGTTGTGGTCAAACTGATACTAAAACCCAGTTTTATTAATGAGTATCTAATGAAACCAGTGACTGCTTCTTGTTAGCACACCAATTATCATTAAAGTAACCCTTTTTCTAGCTGGGTGTTATCTTACTTACCTCTATGTTGTAGAAAATGTCTGATTTGTTTAACAGTTCTACTCAATAATCCTGGTTGTAATCTGTGATAAGGTGCATTACTCAATAACATACCAATACACTACAAATATACAAAACATGTCATGGAACAATTTGATGTGCCAAGGGAGACAATTATTACTTGATGTGTCAAGGGAGATAATTTGACTGGTTTATTTTTTGAGGGGGACCTGGTAATATTTTATAGTGGGATCAAACACTGCTTGATCTTGTGGCTGTACTAACTGTCAATGATCATTTAATCAATGGATATCAAACATTATAAAATGAATTTGCAAACAGACACATTTTCTCCTTTTTTTTTCAAGTTTGACAATAAAAGACATCTGGATAAGGCATCGTTCCTTTTGTCTTGTTTGTGGTGCAGCCCTCCTGCCCTTATATATAATATTATAAAAATAAAATCCACATACTTTTATTAATTGTGTTAAAGTAACCGGATAGTTTTCAGCAACTAGAGCCATTAATAAACATCGATGTAATTCTTTTATCATGGATCCTAGTACAGCAGAAAATGATGTAAACGCTGATCGTGATCCCATGCTAAAACAGAACAATATAGGTTTCAAAACAAATTCATTCATATATATAATTAAATACTAGATGTGTCATTTGCTGTTTCATGATAAAACAATTATATATTATGACTTTTATCACAATATGTTAAATATATATTTACCTATCTTCAGCTGCAGCTAAATATGGTTTTGTTCCATCTATCATGGCTGTCAGTGTTGCTAAAGCTCCCATACGACACTACAATACATTCAAATAGTATAATATCAATCTTGTTTACTGAATACAACATAATACAAGGAATTTAAACATACACATTAAAAATTAAAGATGCCTTCCAGTGTACAAACTGCATTTTTGTCCTGCCGCACCTGGTGGGTGTTTTTCAGAGAGAGAGAGAGAAATGGGGTTTAACGTCCACTTGACACAAACTAGATCATTTTGGGACTAACATATGGGTTTTAATTTTATTTCAATAATTCGCTTGCGCAAAGGGGTCTTTTAGCAGTGGGAGGAAACTGGAGGACCCGGAGAAAACCCACAAGGTTGGACAGGCGACCCTACTCCTTGCCACGTACAACCAGGGATTCGAAACCACGCCAGTTGACTCAATGACAGACTTTATGGTACAGCGCACACATGCTAACCATTCAGGGAATCTAGTATTTTTCTAGTAAGATTGAGAGTCTCTACTTTCCATCTATACCAAATATGCCATTCTTTTATTGAAAATAAACACTAGATAGATACTTTAGTGGAAATTTATCTTTAAAATCTTCCTTTAGTATGTTTTTAAGTTATTGAGTAATCAGATTGAGTTATCTACCTTAGGTGCTGGATCTTTAAGTATAGAAGTAAATAAAGTTTGTGATTGTGTGGCATTGGTTCCTGATATAACATCTGGTATAAAAGATGACCAATAACCAAATATTATTTTTTTATCTGTATTCTGAAATAATAATGAAACAAATTCTCTACATACATGTACAAGATACTACCAGTCTCCATTAATTAAAGTCTAGTTTAAAGCCCCTCTTTTCTTCTCTACCAATATCTATTTCAATGATTGATACTTAGTGATTTATTTATTCATCAATTATTATTGATCAATAAATTTGACAGTCTCCCTAATGAAAAAGGGTTCTGTATGCCTAACAACTGACTTTGAAAAATCAAGCCATGGAGGCACATCTAATTACAATCTGGCGCAGATATAATAATTACCTTTATAATAGTATGTAGGCAATTCAGTGCACACTGTCGAACTTTAGTATACGCAGAGCGAACTCTCGATGACTGTCCAGCCTCTGTATCAGAATATTCAGAATCAGAACTATGGAATTTGGCCCATGAGGGTCTTAAAGGAATGGAATCCTCTTCATTTCCTTTAGCAGTATTTTTAATCTCTGGCTTTTCTAAACTTTTTTCCACTTGAGCAGTTTCTGATTTTTCTTGTTTCTTTTTCCGATTTTTCTTTCCCTTGTTTTTTCCAGATTCTTTGTGGGAATCTGTGTCCTTCTGTTCAGTATCGGTCGCCGTCTGTTTAGCAGCAGGTTTTGCTGGATTTGGATCATACTGACTTAGAGGGGTTGGACACAGACTTTCAGGAATATGTGTAGGCTGACTACCTAATCCATGATGTATGTAGGCCTACAATATAATAAATACAATACACATGACCGTGTGGTTCCCCCTTGTCAGTGATGCAGGACGGAGGGCCTGACAAGGAAAGCTGTCTAGTCGTTCGGATGGGACAAAAAAAAACCCTGAAGTCCCCTGTACACATTGGCGTGCACGTAAAAGATCCCTTGACAGTTGGAATTCTATATAAGAGTAGGCAGTAGTGCTGCTGTCCGAGCAAAATTTCCCTCATAGCACACTGTATGCCCGTCTTCATTAGCCCAGTTCGGAGCAGAACATTAGGACATTAAACCCCATTTCATTTCATTTCACAATTGACCGACTAGACTTTTAACGTAACAAGGTATTTTTCTTGATAATTCAATCTGCAGCATACCTTTTCGACAATAATGTAAATTATTCAAATGAAAAACAAAGAAAAATCATAAAAGTATAGATAACACTTCATCAAAAGTCAACATTTTTTGCGTAAATGAATTAAATTTTGTAGAGATGGGGGGTAAATAAAAAAAGAGAGTTTTAAGGAATGTAATTTGCTAAGTTGCATGCATATTTTCAAAGGAATTTGACAAGTTCCACCATTAACCACTGGACAAAACATCCAGGCAAGTCTTAATCATTTTTTTCCTCACTAAAATGTAAAGCATGTTATATACAAGAATTGATATACAGATACACAATGAATGTACCAAACCTGTCTTATATATTCAGATAGTTATACACTTACCCTAACAGCTGCTAATAATGGTCCTAAATCTTTAGTAATGTTGATCTTTGTTGTTAACAGTATATTATGAAGTCCACGTAAAGCACAGATCAGTACCTGAAAATCAAACAGATAATAATAATAATAATAATAATAATAATACCTTGATTATTTTGAGACTAACATTAGGTTGTTATCTTTGCTATGGTCATGTGTGCAATGCTAGGGAACATTTCTGCCTATTCAATATCCAGAATTTGATATCAGTTCTGAAGTAACTGAATTTAACCATGAAAGAAGATGTTATATATTTCAAATTTACCTTGTTTTGAATATTTGGATCCATCTTGTGTTTAGGAACATTATGTAAAACTTGTATAAATATATTATAACATATAATACAATATTCCTCAGGTAGATAATCTTGACCAGGTACTCTGTAAATAAATAGAGGTAGTCTCTTAAATAATATCTATGTTTTATTTTTTACAAATATAGCAAATTATATAAACTATTGTGGTATTGAGAGAGAGAGAGAGAGAGAGAGAGAGAGAGAGAGAGAGAGAGGGTTTAATGTCCAGTCTACACAAACTAGGTCATTTAGGGACTAACATAAGGTTCAATATTTATTTCATTAATTCGCTTGCGCATAGGGGTCTTTAGCAGTGGGAGGAAACTCATGAGATTGGACAGACACCCTACTTCATGCCAATTTACTCAATGATAGACCTTATGATCTAAAGTGCACAAGTTAAACCATTTAGCATTCTCCCTGGGCTATATATAAGTACATGGATGGGTTTTATGTTCAAACTATCTCTTTTTTCAGCTGTAAGTATTAATGTGTTTTGTGAATGGGGCATAGGTTGTCTGTACAGTGACATATTGATCTACACTATCATTCTACTTACACAACTTAAATAACGATTAGAGTTATGCCCCTTTTTTTTCGCTAAAAATGTCCAACAAGAAAAATCTGAAAAAAGCAACACTGTTACACAGTGATCATTTATTTATGTGTACTGCCAATGAATACACGGCAACTCAGTTTTTTATACCTATTAAATTACTTCATGGTAAGGTTTTCTGAGTAGATTTAAAATTTGAACTCACTTTGTGGCAAGATTTTCTGGGTAGAATCATAAAATTTGAGCTCACTTTGTGGTAAGATTTTCTGAGTAGAATCATAAAATTTGAACTTACTTTGTGGTAAGATTTTCAAGGCACTGTACGGCACCACTAAATACATCTTCATCAATATCTGTATCAGTTACAAGCTGTGGTAATATTCCATCCTTACCCAACAATATATCATAAAACTACAAAATAAACACAAAGGAAATAAATAAATCTGTGTCATGAAAAAATGGAGGTAGAGATTTCAGACATCTCAATTTTTTTTTATGCCCAGTCAAAGGAATCTAAAGGCTGTGAAAACCTAATATTCATCTGAAGGTGATTTCCCTAATTCAGACTTGATTACCCCCCCCCCCCCCCCGATTCCTATGTCTTTAAATCATGAATATTCAAGAAAACATGGCAGAAAATGTAAATTCAAATATTTTTCTTTGATTTTAGACCGAAGTTAACCAATTATCCTATGCAAAAGGAACTATGACTGCCTCTGCTGTGCACAGTAAGTATGTTTTTACCTGGACTCTAATGCATTTACAACATGATGTTTTTTCCAAGAAATAAGAACATGTTATTTAATTAAAAGCATTGATGGGCTGAGTGCCAACTAAATTTTCTAGGCCTACTGTTATATTTATCGAAATCAGGGGGGACAACCCATACTAACCTTTGAAACTTTTCCAATATTATTATAAAGTACAGCTGTTAATGAATGTAGAATGTCTGCATGAGTCCAATTTGGACATCTTTGTAGAGCTGTAATTAAAAACTCCACCGCTATTTCAACATGATGATCATATAATAAGACCTGTATAAAATAATCAAACATAAAAAATGACAGTCTTGTTTATAGTAATTACAATAGAAGGCAGGTTTCTAAAAAAACAAAAATGTCTTATGTTAATTATCAACAGCTATTTCGTCAAATTTATGTTATTAATTTAAATACCCACCTGTTGTCTAACAGATAAATTGATGATGGTTTGACAAGCTTTGGTTAATATTCTCTCCTGATGGAATGGTATAGTCTTACACAGATGTATGATTAATCTGTTCCCATCCTGAAAAACAAAAGATAGGTTGCCAGGCAACGAAACATACGCCCACAGCAGCTAAATCGTCCGGGCAGTCAACAAGAGTTGTCGCATATTTTTACTTTTTTCGGTAATGAAACATTTATAATACACTAAAATCTGATTAAGAGCAACAACTCAGAAAACCATTAGAATTTGTTTGGTTTTTATAAAGTTCTGCCCCATGCTAACGTTTTGTATACAAAACTTTTAATACTGTATCATGGATTTAGCTGTTCCAAGTCATAAAAATTCATTGAAAATCAATATACTTGTTCGCCTCAAGATCTTAAAACTCGGTGTATCAATCTGAAGTCAATCAAATATTAACTTTGGCCTCTAGGGTGTCCACAAGATTTTTCAAAGTGATCAAGGGCCATAACTTTGGCAGTAATTATCAGAAATCTTTGAAAATCAATAGGATTCTTCGCCTCGTGACCTCAAACACTGTGTATAAATTTAAAGTCAATGAGATTAACTTTAGCCTTTAGAGCATCCACAAGGTTTTTTGAAGTGATCAAGGGCCATAACTCTGGCAGTAATTATCGAAAATCACTGAAAATCAATTGGCTTCTTCGTCTCATATCCTTAAACACTGTGTATAAATTTAAAGTCAATCGGATATTAACTTTGGCCTCTAGAGCGTCCACAAGATTTTTTGAAGTGATCAAGGGCCATAACTCTGGCAGTAATTATCGGAAATCGCTGAAAATCAATAGGCTTCTTCGTCTTATGACCTTAAACACTGTGTATAAATTTAAAGTCAATCGGATATTAACTTTGGCCTCTAGAGCGTCCACAAGATTTTTTGAAGTGATCAAGGGCCATAACTCTGGCAGTAATTATCGGAAATCGCTGAAAATCAATAGGCTTCTTCGTCTTATGACCTTAAACACTGTGTATAAATTTAAAGTCAATCGGATATTAACTTTGGCCTCTAGAGCGTCCACAAGATTTTTTGAAGTGATCAAGGGCCATAACTCTAGCAGTAATTATCGGAAATCGCTGAAAATCAATAGGCTTCTTCGTCTCACGACCTTAAACACTGTGTATAAATTTAAAGTCAATCGGATATTAACTTTAGCCTCTAGAGCGTCCACAAGCAATTGTGGACGCCGGACCGCCGGCCGGACGGCCGGACGCACGGGGGCGACAACAATATATACGACCACATTTCAATGTGGGCGTATAAAAATTCAAAATCTTAGAATCTTAATTGAACAATATTTAAAGAAACATTATGGGAGATTCGATAATGAGTTGGCAGTTCTCACTATAATAGTTAAAAACTAGACAATGTAAAGGCAATTTGCTGAAAATTTCATTCAAATTGATCCACTATGAACCGAGAATTACGTGGTTTAAATTTCTGGCTAGCTTTGATCATCATTACTAAAGTCAGTCCGATAAACAGCATAGTCTCAATTATCCATTTAATCGTTAAGGAAAGTTATGCAGTAAATCGGCTCATAACCCACCAAAGATCGCAGGCTAGCAATGCCATCTAGAGTTGATTATGGTCTGGATAGGCTAATTAATGTCTAATAATAGTTTAGATAACATTTCAGACCTAAAGAAGGACCTGCAATAGGCAGATTTAGCTCTTACATAATGCATGTTTAAGTAGCCTGAGTTTTAAATGATTTTAGTGATGGTATAGTCACTAAAACTTAGAAATCAGGAAGATCATTGTTATTGCGCTGAATTATGTGCGTGTTATTGTTTTACAATGAAACTTCTTCAATTTGAATTAATATCCTTCGCAAATGGCTATTCCTGTAATTTGTTGATGTTTTGTATACACCCTTTTTATACACGGTACCGGAATCCCTACCTAATAGAAAATATAGGATTCTGAAAAAAGTGACACGCTTGCTATTTCATGGTGAGCATTTCATTTCATCCCACGACCGTTTCACCTCGGGCTGTTTAATCTAAAATTTACATGGGTCGTTTCATCCCACTTATTAGGGTCGTTTCATCCCATGATGGTCACATCAGTAAAATTCATGAATAAATTACTGTCTATGGATAAAGGTGTTGTCAAAATGAGCTGATACGGCAAAATGGTATTTCTTCATATTTGACACAAATAGGTTGCGATGAAACAACCCGAGGTGAAACGATCGTGGAGTCGTGGGATGAACTGACCTGAAACTATTTCATGTATCTTATCTACTAGCTAGGCCTACTTGCTGAAGAAAAATAATAATAATAATAAAAAACATTGACTAGTTCTTAGTTTCTACTTCCTGCCAGAAAACAATCAACGTAGAAAGTTAAAATATCGGACATTTCGAAGTTATTAACAGAATAGAATAGTCATAAACATTGTCATGTAATGTCATACTCGGTGAGTCAGACTCATAGAATTAGAACATAGCAACAGCAAAATCATACCTCTCGTGAAACTAAACTTTGGGAATAATCCACAGAATTCAATTCATCTAGTAAAACATTCAAATTGGTTCGACTGGAATCTTCATCTTTGTAAACAAATGTCACTAAAGATGTAAAACAACGCTTATATTTGTCGTTGTCGCAAAACATCTCTACTTCGGCGGCCATGCTTCAACTGGAATTTTTAAGGACCAGTCATTGTACAGTGTCAACCCGTCTCCATTTCAATAATATTTAACTCCAAACTTTTTAGTTTCTCAGTGACGGCAATGGCTATTAATCCTTAACAGAGTAGTCATTTGGAATTTAATTCAATTTTTCAAATACGTATTTACGGAATTAGATGTCGAATGTATATAGGCCTATACCACAATGACTCTTCCCAAAAATGGCTGCGCCCATGGTGAGACGAAGTTCTGCGCTAATAAATAACATTTTTAGCAATTATATAAGAACAAATATTTCAAAATGTAAAAGATCAATATCCATTTCAAAGGTTAGTGGTGGGGATCACACCTCGCAAACCCATTTTGGATATGAAAATATTCCCGAAGATGAAAAGGAAGAAAGAGGTAACAAACTTCCAGATTCTTGCGTTTTTTACCGGGTGAATAAATCGAAAGTAGTGGAATTTTTATGAGTTTATTTTATATGCCACAATACAGTTTGTGTTGCTACTTACTTTGGCGTGTATATCGTGAAGAAATTACAAGTAGCCTAACTTTCGGTAAATCAAATTTATCTAACCGTCAGCTTCACAAACTATTTGAGGTCATACCCATATTCTAATTATAATATTGGGGGGGTGGGGGTGGCCGAATGGTTAGCATGTGTGCGCTGTATCATAAGGTCTGTCATTGAGTCAACTAGGGTGGTTTCGAATCCCCGGTTGTACGTGACAAGAAGTAGGGTCGCCTGTCCAACCTCGTGGTTTTCTCCGGTTTCCTCCCACTGCTAAAGACCCCTATGTACGTGCAAGCGAATTATTGAAATAAAACTGAACCATGTATGAGTCCCAAAATGACCTGGTTTGTGTCGAGTGGACTTTAATTCCCATCTCTCTCTCTCTCTCTCTCTCTCTCTCATTATAATAAGAATTTACCATTGATACACCATATTTCCAAATAAATATCAAAATATAAATTCAAAATGTTTATTTAATGTTGTGAACAAATGAACTGATTTGGAGCACTGGTCTATAAAACATAATACAAAATCTAACATATAAGCTTATTTTTAAGTTAAAACTGAAGTTAAATTTTTAAATATCATTATTTTGCTTTACATGTTTGTGGGTTGTTTTTTCTTCTGCTGCAGTGTATAAAGTTTTTGAAAATGTTGCAAGTAAATATGATCTGATGAATGATGCCATGAGTGCTGGAATACATAGATTATGGAAGGATTATTTTATAAGCAAAATGGCACCAACACCAGGAACGCAATTAGTAGATGTTGCTGGAGGGACAGGTGTGTATTAACCAATATGCCATTCTAAGGCGAACACAGAATTAGTTAAGACTGATGTTATTGTTTGGATGGTTTTGTTTTTTCTCTTCAGTCATGCACAAGCAAATGAGTCAAGCTGGGTACATATTGACCCACATTATTTGGGTACTGTATATTATGGTACTACACTAAAATGATACCAAGTCAAGTACAGGCCAAGTTTCTAGTCATATTTTCAAAATTTATAATCTGTTCTGTGATAATTTTTTCATTTCATTCATTAAAAGTTTTATTGAAATATAAATTATACCTTATTCAAATTCAAGAAAAATTTGTTGTTCTATATACTGGTATTAAAAATATTTCCGGTTTCTGTATTCAAGAAGCTGTCACTTCGAGTGGGGAGAATAATGATATAGGTTGAACTAGACTCAAGATTAGTCATAAGATCAAAACAATTATGATATATCGTGATATATCTGTAACAATAAAGAACATTTAAAACAAATCATCTCTCCAATATTTTCCAATAACTATTTAATATATATCAACCCTCCAATATTTTCCAATAACTATTTAAAACATATCCCTCCAATATTTTCCAATAACTATTTAAAACTTATATCTCTAACTTTTGTTGATGGCACGTTTCATTCAGGTAATGTAAATGCTGGACAAATAGAGAAGAGTATGAGATTTATTTATCACCTAACCTTTTCTGACACACACAAATAAAAAAAAATATTTCTTTGGGTATAAATCAAATTCATGTAAAGCAATATCTAAAATTGAATATGAAAGATATCACACAAGCAGTATCTACTGAAATGAAAGGAATTGGGGTTTAACGTCCTACTGATCTGCTCCGAACTGGGCTAATGAAGATGAGCATACGTCATACATTGTGCTATGAGGGAAATTTTGTCCAGACAGTGGCACTACGGCCTACTTTTATATCGAATTCAAACTGTCAAGGGATCTTTTACGTGCATGCCAATTTGTACACGGGAACTTGGTTTTTCGTCCCATCTGAACGACTAGACAACTGTCCTTATCAGGCTGTCCGTCCTGCATCACTGACAAGGGGTAACCATGTCTAATATCTTTTTTATTGACCTTTCCTAAAATTTTGTTACAGGTGATATAGCATTTAGATTTTTGAATTATGTTAGAAATGAAGAAAGTGAAAATTATAATAATCAAAACAGACAATTTGATGTAGAAACTCCTCCAGAATTACGAAGCATTTCAGAATTAGATGAAACCTCTGAATCTGGAGAAGGCAAGACGGAAAAAGCAAAAAGTTTTGTAACAGTTTGTGATATAAATCAAGCTATGTTAGACGTAGGAAAATCAAAAGCAGAAAATTTAGGTTTTTCATCAGGTACAGTACTGTAAGTCAGCACATATATATATATACACACACTTAGGCCATATAAAAATAAAACTTTGGTTCTGAGCTTCTTTGACATGAAATGAGCCATATGATCTATTTTTATTTTTAAAAATAAACAATAAAATGGTCCTAATATTTCCCACAGTAAAGGGAAGTAACCCTATTAAATGTTTAGGATTGAATTCAGAAATGTCTAGAAGGCTCATTTATGATTTACACAACCCTGATAAATAGCCCTGAACAATCGTAAATTGATTCATTGTTATCAGGAAATGGTTCCCATTTATTTGTCTGTTTAATTTTAAAGATTTGTCAAATTAATTATTTTATGAATGAGAAAGAAATGAATGCAGTGATACACAAGGAGAGATGGAAGAAGCAGCATTCACATTAGAACTAGAAAATCTCTGCTTACTTCGGTAGAATGATCAAGTTACTGTTAGCTTACAGTAATGTTAAAATTTAGATATGCGTATCATGAGAATTAGTATGGTAATTGTACAAATGTATTCTTGTAAACGGCATGAATAAACAGATGATGAATGGCATACACTAAAGGAACCCTTGGCAGTTGGAATTTAATAAAGAGCAGGAGAAAACACTGTTGTCCGGACTAAATTTCCCTCATGGCACACTTCATGTCATAATCCCGCCTTTCTTAGCCTGGATGGTCCAAAACCTATTGCAATTCGTTTCGTTTGATGTGAGATAAAACTCTTTCTTATATAAAATGAAGTATTTAATTTGTATTTCAGAGACTTGTTTTATCCAAGGTAATGCTGAGAATTTACCTCTAGAAAGTAATAAATATGATGTGTATACTATAGCCTATGGTATCAGAAACTGTACACATATAGATAAGGTAGGCTTCATTTTGCTTGGTTTCTTGATGAAATAATTTGGCTACTTTGGC
This sequence comes from Patella vulgata, assembly GCF_932274485.2. NCBI lineage: Eukaryota > Metazoa > Mollusca > Gastropoda > Patellidae > Patella > Patella vulgata. Next base: position 57,832,932 of record NC_065884.2, on the reverse strand, counting down.
ATTTTTTGTATAATATTTATGAGTCTGGATTCAGATTTAGGATAGAAAAAAAATGCATACTGAAGCTGTAAAGAATCTAGATGTGATTTGTTGCAACAATCAAACACACCTGGATGTGTCTATGTCTGGATTGATAATCTTTAGGAAACAAACAATATAGATTCTGTATTTAGAAAGAATCGAGATTTGGATTTGTAGCAATGAAACATGCCTTGAATGTGTCTATTTGTTTATAATCTATCCAGGTGTTACAAGAGGCTTATAGAGTATTAAAACCTGGTGGTAGATTTATGTGTTTAGAATTTAGTCATGTGACCAATCCTTTAATACAGCAGTAAGTAGATTCAATTGTCTTTTTTTCGAGGGATAATCTGATACTCAGAATACTGAAAAATATTAGATCTATTTGATTTTATAGTTTTCCAGCATTGATTTAGATATTTTGAAGTTAATCCTTAAACAAACTACAGTCTAATTTTATCTGCTTGTTGAGTGTTCAGTCGTAATCAGGGCATTTATTTATGAAAAAACTTTTATCTCCTATGTTGTTACTTTAAACCATTATTCTCAAATTACGTTCAATTTTGCAAAATATGAAATGGAGTTTAGTGTCTTACTTTCCTGTAATGACAGTGGCACTGAAGCCTCCTATCATACTGATTTCTAACTACGTTGCCAAGGGACCATTAATGTCCTGCCAATGGTATACAAGGGACATCAGATTTTTGTTTTATTATTCCATTTCGTTTTTCCTGCATCACGGACAAAGAGAAACCGGGCTGGAGAATCCAGGACCTCCATGTTAGTATGCCAGTGCCATATGACGCAGCCATAGTGTCTCCATCGGTCATCCATAAGCTTTATTTGCACATAATGGTATGTGTATTTCTTTTGTGAGATATTAATGCTCCAAACTCCTGATTTAAATTCATATTAAAGAATATTCAGGCAAAGATATTTGGTTTCAAAAACTTTTACAATTTATAAAAATCACCAGTTTTGTCAAGACCAATGTATTTTTTTGTTTCAGACTTTATGATAGTTATTCTTTTCAAGTGATACCTGTGATGGGCCAGGTCCTAGCTCAAGACTGGAAATCTTATCAATATCTAGTTGAAAGCATCAGACAATTTCCGAAACAGGTAGAAAATATTCTCAATTTTTTATCAGAATTTTTAATTGCTATCATCCAGTGGTTTGGGTTTGGCTCACTTTAGGTTATATACAAAAACATTTCTGGTTCTCAGACAATCCTTAAAAAAGAATCTAATAGGCATACTCCGCGCAGTGTTTCGTTTGATTAGAGCTAATCCCACTACTCACTGCTGTAAAGAAAGCAAATTCTTGTTCTAAATTATGACTGGTCAATAGTCTGATTAACAACCAATAGCTAACTTCGTAACAATACCAAACAGAGCTCCAAATTGGACCAAATGTGTTTACATAACGTTAGGTCATGACTCACGATTTTATTATGCCCAATTAACCAGTGCATATGCATAGCAGAATATTGCAGAAAAACTAATTGTGTGACAAACTGATATAATGTAAACAATATTGTTTTGAGACAAACAACACTTTCACCGTTTTTAATACCTTAAATCAATGTCCAAAGTTTTAGGGAAGGCCCCTGATTAAAAGAAGGGCTGTCATGTTGCTGTGCTTGGGGATACTATAGAGTTGATTGAATGGGAAGAATAGACACACTCCCTCCAAAGCACAAGTATCAGGAGCTAATCCAGCAATGGCCAGAGAGGGATTTCTCGGGCCATTGCTTCAGGAATATGTCTGATAGGAGGGTTTTATTAACCAGTATTTTGTTGGGTTTTTTCCTTCAAAGGATCATATATGTTTATGTGACTGGTATTTCCCTTCAGATGTTACAATCTTCAATACTGGAAACTTATAATTATATACATACAATTACAGGGCCACAGATAGTCACCTACATTTTAGTACAACATACACGATTTCAGCACAGGTTTTAATTTAATTTAAATTTAATTTTTGCTTCAAATGAAAAATATAGTGGCCTAAATCCGAGGAGAAAAATGATCTTTGAGTATAAGGTGCGAAAAGAGTGAATTAAGCTGATTTTCACGTTATGTCACAAATTGTTTGAGTGGCATGTAGTAACTGAATGAGAATGACACATGACACAATTATATGGGATACTTGTTACTTGAAAGTTTAATTTATGTTGACGTTTTGATGAGGGTTATCTCGTCTTTATCAAGCAAAGAATGGTTGATAAAGACAAGAGAACCATTGTTGAAATGTTGCCAGAAATATTCATTGGGGGTCAATGAATCCAGTTGGTCTTAGGGTTTAGAGCTACCCAGTCCACCCCTGACTGTTTAAATGCGGGGGTTAAATGCGGAATTGTGGCCATATGGTAGTAAACTGCAATCTTTTTAAAATCAAAACCGAAATAAAAGAAATACCAGCGGTCCAGGAGTGATTGATGGTGCCGGTTACAGGATTTGGTTGGAACAATGGAAGGGCAGCAGGAAAAGAGGACACAATATTGTCATTAGGGCAATGATGACATTGTCACAGTATTTCCATGAGTATAATATGAGGTAACTCTTTTGAAATGCAAAGGTACTTTTTCAGGGAGGGCACTTTTACAAAAGGGAGGGCACATATCCACCTCTACTCCAATATCCTGGTTGGAAATCTCATTGGATTTGAGCGTTATCAAATATTTGGAATGAAGCCAAACTAGCAGTTAAAAGAAATTAACATTTTATACTAGAATATTCAGCAGTACCTGAAAATATTGAATGTTTATTTATTTATTTTGGCAAGAACTCCCTTTTTGAATAATTAGACTCATCCTCTGTTTCATGAGGGCATTTCACAAATACATATTTTGGATCAGTCCATTATTCACTGAAAGGTGTATGTGTTTCCTTGACACGTCTGCTTATGCAATAAAAGTGTTACATGATGAGTTTTATTAGTTAATGTTTTTACCAGAGTAAGGTGTTCTGACAAGACTTCATATGTTTATTTTTGTGAGATAAGAGACTGATATCTATGTTAATGGGAACAGGTGGGGTTCCATTACATGTAACTTAAGCTGATAACATGAAAAATATTAATCATAACCATTATACAGATTTATTTATAGCAAGAAGGATATATTTAAAATACATCATAAGAGAAATATTAGAGATGAGATTTAGATTGCTTTTTTTGATAAATAAATGTATTTAAAAATTCTCGATCCACGAAATTTGATTAACTGAAATTACTTCTACTATAATGTGAGGGTACTGTGGTATGTGGGATTGGAGTGGATTACAAAATTTGAAAATTGCCTAAATGGTTGTTAAAGTGTAGAGGTGTTTGGTAAACTGCCCCCTTGATCCCCTCTCCTAAAAAAAACCGATATTATGCTGGTGACCTAGCAAAAAAACCCTACAATATGGTTGGACAATATCCCCTAACTGAATATTCTCATAACACAGAAAAAAAAAATGGATAATATTCTATAGCCATATTGGGGCAGGGGTGAGGTCTTACACACTACCCATACAATCTTAGATCAAAGCAAGGTGTATCATCTCCTAAGAACTGAAAAATCAGTGAATTTGCAATAGAGATGACCAAACCTCTCCACAGAAATATCTGTTACATTACAATACTGTTACATTATATTTCCTATAAAGGACCATCAAATGGAGTTGGGACCTATGCTGAAACATTGTTACAATGCCTAGGAAAGCATCAAATAATTGCAGTATTTTCAAATTGTGTGAATTGTAAATTATATCAGAAGATAATTCACATGACATCGATAAAATATTTTATTTCTTTTCAAAACAAACTTGGATTAGCCACCATCTGTTTCGTTAAAAAATTGATTATTGTAAAAATCAATGTATCTGAAAGTAGAACTAAAATAGTTTGTCCAACACACTCCAAATTTGTATGTCAGTATGGTATATAGATAGACTTATTTGGAAGAAATATATACAACATAATAAATGAAATAATTATATAATTCAGTATAAAACAAGGTTTGAACTAATTTGAAGCCCCTTTAATTTTGGGGCCCCTGGTTGCATCCCAGCCCCATTTTTTACAGCTCAATCTAATACCTTAGATAAAGTTAGCACTGTTTACGTCTGCTTAGTTGTCTTGTCAACTACTGCAGGTCCTGACTTTGTGGGGGGTTCTTTGTTATCCTTCTATGCCATTATAGTTCTCTCTATTCTAAATTTCATTTGGACATAGTTTCCCTTTTAGACTCTAGCTGTTTTGGCCTTATAGCAACAAATTGTGACAGGTGTTGTGTATATGGCCGGGTATGGGGCTGGAGGGGAGCCATGGTGGCTAAGTGGGTAAGACGCTGGTTTGCTAGCCTGGAGGTCGCGTGTTTGATCCCTGCATTAGCCGAGAAAGTTCATCAGGAGTTTCTGGCGTGGTTTTAAATTCAGTGGTGCTAGACGGAGGGCTTGACAAAGACATCTGTCTAGTCATTCAGATGGGAAAAAAACCCAAGGTTCTGTGTATACATTGACATGCACGTTAAAGATCCCTTGGCAGTTGGAATTCGATAAAAGTGTAAGCCATAGTACCGCTGCCTGGGCAAAATTTCCCTCATAGCACACTGTGTGACGTATGCCTGTCTTCATTAGCCCAGTCAGAGCAGAACAGTAGGACATTAAACCCCCATTTCATTTCAATTTTTTAGGCCCACATTTAAATGGGGTCGTATATTACAGGGTTCCCGCAGCTTCGTCAAACATTTTTTCAAGGATATTCAAGGATAAATATATGTCAAATTCAAGGATTTTCAAGGACATTTTTTAGCCTAAAGTTTTCATCTTAAAAATAACCAAAACATTACCAACTATTGTTATTATCTCATATTTAAAAGGAATTGAAGACATTTGAAACAAACTTAAAGATCTCAACTGAAATTCAAGGATATTTTCCTATTTCCACGAAATTCAAGGATATTCAAGACCTTGAAAATGAAATTTTAAATTTAAGGATATTCAAGGATTTTCAAGGACTGCAGGAACCCTGTATTACTGTCGCCACCGTCCATCCGTCTGTTGGTCCTGCCTCTACAATTGCTTGTGGACACTCTACGGACTAAAGTTAATATCCGATTTATACACAACATTTAAGTTCATGAGCTGAAGAATCCTATTGATTTTCAATGATTTCTGACAATTACTGCCATAGTTATGGCCCTTGATCACTCAAAAAAATCTTGTGGACGCTTTAGAGGCTAAGTTAATATCCAATTGACTTTAATACAGTGTTTAAGGTCATGAGATGAAGAAGCCTATCAATTTTCAATGATTTCCAATGATTATGGCAATTGATATTAAATGTTTTGTATGCTGAATGTTAGAACAGGACAGAACTAGAAGCTGAATGGGTTGTTAGTCATGGTGTGTTAAAAATGTTTTCATTTCTGACAAAAGGAGAAAATATGCGACAACCCTTGTTGACTTTCCCGACAACTGAGCTGCTGTACGTGGGCGTATGTTATGTTGTCTGGCAACCTATCTTTATTCTTTCTGGAACAACTTATATCACTTTGTCCTAAGGCTTATCTGTGGCAGGTTCCCAACCTAGCTGATAATGTTGTTTCACCTTTACATTTGGTTTATTTTGGTAGTTTGTCTAATATTTTTTATGTTGTTGTGAAAGACTTTGCCAGTCACTTTGACATTGTGGATTTTCTGTTATGTTTATATTCTTGTTTGGCCTTATCTGGGTTAATATTGTTCATAAAACTGTTATGGTGTATGTATTAAATTGGATTCAGGTTAACATGTATTAAATGAAATGAAATGGGGTTTAAGATCCCACTGTTCTGTGCTATTAAACATTGTGGATTTGAATGCACCAGTTATAAATATGTGTATTATATAACTGTATCTGAGTTATCCACAGGTCTAACATCCATGGTAACACAGTAAATCTTTGATTGTCAACTGGGTCATTATTACTACACCGCACCATGTAGAAAATAAATAGCAGGGTAATTTTCATATCACTTAAAAATATAAGCTAGATAACTATTTATAACACGCCCAGTAAGTAGCCTGGCATCCCAAATTATTATCTATAATCCTATGAATGAAATGTTGCCGATGTCAATCGTTATCACACAATAATTTTTTATCTGTAACTATAACCAATTCTCTACATGTGTCACACCTGGAACCTCATTTGTGATCACACAATATTTTAATCGTTTTCCATTCACATCTGAAATTTATCCATCAACAGGGCTCCTGATTATTAGCTACTAGCTGGATACCCGTCTTCTGTGACCTTGGTTAGGGTGTGCGTGTTGTATAATCAGGTCTGTCATTGAGTCATCTATCTGGCGTGGCACGGTGGTTTCCAATGCCCGGTTGTATGTGACAAGGAGTAGGGTCGTCTGTCCAACCTTGTGGGTTTTCTCCGGGTCCTCCCACTGCTTAAGACCCCTACGCGCAAGTGAATTATTGAAATAAAATTGAACCATATGTTAGTCCCAAAATTACCTTGTTTGTGTCGAGTAGACGTTAAACCCCATTTCTCTTTCTCTCCCCCGTTTATTGTGAATTTCAGATAACTTTAACAGCTAAAGTTATCTGATAACTGGTACATATTTCGTCTAATACGAAGAACTTTAAGCCAATCAAATTTAAATTATCTTTGATAATTACTATTATGGTCATTACTCTTGATCAGTTTTAGCGTAAGTAATTAAAGTTCTTATTACCTGTGTGTGTGAAATAGCTTTATTTACTGTTCGCTTCCACCGAAGTGATATCGAAGTCATATAAAATATCAGGTTTTATTGTCTTTTAAATGTTCTGGTTGCCTACAAAAACCTTTGTAAACCGCCAGATGACTTTAGCAGAGGTGAGTGCATGTTTCTTGACAATGTGTTAAATCTGGTACATTATTTTACCTATTGTAACCTGTTTAACTCTTTTATTTTTCAGGAGGAATTTGCTGAAATGATCAGGAAAGCAGGTTTTAAAATGGCAAAATATGAAAACATAACATTTGGAGTGACAGCAATACATTCTGGATTTAAAATTTAAATTAGGATAAAAATTAAAATTGTATAGAAGATGAGACTTGTGAATACAGTGTATTTATATATAAATTACTGAAAACTTGTTATTTGTGTGAATTTATCAAATAAAAATGAATGGTGTTGCTTGTAGCTAACCTATAGGTAAGGCAAAATCTCACTAGTGGATTGACCCTTCAAGACAAAAACCTAGCAAGTCTTAAAGAATAAATCCTTCTGGGTTTGTGGTCAGCTATTTTGAGAAGAATTCTGAGGACAACTAAATAGGACTTATTTGGATTTTTCCATAGGCCAAAAAATCTGCAACTTTTTGAACTAATTTTACTATTCACAATAAAGGAGATAGAAAAAGAGAAATGAGGTTTAACGTCCACTCAACACAAACTAGGTCATTTCGGGACTAACACATGGTTCAATTTTATTTCAATAATTTGCTTGCGCATAGGGGTCTTTAGCAGTGGGAGGATCCGGAGAAAACCCACGAGGTTGGACAGACAACCCTACTCCTTGTCACGTACAACCGGGGAATCGAAACCTCACAATAAAGGATTTTTCCTATAGATATTAAACCGCAAGATAAATCAACTGCCGACACTAGTGTGACCCAGTCCTTATTTAGGGGCGTACATATTGAGTTTTTTTAGTGGGGCATTTACCACAAGCTTTTTGGGGTGGGGTGGGGTGGGGGGGGATGCAGGGGAAATGCTCCCCCTTAGAATTTTTTAATCTATAGAGTCCCTGAAATGCCATTTTCTGAACTTTGGGGGAAGATTTTGCAGAATTCTGGTCAGAAAACACTTATGACATGAGTAAAATTGAGTACTACCCTTGGGAAATTATGTAATTTATTAAGAATTTTGCAAAAGTACTGTGAATCTGTGACAACTTCTTTTAAGGTTTTTTTTTTATATACTATCTGGAAGACTAATTGCTGCCCATTCCGAACCTCCATTTCGTAAGCTTTATTTTTGAAATTGCTGGTTTTAAATTTAATTGGTTATATAAAACAGGAATTGCTATGTGAAATTTATTCTTAGCTATTTCCCGCCCTGCTGTTAGTAGAATTAAGTTCCTGAATATGACCTGGCGAATATAGACAATACCTATATTAGTCTACAGGTATTTTTAATTAGCTCAACCCAAACTTCTAATTTTGCCTTAAAAAAGGGGAGAACATGTAACATTTTTCAGAAGAGCATGCACTGAATCCTTTACTTGTAGGCAGTGGCGGCGCCAGCCGTCGGTGGTTGGAGGGGCAAAGTCCAAGGTTAAGGGGCAAAGGCACGAGGTTTTGAAAAACAGGCTGCCAGAAATGCAGCCTGGCAGTATTTCATGCACTGATCGTTGAGGTAAAGTGTCAAACTAACGAACTTGCGAACCGCGACAAAGCCCAATCACGAGCGCCAAGGGAGACCTTCCACAGAAAATTTTGAAAAATAGACTGCGGCAAATGCTGTCTGACAGTATTCAGTCAGGCACCGATCGTCAAGATAAATAGATCTGACCAGATACCGTCCGTCGCCTGATCACTAGTTTATCCGACCAGAGAACAAAATGTCAAACGAACGGACTTGCTAACCTCAACGAAATCCCCTTGTGAGCACCAAAGTAGCCAGTCCTTGTGGGGGTATTGGGAACCTCCCCTAAAATTTTTTAAAAATAGACTGTCGGAAATGCTGTCTGACAATATTCAGGCGCCGATTGTAGAAATAAATAGAGCTGATCAGATGCAGTCTGTCGCCTGATCACTATAAGTCTATCCGACCCCAGAGAGGAAAGTGTCAAATGAACGGACTTGCGAACCTCAACGAAGCCCTCGAAAATTTTGAAAAATTGACTGTCGGAAATGCAGTCTGGCAATATTTCGGCATTGAGCGTCGAGATAAATAGAGCTTACCAGATACCGCCTGTCGCCAAATCACTACTTTATCCGTAGTGAGTGACTCAAAGTGAATGAATATTTTCGCCACGATATTTTGTGACAGACTGCCGGAATTGCAGCATTTCAGACACTGGTCAAGATAAATAGAGCTGACCAGATACTATGCGATATCACTTCGTTGGAAGCGGACGTTAAATAAAGCTATTTCACACATACTGTTCGTTACCAAATCATCCAAACTGCACTCAGCGATCCCATTCGGCAAACCTCAGCAGATTCCACTACCTCAAAACTTTGAATATCGTAAAAAGCACTTCCCAATTGATTCATGTGTTATAGTTTATAGTATGTTTACAGCAGGATGGGCTTGGTAAAAAAATCACTCCAACTCTACAACATGCAATTTTATGACTGAGTGGGGTTGTGGCATTTAATCACTGTAGAATTTTCTAAAATTATTGGGGGGGGGGGGGAGCAAACCCCCATTGTGACCGCCACTGCTTGTGGCGGAGTGTAACATACCTGACAATTTAAAAAATATCCTCTAAGTTCCAATGAGCCACTGTAAATGACATACGGTACCCAATAACTGACTTCCATCAAAATAAATTGGAGGCATTTCAACTCACTGGATACAACAAAGCAAACTTTCCCCCAAGATTGGGTACCAAATTCAAGAGTTATCCCCCTTTCTATGAGATAACCATAATTAACTTTATCTCATGGGATGACATTTTCTTTAGAAGCTGGGATGCAAGCACAATGCATGCAAAATCTCAATTGCACCTGTGGTTGACCAAGAGAATTACATGCAAAAAGCACCCTGAAAGAACACATTTGAATCCACATGCACTTGAGGGATGTGTTAATTGCAGATGGAGGAAAAGCATTTAAAAACTATTAGTAGGATTTTACACTTTTATATACTTGCTCTTCACATTTTATACAAGATACATAAAACTCAACAATGTAAGAAATACAAAATAGAAATTATAAAAGTTAAATAAATTTGGAGGTCATCGAACATAAATCACGGAAGCAACAAACTGAGAATTATATGCAATGACATTTGACAGCAGCTTTGCTCGACTTGTAGTTTAATAAAATGAAATGACTACATCAATGACATTTGCAGCAACCTTGCTCTGTACAGAGAGTTTAATGTTTGTTTCCATAATATACATATTTTGCTAAGTCCAGTCAAATAATTTATCCAGATTTGAAGAGCAGAATGGCAACTTGTCCAAGATAAAAGTAGATGAAATGCTTAGTTTCGTGGGTAACGTAGCTTCCAAAGTTTCTACCAACAATACAATGCCATGTTGGGTTGTACTTTTTGTCGAATTCTTTTTTAATGAAAGCAGCAATATCCTTCTCAATATTAAATTTTTCTAAGGCTTGAGATGCACAATCAATGGAATCAGTTTGCATATCTTCAGCCATATCGGCATTCTTGATAACGGCCTTTCGTTCCGTCATACTGAAAGAAACAAGATTAGTCTAATTAGTACATGTTTTTCTATTAAACATAAGTCAGTTTAGTACAATGGAATGTTTTTTTGGTCTAGAATGATTGAATTTAATTAACAATAGGCCTAACTGATTATATTTCAAATTCCACTATCTACAAGGACTGCCTGGTTTATTAGAATGGTTGGAATCAACTGCCTACACGGAGAACCGACTTAGTGACTATGGCAATTGGTATGACGTAGAGATATAATCAGATAGCTCAATAGATCTAATATAATATTAATAACTGAATAATTCTACAAAATATTTCAATTTTTTTGGTAGATCTAGCCCATCCTGTCCCTGATTCCTATTCCTACTACTACGTAGTAGGCTAGTAGTAAAGTGCGTCTATTCTTTTTTGGGATTATAATTCGACTGATATTAATGACTACTTCGTTATGATAGAGAAAAACAATATTATAATAACTCACCTGAATTTGTCTTGAATTTTTTTCAATGCAAAATATAATATCCTTCCCAACAACTGGCACTGTCTGTGTCTCTAATGAATACAGAAATATAACGTTCGCTATTAAAGACACTGGACCTCAATTCTGATTGGATGGCTTCTGTGTAGCCATTGGCTACTTTTAGTCTTCCCGCAGTGGTTTCTATCAACGAAAAGCGCGTGCTCTGTAGGTTACCAAGGCATTTATTGCTGGTTTCAGATAACTTCAAACAAGCTTGGACCCATTCATAATAATTAGACATACAACACAAAAGACAGTATCCATAACTGACAAGATTGGAATATTGCCAGATTTCGGTAACCAAAGCAAATGACCACTCCTCAACGGGATTCTAAAACATGCCTAACACGTTTTCTAGTCTGTTTTCTTGTAGGTCAAAACTGAACAGATTAAAAAAAATGTATAAGTTATAACATGGACCGTGTATAATAATAAGCCTATAATTATTACGTCTAGCTAGTTGCCCGTCTAAGGCGTCTTACGGAAGAACAATCCGGAATAAAAATATGTATGGAATGGAGCTTAATCAAACAGAGTCAGAAGCACTTAACATGGACCTCTCGGACCAAAATTGATTCCAAATCCACCAGTTTAAATTATGGTTAATAGGCCTAGCCTATAATAGAAGTTTTCATGTTCCGTGAATTAAAATTCGTGGTCAATGGAACGGGGGCCCTGCCCCCCCCCCCCCCACACAATTTTTGTTTATTAGCTGGTAGACATACACGTAGAAAATATTCAGTTAAATCACGAACAAAAAGCACACCAAGGTAGTTTGGTGTAACTTCGTCCGGACATGGGATTTTGGAGCCGGGGCGATAGCTTTGATTCTAATTGGATGAGACTGAGAGTGGTAAAACTTCGTGTAGTAGTTTCATTAATACATCAATACCTTGACTAAGTTCGATGGTGAGCATTTTCTACTTAAGCCTAGTCTGATTGGGGGGATCACGTGGGTAAGACGCTGTAGCTCGCTAGCCTGGAGGTCGGGTGTTCGATCCCTGCATTGGCCGAGAAAGTTCATCCAGATTTTCCGGCGTGGTTCTCCCTTGTCAGTGATGACGGCCGGAGGGGCTGACAAGGAAAGCTGTCTAGTCGTTCGGATGGGACGAAAAACCGAGGTCCCGTGTACACATCGGCGTGCACGTAAAAGATCCCTTGGCAGTTGGAATTCGATATAAGAGTAGGCCGTAGTGCCGCTGTCCGGGCAAAATTTCCTTCATAGCACACTGTATGGCGTATGCCCGTCTTCATTAGCCCAGGTTAGGAGCAGAACAGTAGGACGTTAAACTCCATTTCATTTCATTTAGTCTGATTGGTCGAGACTTTGGAACACAACACTCTTTCTAATCGGGGTATAGAATGTTCAAACTTGGTGTAAATGTCCATCTATAGGCATATATGTGAATGCCGTGACAGTGTTCGATCCTGCACATTTTCCACTAAGGCTAAGCAGATTTAAGCAACTTTATTGGTTGAGACTTTGGAACACGATAACTTTGGTTCTAATTCAGTAGTGATGAAACTCGGGGTAGGCCTATAGATTCATTCAAAACCTTGACTAAGTTCGATGGAGACAATTTTCCGCTTAGGCTAAGTAGGCTAGCGATACGCAATTTCATTGGCCAGCCAAGTCTTTGGAACATCGCTCTGATTTTAATTGAGGTAGAATGTTTAAAACTTGGTGTGGATGTTTATTAGGTGAAAGTGGCTGAGGTCAATGATTAACATTTTAAATTTTACGCAAAATTATGGTGGCTGAAAGCGTCCATTTAGATCGGCGGGTTTCTAGATACAACGCGAGAGTCGCCGTTAAGCCAGCACGACGAAAAAGGCGCCGATCGGCGACTTTTTCGTCGTACTACCTTATCTTCAACCCGCGACTTTCACAACACGAGAGTCGCCGTTAAGCCAGCACGACGAAAAAGGCGCCGATCGGCGACTTTTTCGTCGTACTACCTTATCTTCGACCCGCGACTTTCACAACACGAGAGTCGCCGTTAAGCCACGCGCCGAAAAAATCGGCGCGTTTTTCGGCGACTTGCTTAACGGCGACTCTCGCCTCGAAGTTTATAGTTAGTTACATGCGCAATGGCTACATTTTACACACACAGATCACCAAATATTTCTACGCCGTAATGTAGGGGGAAAGTTATTTTTAGTCTTTCTCTCCCTTTCCCTTTTCCCCCTTTTGAATGGCGATTTTTGGTGTAGAATCGAAGAAAGGGGTTTGATAATATATTTTCTGCCAGGTTTTGGTGAATATTCATGATTTTGAGAGGTCGGTTAGGTTGAAATGTAGGGCCGAAAATTGCATGTTTACTTGTCTCTACTTCCAGCTTGTGTATTTCAAGTTTTTCATGGTAAACCTCATACATGCTTTTGTGCAAGAGTTTGCCACATGTTGCTCCATCTGTGGCAGAAAGTAGGCTAGCCTACAAGTCCTAACTCATCCAAAAGCTCCTCCATTTTATATACAAGAAGTAAAATGTAGCCATTGCGCATGTAACTATCTATAAACTTCCGAGGCGAGAGTCGCCGTTAAGCATGTCGCCGAAAAAGGCGCAGATTTTTTCGGCGACTTTTTCGGCGCGTGGCTTAACGGCGACTCTCGTGTTGTGAAAGTCGCGGGTCGCCGATAAGGTAGTACGACGAAAAAGTCGCCGATCGGCGCCTTTTTCGTCGTGCTGGCTTAACGGCGACTCTCGCGTTGTATCTAGAAACACGCCGATCTAAATGGACGCTTTCAGCCACCATACTAAATAAATGCTTTAAAGAAATGAAATGAAATGGGGTTTAACGTTCTACTGTTCTGCTCCCTAATGAAGACGGACATACGCCATACAGTGTGCTATGAGGGTCTATATTTCGTTTCGTTTTTTTATACTTTCGATGGCCTACACTACATGAAGATCTGACCAGTTGTTTTTTGGAGGTCGCGTCAGAGGTCATACGAGCTGCTTTTGACCCTATGACGTCAGACAATTGATTAACCAATCAACATTGATAGTGGATTACCCACAGTTCCGTGTACCTCACCAAAGGCTCGCCGTAACAGACCTTTTCATTGGCTAATCCCTCACACGTCAATGATAACAACTCTTCCAGATCCTGTAGTAAAGACAGGTAAAACGAAATTTTTAACTATAAAAACGAAACGAAATAGGATCTGTGTTTTAATCAGATTAGAGAGTTGTCAAACTGAGTGTAGAGTTTCACTACCAGGTACTTCAAAAGCTTGAATGAGTTCCACCGTGAACATTTTCTGTTTATACTTTAAGTGTAGATAATCAATTTCATTGCTCGATACTTTTCAAAAAGATAAATGGGAGATTAGATAAAGAGTTGGCAGTTCTCGCTATAATAGTTAAAAAAATAGATAACGTAATAGAATATTCTGAAAATTTCAGTCAAATTGCTCCACTCTGAACCGACATATTAGCTTCTGAATTTTAGGCTAGCTTCGATCATCATTTCTAAAATCGATATACGAAAAAGCCAAAACAAAAAAAACCCCTCAAAAAACAAAGCCTCGATTATCCATTTAAACGTGTAAAGATACATTACCGTATTGTAGATAAGATAAAGAGATGGTAGTTCTCGCTATAATAGTTAAAAACTAGATAGTGTAAAGGTATATTTGTTGAAAATTTCAGTCAAATTGATCCACTATGAGCATAGTCTCGATTATCCACTGTTTTGATTTAATTATCAATGGCCGTTAAGCGGCATATATGAATCTAATCCAGCCAACATCGAAGGCTAGCCTTGACATCGGGAGTTTATTATGGTCTGGATAAGTTAATTAATGTCTAATTGATAATTTAGATAACATTTCAGGTCTTAAGAAAGACTTGTAATAAGCAGATTTTGCTCTTGCATAATGCATGTTTAATTGTCCTTCACAAAATTTATTCCAATCCGCTGCACATCGCTAGCCATGACATTGTGAGTTGATTATGGTCTGAATAAGTTAGTTAATGTCAAATTTATAATTAAGATAACATTTAAATAAAGAGCTGGTCGTTCGTTAAAACTAGAAAATGCAAAATGAATATTTTGAAAAATTCATTTAAATTACTTTATTCTGAGCCAAGTTATCACTGTTTGTAGTTTTGACAAGATGTGTGCATTATCTTAACCGCGGTGCCGGTATATTCCAGGCTAAGCCTCGCTTCTTCAATTTTAAATTAAATCCTTAAATGGCCGAACCGTTCTAATCTGTGGTTAAAACCTCAAGCATCCGATGGCATCGAGAGTTGATTATGGTCTTTTCATGTTAATAAATGTCTAATTAACAATTTATATAATATTTAAGGCCTAAAGAAAGACCTGCAGTAGGCGAATTTTTCTTTTGAATAATGTATCTTTAATGTGTCAACTATATATTTATTTTGGGATTGCGTCGGGGGACATCAGCCTCACTGTTGGCTTGTTTTGCTTACTGTGATATCTGGTATCGCTGCCTATTCGTCGGAAGAAACAAATGGATCGTCAGATATTGGTGGAAGCTGACGTAGTTACTTTGCGACACGTTCAACACGAAGCTTTGCCCGAAATATTGAAGATGTTTTACAGCAAACCCGAGTATCTCTAAACGTCAATTACAGGGTCTCCGTATTCACAACTATCTTGCATCGAAGAAGATTTTATCAAAGTTGGTGGTCGACAGTGTCACTCAAATAATTGCTCGACATCATCACAAGAAAACTGTTCATCAAGCAAGATCCATAAATTATGGCGCCATTTGTCAAGCTAGATACTTGATCATCGCTGGTTGCATTGTTGTCAGTCCTATGATACAAAATTCAAAATTGTATTCACTGTTAAGTTTTACAGAAAATCCCAAGATGGCAAGCTACCTGAAGCCTAGCTCCCTTAACAAAATGTTGGTATGGAAAGAGAAGACCTGTCTGTCTGTCGTCTTCCATCTGGAGATGAACAATTTTAGTATTCAGTTTAACGAGCACCACGTCCCAAACGAAAATTAGGGATGGGGATGGGCATGGTGATTAGACCTTGAACCCGAAAAAAATATTTTGACGGTGCATGAAAGACAATTTACGAATTGACAGAAGTAGGCCTAATGAAAATAAAGAACGTCTAAATTGTATATTAGAATACTTGTGTACAAAATAAGGTTATAGACATATATTTATTTTTGTAAGTGTATTGTATTATATAGTACTTTGAGTACGAATAAATATATATTATTAAATATAAAAGAGAATGAAGTACACAAGTTGTTTTCGACTAGAAAATCCAATATTTTTGTTGATCAACCTCATCCCCAGGCTGAAAGCTCATATGAACCTTTCTTCAAATTTTGCGTTATTCCTGCACCAATATCTCTTAAAATAAGATTGCATGTAAATCAGTACCAACTAACTGTAAGCCGCTTCACGCAGTTTTATTGAAAAATAAAATAAATATTTCGAAAATGAACATGCTCATTCATTGCTCTAAACAGTATAAGAAAGGATGCATTACATTAAAAAAAACAGTTGCTCTCTGTCTTTACCGTAAGTTGGAGTCTTACAAAGATACTAGTTAATTCATATTTCCTTTTCATTGCATTTTACTTTGAAATCATATATAGTATTTAAATATGCTTACCTGCATCAGTTGTCTCTGCCTGAACAAGCTTGTCTTTCATATATTTTCCTGCAACTCTGATGTATGAGGCAATACAAGTTTTTGGCAAATAATGCAAGAGACGTTGTTTTTTTTACCTTCACAGATCACAGCTTAATCCACTCTTTGGCGTACGAAACAACTTTATCCCAGGTTTTCTCAGTGAAACTCAAAACTATTCCTGTAGTTTTTTGGTCTAAATGCACTAAACATTTCATTTTATCGGTTCTCAAATCTGATTTTGCATTTTCCGTAAAGGACGCCATTCTGGAAATCGCAGCGATTTCATTAGCAGTTATTTGCTAGTTGTCATCGCTGGATTCCAATCTGATTAAAACACAGCTCCTATTTCGTTTCGTTTTTTTATAGTTCAAAATTGCGTCTTACTTATCTTTACTACACTAGGACCTGGAAGAGTTGTTATATGAGTTGTTATATAACCCGCGTAATGGATGATGTGAGGGATTAGCCAATGAAACGGTCTGTTACATCGAACTTTAGGTAAACCACTAGAAACGTCAACGCTGATTGATTAATCAATACCTGACGCGACCTTCCACTACAACTGACCAGATCATCATGTAGTGTAGGCTGTCGAACGTATAAAAAACAAAAACAAAATATAGATCTGTATTTTAATCAGATTGCGCTGAATCCGCGACAAAATGAAATATTAAAATAAGAAAATAATTTGAATACCTGTTAGCAGATTTTTCGCGCGTGGGACCTCGTTTCGGCAACTTGGATACTTTATTGAATTTTCAAAAATATTTTTAGCCACAACACCGATGGGTGGAACAAAAAGTCATAAAAAACGACCCAGCCTCTGGCCTATAACTAAGATAACTAGAACAAACTTCGATGATCACTAGGATTGATCGTTAAACGCCAAATGACGTCATCAGTGCGAAGCGGAGTAACTCGAATTCTAGTATTACGAAAATCGTGGACAGAAATGTGCATCCCATACTCGGTTGATCCGCGTTATTCTCCTTGTCAAGTCAATTAAGGTTGAACTCTTCTTTCATAATCAGTAACTTACTTTTTGAAGGTGTGAAAAAAACATCATTCCCTTTGGGCTGTTTCTGAACAGTAATGCCCGAAATTTGAAATGGGTCGCTGCGCGACAATGGCTACTCGCCATATGGGGCCAGGCGTTCAGCAATAACAAACGATGGATAGGGTAGGCTTACTAAGTTTAATGTATCTAAGTCTCTAACTCAATAATACAAAATCATCCAAAGTCTCTGACAATGAAAACACGAATTATTTGTCAGTTTAAATCAACTTTGATGATGTGATCTTACAGGGAAAAGACAAAATAAACAATTTACCATCGGTATACGAATCGTGTACCATAATGTGTTTCAGTGCCATTTGTAACAAGGGACTCAAAGAACGAGGCTAGACGTATTCCACAAGTTATGTCAAATGGTGACGTCATATTTTATCTGGAGAGTATGCGCAATAAATACTATCGGTGTAGACTGGAATAACCAGGCGGTAGAGATTGCAATTCGATTGAGACTTCTGGCGTATTTCGCGGAACATAACGGATTAGAAATTACAGTAAAAACAGAAAAGAATGGATGTAAATCAGTTTATATACATTCGTAATACATTATTATATGCGTTGCTACCCATTTGAGTCAATTTCTAGGTCCCAAATATTAGCGATTTAGCTCCTTTAATATAGACAGGTCCATATCAGAACTCCGAACACGTCACGAATAAGATGATAAAATCATGACAGCAGGCGCGTGTCCGGGGTGGGGGGAGGTGAGTGTTGTTGCGTGGTTATCAGATAAGACACGGTCCAATGACACATGCTCGCGCAAAAGATTTCTTATCCTACATTCATCGAAATAACGTCGAACAAACAAACGTGCGAAGCATACCCGCCGTTTTAGATTCACTCCATTTGACGTTGCCTCCATTGCGGACCACCCTACAGAAATTCCAGGAAATTGCCGAGAGAACAAAATATGTAAAAAAAAAAAAAATAAAAAAAAAATAAAAAAAAATGATTATTCAATATGAACATAAAAAGATAAGCTGTGGTGACCTGTATAAAAAACAAAAAAAAGCAAACCTTCTACGGTCCTTGGTTACAATTCGATACCTATGAATCACCACAACAGTATCGGTACTTCCATGAATATAGTTATTCTTGATAATGGAGATCACTGGGCTTTCAAAATTCTAAGAAGGGACAGTGTGCTTATGGAATAAAATAATCTGCCAGGCTTGGAAATATCTCTTGTCTGTAGAAACCTCTACATCGAAAAATTAAATTATGATGGTTCATGATTAAAATACCCCATCTCCATGCAAGGCCTAAGTAACATCACAGTGTTTAAATTGAAATGTAGATATAGCTGGTGTTATCCACGTAACGGGTTATTTATGTTGTTACCTGTATGTTTTATTTTTCGTGCAGTGCGGTCACCCTGCACATATTATTTTGTGTTGCACATTTTCCGAAAAACTTAATAGTAGCACTAAGATTTTCACTTTAGAGAATCCACTTAATATTGCTTTATTTTGTCCAATATGTCCTTTTAAACTATGGAGCCATGGTGACTCAGTGAGTGAGACGTTTGCTCGCTAACTTGAAGGTACCGTCCCCGTGTTCGATCCCTGCTTTGGCCGAGAAAGTTCATCAGGATTTTCCGGCGTGGTTCCTCCCCTTGTCAGTGATGCAGGACAGAGAGCTTGGCAATACACAACGTATAGTTGTTCGGGTGGTACGAACGAAAAATTGAGATCCCGCGTACACATTGGTGTGTACTTTAAAGATCCCTTATTAGTTGAAAATCGATATAAGAGTAGGTTGTAGTGCCGCTGTCCGAGCAAAATTTCTCTCATATCACACTGTATGGCGCATGTCCGTCTTCGTTAGTCCAGTCGGGACAGAAACGTAGGACATTAAACCCCATTTCATTTCATTTCACTTAATCTTCAGTGCTTTTTTATTAGCATTTGTAAGAGTGAATCATTCGTGTCAATTGTTTTATTTTACCGAGCGTGAGTTACTCGGGTAATACGGGACGCGACCGAATTACCCACAATTCCTTTCGAGCTGGTCGTTGCCATTTTGGACTTCTCGAAGAAAAGCTAACCTGCTTTGTTTTAATTTTCCTACAACAAAACAATTAATTATGTCTTACCGACCAACTAATGACAGCAGAATATATGTCGGCAATCTTCCACCAGACATAAGAAACAAGGATATTGAAGATTTATTTTACAAATTTGGACGAATTACATTTATTGACTTGAAAAACAGACGCGGTCCGCCATTCGCTTTTGTTGAATTTGAAGACCCAAGGTAAACATATTTACATTGTTTTTCATTTAAATCTAAAAGAAGAATGATTGGGAAATATGCGACAACAAGCAAACATATTCACAGCAAAGATAATTCTGAACATTTTAAAATTACAAACCAATTGAAACGGGCACAAATAATTATAAAGACAAACAAAGTCCTCCAGAAATTAAAACAGTAGGCTAACTCAGTTTGTAAGAACAGCCACAGGGAGCAGACTGGGCAGTTCACCAAAAATGTGGAAAACGGGGAGTGATATTTGAATCTGTACAATTGATTTTTTTAACTAGCTGGCGTAACCTGGTTACTGTACATGCAGTAGGCCTACACATGTATGGTATGTGAGTATGGCCAGTGTAAGTATTTTAAATTTTACAATTTCTAAAAGTCTAGTCCAAAACATTTACATTTAAGGGATGCTGAAGATGCAGTACATCACAGAGATGGATATAATTATGATGGTTACACACTGAGAGTCGAATTTCCACGTGGAGCAAGTGGAAGTGGTGGAGGCGGACCCAGTGATGGAATGGGTAGCGTTGGTGGTGGTGGTGGAGGAGGAGGAGGAGGATATAGTGAGCGTGGCAGAGGAGGAGGAGGAGGATTTCAACGGAGTGAAAGAGGGGGATTTGGTGGTGGAGGTGGTGGCGGTGGAAGAGGTAGAGGCGGGCCCCCATCACGACGTTCGGAGTTTAGAGTTCTTGTTTCTGGTATGATGATAGTTTAGACCTACTGTAAATTACTGTTTCTATTACTAGATCATAAAAGGCAAAATTTCCTCCTGCACAAAAACTACAAATTGGAATGACATTTTGAATTCTGTAAATAGAGGTTAGGTATGAGGCTATCCCGATTATCATGGACGCCATTGCATTCCACTGTGACATGTTGCATAATTTGCCGATCGTATTTAGGGACTCCCTTGTACCTGGTTTCTCATTGCTTTCTTGTTGGGTATTTTTAGAATATTCCATGTCATAACGTAAGAGGAAAAAAATGTATAGCCTCGTTTTCAAAAACAAAAATGTCAAATTTTTTTTTCATGATGAATTTGGCTCATTGTCAGATCACCTAAAATAACGGATTAAGTGAAAGGAATTCTTTCTAAAATATAAGGAACATTAAAATAACCATTAATCTTCATATTGTTGAAATATTGACTGGAATGCATTGATGGTTTAGTTTGGGGCGTCATGGCCGTTGAAATCGACCTGATTAAACCATTATTTGAAAATAAATGGCGTGTATTCTAATTCTAGTCTTTCACCATTTGATTGCAATTGAGGTTACATGATCAAAATATAAGTCACATATCATTCTATAAATGAATTTGATGCAACAGGAAAATTAAGTCGATTTTCAAAGACTAAAATTTTTATAATAACTGATTCCATGACCGATTTTGACTATTTTGGTGTCATTTTGTTTCTTTTTCCATGATACACCTATTGCAATGATAAAAACCCATTCCAACACACTTATTTATTTTTATCTTGTACCTATAAAGGTCATTGGGTTGATATTTAAAAGAAGTTTATGACATGAAACTTCTAACTAAAAGGGCCAAGTAGTTTGGGTGGTACATCTATAGGTTTTGTATAATAGGAAGCAACAAATTTTGATTATTTCTGATAATTACTGAATGGGTTGTTAATCTTGATCAGTTTTTAGTGTCCGATAAAGGTTGATATAACCTAGAAAAATAAATATGTGACAACCTGTGGAGACCATTTTCTGTTACCTGACAAACTATCTTTACAAATCCAACAAAAAAATAATATAAAAAGGCTAAGAATACTGAAAATAAAAAACATTTTGACAGGTAGTTGGCAAGAATTAAAAGATAACTCCACATAAAAATGCATTTAATAAAATGATTAATAAAACATTTTCAGGTCTACCACCAACTGGTAGTTGGCAAGATTTAAAAGATCATATGCGAGAAGCTGGAGATGTTTGTTATGCAGATGTTTTTAAAGATGGTACTGGTGTCGTAGAATTTCTGAGAAAAGAAGATATGAAATATGCTGTGAAGAAACTAGATGACTCAAAATTTAGATCACACGAGGTTTGTGTTTCAAGATTTGTACTATACTTTCTTCCCACCTGTCTACTCCTATATTTGGCTTCACTATGCTTCTGGGTATGTGTCCATTGACAACACTAGGGCTTCACTGGAACACAGAAATATGTGTTTTTAGGCCACATTAGGGTTTCGCCATAACACTTGAGGTGTCCACCTTATAACCCTTTAGAGCAAACTGAGTCACCGTTAATATTTTACAAATTGATGGATTTACTTTAGTAGTTGAAAACTTTAAACGAAAATATACGAAATTAATCTGAGAAGATATGTATTATTTTTCAGGGAGAAAATTCATACATTAGAGTAAAGGAAGATTACAGGGGTGGTGGTCCAGCTGGAGCTATGGGCAAAACATCAAGATCTCGAAGTCGCAGTTTCTCACCCAGAAATGCTCGTGGTTCACCAAGATACTCTCCTATGCGTTCACGTTCTCCTTCATTTAACCCTCAAAGGGGAAGAATGAATCGTTCACGATCACCTTATTGAAAAAGGGATTGGATCCTTTCACCACGATTATATTATATTGAACATTCTTGTGAAAATGCCAAATCACTTTAAAATTAGTCATATTAATTGTCTTGTCTGACAAAATATTATAATAAACTAAAACACATTTCAGCTAATTAATAAGCAATCTGGTGTCTTCACAAAAATGTCTTTACTCTGATCATTTATAGTTATTACATGTCATGAATTGTAGCACCAAATTGTTATCCAGGCATTTTAACCATTTTCATCAACTTGCTTTTTTTTATCGTATCAATTGTACATACAGGGGAACATAAATATTCACAGTTT
This sequence comes from Patella vulgata, assembly GCF_932274485.2. NCBI lineage: Eukaryota > Metazoa > Mollusca > Gastropoda > Patellidae > Patella > Patella vulgata. Next base: position 57,810,150 of record NC_065884.2, on the reverse strand, counting down.
TCAAAATCAAATCTATTTAAATGAAACCATTCTTATTACCATAAATCTAGTCATTGAAATGTGACATGACAATATCTGGGGTGTGGAGTTTTTAAATAATAATGCAACTGGTTTGTTCACATGTTAATAATTTTTTACTTTTTTATTGAACAGTTCCTATGGTGGAATCGTCTTAGGAAGATCTTTCTGGGATAAGATTCCACTCACTTTAGTAAATGGACTGCATTAGCCAATATGGACATCAAGGGACATGGGATGTATATACTGGACTGGTGGGGAGGATTCAACGTTTTAAGGATCATTAAGTGCTAAAAATTACAAGGAAGGAATCAAAATTCAGTTTTGTTGCTTTAGCGCTCTTGGAATGGATTAATCTTGTAGGATGGCATGCGGTCGATATTTAGGTTATTAGGAATAATCATGTTAGTGTTACTTAAACGATCCTTAGAGATTGCAAGCCAGGATTCAGGTGCAATCTCAAGGAATACTAAAATGCTTGAAATTGAACCTTAAGGATGGTAAAAACTAACAGTCACTTTCCAAAATTTCAACCAAATAAATTGCGATGGATTAAGACCAACCTTAAGGATTATATGGAAAAAGTCCATATTCAGCCTTGAGGATCGTATAGGCAAAAGAAAAGTAAGCGTTTAATCATGCAAAACAACAAACCTTAAGGATTACTAAGAGGGGTTAAATTTTTTGGGGGGATTGAGACCAGATTCTGCTCTGAATATCAAGGATCTTAAAGAAGGATCAAAAGTATACCTTAAGGATTACTAGGAAGGATTCAAACTGGACCTTAAGGATTGCTTGGATGGATTTGATATACATCTAGGATCACTAGGAAGGATTTAAATTAAACTGTAAGGATCGATTTGAGGAATTGCTAGTATGGATTGGAACGAAACTTAAGGATTGTTAGGGAGGATTCTAAAATAATTTTGATGGATTCAGAATGAAACCATAAGGATTGCTGAATTCATACTGCACCTTTAGGAACGTAAGGAAGGATTTAACTGCCCCCGTTTAAGGATTGTGAAAAAAATTCTATGTATCGAGAAGGATTCACACTACTCCTTAAGGAAATTTGGCCAGGATTCAAACCATCCTTAAGGAACTAGAATGGATTCATGCTAACCCTTACGAATTTTAGGGAAGGATTTAAACTAATCCTTAAGGATCATTGGGGAAGATTCAAGCTATATCTAAAGGATCATTAGCGAAAATTCATGCAATTCATTGGGATCACGGGGAATGAATCCTGCTTAACCTTAAGATTAACAGAGAAGCATTCATGCTTAACCTTAAGGATCATGATAAAGATTTGAACTAAACATTAAGGATATTTAGGATGGATTCAGGTTAAGATGTTTTAAGGATCATTGGGAGGATACAAACTGTACCGTATGAAATTTTGAGATTCAAGCTAAGAGATTGCAAGCATGGATTTATGCTAAGTCTTAAAGATCATGGGTAAGGATTCTAACTAAACTTAACGGACCGTGGGTTCACACTGACCCAAAGAATCAATAGGATTGGTTCCAACTGACCCTTAAGGATTACTAGGAAGGATTCATACTTAAGCGTAAGGAATACTAATCTCAATTTCAAAATGAAAATCATAGACTAAATGGATTACTACTAGACATAAGTGAACTATGGTCTGATAGGATGAATTCAGTATCTACTGTAAAGATTTCAGCTTGGGACTTAACTTCACTTACCATAAGGAATGTTAGGTACAGTATCATTGAAACAAAACCTTTGAGATTAATAGGAAATGTAATAGGAATTTTAGGATTTATAGGAATTTTTTAAATAAAACTGAGGGATTACTGTGGGTCCATACTCCATTGGAACTTTCATGTAGTATATATCATTAGTCAAAAATTAGTACACAATATTAAATGTTGTGTTGTGAAATATTTAGACTAGGCATTATACCAAAAACAATGTAGAGTGCATGGAAAGTAGGGGGAATTGAATGACTTTATCTTTCTTTTTCAAATAAATTAAATGTAGCTTAGAAAAAAGCGATCTTGAAATTAAAATGTCAAGGGATCGTTAACATCTACATTTAAAATGTTCCCTATTTGTTCATCATGGCCCATGTGTGATATTACCATTGCAAATGGATGCCTTAGGAGGGACTCTTTTTAGGATGGAAAAAGGACCAATAGAACTTTGGAAAAGGAAAAAAATATACATGGGAAATTCATAGGAAAAGACAACGTTGGATTTAAGTTTACGGGCAGTTGGGATAACAACTTTCGGATCTTAAATGATAATGCTTCTTTTTGTCACTGCATTTGGAGCTTCTCATAATCTAAGCCTGCAACAACTCGCCTTGGATCATCACCTAAGTGAATTCATTCTGAGGTTGTATTTGCGGCAAGGCAAGATAATGGAAAGGAGCCTCATTTAAGGATAGGAATAAATTTCGCATTGGAACTATGGTAAGTAATCAGTAAACGTAAGTGTGTTCATTTTCTCCCTCGTCTTTGAACATTTTTATTGGTCCTTTTCCAAAGTTTTAAATTGTATCATCTAATGAACATATTAATCATAATTCATTATAATGATTTTAAAAATGGCATGTTTTGTCTAATAAAGTAATAATATCATGCAATTCTGAAGGTTGTTATTTGTATATCTGAAAGGTCCGCACGTTCACTAGAATAGCAACAATGTTTGGAATTTGGCCTTTTTTTACCATTGGCTGAATTTAGTCGATTAAACTATTCTTGGAATACGTGTAAGTACATGTAGTTGAAACAAAGTTGTAGATTTGATTGGTATCTATTGGCTAAAAACAATCTGATTAAAACCCAGATCCTATTTTTATTTCGGTTTTTTATAGTTCAAAATTTCGTTTTACTTGGTTTTACTACACTAGGATCTGGAAGAGTTGTTATAGTTGATGTGAGTGTTTGTCGTGCTTTGCACGGAAATGTGGGTATTTCAGTAGAAACATCAATGCTAATTACATGTAGTAAATCAAAATTCTAACATCATACATGTAGGGTCAAAAGCTGCGTGTATGACCCCTAACGCGACCTCCACTACAGCTGGTCAGATCCTCATGTAGTAGAGATCATAGAAAGTATAAAAAAACAAAAAAAAAACAAAATATAGATCTGTAGTTTAATCAGATTGGACTGAAAACGTCGATTGAATTTTTGGAATATACGAGAAAATGCAACATTGTTGCGAGTTTTATTGCTCTGCATTAGCTGAAAGTGTCAAATCAATTGGTGGAAAAATGGGGAAATTAAAACAATGTTGCGCATTTGATTGCTCCCTATTGGCTCAATGTGTCCAATCAATTCTTGGAAAAAATGGTTAAATACCCTTGTCAGTGTGGGTGCATGGCGTACATACATTTGTCGGGGTGGGTGCATCATTACATTCATTTCATTGTCAGGATGGGTGGTTCTTTACATTTCATTTTTAGGTTGGGTGTGTTACGTCAGGGTGTGTTATGTCATTATCAGCGTGGGTGCGTTACATCAGGGTGTGTTATGTCATTATCAGCGTGGGTGCGTTACATTTCATTGTTAGGGTGGATGCGTTATGTCCGGGTGTGTTATGTCAGTGTGGGTGCTTTATATTTCATTGTTAGGGTGGATGCGTTAGTATTATTGTGAGAGTTCGTTACAGGTGTGCATTTACAAGTGATCATCAGTCGTAAATATGACAATAATAGATATCGATGGACTAGTGTGCATTTGCCATATATCTAGCCCTCCTCCCCACGGAGGATGAATTTGTCTATTCATCACACCCATTGAAACACAATCACACTGCTTTTAATAGAGGAAGATTGTCCTAACTTGATGTAAATATTCATTATGTGAACTTGACTGAGTTCTAAGATGAGTATTTTCTGCTTAGTCTAAGCAGAAATGTGCAATTGATTTGTCAATTCTTTGAAACATGTTAACTTTGATTCTGAGAGAGTGATAAAACTTGGTGTAGGGTTTCATTTCACCAATATCTGGACTACGGTAAGTTCAATAATGAGCATTTCCTGCCCAGGGTAGTATAGGGATAGCAAAATGTTGGCCAAATGCTTAATAGAAAAGATTATTCTGAAAGACACATACATGTTTAGGTAGTTTATGTATCTACTTTGGGATTAAGCCTCATTGTTTGGCCTTGTGAAACCAATGGATAAAGAATGTGAAAAGGGTACATATTGCCAAATTGAGGCACATTTGCTAAGGGGATATTTCACGTAAAATGTATAAATTGAAATTTGTTGTGATGAAGTTGATCAGTTGGGTAATTGACACATGTATATTTAACCAGATATTGTGGTTTGTTTTAACATTTTGACTACCTGATGGAATCAACCCGATTCATGGGCATATCATGTCCAAAAACATTTTTTTGCTTGTGTGGTAAGCAGGGTCGATTTGAAAAGAGATACATGTAATGTATGTGACGTAAAATGTGAACAATCATTGTGCATTGAATTCGTTTGCCAGAAGTTCTATAAACATGGAAAATTGGTTTACATGGGTAAACAAGGCCACAATACAAATTACCTGTAGGCCCGACCAACTCTACTTTTCTGTAGCCCAAATCGTCAACCCTAAATCTTAATCTGTGGTCTTATAAATTTGTCTTTGCATGGTTTTCTGCAGACAAATTCCACTACTGAAATTTCTTTATTTATAACAGTTCGAAACAGCATTATTTTCAATAATTAAATGCTGGGAAATAAATAAACACTTTTGCAAGATTTAAACGCTATAAACTACAAGTATAGATGTAGGTTATTAAAAGATTAGTTCAGTCTGTTCTATCCAATCTTACCCCACAAATTGGCACAAGCCCCACAAAAAAAAAGACTGACTGACAAGGCTTTTTTTTTTGTGACTAAGCAACTATAAACACAGGTAATTTTTTTGATTTAGCCCAATCGGATCCAAATACATATTTTCAACACTTTGAAAAATCAATAGCAGCTATAAATTTTAAAAAATACATTTATTTGTAGGTTACAAAATTGATTACACTGTAAGTATGGTTCCTGAAACAGAAGTGGGCACAAGAAAAAGTTACACTAGATACATCATGTAACCAACAAATAGTTCAATTGATCTGCTCTGTGCAGGAAGATTATTCAAATCCAAATTCTTTACATTTCTCGCATGCAACTTATCACACTCATGGTCATATCATATGTGACTCGCTCGAGCTAAAATATCTGCATGGCGCACAGCATCGTACATGTATTTCAGTACATAAGTAGGTAAAAAGTAGCATGCATCAACCAATATGCTAACACAAAGGAAAAAACCTGCCCATTTAAGTGTTTTTGCAGTACCATATCAAGCGAACTGCCAGGGCTTTCACAACAAACCTTTAGAATTAAATATTAAATCTGAATATATCAATAACTCAGTTTTCATTTTTTGACCTATGAGGATCCTTTAACCAGAGCTGGTCACATATTTGAAAAGTATATTCTTATTAAATAGTCCATAACACTAGCAATCCTTCCCAAAACTCTTTCCATGTGATTGTAACCCTCTTGAGTTATCTTGTCACTCATATACTATTCTTTATTATTATTGAATTTTTTAACTAGTCAGTTCATCCTTTATTCTTAGATTTCAAGGGAATATTTCCTGCAAATAGAAATAAAGACTGATAAAATTTGACAGACTATCAATTAATGTGAAGTGTCAACTAAAAAAGAGAATACACTACTTACAAGAGTTATTTCCCTTGGCACAGCAGACAAGAAATGAGAGAATAAATCATATGCAAGTTAAGATTTATCATACTGATGATAAAAGGAATACAAACCCCCAAAGGAAAACAGAGAGAGAATACTGAATATAGATTTCAAAATATTCTTTCAGAGAAATTTGATCTTTCCAAATTTCTCCTGTATCAAATATCCTCAAAACAATCAATTCATTCAATAAAGCAATTTATAGTGTGTTTCAGAATCTCAGAAAAAGAAAATTTGGAATTAAAGTTTGAAATTAATTTTATTTATAAAATAATAATATTGCTACTTTAAGTAATCACCTGGTGGGGCTACAAAATAATCTTCTTCTGTTTTTACTGCATTCATCAACACTTCTTTCTTACAGTTACCTTCTATCACTTCATCTTCCCTCAAATACACAGCACTGTAATATAATAGAAACCATAAGAGTGAGAGAGAAATGGGGTCCACTAGGTTATTTTGAGACTATCATATGGTTCAATGTTATTTCAATAATTGCTTGCAGGTACGTACGGGTCTTTCGTGGTAGAAAACTGGATGACCCAGAGATGTCAAGTACAAACGGTGAATAGAAACCACACAATTCGGCCACCCAACACCCCTAGAATCCCTGAGTAAGCTTTATCAATCTTCTTGGTGATGGGTAATGCATAAAACTTCAACAAGAGCTCACCACTTAACTTTTGATTCATTTAATAATCAAAAAGCCATTTTAATATTCATGAGTTGAGATTTTTTCTATTTATGTGTATAAATTTCAAGGGATTAAATTCCATAAACATGCAGTTACATTTAAACATATACTTGAAAACTTTATCCAAATTAGCATCTTATTTCAGCCAAGTATGCCTATCAAATGTGGTTGATCGAGCTTGGAAAGTGTCATGAGTAAGCTGCAAGGTAATCCTACAAATGACGTCAAACTGATAAAACCCAATTGCAATACATTTTATCATCAAGTTTATGTAACAGATCTTTCATACTGTAAAATACCGAGTACAGAATAAAATATTTACACCTACCACAAAGAGAATGATATACTGAAGTCTAATAGGACAAATTGCCATTTTTGGACTTTGAAGCTCCAAAAATCAATCTTTATGTAGATTAGATGTGTCACACATTTTGGTCACTATTCTAATTCCCACACAATTGAGTGAAGGAAACCTCCCTGACTAAGTCAGTAGGAAGCATTGTTGGAATTGAAAACATTGGGAGAAAGACAGAAATGGGTTTAACGTCCACCTGACACAAACCAGGTCATTTCAGGACTAACATATGGTTCAATTTTATTTCAATAATTCGCTTGCGCATAGCAGTGGGAGGACACCGGAGGACAGGCGACCCTACTCCTTGACATGTACAATCGGGGAATCGAAACCACGCCAGTTGGCTCAATGACAGACCGTATTATACAGCGCGCACGCACAAACCATTCAGCCATCCACCCCTCCCTCTAAAAACATTGGACAAAAGGGACGAAACAATCCCAATTGCATTGCCCAATATGTACAAGCAGAAAAAAACATCACACAACATTTACATCAGTACCTGTTTTCTAAAACAGTATCTAAAGGTTTGACACCTTCTGTTACAACAACATGGAGTTGGTTTGCTGTTTTTATAGCTTCAGTTAATCTATCAATAGCTTCTTCATTATTCAACTCAACCAAACCCAATCTCTCTAACTGATTTACCTGTTCTTTACTTATTTTTGGAACCTGAAATAGTAAATTTTTATTAAAAATAAATGGTCCAGGGACCTTATTCATCCTTCAGATATGAGTATGTATGCATAGAATATTTTGCTTTACTCCTTTATTTTCCCCAGTAGCGCCTATTATTATAAACCATACCTTTGGTAAGTTTTCAGAATTTTTCAAATTATTCCATGTTGAAACCAAAGGTACCTGAAGTGGAAGATCAACAAAAAATTAATTATTATTATAAAATCTAGAGCAGGATTATCGGTAGGCCTATATACCAAATGGTTCAAAATGGGCAGCAATAGGCCTACTATTAGACGGAGTCACCACAACGCTCTCTGAAGTTTAGCACAAGACATTGGATTCGCTTTCTTTTTGAATGACTGTCACCAACGGTGGGTAGGCCTACTCCTTGTCAGCCTTGCAATAGGCCTTTAATAATTGCCCATGCCATGGGAATATATTTATTATAATAGGCCCTCTTATGTCAGAAAAAAATCTCTACACTTTGGCTTTGGGCCCTAGCAGGTTTCAAATCATACGAATTCTGTTTCATACCAATTAAACCACGTCCTCTCACTCAAAATCTAGTTGACACAATGTAGGCCTACTACTATACTAGTACTACTACTAGTTAAGGCTACTCATCTGATTGATGTAGGCCTAGGCCCTAACATTAACAATTTAAGTTTTATTTCATCAATTATATCAATTGTATAACAATCGGCGTACGGTAATTACTTTGGTATGTACATGCTTGTTGTACAACAAATATTGCCTTCCTAACAAAACAAAACAGTTAACTTTAAGCATTTCAGTTGCATTCTTTCCAGACTCTTTTCATAAAATAAAATTTACAGTGCAAGGGCACTTGCTTGATTGGCGTAGGGATATATATCTAGGGTCTTGTTAAAATACTACATAGATAATAATTTGAACATATATCATTACAAACATAAATTGATCCATGGCACTTTTGTTGCAGTTTTAAAAGATTTCACCGGTGATTGGTATTAGTAATTAATAATGATTCTCAGGACTATATACCGGAAATGAAAGTTGTTTGTTTACAGGGAGTTGCTAGGCACTTCCGTTATTTCATAAACGTGTTCTGAAATCTTTTATCCTAAATTCAAAATGAATAGTATTGGTGAAGAATGTACCACTCTAAAAAGAAATTACGAAGATTGCTTTAATAAATGGTTTTCAGAGAAATTTTTAAAAGGAAATAATGAGGACGACTGTGCTCCCCTTTTTAAAGTGTATCAGACCTGTGTCAAGGTAAAGCTGAATATTTACATTTCTAATTTGAGAGACATTCGACATTTCTGATGAAATCGTAGATTATCATACCATTATTGATTATTTGAATTAGCTTATCGGAGCAAACCAACTCAACAATTTCTTTCAAAGGAGAAATTACAGTTTTTGCTAATGTCTCCATGGAAAAGTTTGATTAATATTAAAGATACTTTCCCACAAATGTATTTATCGGGTGGTTATTTCCAATAAAAGTATGACAATTTTGGTATATGGAAAGTGGTTCACCCAATCTTTCTAGAAAAATATTGCATTCCTTTGAAACACTGGATTCCTGATGCACACACAGGACAAATGAGAGGGTGTTAAATTGCATGCGAAGATAGTCTGATCTCTCAGCGTTTGGGAGCACTTGATGTATATGTTGATAAACTTGATGCTGAAGTTGACTAGGAAAAAGTGAAAGACTTAAACATGTAACAGTTTCTGAGATAAAAATCTTGGAAAAAGACGTGGGCAGTGGATAATCCGAGAATTTAATTAGGCTTTGATAAATGGACAGCGATTAAAGACAACATCGTTTTTTATATGCAATGAATTTTCCTCTGGCTTCGCACCCGTTGCTCGGTACCGCGACAGCTAAGTCACGTTACACAAATATGACTTCTGAAAATAGATTTTTTTATAGCTTGGGGTATTAAATCACAAATACATTGTTTTGAGAAGGATTTGAATCAAAATTTTGATAGATTAATTAGTTTGAATATGTTTTTAGTCCCATCACCTGGGAAGTTATCTTTAAGTAAGCTTATGCAACTGTGAATGTCAAGTAATATTGAGCCGTTTGTTTGGAAATGATCTTCAAAACAATATATTATAGGCCTATGGGTTACGTAACATTTTTAAAGTCTCACCTCTGACTTAATAAACCTGACAATTCCATAGGCTAGTGTTAATGATAATATTAATATCACAATTTTAACCCGGTAATATTACATTAACAATATAAGGTCTATTTATTTTATAGAAAGCCATTAAAGAAAAAAATCTAGATTTAGATAGCATGGAAAAAGATGTACTTGGGACAGAATTTGAGAAACCACCACCTCCAGTGTCCAAATAACTCAGTAAAGAAGATAAATGCATTATATCATGAATGTGTGATCCATGTATGTTCATCATTCATATCCCTTTGTTCTGAAGTGAGAGGCCAGTGTGATATTGTTTTTTTGTAAGGTTGTTTGTAGAAATGGAGCTAATATTAACATTTCCTTATTTGTACTAGATGCAAAGAACTATCATATTGATTTGTGATGAATGCAATTTTATATAATTGTTGATTTGTAAAATGTCTTGTTTACTTGTAGATGTACATACTAACGAAAAGAATCATTAAATAGAACTGGATTTATGCCAACATGCTATAAGAATTTATTTATTTTTAAAACGCCTGTCAGCTTTTACAGTGATTGTTAGTTTTTGCCGATAACTAACATTATTTAAAGTTACTGACAGTTCATAGCTCTTGCCCTAATCTTAAGTAATGGATGTTTTTCCCTCATCTATAGATCTTATCATGCGAGAAACTGTACATGTCTAATCAGTTAATTAATTGCTTTTTTGTACATTATTAGAGAGAGTATATTTTTATATTGAATATAGAATACTGAGACAGTACAAATGTACATGTACTTGAATATTATAAGTTAATAAAATTTTGTTAAGTAAATGAATATCTGATTGTTAATTTTTTTGTCTGTTACATGTATATCTTATTAAACAGATTTCCCTTGATTTGATTCAGTTATCCAGCACTATTGTTTAACACTCGTCACCACTAGTTTTGTTTTTAAGTCCTTACCTTATCATACCACAGCAAGAACTGGGTGTGGAATCTTTTGTAGCACAATGGTGGGAGTCACCATGCAAATTTGGTTGAAATGATGCTGTTGATTGATTTTGTATTACTGACAGATAGTAAGCCGCTGTTGCTATTGCAAATCATTGCTAAGAAAAATAGTCTCTTCTTGCTAACCTGAAACAACAGATCATGTCATTAAGTATGTAACATGTTTGAGATGTTAATCATTATGGAAAAATCTGCCAAAAATTTGATTTCTGATCCCCGAGTCCAGTTTACATACAAAGACATAAGCCAATCCAACCAGTACCATCTAATTTCTGCTTCCCCAGTCCATTTTACATAGAAAGACAGACAATCCAACCAGTACCACCTCATAACAGAGCTATGATAGACTGGTGGCCAGTCAATGAGGGCCTGAATGCAAGAAGATTTCCCTTTATTTATGTTGTTATATCTGAAATCCTTGCATCAGCATAGAAAACGGTTGTCTTGAAGAAGCGGTCAACTATAAGGCTGTATGCATGTAGCTCAAATCTTACTCAAAATATTGTAATGTTTCATCATTGCTTTTGGTTATTTTTTCGATGAAAATATCTGACATTCAACAATTATCTATCAGGTATTACTTTTTATCTAATCTAAATTAAATACACCCGAGCTCAAATTTATTTAGCTAATTAATGTTAAGACTATTGCATACGTCCATAGAATAATAAGTATGTCTTCTATAGTCTGTTTATAGTTTGGTTTTGCCTAGATATAGCTGGACACAGGATGAGATTGGCCTATGTTAAGAAGAAGATTGTGATACCTGATTGCACTCTTCTGCATATGCATAGGGGGTCTTTAGCAGTGGGAGGAAACTGGAGGACCCAGTTGGACAGGCAACCCTATTTCTTGTGACGTACAAGTGGGGAATCAAAACCATGCAACTTGACTCAAGACAGACTTTATGATGCAACATGCTTATGTTCACCATTCCGCCACCCACCCCTCCCCCCCTGGATAGCAAAGAGGCAAGACAATAATTGATCATTGTAGAACTTTTTAAGTCTGGAGTTTAACAGTACTTCAAAGCATATTTTAGGATTTTTATTTTAGTTCTGTTATTTACATAAATAATTAGTTTTCTTTACACATATATATCTACCTCAACATAGCATTTGGGAGAATCTCTCCCAGTTTGCTTCAATATTCCTGGATAAGATTTTTAATGACAAATAAATTATCTTATTGACAGTAATCAGTCCTATACATTTATTATTCTGTAATATAAACATAGCTTGCAACAGATAGCAATGCAACAATATATAATATATATATAAAATATCTAAGACTCTGTTGAATATCAACCACATTTTCACTGAAATAATGATCATTAACATGTCGTAAAATGGGTTTACCTTTGGATCCCCCTTTGGGTCATCTTTATAAGCCAAATGTCCGACTGAAAAAACTATGTGTTAATTTACTCTGTAAGAAAGACTTGAATTTTTTTTAGCCCGAATTGCCCCAATACATTTTTTTTTTAAAAATCTGGAAAATAGTCAGGATTGGATATAATTGCTCCTAAACTTTTTGATGTGTGGTTGCCGCATTTTTAGCCACTCATTTTATTTTACTGGCAAAAAAATATGTTTCCGGCAATTTCTTTTTGTAATATACATGTATGGAAATACTTGGATTTTGGCAAACGTTCTATAGTACTATATTTTACACATAAAAAATATAAGAAAAGATAATCAAATTCTTTTACCCTAAATTAAGTCAGATATACTTCATTACAAAATAAATGAGAAATCAAAAAACATTTGTCACAGAAGACTTTCTGAATTTTAAAATACATGTAATTGTTCACACAATGTTTTTCAGTACCGGTATTAATGTTTTCAATGACAAAATATAATATTATGGACACATGTAAAATTCATATAACATTGCAATCAATGTGGGGGAGAGGGGTTGGGGATGTTATCTGCTTTCCCCAAAAACTCTTTTTGAGTTATTTTCACATCTTTTTATGGATGATAACCATTCCTTGTACATTTGTTTACTGAAATTTGTTAATGAAATGGATATCATTACTGCTTAAAATTAATATAGAAACTATCTTGACCACACATCAAAGATATGCATCCTAACTAAAGTATTTAATGAGTAGTTATCACCAATAAAAGTATGGCTATTTTGTATATGTGGAAAAATAGTGGATTCCTAAAAAAAAAACACCCATGGGGCGCATAAGACAAAAATATGAGGGTATACCTAAAAGGCAGCCAATCTCCTCTAGTGACCTATGGAGCACTTCTTCTTATGTGTTGATCTAATGGCTAAAGGTTGTGACAACACTGAGAGTATTAAACGCAAATGTACAGTAACTAACGACAAATACAAGAGCAAAATGGATTCTTTCTCAATCAAGTCATGTAATAAACAAGGCTGATAAAATAGATCCTTGTGGCACAGTTCCTTTTCTTCTCACTAAAATGTTTTGAGAGGGATTTGAAGCAAACATTTGATAGATATAATAGTTTAAATATGTTTTTAGTCCAAATATATCATCAAATCATACAGATTATACAGGGAAAGACTCTTTAATTCTAGTGGTTCCTACAAATTACGACACTGTAGTGTTATAAATATTAACTCTTTAATTCTAGTGGTTCCTACAAACTACGACACTGTAGTGTTATAAATATTAACTATGTCCTAATTATGGTGGATATTACAAGTTACATGTAGTTTTATCAACATAATAACTTAATTTAAATTTAATTTCAATCTTGGTTTGCCTGAAAAGTAAATCACAGAATTTTTAGGTTTATTACAAATATATCACACAATTTTCATGTTGTTCTATAAAAAAAAAGTCTCTTTATGAATGCAGTCAACTAAAGCATCTAAGAATAGCTCAACACTACACAATACAATCTAACAAGTTGTCTAATCCACTTTCATTGCTGAATAATTTGAGAAAACATCCCACTACAACATGAAATAGATATATAACAGTATAAATTGTCCAAATTTAATTATTAATCCATTTCCATTGGAGAAGAACATGATGTATTATGTGTAACAAGTTGACCCCTGCTTCACATACATGTAACTCTGATCACATCCTACCTCAACCATACACACAGAATTTATTGTAAAACTTATTATTGTCTATTTAAATGTTCTTATTTGTAACAGTCAAGGCTAATACAACATCAGTTTCATTTCACGATTTTGAATAACAATTTGACAATTCAAGATCACGATAAAGGTTCCAGGTTTCATAAAGATACACTCGTATTTGAAACTTTAGCTTAATGTCGCCTTAAACGATCAACTCTTTCATGTTTTTCTTCCCCATCTTCATCACTATGGTAACCACTACGTCCAACAGTATATCCCCGAGTAGCCTGCATCAACTCGGCATCTGGACCTTTATCTCTGTGCTCATAGAGCAAAATATTTAAAGTTTCTTCATATATTCTGGCTTCAGGAAACTCAACCTACCAATATAATATAATTTTTACACATTGAAAATTCAGATTCCAACTACATGTATTTAAAAGCTGATTTCCCCTAAATTAAAAAAAAAAAACAGTTTCTTTCTCTCCTTGGAAGTTGGATACAGTTTAACCAAAGCAAATGTATCTCACTCGCATGTACATGTAAATCCATTTTCTGACTGCTTCATGATGGAAAATTATGTAATATCGTGAGTTACTTGTATATAAGAATTGTAAATGGTGCAGACAACAGAGCTGTTGAACCCTCGACGTCAAGACGGGGATAAGAAGTGTCGTCTTACTGTCATTTTATTCAGTTACTAAGAAGGAATAAATGTTGCCATACAACGAATAGAACCATTGTATGGTGTAAACAGTCGTCCAATATGTTGCATCCGACGGTTGTATGGATTGGTTGTATCATGTAAACGCCGCTTAAGTCTCGTTAACAGGGAATTAATATTAAGGAACAGCATCTTGACACATTCTATGTAAAGATACCGCCTGCATCGCCATCTCATTTCAGACAATGTTTTCTTCCTCTGTTTCTAAGATTCACAGAACTCTTCACTACTTGATTAATTAATACACTGATCTTTCGTTTAATGAAAGATTGAAGTAGCAGAAGCCGTTATGAATAAGCTTATTCAAAGTGATAAACATAAACTAGGATCACCATGAAAGATCTAGCTCTGTGTAATTTCATTATTTTGAAACACCCAATATGTAACTGGTGTCTACCAACATGCGTGTGTTTACATACAACCATATGATACATAACCAGGTTGATATCTGTCACAAAATATCTATCAGATATCTGGGAAAATAGAGTTCTAACTGTATATTATGAACATATACATAACATACATCTTTCTTTTATTAATTTGTCTGCATGTGAGCATTTTAGAAGTGGGAGAAAAAGAGAGATCTCAGAAGAAGTCTTGATTAGGAACATCCAATATTGCGATCAAACTTGTACATGTATGACAGATATACATCTACAGTGCATTAGAAGATTTACTCATCCAATACAATCCCACCCCTAATAATGAAAAAATATCATATTGTACCTTTGTGTGTTTCTTATCTGTTCCATACACAATTGATGTACAACAGACTTCTGCTACTTTTTGAGCATGTCCGTAAAATGACCAACAGCAGATTTCATTACTGCCGATAACATCTTTAATAAACATGACACGTCTATTAAAGCGTAACGACAGCTTATCAAATAACTCCAAATTCTTTAATAAATTATCATCAGAATTACTGAAAAAATAAAAAAAAGAAGAGAATATTAAATAGTTACAATTGGCTAATAAATCTCATTCTCTAAAAACATTTGCTATTTCATTTCTAATAGGTGCTTGATTGACTCCAAATCATCTTGAATTGACAGATTTGCAATCGAAAGATGTGGAGTTGAATGATATACATGTTAGGAGAATCATGGCGAAATCAAACATGGTAAACTCATTTCATGCAGTATTTGGTAGAGATTTATTCTCACTGAGTTTGTCTACTTTGTTGCCTGATATTCTTCTGTTAATGGGGTTAACGAGACAATACAATTCTAGAATGTTGAATTGGATGAAAATAATATTTTGAACCCTTCTGTACATTCAATAATACCTACCTTGTGTATGAATATTTATTATTGTGACGATTACATATCAATTTAACTACAGGCTGAAATGAAAATAAATATACCAAAATTAATTTAACATATAAATACCATAAAATTAAGATTAAAGATGCCAATATGAAACAAGAATGTACAGGATTATAAATATATTTTCTGTCGGTCCTGTATACTTTCTCTACCATACACATGCAAAATATATCTGAATCTCTATAATACCTTATGGTTGGGGGGGGGGGGGGGGGTGATGCAAAATATTTTGCTGAATCTCTATACTGCTATGTCGAATCTCTTTTCTGCTATGTCGTATACCGTTGTCTGAAAAGTTTCTGTTTTTTTTGCTCAATTACCCTGTTTTGGACAGAATGGATGGGAGAGATTGGTGACTGGGACTAACTCCTAACCCCTTCAATCCCCATTGTAGCTGTATATTTATGTAATCACCTTAAATGTACTGGATACCAGTTGTTGTTCTTCTCTGGAGGAAGTAATTAAAGGGACTTTACAAATTGGTTCATGTTCTTCACGACTCTTTAATGCTGTTTCTATTTGTGTGACTAGATCAGCGACCAAGTAATACTTGGCTTCTTGAAGTAATTCCATCAGTTCTCTTCTTAATTCTGGTAATAGAACTGTACTGTCTCGTAAAAAATTTAAAATGGAACCAAAGTGCTTTCCACATCTATCAATCAAGATCCATCCTGAAATTTATAAAAAGAAATCATTTTAATTAATAAGTCAAATCTGTAAGACACTTTTATCTCTTAGCTAGGCTAACAATGAATATAAATCTGAAATTGAACAGATCAAATGCAGTGACAGGTATTAAGAACTGTCTAGATATTAGAAATCTTGGAAGTTTTCAATTAAGAAGTAATTCAGACAATTAGTAAAAGTCTGAATCGTTCTAATTATAAATTTCTTCATCCTCTGATGGCTTCGCATATGCTTATCTCTGAAAAGGCGTTGCCTGTAAAAAACAAAACCCTTTGCATAATAGTATATGGTATTTAGTAAATAAGCAAAGAAACTCTGTCATGAGATCTCTAACATACCTTCTGAATCTGTCAAAACTTCCATTCTTCCACTGAACATAGCTCGAAGCATTGTATCATGTTTTGTAAGCGTTCCGATTGTTGTATAATGTAACGATCCACCAACATTGAGCTTAACATATTTTGATGTATTTCCCTTTATCACAGTTTTGTGAGAATCACCAGACATGATTGGTATTAATTCTTTCAAATCTTTGGATTGGGAAACAATATAACCATTAACTTCCAGCTTTGTTTACTCACTTTCCCACTTAAGACCTCTGTCCAAGTGGTTGTCCCGATTGTCAAATATAAAAGTTAAATTAGAACTTGAATGAGTCAGAGGAATGGTCCTTCGCTTTCAATAAAGATAAAAGATTAAGTGAACACTGAAAAGAATAGTTCAATTCGGATTCCTCAGCCTCTCTCCTCCTCACTCAGTCACTGATGACTAGAAGAGTCAAATTCATTCATCACTATCAGATTTAGGATTTTAATTACTCTGGCATATGAAAATTCAGTCAGTCTGCTTCGACCATCTCAACTCGTTGATAAATCCTCACCTCCACAGATCGATAGACATTGAAATAAACTATAAATAAACTCGAAAAGCACTTATATTAGGTTGAAAAGACTTCTATTTTTAGATTGCTTATCGTCTTACAAACAGGAAGTCGTAATATATGACGTCATTGTCTGCTAGGTGTACTCGATTATCCACATCCTACTTTTCTGCACCGACCGGGGAAATGGGGAAACCATTGACGTCATATATATGACGTCAATGGGGGAAACCATCTAGTTCTATGTATTAATGGGGAAATGAAGGCGGGCAAACGCCACGCAGGGAAATTTTGTCCAAACCTCCTAGACGTGTCAAGGGTTCTCTTTCTCTTACGGGCCCACCATTGACCTTAAAAATATATTATACGGTCCATGGTGCACACCTGTTTTTTGTTGCCCCATCAGAGCGACTAGACGCCTTTCCGTGGCCGACGCCTGAAAACTTCTTGGGAATTCCTGTAAACCATTGAAGGGCCGAAAAGATCAGCATTGTGACCCCAATCAAGTTGGACCAAGATTATACTAAACTAAAATAGATTTTTTCTTCTTATCACTGCAGAATTTAAAACTATGTTTTTGGCATCAGTGAAATATTGAAATATTTTACATACATTTTCTGGCACGTTGAACTTGAAACTGGAAAAAAATAAAAATAGAATACGAAAGTAATTGTTGCCACTCTTCTTAGAAACAACATTTACATTCCAAAACAACATGGCAGACGAAGCTCTTGCAAAAGCTGGACTTCACTTTGATGAACTGAATAAAATACGAGTTCTTGAACCAGAAGTTGCCCAGCAGACATCGGAATTGAAAGAAGATTGCAAAGACTTTGTTGAAAGTAACTAGGCATAATAATAATTTTTCTTTGAATATTTGATGAATACATGTATACACTCAAGTCAAAGCCATTAAAAAAAAACGCAATACCAAATTCAAAGTTTATTTACTCAAACAACTTTCAAAAAATGTACATAACAGTTGACAAAGTCGAGATAAGAAAGTATCTGTGGATAATTTCATGAAAGAATTCACTACAAATGCACAAAACCGAAACGTCAGAAAACCATGAAACAAAGCAGGGATCAACTGAAGTCAATATCGGGTATGTCATGATTTTGGAGTGCCTGTGCCAACTCTGCAACAGTTTGTGGTGGCACGGCTTGAGTTCGAACCCGTCGTCCAAGTTCATCCCAAAGATGTTCGATCGGGTTACGAGCAAAGCGTTCATGTCGACGTTGGTAGATACGGTGACGTCCATCAGGAAAACTGAGGTTGAATCAGGATTCATCTGAGAAGATGACATTTCGCCATGGTGTGTTGTGCAGATAGCCCTGATTTGCGGCTCATTGCTGTCTGGCAAGTCGATGACGATGCAAAAGGATTTGACGGCGGTAAGGTCAACGGCAGCGTAACCCAAGAGCAGCCAGGCGCCTTCGGACTGTTTGAGGGCTGATCTGACGTTGCCGTGTTCCAACAGTTCCCCTGGCAGTAGCAGTAGCTGACTGGAACCTGTTGCGCAGATGCTGTAGTCGGATGTGGCGATCTTGAGCAGGGGTTGTTACAGGTGGCACTCCAGGTCGGGGTCGATGGGCAACTCTTCCAGTGGCGTGGAAGCGTCGTCTGAGGCGAGCAATGGTCGATGGCTACCTGTGAAGCCCCCTGATCCAGCATGCCAATAGCTCTGTTCCTGTTTTCTTGTGTAAGGTGTGGCATTTTTCCGAAGTGATGAATGTTGAAACTTTGATCTGTATTTAAAGGGTCACAAACAAAGTTCATTGCCGAGAACTGATATTGGATTCAAACCCAGAACTCCACAAAAAGAGACCTATCACAAGTTTCACCTATGTGCCATAAAAGATAGGAAAGCCCAAGAAAATGTTTACCAGAAATATTTCACAAATTAGGCATTGCATTTTTAATGGCTTTGAGTATAGATAGGCCTAAGGCTAGCGTATTATTTATATTTATTATGAACTTATTATCATGATTATTATGAAGAAGGGTCCGTAAACTAGCTAGGCTTTGTCACTGCAACAAACCGGAGAGATATTGATAATGATTGTTTTCATACTTAATAATGATATACAATACAAGTTAAAGATGAGTTCCCCGCGGACAAACTGGGTGATTTAATGGTATATATGGACTAAAAACATATTCAAACTAATTAATTTTTCATAACTTTGCTTCGAATCCTTCTCAAACATTGTAATTGCGAAGGAATGTCCTGTTATAAAAATTCGATCAAACCAGGTCATGTTTACGTCATGTGACTTACCTCACTTGGAAGTCAGTGGAGAATTCATTGCATACATAAGACAATGTTGTCTTTAATCACTTACTATTTATTACAAATATCGAATCCTAACTAAATTCTCAGATTATCCACTACCTGCGTCTTTTTCCGTCATTTTTATCTCAGAAAGTGTTGTATGTCTAACTCTTCATAAAGTTTATCAACTTGTACATCAAGCGCTCAATGTTCGTGTGTGACCTTTGACATCACGTGTGCAGAAATTCCTAATCGTCGGGCTGTTGATTAGGGAAACCCTTACATTTTTGTTGAATCCAGTATTTTTCTATTAAGATTGGATATCTCTACTTTCCATATATACCAAAATTACCATACTTTTATTGGAAATAACCACCCGATAAATACTTTTCTGGGAACCCATCTTTAAAGCAATAAAATGTCAACGTAAAATATAAAAATTAAAGGAGCTAAATCGCAAATATTTGGGACCTATAAATTGACACAAATGGGTTGCAACGCATAGGCCTATAATATTATCATCATATAATAATAATAATAATGTAATTATGAATGTATATAAACTGATTTACATTCAAATTTAGTGGTTTTTGTTTTTACTGTAATTTCTAATCAGTTATGTTTGGTGCAATACGCCAGAAATCTCAATCGAATGGCAATCTCTAGCGTCTGGTTTTTACAGTCTACACCGATAGTATTTATTGTGCATGCTCTACAGATACGAATATGTGTCACCGTTTGACATGACTTGTGGAATATATCTAGCCTTGTTCGTCAAGTCCCTTGTTACAAAAGGGGCTGAAACGCATTATGGTACACGATTCTGAACCAATGGTAAAATGTTTATTTCGTCTTAATATTGGATATCAGAAGCCCATCTTTTCCCAGTGTGTGACCATTCACAGTGTCATTCAGTCAAATCAAACATGTTTAACATATTAACCTAGTGTGGCCACTTCACCGAAGCATTCACCTGATTGTAGAATTCATTAGCCAATCACCACTTTTATCAAAAAGTCAAGCTCGATTGCTTGAAGACATGGTCACCATGTCGAATCATGTGACATGAATGGAGATACAATCGACTGGTGAATCCGGCTAAGGATTCGCCTGATGTGTCTACTTGTTCGGATGAATTTGACTGCAATTCGGCGCCGAATTATACTAGTAGCTCAAAAGAAGTCCAGCAGTGATCTAGAGTCTAGAGTAAAGAAAAATTGGACTAGCGGACTGTTTGATTTAAGGGCAATTATATTAAACTTGATACCTTAACAGGACTTCATACTAAGCGATACGGTAGATTTCTGGGAATTTTACTGTCCATACAAATTGGTTGTCAGAATAAATGAATTCATGTTTATTTCCACCATGTCCCGTATCAATGAATGTAATGTCATATACATTTGCCCTTAAGGCTTTTATTTAGTTGAGTGGATTCAAACAAAAAACTAACCCTAACCAGGACTGGTTAATATGAACAAACACAATTAATATGCCTTGTCAGACAATTTATATAAATTTCTATCCCAAATTAGCCGAACAATTTATATAAATGTCTAGCATCAAAACACACAGTAAAGCCATTTTGCCTTGTAAACCACGTAGAAATGTCATTGTTTTTTCTTATATTATTCAGAAATTGGAGATTTTCAGAAAATAGTTGGTACATTTATTGAAGTTGTTGATAATGTTGCTACAGAGGTGGAAAAAGAGAAAATGAAGGTAAATATTGTGTTATTTATAGCAGTAGTGATATATAGTTTACACCTCATTCCGGATACATAATAGATCTCTAAGCATCGGGGTTCGGCTCATGTTCAAAGTGCTATGCATTCATCTAGAACTGATTACGGTAAAAGGAATCGATGTAAATTATTAATTATGAAAGCTTTTGTCACAAAGTCACCCTATGCATTGTTTAGACAAAATGTGGTAATTTTTTAGACTATACTAGATGATATTATGAAGATGAATTTTCTTTGTTATTGCAACATTACAAGTTCTTTCAGGATGTGTTATGTTGACAAGAGAATAAACAAAACACCAATCTTTTCATTCTGATTTCTTAAAAATAAAAATGAGAATTTTGGTAATGTTGACAAAAATTTACATTTTTTTTTTCTTGTCTTGAAGGCTATAGGTGCAAGAAATTTATTGAAGTCGATAGCAAAACAACGAGAATCTCATCAACAGCAGTTGCGTGCACTAATCACAGAAAAGAAAATGCAGCTAGAAAGGTAGAATACTAAAACTTGATAATCCCAGGCTTAGTAATAGAAAACATATTACTAGTATATACATGAATCATGACTGGTTGGTGTGAACTGCCCTCAAGGCTCCTCAGACCTGGACACTCGACTAGAATGTCCCTGGTTTAAGAAGAACCGTCAGGGAATATCAAGCCCAGGTTTGACATATCAAGGGTGGCATCTGTGAGGCTGACTAAAGTAGTGTGGCTACTCCATTGGAAGGGGCATGCTGTACACGTGATGGTTGTAACTGTAGAAATATATTTTAGTATGTTGTTTTTTTTAAAAATAACCAAAATATTGTGTTTAAAAGTCATTATGCCCCTCTACACAGCTCATTTCTTTAAAGAGATTTGCTGATCCTTATCACTCGAACTTTGTTGTTGTGGCTTTATGCCAAGACACACCCATGGTTATGATGCATACTCATTAAACTATAACACATGCTTATGGAAGAACAATTACTCATTTAATTTGGGGTAATAGTCTTTGAAACATTAGCCAAATAATTTAGTAATTCTTCTTCATAAGTATGTGTTAAAGTTTATTGCTGTATCCAGTTACTAAATGCCCCTAAAGGTTTACATACTCATTAGTTCAGTAGCAACATAGTTTAATATACATACATGTATTATATTTAGTCCAAGGTACACTTAGTGCACCCGGGCTCAGAGGACAGATGGCTTCATTGTGCATTTAAGATCAATGATTTAATTAATCAAGTCAAGAGAGATAACTCCTAAGTTACTAAAGTGGTTTGTAATCTTATGTCTTTTATATGGCTTTTCTTTTTTTTTCAGATTACGAATTCAACACGATGCTTTAGTGAAAGAAGAAAGTGAACAAAATGACTTTATAGAACAATTAATATTACAAAAATAATTTGTGATTAAATGGTTAATGTGATATTTATTTTGTGCATCCATGTATGTGATGAACTTTGAACTGTGACATTTTTATCCTGAAGAAAAACAATAATCCGTCCAAACACAATGAAACATTGTGTACTGTTGGAGCTATATTTTATACCATAGCCTTCTTCAATTTATATTATATATCTTTAATTTTTGAAAACCAGATAAGGTTATAGACTGGGTTCATTTCAAGTTTGTGAATAAAGACTAATGCTTAATTTAATACTGCTGGAAAAAATATGCACCTTGTTTTCTTATGCTCACAATTTTATTCTTGACCCACAGCAACAAAAATTATAGGAAATATAAGAATTATTACAGATTAGATAATTATATGACTTATGAAAATGCTTGTGGAAACTACATATTATTTTGATGTCCTTTCCGAAACTAGGCCTGAATGCTCTGTAGCAGTACACCCTGGCATCACAAACTTGTGAACACCATTTTCCTCAGCTGTATTGAATATAGCAATAGAAACTGGAAAAACTACATGTAAGTCAATTAATGAAGACATTCAACAACATTCAGGTTACATTACAGCCTCTCAGTGTCATTTGCATTCTTCAAAAAATCTCAAATTTTAGATGCCTTAATACACCCTACAAATGTATCCCAATTGATTATTTAACCAATCAAAAGACAATCATCCGACTTGGATCCAATTGAATTAAAAAGAGACCCATCAAAAGATATTAGCAAAACATAAAGATGGCGCAAGCATGTTTATAAGGGTTTTAAACGAAACGACCGTTAACTGAAAACAGCCTGAAAACTTTTATGCAGAGGATACCAAATGTTGCGATAATTTCCATTCACTATATCTCTGTAAATACTGGGCAGATTGAACAATTCCTCAGAGACTTTAATCATGGTATCAAAACATTATCATTGAGCCTTTTTATGTTATTATGTTTAATTATCTGATATACTTGTTATTGTGTACTTCTGTTCTGTATTAACACCTATACTATCTGATATACTTAATTGTGTAGTTTTGTTCAGTTTACTATATTGTTGAAAACATTACCTACTTTGTTTTAAAAGACAGTATATTGGAAAGGGTCACTGTCCTTTATGTGCAAGCAAATTAATTAAATGTTAGTCCCAAAATCACCTAGTTTGCGTCAAGTGGATGTTAAACCCCATTTTGAAGAACATTTTGAATTTTTCTGTTTCTTATCATTGAAACAATAAAACATAGATTTCCGCGAAACATAATCCCAGACATTTATGCCTATATATATATTACAAATATGTTTAGTGAAACCATTTTTAATGTCTTTAATAGTTTTATATGATGTAAAAGCAATTTGCTGAAAATTTCAGTCAAATTGATCCACTATAAACCGAGAATTAAGCGATTGAAATTTCAGCCTAGCCTTGATCATCATTACTGAAGTCTGTAGATAAAAAAACATAGTCTCGATCATCCATTTCATGATTAAATTATGAATGGAAGTCGAGCAGCAAATGGGATCATAATCCAGTAAATATCGCAGGCTAGCAATGCCATCGAGAGTTAGTTATGGTCTGGATAAGTTAATTGATGTCTAATTAATAATTTAGATAACATTTCAGGCCTAAAGAAAGACCTGCAAATTGGCAGATTTAGTTCTTGCATAATGTATGTTTAAGAGACAGGGAAATATACTAATTAATTTTCTGGAATAAACATGTAACTTTACCTTGGAACAAAAAGTTTGAAAAGACTAAGAAGTAATTTATGTTTCCTTTGCGGTCTGAAAATTACATGGCTGTAAATAATATTTAAGGCAAAGCTGTTTCCTATCGGTTTAGATACAAACTGAAACGTCTCATTGTAACCAAAATCGGACGAAAAACAAGGTTGACATTCAGGGCCCTTATTCACGAAAACTTAAACTAAGATACAATCGAAATTTTAAGAAATACTGCAATTCGATTGGCTGACCAGTAAAATCAATTTGCATATATCCAATGAAGTTGCAGTATTTCTTAAAAGTTGTGTCCCCATCCAGATAGGCACCATTGACACCACAATTTTTCAAGTCACTGGGGAATGATTAGTCGCTGATTCTACCTGTTCGCTTTTTTCCTACTGAATGAGTTCATTTTCCATGTTCTTATTTAAATCGACCTTGTAGAGAGCAACTAGTAGCCCTACCTATGTCATCCTCGGTATTCCCAGTGGTTTCATTCCGTTCTACTCCACTAACCTCTAGGTTAATCTTTGGGGGAGACACATTTTCAAATTATTCGCCCTTGATGATTGTGCTATTTTTATCGACCAATCCCATACATCGTTAATTGAAAAGGAAGTAGGCAAAGGGAAGTAACTCTCATCGGACAAGTTTAGGGGTTAGCCTAAATGGGAGAAGTTCAAATTATTCTAAATGGGTACTTACTAACAACATATTATATAGTATGAAATTAAGGAAGACCGGACCAAATTGCCAAGTATACATTCAATAATAATAAACATAACCGAATTAAACATTTCAGATAAAGAACCAATAGTAATAATAATAACAAAAGTCAAACATATAGATGTTATACATGTTTGAAATCAGCGAAACATACTACATATTTTGATAATACAAATTCATTGGCCGAGAAAGTTCATCTGGATTTTCCGACGTGGTTTCCCCTTGTCAGTGGTGCAGAACAGAGGGTCTGACAAGGACAGCTGTCTAGTCCTTCGGAAGAGACGAAAAACCGAGGTCCCATGTATACATTAGAATGCACTTAAAAGATCCCGTGGCAGTTGGAATTTGATATAAGAGTAGGCGATAGTGCCGCTGCCCGGGCAAAATTTCCCTCATAGCACACTGTATGGCGTATGCCCGTCTTCATTAGCCCAGTATAGGAGCAGAACAGTAGGACGTTAAACCCCATTTCATTTCATTTTTTGATAATACAATTAATTATAAATGAATTAGGAATGTATACATAAATTGTTTGGCCCGGACTCACCCGTACTAGGCTATAATATAATTAAACATGCATTATGCAAGAGCTAAATCTGATTATTGCAAGTCTTAATTTTGGCTTCAGATGTTATAGAAATTATAAATTAGATCTTTATTTAACCAACAAGACCAAAATCAACTCTGTAGACCCACGGATGGCTCGGCTACAGCTCGGATTTAAATAGGATTTCACTAATTGATTAAATCAGATAAGGGGTAACCTGCACTCGGCAAATCTCGACTATTTCCGTTACCCTACATCTAATCTCGGCTGTATGACAGTAAGTGATATGTACCTACGCCCATACATTTGCGATGCGGCTGCCGGTTTACTTTAAACAGGAAAACGTGTCGCTTTTACAAAAAAGTCCCAAATTGCGTCTTTTGTAGAGTGTATATACCTAAATGAGCAGAGATATTGTCTCAAGGCTGCTGGTTTGATAAAATTCACTGGTAATTCCCCAAACCCAATGCCAAACGTGACGTTTGTTGATATAATACACTCTCCACAGAAATCTCCATGGGGGCAGCCATTTTTCATTTGGAACCTTGAAAATAGTTCAAATATGGCGGAAATGGTCAAACAGCCGAGATTAGATGCGTAGAATCTGTCGAGGTTTGCCGAATGGGGTAACCTGATGAAAATACGTCAGTTAGATCGAGGCTAAATGATAGAGTGTACTTAGCGAGGCCGCTGTAAAGCGTTTCCGTATGCTATTGAAAACTTTACTTGATAATCGAGATATGTAGGTGGAGTTAACGCCTGTCAATCAAGACACATTTCGCTACCATTTCTAGGCAAATATTACAAAGATGATAACTATGTTCAGAATAAAGTAATTTGACTGAATTTTTCAATATATTCTTCTTTCATCATCTACTTTTGAACTGTTATAGCAAGAATGGCCAACTCTCTATAAAAATCTCCCATAATGTATCTTTAATGGTAAATCCGTGCTGAGACGACGTCATAATCAAACGACATCACAATCACTTCAATGACGTTATTTCTATTGTCCCATCACAATATCTGAGAGTTTCAGAACTTGTAAGACGTGTTTTACTATTTTTAAGTAAACAAAACAACATATTTTTCAAACATTTCACCCTTTTTCGACAACTATGGATTCCAGGTAAGATATTTCGCCAGTGATGTCTGTCAGAACCCGTTTTAATTTTGTACAATAAAGTGTTCGGTTAATAAAGTAGATCTAAATAACGCGATTTGAATAAAGTAAACATCAATGCAGATTTTATAACAAATTTCCTGGAAACCACAAACAAAGTTTTATTCGAGAATCTCCCGGTGTCGACACATTGAAAAGTATTTTACGTCATGCAATTTCATTTGTTTTATTTTCATTTCCATCATTACAATATGTAGAAGATGTTAGAAATTTTAGTATAATTCACGATAAGATTTGAAGATATAAAAGTATAATTCATGATAAGATTTTTAAATCAAAGATATCTTAATTTCAGAAACTTAGAAGGCAAAAAAATGAAAGTATATATCAGTAAATCATAATTATACGGTATCAAATATTATTATATAAAAAAATAAATATTTCAGCTATTTCATTTGCAGATTGAGATACACCAATAATGCGTATCCAGACCGTGATGATTGTACGAATAAAAATTTAGTTCTTCAAAACAAAAACCAAAAAACTTTTAAAATCAGTCAAGAAAACCGAATTTTATAAGAATTTGGCCCAAATATTTTCTTCTAAATATAAAATAACAACATTAGACCGAGGAGTGTGATGGAAAGCAAGAGAGGTAACTACAACACTTAAAGGATAAATACCATATCACAAAAACTATGATTTAAGAACTATTTAAAGGCTCAATACCACTCTTGTTGTAACTGAATATGTCCCAATCTTTATTCTGGTCAACAAATTGTACTATTTTACAGTATTCCAATTAATTGATGATACAAATTTCATCTTAACACATCTAATTTAAAAAATTGGAAAAATTCAACTAAATGATTTGAAAAGCCTGACGTAAAGCTTTTCAAATGTGACTTAAATTTAAAAATATTTTTGAACCCTCTGGACAAGTAAAATAGGATTTGATGGATAATTTACACAACAGGTAAGACACTAACACATCTTGTACTTAGAATAAGGATATTTTTTTTATTTTCTGGAGCTGTCAAGTCAGCAAGAGTGTTATTGTCCCCTAAGGTCGGGCAGACAACGGCAATAACGGGGAAACGGGAGATAACAACATTAAACAACCGCATGGATCAGGAAAATAACAGCCACAAGATGATAAAAGCAACATCAAGAATAATGTAGCAACAGCAAAACTTTGAACCGGGAATATAAAAGCAATATCATGGACAGTGAAAATAATAGTTGCATCAAGTATAATAAAGATAACATCACATTAGATCTAGAAGATAACAGCAACAGCATGGACAGGAAGATAACAGCCACAGTGTAAATGCGGGAGATAAAAGCAGCAACAAGAATAATGTAGATAGCAGCAACATAGATAACAGTAACGTCAGGGATAAAGGAGAAAACAAGAAAGCAGCAACAGTATGGACCATGTAGATAACAGCTACAGCGCAGAAAAGGAAAACAACTGCAGGGATAAGGAAGATAACAGCGAGGATAAGGAAGATAACAATAACGGGATGAATAAAGAAGTAAAATTAGTAAGATATCAGCAAAAATAGGGCTGCAGAAGATAATAACAACAGGATCAGAAAGTTAACAGCCAAAGCATCACACAGTGCATATTCGCTAGGCCGCTACAAGATGCAATACATTCGTTTAACAGATTGCCAAAGCATAGATAAACAAGATACATAATTAACATCATAGGAAGAAACTGAATTCTATAAGAATATATTCGATTCTTCTAAATCTGAAAAAAAAACAACATTACAACCATACAAGTTGTTAACCTATAGAAGCCAGTGGAAACGGATGGTAAGAGAAACACATGGAGGTGTATAACAACACATCTACAGAAGATAACATGATTATTAACACCAAGGATAAGGGAGATAACAACAACACTTTAGATCGGGAAAACCACAGCAAAACAAGGCCACAGGAGATAATAAAAAGAAAAAAACGTCTATGTTCTGGCAAAGGTAGAAAATTACCACCGATTTTAGCTCTCTGCAACTTTATCTAGATTTTACAAACCAAAATCCTCTAATGTTCTGACAAAGGTAGAATATTACCACCGTTTTTAGATTTCATTAATGGACGCACTAGAGTGGCGAAGAAAGTACGGTAACAAATAGTTCAGTTTTACCAAGTTTATTAAAATCACTACCGACTTTAACAAATGTTTCAGTTTTACCAAATTTAATAAAATCTCTACCAACTTTAACTATAAGTTATGGTTTAAACAGTATTTTATTCAAGAGCATATTAGTATTTTCAAAAATATATTCATTGGAATGACGAAATGGAGCTATTAAATGTTTGGTTTGGCCTATTAAATGTTGAATCGGCGAGAAATGGGGTTTAACGTCTACTTCAGAGAGAAATTGTGTTTAACGTCCACTCGCCCAAGAATAGATCATTTCGGGACTAACATATGGTTCAATTTCATTTCAACAATTGGGTTGGAAGGCGACCCTAATCCTTATCACGTACAAGCAGGGAATCGGAACCACGTCATTTGACTCAATGCTTACGATCTAACACTCACGTGCTATCCCCACCCCGTATTAATCAAACAATAATAGGTACCCAATCTCTCTTTTTTTAAAAATTCAAATTATCCATTGTACGCGGAACCGCAACGGATTTGAACAATCGAGTTATTTTATCTTATTGCTTTTAAATCGACCCTAAACATTCGTAAGTGCGTTGCCCATGTGCATAGCTTGGACCAGAGCATGTTTTCGGTCACCAAATCTGTTGCCTCACTGATTTCAAATAATGTTGCATGAATAATGTATGTTCGGATGTGTCGAAAGGTTGGAATAAATTAAACAAATACAAACAAATTCAAAAAATTATATTTTCAATATTTTATCACTTATACACGTTAATTAATCATACAGGTGGGCGTCCTTTGCAAAAAGCATAACTGGATCTTTGTAAAAGTTGTTTATGAATGCATCTGCACCAGGATGTCCTCTATAAGGTGTCCACTTTTGGCATGCTTGAAGACAGATGTTCGCCCAGGCATGAAGGTAAGCTATACGCGTCCCTTTGGTTGATTTCTTCAAAGGTTCCAAGATATGGTCACTCCAGAAGTTCGGCATCTTATCAATTCCGTTATCGAATATGCCTACTTCTGTCACGGCAGGAATTTTATGGCGATCTTCAGCTAGCTCAACGACATTAATAACCTTGCTTACAAAAGTATCTGTAGATTCTGCGCCATGATAATAAAAGTCCATTCCTAAAATATCGACATAATCGTCACCAGGATAGAATTTCAGGTAGTCGTCTTTACCTTGGAATCTATCTGGGCTGTAGGCATACAACACATTGTGAACATTCTTCGTATCTCTCAAATATTTGACAGTATATCGATAAAGTTCTTGCATTTCTTGAACCGTGTTTTGAGCTTTGTTTTTATAACCCCACCAAAACCATCCACCATTGAGTTCGTGAAATGGTCTGAAGACAATGGGTATAGTTTGTCCTGATGACGTTTTAAATCCCTTCATAGAAGCTGCAACAGAATCAAGACGGCGTCTGTAAACTTCGTGGAAATCGCCACCGGGTAAAATTCGTTTAATTGTATGAAGAGTATCCCCCTTATCTGTAGCTATCCAGGCAGTTCCATTCGTTACTGGATTATGTTGATGATGAGCGGAAACTATAAGTTCACCTCGTTCGTATGACCTTCTGACGATATAGTCATTCAATACTTTATTATTGTGATCCAGTTCACCATAACCAATTCCATTGACAGCCGGATAATCTCCCGTTAGTCTCTGGACATCGCATAGGCTGTCCGGTATCCCATTCTCTACCATATCTGCCTGAAATAACAAAGACTTTGGATGTCATTATATATTCAATGGGGTTAGCTATATGATCTTCCCAAACAATCGAGACTAGAGTCAAGTGTAGTACAAAGGATAAGAGTGTACTTCCTTGTGCACAGCAATTGTCACTACAATGTGATTTTCTCAAAAAATCAAAATGGTTTTAAATGCACTGGAAAGGATACAGGTGAACTTCCTTGTGCACAAAAACTGTCACTATTAGCTTATGATTAAATATAGCGAATTGTTATGAATGCTTTGGAACGTGGTTTTATAGATAAGTGATGGCGTGGCTGTTCGTGGGTGTAAGTAGCTGGGCAGGCTATGGTCCATTTTCTTCAATTTTATGTGGATGTTTTTATACCTGCACTATCAGTTATTTAAAGGGCGAGCTGCGGGTTTTCATGCACCCAAACGATTAGGTGCACATCTTTTCTGACACGACAGGCGTAGATCAGCCCATATTCTCACAGGAGTCAGTGGTAAATGTGTGCAAGGCTTCACAATGCAGCTCCGTTTTTTTCAAATTACTTTTTATGAATCCCCACTTTAAAGTATCTGTACATTACTTGGTTTGAGTTTTGTAAGAATTGAAAACAACTAACCCTGTATAACCACCCATTGATGTTGCCATCATGAGACCTACCAACACTGTATGGAGAGACCCCACCTTCAGCACCCCATACAGTGTTAGCCTCCTGACCAAACAGAATCTTTTTCGGATCTCTTGCTAAATTTGTTAGTTTGTTGTATAATTTCCTTGCTTCTGGACCAGCATTTTGATCAATAATAGCATTCTGCACGATCGGCAGTGCTGCAGTCAGTAATATTACAAATCTGAAATGTAAATATATATATTAATGAAGGGGGGGGGGGGGCGGTCGCTTTAGGTCAAGGTCTGTCATTTAGTCCAGGGGAGTGGTTTCCATTTCGATACGTGACAGGGGGTAGAGTCGCCTGCCAAACCTCGTGAGTTTACTCCGGGGCGTTCGATATCCTCCCGCTGCCAAAGACACAATTATTGAGACAAAATTGAACCATATATACTGAGCGCCATGGAAAACGCATCACTTAGTTTTTCGTATAACAAAATGATCCTGTAAACATATCTTATTTATTTTTCTTCTTATTGTGAACAATATTCAAATGGGAACACATCAATAACAACACATTTGTACACTTATGGATGTTTAATCTGTAATCAGAGGGGTCAAAACCAAAAGTACGACACAGATGTCAGTAGCGGTGTGTGTCCTCCACGGGCTCTTACGCACGATATGCAGCGACGTCGCATGGAATTTACCAATGTTTGAAAGCAGCAATGGTGTGCATCTGTGGTCTCCGATACAGACGGCGTCCAATCTCATCCCAGACATGTTTTATCGGTGCCATGTCCGGAGACATGGCTGGCCAGTCCAAGACATTGATGTTGTTAGCAGCCAGGTAGTCCATACTAAAACGGGCGGTAAGCGGACGTGCATTATCCTGTTGGAAGTGCTGAAGTTGTGAGTGCGCTCGAAACATCGGAACAACAATTGGTTGCAAGACATCATCACGGTAGGCTACAGCATTAACGCGACCCCTGCAAATGTGTAGGGTGGTCCGGTGATGAAATGTGAAGCCCCCCCCCCCATCATTACACTTCCCCCACCCCATCGATTCGTTTCGAAGACGCAGCAGTCTGCAAGACGTTCCTCAAGACGTCTCCACACACGTTGACGGCCATCAGCGTGATAAAGATGAAAGCGACTCTCATCACTGAAGAGCACACTTTGCCAGTCTACTCTTCTCCATGCATGTCTGGTGTCCTTGAGCCCATATCAAACGAAATGACGGTGATGATACCTGAGGATAGCTCCAGCATAAGGTCGTAGTGCACGGAGTCCTACTTCTCTTAGACGACGTCTTACGGTGTTGGCACTTACTGGTCCTTATCTTCCGACGACTGCTGCACCTGTTCGAGTCGTTGGGCGGAATCTGTTACGCAGATGAGTGACCCGGATGTAGCGGTCTTGAGCCTGGGTTCTAACGCGTTGTGGACCAGGACGTTGACGGTCACGTGTTGATCCAGTAACTCGAACACGTTCCACCAACCTTACAATAGTGGACTGATGACAATTGAAGTGTCTGGCAATAGCTTGTGTAGACATGCCAGCCCTTGACATTCCCATGGCTTCATTCCGTTGATTTTCAGTAAGTCTCGGCATCTCTAGCTCGATTCCTTCACACGTCAAACAACAAATTACGACGGATTGACGTTTCACAGTTCATGTACTGCACATTAAGTTGAAAACATGGTTTTAAAGGGATCACACACAATGCTGCACGTGAATATTGGGTTTTTCAGGTGCATCTCGTGCAATTTTTTTTTTGCACACGGGCCGATATTTTTTGCGTTTGGGAGCATTGTGTGAAACAATAGTTCTAGTCTGGAGGCTCAGTGCGGGGGGGGGGGGGGGGTGCATCAAATGGGCACAAAACCAGACCCAACTTTTCTAGAGTAAAATTTTGCGTAGAATACGATGCCGAGTGGTAATCAGTCCGCCGTTGGGGCGTTTTCGAGATATTCGGGGTCAAAGGTCAAATGGGTTCATTTGCACTGAAAGTGAATGCGCGGTCATTCTTGTATCATGAAAATAAGCTGTAAATGATCGAAAGTAATCACAATTTCAATAAAAATGTAAACTTGCTAAATTCACCTTTGTTCTTTGTGACCCCAGAGGTCAAAAGGTCACATTTTCCGTTTTAGCACAAGGAAGATTTAAAGTAATAAATTAATGTCGGCGTAAAATATAAAAACTAAAGCGAAACCTGTTCTAATTAATAATAGGAACATTTAAAATGTATCTTTAGGTGGTCTTAGCACCAAACTTTTACTTTGGAACGTCGAAAATGATCTTGCATATATAGAAGCAAAACGCTTCGGAGCCTGTTTCAAAAATACGTAAAAACTGTTAAATCAAAATCTCTCTGAATTAGTTTTACAACGAATGCTATACATAATGATACTAGTTGTCTGAAAAAAAAAACCAATTAAATAGTTCCATGGCTGGACTCCATCCTGCAGGCCGCGTCACAAAGCCTGCCAAAATTTTCCCCGCTAACATTTACCAATACGACATATATATCCTGTGAACTACTATGTACAATGCATTCGTCGGTTTTATCTGCGTCCATGATCCGGCGAAATTCATAAAAACCCATAAAAAATTTGCAAACTTTTAATCTCGTCGCCAGATGCGTGTTTTCACAGATTAACGTCGGTTTTCCTAGACTGGGATTCTCGGAAGTCCACGCGGCCTGCAGGCTGGAGTCCAACACTGAAACTATTTAATTGTTTTTCAGATAACTAGTATCATTATGTATAACAATCGTTGTGAAAATTAATCGGAGAGATTTCGATTTGACAGTTTTTACGTATTTTTGAAACTGGTTTCAAAATGTGTTGGTTCTGTTATGCAAGATCATTTTCGACGTTCCAAAGTAAAATTTCGGTGCTAAGACCACCCAAAGATAAATTTGAAATGTTCCTATTATTAATTAGAACAGGTTTCGCTTTAATTTTTATATTTTACGTAGCCCCTTTATTGCTTTAGTGCAAAAACGGTAAATTTCACCTTTTCACCTCCAGGGTCACTAAGACTAAAGGTGAATTTAGCAAGTTTACATTTATATTGAAAGTGTGATTACTTTCGATCATTTTCACCTTCTTTTCATAATACAAGAATGACTGCGCATTCACTTTCAGTGCAAATGAACTCATTTGACCTTTGACCCCGAATATCTCGAAAACGCCCCAACGGCGGACTGATTACCACTCGGCATCGTATTCTACGCAAAATTTTATTCTAGAAAAGTTGGGTCTGGTTTTGTGCCCATTTGATGGACCCCCCCCCCCCCCCATAGTATTCATAGTATTGCATAATATTATACATACAAAACCACCTATAGTAATACAATATTTGGGAAAAAAAGTGATGCGTTTTCTATGGCGCTCAGTATATTTGTCCCGGTATGACCTAGTTTGTATCGAGTGGATGTTACACCCCTAACACTTTCTCTTCTCTTCCCAATTGCTCTCAAATAATAGTAACATATCTTACAGAGATGATTGACATGTTTTTCAATTATAAGACTAGAATCTAAACACGCACCAAGCTTTTCACACTATTTTGTGCATGGATACCCGAGTCCGCAATCGTCACTATATACATGTATATAGGTGAATCTATTTTCTGTAGGTTGATTTTGGTTCCAACAAGCGTTATACTTCGTCCCGTCCTAGCTCAGTTTCTTGAGTATCAACATCAACAATCGGGGTATTATCGACGTATGAATGTGGGAGAGTAGATGATAGATGCGACTTGGTTGGTGATTAAGACGAATAGAGATAGAGAGAGAGAAATGGGGTTTAACGTCCACTCGACACAAACTAGGTCATTTCTGGACTAACATATGGTTTAATTTTATTTCATTAATTCGCTTGCGCGTAGGGGTCTTTAGCAGTGGGAGGAAACCGGAGAAAACCCACGAGGTTGGACAGGCAAGCCTACTCCTTGTCACGTACAACCGGCAATTCGAAACCACGCCAGTTGAGTCAATGACAGGCCGCATGATACGTACAGCACGCACGTGCTAACCATTCTGCCATCTCCCCCCCCCCCCCACACACTACTCGCCCCATGATTATCGAACATTGATCCCACATGGATAATGGAACTCTGTTTACTTACCTCATCTTTCTTAGTTCAGCCCCGAATTTGACCAGATTTATTTAATCCTTATCTTATCGTTGCTCTTATCTCTAGTCGTATTCAAGACAAAATCCGCTATTATTATTATATTGGTGTAAAGTACAAACAGGTGGAGGTCAAAGAAAGCACACCCACATTAAAGTAGCTAAGTCTCTAACTCAATATCATCCAAAGTCTTTGAAAGCACGAATTATTTGTCAATTTAAATCAACATTGATGTTGTGATCTTAGCGGGAAAAGATGGGCTTCTGATATCCAATATTTAAGACAAAATAATCATATTACCATTGGTACACGAATCGTGTACCATAATGCTTTTCGGCGCCATTTGTAACAAGAAACTCGAAGAACGAGGCTAGACATATTCCACAAGTCATGTCAAAAGGTGACGCCATATTCTTATCTGGATAGAATACACAATAAATGCTATCGGTGTAGACTGGTATAATCAGATGCTAGAGATTGCCATTCGATTGAGACTTCTGGCGTATTTCGCCGAACATAGCTGATTAGAAATTACAGTAAAAACAGAAACGATTGAATGTAAATCAGTTTATATACATTCATATTACATTATTATATGCGTTGCGACTGACTCTTTTGTGTCATTGTCTAGATCCCAAATATTAACGATATATATTGTCAAGGATTTAAAGCACCAACTTAAAAAATTCCACCTTTTGATTTTACACCAAACGGACCAGCAAATTTCTGGTCGCCAGTACACATAAAAACGTTTTTTTTCAGACGGATAAGATAATGCAAGTTGACAAGCTTTCCAACGCGAGTTTAGGTGGAACTTTTCGCGCGAAATCTTCAGAAAGATATGAACCCCGCTTACTCAATTATTTGTAATACATTTAAGTTGGAACTAGACGTTCGACCCTTAATAACATATACATCTTACAATCTTATTTTAGGGTAAAGTATATCGAGCGGGGGCGAATGAAAAACATCCAATAAGCGATGTATGTAATGGGGGGAACATTTTGTGACCATGTACTCGCCATTTGTTGTTTACTGTGCTTTAATCGCCAACCTAATGACCGAAGGCTACTTTCTTATTTATGCGTTGTCATACTGAATGAACATCTAAGATGAATATATTCAGTAACAAATCGTAGGATGGATTGAGCGGTCGAGTCTACATAGATTTGTCGCGATTTGAGCAGCTGGGTTTAAAATTGAACGGAATTGAAATTGCCCTTATTTATCCGATCTGGGAGATCGTTGCCTGTTTACATTGTGGATTCTATCAATTTCCAGTATGTTCAGTTGCCGCGCAATATGGGATAGGATGTGCGTCTGGTTATCTAACGGACTTCAAGTATACATGCGTGAAAAATGCCTTTCTGGAAACCCTGTATGTTTGTTCTATTTATAACATATACAATAAGTAAGTCCAGAAATAGACCTTCAATGAAATAGATCAAATAGTGTCACTTTTATTGTTTGTATATGGGTTTTATTAATCAAAAATAGATAAACACTGACTATAGAATTATAATCAACACTTACACTATGACAAGTCTATAGTATACACAATAAACCTCAATTTATATTTCTTTACACAGAATAGATAAAAGCTGGGATTTATAAATAGTTGTTTATTCTAGGGGATAAAAGAGATATGCCTCTCTTATTAGTTCGTTGGTATGAAAGAAATTGTCTATAATGGGGTTGGATACAAATATACATGTATGTGGATAAGTGGAAAATAAACTGAAATATTCTCTGATTTGTTAACTTACATTATATAGACCTGAGATAACTATATCCTTGAGTTATATGCAATGGTAGAGACAATATTTACTCAGTCCCAAGATTTTCTGATATCTTTGATGGAAAACAAGATTGATTGCTATGTGAAATAATGTTCTTTTCTAAAACTTTTTTTCTTTATTTTAATTTTTAATTTAGGTTTGAATGATAATTTAAATTTTCTTCATTGTGATAGTGATTATATAAAACTACTCTTTTTATGGTGCTCAAAGTCCGGACACTCGAAATGAGGAAGTATACCCTTAAACTAAATTTTGTTTCGAGTATAAATGGAGGATATCCAAAAAGACCTGATAAAGCGCTTAAGTTACAAACTCTTTTGTTTCTGGCACAAATGTGAATTGAATCATCCCATCAACTGCACTGACAGACTATTGAAGAGAAGAACCCAGTATTAAATTATTTCTCTTAAGAAGGAACAAGTTAATAATTTCATTAAGATGAATTGTAATTTATTACACATGATGATAGGTTATTGAATTTCAGTTGGAGCCAATCAAAATTATTAACTTTGCTCTTTTGAATTTCAACAGCAATAATTTAACAACCTCATCTTCTCTTCAATAATAGCAATGGGGTGTGTTGAAAGTAACTTGTGGGTTGTTTTTTGAACTACTGGAAAATTTAGATCTTTGCATTCCAATATATATAATTAATCAAAATCGCTATACTTTGAGCCAGTTGCATAGTAAGGGTAGTTTAATTTATACCAAAACATATGACGTCTTTCAACAGTGTATTATTCTGCTGAAACTGTACAAGAAAATGGGGGGGGGGGGGCGGGTTGAGCATTTCTGAATAAATTTACTCACAGAATTACACTACCTGTCAAAACCTATCATTTGAATCAGAGACTTATTAATTACATCACTGAATAATTCATTTAAGGTTAAAGGGTTGTACATGTAATGTCATGTCACATTTATGCCGCCCTTATGACAACTGGGGAAAAAAATGATCTATTTTACATTATTGCCATCTGAAAATTACAATGAAATAATATATAAATAATGTTAATCACACACAATGGAAACATCTACCACACAAAAACAATAACTTTTTTAATAATCAGTCAGAAATTTATGATGTAAATCTGGGAAGCTACTTCGCCTGTACATTCTGGACATGTCCTATGCAATTTTCCATACGTCAAACCAGGAATGGGTCTAATCGGACATCAAGATATGGTGAATAATATTCAAAATTCCAATATATATTGACTGTACTGAGTGTATAACAGTTATACTGTATAACTACTACTCATCTTGATTATCATGGTTGATAATAGACTGGATTACACTGTAACTGCAGATTATAGTCATAGAGGTCAAAAGGTAAAGAGGGATAATGTTGTAGAGAAATTTAAAAGCTCACATTACCAAAGACTAAAACCACAAGGCTTTTACATCACAAAAACTATGATTTAAGAACTATTTAAGTAAACATACTGTCAATATGCTAACTGGTATTCTAATAATGTTGGCGGAGTCATCCTAAATTGTTGGACTGACTACTGAATGATCCTGATCCCCAAGATAACCAAGTTCTCATTTGCACTGCCATAGTGAGTTAACATCTGGTTTGTATTGAAAATGTTTGGTTTGTGAAATCTACCTATCGCTGAATTATTGAAAGCAAAAAAATAAAATTAGAGTAAACAGTCTTGTTTTAGAATAGATCCAGTCTTGAATGTGTTAACTTCAGCGCACATAAAAATATATTTAAACACATGTATTTTACTATTTGATATAGGAGAAGCTTACATAATAAATTACATCT
Source organism: Patella vulgata (assembly GCF_932274485.2). Classification (NCBI taxonomy): domain Eukaryota; kingdom Metazoa; phylum Mollusca; class Gastropoda; family Patellidae; genus Patella; species Patella vulgata. Next base: position 57,771,140 of record NC_065884.2, on the reverse strand, counting down.
AAATGTATCTTTTCGATGTATCTTAACATAAAATGTATCTTTAATTATACCGGTAATTAAAACTTCATTTCCAAAAGTTAGCAGAAGTCAATCCTATATCTACTGTCACTTAATTTATTGGGGTTTTACACCTACGCTTTTCATACATGCCTATTTTGGGGGCCAAATACACTACACAGAAGAAACTATAAATATTAATTTTGATCAAAATAAACCATTTTTTCATTTAATGATGTATTTTCAATGAAAAACAGTTCATCAGTTACAGTACTTTTCTTAACACCTGCTGAATTGAAGTGCATGAATTTAATATAAAACCAAGAAAAGTAATTGACACTTTTTTTTTCTCACATAAATCAAATATGATCTGTCCTTTTAAATTTGGCTTGGCACAATATACTTTACAGTACTTGACACTTTTATGAACTACTCTGAACATAAACTGCTGATTTTGTTAAATGCAAGATTTAGAAGCAACTAATGTCCTATGCTAATAGCTTTGGCATCACCCAATAATGAAATATTTTTTTGGCTGGTGCGAATAATGCTAACAGTAGAGAATTCACTAATACCCCCTTCTTTTCTGACATCTACACTTGTATCTTCTGACAGAGGGAACCCATTAACGCCATATTGCTTTACCCAACCCAAACCCTTAAGCTGAGCAGCAGCAAGGTAACGCTTTCTACGATTGATTTTATATAAATGAATTCTCTCCCTTTCCATATCTGTACCTGTGAGTTCATTTTCCCATCGAACACTTTCACTTACAACAGAAACGTTTTTTTGAGTTTCCACAATATTAGGCATAACAGAGTTCAAAGCAGCAGGTGTTTGTTTCTCATCTGTTTTCTTAGTTTTGGCACTGCCACTGTCCTTCTTTCCAGCACTACCAGTTTTATTTTTAGATTTTGAATTTTTGTTTTTTAAACTTATATTAGATAATTTAGCACTGAAGGAGTCTGCAGACTGTGATTTTGAACGAGGTACAGCAGTTTTACTGTCTGTCTGTCGAGTGTTAGAGAATCTTGAAATTTGACTATCTGTTGACACTGGTCTTGGTGTAGTCTTGCATTTCACAGTTATATCCGATACAGAAAGTTTTGGTAAACGTGGTGTCTTTGTGCTTGAGGAGTCATCTGTGTCATCTAAATGTAAAATTCGAAAATACAAAAGGAAAAACATTTATTACAATTTATAAGTTTTTAAATACAAGACAATTAATGAAAAAAACTTTACAGATGACCCTACTCCATGCCATGTACAACTGGAGAATCGAAACCACGCCAGTTGACCCAATGACAGACCTTATGATACAGCGTGCATGTACTAACCATTTGGCCATCCAACCCACCCTTGAGGCAAACAAAGTCTACAAAAATGGAAATAATGTTACCTATTGTATGTTTCATATGGATTAGGTGGGGTTTTACTGTCAACAGCTGTGTTAGGGCTTCATTTATATTTTTAGAAAGTGAGAGAGAAATGGGGTTTAACATGCACTCAACGCAACCTCGGTCATTTCGGGACTAACATATGGTTCAATTTTATTTCAATAATTCGCTTACGTGCGTTATAATTTAGACATAAACTGAACAAAGGATTTTTTCTAGATTTTTGTTGCAAAAAACAGGATTTCTAAATATTGTTATTATATTAATATCATCTAATCAGAAATCAAATCTGGTTCTATACTTTGCAACGGTCAGGAACCATATCCAGTCCTATAAGTATAACTGACTGCCTTGAATTTATAACAATAACACTAACAGACACTTTATTACAATTTACATAAAAGAAAAGTAAAAGGAAAATCTGCTTTTTCTTCCAATTTCACAGGGAATAATATACTAAATCTAAAGAATGTGTTTACATGCGTACTTTAATAAATTTTGAAATCTCAACAGTGGCTGCTTATCCTTATTAGGCCCTAGTCCCAATTGCCTGTGTCCTTCAAAATGGACTACGGTTTTGTCTAGACTAGAAGTAGAAAGAAAGAGCAAGATTAAAATAGGCCCTATAATAAAATTAATTATTATTACCGTCATTCTGATAACATGTTCCTTCTATTTCCAAACTATTAACATCTTTATGAATCAACCCTTCTTTAGACTCTAATTTTGCTGACTTTTTAGTCTTTTTCTTCTTTTTTGCCTTCTTCGTCTTGTCACTTGTTAAAGAGCCTCTTTTGCTGTTACTGGATTTAACAACCGGTTTTTGATCCACTGTCGGCATTGCAAACACATTTATTTAGCATAATTTTCTGTTAAAAAAAAAATCAGTTTAGCGTAAATAGTTGGTGATGACCCGATTTTGATTCTTATCGGAAACTATTGGTATAAACCTATTTAATTATCCTTTTTTCATTGTTTATCTACCAGAATTCCCAAATATGACACATTTCACTCGCCATGTTGTTTACATCTGCCTAACAACAAACCAACTTAACAAAATATCCAGGAGCAGAAAAATACCAAATAGTTCCTATTTATGGGCATAAGTAATCCGATTTCCACAATATTTAAAAAATAATATTATTTCTGAGTTTGTTCGGGACAACATACATGGTTATTTCTGTTAATGAAAGTACCAGAAACATCAAAAATAAGGACACGGAATGATTTGTTTTTACGCGAGGTTCGAAAATAGTCCAAAATGGCCGACTCCACCAAACCTGAAAATGGCTCGAAATATGAAGCTGATTTGAAAAGGAACATTAATGATTTAGACCTATGGGATGATGATATCAGTGACGAAATATTGTCATCGTATGATTCTGGTATATTCATTTGTTTTAAACTAGGCATATTGATCAGTTAGCACGCCATCTATGATCTAAAAAGAAGAATAGGTCCACTTTTCAGAATTGGACCTTAAAATAGAGTAGTCTCCCTTTGTAAGAAATAATTTAATGTAGGCATTTCCGTGTGGACTAGCCTAGTTCAATCGGTCCAAAACGGCAAGAACCGCAATGACAAGAACATCTCGAAGTAAATATGCGTTGTTTGTAAACATTAAGATGTGATGTCACACGAAGAAGTATACTTGATATGACCCTAAAACTAAAAGTAATCTATCAGAAGGCTTTCTGCTCATTGCCGCAGGCGCAGGGGCCGAGCGATGTTGGCTAAATCAAAATGAGTAAGACTGGCTCGCTAGCCAGGAGGTCGGTGTGGTTTCCCCTTTGTCAGTGGTGCTGGATGGAGAGCCTGACAAGGACAGCTGTCTAGTCATTCGGATGGGATGAGAAACCAAGGTCCTGTGTTCACATTGGAGTGCACGTAAAAGATCCCTTGGCAGTGGGAATTCAATATAAGAGTAGGCAGTTTTACCTTAGTTTCCCTATTTATCATCATATATATATATGATCATATTGTATTTAAGGCAACTAATAGTAATAGACCATTTGCAGACTGTGCAGACCGAACCCCCTTCTTTTGTTGTTGAACTTTCAGTTTATCATGTATGTGCGGGGCATTCTACCTGGAATGTTCATAATCTTAACATTTAAAGTGCTTGGAAAAAAGAGTCAACACAAATTGTATGTCTTTTATATATATATAGTTTATGTTATTTATTATTAAACATACATTATGCAAGAGCTAAATCTGCCTATTGCAGGTCTTTCTTTAGGCCTGAAATGTTTTCTAAATTATTAATTAGACATTAATTAACTGATCCAGGCCATAATTAACTCTCGATAGCATCAGATTTCTCCGATATTAATATATTAGAACGGTTCAGACATATTTTGATTTAATCTAAAAATGGAGGAACGAGACTTAGCTTCGAACAACCAGTACAGTGGTTGAAATTATTGCACACATCTTGTCAAACCTTCAATCAAAGGCTAATATCTTTGCTCGCAATAGAGTAATTTGAATAAAATGATCTATTTTGTAACTATTATAGTAAGAATGGCTAGCTCTTTATCTTAATCTTACATAATGTATCTTTAATATTTTTTTTTTTCAGACATATTATTAATGCCAGATAAAAAACAAAGAACTAATAAAGAAATGACAGTAAAAGTAGACATTAAAGTTTCAACAGATCAACTTGCCCGTCATGGAACCCCACTGGAAAGATTTCGACCAGGCTATTTGTGGGTTTCTGACTTGACTAAACAAAATTGGTGTGAACAACAACTGTACTATTCGTTTACCATGTCTGGTATTATAGAAGTAAACCCTGTCGTACAAAAAGTTATGACAGAAGGATCAAATCTTCACTTAGCAAGAGGTCAAGTTTTACAAACTAAATTAGACAAAAAATTTGTATCTTTTTCTTTTAGCCAATCTGATTACAATAGATCCTATATCCTTTCATCTTTTGCAATTTTTTTTGTCACTAGTTGACAATTACCGTACTGTAGGCCCTATACAGAATTGTAAAAGATGCCAGCGATGTGGTAAAGTGTATAAATCAGGTCTTGCTGTTTCAGGAATGCCAACGATGCTAATACTCCATGACATTCTTAAATTCTGCTACTCTATTTGCTTTAATATTCTGATGAGCAATTTTGGCATTTTCAAATAGCATGGCCTAATAAATAGTTACTGTCGTTCATTCTTTACGACATTGCTATCTGAGATAGTTTTTTTAAGTAAATATATTGCTTTATGTATGATGTTTGGAATTTTAATGGTTTCGATTCCCCGATTGTACATGACAAGGAGTAGGGTCACCTGTCCAACCTCGTGGGTTTTCTCTGGGTCTTCCAGTTTCCTCCCACTGCTAAAGATCTATACGCGCAAGCGAATTAATGAAATAAAATTGAACCATATGTTAGTCCCAAAATGACCTAGTTTGTGTTGAGTGAAGGCTAAACCGTCTCTCTCTCTCTCTCATACCCTCTACTTTTGTCAGCACCAGGGTAATGCTCCCATTGCCTACAAAAAAATAAATATTTGACTGCCCTGTTGGACTGCTCAGGTGACTGTGGCCATGTTATTTGTCTGGCAACCTATCTGTTTCATGACTTTGTTGCTCAATATTGATTTTTCCCATATAACTGTAAAATAAACTCTGTGTTATGTAATGGTGTTATGGTCTGACATTAGAACTAAAATGTTATATTTATTTTACAATTCAAATAAGAATTAATGCAATCAGAAATCAATCAGTAATATGTCAGTCAATGATGCTATTCACATTATATACAAACAAGTCACAACATAACCTTTAAATGTTATTTTATTTTCTAGAGTTGGCAGTACATGATACTGTTCCTGTTAAGGTTACATCAAATGAAGATATATGGGCTATAAAAGTCATCAACTTATTGAATGCTGTCCAAGGATTTCTCAATGGTGTCACACTAGCTCGGGAAGTACCTATTTTTGGAGCTCCCTTTCAGCAGGATGTGTTTTTTGTGGGTTTAATAGATGAGTTACGGTTTGATCCCGAATCTTATAACATTGATTTATTAGAACTAAAAACAAAGGCCTTCAAATCCCCACCCAGTAAAGCTCAAAAATCACAACACAGGCTACAGGTGCTTTTATATAAAAAGCTATTTGATGACTTAGTAAAAGGGAATTTATCAAAAGAGACTGTTGCCAAACATTTGCGACTTGATCTGAAAAGAGATTTTGGCGAGGCTGTGTCACTGGAACTGACCAAACATTTGGTTGAGTTCCAGAATTTGGATGGACTTTTGGACCATCTGTTTCAAAGAATGCAATGTTTGACGTGTGTCAGTCAATTACATATTGAGTATGTCCATCAAGAAAGTAAACAAACTTTGTATCATCATACAGAGGACTATGATGATGATGATCTCTCTAATATTTTCGAAGATTACTTGAAATTTTGGAGAGGTCAAAGGCCAATTGCTGGTGTGGATATTGAAGAAGCATGGAAATGCCAGAAGTGTGATTTTGCTGACATTTGTGAGTGGAGAGCAAAAAAATCAGAAGAATATTCTTCAAAAAATAAAGCTAAAATAAAATAATTTAATAAGCGAGAGAGAGATGGGGTTTAACAGCCACTCAACACAGACTAGGTCATTTCAAGACTAAAATGGTTCAATTTTATTTTAATAATTTGCTTGTGGATATGGTTCTTTAGCAGTGATCGGAAACTGGCAACCCCACAGGGTTGGACAGACGACCCAACGCCTTGTCACCCACCTACAAGTGGGGAATCGAAACCACATCACTGACTCAATGACAAATCTTATGATCTAAAGCATGCACATTAAACCATTTGCCCCCACCCCCCCAACATTACAAACCACACACACTTAATAATCACTGAAATGTCAAAAAAGTTTAAATAATCTTATGTAACATGAAATAATGCGGCATTCTGTGGGCCAGTCACAATTATACTTAAGTTAACATACTGTCACTCCTGCACACCTTATGAAACACAAAAATGGTGCCACCAATTGATCAATGTTCAAATATGGTGTAGATGTTTGTTATGTGAATGTCTTGACCATGTTTAGCAATGTGATTGGCCGAGACTTTAGAACACAATAACTCTAAATGAGTAGGGATGATGAAACTTGGTGTAAAATACAATAATAATTTTCTGCTTTTGTTAAGCAGAGTGATAAACAATTTGATTGCGAACTAGCTCACATCTTTTAAATTCAGACACTGTCATTTTAAGCTCTGTGAATAAAAATAATTGAATTGTGAATTACTTTTATATATTTGTCTTCCAGTTTAAAGTTCCTACTTGATTTTCAGTCCTATTGGCAGTCTCCATAAGTGGCAGCCATATTGTCATTTAATGCAGATATGGTGGGCCACTCAATACCTAAGAAATCTGATGATCTAGAGAGTTTAAGATGGGCTTGTCATGTTAATAACTATCTAAATAATAATTTATATAACATGAAGTCAAAAAAAGGCCTGCAATAGACAGATTTCTTTCTTGCATAATGCATCTTTTAGATAACGGACAGTGTATTACTTCTAGAAGTTACATAACTTAAATAACTGTGCGACCCACCATCAGCATCTAGGGTCCATTTTTCAGAATGTATTTGTTATTATTTACTGTCCATTTACCACACCAGGAATCTTTAAATGTTGACAAACACAGCCGTACTAATCACCTACAAGTGTGGGCCAGTAACGCTCAAAGTTTACAAAAAGTAACCGACAAGGACATGTATTATAGGTAGACTATACATATTCTACACCTTGTGGGCTTAACTTGCCTGGCAATCTATGGAATGTATTTGGTAAAGGTCTAGGTTATGTTAAGTGGACACTGCACTGCATTTCACTGCCAGAGGTGCTGGGAGTGGGAGCATTGTGCTGTTACCCTGTGCGTAGGCCCGTCAACAATTGGCTGTGAACGCAATAGAGGCTATAATTTTTAACAGATTTCTTTCAAATTTGGTTGAAAGCAATGGGGTCATAAATGATAAATGAATGAACCCTATATGATTAGATTTCTTCACTTGCTCAACATCCAAAGTTTTCCTTTCGAATAAGCTGCAGTTGAGACAAAGCTGCAGTCGGGGCGTATTTCACACTTTACGTGGCTATCTTTGAGTTATGATCCTTCCTTGAGGTTAAATTTTGATGTAACTAGACGAGTAACATTTTTAACTGAATTGTGTCCCTTTGGTGATATTGTTTTAGCTTTATTTTTTACGTCCTACTGTTCTGCTCCTATACTGGGCTAATGAAGACGGGCATACGCCATACAGTGTGCTATGAGGGAAATTTTGCCCGGGCAGCGACACTATCGCCTACTCTTATATCGAATTCCAACTGCCAAGGGATCTTTTACGTGCATTCTAATGTATACACAGGACCTCGGTTTTTCGTCTCATCCAAATAACTAGACAGCTGTCCTTGTCAGGCCCTCTTGGGGATCACGTGGACCGAACACAATTTGGCGACCTATTCGGCTAGCGACCTATTCGACCGATCCAGCTGGCAACCTGTTCGTTGGCAACCTATTCAGAATAAATTCAACAGTCGCCCAAACTCATCTATTTTTATCAACCAATCAAATCCAACGTTACGTCTATCAAATGAAAGTAGAATATATTATTATTTATCCATTCCTTTAGCTCAGAATAGAGATGTATTTTCGCATTATCTTACAAAATTCTGGACGTCCAACTAAATATATTCCGAAAGGTAAATAAATAAGCTTTCCAAATATTATTAGTAAAAGTTGGCACAGTCATATTAAAGGGATGCACTCTCATCCTAAACATGGTCAATTTTGAAAAAAAAATTAAAGGGAAAGACTGTTAATGTTAATACCCCGTGTCAAAATTCGGACCATCGTACAAAATTCTGATGATCCAACTAAATATATTCTAAAAGGTATTTGAATAAGCTTTCCAAATCTTATTAGAAAGTTGGCACAATCATATTAAAGGGGTGCGCTCTCAACCTGAACATAGCCCAATTTTCAATATTTTAAAGTGAAAGAACGGTAATATTCCGAGTCAAAATTCGGATCATCGTACAAAATTCTGAGCATCGGTATCACGTGGCTATGTGGGTAACACGCTGGCTCGTTAGCCTGGAAGTCGGGTGTTCGATCCCTTCATTGGCCGAGAAAGTTCATCCAGATTTTCCGGCGTGGTTTCCCCTTGCCAATAGCTGAGTCACAGACCAATTGAATTGAATTAAATTTTATAGAATTTATTCTATCAAATCTATGTGGGTTTTAATTTGGATTTTATATTGTCAGAAATGTATTCGCATTATCATACACTTATAAATGTATGCATCGCAAAATTTGTGGGTTTGTTAGCGGACATGTATTGCTTCATCAATACTAGTCTGATTTTATTTCTGTTGCATCGACGTCATCATTTCAGAGAGGCTTCAATAAATTGTATAGTAAGAAGGGGCTAAGTGAAAGGAACGCAATGGTGCGTTTTTGCTGCCCCTCTGGAGCATTTGACACAAAGGTTAATGTTCAGATTCTGATCTTCATTACTTCATCACCGGTTTGTACTGTGTCTTAAATATTCAACACATCGACTCTAGCAAGTGATTTTAGTTTACATTTTTATTGAAAGTGTGATTACTTTTGATCATTTACAGCTTATTTTCATGATGCAAGAATGACTGCGCATTCACTTTCAGTGCAAATGAACCCATTTGACCTTTGACCCCGAATATCTCGAAAACGCCCCAACGGCGGACTGATTACCACTCGGCATCGTATTCTACGCAAAATTGTACTCTAGAAAAGTTGGGTCTGGTTTTGTGCCCATTTGATGGACACCCCCACCCCCCGCGCTGAGCCTCCAGACTAGCAGTTTTGTATTGTTTCTGAATATCCCCTACTTTTTTATACGCCCATATTTTCATGTGGACGTATATTGTCGTCGCCCCTGTCCGTCCGTCCGTCCACAATTGTTTGTGGCCACTCTACAGGTCACAATTCTTATCTCCAAAAGATCTCGGTTGCTTTCGATATTGGCATGTATCGGACGGAAACTTCATGGATTATGGCCCCTATAGAGGTCACAATTTTCTTCTGATTTTGTTGAAACTTGAAATGTAAGTTTGTAGCCCAAAGATCTCGATTCCTTTCGGATATTCGCTCATATCGGATCATAACTTCCTGAATTATTGCCCCTGATTGTACGAAAAATAGCGTTTTTAGCTTGTGGACCCTACAGAAGTCATAATTTTTATCCGATTTAAAAAACCGTTTAAGGGTTGAGTTCGAATTTCGTAAAAATCGGACCAAAACTGACAGACAAAATGGCCGCCCCTCGTACTCAAATAGCGTAAAAATATGGTATATCAATGTTGTGGACCCTCTAGAGGTCACAATTTTCTTCTGATTTTGATGAAACTTGAAATGTAAGTTTATAACTCAAAGATCTTTGTTCCTTTCGATATTCGCGCATATCGGATAGTAACTTCCTGAATTATGGCCCCTGATTGTACCAAAAATCGCGTTGCAGACCCTATAGCGGTCATAATTTTTATGCGATTTAAAAAACTGTTTGAATATATCACCGTTACACCCTAAGGATGGTTGAGTTCGAATTTCGTAAAAAACGGACCAAAACTGACAGACAAAATGGCCGCACCTCGTACTCAAATAGCGTAAAAATATGGTATATCAATAATGTTGTGGACCCTCTAGAGGTCACAATTTTCTTCTGATTTTGATGAAACTTGAAATGTAAGTTTATAACCCAAAGATCTTGGTTCCTTTTGATATTCGCACATATCGGATAGTAACTTCCTAAATTATGGCCCCTGATTGTACGAAAGATCGCGTTTTTATCTTGTGGACCCTATAGCGGTCATAATTTTTATGCGATTTAAAAAACCGTTTGAATGTATCACCGTTACACCCTAAGGATGGTTGAGTTCGAATTTCGGGAAAATCGAAATGAAACTGCCCAACAAAATGGCCGCTCTTTCTACGCAAATTGTGTAAAAGTATGCAATACGAAGGTTGTGGACCCTCTAAAGGTCACAATTTTTATCCGATTCTGATGAAACTTATCCTGCCTGGCAGCCGCTGGTTTGAAGAGTATAGTAATAATGTTTCACCTTGGTCCCTCATTCGTGAGTGGTCAGGTCTTTTTGTTTATCATAGCGGGACTAGAACGGACTTATCAACCTTGTGCGATCGGTGATCTGCTTTTGCTCCGACAGGTAACCCATTCTAATCAGTGGACGGGTGTTCAGCGGATTGTTGGAATGGTATCCTATCATCTGCTAATTACTTTCGCTTTCAAAGCAATTTTTTGACAAAAATCGGTCAATTTTGATCACGATCTGTACTACAATGGACGGAAAGCTTACTACTAAGAAGAGGGGAAAAAGAGGAGTATGGTGGGTTTACTAATTACTAAAATAAATAAAGGTAGAAACGTCACTTCAGACCGAAATTGAGCACAATGATAAGCGAATGGTCGTTGATGCCGATCCTGTCCACACATAATATGAACAGTTTGGTCTTGCTCAATCAGATTTGTTCTTTCATTTTTATATGGTTGTCTTTTGAGTGAGGACAAAGAATAGGCCGACTTTCTATAGTCCATTATCACTGCCCGGTGACTTTTTTTCAAGATAGCAAACATGTTTTTTTACTACCCAAGAAATACATCATAAACCACCAAATGGCATCGATTTTTCTAAATGTTGTGGGGCGGGAGGGGGGGGGGGATCAAGGGCTTCTGCGGGCGCCGATCTACCTACACTTGACGGTCCACGAAACAAGGGTGCCTTCCCCCAAAAATTTGATGAAAATAGGGTTTGCACCTATGAAAATGACGGGAAAATTTGAATTTTGAGGCTGAATCTGCGATATTGGCGTATTATGTTGTTTGGATATGAACATCCTAAAAATTGGAACCAAGGAATACGAATTCATTCGTGGGCGCCTAACCAATTTCACTCTGAATTATGGGTGCCCCGCCAATTATATTATGGGCGCCCATGATCTCGCCGTGAGATGGACGCTCCTCCGGGATGAGGCACCTCACCATGATGCCGTTTTGGGCACCCCATTGATCAAGTTGTGGGCGCCCAACCAATCTCACTCGGCATTATGCATTATCATCTCATTATGGGCGCACCTCCCTTATAAGGCACCCCACATATCACGCCATTTTGGACGCCCCATCAATCAAGTTGTGGTGTTAATAATTATTGGAAGCTCAAAGTAGGGAAATGAGTCAGTACCAAGTTAACACATAATTTAGTTGGCCCCATAAAAAATACAATTATTTGCTAGTTTACTTCCTAAAGAAATGAGAAGTAGTATAAGTTGTTCTAGAAAGCATCTGCTAGCTAAATAGAGCTAGGACCTGAACTTCTGAACTTGGATGTCAGATAATAGTAGAAATATAAGGCACCAAGGCGTACAATCACACTTATATTTACTTTTGATTTAACCAACAAACGATATTAAATAGATAATTAAAACGTATTGATTTTTTCAATATCAAAATTGTCCATAATATCATTAGATAGATAATGAAAACGTAATGGATCTTTCGATATCAAAATTGTCCATAAGATCATTAGATATATAATGAAAACACTATGAACACGTATTGGATCTTTCGATGTCAAAATTGACCACAGTATCTTTTTCAAAATTGACCATAATATCTTTTTCAAAATTGTCCATAATATCATTTTCAAAATCTTCATCTATTATATCTGTGACATTTTTACTATCGAACACTGATGTGTGATTAAGGTCGGGTTTTCTGCTACGTCTAAAAGATTTTGTTTTAGATCTGTCAGTCTCGATCGATTCTATCAACATATCCGCATCTTCGGGCAACTTCGTTCGGATTCGAAGTTTGTAAAAGTTGTGACCCCCATTCACGCTGTTCTTCAGCTTACTTAAACTGTTCCGGGTCATTAGTTCCTCTTGCAACCTTTTCTGCTCGTTGAAATACGACTCCATTGTTGATTTGCTGAAATCTGGGAACTGTTTCTTGACCTTTTCGCGTTCTTTTTCCTGGCGATGCTTTTTTGACTTTTCGTCTACCATGCTGGAAAAGAAATTCCCAGCACGGAAGTTGTTAATTTTTGGTAGGGAACCGGGAACGCCTGATTCTGTTAATCTTGGAACAGCAGGATTTGTTCTTGATCGGTTAGGATTTACAAGTGCCGGCATGGACAGGTTATTTCCGAAACCAGAGACTTGTTTCGACTGTCGGCGTTCGCCGGCGCCTTTGAGATTCGACCAATTATTAGAAGCCCCCACGAGTTCTTCCTCTCTGTGACTATTCAGGCAATTTTCAACTTGATATGAGCGTTCGTTGGTTTCCATCAGTTGCTTTTCTAAGGCACTGTTGATCATTTCATCAAAGGACTTTATGGATTCACACAGGGTTTTCTGTTGACCAAAAACCATGGACCATTTTCTTAAGATGTCTCTTTTCTGGCACTCGATGTTCGTCTTGGCTCTCGTGATGTCCTTATCGAATTTCAGTAACCGACGATCCAGATATTTGATCTCGTTTTTATTGGTTCTGTAAATGACCTCGCCAGTTTTGCTTTTGGACATGCTCATAGCTCCCTTCATCACTCGAGGGGTGTCTGTAGTCTTGCTTTTGTCCGTATCACCATCAGCAGTGTGCGGCGAGTCCACACAGTCATGCATCTTGGGATGGTTAGTGGGAAACTGAAGGATAATATTGTAGAAAGTGTATTAGTTTCTGTCTTATTTCATACGTATAAATTGGTTTATCTTTGCTTACGTGCACACCATTGAGTCACCATACACCTACAATTATAAAATGCATTTAACATTGGTGATTAGAAAGATAATCCTTTTAGAGGTTTGGTACTTTTATGGATATTTGAATATTTCAGGATACCCTACTGTTCAAGATAACCTTCATTCTCGGTAACTTAGCATCACTTGTTAACCCTATGACTTAGAAGTTTGATAACCAGTACATAGTGTGGAAAAGGGATCTTAAGTTTTAGTTTTTTTTAACCAGCGACTTACCTACTGTTTAAAACAAATGACTTTGGGCAGACATATATGTACGTACTGAGTAGGTGTATCACGTCATACAATATACATTCCTACCACCACGCTCTTAACTGTAGTCTGTATCGCAATCTATCCATGGAAAGATTCGTTCTGAGGATAACTTGTATCACTTGAAATTACTAACTATCTGCTAACGATGTCAATTTTTACATGCTCAGTGCCATATTTAGGCATAAGTTAAACCAACTATAGCTCAGGGCATCGCAACAGTTTTGTGTGCACGGCTTTTATGTGTGCCGTATTTGGTTGTTTTTTTTTTTGTTTTGTTTTTTTTAAATGGTTGAGAAATTATTGTAACTTTATTACGCAAGCTTGATATATTGACCGCTACTAATATTGTATCTAATAAAACCGATACTGATTTGTTGATAACACCTAAACCAAATTAAAAACACTTATATGGATATACTACTTCTGAATTTATAAAAAAAAATTGCTTTAGTATATCCATATAAGTGTTTTTAATGTGTGAAATCTACTTCTATATGTCTTATAAGGATTACACCTAAACCATTTATTAAACCCAATATAGTAGTTAGTTGCTTAGCCCTTTGATACACTATAACCGAAAATGTTTAGATACATTGGTTTCCGTTTAATAATATTAATTTCAAACTTTTTGTTATTAATTAGAATGTGTGCAAATGGTCTGAAAAGGGCCATTTTTCAACTAATAATCTAAATGTCTTCTCAAAGTCGTTTGTTTTAAATATTTTAGTAAGTAAACGGGTTGTTGCGCCGCGGAGAGCATCCAGAACCAAAACTCGGGAACTTTTATCTACACAAAATAACTGAAACCCGTCCTATAATTCATACAAATTTAAACGGATTGTTTTGCATAAAGTATAACAAAATCAATAAACTTACCCCCATATTTTAGATATTTTCCAAGTCTGAACGTAAACTAAACTGATTTAACAAACCGCTTAATCTTAATCTAGTCACGTGATTAGTTAATCTGTAAGATATTGGGTATTAACAAAAATGGCTGTTGTCAACGATTAGCACGTTGTTATATGGATTAGTTGATAATTATATCAACATAGGTTTGATAATTGCTATTTGGTGTTTGATTTTTGCCAAAACAGAAAATGTTACTCAATTTCTTCCTGCGTAACAAACTAGGTTATAACGGAAAACACCACTCGTATATTATCCAGATAAGTATGTAATGTTACAGGATAATTATGTAAATTTCTAAGCTTGAATCCCAAATTGAATAATCAATCTATGCAGGGAACATGTCTGAATCTGATAACCATGGACGGAATGCCTCCCCCTACCTCCCCGCATAAGAGCCGCGAGTTTTACAACATCTATGATAAGATGTACGGAGTCAAAGCGAGATCAAGCTTTCTATTAAGGATGGGGGCCTTCACTCTTGGGGTTCTCTCTCGTGGACCCGAGGAAATCTTTGACAAACTGACTAAGTGATGTTATCTAGAATATTTCCTAATTACAAACCTACAGAGATTGCTTTGCTTATCAATTCAAGAAAAAGACGTAAATACAATATTAAATTGAGGCCCCCAAACTACGTAAGAACATTAACTTCTTTATGGACCCCATATAGTCTACCATACTCGCAGACCACTCCTCAGTCCACCTCTGCTCTTAATAGCAAATTAAGATCAATACAGTTTTATACTTTTAGCATATTATCTAAATAACCGTTCATTAAATCAACGCAATGTAAAATTTTTATGTTAATTTCCCCTTCAACTCTCCATTTGATCGAAAAAACCTATATCTTTGAATATTTCTGGTATGTACTTAGATAAGTAAGGGCCCTGCTGCTCCGGAAAATACAGAATTCAACGACCTATAGATGCTACTGTGTCCTGTTCCTTCGTCCACATAGTCGTCGTCATCGTCATCTTTTAACATAAATGTAGGACAGTATATTCATATTTATTCAGTTATTTTGAAACTAAAAATTTAAATCTATTAAATATAAAATTATAATACGAATACCACGACGAAGGTATTATCGGGTGCATGAGTTGATCTTCTCGAAATTATTATTTTATCTATCTATTATTATTATCTATAAAATATTATTATTATCTATAAAATAAGGTTTCAAGCTATGACAGGTACAGAGGCTATTTTTAAACGTCCACATTTTATGTATACTTATGGTCGTTACCTCCTTCCACCGTTCGTCGATCCATCCATATTTTATTGTGAATACTCATAGGTCAGTCTTCATGAATAATTATGTGCCCACATTTCAACAATTGACTTGTGGATGCGGTGGATTCTTTTCAAATGTGGTGCGAAGCATTTTGGTCATAGAAGGACGAACCATATCGGTATTCAGCGTTCCGTGACCGGCAGTTCTAAAGTTATCACCCCTTTGTCGAAAACCTTAGAGACTATAGTTTCCCTCCACTCCCCCCCCCCCCCAAAAAAAAAAAAAAAAAAAAAATTTGGTGTGAAGAAGCACTGTCGTCATAGGAGGACGGACCCTCTCGGCGTTTCACTAATTAACGGATAAAGGCTACGGATTTTTCTTTCAAATTGGGCGTGAAGTGTCCGGGTCCATCGAGGACGAACCCTATCGATATTCTGTGCTCCATAACCTTCTTTTCTAGATTTACACCCCCAGCCCTCTTCTTAAAAGTTTGTGAATGCAACAGAGACTACCGATTTTAACCGATTTTTTCAAGGTTGCTAACACGACATAGATTAGATTTCTCAAAGGCAATTTGGTGAACAACTGAGTTTTTCTTTCGGATAATCTGATGTCCATGGCAATCTTTTTTTTTTGAGACGAAGCTGCTGTGTGGGCGTAAATACGCTTTGCGTTGGATATCTTTTGCAAAAGTGCATGGATTGTTTACTTAGATAAACCTTTATCGAAATGGAATTTTTCTATTGCTACTAGATGTGTTTCCAAGATTTTGTTCAAACTTATGAAGGCTCTTGAAGACCTCTTCATGAATTGCTTAGCGTATCTTGGTGAAGGTGATTCGAGTCGGGCTCCATTCTTTCTTCATGCCTTCGCCTGACCCATTTATTATAGAAGTCATGACAGACGGAACTCGGTCGAGATTTAAGAGGACCACGTTTTGAGTATAAGCAGATATCTTGCCACAGTTTCATAACAACTTTTGGTCTTCGAATGAATTATTAGTGAGCAGAAATTCGCCCGTGTATCTGTTATCACTCGTCACTTCAGTCAGTTATATAGAAGGATAACTCGCGTTTTCCTTTGCGTTCGTCACTTCCCTTTCTTGAAAATCTTCATAACGCATCTATCGTAGTAATATCTCTGGGTTCAAATTATATTTGGAACGGGTTTAACCAGTTCTATCACATATGTGATAATAATTGCCACCAATATTGTCCTTTAAGATTTCCCCATTTCGAACGTGTTATCTTCTTGTTGTACAATAATTTTAATACAGCATAGGGTTCTTTTGCCCGTTGGGTGGGTAACCTATATGGTCTCTAGTTACATGCGTGTAGCAACGTGCTCTGTAGGATACTGTGTAGGCATACTATCATTTATCTGTTTTGGTTGTCAATTGAAGCCCTGTTATAGATAATTATAGCTTAAATACTGTAAACATATATTGAGAGATTGTATCTCTCTATGGGATTCATTTCAGATAGCTCGTACGAAGGGCGAATCAAAAAAAGAGGAGCGGGGTACGTACCCTAAAAATGCTCTTCCAGAGTCGTAGATTGTAAGTAATAATCATTATTAATTTCTTCCAAAGAGAAGATTAAGTCGCCCGTTTCCATGAGTTTTTAGATGGCTTCTAGTAATTGTCACTCCCACCCACCCCGAGTTAACAAAATTTCTGTATCTGCTTTTGCCTGGTCTCGTAGGTGAACGACATTATATCACAGCCTAGATACCTAGCCCTTTGTTAGCTTCACTCAAAGTGGAGCCGGGATTTTTCCAGCAAGAAAGGTGCATGCGGATTATATATATAGTTATGTTATTATTGGATTAGCGTAAAGCCATGCGCCAGAAGGGATAATCTCGTTTACCCAAACTAATCGTCAGGTCTAACATTATGAAGTTACGAATTTGAAACTGACAAGAGTGGTTGTTATAGTTGGTCATATTTTAGGTGGAGTTTATTTCTAAGGTTGTATGCATGAAATCAAGAACATTGTTGTATTGACTGTGTTGGCATATTATTTTCAGTTCTGAGGACGTGTTTTCATAATACTAGGTACTTTAACAGACTGTGTTAGGTCAAGGTTTCACAATGGAACGATATGACAGAATCGTGGTTCGGGGATTGTTTTATGTTAAAGCATTTCAATAGAACTCATTTGCGATCGAAATGAATTGTGGTTAAGTACCCTTATCTTTGAAAATGGATATCGGAAGCACCCAACTTAAAAATAGGTCTATCTGTTATGATAAGAAACTGTCAACAAAACGTGGTCCTCTTAAATCTCGACCGAGTTCTGTCTGTCATGACTTCTATAATAAATGGGCCAGGCGAAGACATGGAGAAACACTGGAGTCCGACTCGGATACGGGAGGGAATCAAACATGGACGCCAGCGGAATCACCTTCACCAAGATACGCTAAGTATCGTTCAGATCTCCGGAGAACACCAGTGAATCTGCTATTTAAACATTCTACCTCGTGCGCAGGTCCACCTCCCCGGAATTTTAATAGACCCAAATCGAGAAATAGAATATATTTGGACAGGGCTGGATCTTGTGTGTATCCATCTGATTTGGAACCGAAAAATATCATTGATCCTAGAAATGCCCAATCTGCTCTGGATTTTCAGAGCTTATCTAAGCTTCCTTCAATAAACTCTCAGAAATTAGTTCGCCCTGGCACAAACACGTCAGGGTATCCCTCGCCGCGTTCTTATAATAAATCAAAACCCAAGGCAGATCAGCAAGTACCGTTTCATATGAACAATGCGGTTTTGAATTTTACAGAAGACATTGTGCTAAGGGGAGATAAGTATGTTTTTATTGATCAACTCTACAGAAAATGTAAGGATACAAGAACTTCGGTGACTGTTGAAAGAGTGACTGTTAATCAGTCCGGCGAAAAACATTTAGCAAGAGCACAGTTGATTGATTTTGGAGAAATTAAACAAATTTTGAGTTTAAGACGAGAAAGGCTACAAAAGGAAAGATTGGAGAATTTGCGGAAAAGTGATTATACATCGATTTCAGTGCCGTCAAGAGCATGAAGTGAACCTATAGACTATACGTATCGGATTGTCAATTTCCTCTTTTATTTCAATGTGTATTTTATTCTTGAAAAGAATAAGATATTAGCTTGTAGATCACAGTAAAGTCCGCTACAACGGAAACTTTTCTACAATATACAATATGATGTAGTTCGTTCCAACTGCACATTCCCCATCGGTATTGTTTGTCTACGAAACTGTGGTTAAGGTGGTGAAGCTGTAGTAAAAATAATGGCGAAGGGTTGTTATTTATGGAAGACCAAATGGGACAATATTTATGATTCTTGTTTCTACATTCCAGTTTGAACATTTTAGACATGAACGCAACATTCTAAACTAATGATTCTTGTTTCTACATTCTTATGTCAACATTTCATGCACAAAATCAACATTTTAAACAAAAAATTGACTTTATGTTTCATTTTCGGCGTTTTATCGGTAACTTTTATATATCATTAAATATTAAAATTAAAAAATAATTTCTTAATTTTACACGATAAAGAAATCAATTCATTGGTTTCTGAAAGTATCTAAAAAAAAATCTGAAATTTGAACTCTTATGAAACTATTTTCTACGTTACAAAAAGTCTTTTAGTTAAAATCTTGAAATGAAAATGTCCAGAAAAATATCATGAATTATCAACATTATTACACCAGAGGGCGTTAGCGTATGTGTACAACGTGTCTAAAATGTTCAAACTGGAATGTAGAAACTAGAATCATGGATATTGTCCCATTTGGTCTTCCATAGTTATTAATTCCAGCGAAAACTATTAAAAACTGTGCGCATGTGTATACCCACAACATAGCAGAATATAAGTTAAATATTGAGAATCTAGACATAGGCCCCTAATAACATTAACCTTTACAATAAAATAATATATATTTTTGACTTTTGATATAATATGTATTAGTAAACGATCTGACTTGTTGAGTCTTTAAGTGGACACTTTGTTCTTGTAATAAGATCTAGGAGCCCCGGACAGGGATGGACTGAGCCTGAGTATGGAAGACTCGGGGGGGGGGGGGGGCTCCTAAAGACGTTAATGTTCTCACGGACTTTGGGGACCTTTTTTCATTTTAAATTAAGCCGTTTTTTATGCTTAATTGGAATTATTTCTTGATAATTTGCAGTTTGATGGTTTGTAGTCTCTGGAGGGCTGGTAGCAATCTGTTTCACAGAGAATTACGAGTATTGTCGCGGCCAAGCAAATATTCACTGCGGATCAGTGTGAGCTGGTAGTCTACTCAGGATATACTCTAGAAAGCACCATTAACATACAGTCTTCAAAATTTCAAAAATATATCTCCTCCGAGAATTGGGGCCCCTTAAGGATCCAGGCTCAGGGGGCCCCATCCCCAAGTTAATCCCTTAGGCTCCAGAACGAAATAATTTATAACGATTGTTAAGTATTTGAAGATATAAATATTATATTGCGAGAAATACTTAACATTGTGATATAAGCCACCCATGTACTGCAGAGGAAAAAAACCATCAATCTCGTGAAGCTATTAATCATACATTTTAACCCTTCATACGACAGCCAAACCCCATTTTATGCCTTGACATGGAAATATGGTCCACTTAATGTTTTTTATCGATTATATATCTTTATGTGTAGATTCAAAATCCGGATGGTGCCACCTTGACACCATTGGGGAAATTATACTACATGTATTCGACCCGCTGAATCCAGTGAGGTTGGGGACGATCTTGGCGTTTCGTTCGGTCATGACATTCACATATGAATTCGGCGAACCCGAAAGCCTGCATGTTTTACGTATTACACTAACATCGTTATGTCTGGCCAAATATGGTCGCCATTTTGAATATGTATTCAAAGTGGAATACCTTTTGGTCGGTACATGTTTTTATCTTTATATCTGAAGTATCTAACTCCAAAAACATATATTTCAATATATTACACAACTTTTTAAGGAACATTATCAGTTTCCCGACAAAATAAGCCCCCAGTTTGAATTTAGTCCCCTATAGCAGAATTAGTTGCCCCTTTCAGGTGGAATACCCAAGCTCATTGGATTCAGCGGGTAGAACTCTTATAGAAAACACCTTCAAACCGCGGTCCAAGAATCTATCACCAATTTTACCCAACTAAATAACCAGAAAATGCCCTCGTGTCGGCCATCTTGAATATTTAAATCCCCCGCCACGGGTGCCAGGGTGGCAACATCCTGATTCTGAATCTACACATATTAAAGTTATGTAATCCACCGAAAAACTATATTTCAATATATTACAAACCTTTTTAGAGAACTTTATAAGTTTCCCGCCAAAATGAGTCGTCATTTTGCATTTGGGTCCCTACAGAAATTAGCCGTCACTGTTAGGAGGAATACCCAAGCTCATTGGATTCAGCGGGTCGAATTTTTACCGAAACCACCTTCAAACCGAGGTCCGAGAGAATCTAATTTTATCCCAATAAATAACCAGAAAATGTTTCATGGCGGTAATCTTGAATACTGGAGACATAATCCATCAAAAAACATTAGGTGGACTATATTTCCAGGTTTGTCAACCTGCCGCCAGTTTAATTTGTCTATATTATGCCGGGGTTGGGTTAAGCTAGTGTGGGGTCTGTAGCATATGTTATAAAGAGGCCCTAAATTACCGCACACCCATTACAATAATAACCCCAACTGACGGTGATGGATCCTTGAAAATGCAGAACCATGTTATTTTTAATATTAGTTTTCTCCAAGTCCTTGGACCATAAATTAGAGATGTAGGTGATAAGTTTTGGGATCGGTACCCTATCAATAGCAAATTACTGGTTGCACCACATTGCCTTGGAAAGGATGATCCGGGGTGTGGGTCTGATTTAGATAGCAGATGTATGTTTGTGAAGAAACAGAAGTAGCCTGGACCCTGGTGAAATCTGCCATTGAATCAAGGTGTGTAGGATGGACTGCCCATAAAGACATAGCAACCCAGTCAAGCCTCTTCAATAATTGATTTCAAGACTTCTTTTCATACCACAATACTATATACCGAAAAACTACCGTAAAAACACAATGTTATACTGAATACCGGAAAACACACTAAATACCCCAAACGCCCTAAATACCGGAAAACACCCTAAATAGGTAACCCGGAGCCTGGTCCTCTGTGTGGGGGGGGGGGGGGAGGGTAGGGTTAGGGTTAGATTTTTCCGGTATTAAGTATAACATGGTCTTTTCTGGTAGTTTTCTGGTGTTTTTCCGGTATATAGTATAGCCCTTTTCTTATCTAATATTTTTTTTTCTTGTCACTCTTGCAATGTAAGACAGAGATAGGGGTTTAATAATTCGTTTGCACCTAGGGGTCTTCAGCAGTGAGGAGAAAATCACTCAGCCACCTAATGAAACCTGCATGTACAAATAAACAACTATACAGTATATTTTAAATTATATTTATATTTTACAAAATTCTTACAATAAAATATTTAAATAAAATAATGAATGTCTTATGTACATGTAATAATATAGATATAAAAGTATAAAATCTTTATTTTGCCAATTTATTTGTTACAAGTAATGCTGTGATTTTTTACTATCAATAAATACGTTTCTTTACATAAATCAATAGTACATGTATTTCACTTTCTGTGACTTAAAAAAAACCCAGAGGGGGATGGGGTCACATAATTTGTTCAATATTAAAGTAAAGGGAGAGTTTGGGGATATAGGCTTTGAACAAAACGGTTTTCAACTGAAATAACTCCAGCATTATTTCAGATAAGCCCAAATATAAATTATAACAGCCCAAAGTGTGTCCCTCTATAATACACCACTGGAACTGTTAAAGGGGAATTATTCAAGAACTAAATCTGCCTATTGCAGTTCTTTTTTTAGGCCTTAAATGTCATATAAATTATTAATTAGACATTTATTAACTTGCCAAGATCATAATCAACTCTTGATGCCATCGGATTTGTGGTTAATGATTTTTAAAAATGGATAATCGAACTTTGTTTATTATCATAACAGTAGCAATGAAGATCGTGACTGCACTATTCTGCAATCGACAATAACTCCGCTCAGAATGGAGAAATTTTACTGACATTTTCAACATATTCCCTTTTTATTACCTATTTTTTAACTATTATAGCGAGAACTGTCAGTTCTTTATCTAAATCTTAGATAATATATGTTTAACAGTCTGGAAGATGATCATTAACCCTTTAGCATTTAAAGGTGCATGCAAAATGGTCCTTTAATACAGAAAGCTATTCACACATATCGGGCAGTTTGACCTAGTCTAAGGAACAGTAGATTCAGACTGTTTCACTCTGTCCAAGGATGTACCAGTATTAATATATCACTTTTCTCTAAATTTCTTCAAGGAACTGAGGTAGTCAATACTTACATGTACCCACCAAGTGCTAACGGCTTAATAACCTAGCAATAAACTTGACTAAGAAAACTAGATATCAGTCAGCTTAGATAACAAAGAAGAAACATTTCACATTAATTTTACCCATAAAAATACTTTTGAGGGTGTAAAAAATGATATACTAAAATGATGATGAATTTATTTTTTCTAAGTTTTTAAACGATGTGATCTTATAGTCAAGCAGTTCGTTCCTGTAAAATATTTATTTTATTTTATAAAGACTGTCTTGATTGTCTTAATTCTGCAGCACGTCTTTCTTCCCGCCATTTTTGGATTAAAATCATCATTTGATCACTGATTTCCTGCTGCTTTTCATAGGGCATGGAATCAAATTCTCCTGGTTGTAATCTATGACCCATAACTTGTGCCTGAATAATATAAGAGTGTGTTTCATATTATGTCATGTTATGTTAAAGAAATAAATGGATGTAAAGGGATATAACCAATAAAATGTCAAAAGATGGGCTTGTCTACGATATCACCCCCTGGTGGAAGTGGACCTAAAACTCCAGGAACAAACGAACAAACAAGATAGGTTACATTTATAAACTACTCTGGAACAGAGAGAGGAAGAGAGAGAGAGAGAGAAATGGGGTCACGTACAACAGGGAATCAAAACCACGCCAGTTGACTCAATGACA
The DNA here is from genome assembly GCF_932274485.2 of Patella vulgata. Classification (NCBI taxonomy): domain Eukaryota; kingdom Metazoa; phylum Mollusca; class Gastropoda; family Patellidae; genus Patella; species Patella vulgata. The sequence continues at coordinate 57,747,432 of NC_065884.2, read as the reverse complement.
GACCTGATGATACAGCGCGCACGTGCTAATCATTCGGCCATCCAACCCCCCAGCTCTAGAACAAATCCAATACTTAAACCTAGAACATGTCTGACAATGAATATTTTTTAATATAAAGAATACAAACAATAAATGTTAATAAAGTACACCCGATGACAAAATTTACCTGTATAAAGCTATAGATACAGATAAAGTATCTGTCACATAGAAAATATGACAAAGACAATATGCTATAGAATTAAATATTTGTCAAGAACATTTTACACATAAAATTGTCTGACTGTATTTAGATGAACATACCTCAGCTCTCTTTATATCATCTATATTTTGATCTACAAATTTTTCTGTTTCCCTTTCTAATGTCTCCCTATCTTTACCTTCACCATGAGCAACTAAAATATATATCAAATTATTAATTAGATACTACCAGTACAGAAATATTATCATTGAGAGTATTTAGCAATTGACTTGAGAGGCAATCTAGCAATATAATACAAGAATACATGGTATGGATACAATCACTTTGTTTACTACACTGTATTGTTTCAAATAGATTTCAAAAGTCCCTTTTATGCAAATACCTAATGTACGTGTGATAGATGTCATATATATAACACCCCAAATCAATATATTATTCAATAACTTGTAAATCAATATATTCGTTAATTTGTCTGCGATATCAATTCGGTGGAAGCGGATGTTAAATAAAGCTATTTCACACACACACACACGTGGTTATTATACAATAATCAAAAACTAAAAAGTAGAAATCTCATGAGACGCATGAAATTACAAGAGATGTAAACGTGACAATTATCACGTTAACTTATAAATCAATATATCCGTTAATTTTTCTGCGATATCACTTCGGTGGAAGCGGACATTAAATAAAGCTATTTTACACAAACACCCACACGTGGTTATAATACAATAATCAAAAACTAAAGTAAAAATCTCGCGAGACGTGTGAAACTACAAGAGATGTAATAGTGACAATTATCACGACGGAGGAAAGATTCTATTTTGATGGCATATTCTCGGGTTTATAATAATATTTTGATGTGGTTTATGTTTAAAAAATGAAATAAACAAGCTGAGAAATGACGACAAATATTTCGATTGGATAATAGTGTACATGTAAGTAGTTAATTGTTTTACAGATAGCGCGTGCGAGTGCTATTATTTAGCAGATGATATCACTGACTCGATATGGTGGAGCGACGCTCACTGCCAAAACAATTTCGGGATACGAATTTGAATATTTTGTTGACACGTGACTTTTAATTGTGGTCTGAAACCGCCTGATTAAATAATGATAAGAGTTATGCTCCTTTATTTTCTGTAAAAATGTCCGACAAGAAAAAATTTAGAAATCCCATCACTGGTTTGTACATTAGGTTTTTTTGCTTGAAAACTACTTTTGGAATCTTTTCGAAACACTCTACTGGTTTAATATACATTTTATATTCTACTGGTGTAATATACCTTCTACTGGTATAATATACATTCTACTGGTGTAATATACAATATACATTCTACTGGTGTAATATACATTCTACTGGTATAATATACATTCTACTGGTGTAATATACATTCTACTGGTGTAATATACATTCTACTCTGGTGTAATATACATTCTACTGATATAATATACATTCTACTGATATAATATACATTCTACTGATATAATATACATTCTACTGGTATAATATACATTCTACTGGTATAATATACATTCTACTGGTATAATATACATTCTACTGGTATAATATACATTCTACTGGTATAATATACATTCTACAGGTATAATATACATTCTACTGGTATAATATACATTCTACTGGTATAATATACATTCTACCATTCTACTGGTGTAATATACCTTCTACTGGTATAATTTACATTCTACTCTGGTGTAATATACATTCTACTGGTATAATATACATTCTACTGGTATAATATACATTCTACTGGTATAAAATACATTCTACTGGTGTAATATACATTCTACTGGTATAATATACCCTCTACTGGTATAATATACATTCTATTGGTGTAATATACATTCTACTGGTATAATGTACATTCTACAGGTGTAATATACATTCTACTTGTGTAATATACACTCTACTCCTGTAATATATACTGGTGTTTTATACATTATAATATAGAATATACATCATTATTAAATTCAAGGTAATTGTATAAACAATAAAACTTACTGTTATCTAATGTTTTTCGAACTTTGCTCAAAAAGTGTAACACTACATTTTCTGTCTGTTGTTGTGGTGTGTGTGTTCTAGAAGGTGTTCTACCAGGTGATTCTAATATTGGGGGCAGACCGTTTGTTCCTGAATAATGTGAGGCTGGTGTCGGTGGTGGTGGTAACAAAACACGACTGTTTATAAACAGAAAGAAGAACTACTCATTGATCATTATGAGATAATTTACAGAGTTTTTCATAAAGAAATGCAATCCAAGTATTCAGGAAAATTATTCAGTTTTATAGCCTGCTCTATTTGACCATAGGTGGTCTAATTTGATAATAGGAGGTCTAACTTGACAGATACCAATTGAAAAATCATAAAATTACATACAGGTATTAAAGATACATTATGCAAGATTTAGATAAATAGCTAGATATTCTTGCTATAATAATTCGAAAATACATGATGTAGATAATGTAAAATGAATAATTTAACATTTCATTCAAATTACCTATTGCGAGGTATAGTATGACAAGATGTCTGCAATAATTTCAACCTCCGTACTGGTTGTTTGAAGCTAAGTCTCGCTCTTCCATTTTTAAATTAAATCAAAATATGGCTGAACAGTTCTAATCTATTTAATATTGAAGAAATCCGATGCCATCGAGAGTTGATTATGGCCTGGATCAGTTAATTAATGTCTAATAAATAATTTAGAAAACATTTCAGGCCTAAGGAGACCTGCAATAGGCAGATTTAGCTCTTGCATAGTATGTTTAATTGTTTTAAGATCATACTTTCACTTGTGCTTTGATAAATAATCATTACAATTTATGTAAAGAATATAAGAAACGGTCCTGTGATGTTTATAAAGTTTTGGAAAAAAGCTCTTTAAATTGTTTTTTTTAAATTTAAAGCACAACAACTTAGATTGTTCACATATATTTCAAAAGTCAAAAATATGCACTATATTATTTTAAAGAATGTAATTAAGCAGATCCACATGTAAAATATCTTCATAAAGAACCAAAATATTTCTAATAACAGTATCTAAAACTTTTGGAATTTACATTTTGTGATATAATTACGTTGCATTCCCGTCTGAACAAAATATAATGGTAATAAATAATAATATTGATAATTTTTATTGTGATAATTCCATTCACAAATTTCATGCTGAAAGCACCATGGTGTGATTCCCTGTACTCCTTTTAGAATTACAATTATTAAAGGATCTTTTCAATATCTGACCACTTGGCACATAGCCATCACAAACCAACGGGTGTTACCGCCTCCATGTTTTTGGCACACTTTTCAAAATGATAGTAAATTAACAAATCTCACCTCATGTATGACATGTTACTATTGACTGAAGGAGTTGGGGATTTCTACAAAAATAAGAAATATAATATGCTATATTCAAAGAGAGAGAAAGAAATAAGATCTATGCTATATTCAAATATTGACATAAATTTTACTCTCTCTGCACATGCATCATCGTTTGATCCAGCAGCTACAAAAACATACTGGTCTGACCATCCTCTGCTACTCTTTTAAGGGTGTATTGCTGTTCCTCCTCCAGTTTCTCATTGTTAATAAAATTGATTCATGCAATATACTATATAAGTTAGAGGGTCTCTTACTGTTGGTTTCGATGTTCGTTTCAATATGTCAACTTCTCGTTTCAGTTGTTCAATCTCGTCTTGAGCTTTTCGTTCATTGTCTTCTCTTAATCTTCGTTCCTGAATGATTAAAATATGATAAAAGGATATAAAAATGGTGACTCCCCATAGATCTTTGCAATTATTGCATTCCATTTTCTATGAAACACAAGCCTTGCTATATTGAAATATATTTTCTGACTCACATTTACAATTGGATAACAAAGTTTTCAACGGCATAACAAATGAAAACAAGATTAACCAGTCTAGTTCAAATGAATGAATGGTTAAAATATATCACCAGGGCTGTCGGTTATTTTTCACAGATGATTAGCAAATTTAGAAATTGATAAGCAGTTTTTCGGTTTCAACATAAAATACCTAAATAACAAGATTACTTTAATTTATAACAAATGATTAGATTTCATTCTTAAGATTTTAGCACTGCTACAGGTAGCTGTGAACATTTCTGAATGTAGACTTTCGGTTATGTCTGAAGCCAATTCTTGGCAGTGGCTTCCGAAGTCCCACTCATTTTAATTCTTATTTCTTCGACAAAAAACAATTTTGTCTGCTTTTTATCGTGTGTTACTATTTTATTTCAATCGGACGCGCACATTTTTTTTACGAATAATCTTGATTAACTAGACGCATGCAATATAAACAATAATATTTTACGGGAATTCTTACTTTGATTTCTCATTTTACAAAACATTTACACATATTTATTTTTCATATTTTATTGACAATACGTGGGGGATACACTGACTGAATTTATTTTGTTCAAATTGAATACGGATATAATTACTCGAAATTGTCATGTCTTGCAACATGAGTGATACTACTTGATTCCCTATTTCCTGTTTAATAGTCCCAATTTATAGAGTTATGTCCCTGTATAATATAGTATAATGAATTGAGTCTGGGTAGTTCGAGAAGAAAATGTCACACAGAGAATTCAGTTTTGCTTATAAAATTTATTTGATATTTTATACACGTTGAAAGTGTTGAGAAATGTGGATAAATCTTTGTGTCGATATCCAAAATGACTGGCATATTAATGATTCGCAGTTACTGCGAATCAAAAACATTAAGATTTTAATTTTTGATTAGCAACGGACACAATATGTATCGCAAATTGCGCTGCGATACTGGTTGTCGGCAGCCCTGTATATTACTGACATTTTGGTTGACCGTGACCAGCAGGTGTATTAATTAAATACAAAAACAATGGCTTAGTGTGGAAGTGGAGAGTGGGATAAATAAAACATTATGGGTTATATGATCCATACCTGATATAGTTGTTCCTCTAATAGTAATCTTTCTTGTTCAACTCGGAATCTTTCAGCCGCTGCAGCTCTGGTATATTCTTCTTCTTCTTCTCTAGTAAATAATAAATTTGATTCAAGAAACATTAAAAGAATAAAAAAACCTATTTAGAATCAAGGACCATATCTTGTTAGCATATATGACCACACTTTGAGAGGAAGTATAGTGTATTTCTCCCTGCTATCACTCCATCCTTCTATATACAATCCGTGTTTCTGATTTTCTTTCAAACTTGCTGGGATTGTTCTGAGGTAACCAATCAGGGTTTTTCGATCTGTCATCAGAACCTTGTGATTTTATAGCGATCTAGGACCGGAGCTTTGAAAATGTTTACGGAATAAAGAATTGGTAGAAAACCTAGAATTTAAATTGCTTTATGTTTCCACTCAGCCAAAAATAAAACTTATTATTTACAAATTATGACTTAAATTTAATAATTCTAAATTCAAACACCAACCTTCTTTCTCTTTCTTCTAAATCATTTCTATAATCTGTAGCTTCTTTCTGTTGCTGTAGTAACCTGAAACATTAAACAACAATATAATTTGTAGCTTTCTGTTGCTGTAGTAACCTGAAAATGTAAGCTAAAATATAATTTGTAGTCTTTTTCTGTTGCTGTAGTAACCTGAAACAGTAAACAACAATATAATCTGTAGCTTCTTTCTGTTACTTTAGTAACCTGAAAATGTAAGCTAAAATATAATCTGTAGTCTCTTTCTGTTGCAGTAGTAACCTGATAATGTTAGCTACAATATAATCTGTAGTTTCTTTCTGTTGCTGTAGCAACCTGAAAATGTTAGCTACAATATAATGAATCTAAGAAACGATAAATACTTGAAGTGTATGTTTTGACTCCTCAAAGAAAAGTTAATTTTTGAATAACGAGTTCTAACCTTTCTCTCTCTGCCTCTCTCTCCTCTCGTGCTTTCCGTCTGTCTTGTGGTTTAGTGTATGGTGGTATGACATCATTATACCAGTGGCGCCATGGTGGATGGGCAGCTGAGAATGAAAATTTGCAATCAATTTAATTAAATGATTATTTTAAAAAAAAAAAATTGATGAATATCTTCAATAAATACAGTGCACATATGACATCAATATGCATCTGATCTGATGTCATCAAGTGACACCATATTGCTTGGCAAAAGAAAACTTTTATAGATATTATGGTAATAAAAGGAGGTTTCTAAAAATGCTACTTTTTTTCTTTTTTTTTTTTGCTACACAGATGGGTTAATAGAGGTTGATAAATTTAGCTATATAATATAGTCACATTTTAATTCTCTTTTTAACAATCTGTTTTATAACAGACAAGGAAACCGGCTTGTTGTTAAAAACTCAAGCAATCTCTGGTGTACTGAAAGAGTGGGGGTCTAGTCAGATCCACTGAGTGCAGATGTCAGCTAATGAAGTGCCCTAGGATCTGGAAACATTCAAGGGGCCTGTGGTAAGGTCCCATAAAATAAATTATGTGTGCCCTAGCCAGTCCAACTCAGCGGATATATCAGCCAGCGCAAGTGCCCTAGAATCAGAAAACATTCAAGCAGCCTGTGGTAAGGGCCCAAAAAATCAATTAATCTAATTAATAAAATGCTTTGTTTTCCCTTCTATCACGCAAAGGACTGATGGAGGAACTTCATTACAATTGTTTTAAAGGCATAGAATGAATATTGAATGTTCTATGTAAATTGTAAAACATACCTTGAGTAGGATCTAAAACAGGCATAGCAGCTTTCTGATCTTTAGTTAACATAGCATATAATTCTCTATAATGATGTCGTTTTACCTGTTCAGAAAATAATAATACTAACATTTCACAAAATAGCGATAAATAATATGAAAATGAGATAGGGATATTGATCGAAACAGTTTAAATTAAACCTAATTCTGACATTTCATTCTTTAAAACCACTGAACAATTATCCCTGTCAAAATCTTTTTAATGCAGGGTTTGTTATATATGTTTTTTCAGGGTGTGATTTGAAAGGAAAAATAAGGTTCAGTGGTTACGACTAGCTGGCCCAATCAGGACAAAATGTCCAGTGTGCTATATATTAACTAGAAACTGGTATAGTAGAAGAAAATATTATTACCTCATATTGAAACTGTGGGATGGTTAATTTAGGTGATTCTTGTGTTATAATACTATCTAATTCTGAAGGCTGAAATTACAAAATAAAATATAGTTTGCTAGGCAAGGTACACATAGGCCTACAATAGCATTTCCGCCATTCACTATGTAAATAAGACTCTTTATATCAAGATTATCTTTTGACCAATATTTACTATTCAAGAACTGAATAGAGTGAGTATGAGTACGGTAATATACATTTATCAATCAGGGGCATTAACTCTGGAACTACTTTTGCGAGAAATGATCAAAATCGAAATAAACGATCTTTAACAAGATTTCATATAAAATCAGTTAATACATTAAGTGTTTAGGTTGAGTGTTGGAACAAAAACATATATGACTATAATAACATGTGGACATATAAAAACCAAACCCACCATCATGAATGTCATCGCAAAAATAATTATCATTTTGTTTTGTAATCAACTGCTCTATATAGATGTCTCCCATAATTCATTGCACACCTTGCTTAAAGCTCAACAATTTCATTGAGTAAATCATTTATATCAAAGAGAACGTGGGTTAAATAGTGAAGTTTGATACACTTTAGAAAAGCTTAATCCCCGATTTAATGCCAATATGGGTTCAATTTGGATTGTAATTTGAATTTCTTTTTGGTAGAATTGATTTTAGGTGAATCCCCTACCAGTCCATAAAATGGTATAAAATAAATACCGGTATCTGATAAATATAACAAAAAGTTTAGGATTTGTTGAAATCAAGACATTCTCAAAATAACACTTCAAATAATACGCTTACGCTGTTACATTCTTTTAATTTATCTTGTAATAATCCTAGTAACGTTGCCATGGCTACAGCCAACCATTCTGTACCAAAACCAGGAACATCCATACCAATAATATACTGATCCCACACATACAATAATACGTCCATCTTTAAATAAGCTGTGTTATAAAATAAATAAAGTTAAATATATTAATATTTTTTATCAGAACAAAAATCCAGTGTGGAAAAAAAACACAAATGTGATAACGGTGCCTAATGATATAATGTCATACCAATTCAAACCATGTTGTCTGTTGTCATTTCATTTACCAGACATTACGAACACAAATGAAATGGGGTTTAAAGTCATATTTTTTTGCACCAAGTGGGCTACCAAAGACAGGCATATGCCATACAGTGTGCTATGTGGGTAATTTTGCCCAGACAGTGGTTCTAGAGCCTACTCTTATAACAAATTCCAACTGTCATGGTATATTTTACAAGCACATCAACATGTATACAGGACCTAGGTTTTTCGTCACATCTGAACGACTAGACATTTTCCTTGCCAGGACCTCCGTCCTCTATACATTACAAGGACCCCATTGGAATTGAACCTAGTTTTAATTTAAGCAAGTTTTTAAGGGTTATCCTCAAAAGGCTGATCATTCATGACATCATTACTTTTTCTATCATCAAAACTTTCTCATCTTATTATCATGTAACTTCATATGATCATCTATATTGTCATGTTTGATATGCCTCTTGCAAAAATAAATATATACTAGAATGAAATCTGAAAATTAGAAATTTTATGTATTTTTTGAACAGTGAAAAATTATAAAATTGATATTGTCTTTCACTCACCCACAAATACAGCTCTAATGACCGGTCTAATTGACATTGTTAAACCATCTAATAACACAGCTTGAGAACCTTTCTCGGTTGCTACTATCTTTTCTGAAAATAAAAATCATGAGTATTCAACGTAATTGTTTGATTAAACTGATGAGTTCAAAATGAATGAAACTAGTTGCTTCAGGAGAGCAATCTGGGACGGCTACTCGCCACTCATAGATGTCTAATTTGAATATATCAGACATCTGGAGTCTGCATCGGTTAACATTCGTGAGTTTCTTTTCCTCCCAGGTAAACATTAAAACATCTAACTACCAAGGTCCAAGGAGGAGGAGCAGAAAAACGACTATTGAAAATTTTAAATTGATTCTATAATTACATTATATTTGTTAGGAGGCCTGAGGTTGCTCTTGATGGCCTTGTACCTACCTTTATCAGGTACATATGCTCTACCAATCGTTTTTGTAACTTCTGGATAAAGTCTTTCTAATATTGTTAAAACTTTACTTGCAAATGCTGCCATTTCTTCATTATCCACCTACAAATTACAAGCAATTGTTACATGGGCAATATATCACCAAGATTTTAGTACAAATAGTTGATATATGGAAGACACTTAACTATTTTCCATCTTAATATTAAAAAAAAATATTTTTCAGTTTAAAATGATCGAATAAGGGTTTTAGTCTGTTTAAGATTCCTAACCGTCCCATTCCATTTTAAATGCATTATGTTAGAGCTAAATCTGCCTATTGCTTCAAATGTTATATAAATTATCAATTAGACATTTATTAACATGACAAGCCTATAATCAACTCGCTAGTTTGTCAGATGGTCATGATTTTTTTTAACGGATTGAGTTGCTTTATTTTATAACAGATATGATGTTTCCATTTTTAAGTTCAGAAATTTGACCTACACAATTGAAACATTGCCATTTAATCATTTAATTTAAAAATGGATAATCAAGACTTTGTACAATATCGTAAAAATGGTACTTGACAATCAAGACTATATTGTGAAACCTTCAACTAGAATAAATTCACTCCTGTACCAGTAATTTGACTGAAATTTTCAATATATTCATTTTTCATTAACCAGTTTAGAACTATTATAGCAAGAACAGCCAACTCTTTGTCTAAATCTTACATAATGTGTCTTTAAGATCAATAGAGGTTTTATTTTATGTAATATTTTTTTGTTTATTATCCTTTTGTATGTAATATCTTTTTGTTTAATATCCTTTTGTATGTAATATCTTTTTGTATGTATGTATGTGTGTATGTTTCATTTTATGTAATATCTTTTTGTATGTAATATCTTTTTGTATGTAATATATTTTTGTATGTAATATATTTTTGTTTAATATCCTTTTAAACTTGCCTGAGATCCTGAATCTGTAATAAATCCTGGTTTTGTTTCATTAAAAGTTAAAAACTCTTCAACTAACATGGCCACCACTCGACCAGGAGCAGGTTCTTGTCTAAAAGTAGTAACCAAAAATATATATATCACGTATATCAATTTTTAACCCAGATTGTCAATTTATGAACACAAAACATTTATGGGATACATTTTCTGAGTTTCAACAGTGATTCTCTTATTGTTAATGTTGTGTAAAAACATTTAAAATATAAATTTATTACCTAGAAAAGTTTGGTGCTGCCACTTCTACAAATGGAACAATCAACATAAAGTCCATATCTCGTACTCGGTTTTTCGTCCTCTGTATAGCATGATTATACGATAAAACAGCTTTCATTGCATAAAATGCACCTGCAAATCGATGATTTAAAAGAAATTAAATTTTACGGCAAAAACTTTTAACCTTTTCTTTAAATGACATCTAGAAACACGGTTAACTATTCATAACAATAGTGACCTGTATGTGTTACGAAACGTCGTTATTAAATAACTAAGATGTAGTTATATCCATATATACCTTGTGTTGTGTTTTGTTATGAATAGTTAACCTGCACCATTTTGAACAATAATGGCTGATAATATAAAATCAATGAATTAAAAAAATTAAATTTTACAACAGAAACTTTTAATACGCATCATTTTGAACAAATAAGTTTTCTGTGATATATATATATCAGAAATGGCTGACATTCTAATTTTCTGGAATCTTCTGAATATTATTCATCATATTGATATTTCTTAATTGGTTATTACAGTCAGATAAGAAGTTATCAGCTATCAGTCACAAAAATCTTGTAAAACTGATAAAAATTTGAAAACAAGAATCACTATTGTGTGAGCTTTTATTTAATGGGATATTTAATTCTACAATTTAACCAGAGGTGATTTCACACACATAGATAAATTTTTAAGTAGCTTGTTCATAATCAAAAGAAATCTGTTTGAAATTTATGACAGCTGACATGGTAATTTCTGTGAATATGTGTTCCAATTCTTTGAGAAATATAAAACATTTTACCAACTGAACCCTTTAAATCTGAAAATGTTGTTTCAGAAAGTAGAAGTTGTTCACATTTCTGTGAGATATCTACATCATAGGGAGAAATGGCACTTCTCGGGTCGCTCTTCATCAAATCAACATATCGTTTACGTACTGAAAAATAATAATGGAGGAACCTAAGAAATTTTTCTTAAATTTCCAGTAAATGAGTAAAATGGTTTGGATGGGACGAAAAGTCTAGGTACACAGATGCACATATTGGTGTGCATGTAAAAGAATCCGTAGTAGTTGGAATTCAAACTAGAATAGAAAAGCCACTATCCAGGCTAAATTCTTCCCCTCACATTGCATGTGTAACCATATAACTTTTATAAGTGAAATTTATCATATGTTAGTCTCCAAACAACCAAAGTGTTGTGTTGATGAGATGCCGCCACAAATCGAAAAACACTGACACGAGTTGATGATATTACATCAATAAGAAAAAAGCCCAACTATTGTTTTTTTTTTAAGAAATCCTATCAAAATTGTATAGCAGAAGAACAGTGAAGTTTAATAAACTCATTGATATGATTTGTTATTGAACATTTTCCAAATAATTAAGTTTACAGCACTTGATATAAGGAATGATGCCATGTGGAATGAAACATTCAGCTCCCTCGTCACTAGCTGGAATTTGCTATACTAAACGATTTTGTGTTCACTAACTAAGGCAACCTAGACATCACGAGTGACGACAGGTTACTGGGAACTGGTCTACTTACATTTTGCATTACTAAGATAGAGTCTCCAGGCTAACTGTCGGATTGTTAATGGAAGAGGTTGATTCAAACAGATGTGTAACTTTGATTTAAATTCAGGCCATTTCTTCAATAAACTGAGAGCCCCTTCTTCAGCTCCCTCTATAATAAGATCTGATTTGGTGTCGACAGGGTAATCTTCAAGAAGTTGTTTAGCTACGTCGTTGTTTAAATGTTGATCCAGAAGATTTGTGACTTTACCAGCAACATTTTTAGAAACACTACCTGTAATTAAATGGGTTTTTTTTAAGAAATGTTCTTTTTAAAAGAAATGTTTTTTTAAAGAAATGTTTTTTTTTAAAAAGAAATGTTTTTTTTAAAAGAAATGTTTTTTTTTAAAAGAAATGTTTTTTTTTAAAAGAAATGTTTTTTTTAAAAGAAATGTTTTTTTTTAAAAGAAATGGTTTTTTTTGAAAAGAAATGTTTTTTTTTTAAAAGAAATGTTTTTCTTTGAAAAAATGTTTTTTTTAAAAGAAATGTTGGGTTTTTTTTTTGAAAAGAAATGTTTCTTCAAAGAATTGTTTTTTTGCCATTTTGGTTTCAAGTATTTGCTGAAATATACCAATTTTATAAATCTTTAATCAAAAACATTAAATAAACTTATTTGTGCAATAATATATTATCTGCATGCTCCCAGTAGACTAGTACAGGGATTTTTATTTTTATATAAGGTGAGAAAAAGGTCGGTGAAGATATAAATTATGAAATTGATAAAAAAAGCATTAGGCCTATCGATTATAACCCACCTCCTTCAATCGCCTTGGTAGCTCTCTGCATAAACAATTCTTTTTCTGGTTCTGATAAATCAGTAAAATATTGAACATGACTTTCTGTTAATTGTTGTTGTATAGCATCATGTAATTCCTGGAGAAAAATACTCCATTCCTATAAAAGAACATACCAGATGTTAAAAATGTAAACAAACAATTCAGATTTTAAAAAACATTTTTGGGTATGATTTGATGATAAAAAAACCCTACAGATGCAATTTTGGCATGTTGATATACACATTTTAAAATTCAGTTTAATCAGAGAGGTTGAATAAAGGGAGAAGACGCGCCTTTAAATTTTTTATCTCATCTTCCGCCTTAACGACAGTTAAATTCCAACTGAATTAAAATCATATCTTTATTTCATTTTGTTCCAAGGTTCTGATTTTCTCTACTCTGCAGTTAATAAAGATCTAAAATATATTCAGACTGGCAATTATTCAGATGACTGATGTTGGCTGTGGTATTCAAAGGAATTTAATGACATTTGGTGTGATTGGAACAGCAATGTAATGTTTTTATGGGCTATTTTCTACAGTAAACTAAAAACAAAATACAATGAACAAACTTGTTAAGTATAACAGAGTTAAGTAAAATATTAAAATGCAGAACACACACACACACAAAAAAAGAAAAGTAAAAATGTTTTGAAAAACAACAGATTCTAATCAGATTAGTCCCATGATCCCTATTTTGGGGTCTATATAAAATGGTAAGTACTAGTAGTATCTTGAAACCAATGCAAGCCAATGTTTATCATCAAAGAGTAAGATATTCAGAATGGCAATAAAAAATATCGATTAGCGTGATATAGATCTAAATATTAATTGACTACCTTGATTCTTAGCGTGATATAAATTTAATATCTAATCTATTGTCACATATTGACTACCGGTACCTCAATTCTTCCAAGTTGGAATATGTGCTCAATTTTTAATGTCAAATTCAACCAATATTTAAAAAGTAATATGATGCACAAATGATTGCATTCATTGTTCAACTAATTTTTTTTACAAAGTTAAGTACCGGTACATAATATGTCATTTTTCATTTATTTTCATAACATGTTTAACAGGTGTATAGGCCTATAGTAATAGTGTTATATGTTATATATCGTTAATAATACCGGTAATTAATTATTAAAATTTGGACTTGTTACCCTGATCCCGATGGTCATTCATAATTCATAAATGCAGATTCATTAACTCTCTGCTGATTAAGTGCGACAAAGCCATATCAATAATCAATGTTCACCTTAGATTTTGTGATATCTTCTTTACAGTTCAGCAACCACTTCGGAAAACCTTGTGTGGCCGCCATTTGTAAACAACCTTGATTCCAAGGTATGCCATGTTTTGCGCTTGCTGATTGGCTAGGTATTTTTAGCCATTGAATGCAAAAGTGTCACGTACCATTCAAGAAATATGTCGTTTTCCAGTTCGTAAAGGATGGCGTTGTGGTTTGGAAACCTGAACACGTTGTTGTTTTTATATGTCTGTACGTTTGCATTATTTACAATTTTTTAATTTTGTTAGAATGAATGCAAATGCCTTGTTATTGCACAAGAATTGCTGTTCAATTACACTCTTTATCAGATTATTAGTCACAAAGCGCTTTAGTCAAATGAGAAAATCGAAAGTAGATCATTGCAACTGCAAGTAGGATAAAGAGAAATTCCATACATTTTACCGTCACAGCCAATTATTCAAGAATTTGTCGAAAATATAAACAAATAATAATTGTCATTATTTTCACTGAAATCCAATTTTGTTTTTGTTAGTATGCCATCGTGTGGAACTCCAGGATTATCTAGATTCAATCATCCATAGGCTAAGGCATTTTGCACCATCTATTTCTTTAGGCCTGAGTCAGAAGTCAATCGACTTCACAGTACCGTATAATGATGTTTTATTGAAGATACATTGTCTCGTTAATTATAGCTAATGTTCGTTATTGAATGTGACTACACACGTTAATGAGAAGCAATTTGATAAGGACCCTCGAGATGAAGACTCTCTTGTCTTATTTCTAATTAGATCAAAAAAGCTTTCACTGGTACACCCAAGCTTATTCAAGAGGTAACATTAAAAATATTTTTGTGTTTATTGCAGATGTATTATCACAGACAGGAAATCTGTGTTCATCAGAAGAAAACAGGCAAATAGAGAAAAAAGGTGACTTTTATCAGAATTCACATATTTAAATTTTGTGATTTGTTCTATAATTGCAGGGGAGGAGTTTGGGGTGGTGGATGGGTGGGTAAAGTTAAGGAACAGGGTATTTATTTTTACCAAATAATGAACTTAATGCAGGTTTCTGTGTATTTAAATCGGTTTGGTAGAGGTGGATCTGTTCCTCCCATACATGCCTTCAATATTATGTTAAGTAATTTAATGCCCCCTCCCCTTGTAAAATTGTATGCCACTCACTGGTGAGAATGCAGGATGTGCACATAGAATCCTCCCTCTTGAGAGTTATTGTATCAATTCTTGGTCGACATACAGATAATGTAATGTGTGGCGTGATCAATAATCAGACATGTCATTGGCATTTGAGAAAAAAAAACAATGTTATCATATAATGATTTGCCCTGCCTTTCCAATATTTCAAGAATATATTTTAAGATTTATTGTATAACTCACTGAAATCTTTCAATAATATATTTTATAGATCTACGTCTAAGAGATATAGTATTTATTGTATTGAGTCAATCCAATACTTACCACAAACAAAGAGCCAAGGAATTTAATCATCATTTTCATAAACAACTCCGAGATACATCACAGGTAAATATACCTCTTTCTCTGCTAATTTACCAGTATTTGTGATAATAATATGACCTACTTGTATTTTTTTTTTATAGTAAAATTTAAAAATAAAGATTTGAAAATATTTTAGATGTAAAAAGATGAATAGGGACATCATGGTAATCATGGCACCGTTTAGGTTTTACACATACATGTTGTTAGATTTCTTAGACTCCCAGTACCAGGTAGTTACATGCTGGTGCCATGAGTCTTTCTTTCTGTGTTCTTTTACCTTTCAATTCAACAAATCAGGAACATTTCTATAATTTTGAGGTGTTTGGGCAGACAAGTGGGTTACTTTTAAGATCATAATGACTGTCATTGAATCAAGTGTAATGGTTTTGATCCATATGAGCAGGGTCGCCTGCTTAATCTCGTGGTTTTCTCCTTCTGCTGAAGCTCCCTACATACAAACAAACCATTGAAATATATATGTAAAATACATTAGTCCCAAAATAATCTAGTTTTTGTTGAGTGGATGTTAAACACCATAGTCATATTTTGTAGGAAGATCATCCAGAACTTTATTTACTACATAAAAAATGGCCATCAACTGGGAGCTGGACAATATTTCCTATTTTACAAAAGTAAGTTTTAAAAAAAACCTTGTATTTGTTTCCTATCCAAAGAACTAGACACTGTCAACCTCCAATGATTAAAGGCTGGGCTTGAAATTCTTGAATTTTTTCTTAGCCCACAATGGGATTTGAACCACTGAGATTGTAGTGCTGTGTGTCCTACTACCATGACCCTACAGAAGAGATTAATCTGTCTTTAAGCTATCCACTCCTTTACAACGTTTTTAACAGAGAAACGCAAAAGCAACTCCGTGAGCTCCTTGTTGAATTCAAAAAAGATTTTCCTAGAGCCACTTTTCAAAGTATGTGAAATAGTAGCATAATACTCAGCCTAACTCAAGGCAGAATATGAAAAACAGGGACGAGTTCCCATTTAATCAAACAAGGTACCCCCACGGCGATAACTAATAAAAAATTAGTGCATACACGCCCTTAACCTAATAGAGTTATTTTTAACTCCTCTCTAGTTTAGAAAAGTTTAAACATAAAGTACAAAAGGTTAAGGAGCCTTGAGTCAATGCTAATTAGCATAATCATGACGGAAAATTTCTTATCCGAATAACTTTTCGGAATAGTTGACTCTGGCGCCAAAGATTGACTCCGGTCCATCTGTGACGTCACATGTGCTCCGGTGCCCACCGAGACTATATATAGAGGTCCACCGCACATCCTCATTTAAGCCTGTAGAGTTCAAATAAGAACGAAACTAGTAGCTGAGAGAAATCTGGAAGGGCTGTTCGCCTACTCACAGATTTTTTACTATCCACTCCTTTTTTCGTCTTTTACTTGAACTTCTAGCCCCCCCATCCCCCACACACATTTTGTCTTTAACCATTTCATTTGTTATAATTGAGCGCTACAAAAAAATCCAGCCTGACATATCTTTTATCTTATAGTATAGCAGAAAAGTTTAAAGAAAAATCATGGGTGATATTTGTAGAGGAAGAAACACGTGTCGATTTAAGTCGACTTGTTGATGTTCTCAATAAATATGATTATAAAAAGGTAATAGATTAAAAATAATGAGGTCAATGATTAATCTTAAAACATTAGTTTTTATAACAATCAAATTAAAATTATATTTTTATTCATTTTATGTTTCTTGTTATTTTCATGACATAGATTTAACATAATTTTTATGTTTCCTGTTTTCTTCACTAAATAAGATCTAACATTTTATGTTTCTTATTTTCTTACTACATAAGATCTAACATTTCGTTTTTATGTTTCTCATTTTCTTACTACATAAGATCTAACATTTCGTTTTATTGGGGTTTTTTTTTGTTCACTACATAAAATCTAACATATATTCAAGACATATATTCAAGACTTGTTATTGAAATTAACGTGACTGGTAATAGGTCACATTTATTTCTTGTTACATTAATTTATTGTTTTACAATATTCAAAATTTATGAGACATTTAAATTTTTATATATTTATATTTTAGGAATATTTTCTTGGTAAAGCTTTATATGATAAATCACCAACTATAATCCATCATTTTGCATTTTTTGATGATCCGAGAAAGTTTGGATACCCCGATCCGGCAGCGGGCATGTGTTTTAGTCAGGGGTTGTTGACAAGGTTAGAATAGAAATAGTATATTTCAAATTTACTTGTTATTATATATAAACTTATTACAAAGACATCACAATGTTCAGGTGGCTAGCTGGCCTACTGAACGCTCTAAAGCCTTGCAATGCAGATTTTAGGTTTGACATCAATTCACTTTTGGGTATAATCCCATGATTAGACTGATAATACATTGACCCTCAAGGTAACAATAAAACTGTTTTAAATGTATATTGTAGTTTAGCTGAGAGACTGGCTACAGAAGACGTTAAAAATGATTTTACTATAGATTATAAACATGAAGTAAGTAATAAACAATTATAGCTCTTTCTACTACTTCTATATGTACATTGCTTGTCAATTACTCAATCAATCCCCTTACTCAAAAGAATATGACTATAGTCTTTGAGCACTGCTAGCCTGGAGGTCGGGTGTTTGATCCCTGCATTGGCCGAGAAAGTTCATCCAGATTTTCCGGCATGGTTCCCCCTTGTCAGTGATGCAGGATGGAGGGCCTGACAAGGACAGCTGTCTAGTCCTTCGGTTGAGATGAAAATCGAGGTCTCGTGTATACATTGGAATGCACGTAAAAGATCCCTTGGCAGTTGGAATTCGATATAAGAGTAGGCGATGGTGCCACTGCCCGGGCAAAATTTCCCTCATAGCACACTGTATGGCGTATGCCCGTCTTCATTAGCCCAGTATAGGAGCAGAACAGTAGGACGTTAAACCCCATTTCATTTCATTTCTTTGAGCACTATCCATATCTATCCAGTTACCTTGTATCTTGCCTTAATAACTTTTAGTCCACAACAATTTAATTTGCTGTTCTTCAGGAACACCTGCATTGTTCAAAAGCTTTTAGTTCAAAATTTTAAACTAAATATCTTTCATGTGATACAAGTGACTCTATTTAGTTATCAAGATCCTGAAGAACAGAAAATCAAATTAGTGTAGCCTTAGTAAAGATCCACACAGGTTATTTGTATGTGTTATGCCAATTTTTCTTCAGAAATTTGCAATTATCTTACATCTTGTGTATTTCAGCTTGCTTTGTATATATGGAAAGATGGTAAAGGTGTTAATTTAACAAATGTTGAAGAATTTTGTACAATTTCTGATTCACCCAACTGTGTAACAACTTCACCATTCCTCTTCCCTAAATGTGTAAGATATGTTCTTTTATAAATATGCCTGCTACGGAAAAGAATATTTTCCTATTGAATATTCAAAATACTTCAAATATAATAAAATCTATATTGATATTAATGCAATCCCATGTGTTTTACCTCTTTATAAAATTGGGAACTATGGTGGCTTAAGATTACACTGTAATACAGGAGGTCTTGGGATTGAATCTGATGATGGCTGAGAAAATTTCTAAGGATTTTCTAGCCTTGTTTACTCGTGACGCTTGTGTAGAATTGAGTGCCAGGCAAGGAACATTATCTTGTCATTCAGATGAGACAAAACAACAAGGTTTCATATACATGTTGGTGTGCACAATTTGGTGAAGAGGATACAGAAATGGTGCTGTTCAGGCAAAATATCCCTCATGGCACACTTCAATAGCCCAGTTAGTGCAGAAAAAATTGTATGCTATACCTCATTTCATTTCATTTCTTTTCTATTTCAAATGAACAGTCGAGTGGCTTCTTGTAGAGTAAAATAATATGTTATTATTTTCTAGGGTTCACCTGTGTCAAGAAATGACATCTATGTTGCTGTTAAAACATGTGAGAAATTTCATAAAGATAGAAGTAGGTGTAATAGTTTATAATGTCTGATCAAATATACGTCTCCACCAGACCAAAAACATCAAATAGAAATCCGGTAGTCAGGGTGGCTAAATGAGTAGGACGTTGGCTCGCTAGCCTGGGGGTCCTGTATTCAATCCCTGCGTTGCCCGAGAAAGTTTATCAGATTTTTCAAGCGTGGTTCCCCATTGTCAGTGGTGTAGAACGGAGGGCCTAGCAACCGATAACGTATAGTTGTTCCGTTGAGACGAAGAACCGAGGTGCTGTGTACACATTGATGTGCACGTAAAAGAACCATTGACAGTTGGAATTCGATATAAGAGTAAGTAATAGCGCTGCTGTCCGTCAAAATTTACCTCATCGCACACTGCATGGCGTATGTCTGTCTTCATAAGCCCAGTCGGAGCAAAACAAATAGGACCTTAAGCCCTATTTCATTATCTGCATGCATTATTTAATTAATGTTGTTACATATTTAAAGGAAACTGATCAAATTCCATTAGTATTAATTCACATTGAATACTGAATACCAAAACGTTTTGCATTCAAATATTTGTGTGAGCTCTCATTGTATAAATATTAAATTTATATAATCTTTTTCTTGTTTGTAGTACCTATAGTAAAAGCCACATGGGGAAAAGAGAATATAGATATAGAATATTTTAGTGAAACAGAGGATAGTTTGATACCAACGATTGATCTGGGAATACCAAATACAGAAAGAGGTCCTTTAATTTTTTTTTTTATTGCAATGTAAAGAAGTATCTTTTGATGAAGTCTGTTGATATTAAAGTGAAAAAACTTCCTCGGAACCAATTCTAGCCTATAAAAACCAACTAAAAATGTTCAATAGGAAAAATTTTGAAACGGAACCCCAGTATTGTTCTCTGTTAGGAGTAGCCTTAAAGCTGATTGGCTAATAAACTGGAACTTGTGGTTGTTATTAAGTTGCTCTTTATACTTGACAAACAGATGTACTGTAGTCTCAGTCACTCCAGCCAAAGTTGTACCTGCTTGGTCCAGAGAAAGTTGTCTCGGCTTGGACTACAATGATTATTGGCCAGGACAAAATAGCATCAATTATATCAATTATTGTATGTGGTAAATGGCTTTGTGGCTGTTCATAAATATATACAGTCTACATTGCGACTTACGAGAAATGTTGTCTCAATCTGTTATTTATTAGTTCTGTCTACATTTTTCCAGACCTTTATCCATTGGAGTCAATATGAAGTAACATTGTAAATACTCCAGAATAATGGTACAATCTGTTATGATGATTTCATTATACTACCTGTGTTTGTTGTGATTTTAGGTCATTGTGGAAAGACTCTAGCAATAATGAAAAGATTTGTGGAAGAAGAGAAACTATCGTCTAAACAATGGTTGCTGATAGCAGACGATGATACTATCATAAAGTAAGATAATCTATGTCATCTGTTCATAAACAATGTTACCAGGGTAATACACTTTTTGTAAACAACTTACATATGGTTATATGTGTTATATGTGTTGTTGCCTTTATGCATCTTTTAAATGGAGACGCAAAGGCTCAGTGAGTAGGACTCTGGATCGCTAGCATGGAGGTCTCAGGTTCGCTCCCGGTGTTGGCTGAGAAAGTTCCTCATGAATTCCCGGTGCAGTTTACCTTGATGGTAGTGCAGGACGGAGGGCCTGAAAAAAAACAGATGTCTAGTCATTCGGATGGGACAAAAAAAACGAGGTCCGATGTACACATTGGCATGCACATAAAAGATCCCTTGGCAGCTGGAATTTGATGTAAGAGTAGACAGGCATTTTCTATTAGCTGTATTCATTTTGTCTGAATATTAAATTTATGACTCTTCAGGGTTTCCGTTTCAAATTCTTGCAGTCTTTCAGTCAGATGGATTCAGACCACTATTAATATTTATGTTCAACTGCATTTACTGTGCTTTATTGTATTTCATTTTAAAGAGATTACATCATTTGTTATTGTGTTATAACTGTGTACTGTACTTACTTGATCATGTTTTATTGTTATTTTAGTTTAAAGAGATTACATCATTTGTTATTGTGTTATAACTGTGTACTGTACTTACTTGATCATGTTTTATTGTTATTTTAGTTTAAAGAGATTACGTCGTTTGTTATCATGTTATAACTGGAAGGAGGATATAGCATTAGGTGAAAGATATGGTTATGCTTTAAAAGATGGATATGGTTACGATTATATCACTGGTGGAGGAGGGTAAGATTTCTGTTTCTTGATATTTCTGTTTTCTTGTTTCCAATTTTTTGTCCCTTGTCAGTGATGCAGGACAGAGGGCCTGACAAGGACAGATATCTAGTCATTCGGAAGGGATGGAAAACCGAGGTCCTGTGTAGGCCGTAGTGCCGCTGTCTGGGCAAAATTTCCCTAACAGCACACTGAATGGCGTATGTCCGTTTTCATTAGTCCAGTTAGGAGCAGAACAGTAGGACATTAAACCAAATTTCATTTTTCATTTTGTTTCCTATTTGAAAAATTCAGGTGGGTTATCTATTCCTTGCAGGACTCCTGTTACAATTATATTTGCCAGTTGTAACTTATTGGCAGTGACATTAACTGGTTAGAGAACTTTCTTGTTGGTCGAGAAAGTTTCTTGGGATTCTCTAGCTGGCTCTACCCTGATCAGTGGTACAAGAAGGAGGGTCTGAAAGGCAAAAGCAGTCAAAAAGGGCACCTGTGTGTACACTCTTTAGTGTGCACACAGAAAGAACCCTTGACACTTGGAAATCGTTGGGCAAAACACTACTGTCTTGGGTAAATTCCCTTCGTAGCACCTTGCAACATATATGCCCGTCGTCATAAGTCTTGTTTGTGTAGAAAAGTAAGGACGTTAAACCCCATTTCGTTAGTTTGGTTTGTTGCTGTGGATTATTTCATGTGGATTCACATGTGCAGTACTACATGTAAAGTTTATATTTTCAGAATGGTATTTAGTAGAAGTGTGGTACTACATATAAAATTTGTATTTTCAGAATGGTATTTAGTAGAAGTGCAGTAAAAGAAATAGCAAGTCAATGTAAATGTCCGAGTAATGAATCACCTGATGATATGATACTTGGTATGTGTTTAAAAAGAATGAAAATACCTATAATTCACAGTAAATACTTCCATCAGGTGAGTTATCGTATCCTATTACAGATCCTCTTAATGCTGTATTGTAAGAAACTAATACCCAGAATACTCATTAACCCTGCTGCTTCCTGTCAGGGAGTGGTCATCCTCTATACTGAAGGCTGCTGGTTCCAGTCGCCCATGGAAAACATAAGGCTATTTTACTATGAAATAATTGCAATGATGTGAAGTTAATGATTTGTAAAACTTGTGTAGAGTCTGCATCCAACAGGAATATGAAAACAATGGATCGAGGAAACTGATACGAAAGTGTCTTTCACTAGATAAATATTAAAGTTGGTAAATAAAAGAGGTTAGGTCGTAGGAGACCCTACTCCTTGTTACATACAAACCTACGATCCAACCTTTGTTGTGCACATTCATTAGACGGCTCAATCACCCAAACCCAAGATAAAATCGAATAAGAGCTTCACTATACATCTGTAGAGTGTCATAGCCCATGTGTTATACTGGAATACTCTTTATTCATGCTATTGTTTTATACTAGAATACTCCATGCTATATTTGAGGTCCGGTTTGTAACCTATTTTCATACTTGCACATTATAATGTGGTCATGTTGTTGTAATCCATGTCAGTCTGTTGGTCGACTTGTCCACCATATACAATTTAGGCCACACTTATCATCTGATATTTCTGTAATATTTATTAATTGGTTAGATCATTAAACATACATTATGCAAGAGCTAAATCTGCCTATTGTAGGTCTTTCGTAGGGCCTGAAATGTTAACTAAATTATTAATTAGACATTAATTAACTTATCCAGACCATAATCAACTCTCGGTGTCATCGCTAGTCTGCGATATTTACTGGATTAGAACTGCTGCTCAACGCTCATTGATGATTAAATCAAAAAATGGATAATCAGGACTTTTTTTATCGTACCGACTTTAGTAATGATGATCGAGGCTAGGCCCAAAATTCAATCGCTAAATTCCCGGTTCAGAGTGGACCAACTTGACTGAGATTTTCAGCAAATTCCCTTTACATTATCTAGTTTTTAATATTATAGTGAGAACTGCCAGCTCTTTGTCTAATCTCCCATAATGTATCTTTAAGTGAACAAAACCCTCTAAATATACATGTTAATACTTTAGTTATAATTTTGATAATACATGTATGCTATTTATCTATTCCAGGCACGTCCAGAAGATTATAGCTCTGACTTTCTCTCTGATCAAATACCTATTTCCTTTCATAAACATTGGATGGTTGATGCATATAAAGTGTATGATTTATTACTAGAGGGGGATCCAGCAGATCATGATGAACTCTAGAGCTCAACATTCATCAATTAGGCCATACAAAAAAAATATTCTGGTTGTCAGACAATCCTTCAAAACAATCTGATGAATGAGACTTTTCACAAAGTTTTACATTTTATCTCTACTCCTTCCATCTTGTATCCCCATAAAGTATAATTTCAGTCATTTCCTTCCATCTCTTATCCCCATAAAGTATAATTTCAGGCATTTCCTTCCATCTTCTATCCCCATCAAGTATAATTTTAGTCATTTTCTTCCATCTCCCATCCCCATAAAGTATAATTTCAGTCATTTCCTTCCATCTCCTATCCCCATAAAGTATAATTTCAGTCATTTCCATTGCATTACTACAAAGGGGGGGTGGGGGTGTAAGGGGCAAATGTTTTAACATGTGTGCTTTAGATCATGATGTCTGTCATTGAGTGGCATGGTTTCAATTCCCGGCTTGTACGTCTGTCCAACCAGATGTGTTTTCTCCATGTCTTCCTCCCACTGCTAAAGACCCCTACACGTAAGCGAATTATTAAAATAGAATTAGATCATGTTTGTCCCAAAATGACCTAATTTGTGTCTCGTGGATGTTAAACTCCATTCCACTCTCAACCCCATAAAGTATAATTTCATTCATTTTCCTCTCAATACTACATGTAAAATGTACTTAAAAAAAACTAAAAAAATTGAGCATAAGAATGGAAGATTACCATTTTGTGATAAAAATGCATCATTAACCATTAGAGTATTATTTATGATTGTCATAATATTTATCAGGGTTACTTCCCTTTACCTACAAGAATTATGAACATGGGATAATAAATGAGAATGTTTTAAGTTACATGGCAGTATTTGAAAACCAGGGCATTTTTTTATATGGTGTTTATTATGTGCAATTTTACAGGCGGTATGCACCGCTCATACTTTAGCTAACTTTGTATTTTATTGAAATATTAAAAGTCAAATTTCGGTATGACAGTGAGGACTATTCCATCCTTTATTCATGTCTACTCTCTTGGTCTGAATCAGCTTTTGATCAACAACTACACAGATCTATTGGCTTTTCCAGCCACAGGCACTGATACTCTTTCAAGGGAGTGTTGCCATATACCCCCACTGTATCGCATGACAAATATGTTAATTATAAAATATTAATATCTTTATTTAGAATTAAGAAATTATCTTAGCTAGAGTTAGAACGGTGCATATAGGAATAAGAATCTTTTATCTTTGAAAAACTTTTAATTTCTGAAGAGGTAAAAATATGTCTTATTTGTTATGGTATGCTTGCAGAATCAAAAAGTTTTTATTGTGGGAATTTTTATTAATACTGATTTTGTTTTTATACTGTTTTTGTTTTTATTTATAACTGGGGATTTTGCTTAATACTGATTTTGTTTTATTAAATCAGTTCACAGTTTGGGATTATGATCATGGTTGTCCTTATTTATTTTCAAGTAAGTGTTCAGGAATCAAAAAGTGTGGACAACATGAGTGGCAAAGTTTGTTTAATAATATTTGCAGTAGGATAAGTTTTTACGAATCAAAAATATTTAGAAAACATATATTTGTTTTTATACACCCACACATAGTTTGGGGCAGTTTGGGCGTATATAGTTGTTACCCCGTTGGTCCGTCCATAAACAATAGAGGGTTTAGTCTTTAACATCTTTTTCAAATTCAGCTCCTTTCCCGAAAACTTTGTGAACATGATACAGGCTATAGTTTTTAATTTAGTGTGAAGCATTCGGATCATGAGAGGATGAACCCTATCCATATTCAGCGTTTCTCAACCTTCTGTTGTGGTGCCCAATTCCCAAAAAATTGTGAATGCAATACAGGCTTTAGTTCTTAATGGACTTTTTTCAAATTTGGTGGGAAGTATTGGATTATAAGAGGATGAACTCTATAGATATTCTGTTTCATATTTGATGTGAAGCATTTTGGCAATTGAGGACGACCCCGGTCAATATTCAGCAACTTTCATTTCCAGAGTTATCCCCCCTATGCCAAAATATCAGATTTGGTCAACATCCAAGTTTTCCTTTGGGATATGCTGCTGTGGTGGAGGTATTTCCACACTTTGTGGTGGCTATCTTTTATTTATGTGAAAGACAGTACAGCTAGGGATTATAGTCATGGAATGTACAGTACAGCTGTCTTATGTTTTCCTTTACAATAGCTACACATCTTGTGCATTAATGAATGGAATTCGAGTCAGTTGTCTTGTTAAATGGACTAAATTGGGGTTTTTTTTTATCAAATTTCCTACTGCTGTAGCTAAAAAGCAAATGAATTACTTAAATCAAGAAATTACTGGATATCAGTCCTGAAATGAGCTGCTTGTGTTAAGTGGATGTTAAACCTTATTTCTTATAATTGTTATATTTTATTGCCACCAAATCAAATGACATGTTATTACCTGGTATGTGGTTCTAGAATGATGGTGTTTCCGTCAAGTTATATTATCATTCTACAGATCTGATGTTATTTCTGAATCTCTTTGAGGATTATTTTCGTAGGTTTTTTTTTAAAATTGTATTTTTGTAATGATATAATTTGTTTGTGGGTTTATTAGTACTATATATATTGGTACAATATGAATTGTATAAAGTTAAAAATTTTTGGTTTGTTATTTATGAACATTGTAAAATCTACTAAAAAAACCAACAAAGGGCAGATAAATAAAGAAAATCAAGTAGAAAAGGATAAAATTAATTTGTTTTTGAATAATTAAAGTGGGGTTATGAGTAGACATCTTACTTGATTGTTTATATGTGGTCCAAATAATGAGATGAAATGGGGTTTAACTGTTCTGCTCTGACTGGGCTAATGTAGATGGGCATATGCCATGAGGCAAATTTTGCCTGGACATAGGTGCTATGGCCTACTCTTATTTCAAATTCCAACTGTTAAGGGTTCATTAACGTGCACATCAATGTGTACACAGGATCTTGGTTTTTCTTCCCATCGAAACAAATATCTGTTGTCCCTTGCCAGTCCCTCAGTCCTGTATCAATGACAAAGGAGAATCACATTTGAAAATCCTGATGAACTTTCTCCGCGACCACCGGGATCGAGCACACTGAATCTCCAGGTTAGTGAGCCAACATCTTGCTCACTCAACCTCCATCTTTAGATACACCACTTTTCCAATTACTTTATCATCCTAATCCCAATTGACTGATTATTAACCAACCAAACCACTTTAAATCTGTCAGCTGACTGAAACCCTAATTTCTTTATAACCACTGTAGATTTGATGACCAGCCAGACATAAGGGATGCATTGTCCAGGATTTTTCATCGCTATTGGATATTCAAATGGGTATGACAGATTGTCCCCAGTATTTTATTGTTTGTCTGTATTAAAGGTCAATGTGTTAAGTTTTGTATAAGTTAAACAGTGGCAAAGAGAAACTCTTGCCAGGGGATCTTTACAGCTTAGACACTGTCCTTGTCAGGCCCTCCATCCTGCACCACTGACAAGGGGAACCAGACTGGAAAATCCTGAGTAACTTTGTCAGTCAACACCAGGTTCAAACCCAGGACTAATTATCTATATCGATGAGAAAGTGGATCGAGTGGTTTGGTTGTGCATGGCCGCCCTATATTTATCAAGTGTTTGGAATATTGTGTCTAAAGACTTCACATCTGTAAGATTATTGAAATCAAATGGTGTCCTATTTTTTGGCACCCACTGGTCTAATAAAGACAGACATGCAGTCGTACGTAACTAACGTACGAAAATTAAATGGTAGCTGGCTGTTTTTTCGCACGTATACAGTGAATGGCCATTTTGCTCAGTAATCCCAGCCAGAATTTGGCTATTTTTTTAAAATTGCGTTAAAGTTTTAAATTTTTGTTTAGAACTGAAATAAGTTAACTTTTAGTCAATCCCCACACTAAAAACATTAACAGAATTGATTGTGTATATCTGAAATAGACACGACTGAAGCACAAAATAGTGCCAATATGCCGACGTCAAATCTAGAGTTGTAGATGATGTTATTTTTGTGAAAAATCATTGGAAGAAGCGATAAGACGTTCTGTACGGATTATTCAGTCCTAAAGGCTGCAAGAAGGCTATTGTTTACAATGTAACATTGTGTCTTGTAATGTTGATAATGATCATAATGATGGTGTTTACATTTGTTTGTTGATGTGACCTCATGACCTGTGACGTTTAGATAATGTCATATGGATATCATGGCTATTCACTGTGTCAGTCACTGTGTCAGAGTCACTTCTCTGCAGGTAGGGTGAGTCTGTCGTTCAGATTGACATGCAGTGTGTTATGAAGGATATTTTGACTGGACACTGGCGTTTCCACAAATTCTTTGTCAACTTCCAACTGCCAAGGGTTCTTTCATGTGTACAGGACCTCAATTCCTATACTGTCCAAATGACAAGATGCCATTCCTTGCCAGGTTCTTCGTACGGCACCATATTTATCACAAATAAGACAAAGACAATATGTTGGGGGAAATGAACAATGTGCATTTTATTGGAAATAAATTATCCAACTATATAATAATATATACATTGTACATTGTCAAAAACTTTGTTTCTATTGCATCAAATCCAAGTAATGGACTTTCTGAGGTTAAATAATTGACTATTATTTAAATATCAAGGGCTGTCGAGACAGCGAATAGGAATTAAATATACACAGGTTTTATATAAATAAACTTCACAACTCATACAGATTTAATATATAAAACAAACTTCTTAATCGTACATCGACAAACACTCATCTTACGCGCTACGCTCTCCAATAAACAAGGGGGATAACTTGTCATATGTTGTGTATACAATGGTAGAGATTCTGGTCACTACCCGTTTTCTATAGAAATATTTGGATTTGGTTAAGATTGTCATTTAAATAAATAGAAAAGAGTCAATAAATAATTTATACCCTATAGTATCAGTATCTGAACTTGTTTGTTGGGACTCGCGTTCACATCTATGAGGTATTCATTCCTCAAACATTGGCCAGCCTGGAAGTTAGCCAACTGAAACAGACAATGTTAGACTAAATTCAAGCTTTGTCAGGAACAATTCCGCTAGTGCCTGACAGTATCCATGTTTTTTATTCCTTGTATTTTTCATGTATAGCCAGCACAAGCTTAAGAGTGTTCGGTGCAACTAAAATCATAATTTCCAATTTTCAGGTCTGCCTTTTAAAGCCAATCATTTCTAACAATCTGTTAACATATTTTACCTGTATCAAGGTATTTTTCATTGACAAAGAAAATATTCCTTCAACAATATTATCAAGGTTGGTCATATCAGAAAATTCTAATTTCTAATCAACATAGTTGACCTAGCAAACTCCAAATTCAATGTAAACATATTAATTACCACTATAGTCAAGATAAAAGAAATGCTTATAATATAGTCAACTAGAGTTGAAATAGCTTCATTATACAGGCCATTTTCGGAAAACCATATTCTCTTGCTGAAAATTTCGACTCTTAGATGCATGATAGCCAAAAAGATGGTGGGGGGGGGGGGGATTTTCCCGTTTTTTTTCCACACTAAGTACTAATGGAGTTTTCATTTATCAGAATGTTCGGAATTCAGGAAATTTCAATCAAGTGACTCCTGTCACCTTCCAAGAGATTGAGAGAATTCTGCAACTTTCAGTTGAGATTTACAATTATTTTGGGATGGGACTTCCTGTAGACTACTATTCAATGACAGAAGAAAACAATTTTTTTGCTACGGCACTCACAGAGTCGCTGTGTTGACAAGAGACTACAGGTTTCCGAGAAAGTATATATATATACATATAATCATAATTATACATATTAATTAGAAACAATATACTTCATAAACATAGCGGTATATTATCAAACATGTTGCAAAACATACCATAAATGCAGTAATATTCATTATCATATCACAGAAGATAAAAGCAACAAAAAAATACATGCAAAGCAGACAAAAATGTTTGTAACATACTAATTTTACACTTCATATATACTTTGCAAATATTTGAGACTGGGATTTGTTACCCCCAAAATTGTAACTTTTTAACATTTTGATTCAAAATACATGTTTGCAGTTTGCCGTTTTAGACAATATAGGCAAACTGCAAAGATTCCTAGCTTCAATAAATACTAGTTTTAACTATATCATACATGTATCTTTACCCTCCATCAAGTTACAATTTTCTTAGGTAACATGCTCAGAAATTATCCAAAAAAAAGAAAAAAACATTTGAAGTAAATACCTGGACCAGTGATTTGGTTGAAATCCAGGTATGAATGATTTAAAATGAAATAACAATAAATGGTGAAACTAAGGCTCATATACCTGTACAACTCAAACCAGACACATCGCCATTAATCATTGATAGTTTGAGATACATGTACAAGCCTTTGATTAACCAGATTTCAGCTTACCCTATTAATTTGATACATGTTGTTAAACTAGCTTCACCTGACTGGTTAAAATTTGGATTCCATTCCAATAACAATTTTCAGCCAATCAGATAGCTTCAAATATGATTTGTTAACCCAGAATGGTATTGGCTGTACCTGACTGGTTGAAATTTAAATTCCGATAAAAACATGTTCAGCCAATCAGATAGCTTCAACCCATATTGGTGTTACATGCCTACTCATGAAAATCAAATCGTTAATCTAAACTCAATGTAACTATCCAAAAAATGATGAAGATAGTATTAAATAAGAGCTGTACATTTCATATGGGCCTACATGACCAAATGAATTCGATTATTTTTTTCTTGGAGATTACCAAAGATTTCAATTTGAACAAAAATTGAAACTAACGGTGTATGTATATATATATATATATATATTATATACATAAAAAAATCACCAGTATTCTACTTCTATATGACTAAATAGAAATTTACTAAAAATCAGCTGATGTTAAAAAAAAAACATTGACCACATTATATAGAAATCATGGCATGGTCATTAATTAGTTTCTTCTTTAAAGATGCATTATGTAAGAGCTAAGTCTACCTATTACATGTCTTTCATTTGGCTTCAAATGTTATATAAATTATTATTTAGACATTCAATGACATGACAAGCCTATAATCAAATGGTCTAAGTCTTGGTTGTCAAGTACCATTGCTACGATAATGAACAATCTACACAGTATTATTACAGCAAGAAAGTCCAGCACTTTATCTAAATCTTATATAATGCATCTTTAAGCGTGTGAGTGTTTAAAAGGTGATAAATTATGGAAATGAAATTTACAAATTTGAAATATGAGGGATAAAAATGCCTTGACATATAAACAATGTCTTAATATATAAGTTTTAAGCTTACAATTGAAAGACTAAAACAACAATATTTATTATATATTTGGTGAAAGCACAGAGAAAAGAACCCAGATGCATGATAAAATGAACATCTATAATCTTTTTTTTATAAATTATTATTACATACATTAAGTTTTACTACATTGAGATATATATAAACAATGAAAAACATTTTTTGTTTTGGTGTTTTTTTTCTGTATAATACTACTATTGGAATATATTCATCTTCACATTGTTAAGACATTATGACATATGTCCGTTACCTTGACTGAGTTAGCCGTTTTATTGTACATTGGAAAATGCATCAGAAATAAGAAAACTTTAAATGAAATGAAATGGGGTTTCACATCCTACTGTTCAAGAAAACTTTTAAAAAGGTTTGATTACTAGGCTTAATGCCTAAAATGGATTTATAACAAGCCCTACAGCTGATGTGCTCTGCGATACAACAACATCAGCCAACACAGTCAAGGTATCAGTATGTTGTAATACCATTACAATATGAATATGTAGTATAATATGATATACAGGCACTATAATGATGAATGAAATATATTAAAATTAAAACAACTATATACAATAAAATATGATAAATCTATTTACATGAGACTAAGAAACCGTTTTTTTATATAAACGGTTTATGAAGAATATCAAGTCAACTATAATAAACTAGAACAAATAACACTATTCACTTCCTAAACCCTTCACAGAAGTTGGTCTTTCCTTCAAATTTCTCTTACTGTCATCATCCAACTTCACACACACACATACATCAAATATCAATTTTACGTTAATTCTCCCGTCACAAACGAGAAAGTTCCAGATTTTCTGTCATACAAATTTTGCAAATAACACATTATGATTCACAATATCTGTCCAGTTCTTCTCAAAACCATAGATCAATTTTCCAACTAAAATTCCCTTCAATCAAAATAGTGTATTAAAAGTTGAGATTTGATGAAATATGAAGTTAATAAGAGTGATTTACATGTGATAAATGAAAATATAAGAAAAGCTACTATCACGACAACAGTATACATGGCACACAACCTAAATATATATGGAATTCAAACATATCATTATACAAGGATATTTTTATAACATTTTCTTCTAAAAGATGAAATCATTCTCATATTATCTTATTTTATCCATTTGAATTATAGCACAATAAGAGGTTTGATGCCACCACAATAACTATTTTCTGTCCATTTAACATATTCCTCAGGTGAACTCAATCAATAACAGTTCAGGTGACTAAACAACTATTTTTTGGTCTTTTTTCGTGTATTTTTCCGGTGAAAAACATTCGCGTCTTTTCCTCCTCGCAAGATAAACCAGCACAGTGACGATGGATGAAGGTGATAAACAACAACGGCAAGAATCATGTGTAAAATATCTCAAAACATCAAATTGCACAAAGCAAAAAATTCGGATGAAAATAAGTATATCACATGATGCAGAACGGTGACGATAAAAAAAATCGGACATTAATAATGCCCATGGTATACGTATAATGATTTTATATCTATTATAAGTATATCTATATGTAAACAGATATATCAGGGTGTATAATAAAATGCAGTATTTCTTAACAGCAAAAACAATCAACAGCATTTTACTCTTATTATTATACAGTTTTTGTCCATGGTTTATTGACGGTAAATTAGGCAGTTGATTCTCATGTGTTCTTTTATTTAAGTAAGAGACTTCTACAGTTCTTTTGAACTGGTTTTATTCTAAACTTTTAACATTCCTGGAATAATTCTAATCTTAGTTTGTACTGAACTGAATATAGTTCTATTTCATCGGGTACTCTTCGTGGATATAATTTTGTTTAATCTATGCTGGTACCGTTCCTGGAGTTTGGAGATTAGACAATCTATGTTCAACGGAGAGTTTATCTGTAAAACAATAAACAAAATAAAATTGTACTAAAATAGAAAGAAAGACAATTGAATTTGAAACAGGTTGCCAGGCAATGAAAAATTTATTATGATAACTTCATCTTTTCGTATATTAAATCAAAACGCATCATTTCATGAACATAAAAACTGTGTATAAATTTCAAGTCAATCAGATCATAACTTTAGTCTCGAGAGCAACCACAAGGTTTTTCAAATTTCTCCAAGACCATAACTCAGACAGTAATTATCGTAATGTGTGTAAATTATCAGTCTGATGATGTTTTCTAGTTTTACAAACTGGAGGGAAATACTTACATTTATTCAAGAGATCTTTATCTCTAGCATTTCTAGTTTGTTGAGCCAAGCTATGTAATAATATCTGGGCTACCGTATATCGACGGAAACATTCCTGTGGATTTCCAAATAATTCATCTAATGCAGCAGATTGGCACTGAAATAACAAAAGAAACAATAAAACAATGGTAAATAATTTGTAAATTTATTTAATTAGGCTAAACTAATTTATTTTTAGTTCTGTTCAGTTTTCCAAATAAAATAGCCACTCTAGTCTCATGGAAGACTTTTTGTTTATAATTTATAAACCTAAAAATTTAGAACTAAAAGCTTTTGAAAATAGCAATCAAGTACTTCTTGTTTTAAAATTATTTTTTCATGAAGAAATAGAAAACAACGTTGTGTGTAAACAAATTCATCTTTGGTGTGACTTTATCTGTATAGACTTCTATGACACTGAATGTAAATCAAGTGTTGTGCTGGAGTGTATATAACAAGACTGGCATACAACGTCTGCCTCTTGAAGGTTTTACGTCTGCTTCCACAATAGTGATATCGCAAACATGACCCTTTTTACTCTACATAGGAGCCTATCTGATTCCACTCTTTCAAAATAGTTTACAAAGCTAGTGCTTCAAACGTACATAAAAAGACTGGGTCGGAATCTTGTGCTCCATGCAAGGCTCTACAATGCGACTGAAACACTCGCATTTGCGAGTGAATTTTGACAATGGCGACCAGATATTTATAAATGCTAGGTTTCTGGCGAGTGAACATATATCTTGAAGTCCCCAATTAACACTATAGCTATCTGAACTTTTCTCCGTAAAGATAACGTAATCGGCAATGATCCCAGTCAAATGTCACTCTTGTTACTTTCCTGGTTTGAAATTGGGTCAATCTCATTGTCCTCTGCGAGGAAATTCTCATTGCGCATGCACTGTATTTATCGGAAGTTTGCAAGACAGCTGACTGCATGGCTAGCAGACGAATCAAACCTATATCGTCTTACTTTACTAGTAAAGTAACTTCGTCTCGCAGTGAGTCTCAGTTGGGGAAAAATGATGATAGTCATGGTACTGACGCTACACCACCCAAACACGCAGTGAGTCCCAGTCGGAAAAAAATGTTTAAAACATCTTTTTTTATTATTATTATAGGACGACGAGTTATGTATGTTCACAATATAATTTAGCTATATCATACGACAAATTATTCTAATCTTCAGACTTGGCAACTGAAAATTTTGTTTGGCTAGTGGTTTTGAAAATTTACTTATGTTTGCACAAGTAAGTTCAAAATGCTGTGTAGAACCTCGGCTCCATGAAAATACCAGATAACACCACTATTCCAGAAAAAAATTATATAGGCTGTTTGCTTTTTAATCCTTTTAAACTAAATAAAATAATCTTAAAATTTAATTAAACTTACCATTTCAATAGCATAGTTATAAATAAGTTTATCTGCTGTTGATACAACTAACTGTGGTGTTAATGGTGTTTTACAGATTTTAGCCAATCGTTGATGTAATATTCTACATTCTGATACACACTTGTGGTATAGTTTATTCATATCACATAAAACTAGAAATAAATAAAACAAATTATTCAACATGGGCAATATAGTGTAACAAACATCAGAATTATTTGGAAAAATGGAAAGTCTGAATTGCCATTATCCAGTTTTTGAAAACTTTTGAGACTAACATATGATAGTTTTTGTTTCAATATTCACATGGGCAATGCAAGGGGAAGAATTTTATTCAGACAGCAGCACACTTCTGTCTACTCTTCTTAGAATTCCGCCTGCAAAGGATTCTTTTACGTGCATACCAATGTGTACATGGTTTTACATCCCATCCAAACGACTAGGCACATTTTACTTGTCAACCTTGTCAGTGCTACCCCTGGCTTTAAAAGTTCCATTCTAGTCATGAGGCCAGTGCCCTATCCCTCAGAGATAATCATATAAAGTAATGTGTAAATGTATATCACAGAGATAATCATATATTGGTATAAGTAATGTATTAATATTTACCACCCAGAGATAATCATATATAAGTAATATATAAATGTTTACCACCCAGAGATAATCATATAAAGTAATATATAAATGTATATCACAGAGATAATCAAGTCTAGGTAATGTATAAATGTTAACCACCCAGACATAATCATATATTAGTAATGTATAAATATTTACCTGATCTAAGTGTATTAGAAGCTTGTAATTTCTCCATCTTTATTTCTTGTCTAGACAGTTGTAAAGCTGATGATAATAAATGCAGAGATCTAACATAGAGGACTAGCTGCTCTAGATGTCTATAATATAAAATAATACAACATTTAAACAATCAATCAGTTACAATGCATTGCTGCTTGAATCCCAAATATGTTCATCTGAAGATATGATCAATGTTCTAATTGGGGAAAATAAGAATTGTAATTCTAGAAAAACCATTTCTAATTTTGATTCATCAATTGTATCTCGGTCAAAAGTTTTATATTTTAGATACTTTCTCTTTGTTTAATTATAAATGCTATCTTGTAAAATAACAGTTCTGTGTAATGTTCCTTTGCACACTATTTGAAATATTCTCTCCCTATTTCCATGTCATGTGAATCATATTTTAAATATTCTCTCTCAGTTTCATAATAAATGCTACTTTATTTTGTGAAATAACAGTTGTGTTTCTATGACCCTGTGAACTATATTCTTTATTTAGGAATTGAAAGTAAAATATATACCTTTGAGCTTCAGTAAATCTAGGTACTTGTTCAGCTGGTAGACTATCACCTTGTTTAGATGAGAAGGAATCAGTGAATGATGTCAAGGCAGCA
The DNA here is from genome assembly GCF_932274485.2 of Patella vulgata. Taxonomy (NCBI): domain Eukaryota; kingdom Metazoa; phylum Mollusca; class Gastropoda; family Patellidae; genus Patella; species Patella vulgata. Next base: position 57,711,043 of record NC_065884.2, on the reverse strand, counting down.
CCTCGTACTTGAGCTAACTCCATGATACATTCAACTAAATCCAACACAAACGTTAACTTGGCCATTATTTCATTATGTTCATCCTGTAAGTAAACCAATGGAGTTGTTAGAACAACACCAAAAGCAAAGGGTAAGGGTGGGGTAGGGGGCTGTGGTGTAGGCGTATTAAAAAATATAAACAATATACAAAATGTTTTGTTATTCTCTTTGTGATGCAAATATCACACGAAAATTATAAACTACTGCAGAAAATGTTATCTAATATACACAATGTTTTGTTTTTCCCTTTTAAAACAAAAATTGAGAACAAAAAATTATGATCGCTGCAGAAAATAATATGATATCTGTTATTGGGCCCACACAACTTTTAACCTCAGTCCTGATGGTGCTCTCAATGACCCTCTTTAGAACACTCAATACTACTTATAATTTATCTGCGACGTTCACTTGTTAACAAATGATACTAGTTTAAATATTTATGTAATATTTAACCAGTAAAATTTAGTAGAGTCAGATTTACAAAAACCTGTTTGAGTATGTCAAATTGAATCACATCAGCTGAGCAATATATGATAGCTTAGTCATGTATCTGAAGTTAAAATTTAAAAATTCTTACATCCATCAGCGTTTCTTCAGATAGTTCAGGAGCAACAAATGTTATGGGTCCCTCCATGTTGGGTGGAGACTGAGCATAAAGACCGGAGACAGGTGGTGAGGTTTCCATGAAGGAACTACTACTTCTTCTAAAGAAAGATGAAGATCTTTCCCTCTCTAGAGAACTCTGTTTATCTATGTTTTCTCGACTGTTTGATCTACCATTGCTAAACGGCACCACAGTTCCTGTTGATAGAAAATAAAATAACAAACTTAAATAATGTGAGGAAAATTTCAACATGGACGTGACACTGACAAAATCATATCAGTTTTAATAGTTGAATTTCATCATTTTTAAAATTTCAGGCTGTCATATATACATTACAATGGACAGAGAGAGACAGAGAAATGGTGTTTAACGCTCCGAGTCAACACAAACTAGGTCATTATGGGTACATTTTTATTTCAATAATTTACTTGTGCTTAGGAGTCTTAAGCAGTGGGAGGAAACCAGAGGACCTGGATAAAACTAATGAGGTAGATTTTAGACCCTACTCCTTGTCACGCACCAGCTTGGGAGTCAGATAGAAACCATGCTTCATGATTTATCGACTGGCCATGTGATCTAAAGTATAGCGAGGGGTGTAACTCCTAATAGCTCAAACCAATCTATCCAGAAGTGAATATGTGTCACATAGCCAGTTCTGACATCAGAATTATAGTGCTAGAAGTGACCATGTGCCATATATCCACTTCTGGCCGAATCGGTTTTATGATGGTAGGCTTTAATCAAAATCAGGAAAATTGGAGACATTCACTTCTGTTTCTGAGCCCTCGATTTGTGTTTGACAACTCAGTCCCCAACCCAACCTTATTTAAAAGTATCTGCTATTCCATGCTATTTTCATCTTTTTTGTTAGCTCTTTCCTGTAAAAATGAGGGTAAACTAGGGGCTAATGAGATGATTTATTGCAGGAAATAAATTGTTTATATTACCTGGTGGAGGATGAGCGAAGGCAGCCCTTAATAACTGTTGAGATAATAAACTGGTTCCTTTATTAAATTCAGGATCTGTATTAGATCGGTGATATTCTAATCTACTATTCTCTGGTGAAACTATAATCAAACAAATATAAGATTACATCTATGATATTCTAATCTATTATTACATAAGAAAAGGGAAGATAATATTTGTATAATTCTATTCATTAAACTAGTCTAAGGGTGAATTTTATGGTGTGGCTATGATGCACTAAGACTAAAACTCAATTAAAAAAAATTTTTCTGTCCTTACAGATTAACATGCGCATGCTATAATGATTACTAACTAAGCTAAATAGATAAATATACTCTTCAAAAAAAGTAGGGGATATTGAAATGCAAATACCTATGCAGGATGCGATATGATAAATAGCCATGGACATTTGACATGCTTTGAGAGTATGTTCACAGATGAAGAACTTATCGCCCCAACAGAACCACTGAGCTGCACATGCGACACGCAATTAGCGCTATACACGTGGGAGGGGTTCATTGTCAAATTTTACATTTCAAGGAAAACTGGTGGAGCAATTACTCATTATTCAGACAAAAATCAAAAACATCCATTTTCACTTTTGACGGTGTATCGCTTTGCGAGTGAAATGGGGCCCTCAGATAAACCACCCATATGAACTGTTTATGTTCATGTGTAGGCAATTGGCCTGTTACTAACATACACTGGTTACCTCCAACAAAAACAGCAGTGCAATTCCGCAGTTTTGTATTGTTTCTGAATATCCCCTACTTTTTTTGAAGAGTATATAAAACAGTACATACTCTCTCTAAAACCTATAGCAGGAACATTATCTCGATTGTTACAACCAAATGGTACCGGGTCTTGTGTGATAGGTTCTGGAAGCTGTTTAAAATTATAACCATCTTTTAATTTAGTTGGAGAACCTAATATGGTTGGTAACGCACCACAAGAACCAAATGGTAGTGGAGATATTCTTGGTGATGATCCTACAAAAAATTTAAAACATTCTTTAATCTATATTAATTCCAACATTTTTTGTTTATTCTTGGTTTTTCTTGTTTAGTTTGAATAAAGTTTATTTAAAGTAAATGTAGTAAATACCAGCAGAGCGTCTTAAGGGAGAACCAGTGATACTTGGTGGGGTACCTGATGGTCTGGTCGGTGGAGTATTTGCACTACTTCGTCTCCACTGTCCAGTTGTACTTGGTGGTGTACCAATAGAAAACTGAACTACAATATCAAACATAAAATTATTCACCTTGGATCATGGTACACATACATCTTCAGTTTTTAATGATTTACAGAGTGTGAAAAGAGCGACAGAGACATTGAAGTCCAATGCTATACGATCATGGTTTCATCTAAATACAGACATTTACTGACAATATGGATTGTGGTAAGATTGTGGTACTGAATTAAACATGTATGTTATTATAGGATTCGAAATAGACATTCGAAGGGACCTAAAAATGGCTCTAACCAAGATGGTACTTTTGGTCTATATTTTAGGGATTTTGAATCCCTTACAAGCTATAATATTCTAAAAGTTGAATCTCTATAAGGAATATCAGTTCAAGAATGGTTCTATTCTGTTCCGTATTTACAAAGATATGATAAATTGAAAATTTCGCAATATGTGGCATCTTCTGCAGACAATATAAACACGTAAGCACTGTTTAAAATCTTTTGATTGGCTTCTGTTTAATCAGATTGAATACAAGCCAGGAGATTATCTACAGTATATATTTATAAGATATAAAACTAACCTGATGGTGGAGATAATGAACCTATATCAGGACCAGATAAAACATTTTCAGAATATCTTCGGGTTCTATTTTTTTCTACTCTCTAAAAATATAAAACAAATATATCATATTACACAGATTCCACCATTTGCATAAAATATAAAACAAATGTATGATTTTACAAATATTCTTTCTACTCTCTAAATAAAAACAAATGTATCATCTACACAGATTACACCATTTGTAAGAATAAAATAATTCATACTCTTTTCTTCTTCCGAAACTGTCAAAGGGGGACTCCATAGTCAGTCCGTAATTGGCAGAATTACAATCAAGTGACAGAGAATATAGTCCTGTCACATGCACTGTGAGCAGAATCGTGAAATAATTAAACATTTCAGTTATAGTGATACTGATTTGTTGAGAGAGTATCATATTCAGTTGGTGAATATTCGGGTGGTAACCTGATCGACACGTTTTGAGGGATTGAAAGAAATCAATTCTATATTGTATCCATATGTATGCAAAAATGAATCGTAAATAATTACAAAAATAATTTAAGACAAATATTGGGGAAAATCCATAAATAAATGTTACATCGGTAAAAATTTTAAACAGATTATAATCAGCTATTAATTAAAAATAAAACTTACAATAGGTGAATCTGACATAATACGTTTTATAACAGGACTAGTAGGAGAGGTTGTGTGTAGTTTTTGATAAGCTCTCATCTGTGACGGTACAGGTATTGGATCTGATGGTGTAGGTGAGGTAGTAGGACTAGATACACACAGAGTGGCTGGTCGACTAGGACTTGTCTGAGCATCTTTTCTAAACGTAACTGTTCCAGTAGCTGGACTTGCTGCTACAACTCTTAATGAATGGGGTGGCCCATCACTGTAATAATAAATTGTACAAAATGATTATACTCATATAACAAATAAGGTGGACCATCAGTGTAATAAACAAGACTCAGTTATCAACACCCCTCCCATTGAATAAGCCTACCAAGAACAAAGTCAATTCTTGTTTACATTTGAGTAGAGATAGGACAAATTAAGCAAAATCTGTTTTGTTATTAAACATTTTCATAACTTTACTAAAACTGTTGACTGTTATATTATCAGCATTGGCTCTTATCTGTGTACCTGAAGTTAACCTTGCCCCTCTTTGTCACCACCCGAAACTCAATTGAAAATAAAAGAGAGTAATTATTATATAAAACAAACCTAATAATATCCATTTCTTCTTCTGCTAATGGAGCATTCAATACAGCACCCATACTACCACCTAAAACATAAAACATACAGTTATTAGGACATAAAAATATAGTTATATAGTTCTTACATTACGTAAGAATTATCAGAAAGAGTTTGCCGTTCTTGCTATAATAGTTCAAAAGTAGATAATGCAATATGAATATATTGAAAATTTGATTGAAGTTTTGACAAAATTTAGCAAAGATTGTAGCAACAGTACTTGACAATGAAGACTAAGTCATGATTATCTTTTTTATCGTTTAAACTCTTAAATGGCCACGGTGTTTTAATCTACTTAAAATCGAAGCCATTTGAAGCCCGAGTTGATTATGGATTTGTTATGTTAATAAATTTTCACATAATAATGCATATAGCATTTAAAGCCATAAAAAAGACCTGCAATAAGCAGATTTAGCTCTCACAAAAGGCATCTTCAATTATATTTTTTCATACTTCAAAGATATTTACCTGAATTATCAGACGGTAATGATGGTGGAACCAAAACAAAATCCTACAAAATATAAATTCAAGTTAATTTAGATAAAGTTACAATACCGAGAAGAGATAATCCTGGCTACTGTTTACATTCACTCAACATTACCATTTCTTTTTCTTAAATCACAATCATAAAAATAACAGGTGACTTAAAAGTTGTGGATGTTCATCGTGCATTTTTAGGACAACATCTAATTATTTGTGGCTTAATCCATGCTAATATGTACGCAAATTGATTACCTAACATTAAGAAATTAACAAAGTAAAACAAAATATCAATAGTATATAATCTGCTGAGGATACCGAGGGATATACTGTATAGAAGGGAACCATATTTGGATTAATATTCCTTTTAAAGATTAAACTTTTATAATATTGTAGTTTGCAGAAGGATTCAAAATTCTTCAAATGAGGATAAGCCATTTTAATTAAAGAAATAATGTAGAATTTCTTACATCAGGCGGACTTCTGCTTATAGGTCTACGAGCCTGTTCTTTCTCTATTTTCAAGAAATCTTCTTCGGCTTCAGAACCTGGTGCACCGGAAAATACATCATCTTTACCACCCTGTAATGTAAGATGACGTTTAAAGTATCAACCTCACTATCTCAACCAAATTCACTGAACTAGTTTTTGCGAACCTCAATCCAAGATCAAACCCTACCTATTAATCGTGTGCTATATTAGATACCCAGCACGTAAGATGACCAGTATGTAAAATCAGACATGTAATATACCTGTTGGGGTGATGTAGTAAAATCCATATTACTAGATGATGGTGAAGACGTTGTGTGTTTACCGGGTGTTGACCCCTCCGAGGAATAAGTTGGACTTCTATTTGGCACAGGTACTGGAGAAGCTGTAACAGATGTGATGTAAATAATTGTAATAATCTGATATTGTGATTTAGTCAGATTTCTTTCCCTTGTTAATATTTGCAATTACTTTTTTATAACAGCATTTATCAGACAGTATCCACACTAAAATATATTCAAATGCAATCAAAGTCAAAATATCAATGGTAGATATTTCCTATATATGTATAATATAGTACTTACATGTTGTCTTGACAACTGGCTTTAAGAAAGGATGTATAAAGAAATCATCTATAAAAAAAAAACAAAATAAATTTATTTTTTTAGTGACTTAAAACCGTGACACAATTTAAACTGCGTTGACCATAGGTATGTTGAGTTCTAAAATCATTACTTTTACTTTCGGTGAGGGCATATATAGAATAAAAAATCATGTGAAATAAAGAATCTGAATCAGGGCTCCTTATAAAGTTTGATATGATTTCTATGATGTGATAAGTAAGGCATTTTTAAATTAAGAATGTTTTCAAATGATTGGATACTTCTAAGAGGGTTGCTACTAGTAGCTGGTAGTTTAAAGTCTGCTTCCAGCTTCCACATCAGTAATATCACAGACAAAGCAGAAATACAAAAATCTAATGGCAGAAATGATAATACATACCAAATTCAATCCTGTCCTTTGCATTTCTCTTCAGCAGTTTTAGAAGTAAGTCCCTTAGTTCTGGAGAAGTTGTTTGAGGAATACTGTAAATAAAGAATAAACAGAAATATATTAGTTAGGTAAAAGGGAGACCATGAACCATGTATCATTTAATACATCAATACAGGGCTATAGTGAAGCTCTTTGGTATAATTAAGGGTCAAGCTATAGTGAGGCCCTTCGGTATAATTAAGGGTCATGCTATGGTGAAGCCTTTCAGTATAATTCAGTATAATTAGTATAATGAAAGTTTACAGTCAAGCCAAATTCTACCTGCATTACTTTTCATGGTTAAATGTTACAATAAAAAACAAAATATTTATGACTCCAGCACAATTAGATTGCTCAAATTTAACAATTTAGTTCTGTAAATGTTCATATTTATTTAATATTTAGTAATATCCATAAGATTTGTTTAAATGGTTGCCAGTTTGATAGTAAAGTTTGAAAAAATCAATATGTTAAACATGCATTATGCAAGAGCTAAATCTGCCTATTGCAGGTCTTTCTTTAGGCCTGAAATGTTTTCTAAAGTATTAATTAGACGTTAATTAACTGATCTAGGCCTTAATCAACTCTCGATGGCATCAGATTTCTCCGATATTAAATAGATTAGAATGGTTCAGCGATACTTTGATTTAATCAAATATGAGGGACCGAGACTTAGCTTCGATCAACCAGTACGGTGGTTGAAATTATTGCACACGTCTGTCAAACCTTCAAAGGCTAATATCTTCGCTTGCAATAGAGTAATTTGAATGAAATTTTCAAATTATTCATTTTACATCATCTACTTTCGAACTATTTTATCTAAATCTTACATAATGTATCTTTAATAAAGTGTAGATGAAGAACTGTGCATAAAGCCAAATGACAAAAAGAAAAATATTTTTCTTACTTAGGTTTGAGTTCACTGTGCTTTTCATAGAATTGTTTTAATTGTTGTGGTGTCTGAGCCTGAAACGGTGCTTTTCCTGTTAGACACTGGAAGACAATGGTACCAATACTCCATAAATCAGCTTTAGCATCATACTGTAAGGACATTATCACTTCGGGTGCCTGAAGAAAAACAAACACAAAAAATACTATAACAAAAGCTTGATATACATAAAATACATTAATCAATGCTTTTTTGCAATTCATTTCTTCTTTTTTATTTATTTTTTTTTACCTAAATAAGGACACTTCCTCAAACTACATATTTTAACATATTATTTTTTATATATTATTTAATGTTTTTTCAATCAGTTATAAGTATGTTAAAACCACATAGTACAACTGCTGGGAATTGAGGAAATTATAATAGATATATGGATAGTCTGACAACATCACAGATGACTAAATCAAAGGTTCATTGTTGAAATTCTTGTGACATCATTTGAATGTTATTCATAGTCAACTAAACTACAAGTCATATATTATTGAACACACCCAAATAATCAATATGTATAAGGGGAGGTAATTCTGTCTGTTTGACCTAAATATCATATTACCTCCCCTTAGACCACAGAATGACAATTGACAATAGGTGAGAACAAATGTTATTAGGATCTGGTGAAGACTTTAATTAGACTAGCTTGAGACTAAAAAGAAAATATTCTTGCAACTACAAACATCAACAAATTAAAAAAAAAGCATTTGTCTGACTTCCTCGAATGCCATTTCTCTGCAATGGTCATATCTTTGTAGTAGGTTTTTTCATGTTACTGCTAAACAAATATCACCATCCTACCATTACCGGATTACAACTTGGTAGACTTGAAAAAATTTGCTTATTCAAGGAATAGACCCCCAACAAAAGTGATTATCAATGCTTTCCCTCATTACTAAAAACAATTTCTCGACTTACCATGTACATAGGTGAACCACATAATGTGGCAGCCATGACACCATCCTGTAAAAATCGAGCGAACCCAAAATCAGCTGGAAAAAAAAAAAGGTGATGGCCATTAAGTATGCAAAACATCTGAAATTTTGGGTGTAAAATAATGCCTGGCACTGTTTTGATCTCTATACAGAAATTCTCCCAATATAAAATTATATTATCATTTGTACTTGATAACGATAAGAGAATACTTGTCAAAACGTTCTGCTATATGTGTATAAACCAGTGATTGTATTCCATATAAATTGTGTTGTGTTTTTTAAAATCATATTATTTATCTGAAGTTCTTGATATTAGCAAGGAACTCATTCTATAAACTATTTTACGATTAAATTTCCAATTGTATTCTGTAAAGGTATATGTTTTACCTGCATACATGTAAAACTAAACGACTTACCTATTTTAAGTTTGAGATCAGAAGCTTGTGGGTTTTTCTTGCCGACATGACAAAGCAATATATTCTGTGGTTTTAGATCCCGATGAACTATACCCTTACCATTTAATGCCTTCATAGCAGCAGCTGTAATGATAGAAAATATCTAACTGATGTTTAATCAAGATCTTTAATTCTGTTATTACCGATTCAAGATCAAACACTGTGGTGTATACGTAAACTTCAATATACACAATCTGCCATTATGGGATCCATTCACTTTATTTGAATTGTGCGTTTGTTTGTGAGTTCTGTGTAATATGTCTTGTCCGTTTATTTGTTTTTGTGTAAATTATGTGTGGTGCAGTCTCCTGCACTTACTATATATAGAGTATATCCTTATTTCAATAATTTTGTTTCAGGTTTTTTTTTAGACAGAAATCAAAACATACCCTTTTTCATTTATACAATTATGGGATATAAATTTGACATATGATCTGAAGGGTAACATCTCAGACTGTCCACAACGCCCTTCTACACATTTAAAAGCAAATTTACGGTTAGTCAGATCAAGAATTAAGCTGACTAACATTTTTATCATTTCAAGAGCACTACAGTATACACTGGTTTTGGCACATACATGTAAAGTCCAAGTCCTGTCGCTATATCTAACAAAACTTTAATAATATTTTAATAATGTAGCCTTTCCATTGTCTGAGAGATAAAATAAAGTGCGATTATTTTAGTACTCAAACAGTTCAAATTTTAGTTGAAGTTTCCGTGAATAAAGGCCATAGTATATTGACTATAACTTAAATTAATATAGTAAGTTTACATGCACTGACTTAGACTGACTTACTTTTATTCAAATTAAAACACATTGTTTATTATATAAATACAGAGTCTTTTAGAGAAGAAAAGACGTTCTGTGATTGTGATATATGAAGCATGAATGAAACCAAGGTAAATATTCAACTATTTGCGTTGATCGATCAACCATGAACACAGCTGTATGACTCCTGGCTATTTCACTTTAAAACTCCTATGATGAGCTAGTTGATCGACTTAACAAAATTAACATCTACACATATTAATCACGTTAGTATATTAATCTAGGACTAGAATCTCTTGTTTTACTCACCTATCTGTCTTAATAACACCACGATTGTATCTTCACTTAATGTTCCTTTAACTACAGAAAAAATAATCATGTGAAAAAAATCCTTAAGAGAAATGATCGACTGATATGATGTTAAAAGTTAACAAAATAAAAGCCAGCTGATTTTTTTTATGAATTCAACCGTCATTGGCTTTATATCTGATAAACTGAACATCTCTGGTTGTTTTATATTTTACTCTCCTACTATTCAGTAATTTTAATAACAATGTCAATATCAGTAAAATTACAATCCACACCAAAAGAAACATAAATGTAGAGAGAGAGAGAGAGAGAGAGAGAGAGAGAGAGTTTAACATTCCCTCCTGGACATTAACCAGGCCATTTCAATAACATTACATGTACAATCAACACTCAAAAAAATAAATGCAGAGACTAACTATGGTATAGAGTCAATGCAATAATTCGCTTGTGCACAGGGGTCTTTTAGTAGAGGAAGGAAACCCGAGTACTTATCCGTGAAAAAAACGCACAAGGTTAGGTATTCGATCCTATTCATTGCCACATATAGAATACGGATTGAACCACTGACACAGTGCAAGGGTTAAAACACCCACCCCTTAAATTTATAGAATCAAATCATTAATTCGCTTGCGCACAGGGGTCTTTCAAAGAGGGAGAAAACCAGAGTATGTATCCGGGAAAAAAAATGAGGTTAGACAGGCGATCCTACTCTTTGTCATGCACAGAATAGGGATTGAACCCTTGAAGTTGAAACAGTGCACAAGCTAACCCCCTCCCCCACCTCCAATTATAAATATACCTACCATGTAAATAGTCAGCCAAGTCTCCTCCATTACAGTACTATAAATAGAAAATAATATATATTCATATAAATAAACAAATGAGAAAAAGGACATTATGAAACATGATGTCTAGAAATGTGACAAACCATTAATAACAGAAATATGAAGAGTTGTATAATTTAATCCACAGTAAAAAAATACCTTCAGCAGTATTTGGTATTTAGACTCAACCCAAATAATGTCAGCCATTAAAATCAATGTTTTATTCTCATCTTTTTTTCCATTATAAGATTTATCAAATCTGATTACTCAACCACTAAATACATTGTTTTTTGGGCAAAGTCTTATATTTTTTCCATTATAATTATAAGATTATACAAATTTGATTAGTCAATCATACAAAATGGAGTTTTTCCTATTAACAACATGGTCTTGGTAAAATATAATGGATTAAGGTCTTACCTCCATAACCAGGTAAACATGGTTGGATGTTTCCTGTAAAAATATAAATATTACTTCTGTAAAATAATTTATTACAAATACTAGACAAGATAGGAAAACTGTGCAAATTAATGCAGACAAAAACAAAGAAAAGTTTTGCACTTTTGGACTTGGGCCTGTCCATGGCAACATAAAGCAGACCAAAATCAATGAAACGTTTTGCACTTTTAGACTTGGGCCTGCACATCGCAACCTGGAAACTTTGAAGGCTACCAAAAACACAATTCATGATGTTGTTGTTCTAGCAAGTATTCTACAAGGTCAAACATCTCAGTTTTAAAAAAAATCAATCATTATGGTGCGGTAACTTTGTAATATATACATGTAATTATGAACCCTTTTTCTTGGCAACTACTGAACAGATTATTTCATTTGAACATTAAATTGTATTAAAAATTACATATACATGTAACACATTTGTAGGGAAATATGTTTAAAGAAAGAAATCAACATTACTGTGTCCCTTTAAAAGAAATATATCAAAGTGAATCTAAAGGTACATGAACTTTATCCCTACAGGAAGACATCTGGGGCACACAGTTTAATAAGGAAATATGACAGGATATGTTCTGTTACAATGTATTTATTCACATTCCTTGTCATCCTAGATCAATTATTTTTATTCATATATCTCCTCTTGATTAGTTATATATCTTGTACATGTATTATGAAGCAGTAACAGAGAGAGAGAGAGAGGGAGAGAGAGAGAGAGAGAGAAAGAGAGAGAGATGGGGTTTAATGTCCACTCGACACAAACTAGGTCATTTCGGGACTAACACATGGTTCAATTTATGTCAGTGGGAGGAAACAGGGGGACCTCGAGAAAACCCACAAGGTTGGACAGGCAACCCTACTCCTTGTCATGTACAACCGAGGAATCGAAACCACGCCAGTTGACTCAATGACAGACCCTATGATACAGCACGCACATGCAAACCATTCGAAAATCCACCCCCAAGCAGTAACAGTAATTATTAGTAACAGGAAAGAAAAAGGTTGGGGGATTTTTCTGAGAAAACAGGTTGGCCCTACCAGGGAGGCAGAATTTATAGTTTTAAACAAAGTTTCACCTAGTTAAAAGAGAAGAGTTGATCTACTTCTTTTTTTTAAAAAAACAATATATAGAAAGATGTCATTTATCAATCAATTATTAAAAAAATTACATTACTAAAAAAATTGTCAAACAGACTGATATTCTTTTACAAATAATTTACAATACAAAAGATTATTCCAATAAATGTTTGACAACAGATTGATTATTTTGATACCTAATTCATAATACATATAGATTATTTTTATAAATAATTCATACTAGATTGGCTAGTTTGACAAATAATTCATAACAAGTCAATGATTTTTACACCACATGTCAATAATAATAGATTTTTAATTTCACAATACTGAACTTACACTTATTAAATTTTAAAGACAAAGATGTATATTTTCCTATTAACTTTTTTTTTTATAACATTAGTGTTCTAGATTACTAGAATGAACATGCAGTACAAATAAACAAATATGTGCTCAAAATGTTCGATGGGCACTTTGTCAGAAGATTCCCACTGCTCACTTCATTTTTCCTAAATTCCACCAGATTTCTAGTTTTACGACAAAATATATGCACTAACCATCAGACTTTGTCAATGAGGAATTATGGTTAAATCTATTCCCCTTTAAGACATACATGGTTCATGGTAACTCATGGTATATAGGCTATGCACTAACCATCCGACTTTGTTAATGACACATTATGGTCAGGGGCGGATTGGGGACGGGAACCGGCCTGGGCTCCCGTGTGGGAGCGGCCCCTTTTACTGACCGCGGAGCCGGATGGGGGGTCCGGGTGCTCTCCCACATGAAAATTTTGAAAAATGAACCCCAAATATGCGATTTTGTGGCATATCTGATTATAATCTCTGTCAACAAATAATATATCTCATAAATCGATTAATTTAAGCCAAAACCCCGACCTTCAAGTAATTTACAACCATCAACCTGTGAAATTATCATATCGTCATATTATTAATTAACGTATTATCATTGTATTGTTAAGACCAGCTATCATCAAATTTTGCCGAGGCCTTAAAATTGAATTTTTGGGGGGAGTTACGAACCATCGGCAGACGTTTCCGATGAAATTTTCGGATGAAATTCGGAATCACCATTGCAGGATTCCGAATTCCGGCCCACACCCAGCCCAGAAAGTCTATTATACCAGCCCAATCCAGATTCCAGTGATGCCGTGGCGGTCCAATACCCCCCCCCCCCATATAATGTTCAGCAGAAAAGGGTTTTTTTTAGACGAATTGGGCAAAATTATTTTTTTTCATTTTTTGTCCGACCGGCCCTTCGCCCGATGGCCCAATCCACCCCTGATTATGGTTAAATCTATTCCCTTTTTAAGACATACATGGTTCATGGAAACTCATGGTACATGTATATATGCATAATCATCAGATTTTGTCAATGAGCAATTATGGTTAAATCTATTCCCCTTTTAAGACATGCATGGTTCATGGAAACTCATGGTACATGTATATTGACAGTAACTGGAATCGTGTTCCTACAAGTAACTGGCAGCCCTGACACATATATTTGCTGCATATTTTACTTGTTTGAAAATCAGTGAATGTAATATACTTCATCAATATAGTTCAATATAGTATGTGTGCATATTTAACTTGAACATATGGAGAGATTTTTTTTTTTGTAAAATAATATTTTAACAGATAAGAATGGGAGTTAGTCTGCTTAACGGTTTTACATGCAACTCAAAACTGATATCTGTAAGCAAACTGAATTCCAATTAAAATTTTAAAACTAATCAAAATAATTTATAACAAATCGTGTAGTAGAAGGTAGTATGAATTACATGTACATCTCATGTTGTCCATGTCTACAGAAATACATCTGTAGCACATTGTTCTAATTTTTTTAAACCATGCAGCAGACCATGGAAAAGATATGACTGTCTTAAGAGTAATTTATCATAACGGACAGAGACCCCTAATCATCTTAGATAAGATTGTTTTAGGTACATGTACACACCTCATGTGCTCTGTGTGTATTTAACATAAGGAAATTTTGGGAGTTCAAGGTAAGTTCACACACACACACACCAGTGAAAAATTGTGTACATGTACAGCTGGAAGGCATACAAAATAAACAGCCAACTCCATCAAAACACATTACAACCTAATCTCCAGTAAACATCTAAATTATATTAAATGCATTCATTTGTAAAAATATTACAATTCAACATTTTTTTCCTGGTGCAATTCAGATTTTATCCCCTTTTAACCCAACTTCACTACAATTTTCCCTGATAAAAAACCCCAAAATAAACTGATAACAGTTTATTGTCGGTTTTGAAGTTAATGTTATGGGCTTGTTTGTAGTCATACAATTTTTAACTACAAAACCTGACTGCATTTTTTATTTTAACTTATTTCGTGGTTGAAGGCATAATTTGCTTTTACTTTAAAAGCCTTTCTTCAAAGCATATCATACTGGTTAAAGATTTTGTATAGACTTATATAAATTTTAATTAGAATTTTGTATTATTTAGAATAATATTGCAAATTACACTGTAAATATGTGTATAAGAGGTTATTTTCTTGTCCTTTGTAAGGAAATGAAAACAGCATTAAGTAACTGATTTGAAATTTAATAGTTCAATATAAAGTACAACTGTATTTATTAGAAGAGATCTTATTACAGATGACTAATGTTGAAATTATGATTAGGGTATTATAGAGTCAGGATGATGACACAGTAATATCAAACTTATCTCATCAATATAATGTTTATTATATGCTAAAAAGTCATATGCAATTATATATGAAATTTTCATCATTTGGAAACGGATTAATTAATATAAGCTTTGTAGCTTGTTTCTGAATCCATATAATTTATTATGTATTGTATATTGTGTGTAATCATATGTTAATAAATATTGTTTAAATCAAACAATGATATATTTCTAAGCTTAGTAATGTTTAACATTATCTGTAGTTCGACAACTCGACTGACATTTAATCAAAAAGGTGAACGCCTTAAAATCAAACTAAGCTGACGACATCAGAATTCCATACATAATAGCATTGCACAATTGAATCTTTCAAATTAAAGGAGCTAAATCCCTATTCTTTGGGACCTAGAAATTGACACAAATGGGTCGCCACGCATATAATAATGTAATATGAATGTATATAAACTGATTTACATTCAAATGTTTCTGTCCTGTAATTTCTAATTAGTTGTGTTCGGCAAAATACGCGAAAAGTCCAAATTAAATGGCACTCTTTGGCATCTGGTAGTATTCTCCTGAGGGGTATGTTTAGCCTTGTTCATTGAGTTGCTTCATTACAAATGGCGCTCGAAAGCATTCTGGCATACAATTCAAGTGCCAATTTTAAAATGTTCATTTTGTCCTAAATATTGGCTATCAGAAGCCCATCTTTTCACGGTAAGATAACAACATCAATGTTGATTTAAATTGACCAATAAGTCTTCTTTGCAATGTTGAAGACTGTGAATGATATTGAGTTAAAGACTTGCGACCTTTAACAACATGAACATACACCCACAATTTTATATCAGATGACTGTATTAGCTGGACAAAGCCGTCTCGAGACAGTTTAATAACAAAGTCTAACAGAGTTTTCATTTCAGCTATATTTGCCAGTTTTGACTGATATTCAGGTTGATAGTCAAAATGTATGGCATAAAATTAGGTATTTCAGAGAATTAACATCAAAACACATTAAATACAGTTAGATTTACAGTTTTTATGGATAAAACAAGTTGGAATTAATTAAAAATTTGAGATAATACAAAAGACTGTCATATTCTGACCATTTAAAGTAAACAAAATGTGCAAACGATTGATTGGCTGAAAAAACCCATGAAGATGAAACTTTGGTCTATAACAAACATTTTTTTTTATGTACATACACAGTATATGCCTATCTATATTTTATTTAAAGATGTCGAAAATGAACATTAATTTTAAGAAATCGACTACAACAAAATGTAGACCATCTGTCCATAAGGACCATATGGATATAATTAAGGAACATAATTATCATGCATTATAAAGTTGGATAAACTTAAATCCCCTGATCAGCTGTTAAAAGAGTTCAAAGGTTAAGTCAAGACTAATGAATTAATAACACCTAATCATGAACACTGTCTAACAATGTTAGTTATATAAGACATAGCGTAGATACAAAATAGATGTGAAACACTCTGTAAACATGTGATCACCTGCACTAGAAAACATTAACACCAAGTGGGCATGGTGTGTCAATATGGATATAACATATAGTCCTCCTGCACTTACTAATAAAGTTATGTAACTTCTGTTGAAAATGATCATTATCTCTTCACTTATTAGTTTAACATAGCATTCAGCCAGACCCCTTTGTCTGAGCCAGACATAGGCCATGTTTAAACCACAAAGTTCAAAGGTTGAAAAGGCCTTGATTAAACATTTAATTATTGATTTTATGATCTGACATCCATAACAAGTCTCTTATACAACTAACCTGTAGACATTCTACTTAGTCAACTTCAAAAGCCATATAATCAATAAAAATATCAACGGAAGGAAAAATTTCATTAGTCAGCTTTTAAAAGTTCAAACGTTTTGTTTATCGAAGGATGGTCAAACTTTAAAAATGTTGACAAGTGCATGGCTAAGTTTACTTAACATCTTAGCATGTTAAGCTACATGTACATGTAGATATCCTTTTTATCCTTAAATGCACTTATATTTGGATGCCCCATTTGATATACACACTATTAATTTAACATATACACAATAAACAATATATAATAAAATACATGGATTCGGAAACAAGAGAGAGAGAGAGAGAGAGAGAGAGAGAGAGAGAGAGAGAGAGATTGGGTTTAAGTCCACTTGACACAAACTAGGTAATTTCGGGACTAACATATGGTTTAATTTTATTTCAATAATTCTCTTGCGCATAGGGGTCTTTAGCAGTGGGAGGAAACCGGAAGACCCGGAGAAAACCCATGAGGCTGGACAGGCGACCCTACTCCTTGTCACGTACAGGCCTTATGATACAGCACGCACATGCTAACCATTCGGCCATCCAACCCCCCTATTCGGAAACAAGCTACAAAGCTTATATTAATCCAATTCCAAATGTTAATAAACCAAATAAAAATTGCATGTTTAAACGGCATAAAATGTATAAGAATAATGAGATAAAGTTAAGTATATTTATTGCATCACCATCCCTGTCAATACAGTCAGTATGGCATCATTATCTTCACTGTCATCAAAGCAATTGCCAAGAGGCAAAGTATAATCAGAGAAACTAATAGCTTGCTGTCAGGTAGGAATGTCCCATTTGATTCTGCATTAAGTTAGATATCTTTTTTTTTGTCCTTGAGTGCATTTATATTGTGTGTAATGGAAAGAAAAGGAAATGCATTTTTGTCTCTTTATCACAACATTTGGGTCATTTTGAGACTAACAACAGTAACAGTTATATATTGTTATTAGACTAAAAGTAACACTTACATATTGACTGTTATTAGACTAACAGTAACAGTTACATATCGTTATTAGACTAACAGTAACAGTTACATATCCTTATTAGACTAACAGTAACAGTTACACATTGTTATTAGACTAACAGTATCAGTTACATATCAATATTAGACTAACAGTTACATATCCTTATTAGACTAACAGTAACAGTTACACATTGTTATTAGACTAACAGTATCAGTAACATATCCTTATTAGACTAACAGTAACAGTTACACATTGTTATTAGACTAACAGTAACAGTTACACATTGTTATTAGACTAACAGTAACAGTTACATATCAATATTAGACTAACAGTTACACATTGTTATTAGACTAACAGTAACAGTTACACATTGTTATTAGACTAACAGTAACAGTTACCTATCATTATTAGACTAACAGTAACAGTTACACATTGTTATTAGACTAACAGTATCAGTTACCTATCATTATTAGACTAACAGTAACAGTTACATATCGTTATTAGACTAACAGTAACAGTTACATTATTTCCTTTTCACCTGTGAAATGCTGGGAAGGAGAATTTCGACTGAACATCATAAAATTTTCATTCAATTCCATCTGCCAAGGATTCTTTTATGTGAGTCTTATGTTGTACACACTTGTACTTCTGTTGTACTTTCTATATGCCCTATATATATTTATATAGAAACCTTAGCTGCCTAGATTCTGCATGAAATACTGCATGCATCGATGCACCTTTTGAAATGTAGGTATATAACATGTAATAAATTATAAATGTCAATCATTTTAGATTATATCAGACCATTTTATAATACACTTGAAAATGAATACCTGTCTTTTTATTTTAATAATAAATTATAGGATAAAACAATTAAAATTGGTTTATAAAAGAACTTCTGTAATAAAAGCTCGGACAAGTTGACGTCGGGGTATAAAGAGTTCATTATCAAATACAAATAACATATAAAGTACTGTTATGTAAGCTAAAGATTGACCTCAAGGTACTGAGGTACTACTCCACACTCTAGAAACATGATCAAGTCGTGCTAAAATTACTCCTAATTCAAGCTACTTGATGGTCTCATACTTGATTTCACATGGCCTTGTGTCAGTGAACATCCTAAATGTCAGTGTCATATTACCATACTGCCACTGTTCTACTGACCTCATTAACTATAAATATCCCTAATGTTATTGTTTACATTCCTCCAATGTTGTCATATATATATATAGTTTGACCTAGCATTACTTATCATAGGTTGTTAGCATTAGAAATTCGGTGAAGTTTTTCTAAGGGCTTGAACCACTGTGTTATTAAATCAATATACAATAGCTAGTATAAGATAAGTATATTAATAAAAAAAGCAGTCAATAACTAACATTTTCTTAAAATTTAAACATATGTATTCTTATATTTGTTCAGAAAATATAAATCCTCTCTCTCTCTCTCTCTCTCTCTCTCTCTCTCTCTCTCTCTCTCTCTCTCTCTCTCTCAATTAAAATTTAAAACTAAGGCAAACAGAATTAAGTCAGTGAAGTTTTGCCATGAGTTCATCCATTGTTTTATTAAATCAAAGCTAACAGTGGCTGATAAGATAAGAACAACTATAAATAATGCGGTTAATTTTTGACATATAAGAAGTACCCAGTGTGACCCAACACACATAAATTCGGTGAAGTTTCTGAAAAGGTTCGTGATGCATGAGTGTCCGATATCAATACAAACAGGGACTGATAACAGTGTCAAAGTCAGGATTTTGCAAGTGAGGGGGGTGGGGGGAGGGTAGGGGCTAACCTCCCAATATTTTCAATAATTTTCTGGTGATATATGTGATTTGGAGTATGTCCTGGAATCACAGAAAAAACAGTGCAATTTTTAATCACAGCCCTCAGAGTTTTAGTTCTTTAAAAACTGATTCATAATCATATTGCCTTTTTGGATGGCTTGTGCTGTCCCCTAACAGCCCCCGGATTGATGCCCAAATAAATATCACAGAGAATTTTTTTATATTCCATCAGAGAAGATGGGGGGGAATGGCACTGAATGTTTATCACAATCGTGTTGGTCAATGTATAAATTAGTTAAAGAGTTTTTAATTGGTTTATCAATGCATTGTTTTATAAAATGAAAACAACCAGAGGGCTGATAAGACAAAAGTATCCTATACTTTATAAGTATTGTGTAACATTATTAAATGGGTTAACTTAAAACCGTGACTGTCATACCTAAGTTGGTCATGTGCAATAGGAAATCAATAGAGGCTTACTACATACACTACACTGAAAATATTATTAAAATTGAATAAGTCATAAAAGTGAAAACCAATAAATTATGTCTCGTTGAATACAGCTGTTATTTATTCATTGCATCCCGAGCTGTTACTGCATTTGTATATTAAAATTCCACAAATAATAAAGCGATAAATATCTGTTAAATTACAGCTAAGCTTGGTTAATAAATATTAACTTAGAGAGAAACAGAGTTGAAGTCCACTCAACACAAACTAGCTAATTTCAGGACTAACATATGGTACAATATTATTTCAATAATGCGCTTGGACGTATCGGTCTTTGGGAGTTCAAGGGGGGGGGGGGGTAGACCAAAGGACCTGGCAAAAAAAAAACATGAGGCAATCCGTATTCTTTGTCACGTAAAAGCTTGGGATTGAAACCATACCAGTACAACTTAAATCA
This sequence comes from Patella vulgata, assembly GCF_932274485.2. Taxonomy (NCBI): domain Eukaryota; kingdom Metazoa; phylum Mollusca; class Gastropoda; family Patellidae; genus Patella; species Patella vulgata. The sequence continues at coordinate 57,690,490 of NC_065884.2, read as the reverse complement.
TGTAACAGACATTACAATTTAAAGCACACTTGTTTGACAACTTGACCCTAAACCCCTTCCTATATTAAAATAGTAAAAGTGAAAACAATAAATTCTGATTCATAATATGGCAACTCATGAATAGTTTTACTTGGTTGGTTAACACTTATGCCAATAATGTATTATTCAAACTAAAAACCAATAAATATAGACTATAAAACTACATGTTACTTATCAATACATATATCATGTGATGTATGTATGGTTATCAGCATGTCTATCACTGTGATATATAACACAGTGACCAACGGAGATGTTTAACATCTTGGTATGTTCTAGTTGCTTTCAGCTGGTTTGATGTATACTTATTCACTTGTTTACAACAAAAACAGTACAATCAATATATGATAGATATTACATGTACTTTGGGAAGAATTTATCGGTCAGGGTTAAGATGGCCCAATAGCTTGTGTAATGCCAAAGAATTTTCTAGGAGTTTAATCATTATGACGCCTTATCATCCATCTGTGGAACAAATTCTTCAGAATATATCTGTGATATATTCAGCAGTTAGAATACATCAAACAAATTAGATATCTTACTAAGTCTGGTGCATCATTTTAAAGGGGGGGGGCTTACTTTTTAAGTTATTTACTTTTATTTTTAAATGTATTTTCATTAATTTATAAAAACTTTGGATTTACTTTGATATTACCCCAAAAGTTTGAAAATAAAATTGACAATTTACCACAATTTGTATTATATATTCCTTTGTTATTACTGGAGTATATTACTATATTTTTTACTGTTTAAACTGGTATATTATTCAACTTATACAAGTCTGTTCCTGTAATGTTGTATTCTATATTATTTTTGTAAGAATACCTGATAATCATTAAAACATCAATGATAAACTTACCTTACAATCCAATAAGCCAACAACATTCTCATGATGAAGATCAGACAATTCCTGAAATATTAATTTAGTTTACACAGTAAAACCAGAAACGCTTCTTGTATGATATTATGATGAAGATAACATGTCTATGGGAAACAGGAAATTAATGTGATCTTACATATGTTGCAATTTAAAAACTGTTATGTTTACATAAACAACTCACATGAAATAAATGCTACCTTGTTTTACATGTGTGATTTTAATTATCTTTCCTTCAAATTTCAAAGACAGACTCTAAAATATTTCAAAGAATCATTGTTTTAATACACGGCCAATTTGAATTGGATTGGGACCTTGTTTGTTTTGTAAATAACATTAAAATGGCATAGATTCGTGTATTTTTGGCATGAAGTAGTATCTACTACGAAAACTGGGAGCAGCCTTTGAAAAATCCTGAAATTATTGCTTTGTTACATGGGTGTCTGTGTCTATGTAAATTTGTTTAGATCCCCTGTGTAGATATATGCTGATTTAGTGCTCCATTGCAAACAGTTTAAGCCAAAACATAAACCAAAATTAGTAAACTAACCCTACTTCTGCTTAAACAAAAAAAATAATCGTTTAGATTTTTCGCACCTCTAATCGAAATAACTTATCTAATCAACCCAATATATTTTGACCTACATGTAAAGCAAAGAGGTTTATCGCCTTTAAGTGTTTCAAAAAAAATTTGAAGTTTCCATTTGTACAATGTAGCATATCTAAATGTAAAGGAAGAAAAATTCATTCCATCAATAAAATGTTAACAGTTCAACTGTAGTAGTCTATTGTCTTCATACCTTGAGTATTTTTATTTCCTTGCTTAGCAACTGTTGAGACTTGGCAATGTTTTTCTTGGTTATACTTTTTATAGCCACAGCAACATCAGGCTTCTGTCAAAAGAGCAATCAATAACATTGCATTATATTAACATAAATATAACATAAATATACAATATAAATACAACAACTGGAGAAATATACAATATGATTAGTGTATATTAAAAATGTATTATATTAGTGGCATTTGATGTGATAACCTACATATTACCAAGAAATAATTCTAAGGATGACAACATACAAAGTTAAAATCTGACTATAATTCTATCATCTTTATGCTCATAGATGTTATTAACATTTTATCATTGGCATAATCAGGATAAAAAAAAAATCATCATCTAACTTAATACAATGTATATGTAATTGATATCCATTAGAATTAAGTCTTATTATAGATAAAATATTTTGGTGTTCTGGTAATAATGAAGACAATGCCAACTATAATAGAAAGCTTTAATTAATAAAGTGTGAGAAACTAATTGACGATACAAAAAAAACACAACCCACTAAAGATTGGTTATCCTGAAAACACTAAATTATCAACTGTAGTAGTCACACATAGGCATTAGATTGTTTCCCAAATTAAAGAGAAATGCTATTAATCAACCAGTTTTATGGACTGTTGAAAAATTACAACACTTGCATCAAAACAAAGAACCGGCGGATAGATATGGAACCACCCACCCACCTGCCTCCATGGAGTTAAAAAATGTTAACATACTTCCATTCACGATACAACATTTAATTTATCATTTTCTATCCACAGGTTATCCTGTTGAAAGTTTTATAACAACTTGAGGTGAGAGAGAAATGGGGTTTAATGTCCACTCGACACAACTAGGTCATTGCGGGACTAACATGGTATAATTTTATTTCAATAATTCGCTTGCGCATAGGGGTCTTTAGCAGTGGGAGACAACTTGAGGTATTTATTGAAGTGTCACTGAGGTTAATCAGGAGAACACATAACAATAGAAAAGCATTAAATGTGACTGAATAATTAATCCATAAGTGATAGAAATGGACAATGGTGAGTGTGTATACTGGTCATGGTCTGAGTAACCTGTACTTAATATGATACAAGATTAACTGGAAAGTTGGCTGACCACACCAGGTGCTAATATATTCTAGTACCATACTTACATGATATATGAACCATATAGGTGGATGATACAGGTGAAAGGCCTAAAACCTGGGTTCATGGTCAGACTTAACTATTATAATAAAATATACCAACCATATATAATGATAAAAATATTAAATATAAAACTAGGATACCAGTATTATGTACATGTACATTGTATATGAAGTGTGTATTTTGTATTAATGAAAATATAAGCCCATGGATTGTTTTTCAATCCTTAAAATCTATTTGCAATGAATGTATACTTGAATAAATACTGTCCACGCTTGAAACATTTCTTTCAAGGGTCATTTTGAGCTTTTGTTGAAGGATTTGTAATAATAAAGACCAGATTTAAAGGGTTTATCTATACATTATATTAGTAACATACATGAAGTTCATCCATAGATTTACTGTGTTCTAGTATTATAGAGGTAATTTTATAGTTTTAGTTGTACTGACTGGCTGGATTTAAAGGTTTTTTATGTTATTGTATATAATTAGGTAAAATGAGCGCTTCATTTATAATTAAGGGTCATTTCAAGCTTAAGGGATTAGCTGTGTCTAATGAAGGGCATGATTTATTATTTCAGTTTATTACAGATAAAATGAATACTTCTTACATATGTATTTCAACATGAGATCATCTTTAACTTAAGGTACTAAGGACCCTTCATTTGTCAATATCACAATGATTGACAGATAATATGCTAAGTATATGTATATGTATACCAAAATATTAAATAACAATCTTGTCTATAACAACATGCGAGAGAAAGAAATAGGGGTCATACCATCCACTCAACACAAACTAGGTCATTTCAATACTAATATGGTTCATTTTTAGTATGTGTAACTGTGGAAGGAAACCTGAGGATCCTGAGAAAAACCCATGAGGTTGGACAGTCGACCCTACACCTTGTCACCTAAGAGTGGGGAATAGAAACTATGACACTTGACCCAGCCATCACATGAATATATAAACTTGATGCAAGAAGCTTGTTAATATTTTTGTAAAATCCTATTTTTTCTAAATGCTTGTCTTCAGCAATCCAACTGGGTGTGGGAGGGTTATGTTGTAAATTTACATGACATGTCCTTAACGTAACGTAAAGTAGCTTACACCATTTCAAGAATATCAATATAAATTCAACTTGTTTTGAGCGAATCAGTCTAAGAAGGAGAAATGACCCTTAAATATTGTTGCTGTGTTCCTTTGTTGCAGTGTTCCCATTAATGGTCCTTGGACATAATTTCAGTTCGATGTCAGTGTCTGGGTCACTGAAGTCAGCCTAAATCCTACAGGATATCAAAACATTTTGATGGTTTATTTCTCAACAGATTGTACAGAAGTTATTGAATTATCTGAGATAGTTAAGATTTGATGATGTACCTACATGTAGGTGATATATACATGTAGTAAATCTAACTTTGACTCCAGTTATGAAAATGCAACTTCAATTCTTGTACTTTTACTAACAGAGAAAAATCATGATTTATCTAAGCCACTTAAAATTTGGTGACTGACAAAAACAAGAAATACACTTTATTAAACTTAAATGTTTTTTGATGAAAACTTAAAAACTTAGTAAATTCTCACAATTTTTGACAGAAATTTTGGTCCATAATATTTTTCTTGTTTTGCTTGTTTCTACATACACATGTAAATGTATGTATTTAATTGTACTTATATGTATTTAATTGTACTGTTTATTTTTTTTTCTATCTGTGGTTTGATATGCAGTCATTCTTCCAGATAATATTAACAAAGGAACGTCTATAGGTCAACTTACACATACATGTAGATTTCTAATACAGAAAATGAACCCAGTAATTAATAGGAGTACAGTATAAAGAGTCATTCAAGCTTGACAATGTCAACAAACGTATTAAGATCTCATTTTAAAAGTTCTCTTGCTCTAACATGTAATTCAAACATGTAATTTTCCAAGAACCTGTTTATTTTTTTATATTCTTATTTATGTTTAGACTTGTCCAAGACATATTAATGCATTTATTATACTAAATTATATTTTGATAGGACCTGGGATTTATTTTTTAATCTAAATAGTAGCAGGCATTGATTGTATGGTCATATTGACATGAATGAGAAAGGGTGCGAAAATATATGTGCTTTTTTTCTCCTTGTCAGGTACAAATGTACTATCAATTTCAAGACTGTGTATTAATCATATTTGCCTAGCATCTCTATGTACATTGTATTATAAGAGTAGGGCAATCCAAAAGCAATGAAAATCACTTTAAACACAGTAAATATACATATATATAAATCATATTACACAATGTTTCAAAGCCCTACAAATAAAAACTATAGTCCACCACATTGTACAAGTGTATTCCACAATAAATCACAGTAAATACACATGCCTTATAATAATACACAGTCTTGCAAGGCCTTAATTAGAATAAATGACCAACAACAAAAACTTATTGTACTGTTCATTAAAAGTACTTATTACCAGATAACCCCCAGTAAATATTCAACCCATGCTTTAGAATACACACAGAGTAAAAATGTATTTTTTACTCTGTGGAATACACAAGCCCAAGGTTTAAAAATGTGTATTTCTATGATTTATTCATATAGCTATCATCAGAGTAACATTGCCAAATACATCTATATCTATGTATGTTCCAAAATACATGTATCTGATGTTTTATTTTGAGCTTGTTGTTTGTGATACATGTATATTGTTGTAATACAACCATGTAAAAATATTATAAACTCAAGTCAAAATTTATGCTTTAATTCAAAATCAAACAGGATGATAAATAAATAGCATTCAAGAGTTAAGTATTTCAGATCAATCTTATCGAAATAATAAACCATGCCCCAGACGTAGTTACCAGTATTTTTTAAAGATTATTAAATAAATATTCATGCTCCTTTTTTCATTTTCAGTAAAATTCAGTCCATGCAAGAGTGTAATAAACTGTGAATGTGATGCATAGTGAGCAGAATCTCTCCCAACAAAGAAACATACAGCAGTTGACACGGACCTTGTTGTCTACATGAAATCATTTATTTTTCAACCCTTCCTTCAAAACTTATTACTCTTGCAAATTTGATAACGATGGCTTCGCTTTTGTAATAAATACACAATATTCATGACTGAGTGATAGTTTCATATTCTGTGGAATAACACAGATGATTTGATATTCATTAATAAAATATCCTTTATTTAATAAAAGAGAAAAAATGATCATGCAAGGGGGAAAATAACATCAATTTATGGCAGTCATTGACAGCAAATGCACAAGGAGAGAAAGATTTCGGACAGAATATATAAGAGGTAGTGAATTTGAAAATATTTATGCACAATGAGGCAAAGAATTTGGAGTGGGAAATTACAAAATTGACCACATCTAAAAAATTGAGAATGATAACAAAAGCTTTTACTTTCAAAAAAGACACATAAAAATATTTAAAATAACTTTCAAAAAAGTTAAGTGATTCAATTAAAACGTAAGTTTAGAATAGTGAGTCACAGAAAAATAATATTTGTACATGTAGGTACGATGAGAAAATTTAAATAAGATCTTGCATGAAAAGATGACAAATTAAATAAATCTATTTTAAAACTAAAGGTGGGGAGTAAAATATAACTCTATTGTTGTTACATGTCATGTTGTAGATACAATGTATGTAAATAGAGTTTATGATCTAAAAATAGGCCTTACTAAATGTCTATATCAGTTTGAACAACGTGGCCTTCTGTACATGTACAACTATTACTTTTATTATTGTTATGGAATATGTCACTTTTGTGACCTCAGTTCTGCGATGTACATCATAACTATTAAATACCGGTCATAGGGTAGTATAATAGTTTAATTATGGTATTTCCCCAACACTGTTGGATGCATTAAATTAATTAACAGAAACTGTCACGGCACATAGCCCACAAATTCCAGAAATTGGAAAATTAGGAACAATTTTTGAATTTCTGAAGAAAATTTACCCAAAAAATTTTCATAACAGTATAACTCCACCTGCGTTTTTTTTTGTACATGTACATGATTAAGTGGAGATTAATTTCAAATTCTGACTTCAATTTAAAACTTAAATTCTGAATTCTCTCTTTTATGGTATTTTGAAATCGGCCTATGGTTACACTTTGGTAATATCTAACATGTATGGCAGCAAGCTTGACATACATGTTTTTAGGAATTATTAGTCAAAGATCTTTTTTGTAATAAAAAGAATCATTTTTAGGCTTAGGCCTAAACTTATGGTTGAATTTTTTAAAAATGGGTGTCTTCACAAAGTACACTGACAAATGACAACAAAGAAATTTGTGCGTGAAAACGATTCACAATAGCAGAAATTTATCAAAGTTTAATTATAAAAAAATGAGGGTAGTTAATGATGCCAACCTTGCCGGATATTTTCAATCTCTGCAATACAAATAATCTTAAAAATAATTTGCAATCACCTGGCAGGTAAGCTTACATTGTGCACTCAGATTTTAATTAACATGTATAACATAAAAAAAATTCAAAATATTAAATGCCAATAAAAGCCTATTCAATGATCAAAAATTCCAAATTTTATATTTTATAAGAGTAGAATAAATAAGGGTGAAGGGTCAGTTGGCCGGTTGTATGATGAATATAGGATTTTATTTTCACTGAATTAACTTCTAATTGCTATTCTCAAATATTATGTCTACACATAAGGCAGATGTGTGTAGAGTTGTGACTGTATGCATCTTTCACTTCAGGGTTATCCGACCAGCTACTGTACAGACACTGTTGTCGGTCGTTGGTATGATTAAAAGAAAAATACGATACATGACCTACTTGGAACAGCACACTGACAATGCATGATTGTGATTTTCAAACTGGGACCACCCACTGAATTTATGCATTATACACCAACAAAGCAATGGCATGATGCAATATCAAGCAAGGCCATTGAGCTTTAAAGTTAGAACTTTATGAACTTTTGTATTTACTAAAAAAAAAAGAAAGTGTAACCTACAACACAAAATATTAGTGTTAGTACATGTACTTCATTTGCTATATTTTTTAAACTTAAAATTTATGTAGTTATGTAGGCTTCTACTACTGTAAAATAAGAGAATGAAAACATTTATTTTTGCTACTTTTAATAATTTAGACTACTCACTACTCAGTAGGTTCCTTTAATACTAATAATAGGAAGCAATATGTACATAAACTCAAGATGGGGTTTGATTGTCAATTGGATTTCACAATGAAATTCTTCATATAGTACATGAAATCCATCAACACAGTCATCCAACAATTCATTGCCCCATTTCCTTATCAATAAGACTGAAGAATATGGTATTGCTGTATCTACCATCCATCTGATCTAAATACCCATCTTCATATCCAATAAGATTGTCCCACTAATCTCTGTCTTAAAATTCTCCAACTTGAAATTGATACCACTAGTTTACCAAATGGAAGAACAAAAGACTGGGTGTCATTAATCATTTTGAATAAACTGAGGTCGAGGACTGTCATTCTTAAATTGAAGTTTGTCAGAACCTTTGTTTTGGTGAGCTGAAATCTAAACTTCTTGGTTCTGTCAACAAATACATACCTTTCTGTATCTTCCTTTGAAGACAACTGCAAAGGCACCATGTCCGATTAAATCTTTTTTGTTATATTCGTAATCTCCTATTATCTCCATCTTTCAGAATGAATATTTATCATGGAAAAATTAAAGTTATATTTTGGTTTGACAGGAATGGCCAATATTTTTGACACTCAGCCATATTATTATTGCAACCAAATTATGATTACATTATTCAAGCTTTGCTGAAGCCATTTTGTTTCATTTCAACTCATAATGAGGTCGTAGAATCTAAACAATGACAATCAAACCGTTATAATCACAAAGATTCAAAACACAAAGAGAAATATTTCTTCATAGGTACGTAATTTTTCTTCGTTTGTACTAAGTTTATCGGTGGCCACCTGATTATGTTTAGGTTTTGACCAATTTGTAGCGAGTAAACATCCACAGCAGAACATAGTTCTCAAGAATATCGATATTTTATACTATATAATGACAGACGTAAATAATCACATCTCTTGTATACAGTTCGCTCAATGTTGAGGCAATCAATAGTTGAACTGTCAATTTATAAATTACAAGATTCATTAAATAAACTTAATTATATTCTAATTTATGAAAATTGTGTCAAATTCATACGCATTATAGTGCGTCTCGCGGTTTCTCGCAACAGTGACGAGAGTTTATGCTTACGGTTCATGTATATTGCGCCTTCAACCACGTGGTGAGATTATTAGGGAGATTATTGCATATTTTGGTTGAAATACCGCCTGTCATGTCTGCAGTATTTACAGTTCATTCACTGCACCATTTTTTCTAAGTGCATACGTAAATCGCCTATTCTTGGGGCAGAGGTAAGGGCTCCACATGGTGGAATAACCTTTTTATTCTTGGTAAACTATGGCGGTGTTATCTCCACCAATCATGACATAGCATCATGTCCGAGGATGTCAATGACACAGAAAATTGAATAACTGCATAGAAACGAATATCTGAACTGCTTCTGAATTCCCCAAATTTAATGTAATATCGTATAGTTCATTTTGTTAACATATAATTGCGAATAATTAACGAAATGCATGCATGCACCAAAGCAACGATGACATTGACCTCGGCGTTGGTGTTGTCCGTAGTGTTTGTAAACAAACCAGTTTTTGCATGCTTTTTGATTAGATAAAGACAAGAAGATAAGGTATGGTACCAGCTGATTGTAGTTGTCATGTGACAGGCAACTGTGTTATCTTATACCAAAAAACCCCAACATTTTGTTAATTTAGAATATAGGTGCCTTAGTCACTAGTGTGTCTGGTTTAGGCCTTAACTACCAAAAATTACTAATTAAATCACTCATACTGACTCAGTTACAATAATCCACTTTGACTTAGCTTAGACTCACTTTAATCTTATTACTCTCATGTTACATTACTGTAAAACATTATGCAATTAATATGACCTGAAGAATGGTGACATGCGTATTGAAATTAATGCCTACAGCTATTAGAGCTAAATGTGATTTTATGTAGTTAATTTATTTATTTATGGTACTGTATGACATTGTGTCATGGTGCACATTGAGTACAGTGGACTCTGTCACATCCGATCTCTGATCACTCCGGATTGCAGTGACATCCGGTATGATTTTCATGTCCCGATTTATTGCCTTATTACTTCAGCCAAAAAATCGCTGGTAAATCCGAATTCTGTATGTTCCGGATTCCGAAATCAATCAGCCGTCCCGTCACATAATTTCCATTGAATCGACACCGTATAATCCGTACTTCAAACGGTGGGTGTGAAGCATCCAATTATCGGTGAGATTAAAACTCAATGGGTGTGAAGCCAGAAAAGATTAACAAGTAATCACCAATCAATTATCGGTGAGATTAAAACTGTGTTGATTACTTTGATCGGTAAAGCAGTGAACCTGAGTTGTTTTAAGGGAGTGGACAAGATCTACCTGCCAGTCTACCTGATTGCAACAATTCATTTGTTAGAAGATGTTGCCCAGGACTCCGCCTTACGATATGCTTCCGGTAATCTTAACTAAGCAAACTACTTTAAATGATTACATGCATTGATATTTATAAATATATTGTACGCATGCATTGATATTACATGTAAACGATTTTATGAATATATTGTACGCATGCATTGTTATTGTTAATTATTTAATATAATAAAATTTTGAAAGTACAGAAAAGTTTATCATTTATAAAGGGAATAGCATTCTGGTGATTCGAAGCTACAATATAAAAATACTTCCGGTTTTCTAAGTTACAGTATTTCCGGTTTTGGAGAAAACTCGGTATTACGAAACGCTGTGTGATCCGAATTATTGTAACGATCCCGCACGATGTCGGATGTGATAGAGTCCACTGTAATAAGGTGCTGACTCACTAACAACGATGCCCTGAGAAAGTTCCTCCGGATTTTACCTCGTAATTTACCCATGTCAGTTGTGGAGGATGAAAAATCTGAGGTCATGTGTTCGCAGAAAAGAACCCTTGAAATCTCTAATTTTGAATTAAAGAGTAGATAGTGGTAGTGATGTTTTCCAGGGAAGCTTTACACCTCATTTCATTATTTTGAGATAACAGACCTTCTTGTTTTCATTTAGGCTCTCTCTCTCTCTCTCTTTCTCTCTCTCTCTCTCTCTCTCACTCTCTCTCTCTCTCTCTGTAGTAGGATGTTAACTTCATTTCATTTAATCTCTCTGTGTCTTAAAAATTTATTTGTAATGTTGCTGTTATTCTTTTTTCAGATAATATATATAAAGTGAATGAGAGACATCAGTGGTTAATTATGGCAAATATCAGAGTAATTGTTCAGTATGCTGTTCCGGTAGTGACAGGAATCTTGGGATTGTTATGGCTGTTTGGAAGAAAAAAGGACAAAAAGAGAAGCATAAAAGAACCACCATCACAGAAAGATTCTAGTAAAGAAATATCTTCAAACAAGCAGTTGCCCACAGAACAGAAAATTGACAAACCTCCAGATATAAATTGTAAGCAACCAGTAATACCAACAGCAACAAAGCTTTGTGAAAGTCCAAGCAAAATTTCGAAAAAGGATGACCAGACCCATTCTGTTTCTGAAAAGAACAAAATCATGTCACAAAGCAGTCCAGTCATCGAAGAGCAGATATCTCATGTCGTCAGTACAAGTTCCCTGAAATCTAGCGTTATTCCGGAAAGAAATATTAATGTTAGCCAAGAAAATGCTATCTCGGAAAAATCAAATAATTCTAAATCTGCCAGTAGAAATCATACCGGCAGTAACTTATCTCCCTGTAATTCAATGACAGAACAAAGAACGGACAGTTCTAATAAATCGACAGTAGCAGACACTGTTACAAAAACTTCAAAAAAGTTAGTTGAGCCTAGTTCTGATACCAAAAATGGTAACTCTTTGGACAAAGTAAAATCAGAGTTAACATCAAGTGAAATTTCTAATCATGAAAAACAAACATCTACACTAAGTGCTAATGTTTCCACAGACAGTATCAAATTGATTAAGGACTCACCACTTGAATCATTGTCTCAAAGGCTAGACAGTGAAAATAAAAACATTGAATCTACTGAGAAATCTACCAAATTGAGTAGTTTGTCAGAGAAAGCAGTCAAGGTAGTTGAGGTCAATGAGGAATTGACGGTTGAGGAATCGTCATCCACGCAAACTCAAGTCAGTAATAATGAATCGGTGCCAATTGTTGACGTTGAGGACGCAGCAAAAAGCAATGAACATCAAGACACTAGTCCTCCAAATTCCGATTCACCTGGTTGTGATAGCAATAGTGAGGTAAAGTATCTTTCATAATATCTAATAATCAGTTGGGTCCTTTATTTTTGTACAGTAGTCACAAAATTATTCACTTGTAAATAGGGCTGGCAATCGATCCTGTTTCAAGTATCGATTATCGCCGACCATCCACCGATCGATAATTGATAATATCGGCAAATTATTTTGACTTCCAATTGGTTTGAAAACAATCATAATTTGTCCACGAATTATATGTGAGTTTATGCTGTGATGTCATTCTGTTTACATGTAGAATTTTTTTTTCATTTATTTGACATTTGACAATGAAATAATAGCATTCCATAGCAAAACCAAGGTGAAGAAAGAAACTCGATCAACTTCATTTGGAAGACAGAACCTGCCACCGCTCGCCATATCTTTGTCGCTTATGACCTAAATAATAATGAGTAAAATGTAGTTATTTCCCTTGGACCACATCAAACGAATTCTTCAGTTCGCCGTAACAGTTTATTTCTCGCAGTGACATAACCCGCCAACATTTCTCACCGGTGGCGTCTCGCGTGAAAAAAAAACCCATGTATTTTATTATGACTAATACAGTTCTAGGTCCAAGCATGGACTTCTTCTTGCAAGTGAAGTACCTATAATTGCGCGATAATCAATATTTTAAAACTGTATCGATAATCGATTTTCAAAACACTTACTGATGATTATCGGCAATTATCGATTATTTCCGCCAGACCTACTTGTAAATTGGACGCTCATTACCAAACATTAACGGTCAGCTTTAACTGGACCTGGGTTCAAATTAGATGATTTTGGGTGATTTTAACCGATCTTTATAAATTTTCAAACTAGATTTGTTATTGATCGAATGCAAGATTAAATGATACCTTATTTACAGATACCAATAAGACTAGATTAATTTCAATTTAAAGTACCACGGGTAAGGTTTCACACACAAGTGTATGTATGTAACAGTTCAAAATATTTTGGATTGTTTACTTTGACGTTAAAAGTGCAGCCCAGTGATGGGATTTTAAAAAATTTCTTGTCAGCCATTTTTACCGAAAATAAAGGGACATACATGTAACTCTTATCGTTATTTAAGCAGGCAGTTTTTAGACCACACACAAAAATCACGTGTCAACAAAATATTCAAATTCGTACGGAAATAAAAAAATAGGTGCACCTTGTTATTTTTGTCCGCTGCCTTTCGAAGAAAGCAGGGGACTATTAAAATGGGTTCGTCAGTCTATCTGTCTGTCCGTCCGTCAGCCTGTGTGTCCGTCACACTCTTTGGGACACAATAACTCTCTTTCTAATTAAGCTACAATGTTCAAACGTGGTGTCGGTGTTGATTAGGTCAATGCCTTGATGGAGTTCGAAGATGAGCATTTTCGGCTTAGGGTAAGCAGAGATAAGCAATTTGATTGGTTGAGATAAGTAATTTGATTGGTTGATGCTTTGGGACACGATAACTTTAGTTCTAATTAAGTGAGAGTGGTGAAACTTGATGTATAGTTTCATTACATCAATACCTTGACTAAGTTTGATAATGAGCATTTTCTGCTCAGGGTAAGCCGAACGATAAGCAATGTGATTGGTCGAGACTTTGGAACACAATAACTCTTCATTCTAATTGAGGTAGAATGTTCACACTTGGCATGGGTGTCTATTAGGTGAATGCCTTGATGGAGTTCGAAGATAAGAATTTTCGGCTTAGGGTAAGCAGAGATAAGCAATTTGATTGGTGGATATGCATGAGACACAATAACTTCAAGTAAAGTGAGAGTGAGGACACTTGGAGTATAGCTTTATTACATCAATACCTTGACTAAGTTCGATTATGAATAGTTTCTGCTGAGGGTAAGCAGAGCGATAAGCAATTTGATTGGTTGAGGCTTTGGAACACAATAACTCTCCTTCTAATTGAGGTAGAATGGTTAAACTTGGTGTAGGTGTTCAATAGGTGAATGCCTTGGTGGAGTTCTATGATGAAGATTGTCTGCTTACGCTAAGCAGAAATAAGCAATCCGATTGATTGATGCTTTAAGGCACGATAACATTGGTTATAATAAAGTGAGAGCGATGGAACTCCAAATATAGATTCAATATATCATTACCATGACTAATTTCGATGGTGAGAATTTTCTGCTTAGGCTAAGGATCAATAAGCAATTTGATTGGTCAAGGCTTTGGAAGATAACAACTCTGCTTTTAATTGAGGTAGAATGTTTAGACTTGATGTAGATGTTCATTAGGTGAATGTCTTGACTGAGTTCAATGATTAACATTTCGAGCTGAAGCAATGCAGAGCTAATCAATTTCATTGGTCAATGCTTTGGGACAAGATAATCTTGATTCTATCTTATAGAGAGTGATGAAACTTAGTGTATAGTTTGATTGCTTGATACTTTTGAAAAAAAAAATAAATGTGCCATTAATTAATGTGTGTCATCTATTTATTTTGGGATTTCGGCGGGGGATATCAGCCTCACTGTTGGCTTGTTCATATTTAATTACCGTACGGTATTCAAATTTATGTCAGTAATATTCCTTCAAAATTATGTGATGTCGTAATACGATATAATGAAAGCGTGCCGACTACTGCCGATCCATACTGTTTCAAATTCCTCCAAAGTTACCGTATTTTTCTTTACGGGTCATAAATCGATACAATTTTCAGCAGAAGTCCGGCATTCGTCTTATACTCCGTTTCGACTTATATATGGAGGGTAAAAAAATGACATCCCAAAATTTACTTGGCAGTAATAATTACGCACTTCCATAATTATTTGGTCAAATTTTGTGAGTTCACAAAAATTTGTAAAACTATATTTGTTTGCCTTCAAATATGAACCATGAATTGACGCATTAAATTTGACTGTTTATCGATAAAAATAACACTGTAGGTCGTTGGTGATAAGTGAAGTCTGGTATGCTAATGTACATGTACGTGAAACAGGAAGTTAAAAAAAATGTATCACATCTGTCATTCAAACCAAGGAATTGTTGCTGAGCATTTTCTTTCACCAAAGATGACATACATACTTCATAAGACACTTGTCATTTGTAATAAAATTCACGGAAAGATACAAATGTCTTTAAATTCCTGCTAAAATATTTTATTTACCGGTATGTGACTAGCACTCTGTGACGAACGTGTAGTTCCAAAACTGCCACCGTGAGATAGCCTCGATCATGAGGTACCGACTGATTGACACTACTTCACGATATTTTATTAACCACAACATTATGAAAAGGACACAAAGATACTTATAAATGTGAATACTTTGATGAAGATAGGCAAAATTAAAAGTATTTATATTTTCACGATGCCATGTGCTGATGGGGTCAAAGTTGAAGACAATTAACATACAGGTTATTGGTACTGTCTTCTTCAATGTTAGAGAAACGAACACGTGTGTAATAAATTCTTTGGACTGAAAAAAATTCCAAAGGTATGCTTTTAAATATTTATGTCAGAACAAATCATCAACCTGATTGGAACAAGTCATTTCGTAACCTGTCAAAGCAGGGAAAGATCATGAAGGAATGAAATGCCTAGAATGAATGAATTACACTGTAACGAACGGTTAACTTAGAAGCATATCACTAATAATTTAGACCTATCATTATTATGCCTGGCTATTGTGCACCAGATATTTTAATCTATAAAACTTATTAAATGTGAATAAACCGTGGGCGGCGGTTACCATTGGGTTTTCAATGACCAAGTACATGTAACTGACATTAGTAAATGCTGAAATACATGTAGAAACCGCAATAAACTCAAAAATTTTAAATTCCATCGCAATAATTAAGAATTGCCTCATGTAGCATGTATATTTCACAAACACAAATCATGAAAACCAAACAATTAATTAACCGCGGCTTTAACAGAATTTATATCAGAGATTTGAATTTGAGATGAGTTATCATTCACACCACATGTTTTGATCACCGACAAATTTATCATTGCATCAATGGTTGTTGTGGATGCATGAAATTGTATCAGTAATCAATATGTGTAATTACCATCTGTTACATTGAATAATCTAAAGTTGTTTATAATGCTGATATCTAGGGCTCACGAAAATATTGATATAGCCAATAATCGTCGGCAACTCCGGGAAAATATTAATATTGATATTCAGTTCTTGATATTGATACTCGTATAAAAAATAAATGAGCTTCAATAAAATGAAATTATTGGTGTCAAATAATCACCGTCATATCATTCAAATCACATTAAAACTAAAAACACACACACAAAAAGGTACAACCACCGCGCCGGTAATTTTCGCAGCCGCATACAACAATGACAATGACTAATTAATTAATTGTTCAGAAAAAATAACTCAATTTTAATAGAAATTTATTTAATGTTATAAGCGATCGAGAAAAATTGTCAATAGCGATTGATGGTGAGTGCGAAGCTGCGAATACTATTTTATTAATAACACCATTAGATAAACTGTGAACGAAACGAACGTTTAGAAAACACAGTTTGAGGATTTCCGATAATTACTGCCAGAGTTATGGCCCTTGATCACTTTGAAAAATCTTGTGACACTCTTGACAGTCCGATCGTTAATGTAAATCCGTCGGCTTTTTGGGTAGAAATCGTGGAATAAGCTTTATTTTGTAGGTTTTGATGTTTGATTACAAAAAACCAATGTTGACATTTTTTTTGAGTAGGTCTTCACAGTATGGGAGGCCATTATTTGAGGGTAGCCATTTTGCGATAATATTCCAAATTATTTATAATTTTCACCTTATTTATAATGTTATCGACATATCAACTGTGATTTGGCAATGTATTAATATTGGCGGCATTCATGACTATATCTCAGATTGTTTTCCATCATTTCATGATGATATTTCCAAGATGGCGCCCATTTTTAGCGGGAAAATCGGTCGATGTGCCGATTTCGATTAAGTAGTAGTGTTTGGTGTCAATATATATGTTTTCCATTCCTGACATTTACAACTTTGTAAAATGATCACAATTTCATATATTTAACATATTACCAAGATAGCGGGCATTTTTGGCGGGTAAATGAGAGGATGTTCAGATTTTGATTAAGTGGTAGTGTTTGGTGCCAATATTTATGTTTACGGGGGTGCAGAATCAATTTCTGACATTTACAACATTGTAAAATGTTCACATGTTTACATATTTAGTATATTTCCAATATTGCTGCCACTTGTGGCGGGAAAATCGGACGATGGGTTGATTTCGATTAAGTAGTTGTCTTTGGTGACAATATATATAGATTCGATTTCTGTCATATACAACTACGTAAAATGGTCGTATGTTCACCAATTTAGCATATTTCCAAGATGGTGGAACGTTTTCTAAACACATTATTAGCATTTATTTATCATCGATTTTCCTGGGAAAGTAAAACCTATTCCTGGCATGAAGGCAAAAAGAGCATAGCGGCAGCGTGGTGCTTACGTCACGTGCCCATCATGCGCCTGCAACGACCACACCAAGCGCTTACTACAAGATCTTTCTACGCTCATTGCCAAGATCTGGCTGCGCGAACAGTGTTCCCACCATGATCTCACGGTTACCAGTCAGACCGGGATACTTTCTCACCACATTCCAGTGACATGCCTACCAGGCATAAGGCGTTCTCTCGTCACGCCTATGGAGACTGGGCCATGCTCACCCGTCCTCATTCACTTTCAAAGCAGAAAACAACCAATAGTCAAGCAATCAAGAACATTTCATAGTTTTCTTGAGGTTTCCTCTTTGATTGCTAGACTGGAGCTGATGGGCGAGGCTCAGTATCTTACCTATATATACATAAAGGTCGTAACAGCGTAGCAAGCATATGGCCAGGAGCTTCGTTCCAGCCTGGCTGCAATGTGAATGATAGTGGTGGGGACGTGGCTGTAAATGAAATACTTGCTAAGAAGCGAAGCCCTTATAGCATAGATTATGTTATCAACTGACTTCCAAGATGAATGTAGAACAAACATGTTGAATGATATTGCGCTGGATTTCAACTACTACATTGTTGGATATTATACCTAATGGGTAAACTCGACACAGGCTTCCAGGAACATGCTACAAGCTTATACATAGCAGAATTGGATTCAGAAACCTTTTCAGTAATGTGTTTAGAAAACGTCCTGCCACAAACAAAAATATGCTGAATGTGTGAACATACCACCATTTCACGCAGTTGTAAATCACAGAAATCGAATCTGCACCCCCGAAAAACAAATATTGACACTAAAACGCGACTACGTAATCAAAATCAGCACATCGTCCCATTTTCCCGCCTGACATGAAAGCCATATTGGAAATATGCTAAATATGTGAACATGTGATAATTTTACACAGTTGTAAACGGCAAAAATGGAATCTGCTCCCCCAAAAATATATCCTGGTACCATAGATGACTACTTATTCAATATCCGCACATCGTTCCATCTTCCCGCCAAAAATGGCCGTCATATTGTAATTGTGTAAAATAATCATTTTACACAGTTGTTACTGACCGAAATGGATTCTGTGCCCTTGAAAACATATATATTGACACCAATGACGACTACTTAATCAATATCAGCACATCGTCCTATTTTCCCTCCAAAAAAATGACCGCCATCTTGGAAATATGCTAAGTATATGAACATGTGATCATTTTACAAGGTTGTAAATGTCAGGAATGGAATCTGTGGCCCCGAAAACATATATTTTGACACCAAGCACTACTACTTAATCGAAATCAGCACATCGTCCGATTTTCCCGCTAAAAATGGTCGCAATCTTGGAAATATCATACTGAAATGATGGAAAACAATCTGAAGTATAGTCATGAACCCTGACAATATTAATACATTGCCAAATCACAGTTGATATGTCAATAACATTATAAATAAGGTGAAAATAATAAAATAAGTTGCAATATTATCGCAAAATGGCTACCCTCAAATAATGGCATCCCATACTATGAAAAAATGTCAACATTGGTTTTTTGTAATCAAACATCAAAACCTACAAAATAAAGCTTATTCCATGATTTCTACCCGAAAAGCCGACGGATGGGAATTACGTAACAAACCGAATCCGACTATGAGGCTAAAGCTATCATCCGATTGACTTCAGATTGATACACAGAGTTTAAGGTCTTGAGACGAACAAGTATATTGATTTTCAATGAATTTTATGACTTGATGGTTTTCTGATAATTACTTAATGAGTTGTTACTCTTAAACAGATTTTAATGTATTGTGAATGCTTCATTACAGAAAAAAGTAAAAATATGCGACAACTCTTGACTGCCCGGACGATTTAGCTGCTGTGGGCGTATGTTTCTTTGCCTGGCAACCTATCTTTTTTTTATTTGAACAATAACACATTTAAATGCATTGTTAGCATACAGATATTTCTTTCAACTTCAAATTTTCCGGTATATTGGTAAACTTGTTTGTCACTGACACTCGCGGTTGAATATTACATGTAAATGTAATATATATACATGTATATTATGTAAACGAGTCAGTTTAGTACCGGTAATAAAGTTTATACTAATACCTACCTTTATTATGCATTCGGTAATATATGTATTTATATATCTTATTTTGAAGAAATTACCTTCATCTCTCAGCAATTTCCAGCAATTTTCAGGGGATACAATCCCCATGTAACATTTAAAGAAGACACTCAGCACATCACACATTTAGTGGTAATAGAAAATGGATACTCGCTGGTCATGACAAAACTTGCTTGTGTGTGGAATAGCTCAGAATGATCTTCCGTTAATTACTTCTAGTGTTATGGTCCATGTTTCACTTTGTGAACACTCTAAAGATTAAAGTTGTCATCCGATCTGATTTCAATTTCCATGCATTGCTTAAATTAGTAAAACGAATAAGCCCATGTATTTTTGAATTTTGTTTCTAGTGTTCACACCATATATCGTTGAATTGATGTATCAATTAGTGCATATTGGACCATAACTTCCTGAATTATGGCCCCTGATTGTACTAAAAATCGTGTTTTTAGCTTGTGGACCCTATAGAGGTCATAATTTTTATCCGATTTAAAAAAACGTATTATATCACCGTTACACCATTAGGACGACTGAGTTTGTATTTCGTGAAAATCGGCCCAAAATTGACAGACAAAATGGCCGCCGTTCATTCTCAAATAGCATAAAAATATGGTATATCAAGGTTGTGGACCCTATAGAGGTCACAATTTTTATCCGATTTTGTTGAAACTTGAAATATAAGTTCATAACACAAAGATCTCAGTTCCTCTCGATATTCGCGCATATCGAATTGTAATTTCCTGAATTATGGCCCTTGATTGTAGAAAAAAACACTTTCTTGTTAGCTTGTTCTCTATCCATCTCTCGAAAATGTGGGCGTATCCTGCCTGGCAGCCGCTGGTTTTGACTGGCAACCTATCTTTTACTAAATGATGAACAATGTGACACCCTTTATGTGTATGTTTCATTGTCAGGCAAGTTATATTTGGTGTCTTGTAAATGCGCTAGGTTTTATGGACTGCTCAAACAACTTAACTGTTGTGGACATTTAGTCGATTGTCTGGCAACCTATTTAACATCGACTGTCTGTTTTATCAGTCTAATTCCACCTTTTATTTCTTAAACTACTGGATATCATGTATTCAAATCAATCAGAATATTGTTTTTTTGTGGATGTATGCTTCAAACGAAACAATACCAGAAAAAATTGTCGGTATCAATGGGGTACATGTATGTTAATAGATCACTTACATCTGGCAACAGCAGCATCAAAATGAATGAGAATTGTCTGTTATCTGAAATGTTTGTGTTTATTGTTCCTTTTCCAGGCTTCAAATGACAGTGGACGAGGTGGGAGTGTGACAGAGAATTTGTCATCGATGTGTTCACCAGAAATAGTTCGTTATGAGTTTAATTTTCCGTCTGAATTATGCGGTCGTTTGATTGGTCGTCAAGGAAAGAATATCAATGCTATTAAAGAACAAGCCGCCGCAAGTGTATCATTACAGAATAATCCATTTACTCCAGAATTTCAGATCTGTATTGTAGAAGGTGAGTTTAACAGGGGTTATTTTGGTCTGCTGGTCATTTCTAAGCCCTTCACAATGAGTTTAACTATTGCTCAAGCACAAATATTTGGTAAACAGACGTGTCTTTAGTGTTGACTTGAAAATAGAGGTGGCATGCATATCTGTGGAGAAAGCTCATTCCTTAAATATGCACCATGAACTGGTAAAGAGTATTTTCCATACAATTTGTTATATTTGGGAACCGAATATTAGTCTTATCTGGTTGTCAGAATTTTATAGTAAATTCTGGCTTCAACAGGCAACCATTGGAGTTGCACAAGTTTATTGGAGATGTGATCCGAATGTTTTTAGATTGAATAACTAAACAAGTTTTGTTATTTGAGGAACTTAGAGAGCTGTTTAAAGAATATTTTGAAGCTCCTGCTAGCAGTCCATTTGCATAATCCAGTTGAGATAACACTAGGGATGACACTACTGTTGGCCAAATGTTGTCACTCAAATAAGACACTTGACTAAACTAAGGGCCCTACCATGAGTAAAATGACTAGAAATGAAAAAGTGATCTCCTCATAATAAAACATAAATCTGGTAGTTCAGCTACAGGTGAAGGTCTACAACTCTGCATTAACCATTAAATAGTGATCAAAATATAATCCTGATAAGTGTAGTCAAAACTGAGACAAAGTCAAAAGAACTTCCTAATTCCTAAATCTGAGCGTCTTATGTGTAGTCTATTCAGCTCTATAATCTTTCTTAAAATATTAATCATTATAATAGTATGTATTTGTGAGAGAAAAAAAAAATTGCTTTTGAGAAAGTTGGGTATGTTGTTTCGGTAGCAGGAATTTTCAGAATGAAATTTCAATATTTTAAGGTTTTAAGATTTTTTTCAGCGTCATTTAATTTTGTCATTACGTGAATAATTCTATAGGGCTTAGTTGAAATTGACAGTGCAGAATTAGTATTTACGATTTTAAGAAATATTTAACAATTGTATGATGAATCTATTGATGGAGACTATATTTAACAATT
Organism: Patella vulgata; assembly: GCF_932274485.2. Classification (NCBI taxonomy): domain Eukaryota; kingdom Metazoa; phylum Mollusca; class Gastropoda; family Patellidae; genus Patella; species Patella vulgata. The sequence goes on along the minus strand of NC_065884.2, from coordinate 57,668,206 downwards.
GTAGGATGAATCTATTGATGGAGACTATATTTAATTCTTGTTTTATGTATTGCTAGGTACACAGACGGAAGTTGAGAAAGCATTGTCTTTAATACGTCAGAAATTTCCCCGTTCTCAATTCTCTCAGCTTGACATGAGTCCTATCAACCAACCAGCACCACCCAAACCAGCTCCACATGTTCTTATGCCAAATATCATGCAGGTGAGATAATGGGTAAAATCAGGGAATCTTCTATTTACAGACTGCTCTAAATAATAAATCAATCATGTTGTGAGTGTTTGTGAAGTTAAGCACCTTGTAAAATACCAATTTTAACAAATAACATCTTGGATGAAAATGCCTCATTAAGATAAATACTATCAATCCTAAAGGACATTAAAACTTCATGAATACAAAAAGTAACTGCAGTTTCAATAGCAAAGTTGTTTTTGCGTATGTTTCGAAAAGGGTAAGCATAGTAAAGAATGATGAATAGTTATGGGAACTTTATATGGCCATAAACTTACATTAGGACTGATTGGTTGATTGAACCAATATGTTATTTAAGACTAATATTTATTGTTAATAAACTGAAATTTGCTATGTGGAATACTGTGCCTGTAAGAAATGAATTATAACATTGATATTTAATTATAGTTAAGTTTACCAGAAGGTGTATCTGTTGATGTGGTTGTGTCTAGTATTGTTGATGCTGGTCATGTTTTTGTTCAACAACCAACTCATCCTTCATTTCCCTCCCTAGAGAGACTAGACCAGTGTATGGCTGTATGTTATAGCCAGAACAAGATGGTTCCACCTCTTCCACGACCCATAGAAGGTAAATATATCTTTTATATCAAATGCCATCTCTACCTAGAAGGGAGTTGCGTTGGCTCAGTGAGTAAGAAGTTAATTTGCTAACCCAGTTGTCCTGTGTTGGCCAAGAAAGTTTGTCAGGATTTTCCGGTGTGGTTCCCCCTTATCAATAGTGTAGGACGGACAGTCTGGCAAGGGAAAACTGAGGTCCTGTGTACACATTGGCATGCACGTTAAAGGACCCTTGACAGTTGGAATTCGATATAAGTGCAGGCTGTAGCATCGCTGTCCGAGCAAATGACCCATATAGCACACTGCATGGCGCATATCTGTCTTCATTAGCCCAGACGGTGCAGAACAGTAGGACGTTAAACCCCATTTCATTTCATTTCTCTTTCTAGAAAGTAATTATAAAGATTTTTACCTCCTCAATAAGTTTAAATATATTAGATATGATAAATGTATGTATGATATATATTGTTGTTTATATTTGTAGTGGGTGTTATTTGTGTAGCACCTATGATGGATGGTTGGTATAGAGCACAGATAGTACAGGTTTATGAAGATACAAATGAATGTGATATAAAGTTTGTTGATTATGGGGGTTATGAACGTCTTTCTATGCCTCTCCTTAAACAAATCAGGCAAGTACTTTACAGATTCATTTTTATGAAAAAAAATTCATATGGGTGCAGTGATGGGATTTCAAAATTTTTCTTGTCTGTCATTTTTACCGAAAAAAAAGGGCATAACTATTATTATTTAAGCAGGCGGTTTCAGACCACAATTAAAAATCATGTGTCAACAAAATATTCAAATTCATACGTAATAAAAAAAAATAGGTGGGCCTCGTTATTTTTCATATTTAATTCGCATACTGTTTTCAAATTTATGTCAGTAATATTCCTACAAAATTATGTGTTGTAATACGATAGAATGAAAGCGTGCCGACTACTGTTGACCCATACTTTTGTTCAAAATCACCTTTTGAGTGGTAGTTATACACTCAGTACACTATATTAATTTTGGAATTTTGAATATTATTCACCATGTCTTGATGTCCGATTGGGCATATTCCTGGTCAGACAATTTAGGACGTTTGAAAAATAAAATCGGACATGTCCGGAATATACGGGCGAAATCGCATCTCTGTATAGGTGTATATATTAAGATAATCACAACAGTTCAGTGGGAAGTTATTATATATTTTATTCAGAGCTATGTTTTCACAAATTCTTTTGTCATTTTCAAGCATAATCTAGAGTTGGTTCGAAAGAACAAAATATATATACGTTTACCCATGTACATTTATAACATTACTCATCAGTGAAATCATTTAATTAGTCATTTAAATTTAATCAGGAGGTGACAGCTAGTTAGGACTGTTCAGCTAGTCCAAAACTCTGAATTGTGCATGGATATTGAGAGTTATTGGCGCTGACCTTGGAAACTTGAATCTGCTGGAGGGGATATATTGATTGGCTGTAAATGCGATGCTTTTGTTTTATTTTAAGAAATTATTTGTGTTTTTTTTTCCTCTAATTTAACAGAAGTGACTTTATGACGTTACCTTTCCAAGCTGTAGAATGCTATGTTGCTAATATTACTCCTCTTCAAGGTAAGGTTATTATAAGCCAGTTCACAGTACATTCAGGTTCATTTCAGACATACTTATCAATGCATTATAAAAGTCCCAGTGTCACAGTGGTTCCGTTGCTGGCAGAGACAGTTCCTCAGAATTGTCAGTGGTGCAGGATGGAGGGCTTGACATGGTGGAAATTCAATATAAGAGTAGGCCGTTGTGCCTCTATTGGGGCAAAATTTCCTTCATAGGACACTGCATGGTGTCCATCTTCATTAGCCCAGTTGATGCAGAAAAGTAGGCTGTTAAACCCCATTTCATTTCTTTTGATCAAATCAAAAATACTGAATTGTCAGTAAATGATCATGATGAAGAAAGGTCAATAAAACTGAATGTAAGATGGGGGCACATATTTATTTTGTTATTTTAATAAAATCAGTCTTTCGTCTGCTTTGCTTACTTACTGTCAAAGAAAGTTTTAGAATTATGGTATTATTTTTATTTTTAGGTGAGGATTTTTTCAGTGATAAAGCTGGGTCTGTGTTGGAAGAATTAACTCAAGGGAAATTATTACAGGCTCAGGTGATAAATAGAGCAGAAGATGGAATACCATACATACATATTTATCAGATCAGTGGAGACAGGGTAAATAATTATTACTCAAATAATAACAGATAGCCACAGTGATTCAGTGAGTAAGACATTGGCTCGATAACCAAGAGGTCTCGTGTTCACTCCCAGTGTTGGACAATAAAGTTCATCAAGATTTTTCGGCACGTTTTCCCCTGTCAATGGTGCAGGACAGTATCTGGTCGTTCGGATGGGACGAAAAACCGAGATCCCCTCTACAAATGTGCACATTCAAAAACATTCAGAAATATGGTAGGTTGGAATTCAAAATTAGAGTAGGTCATGGTGTTGCTGTCCAAGCAGAATTTTCCTCATAGTACACTGTATGGCGGAGGCCTGTCTTCATTAACCCAGTTGGAGCAGAAAAGTAGGACGTTAAACCCCATATCATTTTATTTCTATAATAATGACAAAAGTGCTCTCATTGTAATAATTTCTGTAATAATACCTTCAAGTGTTGACATCGTTGGCTTGAACTGTGTCGCAGTGTCAGAAAGGATTAATTGTCGCCAGGATCCTGATTGGTGATCGCTTGAAGAAAACATCTGTCCGGCTGTATAATTTACTACAGACTAATTATTGCTCAAAGCCAGTTATCCTACTATTATTATATAATAAATGTATTGTTTTGTGTTTTTCAGGTGTTATTTGTAAATAGAGAACTTGTAAATAGAAAAGTAACAAGAGGAATAGAGATCATACAATAACCTCAACTATCTATTCAACATAAATACAAACACAGCCATTGTACTATCTAAGTCAGTCCTCAGACCCTCTTCCTACAACAATCTTTAGAAAACACTTCCAGTTTTGAACAAAAAAGAAACCGTCATGAGATATTTTTCGAAAAATGCAAATCATGCATCGTTACTTTAAATGTGGCATTGTTTATATCGTTTGTAGATAATGGCCAAAGATTTAAATTTCACAATAATGTAGTTTGCAAAGGATTCAAAATGCCTGACATGGTGATCAGCAACTTTATCTTTAGATACATCATATCAACAGGCTTGTGTTGTAGGGACTATGTCACACCTTTTAATGAATACTCCTTAGATTCTTAGTCTTTGGATTCTTAGTCTTTGAGGGGGGTTGGATGGCTGAATGGTTAGCACGTGCATGCTGTATCATAAAGCCTGTCATTGAGTCAACTGGCGTGGTTTCGAATCCCTGGTTGTACGTGACAAGGAGTAGGGTCACCTGTCCAACCTTGTGGGTTTTCTCTGGGTCCTCCGGTTTCCTCCCACTGCTAAAGACCCCTATGCGCAAGCGAATTATTGAAATAAAATTAAACCATATGTTAGTCCCAAAATGACCTAGTTTGTGTCGAGTGGACGTTAAACCCCATTTCTCTCTTTCTCTCTCTTAGTCTTTGGACAAACATTGTGGAAATTCTACCATTAAATTTTCTGTATGATATGTATTTTGAAGTAAAAAATAAAAACATGACAGTAGCTTCAGGGTTTTTCTAGGAAGAGGTGTCAGACTTTTTATTGATCTCTATATTAATTATATTTTAAGTAAAGATGTTCCTTAAACATGCTAAGAGGAAACAATGTTTTTCAATTCCTTAAAAATTGTTCAAAAGCTTTGAATGACATAAATATATTATCAAAATGATCCTTGAAAAGGTGACATTCATAAAATGAGAATCTTAGATAGATATCACTCACATTTGCAAATACGGAAAAATGAAAATATGATCTTTACTGCATCAATTTTCTGATCTATATGAAGTTTGTAAAAATTGAAATCCTATATTATTATTTATTTGATCTTATCATCATGCCCACAATTTGTAGCATAATTCTGCCCTTTTTTTATTATAAGACTTAGGTGCTAATCTAATACCAGCATTTATATTGGACAATCGTACACAACATTTTACATACATTACTACAATTTATTGATATTATTTTTAATTACATTCTCAAAAATGGGTTTTTGTAAGACAAGAGATAACAGCATTTGTTAACCTGCACTTCAATTAATTAGTAATATGCGCCATGCCAAAACGAATAGCTTGATAGGACATGACCTGTGGATTTAGAGTATTCAAAATGGAATTGGTTGTTTGTTTATATGACAAATGTCATGCGATGGATATTGGATTATTGGTTTATATGATAGATATTCTACTTCAGATTAATCAAATAAGCACAATAGGCATTTAAAACAAGTTATCTCCTGTATTGAAGGTACATTTTTGGTTATGCAAATCGCACATTCTAAAACTTCAATCAGGTGTCATTTATAAATGGTTACTATAATCTCCAATCACTGGTTACTAGTATGACACAGTCTTTCAATGGAATCCATCTTTAAATTGCACAGATCTCATTGCAATAAATTCTGATATAAACAATATACATTCAATTAACAACTTAATGTATGGTATTGTATTTTTTTCTGTTTTTTTGTTTGCTTATTTTTTAAATGAGTGTATAATATTATCTTTGTTTTAGTATTGTTTTGTTGTTTTTTTGATTGATTGAATAGTATAAGAACTTTCTGTTTTGTTTTATTAAAGTTGTTTTGTAGTTAAAGCTGAATATTTTAGTGTTTCGATTGCTAAAGTTCGTACCAATAGATTGATCGTGTCAGATCTTCAGATCCAGAATGACCTATATCAGACAGCCATATTCCTCAGAATCTCATAATCTGATTTACTTGAAGATTCTTGCAGACTAGATTCTTAAAAAGCCCACCAAATATTTGGAAGATTTTCCTAGGCCAACTGCCCTCTGCTAAAAATTAAAATTATCTACTCCAGTTATTTCATTAAAAGAAATAATGTTTTTGCTCAGTTCTCCCCAAAAAATTCTTGAAGTTTGCATCTAGGAGAGTTCCTACAAAATTTGGCCGTTTTTTAGGCCCGAATTTTGTTTAATATCGTTAGTTTGGAAGGTTTGTAGAAACTTATAGAGAATATCTTACCATGTTTTCTAGTTCAGAATTTTTACATAGTGAAAAGTTGTTATAGAATAATGTATTCAACCACCTGTTTGCTCTTGAGTGTACTGTTGGTATACTGGGGACATGTTACACATTTTCAGTTAAATCTCCAGAAAAGATGGGAGACCAAGGAGACTTGGCTGCAAATCTGAATTTACACAAAAATAACCACTTTTAAATTCTGTCAATGGCATTTAGTAAATGAATTGGATAGATACACAGGACATGATTTGATTGACAAAGACTTTTAGAATCCTAGTTTCTCAGTACCATTAATAAAACATTAATGTATTCAATAGAATTGTCATGTAATTTTGAATGACAGTTTGATTTTTGACAAGTCCCTAAATCGATAAGATTCTATTACATCTACTATTATTGTATAGTTTTATTAAAATGACAAGGCACGCTGATAGTGAATACCGGTACACAGAAAACGTAAATCCAGTTAATCTTTGTTCTGAATATTATTTTAGTGTTGTGTTAGCCAAATGTTAACAATCTGCATTCCCTTTCCTATTCTTTGCATTATTTATGCTCAGCAAAATCGTAATGGCACAATATATAGCAATATTAGTACAATTATTGTGTTTGATTATAATATGTACTCTATATAACTTTTATTGAAATCATAAAATCACAGCATTATTTAAATCTTACAACATGAACGTTTTATAACAACCCATTAAATGTTAGCAATGCATTTATTTTAATTTTATACAATTTTCATCTTTTGTTGAATTTGTTAATTTGAGATGTCTAAATAGAATTATTTATTATTCAATGATGGCAATTGCCACATATAGAAAATATAAAAAATAATGGACTAGGAGAAAATGTAAATGGCATATTACAGATTAGATTGCTCCAGTGACCATATATAGAGAGAGTCTGGCAAATGATCATTTTGAAACAAAATGTGATTTATTGTCATACTTTGATGCACCGACTGTGCTAATAAAGATGATCATATGTAAGAAATTTTGCCCGGACAGCCGAACTACGGCCTTCTCTTATTTCGGATTCCAACTTTAACATGCACACCAGTGTGCACAGGAGTTTGGCCCATCTGAAAGAAACCTGCTTGTTAGTGAGCTAGCATCTTACTGAGACACCATTGCTACCCCAAAATTAGAATAAAATAAAAATAAAATAATGAGTCTGTGAAGAGAATTATAGTTCTGCATAACATAAAAGTGGTTTAAATGATGGAACTGAAAGAATTACTAATTACATAGCAATGTTGTTACAACAGTTGACCAGACTCCCTGTATATGGCTCTACATAGCATGCCGTATTGTTGATCAATTTATGACTCGCCGAAAATATATTGTGTGAACATTTTCATAATTTCATATATAAATGTTAGATAAAATATATTTGCACAAATGATAAACTGCTTGTGTGAATTTCCTTCATGAATGTAAGTGATTACTTGGTGTTGTGACAAGGCCTATTTATGCCATAGTGGACTAAAAATGTGTAATGAAGTTAATGAAATCTATGATTAGTATTTAACCAAATATCTATATATAACTTAATTGTATATTTATTCTCTGAAATGTTGCTGTTTATAAGATTTAAACTTGCAAACAACAGAAGTTTATTGTCCATAAACATATGAAATTTCAATTTCAGTTCTTACTTATTCTTCAATAATTTGTAAAGTTATCACTCTTTGGTATATGGATATATCTTTGAAATTAGTTGTTTAATCATCTACATGTTTTGTATAGTTTGGGGACTTTTTGTGAAACATCTTTCCGCTTTAGATTAAGTTGTATGGCACACTGTACCAGCCAAAATATTACATCTGTGGCATAATGTATAACAATAAATTAATGCAAGCAAGAAATTAAAGTTTATTTGCTACATATCCCAGTCATATTATTTTCAATAAGCATTTCTGTTCTCAACCCCCCCCCCCCCAAAAAAAAGCATGGCATAGTTGTCCCATAAATCAGTGGTATTGTCAAATACTTCACCCATTAGTAAAATCAACAGTGATTAATCAGATGGGAGGCTAATCAATGTTAATTGGTAAATGGCATCGTAAAGAGGATGAAGTCGAGCATTATAAGCACTTGACTTGAATCTTGGCATATGCCAAACTCCTTCTGGGCCCTGTTTCACGAAATTTTAACTAAAGATAAAAACCAAATTTTAGTAGATACTTCAATTTTGATTAGCTAAGCACTAAAATCAATCTAATATTATCCAATCAAATTACCAAAATTTGGATTTTATCTTAGATAAAATTTTGTGAAACAGGCCTCTGGTTGCATTAATCTTTTATCTTATAGTAGTATCCATACAGCTAAATCTACTGCTGTTTCATATTTCACAAAAAAACCTTTTGAATAGATGTATTATTATATATAATATACAAGAGTTGATATATTTATGCTTAGATATTGTTTTAATATTGGAAGTTATTGGCAGAATCAGTGCTTAATGTCTGTTAGTATGTGCGTAAACCTGATAATAAATTCACTAACTTTTAAAATGATGTTCAACGCTTAAGAAGTTGAATAGCAAATGTTTAAAAGATTTCGTTTTAGATTATCAATTAGCAGGAGATGAAATTATTAAAAGACATTGTATGTGATAGTTTGTGATTATCAATGCAATAATCCGAAGGCAACTGGGACCACACATAAATACATAAATTGGAGAGCAGTAACATTGTTGCCCAGATTTATCTGTGAATATTGTCCATAAAATTACTGATTCCTGATTACTATTTATCCTCAATGTATCTCTGGATACATTTGTGGGTTCCTCCTCCTTTAACCCCTCTAGATTAATACACATATGCATTAACATATAAGCACCCACCTGGCGATTTTATTTTGTATGAACAGAACACAAATTCTTTCAACAACATTTTCTTTGCTAACCAACAACTTTGGCATAATACACATCTGATCATTTCATCCCATATCCAACAAATGTGTTATTGTGTTGAAACTCGTATATGACAAGGGTCATTCTCGGTACCCCCAGTTGTATTGTTCCATTCTGCTGCACAATACCCTGGGTCCATTCATGGGAGAGACACAGTAAAATTATCTGCCCTTGATAGGGAAGTAAATCGCATTGTATTGTAACTGAGATAATTGTAGTGAACATAAACAATGACGCTAAGACTGGTATGTAAACTGATTTTTGATTGGTTCGAAGAATCAACCTACGATTAAGAGCAGATATTTGTGAAAACCTTTTGAATGAACCCAGGGTATAGTAGAGTATAACGGAACAATATCACGGGGTTTATAAGGATTGACAATGGTATGGTATATCAGGTTTAAGCACAGACCAACAGACTTCTTTTTCTATCTTGTAGATCAATTATGTAAATAGTCCTTTTCAGTTTTCATTATCAATTTTAATAACAGATCGAGAATTTTTTAAAATCAAATATGTAATGGTATCTATATTTTTAAGAGAATTTTTCCACATTTCTGGTATTTTATTATAACGTTACTTTTTATATCAGAAATTATTATTAAAATTATGTAAACTAGACAAATACTGTCATTAAATGTAACGTAAATGTTGAATATCTTTGTACAGTTGTTAACTAGGGTTCCATTTCATAAAGCACACATTGAAATTACTTATACATGTACATCAAAATTTTCATTTCCAACTCTATTGAAATTACATTTACATAGCTTTACGTATACTTCATGAAACGGACCTTGGGCTCTAAAATTTATGTTGATTCTGGTATCCTGTTTTGTTGGGGTTTTCTTTTTTTTAGCATTCTAACAGATCTGGAATAGAATATGGAATTACAAGTCAACATGTTTTTTATGTGAGGGGTGTGCATGGCCAGAATTTTATACATTGCTTTCTTTTTTAAGAGAAATTTTCCAATGCTTGGAAGGATCAAAATAAGAACTTGCATAAACTATAGAAAACGTCCAAACATTCATGTTAATATCAATCGAAAATATCTGTTGGGCCACAGGCATAGAAGAACTTCATTGGTTCATAGTGGTCTGGATAAATAAAGTCAAAACTGTTAATAGAATTTAATACAATAATTGAACCGACATTCTAAGCTATGTGAACCTTGCAAGTAAATCAGAAGGGTTATAAGGTGCCCTGGAAAGAGTACTGTCAGCATACCCTGTCCATACAAAACATCTGCCTCAATTTGTAACTAATTTTACTTTATTAAATGAAGATTTTGCATATTTTGTTAAGAATAAAAACAGGTGGTTATATAGAGGAATCAGTGTTGTTGAATTAATGTATATTAGATATATTTTGTTTGAATATAGAAGAATTGTTATAATATATATACATTAAATATAATATGTATATTCAGCTTTTAGAGATGTTTGCAAGAGTGATTAAATCCAGTTTGAATTCAAATTATCTTGTTATTTATTGTGTTGATCTGGTGAGATATTTGTCCCCCTCCTTTTCGGAGGAAATTGTGGACTATTAAATTGAGCTGTCTGTCACACTTTTTAGAACAAAATAACTCTGCTTCCAGATGTTCAAATGGTGAATATCTTGACAGTATTTTCTGCTTAGGCTAACAGGGACAAGCAATTTGATAACTTTGATTCTAATTGAGTGAGAGTGATGAGACTTGTAAAATTTTATTACATCAACAAGCCACATTCAGTAACTCTAATTGAGGTGGAATGTTTACACTTGGTGAATATCTTGTCAGAGTTTCGTATCTTGCAAAGCAGAGATAAGCAATTTGATTTGTGGATTCTTTGAAAAATGGTAACTTATGGTTCTAATTGATTGAGAGGGGTGTAACTTGGTGTATAGTATCATCGCATTGATACCGTGACTAAATTAAAGTATAATAAGGAGCATTTCTGCCATGGACATTTGATTGGTCAATACTTTAGCAAGGGGACCCTATGCAATGGTCACAATCGTAACAAATAGAGACATAAGGTTTAACGTCCACTCAACTGTAACTTTATTTTGGACTTACATTGATACCGTACCGTGGAAGAGAAAGATTGTAAATAAAAAAAAAAGAAATAGTTAGCACACTCTTTTCTGATTATATGGTATAGTCTTTATACGCCACATTTCATGTGGATGTACATTGTCGTCGCCCCTGTCCATCCGTCGTCCACAATTTCTTTTGAACACACTACAGACTATATTTATCATCTGAGTGTTTTGAAATTGATATAAGTTGTTTACCACAGAGATGAAGAACCTTATTTAATTTCTAAATAATTTCTGTTAATTTCTTCTGGAGTTATGGCCCGTGTTTCACTTTGTTGAACCTTGTGAACGCTCTAACAACAAAAGTTACCCGATCTCTATGAAATTTATATGCATCATTTAAATGAGTAAAACGACGAAGCCCATTAAATTTCAGAAATTTCCGTTAATTACATCTAGAGTTATGACCCTTGTTTCACTTTGTTGAACCTTGTGAATGTTCGAATGAATAAAGTTATCCGATCTGTATGAAATTTATATGCATACTTCCAGAGTTAAGGTCCTTGTTTCAGTTTGTAGAACCTTATGAACCTTGAATTAATGACAAAAATCATAATCTGATCTGAATGAAATTGTCTTGTAAATACCACCAATTACCCACAAAAAAATAAATATGCGACAACCCTTGTCGACGGCTCCGTTGATTTAACTGCTGTGGGTGTATGTTTTGTTGCCTGGCAACCTATCTTATTTCAATAACTCATTTCTAAGAAGTTGCAGGATTCCCTGGAGAAAACGCCACAAGGTCGGGCCTTATGTATAAAATTAGACCACTCAGCCAATCACCCTCACAAGTTTGAACCATAATGTCTTAAAACATGGAATGCATTAATTGACCTATCTGAAAGCAGGTTGTTAATGACCTTTAGAGCACACTACTCACACCAATGATATCCCCTAGCAAATAAAGATATAGAACAAATCTCTTTAGCCCTTATTTCTCTTACCTGGATGCAGATTCAGAGACCAGCTGCCACCTACTTTTGCATTTTCATAATCCAATGCCTCTTCCCGGCACCCTCGTTTGTAAATATTGTAATCACTGGTCATATATGAGACCATGGTGATCAGTTGGTTAAAGCAGTGCTTCCCATGTGGGGTAGCTGATATTAGAGTCACAATAATAGAAATGGTCATCTTGCTGTGGGTTCATGTACCATGTTATTGTTGGGGCTTTATATTGGAAGTTGTGGTACATGTCCCATATCCTAAAGACCCCAATATGGGAAATTTGACTGAACAAAGTAAATACAGATGTGGGGTTCTCTGAGAAGAAAAGTTGGGAAACACTGAGCACTGGATTCCCTAATAGAAAATGGTCTAGGTTCAAGAAGGAAGACAATGAAATGAGAATGTTTTGACATTTTTATTGCATCTAAAATTCATTTGATTCAATAACAACAAATAATAATAACATAACTGTACATGTAATATATTCATATCCTTGTAGCACAGAACAAGTTATACCACTTATACATTTTATTACACAATAACTTAACATTGTAACATAACATCTGCTACTTGGGACTTCATTCACAAAAATTTAAATCTTTTGAAATTGATTGCTCACCTATATTATCAAGAATACTATTCTTAAAATAAACACAACAGTTCTATGAATAACAATTACTATATTTCTATAGTTGTTGAAACGTAGCTTTATAGAAATATAGTAATTGTTATCCATAGAACTGTTGTGTTTATTTTAATGTGTTCAATTACTAAATGCCATTCAAACAGTATATGAATACTATTCTTACTATGGTTTTGAAAATGTTCTTTCATTATAGTATAAATGTGCTAACTTACTATGGTTTAACTTTTGAAGAGTGCTATGCTTACTATAGCTTAAAGAAGGCTATACTTACTATGGTTTTAAGAGTGCTATGTTTATTTTGGTTTTAAAAATGCTATACTTACTATGGCTTGAAGAATACTGTACTTATTATGGTTTTAAGAGTGCTATGTTTATTTGGGTTTTAAGAATGCCAAAAGATTGCTATAGGTACTATGGTTTTAAGAGTGCTACATTTATTATGGTTTCGAGAGTGTCTGCTATAATTTTATGAGTGCTATGGTTACTACAGTTTTAAGTATACTATCTTACTATGATTACAACTTACTGTGATTTTAAGAATGCTTATAGTTTTAAGAGTACAGTTTTAAGAATACTTACTTACAATCAATTTTAGAAGATTTCAAAGTTTGTGAAATAAGGACTCCAGTAAATTAATAAGCTGGTTTAGCGGGACAAGATGAATTAAGGGTTTTAATATGGGAATAGAACACCTTTGAACAATCATGGAACTACTTACTCAGATAAGTGTTTTATAAGGTAATCAAATATAAATTTAACACTGTACAAAATCTTGCAGCGTTTGTACAAGCTTGAATTAAGAGAGAATTCAGATTAAGCAGGAGCAGCACCATAGAAACTCAGCACTATAGTAAAATACAAAAGTACAACAAACATTTGTTAGCTATTTGAACTTCAAAATGAGAAACATACACGGTCTGATGTATAATAACAAGCTAAACACAGCATCATTTATACACATGGTAAGGTAATGGGTTATCGTCAAACTAATTTCACCTAGTTTTCTTGTTGAAGCTATCAAAATTATCACTCAATTACATAGGCTACTTGTATGTCACAAACTATCTATAAATGACAATAGCTGCTATATATTCTAGTCCTACAGTCCTAATTAATCCCACATCAATATCCTCTTTAAATTTATCAGTCTATCAATATAGAAAGATATTGATATATTTTTTGTATTTCTAGCTGAGGTCCATTGCGTGATGCACCATACAGTTGCATCCATGTAAGTTCAGTTTGGATTTTTATTAAGCCTAGGGTATTATGTACCCTTAATACAAAACTTACATCTACAGGCATGTAAGTTTAATTTCGGCTTTGAACAAGGGTACAATGTACCCTACAATATACAGAACTTACATATGCTTGTTTTTTTAATATTAAACATATCTTAAATACAGTCAGTAATAAAGTAATTGTTGAACTACAATAAACAAACAAACAAATAGATATATGATTATATTAATATATCACTCAACACAAATATAAGTTATAATAATAGCACAAAATGTATTGGAAATAATGAATGCCCTTTTATCAATCTTAATACAATGATACTGAAGTTAAAACAAACACAATAGGCTACATATCAATTTCATTCTACATCTAGTCTTAAAGATAATGTTGATTATGTTCAATGATAGTCTACTTCGCATCAATAGTTTGTTAACAAACTTGTCATAGTAATTAGTGTGTAGATGTCACTGATTACTAATCATTGAGCCTCAGCACTAATTACTGTGTTGTCGAGAACAATGATTACCACTAATTACTGTGTTGTCAAGATGATTGCTTTGGACTGATTAATCTGAAGAAATCACTCACCAGTACTATTTAATATGCGACTGAAACTGCTCAGCATTAATTACTGGGCATATAAATTAAATCAGCAATAAAATTTTAAAGACTGGACCTAGATTTACCCAAAGTTAACCAAGCTTATTTTGCTAAACTTCAAGTTGTTGTCTTTAATATCTATAGATCGTCTATATTCTATTTCAATCATACTGGTAAAAATTAATCAAATTAAAAGAATTACCTTTAATTATCTAAGAAAACTACAAAACTAAAACAATACTGATAGGATAATAAATACTACATTTAATACCATAATGAGTCAGACATTTTTAATGTATAATTCACAATAAATAATATCATTATTATATGTTTATGGTTACTACAACTACACTAGGGTTTAACGTCTGCTTCCATACAGGGTGATATTTCAGACAACATAGCCTATGTGAATCTTTCTTGCATTTCGTCTACTTCAACCTTCTTGCAAATAAACTGGTAAAATTAGAAATCATCATAATAAATGCCCTTTATAAAATTTTAAGATAAGGAGGAATTCATAAATAGATTTGGAGCTGCTGTGGATCAGTGTCTAAGGCGCTAGCTCACTAAGCAGGAAGTCTGCAGTTTGATTTTGGTGTTGGTCCTGAAAGTTACTCAGGATTTCCAGCATGATTTCCACTTGTCAGTGGTGCAGGACAGAGGGCCTGGAAAGGACACCGTGTAGCTGTTCGGATGCGACAAAAAGCTGAAATCCAGTGTACATGTGTGTATGTAAATGAAGCCTTGACAGTTGTCCAGACAAAATTTCACTCATAGCACACTGTATGGCATACGTCTGTCTTCATTAGCCCAGTGGGTGCAGAAAAGTAGGACGTTAAACCCCATTTCATTTCATACATAGATTAAATATTTATCTGTAGTGCCTTATCATTACTCACATCTGAAAGCCAACAATGAGGCATATTTTGATTGTATGATTTTGATTATGAGATATACATTAAGCAATATTCATTCACAGCATTTTAACAGAGCCAAAATTTTCCTTAAACATTTCAATTTGCTGCCCGTCTGAATTGATAATATATATAGCAAACACAACTAGGCAGTTTACAGTCTGTATTTGTTACGAAAAAAAAGGGGAACATTTTCATTTTCATTTTTAATTTAATTTAATTCTTTTTTGATTTTCATTCAATTTTTATAAATATATCTCTCTAGATCAGACTCGGTGTTTGTCAAAACATACACAGGTGAAAGAAAGTTTTTGTTTCCTAATGGAAATAATAATTTTGTTGTACTACTGAAATATTTCTGGCCATTGTGAACTTCGTGCTGGACACATGTTTAAAATATTGATAAAAACACTGAAAACAGACATCAGCTATGGGTCAAGGTGACAGGCACCAGAGGAAATGTGCCTGAAAATGTCTAAATTTGGGTCTGACGAAATCTGTTATATGTGCCTTATTTCAATATGTATGACAAGTTCCATGTTTCACAAATTTAAGATTGTTTTAAAACCAGGCTTAACAAACTTGCAATACAAATAATAATGACCCACAAACATTATTCTCAGAATTGATCTCCGTTCTTATTTCTGTGATTTGTCAATAAATAGTTAGAGTTAAACAAATAAATAATAACAAACACACACTACTATAAATTATCTAATGAATTTAAACCACAGACATCATTAGGCAGATCAAACGAACCCTGGCTACCCATATGTTGTAATTTACCTCGTGTTCTAACATTTACTTCACCACGTAAAAACTGTTCTAATTTATCGACACATGCGTCTTGATAATCATGAATCCACCTGAAACAAAAACATAGGCTACAATGACAGATAGTAAATAATGAAATGGTAAAAAAAGTAACAGAATTAGGAAATGGGTTCAATCATAGTTCTTTCAGCAATATGAAGAAAACCGGAGAACTAGGGGTATTAGTGATCATCTAATTGGAAATGTACACAGTGTTGAAGTTGATGAGATGAAGAATCTATTTGGGAGCCGTGGTGGCTCAGTGAGTAAGAAGTTAACTCATTAACCTGGAGGTCCCATGCTCGATCCTGGTGTTGACCGAGAAAGTTCATTGGCATATTCCGGCATGGTTCTCCCTTGTCAGTGATGCAGGACAGATTGCCTGGCAAGGGACAAAGTATAGTCGTTTAGATGTGATGTAGAAATGAGGTCCTGTGTACACATCGGTGTGCACGTAAAAGAACCCTTGGTAATTGGAAAACGATATAAGAGTAGACTGTAGCGCTGCTGTCTGAGCAAAATTTCCCTCTTAGGACCCTGTATGGCGTAAGCCGATCTGCATTAGATCAGTTGGAGTAGAACAGTAGGACGTTAAACCCCATTTCATTTCTGATGAACCTATTGATTTTCACCGATTTCCAACAATTATCAGCAACAGGATGACAGGTGAGAACCATGTCCATGTAGTTGTGCTGGCAACTATTATTTCATATGATTGGCTTGCTTGGTTCCCTCAAAGAATGCGGATGAAATGATCACTAAATCAATCAGCAGTCGTTAGCAACTGCAGTTTCTCAATACGATTATTCATTAAATTGTTAAATATTCAGACCAATGCAAACTAGTCTAACATTTATAGAGTATAACTTCTACATAAAGTACCCCAGTACGTTTTATAAGCTGTGTGGGAAAGTTATCCATAGGTAACAGACTTGGGAGGAAAATCATTCCCTGTATCTTATCAGTTCAACTGTTTTATAATAACACAGTTATGCTGTATGGGAGACTATTCCGTAAGTAATGGCCTTGGGCGGTAGGAAGATCATTCCCTGTATCTTATCAGTTCAACTGTTTTATAATAACACAGTTATGCTGTATGGGAGACTATTCCGTAAGTAATGGCCTTGGGCGGTAGGAAGATCATTCCCCATATCTTATCAGCTGAACTGTTTTTCTAACTAATCTTAAGAATGTCAAAAGATGATCTTAAAATATGAGTAAGTGTATAAAATCAAACCAAATGGATTACATTAAATTCTCCCTTAGCAAATACTATTTATATTATCAAAATTTATACCTAATTCCATTAAAAAACACAATATTTTTCATGTCTGCTGGTAATTTATCTGCTGGTGGCCAATCAAAATTGTCCATTAATGGTATGATATTACAACCTCCTTCTATAGCTGCTGCTATTTCCTATAAAATAAATAATCAAACTGATAGACACAACAGAAATTTATATAAGAGTTATCTCCCCTTTAATGTGCTTTCTTGAAAGTCTAATCTGACCCATTAAAACATCCTTCCATCTTATGTGAGTATACTGTAAAAACTTGTATCTCTCTCAACCAGGACTCCCCCTTGTCAGTGATGCAGGACGGAGGGCCTGACAAGGACAGCTGTCTAGTCCCTCAGATGGTACGAAAAACCGAGGTCCCGTGTATACGTTTGAATGCACGTAAAAGATCCCTTGGCAGTTGGAATTCGATATAAGAGTAGGCGATAATGTCGCTGCCCGGGCAAAAATTTCCCTCATAACACACTGTATGGCGTATGCCCGTCTTCATTAGCCCAGTAAAGGAGCAAAACAGTAGGACGTTAAACCCCATTTCATTTCATTTCTCAACCAGGACAGTTGCGCTAAACATTATCAGACTATTTTTCATTACCGGGTATTTGTTTTAAACTTGTGTCATGCAAATGAATTCTGGTAATTTTGAAAACTCAGTAGATTGAAAGCCACCTCATATTTAACAAGCAATCAAATGACTCGAACTTAATTATCCCAAATTTTACAGATAACCCTTTAAACTGAATAAAACACAGCATTAAATCAAAAAGTCTCAAGCAGATTTTTACAATTTGACTGGATGTTGGAAATCGCTTGTTTTGATCAATATTTGTAATAAATACATGAAAGTACGTACCTTATGTACCCAATCTTTACTCTCCTGATCATCAATACATCGATCTAGAGCATTAGGTGTTAATACAAGTAGAAAGTTTTTAGCTAGTTTAATACTCTTTAATAAATTCTCATCAAATTTACCAGCTGATAATCTCTCTATATCAATAAACACAGAAAAACCTCGTAACTGTAGATGAACTTTTAATAAACTGAAAGTAGAGAAATTACTTAGTAATTGATATGAAACTGAAAGTAGACAAATTACTAAATATTAGTAATCGATATGAAACTGAAAGTAGACAAATTACTACATATAAGTGCCTTTAACACTGCCCTGCCTGCTGTGGTGATCTCTCTTCATGCAAGGGGCTTGGACGAGAGAAAATGCTCCAGTAAAACTATTCTTCTACAAATACCAACTGTCAAGGATTCTTTTATGTACAGTACAGAACCTGAGGGCCATCCAAACAACTAGACACTATTCCTTGCAGGCCCTCTGTCATGCACCACCGACAAGGGGGAACCATGCTAGAAAATCCTGAGGAACTTTCTTTGTATTGAAGCCAAGACCTAGTTAGTGAGCAAGCACCTTACTCACTGAGCCACTGCAACTCCTGGAATATTATAGAAGAGATATACCATACCTGGCTAATTGAGAACCGTTTGATCTTCTATAACTAATGAAACAATCAATTGTCTTCATGACAGATTCTAATCCATCAGTAATATCACCAGCTATTTCTGTCATACCATCACACTTTTTTTTAAGTTCTGTATAAAAAACCCAAAACACAATATTACTACAATTAATACACAAAAGTACAAGTAATTAATGGAAATTACTGAAAACTCATCAATGTAAATATCATATAAATTTCAAAGCAATCGGATGATAAATATAATCTGCACAGTGGTTACAATAAATTGTGGATGATGGATGGATGGATGGATGGATGGATGGATGGAAAGAAATGGGGTTCAATGTTCACTCGACACAAACCAGGCCATTTCGGGACTAACACATGGTTCAACTTTATTTCAATAATTCGCTAAGTGTAGGGGTCTTTAGCAGTGGGAGGAAAACAGAGAACCGGGAGAAAACCCACGAGGTTGGACAGGGGACTCTACTCCTTGTCACATACAACCGGGAATCGAAACCATGCCAGTTGACACAATGACAGACCTTATGATACAGCGCGCACGTGCTAACCATTTGGCCATCCAACCTCCCCACTTAGTTTTCTATGTATGCTGATTCTTTCTAGAATACCAGATACCACTTCTCATTTGAGTAGCATTGATAAATCTAACGATTTTTAAACCACTAGACGGGTCATTCTGTTAGTGCATCCCTGACAAGGCAAAACCATGTTGGAAAGTATTGATGAACTTTCTCAGGCAATACCTTGATCAAATCTGTGAACCTCTGGTTAGCAGGGGGGTTGGGTGGTCTACTGGTTAAATGTGTGAACGTGAAACCATAAGGTCTGTCATTGAGTCAATTGTCGTGGTTTCGATTCCCCACCTGTACGTGACAAGGAGTAGGGTCACCTGTCCAACCTCATGGGTATATCTTTGTGAATTTGATTTCAGATACCATAATCGAGTTAATGGTAAAGATGAACGCTGGATAAAGTGACTGTTTATCATTGAATAAATATCATTATTTATCGACTATGACTCAAGTTTTCTTGAAAATAATTCCAAAATTTCCAAACTTACTTCTAACTTTTTCTAGAAGTTTCATCCTATGGACACCATTATAGATACCACAGTCGTATCTGAGATGATCATCCGTTAAGAACTGTAATGATTGACGATCTACACCACAGCTTAACATACTGTACGTATGCTGGGCAAACTCAGGTGATATTTCTTCTAACCATTCAGCTAGCTTATACGGATCACATGACGTGTAATCAGCAGTAATTTTTAAATCTTTCAACTCTCTTAAAAATCTGAAAAGATTTCATTTAAATCATTATATTTATTTGATATGTAAATTCACCAAAACATATATATATGTAAATGGCATGAATATATGTATCAAGCTTACACGCATAGTTCAATTAAAACAGTCCAAATTTCCTTCATACTACCCTATAGTCCTCCAGTGGTGATTTCATATTGCCCTATTCTACAGTGGAGATTTCATATTGCCCTATACTCCTCACATTGTGGATTTATACTGCTTTATACTCCCCACATTGGGGATTTCAAACTACCTATACTCCTACAGTGCAGATTTCATATTGCCCTATACTCCCCATATTATGGATTTCATACTGCTCTATACTCCCAAATTTCATATTGCCCTGTACTCCCCACATTGTGGATTTCATATTGCCCTATACTCCCAAATTGGTAATTTCACATTGCCCTATACTCTTATAGTGGAGATTTCATACTGCCCTACATTCATACAGTGAAGATTTCATACTGCCTTACTCTTATTATAGTGATAATTTCAAACAGCCATTACAATGATGATTTCAAGTAACCTAGCTACCTTTTTTGTGCTATTCTACAAGTCATATCTAAACTTTCTGCTAATTCTAGATCTGTTAGTTGTAATAAAATATCACCATCAACATGACAATCTTCGAACCTTTCACAATATTCACCATAACCAACCTGAAATTACACCCAAAACAAGTAACATACAAAAAAACCTAGAAAGAGAGAATGGAAACAAAATCAACCATACATTAGGCTTTCGCTTATGTATGACTAAAAGTAGGATGGAGGAAATTTGAATGAAATACATTCAATAAAGTAGGAAAGCATATTTCAAGTGTGACTGAATACATGAAAATGATTTGACCCTTTGTAAAAGATAGTTTGCCAGGCAATGAAACATACACCTGCAGTAACTACATGTAATTAAGAAGTCACCTGTGCTGTCCACAAAGGTCGCAAAAGAGAGAGAGAGAAATGGGGTTTAACATCCACTCGACACAGACTAGGTTATTTCGGGACTAACATGGTTTTAATTTTATTTCAATAATTCGCTTGTGCGTAGGGGTCTTTAGCATTGGGAGGAAACTGGAGGACCCGGAGAAAACCCACGAGGTTGGACAGGCGACCCTACTCCTTGTCACGTACAACCAGGGATTCGAAAGAGAGAGAGAAATGGGGTTTAACGTCCACTCGACACAAACTAGGTCATTTCGGAATTAACACATGGTTCAATTTTATTTCAATAATTCGCTTGCGCGTAGGGGTCTTTGGCAGTGGGAGGAAACCAGAGGACCCAGAAATAACCCACGCGGTTGGACAGACGACCCTACTCCTTGTCACGTACAACCGGGGAATCAAAACCCTGCCAGTTGACTCAATGACAGACGGTATGATACAGCGCGCCTGTACTAACCATTTGGCCATCCACCCACCCCCCGGGGATTCGAAACCCCGCCAGTTGACTCAATGACAGGTCTTATGATACAGCACGCACGTGCTAACCATTCAGCCATCCAACCCCCCTCACAAAGGTCGCATATTTATTCTTTTGTAGGTAATGGGAGCATCTACAAAAACTGCTAGGGTTTTTCATCTGAATCATCTCATGAACATAAACACAGTGTATGAATTGAAAGTCTATTGGTTGATAATTTTAGCCTCTCGAGTGTCCATAACCAATTGTGGATGATGGAGGAGGGTTACCACAAAATACTACCATATTTCAATGTGGGTGTATAATAAGCAACTCACTAGTGAGGCTGATCTCATCTACCTCAATACAGCAATATATTGATGAAACTTATTAATTAACAAACTTAGTTTGAGCATTCTATACCTGGATACCAAGCTTGAACATTCTACTTTAATAAGAAGCAGAGTTATTGTTTTCCAAAAGGTGTAACGGACAGAGAGACAGACGGATGTACGAACCAATTTAAATAGTTCCCTGCTTTCTCTGAAAGGCATAGGACAAAAATATATGACAACAGCCAATTAATATCTTTAATTAAATTGTAACCACCATGTCTATCACTGTCAGTATGTTTACCTGTACTGGGAAGCCATATGTCAATCAGTGTCAACGTATTTAAAACACTATGTTAGTTGTTCAATAACAGATCAAGGTTATACTATGACAAGGGAGATAATTCAATCATTGGCACATATTTATTTTGCCTCAGGGGGTAGACAGGTACATGAGTATGATATACTGTACAGGCACACAGTGATTGTTTTTATTTGACTTTTAGTCAGAGTGTAATAAGAGGACATCTATTTTCAGTAATAGCATCAATAATAGCATAACACAGATAAACAAAACATTGTTTCAGATCTGGTGCCAATTGTGCTAAGTTACTTAAACCAAATAAATTGAATAGGGTTAACTTGTTATGCAGTCTGCACAATTTTGCTGTCAAAAATTGTATGTATTTTCCCTTCATACGAACAGGTAAAAAACTGAGCTCCTGTGTACACATTGGCATGCACGTAAAAGAATTAACCCTTGACAGTTGGAATTCGATATATAAGAGTAGGCAGGCCATATCCGGGCAAATTTTTCTTTATAACACTATGCATGGCTATGCCTACTTTTATTAGCCCAGTCAGTGCAGAATTGTAGGACATTAAACCCTATTTCATTTCATTTCTTCATGAACAATCTACTCATATTCTCCAAGTGCAACAAAAGACATTCTCAGAAATTTGGCTTGGAATAATTTCACAGGAAAACAATTTCAGCCTGATGAAGATCTTGCTGGTAGCGCAAGGAATAATTTTTGACTAGATAGTTACATTGCCAGTGTTGAAATTAGATTATATATGTATATTGTGGTTAAATGGTTTTTTCTAGTAATTATTACTGACTGTTGATGACAGTTAACACTTAACACTAGACAGGCCTTATCAGGCTGATGTTGCCAGAACTTGGCTTGTGTGTACAGCTATTATAGCCTTAAGTGATTTCAAGATATTCAGCAAATCCTCATTTAGAATGCTTTGCTCAAACCAGGCCAGTGTTCCGATTTTCGATAATTAGGCAGGTCTATTGTTATTAGGGTTTCACACTGCGTAGCCAGTGTGAAACACTAATGTCAACATTTTTTGTCACCGTATTTTTCCTTGGCCCCCATTGGGTAATACGTTTTTCAGTCCTGGATTAATTATTTATTGTTCGATTTCTATAAAACAAAGTTCATATGTTCCGCGGTCCAAAATGTCATTTTTTTTGTTACCGGTACATTTTCCTTTCGATAGCGAAAGTAACATAAATTTAGCAAAAACTGCAATTTTGAGAGTTCGGTACCACTTTTTGAAAGCAAATTTTATTTTTTTCAAATCTGCTATGACTGAAAGAGTTTGCCCTGTTAATGCGCAAAAATCATCGCGCTCAGTTTTTTAAATTTTTATTTCGTTTTCGGATCATTTCGATTTAAAGGTGAAAAAAGATGAAAAAATGAGCTATTCACAACCCATTCAGGCTTTTCATATTTTAAAATATTTCTTCGCAACTTTCATAAACTAGTAGCAATAATCCATACGAAGAGAATGTATGTGAAAATTAATTTGTAGTATGAACAGTTGCCGAGAAATGGGCAATTTTGTATGAGTCGCTTTTTACGCTAGTTTGCCTCAATGTCACCGGAAATGACGTAATTTGGGCAAAAATTGTATTTATAACCTTCAAAACCAGTAATTTATTCAAATGAGTCCTATTTGTTACTTGTTTAAAATTTTGATATTTGATTCCAATCAACTAATAGAATGAACCCAAACGATCATATAGATATCACAAAATGGTTACTAACTTGTTCAGTTGCGGAGAAATAGACGATTTTCAACAGGTAACTTTTCAAGGTTTTTGGTCCATAAAGTGTCAATTATCATTCGATTTTCATAAAATTCCCCGTGTGTGATACCTAATGCCATTTACGATTTCATACAAGTAATTTAACACTTTTACTTTTACCGGAAGTAACGTCATAGTGGCAAAAACTGTATTTTTAGCCTTCAAAACAGATATTTTATTCAAATCAGTCTGATTTGTATTGTTTTTAAAATTATGATATTTGATTCCAATCAACAAATAGATTAAACCCACGCGACCATACAGATACCAAAAATGGACGATTTTCTACAGGTCACTTTTCAAGGTTTTTGTTCTATAAAAGTGGCAAATATTATTTGATTTACATAAAAAATTTCACCATGTGATGCCTTATGCCATCTATGATTTCATAAAACTAATTTAGAATTTTCATTATCACCGGAAGTAATGTAATTTTGTCAGGATCACTTACATGTAACAAATGTATACAATGAATTGATATTGCCGGATTTGGTTGATTCTGCGTACATTTTATTTGATGTGTGAAATGCTTACATGGAAACCTGTTTAAAAGTTTCATCGGTACAGGAAGTGACATGTGTTCAAGGGTAACGGGGCACCGGTGAAACCCGTCATTACTGCGTCGCAGTTCTAGTTTTGAATATGATTTTATATTAATTTAATCTATATATTTATTACTGTCTGTTAGTTCATCTGTTCGGGGTTGGTGGCTACACTAGTGCTGCCCCAAGGCAACTCAAGCCAGGGAGTGACATAGGCTTGATAGCATAGCGCTGCCACCTCCGGTTTCCTAGTAGTTATAATACTTCCTACTCTAATGTGCAACGCCATAGCCTATTAATATATACATGTATTCTTTAGCTGAGAGAGAGATAGATTGGTTCAACGTCTACTCGACACAAACTAGGGAATTTCGGGAATAACATATGGTTCAATTTTATTTCAACTATTCACTTGCGTGTAGGGGTCTTTACCAGTGGGAGGAAACCGGAGGACCCGGAAAAAACCCACGAGGTTGGACAGGTGACCCTACTCCTTGTCACATACAACTGGGGAATCGAAACCACATCAGCTGATTCAATGACAGACCCTATGCTACAACGCGCATGCACTAACCATTCGGCCATCCAACCCCCCAAGCTGAAAAAGATAATGTCTCTTTAACATGTAAATTACCTGTGCAACCCAGTGAGAGACATCTTCAACTGACCATAATGGAACTTGTTTAGAAAGTTTTTTCGGAACTTCTTCACCCATTATTTTAAGGGCTTGTGCTGCCAGCCTGGAAGCTGTACAATTAGGAGAACTGGCAAGTTGTTTTAAAGGCTCTATCACACCAATATCATACAAAATCTGAAGAAAACACAGAGTCAAATAAGAGGACACTACAGACTAGGACTGTTGAAATCCATCTAGTTAGGGTTATTGACCAGGAGCCCAGAGGGTCAACCTAGCTTAAAAATGTACCAATTTTCTCCTATATGGTATCAATGTATGTATATCTGGTTACCCCTAACAGACACGCCCCAAAATGTCACACCCCCAACTAGGCTAGCTTTGCAGGCACTGTTCCCGTGTTCTAAAAAATTAGATTTTTAGCCAGGATGCGTAGGATACTAATACCTTGCACGTATGGAAGAGGCGATAAACTGCGATTGCAAGAAATTGATTTTTGGGCAAAATACATTTTATGGGGCTAAAAATGCGTTTTTGAAAAATAAAATTGTTCCTACAACCACAGTTTATCGCCTTTTCCATATGTGCTAGGTATCAGTATTCTACGCATCCTGGCACAATTTTTAATTTTTGGGACCACAGGAACAGTGCCGATTAATCTGTCATAGTTGGGGGTCGTGTTATTTTGGGCATGTCTGTTAGGGGCAACCCACCGCAAAAACTGTCTGGCAATGGTCATTCATGATTCCTGTGGTGGTACTGAACAACTCCAAAGCTGTTTTAGGTGGTGCAGACTTGAGCTAATCTAGCCTAGCTTTGGTCTGGAAATTAGATAACTCTTGTCAGGGATACTCCATCACTACAAATGGCAATTAAAAAGCTCTGTCAGGTGTACCCCACCACTAGAAATGTCTGTCAGAGTGTTTTTGTAATACCTGAAGATGTACGGTACATTGCTGTGCGATTTTCATGTGGTACACTTTTGAGCTAATCTAGACTAGTTGGGGGGCATGGCATTTTGGGCGTGGAATACCACACCCACCACCAGAAACCCGGCAGACTTACATTCTGATGATACCAGATATACATACATTGATACCATATAGGAGAAAATTGGTACACTTTTCAGCTAGGTTAACCCCCTGGGCTCCTGCTCTATTAGGGTGGGGGTTAGAAAATAAAAAACTTGGTTGGCCAAAATGTCCGATATTCCTCACCAGATTCATTCATAATGCTTAAAGATACATTATGGAAGATAAGATAAAGAGCTGGCAGTTCTCACTTTAATAGTTAAAAACTAGATAATGTAAAGGCAATTTGCTGAAAATTTCAGTCAAATTGATCCACTATGAACCGAGAATTAGGCGATTGAAATTTTGGCCTAGCCTCGATCTGTACAATAAACCAGCGGCTGCCAGGCAGGATACGCCCACATTTTCGAGAGATGGATAGAAAACAAGCTAAAACGAAAGTGATTTTTCCTATAATCAAGGGCCATAATTCAGGAAATTACAATTCGATATGCGCAAATATCGAAAGGAACCAAGATCTTTGGGTTATAAACTTACATTTCAAGTTTCAACAAAATCGGATAAAAATTGTGACCTCTATAGGGTCCACAACCTTGATATACCATATTTTTACGCTATTTGAGAACGGACGGCGGCCATTTTGTCTGTCAGTTTTGGGGCGATTTTCACGAAATTCGAACTCAACCGTCCTTAGGGTTAAACGGTGATATAATAATACGTTTTTTTTAAATCGGATAAAAATTATGACCTCTATAGGGTCACAAGCCAAAAACGCGTTTTTGCGTACAATCAGGGGCCATAATTCAGGAAGTTACGGTCCGATATGCGCAAATATCGAAAGGAACCGAGATCTTTGGGTTATAAACTTACATTTAAAGTTTCAACAAAATCGGATAAAAATTGTGACCTCTACAGTGTTCACAAGCCAAAAACGTGATTTTTCGTACAATCAGGGGCCATAATCCATGAAGTTATGGTCCGATAGATGCCAATATAGAAAGGAACCGAGATCTTAAGGTGATAAACCTATATTTCAATTGTGGACGGACGGACGGACAGGGGCGACGACAATATACGTTCACATGAAAATGTGGGCGTATAAAACCATAGTCTCGATCATCCATTTCATGATTAAATTATGAATGGAAATCGAGAGTTGATTATGGTCTGGATCAGTTAATTAATGTCTAATTAATAATTTAGATAACATTTCAGGCCTAAAGAAAGACCTGCAATTGGCAGATTTAGCTCTTGCATAATGTATGTTTAAAGGATTTCCTCAAATTACAATTAGTCCGGCAGAACTATGACTGAACCTGGAAATTGTATACAAAGTTTTTTTTATGATTGATTTAGTAGTCTAGGGTGTCCTCTTTCAGAATCTGCTGGTTGAACCTCAGTCACCCTTGAGCATTTTGAGAAATTAAAGATGGCGTCCAAGATGGCCGCCACATCAAATAATTCCCTATACCTCCAATAGTATTTATTCTAGGACTAGGTTGATAATTTTGGTGTCTAACCGTATGTTTCTGGGGTCAAGGAATACACTGAAATTGTTTATTATGTTGTGGGGTGATTAGATGATAGTAAAATCAAACATGCCAGACAATATGGCCCTTTAACTCGTTAGCGGCGGTTGGGGGCGATTATTTCACCAAACCAAACTATATCTGGAGACAAACTATATATTTCTGGACATAGGAGCATGTGAGTGATGGGATAACACCACATACATCCCTATCAGGGGCTCCAGAGTCACATGGGTCGGTCCTGAAAAGGGAGACACAAGCTGTTTGTTGAATATTTAAAAAACCAAATTCTACATGCAAAACAGGAACATAACCTCCACAAAACTAGGTAATATCCAGTTTAATCCTTTCGTCGTGTTTCTGTTTGCAACCTGTGACAGCAAAAGCGCAAAATACTGTATATTCTGTGCCATCCCTAGTGCAGCTACAAGCACACATACTACATGAGCTGTCACTCTTGTATCCACATCTAATGAGCCACATGACAGACTCCGGAGCAAGTTGTCCAGTTGTAATGTTCTCAATTTAGTATCCTTCTCCCAACAAAACTGTTCCAGATCAAGTTCCGGTGGATTACGATCTTCCAGTGAACACCACACAATAGCTTGGTGATGAGCTCTTTTTGCGTTCTCTGCAAATGTATCATTCGTTGAGCAAGACTACATGGTTTGGGTGGGGAATAATGACGATGCATTTACAGTTTTAGATGTCCAAGCCCTCCAGCGTGTTTCAGACAACTCTGTCCATAACAAGCTGACATAAATAGAGTGGCCTGTATAAGCAATGATTCTATTGGAGTGTCTTTTACTCCGACGAGTGAGAAAGAATACAATCAAGCTCTAACCACTTTCAAAGCTGTTCCTTTCCCCACGACGTAGCCACATGTAACCATGTCACATCCAGTAAGAGCATGAGCTGGCAGGATTTCAATGATAATTCATGTGAGTTTCTCCGTAGTATGACCAATGTCAACGGTTGTTCTTTCCTCAATTGGCAATTCCACTGTAAGCTTGTTATGGACAGAGCTCTTGCAAATCTATGACTTAAACACACTGGGGTATAGGCATCCAAAACTGGAAATGTATCGTCATCATCTCCACCTAAACCATGTAGTCTAGCTCCAACCAATGATGCATTTGTAGTGAACGCCAAAAAAAGGGTTCGCAAAGCTACTGTGTGGCGTTCACTAGAAGATCCGAATCCGCCGGAACTTGATCCAGAACTGTGCTTGTGCTGTCACAGGTTGCAGCCAGAAACACGACTAAAGGATTAAACAGAATATTACCTAGTTTTGTGGAGGTTATGTTCCTGTTTTGCAGGTAGAATTTTTTTTTTTTTTAAATGTTCAACAAACAGCTTGTGTCTCCCTTTTCAGGACCGACCCATGTGACTCTGGAGCCCCTGATAGGGATGTATGTGGTGTTATCCTATCACTCACATGCTCCTATGTCCAGAAATATATATTCCTTGACCCCAGAAACATATGGTTAGACACCAAAATTATCATCCTAGAATAAATACTATGGGAGCTATAGGGGATTATTTGATGTGGCGGCTGTCTTGGACGCCATCTTGAATTTCTCAAAACGCTCAAGGAGGCCAAGGTTCACCCATCAGATTCTGAAAGAGGACACCCTAGGCTACTAAAATCAATCATAAAAAAAACTTTGTATACACTTTCCAGGTTCACTCGAAATATTGGGTTTGGCAACCGGAATAAATGGGATATCCATTGATATAAGTGGGTTTAGATAATGTTTCAGTTCAAATACTTTAGCCTTTGGTAATTAACTGATGAGCCATCATTTAACAGTGCTTTTACAGTTATTTGACAAGTATGTAACAATAAATGCTAATACTGCTGGCCTAGTTAGCTGGTGTCCTATTTTGTCCCTGAGAAGTTTGGAGTTCAAAGGGTAGCACATCAAATAACCTTGAATCTACTTACATCTCTTCTTTCTTGCTCTGCTTTGATTCCTGCCTCCATCGCAAAATGGAAGGCAGCCAGCGTCTGGGCTTCCTCTCGTTTACTGGATAAAACTGGCACTAGTCTTTTTAACCAGCCCGTTGATCGACCATGACGATGTGTTATATCCATTTGTGCAAATTCGTCTGGACTATGACTCTCGATAAATGGAAGAACTAGTTCCAAAGTCCCAGAATTTAACACGGACATTTCTATTTCTTTATTCGCAACAAGCACTGCTAAAGCTAAACATGCGTAATATCGTACACTGTCATCGTCACTGAAAGCAAGGGGAAATAACCACTCTGGTACTTTACGCTTTGTCATTTCCTGTTGATTTTCAGAGCCTCCATACAAGGCAAGATTAGATAATGCTATTGCACAATGTCGCAGAATCATTATATCACTACAACGACACCAATGAATGATCACGTCCAAACCGCCTAAATAAATAACACGTGAGCACGTTTCTTCTGAGGTTTTGAATAAACTTTCCAAAATGCCTGTTGTAGTCTCTGCTATTCCATTGTCAGATTTTGTATCGACTGTCATTTTCACCACAGTTTCTAATCCTGTATCTGCAACTTGAATACGATTCCCTGTTGTCAACGTCTGCTCCAAAAGCAAAGCAGACGCTTGTAATAATTCCCTGTTTGTCGAGGCACAGTTGTTCACAATAATTTCAAAAGCGTGTTCCTCACGTAAAATATCGCACAGACCATATGCTACCTCACGACCATATATAGGCATGGACCATGCCTGCTCCATTAACGTGTTCATCTCCTGCATAGCTATAATCTGCTCCGGCACAGATCCCATTTGTAGCTGTCGGATTTTCTGTTTCAAGGAATGTGCATAAATCTGGAAACTAGATTTAACAGATGCTTTTGATTTCGACATTTCTTGTATTTTCGTCGTCTTTGTGACTTTTATTGACGATGATGATGATGATGTGCTGACCTCTTTAGTAGTTGTCACCCCTTTATAATTATAACCAATATCATTAACGTCACCACTCCCGTTACTGGACGTGCTATCGTTAGATATTGAACGCTGACTAGCATAAATATGAGATAAATCTCCAGTCTGAAGTTCTTCATCTTGCGGAATTGGTTCCAGAGTTCTTCCAGAGTAAACCTGCTTCATGCTTGTTGTACTTTCACAATGCTGAACCTTTTCATATGGTTCAGCTCTTGATAGATCAAAATACACTTTCGTACATTCAGATACATTGTGACCACTGTGAGCAGCCTCAAAATCACGTAGACTGGTAGGAAAATCGAAGGCGCCATCGCATTCTGAATTCCAGGGCAGAGTTGCCTCAGACTGAGAACGTTCTAAAGCTTTATAAGGATCATTTTTACTACTAATATTGTCTTTTTCTTCCTCATAGAACGAAACCTCTGAGTTAATTCGTCTGACAGTGGCGCCCTCTCCACGAATGTCCGCTTCCTTCCTCGGTAATTCCACTTCTGCCATATCTGGATTTTCTTTACTCACTTTTTCATAAACAACATTTTCTTTCTTGTTGCCAAATCTATTCTGACCTGAAATGACAAAGAAAATCAAATTTATTTAATGTCTTAATACATTCATCATGTGATCTGCAGAATACCACATATCTTATCTCTGGAAATACACAGACCAAGATCTAGTCTGAATGACTGACATTACTCTCGACCATTTCCAATTTTCATTAAAATCACTATTTTTCAAATTAATAAAATACAAATAAAACCATCCTTAGTAAATCAAGAGTCACATTAACTGATTTTAGATTAAGGTATTAGGGTTTGTTAAAGACTTAAGTGAAAAGTGGAACATGCCCTTAAGTCAGTTACTAAATGGGATTTAAATAATTTAGTCAAGAGTATGTATGACTGTAATTTTTTATGGTGGGTTTTGTCGGAATACAGATGGTCTAGTACAGTGGTTCTAAAACAGACTGCATGGAGAAAGATAGGTTGCAAGGTAACAAAACATATGACCACAGCAGCTAAATTGTCCGAGCAGTCGACAAGGGTTGTCACATATTTATGAGGTAATAGGAGCATTTACAAGACACTGATATCGATTTCATACACATCGAATGTTCGCAAGTTTCAACAAAGTGAAATAAGGGACATAATTGTAGAAGTTATAAACAGATATTGCTTAAATTCAAAAGGCTTCTTCGTTTTACTAATCTCAATAATGCTTTTAAATCTAATACAGTTCAGATGATGACTTTTGTCATTTGAGCTTCACAAGGCGTTCAACAAAGTGAAACAAGGGCCATAACTCCAGAATTAATTAACAGAAATTGCTGAAATTCAATAGTCTTATTCGTTTTACTGATCTAAATAATGCAAATAACTTTCATACATATCGGAGGATAACTTTTGTCGATTGAGTGTTCACAAGGTTCAACAAAGAAAAACAAGGGCCATGACTATAGAAGTAATTAATTGAAATTGTTAAAATTCAATAGCCTTCTTTGATTTAGTGATCTAAATAATACATAAAAATTTCATACAGATCGGATGATAACATTTGTCCATAGAGCGCTCACAAGGTTTAACAAATTGAAACAAGGGACATAATTCTAGAAGTTATTAACGGAAATTGATGAAATTTAACAGGCCTTATCATTTTATTAATTCAAATAATACAGATCGGATGATAACTTAAGTTGTTAGAGTGTTCACAAGGTTCAACAAAGTAAAACAAGGGCCATAACTCTAGAAGTTATAAACGGAAATTGCAAAGATGGAAATTGTTGAAATTTGTATTTATTTTTAATAACATTATTGTCTGTGATACTTGTTTTTATTTATGTATATAAATATATTTATGTGATATTGGTTTAATTTGTCTCGTCAAAATCACCATGTGTTTGGCACCATATAGCCTGGTTAGAGCTGACATGCCATTAAATTCCATTCATTTCATTTCATTTCCTTCATCTCACTAATGTAAACAACATATATAAATTTCAAACTGATCAGATAATAAATGTAGTCTGTAGAGTGTTCACAATAAATCAAAGTAAAATTCATTATAAAGTTGTTCGTATTCGGACAATGAATTTCAGTTGTTGATGAATGAGTCACATTAAATGACTTCAGATTAAGGTGGCCCATATTAGGGTTAATAAAAGATTTATGTGAAAAGTAGTGGCATGCGCTACAAGTCTCAACGCCCCATACATGTATATGGAACATCTCATTGAACGAGTAAAAGCAGATAAGGAGATTCTCAGAGATTTATAAAATGTTCCAAGGGTTCAGCGAGTGGGGAAAAAGGATTGGCAGTTGGCACCACTGTTCTAGTATAAAGTGATCATTATAAATAGATGATTGATTTGAGAGCACTCTTAAAATGTCACAACTTGTAAACCCTGCGGTGCAGATATTATGTTCAAGTTAAAACATAATGTCTGTTTACACACAAATTATTGTGTTATGAAATACTTCGATCAATACTGAACCTAACTAACACATTGATTGTTAATTATCAAAATGATGATCTAATAATGCTACAAGAATTAGTTACTCATAATATATGTACCTACAAGTAATAATGGGCATCATGCTAGAACCAGGACATGCTCAGTTTTTCATGAAAATCCTATACCACTCACAATCGATGAAATGTTTTCTGTAGGTCTATCCTACAGGGCCCTCACAAGCCTATGTGGTCCCTAAGGGCAAAAGTATCAGTGATGCCGCCCCCCCCCCCACACCACCTCTCCCACCTCTCCCACCTGCATACTGTCACTGCTTTGTTCAGTGCCTGCGCTCAGTTGACTTTTTATGATTAAAGAAACTTTTTATACTTTTAACACTTTATCTAAATAACTATGTATTAAATCAAATCATGTAAAAATTTTATGTTAATTTCCCCTTGAACTCTCCATTTGATCGAAAAAACCTGTATCTTGGAAAAATCCTAATTCTGCCCTTTCTATTTGCTTAAATATGAACTGGTTTACACAGGTTTAGGGAAATCAAAGGCCGGTGATTTGCTATCTCAGACTCCAAGGAGGCTAGTCCATAAAAATTTAAAGGGATCTTCCTTTGAATATTTCTGGTATTTGCCAGCCTCCCCTAAGAAGTGGCGCCCCAGGAATATGCCCCTCTCACCTCCACCTATGTGAGGGCCCTGATTTCAACAGTTTGTATTAAATGTTTCGTTTTACGTTTTTGTTGGGGAGGCAGTTAGTTAAATAGAGAGAGAGAGAGAGAGAGAGAGAGATGGGGTTTAACTTCCACTCGACTCAAACTAGGTCATTTCGGTACTAACATATGGTTAAATTTCATTTTTATAATTCACTTGCGCATAGGGGTCTTTAGCACAATTGGAGGTAACCGGAGGACCCGGAAAAAACCCACGAGGTTGGACAGGCGACCCTACTCCTTGTCACGTACAACTGGGGAATTGAAACCACACCAGTTGACCCAATGACAGACCTTATGATTCAGCCATCCAACCCCACTAGTTAAATATTTAACTCATACAATTCTATACTATTTGTATATTCTTCCATATAAACATTTTTTCCTTAAGGCAAAGAGTAAGATACTGGTATGTAATTATTGAAGAGTGTAAACCTCACTAGCTGGCAGCTGGATCTAATTTTTAATTAGTTTACAAATATATAAGAACCAAACAACATAATTCAATTGAAAACAATCGCTTCCCTTCTACCACGCCCCCGTTATCCAACAATTACATGTAAAATGTCTCATACAATATTCATTTTATTTTATCAACAGTTCTTAAAGATACCTTCCCACGTACTTTCCATTTACATGTACACCAAATATGCCATACTTTTATTGGAAATAATTACCATTTAAATACTTTCATGGGAATATATATTTAAATTATTTAAGAAAGATGAGAATGATTGATATTTCATGAGTAAATCTAAAAACTAGAAATAATTTTTTTTTTTATTTTGATATGCATGTTCGTCTCACTAATGTAAATGTAGTCCTTAGATTTTCTCTGGGTCCTCCGGTTTCCTCCCACTGCTAAAGACCCCTACGCGCTAGCGAATTATGGAAAAAAAATTGAACCATATGTTAGTCCTGAAATGACCTAGTTTGTGTCGAGTGGACGTTAAACCCCATTTCTCTCTCTCTCTCACAATCTTATTAATTCTTTGTCACCACAGTATTCAGGTATATAAACCAATTGTCAGTCTGTGTCTCACCGTATGCTATATGTTTAACTCACTCAGTTTTTCTTTTGGCTTGCAGAAATCTGCTGCCAAGAACTAGTTTATGTCTACAGGCATGCCAAATATTGGTGGTTACAGCGAATGTTGATTTTACTATTCGAATATCTCAAGTCATTATTCAAATGATATTCAAATATCTCAAGTCATTATTTAAATCCTATTCGAATAAAGCTTTGGTCCATTTTTGATGCATTTTCTGATGTGTAAAAAATCTGTCAAATCAAGATATTTTTATTATGTGTTTATTTCCTAACATTAGCTGATTTCATGGAATCAATATTAGTAAATATTTCATGGGAGACAAAAAACAGATCAACTTCCGTTTTAATTGACATGGAATAACGAATAGTAAACAATCAGTTTAAACAGCTTTAAAACTATTCAAATATGAATATTTATGTATTTGTGTGAGCATTATCAAATATCATATAGTATACATGTAACTTTTAGATGTTTACTGGAATTGGGGTGAATGTCTTGTCTAGACACAATATTTCCATTATTTTGAGACTAACATGGGTTCAATATCTTGTCTACACAATACTTCCATTATTTTAAGACTAACATATAGGTTAATGTCTTGTCTACACAATACTTCCATTATTTTAAGACTAACATATAGGTTTAATATCTTGTCTACACAATACTTCCATTATTTTAAGACTAACATATAGGTTTGATGTCTTGTCTACACAATACTTCCATTATGTTAAGACTAACATATAGGTTTAATGTCTTGTGTAGACAATACTTTCATAATTTCAAGACTAACATATGGTTTTAATGTCTTGTCTACACAATACTTCCATTATTTTGAGACTAACATATAGAAGTTTTATTTTTCGGGTTATGTATGCAATGGGAGGTGGAAGAATTTTGCCTGAACAGTGCTTGACTAGACACAATACTTCCATTATTTTGAGACTAACATATAGGTTTAATGTCTTGTGTACACAATACTTCCATTAAGACTAACATATGGAAGTTTTATTTCTCAGGTTATGTATACAATGGGAGTTGGACGAATTTTTGAACAGTGCTTGACTACCCCTCCAGCTCCTGTGATACCTACACCTTTAGACAGATGTTTATACTCAAAAGATGACAGATCATCTAGCCACCTAATCTCCAAGCCCTTATATCAGTCAAGTATGAAAGAATATGATAATATCAAGAGTAAGAAGATGATATTCTATGGTTATATTGATCATATATTGATCTGGGTTTATCATAATCTCGATGTCGATCAGTAAAATTATTTTCTACTTGATGAATTTATAAACAGTTTGTCTTTCATCTGGTTCCATCATCTTCTATAATAATCAATAAAATATCTTTTATCTCGGATAAAAACTCTTGTCAATATTACATTCCATAATTTATATATAGTTTTCAATATGGAAAGAATTTTCATATTATTGATTAAAGCTTTGGAAAGATTTCGTGGTTCATTAAAAAAATATTAAGCACAAGAATACCAAAAACAAGAATTGTTTGCAACTTGACAACTGGAAAATTGTTTAAATTGTATTATTGAAAAGGCTTTGACTTGGCTTCTCTAGGAGTTTTATTGTGTGTGAAATAGCTTTATTTAACGTCCGCTTCCATCAAAGTGATATCACCGACAATGGATTTCATGTTCTTATCTTTACTTATATATAGGTCATTTGAAAATTTTTGTTCCATTTGTCGACCCTGGCATTCGACTACCGAGTCCAGTGCAGCTTTCTAGATACAAAATGTCAAAAGATAAAACAAATATGCAAATGATCAAATAAGGTGAGTGAATAGTAATAATATGGATGGCATATTTCAAAGGAATTTCATTGTAATAATTAAATATCCCATATTACTAGACATCTTACTGATTTCCTCATTGTGATTTAATATGTCTTAAATTCACCACCATAGAATTGACACTTTCCGTTTCAAGGTATAGTTTTTAACGGCTATCAACTAGTTCACAAGGAACAAATGCAGAATCAATGTGATTTCACCTTGGCAGAGTAATCACACCTCCCCAAAATCAAATGCACTATCAAGGTGATCACCCCTTCCTAAAATTAAATGCAGAATCAAGGTAATCACCTCTTCCCAAAATCAAATCCAGAATCAATGTGATTTCGCCTCCACAAAATCCAAGGCAGAGTCAAGGTGATCACCCCTCCCAAGCTTCTGTCTGGGTAGTTAGTATACACAAGTCAATTTTGACTTTCATAGTGCACCCGCTATATATTTTGGAGTGTGAACAGACCTTTTTCAAAATTTCGATATCGTTATCCCTAGTATTATATTGTCAAGAATAAAGGACAAGTCAAATAGAAAATGGAAATCTTTTACTTTGAGTCTGCCATCTTCCAATCCAAAGTTGGCAAGCCGTTAAAGAAAAGACTAGACAGGGTAATTTAATTAGCATTCAGTAACATTGACAAGTTATATATATACAACAACTTTGATCAATATTGTACACAACTAAGAGAAATAAGCATGAATACAATGGGCATAAAAAAATCTATAAAGTTAAATAAATGTACCTACAGATGGTTAAAAATACGTATAAAATTGACGTAGTTGCCGTCAATATAAACGTTGCCACAATGACTTGATCTTCAAGAACTGTCACGAAAAGCTCTGCCAGGAATGCCAACATTCTTGAATGCCGTCATGAATACAAGTACGAACTGTGGGTATGTAAAATACCAGCCTGTAACACAGTCAGCTGACGCTATTTCCGTCAATATCTCACACAGAAAAATCCAACACGCAGGTTTACACACACACACACAGTACACAGTTCTGGTAGAATGGCACAGAATACAAACTCCAGGTAAAAACCCTTGAGAGGCTAACACCTATTGTTCCGACAGTGTGTAATCCGATCGAACTTGATCTCTTTGATTCTACTGGCAAGCAGACAGCTTAGAGTCAGTTTAAAGTGTTGAGTGTATCAAGAATAGTGTGTGTTGAGTTGAGGTAATCTACAGTACGATGTAGGATAATATTAAATATATGTATGTATGTAAGTAATTATGTAAACAGCAGTTACAGTATTAATATGTACTATGTTATATATACAGTATATTACATATACACTATATTAACAATATAGGTTAAAGATAGGTTATTATAATATTCAAGGAAACATGTGTGATATATTAAGGATTTCTGATAATTTGAATGTAAAAATTGGTGGGGACTGCTCGGAAAAATGTGTGATGCATTAAAGATACATTGTCCTGAAAGTATTTATCGGGTGGTTATTTCGAATAAAAGTATGGTAAATTTGGTATATATGGAAAGCATAGACACCCAATCTTACTTGGAAAATACTGGATTACCAGAAAAACACCCATGGGGCAAACACTGGGCAAAAATGTCAGGGTATCACTAACTGGCAACCTGACTCTTGTCTGCCAGCTTATTGTGTACTAGTTTGACTGAGCGTTTGTTATTTTTTGATCAAATCAAATGGTTAGACGGTTTTGGGAACATTGAGGGGTGTTAATGTACAAAAGACTCTGCAACTAAACGGCCAAAAAAGATGTTGACAGAAAATAATTAAGAATTTACTTAGGCCTCAATATGTATGATAAATTGACAGTAAGTAATGACAAATACATTTTGAAAAATGAACCCTCCCTCAATGAACTGAGGTGGCAGACATGGTGTCTAACAACAGTTTATTTATAGCCTGAGGTATCTCCCCGCGAAAACAAAGTTTGGAGAGGGATTTGAAACAAATTTTTGATAGATTAATTAGTTTGATTATGTTTTTAGTCTGAATATATCATCAAATCACACAGTTTGTACCTAGCAAACAAAATAATAAAACACCTCCTTCAATATTATACTACAGGTGGCTCAGTGGGAAAGGTGTTGACTCACAAACCAGGAGATCCTGGTTTTGGTCCTCCAGATTTTAGAGTGTGGTTTTCCCTTGTCATTGGTGCAGAGTAGAGGGCCTGGAACTGAACAGCATCTAGTAATTCAGATGGGACAGAAAATAGAGGACCCATGAGCACATATGAGAACACTTGACTGTATGAATTTGATATAAAAGATGCAGAAACACAGCT
This sequence comes from Patella vulgata, assembly GCF_932274485.2. NCBI lineage: Eukaryota > Metazoa > Mollusca > Gastropoda > Patellidae > Patella > Patella vulgata. The sequence continues at coordinate 57,629,137 of NC_065884.2, read as the reverse complement.
GTCTGAACAAAATTTCCCTTGTTCCTCACTGCATGGATGCCCATTTTCATTATACATGTACCAATTGTTGTAGAAATTAGGCTAGCATGTAATATGGGGGTCTTCGATTGTCAATTACATGACAGTTGAAAGAATGGCATATGGCCCATAAATGTGCACAATTAATATCTATCAGAAAACTTTTATTCCAGGAAAAATACACTAAACAGTTTCACAACAAACATGCCCCTCATCCATACATTTGTTACATTTTTATGTTGCAGCTTCATGAAAATATCAGGAGATTTTATCAGTCATACACATAAAATGTTATTATATTGACATTAAAAAAAACAAAACAATTTGCATTATAATATATACATATTTAAACTAATTACTGATAGTGTAACATTTCAATGTTTCCCACCTCCACCATCATTTGTGTCCTATAAACATAAAAAAATACTTTGCATTACCAGAAACATGTTTAAACTAGTTACCAATAATCTAAAAATTTAATATGTCTCCCACCTTCACCATCATGTTACCATGGTAACAGTTGTGTCCTATGCCAAGTGATCTATTAGATAAGGCACCATTAGGTGCAACAGCTAAACAGATTATAAACATTCATGAGATATACCTTGCTGCTGTTTTATTCCTACTCGCATGTATTTCTTTCATCTTCCTAATGCAAACACGTAAGTTATACCTATGATAAATATTCTATGGGTTGGGATTCATAGCAATTTCAGAAATAAACATTGTCCTGTGTTGCATAATTTTCATGCTGTGTTTTATTCCTGCAGAATATTTTTTTTCCTTTTTTTTAGTTTTATCAAAATCTGACTTTTGAATACTGTTACCATACTCATGTATCCTAACCAATAGGTTGCCATGCAACAAAACTAAGCTAAATAATAGGTTGCCAGGCAACAAAACTAAGCTAAATAATCCAAGCAAACCATTGTGGTTTTCATGTATCTTTAGGTAAATAAAAAGAAAAATCTATATACTGTCAGAAATGATGCATTCACAAGGTTCTATTACATATATTTAAGGCATTCACAAGTTTTATACAAATTCAGGAGACATAACTCTAGATTAAATAACATTATTCAAATTCAATTGGCTGCCTTGCTCCAGTAATCTGATACACATAAATTATAAGAAAATCCAGTTCTCACTTTTGTCAAAAGAACATTCACAAGATTCTATAAATTGAACAAGGGTAATAACTCTATATTTAATAGAATTAACAATGCATATAAATTTTAAGCAGATTCAATGATAACTATTCATCATAAAGCTGATTATAAAACAAAATGATTTACCACCAGTAAATATTCAGTTGATGTGACATTAAAACACCAATCCTTAGTTTACTTTCCTTAATAATGTATAGAACGGATTACACAGTACACTTGAATTGTACATTAATGATAAATGTCAGATAGAACATTAGCCAGCCTTAATTCAATTCTCTTTTAATTTCAGATGATAATCAACCTGTCGTAGATTGTTATAGCTTTAATGCTAGACATGTGTTCAGACTACCACAATGCCTACAGCCTAGATTTAGTCGATCTACAAGATATCATTAAATTACAAAATCCTCTTGCCTCTAATCTCGTCTTCAGGCTGTAGCTACCGTGTACGTTTGATGATTGTATCTCGATTGTACGAACATGACCATTAAATTGCAAAATCATTTTCTTGCCGCTAATCTGGTCTTGAGGCTATAGCTATGGTTATATGGATGTAGATTAGATCATAACAGAAACTACATTAATTTATATCTGTACATGTTTTTAGGAGATTTTTCTATCAGTAACTATATTGTCTCCTTGGGATTAATTACTATCAATTTGTAGGAAATCTAAATCTCGAGAGCTTGTGGCTGTTCCAACAAATCTGTCCATACTCTCCCTGAGGAATCAGACGTCCTCAACCCATATGCCAAATTTAGGATATTATCACCATTTATATAAATAATTCAATGAAAATAAATGGTGTTTAAAGCACTGTCAAACGCTAAAAGCTTCCATTGTTTGATTTGAAACAAATATTGAAACATACGGTTTGTACAAATACTTAAATAATCGAAGTGGAATAGTTATTGACAGCTGTTCGTTTGATATTTGTTTTTGTTATTTGATGTCATCTAATGAAAAATTAAAATTTAAAAGTTTGAATATAATCAATATTGCATGTTCCATATCAAATATTTAATCATTGATTCAGTGAAATCTACCAATCCAATATTTCAAAATACCTGAACTGAACTGTTATGATCAGGTAGATATATATCTGTCTGCCTCTAAAATTTTCATTTTACAGATAGAGCAATCCTATTCCTGCCTCCTACTTCTGCCTAATTTTTTGAAACAACAAAAATTTGATATGTAGGTTATTGTACCACAGCACAGTAGATCAAGTTAATATAATCATATTGAGGTTACTGTACTATAACACATTAGATCAACCTAATTCAATACTTTATTTGGACTTAATGCTAGGTTCCCCACTATCAGTATCACGATTCGTGCTGCGATTGGAATACTTTATTTTGACTTAATGCTAGGTTCCCCACTATCAGTATCACGATTCGTGCTGCGATTGGAATACTTTATTTTGACTTAATGCTAGGTTCCCCACTATCAGTATCACGATTCGTGCTGCGATTGAAATACTTTATTTTGACTTAATGCTAGGTTCCCCACTATCAGTATCATGATTCGTGCTGCGATTGGAATACTTTATTTTGACTTAATGCTAGGTTCCCCACTATCAGTATCATGATTCGTGCTGCGATTGGAATACTTTATTTTGACTTAATGCTAGGTTCTCACTATCATGATTCGTGTTGCGATATCTTGATTTGTGCTGCAATTTGAATCATGGTTTTAGTCGCGGAGTAATCGTGGTGATCCAATCAGGTCTTAGCATAGCATATAATGAGGGACCGATAGGAACAACTCTATCATAACACATCACGCAACAGTGGGACCTTAGCATAAATGTACATTATGCAAGAGACAAATGCAGTTCTTTCTTTAGGCCTTAAATGTTATATAAATTATTAATTAGACATTTATTGACATGAAAAAACCCTAATCAACTCATGATGCCATCAGATTTTTCTGATAATAAGTAGATTAGAACAGTTCAGTCATTTAATGATTTAATTTAAAAATAGAGAAGCTAGACTAAGCTTCGAACAACCAGTATGGTGGTTACAATTTATGCACAAATCTTGTCAAATCTTCAAAGGCTAATATCTTTGAATGGAATTTTCAATATATTCATTTTGCATTGTCTATATTTGAACTATTATTGTAAGAATGGCCAGCTCTGTATCTACATCTTACATAATGTATCTTGAAATCAAAGAGATTTCGCTTCTTTACAACAAATGGAGTTTAGCTTTACTCCATCATATTTCCTCACATATTTTCAAAGACCAATTATAGTAATTTTGATCAGTTTTTAACATTTTCACACTGGAGTTCACGTAAAAATACCCTTGAAAGTTAGAATTAGATGAACAGAAGGTGAGTAAAATTATCTTCCCTGGCATTTCACACAGGAATATAGTGATTTTTATCAGTTTGTAACATTTTCACACTGTAGCGCACGTAACAAAACCCTTGCAATGCACAGGTGAATATAGACAAAAATAACAGTGTGTTAGTGTCAAAATGATCAGAGTAAAGTTAAACTCCATTCCTTTCTTATAATCCATGTGATAAATCTTATAGCTATTGCTTCAGTGTAATATGGAATGTGAGCTGTTTCGTACTTAAGTTCAATCATACCTCACATGGTTAATTTCCAGAGAACAAGAGAACTTTTACATGCACTTAAGCTTAACCCTACTCCTTTTGCACCCTGGCTTGGGACCGGCAGAATGGGTTCAATAATCAACACCAGATTAAATATTTAACAGTCGTTTTTTAAACTGCTTTAACAATCGCCGATCAATCATATTTAATAATCACACCTCAACAGAACGGGTTCAATAATCAACACCAGATTAAAAACAACAAAAAGGCATGTAAAAGTGTTTGTTTTTTTTTTAATCGTTTATTATTTCAGTTTATTTCAACAACATATATGTTTATTTCAGTTTATTTGAACTTATTTCAACATATAGAAAAAAAGTACAAATCAATTTAAGGTATAAATCACGTGTGCGTTCTAATTCTGGTTCGGCAGCCATTTTTATAAATTTTGTGTAGCAATTTGATTTTATCACATCAGTTAATTATGTTTCACCTTTATTTAAATTTATTTCAACAACATATAGGAAAAGGTATGAATCAATTTGAGATACAAATCACGTGTGTGTTCTATTTCTGGCTCGGCAGCCATTTTTATAAATTTCACGTAGTAGTAGGATTTTATCAAATCGATTATGTTTCACCTTTATTTCAATTTCTTTCAACTAATTTTAATTTATTTCAACAACATATAGGAAAAGGTATGAAGTGAGGTACAATAAACTAAGAACGAAACAGCCAGGTTATGAAACAGCTTGCACCCATAATATGAACTAAATGTTACATACTGTCAAACTCTGCACATTATTTTGAGACTAGCTTTTAGCAAATTTTTCTTTTTACGAGAACCCACCTCATAAAAATAACGAAAAAGTTGAGTTCATGGCGTAGACACATTGTAGGCCCAGACAAGTATATAGAAAAACACACTACACCATGTGTGTTGGTCACATTAATCTGGTATTATGGTACCTATTTCATAATCACATTAAACAGGTTCCATTTCATAATCAGATTACATGATCCTTACACATCAAAAATTAATACCATTATCATTAAAGTGTCATTAAAGCCTATTATTGATGTCATAAATTCTTATCTCTACACCTGCAGCTAGCCACAATAGTTAATCCACACGACAGCTGCAATCATTGTGGAGTATTGGCTTATTTCCTGAAATTGGAAATAACAGGTTGCTTTTTGTCTCAAGGCTGTATTTAGCATTCATTACAACTACAATATATTTCTGTTTTTTTTACTGATATTTGTATACCAATCTACATATTTATTAGTAAAAAAAATTATAGTAATGCTGCATCAGACAAATTGCTACTCAGTAATTAAGTCATAGTTGCTTTGGTTGCTTTGGAAACAGAGATGAATGCTTTCCTTAACACCCTGAGAAATTACCAATAACGAAATTATCAATACTTGAAAATCCCATGTTTAAAGCGTAATCACTATAAAATTTGATGTTTAAAAACACCCAGTTCACAGATTTTCAAAATTATCTTTCCGGTGAGTGAAGAATACCTGCTCATGTACAAAGGTGTGAACATGTCTTTCATTCAATTTAGAGTTGTGAAAATAACCCAGATGATTATCATGGCATGTAATTTGATGACATATGACTAGCATTTGTTTCTGTTTGGTACTACATGTACCAAAACACGTCAGTACTGCCTTGAGAGTCTAGATTTTTTTTTTAAAGTATTGGATGTGTAGGTAGCCTATACTGTTTTTAGTATATTCTTTATTGAATTATATTTGGGTGGAATTTGATATTTATCATAAAATTCTTCACACTTGTTACAATGATTGTAGACAATTTGAGAAATTACAACATCGTGCTAAATATAATTATTTTCAATATAAAAAATAATATCAAATTGTCCCTTTAAAAGTTTTTTTCATTTATAGTTTATAGTTTAAGTTCCTCTATTTCTGAGCAAAAACAATTAAAGATGAAACAAATCATTGTGTCTTGTCATTTATTTTGATGGAATACTTTCTAGCCTGAAAACTTGGCACCATTTTTCATCTCAACAAAAAGATGATTGATGATATATGTGGCACTACATCTGTCACGGAATGGATTCAAGAATAATTTGCTTTAGAAATCATCAACAACATTAACTGTGGTATAAAGAAATGGAATGAAAAGGGGTTTAGTGTCTTACTTTTGTGCAGCAACTGGGCTAATGAATACACAAGACTATAGATAAGCCTATTTGAAATGTTGCTCAGCAATAAATGACATGACCGGACTAATGACAACAATGCTTACAATCTAATTAGAATACAGATCTGTATTTCGTTTCGTTTTTTATACTTTCGATGGCCTCCTACATGAAGATCTGACCTGTTGTAGTGGAAGGTCGTGTCAGGGGTCATACAAGTGGCTTTTGACCCTATGACGTGACACATTGATGTTACTAGTGGATTACCCACAGTTCCGTGCAAAACATGCCTAAAGCTCGCCATAACAGACTGTTTCTTTGGGTAATCCCTCACACCATTCAGAACACGTCAATGATCACAACTCTTCCAGATCCTAGTGTAGTAAAGAAAGGTAAAACGAAATTTTGAACTTAAAAACGAAACGAAATAGGATCTGTGTTTTAATGAGATTGCAGTGCTTATAATAATAAACAGAAATGGTATTCTATAGAATTTTATGGTATTTCCAGTTCCATTACTAAATGCCACTGAAACAATGCGCCATGCAGTGTGCTATTTTATCCTGACAATGGCGCTACTGCCTACCCTTTTTGGGGGGATTTTTAACATGTTACTAAAGGAATAAACAGAACCTCCATTTTCCATATGATCCAAGTATGATGCTATTTCCTACACTATTGAAACAGAGAAACCAGGCTGGATAATCCTGACGAATAAACAGAACAAAGGTTTTCCATATAATCCAATTGACTAGACGCTATTTCTGGCAGGGTCCTATAATCCTATACACTATTGAAACAGAGAAATCAGACTGGATAATCCTGAGAAATGTTCTCGGCTACCATTGTGATCAATGGTTAAAAAGTACCATGTTCACTACCATAATGGTAATTTTTGTTTCTATCATTAGGTGAGAAATACAAGGGGAAAGTTTGGACTGACAGCAGCATTTCCACTAATTCTTCTTCAGGCTCTGCTAATGTTTTCAAACATTCTTCGTCCTACTGGAACAGATTAAACATATACTCTCTTTGAACCAGCATTTTCCATTTGATTTTAAAAGTTCTTGGGACCCAAGACTTGGGTATAATTTCTGACCATTGAATTTTAACATGGTCAAAACGATGACCAGTCAGAATCCTGACAGCACTTGTTTGTCTGTATCATATCAGGTCATGGAGAAACTATGTACTCTAGATAGGAATGTGGAAAACACATTAACTCAGGTACATTCACCAGTGATAGTAACAGATTTAACGGATTTCACTGACAACTGATTGAATAAACATAAACCTACATATCAAAACATACTTATATATTTCTGTCAGAGAGAGAGCGAGAGAGAGAGAGAGAGAGAGAGAGGGGGAGAGGTCATTTTGAGACTGCTTTGCATGCCAGGGTGTTTGGAAACTGGAGGAAACCAGAGAACTCTGAGAAAGCATAGATAACAAGCTTTATAAGTAATGTTGGAATCAGACCAGTCAGTCATCCAACCTTCCTCATGGTTTTAGTGAAAATGAAAAATGTACAAAATAAATTATTAGTTAACATTTTAATAACATTTTTGAAGTTTTAGTTCAGGAAGAAACAGGTTAATCAGTTTTTGCACATTTTCTCATTATTTTCATAGGTTAACCCAGGCTAAAATGTACTCAGATTTATCTAAATATACACAATAGACAATCTCCCAGCTTGCACTCATTGTTCAGGTTTGTTTTGCAAAGATGTGGATCATTACAGAATATCAATAGATCATAGATACAGATCAATGTTGACCTGTAACAGATTATTTGTTCAAAAATTTATTGTTAGTAAAAAACTTTCTATAATAAAAGTAAATTTTTACCTTCAAGCACCAAACTACTAGATATATGTATACCAATAATATTTCAAGGCTAACATCTACAAATATTCCACTTTTAGAAATTGTCCAAATTCAGAAGCTCAAAGCTAGATATCATCTCTTTGAAAATGTCAACAAGGATTGGCATTAACCAAATACCCTAAAACGTCTATCTATCTGTTGACATTCAGATGCCCAAATACAACCCACTCTCTACTTAACCCTCGTTATAATAAGAAAGCTTTTGGGGGCAAAATGTTTCAGAAATTCTTGTATCTCTATGATATTGACATAAATCAATTGTAATTCAATGATGTAGTTCTCTCTTTATTTATTTATTGATGATTTATTCTGAATAAACAAAACTGGAAATAACTCACTATTCATCATCACTAACGAGCAAACATTTTCACTTGTTCATTTTCTGATCGTTAAACGTTTTTTGGTAAAACACATACAGTATCATCGTACTAAATAAATACTGACTGTGGGGCTGTATTTTTGGTCATTTTTGTATCAAAAAAATCCTAGAAAGAAGTAGTAATACTGTTGTGACAGTTGAGAGAGAGAGAGAGAGAGAGAGAGAGAGAGATGGGTTAACCTCCACTTGAAACAAAGTATGTTTTAGGTCTTTTGCAGTAGGATGAAGCCAGAGGACCTGGAGAAAACTCATGAGGTTGGACAAGCGACTCTACTCCTTGTCACAGGGAATCGAAACCACACCACTTGACTCAATAACAAGACCTTGTGAACTAATGTGCATGAGTTTAACCATTCGGCCACAAGACAGCTTTTCTCTGATATTTCAATTTTTCTTGTTCATTAAAAATATTGTATACAATGGCGAACATTTTAATATTTCGTTGAAATAACAGTGCCTCTTTAAAATAAATTTGATGAATTATAAAATAAACAATAGTTTATTGTTAGATGGCTAACTGACAACTTCTTTGTTAACCTAAATAAAATTCCTACTGAAATTAGTGAAGTGTAGCTTGATTGGCTCTCGGAATATTGACAAATGTCATTGTGTAAGTTGACGGTCGTGGATAACATGACAAGCTGTATGGATAGACATTTAAACAGTTGAGATATAATTCATTTTATCTATTATATAACAAAATAATTCAATTAAAGGGAAAAGGTTGGGGGAAGTACCCTTGATAATAATTAATATGTTTCCTTTTTGTCTGTCTCTATAAAATAACAGGCAGATGATAATAAATATATTTCCTTAAAACCAACAGTCACTCTTTCTAGAGAAGTAGGGGGGTGGCCAAATGGTTAACAGGCATGTGTTGGATCAGAAGGTCTGTCATTGAGTCATGTGGTGTGGTTTTGATTCCCTGCTTGTACGTGACAAGCAGTAGGGTTGCCTTCCAACCTTGTGGGTTTTCTCCGGGTTTACTCCCACTGCTAAAGACACTCCCCTCTCCCTTTAAGTGCAAGCGAATTATTGAAATAAAATTTAATCATACATTAGTCCTGAAATGAACTGGTTTGTGTTGAGTGAAGTTAAACCCCCATCTCTCTCTCTCTTTTCTCTCTCTCTAAGTCCAGGCTGAACAACATTATGATTTATCTTTGAATTTGACAAATAGCTGAGAGTTGTGAATCTTTTAAAACTGCAAAAAATCTAGAAATACCTAAATAAGAAAATGTTCATGCCAATTTACACAAGTATCAGCAGACACAGGGTTTTACATTCAGCCACTGTCAGGGCAGAATTTCCCCTCATAGCACACTGTATGCCATATGCCAATCTTCATTAGCCCAGTCAGAGCAGAACAATAGGACGTTAAACCCCATTTCATTACATATTTTAAAATCCACTGTATTCAAATTTTATGTACAGTACAAAATTTGATAGCTCTATAATAGAGTAAGAAATTGAATTATTTGGCCTATTCTCTAATTCTACACAATAACTCATTGATTTCTTTTACGCATGATTTAATTTAGTAATTTTATTAGGAATCTATAGAATTCTATTTGAATGATTAAAGGGTTAGTGATGGAGGCTGTATCTTTAAGTGTAGTGATGTACAAACCTAATGGCTCTCTGCTTTATCATTTCTCCAATTTTATTATGACTAAAATAGAACTACATATTGATCGGTAGACCGGGGTTACATACTTTTTTCATCACCGAATACTCTGATAATGTTCTGTCAGGAAGTGATTAAAGTGATAAAAAATCTCCATCAAATTACTGCACTGTTGTGCTCCCACCTAGACAGAAAAGTATTCCTGCCTTATCAGTGTGGCATCAGGAACCAAATTACAAATTTTAACTTCCAGACTAATAAAGAAATCTTAAAGGATATTACTTACACAATCAACCAGCCGTCTGCATCGAAAGTGCTTGACAGAGAACAGTGCCAGTCAATTTTTATACCAAAGAATTCTGTTAGTCTTTCAACTAGAGAATTCTTTAAGTCTTTAAACTAGAGGATTTTGTAGTCTTTAAATAAGAGAATTCTGTTAGTCTTTAAATTAGAACATTCTGTAACTAGAGAATTCTCTAAGTCCTTAAACTAGAGAATTCTCTTAGTCCTTAAACTAGAGAATTCTCTTAAACTGGAGAATTCTGTTAGTCTTGATACTAGAGAATTCTGCTACTAAGTATTGATTAGTTTATCAGATAACCTGGACTACATTTAATGTTGCATGATCAAAGGATAATGGCAAAAGGGAACCATAAATCAATTTTACTTCATTGGGTTAATGAAGATGGGCATACACCATGCAATGTGGTGTTAAGGACAGTAAAGCTACAGCCTACTCTTATTTTGTATTCCAACTGTCAAGGGTTTACGTGCACAAGACCTCCATTTTTCATCCCATCCAAATAACTTTACAATGTTCCTTGTCAGGCCCTCTGTCCTGCACCACTGACAAGGAGGAATCTCACCAGAAAATCTTGATGAACTTCCTCTTTAAACACCGGCAGCAAACACTCAACCTTCAGGTTACCGAGCCAATGTCTTACTCCCTAAGCCATCACGGCTCCCTTGTGCCTTATATGTTGAAACATTAGTTAATGGAAGACAGTGGTGTGCATAATCGTGTAGTATTTTCCCCACTTGACGATGTGAAAATGTTTATAGGCCGACACTTATCAGAGTAGCAAATCACAACAAGAAACAAACAAATTATAGCCTACCAAAGAATCATAATAAACACGAATAACAAGGTTTAAACATATGGAGTGTTTTATTTCAAAGGAAATTCAAAGGTTGAATAGCAGGAACTTAAGGATAGCCAAGATACTTAACCAATCAGCCCAGCTGGTTTAGATAACAGTAAGAGCCACTTACAACCTATTCGAATGTTTGGATAAGAATTATACTGTCACAAATTACTACCATTACCTATCCAGTTGAATCTTTGATACAGACAGGCCCCAGATGAACGGTTAATACACCCACTTATACTAATTAGACTGGTCGATGGTTCTATTGACAGTCTGTGTCCCTATTGGCTTGTTGGTCACTGATTATTGATCTCTTGAGAGATCACCAGAGAGAATAAGTAGCCACTAGTTCAGGTCTGATTCTATCACGAATACCAACTGCTGTCAACTACATCACTAAAGTTTAAAGAAATTCCATTATTTGGATTTCTTGTTAAATTGTGCTGATTGCTTTTTAACGACTTTAGGTCTTATTTACTGAATGTCAATAACAATTTACAAATCCATTCAAAATATTTCCATTAATTTCTATGCCTGTCTCAACCACAGTGAATTCTTTCAATCTAATAGTTTCACTGAAAGAATTTATAACTGTTTTTCCCAAGAAAACTTCAACTTGCAGGCGATGTTTCCTCTAAGCTATGGACCTGTCTGCAAGCTATGGACCTGTCTGCCAAAAATTTCGGGGGATCATGTGGCTAAGTGGGTAAGACGCTAGCTCGCTAGCCTGCAGGTCGGGTGTTCGATCCCTGCATTGGCCGAGAAAGTTCATCCAGATTTTCCGGTGTGGTTCTCCCTTGTCAGTGATGTAGGACGGAGGGGCTGACAAGGAAAGCTGTCTAGTCGTTCGGATGGGACGAAAAAACAAGGTCCCGTGTACACATTGGCGTGCACGTAAAAGATCCCTTGGCAGTTGGAATTCGATATAAGAGTAGGCCGTAGTGCTGCTGTCCGGGCAAAATTTCCCTCATAGCACACTGTATGGCGTATGCCCGTCTTCATTAGCCCAGGTTAGGAGCAGAAAAGTAGGACGTTAAACTCCATTTCATTTCATTTCATTTCCAAAAATATTCTGGTTCTTAGTTATTACCGCATGACTTGAAAGGGGTTATTATAGTGTATCAAAATTATCTTAAATTGTACAAATATCTTGCGCACATTGCGCGCACTAAAAATTATAAACTGTCTGGCCAAATATTTACCAAGTTTTGGTCAATTAGAAGTCAGTTAAACTTTATCTAACTTTCACTGATAAAAACGCTCAAATATATTGCAAGTTATTTTCCAAAAAATTTAATTTTAGCAGGTTTTAGATTTAACTGATCATACCTTAGAAACTGTTCAGATGCAAACAGCTGCTACTTCCAATAAATTAAAATTCTTTTTACCTGGTTTCAATTTCAGTTCCTTCTGCCTCCTAGTATACAGGCAAGATCTATAAACATGTTCACTGGTATTTCATTCACTTTGTTTGAAATAATGTGACATGTTAGGTTTAAATTCCTGTGATGCTCAGTTTGTTCTAAACTTTGACACATACCATACCATCAGGTTGTCAAATTGTCAAAATTGTTGACTTTAAATTAATAGTATAGGTCAAAGGTTAAAGTTCATTAGTGTAGTACAGTACTCCATATAAGGGTACTCAGAAACAATGGTAAACATAAACCAAGGCCAGTCTTATCAGGATAATACTAATTGATGTAAATTACAATAATGATTGACAGATAAGATTGAGATAATATTCTATTTACTTGCAGAAACATTATGCAATACAGCCGAAAAAAATCTTGAATTGATGTAATAATAAAATAAAACCAAGTACGAACAATGCAAACCATTAGACAAAATTCGAAGTCCTAAAAAAACGGTATAGGCAAAATAGTGTAATAAGGCAAAATAGTGTAATCAGCATATGGACTGTTCACCGTGTACAAAATACAGACAAACAGTGGTAACAGGTGTCCGGAAGAGTAAGCTTACCCTGCCTGGCGCCACACCCGCCATAGCTGCATCCAATTTATTAGGCGAAATCTCGGTAAAATAGCGTGATTGGCCAATGAACTATCGGTATGCAAAATGCACGTGATGAACAGTGTTAACGATGTAGTAGACAGACATTATCAGGGCAAATGTGCAAATGTGCAAATAAAATAAACATATAGGGATATTTTAGCACGAAGAGCCATATTTCATTCTAAATACTATTGATCAGTGAAATATATTCATCCAGGATTTGCAAATGGGCCGAGAGGCGGGGTGGATTCGACATGCAAAAGTGCAATTCTGTACATTCAATATAAACTCTTCCAAAAAAGTAGGGGATATTGGAATGCAAATACCTATGCAGGTTGTGATATAATCAATAGTCATGGACACTTGACATGCTTTGAGAGTATGTTCAAAGATGAAGAACTTATTGCCCCAACAGAACCACTGAACTTCATGTGCGACACGCAATAGCGCCATACACGTGGGAGGGGTTCATTGCCAAATTTGACACTTCAAGGAAGGGTTGATGAAAACTGCCGCTTGCTGGTTTATCCTATGCATGTTTGCTTTCCTATCGCTTCTTGCATAAGATTTACTGTTTAGCATATCTTTGCTTTAGTGTGTTACGTTTAATTTGATCGGGAGATGTGTTCGTCGACTTCAACATCAACTGACAACACTGCAAGAACTGGTCGTGGCATTGCAAGAGGAGTAGGTCAGATTGCCCCGAATCGTGATTGGACGGTTGATTAGGAGCATGCCACAACGAATTGCTGAATGTCTGAGGATTGGTGGAGCAATTACTCATTATTGAGACAAAAATCAAAAACGTCCATTTACACTTTTCACAGTGTATCCCTTTGCGAGTGAAATGGGGCCGTCAAATAAGCTACCCATGATGAACTGTTTATGTTCATGTGTAGGCAATTGGCCAGTTATTAACATACACTGGTTACCTCTAATAAAAACAACAGTGCATTTCTGTAGTTTTGTATTGTTTCTAAATATCCCCTACTTTTTTGGAAGAGTATATGTTAAGTCAGTAGAAGTATGGTTATCAACCATTCTCCCATGTGGGTTGTTCATGCACTTTATCTGCCTTGACCTGGTCATTATCACATGATTTGAACCCCTGCTTGTATTTTATTCAGAAGTATTTAGTTACAGAAATTAGATATTTCATTTACATACATATCACTAATTCACTCTATCCAGTGGCGGATTAAGCTCCACCAAGGCCTGAGGCGGCAGTTGCTGGAGGGCCTATTTAGTTTTTAAAGTTAGAGCAAAGGTAGTTGCTAACATTAAAAACGGGATTCGTTACTGAGGTTATAATATTATTAAAATATTAGTTATAACTAATTTGTCGTACAAAATGCTTTGACAGCAGAAACGTCAACCGAAACCAACTGTACATACACCTATTTTCAAGGATAATATTTTCTCATGATGGGGTGTTAATTTACATCGAAATTAGCACAAGATCTTTTGCTAGATATTTTTTCTTAAGCCAAAGTCGTTTGATATTGGTAATGTAACTTTATATGCCCATAAATGTTGTCACGTGGGTACAATATATTAAGCAAGACATAACCGAAAACTTACAAGGATTTAACGTACATTGTAGGCCTACATTTAAAAAATAAGATCAGATCTCCAAACAATAGGACCTATTCAAAATGGCATGGGCCTAATTAATTTCGGGTCAGGGCCTATGTTGATTCCCGTTGGGCCTAAACCCCACCCCCCTAACATTCATTGTCTATGCGTTTTTAATCATATCAGACAAGTCTAACAAAATTTTTTTTACAAAATCTTTGGGCCTGAGGCTGCAGCCTCATCAGCCTCATCGATAATCCGCTACTGACTCTATCACATCATGAAAAACAGTGTATAGTAAAGAGAGCCGTTATTAGTGTGGTTTGTAAAGAAAGACAACTCTGTATATGGGCATGCCTTTAAAAACAAGAATGATGGACCAGGATGGACCAGGAACCGAGCATGACATCATCACAGCCGTATTTGGAATTGTGACTTCATATAAAAAATTAAGTATGTTAATCAATGTGCAAATGCCAATGGAAGAAACATGCCTAGTTGTGTGTCGATCTTAGTTGTTGTTTTCCGAAAAGTGTTGCTCCCAAGAGTATGTCACTGCTAGTATTATATATTCATGTTTCATCCAGAAAATGGTAGACTACCATACAGAAATGTTAACAATATTCTGCCACCTTTCATAACATTGTTTTGTCAAGTTCTTGTAACTAGCTACCATTGTACTAGATTTATTGGCTTTTAGATCAACAGTAAAATAAATGCCATCAAGCTAACATACCAATCTAACATAAACTAGACATTAATGGAAGCTGCCACCAATAACTAACTAATCTTCAATCTAGAATCCTTATTAGTAGTATTCATTCCAAAACTACTCGCATTTAAGTACAGCTTAATACCCAATTGTCTCTGAAATCAATTAAGACAAGCCCTAGACACAACAAGACCTTGACAGGACAAGACCTAGACATAACAAGACCACGACAAGATAAGACTTTGACAAAACAGAGGGAAGTGTCCAATCAACAATTAAACAATTTATTTCTGAACTATTTCCCCCTATATTTGGTGTAGTGTGTGAGGAGGACCTGATGGCTGAGATCCATGTAATGAAAAGGTTAACTAAACATCAGTTTTTAAAGTACCAGGTATTTCTTATTTTGAAGCATTTATTAAGATGTATAGGATGCTTTAGAAAGAGACAGATTACATTGGCTTATACATGACACCTGTGACAGGACTTGAATTTCAGAAGCTCAAGCTATTGTATTCACAACATTTCACACCCATACTTTCTTTTCCTTTCCCAAAACTACAATTTTTAAATCAGGAATTACTGTTTCTAAACACATGTCAATTTTCTTGGTTCTTGTTCAGAAAAATCTTCATAAAAAGTCTAAGGTTCCTCCAAGTCAAGTATGATCGACATGAAACCTAGCATCATCTGGTTCTTGCATATGAAGAGGTTTTTTTTGATGTCATAATTCCAAAATAGCATACAGAACTCAAGGCAAAAAAACCCAATAACCTTGAAAAAATGATAAAATCAATCTGTGCCAGTCTGAACTAAAATCATTCTACTCCAATGATAACAAAAACATCACCAAATTAATTCTGCTTCAAGGCAAATTTGTTTCTACCCTATTTTTTTTTGTTTTTTTGTTATTCTAGCCATCATGTTAATCAAGCTTAGGGCCAATAAAAAGGTCAAAACAGATTTCCTCAATCAAACTTTTCTGCCAGCCAAATTTATTCCATAAAGCTTCTATTCATAAAATGTCCGACTCCATCTAGAACAATCCTGTGATTTTTAGCGAGCTTCCTCAATTTGAGAAATTGAGATCATGATTGGTTCATTTCAGTCATAAACAACCTGTCCACAAGAAGGGAACGGAAGAGAAGACGCAAAAAAAATAGTGGAATGTATTAGTAGATATGAGATTTCTCTTGGAACTGGTTCTGCTGTAGAGATGTGACATTCTGACAATTTGACTCAATGGCATGCGTTAAACCATTCAGCCAATAACTTTAACTTAGCATGAGCGTGCTGTATCATGAAGTCTGTCCTTGAGTCAACTGGCGTGGTTTTGAATCCCCGGTTGTACGTGACAAGGAGTAGGGTCGCCTGTCCAACCTTGTGGGTTTTCCCCACATCCTCCGGTTTCCTCCCACTGCTAAAGACCCCTACGCGCAAGTGAATTATTAAATAAAATTAAACCATATGTTAGTCCCGAGTGGACGATAAACACCATTTCTCTCTCTCTCTCTTTAACTGTATATATATAAGTAGATATCAGATTTCTCTTGTAACTGGTTCCACTGTAGAGATGTGACATTATACTCCTTGGAATCAAAACCCTGCCACCTGACTCGATGACAGACCTTATGATCTAAAGTGAATGTGTTAATCTATTCGGCCAATACTTTATGTGTATAAGTAGACTTAAAGATACATTGTCCCAAAAGTATTCATCGGGTGGTTATTTCCAATAAAAGTATGGCAAATGTGGTATATATGGAAAGTATAGACACCCAATCTTACTAGACAAATTCTGGACTACCCGAAAAACACCCACGGAGCAATCACTGGGTATCACTAACTTGCAACTCGACTGTTGTCTGCTAGGTTAATTTTATTGAAGGGTGAATGGGCCAATTTGGCCCACTGAAGTGAGGTGGTCTCGGCAAGTGCAGGCAAGTGCAGGTACGGTTAAATTTTCATATTGTAAATGCCAGTCGGGTCTCAGTAGGATTACTGTGCATGCGCCAAATGAACCTTAACCTTTCCTGTCATCAGTTCTGACAAAATGGCTGCCCTAACTAAATAAACCGCCATAATTGTTTTCATCTGGGTAATTGGCATAGGGACTGAAATTAATTTTCTGTGAAGAATTCCACATTTGGTGTGCCTGGCATGGTTCTGAAACCGGTTATTGTAGAGTAATGTAAACGGGTCAATTTCTTAAAATTTATTGCTGCCTAGTACCGTGCCGAGAACGGCACGCTTATCGCGACCAAGTGTAAACGGGGCTATAGTATCTGGACATGTTTGTTATTTGCCCTGGATCTATTTACAACATTAAGAGAGGACTTAAGAATTCGGCTTCCATCAATACAGAAGAGCCATTAATAATACAATAAATAAATAAATAAGTTTGAATGAAAAGGTTTAAAGTTCATCCTTTGAGAATAAAGTCAGACACATTTATTTAAGATTTAATCAGCTGACAGTTAAACTTCAAGTCAGTTCCTGTTGTCCCTGTGATATATATCTACAGTACTTAACCTTTGAACTTTGAAGAACTTTAACAAGAGTAAAGATCAAATCAACAATGTGCATAGTTCAATTTATGTCACTATTTTTGGAATCCACTTAGCCAATTATTTATATCTATTGTCTATAACCTTTTTTCTTTTCTGATCTAAAAATATATAGGGAAAGATAAAGAAATGGGGTTTAATGTCCACTCGAGACAAACCAGGTTATTTTGGAACTAACATGGTATAATCTTATTTTAATGATTCGCTTTTAATAAGTCTTTAACTGAAGTAGGAAACCAGAGCAACCAAAGAAAACCCTTTAGGTTAGGCAAGTGACCTTACTCCTTGTCAGGTACATGCTTGGGATCGAAATCACTCCACTTGAATCAATGACAGACCTTATGATCTAAAGCACATGTTAGACCACTCCACCACCGATATCAAAATCTAAGTCGATAAATTAGAAATATCCAAGGCTACGAAATTACCAATGATAATCGAGATGGGTATAGTAGTTATACACTCACTAAAGTCAATATATTTTGGAATTTTAAATATTGTTCACCATATCTTGATGTCCGTTTGGGCATATTCCTGGTCGGAAGTTTGGAAAATGGCACAGCACATATCTTGAATACATCAAACCAAACCAATTCAACACTTTATTTTCACCCAAATCAAAGAAGCTTTGTTTCATTAAATCACCCTTTAAGCTAAATCTCTATTTGACAATTAGAAGTGGACACAAATTGGTCTAAATCTCCATTTGGCAATTAGAAATGGACACAAATGGGTCGCAACACATATAATAATGTAATAAGAATGTATATAAACTGATTTACATTCAATGGTTTCTGTTTTTACTGAAATTTCTTATCAGTTATGTTCAGTGAAATATGCGGAAAGTCAAATTGAATGGCTTCTTTGGCGTCTGGTTATTCCATCTTTTCTCTCTTCTCTCTCCTCTCTCTCTCTCAGAAGTAGATCGAAAAATATACTAGATGTTTCATAGTAGAAATAAAATATAAATTATTTAGTGGAGAAGACTTATAAATACGGTAAACCTCAAATACTAATTTATTTTCTCCTAGTGCAGCGAGTCTCCTTGGGTTACTATATACAACAAGTGTCCACATGGTTTATGGGTTTGATCAGATGATTAATTTCTGTTACTGTGGAGACATTTTCTCAAATTACAATTTTTATCCCTTGCAGGCCAAATTACTGGTTGCTAGCTGAAATATATTTCAGCTGTATCATGTTAGTAGTTTAAAGAAGCTAAATCGCTAATATTTGGGACCTAGAAATTAACACAAATGGGTCGCAACGCATATAATAATGTAACATGAATGTATATAAACTGATTTACATGCGATCCTTTCTTTTTTTTTCTCTAATTTCAAATCAGTTATCTTCAGCGAGTGACAATCTCTAGCGTCTGGTTATTCCAGTCTACATTGAGGGAGATTCGATAATGAGCTGGCAGTTCTCACTATAATAGTTAAAAACTAGATAATGTAAAGGCAATTGCTGAAAATTTCATTCAAATTGATCCACTATGAACTGAGAAATAAGCTATTGAAATTTCCACCTAGCCTCAATCATCATTACTAAAGTCAGTACGATAAACAGCATAGTCTCGATTATCCATTTAATCGTTAAATTGTGAAGGAAAGTTATGCAGTAAATCGGCTCATAATCCACTAAAGATCGCAGGCTAGCGATGCCATCTAGAGTTGATTATGGTCTGGATAGGTTAATTAATGTCTAATTAATAATATAGATAACATTTCAAGCCTAAAGAAAGAGCTGCACTGCAATAGACAGATTTAGCTCTTGCATAATGTATGTTTAATTTTGTTTCTTTCGATTGCATTTTAAAACACAGTTTATATATACATTTACATGTATAGATTACAGCCATTGAAAAAAAAAATAACAAACTTGAATGACTTTGAGTTTCGGTATTGTTAGTGACACTTGAGAATCTGGACACATTCAACCATTGAATAATAAACTAGGTATGACTGCCTAGGGCCTCAAGATCCAGGGGGCCTCTAGCCAATGTGTATATTATTTTTGACAATGCCATAAACCTTTCTTACACCCATCACCACCCTTGGCTTTGCTCTATTTTTTTTTTTTTTAAATTCACGTTTTCGCCTGCCTCTTGGAATCCTGCACTGATGCAAGATTTCATTTATCTCTAAAAACGTCCTTTGAAAGATTTTAATTTTGCTACCTTGTTTTAAAATACTGACTACTATTAATAAATCAATAATATTACCTTTCTGATATATTTGTTTTTCAATGGTTACTCCATAACTTGTTTTAATCTTTCTTCCCATCTTCAAGTCTAATCCATAACTCATCAATGAATCAATTATATAACTTTCTAATATATTTGGTTTAGAATGTTACCATCTTCTAGTCTAATCCATAACTCAAAACATCCATCAATCAATTTACCTTTCTGATATATTTGATTTTGAATTTTAGTATCTTGCCATCTTTGCCATCTTCTAGTCTATTCCATAACTCAAAACAAAGTGTCTATCTCACTATTGTACTATAGTAGTTATATACCGGTACAAACAAAGTTGGAATGGTACCAATATGCAGCCATTTGACACACCTTTCTAATATGTTTGTTTTTTAATTTTAGTAGCTGCCATCTTCTAGTCTATTCCTTAACTCAAAACAAAGTGTCTATTATACTATTGCACTAGTAGTTATATAAATAAAGTTGGGATGGTACCAATATACACCCATGTGACACACCGTTATTTATAATCTTTCCTGTAAGTTATTATGGCAGATCAACTACTTGTCAATATGGTGAACATCTTATCTATGTAAATATCTATTTGTCCTGGTTTGTATTAGTTTCAGACAGAAGCAAACAAACTTGGTCATTATATGGAATACACAGAAACTCAATATCAACACCAATAAATGATGGTGATTCCATAATACTGAATCATACAATAAACTCTTCCATTCTTCCTTTTCAGGAACTTGCAGGGGCTGTAGCAGTAATCAAGCACAGATCTAGGATATTTGAGGGGGAGGGGGGAATAAAATGGGGTTTAACATTCTACTTTTCTGTACCAACTTGGCTATTGAAGACGAGCATATGCCATACAATTTGCTATGAGAGTAATTTTGCTATAGCAGTAATCAAGCACAGATCTAGGATATTTTGCGGGGAAGGGAAATAAAATGGGGTTTAACATTCTACTTTTCTGCACCGACTTGGCTATTGAGAAATGTACTATGAGAAATTTTGATTGACAGTGGCACTCTGGTTCACTCTTATTTCGAACTCCACTGACAAGGGGAAACCATGGCGGTAAATTCTGAAGAACTTTCTCGGCCGACAACCGGGAACAAAACCATAATCTCCTGGTTAGCGAACCTGTTAAATTCTGTTTTTCTGGTTTTAATTAGTGAAGTTACTCATAACAACTAATTTCCACTTACATTTGTTTGTTTTTCTCAGTTTGTCACCAGTTGAAAAGTAAATCCAATTAAATCTTAGAACTGGTTTTAATCAATGGGTCTAAATCTTTAAAAATAACAAGATGCTCAACTCACTATTTTCCACTGAAATGAGGGAAAGAGAGACAGAGAAAGAAATCGGGTTAAAAGTCCACTCGACACAAACTAGGTCATTTCGGAACTATCATATGGTTCAATTTTATTTCAATAATTCACTTGCGCGTAGGGGTCTTTAGCAGTGGGAGAAACTAAAGGACCCGGAGAAAACCCACAAGGTTGGACAGGCGACCCTACTCCTTGTCATGTACCATGCCAGTTGACTCATTAACAGACCTTATGATACAACGCGCATGTGCTAACCATACGGCCATCCAACCCCCCTCAAATAAAAGAGAGAGAGAGAGAGAGATGAGAGAGAGAGAGAGAGAGAGAGAGAGAGAGAGGGTTTAACATCCACTCAACACAAACTAGGTCATTTCGGGACTAACATATGTTTTAATTTTATTTCAATAATTCACTTGAGCGTAGGGATCTTTAGGAGTGGGAGGAAACTGGAGGACCCGGAGAAACCCCACAAGGTTGGACAGGCGACCCTACTCCTTGTCACGTACAACCGGGGAATCAAAACCACACCAGTTGACTCAATAACAGACCTTATGATACAGTGCGCATGTGCTAACCATTCGGCCATCCCTCAAATAAAAGACATTGTGCTATTAGAAGATAAAAACACACACAAGACAATGATTTATCCTACGAAGCCTTATGGTAGATGAGGTTAGATGAAAAATAATTCTTTTATTAAGCATAAATCTAAATGAGTTATTTGGTCGTGTGGACTTTCTTGACAACATCATTCATTTTTTCGGACATTTTCTTCTTTGATTTTCTTGAACAGTAAAAATAACTCCATAAAACAATAAACATCTATACGATTTTGACATGTTTTATTTATTTTTATTGGATGGTTGCAGCCACAGGCAATATGGAGGATAGCTGGACAAATTTCTACAAATTATTTGTCAAGACAGAATTTGTTCCTTCTGAATAATTTGATTTAATGCTGAAAGCAACCAACCAAACGTAGGAATTGCCTCTGTCCTCTGTAAGAAAACCAATAATATAACTGATCTTGAGACGATATTTTAAAATGTCAGCAGACAGAAATAGAAACATTTCATCTGGATAACTCAATTACTGAAAAAATCTTTATCTCGTAAATCAAACTCTCTGGATAAGTCCGATAAGTACGCCTGACTTACTTTGCAAAAATATGTCAAATCTTATAATTGCCTCATTGACTACACTATACCACTTATAACTAATATATACATAGGTATTTCACGTAGGGGAGCTACGGTGGCTCAGTGAGTAAGATGTTGGCTCGCTAACTTGAAGATCCCGTGTCCTAGCCTCGTGTGGGCTGAAAAAGTTCATCAGGATTTTCCAGCACAGTCCCCCTTGTCATTGACGCAAGACAGGGTCCTGGCAAGGGACAACTTACAGTCGTTTAGATGGGATCAAAAACAGAGATCCCATGTACACATTGGCATGCATGTAAAATAATCCAAGGCAGTTGGAATATGCTCACCTTCATTAGCCCAGTCCGAGCAGAAAAGTAGGACATTAAACCATTGGCATGCACGTAAAAGTCTTAATTAGCCCAGTCAGAGTAGAAAAGTGCAACATTAATCCTAATTTTATTTCAAATAGCTTACAGATACCATGTATCTGTTGTACTATGGTATTTAAATAAATATCCCAGTGATTCTGTTTATATGGCTGAAGTCCTCTTTCCTAACCCCAAACCATCGAGCCACCCATCTGCTTTCCTAGGTGCCTATTACTGTACTATGTTCTATAGTAATTTTTCAAAGTACATACGCTCTCCTGCATGCATCCTCACCATCTCTTCATCTTAAAAATTATTATAAACTAACTGTTTATCCCTCTAGTACTATTTTTATAGTACATGATTCTCCGGTTGTACGTGACAAGGAGTAGGGTCGCCTGTCCAACCTTGTGGGTTTTCTCCGGGTCCTCCGGTTTCCACCCACTGCTAAAGACCCCTACGCGCAAGCGAATTATTGAAATAAAATTAAACTATATGTTAGTCCCGAAATGACCTAGTTTGTGTCAAGTGCACGTTAAACCCCATTTCTCTCTCTCTCTCTCGCTTTATGAAATGATATGAAATGGGGTTTAACGTCCTACTGTTCTGCTCCTAACCTGGGCTAATGAAGACGGGCATACGCCATACAGTGTGCTATGAGGGAAATTTTGCCCAGGCAGCTGTGCTACGGCCTACTCTTAGCTAGACTAATGAAGACGGGCATACGCCATACAGTGTGCTATGAGGGAAATTTTGCCCAGGCAGCGGTGCTACGGCCTACTCTTATATCGAATTCCAACTGCCAGGGGATCTTTTACGTGCACGCCAATGTGTACACGGGACCTCGGTTTTTCGTCCCATCCAAACGACTAGACAGCTGTCCTTGTCAGGCCCTCCGTCCTGCATCACTGACAAGGGGAAACCACGCCGGAAAATCGGGATGAACTTTCTCGGCCAATGCAGGGATCGAACACCCGACCTCCAGGCTAGCGAGCCAGCGTCTTACGCACTTAGCCACGTGATCCCCTCTCGCTTTATAGTACATACCATATTTTCCTTTTCACCCTTGTCGTCTCCCGAAATCTTGTGGCTTTTAGTACCAATTTAAGTAATTAACAAATATTTGTTTCAACTCCCTGCTTTGTGACCCTAGCTTCTGTTATTATTTCTTGAAACACCTCACTCCCCCCTACTTTAAAGTATCCCTGCTATGACTGACAAAATTTGTATTAATATTTAACAAAGTCAGTAAGGTATCAATAAAATGGATGATAAAATTTGTGGAATGTCAAATGTTTGGAATCTCGGATGACTAGAATAATAAATAGAATATATTTTGTATATACAATTATAGCTCGGATCACCTTACTGTATAGATCTAAAACAGATAGTATCAAAGATGATTTGACACCCAAAACTGATTGGAGAACTTCTGGGATTTATTTCACGAATAGATAAATTATTACATTTATTGACACAAGGTCAGAAAATAAATAATCTGTCAGTAAATAAACCACATATTGAGATGATATAAATATGTAGAAGTTGGAATCATAAATACGGCAATTAAATGTTCTTCAGATTGACGTGGATGATTAGAATTCGTACAAACATGTATTGTAGGTGGATTGATATACTGATAGAAGAAATATACAGTTGATATTTCAAACATATATCTAGACCACTGGATATGAGTTCTAGGATTTTATTCATACAGATGTTTCTTTAGCTAAAAAACATATATATTCTTTGACTGGCATTTAGTAATTGAACATATTAACACAAGGTACAATTTTTATGGAAACACAATCACTGAGTTTAATACTAAGCAACGTTTCGACAAGGATACTCTCGTCTTTATCATTTGCTTGATAAAAACAAGAGTATCCTCGTCGAAACGTCCTT
Organism: Patella vulgata; assembly: GCF_932274485.2. Classification (NCBI taxonomy): domain Eukaryota; kingdom Metazoa; phylum Mollusca; class Gastropoda; family Patellidae; genus Patella; species Patella vulgata. Next base: position 57,604,328 of record NC_065884.2, on the reverse strand, counting down.
AGCATTAAACTCAGTAATTGTGTATCCATAAAATTGTACCTTGTGTTAAAAACCATATACTTCATGTAAAATACTTTTCTTTGACTTACAGCTAAAAAACATAGAAGTAATGTAAAATAATCTAGTTTATAATGACTAGCTATTTGATTTGGGGTCAAATAAAATTAATGATTTCATTGAATTTTACATTTTGATATGTTTTATAGGATGATGAACTACATCAGTAGTTTTAAAACCTGTCCTGCAAGATTGGTTGATCATAGAGCTAGCATTGACGACTTTGTTGCTAGTCGGGTTGTTATAAGACTGTCGAACAAGCCATCGTTTATGTTTTGAATTTAATTCCATCTCATTAAAATAAGATCTTTATTTCATTCCATACTTTCAATGATTCTCGGACAACACTCAATGTAGTGTAGTTGAAATGTAAAAAATATAAATCACAAAAATAAACAAGAAAATTATAAAACCACATTAATATTTATCAGTCTCATCGTTGAAACATTACATACACCTGGATATGTACTGGTACTTAAAAAGATATATTTAATATTTAATAATTTAAACTTATCAAAATTAAATTAAACCTTCCCTAATTTCTCTTAGCTTACACTAAATCTACTGTTAACAACATAAAACAAAAAAAATACATCTTACAAATCATAAAATTCAATTCATACTTTTTAGTTTGCTATCATCGTTAAGAATATTAATTTCAATTAGCTTAATTAGCTAAAATTCAAACCTATTAAGATTAGATGTTAACTTCCCTCATTTCTGTTAGCGTACAATAAGTGTAGTGTATATGTAAACATAAGATGCAGAAGTACAGTCTAATTAATAATTAGCCTAATATCTTTTAGTCTCTTATCACTGTTAAAACTTTAATAACATAATGTCGGTACTTAGAACCAATTAAATAAAGAGATGAAAAGACTACACCATAAATAACAGGAAGATGTAAAGTATATTGTAAAACGTGTTTAAGAGCATGTTTTCCCATCTGCTTCCTAGTGCATCCATGTTATAATATAAATAACCTGTAGACAACATGTGTGTAAGTTGTATATATATATATATACCAGTAGTTTTATATTTACACCTGTAATGTTTATTGATATTCATGTTTAAACCACAGGTTAGTCTGATAAATACACATCATATTTCCTGATTTCTAAAGTTACCTGGTGTATGCACTTTAATGTCCAACAAATACGACACATCCTCTGAAATTATTTTGACATGTATTATTCCTATATCTATGTTTTCACTGCCTGTAACTTATTACATGCAATGACTTATCAGAAATGTTGTTTCACCTGTTACATGTAACAAGGTATTACTGATGTTTCAAACACAATTATAACTCATTCAAGAATCATTAGATGACCTTTGACACTGTGTACAAATTCTGTCCAGACTATAACAGTTAGGACAATATTAGCTGGAATGATTGTGAATTGTGATTAAGAGTATAGCCATATTTTCCAATCATGCTTTTTTATTAAATCATCAAAAATCTAAGTGTTGAGTACAACCAGAAACCTTTCAATTCCTTTTATCTGCAATTCAATTTACTGTTCCACAATTCATCAAACAAAAGGATGTTGTGTCAAGAATACTGAATATGATCAACTGTTCTCTTGATATTTGGGAGACACAGTGATTCAGTGATTATGTCAATGGCACCCTAACATGGGATCCCAGATTGGGTCATGGTCAACTGTTCTCTTGGTATTTGGGAGACACAGTGATTCAGTGATTATGTCAATGGCACCCTAACATGGGATCCCAGATTGGGTCAAGGTGTTGGCCAAGAATGTTCTGGATTTTCAAGCCTGGTTTCCACTGTTACAGGATAGAGGGCTTGACAAAGAATATCATTGCATGGGATTAAAAACTGAGGATCTGTGTACATCATTGGCAGCACGCTAAAGATCCACATACCGTTGGAATGGGAAATGGGCTGTAGGGTTGTTGTCAGGGGAAAAATTTCATGTAATGCTCGCAGCATGGCATATGTTCATCTTTATTAGCCTGGTTCGTGCAGAAGAGCAAGACATTAAACCCCATTTCATTTCTTATCTTATAGTATTCAAATGATAGAAATAATGTTCTAATGACAATAGGGGGAGAAAGAGAAATGGCGTTTAACGTTCACTAGACACAAACTAGGTCATTTTAGGACTAACATATGGTTCAATTTTATTTCCATAATTTGCTTGTGCTTAGGGGTCTTTAGCAGTGGGGGGAAACCGGAGGACACTGAGAAAACCCACGAGGTTGGACATGTGACCCTACTCCTAGTCACATACAACCGGGGAAACAAAACCATGCCAGTTGACTCAATGACAAACCTTATGATACAATGCATATGTGCTAACCATTCAGCCACCCACCCCCGCTCCCCCCAAATGACAATCAGCACTCACAAAAACATTCCATTGCACTTACAGAACAGGTACTTACCAATAATTGAATGGAGATTCCTAATCACTGACCAATTAAATCTTGACCTATTAACTTAAACATGTTGTGTATGTGTAACATGTATTATGATACATGTAGTTATAACATTAATGTTAATCCTCTCACAAAATCATACAACCATGTTTACACATGAGCTGGAAAACTGATAAAATATTTAATCCTCTTTAAACGTCATCATCATATCTGCTAAAGACCTAAGTGAACCATATGTTAGTCCCTGTGTTAAGTGGACCTCTCTCTCTCTCCCTCTGTCTAAGCCATGAGATTATCTACTGTCATTCATTTTTTGTATCTTTTTTGATTAGAATTTAGATAATCAATCCAAGTACATTTTAGCATGGAGTAAGCTGTGAAAAATTAGCTACTTTCTGCAAAAATGAAAATAACGATCAGTCACTTTAAATAAAGTTGTTGCTTTCCATATCATATGTCATGAAAGATCACTTCTTGAGAGAAACTAGGAGATAATGAAATCTTATTATCGAATAGAGAAAAATGTCTTATTTCATTTACTTCCCTCCAGGCAGAAATCAACTTTTTTCATTGAAAGAATGTGTTCACATCACTAGAAGCAAGATAAGAATGGCACAAGTCCAATTTATATCAACACAGAATTCATGTATTTTATAAAAAAAAACATATTCAATGCTGACTGGTAATAGAATGAATGAATGGAAGAATAAATGAATGAATTATTTGAGAAAACAGTTACTGTAATAATAAATCGGTGTATTCAGTTGAATGAATGAATGAAAATACATTTTGTTCTGCTCCCGACACCGTAAGTGTAAGAACTTTTTTATATAAAATTCTGAGGAAAAAAGCATCAAAAGAGACTATTAGAATGAAATGTAACTAAGAGAGATCCACATCATGTCAGTTTAAAAAGAATATATTACAGATCCGAGCTAAAAACAAACATAATATTAATTTAACCCATTCAATCTGAACAGCTAGACCAATGTGTCGTTTGATCAGTTTCCTTTTGTCTAGTCTTTAAACTCTATTTTTGAGTATATTCTTACTTGTGTCTAGTCTTAAACTCTATATCTGAATATATTCTTACTATGTCTAGTCTTAAACTCTATTTTTCAGTATATTCTGACTAATGTCTAGTCTTAAACTCTATTTTTCAGTATATTCTGACTCGTGTCTAGTCTTAAACTCTATTTGTGAATATATTCTGACTCATGTCTAGTCTTAAATTCTATTTTTGAATATATTCTGACTTATGTCTAGTCTTAAGTTCTATGTTTGAATATATTCTGACTTATGTCTAATCTTTTACTCTAATTTTGAATATATTCTGACTTATGTCTAGTCTTAAACTCTTAAGTCGTTGTGTCCCTTGTGTACAGTAACAGAAATTGAAAATCATTGGTTTATTGCAGATGGTGTTCAACAAATAAGAGTTGTTTAAGAAAAGGGTTGTTGGACAAAACCAATGTTTATTGTATACAAACATTACAATGTGTTAGAAGACTCGAAGTGGTAAATATTTTCTCGATTAACACATTTTTTTCTTTCTATTTAATCTAGGTTTATTAACTCTTTTTAAAAAAATGACCTCCTTGAATGCTACACACATCATTTTCATTATATAATTGTTGCTCTTGGCATTAGTTAAAGCCATATACAGTGCACTCTGTCAAATACGACATCGTATGGGATCGTTACAATATGACGGATTACGCAGAGTGTCGGAATACCCAATTTTCTCAAAACCGGAAATATTGTAACTTCGAAAACCGGAAGTATTATTATAATGTAGCTTCGAACATAGAACTTCGAATCACCAGAATGTTATTCCCTTTAAAAATGATAAACCTTTCTGTACATTCAAAATTGTATTACATTAATTTATATTTCATTTAACATGCTTAGGCATTTTGAATAGGTCAAGTCTGTCGTTAATTTATCTTCTTCGCCGTCTTCAGTTGATCGAACTCTTGTCTTTGCTATCACGTGTTCCTTGATAATGGGCGTACTCGATTGTACGTTCCGGAATTGAATTCTCTCAATCCCAAAAATAGTGACAATTGGATGAAAATGGGTACACTCGGGCTACAACGCACGCGTCAACTGGATATATAAATATCTCATCCAACCATGCAACCGAAACCTGTTCGTCGTGTTTAATTACATCACAATTCTACTCACACCACCTCCGTCGTAGGGACTGACAGAACTGTGACGTTACTGAATTCCGCGTCACTCGATTGCAATTCACTCGATTGCAATTCTGTCAATTTGGGACGTTCCGAACTGTGAATCGAGCATCCCCAGGTCGTCGTCACATGGTTCGAAGAAATCCGTAGAGTGACCAAACTTATAGGTTATTCAGGTTCAATCGGCATGCGCAACGAATGTTTCCAACAGGTGCTATGAATATTTTTACGACTGAATTCGGGGGAAAACTCGTGGATAATCTTGAGTATTTGTCACAACTGTCGTACAAGAGATTAAACTTTATCAAAGTAATCAACAAAGACCCACGGTAGCGAGTTTTAATCTAACAGATAATTGATTGATGATTGCTTGTTAATATTTTGTGGCTTCACACCCATCCAGTTTTAATCTCACGGATAATTGATCGGTAAGTGTTTGCTTCACACCCAACGATTGAAGGCCGGATTATACGGTGTCGATTCAATGGAAATCGTATGACGGGGCGGCTGATTGATGTCGTAATCCGGAACGTACAGAGGTCGAATTACCCAGAGATTTTTTGGCTGAAGTAATAAGGAAATAAATCGGGACATGAAAATGGTGTCGGATGTGACAGAGTGCCCGGAATGATCAGAGGTCGGATGTGACAGAGTGCACTGTATTTAGTAGATTCAGTATTTCTTTGAGATTAAAACGAAATGGGGTTTAGCGTCCTACATTTCTGCACCAACTGGGTTAATAAAGACTGGACCACGCCGTGCAGTGTGGTATGAGGGAAATTTTGTTGTTTATTGCCAGCAATGTCTATGTTCAGTTTGTTTGTTTTGTCCGCAAGTTTGTTTTATGGGTTTTGGTTGTGTGTAGTGCAGTCCTCTCGCACTTTGTATAGTAAAGATTTTGTTTTTCCATTCGATAGAGGAGCCTTTTTTTAAGACATGAAATTAATGGATATACTGAAATGGTTAGATCTATTTCACATGGCCACCTGCAGATTTGGTCATTGGTCACGAGATGTAAACAGAGCTAGTGCAAACCCTAACCCAAGACATAACCCTAAGCCTTACCCTAACCCTAACCCACAATCCTTGGCAACAATCACATGCTATAACCCTGTTTACATCTCGTGACCTTGGGGAAACCTGCAGGTGGACAAGTGAAATAGATCTAAATGTACTGAAATACCTCAACTCCATCTTGGGATCTGCTCTTCACAGTAAGAATTTCTTCTAGACAATGGTAACAATCTAAATATGATTGGCTCCGATGACCTTTAAGAGTTGTTCCAAATTTTGATTAATCGTGATCAATGTGTTTATCATAAGTTAATGCATCTCAGGTATGTCACACCTATGACATTAATAAAGTAAAAGTAGAGTGAATACAGGTTAAGGTAAATGTTGTCAGAATATCAAGGTAACGCTATATTACATGTGGGGAAAAGGTGAGGTAAGCTGCCAACATCAACAAAAACATCAACTAGTCAGGTAAGTGATACAAACTGGGTGAACAGAAGGTTTACCCATATTCAATTTATGTATAGTATAAGATACAGAAAAACATAGAATTGTTTACTGTAGTAGTACCTTGAATGAAATGGAATTTACTTAGGTTATTTTGAGACTAACATCAAACCTAGATATATGGCACATGTCACAGACAATGTCAGGCAGCACGGGCCCCTTTAAAGTAAGAACCTCCTTACTCACTGCATCAATGTGGCTCCCTTTGAAATAAGAACATATTGATGGCTCTGGTTATTTTCATTCTCATAGTAAGTTTTTCATGGCTACTGAACTAATTTTGAGCATTCTCTATTTCATGTCAATTAAACCTTATCATAACCAACAGTTCATCTTTTTATCTACCATGCAGTAATAATAAAAATTCCATCTACTATTCAAAAATAAATAAACCAATCGCAATCTGAAAATACTCTTCAAATAATCTAACTACCATGTTCATCACTTGAATGGAGGGGGGGTGGATGGCCAAATTGTTAACATGTGCACTCTGTATTGATCATAAGGTCTGTCATTGAGTCAACTGGCGTGGTTTCGATTCCCTGGTTGTAAGTGACAAGGAATAGGGTCGCCTGTCCAACCTTGTGGGTTTCCTCCCACTGCTAAAGATCCCTACGTGCAAGCAAATTATTGAAATAAAATTGAACCATTTGTTAGTATCGAAATGACCTAGTTTGTGTCGAGTGGACGTTAAACCCCATTTCTCTCTCTCTCTCTCTCTCTCTCTCTCTCTCTCTCTCATCACTTGAATACCAGTCGAAAAATAGATAAGAATACTCGAATAAAAGTCATTTGATGTTCCCACTATTTATTTTCATGCAAACATTGATGAATCACCTTAGACTTGACATAACAGATTACAGCTTAATAAAACTATACAATCTGCTCATAGTTTATATCTGTATTTCAGTCAAAAATACAAAAAATACAACAGAGGTGACCAAAAATAACTTACACATTGACAGAAAATACCATCAATATTTAATCTGAAGATTGATAAATGGCATAAAAATCTACGAAAATCCAAATATAGTATAGTTCCCATCTGGTTTACAATGCCTAAGATTTGTCATGTTGTCCATATGTTTTACTTGTGGGTTTAAAGCTAATTATTGTTGTGTGTGGTGTGGTCCTACTGTAGCTATGAACTTCTCATATTGCCAAATCAATGGGATCAGTATCAGGGGTTCTAGAAAGAGTAAGCATACCCCTCAGTTCTTGATGCATGGCATTCATTCATCACAAATTAAATCTTTATCAGCTATATTTTGGACTTACACTAAAACAATCACTACATAGGAAGTGTCATCAGTGGTTGTAGAAACTGTACGTACACCCCTTCTTGGTGCATGGCATTCATCACTATAATTAAAGCTATTCCGCTTGTGTGTGACAAGGAGTAGGGTTGCCTGTCCATCCTCATGGGTTTTCTTCAGGCCCTATGGTTTCCACCCACAGCTTAAGGCCCCTACACACAAGCAAATTATTAAAATAAAATTGAACCATATTATGTTAGTTACGAAATGACCTAATTTGTGTCGATTGAACTTAACCCCATTTCTCTCACTTTATCTGCTATATTTTGGATTTAAAGATAGGTTCTCAGAAAAGTATTTATCGGGTGATTATTTCCAATAAAAGTATGGCAATTTTGGTATACATGGAAAGTAGAGATATCCAATCTTACTAGAAAAATACTGGATTCCCTGAAAAACACTTATGGAGCGTATACAGGACAAAAATGTCAGGGTTCCCCTAATCGACAGCCCAACGATTAGGAATATCTGCACACGTGATGTCAAAGGTTGCACGCGGAGATTGAGCGCTTGATGTACATGTTGATAAACTTTATAAAGAGTTAGACGTACAACACTTTCTGAGATAAAAATCACGGAAAAAGACGCGGGCAGTGGATAATCCGAGAATTTAATTAGGATTTGATATTTGTAATAAATAGTCAGCAATTAAAGACAACATTGTCTTGTGTATGCAATGAATTCTCCTCTTTTTATCGTTTTTTTATAGCAAGGGTATTCCTTGACAATTACAATGTTTTGAGAAGGAATTGAAGAAAATTTATGATAAATTAATTAGTTTGAATATGTTTTTAGGCCAAATATATCATCAAATCACCCAGTTTGTACGCAGGAATGTATCTTTAAAACCAAAACGTTTGACCAATTTTGGCCCTGCAGTTGTGACCTTTATAAACTATTAGCCTAAACGAGAACCAATCCACTGTTATAAACTTGTAAAAAATCGAACAACCTGCTGGGATCTGAATGTCAGAATCAACAGCTTCCTATTGATCATATATCTTTCAACTCATGGCCAGGAATATCCCCGTCACTAACAAATTATTTATCTTGCAATCAACAACTCTTTACCAATTCACATAACAATTTCATTCAATAATTCAAAGGTCAACCATTTCTTGCGACATTTACATTAAATACAGAAAAATTCAGCCATTTTACAATACAGTGCACATAAACCTGCAGCCGAGCTGTTGCAGCTGGCCCATAAAATAAATAAAGTGAATTGTTTTTCTGTTTGTGACGTTTAATCACTAAAAATTATGATTTAATTCTTAAAATTACATTAAAGATACATTACGTAATATTTAGTCCAAAATAGATAATGTAAAATGAATAATTTGAATATTTCATTCAAATTGCTCTATTGCGAGCGAAGATATTAGCCTTTGAAGGTTTGACAAGATGTGTGGAATAATTTCAACCATTGTACTGGTTGTTCGAAGCTAAGTCTCTCTCCTCCATTTTTAGCTTAAATCAAAATATGTGTGAACTGTTCTAATCTATTTAATATCTGAAAAATCTGATGCCATCGAGAGTTGATTATGGCCTGGATAATACATTCCAGGCCTAAAGAAAGACCTGCAATAGGCAGATTTAGCTCTTGCATAATGTATGTTTAATGTTAGGAGGCTCAAGATCTGTCACTGCCTGCCATGTGTGTGTACGCACTCATAATTAGACACTTAAGGTTGTATTATGTATTTTTTTTATAAATCTATTTTCAGCTTCAAATAAGATATCTTCTGACATAATACTATTGTTAAAGGCAAAAGTACGACTCCCAGGAAATTTTCATCAATATATTTAAAACAGAATAGTTGCAGCTCTGAAATTACCTCATGTATGTACGCACTAACCTTCTTATTAATTAATACATGAATCGATCACCGTATGTGTGGTCCTAGTTGAATAATTATTTTCATGGAAGTATTTTATCTGTGCTGCGTGCATCATGGGGAGATGAAGTACTAATGATAAAATTCTTTTGGGTTTTTTTTTTTATCAGCTGATGAATGGTTGTATAAATTATTTACAATGCATGGCTTATAAATGTATTTATACACATAGAATTATTCTTGTTGCACATATAATACAAACATCACAAACATCCATGCTATACACTGGGAGATAACTGGTGCATTATGTTTTGCTTTATCTAGCTAGAAGATAATATATACATGTCACTTCCTTTATAAATGTGTGTATTTGTCTTCTAACTCTGATTGTCTAATGGAAATGTGAAAAAATTGTAATTTTATATTTTTCAGTTCAAATTTAAAATGTGACATAATATGAAGATCTCCTATAATTGTTTTTTTTTTTTTTTTTGCTTTGTTCTAATAAAAAATAATTTTTATTTGTAATAAACTGGGCTAAAGTTAAAACTGACATAAATATTTTGGTACATTCAAAGTATTTATATTGAATTCACCTAAATTGTATGTGAAGTTAAAGGAGCTAAATCGCTAACATTTGGGACCTAGAAATTCACAAAAGTGGGTCGCAACGCATATAATACTGTAATATGAATGTATATAAACTGATTTACATATAATGGTTTCCGTTTTTACTCCAATTTCAAATCAGTTATGTTCGGCGAAATAAGTCAGCAATCTCAATCGAGTGCAAATTTCTAGCGTCTAGTTATTCTAGTCTACATAACTCCATTTGATTTGGTGCAATGTGTCTAGCCTCGTCCCTCGAGTCTCTCAATACAACTGGGGCTGAAGCGCATTATGGTACACGATTCGTGTACCAATGTTAAAAAAATTATTTTATCTTAAATATCGGATATCAGAAGCTCATCTTTTCCCGGTAAGTTTACATCATCAATGTTGATTTAAATTGACCAATAATTCGTGTTTTCGATGTCGAAGATTTTGGAGGATTTTGAGTACGGACTTAGGTCCTTTAATTAATACACACTTGTTGTAAGCCTTACTTGTGTATTATACAGCATGTGTTATTTATGTATATTCATGGAATTCTTTGGGGATTCACTTTTATTCCACAGTAGGCCGATGTATATTTACTTTTCATATAGAAATACACTTGTATTCCACATTAAGACAATGTAATATTCTTTTTATTAATTATTTCAATAAAGGCTATGAAACATTGTATGCAGCAAGTCATAGAACGTATATGGTTTATTGAATTATTAATACATAATGCATTGTAGAATATTCATGGATAATGAGTGGGCTTTATTGATATTATCTTATTTTGTTCATCTCTCCCAAAACTTAAATAAAATTCACAAACTAGTATCATACTTTTTATATTATTGTAATTAGGGACATTATTTTTTAAATTAAAATAGGCTACACAGAAAATCAGGGGAAAAATGTATGATAGTAAAAATCTTTTTTTTTCCCTTTTCATTAACAAATCAGTTATCATGTGCCCCCCAAAATTTTGGGAATCATTTGTGCAGATAATACAACATACAGTACACATAATAAAAATCTAATAAGAATACATAAAATGAAAATTAAAGTGGAATTATCACCAAGAAAATAACTCTAATTAAATTTTGAAAAATTTATCTAATAAAATAACCTTATAGGGCTTATATACAAGAATAATTACCATAAGTTCAAGAACTGTCCTACTTACACTGGAGTATTTTACACAAGCACATTTTAAACTCCCTTAAAACCACTAACAAATGTGTGTATAAGTTGTAGGCTAAACACTGGCAGTTATTTAGCATCTTCATCTCAGTGATTGTTGGACAGATTTCTTGCAAGTGTTGCATATAATGAAATTTGAACATCAATGCTGTGATATCACATTGGGAAATTATTTTTTGGTAAACATTGAAGACCTTTATGCATTTATTGTTGTATAGCCATATATTATTATTGTGGTCTGTATCCTGCTACTAAGGATACATGATTTATCTCCCTTACATATTGCCTGTTGTAAGACTGGATAACTTGTATGTTTAGGAGTGAGCTCCCCTGAGGGAAAGTGAATAAACATGTGCCTAGTAAAGAAGTCTTTTGTTTCTATAATTGTGTTCCAATGAAAATATATGAATACGTGTGGGTTTGACAATACACAACATGGTGGAGATGCCAAAAAGTTCCCCAACATAAGTATTTGACGCTGATTTTTATTGGATGGCTGATTTTCACTCCGATTTTCATGGATTGAATTGAGATTAATTGTGTTCCATTAGGTACCAGTGATTTCTGTGTGAGAAATGTCAGACTTTCAAACTACTAATTAGTGGTTGAGACTATTTCGAAGATCAACTTGAAAACTTAGTAACTACAATAGTTTACTCTAGCTAACATTAGCTGATTGGATTTTATTATTACTTGTGATTTGTCGCAGCATTATTCTTAGTATAGTATGCCTACTATAGCCACCATAGATAGGTCTAACCTACAGTAGAGTGGAGTAACATTTTAAATGTAGTGCAGTGGCCTTTTATTTCAACTTGTGTTGATCTCCTGTATACAGCAACTCGATCATAACCATTAATACAGATAATCTGATTGAGTGATTAGCTAAGTTTTTCAACATTGCTTGTAACTGAATTGTTTAACTTTGACAGTCCTCCATTGGATATGTGTTTGACCGTTTTAAGCAGTGTGTAAAGGACTTGTGGAAGCCGTCCATTTCAAAGAACAGTTCCAATTGTTTTTTTTACCAGCCAGGACATTCATTGCAATTTCACTGTAACCTACATGTGATTACAGACTTTAAAATTTGTTCTTTTGTAAATTCTAGCTAAATAACAAATATTATATATATAATAGACAGTTTTGTATTGTTTTCATTTGAACTATTAATTGGGTTCCTCGATTTATTTCATCTATGACATTTACAAACCTAATAATTAGTAATATTGTCAGATAATTTTTATATCAAGTGTAACACTTTTGATAGGTCATTTTTTTGGATTTTCATTCTAGTAATTCCATTTTTGTGAAACTGTTAAAGTTTCTAAATATATATACATGTAATTGGTAAATACTGTTACTATTACTATTTAAATCACATGATTAATCATTTTTTTGCCTTTCAGCTTCCTACCATCCTTTTGACGTTGATCAATTTACGTAAACTTTAGTTAGTTATTCATTATGGAGAAAATGATCGATCGATTCGATGGCAATATTATTGATAGGGACAATGCTAGGGCCCACACGTTAAGCTTTGAGGACTATCTATATCAAACGGACATATCGCCCGAGGATGGAGATTTGGAACATGTAGTTCGCCTTTTTAAACAGTCACTGAAGGGTTCTGCTCGGTTATGGGTTGAAAACCGTGATTTCGATTCATATGCTAGTCTAAAAGAACAGTTTATCAATAAGTTTTCTCCTACCAAGACTACTCTGGGTTTGTTTTCGCAATATTCTAGCTTACAGTATGACTGTTCTCTTTCTCCAATTGATAATCTAGAGAGGATTACAAAACTAGCTTCACAGTTGGATTATAATGCTTCTCAAATCCGAGATAAGTTTATATCAGTTCTACCTAATAATTGTAAGCAGTCAGTCATCATGGTCAGTTCTGATGACACACCAGTAGAGATCCTTGCTGCTAAGGCCCAGCGATACTTTGATGTCAGTTCCAGTGTTCCCTCTTCAACAGTGAAAGAAGTATCCTTCAGTATGTCTGAATTACAGGATGAGGTCTCAAATTTAACATTGGATTTGAGTACTCCTTCCCCATACACCGATAGTTCTGTCAGGAAGGTCCAGTCAGACCGTCGACTATATATATCCCCATTAACAGATAGAAACGTTTCTCAATCTAGGTCTCATCGCTCTCAATCACCACATAATTCTCGTTCATTTTATAGGACTCAATCACCTCTTAGGGATCACTCTACTTTCCGCAATAGATCACCGTATCCTTATAATTCTCAATCTAGGTTTCATCGCTCTCAATCACCACATAATTCTCGTTCATTTTATAGGACTCAATCACCTCTTAGGGATCAATCTACTTTCCGCAATAGATCACCGTATCCTTATAATTCTCGTTCATCATATAGAACACAATTTCCTTCTAAGCATCGGTCTGAAACTCAATCTCCTCATCCATCCAGACCACGTGTCATATTTTGTGATTATTGTCTTTATCCTGGCCATACTTGGCAGTTTTGTTACGTTCGTCAAGAGCATCTTTCTCATCGACAGTTGTCACAGAATGAGCCTACCCATCCAAATGGTCCTACCATATCTCGTCAGGATTTTTGAATTCGGGAACATTTGATAATCATGCTCCACAAATGTTCCCCAATTCCAATTTTGTAACAAAAGCCATTTCTGCAAATGCGGACCAAGACGTTATTGTTCAGTTAAATCGTTCTAACTTTTGTAAAGGTGTTTTACCTGATAAGAAATCAGTTATTATTTTGTTTGACAGTGGTGCATCCAAGTCTTTAGTATCACAGTCTGTTATTAACTCATCTTCATATCTGTCAAGTCTTTCTGTACATACGTTGGAAAATAGTTTAAATTTTCGTATGGGTAATGGTCAAATATTGACTTGCTTTTCGTTCATGATGGTTAAAATTTTTATACAAGGCTCTTGTTTTAATGTTAAAGTTCATATTGCCCCACATTTAGTTGGTATTGATTTAATCTTTGGTCAAGAAACCCTGTCAGAGTTAAAAGGGTCTTTACAATTTGATACAAATCAATTTCATTGCAAGTCTAAGGAAGTATCATTTACTCCGACCCACAGTGTTTATATTCGCCCTGGCCATACACGTTATGTAACCTTATATGGTAACGTGCCATCTATATACCGGAATCGTGAAGTTCTTCTTAAGAAAGTGTCAAAGGCACCATCTTCCTCGTTTATATTAGCAACATTGCAACGCAATAAAACCATCGTACCTATATCTAATCCCGGTAAGAAGACTCTTCATCTTAGACCTTCTCATCATTTATTTTATTTTAACACTGACAATCTCTTTTTATGTGATTCATCAGATTTTGTGCACCATTCACAACAAATTTCTCATCATTCTCAGAGTACTCTTTCACCTCATAAACCTGAGTTAGAGATTCTTAAGCAGACTATCAATTTGTCTGACGGTTGTATCTTGTCGCCTACTCAGAGAGAGGAGTTTCTGGAGCTTCTAACTAAACATAAGGATGCCTTTAGTTTGTACGGCGAGATAGGTCACTGTCCAAATTTAGAAGTAGATATAGAAGTCACTGATTCGCGTCCATTTTATATTCGTCCATATCACACAAATGAAAGCGATAAACAAGTTATTGATGCAGAACTTGAAAAATTAGTCAAGCAAGGTATTATAGCCGAGGGTCATCAATCTTATACCTCTCCGATATTGGTATTGCCCAAGAAAGGCAGCACTGAGAAACGCGTTGTCGTCGATTTTCGTCATTTAAACAACCGCATTAAAAGGTATAATCATCCCTTCCCTTTACTGGCTTCAACATTACAGCGGATAGGTAATGCCTCTCCCAAAGTTCTCAGTTGTTTGGATTTAAAATCTGCCTTTTTCTCTTTGCCCCTTGCCCCTCATGCCCAACAATATACTGGAATCTCATCATATCATGGCGGTCGACATTTCTATTTTAAAAGGCTAACCCAGGGCCTAAGTGTCTCGCCTGCCATTTTCCAGACAAAAATGGATAAAATCCTATCTGAAGTTCCTGACAGCCGCCATTACTGCATTGCACACCATGATGATATTATTATCTTTAGTAAAGATGCCCAGGATCATAGTAAGCATCTTCAGTCAGTCTTCAAAGCCCTGATAGATAATGGTTTAAAGATTTCCCCTGGTAAATGCTCATTCTTCAGGCGTGAGGTCGTCTATATGGGCCACGTCATAAAGGTAAATGATGATGGACTTGTAATTCTGAAGGCTTTAGCAGATCGTTGTCAGTCTATTCAGCATCTCATCCGTCCTAAGTCCAGTAAAGAGGTACGTCGATTCATAGGAGCTGTAAACTACGTATCCAATTTTCTTCCTAGATTACAAGAAGTAATGCAACCTCTCCATAGCATTTCATCAAAAAAGTCCAAGTTTGCATGGTCCAATGTACATGAAGAGGCCTTTCAGAAAGTTAAATCTCTGTTAACTACACCACCAGTCTTGTATCTTCCAACGGCAACAGGTCATCTTACTCTCTATAGCGATACAAGCCGTTCTGCAACTGGCTCATATTTGACACAAGTCATTAATGGCAAGGAAAGGATCTTAGGTTATTACTCAAAGAAATTACCTCCAGCATGTGCCAATTACAGTGTCACTGAACTAGAAATGTTTGGTTTGCTAATAAACATCACCCATTTTCAGTACCTTCTCCAAGGAGTAGAATTCACTGCTGTCGTGGATCATTCTGCCATTGTACACATTCTCAGTTCTAAGAAAGAACCTTGTACTCAACGCCTTAAGAGGATTATCATCAAGCTTTCGCAATATTCCTTCCAAACATGTTATAAAAAAGGTACAGAGATGGTATTAGCTGATTTTTTGTCCAGGAGCTCCACTGATACTCATGATTGTGAAATTGATCAAGTGGTCCCCACAGCCTTTGCCTTTTCAGACTTTGCTTTTCCCATTCTCTCGCCAGTTAATCGACCTGTTACTCGTCGATATGCAAAGGAACAACAAATACCTATCCCAGATCTGTTTCCCAAATCTAAAGCTTCCTCAACTGTTTGCATACCATCTTCAGTATCTCAAGAAGATATACCTCCAACCACTCCTACGTCTGATTTCAACCCAGATTCAGAATCATTTGATAACCAGTCTCAGGCACAGATCCCACATAAGAATGTTTCCAACCAGGTTATCAACCCCGCTAAACCATCAAAGCCCCCTTCTTCGACTAACGTGCCCACTCACCAAAATACAACCTATTTGGGTAAACACAGACCAGTAGTATCCACAACAGAAACTCGTCCCGAGGAGCGTCTTGTTGACAAACCTGAGGATGGAATCGATGATTCAATTCCGATAGACTTGTGTATTCCTCCCAAACCCCTACTTCACAATTGTGAAAAGGTTGTTTCTTCTCATTTTCCAAAGCAAGCTGAACTGACCAAACTCTATAATGTTATTAAGCGTAAGATAATCAGAGATTACAACTTACCTTTTGATCAGAATAAACTTCGCTTAGAACAGGAAACATCTCCTTATTTCAAACAAGTTTATGACTATCTGGCACATGATATCTTGCCTAGCAATCGTAAAGCTGCTAAACGTTTAAAACTACAGTCAGAGGAGTATATTTTAGCAGAACAGCTTTTATTTCGCCTCCTGGTACATGATGATGATCGCTTTACTCTTCAGTTAGCCGTTCCGGAATCAATGTGTAATGGCTTAATCCATCAGTATCATGATAGCCAGTTATGCAATCATCAAGGTGTTGTTCGTACCTATTTAACCCTACGGAAGTTATTCTATTTTCCAAACATGTTTCAGCGAATTACACAGTATGTCAATACATGTTCAACCTGCCAACAATTCAAGCCCAAAACTGATACAGCCAGAGTTTTTCATCCTCGAATCCCTGAGGAATATAATGTTTTCAGCAAATTAAGCATTGATTTTAAGTCTATGCCCACATCAGTTTCTGGTTTCAAACATCTTCTTGTTGTATGCGATGAGATAACACGTTTTGTTATTTGTGTTCCTACAAAGTCTGTCGATGCAGAAACAGTTTGCGAAGCTTTAATTCAGAAGGTTGTTTGCCTATTTGGTCCTCCATCAGTTATCATATCTGATGCTGCTTCAAGTTTCACTGGAAAACTAGTGTCTTCACTCTGCACAGCCCTTGGTATTAGTCAGAAAGTGATTAGTGTTGCCAATCATGGTAGCCTTCTAGTCGAACGACACATCAGGTCAATTTCAGACTTCTTAAAGGTCAACTTAAATCAATATGGAACCGATTGGGTCAGATACGTGTCTACGTGCTGCTATGCATACAACTCCTTTTCTTCATCACGATTAGGTAGTTTTTGTCCTTACGAATTAGTGTTTGGTCGTAAACCGAAAAATCTTACTCATCTCAATTGGCAATTTGATGGCATTTGTCGCTCCTATTCGGATTATATTTCCCAATTGAAGGACAGATTTGATCATATGTCGAAGACCATAATGGATCTCCAGAAACGTCAGCAGGAATCACAAAACATAAGTGTTGCTCATAATCTGAGTAAGAATCCTGTTTACGGATTGGGTCAGCTGGTTTATGTTCTCAAGCCTTCGTCTTCCAGCTTAACCTCAAATTCACGAAAAATCAAGGCCGATTGGTGTGGTCCTTTGGTTGTCCATCAGGTACTCGATCGAACCCATTACGTTCTTGCCACATTGGATGGCAGGGTGCTTCCGGATGTCTATTCTATTAATAGACTAAAGCCATGTTTTGTACGGTCGCCTAATTTTCAAACTAAAATTACCCATATTGATCAACTGCAAAAGGAGCTGGGTAATGTTCCAGCCAATAATGCTCATACCCTTACTGAAATTAATCCTTTATGTTTAATTACTGATGAGAATGATATTGTACTACATTCATTCAATGAGACTGTAATCCCTTATAATAGGATCACAAAACCAGTTAATTTACACCAGTATGTACATAATAGTGGTGATAACCATCATCTTGCTACTGTTGGGACTTTGTCTAATTATCAGTTCACTAAACAATGTCACGTTTTACAAAATGTTTCTAATGTGTCTACCATGGAGTTAAAGAAAGCACGGTTCAAGTGTGGTTCCCTACAAGTTTTAGTTACCATACCGCATACCGAGGCAAGTCATAAGTCTTCTTGGATCCCTGTAAATTCTTGCCCTACATTATTTGCCATTGTCAATAACCTTGTTCATGATAATAAGCTCCAAGTTACAGGTAGCATTAGTAAATATCGATTGATTAACATGTAATACTGTTATTGTAGTGTTCATTCAGAAACCCAGCTGTATATCAACCTAAACACTGTAGATATCTACAACATGTGTTTTAGTACACTAATGGGGTTCGGAGCATTGTGAATGTTCACTTTAATAGCTTCCATATCGTATATGTAAATATATTGTTTGAGTTATAATATGTACCATAGTTTTAGTTTTGCTTTTCTTAAAATCATAGTTTAATCATAGTTCACAGTTTGTCCAACCAGTTGTACTTTGACTTCAAAAACTGCGTTTTTGATTTCAGTCGGGGGGATGTTGTATAGCCATATATTATTATTGTGGTCTGTATCCTGCTACTAAGGATACATGATTTATCTCCCTTACATATTGCCTGTTGTAAGACTGGATAACTTGTATGTTTAGGAGTGAGCTCCCCTGAGGGAAAGTGAATAAACATGTGCCTAGTAAAGAAGTCTTTTGTTTCTATAATTGTGTTCCAATGAAAATATATGAATACGTGTGGGTTTGACAATACACAACATTATGTATCCCTCTTTATCTTCATTTTTCTAAAATTTATCCAAACCTAAACAAGCTTTTAACTCACACATAAAATAATCATTTGACAATTTACAAAGTGGAAGAGATTTAGTTTTATTTGGGTTTAATGACAATTAAAAACCTATTAGATCTGGTAACTAAAAACTGTTTGTGGTACCTAATCTACATGTATTATTCTGTTGTTGTTTTTAATTTCTGATTCAATAAATTATTTCCAAAAAAAACAAGAAAATAAATAAGTTGTCAATTAGGCTTATATTGGGTAAATAAATACACGTGCTAATTTGGACATCAAAGACCGTCGATTTAACTCACACCAATATCAAGGTTTATAATGACATGTAATGATGTATGGAATCGAATAACAGATCCGAGTCAGACAAAATAAAATTATTCCATGGCATTTTATTGATTACTTCTTACAAAAGCAAAATGGCTAATTATCCCCTTGCCTTTCCGATACAAGGCAGAAATGCCGATGGTCCTAGTTTAATAGACCTAATAAAAATTTTTTGCACTTACCTTTTAAAAAGAAGAATAGATTTTCAACACATCGTGGTATATGGATATGTCTTAGAACCGCAATAGGCGTGTTGAAGCAATTCATAGCCTGCGCCTCATAGCCATTGGTCTGTTTATGTTTATGGTCTATGCTTATTTCCATATAGGGGTAAAGGGTGCTGGCGCAACACCTTGGAATTGATCGATTAAAAGGGATTTATGTCTTTAACAACAGATATACAATAAATTAAATTTTTCGGACATAATAAAAATAAAGATTGAAAATAGTTAATTGATTTTCATTTATAATTTCACTGAAAGTAATATTACCCCCTATGAATAATGGTATCCCCTGACATCCCATATTATATCGTTCTTTGATCGAAGCATGGCGCAAGGGAAACTAAAGGCAAAAGTTCAAGTGCCCGGAAAGGGAAAACAGAAGTCACTGAGACCAACAAAGAATCACGTCTTACGGAAAGGTCTATGGTTTTTCTAATTAGATAATATAATGTTAGTAATTATCAAAAGAAGTAAATGACAACGAATTCGTCAAATTGTTTGACTTTTACCTCAATTTATGAGATTCGTAAACACATGGACTTTTGAGGGAATTTTTACGGACCGGTGGTGGATTACAGACCGACTTTGTTATAACAAAACAAACTTTTATATACTGTTACGATGCTAAATTGCATCTATTTCTATGTCTTATAGTAGCAATGCAAAAGCTTTTTTATATTTTTGAATCTGACTAAAACTGAATATTTACTAGCATTCTAGCCCCCTTCCCATTTAAGAAACAAAAAAAAAATTAAAAATCGGTCAAGAAATAAAAAAGTTATTGCACTTTTAAAACCCCAAATTGATGGATGTCAGTATACACTTTTTTTTTAAAATATGCCAAAAAAGTGACCGAAGACCATTTCTCAGCAACTATTGAAGATATTGGCATCAAATTTTCAGGAAATATCCTTCCGACCATTAACTATCTATTGGAATTTTTATAGTTGGGCTATATAATTTATTTGTTTTGATATGGGGTCTGCAACATGGATAAACAACCCAAATTTGGTTAATTTGCGTTGAAGACTTTTTAAAGATAGAATTCACATATGATCGACCTCAAATTTCGGGTATTGCTTTATGCCGGCAGAATTAATCCAACTTCCTAGACGGCTCCTCGATTTGAGGGTATCTAGGGATCTTAAATGTTCGCCGCTAATCCATACGTACGACCTTGTTTTTCATTCAACTTATCATTGTCAGGTTCTCTGATCCGCAAAACAAAGTGAATTCTGGGGATGGAGCACTGGACATCCCATACTCATCTAGCCCATTCTCTTTTCTGGCAACAGGCAGCCACGGTAGCTCAGTGGGTAGGACATTGGCTCACTCAACTTGATGTGCCGTGTTCAATTTCTGCATTAGCTGAGCAAGTTCATTGTGTTATACACACCAGCCTCCCCCCATGTGCGCATAAAAGAAACCTCGACAGTTGGAATTCGAAATAAGATTAGGCTGTTGCGCCGCTGTTTTGGCAAAGTTTCCCCTCATAGCACACTATAATGGCGTGTTCCCCCCACCCACGCCTCCGCCCTCTTCATTACCCCAGTAGGAGTAGAACATTAAACCCCATTTCATTTTCTTGTATCAGATTCCATGTGGCTGTCATTTGATCACCAATAAACGAGAAAGTAATCCAAAAGATAATTTTTAAAAAAATTTAATTTTAGGGAAATGTTATTGGAATAAATAAAATATTGTAACAATACAAGAGAAAGAATTCAAACCGTGCAAAAGACTTTATACCCCTAAAAAAGTGCACGTGAAAATCATGCCTCAGAATCAGCCCACTGTTAGTGTTAGCAAAAGGGAAACTTGGTTTGACACGTTCACAATAACAAGAAAGCTGCCGTGGTCTGCACCCACATCGGGTGGAGTTATCTTTTCTTTTTTTCCACATGATTTGTTTTCCCGAGCTCTGGCACTAGTTCCAACGGTTGGTGAATGAAATACAGGTCAATATAACTAGAAAAGGGGTCATTTTATGAGAAAATACGTTTACTTCCAGTGACGAGCGTTGTTTTTGCCTTTATCTGATAATTTTATTTTTTCAAAATATAAAAAATCAGTCGTAAATACGTTTCTGAATGTCCAACCCACGCTCGACACAAACTCTATTTTCTCCACTTCACGAAAAGTAAAAAGTCATCGGTGTTGGTGGTCATACACCTTCCCGAAGTCGCGGAACAAAAACGACAGATTTTACGGTCAGATTTTTTGAGTGATAAAAATAGTATCAGTGGCGCCCCTAGCGAGCTTTTGCATTGCTACTTATAGGGATTAAATAAGAGTTTAATGTTCATTACAATATTATACTTTGTACTAACAAATTTAGTCAGATGCTTTCACTAGCTATTTGATACCTACTGTCTGAACCATCGTAAATTTACGGATTTCTTCGATTATGAACAAACTTCTTAACTTTAGTTATTATAAACTTACCTGTGTGTTTGAAATCATTTCCCATTAAATATAATCCATTACCCAACTAATTATCCCAATGAATAAAAAAATGTTCTCCTGATTATTCTAGGGGGTGGGGGGTGGGTTGATGGCCGAATGGTTAGTGCATGCACGTTGTATCATAAGGTCTGTCATTGAGTCAACTGGCGTGTGGTTTTGATTCCCCGGTTGTATGTGACTAGGAGTAGGGTCACCTGTCGAACCTTGGTTTTCTCCAGGTCTTCAGATTTCCTTCCACTGCTAGACCCCTACGCACAAGCGAATTATTGAACCATATGTTAGTCCTGAATGTCCTTGTTTGTGTCAAGTGGACAGTCAATCCCATCTCTCTCTCTCTCTCTCTCTCTCTCCCAGCAACTGAACATTCACTGGGGTGAGTTCAAATTTTGATAGAGCAAATTATGACTGTGTTGGGCACCCTACTAATGGAGAGTTGAGGGTTATTTTGTCCCAAGTGCAATTGATATTATTCATAGATATACTATCTAAAAATAAAACCATATCCTCTACTTCCTACCACAAGTGTTCTAGAAGTGTCTCCAATAAATGACCAAGAATTTTTTAAAATTCTTTGAAGATACTTTGAAATAGGCAAAGGAAGATGAACAAATGATCATTATTTATCATGTAATGTATTTAGAATCTGTTCATCAAGGATAGAGTTAGGTAAGCCATAGGGCCAACTTATGGTTCATTACACAAAATATTACTACAGAATGATAAAAATCAAGTAAAGGGCAGGTTACTAGATCAGAAGTAATATTTTCAAAATTGCTTATCGGTTTTGTATTCACATTTAGTCCATCAAAAGGTTTATTGAAAAATACAATTATGTACAGAGAAGAAGAATTATCCAGGCTAGGTTTATTTGTATTGTTCATAATGAAAATGTGATAATTTGTTTTATACTACCTAATAGTTTTTACTACCATAAATGAACATAATGCTTGAGTGAAATCGCTATGTGGTGAAAAATACCAAATACTATTGTTTTGTCTCCTTTTGCTTTTTTTTACCAACGATTTTGGGTAAAATAATAAGTTGAATTGTGGATGCTATTATCAAATTACGATTATATTTTAAAAAAATATAAAAAACATATTCCACATTGTCAGTTTGATGGAAAGTTTTGATTTCAATGTCGACCATCTCATGAAATAGTCCTGTTCCTTATGTCTTTCTTTATTAGCCAGTTGGTGCAGAAAAGTAGGATGTTAAACTGCATTTCATTTCATTTTGCTCCCCTTGCACTACCTCGGGAGATGGAGTAAGCAGAGCATTTTTGGAGCATTACTCTTGCTTTTGTACATTAAATCAAGAAAAATTTGAGACACTTGAGAAGATTCTGTAATTTCTGTATTTGTATCAACTTTGTATCGAGCTATATTAATAAAAGAAATGCATTCATATAAAACATTAATAAACATGAGGCATCTTGCACAAATGTGACTGAAATAGAAATAGGTCTCTTTCAGTGTGGGTACATGTACATGATTTGAAAGAATAATTATATACTGTTATTCAGAATGAGTGTAAGTTATTCATCACATGTCTTTCAGTTCAAATGTTATTGTCATTTGGTTTGGGTTGTGGGGTCATGTTAAAAACTTGCACATTTGGCAAAAGAATTTCACAATCATTACGAAATAATATTGAGTCAGCATTTTTAGAGCATTTTGTGCGTTTGTAGTCATTAATCACTTCTGATGTGCTAAACACAATTTACTTGGGTGAGATTTATTTCATTGTGTTCAATTGAGCTCAAGTCATTACCGTAACTTAAAAGTTATATCAACTTATTTTTGCAGGACATTTCACAATTAAACCAAAGAAGGGAAAAGAACTTGAAACATTCAAATTGAGAAAGGTAAATGGAAATTATTTTTTAAGAAAATAACTTCATTTGTTTCTTCTAACAAGGCTGCTGTTCATAATTTTGAATTTTAGAGTGGAGTCTATGAATGCAAGATGGCTGCAGTAGTCATGTGGGTTGGTCACTGAATTCATGTGGGCCAAGAAGAGCTTTCTTGCAAGGAATGTGTGTTATGGAAATCAGATGAAATACAAATTGTTGTGCTCATAAAAAAAATACCTTGTTTGTTGGTATTTACTGTCAAGCTAATATACCTATTCTTATATACGTGTAGATTCTCTAGTTGTCTCCCTTTATTAAAAAAGACCTGTTGGTAGACAAATTATTGAAATAATGAAATACATACTGATATTAATCTTAAAATCAGAATGCTTGTATTTATGAATCCTTCTTTTGTTTTCAGAATTTAGAACGAGCTATTAATACAAACATTGAACATGATGTGTCTATGAAGGCCTCATCAATACAACCTCAAAGCTTCAAACTTATTAAGAAAGGTGAAAGCAGTGGGTCTAAAAAATAAAAAATAAATGATCAAATAAGGTTGGCTTTTTGTTATTTTTTTCTAAACTAGAAATTGGGAATTTGATGTAATACCTATGCTAAGTTTTGCAAGAACAAGGGATCTCGGGCATACAATTGATCAGTACTTTCAAATTGTGTTGCCTTATTTGGTCATTGAATAGACTTTTATCTATATATTGCTACAAGAGATTTCAAAATAAGGTTTTGAAACGTATGCATTCTGTGAAAAGCTGCATTTTTGCTAGAACATTCAGTCAACTTAGAAAAAGGGGAAGCCATCTTCTTCCTGTAACTCTCAGTACTTCTTGTACAAGTAAGTGTTTTGTAATTTTATTAAAATCGGAATGGGTTTAACCCTTTACCAGCTGGATAACCCAAAATTACTGCTTCCTCTAGCGTCTCTAATTAATTTGTCCTGTGGGAGTCACTGATCCATTTTTTGTTTGTTGGGAATTGGGTAATGCATTGTGTATCTGAAGTCTGTTACCATAGTTATTGAAGTATATGACACAAATGTATATGACATCTAGGTTTGTGTACCTGGGGACCCGAGACAAGAAAAATACAAAATTAAGACCCTTTGTTTCCCCTTTTGGACGAAAAAATTGATTATGAAAACAACTCTTAAAATCCTAGTTGTCTGTGATTGATTCCGATTTTATGCCTAATTTTGCAGAAAACCACAAGTTGCTTTATAATAATTCTAGGAAATCACGTTTTCATAGCATACTTTTTAAAAAAAAGGGCATTTGATATTGTTGAGTGCTGAAAGCCTTTATCTTTGTCCTCGGAAGAATTCACAAAAATAAAAAGTGTCTGTGTTGAGAACCTGAGTTGGCTCTTTGCCAGGGGCTAAGTCAAGAGGAAGCAATGACATATTTTTTGTCTTGGTTTTGAGTTTTTGCGGACCCCCTCTCAAATGGGAAAATCATGTGGTTTCAATGCAATTTTAAATGCTGTAATCATGATCAAACTATGCTCAAACCGTCTCGAGCACATACCAATTGTTCCACACAACCCAAAATTTCTTCACTTGCCACGATATAGATATTGAACTTTTGTGCCTCACCACGTCCCATATGTCCACCTTAAACCAGCAGCCACCATTGATTACCCTACCCGCTAATAAGAGACTGAGATTACATGATCTGTACACCGCCATTACATGTCACAGACAACAATAATTAAGTTTAAAGATGCATTATATAAGAGTTAAATCTGCCTATTGCAGTCTTTATTTTGGCTTCAAATGTTATATAAACTCTTATTTAGACATTTATCAACATGATAAGCCTATCAGATGACAAAATTTAAATAGATTAGGACATCTTCCAACATTCGTAACTTCGCTAAGAATAAAATAATTTGAATGGAAATTTTCAATATATTCATTTTTAATTATCTATTTTTGAACTGTTATAACAAACACGACCAGCACTTTACCTAAATCTTACATAATGCATCTTTAACAGTTAGGAGAATTTGGTGGACTGATTCTGAAATCACGCCCCAAATATTGTTTTGTTTACAGATTTAACAATGCCTAGCCATAAATCTCATCCTAAAATATCCTGTCTGTATGGACCAACCAATACATACATGATATCCACTCCTGTAGGAGAATTACAATTGGTGAGCTGTCCAAAAGGTCTTCATTCACTCGGACAACATTCAGATTTAAATGATGAAAACTTCAGACCAGACTACAGGTTGGTTTAACTTATACTACCAGCAATAGTAATTTCACGTCCGGATAAAATTGTATTACTACAGGAAGGCTAATTCAAGTGTTATTGTTTGTGACCAGGAGTAGGGTCGCTTGCATGAGGTCGTGGGTCTTAACTGAGTTCTTAGGTTTTCTCCCACTGGTAAAACCCCTATGCACAAACATTATTGATAAAAATGTACCAGATATTTGTCCTAAAATGACTTAGTTTGTTTTGAGTAGTCTATATGGTCATTGATTCATCATCTTAGGCATCACTGGACTGTCATAGATGCCAGATGTGGTTTTGATCCTACTATTGAGGAGTAAGGTCACTTACATTATAACTATGTGGGGTTTTAGCTAAAATGGCACAACTCTTTGAGTTTGTGTATAGTACTTGTACATTCAGTTATCCATCCAGTACGATAGAGATGTAAAAAAACACTGCAATCAAATGTCAGAATATAGAAAAAAGGGAAGTAACTTGTTTAATACACAAGAATATGAATGTATTTTTGTTTACAAATATATTGTAGTGTACCAGTAGAAGTATTGTCACAGTTATATCAAGACAACGGTTATGTATATAAACCTGCCATGCAGTGTGTTGATTGGTTAAAAGATTATTTTAATAAATCATCGGAACCTGGTACAGTCCCTCTTCCACCAGCATGTTTATCAATTTCTAAAAAAGGTAAGACCAAAATAATTTTAAATTATGCTGATATTTTCCTGTTAATTATGAATTCAGCATTTACTGTTGATCTAATTCCAAATCATGGGAGGAGGGGAGGCCGAATGGTTAGCACGTGCATGCCGTTTGGTCTGTCATTGAGTCAACTGGCAGGGTTTCGATTCCACCGGTTGTACGTGACAAGGAGTAGGGTCGCCTGTCCAACCTCGTGGGTTTTCTCTGGGTCCTCCGTTTCCTCTCGCTGCTAAATACCCCTACGCGCAAGTGAATTATTGAAATGAAATTGAACCATGTGTTAGTCCCAAAATGACCTAGTTTGTGTCGGTTGGACGTTAAACCCCATTTCTCTCTCTCTACAAATCATGGAAATAGTAAATATTTTGAAACTTTGATTCGTACTTGTCCTTGTATAATTTCACATATCTTTTGAAAGTATGGACGAAGCATATGACCAGAAGATATCAGATTATTACTGTTAAATGTCACGACTTGAAAGTGATGAACACATTTCATCCTTATTCTTTGATGTAACTTGATAAATTCTGACATACTTGAATTTATACCCGAGACATCCAGCCAGGCTGAATGGTTATCTCAGAAAATAGTAGAGGGTATTTATTTCCCATTCAGATTTCCGACTGGATAATCGTTGTGTGCTTGAAATAAGTTACATATCGGCCATCTATTTTATTCATTTAATGGCCACATCTGTATGTATATGCCAATTCATTTTTATAGTCCGATAATTTTTGGTAATTCTTGGCATTTGGGAATAAATTTTTAATAAAATTATCTATCCATTTTTTTTTCTAGGTTCATTCACATCTAAAGTATGGCAGACACTTCCTCAACTTGTTCCGTTTGGTCAGTCCATTTCCTATGGCAGATTGGCTGAGTTATGTGATAATCCCAAAGCTTGTCGAGCTGTTGGACACGCCATGTCAGAAAATCCTCTTATGTTGATCATGCCTTGTCATAGAGTTATTCAAACTGGGGGAAATTTAGGAAACTACCATAAAGGAACTCGGAACTCCATCAAAGTTTGGCTTCTAAAACATGAAGGCAACATACATTAGAATCATTGCGATATAATCAATTCTTTCATCACCATAGATCTATTGAGCAAAGTGTTATTTTATATTCTGTATATAAATGAATAGTATCTTTAAAGGGCAATCAAGTATATAGAAAGCTCACATCTTTGTTTAATCATCCTTGCTAATGGTACAGAGATTGTGCAGATTAATTTGATTTTATTTTACCGGTAACATTAAAATGAGGCGAAAGTCACAATTCTTCGTTTATGATAATCATATATGAACAAAAATGTCGAAATAGGTTAAAAGTAGAAAACAAATTTAGTTTGCTTTATTTGTCAAATATTAACTTTAACCTTCCGTTTTATATCATTAAAAATATATTTTTAACCTATTTTAACATTTTGGTTCATATCGTATAAGACTTTCGACTCAAAATTAATTTTGCAATCACAGGTCACATATTGCCAAGACTAGATAGTTTGCTTACAGTAGTTAATAGTTTAAATTAGAACACATTCCATGAGACGTCTTACAGCATATCAGTTGTATGTACATTCCCTGTATTAAAATAGGGCCATATGAATATATCTTTAGCGGCTTTGTAATATATTTGCAGCTGAAAAACAACTAGTATTTGTGATTCTGCTGATTTGACATATTCCCTGCTTCGGGTATTCCCTCCTGGTTAGAGTCGCCATACCTCTACTATTATCCATTAAAATTAAATATTGGTCCATTTCAATCAATATTGATGTTATTGTTAAGAAACATCTTAAAATCAGTGGTTTCGAATCCCTGGTTGTACGTGACAAGGAGTAGTGTCGCCTCTCCAACCTCATGGGTTTTCTCTGGGTCCTCCCACTGCTAAAGACCCCTACGCGCAAGCGAATTATTGAAATAAAATTAAACCATATGTTAGTCCCGAAATGACATAGTTTGTGTCGAGTGGACGTTTAACCCCATTTCTCTCTCTCTCTCTCTTAAAATCAGCGATCAATGTCATTTTCTATAATCCAGAGTACCATTTCTAATGAGGAGCGTTAATATGTGGTTTTTGACCTGTCATCAATTTTTAGGTTCCAATGGATATAGGTGTAGCTCCTTTAAATCATCAAAGAATTATACAACTGGTACAACTTTAGAGATTACAGTATTACTGTTATATAACCTATATTGTGTTACAGAGGTTTTTCTCTGAACATAAAACATTTATCCCTGCTTCACTGGAACAGAAATTTCAGCATTTGTTAAGTGTTAATTTGTTTTCAATGCTTTGTTGTAATCCAGATTAATAAATAAAACCTGTATGCTGTCATCTTTAGATTTATTGCTTTATTATATGTCATAATTTTTTTCTCTCATAATTAATGTGTAATTTACATAAATCATCATAAATAAAATAATCCATGTTTCAAATACATTTAATGTACAATTTTGCATGTATTTTGTTTAATAATGTTGAAATACATTTAAAAAACTTTCATTCGAATATTGAATGTCGTTTAGTTTATAAAAATGTTTAATAAGTAAACAATCCACATTGAGATTATAACATAAAATGAATAATTTCATATTTATGTATGAGAACTTAGATTAAAGATGCATTATATAAGATTTAAACAACAAGCTTAATAGTTTATAAATAGATGATGAAAAATGAATATATTGAAATTCAGAACAATTTATGAATGTTTGCAGTTTTGACAAGAATAGCTTTGTCTCGAAAAAGTCTTCTCGAAAAAGTCTTCCATTTTGGTGTTAACCTATTAAATGGCGCATGTGTTCTAATCCAACTAATATTGCATGGCCTAGAGAGTTGATTATGAGCTTGTCATGTTAATAAATATTTAAATAATAGTTTATATAACCTTTGAAGCCAGCTTAAAGACCTGCATTAGGCAGATTGAGCTTTTACATAATACATCTTTAATAATGCTTCAAGTACATAAATTCAGAAAATGAGTAGTGATTGTTGAATGATCTGTAATTGTTAATTAGTATTTTGTTCATTCCTTGTTACTGAATATTTACCCATAAAAAGCACAGATTACAAATAAAGCTTTTTAATTAATTCATTTTGATTTGTTCTAGATGGATTTTTTTAAGTGACTTAATTTGTGTGCCAGATATTTACTGCATTTTAAAGATCAGCAAGTTGGGATTTTGTAATTTCTTAAGGAACTGACAATAAACCTGCTCTGCTACCCTCAACAATTGAGTGACATGAACGATAATTTGGTGATGCATGGCACAAATTGAATAGCGTTTCTCTTTACAAGTCAAGGTTTTCTTCTTAGCTGCACAATCCCAGCGATCTTGGAAAACTAATCTAAAAAACAGACCTGTTGAGGTTTGTTTACAAGAATTGTGAACAAACGGGAATGAACACCATATTCTCCCACATGAAATGTTTGCATTCTCATCTGATTTTAGGTTAGTTTCAGCATTTCAGTAACATCTTAATATGGAACTGTATCATAGTCAAATCTAATGATGATGTAATTATTGATTTCACTGTTGTCAAAGTCAAAGATGTAATAGTTGTTGAAGATGAACAATCCCCAACTTCTTGGTTTCACCGCCCAGTAAATAAGACACGATTGCTCATGAACTTGGCATTGAAAATTGTACTTTTCACAATCTGCATTATTCTTCTTTTATTTTTAATACTTTGTAACATTTATTTTTAAATACACATATATATATCGATGTGAATAAGTCACATGTACAAGATTTCATATTGTCATAATGTCTTTAGCTGCTATTCTGGTAACTAAGGCATCTAGAGGTGACCAGGAAAATTCTGCATCAGTTAATTTATAAATCTGCAAAAAAAAAAATAATAACTCAACTACTTATACTAAATCTAAAACAACTGACCTTAGAATGTTTATAAGGTTTCAGTAACAGGGACAGAAATTCTACTAAAAGAAAACATTCTGTGAATCTATATTTCAACAGGGATCCTATTTGGGACCAACTCGACAATCCTGGCAAGATTAGTAGAGGCTTTACAAGGTTTTGGCAACAAGGGCAGTAACCCTAAAATTGTTGTGGAACTGAATTGGATCAGTGACAGGGGTATTAGAGGTTCTCCTTAGAACTTGCTGAACACCCTCAACAAGTTTCAAAATTAAAATCTGAAGTGTAGAGTTTTTACAAGCTTTCAGTAACAAAGACAGTAACTCTATGAAAAATAGTTGCATGACTTTGATAATGTTCTTTCTCAGGACATTCTGAACAACTCCAGCAAGTTTGGAAAAAAAATATCAAAACCCATGAAGCCTTGCCGTGAAAAATTATCCCCAGCTGAACAATTTCAACAAGTTTGAAATGAAAATCTTAAAAACTCTGACCTGTAGAACATGGGTTTCAGCATGAAAGCATGTGAATGCAAATTTTCTATTTCCATCCAACCAACCATATATTTCATATATACAGTATACTTACATCCAAAAGAATTATATCAAGAAAGGGGGGTTGGATGGCCGAATGGTTAGCATGTGCGCGCTGTATCATAAGGCCTGTCATTGAGTCAACTGGTATGTTTTCGATTCCCCAGTTGTACGTGACAAGGAGTTGAGTCGTCTGTCCAACCTTGTGGGTTTTCTCTGAGACCTCCGGTTTCCTCCCACTGCTAAAGACCCCTACGCACAAGCGAATTATTGAAATGAAATTAACCCATGTTAGTCCTGAAATGACCTAGTTTGTGTCGAGTGGACGTTAAACCCCATTTCTCTCTATATATATATATCAAGAAAAAATTGTTTACACCCCATCATTATTTGTAAAGTCTAATGAACTAAGTTTGAATTTACATATCTTTTCCACATGGTTTTTAGTAGTCTACAGTTTTTTTCTAGACATCAGTATATTTGGACATACCTTTTTTATATTGTTTAAATCTGACAGTTGCTTAACTTCATCTACATCAACCTGTTGACCTTTGACCGTGTTTTGTATAGCCTTCAATGTTTGACCTGTTTTATCATCTACAACAGCTATAAACACACTCTGATCTGTGTCACCTGCACCAAATTTACGAAAGGAATCTGAAATCTGAACATCAAAATTCATAATATAATGAAAGAGCTCAGTTTCGGAAAGTATAAAATTATGTTAATGGGATCAAAACTTGGTGATGGTGTCAACCTAGATATGTTAGAATTTTATCAAATCTGGAAGTCACTTATGCATTTTTATGACATTTTTTCACAGCCTGATTGTACTCAACTTGATTATTTAACCTATAATTAGGAAAACAAAATCAAAATATCAACATTCTTTGAATGGCATTTAGTAACTGGGACATAATCAAATAATATCGCCTGCACCCTATGCAGAATGTTGACAAATTGTTATTTCATTATACATATATCTTTGTAAATATCGAACAGAATTTCACTATTTATGGAATGATATAATTCCTTTCAAAGATTCAACTGGGGGAAAGTTAAACACCATTCTATTTGATATTTAATTCATAAAAATTTCAGTTTTTTAAAGCCTTAAATTGTCTATTTGTTGGGAGTGATCTGTAGGCTGAGAATAGGAGCTACATGTCATAACTCTTGACGGGAAGCTGATGTTCACATGAAAGTTTAAGTCTAGGAAGATCAGACATGGGTCCGCCTGCATCAATGAAAGAACATCAGGGAATAAAATATCATTTTGTATTAAAAGCAACCTACATTTTTTGATGGTGATAAATTAAATAAGATCTCAGAGTGTACATTTTTAGTCATCATTTTACCAACTTTATTTTGATGCACAGCCTTATTAGCAGCTACTATAACCTGAAATGGGTCAACTATCTGAAATGGAAAATATCATATCAAATGTTCATTTAGTACAAATGCTGGATAAAATGATTATTTATTAAATAAATGATTATTTATTAAATAAATGATTATTTATTAAATAAATGATTATTTATTAAATAAATAAATAATTAATAAAATAAAATAAATGATTATTTATTAAATAAATGATTATTTATTAAATAAATAAATAATTAATAAAATAAAATAAATGATTATTTATTAAATAAATGATTATTTATTTGATTGAAATTAACTTTTTCAAACTTTGTTCGAAATATATTTTGTCTTGGACTTTTAATGTAAATGCAACGGCACAGAAAACTGACATTTTAAAATGCAAAAAAGAATACTCATTATGACATTGCATCAGCATCATTCATAGACCTAGACCTATTGTAACATAAATTCCTAAGTTATACTCTAACCTTTATTCTAAATCTAATGCATTGAACATTTTCGTTTCAAGAGACCTTATTTTATTAAAAAAAAAAGACTGATGCCAAATTATGGACTATGAAGGATACCGTAGTCAATCCGTAATTTTACTTTCTAAACAATATTTCACCACGACCATGCAACTTTATTGATATTCACAATCCAGTAAACAGAACTAAGGCTAACCATAGATGTTTTTAATATTGCTGCTTCAAATGTTCCATTCATTACACACTGTCTAATCTCTTTCACATTTTCGACATTTCTAAATAAAGCTAAAGTTATTGTTGAATCGGGGAAAAGTTCATTCACAATCACTTTGGCCGCCATGTTCGTGGGAGCAGTTATTGCCTTTCTTGCTAAACAAAACAAAATAGATATAGAGGAATTGTGTAATTCAATTAGACATATCATTATAATTAGTATAAAGTATGAAAAGCAACAACATATCAGAATATAATTTGGGTGATATGGTTGCACACATTTTGATGTTTTACATTTGGTAACATAACTGGCCCCAATCTCTTGTCAGCGAAGTTATTTTTGGTTTTGCGGGGTGAAAACATGAGTTGGAAAAGAAACCCTTACCGTTTTCTCCAGCAGGTGAGGAAATACGGTGTTGGAGTAGTAGCAGCCAGCACAGTGGCTGTTGTAGGAATTTGTATATATGTGAACAAGAAGAATGATTTTAAAGTATTTGCCTCGTGGACCAATTTGTCAGAACAATTAGAGTACCCCAAAATAAAATGGGATAACAATTGGGACAGGTAAATTTATTAGCGAAACGACTTGTTTCCTTCCACGATTTTTGCTTTTAAGAATACAGCTTAGTTGCACGAAAGACTTACCATGGGGACCAAATATATTATTATCAGTGTCTCAGAGTCACCCTTTGTAGATTGTATGGTAAAATAAGCTTTTGCATTTAGTAAATAATTTCCAAGGCCTGCAAATTCATTGTTAGCCAGATTCAGTGTTGATTAAGTTCATAATTAAGATTATAGATCTTTACCTATATAATTTATTTATTTTATATTCCAGGAGAGATCCCAAATTACTTGTAAAACCTATGAAAGATGAGAATAATAATGATGTGAATGATGAGGATGTGAAGAAACAGACACCAACAGCAACAAGACATATAATATTAATACGTCATGGACAGTATAATCTCAATGGGGAAACTGATGAAGAAAAATATCTTACTGACCTAGGTGATTACTGTTCTAAACCGAGAATTTGACTAATTATCCTCCTTTTTTCTAAGAAAGCAGGGCTTATTAAAATGGGTTTGTCGCTCAGTCAAACTTTTTGGAACACACTAACTCTTCTTCTGACACCATAACTTTGATCCTAATGGACTAAAAAAGGTAGAATGTTCAATCTTGGGCCCACCTCCCTCTCCCTATCCAAAAATTGCTGGATCAGTATCAGAACTTCTCCGGATTATATATCTGTTTTAATATGTTTAATGTTATTTTTATCTTTATTTTGTTTAGGTCGAAAACAAGCTGATTTAACTGGAGGTAGATTAAAAGAGTTAGACTTCCCCTACACTAGACTTGTATCCTCAACGATGACCCGAGCCATAGAAACATGTGATTTAATCCATAAGTTTTTACCTGATTTAACTGTTGAAAGGAACGATTTATTAAGAGAAGGAGCTCCTATACCTCCAGAACCACCTGTCGGCCATTGGAGACCAGAAGTCTATGTGAGATTAATAGAATATAGGTTTTATTAGGATCTTAAAAGATGGGGTTATTTATGTTATAATGATGTTTTTGTGTTTAATACTATAACACATACGGGTTAGGTTTAGTCAGTGTATTCCAACATCCAATTTGTGATAGGCGGGGTGGGTGACCATTCTGATGTATATTTTGGTGCTACCCGAATACCTTATGTAGGATAGACTAAATCCTTTTTACTATTCAAAACTCTGATTCATTGCTCAATGTGATGTAAATTCTGACAAATATTTTAGTGCTACCGGATAGACTAAAACCTTTTTACCATTCATGACTGATTCATTTCTCGATTTGATTGTTCTCTGAAACACTACTATTTGGGGACCAGTTATTGACTCACAGTGTTTATTGTTTATGGATGTTGGTCAGATTTTCTGGCAGGGCTCGCGCCGTCGGTCGCAATTTGCAAAATAACCTTGAAAATGATGAATTAAAATTTACTTTGACAATAGTCCTTGTAATAATCTTTTAGTTTATTGATGATTGTATTTGTGTGAAATATGATGTTTTTCTGAAATTACTACTGATAAAAGAATAGCATACATGCACATTTACGACAATCAATGACCTTCAGTTTGAAAAATAACCCTGGAAAAATTTTCCTTCTTGCAGCACTTTCAAATTGCAATTTAGCTGTGGACAAAATCCCAAATATATTAATGTTATTATAGTGTGGAACAAATTCGTAGGCTTTCTTTATATAAAACTCAGACAGTGCCATTTCTTATTTATATTCAGCAGTTTCATCGAGATGGTCAAAGAATTGAAGCAGCCTTCAGACAATTTATTCACCGTGCTACACCAGAACAAAAAACCGATAGTTATGAGATTATAGTCTGTCATGCTAATGTTATTAGATATTTTGTTTGCAGGTTTGTACATGTATTTGATATATTCTGTCTGTTAAAACTATTCCTACACAGATTGGTGAAAGAAAAAGTGAATCTGTAGCAAAATTGTCTCCCCCTGATGTGTCAGGGGACATAATTCTGATATGAAATTATTGTTTTCTTTCAATGCTTTCTC
This sequence comes from Patella vulgata, assembly GCF_932274485.2. Classification (NCBI taxonomy): domain Eukaryota; kingdom Metazoa; phylum Mollusca; class Gastropoda; family Patellidae; genus Patella; species Patella vulgata. The sequence continues at coordinate 57,568,494 of NC_065884.2, read as the reverse complement.
ATAATGCCATAATATTTGAATAAAAATATTTGAACATGTACTTTACTTTATGTCATGCCTGACATTGGTGTAAGTATTATGGTTTCAATCTGATTATACTCAACAACAATTAGGGTATTAATAGGGTTGCCCAATGAACTTAAATGTTTCTCGGTGGTCTCTGCCCCCACCCCCAAATTATTGAAATAATGATATAAAAAACTATACATGTATGTTAGTGTTAGTTCTTAAAGTAGCCAAGTCTTTGACTCGATATCATCCACAGTCTTTAACATTGCAAACAGTGTTTGCAGCAAACACCACTTATTGGTCAAATTAAATCAACATTGATGTTATCTCTTGAAAAAATGGGCTTCTGATATCCAATAAAAGTTTAAACTTGGCACACGAATCGCATGCCATAATGCTTTTGTGTGCCATTTGTAATGCAGGGACTCGATGAACAAAGCTAAACATATCTCACAAGGGAAGACTACGAGAGTAGACTGGAATAACCAGTCACCAAAGACTCACATTAAATTTGCACAGCAAAAACAGAAATGAGTGAATGTAAATCAGTTTTTATACATTCATATTACATTATTATATGTGTTGCAACCCATTTGTGTCCATTTCTAGATGCCAAATATTAGTGATTTAGCTCCTTTAAATAAACTAGTCTGTGTTGAGAAGACTTAAAATCCCATCTCTCTTTTAATTGTTTTCAAAGCAAACAATACACACAACAAAATGGTTATGATTCAATGAATTAATCTTTAACTATTTACTTTTCAGAGCTTTACAATTCCCTCCAGATGGTTGGCTACGTTTATCTTTAGCTCATGCCAGTTTAACATGGATAACGGTACGGCCTAGCGGTCGTGTTAGTTTACGTTGCTACGGTGATTCTGGGTTTATGGAACCAAATAAAGTAACCTATTCTTGATGATTGTAGTATTAGAATGAATTTTTTGTACTGATAAATTTACTGATTATTAAATTTATACCAGTTTTCAACTAATATTAACTTATTATTCCAACAAGACATACAGAAATTAGAAGAAAATGCAAGAAATTGAATTGTAAATAAAAAAAAAGTGACAATATTAGAATTCAAGTCTCTGATTCTACAGAAATGCTTATACAAATGGTGTGCACTGCATTAAAAGCATAATAAGCCAGATCGTTAGCATATATTTCAAAAGTGTCTGCAAGCAAGAATAATACTACATCTGGCATCTAGCTGCTGTGGCATCAAGTTTTTCTTCAAAACAACAGTTGGTTATTGTTGTTTGTTCATTTTGCCAAACCCAACTACAATTTAGCATGTAATTATAAATGACATGGACACAAACATCTCTTAAATTTGAAGAGGTTATGCTGTAACTAGTCAGACATTTTCATTTAACGTGAAAACATCACAAAGGTAGAGCCAAATATGCCATTGTAAAATAAACTCATCCTGTTGTCCATATAGTAATAATAATAATAGTTTATTTTTATATAGTGTTCTACACAATTCGTTTCAGAACCGCTTTACAAGAGTTAAAAATTGGGTGATAGACATAATCACAAAATCAAATAAAAATATAATGTATAAGATACCTATATAAATGATAATAAAATAAAATAAAATGAGATATAAGTTAAAACGTTAAATGAAAATGATGAGAGATAAAGTGAGATATTTAAGTTAAAACATTAATTATTATAAAAGCCATCCAATTATTATAAGGTACAAAGTGAAAATTTTAGGGTAAAAGTTGCCTGCTGAATAAATGGGTTTTAAGACCACGCTTAAATGAACTTAGTTCCCTTTGCTGACGAAGATGTTGTGGGAGGTTATTCCATAGGTATGGCGCTATGGTTGAAAAGGCTCGCCATCCGTAATTTTTATTGGTGTGTTTGGTGTCTGTTCTTACGAGAGCGTAGAGTTCGGAATTATCAGATCTTAAGCCTGACCTTCCAGGAGTGTACAATTGAATCAGATCACGCAAATATACAGGTGCCTGATTAGATAAACACTTGTGAACTAATAATATAATTTTGAATTTTAAGCCAGTGAAGGTCATAAATGATAGGAGTGATACTCTCTCTACAGTTTACTTGTGCTACTAAACGAGCTGCCGAATTTTGAATTGATTGTAGTCTGTCTAGTTGATAGTTGGGGATGCCAATAAGTAAGCTGTTGCAGTAGTCCAATTTACTAGTTACAAATGCATGAATAAGTTTCTCAGTTTCTAGGCGATTTAGTAGTGACCGAATTTTAGCAATTTTGTACAGTGAGTAAAATGCAGATCGGCACAGTTGTTTACTTGTGATTTCATGTGACCGTTGTCGTCAAATAGAATGCCTAGGTTTCGTACTGAAAACCATGGGCTTATATACACCTCACCCATTTTCATAGTTTCCAGGTTTTCGGCTTCTTTCTTGAAGGAAGATTTAAAATGTGTGTAGGCCTACATGTACATGTCAGTGCTTTTAAACGTACGTTAACTATGAGTGAACTTCCATGGCTGAATCATTAAATCGGGGGAAAACACCCGCTTGATCAATTTAACTGATAATTTTTGCAGTTATTTCCCTGCTTTGGGTTGTGTAATAATGTTCAATCTTATTTTAAAGAAGTTATAGGCATTAATAAACAAAATGAGTTTTCAAGATGAAACTATAAGGGCACCAATCTTAGCTCAAAGCAAGCACATAGAAATATCTTTCAATGTTTTTAGCGACATTCATGTAGCCATGGTTTAACTATCTACTGCACCACACCCTATTATAAGGTAGGCCTACTGTCGCTTGACAGGTAGGTGCTTATTTTAATTTTTTTCTCCCATTTACATAAATTTTTAAATTTAGATTTTGTCTAGCTCACGTACAAGGTAGCTGAAAGGGTTCGACAATTAGTATTAACATAGTTTTAATGCACGAAGGTACATTTAAAAAAAAAAATTCTGAAAATTGGGCAGTTTTAATCCACAAATGACATAAAAAACGAGATAAAATCGAAAATCTTGCATGCTGGACCTTCTTACAAAACGACAATTCATTTTTCAAGAACGGAATGCAAAGCATGTGTTAGCTGTCATATTTTTCGTAAATGTTACCGATGGCTTCAGCTGTCAAAGTTGCCGGTTATATATGGTGTGTTTAAATTACACATACGCCCACCTTTGAACCGGCCGCTGTGTTCACGGGAGCAGTTATTGCCCGTTGACTTTCGTATCTCCATATCTGCGGTCAAAAATATTAGGGTTGACAATGGGTAGGTAAGCCTACCATGACGTTTATGATTAAAATATGTTACAAAAAAAAAAAAAAAAAAAAAAAATATCAATGAATGTAACTTGGGCGATTGATGTTTATATTTTGGTGTGTGACATTTGGAAACTTAGTAAATGAACTGCTCCCGATCATCCTAACTATAGTCTAGTTATTTTTAGCGTGAAAACATGAGTTGGAAAAGAAACCGTTACCGTTTACTCCAGCACGTGAGGAAATACGGTGTTGGCGTAGCAGCCAGCACAGTGGCTGTTGTAGGAATTTGTATATACGTGAACAAGAAGAATGATTTTAAAGTATTTGCCTCGTGGACCAATTCGTCAGAACAATTAGAGTACCCCAAAATAAAATGGGATAACAATTGGGACAGGTAATTTATCAATCAGCCTGTGACAGTACTGACGGCCTTAGCCGTCCCAGTACTTGGTATTGGTAGCCGGGGGCTAGGTGGGTAGATGCTGGTTCGCTAGCCTGAGGTCGATCCCAGCATTGGCCGAGAAAGTTTATCCAGATTTTCCAGGGTGGTTCCCCCTTGTCAGTGCTACAGGACGGATGGCCTGAAGGACAGCTGTCTAGTCGTTCTGATGGGACGAAAACCCGAGGTCCTGTGTATACACTCTGTTGTGCACGTAAAAAATCCCTTGACAGTTGAAATTCGATAGTAGTATTAGTAGGCAGTAATGCTGCTGTCCGGGCAAAACAAACAAATAAGTTTTTTGAAATCTTTACTTATAAGCTTATTATAATCTGGAAGCATGCAATTTACCCAATAGCCTACTACCAAATATCACGATATAGGCTAACTCCCAGAATTAGCAAAAATTGTATTGGAAACTTAAAACCAGGAATATCTATTAAATTAATCCATTTCATATTTCAGGAGAAACTTAAAATTACTTGAAAAATCTGCATTCATTATATTTCAGGAGAGATCCCAAATTACTTGTAAAACCTGTGAAAGATGAGAATAATAATGATGTGAATGATGAGGATGTGAAGAAACAAACACCAACAGCAACAAGACATATAATATTAATACGACATGGACAGTATAATCTCCATGCGAAAACCCAGAAAGAAAAATATCTCACTGACCTAGGTAATAAACTTGTTTAGTTTGCCTCTTCATGGTACATCTATATCTATTTTTATTTCAATAATTTAATGGAGTTTTTAGCAGGTGGAGAAAACTGGAAAACCAAGAGATAGCCCACAATGTTAGGCAAGTGAGTCGTGACCCCATTTCTCAATCAGGCCAGATAACTATATCATAAAGTGTGAATTAATTACAACCTTATGGTCTAAAGTGTATCAGTTAGAAAAGGCCTTTCTTAAAGGTCAGTGATTAAGGTGCCCTTTTCACTAACCGTTGTTAGCCGAGAAATTTCTCCTGGATTTTCTTGCATGGTGTCTCCTTGGTGTAGGACAGAGGGCCAGGCAAGGAACAATGTCTAGTTGTTCAGAAGGTACACCCCCCCCCCCCCCAAAGTCTTGTGTACATATTGCATGGCGTGCACATAAAAGAATGGCATATGCTCGTCTTCATTCCAGTCAGTACAGAAAAGTAGAATGGTATAAATCCCCATTTTATTTCATGTGATTTCTTAGAGGCCTATCCAAGTACTTATGATGTATATTTCAAAAAAGTATTTGAAATCTGCAATCGTTCCAAACATCCTGCTTTTTTATGCCAATTGGGCTAAATAAAATTGAAATAAAAATACACCATATATTAGTCCTGAAATGACCTGGTTTGTGTTTGACCTTTGGACCATAAACCTCTTTTCTCCCTAGACATTTGCAAAAACATTTTCAGCTATAAATGGTTCAACAGTCAACAGCAATCAAAAACTTATGATATTTGTTGCCAAGATCAAATTGTCCCTTGATTGGACTATATGCAGGTTTACTTATATTGTTATTTAAAAATTGTCTTTCAGGTATTTTAGGTCCATATGTAACAGTTTCAGCTATCCAAATTTAGAACTTGCTATCATAAATGACTTAAATGAATATGTATGTACTGTGTTTTGGATTTAATTGATATAATTCATAACTTAAATAAATTACGTGGTAAATTAAAAAATATTTATTCATAATTTGTTTTTCTCATGTACTGTAGGTCGAACACAATCTGATTTAACTGGAGCAAGATTAAGAGATTTAAACTTTCCTTACACCAGACTAGTATCATCTATGAAGACCCGAGCCGTAGAAACATGTGATTTGATTCATAAGTTTTTACCTGATTTAACTGTTGAAAGAAGCGATTTATTAAATGAAGGTTTTCCTATACCTCCAGAACCACCTGGTGATTGGAGACCAAGAGATTATGTAAGATAATAGATTTAATTAATCCTCCTGTACTATTTTAGTGTAAAGACTGTTGTTCTAATTGTATGTAATTAAGTACATTTATTACTTTATATATACATGTAAGTAGATTCCAATGTAAACCTCAAATGAAAATGAAATGGGGTTTAATGTCCTATCGTTCTGCACAGATTTGGCTAATGAAGACATGCATTTCCCATACAATATGCTACTATGGAAGGATAACGTTGCCAATATTATTTCAATGTTCACTGTACAAACTGCATATGTCAGCAATTCAAAATACCTATTTTAGTTTTACAAATTGCAATTTCCATTCCTCCACAATACCATTGTTACAGTGTTAAAATACAAAGTACACTTTTCAATAATACAAATACAGTATAATAGTTATTTTGCACATTACACTTCTCCGTTCTGTATTTTGCATAAGAGACAAATGCATAATAGAACTTGGCATATTAGAACATATACCTTATATGGGATCTACGACGAAGCTCATTTGCATACGGAATAAAGTCCGGACTAGGACAGAAATTAATAATTTACGCGATTCGAATCCTCGGTTGTACGTGACAAGGAGTAGGGTCACCTGTCCAACCTCGTGGGTTTTCTCCGGGTCCTCCGGTTTCCTCCCACTGCTAAAGACCCCTACGTGCAAGCGAATTATTGAAATAAAATTAAACCATATGTTAGTCCAAAAATGACCTAGTTTGTGTCGAGTGGACGTTAAACCCCATTTCTCTTTCTCTCGTAGTGTTGATTGTAGTGTGTAATGAACTCACTATTGAAAGAATAGCATCCATTTACAGTAAACATGGTGTTCTGGTGCAGTCATTTTGTGTCATAGAATAAGTGTTGGGCACCTATCAAAAGCCCAGCTTGGGCATGGGCCAAATGTTTAGGGGGCAGCGCCAGCGTGGTTCATAGCAAAAAGAGAAAAAAAAACTAATAAATTCCAGATAAAAGTTCCACTCATCAGTTTAACGGCATGATGGGTGGAGACTGGGTAAGTCTGCTATCCCTCAACCTTCTCTGTAATTGGTAGAAAACCGTGATGTAGGCGACCACTCGTATGCTAATTGTGAGCAGTTTCAAAAGGATATAAAATAATTTTTTTGTAACGGTAGGGGCCGGGCCGCGATTCTACTCTGGTCCAGGGCCCCGCACCGTTTAGGCTGTACTTTGAACCTATCTCTTGAGTTCCTTATTTATTTAATTTTATTTTGTATTGTTTCTTTGCTTTCTATAAGTATCTTCAGAATATACCTTTTTCATTTATATTCAGCTTTTTTATCAACATGGTCCAAGAATTGAAGCAGCCTTCAGACAGTTTATTCACCGTGCTACACCAGAACAAAAAACAGATAGTTATGAGATTATTGTCTGTCATGGTATGGTTATTGGTTATTTTGTTTGCAGGTTTGTATTTGATTCATTCTGTCTGTAAGCACGATCTGTAACAGTTTCAGTGGTAACTTCTCTCTCATTTCCATCTCTGTTAAATGCATGTCTCTGTTGCTATAAATAGACATACTACATACTTTGGTATTGAAATAAGGTGAACTCATTATCTGTCTTAGTTCTATCTATAAATTAAACATACATTATGCAAGAGCAAAATCTGCCTATTGCAGGTCTTTCTTTAGGCCTGAAATGTTATAAAAACTATTAATTAGACATTAATTAACTTATCCAGACCATAATGAACTCTAGATGGTTATGCTAGCCTGCGATATTTGTTGGATTATAGTCCGATTTGCTGCAAAACTTTCCTTCGTGATTAACGATTAAATGGATAATCGAGACTATTAGGTTTGTCTTACCGACTTCAGTAATGATGATCGAGGCTAAGCGGAACTTTCATCCGCTTAGTTCTCGGTTCATATTGGATCAATTTGTCTGAAATTTTCAGAAAATTGCCTTTACATTATGTAGTTTTTAACTATTATAGTGAGAACTACCAACTTGTTACCGAATCTCCCATAATGTATCTTTAAAATGGGGGGTTTAACATCATACTTTTGCACTGATTAGGCTAATGAAGACAGGCATATACTACACAGTGTGCTATAAGGGAAATATTACCCGGACAGCGGCACAACAGTCCACTCTTACTTCGAATTTACACTGTCTTGCCCATGTGTACACGGAACCTTGGATTTTCATCACATCTGAATGACTAGACAATGTTCCTTGTCTGGCCCACCACCCTGCACCACTGGCAAGGGGGAATCGTGCCCGAAAATCTTGAGGATCTTTCTCAGCCAACACTGGGACGATCCTGAGATCTTCTGGTCTTTCTCACTGAGTAATGTCGGCTTCCTAGTTCTATCTATGACACTAGAAAAAAATCATTGAACATCGAATTATTCTAAAACTTCATGTTTGGCTAATCAATCCGGATATATAGCATTTTTTTAAAAAATAGATTTCAATACATATTTCACGTAAAATGCACCACATAAATGTATAGATGGCATATCAGACATCAGACAACTATGCCATTGCACAAAATCTGTTTATTCACCCATCTGTCATTTGTCATTGACACTTGTTTTAAGCCGAAAAAGATATAATAATCCATATACCTGCTATTTAAATAAATAAAAAAAAAAAATTGAATTTTTGAGTTTATATCAGCTATGTAATAGTTATATTGTCAATGCATAATTTATTTTTCAGAGCTTTACAATTCCCTCCAGATGGTTGGCTACGTTTTACTTCCTCTTTAGCTCATGCAAGTTTAACATGGCTAACAGTGCGACCTAGTGGCCGTGTTAGTTTACGTTGCTATGGTGATACTGGGTTTATGGAACCAAATCAAATAACCTACTAATGATGATTGTGGAATTGTAACCCTTTTTTTATTGAGAAATTAACCGATCATTTACTGGAGTCGTACTTCTTTGATTTAGGTCTAAAACTAAATATCATTAATATCTTAAAGTGGTTTTAATCTGCACTGTAAATTTGAAATGTCGACAGATCCACACCCTTTAAAACAAATCAACACATCAAATATAATTACATGTATATCAATAATTTTGTTGTTGCTCTAAACGATGTTTGTTTGTTGAAGTTTTTGACAAGAAATAGCCTTAATTGATGGATAGAAACTTGGCCCACAGTTCATACTTTCCATGGTCAAGTACCATTGCCATAATAAACAAAGTCCTGATTGTCAGTCCATTTATTGCCAATCCATTTATTGCCAATCCATTTATTGCCTATCTTGGGCCAACCTGTCTGGATATCATCCTAGGTTGAAGCTAGCCTTAATTTATGTAAGCTTATGGCAATCATTGTCTAATCCACTCGATATAAAAGCCATCTGATGGTGTAGAGAGTTGATTATGGGCTTGCCATATGAATAAATCTCTAAATAATAATTTATATAACAATTAAAGCCACCCTGCAAAAGTAATTTTAGTAATTTTTATCTGATATTTTGTTTTATCTGGACTATTCTAGTCTATTAGTTACTAATGTTTTTATACGCCCACATTTTCATGTTTATATATTTATATACCAAGTTTTATAAAGATCTATATATTTGATAGTATTGATGTCATATCCAATGGTAACTGAATGTTTTGTACAGCATATTAGTTTTATAAGTATTGTATAATAATTATTGCCTGTGACAGAATTAAAGTCTAAATTTATGTTGTGTTTTTAACGAAAGACGGTATTATGACTTAATATCCATTATGAAAGAGTAGAATTCAGATATTCATGGCGTTTTTGGTGGCTTTCATATTTCTACCACCGACCTCCAATTTGTTATTTCAAATGAAAGAAATATTGAGAATTTTAATGCCTCTGGGAACTGGAGGTACCGATTTTTAAAGCATCACCAACTTCCTGTAAGAAGGCGAAAACACATCTCACAGAAATTCCCGAGTCTTGCAGAATTCCAGAAATTGACCATCAACCTCCGGAAAACAGAGGATTATGATATGCCGCAAATAGGAAATGCTGACCACACCCGCTTACCCGCCACCCGCTCTTAGACCGTGAACATTCGTATAGAGAGAGGAGTTTTACATAGGCTAAGCCTGTTCCTCAATCCCATTCAGATATCCTGGATAAAAAATATTGTTTAAAAAAGAACAAAAAAAAAAAAACCCCAAAACCTTCACACCACTGGTAATGAAAAGAATCGGTTTACTGTAATGTTAACATATGCCGCCGATTGAGGCAAATTAACACCCTATCTCATGTTTAATTGGAGAACTACCAAAGAACATGAAATTCACAAAATTGTTCTTATTGCGTTTCCAGGGGAAAAGATAAATAGACGAAGAATCAACTATCGAATGGTAGAAAGCGGGCTGGCTGACGCGTCCAGTTGGGTTATTAAAACCTTGGGCTGTCCGTATATACAGTCTATGTTACAACCATGGAGGTGTATATACACCTCTATGGTTACAACAGAGAGTCGTATTGGATGCAATGAGCGGCAACGGAACCGACCAGGTAAAGAACGTGTTCAAGTCAAAAAAAATACAGATCTCGCCATTATTCCTGACAAAATGGGCGACCTTCGGTTATAATTTTTTCACGACTAGTGGTCGGAACTAGAAACCGAACGCGAATGGTCCGGACCATCGTCTGTTCAAAGATGGCTGCCCCCAGGGACATGGTGATGTCATTTTACTTTGCTTTAGACCTCGAGCATAACCCTGAAAAAAACTTAACCCCAAGGAAGGTCTATACATCTCTCCATGGAGGATAACGAATCGCTGTGTTACATAGTTTCATAAACAAAAATTACTTTCATGAAGTTAAACGAATCAAACTAATTTTAGAGACGACAAAATTCCTTGTAACTTGACTTTACTTTTTGCATAGCGCAAATATTGCAATAATGCGTAATTTTTAGATTTACATAGATTCAGACATAACACACGAGACAAAAATATCTGCTCATAGAAGTAGCAACCATTTAAAATACATTCAAGCTTTCTTAAAATCATATACTTAACAAAAATAGATTCTTTCTACATATTCTACACTTTCGTTTTCTTGACACCGCCTTCTTGGAACTACTCCAACCATGCTACAATAGCATGGTTCAGTATTTTCGGACTATGGTCCGGTCTAAATGAAATTCGGATTCAGTTAGTTCGACCATAGTCAAGAAATCACGATAACCGAAGGTCGCCCTAAATTCCGATGGAGAACATACTTACACCAATGGCGGACATCAGAACCCAGAATTAGATGTAATTACAGGATGGACACTAAAAACATGGAAGATTAGTAAGAAGTGCTCAATTGATTTCGAACGCGATGGATGGCACAAAGGGCGAAATTTTATTTTATGGATTTTGCGCCTCGCCTAACCCCTAAATTTATTCCAGAAAAAGGTGACATATTATATGCCGACAACAGTATACAAATTTGGGGAATGAATATATTCCAAAAAAATGAAGCCGAAGAAGAGTTTGGAGGTTTTTATCACCGCAGATCTTGACTAAATGATCCAAACTTAAAAGGCAAGTCGCCAACTCTGTATCATTCACAGGCTTCGACATTGCGAACACGACTTATTGGGCTTCTGATATTCAATATTTAAGACAAAATGAAAATTTTAAAATTGGCACATGCAAGAATCGCGTGCCAGAATGCTTTCGAGTGCCATTTTTAATGAAGCGACTCGATGAACGAGGCCCGGCATTTTAAGGCATTATCCCTCCCAGTACATATCAAAACAGTTGTCCAAGGGCCACCCATACATTTATTTAAAGATGTACAGTGCAAAAATTAATGTCTTACTAATTTATGAAATGATCATTTTATAGCAGGATTATCAAATCTCCCAGCTGTTTAAGACCCCCCCCCCCCAACCCAGTATACCCCAGACCACTCTATAAAGGCAAAACAGTTGTGCGAAGGCTTCTTGTCTACGATATCACCTTAGGTGGAAGTGGACGTAAAACTCTAGGAATGAACGAACGCAAAGGCTTCCTATACATTCATTTAGAGATGTACAGTGCTAGACATCTAGAAATTAATGTTTACTTAACTACAAGATGACCACAATTTATATCACCATTATCACATTTCGACAAATTTTACACATTGGAGACAGCCCCCCCCCCACCCTATGTTCATCACCCAGAATCGAAATCGACGCAAATAAAAAGAGACTAGAAAAACATGGTCTTTTAAATTCTTCAAAATCGCAGAGTAATTATTTATGGTCAGTTTATGCAAGTCAGTAAGTTTTGTGTTCTTTTTATAACAAAAGAACAGTAAACCCCCGCCAATCAGATCGCCTTAGAATTGTGTAAAGAATGCAATACTTTAATGTCAAAGGTCAAACATTTCTATAGTTTGAAAAAAATTTGCATCTTCACTTAGAAGAATGTTAAATTTGACGTCAAGCAGATTAAATTTGTATGACGTTGCGACAAAATGAAAGTTCTTTGCTGAATGAAGTGTCTGTGAATGTCGGACATGTAACCAATGTTTAAAACTGATCAATATTTGTTTGCTCTGAGATTAAACTTATGAAAGTATTTGATTGTACACAAACTTGTCTTTGGCGACCATCGGATTCTTTGAGAACATGGCAGAGGAGTTTATTTTTTTTGCCCACATGTAGACAATAGATTTCTACCAACTTACATGTGTATCAATTCACTCTCACTGTTTTCTGCTATTGCATGACAAATGTTTGTGGGTCTAGAATTGAAGACAGGCGTATTCGGGAAAACCCCTCTGAAAATTAAGCTACAACCCGTGTCACGTGAATAATGTAATCAAATAATTGTGACATGGTGGGTTCTTTATGGTTATTTTATAAAGATTGTGATTTTGATGACATGATAATTTCGCAACATTCGACATTACCAGCAGACGATATGAGCAAGTCAGTGCCACCTACATATATACAAGTGTTGGGTAAAATCTTTTGATAGGACCCTTTTAAATCCGATTGAATCAAAGTCTTTTTTTTTACTTTTAAGTATTTAAATAATTACTTGGTGTGTAAATTTTAGCTTGGATTAACCACACAAAGAAATAGACATTGTCCGAAGAATGCAAATATTATAGACCGAGCAATGGAATAAACAATGAATTTTTGGTCTAAGACCTGCTATGTTCGCAGATTGTCTCCCTTGAAAGGTAGAGTTTCTGCACGACATGTTCGTTATACTAATCAATAAATTGACTGAGGAGGTAAACAAAGGTGACAACAATTCAACACATTAACTGAATGGCTTTCATTTGTTTTAATCATTATGACACACTCTAATCACCACTGACAAGATACAACGGTGTTAATTTCGCATTTATTTACCAACACGCGCGCTTAGCTGCTAAATTTACCTGTCCTCAGGTAACAGTCCCTTTGATCTAAATGTGTTAACTATGCTAGTTTAGGGCCACATGACGCTTGGTATGCACGAATAAGGTCAAGCTGAACAACAAACCTGGGTGACGGTATTATGTAGCAGACGTTCAGGATCTTTTACGACGGTGATATAACAAAGCTATTGTGATATATCTTCTTACCGTTATGTGAAATTTACCGGAGTAAAAAAAACGAAGTATTTATCAACAAGAATCGAACTAAAAATGTCGGACGCGTCACCAGACGATTCTAAAATTCAAATTGTGGAAAGTGAAGGGGAAAACAAATCGTACAAATATCAGTTCACTTACGAGCGAGCTACTTTATATGAATATAAATTTGAACGAAAGGCTGTTCCCGACGCCAAGGATCCGTGCTTTAGATGTAACAAAAGAGTTCCCAGGAAAGAACAGATCGGAATTGAGGAGTTGCTGTTTCACAAGCAGTGCTTTAGATGTCGTATTTGTGGATTACCGTTGTCGTCACAAACGTATCATCGTAATCCAGTTAATGGATCGAACGATAATGAAGTTTATTGTAAAACACATGTGGGTAAAACAATAGGAGAAATAAAAGGACAGCAACAATTGCATATCACCCATAATGATTCACCTAATAACAATAATGATAAATACGACATACAGGTGAGTTATCGTTATCTATGATTATTTATTTATGTCATGCTGTGAATCATTATCATATCATTTCTTATATGAGATCTGACTCTATCCCGGTATTTCAAAAGTCACGTTAAAAGTTGACGTCCGAATTTACTGTCTGAACATTTTATTTATTTTATGGCGTGATCATTATTATGACTTGTTAATATGCCCCCCCCCCCACACACACACACATATACACACACTAGCAATTGTTTTTAGACTTCCGTATCGTAGTATTTTAAAAGTCCTGTTATAAAGGAACCTTGAAGTTAACTGTTTAGTTTAAAGTAGCTAAGTCTCTAACTCAATATCATCCAAAATCTTCAACATTGAAAACACAAATTATTTGTCAATTTAAATCAACATTGATGCTGTGATCTTACCGGAAAAAGATGGGCTTCTGATATCCAATATTTAAGACAAAATAAACATTTTACCATTGGTACACGAATCGTGTACCATAATGCGTTTCAGCCCCAGTTCTAGCAAGAGACTCGAGGAACGAGTCTAGACATATTGCACCAAACCAAACGGCCTATGTAGACTGGAATAACCAGGCGCTAGAAATTTGCATTCGATTGAGACTGCTGGCTTGTTTCGCGGAACATAACTGATTTGAAATTAGAGTAAAAACGGAAACCATTGAATGTATATCAGTTTATATACATTCATATTACAGTATTATATGAGTTCCGACCCACTTGTGTCAATTTCTAGGTCCCAAATGTTAGCGATTTAGCTCCTTTAATGTCGTCAATAATGATTTTTGAAATTAATGTATAATAATAAATCATTTTAAAACATATTTCATATGATAGGTTCACAAAGATGTATTTTTGGGCCATTACGATGGCGTTGGAAAGTAAGTAAGATCTCTTAAACACGGTACTCATTCACATGCTAATGTGATAACTTATCCCTGGCAGTGTCATCTCCCCATACTCTTCAAATTCCATCTCCATGTACCAAACGATTTTTTAAAGATGCACAACCAAATTTATCCAATCTCATATTGAAACAATTGAAAAATTTCTTGTTAATCCCACATATGTTACTAGTGTCAAGTGGGAAAATGGTTTGTATCGGTGAATGGATATGAAATCTCTATTATAATAGCGAACATGAATAGCTATTAGTAATGATATAAATATGATAAAATCTACTACGATTTATATGTAATGAAATAGCAATATATCAGTTTTCACAACAATGATATTCGGCAATTATTTTACGAGTATAATATCACTATTTAAAATCTAGGTCAACATACAATAGGATAAACAGGTGTAACGAATTATGTGTTGTGATGATACATAAACAGTATATAACGCATCACACTACCGTAATTAAAGTGCACATAACTGACAATAAAGATGACATGTTTTTTGACTATATAACAGAACGTTTAATTTTAACCATGACATCTGAACTTTATTCATTAACACGAGACATCGTTGCTTATTTAGGGCTCAATTGTCGTTTAGCACAATATTGCTTATACATGTTATTTTATTCAGTTAAAAAATAATAGTTTCATACAAAGATATACAAACATTGAGCAAACAAACACAAAGGAAAGACAAAACAAGAAACAATTACAATATGCCGAAACAATAATACTATTGACAAGTAAGGTAAAGGTCTAGATAGAAAATAGTGATGATCGAATTTAGCTACATCATGAGACCTTTTTTAAGGTTCAAATATACAATTCTTGCGATAAGAATGAGAGAAATGATGTCGTCATCTGAAGTATTACTAATATATTAAGGGTTATCTATAGGCCCCTATTACAAAGAATAGAGGAAATACTTAGATTCGCCCATAAAAGTATCGAACTGTTTACTGTTGAATAAAAGATGACACTAGTCATCAAGAGCTTTGTATTCAGAGCACAGTTATTGTAAGGAGACGTCACACATACCGATTTACCAGCCAATCATTGAATTAAAGATGCATTATGTAAGATTTAGATAAAGAGCTGACAGTTCTAGCTATAATAGTTTAAAAATAGATATGAAAAAAGAAAATGTTGAAAATTTCAGACAAATTACTTCATTATGTGGCCATGTTGGAAGTTATGACTGTTTAAAGAATAGCCTATCCTCGATTATCCATTTTGAAATTAAATTATTAAAAGTCGGTCGTGTTTTAATCCGTTCAAAATTACAACCACCAGATGGTCTAGAGAGTTGATTATAAGCTTGTAATGTGAATAGATGTCTAGTTAATAATTTATATAACATTTAAGGCCAAAGGAAAGATCTGCAATGGGCAGATTTAAATCTCACATAATGTATCTTTAAAACTGTACCAATTGTTATAGTCCAGAATTGACCTGGTTAGTTCCTTATGTATGTTAATCCCCTCTCGGTTGATATATATATACATATACAGTTATAAGTTGATATATTGTAGGTAGTCAGGCAACTATGTTCAAACTGATATACTATAATATATAAATAGATAAGAATAAGTAGATTTACAACTATATATATATGCAATATGTTGATAGTGGGCGAGGCCCTTTCCTATTTATAGAATCCATTTTAAGTTGTTTACATTTATTTCTAGTGACACAAATTTTTGAAAAAGGACAAGGACAACCATTATTTTAATATTTATAATTTCTGGTTGTTGCGTAAACATGGCTTATATTATAAAAAATACCCCTAATAAATATACAAGGTATTTGACATAGCCATTGAACTCCGATGCTTGAATGGCAAAATTTAGTTGCGTCGAACTCAAACGTCGATGTAAGCTTACATTTAGTAAAAACATCACCACAATAGCCATGCGTAGTAGTCTGCAGGGTGTGCTCTTTGTTTATCACCCGATTCCATTCCCATCGGTTTGGGAAGTTTACATTACTAGCAGTTCTTGATCTTTTTTTGTATAACTGCCTAACCTCCCAATGCATAACCTTTATTGACGTAAACATGTGCTAGTCTTGAAATGTGTTGATTGGGCGATTAATCATATCCTCCTCTCTTATATGTTAGTGACGGGTATCGTACTATATGTTAGTCCCGAAATGACCGAATCTGTGTTGAGTGGACGTTAAATCTCATCTCTCTCTCTTGACGAGTTTTAACAAATTAATAAACTAATAAAACACTTTAAATTAAATAAAATAGTAAACAAACTGATTACATTTTATCTCTCAGATATTTTGAAGTCGCCATTTTTTGAATATAGTAAACAAAACTACTCTTATCGGCCTATGTATAAAAAGGTCCTCTTTCCGGATTTTTCTTTCATGTTGTGTCCAAAATGTAATCCATTGGATAGTTTACCTTTAGATAAAAAGAATGTAAGACAATGAACGTGAGATGTAGGCTATGTTTGTAATTATTTATACAGTAGAATTTAAGATACATTTGTGACAGTTTTTGTGCCATAACAAAGATTGTAAAATACATTGTAGAATTTCAAATGTCTTCATAAGCTCGGTTGGAGCAGAAATGGCATAGATTTTATCTTTGTACTCTTATTTCATTCGTTTTCTTTTGTTTTGTATTCCGTATTTTATACTTGACCGGAATAGGGAAATTTTAGTCTTCCTTTGGGGCTCCTTGACCCGGTTGGAGCAGAAAAATAGGACGTTAAGTTCAACCCTTTTTTTTTTATTTCAAATGGCATTTTAGTCGCTAAGAAATTGGAAAGGTTATACGAAGAAAGCCAAGGTGTATTTTATTTTTGTATACTACATCAGTCGTGTTCTTTCGTTATATAATGCGTACATGTATTTTATACTTGTCCAAAATTTAAACTACAAGTATTTTTCTTCTAAGTAAAGGTTATAAATCTGAGTGAGAGCCATGGTGACTCAGTGAGGAAGACGTTGTATATCTAACGTGGAAGCTCCGCATTCGATCCGTGTTGACCGAGAAAGTTCATCGGGCTTTTCCGGCGGGCCTTGTCAATGTTGTAGGACGGAGGGCCTGGCCAGGGACAACGTATATAGTCGCCCGGATGGAACGAACACCGAGCCCCGCTGTACACATTAGTGTGTACGTAAAATACCCCCTGACAGATGGAATTCGATATAAGAGTCCACACAATATTTCCGTCACAGCGCAATGTATGGAGTATGCCCATCTTCATTAGTCCAGTTGGAGCAGAACAGTAGGACGCTAAACCCCATTTCATTTCACAAATCTGGGTAAAACCCCACTTATGTATAAGTGGTTCCCAGACTTGATCCGAGTTGCGTGTATCGGGAATGTTGAAGAAGAATTCAGACGATGCGGTTAGCTAATTCTCCTGATTCTTCAAACAATATAATTGTTTAGATTTTATCAGCTACTGAAAGTCTGTAAATGCAGTATGTGTTTAGGTCAGCTACTGTTTGCCGTCGCCATATTAGTTCATTTCGATTCTTTTATCTACAGGCTACAGTAGGGCTACTATCGGGATGGGGTTTAATGTCGTCAACACAATACTTCCGTCATTTTGAGACAAATATATGGTAATTGGATTTCCAATGGTTATTTGTGCAGTTTAAGGAACAGTGTTCTGCATGTACAACGCCCATTTTTTTTGGACCAGGAACTGGTTGCTAACCGCTACTCATGTTGTTCTTGTTCTTCATGTTCTTCTTGTTCTTGGGGTGACGTTGAAGACATTGCGTAATATATATATATTGCTCTCGTGCTATCGCACTCGTACACAATCAATATATTACTTAATGTCTCGCACTCGACCATTAGACTACACCTCATATGTAAAGCCACGCCCACCCAACACTACCTAACACGACTAGGAAACACGACATAAACAGGACAGAAAGTCTGCTAACACCTGTTCATGCCAACATCTTGAAATAAAATCTAACCAAAGCTGTTGCCAACTTTTCTAATTACTTTCTTTGACCTTTTTTTATTTTCCTAATCGATTAGTGATTAGTAGGATTGACCGCCATATTGTAACAAGATTGATTGACAACTTGACAGTTTGACATACACGTACGACATTAAAACATGTACATAATTTACTTCAAACCTGAAAAACGAAAACATTCTTTAAATTAGGTAAAAAAAAAAGGTCAAAGTGTCAATTTCATTAAATTTGTTTTGATATCTGTCAGTTCTAAAATTTTACGTTCACAGCAAAGACAAGTATTCAGATAATTATGAGCCATTCTGTGTTCATCAATCGATAGTTTCAGTAAGCAATTAAACAAGAATTAGTAAGAAATTAAACTAGAATTAATAAGAAATTAAACTAGAATTAATAAGAAATTAAACTAGAATCAATAAACATATTAACGTCTGTTCAACACAAAATATACCATTTAAGTCTACGCATGGGTCTTTATCAGTTGGGAGAAACTGGAGTTTCCTCTCTAGGAAAAACCCATCGGCAGTTAGAAACATAAGTACTGCACAATTAATTAAACATAAAATAATAACAAAAATCCAATTTACTAAGTAGATTCCAGTTTCTTTTTCTTGTACACATGAACATCAACAAGACTTTACATTATCTTCCACAAATACAGGTAACTGAATAATAGTTGAGCTTTGTGGTCGGATATGTTATTGGCCTGGGGCATGTGTGATCAAATCTTAATATTTACAGAGGTACTCTGCTGTTTAGGTTCAATTTGTCATTCTGAACAATGTGATGATCAGGAGATGAGCTTTGATTAATGTTTCAACAACATGTAGTGCTTGAGGCCATTAATGCATTGAATGAGTTTTTCAGACTTACAAATTATTTGTATTCTCGGTATTAGATCGAATATATGTACAAATGTACTCTTTTGTCAGAAAACTTTGAATAGAATCTTTGTAGGAGAACACGATTATGATAACCCAACTCTACCCGTTGCACATTCCAGCAGATTTTTGAATTAGCACCGTTTGATTTGACACTACAATGGCACCGACCATGTTCAAAATATGGGGTAAATATGCCAAGCCATCACTTAGACGCACATGTTTTAACTTTCTATTGATTTATTTAGTGCCAAAATTAACACCCTTTAAAATAACTCATTATAAATAGGTCAATGCATGGATTTTAGATACTTGTTTTGAATGTGATATTTTTATTTTCTTGGCTAGAGTGATAATGCCACTTTTCAGGTACTTATGAAAAACTTGAATCAACTGTGTTATTTATCTATGCATTACACAACATTAAAAACAGAATTGATTGTAATTTTGTCTTTTAGGCCACACCAATTTGATTTTCTGTTCTTCGAGAATATCTGTAAAAATTTCCTTAAGGAAAGAGAATTATTTAAAACCAAAAGTACGTGGTTGTGCTGTTCAAAAGCTTCTTTTAGTTGCAAATGTTTAACTTTGAAATTTTAAACAAATCAACTTTCACGTGATACAAGGGGCTATATATCAAGACACCGAATACAAGAAATTGAAATAGTGTGGCTTCACTGGGAAACTATATTCTTCTCAATTCTAAAAACGGATAAACCTTGATTGAAAAACAGTCTACACGCTGTATAGCATTCGGTAATCCTCGATAAATTTCGGCCATCTCCGGCGCATTTGAACTTTTATGTTTATTAGGTTGTTGCATAGAGTGACCATTATAAATACATTAATTTGATGTTGACTACAAAATGGTTATTTTATGAATAGCCTAACAAAATTCAAAGACACGTTTTATTTGTCTAATTGGAACATTGTCATACATACCGTCGATAACAAACTTCCATATCAGTCTGGACAATACATCCTTTAATTATAGTCGTTAATAATTAATTACACCCACTCTATAATATGGTTTATATATTCATATCATTACTTCACTCTTTTAAAATATCTACCTTAAGACAAACATCTGTAGAATAACAGATAACAAGAACAATGCTGTCTGATCAGGAAAAGTTTCTAAAAATTATATTTTCAACTTTTACTGTAAGTTTTTCTTTTATACATTTCCTTTGAATATATCAAGCTTATTGCTTTTTCGTTTGACCAGGAACCAATCGATGTTACATATGGTTGAAACTGTCTGTTTAAACACTAATTATGAACATTGAAGTCAATTATCTACCACGAATGCTAGGTCCACATTTTCAAAAGCAAAATTTTATAGACACCGCATCTGAAATTGTTCTTTATTCTGCTCGGGTACAAACGACAACTTTGAGGTGTACACGTAAGAGAAAGTGAAGCTGGAAACGTCCGGCGAAACTTTTCCAACATGTAAACATCCATATGTTACTTCTCACGGAAAATAGTTGAATTACCAAACTAAAGTCGGTGAACTATTTTACGCTGACATTATCAAAAACCAAAAAACCCTGTAGTTTGTTTTCAATGCAATTCATAAAAAAATACCCTGTAGTTTGTTTTCAATGCAATTCATAAAAAATACCATGTAGTTTGTTTTCAATGCAATTCATAAAAAAAACCTTAGAATAAATCTTATTTAACTAGGATGTATTTAATACAATGATTCATGTCAGTGGTATTTGACAAGGATCCATTCATTACCTGAATATCTTATCTCACGTAGATAATGAATACACTACCATTAGTATTCATACCTGGGTATATCGTCACATTTAAAGATAACTCCAAATAAACTCTAACCGTTATTTGTACGGGTGACGGTAGGGGTGGGGGTGGGCCTTAATAGACTTCTTTGATTTGTATCAAAAATGAATCTTTTTACGTTTATTTGTTTTTTTAATGGCAGTCTGAAAATGTTACGTCTATAGATAAAGCCGATAATGTGTTCCATTGTCAACTCAAAGTAAAAAAAATAAAATTAGTAAACAAGTCGATGTCATCTTACTTTTTCGAACAAAATCTTAATCCTATAGAGCGTCCCTTCAATAATCAAAATAACATCAGATCAACAGAATTCAGTTCTTTTTTTTACTTAAAGCGACAGTTCTAGGCCAAAATAGCACCCGGAATACCCTAGCCGGCGAAACGTCGGTGACGAGAAAACGGTATATGGTGAGCTGGGTTTTTTGACTGGGCAAGAATTCGGATTGTCGACGATCTAGCCCTTTAGAAACAAAATGATTGTCAAGGGCGATCAAAATAAAGGAACTTCACAGCTAAATTATTTAAACCAAGAATATTTATGATGACAAATCGATCTATTTTTAAACAAATGACAAAATATCATACAAGCATGATGACCTTTGAACTGAATAAACTATTGATTTATTACAAGAAACCTGTAAAACTTGACCTATATTACAATTACATTTAGTGTGTAGTATTTCTCTGGCAAACGTCCGATATATAAAAGGATAAAACAGAATCTTGATTTTCGGCTGAAAATGTGACCTGTACCGTAATGCAGTGAATTTAGGCTGATTGTAATTATGTATATATATGTTGCTGAAGAACTGGTTTCACACCATAACACTATCTCACAAAAAGATAAGCAAATAAGAAGAAAATTCATTCTCACGTCTAAATTTATAATATAAATATTAGTGTACGCCCTGAATTCTAAATATAACGGACTGACCCCCTTTAGAAGATAACAGTTGTGAACAGCGATAACGTTGACAGTTTCAAACTGTAATCAATATATAATTCAAATAATGGAAACAATTTTACAGGTCCGAGATAAAATCGGGATTTTTCAACCTGGGCGTTAGGAGTGCCGACTGACAATGAAGGTTTTTCACGTCCTCCGTATGGTACAAAACAACGAGGTCCACTGTACTCATATATACACATTGGCACGTTGATGAGCCCTTGACAGTGGACATTGGATGAAAAGGAGATGGATCCGCAGATGTTCGGAGTATTTATAGGAGCGTGTGCAGAAAAATGATCGGTGTGTGTGTGGTGGGGGAGGGGGGGACCATGTTCCTGTGTGACTGACCGTAGAGTCTCGAGGTGGGTATGGAGAGTTTAACTCGATTTCCTTGCCCTCTCCTAGGCTCTCTTCTGGGTCATTCATGTATAGGACCCCACCCCTGGACACAAGCCTGTATATGGAACCATAGAAATAAAAGTTACCATATGTTTGTCACAAAATGACCGAATTATTGTGCTGACAAGATATTAAACCTCATTCAATTCTTTATGAGTCATATACAATATTCAGCACATTATGTGTTAGAAATCAGGTTTCCCACACTTTCAAACAACAAGTAATTCTTAACGCTCGGACTATTTTTTTGTAATGGATGAGTGCACTCGGGTAAAGGTTATATAAATAGGTATACAATCACTTTGTATCTCCAGCAACAAAACATTAACTTAGCTCAGACGGTAACATTAATTGTGTACCTATATCTACGACGCAAAACGCTAAGTTTGAACGTCGTTTAGACAAGGAATGAGGTCTAAACACACGGAGATACGATTATATAAAATAAGGTACCAAAATAGACCCCAGTGGAATTCAGGTACATTCATTTGCAGATATGCGAAATTGAGCAAAATTTGTGTATCTCAATACATCAGTGTATGCAAATCAGAAATAGATTAATAGCAAACATTTTAATATGTATTATCCAATTGGCGATTTCAATACACAATAGCAACTTTTCTTCTCTTTGCATAACAGATTTGGGTGTACGACCAATTTGAGATTTTGCCATTTATTGATCACCTTCTGAATTTGCTTGTGGTTGTGCTCTGGGAGTTTGTTGGTCTAGTTTCATTGTTTTTTCATCTTGCATAGTTTGGCGCTTGTAGGCTTTGGATTATATGTTAGGGGACTGTTCACAAGGACTAACTAGGTCAATTTGAGAGTTTAACTTCCACCCGACACAAACTAAGTCATATCGAGAATAACCTATGGTACAATTTACTTCAATAATTCGTTTTCGCTATTTAGAGGACACCGGAGGACTCGGCGAAAACCCACGAGGTTGGGCAGGCGATGCATGATTTGAATTTGTAGATGTCAAGTACAATGATGTTAAAGACAACAGATAGTGTAAAACTACTGTTATGTTCACACACACAAGTTACATTATATACCATAATACAAACATCCCCTCACGCCTTGTAGTTGATTTAAAGTTAGAGAAACTATTGACAGAACACGAGTTCACCTTTTTAAATCAACAAAGATGTAACTGATACGTTAGATAGACATGAACTGTCATGCTACGTCAGGTGTACAAGATTCTTTCAGAGGTAGAGACTCATATGTGTCCTCTGTGACTTTGGTACATTGTGGTTTGTCCATGGACTTGACCATATTATGATTTGCCACATCTAACAGTTTGCCACATTTCGCTAGAATCCGCTACGATTCTCTTTAGGACAGACTGCTAGCATGTTTTAAGATAGAGTTGGCATTACAGAAACTAAGATAATTCTTACGTCAGATTTCCAGTATGTTTATATATATAAATGACCTTACTAATTTATTCTTTATGTTGAAAATAATAGCTTAATGAACATACTTGAAAGTCTATTAGTAGCAGTACAATTCAATTTAATTTTAAAAATTTGGCAACATTATCAGTCAAGAATTAAGATGTGTACATGTATATCACATTATGATATTTTCGTAAGTTATGGTGCTGTTCCTAGTAGTAATATTATTCTGTGGGTAGGGGTGGATTTATCTGTGCATGACAACGTTTTACCACTTTGGTTAATTTCTTATGGCACGGATCACTGAACTTGGATATTGGTCCCATTTAAAAAGCTAGACTAAGCGTGCTAGCTACCATATAAGCCCTGCAAGAGTAGAAAGGAGAACCTGGCGATGTAATACGTCAGTAGTTTATTCGAACTATGATTTGATGACTCAGCTCTAGCAGATCCAATGGGAGGTGTAGCTAGAACTTTATTATGCTGATGACGCTGTCCACGAAAGTCATCTCCCCGCTCCCTAGATCCAGTTTCTTTGCTTCAATATACAGGATTCAATCAGTGCTTATGTAATCACAAAAATCAAAACGGTTAATTACCAGACCACTATCGTAGAGGTCTATTAAAGGAACGGTCTAGTTTCTGGACTAGATCTCAAATGACCCACTGCCAAATGCTATGTATTTTTAATTAATAATCTGAAGAATTTCCCACTAAATCAGTCCATAGGCAGAGGCCGCAAATGAAACGATTGCAAAATCATATTCTAATATACAGGAAGAAATTTCGACTCTTCTCGGTCTTTTCTACATCACTTTTATGGATGCAGCCGTTAAACTCTGAACTAGACGATGAACTCCGCGGTGAAAATGCACATCTTTGATGTATATTATAATTATCATTAAATCTGGAGGGGATTTTTAAATAACTACTTGAGTGGCATTTATTATCATACCATAATCATAAAGTAGATAACCGGTTTAGGTGACAAGCTAATATTTATTATACATGTTCTGGGGCATTCAGTATTCAGCGAGGCATGTCGTCTGCTATAGGGCAGTACAGCACAACTACATGGCGTTACTGACCCCTTTCCCAGGATAAAACTCATCAACATTGGATAATATTTTATGCTTGATCATTTTCTTACAAAACAAGTTAGTTTTTTTCATTTGAAGCTGGAATACTTTCTGTTAAAATATCCGAAGGATTATTAAGGGAATAATATACATTTAGTAATTCATACTTTTGTAAAGCTTTTTATGTAGAATATTACTTCAGTCATGCGTTATAATAGTAGGATATTACGTAGACTAAAGTGTCCATGTATCAAGATGAACACTAACTTCAACTTTAGCATTTGAGCTTTAAGTTTGGTCAAATATTTTCAACATTACTATACATAATGGACCCCTTCATCATAAGCTTAAATGTCATTTCTTTGATATATCCGCTCCATGTCATGTAAGCAAAGGTAACTAAGGAAGCTATAATATATCACGAATACCTGGTAAGGTTATATGGAAATATAATGACATATAAATGCATTATCATAAAGCATGCCCTTATAAAGTTATTGTTGGTATGAAAAACCGACGGGTAGACTAGTTGGGCGTTTCGGCTACCTATATAGGCATACATTCCCGATAGAAGTTTTAATTAAGAATAAAAATTGCGAAACCATAGTTAGGAAGCTCACACAATAGAATATGATAGCGAACCTGTGCGTCTATATAGTATTTCAGGCAATCACTGATTCGTCGTTTCCATGAATATTCGTATTTATTTCATGAAATATAAATTCTTGCCCTT
This sequence comes from Patella vulgata, assembly GCF_932274485.2. NCBI lineage: Eukaryota > Metazoa > Mollusca > Gastropoda > Patellidae > Patella > Patella vulgata. The sequence continues at coordinate 57,542,770 of NC_065884.2, read as the reverse complement.
GCACTACCCCCCCCCCCCCAACACACACACATAGAAAAAATAAAATAATATTTCGTGTAGGCTACTCGTGGCCTGTCATTACTTGGCCAATACCTAACCGAATTCGACATTCACAATATCTGCACATTCATAATATCTGTCATGTCTCTGGTGCATACTGTATTTGATGTCTGCGGCATTCGATATCTGCAGTATTTAATATCGGCAATATTCAATATCTGCAGTATTTGATGTCTAGATCATTCGATATCTACAGCTAACGATATCTCAGCAGTACATGTATTTGATTTCTGCAGCTTTTTATATCCGTAGTAATATTTGTAGCATTTTATATCTGAAGCAGTTGGCCCCATTTCGTTTACTGTAACTCTTGTTTGGCACATAAATTGTCATGTATCACGTAAATTTATTCATGATAGCACACCGGACATTTAACAAGTTGGTGAGAAATGGACGACATGGTGATAATTAATGTATTATAAACATTCAAGTAGATGACGATATGTATGTCAGACATACAAGAGACACGTTAATTTTGAGCGTCCAATGGGTAAATCTGTTGGTAGTAATTTCCCTTTATTTACTCTCCATCCATAATGTAAAATCCTCGACTTCTGAAATTAAGATCAAACCCATTGCCCCGCCCCCTCCTGTTCCTGTTTGAGCATCCAATGGGTGAATCCGCTGGTGGCATTTTCCCAGAATTTACTTTTATGTATTATTCTATGTATTATAAAAAATATCCCCATTTCCCTTTTTTGCATCGCTGGCCTATTCGCGATGAAATAATGTAACAATGCATTTCGAAATATTCCGAAATTCAACGAGATGTGTAAATTTGTATCAAAAAATTAGGTCAGGTCAATGTTTACTGCTACCTTTCGTATTCTGATCGTTGAGAAATCCACGACTTCAAAACTTCTAATCAAACCCGCCCCCTTTTATTGCATTGGAGACCCATTTGGCGATGAAATAAAACGAAACACTGCATTTCGAAATTGCCCGTAATCCAACGCAATGTGTAAATTTTTATCACAAAATTAGGTCAATTAAACGTTTAAATCTGACCCTTGATTGAACTCTTGTTATTAGTGGGAGGTATTGATGTTTAATAAAGCATGAGGACATGTTAGATGTTAAATGTTACTTTACTTGCCCCTTTTCTCTAAATATCAACACCACTCCTTCCCCGTTCTTCTTATATCACGTAAACCGTCCCAAAAGTTTTCATTAAACTAGAAGATACTACACAAGATGGTTGAAGGGAAACGCGTGTACGTCGTTTTAGTATGTATATAAAACATTTTTTCCAGTAAAATATATTCAGCCGGGGTTTCAATCTGGTTTTATTAGTGCTATTATTCGTTTATAGTTATGCTGAATAATGTAGTTGGAATATCGGAACAAACTAATGTGATCGTTACTCATTGGGAACTGTACTGGAAATTGTATTTACAAATCACCAGTTCCAGTTATCATGTAGATGCGTCCAAAGAGATAGAAGTTAATTGTCTTGTCAATAAACTTTGAAATAAAATGAACTAGGGTTCAACGCACTGATACAGACTGACAGGGGTACTTTTGGCCGGATAAGTGGTGTTTGCGCCTACTCTTCATCGAGTCCCATAATTCATGGGTTCTTTTCCATGCACGCCAATAAGTAGACGAGTGGACATCGGCTTTTATTCCATCCGACGTTTCCTTTCCAGTCCCTCCACTCGAGGCACTTTCTCGGCATCAAATCGTGATTGAACCCGGGACCTGCTGGTTAGTGAGGCAATGTTAGATGCACTGAGCAATTTTGTTTATATGTAGACCCTGGTTATTTTGAAGCAATACAGCTAACCAAAACTCTTAAGGTACACCAAGTGCAGAGTGACAGTATGACGGATTACGTGATTTTTAATTTTGTTAACAGGTAGTTGCTAAATTGTTAGGATGAAAAAAATCTGGATTGAGTATATAACGACTATTTAACTCCTGTCCTTAATATCAAAATCATTTTTTCTATTTACAGATTGAGGGGAAGTCAAGACAAAGACCTGCAGCCATTAAACCAACACCATCACCCAGGAATTCCCCCAGAGGCAGTCCTCACAATCAGAGCCTACAACACAGCCCGGCTTCTAGCTTGGCAAGTGTCACTCCTAGGAGTATGATGATGGAGACTCCACCGAGTGCTTGGACTACCCACTCACCTCATGCTCTAGACTACAGTGCAGCTAATATTAGCTATGGCAGTATGAAGTCATTTGATCACCCAAAGCCGATTCTACAAAGTTATAACGTGAGTACAATCTAGCTACTTCTTTCAGGAAATAGATTAGGAAAGGTTGATGAAGAGTTTGCTTTCAGGGTTGCACCGATTATAGCTTTTCGGGGACATATATATGTACATATGTACATATATGTACATTTACTGCAGTGGGGGGGGGGTATTCATTTTTTAGTCAATAAGGAAAATGGGCTTATGTCAACCCGCAGTCCTTATCTGCCTGTTAACTCGCTCCATTTTCAACATCGTCTGCTAAACCGCTTGTGGACTTCACAAGTGGAAGGTTTTCTTTCTTCATGTTAAGTTGATCATCTCTATAGGAGCTGATCGGAAGTGACTTTAAGCGGCACATTTAGGCATTGTTCCCCTAAATATCTTTGATGGTTTTCAACTTAATTCGGAAGGAATGTTTCCTGGGTCATGCATTTGGTGTTGTTCAAATATAGTGACTCGGTACCCATAGGGGTAGAGCTGGAATACCTTGAAGGGCAAATTTTGATCTTTTCTCCTAAACTTCTCCTAAACCAATTATGTTTTAACCAATTTTGACAGGCGTCGATTAGTTATTGATTATGCACATTTGTTCGAATGAAGAGGCACATTTAGACGGTTTCGTGCACCTTGACCTAAAGTGCTTGATAGATTTCAACCAAATTTGGCAATTATGTTGCTTGGGCAGTGCTTATTCAGATTTACTTCAATACTGTTCTCAGGTCCCACAAGGGCGGGGCATGGGACACCCTGAAGGACCTTTGGCAGATATGTTACTGTGGTGCTGATTATTTAGAGGAGTCTGTATGTGTAAAATAATTTGTATAAAAAAAAGTCGGAGGAATGGGAGAATGTATAAATTTTCTAATAAATAGAGAAACTACTAATATCGATAGTCTAGACTTACCAAAATCACAGATTGTGGATTAAGACCACTTGCGCTGTTTTATAAATGTTCCGTTTTGTGGACGAAGCTGAATAGGTCTTTAAACCACGACATTTTATTTCAGGATTTTGAGAACATGGGAATATTTGAAGCACAATCTTTCTTAGAACAAAGACATAAAGAGGAAGAGGAGAGGCTACAGAGATTTTTATTGGAGGAGAGAGAGAAAGAGATGCGACGATTGGATGAATCTATAGATATAGAGAAAGATAGAGCAGCGTCTGATCTACTGGGAAGTTTAGATCAAATGACTATACAAAATAACTCACGGAATCTGGTAAATATTAACTTTCTCTTTATTCGATGGGTTATTCCACAGCTGATAATAGTCTCAATTTGTCCAAGGTCTAAATAATACAGGCTAATGATCATCTGGCCCCCGAGTATTCAGTTACAGCACAGGACATTGCTCGTTGTCACTGTCAAACTCGGATATTTGATAAGTTCAATTAGTAAATATCTGTTTCATACTGTTGTATTTTAACATTAAGATATCTTTCCATTTATTTCAATATTGTGTTTGTTATCATACAGAGTTGAAATGGACCAACCTTATAATATTACACTGTATGTATAAAATTGGGTTAACAAAATGGTGGATATGATCACGATTTGAAAATTTCTTAAATGTGGACCAATGAGACGTTCAGATGAAAAATTGGCTTGGGGTTTCTTCCACTATTAGAAGTTCGGATGAACAACTGGCTTGGTTTTCCCTCAGGGGTTCCTTCCACTATTCGAAGGTTAATAGCAAGTCTTAAACGGTGTTAGGCATTGGCCGATCAATATAATTGATCCCCTCAACATAGGTATAGCCACATGAAGTTAACATCATCCGTTCAGAACCCATTTATAGGTATAATAGGTAAATGAATTAATTCGTTTTGGCTGCACCATCACCTTAAATAACATTACACTACCACCTTAAATAACATTACACTACCACTTTAAATAACATCCGTTCAGAACCCATTAATAGGTATAATAGGTAAATGAATTAATTCGTTTTGGCTGCACTGTCACTTTAAATAACATTACACTACCACCTTAAATAACATTACACTACCACTTTAAATAACATTACACTACCACTTTAAATAACATCCGTTCAGAACCCATTAATAGGTATAATAGGTAAATGAATTCGTTTTCTCTGCACTGTCACTTTAAATAACATTACACTATCACTTTAAATAACATCCGTTCAGAACCCATTAATAGGTATCGTTTTGGCTGCACTATCACGTTAAATAACACTGCATGTACTTTTATAGAGAAACTCGTAACATGTATCCACCAGACGAACTTAATTTATTCTGATATTTTTTTTCTTAGATGTATGAGAAAGAAAGAATTGAAGAACATTTTAAACGTTTACGAGATGAAAGATTGAAATCGGTAACTGATAAAACAGCATCAGAAGAAAAAGCCAGAAGTACCAAAATGTTAGACAGACATTGTCATGAAATGATGGCACTGATAGCAGAAAAGGTGAGATTTGTGAATAATCCCATCCCAGTTGATTAAATCTTCTTTTGGAGTATTAATCAAACATAGAAAACCAGTTACCCTAAAATAGGAATAACTGATATTAAAATGCTAAGTGGGCTGTTCGGGGGGTTCTGGTTAAGGTAAAGGTAAAGAACACAGAAAATACGGTGAAGCTGGGGTAATTATGCCTGCATTTTGGCCCTTATTAAACGGAAGGGAAAATGGTGAAAAAATTTAGAAACTGGTTCACTAAATAATTTTTTTTTAAGTTTCTTCATGTTTGTATCATATTTTAATTCCCGTTTTTGTATTTGTTAGGAACGTGAATCTAATCGAGATGTTTTACACGATCATTCCATGAAACCACCAATTTTACCACCAGAAACAAAGAAATCATCACTGTATAGAACACCAGCTCATTTTGAAACATTGGATAAACGAGCGGTTGATGTAAGCAGCTTATGTTAATTAATATTAGATAAACGGGCGGTTGGCGTAAGTAGCTTATGTTAAATATTAGATAAACGAGCGGTTGATGTAAGTAGCTTATGTTAAATATTAGATAAACGGGCGGTTGGCGTAAGTAGCTTATGTTAAATATTAGATAAACGAGCGGTTGACGTAAGTAGCTTATGTTAAATATTAGATTATCGAGTTGATGTTGATGACGTAATAAGCCATTTGATTAACCAGTGGTTGACTAATACGAAGCCTATGTTAAAACATTAGATTAACCAGTGGTTGACGTAAAAAACAGCTTATGTTAAAACATTATAAATGAAATGGGGTTTAACGTCCTACTGCTCTGCTCCTGACTGGGCTAATGACGACGGGCATACGCCATACAGTGTGCTATGACTATGAGCGAAATTTTGCCCGGGCAGCGGCACTATGACCTACTCATATCGAATTCCAACTGCCAAGGAATCTTTTACGTGCACGCCAATGTGTATACAGTATTTCGTCCCATCCGAACGACATATCGCAAATCTCAAGACAATAATCAATTGTAGGGTCAATATCAGTATGCCTGCAATTTAAAAAAAAAAGGGTCAATATAATTTGAGAATGTGTTTTTGACTACTTTACGTGATAATCGATACTATTACAGGGAGATAATCCAAAATATCTTCCTCTACTATCCACAGGGTTTATGTTATTATTGATGTTGGCCTTATCAAATAGACCTAACCCTACCCACAGGGTTTATGTTATTATTAATGTTGGCCTTATCAAATAGATCTAACCCTTCCCACAGGGTTTATGTTATTATTGATGTTGGCCTTATCAAATAGACCTAACCCTATCCCACAGGGTTTATGTTATTATTAATGTTGGCCTTATCAAATAGATCTAACCCTTCCTACAGGGTTTATGTTATTATTGATGTTGGCCTTATCAAATAGACCTAACACTACCCACAGGGTTTATGTTATTATTGATGTTGGCCGTATCAAATAGATCTAACCCTATCCACAGGGTTTATGTTATTATTGATGTTGATTGTATATTTATTTGTAGTTATCCCACCGAGATTACAATACACATACAGAATTAGTACGAGATTTAACCAGAGATTGTCATAATGAATTAGACAAGGTTCGGTAAGTAAAACATTTCAGCTCTAATATGACAGGACTCGACCAATTGTAAGAAAACCCCACATAATCCGGTATTATTTCAACAAATACTTATTAAAACTTCGAACATCTAATCCATCAGCCACGCACGTGGGTATCGATTTTGGTTTTAAATTATTTTACTATCTACGTTATTCTATTCAAAATCATTTTCGAAAGTTTAGATATCAGACTAACATTTGACACAAAGTTTGGGCAGAATCATTTTTTGGTATCGCTAACGTCGACAAAGTTGCCCGGGCCCTTAAACTCAGCAAAAACTATGAATTTCAAATAGTTTGGAGTCACACGAAAAACCCCCTACTTACTCGTATTTCCTTTCTTGGTCAACCATTACGAGACTTTTAGGACATATGTTTTGTACTTTATTGTCCAGGGCGATGGCAAGAAAATGACCCTGGTCGTTCCGATGGACCAAAAAAAGACTCCTAGGCAATGGGAATTCAAAGAACAGCAGGAAACGACGCTAGCTATCCGGCTAGTTACTTCCATAGCACAGTGCCTGCCCTGTTGGAGCGAAGAGTATGACTTAAACATCAATACATTTCACTTCAAAGATTGCAGTGTCATGTTCCTGCTGACAGTGATAATTTTGTTATCACAAATTTCTATTTACATATATTGTACCTATTTGATTTTTATTTTCAGTGTTATATTTAGATGGGTTATTGCTAAAGATTTAAATAAGAATTCAGTAACAGAGATAGTTCATCCTAATGCTACAACTACTTTATTAAAAGGTGTTAAAAGTGGCAAGGAGACCTATCACCATCTCTTTAAGAAACTGTGTTGGTAAGTAAAAACTACATTCACAAAGAACAGAAAGACTTCTATATATTTATAATACTTCGTGAAATAGTTTTTGTTGTTGTTTAAAACATCGTAGATGTCTCTTGAAATCTACCATTTTTTCTAGGACTCGTAATAATAAACAACGAATTAAGAGCGAAGTTGATTTCCAGAGAATTCGAATCTGGTTTCTCTCCTCCCCGTGTAAGTTACTCACATTGAAGTGTTTCTTGCTCTAGAATTGATCCAATCGAAGGGAGACAATTATAAACATGTGCGCATATAGAAACGACGCAGATCTACTACAACAAAAAATGCAGGTCCCCTGATTGGATTGTTTCATTGATTCCTTGGTTCAAATGAACTAATCGGATCCGGTACTTATACTGGCCGCCTTTTCGTATTTGTTTGAATGAGTATTATGAATAAAACATTTGTTTCTATCCATGTAAAACGATCTTCGTTTTTAATATTTCAGCTATGCTGGTATATACTGTGAAATCATACTGGGCTATTCTAAGGGTGCTGGATATAAACCAGGTATGAGGATGGAAGGGGCAACATTTAGAAACTCCTGGACCTCAGTAAATATCGACGGTAGCTGGCGATTGGTTAACTGCACATGGGCAGCAAGACACGTAACAGGTCATCGTGATGATCTTCCCCAGCTATTCCACAAATACGACGAGTTTTATTTCCTCACCGACCCTGAAGATTATATCTATCAACACTATCCAGATGATCCGGCTTGGCAGCTTTTAGAAATTCCACTTCCTTTCTCCGAGTTCCTGAACTTACCAGTGGTGAAGTCTCCTTTCTTTAACTACGGCTTGCGATTTTACTCCAACTACGGCGCCACTCTTAACACGAGCACTGGCATGGCGGAAATTCGATTGATTATGCCGAAGATTCTTGGATTTGGATCGCTTCTAGAGCCCTTGGACAAATCGGTCGGTGATGCGAGACAAATGGAAGGGAGGACTTTATTACGTTTGGTTAAAAACGACGCCATCTTTACTGTGTCCTTGCCTAGGCCGGGATATTATTATTTTTCCGTGTACACGGGTGACTATTGGCATTCAGAGTGCTTAGAGAGTGCGTGTAGTTTTCTGATCAACTGCACGCAAATATCCGGTTCCGCCTCTCCATCGTACCCTCCTGTCCCTTTCTATGGCGCCACCCCAGTCATGGAAAAGCTAGGCCTTACCACAGAAGGTGGCGCGGATCCGTTAATAGTATGTAACAGTGATTATCTAGAAATCAAATTTAAAACGATCCAAGACGTTAAAGTGACACATACGTTTCAATATTATGACGTCAATGATGAATCGGTGGAAGACATTGATAGGTATGTGTTCTTACGCTCACGGACTGATACCGCAGCGAACTATTTAGTGCGGTGCCCTAAAGAAGGATTCTACATTTTTTCGCTATTTGCTGCTGGTTCCGACAGCAAGGGAGAAACAACAAACTTAGAATGTGCATTTCGTTATTTGGTGATTTGCCAGGAACCGAGTCCCAGCACTGCAGCATTTCCAAAGACCTTTCATAAATGGCAGAAGTGTACTTTGCATGAGCCAATATCCGGCGATCTTATGACCAACAAACGTTATAACTTCAAACTTGATGTTCCGTCCGCAGTCGAAGTCTTTGTGGTTATAGGCGACTTCTGGAATCATCTGAAAAGAAAGGTCGGCTTCACGTGGGAGGGGAATATCATGACGTCAAAAGATGACGTAGCTAAAATTATTGCAAGATTTCAAGCTGGGCGAGATCAGTCGACGTTTCCACAATTACTTGAATATCAATTGGTGCAAGATGTTGAAACGGAAATATAAAAGAACAAATGTTTATTTTCATCTTTGATTACAAATACTTCTTGTTATTTTCCCTCCATATTTTCTCTGCCAGCTAAACATTCAAATACTTCAAATCTGGCTTGAAAACTTATATTATTAGACACAAGTGTATTATGCGCCATAAAGACGTGTTGTGGATATGGCGTTTTATAAATTGACATATTATTTTATTATTTTATAAACACACAAATTATCAAAGACACATCATTCTGATTTCTATTTGTTCCTAAATAGACCCACACCGTGAACAGCACCCCATATATCCTTGAATTAAATATAAATTATATCGGTAGCTCTTTAATCACTTGTTTCGGTTCTAAGCATTTAATACGGTTTTGGCTGGATGCCAAGGTCATTAATAATACTAAGTGCAGGAGAACCCCTCACATCCGCATACATAAACAGTCCTCCCCCTCCTCACACACACACACACACACTCGTACAACATATATTAAATTCCACAAATAGCCCTTCTTCATTAGCCACTGTTGGCACAGAAAAGTAGGACGCTAAACCTCATTTCTTTTCGTATTGTTAACTATTACAAATCTGTTCGAAGTTAGCCCTGTATTTTGCCAAATATGTCGACGACGTCCAACCCCTCTCAGGTTCCACAAGGAGAAGCATTAATTCCTGTTTTAATGAGTTAATGATTGATTAAATGTTAATTGTGACAAACACTATTCCATAAAAAGTTCGACATGAATATAACTTCGCTATCCCAAAAATTAAGGCAGCATTTATTATCAAAGATTGCTTGTAGTTAGTTACCTTGTCTCATTATATTTATTTCTCTATTAGATAGTTAGTAAATACGCTTATAGATTATCTTAGACAGATTGATTTGAAATAGACACCTTTGTACAAAATGAGCTGCAATGTTTACCCGTATGGACGTGTAGCTTTATTTAAAATAGTAAACTTCGAAACATTGTTCCATGTTAAAACGATGTAATTGATTTAATCAGTTATTGTCTGACCTTAGACGTTTTTGCAAGGAACTGTGTTATAATCCCGCAAAGTGTACAAATTGTAAAAATTCTTGCCATTTTATATTCGTACTTCAGTTCGCCATTATATATTAATATGATTTTCGTACTTCAGATCGCCATTATATAATATTATCATTTTCGTACTTCAGATCGCCATTATATAGTATAAATATTTTCGTACTTTATTTCGCCATTATATAATATTATTTTCGTAATTCAGTTCGCCATTATATAATATTATAATTTTCGTACTGTAGTTCGACATTATACAATATTATTATTTTCGTACTAAGTTCGACATTATAACATATTATTGTTTTCGTACTACAGTTCGACATTATGCAATATTATTATTTTCGTACTTCAGTTGGATATAATACAATAATATTATTATTTTTTTCGTACTGGAGTTCGACATTATATAATACTATCATGAAATGTATGTAGAACTTTATTTATTTATATATAAAATTGCTTTTATGTATATACTTGATATCAATCAGATTAGAATACAAAACTAACTTTCGTTTCCTTTTTTATACCTTCAACAACATTTGAACGTTAAAAAACGAAACGAATTACGACCCGAGTTTTAATCAAATTAAATTGATTTGATATAATACATTATATTATAGTAATATTTTTAATATAATAATTTTATTCATCATAATATCTGGTTTTTAATTCAATGCTTGTATTGTATGTTATTTATTACGTGCGTGCAATAAAACATCTATTGCAAAAATGAATAATTGTTGTCTGTTATAGACAAAGAAGGGGTTTAGACCATTCGACCTGCCAACCCTAGTGTCTGTTATAAAGAGAGTTAAACCACTCGATCACCCAACCCATCTGTCTGTTATAAAGAGAGATAGGGTTTAGACCATTCGACCTCCAACCCTACTGTCTGTTATAAAGCGAGAGTAGGGGCTTAGACCACTCGACTACTCAACCCTACTGTCTGTTATAGTGAAAGATGAAATTTAGACCACTCGACTACCCACCCCTACTGTCTGTTATAAAAACACGAAGATTGTTAGCTATCTGAGCGCTCAGTCTCCTGCTGCCCTGACGAAATGTACCTCATAGTACATCGATATACATTTCTGCATTAGCCCTATTGGTCTGTATACAAATGCAATGAAATGAAATGGGGTTTAACGTCCTACTGTTCTGCTCCGATTGGGCTAATGAAGACGGGCATACGCCATACTTGGTGCTATGAGGGGAAATTTTGCCCGGGGCAGCGGCACTATGGCCTACTCTTATATCAAATTCCAGCTGCCAAAGGATCTTTTACGTGCACGTCAATGGATACATTGGACTTCGGCTTTCCGTCCCATTCAAACGACTAGACAGCTGTCCTTGTCAGGCCCTCTGTCCTGCACCACTGACAAGGGGAATGGTCCGTATACCTTTCTGCATTAGCCCTATTGGTGCAGGAAAACAAGATGTTAAGTCCCATTTCATTTCATTTCACTGTAAATAATAAATAATGAAAGTACCATCAAATCAAAGGCAGTATAGCGTCCACTAGAAATATAGGTAGGTTAATTACAATTTCATTTCATTCATTCATTTCCTTATGTTTACACTAAAATGTAATCTAACCCAATCCTTTCCCCACGATCATCTGTGAGAGTTCTATTTATATCAAACAACCCTATTCCAAATGATTATACCCCTTGAACGTTTCAAAATCACTTCATATGCCTTCCCATAATTGACCAGAATACGCAGATTTGTACACAAATAAAAGGAATTTTGTTAGTCACGAAGTTCACGTGTGTCATATAAATCAAGAACTAAAACGAATAAACATTAAAAAGACAACTGCATTTTGTGAGAAAATAAAATATTTTATTTTTTAAAAATAAGATCAAGTACAAAAGACATAAAAAAATGTATTATGGACATGTAAAAAAATAATATTTTAAACAGAAGAATTCTTTCTAAATTTCATTAAGACGACATATTTCTTTTAAATAATTACGGGTTTGATTACATACCACGAAAACGAGCATTTGATGCTGAATAACTCTGTATAGTAGTAGTAGCAGTAAAATGAATGTCATGTTCTAGGTGATTACAGGAAGGATGTCATGCTAATAAATTCTGGGTTACATTGCGTAACCGAAAGAGGACGATGTAGTTGCACCGGCATATTGTCGGCGTCGCTACTGTTTATTCCTTTTGAACATACGTACTTGTGTAAAAACAATAGGGATTCATATCCCCGGGATATTTGGATAAAAACCACTTCTCCATTCCTTCAAAAACTGATTCAAAAATCTGTGATTTCTGTTCCTCGCTTCGCTCGCTACCCAGTGCTCCACAGAACGTATTATAGGCAGGTATTTTTAAATATTTTGTCATACCTCGAGCAAAACTGTCCCAGTCATTGCTACCTGTGGATTATAAATGAAGCCAATAACAATCAACACACCTGTTATTTACCAAGATGAGGGACCCGTGGTGGGTCTCTGAGTAAGACATTGGCTGGCTAACGTCGAGGTCCTGTGTTCGATCCCGGTGTTGATCGAGAATATTCATCGGAAGGTTCAGGCGTGGTCCCCCCTTGTCAGTGATGCAGGACATAGGGACAAAGTATAGTCTTTCGGATAGGACAAACAACCGAGGTACCAGGTACACACTGGTGTGTATGTAAAATATACGCCAGCCGTCATTAGCCCGGTCTATAAATCTATCTATCAACGACAAGTGGATGTGGATCTTTTCCTGCCCGTTTTCCACGGGAATTGTGCATCCCTACCCTCACATACAACCGTTTATGTCCATTCTACTAACTAGAAGGGTCTCAAAATGTGCATACGATCTAAATTCCATATCCACTAGTGGAGAAACTTCCTTGCGCTTCTGAAAAATTCATTCTCGTAATACGTCCAAATTGAAGAGAAAATGAAAGGGCGGGGAGTGTTAACTTTTAAATGTGATGCCATTCAACAATTTTTGCCAGATACATTTTCCAACGATCTAGACAGATTTCTTCTCTGCGCTGAAGTACATTATGTAGCTTGAGCCGTTTCATGTTTAACACAAATATGAAGTGATACCTTACAGAAATGTTACATAGTTTTGTCGCTTTTCTTGACAACCTGCTTTTCAGTCAATTGTGTATTGGGGTAGCTGTTATTTTTGAGAAGGACTTGTAAACTTTATTTCCAGTAGATCAGTGATTCTCAACCAGTGTGCCGCGCCGCGAAATCTTACTAAGAAAATGCGAAAAACCAATTTATCCCAATCCAGTATTCGCTGGTGTCTACTGAGAAGTTCAGAGCCGTGATTTTCTTTTAGTTTGAGTCATTCTATGTGTTTATGATTAGTCTTTAACTACGGTTGTATGTCATCTTACTTGCCATGTTTTTATTTTGCAAAATTCAAATATTTTTCATACATATTTTTGTATGTGTTCCATGGTGAGCCGTTGGCAAAAAAGTTTGGGAACCACTGCAATAGTTTATGAACAGAATCTCAGTGTGCTACTAACCACGAGCCATCCCCACTCCTACTAAGTTCCACCAAATAATACCATATCCCCTCCTCGCCCACAAGTATGCCCACACAACGCCAAGTCTGCCAACGGTATACTGAACAAACTTATTGCTTGATTACGAGAATTGGAAATTCATATAAGCGATTTGCAAACCTCAGGATGAAGATTAGTACATTTACCTTGCTCTAACTTTTGCTTCCATTCTGTGACATAAAAACAAGGAATCGCGTCCGATTTAACTTTCACTTTAAGACCCATATTCATTAACTCTTTGGAATCGTTGATAGGTTGTTTTAGCTCACATGGGCTTCTAAAGCAGATAGCGATTGTACCTTTATCTAAGTCAGACTATGGAAGATAAGTTAAAAGAAGTAACAGGTTTTACTCAAAACTATACAAAACAAAACCAGCGGCTGCCAGGCAGGATACGCCCATATTTTGCAGAGATGGACAGAGAACAAGCTAAAATAAAAACGATTTTTTGTACAATCAGGGGCCATAATCCAGAAAGTTATCGTCTCAAATGCACAAATATCAAAAGGGACTAAGATTTTTGAAATATAAAGATATGTTTTAAATTTCATAAAATTGGATAAAAATTGTGACCTCCAGAGGATCCATAACCTTTGAATTACATACTTATATACAATTTGCATACAAAGAGCGGTAATTTTGTCGGGCAGTTTCATTTCGATTTTCCCGAAATTCCAATTCAACCTTCGTTATGGTGGAATGGTAATCTAAACACTTTTTAAAATCGGAAAAAAATTATGACCTCTAGAGAATCCACAAGCTAAAAATGCGATTTTTGGACCAATCAGAGGCCATAATCCAGGAAGTTATGATCCGATATGCGCGAATATAGACAGGAACCATGATCTTTGGGTTATAAACATGCATTTTAAGTTTCATCAAAATCGGATTAAAATTGTGCCATCTACAGGGTCCACAACCTTGATTTACCATATTTTTACACTATTCGCGTACAAGCGGCGGCCATTTTGTCCGGCAGTTTTGGTCACATTTTCACGAAATTGGAACTCAACCTTAATTACAGTGTAACGGTGATATACAAAAACGTTTTTTTTAAAAATCGGATCAAAATTGTGACCTCTAGAGTGTCCACAAGCTAAAAACGTGACTCTTCGTACACCCAGGGCCATAATCCATGAAGTTACAGTCCGATACATGCCAATATCGCAAGGAACCGAGATCTTAGGGAGATAAACCTATATGTCAAGTTTCGTTGAAATCGGATAAAAATTGTTACTTGTAGAGTTCCACAAACAAATTGTGGACAGACGTCCGGACGGACGGACAAACAGGGGCGACGGCATAATACGTCAACACGAAAATGTGGGCGTATAAAAAGCGAACTCACGGGAAGGATGAGAGAGAGAGAGTGAAAAAGAGAGAGAGATGATTCAATTTTATTTCTATAATGCGCTTGTGCAGTGGGAGGAAACTTGGGGAACCTTAGAAACGCAAGTGGTTGGACAGGCGACCCTATTCCCATCTAGGTATTGTGTGCCACTTGCATTCAAATTTTGCGATCCGGAAAAATTCAGAATATCAATATATCTGTCACAAGTCCAAAATTGAAAGCTAATACAGATATTGAGATCATGTTATACACAGAGAGAAAAAAGTATCACAGCATCCGAATGTTTATGCGCTCAAGAGAAATTTATTACATAAATAAATATATGCGAAAATGAAATGAAAGAAAATTTTGACGTATTTTGACTTCGTTACATAGCAATGAAAGCTGTCAAACACTCGTGTCATGAAAAGCATTTTTGTTAAATCAGCCATTGTCTTGATAGGACAGTTTTAAAATCTCGGTGGTTCACTGTTTGTACTTAACCAGATATTTCACTGTTTTGACGACCCCATTGACAACTTGAACATGAAATGAAATAAACTGAACTGGATGATTGCCTATTGACCAGTACCAGCCATAGTTTCCGCCTCTATTTTTGTACTAGACTGATATGACATTAAATCAACTGTTTAAACTTCAGTTTTTGCTTTGCTGGTTCAGTGTTACCTTGAGGCAGTTCAGGAAGATTGAATACCTTTCAGAACATAAAATAGGTAACATCAGCAGCACTATATCCTAATACGGGTGTTGTGATATCTTTTTTTTGCTTTGTATGTATATAACATACAATTACCTTTGTAATAACACCACGATCAAATAAATCGTTCCAAATTTTACCAACTTCATTCAATCCATCCTGAAAAGCTATACAGACTGGTTCTCCCGGAGTAGCATCTCTTCCCCCTAGAGTTGAGAAGACACCCAAACCACCTACAATAAAGTAGATATTATTGCAAGGCTGTGCTTCACTATTCACGGGTTCCTGATTCTGTCCCGTTCGCAGCATAGTTGTCGGTCAGCGTGCACGTAAAAAAATCCCTGATAGAATTCGACGGATACGCAACTGTCCGGGTAAAATTGCCCTCACAGCACACTGCATGACGAACACTAAATCCCCGATAATAGTTAAAGCCATTTGTATTTTTCGGAAAATATCAAAATTTCTAAATTAAATGTAAATAATCACCCGACTTGGATTCAATCGGATTTGTTAATACTGAACTGAATTGAACCGTTTTTGGACTGGTCGAAATTCACCGTATTGTTGTTTTCAATATTGGCCCATTATTTTACAGAAATGGATTGATTTCTGATAGCATGGGTTAATATTAGTATTGGGTGATCAAGGGGGGTAACTGGAACATTGTTGCAAGTTTTCCACAAATTAATTGAATATTTTGAAGTACTCTCTTACTTTTTCACAATAATGAGGTAGTATGTGGTGGCATTTGGTAGTATTTAGTTAGTATTTGGTCTTTTTTCCATAAAAACAGCTCCTTGCATAGAGAATATTCGCTTTAAGCTAATGTGTCATCCATTGAAAATGCTAATGGTTAAAGTTCAGATGATCCGAGAAACAGACAGTTGAAAAGTTACAGCACTGGATGTTCTAACACTTAGACGAGTGGGACAACTTAAATAAAGACAAATACCAACCTGGTTTCAATTCTTTGGTTCTATTTTTGAGGAAGAGTGTCCAGTCATCGGCTGCTAGTTTGGATGCGGCGTCAAGAGTATAATTAGGATACACCGGTCTAAAATAAAAGATGAGATTATGTAAACCAAATACGGTACCAGTTACAGCCTAGATTGTTGTGGACCCATTAAAGTAACACTTCTCAAATAGTTGGCGTGCACACAAAAGAAACCTTGAATCTTAGAATTCAATGAAGAATAACCAAATGTCCGTCTTCATTAGCCCGATTAATGTGAAAAAGCAGGAAGTTAAACTCCATTTCACCGCAGCACCCCCCCCCCTTACTCCCCTGATTACATGTTCCCATCTTCATGCAACTAAGAAACTACGAGGCCACATAAATGTATATGCACTTTTCTTGTTGAGAGAGATGGGGATTAATGTCCACTCGACACAAACTATGTCATTTCTTGACTATCATATGGTTTAAATTAATTTCAATAATTCGATTGCACGTAGGGGTCTTTATCTGTGGGCGGGAACCGGGGTACTCGGGGAAAACCCACGAGGTTGGACCCTAGACCTTATGACGTACAAGCGGAGACTCGAAATCAAGCCGCGTGATGCAATGCCGGTCCATGCAATACCGCGACATTTATTTATTTGAGTTTTATTTATTTATTTGTTATTCAGAGAGCCACGGTGGCTCAGTGAGTAAGACTTTGACTCGCCTACCTGGGCATGGTTCGCCCGTTATTTATTTATTTAAATTTTATTTTACTTTATTTATAACTTTATTTAATTTTACTTTATTTATAACTTTATTTAATTTTACTTTATCTATTTTTTTATTTATTTATCTATTTTGGAGGTCACGGAGGCTCATTGAGTAGGGCATTAGCTCGCCTGGGGGTCCCGTGTTCGATCCCTGCGAGCATTTCAAGGATATTAGATCGAATTTTTACCGTTGTCAGTCATTACATCACATGTTTGCCCAACCGGGTTTATATGGTAAAGTGTTAGACTTTTTAAAAGAGACAGGATTTTATCATAAATTTTAATTGTATATATAAATATAATTTCATTTTTGTATTTAATATTTATATGCATAAAAGTTGTATTTTATTTTTAATTTTTACTAACTGTGATATTGTTTTTTTATGCATATGTTTTTCTGTGATATAATTTAGCCTGTCTCGTAATATTCACCATATGTTTGGCGCAATATAGCCCGATTGGAGCTGACGTGTCATAAAACCTCATTTCATTTCATTTCTATCCCTGCGTTGGCCGAGAAAATTCATCGGGATTTTCCGGCCTGGTTCTCCCTTGTCAGTGATGTAGGACAGGGGTTTGGCAAGGGGCAACGCGAAGTCGTTCGGGTGGCATGCACATAATAGAGCTATTGGCAGTTATAATATTCTAAATAAGAGTAGGCCATAGCGCTGCTTTCCGGGTAAAATTTCCTTGATAGCACACTGCATGGCGTATGTCCGTTTTCATTAACCCAGTCGCAACAGTAGGACGTTAAACCACATTTTATGTCATTTATTTATTCATTTTGTAAGCTAATCTTTGTACGTATTGAATGCCTTAATTACATGGAAATGAATTTACATAAGCTTCGGCTTATTTTCAAATGGGGTTTAACGTCCTATTTTTCTGCACCGACACCGAATGTTGTTTAATTGTAGGGCAGCTGACTTACTTCGATAGCCATTGGGTTGCTGTAAAAGAGAGTGCTAGATCCACAGAATTGGAAGGAAAACATTGTTCGTAAAAACTGGTTCTTGCAGATGTGACATAAACATTTTCATGATCCAAAAGATATGATCTGGCATTAGGTATATTTCCTGGAATAGAAAACAAGACCATATTTAATCCCAATTCATATAAACTTGATCATATCCAGAAGACATGTTCGAGGATTGGGTATAATACTTAGAAAACAAATTACAAATTTAATTTTATACGAATTCAATTTTTTACAAATTTAATCTTATATAAATTTACTTTTATACAAATATAATTAGATACAATTCACTTTGGCAAATTTAATTCTATAGAAATCTAACCTTAAGGAATAGAGATTACAAATTTATTACACAAATTATAAATCTAAATTTAAGGCACAATTATAAATCTAAATGTAAGGCACAATAAGTATAATAGTAAGGCCTGGATGCCAAGCATACACAAATACAAATAAGACAAACTCGCGAACAAGATATAAACCATACACATATGATGTGTGTACAAGCTCTATTGTCCGAGGGTATATAATGAGGAGTTTGCTTACAGTAAGACAGACGACTAGAGAGACGACCAGAGACGAGCGGAGAGGAGAGACGCAGACGAGAGAAAAGCATAAACCGGCGGATGGACTCGCCCGAGTTCCGCCGCTTTTGGCAGAGGGCCGGACTGCTGGATTTAATATATGATATGTTCCTGTCGTAGTCTAGTTTCCGATGTAGCTTAGTTCATGGTGTATCTATGTAACTGTTTGATATTCTGTTCCGATGTAAATAAATCATATATTTCCTAAACTGATCTACTGTTATCACAAAGATAGTGTTACACACTAAGCGCAAATGCGACCACGACCGCGAAAGCTTAGATCGCATTTCATTGATTTAACTACTAGTCGTAAATATTAATAGGAACGCGAACGTGGTAGGAATTTCCTTCGCGCCGAGATTGCCTCCAGAGCCAGTTTTGGGGAATAATTCGAACGAACGACTTTCATTAGCCAACTAGAGTGTAAAATCAAAATGCATACATGGCCCAATCGTCTATGCACTAATCACGTATCACCGCTCATAGCACGAACTTTGATTCGTAGGGAAAGTTGTAGTGGAAACTAGTTGCGTTCGCACTCAGTTTAAATTGTAACCGCAGTTATCCAGACTAAATTGGGATCCACGGCAGATCATCAGTGGATGTTGTGAAAAATCGCGTTGTCGTTACCAGGTGGACATGTACGTCAAAAACGACATCGTAGTTGAAATTCGACAGAGTAGACGGCAACACAGCTGTCCGAAAAATAACTCCCTGATGGCAGACTACACGGAATCTCCATTATCCCAGCTGCAGAAAAACAGTATGGCAAACCCACTTCATTTCATCTATTTTCCTTCTAGCTGGTGATCAAAAGTAAAATGACCTTATGTCACCAAATTCTACACGCCTCTTTATCTATACTTTATATCGTAATATCACCCACGTGAAGATTAAATAAACAAATAAATAACATTTGCCCCCCAAAATTTGGAAAAATATAGCTTCACGAAACTTTATTCATCGCACAGAAGAAGGATGTAATATACGGTATACTAATAAAAACATGGACAACCTTCAATATATAAAAAATCTGTTATCTGATCCGGGATGTTTTTTTGTATTCTAGTTTTAATTGAAACCCTAATGCAGTAGAAATGAAAAGGTGTTTAACATCCTACTTTTCGTTAACAACCTAGTGCAGTAGAACATGGATATTGTTTTACGGGCGTAGAAGGCAAATCATTAACTGAATGTTCCATATTTTGTGGAATGTGGTACCACACAAGAGTGTAAAGAAGTCTGCAAGACATTTTTGAAAGCATTGACTTTCATTCTATGTCCAATATCTTGTGGAACTCGAAAAGTTTGTGGGATGTGGAACCGTTGTGGTAAAGAACACCACAGATCAACAACACTCTATCAAAATCTTGTGGAATGTGGTACCACACAAATGGGTAAAGGGGGTCTGAGAAAAGAATTTTTAAACATTTTGTTTCTGTGTTCAATATCTCGTTGAACTCTTGTTGCGAAAAACACCACACAATAGGATTTTGTAGAATATATTTTCCCGAAATTTTACAAGATGATAGGATAACCTATTAATGTTCCAGCAAAAAAAAAAAAAGAAAAATAGAAAATGTTTTATAAATTTTTCATGGTCCCACTTTTCCGAACGTCTCCAAACCATGCAATGTCAAGTTATATTTGCAAAGTCCAAGTACTGTAAGAATTAATGTTTCTTTATAAACTTTGAGTTTTATTGACATTTAGAATCGATAGTAGTTTATCTTCTTGTCATAACCATATGGAGGAACGGTTACTCGGTTAGGCGCTGGCCCCGTAACGGGGTTCGATCCAGATATTTTCAGCTTGCTTCCCGATTCTCATAGATGCACGATGAAAGATCTTACATTGAAAATCGCCTAGTCGTTAGGATGGGACGAAAACCCGTGTTCCCATATACAAGTAAACAGAACAGAAACCTTGAACACCATTTCATGTCGTTTTCATTTCATTATAATATACTTACTAATTATATCAGTCATAAATTCCATTGAAATCGAGCCATCGGCGGCACCATATTCTGCTACAGTAAATGGTTCATTTTCTAGATGAGGTTTGCTAATTAGATTTTCTGAAATATTTAGTAGAAATGAAGTAATAGCATTATTACCAAGACCTTATAGATTAATAATAAAAGTAGACCACATATTGATAGCTACGTGAACGATTGAACAGGTACTATGCCTCCCGCAGGACGTAAATTATCTATTTTTGAACTATAATAAAAAAAACTGCCAGCTCTTTATCTGCGGGGTTTTTCGATATTTTTGCATGAAAATAAACATTTGATATTCACGATGTTATGTTTTCTCAGAAATCTACGCGTTTAAAAACAATCACAAACTAACCAACTATTTTGAGTATCTCGTCTTTAGCGTTACCACAAAACGTTTGATTTCCTCTCTGAACGTCGCCGTATGATGTCCCCTGTCCACCTGGATTCATCACATTGTAGGACGACCATCTGGACATCAATTTCAAGGGAGTCCGCAATCTAAATAAACATTTACACCAAATTAAAAGTCTTAGAATAACGGCGTGGATCGGTTCAAGTATAGATGTTGTACCCTGTCTAAATCAGCTGTAGGTGTCGTGTGTACAAATATATCCATATAAATGGCACACAAGGGGATATTTATCTTTAAAATTGAAAAAAAGTAGTCTGTACAACCGGTCATGTAACATTGCCAAGCATATCCGGACACCAAAATCACAAGTTTCGTAGTGCCAAATTGTATTAATATTTACCTAAACAAATCGATACATCTACATACAGACATCATCATCATTTCTTAGCTAAACACCAGAAATCTATTCTTCTGAAAGAAAGATAGCAGATCGTGAATTATTTTTAAGCTCCTGGTTTATATTATGTTATTGTTGTTTATAACAAATTTAACTTGCAATACATAATATTATGGACATATGAAGAAGTAATAAAAGAGGGTACATATACATAATCGCTAATGTCATTGCCAACCATCTTGTCCTCAAATGTTTAATAGTCATTTTCATCGTTACCATTATCCTTTTTATAACCCTGATGATTGTCAGAATCATTATTGATGTACACAAGAAGAAATTATTGCAGAACTACCGTCGCCGTATTATGAACTAAATCGTTCTGTAAAAAAGAATCGTACTTAGTTTTGTTGTGTAATGTGAGGATGGACTAGATGGAACTAGCTTACCTTTGTCGTGTAATGCGACAATGGACGAGCACTTAATCGTTCTGCAAAAAAAACAAAAACCCCCCCCCAAAAAACCTTTCTCACCGTCGTCGAAACAGTGGAGAAGACGAGCATTTAATCGTTCTTCAACAAAAGAAAACAAACTTACTTGCCTTGGTCGTGTAATACGCTATGATGGACGCGGTGGAGAACACAAGAACTTAATCGGTCTTCGAACTATTGTGTTGGGATGGCTACCAAAACAATGAAGGCTATTTATTTGAGTTCCATTACATCCAGTAGTCATTTACCTCGATGAGCGTTGAACACATATGCATATTTATGACATTAAAGTTATTTATAGATTTTAGGGCCTGATATCCGGGACGACTCACTGAACTGTTTATATTAAACAGTGCAATTTAACCTCGTTTCGGCTCAAAATGCAGGGCTATGCCGTTTTGTAATTTAGATGAAAAGGGACAGCCAGGCCCGTAGCTATACCCAAATTGTTGACTGGGGGGGGGGGGGCAAAGGCGGCGCAGATGTACCTACACTTGACGGTCCACGGCGAATGGTACCGTGGATACGCATCCCTTCGGCGAAGGGTCTAGGGTGCTCTCCCCCAAGAACATTTTGGAAAACAGGGTTTGCACCTGAAAATAACGGAGAATTTCAATTTTGAGGCTGAATTTCCGATATTGGTGTAATATGATATTTTGATATGAACATTATAAAAATTTGTAGGAATGAATAAGACTTTAACATGCCTAATTAGAGTGCGATTTGTTTGAATTTTGAAGATTATCACGCAGTTTTGGGCGCCCAATTCATTCGTAGGCGCCTAACCAATCTCCCTCGGCATTATGGGCGCCCCGCCAATTAATTTATGGGCGCCTATGATCAAGTCATGGGCGCCCAACCAATGTTACTCGGCACTATGCATTATGGGCGGCCCAAAAATCATATATTGTCATTATAAGGCGCCCCACCAACCATGTCATTATGGGCGCCCCTCCGGGATAAGGCACCCCACAGATCAAGTCGTTTTGGGCGCACCATAAATCAAGTTGCGGTGTTAATCGTGTGAGTCATTATGGGGCGCCTCACCATTTGGGGGCGCCTCGCCAATCATGTCGTTATATATGAGGCGCCCCCAAATGGTGAGGCGCCCCATAAAACCAAGTGACATTGTTTTGGCGCCCCGCCAATCTCGTCGTGGGCGCCCAATCAATGTCACTCGGCTTTATGTGGCGCCCATACTGATATAGGCACGTTGGTCGTTGGCTTCGTATTGCGTCCAATGGAAAGGACACCCGCCCATTGGGGAGGCCGACTTTTTCCCCAATGGGCCATCACCATAGAGCTAACTTTGTATAAATGGCGGCCCCGTAAACATAAGTTCAGGGATGCAAAGTTTAGTCATCTATTGCTTGGCCAACTCGGACCTACTGGTTAGTGAGTCACATCATTACTCACCGAGCCACCGTGGCTCTTGAAAATTCAACTAACTTGATAATGTTTGTATGTGCATGCGTTTGTGTTGTACTTGGAGCGTATATTGTTGTCAGTCCTGTCAGTCGGCTGTCCTCCCGGTGTCCACTCTACGAAACTACGCTTATTGTTGAAACTTAACGAACAACGCTATCCCTCCCGTTTAAGTGATCAAAATTCAACGAAACTTGGCAGTCGTATATAAGACATCAGTCATAAATTTTATATTTATTGTACAGGTATTGATTACGGCAATGCAAATTTGGTTCCGGCAATGCAAATTGAAAGAAATATATCTAACATTCCATATGTATAGTTAACTCATGCGTTTGAAATAAACGAATTGGTCGTTTTGGAGTGATATAAAACCTACACAAAAAGGCCCGACAGTTCGTCTTCCGGTGATTCGTCAGTTACAAATACGCTACATATAGACTGTGTTACTGTCCTTAAATAGTTAGTGGTCTCTAATCTAATCCTTTAGTGGCATTTAGCAATTGGAAACATAACAAAACTGTACAGTTATATGGGACAACAATCACTGGTTTATTATACACAAGCACGACATTTCATTGTGCTTGATAACGATAAGAGAATACTTATCGAAACGTCGTGCTTGTGTATAATAAACCAGTGATTGTTGTCCCATATAACTGTACAGTTTAGTTAGTGGTCTCATTCCCTTTTGTTTGTAAGAGTTAACAGGAGTGCCTGGTATGTCCTAGACTCACATTTGTTGTATCATGGGGAGAACTTATTGTTAACTTTATATTATATAGTTTATGTGTGGTTTTTATTGCATAGCCAGCCACATACCCCAGAATTTATGTGTATATAATTTATGCAAACTAATCTATGATGGCTAACATGTTGTATTTTATTTCCCTGTAAACTCGTAGAGTATTTACGTCTGATAGTAGTTTGAAAACTGCTCTGAATTAAGTCTGAAACATTATGAAAGTAATCAAAAATGATCTGTGAAACTTAAGCAACTTTTATCTCTGTAAAATGTCAATATAAACATTCAGTCAGTAAACTAATATAAAACCCATGATGATTCTCCTGAGTCAAGCCTCAAGTGAAAGTAGTCTACAAGTTAACAGAATCCGGAAAGGTCTAAGCCCAGTCAGCCATGCCTGTCCTACTACCATGCGTTTAGTTACGCTCAGTGTACGGCGTGCGATGTGTCGTGCACGGCAGCTATAGACTGTATCCAACCTTGGTGTACGTAGGCTAAATACCCGCACGAGTCCGATAGAGAAAAGGTGCCAAAAATCCAATTCACGAGGGACAATTCGTCCGATCGTCCGAATGGTGTACAGGGCGGTATATCTGAGTCTGAACCAGTGTCTACTTCATTTATAAGATTCGCCCGGCCTTCTGGTGTATGATCCAAGCGTATTATCACTTTGGTTTGTACACCTTCTCGAACTATGTGTACATCAACAGTTTTCAGAGATACACCGAAGGAAAAGCTGTAAAATTCATCTGCAAGATGGTCTTCTCTGGATGAGTCATAGACAGAATGCGACTTTCATCTCGTCTCCCTGGAGTGATTTCATTGCCTTGACTTGATTAGTCACGAAGTTCACATGTCTGATGTAAATGTAGAACTAAAACAATATCGGGTTTTTACACACATTAAAAAGACAACTACGAGAAAATAAAATAGTTTAAAAATAATAACATTAATAAATAATAAACAATGTTTTTGTGGACATGTAAACACGAGTTATGGACAGAAGAATTAATTCTAAATTTCATTAAGACATCTTTCTTTTAATTATGTACGGTTTCGTTTACATACAACGAATAGGACCAAATCAAATAAAGAAAGTTTGGAGTTGAATAATTCATGAGCAATGTGACACTATGGGGACAGGTGGTCGTCTAGGACCTGCTTGGACTTCACGTTGTTGGATCAATTATCTCAATCATCAATTAATTGACTCTGGAACACCGTTTATGTTGTTACTAAATTTATCTAATGAATACAGCAAACTACAAAGGTTACATACACGAAACTACAATATCTATGATAGTTACTTTTCGAGTTATTAAAATCTCCACGGTCTGAGTTTAATATCCTTTCTGACGGCATAAACGTGGCACGAGCCACATACTTCTTGATAGTTCTGCATAAGGTTCGCGCTAGGATGATGTGTTCACCCTAGCCTCTAAGCCGATGAGGCTGTAAGTATGTTCCCCTTGAGCTCCGAATGATTGTCTGAAGTAAATCAAACCCGCTCTATAATATATAGAAGAATAATGCAGCAGCTATTAGGGTGGGACAATTACCATCTTTCCAGAAATGGATACTGACATAACTGGGGGTGAGTTAGTCTAAGTCTAGACTCTTAAGTTAGTAGTAGGATAATGCAAGCTACTTCATTACCCTAGTTTTCGTCAAACATCATGTAGGTAAAGATTTCTATATTAAACAGAACATTTTTCTTAGACATAAAATAACCCTATAGTGTTATAGCAATACCCTGTATATACTAGTAGTTGTAATATAGTAGTAGTAGCAGTATAGCAGTAGTAGTATTAATATAGTAAGAGTATAGTAGTAGTAATAATAATACAGTAGCAGTAGTATTAATTTAAATGACAATATTGGTGTCAGTCATTATCACATATGTGATAGAACTGGTTAAACACATTGCAAATATAATTTAACACCTAGGTCATTGCTACGATAGATGAGTAATACAGGTGTCATGAATCGGAAGTGACGAACGCCAAAGGAAAACACAAGTTATCCCTCTATATAACTGACTGAAGGAATTATTAGTGAGCAGAAATTCGGCCGTAAATCTGTTATCACTCGTCACTTCAGTCAGTCAGGGATAACTCATGTTTTCCTTTCCGATTCATGACACCTGTATTACTCATCTATCGTAGTAATGATCTCTGTATTAAAATTATATTTGGAACGTGTTTAACCAGTTCTATCATATGTGATAATGACTGACACCAATATTGTCCTTTAATTGTAGTAGTAGTAGTAATAAAATAATAAAGTAGTAGTAGTAGCAGTAGTAATTTAAAGTCGTAGCAGTAGAAGCAATAAGCAATATCATGTTCTCGGCGATAATAGGAAGGATGCCATGCTGGACTTCTGTGATTGGCTTCACAGTTTGAGCGCTTTAGTTTACCAAAAGTCGTCACGAAACCACTTAGGAAATCACTACAGCGCTTTAACCTCGGGTTACATTGCGTAACCGAAAGAGGACGACATAGTCGCAGCGGCATATTTTGGGTGTCGCTACTGTTTATTCCTTTTGAACATACGTACTTGTGTAAAAACAATAGGGATTCATGTCCCCGGGATGTTTAGATAAAAACCACTCCTCCATTCTTTTAAATACTGATTCACAAATCTGAGATTTTTGTTCCTCGCTTCGCTCAATACTCAGGGCATTATAGAAAGAATTATAGGTAGGTGTTTTTATATATTGTGTCATGCCTCGCGCTAAACCTTCTCTATCATCGATACCTGTGAAGCAAAAATGAAAATAATCAACATCCCTGTTATTTACCAAGATGGGGAGCCGCGGTGGCTCAGCGTAGAAGACGTATGCTTGCTAACCTGAAGGTTCTGTGTTTTATCCCGGTGTTATCTGAGAAAGTTCATCGGAATTTCCCAACGTCGTTTCCCCTTGTCTGTGATGAAATGAAACGGGGTTTAGTAGATTATGAACGGAATCTTAGTGTGTTACTAACCAAGAGCCACCAACCCCCCAAAACTTATCAACTGCTAAGCTCCACCAATTAATACCATACCCCCATGCACCCCACAAGCATCCCCGGACAACGTCGAGACTGACAACGCCACTGAACAAAACCATACTGCTTCTTTAAGAGCATTGGAATTTCATATACGCAATTTGGAAACCTCAAGAGGGAGATTAGTATATTTACCTTGTTCTAACTTTTGCTTCCATTCTGTGACATAAAAACAAGGAAGAGCATCCAGTCTAATTTCATGCAGTTTCAGACCCATATTCTGTAACTCTATGGAATTACGGATTGGTTCTTCTAGCTCACATGGGCTTCTGAAGCAAAAAGCGTATGTACCTTGTTTTAACTCGGCCTATGAAAGATAAGTTAAAAATAAATTATAGGTTTTACAAAAAGCAGACGAAAAGCAAACACAAACCAAGGTTTAGCTGTCGCACCCACGGTTCAACTTATACACCTGTTTTACCCAAAGTGACGATTACTCGAAATTTGAAACATCAAAGGGAGATAACAAAATAGAAGCGGATATTTGCCATAATCAAACTATTTAAATCTCAGATTCAGTTAGATGTAATGAAAACTTCAGTACAAACCCAGATCGATATTTTTCGTTCGATAAACAAACATAAAAAAAAAAAATACAAAATAAAAGCAAAAACCCCCAAGAACCCACAAGCACATGAAGCTAGATAATTTTAATTGTTTATGCTTTAATGCATTAATGGGATTAATGTAAACAAAATCAACCTATTATTTCTCGTGTAGGTATTGTACTGTACTATGCGATTTGCAATCAAATTCGGTGATCTGGACAAATCTAGAATATCAATGTGTCTGCCTCAATAAAAAATCATATCATGTTTTCCAAAGTTGAAATATACACTTGACGACAGTTAATACAGATATTGAGATCATGTTATACACACAGAGCAAAAAGCATCACAACTACCGAATATTTATGCGCTCAAGAGAATTTATTACACAAATAAACATGCGAATGTGAAATGAATATTTTGACGTATTCGGTCCTCCTTACATTCCCGTGAATGCTGCATTTTTATTTATACAACATACATTTACCTTTGTTATAATACCACGATCAAATAAAATTTTCCAAATCTTGTCAGCAGCAATAAGTCCATCCTGCAAAGCTACACAGACGGGTTCTTCCAGAGTAGCATCTCTTCCCCCTAATGTTGCGAAGACACCCCAACCACCTACAATAAAATAGATATTTTTACAAGGCGCTGTCTCACTATTCAAAGGTTCCAGGTTCTATCCCGTTGTTGCACAAGAAGTTCCTATCGTGGTTCCCCTTGTCAGTGGTGCACACCAGGGATGTTCTAACACCAAGAAAGGGGGGCAAAAGAAAAATACTGACCTGGTTTCAATTCTTTGGTTCTGTTTTTCAGGAAGAGTACCCAGTCATCCGCTGCTTGTTTCGTTGCGGTGTCCTTTTCGTCTTTATGTTGGGTGAAATAAGGATACACATGGTCATATAGATATACCGTTCTAAAAATAAAAGATGAGATTATGTAGGATAGCGGCCATAGCTTCGACTCGCTAACAAACCAGATACGGTAGGTACGGCCCAGATTGTTGTGAAACCATTCCAGATACGGCACCTGTTACAGCCTAGATTGTTGTGGGAGCCTTCCGAATATGGCACGAGTCACAATCTAGATTGTTGTGGAACCGTTACAGATACGGTACCAGTTACAGCCTAGATTGTTGTTGAACCATTCCAGATACGGTGCCTGTTATGTGGAACCTTTCCAGATGCGGTACCTGTTACAACCTAGATTATTGTGGAACCATTCCAGATACGGTACTTGTTACAACCTAGATTTGATACAGAGTTTAAAGCAATGTAGGATTAGAATACTGATGTCAACAAATATATACAAAAGTTTCTAAAATATAAAAAATAGAATAATTATAACAAATTATGTATAAACTTCATAATACTTGCAATGAAGCCAATATAAAAACATTCCTTTCACTAAAATTAAAAAGTGATCTAAATTATAATGTAATGTGACACTTCTCATATAGTTATTCACTCGACACAATCATTTTAAATTCTAATGATTTGCTTAGCCAAAGGGGTTTTTGGCAGTAGGGGGAAACTGGAGGGCTCGGAGAAAATACACGCGGTTGGACAAGTGCCCGACCTCTTGATATGAAGCGCACACAATAAAACATTCGCTTCCAACACCCCCTGGGGGGTTGGATGGCTTAGTGGTTAGCACGTGCGCGCTGTATCATTAAGTCTGTCATTGAGTCAACTGGTGTGGTTTCGAATCCCCGGTTGTACGTGACAAGGAGTAGAATCGCCTGTCCAACCTCGTGGGTTTTCTCCGGGTCCTCCGGTTTCGTCCCACTGTAAAGACCCCTACGCGTAAGCGAATTATGGAAATAAAATTGAACCATTGTTAATCCCGAAATGACCTAGTTTGTGTCGAGTGGAGTTATAAACCCCATTTCTCTCTCTCTCTCTCTCCCCAACACCCCCTGGTATCAATGCTATACACAGCTAACATGAAAACATCACACCGAATGAATAAGGGTTAACGTTCTACTTTTCTGTAGCGACACTGCATGCTGATTAAGAGTAGGGCGACTGACTTACTTCGATAACCATTGTGTTGCTGAAAAAGACAATGCTAGATCCACAGAATTGGAAGGAAAACACTGCTTGTTAGTCCCGAAATGACCTAGTTTGTGTCGAGTGGAGTTATAAACCCCATTTCTCTCTCTCTCTCTCTCCCCAACACCCCCTGGTATCAATGCTATACACAGCTAACATGAAAACATCACACCGAATGAATAAGGGTTAACGTTCTACTTTTCTGTAGCGACACTGCATGCTGATTAAGAGTAGGGCGACTGACTTACTTCGATAACCATTGTGTTGCTGAAAAAGACAATGCTAGATCCACAGAATTGGAAGGAAAACACTGCTTGTAAAAATTGGTTCCTGTAGATGTCACATAAACATTTTCATGATCCAGAAGATATGATCTGGGATTGGGTATAATACCTAGAAAACAAATATAATTTTATACAAATATAATTTTATACTAATATAATTTTATACAAATATAATTCTATACAAAATCGATTTCAAGGGAGACAGATTACAAATTTAACTTTCAGGAACACAGATAATAAATTTAAATTCAAGACACATAAATCATAAATTCCAAATTAATTTGAAGTAAAATCAATTACAAATTTAATTGAAAGGAACTCAAATTTCAAAATGTTAAGGAAAACATATTACAAATTTAATTCTAAGGAGCCCAAATTACAAAATTGTAAGGAATACATATTACAAATTTAATTCTAAGGAACCCAAACTACAGATTTAAATTTAATAGTAAGTACTGGGGGACTGCGATACAGTTTGTTTCTTAAATAAATTCGAAATTCGGATCTATCTTACAAACCATGAATCCTTTTATATAATGAATTGAAATCATTCTCTGGTAAATCTTCATACATTACATGGATCTCTTTGTTTATGCCACACTTTGACCGAACAACACCTGAAATTCAAATATACTTAGATGTACTATGTCAAATATTCAGCACACAATGCAGACGAAGATATCGGTATTTGATAATAACCTCGACTACTGCCAAATCAAAGAAATAAAAAAAAAGTATGCCGTATTCCATGCACGGTATATAGATGATTTCGTTTTACTAAACAATTCTCGGTTTATAATTATGTGGCTTCATTAAATTGATTAATCCATAGTGTGTTAGTGATCAATACAGGTGAGTTAGTGATTAATCCTAGGCTGTTCTTGGCGAGTTAGTGATTAATCCAGGCTTGTCAGTGCTTATCCTGGCGTGTTAGTGATTAATCCACGGTGTGTTAGTGATCAATGCTGCTGAGTTAGTGACCAATCTTGGGCTGTTAGTGATAAATCCAGGCTTGTTAGTGCTCATCCTTGTGTTAGTAATTAATCCTGGTGTGTTAGTGATTTATCCAGGTGTGTTAGTGATTAATCCAGGTGAGTTAATAATTAATCCCGGTGAGTTAGTGATTAATTCTGGTGAGTTAATAATTAATCCTGGTGAGTTAGTGATTAATCCTGGTGAGTTAGTGATTACTCCATGCCGGTTTGGGATTCATCCAGGTGTGTTAGGCATTAATTCCTGGTGTGTCAGTGATTAATCCTGACGTGTTAGTGATTAATCGTGATCATTAAAATCATGTTTTCGTTTCATGATTAACACACATTCAGTAAAGGTGGTTGACTTATGTTTATGCTTACACGGAACGCAAGATGATACGTTGCTTTTCAAACGTCCATGACATTGATAAGTTACATTTGCTAAGTCCACAAACTGTAAGCATTTTAAATGTGTATTTATGATCTTTGAATTTGATTACAGTTTAGAATCGATCATACTTGTCATAACCGTAGGGGGGAACGGTTATTCGGGTAGGCACTGGCTCAGTAACCAGGTTAGATCCAGATATTTTCAACTTGCTTCCCCTAGTCGATAGGATGGGACGAAAAACAGAGTTCCCATATACAAGCAAAATACAGTTGAATTCGACGAAGGGTAGGCGGAAACACAGCTGTCCAGGTTGAACCGAAGGACGTAAAATACCATTTCATTTAATTTCATAACAATATACTCACTAATTATATCAGTCATTAGTTCCATTGAAATCGAGCCATCGGCGGCACCATATTCTGCTACAGTAAATGGTTCATTTTCTAGATGAGGTTTTGTAACCAGATTTTCTGAAATATTTAGTAGAAATGAAGTACTATCATTACCAAGACTTAATGGTGTGAGTTCTTGTAAATGGATTGATATTACAATAGTAGAACAAACATTGATAGCTATGTGAACAATTGGACGCGTAAGTATATGCTACCTTGTACATGATGTAGATTTCGGGAGTGGTTGCTATATATTGGTCTATTAGATAGCAGATAGACGAGTCGTCATGCAAGATAAGCTCACTTAGACGTTTTGGAAATGGCATGGATTTAAGGTGCCGGGGTATTGGTTTTTCGATATTCATGATACTATGTTCTCTAAGAATAATTAGACAGCTTTGATTTTAAAAACAATCACAAACTAACCAACTACTTTCTCTAAAAATTATTAGCCAGCTATGATTTTAAAAACAATCACAAACTAACCAACTATTTTCAGTATCTGGTCTTTTGAGTTATCACAAAACGCTTTGTTTCTTCTCTGAACGTCTCCATATGATGTTCCCTGTCCACCCGGATTCATCACATTGTAGGACGACCATCTGGACATCAATTTCAAGGGAATCCCCAACCTACATAAACATTTACACCAAATTAAAAGTTTTGGACTAATGGCGTGGATCGGTTCAAGTATAGATGCTGTACCCTGTCCGAATCAACTGCGAGTGTCGTGTGTACAAATATATCCATATAATCTTTAAAACACAAAACGTAGTCTGTAGAACCGGTCATGTAACATTGCTTAGCTTTGAACTATCTTCGATACAGGAGTGGAATGCGAGACAAGTATATCCGGACAATAAAATAACACATTTCGTGCAAAATTCTATTGATATTTACCTAAACAAACCGACAAATCTACATACAGACATCACTATTTCTTTGTTGAAGATCAGAAATCTGTTCTTCTGAAATAAAGATAGCATATCCCGAATTATTTTTAAGCCCCTGTTACATTAACACACAAAGAAGCCTGTTGTTTCTAGCCCCATTTGGTACTCTCTTACTATGTTGGTTTATATGTTGTTGTTGTAGTTTATTACAAATTTAACGCCCAATACATAATACATAATATGATGGATAGGCTAATTTAATTAAGCTTATTTACATATGAAGGAGCAATGAAAATGGGTACAACCTCCCTTGTACCCCCTCCTTAGTGGATTCAATGATACACTAAAATCTTTATTGTGGGCGTACGCTTCGTTGCCTGAAACCCTATCTTCTTTACATGCTGGATATAATTTCATTGACATCATAATATATACTACAAAATTTACGCAGTGGCGGCGCCAAAGGGGGGGGGGGCATAAATCTGGTCTGCCCTCTGTTTGCCGCCCCCCCCCCCCCCCAATAATTTTAGAAAATAAAAAAATAGTGTTTGTGAAACGTTTCGGTAATCAATACCATCTACAATGATTAAATCCCACATACCCACTCAGTCATATACTTGCATGTTGTAGAGCCCGCTGAGTGATTCACTTGCATTTTGCATACCGATAGTTCATTGGCCAATCACGCTATTTTACCGACATTTCGCCTAATAGTTTGGATGTGGCTATGGCGGGTGTGGCGCCAGGCAGGGTAAGCTTACTCTTCCGGACACCTGTTACCACTGTTTGTCGTGTATTTTGTATACGAGGAGCAGTCCATTTGCCGATTACATTATTTAGCTTGAATACACTATTTTGCCTATAACGTTTTTTAGGACTTCGAATTCTGTCTTATGGTTGGTTTTATTTTATTCTTACCAAGCCCATCCTGCTGTAAATATACTATAAACAATAACACGGGAATCACTTGAGAAATGTTTTTTAGGGATCCTCAAAGTTTTTGGGTATAGGTTACGCGGCGAGAATATGCATTCACTTGATACACTCACTCCGTTCGTTTGACACAACCCTGTCTGTTCGGATAAGCTGGTGATTTGGCGACGAACAGTATCTGGTCAATTCTATTTATCATTTCCGGCAGTCTATTACACAAAATATTGTGGCGAAAATATTCATTCACCTTGATTCACTCACTCCGCCCGTTTGACATTTTCCTCTCTGGTCGGATAAACTAGTGATTTGGCGACAGGCAGTATCTGGTAATCTCTATTTATCTCGACGATCAGTACCTGAAATACTGCCAGAT
Source organism: Patella vulgata (assembly GCF_932274485.2). NCBI lineage: Eukaryota > Metazoa > Mollusca > Gastropoda > Patellidae > Patella > Patella vulgata. The sequence goes on along the minus strand of NC_065884.2, from coordinate 57,508,612 downwards.
TGCATTTCGGGCAGTCTACTTTCGAAATTTTCGGGGGCTTCTTTGAGGTCCGCAAGTCCGTTCATTTGACACTTTCCTCTCTGGGTTCGGATAGACTAGTGATCGGACAACAGGCGGTATCAGATCAGCTCTATTTATCTCGATAATCGGTGCCAGAATACTGCATTTCCGGCAGCCTGTTTTTCAAAAAATTTCTGGTGGAGACCCCCCTACCACTAGTCGAAGCTCATGCCTTTGCCCCCTTAACCTTGGACTTTGCCCCAGCTTTGCCCCTCCAACCACCGGCGGCTGGCGCCGCCACTGTATTTACGCTTTGCAGAGTTAATTAGTTATTTTTAAAACCAGGCCAATGAATAATTAATGTGCTCTTCATGTACAATAACGTGTGCTAATGTAATGTTTTATCTCGGTGCAAGGTTAAACATAATAGCATTTTATTGCGCATTGGCTTTGCTAAGCATACGAACGAATGATGTTGAGTCGTACATTTATGCATCAGTATTTCCACTTCCACCATTACTCCAGAGTTTTTAGGGGGATCAGTTATTCACATAACAACTGACCAGGTCGCCGAATCCCAAATATTCTAAAATCATTGTTATATTTCTTGCCCCTTTGAAACATAATGGTTGGCTAATATTTTGATGTTAAATTCAACCGATCTTTACTGTAGCATTACTGGATCGTCAGTTATTAAATTCTACTAACGTTGTGCATTTCCCCGTGACCAAAACAAAAGACTACTACAGTTCAAGATCCTGGATGGAACATTATTCTTCGGATCAAGGCGTTTTGGGTGAAATATTCAACAACAAGAAACTTACTTACCTTAATTGTGTAATGCGTTCTTTAAACTATTGCGTACAGGTGGCTACCAAAACAATGTAGGCTATGTAGATATTTATTCGAGTTTCATTACATACACAGTCAACATGCAACTAAGAGTCTATGTACAACTCTTATGCATATTTGTGTCAATACATTTATTGATATGCATAAACAGGTCACGGTCGGGGTGTTCTAATCTGCTTACAAGTTCTATACAGTCGTTATATACCTAGATATGTCTACAATGTAAAATTGCAACGCTGATGCATATAGTCATTTCAAGGCAGTTATAGATATATGTTCTTCTTTTAAATTATTCCTTAAAATATGGTAAAAAACAAGTTTCAATATAATTAAATTTGTTTTGTGTGTGCGTGTTGGGGGGGGGGGCTTATATTCATCTTTAACAGAAATAATATCAGCCCTTGAACCCTATATCTTCGTGGTTACATCAGCTTGCCTCTCCATTTAGTAAAGTAAGTGGCCACACCATGTCCATCACCCAACCCATGTATTGCGAACATTTGCTGTAGACTTTGTTAGAACTATACGATTGGATATTGACATTGTACAGGTCACACAAACCATTCATTTATAACACCTGTTTATATACAATTAGGATTTTTATTACAAAATTCAAAAACATGTAAAAACTATAATCTTGTATAAATTTGGCCTCAAAAATAAAATATATAATACCCGTATATAACCTAAGAAAAACTATGTATTTTTATTACAAGATTCAAAACTTCTTGCATATTATATGGCTTACTGTATAAAAATTAAAATATAACGTATTGTAAATATATTATTCCAAAATGATAAATAAATAAATTACCCCCCCCCCCCCAATACTTAATAAGAAAATTCCTCCTCTTCGTATGCCTCTCTATTTCAATAATTTAAAACTAATTCTATGTCCATTCATCTAAACCCAGCCGTGACTGGTACTTACAATATTAATTCATACCACACAAACAGGATATAGTTGAATTAACAACTAAAAAATCTTTCAAACACGCTTATTGACAAATATAATGGTTAAATTAACACTTGACAACAAATTCTTATTCATAAATGTATACATATATATACATATACATTCACACTTAAAACAACTATACCCCATTCTTATTCACAAACATACAGTTGAATTCACAATTAAATCGAAACAACTCTCGCACAAAAATACAGCAGAATTCACGCTTGATGCAACTCTCTCACAAACATACTCACAATTAAGTTGAATTCACAAACATATTATTCCCAAATAGTAGATAAACCAAATACAACATCAATAAAATATGATTTGGAGTTGATTCTGTGTCTCTTAAAATATAAGTTTCTGTTCATCGCCCATTCTGGTACATCAACGACTTCATCTTTAGAAAGATCATCAGCCCAATTAATAAAATCTTTTGTCAAGTTTTCTTTAGCATCGCTATCTAAACCTGTTGCCCGAGAAGATCCTACTTGGCTGATTTTAGTAGTGGCATTAAATTTAAAATCAGGAATCAAAGCCCAGCTAGGAATGTCTACGGCTCCTTCATACATAGGTTCTTCAGCCCAGTTGATGACAAATTTATGGTAGATTGGGTCAAATTCTCCAATATTGTCTCGGGCGAAAGAATAGATATGGCGGTCGTAATCTAATCCAGGTATCAATGCCCAGTCAGGGACATCTACGGGTCCATCATACACAGGTTCGTCAGCCCAGTTGATAACATATTGATGGTGAATTTGGCTGAAGTCATCAATATTTTCTGTGGTAGCCCAATGTCTTCTAGAACAATCAACTTTCTCATGTCGATTAAAATCAAATGCAGGTATTAAAGCCCAGTCAGGGACATCTACGGGGCCATCATGCACAGGTTCTTCGGCCCAGTTGATAACATATTGATGGTGAATTTGATTGAAGTCATCAATATTGTCTGTGGTAGGGTAATCATCTTTAGCATTTCGATCAAAATCTAATCCAGGTATCAATGCCCAATAAGGAATATTTGTTGGTTTTTCATATGAGATTTCGTCAGCCCAGTTGATCACTGAATAATGTTGGTTTTGGTTTAAATTCAGCTGATGAGTGTCGTCTAATTCTTCGTCCATATTCTTACTATCTCCATTGGATGATGCTGATGATAGAGATGATGATCTTGGAACTCTCATTTCACAAATCTTCTCGTATCCATGGTTGGATTTCTTAAAGTAAGTTACAACTGAAAAAGTGAAAACATTTTAAGAAATGAAAATAAGAAATTAAAAGACCAATAAATAATTGACCCTATATAATAAATAAATGTTCAAATCCACTACAAGTAAAGTACGTAAAACAAAGGTCTTCGTGCATGTATTGCACATCAAAATATTGCTTGGCAGTTGGAATCAAAAAGTAGGCGAAAACGCCGCCACCCCCTTCCCCATCCCCGTATTTCACACGTAAGTATAAATACAAAATACCGTATGTTCGTGTCAAGCGACAAGTCGACAACAAATAAATAAATAATTCTAACCATTTTATTTGTGTGATTTAATCAAATGCATGATTAGTAACGCGTTAGACTTACTAGAAGTTGACTAGTGTTGACTAGTAAAGTGTTAGACTTACTAAAAGTATTAACTGTAGAGTTGACCAAAAGAGTGTTAGACTTACTAGAAGTATTAACTGTAGAGTTGATCAAGTCTTCATCAGTTAATGTGACAAACATGTTATTATCATTATATATTATCTGGCGTAATACTTCACCATAGTCTAAACTATTATCACTATAGTCTGGTATTTCTCTGGAATAAATATAATACAAAATAAAAGTGGACGCAAGAGAAAGTAAAATACTCTTTATAGTTCAAACTTTTTTAATTTAAAAAAAAAAGCAAAAACCGTATTCAAAACATATAACAGAGAAAATCAGTTGATCTATTTGTTTTTATCTGTTCTCAACTCAACTACAAAAATACTGAAAACTTATTTGAGATTTTAACGGTTTTTTTTCTTTCAATTCTTAGAATTCTTTACAAAATAATTCAATATACTTACAATACAGTCATAGTTGATGTTATACTTTCCTATCTGGAGTCACAAAAACGTAGAAAATTTAATTAATCACAGAATTATCACAGAGCGTCTTTCTCTTAGAAGATAAAATAGCTCAATGATAGAACAATAAGATGACGTTTTACCTATTGTGACGTCATAATTAAAAGACGTTAAAAGTTTTGTTAAATTTCCCCAAAAAAGTAGTTACGTTCGCTTGACATTTGAAGCTTTTCCCCGAAATTTATTATTTTTTGTCGAAATTTTTACCCCCAAAAAGGATATTTCCTAACCGATTCATAGATTATTCTTTTTCCAATTTCAAAGATTCATTCTCGACCAAAACAGTTAACTTTTAAATACTAAACACTGACAAGTGAAACCTATTATAAGTTTGTCTGAGAGACTGTTCATCAGAAACGTTTATGGTTCTCGCCCAAGTAATATTTTGGGGCATAACAAGGAAAGGATTACGCATAATATTTGAACTAACATTGGAAATTCACAGTCAATCAGTACTTCAAAAATTGACGAAGCCTTACCAGAACAGGGAAAGCGTGATCCTCCAGTGGAATGAGAGTTAAAGACAACACATGAGAAGTGATTAACCAAAGCAGCACCAATAGTGCAGCCAATCAATATACTACTCCTAATTTTAAGGATCTATCCGTGGCCAACCAGACCATGTTATACATCTTGTAACAATAAATAGTGAACATGGGCTAGGGCAAGATCTGCACAGTTTTAAAAAATACAATTGCTGGACAGTCTGAAATCACCCTTTTTGGTGTATAGATAAGGGTAAACATTATTAAATTAACTATAAATATTTTGTATGTAGGTATAAAACATTAACTTTCTTGGTTGTATCCCAGAGATAACTAAAGGACTAATCACTAACCATATTACCATAGTATGCTTATGTTTGGATTTAACTTCAAGAAATGCACAGTATTATTATGACGTTCACTAGGACGTTAAAGCCCATTTCATTTCATTATTATTAGGATAAAATGATGAACTCTGTATTCATTAAGTCGAACTTTGACACTATTATCTTTAAAAATATCGTGCACGGTAATATAATGCCATTGTAATCAAGTGACATCAACTATTGGCGTGCACGTAAAAGATCCCTTGACAGTTGGAATTCGATATTAGAGCAGGCCGTAGTGCCGCTGTCCGGGCAAAATTTTCCTCATAGCACAATGTATGGCGTATGCCCGTCTGCATTAGCCCAGTTCGGAGCAAAACAATAGGACGTTAAACCCCATTTCATTTGTGTAATTTGATGATTTATTTGGAAAACAAATTAAAACTATTTTATATTTCAATATTTTGCTCCTCCAAATACCGTTCAAAATTTTTAATCGAAAAAAAAAGGTAATCCAACCCCCTGCCACGAGAATCTTTTTTGTCAGCCTGGAGGAGAATCCAGCTTTATCTTATATTTGTCGTTAGTCGCTGTCTATTTACCATAAATATCGAAGCCTAAGTAAATTACTGGATTACCTTCTGCCAACTTCTCTTTCCGACGTTTAGACATAAAAATAATGACACAAATTCAATTTACTAAGAGGATTCCCGCTTCTTTCTTGTGAACGTTAGGGTCAGTGGCGTAGCCAGGATGTTTGTAATGGGGGTGGATGGCTTGGATGCCGTACGCATCCTGCGCGAACAAACTGAAAGTGGGAGACAGGAGGATCCTGTTACATGAACGTAACAGGGCTTTATACTGTCTTGCAGAAATACACGTAACATCACCTAAAATCAAATTTGAAAATCGACGACGTGGAGAACTGATCTGTATATAATAATTCAGCTTTGTGGTTTGATATATTATTGGCCTGGGACATGTGTGATCAAATCTTAAGATTTACAGATATACTCCGATATTTAAGTTCAATTTGTCAATTTGAAAAATTCGACGAGCTTTAGATATGTTTGAATAGCATGTAGTTCTTGGGGACCTTCAGTTTTGAGTGTTTTTTAAGAGATACAAATTATTTATATATTCTTTCGGCAGAAAACATTGAATTTAAGGTTGATGTTTTTATTTTCTTTGTTGGAGTTATAATACTTCTCTTCAGGTATAGTAAGCTTTTCAATTTTTAAAAACAAAATTTGGATTTTTTATTTTTATTCGAATATTGTATAGGTATAGAGTGACCATTATTGATAGGTATATTAAGCTTTTCAATTTTTAAAAACAAAATAGAATACACTCTCGGGGCATTTGGATTTTTTATTTTTATTCGAATATTGTATAGGTATAGAGTGACCATTATTGATAGGTTTACTTTCATCTTGACTACAAAATAGAACAAAATCCAAAGACACGTTTTGTTTGTCTAATTGACACTATGGTCATACATACCGTCGATAACAAACTTCCATATCAGTCTGGACAACACATCCTTGAATTAGAGTCGTTAATAATTAATTACACCCACTCTATAATATGCTTCGGCATTTTAAAATATACTGCTATAAGACAAAGATCTGTAGAATAACGGTTAACAAGAACAATTCTGTCTGATCAGAAAACAGTTTCTAAGAATTCAATTTTCAAATTCTGTCCCACAGGAAATTGCTCCCAGCAATGACATCAAATAAAAGGAAATGGCTCAAATTATCAAAATTTTATCAGTGGGGGAGGGGGAGGGGAACCTCCTGTCTCCCACTTTCAGTGTGTTCGCGCAGGATGCGTACGGCATCCAAGCCATCCACCCCCATTACAAACATCCTGGCTACGCCACTGACCCTAACGTTCACAAAAAAATAATAAAATCAACAAGAATCATAACATGACATAAACTTGATGTCGACTTGTATGCAGCTGCTTTCCGGCCATAAAATGATCGGCGACCAACTATATAGACATGGCGATCTATGTTTTACTGGTGCGCTCAGTGTTAAACCAGTATTTTGTTGACATTCATTGTGGGGTGGGATTATAGATGGCGCCCTAGATTTGGACCCCCCCTCCCCCACCAATTCACAGCTTCTAGATCTGCTACTGATTAATATACTCCCTAAACAACACAACAGTACTTCTTATTCCTTTCCCATAATCGACCAGAGTACGCGGACTTGTGTCTGATATAATTGGAGGTAAATAATTCAGTTACGCCCTGTAAGAGGAAGCCAGCTACCGATGGAAACCCTTAGTGGTAGTAGCAATGAATGTCGTGTTCTCGGCGATTGTAGGAAGGATGACATTTTGAACTTCTTTAAATGACTGCATATTTTGGCTCGAAATCACTTGAACGTTTAAGTTTTCCAGAAGTAGATATGAAACCACCAAGGAAATAACTGCATTGCTTTAATAATAAACAAACGGTTACATTAAGTAAGGGATGCTTTTGGGGGTCACCGCTGTCTGTTCCTTTTGAACATACGTACTTGTGTAAAAACAATAGGGATTCATGTCCCCGGGATATTTAGATAAAAGACACTCCTCCATTCCTTTAAATACTAATTCACAGATCTGTGATTTCTGTTCCTCGCTTCGCTCGCTACTCAGTGCTTCATAGAAAGTATTATAGGTAGGTGTTTTTAAATATTTCGTCATATCTCGAGCTAAACTTTCTCGATCATCGATACCTGTGAATAATAAGTAAAGAGAATAATAAACAAGATCTCTCACTGAGTAAGACATTGGTTCGCTAACTTTGAAGTCCTGTGTTCGACCCCGGTGTTGATCAAGAAAGTCCATTGTCAGTGATGCAGGACATAGGGCCTGGTAAGGTACAAAGCATAGTTGTTCGGATAGGAGGAAACCGAGAGCCCAAGTAAATATTGACGCGTACGTTAAAGAAGTCTTGGCATTTAGAAATCGATGACCATCATCATTGGTCCAGTCAGAGGAGAACAGTAGGACGTTAAACCCATTTCGTTTCATTTCATTTCATTTAAAAAGATAATTGGATAATCTCATGAAGGGTATAGGGGAAGTGGGCTTACCACCCACCTCATCTTTAAAGAGATCGCTTCTATCAACAAATAGGTATGGTGGCTGATAATGGGCATGTGAAATCTCGCTCTTTTCATAACACGATAACACGATAGTATACTATACGTAATCATAAGACCGATATTGTCTCTTTCATAGTTATGTCCCTTTTCTTGACAGCTTGCTTTTCTGTCAATTGTGTATTGGGGTAGCTTTTATTTCAAGAATATTATGAACAGAATCTTAGTGTTTACAAACCACGAGCCACCCCACCCGCCAAAATGTTTATCGACTGCTAAGCTCCGCCAATAAATATCACATCCCCTCGCCCACAAGCATCTCCGCACAACGTCGAGACTGACAATGCCACTGAACAAAACCATACTGCTTCTTTAAGAGCATTGACTATACGCGATTTGAAAACCTCAAGAGAAAGATTAGTACATTTACCTTGCTCTAACTTTTGCTTCCATTCTGTGACATAAAAACAAGGAAGAGCATCCAGTCTAATTTCATGCAGTTTAAGACCCATATTGTGTAACTCTATGGAATCACGGATTGGTTCTTCTAGCTCACGCGGGCTTCTCGAGCAAAAAGCGTATGTACCTTGTTTTAACTCGGCCTATGAAACATAAGTTAAAAGAAATTATAGGTTTTACTCAAAGCAGACGAAAAATGCACCAATTGAAGCTAGATAATTTTCCTTTTTAATGCTATAGTTTCAATAAACCTTTTGATGCTAACAAAATCAGTCATTTTGAAACTGTTCTTTGAAGGGGTCAGAACCAAATTGGGCTAACCAACAATTTTGAAAAAAACCCAACTCTTTTTTATACCGTTAGAAAGCTCTCTCGGAGTCCTCTAATTAGTGTTATAGTGGCCTATCTAGTATGTGTATTCCCCCAGTTAATAATAGCCATTTCTAGTTTCCAGGCACTATTCAATATTCTCAGGAGAAAAGTGGTCTAACCCACAATTTTAGACAAAAGTCTGGACCAGACTGGTTTAAGACACAAATCTGATATGGCATCACCCACGAAACACAGTATGTGTTTTAAGGAAAAAACTGACCAGATTAGGTTAAACAAATAACAAAAATTGATCATGTCCAAAGTATGATTGGAGATGATGATAGCGCTCAGCCAAGCCCCCAACCCCTCCTGACCGTAATTATCGGAAATCGTTGAAAATCCCCAGACTTCTAATATCATGACTCTAAAGATACCTTTCATGATTTCTTGATATATTTAGACAACACACATTCTAACTACTGTACATTTAAGTCTCTTACTGTTCTCACAACCGCTAATAATTCGATAAGCACATACAAAGCCATCCTCGATATTCCCAGTGAACCCATTCCGTTCTACTCCACTATACCCTGGGTTAATCCATGGGGTTTCCACGATTTCAAATTATCTGCCCTGGCCTTGTTTGTAGCTCTAGTCTACGAACAAATCAAAAAACAGTTTACAAACCTGTAGTTTCGCCTTCGTTTTTATAAGGGTAGATAACCATATTCATGTCCATTTACTAAACTATTTATGTAAATAATGTATATATTTCTAATTGATTTATATTTATTTGTATTATCAAAATCTGTAGTATATTTCCTTGATTTCAAATATGTATAACATCTATATGTTTGACTTTTTTTTATTATTATTACAATTAGTTCTTTGTGTGAAATGTTTCATTCTGTTATGTTTATTATTATCGAACTTACATATGGCAATTTCATTCACAATAACGTAAAACTCCGCTAACCATCAAACGATTTCCAATAAAACTCTTGAAATTTCATAAACGTCCGGTCTTCAATAAATACGCATTTAGAATAATTTGGACTTCTCTCATTTAGGCCAACTCCTAACCTTGACCGATGACAGTTACTTCCCTTTGCCAACTTCCTTTTCAATTAACGATTTATAGGATTGGTCGGAAAAAATAGCACAGTCACCAAGGGCGGATAACTTGAAAACGTCCCCCCCCCCACCTAACATAGATTAACCCAGGGGTTAGTGGAGTAGAACGGAATGAAACCACTAGGGATACCGAGGATGATACAAAGCGGTTCCTACATCAATCGAGCAGACAACAAGCCGATGCGTTGCCAGTTAGTGATACCTTTACATCTTTGCCCTTTGCGCGCTCCATAGGTGTTTTTCAGGGATTCCAACAGTTCTATAGTAAGAAGGGGGTGTCTATATTTTCTATGACGGTGAAGTTCAAACTGGAAGTGGCCCAGTGGCCGCCCCATGTTTTATTTAGGGAATCCAATAGTTTTCTAGTAAGAATGGAATGTCTCTACTTTCCATTTGTACCTAATTTGCCATACTTTTATGATATATGGAAATAGATTAAAATCAGCTAAAAAACCGATTCATCCCCACATCTTAAAAATTATTAAGCTCTGAAGTAGACCCATGTGTGTTACCAAACCCTGAGAATATAAATCAAAACTGTTACATGTTAAACAAGCCTTTGTCATGCAGGATAAGCCTACATTTTGCAAGAGATGGGCAAAGAACAATCTAAAAAGCGACTTTTCGTACAATCAGGGACCATAATCTAGGATTTTATGCCATAATATCAAAAGAAACCAAGATCTTAGGGATATGAACATGTATTTTGTGCTTCATCAAAATCGGAAAAAACATTGTGACCTGTAGAGGGTCCACAAGGTCCTTGGTATTACATACTTCTACTCTATTTGCGTACGAGGAATGACCATACGTACAATCGAGGGCCATAATCCATGAAGTTACGGTCCGATACATGCAATATCGAAAGGAACCGAAATCTTTCGTCAAAATGGGATAAAATTGTGAGTGACCTTTTGAGTGTCCACAATCAAAATCGGATAAAAATTGTAACCTGTAGAGGGTCCACAAGGTCCTTGGTATAACATACTTCTACACTATTTGCGTCCGAGGAATGGCCATTCGTACAATCAGGGTCCATAATCTATGAGTTTACGGTCCGATAATGCAATATTGAAAGGAACCGAAATCTTTCGTCAAAATGGATAAAATTGTTACCTTTTGAGTGTCCACAAACAAAATCTGAACGGACGTCCGGACGGACAGAGGCAACGACAATATACGCCAGCGTGAAAACGTGGGCGTACAAAGTTTTTTTAAAACATACTACTGTTTCTACACTAAGACAGTGTCTCATTTTAGAATTTTTGTTTAATCAGTAAATAGAAGTCTTCAAGTAAAAATGTTTTCATTACAATTATTCATTTTTGTGCTTATGTTTTTGCGGGTTAGAGTCCCAAAAGTGGAAAATCCTTTAGAACCACAAAATCTCAGGAAAAAAATGTGAACTTAATAATACAGTGCACTCTGTCACATCCGACCTCTGATCACTCCGGTCCGGTACTCTGTGAAATCCGACGCCATTACGCATGTTAAATGAAATAAAAATTAATGTTATAAAATTTTGAATGCACAGAAAGGTTTATCATTTTTAAAGGGAATAACATTCTGGTGAATCGAATCTACACTATAATAATACTTCCGGTTTTCGAAGTTACAATATTTCCGGTTTTGAGAAAACTGGATATTCCGACACCCTGTGTCGATCCGTACGATGTCGGATTTGACAGAGTCCACTGTATACTTATGAATTAAGGCATGTCATGGCACGTGGGATGTCAAAGTATCACTAATCTTGGTGAATTACAGAATTTTTAATCATCGATAAACACTGAAGTCAAATATATCGAAAATGGTCAATGTGGGTTAGTCCTCTTCGGTGCTGACCCTTCATTTCCCGTCTAGGTATTGCACTGTTCTTTGCCATCTGCGATTCGGACAAACCTAGAATATCAATGTGTCTGTCTTATTAAAAAATGCTATCATCTTTTCCAAAGTTGAAATATACACTTGACGACAGTTAATACAGATATTGAGATCATGTTATACACACAGAGAAAAAATTATCATAACTACCGAATATTTATGAGCTCAAGAGAAATTTATTACGTAAATAAATTTATACGAAAGTGAATTAAAATTGTTGACGTAATCTGTCCTCCTTTGCATATCAGTGATAGCAGCACTTAACAGACCAACGGCGCAAGCAAAACATGAAACCCTCGCGTCATGAAAACCAGTTTTCTTAAACCAGCTATTGTATTTAGGGCAGTTTTAAAATCGCTGTATTCACTACGTGTACGTAACCTGTTATTAACTTTTTCACTGTTTCGACAATTACCTTTGTAATAATACTACGATCAAATAAATCTTTCCAACTTTTACCCGCAGCAATCCATCCATCCTGAAAAGCTACACAGTCTGGTTCTTCCGGAGAAGCATCTCTTCCCCCACCCGTTGCGAAGACACCCCAACCACCTATAATAAAATAAATATTTTTACAAGGCGTTGTCTCACTATTCAGGGGTACTGGGTTCTGTCCCGTTTGCAGCATAGTCGTCGGTCGAATGCGCAAAGCGAAACCGAAAGCTTACCTCATCCGACCCGTGTCACCATTCTTGCTACACTCCTTTGTTTGACTGGCGCCAATATTATTGGAACTCTCTAATCTTGGACTTCATGTTCTTTGGCATAAATATGGCTACCCAATCAGATATATACCAGCAACACAAATATTTTCTTAATTACTTTTGCTATCAAGCAGGAAACAGTTTTCAAGCAAAGGTCTATATAAAAACTAAAAGATCAAATGACTTTCATTCTCTCAACCAACTCAGAGAAGTCCAGCCGGAAGACATTAAGGCATGGTCTTCTCACAATCTGAATGGCATCTGATTTGACATGAATGATTTTGCTCATTTATATTTCCCGATTTCTCCCATTAATTAGCTGTTTTTTTTAAATTACATCCAATGCCTTAAGACTTAGCTAATTATGGACAGTGGCCTTCCCAGCATATCCGGTAAATTTCCGTTACGATATCAATTTGAAAACATAAACAGATATATGTTTTTGACAACAAACAAAAGTAAATGACCAGTCTCTGCTAACTCATGGGTCATTTTAATATATAATATATCTCCTATTTCCGTTGTATTACGTGATTTAAAACTTGTTTTCGAATTTGAAAACAATATTTAGGTCGAAGTTATAATATTGCTACACATTGTTGCCCAAGAAGTTTCTCGGGGTTTTCCGGCATGGTTTCCAATGTCAGAAGTGCAAAGCGGGAAGGAAGCTGACAAGGAACAGAATATAGTTGAATGAACAGTACGAAAATCGAGGTCCCGTGTGCACGAAAAAGAACCCCTGGCAGGTGGATTTCTACAGAACGACACTGTCCGGGCAAAATTGCACCAATCGCACACTGCATGGCGTGTATCCGTCTCTATTACGCCGGTCGGTGCAGACATGTGGGACTTTAAACATATTTTCAATTCCGGAATAAGAGTTAAGGCGAAGACTAAACTCTGATAATACTTAAAGCCATTTGCATTTTTCGGAAAATATAAGAATTTCCAAAAAAGTCGTCCGACTTGAATACAATTGGAGTTTTAAGTACTGAACCGTTTTTGGACCGATATTTACCGTCCAATAATCCTTTGATAGCAATTTAGGTATATTATAAATGTAGGAGATGACGAGCACACATGAAGTGGGATTTAATGACGCAGATGATAGAAAAGCAGACGACTTCTGAGCCCTTTTTGCATTAACTGGTATAAAAACATGCACAATCTGGGCAAAAGTAAAATAGTATTGAACTTTTAATCACCACGCCAAGGTCTCTTATGGAACAGCATAAACTATAGTTTTGATATAGTTTATTTCATTAATTTTCATGTACCCAAAGTAGCGCGAGTAAACAGAGAAAGCCGAAGACACTACGCGATCCTTCTTATAACATACAGATATCGTTTCAACAGATTGGTGAAGAAAATGGTAGAATCTACTGAAGTTAGAAAAGAAGAGATGTGTCTTCTAATGAATGTAGAGTCATCCAATGTAAATGCTAATGGTTAAAGTTCAGTTAGGTGAAAGGTTACAGCACTGGGTGTTCTAACACCAAGAAGCGCGGTAAAACTTGACAAAAGAAAAATACTGACCTGGTTTCAATTCTTTGGTTCTGTTTTTCAGGAAGAGTACCCAATCTTCGGCTGCTTGTTTCGTTAAGGCGTCATTTTCGTCTTTATTTTGGGTGAAATAAGCATACACGTGGTCATGTACATACACCGGTCTAAAAATAAAAGATGAGATTATGTAGGATAGCGGCCACAGCTCCGACCAAAACAGATACGGTAGGTACAACCTAGATTGTAACCATGCAGTTACAACCTAGGTGTTTGTAGAACCATTCCACATACGGTACCTGTCACAGGTTAGATTGGGGTGGGACTATTCTAGATACGGTACCTGTTACAACCTAGATTGTTGTGGAACCATTCCAGATGCGGTACATGTTACAGCCTAGAATGTTGTGGAATCATTCTAGATACGGTACCTGTTACAACCTAGATTGTTGTGGAACCATTCCAGATGCGGTACATGGTACAGCCTAGAATGTTGTGGAATCATTCTAGATACGGTACCTGTTACAACCTAGATTGTTGTGGAACCATTCCAGATGCGGTACATGTTACAGCCTAGAATGTTGTGGAATCATTCTAGATACGGTACCTGTTACAACCTAGATTGTTGTGGAACCATTCCAGATGCGGTACATGTTACAGCCTAGAATGTTGTGGAATCATTCTAGATACGGTACCTGTTACAACCTAGATTGTTGTGGAATCATTCCAGATACGATACTTGTTACAACCTAGAATGTTGTGGAATCATTCCAGATACGGTATCTGTTACAACCTAGATTGTAGTGGAATCATTCCAGATACGGTACTTGTTACAACCTAGATTTAATATACAGAGTTTAAAGCCATGTAGGATTAGAATATTGATGCCAACAAATATTTACAAAAGTTTCTAAAATATACAAAACAGAACAATCAGAGAGAGAGAGAGAGAGAGAGAGAGAGAGAGAGAGAGAGAGCATAATATTATGGTTCATATTAATTTCAATGATTGGTTTATGCATAGGTATCTTTGGCAGTAGTATGACCGGGAGACAACCCACCCGAGGTTGGACAGGCGACTCTAATCCTTATGATGAATGAGCCGGGAATAGAGATCACACCAAGTGACTGACTCAGCGCCAGGCCTTACGATCTAAAGCGCACGTGTTAACCCCCCCCCCCCCCACATGTTACCATACCAATCATATATACAGGTATAATGACAACATAACACCGAATGTTGTGAATGAAAATGGGGTTTAATTCCTACTTTTCTGCACCGACACTTAATGTTATTTAATTGTATGGCAGCTGACTTACTTCGATAACCAATGTGATGCTGTAAAAGACAAGGCTAGATCTACAGAATTGGAAGGAAAACACTGCTTGAAAAAATTGGTTCCTGTAGATGTCACATAAACATTTTCATGATCCAGAAGATATGATCTGGGAATGGGTATAATACCTAGAAAACAAAGTAGAAATTTAATTCTATATAAATTTAATTTTATACAGATATGTAATCTTATTATAATTTAATCTAATTTTATACAAATCAAATCTAATTGTATACAGATCAAATCTTAATTTATACAAATCAAATCTAATTGTATACAAATTAAATCTTATACAAATCAAATCTAATTGTATACAAATTAAATCTTATTTTATACAAATGTAAAGATGTATTATGTAAAAGCTAACACTGTCTATTGAAGGTCTTTCTTAGACATTTATTAACATGACAAGCCTATCAACTTTCTAGGGCATCGGATGGCCGAGGTTTAAATGGATTTAAACATCCGCGAGATTTAAACTTTCAACGGTAAAACGGACAATCGAGGGTAAGTTTCGGTTTTCAAGTATGGTTGCTACGATAACGAACGATCACCACCGATATATCTTCAAACAGTCATAACTTCGCTCAGAAGAAAGTAATTTAAATGACATTTTTAATATATTCCTTTTTCATTATCCATTTTTGAACTATTATAGCAAGAACTTCCAGCTCTTTATCTAAATTTTACATAATGTACCTTTGAAATGTCATAGTAAGTGCAGGAGGGCTGTTACACACATAAGCAAACACACTTAAGGCCAAGACATATACATTACAAATACAGTAAGTGATAAATAAGAAAGGTATATATAAAATCAAATGAATGGGTCCAGGGCCAACCTTAATAATCGACGGCGCTGTACAGTAATGCAGGTTTCAATCAAAACGAAAACCGAATCAGAAGGGGGAGGCAATCAACAATATTACCCAAACGTTATATTATTCTAGCACGAAATAGCCCATAGAAGTAAACGGTTAATAACTATCCAACTTAGAGAAATGATTCAAGTCAAAAGAAATAATAAAGGACGCCAGACAGTAATCGATAGGGTTCAAATCATAACAAGCCAACAGTGAGGCTGATGTCCCCCGGCCGAAATCCCAAAACAGATAGATGACACAGTTATGACACAATTAATTGCACAGTTATCGTTTTGAAAAGTATCGAGCAATCAAACTGATTATCAACTATACAATAAGTTTCATCACTCTCCATCAGTTAGAATCAGAGTTATCTTGTCCCAAAGTTTTGACCAATGAAATTGCTTAGCTATGCTTAGATTTAGCGGGAAATGTTAATCATTGAACTCAGCCAAGACATTCACCTATTGAACACTCGTAGCTCAATTAAAAGTAGCGTTGTTATGTCCCAAAGTCTTGACCAATCAAATTGCTTATCGCTACTTAGTCTAAGTAGAAAATTCTCTTTATCGAACTTAGTGAATGAAATTATATAATGAATCTATACTCGCAGTTTCAGCATTCTCACCCAATTGGAACCAAAGTTATCGTGTTCCAAAGCCTCAGTCAATCAAATTGCTTATCTCTGCTTAGCCTTTATGGAAAATGCGCATGACCGAACTCTGTCAAGGCATTCACCTAATAGACAACTACACCAAGTTTGAACACTCAATTAGAAGGAGTGTTATTGTGTTCCAAAGTCTCGACCAATCAGATTGAAGTCTCTACTTTGCCTAAGCAGAAAATGCTCATCATCGAACTTTGTAAAGGTATTGATGTAATGAAACTATACACGAATTTTCACCAATATTACTTAATTAGAATCAAAGTTGTCGAGCTCCAAAGTCTCAACCAGTTAATTGATTATCGCTCTGCTTACCCAGAGCTCAAAATGCTCATTATCGAACTTATTCATGTGATGAAACTATACACCAAATTACATCACTCTCACTTAACTATAAACAAAGTTATCGTGTCTCGAACCACCAACCAATCAAATTGCTTATCTCTGCTTACCGTATGCAGAAAATGCTCATCTTCATACTTCATCAAGGCATTCACCTAATGAACGCCTACACCAAGTTTGAACATTCTACCTCAGTTTGAAGGAGGGTTATTGTGTTCCAAAGGTTTGACCAATCAAATTCCTTATCGCTCTGCTTACTCTGAGCAGAAAATGCTCATTAGTTTCATCACAATCACTTAAAAAGAACCAAAAAGTTATCGTGACCTAAAGGATCAACCTATCAAATGCTTACCTCTGTAGAAAATGTTCATCTTCGAGCTCCATCAAGGCATTTGCCTAATAAACACTTACACCAAGTTTGTGCATTCTAAATATTTGAAGGAGAGAAGGACAGACCGACAGATGGACAGACAGACAGAAAGACAGACCCATAGTCCCCTGCTATCTTCGAATTGCGGGAGACTATAGGCATTAAAAAATATGTAAGCGCATAAAATACAAAACTCAAACCATATGTCCTTATTTAGAACAGAGAAAAAAAAATTAGCAGTGAATACAACAAACAAGCAATATAAATGATGAGACAGAGAGAGATGGGGTTTAACGTCCACTGACATAAACTAGGTCATTTACTGGAGAAAACCCATGAGTTTGGACAGACGACAGTAGTATCTGTGGCCTTCTGGCCATATTTTTACCAAGGAGAGTTGACGCCTTTGTTCTATTCAATAGATTGAATAGGGTATTGTTATCCGAACAATGGGGATATGAATATAGATGAATAGGTATTGTTATAATGAACTCTTGTTTATCCTTTGACCTCGTTTGACTTCTGTTACGAGGTTAGCTGGAGGTCACGCATTGATTATTGGGGGGGGGGGGGTGAGGGGGGGCGTGGGGTTGCCCCTTTATAGACAGCCGCGTCGGGGTTCGTGCTGAGGTCAGGTCGTGCGTGGTCTAGCGTTAAGGGCTAATGTTAAGATCGACCATTGATTGGATTGCGATTGTTTATCCGGGGTTGGTTACCCCCCTCCCCCTTCCACTCAGTTACCAGCCCCCCCCCCCCCAACACACACACCTGAGATAATTTTACTTGCGAGGAACCACCCCCCCTGGATGTGATAGGTTTCGGAAAGGAGGGTTTGTACGCCAATATATACACGGGCCTCAGTTTTTCGTCGTAGCCGGACGAGGGCGAGGCCAGACAATCGCGACGAAGTTATTCGGCCAATGCAGGGATTAAACGTGCGACCTGCAGGCTAGCGAACCGGCGACTTAACCACATAGAGGCTCCTTGATAAAGGACCGCGTAGCAGACGATATGGCACGCGTGACTGACCCCCTTGTGAATGGTTGTAACGGCAAAGTGAACATACACTTCTCAATGGATGCAATCAACCATGAATTATAAATGTTTTCTGGCAATATCAACCAAAATTTAACGTTAAATTTAACATATACATATATCTCAATTTTTATGTATAAAAAGACGGAATCAGATTAAAAGCAAAGACCATTTACTCAACACAAGTTAAATCTAAATATACTAAACCATTATCAATAAATAAATGGTGAAATAGAGAGATGAAACGGAAAACTGCCGCATATTCAATTTGAGCAATAAAATAAGCGGTAACCCTAGATTACCGAGAATGCATTGCACATACAAGACGTTGTTGTCTTTAATCACTGATTATTTATCATAAATATCGAAGCCCAATAAATTCTCGAATTTTACATTCCCAAGTCTTTTTCCGTGGGTTTTTTATCTTAGAATCTTTATCAACTTGATAAAGGTACGCGCCAAACGCTCACTAACGCTGGGAGATCTAGACAATCACAGCGTGCTACCTTTCACGTTACTCGCGCAGCCAACTACAGGTGCCAATTAGAGAAACCTTACATTTTTGATATTTGTCTTAATAACGAGTAATTGCTCCACCAATCCTCAGACATTCAGCAATTCGTCGTGGCATGCTCCTAATGAACCGTCCAATCACGATTTGGGGAAATCTGACCCACTCATCTTGCAGTGCCACGGCCAATTCTTGCCGTGTTGTTGGTTGACGTTGACGCCGACGAACACGTCTTCCGATCAAATTAAACGTAGTACACTAAAGTAAAGATACCATAAACAGGAAATCTTATGCAAGAATCGATAGGAAAGCAAACATGGATAGGATAAGCCAGCAGGCGAGAGTTTTCATCAACCCATCCTTGAAGTGTCAAATTTGACAATGAACCCCTCCCCCCCGTGGTTCTGTTGGGGTGATAAGTTCTTCATCTGTGAACATACTCTTAGAGCATGTCCATGACTATTTATCATATCACAACTGCATAGGTATTTTCATTGCAATATCCCCTACTTTTTTGAAGAGTATAACGGCTTTTCATTCAAAATCAAAATAAAAGAATCTTCACTGGGTAGTTTTTGTTCTTCGAATATTGAAATCTCTTGAACGCATCTTTACATACTGCAATTACATTACCCCCCCCCCCCCCCCCGCCAAAAAAAAAAAAATCAATAAGTTGAAAAATCAACTTTAATCCACACAAAACAAGGACTATTACCTTCTCAAGAAAATTAAACCGCACTCTTAACACTCTTTGCTGTGCTGGAGCTGGGTTAACTGATAGCAAAGAACTTAAGAATTAGTAATTGTAATGGGGCTGTTCATACTAATTATTCCGTTATAAAAGGACTGATTTGTGTCAGAAGTTTAAAATATCTAGAATCAATATACTGGGCTTTAATGTCGCCTATTATTCGACTACGTGGACGTACTCCGAAATGAGTGTACTACAAAAACCAAGGTCCTGTACCTTGAAAACGTAAATCTTGATGTCCTTAGAACAATCACTGGATTAGTGAGAGCTACATCTTATAACCTATCGTAAATTGCATCAGGGTTCACTTCGATTAAAATGAGACGGTGGCCCCATAAACTAACCCTGTTTTACGAAATGGCGAATTTAGAAATTCTCGTTTGCAATTGTCGAAATCATTTATTTATTTGGACATTTATTGTTTTAAAGAAAGAATTCATACTTTATTTTTTTTTATTTTGGGGAATATTTTATACTTCTTGCCAAAATATTTTTAGACAAAACAAATTTTCAAATTGTGGAACCTTTGAAAACTAGCAGATGTCATTTAAATTTGCCCCCCCCCCCGGTCCCGCCCCTCACATGCGCACACACCCACAAACACCCAACACCCCATCACAGACTTTAACATCAACACGAATAATATCTTTTCATGTTGTTTTATTATAAAATGTATATATTCCCCCCTACGGTCGTTTTTTTAAATTATGCATACCAATCTTACTCACCTTTATCTCAAAAATGATGATTAGAACGCTCCAGTACACATGTAATGGTGAAAAGACAGACAACCAGCACGAATAATACCTTTTCATGTTTTTTATTACAAAATGTATATATTTCTTCCACGGTCGTTTATTTTTAAAAATATGCATACCAACCTTACTCTTTTTTCTCCTCAAAAATTGGTGATTAGAACGCTCCGTTACTCATGTCATTGTTTTTTTGTCTTTATGTATTTTCATTATCTATTTGAACTCCCTTTTCAGCCCGAAACACGTAACTTATTATATTCTTGAAATATCACAAGTAAATGATATAGCCGCGTGTGCAACTATTATATCGTTTAGTTTCGAGTAATATTCATTTTGAGCTTTTTAAAGCATCCCCGTGAAAAAATATTATCTAAAATACTTAATCATTCAATATTCCATTATTTTGAAAATAAAAACCACACAAAAAAATGTTTAGGAAGCAAATTTCTGAGCGTTAATATCCCCGTGAATAATATTATCTAAAATACTAAATCATTCGAGTTACCGTATATCCCCAAAACCTGTAAGAAATAAATTAATTGTTAATTATCATCCTAGTTTATACATGCAATGTGTTCATTTTATTGTATTTCATACTTGGTCATTTTTGAGAGTAAATAGCAGTTTTATCAATAATTTTCTCAAATTGCATCAATCACACACCAAACGTCAATTGTGATTAGCTTATCAAACGGGGGAAATTTGTTGCAATAAGAAATACCTATATTCGGACATTGATTTACTATAACATTAATACATCAGCAGTAACTATAAAAAACGTTAAAGGAGCTAAATCGCTAATATTTATGGGACCTAGAAATTGACAGAAATGGGTCGCAACGAATATAATAAGGTAATGTGAATGTATATAAACTGATTTACATTCAATCGTTTCTGTTTTTACCGTAATTTCTAATCAGTTATGTTCGGCGAAATGCGCCAAAGTCTCAATTGAATGACGATCTTTAGCGTCTGGTTATTCCAGTCTAAACCGATGGTATTTATTGCGCATGCTCTCCATATAAGAATATAGCATTGACATGACTTGTGGAATTTTTTTTAACCTCGGTCTTCGAGCCCCTTGTGCCAAATGGCACTGAAACGCATTATGGTACACGATTCGTGTATCAATGGTAAAATGTTTCTTTTGTCTTGAATATTGGATATCAGAAGCTCATCTATTCCTTGTAAGATCACAAGACCAATGCTGATTTGAATTGACAAATAATTCGTGTTTTCAATGTCGAAGATTTTAATGATATTGAGTTAGAGACTTAGCTACTTTAACAATAATTTTTGTAGATATGGAAAAAAAGATATTGATCACATAGAAATACCAACATTTTTTTTAAAGATATGGAAAAAAGATGTTGATCACATAGAAATACCAAATTTATATTCCATAAATGGTAGATGTAGACATTAAACATACATTATGCAAGGGCTATATCTCCCTATTGCAGGACTTCCTTTAGGCCTGAAATGTTTTCTAAATTATTAATTAGACATTAATTAACTGATCCAAGGCCATAATTAACTGATCCAAGGCCATAATCAACTCTCGATTGCTTCGGATTTCTCAGATATTAAATAGATTAGAACGGTTCAGCCATATTTTAATGGCTGCAATTATTGCAACATCTTGTCAAACCTTCAAAGGCTAATATCTTCTCTCGCAATAGAGTAATTGGAATGAAAATTTCAAATTATTCACTTTACATTATCTATTGTCGAACTATTATAGCAAGAATGGCTAGCTCTTTATCGAAATCTTACATACTGTATCTTTAAGTTAAAGATAAAAGTTACAAGTTTGTTTTTTATATGAAATTTTACAATTTTATAATAATCTACCGGAAATATACATAACAGGGATAAAGCATAACGTTTCCACGATATAATAACCATGAATGTAAGTGAATAAACAACACACAACGCTTCAAAATTCATACGTTCATGGAAAAATCTTACCAATCGGTGCATAGATACGATAAGCATTCATTAAAAATCACAGAGAATATAAAATATGTGACTGGACAAAAATATTACTATATGATATATATGTCCAGACTGAAAAATCTCTGTTCAGACTGATATAATAAAATATCTGCAGTTTATAGGGAACTCTGTAAGATGCACATAAGTATATACCACTGTTTTATTTCGAACAAGTATAAAAACATTTCATTGGAGAGATTAAACATTATTGACATAGATTTATAATGATGTTTGTTAAATAATCTCTTCAGTGTTTAATCAATTGTAACGGTGATTTTCCGAGTTGTTTGACTTGAACCGTGAATTTTAAATATGTTTTGTACTAGACAATGTAACGGCATATATATACATTTCGATAATTGCACTTTTATTAAAGTTCAAATGTTCGGGGTGCATATTCCATATGTCGTGAATGCGGCGAGGAAAATGATACATGCCTATTTTTTAAGTTTCATAATAAACCATCTAGAAACCTCAATTTAAAGCCGGAAATCAACTGTATCGCGTTATGGGGAATGGAAGTAATTGTATAAGGTATTAGACAGGGAAAGATTTGTCAATGAATGTCGGTGAAGGGGAAATTTCCAAATAATGTTTAACCCGTTTCATATAAGTTGTGAATAAAAGGGGTATGTGCGTAAATAATCATCTAATAATAAATATAGCCTCATGCAACAGAATGACCATATGTTCAGATAGGGAAAAATGCCTCTTCAGACTAAAATATCTGCAGTTTTGCAGAACGACGAAGTCCAGTTAAGTTTATCCACGTAAAAGTAACTCCATCTCGACAAATAACGACACCGCAGTTTGAAAGGTATATTATTTGTGTGCTGGTGATATCAAATGGAAGTACTAAAATGGCTGAAGTATGTCGAATGTACAACCGTCTGTTATCAACACAGGGACGACAGGGTATTCCCTTATAGTAGTAAACCAAGCATCCATTTTTTTAAATGCAGTTAAGCCCCCCCCCCTTATTATATAATCTGTTACTCTAATGAACTTTAAAAAAAAACCCCAAAAAAACGAAGAATTAATTTATCAAATTAAAAATGAATTTATAAGATTAAAATTGAATTTATAAGATTAAAATTGAATTTATAAGATTAAAATTGAATTTATAAGATTAAAATTGAATTTATAAGATTAAAATTGAATTTATAAGATTAAAATTGAATTTATAAGATTAAAATTGAATTTATAAAATTGTAAATGAATGTCATTATAAAATTGAAAATGAATTTATAAAATTAAAAACGAATTTATAAAAATTAAAAATGAATTTATAAAATTAAAAAATGAATTTATAAAATTAAAAATGAATTTATAAAATTAAAAATGAATTTATAAAATTATAAAATGAATTTTTAAATTTATAAAATGAATTTTGCCACTCTAGAATTTCGTTGGATTTCGTAATGGGGTTTTATTATCTTTCGATGACTTGTTGTCGCAGAATCTCCATTTTAAGTTTATGTTCATTCACGATAGCATTGATCTTAGCATTTAACAATGCCAGTCTTAAATCATGCGCAGATGTCCTATTATTTACACTGAATGGTTCGGAAATGATGTCGAGTGGATTCTGACTGATTACATTCGGATCTACATTACCACCGTGGCGACCGCCACAGTATTCAGTATTATCTGAAAAAAGAAAATATCCAAATAGTTTAGTCTAACAAAGACATATCAATATTTTAATTATGTGAATAATTTATGTTGTTGCAATGTATCTAAATCTTTCAAGCACAAAACAACGTATCCACCGATGCATCTAATGTGTCGTTTTAACGTAGTATAGTGTTTTAAGTGGCTTTTAATTACTTACCAAACGAAGCCCCATTTTTTACGCTTTCACCCGGCCTTTTCTTTGACGTTCTCGTTAGCTTCATTTCGTTTCTTTTAAGATGACGCCAGTAATTCTTTAATTGAGTCGAACTTCTAACAGGGAAATTTGGCTGTGCACAGAAACGTTTTTCAATTTCTTTCCAAGTCTGTTCTTTGAGAGAAACCGATTCTATATCCCTTCGCTTATTATCAATTATATTTAGGAATTCTTTTACCACTGTCAATAGGAATTGTTTCTCGAAATCTGTCATTGAAGGTGAGCGACTTTTTGGGGTATCCATCACGTACAAATTATGTCTGTTGTACTGAGAAAACTTATCACAACTCTACTTTATAAATATTCACAATAATACAATAATAGAAGCATTGCAAAAGAAATTGGCCAGAGTATAGTACAAACGGTAGTTGTGTACAATATACACAAGATCTGCTACGTCACACAACGTCTTTCAATGCGACTTTTCCGACAACGATACCATTTCGTCCACGCCGTCAGTTATTTCGCTAGGACAAATTTTGTGGTAATTCACTGTTTAAACAAATAAGCTTCGAAATCAGGTGTTTTGGCTGACATGTTGTCTATATCCCACTGTTTGACTTTATCTTCTTTGCAATTCCACTCTGTCAGGAATAAATAGGATTTACCCATACTATCAATATAGCTAAAGTCGGCTTTCTTAGCCGCGTCAATACATTCGGCTTTACACTTGTACAACACACGGGAATGTGCCAACTGGATGACTTTTCCATCTAGTATTCCTTTGTATTCCCATCGGTAACCACCACCCAAAGACCCTTTAATCATTCTCATATAGGGGCAGTTTGGTTTATATTTAGCATGTTCGTGGAATGGATCGTCGAATGGCTTCCAATCCTTCAATATCAATTTACAACTGAAACACTGCACACGACCATTATCCCCGAAATAAACAAATCCGGATTCACTTAACTTGTAAGCTGATGGATGAACATGGGTCCATTGGTTGTCAAACGTGGCTAGACGATTATTATACTCAATGTACTCAGACATGACCGTCTAGTAAAGATGCTTGGTGTGGTGTGTGGGGTGTGTGGATGTGTGTATGGTGTATATCGGGGCCAAACATCTGAAGGTACAATTACCACAAAAATTGTCCTAGCGAAATACCTGATGGGTGTGTATATGGTGTATATTGGGGCCAAACATCTGAAGATACAATTACCACAAAATTTGTCCTAGCGAAATAACTGACGGCGTGGACGAAATGGTATCGTTGTCGGAAAAGTCGCATTGAAAGACGTTGTGTGACGTAGCAGATCTTGTGTATATTGTACACAACTACCGTTTGTACTATACTCTGGCCAATTTCTTTTGCAATGCTTCTATTATTGTATTATTGTGAATATTTATAAAGTAGAGTTGTGATAAGTTTTCTCAGTACAACAGACATAATTTGTACGTGATGGATACCCCAAAAAGTCGCTCACCTTCAATGACAGATTTCGAGAAACAATTCCTATTGACAGTGGTAAAAGAATTCCTAAATATAATTGATAATAAGCGAAGGGATATAGAATCGGTTTCTCTCAAAGAACAGACTTGGAAAGAAATTGAAAAACGTTTCTGTGCACAGCCAAATTTCCCTGTTAGAAGTTCGACTCAATTAAAGAATTACTGGCGTCATCTTAAAAGAAACGAAATGAAGCTAACGAGAACGTCAAAGAAAAGGCCGGGTGAAAGCGTAAAAAATGGGGCTTCGTTTGGTAAGTAATTAAAAGCCACTTAAAACACTATACTACGTTAAAACGACACATTAGATGCATCGGTGGATACGTTGTTTTGTGCTTGAAAGATTTAGATACATTGCAACAACATAAATTATTCACATAATTAAAATATTGATATGTCTTTGTTAGACTAAACTATTTGGATATTTTCTTTTTTCAGATAATACTGAATACTGTGGCGGTCGCCACGGTGGTAATGTAGATCCGAATGTAATCAGTCAGCATCCACTCGACATCATTTCCGAACCATTCAGTGTAAATAATAGGACATCTGCGCATGATTTAAGACTGGCATTGTTAAATGCTAAGATCAATGCTATCGTGAATGAACATAAACTTAAAATGGAGATTCTGCGACAACAAGTCATCGAAAGATAATAAAACCCCATTACGAAATCCAACGAAATTCTAGAGTGGCATACCTAAAACGTATCGAAAACAAAACAAATTTTGTCATACTGGCATGGTTAATATGTTGTTTTTATATATATATACGACATAATCTTTTCGATTTTAAATTTCTGATACCGTAATGTGTATAATAAAGATTTCATTTGAAAGTATGAATTTTGTTAGTTTTCTTGTCCCCCCCCCCCAATTTGTTTATTGTTACTAATGACAAAACGAAGACTAAGTGTGTATCTAGAAGATTATTCCATATTTTAGATGCTCTGACAGTGAAAAACATATTCTGTCAGCACTTGAAGAACAAAAGATTGTATTGCCAGGGGAGTATGGAAATCGAAATTTTGGAAAATAATTTTTAATTTTGGAAAATAATTTTTGATTTTGGAAAATAATTTTTAATTTTGGAAAATAATTTTTAATTTTGGAAAATAATCTTCAATTTAAAAAAAAAGAAATAATTAAATTTTTCGAATAACTTTTTAATTTTATAAATTCATTTTTAACTTTATAAATTCATTTTTAATTTTATAAATTCATTTTTAATTTTATAAATTCATTTTTAATTTTATAAATTCATTTTTAATTTTATAAATTTTATAAATTCATTTTATAATTTTATAAATTCATTTTATAAATTTAAAAATTCATTTTATAAATTTAAAAATTCATTTTATAATTTTATAAATTCATTTTTAATTTTATAAATTCATTTTTAATTTTATAAATTCATTTTTTAATTTTATAAATTCATTTTTAATTTTTATAAATTCGTTTTTAATTTTATAAATTCATTTTCAATTTTATAATGACATTCATTTACAATTTTATAAATTCAATTTTAATCTTATAAATTCAATTTTAATCTTATAAATTCAATTTTAATCTTATAAATTCAATTTTAATCTTATAAATTCATTTTTAATTTGATAAATTAATTCTTCGTTTTTTTGGTTTTTTTTTTAAAGTTCATTAGAGTAACAGATTATATAATAAGGGGGGGGGGGCTTAACTGCATTTAAAAAAATGGATGCTTGGTTTACTACTATAAGGGAATACCCTGTCGTTCCTGTGTTGATAACAGACGGTTGTACATTCGACATACTTCAGTCATTTTAGTACTTCCATTTGATATCACCAGCACACAAATAATATACCTTTCAAACTGCGGTGTCGTTATTTGTCGAGATGGAGTTACTTTTACGTGGATAAACTTAACTGGACTTCGTCGTTCTGCAAAACTGCAGATATTTTAGTCTGAAGAGGCATTTTTCCCTATCTGAACATATGGTCATTCTGTTGCATGAGGCTATATTTATTATTAGATGATTATTTACGCACATAGGGATGATCAAGACAATATGAGCTATATGGTTTGGAATAAGCTACCCCTTTTATTCACAACTTATATGAAACGGGTTAAACATTATTTGGAAATTTCCCCTTCACCGACATTCATTGACAAATCTTTCCCTGTCTAATACCTTATACAATTACTTCCATTCCCCATAACGCGATACAGTTGATTTCCGGCTTTAAATTGAGGTTTCTAGATGGTTTATTATGAAACTTAAAAAATAGGCATGTATCATTTTCCTCGCCGCATTCACGACATATGGAATATGCACCCCGAACATTTGAACTTTAATAAAAGTGCAATTATCGAAATGTATATATATGCCGTTACATTGTCTAGTACAAAACATATTTAAAATTCACGGTTCAAGTCAAACAACTCGGAAAATCACCGTTACAATTGATTAAACACTGAAGAGATTATTTAACAAACATCATTATAAATCTATGTCAATAATGTTTAATCTCTCCAATGAAATGTTTTTATACTTGTTCGAAATAAAACAGTGGTATATACTTACGTGCATCTTACAGAGTTCCCTATAAACTGCAGATATTTTATTATATCAGTCTGAACAGAGATTTTTCAGTCTGGACATATATATCATATAGTAATATTTTTGTCCAGTCACATATTTTATATTCTCTGTGATTTTTAATGAATGCTTATCGTATCTATGCACCGATTGGTAAGATTTTTCCATGAACGTATGAATTTTGAAGCGTTGTGTGTTGTTTATTCACTTACATTCATGGTTATTATATCGTGGAAACGTTATGCTTTATCCCTGTTATGTATATTTCCGGTAGATTATTATAAAATTGTAAAATTTCATATAAAAAACAAACTTGTAACTTTTATCTTTAACTTAAAGATACAGTATGTAAGATTTCGATAAAGAGCTAGCCATTCTTGCTATAATAGTTCGACAATAGATAATGTAAAGTGAATAATTTGAAATTTTCATTCCAATTACTCTATTGCGAGAGAAGATATTAGCCTTTGAAGGTTTGACAAGATGTTGCAATAATTGCAGCCATTAAAATATGGCTGAACCGTTCTCATCTATTTAATATCTGAGAAATCCGAAGCAATCGAGAGTTGATTATGGCCTTGGATCAGTTAATTATGGCCTTGGATCAGTTAATTAATGTCTAATTAATAATTTAGAAAACATTTCAGGCCTAAAGGAAGTCCTGCAATAGGGAGATATAGCCCTTGCATAATGTATGTTTAATGTCTACATCTACCATTTATGGAATATAAATTTGGTATTTCTATGTGATCAACATCTTTTTTCCATATCTTTAAAAAAAATGTTGGTATTTCTATGTGATCAATATCTTTTTTTCCATATCTACAAAAATTATTGTTAAAGTAGCTAAGTCTCTAACTCAATATCATTAAAATCTTCGACATTGAAAACACGAATTATTTGTCAATTCAAATCAGCATTGGTCTTGTGATCTTACAAGGAATAGATGAGCTTCTGATATCCAATATTCAAGACAAAAGAAACATTTTACCATTGATACACGAATCGTGTACCATAATGCGTTTCAGTGCCATTTGGCACAAGGGGCTCGAAGACCGAGGTTAAAAAAAATTCCACAAGTCATGTCAATGCTATATTCTTATATGGAGAGCATGCGCAATAAATACCATCGGTTTAGACTGGAATAACCAGACGCTAAAGATCGTCATTCAATTGAGACTTTGGCGCATTTCGCCGAACATAACTGATTAGAAATTACGGTAAAAACAGAAACGATTGAATGTAAATCAGTTTATATACATTCACATTACCTTATTATATTCGTTGCGACCCATTTCTGTCAATTTCTAGGTCCCATAAATATTAGCGATTTAGCTCCTTTAACGTTTTTTATAGTTACTGCTGATGTATTAATGTTATAGTAAATCAATGTCCGAATATAGGTATTTCTTATTGCAACAAATTTCCCCCGTTTGATAAGCTAATCACAATTGACGTTTGGTGTGTGATTGATGCAATTTGAGAAAATTATTGATAAAACTGCTATTTACTCTCAAAAATGACCAAGTATGAAATACAATAAAATGAACACATTGCATGTATAAACTAGGATGATAATTAACAATTAATTTATTTCTTACAGGTTTTGGGGATATACGGTAACTCGAATGATTTAGTATTTTAGATAATATTATTCACGGGGATATTAACGCTCAGAAATTTGCTTCCTAAACATTTTTTTGTGTGGTTTTTATTTTCAAAATAATGGAATATTGAATGATTAAGTATTTTAGATAATATTTTTTCACGGGGATGCTTTAAAAAGCTCAAAATGAATATTACTCGAAACTAAACGATATAATAGTTGCACACGCGGCTATATCATTTACTTGTGATATTTCAAGAATATAATAAGTTACGTGTTTCGGGCTGAAAAGGGAGTTCAAATAGATAATGAAAATACATAAAGACAAAAAAACAATGACATGAGTAACGGAGCGTTCTAATCACCAATTTTTGAGGAGAAAAAAGAGTAAGGTTGGTATGCATATTTTTAAAAATAAACGACCGTGGAAGAAATATATACATTTTGTAATAAAAAACATGTAAAGGTATTATTCGTGCTGGTTGTCTGTCTTTTCACCATTACATGTGTACTGGAGCGTTCTAATCATCATTTTTGAGATAAAGGTGAGTAAGATTGGTATGCATAATTTAAAAAAACGACCGTAGGGGGGAATATATACATTTTATAATAAAACAACATGAAAAGATATTATTCGTGTTGATGTTAAAGTCTGTGATGGGGTGTTGGGTGTGTGCGCATGTGAGGGGCGGGACCGGGGGGGGGGGGCAAATTTAAATGACATCTGCTAGTTTTCAAAGGTTCCACAATTTGAAAATTTGTTTTGCCTAAAAATATTTTGGCAAGAAGTATAAAATATTCCCCAAAATAAAAAAAAATAAAGTATGAATTCTTTCTTTAAAACAATAAATGTCCAAATAAATAAATGATTTCGACAATTGCAAACGAGAATTTCTAAATTCGCCATTTCGTAAAACAGGGTTAGTTTATGGGGCCACCGTCTCATTTTAATCGAAGTGAACCCTGATGCAATTTACGATAGGTTATAAGATGTAGCTCTCACTAATCCAGTGATTGTTCTAAGGACATCAAGATTTACGTTTTCAAGGTACAGGACCTTGGTTTTTGTAGTACACTCATTTCGGAGTACGTACACGTAGTCGAATAATAGGCGACATTAAAGCCCAGTATATTGATTCTAGATATTTTAAACTTCTGACACAAATCAGTCCTTTTATAACGGAATAATTAGTATGAACAGCCCCATTACAATTACTAATTCTTAAGTTCTTTGCTATCAGTTAACCCAGCTCCAGCACAGCAAAGAGTGTTAAGAGTGCGGTTTAATTTTCTTGAGAAGGTAATAGTCCTTGTTTTGTGTGGATTAAAGTTGATTTTTCAACTTTTTGATTTTTTTTTTTGGCGGGGGGGGGGGGGTAATGTAATTGCAGTATGTAAAAATGCGTTCAAGAGATTTCAATATTCGAAGAACAAAAACTACCCAGTGAAGATTCTTTTATTTTGATTTTGAATGAAAAGCCGTTATACTCTTCAAAAAAGTAGGGGATATTGCAATGAAAATACCTATGCAGTTGTGATATGATAAATAGTCATGGACATGCTCTAAGAGTATGTTCACAGATGAAGAACTTATCACCCCAACAGAACCACGGGGGGAGGGGTTCATTGTCAAATTTGACACTTGAAGGATGGGTTGATGAAAACTCTCGCCTGCTGGCTTATCCTATCCATGTTTGCTTTCCTATCGATTCTTGCATAAGATTTCCTATTTATGGTATCTTTACTTTAGTGTTCTACGTTTAATTTGATCGGAAGACGTGTTCGTCGGCGTCAACGTCAACCAACAACACGGCAAGAATTGGCCGTGGCACTGCAAGATGAGTGGGTCAGATTTCCCCAAATCGTGATTGGACGGTTCATTAGGAGCATGCCACGACGAATTGCTGAATGTCTGAGGATTGTTGGAGCAATTACTCGTTATTAAGACAAATATCAAAAATGTAAGGTTTCTCTAATTGGCACCTGTGACGATTAGTGTTGGCTGCGCGAGTAACGTGAAAGGTAGCACGCTGTGATTGTCTAAATCTCCCAGCGTTAGTGAGCGTTTGGCGCGTACCTTTATCAAGTTGATAAAGATTCTAAGATAAAAACCCACGGAAAAAGACTTGGGAATGTAAAATTCGAGAATTTATTGGGCTTCGATATTTATGATAAATAATCAGTGATTAAAGACAACATCGTCTTGTATGTGCAATGCATTCTCGGTAATCTAGGGTTACCGCTTATTTTATTGCTCAAATTGAATATGCGGCAGTTTTCCGTTTCATCTCTCTATTTCACCATTTATTTATTGATAATGGTTTAGTATATTTAGATTTAACTTGTGTTGAGTAAATGGTCTTTGCTTTTAATCTGATTCCGTCTTTTTATACATAAAAATTGAGATATATGTATATGTTAAATTTAACGTTAAATTTTGGTTGATATTGCCAGAAAACATTTATAATTCATGGTTGATTGCATCCATTGAGAAGTGTATGTTCACTTTGCCGTTACAACCATTCACAAGGGGGTCAGTCACGCGTGCCATATCGTCTGCTACGCGGTCCTTTATCAAGGAGCCTCTATGTGGTTAAGTCGCCGGTTCGCTAGCCTGCAGGTCGCACGTTTAATCCCTGCATTGGCCGAATAACTTCGTCGCGATTGTCTGGCCTCGCCCTCGTCCGGCTACGACGAAAAACTGAGGCCCGTGTATATATTGGCGTACAAACCCTCCTTTCCTAAACCTATCACATCCAGGGGGGGGGGGGGGGTTCCTCGCAAGTAAAATTATCTCAGGTGTGTGTGTGTGTGGGGGGGGGGGGGGGCTGGTAACTGAGTGGAAGGGGGAGGGGGGTAACCAACCCCGGATAAACAATCGCAATCCAATCAATGGTCGATCTTAACATTAGCCCTTAACGCTAGACCACGCACGACCTGACCTCAGCACGAACCCCGACGCGGCTGTCTATAAAGGGGCAACCCCACGCCCCCCTCACCCCCCCCCCCCCCCCAATAATCAATGCGTGACCTCCAGCTAACCTCGTAACAGAAGTCAAACGAGGTCAAAGGATAAACAAGAGTTCATTATAACAATACCTATTCATCTATATTCATATCCCCATTGTTCGGATAACAATACCCTATTCAATCTATTGAATAGAACAAAGGCGTCAACTCTCCTTGGTAAAAATATGGCCAGAAGGCCACAGATTATAACTGACGACCCTACTCCTTGTCACGTAAAACCTGGAAGTCGAATCTACGCCAGTTGACTCAATGTCAGACCTTGTGACACAACGCGCACGCTCTAACCGACCTTCCCGGTGTTAAATGAGCTAAACCTGTAACTCAATAGTTATTATCCATAATTTTTGAAATGTAAAGCATGAATTAGAATTCAATATTGGGCCATTTCAATCAATATTGATGTTGTTATCCTGAAGTAAAAATATGGGATAAATATATCCAATAGCAAAGACACAATGGGCATATTATAATCAGTACACGAGTCGCGTGTTCTTTATTTTCGGATGCCAATTGTAATGAACAAGGAAAACATATCCTATAAGACAATGCTAAAGCAATTGGCAATGGCTCATTCACAAACTGCAAAACAATAATTAAAAAAGCTTATAGAATAAACTAAGCAGGTGTAGGCCTAAACGACTTTCATTCAATTTGGACTGTATACGTATTTCACCGAACATAATTAGAAATTACAATAACGATTTTAAAAATTGAATATAAGTCACTTAATTTGCGATCATATTACATTAATATGTGATATTAGACCCATATATTTCGCCTATCTTAAAGGACAATATTGGTGTCAGCCATTATAAAATATGTGATAGAACTAGTTAAATACATCCCAAATATAATTTTAACACAGAGATCATTGCTACGGGAGATGTGTAACAAGCACGTGAAGAAACGGGAAGTGACGCCAAACATGACAAACACAGTTGTCCTTCTATATAACTTATTGAATTAACGAGCGATAACAGACACGCGATCGAATTTCATTTCACTGATAATTCCGTTGAAGATGAAAAGTTATTATATGAGACGATGAGAGGATATCTGACAATAACAAGACTATATATATTGCTTGAACATGAAACATAGATAAGAATGTTAAAAACTGTTTTAATGTAACATGAAATAAATTGTAGTTAACTAATTCATTCAACACACTTCGGTATAATGAAATGAAATGCCCGTTTAGTTACCCAAACTGGGATACTGAAGGTGGGTAAAGGTCATGCAGTTGGCTTTGAGAGTAATTTTGACAGGATAGCTGCGTTTCCTCCGACGCTTAATCGATTCCAACTGCCGTGGGTTCTTTTACGTGCACGTCAACGCCATCCCCCATCCCCGAATGACTAGACGTGTGTATTAGAAAATTAGAGGATGTTTGATTGAGTGAATAAGACACTAGCGGTTTTCAGATTTAGAATCCAATCGGTTTGTTTCCTAAAGAACCTCAAATCTGAATATATATAGATTTTACAAACCCTGGATTCTTTTAAATAATGAATTGAAATCACTCTCTGGCAAATCTTCATACATTACATGAATCTCTTTGTTTTTTCCACACTTTGATCGAATAACACCTGAAATTGACATGTACATAGATGTATTATAATACACAGTGTGAAGACAAAGATATCGGTATTACTTCATTAACACATTCAGTAGAGGTTGCCTTAATATTTAGATCTAACCTTCAGTAGAGGGGGATCACGTGGCTAAGTGGGTAAGACGCTGGCTTGCTAGCCTGGAGGTCCGGTGTTCGATCCCTGCATTGGCCGAGAAAGTTCATCATGATTTTCTCCCTTGTCAATAATGCAGGACGGAGTGCCTAACAAGGACAGCCGTCTAGTCATTCAGATGATACGAAAAACCGAGGTCTCGTGTATACATTAGAACGCACGTAAAAGATCCCTTGGCAGTTGGAATTCGATATAAGAGTAGGCGATAGTGCAGCTGCCCGGGCAAAATTTCCCTCATTGCACACTGTATGGCGTATGCCCGTCTTCATTAGCCCAGCATAGGAGCAGAACAGTAGGACGTTAAACCCCATTTCATTTCATTTCACTTCAGTAGAGACGGCTTGATCTTAACGATTCAGATTGTGTTTAGCGTTCGTCACATTGATAAGTTACATTTGTAAAGCCAACGTGTATTTATGGTATTTGTATTTAATTGCGATTTAGAATCAAAAGTAGTTTATTTTGCTGCCATAGAGAGGAACGATTACTCGGTTACCAGATGTCTCAGTAACTAGCTTCGATCCAGATGTTTTCAACATGTCTTCCCCTTGTCATTGATGAATGATGAAAGGTCTGTCATAGAAAAGCGTCTAGTCGTTAGGATGGGATGGAAAACCCATTTCATTTTACAACAATATACTTACTAATTATGTCAGTCATTAGTTCCATTGAAATCGAGCCATCCGCGGCACCATATTCGGCTACAGTAAATGGTTCATTTTCTGGATGAGTTTTGGTAACCAGATTTTCTGAAATATTTTGTAGAATGGAAGTATTAGCAAAACTTTATAGATTAATAATAAAAGTAAAACACATATTGATAGCTACGTGAACAATTGAACACGTAATCTGCCTCGTACATGACGTAGATTTCAGTAGTTGTTGCCATTTGTCTGTTAAGATAGCTTATATACAAATCATCGCACTAGTTGTTAAGGATGCAATATGTGAAAGCGAAATCTACATATTTCAGGTCTTTATTTTGGCTTTAAATGTCATATCGACTATTATGCAATGATTTATTTACATGACAATTGACATAAACGGGTGACCGAGCCGCGAAAATTAAACGTTTAACGATAAAATGAGCAATTGCGACTTAGTCTCAAAACCAAGTACCATTGCTACGATAATGAACGGTCTACACTAGATCTTGTTAAACCTTATAACGCAAATAAATTAATTTGAATGGAATTTTCTGTATATTCAATTTTCATGATCTATTTTTGAACTATTATAAATGCTAGCTTTTTATTTCAGGGGTATGGGTTTTTCGATATTATCGCCTTCAAATAAACATTTGATATTCATGATATTGTGCTCTCTGAGAATTATTAGCCCACTTTGATTTTAAAAACAATCGCTAACTAACCAACTATTTTGAGTATCTTGTCTTTAGAGTTATCACAAAACGCTTTGTTTCTTCTCTGAACGTCGCCGTATGATGTCCCCTGTCCACCTGGATTCATCACATTGTAGGACGACCATCTGGACATCAATTTCAAGGGAGTCCCCAATCTACGTAAAAAAGTTAATCCAATTAAATCTTCTACGTGTACATGCATTCTTGGACTAAGTGCGTGGATCGGTTCAAATATAGATGTCGTACCCTGTCCAAATCAACTGTAGGTGTCGTAATACAAAAACATAATATGGAACACAATTACTATTTTAATTAAAGCGACGTTTCATTGAGGGTTCTCTCAACGTTTTCAAGCAAATGATGCTGAAAATAATGTACAGAAGGTTTATATACAAAAACAAGTAACAACTAATTAATCATATTCAATAGGGAAACCATTTAATATATTAAGATTATGATTAAAAACTAATTAAAACTGAGTAAGACGTTGACTCGCTAACCTGAAGGTCCCGTGATCGATCCCTGCGTTCATCGGGATTTTCCGGAGTGCCCCCCCCCCACCGCCTTGTCAGTGGTGCAGCAAAGAGGGTCTGGCAAGGGACAACCTATAGTCATTCGAATTGGACTAAAAACCGAGGTCCCGTGCATTTAAGAGATCATTCACAAAAATTAGTCTTAGGTTACTAGGTTAAAAATGCCCTGTGTGTACCATACTTCATTTTGACAGTTTTCAATACCGTCATGTAACATTGCTTTTTTATTTAAACAATATTTTTATTCATTAAATCTGAATTTGGATTGGGGAACAGGCTATGCCTATGTGTAACCCCTCTCTCTGAGTTAGATACATGTACACATTATAAATATTTACATACATAATTACATAAATATAGAGCATATATGATACATCATGGATAATATAGAGACTTAGATGATTATACAGAGTGCAGGGCTTGGAATGACTTAAGAGTTGTTTATGGAGATTTAAATCTTTTTGATAAGAAAATTAATTGTTGGACTTCTTGGAAAATAAGTGTGTTTATCTCTGGACTAAGTTTTGTTGACCCATACAACAGATAACTGACTGTTTTATGTTTATGTTGAAGGTTATGGATTGTCCGTTTTCTTGCATCTGAATATAAGTGGCATACGAGTAAATAGTGTTCGGTATCTTCGAATTTGTGACCACAGAGGCAAGCAGGGTTATCACCGACATGTCTGAGGAATTTATGGCCTTGTAGGTTCGAGCAGCATAATCTTAGTTTACAGTGGATTATTTGTAATTTTCTTATCCCTGTATAGTAATATGATGGCACGGTGGTATCTAATTTATTTAGTGAATTTCCAAAGATAGCAGGGGATCGGGGGTTTCTAATTTCAACGTTAAGTTTGTTCAATTCTCGTATACTGGAAGGGATGAAGGACCCGGAGAAAATTTCGGTTCTGCATCTGGTTTCCTTTAGTTTATCTTTGTAACATTGCTTAACCTTGAACCCTCTCCGATACATAAGTGGAATGAGAGATAAGCATACCCGGACATTAAAATCATAAATTTCATAGTGCTACATTCTATTCATAATTATTTACCTGAACAAACCGACACATCTACATACCGACATCATCATCATTTCTTAACTGAACACCAGAAATCTATTCTTCTGAAATATAAAAGATAGTAGATCCCGAATTATTTTTAAGTCCCTATTATATTAACATACAAAGACGCCTGTTGATTTCAGGTCCATTTGGTACTCTCAATGTTGTTGTTGTTTATTGCAAATTTAACGTCCAATACATAATATTATGGACATGTTGATTCAATTAAGATTATTTACATATGAAGGAGTAATAAAAAAAAGGGTAAAGGAGTAAAAACATAAAAAAAAGTTCTTGTATATAAAAAAAAGTCACAGCGGAAATCACGGTGTTAAAATTCACCGATGAGGATCAAAATGTAGATATGTATAAGATATACTTTTGAAATTTATACGTTTTAGTAATTGTGTGTATAATTTATGTATAATTTATATAAGCTTCTGCTTGTTTTCAAATCTGTCGTACTGGAAATAAAATATTGTTTAAAGCTAACTTCGTTGTCGTGCGAAGAGAGGGTTGGCCATCTTCTTCCTTCGTCACAATCTGTTAATAGTTGTCAAAACTTGTCTTATAGGAGTATATGTCCGGGTATGCTTGTTGTCACACATTTTTCTCCATTCTGCACACCTCGACAGCCCCAAGTACACTATTTGAGCGTCTTACTTTTAAAGTGACAATTTCATATTTTTAAGTTATATTTTTAAAATGTATTAAAATAAAGCCCTAAAATAGATGGTATCTATAAACAGTCCTACCTTGTTAAAGAATAATACTATTAATCCTATAATTCACTATTGCCAGTTGAGAAATTGGCAAAAATATCATTTTCAACTTCAAATACAAACGTTTGAAGATAGCTATTCCACGGTGGGGAATAGGAAAACAAGGGAGGTAATTGGGAAGTAATTTTATTATTTCCGGTGTGAAGATTTTTAAGTGTGAGAAAGATAACCTATGATCATATAATAGTGAGTTGACAACCTATTGAGCAAAAGACATAGAAATAATTATGTTTTGACTTTCTTAGAAAATATGAAATTGTAACTTTAGCAACGCAATATAGCTTTCCATTAGAAAACATTTATTTATCTAATAGAGGATTTATCGCAAAATATTACATTTCCCACGGCTTAATCCACTGCATTAAATATATACCCAGATTTATCATTTAACATTTGAGAGAACACAATCAAATGTTCAAACTTTAGTAGTATGTGCATTATCTCCCGGTTTCGATTCCATAGGATTAAAAACAGACCCGCCAATTACATTTCGCGAATCAATCACGACGTCATCCGACAATAAAAAAGGCTTGTAAATAAAATCGCCAAACTTCAATGTTTTAAGTATTAATATATAACATTAACATCCTATACTGTCTAATAAAGATAGCTAAATAAGTTATTTTTCCCTATTAAACTAAAGTCAGAAACAATTCCCGTCATCCAAAACCTGGGCAAAACAAAACCCCTTAGTTATGATTCTTATAACATAAAAGCTGGTAATGACACATAGTAATATACCCCCTTAACGACCCTAGAAAATTAAATTCTGAAATAAAATTGCCTAAACTATGCATGTTATTCATTTAAAATATACATTATGTAAGATTTAGATAAAGAGCTGACCGTTCTTGCTATAATAATTTGAAAATAGATAATGAAAAAGGAATATATTAAAAATTTCAAATTAGTTTATTCTATGCCAAGTTATAGGCGTTTGACGTTTTGACAAAAAGTAGCATGACCGCAGTGTTCAAATCTACTTAAAATCGGAGCAATACAATGGCCCAGGGAGTTGATTATGGGCTTGCTATTTAACGAGTGTTTAAATAATCCGTCTTCATTAGCCCAGTTTAGGAGCAGAACAGTAGGACGTGTAACCCCATTTCATTTCGTTTCGTTTAAATAATAATTTATATAACACGCCAGAAGAAAGACATGCGATAGGCAGTTTAGCTTTTACATAATGCATCTTCAAAGAAAAGTTTACAGACAATTTAAAAAAAAATATATCATCCATAAGTTATTCGTGCCTTGCAAATGTTCCCATTGTCGATTAAAGAATTATGGGCGTAAGCTTCGTTGTCTGAAATCCTTCTGGAGATAAACCGCATATTTGTAAAACGAGTCCTTGACGTCATAATATATACCACAATACTAACGCCTTGCGAAGTTGAATAGTTATTTTTAAAAAAAAAACCAGGTCAATGGACAGATGCGTTCGTAAAAGTACAATAATAAAATCTAATGTTAGATTTTTTACCTGGGCGCAGGAGGCTTTATTTCTTTTTTAAAACAGGTCAATGAACAGAGGTGCTCGTAAAAGTAGTGTTAGATGTTTTACCTGGGTACACTTCCACCAATGCTCCAAAGGTTTTTTTTCTATTTTTTTAGGGGGATCAATTATTCACATTACAATTGACCCTTTCGCCGAAGCCTAAATATTCTAAAATCATTGCTGTACTGTTATTTCCCCCATGGAACATAAATCGTTGGCAAAAATTCGTTTCTTAGGAACGCTGTCGACTGTACCTTCCAAAGTCTCCAAGTGCAAGGCTAATTCGGTAACATGATCAACCTCCGCTGTTATTTTTGTTTGGCAATATAAATTAAACATTCAGAGCATTTTTTTTTGAAGAACGTGGATACTGATACAATAAGGATCAAATGTGAAATCCAACTGATCTTTACTGTAGTATTACTGGGTCGTCAGTTATTAAATTAGGATTTCGTCTTTGACTGCTAACCTTGTGCATTTCCCCGTGACCCCCCCCCCCCCCAAAAAAAAAAGGACTGCTGCAGTTAAACAATGGGACATTATTCTTCGGATCCGGGTATTTGAGTGAAATATTGTAATAAAGCACCCCTCCCCTCCCATCACATACAAAAATAAACAAATCCTCCCCCCCCCCCCGAAAAAAAACAAAACAAAAAATCCAAACAATCAGAATTTACTTACCTTCGTCGTGTAAGGTGAGGGTGGCCACGATTGACAAAAACGCGCGCTACTGTGTTGAGATGACTACCAAAACAATGTAGGCTATGTATATATATATTCGAGGTCATGGTCATTGGTTACGATGTCATCGCTGGGAGGTAGTTTTATTTCATTTGTTAGTTATTATCGAAATATATATAGATAACAATTACTTTCTTCATCCTAATGTTTATGAATTTCAGGTGCACACTTTCGGGGAACCTCGAAAGTTGGAAAAAATGCCCACAAT
Source organism: Patella vulgata (assembly GCF_932274485.2). Classification (NCBI taxonomy): domain Eukaryota; kingdom Metazoa; phylum Mollusca; class Gastropoda; family Patellidae; genus Patella; species Patella vulgata. The sequence continues at coordinate 57,467,669 of NC_065884.2, read as the reverse complement.
TTAAACTTCAGGTTCCTGCGCTACCTCTAACCCTGGTATCAAATTCGAGTTGTTAAGGATTCTTTTACGTGCACACTAATGTGTACACGGGACCTAGGTTTTCTGTCCCATCCGAACGACCATATGTTGTCCCTGGAACCACGCCGGAGAATCCAGATGAACTTTGTTGCCAACACCGGGATCGAACAAAGGACCTACAGGTTAGCGAGCCATCATCTCTTACTCACCGAGCTATTGTGGCTCCCGATTTGTAGAAAGTACGTGTTTCCTTTTAAAGCCCATGTCGAAATTTAGAGAGAGAGAGAGAGGGAGAGAGAGAGAGAGAGAGAGAGAGAGAGTTTAACGTCCACTCGACACAAAATAGGTCATTTCGGGACTAACATATGATTTAATTTTATTTCAATAATTCGCTTGCGCGTAGGGGTCTTTAGCAGTGGGAGGAAACCGGAGGACCCAGAGAAAACCCACGAGGTTGGACAGGCGACCCTACTCTGTCGAAATTATACTTCGGATTAACCGTAACACCACTGTAACCATGATTGGTCATACAAGGGGGCGGTGCCACGCCCCGTTTTTTGTCTGTAAATTCTCTACAGGTCGCAAGTATTAACAGGTTTTGTTCGAATCATTTCAATAACAGGATTATACCAATTTATCAACGGCGGAGCTATGCCCAGTTTTTTTTTTAGCTTAAAGTCTTGGGGCAACACCGAAAAATCCTAAGATGAGTCACACCAAGATCAATTGAAAATAGATGAGTCAAAAGATATGATGACCAGGAGAAAGGTCTGTGACAAAGTATCTGAATTTACTGACCCCCAGCTGGTTTTGATACCCCATAATGATCTATGTACAACCTGGTGGCCAGCTAATCTAAACAACTCCAAATATGATAACGACTTTGTGTTGTAAGGGGCAAAATGGTTGTAATATAGGAGCTTTTCCGCGTGACGTACTTCCGGTGTATATTTTCAGCCTGGCCTTTTTCGTCACGTATGTTAACATGGTAAATTCTAAGGAAAACTGGGTTTTTAGTCTTTTTCTTTTAATAGAAAACGCATTCTTGAATGCCACTCTTGTTGTAAGACGCGTGTAGCATTCGTAATAAATTACCGATTTTAAATCATGCCTAATTATTTTTTTTCGTTTTATTGACGATATACTGAGTTGTAGCACACGATCCAGTTGACCGCTGTAGGCAAAAGCATAAACAAAGATGCATTGCTGCATGAAGCCGATTTATATGTTTTGTGTTAATTTTACTGCAAACAATTAATAGATAACATCTGTTTGGTTGTAAACTGCCACGAAATAGAGTACAAGAGTACATAATACAATAGGTTAGAGTGGTGACCTGTGGGTTTTTAGTCTTTTTCTTTTAATAGAAAACGCATTCTTGAATGCCACTCTTGTTGTAAGACGCGTGTAGCATTCGTAATAAATTACCGATTTTAAATCATGTCTAAATTATTTTTTTTCGTTTTATTGACGATATACTGAGTTGTAGCAGACGATATATTCCAAGCTCGCACACGATCCAGTTGACCGCTGTAGGCAAAAGCATAAACAAAGATGCATTGCTGCATGAAGCCGATTTATATGTTTTGTGTTAATTTTACTGCAAACAATTAATAGATAACATCTGTTTGGTTGTAAACTGCCACGAAATAGAGTACAAGAGTACATAATACAATAGGTTAGAGTGGTGACCTGTGGTTCTACGAAAGAATTATTCAAGACGATATTAAAATTTAAGCACGACCGTAGCACATCTAAAAAAAGAACAAATAGTAATCACGCTGTAAAAAATAATTCTGTATAGAATGCACCGAGTCTAGTTATATATTTGCATTCAACAGTTGCTCTCTGGACCAAATACTGAATTAGAAATTGATAAAAAAGTTGCGACAGTAGAGATAAACTGACTACGATTTATGTGGTTACATAAGGAAAAGGGTTTTAGAAAAATTCACAGATTCAACTTGATCATCGTTTTATTCTTTCTGTTATTCATATTCCATCAAATGGAAATTTTATAAATTTTATAAATAAATTTATAAATGTTACCATTGGTTAGAGCCGTCTAAACGCGGCGGGGAAGTTTACAGTAGCTATTGGCCAACAGCACGCATAAAAAATCAACAGGGGCGTGGCAGTAGGCTTTCCCATGATGCCTCTTGAAATAAATACGCTTACTTGAACCTGTAAAAAAAAGTCAGGTTAAAATTTCACCTATGTTAAAAGGGGAGGAGTGTTACCAATGTTTTTAAGTCTGAGAATGAAATTATTGTTGTTGCTACGATGCCCTATGTTATTGCATATGGAGCCGCTTTAGCATGAGAGAATATAACTACGGGGTCTTTAATTGACACTGGTTTATAATACAGTACGCCACGAAAAATTAGGGATAATACAATACATGCTCCAGCCGAAAATATATTTTTGGTATTCTAATCGCCCCCGTTACTCTCCGAATATGGTCTTTTACATTCACGGATAAAGTGTATGTAGCTCCCATAACAGATACAGATTTCTAAAGAAAATGGAAAATTATCATTGACTTATTACATGGGTGTTTGATATTTACATAGGTCATGAGACTATCCCTATGGCAACTGGAATAAAGCCTACATGTAATACTACTAGTACCCCATACTGCCCCAGCTATGGCCCCGACCACGGCTAGGTCAGTTACTCGTCTACCTTGTAAAATGGATAGGACATTAACAGATTGTGTTATCGCGCCTGTATTAAATGAACAGTTACTTATTGGTCGCACTTTACATTTGGGTACTAAAAATAGTATCCGTAATTAAACAAGTCCTAGAGTAGAGAGTTAAAACAGTGTCCACGCCAGACAAACTTGGACAATAAGGGCCGATGGTCAGGTCTTAATGTTATCTTTTGAAAAGGGCCATTGGAGAAAAGATTGGGACGCTCAATTGTCAGTCCATTATGTTCCGAATTGAAAGAATTGCAGTTGAGTTGCGCGGGATTCAGTACTGTCACAGTTCTGATAGTCCCGACGACGGAGGTGGTGCATGTAGAATCGTGACGTAATTCAGCACTGCGAATCCATGTCAGCTTTCATGGTTGGTTGAGATATATGTTTATGCTATCGGCGCATGCGTTGTTGTTCGAAATCCCCATTTGCATTCGATTGTCCCTATTTTTGAGATTGAGTGAATTCAATTCCGGAACGTTTAATCCATGGAAGACCAAACAGCTCTTTATTCAGTGTTCTTAGTCCTTATATTTCTTAATTCATAGTCCTTAATTCTTATTTCTTCATTTGTTGTCGTATTTCGACATTTGTACACTAAAATTAACATTTGTATCTTAAAATCAATATTTGTTTTACATGTCAGACATTTGTCATATCAGATTTGTAAAATGTATTGTAATTGCATTTTAATATAAACATAAAATTTATTTTAGAAATCAAAATTAATTACCCTACATTTACATTTCAGAGACATAGAACGAAAAACAAATCTGGAACAAATTTCCAACAAATCTCCAAATACAAATCTTACAAAACATTTCTCCAAAAAACATTTCTCCAAAAAACATTTCTCCAAATAACATTTCTTAAATAACATTTCTTTAAAAACATTTCTCGAAATCCATCGAACCGTAATATTATGACGACTTGAGCGGAATTCAGCCTGGCATACAATAAGGCACCATAAAATAAAGGAGAATCGAGCAAGCATATTATATACAATAAGAAAAATCGTTCGATGACCACGACTCTGGGGAGTGAAACCACGGGCCGGACCTTCGAGAAAGAAAATAAATGGAAAGTAATCTATTTTCAGAATTTAGGTTTTGTCTGAAAGCGACATAATTATTTCTTTTCTCAAACACTCTTTCGTTTGAGAAAAGAAATAAATCTCTTCTAAACCCTGTAATCATGAATGTACCAGGGAATAAGTAATATATTGAAAGAAGGATAAATAAATATATACTTTCCGCTCATGCATTACACGATAACCCGTATTTTAACTTTTCAATATAATTCTTTGCTATAGATTTCACTTTTACTGAACCTGATTACATTACGGCGTAGTGATACATCATTTTTTGATTCAACCATTTCAAAGTCCTTTATATTGACCCAGTGTTTCCACCAAAGTCAATTAAATATAAATAGCCCCTTTTTAATAAGAAAAAGGTTACTTTTAATAAAAAATGATCAAGGGCAATAACTTTGGCAGTAATTATCGGAAATCGTTGAAAATCAATATGATTCTTTGGCTCATGACCTCAAACACTATAAATTTAAAGTCAATCGGATATTAACTGTAGCCTCTAGAGCATTTACAAGATATTTTGAAGTGACCAAGGACCATATCTCTGGCAGTAATTATCGAAAATCGCTGAAAATGAAAAGACTTCTTCGTCTCATGACCTTAAACACTGTGTATAAATTTAAAAGTCAATAGGATATTAACTTTAGCCTCTAGAGCGTCCACAAGATTTTTCAAAGTCATCAAGGGCCATAACTCTGGCAGTAATTATCGGAAATCGCTGAAAATCAATAGGCTTCTTCGGCTCATGACCTGAAAAACTGTGTATAAATTTAAAGTCAATCGAATATTAACTTTGGTCTCTAGAGCGTTCACAAGATTTTTTGAAGTGACCAAGGACCATAACTCTGGCAGTAATTATCGAAAATCGCTAAAAATGAAAAGACTTCTTCGTCTCATGACCTTAAACACTGTGTATAAATTTAAAATCAATCGAATATTAACTTTGGCCTATAGAGCGTCCACAAGATTTTTAAAAGTGATCAAGGGCCATAACTCTGGCAGTAATAAATCGGAAATCGCTGAAAATCAATAGGATTCTTTGTCTCATTACCTTAAACACTGTGTATAAATTTAAAGTCAATCGGATATTAACTTTAGCCTCTAGAGCGTCCACAAGCAATTGTGGAGGCCGGACCGACGGACGGACGGGGGCGGCGACAATATAAAAAGAGGGCTTATTTGCCATTTGTTTCGCACAAATCAATAATCAATAACAAATTTATTTTTGGTACAAAAAATATTTGACAACTAATTTAATGCTTTAACACAGTCGAATAAATAACACCCACAGTCTTGATAATTGTGCACAAACGTTGTGGGCATAATCACCATGGCTCTGAAAGATCTGGCGGGCTGGAAGTCTTTAGGAGATATTTTACCCAAACATGTCCAAAGGTGTGGCGCATGGACCGAAAATGGAGGGTTCCCAGACATAGTAAAACGTCTGCAGGAGTTCATTTTTAAATATATATATATTCTATTTATAGCCAATAAAAAGCAGATTTCTTGAATTTAGTTTCTTAAATCGTCGTACGCTAACACCACGTGATGTAGGAAACACCCCAATGGGTAGGGAATTAGTGTTTGTACAAATCGGGCTTGTTCTGTGGTATTTAAAAATAAATCTGACTGCAATCTCTGACAAGAACACGTTTCTTTACTTGAACTACGTGAGTTTTCTATTCTCAAAACTTCTGTCAGGGCAGTCATATAAATTCTTGTAAGGTGGTCGTATAAATTCCTGCAAGGTGGTCACTTAAATTCTAAGAAAATGGTCATCACATAAATTCCGGCAAGGCCGTCACATATATTCTAGCAAGGCGGTCACATAAATTCCAGGAAGGCGGTCACATAAATTCCGACAAGGCTGTCACATAAATTCCGGCAAAGCGGTCACATAAATTCTGTCAAGGCGGTCACATAAATTCTGTCAAGGCGGTCACATTAATTCTAGCAAGGCAGTCGCACAAATTGCGGTAAGGTGGTCACATAAATTCTAGCAAAGAGGTCACATAAATTCTAGAAAAGCGAGAGCGCGGGCGCGCGCGAAAGAGAGAAAGAGAGAGAGAAAGAGAGAGAGAGAGAGAGAGAGAGAGAGAGAGTGTGTGATTTCGGGACTAACATATGGTTCAATTTTATTTCAAGAATTCGCATGCGTGTAGGGGTCTTTAGCAGTGGGAGGAAACCTGAGGAACCGGGGAAAACCCCATGATGTTTGATAGGTGACCCTACTCCTTGTCACGTACAACCGGGAAATCGAAACCACGCCAGTTGACTCATTGACGGACTTTATAAACAGCGCGCATTCGCCCCCCCCCCCACATTCTAGAAAAGCGGTCACATAAATCCAGACAAGTCGTCACACAAATTATATATATTCCATTTAAAACGTTTTAAACAGCCGCGGTCATACGCAGACAAGAATCTTCAAGACTAATAATCAATTTATAGTGGGTGCAGTCGTACGTGTCTCAGTGAGTAGGATGTTGCCTTGCTAACCCTGGGGTCATGTTTTCGATCCCAGTGTTGACCGAGAAAGTTCCTCGGGATTTTCCTTTTCCTGCCTTGTTCCACCATGTCAGTGGTTTGGGACGGGCAAGGAACAACGTATAGGTCCCGTATACACATTGGCTTGCCGAAATAAGAGTACAGGCAGTAGCACACTGTATGGCATAATATGTACAATCTGGTTAAAACACAGATCCTATATTTCGTTTCGCTTTTAACGTTCAAAATTTCGTTTTACTTGTCTTTACTACACTCAGGCCCGTAGCCAGAGGGGGCAAGGGTGGGCAATGCCCCCCCCGAAAAAAAAATTGCCGACCATAGCTCTAAAATACCTACTGTAGACTGTGCCAGGTGGGTGTGCCCCCCCCCCCTAAAAACTCCACTGCCCCTCCGAAGCTAGCAAGCTGGCTACGGGCCTGACTAAACTTGGATCTGGAAGAGTTGTTATTTAACTCGTGTTCTGAATGATGTCAGGGATAAGCCAATGAAACGGTCTGTTACGGCGAGCTTGGGCGTGTTTTGCACGGAACTGTGGGTAATCCACTATTAACATCAATGCTGATTGGTTAATCAAATGTCCGACGTCATAGGTCATAAGTCGGTCTTTTGACCCCTGACGTGACCTATCGCTATAACTTGTCAGACCTTCATGTAGTGTAGGCCATCGAAAGTATAAAAAAACGAAACGAAATATAGATCTGTATTTTAATCAGATTGGGCATATGTACCTCTAAAATAGACCAGTCGGAGCAGAAATATAGGACGTTAAACCCCATTCATTTCATATTCATTTTCAATCTATAGTACCCAGAATATCACTGATATTATCACTATTCATAGCCTGTGGTAAAGCCGTAAGACTCGCGTGTTAGTATATTCATCCAGTGTCTGGTTATACTCAGAATAAAATAAAGAAAATCTAGAACCTGAGCCAAGGCCAAAGTTATTGCTTATACAAATCTTAAATGCATCTAGGTGGAATGATAACTGATATTCAAACTTAAAGACAAAATGTCGGGGATGGAATTATGGAATCGGATTTTCAACACGCGGGCTAGGTAAATGAAATGAAATGGGGTTTAACGTCCTACTGTTCTGCTCCGAACTGGACTAATGAAGACGGGCATAAGCCATACAATGTATTATGAGGGAAATTTTGCCTGGGTAACGGCAGTACAGTCTACTCTTATATCGAATTCCAATTGTCAAGGGATCTTTTATGTACACGGGACCTCGGTTTTTCGTCCCAACTAGACGACTGTCCCTGTCAGTCCCTCCGTCCTGCATCACTGACAAGGGGGCACCACGCCGGAAAATCTGGATTGACATTCTCGGCTAATGCAGGGATCGAACACCCGACCTCCAGGCTAGCGAGCCAGCGTCTTACCTACTTAGCCACCGTGACCCCAGCCCCCCCCCCCCGTGGGCTAGATGAACACACCAGACGGTGTATGACCTCACCAGATGGACGGCTGAAACATATCATGAGTGAAATTACATGGAATAACGTTCCCGCCAATAAAGCAAAACAAGTCTGTTGGTGTACCTCGGATCCAGGCAGCATGACGTCCAACACCACTATAACTAATCACCAGCACATTACAGGTACTTAAAATATGCTGATCTAAAATAACTTTCCTAAATCCCTCACAAGATTTCTTTTGGTCCTGTTCTCGGTCCACGTGTGCTATAACACCTTCTGTATCTATGACAACGTCTGGGAATGATTGCTTAACTTTTACTCTGACTTGTTCAGCATCAGTTGTTACAAATATTCTAAAAAGTTTAGGATCATCATACTTTCGAAAAAAATCTAAAATTTTAATTACGTGATCAATATCATTACGTATAACGGTATCGCTGGGTATGGACGGGTTGCGTCCAATTCGGACCTGAGCACAAACCAATTTCCTGCCGTCAGTTCTTTTTATAAAGTTTTTATAAATTCTTTTCAAGTCTGCGGTAAGTGCCATATTTTCCTGCCAAATTGTAGCAAATATTTGCCCCATGCTAAGTCTTTTTAACCAATTTAAACTGTGACTGTAAAGTTTGTTTTGCCGAATATAATGACTAAAGTCACTATTTATTGTTAAATAATTAATATCCTTATTGAAGAAATCTGAAATGTTTTTTGTTTTTAGATTTTGACGGAGTTCTCTCCCGTATCCGTCTATATAAGCACTTTCTTCTGTACACAGATTCTTTGTCTTATCTTTCTCCAGTCTCCAATCTCGTGATTTCGGTTGTAAAAATGAGGTTACGTCACAAGGTTTGTCAATCTCTATTTTAAATCCAGATTGGGTAGCATTAGCCAATAGATAAACAGCTATTAAACCCTTTTGTCGGTCGGCCCAGCCTCCACATAACACCCCCTTTTTGCACGTATACACAAACGTCCTTTTATTTGAGACTGCCGCACACGGTATCAAGTGGTAAACACCAAAAACAAAGAAACCGACAGACAAAAACAATCCAGCATATGTTTTAATCTTTTTCTGAAAAATAATAAAAAAGGATACATGGGTGTAATATGGACTAACACATGGTGTATATGTATATATTATGTGCATTGACCTACACATGGTGTATACCATGTATATATTGTGTATGAATTAGAAATGAAATGAAATGGAGTTTAACGTCCTACTGTTCTGCTCCTAACCTGGGCTAATGAAGACGAGCATACGCCATACAGTGTGCTATGAGTGAAATTTTGCCCGGACAGCGGCACTACGGCCTACTCTTATATCGAATTCCAACTGCCAAGGGATCTTTTACGTGCACGCCAATGTGTACACGGGACCTCGGTTTTTCGTCCCATCCGAACGACTAGACATCTTTCCTTGTCAGCCCCTCCGTCCGGCATCACTGACAAGGGAGAACCACGCCGGAAAATCTAGATGAACTTTCTCGGCCAATGCAGGGATCGAACACCCACTTAGCCACGTGATCCCCGTGTATGAATTAACCCAGTGGTTCTCAACCTTTTCTTGCCTACTACACACCTTGGGACACATAGAAAAATAGTGGCACACCTAGCTAAGTATATATGAAAACTATTTGAATTTTGCAAAATAAAAACATGGTAAGTCAGACGGCATATAACCATAGACAGAGACTAGTCATGACACAGAATGACTCAAACTAAAAGAAAAACCACAGCTATGCACTTAACAGTAGACACGAGTGAATATTCATTTGGGATCATTTGGTTTTTCGCATTTTATTAGTGTACCGTTCAAAATTTCGCGGCACACTTAGGAAGATCTCGCGGCACACGGTGTGTCAAGAAACACTGGTTGAGAATCATTGCCTTGACGTAATCCATTTGAAATAAAACACTAGTTGAGAATAATTGCCTTAACGTAATCCATTTGAAATAAAATGGACGAAATTGATAAATTGAAACACAGTAAAGCTGTTTCGAACTGAGATAGAATATCCAAACGTTGTGTAGATGTCCATTGGACGAATATCTTGGCTATGTTCGATGATGAACAATTTGATTGGTGAAGACATTAGAATGTTTAAACTTTGAGTAGATGTTCATTTGGCGAATGTCTTGACTGAGGCCGATGACGGACATTGTCCTATGCGGCCAAGCAAAGATGCGCAATTTCTTTGATCCATACTTTGGATGAGGGGGGGGGGGATTTAAATAATTTAAATTCTAAAGAACACAGTTATAAATACGCCCACACGGCAGCTTTGTCTCGAAAAAAAAAATGATTGCCATAGAGATTGCTGCAACTTATTGAAAACACCAAATGTCAAGCAACTGACAGAAAGAAGCAGAAAGCACATATTTTAATCTTATTCTGAAAAATAATAATATTAAACGATAATAAAGATAGCCATGCATAGCGTGGATATACAAATATACGCCTACACAACAGCTGTCTCTCGGTAGCCATAGTCAGCAGCTTATCCGAAAGGAAAACTTGGATGTCTTCAAGAAATCCATTTTCGATTGAGTACACAGGCGTTGCAGGGCACATATTATATCTCTGGAGCAGAAAGTCTTAGAATCAACAGAGTCATCCTCGCAGATTCGACATCCTCTCACAGTTCTAATCTTTCACACCTAGGGAGCCACGGTGGCTAAGCGAGTTAGACGCTGGCTCGCTAGTCTGGAGGTCGCGGGTTCTCTCCGGTGTTGGCCAAGAAAGTTCATCGTGATTTTTCGGCGTTGTTTCCCCTTGACAAATACAGCTGTCTATAGTAGTTCGGTAGAACAAAAAACCGAGGTCCCGCGTACACATTGGCGTGAACGTAAAAGATTGGCAGTTGGAATTCGATATAAGAGTAGGCCGCTGTCTGGGCAAAATTTCCCTTATAGCACACTGTATGGCGTATGTCCGTCTTCATTAGCCCAGTCGGAACAGTAGGAAGTTAAACCCCATTTCATTTCCAAAATGTGGGCGTATGCTAATATTAATCCAGACAATAAAGATCACAGAGTCCCATGTATCTTGACATAATTATTCTAACCGTAACTTACCTTCAATCGAGTTGTCATACTGTTTCTTGAGATTATTTCAAAAAATCAAAATCATCTTAAACATACATTATGCTAGAGCTAAATCTGCCTATTGCATGTCTTTCTTTAGGCCTGAAATGTTATATAAACTATTAATTAGAGATTTAAGAAAACCATAATCATCGGATACTCGCTATATTAATTAGATTAGAACGGTTCGCCATTTAAAAATTTGATTTAAAAATGGAAAATGGAGGCCAAGTCTTGAATATACTTGTGCCCTGGTTACCACTATGCACACCACTTGTCAAAATTACAAACAGTGATAACTCAGTGCTAGGACTATCTAGGAAAAAGTGCTAAATTTTGGATGTTTGGGTTTGGTCCGGTTCACTGATTTTAATTGCTTGGTATGCTGATCTAAACAACATGTCCGTCTTGAGTAGCATTGCCCTAATATAAATTACATAAGCGTTGACAACTATTAACCGGCCAGTGGGAGTATCAAATAACTTAACATTTTAATTTCTAAAATAAAAATCTCATTTCATATAAAGTCTTTGATATCAGTTGTTTAGTCTTCCAAAACACAAGTTTTATCATGCTGAGCTATTTTTGTACGCCCATATTTTGAAGTGGACGTGTATCGAGTCGCCCCTGTCAGCCCACAATTTATTTGTGAACATGCGGTTCCTTTCGATATTGGCATTCTATCCAATATTAAAAGCTGTTCTAACATATCACCATTCCACCCTTATGATGGTTGGGTTCGAATTTCATGAAAATCGGATTGAAACTGCCCGCTCCTCGTTCGCAAATAGTATAAAAGTATATAATACCAAGGTTGTGGACACTGTAGAAGTCACAATTTTTTTATCCGATTTTGATCAAACTTAAAATATATGTCTATATTCCACGGATTTTTGTTTCTTTCCATATTCGCACATATCGGTCCGTAACCTCCTAGATTGTGGACCCTGGGTGTAACAAAAATTACAGTTTATACCTGATTTTAAAAACCGTTTAAATATACACCGTTACACCCTGGGTTTGAATTTTGTGATAATCGGATCGAAGGCTGTGGTCCCTCTAACGATTTGTATCCGGTTTTGAAAAAAACTTAATATTATATGTTTATGTATCAAAGATCTCGGTTTGATGTTCGCGTATATCGGGCCTATGGTTATGTGTAAGAATATTCAGTTCAATATATTCACGGTGTATGATTTTATTCATACTTCAATTTTAGTGAGTTACTTCTGCAACGTTTTTAGAAAAAATTGCTATTAATTTGGCCAGTACTGTAATAGCAAGTGTATAAATATTTTCTGTTCAGTCTGTACACAGTAACATATCTGAGAACCATATTATCATTTCTGCCCAAGGCTCCCTGTGATTTATAGTTAGCAGTGATACAAGGCAATCACCAATTTTCCATGCTCTTGGCCTGAAGAAATAAAATAATAAAAGTCAAGTTTTTATTATTATGCAAGTGGAAAAATACAATTCTTCATGGTATGATTTGAATAAATACAACTGATTTGAAGTTGGAATTATTATTTGTCTAAGATGACTGGGCATTTACAAATTGAAATAGCTACTCTTCATCAAGAAAATACATGAATATTTTTCCCAATTCACCTGGATTTTATTGTAGGTCTTTGTACGTGAAATAGCTTTATTTAACGTCCGCTTCCACCGAAGTGATATTGCAGAAAATTAACAAATTCGGATTCCCTTTTAAAGGAATTAGACTACACTATCGCTGGATTGTATTATATTCAAAATGGCGCCCAGAACACAAAACAAACATTGCAATTCAGGGCGGACTGGTGTCGAGGTTGTATCCTAAGAATGATTTTTTGAATATTTAATCAAACAGAAACACAATTATGCACATGCAGTTATGATATAATATTAAATTAGCTTACCTCAAATACCTCGAAATATACTGTTTGGTCAGTTTGTCCGCCCGCCATATTTCTATTAGTCACACATCCTTCGGCCAATTAAAATGGACGTATATTTTGTTTTAACCGAAACGAAAAATTTGCGTTATAAATACATTGTATTAAAAAATACCAAAATCACAAACCTGATATTCTTATTTTCTGAACAAACTTTTTTCACAACAATATCACTTTTTTCGATACTAATGCATAATAATACAGTTAACATTTGCAGTACCACAGGGTTTAATACCGCAAAATTACTTCAATAAATATTTCTTTCTTTGTTTTAAGAGTAATTCATTTTAATTGGTCATTTACAGGTAAGAATAAATTTCCAATTTCGATTAATGAACCAATTAAATTAAATAAAAAGATTAACTCGACTATTTCCACGCCCATTCAAACATTTTTTTAAAACGTAAATATAACACAATTGTTATTGTCTTTGATGTGTCAAATTTATTGGGGCGATATCAATCAGACACTTCCAAATGCAGACATTGTAATAACCTGTCTCTGTATATTGTCTTAGACAAGATGTGAAAATAAACAAAGAGTAGAATCAGAATAATCTTTTATTATATCTAATTAAATAAATAGTTTATATTTAGATAATAATTGACTAAAACTTTGATCTCTTATATCAGTATACTGTTATAAAGTACGTTGTTTTAAAAGAGCTATTAAATGCATCGCACGATACATACATTGCGATTTCTACTTAATGTTTGTAATAATTAATATATCCTTTTAGATAATTAGAAATATTAAAAAATAAATCAAGTGAATTACTCGACATTCAAATTCAGGAAGAGTGGTTTTACATATAGGCTAGGCCAGATCCCTAATCCAGTTCCCCAATCCCATTCAGATTTTCTCAATAAATAAAAAACATAATGTGATAAAGGAACATAATAAATGTTATCTTTAATGTCGACGTAATTAATTATATGGAAAAAAAAACCACATAAGATTTTATAAATGTACACAAGTTTGTGTTAAGACATTGAAAAGAACACAAACTTGTGTCATTGCAATGCAATACAACATAAACATGTGTTAAATATTTTTAACACAAGTTCTTGTGTTGAGATCCAACACAAGGGTTTTTTCAGTGTAAGAAAAACTATGTATTTTTATTACAAGATTCAAAACTTCTTGCATATTATATGGATTACTGTATAAAAATTAAAATATAACGTATTGTAAATATATTCCAAAATGATAAATAAATGAATTACCCCCCCCCCCCCCCAATACTTAATAAGAAAATTCCTCCTCTTCGTATGCCTCTCTATTTCAATAATTTAAAACTAATTCTATGTCCATTCATCTAAACCCAGCCGTGACTGGTACTTACAATATTAATTCATACCACACAAACAGGATATAGTTGAATTAACAACTAAAAAATCTTTCAAACACGCTTATTGACAAATATAATGGTTAAATTAACACTTGACAACAAATTCTTATTCATAAATGTATACATATATATACATATACATTCACACTTAAAACAACTATACCCCATTCTTATTCACAAACATACAGTTGAATTCACAATTAAATCGAAACAACTCTCGCACAAAAATACAGCAGAATTCACGCTTGATGCAACTCTCTCACAAACATACTCACAATTAAGTTGAATTCACAAACATATTATTCCCAAATAGTAGATAAACCAAATACAACATCAATAAAATATGATTTGGAGTTGATTCTGTGTCTGTTAAAATATAAGTTTCTGTTCATCGCCCATTCTGGTACATCAACGACTTCATCTTCAGAAAGATCATCAGCCCAATTAATAAAATCTTTTGTCAAGTTTTCTTTAGCATCGCTATCTAAACCTGTTGCCCGAGAAGATCCTACTTGGCTGATTTTAGTAGTGGCATTAAATTTAAAATCAGGAATCAAAGCCCAGCTAGGAATGTCTACGGCTCCTTCATACATAGGTTCTTCAGCCCAGTTGATGACAAATTTATGGTAGATTGGGTCAAATTCTCCAATATTGTCTCGGGCGAAAGAATAGATATGGCGGTCGTAATCTAATCCAGGTATCAATGCCCAGTCAGGGACATCTACGGGTCCATCATACACAGGTTCGTCAGCCCAGTTGATAACATATTGATTGTGAATTTGGCTGAAGTCATCAATATTTTCTGTGGTAGCCCAATGTCTTCTAGAACAATCAACTTTCTCATGTCGATTAAAATCAAATGCAGGTATTAAAGCCCAGTCAGGGACATCTACGGGGCCATCATGCACAGGTTCTTCGGCCCAGTTGATAACATATTGATGGTGAATTTGATTGAAGTCATCAATATTGTCTGTGGTAGAGTAATCATCTTTAGCATTTCGATCAAAATCTAATCCAGGTATCAATGCCCAATAAGGAATATTTGTTGGTTTTTCATATGAGATTTCGTCAGCCCAGTTGATCACTGAATAATGTTGGTTTTGGTTTAAATTCAGCTGACAAGTGTCGTCTAATTCTTCGTCCATATTCTTACTATCTCCATTGGATGATGCTGATGATAGAGATGATGATCTTGGAACTCTCATTTCACAAATCTTCTCGTATCCATGGTTGGATTTCTTAAAGTAAGTTACAACTGAAAAAGTGAAAACATTTTAAGAAATGAAAATAAGAAATTAAAAGACCAATAAATAATTGACCCTATATAATAAATAAATGTTCAAATCCACTACAAGTAAAGTACGTAAAACAAAGGTCTTCGTGCATGTATTGCACATCAAAATATTGCTTGGCAGTTGGAATCAAAAAGTAGGCGAAAACGCCGCCACCCCCTTCCCCATCCCCGTATTTCACACGTAAGTATAAATACAAAATACCGTATGTTCGTGTCAAGCGACAAGTTGACAACAAATAAATAAATAATTCTAACCATTTTATTTGTGTGATTTAATCAAATGCATGATTAGTAACGCGTTAGACTTACTAGAAGTTGACTAGTGTTGACTAGTAAAGTGTTAGACTTAATAAAAGTATTAACTGTAGAGTTGACCAAAAGAGTGTTAGACTTACTAGAAGTATTAACTGTAGAGTTGATCAAGTCTTCATCAGTTAATGTGACAAACATGTTATTATCATTATATATTATCTGGCGTAATACTTCACCATAGTCTAAACTACTATCACTATAGTCTGGTATTTCTCTGGAATAAATATAATACAAAATAAAAGTGGACGCAAGAGAAAGTAAAATACTCTTTATAGTTCAAACTTTTTTAATTTAAAAAAAAAGCAAAAACCGTATTCAAAACATATAACAGAGAAAATCAGTTGATCTATTTGTTTTTATCTGTTCTCAACTCAACTACAAAAATACTGAAAACTTATTTGAGATTTTAACGGTTTTTTTTCTTTCAATTCTTAGAATTCTTTACAAAATAATTAAATATACTTACAATACAGTCATAGTTGATGTTATACTTTCCTATCTGGAGTCACAAAAACGTAGAAAATTTAATTAATCACAGAATTATCACAGAGCGTCTTTCTCTTAGAAGATAAAATAGCTCAATGATAGAACAATAAGATGACGTTTTACCTATTGTGACGTCATAATTAAAAGACGTTAAAAATTTTGTTAAATTTCCCCAAAAAAGTAGTTACGTTCGCTTGACATTTGAAGCTTTTCCCCGAAATTTATTATTTTTTGTCGAAATTTTTACCCCCAAAAAGGATATTTCCTAACCGATTCATAGATTATTCTTTTTCCAATTTCAAAGATTCATTCTCGACCAAAACAGTTAACTTTTAAATACTAAACACTGACAAGTGAAACCTATTATAAGTTTGTCTGAGATACTGTTCATCAGAAAAGTTTATTTTGGGGCATAACAAGGAAAGGATTACGCATAATATTTGAACTAACATTGGAAATTCACAGTCAATCAGTACTTCAAAAATTGACGAAGCCTTACCAGAACAGGGAAAGCGTGCGCTGGAAGTTGACGACCGCAAAGGTTTGGACTGATCCTCCAGTGGAATGAGAGTTAAAGACAACACATGTGAAGTGATTAACCAAAGCAGCGCCAATAGTGCAGCCAATCAATATACTACTTCTAATTTTAAGGATCTATCCGTGGCCAACCAGACCATGTTATACATCTTGTAACAATAAATAGTGAACATGGGCTAGGGCAAGATCTGCACAGTTTTAAAAAATACAATTGCTGGACAGTCTGAAATCACCCTTTTTGGTGTATAGATAAGGGTAAACATTATTAAATTAACTATAAATATTTTGTATGTAGGTATAAAACATTAACTTTCTTGGTTGTATCCCAGAGATAACTAAAGGACTAATCACTAACCATATTACCATAGTATACTTATGTTTGGATTTAACTTCAAGAAATGCACATTATTATTAAGACGTTCACTAGGACGTTAAAGCCCATTTCATTTCATTATTATTAGGATAAAATGATGAACTCTGTATTCATTAAGTCGAACTTTGACACTATTATCTTTAAAAATATCGTGCACGGTAATATAATGCCATTGTAATCAAGTGACATTATCCATTGGCGTGCACGTAAAAGATCCCTTGACAGTTGGAATTCGATATAAGAGCAGGCCATAGTGCCGCTGTCCGGGCAAAATTTTCCTCATAGCACAATGTATGGCGTATGCCCGTCTTCATTAGCCCAGTTCGGAGCAAAACAGTAGGACGTTAAACCCCATTTCATTTGTGTAATTTGATGATTTATTTGGAAAACAAATTAAAACTATTTTATATTTCAATATTTTGCTCCTCCAAATACCGTTCAAAATTTTTAATCGAAAAAAAAGATAATCCAGCCCCCTGCCACGAGAATCTTTTTTGTCAGCCTGGAGGAGAATCCAGCTTTATCTTATATTTGTCGTTAGTCGCTGTCTATTTACCATAAATATCGAAGCCTAAGTAAATTACTGGATTACCTTCTGCCAACTTCTCTTTCCGACGTTTAGACATAAAAATAATGACACAAATTCAATTTACTAAGAGGATTCCCGCTTCTTTTTTGTGAACGTTAGGGTCAGTGGCGTAGCCAGGATGTTTGTAATGGGGGTGGATGGCTTGGATGCCGTACGCATCCTGCGCGAACAAACTGAAAGTGGGAGACAGGAGGTTCCTGTTACATGAACGTAACAGGGCTTTATACTGTCTTGCAGAAATACACGTAACATCACCTAAAATCAAATTTGAAAATCGACGACGTGGAGAACTGATCTGTATATAATAATTCAGCTTTGTGGTTTGATATATTATTGGCCTGGGACATGTGTGATCAAATCTTAAGATTTACAGATATACTCCGATATTTAAGTTCAATTTGTCAATTTGAAAAATTCGACGAGCTTTAGATATGTGTTTGAATAGCATGTAGTTCTTGGGGACCTTCAGTTTTGAGTGTTTTTTAAGAGATACAAATTATTTATATATTCTTTCGGCAGAAAACATTGAATTTAAGGTTGATGTTTTTATTTTCTTTGTTGGAGTTATAATACTTCTCTTCAGGTATAGTAAGCTTTTCAATTTTTAAAAAACAAAATTTGGATTTTTTACTTTTATTCGAATATTGTATAGGTATAGAGTGACCATTATTGATAGGTATATTAAGCTTTTCAATTTTTAAAAACAAAATAGAATACACTCTCGGGGCATTTGGATTTTTTATTTTTATTCGAATATTGTATAGGTATAGAGTGACCATTATTGATAGGTTTACTTTCATCTTGACTACAAAATAGAACAAAATCCAAAGACACGTTTTGTTTGTCTAATTGACACTATGGTCATACATACCGTCGATAACAAACTTTCATATCAGTCTGGACAACACATCCTTGAATTAGAGTCGTTAATAATTAATTACACCCACTCTATAATATGCTTCGGCATTTTAAAATATACTGCTATAAGACAAAGATCTGTAGAATAACGGTTAACAAGAACAATTCTGTCTGATCAGAAAACAGTTTCTAAGAATTCAATTTTCAAATTCTGTCCCACAGGAAATTGCTCCCAGCAATGACATCAAATAAAAGGAAATGGCTCAAATTATCAAAATTTTATCAGTGGGGGAGGGGGAGGGGAACCTCCTGTCTCCCACTTTCAGTGTGTTCGCGCAGGATGCGTACGGCATCCAAGCCATCCACCCCCATTACAAACATCCTGGCTACGCCACTGACCCTAACGTTCACAAAAAAATAATAAAATCAACAAGAATCATAACATGACATAAACTTGATGTCGACTTGTATGCAGCTGCTTTCCGGCCATAAAATGATCGGCGACCAACTATATAGACATGGCGATCTATGTTTTACTGGTGCGCTCAGTGTTAAACCAGTATTTTGTTGACATTCATTGTGGGGTGGGATTATAGATGGCGCCCTAGATTTGGACCCCCCTCCCCCACCAATTCACAGCTTCTAGATCTGCTACTGATTAATATACTCCCTAAACAACACAACAGTACTTCTTATTCCTTTCCCATAATCGACCAGAGTACGCGGACTTGTGTCTGATATAATTGGAGGTAAATAATTCAGTTACGCCCTGTAAGAGGAAGCCAGCTACCGATGGAAACCCTTAGTGGTAGTAGCAATGAATGTCGTGTTCTCGGCGATTGTAGGAAGGATGACATTTTGAACTTCTTTAAATGACTGCATATTTTGGCTCGAAATCACTTGAACGTTTAAGTTTTCCAGAAGTAGATATGAAACCACCAAGGAAATAACTGCATTGCTTTAATAATAAACAAACGGTTACATTAAGTAAGGGATGCTTTTGGGGGTCACCGCTGTCTGTTCCTTTTGAACATACGTACTTGTGTAAAAACAATAGGGATTCATGTCCCCGGGATATTTAGATAAAAGACACTCCTCCATTCCTTTAAATACTAATTCACAGATCTGTGATTTCTGTTCCTCGCTTCGCTCGCTACTCAGTGCTTCATAGAAAGTATTATAGGTAGGTGTTTTTAAATATTTCGTCATATCTCGAGCTAAACTTTCTCGATCATCGATACCTGTGAATAATAAGTAAAGAGAATAATAAACAAGATCTCTCACTGAGTAAGACATTGGTTCGCTAACTTTGAAGTCCTGTGTTCGACCCCGGTGTTGATCAAGAAAGTCCATTGTCAGTGATGCAGGACATAGGGCCTGGTAAGGTACAAAGCATAGTTGTTCGGATAGGAGGAAACCGAGAGCCCAAGTAAATATTGACGCGTACGTTAACGAAGTCTTGGCATTTAGAAATCGATGACCATCATCATTGGTCCAGTCAGAGGAGAACAGTAGGACGTTAAACCCATTTCGTTTCATTTCATTTCATTTAAAAAGATAATTGGATAATCTCATGAAGGGTATAGGGGAAGTGGGCTTACCACCCACCTCATCTTTAAAGAGATCGCTTCTATCAACAAATAGGTATGGTGGCTGATAATGGGCATGTGAAATCTCGCTCTTTTCATAACACGATAACACTATACGTAATCATAAGACCGATATTGTCTCTTTCATAGTTATGTCCCTTTTCTTGACAGCTTGCTTTTCTGTCAATTGTGTATTGGGGTAGCTTTTATTTCAAGAATATTATGAACAGAATCTTAGTGTTTACAAACCACGAGCCACCCCACCCCACCCGACTGCTAAGCTCCGCCAATAAATATCACATCCCCTCGCCCACAAGCATCTCCGCACAACGTCGAGACTGACAATGCCACTGAACAAAACCATACTGCTTCTTTAAGAGCATTGACTATACGCGATTTGAAAACCTCAAGAGAAAGATTAGTACATTTACCTTGCTCTAACTTTTGCTTCCATTCTGTGACATAAAAACAAGGAAGAGCATCCAGTCTAATTTCATGCAGTTTAAGACCCATATTGTGTAACTCTATGGAATCACGGATTGGTTCTTCTAGCTCACGCGGGCTTCTCGAGCAAAAAGCGTATGTACCTTGTTTTAACTCGGCCTATGAAACATAAGTTAAAAGAAATTATAGGTTTTACTCAAAGCAGACGAAAAATGCACCAATTGAAGCTAGATAATTTTCCTTTTTAATGCTATAGTTTCAATAAACCTTTTGATGCTAACAAAATCAGTCATTTTGAAACTGTTCTTTGAAGGGGTCAGAACCAAATTGGGCTAACCAACAATTTTGAAAAAAAACCAACCCTTTTTTATACCGTTAGAAAGCTCTCTCGGAGTCCTCTAATTAGTGTTATAGTGGCCTATCTAGTATGTGTATTCCCCCAGTTAATAATAGCCATTTCTAGTTTCCAGGCACTATTCAATATTCTCAGGAGAAAAGTGGTCTAACCCACAATTTTAGACAAAAGTCTGGACCAGACTGGTTTAAGACACAAATCTGATATGGCATCACCCACGAAACACAGTATGTGTTTTAAGGAAAAAACTGACCAGATTAGGTTAAACAAATAACAAAAATTGATCATGTCCAAAGTATGATTGGAGATGATGATAGCGCTCAGCCAAGCCCCCAACCCCTCCTGACCGTAATTATCGGAAATCGTTGAAAATCCCCAGACTTCTAATATCATGACTCTAAAGATACCTTTCATGATTTCTTGATATATTTAGACAACACACATTCTAACTACTGTACATTTAAGTCTCTTACTGTTCTCACAACCGCTAATAATTCGATAAGCACATACAAAGCCATCCTCGATATTCCCAGTGAACCCATTCCGTTCTATACCACTATACCCTGGGTTAATCCATGGGGTTTCCACGATTTCAAATTATCTGCCCTGGCCTTGTTTGTAGCTCTAGTCTACGAACAAATCAAAAAACAGTTTACAAACCTGTAGTTTCGCCTTCGTTTTTATAAAGGTAGATAACCATATTCATGTCCATTTACTAAACTATTTATGTAAATAATGTATATATTTCTAATTGATTTATATTTATTTGTATTATCAAAATCTGTAGTATATTTCCTTGATTTCAAATATGTATAACATCTATATGTTTGACTTTTTTTTATTATTATTACAATTAGTTCTTTGTGTGAAATGTTTCATTCTGTTGTGTTTATTATTATCGAACTTACATATGGCAATTTCATTCACAATAACGTAAAACTCCGCTAACCATCAAACGATTTCCAATAAAACTCTTGAAATTTCATAAACGTCCGGTCTTCAATAAATACGCATTTAGAATAATTTGGACTTCTCTCATTTAGGCCAACTCCTAACCTTGACCGATGACAGTTACTTCCCTTTGCCAACTTCCTTTTCAATTAACGATTTATAGGATTGGTCGGAAAAAATAGCACAGTCACCAAGGGCGGATAACTTGAAAACGTCCCGTCCCCCCCCCCACACCTAACATAGATTAACCCAGGGGTTAGTGGAGTAGAACGGAATGAAACCACTAGGGATACCGAGGATGATACAAAGCGGTTCCTACATCAATCGAGCAGACAACAAGCCGATGCGTTGCCAGTTAGTGATACCTTTACATCTTTGCCCTTTGCGCGCTCCATAGGTGTTTTTCAGGGATTCCAACAGTTCTATAGTAAGAAGGGGGTGTCTATATTTTCTATGACGGTGAAGTTCAAACTGGAAGTGGCCCAGTGGCCGCCCCATGTTTTATTTAGGGAATCCAATAGTTTTCTAGTAAGAATGGAATGTCTCTACTTTCCATTTGTACCTAATTTGCCATACTTTTATGATATATGGAAATAGATTAAAATCAGCTAAAAAACCGATTCATCCCCACATCTTAAAAATTATTAAGCTCTGAAGTAGACCCATGTGTGTTACCAAACCCTGAGAATATAAATCAAAACTGTTACATGTTAAACAAGCCTTTGTCATGCAGGATAAGCCTACATTTTGCAAGAGATGGGCAAAGAACAATCTAAAAAGCGACTTTTCTTACATTTAGGGACCATAATCTAGGATTTTATGCCATAATATCAAAAGAAACCAAGATCTTAGGGATATGAACATGTATTTTGTGCTTCATCAAAATCGGAAAAAACATTGTGACCTGTAGAGGGTCCACAAGGTCCTTGGTATTACATACTTCTACTCTATTTGCGTACGAGGAATGACCATACGTACAATCGAGGGCCATAATCCATGAAGTTACGGTCCGATACATGCAATATCGAAAGGAACCGAAATCTTTCGTCAAAATGGGATAAAATTGTGAGTGACCTTTTGAGTGTCCACAATCAAAATCGGATAAAAATTGTAACCTGTAGAGGGTCCACAAGGTCCTTGGTATAACATACTTCTACACTATTTGCGTCCGAGGAATGGCCATTCGTACAATCAGGGTCCATAATCTATGAGTTTACGGTCCGATAATGCAATATTGAAAGGAACCGAAATCTTTCGTCAAAATGGATAAAATTGTTACCTTTTGAGTGTCCACAAACAAAATCTGAACGGACGTCCGGACGGACAGGGGCAACGACAATATACGCCAGCGTGAAAACGTGGGCGTACAAAGTTTTTTTAAAACATACTACTGTTTCTACACTAAGACAGAGTCTCATTTTAGAATTTTTGTTTAATCAGTAAATAGAAGTCTTCAAGTAAAAATGTTTTCATTACAATTATTCATTTTTGTGCTTATGTTTTTGCGGGTTAGAGTCCCAAAAGTGGAAAATCCTTTAGAACCACAAAATCTCAGGAAAAAAATGTGAACTTAATAATACAGTGCACTCTGTCACATCCGACCTCTGATCACTCCGGTCCGGTACTCTGTGAAATCCGACGCCATTACGCATGTTAAATGAAATAAAAATTAATGTTATAAAATTTTGAATGCACAGAAAGGTTTATCATTTTTAAAGGGAATAACATTCTGGTGAATCGAATCTACACTATAATAATACTTCCGGTTTTCGAAGTTACAATATTTCCGGTTTTGAGAAAACTGGATATTCCGACACCCTGTGTCGATCCGTACGATGTCGGATTTGACAGAGTCCACTGTATACTTATGAATTAAGGCATGTCATGGCACGTGGGATGTCAAAGTATCACTAATCTTGGTGAATTACAGAATTTTTAATCATCGATAAACACTGAAGTCAAATATATCGAAAATGGTCAATGTGGGTTAGTCCTCTTCGGTGCTGACCCTTCATTTCCCGTCTAGGTATTGCACTGTTCTTTGCCATCTGCGATTCGGACAAACCTAGAATATCAATGTGTCTGTCTTATTAAAAAATGCTATCATCTTTTCCAAAGTTGAAATATACACTTGACGACAGTTAATACAGATATTGAGATCATGTTATACACACAGAGAAAAAATTATCATAACTACCGAATATTTATGAGCTCAAGAGAAATTTATTACGTAAATAAATTTATACGAAAGTGAATTAAAATTGTTGACGTAATCTGTCCTCCTTTGCATATCAGTGATAGCAGCACTTAACAGACCAACGGCGCAAGCAAAACATGAAACCCTCGCGTCATGAAAACCAGTTTTCTTAAACCAGCTATTGTATTTAGGGCAGTTTTAAAATCGCTGTATTCACTACGTGTACGTAACCTGTTATTAACTTTTTCACTGTTTCGACAATTACCTTTGTAATAATACTACGATCAAATAAATCTTTCCAACTTTTACCCGCAGCAATCCATCCATCCTGAAAAGCTACACAGTCTGGTTCTTCCGGAGAAGCATCTCTTCCCCCACCCGTTGCGAAGACACCCCAACCACCTATAATAAAATAAATATTTTTACAAGGCGTTGTCTCACTATTCAGGGGTACTGGGTTCTGTCCCGTTTGCAGCATAGTCGTCGGTCGAATGCGCAAAGCGAAACCGAAAGCTTACCTCATCCGACCCGTGTCACCATTCTTGCTACACTCCTTTGTTTGACTGGCGCCAATATTATTGGAACTCTCTAATCTTGGACTTCATGTTCTTTGGCATAAATATGGCTGCCCAATCAGATATATACCAGCAACACAAATATTTTCTTAATTACTTTTGCTATCAAGCAGGAAACAGTTTTCAAGCAAAGGTCTATATAAAAACTAAAAGATCAAATGACTTTCATTCTCTCAACCAACTCAGAGAAGTCCAGCCGGAAGACATTAAGGCATGGTCTTCTCACAATCTGAATGGCATCTGATTTGACATGAATGATTTTGCTCATTTATATTTCCCGATTTCTCCCATTAATTAGCTGTTTTTTTTAAATTACATCCAATGCCTTAAGACTTAGCTAATTATGGACAGTGGCCTTCCCAGCATATCCGGTAAATTTCCGTTACGATATCAATTTGAAAACATAAACAGATATATGTTTTTGACAACAAACAAAAGTAAATGACCAGTCTCTGCTAACTCATGGGTCATTTTAATATATAATATCTCCTATTTCCGTTGTATTACGTGATTTAAAACTTGTTTTCGAATTTGAAAACAATATTTAGGTCGAAGTTATAATATTGCTACACATTGTTGCCCAAGAAGTTTCTCGGGGTTTTCCGGCATGGTTTCCAATGTCAGAAGTGCAAAGCGGGAAGGAAGCTGACAAGGAACAGAATATAGTTGAATGAACAGTACGAAAATCGAGGTCCCGTGTGCACGAAAAAGAACCCCTGGCAGGTGGATTTCTACAGAACGACACTGTCCGGGCAAAATTGCACCAATCGCACACTGCATGGCGTGTATCCGTCTCTATTACGCCGGTCGTTGCAGACATGTGGGACTTTAAACATATTTTCAATTCCGGAATAAGAGTTAAGGCGAAGACTAAACTCTGATAATACTTAAAGCCATTTGCATTTTTCGGAAAATATAAGAATTTCCAAAAAAGTCGTCCGACTTGAATACAATTGGAGTTTTAAGTACTGAACCGTTTTTGGACCGATATTTACCGTCCAATAATCCTTTGATAGCAATTTAGGTATATTATAAATGTAGGAGATGACGAGCACACATGAAGTGGGATTTAATGACGCAGATGATAGAAAAGCAGACGACTTCTGAGCCCTTTTTGCATTAACTGGTATAAAAACATGCACAATCTGGGCAAAAGTAAAATAGTATTGAACTTTTAATCACCACGCCAAGGTCTCTTATGGAACAGCATAAAGTATAGTTTTGATATAGTTTATTTCATTAATTTTCATGTACCCAAAGTAGCGCGAGTAAACAGAGAAAGCCGAAGACACTACGCGATCCTTCTTATAACATACAGATATCGTTTCAACAGATTGGTGAAGAAAATGGTAGAATCTACTGAAGTTAGAAAGGAAGAGATGTGTCTTCTAATGAATGTAGAGTCATCCAATGTAAATGCTAATGGTTAAAGTTCAGTTAGGTGAAAGGTTACAGCACTGGGTGTTCTAACACCAAGAAGCGCGGTAAAACTTGACAAAAGAAAAATACTGACCTGGTTTCAATTCTTTGGTTCTGTTTTTCAGGAAGAGTACCCAATCTTCGGCTGCTTGTTTCGTTAAGGCGTCATTTTCGTCTTTATTTTGGGTGAAATAAGCATACACGTGGTCATGTACATACACCGGTCTAAAAATAAAAGATGAGATTATGTAGGATAGCGGCCATAGCTCCGACCAAAACAGATACGGTAGGTACAACCTAGATTGTAACCATGCAGTTACAACCTAGGTGTTTGTAGAACCATTCCACATACGGTACCTGTCACAGGTTAGATTGGGGTGGGACTATTCTAGATACGGTACCTGTTACAACCTAGATTGTTGTGGAACGATTCCAGATGCGGTACATGTTACAGCCTAGAATGTTGTGGAATCATTCTAGATACGGTACCTGTTACAACCTAGATTGTTGTGGAACCATTCCAGATGCGGTACATGTTACAGCCTAGAATGTTGTGGAATCATTCTAGATACGGTACCTGTTACAACCTAGATTGTTGTGGAACCATTCCAGATGCGGTACATGTTACAGCCTAGAATGTTGTGGAATCATTCTAGATACGGTACCTGTTACAACCTAGATTGTTGTGGAATCATTCCAGATACGATACTTGTTACAATCTAGAATGTTGTGGAATCATTCCAGATACGGTACCTGTTACAACCTAGATTGTAGTGGAATCATTCCAGATACGGTACTTGTTACAACCTAGATTTAATATACAGAGTTTAAAGCCATTTAGGATTAGAATATTGATGCCAACAAATATTTACAAAAGTTTCTAAAATATACAAAACAGAACAATCAGAGAGAGAGAGAGAGAGAGAGAGAGAGAGAAAGAGAGAGAGAGAGAGAGAGCATAATATTATGGTTCATATTAATTTCAATGATTGGTTTACGCATAGGTATCTTTGGCAGTAGTATGACCGGGAGACAACCCACCCGAGGTTGGACAGGCGACTCTACTCCTTATGATGAATGAGCCGTGAATAGAGATCACACCAAGTGACTGACTCAGCGCCAGGCCTTACGATCTAAAGCGCACGTGTTACCCCCCCCCCCACATGTTACCAATCATATATACAGGTATAATGACAACATAACACCGAATGTTGTGAATGAAAATGGGGTTTAATTCCTACTTTTCTGCACCGACACTTAATGTTATTTAATTGTATGGCAGCTGACTTACTTCGATAACCAATGTGATGCTGTAAAAGACAAGGCTAGATCTACAGAATTGGAAGGAAAACACTGCTTGAAAAAATTGGTTCCTGTAGATGTCACATAAACATTTTCATGATCCAGAAGATATGATCTGGGAATGGGTATAATACCTAGAAAACAAAGTAGAAATTTAATTCTATATAAATTTAATTTTATACAGATATGTAATCTTATTATAATTTAATCTAATTTTATACAAATCAAATCTAATTGTATACAGATCAAATCTTAATTTATACAAATCAAATCTAATTGTATACAAATTAAATCTTATACAAATCAAATCTAATTGTATACAAATTAAATCTTATTTTATACAAATGTAAAGATGTATTATGTAAAAGCTAACACTGTCTATTGAAGGTCTTTCTTAGACATTTATTAACATGACAAGCCTATCAACTTTCTAGGGCATCGGATGGCCGAGGTTTAAATGGATTTAAACATCCGCGAGATTTAAACTTTCAACGGTAAAACGGACAATCGAGGGTAAGTTTCGGTTTTCAAGTATGGTTGCTACGATAACGAACGATCACCACCGATATATCTTCAAACAGTCATAACTTCGCTCAGAAGAAAGTAATTTAAATGACATTTTTAATATATTCCTTTTTCATTATCCATTTTTGAACTATTATAGCAAGAACTTCCAGCTCTTTATCTAAATTTTACATAATGTACCTTTAAAATGTCATAGTAAGTGCAGGAGGGCTGTTACACACATAAACAAACACACTTAAGGCCAAGACATATACATTACAAATACAGTAAGTTATAAATAAGAAAGGTATATATAAAATCAAATGAATGGGTCCAGGGCCAACCTTAAGAATCGATGGCGCTGTACAGTAATGCAGGTTTCAATCAAAACGAAAACCGAATCAGAAGGGGAAGGCAATCAACAATATTACCCAAACGTTGTATTATTCTAGCACGAAATAGCCCATAGAAGTAAACGGTTAATAACTACCCAACTTAGAGAAATGATTCAAGTCAAAAGAAATAAAGGACGCCAGACAGTAATCGATAGGGTTCAAGTCATAACAAGCCAACAGTGAGGCTGATGTCCCCCGGCCGAAATCCCAAAACAGATAGATGACACAGTTATGACACAATTAATTGCACAGTTATCGTTTTGAAAAGTATCGAGCAATCAAACTGATTATCAACTATACACTAAGTTTCATCACTCTCCATCAGTTAGAATCAAAGTTACCTTGTCCCAAAGTTTTGACCAATGAAATTGCTTAGCTCTGCTTAGATTTAGCGGGAAATGTTAATCATTGAACTCAGTCAAGACATTCACCTAATGAACACTCGTAGCTCAATTAAAAGTAGCGTTGTTATGTCCCAAAGTCTTGACCAATCAAATTGCTTATCGCTACTTAGTCTAAGTAGAAAATTCTCTTTATCGAACTTAGTCAATGAAATTATATAATGAATCTATACTCGCAGTTTCGGCATTCTCACCCAATTGGAACCAAAGTTATCGTGTTCCAAAGCCTCAGTCAATCAAATTGCTTATCTCTGCTTAGCCTTTATGGAAAATGCGCATGACCGAACTCTGTCAAGGCATTCACCTAATAGACAACTACACCAAGTTTAAACCCTAAATTAGAAGGAGTGTTATTGTGTTCCAAAGTCTCGACCAATCAGATTGAAGTCTCTACTTTGCCGAAGCAGAAAATGCTCATCATCGAACTTTGTAAAGGTATTGATGTAATGAAACTATACACGAATTTTCACCAATATTACTTAATTAGAATCAAAGTTGTCGAGCTCCAAAGTCTCAACCAGTTAATTGGTTATCGCTCTGCTTACCCAGAGCTCAAAATGCTCATTATCGAACTTATTCATGTGATGAAACTATACACCAAATTACATCACTCTCACTTAACTATAAACAAAGTTATCGTGTCCCGAACCACCAACCAATCAAATTGCTTATCTCTGCTTACCGTATGCAGAAAATGCTCATCTTCATACTTCATCAAGGCATTCACCTAATGAACGCCTACACCAAGTTTGAACATTCTACCTCAGTTTGAAGGAGGGTTATTGTGTTCCAAAGGTTTGATCAATCAAATTCCTTATCGCTCTGCTTACTCTGAGCAGAAAATGCGCATTAGTTTCATCACAATCACTTAAAAAGAACCAAAAAGTTATCGTGACCTAAAGGATCAACCTATCAAATGCTTACCTCTGTAGAAAATGTTCATCTTCGAACTTCATCAAGGCATTTGCCTAATAAACACTTACACCAAGTTTGTGCATTCTAAATATTTGAAGGAGAGAAGGACAGACCGACAGATGGACAGACAGACAGACAGACAGACCCATAGTCCCTTGCTATCTTCGAATTGCGGGAGACTATAGGCATTAAAAAATATGTAAGCGCATAAAATACAAAACTCAAACCATATGTCCTTAGCGGTTTTCAGATTTAGAATCCAATCGGTTTGTTTCCTAAAGAACCTGAAATCTGAATATATATAGATTTTACAAACCCTGGATTCTTTTAAATAATGAATTGAAATCACTCTCTGGCAAATCTTCATACATTACATGAATCTCTTTGTTTTTTCCACACTTTGATCGAATAACACCTGAAATTGACATGTACATAGATGTATTATAATACACAGTGTGAAGACAAAGATATCGGTATTACTTCATTAACACATTCAGTAGAGGTTGCCTTAATATTTAGATCTAACCTTCAGTAGAGGGGGATCACGTGGCTAAGTGGGTAAGACGCTGGCTTGCTAGCCTGGAGGTCCGGTGTTCGATCCCTGCATTGGCCGAGAAAGTTCATCATGATTTTCTCGGACAGGGACAGCCGTCTAGTCATTCAGATGATACGAAAAACCGAGGTCTCGTGTATACATTAGAACGCACGTAAAAGATCCCTTGGCAGTTGGAATTCGATATAAGAGTAGGCGATAGTGCAGTTGCCCGGGCAAAATTTCCCTCATAGCACACTGTATGGCGTATGCCCGTCTTCATTAGCCCAGCATAGGAGCAGAACAGTAGGACGTTAAACCCCATTTCATTTCATTTCACTTCAGTAGAGACGGCTTGATCTTAACGATTCAGATTGTGTTTAGCGTTCGTCACATTGATAAGTTACATTTGTAAAGCCAACGTGTATTTATGGTATTTGTATTTAATTGCGATTTAGAATCAAAAGTAGTTTATTTTGCTGCCATAGAGAGGAACGATTACTCGGTTACCAGATGTCTCAGTAACTAGCTTCGATCCAGATGTTTTCAACATGTCTTCCCCTTGTCATTGATGCATGATGAAAGGTCTGTCATGGAAAAGCGTCTAGTCGTTAGGATGGGATGAAAAACCCATTTCATTTTACAACAATATACTTACTAATTATGTCAGTCATTAGTTCCATTGAAATCGAGCCATCCGCGGCACCATATTCGGCTACAGTAAATGGTTCATTTTCTGGATGAGTTTTGGTAACCAGATTTTCTGAAATATTTTGTAGAATGGAAGTATTAGCAAAACTTTATAGATTAATAATAAAAGTAAAACAAATATTGATAGCTACGTGAACGATTGAACGCGTAATCTGCCACGTACATGACGTAGATTTCAGTAGTTGTCGCCATTTGTCTGTTAAGATAGCTTATATACAAATCATCGCACTAGTTGTTAAGGATGCAATATGTGAAAGCGAAATCTACATATTTCAGGTCTTTATTTTGGCTTTAAATGTTATATCGACTATTATGCAGTGATTTATTTACATGACAATTGACATAAACGGGTGACCGAGCCGCGAAAATTAAACGTTTAACGATAAAATGAGCAATTGCGACTTAGTCTCAAAACCAAGTACCATTGCTACGATAATAAACGGTCTACACTAGATCTTGTTAAACCTTATAACGCAAATAAATTAATTTGAATGGAATTTTCTGTATATTCAATTTTCATGATCTATTTTTGAACTATTATAAATGCTAGCTTTTTTTTCCCGGGGTATGGGTTTTTCAATATTATCGCCTTCAAATAAACATTTGATATTCATGATATTGTGCTCTCTGAGAATTATTAGCCCACTTTGATTTTAAAAACAATCGCTAACTAACCAACTATTTTGAGTATCTTGTCTTTAGAGTTATCACAAAACGCTTTGTTTCTTCTCTGAACGTCGCCGTATGATGTTCCCTGTCCACCTGGATTCATCACATTGTAGGACGACCATCTGGACATCAATTTCAAGGGAGTCCCCAATCTACGTAAAAAAGTTAATCCAATTAAATCTTCTACGTGTACATGCATTCTTGGACTAAGTGCGAGGATCGGTTCAAATATAGATGCCGTACCCAGTCCAAATCAACTGTAGGTGTCGTAATACAAAAACATAATATGGAACACAATTACTATTTTAATTAAAGCGACGTTTCATTGAGGTTTCTCTCAACGTTTTCAAGCAAATGATGATGAAAATAATGTACAGAAGGTTTATATACAAAAACAAGTAACAACTAATTAATCATATTCAATAGGTAAACCATTTAATATATTAAGATTATGATTAAAAACTAATTAAAACTGAGTAAGACGTTGACTCGCTAACCTGAAGGTCCCGTGATCGATCCCTGCGTTCATCGGGATTTTCCGGAGTGCCCCCCCCCCCACCGCCTTGTCAGTGGTGCAGCAAAGAGGGTCTGGCAAGGGACAACCTATAGTCATTCGAATTGGACTAAAAACCGAGGTCCCGTGCATTTAAGAGATCATTCACAAAAATTAGTCTTAGGTTACTAGGTTAAAAATGCCCTGTGTGTACCATACTTCATTTTGACAGTTTTCAATACGGTCATGTAACATTGCTTTTTTATTTAAACAATATTTTTATTCATTAAATCTGAATTTGGATTGGGGAACAGGCTATGCCTATGTGTAACCCCTCTCTCTGAGTTAGATACATGTACACATTATAAATATTTACATACACACGTACATAAATATAGAGCATATATGATACATCATGGATAATATAGTGACTTAGATGATTATACAGAGTGCAGAGCTTGGAATGACTTAAGAGTTGTTTATGGAGATTTAAATCTTTTTGATAAGAAAATTAATTGTTGGACTTTTTGGAAAATAAGTGTGTTTATCTCTGGACTAAGTTTTGTTGACCCATACAACAGATAACTGA
The DNA here is from genome assembly GCF_932274485.2 of Patella vulgata. Classification (NCBI taxonomy): domain Eukaryota; kingdom Metazoa; phylum Mollusca; class Gastropoda; family Patellidae; genus Patella; species Patella vulgata. The sequence goes on along the minus strand of NC_065884.2, from coordinate 57,435,058 downwards.
CTGTTTTATGTTTATGTTGAAGGTTATGGATTGTCCGTTTTCTTGCATCTGAATATAAGTGGCATACGAGTAAATAGTGTTCGGTATCTTCGAATTTGTGACCACAGAGGCAAGCAGGGTTATCACCGACATGTCTGAGGAATTTATGGCCTTGTAGGTTCGAGCAGCATAATCTTAGTTTACAGTGGATTATTTGTAATTTTCTTATCCCTGTATAGTAATATGATGGCACGGTGGTATCTAATTTATTTAGTGAATTTCCAAAGATAGCAGGGGATCGGGGGTTTCTAATTTCAACGTTAAGTTTGTTCAATTCTCGTATACTGGAAGGGATGAAGGACCCGGAGAAAATTTCGGTTCTGCATCTGGTTTCCTTTAGTTTATCTTTGTAACATTGCTTAACCTTGAACCCTCTCCGATACATAAGTGGAATGAGAGATAAGCATACCCGGACATTAAAATCATAAATTTCATAGTGCTACATTCTATTCATAATTATTTACCTGAACAAACCGACACATCTACATACCGACATCATCATCATTTCTTAACTGAACACCAGAAATCTATTCTTCTGAAATATAAAAGATAGTAGATCCCGAATTATTTTTAAGTCCCTATTATATTAACATACAAAGACGCCTGTTGATTTCAGGTCCATTTGGTACTCTCAATGTTGTTGTTGTTTATTGCAAATTTAACGTCCAATACATAATATTATGGACATGTTGATTCAATTAAGATTATTTACATATGAAGGAGTAATAAAAAAAAAGGGTAAAGGAGTAAAAACATAAAAAAAAGTTCTTGTATATAAAAAAAAGTCACAGCGGAAATCACGGTGTTAAAATTCACCGATGAGGATCAAAATGTAGATATGTATAAGATATACTTTTGAAATTTATACGTTTTAGTAATTGTATGTATAATTTATGTATAATTTATATAAGCTTCTGCTTGTTTTCAAATCTGTCGTACTGGAAATAAAATATTGTTTAAAGCTAACTTCGTTGTCGTGCGAAGAGAGGGTTGGCCATCTTCTTCCTTCGTCACAATCTGTTAATAGTTGTCAAAACTTGTCTTATAGGAGTATATGTCCGGGTATGCTTGTTGTCACACATTTTTCTCCATTCTGCACACCTCGACAGCCCCAAGTACACTATTTGAGCGTCTTACTTTTAAAGTGACAATTTCATATTTTTAAGTTATATTTTTAAAATGTATTAAAATAAAGCCCTAAAATAGATGGTATCTATAAACAGTCCTACCTTGTTAAAGAATAATACTATTAATCCTATAATTCACTATTGCCAGTTGAGAAATTGGCAAAAATATCATTTTCAACTTCAAATACAAACGTTTGAAGATAGCTATTCCACGGTGGGGAATAGGAAAACAAGGGAGGTAATTGGGAAGTAATTTTATTATTTCCGGTGTGAAGATTTTTAAGTGTGAGAAAGATAACCTATGATCATATAATAGTGAGTTGACAACCTATTGAGCAAAAGACATAGAAATAATTATGTTTTGACTTTCTTAGAAAATATGAAATTGTAACTTTAGCAACGCAATATAGCTTTCCATTAGAAAACATTTATTTATCTAATAGAGGATTTATCGCAAAATATTACATTTCCCACGGCTTAATCCACTGCATTAAATATATACCCAGATTTATCATTTAACATTTGAGAGAACACAATCAAATGTTCAAACTCTAGTAGTATGTGCATTATCTCCCGGTTTCGATTCCATAGGATTAAAAACAGACCCGCCAATTACATTTCGCGAATCAATCACGACGTCATCCGACAATAAAAAAGGCTTGTAAATAAAATCGCCAAACTTCAATGTTTTAAGTATTAATATATAACATTAACATCCTATACTGTCTAATAAAGATAGCTAAATAAGTTATTTTTCCCTATTAAACTAAAGTCAGAAACAATTCCCGTCATCCAAAACCTGGGCAAAACAAAACCCCTTAGTTATGATTCTTATAACATAAAAGCTGGTAATGACACATAGTAATATACCCCCTTAACGACCCTAGAAAATTAAATTCTGAAATAAAATTGCCTAAACTATGCATGTTATTCATTTAAAATATACATTATGTAAGATTTAGATAAAGAGCTGACCGTTCTTGCTATAATAATTTGAAAATAGATAATGAAAAAGGAATATATTAAAAATTTCAAATTAGTTTATTCTATGCCAAGTTATAGGCGTTTGACGTTTTGACAAAAAGTAGCATGACCGCAGTGTTCAAATCTACTTAAAATCGGAGCAATACAATGGCCCAGGGAGTTGATTATGGGCTTGCTATTTAACGAGTGTTTAAATAATCCGTCTTCATTAGCCCAGTTTAGGAGCAGAACAGTAGGACGTGTAACCCCATTCCATTTCATTTCATTTCGTTTCGTTTAAATAATAATTTATATAACACGCCAGAAGAAAGACATGCGATAGGCAGTTTAGCTTTTACATAATGCATCTTCAAAGAAAAGTTTACAGACAATTTAAAAAAAAATATATCATCCATAAGTTATTCGTGCCTTGCAAATGTTCCCATTGTCGATTAAAGAATTATGGGCGTAAGCTTCGTTGTCTGAAATCCTTCTGGAGATAAACCGCATATTTGTAAAACGAGTCCTTGACGTCATAATATATACCACAATACTTACGCCTTGCGAGGTTGAATAGTTCTTTTTAAAAAAAAAACCCAGGTCAATGGACAGATGCGTTCGTAAAAGTACAATAATAAAACAGGTCAATGAACAGAGGTGCTCGTAAAAGTAGTGTTAGATGTTTTACCTGGGTACACTTCCACCAATGCTCCAAAGGGTTTTTTTCTATTTATTTGGGGGGATCAATTATTCACATAACAATTGACCCTTTTCCCCGAAGCCTAAATATTCTAAAATCATTGCTATACTGTTATTTCCCCCATGGAACATAAATCGTTGGCAAAAATTCGTTTCTTAGGAACGCTGTCGACTGTACCTTCCAAAGTCTCCAAGTGCAAGGCTAATTCGGTAACATGATCAACCTCCGCTGTTATTTTTGTTTGGCAATATAAATTAAACATTCAGAGCATTTTTTTTTTTTGAAGAACGTGGATACTGATACAATAAGGATCAAATGTGAAATCCAACTGATCTTTACTGTAGTATTACTGGGTCGTCAGTTATTAAACTAGGATTTCGTCTTTGACTGCTAACCTTGTGCATTTCCCCGTGACCCCCCCCCCCCAAAAAAAAAGGACTGCTGCAGTTAAACAATGGGACATTATTCTTCGGATCCGGGTATTTTAGTGAAATATTGTAATAAAGCACCCCTCCCCTCCCATCACATACAAAAACAAACAAATCCTCCCCCCCCCAAAAAAAAAAACAAAACAAAAAATCCAAACAATCAGAATTTACTTACCTTCGTCGTGTAAGGTGAGGGTGGCCACGATTGACAAAAACGCGCGCTATTGTGTTGAGATGACTACCAAAACAGTGTAGGCTATGTATATATATATTCGAGGTCATGGTCATTGGTTATAATGTCATCGCTGGGAGGTAGTTTTATTTCATTTGTTAGTTATTATCGAAATATATATAGATAACAATTACTTTCTTCATCCTAATGTTTATGAATTTCAGGTGCACACTTTCGGGAAACCTCGAAAGTTGGAAAAAATGCCCACAATTTAAACTTCATGTTCCTGCGCTACCTCTAACCCTTGTATCAAATTCGAGTTGTTAAGGATTCTTTTACGTGCACACTAATGTGTACACGGGACCTAGGTTTTCTGTCCCATCCGAACGACCATATGTTGTCCCTGGAACCACGCCGGAGAATCCAGATGAACTTTGCTGCCAACACCGGGATCGAACAAAGGACCTACAGGTTAGCGAGCCATCATCTCTTACTCACCGAGCTATTGTGGCTCCCGATTTGTAGAAAGTACGTGTTTCCTTTTAAAGCCCCTGTCGAAATTTAGAGAGAGAGAGAGAGAGAGGGAGAGAGAGAGAGAGAGAGAGAGAGTTTAACGTCCACTCGACACAAAATAGGTCATTTCGGGACTAACATATCATTTAATTTTATTTCAATAATTCGCTTGCGCGTAGGGGTCTTTAGCAGTGGGAGGAAACCGGAGGACCCAGAGAAAACCCACGAGGTTGGACAGGCGACCCTACTCTGTCGAAATTATACTTCGGATTAACCGTAACACTACTACCATGATTGGTCATACAAGGGGGCGGTGCCACGCCCCGTTTTTTGTCTGTAAATTCTCTACAGGTCGCAAGTATTAACAGATTTTGTTCGAATCATTTCAACAACAGGATTATACCAATTTATCAACGGCAGAGCTATGCCCAGTTTTTTTTTAGCTTAAAGTCTTGGGGCAACACCGAAAAATCCTAAGATGAGTCACACCAAGATCAATTGAAAATAGATGAGTCAAAGAAATGATGACCAGGAGAAAGGTCTGTGACAAAGTATCTGAATTTACTGACCCCCAGCTGGTTTTGATACCCCATAATGATCTATGTACAACCTGGTGGCCAGCTAATCTAAACAACTCCAAATATGATAACGACTTTGTGTTGTAAGGGGCAAAATGGTTGTAATATAGGAGCTTTTCCGCGTGACGTACTTCCGGTGTATATTTTCAGCCTGGCCTTTTTCGTCACGTATGTTAACATGGTAAATTCTAAGGAAAACTGGGTTTTTAGTCTTTTTCTTTTAATAGAAAACGCATTCTTGAATGCCACTCTTGTTGTAAGACGCGTGTAGCATTCGTAATAAATTACCGATTTTAAATCATGTCTAAATTATTTTTTTTCGTTTTATTGACGATATACTGAGTTGTAGCAGACGATATATTCCAAGCTCGCACACGATCCAGTTGACCGCTGTAGGCAAAAGCATAAACAAAGATGCATTGCTGCATGAAGCCGATTTATATGTTTTGTGTTAATTTTACTGCAAACAATTAATAGATAACATCTGTTTGGTTGTAAACTGCCACGAAATAGAGCACAAGAGTAAATAATACAATAGGTTAGAGTGGTGACCTGTGGTTCTACGAAAGAATTATTCAAGACGATATTAAAATTAAAGCACGACCGTAGCACATCTAAAAAAAAAAGAACAAATAGTAATCACGCTGTAAAAAATAATTCTGTATTGAATGCACCGTGTCTAGTTATATATTTGCATTCAACAGTTGCTCTCTGGACCAAATACTGAATTAGAAATTGATAAAAAAAAGTTGCGACAGTAGAGATAAACTGACTGTCAAAAGCTGGGCCAAGACGATTTATGTGGTTACATAAGGAAAAGGGTTTTAGAAATATTCACAGATTCAACTTGATCATCGTTTTATTCTTTCTGTTATTCATATTCCATCAAATGGAAACTTTAAAAATTTTATAAATTTTATAAAATTTTTATAAATTTTATGTATTTATAAATTTATAAATGTTACCATTGGTTAGAGCCGTCTAAACGCGGCGGGGAAGTTTACAGTAGCTATTGGCCAACAGCACGCATAAAAAATCAACAGGGGCGTGGCAGTAGGCTTTCCCATGATGCCTCTTGAGATAAATACGCTTACTTGAACCTGTAAAAAAAAGTCAGGTTAAAATTTCACCTATGTTAAAAGGGGAGGAGTGTTACCAATGTTTTAAGTCTGAGAATGAAATTATTGTTGTTGCTACGATACCCTATGTTATTGCATATGGAGTCGCTTTAGCGTGAGAGAATATAACTACGGGGTCTTTAATTGACACTGGTTTATAATACAGTACGCCACGAAAAATTAGGATAATACAATACATGCTCCAGCCGAAAATATATTTTTGGTATTCTAATCGCCCCCGTTACTCTCCGAATATGGTCTTTTACATTCACGGATAAAGTGTATGTAGCTCCCATAACAGATACAAATTTCTAAAGAAAATGGAAAATTATCATTGACTTATTACATGGGTGTTTGATATTTACATAGGTCATGAGACTATCCCTATGGCAACTGGAATAAAGCCTACATGTAATACTACTAGTACCCCATACTGCCCCAGCTATGGTCCTGACCACGGCTAGGTCAGTTACTCGTCTACCTTGTAAAATGGATAGGACATTAATGTTAATGTTAATGTTATCTTTTGAAAAGGACCATTGGAGAAAAGATTGGGACGCTCAATTGTCAGTCCATAATGTTCCGAATTGAAAGAATTGCAGTTGAGTTGCGCGGGATTCAGTACTGTGACAGTTCTGATAGTCCCGACGACGGAGGTGGTGCATGTAGAATCGTGACGTAATTCAGCACTGCGAATCCATGTCAGCTTTCATGGTTGGTTGAGATATATGTTTATGCTATCGGCGCATGCGTTGTTGTTCGAAATCCCCATTTGCATTCGATTGTCCCTATTTTTGAGATTGAGTGAATTCAATTCCGGAACGTTTAATCCATGGAAGACCAAACAGCTCTTTATTCAGTGTTCTTAGTCCTTATATTTCTTAATTCATAGTCCTTAATTCTTATTTCTTCATTTGTTGTCGTATTTCGACATTTGTACACTAAAATTAACATTTGTATCTTAAAATCAATATTTGTTTTACATGTCAGACATTTGTCATATCAGATTTGTAAAATGTATTGTAATTGCATTTTAATATAAACATAAAATTTATTTTAGAAATCAAAATTAATTACCCTACATTTACATTTCATCAGAGACATAGAACGAAAAACAAATCTGGAACAAATTTCCAACAAATCTCCAAATACAAATCTTACAAAACATTTCTTCAAAAAACATTTCTTCAATAACATTTCTTTAAAAACATTTCTCGAAATCCATCGAGCCGTAATATTATGACGACTTGAGCGGAATTCAGCCTGGCATACAATAAGGCACCATACAATAAAGGAGAATCGAGCAAGCATATTATATACAATAAGAAAAATCGTTCGATGACCACGACTCTGGGGAGTGAAACCAGGGCCGGACCTTCGAGAAAGAAAATAAATGGAAAGTAATTTATTTTCAGAATTTAGGTTTTGTCTGAAAGCGACATAATTATTTCTTTTCTCAAACACTCTTTCGTTTGAGAAAAGAAATAAATCTCTTCTAAACCCTGTAATCATGAATGTACCAGGGAATAAGTAATATATTAAAAGAAGGATAAATAAATAAATACTTTCCGCTCATGCATTACACGATAACCCGTATTTTAACTTTTCAATATAATTCTTTGCTATAGATTTCACTTTTACTGAACCTGATTACATTACGGCGTAGTGATACATCATTTTTTGATTCAACCATTTCAAAGTCCTTTATATTGACCCAGTGTTTCCACCAAAGTCAATTAAATATAATTAGCCCCTTTTTAATAAGAAAAAGGTTACTTTTAATAAAAAATGATCAAGGGCAATAACTTTGGCAGTAATTATCGGAAATCGTTGAAAATCAATATGATTCTTTGGCTCATGACCTCAAACACTATAAATTTAAAGTCAATCGGATATTAACTGTAGCCTCTAGAGCATTTACAAGATATTTTGAAGTGACCAAGGACCATATCTCTGGCAGTAATTATCGAAAATCGCTGAAAATGAAAAGACTTCTTCGTCTCATGACCTTAAACACTGTGTATAAATTTAAAAGTCAATAGGGGATATTAACTTTAGCCTCTAGAGCGTCCACAAGTTTTTTCAAAGTCATCAAGGGCCATAACTCTGGCAGTAATTATTGGAAATCGCTGAAAATCAATAGGCTTCTTCGGCTCATGACCTGAAAAACTGTGTATAAATTTAAAGTCAATCGAATATTAACTTTGGTCTCTAGAGCGTTCACAAGATTTTTTGAAGTGACCAAGGACCATAACTCTGGCAGTAATTATCGAAAATCGCTAAAAATGAAAAGACTTCTTCGTCTCATGACCTTAAACACTGTGTATGAATTTAAAATCAATCGAATATTAACTTTGGCCTATAGAGCGTCCACAAGTTTTTTAAAAGTGATCAAGGGCCATAACTCTGGCATTAATAAATCGGAAATCGCTGCAAATCAATAGGATTCTTTGTCTCATGACCTTAAACACTGTGTATAAATCTAAAGTCAATCGGATATTAACTTTAGCCTCTAGAGCGTCCACAAGCAATTGTGGACAACGGACCGACGGACGGACGGGGGCGGCGACAATATAAAAAGAGGGCTTATTTGCCATTTGTTTCGCACAAATCAATAATCAATAACAAATTTATTTATGGTACAATAAATATTTGACAACTAATTTAATGCTTTAACACAGTCGAATAAATAACACCCACAGTCTTGATAATTGTGCACAAACGTTGTGGGCATAATCACCATGGCTCTGAAAGATCTGGCGGGCTGGAAGTCTTTAGGAGATATTTTACCCAAACATGTCCAAAGGTGTGGCGCATGGACCGGAAATGGAGGGTTCCCAGACATAGTACGAAACACAGATTATGGAATAAGACACCCGTGGGCCATCTTGACTTTCCCATCGATCCGCTACCATGGTCATAGTCAAGATGCTTTTCAATATTTAAATCAGAATTAGAAGAGCAAACATACGTGGAACACGGTTTTTATGTTTATCTGTGGTTTCAATTCACAAAAGCATACCAAATGTTAATCCCCTATTGTGTTTGTTATCAATTTTCAGTACTAAATCTTGAGGCATATTCGCAATGGCAGATTAGGAGGCACTTCCAAAGAAGTCGTGCCGAGATCATTCGCCGATGTAAAACGTTTGCAGGAGTTCATTTTTAAATATATATATATTCTATTTATAGCCAATAAAAAGCAGATTTCTTGAATTTAGTTTCTTAAATCGTCGTACGCTAACGCCACGTGATGTAGGAAACACCCCAATGGGTAGGGAATTAGTGTTTGTACAAATCGGGCTTGTTCTGTGGTATTTAAAAATAAATCTGACTGCAATCTCTGACAAGAACACGTTTCTTTACTTGAACTACGTGAGTTTTCTATTCTCAAAACTTCTGTCAGGGTAGTCATATAAATTCTTGTAAGGTGGTCGTATAAATTCCTGCAAGGTGGTCACTTAAATTCTAAAAAAGTGGTCATCACATAAATTCCGGCAAGGCCGTCACATATATTCTAGCAAGGCGGTCACATAAATTCCAGGAAGGCGGTCACATAAATTCCGACAAGGCTGTCACATAAATTCCGGCAAAGCGGTCACATAAATTCTGTCAAGGCGGTCACATTAATTCTAGCAAGGCAGTCGCACAAATTGCGGTAAGGTGGTCACATAAATTCTAGAAAAGCGAGAGCGCGGGCGCGCGCGAAAGAGCGAAAGAGAGAGAGAGATAGAGTGTGTGTGATTTCGGGACTAACATATGGTTCAATTTTATTTCAAGAATTCGCATGCGTGTAGGGGTCTTTAGCAGTGGGAGGAAACCTGAGGAACCGGGGAAAACCCCATGATGTTTGATAGGCGACCCTACTCCTTGTCACGTACAACCGGGAAATCGAAACCACGCCAGTTGACTCATTGACGGACTTTATAAACAGCGCGCATTCACCCCCCCCCCCCCCCCACGTTCTAGAAAAGCGGTCACATAAATCCAGACAAGTCGTCACACAAATTATATATATTCCATTTAAAACGTTTTAAACAGCCGCGGTCATACGCAGGAAAGAATCTTCAAGACTAATAATCAATTTATAGTGGGTGCAGTCGTACGTGCCTCAGTGAGTAGGATGTTGCCTTGCTAACCCTGGGGTCATGTTTTCGATCCCAGTGTTGACCGAGAAAGTTCCTCGGGATTTTTCTTTTCCTGCCTTGTTCCACCATGTCAGTGGTTTGGGACGGGCAAGGAACAACGTATAGGTCCCGTATACACATTGGCTTGCCGAAATAAGAGTATAGGCAGTAGCACACTGTATGGCATAATATGTACAATCTGGTTAAAACACAGATCCTATATTTCGTTTCGCTTTTAACGTTCAAAATTTCGTTTTACTTGTCTTTACTACACTCAGGCCCGTAGCCAGAGGGGGCAAGGGTGGGCAATGCCCCCCCGAAAAAAAAATTGCCGACCATAGCTCTAAAATACCTACTGTAGACTGTGCCAGGTGGGTGTGCCCCCCCCCCCCCTAAAAACTCCACTGCCCCTCCGAAGCTAGCAAGCTGGCTACGGGCCTGACTACACTTGGATCTGGAAGAGTTGTTATTTAACTCGTGTTCTGAATGATGTCAGGGATAAGCCAATGAAACGGTCTGTTACGGCGAGCTTGGGCGTGTTTTGCACGGAACTGTGGGTAATCCACTATTAACATCAATGCTGATTGGTTAATCAAATGTCCGACGTCATAGGTCATAAGTCGGTCTTTTGACCCCTGACGTGACCTATCGCTATAACTTGTCAGACCTTCATGTAGTGTAGGCCATCGAAAGTATAAAAAAACGAAACGAAATATAGATCTGTATTTTAATCAGATTGGGCATATGTACCTCTAAAATAGACCAGTCGGAGCAGAAATATAGGACGTTAAACCCCATTCATTTCATATTCATTTTCAATCTATAGTACCCAGAATATCACTGATATTATCACTATTCATAGCCTGTGGTAAAGCCGTAAGACTCGCGTGTTAGTATATTCATCCAGTGTCTGGTTATACTCAGAATAAAATAAAGAAAATCTAGAACCTGAGCCAAGGCCAAAGTTATTGCTTATACAAATCTTAAATGCATCTAGGTGGAATGATAACTGATATTCAAACTTAAAGACAAAATGTCGGGGATGGAATTATGGAATCGGATTTTCAACACGCGGGCTAGGTAAATGAAATGAAATGGGGTTTAACGTCCTACTGTTCTGCTCCGAACTGGGCTAATGAAGACGGGCATAAGCCATACAATGTATTATGAGGGAAATTTTGCCTGGGTAACGGCAGTACAGTCTACTCTTATATCGAATTCCAATTGTCAAGGGATCTTTTATGTACACGGGACCTCGGTTTTTCGTCCCAACTAGACGACTGTCCCTGTCAGTCCCTCCGTCCTGCATCACTGACAAGGGGGCACCACGCCGGAAAATCTGGACTGACATTCTCGGCTAATGCAGGGATCGAACACCCGACCTCCAGGCTAGCGAGCCAGCGTCTTACCTACTTAGCCACCGTGACCCCAGCCCCCCCCCCCCCGTGGGCTAGATGAACACACCAGACGGTGTATGACCTCACCAGATGGACGGCTGAAACATATCATGAGTGAAATTACATGGAATAACGTTCCCGCCAATAAAGCAAAACAAGTCTGTTGGTGTACCTCGGATCCAGGCAGCATGACGTCCAACACCACTATAACTAATCACCAGCACATTACAGGTACTTAAAATATGCTGATCTAAAATAACTTTCCTAAATCCCTCACAAGATTTCTTTTGGTCCTGTTCTCGGTCCACGTGTGCTATAACACCTTCTGTATCTATGACAACGTCTGGGAATGATTGCTTAACTTTTACTCTGACTTGTTCAGCATCAGTTGTTACAAATATTCTAAAAAGTTTAGGATCATCATACTTTCGAAAAAAATCTAAAATTTTAATTACGTGATCAATATCATTACGTATAACGGTATCGCTGGGTATGGACGGGTTGCGTCCAATTCGGACCTGAGCACAAACCAATTTCCTGCCGTCAGTTCTTTTTATAAAGTTTTTATAAATTCTTTTCAAGTCTGCGGTAAGTGCCATATTTTCCTGCCAAATTGTAGCAAATATTTGCCCCATGCTAAGTCTTTTTAACCAATTTAAACTGTGGCTGTAAAGTTTGTTTTGCCGAATATAATGACTAAATTCACTATTTATTGTTAAATAATTAATATCCTTATTGAAGAAATCTGAAATGTTTTTTGTTTTTAGATTTTGACGGAGTTCTCTCCCGTATCCGTCTATATAAGCACTTTCTTCTGTACACAGATTCTTTGTCTTATCTTTCTCCAGTCTCCAATCTCGTGATTTCGGTTGTAAAAATGAGGTTACGTCACAAGGTTTGTCAATCTCTATTTTAAATCCAGATTGGGTAGCATTAGCCAATAGATAAACAGCTATTAAACCCTTTTGTCGGTCGGCCCAGCCTCCACATAACACCCCCTTTTTGCACGTATACACAAACGTCCTTTTATTTGAGACTGCCGCACACGGTATCAAGTGGTAAACACCAAAAACAAAGAAACCGACAGACAAAAACAATCCAGCATATGTTTTAATCTTTTTCTGAAAAATAATAAAAAAGGATACATGGGTGTAATATGGACTAACACATGGTGTATATGTATATATTATGTGCATTGACCTACAAATGGTGTATACCATGTATATACTGTGTATGAATTAGAAATGAAATGAAATGGAGTTTAACGTCCTACTGTTCTGCTCCTAACCTGGGCTAATGAAGACGGGCATACGCCATACAGTGTGCTATGAGTGAAATTTTGCCCGGACAGCGGCATTACGGCCTACTCTTATATCGAATTCCAACTGCCAAGGGATCTTTTACGTGCACGCCAATGTGTACACGGGACCTCGGTTTTTCGTCCCATCCGAACGACTAGACAGCTTTCCTTGTCAGCCCCTCCGTCCGGCATCACTGACAAGGGAGAACCACGCCGGAAAATCTGGATGAACTTTCTCGGCCAATGCAGGGATCGAACACCCACTTAGCCACGTGATCCCCGTGTATGAATTAACCCAGTGGTTCTCAACCTTTTCTTGCCTACTACACACCTTGGGACACATAGAAAAATAGTGGCACACCTAGCTAAGTATATATGAAAACTATTTGAATTTTGCAAAATAAAAACATGGTAAGTCAGACGGCATATAACCATAGACAGAGACTAGTCATGACACAGAATGACTCAAACTAAAAGAAAAACCACAGCTATGCACTTAACAGTAGACACGAGTGAATATTCATTTGGGATCATTTGGTTTTTCGCATTTTATTAGTGTACCGTTCAAAATTTCGCGGCACACTTAGGAAGATCTCGCGGCACACGGTGTGTCAAGAAACACTGGTTGAGAATCATTGCCTTGACGTAATCCATTTGAAATAAAACACTAGTTGAGATTAATTGCCTTAACGTAATCCATTTGAAATAAAATGGACGAAATTGATAAATTGAAACACAGTAAAGCTGTTTCGAACTGAGATAGAATATCCAAACGTTGTGTAGATGTCCATTGGACGAATATCTTGGCTATGTTCGATGATGAACAATTTGATTGGTCAAGACATTAGAATGTTTAAACTTTGAGTAGATGTTCATTTGGCGAATGTCTTGACTGAGGCCGATGACGGACATTGTCCTATGCGGCCAAGCAAAGATGCGCAATTTCTTTGACCCATACTTTGGATGAGGGGGGGGGGGGTTAAATAATTTAAATTCTAAAGAACACAGTTATAAATACGCCCACACGGCAGCTTTGTCTCGAAAAAAAAAATGATTGCCATAGAGATAGCTGCAACTTATTGAAAACACCAAATGTCAAGCAACTGACAGAAAGAAGCAGAAAGCACATATTTTAATCTTATTCTGAAAAATAATAATATTAAACGATAATAAAGATAGCCATGCATAGCGTGGATATACAAATATACGCCTACACAACAGCTGTCTCTCGGTAGCCATAGTCAGCAGCTTATCCGAAAGGAAAACTTGGATGTCTTCAAGAAATCCATTTTCGATTGAGTACACAGGCGTTGCAGGGCACATATTATATCTCTGGAGCAGAAAGTCTTAGAATCAACAGAGCTCATCCTCGCAGATTCGACATCCTCTCACAGTTCTAATCTTTCACACCTAGGGAGCCACGGTGGCTAAGCGAGTTAGACGCTGGCTCGCTAGTCTGGAGGTCGCGGGTTCTCTCCGGTGTTGGCCAAGAAAGTTCATCGTGATTTTTCGGCGTTGTTTCCCCTTATCAGTGGTACAGGAATGAGGTTTGACAAATACAGCTGTCTATAGTAGTTCGGTAGAACAAAAAACCGAGGTCCCGCGTACACATTGGCGTGAACGTAAAAGATTGGCAGTTGGAATTCGATATAAGAGTAGGCCGCTGTCTGGGCAAAATTTCCCTTATAGCACACTGTATGGCGTATGTCCGTCTTCATTAGCCCAGTCAGCCCAGTCGGAACAGTAGGAAGTTAAACCCCATTTCATTTCCAAAATGTGGGCGTATGCTAATATTAATCCAGACAATAAAGATCACAGAGTCCCATGTATCTTGACATAATTATTCTAACCGTAACTTACCTTCAATCGAGTTGTCATACTGTTTCTTGAGATTATTTCAAAAAATCAAAATCATCTTAAACATACATTATGCTAGAGCTAAATCTGCCTATTGCATGTCTTTCTTTAGGCCTGAAATGTTATATAAACTATTAATTAGAGATTTAAGAAAACCATAATCATCGGATACTCGAGATTTTAACTAGATTAGAACGGTTCGCCATTTAAAAATTTGATTTAAAAATGGAAAATGGAGGCCAAGTCTTGAATATACTTGTGCCCTGGTTACCACTATGCACACCACTTGTCAAAATTACAAACAGTGATAACTCAGTGCTAGGACTATCTAGGAAAAAGTGCTAAATTTTGGATGTTTGGGTTTGGTCCGGTTCACTGATTTTAATTGCTTGGTATGCTGATCTAAACAACATGTCCGTCTTGAGTAGCATTGCCCTAATATAAATTACATAAGCGTTGACAACTATTAACCGGCCAGTGGGAGTATCAAATAACTTAACATTTTAATTTCTAAAATAAAAATCTCATTTCATATAAAGTCTTTGATATCAGTTGTTTAGTCTTCCAAAACACAAGTTTTATCATGCTGAGCTATTTTTGTACGCCCATATTTTGAAGTGGACGTGTATCGAGTCGCCCCTGTCAGCCCACAATTTATTTGTGAACATGCGGTTCCTTTCGATATTGGCATTCTATCCAATATTAAAAGCTGTTCTAACATATCACCATTCCACCCTTATGATGGTTGGGTTCGAATTTCATGAAAATCGGATTGAAACTGCCCGCTCCTCGTTCGCAAATAGTATAAAAGTATATAATACCAAGGTTGTTGACACTGTAGAAGTCACATTTTTTTTATCCGATTTTGATCAAACTTAAAATATATGTCTATATTCCACGGATTTTTGTTTCTTTCCATATTCGCACATATCGGTCCGTAACCTCCTAGATTGTGGACCCTGGGTGTAACAAAAATTACAGTTTATACCTGATTTTAAAAACCGTTTAAATATACACCGTTACACCCTGGGTTTGAATTTTGTGATAATCGGATCGAAGGCTGTGGTCCCTCTAACGATTTGTATCCGGTTTTGAAAAAAACTTATTATATGTTTATGTATCAAAGATCTCGGTTTGATGTTCGCGTATATCGGGCCTAACTTCTTGCCTTGTGGCCCCTATTGTACGAGAAATTGTAAGAATAATACTACGAGTTCTTGATGTGGAAATTTACACGGAAATATTTATTTATGGCTAGGGATATGATATCATATCTTATCTAAATTACATCCTGGTTATATATATATATATATATATATATATATATATATATATATATATATATATATATATATATACACACACACACACATATATATATAATTGAAATTAAAGATGGCAAAATAAAACTACATTTTTATGCTAACGTTTTCACCGCGATAGCGGCTCTTCAGGCATTTATTAAACAATAATGCAATTAACAATAGTCTATGACGTCACAATGTCATAGTTACATTATTATACAGGCAAGGGTAGTAATTTCTTAGCCTACAGGCTACAAATATTCAATCCCACCACGGTCTTTATTTTATTTCATTTCATTTAATTTAGTGTTTTTCCTTTATATAGACTTAATAGCAAAAACAACGACCTCTTGGAGGCAAAAGAAAGCTATTTTATTGAGAAGTACCACCCGAAACTTAATTCTAATTCTAAATAAGAGAATAATTAAATTAAATTAAATAAAATAAATTGCTTGAACAAAGTTCTTTTCCGGTAACACAGGAGCGTAACTAAATCTGCCCCACAGACTGTTGATTAAAGAAAAATTCAGACCGCAACCAGATACACTGGGCAAAAATAGCAATGTGCATGCCAACTTACCAAATCTCGCCCAATCGAGATTACGCGATTCATAGAAATATTTTTATGACGCGTTTAATCAATGACGTCACATATTTCTGACGTCAATGAAAATAATTCTCACACTTTTTTGTTCTTTTTTACAAAATTAATCATATAATTCAGATCTAAATTAAATTCAATTCGGAAAAACGAGATTATTTAAATTACTTGTATCACTTGAGAATCTTAATTATGAAGGTTTTATATTTGACAATAATCAGCTTCGCTCTACTCAGGCAATGCCTGTTACATATTAATGTAACTATGACATTGTGACGTCATAGACTATTGTTAATTGCATTTAGGAGATAAACACCTCCTGTTTCGCATTTAGAGGGGTGTGATTGTCCAATAGACATGTCCTGAGATCATTAGGACCCAAGACGCGTTAGCAAATCGGTTTTAGTGACGTAAAAACCAAAGAAATCAATTTTGACTTAATGAAAACGTCGTGACGTAGCGGGGTAACTGGCTGCTCATGTTACATTTGGCTCGCTTATCGTCTGGTTGCTATAGTAGCCGTATGAGTATAGACACACAAAAAAAACCCCTAAAATTCTCACTTCATTTTTTAAAAGTACTTTTTGAAACAAAATTTATGTTTTTGTAATAGATTTTTGAATATTTTGTTGTTTGTAGCTGTTACCTGACAAGGGGGTGGCGTTTCAAGTTCATCTTCGGACATATCTCCAAATATTTCATCTAATGTACCGAGATCAAAATTGAGTGTCTCCATTGTGGTTATCTCCATTAAAGTAGTGCGCATAATATTAATACGCAGTGATTTTTCTATATATATATATATATATATAATATATATAAGCAGGATCTAATTTAGATAAGAAAGATATGATATCATATCCCTAGCCATAAATAAATATTTCCGTGTAAATTTCCACATCAAGAACTCTGTGGTGACAGAGAATATAAGTTAGGGTGACCCACCATAAATAAATATCTCCAAATATCTCGACAATTACGCCACAATATTTATATATACTATTCAAAAAAAGTAGGGGATATTTGATTTTTAAGTGTTATTAAAGTCACCTAATGAAACTGACGAAGAAACAAATGACAAAATGAAATGAAATTCACATTCATCGATTTATTCCAAATGATCGTTAGACTAAGTAAGGCACAGACTGACCATTATAAGGGTAAAATGATACCCGGGGTCAAACAGCAAAGTTACCACAGCATCACAACCAAGTCAGTAACGGGTAAATCCTCCTCTGTTTGCCAAACAAGCATTGATCCGACGTGGCATACTCCTAATGAGACGTCTAAGGTCATTTTGGTCCAGATTGTTCCATTCCTGTTGCAACGCATCAGCAAGTTCTTGGACATTGGCAGGACGTTGTTGACGTTGACGTAACCTCTGTCCAAGCATGTCCCAGACATGCTCGATGGGGGAGAGGTCGGGACTCAGTGCTGGCCAAGGTAATGTGGTGATGTTCTGTTGTTGGAGGTAACCTGTAACGATCCTGGCCCTGTGACATCTTGCGTTGTCATCCTGGAAGATGAAACGGCGGCCATGACGTCGTGCCAACGGCACAACATGGACTGCCAAGATGTTGTCCCGGTAGTACTGGCCTGTAACACGCCCTGCAACAACATGTAAAGCCGTTCTTCCAGCAACAGTGATGCCTCCCCACACCATAACAGAACCACCCCCAAATCGATCGTTTCGACGACGCCACACCCTCCTACGTCTGTCCAAAAAATCAACAGTGAACCTTGACTCATCTGAAAACATCACATTGCTCCAGCGTCGATTATCCCAGTGTTGACGATCCCTACACCAACGACGTCTTGCCTGAATGTGATGATCTCTCAAACAAGGGATCACGCGAATACGTCGGGCGCGAAGGTGACCCCTATGCAGTCGATTCCGAATCGTCTGGCCACTCACTCTCACACCAGTGTCTGTTTGAAGACGATCGCTGATCTGATTTGCTGTGATGACACGATTTCTCAAGGCCAAGGTACGGATAAATCGATCCTGGGCTTGAGTTGTCGCCCTTGGTCGACCTGAGCGTGGTCTGTCCTGTACAGATTGTGTATCACGGTATCTGGACCATAGCCTGCTTATGACAGACTGAGAAACATTCATTGTCCGCGCCACAACCGCCTGTGTTGTGCCGATCTGTAGCATGCCAAGGGCACGTAACCTTTCATTTTGGGTAAGCCGACGCATATCAAAATTTGTTTTCTGGTCACTAAAACAATTAAACTGATGTTTCCACCCTGGAATTCAATGCCACAATGACTGTAACACTCAAAGTCAGAGTCGTGCAAATCTTGGGTTGGACCCCCATGATGATCCCAAGCATCACCTGCATTCCATGCGGTAGCTATTGGTGCGTTTGGGCGTCACATGTAACTGGAAATGTTTCTTCTGTTAGGTTCTATAGTGACTTTTTTCGTAGTCATTTGCATATTTTAGTATTATGCCCCCAAAATCAAATATCCCCTAGTCACTAAATAAACGATCAGGTTGTACTTAATAAGCTATGACCATTAATCATCTATAAATAATAGACTGAAAACCGGTTCCAAGTGTCGTCCATAACATCCAGACACTTTTGAGTAAAAGATAGGTTACGTGCCCTTGTTTTGAAATTAGTCAGAATGAATTAATTTGAATGAAATTTTCAACAATATTTTCAGTTAACATTATCTATTTCTGAGCTATTATCAAGAATGGCCAGCTCTTTATCTAAATCTTACATAATGTATCTCTAAATATAATTAATATTGAGGTATGAAAAAATGGAAAGGAGTTTAACGTCCTACATATTTGGACAGGATTAAACAAGTTCTGCAATTGGGAACATTTTCCGAAATGAAATGAAATGGGGTTTAACGTCCTACTGTTCTGCTCCTAACCTGGGCTAATGAAGACGGGCATACGCCATACAGTGTGCTATGAGGGAAATTTTACCCTCGGAAACTTTTCCGAATCAGACTCTCCGTCCTGCACCAATAACAAAGGGATTGGCAGGAGAAACTGTCTCGGCCAAAACCAGTCGTGTGCTTTTGGGCATGCATGTAAACATTCTTACGGTATTGTTACTTTAGCCATATAATTTACACCTAGTTCGTTTGTTTAAAATTTCATACAAGCACTTTGTGATCGACATACTTTGACAATTCGGATGTGCGTGGGTGTTTTTTTAACCGCGGGGGGGGGGGGGGCTTTTATATGATAATTAACCATGCCAGAACATCAATTCATACGCTGAATACAGGTCGTCTCATTCCTCGAAAATAAACAAGAGTTATGTCCCTTTCCTATGATAATCGATGAAAGTCATATTTTCTCACACAAATGATATATTTGTTAAATCAAAAATAGCATCTGCTACCAAAAACGTTCAATAAACGAAATATGGTAGTAATTAATCTGATCTAACTTAAAATGTTTGTGGATTTCAATAGAAATTTGTAAATCTTACCGCCCGTGTCGGTACGCCCCCAGATCCTGGTCACAAATAAAATTGCCGATTTCACATTACGGATAGATTAATCACACACCGGTTCGGGTTTACAAAACAGTAAATAACAAGCCTTCTATAAAACCCCTGTAATTATACAACTTTAATATAAATAACATGTATAACTAATCAAACATATAAAATGAATCCACTCATATTCATTAAAATAATATGAGCGCCATGGAAAACGCATCACTTAGTTTTTCGTATAACAAAATGATCCTGTAAACATATCTTATTTATTTTGCTTCTTATTGTGAACAATATTCAAATGGGAACACATCAATAACAACACATTTGTACACTAATGGATGTTTAATCTGTAATCAACGGTACAAAGTCAGAGGGGTCAAAACCGAAAGTACGACACAGATGTCAGTAGCCTGTGTGTCCTCCACGGGCTCTTACGCACGCTGTGCAACGACGTCGCATGGAATTTACCAATGTTTGAAAGAAGGCCTGGGGCAAATTGTTCCATTCTTGGACAAGAGCAGCTTCTAAAACAGCAATGGTGCGCATCTGTGGTCTCCGATACAGACGGCGTCCAATCTCATCCCAGACATGTTCTATCGGTGCCATGTCCGGAGACATGGCTGGCCAGTCCAAGACATTGATGTTGTTAGCAGCCAGGTAGTCCATACTAAAACGGGCGGTATGCGGACGTGCATTATCCTGTTGGAATTGCTGAAGTTGTGGGTGCGCTCGAAACATCGGAACAACAATTGGTTGCAAGACATCATCACGGTAGGCTACAGCATTAACGCGACCCCTGCAAATGTGAAGGGCGGTCCGGTGATGACATGTGAAGCCTCCCCACACCATTACACTTTCCGCCACCCATCGATTCGTTTCGAAGACGCAGCAGTCTGCAAGACGTTCCCCAAGACGTCTCCACACACTTTGACTGCCATCAGCGTGATAAAGATGAAAGCGACTCTCATCAGTGAAGAGCACACTTTGCCAGTCTACTCTTCTCCATGTCTGGTGTCCTTGAGCCCATATCAAACGCCGCTGACGGTGATGATCCCCGAGGATAGCTCCAACATAAGGTCGTCGTGCACGGAGTCCTACTTCTCTTAGACGACATCTTACGGTGTTGGCACTTACTGGTCCTTGTCTTCCGACGACTGCTGCACCTGTTCGAGTCGCTGGGCGGAATCTGTCACGCAGATGAGTGACCCGGATGTAGCGGTCTTGAGCCTGGGTTGTAACGCGTTGTGGACCAGGACGTTGACGGTCACGTGTTGATCCAGTAACTCGAACACGTTCCACCGACCTTACAAAAGTGTCTGGCAATAGCACGTGTAGACATGCCAGCCCTGGACATTCCCGTGGCTTCATTCCGTTGATTTTCAGTATGTCTCGGCATCTCTACCTCGATTCCTTCACACGTCCAACAACAAATTACGACAGATTGACGTTTCACACTTCATGTACTGCACATTAAGTTGAAAACATGCTTTTAAAGGGCTCACACACAATGCTGCACGTGAATATTGGTTTTTTCATGTGCATCTCGTGCAATTTTTTTTGTGCACACGGGCCGATATTTTTTGCGTTTGGGAGCATTGTGTGAAACAATAGTTCATAGTATTGCATAATATTAAACATAAAAAACCTCCTAGTAATAAAATATTTGGGGAAAAAAGTGATGCGTTTCCATGGCGCTCAGTATATATTACATATTGATAATAAGACCTGATTACTATTTTAAATCATGTTATATATTTAATTCATAATACGTGAATATGTTAAAGGGGAAACCACTCCCTGTTAACCACTATGAGATATACAGGTATAAAGAGAAAGGTAGAGAAATGGGCTTTAACGTCCACTCGACACAAACTAGGTCATTTCGGGCTTAATAATAAATGGTTTCATTTTATTTCAATAATTCGCTTGCGCGTAGGGGTCTTTAGCAGTGGGAGGAAACCGGAGGACCCGGAGAAAACCCACGAGGTTGGAGACTACGGGTATAAACTAATTAACCTTAATAATAATAATAATAAATTCTTAACCAAGGACAAGATGAAGTACCTTGTGCTCTTTCTGTAATAAAATATAGTGTAATGTATGAAATGTATATTTAAAGCGAAACATTTTTAATAGTTGAATTTGTACGTATATACAAAGTTTAGAATAAACCAATAGATTAAATTAACTTAACCAAATTCCTTATAAAAAACATGGCCGCCACTTTAAACTCGCACTGTCTACACGGTGTAATATTTATAATAGTAACACACACCTTTAAACTGCCAGTTTCAATCTTTGGATGGTGACAAACACTAGCACAAACACATCGTTGATGATAGAAAATAACTGATATATACTAATAATTAACTTTCAATATAAAACGTATACTAAGGTTGGATGATATATCCAACCTCACACTACAAGCGTAACAAACTCATAAAACCTTTTGGTCCAATGAATGAACCCAACTCACTGGACACCTTTAAGAAGAGCGTAGAGAATAGGACAGTTCAAAAATGCAGTGATGTGTGACATGTAGTAGGGGTTTTGTAGGTTTATGAAGACAGGAAGCAGCACTGGTTTAAACAATTTATTAACACAAAAACAACACCAAAAACCAAGAAGCATGTAGAACACCAACAAAAATAACCTGGGAAAGGTGTTTTAATTACCACATGTAGGAAGGAATATATTACAGTACACAAGTAAGCTGAATTTTAAGAGAACACAAATAAGGTCTTGTCATCTGTCATGTCAAGAGATATATGCTGTGTAAAACAAGAAGGTGCAAACCAGGTAAACTCATTAAAACAACTCAGTGAACACAATTATAACACACACACTGGACACTACATCTTGGCTAGTTTCCAAACCACCAAGCTGACATAAACTATAACACCATATATTATATACACTTTATTTACAAATAAACAACAAAACATTTATAAATAGCACCCTACTACAGACATATAACTTTAAAATAAATAAAACCAATCTACAATATTATGTGTTGATTTATATTGTTGGATTTATTTTGTTAGGTGTCAATCGCTCTTGGATGAAAATGTTAGGTTTTTAGCCAACGTTAAGTCCCAGCCATTTCTGTGGCGACACAGTAGTAAACCAACACTTAAAACTGCCATTTGTAAACAAACCAACTTGCATGAAACAGAAGTGTAGGCCTACTCTTACAGAGCTCGTCTCTTAATTATTAATAGAAACAACATGCCAAATGGAGTCAAATCAATACTTAAATTGAAATAGGTTTGGTTCGTATAAATAAACAACACTAACCTATCGTATATAATGAACAGCATCTATTCAGCGAAATACAGGTGTAATGTCAACACAGGTGTGTTCAGATACTTTGTGTACATAACTAGCCTTACAGGGTCATTATCACAGTTGGCTACGAAGATATGGACATGTTGATGACCATTCGAAACTAACAATCAAATTAGTGTGACCTAGCGCGGTGTACAATTTTGTTTTTTATTTCTGCGGGAAAAGACTAATTTAAAAAGCAAAGTTACTCAAAAGTTTTTAGTAACGAATTTATGCGTTTTGAAATTTTAAAAATTTGCAATTTATTTATGAAGACCCCGAAAAACTAAAAATTGAATTGGTTTTTCCTAGATACACCATGTTAATACACGTGCAGAGGATTGTTGATTCCCGTGCCCCACACAGCCAAAATTTTCTCTATTAAAAGTTGTACACGCCACAGTGAATGTGCACGCTTCAGTGACTAGTCCCGAGCTGATTTTTGGCTAGTCACGCAGTGCGAGAATACTGGGCGGTTTTGTCAATGATGGTATAAATAGCCATCGCACGTGAAATTCTCAACACATCTATCGACTCAATCTGTATTACCGAGGTGTTGCGAAGACTTATATCCCTGTAACAGATGACTGCTTTTATCAAGTGACGACAGTGACGTCACATCACGCGGCGTCAATCATTCGTTGTTACAGCAGCTTTGGAAAATTACGTTCGTTATGTTTTTTAATTTACTATATTATAAACTATACCGTTAGGAGCGGCATCTTTTGGTTTAGTAAAATTAATATCTCCGAAGTTCCTTCGTTAGATAAGAATAGTGTTCCATCTTTGAACTTGAACTGCAGTGGTCCTTGTTTTTCTTTTGGTCACGGGGAAATGCACAACGTTAGCAGTCAAAGATGAAGTCACAATTTAATAACAGACGACCTATAAATAAATATATTTTCCGGTGTGGTTTCCCCCTTGTCAGTGATGCAGGACGGAGGGCGTGACAAGGACAGCTGTCTAGTCGTTCGGATGGGACGAAAAACCGAGGTCCCGTGTACAAATTGGCGTGCACGTAAAAGATCCCTTGGCAGTTGGAATTCGATATAAGAGTAGGCCGTAGCGCCGCTGCCCGGGCAAAATTTCACTCATAGCACGCTGTATGGCGTATGCCCGGCTTCATTAGCCCACTTTAGGAACAAAACAGTAGGACGTTAAACCCCATTTCATTTCATTTTTATAAATAAATATCTCCAAATATTTCGACAAGTGTATAACAATAAGTATAGATATAACTTAACTTACCACCCCATATTTATAGTCCCTAAATAAACGGTCGTGTTGTATTTAACAAGTTATAAACATTTCAAATAGTTAAAAAATTAGACTGAAAAAGTTTTCAAGCCGCCGCCATTAAATAAGGCATTTTTTTTAGTGCAAAATAGATACCTGCCCTTGATATGAAAATAGTCCCTCGTAACCAGTTTACCGACTATTCTCCGGCTGATTGACAGGTCGGGATAATCAAGACTATTTTCTACGAAACGTTACAGAAAGCTAGATCAATAAATCTAATTAGGTAACTGAACGATTGTTTTGAGAACCCAATCTGTTTTACAGAGAATTACGAGTCTAATGATATATCTCTGTCAAAGATGACTGCCGTAACACGTGCTGTCACAGCACGCGGCGTCAATCATTGGCTGAATGGCGCGTGCATTGTTTACATAATACGTTACTGCCTCGGAGAGAATGCTGCATTTTAGTCATTTTAATACCCATTTACACTAAATAGGAAATAATTTTTACCTACAAATACGTCAAACGCCTTTATTTATTTTTCCAATACATAAAAAAAATGTTTTAGAATTTAATTTGTCGCAGGAAAAAAGTTAATATTTCTGGCTCATTAAGCCGCATCGATGTCATCCTTATCAGTGATTGTAGCGGCCTAGCAAATATTCACTGCGGATCAGTGTGTTGAGAACCCTGTAAAAACAAAAGGAATATACTACTAGTATACTGTTCGTACCTCTGAACCCTGACCGGAAGATGGGAACACGTGATCTTCGGTATGCGCCATTCATCAACAGCCGTAAAGCGAGGGTAGATTATAAAGTCACTATTGCATATTCAGGTTTTCGGTTGTTTGGGTTTTTTTTTTGCCCCCACCCCACGCCTTTGATAATTTCGCTTTCTTTCTACAGTAATTCCGACATATTATTTTCACTCCAGATCTCACATCTGTAGAAAGGAGATGAAACGGTGCGACCAGTATACTATTCTTCGGATCAAGGTATTTTGAGTGAAATATTGTTATAACGCAACAGAAAAAAACAACTCAAACTTACTTACCATCGTCGTGTAATGTAAGGGTGGACACGATGGAGAAAATGAGCTCTAAATCGTTCTTCAAACTATAGTGTTGAGATGGCTACCAAAACAATGTAGGCTATGTAGATATTTATTCGAGTTCCACTACATACAGGTCATGGTCATTGGTCATGATGTCATCACTTCGAGGTACTTTCATTTCATCTCTCATTTGTTCCTCATTTTCGAACTATATTAGGCGGGTCAAACGACGGTTAAATGGTGTCGTACGTAGAACAAATTGCAACAAAAGGTTTTTTGTTTTCTATTGACTCATTATAATGTCCTAAGTAAGGAAAAGAAAGTTTACCAAAATCGGAGTCCAAATAAGGACAGGGGGCGTGGCCAAATCCAAGATGGCGGCTGTCGATCAAAAATTGCAAATATCTCTAAAACTATTGGATTTAGATACCATAAATGTATTGCGGATAGATAGGAAGTCGGTACCAGCGAGTTCAAAAATGGCGACGTCATGTCTCTACGGCGTCATGACGTTACTGTGACGTCACAACGGCATATCAGACGTCGCATTTCTTCCAAAATTGGTCCATTTATGCATGTTAACATTAGAAACGAATTCTGAATCAGAGAAGAGGATTCGCCCATTATGGGTTGATAAACAAGAACAATGTGTTACAATAACGTAGAAGGAGGCTAAAAGTATAAATATGGCTGCATTGTCGAAAGGTGATACTATTACAGTAGCCGTAGGAACACACATTCATTTTAATTGTTGACAAAAATAGTCTACGTCAATAAAAAGAAATGAAATGAAATCGGGTGATACATACGTCCTACTGTTCTGCTCCAATTGGGCTCCATCAGTATGCTATCAGGGGAATTTTGCCCTGCAGTGGCGCAAAAGCACTCTTATATCGAATTCCAACTGCAAAGGGTTCTTTTACTGGAGAAGTGCATTAAAGGTTGAATGGGCGGGGCTGACCAATTTTCATATTTGGGCCACTCAGAAGTAGGTTAATCCCCAAAATCATCACAAGTATCCATATTTTGACACAGGTGTACTCGAGATGTGTTACAAATAAACAAAAAACAATTTTGAATGTAATGCGAAAAGCGCCCCTTTAATTGGTGGTGTTCCTAAAAGCTACACTTAAAAAGTTACGTTTTGGGGGTCCCGTTCATGTGGACAGACAGGAAGTCAATACCACAGAGTTCAAAAAGATGAAAACTGGTCTACCCGATTTTTTACGTTGTAGCTGAAAGTCTATTGGGATGTATTTTCCTGATGAGCATGGCTAATGGTACTACGGTAGTCAAACACCAGGTTAAGCCGTGCGATGGAAATAAAGCAGGGCCCGTAAGAGAGGGGGGAGGGGCAAATGGCACGCTTGTCCAGGGTCTTGGAGTCTAGAGGGTCCCGGAGGTATGCCGCGTAATGGTAATGTTTTAAAAAAAAAACATTTGTTGGTATAAAGTATTTAAAAAATACACTGTTACTTGATCGTAAAGCAGAAGAAAACAGGTAACTTTGCTGAATGTGGGTATATAGTTTCATTGGTAAGATTAGAATCGGATTCTGTCAGTTCACCTTTTTTGTAAAAATTGGTAAATTTAAAACTATAAGTCACCTGCCCAGGCCTTGGTGCCGTGGAGCCCTGACCCGTTCTCGTTCTGTTTGATGCAATCGTCAACGTCGGGGTATCTAATCCAGCATCTGACTATGGTTCTGAAGGAAAGTTTGAGTAGGAAGAAATTTTTTGAAGAAATGTTTAGTGGGTGCCGAAGTAAGTATTTTGAACTTGGGTGGACACTCACCACGTGGTAGGTTATTCCACAATGACGTCATCAAATATGACCGCCGATATTATATCAATTTTATCCTACCCGCTCTAGTTTTCCGTCAATTTCTATGAAATAAAGGCCAGAATGAAGCTGTTTATTTGAACTGATTTGAAGAACATATTTTTGGTAATTTTTTTTTTTTATTAATTTTCAAGAAAACACATACCACATTTTTAAGCGAAAACGATGAAAAATTTAAAAAAAAAATATATAAGAAAATTAGAACATTTACAATGCTACAACAATAAGAATACTTTAATAACACTCAAAAAATAAGTTCTGTCTTTTTATATATAAAGAACTATCTGTGCATACTAATTAATGATGTTAAGCTTAAGCTTCGTCTACACTAGGCTTGAAAAAGCCGGCTTTTTAAAAACCCGGCTTTTTCAAGTGTAGCGTCTACACTGACTGAACGGAAAAAGACGATGAACACCGACCTTCGTTATTTGTGGAACTTCCGGTTTATTTATTACGCCATCCGCTTGCAACAATGATGGCTACACTTTCGAAGTTTTGATAACTTTAACATGGGTGAGTTTTTAGCCTTTATTATTTTATTTGCAGACCGTCAACACAATTTTATTGCTAGTTCTTGTTCAGAGAAGAGCAGTTCTTGCATACACCCCTCAGAATACCCTTTAAAACTATGTGATGCCTAGGATTCAAGTGGTTGCTATGTATATCGTTCTGACGTGTTGTCAATTTTAGCATAATTTCCCGTTATCCTAGTTAAATCAGCTGCTACTTCACCTCCCCTAGTGACTATATTTTCAAACAATTTCTTGAGACTAATGACTCATTATCAGGCGGATCATGTTATTCAGAATTTGGGAAAACTTTGATTTAAATTGTCCAACTTTAAAGTAAACACTGCAGAGTGCAAAAAAAAAAAAAAAAAAAAAAAAATTGTCCACACTGCTTAGTTACGAATATTTTATGATGCCTGTTTATGACTGATTTTCTTCTGTTTTATATATTTCTGAGATGTGTTTGGATGAAGTTTGAAAATAGTGTGATGGTCATTTGAGCAGAATTTCTTGAAGATATTTGTCAATGAAGATTTGAGTTGAGGAAGATGGCTGAGCACAAAATGAAAAAAAAGTACACTGTAATATTTAAATACGCAGTTATTCACCTTGCTAAAACAGAGGGTGTTATATATTGTCCAATCGACAGTGTCTAATACACCAATCAAAACGCAAGATTCACCCTTAAGCATGTTACAATGTCGTGTCGATACTGTTTTTTTCCCTGTCTCGGAGGTGGTGTTTGGTAACTATGTTTTTAGGACAATTGTGATACTTTAGTGAATGGTGAACTTTGTGTCGTAAGGTGACGACTGTGATTAACTTTATAATTCCTCCGGGAAAGTGAACTTTAATTTCGTGAAAACCCATGCGTTCTAACATGGCGGATCTCCATAGACATCATGAACTCTGTGAACCATGAACTCTGTGAACTGTGAATTCCGTGACTCGTGAACTCTAATTATTGAATTAGAACTATAAACAAAGAAAACTGTCAACTTGTTTATGTTTGTACTGTAACTCCTGTTTCTTGTATATGTTTATTTACATAAATATTCATTAATATTTCAAAGCCTTATCATTTCATTCAAGTGTTATCCCGTGATTTGATCGACTGTTGTCCTGTCAATTTGGGTTGCCAGCCCACTCCAAATAAACACGTTGTGTGGAGAGGGTCAACATCTTTTTTACCCACAACACTGCAGCATGCCGAGATAAGATTTGGGTAATCTTTTACTTCTTCACACTCTGGTCAAAATTGGTCAACCTGTGATCAGTAGATTTGAGTGGATATGGGAAAGCACAATAAATGAATAGGTACAAGCCTAAGTTCATATATTTTAGCCTGTCTCTGCATATGGGCAGTCTTAGACTATCTTTGCTAATAATTCAGAATCAGAATTTTGTCGAACCTCAACTCAATATAAATACTGTATTTATAACATATCGTCTTGTCATTTGTTCTATTGCTCAGCCTTTTAGTAGTTAGGTATTGCACATACTTTTGGGTCTTCTAAAATGAGATATTTCAAGAAACACATTTTCTTGCACAAGATTTTAGGGTGGTCTAATAAGCAACTGTGAGGAACACATTTTCTTGCACATGATTTTTGGGTGGTCAATTGAGCAACTGTGAAGAACACATTTTATTGCGCAAGATTTTAGGGTGGTCTTTCTTAAAAATGATGGTGCATATTTTTTTACGCAAGATTTTAATGGATGGGTGGTCTACCCAAGTCCAGTGCATATTTTTCGACTTGACATATGATGTTTTTTTTACTACTACCCCCCCGCTAAGGTTGCCGCAAGTTAGATGCGCAGAAGCTAGAAACACCAAGATATACTCTATAAAGCACAATTTACATTAAAAACGAAACTGAAAGCGAAACTTTTACCTTCGTCTCCGTTTTATTAGGCGCTAAAAATCTGGAAGTTTTTCAATATTTTTGGCAATTGCGGACCTTTTTACAGTTACCCCAGATATACACCAAGTGACGGAAGAGACTATGTGTCTTTCAAAACGTTTCGTCGAGTTGCTTGTCCCAGGGCCTGGATGTCGCTGTCGCGGGCCATGAAATAAAGTCCAACTAATGTGTTTTGATGGATTATATATCTTTAATATGTGCCGATTCAGAATCCGGATGATGCCAATACAAATTATTATTCCAATATGACGACTTTAATCAAAATATGGCCACATTATTTTGACAAGAAATTTCGATGTTAGCAATGTTGTGGCATAATACGTCAAATAGTAGGTTTTTGGGGTAGGCAAATTAACATCTGAACTCTAAAATGTGCCATGACCGAACAAAGCACCAATATGGTACTCAAATTTGACAAAGTATCTATGTTCAGTAGACCATGGGAGAAAATATTACATTTAGCAGTTCAGATATTAATTCGGCGACCGCGAAAACCTCCAGTTTAACGTATTACACCATCACATTACTACAATTAACATTGAAATGTCCCTCCGTCTTCATTATTCCAGTTTGGGCAGAACTGTAGGATGTTAAACCCCATTTCATTTCGAAATGTCCCGCCAATCGTGACCGGGAATGCGACATAGGGGTCAGATTGGAATACCTTTGGGTGGAACATATTTTATGTTAATACCTGAATTAGGAGACCACGAAAAACTATACAGGGGACTTTATGATTTTCTCTCTAAAATGGGTCCCATTTTGAATTTGGCTTCTTAGCGGAATTTGCCGTCACTTTTGGGGACGGGGGGATGCCCAAGCTCTTTGGATTTAGCGGGTCGTATTCTTATAAAAACCAACCTTCAAACCGACGTCTGAGATAAATAACCAGAAAATGTATAGGGACAAATATAAGAACTTCTTCAAAATGTGGCCTAACATAACTAGTATAAAGACGATATAATCAATTTTAAGGATGAAGCCGAATGAGAGCGACGATGTAGTGGCCAAATAGATAAAAAAAAAAAAGCGACATTAAGGACTCCAGCGACTCAATGTTTGACACCAATTTTGTGCTTGTACTGTGGAAGTGCATTGAATGTTGCATGGATAGGGTCGACCGATTTTCACCTTTTGGACTCTCTGATATTCTGTTCACATTACCGCGAAAGTTGGTTTTGTAACACATCTCAGGTACATCTACGAAACTGGTGTCAATATATAAATCTTTCTGATGATTTTTGCGGCAAATGTCAAAATTGATCAGCCCCAACTATTCACCTTTTGGTGCACTACTTCTCCAATAAAAGACCTCTTGGCAGATGAAATTCGATATATGAGTAGGTTGTTGCGCCATTGCAGGGCAAATTTTCCCTCATAGCACACTAAGGCAGCCAAATCGGAGCAGAACAATAGGATGTATAACCTCATTTTATTTCATTTCTGCAACAATAGAAATGAATCCGTCTTCCTGCAGCTACTCTGATAGTATCACCTATCAGCAACGCAGCAGTAGTTATACTTTTAGCCCACCCCCTCTCCGTAATTTTAACACATTGTTCTTCTTTATCAACCTGCAACATACTGGGCATGCACTCTTTTCTGCATCAGCATTCGTTTCTGCTGTTAAGATGGTGTAAATGGACTAATTTTGGAAGAAATGTGACGTCTGATATGCCGTTCTGACATCGCAGCGACGTCCTGACGTCATAGAGACATAACGTCGCAATTGTTGGACTCGCTGATACCGACTTCCTATCTGTCCGCAATACATTTATGGTGTCTAAATCCAATAGTTTTAGAGATATTTGCAATTTTTGATCGACAGCCGCCATCTTGGATTTTGCCACGCCCCCCCGTCCTTATTTGGACTCCGATTTTGGTAAACTTTCTTTTCCTTACTTAGGACATCCTAATAAGTTAATAGAAATCAAAAAACCTTTTGTTGCAATTTGTTCTACGTCAAACTAACGTTTGACCAGCCTATATATGAATATAAAAATAACTCTCTTGAAAAGTTGAAAAAAATATGGCCACAATTTACACTCCATGTTCCTGCGCTACGACTAACCCTTGTATCTGTTAAGGGTTCTTTAACGTGTACGCCAATATGTACACGGGGCCTCGGTTTTTGGTTCCATCCCTGGAACCACCCCGAAAAATCAAGATGAACTTTCTTGTCAAAACAGGGATCGAACAAAGGACGACCAGGTTAGCGAGCCAACATCTTAATCACCGAGCCAAGATGGCTCCCGATTTGTAGAAAGTGTGTATTTCGCTTTAAAGCCTCTGACGAATTTATACTGCGGATTAACCGTAACACTACTACCATGATTGGTCATGCAAGGGGGCGGTGCCACGCCCAGTTTTTTGTCTGTAAATTCTCTACATGTCGCAAGTATTAACAGATTTTGTTCGAATCATTTCAATAATAGGATTATACCTACTTATATTCCCCAGCGACAGAGCCACGCCCATTTTTTTCGTTCATCGTCTAACAACCCGCAACCTGAATGGTTCATCTTTGGAACTTGGCATATTTATTCTTTATATCCTAAGGACGGCAACTATTTATTTTAGTGTATGCCCCGATGGTCAGGGTGTTAATCGCCTGTAGTTTGTAGTTCTGAATCTATCATCTTGGAGATTGGCATACTTATTCCTTATACACTAAAGAATGCAACTATTGATTGTGGTGCATGCCTCGAACCAATGGGGCTGCCACACTCACTTTTTAAAAAATATTTTTCTGTAAATACTCTGCGGGTTACACTTAATAACAGATTTTGTTCAAATTCGGCATGACCAATCATTTCAATAACCAGATTATACATTTTTATATTGTTCCATTTCCAATCCCCCAGGGACAAATCCTCGCTCATTTTTGTGTTTATTGTCTACAGGCCGCAATTCTCAATGGATCATCTTGGAACGTGGCATATTTATTCTTATACCGTAAGGACAGTAACCCTCTAGCTCGCTAGCCTGGAGGTCGGGTGTTCGATCCCTGCGTTGGCCGAGAAAGTTCATCCAGATTTTCCGGCGTGGTTTCCCCTTGTCAGTGATGCAGCTGACAAGGACAGCTGTCTAGTCCTTCGGATGAAACGAAAAACCGAGGTCCCGTGTATATATTGGAATGCACGTAAAAGATCCCCTGGCAGTTGGAATTCGATATAAGAGTAGGCGATAGTGCCGCTGCCCGGGCAAAATTTCCCTCAAAGCACACTGAATGGCGTATGCCCGTCTTCATTAGCCCAGTATAGGAGCAGAACAGTAGGACGTTAAACCCCATTTCATTTCATTTCGGAAAATGTTCCCAATTGCAGAACTTGTTTAATCCTGTCCAAGGACAGTAACTATCGATTTTGGTGCATGCCCCGACCACCAGGAGCGGTGCCACACCCACTTTATTGCTAATATTTTGTCTGAAAATACACTACTGGTTGCATTTATTAACAGATTTTGTTTAAATTTGGCATGATAAATAATTTCTATAACAGGGTTGTACCTATTTATATTGAGCCATGTTCAACCCTTAAGGACAGAGTCACGCCCAATTTTAGTGTTTATCGTATTGTCTACAGCCCGCAATTCCGAATGGAGCATCTTGGAATTTGTCATTATTCCTTATTCCATTGATTTTGGTGCATGTCCCGACCCCAAGGGGCACAGCCACTCGCATTTTTAAAAAAATATTTTGTCTGTAAATTTGGCAAAACAAACCCACCGCTTTGCAGCCATTTCTAATTTCATTCTCTTCCTTTTCAAACGTACCTTATCAACCTGAGCAGGAATGTGGACGTATCATGCAGCGTGAGCGTTGCTCTTGCTTTTTAAATAATGTAATTTTAAATAGTCTTTTTGTTACAAAACGTTTTATTTAACATCGAAAAATGATGTTTTGAGATCATTATAAAACTACAAAAATAAAAATAATAATTATTCTGTAGTCCTGAATGGGGTGAAACAGGAAAGCAGAATTATTTATCAGGGCTGGGGTGGGGAATCCAAAATGTATTTTACAGGGACAAGATCCATATCGTTCGAAATTGTTCTTGCTGATCACCTTGCAGATTAGTAAAACATTAATTTCTAGAATATGGGTCTCTAACATAGTATGTAGGATGCCAAACTGCTTTGGGGGTCGTGCTGTATTTGTGTGTGCGCGTGTGGGTGGGTGGGGATCTGAAATTGGCGGGGAATGTGATAATAATAAATGATGATCATCGTTTTTGAAACACGGATAGTCGAATAAACTTTTAAGTTAAAACTCTACAGGGATGTGCTCGGATTTACTACTGATACATTGCTGGGATAGTTTGAATTTCGTCTAAAAAGTTTTATGACATGTACCAATACATTTTTAGCTGGAATTATTAAATCCGATCTATGTACATTTTGCAAAGAATAAACAGCTTCATTAAAGAAACATTTGAACATTAAAATATTAAGTCTGTGTAGGCTATACACTCAAAAGAAAATAATGGTATCAGTCATTATCGCATAATATGTGATAGAACTAGGGCCGGTTCCTCAAAACTAAGCTATTTTAACGATTAGTTAAAGTCTAACACATCGTCATCTTAAAGTCAATGATGGGGAAATCTTTAGTGATCTATGGCCTGTCTGTGTGTCACAAGGGTGTGACTGATATGCATATGAAGAATATATTATCAGAAAATATGTATAAAATACTTTGACTTCAGAAAAACTAAAAAAAAGTTAATTTAAAAAAAAAAAAAAAAAAAAAAATCAAAGTTTGGAGAAAAATTGTGATTTTACTGCAAATTTCTCAATTTTCAGTTTTTATTTATTTTCTAACAGTAAGATTAAGAAAAAAATATTTTAATGCTCAATTTTGCCATATTCAGCCCCAGAAAGCACAGATAAAGCGAACAGTATTGTAATTTCACCAAATTTTGTCTAAAAATCAGGAATATTCATAGAAAATCTCCAAATTCTCCCATTTCGATGTAAAAATTATTACTTTCATGACTACTCAAATGAGTTAAAATGTCTAAAAATGCCCTTATTTTCATTGTTATTATAGCTTAGATGGGATCTATAAGTTTGTCAGGTTTAAAAATAGCTCCAGCTTTCCCACAGAAAATTGAAAAAAATTGGTAATACTGAGTTAACACAGCAGATGGGTTTGTACCAAATGTTCAAAACAGGGGTTGGCTCAATTTTGCCACTATTTTACCCAGAACAAGCATTTTTTCTTTACTTTTTTGAAACATTAAATTCTTGCATTTACTTTATGTATAAATCAATATTCCAATCTTTCTAGACATTTTTCACTCCGTCATTCGGTTAAGAGAGGCTATAAATGCCCCACCCCACCCTTTTTTTTATTAATGTGTTTTGAGAGATTTAATTGCACCTGTGTTGAAAATTAAATGATAGTAATTGGAATTTATGGTTGAATTACAGCTCGGAATGTTATTTTTCACCAATAAATAGTTATTTTGTTCATTTCAAGGATTTCTAGCCTTTTTTGTTTAAAGTCAAACTTAGAACCCTGGGACATGTCAGGCCAATGAGACCACATCCTGATACAAAATTGGTGTAGGTGTGTAAATGCCAGCTTAATGTTCAATATTTTCTTATCAAAATCTAGAATGTGTGGTGTTTGTTGCATGTATGTTACTTACAGAACAGTAAAATGTTAATTTTGCTCTTTTCAGGCCTCCTTTATGTTGTCTACTCCATCATAACTACTTTTTTGACTTCATTTTTTCAGGAAATTTGTGTAAAGGTCCAGACATCTTGCTTCAGCACAAGATTGCAATAAAGATTTGTATGATGCCTCTGAGGTTTGAGATGTTGAAAACGTTGAAATATTTCCAAATTTGTGAAAGTTGTGTATTCCGTGACTCTTTTAAAAAAGAGGGGTGGTCATAGACCAAATATGGCATTTTTTCTTTCATCAAGGCCTATTTTTAACCATAACTCATGTTTATTGCACATATTTTAGTTTATATGTACAAATGTTAGCCAGGGATGGTAAAACATAGCTATTAGACAGATTTATTTGGCAATATTAGTTTTGCAACCAAAAATTAGATTGATTAAGTCAGTGACATGTTTAGGGGGTGGGGATACACGTTTCAGTATAGATCTCTAATATTACAATCAATGCAATTGATTTGTGATATTTCTGTTTGCATATTGTCCAGGGTTTCTAAAAATGTGTTCCTTGCCAGTCTGGCTATCCAAAAAAGTGGAAAATTATTGGTTTTTTGAAAGATTCTACATGTAAGTTTTGTACATTTGTCATGACATGGCAGTAAGAAATTATATTTTTGAAACAAAACTCCAGATTATGAGTGTTTTCTGTGTAATTTGTTTGTAACTTGTCATATTTTTTCACAGAACTCAAATACTGCATTTAATAAGAAAGAGTTTTACATTTTAACACAAAAGGCCCATGGACCTGAGATGCACCCCTTTACATGAAGCAGCATGTATATTTAAAGGGCCATCATTTTTGCAGTTATTCTTTGATTTTGACTTTTTTTCACTGATATGTTGCCAGAACATATGAGAAGCATATAAAAAAGGCCTTTTGGTGATACCTGAAGTTTCACCCCTATATAGGACACAGATCACCAAATATTTCTACGCCGTCACCCACGAAACAAGGGCCAAAGTTATGTTTAGTCTTTTTCTCCCGTTCCCCTTTCCCCCCTTTTGCATCGCGATTTTTGTTGACTTTTTGGCGTAGAATTGAAGAAATACATTTAATGCCAGTTTTTTGTGAATATTCATGATTTTGAGGCGGAAGGATACAAGAGTTGAGAGGTTGATTCGGTTGAAATGTAGGGCCGAAAATTGCCTGTTTACTTGTTACTTGTCTCTACTTCCAGTTTGTGTATCACAAGTTTTTCATGGTGAACCTCATACATGCTTAAGGGCAGGAGTGTGCCACATGTTGCTCCGTTTGTGGCAGAAAGCATTCTACCCAACGAAAATTTGGGAAAAAGCTAAAGCCGGTCTAAGAGACGAGAATTAACATTAAAGTCAATGGGGAAATCGATCTGTGGCCTGTCTACATTTGGAACGTGTTTAACCATACGTTTTGATTGGTCAAATAGACACTGTCGATTGGACAATAACAACCCTCTGTTTTAGCAAGGCGAATAACTGCGTATAAATAGTACTTGTTTTTCACTTTTCCGCTCAATGATCTTTATTGACAGATATCTCCAATAAATTCTGCTCAAATGACCATCAAGCTATTTTTAACCTGAAGTACATAAAACAGTAATATATGAGTCATAAATTAATTACAACCCATTTCAGGCAGATCTATCCTAAACTATTCGTAACTAGACAGTGTAGACAATTTTGTTTTCATTTTTGGTAGGGGGGTTGGATGGCTGAATGGTTAGCGTGCGCGCGCTGTATCGTAAAGTCTGTCATTGAGTCGACTGGCGTGGTTTCGAATCCCCGGTTGTGCGTGGCATGGAGTAGGGTCGCCTGTCCAACCTCGTGGGTTTTCTCCGGGTCCTCCGGTTTCCTCCCACTGCTAAAGACCCCTACGCGCAAGCGAATTATGTAAATAAAATTGAACCATATGTTAGTCCCGAAATGACCTAGTTTGTGTCGAGTGGACGTTAAACCCCAGTCCTCTCTCTCTCTCTCTCTCATTTTTGGTAAGCTACATCCGCTCAGCAATGTTTACTTAGCTTTGAACACACTTTTAAATGACCTTAACGTTTTTGATGTCGAAAAGTCGCATATAGTCTCTACTTTCGATTTACGGTTTCCATGGATATCAGACAAACCACGGTCTATAGCGCAAAAGTGAAACGTAGGTTTCTTGGAATTGCATTTAGCATTATTCATGCCCAATTTGTTGAGAATCCATGCAGGCATAACAGAAAAATCCGAGACAAGGTTTGGAATAGTTGGTAGATAACAACATATGTCATATCTTATATAAACAAAACTTACAGTGCATTTAAAAGTACTCAACGCTCTAAAGTTATCAAAAAGTTTAATATTTTTTGGTCGATGTGTGACGTCAAATTAGCTCGTGATAAGTAATATTATTTACCGATGTGTGAGGTAAAATTAGCTCGTGACAAGAAGGACAGTGCAATATAGTCGAACCAACCATCTCATAAACCTTGAATAGGATATTTTTTATTTGAAAACTGAAAATAATGTCGATATGCAGAGGTATCTTAAGCTTAAGGTAAGAATTAAAGTTATACATATTAATCCTTGTGCAAACACGTCGCACGAAAAACCTTGTTGGCAACAAGGGGTAATCGAAGACCCCAGACATAACATAAAAATAATAACAGTGAAGGTGTACGTTTCCAATAGTGTAATACTTTTAGTTTCTTATCAAATGGTGAATACCCCTTGTATCAGCACGCACAAGAATTAAAGCCACCTATGTAAATTTTCCATAAACGGACTATATAAAATGTCCATTCTGCACTGGATGCCACATGAGAGTTTGTCATACAATGAAGGGAAAGGAATGGGGTTTAACGCCTCGTCAACACAAAACCTTTGTTTCTAGTATCACGCGAGCAAGGAGAATCTTGAACCCGCCAACCCTTCGTCTATCCTAAACTGTCTAAGGTTCTTTAATATGCACGCTCATGTGTAGCCTACATGAGTGGATTGTGATATGTAACACCACGAGTCTTTTTTTTTTGGTTCCTTTTCCCTTTGTGTATTCTCTTCTTCTTATTCATATAGTTTTAAGACGTTTGTCTTATCAGAAATAACAATGCAACAGTTCGTTTTTACATTTTATAGATCAAGCTGCTTACATATGGTACAATGCATAATAGATTACAATAAAGTCATTCTCCCAATCCCAATCAGAGAAATCATGGTCTTGTACCATTGGTGTTTTGGACCTTAAATTGGTCAAATATGACGTAATTAATTATAGTGATTGGTTAATTTGCCTAATGTCGTCGAAAACCACCATTATATATTGATAGTGGTAACTTACATCAGAAGTTTCACACGTGTTATTTTGTTATCAACCTTGAATTGTATGTTTACCAAATTATAACTCTGTTTAAGTATCAACTTATCAATCATTCATTCATTTGGATTTAAGTGCATATGAGACAGTATGCCTTCTATGCAAAATGTGAATCTAACAATTAGCCTAAGATATTAATTAATACAATGCTACTAATTTAAAGAGCAAAAATTCTACCAATCATGCTACACATATTTTTCGTCATAACGTTTACCTTTATTTGGAGACCATTTTGTAAAACCAGTTCATATTCTAATAGTTTCTTTCCCTGCACAATTAAACTTTGGAACAACTTACCTAAAAATATTTAAACCGCACAAACGTTATGTACATTCAAATTGGGCCTTTCACGTGTGTACTCAGTAACAGATGCGGAAATCACTTATGCAGTTGTATGAAAAATATACTATAGTGTATAGACTTGTGCGGTGGTTGTTACGGAATTCCACAAGTAGGGTGACCCACCATAAATAAATATCTCCAAATATCTCGACAATTACGCCACAATATTTATATATATGCTAAGCCTCAAATCAGTTTCACACAATTATAGTCACTAAATAAACGATCATGTTGTATTTAATAAGCTATGACCATTAATCATCTATAAATAATAGTAGGGTGACCCACCATAAATAAATATCTCCAAATATCTCGACAATTACGCCACAATATTTATATATATGCCAAGCCTCAAATCAGTTTCACACAATTATAGTCACTAAATAAACGATCATGTTGTACTTAATAAGCTATGACCATTAATCATCTAGAAATAATAGACTGAAAACTGGTTCCAAGTTGCGTCCATAACATCCAGACACTTTTGAGTAAAAGATAGGTTACGTGCCCTTGTTTTGAAGTTAGTCTCGCTTAACCAGTCTATCGACCATTCTACGTCTGATTGACAGGTCGGGATAATCAAGACTACTTTTTTACGAAACATAACAGAAAGCTAGAACAAGAAATTGAATTTAGAAATAAGCACTTTAGACAACTCAACAATTGTTTTAAGAAACTTGTAAAAGTAAAATGAAACTACTGCTAGTATCATGTTCCTGCTAAAGAAAGTGATTTAGAGATAGTATTTGTACTAAACCAAAAGATGCGGCTCTTAACGGTACAGTTAATGATAAAGCAATTTAAAAAATAAAACAAACGTAATTACTAAAGCTGCTGTAATAACCAAGAAGCTAAATTTTACTGCTATTCAAAATCGTCATCAATAGATTTTTTACGGCTGTAATAGTTGATATATTTGTAGAGAATTGCACGTGCCATGGCTATTTATCGACTCAAAGCGAGTGCGGGGTAGTCAGAAATCAGTTCGAGACACGCAACTGAAGCGTGCACATTTAGCCGTGTCGAGACCAACTTTCTGTAAAGTGCACGGGTCATCCTAATAATAGACTGAAAACTGGTTCCAAGTGTCGTCCATAACATCCAGACACTTTTGAGTAAAAGATAGGTTACGTGCCCTTGTTTTGAAATTAGTCTCGCTTAACCAGTCTATCGACCATTCTACGTCTGATTGACAGGTCGGGATAATCAAGACTACTTTTTTACGAAACATAACAGAAAGCTAGAACAAGAAATTGAATTTAGAATTAAGCACTTTAGACAACTCAACAATTGTTTTAAGAAACTTGTAAAAGTAAAATGAAACTACTGCTAGTATCATGTTCCTGTCTAACCCGAGTGTTTCAGAGATATTATTTGTACTAAACCAAAAGATGCCGCTCTTAACGGTACAGTTAATGATAAAGCAATTTAAAAAATAAAACAAACGTAATTTCTAAAGCTGCTGTAATAACCAAGAAGCTAAATTTTACTGCTATTCAAAATCGTCAACAATAGATTTTTTACGGCTGTAATAGTTAATATATTTGTAGAGAATTGCACGTGCCATGGCTATTTATCGACTCAAAGAGAGTGCGGGGTAGTCAGAAATCAGTTCGAGACACGCAACTGAAGCGTGCACATTTAGCCGTGTCGAGACCAACTTTCTGTAGACTGCACGGGTCACCCTACCACAAGATAGTCCGGTGGATTCACCTCCGAAGCTTGTTTTTTTCTAGACGGGTTTTTATGGATGAGGAGAGAGAGAGAAACATCGGGTTTAACACGTGACATTGGTCATTATGTGGACTAAAATTAACGACGGATTGCAGCCTACTTGTTTTACTTTAGTTTGGGCCAAGCATGGTTGCTTGTGTAATGTTTGTTCTGAATAAATCAAACTTATAACATGAATTATCACGTTGTTACTGATATAAGTTATAACATAGTGGCAGAGGTAAACTTCTAGATGCCTCCTGTGTACGTTTATTGAACTGCCACCGCGTAACAATTGACAATATTGCCGTAAAATAGATGTTACTACACGTGAGATTTGGGCGAGTCTGGCTGTGCTTTCCTTCCTGGTGTTGAAAATTGCCACAACGCCCAACGATAAGATAGTGATGAATTGAGACACCGACGATCGTTAGTCGGAGTTTTGA
This sequence comes from Patella vulgata, assembly GCF_932274485.2. Classification (NCBI taxonomy): domain Eukaryota; kingdom Metazoa; phylum Mollusca; class Gastropoda; family Patellidae; genus Patella; species Patella vulgata. The sequence goes on along the minus strand of NC_065884.2, from coordinate 57,393,940 downwards.
ATTGTTGCGACAGAAATTTGAGATGTATTTCCGTGTAAAGGAAATTGAATCGTACAAGCAGGTTTCTGAAATTTTACTGACCTTGGTGATGAATTTCAGATTTGTTTTAATGCCGGACCAAAACACGGGACATGGTGAATCAGAGACTAATGATGAATTTGCGTTACGTTGACAGCATCAATCAGCAAAATGTAAATTTACAACTGAAGAAGATGTTGAGGACGTGTTATTAAACACATTCTCGGAACCAAAATGCCAAAAAGGAGCTATTAAACCAGATTTAACTAACCGTGACAGACGCTATAAAGGGGGTTCGAATACACGAATCCAATATCAGTTTTATGATGAAACTGTCAAGTTATAAAGGTCACGAGGTGTAAACAGGGCTAGCCCTAAGTCTTACCCTAACCCACAATTCTCGGCAACAATCACGTGCCCTAACCCTATTTACATCTCGTGACCTTGAGGAAATCTGCAGTTGACCTTGGTAAATAGATCTGGCCACAGTCATCTGAGTCAATCAACTCTCACAACTGAAGTAGATACTGGTTCAGACTCCTCTTACACCATCCAAACGAATGGTCCCTGATACTAGAGACTTTTGCCAAGCTTAAATTCCTGGCCCGTATCGCGTATCCGTATTGATTTTGCGTGTGACGTCATCAATGCGTGTGTATTTCTCATACGTGATACGACACACGGATACGGCAGCTCGCATCCTATAGCTTTAATACGGAAAAGGTCCGGATAACACTGTTGTCTTTTTACCGTCGTTTTTGCTACTTTTAGACGCTGAAATGTTATATCATAGCGTTTTTATGAATCTATGTGTATCCTAGAACAAGAATGTGTATATTTGATGTGATTTTATTTTTAACCATGGCAAAGACTGGAATTTAATCATTACTTTTGATGAGATTTTCGCGGAATTTTCATATTTTTCCTGTCTGTCTGTCTGTCTGTCTGTCTGCATGCTGGTTGATATGGGACCTTGAAAATCTGTAAAAGGGGTATAAACTTTCTGAAATGATACATTAGTGAAACTAAAAATTGCTGTCGAGTCGAAGTCGGAAGCGAATTATTGAAATAAAATTAAACCATATGTTAGTCCAGAAATGACCTAGTTTGTGTCGAGTGGACGTTAAAACCCATTTCTCTCTCTCTTTCTCTCTCTGGATGTTTCTGAAATTTTAAATAGCTCAGCGACTGTCGAGCGACTTTACTCCTTTCAGGTATTTGTAGGCTAGTCAATAACTGCTATCATGCTGTAATAGAACTCAGCTCAGCTCAGCTAGCTATACGTACGAGGCGCGAAAATTCTGCCAAAACTCTAAAAACTACATTGACACAACGTATAACGTGATGATACGGATACGTCATACGGATGGGAAAATTCCACTTGCCAAAAGTCTCTACTGTTAGATTGCAATACGTGACTTGGTTAGTCAATCAGCGCCATATTCATCGAGCAACCCACTTCACCAAAAGAGCAGACAGGTTTTAGTATTTTCTTATAGACGGTAATTATTAAAGTTACATTATGCAAGAGCTAAATCTGTCTATTGCAGGTCCTTCTTTATGCCTAGATAATTTTATCTAAATTATTAATTATAGACATTAATTGACTATCCACGCCATAATCCACTCTCGATGTAATCGCTGCGATGTTTATTGAATTAGGTTCCGATTTGCTGTTCAATTTCCATTTATGATTTATTCATGAAATGGATAATCGAGACTATGTTTTTTTATCGTACGAACTTTAGTAATGATGATCGCGGCCAGGCCGAAAATTCAATTGCTAAAATCTCGGTTCAGAGGGGATCATTTTCCGCAAATTCCCATTTAATTATTATAGTAAGAACTGTCAGCTCTTTACCTAATCTCCCATAATGTATCTTCAATATATTAATCTTTAAATGGCATTTAGTAACTGAATAGAGTACAAACAAAAACACTTATGGAAAATATATTAATAGCATATCCCGATCCACTACTTTACCTTTGTTTTATTTTTAGATTGAAAGGACCCATAAACTTGATTTCAAGATGGATGTCCTACAACGTAATGCATCCGGGTAGACATGGTGAATCTTACGGCGATGTTCAGATCAAAAATAAAAATATATGTGATCACTCTAAAGAAGGAATACTTAAAATAGTTGGTTAGTTAAACTGAATTTTATTTATAATACAGCATAACGTCGTTAAAATTTTAACTTTAAGGTCACCTATATTTTATTCGAGAAAATCAAAATTCAAATACTTATGGTGGCTGAAAGCGTCCATTTAGATCGGCGTGTTTCTAGATACAACGCGAGAGTCGCCGTTAAGCCAGCACGAGGAAAAGGGCGCCGATCGGCGACTTTTTCGTCGTACTGGCTTAACGGCGACCCGCGACTTTCACAACACGAGAGTCGCCGTTAAGCCACGCGACGAAAAAGTCGCCGAAAATATCGACGACTTTTTCGACGACTTTTTCGTCGCTCTGGCTTAACGGCGACTCTCGCCTCGGGAGTTTATAGTTAGTTACATGCGCAATGGCTACATTTTACTACTTGTATGTAAAATTAGAATGGAGGAGATTTTGGATGAGTTTAGGCTGTCGAGCTATATCAACATTTTCAGTGACACTAGGGCAAATTAAAATTTATGAGTGTTACAGACACTTGTACTTTCAAAACCTGTTTAGTTACACTGGAATTCGATTTAAAATGTACACGTCTTTATATCACTAAATATTTCCCCATTGATTTTAATGTTAATTCTCGTATCTTAGACCGGACCTAACTTTTCCCCAAATTTTCGTTGGGTAAAACGCTTTCTGCCACAGATGGAGCAACATGTGGCAAACTCTTGCACAAAAGCATGTATGAGGTTCACCATGAAAAAATTGAGATACACAAGCTGGAAGTAGAGACAAGTAAACATGCAATTTTCGGCCCTACATTTCAACCTAACCAACCTCTCAAAATCATGAATATTCACCAAAACCTGACAGAAAATGTATTTTTAAACCCTTTTCTTCGACTCTACACAAAAAAAGTCAACAAAAATCGCCATGCAAAAGGGGGAAAAGTGAAAGGGAGAGAAAGACTAAAAATAACTTTCGCCCTACTTTCGTGGGTGACGGCGTAGAAATATCTGGTGATCTGTGTCCATATACAAGAAGTAAAATGTAGCCATTGCGCATGTAACTAACATAAACTTCCGAGGCGAGAGTCGCCGTTAAGCTAGTCCGACGAAAAAGTCGCCGATCGGCGCACTTTTCGTCGTACTGGCTTAACGGCGACTCTCGTGTTGTATCTAGAAACACGCCGATCTAAATGGAAGCTTTCAGCCACCAAATATTCCATGTTTGCACAATTGTTCTGAGTGTCTGTGAGAATATAGCTCTTTCAATAAAATTATTCATCGTGGAGTTATTGCTGTTGACTTTGCGTATTGTCAACCGTTACTCTCCGATTTTGATAGTATGTGGAGTTTTATAATATCATGTGATATGGACGCCATTCTTTTAAAAAATACTATTAAAACATTTCAGGCAATCTAATTAGCAAACCTCATCCAGAAAATGAACCATTTACTGTAGCCGAATATGGTGCTGCGGATGGATCGATTTCAATGGAACTAATGACTGATATAATCTGTAAGTATATTGATGTGGCAAACTCATTTAAAGTTATCTGTGAAAGACCTGTACAAAGTCGATGGTTTTCATTCTTATTTCAACATAGTCCCTTCGAGGTGTATACACTTTTTCCAACGATGTTGCAAGGCCAGGAAGAAATTCTCTTCAGATGCTCTAAAAAGTCCTTCACAGCTGACATGACGTCATCATTCCATGGCTTAGACTGAATTTATGATTCTGGTAGAAACTGATGAATCCAGGTCTCATCAATGGTTACAACTCTGGCCAAAAAATTATCAGGATCTGCTTCAAAACGGCGCAGATTGTCACGGCATGTCAGGAATTTGACACGTTTCTGATCCCCAGTCAAAAGCCTTGGCATTCATCTTGTAGACACTTTTGTCATTCCTAACTCGTTGTCGACAACCCTCTCGTGTGAGTTGCCCCAAAACAATGGCAATATTTCGAGTTGTCAAACGTCGTTCAGCCGTCACCATGTCATGTATCCGGGTTATTTTTTCTTGAAGCTTTCTCTCTGCCACACTTAAATTCCACAGCCCAAATCTTACTGTAAAAAAAGGAAGGGGCGTCATCCCCTAATGTGGAAACCATGTCGTTGTTCGACGAGAAAATTCACCGGGATTTTCCAGCGTAGTTTCTACTTGTCAGTGGTGCAGGGTGTGGGGGGAGGCTGATAAGTGAGACGAAAACCGAGGTCCAGCGTAGTTTCTACTTGTCAGTGGTGCAGGGTGTGGGGGGGGGGGGGCTGATAAGTGAGACGAAAACCGAGGTCCCGTGTACATGTTGGCGTGCACGCAAAAGAACCCATTTATTTGCACCTTTGTTTATCAAAAAGCAGAAAAAAATTACAAACCTAATCCAATATCAATCCTGCCTGATCTGCCCATTCATCCACCCGGACTACCCATATATTTCAATTCTTACCGCATGTTTTATCTGCGACCCTTATCTAGTACTATTACTTGCCACCTGTATATTTTATTTACTACTCATATATTTCACTTTCAACTACGTGTTTATTTGCCACCCGTATATTTCAATTTAATGCCCAAATATTTCATTTCAAACGGATTACTTATTTGCCACCCGTATATTTCACTTGCTATCCATACATTTCATTTCCACCGGACCCATGTGTCTTATTTTCCATCCGTATATTTTATTAACCCCATATGGGTCATTATCAAAATTGGTAGAAATTGCAAATCACAAATGACCAAATTTCAAATAATTTTAATTGTTTATTTTTTATATTTATTTGATAAAGTATAGTTCAAAGTGTCTGTTATGAATAAAGTTCACAGAATTAAAAAATTTTGTCAGCTTTTATCGGTCACCAATAGGAAACATGAAATTTCCCATAACGATTACTAATTTTCTTGAAAATATGTGAATATTCCATAAAATCATTTTTTTAAAAGCATATTAGTTCTAATGATTGGTCATTCAGGCATACTAAAGCGTATTTCCTCATTTTGTGTACTTTTTAAAAAGATGAATGTACGTTTAGTTACCTAGTGTCTGTATGTGTACTCGGACAATAATTTCGTCATGCTCTGTAGAGAGGCATAAATGAATCCATGAAGATAAGTAGAAAAACTGAAGATATGGGCTTGCTATCATTTTTACTGCTTGTTTATTCGCAGTGTTACAGGGTTGACATATAGGTATCTTTGTTTGAAAGAAAGCTGGAAATACTCTGTCAAGAAATATATTTCCACGAATTACATATAACAACTTTTGGTCTTCGAAGGAATTATTAGTGGGCAGAAATTCGCCCATGTATCTGTTATCAGATATTATGTAATTATGCTTGTATTACAGAACGTTTAATTGTGTGTTACGCATGCGTGCCATTCAAAAGGATATGAAATTATTTGTAATCAGGCCCAGGGCTCCGCTTCGGTTAAGCTGGGCTATGGTTATTCTTTGTTTACTTTTTCACTTTTAGGGTTCTCATAATATTATACTTTTACACATCTGTAATTGAGATTGCAGGATTCAGATGGAATTATATCTTAGGCTATTCCAACCTCGCGACTAGAAAAAAATTAAAGTGTGTGTGAGCAAAGCCAAAGAGGATGACATCCCCAGGTTTTAGTATACCAAGCCCATGGTTAAATCCGACACTGCTTGGAAAGATTAAAATGTAATTATTATTTTCAAAAATTACTTTCACACCACTTCGCTTGGCTGATCATGTATACATATAAACATAAAGGGTATCCGAATCCGTATCCTGTTTTGAAAATATTTTTAAATTTTCTGTCATATATTATCGTTGCTCAATAAATGTTCAATTTTATGTACAGAGTCATAATGCATACGTTAAGATTAAAATTCTTTATTTATAAAAACGCGAAGAGGGGGGGGGGGGGGGCTATATTTGCAGTTACCAAGCTTCAGTGAGCTAGAATAAATGTACTTACTACTTCGTTCGGCACGACTGCGTGCTTTAATGTCCTATATCGGCGGAATGTACAGTAAATAGAAGTGCAATTTGTATGAAATCAACGATAAATAATAATTTCTATAAACGATTAATACATCGTTATAACATATCAGTGCACGTAATTCATTCTTGAAATCAACGTTCCGGAAAATCACATTTATGGTATTCCCGAACAATGATTAACTCAATGATTAGGCTAATCAAAGTTTATAAAATGTTAATTTGAAATTTAATCAACTTTTCCAGAATATGACTTAAAAAATCTTGAGATTAAATCTCAGATTAGCACTAATCCACTTTCAAAATATGGGACTTTAAGTCTAAATAAAGCGCCCACAATGAATGTCTAAACGGGGGATGTGTAGATGGGCATATCAGTAATTAGGAAACCAGTAAGAGAAACATACGGATGTACCGACATTGGAAGTTACTTATGCGGAACCATTTTCTGTAGGTGGCCATATATAGGGTGGCCCGTGCACTGGCGTGCAGTAACAATTTTCCCTAAAGAAAGTTGGATTCGACACGGCGAATGTGCACGCTTCAGTGACTTGTCTCGAAGTGAATTCTGGCTAACCACACAGTATGATAATACTCAGCGCTAGAGTCTATGAGACTATAAATTGCCATTACACGATTCTCTACACATCTATCAACTATTACAGCCGTAAAAAATCAATTGTTGACGATTCTGAATAGCAGTAATATTTAGCTTTTTGGTTATTAAAACAGCTTTAGAAATTACGTTCGTTTTATTTTTTTTAAATTGCTTTATCATTAACTGTACCGCTAGGAGAGCATATTTTGGTTTAGTACAAATAATATCTCTGAAACCCTTGCGTTAGGCAAGAACATGATACTAGCAGTAGTTTCTTTTTACTTTTACACGGTTCTTAAAACAATTGTTGGGTTACCTAACGTGCGTGTTTCTAAATTCATGTACTTGTTCCAGCTTTCTGTTATGTTCCGTGAAAAAATAGTCATGATTATCCCGGCGCGTAACCTATTTTTTACTCACAAGTGCCCGGATGTTATGGCCGACACTAGTAACCATCTTTCGGTGTATTATTTAGGAGATAAACACCTCCTGTTTCGCATTTAGAGGGGTGTTATTGTCCAATAGACATGTCCTGAGATCATTAGGACCCAAGACGCGTTCAAGGATCAAAATTGAGTGTCTCCATTGTGGTTATCCCCATTAAAGTAGTACGCATAATATTAATAATACGCAGTGATTTTTCTAATTTAGAGGGGTGTTATTGTCCAATAGACAGTGTCTAATCGACCAATCAAAACGCACGATTCACCCGTAAGCATGTTACAATTTTGGATGGTTAAATGGTAATAGCTTATTAAGTACAACATGACCGTTTATTTAGTGACTATAAATATGCGAAACTGATTTAAGTCTTGGGATATATATATTTTAGGGAAAAAAACTTGGTTTTTGCGAGTACTTTCCGCTTTATTAAGCTTCTTCAGGCAAATTTTACCAATTCCAACAATTGATGTGACGTAATAACGTCATGGTTACAACAATGAACTATAATGGCTATAATAAGCACGATAAGATAATATTGCATACATTATGTATCATTAACAAAATTATTAATTAAACATTTATATTTTACACAACTGTTCCAGGGCAATCTAAAGAAATAATTGGCATAAGGACAAAATTAGCTGTACACAAATTCACGGCACAAATTGGAAGCATGGAATTAAACGCTGAATGTTTCCAGAATAGATGTGCCAATACAGATAATGCTATAATGCAGTTATTTCTAGAAAAGGCCCTAGATGGAGAGACTCTCGAAGAATTGGAGCTCGAATGGAAACGGGAATGTAAAGAATGCGACGCGAAAGTTCTAAGACAGTGGGAAAAGGATCATGAATGGTTAGATAACTATCACTCCAAGTATGGAGATGAAATATTCAAACTAGAGAACGGGAGGGAGAGTGATATCGATTCATCCGACGGTGAAAGTGCTGATTGGCCAAAACAGGCACAACCAAAAGGACCGAAACGAAAACCCCAACCGTCCAAATCTAGACAAAGTAACCCGAGAGAGCCTAACGATATTAATAGATCTAACCAAACTCAGACTCGTAGAGATTCGTCGGCCCAAACCAACACCCCAATATGGCACCAAGTCCCACCTAGAAGACAAAATCGGAAAATTGAATCAGAAACTTCCAACAAACCTATCCGATCAAACGAAGAAAACCGTTTTTTAGACAGGGGCCAGTCCAGAAATCGGAGCCGATGGAAAAGGAACCCAAAACAATAAATCCAATAGTAATAAATACCAGTGGCATTGAACTCTGTAGGAATGATATTCTATTATTTGATAAGGGACTAAAATTCACCCCAACACCTTCAAATGATAGCTGCTTACTCCAGTCTGAACTAACACAATTTTGTAGAAAACTGCGCCTCAGACATCATTTCTACAGAGAGGATGATTCTCGACCCCCAGAACCCGAAAGCCTGGCTCGAAACAAATCTACTTTTACACCAAAATCAGGAAAAGATGTACAGTTAGATAAATTTATAACAACTATAGCCACTCATAAAATTCAATCAAAACCTACCATTAAAAATCTAAATAAAGGTGAATTGAAAGCTCTCAATAATCTGAGAAATAACCAAAACATAATTATCAAACAAGCAGATAAAGGAGGAGCTATAGTCGTTATGGATAAGTCATTCTATCAAGAAAATATATTCAAAATGCTCCAAAACACGGAATATTATGCGCCATCAACCATCAAAGAAAACAACAACGTCATAGTAAATATGAGAACATTTGTGTCTTGCTACACTGGAATGCTGTTAAAGGAGGAACAAGAATATCTTATGAACTTCGATCCAAGCATTGCATACTTTTATGGATTGCCGAAAGTACACAAAAGTAGGCTAATTCAAGATGCTGTAAGACGAACTAATCATAAAGTTGTAAATATAAAATGTCCAGGTGACCTAACGTTCAGGCCAATAGTAGGCGGACCAAATAGTAGTACCCAAAGACTTAGCAACTTCACTGATATCATTCTGAAACCACTATGTTCTAAAGTCAAAAGCTTTCTCCGCGATGATATAGATTTCCTTCATCATTTACCTAAGCAGGTAGAACCTGGTAGTACATTAATAAGCTTTGATGAAGTAAATCTATATAATAACATCAGTAAAGATCTGGGAATAAAAGCTATCGAATATTGGATAGATACATACCCCGATAGTATCCCAGATAGTTTTTCTAAACGATTTATAATTGGCGCTCTAAATTTAGTAATTTCAAATAACATATTTTTCTTCGATACCCATTATTTCTCACAAATTAAAGGAGTTGCTATGGGTACAAAAGTTGGTCCGACATACGCAACATTAACATTAGGTTACCTCGAAGAAATTTGGTATGAGAAAATACCCACAACCTTCGATAAAACTTTTAGCGACATGATTAAGCAATCGTGGAAACGATTTCTGGATGATTGTTGGTGCGTCCTTAATATAGAAGATACAGCGATCACCAAACTCCACGATCTCTTGAATAGCCTAGATGTCGATATTAAATTCACTGTTGAATCTAGTAAAGTAAAACTAAACTTTCTCGATGTCACGGTGAACCTTTTACCGAATGGTCAAATTGAAACTGATATGTATTATAAACCGACAGACACACATCAGTATCTCAATTTTAATTCATGCCATCCTTCTCATATCAAACGTAATATTCCGTATAATTTAGCTAGACGCGTGTGCACCATAGTTTCACAATCGGATATCAAACAAATACGCCTTAATGAGCTTAAAGGTTTTCTAAAAAAGCAACACTACCCGGCAAAGCTAGTAGATGATGCCATCCGAAAAGCTTTAAGTTTAGATCAGAGCAAATTAAGGTGTCCAAAAACGATTTGTGAAACAAAGAGTCACGAAGAAGTTTCTTTAGTAACTACTTTCAACCCATCACAAGAAGATGGTAAATCTATAATTAATAATAATCTCCATATTCTTAAAAATAGCCCGATTATGGATGATATATTAAATAAGGCAAAAATAATAAATAGTTTAAAGCAACCTCAAAGCCTGGCTAAATTACTAATCTCATCAAAATTCGAATCAACTAAAATCATACCCACAGTTAACAAGTGTAATGAATCCAAATGTAAAACGTGTTCAATCATAATTGAAGGTTCATCCATAAATATCACGGACAATTTTACATTTCATGTAAAACAACCAATGTCTTGTAAATCCGATTACATTATATATGTAATAATTTTTCCGGGCTGTAAGGGTAGATATATCGGAAAGACCATAAATATGCTTAGATTAAGAATGAACCTCCATCGACAACATATTCTTAATCCGCTATACAGGATGATACCCCTGAGCCGACACCTCGATGTTTGTGGCAAATGCAATTTTAATGTCTTTCCGTTATATCAATTAAACAGCAAAAACAACGATCTATTAGAAGCAAAGGAATCATATTTTATTGAAAAATTCAAACCATTGCTTAATTCAAGGTGTTGATTTTTGTTATATTAACATTGTAGTTGTGTAAAATATAAATGTTTAATTAATAATTTTGTTAATGATACATAATGTATGCAATATTATCTTATCGTGCTTATTATAGCCATTATAGTTCATTGTTGTAACCATGACGTTATTACGTCACATCAATTGTTGGAATTGGTAAAATTTGCCTGAAGAAGCTTTATAAAGCGGAAAGTACTCGCAAAAACCAAGTTTTTTTCCCTAAAACATCTTTATTTCGAATATCTAACACCTAAGAGTAGCTTTAACTATAACCTTTTATATATATATTTGTGGTGTTATTGTCGAGATATTTATTTATGGTGGGTCACCCTACCTTAGATAGGAAAGAAAAGAAATATGAGGTTATGTAGAAGGATTGTGTTTCTACGTGGAAAGGGGACCGAGAAGACATTAATCACAGACCAAAACATTCCATCAAAATTATTATAAGTCGAAAATCTGGTGTAATGTAGCCCGAGAAGAATGTTTTTGAAAAAATTGAATTTTTTTCTATGTCCATATTGTGGATTCTTGTGGTTAAAATAACACACAAAAGCACCCAATCTGTAATTCCGACAATATTTTCGTATTCATACAAACAAACGTCTTTCATTTTCTTACGTCAGTAAAAACAATTATTGGTTTTCTTTCCAACTTGATGCACATATTCGATTTGTAGTTCAGCCTCACATTGACATTACCCAGTTGAGCATAAAATTGAAAATAAATTGACGCCTAACACACCCGAGAATGCGTTGATCATATTCCCATAAAATATCTATTATTTCTAAATATGTCTTTGATAAGATCTGTACCTGGATCAAATATCTCGGAGTATGGAGCATAAATTTTGGGTAAATGTGCCGATTTCTTTTTGGTAAATGTGCCTCTCTAGGAAATGAAATGGGGTTTAACGTCCTACCGTTCAGCACAAAATTGGCTAATGAAGACGGGCATGCGCCCTACAGTGTGCTATGAGCGTAATTTTGCCTGGGCCAGTTTAAAGCCAGTTTAAGAATTTATATTATCACATTGCAATCCTATAACAAAATGTTTCCATTCCGTAACAACATTAGCCGTTACAGAAATGACTGTTACAGGACTGACATTACGATGCTAAATTTTTATACGCCCACATTGATATGTGGTCGTGGTCGTATATTGTCGTCGCCCCCGTCGGTCCGTCCGTCCGTCCGTCCGGCGTCCGCAATTGCATATGGACGCTCTAGAGGCTAAGATAATATCCGATTGACTTTAAATTTATGCACAGTGTATAAGGTCATAAGACGAAGAAGCCCATTGATTTTCACGGATTTCCGATAATTACTGCCAGAGTTATGGCCCTTGATCACTTTGAAAATCTTATGGACGCTCTATTTCAGGTCTTATTCGCTCTAAGTGTGGAAAGAATAAAGAAATTAATATAATGTACGAAGATCTCCCAATGAGTGATTTCAACTCTTTACATAAAAGAATTCACGGTTTGTCAGTATTTTGTTTTTAAATTCCTACTATTTATAGACTTATATAAAGAAATTTTGTTCATTAAATGTTTATGCATAGGTAGCACCCTGGGTATTGGAGATCCATATCGATTTGGGACATTTATATGAAAACGGGTACTATCTAATTTTGATGGTATGTGGATTTTTATGATCACTTGTGATATATATGTCATCACTATATATAGCCTTCGTTTTTTAGAAATCCGTTTGTATATACAGATATTACTTTAATACTTTGGGTGCTACTGACCGTGATTTTTTCAAGATATCAATTATAGCATAATTTGATCAAATCTATAACATATCTATCGTTGTGGGTCAAGTTTTGCAATACTTTGGGCGATAGTGACAAACAAAAAGGGTTGTGTCTGTGTATCTTTCTCTGACAATCCAATTACTTGCCTCTGTAAATATTTTTACACATTTTCATCAATATTGTATTGTCGCAAAGATGGTTCATATTGATTTGGGGCAATTTTGTACAGTAGTTCCAGAGTTCTTGTTCCTGACTGACTGTTGTTCAACGTATACTACAGAATTTTTTATTACTGTAGTCGTACTCATACCTGAGAGTAAAGTTCTTAGCCGGCTAGGTTTAACCATGGACCGTATAATATACACGGTTCACGGTCCACGGTCCATGGTTTAATTGTTATTATGATCGACTCTATCAAAACTCATACCTTCTCTTCTAGACCATGAACATGTTTATATTATGAGACCTTTAATAATGGGTCTGTTCGCTATTTTAGGTATAATACCCAATCCTAGATCATATCTTCTGGATCATGAAAATGTTTATGTGACATCTACAGGAACCAATTTTTACAAGCAGTGTTTTCCTTCCAATTCTGTAGATCTAGCCTTGTCTTTTACAGCAACACATTGGTTATCAAAGTATGTTATAGTCGTACCATTATAATAACTTTGTTGAATTTAATGTTTTATCATTTTTGATCATTCGATTCCATCTAGTTGAATCTCACTGTACACAAAAAGACCCCACCCTTTAAGAATTGCATTGAACATATTTCGCATTTTTAGCATTTGGCGAATGGTTATATCATAAGGTTTGGCATTGAGTCAATTAGCGTGGTTTCGATTCCCCGATTGTACGGGACAAAGAGTATGATCGCCTGGCCAACTTTGTTGATTATCTACGGGTCCCCGGTGTCCTCCCACTGCTAAAGACCGCTACGCGCCAGCGAATTATTGACATAAAATTAAACCATATGTTAGTCCCGAAATGACCTAGTTTGTGTCAAATGGACGTTACCCCCCCCCCCCCGCTCTCTTTCTTAACATACATAACTATTTGAACTATTTGTTTACAATATTTTATCTCCATGTGACAATTTTAACATTTTAATAAACAAAATTATCTCTCAAAACAATCCAATGTTTTATTTTAGTAAAGTGGATATATTTGATCATGTATATCCTTATTTTACTCAAAATAAAGATGAAATAGACGCCCTAGAGAAACAGGCGGCAGATGATTGGGTGCTATTCCTAACAAAAAGAACAAAAGAGCTGAAACCAGGTAAATGTTTTTCGTTAATCAATAAAATCATTAGGTGGGGGGGGGGGGCTAATTGGTGATTGTCAGGAATTAATGGTCAAGTTGTACTCGATATATGAAAAATGTTGCATGCCGTATACATGTAATGTCAGGCACTATAGTCGGGCATGTAGTGTCATCGCCGGGGGATACCGTTTACCGTCTTAATATTCCTCTCCAAATGTATATATTGAGCAGTTTCGTATTCCATATTTTAAAAAAGGACGAAATGCCTTCATTAGATATTGCCCTCATTATGTTGTGTTTGGATCAATATTTTAATTTCTATTTTCTTCAGAAAATGTCTACATTTGATATACCTTGATATACTTGATAGATTTGATATAGTTGCCTTCGCAGTAGAACTTGGATATGTCCGCGCCCCGTTTCTACCAGGCCGATCCACTATATATCTACAAATCTGAATACGCACCACCCAAGAAACATATTTACAATTTTGTTTTTGAAATCGCTTCATTTAGCTATCAGTGCATGACGGGTGTCGACAGAGTATGCTTTCTTGAATACCCGATACCGTTTGAACAGTTTACCCCCACCCCTGATTAGCAAAGCCCTCTGCCCGACACAATTAAACCCCTAAGAATAGGGTTGGGCCAATATGCAACATTTTTGAAAAATGAAAATCGCCCGGGTGTTTCTATGGCGAAATTGACCGAATAACACGAATCCGGAAGAATTTTGCCCGAAAAAGTGCTCTTTAGATTGGTGCAGGCCCATTTTTCAAAATGGCGGCCAAAATGGCGTCAAAATCGATATTCTTTGCATATGCTGTACATAATCACTTCTAATATCCACTGTAGGGTGTCTTTTATAGGGTTTTTTGGGTCAGAGAATCCATATCTGCAATTATAATTGATCTCAGGAAATCCAATATGGCGGAAATCCAATATGGCGTCCAAAATGGCGCAAAAAATCAACAATTCTCACCTTAGCATTGCGAAAACACCCCTACCATCAACTAAAGGTATCCTCTGTGAGCTTTCTGGGGTTAGCGAATCCGAGCCTGCAATTACTGATCACGCTCGAAAATCCAGTATGACGGAAATCCAAGATGGCGGGCGAAAGCGCCAGAAATTCCTATATTTCAAACGCACGGTACGGAATAGCGTGTCATTATAGCTGTGTGGTGTCCTCAGCAGGATTTTGTGGTTCGCGAATCTGAATCTACACTTTTTCGACAGGTCCGATGATCCGATTTGTTGGAAATGCAAGATGGCAGTCTCTCGATGTGTTGGAAGGTGCCTGAGGGCACCACAATTCCAATCAATATGGAGTTAACGCAAATGCTTTGTTTCGCCATCGTCGAAACAAAGCACCGATGGCGAAACAATGCAACTGTGTTAACTCCATATTGATTGGAATTGTGCCTAAGGATACCGGTTTTCAAGAATCCGCCAGAGGATGTGCATTTTCCATCGAAATTTGATTCTATGTATTTATTGGTAATTTTGCATTGACTATGACGTCATAATTACTTGAGGTACAGTGTGCCGGCATAGTAACGTGACGTAGGTAATTTTCCGCCATCTTGCTCGTTGAATTTATTCCTAATGACGCCTGTTTGGATGGTGAGCTCTGTGGTTTTCCCGGAAGTTTTATAGCCTAGTTAGCGAGTGATTCAGCATGGAGTTGAGAAGTTCTCTAATAAAAAAGGAATTTTGGGGGACCAGCTATTGTCAGGAAGAGGCATTCGTCCGTAAAAGTAAATTACAAACAGGTATGTTTGCGATTGGACGTATGCTCTACTTGTGTAGAAGAGAAAAAGGCCATTGTCACATTAGCCACGAGGCAGCAAGTGAAGTGGTCGCGAGTGAATTTATTACAGACTGGGTGGAGAAAAACGTGTACCCGATGTCGGAGCGTGCCGTGGCAAAAAAGAATTCAAGGAGTTGATAAAAGAAGGAAAGCGAGAAGATTGACGCACCGCATATTCGGAGGCTTGGCTGGCGAAGGCAGAGGAATTTCATCTACTCATGACTGCTCATGCATATGATATACGGTGCAAAAATAAACAATATGAAATGGAATCAAGTGCAAAATATGGAATCAAAATGACAAATGAAGACGAAGCCTTCTATCAGGATAATTGCCATGGAAAATACGTGGTTACATGTCAAAACACTGTGTCTTCGAAATGGCTGAAAAGTATGAGTAGAAAAGAAGATCGAGAGAACGCAATGCATGGACAGTTGGACAGATCAGTATAAAGGATGAGATACAGGAGAATATTCAGAAACAGCTTCTCGATGAATCGTTCCATGAAATCACTGATAACCTCTCAGGTATGACGTATGCACCTGACTGCCAACACACGAATACTGATCAACATGATGAATACAAATTTCCTGAAGTAAAGGTGAGAATGGGTAAAAAAACATTCTACGAACCCTTGATTCGTGCCCTAGTTCAATGTCATGCTTCAGCCAACATATCCCTAAATGAGCTTTTGAAAATCGCACATGTATTCGGCAATATTGTGTTCAAGCAAAATTGGGTCCTGAGAGCAGATAGTGCTGATGATTCAGACGATGATGACGAACACATGGACGAGAGACCGCCAATGAAGAAGAGAAAACGTCAGCCAGATTTGGAGAATGTG
This sequence comes from Patella vulgata, assembly GCF_932274485.2. Taxonomy (NCBI): domain Eukaryota; kingdom Metazoa; phylum Mollusca; class Gastropoda; family Patellidae; genus Patella; species Patella vulgata. The sequence continues at coordinate 57,377,601 of NC_065884.2, read as the reverse complement.
CTGCCCAGCAGGCGGGCTTTGGGTAGGTACCTCGAAGATGCAACTCATCTCAATCTCGAGTTTTGGGCGGAGAAATTGAAAAGTAAAGAATGTGTAGTTACACTGGGCATAGATGACACCACGAAGGCTGCCGGTCACAGAAAATTCGAGTTTTTGGCGGAGAAATTGAAAAGTAAAGAATGTGTAGTTACACTAGGCATAGATGACACCACGAAGGCTGCCGGTCACAGAAAATTCGATGTAAAGACTACACACTTCACCCTAATCAATCCAGAGAACAATAGTAAATCGTTCTATACGACAGGATATACCGAAAATATAACCCATAGTGGAAATGACAGCGCAGAAGCAATAAAATATGAGCTTAGGAGGCTAGCTACTCTGGGCAATGTCACTGAAGATGAAATCGCCAGTATGATTGATTTTGTAATGACCGACTGCGCTAGTGATAACAATGTTCTAACAGAGAAACTGAATCTTGAAGCTGAAAACTTGAAATGTTCTGCCCACATAGTCTTGGGTATAGATCATAGCGTTGAAAAGGTTTTTAAAGAGGTCGAATGTAAAATTGGAATGGACAAACTGATCAATTGCGGAAATATTCTTCGTTCAGCATCGAGTGTATTTACTATGGGTCTCATAGCAATTACAAAACTCTTATCACCAAGTTACGCGAATCACTCTGTTTCATTGTACAACGACTTCACATTGTGGTGTTAAGAGTGTGGACGCGATCTACGAGGGTTCCGTGGATTTACTTCAAACCGGATCGGTCGAATTGCGGAGCTGTCGAGGTCCTACCTACGTCTTAAAGATGACATCAGAGCCTTTTTCGACAGTGTTGTCGATGACAAGGCGAACAAGCTCGTGTTGGCTGTCGCTACCTTCATATACTCGGACTGGTTCAACTGCTGCAGCGAAGTATATTCTCTCATGGGTGAAATCATCATTTTTCCTATCATGGATATACTCGGGATCGACGGCCGTGGTGATAGTCAGTGGTAGCGACCAATCGTTTCTTATTGGACTCAAGTTTCGTGGAGAAGAGCGATGATGAGAGGAGAGCAATTTGGAAGAAATCGAGGAAAGGACCTGATGTACAAGAGGCGAAGAAACTCGAACGAGACTTTCTGGCCACCGTGAACGCCACTCGTTCAATGTCACTCAAGCGTAAGGAAGATGAGAAAAAGAAGAAAATACAGAAAACTCAACAAATTCTTGCTGAATGCAAAAAACATGGTGGTCCAGTTACTCCGGATTCTGTAAGCGTTTTGGACGACCTAACAGAACGACAACTCTTGTCTGAAGTTTGTTATCTCAGGCACACTATTGCACCTGATATCAGACAGAAGAGAGGAGTTAGAGTCGATGGCAAGCTCAGATTCCAAAAGTTTACAATATCGGAACTAAAAAGAGCAATACTCGGTGTTATAAAACCAGACAGTGATGTTAGCGATGCTGTCGATGAACTGCTTAAGATGGCACTATGTGGGAAGCTTGTTTGAATGTAGTTTTAATTCATTTGCAGACGTGATAGCGAAAGCAATAATGGACCATTGCACGTACAGATATGAACATTCTCATGGTAATTCGGGTGACGATTCAGGGTCCCCAGATTATCAGTAATGTAAGGTTAGAGAAAAAGGCATATGATCTGGCCTACTCTGAACATCTGCGTTGTAACGAAAAAATATGATATTAACTGACTGAACTGTACTGGATATAAATCATAATAATATAATAATTAGTACTTAATTATATATGATATAATTAGAAAATACTTTTTTTTTAGATTACTGGAGATTTCCTTTATCTCGACGGGTGATTTTGCTTGTGTTCCGTAGGATTCCTCCCGTCATTCTGAATTTCTGGCATATTGGATCATCAGACATGTCCAATAATTGCAGATTCGGATTCGCCGACTCCAAAAACCTTATTAGGGACACCATACCTCGACCACGGCATGCGATTACGCTCTGCGCGTTCGGAATATAGGAGTTTCGGGCACCATTTTGGCCGCCATCTTGGATTTCCGCCATATTGGATTTTTCCGAAGTGGTTTCATATCGAAACTTGAATTTGCTGACCCCAAAAATCGCAGAAAAGACGCCATACAGTGGATAACGGGAGTGTTTTCACACCGCTAAGGTGAGAATTGTTGATTTTGGCGCCATTTTGGACGCCATATTGGATTTCCGCCATATTGGATTTCCGCCATATTGGATTTTCGGAGATGAATTATTATTGAAGATATGAATTCTCTGACCCCAAAAACCCTTTAAAAGACACCCTACAGTGGATATTAGAAGTGATTATGTACAGTATATGCAAAGAATATCGATTTTGACGCCATTTTGAAAAATGGGCCTGCACCAATCTAAAGAGCACTTTTTCGGGCAAAATTCTTCCGGATTCGTGTTATTCGGTCATTTTCGCCATAGAAACACCCGGGCGATTTTCATTTTTCAAAAATGTTGCATATTGGCCCAACCCTACTAAGAATCACCGAACCCCACTTCACTTCATAACTCCAGACTAAGAAAGCTAACTTTTGAACTTCATTAGTTCAAAGTTTGGACATGTTTCACACATTACTACGAATATCTTATTTATTGTAGGTGGTTGGGGTGTTTTTTCAACATTAGGGACAAGAGACGCCACAGAGGGGAAGCCAGCCTTTGTTGCGGGTCAGGATATTTTAAACAAGCTTAATGAAGTTTGGAACCGTTTATTTTCTCGCGGCATAATAACAAAGGTATTGTCTATGGTAATCATGAACGCCGTCACGCGAAAATTTTATAGAACAAAAACAAATTGTCGTGACGTACAGCCACGATGGGACGAAAAACCGAGTGATATCCATATTTTAAAACCTTTTTATGTAGGCCGAGTTAAAACGAGGTACACTAGGATTTTGTTTGCGAAGCCCACGTCAGATAGAAGAACCAATCCTAGATTCAATAGAAATACAGAATGGTGGGTTGAAACTTCATGAAATCAGATTAGATACAATTCCCTATTTCCTCGAGGCAGAATGGAACGAAATGTTTAGGCAAGGTAAATACACTACTGTTGTCTCCCTTGACTAATTTAAATTTTCAGTCTCTTGAAAGGGCCTAACCTCTTTGATTTGACAAGCAAAAGAAAAAATCGATTATTTCTAAAAGAAAATTGCTTTTTTACATACATGTAGGCGTACGAGTAAAGGGTGTAGGGTGCCGCATAACTTTTGGACAATCTACTTTTTGCGACATTTTTCGGGCATCGATTATACAGCCTCAACAGTTTGATCGGATGATTGGAATTCAGGTCGGCGTAGAGTGGATTTCGGTTGTAAATCTATTGGACAACATTGAAGTTAATTGACTCACGCACTAAAATAGTAGGAAAACGCATTTGCGGCGTTTAAATTTTCCAAATTGTCTCGGCGTTCCGTGCACTGATCAATTGATTGGTTGTTTGGAATTCAGGTCAATCAAGTTAGTTTACATTGAACCACATAAAAGTAGCTGTATTCACGGGCGGGAAGAGAAGTAAAAATTTCCAAAATTTCTTGGGGGGGGGGGAGGAGGCTACAGGTAAGCTCTGAGATTTCAGTGCTCGCTGTCGATTGGCGTCGCCATCTTTAAACGGCAATCTTTTCGGGCATTTCGGGATATCAATCCCCAACAATCCTCGGACCCATACGTTTATGTTTATTTACAGACGTAAAATTGGAAGTCGTGGCGTAAATAAATTACAAAACTGGAATTCGCAACAAACGCCTTTACTGTGGCTGATTTAGGACATGCAAAAACAAAAAAAACCATACACATACACACTCCATCCCAAGTGCAACGTCACCACAATATTTCCCATTATATCTACCCCTATCCCAAGTTAAGGAGTGAGTAATCTGGGATGTGGGAGGGGTTGTCGCCCTCATCTACGAAGATTTACACCCTATTGATCCAATATGCTTAATAGTATTTTGACATCATCCAGGGGCGGATCCAGAAGGAGGGTTTGTGATAACAAAATTAATGCTTTGCATCAATAAAATTGAATCACAATGTCATCGTATTAATTCATAATAAAAATTGACGTCAAACAGGGTGTTGGATTTCTCTGTTTAAAAAGCTCAATGTGTATGTATATATGACGATAGAGACCATGTATTTCTCAAAATATTTCAAGCCGAAGGGGTGGGGGGACACATTTTCTCATGAACCTGGTAAATCCCCTCCTGCAAAAATTCCTGGATCCGCCCCTGATCTTCTCTGCTAACGGAAAATCCAGCCAAAAGTTGCAGATATAAGTACTATTTCTGACAGGCAATTGCGACGCATACTACGTCTGAATAATCTGTAAAGAAATAAATATCCTTCTGATGTAATAGACTTCGCTGACTTTATTAATAAAATCTTGGGTGGCTCTTGTAACCGACTTAGTTATCGAATGATGCACATTAAATGTGCTGGATTTTGGCTGGATGACCTGGCGCCTGGTACGTTCGGGCATTTTTATGCGCGAACTCTTAGGGTTTTTTTTACTGGCATGCGCACAGGTACTATTTCTTTTTCTTTTAACAAGTACCCAAATCGGGGATTTCGTGCGGAGGTAGTTCGGAGGTAAACAGTCTGTGAAGTACAACAGTTGCCACTGTAGCTGTGTATCGCTAATTATAAACCGAATGTGTGAAGACAGTTCATACATATCACTCAAAAATTTTTCAGTACAAACTCAGTTGATTCACGCTCGATTTGCTACTAAACAAACCCATCGGTTTATTTTCTCAACAGTGTGACCCGAAGTGACCGCGGATTTATTGACCTTGTATGAACTTATCCATAGCTATATCCTTACACCGAGAGAAATTATCTAGTCTCGGTGAAAAGAACCATGGTCATCTGGTAGAAAATTACTTTTGTATTTTTTGGAACGGAAAACAGTGTTTTTAGAAGCAAACTAACCTGCCGCACATGAGGAAGTCATTATACTAATAATAAAAGGCGAGACCTCTTTTTGCGGCGCAGGCTTATCACTGAGTAGTAAACCGTCCACAAACAATAATATAGGAAGCCTAGTGACCAGTGTAGTACTGTAAGTAGGCTATAGACTATAGGTTTGAGTCGAGATTACTCGCTTTCAGTTTACTCTGTTTTTGCGATAACCAATTATGTGAGAAATACCATACTGACATTCGGTTTTTAAAAGTTGTACGCGAACTAAATGCGTTTGTTAGATACTGACAGAGCAGCCCCGAGTCGAACAATCGCCGCCCGAGCTGTCTTCGTCAGCTAGTTTCACAATATCGTGCAATAGGTGTATTAATGTGATTTTTAGGTTTAACCCCGCAAACAATGCCAAAATAGTGTTTTCACTGCTTACAGAAAACTGAAATTTAAAAAAAAAAGATTTTATGAGGGTGACCCTCCCACACACTCCCTATCGAGCTGCCGCTCGGTCTGCGCAGCCTCATGCCTGGCACAAACTGTCAACATTGTATATTTTTCCGTTTCCGCCCCCCCCCACAATATATATTTCACGGCTACGTTGCGACGGTACCAGCATACCCAGTTGTTGACACCCATTACATCACTCCTGTCTAACAAATCATAAAGCTGTGGTGTTACGGTGGCGGCATAGTATTTCACCGTAACACCACAGCCACTCTAACCATTCATAATACATCTAACTATCCCTTTACAGCACTTCACTCCCTACACATTTCCCCTCGTCCTACTTTCCCAAACGTCAACAACACATCTCATACATCCAGTTCGCTGATTAACCCTTGTACCACGTCTACTGGATGATCTGGCGCCTGGTACGTTCGGGCATTTTTATGCGCGAACTCTTAGTTTTTTTTACTGGCATGCGCACAGGTACTATTTCTTTTTCTTTTAACAAGTACCCAAATCGGGGATTTCGTGCGGAGGTTGTTCGGAGGTAAACAGTCTGTGAAGTACAACACTTGCCACTGTACCTGTGTATCGCTAATTATAAACCGAATGTGTGAAGACAGTTCATACATATCACTCAAAAATTTTTCAGTACAAACTCAGTTGATTCACGCTCGATTTGCTACTAAACAAACCCATCGGTTTATTTTCTCAACAGTGTGACCCGAAGTGACCGCGGATTTATTGACCTTGTATGAACTTATCCATAGCTATATCCTTACACCGAGAGAAATTATCTAGTCTCGGTGAAAAGAACCATGGTCATCTGGTAGAAAATTACTTTTATATTTTTTGGAACGGAAAACAGTGTTTTTAGAAGCAAACTAACCTGCCGCACATGAGGAAGTCATTATACTAATAATAAAAGGCGAGACCTCTTTTTGCGGCGCAGGCTTATCACTGAGTAGTAAACCGTCCACAAACAATAATATAGGAAGCCTAGTGACGAGTGTAGTAAGTAGGCTATAGACTATAGGTTTGAGTCGAGAAAACGTCTGAATACGGCACCCCCTGACTTAAACATGATACACATTGTATAGACCTATTGCACGTTCATGGCATGTCAAAGGTTAATCGGGGATAGATGATAAAAACACCAATCGAAGCGACTATAAATCAAAACACGGTTGATTCAACACGACTTCATTGGTTATTCAATACGTCGTTAACCCCGAATAACCTTTCACACGTCCAATCACAATATCGTACAATAGGTGTATTAATGTGATTTTTAGGTTTAACCCCGCAAACAATGCCAAAATAGTGTTTTCACTGCTTACAGAAAACTGAAATTTAAAAAAAAAATTTTTTATGAGGGTGACCCTCCCACACACTCCCTATCGAGCTGCCGCTCGGTCTGCGCAGCCTCATGCCTGGCACATACTGTCAACATTGTATATTTTTCCGTTTCCGCCCTCCCCCCCCCCATAATATATATTGCACGGCTACGTTGCGACGGTACCAGCATACCCAGTTGTTGACACCCATTACATCACTCCTGTCTAACAAATCATAAAGCTGTGGTGTTACGGTGGCGGCATAGTATTTCACCGTAACACCACAGCCACTCTAACCATTCATAATACATCTAACTATCCCTTTACAGCACTTCACTCCCTACACATTTCCCCTCGTCCTACTTTCCCAAACGTCAACAACACATCTCATACATCCAGTTCGCTGATTAACCCTTGTACCACGTCTACTGGATTTTCCATTAGCAGAGAGAATGTCAGAATACTATTAGGCATTTTGGATCAACAAAGTATACATTTTCGTAGACGAGGGTGAATAATCTGCCAAACATATTCTGCTCGAGGTCCTAATTTTATCTGGCATTTTGATTCCTACGACAAGTCACATACGCTCACACCCTGCAGGGAGCGAACCCATAACTATAATCCGGAATTGCTGGCAAGCTATGACTTCCTTAACTTGGAAGTGGGTAGACATAACAATAAATATTTCGTGGTGGCATTGAGCATGCGATCGAGTGTAACACTCTCTTAGCGATAACAGAGATCAGTTTAGTAAACATATGATTAATTTACATCAGGTGTACAACACATCTACATACAAAATAATACAGGAACTTAAACTAATATACAGGAAATAAACTACGACAGGAACACATATAACTATATTAAATCCACCATCTGCCCCTCTGCCAAGCGAGCGGCGGAACTCGGGTGAGTCCATACGCCGGTCTCTGCGTCTCTCCTCCTCTCCTCCCGTCTTTAGTCGTCTGCCTAACTGTCAGTAAACTCCTGATTATATAGCGCCGGAAGAATAGATAAGACACATGAACATACATGCAATTGTCTCTGTATCACGTCATGGTATGCTTACTGACCAGTGCATATGCTTTTGAAGTCATGTGGATCTTGTACACAGATCATATGTAGTTTGTAAATGACATATGGGATTAATTACATGTTTAATTAGATCATAGCCAGTCCGTGCCTTAACAGACGTTTACACAGAATTGAAACGCCATACAGATCTAAGCACCTAAATGACCGTTCAATTTGATAAAAGTTGTAGAGTACTTTGTCACACGGGTGTGTGTGTGGGGTGGGGGATGGGTTGTAAAAATGAACAAATGAATATCTTCGTTCTGCAAGTTTATCCTTAAATAATGCACACAATTATACAGCTTAAAGTTACAATTTCATATTTTCTAAGAAAGTCAAAACATAATTATTTGTATGTCTTTTACTCAATAGGTTGTCAACTCACTATTATACGATCATAGGTTATCTTTCTCACACTTAAAAATCTTTACACCGGAAATAATAACACAATTACCTCCCAATTACATCCCCTGTTTTCCCATTCCCCCACCATGAAATAGCTATCTTCAAACGTTTGAATTTGAAGTTGAAAATGATATTTTTGCCAATTTCTCAACTGGCAATAGTGAATTATAGGATTAATAGAATTATTCTTTAACAAAGTAGGACTGTTTATAGATACCATCTATTTTAGGGCTTTATTTTAATACATTTTAAAAATATCACTTAAAAATATGAAATTGTAACTTTAAAGCATCGGCTGAGACCTGTTCGAATGTATTATCCCGAGCACTCGACTTAATTATCTCAAGCGCTCGACTTGGTATCTTGAGCGCTAGAGATATTATTTTTTTTGTATGTCCTAAATTAGCAACCACCGCGCGCCTTAGATCTTTTTGACTCCTTCAGTTTTAGAACGATGTATTTTTCTTTTTCATCTACAGGCAATAAAGAAAGAGAGGCCTTCGCGCGCGATTTTTTGAAATACTTAAAAACACCATTTTATAGTACCTTTTATGAAGCCCTTGAAGGTCAACGGAACGAAGAGCAGAAACTCCAGATTTGTGAATTATTATTTAAAGAAGCAAGGGATTTTTTTTTGTCAAAATACCCAAGTGAATTTGATATCGATTATATTGTCACAACTACGTATGTCTTTAAGGAATAAATATTATTTTTGTTCTGGAAATGAATTATGATTATTTTTTTTTAACTCATTTATTAGTTATTAGTATTTGATATTACACACACGGGGAATAGACGACCATCGGTGGAATTCCTGGGGATGGCTGATTTGTCACCGAGCCGCGCTCTCGAGATTTTACGCCTTCACGTCTCTCGACCGAGGACTATGCGGGCTTTAGTGCGTAGTGAGTCCGACAGGCCGTCTGGATACCTATCGTCAGTCGAGAGGACGGTACGATTGTCAGTCTTGGAATTTGACACAAATAAGGGGAAAAGTTGACCGGCGTTACCCGAAAAGTGGAATTTCTCGAGCGAGACGGTTGGTGTTCACAGTGCCGCAAACTTGAGATTTTACCCAGGCCGTTGTCTTTTCGAAGCGGGATATCGTTTAAGCAGTCTCGCATGATCCGATACTACATGGAAATACGGGGCTAGACCAGCTTACTGTTGTGTCTTAAGTCACTCGATCGAGATACTTTCGAAAAAATAAAATCGACGGATGTCCTTTCCCAGCCACCGTTTCTCACTTATAGTTTATTTACTAAAATATATCTGGGACATTCCCTTTAAAGTAGCAGAATTCGTTAATGAAAATTAAAACTTTATTTCCTATATTAAGATATATTATTATGTTTATTGTATTTACACATCAAAAATAAACCAAGAATGGATACATCCATAATGGCGCTTCGAGTTAGATTACAAATACGATCGTGATTTTCGCCATTGCTTGAAGGTAGTGTTCTATTTTTAGCTTATATTGATTTGACGTCATCGGTTGTGAATAGAGTGTATCTGTTTATAATCTTTGTTTAGTAGGTAATCAATAGCTATATTTGTTATCTACACATGACCATGGTATACATACAATAATATGTGTTTAACTATGACCTTCGGTTCATTTACGTAAAAACATGTCGACTTTTTTGTCTGGGTTCATAATTTTTAAAACAAATAAGCTCAGCGATTGTGTCGGTTATCAACACGTGGTTTGTTGCGCAAGTGACAGATGAATACACAGTGGAGAAATGACAGGATATAAATGGACTTATTATAGCCATGTACGTAAGAATTTATTTATTTATTTAGATTTATTTGAACGAGCAAGTAGACGTTTCACAGGTTTGTGTTAATGGAAGAAAACAATTGATAGTAGTACGTATTAAAGGAGTCCTTAGTAACAGTTACCATTGAGTAGTCAGACATGACACGCTATATATAGTATAGTATGACATATCTGTATATATATATTTGGTAATTATTACTAGGTTTAAAAGTTTAAAAGACGAGCCGTATATAAACGTAGGTATTATTGGATTAAATGTGCGTGGAAGCCGAACTTAAAACTCAATTTGTTATTGTAACATCTGAAGGCATCCTTTGAAGAGCAAATAATTAGCTTATTATGGATTGTTGTATATGGAAATGACGAAGTAAAAGTGGTTGGTCTCTTTTTTATTTTGGGTGTATTATTTTATTTACAGACAGGCCTGAAGGATTAATGTCGCTAAAGTTGTGAATCGAAAAAGGTACGGGGGTAAAAATTGTTTCTTAATTATAAAATCTGTTTTAACATAACTAGAGAGAGAGATAGAGAGAGCGAGAGAGAGAGAGAGAGGGGGGTTTACGTCCACTCGACACAAACTAGGTCATTTCGGGACTAACATATGGTTTAATTTTATTTCAATAATTCGCTTGCGCGTAGGGATCTTTAGCAGTGGGAGGAAACCGGAGGACCCGGAGAAAACACACGAGGTTGGACAGGCGACCCTAGTCCTTGTCACGTACAACCGGGGATTCGAAACCACACCAGTTGACTCAATGACAGGCCTTATGATACAGCACGCACGTGCTAACCATTCGACCCCCCCCCCCCCAACATAACTATAGAAATGGCAAGTGGTATATGGTGCTCTATAACGAGGAAGTGGACATCCGTGCGACAGTTTGAAGTTCTTGGGCTTGGATCCTTTATGTACGTGTATCCGTGATGTAGAATGATTCGAATTGATGCATATACTGTGACCAGATTTTTGATCAAAAAAGTTTAGCGTGCTGTGTTGCACAATTTCTTTTCGCGGCATAGATTCATTTGATATGGATGGAGACGACACTTGGAAACCACTTTCTGGTTACGTCATGACGGAGATGTGGTACATGTGTACGCTACGATCACGCGTCACGCTATACGTGTACATGAAAACACTCAAACCCATTATTGGATTACACGCACCATACAATGCGCAGAGTGCACGATACACTACGCACACCTTAAAATTAAATGACACTAACTGGACCATGTTTTGAACGTCCCCACTCCCCCACACGTCTGCTTTTGTCATCCTGCCACAGCTCAGCTGTAACTACCTGTTTATTTTTTAGCTGCAGTAAGTTAAGAAACCGGGTACAGTACTGGACCATATTCTAAACGTCCCCCACTCCCCACATGACTGCTTTTGTCATCCTGCCACAGCTCAGCTGGAGCTACCTGTTGTTTTAGTTGTAGGTTAGGAAACCGGGTATTTCTTTTTTCAACACTGGTTTTGCAATACTACGTGGGTCGTGTCATGATAGCTTGGAAATCCTTAAGGTGCGTCGGAAACAAACTTTTACTCTATTTCGATGCAAACAAATCGGATCCCCTTTGTTGTTTGTGGGTACTAATACATCAATAGCGGTTTATGTTACTAACTTTTAAATTCAATTGTCTAATGTCAAGTTTAATGTGTCGAAAATACAATAAATCAACAAAATATTAAGAATCTTTAACGTACCGTGGACACAGGTGTGGATGACGTCTTGACAGAATTTCGCCCACTCTAAGGGAGAGAGAGAGAGAGAAAAATGGCGTTTAACGTCCACTATACACAAACGAGGTCATTTCGGGACCAACACATGGTTCAATTTGCGCCTAGGGGTCTTTAGCAGTTTAGGAAACCGGTGGACCCGCAGAAAATCCACGATGTTGGACAGGCGACCCCACTCCTTGTCACGTACTGCCGGAGAATCGAAACCACGCCAGTTGACTCAATGACAGACCTTATGATACAGAGCGCACGTGCTAACCATTCGCCCCCCGCCCCAACCTCCCTACCTCCCCACACTCTTAAGCAAAATGTAAATGATTGGACAGTAATATCTTTTGTAACAGATCTATATATTTAAACATATATTATGTAAGAGCTAAATCTGAATATTGCAGGTCTTTATTTAGGTCTGAAATGTTATCTAAATTATTAATTAGACATTAATTAACTTATCTAGACCATAATCAATTCTCTGTGCCATCGCTAGCCAAAGATATATAGCGGACTGGAATACATTTTTAGAATAATAATTAGACGTAAAAATGGATAATCGAAACTTCGTTTTTATCGTACCGACTTTAGTTATGATGGTCGTGGCTAGCCTAAAATTCAAAAGCTAATATCTCGGTTCAGAGTGGAGCAATTTAACCGGAATTTTCATCATATTCTATTTACGTTATCTATTCCTTTAACTATTATAGCGAGAACTGTCAACTCTTTATCTAATTTCCCCATAATGCCCCTTTAATAATACGCCAGTACTGAGAGCTATGATTTTGGAAGAAAAACGAAATGAGGATTAACGACATATTTTCTACAGCAACCGGGATAACGATGACGGGCACACGTCCGGCCTTGTGCTATGCGGGGAGTTTTGCCCGTACATCGGCGGTACATCTTACACTTATTTTAATTTCCTCCTGGAAAATCACGAGGACCTTTCTTTAGTAAACACCGGGATCAAACCCGAGAACTGATGGTTGGTGCGCCAGCGACATAGTCCCCGTGCAGCCATATGCAAAAGTACAACAAAAGCTATACCTATTGTGAATATAAACTTTGCCCGAACAAGGAAGACACTGAATATAAACTTACATAGGTGAAACATTATCGAAGATAACCGGTCAAACTATGAACTTTTGTTTTGTCCTCTCAAAATTACACGGAAATAAAAACATAAATCCGCCATTATTTCTTATCTAATCACTGTAAAAATTTGTTAAGGAAGTTATTTGGAAAGAAAGGGCTTGGATACAAAAATACATTACTATGACAAGTCTATTATGATTCGGGGGGCAAGGTGAGGTCAAATTTAAAGGTTCATTCCTGGTTCATTTAACCTTAGGTTAACCGTTGTATTAATATTATTTTACCACAGGCTTAGAGACAATACTATTTGGATTTAATAAACATAGAGGAATCAGGTTTAAACTTCTACTTCTCTGCTAAAACGAACTAACGAAGATAGACATAAGCTATTTAGCTCCTCAGTACATAGAAAATAGGATGTCTTTATTCGCAACCCAATAGGTACTTTTGCGAAATGCAGATATGTCATTATATTTCCTAGATTTGATAAACTCACACTCACTCGGCAAACCTCGGTGGACTCGGATACCCTACATCTAGAGCCTTGGCCGTGTGACGGTAAGTGATATGTACCTAGACACTCATACAATTGTTATGCGGCTCCCGGTTTACTTATTAGGAAAACTTACCGATTTTAGAAAGAAGTTCTCAAAATTACGTCATTCGAAGAGCATGTAGAGTTTTCATTGCAAAATTGTCCTTTGTTTAAAGAAAATCGAATAGTTTGAAAGAAAAACAGCTTCATACATTGAAAGCTAAAACACACTTCACATGCGTCTTCATGGGCGCCACCATTTGTAACCCTGGACTGGAATTCGTCATACAGCCGAGGCTAAATGTAGGGTACTGGAGTCTGCAGAGGTTTGCCGAATGACTCACACTATCATGTTTGTGGTCATTACCGATTGTTAAGAAATTCTGAGCCGTATTTCTGAACGACGAGACTGCGGTAGTCGAGTGGGCGTTCTTGGAGAAGAATCTCGGGATTTTTCTAGCTTGGTTCCCACTTGGCTGGCTGGAAAGTAAGGTGTTGCCCACTCGTTCGGGACAAAAACCCGAATTCAACCTTGGTGCACAAAATTGAATTTCCGACCGTTGGAATTCAACGAAGAAAGTCCCGCTGCAGACGTTTCCTCTCTAACAATGCATCCGTGATAAAAGAAATGAAAGAGGGAGAGGGAGAAATGAGGTTTAACGTCCACTCGACACAAACTAGGTCATTTCGGGACTAACATATGGTTTAATTTTATTTCAATAATTCGCTTGCGCGTAGGGTTCTTTAGCAGTGGGAGGAAACCAGATGACCCGGAGAATACCCACGAGGTTGGATAGGCGACCCTACTCCTTGTCACGTGCAACCGGGGATTCGAAACCACGCCAGTTGACTCAGTGACAGGCCTTATGATACAGCACGCACGTGCTAACCATTCGGCCATCCAACCCCCTTAAAAGAAATGAAGCAGTTATATTGGTCGCAAAATGATCTAAATATTATTGTTGACGAGACCTTGCTGATTAGCGTTTGTTACAGAAATGAAATGTTTTTTTAAACTTCCTACTGCACCGACTGGGCTAATAAAGATGGATATACGCCATGCCGTGTGCTATGAGGGAAACTTTGCCCGGACATCGGCGCTAAGGCCTACTCTTATTTCGAATTTCAACTTTTAAGGGTTCATTTACGTGCACGCCAATATGTTCACGAGACCTCGGGTTTTCGTCCCGTCCGAACGACTATACGTTATTCCTTTCCGGGTCCTTGGTTATACACCACTGACAAGGGAGACCCGCGCTGGAAAATCCCGATATTTATATTAGTCCGCCAATTATAAGAGCCTGACAGTTCATCTGATCCGACTTTGCAGAAATGGAATTACAATTCCTGTCTTAAAGCTCGGATGCTCTAGTAGAATGTATAGTATTGATCCAATAAACTACAGCTCGTGTATACACTGGTAACTACTAACTACAGTAAAATAACGCAACCCAGCTGGTATTATCAAATATTTAAAACGTAAAATCAATATCCACTACCACATTCCATCTTCCACGAGCCAAACACATTATTGTTTTGTCTATCTTAATGTGAACTTTGACCTATTTCAGAAACAGCAATGACATTATGAGGAGAGGATGTGGGAAAATCATCATGGGCCTTTGTTATTCTGCGGAATCGCTGGTGGAGGCATGTGAGAATCTGGACGCAGAAGCAATTCAAAGACTTGTGGACGAAGGACATAATGTGAATCAAGTGACGTTCGAATGGGAAGGTACGTGCCATCTGTCGAGCTGCCTTCACGTGTGTCTCTCTGTACAAATTCGTCAAAAGCATAAAAAGTATCGCCAGAGATGTTTGGAAATTCTTCTCCAGGAGGGAGCTGATCCAAATCAAAGAAATCACCGGGGTGAGACGCCTATCATGATCGCTGAATCTTTTAACGACGTTGATAGTATTCAACAATTGATAGACGCTGGTGGGGATGTTAAAAAGTTGAGTTACAACGGTAAAACTGCTCTTTTCAATGCCATCCTTAATGGTAGGGTTCAAACTGCTGAAGTGCTTCTTCGCGCGGGTGCCGATATTAATGAAAAGTTTCCCGGTTATAAAGGATTTATCTTGCAAGCAGCTAAACAGGGCAATACTTCAGTGCTGCGTTACCTTATCAAAGCCGGCTGTGATATAAATCAAACATGTGGCGAAAGAGGAGCATCAGCTCTGCATCATTCCATATTATCAGGACGAAATGTACTGGAAGTTTTGCAAGTGTTGATAGATGAAGGCATCGATATAAATATAATGGACAATGCTGGAGATCGCCCCATACACTGGGCAATGTTTGTGAAGGACAAAGCAGTCGTCAGATTTCTGTTGGCTCAAAATGCTGACATCAATTCTCTAACCATGAGCAACCAATCCATTTTAGACAATATTTATTGTTTAGGTTTAACTGGGTTTATGAAAGATTGTGGATATATGGCTGGTTTTTCAAAAGGTCGCAATATAGTTTTTAAATCGCTGCCATCTTTAACATCATGCTGTAGAAAGACAATCAGACGTCAAATAGGATGTAATGCGGATGAGAAAATTGTGTTTTTACCATTACCTAACTATCTTAAACAGTATTTACAACTTACAGATGTGCCCTGATGTGTGACAAGATAATGCTTGCTCTTTCGAGAACAACTGATAACACTTTTTATTTACGCAATTGAGAAATTAACTTTATTTTTTGACACTATTGCACTTCAGAAAAAAAGAATTCTTAAAAACTGTTATCAGTGATATAGCGTTCATTTATTTAATCTAGTCTAAACTTGTATCCGATAATTAGAAGTGAAATGAAATGGGGTTTAAATTCATACTTTTCTGTCCTCCCATCCAGGGCTAATGAAGAAAATTAGAACCTACAAATAAATCTATAGCAAAATGTAACGTGCTGATTTGTTTGTTTGATCAATATCTGGATCCGGGTTATTTACACCCAAGAAATTAGATAGTGTTAGCGTAGCCACGGTGGCTAGGTGGTTAAGACGCTGGCTGGCTAGCCTGAGGTCGGGTGTTCGATCCCTGCATTGGCCGGTGAAAGTTCATCTGGATTTTCCGGCGTGGTTTCCCCTTGTCAGTGGTGCAGAACGGAGGGCCTGACAAGGAACCTTTGGATGAGACGAAAAACAGAGGTCCCGTGTATACATTGGAATGCACGTAAAAGATCCCTTGGCAGTTGGAATTCGATATAAGAGTAGGCGATAGAGCCGCTGCCCGGGCAAAATTTCCCTCATAGCCAGCTGTTTGGCGTATGCCCGTCTTCATTAGCCCAGTTTAGGAGCAGAACAGTAGGAAGTTAAACCCCATTTCATTTCATTTCTATTTATTTGTTCCATCTAATGACAACGGGCAAATACCATGCAGTGTACTATGTGGGAGATTTTTCGAATTTTACTTATAAAGGGTCCCTTTACGTGCTCGCCAACGTGTTCACGGGGGTCGGTCATCATTACTCAAGTCAGTACGATAAACAGCATAGTCTCGATTATCCATTTAATCGTTTAATAGAGGAGGAAAGTTATGCAGTAAATCGGCTTACAATCCACTAAAGATCGCAGGCTAGCGGTGCCATCTAGAGTTGATTATGGTCCGGATAGGTTAATTAATGTCTAATTAATAATTTAGATAAGATTTCAGGCCTAAAGAAAGACCTGAAATAGGCAGATTTAGCTCTTGCATAATGTATGTTTAAATTAGACGGCTATATAGACGTTGCCCCTGGACAAGACCCCCACCCCCACCCACGTGGTTACCACTGACCACTGGAATCCACGCTGGAAAACTCCCGATGAACTTTCTTGGCCAACACCGGGATCGAACCACCACGGCTCCCTATTTCGGTTCTATATTTACAGTTTTGGGTGTCCTTACATGCAATCCGATTCTGGATACTTGTGTCGAAACAAAATGGCGACCCTTTATGAGTCAAAGTCAAAGAACACATAAGGTCTCTCTCCTTAAATCAAATTCGGATTCAGAAAACTGTTTTTTTTGTATTTGAACCTGAAAAGAAGTCCACACTAGGTATCAAAATCCACCCTAATTCTATTTTGCCGTTGGCTACATTAGATGAATGGTTAATTGCAGCAAGTCTGAATGTAGATATATTGCATGTTTATTAACAATCCGCATATTTCGGGCAACAGATAAATAAACCAAAACCCGTGCCGTGAGGTGATGGGAGTTTCCAGATGTTAACAGCATGCGTTTAGATGGCCAATTCATATATCGAGAACTAATCATGAACAAATGTAGAAAACTGTTTACTGATGAACAGAACAGAAACCGGGGTGAATCTGGAATTGTTTTCGTTGCAATCAAAATCCTAACATTTAAAATGCTGTCTCACTATGGTAATCAATGGTTACAAAGCAATAATTACAATTTGCCATCAATTTTAAAAAAGGGCATTAAAATCAGCAGTGCCGCTTCTATAAATTAGTGCAGAAATAGTTAAAGGGAAATAACTCCTCAATAACTGAACGCTATTTTGGGATTCAAACCACTAATTATTTCGGGTTTCATAAAATATTTTATACCAGTTAGTTATCGAAGAAATATCTATCTCTATTTTATTCTCTTTTTGAAAGCCCGTTTTTCTTTCATTCTGAAGCGATGCCATCACCAGTAGGTAAAAAACGGTCAACGTGGGGAATTCCCGATGAAAATAACATTTCCAGATTTTTATAAGTTTAATTATGACATGTTTGGATGATTAGGTTAAACTCCATTGAACGTTGAAAAGGACTATAGGTCAGGATATTGCATGGCTTTAATATTGATGTCAGAAATGAGCGGAAGCCCTATAGTCCTGGACCCGGTTTCACAAGGCACTAGCAAGACTTTTACTGCAACTCTATTAAACTTACGTGTACCTAATAGTATGCACGCTTTGTAAGACGGAGGTCGGTTCAGTAAGCATATATCTGTTGCTTTCTAACTTCATTAAACCAGGTCAGATACTTCCAAAACAGGAAAATATTAGTATTCAATAAATAATAAAAGTGAGAAAAAACATTGCTACCGGTATTTATGTTATAATTAGAATGGGGGTTAATATCCACTCAATAGTATGGTATTTTTTCATTTCAATATAATTCGCTTGCAAGAAGGGGATTTTGGCAGTTTACGGCGTTAGGGAGGCGACAGACTTTGAACTGAAACTTTACTCAAAGACATCCCTTATGATTGAACGCGCACGTACGCGATGCACTGTGCGGCCGGCCAAACCACCAAAGGCTTAGCCAAATGGTGACTTTGAGGAAAGAAAGGAGGGTGGGTGGTAGATGATCAGAACGATAACCATATTCATTTATAAACCCTGAAAGGATTATATTACTAAATGCTGGATTTTTAATTCAATAAAACATCCAGATTGCCTGGTTTAAAACACCAGATTTATGACATAAAGCAGATGTAGGGTGGGTATTAGAAATACGAGAGAAATGTTAATATAATGGTAATTATCAACGCTGTCTGTAATATTACCGGATGGGGAATTCGACATTAAAACATGATTCCAGTTACTCCCTTCATTACCTGACGTCATTAGGAGCCACAGTGACTCGGTGAGTATGGCACTGGCTCAGTAACAAGGAGATCCCAGGTTCGATCCCGGCGTCCGAGAACTTCCTTTTGAGTTTTGAACGCGGATTCCACGAAAACCGAGGTCGTGCATGTAAAATTATCCTTGGCATATGGAATTCGACGAAGAGAACGGGCGATCGAGGTAAAATTCCACTCGTAGCATACTGCGTGACGTATCCCGTTTTCTTTAGGCCAGTTGGTGCAAAAAAGTAGGATGTTAAGTTAGAAACGTTGTATTTAATACACCAGTGTTGTAGTACAACAAAAACAGTTTAGTTATGTGAACTGCCCAGACAAGAAGTGACACCAGTTAAATTACATACTGTTGGACAATATGATATATGTTTCAATCTCCCTTATTTCACATATTTATGTCGATTTGTATTTTATCCATTTATATTCTCGGAGAAATTAAAAATTGTTGTATAAAGAGGCATATCACCAAATGAATTTCATGTCAACTGGTATTAAAGTAGCTAAGTCTCTAACTCAATATCACCCAAAGTCTTCGACATTGAAAACACGAATTATTTGTCAATTTAAATCAACATTGATGTTGTGATCTTACCGGGAAAAGATGAGCTTCTGATATCCAATATTTAAGACAAAATAAACATTTTACCATTGGTACACGAATCGTGTAACATAATACCGTTTAGCCCCATTTGTAACAAGGGACTCAAAGAACGAGGCTAGACATATTCCACAAGTCTGAAGAGCATGCGCATGAAATAGTATCGGTGTAGAGTGGAATAACCATACGCTAGAATTGACATTCGATTGAGACTTCTGGCGTATTTCGGCGAACATAACCGATTTTAAATTAGAGTAAAATTAGCCCCTTTAAGTATATTGGACGTACTGTTAGTTTCCAAACAAGGCACCATCCGTCTTCATTAGCCCAGTCGGAACAGAACAATAGGACGTTAAACCCCGTATCATTTCATCTCCTAATAATTTACCTAATAATTATAAAAATTCTACCATATAAGTATGTAAAACGTCCACGTGTCTAGTTTTATATCATATCAATCTTTAGAACTTATTATTTAATGGGGAAAAAAATCAACAAAAAAAAAAAAATTCAGAAACATTTTCAGATGGATGAATTAATGTGAAACAAATACCCTGTGAGAAAATCCCATTTACGATGCTTATAACGGTCTTCAATATCAGCACGAAGTCGATCAACATTCTCAGCGCAATTTCTTACTTTAAGACATTTTCTTGAGCGTGTCTGGGGAAGAAAGCTAATCGAGTATAAGAAAAACTTTCTCTCCTGCTAATGGTGGTAAAGGATATTTATTATTTCTGGCTTGACAATACTAGCACCTGCCTATCTCATACGTACACATATAGTAGTCTTAGCCAATTTAACAATAGACTCCACTGATCGATCGAAGGGTTTAAAGGAAAACGCGCTTCTCGCATTGATACGCACAGCAGTTGAAAGACCTCTTAAGAACCAGCTATACTGGTGTTATGAAAACACGCTGAGAGATGGGGAAAAGTGGAGTACGACAGACCATGTGCCCTGTTTACAGTGTTAAAACATTTTCAGAGCAAATATTTATAATGTCATTCATTGATACCAGCAGCCAATGAAAAACCAGAACTGGATTAAGGTATTACACGTCATATTAATCATCAATCGTTTAAAAAAAAAATCGTCTTTTTCCATGCGTGTATGAGAACACACGTTACATAGCGATCGTATTGATAGAAATACGCAGTCAGAGATGGAGTTTGTCTTAAAAACTAACGTGGCTTTGTTTAGCTGTGGCTATAGTATTTATTATTGATAGCGTACCGTGGTCCGTATACAGCTGTCACTGAGTAAGGATGTGTCATAATGATGTGTGGTATAAATGTAAAACGTTCCAGTATACATAGATAGGTATATATATACAAAGGTAACTTTATCGATCGATATGACCAGGTAATGGTTGGCCTACAGCAGGAACTATTGTTATTTCTATTACGGCAATTTGACACGTTATACAGTTGGACCCGAACTGGTAAGCAGGAATTACAATTATAGTGTGTACATAAAAATGTATCAAATTTATATACCGAACGTTGACTGACCGATTGTACTGCAGGAACTAATATTATAGTTATGCGCCGTGGCCTGTACAGGGCCAATGTCGACCGTAATGAATTCTCCAAGGACTGTTAATAAGATCAAAACCAGGTAATCAATCATAGGTGATATTGGACGCTAGTAACACGACAACGGGACAATGCCCGAGACAGAAACTGGAGTAATTGGTCGCAGAATCAAGTGACCTGTGTCACAGACAATGCTAGTCATCAATACGGACAAACAGATAAGCGGAATGACTGTGTGAGGTTTGGCTTGAATAGTGATTCCTGCAAGAACATTCGGCACGTTTTATCGCCTACGACAATTCTAGTGAGAATTCGTAACGTTAACTAATCATAGTCCGATCCACGTGTTTTTATTTGGTGACGATTCCACATTTGTGATCTGTGACAACGATTCCACGCAACGATTTAACGCGTTCCTCAGGCGATAATTTCACTCGGTTTTATTTTATGATATTGCGATTCACTCCTAAAAGGATGAAACCTTTTCTCTCTGATGATAGTGGTAGGTAGATTCAGACCTATGATGGAGCAGTGACTGTAGGTGGACGGAACAATTTGATAATTCCACAACGGTTTTTGTTTTTGTTTTGTGTTGGCAGTTGGTTATGATGGAGCAGTGGTGACTGTGGGTGGGCGGAACACGTTGATAAATTCAAGAAGGTTTTTGTTTTAGTTATTAGTTATGATGCAACAGTGACTGTGGGTGGGCCGGAACAAGTTGATAAATCGCGACGGTTTTATATGAGCTGCCTGTTAGTTATGATGATACAGTTATAGAAGTCTAGAACAGTATGACGCTAACGCTGTTAATCAATACGATAAACCGGATACACCGTATATATATATTAGATACGGGATCATTTAAATCCAAACATGCGATATAATTTAACTTGATAGGTTTTTTTTGTATATATATAAAAAAAACATCAACTTTGTGGAAGTCTCTTATACACGAGGGAACGACGTCATGGATATGCTTGGTGATCAGATGTCAAGCGACGGCGATTCGGAGGCCGAAACCAAGGAATCAAAACAAGAGGACGCCTGCTACAGGTGCAAGAAAAAGGTTTACCCTGTGGAAAGGGTGAATGTTGGATCTTTATTTCATCGCAGATGTTTCCGGTGTCGGAGCTGTGGTTTACAACTGACGTTAAAGACGTTCCATTGGAATCAAGGGAATCGTTCCGATATTTTCTGCAAAAATCATGCCCCTAAGCACGTGGGTAAAATAGACCACGATTCTGTTGGAATAAAATCTGCCCTGAACGCGCCAAAACGTGGAACTAATTCCAATGACCAGGTAAGTTCAATTTTGTTAATTTTTGTTTTAACAATTTAAGAAATGAAATAAAATATAACGTCCTACCGTTCTGCTTTGAACTGGGCTAATGAAGGCGGGAATAGTCCATACGGTGTGCTATGAGGGAAATTTTGCCCAGACAGCGGCACTATGGCCTATTCTTATATCAAATTCCAACTGTCAAGGGATCTTTTACGTAAATGCAAATGTGTACACGGGACATAGGTTTCTCGTCCCATCCGAACGACTAGACAACTGTCCTTGTCAGGTCCTCCGTCCTGCATCACTGACAAGGGTGAATCAAGCCGGAAAATCTGGCTGAACTTTCTCGGCCAATGCAGGGATCGAACACCCGACCTTTAGACTCGCGAGCCAGCGTCTTACCCACTTAGCCTCGGTGACCCCAACTCCCCCCCCCCCAACAATTAAAGAACTGGGTTGCCCACTCCAATAGTGGTCATTTGCCGCGAGGTTACTTTGTTGCCGACGGGTGACCAAAGGAATTCGCCATTCAAGAAGTATATTTAAGAAGTATTACTATAATAAGAAAATAGGCGGAATTTATAACTGACAGATTAAGAGCAACGTATGTTGCACTATACACTTGTAGAACTCCTCAAAAACTAGGCAGTAACTAGTAGACAGTATTGCGGATGACTCATTAAGAACATTAAAACGTCTATATCTCAGCAATGTATTTGTAGGTGTAAACATAATATAACTTTACAGCCAAATCACGCCAAAATGAAATTTATCCTTTAAACCAGCCAGCGAGGATCCATAAAGCGTCAATTCCCCCATTAATATCTTGCGAATAATATTTATAAGAAACGAGTGGGTTGAGTTTTGTTTTATGATTGTAGGTTGTGGGTTTATCAACTAAAATACCAAACTGTCATGCATTAATATTGTACAAGATATGATTTATAAAAATTACACCCACTCAACATTTTTCTTCTCTATTAAAGATCGCCTACGTTCACACTGTTTTATATAAAAGTGGTGATCACATGACATGGAGAGAGAGAGTGTGAGAGAGAGAGAGAGGGAGAGATTGCAGGAAACTTTAGAAACCGACGAGATTAGGCAGGGATAAAACCGAAATTAGGTATAGGCAGGCAACCATAGGCATTGACATGCACACGCAACACACGCGTGGGTTTTAACCACGACAGGTGAATCGATGACAGACCTTATAATTTAAAAAACACGCTTTAGACCATTCAGTCATCCACTAAAATGTAATCTATCGTAATCGATTGAAACTTTAAATCGTTTGTTTGGTTACCGTAATAAGTTAGCATTCTTAAAATAACGAATTTAAAAGAGTTAATTTGAACACAAAATCAAGTATATCTCAACATTGGATCTAACATCGAACCGAAAATTCTAAGTGTGGAGACAGATACCTACTTCCCAATCGATAATTTCTTTTACCCAAATCAAAGAGGTTTTGCGGTTTTGCATACCCATCGATTTTAAGATTATGAAGTTTTAGTCAATAACGTCCGAATTCTCTCTCTTTAAGTCGCGTACTGTTATGTTTTGACATTCAGACGTAATTATCACCGGTGTAATCTACAACCATTACACGCCAATCACGTCATAATGACCATCCTATACGATACTCATCAAGTAACGATTATCGACCCATATGATATGTAGAACTATATTTAAGATGAACCTGTCAATGTATATAGTTTCAAATCATACCATTAATAGAGAAGCAGAACCTTAAGGACGGATCGCAGATATATTAAGTAAACAAAACTGGATTCAAATCGAAAATAGCTTGATGACTTCTATCCTTATCGTTTTACCACGAAAACATACGTACGAAACTTTCGCGGTCTGTCTACAATTAACTCGGCTTGAGAACAGACACGAAGCTAGTTGACTGCCATTTTAATTCCTACATCGACGATTTTAGTGGAACACACTCTGTGTTAAATCGTCGATGTAGGAATTAAAATGGTGACCAACTAGCTCAACTACTTAGAGAATTTTGAGAAGTATTTATTCAAATTCCATTTTCATATTTAACGTTTAGTTAGTCTGCGTGTGTGTTAGAAATATAAAACAGGTTAGAACCGCATAACAAAATAGTACATTATTTTTTTCAACATAGCGGCCATTCCGCGAAGAAATCTATTCTCAAAGAAGATAGTTGTCTGTGTGCAGAATATTAACCATGTTGATCCCAAATTATTCTCATTACTTTGTGTTAATGACATTCCAACCTCTTTTTGTCTTAGATCTATAGCCCGAATTGAAGGATAATTCAGTTCAATTCATGAACATCGAGGCCAAAATGACATCTAACCTACGCTTTTCATTTCAATCTTAAAGGACAAAAATTGCATGTCATTAGATAAGAGAACACGAGAAAAATAGAAACAGTCCGTACATTCACGGGTGTTTATTCATTCTATACTTATAAAAACATGGTAATGCACGGACTTTTTCTATTTTTCTTTCATGTTCTCTTATCTAGTGAGAGTCAATTTTGTTTATGAATTGTCAGATATCCTTTCACAGTACCATACAACAACTTTTGGTCATCGAAGGAATTATTAGTGAGCAGAAATTCGCCCATGTATCTGTTATCACCCGTCACTTCATTCAGTTATATAATGGGATAACTCGTGTTTTCCTTTTGCGTTCGTCACTTCCTATTGTTGAAACATTGATTACCCATCTATCGTAGCAATGATCTCTGTGATAAAATAATATTTGGAACGTGTTTAACCAGTTCTATCACATATGTGATAATGACTGGCACCAATATTGTCCTTTAAGAACTCTTTGGCGTCCTTAGTTTTGTTAAAATTTAAATAGGGTAATAATTATTGACCTTCCTTCGGAATGAGGATAAAACAAATGTGTATTTTATTCCGAATTACTTGGAAAGATATGATGAATATGAAACAGAAATACAAAACACAGATATGTATATTTTATTCCGAATAATTTTGAAAGATATGATGAATATAAAACAGAAATAAAATATACAGATATGTTAATATATAGTGGTGTTCTTGCACAAAGTTACATGTACACAAATATTTTCATATAGTACTTAACAGCTGTGTTATTATTTACCCAATGTTTTTTTTTATCTAATGTCATTTTCTTTTTATCTGATATTCAAATATAAGAAGTGAACAGTAATTATACATGTTTAAAATATTTTAAATGTCATTAAGCTTCATTGCGCTTGGTTGGGTTTTCTGAACAGCTCCACGGCACTGTGGAAATAGGCTAACATATACAATTACGATAGTTACAGATAAAGTCTTTTGTTTGACATGGAGTTAGGTAAGGGTCTGTTTTGGGGTCCTATGTACTATATTTAATATCACTTTAATTCGTACAATTACTTAGTAACGGGTAACGTCTTTGTACAATCGGAAACAACGGGATAAGACAGGGGGCATATTTCAGGTTCTTGTGTTTTTGTATTAGAATTAAATCATGATAACTTTTGTGTCTGGGTCATTTGTTTACGGAGTGAATCAAGGTTCTATTTTAGGGTTTTGTGTTTTTGTATTAAAATTATATTTGTGTCTTGGAATGTCTATATCATCTGTTGATTTCTTTTTAGAATTAGATTAAATATAAACTAGAACGTCTGTCGGGTCTGAGTTTTCATATTTTGTTAACTGTCCATTGCGCTCATGTTTTACTTGAACCCAAGAAATTCTGGTTGTGAGTCGGATGTGCCAACAAGACAACCATCACGGATCCCTCTTATCCTATATCAACTGATACCACTTATTTTCAAACGGGCCTTTTCCGGTGAGTTTGGGTGGTCTAGGGGGACAAAGTTCCAAATAATTCCAGTGTCTCTTTCCCACACTTCCTTCTCGAACAAGAGCACGACTTGGATTTCTTCTATAGCTACAGATTTGAAGCGTACACGTTTGTAATTAAAAGACCATAACTTTTCAATGATAACACGTTATGATTAGTCTGGCGAATGACTCAAACAGTAAAGAGAATCTGTTCTAGCAGACCTCGATTAAATATGAAACCCGATAAGTCTGTAAATATCATCATCAGCGATTAAAACAAGGTAGAGTAGTTTCGTACACAAAGCTTACATCAACATCGAATAGTTTCGTACACAAAGCTGGAGATTAACAAGCGATTCTCAAGCTGACAAAATATGACGAATTTATTGAAACAGACGGTTTAATATTTAAAGGGAAAGGGGTCGATATATGTTTAAGATCAAAAATGGAAACTCGATCGGGTTGAGTGCATGTGTTGCTACCGTAAAGAAATATTAATTAAAAAATCTTTTATTTTTGAGTCAATTATGTCAGTGTGCCCTTTGGAAGTATTTGAGCTTTCGGAACTATTGGTCCTCTTGGGATCCATTAGTTATGAAGTACATGGCTGTACGAGTAAGGCCCATGGCGCATATATAGACATAAAGAAACATGAAAACCACTGTCCAAAACACATGAAATGAAATGAAATGAATTGGGGTTTAACGTCCTACAGTTCTGCTCCTAACCTGGGCTAATGAAGACGGGCATACGCCATACAGTAGGTTGTAATCTAATCCAACCACTATTTAATAGTAAGCACAGAGGGACCACGCTACACAAACTATACAGAAATTGCAAGCAATCAACAAAAAATATGAAATCAAGTGAATGGATCCGGGGGCCAGCCCTAATAACGTCCATTTCACTGCAGAGTCCCGATGCTGTTATGATACAGGATTAACTGAATGAAAAACAAAACAATGATTTACAAGAAAGACGCTGCGACCGGTTTTGAACGTGGTGGATACTAAGATGTCTTGCAATTTATATAAAAATATTGATGGAACATAAACTGTCTCTTTAAAATACTAAGCTCTTTTAAAATAAAAAAATAAGAGTATTACAACAATATTAGCCATCTGTCAATACTACATATTGATATGTACTTAAACATGACAGATGTTTACAGAAAAATACAAGTTCATGACGACATCAAATTATATCGTCTGCTAGAAAACAGACACCAAACACCCATTTTCTTCCGCCAAAAAAAGACTAGCGAGCCCTGTTTCAATATTGACATAAGGCAGACGTACTATAAATGTGTAATATTACACTATTTGTATGAATTTTAAATGTACAAATATGGTGGACCACGTGGGCTGATTGTTATGTGTACAATATGTCATCAATGGATGGATGATTCATCCAACACAACTGTCCTTGGCCACACCATGTTTTTAGTTATTCATAGCAAAAATCACTCAACGATGACAAGGCAGCATGCAACAGTGGATAGATGATAATCAACTCTTCACTCACTAGAGATAGAAAAGGCCACTTGAAGATTAACAACTCTTTTACGACCACGGTCAAAAATTGATCTTGTTCAACAGTGCTTTGTCAAATGGATATGTTCGTCTTCTTAAAATGTCATGCGTTATATGGGTTTAACGTCCTACTGTTCTGCACCGATTGGGCGAATGAAGACGAGCATACGCCATGCAGTGTACTACAACGAAAAGTTTGTCTGGACAGCACCGCTGCGATCCCTTCTTATTTCGAATATTTACGTAAATGCCAATGTGAACGACTAAACACTGTCCTTGACAGGCCCTCCGCCCTGCACCACTCTAAAGTGGAAATCATGTCTTAAAATTGCATAATAAGAAAAGGACGTATTACATTCAGTGGTGGTGTCATATTGTTAGAAGCAACAGAGAAGTTTCCGTGCGGCATATTATTGTAAAAGTAAAAATTTAACTGAACCATTAATTGAAAATGGAATGAAATGAAATGAAATTGGGTTTAAAAATCCCCCAGATGACGATCGGCGATTTTAAAATTTAGTCTGGATATACGAACTAAGTAGATTTAATAAAGACAAATTTCAATTTGAGTTTGCGAAAGCGAGATGGGGATATTGAAACGACTGATATCATATATAACTTTAATGCCGATTTAAAAGTGTGTTAGAAACTGGAGGACTCGGAAACACTGACCAGGTTAGTCAGCCGACGCTATCCGATGGTGACCAGATACGTCGATCCAAGATCCATAGTGCAACATTTTAGCACCCACCCCCACCCCAGCACACATAGAAACCTTTCATAAAACATGAGTTCAAAATTAATATATATCGTTCTCTCTATCTTTTAACCTAAGGGCACTCACGATCTGTGCATTGAATACACGCAGCCAGATGCAAAATTTAAAGGATGACTTGTTAAAATCTCCCTTTCAAAAGAAATCTTATTGGTCTAAAACACGCAGTATTGTCATACCTGTTTCAGATAAGCCCTGTGTATTGTTATCGTACAATAGGTTGGCCATGTTTTAATATTTTATAAGTTTCCATCTGTGTAAGTGTATTGATGTCTATTGTGTTTAACTCTAGCCTGGGGGCAACAACTGCAATGTAAACAATTACTTGATTGGCTATCATTTTCTACACCTGAGAATTTCATGTTTTTAAGCATCGATGTTATGTTCATTCGATTGATCTCTCTCAAAGAAACCAAATCTGTTATGCGTCTTAGTTTTGTCTTTTGGTTACTTTCAAACCCTCGCTTGATTTCCTGGCTTTTTCTTTTCTTTTAAATTTAGAACTATAATTTGGATCCTGATTTTCATTTGTCCTAAACATACATTATGCAAGAGCTTAATCTGCCTATTACAGGTCTTTCTTTAGGCCTGAAATGTTATCTAAATCATTAATAAGACATTATTTGACTTATCCAGACCATAATCAACTCTCGATGTCATCGCTAGTCTGTGATATTTACTGGATTAGGTTCTGATTTGTTGCTCAAGTTTCATTCATGATCAAATCATGAAATGGATAATCGACCTTAGTAATGATGATCGAGGCTAGGCCGAAAATTCAATCGTTTAGAGTGGATCAATTTAACTGAAATTTCCAGCAAATACCCTTTATATCATCTATTTTAGGGGAGGGGGGCGAATGGTTAGCACGTGCGTGCTGCGCTGTATCATACGGTCTGCTATTGAGTCAAATGGCGGGGTTTCGATTCCACGGTTGTACGTGACAAGGAGTAGGGTCGCCTGTCCAACCTCGTGGGTTTTCTTGGGGTCCTCCGGTTTCCTCCCACTGCTAAAGACCCCTACGCGCAAGCGAATTATTGAAATAAAATTGAACCATGTGTTAGTCCCGAAATGACCTAGTTTGTGTCGAGTGGACGTTAAACCCCATTTCTCTCTCTCTTATCTAGTTTTTAACTATTATAGTGAGAACTGTCAACTCTTTATCTAATCTCCCATAATGTATTTTTAAGAGTTTTCTGCTTGAAAATAAAACGCTAATAGCGTTACAAATCTTATTGGTTAATTGCATTCTAAAAATAATTGTTTTTCTACTTCGTTTCGTTTATTTTTCTTTGTTACGTCAAAAAAAAAAAAAAAAAACCGCAGCGAAGATAACATCTGATTATTGTGCGTTAAAATAACTGTTTTGTGTGTAAATAAATATGTCTTGTAACGTTATTACAGTTCTATTTTCAAATCAGAAACTTGTAATAACCGTAAATATGATTGGAGCGCAGCATTAAAACAGGCTAAATTCTACAATAATAATAGTTTCGAACCGCGTTTCGAGCAAGTACTACTTAAATTTCGGCACATTTTTGTAGTTCATTTGTAGATTGTTGTTTTTAAACTATTTGTTTTTCTGTAAGACCGTTTTTCATTGGCAGAACAGTAGGACGTTAAACTCCATTTCATTTTCTGTCAGAAGAGCTGAAAACTTCAGTTTATTTATTTATTATATAAACAGTACACACAATTTATAAATTATTAATTATCATAAAGCGTTGCGCCTCTGGGACCAAGTTCGATGAATGACAATGTCCCTCGCCCGATTCAAGATGATTGACCAGTATGAAAAGCTTCCATCTGTGTTGATTATAAGGTTGGCTGATCACAGATTCCACTGATACACATGGGGGTAATTATTATTAGAGAATACTTTTCACACATTATTGTTCCGCTACTAAGATATTGTCTTTAATATCATTTGAATAACACATAAGTTTTCTAATAACAATAATAACGATTCATCTGCTACTTTCGTTTTATCAATATTTCTATTAGACCATTTATTGACAGATAAGACATTATTATTCTCTGTCAATATACACTAATAAAACGTGTCTACTTTATTACCGTAGCTTCCATTGTCACATGTAGTGTTTAAAATCAATACAATACGAAGTGTAACACTATACTGGTTGATTATTCATGGCTTATTTACAACAAAGGTGGAATGAATCGCCACCGTGGTTTTTAGGTCAATCCGTCTGGTATAATCCGATTGAAAGACAATAACAGAAAGGTGGATATATTTCTAAAAGTAGCTTAATACTGCAATGGAATTAATTAATATTTCCATTATTATTTGAGGATGTATTTATAGGTCAGTGAAACTATAAGCAGATCACATGCGAATTTAAATTATGATTCCCCTGTGTTGTGTTGAAGAATGTTAATTTGTTTGATTAAAAAAAGCGTTAATAATGGTTTGACGAAAGATTTTGTTTCCACTGTAATTTAAATTGCAATATCTTCCTCGTGTTCATGTACGCTATGTGTTTTTAAATCCTTCCGTGTCATTACTTACAATTAAAGGCACAACAATCCAAGCCGTTCACATGTATTTCAAAAGTCACAACTATGCATATATTGGGGTATAAAAAACGAGACAAAGAATATGCTGGTTTGTATGAAAATAATACCATATTTAAAGTAGCTAAGTCTCTAACTCAATATCATCAAAAATCTTCGACACTGAAAACACGAATTATTTGTCAATTCAAATCAACATTGGTCTTGTGATCTTACTGGGAAAAGATGGGCTTCTGATATCCAATATTCAAGACAAAATTAACATTTTACCATTGGTACACGAATCGTGTACCATAATGCGTTTCAGCGCCATTTAGAACAAGGAATTCAAAGAACGTGGCTAGACATATTCCACAAGTCATGTCAAATGGTGGCGCTATATTCTTATCTGGAGAGCATGCGCAATAAATACCATCGGTATAGACTGGAATAACCAGACGCTAAAGATTGTCGTTTAATTGAGACTTTGGCGCATTTCGCCGAACATAACTGATTAGAAATGACAGTAAAAACAGAAACGATTGAATGTAAATCAGTTTATATACATTCATGTTACATGTGTTGCGACCCATTTGTGTCAATTTCTAGGTCCCAAATATTAGCGACTTAGCTCCTTTAATATTACTATTACTTGTCTAAGAAATTTAAACCGACTCTCTACCTAATATAACTAATGAAAAACTTAAATGATCGTTTATTATGGAATGAACGGACTTTAAGCGTTCAGTTTCAGTAGGTTTTGAATAAAAATGGTTTAATAAAATAACAAATAAGGTCATAGAAATATAATAAATACACTCCACTTTGAAAAATAGAAAGGAGAGGGTTTTTAAATTAAAGTTTTAAATACCGTCATCCTAATAATGTGCTAATATTTTTGGTTTCATATTTATTAAGGGTGTTATGAGTGAGACGGGGTATTTGTAGTATTTCCACAAGACCCGGTAATACTTGTCAATGGATCATTTACAAAATTGATCATGTTTTCTGGCAGGACTAAGGAGATAACCGCTTAATTCACTTCGACATTTTAGATTGCCTGCGTTGTAGTCAAGTAACATGATTTAGTGAGCTGTTGAGCTGAGCCGCCATTGTGTTTTAGCAAGATGTCATTTTGCTCAGAATATTCAAGAACATGGTAATCTCCAGACAATGTTATAGCAACTACAGAAACAGAGAAAACGTTCTATAAATATTGATGAGGGCTGTGAATAACGACTTTTTTCTTTTCTTATCAAATTTGTATATGAATTATTAATTCTATATAAATAAAGAAACAAATATGGTGGTACCTCGATTATCCAGACGTTGAATGCCACCCACTGATAATTCCCACAACAACACGGCACATTGAGTGTTAACCGCACATGTCTGACTATATTCCGCTATTATTCAAGTCGATTTTATAAGATTGGGTTATATGAAAGGAGCCCCCGTGGCTCAATAAATAAGACACTGGTCCACAAACAAGAAGGCTCGGGGTTCGGTTCCGATGTTGGTATATGAAGTTTCACCGGATTTTCCAGCGTGGTTTCCCCTTGTCAGTGGTGTAAGATTGAGGGCCTGACAAGGAATAACGTCTAACCGAGGTCCTGTGTACATTCGCGTGCACGTAAAAGACGCTTTGACAGTTTCAATTTAACGAAGAGTAGACTGAAACGCCGCTTTGAGTGTTATTCAGAATGACGTATGTCCGGTTGGTGCAGAAAACGTAGGAGGTTTTAAAACCCGTTGCATTTCAGTTTTAGTTTTATGAATCAGGCCGCTTTAGTGAGTTACCATTGGCACTTAACATTCTCTGTTGAATATGAATAAACCACCTCAACGAACCGGGAGCCACGGTGGCTTAGCTGTTCTATCCCTGCATTGGCCGAGAAAGTTAATCGGGATTTTTCGACATGTCCCCCTTCCCCCTTGTCAGTGATGTGTGTGTGTGTGTGGGGGGGGGGGCTGAGAAGTGACAACGTGTAGTCGTTTGGATAGGACGAAATACCGAGGAATTCGATATAAGAGTAGGAGGTAGAGCTGCTGTACGGACAAAATTTCCCCCATAGCACAGTCTATGGCGTATCCTTGTCTACATTAGCCCCGTCGGAGCAGACCAGTAGGACGCTAAACCCATTCCATTTCATTTTCTCAACGAACCAAGAGTCTAATCCATTCTGTTCAGTCAAATCCTGTCGTTTACGATTCTTTCATATAAAACCTCAATTTTGAGTCCTAGATACATGTATTGACCCTCGTGGGTTATTAGCATTCTCAAGATCAGTGCCATGGACATGCTTTCACAAACAAATATCTGATCCATACAATTCAATTAACATCACTCGTAATATATTGTTCTTTTAAATCAAAATTCATTTTAAAAATCTTGACTAAAGGAGAGTTCATTGGCTGCAGACTGGAAAATGTCTGAAATATTGGCTAAAGGAGAGATTGTTGATTGTAGGCAGGAAAAATCTGAAATACTGGCTAAAGGAGAGATTGCTGGCTGTACACAGAAAAAATCTGAAATACTGGCTAAAAGGGAGACTGTTGGCTGTAGACAGGGAAGAGAAAAGCTTTAAATTATTCACCAACTTTTCTTTTGAACAGAGAAAATTCAGGCTATGCTAATGGATTATGCTATAAATAATCTGAAGAGATAATCATTTTTCATTGATTCACTATTCAAACTAATTTGTTTGCTAATTATTAATGAGAGTGACTTCATTAATCCTTTGTCACCATAATTAGTAAAACTTGCAACGTGCGCTTTACTGCCATTAAAGTGTACAGTGAATTATAATTAAGAATCCCATTCAGATATCCTGAATAAAAATATTGTTTAAAAAAAAAAAGAAGAAAGTCACGTCATAAAAGACGAATGAGATTCTTTATGGTTATTTGGGACTGCAAAATAAAATCCATATGTAACGAAGGGTTAAAGGCCCATAGTGTCAGTTGCTTTATCTTGGAAAAAATAAAAAGGACAAAAGAAGTTTCGTTTTTTTTTTGTTTAAATCCCGCAATTAAATTAAATATTGTACAAAAATCGTACACATTGGATTGCTTTTCCAGTTTTCCACTAAACTAAACTCTCATGTTCATGTAATACGAAACAACGGCTTTCATTATCTCGTCTTGACTTCCGCTGTAGAAAGCACAATGAACACCGCCACGGGCAATTGTAATTAACGGAATTGTTTTTTTAAAGCAAAAACACAATGAATATCGAACAGATAGGTTTGATGACCTTAAACATAACGAAAACAAAACTAACAATATGTCTTGTTTTCCATGAACACGATTGAGCAGGATCGCACTTGGCATAAGTCATGCAATGGACATCACTACAGATCAATTTCAGGAATAGTAATTTACATCAGAATTTCAAAGTGAAACGAAACCACCACAAGGCTTCATTCAAATTACTATGGTAATGTTTTTTCTAAATGAAAAGAAATTTATTGGCATCGATTTGTTATTGGGGAATCTAGTTCCATTTTCCACGCGGCACGCTCGACCCCTTTGACGCCGATGTCGCGAGATATCGACACGCGAGCCCACCCCACGGGTCACTGAGCGTGCGTTAGAAGAGCAAATTGAGATATCAATGAGGAAAATCGCAATAAAGCGAAGTTCACCGATTTTAGTAATTCATTTCAGAATTAACGATTTAAAACCAAAAACAATCACTCGCGCGTTTGTTTCTTGTGTAATGTGTTTTGTCTAAATAGCTTTAAATCCACAAAGATTCTTTAGGATTACGAAGAATGGTAAATGAGTCAATTTCAATATACAGTGCATAGTAAGTGCGGAAGTCAGTGCTTAATGCGTATTCTCAAGGTAGTGTCTTACCACTTATGAGGAAACTCCCGCCCCGACAAACAATTACTTCATTCATGGGTATCATGTAGATGAAGTACTATCGCAAAAATGTCTTAAATAGGTAAATATTCAAATAAGTTTCAAATTAAAGTATCCATTGACGACTTGCCGTTCTACTTGGACTTTCACTTTGCGAGTTAATAGTCAAAAACTTCGAATCAATAATAAACTCATTTCGTTACCCCCCGATATGCTACTCACCAGCATGCAAAATCATGTACATAGATTTTATCCATAATATCTTTGATGAGATAGTTTCTTATGGGCTTGCAAAATCAGTACACAGTTTCTATCCATATTGTTGATGAGATATTTGAAAATAGACAGATGTTTTGGGTTATTTGATTTCTAAAAGCAGAGAAATAGTGAAACCAATTGGAAAGAGAAATGAAATGAAATGGAGTTTAACGTCCTGCTCCTAAACTGGGCTAATGAAGACGGGCATACGCCATACAGTGTGCTATGAGGGAAATTTTGCCCGGGCAGCGGCGCTACGGCCTACTCTTATATCGAATTCCAACTGCCAAGGGATCTTTTACGTGCACGCCAATATGTACACGGGACCTCGGTTTTTCGTCCCATCCAAACGACTAGACAGCTGTCCTGCATCACTGACAAGGGGAAACCACGCCGGAAAATCTGGATGAACTTTCTCGGCCAATCGAACACCCGACCTCCAGGCTAGCAAATTGGAAAGAGCGTTCGGATATATGTAGCCGAATGAGAATAACTAATGATTAAACTAATGTACTCTAATCAATATAGAAGTAGTAATTTACTTTTTTTTCACATCAAAATCACTACTCATTGTATAATGTAATATTTAATTAATTAGTTTTTGCCTCCTTGAAGAAGTAAGGTTCCAATTATTACCAGATAATTTAGATTTGTCATCACCATCAATAACTATGGAATACATAATGATTAACCTTTTAGCTTAGTGTATAGTATAATATTTAATTAATTAACATCAGTCTCTTGGTTCGTTTCCTCAGTAGCGTCTGCATTGTTTGTTCTATGTTCGCTTTGATGGGCAGTTATCCTTCATTATCCATCAAACGCATCAAGGTACGCTTCATGGCTGACCTTTTAATAATATATTTCATTACTCCACGTAATTACCAGGTTTCGGCATGTCCATCACTCTTATTTCTGTAATATAGCTTCCAGAAAAAAAAGAGTGAGTTATAGATTTTTATTTCTTGCGATCTCATTTAACAGATAACAATGAAGATGCATGGTATAGCACCCTAGTTAAAATAAGGCGAACAATTTTGAGTAAATCCTTAATGCTATGTGAACTCGGTTCGGTTGTGGTGTGGTGGGGTGGGTTGTGGTGGGGTGGGGTGGGGTGGGTTGGGTTGGGTTGGGGGTGATGGTGGGGTGGTGGTGGAGATGTGGCGTAAAAGAGGAACCTCGTTTTGAAAGGCTTGTGCAGCTAGAATTGGAACCAACATGTTTTACGGCAAAAGTATTTTTGATTGTAAAAAGTATTAAACCCTCATATTATTTCTATTTTAATCTTGCATGTTGTCTAGTCTATGCATAGACAGAAGTACATCAGGTTCACAAATCTGCAAGACTTGTGGAGAGAAAAACAGATACACCGTATTTGTAATGGAATGCTTTTTCAGTTTATCATTAGGAATAAGATCATGTATCAATCCGCAGTAAATTTACGAGAATGGATGCATAAGCTGGTGATGCGACGAGTTAATAATACTGCAGTAACAGAGACCTTGTCATTACCGACAAATTGACAACCATAAATCATTTGGTATCTGTAGGACTTGATGTTAATAAAGGATAATGTTTTACTGTAGAAGGTTCGCTTTATTTCTCTTGGGTCAATGAAATCTTCTTCGTTAGTGTAGAAGGCAGGTGCGAGAACGGGGGTCGGTCAACATGGATTATAACCAATAACTAGACAGTTGTCCCATTAATTGAATCGGTAAATAATTACTGGTGTTGTTACCACGTGTGTTTAATATAATAACGATGGTTTAATTATACACACTCTACAGATGACCAACAAAGCAATAGGTTGCTGGAGGTTTCCACCTCCATTATCTCAAGGCAAACTTTTGAGTAATCATACTAGCTGCGCTCGTCGTCTCTTTACATTGATTTTAGGAGAGACTGTGTGGCAAAGCTCTCTACAATGACATAGCATAATGATATTAAAAATATAATCTAGAAGTACCATAAGTAAACCAAAAATATAGATGCAATTGTGAACTTCAGCATTCTCTAACTGTACATACGTGACGGACATCATTCCAAATGGAACAATATGCATTATTCAATGGTTTGCACATACGTCTGTGTTTGTTCAGTATTTCTGAAAATGAGCTATTATAAGATCAATTGATCACCTATAATATTGAGTTTTTTTGTGGTGGGTGTGGGTGTGTGTGTTGGGGGGAGGGGGGGAAGGGCATCACATACTGAGGATATGAATTGTGCAGTTCATCTGGAATTCTTTGTTTAAATACAGTAGTAGATAGTTCAAATACAGATATATAGTTAAATACAAATAGCAAACCTATTGATCGCGGTAAAACAAAATTTATTTCGAGACAGTTAATAGAATAGTTCGCACTGGCTGCGTTGATTATTGATGTTTATTTAGGAAAGGTCGATCGCCATTGACTCTTCATTTCTAGCTAATGTTTTACGTAATGTGACATTTAAGTACTCTTTGCTTTTACTGCCTAACCCTGACTTTCCAGAAATATATCTAATCATGCAGGTTTTTTATATTGACTAAAGCATGGTTGAAACCAATTTAATGATCAGTTTGAGACATGTTATACAGTAGAATACTGTACAATACTTGATCGATTGTATTTATAACTAATAAACGACCTAAAAAATAGTTCATTGTGTTTTGCAAGTGTTTGAACAAAATCTGTCACTTTCACAATGCATGCAATTATAAGCACTGATTTTACACGAGTTGTCAATAGTTGGCTGATATCTCCATCGACTCCTTGTATGTTTAAAAGTGAGAATGATTTTTTTTTTTAAAAATGTGTTTTTTTTAAAACAAATTCTAAAATCTAATGTCTTGTTACGAAGTTGGTTGTTGGTTGTGGCCTAAATGTGTGCCCCCATTGTGCCAGAATTTTTTTTTTAAAAATTGACTGCCGGAAGCGCGTTTTGCGAGAATTTCAGAAGAAGAAAAAGCAGAAAGGCAATTCCCTGCAGCATATCCCTGCCCAAACAGACATTGAAAACCCAAATCGGTCGCGACCCCATGGCAACTGGGCGACCCCGTCGAAAGAATCAGCAGATTTGGGAACCCCGGCGAGAGGCATTCGATATTAACTATACAATCCGAACAGTATTTACAAAAACATCGACAATCAAGCTTTACGACCTTTTGATAAGGCATTCGGTAATTATTAACAAACTGTGATTTGCAATGATCAGTCATTCCGCATGTACAAGTGGAGTCCCTAACGGCTCATTACGCGACCTCATAGTTTGCATACCACTAACAATTAACAGTTATAGCTGTTTATCTAATGAAACCCCATTTACGAGTGCTTTTCATTCGGAAATAATTATTATAAAACAGAATAGTTTTGTTGATGATCAAGATACAAAGGTTGGCTGCGTTTCCGCCATTGACTTGGTCAATATTTTTTAGACATCCTGGGAAAATCAAAACTCCGCAAACCATAACATTATGCATTCATTAATTATTAGAAAACTGTTAGTAACAGAGAACAGGAATTACGGATGTCCCCATGGGTTCGCTATATGGCCCATAGTTTGCACTCTATCGACAGTAAATATGTATTGTCTTATAAATAGTTTGCTTTGTGGGATTCCAAAGAATTCATGAATAATGTTTATTAGAATACCTAGACTGGTAGTTATATATCGAGTATTATTCTGGGACATCTTATCTATGAAACTATATAAAGAATAGGGGGCATTTTAAACCAAGATACATCAATATATACATATAACAGAAGACCTTAATCATCCGACAGACTGTTTTCACACATATTATCTGATCATGCAGGAATAAACAGTGTGATTCTTATATTATAGTCTGAAGCGAATATACGAAGACTATAAAATTGTCGATGATATCGACTTCGTCACCTCGTTGATTCATTTAACTATATTCTAATAGCTACCAGACACCATAATGATGTTATCTAGACCATTTATAGTCAATATAACACCACGGCACCAGGATAAGTTTATGGTCATTACATTTCCACTACGTTTCATATGTCTCACACTTTCATGTAAGGGGAAACATTAGATATTATTACACTTAACGGCTTTCCGAAAGTATCGAACATTTTAATGACAGACTGTAACTAAGGGCCATATTCCGTGGCGGGGGAGAATATGATGTATCTCTCTCGAACCTTTCAGATCGACCGTTGTGAAAACGGTCCATTAATCCTTTTGTTGTTTTGGTATGACCGTTCAGTTATCTTTTCATTATTCTACGACCATTTCTAAGACTAACATATGATTTTTGAGCATATTAAACACAGCTTTTTACTTTTGTCTGATCATCTGGTACATAGATAGGTCCTGTTTTCTGGTATCTTTATAAATTAAAGGGGTGCACTACCTTTTTTAACACTGTTACAGCAGATACAGATAATCAGCTTTTAAAATCTTTCTAGAATCCACTGTAATCTTGTCCTGTTTTCTAATCTCTGGTCGATTTAATTTGAATATATTATATCTTACGACAATGACGGATGTGACACGCGAGATACTTTCTGGATTTGTTAATGATTCACTTTTATAATTTGTAAATATTGTATTTATGAGGACGGGGGCTATTGGTTATCAATAAAACAAAACCAAGTGGATCGACTGTACATATATATCTATTATTGGTAATCTGGTTCTATGACTCACCTTAACTGTCACCTTTAATAAGACGAATTGGTTACAAGAGTTTAATCCTATTGACAGTATGTTATTACCGCATGTAATCCTGCACCCGGCCAGTTAATACCAACCAGCACACATTGCCAATCGTCATTGATCTTAGTTAAATTACGTCATTGATATCTGGAAACAACAAATCGGATTGTAGTTAATGTAAAAAAAACACCAGAATTCTTGTCACATAATCTTTTCTGACATTAATTGCATGTCTGTGGATTAAAAACAAAACAAGAACAAAACACACTGCTGTATTTTCCAGAAGACAATATAGTACCATATTATGTCCTAAGAAGCGGCCAATAGTTATATATCAACGTGAATGTCGTTCTTCTGAAAAAAATAAACATACCGTGCCTCGCGTGCGACACCCGCTACCTCGAGATAAGCATGTAAGTAGATGCTAAAGTGGATCTGCATGATAAAAACACATATATTCGATACATTAGATCAGTAGTTCGGTTGCCCATCTATAAATCTTCCATTAACACTCGCACCCTTTCCAAGAAATAAACAAATCTAGTGAGAGTGAATCAAGTGCTCTTTTCATCCAAATTGCCATTTTCCTGGGTATGCGTACAAAAAGTACAATTCAAAGTTTTTATCTTCAAAAGTCTTCAAACGAAAAGTGACACCAGGTGTCCTAGAAAGAGTAAGCTTGTAACCCGCACTCGGAAAACCTCGGCAGACTCTGGTACCCTACATCTATCCTCAGCTGTTGGGTACCAGAG
Organism: Patella vulgata; assembly: GCF_932274485.2. Taxonomy (NCBI): domain Eukaryota; kingdom Metazoa; phylum Mollusca; class Gastropoda; family Patellidae; genus Patella; species Patella vulgata. Next base: position 57,337,068 of record NC_065884.2, on the reverse strand, counting down.
TCTGCCGAGTGAGGTTATCCGGTCGCGTGGACAAACAATTGTCACTGCATATAACGATGGATTTGCTCAGTTTTCAGAACATTTAGTATTAGTTTATTTATGGTAGTTAACCTAGCTAAGAAATGTTTATTCCACATACTTTTGTTCTATTTAACCATTGGATTAAAAATATTAACGCGATTCACGACCCTTCACTATCTGTTTCGCATTTCTAAATTGGCAAAAATTGGATGTTCTTTTCGTCTGAAGAATCCTCGCTTTATTTCGATTAGTTTGCCCATAGGAGGTTGATTGCATTACGATCAAATCTGTTACCGCGAATTTCGTTTTCTTTATTTCTATAATTTAGATTCACTCTGTTTTTCGTCTTTCAGTTAATCCTACTTTACAATTCGGGATAATTATAAGTAGAAATAAGATTGCATAAGGGGATTTACATTACGACTTAGTTACAATTGTTACCCCGAGAAAAAAACACACACCCAACAAAATCATTCTGTATGAAACAGCTTGCCGGAGGTTTGGGTTTAACAATCCTTTGATACGTAGCAGAATGGATTGATTTTTGCAGTGATTCGTTAAATCTGGTATTAGCAGACTTTACTGGCACTATATAGAAAACGATTTCTTTGACCCGTAACCTTTACATCATAATCCAAATGTGCAGTGTGTTAACGCAGAAATAAATGAGGTGTTGTGGTGCAAAGCTCGATAATCAGATCAGTTTGCCGGAACTAATGAAGTTATTCTATTAATAATTTATATGGATAGGTTCATATTTAGCTCCCATCTTGCTATTTAATTCCACCGTCAATTCTGAAAACAGGGCCTTGCCGATCTCAAAATGGCTATAGAAAAGTCTGACACCATTCGTTTGTTGCTTCCACCTAGGGTGATATCACAGACAAGTATTTCTTGCCAGAGAAGCCATATACTAGGCTTAGACCAGCATGGGTAGGAGAAGGGGGATCTTGCATAATGCATGTTTAATGCATCTATTAAACATGCATTATGCAAGAGCTAAATCTGCCTATTGCAGGTCTTTCTTTAGGCCTGAAATGTTTTCTAAAGTATTAATTAGACATTAATTAAGTGATCCAGGCCTTAATCACCTCTAGATGGCATCAGATTTCTCCGATATTAAATAGATTAGAATGGTGCAGCGATACTTTGATTTCATCAAGTATGGTGGACCGAGACTTAGCTTCGATCAACCAGTACGGTGGTTGAAATTATTGCACACGTCTGCCAAACCTTCAAAGGCTAATATCTTCGCTTGCAATAGAGTAATTTGAATGAAATTTTCAAATTATTCATTTTACATCATCTACTTTCGAACTATTATAGTAAGAATGGCTAGTTCTTTATCTAAATCTTACATAATGTATCTTTAAATATAGACTTTTGCAGCGTAGGGTCCACGGTATATTTCATCCCAAGAAGTTGCTACAGGTACTAATTAAAGGGGGTCTCTCCAGGGAGTCCATAAGGGAGATGGCGAGCGGGCGTAGTGTAGCCCGCGTTGCCATCAAGGGTACGATCTAGACAAAGATGGATTGGTGTTTATGGGTAGATCTGGCGTTGTGGGATATCACCTAAAATACTTGTACCTTGGCCAGTGACTGCTTACATCCATTACTTTGAGATTAACTATGCATTAAAGCCTAAGTGATCGTTACAGTTGACTAATAGTGCTAAAGGAACATTGAAAATACACATACGTCTATTTACTAATGCAGATATAAATAATTATACCAATCAAAGCATCATATATACTCAAACAAAGGTTTACAAGGGCCCTTTGTAACCTATGAGTGAGTTTTGAAGATTAAATAGGATGATATAAAACCAGATTGAATTTTCACAATCATGTTGTTAAAGCACTTGATAATAATAAATCGAATACAGAACGTGCTAAAATAATAATCTACTTAGAGAACTTATAAAACTAATGAGAAAATAAGAATGAGTCATTACGAGCTAAATAGAATCACAAACGTGTTTTATAGAACACTCTCTATCAGTAATTCACCTTTATATAGTATACATTATAGCTCCATGATCTGCGTTTTACTGATATTAACTCTTTTAAAAAGAAAAGTCGACACATTTATTGTAATAGAATTAGGTAGCTTGGAATTTATTCATAGATTTAATGACGCATTTCCATAATTTGTTCATTATCTATAAGAAACAACTGACGTTTGTCACGACAGCTCTCCATTATATTGTGTTAGTTACTTATAATCACAATGATCAGAGTTCGGCATTTGGAGAGTAAATATTTAACTGGGGTGGTACATAGGTCGATTAACATGGGAATAACAGGAAAATGTTAAAATGACGACGTATAAGCAACTCAAAATAACAATAGATCGATATTTAGATGGTAAATACAATGTACTTGATTGATGAGCATCATTTTAGTCCATAAACTAACATGCACATAAACATAACAAAATGATCAATTTGTGTAAATGCATGTAACTTATGTGTTCGGGAAGGAGGTATACTGAAGGGGGCAGAAACTCTTTCGGGATCCTTCAGATTATCCCAGTCTGCATCGAAAACCTTTTCATTTCCATTTGATGATCTCCGTAGACCTTAGATTCAAATTAAAAAGAGGTAAAGATACATTCAGACTCTCATTATGGTAAATACATGTAGATTTTTTAAAGGGAGTTCGATCTAGAATTATGCAAATAAATATGTAATAAAAATAACATATTATATTGCATTTCGGCCTTTAAATGTGTGTAATCATAAGCGCGGTAAAAGAAGAAATTTAGGAGGCGGACCTGTGACTCCAACAAGGGCACATTTAATAATTTGCACCCCCCCCTCCCCAGTTCGTGATCATTCTTGTGAACTTGATCCGCCCTTGAATTGAACTGATTCACGTTATTTCAAAATAATTCGTGGGTCAATGTGCTATAATGTTCAAACAATAACAGCCCTAATAATATAATGTTAGAGATAACTGACAGGTCGTGGGGATAATTATTGCTTATAATAATATTTTATTAGGAATTATGTAATTAGGTGTTTTGTGTTATTCCGTTACCATTTCCTGTTCATAGAAACAACACGAACCCCACGAAGTATGGTCACGTTAGGTAAAATACCGTGTGTAAATCGCCTCGCAATAACATGTATTAATATGTCAACTTTGAGGATCGGAATAAAGGAAAGACAACATTTGATTTGCTTTACGCAGTTCTTATATTTTGGGACAATTTTGATTTAAGATCCTATCAAGAAAGTCTTTTTACAGCGGGGGATTAATATTGAACACAGGGAAATTCACGAGATTATGCAGGTAGGCAAAAGAGCCAAGTCATTTGCACGTGCAAAAATGTCACGCCAAAGGTTGAACAGCCATTCTCCAATCCATAATATTGCACACCCGTTTCATTACAAACGTAACAATATTAAATAATAATAACCGCATATGTTACCCTCGACGAAGGGTTAAATCCGGTTCCGTTCTACACTTATATTAAATACATGCATCTGGCGCCATCTACACTGTAAAACACGGACTATACAAGAATCACTTTAAACAACAGAACGTGTTTCTAGCTCAGAAAATTGCCGTAGGTGTTAAAACCTATTGGTCTAATGGTTAATTAAATATGGGTTGTGTTGCAACAGCCATTATTATTTTATTAGTTGTCCAACATAAGGCGTCAATATTCTTGATTACGAGAAGCACGTACTTAACAAATCAGAACCCCTTCACTTTAAATTATACCTAACAGTCTTTGAAGCAAGAATTTAACGCATGGCATAAGTTTTGATGCATGAGGACTAGATTAGTTTGGATCGTAAGAGTTCTTTCTGCACCTTTTTCTTGTGATGTTTGTTATAATCTTCGATTCGTTCAATAATTAAATTTGAAATACCAACTAGTTCGTAAATATAAAATTCATCCATGTAAAATAGAAAGTTCAAAGAAAATGCAGATTTGAAATTAATTGATATACGTCAATCAGCCCAATATTAAAGTAATTAATTTGATATATCTACGAACTAGAATGACATGCCTCTATGTCATGCACAATAATATGTTTATGAAAACACCTTTTACTTGTCGTGATAACTTAGTTTTCAATAACAGCACATTTGGTCTTTGTAATGCACCGGGCACATTTCATTGTCTTATGAACGATCCTGAACGTCTTAGTGGTTCTTTATGACAACTGTATTGTTTATTCAATGCAATAATATTGATTTGAAAGGCAATGCACGTGTGCGGCCATGTTTGTACCTTTTGACACATGGTAGTTTAGTGATTCCGATTTCTTTAATATTGACTGACGTGTTTCACAGACAGTTAATCTTTAAGAAATGATTATCCAACCGTGAAAACACCCTCGTACACATTAACTTTTGTTAATGCATTTATACCCAGCCACTGATAATAAATAATGATATAAAATTGTTTCAGAAAAGGTGATAGATATGTGAGTAATAAATGAGAGGTGTCATCGTTTTTTTTGTGAACGAATGAGTATACTCTGCATAAACCCCACCACTAATTACACCCAAATAATCAATGTTTCAGAAATATCGAAAATGATTTTTAAATTTGACACTTATCTGTGTAATTATTTGTTACATTATTTTACTGCAAAGTCTGGTAGTGGTAAAGGTCTGACCACCATTAACAATTGTGCGCTAGGAAATTCACTTATTTGTCCCAGACTAATTGCCATTGTTCAGTATCATTTAATAATGATCATGCCTCGCTTAAAACATAAAATAAAATATTATTTTTCTTGATTTACATAGTAATCAATTTGATGTCAAAAGTCAAGTAACAAGGTTCGCATGATTATCGTTATCAGCATAGCGTCATCAGATAAATACATTGATTTGTTCTTTGTTGGCCCAAGTATTGTCTTTGTGCGTTTTACATCATCTAATTCGCTTAGCTTTTGTTCCCAAATCCTTTGTTTAGATCGTACGTCATGATGGTACGGTGGCCTGGGTCAGGGTAACCAACCCGTTGACATGCTTTTCAAGTGTCTGTTGCTTTATCAAGCTTTTATTATATAAATCGAAGAGAAAAACAATAATCAGCGAACGTCCCCTTAAAGGTTTTTTTTTACGCTTTTCTGTAAAATAGATTGACGTAATTGATGATGACATCAGCATGCGTGCGTGGCAGTAAGGATAGTTGACTAATTTATGCTTTAAATTATCCGATCAATTGTTTCAGTAAGCTGGATATGTGATGAAGGCATTTATAATCGTCTTGAGAATTCGACATCATTAACATTACGTAATTTGACGCCTCAAGTGGATTTTTTCCCTGGAAATACGAAACCAAATTCATTTCAAACAGCGCGCCATCTTGTCATGGCAGACGACAGACTGGAGGCTGTCTGCTTGTCGTGTGAATCTAAAGGCACCGAATTTCAATTTTTAATTATTATAATAGTGAATTTGTGACATGCTAAATTGCTCTCCAACAAGTATGGTGTCAAGTGTATTGACAGAAAGCATCACTTGCAAAATATCGAGGGAAAACTGATAGAAACTTCTAATGGGTGTCGTTAACCTTTTTGCCATCGCCAACTGTATATTGACAAATGGACGTGAGTTGGGTAGTTTGATAGCAGAAAAAACACATTATTCACAAAAGCTACATGCAAATCTGCAGACATCGTTTGCTTTGCGATTAAAGCAGGTTTAACGCATCGATATGACTAGCAATAATTTAATCTGATCATGTAAATGACGCGGTGTGACAATCACATAGATCTCGAGTTATCAATGATCCTTAGATTTAGCTAAACACGTGTCCTTGTAGTCTAGACGTGGGGTTTTAATGAGATATAATTTAAGAAAATGTAATAATGGTAATTTTTAAATTTAGCCACTTAATGAAAGGTTCTTGACACAACCGTCCTCTGAACTCGTAATGGTGGTCTCATGTTCCATTCACGTCATGCATACGTTAATGGACTTGAAAATATTGGTCAAATCACGTTGTTCTTGCAACTGGAGTTTGCGAACATAAAACATAACCTATAACCAGTAACGAGATTCGTGAGCTTTTGTCAAGACAGAAAATCCGGCATGAATCGAGCGAAGCAAGAGAGAGAGAGAGAGAGTATCGGGACTAACATATGGCATATCTTTATTTCAATATACGAGTCTTTAGAAGAAGGAGGAAACCACATAAACCCCACGAGGTTAGGCACCCAACGTCACTCCTTATCATATACACCATTGACTAAATGACAGACCTTATGATCTAAAGTGAACGGATTAAGCCACTCTGTCACCAAAATCACTCCATAATACAAACGCTTGATTCACTTGAATTGTGTGTGTTGCTTTCATAATATGGTTTATTCTATGTTTAGATTGGTTATTAGTTTTCAGTGTCTATTAAAATGTCTCAAACGTACACCATATTAGAAATCACTTCGGTAGTTGGTAATTGGCCTGTAAAGCTGTCCCAGTGTCTCTGCTGAATAAGTCCAATTAGTATGTAGATACTTACCTGTCTAAGGTGAGATCTTAACAAGGAAGCTTTTTCGTTATTCTGGTGTTTAGCGTGTTGTGGAATTAGAATTAAACTTTGGTGATAGTATATCAAGAGCTTCTTCCCAGGAGGTCAGGGGTGGGGGCGTCTGTAATGAACTCTCTCTCCAGAACAGGTGATACCACGTCAAATGGTTCACTATTTTTTGTTGCATGTTCGTATTGTGCTAAGGCTCTGTAACTTACAATATTTTAGTTTGATAACCGAGACCAGTTCTATAGTTCTACCAGATCTAAAAACTCGTTCGACGCTATCGCAACAACACTTGAATATCTTGACTCAACAAGTTTTTAATCTGTGGAAATTGCGAAATGAGTGATTGTACCAATTACCCAGTTTTCGTAATAACCAGATTTATTTAAGGCGGTGTTTCGATAAAAGTTGTCGTGAATACCAAGAGTTCAAACTTTTCTGCAAATGGAGTAAAATTGCTGATGTCAGTTCTTGATCTTCGAGATCGGTCTTAGTTCACCGGGGAGTAATTAGCAAATTCCATAATTGGACGAAGGAATTCTGACACACGAAGGCGCAGAGCTGTTAAAACAATAATTAACCGCTCGGGAGTACAGAGGTCGTTTTCTCGACCCCAGTGTTTGGTACTGTTGGAGACGAGTATCATGAAATCATGCTAAGATGACAGTTTGTAAAGCCTCGTTAATGATTCCTGCGTTGACTTACCGGAATAAGGAATTAAAATCCCATCTTTGTGTACAGTCAAAGCGGATTAATTGTGATAATAAATAGGGTTTTTAGTCAGTTTGTTTGACACTGACTTTGCTTTTAATGCCGAAAGACAACGTATCTCCCGCTGGTTTTCAGTTATAATGGTAAACGTCTACGTTCTAGGGGAAGGCGCTTTTTGAAAAAAGTTCAAAGTTCCGCCAATGCAAGGGCAATCGGCATGACAATTGGCATGCTTGTTTCTTGAAAAATCGCGCAACGATTGATTATTTTGATTTTCGATATCAATTCACAATTCCAAGATGGCTGTAATTACGTCATACTCGGTTCTGGTCGTAGTTTCATTCAAATGGGATGATATTTTGACCACTCGATAATTTAAAATGTGCATATTAAAATATATAATATTAAAGTCCACGTTAAGTTTAAATTTAGGCCATACGCATCAAAGATTAGAACCACAAATCGATTTATTCGCCATTTTAAGTTTGCAATGGTTTCTACTGATTTCTACTGTGATAATTATGTAATAATTCTGACCATCTTATAGTTAGCCCATTCTTCATGAAGTGTTTAAATATGCGATTTTTTTTAAATTACATAGTACGTCTTTACATTAAAATATTACATATTTTTCACTTTTGAGGTATCTGTAATCGATCTGGCTTTTTGTGTCTTGAACTTTGAAAAATGTCAGAATAAACAAATTACTCCCTAAAGAATTCTTTATCTCTTCGTGATTTTAAATGTCAAGTTGTGTTGTGTTGGCTGACAATTGCTGTATTATTATTTACTTTTTTGAGAAGCGTATTAGCTTTTCGCGGAACAACCTATTTCATTAAAAAAATAAGATATGGTAGATATTATAAAATGATATTAACGTTGAGGTATTGAAATGAAATGGGATTTTACTTTTTGGAAGCAACGAAAACGGATATATGGCATGCAGTTTGCTATGAGTAACGTTTGTTCAGGTGATTTCTAGAAAGCCAGATACCATTTTTATTTATTTGGGAAGAACACGTAGTGTAATACTGTATATATACTGTAGAGGTTATTTAAGTTCTCTAAATAGTACTCTGTTTAATGTATGTAAGTCGTGAGCTAGTACAATTAGTGACAACGAGATCTGAGCTAATAAATGAAATGAAATGAAATGTTGTTTAATGGCTCGTCAGCTCCAACCGGGCTATATTGCGCCAAACATATGGTGAATCTAACCGAGACAAATTAAAACAATATCACATGATTGAATTTATATATGTAAATAAAAAAAAATATCACAGAAAATATATTAATTAAAAATAAATATAACAAATCTTTTACATATACATGATTAAATATATACAATTAAAATTGAGAATAAAAGTTTGTCTCTTTTAAAAATGTTAGCACTTTATCATATAGCTCCGGTTGAGCAAATAGCTGACGTAATGACTGGCAACGGTAGTATTTAGATCTAATATACTTGAGATGTTTGCACTCAATCAAGATGTGTTTTACTGTCAAAGGAACATGACAGCGAACACATTCTGGTTGAGACTCTCGCTTCAAAATGAAAATATGAGAATATATACCCTGTAGATTAAAATCGGACAATTACATCAAAACCTAGTAATCCAAATATGGTATCCCATGCTTTAGAAAAGTGGACACCCGGCCTCCGCGGGCTTAAAGTTTCTTTAGACAAGACAGAGCGGTCCTAGAGGAATGTTTAGCCGCCTCGGCTTAGAGGCCAGGAAGCAGACACTATTCAGAAAACGTAGGAAAGACAGCATTCAGAGATCCCAGGAGACACACCATTGTCGTTCCTAGAGGGACGTATAGCCCCCTCGGCTTAGAGGCCGGGATAGAGACGCCATGTAGCGTTTTAACCGTTAGCTCTGAGTTCTAGGCTTGTTAAACTCAGACTGTAGATATTATAATGTACTATCATAGATGTTGCAGTTTCCTGTATTTCATATATACTCTTCAAAAAAAGTAGGGGCTATTGAAATGCAAATACCTATGCAGGTTATGATATGATACATAGTCATGGACATTTGACATGCTTTGAGAGTATGTTCACAGATGAAGAACTTACTTATCGCCCCAACAGCCATTGAGGTGCACATGCGACACGCAATAGCACCATGCACGTGTGTGTGTGTGTGTGTGGGGGGGGGGGTCATTGTCAAATTTGACAGTTTGATGAAAACTGTCGTGTGCTGGTTTATCCTATCCATGTTTGCTTTCCTATCGGTTCTTGCATAAGATTTAATGTTTAGCGTAACTTTGCCTTAGTGTGTTACGTTTAATTTGATCTGGAGACGTGTTCGTCGATGTCAACGTCAACCGACAACACTGCAAGAATTGGCCGTGGCACTGCAAGAGGAGTGGGTCAGATTGCCCCAAATTGTGATTGGGCGGTTGATTAGGAGCATCCCACGACGAATTGCTGAATGTCTGAGGATTGGTGGAGCAATTACTCATTATGAAGACTAAAATCAAAAACGTCCATTTTCACTTTTGACAGTGTATCTCTTTGCGAGTGAAATGGGGCCGTCAGATAAGCCGCCCATATGAACTGTTTATGTTCATGTGTAGGCAATTGGCCTGTTATTAACATACACTGATTACCTCTAATAAAAACAGAAGTGAATTTCCGCAGTATTGTATTGTTTCTGAATATCCCCTACTTTTTTTAAGACTATATATAGTGTTCCATAGTTAATTGATCATTGAAGTTTTATACACAACGTGAAAGTCCTGATTAGACTGTCACATCTGTCCCCGTAGTGTCACAATAGCTAACAGATTTTGCTGTATTAATATACTATAATAGGAAGTAGCATAGCTCAAACAATTGTTATAATAACTGCGCATGTTTGCTCGTCATTGCATTGCCTTTATGGTGAAAGATAGAAGTGGAATGCGCATCATGTGACAATAGCATTGAACTGACGTTTGCAATTCAGCTTGATTGTTTAAGGTACCAATTACCAAAGGGTTTCAATGACCCCTTAAGCTGTCTTCTTTTTCTGTGATCAACATTTGGTTTCACTGAATTATACTTAACAGTTGTTGAATTTTATATTTAAAAGAATGTAATCTGATGTGTTTAGTTCAAGATCTAAAAGGACCTAACCACTTTGATTTTGGCCAAATTAAAATAGTCAATTTCCGTAGAGTTCATTTGTGTTTTATAGGATGATGATTCAAAATTGTAATATGTTAGGTCCATTGTTTGGATGTGAATATAATCAATTGTGTATCCATATGTGGACACATGTAGGCACAATTAGAAAACAACCCGACTTCCACTCAATCTCTTGACGGAGGCGTTAAATCGTATATAGCTTGTTCCGGCAATAATCCTAATAGTGTCTCGGTTAATATAGGCGTATAGCTTCTTTCAGTAAAACATTTGTTGTTACTCATAAGATTAAAAAAGAACTGCATGCGAATTGGGGTGGATTATGGTGTTGTGGCCGAGGTAGTAAATGCTTAATCTTCTTGGAACACATGGTTCCTCTTATCATTCATACTTGACGTTCACAAATGTATTGCTTTCTTTGGACTTTTGCATGTATGTTTAAGTTCTTCGTCTTTTTTGTGATAATCCATTCCGTGCTTCTATGATAAAAATATCAACCAAGTTCCAAGAAAACATTTACCAGTACTTTATGTAGTATCAATATTTATTAATTATGATCAAAGATTTTTTATGCCAAACTCCATTTTCTTCAAGAACCATGTAAAAGATTTCTGACTGAAGCGAACGTTGATCGTGTCAGTCAAAGTACTGAATTGTACATACGGTAAAGATAAATTGTTCTTGGAAACAGAAGTCATGATTCCAAGATGATTGGATTGAGCAGAAACACGATGTAAATGGTTGATAAGTTAATTGAAATGATCACGTACGAACTGTTACTTTGAGAGATAGACAGTTGACTTAAAGCTAACTGATCAGCCAAGTAAACCTATGATTCAGGAATTCTTTTTATAATGAGTGTCCAATTTGCCCTCTGGCTTCTTAAACATGTCTTGTCAATGAAGTTGTTCCTGTTTGAATCATCGAAACGTTTTAAATGCTTTCTTCTATCTTTCGCCCCAACGCGGAATTTTTCTTAGGTGGACAAATCTTTATCTTGAGAGGTATCTTAACTTAATAGATTAAAAGTGACTCATTGTTGTGTTTACAAGCAGAAACTACTCATGATATCTTTAAAGATACATGTAGTTCCGTTCGTTTGAATTGTTCTACTTTATTAAACATGCATTATGCAAGAGCTAAATCTGCCTATTGCAGGTCTTTCTTTAGGCCTGAAATGTTTTCTAAAGTATTAATTAGACATTAATTAACTGATCCAGGCCTTAATCAACTCTCGATGGCATCAGATTTCTCCGATATTAAATAGATTAGAATGGTTCAGCGATACTTTGATTTAATCAAATATGGAGGACCGAGACTTAGCTTCGATCAACCAGTACGGTGGTTGAAATTATTGCACACGTCTGTCAAACCTTCAAAGGCTAATATCTTCGCTTGCAATAGAGTAATTTGAATGAAATTTTCAAATTATTCATTTTACATCATTTACTTTCGAACTATTATAGCAAGAATGGCTAGTTCTTTATCTAAATCTTACATAATGTATCTTTAAAGGTACAACATACCAAATGGTTCACATATATATCAAGAGTCAAAAACGCGTAATGTTTTAAAGGAGCTAAGTCTCTAACTCAATATTTTTCATAATATTCGCAATTAAAAATACGAATTAGAATTCAATATTGATCAATTTCAATCAGTATATATGTTGTTATCTTGACGTGAAACTATAGGATCCTAATATCCAATATTTAAGACACAATTAACATTTTATAATAAGTACACGAGTCGTGTACCCTATGGTTTCGGATGCCATTTTGTAATGAAGAAATAAAAACATATCCTACAACACAATGTGGAAGTAATTAGTAAAGGCCGATTCCCAAAATACAAAATAATAATTTTAAAAAACGTGTAGAATGCGCTAATGCGTAAACGACTGCCGTACAATTTGAAGTGTTGACGTATTTCTCCGAACATTATTGATTAGAAATAACAATATATTTTCAAAATTGAATATAAATCACTTTACATACATTCTTATTACATTAATATGTGCTGTTAGAACATTTTTTGAATATTTCAAGGTTCCAAAGCCATACGCCTTTTAATATGAAGATTATTATTATTATGTAACTAATCATGTTCAAATGATTTGGAAATTTTTTATTTTTTCCTAATATGGCGGTTTAAAATCAACACAAACCAATGTTAGTTTTAAATGGCTATATAAGTAAGAATTTGGCGATTTGAATAAATTTAGGACTAAAATGCTATTTTACAAAGGAAATTTAGTAGAAACACATCCTTTGTTTGAGCACATCATTTTTTTTAAAAATGGGAGGAAACTATCCATCTTGGACAAAGACAGGCGATACTACATTAGAATCAATGAATAATGATCTGCAGTGTACGCGTTAGACTCAATTGGATCTTAAAAAAGTGACATCTTTATTTTGTTCCGACTTCATTGTTTGGTTCATCTTTTTCTTATGACGCATCAAACCAGTTCTTTACCTTTCTATGTCAGTCTGAATTAAGCCATTGATTAATACCATCCTTATCCAAAACAAAGTCTCTCTTCATTGGCTAAATGAGAGACCAGGTCATGTCATTTTAACACAGACTTAAAGATGTTAGCAACCTTTAAAAAGAACGAAACGAAAGCATGGTCTAATTTCAAAAGTATAGCAATATTTTTAAAAATCAGTGTACCTCAAATCGTTCTTTGCATAGTGTAAAAATATAATATATTTTCCCCGTGTATATTCGAAAACTTACACTTGTTCTCAAATAAACGTTTGAAAATCCCACGTGATAAATTAGCTTGAAATGAAATTAAATGGGGTTAACGTCCTACTGTTCTGCTCCTAACCTGGGCTAATGAAGACAGGCATACACCATATAGTGTGCTATGAGGGAAATTTTGCCCGGGCAGCGGCGCTACGGCCTACTCTTATATCAAATTCCAACTGCCAAGGGATCTTTTACGTGCACGCCAATGTGTACACGGGACCTCGGTTTTTCGTCCCATCCGAACGACTAGACAGCTGTCCTTGTCAGGCCCTCCATCCTGCATCACTGACAAGGGGAAACAACGCCGGGAAATCTAGGTGAACATTCTCGGCCAATGCAGGGATCGAACACCCGACCTCCAGGCTAAAATTAGCTTGATACTTAAAGAGTTCCTGTTAACGTTCAACGTCAGCTTTAACGGAATTGGTATCTACGACGATGGGATGTTATTTGAAACCGTTTTATATAACTTGGCAATAAACTGTCAGAATATCTAAATTAATATGCATATTGAGCAATTAGTAAATTAGTATGATTAACAGTTTGATTGAAATACAGATCTATATTTCGTTTCGTTTTTTTATACTTACAATGGCCTACACTACATGAAGATCTGACAAGTTGTACTCGAGGGTCGTGTCAGGGGTCGTACGAGCGGCTTTTGACCCTATGACGTCATACATTGATCAATCAATCAGCGTTGACGTTTCTAGTGGTTTGCCCACAGTTCCGTGCATGGCACGCCAAGAAGTTGTCGTCACAGATCGTTTCATTGGTTTATCCCTCACTTAAACCAAAACGCAGGTAATATAATAACTCGTCCAGATCTTAGTGTAGTGAAGACAAATAAAACGAAATTTTGAACTATAAAAAATGAAACGAAATAGGATCTGTATTTTAATCAGATTGTATGATTAAAAGCTGATTAATGACAGCAAATTAAATTAATCCAACAGAATACTTCGGTTTCCCCCAACTTCTTAAACCACGGCCAGCAAACGAAATATCAAATTGAAAATATACCTGTTGTTAGCCCAGAAATAGTTTGGCTAGTGTCGAGAGGAAGTAACACGGGTGTTCTCAAAACAAATAGAATTAGAATCAGAAATAGCAATAACGCCAATATCCGTACCCTGGGGCAACTAATCTTAGAATAATGAAACAGATATATTGTTTCGAAACTAATTCCATTCTCTATACTTCTTTGGTGACAGTTTCTGGAAAATGTCTGCTATGACCACAATCAAGGATCAGTCATTTTATGGCGATCTGGGAATATCAATGAGTCGAAGACATAATAGTATCATAAAACAACAGTATTTTATTCGTGACTGTTTTATTTCAAATCCGATTTATTACTAGGTGTTAGATGTAATAACAAAAAATCATTTTCTTTTTTCCTTTAAAAGCTTTGTCTTTGATTTATCAGAAATTTTGATATGCCATTATTTTCGTCACCAAAAGCATTCTATACGAGAGTGCCAAATGAATCACAATGGTTTCTTGTCCCAATAACGAGCCTCACTAATTACTGACATTAACGGTGGTTGGGGTCAGTTCTTTCATAGATCTTTTACTTTGATCAGTGTGATGAAAAGATTTAGGACCCTCATGGATAGCTCTTCAGCGGAAATATCACTTTTCTTTAATCTAATGCCACTGTCCTAGCTGTCACAAACATCGTTTCTTGATAATCTGGAGCGAATTATCGAATCTTTTCATTGATTTTGTTTAATGTGCGACAATGAAATAAATCAATTACATTACCGACATTGGGTGAAAATGGAGGAAAAATAGCTGGAGAGAAAAATGAAAAACTTGCTTGTTTCGTTTCACGGTAATGACTGGTTAAGTATCCAGTTCTATTCCTGCTACAAATCTAATTGCTTCGAGGTCGTGTAACGCACAATGAAATTGTGATCATTATTCCGAGAGGTTCTGCAAAAATAGCACGGAATGAAAATTGCGAAGAGAAAAAAAATCCGTGAATCAAGAAAGATTAATCTGATTTGTGAGTGCCGAGTAATTCGTTAATATGGCGGAAACAATTATTACAAGACAAATGATGTGAACAATATAAATAATTATGGCATTTGTTACGTTATGCACGAATCTAGGAGAAAGCTGTGAACGACGGATACTGGTCAAAACAACCCGACCCAGTGATAATTAAATTTGAAATTCTAATTTAATTACTGATTGGCACGTCCTGGAATCGTTCTGGGTAAAAGAATGGCTGGCAACAAGGTTATCA
Organism: Patella vulgata; assembly: GCF_932274485.2. Lineage (NCBI taxonomy): Eukaryota > Metazoa > Mollusca > Gastropoda > Patellidae > Patella > Patella vulgata. The sequence continues at coordinate 57,321,681 of NC_065884.2, read as the reverse complement.
ACAGACTGCCATCACACGAGCGTCTAGACAAATCTCCTTTAGGAATTCATGCCGTTGAGTAATAAGAGGATATTTCTAGAATTGATATGCAGCCAGTAAATGAAAATCAATTGAAATCTTCTTTTGCTCTTGAAGACAAAGGGAACAAAAGACTGGGCCTTAAGGCAAAAAAGTGATTTTTTTTTTTCAACAAATTCTTTTTGTTATAATAATAGAACTTGTGGAGAGAGAAAAGATTAGTGTCTTCTTTACGCAGTGGTTAATTTTTTAAATAATCTATAAAATAATTAACACTGTCACCAAGAATATAAATGTAATTAAATTTGATTAGTATCACATTCAACGCAGTCCTAATTCACCTGATCTATGCACTGCCTTACTAAGAGTTGGGGGGTTGGTGGGCCGAATTATTAGCACGTACGCACTGTATCATAAGGTCAGTCATTGAGTCATCTGGCGTGGTTTCGATTTCCCGGTTGTACGTGACAAGGAGTAGGGTCGCCTGTCCAACCTCGTGGGTTTTCTCCGGGTCCTCTTGGTTCTCCCCACTGCTAAATAATTGAAATAAAATAATTGAAATAAAATTGAACCATGTTAGTCCCGAAATGACCTAGTTTGTGTCCAGTGGACGTTAAACCCCATTTCTCTATCTTTCTTTAATAAGAGTTAAGTAATGTCGGCTGGAAAATCTCATCGATGGCGTGGCATATTTGTCTAAAACTTTACATGCAACATGCAGTAAACATAATAAAGTCTCTGTTTCCATTTATATACTTCAAAGATTTAAAGTGTTCTTTGACTTGGGTTTATGAGGAAGATCAAAGCTTCTGATTAGCATTTTGTAAAAGCACCAGAAAGTGAAAGTAAATTAAATGTTGTTTAACTTCTTACTTTTGTGCACGGATCGAAGACAGACATGCGCCATACAATGTGCCACTATATAACGTAAGAAACAGCTGGTGTAATAGTAAATTAACCGGTTAATTAGCAATCTGCACACACACAGAGAACTGTCTTCTTTGAGAATAGATCTCTGTCCTGAATAGCCGCCATATCAAAAATTAGTATACTATTTTGTAATGAGGTTCCAATCCGTCTTACATCTTTCATACACGCCGAGACTGTAAAAACATGTTCAATCTTACTGAATAAAAGCAGAATAAATACTTTTCAAAATTATCGAAGTAGGGTATAAGCCTACTGAGTGTTTTCGGCAAAAACAAAATGTCGGTCAATTAGCGTGGTTGTTTGTTCGATCGTTCGTTCCTAGAGTTTTACGTCCAGTTCCACCAAGGGTGATATCGTAGACATGTGTTTGTTCTCAAGCGGAGCTATTTGTAGACAGACAGCGCAGCTTTCGTATGCTTAATTATATAACATTCTACGGAAGTAGACACTTAAGGTTTTAAAATTGGTATTTTTCAGACACGTGGAAGTGTTTATAACCCCGGTTGGCAATATGATGCTAATGCTCTGGAATTTAATCACCATAGAGAACTTTATCTGCGTGGTAAACAGAAGACAACAAGTGGTACCTATAAGGTAAGTTTTATTCTATATTATCTAAATTTCTCTTTTGTTTTGGGACAGTAGGTTTCCCTTGCATTAATGTGGTCATGAACACAAATTTGCTACTCTTTCATGATTGGCTTGTGATAGCTACTGAGTTTTTATGATAGACATAATCTCTTTTTTGGTTAACACCTAGGTTTCTCATTTTTTCAATGTTTTGCGAATTATAAAAGTAATGTTTTTCAGGGGAATGAATAAATAGATTACACTTTCTTGATCCCTTGCTGGAAAATACAGTTTATCGTTGTTTTCCCGAATTTAAAGGAGCCATTTTTTAACTCAATATCATCCACAGTCTTCGAAATTGCAAACACTACTTTTTGGTCAATTTAAATCAACATTGGTGTTGTTATCTTGCCGTAAAAGATTCGGATACTGATATCCAATATTTAAGACAAAATGAAAATTTTAAAGTTGACACACGAATCGTGTACCACAATACTTTCGAGCGCCAGCTATATGAAGCGACTCGATGAACTTCTCTAAACATATTAGAATACTATGGGTAAAGACTTGAATAACCAGACGCCAAAGATTACCATTCAATTTAGACTCTTCGCGTATTTTTGCGAATATTACTGATTAGAAATTACAGTAAAAACAGAAACGATCGAATGTAAATCAGTTTATATAAATTACATTATTACATTTGTTGCGAGTTGCGACCCATTTGTGTCCATTTCTAGGTGGCAAAGAATAGCGATTTAGCTCCTTTAAAATGCCTCATAGTATTCTTAAACGGCTTTTTAACCTTGAAGGAGTAAACCACTTAATATAAACGATGATTATCCTAAATCAATTTTCGGGAACAAAGAGATCAAATTACCAAATTATAGGGCTATCGAGACATTAAACTTCATTCCAACCCATTCTTTATCTTATATAGAGATTATTTGAAACTAATTATGTATAAAAGATTTATTGATACCGAGTTTGTATATAGAGATTATTTGAAACTAATTATGCATAAAAGATTTATTGACACTGAGTTTGACCCAGTTTTGTTTCAAAAAAAAAAAAAAAAAAATGATGTTTAAAGTGCCAATCCCGATAATATTTTGGAGAATAAAACTGCTTAGTTTTGTGTTAAAATCCCTTAAAATCCTCTACCTTAGGCCCGAGCAACTAACTCAACAGATATGATACGTTTTCAAACAAATTAAACCCGTCAGTCGTCATCTGGAAATAGAGACCGGATTAGCAGTTCTGACGTTCACATCGAAACGACTCAATATTTTGAGCTGAAATTTTGAGATAGGGTAAATACATCATTTCTCTCTATATTTTGGCGCTTAAATTTCATACATGCTCCGACTTTTATATTTGAGACTCTGTTCAAATCGGGAAAATCCCTTTAAGAAAAGAAAGATATAACATGAACGAGCGTGTAATGGAGAAAGAGCGTGATATATTTTTAATGTGATATAATACTTGGTAAAGTTTAAGAGAGTGCGCTTATCAAAGCAAAGTAAATATTGAAATACTAGAAAAATATCATCGTTCACTTATAACAACAACCTGTATTAAACTGTTACACCTAGGCCTACCTTGACATTGATGCGATGCATGGCAGTTCATACATATGGAGGTATATATTTATTGTTATATTTCTGTTGAAGATTCCTGACCTGTTTGATTCGGGGTAATGTAATAAATTAGGTTGATTTGATTGTGATATTTTGATTAGTGCTGGGCAAGCTATGGATGGATGAATACGTAGTTTGTATAAATCTCTGGAAAGGCTCAATTCGATTAAATGTTCCGTTCGGTGAAATATAAGGGATAGTCGATCGATTGATCCGATTCAGTGTTAACAGACCCGAATGGTAACTGTTGAAAGAAAACTATGTTATGCATTTCAAAAATAGCTTATTTTACTGGTGAAAATTCGTTAAAAGTAAAATGATCACATGCGCAAAACAGATCAATACATTGATTGTAATTCAACCCAATATTTCATTTTTCACTCAAATCAGAGGCCGTGTCATATTGACTTCATATCGTTTGGTTTTAAATATAATAGGTGTTTGAAATATTCGAGACAAGAAGTGAAGTGGGATTTGTATCAACCAGTATTCGATACACAACCCAATATTTCATTTTTCACTCAAATCAGAGGCCGTGTCATATTGACTTCATATCGTTTGGTTTTAAATATAATAGGTGTTTGAAATATTCGAGACAAGAAGTGAAGTGGGGTTTGTATCAACCAGTATTCGATACACAAACGATGTTTTATCTGAAATAACCCCGACTTCTTAAATCTTAGTCTAAACCATCGCTCCATTTGCTAATAACTATGTCGAGCGCGCGGCAGCGTGTGCTTAAACCTTTTAGAGCATTGGGTACAACTTGTCATTGAGGAGTACACAAAAGATAAAGAACTCTTGTTCTACTTTTTTATTCCATATATCAAAATTTATTTTATGTATACTCCATTAACTTTATTCGCGAAATCTTAATCCCTGGAAATGGGTTGTAAATTGCCTCACTACTTTATGGAATATGTAATCATCGATTGGGAAAACATCCAAAATATCGGATAAATATGTAATATTAATTTCCAAGAGATACCTCATGGGATGCTTCTTTTGGTACTGTGAAATTATATTAATGTGGCCGCTATTAGGTGCCAAACTATGAATGGGCGATGATTACTTATGGTATGTCGAAGACGAGAATTGGCCACCACCTTCATGGTTAAACGGCGATACGTCTTAAATAGTACATGCATACTAATATGATTGTGATAACTTCTAACACGATTAAACACACTATCTGCGCACAAAAATCAGCATCCATTTGGACATGGGTTTATCAGAGGTAATTTCAAATAGTAAGTACAGGGTGACCGCACTACACGTAAACAAAACCGAAAAGACAAACCTGCGGACAAGACACAAACTATACAGAAATTGCAAGCAATCAACAACAAATACTAAATCAAGTGATTATAGGCTATCGGCACACATAATATAGCTGACGAATTCCATTCTGTCGGGTTTTATAACAGTCTTTAGTTACCACATGTCTTTATCTTTTTATACTTGATTTTAAATCCAGTTGTTCATGTGTACATAATTCTCGAATGTAAGTGGTAGCTACCTAGCTGCGACCAACCACCACTTGATGTTCAGATATCATATATAAAAGGATTGTGACTTCTACGATTTTGTATTCCGGTTGTCAGGGCTGTATATCCGGCGCTTCTACTTTAGCCCCAGTCGTATTGTTTTGATCTATTAAAGTAGCCAAGCCTTTCAATCAATATCATCCACAGTCTTCGACAAACACGACTTATTCGTCAGTTTAAATTAACATTGATGTTGTTATCTTACCGTGAAAAGTTGGGCTTCTGATATCCAAATGAAAATTTTAAAATTGGCACACGAATCGCGTATGAAGCGACTCAATGAACAAGGCTAAACATATCCCGTGTAGGAGAATAATACCGGTGTAGACTGGAATAACCAGGCGCCAAAGACTACCATTTAATTCGGACTCTTCGCGTATTTCGCCAAACATAAATGAATAAAAATTACAGTAAAAACAGAAACGATTTAACGTATCCCAGTTTATATACATTCATATTACATTATTCTTTGGGTTTTGACCCATTTGTGTCCATTTCTAAGTTCCAAAGAATAGCAATTTAGCTCCTTTAACGATTAATTTTAAGTATAATCACAGAAGCAAATTATAGATAATTGTTGGATGTCCAGTACTTTAATTGTAAAATAACTAAAGTTATAAATGGAACCGTAGTAGTGGAACGGTTAGAGGACTGAACTAAAATGTACACTGCCAGGTTCCATCTTTAGAATACGAAATGAACTGCAGTTTAATATCCTACTGTTCCACACCGATGGACTGATGAAAACCGTCTTTGGAAACATATCTCGCATATGTACATATAACATATTCAGGATTCAGTATTGCTGGAATATGTGACGGAAGTTTTTTTATACGCCCACATTTTCATGTGGACGTATTATGCCGTCGCCCCTGTCCGTCCGTCCGTCCACAATTGTTTGTGGACTCTCTACAGGTCACAATTCTTATCCGATTTTGACGAAACTTGAAATATAGGTTTATCCCCAACAGATCTCGGCTGCTTTCGATATTGGCATGTATCGGATCGAAACTTCATGGATTATGGCCCCTGATTGTACGAAAAATCACGTTTTTAGCTTGTGGACCCTATAGAGGTCACAATTTTTATCCGATTTTTTTGAAACTTGAAATGTAAGTTTATAACCCAAAGATCTCGGTTCCTTTCGATCTTCGCGCATATCGGACCGTAACTTCCTGAATTATGGCCCCTGGTTGTACGAAAAATCGCGTTTTTAGCTTGTGGACCCTATAGAGGTCATAATTTTTATCCGATTCAAAAAACCGTATTATTATATCACCGTTACACCCTAAGGAAGGTTGAGTTCGAATTTCGTGAAAATCGGCCCAAAATTGACAGACAAAATGGCCGCCGTTCGTTCTCAAATAGCGTAAAAATATGGTATATCAAGGTTGTGGACCCTATAGAGGTCACAATTTTTATCCGATTTTGTTGAAAATTGAAATGTAAGTTTATAACCCAAAGATCTCGGTTCGTTTCGATATTCGCGCATATTGAATTGTAATTTCCTGAATTATGGCCCTTGATAGTAGGAAAAATCCTTTTCTTGTTAGCTTGTTCTCTATCCATCTCTCGAAAATGTGGGCGTATCCTGCCTGGCAGCCGCTGGTTGTTATACCTGTTTCTAATACACTATTAAGGAACATTATTGGTTCATTAACCATTGCTACATGATATAGCGAATGTTTTCATTGGTCTTCCCACTTCGCTTCACGAATAATAAAAATAATGTTTTTTTTTAATTTTTTGCTTATGTTAAACCTATACACTGTGGACAAGAGAATAGGTGAAACGTTTCGGAATTGTATAGTGCATTTCAGTGCGTGTCGCAATTGCAGAATAATTGTCACTTGAAATTTGGACTGTATAATCACGTCATAATATCATACACAGGGGAGATAACTTTTTCGTGCTCACATAATAGTTGAATTATGAATCGGGGGCAAGGAAAGATAATTACGCAGATAAGTCACGTACTATAGTAAGTCCAGCAATGGTTAATGAGTAGATAATGCGCATAACCATTTCTCGAAAACTGGGCCTGATGTGAAAAGTTTGCATAGATCACAGTTTGTTGCTTTGTTAGGGTCACGTTGTTTTCCTTCCACTCCCAACGTGCAACTATAATTATATGTTTTTCTTTTTCAGGAATTCGAAAAATCTGGAATATTCGATGCGCAGACGGAACTGGAAAAAGTTCAAAAAGAAGAAGAAGACAAACTTTACGAACAAATAAAAGAAGAGAGAGAAAGAAATATACAGAGGTTGGAGGAGGAATTAAAGGTCGAAAAGGACAAATCTGTTCGCGAGTTGGTTTCGACCATTAAGCGTTACTCGCCACAGAAGGGGGTAACAGGTCTAGAAAAGGAGACAGAAAAACTGGAGGAACATTTTAAAAAGAAGAGAGAAGAAAATGTACGGAAGTTAATGGATAGACTGAGTGTCGAACAGAAGAATAAAGTAGCTCTTATGATACAGAAACACAGTCAGGCTATGTTGATGATGATTGCTGAAAGACTTATGTCTCTAGAGGTAGGACAGAAACTAACGAGTTATTGAAATTGTTTGATAGCATGTGTTTATCTATATGCGTTAGCTTATAATCTATATACTAAATGTCGTTTGCTCTAAAGGTCAAATGCTAACACTGTAAGTGCGGATCAACGTTAGGATAAAAATATAAATAGGCCAAGAAAACAAGTATATTAGAATTTTGTAGAACCGTTTGTCTCTGGGGTTCGTATAAGAGTTGATGTACAGCTATTATAGGTGTTAGTGAATTATCGAGAGACTGCGCATTGCCAGGAAGGATATAAAGATAACCACAAAGCACTTATCTTTATGCGTATTAATAGAGTTATTCTCAGTAATATAAACAGTTAGGTCTATTTCTACAATCTTTCAATATTTGTTAATAATGCTTCGATATTATAACTTCTGACCTTTATTCTAACCAGAAATTAGCTTTCAAGTAAATAAATTCTTGACGGTTGCCCTCTCCCCAGCCTCTGCCACATCTTATTAGCACTGTATTGCACAAGCTCTTGATCATCCACAAAAGTATCTTTGTGTTAGTTTCATAATGATGTTATACTCAGTGATGTATAACCATTCAAAATGGGAATTTTCTCTGAAAAATAAAACAATATAATTAAATGATCCTTTTCTAAAAAAAAAAAAACAAAAAAAAAAAAAATATCAAGAATTTTTTTACAAGATGCTTTAAAATAATATTATTTTCCCATGATTAGTGGTTTGATAAACAGTGTTCTATTTCTCTCGTATTTTGAATATACAATCTAATTTAAGAAGCTTAATGATTGTATAGTCAAATCCCGTTAAATAAAAAGATATTTCTGTACCAAGCGACAAATACCTCTAATGGCCCTTTTAGCCAAATTATGAAACTTGGATAACTGCATTATAGGAATATGAGCAGAAAGTCAGTGAGTCACACACGATTTTAAGTGTTACACTTCTGTAAAAAAAATAAATCCTACATGAATATGCATGTGCACATCAAAGCAGAAACCTAAGATACTGTGCTAATATGGTGTATCAAAGTGCTTAGAAATATTTTATATTATTAAAATGAAATGAAATGGGGTTTAACGTCCTACTGTTCTGCTCCGACTGGGCTAATGAAGACGGGCATACGCCATACAGGAAATTTTGCCCGGGCAGCGGCACTATGGACTACTGTTATGTCGAATTCCAACTGTCAGGGGATCTTTTAAGTGCACGCCAATGTATACACGGGACCTCGGCATTTCGTCCAATCCGGACGACTATAGACAGCTGCCCTTGTCCTGCAACACCGACAAAGGGAAACCACGCCGGAAAATTCCCGATGAACTTTTTATATTACTATGCTGGAACTTGATTGCTCGAAAGAAATGCATCGACGCTCCATGTAAACCTCCCATTATAAATTCGGTCATCCGCCCCTGCTAAATGATGAAATCTATTTGATCTGCATGAAAGGATAGTTTCTGAATGGAGAATTAAAATCGTCGTATACCATAATGTCGGACACAAGTTTATGGTTTTGTTCGTCCGCCACCACAAACCAAGCAGGACGACTGGTTATCATTAATTTTCCTTAATCGCAAAGTTACATGAATGGTTCACCGATTGTTGATTTTAATTCCAGGAGAGAAGTTCGTCAGATTCCGATGATAAAACCTCCCCAGTTTGTGATCTATCTCGACCACCTCCTATATCACCTCCAGAGTTTAGAAGATCTCAGTTATTTAAAAGTCCTGCTGAATTCGAAGAAGTTGATAATCATGTCTTCCAGGTAAATATCCATCTTTATTGGACTGGTTTAAAAATAAAAACAGAGTTATGGCATACATGTACATAGGCAATGCTGTTCAAACAACAATGTAATAATACAGTGAATGACAAAGATCTTTACAGCGAAAAAATAACCAGTCTGTTGTCCCCAGCGTTAGGTTCGTCTCATCTCGCCATGGGAAACAATAACTCTGCTCGGTATAGTTGTTCAGTCATGAGCAGCTACGTGGACCTGTCCCTTGACAGCATTCAGGACCCATCGAGTCATCAGTCTCTCGAAAGACTAAAATATAATCTTCTCAAATCGCAGAGAATATATATATCTTCTTTGATTCCTAGATTAATGAAAAAATACCCCGAGACTGCAGTTGTTGTATTCAAATAAGCCCTTGTATGTAGATTCTTGTGTCTGATGTACAAATGCGAGTGTTTTGTTACATGCTTCTCATTTCACCTTTTGCTGTATGATACAGATGTTCATAGATATTCTTCCATTTCAGGTTGTACAGAAAGAGTATTCGGCTTTTACTGATCTGGTTAAAGATTTAATAGTTGGATGTGAAACAGATCTGGAAAAAGCCAGGTAAATACCCAAACAATTATTTTATTCAAGTTTCCAGGAGCTTACACAAAGGCTGATTTTTACAAACAATTCGACCTCATATTACCATTTACAACTTGCACCTCTCATTATAGCTATTTAGTAATTATAGATATTCTCCACGAGGTAGTATATGGTTACTATTTCTAGAATAATATGCATTTAAAATATCATTGAACAAAAACCAGTAAACGACGCCCCCCCCCCCCCTCACCCCGCCACACTCCCCCCCCCACACACACAAACACAGACGAGCCCAGTTCTAAGTGTTATGCTGTGTTCCGAAAATAGTAAAGATATAGGAATAAGTGTATTCGTAGATTTTATATGTAAAAATTTGTATATTTTAGAGCTATATTCCGGTGGATAACATGTAAAGATTTAAATAAACTAGATGTTTGTGAGACGGTGAATCCTGAATCACCTCTGGGTTTATTACGTGGCATTAAATATGGTACCGAGACATACCATGATTTATTTAAACGGCTGTGCAGGTTAGTAAACTAATTATTTCTTATCTTTTGTATAACAAAACCTGGCTTCTGAACTGCTTTTGGTCACACCCCTCATGAATCATCGAGCTAGTTCTGTAATCACACGGCTTCAGGTTCGACAATTGCCTTGCCTCGGGTTGTATCGTTGTGATCGCTGTATTCCAGTCTAATAATCTGTCATTAGATACTGATGGGGATAGTGCATGGTAAAATTAACGTAGCACGATTGTTCTTTGTCCCTATCCCTGAGAAATGAAATGTAGATCTCGGAGCTTAATATACTCTCAGGGCGATTTTGCATGAAAAATTGTATATTCGGACACATTAGAGCCCCTACCCCGTTTAATATGTCTATGCTCATTACTAAAATCAACAGTCGATTCGAATTTTGACCAAACGCAACGATGACGTTTGCTTACGCTGAATAATTATGCTATATGGTTGTGTTGCTGGATCGGAAATACGTGACTCAGGACAATATGCTAATGGTGATGATTGTGATGAACAATAAAAAAAACAGCAACCATGGAGACGTCTCCGGTTGGCTCTCTAAAAATGTGCAGAATGTTATTTTATTTATTTCTCCGTTTCAGTTTTGCTGGGTTATATTGTGAGGTTATCCAGGGATATTCTAAAGGTGCGGGGTATAAACCAGGATTGAAGATGGACGGAGAAAGGTTCAGGAACTCCTGGACAGCGGTCAGTATTGATGGTTCCTGGTGTTTCGTCAACAGCAATTGGGGAGCCCGACATGTAAAGGGAAATAACTCTGCCGACAAAGAAAACAAAAATCAGTTTTTTTACGAATGTGATGAGTTTTATTTCATCACAAATCCCGAGGACCATATTTACCAGCACTTTCCTGACGATTCAAGGTGGCAGCTTCTGGAGTGTCCAATATCCTTATCAGAATTCATTAGCCTCCCGGTTGTCAAATCTTCCTTCTTCAATTATGGACTGAAATTCACGATGCATTACGAATGTAAACAGTATTCTAAAAATGGACTTATAGTGATACAACTAAGAATACCAAATATTCTGGGCTTCGGATACACTCTAGATCCAAAGGACAAGGGCATAGAGCCGTCAGCATTGGAAGGACGAGTGATGTTGTGTATCATTGGGCACAAGGCAATTTTCACAGTAGCGCCGCCTAAACCCGGCAAATACTCTTTCACAATATTTGCCAAAGATAACTGGTGTTCAGAGTCATTACAGAGTGCGTGCGCATTTGAACTCAAGTGCCGTGAACGTCGAGAAAAGATCAAAAGCCCCTACCCCAAAGTGTCTTTCTTCGGTCCTACTCCGAGTATGAGTCTTTATGGTTTAATTCCTCAAACTCACATCGACCCGGTCATGGTTTACAGCCATGATGATATTGTCATTCAGTTCGAACTTCATCAAGATGTCAAACTATCGCATTCATTGTGTTACCATGGTAGAGAAAAAACAGATTATGACTTTCAGCGATACGTTTTCATCAAACAACGAGATTTTGACTCAGTGTGTTACCAAATCAGGTGCCCTACAATGGGCAAGTTTGTGTTTTCCTTATTTGGAGCCCGTGTTACCTCACCAAATGACAACAACAGTCCTCTAGAGTGTCTCTTTCGGTATCTTATAGAATGTCGTAACGTTACTAAAGACAAGCGCCCTCTACCTCGCGCATGTCATCGATGGTGTGGTGCTGATCTTCTCGAACCCAAGTATGGCGACGTCGGCTTAGAACAAGCTGCTACGTTTCGTGTTCGAGTTCCTGCTGCTTCTGACGTAGCTATGTTGATAGGCGATGCTTGGTTTCATTTTCGGGAATTGGCTGACAGTATTTGGGAAGGCACTGTATTAACGGGGAAGAAGCCTTGTATAGCCAAGTTATATGGTAAATTAAACAAAGAAACTAGTAGGTTCTCACCTTTATTAGAATTTCAAGTCAAGTGAAATTTGACAATTAGCGATTTTTATGTGATTAATTTATATAAAAGAAACTCATAGAAGGTGGTTAATACTAGATTCACACAGGAACATTAACGCATTTCGAAGAAAAAACTTCCCTCAGACAAAATGACGTCATGAACAGATTGCGATATAACTATTTATATTTAGGGCGTTCTTATGAGAATCGCAATGCACATATGATTAATCTATAACTGTTGTCGAATTTTAATATGTTGATATAAACACTCAATTGGTTTTAATTTGGAATAGCGTCTAGTCGTTCGTATGGGACGAAAAACTGGGGTCCCATGTACACGCTTGTGTGCACGTAGAAGAACCATTGACAGTTGGAATCCGATGAAGTAGACCGAAACGCCATTGTGCGGATAAAATTTCCCTTGTAGTCTTCATTGGCCCGGGGTTGGTGCAGACAAGTAGGACGCTAAACCTTATTTCATTTCATTTCCGTTTCATATTAACATTCAGTTTCGTCTATGTACGTATCAGACGTTACCCTAAATTATCTGACGAAGCAATCCAATGATATCGACTCTGAAATGTCATATAACCACATTAGTTTTATCGACTTGGAAGTATTGTCTTTGACTACAATAACAATGTATAAAAAATGGACTGGCGTGTATAGAACATATTTTAAAATCAATACTATTTTATAACTTAGCATAAAAATGGTGACTTTAAATGAAACGAAACCTGTATAAACTTCCAAATGCCGTATTAACATATTTGAATAATTTTATGAGTAAATATGCTTGTTGATTGGGTGTGATCTTAAACTCTGAATTTGACTTCTACCGACATGTATTGTTCCTTTATCTTATAAACTTCCTGACAATTCAAAGACCTAACCCGCCGCACACTATCCAACTTTTAATGAGACGGAGCCTATAACTAGGTCGACAATGCGCGTTAAGCAAGCAGAATCTTCTGTTATACAATAACATCTGCTACCAACAATAAAGTCGAATAAAAACATCGAAACTAATTTGACCAAAAGTTGCATCGTGTGTGGCTAGCCTTAGGCGCTATAATTGTGTTGATGATTTATTGTTATGTTGTTTTGTCTAAAAATCAAATTAGAATAATAATAAAAAAAAAAACGTTGATTTATCATATTGTTATGTAATATACAGAGTTGTTGTTTCTTTAAGGTGGGGGTGGGGGCATGGGCTCTTTGATTATTGGACTGGCTCACTAGCTAGGATGTCCTTGACCGAGAAAGGAAATTTGCAGACTGACTTCCACTTGTCACGTGAAAGATCCATTGGCAGTTAGAATTTGAAGAAGGGTAGAGTGAAACGCCACTGTCCGGGAAAAATTGCCTCTATAGCATGGCGCATACCCGCATAGCATATTGCATGGCGCATACCCTTATAACATACTACACCATGGCAAATACACTCATAGCAAACTGCATGCCGCATACCTCTATAGCATACTACACCGTGGCGTATACCCTTATAGCATATCGCCTGATATAAGCCCCTTTTCAGTATTCCGGTTGGTGCAGGAAATGGGACGTTAAACCACATTTCATTTTGCAGTTTGATGAAGAATAGGCGGGAATGTCGCTGTCCGGGCCAAAGTTCCCGCAAATCACAGTCCATTGCGTATGCCCGTCTTCAGTATACTATAGTGCAGTTTGTGCAGAATGTAGGACGTTAAACTCCATTGCATTTCCCTTTGGAATTCAATAAGGATTAGGAGTAATTAACGCAAAGGACACTTCATGATATATACCCGTCTTCAGTAACCTGTAGAACCTTAAACTAGATGTCATATCATTTTATTTAAGACATGGATTACCAAGGCTAGGGATGCAAACATAGTAAACTTTTTTTTATGATGGTTATCAGGAACAAAGTTGCAAGACACCCCTTTTCATTGGCTAATCTCTTTCACCAAAGAAATCGCCTTTTATTTAAAAATCCATGAAGATCATAGTGTCGTGAAGGCTAATGAAACAACATATTATAAACTATATAAATCTAATCGTAATAGGGCATATATGGTTCAATAGTATTAGGGGTGAGGATGGTGGTACAAATTTAAGTACAACACAAATAGGGGATCACGTGGCTAAGTGGGTAAGGCGCTGGCTCGCTAGCCTGGAGGTCGGGTGTTCGATCCCTGCATTGGCCGAGAAAGTTCATCTCGATTTTCCGGCGTGGTTTCCCCTTGTCAGTTATGCAGAAAGGAGGGCCTGACAAGGACAGCTGCCTAGTCGTTCGGATGGGACGAAAAACCGAGGTCCCGTGTACACATTGGCGTGCACGTAAAAGATCCCTTGGCAGTTGGAATTCGATATAAGAGTAGGCCGTAGCGCCGCTGCCCGGGCAAAATTTCCCTTATAGCACACTGTATGGCGTATGCCCGTCTTCAATTAGCCCAGGTTAGGTGCAGAAGAGTAGGACGTTAAACCCCATTTCATTTTGATGGCCCTCAGCAGAAATACATATCTATAACGGAGTTCTATCCTTTGATGGGCATTCATTGACTTAAAAACAACGAAGCAGACCATCAAAACGTTCAGTGTTGATTAAATCGTTTAATTTCTTGCATAAAGAAATATCTGCGACGGCGTTCCATACTTCAGTGGCCATACTTGAGGTAAACGACGAATCAGCGCTCAAATTAAGACAACTTGTCTGCGATATCACCATCGGTGGAAGCGGACGCCAAACAATAATAAAATAACAAGATGGCGCAGTGCTGATGACATACGATTAAATGTCATGTAATTTCTAACAGAAACAAATATCTACGACGGCGTTTCATTCTTTGGTGGCAATACCTGACTTAAAAACAACGAATCTATCCATCAAACCGCTGTGTGATTGAATGTCATAGAATTGTTAGCAGAAAGATATATTTACAACGGCGTTCCATACCTTCACTTGAACGGTGAATCAACCGTATAGAAATTGCTTTCAACAAACTATAATAAAATTAATATACATGTACATTGTACAGGGATAATAGTCTTTCTATATCATGTATGTAGCGGTCGATGAATGTACGAGTTCTCATATAAAGCTTGTAATCTATTATAGTCTCGTTCTTTTCTTATACTTCAGCGCACAGAAAACCTTTTATGTCGTTCAAAATGAACATAAAACATAAACGGCTGCAAACAACGTCCACCTTGTTAAAGGTGCGACAATTCTTTAACTATAGAAATTAACCAGCATATATATGTTAGTCTTCTACACGTTTCGTCTTGTTCTTGTGTGAATACTGTACATCTCAGAAAAATATTGAGACGTGGACCTCACATTGTTTACAACATCTTATATGAACATTCAAGACAGTAGATCGGCTCAAGTCGAAAATTGTACTTTAACCAATCTTCAAACCCAACATTGGCATCACAAGATTACTGAACAGCGACGCAAGAATACTGCAGGGGCAGCACCATTAGATGCAAAGTCTCGAAACAATGCACCATTCAGAAAGAAAAACAGAAAATATTTAAGGAAAACCTATTAACGCCTCTTTAACAAAAGTTACTTTAATAGAAAGAAATAGTTTGAGCAAGATATCCTTATTACTCTCGTTAATAATTAGATTTTAACGATACATTCCACAGTAGCCGTTCAGTTTGTCGTTTAATAATCTCTGATTTATTTGAGTAAGAATAATTACTATGAATGTTTTCTTAATGTAAACCACATCTAATAATTTGGCAGTTTAAAAACTGTTATCCTAAATATGTGACGTTATGTCAATAATTATTATGTCCTAATGGAAATAAACCAGTTTAATGGAAAGCTATATTATATTAAGTCGTGGCTATTTACTCCATGGCTCATACTAGTTTGTTGAAGGTTTTCGGAGTTCCTATATCGGAATTACTATATCGGGATTGCTTAAATAACAGAAAGTGCAGGAGGAGCACACTACACGCAAAACAAAACCGATAAGACAACCCGCGGACAATACATGCTACACAGACTATGCAAGAAATAAAAAAAAACAAATATCAAATCAAATGAATGGATCTGGGGGTGTGGGGTGTGGGGTTAAACCACCGTCCATTGCGATGTACAGTCCCAGGTCTGTAATTATACAAGCTTTACTCACTCAAAATGGAAATCAAGGTTGCATGTAAGATTTGAGACAATTCCACCTATCCACGTCTATGATATAAACGTTATTTAAGTTTTAATTTATGAGTCGTAAAAATATTGGTGCTAAATGCGTTCTATTTTGATATTCAAAATTAATTACGTTTATTTTCTTGGGACATTGTCATTAATCCTTCTTGGGGGAAGACTCCATTAAAAATGATAAACGGGTGTTTACCCCATCTGTCTGCGATTATGGGTCTTATCTGGATATGACTGACCTTTCATTTGCATAATCCATACCGTATATAAATATTAGAAAAGGGATTTCTAATATAGAGTGGTGGCTTCCGAGCTCTGTTCAAAATACCTCGGATAATCAAGTCAGCCTACACACTGAACCTTTCCGTTTTGTGAAAAAAAATACCCGACCATATTCTATTTAAGGAACTTTTGTAGGAATGTCATGGTGATTTAAAAATGAAGATAGAATGCTAGGGAACAAAACACACAGCAGCTAACTCACCCAGCAAGTCCATAAAGGTCGTCGCATTATGAATCGTTAGGTAAACAAAAAGCAACAAAGTTATACTTCATAATATCATTAATGAGACCATATAACAGAACTCTGTAGGTAATCATCAGAAATTGATAAAACTCTTTGTTTCATTAGTCTGAACAGTGCAGATCAGATGGCAACTTTTGTCAATGGAGCGTTCACGTGATATTACAAAGTATACAATGACCATAATTTAGAAGTAATTAACCAGTCAAAATTCAATCAACTTCTTCGGTTCCCTAATTTAACCAATGCATGCATTTCAAGCAGATCAGTTTATGAGTTTTGAAGCCAGTGCTGTCACAAGATATTACAAAGTGAACAGTGCTGATATAGCTCTAGAAGGAATAAATGGAAATTCAATAGGATTCTTCACAGCACTAATCTAAACCATGCTTTCATAGTCTTATATGTCTTACATACACATTTATTTTTAAAATTCGGGTGATAAATGTTGTTTATTGTGTTTTCACAAATAATTGTGGACAATAATTTACGAACAAGTAATTGTGGACAATAATTTACGAACAAGTAATTGTGGACAACTGGCGTCGGACAGGAGTGACGACAATTTTCGACCATATTGACCGATACCCTACCAATCTAAGCTAGGTTTCGACTCTGCCCGTTTCGATCAATCCAAAATAGCATTATGTTTTTTACTGTGTGGACTAAATTACGGGCAATTTATCACGCTTAATGTCGATCTCTATACGAACACCCAAACTAAATATTGAAATGAAAAGAAACGAGTCTTGACAACAACATTAGTTATAACTGTTTATGACGATTCAGATTTCTATAGAATATATGTAACTGGGACTAATATAGTTATATTCTTTGTATACATTCAAAGGCCAGAGATAAATCGAAATATTGGACATTTATACATTTGGTTCAGGTAAATATTGAATTTATAAATTTTCTATATTAAAAAACATTAGTAAAAGTAGCCATGATAATGTTTATTAACCAGATATTATTGATTCTAATCTTAAAGGTATAAATCAATATTAGTAACAATAGACATGACTGAAATGAAATGAAATGTGGTTTAACGTCCTAATGTCCTGCACCGACTGGGTTAATGAAGACGGGCATACATAATACAGTATGCTGAGAGGAAAATTTTGCAACCATACGGCCCACCCAAATTCCAAATGGATCTTTTACGTGCACGCCAATGTGTAAATCTCGGTTTTTCGTCCCACCGAAAATAACAAATCAATATCAATAGCAATAAAAGTTTTACCTTTTATAAATATATTTAGTTTTTAATTTCTACCGTTCATCGTGGATGGGGGCAGAATAGTCTAACGCCTCGTGTTTCCCCTTGTCAGGACAGAGGACTTTGCAAGGAATATGGTCTAGTTGAAATTCCGAGGTCCTTAGTAAGTCATTGTCAGAAAGTTAAAAAATCCCCTGACAAACGGAAAGAGAATTAAGAGTAGGCAGTTAGGTCGCTGTCTGGGCAAAATTTACTCGGTAGCATAAGCATGCTCGTCTTTTTATTTGAATTATGCCCAGTAACGAGAGGACATTATCAACCAGGAAAGTGTGTTCAGACAGTTTCTGCTGTGTATCCGTGCCGGATTAGGGCTCTGTCGGCCCTAAGTCACATTTTAATAGGTGGCCTGAAAATACAGATATTTTGGGTTTACCGATTAAAGGAAAAAAGTTAAATTTAACAGAAATTTATGACGTAGATGTAGGAGGGTTCCATTTATTTACATAAAAACAAAGGGGAGCATTTTTGCTAGCCCCTGATAATTATCAATTTTTTTTACTTTATTTTTTTGTGGTCTGGAAAGTTGGCTGACCTTAATGCGCGTGCCTTATTTGAATAATAGTTAATCCGGCACTGGTGTGTACGTAAACGAAACCCTTGAGATTTGCAAAGACTTACATTCAGTGTAAACGATTCATTATACCCTTGTGGTACGAACCAAGGATGAAGGGGAAAAAAACAATTGGGGGGGGGGGGCGTTCATCCGTCGTCACAGCCAGATTGCTATTTTGTGAATAGACCGATTAATGTGTTATTACATGTATAATTTCATTATAATGGTGTGGGTATATACGATAATTATTAATTAGGCGTGATGATCAATAATTTTCTATGAGACCAGTCAATGTAAACTGATTGTTGATCGGGCGCTATCTTGTTAACTTATGTAGGTTCATATTTCGGCCGCATCCGCCGTATTTGCCGAGGAAAAATGATACCCCCCCCCCACCCACCTCAGGAACATTAACCCGTACGCCTATGCCTTGTCCATTATATTCAATTATTTGATATAGAAATCCATTGGCCCAGAATCTGCATGTATGACACGGGAATACAAACTACAATAAACATTTAACTGAAAATGTCAGATGAGTGAATCAATGTTATTAAATGTTTTATAGTTTCAGATATTTCACTGAATCGATCGATCCATTGACGCACTACAGGCCACCATGCCACTATGGGTGTGTCCAGGAAAACGAGCGTGTATTAAGGCCTTTACCTATCCTCAAGGTGTTAGAGCTCACACGCCTGGGTGTAATGACGCCAAACGTCGACAGATAATACTAGAGACTTATTACAATAAGAAAATTCCATTATACGGTGCTATGGAATTCCGTAAAGACACTGAAAAGGGAAGCATAACTCTAGCTAGAATTGGCGTTAGGCAGTACAGAAAATCATCAGCTACGTACACAAGAGAGTAGTCCTATTACAATTACCAAACAGCACAGTATAAGAAGTTTGTGTTCTTTGTCTTGAGAAAGAATACTTTTAACATCATAGCGATCAGAGAAAGAAAGTTGTTTTTAAAGAATTATTAGAATGATGTTTGTGTACTTCGTTATGTTTCTGTATTACTGTATACCTTTTATAAAATAGTATACACCGTATGTCTTTGTGGATATATTCAAATAAATTCTGCAAATAGCAATGCGTCGGGTTGTAGCACGTTGGATTCCTCGGCAATCACCCTATCTGGGTCTTTTTCTTCGTGTTAGACGTAGTAGTGGTTTTCCATGGGATTTTATAACAACTTTCGGAAAACAAGGGGGCGTACTGGTATAGGGGTGCAGTGGATCCTAGACCGTTGGGCGTCGTCTGAGGACCCAGGGGAGACAGGAGCTTATCGGATCCGACTGACAATAAAAAAAAATTAATGAAATTCATCTTGATGTCTATAACGTAAAAATATAATGGCCTAAATCCCAGGAGAAAATTATCTATGATTGGGGTGTAGTAAACGCGATGGGGGCCCAAAGAAAGCAGTTGGGCCGAGGGCCAAGAGCTACCCAGTCCGCCTCTATACTCTAATTAAGAGTTCAACACATGTCTTCTTTGACCATAGTAGGATCAATCAACGTGATCTCCAATACCATCTTTCCCTCACTTTAGTCGCCATGAAAGCGGCATTTTTCAGGACTACCCTGGTGCCCTAAAAAGATCATCATTCTCCCTGGATATGGGTTCCGAGTGGAAATACTCAAACCTGGACACAAGGAACCTGTCACATACTTTGTAAAGTACAAATTATCCCACAAGGTACATATACAAGCCTGGGCATAAGATACCAGTCATAGACATTATCAGACACAAATTATCACGTACAACCGGGGAATCGAAACCACACCAGTTCACTCAACGACAGACCTTACGATTTCACGCGCACGCGTTAAACCACTAGACGACCCAAACCCCCTGAGAAGATGCAAATAATGATTCATAAAAATTCCTCTGTGATCATCTTATCCAAAAAAAAAGAAAATATATTAATGAAACATGTTCCGACGGATCAAAATCATTTTCATACTATCTAAATCCTTCAAATCCACGAATTTCCGTAATTGGCACCCAATAACATTTTGTCCATATACAGGGTAGGAAACTTAAAGCTCATCAAACACATTACAGTCTCTGTGTGTCGATTGCATTTTGCCAACTATGTCTAATTCTTCATGACATAATCCACGCTAAAATGTACGTGTTTATTTAACATATAGGTAAGTATAGGTAATGTCAGGGCTTGCATTCATTCGGATTAAAAAGAAAAATGGAATAAGGTTTAACTTCATACGGGAGCCACGGTGGCTAGGTGGGTAAGGCGCTGGCTCGCTAGCCTGGAGGTCGGGTGTTCGATCCCTGCAATGGCTGAGAAAGTTCATCCTGATTTTCCGACGTGGTTTCCCTTTGTCAGTGATGCAGGACGGAGGGCCTGAAAAGGACAGATGTCTAGTCCTTCGGATGAGACGAAAAACCGAGGTCCCGTGTAAACATTGGAATGCACGTAAAAGATCCCTTGGCAGTTGGAATTCGATATAAGAGTAGGCGATAGTGCCGCTGCCCGGGCAAAATTTCCCTCATAGCACACTGTATGGCGTATGCCCGTCTTCATTAGCCCAGGTTAGGAGCAGAACAGTAGGACGTTAAACCTCATTTCAATTCAATTAACTTCATACTTTTCTACCAATGATATCGTCGGCATTGAACGCCGCATGTTGATAAATTTTCAATTCATCATAACAATATCTTTGTAACTATTGAACGAAACCGAGTCGTTTTATGAGTAATATTACTTTTAAAAATTCAGCTGTCATATCATTGTAGCTTGCAAGAGATTAATGGGCCCCTAAAATGACTTGATGTAATTCGCTAATAAATAAATCAAAAACGTACAATTTGTGCATCAATAAAAATGTTAAAGGTACGATTATTCTGAAATTACATGACCACTCTCCACTTTCAAATATCAAAAGTCAATTAATGATAATTATGAATATAACGAATTAATGACATTTATATTTGAATATAACAAATCACCGGTGTATGTGGTGTTGGATGGTTCATTAAGTCACAATAGAGTTAATTTAACCCCCTAGTTATAACTTATACAGGTATTAACTGTATTTTATACTGATAACAACGTCCAATATTGACACCAGACAATCAATATAAGATCCACTCCACCATTATAGATCCACTAAAGCTCTTGTGTTTATCGAGCAGTGGTTGCTATGGACGCGTGATTTTAAATAATGTGATATCTTATGTAATTCGATCTTTATAATCCACTACCATTTTAATACTCGTGTAGTAAACGTGGGATTTGATTCATGCATACTGCTAACATGGATATTAGAAATAGGAGCACAAATCTAACAGATAAACTTACAACTCATTATAAAAGCAACAAGAAAAAGAGCGGATTAATACCTTCTGTAGGATTCTTAAATAGATGTGCTCCGTTATGGTATATCGTGGTTATAATAGGCGTGGCTTATTGGGGAATATCGGACGCTCTACCCTCTATATACGGTAAAAGGAGTATATTACTGTTAAACATTAACACGTGTCTATGTTATGTTATATTTATAGAAGTAATGGTGAACTGGGTGTGTATTCATGTTGTCGATAGCAGTTATAAACCACATATACATGGAACCAAGCAAACTGAAGACAATGGTTCCGATGCCACAGTAACAATCGAATCATCTCCTTCCTCTCAAAATAGTGAACGTCAGAGCAAGTTTAATTATAAAATATATGTTGCTACCGGAGTATCAAAGACGGATGGTAGCGTTGAAAGAACTGCATATCCATATTGGTCGTGGGTACCGTGTTTGATCTGCCAGAAACTAAGACCACCTAGATGTCATCACTGCACCTTGTGTGGAATTTGTGTGTTAAAAAGAGACCATCACTGTTATTTTGCTCGGGCTTGTGTTGGCATCAATAACCAAAGACATTTTACCGTATTTTTATTCTGGGCATTATTTGGTACTGTTTATTCGTCCTGTCACATGATACTCTATTTTTTCGGCGAAGTTCTTCCCGTCATGAAATATATCGACATTGTTCCGCCTATCGCATTTGTTCGCGCCGTATTCGGTTATCAAGATTTTGTGATCAGTTTTATGATGTTACTCGCCTGGGGTTTGTTGGCTTTCACTATTCTAACGTGGGAACATTTCAAAGAAATGATTTTTCTTATAACTAAAAGTACCACGAGTTTTGAACATATGAATGAAATCACAATATCCGACTCGAGAACATTACAAGATAAACTATATTCTGTGTTCGGGCATTACTGGGTGTTGAATTTCTTCGTACCTGTTCATATGTTCTTTAAACCGATTGAAGACCCTCTTTATTGGCCTTCCATCAAGTTATAAATCCCCCTTTTGTGTATTACTGGGAGATGCTATTATCGATGGACAGAGAAGTTTATAATCCTCTTTTTCAGTATTACAGTAATTCCTGATGCAATTACGGTCTCTGGGCTTCCTGACTACTATTCCTCGCCTTGCAGAATTAAATTGATATCTAATAAGATGACGATAAGAGGATACTTGTCGAAACGTCGTGCTTTTAGAATAAAACTAGGGGTTGTTTTCCATACAAATTGTGTTCTGTTATAATATATTCATTCCTTAATTGCTAAACGCCACTTAAGGATTAAACAGGCATTATGAAAGAGCTAAATCCGTCTATATGTTATAAAGATGATTAATTAGACACTAATTAACTTACCAATGGTGGTAACTTAATGAGTGTTTAAATAATCATTTTTATAACATTTCAGGCCTAATGGTCCAAGAGCATAATCCACTCTCGATGCCATCGGATGGCTGTGAAATAAGTAGTTTTAAATAGTTTTGTGGTCGACGCGGTTACCGTAAAAAGGATAATCGAGACTTTGGTTATAAGGACAATCAAAGCTAGACCATAACTATATCGCCAATATCTAGGTTCAGAGTGAAAAAATCTGGCTGAAATTTTCAGCATATACTCTTTTCATTATCTATTTTTTGTAACTATTATAGCGAGAACTGTCAGCTCTGTCTAATCTTACCTAATGTCGCTTTAATTAAGATTACTCAACAGAATATTGCAATAATATTTAATTAACTAGTACTTCAGTGATATGGGGCTACAGGACTGTATCACATGTGTGGGATAATCTTTTCCCGGTTCTATATAATTGTTTATGCCAGCTAATTTATATCATAAGGTATGTCTTTGAGTCAACTGGCGTGGTTTCGATTCCACGGTTGTACGTGACAAGGCGTAGTGCCGTCTGTCTAACCTCGTGGGTTTTCTCCTGGTCCTCCGGTTTTCTCCCACTGCTAAAGATGCCTACGCGCAAGCGAATTATTAAAATAAAATTGAACCATATGACCTGTGTCGAGTTGACGTGAAACCCCATTACTTCTCTCTCCCAAACACATTACAGGATTACGCGGCCTCACTGAGTGACAAAAATATTGTATTTATTTCATGCTCTATTTAAACATACATTATGCAAGAGCTAAATCTGTCTATTACAGGTCTTTCTTTAGGCCTGAAATGTTATCTAAATTATTAATTAGACATTAATTAAACTATCCAGACCATAATCAACTCTAGATGGCATCGCTAGCCTGCGATCTTTCGTGGATTGTGAGCCGATTTACTGCATAACTTTCCTTCACGATTTAACGATTAAATGGATAATCGAGACTATGCTGTGTATCGTACTGACTTTAGTAATGATGATCAAGGCTAGCCGGAAATTTCAACCGCTTAGTTCTCGGTTCATAGTGGATCAATTTGGTTTGTTTTCAAATTCATTATATCAATATTGTATATACACGTGTCGTACTCAAATAAAAAACATTGTTTAAACCATACTCTTTTGTTGACTTATATGAATGGTCGACATATGGATGGCTAGTCATAATTACGGCCTATTTTACTTAACAAAAGGAAAATTTTATTACAAGCATAATTTTATAGTCGTCACTTATATTTGAGAAGAAATATAAAACTGAATAACGTTGAGACCGGGGTCAATAATTGGTAGATGTTTAATCCCTTGCAAGCAACGCTATTGAGAAAGGTGTATATAAATGCAATATCAGTGCAAAAATGGTTCAATTCCGTTCAATATTTACAAAGATAAGAAAAATTACAAATTTGTAAGCATTCACTGCCATTCTGATTAAAATATAGATCCTATTTCGTTTCGTTTTTTATAGTTCAGAATTTCGTTTTACTTGTCTTTACTACACTCGGTCATCCAGAACCTCCTAGTCTTCAACGTACGGGGGTAGAATATATATAATCGGATTGCATTCACTGTCGACGATAAAAGTTTAGAAAGTCAGAGGAAAAATTTGGGGATCATTTAATCCGACAGAATCCAAGTTGGCGAATTATATACCGTCGATATTTTGATTTGTTTCTTAAACCGTTGGCAAAAAGGTTGAGAACCACTGCCTTATGCGCTACAAGCATCCTGTCAGTGTGGAATAGCGTTATACGAATGTTCAGATTATATTATTTTATTATTAAATGTTATCTAAATTATTAATCAGACATTAACTTACCAAGACCATAATCAACTCTCGGTGCCATCGGGTGCCTGTGATATTTAGTGGATTCAAATACGTTTTCTGGTGGATGCGGTTACCGTAAAGATGGATAATCGTAACGGCGGTGGTATTAATGACGATCGATGCTAGTCTATAATTGTATCGCTAATATCTTGCCAAATGGTGATGTCATTAGACTGAAATTTTCAGCATATTCTCTTTTCATTATCTATTTTTAACCACCATAGCGAGAACTGTCAGCTCTTTATCTAATCTTACCTAATGTCGCTTTAAGTAAATGTTTAATAATCAACTAATTACATTTTAGCTTTGATTAAGCCCGGAGACGTGGGTTTGTTAGAAAAATGAAGATCCGACAATTGCGTCCCTCCACACCTCGGCACTAGAGTCGGATGCGGGGCAATCAGGCATGTCGAAAATGTATTAGAAATTTATTACTAGAACATACGTAACAAAATCGGGATAATTTGATACATGAGGCTACCAATCCACAATAATGCCGTTATGCATTTCAAAATTCAAGCCTTACGATTACATGTATTCAGAAAATAATAATAGCATATTTCATTATCATAAATTATCTGCACATTTATACTGGATACCAAAATCTGAATTCTAAAAAGGCACCTCTTTATCTAATGTAAGTGCAGTTTATACAGTACAAAGCGCAGAATTCTCCAATCACGACTCATTTTTCGCAATTACAAAATATTTTTTGTTGAACACATAGTACGTATATTTTACATATTTATTTACAAACTACAGATTCTCACAGCTTCTTCATTTTATTACCAAGTATTCCTATTGCCATTGCCCGGAAATTCTGCTTATCAGAAAACTTGAAAAGTGTACACGTACATGTCATATTTTGGGCGTTAAGATAAATGCTCTCTGTTTCTCTCACATACCTATACCAACACACACAAAAACACCCTCCGCTGCTAGAGTTTATTTTTCGATAAACCTGGGTAACACAGGTAAAATAAGATTACCAAAAGAAGATTCTTGAGTTATAAAATATCCAACGGAATTGACATGAGCATGTTGGAGGGCGGCTCTCTGTTGAGGAGTCATTATCTGCGTTTCAACCACTAGCTGTGAACCAGATGTACTCAATACCGGCGAGGTGGGAACAGGGGTCGCCTTTGTCGTCGTCGAAGGTAATGATACACTATTTGAAACATTTGAGTTCAAGCTGCTCGAACCACCACCGTGAGCTTGCATACGTAGTCGCTTCTTTTCTTCTTCTAATTGTTCCAAAATGTTACGATTTCTACCCTCCTGGGCACTTCCCATTGACTGGAATGCCATTCTTATGGGTATTGGCATTAAAACTTCAAATCTTTACACAGCCACTTAAAGATATATATCTGGAAAAGAATTTGCATGAATTTTTAAAGCAAAGAAAAAAAAGAGAGTATTATTATTGTAAATGTGGTACCGTATATTTGTTTTTGTTATATGTTTTTGTTTTGATTTCCAAAATTCAAAAAATAAATAAATAAATAAATAAATATCCAACCATATCAATCCCAGCAATGGTTTTTTTTCACTGAAGCTAATATGGTCTTCTTTTTTTTCTTTCTATCTTTCTATTGCTACAGTATTATTATTATTGGGCAGACTGAATATTTATATCGCCATATGATTGGCCGTATACCGTATAGCTTTCTCTCACACGCCTATACAATTTAACACGAAAGTCTTTGACTTCTAGAATTTATTTATCAAGAAACCCAGGTAACCTGGGATTCTCAATGACAGAAGAGTAAGAAGTTTCAATTTCGACCGAATTTTTCAGAGATACGTGTGTCTTCCTGAAAGTCTGCAATTTTTAGAACGCAGTTATCTCCCGTGGGCAAAATAAACGAGCACTTGTTTGCTCGTCACTAGATTTTGAACTAAAAGTAATGGGATTGTTTTCCTTCAAACATTACCTGCTGTTCAAAACGAAAATGGCCTGTTATAGTCCAGATGAAAACCAAATTGTTCCTAAAGCATACGTCGTTTTTCTACGTGTAATTAACTTACTCTCGATCTCAACTCAATTTTTTCTTTTTTTTCCCCCTTTTCATTATAGAGTAATCTGCCCCTTACTTTTTAGCCAATCAGAGCTCGAGTTGACTAAAAATAGAGAAAAAGGAACAAGATGGTCGACAATGGCTGATCCACTTCGCCGGCCTGAACAAATATCCCCGCGGTCGAGTCCCAGGGATAGGGGATCTAGATCTCCTGCTTGTCCCCGACCCGACTCAACTGGGACTTTAAAAACAACGATAAGTTTGGGAAAAAACCCGTCTGTAAAACACACAGGACCCTTTTATTGTGTCAAAGATATACCAGGTAAACGAAACCGAAACATTGCACATGTGAATCATTGCAGCAATTGCAGAAAAATCTGTTTGATCATCTCGTCAGAGTTATTCAAATGGTTATGTTGTTTACATTGAAGAATGTAGTTGTTGAAAACTATTACAACAATGTTTCTATTTCTAATAAACCATTGGTTTAGCGGTCCATGTTAAAATTTAAAAGTGATCGAATTTCTAAAGGCTTGTAAAGCATGTCATGTAATAATAATAATCAATTTATCAAATAATTCACATTTTATAATATAGCCCATCCGATATAATTACGCAAAACATACTACAGTGTAGTAACTACACACCGCTGAATACATGTATGACTGAATCAGAATTTTATGGTCACTGTCTAGATTTATCATCGGCAGTTTGAGACTGTACTATATACTCCGGTTTCCTCCCACTGATAAAGACCCCTACCTGCAAGCGAATTATTGAAATAAAATTAAACCATATGTTAGTCCCAAAATGACCTAGTTTGTGTCGAGTGGACGTTAAACCCCATTTCTCTCTCTCTCTCTACCAATGGCATCCGATCCTGTCTAATTAATGTCAAAATAATCACTTGAGTTTAATGACTTCTCCATTTTGTTATATTTCAGAGCAATCAGAGATAACTGGAAGTACAAACTTATTACATCACTATGGCCTCGAACATTCTTATAATAAATTCTGTGGAAAGAAAGTTAAAGAGGAACTCAGTGCATTTTTACCTCATTTACCTGGTAATATAGACACACCAGGTGTACAAGACAACAGGTACAGGTATACAAACAAGCTATAATTATATCTACATTCATATTTATTAGTGCTCACACAAATTACTGATTTTTGTTGTTTCATTGAATGCCAGTCGATATGTATGTGAAATTCTTGAATTCACAAAACAAATACAACACTCATGATCACTAGATCCTTATTGAATTACAAATGCAGTACAATTTTTACTGGTGAGGAGACTTTTGCCGGGACGGGGGCGTTTCCTCCTACGCTTTATCAATTTCCAACTGTCAAGGGTTCTTTTATACACACACCACCGAGTATATACAGTGAGATGTAAACAACTAGGCAATACTATATTTGATTTGTTTTACTTCCGTATGTTCTAACCCTGACAAGTGGGAAGCAGGCAAATGTATACATGAAGCAAAATCAAGATCATATTTTGTGGAATTCACAAGAATGAATAATATTTTTTCGTTTGTTCATGTAAACATTTAATATATTTGTCATTAACGTCATTAAATTAAAAAAGCAGGCCCTTTTTGATTTAGGCCACTAAACTGAAGTGTCACTAGAGCAAGCTTTAATTTCATTTTTTACATTAAACCGTCTACAAAAGTTTCCCCCCCCCCCAAAAAAAAACCCTCCAAACCTTTCAGAAAGCTTTAGAAAACATGACATGGCTATGAATGAGATCTCCCACAGGTCCCTACCCCGTAAAAGTACTTGGTTAAATAATTGTATGTTTACTGTTAATCTATGTGATTTTTATTTCAGCTCTCTGCGAATGTTGATAGAAAAACCTCCAATAACTGGTAAAGAATTAAGTCAGTTATCAGGATTAGCATTAACAGGATTCAGACTACATCCTGGACCTGTAAGTATGAACCTTTTTATTGTTGATCTTGATTTGTTTGGTGCATCTTGCTATAGATCTTTAAACCTACTCTGTGTTAAGTAGAACTAAATGTTAGTTTTATTCAGTTATTGAAGCAACAAGCGATTATTGGTAACCGGCCATGCTGTACATATTTTTGAATTGCATGTGCTTGTACATGCCATTTGCAGAAAACTATTCAGGATTTGCCACTGCTAATCATGTGACTAGTCAAAACAGCAGTGCCATTTTGTAAGATCACATGATATTTTAGCTTGCACATATACAGCAATTAGATTGGCCTCTGACATTATGAGATACACAAATTTGACGTAGTATACTATAAACATGTAATTATCACTGTACCAACCTCTCAACTAAGTCATCCTTACACTTCTAAACCATGAATATTTACCAGAAACTGTCAATTCAATTGAATTACCTTTTGTTGACTACAGACAAAAATTCAAGAAACAATGCCATGCAAAAGGGGGAAAAGGGAGAAAGAGATAATTGCTACAAGTATAATACAATGTATAGACATACTACAAATAGTACCGAGATGGTGAATTTAATTGTGGTCTGCACCCATAAGAATAGTTATTTTCTTTGTAGTTACTTCCCCTTGAATGTATGTATCTATTATTCTGGTATACCATAGCTCCACTCTTTCATAATCACTATACAGGTTTCCAATTTTATTTTACAGTTACCAGAACAATATAGAATGATGCATCAAATGCCATCGAAGAAAAAGAAACATAAAAAACACAAGAAGGAAGGTGACAAAGGAAATGCTCTATCTGAGGCTCAGAGTAAGTTCAATTATTACATTTTATTTGCAAAAATAAACCCAACCCAACCAAAAGAGAGAGACAAATGGGGTTTTAACGTCCACTTGAGGCAAGCTAGGTCATTATGGGACAAATATGTTTCAATTTTATTTCAATAATTCACTTGTGCGTTTACAGGTGTCTTTAGCAGTGGGAGGATACTGGAGGACCCTGAGAAAACCCAAATGGTTGGACAGGTGACCCTGCTCCTTGTGCACAGTGTCAGGACCTCAGTTTTTTTGATAAATCTGAACGAATGGACGCTCTTCTTTGCCAGACCTTCTGTTTTGCACCACTGACAAGGAAATCTCAATGAACTTTCTCAAACACCAAGGGCTGCCTGATTAGTGAGCCAGTGCCTTATCTTTATCAATGTGAGGAAACTCGAAGTTGAGGGGAAATACTGAAACAGTTCTCTTTCTAGAAAATATCCTCATGAAACTGTGCACAAATCAACACATTATAGTACCGGTAGTTATCTTTTGCAAATAAGAAATTTCTCACATTTAATGATTTTTTTCTGTTTCTATGGAAACATATTTGACTTATATTTTGGTATACAAGGGTGTTGGATGTTGATGACTCAAGTCTTTTTGTTTCATTCTTGTTTCAGTGGCATATCAGTTTTTTGCTTATTTATTTTATAATGAGTAATTGGAACCCAAGTTTTAGTATTTTTCATTAAGCATTGTTGACCAAACAGCTTGATGGTCTGACATAAGTGACATTAAATTCTTTAACTCTGGCATAGGGGAAAGCCCTTATTTGAGTAGGAAATGGCAGCACTACCCAACATTTCCATAGAAATTAAATCTAGCTGTAACCTAGCTTTAAAATATTATGTTAACAATGATTGTCATTGTCGATAACTGTTTTAACATTTCAAGATCCATATACATTGTATTTATGTTATTCACTTTTCACAGTTGATATTCATAAACACAGGTTAGTTTATCGTTCAGTTTAATAAGTTCTTTGGGCTATTTCACATGTTTGTTCGATTTTCTTTAATTTTTTCTCATTTCATATTTTCTGGTTCAAGTTTACTAATAGGAAGGACCTAATAAAGTTGCTTTTTTTTTGTAATGATTTGCAAAGATGCAAATCCAGTAATTTTATGAAGTTTTGTTTGTTAAATTACATGAACATGTATGTCTTTGCATTGTATAAAATGTTGATAATGTGTTGATTCACAGTATTAAGTTTTTCTTTCAAAGTGCTATCTGGCAAAGAGACTTTTGTCCCCTATAAAATAATTCTTCCTTGAACTAATTTTTTAAACAAAAAAACAACCAGATAAAGGCAATATATATTTATTTCAAAGTTTTATACTTTCAAGAAATCTGAAAATACACCCAAATTAATTGAATTAAAGATTTGAGTATCCTTCAAATGATGATATAGAATATTGGAATAGTAAAATCAGCATTCAGTGTGGAATACTATTTGAAAGGTCCACTTACTATAGATTAATCTTTCTATAGGATCTAGTTTATGTCTTGTGGGGTGAGAGCTGCTGTAGCTCAGTGAGTAAGGTGCTGTCTAACTAACGAGGAGCTCTTGGGTTTGATCTCAATGTTGCTTAGAAAGTTCATAGGGATTTTCCAGCATGGTTTTTTCAGTGTTGCTGGATGTTGGACTGGGCAAGAAACAGCATCTAGTCATTCTGATGAGAAGAAAAAAAGAAGTCCAGTGTACATATTGGCGTGCATGTTTCAGAACCCTTGACAGTTGGAATTTGAAATAATACTAGGCCGCAGCGCATTGTCTAGACAAAATTTCCCTCATAATAGCACATTGCATGGTATATGCCTGTCTTCATTGGCCCGAATGGAACAGAAAAGAAGGATTTTGAACCAGATTTCATTTTATATTTGGGAGATTGATTGATAATTTTTTTATATTGTTTTAACAGCCATAGATAATGCATCTGATGCAGAATCAAGAAAACCAAAGAAACAAAAGAAAGAAGAAGAAAAAGATAAAGATGGAAAGAAAAAGAAGAAAAAAGAAAAGAAAAAGAAAAAGGTACATGTTTTACCTTGAATATAAATCACACAGACTGGTAAACAAATTTCTTTCAAGTTTAAATGTTTTAATTTTGTTACTTGCTGTATTATAAATATATGTTTCATGATTCATGTCAATGAGTAATTTATATGAGAAAATTACTCAACTGCATGTACATGGAAACTTCTGACCTAGAATAGTAGAAATTCTCTTAGACCCAAATAACCCCTTGGTTATTCTCAGAAATAATTTAAACATAAAAATGTCTAGATCTCTTTGATTTAGGTCCAAAATAAAATTGACAATTTTATTTGATTTGTTTTATGTGGGATGACAATCTGTCTTTGTTGAAGATTTTACAATAAAGCCAGTGTGGAGATAACTGATATGTTCCACTGTGGACATTGTAAGCTCAAATTTAAATTAGTAGAGGACTTCAGATTAATCTTTCAAAACAAATATTTAAACGTATAGACCTTGTCCCATGACTTATCAAAACAAATATTTAAATGTATAGACCTTGTCCCATCACTTATCAAAACAAATATTTAAATGTATAGAGCTTGTTCCATCACTTATCAAAACAGATATTTAAACCTATAGACCTTGTTCCATCACTTATCAAAATAACTTGTCACATCAGTCCAATTCAATACAGAGATTGTGTTAGTCCAGTGGTCAGTGCACTGGACACT
Source organism: Patella vulgata (assembly GCF_932274485.2). NCBI lineage: Eukaryota > Metazoa > Mollusca > Gastropoda > Patellidae > Patella > Patella vulgata. The sequence goes on along the minus strand of NC_065884.2, from coordinate 57,289,120 downwards.
CGACTAGGATGTCCAGGCATGTGTCAGGAAGAACAATCAGGATTTTTCAAGCCTGACTTTCAGTTGTCAGGGATGGTGCTTGCGAGGCTGACAAGTAAAGGATGCCTTGCATAATAACCATATGGCTGTCCCATATGGATGTGCTTAAGACACATTAAACCCCCTTTCATTACTTTATATTTACCTAAATCAAAGAGTTATAGCTCCTTCAGATTATATAAAGTCCTGTTCTTTAATCTTTCATTTTACTTCTTTATAAACAGCTTTAGATTTTATTATTGTATTTCTTAAGTTTTTGGTGAATTTTTAGCTCTTTGATTGAAGTCACTAAAATTGTCATTTATTTAGGGATTTGAATCCTCTATAAACTCTAAGTTTGTTAAATGTGAATCTCCAAAACAAATATGAGTCCAAACAGGGTTTAATTGTGTTCAGTATTTACATAGATATGCTGAACTGAAAATTTTGAAACATTTGGCATCCTTGGCATTATATACATGTATATATATATAAACAAGCCAGTGCCACCTATTAGTATTTGGTAAAATCTTTTGATGAACTTTATTTTAATTTATTTGAATCCCACCCAAGCCAGTAGGTTATCTGTTGTTAATATTTTGCTTTAGATGTTTTTAAATAATCAATTTGTAGCTATTGTCTGATAAATTTAGGGTCAGCAACTTTAAGGTTTATTATTCATGTTAAAAATATTGTAGATTATATTATAGCATATTAAAATACACTTAGATTTATGTATGAAACTTTCTGTTGTCTTACATTTCAGCAGAAACACAGTCCAGAACATACTGTCTCGCACAGTGGAGAAACAGGTTCTTGATCTGATCATCTTGTTACATATAAACTATTTATATACAAATCATATATTTATAAATCATAATCATCATAGTATAACATACGTATACATACCCACAATTGTCAAACTTCAACTACTTTGATTTATTCACCGTTGAATGCAAAAGAATTGTGTAGCAACAACACAATCTGATTAAAACACAGATCTATATTTCGTTCTGTTTTTTTTATACTTTCGATGGCCTACACTACATGAAGATCTGACCAGTTGTACTGAAAGGTCGCGTCAGGTGTTGTCAAGCGGCTTTTGACCCTATGACATCAATCAGCGTTTACATTTCTAGTTGTTTACCCACAGTTCCGTTATCACATGCCAAGAAGTCGTTGTAACAGATAATTTCATTGGCTAATCGCTCACTTCAACCAGAATGCCTTTAATATAAAAACACTTCCAAATCCTAGTGTAGTAAAGACAAGTAAAACGAAATTTTGAACTATAAAAAACGAAACGAAATAGGATCTGTGTTTTAATCAGATGGCAAACAACATAATCAACCTGAATTTGGACAGTCTCAGTTTACTAAAATATTGATTAAAAAATTGAAGTATACGGTTTAGAAGCAGATTTATAATAGATAGTTGAGTAGCTGTTGAATGTTAAATATATTAATTCTAATTATTATTTTTATTATGAAGTTATCGTTAAACATTAAAATTGAAAATTTTGAATAGCTAAATTAAGACTGCCATGTGTGGCCCTAAGGCCATAGAAAATAAATATTCTGCTTCACAGCCAAAGGTTGCGTACTTAATAAACTAGTCAGATTTCGTAGAGTTTCTTTCCATCACCACAGGAACTAGGATGTGTTTAGTAAAATAAAATGATTATGCTGCCCTGTCAGCAGTATCTTCAAGCCAAAATATTTATTTAGGTGGCCTAAGGCACTTATATTTAATCTATATGGCTGTTCTTATTAGGGTCTAATTACATAAGATGATGTTCATGTGAATATTTTGCATAACAATTCTCCAGAACTTATGAAGAATTCTCGCCTGAAGAGGCCTGATTAATAAAAATGTGAAATTGATTGCAGATTGAAATTAATTCTTTGTTGACATTGTGATTTAAATAGAATTCTTCCAATTCATTTAAAGGGATTCAATGTCCACATGAATTATTATTTTGGGGAAGACATTTTCACTTTAATGAATTTTCCAACTTCATTAGTATATGTTTTTGTCACTATCATCATGTAAATATCTTTGCCATTAAGGATATCTTATTGAGGGGCTGGGTTGTCTAACTTGCATGTTGTAGAGCATGGTTTATGTTATCTATGCAAGTCACCGACTCGATCCCATGTGGATATGTGACAAGGATCAGAGGGTCGACTACCTCCCCTTTTGACATTTCTTAGGTTATTCGGGTTTAAAAATATACATGTTAGTCCCAAAATGAACTGTTTAGTATTGAGTGGACATTAAACCCAGTCTCCAGATACATCTTGGTACATACTTAATAGTACAACATTCATTTAGCTTGATAATACCAGCTTTCTAAAGTGAAAAATAATACCTTAAAGGCTCAATACCACTCTTGTTGTAACTGAATAATATGTCCCAATCTTTATTCTGGTCAACAAATTGTACTATTTTACAATATTCCAATTAATTGGTGATACAAATTTCATCTTAACACACCTAATTTATAAAAATTGGAAAAATTCAACTACACGTAAATGATTTGAAAAGCCTAATGTAAACCTTTTCAAATGTGACTTGGATTTTCGAACCCTCTGGACAAGTAAAATAGGATTTAATGGATAATTTACACAACAGGTAGGACACTTAAACATCCAATACTTAGAATAAGGCTATTATTTATTTTCTGGAGCTGTCAAGCCAGCAAGAGTGTTATTGTCCCTTTAACCCCCCCCCCCCCCCATGTATTGAATATAATGGTGAGATGTAAAATACTTTGTTTTATTCACATATTATTCTAAACATTTAATTTAAATCCTACATTTGATATTTATGACACACGGAAGTGTTTTGTTCAGTCTGTATTGTCTATATCCTGATATATATATATCCTTACATTGTTGAAAGTCATATTATAAAAGGCAGCAGCATTAATAATACTTATTGTTTTGTTATAAGTATTCCACGGTTTTAAAGCTAATCTCATATTTTAAAACAAAATATTTTCTGTCATATGTTAACTCTTCTACACCTTTGGGATTTGTCATTTGCACAGCTTAAGTTTTACTCAAATTTCAGTTTGAATAGTTCCACAGTTGAGAAAAACAGATTTATCAGGATGATACAAGGGTATGTTTCTAATTCTAGTCTTTAGTATGGGACATTGTGCGGTAAAAAGGTCATTAGGCTCTAGCAGTCTGCTGCTGCCATGGTGGAATATAACCTTACATTGCAAGTAAAACCATAGAAAATAAAATAACCATAGTGTATTGTTTTAAAAAGAATTTCAACACCTTTCGTTTTGCTTCATCACTATGTTTTGTGTCCATCTTGGATATTTTAAGGAATTGTTTATAAAAGACACTATTTCTTTAAAAAAAGCAAAACCTATTTGTATAAGTTAATAATTAGTGTTGTTTTAGGTTGTTCTGATGTGTTATTTAGATTAGTTTATAACACAAACAGTATACAATTCATTTACTTATTTTGCTACTTTCACTTTACATTTTCATTTAAACTATAGACTTAGTTTGTTATATCTGGACATAGAATAAATCTATGATTTAATATTGTTAATGAATTAGTAAAGACAAATTTTTTTATCTTAAAGTTAAAGATGTGTTATGTAAAATATTTCTAAAATAGATAATGAAAAATGAATATATTGAAAATTTCATTCACATTATTTTATTCTGAGCAAAGCTATGAGTGTTTGAGGTTTTGACAAGATACATAGCATAAATTATTATGTTACTAAGTCTCGATTATCCATTTTATTGTTAGTTTTTAAAATCCATTTAAATCTCAGCCACTCATGCTCTAGAGAGTTGGTAATAGGCTTGTCATGTGAATAAATGTATAATAATAGTTTATATAACATTTGAAGCCAAAATAAAAACCTGCAATAGACAGATTTAGCTCTTACATAATGCATCTTTAAAAAACTAATTAACACACCAAATTAAATCAAATTGACATTTTGTTGTTAATCAAAATCAAAGATTTCTTGTCATTATTGTATCGTGTCCTACCACACATTTTGTTTTTCATTGAATCAGCCGTCTTTAAGTGTCAACCTCAGCCACAAGGACTACGGGCTAGCATGCGTTGAATAAATTTTTATCATCTGTCAAGTGTTAACTCATATGTTTTATTAATATTATTATTTTTTGTACAATTGGTTAAAGGAACAATATAAATGTATCCAGTAGTTTGTAATAGTTTCGGTGGTATTGGGTATTCGAATCTTAAAATGTTTTAGATGCCATTTCGAAAACCCACATTCATTCCCTATAATAGGTGACTTTGTCTGAAATTAGAGCTATAACATTAGTTTTTCCCCTGCTTGACTTCTGTACAGGAAATAATTTAGTGCCGTCGGACAAGCATGAATACTCAATAAAAACATGATTTTTGTCCATGTTGAAACATGTTTTAACGACAGCAGTGTTAGTTTGTTTTCTGAACAAAATAACTCGGAAAACGCGGTATTTTCATGCTACGAGAAGCAAACCGATATGTTTGGCTCTCAGAATCCCAGTCTTTGTCTAAAGGTAGTTTTAAGAATGAAAATCCACACCAACCTGTTTTCCAATGGGTTTTAGAATCTGCAAATGTTAAAAAAAAAAAATCAAGAATTATGATTCTGTATGATGACTTGTATGATTAAAATAGATTCTCACAAACTGTAACCATTTTGTAAATAAATGTTTTGTTAATTTATTTGTGTTTGTGTTAATTTCCCAGCCTTCCTCTACACATGGTGTAAGGGGCTATCTTGCTTAATGATTTTATTCAAAGTGTAATTCATTAGCTATTTCACTGGGTATTGTAATGGTTGGAAACCAGGGGGAGACGCACACTGATCCGCAGTGAATATTTGCTTGGCCGCGACAATCACTGATAAGGATGACATTGATGCGGCTTAATGAACTAGAAATATTAACTTTTTTCCTGCGACAAATTAAATTCTAAAACATTTTTTGTATATATTGGAAAAATAAATAAAGGCGTTTGACGTATTTGTAGTTAAAAATTATTTCCGATTTAGTGTAAATGGGTATTAAAATGACTAAAATGCAGCATTCTCTCCGAAGCAGTTATGTCTTATGTAAACAATGCACGCGCCATTCAGCCTATGATTCACACCGCGTGCTGTGACAGCACGTGTTAAGGCAGTCATCTATGACAGAGATATTATACGAGACTCGTAATTCTCTGTGAAACAGATTGGGGGAGACGGGCGATAAGGCCAGTTTCTTGTCTATATGGGGGATCACGTGGCTAAGTGGGTAAGACGCTAGCTCGCTAGCCTGGAGGTCGGGTGTTCGATCCCTGCATTGGCCGAGAAAGTTCATCCAGATTTTCCGGCGTGGTTCTCCCTTGTCAGTGATGCAGGACGGAGGGGCTGACAAGGAAAGCTGTCTAGTCGTTCGGATGGGACGAAAAACCGAGGTCCCGTGTACACATTGGCGTGCACGTAAAAGATCCCTTGGCAGTTGGAATTCGATATAAGAGTAGGCGATAGTGCCGCTGCCCGGGCAAAATTTCCCTCATAGCACACTGTATGGCGTATGCCCGTCTTCATTAGCCCAGGTTAGGAGCAGAACAGTAGGACGTTAAACTCCATTTCATTTCATTTCTTGTCTATATAAGCACGACAGAAAAACGTTCCTCACAGTAGAACCCAGAACCAGTCTCCTTAAAGTCACCCCCAAACACATCACTATCAGTGTCAAATAAAAGAAGACTCCCAAGACCACCCTCCGAATCCCCAATCGAAAACACTAGTCATTTTACCACACCGGGGGGGGGGGGGCATCATCATTTTCTGCTGCATCAGTTATCAGTAAGCGGACGCACTCACAACTCAAGGAAATGAAGGCGGTAAAATTTCTTGTAACATGGACGGGAAATCGTCCTTTGTTCTTTTCATTGAATAAGCAGATTGTTTTACCTCTACTAGATTGGGTGGAGCTTAACCGTGCAATAACTAGACTTCATCGCCTTTATCTGCAACCTATCCTAAACAAGCCCCTCTCCTACAACTGGCTCGTCTTGCAAGTTTCCTAGGATACACTTGTCTGCGACATCACCCTAGGTGGACTGGGAGCGGATGTTAAGCAACACGAATGAACGAACGAGTCCGGCACACAGAAGAGCTCAGAAATTTCGGTTTCATTAAGTGCCAATTCGATAAATCTGCATGAATAGGTTATCAAATGTATACTTCACAATAAATGCGATATCTTGTGATGTTAAGAAATTTGGTATGGTGTATAGCACGCTGAACTTCACAAATAAAACGTGATTCACATAATGAGTTACGTATTATTACTAATTACAGATTTCATAATTAATAATAGGTATGTTAATCTGATGTCATTATAAGAAACGTTTATCCTAAATACGTTACATTAGACTAAGTTGCCCCAATGTTCGGCCAAGGGACCTCGCCCTCCCATCATAATTGATAGTGGTACCGTTTATTTCTGGATGAAGTGTGTTTGAAAACGGTAATAACGCCATTATCGAAACGTAGCTCTGATTAAAAATGCAGTATTCGTTTTCCATAGAACTGTTTTCTACATCTTAATTTTAATAATACCGATACCACCGTTAGCCTTTAGGGCGATTGTAGTTTTATTTATGAAGATCTGATCGTTTTACCGGTAAGGCGACCTGTTTTAAATTAAGTCAACTTTAAATATTCAAAGTAGACAGTTTTTAGCATCAACTGTTCTTTGGAACTTTAAATAAAATATTCTAGCCAAGTCTCTCAATTTCAATATTAAATGTTATAATTAGTTAAATTAGCATAACAACTACAGCTGATCAAGTCACCTTTATTAATGTGTTCTCAAAACAACCCATCCTGCAGCAACACAGACGGTTGTATATGTAGCTAGAACCGTAACATATGTTCTTCGCAACTCACCCATACGAGGATGTGGTGCCGAGTGATCTATCGTGGCATAGGCGTCTTTTGAGTGCAAATTATCGTGGCAACCCAGCTTTTCCTTTCATACTCGTAGGACTACCATCCGAATGCAATCTTGTGTCAATCCACTTACCCGTGACAAATGGGACGCAAGCATGAATAACTTTTGCAAGAGATAGCTCTGATAATAATAATTTTCATAATACCGAATCTTATGCAAAGATATTCCCATCCATAGAAAAGAGATTGGTTCTTATGCACGCTGAGGTATTGTGGCAGTCTTGAGGTGCTAAAATGTGACGTAACAGGCAGATGACGTCACCATCGGAAGAAATGTGTTGCCATGTTGAATCACGTCACAGATACATGATGTCGCCTTATTATTAATAAACGTAAGGCCCAGTGCCAGTGACCACAAGGTTTATTATGTAGCTTAGCTAGCTTGAGTAAAATAACAACAAAACGAATTGGTTTGTTTGATGATTAACACACATAAGGATCCAATACAGGTAACTAAGCGATGTTATATCTTATTTCTAAATCTAAATTCATATACTACATCAGTTACGGCTAGGCATGGCTAGTTTGAGTTTCGTTTCAAAGACATGTCATTGATGGACCATGCCATGGTTTCACGATAATCCAAAAAACATTCATGTGTCCAGGGACAGTCAACATTCCGCATAGCCCACCTGTTTTGTTTTAAAAGATAATAACGTGTAAAATCAACCCAGACTGGTTAAAAATGTAGAATTTTGTACTTTTCAGATACTAATGATCATAATCCGGTCTACGGCTACGTAAAGTAAAAACCAACGAAAGAAGACCAACACAAAGCTTTGTGAGAATGGCATTGCTAAATACCCCAGAAATAGGCAGGAGGCATTCCCTTTATAGTAATACTAATACAGACCTGCAAAGAACGGACTCTTGTTCACTTGGCGCAATGAGAGGACCATCTTTAGAAGATTACGACATTGATGACCTCAACGAATCCTCAACACTGACCCTAAATATAGGTGGAAAAATATTCAAAACCTACGCGAAAACTCTGTCCAAGCTACGCAGTGTAAAAATCGACGAGATCTGTTCCCGTGCTAGAAAATCAGAATTGTTTTTTGATCGAAATCCAGAGGTGTTCGCCGCCATACTGGACTACTGTCGTTACAGCGAACTGCACCTCCCGAGAAACGTTTGTGTGATTGTATGTAAAAAAGAGTTAGCTTTCTGGGGAGTTAATGAGTCACTTATTACTGATTGTTGTAAAAAATATCTTATGGATTGCACAAATGAAATTCAACTCCAGGAAGGCCTCCTTTCGGAATTTATTCGATTGAGACCTAAAAAGGCATGCGATGCCAAAAATACCCGAGAACGGATTTATAATCTTTTGCACCACCCAGAGACATCTACAGCAGCAAAGGTGAGAATGAAGAGAAAAACAAAACGTCATTTAAGGTGTACAATTATCATTTTATCTTGTTGTCTTTAGCTATCCTTTAATAAATTAGGGTAACAACTAATCAAATAAATTTAATAAGCTTACTTCAAAAATTCTCTTAACGGACTGACAACTTTCAGTAAGCCGAACTTGATATTTACCATGAATTATGAAGGAATTCTCTTTGCAAAAAATAAACAAATATCAAATCAAGTGAATGTTAAATATTGTAATTGGTAGAGCAATATCCAGGAATAATTCAGAATAACTTTTTCCAAAATATCTTTCCAGATCTGGATAATAAATTTGTATGGCTGTAAAATATGGAAATGAAATGAAATGGGGTTTAACGTCCTACTGTTCTGCTCCTAACCTGGGCTAATGAAGACGGGCATACGCCATACAATGTGCTATGAGGGAAATTTTGCCCGGGCAGCTGCGCTATGGCCTACTCTTATATCGAATTCCAACTGCCAAGGGATGTTTTACGTGCACGCCAATGTGTACACGGGACCTCGGTATTTCGTCCCATCCGAACGACTAGACAGCTGTTCAGATGAATTATTATCTTATATTTTTCTTCATTTCAGTTTTGGGCAGCTTTATATTATATTTTAGTTTTGGCGTCTGTGGGCAGTATTTTTCTGTCCACGGTTCCCCAATGTCGTGTTCCTGTCAGTAGTGAAGAGCTTCCACCATTATACCAGTCAGATCATGATCATGATAATCATTCCATGTCTAAACGGAGTTTAGATGATGAACCCGACGATGTTCCTGTAGTTAATTTGACGAAGTTCTCCCATCCTATATTTTCTGCTATCTACAGTAGCGATTACATGTTACAGCAGATGGAGACAAACTCTAAAATCCGAATGATGGTGACCACTAAAGTTGTTCCTGCTCTGGACATTCTGGACATGGTGTGCATGATTTATTTTACGTTGGAGTTTATAGCACGGGTGATCACTGTGCCGAGTCGGTTACGTATGTTCATGCATTTCTTTACGTGGTGTGACCTTATGTATTTGATACCTGTTTGGATTCTGTGGATAGGCCAACTGATTGACCCGAGTTTCTGGAGAGCACCCGAAAACATCACAGCCTTTGTGTTTCTTGAGTTTTTCATAGTTGCTCGTGTGGTGGCGCTGTTTCGCGTAGCCAATCAGTACAAAGCACTAAGGGTCCTTATATTATCCATGAAAGCAAGTCTTGGAGAAATATTACTTTTGCTAGTGTTTGTTATGTTCGCCATGGTCGTGTATTCGTCATTAATTTATTGTGTGGAAATTTTCATTGTGGGATCCATGGATAACATGTTTGAAGGACTATGGTGGAGTATTATTACCATGACAACTGTGGGTTATGGTGACATGGTACCCAAATCCGGTTTGGGTTATCTCGTGGCGTGTATCTGTGCGCTAACGGGTATTATTCTGATTGGTATGCCCGTGCCCATTATTACAAGTAACTTTCATAAGTATTACGGTTTTAGGAATACCCGTGAAGAAGTCATCCAGCCTTCACCATCTCAAGTTACCAATGTGGTTTCTCCAAGCAGAAATGAACCCGATTAATTCAAGCTCCCTAAGTAATATTAGAAACAACTAAAACATTTCAAGCAATTCTAGATAGTACAATATCCAGTTTAAACAAATTAATTCGGTGAAAGAATGTGTTCTTAGTAGATTATTTGCACGGGAAGTTAATTTTCTGCTGAAAAAAAAAAAAAATCTTCATTGTTTTAAATCTAACGCCGAGAGAAAATGCTGACACAAGTTAAAACAAAATTGTGATTGAAGTGGTGATTTTATTTTTAAGATTGATTTCCGTTTAAGGATTCAAGAATGTGACGCATGCATCCGATAATTGGGTCGGTGAAGAAGGATGAAATGTTTCTCATTTTTTTTCTAGAAATAGCTCAAATTATTTCTTGAAAAAAGGAGCAATCTAATGATGGCCATTTTTAAAGTTAATCTAATTTGATTTACTTCTGTTGTGATTTATGACCTTATAATACAACAAGTACAGTTTTTGTGATCAGTGATTGACCCTTCAGCCTTTTTAAAATCCGATTTATTCTGAGTTTTATTGCCTACTTTTTGGGGTATTTTGTGAATTCTCTATAATGATTAAAGGTGCAAAGACAGAAAGTTACAGAAATGGGGTGTAACATCCACTCGACACATACTAGGTTATTTCGGGACTAAGATGGTACAATTTTATTTCAATATAACACCATTCAGTTATACAGTGTGCTATGAGGGAAATTTTGCCCGGGCAGCGGCACTATCGCCTACTCTTATATCGAATTCCAACTGCCAGGGGATCTTTTGCGTGCATTCCAATATATACACGGGACCTCGGTTTTTCGTCTCATCCGAAGGACTAGACAGCACCAAGGGGAAACCACGTCTGAAAATCTGGATGAAGCATGTAAAAGAACATTTGACAGTTGGAATTCGATGTGAAGTAGGCGGAAACGCCGCTGTCAGAGAAAAATTTTCCCCGTAGCACATACTTCATTAACCGTGTTGGTGCAGAAGAGTAGGACGTTAAACCCCATTTCATTTTAGTCATTGCCCGGGGGTGATAATGGGACGTGTTTCTCCTGTTCGTGCTAAATACACCCGAGAATTATAAAAAATAAATCACGAAAAATATCGTAGACTCCGACAACACCCTGTACAATATTCACATAACCATAAAACTCATATCTCTACCTGCATACGTAAATTGGCATGACTCATCGGACTATAAAAAATGAATTAACCTATAGATAAAGCGGTGAGCGACAAATATAAAGTTCATACAACCTTCGTCTTCGTCCATTATAAAATGGATAAATTATTTCAAACAACCCTTAAACATACATTATGCAAGAGCTAAATCTGCCTATTGCAGTTCTTTCTTCAGGCCTGAAATGTTATATAAGTAAAAGTTCTTAATTAAACATTAATTAACTTTTCCAGACCATAATCAACTCTCGATGTCAACGCTAGCCTGCGATATTTACTGGATTAGGATCCGATTTGCTGCTCAACTTGCATTCATGATTTAATCATGAAATGGATAATCGAGGCTATGTTTTCTATTGTACCGACTTTAGTAATGATGATCGAGGCTAGGCCGAAAATTCAATCGCTAAAATCTCGGTTCAGAGTGCATCAATTTGACGGAAATTTTCAGCAAATCCCCTTTACATTATCTAGTTTATAACTATTGTAATGAGAACTGTCAGCTCTTTATCTAGTCTCCCATAATGTATCTTTAGTGTAGAAAGAAAATTAAATTCCACCCCAGTACAGTGATCATCCTCAAGATTATCCTGTCCCAAATCTAAATGGAAAACAAACAAATTCTACTAGATATATATGGCTTTACTCTTCCATCCGTATGCTGTCCAAGTATACATTCACCATTTGCCGGAAACTATTGAGAAATACCGAATGCGCCGATTGTCGTGGCTTAAATGCAACAAAATAAATGAAATAAAATGGAGTTTAATGTCCTACTTTTCTGGACCGACATTGCTAATGAAAACGGACATACGCCATGCAATTGCTATAAGATAAGGGAAAGTTTGCCTGAACAACGGCGCTACGGCCTACTCTTATTTCGAATTCCATCTGTCAAGGGTTCTTTTACGTGCACGTAAAGGTGTACAAGGGACATCGGTTTTTCGTTCCATGCGAACGATTATATACGTTGCCCCTTGCCAGACCCTCAGTCCTACATGACAGACGAGGGGGACCACGCCGGAAAATCCCTATGAATTTTCTCGGTCAACACCGGGATCAAACACGGAACCTTCATGTTAGCGAGAAAAGTATTACTCACTGAGCCACCGCTGCTTCGTACAACGAGATAACAACAATAAGATGTTTAGTGTTATTATTTCTCTTTCAATTACCGTAGCTTAAAATTAGCTCTTGTCTGACTACTATCTTCCTTTTTTTGAAAAAAACTTGAAATGTCAGTCTTCACTTGTAAAAGGTCAGATTTTAATTTAGGCGGATAAACAATTTAAAAAAAAAACGATAATCAAGTTTATGGTCTCGATTAACATTTATTATGATAGATAACAAGATAATTTATTGGTTTATTTGACTATCTTCTTGTTGTTTTATTTCTAGTTTTTATACTATGTAACAGATGTTATCCGATAGATCTGGACATAAAAATTGCTGTTTCAAAGGCAATAATTAATTTTAAACCGGGTTGTGAATGGAATTGGAAGGAGAAGAATATATCAGAATTGGAACCATGTAAATCAACTTAGATCGTGTCAGGAATGGACTGACATTATATGCTAAGAAGTGCCAGAAACGGACTTACCACTGGCAGGTCGTGCAAAGCACACAGTTCAGTGGGTCTAAGAACGCATTAAGCCATAAGAACAACCATAGACATAGTATAATCATTATACTACGACTAAGCCGTAACCGGAACTGAAAAACCAGGGTTAGCTTCTCTACAAACAGCTTATTAAATCACCGGTTAACACCAACTCAAACGATGCAACTTCAGGGCAGACTAAAATTGGCAATCTTCTATTGTTAAGAACGGATGAAAGAGACTACAAAGATAAATGAAATGGGTTTAACCTCCTAATTTTCCGGACCAACCATATCAATGACGGGTCTTCGACATGTTGCCATAGGTATACACAAGACGTCGGGTTTTCGTCACAACTGGAGGTCGGGTGTTCGATCCCTGCATTGGCCGAGAAAGTTCATCTCGATTTTCCGGCGTGGTTCCCCCTTGTGAGTGATGCAGAACTGAGGGCCTGACAAGGACAGCTGCCTAGTCGTTCGGATGGGACGAAAAACCGAGGTCCCGTGTACACATTGGCATGCACGTAAAAGATCCCTTGGCAGTTGGAATTCGATATAAGAGTAGGCCGTAGCGCCGCTGCCCGGGAAAAATTTCCCTCATAGCACACTGTATGGCGTATGCCCGTCTTCAATTAGCCCAGGTTAGGTGCAGAAGAGTAGGACGTTAAACCCCATTTCATTTCATTTTCGTCACAACACATTAATTTGCCAGGTTCTCCACCCTGAACCACTGACAGCGTCAGACTCTTTGTCTGTTCTTTGTCGAACTTTAAACTTTATTACGGGCAAAACAAGGGGTTTGCTGTTCATATATAAAAAGTTAAGTATAATGGATAGCAATATAGCATAAATACTCCACCCCCTAATAGTACAATCTCTTAATCCGTCCACCGATAACCCTTATAAAGCATAAAAAATAAAAACATAAGCAACAAGCGGTTGCCATGAAAGATGCTCCCACATTTTGCAAGAGATGGACAGGGAATTAGCTAAAAAGAACTCGATTTTTCGTACAATTAGGGGCCACAATCCACGAAGTTAGGTTCTGATACGTACAGATATCGAAATGAACCCAGATCTTTTGGATATAAACCTATATATTAAGTTTCATAAAAATCTGACAAAAATTGTGACCTCTAGAGGGTCAGCAAACTCAACCTACCTGATGGTGTGAAGGTGATATATTTGAACGTTTTGTTTAAATTGGATAAAAATTGTGACCTGCAGAGGCCATAATCCATGAAAATACGGTCCGGTCCGATACATGGCAATATCGAAGGGATATAAACCTGTATTTAAAGTTTCATCAAAATCGGATAAAAATTGTGACCCGTAGAGTGTCCACAAACAAAATCAGAACGGACAGGGACGACGACAATATACGTCTGTATGAAAATGCGGGCGTATAAAAACCAATACGATGCGAACGAATACCATATTGGTGGAACACACCCCGCACCAAAACAACAATAATGGTTAGCCTCCAGGGAAGAGTAAGAAGGATAAGATCTTGTCTGTCAGTCCTCGAACCTTCGGATGTTTCACACTGATAATCTCCCAGTATTATACCAGGACAGCTGAATTATTTACCTTTCCAAAGATGTAGTCCAGTATTGATGCTGTGTACAAGCCAACAGATATGTACACATCACATACAAAACTTCGGATGAGTAAAATGGTTGCAGATCTATACAGCCCCAGAACACTGTATAATGAAGCTATATTACCGGGGTGGAATATATATGAAAATACTGAAACTAATCTGATAAAAAAAAGGATTTTATCATTTTAACTACCCCCTGGAGGCGGACATAAAAGAGTTATAGGGAAAGAGTCAGACACTTAGGTTGAGTCTGTACTTCCCTGATACCAGTGAGGGTTGTCAAACTCGGAACTGGCTGCTGACCCCTTTTACCCAAATTGATAAAAAGACTAGACAAAGCAACGAACAAAGGGTTTAACAATTTATTGCCTGCAATAATATCACAGTGATGCATAGAAAGGAGAAAAAGCATTAAATATTGAAAAATGGAATCATAAAAAAGTAATATAGAAAGAAACGAAAAACATAGTGCTCGACAGACAGAAACATCAACATACACCATTTCATCAAAATACATTTTAATGGAGACGAGAGGTTCTGCTTTAAAACAGTATATTTCTAGAGTGAAGAAAAATATCCTCTTCACCATTTAAATTTTTCTTGTGGACTTTAATAAACTATAATCATATAAACGACGCTCATTCCAAACGCCACGTATGTACACATATTCGCATGCCTTAGGCTAAATAAATCCATTTTCATACAAATATGAATAATCAAAATTCGAATCCACTATAAAGGCATAACTCCAAAGGAACATCCCAAACGCCAGCAAGGAGAAAATTTGTATGTCTTATCTGGAAGAGTAATGTAGATCTAGATTTGCTAATATCGAACCCGCTATTAAAACATGCCTTGCAAATATACCCCTATTTTGAAACATCATGGTAAGCAACATCTTCCCGGGATCAAAGTAATACATTCCAAAACGTAGGCCCTATATCACGTGGACTAAAGTATGTGTCCATCGTGGACAGTTGGGGTTTAAAATAAATTATCGATTTTACAGAGTGCTATCTGGCTTTTGAATTTGAATAGATATTTCAGTTAAAAATGGCCATTTAAGTTTAAGCATGCATTAAAACTAGGTTGTGATTGATCGAAAATATTGCATTGTCTAAAGTCAGACGAGCAACCACTGGTGGCGTACCTAAGTATTTATAATTACAAGTCACGAGCGGATGGGTAAAGCAACTACCAAAACTGGTATGCTATAAATATGAATTAGTTCTCTCACATCGCAAATTCACGATTATTGACGGTAGTGAGTTTCATAATAGACACCGCCGCTGGTCACGTTTTCATACTGAAAAGGCTTGACAATATAGTGAAAGATGTTGCTTGGTCTAGAACTCTAAATTTGGCTATATATAAAACTCCTTTAATATTGCAATAAGGTAAACTTTACATGACGGCACTACATACTGATCGGTTTAATGGTGTGTTGGCTTTGCCAAGATAGCAGGAACTTTGCTAAATTGAATCAATATATAGCACTTTAAAATGAGGGATGTTTTTAAATTCGACCTTTTCAATTTACTTCTAACCAATCTATACCGTGCTTTAGATGAGTCGAGAGGATAAGCTAGCTAGTTGTAACAAACCGAAGATAAACCAGAGGGCTCATTTTTACGCCGCCATGTTTAATAGCTTTTAATGGCCGCCCGTAAAACGGCTAGGGACTCTTCAGCGGATAAAACATTTCAAGTGAATTAAAGAATTCAATTAACGATGATTCCTAAAAGTTTTTAAATTATGCTAGGTGCCAAAAATAATCAGAAAAAAGAGATAAACTGGAAATGAAAGATGAAACTAAGCTAGCTGCCATAATTGGAATATTTTTCCATTTTCGACTTTCAAAGAAACACGTTTTTTTAAATAAAATGTCGGGTTAGTAACAATTATATCGAGCACACGTTGTCAAAATCACCACTAAAACTGATACAAATGTTATTACAAATCTAATAATTTAATATATCGTGATTAAACCTTGTCTCTGCGAGATATATGTCTTTAACTATATATTTTTTTATATAAATCAAATGTTTGATTTTACGTAATTTGACTATTCAGATACCCCGAGAGTCTACATACATTCGATGTTAAGCTATCATACCATTCAACTCCTTTTGTCATTTCGTTTCGTTATTTTCCGGTAAATTTGGTTTTCCTGATTTGGTTTCGCATTTTACCCGTTCCCATTCACAAAACTAAATGGCGTCATGCAAACAGTGTGAAATTTAACACTACATGTATATAAAAATTAAGAGAGAATTTAAGAAATATAAAAAGGTGAAAAGATATTAAGAGTAACAAAATAAACCAGGAGCAATAAAACGAAAAGAATTACAAATGTCACACTATAAAAACAATAGCTTGAGCGCGATTTAATTAAAGACTTGAATTGCTTCAGTTATATATACAATGACAAAACGTGTTGGCAAATTGTAATTAATTTATTTAATTAAATCAAAGTTTCTGTGTTCATAATTATATCACATAAAAAGGAAAGACAAATTTTTAGTTTTAAAATGATATACATGTTAATAAATACTTCGAGGTTACATACAATGTTATTTATACATATATAGGCCAAACTAGGCCCAATGTCTAGATCAATGTAGTCTAGATCATCTAGTTATCTGATCATGGTACTTCCTGTTTACAAATGATAGCTAACTAGTAAACGGACGTTTAGACAAATAACAATGAATACAAGATTAAATTATATACACCTTATCTTCATGGAATATTAAAAGAGAGGAAAAGATATTGATAAGGTCACACCAATTTTATTTTCTATTCTTTGGAAAACCGGTAAAACATTTCCTTTTAAAAACCAAAAGTTCTTGGTTGTGCTGTTAAAAAGTTTTAAGTTTCACATTTTTAACTTTTGAAATTTTAAACAAAGTATATTTCACTAAATCGAAGTGCCTGTTTATTTATCAAGATCCCGAACAACGGAAAATCAAATTGGTGTAGCCTAATTTGATAAATATAATATTGTTGAGACGCTGGAGAGGTTCGTGTCAAGTTTGATTTTGTCTCGGTCGTACAGCACACTGGGCAGTGGGCAATATTCCAACAGTATTATTGTGCTGTTTGTCGTCGTTGGAAACAGACAGGCTGACTATGCACAAGTGTTCGTTGAAAACTGGTTGTTCTCTGCACCTGTACATGTAACTTTAGTCCAGATTTGATTTTAAAGGGACAATAACACTCTTGCTGGCTTGACAGCTCCAGAAAATAAAAAATAGCCTTATTCTAATTACTAGATGTGTTAGTGTCCTACCTGTTGTGTAAATTATCCATTAAATCCTATTTTACTTGTCCAAAGGGTTCAAAAATATTTTTAAATCCAAGTCACATTTGAAAAGCTTTACGTCAGGCTTTTCAAATCATTTAGTTGAATTTTTCCAATTTGTTTAAATTAGGTGTGTTAAGATGAAATTTGTATCATCAATTAATTGGAATATTGTAAAATAGTACAATTTGTTGACCAGAATAAAGATTGGGACATATTATTCAGTTACAACAAGAGTGGTATTGAGCCTTTAACTATCTGCAATAAGCGCCAAGAATTTATCATGTTCAAAAGAACATTATTGCCAGACTATACCTCTATCTCGACTACATGAAGTATTTCCTTAACGAAATACGGATAACTAAAGTAAATATATTATCTTGCCTGTTGGGTCTTCTTGGATACGTGACAAACCCATCTAAGCCGTAAAATGTTTTGCAGTTAGAGATTATATCACATAGCAATCAACATGGCCGCGATTTTGTGTATAGGCGCATGGCCTTTAAAAAGGTTTATTTATTAACCGGAGTCGTGAAGCCAAACAATTTCTTATTAAGGAAATCACAGAAAAGAAGTTTCGATTCAAATCAGTCACATTTGATGACCCAGAAGCAGCCATTTTTGGCGTCTAATATAGTACACGTAATGCTTCCAAGATCTACAAGGTGCACAATATGAGGCCAAAAGTAGCTATAATAGAGACCGTTATGCTACAAATCTCCGCACATGTCTCGCTATCCAGCATTTAGTATGAACTTCAAGGGACGACAACTATGCTTGGGACAATGTTATGCTTAAGGAAGAACACATAAATTTATATTTTGTTGCTGAATGTGTAATAGGATTTAAATAATCGTGGTTAACCACGCCTTTTATACATTACGAAACAAGATCAAATGATAAAACAAAATGAACTCAATTATCAACGGTATGAATGGTTTTATGAAATAAAAACTAAAAGTATGTTTTGCATAGTTGAGCTAGTGATCATGGCTTTTATTCGCCATCTTGTTTTTTTTTTGTATACAAATAAAAATATGATAATAATAATTGTTATTTTCTAAAATGGAAACTGAACAGAATTTATAGAATTATAAAGATAATTGGAAATATTTACAATAGAAAAATTCTAAGTTATGAGTACTCATCCAATCGACAAAATTGAAAGTCCCACGTGCACGTTGATAACGTTATAGCAACGTCAAAATTTTATTACAGATCCACGTTAGTCTCAGATATTGGTTTTTAGCTAGTCTGTCGGAACAAACTCGTCATCTGATGATTATTATGAATACATCGGGGCTTGAAGGTACTGGATCAAAACATTTATTTTAAAATTTCCGGATCATTAATTCCATCAGAAATGAAATGGGATGGCGTTTAACGTTCGGACAGCGGCGCTATAGCCTAGGCCTACTCTTATTTGAATTTCAGTTGTCAAAGGCTATTTACGTGCACGCCACCGTGTACCAAGGAACTCATTGTTTCGTCCCATCTCGACATAAAGGTAATATATTCATCTTTTGATCCTAATTTCCGGACGCGACATCCACATCGGAGACTAGTTACTGTTTCCAGAAACTACAAGGAATATTTATATTCTCAGTATCACAGTCCCTATATATTCACATTAACCACCGATCTGCGACGGGTCAGAATTTATCACCCGGGGTCAATTATTACTAATTGTGTTGGGTGTAGGGGTATATTTTAACCCTATCAATCCACAGATGACACTTTATGTCTCGTGCCCACTTGAGAGCTGCCGATGTCTAATAATTTGTATTATGAATAAAACTGTATATGCTTTTCGTGAAATTTGAAAATCTATTCATAAAATCTAAAATGTCTTTTGATCGTTTGATTACTAAGAATCCGTTTCCCATCAAGGATCTCAAAAATGTGTTTAGTGTTATCAATATGGTAAATGTATTTAAAAATAAAACAAAATCTAAAAACCTGTCTATACTAATCTATACGGTTTATTATAAATTTAAATGTTCTTTTAATAAAAAGAACCATAATGCCATAATTATTAGTGTTAATATCAAAATATACAATTCAATTCATAAAACTTTGGAAAGCTCAATAGCGGGACAACAGCCATCTTGATCTTACCCTTGGTTCGCCACAAAGTTAAGTACCCTCGGTACGAATGGTGACATGATATTGTTGTATAGCAATCGTGACCAAACTTGATTGGTCTCAATGTCACAAAGTTAACAAACTGCTGAAATGGTGTTTACACTCGAACATCTAGCAAAATAACAATTATCACTGCATTGATACCGAGGGTGCTATATACGTATTGTTAGACAAAGGAGAAGAAAAAGGTGGATAACAACGGACACTTTCTTTAATCATATGAATATTGTTACTTAGAATCAAAGTTATATAAATCTTGAAAAATGATTTACTCGAACTCTGGCTTTCTCGAGTACAAATGCGTGGATACATACCTAAAAAATTTTTTAACCGTCTTTCCATTGTCTTAGTAGTATCGAACAATCAGTATAATCTATCTCGCGCATAGTTCCAAAACATGAAATTATTGCGAAAATTGGAAAAGATTGCCAAAAAAACTCAACGAGTTATATGCTTTGTATTAACGGCTTTGTAATCAAGTGTTTAGGATATTCTGCGAGCCAATATAAAAGTATTATATAGATGTTTATGTTCTTATATCAAATATTCAAATGAATAAAAAATGTCTTACAATATTCAATTTCAACACTCGGCTTGTCATAAAAGATTATAAAGATTATTTAAGCTATATCATAGAATAAGAAGAAAAAAAGGTGATTTCGTGTGAAATAATTTTGATTAAAGTGCAGATGAATAAAAACATGCTTAAATATGTTATTTGGCCGAATGCATAAAATATTACCAATTACCCGTGTTCAACTTTTACAATATTCGTGTTAGTTTAAAATGCAAGACATCGGCTATACAATTGTTCATAATCATACTATATCCATCTTTGCTCGTCCTGTTGTTCGAAGATGAGAAATGGACAGGATATTCCATAGACTGGTCTTGCTACTAGGTCACTCCTTTTCTGATTTCGATATGCCGTAGCATAGGACATCCTGGCGTTTTTTTAGAGCATGTTATCCAGTCTAGGTATTCCAATGCTTGGGTAATTAAAATAATACTGAAACATGATAATACGATTTGATACTGTAATTCAACTATTGAGGAAGTAGTGTAATGAAGACTTATATATAATGATGTATTAATAAAGGCACTAAAAAAATAATAAACATCGTCTGTCGTCCTGATGGGACAATGGGACAATTTGTCGTTCTGCTGGGACAAATTGTAATCCTGGTGGGACAATCTGGTTATACTATACCTCACAATATTTACCCTTTCGTTTAGCAGCCGCATAGATGACCCAATTGAGTATCAATACAGTATATACCGTGCTATTATTATATTATGGTTAAATAAAAGATAAATACTCTGGACACAATTAGGTCATCTGCTAGGCGTCTAATAAGCCCAAAGAGTAAAAATAAGTTAATTATTATAGACGTCAATCACTGTTTTGGTCGTTGTCTGGTAACTGGTAATGCCAGTATTCATGCAATCGCCGCCTTGCAAGTGTACTACTTATAGCTATACGTTAAACGCTCTATACTGTTTCAAAAAAAGGGAATCTTCCCGTGAAGTCTCTCGTACGATATAATGTTCAGTGACTACGTATTTGGATCGCGTCGCTTGGAAACATATCAACAAACCATCATGAATTTGGTTGATAATCAACCCTATCCTGCCTTATTTATTTAAAGAATTATTTCAGCCCGGACACAGACATCTTTAAACTATTTACTACATTCAGCTTCCAGGAAAATATCGCCCATAGAATTTAGTGCATTAAGCGTAATAATTCACAGAGTATCAAGAAACCCTATATAACCTAAATGATAATTAGAATATACTATTAAATTTAGATTATGTACTCAAAACTCAAGTTATAAGATTGTATACCGCCCCCCCCCCCCATTCCCCGCGAGGTAATAAATACTTGTAGCCCTTGTATAATTAATACGTTATCTGTTGCACGCCTGACTTTGTTAGTTTAGACCGATAATTTTAATCGCGATAACACGGTGTTAGCAAATTAACTAATCCGAATACTAGTATCACGCAGAATCCGAGGTACGGAACGTATACCATTGAAATGAAATGCAGTTTAACGTCCTACTATTCTGCATCGATTGGCTTAATGAAGACGGACATACACCGTGTAGTGAGCTATAGTCGAAATTTTTCCCGGACAGCAGCACTACGGCCTACTTTTTTTCGAATCCCAACTGTCAATGGTTCTTTTAGATGCATGTCAATGTGTACACAGGACCTTGTTTATTTTTTGTCACATCCGAAGAACTAGAACTGTTTTGCTAGGATCTCCATCATGCACCACTAACAGGGGAAAATAAAGCAAAGAAACCCAGAGGAACTTTCTCGGCCAACACCGGAAGCGAACCTGGGACCTCACTCACTGAGTAGCTTTAAAAACGGACCATACCAGGTAAGCCCAAAAGAAAACAGATGAATTATTCCATGGCTACAGTATAAGTAGTTAGTAAAATTCAATATGAATTAAAAAGGTATAATTTGAAATCTATAGTACTATCCTAAAATGGTTAAGTCAAGTAACTCTTTTCCTATAAAAGTTATACAATATATCCCTAAAAAGACATGTTTTTTGATCGATATGAAAACAATATGTCTGTATGACATCTAAATTAAAATCTAATGTCTATGTTTAACAATTTCACAAATTAAAGTATAAAATATTTAATACACAGGGGCGATTTACCACGTCTGTTCAAACTGACATTTTACCTTTACAGAAACCAAAGAGTCCATTCCTTTAAATATATCACAATTATTAATAATGTTTTCCATGTAATGGTGGTTATAATAATATCCTGTGTGTATTCTCCATCCCAGCCGTAGACATGTAATAATTACAAATTTGAGCATGTAACACTCTATAATAAATATGTACACATTGTTATTTTGAACATCCACTTACATCACGGGTAGTTTAGATAGCCAGTCACTGGACTGCCTTAACACACTCGTCGGTTAACTATCACAATATGACGTTCATTAAACGCACTAGTCGGTTTTACTATCACTAATTGCCGGAATTAATGCACTCAACGGTTTGCGATCACTAATTGCCTTGAATAAACGCACTGATGGGTTTTGCTATCACTAATTGACGTGATGAACAGTACGAATTGACACCATTCAACGCACTCGATTTTACTATCACTAATCGCTAACGTCTTACTGATTAAACGCACTTGCTGTTTTTATCATCACTATTTGACGTTAAAGCAATTGTTTCTCCTAGTTCAATGGCAGCTGAGTCGGAAAATGTTCGAGTTGTTCGAAACGAGTTGTTCACATATTTTCCTTCTTCTTCGTCTTTTGCCGATTCTTGCATTCTTTCTACGTCTTTCTCTCGTCGCGCCAACCCATATTGAACATGCGTGTAATACAAAACAAAATTACTCACAATAATCGGTACGGTAAATGCAATGGTTAACAATCCAGCAATTGCACATAACGAACCGATGATGTAACCGAAACCGGTTTGGGGGTACATATCGCCGTAACCCACTGTCGTCATAGTAACGATACTCCACCAGAATCCGATTGGAATGTTATCATATCCTTCATTTCCTTCAGCAAAATGCATAAGCGAGGCAAACACAACCATACCGATTAACAAAAATACACACATTAACATTAGCTCATTAAAACTAGCTTTCAGGGTATACAGCATTATCCATAATCCGGGAACATGTCGTATCAACCGGAATATACGACACAATCTGAGCATGCGCAGTATAATCATAAAGTCCATAATAACCATACCTTTCCGACCAATGGGATCAAACATAAGAAATATCATCTCAATGTAGTCTGGTATGATGGCGACCATGTCGATTATGTTTTGAAGAGATCGCATGAATTTGATTTTACTTGGAGAGCAGACGAATCGAGAGATGAACTCCAAACTGAAAAAGAAAAGACAGCTCAAGTCGATGACGACTAAGCTTGGGTGGGGTAACGTTTTTCGTTTTCTTTCTCGATATGTTTCTTCGTCAAAATAATCCTCCTCCCCGTTATCATACAGCAAGTCGGGCTCAACCACAGGTTCCGACACCGTTGCTTCTTCCGGTGACGTTAAATTCGCATTAGTTATGTTTTGATGATCAAGAATCACAGTTCCGCTTTGATTAGGCCAATCATATTTGTCCATATTTAAAAATTCATAAATTTTTTGCATAGATTTGCTTTCAATTTCCTGCGGTTTCACTCGGAACATTGGGTGTGTTTCCGCACAGAAGGAAAATATAGAAAGAAGGACAAATATAATGGACACCCAGGCATAGATCTGAAACGATAGAAAAAATAAAATTAGTAAGAATGATAAAATGTCAAGCATAATACAACACACTGTTTGAATCATGCATAACGAAGTAATCTCTACCATAGAAACTTCTGACCTCCTAACGTATCCGAGACTGTGCAAGGTGCATAACTGTTAAGCTTAGTGTTTTCGGTTTTAGTTTAGGCTGGTTTGGGGGATCAGGTCGGTTGGGAAGATCAGGTCGACTGGAAGGATCCGACCGGTTGGGGATTTTATTTCCATATATACAATTCATCTATCTGAAATTCTGGCTTAGAATTAGAGTAACCCATTACCCACCCATAACCTTTCAGTTCACCATAACGCTTGATGTGTCTAAATGGACATGTCGGAGTTTTCGGCCTCCTAACCGACCTGAAAATATATTCTTCCATACAGCTTAGCAGCAAACCCGGTATGATTTAAACCCATAGACAATGGACTAGGGAGATCCAATATTTAAACCAATATCACCATTCGGAAGCCACCAGTCGTTTCTTTTAGAATATCTCACAGACAAAAATATCACATAAGGCAGGTCTAATTTGCTTTTTGGATAAGTTCATACTTTCCGTATATATTAATCGGAGCAGGGAGCCAAATACTGCACTTCTAGTAGATAAATATTCACTGCACATTTATTATATTATATATTCTTCTTTGAATCTTTGCAAGTGTACTTATTTACGTACGAATAAATTGGATTTTTTTAGTTCTTACGGCGTGGATCTTAGGTCTCTCATGTGGTCAGACTTCTATCACGTAAAATTTAAGCTAGATAAACGTCATTTTCTGACGTCATATTAACATTAAAAAGATTAGCAAAATGATGGTAAACGGACCGACCATTTTGAAGTAAAGTTAAAGGTAGATAAATATCAATTTCTGACGTTATATTAATATTAAAAGGATGAGTAAAATGATGGTAAACCGACCGACCATTTTAACGTAAACTTTACGTAAAATCAAAGTCACGATGTTATCTGGGAGAATGTTACAAAAGTAGGGTAGTATTTACGCCGGATCATCCCGTTTCCACCACAATGTTGAAATAAAAATAAAACATATTATTTTACATCATGTAGGTTAGTCTCGAAATAACCCTGTAGTGTTTGATGGACTTTAAACCCCATATCACTTTAGTCTCAAAAGTAGGGCAGACTTTAACATCAATGCCTTAGAAGTGGAGCATATCTTTATAACTGAGTACAGTGTATCTATCATGATCTATAGAGTTGATTCGATTCGGGTATTCCATTTATTTTTCCTTCAAGTAATTCTCATTTCGTGGCAAAAACGAGCTCTTGGCTTTCAATGGCAATCCCATGTAATCTGTTTTTAAATATAGTCAAACGGTTCCCAATTTAAATGAGCGTTATCTTCAGTTTCAGGGAGGGGGGTATTTGAATAATCTGTCAATAAATACAAAGATAACGAGTTTGAAACCTGGAACAGAATTTTAACATAGCAACAATCTAACCTGATGCACAATTTCTTACACGCTCGGAACACATCGTCCCTCGCTTATCGACTATGACGTCCTAGTACGAAATTTGTCCGCTTCGCTGTTGACTTGCAGAGCATTATTATAGGGCCAGGCAAAGTTTTAACGCTGCATTAATTGATACGAACGTCGGTATAGCCAAACAGACGAAAATCCATTTGGGAAAGCCATAATCCAAGCGAACCGGAAGTCTATATTGATTGTTCTGACCGCCCTTTGTTCGACGCTTAATTTGTTGAAACAATGGAAAAATGAAATGAAATGGGATTTAACGTCTTACTGTTCTGCTCCGACTGAGCTAATGAAGACGGGCATAAGCCATACAGTGTGCCAAAGTTTTGCCCGGACAGCGGCACTACGGCCTACTCTTATATCGAATTCCAACTGTCAATGCTTCTTTTACGTGCACGCCAACGTGTACACGGGACCTCGGTTTTTCGTCCCATCCGAACGACTAGACAGCTGTCCTTGTCGGGCCCTCCCTCCTGCATCACTGACAAGGATGAACCACGCCGGAAAATCTGGATGAACTTTCTCGGCCAATGCAGGGATCGAACACCCGAACTCCACGCTAGCGAGCTTAAAACAATGGATGTCAATCCTATGGGTGTGGGATATATCTGAGGTTTTTAAGCTTAATCCAATTCTAACGCTTGTTATTTAACCTCATTAGCGAGTGTTGGGCGTGCACCCTTCGCGAAGGACGATAGTTCAACAAATTAATAAATTTTAGATTGTACAGGTTTTTTTTTTCAGAAGAAAACAAAATCGTTTCCAAAACGCTGCAGCAAATCTTGTGAGCCTATCTACGTTCAGATTGGACCTGTGCATGTTTCAAATTGGGAGATTTGGTAATGGCCATCATTTTAAATGTTGATCATACTAGTTTTCCCCAGATACCTAATTTGCAACACTTCAGAATTTGTGTCTAACCTAAATAGCTAGCAGATAAATTGCTTTATTTGTAAATATAGATTAGCATAGGTTAATTGTAGTTCAACTAATTTGTAGGGATTTTTCCGTGATAAATTATCAAGCGTTTAGTTTTATTGTTCTATAGGGAATAATACTACCTCAGTAATATTGTCACTACTAAATATTATAATTACGCCAGTAGTGGAAATGACTACTGAATGAACTTTTTCTTCATTACACAATCTATTTTAATCTGTTCTGAAAGGAAAGGCTGCTTAGGCAATCGTTCTAGTTAGGCAAAAAATTGAAGTCAATTTTACACATTGATTGTGCACGTAAACGATCCCTTGTGGGTTTCATTTCGACGAAAATCAAACAAAAACAACACTGTCGGTATTTCCTCCCCACCCACTTATTTGACACGTAATTGTAGTTAAAGATGCATTATGTAAGAGCTAAATTTGTCTATTGCAGGAGCCACGGTGGCAAGTGAGTATGACGCTAGCTAGCCTGGAGGTCGCGGGTTCGCTCCCGGTGTGGGTCAAGAAAGTTTATAAAGGAATTTTCCGGTGTGGTTCCCCTTGTCAGTGGTGTAGGGCGGAGGGCTAGCTGTCTAGTCGTTCGGGTGGGGCGAAAAACAGAGGAGGTCCGTGTATACATTGGCGTGCACGTAAAAGATCCTTTGGCCGTTGGAATTCGATATAAGACTAGGCCGTAGCGCCGCTGTCCAGGCCAAATGTCTCTCATAGCATATACATCATGGCCTATGGCTGTCTTCATTATCCCAGTCGGAGCAGAACAGTAGGACGTTAAACCCATTTTCATTTCAGGTATATTTGGGGATTCAACATTAATTAACATGAAATGCCCATAATCAGTCCTCCAGGCCATCAGATGGCTCAGATTGTTAGTAGATTTAAGCAGTTCGGACATTTAGTGATTTATTTTAAAACTGAAAAAGTGAGGCTGAATCTCGAATAACCAGTACCATTGTTACAATAAACAACAACCAATGCCACATATTCATTTATCATTATCATTTTTTTAAACTATTATAGCAAGAACGACTAGCTCTTTATCTGAATCTTACATAGTGTATCTTTAATTAAAACTGCCATAATATCAAAAGGATGTAGGTAGGGACTTTACCCTCAAAGTAGCCTCCGTTTTATTTGAATTCACTCTGCCGAGGGATCTTTATATGTGCTTCTAATGTATAGATAGAAGCTGCATTTGTCTTTACATCCGGGCGACTAGCCACGGGTCATATCTTTAAGGCTCTTTCAACTGATTTTATGATATTCTGTATTGGATGACAATTAAACTAATGGAATGTCATCAGTTTTTTGTCTCCTATAGGAAATATTTAATAATATTATAACGTCGTATCTTCAAAATTGAATAAAGATACCTAGGAAATAAATTGGTTTTTAAAACATTTACAATCTTTGGTCGTCTTTGGTAAGCACCAAAAACGATGGAATTATTAATGATTTCAACTAAATTAAACATTCGAATAGCATTCAAATAACGATTTAAGATCCGTCGAATTTCAGTACTATTACATTTGTAGCATAAAATAGAAAGAGGGGGGGGGGGGAGTGTGTGTGTTTGTTTAACGTCCACTCGACATAAACTAGGTCATTTCGGGACTAACATATGTTTCAATTTTATTTCAATGATTCGCTTGCGCGTAGGTGTCTTTAGTAGTGGGAGGAAACCAGAGGACCCTGAAAAAACCCACAAGGTTGGACAGGCGATCCCACTCCGTGCACGTACCACCGGTGAATCGAAACCACGCCAGTTGACTCAATGAAAAATCTTATGATACAACGCGCACGCGCTGACCATTCGGCCGTCCAACCCCCTTCATAAAATAAAACCCAATAATATAAATTAACGAAACGGCCAACTGTGTATAAGTATAACTATTTAAATGTTTAGTTTTTATGTTAGTCTCAGATAATATTTATATTTGCATGTATATATATTTTTGTTGTATATTATGTTCTGCTTGTATATAAATTAAATTTATTTTTGTAAATTCTGGAGTAAACATAGGCCTAGTCTGTTCCTTAATTCATTTTCAAATGAACCAGAACAAAAAACATTGTTTATAAAAAAAAAAAAAAAAAATAGTTAAATTAGCATAGTAAATGTGATCCATGCTCGCTTGACAGGATTCAGCCCACCAATCGTGCCATGTCAGGCATAAACAGATAACATAGTAAAGACAAGATAATCAAAACTATTCACGCGGTTTGTAATTAACATAATATTGCTACGGCAAATTGAATTCACAGAGCATGTTTGAATTTTTTAATATCAATAAATTTCTTTTATAAATTCAAAAGGTCGTAAATATAGAAATGAAATAAAAAAAGGATGCCGGGTTTAAATCTTCCCCGTCTGTACTGTGAGAGAAATTTTCCCCTGACAGCGGCAAAGCGACTTACTCTATATAGATATCCAGCTTCCAAAATATTTCTAACGTGCTAACGGGACCTCGGTTTGTCGTTCCATCCGAAAGATTAGACATCCTTTACTTGACGAGCCGTCCGCCCTGCATAACTGACATGGGAAATCAGGGTTGGAAAATCACGAGGAATTTTCTCGTCCAAAATCGGGATCGAACTCGGGACTTCCTGGTGAGTGAGCCAGTGCCTTACTCGCTGAACCAGTGCCCCACCACCCTTCCACAGGTTTCAGCCCACCAATCGTGTCATTATAGACTTACCAGGCATAAACTGATAACATTATGAAGATAATATATTCAAAACTAGTCACGCGGTTTGTAATTAACATAATATTGCTACGGCAAATTGAATTCATAGAGCATGTTTGAATTTTTAAATAAAATTAAAATTCTTATATAAATTCACAAGGTCGTAAATATAGAAATGAAATAAAAGGATGTCGGGTTTAAATATTCCTCTTCTGTACTGTGAGGGAAATTTTGCTCTTCTGTACTGTGAGGGAAATTTTGCTCTGGCAGCGGCAATGCTACTACTTACTCTTTTTTAGATATCCAGCTTCCAGCTTATCTCTAAAGTGCTAACGGGACCTCGTTTTCTTGACGAGCCGCCCATCCTGCATAAATGACATGGGAAAACATGTTGGAAAATCACGAGGAATTTTCTCGTCCAACATCGGGATCGAACTCGGGAGTCCCTGGTGAGTGAGCCAGTGCCCCCACCCTTCCATATGTGTTATCTGTTTAACATGCCATCCTCTATTCTGTTGTTTTATTCGATGGCCTTCGTGTGGAGTTATTGGAACACCGGTATATAATTTAGTTCTTAACGTACCCTTTAGCCATTGAAGAATATTGGATTATGTTTGAATTTTTTAATATCAATTTTGTCAGAAAAGTAGTGCAGAGTTTCAATTCAATAACCACTGAAAAAGATGACGGTAAATTGGATAATTTAGCTCTAAGCCAACGTCTGTTTCGTCAGTTCTGCTCTTCATATTCAGCTATTTATTCGTAATTCTGAGTGATAAGTTATGATTATAAGATCAGAATTCAGACACGAGATGGCTTCATCATTGTTCTTCATAGTAATTGAAGTCTACAAGTAATGCTCACATTTAGGATTAAGTATTTTATTATTCCTCGCCGTACAATTTGAATACATTATATATATACAAGCCGTATTATTTCCCCTGAAATATGATTCCATAGCGTGCTATTATTATAAATCTGATAATACTATAAACGTCTGGGGATTCCATAGAGAGTTGTTATCAACATAAACATGCACTACATTAAGTATTACCTACATGAATTACCTATATCTTTCGCCGATGTTATATTAGAGAGGGGTTATCAGGTGTTCCATAGAGAGTTGTTATCAACAGAAAATGCACTACATAAACCTATATGAACAACCCAACTCTTTCACAGATGTTATCGGGTGTCCAATATAGAGAGTTGTTATTAACATAAACATGCACTACATTAGGTATTACCTACATGAATTACCTAAATCTTTCACCGATGTTATATTAAAGAGAGGTTATCAGATGTTCTAGAGAGTTGTTATAAACGGAAACATGCACCATTAAGTATTACCCACATCTTTCACTGATGTTATATTACAGAGGGGTTATCAGCTGTTCTATATAGAGATGTTATCAAAATAAACATGCACTACATTAGATATTACCTACGTGAACTTCCCAAATCTTTCACCGATGTTATATTAGAGAGGAGTTATCAGATGTTCCATAGAGAGTTGTTATCAACAGAAACATGCACTACATAAACCTATATGAACAACCCAACACTAATGCACAACATAACCTACATGTTGAGATGTTCCATAGAGAGTTGTTATAAAGAGAAACACGCACTGTTATGTATTTTATTTACCTACATCAGTGATGTTATATTAGATAGGAGTTATTAGCTGTTCCATATAGAGATAATAATAATTTATTTATTTATAATAATAATAATAATAATAATAATAATAATAATAATAATAATAATTTATTTATAGAGCGCCTATAATCCAATACTTAGATTGCTCTATGGCGCTATTACATTATTGTAAAGGTATAAAATATAAAACATCTCAATAATAAGAACATTGCACAATTAGAATAAAATATGGTATACAATAATAAAAAAGTAAACTCTGAAAAAGCTTAAGCATTTAGCAATTAAAATGGCTTTTAAAAAGGTGGGTCTTTAACTTTTTCTTAAAAACAGGCAGGGAAGGGGAATCTTTAATTTCAGAAGGTAACTTATTCCATAGTTTAAAAGCAGCAAAACTATAAGACCTTTCCCCAAATGAGGATTTTGCATGATAGGGCATTAGCAAGTTTTTGTTTTGTGATCTAAGTGTGCGTGTAGGAATATATGGGGTCACTAGTTGTTTGAGGTAGTCAGGTGAGTCTTCAATATTAATGACAGCATATGTTAGAGAGAGTATTTTAAATTCAATTCTGCTAGTAACTGGCAGCCAATGCAGTTGGTGTAAAATAGGGGTGATATGTTCACATAGTTTAGTTCTAGTAATGACTCGAGCGGCTTTGTTTTGAATTTTTTGTAATCTATTTAGCTGAAGAGAAGGCAAGTTAAACAATAAAGAATTACAATAATCAAGGCGGGAGGTTACAAGTGAGTTGACAAGCATTTTAGAAGTATCAGTATCAATAAAGTTTCTTATGCGACCTATATTATATAGTTGAAAATTGGCGGATTTACACATATTCGACACATGTTCTTTCATGTCAAAATTTTTCCCAAATTTAACACCGAGGTTCCGTACACTGTTACTTGGATGTATGACAGCACCACCCACTTTAACATATTTTGTAATAATTGATGAGAGTCTATGATCGGTTCCTATTTTTAATAATTCAGTTTTATCATCGTTTAGTTTTAAAAAGTTGTTTTTCATCCAGTTTTTTACATTATCAATACATTTCTCCAACTGAATGATTTGTTTACTTTCGTTGTCGGGTGTTACAGCCACATACAGTTGTGTGTCGTCTGCGTATATATGATAGTCTAAATTGTGATCTCTAAGAAGTTTACCAAGAGGGCAAGTATAAGCCGTAAATAATAACGGACCGAGTACTGATCCTTGCGGAATTCCATATTTTATGTCTACTGGTTTTGATGACTGCTTATTTATGACAACAGACTGTTTTCGTGAAGTGAGATATGACTCAAACCATTTCAGGGCATAGCCAGTAATTCCAAAATAATCTTTTAAACGTGTAAGTAGAAGTGCTTGGTCGATGGTATCAAAAGCAGCACTTAGGTCAAGAAGAACAAGAAAAACTACATTTTTATTATCTAGATTAATTAAAATATCATTTTGCACTCGGAGTAAAGCCGTTTCTGTACTATGGAGTTTTTTGTATGCGGATTGAAAGGGTTCGTCCAGATGCTGAAATTTTAAATGATCTTTAAATCTAACAGATATTGCTTTTTCCACAAGTTTAGATAAAAATGATAGGTTAGATACTGGCCGATAATTTTTGAAGATGTTACTGTCTAAAGTACTTTTTTTGATTAAGGGAAAAACTAAAGCTTTTTTCAGAACATCAGGGAAGGTACCAGTTGATAATGATGTATTTACAATATAAGTAAGAACAGGACACAGTTCTTCGATGCACAGTTTCAGAAGCGGTGATGGAAGCGGATCTAACTCGCATGTCGAAGACGATGATTTGGCAACGAGTTGCTTGATTTCTTTGTCTGATGTTATTAAAATAAACATAGGTATTACCTACGTGAACTACCCAAATCTTTCACTGGATTTTATATTAGAGAGTAGTTAACATATGTTCCATAGAGATTTGTTATCAACAGAAACCTGTACTGTTAAGTATTACCTACATCACTGATGTTATATTAGTGAGGAGTTAGCAGGAATTATATCACGATTAGTACCGTTAAGCTGCACTACTTTGATGCACGTTAAACGATGAAAAGATAAATGGCATGCCGATACAAGCTGGTTTCAAAACTGGTTTAATAACATGTTAACATTTTAAAGTACTTCTTTCGCTCATCTGGGAGCTCATCCAGATTACCTATGCAAATATCGCAACGATGTTATATTAGGTGTTATCGTGCGCTATCTCTCTCTCTCTCTCTCTCTCTCTCTCACTCAAGACTGTATCTTCGACAAACTTGAAAGCTCCTGCTGCCGTTTATAACGACCAAAATTGGTTAAAATAAAATATATCCATAACTGCGTCCAACACTACTTTTCTTGATTTATTATTATGACTTTTCAGCATTAGCCTATTATTTTTACTCTATTATTCAATTTGAACTGAGTGAGCACAAAAATACTTCATCTTTTAAAAATAATCAGTGTTTATAATCGCATCGCGTGACTTGATATTAACCAAAATACTTCACATTACATAAGGCGTTTAAACAAAGGAGTTTCTTTCATACATAAAGTACTCTCCAATTTTAAAGGCACGTACAACAGTCATAAAAAAGGATCACGAGAAGTTAACCATCAACATTACTGAAGCAATGGTAACGAGCTTTATAAGATCATTAATCACTGTTATGATAACAATTATGAACATGCCACTGAGAGAGAGAGAGAGAGAGAGAGAGAGAGAGAGAGAGAGATGGGGTTTAGGTAATCTCGGGACTACAGGACTGCTAGACGTCATGTTACTTGGTCATCTTCAATATGCCTACGACGTTGCGACTCTGTAATGGTATAATACAGAAGCAATGAAATACCCTTTAAAGGGAAAAGACAATGATTAAACAGGCATTATGCAAGAGCTAAATCTGCCTACTGTGGGTCTTTCTTTAGACCGTAAATGTTATATAGGCCTACATTATTAATTAAAAATTAATTAATTTACCAAGACCATAATCAACTCTCAATGCCATCGGATGGTTCCGATATAAAGTAAATTTAAATACGTTTTGCTGTTGATGATTTACCGTAAAATGGATAATCGAGACTTTGTTTATTATCGTAACAACGATAGCAATGACAATCAAGGCTACGCGACTCAGGTTCTATTTTTAACTATAATAAGAACTGTCAGCCCTTCATTAATCTTACCTAATTCCCTTTAAGTTGCATATTGGCAATACGTCCCTTTAAAACATTGATACATAAATATGTCAGTGAATATCCAATACTGGCACCCATTTATCTGTGTTAGTGGTTTTAATATCCGGCTGTACTGTTAGAAGCGAACCGATATAACATGTACATGCCTGTGTGTAATATATACAAATATTTCATAAATGTTTTATACCAACATCATAATCTCATATAAACTAAATATTTCTCGTTGATATGTTGATATGGATGCATGTATTTCATTCTGAGAGAGAGAGAGAGAGAAAGGGAGAGAGAGAGAGAGAAACTGGGTCATTTCGGGACTAACACATGGTTCAATTTTATTTCAATAATTTGCTTGCGCGTAGGGGTCTTTAGCAGTGGGAGGAAACCGGAGAACCCGGAGAAAACCCACGAGGTTGGACAGGTGACCCTACTCCTTGTCACGTACAACCGGAGAATCAAAACCACACCAGTTGACTCAATGACAGGCCGTATGATACAGCGCGCACGTGCTAACCATTCGGCCATCGACCCCCGGCCCCACTGATGTGAGAGTTGAAATCCTACTATACATGTTAGCTCTTAGTCAATGCAAGTGCTGAATTCTTAAAATATTTAAGTTTCATATTTTGTGAATAAGGCTCCTGTTCTCGTGGATTACTGCATCATGACTATTAAATACGTACATTTTGGGTATACTTCATTTGTTTCACGACTGGACGTATCAGTCTACCGATACCACAGTGGACATAACCAGTCTTGTGAAAGTATCCAATCAAAATGCAGGTTAGACATAAAAATACTGATGACCTCCACAAATCAAAGTCGGAGGAACCAATCAGGCCAACAACATTGTTAATTCCTGTATGGTCAAAGGCTCAGAATGTTGTCAATCTGGTTAAAACACAGATCCTATTTCGTTTCTTTTTTAGGTTTATGGCTAGATGGATAGCTATATTTGGGTTTATGGGCAGAGGCAGATAGTCCTTTTTAGGGGCGTTGGGGGGGGGGGGGCAGGTAGCTATATTTATTGTTCTACCCAGGATGCAATTTGTGAAAACGGTTATATGCTTTTACATAGCTGAATATTTGGACTGAGGCATCAATTACAGTAAATGTGAAGGGGTTGAACGTCTCATCGACATTGTTATTTGAGACTTGTACGTTACGTGTGCAATACGAGTTGGTCAGTTTACGTCGGGACAGTGACATCCCCTTTAATTTGAATTCCAACTACCAAGGTTATTTTTGTTACGTGCATTACTAACGTGTACACGCAAGCCTGAAAATAAGGCACTTGTAACAAATTCAAGCCTCCGCAGCATATCAAATTTGGTTATACCAATCATGTGTACACTGGGCCTCGGTTCTTATGGGTGATGCGGGTCTGCTGTGCTTACTGTTAGTTTAACTAAAGTGCCGTCTTCATTTAAAGTTACAATTTCATATTTTTAAGTTATATTTTTAAAATGTATTAAAATAAAGCCTTAAAATAGATGGTATCTATAAACAGTCCTACATTGTTAAAGAATAATCCTATTAATGGGAATGGGAAAACAAGGGAGGTAATTGTGCTATTATTTTCGGTGTTATGATTTTTAAGTGTCAGAATGACACCTATGATCGTATAATAGTGAGTTGACAACCTATTGAGCAAAAGACATAGAAATAATTATGTTTTGACTTTCTTAGAAAATATGATATTATAACTTCATTTAACTAAAGTGAAAGCCATAAGTAACAAATCATGTGCACATAGCCTATAACACCACTGATTCCAGGGTGATTTAAATAACGGAATACCAAAGGTGATTTTCTCGACACATTAAGAAATGCATCACGTAAGACTTAAGTCGAACCTCCACCAAAGTTACCGGTGAATAACTGTCTTAGGTGTGAGAACAACAGGTTGTCAACGATGTGGTGTCGGGTAATGGTCGATGACCTACTTACATAAACACATCGGTATTCCGTCCTCAAATGATTGGGAAATCGGTGACAAAGTACCGTAGGGATTAAATATCGAAATAGTGTTCGCTGAATGTGTGGTCCGATACATTATCGGGTGAACTGCCCTTTAGAGTTGAATTCAGTAGCGCTAAACATTATGAGCCGTGAAAAAACATTTAACCAACAGAAACTTGACAACATATTGACACTGTAATAGCTATAGATGTCGTCACTCTCAACATGGTGTTAATCGTTAGGATTTAGTTTATAAATTTCGTTTTACTTGTCTTTACTACACTTGGATCTGGAAGACTTGCTATTTAACTCGTGTTCTGCTTGAAATGAGGGGTCAGCCAATTAAATGGTCTGTCGAATCGAGTGTTTGACCCTTTTGACCCGGAACTGTGGGTAATCCACTAGTAACATCAATGCTGATTGGTTAATCAAATGTCTGACGTCATAGGTCAAAAGTCGGTCTTTTGACCCCTGACGTGACCTATTGCTATAACTTGTCAGATCTTTATGTAGTGTAGGCCATCGAAAATATAAAAAAACGAAACGAAATATAGATCTATATTTTAATTAATCAGATTGAGAATGTTGTTGGCCTGTACAAAAGTATGAGATAATCCACGTTTTGTGTGGATGAATGCGGACCAAGGAGGGGGGAGGGGAGTGGAGGGGCTATATTCTTGCACTACGCCTACTTACAACAGCCAACAGAAACACTGCCTCTTCCAATGTCTATATGACCTGTCATCACGCCATCCCCAATCTGATTAAAATACAGATCTATATTTCGTTTCGTTTTTTATACTTTCGGTGGCCTCTACTACATGAGGATCTGACCGGTTGTAGATCATAGTACGAGCGGCTTTCGACCCTATGACGTCAGACATTTGATTAATCAATCAGCGTTGATGTTTCTAGTGGGTTATCCACAATTCCGTGCACAGGCCTTTTCATGGACTAATCACCCACATCATCGTGAACGCGGGTTATATAACAACTCTTCCAGATCCTAGTGTGTTTTAATCAGAATGAGCTCCCCCCCTGCTTACATTTATTTAAAATTAAACCAACTATGAAACTTTGAAATCAGTGAATAGAAATGGTGCGTATATCTTCATTAATAGAAGGGATGCGGTTCTTTTGTAATGACTTCATCTATTATATTTGGGTATACATTACTCGACATCTCGAAATTCTTTACACCAATTAAAATGTCTCTAATTAACCAACTCGAAAACTTATCACTTCACACCGACTAACCCAGTCAAACCCATTTAACACATTTTAACAAGAAACAAACAATTTATATATATATATATATATATATATATATATATATATATATATATATATATATATGTCTTATACGTACATATATATAAATATTTTCACTTATCTGTTCATATTTTCGCTAATCACTTTGTAAATATTTCATTTGTGTGTATATATATATAACATGTAATTGTCTGCGATATCATTTCGGTGGAACTAGACGTAAAATAAAGCTATGTCACACACACAGAAACACAGAAACAAACAATAAGTTTGCTGGCCTAATTTTGAATTATAGATGTAAATTGATGGTCTGGTTTAACTTTAGTGTTTCTGGTGATTAATTGTTTCCGCCATTAAACACCTTTTCCACTTCAGACTACAGTCCTACAAGCTTTTGAACTTTATGGAGAGTGTGGGCAATGTACTTTCCCGATAGCTATTAGGTAGACGTGGAAGGGGTAGAATATTTAGGTTTATGGCGAAGGGACAGATAGCTATATTTAGGTTTACGGGGGTAGGGGCAGATAGCTGTTTTTAGGTTTATGGCTAGATGGATAGCGATATTTGGGTTTATGGGAAGAGGCAGATAGTCATATTTAGGCTTAAAGGGGCGTTGGGGAGGGGGAGGGGGGCAGGTAGCTATATTTATTGTTCTACCCAGGATGCAATTTGTGAAAACGGTTATATGCTTTTACATAGCTTAATATTTGGACTGAGGCATCAATTACAGTAAATGTGAAGGATGCAATTTGTGAAAACGGTTATATGCTTTTACATAGCTGAATATTTGGACTGAGGCATCAATTACAGTAAATGAGAAGGGGTTGAACGTCTCATCGACATTGTTATTTGAGACTTGTACGTTACGTGTGCAATACGAGTTGGTCAGTTTACGTCGGGACAGTGACATCCCCTTTAATTTGAATTCCAACTACCAAGGTTATTTTTGTTACGTGCATTACTAACGTGTACACGCAAGCCTGAAAATAAGGCACTTGTAACAAATTCAAGCCTCCGCAGCATATCAAATTTGGTTATACCAATCATGTGTACACTGGGCCTCGGTTCTTATGGGTGATGCGGGTCTGCTGTGCTTACTGTTAGTTTAACTAAAGTGCCGTCTTCATTTAAAGTTACAATTTCATATTTTTAAGTTATTTTTTCAAAATGTATTAAAATAAAGCCTTAAAATAGATGGTATCTATAAACAGTCCTACATTGTTAAAGAATAATCCTATTAATGGGAATGGGAAAACAAGGGAGGTAATTGTGCTATTATTTTCGGTGTTATGATTTTTAAGTGTGAGAATGACACCTATGATCGTATAATAGTGAGTTGACAACCTATTGAGCAAAAGACATAGAAATAATTATGTTTTGACTTTCTTAGAAAATATGAAATTATAACTTCATTTAACTAAAGTGAAAGCCATAAGTAACAAATCATGTGCACATAGCCTATAACACCACTGATTCCAGGGTGATTTAAATAACGGAATACCAAAGGTGATTTTCTCGACACATTAAGAAATGCATCACGTAAGACTTAAGTCGAACCTCCACCAAAGTTACCGGTGAATAACTGTCTTAGGTGTGAGAACAACAGGTTGTCAACGATGTGGTGTCGGGTAATGGTCGATGACCTACTTACATAAACACATCGGTATTCCGTCCTCAAATGATTGGGAAATCGGTGACAAAGTACCGTAGGGATTAAATATCGAAATAGTGTTCGCTGAATGTGTGGTCCGATACATTATCGGGTGAACTGCCCTTTAGAGTTGAATTCAGTAGCGCTAAACATTATGAGCCGTGAAAAAACATTTAACCAACAGAAACTTGACAACATTTTGACACTGTAATAGCTATAGATGTCGTCACTCTCAACATGGTGTTAATCGTTAGGATTTAGTTTATAAATTTCGTTTTACTTGTCTTTACTACACTTGGATCTGGAAGACTTGTTATTTAACTCGTGTTCTGCTTGAAATGAGGGGTCAGCCAATTAAATGGTCTGTCGAATCGAGTGTTTGACCTTTTTGACCCGGAACTGTGGGTAATCCACTAGTAACATCAATGCTGATTGGTTAATCAAATGTCTGACGTCATAGGTCAAAAGTCGGTCTTTTGACCCCTGACGTGACCTATTGCTATAACTTGTCAGATCTTCATGTAGTGTAGGCCATAGAAAGTATAAAAAAACGAAACGAAATATAGATCTATATTTTAATTAATCAGATTGAGAATGTTGTTGGCCTGTACAAAAGTATGAGATAATCCACGTTTTGTGTGGATGAATGCGGACCAAGGAGGGGGAGGGGAGTGGAGGGGCTATATTCTTGCACTACGCCTACTTACAACAGCCAACAGAAACACTGCCTCTTCCAATGTCTATATGACCTGTCATCACGCCATCCCCAATCTGATTAAAATACAGATCTATATTTCGTTTCGTTTTTTATACTTTCGGTGGCCTCTACTACATGAGGATCTGACCGGTTGTAGATCATAGTACGAGCGGCTTTCGACCCTATGACGTCAGACATTTGATTAATCAATCAGCGTTGATGTTTCTAGTGGGTTATCCACAGTTCCGTGCACCTCCCGCCAAAAACTCGCCGTAACAGACCTTTTCATGGACTAATCACCCACATCATCGTGAACGCGGGTTATATAACAACTCTTCCAGATCCTAGTGTGTTTTAATCAGAATGAGCTACCCCCCCCCCCCTGCTTACATTTATTTAAAATTAAACCAACTATGAAACTTTGAAATCAGTGAATAGAAATGGTGCGTATATCTTCATTAATAGAAGGGGTGCGGTTCTTTTGTAATGACTTCATCTATTATATTTGGGTATATATTACTCGACATCTCGAAATTCTTTACACCAATTAAAATGTCTCTAATTCAACCAACTCGAAAACTTATCACTTCACACCGACTAACCCAGTCAAACCCATTTTAACAACACATTTTAACAATTTTTATATATATATATATATGTCTTATACGTACATATATATAAATATTTTCACTTATCTGTTCACATTTTCGCTAATCACTTTGTAAATATTTCATTTGTGTGTATATATATATATAACATGTAATTGTCTGCGATATCATTTCGGTGGAACTAGACGTAAAATAAAGCTATGTCACACACACAGAAACACAGAAACAAACAATAAGTTTGCTGGCCTAATTTTGAATTATAGATGTAAATTGATGGTCTGGTTTAACTTTAGTGTTTCTGGTGTTTAATTGTTTCCGCCATTAAACACCTTTTCCACTTCAGACTACAATCCTACAAGCTTTTTAACTTTATGGGGAGAGTGGGCGATGTACTTTCCCGATAGCTATTAGGTAGACGTGGAAGGGGTAGAATATTTAGGTTTATGGCGAAGGGACAGATAGCTATATTTAGGTTTACCGGGGTAGGGGCAGATAGCTGTTTTTAGGTTTATGGCTAGATGGATAGCTATATTTGGGTTTATGGGAAGAGGCAGATAGTCATATTTAGGCTTAAAGGGGCGCTGGGGAGGGGGAGGGTGGCAGGTAGCTATATTTATTGTTCTACCCAGGATGCAATTTGTGAAAACGGTTATATGCTTTTACATAGCTTAATATTTGGACTGAGGCATCAATTACAGTAAATTACATTGTTATTTGAGACTTGTACGTTACGTGTGCAATACGAGTTGGTCAGTTTACGTCGGGACAGTGACATCCCCTTTAATTTGAATTCCAACTACCAAGGTTATTTTTGTTACGTGCATTACTAACGTGTACACGCAAGCCTGAAAATAAGGCACTTGTAACAAATTCAAGCCTCCGCAGCATATCAAATTTGGTTATACCAATCATGTGTACACTGGGCCTCGGTTCTTATGGGTGATGCGGGTCTGCTGTGCTTACTGTTAGTTTAACTAAAGTGCCGTCTTCATTTAAAGTTACAATTTCATATTTTTAAGTTATTTTTTCAAAATGTATTAAAATAAAGCCTTAAAATAGATGGTATCTATAAACAGTCCTACGTTGTTAAAGAATAATCCTATTAATCCTATAATTCATTATTGCCAGTTGAGAAATTGGCAAAAATATCATTTTCAATTTCAAATTCAAACGTTTGAAGATAGCTATTCCTTGGTGGGGAATGGGAAAACAAGGGAGGTAATTGTGTTATTATTTTCGGTGTTATGATTTTTAAGTGTGAGAATGACACCTATGATCGTATAATAGTGAGTTTACAACCTATTGAGCAAAAGACATAGAAATAATTATGTTTTGACTTTCTTAGAAAATATGAAATTATAACTTCATTTAACTAAAGTGAAAGCCATAAGTAACAAATCATGTGCACATAGCCTATAACACCACTGATTCCAGGGTGATTTAAATAACGGAATACCAAAGGTGATTTTCTCGACACATTAAGAAATGCATCACGTAAGACTTAAGTCGAACCTCCACCAAAGTTATCGGTGAATAACTGTTTTAGGTGTGAGAACAACAGGTTGTCAACGATGTGGTGTCGAGTAATAGTCGATGACCTACTTACATAAACACATCGGTATTCCGTCCTCAAATGATTGGGAAATCGGTGACAAAGTACCGTAGGGATTAAATATCGAAATAGTGTTCGCTGAATGTGTGGTCCGATACATTATCGGGTGAACTGCCCTTTAGAGTTGAATTCAGTAGCGCTAAACATTATGAGCCGTAAAAAAACATTTAACCAACAGAAACTTGACAACATATTGACACTGTAATAGCTATAGATGTCGTCACTCTCAACATGGTGTTAATCGTTAGGATTTATTTTATAAAGAAAGTCAAATATGAATAATCTAACCAAGATATACCTTTTTTTAAAGCCATATCGTTCATATATATTGCAAATGTAAAAACAGTACTATTTTAATGTAGAAATGTTATTATGAAATTCAGCATATCTGAATATAAATGCTGTTTTAATGTACAGATGTAATTAAACATATTATCTGAGTATAAAAATACCTTCATGTAGAATAATTATTTAATTATTTATACTTTATTTGTCTAAAAAAAAAGGTGTGAAATCAATAGAAATAAATGTAAACTGAAAATGCCCATATCCTAAGGCCCACTTGTCGTGTACGCGTTGGAATTTGATGAGGGGTAGAGGGAAACGCCGATGCCCTCATATCACACTGCATGGCATTTTCCGGTCTACATTATCCCGGTCGGTGTAGAAAAGTT
Organism: Patella vulgata; assembly: GCF_932274485.2. NCBI lineage: Eukaryota > Metazoa > Mollusca > Gastropoda > Patellidae > Patella > Patella vulgata. The sequence goes on along the minus strand of NC_065884.2, from coordinate 57,246,575 downwards.
GGACATTAGACTCCAGTACACTTCATTTGCAAACAGAGCGACCTTATAAACATTTTGTTTTACATGTATCGCCCAGACTACATGGCTTGCACTCTTCACCTCCGCGTGGACGAATGAAATCACCTCCTTTTGATTACAACTAAATCGACCTTACCAGGGTCGATCAATGGTGCTGAATTAAGCTCAGCGGGGTGATAACAGCTCCGACGTAGTTGATGGGAAATGCCAATGCATAGAAGCGAAGATCAACATGCATAGCAAACAAGACATTATGCTGTACATGAAGGGCCGATTGTGCTTCTTTCAATACCGAATAAAAACTACAAGGGTTAAAAGGCTTTTACCAGTATTTATATAATAAATTAGGAGATTAAACCAAAGCCCAAGATGAAGGCGGGGTAGCGTCGTGGCGTCGATGTTCGTGGAGGAATAACAATAGTGACGTAAATCAATACAACTAGTGTAACGGCAAAGGGGCATAACTTCTGTTTGGATTGTCGAGTGGACGTTAAACCTCTCTCTCTCTCTCTCTCTCTCTCTCTCTCTCTCTCTTTATAACTGCTAAATATTAATAACTAAACATAACCCCTTTCCATGCTATCAAAGGCCTGAGTCAAATTCGAAGGCCTCATCGTCAAACTATTCAAATTGGTGGAAACTTCTGCCAACGAAGCATTAAAAATAAGGTATCGAAAATTATTGAAATTCGACAAGACACTTAGGATACCTAATCGACACCACGATATTCTATTAATTTGCCAGTGGCGATAACCCTGTCCCTATCTTGCGGCAATATTAAAAAAATAAACAAATAATAACGATTTTGCCCAATACAGCGTTCACAAGATTCCACATTAGCGCGGTCGGTGTTGAAAAGTGGAATGTTAAACCTTATTTCATTTCATATAAGAAATGATCACTTTAATTAAGAAATATTATATTGAAAGGAAGAAGAACAGATTAATTTCTCGAAGGGAGCAGAGCTTTTAATTCGAGAGCGAACTGATCCTATGACATTTATTATGGGATATGATAACAAACCGCGGATCTGATGACAGTACAAGCTGATTGTTAATAAGTCACTCTATACAACCAATAAGGATTTCAATTTCAAATCAAAAGAAATCTAATCCTGATTTTACGGTGGTAATAATTCCATGTGTCTGAAACCAAGGTTTTATAACAAGTAACCGTATCGATTCAATCTGAGGTCAGAGATTTATTAATGAGCTTTTCAAAGCTTACTGAGGAATTTTTATCATCGACTTCAAGTGCTCCGCTTTTCTAATTAGTTAAAAGATGTGCCTTTACTTCCCCTTGGAATTCCCGCATGCAGTGTTTCGTGTCTTTGAAATCGATGTTAAAGGCCCGTGCACACAAAGAGTTAATTTTTTCCAGCGATGTTTCAATGCAGACGCATAATCCTAGGTAATCTTGGCCATAGAAAGTTCGACAGATCGTCGGTGACTCATTAGCAGATATACCTATATATTTGTGAGGCACTGTTCGGCAGGCAGTCATTGCGCCAGTCTCCCCCACCACCTTTTCTGCTCACTGCCCCTACGCGCAAGCGTATTACTGAAATAAATTCGAAATGACACAGTTTGTGTTGAATAGACGTAAAACTGTTAGTGAGAGACACCGGTAAACATTTATCCTAGTCCTGTTCAACTATCTGCAACTCTATCCGATACTTTTATTCATATAAATACAAACATTCGTTTTCCATATGGGGCTTGCCCATAATTCCACACTATGTAAGTGCCTGGTTAACATAATCTATATACTTGCCGACGTTAGTGGGCTAAATCTATTTGTTAAGGCCAGCTCAATTTTTGTCAAGGTCGCTGAGATGTCAATAAGGTTAGGGCACGTGATTGTTGGCGAGATTATTTAGCACTAACCGACGTTAGCGTGGTGTGTAATTGTGTCGATTTTCAAGCCACCCATGAGAATCAAATTCGTAACGCTGTTAAGCAAGTCTAGCGATTATTTCATAAAGGTTCCATGTTTATATTTGATATTTTTGGACAAAATAAATAGGTTATATCACATACTAAACCCATTGTTCGTCTACAGTGGCCTGTGAAGGAAAATACAAAACTGTATGGTATATGTTTGCTCCACGTATAGATTGAATATACTTTGTTTATGAAGTAATAAAACAGCATTTGTTTCTTTAAGAAAATGTCACTTTAATCGCTAGAACGAAAACTAAATCCATAATGTTTCATTTAAATCAAATCTTTCCGATAAAATTTCGACAATTTGTTTAATATTATACGCTTGACGACCATACTAACATGGTTATAATCAATTCTGCCAGTCTCCACAGACTGGGCTGGATATTCTTTTTGACATGTTGATTAACGTGGAATTGAACAAATGTCACGAAAGTCTAAGTCAAAATCCTATACCAGTGAGACAGTTTGACACGAACGATTCTTTCTGCTTATCTTTTCACGTCTCCAGTATCCATTTGGTGCTCTAATTGCAAAGACTGAAGTGCAGTAATTGCACGGGTTGAAGTGCATTTGACGTGCTTGTGGTGGGCGTAATGTGCATGAACTCACAGACACTGGGATGTGGTTATCAATTACATTTGACAAGCACGCAAAATAACCTGGCTTCCCCTGTCAATTGTGAAAGCCATCGGATGAGACGGAAACCCAAGCTCCATCCAAGAACTGTTGACCATTGGAGGAGATACAAACGCCACTGCCGGGAATATTTCCCTCACATCAAACTGCGTGGCGTTAAGCCCCACTAAATTTCATTTTGTAAGGGTACACAGAACATGTTGAAATAAAGAACGCATAAATTGATGACATCTGATACAAGGGAATGCGCAGCTGTTATATTAATACTCATACTTATATATAATATTTGAATTATTTGTGCGATGCCTTTTAAATATCTGATTACTAATGAACTTTTTATGCTGGGTAATAGTAAGCATCAAATTCAATTTGCAATAATGTACAGTATGCTCACATTCACAACATTTATAACATATCATTACTCATATAGATGATAATATCAATTACACACGCTGTAAAATATACACGCTTTTATTGGATAAATATTGGGAATGGAAGATAATTTATATGTGAAGGCTGTCTGAAAATATAAATGTATGTGGTGAAGTAATTTTAAGAAATTTGTTTATTGGGTTCGGGGATCTACACCGTGCAAATGGCGCTCAAAGGGATAAAACATAAAAAATAAAAAAGAGGCGTTTATTTATCTATTTAAATAAATAAATAAATAAATTAATATAAAACAAAATAAATTAATATAAAAAAATTAAAAAATAAATAAATAAATAAATTTTTCATAATGTAGACTTGAAAATTCTTTTGGTTAAAATTCTGTTTAACCCACCAACGAGACATGGTGATAGGATCAATTTGACATCCTGATATTCCCAGATATAACTTAGCGACGTATTTCTCTTCTATGTAATCTGTACTCAGCATTGAATATATTGAAGGATATTATTCATACTTGACTATAATATAATAGACATGTAGACTACTTCTAGCTACATGTAGAGAAACCAATGAATCATAGGATATTTTTTACTTCAATATTGCCTTACAGTTAAATTACACAGAAACAAAATCAGAAAGAATGAGACAGGCTATCAAACTGATTGCCATTTTCTGTGCACTTAAAATCTGCAATTACTATGATGCAATTTGAAATGACGATATTTAAAGGGACAATGCCAGATATTTCAGCTGTGTGCAAGGTATGCAATTTGTTCTGAAGACAAACTTGCCCCAAGAGTAGCTTTGTGAGCAATTTTTCAATCTCCTGGACAATCGAGTTAAAGGAGTCAAGTCTTTAACTCAGTATCATCCACAGTCTTAGACATTGAAAACACGACTTATTGGCCAATTTAAATCAACATTGATGTTGTTATTTTACCGTGAAAAGATGGGCTTCTGATATATCCCAATATTTAAGACAAAATGACAATTTTAAAAGTGGCACACGAATCGCGTGCCAGAATGCTTTCGAGCGCCATTTGTATGAAGCGACCCCGTGAACGAGGCTAAACATATCGCATGTAGGAGAATACTACCGATGTAGACTGGAATAACCGACGCCAAAGACTGCAATTCAATTCGGACTCTTCGCGTATTTCGTCGAACATAACTGATTAGAAATTACAGTAAAACAGAAATATATACATTCATATTACATTATTATATGCGTTGCGAGCCATTTGTGTCCATTTCTAGGTACCAAAGAATAGCGATTTAGGTCCTTTAACTTTAGTAACAACCGGGGTCGAGAAATAGCATCGGTCAAATGGGAGGCTAGACATAATATTTAATAAAGACAAAAATTAATGACCGATTGAAACATTTACTATTTGAAAATTCAATTAGATTTGTCATGTATGAAGATTTCGCTGTTAGTTCGCTGGTCCATATTGTGTCTAGACGTTTAATAGGTATACCAATCTGTGGTTATTTCATCACACTAATTTTGTCTCTTTTAATAAAGAATTGTTGCTGGAATTCAAAGAATAATATGTGGAAAATGACCCATACTACCACCCAACCCATCCGCCACTGTCGCATTTCTCACGCAAGCTTGATACAGGGTGTTCAGCTTCGTCTTGATAAAATGTTTCAAGATAATTTTTGAGTTTAAAGCCCCATCATGCCAGAATTAAGGTTATTTTATGAACATACACGATCAAAAGTATTGATTTCACGTCACCATCTTTAATTACCTTACTCAAATAAAGTAATAATGATTGACCCTTCTTTTTTGCACAAATGAGCCCATTCTACAAAAAGATTAAAAAAAATATACTCGCGTGAGCTTAATTTCATAATAACAGCAGTCCTTACGTTTTATAGTACATATTTATTTTACTTTACTAGTTGTGGCTTTAAAGGAGCTATTCTTTGGCACCGAGAAATGGGGTTAAACGTCCACTCGACACAAACCAGGTCATTTCGGGACTAACATATGCTGTTTTTTTTTTAAATTTTAATTCAATAATTCGCTTGCGTCCTTAGCAGTGGGAGGAAACTGGAGTACCCGGAGAAATCCCACGAGGTTGGACAGGCGACCCTACTCCTTGTCACGTACAACCGGGGATTCGAAACCATGCCAGTTGACTCAATGACAGGCCTTATGATACAGCACGCACGTGCTAACCATTCGACCCCCCCCCCCACGAGAGATGGACACAAATGGGTCGAAACCCATAAAATAATATAATGTGAATGTATATAAACTGATTTACATTGAATCGTTTCTGTTTTAATGTAATTTCTATTCAGTTATGTTCGGCGAAATACGCGAAGCGTCTTAATTGAATGGCAGACTTTTGCGTCAGATTATTCCAGTCTACATCGGTAGTATTCTTTGGGGGATGGGTAGCCCCGTTCATCAAGTTGCTTCATTATACAAAAGGCCCTCGAAAGAACTCTGGCACACGATTCGTGTCCCAATTCTAAAATTTTCATTTTGTCTTAAATAATGGATATCAGAAGCCCATCTTTTCACGGTAAGATAACAATATCAATGTTGATTTAAATTGACCAATAAGTCGCGTATTGCAATGTTGAAGACTGTGGATAATATTGAGTTAGAGACTTACCTCATTTAAACAGTCATATTTGATAATTGAGATACATAGACAAACAAACCAGGGACACACGACGGTAATATAACACTAGAAGGCATTAATCTATAGTCTGAGAATATTCCATGTCCGTTCTCTAACATTATAAATTGTCTAGGATAATGAATATAATGTTGGTTAATTCAAGATCCTAGACATGCGAGATTTATTGGATACCAATACAAAACTTCACGAGAAATGTTGACCTTAATTTAACTTTGTATATAATGAGAAATGGTATCGGGTGTTTTATAAAGAATTGGTACACCCTGCTTAATGCATGACACCCGACGCTGCTAAATTGGGCGATAATTTTAACTTTTAAAAGTGGTGTGGATTTATCGATTACGTAACTACGACAATTATCGAAGATTTATTTGATTGTTAGATCATACGATTAAAGGAAGCAGTTGTACAAAGATGAAGGACGGGATACGGAGATTATCGAAGGTTTATTTGTCAGATCAGACGACACACCGAAGAAGTTGAACAAAGATGAAGGCGGGGATACGGAGATTACCGAGTTCTCTAAAATAGTGTCATACATTATTCTAGCATGAGGTGTTGGTGTGGGACTCTGGAACGGACAACGTCACTAATAAACCAAAAAATCGCTTTTGTGTTGGTTCCACACCTCTAACAAGATTCCAGTATCAGCGAGTATGCCGATGGATGACCTACCAGTATAGTAGCGTAGAAAGTTCCCGGGGATTTACTAGTCTGGTTAGTTGGCGTGTACTCGTTGGCGTGTACGGAAAAGAACTGTTTTATTCGAAATAACAATCATAGAAGATTGCATTGCATGCCGCTGTCTTCATTCGCTCGTCTGGTTCAGAAAAGTAGGACATTAAACCCCATTTCATTTGATTTCATTAGTATAGCTGACTGTGTTATATGTTATGTTTATGGGTTAACCGTATATTATTCATGGCGTCTCTTCATGTCGAGTTAGCCACGAGGAATTAGGCTGATTATTGTACATGTAACGTATTAATGTCGGACAACTGTAAAGCTATAATCGATACTTACAATATATCTAGGGATAAACGATAAAACCTCCAATCAGACGTAATTTAATTACACGTATTTCAAATCACCATCTAAAACATCCTGTATTCTTCTTACGGTTATACTTCCTGCAATTTATCCTTTTATTTGAGTTATTTATTGGCTTACATTTGTGTAGATATGTTAGCAGACGATAACTCGCTGCTTAATTGGATATTACGAAAGACGTAGTGCAACTGGTGCAGTGCGAGACCTTATGACTCTGGCAAGAGATCCGCTTTTGATTAGAAATGGGATGAAATTGGGTTTAATATTATGTTAAATGGAGAGAGAGAAAAAAAAATGCGATTTAACATCTTACATTTCTGCTAATAAAGATGGGCAGTGAACTGTTGCCAGGACAACTACATTTCCGCCTACTCTCCATCGAATTGCAACTGTCAAGCGTTCTATTGCCTAGACGCCTTTTCCTTAGCAAGCCCTCCGCCTAACTCCACTGGCGCGAGGACATCAAGCTGAATAATCCCCGAGGTACTATCTCAGCCAGCATCCCCTCAGCACAAGCGGCGTTTTTGGCCTACAGTTCTCCCAATTTCTACGTTCACGCACGGATATATACGAGCGGCGATGAAAATTATTAATTTTGACTAAGGTAAACATATTTTGGCTAACTCTTGTATTTGCGTCAACTGTTCATTTATTCCAGAATTACGTGTGCAATATACAGCGTCGGATTAACAATTGGGGGGGGCGGGAGCCGGGACTTTGGGCATGTGGGGGGCACCCAACCTAACACAAGTGGCTTTAGTCATATCAGCGCTAAGAAACCTCGACCGTAGTTGATTTTTGACGATCGGCGAACAGGACTTAAATTTGAATGAGTTTTGTTGGAACCAAAAGTCGAAATATTGTAAGTAAATACGGAAATTACACATACTATACACACCACCGGTAGAAAAAAGGAAACACTATAATGACATTTTTGACAGATTCTGCGTTCAAAACTCGAATATAAATGGGTTAAAAGTTAGCTTGACTCAACCTCCAAGTAGCACAACAAGTTGTAACCAAAATATTGCCTCTAAGAGAATTTCCCATTAAATAAACAAAAAAAGAAACACGGATACAAGTCGAAAGTACGACGCGGCATCGCTGGATTTACATCAAAGTCTCGGATGCCAACAGCAACACGTCCCATTGTCCAGGACTTTGAAAATGCGATGGTGAGCTTCGGAGGGCCCCGTCACTTCTACTAGCAGATGTAATCCTGGGTCCGACCATGCTCACATCGCTTTTCCCGCAATTGAGACTTTATGTAGGGTCCCCCTGATGTCAGAGGCCCTGGGGCCTGGTCCCCATCATGACCCGTTTTTATTCCCATCATGGCAATATATCAAGCTTTTCGCCCTACCAACCACCAAAGACACTTTACTTGTCAGTCAGGCAGGTGCATTCTCAGACACGTTAAAACCAGGTTTGGAAATCCCGAAGTTTTTTTCTCGGTTGTGTTGAGCCATTTTGATGAAAAAAAAAGACTTATCAAATATAGCGACGTTCGGCGTTATTATCGACAATAACCTGTATAGTTAATCCCGACCATCTACGCTTTTATACTAGTTCGGCTAGGTGATAGGAAATTACTGGGACTTTTGTTTACATTTTGCCGAAACATAGACATGTTAATGCGATCACATCGTAGACATGTTGTTAATGAGATTACATCCTAGACAAATATTAGTATAATAAAGACGCCGTGGTTTTATGTATTAATTCTGATCACTGACTTTACATAAAAAAAGATCAACGGATTTAGTTCCTTTCGTTTTATGATTTATCAAACGCCGTCCACCATAACCTGATGAATATTTGTTTTATTCCCGGCTATATGTAATCAATCTTATGTACTCTATGTTTGTTGAGATAAGAACCAATAATTTACATTAGGTGTATGAAACAGACCATCCATGTTGGAATTACGGGATCTGACGATTTCAATGCATAATGAATTGACTTGGGTTTAACGTCTTGTCAACAAAATACTTTTGAGACGAATATATAGTCATTTTTATTTCTGTGCAATGAGAGTTGGGAAAATTTTGCCAGGACAGTGGGGTTTATGCATAATGGCTAAGTTGTCAAGACGCTGGCTCGCTATCCTGGAGGTCGCGTGTTCGAACCCTGCATTGACCGACAAAGATCATCGGGATTTCCCGACGTGGTTTCCCCTTGTCAGTGGTGCAGCACGGAGGGCCTGACAGGGACAGTTGTCTAGTCGTTCGGACGAAACGAAAAAACGAGGTCCCGTGTACGCATTGACGCGCACATAAAAGATCCCTTGGCAGTTGGAATTCGATATAAGAGTAGGCCATAGTAGCGCTACCAGGGCAAAATTTCCCTCATAACACACCGTATGATGCCCGTCTTCATTAGCCCAGTTGGAGCAGAACAGTAGGGCGTTAAACCCCATTTCATTAGCCCAGTTGGAGCAGAACAGTAGGGCGTTAAACCCCATTTCATTTTTCTAATTAACAATGCCCTTTCGTTCCATCCGAACAATTAGGCACACTTTCAGAGGTGTGAAAGATACAGTTTGTATGACAGGGAATATATACAGAGAGCGTAATTTTCTCCCAGTGTAGGTCTATGCAGTGATATGTATATGGTAACATAATGTTAACTCTTTCTACCAAATAAAAATACAGTGATCGTTCAACTCGGCTTTCAGTTGAATATCCGAAACCCATGGTGGCGTGTCATGTTAACCTAACAACTACATCCGCCATGCCAAATTCACGCGCAATCGATGGGTATTAAACTTTTAGTTGATAATTTATGTTCTTGTTACGTGGGGAATGGTATGTTTTGGTATATTTTTGCACAAATTTTACCTATCCTTTCTATCAGGCCATAAAATCCAAACGACAGAAGACGTATCCTTTACGATCTCACAGGACAAGTGGGATCTATACTTCACAATTCCACAACCACCCCTCTTTGACCTGAACTAAACTTGGTCCCGAGAAATACAATATATTCGTCACGACCACTCATGACACTGCTATGCTGTATTTACAATGCACGAAACTGAAATTTCCGCAAAATTCACTGCCAATCAACATAAAAGTTATTTAACGAAGACATAAAATTGAGAAGCGATAACCCGGCCAAGAAGCCCAGTTTCAATATCGCGTGGTCTCGACAGCTAACGTTCCATTGGAAACGTTAAAATAATGGCGATAAATGGATAAATGTGCTTTGACTTTTCGTGCGAAACTATCATCAAATTTCAATTATTATGGCAGCAGTTTGGAAATCACTTCAGAGACATTCAAAGCTTTTGAAGCGAAAAACGATAACGCCTCGCCATTGATTAATAAAACAAAAACCTCATCAAATAATGGCAAATCAAATGCATGCAAATCAGAGTAGTGTTGATGGAGAGAGAAAGATAAATTTGGTTTAACTTGCACTCGACACAAACTAGGTCATCTCGGGACTAATATATGTTTCAATTTTATTTCAATAATTCGCTTGCGGCATCTACCCCACCCACCCACCCACCCACCCCTTTGTGTTGATTGTCGGGGGGGGGGGGGGGTATGGGCGTTTGCATTCTCATCCTTTTTTTTAATGTATTATATTCTTGAATATCAATTTTTTTAAATTACTAAAAATGTTCGAAAACATAGACATTTTAAATATTCAGCACTAAGGAATTAATAAGGAAATCAATGTTTGCATTCTTTTGATGATAACATAACGAATCTAAAATATTCCTGTTTACAGTTCCAATTTTAAAATGTACTGAAAGTGGATTGTCATTGACAATGTCTTAAGTTGTATTATTGATAGGTTTTGGCCAGGTGATTTACCCAGCCAATAATTTGAGTTCACCGTGTGTTTCTAGGGAGTTGCTGTCTGCGATGTATTGAATGAGAAGTTTAATTTGTCTGGACAAATAATAAAGTGAGTTGCCGAACAATTCCTACAGGTATTTGAATACATGTTCTATTGTTTAGACATTGTGTTATATACCCTGGCATTAGGTGTAGATTTATATAGGATTCAATTTCCAGTTCCATTGTTTTCAAAGTCACTTTGGGTGAAAAGCACTCGCTTCGTTTTGCGTCCAGAGTTCCTGTTATCGTATCCTTGTTTTAAAGGTAATGTGTTATGAATGCCGATGAACAATTTCCATATTTATAATAAGGGATAAATAAGTGTTCTTTATAATAGTAATTCGGAAGATTAAAATAAAACAAAAAACCTGGTACCATAGCTACCATCGTGGCCTCGGTGTTCGTGGATTGACGAATGTAAGAGAAATAAAGATGGCGTCACGAAATCAATATAAGCATAGTGGGTATTATAGATGACCACCATTTACGTTGGGGTTCGTAGAATTTAATCGTATTATGTATGATCCGAAAGTCAGTATTTGCCATTTATTCAGGAATGTTGAGCACTTATGCTTTAATACCATACTGCATATAAAGTAGATGTAGCTAGTACCGTGGAATCAAGTGCTTTTAAGCCAGTGTTTTGTTTAAGGAATTGTGAACGGACGAAGAGGCTGGAAGACTGGCGTCACAGAAAATGCAACCCACGTGATATTACGGATAAATGTTGGTCTGCATTAGCTCGGTTGGCGAAAAAAAGTAGAACACCATTCCATTTCATATCACGAATATTTGACAAATGATTCTGCAAAATTAATTTCAAACTTTTATTTTGATCCCCCACTTGAAATGCAGTAGACAAGTGTTGATGAAACATGGAGTGAGGTTTATGTCACACATCAATGCAAATGACAGATAAATTACTTTAAAATGAGATCAGTGACACTTCTATTCCAGCTTTGTGGTATAAAGCCGTGGTTTCGTATTCGTTCTGCAGCGGGAGCTTTTGGTCGATACATGGAGAAATCAAACATTACTCAGAAAATTGAACCATAAACAACAATGATTATAAATCATCTCACGTGGAGATATTAAACCGGATTCGATCAGATAGATCTTATTAGGCCTAAACCAAGTTATTTACAAGGTCAAGGTGACATAACAGAAGTCAAAGATGGCGACGAGTGTAGATTAAAAATGTGTCAGTTTCTATTGTAATAAATGTGCAAACATATCAGATATGTCTGGCACTAAGAATCTTTATCAATTGTATTTGCTCGTCGATTTCTCAAGTCATTGCATGACCGACTGATGAGGTGGCTCTTCCAAATTTATCTCTTTTCAAAAGGCTGTGTGTTTCACACAATCTGCAAAGCCTCGAAACGTGGGTTAACATTGCCCCACTAACCCATATTATAGTTCTTTTGTTTTGATTTTTTTAAAAAAAAAAAAACAACAACATTTAATGTTGCGCTAGTTTTAGTTAATCTACATTGAAAAGTTTATCGAACCATGTTAATAATGCGCGACATTTATCGTGGTTATTTGTGTATAGGCTTTTGATTCGTTAGCACACTATGCTAGCAAGGCAATCAGACTCATGGATACAAAGAAGCAATTGAGAGTGGTCAATTTACCCTTGTATTTGGAAGATAGTAATATGTTGGATCTATCCCATCGGGTACATCATAATGATGCAGCAATCACGTCACCACACATGCTGCACAAATGTATCAATATCATCAAAAATGATTGGCCCAGAAAGGACAGCGTGATCAAAGAGAAATATTGAAGTTTTAAAAAATACTCTCTTCTTTAATATATTCCACAATGATGAAAAGTTTTCGATGTCGACCATCTTGAAAACAAGTCCTGCTCCCTTACGCACTACGAGTAATCGGGGAAAACGCTTGGATGACATGGGTGGGCAACCTATTACACAAGTGGCACAATGAACCATTTCAAGTGGGGCATGCCCTTCATGATAATAATGATCACAATTCTATGGAATACAATGACTGCTTATTACTGAGAGGCGTTTCGACTAGGCTTCTCTAGTCATTATCAAGCAATGATGCTTATTACTGAGCGACGTTTCGACTAGGCTTCTCTAGTCATTATTGCTTGATACTACTTTTCAGCTCCGACTGGACTAATGAAGACGGGCATACACCATACAGTGTGGTATGAGGGAAATTTTGCACGGACAGCGGCACTACGGCCTACTCTTATATCGAATTCCAAATGCCAGGGGCTCTTTTACGTGCACGCCAATGTGTACACCGGACCTCGGTTTTTCGTCTAAAACGAACGAATAGAATGCTGTTCTTGCCAGGCCCTCCGTCCTGCACCACTGACAAGGGGGGAACCACGCCGGGAAGTCCCGATTAAATTTCTCGGCCAACACCGGGATCGAACCCGCGACCTCGAGGCTAGCGAGACAGCGTCTTGCTCACTTAGCCACCGTGGCCCCTATATAATAAGATATAATGGGATATGATAAAAAATGAAATGAAATGGGGTGTAACGTCCTACTGTTCAGCTCCGTCTGGACTAATAAAGACGGGCATACGCCATAAATTGTGCTATGAGGGAAATTTTGCCCGGACAGAGAGAAAGAGAAATGAAATGAAATTGGGGTTTGACGTCCTACTGTTGTGCTCCAAACTGGGCTAATGAAGACGGGCATGCGCCATACAGTGTGCTATAAGGGAAATTTTGTCCGGACAGCGGCAATACGGCCTACTCTTATATCGAATCCCAACTGTCAAGGGATCTTTTACGTGCACGCTAATGTGTACACGGGACCTCGGTTTTTCGTCCCACCCGAACGACTAGACAGCTGTCCTTGTCAGGCAATCCGTCCTGCACCACTGACAAGGGGGAAACCACGCCGGGAAATCCCGATGAACTTTCTCGGCCAACACCGGAATCGAACTCGCGACCTCGAGGCCAGCGAGCCAGCGCCTTGCTCAATTAGCCACCGTGGCTCCTATAAACTAAGATATAATGGTATATGATATATATGTAAAAAGATCGTACAGTAATAAACAAAACTGTTCCTATGTATTTCCAGTTTAGTTAATAAATGATATTGTGTTAGAAGATGGACTGAAAAATCCGATCGGAAATTAAATGAAGAGGTTTTTTTTTACGTCTGGCCCATTCTTTACTTTGATAATTTTCAGACAGGCCACTGACTGCGGTCTCCGGTTGACTGAAACACGATTCGTTACGACGTCGACGTTAACCCATCAATCGTCACCCACGGATTTTCCGAACTCTGAATTCAAACAGTGGAAACAGCTTATAGTGATTTAAATATAAATTACATACAAATACAAAATAGAGCAATCTATCATCAATGAGAATGGATATATAAAAAAAATAATAAAAAAAAAATAATGTCAGACTGGTCGCCATCTCATGATGCTGTACTAAAGTTGACTGGGGTTTTTTTCATAGAGTGAGAAAATTTCCAGCGTGCTTGACCGTTGCCTGTGGGTTCAGGGCGGAGGGCCTGGCAGGGTTGGCCAGTCTAGACGTTCGGATTGGACGAAAAATGAGGTCTCGTGTACACGTTGGCGAGCACGTAAAGAACACTTGACAATTGAAATTCGAAATATGAGTATTCTATATATGGTGTCGCAAAATGTGATGGTTTTGACTGGACAGTTTATCTAAAAACCCAGAGGAAGAATCTCACATACTTCTGAATACACGACGACAAATGCTGCTAACTATTGTAATACCCATGCCTTGATGTAACATGTATTAAAATGACATTATCTGTTTTAATACTACAATTTCGTGTATATTGCTAGGCTATGGACACAGTTATATTACAAGCATGTGGGCATAGATCATTATTTTCTATTACCTTACTTATAATACCTAAAAATATTTATATTAGTGTCGACACATAGAATAAACGCGTTAAAGAGATTTCTGGGAAATGAACCTAAATATATTTACCAGTTCCATCCCCGCCCTTAAAAGGTTAAATAATTCGACGAAGTGGGGCATCGCCTACACATTATCCGCCATTCTATACGGGAATCTATGGAAGCCTATAACTACCATTCATAATTTCTACATTTCGCCCCTTCAAAATACACGAAAGTCGAAAAGTAGAAGTTACGCCAAAATGTGAGGCGACAGCACGCTATACAAGCCAAAATCAACTCGAAAATAGGAAATTAAGAAATAATACACTGCGATAATAGCGCCCCTCGTTTTTTCCTAATTTCTTATTTTCGAGTTGATTTTGGCTTGTATAGCGTGCTGTCGACTTTCGACTTAGTCATATTTTTTTATTTATTGATGTCAGTAAGTAGGCGCCAACACGCATACCAAGCCATAATGCAACTCGAAAAGTAGAAATTAGGAAATAAACACACGCGCTATTAGCGACCTATCATTTTGGCTTGCTGTCGTACTGGCGACTTTCGCCTCGGAAGTGGTTGTAGTCCCAATTTGCCAGGTCGCATTTGAATACATGCAATTCGCGTTAACAAAATAGTCTGTATGGTAAAGTCTAGTATTGAAGGCGATATTAGCGACCTATGATTTTGAATTGCTGTCGTGCTGTCGACTTTTCGGCTCGGAAGTTGATATAGTCTCTACTTTCAAGGTTACATTAGAATACGCGCATTGATAATTGAATTTCATTTACTGTGGCTTCATACCGCATACAAAATATACAGGTTTTTCCGATTTTATATTATTATTTTATTTCAAATTATATTATCACCATTGGTAGGAAACGTAAGAACGAGTCGAATAGTGACGTTTCAGTACCGCCGCCAAAATTCTCTAATGATTGTAAGCATGTCTTACAAATATGAGGCGGACATATGAGGATTCAGATTCTGGATCATTTACGGTACCTGGGGGATTAACGTCCACTCGACACAAACTAAGAGTTATTCCGAGACTAACATGGTGCAATTTTATTTTAAAAATTGGCGATGAGAGAGAGAAAGAGAAATGAAATGAAATGAAATTGGGGTTTGACGTCCTACTGTTGTGCTCCAAACTGGGCTAATGAAGACGGACATGCGCCATACAGTGTGCTATAAGGGACATTTTGTCCGGACAGCGGCAATACGGCCAACTCTTATATCGAATCCCAACTGTCAAGGGATCTTTTACGTGCACGCCAACGTGTACACGGGACCTCGGTATTTCGTCCCATCCGAACAACTAGACAGTCGTCTTTGTCAGGACGCCGTCCTGCATCACTGACAAGGGGGAACCACGCCGGAAAGTATGGATGAACTTTCTCGGCCAATGCAGGGATCGAACACCCGACCTCCAGACTAGCAAACCAGCGTCTTACCCACTTAGTCACCGTGACCCCTGAGAAAGAAAGAGAGAGAGAGAGAGAGAGTTTAACATCCAGTCGACGCAAACTAAAACATTTCAATAATTCGTTTGCACGTAGGGGTCTTTAGCAGTGGGTAGAAACTGGGGTATCCGCAGAAAACCCACAAGGTTGGTCAAGCGGCCCTACTCCTTTGTCATGTTTAAGCCACACCACTTCAATCAATGACAGACCTTGTGATTTCACGCGCACGTGTTAAACCACTAGACCACCCAACCCACATGTAAGACGGATTTTATAAGTTTATAATAGACCTACATAATAAATTAAATTGTCGTAGTCTAAGGTGTTTTTTTTATCAGACATTTTTGGCAGATAAAATATTTCAGTTGGCGGAAAAAAAATATGAACAATTTTTTTATATACAAATTATTATCCATTTTGACGGGAAAAAAATGAGCACCGATTGCACGTATTCAAATGCGACCTCGAAAATTGAGACTACAACAACATCCGAGGCGAAAGTCGAAAAGTCGACGGTATGACAGCAAGTCAAAATGATAGGTCGTTAATAGCGCGGTATGTTAATTTCCTAATTTCTACTTTTCGAGTTGCATTATAGCTTGGTATGCGTGTTGGTGTCTTCTTACTGACATCAATAAATACAAAACTATGACTAAGTCGAAAGGCGACAAGACGGTATACAAGCCAAAATGCAAGTCGAAAATTAGAAATTAGGAAAAAAAGAGGGGCGCTATTATCGCGGTGTGTTATTTCTTAATTTCCTATTTTCGAGTTGATTTTGGCTTGTATAGGTGTTGTCGCCTCACATTTTGTCGTAACTTCTACTTTTCGACTTCCGCGTTCTGAAGAGGCGAAAAGTAGAAATTATAAATGGTAGTTATAGGCTTCCATAGGAATCAAGGTCCCTGGCCGCTCGTCTACTACGGTCCATCACTGACAGGGCTCATTAGAATAGTAGTTTGGACACGGAAGTAACTGGTCGAGTAACCCCAAATAATGACCAGCAGAGGGTACAGAAGAGCCAATTTCGTTTATGGGGATTGTGTTGCCTGGTAGTATAGTCGTGCGCTATTGCGCACTGTGTCTGTCATGTTTTCAATCCGGAGTTTGAACGTGACAACGAGTAGGCTTGCCTGTCTAGTCTCGAGGGGTACTCCAGTGTCCCACCTGTACCCCCCCCACCCCTCCACTCTTTCTCACTCTTATACCGTTTCGATCGGACATGGTTTTAGTATAATAATGTATACAGAGCGACCATGTAAATTACAAAATGAAATGACAGCTTCTGGGTTTGATGATAATTGATCAATTTAATTTGATGTTTGACTCTCTTTAGCTGACTGAACACTGTACTGCAGCATCGCGGCCTTTATTAATCTACATTTCACTGTCATGTTTGAACAACTACGTCTTGTATAATCAATAATTATGGTGCGATACGAACTGTACATGATGTTGATAACTGTTGTTCGACAAACACGTTTAGATAATTTCATCAATTAGGTGACATATTTTCACTTCTTTGATGAAATACATTTGGTATTTTATCAGGGAAAGTTAACAATGATAGTCAATTAATTGATAGTGTGTATATCAAAAAGTACAACCATAAAGAATTGATTAAATTAATGTAGCATTTGTTAATTTCACAATTCATTTGTAAACAAGCAATCTAATTAAATCAGTCTTCCAATTGGTTTCATTTCGTTTTATATTTCGTATTTTTTTTTATATTTTACCATATAATATATTGTATAGCCTCAGGACACTGTTCAGTCTGGGAATATTTGGTCTCGATCCAAATTTATTCAGGGGAGCTAACTCAACATGTATAAAAAAATGGCGCCGCTTCGAAAACTCAGATCGCTATTTCTCCGTCATTATTTATGTCATACTAAATAGAAATAGCATGACAGGCTTATTCATCGTCGCAGAAAACGACTTGGAGCTACAGATAAATAGATGGTGCTCGTTTCACGTGACTGAACTCCATATAAAGTCTCGATTCAATAGACCAAATGTGTACATGTGCAGCAGTAGAAATAGTCTGGTTCATTGCGACTAAAGAAGAACCGGAACAATTATTTACCATCAATCAATCAACAGAACAAGGCAATCGATGAATGTAGACTAGGCCACAGACGTTTTTTGTTTTGAAAGTACCCAGGCTACAACCTGTGATAGGGGATATACACGGTGATATTCTAGTTGACAAGAGCAATCACTTGTACTTAGAAAATCAGACACCCACACTTCATAAACACAAGGCGAAATGAAAGGAAATGGGGGCTAACGTCCTACTGTTCTGTTCCGACAAGGCTAATTAAGACGGGCATACAACATAATGCACTGTGCTATGTGGGAAATTTTGCCCGAACTGCGATTGATGATTACAAACAACCTCTACCCTCACAAATAATAGGGAGATGTCCATATTGTGTCGCGGATAAATTGATATTCATGTCACTGTGTCTTTTTGCAACAAATTTTCTACAGGGCGAGCGAGGAGATTGCTGATAATACGGCATAACTATCGCGATGAGAAGATAATTACGGGTTACGACTCCTCCAGGTTAAAAATCCACACGTGGTTACGACTCCGCGTGGTTACGACTCCATCTAGGTTACGAGGTGTTTGGCTTCCAGTGTTTTAAACATTTATAAATGATGTATGTTGAATGTAACGATGGGTAATTATCAATAGACAATACATGAGAAGGTTTATATTGACCATAATATATTACATTATATACACGAATTACGTCTATAATACAGTCATTAGTCGCAATTAGCAGAGACTGTGAAAAATGAAATGGGGTTTAACGTCTTGCCGTATGTTATGAGTGAAATTCTGCTCTGCCCTGGTTTTATTCGCGAGGCACTGCGGCTGCTACAATGATTAAAATACATATCTATATTTCGTTTCGTTTTTTTATACCTTCGATGGCCTACACTACATGAAGACCTGACCAGTTTTACTGGAAGGTCGCGTAAGGGGCTGTACGAGTGGCTTTTGATACTATGACGTTAGATATTGGTTAATCAATCAGCGTTGACGTTTCTAGTGATTTACCCAGTTCCGTGCATGACACGCCAAGAAGTCGTCGTAACAGATGGTTTCATTGGCTAATCCAGATCTGTGTTTTAATCAGATTGTGAGAAGCAGAAATTGCGCCAGATCAGTAACCCATATTCATGATTTAAATTTAACAATAAACAAGGACAATTTAACAATACATAAGGATAGCACCTTCTTGATTTAAATTTAACATAAATAAGAACAACACCTTCTTGATTTAAATTTAACATAAATCAGGACAGCACCTTCTTGATTTAAATTTAACATAAATAATGACAGCACCTTCCTGATTTAAATTTAACATAAATAAGGACAACACCTTGATTTAAATTTAACATAAATAAGGACAACACCTTCCTGGTTCAAATTTAACATAAATAAGGACAGCACCTTCTTGATTTAAATTTAACAATACATAAGGACAGCTTCTTCTCGATTTAAATTTAACAATACACAAGGAAAGTAAAGTGGTCTTCAGATAGTAATGGTATGTTTGTTCGTAAGATTACATTTTATTGTATACAGTCTAAACGTCTGTAATTGTCTTTTAGTCTGGAATGTTGTGCCTATAACCTAACAATAATATATAACTATTTCTGGTATTGCGAGGCTGCACAAAAACACAAACAATGCAGCACAGACAAAACATAACGTAACAGGCGACCTACGAAATGAAAGAACAGTCTGGGAGTGCCTATGAGCAGCTACTTTCCGATGTTGTTACGGTGTTAATAAACAAAATTTAGTACAAAAGGGAGTTGGGGGAGTGGGCAGTAGACTAATATCTCAAAAGAGACAGTTATTTGCTACATATAAATGGATCCCATTGCGTATCTTACCAAAATGAATTGAATTGGGGTTTAACGTTCTTCTTTTCCGACTGGGCTAATGAAGACTACCGTATCTTACAA
Organism: Patella vulgata; assembly: GCF_932274485.2. Taxonomy (NCBI): domain Eukaryota; kingdom Metazoa; phylum Mollusca; class Gastropoda; family Patellidae; genus Patella; species Patella vulgata. The sequence goes on along the minus strand of NC_065884.2, from coordinate 57,226,675 downwards.
TTAATCTCGTGGTTGTAATCCCACTTCGTTCTCGGTCACCGCTCTACCATTGTCAAATCCTAATCCATATACAGATTGCGTGTATTACCTTGACCATGAGATATATCATGTTATCAAACCAACATGTCAATAAACAGGGCATTTCTTGATAAACATCTGAGCAGGTTTCCCGAATAGTTGGTACTAACAAAGGTTCTCTTTCATTTACAAAGGGATTTTTAAAAAAAAAAAACAAAAACAAAAAAACACATGAAAGATGTATTATCTAAGATTTAGACAAAGGGCAAGCCGTTTCTTGCTATAATATATTGAAAATTTCATTCAAATTACTTTATTCTGGGCGAAGCTATAGGTGGGTTTCTTAATGAGGGCCAAGTAACGCTCTTTTCGTATAGAAATACCGTAAAATTTGTAAAGAACTATTGATTAAGTTTTGCAATTGGTTGTAACTAGGAATGAAAACATAAACTAAAAGACTTACCTTTGCTATCCTTGAAGATGTGGGATCTTGTAAGAAAGTCCATATTTTAGAGCGATATCGTTGCCAACATGTAGAGTTATGTTTGTTCAAGATAATGTTTTGGGTTGTGGACAATTTACGATCGTATTCCAGTTTTTCCAGGGAACGACACTGAGTTTTCCAGGTATTGTAGTTCGTCCAACAACACCTCTCGATATCTAGTTCATCAATGCCCCAGAATACCAACTCATTTTGTAAAGACGGACCACACATATTTGTTGGTATGTGTAGTTCCCCGGATCTCAAATAGTTCAGGACGGCAGCAAAAGCCGTGGGGTCACGATCAAAGAAGTAATCCCCCGATTCTGGTCTATAATATAACTTTAATTTCTCATCGTTCGCCAACATAGAATTCTTCAAACGCCGCAAAGTTGATCGGTACGTTTCAAAAATATGTCCGCCGATGTTCATTTTGACCGTATCCTTACTCCCACCACGGCGACGTTTTTTGTTGGCAGTATATTTCGGTTTAGAATTCTGGCAAGAACACACATCTTCGTGAATAATGTCATCCGAGCGCGAATTTTGATTTCGATCCGGTAACGTTTCGTCCGTTATCCGCAAGCCACACTTACAATCACATATTGGGGGAACGTTTTCACTGGGTTCTTCATCGTCTATCAGATCGGTCATAGTGGAACTGTTTTTCCGAAGTCGCCCAAAACTGGACTTTCTCCGTCCTCCGCTCCATTCGAAACCGCCAGCCGGAAAAGATGGTCTTCTCTGAAATGATAATAATGCCATAGCCATTTTAAAAATTATTTGGAAAAACTTAGAAACTTAAACATGTGATTTATATACAGTCAGTGGAGCACAAGGCAGATAACGACTTGTGTCCGATAGCAGCATGATATTGTTATGGCTACCACAGTCTACCAATCTAATCATATGGTACTAATAGAAGACTGTCGTTACAAGTTGCATATAGTACAAGTGAAATGATAGGACGGAGAGTTTAACCAATCAATGAGAAATAAAAGTTCACCTGAAGGAGAAAATCCATGATCTAAGGTGCCCCAAGGGGAACACACAGACACAAAATCCTGCCTAACTGTCACTTCCAATAAACTAGAATAACGATATCCCCTACTAAGCACTGCCACACGAATAACTCACAATTGTTAACCGAGTTACATATTTATATTCAATCTCTAAACAGTCCACACTGTATGTAAAAAAATATAAAATTATTGACTTTTAAAATATATGAAGCCAAACATGATACACGTAGCTCTCTATGTCAGCGCGGGCGTCGCTATCTCGCCACGCTTATTATCTTCCATATTCAATCTAAAACCCATCCATGTCCAATAAGTCTGTCTAAAACAGGAATTTGGATCAACTCAAGCAAAAGGCGAAGTTGAAATACATTGAACCTTCTCGTGTTATAGTTGTTTAAAAATCCTACTGGTGAACATCGAGTCGATTTGTCGGCAATGCAAATCGAGTTTTCACAAATCAAGTCATCTGTATACCGAGGTTTGAAATTTATCTAAATCTGTTACGACATTGACACCGAGACAGTTAATCGTTCTCGGGTTTATCTATGTGCATGATTTGGATTAGTTAGCGACTTTTTGTGTAACGCTTAACGCCCGGAGTGTTTCAAGACAGGCTAATTGCGTATTGACTTTATGACTTTATAATTGTGGCGCAAAGCGAGTCGCTTAAATACCCAAGAGAGGTTGTGATCTGAATATACAGTGTCCATGGGGAAGATATATCTTCTGTCAGATTAGTTATTACTTATAAATATAAAGCGACACGTACCTAAGATTCACGGCGGTTGTACATTTATGGTTAGAAATAAAATGGAGTTTAACGTTCTACTGATCAGCACCGACTGGGTTAATGAAGATGGGAATACGCCATTCAGTGTGCTGTAAGGGAAATTTAGCTTGGACAGCGGCGCTATGTCCTACTCTTATATCGAATTCCCTCTGTCAAGGGTTCTTTATAGGCAAACTCGTGTTTTCGCCCCATCCAAACGACTTTACGATGTTCTTTTTCAAGCACCCCCCCCCCCCCCACTGCACCGATGACGAATGGGAACCAGGCGATAAGAGTAGAGATGCCACACCACAATAACTAGCAAGCACAAATTAATAAACATTAGACAAATAAACGGGACAGCAAGATGGATATTGTAAGCTTAGAGATAAAATGACAAGATAAAACGAGAAAAATAGAAAAAGTTCGCGCATTACCAAGTTTTTATTAAGTATAGAATGAATAAAAACAAGGGAATGTACAGACTATTTCCCTTATTTAGTGACATTCAATTACTTTTTTGAATTATCAGATATCATCTAACAGCCTCACATAACAACTTTTGGTCTTCGAAGGAATTATTAGTGAACAGAAATTCTATTATCACTCGTCACTTCAGTCAGTTATATAGAAGAATAACTCCTTCTTTTCCTTTTGCGTTCGTCACTTCCCTTTCTTGAAATCTTCATAACGCATCTATCGTAGCAATGATATCTGTATTAAAATTATATTTGGAACGTATATGTAGTTAACCAGTTCTAATGACTGACACCAATATTGTCCTTTAAGATTACATAGTGGTATTAGGATGTTTGGATGTAGGAGATTATCCGTCAAAGTAAACTCCTTTACTTTGTTATATATTTACTTTTTACAATAAAATTTTATCCAATTTATATAATGTCACATCAGTACAATATTTTTCTACGTTTACACGTGTAATGCGAGGATGAGGGAATTCCGGTAGACATCGGTGTTTCTGTCTTCTACAATTCCCAACTGTCAGGCGTTCTTTTACGTCCATTATCAATTTGTACATGTTTTTTTTTATCCCAATCGAACGATTTGGCAACACTTTTCACGTCAGCCCACAGACGCAATCGTTGACGGCTGTACTTTAGGTGTCCATTATCAAGTTAGACTTATGTTAAGCTTGTAATATAAGTGATATTAATATGGAAACATACTCAATATCACCTTACTTTAGTATCCGGTATCATATAGTCTGTCATAGTTTAATTATAAATTAAGCTCATTAGACTAAGACTTTGCCATGGGAAGGTCATGCAATTTAAGCCAACTTCAAGATCTATAATAGAGGATATATTTTTGATGTGAGCAAAAGGGGGCGGGGTGCATTCTTGGCATAACTTTATTAATACTGAACATAGGACTCCACTTCCTACTTTGATCACCTTCAAGAGAAGTGTCTTAAAGTGGCCGCCATTGCTCAGAATCTAATCTTTAGCTTTGTTTGTGTGTGTGAAATAGCTTTATTTAACGTCCGCTCCCACCGAGGTGATATCGCAGAAAAAAGCTTTGTTTAACTAGGCTTTTATTTTATACGCATCGTACGTAACTATCGCTCGAAAACTGAATGTTAGTTCAGACTGTATACGCATTAGACAAATTTTTGTACCAGAGATTGAAAGTCTGGCTTACCTGTAACCAACACCGTATTGTTATTTAAGACAATGTTTTCTGTTTTCCATTTTAACCCTCTGTTATTATTTGTTATGTCAATAATTAACCTATAACAAGCGTCCAACACCCGTATGATTCAGTGAAATACCGAGAAGGATACATAATAATATGCGTAACTCTTATCAGTGTTAGGGTTAATGTGGAAACGAGTCATAAAATAAATAGAACATTTGTCGTTTTGTCGTGAATAACATATTTTATTTCATCTCTACGCAAAAAAACGTTTATATTTTCACTCATGCTACGCATTCGTGGAAATATAAGTTTTCTTGCTTCTCGATGAAATAAAATATGTTATTCACTCTAAAACGACAAATATCCTCTATATCTTCGGCATTTACTATGAATATTATAACTTTGATGCTGTGGTATATTTACTATGAATATTATAACTTTGATGCTGTGGTATATTTACTATGAATATTATAACTTTGATTCTATGGTATTTACTATGAATATATCCTAACATTGATTACTCTAGCGGCGGTATTTACTATGAATATATTCTAACTTTGCACAAACAGCCGTTGATTATGGATTGACTTTTTTTAAGGAACGTCAGAATTTATGTCAAGGCTGTACAGTGTAATTAGTTTAATGTGCAGGATTTTTATTTTGCTAACACATGTATGGAAGTGTAAGATATGGGTTTTAAAGTAGCAAAATTCATTTTTCAGTTCAATGGAGTAAGCGGAAGTCGGTATGTTTACATTTTTAAAAATTATTTTACTTCTAGATATGTTAAAATACAATTAGGCCATCTGTTTGGCAATCTAAACTTAATTTTACCTAAATTTTATATTCATTCACTACAAAAATTGAATTGTAGATTTGAATTGCCTTATAAGCGCACAATAATTTAAAGAAGTTAATTACTACAAAGCGTCAACCACTAAGTCTCAGTCTGTCGTTGTTATATTTCGCCCAGCACGTGCGGGCTGTATCATAAGGTCTGTAATTGAGTCAACTGGCGTGGTTTCGATTCCCCGGTTGAACGTGACAAGGAGTAGTGTTGCCTGTGAAACCTCGTGGGTTTTCTCCGAGTCCTTCGGTTTCCTCTCAAGCGAATTATTGAAATAAAATTCAACCATAGGTTAGTCCCGAAATGACCTTGTTTGTGTCGAGTGTACGTTAAACCCCAAAACCCAATCTCTCTCTCTCTCTCTCTCTCACTCTCTCTCTCTCTCTCTCTCGAGATTATCCACACGTTGCGCGGAATTGTCTTAGAAAAGTTGGTGATTATCATAAAAGCTTCCATTCAAGTATCCCCAAGGCTGATACTTCTTCCCACTCGAGGAGTTCCGCTTATGGCTAATATGTTTTTGATGTACTTATATATATACGTTTTTTGGGGTAACATATATTGTATTCCCAGTAGTGTTTTCCAATTGATGATTATGTATATTTACGATTGCGAATGTGGACAAAATGCACATTTTAAAACATTGGCTGCTTAAAGCAAAATTCGTTATACCCCACAGTAAAATCCGTTATATTCGTTATATCTGATAGTAAAATTCGTTATATCTGATAGTAAAATTCGTTATATCTGATAGTAAAATTAATGTGTTATATCTACACGGTTTAACAAGATTTTTCGGTCAAAAATAACTAACAGCCCTCTTTATCATATTTAGGTTCTTCAAAATCCTTGATAAGGTTTTATTGAACAATGAACATTTCGTTTGCTACATAATGGATTTCTTTAAAGGACCGAATTTTCCACTTTAAAATTTAGTAGTATGGTGGACCACAAATGTCACTCCCAAAAGACACCCTCACCACCTATACTCGAGGATTCAGACTTCCAGACGCCTGTGTTACTAATATATTTTTCCATTCTTAGAAATGAATTCGTAATAAATCACTTTCCGATAGCACAGAATGAAGAATTGATTATGCCATATATTGTTTTCCTTTTATTCATAATAAATATTCATGCATGATTTATAGAGCGTTTCAAATTACCTGCCAACGCTATAAGATGCATAATTATATACCCGTATAAAACATACGTATAGGCTTATAGATCGTTTCTTAAAGCTGATACCATGTTAGCTGACGGCATCAAGCCAATGAATAAATTTATTGACAATTATGTTTTTCTGTATTTTGATGAGGCCGTCATCATTTATCACCGACCCATATACACGCTGGTTTTCTTCAATTCTCGTAAAGTCCGCATAAATTCTCTGTCCTCGGAATGTTTGTAGATTTGGATGTAGATTTGGACCGACTAGAAAGTCTCTTATTATTCTCTTCTTGGCATAAATCTCCAAGGTTGTTTTATCACAAGGTTACTAACGTCTCAGGGAATAAGCGCTATTTAGTCCTTGATGCTTGGGTAGCCGAGCGCTTAATTCTAAAAGTTAAGGTCCACTGCAGATTTGGTCAAAGGTCAGGGGATGTAAACAGGGGGGTTAGCGCTAACCCTAACGTAAGACCTAGCCCTAATCCTAACCCACAATCTCGTCAACAATCACGTGCCCTAAAGCTATGTACATATTGGCGTGACCGAGTGTATCATAGCTGTTATCTGTGCAAGGTTGCAAGAAATGGGGTTGTCTGCCTAATCTTGTGAATTTCACGAATTTAGTATCGTATTTGGTGAATGTTAAAGAAGTAAAGTCGTATGCCTGATCTCGCGAGTTTCTCTGAGGCATCCGGTTTCGTGACACTGCACAATATAATCCCTGCGTGCCAACTGATATAATACTAAAAAGACCCGATCTGAGATGGGTGAAGGTTAAAGCCCATATTTATCTTATTCATTAAGTTTAAAAAAATACATTTAATAACCCACATGAGTAATACGTGACATGTCTTGCATTGATTTTAATTGTTGGCTACCACTAGGCCAAAATAATATTGGTTTATTAGTAAGTACAGCGGGACCGCACAAATTACACAAGACAAACCTACGAACAGGATACAATATATACTCCCCCACTCCCACAAAAAAAACCCTAGAAAAATAAAACAAAACCGTATATATAAGATCACGTGAAGGGAAATTCGGGCATACAAGAATTGAGCTGAGTTCATTTTACTGTTTTATTTGGAGGATGTATAGAATTTTGCGTGCAGATTCCATCTGGGTTCGTTTTTTTCTGTTATTGGTGATCGTGACTTCTGACCAGCAGACCAGATAATGTGAGCATGGGGTTAATTCTATTTATCATTGTCCAATATTCGGGTATTATATCATCATACCAGTGATACAGTAGATCGTATTTATTAAGGATTGACGCGATGCTAACAGAATACAACACAAACAACAATACTGGTCCAAGGACAGAACCGTGGGGCACTCCATTCACTAGCAAAGCTGAATCCGACAAAGCGACTTGTGTCTCTACAAATACTCAAAATTCGCAATTTAATTTCTAGGATAGTACAGTTGGATCGTTGGTTCCGAAAGCTGCTTATGAATCCAACATTAAAAATAAAATAGTAGACATATATTACTCGTAGACCAGGGTAGGTCTGATAAGAAACATTAAAAATGGAAAAATATGTAGATAAACAAGAAATAAATACATTATATCAACATACATTGTGCAAGAGCTAAAGATGCCTATTGCAGGTCTTTCTTTGGGTCTGAAATGTTTTCTAAATCATTAATTAGACATTAATTAACTTATCCAGGCCATAATCAACCCTCGATGGCATCGGATTTCTCCGATATTAAATAGATTAGAACAGTTCAGCCATATTTTGATTTAAGCTAAAAATGGAGGAGCGAGACTTAGCTTCGAACAACCAGGGCGGTGGTTGAAATTATTGCACACGTCTTGTCAAACCTTCAAAGTCTAATATCTTTGTTCGCAATAGAGTAATTTGAATGAAATTTTCACATTATTCATGTTACATTATCTATTTTCTAACTCTTATAGCTAGAATGACTAGCTCCTTATCTAATCTACCATAATGTATCTTTAATACACCCATGTATTCATGGAATATGAATAATGACATGACCTAAGTATTAATAAACTCCCACGCTTTCAAAGTTAATTTAAACTAGATATATAATCAATATTGCTATATAATTAATTTAAAACGGACTTAATGATCGAGCTAAATTTCGTACGGGACCGGTTTACACACACGCTTGAGGAAATATTTTAAGGGGCTTTAACAGTACAATTAATTTTTTGTATCTCGTCTCATAACTACCTAACTACCATAACTCTATTGATAACATGGACATCTGCGTCATTTATGATGTGATTACAAGTATTGTTATAAATTAACCTATTGTTGGTCTATCTATATTAATATTCAAATATATAGATATTTATAACCCGCGAATAACACGTGAAATCGGTAGTAAAATAACAATAAGTACACAAAGGCACACCAAATTTAAAATTGGTTACACCATAGCGAAATTAATCACCTGACTGAAATTGTCTAAACAACCCTCTCACATCAGGATTAAGACCAATAATTCTCTCTCCATTTCTTGGTCAATAATATTTACTCTTTATCTAATTATCTAATAAAAATACTGAATGGAGTTGAACATCTCGAATTTCTTCTATACTTGGTCAAATGACTGCAGACTGTGTGCAGTCATCATTTTCGTAGGTGAAATGGTTAATTCATGTTTGTTTACTTGCTAATCCTTCCACCTCAAAATCATGAATATTCACTAAACTGACATAAAATGCCAATTCAAACAATGGTTTCGATTCAAGTCCAAAGTGTTAACAAAGCTGACATGCAAAATGCACAAAAAGAGGAAATGAAAGAAGTGCTATAAATAGACGAAATCTGAAATCAAAGGAAACAATTACTAGTCTTAATCCTTGGGTTTAACAGATGCGAAAGTGGGATACGTAAGCTACTGTTTGTCATCATCGCGAACCAATATTTAATATTCTGTTATTAAAAGCAACGATATACACAATCCGTTTAAACATAATTATTCATTCGAAGAGGGTAACATATTTTCGAATTCCGTTCAGGGCTACTCAGTGTTTTAAATCACAGTTTAAAAAAATACTCTTGTTCAGCGGTGCTTTATACAAATTGTTTAAAAGTACGTACCTCAAATATTTAGTCTCGCGAACAGGGTATTTCAACAGCGGACTACTGTGAATTTTGGAAGACAACCCTATATCCATAAAATTGTTTTCCATGGCACCGAAGAGAACTTCATGATCTTGAATCACCAGCAAAATAAGCAAATTCCCCCCCCCCCCCGCACTGTCATGGGAATATGTAATGAATTGAAATGGGGTTTAATGTGCCACATTTCTGCACCGTCTGGGCTAATGAAGGCGCGCGTGCCCTCATGTAGTATGCTATAAGGGACCTCGGTTTTTGTCCCATCCGATTGACTAGACAGCTGTCCTTGTCAGGACCTCCGAGGAATTTGCTCGGCCATCATCTGGAGCGAAGCAGAGCCCCCCCCCCCCAGATACAGAGCCAGGGCCTTACTCCCAGAACCACCGCGACTCCCTTGCAGAATATGAATTAAGTTTATCATCTAATCAGTTATCAGTTTAATCCCAAAATGTTTTACTTTAGCTAAATAAGCGATGAAGGTATTACGTGATCTAAAATAATTAGTCAGAGGTAATTATATCTCTAGCCCTGACTACATTCACCCACTCATTTCCTTTACTTAAAGCAAAATAATATGCTTTGTTAATTTTTGGCAAGATTTGTCTAACATCTAAGAGTATCTATTGCTAACTAATATCCATGAAATTATAGAATCGAGTCCATTTAACCTATAAACAACATATACAGACAGCTATATAGATGAGATTGGAATTTCTTAAAAAAATATTATGGATGATTCTAACTACTGCAACCATTCGGTCTCTCTGACGAACCTGTGGCTAGTTTAACGAAGTGTAGGTAAAGTTACATAAACGTAGACGTAAGTGCAGTAGAGTTGAAAATTTCTGTAAATTACGTGTACTTTAATCTTAATTGTACTTCATGTCACGTGATACTGTACTAAATAAAGAAAGATAGTTTTCCAAGAAACAAAATTCAGTATGATCAAGGACGGATAACTCTGAAAATCGGTAGGCTTATTTGATCGCTAGAAACCAGGGGACTGTTTCACGAAAATTTAACTAAGATAAAATCCAAATTTTAGTAATTTGATTGGATAATATTAGATTGATTTTAGTGCTTAGCCAATAAAAATTGAAGTATCTACTAAAATTTGGATTTTATCTTTAGTTCAGATTTCGAGAAACAGGGCCCAGATCGGGCAAAAGGAAATGTGGACGACGCACGGACATGGGTACATTTAAATGCGGTACAATAACAAATAAAGGGGACGGAGTTTAAGATAACATTATACTTTGAACATCTTCAGACTACCGTGCCTTATTTTTTAAAATTATATTATTCTAGTGTATGAAATAAAAGGAGATTTCATTCTAACCGCTACTACACAGGAACTCAGTCATCCACCCCATTGTAACGAATAGACACTCTTACTAATCTGAATGACGTTTAAGAAATATAGTATTTATATTCAAACCATTTACCCCACAGACAACCAGTCAGTTACAGGGAATGTTCTTGCAAATAAAAGCCATTTGATGTAACCTTAACGATAGAATATTATCCGTGGAAATTTAAGCATGGAAGCAGGAAAAGTTGTATGATGGATTACCGTGTCTGATTTTCTGCAAACCGATTGACCTGAAGGCAAAGTTTCATTTTTAAATTCCTGGCATCACATCTGCTGTCTAGGAAGTCCTGCCTTAAAGGCATCGGTGCTTTGAATAATAACAGTTATACGTAGAGTTTCAGTGATTATACCTCTCAGATGTTATTACTATTGAAAATTAAATGGTTCGTTACACTTGGTCATCAAGTATGCATTAAATGTTATTAATTATAGAAATGGAAATGGGGACCGAATAACGGTTATTTAAAGGACAATATTGGTGCCAGTCATTATCACATATGTGATAGAACTGGTTAAACACGTTCCAAATATTATTTTTTCACAGAGATCATTGCTACGATAGATGAGTAATCAATGTTTTAACAATAGGAAGTGACGAACGCAAAAGGAAAACACGAGTTATCCCTCTATAAAACTGGCTGAAGTGACGCGTGATAACAGATACATGGGCGAATTTCTGCTCACTGAAAATTCGTTCGAAGATCAAAAGTTGTTATATGAGACTGTAAGAGTATATCTGACAATTCAAAAAAGTAATTGAATGTCATTAGATAAGAGAACACGAGACAAATAGAAACAGTCCGTACATTCACGGGTGTTTATTCATTCTATACTTATAAAAACATGGTAATGCACGGACTTTTTCTATTTTTCTTTCATGTTCTCTTATCTAGTGACAGTCAATTTTGTTTATGAATTGTCAGATATCCTTTCACAGTCCCATACAACAACTTTTGGTCTTCGAAGGAATAATTAGTGAGCAGAAATTCGCCCATGTATCTGTTATCATCCGTCACTTCAGCCAGTTTTATAGAGGGATAACTCGTGTTTTCCTTTTGCGTTCGTCACTTCCTATTGTTGAAACATTGATTACTCATCTATCGTAGCAATGATCTCTGTGAAAAAATAATATTTGGAACGTGTTTAACCAGTTCTATCACATATGTGATAATGACTGGCACCAATATTGTCCTTTAATACTACAGTTACACACTCAAACCTCGAGTACAAAAACAACCAAGAGACAGTGTATATATCAGCTAGTAGAACACAGTGCTGATCATTACGCATGTTTCTGAGGCTAAATATTAGAATGGACCCGTTCACAACTTTTTTTTTTGCGATAGATTTTTTAATCTGAATTGGTAAAATAGTTCGTGTTTTTGGTGGTATGCAAATTGTTCACAACTTGACGAGGCTACTAATCGGTATTTACAATACATTAAGAGAGAGAGAGAGAGAGAGAGAGAGAGAGAGAGAAATGGGGTTTAACGTCCACGTGACACAAAATAGGTCATTTCGGGACAAAAATATGGTTCAATTGTATTTCAATAATTCACTTACGCGTAGGGGTCTGTAGCGGTGGGAGAAAACCGGAGGACGCGGAGAAAACCCACGAGATTGGACTGGCGAGCCTACTCCTTGTCACGTACATCCAGGGAATCGAAACCACGCCAGTTGACTCAATAACAGACCTTATGATACAGCGCGCACGTGCCAACTATTCCCCCCGCCCCCGCAAATAATTTAAGAAGTGTTTACTTATGTCGCCACTAGCACATAAACCCTATATACACAAACATTGCCCTCCTCCATATGTTGTTAACGGTTGCCGTTTTTTGGGAAAGACGATCTCGGAGATAAAATTCTTTAATATATATCTACAATATCTGATACGTGCACACAATCACAATGTGGTTTTATTTTTCTTAAAATACTTATTGTGTTTAAAATACTAAAATCGTTTCGTGTCGGGGAGGCTTTAAGACATGATAGGCCATTTTATTTTCGGTAAAATATCAAATTTTGGATTTCAACTAGGCCCATCAGGTTAATCCGCTACCAATAAAATATGGAAGCGTCTTATTAATAGCGAGCAGGATAGATCGATGAAATTTCAATTGATCATAACTTTGTAAATACTGAACGGAACTAAACTATTTTTGGATTGATCTTTCCATTAGAGATTAAACTTTCACAATATTGTAGTGTGCAAGGGATTTATATAGCGCTAAATGATGTATCGGCTTTTTAAAGCCAACAAAGCAATTGATATTCTGTTTACGTATCGGCTCAACTGAAACATCTATCATAGTTAACTACAAAAACAAAATGGCAACTTACGCAAAAACACTTCCGTTTCATGTCCGATAAAAGTTAAACTAATTGATTAGACAATCTCGTTTTGCAGACGAAATGTTTTTATTTATCGAATCTCAACAAAGGGAGATTAATGGCAGACTTCTGGTACATTTCTGGCTTGTTTCAATTTGGTGTACCTAAGTTTGTTCAGTCATCTACCATTGATTCTGTTTGATAGGCCTTCCTTGGAGAACATCATCTTATTGAATTAGCCCTGGCTACCCGTCTCTATGGTAATTAAACATGATTATGGAAGCTTGGAACATGCAAACCAGTTTCTTTCACCGAAGCTAAATTATAATTAACTGTCATCTTTTCGGAACAATAACTTATGCGATGGTGAAATAAAAACATTTTTAATGCGGAATTATTAACCTCGCTATGAAAATATATGTAATCAATTTAGAGTAATATAAAATAACCATAGGCTGACTTCATCTAAGCATTGACCTATTTTTCACAGGTATTCGTTAAGCCTCTTGAAAACCACTATAATATTTGTCAGTAGACCAAATAAAACAATCGCCCATTATGCAACTGCAACGATAATACCTGTAACCACTGCTTCATGGGGGGTAGCTATCACTTTACATCGTCGCGATTTACTTTTACACGGAGCCAATATAATGTGCAGTACTCACCGACAAGATTCGACCACGGAGAACGACGGGCATGTTTCCTATGTATCACGTGATAGTAATCACCTGGTCAATCACAATCGGATCGTCCATATTTTGCGAAAAACGAAACGTGTGGTATAGACCCCCCGCCCCCCAACCACTCTGTTTCATTTCCCCACATTTTCCTAACTAACAACATATATGTATATTATCTTTTCGTGGTTGCCTGCTTTCCCCCCAGAGTTTAGATCCGTAGAAAGTAAGTTATGTCTGAGAGAAGCATACTATGGTTGCAACACTTTTTAAAGAACGAGATCACTGACAGATATAACAAATTAGTCGTTGATGACGAGTAACTAAAGTCGATTAGCTTCGAAATGTTCGAGGGGCCATCGCGATAACGTTACAAGAACGGTTCATTTGATCGGCTGCCAGATATGGTGTCCTTCTTTAGGGTCAATTTGTTTAACGCTTCGCCGTCGCCTAGTCGACAGGGCGATGGAACGAACAGATGGGGCTAAGCAATGAATAGATGAATCAATGCGATGAATCGATGAGTATTTTAGATGGAAATACGAGATTAATCCATTGAGATATGCAATGACGTTATGCGATGGGCCAGCGATACGATGGAGTCAGACCGTTGTTTTCACTGTCTATAAATGAAATGAAATGTGGTTTAACGTCATGTTTGTCTGCGCCGACTGGACCAATGAAGACGCACATACGCCATACAGTGTGCTGCGGCCTACTCTTATTTCTAATTCGGTTTTCTGTCTGTTTCGAACGATTAGGCGCTGTTCCTTGCCAGGACCTCCGTCCTGAACAACTGACAAGGGGAAACCATACTGGAAAATCGCGGGCTACGTTCTCGGCTAATACACATGATGTCTGTAGACGAACTTTATCTACAATCTGAAGCACAACAAACCTGATATATTGTAATTACAGTAAACAACAAAATCTATCTGTATAACTCGATCATCCAGATATGCCAATGAACCCATCAAGATTATTGTTCAAATCATACAAACATGTCGAAAAACATTTGGAAATTGGTTTCAGACTAATCTTAACTGGCCTTTTCATTACACATCGCCGAGAAAAACTAGACACCACGTGTCTGATCAGCACGCTAATAGAATATCTATAGTTTATACAGGTTATTGTTGTCTATCATCTGGTGAACGCATCAACATGCGATCCACGGCTTTTTCATACACAAGGATTCCTACACGATTATTTTTTTTTTTAAAGAGGCTCTCTCACTTTGGCTTAACTAGATTACAGCAATTACATTGGCTATGCTAAAATTTGGTTGTTTGGATTTGGGTTTTGTTTTTTGTTTTTGAAAAATTGAAATGAATCTGTCAATTCATTTTTTGCGAAGGGTTTCTATAAGTTTAGATCATGCATGTCAAACTAGGCCAATGCTTTAATTTTCGGTAATTGGGTGAGTGTAAGGTTATTTTGAATATTGTATTGTTTAGAATTAATTGCATTTATTTTCTTGTCGGGAGTGGAAATACCTCTTTAATTATACCTAACGTCTGTTTTAAATACTTTGAAGCTTGAACTCGTTGACCAACGTCGTGCGATTCCTTGCCTGTTTATCCAGCGTTATTTTACATGTTTCCAGCCAAACGTGACTTTTCCCGCAAAAACTTAAAATTATATCGTTGATTAAAATTGAACATAGAGATTAAATGCATGTCTTGCTATATAGGATGCGTAAGGGTTATTCTGCCCAGTTTGCAAGCTCTATTTGAGCGGTTTGATTCGATACCTGATTTGGCTTGGTACTCGGTTTGACTAGGTACCCTGATTGTCTAAATACCATTTTTGACTATGTAACCTGTTGGTCGCGATACCCGGTTTGAAAACTATACTTTAGTGGTTTGGATCGGGACCCGGTTTGGATCGGTACCCTGTTTGGATCGGGGTACTGTTTGTCTCGATATCCGGTTTGACTCGATTCCCGGTTTGACTTGATTCCCGGTTTGACTAAGTACCCTGTTTGGCTAGGTACCCGTTTTGATTTGGTACCTTATATTATTTCCAACAAATTCTTTTTGGACGTAAGCAGAGATAATAATTAATACATTTCCCAATAGACCTTCGTAGACATAATATATAAAATACAAAAAATATGTAAATAAGAAAATCAAAACTTATAATAAATAGTTTGGTTACTGTAAAACAGTCTTGCAGGGAGTTAGATACAGGCAACGAACAGCAATTAAGAACTGGGGAAAATGAATTCTCCATTGCTTTTACAACACGGTTGCATGAGCATGGAACCACACTAAACTGTGTACCGAGTAAACTCATAAAAACAATTTGGTTATGATGTTTCGTGGAAAACAAATCCAAGAATTGTGAAGATAGATATTCAGAGCCATGACGTTACATAAATTATATTTTCCCCAAACCTTTCTACGTATCAAAGCTAGCGGAGTCAGGATTTTCAGTGGGGGGGGGGGTCAGAAATTTTAAATCAGCTTACTGAAGTGTTGTAGTGACAATTCGCGAAAGCTATAGGCGCGAGGCCCACCAGTTGGAACACGAAATGAAAAAAGTGGAACACTGTCGATGCCATTTGGGGCCATTTCCGACCCCAAAATTCAGCCCTCCAACTTGGCTCCGCGCTTGCAAATAGATGAGCTTCAACGAGTTCAGTCGCCTCTGAGATGATGCAAACAGGTCCTTGATCGATCTTAAGAGCATTAGACTAGTCAGCAGAAGTTTATACTAAACCTATTGAGCACCCGTCAAAGATATTTTCATAATGCACCAGAACATGGAGTAATTCATCGATAAATTAGATAAATTCACATCAGCGCAGACAGACAAATTTCTAATGGAGTGCGACCAATATTGAAGAGTATATAAAATGCGGCGAAATTTGCCCCCGATACCCACAAGGCACTAAATACTCAGACTGGCTGATATATTATGCATATTTTAGTTTTAATAAATATTTAAATATACAGTATGCAAGAGCTAAATCGGCCTATTGCAGGTCTTACTTTAGGCCTGAAATGTTATCAAAATTATTAATTAGGCATTGATGAACTTATCCAAACCATAAGCAACTCTCGATGCCATCGCTAGCCTGCGATATTTAGCGGATTGGAATACATTTTGTGGAGGATAATTAAACGTTAAAATGAATAGTCGAGACTTTGCTTTTTATCGTACCGAATTTAGTAATGATGATCGAGGCTAGCCTAAAATTCAAAAGCTAATATCTCTGTTCAGAGTGGAGCAATTTGATTGAGATTTTCAGCATGTTGTATTTACGTTATCTATTTTTTTAATTATTATAGCGAGAACTGTCAACTCTTTATCTCATCTCCTATAATTCCCCTTTAATAGTGTTTGAGAAATGTCAACTCTTCATCTCCTATAATTCCCCTTTAATAGTGTTTGAGAACTGTCAACTCTTTATCTCATCTCCTATAATTCCCCTTTAATAGTGTTTGAGAACTGTCAACTCTTTATCTCATCTCCTATAATTCCCCTTTAATAGTGTTTGAGAACTGTCAACTCTTTATCTCATCTCCTATAATTCTCCTTTAATAGTGTTTGAGAACTGTCAACTCTTTATCTCATCTCCTATAATTCTCCTTTAATAGTGTTTGAGAACTGTCAACTCTTCATCTCCTATAATTCCCCTTTAATAGTGTTTTTGAAAACTATTGAATATAAATGGACACTCCCATTTTCTTACGGAGCTGGTCTCCCGACTTAACTTCAGAAATAAAATAAACCCAGTCTGGTTAAAACACAGATCCTATTTCGTTTCGTTTTTATAGTTCAAAATTTCGTTTTACTTGTCTTTACTACACTTTGATCTGGAAGAGTTGTTATTTAACTCGTGTTCTGAATGGCGTCAGGGATAAGCCAATGAAACGGTCTGTTACGGTGAGCTTAAGCGTGTTTTTCACGGAACTGTGGGTAATCCACTAGTAACATAAATGCTGATTGGTTAATCAAATGTCTGACGTCATAGGGTCATAACTATAACTTTAGTGTAGGCCATCGAAAGTATAAAAAAAACGAAACGAAATATAGATCTGTATTTTGAGAGAGAGAGAGAGAGAGAGGGGGGAGAGAGAGAGATAGAGAGAGAGAGAAATGGGGTTAACGTCCACTCGACACAAACTAGGTCATTTGAGGACTAACATATGGTTTAATTTTATTTACATAATTCGCTTGCGCGTAGGGGTCTTCAGCAGTGGGAGGAAACCGGAGGACGTGGAGAAAACCCACGAGGTTGGACATGCGATCCTACTCCTTGTCACGTACAACCGGGGATTCGAAACCACGCCAGTCGACTAAATGACAGACTTTATGATACAGCGCGCACGCTAACCATTCAGCCATCCAACCCCCCTAATCAGATTGAAGTAAACCGAAATGGGGATTAACAGTCTCCTTTTCTGCAGAAACTGGGCTAATGCATGCATCATGGAGTGAGCTATAAGAAAAATTGTACCTGGACAGCAACGTTCCAGTCTACTCTCCATCGAACTTCAACTGACAAGGAGTCTTTTACGTGCGCACAAATGTGTACACGGGACTCTGTCAAGTCGTTCGAATGGGACGAAAAACAGAGGTCAAAATTGGACAAAATTCCCCTCATAGCACACTGTATGGTGTATGCCCGTCTTCATTAGCCCAGCAGGACGTTAAACCTCATTCCATTTCATTTCATTTCCTCTACCCCCCCCCCCCCCTCCCCCGTCAGATCCACCATTGTCTTAACAAAAGGTTACACCCTATGTTAATTAACTTAGATGTGAAATCAAAACGGAAGTTTATAAAAAGAACTCAGAATACAGTGGATGTTAATCCAAGTCAGAAGTAGAGCGTGAATCAAATCAGTTATTGATTTACCATGAGTTACTCGAGACAGAATTTGTCTGAAGAAAAGAAATGTAGATGTCCACAAGGTTAATCCCGATTGGAATTTCCTATTTCCATTCCATCAACTCTAATATTTTAAACCCTAGAAATAATTACTCGTTCACGCAATTCTAGAAATTTAATCTCTTTTAACATTGAGATTTATAAAACAGATCTAATGGTCCAAGCAGTCAGAACAAATAAAAAAAATTAAAATAAAACGAAATCGGAAAAATATCCTACTTTTCTAAAAACGAGCATGCAACATGCCAATTTGCCGTGAGGGTAATTTTGCCAGGACAGTGGCGTTGCCGACTACTATTCGTCCAATTCCAACTGCCAAGTGTTCTTTTACGGACACACTAACGTATGCACGGGACCTCAGTTTTGATTCCATCAAAATCGATTAAAAGCAAAGACACTCTCATAGTTCAAAGATGTAACCAGGTGTTACAGAGAAATAGTAAGCATACCCTGCTTCCCCGGCACCTTACATTTGTATAATGAGAACCACAATATATAAAATCCGACAAACTACTATCCAAATGGAGGGGAGGGGCGTCCTTTCAATATAAACTAGTTTATATCGGGACCAACATATAATATTTAAGAAATTGCGTGTGCGTATTGGTCTTTAGCAGTGGACAAATGTTAGGCAAGCCTGCTCCTTATCACATACAACAAGCATGAAATAGAAACTACAACAGTTTAATCAATGAAGAACCGTATAATCTTTAGCCCAACGTTTACACAAATTCTGCCCAGTCCACCTCACTCCCACAAAACCCCGTGAAGTCAACAACCACACGCAGGGACCTGCCACAATGGTAAAAATGAATATGATCGAAGTTGGTATCAGATTTTCCCGAAATTAAAAGCGTACCCCATATGTTATTATTTACTAAAAACGAGTAGGGTCAGATAAAAAAATAGAATGTCAACTACGGATGATTCATCAATTTAAAATTGATATGTAAGCAATTATTCCTCTCACCTCATCCGCAGTAGCGGTAATGGCAGGTGCTTCCGTCAACATGGCGTGCATCAAGTCTGGCCTCGAAGATTTCCACAGTCGGGGGATATTGTAAAAAATGATACTGTACATTCAACATATTGGTTCTCACAATTCAGCAAAAATGGCACATAACAATTACTAGCCAATGGCAATAAAAGTTTTACCGATTATTTCTTAGATAATAAAGAGGTCCCATGGGGTCGTAACCGACCCCTTCAGAAAGTTCATGTCTAGATTAAGCAGTTTACTTATATACATGTATGTATAAAGATTTGGCACCGACTCAAACGCAGAAAGACATTCCCTAGAGAAGGTATACGTATAAGAATTATCTCGTCGAGACAGTTCAAAATATATGAACTTTGACCCTTAATTTAATGGGTTGATATGTCTTCCATGCAATTGTCACAAGTTTAACGATTTTCAGCAAAAATAATATCTAATGACTTAAATGTATTAAAATGCATTTATAAAGATGAATGAAGAATTTACATGTATTTAAAACTAGATGTTATTAGTTTCGTTCGAGTATTCTACTATTTAAAAAATAAAACGGCACGAATTGTGCGTTAAATTCCAATTACTGGAAAAATCAAAATTGATTCGTTTTTTTATCGGGAGATAAAATCAATCCTCCCCATGGAATCCAAACTGGGCTATTCAAAAATTCAGCAAATTCATTTTGCCATTCACACAGCATATTAAGTCTACTGCTGTATCCATCTTAAATAGAATCATATCTTTATCAAACATTCCAATGGTTATAAAACACATTGCAAAATCTGAAAATGCAATGCCGGAAATAATTTATACTTACACTATCCAAACTTCAAATTATTTTATTTTGATTGGAACAAATTATCAATAACCGTCACCCATCAGCCATGGGAAATCAGCTTAATGCATAACCAGAGAGGTAATGGGAAATCAGCTAAATGCATAACCAGAGAGGTAACACCCATTACTGTGAAAATGGTACAATCCTTACAACAAAATATTTAATTGAGAAAATAAAACGAAACACAGTATTAATAATATACGTAAGGACTACAGACGGAATAGGGCCCATGACTTGCAACACACAATGATCGTGGGATAGAACTCATGGCTTGCACAGATGGCAACTTCTTGGTGTAGGCAGTACCTGTTTAGATATTCGCGAACCATCATAGACCCTGACGCGAAGACAAGAGAATGATCTAGATAAGACAATATTTTTCTCATTTTTTTAAAATGATTTCAAAAGCACAAAAATGATATATAAATGTAGAGAGTGGGTGTGCTTCGGGAAATGAGAAACATATTTGTCCAAGTCTAACAAAAGCGGTCGATATTGTAGAGAATTTTTATGGCACAAATCCTCGCAGAAATGAATCCAGGAGCAGATAACACAGTCTGGGGATTAATACCGGATCTATCTGATCTCAGATTCCTACATTTTGTCATATATATCATATATAGCATGAGAATCTGATTGGTAATTGTCTGTTAACGTCATCTAATGACATGAAACTTCTTGGGTGTATCGTCATTCCTGTCTGAAGTTCTAGTTATACTACAGGAAGTATAAAGTTATAATATACAATAACAATCAATTTTAATATAGGCTACTCATTTGTAGTCGGAGTCTATATTAATGGCTTAACAATGAATGCAATAAAAAAAATGTGTTAGACAAGTAAGACATGCCGACATAGCAATTAACATAACATTTCGGATAAATACACTTTTCCTGTAAAAATAAAT
The DNA here is from genome assembly GCF_932274485.2 of Patella vulgata. Lineage (NCBI taxonomy): Eukaryota > Metazoa > Mollusca > Gastropoda > Patellidae > Patella > Patella vulgata. The sequence goes on along the minus strand of NC_065884.2, from coordinate 57,205,580 downwards.
TGTGCCCAAAATGTGCAAGGATGGGTGTCTGGAATCCGAATCGGGCAATATTATCAAAGTAAGGAGAAATAAGTCATACATTTTAGATCAAAGATAATCACACAGTCCTATATATACGGTAGATAAATGCATAAATAAAAAAAAATACGTCCAGGTAAAAAAATTGGCTTTGGGATCAAAACTCCAGTGCGTTTAGTCACCTTCAAGACAAAAGTGTTATATGTTTCTGATTACCATATTACAAACATCGTATTCACTGGTCAATGCTACTACTACTACTACTACTACTACTACTACACCTAGTTATTTTATTAATACTGCTACTAAACTACTACTTCTACTACTATATTAATACTACTACTATCGCTACTACTACTACTACTGCTGCTACTGCTGCTACTACTAATATTACTGCTACTACCACTTCTACTACTACTAATGCTACTACTACATGTACTTTTACTACTGCTGCTGCTGGTTACAAACAAGGCTGACAACTGCGCCCATCTTATGTCTATCTCCAATATAATACCCACCATCCGTTATTAATTTACAGTATTGTAATAAACCGCATTAATACATGCATGTATCCAATAAATCAAAACAATTGACAATTTTTTTACACATGTGTATTCTTCTCGCCAACATATAAAACACATAAAAGGTAACATTATTACTCTCTTATACCCTAGACAAAACGCCTGTCTGTTGTTCGAGATAAACCAAGGAAGAACAAAAGGTTTATAACACAATTTATCATTGGTTCCAATAAATATGTAGACGGTCTTAACACTGAAACCAGTGACCCAAGATTTAATGGCAGCCAATTCATAAATCAATCATCAATGATTACATTTAAATGACCTGCTTCTGATCAAGGAAACAAAATAAGGAGATTGTATTTTTTGTCAACGCCATTCACACAACAGACGCCTAGTTAATAAAATGAATTATTCATTTTCTCTGATGTTTCTTCTTTACTCTCTTTAGTACTTCAGGGTCAGATGGCAAGCATCGTAAGCGATTATGTTTAGGTTAAAGTGATGCCACGCGGTCTTGATTCCATTTGTGACAGAGACAGAGGCATACGGATTAACGTTCACTTAGGAGATTAGCATGGTGTATGTCAACAATTCTCCAGCACGCAGGGGTCTTTTAGTGGGAGAAACTTGAGGACCCAGAGAGAAAGTCCACGGGGTGAGGCAGGCGACCATATACTCATTGTCACGCACAAGCCTAGGATTGAAACCACGAAATTTGACTCAATGAGTAATCACGTTCTCGTCACAGATTATACCCGACTGGGGTAATGGTTTAGACACAACATGTATGATTGAACAGTCAATTTCGTGGTCACTGATCAGTCAGGGCTAAAATTTGGCTGTGTATATTTGTATATTTATTATTAAACAATTATGATCTTTGCTACCACCCAGATGTAAGATAAACCTTTACTCAAGATAATTGTTCACTTGTTCACCCAACGATGAATAAAAGGACCTTTTATATAAGAGTACCGCAACTTTGAAATACACGCCTTAATGAGATATACGTTGCACATCTGATCATTGTATTGAAATCTAAATTGAAATCCCATCTGTTTAAACAATGTTTTTATTGGTGTTTTAGCTAACACGTAATCTGTATAATCATAACTTGGCAATCTTGTTGATAATCCTGGGGCCTGTTTCACGAAATTTTAACTAAGATAAAATCCAAATTTTAGTAATTTGATTGGATAATATTAGATTGATTTTAGTTCTTGGCCAATCAAAAATGAAGTATCTACTAAAATTTGGATTTTATCTTTAGTTCAAATTTCGAGAAACAGGGCCCTGGATAGCATATGGTTTGGGGTCGGCATTTGAGCTTATTCATTAATTAATAGTTAGAATATAAAAAAGCCTAATTCACATGGATAGGCAGTCATCAGGTCACCGATGTTCCTTAAGCAACGACTGCGAGTTTTAAAACATCGAGCCGTTGCTAGATTAGTCTGCAATTCCCAAACTTTTAGGTGCGTTATCTCCCTTTACCACGGACAGTGTGATACAAACACATAAATAAATAGACTCGTTTACAGCCGTTGAAAGCCTTTATTTAGCTGAAAAACACACGGAAAACCAACCTTACTAGCATAATGGAAGAACAGAAAAGTCATTTAGAAAGGTTGAGCTAAAATGTGAATACGGGTCATATCATAATCATAGCGGAAAATCTAAAAAGTGGAAAAGTTCCAGCAACCTTGACATTATAAGAACTTGAACTTTACAAATCGATTATCACAGCTAGACATTTCAGTAGGAAAGCGCGAGACTTGGTATTCGCGATGATATTTTCTATCGAGGATTCTGACAGGTTTAGACCTGGGCACCAGACCATTGAATTTAGTGACAAAAAATGTAGAGTATTACTTGGAGGCTTTGATAAGACGTTCGGAGTTAAAGCGAGATCAAACCTTCTATTGAAGATGCAAGTCACTCGATTTAGTAGTAGCTGAAGAACCCTTCCAAACTTATTAGTTTATAGCCTGTGATTTGTTATTGTTATGTTGATATTTTGTGTATAATGTATCTGTAACCTGTGATGTGTTATTGTCATGTTGATATTGTATGTTTATAACCTGTGATGTGTTATTGTCATGTTGATATTGTATGTTTATAACCTGTGATATATTATTGTTACGTTAATACTGTATGTTTATAATCTGTGATATATTATTGTCATGTTGATATTGTATGTTTATAATCTGTGATATATTATTGTCATGTTGATATTGTATGTTTATAATCTGTGATATAGTATTGTCATGTTGATATTGTATGTTTATAATCTGTGATATATTATTGTCATGTTGATATTGTATGTTTATCATCTGTGATATATTATTGTTATGTTAATACTGTATGTTTATAATCTGTGATATATTATTGTCATGTTGATATTGTATGTTTATAATCTGTGATATATTATTGTCATGTTGATATTGTATGTTTATAACCTGTGATATATTATTGTTATGTTAATACTGTATGTTTATAATCTGTGATATAGTATTGTCATGTTGATATTGTATGTTTATAATCTGTGATATATTATTGTCATGTTGATATTGTATGTTAATAACCTGTGATATATTATTGTTATGTTGATATTGTGTGTTTATAATCTGTGATATATTATTGTTATGTTAATACTGTATGTTTATAATTTGTGATATAGTATTGTTATGTTGATATTGTATGTTTATAACCTGTGATATATTAATGTTATGTTAATACTGTATGTTTATAATCTGTGATATAGTATTGTTATGTTGATATTGTATGTTTATAACCTGTGATATATAATGGTTATGTTGATATTGTATGTTTATAATCTGTGATATATTATTGTTATGTTGATATTGTATGTTTATAACCTGTGATATATTATTGTTATGTTGATATTATATGTTTATAACCTGTGATATATAATTGTTGGATTATCTCGATAACAAACCAGAATACATTGTGTAATTTTTACTGGTTTTCATGGGTTACCATTAAGAAGAAGATCATTCATGATTTTTTTCTATTTTCATAAGTGTATCTGTTCCTCAGAATAATAAATAAAAATAAAAATAAAAATTTCTTGTAAAGAGTATCTGGACACAGTAGTAATAGTATGTGAATGTTGCGCTACATAAATACACCATAATAATAATAATGATTTGACTCACCTGTCCCAACATTACTGAAATTTCCATATTTACAATAATTCGAATCGGCATTATTTTTGAGAACCTAGAAATGTCAGATAAGAAATATTTTACCGTATTTAAAATAACACCGCACAGGCTACAGAATGCAAGTATCGATGTGGGTTATTAAAATATCAATATATTAATTCATTTAGATGTATCTATTCTTACTCACAAACTACACGAGATAAATGATTTGTTTGTGCAAATTTCCCGTATACATATGTATTATTTTTTGGCGTTGTTAGAAATGAGTGTAACTCGCTTTTAATTTCACGGGAAACGACTCAGTTTAAATACAACTCGCAATTCCTCCTAAATACTTCAATACGCGACTAGAAAAATACACAATTTCCAACTGGTTTATTAAAAGCTGTATTTCCACCTGATATCTGATATATTAAAGGAGATAATTGAATTACATGTATACTCGAATCAACCCCTCCATGCGACCCACGTCAATTCATAAGAAATTATTTGAAAATCGATAAACATTTCGTGTTTAATGAAGTTTATAGTCTATGTTTTATGAGGACACATAACAATAAAGTTGATAAATTTGATATGATAACCAACTAACCAACTAACCTTAACTAACTGAACCGGCGCCACGGGGAGTTCTATGACCATTGGGTGCGTGAAAAAATTCAGATCCACGACCAATGTTATCTCTGTGTGTATAAGTGATAGACCCCCTCCACTTAACCCTGATACATATTCGTCGCATGTGCAATATTGGTTATGTGAGTTGTGGACCGATTCTAGAATCTTGCCTAAATTAGAAGTGGTATCAGCTGTTCTAGAAAGATAATACTTCTCTATCATGACTCCCAACAAAACTCCATTTGTAAGCCGTTGACGACAGACATTAAAGTTATCAAAGGGGGGCAACCCGTGTCTTTTTTTTTACAAGAAACAATTTTAAACCCCTCAGTAATAATAATAAAAAAGATTTAAAATATGAAGCAATCGTCGCTTTACATAAAATATCTATTTATTACACGAGCTGTTACACGTTGTCGACATATAACATATAATATCAGCCTAGTATAATAATCATGGTTTTTTTTTCTGATATTTAAAGAGGCCATCGTACATTGTAGATACGGGGGTGTGGGTGTCGAGTGGTCTAACACATGCGCTTTAGCTCATAAGGTCTGTCGTTGAGTCAAGTGACGTGGTTTCGATCCCAAGCCTGTACGTGACAAGGAGTGTGGTCGCCGACATTGATTTACCCCGGGTCCTCTTGTTTTCACCCACTGCTAAAGATCCCTACGCGTAAGCGAACTTTTAAAACAGAATAGTACTCTGTGTTCATACAAAAACCACCTAGATTTTTCGCTTTCTCTTTCTAGATTTGTACATATGAAAGAGATCAATATGTCTCCTCACCGATCACAATATAATAGATAACCCCGTATAACCAATTTATAAAACAAACAGTAATATGGCAATATATTATAATAATAACAACCAATACATAATAAAATCACCAATAATAAGGAATGAATGGGAGGATATAATATCAAGATAACTATGTAATAAGAATTATAAAATGCGGACTAATATCTAATATGTAATAACGGTGAATAGTGCGACAAACTACAGGGACGTTAACTTGTGTTTAAAGTTACTAATCAAACGAGGTTATTTATGTATAACTAATACTAATTAGCCCAGTTGGTGCAGAAAAGTAGGACGTTAAACTTCCTTTCATTTACAATCATAATAACTACTACTACTACTATTACTACTACTACTACTACTACTACTACTACTACAACCGATTCCAAACAAGCAGAAGTCTGTTTATATACTAACAGTAATTTCATGTATGTATTCTAATACATGTATGTATACTAATAGTAGATTCATGTATGTATACCAATATAGTAGATTTTTGTATTTATACTAATAGTAGTTTCATTTATGTATACTTATGGTAGAGTCATGTATGTATACTAATAATAGTTTCATTTTTGTTCACTAATAGCAGTTTCATTTATGTATACTAGTAGTAGTTTCATGTATGTATACTAATAGTAGTTTCATGTTTGTTTACTTATAATAGTGTCATGTATGTATACTAATAATAGTGTCATATATGTATACTAATAATAGTTTCATGTATGTATACTAATACATGTATGCATACTAATACATGTATGCATACTAATAGTAGTTGCATGTATGTATACTAACAGCAGTCTCATGTCTGTATACTAATAGCAGTCTCATGTCTGTATACTAATAGCAGTCTCATGTCTGTATACTAATAGCAGTCCCATGTCTGTATACTAATAGCAGTCACATGTATGCATACTAATAGTAGTTGCATGTATGTATACCAACATCAGTCTCATGTCTGTATACTAATAGTAGATTCATGTATGTCTGCGTCAAGACGGGTATAACATTCGGTTATGTTTCAATTTTACTTTGTAGCGTAAAATTTTGACCGAAAGTGGATTGCTATCCCGGTGAACATAGTCAGCTTATCAAATACAACAAAATCGAAGGTTTTATTTAAACCCCGATCAATTTGGTGAACGTGGTGAACAGTTTGTCCGGACAATGGCATTTCCGCTTACTCTTCATCGCATTCCAGTTTTCATCTGGATTTTCCGGTGTTGTTAGTGGTGCAGGACCATAAGTTTGTCCGGACAATGGCATTTCCGCTTACTCTTCATCGCATTCCAATTTTCATCTGGATTTTCCGGTGTTGTTAGTGGTGCAGGACCATAAGGTCTGGCAATAAGGACCAAAAACCGAGGTCCTGTGTGCATATTGGAGTTCACGTAAAAGAACCCTTGACAGTTGGAATTTGATATAAGAGTAGGCTGTCAGGGCAAAATTTTCCTCATAGTACACTGCATGGTGTATACTGGTCTTCATTAGCCGATTCCCAGAAGAATAGTAGGACGTAAAACGCAATTTCGTTTCATTTCATTTTCCAACTTTCAATGATTCTTTTACAATCAGGGGGGTTGGATGGCCGAATGGTTAGCACGTGCGTGCTGTATCATACGGCCTGTCATTGAGTCAACTGGCGTGGTTTCGAATTTCCGGTTGTACGTGACAAGGAGTAGGGTCGCCTGGCAAACCTCGTGGGTTTTCTCCTGGTCCTCCAGTTTCCTCCCACTGCTAAAGACCCCTACGCGCAAGCGAATTATTGAAATAAAATTATACCATATGTTAATCCCGAAATGACCTAGTTTGTGTCGAGTGGACGTTAACCCTCTCTCTCTCTCTCTCTCTCTCTCTCTCTCTTTTATAATCAACGTATATAATTAACTTTAATTAACTACAAAAGTTATATTTATATATACCTTGTGCTGTGTTTTTGTATTATACAAAAATGTCTTGACTACGATCGTGATTTAATGCATGTCAATCGAGGAAAGTAATATAATAAATTGGTATATATTTTTGTGGATGTAAATAACTCATTCGATTTAATAAAAGACCATATGCCGTAAATCATACGTTTCTTTAAAAAAAAAAAAATACTACACACCGTTTTAAACTAACACCTAACAGCAATGAAACGGATACATATTACGCAAAAGCCAAATTCCAAAATCCATTCACTTGATTTAATCCCAGCGTGTCCTCCGGGAAAGAAATCTAGATATAATTTCCTCTGTGTATCTATTAACATCCCAAAATAAAGTTTCATAAAATGCCGGTATCAGAAATATCTTTGTTAGCAACATGACGTCAATATATGACGACTTATGTAGCGTAAACTCAACTAATGTCGATGTTTGAGGTTAAAGGGACACCATACTGACGATTCCTGTGAATTACATCCGATTTCTAATGAACTTTATATTCTAAATAAAGTAATTTGTATCACCATCATGACAGATCATGTGATTGCGTGAATCGTCTGACTGCCATGCAAGTACCGAGAGAGAGAGAGAGAGAGAGAGAGAGCAAATGGAGATTAACGTCCAGTTGACACAAACCAAGTCACTTCAGGACTAACATTTGGTTCAATCTTATTTCCAGAACTCGTTTGCGCGCTAAATGGAAAAACCGGAGGACCCGGAGAAAAACCACGAGGTTGGACAAATGACCCTACTCCTTGTCACGTACATGTGTGGGATGGAAACAACGCCACTTGACTCAACGACAGACCTTATGATCTAAAGTGCACGGGTTAGTCCATTCGACCACTCACTTTAAGTATATATATAATAATGATGAAGTGTATTTTAGAAATATTGGACTGATAAATTGTTGGGTAGACTATTAATCTGATCGTCTGTCCTTCGGCATGCATAATTAAGGTGAATAATATTCATTGCGCCTTTCACATCCAATTATTTATATTTTCCAGAGAGAGAGAGAGAGAGAGAGAGAGCAAGAAGGAGGGAGAGAGAGAGAGAGAGAGGTGGGGAGGGGTTAACGCCCACTCGCAACTCGCCACAAACTAGGTCACTTCGGGATTAACATAATATGGTTCAATTTTATTTCAATATACTTGTCAAGTACTAGTCTGGGGTCTAAATCACATCTCTTGAATCTACCTTACTCCTTGTCACGTGCAAGCTTTGGATCGAAACTAAGCCACTTGACTCAATGCCAGACCTTATGATCGTAAACGCACTCGTTAGGTCACTCCCCCCCCCCCCCCCGCCGTTCTTGTTAGGATATGGAAGTGATGGTGTATTTATATCATTCAAACATCACTTTTTTTAGTTGATAAACAAAGATGATGTTAAAGATACATTATGGGAGATTCGATAAAGAGTTGGCAGTTCTCACTATAATAGTTAAAAACTAGATAACGTAAAGGTAATTTGCTGAAAATTCCATTCAAATTGATCCACTATGAACCGAGAACTAAGCGATTGAAAATTCCGCCTAGCCTCGATCATCATTACTTAAGTCAGTACGACAAAAAGCATAGTCTCGATTATCCACTTAATCGTTAAATCGTGAAGGAAAGTTATGCAGTAAATCGGCTCATAATCCACTAAAGATCGCAGGCTAGCGATGCCATCTAGATTTGATTATGGTCTGGATAGGTTAATTAATCTGTAATTAATAATTTAGATAACATTTCAGACCTAAAGTAAGACCTGCAATAGACAGATTTAGCTCTTGCATAATCTATGTTTAATATAATTTACTTCGTTGGCGTTCGCAACAAATCCTAATGAGCATCCAAATAACAACTGACAATGACTATTTTATGCACTACAGAGCCGACCTCAGTTTGTCTTCTCATCCATATCATGATACACACTGTCTATACAACCGTGTAGCGCTACTACCTCTAGTAGTCTCGATTACCGCGGCCCCATACCGTCTATGTGAAAACTGGGTTTAAAAAAAAGACAACGGTTTTTCTCGTCCAGACCACCGGGATCCATGTAGGCTCGATTACCGCGGCCCCATACAGTCTATGTGAAAACTGGGTTTTAAAAAAAGACAACGGTTTTTCTCGTCCAGACCACATCGGGATCCATGTATGCTCGATTACCGCGGCCCCACACCGTCTATGAATAAAGAGAAACGAAATAATTATTGGTAATAAACTTCGCAATATAAATGACGGGATAAAATCATCCCCGGTTATCAGTAGACCAAGCGAATAAAGATTTGGCTAGATTCCATGTGATTTAGAAAGCCCAATAATGCGTCTTTTTATTCTAAAATAAGCTACTCGACTTGTCTATAGCACTTTATATTCACGTTGCATACGGCAAAAGAAAGTTTATCTACTATTTGAAAAAAAATGGCTGTTCAACGTTTGCATTCTTTTGCCAAATTTTAAAAAGAATCGATTATGCAGTAAGATTGGACATGTTCGTGTTTAATTGTGTGCAAACTTTAAAATGAAATGAAATGAAACGGGATTTAAAGGAGCTAAATCGCTAATAATTGGGACATAGAAATTGACACAGAAGGGTCGCAACGCATATAATAATGTAATATGAATGTATATAAACTGATTCAATCGTTTCCGTTTTTTACTCTAATTTCTAATCAGTTATGTTCGGCGAAATACGCCAGAAGTCTCAATCGAATGGCAATCTCTAGGGTCTGGTTATTCCAGTCTACACCGATAGCATTTATTGTGCATGCTCTCCAGATGAGGATATGGCGCCACCGTTTGACATGACGTGTGGAATATGTCTAGCCTCGTTCTTCGATTCCCTTGTTACAAATGGCACTGAAACGCATTATGGTACACGATTCGTGTACCAATGGTAAAATGTTTATTTTGTCTTAAATATTGGATATCAGAAGCCAATCTTTTCCCGGTAAGATCACAACATCAATGTTAATTCAAACTGACAAATAATTCGTGTTTTCAATATCAAAGATTTTGGGTGATATTGAGTTAGAGACTTAGTTACTTTAAGGTGTAGGACTGGGCTAAAAACATTGAAGTCAATCCACTGTTCCCTGCAAATGCTGTCGTAATTGTGAATCTTTAGATATATAAAAAGCAAAATCTTTATACTATATAACATCACTGAAGTTTTGACAAGATTCTATAAAATATTCAAGGACAATAAGTCTATATAAATAATCATCAAGTTTACAAGTTGTTGTAAACGACAAATACAAAAACATTAATGTTTCATGGACAGTTTGATGGATAAACCTTATTTTTTTCGGCTGGTCCGCGTATCGGTCGATTCCGGTTACAAAAGAACTGCCCACATGAAGAAGATGAAGCAGAAGAAGAGAGCACAGAAAACAAAGCCTATGTTTACGTGCCTACAGGCACGAACGTGCCTCTGGATAAAAAATCCGTGTTTTGAAAATCTGAAATCCGTGCTTTGAACAAATGCTATGTAGCCTTACGTTAAAGGAAAAACGCAAGAAGCATATATTATTCTTGCATTATTACTTTGATTCGAATGACCAGCGCATATGTAAATAACTAAATACATATGTACGTAGACAGATTCTGATACATATGATACACATTCTCGATTTCCAGGATGTGAATGATCTAAGGTGATGGTGGTGGTGCGTCCATAAAAGTACCCTTCTGATGTGGATACCCTTATATGCTAAATGCTCTGCATATCCGCAACAATCGGTACCTGGTAAGCTATGGTTAATATCGAAATAATCTAAAGAAAATATTCAGCTTGCAAATTGTTTTTTTTAGATGAAGAAGACTAATAATGTAAAATGAAAACCAAAAACCAAGCCAAGATTGACTTCCTGATGTTAATACAGACCGAACTCATTTTTAAGAAACGTAATACCATACATAACGAAAAACAGGCACTTACTGGAATAGGTTCCACAAATATTTACAATTTTACCGCTCAAAACAATAAATACCTGTCGACGTTTAAGAGCAGATGTTATGTTATAAGAGAGTGTATATATCAATGAACAGCACAAGTGTTGCCAGGCGGCAAAAGATTTATTTCAAGACCACTAATCATTGATAAAATAAAATAAAATAAAATCAATTAGCTCTGATTTGTGAGGGAGTGGGAGTGTCTTTAGAGCATTATTTACGACCCTAAACTCTGACCAGTTTTCATGCTCTTGGCTACTGGTTTCAATGGGTGCTTGCTCTTCACAAAACAGTTGAGATACAAATATGCCTGTGAGAGATATTGTCATGTAAAGAGTCCATTTGGTTAATAGCCACTTGGACTGTGTGTGTATGTGTAACTACTGTTTCTGTAATGATGGTTGGATGGCTGAATGGTTAGAACGTGCGCGCTGTACCATAAAGTCTGTCATTGAGTCAACTGGTATGGTTTCGATTTCCCGGTTGTACGTGATAAGGAGTAGGGTCGCCTGTCCAACCTCGTGGGTTTTCTCCGGATCCTCCGGTTTCCTCCCACTGCTAAAGACCTCTACGCGCAAGCGAATTATTGAAATAAAATTGAACCATATGTTAGTCCCGAAATGACCTAGTTTGTGTCGAGTCGACGTTAAACCCCATTTCTCTCATTCTCTGTAGTGCGGAGTAAGCATGTGGCATTATCTATTACATGTTGATCCCCGTTCTACATTTCAACGTAATCAACCTCTTATCTATATTATCTTTACCCATCAAAATCATAAACCTGGTAAATTCAAACATCCACACAAATCGCCATGTAAAATGGGCAAAGGGGGAAAAAGACAATAAATAGAGGCACTAACCAAGCGTATGTGGGTTTACTCCAGATACTTCGGTTTCCTCCCACAGGAAAGACCCCTGCGCGTGCGTTAAGATAATAAAGAAAATGAAAATAAGACAACTTTTCTGCGATATTGCATTCGGTGAAAGCGGATGTTCAACACTAAGAACAACAACAACAGTGCAGGAATGTTTTGGTGTTCTGTGTCCTTATGACAAGGTTGGTGTGTTTAGTCTCGATTAACTCGATCATATACTGACGTCTTGGTATAACCAGCGAAACCAAAGATACATGGCATGCACACAAATGAAACATTATTTCCTTTTATCATATAAGTAAATCTTTTCATCTGAGTTTTTACATTGGTACCATCACTTAACCAAACATAAGTGAAACGATTTGTAGATGCATGTGAAACGGTAATTATAGTGTTTTCTCGTGTATTTCTTGACATGTCTGCCAACAACGCAAAGAAAAAAGAACGAAGAAATAATGGGGTTTAACGCCCCGCTGTTCTGCTCCGACTGGGCTAATTAGGGCGGGTATAGGTCCTTCGTTTATATACAGTATACTATGGGGGAAATTTTACCCGGAAATCGGCGACACGATCTAATCTTAATAATAATATGTACATTAATACTGCTCAAGTTCTATGTCATTATGCATGCACAAGACGCTACCACAGTCTAGGTGCCATAATAGGCCATGAATAGATGAGATTTTAATTTGGTTTCTAGGCTGGATGGTAGTTTAATGTTAAGGGGTAACAAAGTCCACAGAACAGATACAATGTGAACAAACAATCTGTATCCAAATGATTTGGGTTTATATTTTTGAATTAGAAGAAAGTGTTCTTGTTGAGAACGAAGTACACGTCCAGGAAAAGATGGTGATAACAGATCTAATAGATAGGGAGGCCCGTTTCCATGGAAACCCCTAAACGCAAAGCACAAGAGCTTAAAATCGAATCCTGATTTAATGGGTAGCCAAATGAAGTTCTTTGAGTGCCGGTTTGATATGCGAGTTCCTGGGTATTCGAGCTGCAGTATTTTGAACAGTTTGGAGTTATGATATCAGTTTGTGGGATATACCAGATAATAGGCTACTTCATTAGCCCATGCAGTCTTGATAACACGAGCGATCGAACCAGGGGCCGGGTCCTTAGATACGAGATGTAAACACCAAGATGTTTAACTTTGTTGGCTGGTTTAATTTCAGCTATTTCAAAGTAGATATATCAAATTTGGATAGTGGATACTTTGATCCAATCATGATAGCTTCTGGTTTGCCATCGTCTAATTTCAACATTTGTAGACGTCCAGCTTTTTAAAGTTTGGGTGCATTTTGATGTACGTTGACAAGATTGATCAAATTTACATGGTTAAAAACTGTTGATAATCGGAGTGTCGTCTGCATAAGAATGATGTTATAGGCTATGTTGGCTGATAGTATGAAGAGAATAAATAGAACAGGTCCTAGCACCAATCCTTGGGGAACTCCCAATGTAATTCAACAGTATCCGACGTAGCATTTACAATGATAACGGCAATGATTTCGATTGTTTAGGTATGGGGCAAACCATTTCAGTCAAGGTCCTTGAATACCATGTTGGAACTCGAGGTTTTTCGTCATAATATCATGGTCATTAGTATCAAACGCCGCGAATAAATCAAGTAATACCAGAGAAACCACCTTTTTCGCAATCTACAGCGCAACGTATATCACTAACCAGCCTAAGTAATGATGTTTCTGTACTATGATTTTGTCTATACGCGGAATGAAATTCATCAAATAGAGAATTGGACGATAAATGTTCTCGAAGTCTAAGATTAACAGCCTTCTCCAATATTTTTGAGAGAAAAGGATGATTCCATGCCGACTAAAGGTTTTTAAGTTAATTTGGTTCTAAATTATCTTTCTTAAGAGGGGGGGGGGGGGTCGTACAACTGCTAGTTTGAAGATGTCAGTAAAGATTCTACTTGATAACTGGATGAAGTATAACACACATAGACACGGTCAAAAGTTACAAGCCAACAACCCTAGACATTTTCAATGCGATCACCGTATTAGTAAAATAGCAAGAAAATATAATATGAATCGGAAATTGTTACCGCAAAGGGGGAGGGGGGGTTCTAGTCTGGTCAGTTTAAAGGAGCTAAATCGCTAATATTTGGGACCTAGAGATTGACATAAATGGGTTGCAACGCATTTAATAATGCAATATGAATGTATATAAGCTGATTTACATTCAATCGTTTCCGTTTTTACTCTAATTTCTAATCAGTTATGTTCGGCGAAATAAGTCAGAAGTCTCAATCGAATGGCAATCTCTAGTGTCTGGTTATTCCAGTCGTACACCGATAGCATTTATTGTACATGCTCTTCAGATAAGAATATGAGGTCAGCGTTTCACATGACTTGTGGAATATGTCTAGCCTCATTCTTCGAGTCCCTTGTTACAAATGGCGCTGAAACGCATTATGGTACACAATTCGCGTACCAATGGTAACATGTTCATTTTGTCTTAAGTAGTTGATATCAGAAGCCCATCTTTTCCCGGTAAGATCACAACATCAATGTTGATTTAAATTGACAAATAAGTCGTGTTTCAATATCGAAGACTTTGGGTGATATTGAGTTAAAGACTTGGCTACTTTAATATAAAATACACAAAAAAAAAACGTGCATGAATGATTGCAAATATTCCTTCGACACAGCTAGTCATTTTAATACAAAAACACACACAGAAATCATTTAATATAAACATACACAGAAGTCACTCTAACATAAAGATACACAGAGGTCACTTTAACATAAATATACCCAGAAGTCATTTTTAAATAACGATACCAAGTCATTTTAACATAAAGATACACAGAATTCATTTTAACATAAAGATACACAGAAGTCATTTTAACATAAAGATACACAGAAGTCATTTTTAAATAACGATACACAGAAGTCATTTTAACATAAAGGTACACAGAAGTCATTTTAACATAATGATACACAGAAGTCATTTTAACATAAAGGTGCAGAAGTCTAGTCATTTTAATAAAACAAAATATCCGAAAACGTGTGCATGAATGATTACAAGGCACCGTTCGACACATTTTAATATGAAATATACAGAAGTCTAGCCATTTTAATATAGAAAATACAAAAAAAACTTATGCATGAATGATTTCAAGGATTTGTTCGATTGTCCCAATTCTATTTTAAATTGATGAAACACCTGTTCGTCATAATAAACAGTATTAATATTTGTATATCAATAGACATGGATAACATAACCTATTTATTTATTCATTTAGTTTGTTACTTTTATGAACGAATTAACCTGGCCATAACCTACAGTCTTCCTGTTATAGCTAACAATTGAGAATGCCTGGTACGGATATTCAAGCATATAAATTTAGCAGTTAGTTGAGATAGGCGACAATGAAATTCAACATCTAAGAATATTTTTGGAAACAGAAAGTCCCGACTTAAATTAAATCTCGCCTTCTGTATACCGTGAAAGAATAGAGCAGTTTGAATCGACAGCATTGAAACTGTAAGAATTGCGAAATACTGTCGTAGAATTTCAATCTCGTCATTTCGTAAGAGATAGAATTTTTAACATTTGAAAGATAGTCTAATCAGACGAAATTGTAAAAATAAAATATCTTACCGTAACTTCATGTCCATTTCTCGCCCTAAGACTCTGGGTATGATTGCTATATCCCTTTCGAGAGCTGGGAGAAACAGGGCGAATACTTTTACCTATCCGGGATCGAATAGGGAGCATTATTCCTTGTATTGACTAACGTTTATTGGCAGACGCCAAACCCTTCATTGTTACCCATACTCCATTTTGAATCACATCGATACCGTGTATATAATGTACCAGTTCCATGCTTTTGTCGTTTAGACATGTACCGTACTCAGATTATTCCTGTTTCTAAAAATAATAATCACTGAACACCACAGCTTGTGCTGGAATTAGTTTCAAGCATGCCTCATGTTCCGTCGGCTGTGTAGTGATAACTTGATGTGTTGTGTAAATAGATACATATATTTATATACATTTATAAATAAGAGTAGACTTATAGTAGGTGTATTATACAATATATATAAAGATATGATGTACAGTATATCCCATCGTATTCTACTAAATCACATATTTCAACATTATATACTCGCAGATGTAGTTAAACGGTTTTAGTATGGATTTTAACGTGGGTTGATTTCCCCGTATAGTCCGTGATGAAGAGATGAAATCCACCGTAAGTTATGTCATTTATCGTCATTTATATATATTCATTCAGTGTCCAAATGACCTTATTGTGCATAATAAATTTGATGTATAAATAATTCAAATATATACGATACTTACATTTATTTAATGACGTGTCAAGGCGATATGAAATTGGGTTTTAACATCCTACCTTTCTGTACCAAACATGTTAATGATGATAGGTATACGGGAATTTTTTCCCACATCGCGGCGAATTCTAACTGTTAGGGTTTACGTTTACGTGCTTGCCAACCAGTACACGGGTATACGCTTATTTAAACGGATGTCAGGGCGGGAAAATAATAATAAATATATAACACGTGGTCACAAAAAATAGGGTTACTTAGTAGGAAAATCTTATTTCTGTTTTTATTTCCTTTTTTCTTCAGTCAAATTACTTTCTTCAGAGCAAAGTTATGACTGTTTTATAGAGTTTTGTAAGAGTAGCGTAGTCTCGATTGTCATTGCTACCTTTGTTTCGATACTAAACAAAGTCTCGATTGTCCATTTTGAAATTAGATTATTAAATGCCGATCGTGTTCCAATCCATTCGATGTTCTAAAGAGTTAAATATGGACTTGTCATGTGAATAAATTAAACATGCATTATCTAAGAGCTAAATCTGCCTATTGCAAGTCTTTTTTAGGCCCGAAATATTATCTAAATTGTTAATTAGACATTAATTATTATTATTCAGACCATAATCAACCCTCGGTGCCATCGTTAGCCTGCGATATAAAGTGGACTTGAATAAATTTTACGATGAATAATTTAAAGTAAAACTGGATAATCGAGACTTTGTTTATTATCGTACTACTAACGTTACTAATGACGATCGAGGTTAACCTAAAATTGAATCGCTAATACCTCGGTTCAGAGTGAAGGAATTTGACTAAAATTTTCAGAACTGTCAGCACGTAATCTAAGCTTGCTTAAAATACAGACGTGACGTCATCCTTTTATATTGGCATACCATGATTTCCAATAATGTATGGGCAACTTGCCAATCGTAAATTATCTATACTAGATGAAATATTGGACTCGCGTGGCATATTTAATTGAAAAGCACGTGCGGGATAGTGTCTGTATTTAAAGCTGTTTAATGGTCTCCAGCTAAAGACATTGCGTAATATATTGAAACAACACTCGGCTAACGCCTCGTGCAGTATCAATATATTACTTAATGTCTCGCTCTCGACCATTAAACCATACGTAATGCCCCTTTAATAATTTATATAACATAATTTATATAGAATAAATACCTGCAATATAGGCAGATTTAGCTCTTACATAATGGATCTTTTATTACTGAAATAGGTTCTGGAAAATAATGACGATTCCGATTGATACAATACTGGTGTCTGTAGATAACCACGCCAAGGGGGCATGAGGACAAAAAGTTTACAATTGATCGGGTAACTATGGAAGCCTATAACTACAATTCATAATTTCTACTTTTCGCCTCTTCAGAACACGAAAGTCGAAAAGTCGAAAAGTAGAAGTTACGACAAAATGTGAGGCGACAAGACGGTATACAAGCCAAAATCAACTCGAAAATAGGAAATTAAGAAATAACACACCGCGATAATAGCGCCCCCCCCCCCGTTTTTTCTTAATTTCTACTTTTCGACTTGCATTTTGGCTTGTATACCGTCTTGTCGACTTTCGACTTAGTCATAATTTTGTATTTATTGATTTCAGTAAGAAGGCGCCAACACGCTATACTAGCCAAAATGCAACTCGAAAAGTAGAAATTAGGAAATTAACACACTGCGCTATTAGCGACCTATGATCTGTCGCACTGTCGACTTTTCGACTTTCGACTTTTCTACTTTTCGCCTAGGAAGTTGTTGTAGTCTCTGCCTTCCAGGTCACATTTGAATACGCGCAATTCCCGTTAACAAAAATGTCTGTGTGATAGAGTCTAGTAATGATGGCGATTATTTTGGTTAACACTCTTTCGTAGCCAATACAAAGTGACAGGCATCATAGTCACTAGACAAGAATGATTGTCCGCTGCCAGCCTTCACCTTCGAAATATCAAGGGAAATAATTTGAACAATTGGGTGCAGACCACATTGACTACTACGTAAATGTAAAAACCCGTTTACCTGTTATTCCAGGCCAGGAGTTTAAAGTAGAAAAATAAACTAATATAGCCTTATTTATATCGCTAACTTTGACAACCTGTCACCCATAACGCCATTAATACCGCCCCCACTATACACAAAAAAGTGACGAAAGAAATAAATATTCTATACACTCCCACCCACCACCCACAAACACCGTATTTATATCGGAGATTGGCTCTTACAGCAGCAGGATTTTTTTTAAATTTCGATTGGCCCCAAGACACGATTTTGTATTTAGATTCGTGTCACAGCAGGAATTTCTTCATTGGTCCCAACCACAGGATTTTTTTTAGGTTATCCCTCACGGCAGGGATTTTGCTCAGATTAATCTCCAGCGGGATTTTTCTGTACTCATTTATATTAGTTCAGATTGGCCTTCACAGCAGGATGTTCTATAGGTTGGTCCCAACAGTAATATTTTCTATAGATTACTATCACAGCATATTTATTACTGTTACAGCATATTTATTAATATAACAGCATATTTATTACTATTATTTATTACTTCTACAGCATATTTATTACTATTACAGCATATTTATTACTATTACAGCATATTTATTACTATTACAGCATATTTATAGTGGACCCTTTCATATACCGTGTCCAGTGGCACTTTACAAACTGGCAATGTAACCATATATAAAAAAAACCAAAACAAAACAAACCAACAAGCAAAATTATGGACATATTATCAGTCGCATACTGTGTCAGTTAAATCCTGTTTAAATAAACGTGTTAAGTTGTTTTTTTAAAAGAATAGAAAGATGTACACTATTTTATAGTAAATGGAAGATTATTTCATAAAACAGGCAGTTAAAAACTAAAAGAGTCCCGGCGATAAGAGACAAATAAAACAGGGTTGGCCTTGAAAAGTAATTTATCTTAGGCCCTATGTAGGCTATGAATGTTCGGCGCATCAGAATTTTTCGTCACAATAGCAATTACAACAGAATGGCTTTTCAGCTTGGTTCATACAGTAGGATTGTCTATAGATTGGTTCCAACAGCACCACTTTTCTTTAGAATATCCATTATATCAGGAATTTCGTGAGATTATCCATCACAGCAGATTTATTCGGCAGAATAGCCACTACAACAGACGTTTTTTTTGTCAGAATAGCTATCGCAGCAGAATTTTCTATAGAATGGTCCCAGCAATTGGAATTGTGATTAGATTATTCAGCAGAGGAGCAGGAATTTTCGTTAGATTATCCACCACAGCAAAAAAAAATTCATCATAATAGCCATTACACCAGAATTTTCGTCACCAGAATTTTCTTCACAATAGCCATTACACCAGAATGGCTTTTCAGCTTGGTTCTCACAGTAGGATTGTCTATAGATTGGTTCCAACAGCACCATTTTTCTTTAGAATATCCATTATATCAGGAATTTCGTGAGATTATCAATCACAGTAGAAATATTCGGCAGAATAGCCACTACACCAGACTAATTTTTTTGTCAGAATAGCTATCGCGGCAGAATTTTCTATAGAATGGTCCCAGCAATTACTAGACTCTATCACACAGACATTTTTGTTAACGGGAATTGCGCGTATTCAAATGTGACCTGGAAGGCAGAGACTACAACAACTTCCTAGGCGAAAAGTCGAAAAGTCGAAAGTCGAAAAGTAGAAAAGTCGAAAAGTGTTATTTCTTAATTTCCTATTTTCGAGTTGATTTTGGCTTGTATACCATCTTGTCGCCTCACATTTTGTCGTAACTTCTACTTTTCGACTTTTCGACTTTCGTGTTCTGAAGAGGCGAAAAGTAGAAATTATGAATGGTAGTTATAGGCTTCCATAGGTAACCGTAAACACATTTTTTTTTTAATTTTTGGCCTTAGGCATATATGAACAAAGAAAATCATAATGTTAACGTCATCACATTACTTTTTTAACAGTGTATGACATTTAAGTAAAAGTAATAATTATTTGATACCAGAACTGACGTTTCATATTTATCATTCCAAATGAGATATCAAATTTGAACACCACAGATATGACTGTAATAGCCAAATCGCGGCAAATTGAAAATTATTTACATTTATCGGCGTACAGGGGGGCCATAACAATATTATTTTTGTTACCAGACATGCCGATAACTAAGTCAATCAATCAAAATAATAGTGTTATGCCATTTAAAAGTCCGATTGAAAATTGGACTACGACCCCCATCATACCCTCGGCACTTTAATATCAATTTATAAATTAGAAAAGAAATCATAACCCACAAATACCCCCTCCCCCATCCACACACACACACGCGCGCGCGCGCGCACAAACCCCAATGAAGGGGGTTTCGCTGGCTGAGTGGGTAAGACGCCGGCTCTCTAGCCTGGAGGTCGGGTGTTCGATCCCTGCATTTGCCGAAAAAGTTCATTCAGATTTCCTGGCGTGGTTCCCCCTTGTCAGTGATGCAGGATGGAGGGCCTGACAAGGACAGCTGTCTAGTCATTCGGGTGATACGAAAAACCGAGGTCCCGTGTACACATTGGCGTGCACGTAAAAGATCCCTTGACAGTTGGAATTCGATATAAGAGTAGGCCGTAGTGCCGCTGTCCGGGCAAAATTTCCCCTCATAGCACACAGTATGGCGTGTGCCCCTCTTCATTAGCCCAGTTCGGAGCAGAACACTAGGACGTTAAACCCCATTTCATTTCATTTCATTTCATTTAAAAACCCCCATGAAGTATGTGTAAACGAGTTCCGCATTCAAAATAATCGTACAGAGCTCCTTAAACTGATCAGCATTAAATATTTGCTTGGCTGCTACTATCACTGAGAGGGATGACACCGAGGCGAATTAATTAGCTCTCAATATTAGCCGTATGATGTGATGTCACACGTAGACATATACTACACGTGGCATGTCATTTTATACATAGAGTTAAAAGAGGGCTTTCGGATTGCCTAGGTGAAACATTTTATCAGCTCCTGACTTTATGACATTACCTAATGACGCAATCCTTGAATCCTTGAAATATGACACAATCTGATATTGTATATATATATATATATATATATATATATATATATATATATATATATATATATATATATATCCGATTTAATAAACAAATATCATAGTTTAAACATTTTATAGAAGTGGAAAAGTGGAGGTGTTTATCTGTCTCGAGGGCGTCTATACGAATAGATTTCTATAAGTGGTATAGGTTTTTTTTTTAAAATGGCTGACGCGAGAGAGAGAGAGAGAGAGGGGGAGAGTTTAACGTCCACTTGGTAAAAACTGGGTCATTTCGGGACTAACATATGACTCAACAGGACCCGTACCTACGGTGGAAAAATTCGGCGCCCCCGATAGGCGCCGAAGGTGCCCTTTGTCCATTGGGGAAAAATCGGCTCCACGTCATGGCCGCCCATAATATAATTGGCGGTGCGCCCATAATGCCGAGTGAGATTTTTATTATGTTTATATCAAAATATCATAATACGCCAATATCGCAAATTCAACCTCAAAATTGACATTTTTCGTCATTTTCCAAAATTTTCTGGGGGGGAAAGCTCTCTAGACCCTTCTCCGAAGGGAGGCGTGTCCACGGTACTGTTCGCCGTGGACCGTTAAGCTAGCTACGGGCTTGCTAAATTCTATTTCATTACTTCGCTTGGGTGTATGGGGTCTTTAGCAGTGGGAGGAAACCGGAGGACCCTGAGAAAACCCACGAGGTTGGACATGCGACCCTACTCATTGTCACGTACAAGCGGAAATCGAAACCACGCAATTTGAGCCAATAGCAGACCTTATGATCAAACGCGCACGCCTTACCCATTCACCCCCCCACCCGGACCCCAAATGGCTGACAGTAGCATAAGAATCTACAGAACGGAATAACAAACAACAATAAATGATTATTTTTTTGTTTGTTTAAAAGGAAAATTAATCTATGTTAATGTTTATACGACTATTGATAATGGGTAAAACAGCAACATTTTCTTTTTAAATTCGACTGTCCAACAGTGGAGAGAAGAGAAATGGAGTTTAACGTTCACTCAACACAAACTAGGTTATTTCGGGACTAACATAACTGTAAATTGTAATCAATAATTCGCATGCGTGTAGATGTCGTAATCAGTGGGAGGAAACTGAAGTACCCGGAGAAACCCCACGACGTTGGTCAGGCGACCCTACTCGTCACGTACAAAAGTGTGGGGCTGATACCACGTCACTTGATTCAATGACATACTTTAATGGTACAACTGTAATCAATAATTCGCTTGCGCGTAGATGTCGTTAGCAGTGGGAGGAAACTGAAGTACCCGGAGAAAACCCACGACGTTGGTCAGGCGACCCTACTCGTCACGTACAAAAGTGTGGGGCTGATACCACGTCACTTGATTCAATGACATACTTTAATGGTACAACTGTAATCAATAATTCGCTTGCGCGTAGGTGTTAGCAGTGGGAGGAAACTGAAGTACCCGGAGAAAACCCACGATGTTGGTCAGGCGACCCTACTTGTCACGTACATGTGTAGGGCCGAAACCACGTCACTTGACTCAATGGCAGAGTTTATGATCTACCCCCCCCCCCCTTGTTGCTGATGGACAGTATTGGGTCATTCATTACCATTCAGACTGTTGGGTGATTTTAATGAGTTCTTGGAGCCGTTCTTCCTGTTAAAATGAACAGCATTAATGTAAATGAGTACAACGCTGTATCTCTATATTCCGGTTTGACCAACTCTTCTAATAGTGTAATGAAGTATCGATAGGTTATGGCAAGGTCAGTAACGGAGCACGAAGGAGAAACTGGACATTGATAAAAGGCGCATAATGTATGGTGGATGTGTCGCCGAGCAGAGCGGTGCTCGAAATTTCTAGTAACATTATTAACGTTTCTTTCGGTTGTCAAAAACGATATATTTTTACATAACTAGCTTTGTCGGATTGTGGAACTGTTGGAACACTGCATAACCAAACGATTACCAAATTGGACGGGTTGTATAGAAAATGTAATAAAATGAAATGGGGTTTATCGTCATACTGTTCTGCTCCGGCGGGGGGGGGGGGGGGCACGCCAAAAAATCGCGATGAACTTTCTCACAATAAACAAATTCAACAATATGGGCTTATTAGACGGGTATCAGGAAGGCTATCTTCATAATGTAAATATACTACAATCGATTCCCGATACCTTGACTGCACCAGTACACTTTGGTTGTAAATATTTAAAGATGTATCAGCATTAACAGAACTAAAACAGCACCATAAGCCCGGGTCAATAACGTCAGCCAAAGCAGTCAATGTATCAAACGTATGTGATAATATTTGATCCTTGTAAAAAAACGAAAATAAATGGTTAACATCTCACCTACTATTTCCAAAATATAAATACATCAATTTTATCGTTTGTAACATTTTTCACGTTAAACAATAAATGGATCGTGTATACATAGTTTTGTTCTAATATTGATACACCCATACTCCTCGCAGTGTTTCGTTTGATTATACCTAATCCCACTTTACACTGCTGTAAAGGAAGCAAATTTCTGTTCCAAACTATGATTGGTCAATAGTTCGATTAACAACCAAGTAACAATATCATTACGCTTTAAACTGAGCTCCAAATGTTTACATAACGTTACGTCATGACTCACGATTTTATTATGCCAAATTATCCAGTGCATGGCAGAATATTGAAGAAAAACTAATTGCGTGCCAAACGAGGCTATCAAAACGAATACAATGAAACAATACAATTGCTTCAGGAATATGTGATACACCAAGTGTACGTAATAATGGCAAAGGACACTCGCCTTCTATTAGTAGAATAAAGTCAAGCAACGGCATACAATCCAACGAAATTTAACAAAAGATAAAATCCACATTTTAGTAGATACTTCAATTTTGATTGGCTAATTACTTAAATCAATCTAATATTATCCAATCAAATTACTAAAATTTGGACTTTATCTTAGTTAAAAATTTCGTGAAACAGGGCCCAGGGCTGTAAATCACACTACATTCTAAAAAGTACATTCCTTACGTTGGCATATAATGCAACAACATAGGAAACGAAATATTTATAACTTATTAAAAAAAACTGTTTACAGTGTAATATCAAACGCGTTCCATTCAAAACATATATTCTATTGTTTAATAGCTATAAATATTATAACACAGCTGTGCATAAAACATTTAAAAAATGTTATTTGGCATGTATAAATAGATAAATGATAAAATCGTTAAGTTGTTTTTAAGTATACATTTCTCAATGGCGTTTAGTAAAATATAACGATGAATATAAAGTGTGACTTTTAGGAATGTATAAAATTTTAGATCAAGGATCAATGCCATTTCTTTTATAAAAATGTATAATGAAAAAAAAAGAACTTTCTAGAGAGAGAGAGAGAGAGAGAGAGAGAGAGGGGGGAGAGAGAGAGAGAGAGAGGGGTTAACGTCCACTCGACACAAACTAGGTCATTTCGGGACTAACACACGGTTCAAGTTTATTTTCATAATTCGCTTGCGCTTAGGGGTGGTACCGCGAGCACATTAAGATTTAAAAATGAGAAGATTATTCAACACGGAAAAAATATCCAAGTTTTATTCCTTGTTGACCAAGTCTGTAGGGAGAGAGAGAGAGAGAGAGAGAGAGAGAGAGAAATATGGGTTTAACGTCCACTCGACACAAACTAGGTCATTTCGGGACGAACACATGGTTCAATTTTATTTCTATAATTCGCTTGCGCGTAGGGGTGTTTAGCAGTGGGAGGAAACCATACAGATCGTATGATACAGCGCAGTGCGCACGTGCTAACTATTCGGCCATCCAACCCACCGAACTTTCTAGAAGATCTAAAATACATTTAGTAAGTGGCTACACCATGACGAAGAATTTAATATACGTTGTTTATTTATATTGTTCGTTTGCCAAGCCATTTGTAAACAGTAATTAAAATAACGGTCACAGATATATTATTTTGTGAACGATCCACAAAAAAAAACTTTTTATGCTGAAGTTCTGTTGGGGGTAGCTGTCCTGTGTGGATGACGTACAGTACTGTGGCCAAAAGCAATAGTATGGATCAAACATATCTTTGTGATAATCTTGTTTATCAGAAAATCAGTTGAATTTATGTTTAGGTCAAATTTTCAGACTGGTATTCTTAAATGAGATATCCACACGTTTTATTTATTAGAGGCATAATTCAAAGATAGCCGTGCAAAATGTGGGAATACGTCCAAACAGCAGCTTTGTCCAGCAGCTTATCCGAAAGGAAAACTTATATGTTGAGTAAATTTGATGACTCCGAAACGGAAAGTCGCAGGAAATTTGAACAAAAAATCCGTTAAAAACCACGGCCTTTTTGCTAACAGGGGATGGGGGCAGTGAATCTGACAGTGATGTTAATTAGATGTCGATTGAACTGTGAATCTTCAGCAAGATTTAGACCGTCTGTTATTACCAACCCTTGTTATTAAACGATGATTTTTTTCAATAGTTTGATTAGCTGCATGTTGTACCTTGGATATGTCGGTCGCTAGGAGTCGGTTTGGCAAATCTGCAGAATCGTGCTCAGCAGCCTCGAAAACATATAAAACGATATCTTACATGCCTTAGTAGTGAGAAAATCGAATTTTTATATCTTCCCGCATTTTTTGGCGACAATCTTAGATATCTCGGTCGCTAGGGGTCGGCTTGACGAATCGATTGCAGATTCGTGCTCAGCAGCCTCAAAAACATATAAAACCACATCTTACATGCCGTAGTGAGAAAATCGAATTTTTATATTTTTTCCCGCCACTTTTGGCCGCCATCTTGGATATCCCGGTTGCTAGGGGTCGGTTTGGCAACTCGACTGTAGATTTGTGCTCAGCAGCCTCGAAAATATATAAAACAGCATCTTACATGCCTTAATAGTGAAAAAAATCGAATTTTTATATTTTTCGCGTTATTTTTGGACGCCATCTTGGTTATCTCGGTCGCTGGGGGTCGGTTTGGCATGTCGACTGCAGATTCGTGCTCAGCAGCCTCGAAAATATATAAAACAGCATCTTACATGCCTTAATAGTGAAAGAAAATCGTATTTTTATATTTTTCGCGTTATTTTTGGACGCCATCTTGGTTATCTCGGTCGCTAGGGGTCGGTTTGGCATGTCGACTACAGATTCGTGCTCAGCAGTCTCGAAAAATATAAAACGACATCTTACATGTAGTGAGAAAATCGAATTTGGATATTTTTCTTGCCATTTTTGCCCGACATGTTGGATTTCTGAGTTTCCCTAAGAGTGACATAAACCCACCCACCATAGAAAAATTGGGGGGACTCTATACAACAATAATTCACAGAGTAAAAAAGTCAATCAAATAAAAGTGAAGAGCCCCGGGGAAGAACAGTATTAGTCACTTTTTCAACGAACCCCAGTTAATGGCGTCATCTGGTAGCAAATTGTATAAGCTTTCTGCGGAACAATCAATTTCAGGTAAAAACGACCAGAGTCACATCGAACTAAGGCCCTTCTGAAATGGCCTCCCGGACAAATACGTCCATCGTACCCTTTATTTGATCTTAATTTGGCTGAAAATGGAAGTCAGTTGTTGTACTGGTAATTATGATTCGTATTAAATATAATTTTGAAGTTGTAATTAAACCCACTCGTTGTTCTGTTCGCGCCAAGCATTCTTGTCCAAAAGTCTGTTTTGCCTTTTATGCGAAAAGACAAAAATGTGACTTAGATCGTTCTTCCCATGTACTCTTCAAGTGGGTTAGCTCTCCTGGCACCCGGACTAATAACTCTGAATATTGATAGAGTTCATCCTCTCATGACCCCAATGCTTCTCAGCAAATTTGGTAGAAATCTGTTAAACAATGTAGCCTTTATCGTGTTCACAAGTCATTTGTTGACGGACTGACGGACAGTGGGACAACATATTACGCCCAGACCGAAATGCGGGCGTATAATAATAAAATAGGAAGAGAAATCTGTTAAAAACTGTAGCCTTTATCACAGAACGTCGAATATCGATAAGGCTCGTCCTCTTATTGCGATAAAGCTGGATACCAAATTTGAAAAGAGTCCGTCAAAAACGGTAGCCTCTATCGCGTTTACAAGCCATTTGTTGACGGACAATATATTACGCCCAGACCGAAATGTGGGCGTATAAAATTAAAACGGAAGAGAAACGTCTAGTCCAATCAATACTGCGGTTAATTCATTTATTTATTTGTTCATGCGTGGAAGGGCTGGCTCGCTAGCCTGGAGGTCGGGTATTCGATCCCTGCATTGGCCGAGAAAATTCATCCAGATTTTCCGGCGTGGTTTCCCCTTGTCAGTGATGCAAGACGGGGGGTGGGGCTGACAAGGACAGCTGTCTAGTCCTTCGGGTGAGACGAAAAACGAGGTCCCGTGTATACATTGGAATGCACGTAAAAAATCCCTTGGCAGTTGGAATTCGATATAAGAGTAGGCGATAGTGCCGCTGCCCGGGCAAAATTTCCCTCATAGCACACTGTATGGTGTATGCCCGTCTTCATTAGCCCAGTATAGGAGCAGAACAGTAGGACGTTAAACCCCATTTCATTTCATTTCAGTTCATGCGTGGAAGGAACGTTTTGTCAGAAAAACAGTGTTTCCGTATACTATTATATATATTCCAACTGTCACGGGTTCTTTATAATGCACGCCTATTTGCACATCCAAGTGACTAGGCCCCACAGACAAGCTGCCACTGCCATTTAAGTGTGAATTCAGCCTGAAAAATGACTCGCTCTGAATGTTTTTATATAAACTATGTAGAAGTGTATACTGTACAGAAAAGTGACTCGCTCTGAATGTCATATATTATGCTTTTATATATTTTAGATATAGCTATATAGAAAAGTATACGGTATAGAGTGTACACTAATCAATAAAATATATAGTATGAACGGAATGTGCGGAATCTAAAACCAATTGAACTAAAATGATGTTTAACGTCCGACCTGTCTGCCCCAATCGAGCTATTGAACACTATCTTAGACATTCACATGGATCAAACCTATGACTTTCTGGTTAATGAAATGAAATGAACTAAAATGAAATGGGGGTTAACGTCCTACTGTTCTGCTCCGACTGGGCTAATGAAGACGGACGTACGCCGTACAGTACTATGATGGAAAATTTTCCCGAACAGCGGCGCTACGGCCTACTCTTATATTGAATTCCAACTACAAAGGGATCTTTTACGTGCACTCCAATGTGTACAAGGGACCTCTATTGTTCGTCTCATCCGAACGACTAGACAGCTGTCATTGCAAGGCCCTATGTCCTACATCACTGACAAGGTGAAACCACACTATCAAAACAAGAGGAACTTTCTCGGCCAGTACCGGGAGCGAACCCGCGACCTCCAGGCTAGCGAGACAGCTTCATACTGTCTTATTATAATATTTTGGATTGCACAGATTTTAGAATTAATATGAATGAAACCTAGATGTAGTATTGACATGTGCCACATGTTTATATATTAATTTATTCATAGTGAAGTGTATTATTGAATAAATAATAATTAATCATAGTGTAGCATATGTTGTTGTTTTTATAAATATGAGCTACAAGCAAAAGGACATGACAAGTGATAAATAGAGAAACGCCGGGCAAGGGAGATAATAGTACGACTGAAGGATATAATTCCAGTTTATTTTTTGTGAAATTTCCATATCATCAACGTATCGAAAAGAATGGATGGATTAATGCAATGGGGTTTAACGTCCAAGGGAGATACAGTACGTCTGAAGGATTGTATTCAAGTTTATATACTCTTCAAAAAAAAAAAAAAAAATAGAGGATATTCAGAAACAATACAAAACTGTTGAAATGCACTTCTGTTTTTATTAGAGGTAACCATTCATGTTAATAACAGGCCAATTGCCTACACATGAACATTAACAGTTCATATGGGCGGCTTATCTGACGGCCCCATTTCACACACAAAGAGATACATTGTCAAAAGTGAAAATGGACGTTTTTGATTTTTGTCTTAATTATTAGTAATTGCTCCACCAATCCTCAGACATTCAGCAATTCGTCGTGGCATACTCTTAATCAACCGTCCAATCACGATTTGGGCAATCTGGCCCACTCCTCTTGCAGTGCCACGGCCAATTCTTGCAGTGTTGTCGGTTGACGTTGACGTCGACGAACACGTCTCCCGATCAAATTTATCGTAACACACTAAAGCAAAGATACGCTATGCAAGAACCGATAGGAAAGCAAACATGGATAGATAAACCAGCACGGGGCAGTTTTCAGTATCCGTATCGTATACGTGATACGTTGCGTCAATGTAGTTTTAGAGTTTTGGCAGATTTTCGCGTCGCGTACGTGTGCGTCGATCAGCTGAGCTTAGTTCTATTACAGCATGGCAGATATCTAACAAGATCACCATCAGTGCTAGTCAAGTGCCTATTAGAGCCGGGCTAATAAAAAAAAAATTAATGTCGAATCTTATTTAAAATCTTCGATTTCGACCCGACTGCAATTTTTGGTTTCACTAATGTATCATTTTAGAAAGTTTATACCTGTTTACCCTAAATCACATCAAATATACACCTTCGTGTTCTAGAATACACAAAGATTCATAAAAACGCTACAATACAACATTTCAGCGCCTAAAAGTAGCAAAAAAGACGGTACAAGGACACGAAAATGTTATACGGACCTTTTCCGTATGAAAGCTGTTCGATACTTGCTGCCGTATCAGTGTGCCCTATCACGTATGAGAAATACACACACATTGATGACGTGACACGCAAAATCCATACGGATACGCGATACGGAACAGAAAATTACCCTTGCCAAAAGTCTCTAATGAACCCCTCCCACGTGTATGGCGCTATTGCGTGTCGCACATGCTGCTCAGTGGTTCTGTTGGGGCGATAAGTTCTTCATCTGTGAACATACTCTCAAAGCATGTCAAATGTCCATGACTATTTATCATATCGCAACCTGCATAGGTATTTGCATTTCAATATCCCCTACTTTTGTTTGAAGAGTATACATTGTGAAAGTAACGTATCACCAACATATCGGAATGAACGGATGAGCGAATGCAGTGGGGTTTAACGTTCTACTTATATGTTCTAGCCGGATAGTAATTGAATTCAGTTTCTCAATGATTCTTTTACGTGTTAGCCAAGATGTATATGGGGCCGAGATTGTTTTCCCCATCCGAATGACTAGAAGCCGTTCCTTGCAAGGACATTCTATACCCCGAGACTTCCGCGTTATTTAGCCAGCGATTTCCTCAATGTATCGGAGAGAGAGAGAAATGGGGTTTAATGTCCACTCGACACAAACTAGATCATTTCGGGACTAACATATGGTTTAATTTTATTTCAATAATTCGCTTGCGCATAGGGGTCTTTAGCAGTGGGAGGAAACCGGATGATCCGTAGAAAACCCACGAGGTTGGACAGGCGACCCTACTCCTGGTCACGTACAACCGGGGATTCGAAACCAAGCCAGTCGACTCAATGACAGATATATGATACAGCACGCGCACGCTAACCATTCAGCTATCCAACCCCCCGCTTTATCTAGAAACCAATCCAAATCATCTTTGAGGTCGTAATGTTATCGACGTACTGTAAAAGGGGGAGACCATCAATTATTTCTCTTATCTGGAATCTCGTTCCTGTTTAACCCTTCTCTCGTTCTCCGAATACCCCCCTTTTGCATAACGATTTTTGCTAATTTTTTGGTGCAGAATCGAAAAAGAGTGTTTGAATTGGCATTTTCTACTAGGTTTTGGTGAATATTCATGATTTTGAGGCGGAAGGAAAACAGAGTTAAGAAATACGTCACGTTGAGTATCTCAAAATTTCAAAGATCAACCCATAAAAGCTTTGGAGCAGATACATGTCTCGCGTGATCTGGAAAAACCTAGTAAGTCAGTCGAACATGAATTTAAGAAAACGAAGGAAAACTGTTTTGGTTCAGGATTAAGCTGCTGTAAAGCAGATAAATTTGAGTTTGGCTTTTCATATGTACATGAAGTAATTCTAGTGCATTAGTTTTTATCAAATTTACTTGCGTAATCTGGTTACATAACGACTTACTAGGTTTTACCAGAGTAAACCTGATGTACAACCAAGAATTTTCATCAACAACAACCTAGTTTGATATTCACTAAGTCTTTATTGCTAAAATCAAGAATAGAATTCAACAGAATCAGACAGGAACTACAATATTAATGAGCGAATCTCACTGGTTCATACCTAGCAACAGCCTAGTAAAGCCTAGCAAGTTGACTTGCTAGTTTTATTTGGATAAATGTGCATGATTTGCTTGAAACTTGCTGACTTATAGTTCTGCCAGATGCGAAACTGACAATATTGAAGAGTTTCACACACTTTAACTTAATAAAAAGTTGGGGTAAAGCCTAGTAAGTCCAAATTTGTGACTAACTAAAATTTCACCAAATGTCGACTTACTAGGTTTTTCCAGATCTCGGCAGATGTATTGCTAGATGTTGCACCACGTTCAGCGAAATGTTAGAACTGGTCAAATAGACAAGAATTAACATTAAACACGCATTATGCAAGACCTAAATCTGCCTATTGCTGGTCTTTATTTAGGCCTGAAATGTTATCTAAATTATTCATTAAACATTTATCAACTCACCACGACCATAATCAACTCTCGATGGTATCGGATGCCTAAGATATTTAGTGGATTCAAATATGTTTTCTGGTGGATTCGGTTACCGTAAAAGTGGATATTCTAGACTTTGTTTATTATCGTAACAACGGTATTAGAAACAATTAGGAGATAAACACTTCCTGTTTCGCATTTAGAGGTGTGTTATTGTCCAATAGACATGTCCTGAGATCATTAGGACCCAAGACACGTTAGCGTCGCGGGTTCTAATGTAAAATTTCAGGACATGTCTATTGCACAATAACACCCCTCTAAATGCGAAACAGGAAGTGTTTATCGACATTGTAACATGCTATTTTGGCATTTTAAAAGAAATTACTAAAACAGAGAGGTGTTATTGTCCAATCGACAGTGTCTAATTGACAATCAAAACGCAAGATTCACCCTTAAGCATGTTACAATCAAGGCTAGCCTATAATCATATCACCAATTTCTTGGCTCAATATCTATTTTTAAACTATTATGGCGAGAACTGTCAGCTCTTTATCTAATCTTACCTAATGTCGCTTTAAGTCAATGGGGGAATACTTGGTGGTCTCTGTCTACAAACCGAACCATTAAGTTATTCGGAGCATTTATTTATTTTATTCAAACATTTATTTATTAATGTTTATCGTTTCAGCAGTTTGTCACTTATGGGATCCGAAGTTTCTTATTCTTTCTCTGGCATTCTGGTTGGCTGCCGAGGACAAGTAAGGAAGATAAGACACTATGGTGTGGTTTTGTCAGGTTTTTGAGAATTTTATTGGGATTCTGTCATTTGTCAATACAAAGATAAACATCTATTTAAAACCCAGATGATTGTTATTGCTCATTTGATAGTACAGCTTAAATCAATACAATGATTGGCCATAGCAAACACTGTGAGATCATCACTGAAATAAAATGTACCTATTATGTACGAACTCGACTATGTCCAGTAGTTTTTGTGTTTCAGTCGTATATTTAAATACGTTAATGGTCGAATTACATTAATTTAATTTTTGTGTGCATTTCACCTGTTTCGTTCAATATGCCAATGGTTTAATTTCCTTCTTAATGACATTCTATTTAGATTTCAAGACGATTTGCTGTAGATTTCTTAAACTAAACCCCTTTTTTTTAAAAAGACGTTTCGGTGGCCATCTTTGACGCCATCTTGAAAAAAAGAACACACTTTTCCGGGGTTCCTACTTTGGTAAACTTTTAGACTTTTATAAAGTACACTAAACTCTGCCAGAATCAGTTGAGAAACCTTTTGTAGAAATGTTTGGGGGGTTAAACTGTATTTTGACCGGACTAGTAAAACAAGAGAACGTTGTGTTCAATATTATATCTTGGCAATTTGGAAACTAGTGTAATAAATCAATAAAATTTTCTTTATCTTGATTTTTTTGTATATCTCTGGCCCACTTGATGTAAAAGTTTAGTTCATGTGGCTCCTGGATCGAAATGAGTTTGACACCCCTGTTTACAAAAAGAAGAAAGGTCTGTTTTAATAAAGTCTTAAGTGTAGAAGTTTTAGTCAATGTTAAGACATTCTCCAAGGACGTAATCGCTGTGAGTCTTTCAATCAATTCATTCAGGCCACACCCACTTCAATGTCTGTTCTTCGGGAACACATTATATTAAAATTCTGCCTACAAATCCTCAAGGAAAAAGACTGATTTAAAACAGAAAGACTTAGTACTTGTTGCTCTTCTCAAACGTTTTAGTTTGGAATATTTAAATTTTGAAATTTGGTTTACGTATTGATCGTGAAACCAAACTTCTAAAAAGTAAAATGCCTTAGGGTTCAGCTGATTATGTAATAGTCGGGGTCATGCTAAATGTGTATACCAGAATCGTATCGTATTGATAGTGACTTAGGCGTCGTCGCTAAATTTCAATACTTGCGTCAAAACGATTAACACGCGGAATTGTGTAGGACGAGAATAATAAATCAAATGCCGGTTGACACATGTCATCATTTTTTTACTCTGTCGGAGCGGATGACTTATCGAGATCTACCCGCGGGTTATTCGTTTGAAGGTCTTCATTTGTAAACGTCTCTCATCCAAATGATGGTCCTCATTTCCTAAACTTTAAATCCCTTGCAAACTAAACAATAGCGAAAGATTAGTCCATAAATGCATTTCATCGAATTAAGTCAACGCTGCTGATTGTCATTCGATGTGTTTTGAATTCCTTGCAAACTACAATATTTGAATCTCTCAAAAGAATATCAGACAAACAATGATTCAATTCCAATGGAAATTTCACAGAAATCAGCGTTCTCTACAAACGATTTAAACCAGCCATAGCCGCTAATTGGGTAAAATCTTTTGACGGATTTAAAAAAAAGCTCAGAATGAATTCAAGCCGGGAAACTACCATCTTCGAAAGCCCTTCACGTAATACCCTGCAAATATCGTCAATAAGTTTGATTGGCTTCTGACCCAACTGGGGGCCTCTCAGATTCCCGAAAGAAAATATCATCGCGAATACCAAGTCTCGCGCTTTCCAGCTAAAATATCTACCTGTGATAATCGAATTGCTAAGTTCAAGGTTCGTTCAATGTCAAGGTTTCCGTGGAGGTCGACATGTTTGATTTGAGTGTGTTTGTGTCTGTTATTCACGTGTCTGTGGTAACGGGGGATAACGTACTTATGTGTTCGGGAATTTCTGACTAATGTAGCAATGGCTAGATGTTGTAAAACTCGTGGTCGTTGCTTCAGGAACACCATCCTCGGTATCCTCAGTGGTTTCATTCCGTTCTACTCCACTAACCCCTGGGTTAATTTATAAGGGGAGGGGACGTTTTCAAGTTATCAGTCCGTGATGATTATGTTATTTTTATCGACCAATCCCATAAATAGTTAATTGCAAAGAAAGTTGGCAAAGGGAAGCAACTCTCATTGGACAAGGTTATGAGTTAGCCTACATGAGAGAAGTCCAAATTATTCTAAATACGTTTTTTTGAGAATCGTTCGTTCGTTCGTTCATTCGTTCGTTATAGGAGTTTTAAGTCCACGTGATATCGCAGACATGTTATTGTGAATCAAATTGCGAAGTACAAGTTCAATAATAATAAACATAACAGAATGAAATATTTCAAACAAAGAACGAAAAGTAATAATAATAACAAAAGTCAAACATATAGATGTTATACATATTTGAAATCAGCACAACATACTACAGATTTTGAAACTACAATTAAATATAAACGAATTAGAAATATATACATTATTTACATAAATCATTCAGTAAATGGATTGAATATGGTTATCTACCCTTATAAAAATCGAAGGCGAAACGACTGGTTTGTAAACTGTTTTTTGATTGGTTGGTAGACTCTAGCTACAATCAAGGCCAAGGCAGATAATTTGAAATCGTGGAAACCCCATGGATTAACCCATGGTACTGAATGAGTACACTGGGGATACCGAGGGTGCAGGAACATGGGGGACTATGGACCAGGAGCCCACGGGAGGGGGCAGCCTAGCTGACAAGTGTACCAATTTTATCATATATGGTATCAATGCATGTACTGAATGAGTACACTGGGGATACCGAGGGTGCAGGAATATGGGGGACTATGGACCAGGAGCCCACTGGAGGGGGCAGCCTAGCTGACAAGTGTACCAATTTTCTCCTATATGGTATCAATGCATGTATATCTGGTATCATCAGAATGTACGTCTGTCGGGTTTCTGATGGTTGGTACACTTGTTTACGGTACACTGATATACGATTTTCACGTGGTACACTTTTGAGCTAATCTAGTCCAAGGATTCACGCTCAGAATCACAACCCTTACAACAAAACCCACCACCAGGTAACAGGCAGATTTACATTAAAATAATAAACCCAACAGCTTCGTGTGAAACTTCTCAACACAGGGTTTTGGAGCATCATTACCAATTTGATGAATAAATTCAACCATGATTTTCAGTTAGCCTGGTGGGTGAAGTGTTGCAATTTGGTTGATGGACTTCCGGGTGACTTTACTAAATTCCATTTAGGAGACCATCTTTAAAAATGGTCACCGTTAATTCATTGAAATTAAGCGCGTCAGATAAACGTTCATAACTCCTGAACAGATTGACCTATGGATATGGAATATGGCTCACAATGTTTGCAAGAAAAATTCTACCTCTGCTGCTATATGATACTTGTTGAATGAATGATATATTTTCCAAATGAACAGATTATTCTGGAAAAGGCAACGTTTTGGCTTTTTTTTTTTAAGATTTATTTTATAAGTTTACTACCAAATCATGTTCAGTGTAATTGTAGCCAAATTATGCGTGTGGTCTTCTTAAGTTATTCATTTGGCATAAATAAATACGCCCAGTGGTTCTCTCTGTTCGGCTGCGGTGGCCGCGAACTCAACAAGTCTTAAGTAGACTGTCAAATTTGAATGTAGAACGTGAACGTTTAGCTAGGGTGTCACAATCAAAACGATATTTGGGGACGGGTTGTTAATGAGGCAAAATTTGTCACTGAAGACAATTTTGAGATTATGTCACTTCTGTGACGTCATTTTCGGTTGGGGGGGTGGGTGGATGGCTGAATGGTTAGCGTGCACGCGCTGTATCATAAAGTCTGTCATTGAGTCGACTGGCGTGGTTTCGAATCCCCGGTTGTACGTGACAAGGAGTAGGGTCGCCTGTCCAACTTCGTGGGTTTTCTCCGGGTCCTCCGGTTTCCTCCCACTACTAAAGACCCCTACCCGCAAGCGAATTATTGAAATAAAATTAAACCATATGTTAGTCCCGAAATGACCTAGTTTGTGTCGAGTGGACGTTAAACCCCATTTCTCTCTCTCTCTCTCTCTCTCTCTCTCATTTTCGGTTGGGGCCAGACTTTAATGAAAAATGAATTTCTAGTTAGGATGGGTAAGTATCACGCAAGGTAAGATTTGTGATATATCATATATAGGGTTTTCGTAGCCATTGAATTTAAAATTGATCTCTAAAAATGAATTATTTCTTCGAATTTTCGATGAAACGGAAAGGTTTGTTTCGCACAGGAATTAGCTTAGAAGGTACAAATACAATTTGTCGAACTAGCTAATTTGGTGTTTAGTGAACCCATTGTTTCCAGGACACCTGTTTCACACAAAGTCTCATTTTCTATCCAGACGGACCTTCAGTATAATAATCTATCTGCATACAAAGTTTATGAAAATGCACATTTAAACAGCATTAATATGGTCTACCACCTGTATGACTCTCCCTTCAACTTAAAAATAAATTGTTTATTGCAATTTTGGGTTAAAGGGTAAACTTTCTTGTAGCTGTAAAATAATCGACTAATATACCATTTGTTAATTTGTAACACGTTTAAAACCATATCTTTCTAAGCGAATTAACAATAAATTGTTCATTCGATAAAACGTAAACATTTTTATAGCTATAAAATAATATACCGATTAATTTATATTATAAGTTACGGTCTACCATGAAATATGGAAATTTGCAACACGTTTTAACACCTTATCTTTCTACACGACCTAACAATAAATTGTTCATTAGATAAAAAGGAAACATTTTTATTTTTTATAACTGTCAAAAGATAAACGAATTATAATTTTATATGGCGTATTTTTACTGATAATTAAAGTAATGCGAGAATTTGAAAAACGTTTTAACATCCTACCTTTCCCCTCCCTTTTCAGGGATAGACTCGAAAGGAGTATGGACAAAACGACGCATCGGGACTTTACAGGCAATAGGGAACCCGTTCAAAGTCATATAGGGTTAGCACACGTGATCTTCTCGTATAAGAGAAGATAACCCGGATTACCGGTACCGAAAGTATAAGATGGGTTCAGACTAGCAGTTATTTGCCCATTGACTCCAATGTTAAATAGCTGTTACACCACGGGCGTTTAGCTCAACATAACATTAGTTCCAATCGTTATAGGCATATAGGGGTCCGCATTCGGAACTCTTCTCGTCATAGTGTTATTGATGTTGTCTGGGATCAAAACCGTACTTTGGCTCTTCACAAAGACACATTACAGACCCCCCCCCCCCACATCCCTCCGCTATAATAGCATCCGTATTAGCCAAAACTGCTATGAAATTTCAAATTTCAAATTCTAGACCAAAAGGTCAACCAAAAAATACAGATAAAGGGGAAGAAAAAAAAAATAAGGGAAAAACTGTCTATTTATAACTCGAATTACATCATAAAATAAAGGGCAATAATTGCCAGTCTTAGTCCAGATTATTTAAATCCAATATTTATGTCATTACTTCTTTCATTGTATTATAGGTAGACCAGATAGATAATTAAATTAACTCCTTATTGAACATTATTAAGTTTGTCCATAACAAGGGCAAACAACTAAGCTCGTTACATATATAATTGATGGAAACAATGACGTCCATTAAGATGCCATCTTTCGTTCTGACACGATCAGAGCATTCTGGACTATCGATGCTCCTCACCATGATCTCCCACGGGAGAGAATGTGACGTAAGGTGTATATAATCCCAAAAGACCATTTTCCGCCAGACAGATTAGAGTAGAGATAATCTTCAACTTAACCGACGCCTGACACTTAAATTGTGCCAAATGAAATTTACATACCGATAACTTACACTAATCTACAATTTGAATAAAACCAGTTACGTAAAGAGATTAACCCTACTGCTACGCCTCGCCGTTTTGATCTATATACCTAATTACAGAAAGCGGGCCAATAGGACGTACGTCATTATACCGAATACAAATGCCTATATAACTGTATCTGGACTCTGTACAAAAATCAATCCAACATATCACTGCTTCCGGCTACCCAGTTGCGTAGATTAAAATAGTCCAGCGACACGTAATTCTCCGCAAAACTACAACCGTCGTATTAAAGCCAAGCTATTTCCGATTAAAAGTCAAATGTGATTTTAAACAACACAACAATTAATTGTAGTCTCGCCACTTCCGGTGTCGTAGTTTAACGTAGTCCAATGACACGCAATTCTCCGCAAAACTATAGCCATCGTAGTAAAGGCACATTATTCCAGTTTAAAAGGTTACCGTGACTTGAGATAAATCAACAATAAATTGAAATCTCATCAAAAAGCATAACTGGTACAACAATTATTAAAGGTGATCAATTCTAACGTAATTTTCGGTCGTCTAATGATTAGGTCAGTGTCGTAATATGTTATCTAGAATTTTTATCTTTAATTTAAATTGATATATTTAAGACCTTATGTTTGTAACATTTCAAAAAGGCAAATGTTTAGTAGCCTTTTGGTGTATCGTGCATTTAAAACCTAAGCGAAACTCATAATTGATTGGCTCCAGACCTGCAGTACGTTGACACGATGTTCAGCAGTCGTCTATATATAATAATGATTATATTCCTTTCCTAACTAAAGTAGTATTGGCGAAAGGGAATGTCAAGATAAACGGTGAAAATGGTGATTTGTATCGTGGGATTCAGTGGTTTCAATGAGTTCGTTCCAAGTTACTCGGTATATTTCTGTGGTGACGTTCGCCATTTTTCAACAACCTCTTATAACTCTCTCTGGAATCAGCCCAATACATATATTAACTTTAAAGGCGTGCGTCGTATAGTTTGAAATATATAAACCACAAGAATGTGACCAAGGAGAACAGCCAACATATATTTGTTGTTCTGGTAAATTTGTATAGATACTACTGGTTTAGTGGCTATACACTGGACACAATTCTAAAACCACAGTTTAATACTGCTTACTGTTGATACTGTAGAATTGTGTCCTGTGTATTGTTGTAATACACAAACGCAAAGACTGTTTACTATTTGTATGTTTCAGGATCCTATATTCTACAGTATCAACAGTAAACAGTCTTTGTGTTTGTGTCCTGTGTATATCCCGATACTTACAACAATTAGCTACTCTGTCGGGGCCATTTATAAAATTCAAGGTCAAACTATCGCTTTAGGTAGTTAGCTAGAACTATGGCTTTTTCTAGAACACTTGATATCCCCTCTCGTGTCAGGGGCGTCGGAACGGCAGGGAAATGGATGGAAATCACCCCATGCCCTTGCAAGCTCTGGGTAATTGCCCCGCTGCTCTTACCATTTACCGGCACCGTCTTTATATGTGTTTCACTTCAGCAATATCTTTTTTAAAGTCGCCAGGGCTGGATTAGTTCAACTGGGTGAAACTTTTAAAAGAATCCTGGATGCGTTAACTTGTTTCTCAGTTGCATTCTCATTTGATTGACTTTAAACCGGTCGGAAGGTGTCCGATTTCATCGTTTCTGCACGAGAATTTGAATACACCCTCTGCATCCCAACCTTGCGCTCCGCCCCTCGGACGTTCCGACACCGCTTTCTCCTGTAGCAACTAAGCTGACATAGCTAAGGGTTTGTATATACCGTAATATAACATTAATGACTTGTTACTTGTGCGAAAATGCTTCTTTAAATGAACAATGATGTTATGATAATTGTTTATGATAGTATATCAATCACTTTACAACTACATCCGTCATGTGGCATGGTATAACCAATTTTCAACAGTTCTGAAAAACCGAGATTAACAGTTCGTGAAATACGTTTTAGCAGATCAAATTTCACAAAATTACTAAAACGTTCAGCCGAAGCTTCTTCAAAACAAGTGGGTTCGTTAATACAGTTGCTATTTTTCGGTAATTTAATATGCTTAGAAATTCTTAAACATTCCTCAAAAATACTGGAGAGTCATTTTGAAGACAACATTATTTGTTGAAGTAAATTCGGATATTCAACAAAAAGGTATGTCAATGATACTAGGAAGCGGTTCCGAACCTTTTCTGGTGTATTTGATAGGAAGGGGGGGGGCGAATGGTTAGCACGTGCGCGCTGTATCGTAAGGTCTGTCATTGAGTCAACTGGCGTGGTTTCGATTTCCCGGTTGTACGTGAAAATGAGTAGGGTCGCCTGTCCAACCTCGTGGGTTTTCTCCGGGTCCTTAGGTTTCCTCCCACTGCTAAAGACACCTACGCGCAAGCGAATTATTGAAATAAAATTGAACCATGTGCTAGTCCCGAAATGACCTAGCTTGGGTCGAGTGGACGTTAAACCCCATTTCTCTCTCTCTCTCTTACATTCTGATGATACCAGATATCCATTCACTCATGCAATATAGGAGAAAATTGTTTATCACCCAAATAATTGACAAAGGCGATACACTTTAAGCAGGGAATATTAATTTTCACGAAAAGATCCCTTGACAGATGGAATTCGATATAAGAGTAGGCCATAGTGCCGCTGCCCGGGTAAAATTTCCCTCATATAACACTGTATAGCGTATGCCCGTTTTCATTATCCCAGTTGGAGCAGAACAGTAACGTAGGTCTTTAACCCCCATTTCATTTCATTTCTACCATACAAATTATGATGGTCACTTTAAACGCACATTGTCTGTACAAATTGTGATATTTCGATTCGTGCTTCTCAGCGGAGGTCGGCTCATTCATAAATTGTTTGTTACTTCAGTAATAATTAACTATAAATACAGATCTTCAAATTTAGCATCTACCCTCGTATCTACAAATATCTGGATTTCAAATTTTTTTAAAGAAACAAGCGTAAAATGTTTGATTAGGGTCAATCAGGTTCCACCCAATGGCTACGACTGATCGGTTGGTGCATGCGCTTCAAGAATCTGTTTCTTGTTGTCGAGATCAATAAACAGATATCTGGAGTTTGAATCCAGTCTCAACATTCATCAAGCACAAACAGTAGCCAATTGACTTGAAAGTACAATTAAATAACAATCTTAAATCATGTGGTTGCGTTTCGTATAATTTGTTTTATATCATACCCAATTGGAAATACTGTAAAATTTAGAAAAATGAACGAAACGAACATATAATTTAATGATGAACTGATGAGACGCCGATTATAATATCATACCTACCTGTATACCATGTAAATCCGAAGATGAGGAACCACTCATTCCACCAGATGCCACCGCAAACATAATGCACTTGACTTTGACAAAGTGGAAATCAGTTAAATCCTAAGATGGATTCGAACTCAGCAATAAATATATATATATATATGTAGAAAGTCAGTCATCATTAAAATGGGACAGTCTTTCTAGAACACCTGTAACCACATTTGCATTTATACCGGATGTTGTTATGGTGTATTCAAAAAATCGCTTACGTTATTAATACTCGTGTTGTTTTACGTTTCCACGGGGCTTGTCTGTCATCGTTGCCACAACTGATGAAATAAATTGGTTTCACGGTGGCCAACAAATCTCTCAGAGTAAAATACACCTCCATATAGCAGTCACCAAATTTCAACTTTAGTCAGTTACCTTATATCTATTTTCTCTAGTTTTTGTTTTTGGTCAACACAATAAACTTTTAGAACACCTAATGCCACTTCTAATTTATTCAGAAAGTGCTCATAAAAGATGTTGCTGTACTTTAAATTTAACAAGGTGGTCACCATGTATAAACTTCATACATAGAGATACCCACGTATCATGCCTTATCGCTTTCTGAATCTTTTGTAAGTATAAAAGTCTAGCGAAGCATTATCTACCTAATCACAGACACTAATCACTTTACCATATTCCTACTCTAAATATCACAGTAGAGAAAATATATACTAAATTACCATTGAGTTTACATTTATATATCATAATCCATATATCTTATGCACTAATTACCATTTATTCTTGGAGTATCTCATATCCTCACTTTTTATCAATAGCACCGTATAACATATTACCCACATCCTTTTTTACACCTGCGCTTAAATGAATTCCAAATGCTCAAACATGCATGGTTGTTGCGCTTTTTACTGGCTTGGTTAATCACCACACAAAAACTTCTGACGGGGTATTTTACTGCTTCTTTCAACCACTACACAAAAACTACTGACGTGTTACACAAATTATTCTCTTTACACACAATCTGTCAGAAACAGACGAATAAATGAATGTAAAACAAAGGAACATTTCCAAAACAATTTTGAATTTCGTAGACTAACATATATGTGTAGTAAAAGTCCAAACCAGTTATCAAAATAAATGTCCAGTGGACGATTTCGGCTCAATCGAGATACGGAAAATCGTCAATACCTCTGCCTGTCAATATCCAAAGTATTGTGCAAGACGATAATTAGAAATGCTGCGTAAGTCATTGATTAACATAAATATAGGCATCACCGACCAGTTTCAGATACGCCACCACGGGGCATCTTGTGCGATGACCCCTGCATTCTGGGTAGAGGTCATTACTAAGTAGATAATACGTATTTAATACAAACAGTTTCTACTCGAGAGATCACAATACATCATAAAAACTGACAGTAACCACTTTCGTTTCTGGTATTTCTCAGTGTGCAAAACAATAACATAAAAGTACTCTCATTACGACGGGTAAGAGAAAAGTTTATCCTTAGCTTTGCCACAACAGAAATTACCGGCAAATATTTGTAGTAACTCAAGACCCACTGGTATGCGATTTACCGTTATTATAGAATGGAACATAATATGCGCAGAGCTCATCGGGAACAATTTAAGTGTTACGACAATCTCATCTGCCTTTCATCAAAATAACTGACTAGAATAAAAGGAAACAGGTTTGAAAAGTAACAAGCAGATAATCTGGCACCATGCCCCTTTTTTATTCATCAATTCTGAGTATAAAGAACAGCATGGTAATTCGATCAATCTTAATAGAATCCCATCAAATGTTGATATGTAAAAATACAAGACATTAGTCTACTTATGGGGTTTATTATTCTATAGAGATTAGCATATTATTTTATGTGTTATATTCCGTTGTCAAACTCACCCATCCTGATAATAACTTTCTCTTTCGGCAGCATTCAAACAATGGGTGCGCAAACTGTAAATTTTAATGAAAAGTGCCATTTCTCTGTTTAATTGTAGAATTAGTTTTTAAATTTTCAAATAGAATTTTAAAAATATCGTCCTTTCTCCGGAGAATTAGTTTCAAAATTCTCAAATAAAAATGCGTTCTAAACAAAAATTGTGAATGTATACATTGTAGTGATAATACCATTTCAAGAACATCAAATAACGCTACCTTACCAAGAGCGGGAGAAAATAATTGTAAATTCAATTTTATTAACATTTATTATGCCGCATTCCGAGATTAAAAGCACCGGCAAGATAAAAAAAATACATAATCGTTTAGTAATATAAAATGCGATACAAAGAAATAATAATATGTAACGGAATATCATCATGGTATTTGAATTTACAGTCATTTATAATTTCAGAAAGCTAACAGAACAGAGCAGAACAACAAAACGACAATACTACGATCATAGTTAAGGCATTCTGAACACAGATACGCGTTAGTACGAAACTGTCGCTCAAAAATTAAAATTAAATGATAGCTGGCTGGCTGGCACACTGATCAAAAGTGAATATTCGCTAGGCCGCTACAGTCACTGATAAGGATGACATCGATGCGACTTAATGAGTCTCCAACATTAACTTTTTTCCTCCGACAAATTAAATTCTAAAACATTTTTTTTTATGTATTAGAAAAATAAATGAAGACGTTTGATGTATTTGTAGGTAAAAAATATTTCCTATTTAGTGTAAATGGGTATTAAAATGAGTAAAAGGCACCATTTTGCCCGAACCAGTTACGTCTTATGTAAACAATGCACGCGCCATTGAGCCAATGATTGAAGCCGCGTGATGTGATAGCAGTGTTGAAGACAGTCATCTTTTACAGAGATATTAGAAGACTTTCGTAATTCTCTGTGAAACAGATTGGCTGGCTGGCTGTATTTTCTCCGTAGGTCATGGGTCTCTGAGTTATGAATGATACATGCTACCTACGGAGATGAAACTAAACTACTTCAACTATCACTTATATTTACCAGTTACATTTTTGTCTGATTTTTATAAATGCACGAGACCATAGTTAAAACATTCTAGCTAACTATGACACAAACGTCCACTCGACACAAACTAGGTCATTTCGGGAAATTAGTATAATAAATATCTACTTGTCGCGTCGCTGTGGGGAGCG
Organism: Patella vulgata; assembly: GCF_932274485.2. Classification (NCBI taxonomy): domain Eukaryota; kingdom Metazoa; phylum Mollusca; class Gastropoda; family Patellidae; genus Patella; species Patella vulgata. The sequence goes on along the minus strand of NC_065884.2, from coordinate 57,160,661 downwards.
CTGAATCGATGCACGTACTTAACCACCGTAATTTGGTCACATAATTCGTGAAGAGAATTCGATGATTTCGTTTCTAATGGTGTTCTAGTAGTTTAGACATTGTGTTCTACTGTCAGACACTGGAGATATAGGCATTGCGGCATTTTTACTTGATTCGTGAGGAAGAATTCGGTGATTTCGTTTTTAATGGTGTTCTAGTAGTTTACAAATTGTGTTCTACTGCCAGACACTGGAGATATAGGCATTGCGGCCTCTTTACTTGATTCGTGAGGAAGAATTCGGTGATTTCGTTTTTAATGGTGTTCTAGTAGTTTAGACATTGTGTTCTACTGCCAGACACTGGAGATATAGAGGCACTGCGTCTTTTTCACTTGATTCGTGGGGAAGAATTCGATGATTTTGTTTTTAATTGTAGGTTAACGTGCTGTACAGGATCGATGAATCAATTCACTACATTGGGTTAATTCATTCCGTGGTTTGAGAAATAGACTATGGCGTATAAATTTCATGATTTCTATTTAGTATTTCGGGCAAATCAATCATTTGAGAAATTAAGGGCACGCGTCACATTTCCAGAATCCATTGTTTGATTTATAATAAAAAGTATCAAATCATATCTTGTTTATTGTTTTCTTCACCATGGCATTAGCTGCCGCTGCATCCAGTATCCGAACCCTGTCCTACTACAGTACAATATCCATGGAATGTTTGTTGTACGGTTTTATTTTGATGATATATACACTGTCTCTTGGATGTTTTTGTACTCGAGGTTTGAGTGTGTAACTGTAGTATTAAAGGACAATATTGGTGCCAGTCATTATCACATATTGATAGAACTGGCGAAACACGTTCCAAATATAATTTTAACACAGAGATCATTGCTATGATAGATGCGTAATGAAGATTTCAAGAAACGGAAGTGACGAAATCAAAAGGAAAACACAAGGTAACCTTCTATAAAACTGACTGAAGTGACAAGTGACAACAGATACACGGGCGAATTTCTGCTCACTGATAATTCCTTGGAAAGTAAAGGTTATGTGAGACTGTGAGAGGATATTTGACAATTCAAAAAAGTAATTGAATGTCACTAGATACGAGAAAAATAGAAATAGACCGAACATTCCCTTGTTTGTATTTCTTCTATACTTAATAAAAACATGGTAATGCACGGACTTTTTCTATTTTTCTTTTCGCTTTCTCTTATCTGGTGACAGTCAATTATTTTTTTGAATTGTTAGACATCCTCCCACAGTCTCATATGCCCCCCTTTTTATTTGTTTAAAGAAGGCGAATAGTTATTACACCGTTATTGGATTTTAGTGATATGTTTTTATTATCATTCGTCTCGATGTCACCGATAAAGATATACATCTCGAGGTCATCCAATCTTATTAAAATACAGATCTATATTTCGTTTCGTTTTTTTATACTTTCGATGGCCTACACTACATGAAGATCTGACAAGATATAGCGATAGGTCACGTCAGGGGTCAAAAGACCGACTTATGACCCTATGATGTCAGGCATTTGATTAACAAATCAGCATTGATGTTACTAGTGGATTACCCACAGATCCGTGCTAAAAAAGGCCCAAAGCTCGCCGTAACAGACCGATTCATTGGCTTATCCTTGACACCATTCAGAACACGAGTTAAATAACAACTCTTCCAGATCCAAGTGTAGTAAAGACAAGTAAAACGAAATTTTGTACTATAAAAACGAAACGAAATAGGATCTGTGTTTTAACCAGATTGGAGGTCATCTTATCCACACTGAATGTTTTAGACTAAAAATTAGATAAATAAAAATATAGACTGAAAGTGTGTAATTTCACAGTGAATATAAAAGAAATTAAAATCCCGAAAGACCAGCCGTAGTTTTGGCCAACGCCTGTGTGTCGTTAGCACCTGAAGTAGCGTAAAGCTACACATACATCATGCGCAGTGTTTAGACCTAATCCCACTGGCCATTGTTTCAGGAATATGTAAATATATTTTATACACTTCTCCTGTCTCTAAGTGACGACTGTCCTCCAAGTGGCTGTACTTTTAGATTTGAAATGTAATGGGTTTCCATACATAGCTCGGTTGCTAGAATGTATTTCCCAGTCGATGTCTTTGTACTTAGGATCTCGGTTGTGGAAGAACATCTGACGTCTAAATACAACTGCCCACGAAATACAGTACGTTTATTCTGAAACACGTCATTTCAGTTCTCTTGTATTGGAATGTTATTGGTAATACATACATGTAGGGGAGAGAGGATAAGCTATGCCACTTGTCACAAAAACTGCTCTTGAGGCCAAAGTATCCTACCAAAATTGGTTCTTCACTACATAGGTTAAGAAGTTGTTCATCATTAATAAGCATTATCCAGCCGGAATAAAATGGTGGGGTCCCAAAAAATTTTCGTCAAATTGCACAATTTACCCCGAGGGTGGGGTAAGTTATTCCTCCATATGGGGTAAGTTGAACCGACTCAATGTAATCAAGAAGTATTGATATATGTTTATTCATGTTGTAGTTCCAATTGGTCATGGGAAATTACAATGATATAATTATACCATTCAAATGCAATTTACTAATGCATCAAGGGCACCTACACAAAATGGATGACTAGGCTATAGATTCAGCAGCACTGAATTGTGGTTAATCTAAGTATTGGACATGAACGCATCGTTATAGGCCTAATAATGGATTTAAATAACACTACTAAATATAAGGTTCCGCATAATAACATCAGATAAATCACTGGGTAAGTTCTTACGTCTTCGAAAATTGCACAATTTTCCCCGAGGTGAACTTTACACTGAAGTAGGCCTCATACATCAAAACCAAACAAAACCAACATGTGAACTAGAATTACAACCATTTGCCTATTTCTTTCCCAATGAACTCTACCCGGCTAATGAAAAAGAAAACTGTTTTAAAGAAATCCACTTTGGGGTTAAAAATTCTGATTGTTGTGCGTAGCTTTCGTGAATATTTACTCATACATATTGGAGAGGGGGTGGCTCAACTTACACCATGGATCAAGTTCCCCTTCCCTCCTCCCCTACTTGTGACATTTTCATAAGCTCACTTCCTTAATTTAAAACTCGCCTCCATCCCCAGGAAGGTATATTCGAAATCCATTAAAAAATTCCCAAACATGCTTGAGAATACCTCACCCCTATAGTTTATCCAAATCTCTTGCTACCCACGCTGACCCAACAATGCAAATCAACTGTTTAAAATTCAATTAACAATGGTTCAATTTATTTATATACTTGGCAAGAATTCAAAGTTAACTCCCAGAACTAGATATTCTGAATGTATTAATTGAATTTAGAACGCAACATTTTAAATTGAAGGCCATGACGTTCATGCTTACAATCAGGAGAATAGATCAGGCAATGAGAAGGGGATTCTTCCCGGCGGGCATTGTTATACGTGCATATCTTCGTGTTTTGAAGATGCAAACCAGCTAAAGAAACGCGAGCAAACTTTATCCAATCGAATAAATCACCAAATACTGTAAACTAAACCGGCGGTTAGGATACCCAGAACTAAAGCAAATTTAAAATACAAATCCATGGTCGAACTCAGCAAAGTAAGAAAGGACGACAATTAATTTCCCCAAGCACAAGATGTAAAGGAACAAAACTATCCATATACATTCTATTAGGTTTCAGATTCGAAAACATTACTTTACTTTTGTACCCTTTAATTTTGTAATTAAAATAGCAACCTTCTGATTTTCCATTCGCAGTCAAGGAGTAAAGTCTCTTGGGCTGACACGGAAACTGTTTCTATTCATTCGGACATAAAATGATCATTCACTTGTACAGTGTACTTTAAAAATCTCTTAGCGCTTGGAATTCGGTTACTGACAGAAAAATTTCGTCTCTCGTATAAATTAATTCCGTTGTGTTAATCTAAAAATAAAACGAAGTATTATTTTGACCAGATGTTAAACCCCATCCCTTGTCCTGTACTAAATTGAATTCCCCGAAAGATTTCGTCAGGATACCTGCCTATTGGCTCTTGATCTGACATGATTTCAATTTAAGATAATAAACTTTATAAATTGTAAGCAAAATATTACACACGCGCAATCTAAAGTCTAGAAGAAGTTAAGACAACAACTTAGATGTTGAAGATGATGAATTAATGTCTTAGAATATTATGTCAATGAATCCCAAGCTGTTGCTCAGTTCGTCCAGCTTCAGACAGCATAATAAATGATAGAATATCTAGAGGGACTCGTGTCCGTATTTAATGAGCGGTATATATTTGTACCGTATTCAACGTAATAACTAAACGGCTTCAATACATTTTTCTTAGAGCCGAGAGAGAAAGAGAGAAATATGGTTTAACGTTCATTCGACCCAAACCAGGGCCTAACAAATGGTTCAAATTTTTTCCTGTAATTCACTTGTGCGTAGGGGTCTCTAGCAGTGGATGAAAACTGAAGGACCCGGAGATAAGCCATGCGATTGGACAGGGGATCATATTCCTTGTCGTACAAACGTAGAATCGAAACCACGCTACTTGACCCGATGTCAGACCCTTTAATCTAACGCGCATGCGTTAAACCATTCAGTCACCCAACCAGTCTGCTAACCTGGTCAGATGTTGGGTTGTTTTTTTTTCAATTCGCTTTCTTTCGCCTTATATCGCCAATTTTACCGCACTTAAAATGTTTTTCGTAATTGGTTTATTGGTGGGTTTTTTTTCGTTTACAATTCCGAAAATTACATGCTTACAAAAACATTAAATGCATCTCTCTCGTGCGGTGAAAATGAACCAGGAAAAGTTGGGGTAATGGGGAGGGGATTCTGATTTTTTTTTAGGAACAAATATTTTGAGCGCCTAGTGGTTATTACATAGAATATACGGTATTGTCTGATTTATGGACGCAATTAAATGTCCAACTTTGAATTATGCTTTATAATACTTCAACATTTTATTGTTTTCTTTCATATAGTCATTCCCACTCATTGAATAAGTCAAATATTTACTGTCCTTTATTTACACATTCCACGCCGCAAATAAACTCGATTTTTGGACCCAGGAACTGATCGCTAATCATCTTGTTGTTGTTCTTCTTCTTGGCAGGGGGTGGGGTGGGGGCGAGGGATGGCCGAATAGTTTGCACGTGCGCGCTGTATCATAAGGTCTGTCATTGAATCAACTGGTGCGGTTTCGATTCCCCGGTTGTACCTTACATGTAGTAGGGTCCCCTGTCCAACCTCGTGGGTTTTCTCCGGGTCCTGCGGTTTCCTCCCACTGCTAAAGACCCCTACGCGCAAGCAAATTATTGAAGTAAAATTGAACCATCTGTTAGTCCCGAAATGACCTAGTTTGTGTCGAGTGGACGTTAAGCCCCATTTGAACAATTTTGCATCGATTTGGTGAATTAGATTTTTGAATTGCATCCAACAACTTGGTCAGTTCCATAGTAGATCGGACTTGTTATTTACCAAATTCTTAAATATTGTCAGCTTTTACACTCTTCACGCCAGACCTTAAGACGTGATCGATTTTATGAGACTGGCCATGAATCAGGTGATATAACAATACACAGCAGTACTAACAGATGTTATAGTATAGAATAATAGTAATAATCTGGTATATTCTAAAAGAGTGTTGGAAGTAGTAATAGATTCTAGTAAATATTGGTAACATATTCTAGTATATTATAATGGTTGGTAGCAGACTTTTAATGGTATTTATATTCTAGTAAATACCAATAATGAAAATAGTAAATACTAACAATGAAGTTTTGTAAATTCAAATACTTTATTCTGGAAAATACTGATACTGCATACTGGTTAATATTGATATTAGATTCTTGTTAAAATTGATACTGAGTTCTGGTAAATACTGATACTAGATTCTGGTAATACGGATAAATTACCGATATTAGACTCTAGTAAGTATACCGATACTAGATGGTAAATACTAATAGATTCTAGCACCTACTGTAAGTTAAAAACAGATGGGGTGTTCCCACTTAGCGGGCAGGCTTTGATGTCAAATTTTGCCGCTAATCCAGAGTTAATCCTAGAACAATGGTGTTATAAACTATAGTCCATATCTTTTTTAAGACTAAAACTGTATTGATTTTAACAAATTTAACTTTTATTAAATAACATTAAATAGCTTACACATATAAAAATATATTGATTTTAACAAGTTTTTGTTGAACATTTCCAATGGACGGCATTTGGTCTGCTTGACTTTATACTGAACTTGTAACCATTGTGTATTAAATATCGGCCACCTCGATTATTGGAGATAAAGCGAATATTAACCTGAACGTTTGCCATTTTAAAATAAATATAATTTCGACACAGATCGACCATCTATTTATATTAATATAGTGAATTGAATTCATGTTTGAAATCATAACGCCGGCATGAACTGTGTTCAAAATGTCATTAATTAGTTGGTTAATAAATTTTATTAAGAGGGATTAAGAGCTCATTAACGCTGAACACTAGTGGACAGTTCTTGATTGACTACTTTTAAACAGACTATAGTTTTAAGATCAATCAAAGGATTAACAGTCTGCCGGCTAAGTGGGAACACGCCAAACAGATCTACTTGTACTAGCTTCTATAGAATTAATGAATCAAGGTGCGTGTGTTTATTTTGGGTGTGATTGAATTAACGAAGCGGTTTTTTGGGGTGGAAATAGTCTACACACCATAAAAGTACCACCATTACTTCGAACGTCCCGGGTTTAAACAGACGTCAGAAATGTGTAACAGTATATGGCAAAATGTTAAATTGTTCAGTTTAATGTTGGGCCATAGTTTCGATTGATGTGTATGGCAGCGTGGAGCGGAAGGTGGGGCGTACATAAAGTGTAGCAAAATATATAATGGTTTTGTCTGGAAATAAATAATAAACTGGAGGTGTAATGGGTGTTTTCCCACTTCCCTTACCAGAGCTGCAATTTACATAATAACCAAATTGGTTAAATCTAGTCTTACCTTGAATTTTAGGAGCACTTTTGTTCCCATCACACTGCTTGATCCGGCAATCATAATCCGATCGTGGTAACGTTTTGAGTTCCTCGATGCCCCTAATTTTACGAAGGTGGTAGGGAGTATATTTGTAAAACGAAGACTGAGCGGTGTAAGTACTGTCGAGAGTAAACAAACCGAGAAACTAAGACAAGCCATATGTCGTTATATTTATATATAATATATATACCTAGATACGTATAAATAATTAATTATAATCTTAACCTAATAATGACACATTCTATGATTCCATTGATCTTAATTAAAAGCCAGGGGCCGTGGTGGCTCAGTGAGTAAGACGTTGGCTTGCTATTAAGCTTGAGGCCCCGTGATCGACCCTTTTTTCAGTGGTGCGGGACTGAAGGCCTGGCAAAGTACAACGTATAGTTCCTTGCCAGGCCTTTCGTCCTGCTCCACTGCCAAGGGGAAACAACACTATACAGCGCTAACAAATCGCGAGCAACATTCTCGGCTAACATCGGAAGCGAATCCTAGACCCGGTTAGCGAGTCCGCGCCCTACCACTGAGCCACCGAAATTAGAAATACTCGGGGAACAATTCTATCGAATACACTGGGGCGGATTGGGCCATCGGGCGATCGCCCGAAGTGCCGGTCGGACAAAAAATGATAAAAATAATTTTGTCCAATTCGTCTAAAAAAAAACTTTTTCTGCTGAACATTTATGGCGGTGGGGGTATTGGACCGGCCATGGAGCGATGATGATCATGGAGTCCGGAATGTGCTGGTATGATAGAATTTCTGGGCCAGGTGTGCTGTTGGCCGGAGGAATCAACTAGGCTAGGCTCCCGGCAACAAAAATAGGACATTTTTCAATGAAAATATTCCTACTTATTCAATATTCCTAACTGGTTAATCAAATGGTCAAATTTTTCTCAACTAGTCCCATTTTTTAACCAGTTAAATTCTTTTGACTATTGACGATACAATGATAATACGTTAATTAATAATGACGATATGATAATTTCACAGGTTGATGGTTGTAAATTACTTGCAGGTCGTTGTTTTGGCCTAAATTAATCGATTTTTGAGATGTATTATTTGACAGAGATTATAGTCAGATATGCCACCAAATCGCATATTTTGGGTTCATTTTTCAAAATTTTCACGGTCGAGAGACCCCGGCCCCTCGTCCGGACTCCGCGGTCAGTAAAAGGGGCCGCTTCGACACGGGGGCCCGGGCCGGTTCCCGGCCCCAATCCGCCCCTGCACAGTTACGCCAGTCTTTATCAAGGAATGATATCATGATATATGTATGTCCATTGATCCTGGGTTTGAATTGAGTTTGAAAAATCTTGAGAAGAATTTCGGGATTTTTCAAGCCTGGGGAAGCGCATTCATTTTTGCATTTATGTATTTCCTTCATTCATCTAATGTTCAATGTATTATGTTAAAAATAATTATTTAAATTTCTATCGCTTTGTTTTAATACCAATTAGATCTGAGGCCATTAATCTTATGTTTGGTAATCGACGGTTGACAGCCGACACAATAATAGTTTTAATGCGTTAATTCGATTATTTGTAATTATTTTCTTTTATATTTTTATTGTAACCTATATTTGTTAATTGGAAATTTAATTTTAATCCTTAGATACAGTTTCTTTGAATATCGGATTTTACATCCATTTCACCCGCTCTTCTCCCGACAGAGAATTTTAATATCGTATTAAAGTGTCATTTCTACCTACAATAACTTTTTTTTATGTTTTCACCTTCACCAACATGTCTATAATGTCATAATTAATAATGAGACGTTAAAATTGTAATAAACAACAACAACATCCATTCGTCATTCTAGGTTTTATTCCGTTTCTAGGATAGGTACTCTTTTTGTGTATTACAGATATATTATCCAAGATTTAGATAAAGAGCTAGTCGTCCTTGCTATAATTAATTCAAAAATAGATAATGAAAAATGAATATATTATCGGAATTTCATTCAAATTACTTTATTCTAGGCGAAGTTATGACTGTTCAAAGGATAATTATCGTAAATCGTTATTTTCGTAGTAACGGAACTTGACAACCGAGGCTATTAATCTTGATTATCCATTTCAATTTTTTTTTTTTTAAATCTCGCGGGTGTTCAAAGCCATTTAAATCTCGGCCTTCCGATGCCTATAGAGTGTTGATTTTTGACTTATGTGAATAAATGTCTAAATATTAGAAAAAATACCTGCAATAGACCGATTTAGTTTCACATATTGCATCTTTAAACTGTTTGAAAGGATAATCCCGTGTATATTTGTTACAGGAGATTCTCACTTCTACAATGTGCCTACTGTTTATTATGTTTTGTTTTTTTCGGCTTTCAAACCCAATTTTTAGATTTTATGGCAATACATTAATTTGTATGAAAAATCGGTCGCAAATTGGACGTTATGATTCTAATAATTAAATTTAGTTATCCTTTTAAAAAAAAATATCTCTGACACTGGCTAGTTTATACAATCGATTGTATATTTTTGTCTCTGTGGCATCATACCCATGGCAAATTAAAAAGTGTATTTTTAGACAACTGAAAAATTGTTTATATGGCAGAGTTATATGTGTTACTTTCAATTAATTTTGAATGGGTTTGGGTGAAATTTGGTTTTTAGAGAGAGAGAGATTTCAATATTTCGCTTGCACGCAGGGGTCTTTAGCAGTGGAAAGGACCCGGAGAAAACCCACGAGGTTGGACAGGCGACCCTACTCCTTGTCACATACAACCGGGAAATTAAAACCATGGCAATTCATTCAATGACAGGCCTTATGATACAACGCGCAGACTCTAACCATTCAGCCATCCAAACCCCCACCCCACTGGAGTATTAGCATAAACGATTGCAACTGGAATGAAAGTGGGGTTTAGCAATAAAGAAGTTCTGTGATCCCAGGACCACCTGGTTGTTATTTATTAAACGTTTTATTACATGATGCCCAGAAACTTAAAGAAGTTTAATATTAAATCTAAATAGAGTCCGACAACAATGTCAATTCAATCCAATCTGATTAAAATACAGATCTATATTTCGTTTCGTTTTTTTTTATATTTTCGATGGCCTACACTACATTAAGATTAGAAAAGTTGTACTATAAGGTTGTGTCAGGGGGCGTACGAGCGGCTTTTGACCCTATGACGTCGGACATTGATTAATCAATCAGTGTTGGCGTTTCTAGTAGTTTACCCACATTTCCGTGCATGGCACGCCAGAAGTCGCCGTAACAGAATGTTTCATTGGCTTATCCCCCACTTAAATCAAAACGCCAACAATATAACAACTCTTCCAGATCCTAGTGTAGTAAAGACAAGTAAAACGAAATTGTGAACTATAAAAAACGAAACGAAATAGGATCTGTGTTTTAATCAGATTGTATTCAATCAAGTAATATTGCATACAGGATGGTATATCTAAATAGATTTGTACTTGGCGAATATCCAGAGGATATTTTCTCATTGGGCCTATCTGAAATACAGATATTCACAGTTAGCTGATTTGGCTAGAAAAGAAGCTTTTGTTTTTTAACTCTTAGCAGACCACATTCTGTATTTTGATTTCAGATTTTCAATTGAGAATAGCTAAAAAATTGACTGTTTGTTCATTTTCTGTGTACATCTGGAATAAGACAAGTGATTGCTTCCTCTGGTTTCATAATGTAGTTATTCAAATTATAGCATTTATGTTCGACCCAGTTATGGTGAATATTCATGATTTTGAAGTAAACAGTCATGAATTAGGTAAATTACATACAAAAATGAATTTAGAGCCTATAGATTCTATTGACCGGCATAGCCACCATAGCAAAAACATGAGATGTTAATCCCCCTTCCAATATTTTTATCAGATGATTGCCACACATTGACCTCTCTGTGGTTATAAAGATAAAGATCATCTAAATAATCAAAAAAAGTTATAGGCCAAGAAATGTTATAGATTTAAAGGAACTAAATCGCTATTCTTTGGCGTCTAAAATATTGAATACCAGAAGCCCATCTTTTCACGGTAAGATAATAACATCAATGTTGATTTAAATTCACCAATAAGTCGTGTTTGCAATGTCGAAGACTGTGGATGATATTGAGTTAAAGACTTAGCTACTTTAACATTGAATTCAATGAGGAGAGAATTACTAGTCTGAGTCCAAAAGTTTGACCTGCAATTAAATAGAGTTTGCTCCCTTACATTGCAAGGCGGCTATTTTTATTTTATCTTTGATTTTTGATCTCCTCATTGGATTTTTTTCAACATTCTATTTCCGTATTATTTACGTGGATTTTATGTGCATCAGTGCTATTAATAACTTAAAGACAAACTGCTCTTTTTTTCTAAAACCAAATAAATTGACAAAAATATAACAACATATTTATTTTTATTCAACAAGGTATCACATTTGGATAATAAATTCTTTGTTCAACTCTGAAACCACCCAATCACAATTCTGGTTTAATACCAACAGCCGTTCCTTTAAATTTGAAGGCAATGTCTTTCAATTTCCGTCCTACTGAACCATTTTTACCATCATCATCAAACTCTGCAGACAATTCACGAAAAGTCATGGCAAGACGTCGACTCTTAATATCATTTCGATGAATTGCATGTTTCCATTTATGTCTCGCAGCAGCCTCAACAACAACTAAAGACCTCTGATTTAATTTTACATGGATTTCTAAATCAGGCTTTTCAGTATGTGTAAAACGCAAAATGGTGTCAGATAATAAATTAATAGTTACAAGTCGTTCACCCCACAACCAAAAATCATCAAAGTGAGGATCTATTGCTGATCCTCTTTCAGGCACGTATTCTAAATTACATAATTCTACAGGTATAAAATCTGCCATCCCAAGTACGGTTGTTAATTGTTTATATAACGGTTGACTGTAATCAGGCAGACCTGTAAATACTTCACATTTCACCTTCTTTTTCTTAAAATTAACCTTTGGTCCATAATCCTAAAATACAAACATAAACATTCAGATTTTCATGTACCTACAAACAATTTTATAATACAAAACACAAAGGATTAAATGATTTTACACACAATTATTGTAAATGTGTCTCCAAAATATATTCAAATTCAAATATTTAAAAATTATTAAGAATGGATAAATAAGAATGAATGAATATATAAATATTATATACAGGCCTGTGAAAATAATTTTATCATACCAGACAAAATATTTGGCACTGAAGACTAGTACTTGACATTTACTACTTTTATTGCTTATGACTGTATTGTGTATGTCGGGATGCCTGTCTTTGATTAGCCCAGTCGGAGCAGAACAGAAGGAAGTTAAACCCCATTACATTTCATATTGGTTATGAGCAGTATAGTTACTGAAATTATCTGATGACTGATGAGTAGGTGTTTATTTTGTTTAAAGATACATTATGAGACATTAGATAAAGAGCTGGCAGTTCTCACTCTAATAGTTAAAACTAGATAATGTAAAGGGAATTTGCTGAAAATTTCAGTCAAATTGATCCACCATGAACCGAGTATTTAGCGATTGAATTTTTGGCCTAGCCTTGATCATCATAACTAAAGTCAAAACATAGTCACGATTATCCATTTCATGATTAAATCATGAATAAAAGTTGAGCAGCAAATCGGATCCTAATTCAGTAAATATCGCACTAGCAATGACATCGAGGGTTGATTATGGTCTAGATAAGTTAATTAATGTCTTATTAATAATTTAGATAACATTTCAGGTCTAAAGAAAGACCTGCAATAGGCAGATTTAGCTCTTGCATAATGTATGTTTAAATATATACCTGTTTTCTTCGTCCTGATTGAGAATCAACAAAAGGTGTACTGTCTATCTGCCTACATAAATCCCTCTCCTGTTCTTCTGTAATAAATTCTTCCTGCAGATAAATACCAGGAAATTCTATAGAACTACCGCCATGATCAGGATGCTGTCCATACTCCCACGCTGATCTACACTGTTGACAATATTCATAAATCTAAAATAGAAAGAAATATCATTAAAGGGACATACATGTATGCAGATATATCTTCTTTGGCTTTTCTATAGGGGAGCCATGCTGGCTCAGTCAGTAAGACGTTTGCTCGCTAACCTGGAGGTTCTGTGTTCGATCCCTGTGTTCACTGAGAAAGTTCACTGGGATTTTCTGGCGTAGTCCCCCCTTGTCAGTGGTGCAGAATGAAGGGCCTGGCAAGGGGAGAGAGAGAGAGAATTGGGGTTTAACATCCACTCGACACAAACTAGGTCATTTTGGGACTAACATATGGTTTTAATTTTATTTCAATAATTCGCTTGCGCATAAGAGTCTTTAGCAGTGGGAGGAAACCAGAGGACCCGGAGAAAACCCACAAGGTTGGACGCCTGGCAAGGGACAATGTATAGTCTTCAGATGGGACAAAAAAACAAGGTTCAGAGTACACATGGGTGTGCCCATAAAATAAAAACGTAGGCCTTAGTGCTCCTGTCCAGGCAAAATTTACCACAAAGCATAGCACACTGTATGACAAATGTCGCTATTCATTAGCCTACATGTAGTAAGAGCCGCGCAGTAGGGCATTATAGCCCATTTCATTTCATTTCATATTCTATAGCTGTTGGGGTTGCTGTAGTCAAGCGGACTCTTCAAGTCTGTAAATAATGAACATATGTCACAGTCACACACAACCTTTCTGAGACTACCGGTAATGGCTCCATGTGTCTACATGTACTATACATTAGCTTCAGCTTCTGAAATCCAAATCATTGCTCTAGATAGCCATGCTGCAACCAGAAGATTAGGCTACATATTATTATGATTTATATTTATAACAGTGCAACTCCATTCTTCTGAACAATTTTTTTTTTTTTTCTATTCTACTACATTATTTTTACCAATGTCACTGAAATTTGTGAATTAAGTGTTGCAACAATAATCTTTTGGCAACATACTGAGACACAGTCAGTCACACTCACACTTTGCTACATGAAATTATTGTGAAATACCGAAGAAAACCCATGACATGACCATCATGAATGACTTAAACTGGAGCAATTTTCCAGATTCATAAACACTCAACTACATTTAGAAATAAAAGTTCCCTCTCTTAATTCAATTATTTCAATAATAACACATAAATTTTGTAAATTATGCATTAGCTGGAGTCAGGCAATCCACACAACATAGTAATAAATAAGCACCTCCAAAGGTTTAGATTCCGTTGTTAGATCTGTTGCTGTGTCCACAGTTTCACATAACAGACAACTTCGGATGCCCTTACATCCGCAAAGCTTGTCTTTGGCATAATATTTTACATTGTTTTCCTCATTCATTTTACAACGTGGTGTTTACTTATAAATCATACATGTATGTACTAAAAAATTGTCAACATGAACTTCACAATATATTGCAATATTGTGCAACGTAAAGACCTGAGAAGTCAACTTATTATAGAAACATATTGTAAAATTTAAAAAAAACAGGGATTTTCTGAAACGACATACATGGTTGCATTTATTTACCAATTTAGTGTTTATTCATTTGTATACAAATTTAGGCAGAAATGGAATAAATTGATCTTAAATAAAGCACACCGGAGACATGCAATTGTTCACAAGTATTTATGTTTATTTGCGTTTCGTGTTAGAAATAACCCAGTTCTACTTTTTAATCGACCAGTCAAAGAGTGCGGGAAATATGTTGTGAATAATAAGTGAATGATTGTCACGGAACAAGATAACGGTTTATTTATTGTAACGCCTAGCGGAAAAATAACGGTTATTATTTACTGTTATAAAAAACTTATACACCTTTTGGTATGTTTTTAATAGAAGAAAACGGGAGGCATAGTCTACATAGCTTTCTTTGAAAACTGAGATAACAACCCCTGCTGCCCTGCATGATTCGAATGCTGCAATGGCTTTACCTTCTATTACCTCAACCGAACATGATATAAATATTATCTAGTAGCCTTCTTCTTCTAGTAGTAGATCTAACAACACTAAAACAAAGATTTCATTTTACTAGAATAGATCATGTTAACGTTGATGAAGCAATAGTGTGCGTATAACATATCATATAGCCCAATCAGACTCAGATTCAGAAATAAACTGTTTTTTGTGGGTTTTTTTTTTATTTTATTTTAATGTTCGTTTCATTTGGAAATACTGCAGCCTAACACTGTAACACTATTGAAGTAGCTAATCTGTTCCTAAAAGTGACTTTAGCTAGACTTCAAGAATCAAAGGGAACAAAGGGAAAATAAAGAACTGCTTTTCAATAGATTGAATCAGACTGGATAATAAAACCTTTATGCTTTATGATAAATGAATATTTTCTGTTTTATAGTAAATTAGTATTATTATATATTATAGTGGCAGACATGACATCCCATGGAAATAAAAGAAAAATAGAAGATAAAGAAAAACTGGTGAGCAAAAATTAAACAGAATGTTGGTTAATGCGGTACGTAGCACGTTTTACCCAAATCTACCAAAATCCACCATTATTTCAACTCATATGATGATAATTTATATCTATATTTGATAATACATACTGTTCTTTATGCTAAATTGGCATATAAAATTAAAAATGACAATTTGGCATAAAGAACGGTTAATTATCAAATATTGATATAAATTATTGTCTTTTAAGTTGAAATAGTGGTAGATTTGGGTGGATTTGGGTAAATTGTGCTACCTGTGTAACACAATATTTTGGCAATTTTCAGACAAACATATTAACTGTTTATCTTTGGTATGCAATACATGTAGGAGATATTTGCTCAGACAGAAGGGTCTCTGCCCACTTTACTTCTATATTTCCAACTGTACAGAGTTCTCTTACATGTATATCAATGTGTACACGCACACGGTTGGACCTCTTTTCATCAGAACCCCTGGGCACATTTTCTTTGTCAGTTTCGGTTGTGCTATGCCTGACAAGTTAAGGCCAAGTTTGAAAAATCATGGTAGTTCAGGATCTTTTCGGCCCACACCTGGGACATCATTTAAGAGTTCAGTTCCCTAACTGTTTGACTACGTGTACCCTGACCCCAGTTAGGAAAAAGCTGAAGTGTTCTTCATCATTACACAAGCTTTGCAATGTCAAACTTTTTTGTTTCAAACATTAATATAAGAAAATGAAAATGTAATTTATCATACGCTAGGACCTAATCAAAAATAATAATCTTATTTAGAACAGAGGTATTAAATATATTATTAAAGATGGGTTCCCGCGTACAAACTGGGTGATTTAATGGTATATATGGACCAAAAACATATTCAAACTAATTAATTTGTCATAGTTATGCTTCAAATCCTTCTCAAACATTTTAATTGCGAAGGAATGCCCTGCTATTAAAATTGATCAAACCAGGTCATGTTTACGTCACGTCTTGGGAGTCGGAGGAGAATTCATTGCATACATAAGACGATGTTGTCTTTAATCGCTTACTATTTATTACAAATATCGAATCCTAATTAAATTATCGGATTATCCACTACCCGCGTCTTTTTCCGTCATTTTTATCTCAGAATGTATTCTACGTCTAACTCTTCATAAAGTTTATCAACTTGTACATCAAGCGCTCAATGTTCGCTTGTGACCTTTGACATCACGCGTGCAGAAGTTCCTAATAGTCGGGCTGTTGATCAGGGGAACCCTTACATTTTTGTCCTGTATACACTCCATGAGTGTTTTTCGGGAAATCCAGTATTTTTCTAGTAAGATTGGATATCTCTACTTTCCATATATACCAAAATTGCCATACTTTTATTGGAAATAAATACTTTTCTGGGAACCCATCTTTAAATAAAATTTAAAAACTAAATATTCTTTTTTTTGGCATGGTATGTTCTGTACTGAACTGTGATTTAAATAATTTTTTTAGCCTCCATTACCAGACTATGAACCAACAGCTTTTTTAAGATGTCATTCTTCTGAAAACGACCCTAATGATAATTTATCTAAGGTATGGCGGTCAGCTTTTGAACCAAGTCTTCAAAATCCAGGTAAAGATTTTATTAAAAATGAACAGGCCTAACTTTAATCCTATATTTAGGCCAGGTATCTGATAAAAAGCTAAACTTGTAGTATGAATAGGTACATGTTTTGTCTAGTACTGCTACATTTAAGATGGGGGAGAGTCTAGGGCAATTGTGCCATCCCACACAAAATTTCTCAAATGAATAAAACAAGAATGGAACAAATTTCCAGTGGAGCATGACCCCACACTCCCAATTTGGTGCTCGACATCTGTATATGACTTGTCATTTGCAGGATTTGACAATGTGTAAGAACTGATTGACTCTTGCACTGACTTGCACTAACCTTATGATATTTAACCTGATTCTTTTGATGATGTGTTTCAGGGGAATCAACTTATATTTTAGCATCATGTGGATCAAAGATTGTTAATTTAATAGATTGTCAGACAGGGAAAGTTATGAAAAGATATAATGATCCAGATATTAATGAGGTAAATAAAATGTATATAACAAGGCCATAGAAAAACAATATTCTGTTTCTCAGACAATTATTCCTGTAAGTATGATATGGTAGTTATATGTTTGTGTTGTTTTCTGTCAAAAGATCTCTACTGGGCTAAATGACTTCCCATAAACATCACCTTTTAAGACATAACATTTATCTCATCATTTTGTTGAATGTATGATTCTCCAGTATCATTTATGATTATCAATAATATTTACCAGGGTTGCATTTCATTCAAATTTTTACTTCCTGTAACCAGGGGAAATATTTACTACAGCTCTTTTTAAGTGACGTGAGGAGTGTCTGAGAACCAAAATATTTTTTTTATATGGCCTAATATTCATCTGAATCTCAACCTTAATAAATCTGTTTCCTTTGATCCATAAAATTTATTAAAAATAAAATCACAATTTTAATTTGAGGATCATTGCCAACACATTAGTTAGTCCTCTTCATTCCTTGTGGAACATAGGGCTGCAACAGTCTTCTTCCATCTCACTCTATTTTGGGCTGTTATTTTTACCTCATTCCAGGTTTTGCCAATACTTTCTAGTTCTTTGAATGCCAATGCATTACTTGCCAGATAAGTCTATCTGAGAATCTTACTTTTATCCTTAATTATTTTCTTTTCCAGTCATTTTACACATTAGCATGGAGTACATTACCAATTCAAGGGAAAACATCAAAGTGTAATATTCTAGCAGTAGCTGGTAAAGTTAATTTTATTTCAATGTTGATATTATGAAAATAAAACCTTTTCTGATATGTTTATACTTTATAAAGGTAGTCAATAACTTTATCACATAAATAATCCTGCTAGAGAGCTACCAATGAACATTCTTATAAAATAAAATAACAATGTTTTTAGCATCTATAGGAATATTATGATACCATACTACATTGTGGTCTTGTGCTGAATTAAGATATGCATTTTTTATAATATTTTCTTTTAGAATACAGCATAATGTCTTGTTTATTTTGAAATTATTAGGAGAAGGATGTCGTGTTAAGCTTCTATATCCCACACAGTTAGTGATGTATTCAACTTTAACATATCATAAAAAATATATCAGTTGTCTTCTATTTCATTCTACAAAACCAAATTATCTCTTCAGTAAGTACCCTTTAGATCTTGCATACTCTGATTCAGTTAGGTCGTATATTGTTTTCACCATATTGTTTGTCAATCCTATTAATTTTCAAGATTCTAATAATTGCTTTTGGAGGCATTGCCTTTGATCACTTTAACAAATCTTGTGTTGGCTCTAGGGGCCTGAAACTTTTAAAAGTTTATATTTTTCAATATATCCAAATTTCTCTTAATTGTTAAAAATGCATTTTATCCATTTTAAAATTAAATCATTAACTGCCAATCGTATTTAAATCTGTTGAAAATCAAAACCATCCAAAGTTCTAGAGATGTAATTATGGGCTTGTCATGTAAATAAATGTCTAATTAATAATTTATATAACATGTGAGGTCAAACGAAAGATCTGCATTAGACAGAATTAGCTTTTGAATAATGCATCTTTAAGCAAATATGGCACACATTCCCATAATAGAGAAACATTTTGGCCGATATGACTCTCTATAATTTTCTTACAAATGTCAATAACAGATCTACCGTATACATGTACATGGGTCACAATTCTATAGAATACAATTACTGCTTATTACTGAGTGACATTTCGACTAAGCTTCTCTTGTCTTCATCAAGCAATGATAAAATATTAAATGTAACCTGATAATTCTCAACCAAAATGAGAACCCTACGACAATTTCTTCAATATTTTAGAATCAAGGTCAAGAAGGAGCATGTTTATGATATGTGTATATTAACAACTAGAAGACTAATCATTTTTGAAAACGGGTGTTTTGCTATTCATCTCCCTTCAATTGTATGTCTGATATACATGTAGGTATCTAACCCCTCGGTCTTTATTATTTCGTGTAACAACCTTGTAGAGATCTATCTATATCTATTTCATTTTTAAAGATTATATATGTACATTAATTTATATTTCTATAATAAAGGTGGATCAAGAGATGGTTGGATTGTATTATGGGATATTGGTATACCAGATATAACATTACAAACCAAAAACAACAATAGGTAATGTGCTCAATTTAACCATAAAATATTAATTACAGCTCACAACTCTTACAGATATAGCCCGTTCAGAGTCTGTTTGCCCCTTTATATTCGGTAAAAATGCCTGATAATAATAGGAAAAGTTTTGACATAGGAACACTGGTTCAGACGCTTATATTTAAACTAGTTATAAATCGCTGGGGATTTTAAGATAGGATAGTGTTTGACTATTTTGACCTCATTGATTAAAGGTTAATTATGCATTGGCACATGTCATTTTTCAAGGAAGATAGCTTACTGTGCATGTCTAAGGCAAGCTGAAGCTGGCAATTTTAAGCCAACACGTTCAGTCGGCCAAGATAAGACAGCTTTAACGAAAGCTTTTCTAAACTGGTTTATTTACCCCATCTTTGTGTTCAGACGCACACGTTAAACTGGTTAAATGATCGCATTAAACTGGTTCAACGATCGCTGGGGATTTTAAGCCAGTTTGGTTAGCATGCCTGAACAGGTTATTAGGTGCCAGATTATTTTGCACCCTAGTTTCGCCTAATAGTAGTCCCATCCCTGCTTACATGTACATGTCTATGTCTTGTTTTCCCTAATATTTTTTACTATAGATATACAAATTCAATTCATTATTTAAACATGTTAAAATGATTTGATGCTACTTTTCATTACGTTACAGTCCTTTACTAAGGTTCGCATTACCAGATATAAATTCAGATGCTCTCAATTTAGCGTATAGTTCAGCACAGAATATTCTTATCGCAGCCTGTGAAAATGGTTGTATAGGATGGAAACTTGATGACATGAATAAACAAACCAAAAAAAGAAATAGAATTATTAGGTAGAGTATGAATTACTAGATAAGCAGCAGAGCATGCCGAAAAAAATTGTATACATGTATGGCTAAAGTAATTTAAACATACATTATGCAAGAGCTAAATCTGCCTATTGCAGGTCTTTCTTTAGGCCCGAAATGTTATATAAACTATTAATTAGATATTTATTAACAAAACAAGAGCGTAATTAACTCTCGATGGCATCGGATACTCAAGATTTTAACTAGATTAGAATGGTTCACCATTTAAATATTTGATTTAAAAATGGGAAAGTGAGGCCAAGTCTCAAATATACCAGTGCTCAGGTTACCACAATGCGCACATCTTGTCAAAACTACAAACAGTGATAACTTGGCTAAGAATGAAGTAATTTGAATGGAAATTTTCAATATTTTCATTTTACATCATCTATTTTTGAGCTATTATAGCAAGAATGATTAGCTCTTTATTTAAATCTTACATAATGTATCTTTAATTATTAATTCTTTGTTGTCTTAATAAATAAGCTTGAGAACAATGTTTTGTTTAGAATTTCCTTAAAATTTGGACTTAAAAGCTTTTGAGAACCAAGATCATGATGAATTTTCTTGGCCAACAATGGGGTCGAAACGGGGCCTCCAGGTTAGCATGTCAACATCTTACTCACTGAGTCACTGCAGTTCCCTGAAAAAATCCAATAATCAGCTGTCATTGACTCATTAATCAGTATTGGTGATAACATTATTTAGCAAATCATGTTTTATTTATGAAGATGGCCATATATTATTTGTGTATTTTTTCAGCCAGACAGATTATATATTTGTTAAATCGGATGTAAAACAAACTATAGATGGATTGATCATGTTAACAGATGATATAATAGGTAATATTATAAAATTAAATATTTGGTATTTTTGGTTGGAATTCCAGTTCTGATTGAACCCTCGGGGATTTTGTATGGTAGGCATACACAATACACTGTACAATAAGCATTGAAATCATCTCATGATTAACCAATTGTCACAAATTTATCAAACTCCAGGATTGGTTAGCTTGGAAGTACATGTATAAAGCATTTATTTTCTAACGATTGCTGGTCTGTCACCTATTCAGTTACGATATCAATCGAGTAATGAAACGATATGGGTGTAACATCCTACTTTTCACAGCTAATTAGCTAAGAAAGACAAACATCAACATGCATTGTGCTCTTCATTGAAATCAACCTGTCAAGGGATCTTTTAGATGCATGCCAATGAATACAGCAGTGGACCTGGATTTTTCATCCAGTCAGAACAACAAGCTAATGTTCTCCTTGCCAAGCCCCATGTCCTGCATCACTGATGGGGGGAAAACAGCATGGAACTCTCTCGATCAACACCAAGATTCAACCCAGGACCTCCTGTTAGCTAGCGCCCATTCTGTTTCACAGAGAATTACGAATCTTCCAATATCTCTGTAAAAGATGACTGCCTTTAACACGTGCCGTCACAGCACGCAGCGTCAATCATTGGCTGAATGGCGCGTGCATTGTTTACAAAAGACATTACTGCTTCGGGCAGAATGCTGCCTTTTAGTCATTTTAATACCCATTTACACTAAATAGGAAATAATATTTACCTACAAATACATTAAACGTCTTTATTTATCTTTCTAATACATCAAAAGAATGTTTTAGAATTTAATTTGTTGGTGGAAAAAAGTTAATATTTAAGATTCATTAAGTCGCATTGATGTCATCCTTATCAGTGATTGTAGTGGTCTAGCGAATATTCAATGCTGATCAGTGTGGCTAGCGCCATACTCACTGAGTGCCCCTCAACCTCAAGAAGGATTGATTTGAACCGTTTGTAAAATGATGATTACTACTTTTGATTTCAGCAACCAAGCAAGTTGGAACTGGATTGATACAAATGTGGAGTATAAAAGAAAATATAAATAGTAAAAAAAGTAAAAGTAGACAGACAATAAAACCATTGTTAGAATTAGAATATACATCAACAACTGTAGATTATCTTAACTTTGGATACACAGCAGGTAATAAATATACTGTCAGGAATCAAACAAGCGACCCTACAAAAAGAAATGGTTGCTCCGACTGGACTAATGTAGAAGGGGGGCCAGAAAGAAGCCTACTTTTATATCGAAATTCAACTGTCAAGGGTTCTTTTACGTACACGCCAATATATACACAGGACCTTGTTTTTGGGCTATCCGAACAACTAGACAGATTTTTCCTACTATTTCAGCGCGTGGCTAACCAGAAGACATATTAATTTTTTTTCACTTGGCCCGTCTGCCTGAAAAGTCAGATTGCCAGCAGCTCGGGGGCAATTTTGTCGTTACCCTGATCCAGATTGGCATTGTTAATTGTAATTCGTGGTTTAAAACATGACTGTCTCATTAGAGTACAGTAATTATAGAAATACAGAATATTTGTTTATTTTTAAGGTATGTTGTGTGTTGGTGATGATGTCGGCAATATTTATTTATACAATTTAAAAAATTATCTCAAGAAAAACAAGTCACAAGAATCGCTCCTTGCACCTTCTCAGGTATGAAGTTAACAATATTTAAATCTTACTGTCGTATCTTCTTAAGCCAAGTTTTTAATACGAATGTTTGGAGGTCTGCAGGAGTTATTAAACCTGTTTAATACGATTTTTGATTAATGTAAATTACTCCCCGTGACTTTACACTGTTTAATTTTGGGCAGATTTTCAGGAATAATTATTATTGTGGTAAAAATGAACTCAATTTGTTTTAAGTGTTTTTGCAAAACTAGTTCTAGAGTTGTTTCCCCTCAATGATACCTTTTTGTAGCGTTTTAGCAAAACTAGTTCTAGAGTTGTTGCCCGTCAATGATACCTTTTTGTGGTGTTTTAGCAAAATTAGTTCTAGAGTTGTTGCCCGTCAATGATATCTCAGTTTGATGAACATGCATGATCGTACTCGTAGTTAATATTGGGCTAAATATCATCAAGAGATGACAAATCTTATCACAGGTGGTCGATAAAGGCCAGAATTAGGTCACCAGAAGACATTGTCAGTTTGTGGAAATAGGGTCAGTAATATAAGCTTCCATTCCCTTTAATAGGCAAGTATAAATATTTTTCTGAATAATATTTGCCAACTTGTGTATGACATGCCTGGCCATGATTTATACATTGTTTATTGTAATTATTTTAGGTTATTGACTGGCCAGAATTATCAGTTGATAGTAGATCAGATATAGATAGTGATGCTGTACCAGAATTAGATAAACAGGTTTGTATATTCAACTCTGATAAACACCTTTCTGTATACCTAAATCATTGAATATGAGTGAGAGAGGGGGTTTAACCCCCATACGACACAAACTAGGTCATTTCGAGACTAACACATGGTTCAATTTTATTTCAATAATTTGCTTAC
The DNA here is from genome assembly GCF_932274485.2 of Patella vulgata. Taxonomy (NCBI): domain Eukaryota; kingdom Metazoa; phylum Mollusca; class Gastropoda; family Patellidae; genus Patella; species Patella vulgata. The sequence goes on along the minus strand of NC_065884.2, from coordinate 57,136,849 downwards.
GCGTAGGGGTCTTTAGCAGTGGGAGGAAACTGGAGGACCCGGAGAAAACCCACAAGGTTGGACAGGCGACCCTACTCCTTGTCACATACAACAGGGGAATCAAATCCACGCCACTTGACTCAATGACAGACCTTCTAATCCAAGGCGCATGCGTTAACCATTCAACCACCCCACCTCTGTTTATAGGGGAATTTCTAAGTTGGATGTGTTCAGTGAAGCTCAGCATCGTCATAAAACTTGGTAGATAGTTTCATTATATTGATACCTTGAATAAGTTTGAAAACAAGCATTTCTGCTCAGGTTATGTAGATTGATAAACAATTTGCTTGTTACATGCTTTATAAAAATATAAATGAAAAAGTAATTTTGCTTTAATTACTTTAATATCTACATCAAATCCAAATATAAGCTGCTTTGTATATTAAACATTGTTATCTTGTATTTTCAGAAAATTGTAGTAAATTGTGTATCTGTGAGTTCCAATCAAGAATATATAGTTTATGGAACAGATACAAACTTATTGTGTATATGGAAAAGATGTTGATCTAGTTAACAAAAAGATGTTGATCTAGTCTACAAAAATAATCAAATACAGTACTGCCAATTAAGTAATTATAGTGATAGTCTAGGTCACTGAGACATCTGTATTATATTACTTTATAAATGTTTACTGTCAAATCTTAATCAAATAATGTTGTTTTGAATGTTTTTTAAACTACACTGTTCCAGAAAATATCATTTAGTAACCCAATATGTCTGGATCAATGAAATTATGATTTCATATGTCAAGCTTGGCAGGCTGTTATTTTATGATTGTCGCTTGTTATGTTATTGTGAAGATGGGTAAGATAATTTTTAAAATTGTTACTGTATATTTTGATTGTAGTTGGTGTGTAATTGAGATTTTAGAATTTTATATAATGTACCATGAATGTTTGCATGAAATTATTTTTTAATTTTTAATTTTTTTTTACACTGATAAATTGTAAAGATTGATACATAATTTTATATAACGTGTATATTTGTAAATATTTACATGAAATTTGTCGTAGATAATGTCTTAATAGCCCTTGCATTAAAATGAAAACATTTCATAAAAGGTAATTTGATGTATTGATTTCTCTTTATCACAGTGGATATATGTCTGCTTTTAAGATTTTAGATCAGCAGATAGATACAATGTTGAGATGAGATATAACCGATTTTGCGAAATTTTCTATTCATCCTATCTTTGTAAATGGTAAATGAAATTAAACCGATATTCCTTTTAAAGATTCAATTTACATAATATTGAAATTCGCAAGGAATTCAAAATGACAATCCACAGCTTTAAATACAGTAAATTAACTATAAACTCGAAGCTGCAGAAGAAATACTGCTTTTTCACTGACTTATTAATAACCCAGAGATTCGTTGCTTCTTTGAGATTTGATTTGGATATGCCATGGTCATTTCCTTATTCAGTATCACAATTCAATATTATAAGTCTTTTATTTCTTATGGTTTCATATACTTATTGCAGATAACACATCCCCACACTTGGCGTTAATTTTAATATTAGCTATTTTATCTGCCCTTGTTTTGCCAATGCTGACAATGGCTACTGGTTTCTTCTGATCGTGAGCTCGATTAACAAACCGAAAACCTGAATAAACCTGAAATTTGTAAGAAATTAGTTTTAATAACAAAAAAATCTTTTTAAAAGACTGGATTTATTGTGGTACCCCACAAAACATGGTTTGCTATAAGGTGGGATTCAGTCATCCTTGGTATCTCCAGTGGTCTCAGTTAACAAGGATCAGTGTCAATTTTAGATAATTGTATCCACCCTCAATTTCACAGGGTTTTTAAAGACATAGTTCAAATGACAGTCTATGCATTTTTCCAAAAATATATACTATATATTTGATAATACATGTGCATGTATATACTCTCAAGAAATTTACCCCCCCGCGAATTATCTACATGTTGATTTGTCTTGCTGTTTATTGTTAAGATTACAAAAATGTGTGTCCTATCTCCTTTAAAAAATTACATAAAAATACACCAGAGATAACAATTTGATTCTAATAATTATTCTTACAAACTTACCTCTAACGATGATCCAGCCACCAAGATAGCATCACTTTCAGCAACTCGTTCATAAACAAAATTAACAATGTTTTTCTTTACATTAGCACCAAAGAAAACAATTTCAGGTTTCACAATACCACCACATTTCTGACAAGGCGGCACCTAAAAATATAAAAATAAATGATTAAATAAACAACAAGTCAGATTGTTCACATCACATGCAAATATATATATATATAAAAAAAAATTCTCTTGTCAAACCTTCAAAGGCTAATATCTTTGACCAGAATAAAGTAATTTGAATGAAATTTTCAATATATTCATTTTGCATTATCTATTTTGAACTATTATAGCAAGAATGGCTAGCTCTTTATCTAAATCTTACATAATGTATCTTTAAGTTAGAATTAATTTATTTTTATAATTTTTGGACCAAAATGTTTTAACTGCATAAAAATAACATTTGATTGTGTATGGCCTGGGAATTTTTTTAATTGGAAATATGGCAAGGCAAGCTTTCCAGTATCAAATCACCATTGGTAGAAATGCTGCAACACATACAAAAACATCGAAGCAACAATATGAAATAGATTTTGTCCTTGCATGTAACAAAAATGCACTGACCATTTGGTTGATTACTTTTCCACAAAATATTTGTACCTTGTTAAGTATACTTGTAGAAATGTACATGATTATTCAAAAAATAACGGTGTATAACGACAGTGTGGTTCTAAAGAAAACTTACAGTAAAACCTTCAACTTGTTCCCAAGTTAATGTTACATCACCATCAGGTGCCATCTCTATAGATGAAGCATGCCATTCATGATTCTGGGATATAATTAATTCTTGCATTTCATTTCTACTCATTTTATTTTCACACGACAAACACTCTACGCGATGTGCACTTCCATGTAACTCTGTTAACCTTTTACTTCCCGCTTTAAAATGCAGAGCATCTACATTTTGTGTCACTAGCCAATGTACTTTTCCTACACGTTCCCATTCATTTAACACATGATGACTGACATTGGGTGAAAATGACGAAAATCTTGGCCACCCAACAAAATTCCTTGCCCAATATCTTTGCCTTATTTCAGCTTTGTTTAAAAAGTCTGTATACTGGACTGGTCGATTATTACTCCTAGCATAGAGTCCAACACCTTCCGATCTGTAATCTGGTATTCCACTCTCGGTGGATAATCCTGCACCAGTTAACACCAATAAACGTTTACTTTTCCGGATGAGATCTTGTAACTCTGCCAATTCATTTTCAGAAGGGGGAACACTGTTTGGAACAAATGAAATTGGTTGTGCCTGATTGGAAGTTGTATATGTCCGACCATTATGTGGAACAATATTAACGCTACAATTAAAGATATTGTTTATCTGTTGAAGTTGGCTTCTAAGCTGTGTATGTGTCATAAATGATGGAACTTTTGGAAATAACATTTTACAGGAACCTGTATTTTATTTCCATCAATTTATTCTTTTTTCAACCAAGGTTTGTCCATTTACTGTATATGTTTCTATTTGTTCTAGTTTGATCTTAAATTAATCATTCAGAAAATGTCTGAAATAGAAAACAAAATAATATGGAAACACACAAAAATCAAATAAAATACCCGTACCCATTTTCAAAATTTATAAGCAAGGTTGCACATATATTATGGAAATATGTGATTTTCCAAATTTATAAGCACAGTACCGACCAGTTTAATGTTAGCTCATTTTTGGCAATAACTACCTAAGTTCCAAGGACAGTGTTACGGATAAGATCATCAAGCCTGGAGGGCTACTTATATAGGGCATATGATCTCTACTGTCAAGATTTGCTACTATTCTATAGATGAACTATACTCAAGTATTAAATTTAACAGCTTTTATGTGGCTCCTGGGGACGCAAATAAGACTTGGCTTTTCAACTAAACTCCCATTTTGTTTAACAAAGTTAAAATATATATACGCGCAACCTTCTCAAAACTTCGTTTCTCTCCTGTCGTTCGTTCGTTTCTGGGGTTTTACGTCCACTTCCACCTAAGGTGATATCGTAGACAAAAAATATTTGTTTACATAACATGTACATGAGAGTTACTTCCCCATATTGTGAGAGTGAGCTCCCGGTTCTTTCGTCGCTTAAACAATATTTTGTCTAATAAAAGATCATTGATTTTGATTTATATTATTTATATCCTGGTCGAAAGATGTTGAAAAGTATTTTTAAAAGCTTTCATTACAACATTAAGTAGAATTTTACTCCCATTTTTCTTTGATGTGAGTGTGTTTCTTTCAACGTTGTATGCGACATACACTGTAAAGTAAAAGTAGAGCAAGAACAATAAGTAGACCGGTCAGTACTTTTACTTAGCTCGTGTAATACTTTATTGATGCTATAGACCAAATAACACTTGAATTGCAATAATTTTGATGTGTTCAATACCTTTCCGCTGTGGCATTTATTTTGGTCGATACTGGGAGACGAAATATCACCATACCGCAAAACAACTAGCCGGCAACTTACATTTCTCACAAAATTTACCCAATTTCTTAATCAGAACCAGACAAAAACACTTACTAACGAACAAACTGTATAAATTAACGTTGTCCACAAATAAGAAAACAGTTTACCATTTTTCGGAAATGTCATCGGGAATGGAATTAGGAAGTGTGATCAAGATAATTAAACAACATGCACCAACATCTTTAGCCGAATCTTGGGATAATGTGGGGCTCTTGGTCGAACCTTCATCCCCTCATACAGTCAACACCATTATGCTCACTAATGATTTAACACCGCTTGTTTTAGAAGAATCCCTTGAGAAAAAAGTGGATCTTATCTTGTCCTATCACCCACCGATATTTTCTGCTGTTAAAAGATTGAGTCAGGGTAAATGGAAAGATCGTCTGATTATAAAATGTATTGAGAATCGGATTGCTGTTTATTCGCCACATACATGCTATGATGCAAAGGCTGGTGGAGTTAATGACTGGTTGATTGGTGCATTTGGTAAGTATTAAAAACTGATGAGACAATAGGAGAGAGCCATCTGTAATAATCTAAATGCCTATAGAAAGAATATGATTTTCATACAGTTGTATTAAAAAATTGAGGCTGACAATTGAAAGTGTGCTCAGTCGCTCAGATGGGATATATGGACAACAGAGGTCCATTCATGTCAAATTGGTGCATATCAAGAACCCTTGACAGTTGGAAATGACAAGTGCACATAGAAACGCATAGGGTCTGCATAATTCGTCTACCTCGGACTAAAAAACTAAACAGATTACTATATGTTGGTCTCAAAATGACCGAAGTATTTTGTTGAAGAGACATTAAACCCATTCATTCTAAAATGAAATTGGGTTCAACATCTTACTGTTCTGCTCCAACTGGGCAAATGAAGATGGGCATGCCCCATGCAGTGTGCTATGAGTGAAATTTTGCTCAGGCAGTGGCACTATAGCCTACTTTTACATCAAATTCCAACTGCCAAATAAGGGATCTTTTACGTGCACACCAATGTATACACGGGACCTCAGTTTTCCATCCAATCCGAATGACTAGACAGCTGTCCTGCAACACTAACAAGGGGACACCGCATCGAAAACCGTTCATTCCATATGTAGCAGTAAAATTAAAATTATTAATTGTATAGAATTAACTTATGAACAACAATTTTGTCTTCCTTCAGATACAGTTGATGTGGTACCAGTCACAAATGCTGAGGAAATTCCTGGAGGATACAGTCATAAAGTCAATATTTTAACCAAAGATTTATCAAAACTTCAGTCCACCTTGTCTAGCTTAGCTGTAAAACAAGTCTCATCACCTATGTAATATTTCTTTTAATTTTTGCACCTAGATAAACAATACTTGGCCTATATGTGCTTTCCATGCATATCAAAGAGGATCCCACATTATGAGCTCTGCGAAATATTGTGAATATGGGTTTATATCATGGACAATCTAAATATTAAGAAAGAAATATTTGGTGAACAAATATAATAGATAAAGCATACAAATTATTTTATTAAAATAGGTAAATTCTTATTATATATGCTGATGCGTGTATCTTTGTGGGTGTTACTTTGAATTAAAATATCTGTTCTTCCAGTCATTTATCCATCTTTGTGGGGGGTTGGATGGCCAAATGGTTAGCACGTTTTTGCTGTATCATAAGGTCTGTCATTGAGACAACTGGCGTGGTTTCGAATCCCCGGTTGTACGTGACAAGGAGTAGGGTCCCCTGTCCAACCTCGTGGGTATTCTCCAGGTCCTCTGGGATTCCTCCCACTGCTAAAGACACCTACGCGCAAGCAAATTATTGAAATAAAATTAAACTATATGTTAGTCCCAAAATGACTTAGTTTGTGTCGAGTGGACGTTAAACCCCATTTCTCTCTCTCTCTCTCTCTTATCCTTCTTTGTGTCAGATGTTGCAGGAAATGTAATAATTTCTCCCATTTATTACAGAACTACATCAAGTGGTGAAGTTATGACAGTGTGTAGTGTTCTGTGTAATAAATGTACATTATCTGAAGTTGTTAAAGCTGTAGAAGGCTCAGACTGTACTGTTGATACCATTGAAAACATGAAATTAGAAAAGGTAAGTAATGAAATATATTTTACATATAGGTTCTTATAACTTGGCAAACCTCAGCAGATTCCAGTACCCTACATCTAGCCTCGGCTGTATGACGAAATCTGCCATTGGAACTGCTTTCAAGTTCCCGGATTACCAACGGTGTTTCCCATGACGACGCCGTTGAAGAATGTTTTATCATACAAATATTTCAAAGTCTGAAGCTGTTTTTCTTTCAAGTTTATCCAATTTCTTCAAACAAGGACAACTTTGCACTGAAATTTTACACACTCTTCGAACGACACAATTTTGATAACTTCTTTTTAAAAGCGGCAAGTTTTCCTAATAATTAAACGGGTGCCGCATCACAGTTGTATAGGCGTAGGTACATATGACTTACCGTCATACAGCTGAGGCTAGAAGTAGAGTAACAGAATCTGCCGAGGTTTACCGAGTGGGTACTTATTTCATGTAGGTAGTGGTAGATGCAGTGTCCATTATTTTTTTGGTAATTGAAATTAGGTACTGTTACACGAAATGCTAACTTTCTAGGCCCTAGCCATAGTCTCATTTCTTGGTGATTTTGAATCCCTGGCAAACTGTAATATTGTGAAAGTTGGATCTCTATAGAATATCAGTCCAGCAATGATTCAATTCCATTCAATATTTACATAGGAAGACCTTCAGACAGATATTGTCCATGAGTCTGTGGATTTGTAACTATTTTATATCATGGAGATTACATTATATTTTGATGGAGGAGAACAATTCCGACCTCACAAGTCACAAAGCATTCCCAGACTTCAGTTAAGAATTTACTCAAAATTGTTTGCCTTAATATTTTAACTAAAATATAGCCCTTTATAAAACTTTTGTTGTTTTAATGTGTCAGATACATCGATAAGAAACTATGTGCTTCTGGATGAAAGATATATTTCTCAAAAACAGTGATTGAAAGTGGAGTAAATTCTTAACTTAAGCCTGATAATACTTTGTGAACTTAGGACCTGACCCCGAGTTCACAAAGCATTCTCAGGCTTAAGTTAAGAATTTACTTAAAATTGTTCACCTTATTTTAACTAAATCATAGCCCTTTATAAAACTTGTATTGTTTTAATGTATCAAATACATCAATAAGAAACTATGTGTAAAGTTTTGTATTTCTGGATCAAAGATATTTCTCATAAACAGTGATTGAAAGTTGAGTAAATTCTTAACTTGGTTCTGAGAATGCTTTGTCAACTCGGGGCCTGATCTTATATCTGGAGTTATCAAACACTGAATAGGCCTTACTATAGCGCATATTTGATGTAATTTTGTATTATGATATTTACTAGCAGGATACCCGGCTTCGCTCGGAGGTCATAACTCCGAAACTGGAAGTGGTAGACTAACGCCACCTGGCCTATGTTACTCCCCGGTCCGAGCTACCCCTATACCCCAAATTTTAGACTCGGGGCAGACCTAGTGTAGCCGCCAACCCTGAACAGACAGACAGACAGACAGAAAGACAGACAAACGACAGTCACAAATATATATATATAGATAATTGTTTTGATTGTAGATACCAGTAACTGGCTGTGGATCTGGTAGATATGCCACTTTAAAACAACCGTTAACTCCACAAGAAGCCGTTGAGGCTGTTAAAATACATTTAAACTTACCACACGTAAGGTTAGCTGCTAAACCAGGTCAGTTTAAAAAAGTTGAAAGGAAATGGGGTTTAACATCTGAAACAAATTTTTGCTATTACTACAGCTTACTCTTATTTTTTATTTTGAACTGTCAGGGGATCTTTATCATGCTGCTAATGGCATAAATGTGACCTCTGGTCACTTTTCTTCTCCTGGCCCTCTAATCTGCACCATTGTCATGGAGAAACCATGTCAGATAACTCTCAGACTTATTTCAGTCGTATAAGACATTTCCGCAATTTCGAGATTTTTCTTTCCTTTTAAATTTGCGTACATTTTTAAACTAGGCATATTGAACCAGTCAATTATAATACAGGATTTTTCCCCTTTTACACTGTCTAAAATTAAAATGGAATGGAAACTTGCAGGATTTATTTTCTGTAATTAAAGAAAGTTCAAGAACTCCATAAAAGTTCAGAGTTCAAAACAGGAAAGGGGAATGGGGAATATATCTCTATGCTCTATCTAATGTCAGAAAAGTTCTAAATCGATATAATACAGTGTTTTTTATTAACTATGGATCAACCCAGTCCAATCACTGAAGGATTATATCATGCAGCTACTGAATATATTTTATTAGCCCAGTCAAGGCAGAACAGTAGGACGTTAAACCCCATTTTATTTTATTACAAATTATGTATCAACCCAGCCAAATCATGGAAGAATTGTGGCATGCAGCGACTGCATATATTTTGTTTGATGTTATGAATTTCAAGCAATGAGAGAGTGAGGGAGAGAGAGAAATGGGGTTTAACTGTCCACTCGACACAAACTGGGTCATTTCGGGACTAACACATGGTTCAATTTTATGGTTCACTTGCGCCAGGGGTCTTTAGCAGTGGCAGGAAACCAGAGGACCCGGAGAAAACCCACAAGGTTGGACAGGCGACCATACTCCTTGTCACGTACAACCGGGGAATCAAAACCACGCCAGTTGACTCAATGACAGACTTTATGATACAGCGCACACATGCTAAATATTCGACCATCCCACGACCCTTCAAGCAATGAACATATGGATGAAACAATATAGTCTTTTGATACATGTAGCTCTAAAAGTTGATTTTTCAAATAAATACTCTTAGACTACATCATTTTAATTTTAATTCATCTCGATCAATTTTGGAAGTCTCACCTCCTATTTCTCAAAATCTTGGCTCCTAATTTAAGAGTTTTGACATTTTAAGAGGCTTTTTATCGAGAGGCTAACTATAAAGATTCGAAAGAACCAAATATCAAATTGTTTTGACCACAGTGTTTCATTACTTTGACTGAATTCTTTTAATTTTTAGGTAATAAATATATAAAGAGTGTGGCAGTGTGTGCTGGCTCGGGTTCCTCGGTATTAAGAGGTGTAAATGCTGATCTGTATTTAACAGGCGAGATGTCTCATCACGAAGTTCTCGATGCCGTCTATAGTGGCGCTAACGTTATTCTTTGTGATCATAGTAACACCGAAAGGGGTTATTTAAAACGGGTAAAACAGGAATTGAGTGAGAAACTTAATGATGTGAATATTCTTATATCAGAAACTGACGTTGATCCTTTAATCATTGTTTGAAAAATTTATTTAATAAAATATAGTCAAGTTATTCAGCTCTTCTGTTTGTTGTTTACCCTCGCGGATAAAGTGAAATTGATTATTTCATAATAATAGTATGGAGAGGCAAGGAATATAATAATTACCATAACTTATTTGTCCTGTTACCCTAAACTTGTTTTAGGAATTTAGTATTTGAGCAGCAGTGGGTTTTACCATCCAGATCTTGTCGAAATTCTTTGTATGACTGGCATTAGGCCAGCTCCATTGTTAAAGAAAAATATACAGGCAAATATGCTTCCCTACAAGCATCTCCTCTGATAAGTGAGAACTCTGGCTCAAGTCCATTATTGTAACCCCATGACTGCTGTGGTCCTGTAGACTAAAACAAATACTAGAGTCATTTAAGAATAAATGTTTTATTCAAGCTTGAATGTACAGATGGACTAGATTGTATTTTATAAAATAGGAATGTTTGTTTTGATAACTCATGGTTAGTGTGATAGATATGTGTGGTATTATTTATAACATATGGTAAAAATAACAATGCAGTTAACAGAATGTATGATCAATAAATGAACTAAAAATACAAAACAATTCAGAAATAAAAATGAACTAACATACATATGATTAATATCTCTTATTTAGATACTGTACATATCAACCAGTATTCCATCAGACTCATTTGTTTACACTAGTACATGTACAGTACACTTCGCATAATTCGGATCTAAGTGGACTGACCAATTTTATCCGAGTTAAGCAAGATCTGTGTTCGCCGAAGAATGAAATTCAATCTTTGCTCGAATAGAAATAACTGCAAGAGCCAGATAATAGTTAACTCAAAGGCACATTTCAAGCTTTTGTTCGTATGTGCGAGTAGATAACTTCTGTTTGAAAAAATGTCCTAAATTTTCCCGGAAAGTGTCTCATACAGCAGACAGTGAGTTTCGAATTTTCCGGGAAAATTCTATTATTGCGTCACGTCAAATAGGCTGATTTGATTCAAAATGATAGGGAAAGTATTTTGGGGCTCTGTGCATGGAATACCTAACTGCGTTTTAGACCATCGGTATGAAACTGACAGTCAAATTCTGAACATACTGCCAATCTGACTTAGGCGAAGGAAAAAAGCCGGAATTAGATTAAATGGACTGAACATTTTGATGCGAGTTGAGCATAAATTTAATATAAAAAAAAAACGTGCAGGATCAAAGGGTCCAAACGATTTTATCCGAGTTGAGCAAAGATCCAACTTATGCAAAGTATAACTCATAATAGGCATTTCAGTTTTAATTAAAAGCGCTTTAGATGTATCTGTCGGGTTTGCCATATCTACCAAAATAGTAGTAATTGAATAAAACTGAAATATGATTATAATCATATATAAAGATAAAATTGTATTACTTTTACCCCTAATTATACAGGTTCTATTTCTGACACCCATTGCACTTGGCCTGTTAATCTCCTTTACTTCTGCCGAGCTGAAAGTTTGAAGGCAAGGGTGCAAGAGTTCCTTCCCCCCTACACAAATATAATTATAGTTCCCCCCTTTTATCCACAAGTGTTGAAAACAAGTAACTGAATGAAAAAATAACAAAATATGGGTCCTATTTGAGCTAACAGTAATACCCTCCCTCCCAACCGTCTTTCTAAAATGTTTTTTGGCACTTTTGGTTTTATTTTTATTTTTTTTGATCCAAAGAATTGTATTTACTTGAAACACTGTAATCAATTACATTCTATTTAATATTATTTAGTATTTGTCACACTTCTTCTTTTAGATAGAAAATATATGGTCTTGTAAAAATATAAATAGAGAATTTAAAATGGAATAGTTCTTTCTATTTACATAAATACGTATATTCATGGTTTAGTATATTTTAAGTAGATAAATCTAGAATATTCAATAACAAAATAAAATAAATTAAATTAAATTATATAACATTCAAAATCTTCACCATGTCAATATTTTATGACATTCATCTATTATTAAGACCTTGACATGATGAAGATGAGAAAGAATAAAATTAATGGCACAACTTACAACAATACAACCAAGAATTAATATGTTTTGACAGAATTAAAACAAAAACAAGTTATAAATAAATAAAATCATAATGAAAACTTTTGTTTTAAGTTCAATATTTAACAGCAAAATCATTAAATGTTTAATAAAAGAATAATCTCAAGTCAAATACACCTGGGCCTGACGCACTGACTCAAGTTGACATCTTACTTCTCTTAACATATTGGCTTTATCTATATACATCAAATTTTCAAAATGGACATCAAATTATAAAATTCAATAAAATCAGTAATTTTATTTTTGGCCTACATCAAAGTGGTCTAGTCAGCTTAATCTATAATGAAAAGTTTGTAACTAATCCTAACTTATAACACGTTTCATCAGTATACTTTTATACATAATGGTCAACTATGGTTTATGATAACTGAACATCACTTAACATCATTCACAACACAATAAAAACATGCTCTAGCCCTAGCCCACTTATATAGCCCACTTGTAAATAGATATACAGCCCACCTGATATACTACATGTACATACATGCCATATTTAGAGCTAGAATTAGGCATAAATTAAACACAGTCTGCAGGTCGTTGTAGGTCTCATTCAGTTACGTCACTAGAATAATTATCATACATATAAACAAATTATTTAATAGACTGTATGTTAACATATATTGAAGCTGCTGATCATCATTTCAGGGATTGTGAATCCTCTGCAAACTACTATATTATTGTGAAATTTGAATTGAATATATAAGTGTAGTTTAATGGTCAAAATCGAGACATTAAGTGATATATTGATACTGGACGAGTGCATTAGCTCGAGTGTTGTTTCAATATATTAAACAATGTCTTGCCCGAGACCATTAAACAACTTCAAATACAGACACTATCCTGCATATGCATTTCGAGCAAGTCCAATATTTTATCTACTATAAATAATGTGCCAACTCTGTATTTTACAAAGGAATAATGGTCCAATTCCGTTTAGTGTTTATAAAGGTATGATGAATTGCAAATCTCCCAATATTCTGCAGACGGTACAAAACGGACAAGCTCTGGCTACTGATCATGTTCAGATATTTAAATCTAACCTTGGTCGTTTTGACACACTGAATATAGTACATGTTGCTACATGTAGATAGACAAATATATACAACACATATTAATATTAAATAATATGACAATATCACAATAAAGGCAAATAAACAAAAACAATAACCCAACAAATGAATAAAGAGACAGAAAAAATGGAGGAATGACAATACATAATACCAGACATTTATACTACAGGAAGACACATAACAATATAAATATATGTTTTAAAAGGGGGAGGAAAAAACAATAACAAATTCATTTAGAAATTCAATAGCAATGCAAGATTTAGATTATACATGTATCTACTGTATATTACAAAAGCAATGTTAACAAGTATTATCAGCATATTAACCATTGCTACATAAGACAGTAACTATGGGTGATAAATTGTTTCTACAAAGTTTTACTTCTTAGTTCTATTGTTACATGTACTTCAGTCAAATGGCCATTGATAAAGCATTGCAGAAAGATATAGCACTGTTAATTGTGAGACATATTATAAATAATAGAGCTGTTAAAAGAGGAAATCTCAAGGCAACTAATCAGAAATGCCTCATTACCATAGTAATTGTAGCAATTGATAATGAGCAAATAATGCTAATTACTGCTTTAGAAATATGAATATTAAGAAATACATATATGTATGTTTGATCATAAACAACATATACATGTAGCAGACCTCCTCTAAATACAAACAGTACATGAATATTACATGGACAATCTCAAAATTGAATCAACCTGTTAGCTACCTGAACCCACAAAAAAACATTTAAAAAATAAAAGATTTCAAAAATAAAATAAACTAATTTTTAAATGGAAATTATTTAGTTTGTTCAGGAAATGAAAATAATGTACTGTATAATGTATATACAGTTTGCATGCACATTACAGCTATAGTGTAGTAGTACTTCAAACTAGTACTTCAAGTTAATTATGCTCATTCAAAGCTTAATCAATTATCTGAAATTAACTGGAATCCAAATAACTATTTTACGTTGGGTTAAATTTATGAAAATACATGTATTTTAAGAATGTCAGAAAATCTAATTTTATGTGATTGTATAAATGAGCACTGATCAATATCATGGAAAACTATTCACGAAAAACAATACAAAAAATCGATAAAAATACCATATAAAAATATCATTAACAGAATCCCATGAGAATTATACCTGTAACCATAATGAAATATCTACATTATGGTTTCACTATAACACTGATGTTGGAGACTATATATTCTTAATAGTTAGACCATTGTAGATTGTCATTAGAGGGATTTTGAATTGTCTGCATTTACAATCAACAATATTGTGGAAGTTGAATCTCAAAATGAAATTATCAGCCCAAATAAGGTTAAATTTTGTGGAGTATTTAAAAAAATATGATAAATTGAAAGGTTCCCAACAATTGCCATCCTCTGCCGATGACATAAACAAGCCAGTGGCACTTATAGATGTTGTATAAAATATATTGAAGGATTTGTTTTACATATGATTGAATCCATAGCAGTAGATTATCTATCGAATCTATCATTGACATTTTGGTTTTGTGACCTTAATTAATTGTTACATGTATATAATCAATTTGAGTGCATTTTAGCTGGATTAATCTGTGAACAAGAGCATCGCTACCGCTGCAATATACGACCACATTCCTGCTTTGATTGATATGGTACTTTTTAAAACTAGAAATGGGCGTGGCTCTGCCCCTGGGGGTCGGGCATGCACCAAAAACAATAGGGATCTTCCTTGGGGTATAAGGAATAAGTATACCAAGTTTGAAGAAAATCCAGTAAGAATTGCGCCCTGTAGGCGACACAAAGACACACGAAAAGAAAATGGGAAATGGGCGTGGCTCTGCCCCTGGGGGGTGGGCATGTACCCCAAACGATAGGGATGTTCCTTAGGGTACAAAGAATGTGTATGCAAGATTATAAGTTAAGAAATGTGGCCTGTAGACGACAAACAAACAAATACTAGAAATGGGCGTGGCTCTGCCCCTGGGGGTCGGGCATGCACCAAAAACAATAGGGATCTTCCTTGGGGTATAAGGAATAAGTATACCAAGTTTGAAGAAAATCCAGTAAGAATTGCGCCCTGTAGGCGACACAAAGACACACGAAAAGAAAATGGGCGTGGCTCTGCCCCTGGGGGTTGGGCATGCACCCCAAACGATAGGGATGTTCCTTAGGGTACAAAGAATGTGTATGCAAAGTTTCAAGATTATTAGTTAAGAAATGTGGCCTGTAGACGACAAACAAACAAATACTAGAAATGGGCGTGGCTCTGCCCCGGGGGGTCGGGCATGCACCAAAAACAATAGGGATCTTCCTTGGGGTATAAGGAATAAGTATACCAAGTTTGAAGAAAATCCATGAAGAATTGCGCCCTGTAGGCGAACCACAGACACACACACACACACACACACACACACACACACATACATACATACACACACACACACACACAGACAGGGGCGACGGCATAATACGTTCACATTATGAATGTGGACGTATAAAAATTAGATATTGTTCCCCCCCCCCACCAATTAATGCACGATTGTGAATGGCAACTTTTAAGTATTACACTGTAGGAGATCATTAACCAACTGTTGGGAGCACATGTCACCATAACTTCCAAATGAATTACAGTAAACAGCTCTTAAAGAACAACTCCTACTAAAATAGCATTATAGTGAAACCTAGTGGAGATAGATAAAAAGAATGAAAAACGTACAGGAAATATATATATCTAAGAAAAAAAATGCATCTGGGTTTATGTGGAGTGATTTAAACTATACATGTATATACAAACAATGAACATTCTTAAAATAAAAATGCTGAATCCAATGAAAATCAGAGAAATGTCCTGCTTTCTCTAGCACCATTGCCAAGCTAATTACATTTCCACTAAAATACTTTGTTCCTAACCAGATATATTCTTGATCAACAAGACATCAAATAAACCATTAGTCTGGGTAACAAGGATAAAATACATAGCAACTAATTTAAAGCATAAATGACCTAAACAAAAAAGCTAAATGACAGATGTTCCAATGACGATTCTCTATTAAACCAGCCATTCTCCATCTTTTTTCCAACCATAACTAAGTTTTTAAACTATTGAGTTAAGCCATCAGCAGGGGTTTTTTTTTCTCCCTTTGGAAACAACAATGTTATTCTATTGCACTTATAATTAAACAACTTTACAAACATTTACATTTTTTAAATTGGTTTGAAAATATGTTTATATCATCATAATAAATTATAATGTGATAAAATTTTTTAGGGATACAACCATGGGCTATATTTAACAATAGAAAATTGCATCCTGTTCACCAACATTTTATGAAGTAAGGTTGGCCATTATTAAATACAAAAGAAAATAAAACTGTCGACTTACAAGTACATATAAATCGAATCAAAATTTGACCTTTATATATTTACATATATACTTCCAGTTATATGATAAATAATACATTTTTAATTCTTATGGAATTAGTTTTAAACATTGCATAGATAACATATCAACCAAACTGAGATAAAAGTAAATACCTAGCAAAAACAACTTTAAGCATTTCATTGACTGAGAAAAAAAAGTGCATATAGCCAATGAACAAACCGTATTCTTTAAAACATTATAATTAAAATTTCAGGAATAAAGGTTCTAATTAGGTCCATGCTAACAGAAATTTAAAATTTTATATCTCACGGAATCGATTGTAATTTAAAGGTGATAGTCGTACATGCGTATATCCTGACAAAAGATAGATAACAACTACATGTACTTGAATCAACTTCAAGAAAAATTCTAGCTGACCAGGTTTCAAGCCTAATTAAAGATAGTTTGCCAGGCAATGGAATATACCCCCCCCCTCTCCTTTCATCACCATAAAGGTGCCATCTATAAAGGTTATAGACAAAACATTAAAAAAACAGATCCACAAACATTAAAATAATTGCTCGAAAGCCTTATAATTTGAGAAGCTTCTTCCTGGCACAAACATCAAAAAATGTTTAAATGTCACGCTAGGACAACCACAAGGAAACTGAATTTTAAAAGTAAACACTTCTGAAAGTGGACAACCTCATTTAAAGAGGTCTTATTAGCACTTTTGGAAGTCTTCGTCTCTTGAGAAAAAAATAATTTCCACTACAAACCAAATTGATTTGACTATAGTTACATGTAGATTATTTTCTTGTTGAGAAGGATAATATCTCTTTAAAATTAGAATGTGGATAATAACTCATACCAGTATGAGTTACAAAGATTTTAAGTTACAACATGATTTTAGTTGATGAGAATCCGATCTTCACATCACAAATTAATTACCTTTTGCACTTATTCATACCATTATATCTTATAGTTACTTTTCTGAATCACCGATTTTCATTTTTCCTCCAATAATATCAGTTTCCAGCCAATTAAATGTGAAACTATGGCAACACATGCAGACGTGAAATTCTGATTCTGTCCATGATACAGTTTTAATCTTATTGTATTCCTCGTACACACTTTCTCTTTTGACGTGACCCCTATAACCTTCTTTTCGAAGGTCATTGGTCAGGCAGCTGGCTATTAGATCCATAATATCATCTGGTGAGCCTCTAACTTTATCTGCAGGTATATTAATGTAATGTTTGCCAAAACATGATTCAAATGATGGATATATTTTGAATCTCCGAAAATATTGCTTGTGAACTTTGGAAGAAAATTGCAGATCTTGTGGAATGGGTTGATTTTTGGACACCACAACTTTAACAACAGAAGAAATGGCACTGAAATCTAATGCCTGCTGTTTTGCCAAAGCTGTTATCTTTCGCTTAACGTCTTCATATGACGATAACTTTAGACGTATATTATCTCTAACCACATACTCTGCGAACAATGCTGGCGAACTTTTCAGTAAATCTTCAAGTGGGTGGATGCCATAAAACATGGCATCCTTCATCACATTCTCAGCAACCTCAGCAGGCGGCAGATCCTCATGTCGTAAAAAACTTAAGATGTGGCCAAAATACTCTCCATCTCTGTCAATGAAATAATTTCCTTCTGCATCTTTATCGACTTCATGACGGCCACTAAACATGACCGCCAACATGGAATCAGCATATTTGGTCAATGTTGAAAGTCTAGTAGCAAAAACCTTACCTCCAACATTTAGATTTATTACACTAGGAAACTGGAAAGATATGAAGCATGATATTAAGTTAACAGTGAGGTTGATGTCCACAAATAAATAGATGACAATGACACTCATTACTTTATATAGGGTGGAGGGGACAAATATCATGCCAGACAAGCGACATTCAACAAATAAATGTCTAGTTTCATTTTCAAAATGCCATGATAAATAGCTGATACAGTGTTAACACTATGTTTTAGTACTGCACTGCTGTATGAAATAGTTGATCAAGTATTAGCAAACTTTGAACAGCACTACTGTTTATAATAGTTATGATGCACTGCACTACTGTTTAAAGAAATATCTGTCCTGTACAATTGACAGGGGAAACAAGATTGGAAAAGTCTTCAGGTCTTTTCTCATCTAGCAATGAGTAGGAACGACCATATTACCAAGCTTTGTGGCTTTTTCAACCAGACAGAACTGCCCCACCTCTCCCCGTGAAATGTTCTTTTTGAGTTCCGAGGAACTTAATCAGTTAAGAATATGTGTGCATTGGTGATCTTGAATAAATGTATACTTGATCAAGATCCTCCTTAAATGTCCACATGGACCAAAGAAATTTCATTTGAATAAATCTAAACTATAAAACATGCACAATCCTAGAAATAGGGTCAAAGAGAACCCTATCTTGTCGGGCTGCCCCCAAGGGTCAAAGTAACTTCATTTGAACAAATTTAAAGTAGCACAACCTTGGAAATATCTTCAAAATTTAACAGTAGGCCCCTATATCCATTGCAATATGTCAATGCCCTGACAGCATAATTATTTAACATATCATAGATCTGGTCGAAATCAATGAAGCGGCTCAAGACAAGAAGTCGAAAATACATAAATTTGCCCTATCAAGATGCTCTTTCCACACCAATAAGGGGCCTAGTTATTTCATTTGAACCAACCTAACCAATTTTATCAAAGAGCAAGTCAAACATATTTTGATAGTCCCATTTGAGGTACACATAGGTAGCTCGACACCCCCAGGGTCAAGCCCTTACATTTTAAAAACAAAATTTATCTTGAGCAGCTTGATTACCAAATTTCAAAGAAATACATTCTGAAGGGCAAAGGTGTTGACATGGACACTGTTGATTTTGGTTGATTCTATTAGGTTTGTTTTTTCAAACAAAATTTTATAAAAGCAAAGACAAGCAACAGTTGACCTACATCCATAAATATACAACTGACCCTACAATACATGCATCTTTGCTAGTGTCAGATTTTGCTGTTTATTCTGTTTGTTTATCTTGTTAAGCTAATGACCTCTCCTCCCTGAAGTCTAATCACACTTAAACTTACAGCCTCCAGTCACAAACCAGTAAGATAAATACTTGGTATATGATCTACCACCATCACCAGAGGTACATGTATTATCATTTAGAAATATAAGCACTCTCTCTGTAACAAGATAATGTCCATTTTATCATCACAGACAGATATAAAAACCATAAAAGATACATGTATCTGTTTAGTGAAGTCTTTCACGTGCTTCTTTATTAGCTTCCCCGATGGAGCTTCGGAGTTACTATACTAATACGTTGGCTCGCTAACCTGGAGGTCCCATGTTCGATCCTAGTTTTGGTCGAGAAAGTTCATCTGTATTTTCTGACAAGATTACGTAGTGCGGGACAACATTTAGTCATTTAGATGCGACGAAGAACTGAGGTCCCGTGTACACATTGGTGTGCACATACATGTAACAGAACCTTGGAATTTGAAAATAGTTAATAATAGTAGGCCACATATATTGCCGATATCCGGACAAAAATCTCCCTCATGCACTGTATGGCATGTCTCTCTTCACTCCTCCAGTTGGAGCACACTACGCAATGACATGACTATATCTCATGTGCACAACAGATAGAAAAAACGATGACAGAAAAACGATGGACATAAAAACGATGGACATAAATAATAAAATATGACAGAAAAACGATGGACGTAAATATGACAGAAAAACGATAGACATAATCATAAATATGACATAAGCCTATTCGGCTTAACAAATTTGATCCACATTATAAAACGATGGACCTTATAATACATGTATCCTTGATAAAACTTTAATATGTCATTCCCATTTTTCTGTCTCAAGTTGTTACAATGAATACCCTAGTAAAATTATTTTTAAGGTCCATGGATCATGATGGTAAAATCAATCATGGATATGCTAAATCAAAGCACGTCTCAGTCCTCACTACGAAATAAAATTACAATATAAAGATGTCATTTTATAGATTGCATATGCCGGGAATGCATTAACCATGTTGACATTTATTTCCTTGTTTGCGATTTTCACAGTTATAATCGAAGGCTTGCACTACCTGAACTACTGGTGACAGTCCAAAATTGGGTCAACAAAGAAAACTTTGTTGTGTTGCTCGTCAAGAGATGAGACCTCGCGGTTCTAGCCGTTTGTCGGGTAAACACATTCTATTTTCGCAATGCTTTGTTTCGATGAGATGCTCTAATTTTTATAAAACTTACCTTTTGGTGATGTTTGTGTCTCCTCTCGACACCCCTGTCTGTTCGGTCGCTCATGTTTGTTTGTTTACGTGTGGCACGCGACCTTCTATTAAAGGGCAGATAACTATCATTTCAAAAGCACGTGCCCGATGAATTTGAGCTGAAATATTATACCTCAGGCCCTCAGTTGTGTTTAGTTAATTTGTTTCGACTTCATGTTGTTTCAGTTCCAAGGCATATTTTGGAAGGTATAAAACAAACAAACAAAACAAAAAAAAAACAAAAAAAATAAACTGAGACAAGAAGGGAGAGAGTTGAAAGACTGGGTGACTGTCAAGAGTAAGGTTAATACTACTAATATATAAGAATTATTTTAATATAGTTTTAAAATTATATACAAACAGAAACAAAACAGCAAATAAAAGAATATTTTTAAGAACATATTTTTAAGAATTATAGAAATATTTATAAGAACAAATTTTTAAGAATTATAGAAATATTTACATAGAAATATTAGAAACAAGCTGACGATGTTATTAACACCCTTCATTTCACTCCCTTTCAAATTAGCTGGTTTACAGAACTGTATTGTTTGGATCTTGCCTGTGTATTGAAACAGTGTCCGCAATTGGTATGACCGAAGACGTCACGTTAATCGCAGGAGACGACACGCAGCGTACAGGCAGTTTTGGCGCCACAGGGAATAGAGTCGATCGATCCAGTAGGCCTACCCTCCTGCTGTGTCGGATCGAAGATCATTTCCAGACAGAAATAAACAGTATACTGGTTTTAATCCAAGAAAACTATTATGAAAAATAAATAAATACTAAACTTACATTAAAATCTGGTTTTCTGTTTCTTGGCTATTTCTGAAGTTGGTTCCGGCTGGGTTTTAGCAATGGTCCCTGCACATTTAATTGACTTGATATGAAATCTGAATATGAAAATAATTATTCGATGGATATACGTTGGTGATAAGATTAATTTATGATGTCTAACATCGTTTATCTTCTTAATAATAAGGTATTTTATACAATTAGATTGATATAATTTCGACACCATAATTAATTTTAAAACTATAATCGCATGGATTTAATTTCCGTACACGAAGTAAATGGAATTAACAACTCCAAATATAAGAATTCCGTATAATAAGAATCAATTTAGAATACCAAAAGGCGAATCGTAACACATGCGTTGAAGCCCGAAATCCCCCCCCCCCCTTTTCCACTCGATTGTCATTATTTTGGAGACTCAGAGATTTCATTTCCGGAGAACAATGACAGCACACAAAATACACAATCTTGTAACACGCAACAAGAATTGCTACAAATTACAGTGATATTGAGTGTTCCGAAATACTGTAGTCTCGATCACATAACTAAAATGTTGTAATTGTGTATTTACGACTTTTTCAGCTGTCCGGTAGACGGTGAACACATCTGTTTTCCAAACAGGTGGAGATGTGATGAGGACATAGACTGTTCAGATGGTACGGATGAATGGCTAACTGTCCCCCATGATGTGGTTTAAAAACAACAGTTTAATTTAGTTTAATTTTATTGCATCGACATTTCATTGTACAATACAAAAGGATTAAACAAAAGTTCTAATAACTTATAAACGTCTTCTCTTTGACAACACGTAGATAACTTATTTGAGTAAATTATCTAATACTGTATTTATGTTTGTAGAAGCGGGTATTGTCTAATCCACTCAAAATCTAAACCGCCTGATGACTAGAGGTAAGGGTTGTTTACGGGCCTGCTATGTGAATAAATGTCAAAATATTAATTTATAATAGCATTTTAAGCTATTAAACAGGTAGGTTTCTCTCTTGCGTATAATCCATCTTGAATGACCAATTTTTATACGCCCACATTTCTGTGTGGGCGCAATATGTCATCACCGTGTCCGGCAGTCCCTCAATTTGTGCGGCGCATCATGTGCACGAGAGGACGAATTCGATCGAATTTCAGCTTTCTGCGACTCTTCGTTCTGGAGTTATCCCCCACCCCACCCACCCCCACATTGCTGAAAACCTTTTGAACTTGGTAGAGCCAACATTTTGTTAACGATTTTGTTTTCAGTTTAAATTTGGTTACGCATTTTGCTCATGAACCTCAACTTTCCATGTATAGCCCATTTGCCGAAAACCCTGTTTCAAATTTAGATTGGAGCCACGAGAGAACGAACCCTATTGATATTCAGCGTTCTACGACTTTCTTTTTCAGATTTTTTTCAAATTTGGTTTGAAGCATTGTGGTTATTCAATGTACCGTGAAATTAAGAAATAAACATACAGTCATAATGACTCCCTCGTTTTGTCGTGACTTTTACTTTTCGACTTACATTTTGGCTTGTGTAGCGTGATGTCGACGTTCAACTTCGTCAAAAAATTGTATGTATCAAAACACGCATACAAGCCAAAATGCAACTCGAAATTAATAAACCGCGATAGTAGCGACCTATTATTTTGGCTTAATGTCGTGCTTTCGACAGAGTTACATGCCATGGGTGTTATTTCATTTACTATAACAATGAACTTTAATTAATAGTTTATCACCTATTGTCACGATAAAGGGATGAGTTGTTTTGTATATGAGTAATGTAGTAAATAATAAAAAAAAAATACCCTGTGGTTGATTAAGCTGACACATTATTTAACATCTAGAGCCGAATTGTTATATAATCCGCGCTCTGGTTGCTGTGAGTGATAAGCCATTGAAACAGTCTGTTACGGCGACTTCTTGGCGTGTCATGCACGGAACTGTGGGTAAACCACTAGACACGCCAACGCTGATTGATTAACCAATGCCTGACGCCATAGGGTCAAAAGCCGCCGGTACGACCGCTGACACGACCTTCGAGTACAACTTGTCAGATCATCATGTAGTGTAGGTCATAGAAAGTATAAAGAAAACGAAACGAAATGTAGATTTGTGTTTTAATCAGATTTGATCAAACCTGGGATGGAACCCATGACTTGTAGAGATAACAGGTCTTACGATATATAGCGCGCACGTTAGACCATTTGCACAAAACCACCCCAAAGGTGGTTGAGGGCGGACCTGGCCAAGTTAAATTGTCATTGTTTATGGAAGCCATTGTGTTGATCGAGGCAGTTCCTGACAAGGAACGGGATCTAGTCGTTCGGATATTGACTTAAATTATCAGCATATTCCCTTTACGTTATCTTTTTTTAAAACTATTATAGTGAGAACTGCCAGCTCTGTGTCTAATTTTCCATAATGCCCCTTTAACCGATCACTTTTCCCAAGTTACAATTCACGCCTTTAGATCCGGGTAATTATATGTTCAATTGAAAATTGTTTGAAAAACAATTAGCAATTCGCATTATCTTAATTGATTTTCACAGGATCTACAAATAAATAAAAAATGTGTATTCATATCTCCACAAATTTTAGTAATTATTGAGAAGCAACCATGTTGTCTCTATTAATCTCTATGGTATTTGCTGTTAGTATTCCGGGAGGTCTTTCTGAAAAATATTTTTTCTTCAACAGTACAGAAGATCTTGGAGTAGTTTATGTGACCGATGTTGGCTTTGATTGCTATACGCTGCTGAGGAATTCAAGGTATGTATACGTGTATTGAAAAAAAAAAAAAACGCCCGATGCAACTTATCTCACACACTTATCGGGTACAGGGTATGTCTGAACTCTCTAATGGTCATTATTTTAAGGTCCGCGTTTTACCAAACTAATAAGCGTTTAAGTCACTAAGTGGTTGTGTTATATTCTTTCTTATTTTGGGACGACCGTGGTTTTGAGGATCGAGAAGCAGAATGTCAAAGATTCGAATTCCGGCTCGAGTCAAGCACGATTCTGAGTTGTCGGGTTAAGACTATTGAGCTATTATGGAAAGAGTGTACAGCCATTCGCCCATAATGATAGTGCACACCAGAGGTCCACCATTGACAGTTAGAAGTAACAAAAAAATTAATTCAGGGCAAATTATCCGTACCCTCACGCAACCGCGTTTTTTTTCTGAAACTGGACTCATATGAAGGGTACACGATGTTGTCCGGTTAATATCACGTGGCAGGATTTAAGGCATAGTTTGATAGCTCCGAATCCAAATCTTTCCAAAATTTTGTCTCTTTCGTACAGATTTTCAAATCCGAATCCAGATAGGTCTACGGGAAGCGTGGAATCTGAGTGGTGGCAGGTATGCATTCTGCCAATTCAAACTTCTGGACAATAATAGAGCATGGCGATCTAGGGTTTAATCACACCCGGATCCGTAATACCGTTTGCTTGTGACTCGAATCAGGAAAGAATCTAGACATAGATTCTGGGCGTCGAAACATGTGCTCAATGTATCTGACTGTGCTGTGTTTCTGTGCTGTTTAAGCATTTTATGTTAATTTTAGTGAAATTGAAAACGTATTAGAAGTAACGATAAATGAACTGGACGGAATGATCGAGTCTTGTAGTGATGGAGAAGCTAACAGTAAAAGAAAACGAGCTGTCATTAACATTATAGCCCCAGGTGATTTTTAAAATAATTTTAAAGGAGCTTAATCTCCATTCTTTGGAACTTGAAGTGGAAGTGGACGAAAATGGGCTACAAAGCACGTATAAATTTAATATTTACATTCATTTTTAATTTTTCTTTAATTGAAATATATAGTCAGTTTTGTTCGTTGAAATACCCGGGCAGTCCAGATTGACTAGCAGTCGCTCCCGTCTGGTTAGTCCAGTCTACATCGGAGATTTGACTCACGATTATCCTCCTTACAGCGCCGTATTGCAAATGGCACTCGAGGGTATAGCGTACAAGACCTCGTCGGTTCATTTTAAAATTGTTTATTGTGTCTTTAATATTGGATATTATCATCGCCAATTTTCACAGTAAGATAACAACATCATTATTGATTGGAATGGACCAATATATAGTGTTTGAAATGTCAAAAACTCAGGATAATATTGCGTTAGAGCTATAAGCCTTTAAATATATTGTAGGGCTCGTAATTGTATTCCATTTCCATTCGACTATTATCGTTTTATTGGGCGAAATTCCCACCTTTTCTAGTTAACAAAGTATTTTCTTGATGTAAACAGTTGAATTCGTGACAATGGGATTTTCATCTTCCAAATGAACATTAAGTTGTCTAAAAGTTATGCAGATATTCAAATAATTTACTATTTATTACAGGAACTAAATGGTGCGGCACTGGTGATGTTGCCAAAGATGATAATGATTTAGGATCTAATGCTGTCACCGATGCTTGTTGCCGCACACACGATAAATGTAAACCTGATATTGGAGGGTTTGGAAGAAAGGGGACCTTCATAAATGTTCTACCTTGGACAAGGTTAAACTTGTATTTACTGGTTATTGTTTATTACAAAATTAACGTACAATACATAATACATGGTGTTGTGAACAGGTTGATTAAATTATATGAAGATACTGGTTATCACAAACGTGTTTATTGCACAGGTTACTTTGTACTGTATAATGACTAATTATCACAATTGTTATTATTTTGTACGGTATAATGACTGATTATAATAATAATATGTTGTTAATTTTGTAGATTGCACTGTGATTGTGATAATGCTTTTCATAGCTGTTTAAAAAGTGCAAGAAACACTAACAATGCGGAGAAAATTGTCGCAGACATAGCAGGTTTCGCCTATTTTCACGTTACCAACACTAAATGCTTCAAAGAACATTCCTTTAGAATATGTACACGTCTGGGGTGAGTTAACAGAGTTTAAACAGTCATCCATAAATGGTCGTCATTGTAACAAAAATACTCTGTGCAACACCATTTTCAAGGGCTTCTACTTTTAATCTGCTCGTTGTGTATTCATACTAGTATTTCTTAAAGGCCCAATATGGGAGACTGGCTATAGGCAAATGTAAACTTTCAAATCATACACAATCAACCTATAGGCATACCAAAATGCATTTTGATCCATAACGTATTAAAAATCCATCAAACTCAGAGAAGTGAAATGATCATCTAAAGTTCACATTACTTTCTGCTGAATCTAAATCATTATCAAGGATTTAATGGCGGTTGCACTCGTTTGGTGTTCTATGTCTTTTTGGCAATAGATAGCTCAGTATAGGGTGGTATCGGCTTTTTTGACAATAAATAGCTCAGTAGGAGGGTCTCGGCCTTTTTACATGATCCTTTTAGTTTCGATCATTCCAGCTTATATTGGCTCTGCTTTGAAATAACGAATTTTAGTCTGTGGTTATTACGTGGTTATTGCCAGTTCGCGTAGAGGTACCAATCAAATTAAAACATTTCGTTTCGTTGCGTTTTATATTGCTGAAATTTCCTTTATTTGTATATTGATGCAAGGACAAAATGTTTGCATACGGAATACATGAAATGAAAAAAAAAATAGGGGTTAACATCCAACTTTCTGCTTGACCCGTTCTTCCATTTCAGGTTCTCAGTCCCCCAACATTGAAAATCCATAGTACCGCGCTCGGCTAACATCGATATCGAACCCGGGATATCCGGGT
Source organism: Patella vulgata (assembly GCF_932274485.2). Classification (NCBI taxonomy): domain Eukaryota; kingdom Metazoa; phylum Mollusca; class Gastropoda; family Patellidae; genus Patella; species Patella vulgata. Next base: position 57,109,671 of record NC_065884.2, on the reverse strand, counting down.
TAGCGAGCAAGGGACTTACCCATCAGAAATGAAATGAAATGGGGTTTAACGTCCTACTATTCTGCACCGACTAGGCTAGTGAAGACCGCCAAACGCCATACAGTGTGCTATGAGGGAAATATTGCCTGGATAGCGGCGCTACGGCCTACTCTTGTATCAAATTCCAACTGCCAAGGGATCTTTTACGTGCACGCCAATGTGTACGAGGGAACTCTGGTTTTCGTCCCATCCCAACGACTAGACAGCTGTCCTTGTCAGGCCCCCCGTCCTGCACCACTGACAAGGCACCACTGACAAGGGGAAACCACGCCGGAAAATCCCGAAGATCTTTCTCGGCCAACACCGGGATCGAACATAACTAAATGATGAATTTTCTATTTTCAGATGGTTTAAGTGTAATGGATATACAACATTTAACACCTACAAGTGGCATGACAATAAATCATATTAAAGAGGAGACCCCCCCCCCCCCCAAACAAAAGAAAATAAATACTGAAATGGGAAACTCTTTATTATAGCCACGTGCGACAAGCCATATCGTTTACATGTATAGAGGATATTTGTCGTTTTAGAGTGAATAACATATTTTATTTCATGGAGAAGCAAGAAAACTTATATTTTCACGAATGCGTAGCATGAGTGAAAATATAAACGTTTTCTTGCTTAGAGATGAAATAAAATATGTTATTCACGACAAAACGACAAATGTTCTATTTATTTTATGATTTTACAATCATTTTAGGTAAAAACAACATGGACTACTGCTAGCCAGTGGAATAACACTTTTATTTCACTGATAAAACGCGGTATTCCACTACTGATCATAAAATAAATTTCAATATCAAAAAATTTGCAATGTTTTAATATAAAGCCCGCTGATTTTGTGTAATTGAGCACACATGAGTTTAAAGGGATCTTCATGAAGAAGGTCATCCTGTACGAAAAATATCAGTCAATAAATGATGTAAACTTAAATCATTTTTTTCAAATATGAAAGTATTTTTCATTGTATATGATCTTAAACGTCTAATCATATTTTGTGGGGCTTTATAGGGACAAAAAATGAAATGGAATGGGGTTTAACGTCCTACTGTTCTGCTCTTAGTGGGCTAATGAAGACAGACATGCAGTGTGCTTTGAGGGCAATTTTGCCAGGACAGCGGTGTTATGGTCTACTCTTATTTCGAATTCCAACTGTCAAGGGTTCTTTTACGTGCACACCAATGTGTACGCTTGACCTCGACATTTCATCCCATCCGAAGGACTATACGTTGTCCCTTGCCAGGCCCTCCGTCCTACACCACTGACAAGTGGGTACCACGCCGGAAAATCCCGATGAACTTTCTCGGCCAACCATGGGATCGAACCCTGGACCTCCAGGTTAGCGAACCAACGTCCTACTCACTGAGCCACAGTGTCTCCCTTTAAAGGGACAACAAGTCAGATGCATCACAAACATCCTAAGATATGTGCTATTTAAACTCCTGTCAGTTTACCCGTGCGTAAGGCACTGTGTTCTAGACTAAAAGACAGCTGTAAAATTTCAGACTATCCACAATAAAAAAAGTGGGCTTACCGAAACGGTATTGCTCCAAAAATATTATGCAAAACCCCGACGTAAGTTATGGTCATCCTAGATCCAGGGTGCTACCGAATATATTATGCTTTCAAGAGGAATTTATTACGTAAATAGATATAATATGCGTTAGTAAAATGAACATTTTGACGTATTCTGACCTCCATAATATACAAGTGAAAACTGCTAGTGCAGTACGTAACAGAACCAGAGCACAAGGAAAGCATTATAAACAATATTGGACATCGTCAATATTATGGCAAGTTATTGGTACGGGAAATGTTGGAGTGTCACTAAACCAGATTGCGCGACATTCCTCGGCTGTTAGTCGATTATTGCGACAACATCAACATACCAATGACGTAAAAGACCGTCAACGTTCTTGTAGACCTCACAGTACGTCGTTCAGAAAAGATGCACCTCTTTTGAGACTCGCGCAACGTACGCCATCCTTTCATATGACTGGAAACCTGCAATTGTAACAGGTAATCTCAGTGGTACCAAAGAGAGACCCTGGACAGGGTTCTAGTGTCCCACTTTAACAATCAGCCTCTTCTCATACCGTTGTTGACTTTCTGTGTCAGGGGGGCGCTGCTAATTTTTACTCCTAGCCAGAAGCCTATATCTGAATCGACCAGTGCGGAATCTTGACGATTTGAATTAGGCACTACGCCAAGAATGGAACAGACTAACGCACTCACCTGTTACCATAATGAGTGTGAATTAATGAAATGGGGTTACTGCACCCACTGGGCTAATGAATAGTGTGTTATGAGGGAAATTTTGTACGGACAGCGGCGCTGTCTACTCTTATTTCTTTTACGTGCACCATGGTGTACATGGGGCCTCGTTGTTTTCCACCCGAACCACTAAACACTGTCCTTGTCAGGCCCTCCGCCCTGCACCCACTGACAAGGGAAACTACGCTGGAAAATTCAGGGGAACTTTCTTGCGGGATCGAACCAGCACCACGTGAGCCACCGCCTTACTCACTGAGTCACCGCCCCCCTCTCCTTCCAACGTGATTTAATATATAAAATATATCAATACTTGAAAAGTATTAATTGATATTTAATAAAATACAAATTTTAACAAAAATATCTCGCTCAGATTATATTTTTTGCCCGTGTAATTACATGCATATAAGGAAGAATATTACCAGTTAGGATTATGACGTGCAATCCGCTCCATATACCGCTAGATCACCAAGGTCTCAATAACCAAATTCGTATTTAAAGGTTCGATCTATTTCTCAAGGCCACCTGCAGATTCGTCATAGGTCACAGGATGTATCACGAACTAATTTTTCATCATCCTAGGTCAGTGCTTATGTGGAGACTTAACCTCTCCCCCAAACAGTGGCGGCGCCAGCCGTCGGTGATTGGAGGGGCAAAGTCCAAGGTTAAGGGGGCAAAGGCACGAGCTTCAACTAGGGGTAGGGGGCCTACCCCCAGAAAATTTTGAAAAACAGGTTGCCGGAAATGCAGCCTGGCAGTATATCAGGCACTGATCGATGAGGTAAAGTGTCAAACGAACGGACTTGCGAATCACGACGAAGCCCACTCACGAGCGTCAAAGTAGGGAGTCCTCCCCCAGAAAATTTTGAAAAATAGACTGCCGGAAATGCTGTCTTTCAGTATTCTGTCAGACACCGATCGTCGAGATAAATAGATCTGCCCACATACCGTTCGTCGCCTGATCACTAGTTTATCCGACTAGAGAACAAAATGTCAAACGAAGGGACTTGCGAACCTCAACGAATTCCCCTTGTGAGCGCCAAAGTAAAGAGTCCATTGGGGACCTCGGCAAGAAAATTTTGAAAAATAGACTGTCGGAAATGCTCTACAACATGTAAGTTTATGACTGAGTGGGGATGTGGGATTTATTCACCGTAGAAGGTATTGATTACCGAAACGTATCACAAATACTTTTTTTTATTTTCTAAAATTATTGGGGGGGCAAACAGAGGGCAGACCGCCACTGTCCCCAAATTCTTAAACCTAGCCCAAGACGTAGCCATTCGGCCATCCAACCCCCCTTAAATAGATAGCCTCCTTTTATTATGTCTTTGTTCTTGGTGATAATCGATCGTGAGAAGGCTGGTTCGGGGGAGATTCCCACTTTGGCAATTGGTGCGGATCAGAAAAATATTTCATTTTCCACAATTAGATGAATTGTGTCTATATTATTTACAATTATTTTCAAATCAGCTGATCCATTTCGTTTGATGTATGTGCCTCGAAAGTGTTGGATAGTTTGTAGGAAAACTAAAATGCACATGGCTGTCGAGATATATTTAATCAGAAACATCAAGGGTAAAAGAATTATTGTTGGGATTTGATTTATTGATAACTACAAATTAAAGCATCTGCTTGGAAATTTTTCGTCGGATCTCTGTGCTAGTCACATCATTCACTTAACGAGCAACCCCTTTGGGTGGGATTAGGTCAACCCAAACGAGAGAGAGAGAGAGAGGGGGAGGTCATTTCCGGACTAACATAGGGTATTAGTGGAATGAAACCTTGTCATTGACTCAATGAACCAGTATAAATCCGTCCTGCTTGGCGGGTGGGTGGGGGGGGGGATCAATCTATAGAAAATGATGGTGTGTGAAAGCCAAACTGATGGATAATCTAAAGAAAACTCCTGTTGTGGGGGCTAATCCAAATAAATTGCCGAGGGCAACATATATAAAATCATTGGGACCATAGAAACTTTAATATTATTATAAATATATAAATAGACGGGAACATGAAATCGTTACAAAATCGTGCTGTGACGGCTAATCTACAGAAAAATCCCGCTGGGGATTAATCTGAGCAAAATGTTTATTTATTTCGTCACTTTTCACTTTATGTGTGTGTGCGGGTAGATGGAGAGATATAATTTCTGTTTGTCAAGTACCGAGAACAAATTGCAAAAGAATTTCTTTCACCGGAATATGGTAAAGGGATGTCTAAAGGACTCCCAACTCAAAATTGTCCGCTGAAACCCTATAGCGTTTTTCATAATTAGCATAAATCCAAGATGGCCGCCAATTGGACTTTCTGGCCTCCATATCTTGGAAACGACTCGTTTTAGAGCAATAAATGTATTATCATTAAATACAAAAGTGATACCAACGAATCGGAAAAAGAGGTTATCACGACTCCTGCAGGTCATGGTGTGACATCATGACGACATTGTGACGTAATGACGTCACACTGACGTTATTTTGACATCAAAACACTTAGTCCGGCATAACTATGGCTGAACCTGGAAGTTGTGCACAAAGATTTTTTTATGATTGATTTTAGTAGCCTACGGTGCCCTCTTTAAAAATCTGCCGGTTGAATCTGGGTCACCTTTGAGCGTTTTGAGAAATTCAAGATGGCGTCCAAGACGGCCTCCATTTCAAATAATCCCCCATAACTCCCATAGTATTTATTCTAGGACGATAATTTTGGTGTCTAAACGTATGTTACTCGGGTCAAGGAATACACTGAAATTATTCATTATGTAGTGGAGGCCGTCTTGGACGCCATCTTGAATTTCGCAAAAACGCTCAAGGGTAACCGGAGTTCACCCGGCAGATTCTGAAAGAGGACACCATAGGCTACTAAATTCAATCCTAAGAAAAACTTTATAGACAATTTCCAGATTCACTCTAAATATTGAGCTTTGACCGGACTAACTGCTTTGATACCGAATAAGCTGGTTTGACGTGAGAACTGGTTTGTTTTTGTAACACTGACTGACAGGACGGAATCCAATCTGGTGAGTGAAATTCTATCACTGAATCAGGCCCCGAGTTCACAAAGCATTCTCAGACTTATGTTGAGAATCTGATACATTAAAACAACATGCGCATTAGGAGTGACCGAAATGTCCAACTGGTGAAGCTGAGCAGCCTAACTGATTACATTCGATCCCTTGGTGGTGAGCTTGACAACATCGCCACCATTATTTAGGTTATTGTCGCAAATTATGCATGTGTCCATGGCAAAATATGGCTCTTTTCATAAAATTAGCAAAAAAGTTTCAAATATCTGGGGAAAACCCAGACTGGATTGCAAGCCAATCACCAGAGCTTAACAACATCCCCACTATTATTTAGTTATTGCCGCCAATTATGCACGTATCCATGGCGAAATACAACCCTTTTCACATAATTAGCAAAAAAAAAATTCAAATATCTGGGGAAAACCCAGACTGGATTCCAAGCCAATCACAATAGCTTGACAACATCCCCACCATTATTTAGGTTATTGCCACAAATTATGCACGTATCCATGGCGAAATACGACTCTTTTCACAAAATGGCGAAATACGACTCTTTTCACAAACTTAGCAAAAGAAAGTTTCAAAATATGGGGAAAACCCAGATTGGATTCCAGTCAGTGTCACAAAAACAAACTAGGTCACAGCCCGCTTATTCTGAGTTCTCTAAGACATCAGAACTCAAAATCATACTCAAAATCGGCCAAGGCAAAATAACACGATTAACAGAATTAAATTTGGCGTTCTTCAGGAATTAAATTCTTTCAAAGGTGGAAGGATAAATAATTCTTTTTAAATTCCTCAAACACAGAGTGGTTATGCAAGCGAAATGTGTCGAAAAATCGAATTTGACAAATTTTATATCAATGAAAAAAATGTATTTGTCATTTGGTGGCGGGCATTTATTTCAAAATAACTGCCAAATTTGGTAATATAATACCATTTTAAAAAAAATGGAAAAAAAGAAAAAAAAGGAAACAACATTAATTTGGTAATAAAAGGGCAGCGATAATCTCAAAAATTTAATTTCTAGAATTCCTGATGATAGAAATTCAAAATGGCCGGAAAAATGAAATCCAAAATGGTGGAATTTTAATCAATTGTCATTTCTTTCCGTTGGGTATGACTTGTAATATGTGGTATAATATGTAACAGGCATTGCCTGAGTAGAGCGAAGCTGATTATTGTTAAATATAAAACCTTCATAATTAATTTTCTCAAGTGATACAAAAAATGTTAAATAATTTAGTTTTTATTGAGATCTAAATTTTATACATTAATTTTGTTTTTAAAATTAGAACAAAAAAAAGTGTGAGAATTATTTTCATTGACGTAAAAAATATGTGACGTCATTGATTAGACGGAAATAGTTCTATGAGGCGCGTAATCTCGCTTGGGCGAGATTTGGTGGATAGAATCATTGACGTCATATATAGAGACCGCTCACGCCATTGACGTCATTATATAGAAAGACCGCTCACGCCTTATGATTGGTCAGGGCCGCCATGACACACAGCGCGAGATTTCCCTTCAGGGCAGAAGCCGCGAAAACCAATAAACAATCGGCAAACTGATGGTGAACGTACATCAATTTTTGGAGGAATTAGGGTCCTATCGACAAGCCCAACATATTAATTTATTTAATTGAAACCGTAGCTTTATTTTTGTATAGTTTTTTGGGGAATTATAAAGCGTTAAGCATTTTTTCCATAGGGAAATACAGACCGATACAGTGATGATAGGTCTTGTAAAAAGTATTTTTAAAATAAACCAATAATTTAATATTGAAAAATAAAATTCATTGCTTTAAAAACTTGCGCTCTAAAAGGCTGTGTCCTGCGATTTACAAAAATGTTTAGTTTGGAATTTTAGAGTCGGTAGTTTTTGTTTAAATCGTATTTTGAAACTGCCACGCCCATATTTTTATGTTGAAAATTTGGTAGGCCTACCGATATTTTTTTTTTTGTAAACTAATTGAGATAGCTATTGGAACTTCTGCAACAACTTTCATAAGTATATGAAATAATTATAAACATGAAGATCGTATTTTTTACTTCATTATTTATATTTTTAAAAAGTATGTCAACACAGATGTTGTAGAAGAAAAAACTTGGAAGTTTTTGGGTCCAATTATGGAATTTTTTTTTTTTGTCAAAATTATACTTTAGATAGCTGCTGGAAATTGTGTCACAACTTTCCTAAGTATATGAAATAATTAAAAACACGAAGGTCGTATTTTTTACTTCACTTTATATATTTTAAAAATTACGCAAACTGGCAGGTATAGTGGGGGGGGGGTGAAATTTCCACGCCCATTTTTTTATGTTCGAAATTTTTGTACCAATATTTTATTCTATTCTATAGCTACATTCTTAAGCATATAAAATAATTATAAACATGTAGGTCATTTTATTTACTTCATTATTAAAAATTTTATACTTAAACCTGATAGTTCATTTAAAAATTTCTCATTTGCCCCTTGACTCAGTTATACTCAGACAAGAAATTTGGTATGATTTATCAAAATAGACAAAAAGTAATTAGTAGATGGCACACTTGACATTTTTTAATTGCTTATTTACCTTTTTATAAGGATCAACCATTTTCGCCATGTATCAAAGTTCTCACTTGATGAGAATAAAAGTTGTTGAACTCCAATAATCCAATTGCTCATCATCGAACTTAGTCAAGGTATTGGTGTGATGATAAACGCCAAGTTTCATCGGTCATTATTATAAGGTCCGCGTTTTACCAAACTAATAAGCGTTTAAGTCACTAAGTGGTTGTGTTGGTCTTTCGTATTTTGGGACGACCGCGGTTTTGAGGATCGAGAAGCTAAATGTCAGAGATTCGAATTTCGGCTCGAGTCAAGCACTATTCTCAGTTGTCGGGTTAGGCCTATTAAGGAAAGGGTGTAGCCTACAGTGTACAGCCATTCGCACTTAATGATTGTGCACACCAGAGGTCCATTGGCAGTTAGACGTAAGAAAAAAATATAATTCAGGGTAAATTCTCCCTACCCTCACGCAACCACGTTCTTTCTGGAACTCATCTCATATGAAGGGTACACGATGTTGTCCGGATAGTTTCACGTAGTAGGATTGCTCCGAATCCAAATCTTTCCAAAATTGTGTCTTTTTCGTGCCGATTTTCAAATCCGAAACCAGATAGGCCTATGGGAAGCGTGGAATCTGAGTGTTGGCAGGCATACATTCTGCTAATTCAAAATTCTGGTTAAAAATAGAACGTGGCGATCTAGGGTTTAATCACACCCGGATCCGTAAAACCGTTTGCTTGTGACTGAATCAGGAAAGAGATTCTGGGCGTGGAAACATGTCTTCAATGTATCTGTCTGTGCTGTTTTTATGCGCTGTTAAAGCATTTGAAGTTATTTTCAGTGAAATTAAAAATGTATTAGAAGTAACGATAAATGAACTGCCATTAACATCATAGCCCCAGGTGATATTTAAAATAATTTTAAAGGAACTTAATCTCCATTCTTTGGAACTTGAAGTGAAAGTGGACGAAAATGGGCTACAAATCACGTATAAATTTAAGATTTACATTCATTTTTAAAAAACTTATATTGAAATATATGGTCAGTTTTGTTCGTTGAAATATCCGGGCAGTCCAGATTGACTAGCAGACGCTCCCGTCTGGTTAGTCCAGTCTAAATCGGAGATTTGACTCACGTTTATCCTCCTTACAGCGCCGTATTGCAAATGGCACTCTAGGGTATAGTCCTCGTCGGTTCATTTTAAAATTGTTTATTGTGTCTTTAATATTGGATATTATCATCGCCTATTTTCACAGTAAGATAACAACATCAATATTGATTGGAATGGACCAATATATAGTGTTTGAAATGTCAGAGACTCTGGATAACATTGAGTTTACTGGCTTAGCATCCGATCTGCTGCTGGACGTTCATTCATGATTAAGTCAAAAAAATGGATAATGGAGACTATGTTTTTTTTTATTGTACCGACTTTAGTAATGATGATCTAGGCTAGGCCCAAAAATTCAATCGCTAAATTCTCATTTCAGAGTGGATCAATTTGACTGAAATTTTCAGCAAATTCCCTTTACATTATCTAGTTTTTAACCATTATAGTTAGAACTGCCATCTATTTATCTAATCTCCCATAATGTATCTTTAATAAGATATCTGAAAAGAAGTCATCTTCCTTATACAAAGTATTTTTTGAAGCAAACAGCTGAAAACGTGACAATGGGGTTTTGATCTTAAGAGTTATGCAGATATTCAAAAAATTTACTATTTATTACAGGAACTAAATGGTGCGGCACTGGTGATGTTGCCAAAGATGATAATGATTTAGGAACTAATGCGGTCACCGATGCTTGTTGCCGCACACACGATAAATGTAAACCTGATATTGGAGGGTTTGGAAGCAAGGGGATCTTCATAAATGTTCTACCTTGGACAAGGTTAAACTTGTATTTACTGGTTATTGTTGTTTATTACAAAATTAACGTACAATACATAATACATAGTGTTGTGGACAGGTTGATTAAATTATTTTACATATGAAGAGACTGGTTATCACAAACGTGTTTATTGTATAGGTTATTTTGTACTGTATAATGACTAATTATTACAATTGTTATTATTTTGTAAGGTATAATGACTGATTATGATAATATTGTGTTTATTTTGTAGACTGCACTGTGATTGTGATAATGCTTTTCATAGCTGTTTGAAAAGTGCAAGAAACACTAACGATGCCGAGAAAATTGTCGCAGACATATCAGGTTTCGCGTATTTTCACGTTACCAACACTCGATGCTTCAAAGAACATTCTTATAAAATATGTACAAGTCTGGGGTGAGTTATCAAATTTTATACAGTCATCATTGTAACAAAAATACCCTGTACGACACCATTTTCAAGGGCTTCTACTTTTAATCTGGTCGTTGTGTATGCATGTACTAATATTTCTTAAAGGCCCAATATGGGAGACTGGCTGTACGCAAATGTAAACTTTCAAATCATACACAATCAACCTATAGGCATACCAAAATGCATTTTGATCATCTAAAATTCACATTATTTTCTGCTGAATCTAAATCATTATCAAGGATTTAATGGCGGTTGCACTCGTTGGGGGATCTCTGTCTTTTTGGCAATAGATAGCTTAGTATAGGGTGGTATCGGCTTTTTTGACAATAAATAGCTCAGTAGGAGGGTCTCGGCCTTTTTACATGATCCTTTTAGTTTCGATCATTCCAGCTTATATTGGCTCTGCTTTGAGATAACAAATTTTAGTCTGGGGCTATTGCGTGGTTATTGCCAGTTCGCGTAGAGGTACCAATCAAATTAAAACATTTCGTTTCGTTGCGTTTTATATTGCTGAAATTTCCTTTATTTGTATATTATGCAAGGACAAAATGTTTGCACAAGAAATACATGAAATGAAATAAAATAGGGTTTAACATCCAACTTTTCTCAGTAGCGGATTATCAGTGAGGCTGATGAGGCTGCAGCCTCAGGCCCAAAGATTTTGTAAAAAAAGTTTTTTTTAGACTTGTCTGATACGATTAAAAACGCATAGACAATGAATGTTAGGGGGGTGGGTTTAGGCCCAACGGGAATCAATATAGGCCCTGACCCGAAATTAATTAGGCCCACGCCATTTTAAATAGGCCCTATTGTTTGGAGATATAAAGTTACATTACGTTTTTAATGTTAGCAACTACCTTGGCTCTAACTTTAAAAACTAAATAGGCCCTCCAGCAAATGTCGCCTCAGACCTTGGTGGAGCTTAATCCGCCACTGACTTTTCTGCTTGACCCGTTCTTCCATCTCAGGTTCTCAGTCCCCCAACATTGAAAATCCATAGGACCGCTCTCGGCTAACATCGATATCGAACCCCGGATATCCGTGTTAGCGAGCAAGCGACTTACCCATTGGGCCACTGAATCAGAAATGAAATGAAATCGGGTTTAGCGTCCTATTATTCTGCACCCACTAGGCCAGTGAAGACCGCCATACGTCATACAGTGTGTTATGATGGAAATGTTGCCTCGACAGCGGCGCTACGGCCTACTCTTGTATAAAATTCCAACTGCCAAGGGATCTTTTACGTGCACGCCAATGTGTACGAGGGAACTCGGGTTTTCGTCCTATCCCAACGAATAGACAGCTGTCCTTGCCAGGCCCCCCGTCCTGCACCACTGACAAGGGGAAACCACAACGGAAAATCCCGAAGAACTTTCTTGGCCAACACCGGGATCGAACCCTTGACCGCCAGTTGATTGAGCCAGCGACTTACCCACTGCGCCACAGAATCAGACTAACTCGGCTTAATTTCAACTTTTCACTTCTTTATGCAACATAACTAAATGATGGATTTTCTATTTTCAGATGGTTTAAGTGTAATGGATATACAACATTTAACACCTACAAGTGGCATAAAAATAAATCATATTAAAGAGGAGACCCCCCCCCCCCCTACCCAAACAAAAGAAACTAAATACTGAAATAGAAAACTCTTTATTATAGCCACGTACGACAAGCCATATCGTTTACATATATTTCAATATTCAAAAATGTGCAATGTTTTAATATAAAGCCCGTTAATTTTGTGTAATTGAGCACACATGAGTTTAAAGGGATCGTCATGAAGGTCATCCTGTACGAAAAATATCAGTCAATAAATAATGTAAACTTAAATCATTTTTTTCAATATGAAAGTATTTTTCATTGCATATGATCTTACACGTCTAATCATATTTTGGGGGGGTTTATAGGGACAAAATGAAATGAAATGAAATGGAATGGGGTTTAACATCCTACTGTTCTGCTCTTAATGGGCTAATGAAGACAGACATGCAGTGTGCTTTGAAGGCAATTTTGTCAGGATAGCGGTGTTATGGTCTACTCTTATTTCGAATTCCAACTGTCAAGGGTTCTTTTACGTGCACTCCAATGTGTACGCTTGGCCTCGACATTTCGTCCCATCCAAACAACTATACGTTGCCAGGCCCTACACAATAAAAAAAAGTGGGCTTACCGAAACGGTATTGCTCCAAAAATATTATGCAAAACCCCGACGTAAGTTATGGTCATCCTAGATCCAGGGTGCTGCCGAATATATTATGCTTTCAAGAGGAATTTATTACGTAAATAGATATAATATGCGTAAGTAAAATGAACATTTTGACGTATTCTGACCTCCATAATATACAAGTGAAAACTGCTAGTGCAGCACGTAACAGAACCATAGCGCAAGGAAAGCATTATAAACAATATTGGACATCGTCAATATCATGGCAAGTTATTGGTACGAGAAATGTTGGGGTGTCACTAAACCAGTTTGCACGACATTCCTCGGCTGTTAGTCGATTATTGCGACAGCATCAACATCAACCAATGACGTAAAGGACCGTCAACGTTCTTTTAGACCTCACAGTACGTCGTTCAGAAAAGATGCACCTCTTTTGAGACTCGCGCGACGTACGCCATCCTTTCATATGACTGGAAGCTTCCAATTGTAACAGGTATAATCTCAGTGGTACCAAAGAGAGATCCTCACAGGGTTCTAGTGCCCCACTTTTTTTCCTAGCCAGAAGCCGAGATCTGAATCGACCAGTGCGGGATCTTGACGATTTGAATTAGGCACTACGCCAAGAATGGAAAAGACTAACGCACTCACCTGTTACCATAATGAGTATGAATTAATGAAATGGGGTTTCTGCACCCCGACTGGGCTAATGAATAGTGTGTTATGAGGGAAATTTTGTACGGACAGTGGCGCTGTCTACTCTTATTTCTTTAACGTGCGGGATCGAACAAGCACCAAGTGAGCCACCGCCTTACTCACTGAGTCACCGCCCCTCCCCCTCCTTCCAACGAGAAATTATCTGTCGCAATTACCGCCTAACATTTGTGATTTAATATAAAAAATATAGCAATACATGAAAAGTATTAATTGACATTTAATAAAATACAAATTTTAACAAAGATATCTCGCACAGATTATATTTTTGGCCCGCGTAATTACATGCATAGAAGTAGGAATATTACCAGTTAGGATTATGACGTGCAATCCGCTCCATATACCGCTAGATCACCAAGGTCTCAATAACCAATTTTCTTCGTATTCACTTTTTTTTTAATTGTCTGTATTTTTGTGTTTTCCTGAGTATGATGTCCTGTACGTGTATTTGTTTTTTTGTAAATTTTGTGTGGTGCAGTCACCCTGCACTTACTATTAAGGGTTAGATCTATTTCTCAAGGCCACCTGCAGATTCGTCATAGCTCACAGGGCCCTTATTCACGAAAACTTAAACTAAGATACAATCGAAATTTTAAGAAATACTGCAATTCGATTGGCTGACCAATATGCAAATTGGATATATGCAAATTGATTTTACTGGTCAGCCAATCGAATTGCAGTATTTCTTAAAATTTCGATTGTATCTTAGTTTAAGTTTTCGTAAATAAGGGCCCTGGATGTATCACGAACTAATTTTTCATCATCCTAGGTCAGTGCCTATGTGGAGACTTAACCTCTCCCCCAAATTCTTAAACCTAACCCAAGACGTAGCCCTAACCCACAATCCTCGGCAACAATCACGCGCTCTAACCCTGTTTACATCACGTAATTATGCATTTGGACTTGTCAAATAGATCGAACCATGGCGTTATAATGTATTATTCAGAAGGAGCGCGTGGTCTAGTTATTTTATATACGAGTTATTTATAAATTGTGTGGAAAACCCATAGAGCTATATATAGAAACTAGAGTCCGCACTGATCACGTGACAGCGTGCCTATATGGGGCCTTGTCCGCCATGTTAGTTCCGGGGAGTTGACGCTGACGACCATTAGATTTTTTAAATCGTGTTTTAGAATCAATATGCCAGAAAGTTGCTGCTGTTTTGGCTGCTCAAACACCCGAAAAAAGGGTAGTGGAATAGCGTTTCATAGGTTAGATTGATTTATCAACAACTGTAGGCCTAACTATCAAAAATCGGTCCATTCTTCTACTCTTCTCTAGTTCTAGCACTCACTGCACTGGGTTAGGGTCAAGCAAGCTCAGTTGCCAATGTAAACGTCAATAACAATCGAGTCATTTTAAAATAAAAGAAACCCTTTAGACTAAATCTTTATAAGAAACTTAAGATATATAATAAATTTTCATGTCATAAATATTTTTGTAAACACAAACAAGTTCAGCTGAACAAGCGAAAACAAAAAATTTAATGAATTAATGAATGAAATGGGGTTTAACGTCCTACCACCGGGATAATGTAGACGGTCATACGCCATACAGTGTGCTATAAGTATAAGGGAAATTTTTCCCGGACGGCAATTGAATTCCAACTGGCAAGGGTTCTTTTACACGGGACCTCGGTTTTTCGTCCCATCCGAACGAGACGCTGTCTCTGCAAGGCTCCCCGAATCAACCTCACACAACTACTTTACTAGGCCCTGGGCGCCTACCCCCCCCCCCCACACACACACACACAATTTGACACGTTTATCACCTTTTTAAAAAATATATATTATTAAATTATACAGCCACCATATCTTCTAACTCTTATGAACCTACAGTAACAATTGTTGTTTTTTTCACCTAGGAGGTGTTTTGTTTTTTTTTCTAATCACTCTAGGCCTAAGTGAAGTAAACTTTATGACCGTCTCTCAAAGTCTGGATCGAAGTTCCAGTCCATCATTCACTGTCCCTCTACCTCTCCTCTGCAGTAAATAAATATCAATGCAAGCACCCACCAGGGCTTAAAATATTATTTTCTTAAATTACAGATTTCCACTAAAAAACAAGGAGCTTCTAAACTTCAAGTTCCAAGTACACACCATGTACAAAAGAAGACTACATGTGGGGTAGGTTTATTTTTATTTTGAGAAAAAAACACCTAATATTACCGTAGCATCCTATTTTTATCCTTGATACCAGTGGCGTGGTAGTGGCCGTGGAGGGGCGGGGGACTGATAAATATAATTTCGCCTGTTTTTTTCTTGTCAGTGGTGCAGGACGGAGGAAGGATCTGACAAGCAACAATGTCTAGTCATTCGCATGGGACAAAAACAAATTCCCGCACAGCACACTGCAGCATGGCGTATGCCCGTTTTCATTAGGCCGGTTGGTGCAGAACAGAAGGACGTTAAAACCCATTTTATTTCGCTCCATAAAGCATACTTCTACAGATAGCTAAGGATAGAACTGTAACCGCAAAACTGTAACAATGTTGATTTTATTTCGTTAAAAAGGAAAGCATACTTCTACAGATAGCTAAGGATAGAACTGTAACCGCAAAACTGTAACAATGTTGATGGAAACCAAAAGTAAACTTGAACACAAAAGAAAAGAATTGAAATCAGTTAAACAGAAAGTAAAGAGAAGAGAACAGAAGATCAGCCATCTTTTAAACGAAATTAAAAACAACCAATTAATAACTTCTACAGAATTTGATTTATTGAACTTAAACTTTGGTGAAAAGGCATTTCAGCTATTTGAACATGAACTTTATAGCAAAAGATGTCAGTAAACATGGTCTACGCTACTCAGAGGAATTGAAAAAATGTGCAGTAACTCTACATTTTTAAAGCCCCCAAGCATATGAGTTTGTTAGACAGTACCTTCACTTACCACATTCTGCTACAATTGGGAAATGGAGTTCCAGTTTAAATTGTGAGCCTGGATTCTTAACAGAAGTTGTACTGCACTTGAAACAGATGATAGAGAAGAGGCTAGAATTAAAGTATTGCACGGTCATGTTTGATGGTATGGCGCTGAAGAAAGAGACAGTCTATGACCCAAAGTCTGGAAAATATTCAGGATTTGTGGACTGTGGGAATTTTCAACCATCCAGTAGCGACAGTTTAGCAACAGAGGCACTTGTTTTTATGGTAGTTGGTTTGTCCGGACACTGGAAATTTCCTGTTGCTTACTTTTTGACTGACTATTTGACTGGGAACACACAGAAAGACATACTTAAACAGTTAATAATTATTTTAACAGAAAACGGTTTGGTTGTTAAATCTGTGGTCTGTGATGGTTCCTATGCCAATCAAATGACAGCCAGTCTAATAGGATGTTCACTTCAGACCGAAAACTTACAACACTACTTTCCACATCCATCTGATGCCACTGATAGAATCCATTATATTTTCGATGCCTGTCATTTAATCAAACTTGTGAGAAACAGCTTTGCTTCATCTCGGGAATTCTTTCATGAAAACGAAGAAATTTCCTGGAAATATTTAGAAAGACTTAATGAAATCCAACAGAGAGACAATTTGAACATTGCTAATAAGTTAATTAACAAATAAATAAATATAAATACAACATTTTCTGCAGGCTGTTTTTAGTTTCTCTTCCCTTTTCATTTCCATAAATTTCTAAAAATAATTAACAAATAAATAAATACCGTTAAATAGAAATACAACATTTTACGTATAGGCTATTAATTTTTCTTCACTTTTCATTCCCTAATTTCCTAAAATAAACTAATTAACAAATAAATAAAAATACCGGTACATATAATTTGCGGGCTATTGATTTCTGTTCACTTTTATTGTTAAAAAAAAACCCCATTCATTTCTCTACACTCTTTATTAATTAGTTCCATAAATTTCTAAAACAATTTAACAAATTTACTGTATAGCTATACATATTGTGGACAATGCACTAATTTAAAAGATCAATATTTTAATACAAATTAAAAGAAAAAGCGAAGGTAAAGTATTAGTAATAGTAGACGTAGAGACTCTGCGGTCGAGATGCCTGAGATGTCAAATTAAATTGTTCTATAACCTTTACGTGGAAAGAGGGGCCCGGAGATAAGTCGGTCCATGGATCTTTATTATTATTTTTATCAAAAAATAAATATTTGGGTGAGATAATTTAAAAAATTAATATTTGTGCACGTTTTAAAATAGTTTGACACAGATTGATTGATGCGATAACATAGTGAACATCCGGGTATTTACGTTCATACTCCCGGAACTAACATGGCGGCCGTCGCTCCATCCCGGCACAAACCTTTAACGTTGTGGTCCAATCTGTTTCACAGAGAATTACGAGTCTCGTATAATATCTCTGTCATAGATGACTGCCTTAACACGTGCTGTCACAGCACGCGGTGTGAATCATTGGCTGAATGGCGCGTGCATTGTTTACATACGACATAACTGCTTCGGAGAGAATGCTGCATTTTAGTCAATTTAATACCCATTTACACTAAATCGGAAATAATTTTTACCTACAAATACGTCAGATGCCTTTATTTATTTTTCCAATATATACAAAAAATGTTTTAGAATTTAATTTGTCGCAGGAAAAAAGTTAATATTTCTAGCTCATAAAGCCGCATCAATGTCATCCTTATCAGTGATTGTCGCGGCCAAGCAAATATTCACTGCGGATCAGTGCCAAGCAAATATTCACTGCGGATCAGTGTGGTTGTGGTCATGGGGGTCACGTGATCAGTGCGGACTCGAGTTTCTATATATAACTCTATGGGAAAACCCAATAGAACAAGCATGCGCCGTGGAGCATACTTTATCATTAAAAATCCCTCACAGATAAACGGTTGTAAAATACTACGAACTCTTTTTGACATTTTCTAGGAAAATGTTTTTTTTAGATTAGAAAGATATCTTGCATTACACAGACTGTACTTAAGAAACACACAATGGCCGATGTACCACTAAACCGCGTTGAAAGGAGACAGTAAGTACATATTATCATTGTAAACATGGACGGGAAATCTTCCGGTACTATTTCAGTAACGTACCTCTACCAGTTCCCATGATCATAGAGACTTGAAATTTTCAGGGGGTATTCATGGGGCCTAGCCATGACCTCACACCAAATTTCAGCCGAATCTGTCAATAACTTTTTATTTTACTGTAGTTTAGCTTATACGAGAGAAAGTTTATCCGATTTTGACGCCATTTTGTTTGTTGGCTATTTAGACTCGAATAACAAGACAGGGTTAGGGTTAGGGCTAGCCCTGTCTACATCTTGAGACTATGACGAAATCTACAGGTCCTAGCCCTTGCCCTAACCCTTATCCTAACCCACAATCCACATATGACGTCATTCGAGCCTAAATAGTCAACAAACAAAATGGCGTCGAAATCGGATAAACTTATCTCTTATAGAAGCTAAACTAAGGTAAAATAAAAAGTTATTCACCGATTCGGCTGAAATTTGGGGTGGGTTTTCAGTGCAATAACAACAAGCATGTTGAGCAGGTGTCAATGTTTCAAGTCATTTATAGCACGCTTCATTCGTTAACAGATGTTAACTCATGAAAGCTGTGCTGTAAATATAACTTAGATCAGACAGGTATAGAGTTCACACGTGTGTGGGAGCTTATGCGGCGGTGATGGTTATTCCGATTGATCGTTGATACGTCTGTTCAAATATATCATCGTTACACCCTAATGACGGGTGAGTTCGAATTTAGTGACAATCGGACCGAAACAGCCCGACAAAATGGCCGATCCTTGTACGCAAATAGAGTAAAAGTATGTAATACCAAGGTTGTCGACCCTCTTAGAGGTCACAATTTTTATTCGATTTTGATGAAACTATATGTTTATATCCCAAAGATCTCGGTTCCTGTCCATATTCGCGCGTAGTACATCCCCGAGGCAAAAAATTCCCAGCGGGACCTAGACATAAATGGTTTGTGATCGTGGTTTTGATCCCTGGAGATAGGTAGCGCCTTCCCAAACTCGTGGGTTTCCTCTGTTTATTCAGGTTTTACCCCACAGGAAAGGCCCTGCGCGTGCGCTAATCATATATATTCAAATAAGGCCACTTGTCTGCGATATCACCTTCGGTGGAAGCGGACGTTAACCACTGATAGATGGAGAATAATAAGAATAAGAAGAATTATTGGTAATCCTCAAACCTTATGTCAAACTTGAATCCAAGCTGGGTGGTTATCTACCGTTGATGTTTTGATTTCCTAATATAATGAAATGTTAAATAATCTTTTGAGTAAGCCTACAGTACATTTTTACTTGAATTTAGCCGAGATAGATATTGTTTTACATTAAGCCGTGATAGTTATGTTTATATTAAGCCGTGATAGATATTGCCTGAAAAATACTTAATGATGATCAGCGACATTAAATTCAGTGACGGAGATTACTAAAAGTAAGATCTTGGCAGAGGCGGATCCAGGAATTTTTGCAGGAGGGGGTTTACCAGGTTCATGAGAAAATGTATCCCCCCCCCACCCCCCCTTGGCTTGAAATGTTTTGAGAAATACATGGTCTCTATCGTCATTTTGGCGTATATACATACACATTGATCTTTTTAAACAGAGGAATCCAACATCCTGTTTGACGTCAATTTTTATTATGAATTAATACGATGACATTGTGATTCAGTTTTATTGATGCAAAGCATTAATTGTGATATCACATATGTCTATATCATGATCTCGCGCTTTGAGTGCCTATCCAGTCGCACCATCTGACGATACAGGATAAAGCAAAATTATGACACTTTTCTCATAAAAAATGTTGTTTTACAAAAAAATTTATGTGGCTGAGCAGGGGGGAGGGTTGGACCCTTGAAACATGAGTAGGGCAGTTGTAGGTTAAAGTATTAGTCTTAGACATTCCAGTCTCTCAATAAACTAGTTGACAGAGGGATTTCCAATATCGTAGTTTCTCTTTTAATTTATTTTAACAGGCTCATTGAAAGAATCAGACAACATGAGGCAGATTTTGTTTTGTTTGTTAATCAGCGACAGAACACCATCAGGTTATTACTGGAAGTGGCTGATGAGTTAGATACAAGCAAATGGAGGGTCAGGATCAGCAGACTTGCTGGGTCATCTGGTGGAATATTATCTGGTGTTTTAACTGTTGTTGGATTGGTAACCTTACCTGTAGGTGGGGTTGGTGCTGGCTTTTTGGCTGCAGGAGGGGTTGTGGGCGGTCTTGCCGCGGCCACAGGTGCCGGGGCTAACATAGGTGACGCTGTTGTAAGTGGAAAAAGAAAAAAGCAATGCAACCAAGTGCTTGAGGCAGATAATCAAGCTGTCTTGCATTATCAAAACTGTCTTGACGATATACGATTATTCATCAGAGGGGTGTTGCCTATCGGCACTGTTGTTGTGCAGTTAGTGCGATTGGTTGACGTGCTATTGGATGCTTCCGGTGCCACAGTTAGGGCAGTTGGGGCTGCTGTTGATGCCGTTCCTATTGTTGGGGCTGTTTTTAACCTGATCACACTCCCTCTGGACATTGGCACCTTAATTTCCAACTCAATAGATATCCATAGAGCAACTCCCCATCAGATATCAGTAAGGATAAGAGAAATAGCACAGCAATTGGATGCTCAGCTTAGAGATCTACAGCTAAGACATGACGATGAAAGGGAAGAACTTGAAAATGTTCTTCTTGAGAGACTTGCTCCACGCCCAAGAAGAATTTCAAGAAGGGAAATGTTATTTTACGTATGTGTAATTGTTGTGTTTAGTATTATAAATCTGGTTATATTCATGTGCCGAAGATCTGATGGTCCCCTGCTTTTGACCTATGATTTACCGATGCTCCCATTCGATTGAAATTGGAGGGGGGGGGGGCGTTTGAATTCTGATTTATTTCCGGTCTAACAAAATATCATAATAACACCTTGATAAACAAAATGTGGACAGACCAATAAAAGTGTATATTTGGAGATGCATAATGTAAGTATTAGATAAGGAGCTGGCAGATCTCGCTTAGCATTGGTACCGTTGTGGACACTCTACATGCTAAAGTTATTATCTAATTGACTTTAAATTTAGGATTTATGCTCAGTGTTTACGGCCATGAGGCGAAGAAGCCTGTTGATTTTCAAAGATTTCTGATAATTACTGCCATACTTATAGTCCTTGATTACTTTGAATTCTTTAGAGGCTAAAGTTGATATCCGATTTACTTGAAATTTATGCATAGTGTTTATTGTCATGCGACGAAGAGGCCTATTGATTTTCAACAGTTTCCGATAATTACTGTCAGATTTATGGCCCTTGGTCACTTTGAAAAATCTTGTGGCCACTCTAGAGGCTATAAATTTATACACAGTGTTTATGGTTATGAGGTGAAGAATCCTATTGCATTTCTACGATTTCCAACAATTATTGCCAGCGTTATGACCTTTGATCACTTGGGAAATCTTGTGGAGGTGCTAGAGGTTAAACTTAATATAAATTTATTCTCAGTGTTTAAAGTCATGGGGCAAACAACCAAAAGAAATTCTAATGATTTCTAATAATTACTTATTGGATTGTTACTCGTAATCAGATTTTACTTTATTAAAACGTCTTCATTACTGACATAAGAAAAAAATATGCTTGGCAACCTATCTTTAAATTAAATTATTAATTGACTATCTTGTTTCAATCCATTGAAAATCACAAACATCCGATAGTCTAGAGGGTTTATTATGGTCTTGTCTTGTTAATAAGTGTCTACTAATTAATTTATATAATATTTGAGGCCAAAAGAAAGATCTGCAATAGGTAGATTTAGCTCTTACATAATGCATCTTTAACTTGAGAGAACCAGATGGAAATCCCTTCAAAGTTCCTATATTAGTGGACACTACCACAATGTAGATATCCAACAATGAATGCAGCGGAAAGACAACAGGCCTCATTTGAAGACTTTTCATGGCTGACAAATCGATGTATTTAGTTTCTTTTAGTAACTACCCGGGTTAATGAAATTATGTACAGCGTATTTACAATGATTAATGGCGTAATATATTGTTGCTTCTATTCACATGAAATAAATGTTAGACAAGTATTGTTTTTATAGTATAAGGACTTTTGAATGTTTATATCTTTTAGGCTTGTTACTTCCTTAAAGTCCAGCGTTTTCTCGGATATTGTTGGCAATGTTTACATTTATCAATGATCAAAATCAATTAAACTGTTAGTTTATCTAATATAATAATCAAAATTTACTCAAATGTTAGTTTATCTAATATGTCTATAAAACACCAGCGGTTAATAGGGGATCAACATGTTATTGATCTTATGTCCACTACACCTCGAGACTGGTAGACGGTGTCTTGTTAGGTATTATGGTATGGTATACCCACAGAATACTACATGCAGAGGCGTAGCCGTGAAATATATATTGGGGGGGGGGGGGGGTCCGCAACCCTAACCCCTAACCCTATTTTAAAACCCCCCAGAAATATAAACAAACACCATGTGGCCATGCTGTCTACACAACTCGTTTGCTGATTGGCCCACCGCGTGCAAAGTATTATGGTTACGTGGCTGGCTGAGCGGGCGATAAATATTTGGTTTAGGCGATAATGTTTTTGGGTACCTACATGCGATTCACTCTGATAAGTGGCAGAAAAAAATTAACTAGACACAATTTTATGGAACACAGTTACTTTTCACTTCACACATGTTTCAAGGATGATTCTCTCTGTGTTTTATTTTAGCAATGTAAACCATATTGGGATATGTACCGGTTATATACAGATAGAATCTTAACTAACACTAATAATTGTTGTAAATAAATAGGAGTTAGGGTCTACTATGTAAATATTTGGGGGGGTCCAAGTATATTCAGACCCCCCCTCCCCAGAAAAAAAATGTGTGTGTGTGTGTGTGTGTATATATATATATATATATATATATATATATATATACGTGTTTAGGGATTTGGTGACCGTGTAAAAAGTGAAACTGGATTCGGGTCTTTAACAAATGCATTCAGTAATGTAGGCTTAGTACATGATAACCTTTTAATAATCAATTTTGTTTATATGGGTCTTCAATATATAATTTCACTTTATTAATTTATGTATTTACTTTATTATTATTAAAGATTAACTCAGTCCATTAATTAACTATACATAGTTTAATTTATATTATATATATTTACTTTATTATTATTAAAGATTACCTAAGTTAATCTTGTGATCTTTCTTTGTTTATCTTGGACATCCAAAACTATGCATATTAAGTACTCATACTGAATTGATAAGAATTTATAGCCCTTTTTTGTGGGGATGATCTCAGGGACGCGCGGACCAGTGATGGGTTAACATGAAATATACTGTTTAAATTAGTTGTTCTATATATCCCTGGGATGCACATAAATTCATGCGGTTCACAGATGACTAATTTTATACAAAAAGAGATATATTAGTCAGTGTTCTTTAAAATACATGTAAGCGAATATGTAGGTCGTATATATTTAAATAGATAGCCTCTTTTTATTATATTATTATGTCTTTGTTCTCGGTGATAATCGATCGTGAGAAGGCTGGTTCGAGGGAGATTCACACTTTGGCAATTGGTGCCGATCAGAAAAATATTTCTTTTTCCATGATTAGATGAATTGTGTCTATATTATTTACATTTATTTTCAAATCAACTGCGCCATTTCGGTGATGTATGTGCCTCGAAAGTGTTGGATAGTTTGCAGGAAAACTAAAGTGCACATGACTGTCGAGATATATTTAATCAGATACATCAAGGGAAAACGAATTCTTGTTAGGGTTCGATTTATTGATACCCAGAAGATAAAGCATCTGCTTGGAAATTTTTCGGAACTCTGTGCTAGTCACATCATTCACTTAAGAGAAATCCCTTTGGGTGGGATTAGGTCAACTCAAACGAGAGAGAGAGAGAGAGAGAGAGAGAGAGAGAGAGACTAGGTCATTTCCGGACTTATGAAACCTTGTCATTGACTCAATGAACCAGTATAAATCAGTCCTGCTTGGGAGGTGGGGTCAATCTATAGAAAATGATGGTGTGGGGACCAATCTTAAGAAAAATCTTGCTGTGAAAGTCAAGCTGAACAAAACTCCCGATGTGATGGATAATCTAAAGAAAACTCCTGTTTGCCGAGGGCAATCTGTATAAAATCATTGGGACCATAGAAACATTAATATTATTATAAATATATAAATAGACGGGGCCATGCAATCGTTACAAAATCGTGCTGTGAGGGCTAATCTACAGAAAAATCCCGCTGGGGATTAATCTGAGCAAAATCCCTGCCGTGAGACTTAACCCCAAGAAAATCCCCTTGGGCCAATCTGAATAAAAAAAAAGAAAAAAAAATCCTGCTGTGAGAGCAAATCTAAGATATTAATATGGTGCGTGTATTTGGGTATGTGTGGGTGTTTGTGGGGGGGGGGGGGCTGTATAGAAAAATTAAAACACTGAATGTTTATTTTTCACTTTAGGCATGTGTGTGTGTGTGTGTGTGTGTGTGTGTGGGGGGGGGGGGGGTGATGGCGTTATGGGTAAAAATCAGGATGTCAAAGGTAGCAGGAAAATGAGTTATACCTACATGTAAATGTAGTAGTCTATGTAGTCTGGATCCAGTTGTTCAAATTATTTCCCTTGATATTTCAAGGTGAAGGCTGACAGCTGTCACCCATTCTGCACTGGTGGCTAAAATCCATGTCAGATATTTGGGTCTGCTAAAGAGTGTTCACATTAACTGGCTAAATCTATTTGTTAAGGCCAGCTCAAATTTTGTCAAGGTCGCTGTGACGTAAATAAGATTATGGCACGTGATTGTTGGCGAGATTGTAGGTTAGGGTAAGGGTACGCATTGGGGCTAGGTCCAGGGTTAGGTTTAAGAATTTGGGGGAGAGGGTTAGGGTTGAGATTAGCGCTAGCGCTGTGTACATCTCGTGACCTATGACGAAAAATTGAGCTGACTTAGCACTAATCGCCTATTTTATTCTCAAATGTTGATAACGCATCGGACTATAATATTCGTAGAATATTTTTCTGGATGAAAAAGACTAATTCCCAGCTTGTTGTATAAGTGACAAGGAGGAGTGGGGTCGCCTATCCAACCTCGTGAGTTTTCTCCGGTTTTCCCAAACTGCCTACTAGTAATTTAATGGATTACATTTGTAATGTTTTCGTTTACCGACCGAATGCATGCAAATAGGGTATACATAACTTAAGGTCGGATTTATAAGGAGGCAAGTGCGCCAACCCCACCATGACCAGGGCCTGAAGGGCGCCACAAGCTTCTTTATTAAGTTTTTAATAATGAAATGAAATGAAATGGGGTTTAACGTCCTACTGTTTTGCTCCTAAACTGGGCTAATGAAGACGGGCATACGCCATACAGTGTGCTACGAGGGAAATTTTGCCCGAGCAGTGGCACTATCGCCTACTCTTATATCGAATTCCAACTGCCAAGGGATCTTTTACGTGCATTCCAATGTATTCACGGGACCTCGGTTTTTCGTCCCATCCGAACGACTAGACAGACGTTAAACCCCATTTCTCTCTAGCTCTCCTTGTCAGGCCCTTCCATCCTGCATCACTGACAAGGGGGAACCACGCCGGAAAATCTGGATGAACTTTCTCGGCCAATGCAGGGATCGAACACCCGACCTCCAGGCTAGCGAGCCAGCGTCTTACCCACTTAGCCACGTGATGAAATGATTTTAAAGTTCGTTTTATTATTAATTTTTATCAAACTCTATGAAGGGCGTCAGAAAATAGACATATATATTCAGTAATTTATATCACGTTTAGCTATATTACAAGCTGACAAATGTAAACAAAGTTAGCCTTACAGTTAATAAAATTGAGGAAAATAAAATCAAACCACTTTTCCGGAACATGGCTGATGTTCCTGGAACAAATGCGGTTTAATCATTCAATATAATTCCCTTTTTATTTGTCATGTAATTTAATTTCTATTCTGTTGGACCCCCGAACTTGATAACGACCCCTCCCCTCCGTTGCCGGTCTAAATTTGGTCCTTATATAATATGAGTCTATTGGAGTGAGTGTGTGTGTGTGTGGGGGGGTATATTGGGGATTGATATGTATTCTGTGTATAGTTTGGGATCTACTGAGTGTCATTGTGAACCGTCTGAATTGGGTGAATTACAACGTCCTCTCTACATGGCTGGATTTGTCTCATGATTTTCTCCATATTATTGTAGGTTGTTATATCACGGTACATATCACTGTTACGGTGAAATATAGAAATAAGTCTACACTTTGTGCAAAAATGGATGGTGTTGAGATGGTTGATGACGAAGAGGTCGGAGATTCTAGGGCTATTGAAGATAAATATAACAGGTAAAAAAATATCTAATCTTGATAATTGACTTTTTTAATTTTTGGAGTATCTTATCTCCCCCCCCCCCCTTGAAAGTGATCTAATTCCCCTCGGGACAACCACGGTTATAATGTATTGAATCGGTAATTGGATTTTAAATTTGATCATGATTATAATTAGTAGAAGTAAACTGGGGCTGCATTTTCAGTAGCTAAGTCTCTAACTCAGTATCATGCAAAGTCTTCGACATTGAAAACACGAATTATTTACCGATTTAAATCAACATTGATGTTGTGACCTTGGCGGAAAAGATGGGCTTCTGGTAACTAATAAACAAAATAAACATTTTACCATTAGTACACGTCTCGTGTACCATAATGTGTTTCAGCGCCATTTGTAACAGGTAACTCGAAGGACGAGGCTAGATATCTTATTCTTATCTGGAGAGAATGCGCAATAAATACTATCGGCGTAGACTGGAATAACCAGACGCTAGATGTTGCCATTCGATTGAGACCTCTGGCGTATTTTGCCGAACATACCCAATTTGAAATTAGAGTAAAAATGGGAACAATTGAATGTAAATAGTGTATATGGGCCTATACATTCATATTATTATATGCGTTGCCTCCCATTTGTGTCAATTTCTAGGTCCCAAATTGGCCAAATATTAGTGAGTTAGCTCCTTTAACACTGCTGTCCCGGGGATTGTATGGTTATATACAAAGCTTCCAATTACTTACAAGTGAACATTTGTGTTCATTTAAAGATACATTAGTTAAGAGTTTTATATAAAGAGATGGCCATTCTTGCTATAATAATTCAAAAATAGATGATAAAAAAAGAAAATGTTGAAAAAAATCAGTCAAATTACTTTGTTCTGAACGGAATTGTCACTGTTGGAAGTTTGGTCTAGAATTAGAAATATGCATTAATTGTCTCTGCACCGTCTATGAGAATTGGGGATCGTTTAATTGACAGACGATAACTCCACCTACATATTCTCGATAATCAAGTAATTTCGCTTGGCAGGCCTTTCATCACTAGTTTTTAGCATATGCTTGATGCCATCTCCAAAATTTATTGTCCCCCGCCTTTCGAAGAAAGCAGGGGACTATTAAAATGGGTTCGTCCGTCTGTCTGTCCGTCTGTCTGTCTGTCTGTCCGTCTGTCTGTCCGTCACACTTTTTGGGACACAATAACTCTCTTCCTAATTGAGCTAGAATGTTCAAACTTGGTGTATGTGTTTATTAGGTCAATGCCTTGATGGAGTTCGAAGATGAGCATTTTCCGCTTAGGGTAAGCAGAGATAAGCAATTTGATTGGTTGATGCTTTGGGACACGATAACTCTCTTCCTAATTGGGCTAGAATGTTCAAACTTGGTGTATGTGTTGATTAGGTCAATGCCTTGATGGAGTTCGAAGATGAGCATTTTCCGCTTAGGGTAAGCAGAGATAAGCAATTTGATTGGTTGATGCTTTGGGACACGATAACTTTTAATTGAGCTAGAATGTTCAAACTTGGTGTATGTGTTTATTAGGTCAATGCCTTGATGGAGTTCGAAGATGAGCATTTTCCGCTTAGGGTAAGCAGAGATAAGCAATTTGATTGGTTGATACTTTGGGGCACGATAACTCTCTTCCTAATTGAGCTAGAATGTTCAAACTTGGTGTATGTGTTGATTAGGTCAATGCCTTGATGGAGTTCGAAGATGAGCATTTTCCGCTTAGGGTAAGCAGAGATAAGCAATTTGATTGGTTGATGCTTTGGGACACGATAACTTTAGTTCTAATTAAGTGAGATTGATGAAACTTGGTGTATAGATTTATTATATGAATACCTTAACTAAGTTCGATAATGAACATTTTTTGCTGAGGGTAAGCAGAGTGATAAGCAATTTGATTGGTAGAAACTTTGGAACACAATAACTCTCCTTCTAATTGAGGTAGAATGTTCAAACTTGGCATAGGTGTCTATTAGGTGAATGTTTAAACTTGATGTATATGTAGATGTTCATTAGGTGAATGTCTTGACTGAGTTCAATAATTAACATTTCGAGCTGAAGCTAAGCAGAGCTAATCGATTTCATTTGTCGATGGTTTGGGACAAGATAATCTTGATTCTATCTGATAGAGAGTGATGAAACTTAGTGAAAAAAATAAATGTGCGATTAATTAATATGTGTCATCTATTTATTTTGCAATTTCGGCAGGGGACATCAGCCTCACTGTTGGCTTGTTTGGTATTATTTAATAGGTGTCCTTGTTAAAATATTTCAGGTTAGAAAAAATCTTATATAGCAGACAAGGAGCTGAAATTAGTAAGAAGATTTCTGAATTTTGTCTGGATGAAGTGAAGCAACTTTGTAAATTAGCTCTAAAAAGAAAATCATTGAAAAAATTGAAACTTGTCTTTTCAAGAAGATGTGTTCTCTCTTGTGACTATGAACTAGATTTAGCAGCTAACCGAGAATTAATATCAAGTGCTATAGAATCCGATTTCGTCGAGGGTCTCGTTTATTTATATGATCGTGGATTAGTTTTAGATTCAGACGGATGTAAAAAATACAGTCATAGATTAAAATCAGAACGATGGAGTGCCCTGGCTGAGGCTGTTCAGAATATCAAGTATAAAGCAACGGAATATATTTTATCTATTCCTACTGTAATTAGTACAGAAACATCCCGTGAAATATTGGCTACTGCAATCACCCGAAAGGACATCCGAATTGTAAAATTACTTGTAAGGAACTCTGAAGTACAAAGTCATATTACTACTGAAAGTATACCTCTCATACCTTTATGCTTTTGTGACAATGAGGAATACGGCACAGTTGTGGACGAAGAGACAAGACTTGAATTGATTAAAGTATTAGTAGATGCAGGGTCATCTTTAGATTTATGCAACAAACACGGTCAAACACCTTTAATGTTAGCTGTTGTGAATGGAATGTTCACAATATTTAATTATCTACTAGATAACCGAGCCGATGCCAATTGTGTTGATCGGAAAAGACAAAATGTTCTTCATTACTTGATATTATCAGATCCAGATACATCCTCCAATATAGAACGATTAATCAATATTGAATCCAATTTCAATTATGAACAATTTTATGAGTCCAATTATAAATATTTTCAAATATCATATATTCATTTCGCTGTAGAATACGGAAAGTTTAAACTGGCAACTCATTTAATGAAATCTCGTCACGTGGATGTCAGTTTGAAGGATGATAGGTATAATAACCTTCTACACCTTGTAGCACAGCATAACAGCGATCAAAGTGTTGAGTTTGCCCAATCACTTATTGAGAAAGGAATAGATGTAGACCATCGCGATAATGCGGGAAAGACACCGCTACACACAGCATGTGCATATAATAACATTAATATAACCAGGATGTTATTGGAAGCACGGTCCGATGTGAACGTAAAAGACTGTTATGGGACCAGTGTTTTAATGATTGCTGTTGGACACCAGAACATGGAGCTAGTGGAGCTTCTACTAACATATGGTGCTGATGTAAATGGAACTAATGTTTTACTGAAAGCTGCTCAATATCGCAATATGAAATTAGTAAAACTTCTTACTAAATACGGTGCTGATGTAAATTTTATAGATTCACGAGGCGAAAATGTATGTCTAAATTGTTTTTATAAACAAAACGAAGTAAGCCGAATATCAAGTTTTGTCTTCATCAAATTATTTATTGATCTGGGCTTTGATATTGATAGAGTGAACTATGAGAATGGAATCCTGTACGCAGCTGCCCGCACCAATGAATTACTCTCATTTCAGCTTTTATTAAACTCAATTACAAAACTGGATCGAGTTGATGACATGGGTGAAAATATATTTCATATTCTATCCAAGGTGAAGGGTTTCTCCTATTCTAAAGTAGTATCATTGTTTGAGAAGGAGAACCTTAAAAAACAGAAAAACAAAACTGGAAACACTCCTCTAATGCTAGCCTCTTTTCTATTAAACACGGGCTATTTGGACGTGTCCACAACAAATGGAAGAAGTGACGTTGTTATACAAAACAAATACGGTCATACTGCTCTTCATATGTGTATGTTAGGCTTCATTATGTCAACGGCTAAGCTGGGAAGCGGGGGTGAAAATCGTCTAAAGTTCAGAAAATGTGTTAAATCCCTTCTTAATGCCGGAACTAATGTTAATATTCAAGATAATAATGGTGTTACACCTTTAATGATGGCTGCAATGATAGAAGATAAAATTATTATAAAATACTGTATGAAGTTTGGGGCGGATATAACAATTTTAGATTATAAATATGAAATGTCTGCTTTGCAGTATCTTAGTTTCAAGTCGAGCTGTGTCTGTCTTCCGGAACTACTATCTAAAGATCGCAATGCTCTAGTAAATTTACCGGGAAAAGATGGTAACACTTTGATTCAAAGAGCTCTGCTGTTTCCATTATTTTGGGATCCTAAAGAATCAGTGGATATCATCTGTTATTTACTTGCTGTAAACTGTAACCTACAACACCTTCAGTCAGTTTCTACTGAACGTAATTATTTCACGGAAGATATCGACCTTGATGACTTCAACTTCAATGAAAGAGATCGATTAAGGAAGTTGCTATATCTGAGTGGGGCACCTGAAGAAGAGATCGTCTTGTCCTTGAATTTCGAAAAAGAAGATGAAGTTGATGACGATATCACAGATAACAGACTTCATTCTCGTCACCGGGAGCAGTTTAAATTATTTTGCAATAACATTTCACTTCAGTCGCGATGCCGGAGGGTCATCCGTCAGATTGTTGGTTCCAGACTTCACATCTTTATTGTTGCTTCCAACATACCACATTTACTTTACAAATTCCTGTTTCTTGAAGATGGTAGCGGAGGGGAGGTAGACATTACTTTGAACCACAAATATTTTGTTACTCGTGAAGATCAGATTGAAGATAGGGGTGGTGAATATGATGAGGAGGAGGGTAATGATGATGACAGTCCTAATGTTGTTGATTTCGATGATAGGGGTGGTGAATATGATGATGAGGACGATGGTAGTGATGATTATACCACTGTTAATTGCGATGACGCTTCTTTGAGTTCAATCAAATCAATGTACGGCCATGTAAAGTATATTAATGTTCAAAATAACTGACCTGTATGTGTTTAGGAATAGGATATATTAAACCATGTTCTACGATTTGTGAAGTTTATTAAGTGCTGGAGAATACCATGAAAATATACTGATCAGAATATAACAATGATTTTATTTTATACTGATTTGGGTTTTGCATATTGATTTTAAAAGAGTGCCTTCGTATATGTTGTTGTTATGTATGAGAATTTAGATTTGAGAGAGAGAAAGAGAGAGAGAGACTAACATATAGTTCAATTTTATTTCAATAATTCGCTAGCGCGTAGGGGTCTGTAGCAGTGACATTGTGTAATATTTTGGACAATAAATCAACATAAATATATATCTCAAATTAAATTTCCAACTTTCACTTCACAAATTGATGAAGATTATGATTTAAAAAAACAAGCCAACAGTGAGGCTGATGTCCTCCGGCGAAATCCCAAAATAGATTGATGACACATTTTAATTAATTGCAAATTTATTAATTAAAAAGTATCGAACAATCAAATTTAAGTATTTGGGGAGAGAGAGAGAGTTTAACGTCGACTCGACACAATCTAGGCCATTTCAGGACCAACATATGGTTCAATTTTATTTCAATAATTCGCTTCTACCCTGAAACCATTTTATTTATTTACCAATTAGTAAACACCACACACATACGGGACGTTAGAGAGCATCGTAGATTCAGTTTACCAGTCACAATGTGCTTAGAACGGTCTTGAGAATTCTTTAGAGACGGTATTTTATAAAGTTTCTTACGTAAGAAAAAGTGAAGCATAACTTTGTGCTTACTTTAAGAATTTTCTAGGAATCGGGCCTGGAGAAAACCCACGAGGTTGGACAGGCGAACTTACTCGAGTTTTTAGCTTGTGGTCCCTCTAGAGGTCACAATTATTATCTGATTTAAGAAACCGTTCGAATATATCACCGTTACACCGTATTGTTGGTTGGGTTCGAATTTCATAAAAATCGGACCGAAACCGCCAGATAAAATGCCCCCCCCCCCCCCCTACTCAAATAGTGTAAACATCTGGTATAGCAAGGTTGTGGACCCTCTAGAGGTCACCATTTTGATTCGATTTGATGAAGCTTGAAATACATGTTTATAACCCAATGATCTTGGTTGCTTTCGATATTCGCGCATATCAGATCGTAACTTCCTGAAGTATGTCCCCTCTTTGTACGAAAAATCGTGTTTTTAGCTTGTGGTCCCTCTAGTGGTCGCAATTATTTTCCGATTTAAAAAAAAAAATGTTCGAATATATCACCGTTACACCGTAATGTTGGTTGAGTTCGAATATTTTGAAAATAGGACAAAAAATGCCAGACAAAATGGCCGCTCCTCAATGCAAATAGTGAAAACATCTGGTATATCAAGGTTGTTAAACCCAAAGATCTTGGTTGCTGTCGATATTTGCGCATATCGGATCGTAACTTCCTGAATTATTGCCCCTGATTGTACGAAAAATCCTGTTTTAGCTTGTGGTCCCTCTAGAGGTCCCCATTATAATCTGATTTACAAAAACGTTCGAATATATAACCGTTATACCGTAATATTGGTTGAGTTCAAATTTCGTGAAAATCGGACCAAAACTGTCGGACAAAATGGCCGTCCCTCATACGCAAATAGTGTAAACATCTGGTATATCAAGGTTGTGGACCCTCTAGAGGTCACAATTTTGATCCGATTTTGCTGAAACTTGAAATACATGTTTATAAACTACCGATTTTGGTTCCTTTCGATATTTGCGCATATCGGATCCTAACTTTCTGAATTATGGTCCTTGATTGTACTAAATTTAGGTCACAATTTTTATCCGATTTAAAAAGAAAACGTGTGAATATATCACCGTTACACACTAAGATCTCGGTTCCTTTTGATTATCGAGCATATCCGGACCTCTAACTTCCTGGATTATAGTCCATGATTGTTTGAAAAATCGCATTTTTGGCTTGCAGATTCTGTAGAGGTCACAATTTTTTTTCCGATTTTAAAAACCATTTAAATATCACCATTCCATCATAATGAAGGTTCAGAGTGGAGCAATTTGACTGAAATTTTTAGCTTGTGAACACTGTAGAGGTCACAATTTTTATCCGATTTGGTTTAAACTTGAAATGTATGCTTATAACCCAAAGATCTCGGTTCCTTTTAATATTCGTGCATATCGGAACGTAACTTCCTGAATTATGGCCCCTGATTGTACGAAAAATTGCGTTTTTAGCTTGTTGACCCTATAGAGATCATAATTTTTATCCGATTTAAAAAACCGTATTATTATATCACCGTTACACCCTAAGGATGACTGAGTTCGAATTTCGTGAAAAAATCGCCCCAAAACTGACAGACAAAATGGCCGCCGTTCGTTCTCAAATAGCGTAAAAATATGGTATATCAAGGTTGTGGACCCTGTAGAGGTCACAATTTCTATCCGATTTTGTTGAAACTTGAAATGTAAGTTTATAACCCAAGATCGGACCGCAACTTCCTGAATTATGGCCACTGATTGTTCGAAAAATCACGTTTTTAGCTTGTGGACCCTATAGAGGTCATAATTTTTATCCGATTTAAAAAAAATTATATCACCGTTACACCCTAAGGACAGCTAAGTTCGAATTTCGTGAAAATCAGCCCACAATGGACAGACAAAATGGCCGCCTCTCGTTCTCAAATTGCGTAAAAATATGGTATATCAAGGTTGTTGACCCTATAGAGGTCACAATTTTTATCAGATTTTGTTGAAACTTGAAATGTAAGTTTGTAACCCAAACATCTCGGTTCCTTTTGATAATTGCGCATATCGAATTGTAATTTCCTGAATTATGGCCATTGATTGTAGGAAAAATCACTTTCGTTTTAGCTTGTTTTCTATCCATCTCTCGAAAATGTGGGCGTATCCTGCCTGGCAGCCGCTGGTTAACTATTATAGTGAGAACTGCCAGCTCTTTATCTAATCTCATGTATCTTTAAACAAAAATACATTTTAAAAATCTGATATGACAAATGTCTGATTTGTAAAACAAATATTGATATTAAGATACAAATGTTAATTTTAGTGTACAAATGTTGCAATACAACAAATGAAGAAATAGGAATTAAGAACTGTGAATTAAGAACTAAGAATACTGAATAAAGAGCTGTTTGATCTTCCATATCCCCACACGTGTTTGATTTTCACATTTGCTTCTCCGCTATGATCATTTTATGAACAATGGAGTTAACCACAACACACAACGCTCGGATATGGATTGATATGCAGGATGTTCAAGTAGAAATATTTATTAATTTAGTGTTTAACTATAGTGAGAACTGCCATAATCCCCCATAATGCCCCTTTAAACCATTGAGTCATACGTCATTTTAAGAACAATCGATTCTATGTACGGCCATGTAAAATATATTAATGGTTAAAATAATTGATTTGTATTCTCCAATTTTTGCCCTATTTTTAGCTATGTAAAACTGTCGTAATGAGTTATTTATAAATCATGTGAAAACCCAAATAGCACGTCTGCAGAGAACAAGCATGCGCCGTGGAGCATTTATCCACGGACAAACAATGGTTTGATCTAATTCACATGTGTACCTGCAGATTCGTCATAGGTCACGAGATGTAAATGGAGTTAGCACTATAGCCCTAAGTTTAACCCTACTCAAAATCCTCGGCAACGATCATGTGCCCTAACTTAACGTGCTATTGGATGCTGTTGGTGCCACAGTTATTTAAGTTGTGGCTGCTGTTGATGCCGTTCCTATTGTAGGATATCTGACAATTCAAAAAGATAATTGACTGTCACTATAAAGAGAAAAATAGAAAAAGTCCGTGCAATATCATGTTTTTATTAAGTATAGAATGAATAAAAACAAGGGCATGTACGGACTATTTCTATTTTTCTTGTTTTCCCTCATCTAGTGACTTTCAATTACTTTTTTGAATTATTAGATATCCTCTCACACCCTCAAATAGCAACTTCGAATCTGGTCTTCGAAGGAATTATTAGTGAGCAGAAATTCGCCAGTGTAGCCTATCTGTTATCCCTCATTACTTTAGAGGGGATCACGTGGCTAAGTGGGTAAGACGCTCGCTCGCTCGCTCGCTAGCCTGGAGGTCGGGTGTTCGATCCCTGCATTGGCCGAGAAAGTTCGTCCAGATTTTCCGGCGTGGTTCTCCCTTGTCAGTGATGCAGGACGGAGGGACTGACAAGGAAAGCTGTCTAGTCGTTCGGATGGGTCGAAAAACCGAGGTCCCGTGTACTCATTGGCGTGCACGTAAAACATCCCTTGGCAGTTGGAATTCGATATAAGAGTAGGCCGTAGTGCCGCTGTCCGGGCAAAATTTCCCTCATAGCACACTGTATGGCGTATGCCCGTCTTCATTAGCCCAGGTTAGGAGCAGAACACCGACCACGGTGAGTGCAACTTGATGTATAGCATTGTTTCATGTGTGGACAGTACAAAGTACAAGTTAAATAGTGAAGCGTCTAGGGAATAGATTAGTCTTTTTTCCCATCATAATGCCTCGCTCGCCTTGACAATTTTCGAGTCGCATGTTCAACTGGATTTTTTGCTCGATTTTAAGGCTCTTTTTCAACGATTTCCTAACGTTTACTTAGACGAAAAAATCAGCCAAATAGCTCTTGGAATGGCTACAGATGCAAGGAAATGACGGATAATTTTCTTGCCCCCCCCCCCCAAAAAAAAAAAAAAAAATTTAATAAAATCCCCTCTCAGCGGCGTGCCCCGTCTCCGCGGTCAGTGCCCTCATTTTGCGGAGCCCCCCCTTTTCAAAATTCCTAGATCCGCCCCTGGATATGGTGTGTCAAGCGCTACGAGCACATTTTTTGTGGGGTTTTGGCGCTATAATTGAAATTGACATTTATTAGGCCTACTCCCTTAAAGCCCCAAGTTCACTCTGATATTGTTAGCAACGTTTATATTTCATGAATTGTCAAAATTAATTAAAAGTTATATCTAATATGTCTATCAAACACAAGCGGTTAATAGGGGATCAACATAACTGTTTATTGGTCGCATGTGGCCTACACTTCGATCGGCTGTGATTTATGGGGGCGTGTCTTTCGGGAACCACGGTAGTTAGGTGGTTAAGACGCTGGCTCGCTGGCCTGGAGGTCGGGTGTTCGATCCCTGCATTGGCCGAGAAAGTTCATCGGGATTTTCCGACGTGGTTTCCCTTGTCAGTGGTGCAGAACGGAGGGCCTGACAAGGAGAGCGAGAGAGAAATGGGGTTTAACGTCCACTCGACACAAACTAGGTCATTTCGGGACTAACATATGGTTTAGTGTTATTTCTATAATTCGCTTGCGCTGTGGGAGGAAACCGGAGGACGAGAAAACCCACGAGGTTGGACAGGCGACCCCACTCCTTTTCACGTACAACCGGGGATTCGAAACCACGCCAGTCGACTCAATGACAGACTTTATGATACAGCGCGCGCACGCTAACCATTAAGCAATCCAAGGGCCTGACAAGGACAGCTGTCTAGTCCTTCGGATGAGACGAAAAACCGAGGTCCCGTGTATACATGGGAATGCACGTAAAAGATCACTTGGCAGTTGGAATTCGATATAAGAGTAGGCGATAGTGCCTTATGATATAAGTAAGACGTTGACTCTCTAACCTGGAGTTTCTGTGTAAGATCCCTGTGTTGACAGATAGTTCATTGGGACTTTTCGGCGTTGTCACCCTTGTCAGTGGTGCAGAAGGTCCGGAGGTGTCAAAAAATCGAAGTCCTGTGTACACATTATCGTGCTCATAAAACAAGAACGCGGTCATGGCAGTTGGGATTCGATATAAGAGTGACCGTAGCACCGCTTTCAGGGCAAAATATTCCTCATAGCACACTGTATGGTGTAAACCCGTCTTCATTAGCCCAGGCGGACTTCAAACCCCACTTCATTTCATTTTATCCAATTTCTTGATTGTTTTTGCACTTTACTATACAATTTGTTTGTAGGCTACTCTTGTATGTTAACCCTATTAGGTCGGTTTTATATCTCTGAGATGTGCATAAATTCACGGTGTTCACAGATGACTAATTTTATACAAAAAGAAATATATTAGTCAATGTCATTTTAAATAGTTGTAATCGAATATGCACATGTAAATATATAGCACATGTATATGTGTTTATTCTAGGTGATAATCGGAGGTATATAGCCTGTGTATATAGTTTGTGTTTGGGGATCTACTGTGAACTTTGTGAACCGTCTGAATTGGGTGAATTACAACGTTCCCTCTACATGGTTGGATTTGTCTCATGATTTTCTCCATATTATTGTAGGGTGTTATATCACTATACATATCACCGTTAAGGTGAAATATAGAAATAGGTCTACACTTTGTGCAAAAATGGATGGTGTTGAGATGGTTGATGACGAAGACGTCGGAGGTTTTAGGGCTATTGAAGATAAATATAAGAGGTAAAAAAATATCTTGATAATTGTAATAAAGATAGGTTGGTTGGCAAAATAAGGTTTGACTTATATTTGAGTGTTACACGGTTGGGTATGTAATATTGACATACATGCCAACATCGACTGGCTAAAATTTTGGAAATGCCCCATACCTTTTCTAATTCTTGGAGGATCTTATTCCTCCCTGAAAGTGATCAAATTCCCCGCTGGGAAAACCACGGTTATAAAGTAATGAATCGGTGATCGGATTTCAAATTTTATCATGAATATAAATAGCAGAAGTGAACCGTGGCTGCATGCTGCCTTCCTGGGATCATAGAATAGGTTTAACAAAGCTTCCAATTATTAACAAGTGGAAAATTTGTGTTCATGTTAAGGGCTCATGGCCCTTTGGAACCTTAAGATATGCGAAATGGGTCCAAAGACACATATTAATGTAATATGAATGTGTATAAGTGATTTATATTCAATTTTCTTTAAATTTTATTTTAATTTTAATCAAGTATGTTCGGTGAAATATGTTAAAACTCTAAATTGGACGGCAGTCGTTTACGCCTGCTTAGTTCATTCTACACCATTTGTTTTTAAAAATATTATTGTGAATCAGCCATTACTAACTACTTTCGCATTGTAGTGATTTTAAAATGTTCATTGTGTCTTAAATATTTTATCAATAGATCTTATATGTTCACGGCAAGATAACAACATCAAAATTGATTGAAATGGGCCACAATTCGTGTTTTTATTTTCGAATATTATGGAAAATATTAAGTTATAGATTTAGTTATAGATGAGGATGTCCCAAAGTTGTATATTTAGCATGTATGCTTGATGTCATCTAAACAATTCACAGGAAATTATTCAGTATGTGTCTTTATCAAAATATTTCAGGATAGAAAAAGACTTATATAGCAGGCGAGCTGAAACTTGTAAGAAGACCTCTGAATTCACTATGGATGAAACGAAACAACTTTGTAAATTAGCTCTAAAAAGAAAATCATTGGAAATATTGAAACTTGTCTTTTCAAGAAGACGTGTTCTCTCTTGTGACTATGAACTAGATTTAGCAGCTAACCGAGAATTAATATCAAGTGCTATAGAATCCGATTTCGTCGAGGGTCCCGTTTATTTATATGATCGTGGATTAGTTTTCGATTCAGACGCGTGTAAAAATTACAATCATAGATTAGAATCAGAACCAGAACCAGAACCAGAACGATGGAGTGCCCTGGCTGAGGCTGTCCAGAATATCAAGTATAAAGCAACGGCATATATATTTATTCTATTCCTACTGTAATTAGTCTAGAAACTTCCCGTGAAAAATTGGCTACTGCAATCACCCGAAAAGACATCCGAATTGTGAAATTACTTGTAAGGAACTCTGAAGTACAAAGTCATATTACTACTGAAAGTATACCTCTCATACCTTTATGCTTTTGTGATGATGAGGAATACGGCACAGTTGTGGACGAAGAGACAAGACTTGAATTGATTAAAGTATTAGTAGATGCAGGGTCATCTTTAGATTCACACGGTCAACACGGTCAACACGGTCAAACACCTTTAATGCTAGCTGTTGAGAAAGAAATGTTCACAATATTTGATTATCTACTAGGTAATGGAGCCAATATAAATTCCTTAGATTATAGAAATAGACATGTTCTTCATTACTTGGTATTATCGGAATCGGATATGTCCTCCCATATAGAACGATTATTAATCAATATTGAATCCAATTTACGAAAGAAGGATCTAATGATTTCATGTATTCTTTTCGCTGTAGGATACGGGAAGTTTAAACGGGCAACTCACTTAATGGAAACTTATCATGTGGATGTCAATATAAAGGGTGAATTTAATAATAACCTTCTACACTATGTAGCATTGCATAATAGCGATCAAAGTGTTGAGTTTGCCCGATCACTTATCGAACGGGGATAGACGTCGATCATCGCAGCTATTTTGACATGACACCGCTAATTACAGCATGTACAAATAATAACATTAACATAACCAGAATGTTATTGAAAGCTCGGTGCGATGTGAATGTATCGTATGCTGGGAGAAGTGCTTTAATGAATGCTATTAAACACCAGAACACGGAGCTGGTGGAGCTTCTACTAACGTATGGTGCTGATGTAAATGAAACTGATGTTTTACTGAAAGCTGCTCAATATCGCAATATGAAATTGGTAAAACTTCTTACTAAATACGGTGCTGATGTAAATTGTATAGATAATCAAGGCGAAAATGTATGTGTGCATTGTTTTTGTGAAGAAAACAAAGGTGACCGAAAATCAAGTTTTGTCTTCCTCAAATTTTATATTGATCTAGGTGTTAATACTGATAAAGTGAACTATGAGAATACATTGCTGTATGCAGCTGCCGCCACCAATGAATTAATGTCCTTTCAGCTTTTATTAAACTCAATTACAAAGCTGGACCGCTTTAATGCCAAGGATGACAATATATTTCATATTCTATCCAAGGTGAAGGGTTTCTCCTATACTAAAGTAGTATCATTGTTTGAGAAGGAGAACCTTAAAAAACAGAAGAACCAAACTGGAAACACTCCTCTAATGCTAGCCTCATTTCTGTTAAACACGGGCTATTTGGACGTATCCACAAAAGATGGAAGAATAAGCGACCTTGATATACAAAATAAATACGGTCATACTGCTCTTCATATGTGTATGTTAGGTTTCATAGTGTCAACCGCTAAAATGGGAAACAGGGGTGAAAATCGTCTAAAGTTCAGAAAATGTGTTAAATCCCTGCTTAATGCCGGAACTAATGTTAATATCCAAGATAATAATGGTGTTACACCTTTAATGATGGCTGCAATGATAGAAGATACAAGTATGATAAAATACTGTATGAAGTTTGGGGCGGATATAACAATTTTAGATTATAAATATGAAATGTCTGCTTTGCAGTATCTTAGTTTCAAGTCAAGCTGTGTCTGTCTTCCGGAACTATTATCTAAAAATCACAGTGCTCTGGTAAATTTACCAGGAAAAGATGGTAACACTTTGATTCAAAGAGCTCTGCTGTTTCCATTAATTTGGAATCCACAGGAATCAGTGGATATCATCTGTTATTTACTTGCTGTAAACTGTAACCTACAACACCCTCAG
Organism: Patella vulgata; assembly: GCF_932274485.2. Classification (NCBI taxonomy): domain Eukaryota; kingdom Metazoa; phylum Mollusca; class Gastropoda; family Patellidae; genus Patella; species Patella vulgata. Next base: position 57,068,563 of record NC_065884.2, on the reverse strand, counting down.
TCAGTTTCTACTGAACGTAATTATTTCACGGAAGATATCGACCTTGATGACTTCAACATCGATGAAAGAGATCGATTAAGGAAGTTGCTATATCTGAGTGGGGCACCTGAAGAAGAGATCTTCTTGTCCTTGAATTTCGAAAAAGAAGATGAAGTTGATGTCGATATCACTGATGACAGATTTCATTCTCGTCACCGGGAGCAGTTTAAATTATTTTGCAATAACATTTCACTTCAGTCGCGATGCCGGAGGGTCATCCGTCAGATTGTTGGTGCCAGACTTCACACCTTTATTGTTGCTTCCAACATACCACATTTACTTCACGAATTCCTGTTTCTTGAACAAGGTAGCGGAGGGGAGGCAGACATTACTTTGAACCACAAATATTTTGTTACTCGTGAAGATCAGATTGAAGATAGGGGTGGTGAATATGATGAGGAGGAGGGTAATGATGATAACAGTCCTAATGTTGTTGATTTCGATGATAGGGGTGGTGAATATGATGATGAGGACGATGGAGGTGATGATGATACCGTTAATAATTTCGATGACGCTTCTTTAAGTTCAATCGAGTCAATGTACGGCCATGTAAAGTATATTAATGGTCAAACTAACTGATTTGTATGTGTTTAGAAATAGGATATCAAACCATGTTCTACGATTTGTGAAGTTTATGAAGTTTATTAATACCATGAAAATATGCTGATCAGAATATAACAATGATTTTATTGTATACTGATTTGGGTTTTGCATATTGATTTTGAAACGGTGCCTTCGTATATGGTGTTGTCGCGTATGGGAAGGAAACCGGAGGACCTGGACCCGATTCCTAGAAAATTCTTAACCACGTTCTTAAGCACGTTCTTGTGCTTAGATTTTAAGTAGACTTTGCATTTAAATAAACTTATCTTATTTTGTGTTCCCAGAAAAGTCTTAAGAACGTTCTTGTGCTTAGATTTTAAGTAGACTTCAGTGTAAGCACAAGCACTTCGTTCTTAAACATTGTCAATCTAAGCATCAGTCCCAAGCAAGGTATGTGGCTTGCTTACCAACCTTAAGCCTGTCTGCTTCAAACAAGATGGCTGACCGTAGAGTTATTCAACGGCATTTCCTACATCTTTTGATACCAAAGAGACGATTGATTGACAGAGAAAGTCCTTTAGAAACATATTCTCGAGAAGAATGCTATAGAAAATTTCGCTCGCTTCTACCCTGAAACCATTTTATTTATTTACTAATTAGTAAACAACACAAACATACGGGCTACTTTAAGATCAAGCGCTCTCGCAATTATTCAGTCTGTTTGCATGTGCTTGCGGTTTTTTTTAAACTTGTGGCACCTTTTTTATGTGTATAGGGGTCATATGTCAAATACATCTAAATCGACCATTTGCCGGGAAGCAACCGACAAATTTATGACGTAATTCACATACCAAAATTGTTTTTATGACGCTAGAGAGCATCGTAGATTCAGTTTACCAGTCACAATGTGCTTAGACCCATACTTGACTTGTGCTTACGTTAGAACGGTCTTGAGAATTCTCTAGAGACGATATTTTATAAAGTTTCTTACGTAAGAAAAAGTGAAGCATAACTTTGTGCTTACTTTAAGAATTTTCTAGGAATCGGGCCTGGAGAAAACCCACGAGGTTGGACAGACGACCATACACGAGTTTTTAGCTTGTGGTCCCTCTAGAGGTCACAAGTATTATCCGATTTAAGAAACCGTTCGAATATATCACCGTTACACCGTATTCTTGGTTGGGTTCGAATTTCATGAAAATCGGACCAAAACTACCAGATAACCCCACCCCCCCCCCCCGTACGCAAATAGTTTTAAAATCTGGTATAGTAAGGTTTTGGAGCCTCTAGAGGTCACAATTTTGATTCGATTTGATGATGCTTGAAATACATGTTTATAACCCAATGATCTTGGTTGCTTTCGACATTTGCGCATATCAGATCGTAACTTCCTGAAGTATGTCGCCTGATTGTACGAAAAATCGTGTTTTTAGCTTGTGGTCCCTCTAGTGGTCACAATTATTTTCCGATTTAAAAAAAAACTGTTCGAATATATCACCGTTACACCGTAATGTTGGTTGAGTTCGAATTTTTTGAAAATCGGACGAAAACTGCCAGGCAAAATGGCCGCTCCTCAATGCAAATAGTGAAAACATCTGGTATATCAAGGATGTTGACCCTCGATACGTCACAATTTTGATCCGATTTTGATGAAACGTGAAATGTATGTTTATAACCCAAAGATCTTGGTTGCTGTCGATATTTGCGCATATCGGATCGTAACTTCCTGAATTATTGCCCCATATTGTACGAAAAATCCTGTTTTTAGCTTGTGGTCCCTCTAGAGGTCACCATTATAATCAGATTTACAAAAACGTTCGAATATATAACTGTTACACCGTAATGTTGGTTGAGTTCGAATTTCGTGAAAATCGGACCAAAACTGTCGGACAAAATGACCGTCCCTCATACGCAAATAGTGTAAACATCTGGTATATCAAGGTTGTGGACCCTCTAGAGGTCACAATTTTGATCCGATTTTGTTGAAACTTGAAATACATGTTTATAAACTACCGATCTTGGTTCCTTTCGATATTTGCGCATATCGGATCCTAACTTTCTGAATTATGGTCCTTGACTGTACAAAATTTAGAGGTCACAATTTTTATCCGATTTAAAAAGAAAACGTGTGAATATATCACCGTTAAACAAAAATACATTTTACAAATCTGATATGACAAATGTCTGATTTGTAAAACAAATATTGATATTAAGATACAAATGTTAATTTTAGTGTACAAATGTTGAAATACGACAACAAATGAAGAAATAGGAATTAAGAACTGTGAATTAAGAACTAAGAATACTGAATATAGAGCTGTTTGGTCTTCCATATCCCCACACCTGTTCGATTTTCGCATTTGCTTCTCCGCTATGATCTTTTTAGGAACAATGGAATTAACCACAACACACAACGCTCGGATATGGATTGATATGCAGGATGTTCAAGTAGAAATATTTATTAATTTAGTGTTTAACTATGATACTGAGAACTGCCATAATCTCCCATAATTGCCCCTTTAAACCATTTAGTCATATGTCATTTTAAGAACAATCGATTCAATGTACGGCCATGTAAAGTATATTAATGGTTAAAATAATTAATTTGTATTCTCCAATTTTTGCCGTATTTTTAGCTATGGAAAACTGTCGTAATGAGTTATTTATAAATTATGTGAAAACCCCAATAGCACGTCTGCAGAGAACAAGCATGCGCCGTGGAGCATTTATCCACGGACAAACAATGGTTTGATCTATTTCACATGTGTACCTGCAGATTCGTCATAGGTCACGAGAGTCTTACCTTACTCACAATCCTCGGCAACAATCATGTGCCTTAACTTAACGTGCTATTGGATGCTGCTGGTGCCACAGTTAGTGGAGTTGTGGCTGCTGGTTGATGCCGTTCCTACTGTAGGATATCTGACAATTCAAAAAGATAATTGACTGTCACCAGATAAGAGAAAACGAGAAAAATAGAAAAGGTCCGTGCATTACCATGTTTTTATTAAGTATAGAATGAATAAAAACAAGGGAATGTAGGGACTATTTCTATTTTTCTTGTTTTCCCTTATCTATACATTCAATTACTTCTTTGAATTATCAGATATCCTCTCACAGCCTCAAATAGCAACTTCTGGTCTTCGAAGGAATTATTAGTGAGCAGAAATTCGCCGTTATCCCTGATTACTTTAGTGAGTTATATTGAAGGATAACTCGTGTTTTCCTTTTGCGTTGGTCACTTCCTTTCTTGAAATCTATCGCAGCAATGATCTTTGTGTTAAAATTATATTTGGAACGTGTTTAACCAGTTCTATCACATATAGGTGATAATGACTGACACCAATATTTTACTTTAAATGTGCAATCGATGTATGTTTTAGTAATTGTCCGGGTTAATGAAATTATTTGGATAATGTCTTTCATTTTTTAAGAACAACATGTACAACGTATTACATTTATTAATGCCATAAGATATTGAAGTTCGTGGAACGACGTTTGTTGCTTCTATTCACATTTGTCAATGCAGTGAGGGTGAAATAAATGTCAGACAAGTGCTGTTTTATAGCATAAGGAATTTTGGGTGTGTATTTGTCTTTTATTCTGGCTTTGGTTATTGTTCGTTTGAAGTAGCTACTGCTAGACGATTGAACCTATTACGTCAATGCACCTCGTTATCGTCACTCAAGAAACTTTTAAAAACTCATCTGTTTTAAACAAGTTATAGAGCTAAAGACTTTATGTAGATATGGTGTGTCAAGCGCTACGAGCACATATTCACTCTGATATTGTTAGCAACGTTTATATTTCATCAATTGTCAAAATTAATTAAAAGTTATATCTAATATGTCTATCAAACACAAGCGGTTAATAGGGGATCAACATAACTGTTTATTGGTCGCATGTAGCCTACACTTCGATCGGCTGTGATTTATGGGGGCGTGTCTATTATGAGAGACTGGTAGACGGTGTCTTATGAGGTCTGACGGTAAGTACACCCCAGAAAATACCATATTACACGTTTTGGGGGGATATGGTGATCCTGTAAAAGTGAAACTGGACGCGGGGCTTTACAAATGCTTTTCCTAATGTAGGCTTAATATGTGATAATCTTTTACTATAATATTTTGTTTATATGAGTCCTTATGATATAAGTAAGACGTTGACTCTCTAACCTGGAGTTCCTGTGTTAGATCCCTGTGTTGACCTAGATAGTTCATCGGGATTTGTCACCCTTGTCAGTGGTGCAGGAGGTCCGGATGTGGCAAAAAATCCAAGTCCTGTGTACTCATTATCGTGCTCGTAAAACAAGAAATAGGTCATTGCAGTTGGGCCGGATTCGATATAAGAGTATGCCGTAGCACCGCTTTCAGGGCAAAAGTTTCTTCATGGCACATTATGGTGTAAACCCGTCTTCATTAGCCCAGGTGGACTTCAAACCCCACTTCATTTCATTTCATCCAATTTCTTGTATGCTTTTGTACTACAATTTATACAATTTGTTTGTAGGCTACTCTTGTATGTTAACCCCATTAGGTCGGTTTTATATCTCTGGGATGCGCATAAGTTCACGGGGTTCACAGATGACTAATTTTATGCAAAACGAAATATATTAGTCAATGTCATTTTAAATAGTTGTAATCGAATATGCACATGTAAATATATAGCACATGTAAATGTGTTTATTCTAGGTGATAATCGGAGGTATATAGCCTGTGTATATAGTTTGTGTTTGGGGATCTACTGTGAACTTTGTGAACCGTCTGAATTGGGTGAATTACAACGTCCTCTCTACATGGCTGGATTTGTCTCATGATTTTCTCCATATTATTGTAGGTTGTTATATCACGATACATATCACTGGTAAGGTGAAATATAGAAATAGGTCTACACTTTGTGCAAAAATGGATGGTGTTGAGATGGTTGATGACGAAGAGGTCGTAGGTTCTAGGGCTATTGAAGATAAATATAACAGGTAAAAAAATATCTTGATAATTGCTAGGCAATAGGTTGCTAGGCAAAATGATATTCACTTATATTTGAGTGTTACACGGTTGGGTATGTAATATTGACATACATGCCGACATCGACTGGCTAAAATTTTCTAATTCTTGGAGGATCTGATTCCTCCCTGAAAGTGATCAAATTCCCCGCTGGGAAAACCACGGTTATAAAGTAATGAATCGGTGATTGGATTTCAAATTTTATCATGAATATAAATAGCAAAAGTGAACCGGGACTTAACGCTTCCTCCCTGAGGTCATAGAATAGGTTATACAAAGCTTCCAATTATTAACAAGTGGAAAAGTTGTGTTCATGTAAAGGGCTCATGGCTCTTTGGAACCTTAAGATATGCGAAATGGGTCCAAAGACACATATTAATGTAATATGAATGTGTATAAGTGATTTATATTCAATTTTCTTTAAATTTTATTTTAAATTTAATCAAGTATGTTCGGTGAAATATGTTAAAACTGTAAATTGGACGGCAGTCGTTTACGCCTGCTTAGTTCATTTTACACCATTTGTTTTTAAAAATATTATTGTGAATCGGCCATTACCATCTACTTTCGCATTGTAGTGATTTTAAAATGTTCATTGTGTCTTAAATATATTCTTTGATTGGCATTTAGTAATTGAACATATTAACAAAAGGTACAATTTTATGGATATACAATTACTGAGTTTGATACTATATAAGCGACGTTTCGACGAGGATACTCTCGTCTTTATCAAGCAAATGATACAAATATGTGAATTGTGGGCACATATATATACGGAATATGCAACAAAGATAATAATCAATTGCAATTAAAGCTTAAAGGGCCAATCCCGATAATATTTTGGAGAATAAAACTGCTTAATTTTGTGTTAAAATCCCGTACCCAAGGGCCGAGCAACTAATTCAACATTTGTGATATGTTTTCAAACAACTTACACCTGTCAGTCTTCATCTGGAAATGGAGACCGGTGTCCCAAGCTGTATTATGCGGTGTCTGGATAGAACCAGACTTTTATTTTATAAAAACAATGTGTAGGTGAAATTTACCTTTCGTTAACAAGTCCGGCACATGGGTCATTCACTGTATGAATCTTAAAAGGGTTACGTGGCCGGATAAGCATTTTTGACGTTCACGTCAAAACAACTCAATATTTTGAGCTGAAATTTTGAGACAAGGTAAATACACCATTCCTCTATATTTTTGCGCTTAATTTCATACGAACTCGGACTTTTATTTTTGAGACTCTGTTCAAATCGGGATAGTCCCTTTAACACCTTTGATTAGGGAGCCATTAGGAACTAAACCTACACAACAGAAATCTCTTACAGGGATTAAAAGGGGGTGAATGCTATATTTATAAAGATCAGTGAGTTAACACTGTTAATGGAAAACCAATTAACCTTAGCTTATAGATAAACAATAATATAAAGAGAAGTGTGTATGTATAAGTGTGTCTTAAATATTTTGTCAATGAATCTTATATTTTCACGACAAGATAACAACATCAATATTGATTGAAATGGGCCACAATTCGTGTTTTTATTTTCGAATATTATGGAAAATATTCAGTTATAGGTTTAGTTCCTTTAAGTAGAATAGTGGTATATTTAGATATGCTTGATGTCATCTAAACAATTCACAAGAAATTATTCAGTATTTTTTTTTATCAAAATATTTCAGGGTAGAAAAAGACTTAAATAGCAGGCAGCGAGCTGAAATTGGTCAGAAGATTTCTGAATTCAGTCTGGATGACGTGAAGCAACTTTGTAAATTAGCTCTGAAAAGAAAATCATTGGAAATATTGAAACTTGTCTTTTCAAGAAGATGTGTTCTCTCTTGTGACTATGAACTAGATTTAGCAGCTAACCGAGAATTAATATCAAGTGCTATAGAATCCGATTTCGTCGAGGGTCTCGTTTATTTATATGATCATGGATTAGTTTTAGATTCAGACGGGTGTAAAAATTACAATCATAGATTAGAATCAGAACGATGGAGTGCCCTGGCTGAGGCTGTTCAGAATATCAAGTATAAAGTAACGGAATATATTTTATCTGTTTCTACTGTAATTAGTCTAGAAACTTCCCGTGAAATATTGGCTACTGCAATCACCCGAAAAGACATCCGAATTGTGAAATTACTTGTAAGGAACTCTGAAGTAAAAAGTCATATTACTACTGGAAATATACCTCTCATACCTTTATGCTTTTGTGACGATGAGGAATACGGCACAGTTGTGGACGAAGAGACAAGACTTGCATTGATTAAAGTATTAGTAGATGCAGGGTCATCTTTAGATTTATACAATCAACACGGTCAAACACCTTTAATGCTAGCTGTTGAGAAAGGAATGTTCACAATATTTGATTATCTACTAGGTAATGGAGCCAATATAAATTTCTTTGATGATAAAAAAAAAACTGTTCTTCATTACTTGGTATTATTGGAATCGGATATGTCCACCCATATAGAACGAGTAATCAATATTGAATCCAATTTACGAAAGAATGATCTAATAATTTCATGTATTCTTTTCGCTGTAGAACACGGGAAGTTTAAACGGGCAACTCACTTAATGGAAACTTATCATGTGGATGTCAATATGAAGGGTGATAACAATAATAACCTTCTACACTATGTAGCATTGCATAATAGCGATCAAAGTGTTGAGTTTGCCCGATCACTTATTGAACGGGGGATAGACGTCGATCATCGCGCGTATTTTGACATAACACCGCTAATTACAGCATGTGTAAATGATAACATTAACATAACCAGGGTGTTATTGAAAGCTCGATGCGATGTAAATGTAAAAGACTGTCATGGGACCAGTGCTTTAATGATTGCCGTTGAACACCAGAACATGGAGCTAGTGGAGCTTCTACTAACATATGGTGCTGATGTAAATGGAACTAATGTTTTACTGAAAGCTGCTCAATATCGCAATATGAAATTGGTAAAACTTCTTACTAAATACGGTGCTGATGTAAATTTTATAGATTCACGAGGCGAAAATGTATGTCTGAGTTGTTTTTATGAACAAAACGAAGTAAGTCGAAAATCAAGTTTTGTCTTCATCAAATTATTTATTGATCTGGGCTTTGATATTGATAGAGTGAACTATGAGAATAGAATCCTGTACGCAGCTGTCCGCACAAATGAATTGCTCTCCTTTCAGCTTTTATTAAACTCAATTACAAAACTGGATCGCTTTGATGACATGGGTGAAAATATATTTCATATTCTATCCAAGGTGAAGGGTTTCTCCTATACTAAAGTAGTATCATTGTTTGAGAAGGAAAACCTTAAAAAACAGAAGAACAAAACTGGAAACACTCCTCTAATGCTAGCCTCATTTCTATTAAACACGGGCTATTTGGACGTGTCCACAACAAATGGAAGAAGTGACGTTGTTATACAAAATAAATACGGTCATACTGCTCTTCATATGTGTATGTTAGGTTTCATTATGTCAACGGCTAAGCTGGGAAGCGGGGGTGAAAATCGTTTTAAGTTCAGAAAATGTGTTAAATCCCTTCTTAATCCTGGAACTAATGTTAATATTCAAGATAATAATGGTGTTACACCTTTAATGATGGCTGCAATGATAGAAGATAAAATTATGATAAAATACTGTATGAATCGTGTGGCGGATATAACAATTTTAGATTATAAATATCAAATGTCTGCTTTGCAGTATCTTAGTTTCAAGTCGAGCTGTGCCTGTCTTCCGGAACTACTATCTAAAGATCGCAGTGCTCTGGTAAATTTACCAGGAAAAGATGGTAACACTTTGATTCAAAGAGCTCTGCTGTTTCCATTATTTTGGGATCCACAGGAATCAGTGGATATCATCTGCTATTTACTTGCTGTAAACTGTAACCTACAACACCTTCAGTCAGTTTCTACTGAACGTAATTATTTCACGGAAGATATCGACCTTGATGACTTCAACATCGACGAAAGAGATCGATTAAGGAAGTTGCTATATCTGAGTGGGGCACCTGAAGAAGAAATCATCTTGTCCTTGAATTTCGAAAAAGAAGATGAAGTTGATGACGATATCACTGATGACAGACTTCATTCTCGTCACCGGGAGCAGTTTAATTTATTTTGCAATAACATTTCACTTCAGTCGCGATGCCGGAGGGCCATCCGCCAAATTGTTGGTTCCAGACTTCACACCTTTAATTTTATTGTTGCTTCCAACATACCACATGTACTTTACAAATTCCTGTTTCTTGAAAATGGTAGCGGAGGGGAGGCAGACATTACTTTGAACCACAAATATTTTGTTACTCGTGAAGATCAGATTGAAGATAGGGGTGGTGAATATGATGATGAGGATGGTAATGATGATGACAGTCCTAATGTTGTTGATTTCGATGATAGGGGTGGTGAATATGATGAGGAGGAGGGTAATGATGATAACAGTCCTAATGTTGTTGATTTCGATGATAGGGGTGGTGAATATGATGACGAGGACGATGGTAGTGATGATTATACCGTTATTAATTTCGATGACGCGTCTTTAAGTTCAATCGAGTCAATGTACGGTCATGTAAAGTATATTAATGATCAAAATAATTGATTTGTATGTGTTTCGGATGGGAAACAATGTTATCCGATTTGTGAAGTTTATTCGGTGCATGGGAATGCCATGGAAAATATACTAAAGATAACAATGATTTCATTGTATCTTAATTTGGGGTTAGGCTTATTGAATTTGAAACGCAGACCATTTTTTTTTATTTCAACGTGATCGTTGATTCAATAAATCATACTTGTTTTTAATATCATTATCAGGGCCGTAACTAGCTCAGAGCAACGGGGGACGGGAAGTGTTCTCAGGGGTGCTGTAAAATTGACGGACAATGTATATCTATTGTTTTTCTGGTCGGCAATTTTTTCAGTTACGGGCCTGGTCATTATGTAAGGATAAAAGAAATTCATTATTGGTTTTAAATGTAGGGTCACTAATTATGACTGGTCATACTTTTTGCCGAAATTTGTTTCCGCTTAGTTGGACCAAGACACATGAGTTTAACAACTTCGGAAATATTTTCGCATGAAACCCAAATCTAAGGCCTTTAAAATCCCGGGGTTCTCGCACTCAACGAGCCAAGTGATGCCACACCTGAACGAAAACCAAAAACCAACGCAACAACGCTATCGGTCGGTTACAAGCAGGTGAATCCCAGACAGATGTAGCCAGGCTACTGAATGTTTCCCTTTGGGATAGGTACCGACAGCTCAGTTCAACATGTGATCGCCTAAGCTCAGGTCAAATAAGAGTGACCCCACCTGTCCTGGATCGTCACCAACGCAATTGGTCGGTTACAAGCAGGTGAATCCCAGACAGATATATCCAGGCTGCTGAATGTTTCCCTAGAGTACCATCTCTAGCATTTGGGATAGGTACCGACAGCAAAGTTCAACACGTGACCGCCCAAGTTCAAGCCAATCATCAGCTGCCCTTGATCGTCACACCCGGTTACGTCATTTGCGGAAACAGTTTTTACAACAGTATCGGCGACTTCTACTGCAACAGCAATTCCTGGACTGCGAAGGATCTCAGACCAGACAGTCCATAAACGCCTACGTGAAACCGAATTACCAGTTAGAGCTGTTGTTTTGAAATACATCGACTTCAATGGGTTCAGAGACATAGGGTATAGTCACAGCAACGCTGGATACAACGGAGGTTCAGCACGTGGCGGGGGGCCCTTCAAATGGGCACAAAACCAGACCCAAATTTTCTAGAGTAAAATTTTGCGTAGAATACGATGCCGAATGGTAATCAGTCCGCCGTCGGGGCGTTTTCGAGATATTCCGGGTCAAAGGTCAAATGAGTTCATTTGCACTGAAAGGGAATGCGCAGTCATTCTTGTATTATGAAAAGAAGGTGAAAATGATCGTAAGTAATCACACTTTCAATAAAAATGTAAACTTGCTAAATTCACCTTTAGTCTTAGTGGCCCTGGAGGTCAAAAGGTGAAATTTACCGTTTTTGCACTAGGAAACTTTAAAGCAATGAATTGTCAACGTAAAATATGAAAACTAAAGCGAAACCTGTTCTAATTAATAATAGAAACATTTAAAAAAAATTTTTAGGGGGCCTAGCACCGAACTTTTACTTTGCAACGTCGAAAATGATCTTGCATAACAGACCGAACAAACTTTGAAACCTGTCTCAAAAATACGTAAAAACTGTCAAATCGAAATCTCTCCGAATGACTTTCAACATGATATCCGTTCATTAAAATGTGTTGGTCAGTGTTAGGATTAATAAAGAATTTGTTATAGCATTTGTCTCAACGACATTATGTAATATTTTGGACATTACATGGACATATTTCCACCTTCTACTGAAGACATTGATGAAGATTGTGATTCAAAAAATTATTAACACTTGTGGGTCACTGCCTGTAAAGGTTACTTCAAAATGAGATGTTAAAAAAGAAAGATTCATTAACATTTCAAACAACAAATTATAGCGAGACTAAGGGCAGTTCTCACAGTCTAGAGTAATCTAAACAATAGAAACCGGGAAAAAGTGTTGAACATACATGTATAACCAGGCCCGTTGCCAGCTTGCTAGCTTCGGAGGGGCAGTGAGGTTTTTAGGGGTGGCACACCCGGCTCAGTCTACAGTAGGTATTTTAGAGCTATGGTCGGGAAATTTTTTTTCGGGGGGGGGGGGGGGGCATTGCCCTCCCCTGGCTACGGGCCTGTGTATAACGATTAACCTTACAATGGGTAGGCTATGGTTATTTCAATGAACCTTGCTTCTTACTTGCATATGATAAATTGACTATTTTATATGAATTATTTTTTAAATATTGCAGTTGGAATTAGTTTTTTGTTCTATTTCCATTATTACTTTCATACTTTGTTTATATTAAAGCAATTTGTAGTTTCGTAAACATTTTGGGTTTTTTATCTGCTGTTAATTAATGACCGTCACCATAAAACATCCATGTTATTGAAGATGTATTATGTGTAAGAGCTAAATCACCCTATCCCAGGTTTTATTTCTGGCTTTTATAATGTTAAATAAACATTTATTCCCATGAGCAAACCCACAATCAACTCTTAGACCATGGGGTGGATGATATATTTAACTGATAGGGCAATTCTTGTGATATTAAAATTAGTTAACGTTAAAATGGATCTTACTCAATAAAAGGACTGTGTCGAGACTTATTACCATGACAATGGTGGGCCTACTTGTCAAACTTTAAACACCCATAAATTTTCTTAGAAAAAGTAATTATCAAAATAATCATTTGTCATTATCTATTTCTGAACTATTAAAGCAAAAACGGTCAGCACTTCATCTGAATCTTACATAATGCATCTGTAATGGAGAGCCCAAATAATAGATCTAAGATACACACATGAAAGAGTTGTCAAATCTTGTTTTGTCCAAACTATATAATTTTATGCTAAATATGTAACCCTTAACTGCCAAGATAAAAAAAAAAGTGATCTGCTCTTGGCATTGCCATAAGAGCCCATAAAGAACAAATGGAATAATGGTAAAACACCAAAATATACTGAGCGCCATGGAAAACGCATCACTTAGTTTTTCGTATAACAAAATGATCCTGTAAACATATCTTATTTATTTTGCTTCTTATTGTGAACAATATTCAAATAGGAACACACCAATAACAACACATTTGTACGCTTATGGATGTTTAATCTGTAATCAACGGTACAAAGTCAGAGGGGTCAAAACCAAAAGTACGACACATGTCAGTAGCGCGTGTGTCCTCCACGGGCTCTTACACACGCTGTGCAGCGACGTCGCATGGAATTTGCCAATGTTTGAAAGAAGGCCTGAGGCAAATTGTTCCATTCTAAAGCAGCAATGGTGTGCATCTGTGGTCTCCGATACAGACGGCGTCCAATCTCATCCCAGACACGTTCTATCGGTGCCATGTCCGGAGACATGGCTGGCCAGTCCAAGACATTGATGTTGTTAGCAGCCAGGTAGTCCATACTAACACGGGCGGTATGCGGACGTGCATTATCCTGTTGGAAGTGCTGAAGTTGTGGGTGCGCTTGAAACATCGGAACAACTATTGGTTGCAAGACATCATCGCGGTAGGCTACAGCATTAATGCGACCCCTGCAAATGTGTAGGGGCGGTCCGGTGATGAAATGTGAAGCCTCCCCACACCATTACACTTCCCCCACCCCATCGATTCGTTTCGAAGACGCAGCAGTCTACAAGACGTTCCCCAAGACGTCTCCACACACGTTGACGGCCATCAGCGTGATAAAGATGAAAGCGACTCTCATCACTGAAGAGCACACTTTGCCAGTCTACTCTTCTCCATGTCTGGTGTCCTTGAGCCCATATCAAACACCGCTGACGGTGATGATCTCTGAGGATAGCTCCAACATAAGGTCGTCGTACAAGGAGTCCTACTTCTCTTAGACGACGTCTTACGGTGTTGGCACTTACTGGTCATTGTCTTCCGACGACTGCTGCACCTGTTCGAGTCGCTGAGCGGAATCTGTCACGCAGATGAGTGACCCGGATGTAGCGGTCTTGAGCCTGGGTTGTAACGCGTTGTGGACCAGGACGTTGACGGTCACGTGTTGATCCAGTAACTCGAACACGTTCCACAAACCTTACAATAGTGGACTGATGACAATTGAAGTGTCTGGCAATAGCACGTGTAGACATGCCAGCCCTGAACATTCCCATAGCTTCATTCCGTTGATTTTCAGTAAGTCTCGGCATCTCTAGCTCGATTCCTTCACACGTCCAACAACAAATTACGACAGATTGACGTTTCACAGTTCATGTACTGCACATTAAGTTGAAAACATGCTTTTAAAGGGCTCACACACAATGCTGCACGTGAATATTGGGTTTTTCATGTGCATCTCGTGCAATTTTTTTTTGTGCACACGGGCCGATATTTTTTGCGTTTGGGAGCATTGTGTGAAACAATAGTTCATAGTATTGCATAATATTATACATACAAAACCACCTAGTAATAAAATATTTGGGAAAAAAAGGGATGCGTTTTCCATGGCGCTCAGTATAATTGCCATAAAAAACTTCACTGAACACAAAAAGAAATCTAAAAAAACCCAATATATCCTGCTGTTGAAAACGTTGATGATATGTGCACTAAGAGTGGCTCCTTCAAGGGTATTGAAGGGGGGTTTGAAAGCAGTTTTGAAATGGGTGGCAGGTTTTCCACTTATCCTAGTATAGTAAACTTTATTTTTTTTTTTTTAAATATTTTGCAATTTACCATTCAAGTTCATTAATTTTTCTTATTTCACAATTTGAGTAATATTCGTCAAGTGTCCTCTGCTATTTGTGTGACAGCCAAATTGATCTTTACCTTGTTAACTGGGAATAAATGTGTTTAAAAACACTGAAGATGAAAGAAAAGTAAAGATATGGTTGATTTGGCCATTAAGGTATCTAGAATACAACTAAAGTATAGTTCCTGCTTGTGCTCTCCGATTCAGATATTGTTGATTCTTTTTTTTTAATAATGAACAGTAAAATGTCCTGAACACAAATAAAGCATATGCTGCTACTTGAACTCCCTGTTTCAGGAAAAAATCATTATTTTCCACTGCTAAATTCAATAGATAACTGGCAGGTCATTACAACTAAATATCTATAAAGCAGTATAAAGTTTTTAGAATAATTTATCACAAAAATTACAACTTTTTTTATTCAAATCAACTCTGATTACTTCAGGTATATATACTTTGAATTATATAAGTAAAATTACTAAATATCATAATCAGACTTCAACATTTTCGGCTGTAGAAGCAGATGAAATAAATGAGAAATGGTATGAGGTGTTCTCTAGAGTACCAACAGAAGCTAACATTTAATTCACATTATTTTAGGCTTAGAAATTAACTCTTATTTTAGGAATTAACTTAGTAAACATACTTCTGTTGTATTTTTGTGACTCTGGTGGAGGTTATCTTTTACAGAATAGTCTTCCTTTGTCTTAAAGTTCCAAAATACAGTTCCAAGCTATCGTTCCACTGAGCTCTTCATACCGATAGTTACACATAAAACAAGGTTTATATAATCTTTCTCAGAAACCTGACACCACTTCTCATTCTAATTAGTGAAGAAATTTATAATAGTTAATATTTCTTTAACAAAGAATACACTTTTAGTTTATAATAGTTAATATTTCTTTAACACAGAATACACTTTTAGTTTATAATAGTTAATATTTCTTTAACACAGAATACACTTTTAGTTTATAATAGTTAATATTTCTTTAACACAGAATACACTTTTAGTTTATAATAGTTAATATTTCTTTAACACAGAATACACTTTTAGTTTATAATAGTTAATATTTCTTTAACACAGAATACACTTTTAGTTTATAATAGTTAATATTTCTTTAACACAGAATACACTTTTAGTTTATAATTGTTAATATTTCAGTATAATTATTATAATTTTACCAGTAATTATGAAATCATATTTAATATTGATTCAAGATTTCAACACTGAAGCTTGATCCATGAAAGGTGTAGTCTCAATCATTCCAGTCTATGTTCTTAGTTGACTATAATGTACAAAGTCTTAAGACAAAATAACAACAATTGAGTATATAGTAACAATTAGTTGACTGGACGTTCAAGTATACACTTTGCATGTTTACTTATGGGTTTTGTTGTCTCAATCCATCAGTAAAAAATACATCTGTATATTTCGAACCCAAAGATCAGTTTTCCTCTCAACCATTTGTAAGATATATATGAGAATCTCAGTATGACCTTTTGACACTGTATACAAATTTAGGGCTTTTTTGTCAAGATTTTATTTGTTGTTGTTATAGCGTGAATGATCGAGACTATAAATTTTGTAAAAGTGTGGTTGTCACAGACACTTCTAAAAGAAAGTTCTGAAAAAGGAAAAAAAAAATCAAGATACATTAAATGGTATATAATTCTTTGGAATGAGAGAGATATGACAAGATCTTTTCCGGCATGGTTCCGCCTTGTCAGTGATGCGGAACGGAGGGCTTAACCACAACAGCTGTCTAGTTGTTCGGATGGGAGTATAAACCGAGGTCCCTTGATAGTTGGAATTCGATATAAGAGTCGGCTGTAGTGCCGCTGTCCGGGCAAAATTTTAGGAACTGACTGTGATTATGCCATCGGTTGGGGTATATAATTGTGTTGCACAGCGACACAATTTTTTTTTTTTTAATCACCCTAGGTTCTGTGTACACATTGGTATGCACGTAAAAGAACCCTTAACGGTTGGAATTCAAAAAAAGAGCAGACCCTAGCACTGCTGTATGGGCAAAATTTCCCTCATAGCACACTGCATATATGGTGTATGCCGATCTTAACTAGCCCATTAAGAGCAGAACAAAGGACGTTAATACGTATTTCATTTCATTTTTTGTGTATTATGTATGCAAAAAAACTATGGTACCAATCTGGTTACTGAGTCAATTCCGACACCGACCCTCGATTTCACACTTCTTTTATGGCTTACACTGTCTGTGGTTTTTGTCTTTTCCCTGTGTTTAATTGTTCCATGAGTTTTTAATTACTTGGAGTGCGATTTCCTTAGATAACTAATACTAATGTATTGCAATATTATGTCAGCTTCTACATTAGAACTTGGTTTTTATAGGGTTAAATATTACATTAAACTTACACTGCATCTTCATCATTGATCATCGAACCTTTAGCAATAACAATCTTCAATATATCCTAGAAATAAATAAATAAATAAGCTAAAACTACAAAGCAGTAATTATTTGTTTTGGTAAAATTTGTCAATATGAACGTTGTAAAAATAGAGATGGATTAGGGCAAACGTTTTTATGATCTGCTATAGTGTAAAGATAGGTTGCCAGGCAATGAAACATCGCCCACAGCAGCTAAATCGTTCACGTTGAGGTCATGTCAACAATCAACATACACCATGCCATATATAGTACACGTTATTCTTCGGTGGATTAGGCGTACTTTTTTTTATCAAACATTTTATTTTCTAAAAGGGGTGCACCTAAAGGGTAATGTTAAAGCAAATCCTGGCACTACTGAAAGTTGAACTTTAATGAACTACAAAGTGTGAACATATACCTGTGATTTATTGTCCGCCTCTGTTAGAATATTCCTTGCTTGGGCCACAGACATGTTTAATAAACTCTTGCCATCAATCATCATTAATTGATCTCCCACCTGTATATCACCTATAAAAAAACATCAAAAAAAAAAAAAAAAAAAAAAAAAAAAAAAAAAAAAAAAAAAATGAATAGCAATTAGAATCGGAAGTGAATTTTTACCTTGGTGGAAGAAGAGGCTGGTTTCTTGCAACCAACAGAAAGTTGAGAACTTTAAATAAACCTTTTGTTGGTCAACTTTCAAGTAGTTAAAAGATGGATAACTACTTACTCCAACTAGTCAACATGATTCGATGAAATAGAATACAACATAAAATTGTATAAGTCTCAGACACAGGCAAGATCCACATTAATGCATGCCAAATTTAAGACATTTTTCTACTTCTTCATCAGATCCCATGAAAAATGCCCTGATTGTGTATATTGATATTTTACAATTCAAATATCCGACATTCCATTTTTATCTAAAATCTATATTTTGTTAATTTACTTCTCTACATTTTTTACTGTACTTTAAATAATTAAAAGAGAGGTTTCCAGGCAACAAAACATATGCCTACAGCAGTTAAGTTGACAAAACACTTGATAAAGGTTTTCATCAACTGATTGTTTTATAGGTACAAGATCATTTACTACAAGACACTAAAAATGGATCGCGGGCATCAACTATAAACTAATTATCAGAGAGGTTTAAAAATGGATCAAGGGCAACAACCATTAACTAATCATCAGAACAATAGCTGCTATAGCTATGTAATTGTTGAAAAGCAACAGATTTCCTTGTCCTATAAAACATATACAATGCAAATAAATTCATGTCAGTTGAATATTAAATTGATCATCCACAAATATTGTCATCAAAATGACATTTAATCAATGGTTTTTTTTGTTTTAATTCGCTTAGGAATTCTTATTTTGCTAAATTTAAATAAAGAAAATATGTGTGTTAAGTGCAAATCAAGTAAGACCGGTGTGTACATACCACTTTCAAATATACAACCATCCGTGTAGATCTCTGCTACTTGTATACGGTCAGCTAATGGTGTACCTATACCCCCTTCTATCTCTATACCTAATGGTTTATTCTATAAAATATAAACATAAATATCATTCTACCTATACCCCCTATCTCCAATGGTTTATTCTTTAAGACAAACCAGTTCTATAAGATATAAACATCACATATTTTCTATATCCTAATAGATTATTCTATAAGATATAAACATCACATATTTTCTATATCCTAATAGATTATTCTATAAGATATAAACATCACATATTTTCTATATCCTAATAGATTATTCTATAAGATATAAACATCACATATTTTTCTACCCATGCAGAAAATGTTCATCACTGAACTTGATTCACGGAATTAACATCAAAACAAAGCTCAAACCTTTTAGCTAAATTAGAAGGTGTGGATGTATTGTAGGAGGACACACACCTGACTGGGAAAATTTATTTCAAAGAACACTACATGTTGTATGTCTTCATTAGCCAAGTGTGCAGAAAAGTAGGATGTTAAACCCATTTCATATCATTTTCTAAAGATGCGACAGACAGATGGATAAACAGTGTAATGATCCCCATATTATTAATAAAGATACAATGAAAGTATATAATATTTGATACAAGCTATAAGATGTATTGACTATTTATAACTGGTATTAAGTATATTATGTCTACCTTTGTTAATTTAACCAACTCCAAATCTTTCCCTCTAATATCTTCTTCTTTAAACTATACAAAATGTAAAAATAATACCCAGAAATTTTAAAAGGTATCACCACAAAAATATCTGGGAAACTCATTGCCCATTTGGGATGACTCGGATACAGCAACATCGGATTAATGTGTTTCAAGCTAAAAACCTTCAATAACATATATTAAGCTGCAGACTATATAAACTATATATATAACAGTTCTTAAATATGGTGTTGCTACTTTAAAGGAGAAATCGCAGTTATGTTTTAGCAAGTAAAACTGACTAAATCCAGTGCAATTATTTGAAGCTCTGTGATAACTAACCAAAGAATTACAAACTTTCAGTTTCCATGTGGCTTGTCCATGAATCCCCAAATCGCATGTGCAAGTGCCTGGATAACCATATATTTGATGAATTTATGATGGTAACTGATTGTCGTGATTATCAGGTAACTAATGCAATCAAAGAATGAAATTCTTTATATGAACTACGTCATCCTATTTATCAAATCCGAATGGATCAATTTTTTCCTAATTTCAGGCTAAACTGGCTATATCGTCCTTTGGTGTTCAATTTACGAACATAGATATACTTTTATTTACAGGGTTTTATAAAATTGAAGACCCTCCCTTTAATTATCTTTATCTATGTACACAAGTACCATTTATGATTCATTATCCTGATGACAACATAAGAAAATATACAAATACAGAAGTATGTTATCAATAAGAATTGTTATAAAACTGTTAATACTTCTAAAAATACCAGCTTTATACACTGATATGGCTGAATATATGTTAGTCAGAAATTCATTTAAATTAACATTTACAAAAAATTAAGTACTTTGTTCTTGAAATGAGTTACAGAAATTGTTATCGGCAACTATTTATATCTTTACTTTATTCCAATTTTACTTTACTGTCTGAAGTGTAAGCCAATAGAAACAATATAAAATATGAACTGTTCTCATTATTTTCAGTAATATATTACAATAGATTAAGGCAAATTAGCGATGTATAAGTTTTGTATACATCATGCTTAAAATGGAGGTCTCGGTGTATAGATGCTGATCTAATTAATATCATAAGATAAAATATAATAATAGCGAGAGAGAGAGAAAAATGGGGTTTAATGTTCACTCAACACAAACTAGGTCATTTCGGGACTAACACATGATTCAATTTTATTTCAATAATTTGCTTGCGTGTAGGGGTCTTTAGCAGTGGGAGGAAACTAGAGGACCTGGAGAAAACCTATGAGGTTGGACAGACGACCCTACTCCTTGTCACGTACAACCGGGGATTAAAAAACCATGCCAGTTGACTCAATGACAGGCTTTATGATACAGCATGCATGTGCTAACCATTCGGCCATCCAACCCCCCCAAATATAATAGTAACGGTACTAGATATATAATATAAGAGGTTGAAAGAATGATAAATACATGTATAGCGAACAGAAGCCAAGAAAGGCAGCTTTATTACGACAAGCCGTCAAGCACTAGATGGATTCAAGTTATTTCAGATATTAAATAGGATATCTATATATACTGAGCAAAAGAAGAGGGAATTTTGGAAGGTTTTATTTTTACCAAATCTCGTGGATTATCTATTTTATCGAAATCTTGTGGTGACAACTGTCTGTGTCTATCATTAGCCGCGCCTAGTAGACTTGGTTTATTGGCAGCGTTTGAAGAACGTGCAGCGAGTATAGCAGCCTTTCCACCTAGCACTTCCCTCTAGCAAATATAGTACAGTAAAAATAAGATAAAAGTGATATTTGGATTGTATTAATACTTCCCTCTAGCAAAAATAGTACATATCTGGATTGTGCTATTATTATAATCATTAACAAACCATATGTTCCGGATGACACATATCTCAATCATTTTACACAGGCATACAAAAAATAAAACCTGAGACTGCCTGGCATTGAAAAAATTAACATTTTTGAAATCAATAAATTTCATAAAATCCAATGTGAAATGTACGTTAACCAGACATGTCTATGTAAGCCACCGGTATAAGGTGAATTACACATTTCTTGAATACTTTTCATAAGATTTGTCTTTTCTAGTAGATTTTAATTAGCAAAAAATATAAAATTACCCGTTGTTTAAGAGTGTCTAATTCTTCTCGTAGTGTACTAATATCTGATTTCTGTTGATCAGGGGAGATAACTGTACTAGAGAAATGTGTATTCTGATCATCATGATTATCCAGTTTTATTTGATCACTGCCAGTATTATAACCTGTTGTGTATGTGCTGGTCTCAGAACTCGGTGTTATTCCTAGAAATGTTGAAAAAATATATAATTACGAACTCGTCTGTCACTAGAACTAGAATCAGAGATTGTCATGACTTTAGAAATGAAAGGTAAGCTGTGGCATTTTTAACATAGGCCTACTGGTAGTAGCCTAATCTTTTAATTTGGAGACCAACACATTTTCTGTTTGCAAAGGAATGAAAGAGGGTCTGAATCTTTTAAATTCCAACTACCAAGGAATCTTTCACATGCAGTTCCAAAGGATTGTCCCATCAGAAGGACTAGACACAAATTCTCTTTCAGTAGCACTACTGACATTATTAATTCCTTGATATAACAATTAAGAGCTTAAACGATTTTGCAACTAAAGACATGTTTGCACATCTCAACCTTTCAGTTTTATTCCAGACTTTATTTATGAAATCCTGTAGGTTCTCTGGTTACAGGCAAGCATAACATTCAAAATGTCAAAAATTAAGAATACTAGTGCATCATAAGAACAACATTTTTTAAAGATTGATACATCAGAATTAGAACAGCACCCAAAAATGATCCTTAATATAGATTCATTATGTTATTGCATGTCATTAAAATGAAGGCTGCCTTAGATGGGTTGCACATAGTTGGCTTTGCCCAGGGTGCAAAATTGACCTGGCCATGAGTACAAAATTGTCCAACACTGCCTCTATATGTCCCACTAACACCACTTTGCTTTTTATATTTTCAAAGAAATCATTCCATTAATAGATCTTACCATATGAACGTTGTGTGTGTCTCGATTCATCAGAAAATGTTATTTCATCATCCCTATAATTTCTGTCTGGAAGTGTTGGTGAACTATACCTACAAATATTAATATAAAATTATGTTGATGAAGGATTTAAATTAAAGAGTCAGCATGTTTTTATGTTAGGATTTCAACATGTGGAAAATGATACATATTGAATTAATTAAGGGCTATACATTGGTACAGTATCCGATCGCCCTGTTTATTTCATTGCTGACCGTAGGGATTGGCTGGTCTAATGCAAGTGGTGTGGTTTTGAGGCCAAGCATGTACTGACAAGAAGGGTAGCCTGCCCATCTTTCTGTCTCACTGCTGACCAAACAATATAATCATGTTTTTTTTTAACTCTTACCAAGGTTAGGTCTACAAATTTCTACACAAAAGAAGATAGACTTCTTTGTCTTATAGCCTTCTTTGTCTCATGACCTTAAACACTGTGTATAAATTTTAAAAAGGCAATCAGATATTAACTCTAGCCTTCAGAGCATCCACAAGAAATTGTGGACGCCGGACCAACGGACGAGAAAACAGACATATCAATAACAATATACAACCACATTTCAGTGTGGGTGTATAAAAATACTAGTGTTTTAAAATAGTCTATCTACCTTTGAACAAACATAATGGTGCCGTCGTATCGCAATTACGGGAAGGTGGTTATGAGGGTGCCCGCGTCATGTTACCAAGTGTCTACCATTCTGTGTTAATTGACAGCTTCGGAAACGGATGAAAAGTAACACTGATCATATAATCTTTACGTTTGTATCTGCTATCGCTATTGCAAGTTCCTCCACGAACATCATTTAGTCGACATAGTTACTAACTGATTTTAGTCGTGACCCTAGTATAATAACAATGGCAAACTTCGTGTTTGTTCTCCGTCAAGTGACTTTCCTTTTGAAAAAATACATTTGACGTCATTCTGGATTATGTGTATTGTTATTCCTCACAATAATCAGAACAATAAACATAAATATAAGTAAAACATATGATGACATTTGGTGCTACAGAATTGAGCATGGGCCTTAACTCGTTAGTATTCAAACGATTCACCAAAGTTAAACCAGAGCCATATTGTTTCACCATTTGGAATAATGCCTATAACTTTCAAATAGATCTGATGATAACTATTATTGTTAGGGTATTAACAAGACTCTACAAAGTGATCAAGGAAAATAACTCTGGAAGCGATTATCCGAAATCGCTGAAATTCCAAAGTGTTCTTCGTCTCAATAATGTAAAAAACAAGATCAGTTGATAAATGTAGTTTGTAGACTGTAGAGTGTTCACAAGAAACAGTTGACAGTGGATAGATGCACAGATGCAGTAAATGAAAGGGATGACTGCAATATAAGACCACATTTCCATGTGGGTATACAAAAATCAATTTTTCTAATTTATTTCCAAAACAAAATAATTTCGCAGTCTGAAACAAAAGTATGTATGCAATATAATGCATGTACAGAAAGAAAATGGAAATTCTATGGTCAGTTGTGCGATGGTGGGGGGTAGGGAGGCAACGGAAGGGTTGTTTTACACATATTCTAATGTGTACATGAGTGGATCTTGGTTTGCCATCCCATCGAAATGGCCTCGCAACATTTACGTATCACACTTTAAACTGTGGAGATACGATAATTTTGAATCCAATGCTCCTTTTCATTGGTTTTCAAATTTAAATGAATTATATTTTGTGCTCTTCCACCTCCATTTGAAATTTAAACAAAACAATGTTGATAACTTTTACTTGCTGGAGTAAAATATTGGATGGTCAAATATTACTAAGATAAAAATATTTTATTCATTCTGTTAACAGTTTTTAAAAGAAAGATTTATTTTCTAGCTGAATTTTTAATCTTTTTTTTTTCAATTAATAATCAACAACTCTTGACATTTAGATATGGGCACACGCATGGCATACCAAACATTTGGTATAGTAGTCTTTGTCAATTAATGACTCTAAAACCAACATTACCAGACCATATTTTCATAGAGAGTGTGTCGATGATACAGTGCTGGATACAATCTTTTTAAACAGATTGAAGAAAAACTAAAGGGAAGGGTAAGAAAGATACATAAAGAAAAACAAAAACAAATTGTAAGGAGATTTATTTATCACAGAAAGATTAATAAATAAATAAATAAAACAATAAAGACACCAGGTGACTGAAAGTGATAAAACCAAATTTAAGTAAATTGTAAAGTGACACAATAGAATTTTAGTAAAGTGATCAAACAGAATTTTAGTAAAGTGACAAAACAGAATCTTAGTAAAGTGATCAAACAGAATTTTAGTAAAGTGTAAAGTGACAAAACAGAATTTTAGTAAAGTGATCAAACAGAATTTTATTAAAGTGTAAAGTGACAAAACAGAATTTTAGTAAAGTGATCAAACAGAATTTTAGTAAAGCAATAAAACAGAATTTTAGTGAAAAAATAAAAAAGCTGTGATTTATTAGTAAAATACTGTTTAAACCTGGGAACTTATTTCTTTAAGCAGGAAATTGTTTGTCAAGATTTAACATTATAAATCATTCATTAAAGATGCCTTCCCACGTACAAACCATATGATTTGATGTTTTAGGTGGTCTAAAACCACATTCAAACTAATTCATCTTTAAAACAATTTTATCAGCATAAAACAACCCCATGCTTTAAATATCTATTTTAAGTAGCCCGGTTTGTCACATGAACTGATTACGGGGAGGGTCCACTTTTAATTCTTCGATTATTCTCTGCCAAGTTTTGACAGTCTGTAATTAAGACCGGCAATTATGATCAAAACAAGTTCACAGGATTAAACAGCACTATTTGTTAGAACAGTGTTGTCTAAAAGCCATATTTACAAATAGCAGTAGATAAATAACACAAAAGTAGATCTGAATTTAATTAATTAAAATCTAAAATCAATCATTTCCATAAATTGGTGTCTTTCACTAAGAATTGAACTGAATTTTCAGACCAAGAAATTAAGAAATCTATTAAAATTCTTTCACCTAAAAATCATGCAATTGTTCAATCAAAAGCTTTTTAACAGTTTCCATGTGTAATTGTCATCACTATGTTGAAAATAATCTATATGAGAAGAGAATTTTTTTGTAGAAAACATGTCTTTTACATCCAATAACTATTTATAAGGCAGGACAATGCGTTACTCACTGACCTACCGGGGCTCCTAGTAGTAAACAAGTAACGAATCCTAAACCATAATATTCACTAGAATAGCAATCCTGTCAGTGTGAAATTCCAATCATTTCACTGATTGATACCACCTAAGGATTCTTTTGGCTATTTATTTCTATAACAATTAGACATGGTGCCTCTAAAGATGGTTAGATCTATTTGATAAGGCCAACTTCAACCTAACCCTGGACCTAGCCCTAACCTACAATCTCGCCAACAACCATGTTATTTACATCTCAGCGACCTTGACAAAAATTGAGTTGGCCTTAACAAATAGATCTAGCCCTCTAAAGATATAGTGCTAGATACAGAGCTCTCAATTCATACTTAACAGCTGGTCAAATTTCATTTATCTTCTAGATTAGCAAGATCATTTTATGCATTAAGTATCCAATTTATACACATAAATACTATAAGTTTAAGTATATTAATTGCATCTAAAAGTTAAATTATTTGAAACGCACAATTTTATGGACTGACAGGTAGATTCTCCAACCAATGAAATGAGAGCCCTAGTGACAACATTCAGTGAAAAACTTGTGATCTAATCTAATAGGTGCCAATATCGTGTGCTATAACCAGACCCTCCTCAAAACAAGTATACCTTTCTACAGCCTCATTATTATCAGGGGCAGTCGATTCTGCAATTTTTAACGGTTGTTGTTGAGTCTGTCTGCAAGATTTTTCAAACAATACTGTGCCCTGAAAATAAACAATTAATACAATCTAAGAGAACCAGGAACCTACATATCCAAAAACATTTCTTTACCAACTAGGCTAATGAAGATGGGGATAGCAGCAGGGGATGCCAGATGCCAAAGTCGCCGATAAAAAAATGAAAGTGGCAATTAAAATTTGATTTTAGTAACAATTTTTGTGATAACATTTTTGAGTACTTGTTATTTTTTTTGAGAAGTGGATGGAAAAAAATCTTAAAATTCTAAACGTATTTATTCCACATAGACCATTACATTGAGTGTCAATCACAACCACATAGCGGCATACTATAAATTAACCAACTAGCTGATATCCAGATCTTGCCAATGAGTAATACTAATCAATTATCAGTCGATTGATAATGGACAATGATATATAAAGCCTATTTAAGTCATTATTTATCCTATTAATTAATCTAAGGGTTGATTATGTAAAATATACAAGCATTCCTAAGAACTGGATATTATTATTATTTCAAATTATATTATTAGCATGGGTAGGAAACGTAGAAACGAGTCATATAGCAAAGATTATCAAGAGAAAAAAAACAGTGGGAGGAAACCGGAGGACCCGGAAAAAACCCACGAGGTTGGACAGGCGAACCTACTCCTTGCTACGTACAACCGGGGATTCGAAACCACACCAGTCGACTCAATGACAGACTGTATGATACAGCGCACGCACGCTAACCATTCAGCCATCCACCCCCCACCCCCCTGGACAACTGTGTTTTCACCTACTCTTCATCAAATTACAAGTGTCACAGGTCTTTTTATTTGTCTCCCAACATGAACCCGCTTTAGGCTTTTCAGGCCCTCAATCCTGTACCAATGACAAGAAGTAACCTGGCTGGGAAATCCAGAGGAACTTTCTCGGCCAACACCAAGATCGAATCTGGGATTTCCTGGTTAGTGAGCGCAACAATCTAATTAAAATATAGATCTATATTTCGTTTTGTTTTTTATACTTTCGATGGCCTACACTACATGTAGATCTAACAAGTTATAGTGGGAGTTCACGTTCTATGACGTCAGGTACCAAGCAAGCGACATTTGACCCGATAACGTCAGTCATTCGATTAACCAATTAGCGACCGCCATGTTTTTTTAAATCCACTTTTGCTTTGTTTTGATTTCTATTGCTGGCAATGTCTACCCACAGTTCCGCGCAAAGAAGGTCAAACGCTCGATTCGACAGACCATTTGATTGGCTGACCCCTCATTTCAAGCAGAACACAAGTTAAATAACAAGTCTTCCAGATCCAAATGTAGTAAAGACAAGTAAAACGAAATTTTGAACTATAAAAAACGAAACGAAATTGGATCTGTGTTTTAATCAGATTGTGAGCGCAATGATGTCGGATAACAATTAGTATTCCCAAGCTTATATAAACTTCCATAAAAGTGGCATAATATAACTCAAAGAGCTTCATCGGCCATTGCTGGCTTGGATTTGGCTGGTAATAATTTCTCACTGTACAAATGTGTGGTTGTGGGGTCCAGCAACTTTAAAAGATTAAGAAGAAATGAAATGAAATGGGGTTTAACATCCTAATGTAATTTTTTACACTGACTGGACACTGTTCTTGTCAGGCCCTCTATCCTGCACCACTGACAAGCAGAAACCATGTCAGAATTTTTAATTGGACTTCCCAATAACAAAACAGCTATTAAGTATAGTGAAATATAACCAACTTACAACACATCAAATCTACTTACAATGTTTTTCCTGATAACCATATCTAACTGATGACTTCCTTTCAATGTTACAACAGCCTGTAATAATATATTAAAACATGTCAAAAGAGTCTGAAATCATATATTACCCCATTCAATGTTACAACAGGCTGGAATACTATATTAAAACATGTTACAACAGTGATGTTACAACAGCCAGGAATAATATATTAACCCTTTCAATGTTACGACAGTCTGAAATAATATAGTAACCCTTTCAATGTTACAACAGCTTGAAATTGTTAAAAACACAATATTAGTGTTAATTATAACCATTTTTTTCCTTCTGACATTACATCAAATCTCTGCAATCAACCGCATATTCAACCACACCCTCCGGTCACTCACTTCCAGTCCATGGCACATGCTCACCCAAATAACTCACATTACAGCATAGACATAATTGACATGAATGATTCACATTACATAAACACAGATAAATATCAACAGAAATATTATACTAAAAGATAGAGAAAGACAAATGGTGTTGATTCCAGCTGTCTAGTGTAGTAACCACTGTTACACCCTGTCCAAGTTCACCAAAATCAAAGATATCATGTAATTTAAATGAAAATAATATTACCTCTTTATGGCTAATTCCTTGAAAGGGTGTTCCATTGACCTCTACAATTTGATCTCCTACTTCTAGACCAGCTTCCTCTGCTAAACTATCTGGCTTCACTTTCTCAATGAATATACCAGGAAAATGATTTGGTCCACTTAAAATACTAAAATAAATCATAAATTAGGCTCCAATATTTCATTTTATTGCTACTGTACTTGATCACTCAATTAACTGGGATACTATCATAATTTTTGTTCACTTTCACTTTTTTCTGATATCATCTAATCTAATCATTTACATGGCTTAAACATGCTTAATGCAAAAGCTAAATCTGTCTATTGCAGGTCTTACTTTAGGCCTGAAATGTTATCCAAATTATTAATTAGACATTAATTAACTTATCCAGACCATAATCAAATTGAGATGTCATCGCTAGCCTGCGATATTTAATGGATTAGGATCCAATTTGCTGCTCAACTTTCATTCATGATTTAATCATGAAATGGATAATTGAGACTAGGTTTTTTATCATACCGACTTTGGTAATGATGATTGAGGCTAGGCTAAAAATTCAATCGCTAAATTCTCTGTTCAGAGTTGATCAATTTGACTGAAATTTTCAGCAAATTCCCTTTACATTATCAAGTTTTTAACTGTTATAGTGAGAACTGCCAACTCTTTTTATAATCTTCCATAATGTATCTTTAAGAAAAAAAAAACCACGACTGGCAAATATACTGAGCGCCATAGAAAACGCATCACTTAGTTTTTCGTATAACAAAATGATCCTGTGAACATATCTTATATATTTTGCTTCTTATTGTGAACAATATTCAAATGGGAACATATCAATAACAACACATTTGTACACTTATGGATGTTTAATCTGTAATCAACGGTACAAAGTCAGAGGAGTCAAAACCAAAAGTACGACACAGATGTCAGTAGCGCATGTGTCCTCCACGGGCTCTTACGCACGCTGTGCAGCAAAGTCGCATGGTATTTACCATTGTTTGAAAGAAGGCCTGGGGCAAATTGTTCCATTCTTGGACAAAAGCAGCTTCTAAAGCAGCAATGGTGTGCATCTGTGGTCTCCGATACAGACGGCGTCCAATCTCATCCCAGACATGTTCTATCGGTGCCATGTCCGGAGACATGGCTGGCCAGTCCAAGACGTTGATGTTGTTAGCAGCCAGGTAGTCCATACTAAAAGGAGCGGTATGCGGACATGCATTATCCTGTTGGAAGTGCTGAAGTTGTGGGTGCGCTCGAAACATCGGAACAACAATTGGTTGCAAGACATCATCACGGTAGGCTACAGCATTAACACGACCCCTGCAAATGTGTAGGGTGGTCCGATGATGAAATGTGAAGCCTCCCCACACCATTACACTTCCCCCACCCCATCGATTCGTTTTGAATACGCAGCAGTCTGCAAGACGTTCCCCAAGACGTCTCCACTCACGTTGACGGCCATCAGCATGATAAAGATGAAAGCGACTCTCATCACTGAAGAGCACACTTTGTCAGTCTACTCTTCTCCATGTCTGGTGTCCTTGAGCCCATATCAAACGCCTTTGACGGTGACAATCCCTGAGGATAGCTCCAACATAAGGTCGTCCTACTTCTCTTAGACGACGTCTTACGGTGTTGGCACTTACTGGTCCTTGTCTTCCGACGACTGCTGCACCTGTTCGAGTAGCTGGGCAGAATCTGTCACGCAGATGAGTGACCCGGATGTAGCGGTCTTGAGCCTGGGTTGTAACGCGTTGTGGACCAGGACGTTGACGGTCATGTGTTGATCCAGTAACTCGAACACGTTCCACCAACCTTACAATAGTGGACTGATGACAAATGAAGTGCCTGGCAATAGCACGTGTAGACATGCCAGCCCTGGACATTCCCATGGCTTCAGTCCGTTGATTTTCAGTAAGTCTCGGCATCTCTAGCTCGATTCCTTTACACGTCCAACAACAAATTACGACAGATTGACGTTTCACAGTTCATGTACTGCACATTAAGTTGAAAACATGCTTTTAAAGGGCTCACACACAATGCTGCACGTGAATATTGGGTTTTTCATGTGCATCTCGCGCAATTTTTTTTTTGTGCACACGGGCCGATATTTTTTGCGTTTGGGAGCATTGTGTGAAACAATAGTTCATAGTATTGCATCATATTATACAAACAAAACCACCTAGTAATAAAATATTTGGGAAAAAAAGTGATGCGTTTTCCATGGCGCTCAGTATATGACTAAACCCTGTTTTTCGCGGTCTTGCTTCTTTATAATCAATAGAATCAAGATTTTCAAAGCATTGTTTCTATGATTTTGGTTTGACTGGTTTTTTTTGGGAAACAACATATGTTTTTGAATATTGTTTGTGAATGAATCATGTTTTTAAGTAATATTTTTATTTTAAATAAATATTTTCTTAAAATCAACCCTGAAGATTATCTGATAACAAGAGAAGGGTAAAGATTCTTACCCACATCCAATACTGCTGGCTCCAGATGTGTTGATGAATATCTTCAACTCATTACCTTGGTTACGGTTTTTATTTCCAGCACCATCCAATACCTCTTGCTGTAAAAATCATAATCGTAGGAAATGAAATGAAATGAAATGCGGTTTAACGTGCTACTGTTCTGCTCCTATATTGGGCTAATAAAGATGGGTATATGGCATACCATGGAAAATTTAGCCCGGGCAGCGGCACAATGGCCTACTCTTATACTGAATTCCAACTGCCAAGGGATCTTTTACGTGAATGCCAATGTATACACAGACTTCGGTTTTCGTCTCATTCGAATGTCTAGACAGCTGTCCTTGTCAGGCCCCCTGTCCAGCACCATTGACAAGGGGAAATCATGTTGGAAAATCACGATGAACTTTGCTAGCGCGCCAGCTTCTTACCATCTTAGACATCGTGGCTCCCATAATCATAGGGAAATATGACAAAAGCAACTAAAAATATACTACCTACATTGAGTAAAAATTTTAATTACATATTCCAAATGTAATATCAAAAAATACAATGAACGGTAGCTAAAATTTGTTAAAATAATAATAATAAAAATATCGTCATTTATAATTTGTGTTAATACTGAAGAACAGTTTCTAATGCGCTGTTGGTTGTTATATTCACTGATTAGTTACATATCAGGGTTTTGAAACAAGAATGTTTTGAAATTTAAAATGGCTCACTGTTGTGAATTGCAACTTGAACTTCATTCTTTTATGAATTGGGAGCCTGTGTACAGATTGTGTATGGATTGCAAATGACATTATAACTAGTGACATTTCAACTAAGGTGAAAAACCAAACCCTCGAGACTTGACACTTGGTTAGTGGGTATTTATTTGTCTGAAGTTCCACATCTGAAGTTCCAGAATGAACAACTAAGAATCCAAAATTTTGTGGGAACCCAAATGCGCGGAATAAAGAGGTTTGACTGTCCTACATACCAGTGCCTTGGACGAATCCATTTTCTCCACATAAGACCATGTTACGTTTTCATTAGGTGTCTCCTTATTAGGTAACATGCCAATGTGTGTGACCTTGAGAACGATCTCTTCACGAGATTTAATAAGGTTTAGTACATCTTCATGTATGGCTTCCGAGATGGTGAACCCATTTACGCGGACTATTTCATCACCAATCTAAAATTAAAGACATTTATATTAGATATAAACAACAGATTCTTTGTAAAAGATTATAATTCAAACTGGCAGATTGGAATTATTAACACAGAATAGAAACTTTGGAGAGTCATAGCTTCATCCATGCACAAGATCTGAAATGATTGTCACAGAAATTTTTTTTCTAACCTTTAGTCCACGTTTTTGAGCTTGAGAATTTGGTTGGACATCTGATACGAACACACCCACACCGTGTTCAAAACCTGAAATATAACATGATCGACTTCATTATTTTCAACGACAAGGCTGAAAATTTTGTTTAGTCTTTCGAGATTTATTTTTCACGTTTTTATCTACAGTGAATCAATGTTTCATTTCATAACAGATAAAGAGGCCTCCCTGGTCTAAATCCTTTCGGGGGTTACAGTGGCTAAGTGGGTAGGATGCTGGCTCGCTAGCCTGGAGGTCGGGTGTTCGATCCCAGCATTGGCCGAGAAAGTTCATCCAGATTTTCCGGCGTGGTTCCCACTTGTCAGTGATGCAGGACGGAGGGCCTGACAAGAACAGCTGTCTAGTCTTTTGTAGGGGACAGAAAACCAAGGTCTCGTGTACACATTGGCGTGCACGTAAAAGATAAAAAAATATCTGTTGTTCATTCTGTGTTTTATCATCAAATTTGTTTGTGTGGTCATCCTGCACTTACTATTAAGTAATAAAATTAGAACCATTATCCTAAAAGAATTGAATTAAGGGCGTTACTATGTATAACTTATGGTAACTTCGCAATTAATTTTATATTATTAATCAAACTCTGCTCCACATAAATTTGGTATGATCTTTAAATAGACATCTAAAGCTGTGATTCACGCCATAGTTTGGGCACATATCTCTTGTGGTTTTAAAGATATTAAATTTTGAAATCAGCTTAAAAATGATCAATTTTCGTCATAAATCTACAAACTTCTCAGTCTTGCCTGATCCAAATTAAATAATTTTTGCCATGTAAATAGCTAAGCTAGTGCTTAATAAAATTAAAGGAGTATTTTTCCATGGTGCCAATAATAATGCCAAAATTCCAGAGAATCAAATAATTTCATAGGTCGTTATGTAAACATTGAATAAAATTTATTTCATATAAACGTTGAATAAAATCTATTTCATATAATCACAATTCGTCCCATAGAAATATGTTCTTTCGAGTGTAAGCTTCAATTTGACGCCACATTTTTAAAAATCAGTTTAGTAGAACTTGTACTCTTTCATCGTTTTCCTTGGTTTACAAAAAGGGTCCTTACGAATCGTGACGTATTCGTGTAATAAGTAATGCGATTTATAAAATAAAAAATGGACAAAATATCATGAATTAGCAATGAGTAGACTGTCAGTGTAGTTTATGAAAAATAATATGAGATCTTCATCTCACAAAACAAAGAAAACGAATTGAGCCATTTTTCGTTATTGGCAGCTGTCAAAAAAGACTGGTTATTCGAGATCGAAGGAGTTCCACCTAGTCTAGTTTCTATTTACCAGAAATGACCAAAACAGGGCAGCAGAAGCATATTTCTATGCAGAAACAAAAAAAGACGAGCTAATATACTTACTGTAACGTTCAAAACAAATTCAGATACTATTTTTAAAGTAACCAAGGTCAGGGATTCCCTCCCTTTGACCGACAATCCTGACCTATCCGACAAAGTGAACGTTTCTTTCTGTTGACGATTTATGTTTTTAGGGGAAAAGGAGACAGGTACTAAAGTATCACCGAGAAATAATTTGAAAAGTTAGTGCGAATATTAGACATGGCAACACTTCTGCCACACAAAACAAAATTGTAAAAATCTATCATTCATTGATCTAAAAAAAGACAGAATGCAGATATCAAACTGGACTTACCTCCCCTCACAGCGAATCCTAGACTTTCTCCTGGTTGCCGTTGTAATCGTACAACTCGTAATTTAACACCTGGCATGTTGGGAGTCGTACGACTGTATTCTATTTGATGTTTTAACAATATCAGTGGTCTGAAAGTTAAAATCATTATATTGAACCAGGGTCATGGATCATTCTTAAAGGTCATTTGAGGAAAGTTGAATCCCTTAAAAACTACAATATTGTGTATGTTGAATCTTTACAACAAATCGGTCATAAAATGGTTTGGTTCTGCCCAGTATTTACAAAGATATGACAAGTTAAAAATTTGTCAACATTCAGCATACAATGCAGACGACATAAACATGGGATAAGGTGAAAACAGATTCAAACTAAAATTTCAAAATTTCACTTTAGTCAAAACCGTCAAAAATTTGGCCATATTACTGGATTGATATGACAAATTTTGGGTGTATTTGGTATAAGGTTATTTTGTTCGGAAATAATCCAAGCTCCGGGATTATACACTGTTGAATTTAAATGTTAAAAATAATCCACTCGACTATAATTTAGAATGGATTCAGCTGTGAAAAAGGAGATTTTGTCTGAAAAGTGAAAATGACGATCAGTAGAGTGTTAAATTTGAAAAGTAAATCATGTTGTTTTTTTAAGGATATGTATAATGAACTGATTATCTCTTACCTGATATGTTCGTAAAGTTCTAACTTTGTTGGATCATTAAATAGTCTGCGTAAATCAGCCAACAGTGTCTCCAATACCAGCTCTCTAATATAGAAATATAAAACTATGACTATATGAAGACAATATTAGATGAGAGTAGTCGTTTACCATCAAGTTTATTCATAACTTCTGACACCATGCTTTTACGATATCTATAAGACTGCAGCTGATCAATCAGGTGTTTATTACAGAATGGTCAGATAAGCTTCATACAGGAGGATGATGAGATGAGTTTCATGCTGGACAATGGTGATATGAGCTTCATATAGGAGGATGATGAGTTGAGTTTCATGCTGGACAATGGTGATATGAGCTTCATATAGGAGGATGATGAGATGAGTTTCATGCTGGAGAATGGTGAGATGAGCTTCATATAGGAGGAGTTTCATGCTGGAGAATAGTAGGATGAGCTTCATATAAGAGGATGATGAGATGAGTTTCATGCTGGAGAATGGTGAGATGAGCTTCATACAGGAGGAGGATTAGTATGATATGTATTAAAGTGAAGGGTGAACATGGTACGTCTGTTCTTATCTCCCTTGTACAGGTCTTGCATTTAAATTGCTCTTAAAACAATGAAATGAAATGGGGTTTAACATCCTACGGCATACAGTGTGCTATGAGGGAAAATTTGCCCAGACAGCGGCACTACATGTACGTCCAACTCTTATATCAAATTCCAACTGCCAAGGGATCTTTTACGTGCACACCAATGTGTACACGCGACCTCAGGTTTCCGTACTATCCAAACGACTATACAGCTGTCCTTGTCATCCTGCACCACTGACAAGGGGTAAAAAAGCTGGAAAATCCCAATGAACTTTCTTGACCAACATCAGGATTGAACCCGCAAGCTGGTGTCACTTAGCCACCGCGGCTCTGCTTTTAAAACAATTACATGATATGCCCATAAATAATAAATGTTCTACATATTGCTTTCTATTAATATATTATGAGGAAACAGCTGTCCCTTTTCATTAGGAGACCCACTTGATTTGATACATCGTGTTGTTTATTGTTTGCAATGTATGTATATATATTGTGTGTCTTATCTGCATGTTTGTATTTTGAATTTTGATTGTGCGTGGTGCGGTCCTCCTGCACTTACTATTAATAAATTGTTGTTTTAGTTTGAAGAAATAAGATGATCAGATATGATTGAACTTACGACTGGTAACTGCGCAATGATGCAAACAATAATTCTCTGTCATTTTCTTCTTCAATCAATTCTTTTACCTGAAAATATGATAAATTACGAATCAGCTCAATGAAATGTACAAAAATAAACGAATAGAGAAAGAGCTATGGCTTCACAATGTCAATGGCCTGTCAACAGAAAAAGTTGAAAAGAAAAAGTAAAAT
Source organism: Patella vulgata (assembly GCF_932274485.2). Taxonomy (NCBI): domain Eukaryota; kingdom Metazoa; phylum Mollusca; class Gastropoda; family Patellidae; genus Patella; species Patella vulgata. The sequence goes on along the minus strand of NC_065884.2, from coordinate 57,032,241 downwards.
TTGTTTACGAATTCGATTATACTTGCTGTATTGAAATAAGCAGCAGTCATGTGTTAGATTTAAAATCAGTGTCAACAAATGCCACACAGCAAGTTTTAAAAGAAAAAACTATGATCTCTGTAGTAAACTTTGACAGTCAAAACGTGAATGTGAAGACATATAAAATGTCAAAGGATGCAGACCACAATTCATTTCCCCATTGACTCAATGTTAATTCTGGTTTCTTTGCGCGGCTCCAACTTTTCCCCAAATTTAGCCAGAGCAACAAATGGCCATGCCTTTGCTCCAAATTTTGTATGAGATACAAAAACTTGAAGTAGAATAATAAAACTGTGTAACAAATGTGGGATATTTAATTGTGGACTACCTCTGAATTTAATGCCACATCTTTTAGAAACATTGCTTGTCTGGTGTATTTCTAATTTTCCACCTGTTAAATTTATAAGAAATGAAATGAAATGGGGTTTAACGTCCTACTGTTGTGCTCCGAACTGGACTAATGAAAACGGACATACGCCATACAGTGTGCTATGAGGGAAATTTTGCCCGGACAGTGACACTACGGCCTACTCTTATATCAATTCCAACTTCAAGGGATCTTTTACGTGTACGCAAATGTGTACACGGGACCTCGGTTTTTCGTTCCCTTTGAATGACTAGACAGCTGTCCTTGTCATATATACAAATTATATATACGTGTAAGTCCATAATATGTTAACTTGTTATCAAGCAAAAACTATTGGATTTACATAACCTAATCAAAAGCATAAACACCTGTCACAGATATTATCAGGCACAAATTCAGGCTTTGTCTAGCACAATTCTTTTGGCGTCGGTCATTTTGTCTGACACAGATTTATTTCTCATCACTGTCATTGCTTTCTTTGTATAGTGATAATACATGTCCTGCATAACGTTCAACATGTGATCATGTCCTCGAGTGTATGATATTTTGTCAGAAGCAACTACAATCTTGTCAGACAATCATTATTTCCTGGTCTGCCTAATAGTAAAACAAATCTTTATTGTAATTACTGGCAAGGGACAATGAATAGTCGTTTGGATGGGACCAAAATTGAGGTTATGTATCCACATTGTCGTAAACAAAGAATCTTTGACAGTTGAATTTTGAAGTAAGAGTAGGCCACAGCACTGCTTTCCAGGCCAAATTTCCATTATAGCACACTATAGCATTAGCCTAGTAGCCGGAGAGATATAATTTCTGTTTGTCAAGTACCGAGAACAAATTGCAAAAGAATTTCTTTCACTGGAATATGGTAAAGAGATGTCTATAGGACTCCCAACTCAAAATTGTCCGCTGAAACCCTGTAGCGTTTTTCATAATTAGCATAAATCCAAGATGGCCGCCAATTGGACTTTCTGTCCTCCATATCTTGCAAACGGCTTGTTTTAGAGCATATAAATGTGTATCATTAGATACAAAAGTGATACCAATGAATCGGAAAAAAAAGTTATCACGACGCCAGCAGGTCATGGTGTGACGTCATGATGGCATTGTGACGTAATGACGTCACACTGACGTTATTTTGACATCAAAACACTTAGTCCAGCATAACTATGGCTGAACCTGGAAGTTGTGCACAAAGATTTTTTTATGATTGATTTTAGTAGCCTACGGTGTCCTCTTTAAAAATCTGCCGGTTGAACCAGGGTCACCCTTGAGCGTTTTGAGAAATTCAAGATGGCGTCCAAGACGGCCATCATTTCAAATAATCACCTATAACCCCCATACTATGGTTTTGGGGCCAAGGAATACACCGAAATCATTCATTATGTTGTGGGGTGATTAGATGATAGTAAAATGCAAAATGCCAGACAATATGGCCCTTTAACTCGATAGCGGCGGTTTGGACAATATTTAGTTCACCAAACCAAACTATATATTTATGGACATAGGAGCATATGATTGATACGATAACACTACATACATGCCTAACACGGGGTCCAGGGCCACATGGGATGGCCCTGAAAAGAAGGGCACAATCTGTGTTTTGATCATTTAAAAAAACAAATTCTACTCGCAAAATACGAAAATACCCTCACAAAACTAGGTAATATTCAGTTTAATCCTTTAGTCGTGTGTCTGGTTGCAACCTGCGACAGCACAGGTGCAAAATACTATACATTCTAATCCACCCCTAGTGCAGCTACAAGCAAGCGTACTATTTGGGGCGTCACTCGTGCATCCGCATTTGATGAGCCACAGGAGCAATTTGACCGATTGTAATGTTCTCAATTTAGTCTCCTTAACCCAGCAATACAGTTCTGGATCAAGTTCCGGTGGATTGCGATCTTCCAGTGAATGCAACGCAGTAGCATGGTGGTGACATTGTTTTACTTTCCATACGAATGCATCATTCGTTGGAGCAAGACTACATGGTTTAAGTGTGGATGATGACGATATTTGTCCAGTTTCGGATGCCTATACCCTTCAGCGTGTTTCAGACGTCGATTTGCAAGAGCTCTGTCCATAACAAGCAGACAAGAATCACGTCACAGTGGAATCACCAATCAAAGAAGAAACAACCGTTGCCATTGGAATCACCAATCAAAGAAGAAACAACCGTTTGCATGTCAATTATCATTGGAATCTTGTCAGCCCTTACTCTTACTCGATATGACACGGTTACATGCTACTACAGCTTTGGAAGTGATGAGAGCTTGATTGAATTCTCTCTCTCAGTCCTCGGAGTAGTAGAATCGGTGTTTACAAAGGCCACTGTATTTATGTCAGCTTGTTATGGACAGAGTTCTAGCAAATCGATGCCTGAAACACGCTGGTGGGTATGGGCATCTAAAAAGTCGTCATCCCCACTCAAACATGGTAGTCTTACTCAATGACTGATGCATTTACAGGGAACGTAAAAAGAGCTCATCAACAAGCCATTGCTGGGTAAAGGATACTAAATTAATTAAACAACAACTGGCCAACTTGCTCCGGGGTCTGTCGTGTGTCTCATCAGATGCGGATACAAGAATGACACTTCATGCAGTGCGCTTGCTTGTAGATGCACTACGGATGGCTTAGAATGTACAGTATTTTGTGCTTGTATTGTCTTAGGTTGGAGCCAGAAATACGACCAAAGGATTAAACTGAATATTGCCTAGTTTTGTGGGGGTTATTTTCGTGTTTTGTTCGTAGAATTTGTTTGTTTAAATGTTCACAAAACAGCTTGTGCCCCCTTTTCAGAGCCGGCCCATGTGGCCCTGGAGCCCAAAATAGACATGTATGTGATGTTATCACATCACTCATATGATCCTTTATCCTGAAATATGTCGTTTGTCTCTAGATATAGTTTGGTTTGGTGAAATAATGGCCCTCAGCCGCCGCCAACGAGTTAAAGGGCCATATTGTCTGGCATTTTAGATTTTACTATCATCCAATCACCCCACTACATAATGAATGATTTCAGTGTATTCCTTGACCCGAGTAACATACGTTTAGACACCAAAATTATCGTCCTAGAATAAATACTATGGGAGTTATGGGGGATTTTTTTAAATGGCGTCCCTCTTGGACGCCATCTTGAATTTCGCAAAACGCTCAAAGGTGACCGGAGTTCACCCGGCAGATTCTGAAAGAGGACACCATAGGATATTAAAATCAATCCTAAAAAAAACTTTATAGACAATTTCCAGATTCACTCGAAATATTGAGGTTTGACGACCGGACTAACTGCTTTGATACCGAATAAGCGGGTTTGACATGAGTTCTGGTGTCTTAGAGAACCAAGACTGACTGGACTGGAATCCATTCTGGTGAGTGAAGTTCTATCAGGCCCCGAGTTCACAAAGCATTCTCAGACTTACGTTGAGAATTTGCTCAACTTTCAATCACTGTTTATGAGAAATATCTTTGATGCAGAAACACAAAACTTTGCACCGTTTCTTATTGATGTATCTGATACATTAAAACAACAAAAGTTTTATAAGGGGCTATATATTAGTAAAAATAAGGTGAACAAGTTTGAGTAAATTCTCAACTTAAAGCTAAGTCCGTAACTCAATATCATCCATAATCTTCAACATTAAAAACACGATTTTTTTTTGCAATTTAACTCAGCATTGGTGCTGTGGTCTTACCTGGAAAAGATGGGCTTCTGATATCCAATATTTAAGACAAAATAAACATTTTACCATTGGTACACGAATCGTGTACCATAATGTGTTTCAGCGCCATTTGTAACAAGGTGCTCAAAGAATGAGGCTAGACATATTCCACAAGTCATGTCAAACGGTGATGCCATATTCTTATTTGGAGAGCATGCGCAATATATACTATCGGTGTTGACTGGAATAACCAGACGCTAGAAACTGTCTTTCGGTTGAGACTTCTGGCGTATTTCGCCGAACATAACTGATGACAATTCACAGTAAAATGGAAACGATTGAATGTAAAACAGTTTATATAAATTCATATTACATTATTATATGTGTTGCGACCCATTTGTGCCAATTTCTAGGCCCAAAATATTAGCGATTTAGCTCCTTTAAGTCTGAGAATGCTTTGTGAACTCGGGTCATGCACTGTACATACACATGAGCATTAGGAGTGGCCGAAATGTACAACTGGTGAAGCTGAGCAGCTTGATTGATTACATTCCATCCTTTGGTGGTGAGCTTGACAACACCCCCACCATTATTTAGGTTATTGTCGCAAATTATGCACGTGTCCAAATATCTGGGGAAAACCCAGACTGGATTGCAAGCCAATCACCAGAGCTTAACAACATCCCCACTATTATTTAGGTTATTGCTGCCAATTATGCACGTACCCATGGCGAAATAAAACTCTTTTCATAAAATTAGCAAAATATCTGGGGAAAACCCAGACTGGATTCCAAGCCAATGACAAGAGCATGACAACATCCCCACCATTATTTAGGTTATTGCCACAAACTATGCACGTATCCATGGCGAAATACGACTCTTTTCACAAAATTAGCAAAAGAAAGTTTCAAATATATGGCAGAAAACCCAGACTGGATTCCAAGCCAATCACCAGATTGGATTCCAGTCCAGTCAGTCACTGTCACAAAAACAAACTAGGTCACAGCCCGCTTATTCTGAGTTCTCTTAGACATCAGAACTCACGTCAAACCCACTTATTCAGTATCAAAGCAGTGTTTTGACGTCAAAATAACGATAGTGTGGCGGCCATCTTGGATTTATGCTAATTATGAAAAACGCTATAGGGTTTCAGCGGACAATTTTGAGTTGGGAGTCCTTTAGACATCCCTTTACCATATTCCAGTGAAAGAAATTCTTTTGCAATTTGTTCTCGGTAGTTTTTTTATTTCTCTCCGTCTATAGTTGGAGTAGAAAAGTAGGATGTTAAGCCCTATTTCATTTCCTTTCTTTACTGTAATTAGCGGGATGAAAATTACTTCTTGTTCATCTTCTATATAAATAAATTCAAAGATGGCTGTGTGAATGTTCACCCATCACACTAATTCGTCGCAGTGATCCACCTCCACATATGTGGTATAAAATGAATCAGCATGCTGCATGACCACGTGAATGTTTTAGGCCATCGAATTTGGGCCGCGTTTCATATGTTTGAATTAAATTAACATGGAGAAGAAATCATTGTCTTCCATAGAAAAGACCTCAAGCAAAAAGATCCTAACATTTTATTAGGCTTCAATCATGCATACCATTTATAGAACAAGTTCTATATGTTTACTCCTAAAAAAATTAGTCTCAATTTGATTTCTCTCAAAACTAGTTTAATTGTCAAGTATAAATATAACAGTCATTCTTTCTTTTTTATTTCATAATGAAAGGCATCCTCGGTATCCCCAATGTTCTCATTCCGTTCTACTCCACTATACCCTGGGTTAATCCATAGGGTTTCCACGATTTCAGATTATCTGCCCTGGCCTTGATTGTAACTAAAGTCTACGAACCAATCCAAACCAGTCATTTCGCCTTCGTTTTTATAAGGGTAGATAACCATATTCACGTCTATTTACTGAATGGTTCATTTATATTTAATTGTATTATCAAAATCTGTAGTATGTTTTGTTGATTTCGAATATGTATAACATCTATATGTTTGACTTTGGTTATTATGATTACTATGCGTTCTTTGTCTGAAATGTTATCATTCTGTTATGTTTAGTATTATTGAACATACTTGGCAATTTGATTCACAATATCACATGGACGTAAAATTCTGGGAACAAACAAACGGTTCTCAATAAAACTCTTGAACCTACATGTATATAAACGTCCGGTCTTCATTAATATAATATTATATAATTTGTTGTTAATAAATACGCATTTAAAATAATTTGGACTTCTCTCGTTTGGGCTAACTCCTAACCTTGTCTGATGAGAGTTACTTCCCTTCGCAATTAATGATTTATGGGATTTGTCGATATAAATAGCACAATCATCAAGGGCGGATAACTTGAACATGTGTCCCCCCTATAGATTAACCCAGGGGTTGGTGGAGTAGAACGGAATGTAACCACTGGGGATACCAAGGATGAATAAAAGGACACCATGATTCAGCTTACATTCCAGTCTTGTTATTCCTTTCCATTATTTGTTGTCAAGTATTTGAATTAATATAACAGCAACTTGCTCTTCATAACAAAATGACTCAAAAGATTCAGCCGAGAATAAACCCCAATGCCCTAATTCCTTCTTATAATTTTAAAACAAATGCAGGAAAATGAAGTAAGCAACATGCTGTATTTTTCCTTTTAAAATCTAATTATGTTGTCAAATATAACAATGCCTCAATTATTGACCCCAGAATAGACCCCAATTCCTTATCATTATTTCAAACAAAAGTAGAAAAACATGTATGATCATTTTTACAATGAAAATATGAATGCGCCAAATTCTATATCATATTTCAAATCACTTATTTATCAGAATATACAAATGTCCTCTTGAACTTTATTTAACCAAATTGTACTTGAAACTGTTACTGAGCCACCCATTTCCATTTGTCAGATAACCAAACAAACCCACATCAAAGAACAACGACCAGAGAACCAGAAATACTCTTTTATAAAAAAACACTAACGATCATTGGCTATAAAACATTACCTTGTTGTTGAATTTAGATCCAAATTCGGAAACTTCAGACATTTTATAAGGACACAGATATCGACAACTCAAGATAAAAAATTCTCAAGGCGTTATTTTTACTGTGCTATCTATAAATGTCGATGTAACTTTGTGATTTTGTATTTGATTAGACCAACTGTTCGTTTATCAACCAATATTTACACACAGATTAAAGACTGTTTCAATCTTCAGTGTCACGTGATTGTAGATAAAACTATTAAGATGGTTAGAGAAGTGCTATAAGATAAACGGTATTGATTTTTTCAAGGTAAAAGTATTTTTATTTTAAGCATAAATCTTTATTGGCAATAATTGGCATTCTTGAAATTGTTTAAGTTCATCAGTAAAACATTAACCAATTAACAATTTTTTGTTTCTGTTGAAAAGATATCTCCAGAGACTAATACTAGGTGTCTAGCTCTTTTCCCTAGTCTATTCAAATGTTACTGTACTGTAATGGTTGACTGACAGCCATGGGAGAGTCGGGAAGATGGGGCCATGTTTTTTGTCAGGTTTTTCAGACTTTACTCCTGGATTCCATCCTTTAATTCATTATACATTAATTCATTATGGAATATCTGTAAATAATGATGGTCCAGGAATTACTCTTTCAGTCTAGCCTAATAATAAAAATCTTGGCGCAATCACAGAATATATCTACCAATGTTATACCTAACCTGACTGTCATAGCTTGGGTGTTTCCTGTCCACATTGTAATGCCAGGGCTCTGGATTTAGTTATTTATATTTCCAAATCTTGGACTAGCTGGCAGTAGAATTGATTGACTGGAGGGGAGGGGGGAGGGGGGAGGGGGCTGTACATCAGTCAATTAACATGCCATAAAATTAGAATTTGAAAGATTTTGACCTTAAAACACAATAAATACAAAAATTGACTGCATGGCAAAATTTGAAAGTGAAAGACTTGTGAGTGGTAGACAGTTCCTAAAGCCAACCAAAAATCTTTGGATTTTAATCAATGAAGCTTTTAAAAGAAACAGATTCTAGATATGGTAAAGGTTTAAAAGTATCAAATGTAGACTGAAGTGCTTGTTGTACAAGTATTTATCGAATGTTTCAATATAAAATAATACTCTGATTTAAGTAATAAATTATTCATTACAACGAGTATCAAACAATATACCTTGAAGGTCATTCACATCAGATCAAATTAACTGAAATCAATATCAACAATTTGATTTTTTAAAAATTTTTGTAACAAAATTTAATAAAAATAATAAATACCTTTTTGATCTACAGATATATCTAAATTTAAGTCATGATCTTGATAGATTGTCAAAAAAAGCTTCACCTTGAAGTTTCGCAATGTAAGATTTTAGTTACGTATTTACGATCACAACTAAAAGGAAATTTACCTTAGTTACAAATTAACAGTAGGCCTACAATATATTAAATCTTCATTAATTTTGGTATCGGGTAGTTAAATTAATTAGATATCAAACTAGACCAAGACATGGATCTAGGTGTACTAATTGGATTAAAGCATGACCAATTTAATTAATATTTAATAAGGTAACTGTTAGCGGATTTTCTTGAATAATTGACATGTACTGTAACCATTCAGCATCCAACCCTCAATTTGGGTAGGATCCATGTGCATGTTTCTGAGTAAAACCATATTAGTTATGTACTTACCGGTATCTAATTGGTTTCCTATTTTCCTAATGATTCATCATGATAGCTTATTACAAGCAAGTCAATTGTTTATCATTTGTATAAATCATTGACTCTGTCTGTGTTGTATTTCTTTATTTACATTTATTCTGTCAACTTCTACTGTATAATGTATTTATTGCCAGATTTAGGCATAAGGTCAACAAGCTACAAATCTGAACCTCAAATTCTTCTAATAGATTCTTTGAATGGCATTTAGTAATTGGAACATAATCAAAAATATTTAATGTTTAAAATGGTTTGTTCTGCCAAGTTTTATGAATAATGTTTCTAAGAGGTTTTATGTTTGCCACTGGTATAACTTTTTAGCAAAAGACCTCTACATGATTTATATTCACCAGGTCTAAATCCTATATTACCTGTAAATGTATTGATATGTCTATAATCGTAATGCTTTAGTAAAGGTCGCTTTTTATCGAACTAAATAACATGGTAATTCAACATAACATACCAGTATCGACAATGTTGAGTTAAAAATCAAATCTCCAAATATCAGATTATAAATTGAAGTTCCTCAATGGGGACCGACCTGTGTAAATTTTTTTTACAATAATGAGAGTGAAAGCAAGATGTGTCATCGATACTAACAATCCTCACCTCAGCTCAAGAGTAAACAAACATACAGAAATACAGCCTGTATTTACCAAGACAACATATCAAATTTCATCTTGAACATAAGTAGGCCTATGGTGTCTGCAAGTAGGCTACAATTAGCTTGGCTTTTTGTTTTATATCAAGCCGTCAATCCTGGCTTCATGGATCACTGAGTGACTTGCCCTTTTCCATGAGCACATGGCTTGATTAAAGGGGAGCAGGGTGACTGGGCTGCAGCCAAGGGCCCCAATTTTAAAGGGACTCCCAAATTAGTTCTTGGTTTAAACATGTGTGAAGATTAGGCCCTATATATCTGGTGCACACGGCAGTAATTGTTTTCAGAGATCGGTGCATGTGTATTTTCTTTAGATTTGTAGCACAACAATTTTGTCTTGCACGCTGTGACTTTAATCTATAATAATTGTCATGTCTTCCAAAATCTGTTGTCAATTCGCAAAAATGAACTATAACGGAAGTACCGGTAGTGCAGACTCTGTGAGCGACTCAAATTCACCCCATCAAGTAGTCTTGATCTTGTACATGTATGGCTAATGTATGTGAACAATTTTGAGTTTCAGTGGTAGGCTACTTCTTTGAAATTACACGCCAGGCAAACATAGCCTATTTTATCACGCATGGATTTTTTTTCATTCACACTTAAGTTTAGGTTGCACTTCTGAATCTAGTATTAGTAAGCATTTTCATTGGACACACAAGATTCGTGGAAATCAGACGTACTCTGCAGACTGGATGATACGGGCGCTTAGGAATAGGGACCAGAGTGGAAATTGGACAGTTTACATAGACTTTTGAGTATATGTTATAGGCTATCTGTGCACTTTTATATAAAGCATATTTATGTTGTATATATGTTTGTTTGAAATAATTGTATCTATCTTCCATAAATATTGCATCTGTATATATGAGTGTGGTGGACAAGGACAATGACTAGAATATGCCCCCCCCCCCACACACTCCCTGTTCACGGTTGATACAATTGTTAAAGGGCTGCATAAGTAGTGCATGCCTCTCGACTCTGACTCTAGTGACACTTTTACCCACCAGTGGCACCACGGGCCCCATGCAGTCATGCACGCTTAATCCGGCCCAGATGAGCACCGGTTTTAGGGTTGTAAATGTGCTGTTATGTGTAATCAGATAATAAGATAAGGTAAATCAATTAGCTATCAATATTTTTACCTGTGAGTGAAAGAATCTGGCAAATTTTCTCTCCATTCTACTGGAACAAAATGCTTCTCGGGTGGGCTACAAATTTTGACAGCAAGCCAAGATAATGAAGAGCAAGGCAAGGGAGATTACTGCTTTGTTTACATTGGTTTCCAATAGTCTTGATTTTCCCAATTAAATAACTAACAAATCAAAGCGGAGAGAGAGAGAGAGGGAGATCTAAAATTAAAGGAAAAAACTTTACTTTTTGAATTATTTTTTTAAAAATAAACATGAATATGCAAATTGATGAAATTGATTGTATCTATAACTATTATAAAAATAAAGAGATGCAGGTCCTGTATTACCAAGGTCAAAATTACTCATGGGTCCTATTTAACCGTTATCGCTAAATTCTTGTAGATAATTTGTGTTTTGACCATAAGTGTCAACAACAATGTTCTGGAATAACACCATGCATGACAATGGTAGACGAACGGTTAGGTCACAGAGGGTAAATAGGTACTAAATAGAACTAGGGGTAGAGTTAAAAACCTCTATGACAGCAGTCCATTCAAAAAGTATTATAATTATAATACAGAATAAGGTTGGACATCAGGGTTTTTTTCACACTATCCGAACGACAAGATATACTGTTCGTGTTAGCCCTGCAGCAAGAAATTTATGGCTTATGACTAATACAGACCCTCCACAAACAGACAAGAGAAATTATACTAAAGATTTTATTTTTTACAAATATTTTTACATTTTTATATAATAAATATATTTATAACATATGAATCATGTACATCATTTTCAACAAAAACAAAAAAAATATTCTATAGTATAACAAGCAATTTCACAATGACGTGCAATAGACCAATTCATAGGGGATACTCGATTGAACGTTCAGGAATTGTATTCACTCAATGCCCAAAATAGCAAAAAGGGTGATTTCGGGCTATAATGCATGCATCAACTGCATTAGAAAATATCTCAACCAACAGCTGAAACATATTCGTTGTGTTTAATTACGTCACAGTTCTACTCACAGCATGTCAGGAAAGATAGAACTTTGATACGACTGCATTCTGTGTCATATCTGACTGAAATTCTTTCAATTTGGACGTTCAGGATTGACAATCGAGCATCCCCCATTGTTATAGATAAAGGGAGGCAAGTATAATTAGTTGCTTGTCACATGATTTAAAGTTAAACTTTAAAAATTACTAATTTGAATACCATTCATGCAACTTGATCAAATCATAGCAAATTTAACATGAAAATTATTTATTAATGACCAGTCAAGATATCTAATGCAAGGCATCTTTAAACTCGACGTAGAACTGCTACTGAACGAAATGGCAGAAAATAAGATAATTTTTATAAAATTTCAAAAAAACACATAATATTGACCCATAGAATGGATCATTTCACTTTTACAACTTACAACTGCATTACACTCAATTATGACAGACTCTTCACAATGCTTAGTGCTAGGTATCATTCCACCAATACATGAAATTTGATTGGTTATTGTTTTGATTGAAAGTGAGCAACAACTTGTAGCTTCAGATGAAGCTGACAAAAATCAGCCGATTAAGATCCCGGGCTCATAGTGTTTTATTAACTAACCAAGATCAGTCTTTGTGCAGGTATTTTCAATTGCTGATATAGTAGGGGGTCGACCCACAATAAGAGAACACGGAATGGGGTTTAATGTTTCATCTACACAGTATTTCGGTAGTCATTAAATAACAGAGAGAGAGAAATGGGGATTAACGTCCACTCGACACAAACTAGGTCATTTCGGGACTAACATATGGTTTAATTTCATTTAAATAATCCACTTGCGCATAGGGTTTTTTAGCAGTGGGAGAAAACCGGAGGACCCAAACAAAACCCATGAGGTTGGACAGGCAATCCTACTCTTTGTCACGTACAACCGAGGAATTGAAACCGCGCCAGTTGACTCAATGACAGGCTGTGTGATACAACGCACATGCGCTAACCATTCAGCCATCCAACCCCCCCATTAAATAATAGTTGAAGCAGATGACAACTATAGTACATTGTATTTACAGTCATCATTAAAATGAAGTAAGATATAACAGTCTATCATATAATAGTTTTGGGTGTTGGTTCATTATTTGTGACGTATATTTATTTTGTAGGCCCAACTTCTACACATGATTGACTTTACATTTTTTCTTTGTATTTGAATGAATACAATCATTATAGCAATCCTCCTTATATTTCATGCTGTCTCCATATTTATATTTCGAGGGCCGTCTTCCTATATTATCAAGTCAATAGTAAGAATGATATATTGCTGTTGAATATATCTGAATTCTATTTCTCCTGATAGATATAGTCTATTAAGATTCAATATAAACAAATGAATATTTATTCCCATTCTTGTTCTGCTGTTATCCATTCATCATCTTCTATAAATGATTTATCTATACATCTGTAAGACAAGATACAGGTGAAATAACACAATATAGACCATTTTGGGATTGATGTTGGGATTAACACCTTTAATTCACATGCTCACATGGCTCTTTTATCAGTGGAAGGAAAATGAAAAACTCAGGAAAGTATCAACATAAAGCATGCAAACCCACCCCTTCTAAGATATAGTTGATATAATTCACAGAGCGGGGGGGGGGGGTGGGGGGGGTGTCACAGGGGTAAGACGCTGGCTTGCTAGCCTGGGGGTCGGGTGTTTGCTCCCTGCATTGGCCGAGAAAGTTCATCCAGATTTTCCGGCGTGGTTCCCCCTTGTCTGTGATGCAGAACGGAGGGCCTGACAAGAACAGCTGTCTAGTCATTCGGATGGGACGGAACGATATTAGAGTAGGCCGTAGTGCCTCTGTTCGGCCAAAATTTCCCTCATAGCACACTGTATGACGTATGCCCGTCTTCATTAGCCCAGTTCAGAGCAGAACAGTAGGATGTTAAACCCCATTTCATTTCATTTCACAAATTCACAGCTTGCATCATTATAGGGGTTTCAGGTCAAGTTTCAACTGACAGAATATTTTTTGAATGGATATACATAAAATACTACCTAATAATTTTTATTTCATCAAAATATTCTAATTAGATCCAAAGTTATGGAATTTTAAAATCCAAAATCGACATCAATAATGTAATTAAAATATGAGTTAATGTGTGGCATGGCACCAAAATATCTGCTTTTCAGTGATATCTGAGTAACGTCGTCATAAGCGGTATTTTCCCTTCAGAATCGCTAGTACCAATTTAAAAACTGAAATCCACACGTTACAGTCAGGTAAGATTTATTAAAATCGTAATCATTTGAACAATGATATGTCAAACATTTATAATCTGGATGATACCCCCAAAAAAAGTAGGCTATATTTAGTCGGAATTTAGCAAATTTCAGTCAGCAAAACAGATAAATCCTGTTTTCTACGGTTGTAATTGTTAGATCTCGGGGTATCACGCATCATAATAATCACAAAAATGCTATCTATTGTTTAATTGGTTCTATATTAAAATCCCCCGGAAACTAAGGTGCGGATTCACCAATGAAGTGAGCCGTAGCAATGGAAAATCCCCTGCCGCGTGACGTCAGAGCGTTTTTTCCCCGCAAGCGTCTCCCGTGCATAAACGGTAATTTCACTTACATTTCGATAATTTTTGAGCCTGAATCTTTGCAGATATTGAGATTGATATTAAACTATTACAATACAATTGCTAGTAATACATTTACATAAAATAGTAATTCAGAATCATAGACTGAAGTGGGCTATATTTCAGCCGCTGGCTTTCCGATTTCATGCTAAAGTCACGTGACCTGAAACCCCTAATCAATAACAGACATGCTATAACATCCTGTACTATATGTAGATGACAAGAACAGATGATCCTTTATAAAAATGAAAACCCTCTTCTCAATATCAGGGATTGAAGAGGAAGAGAATGAGAGACAGAAAATTTTGGGGCTGGAACCTGGAGATAGAAGAGAAAACCCATGGGGTTAAGCAGATCCCAGTTTGCATCGATGGCACATCTTATGATATACAGCACACATCCAACCTCTGAGGAATTCATACACAAGGCACATAAACAGTTTATGTATACTATATAGCTATACATTTCTATTGAACTTGTGTATGTAATATGAATCTTACAGGGTTCAGATACTGTTCCTTCCTCAATAAATATTGTATAAAACAATTTAATTACCTGATCATAAAATCACCACAGAAAATACATTCTGATGCTACAAGATTATCCAGTTGTGTCTGTTCGAAATAAAAATAATAACATTATTGACAAGATTATCCAGTTGTGTCTGTGTGAAATAAAAAATAACATATTGCAAGGTTTATTGTTACACTACATGTACTTGTAATGTTTTGAGATTTTTCAAATGACAGAGCAGTGAATTCCAAATTGTAGCTTAAAATACTGAGTAGTAAAGTTTTCTATATTTTTTTTTTAAAGAGCTACATGAAAGTAAATTTATGAATTTACCACAAACAGTGCCATTTGTTATATTTCATCAAGTTATAGTATTATCCTCACCTTGACCTCCAGGTCTGATGTTTTTGACATTGAGCTTGGCTTTCTCAACCTATTATCATCACGTTCAGCTAGTTTGCGCTGTAAACCTTCAACTTGAGTCTTCTTAGAACTGGGTAAACTTGGTAAAACCTGTAAAACATTAAACACTAAATAAAAACATTATAGCTGTAAGAGGTGTTCATGCTGTGTCAAGATATATATAATTGACTGGAGAAAAAGGTGCTAAAAATTAAACAGTGAGGTAGGTGGAAGTAATCTGTGTAAAAACTGCCTTCTCAAAAATCTAAAGATGCTTGGTGGATCAGTGAGTAATCTTGAACAAATAAGTAAAGGACCCCCTAACACTATAAAGTTGATATCGTTGACAAAGCAACAAATAACTTTTATAAATGAATATATACGACACTAGCAGATCAAAGACGTCATTTTATATACATAGTGTTTATTAGTTCATTAAAATTGCAGGCAGAATCCATTAACTAGGTGTTATGTCACTAAGGTATTAAAATTGTCATTATTGAATAATACACATAGTGTTTATTATATACATAGTGTTTATTAGTTCATTAAAATTGCAGGCAGAACCCATTAACTAGGTGTTATGTCACTAAGGTATTAAAATTGTCATTATTGAATAATACACACTATTGTCCAGGCGAATCAGTGAGCAATCTTGAACAAATAAGTAAAGGATCCCCTAATGATTAAAGGGCCTAATCCAAGAAGATATATAAGTCTAGTGTTTAAATTGTTTTGCTCTGTTCTGTAACAGGGATCTTGTTTCAATGATATTTGTCAGTCTTTACTGACTAGCAATCAGCTTAACTGACAGTCAACTTACATGTATAAAACAATAATTTAAAAAAAATCTATCCTTAAAACACAATAAATATGATTAAATTATAGTTTTAAAGTGTACAACGTTTTCAACATATATATAAAAATTGTCAATTACTTTGGTAAAGATATTTTGCCAATATGAAAAATTTTAAAATGTGTCAGTCCTGAAAGCCATGGTCAAGAGTAATTCCTAGCTTTTTCATTCCATCAGGTTGCAGGTTGCAGTTTCAAAATCATTTTTTTTTAGATCATTTGAACAAGATTTTTCAAAGTGATCAAGGGCCATAACTCTGGCAGTAATTATCGTAAATCATTAGGCTTCTTTATTTCATGGCATTAAACACTGTATATAAATTTAAAGTCAATCAGATAATAACCTTTGCCTCTAAAGCATCAACAAGATTTATTAAAGTGATCAAGGGTCATATCATAACTCTGGCAGTAATTATTGGAAATCAATAGGACTTTTCGTCTCATGACCATAGACACTGTGTATAAAGTTAATGTCAATCGGATAATAACTTTCGCATCTGGAGCGACGACAATATAAAATCACATTTCAATGTGGCCATATAAAAACAAGGACAACTGAGATTCCAACCAAATGAAGTTACCCCTGATTTCTAATTCTGTCTTACCTCTGCTATTAAACAATCCATGTGGAATTTGTGTTGGCATGGAAACAGATAAAATGCTCGCACCATTAGAGGATAATTACATGCTGAACATTTATCTTCTGCTTTAACAAAACCATATCTAACAATATCAAATAAAACATTTTACAAATTATATTTATAAATATGTGTGTGTGTTATGGATATAAGGAAATGAAAAGAAATGGGGTTTAACGTCCTACTGTTCTGCTCCTATGCTGGGCTAATGAAGACGGGCATACGCCATACAGTGTGCTATGAGGGAAATTTTGCCCGGGCAGTGGCACTATCGCCTACTCTTATATCGAATTCCAACTGCCAAGGGATCTTTTACGTGCATTCCAATGTATACACGGGACCTCGTTTTTCGAATCATCCGAATGACTAGACAGCTGTCCTTGTCCAGTCCTGCATCACTGACAAGGGGGAACAACGCAGGAAAATCTGGATGAACTTTCTCGGCCAATGCAGGGATTGAAACCTGACCTCCAGGCTAGCGAGCCAGCATCTTACCCACTTAGCCACGTGATCCCCATGGATATAAGGCCTGATAACGATATAAGGCCTGATAACGACAAGAGGATACTTGTTGAAACCTCTTGCTTTCAGAATAAAACCAGTGATTGTTTTCCCATAGAAATTGTGTTCTGTTCACATAAAAAAAAAAAAAAATTGTTACCAATGAGAGAGAGAGAGAAATGGGGTTTAATGTCCACTCAACACAAACAAGGCCATTTCGGGACTAACATATGGTTTAATTTTATTTCAATAATTCGCTTGCGTGTAGGGGTCTTTAGCAGTGGGAGGAAATCGGAGGACCCGGGGAAAACCCACGAGGCTGGACAGGCGACCCTACTCCTTGTCACGTACAACCAGGGATTCGAAACCACGCCAGTCGACTCAATGACAGACTTTATGATACAGCGCACGCACGTGTTACCAATGAACTGCCACCCCTGCTTTGCATGTTGGGTTTGGGTTTTGATGACTTTTTAGTCTACAATCCAAGTAAAGGAGCTGAATTTAAATTTTCTACCAAGCTTTGGTGTATATTCCTGATTTTGAGGAGGAAGGGTAACAGAGAGAGAGAGAGACAAATGGGGTTTAACGTCCACTCAACACAAACTAGGTCATTTCGGGATTAACATATGGTTTTTTAATTTTATTTACACAATTCGCTTGCGCGTAGGGGTCTTTAGCAGTGGGAGGAAACCAGAGGACCCGGAGAAAACCCACGAGGTTGGACAAACGACCCTACTCCACGTACAACCGGGGATTCGAAACCACGCCAGTCGACTCAATGACAGACTTTATGATACAGCGCGTGCACGCTAACCATTCAGCCATCAAACCCCCCGAAGGATAACAGAGTTAAGAGGTTTGGTACTTTGAAATGTATGGTGGACATAGTTACTAGTATGCTACTTTCAATTTCTGTATCTCAACATTTCCATGACGAAAATCATATCATATAAGTTTTTGAGCAAGACATTGCTCCATCTGTGGTAGGTGTTCAACTCAATGAAAATTGATGAAAAATTTAAAACCAGGCAAAGAGACGAAAAATTAATGGGAAAAACTCTGACTAATTGCATTCTACCTCGATCTCATCTGATATCGTGCATATAAATTCACACATCAAGTTTTCCATTAGGATGAAAAATGTAAACAGCATTACATTGAGAAGCATGTGGAGGACCGACAGGGGTGATAACAATTAATACGGTGTTTATAAACAAAACTGAATCTTTTGTCATTTCGCTTACTTATTTCTAAAACTCTGTATTTCTTTTCGGATTTCCTCGGCACTTTGTGTAGCTTCTTCCATTTCATCTTTTAGGGAATCTATATGTTGGTTATATTCTTGTAGTGATGTAATAATTGCTTCCTAAAAACATAAATCACAGTCTTAAAATTAAAACAAATAATGTTAAAGCCACTGATCATTATTTGAAGGTAAATGTAAGTGTTTGACGTCCTACTGTTCTGCTCCAACTGGGCTATTGAAGACGAGAGCATACACCATTGAGTGTGCTATGAGGGAAATTTTGCCCGGACAGCGGCGCTACGGCCTACTCTTATATCGATTTCCAACTGCCAAGGGATCTTTTACGTGCATGGCAATGTGTACACGGGACCTCGGTTTTTCGTCTGATTTGAATGACAGCTGTCCTTGTTAGACCCTTCATCCTGCACCACTGACAAGGGTAAACCACACCGGAAAAATCCTTCAGTCTCAGCCAAGTTAACAGCTCGAACCACAAAACGTATCTAAACCTACTTAATATCGCAGCTATATGATGGCATCAAGAGTTGATTATGGTCTTAGTAAGTTAATTAATGTCTAATTAATAATTTATAAAGAAAGATTTAGCTCTTGCATAATGCATGTTTAAGCCATGCATAATTAGATATTGTTGGGGACAGCAACTTTAAGGCCATTTTTATGTAATAAGACCTTAAGTGTTTTGCTACATCCAAACAAATGGGAAGAAACAAATTTCGTAGGTTCTTCTTGGCCACCACAAATGTAAGGCCCAAAGTCAAAATAATAAAAATTGTTTTACCTTAAAATGATCAATAGTAACAAAATCTGGGAAAAATGGTAAAATATCTTCTATTTTTAAAAGTTCACAATCATGTAAAAACTCCATTGCTCGTTTAACATCTTTTTCTTCTTCTACAACATGTCTCGCTGAAATATAAAACGAAACTACATAAAGTTTAATTCTTATTCAATACAATAATTTGAGACTGGGTAATTTACTTCCTATGGCCAATGCAATGAGAATTTTAATATTAGAAATGTAGAGAGTCAAATGGGGTTTAACGTCTACTTGACACAAACTAGGTCATTTCGGGACTAACATACGGTTTAATTTGATTTCAATAATTCACTTGCACTTAGGGGTCTTTATCAGTGGGAGGAAACTGGAGGACCCAAAGAAAACCCATGGGGTTGGACAAGCGATCGCATTTCTTGTCAAGTATAAGTGGGCAATCGAAATCACGCCACTTGACTCAATGACAGACCTGATGTTTTCTGGCACACGTGTTAAACCACTAGACCACCCTACCCCGCCCTATTAGAAATGAAGGAACAAAATAATGTGGTTTAATATTCCATTAACCCTTTCAATGCTAGACGTAAATCCACTGCCTGTGCTAGACCCTTTTTTGAGGAAAAAAGGGAGGTTGGAACTGAATGCCAAGCAGTACTTATGGAAGCTTTTATGAAAAATCTTTTTGTCTGTTGGGATGGGCATGAGGTTGGGCTAAGAGGAAAAAATAGAATTTTGGAAATTTGCATAATAATGTAGTCATGTGACGTCATGGCGGCCATTTTGGATTTCTCATTTCTCACTAAAGCTAACACGAAAACAAATTTTTCTCCATGAAATACTTAAAAGATATTGTTTTTTTCACTGGATTTTGATAAAGATATATAAAATGAACAAAAATATCAATAGCAGCCATGAGCAATGCCGCCACGAACACGCGCATCACATCTCCCGCTGCCATGACCACGTGCGGATTGCAATACCTTATTGCAATACCTTGTTTTTACTTTCACTTTCATCCCCAAGTCCCATATCATTATCAATATAGTCAGTCAATAGATCTACACGTTCGGGACTCAGGAATTGCCTACGTCTTTTACGATCCAGCAGGCCAGCATTATTATCAACATCAGAATTATTGTCAGAATCTACTGCAGACACAGGGCTATCGTGTTCACATTGGGCTTGTTCATCATGCACGGGAGACATAGCTAGCCATGGGCGGAACGTCGCGCAACAAATCACACACTTCATAATACCAATCACTGTCCTGACTACTATCATTATCAAGTAACTGGAAACGAATTATGTGTATCACCCGCCTCGAAATTGTCCACGTGTTGGTCAGCAAGACGTCATTCACGACTTCGTCGAGAGTGCATCGTCTACTTTGTCACTATGCACTCCGCCATTTTACGGTTTGCCGCTTTGAAACACATGGAAATATGTTCTAGTGTATAGAAAATACAATAGATGGCACTTGGAGTTACGGTACTAATTTTAGCGAGGGCTTTACTGAGTACACGGTAATACCGGGTACGCGCATTTTACCGACATTTTATAATACCCGGTACTACCGGGTATACGCAGTGAAAGGGTTAACACAATAGTTTGGTTAATTTGAGATCAGATGAATTATTTCCTATATATGGAGCAATACAAGGAGAATTTGAATATTAGAAAGGTAAGAAATAATGGAGTTTAACATCAGTACAATGTTTTGGCATTTTGAGACTAACACTGTGATTTTTATTTTCTTTATAGTTGTGTGCATGGTGAGGCAATATGATTTTACTATGGTAGTTATGTTTCCATCTATTCATCTTCAAAGTCTATTACGCAGGACGGAGGGACTGACAAGGAAAGCTGTCTAGTCGTTCTGATGGGATGGAAAACCGAGGTCCTGTGTACGCATTAGCGTGCACGTAAAAAATCCCTTGACATAATTCGATATAAGAGTAGGCCAGGCGAAATTTCCCTCATAGCACACTGTATGGCATATGCCCGTCTTCATTAGCCCAGTTCAGACCAGAACAGTAGGACGTTACACCCCATTTCATTTCATTTCATTTCATTTCAATGTTTGTTTTACATTCATCACCAATATGTATGTACATTTAACATTAGGCATTATCCAACAGCTAGGAACCAGTCTTATTGAGAGATGTATGTTTTTTTTATTACCTATTCTTAGCCAGAGTTTTTTTCTGATATCGACATCATCCTCATCAGGTTTAGACGCCATCTGTTTAGCTAACTCAACATCCACCTGGATAACAAAAACAAACATTTAATTAATACTATACAGAATTATATGGTGGCATTTAAAAGTTCTTGGGCTGGATATTTATGAGCTTATGATCAACTTTTGGAGAGGAATTTATGACCATATAATCAAATTTTGCAGAGATATCCCTTAAAACTGATCTGAAATGAATGTCACATCATCACTATGGAACAATAAACATTAACAACCAGGTGTGTAAGCTGTTTTACTTTTATCTCATCCATGTGCACATTGGCATGCACGTGAAAAAGAGAGAGAAGGAGAAATAGGGTTTAACATCCACTCAACACAAACTAGGTCATATTGGGAATAACATATGGTTTAATTTTATTTCAATAATTCGCTTGTGCGTAGGGGTCTTTAGCAGTGGGAGGAAACCAGAGGGCCCGGAGAAAACCCACGAGGTTGGACAGGCGACCCTACTCCTTGTCACGTACAACAGGGGATTTGAAACCACGCCAGTTGACTCAATGACAGTCCTTATGATACAGCGTGCACGTGCTAACCATTCGGCCATCCAACCCCCCCCCCCCCCCCGGCTTGCAAGTGAAAGAACCAATGTACATTGTGTAATTCTTTGCAGGTTTTAATGGGATATCCTTAAGAAACAGATCATTCAAGATTTACCCCTCCCCCCCCCCATTGTCTAAATGTATCTGTTTCTTAGATTAATAAGTAAATAAAATTTAAAAAAAAATAATGCAAAAGAGTTCTTCCCTAACACTCCACACGTGCCCATAGAGATAAGTAACTACAGTAGTTATACTTACAGAGAGAGCCATATCAACAGCTTCTTCATATAAACCCATTATACAGTAAACATGTACACAAGCTTTAGTATGTTTATATTCTGTACATAATCTTAGAGCATATTTTACATCATAACATATGTTATCACTGTTCTGAAACATAGAATAAAAATACAGATTAACAATACAGTAGAGTTTCCATATACAAATATGGATGAACAGAGACGACAACATAATACGTCCACATGAAAATGTGGCATAAAAAAAAAAATGAAAATAGTATCAGAAATAAAAGGAATATACAAAAAAATAAAATACAATTTTAAATACAGCTATCTAAAATTACATAATGTACATTATATATGTTCTTACCTCCCCTTGCATTTCTAAATATATCATTAGATTTGCTGGTTGTATCTTAGCATATAAAGATACTAGATAATTGTGTATAGCAGTGTCTTTGTTATCCAGTTGCTGAACACAGAATTCTAAATAACGTATTGCCTCATTACCCTGTAACAGACATAACAAACATCAATTAATTTTCTCTCAAAACTCTTACATTTTATTAGAGTTCCATTAAATAAATTAATTTTGCACAAAAAGGGAGAAGCATTGTGAGAGATAGATATTTAAAGTTCACTCGATATTAACCAGATCATTTCATGACTAACATCTATTATATCTTTATAAAGTCTTCAGCAGTAACCAAAGATTAGGTTAGTAACTCAATACCTAAAAAGTTTCTGAACCCTGTAGAAATATTAAGAAAGAACATACAATATACATGCAATCTCATTCTAAAATTCTAACCAAATTTTACACAACCCTCTTAATTAACCATTATACTTCTAATTACAATGTACCTGCTGTTTATATTTTTCTTGGTCATACTGTACTAGAGCTGGTATCAACTTTTTAGGGTCAAGTTGTCTCCCCTGTTTAATCCAGGCGTCAACTGTTTCCTTTGGTGTATATTGCATCAATATTGGTGAAAACTTATAATATAGTTCTACATCATTCTATAGAAAATAGAGATTAACAAATTACAATGATTAGACTACTTTCGTTTTGATCAAAAATAAAATTTTGTGATTTTTTTTGAGAGATGACAATTTGCCTTCATAGAAAATTTTATGACTGTAGTGTTGATATATAATGATAGAAACATTCACATGGTCATGTTTTAAACCAATAATAGTACATCATTATGGTTTGCTCCTATGAAATGAAATTAACTAACCCAAATGAAGAATAGTTTTGAAAAATAACTGGGAATAGAAATCAATTCTTGATAAAAAGATAGATATCAGCCTTGATAGTGAAGCCCTTGTGTACTCAGAGGTGGACAGAATTTTTGGGTAGAAGGGTTGGGGGATACGAAAAAATCAGGGGTTATTGGTGGCACATATCTGGACACAAATATAACATTCAATTTTCATAAGCTACATCAGCAAAACCATCAAAAAACTAAAATTTACACGTTTAATAGAAACAGACTAATAAATGTATATTTTATACTTAGGGGGAGTCTGGGTCCCTAGGGCACCCACCTGGATCCACAACTGTGTGTACAATATATTAGTGTTATATAAAAAAATAATTTCTAAGCAAACAAAGATTGATCAGGATGACCTGACTATTATGATGGCACACAAACATTGCCAAACTGGCTTTTTACAACTTCACAACTGTGTCAAAACAGAAATCTATCACATACCTGTTTATTTTGTAGAACTTCTAAAGCTCGTTTGTAATTCTCGTGTTGGAGATGATGGGAGATAACTCTCTCGTAGTCTAAAATACAACCAAAAATAACATGTCAGCTGGGCAGAAATTATAATGAAATGGGATTTAACATCCTACTTTTCTGCTCCGTCTGGGCTAATGAAGATGGCATATGCCATGCGGTGTGCTATGGGGTAAATTTTACTGGGACAGCAATTGAAATCCATCTGGGAAAGGTTCTTTTATGTGCATGTCAAAGTGTACATGGGGCCTTGCTTTTTATCGTCCCATCTGTCAATTTTCCTGTCAGTCAGTCAAGACTGGTAAATATTAATGAAACAAGAGCCCTGGTTCTAACCTGTCTTGAGAGATTACATCTCTGTAACAAACTGCTACAAACATTTTATCTACAGTAAATTTTAACTGGCCTTAGATATATTCTACACGTACTAATTATATGGGTTGACAGGGATACATATCTTAATAAAAAAACACAAAGATTTAATACCCAGTTAGGAGGAGGATAGAAAAAATACAACCATGTGTTCATAGATTCCGTTTGATACATACCTTTCATTAAAACAGCAAAGAATACCATATCTTCTACATCCCCATGGCTAGCTATTAAATCATACACCACACCACGATTATTACTTAAACAATCCTAGAAATAAATACAAACACACTTTAAAAACACACACAGTGATTGGGATATGAGAGTATGAGATCCAATGATCCATATTAATTCATTTTATCATTTAAATTTTATGTGTCTTGTAAGATTTAGATAAAGAGATGACCGTTCTTGCTATAATAGATTAAAAATGGATATTGAAAGATTAATATAATGAAAATTTCAGGCAAGTTACTTTATTCTGAGCGATGTTCTGAATGTTTTAAGTTTTGACAAGAAATAGCATAAATAGTGTAGATTCTCATGTGCCATTGCTATGATAATAAAAATTCGAAAAAGTCTTGATTATACATTTTAACGTTTAACGAAGAAATGCCAGACATTGTCTAATCCACTTAATATCCCAGTCATAGGCAGATTTTGCTATTACATAAGGCATCTATTTCAACAATCAGACTTGATGAATTGGGGGTTGGGTGGACAAATGGTCTAATGTGTGCCATTTAGATCATAAGGTCTGCCATTAAGTCAAGTGTCATGGTTTTGATTCCCAGCTTAAACAAGGTGTAGGGTTACCTACCCAACCCTTTGGGTTTTCTCAAAGTCCTCTGGTTTCCCACCATTGCTAAAGAAATTATTGAAATAAAATTGACCCATGTTAATCCCAAAATGACTTTCTCAATAATTTTGTCAAGTGGATATAAAACCTTGTTTCTCCATCTCTTTCTTGAAGAGTCAATGGGGATGCTCGATTCACAGTCCAGAACGTTCCGAATTGACAGAATTGCAATCGAGTAATGCGGAATTCAGTTCTGTCACAGTTCTGTCAGTCCCGACAATGGAGGTGGTGTGAGTAGAATCGTGACGTAATTAAACACAACGAATATGTTTCAACTGCATGGTTGGTTGAGATATTTACTTATTCAGTCGACGCATGCGTTGTAGCCCGAAATCCACCTTTTCACTCGATTGTCACTATTTTTGGGATTGAGAGAATTCAATTCCGGAACGTTCAATCGAGTATCCCCCTTATGTACAGTGCACTACTTACCTTGACCTTTGGTTGTCCTAAAAATGTCCTAAAATATTCTTGTATAGCTACATATTCTTGTGATTCATCTTGATTTTGTTCTTTAAGTTCCCCAAGTTGATTTAAATATAATTCTATCAACCATGTTACTAGCATCGTAATCTGAGTTTTATCCTATAAAGAGAGAAAATATATAAATTCACACTTAAATATATAATACTATGATGAAAAAGAGAAATAATTCTATTAACTATTACCAGCATCATAATCTGGGTTTTATCCTATAAACAGAAGAAAATATATAAATTCACACTTGTCACTTTTGAAATCCTTTTTTTGAGGAGTGGGTGTTGGAAATTTGAATTCTGCTGCTAGTGGCAGATATAAGGAAACCTCCAACTACAAAAATATAAAGTTAACTTCCTGATGTAATAAATTAATTCTGCAATGTTTACTCTTGACATGAGGAGACAGGGATTGAGGAGAGTGAATAATAATTCCAATTATTGTGTTTTCTGAATCCTATTTACAGATGAGTTGTCAAATATATATCTGGTCTAAAAATGCATTTATATATTATTTATATGGGGTAGTCAGAAATGGTTTGTAATATTAACAAGATGCTTTATTTTTATTCCCTGCATTGGCCGAGAAATTTCATCCAGATTTTCCGGCGTGGTTCCCCCTTGTCAGTGATGCAGAACAGTGGGTCTGACAAGGACAGCTGTCTAGTCATTCGGAGGGGACGGAAAACCGAGGTCCCGTGTACTCATTGGCAGGCACGTAAAAGATCCATTGACAGTTGGAATTCGATATAAGAGTAGGCCGTAGTGCCGCTGTCCGACAAAATTACCCTCATAGCACACTGTATGGTGTATGCCCGTCTTCATTAGCCCAGTTCGGAGCAGAACAGTAGGACGTTAAACCCCATATCATTTCATTTTTATTTTTATTGGAGACAAGTGAGGCAAGGGAAAAAACAAAGCCTGAAGGTAACTGTCAGACATGATGGAGAACTATGAAGTCCTTATTCAATTATTTTTCCATCAAGTTTTCATTTTTCTGAAGTAAAAGTATTTGTTGGTATGGCAATTATACACTCAGTGCATGTTGATAAATGTAGCACTAATCAATCAGCAAATAGTAGTACTCAATTGAATACCTAAACCAAATCTTATTAAAAAAAAAACTTCCTGCCTTTACAGACTTGTTACAAAAATTCATTTTATTGGACCTTACCTGAGGCCTTAAAGATGATAATTTCTTCATTACAAATGTTTTTAAAGCTTCTTTCTGAGGCAGGCGTATAAACTTCAATGCTATTTCTTCAAAGGAATTCTGAGTGATTGCATATAAGGCAGCACTTTCTTCATATCTGGAAATATAAATAAAATAGTATAACCAGGGAGAAATCACCACCATTTATGAATTTTGATAGGGTTCTTCCTGATCATCTAATAAACAATCCCTTCAAATTTGAGCAATTTGTAGAGTGTTCACAAAAAATGGTGGACAGACAATGGATGCAGTTGACGACGATATACGTCCACTGTAAAAATGTTTGTGAATATTATCTATATCATCTGATGTTAAATTATTTATTACTTATTTTTGTTGAAGCGAAACTGAGCTTGCAGTTGACGACGATATATGTCCACCGTAAAAAGACATTTGTAAATTATCTATTTCATCCTATGTTAAATCATTTACTTACTTATTTTTGTTGAAGAGAAACTGAGCTTGCAGTTGACAATGATATATGTCCAACGTAAAAAGACTTTTGTTAAATTATTAACTTACTTATTTTTGTTGAATAGAAACTGAGCTTGTTTGGTTAAAACTTTATCTAACTGGGATGGATTGTCCTGAAATCATACATCAATATATTCATGTTCTAATTTATATCTTGTAAAATACACACTCCTATACTTAATGCCACTGAACAGAAATTTCAACAGAGTCGGTTAGCACCTTTGTTTATGAAACAATAATGTCTCCAACTAATTAAGAACTACCAGAATTCAGTACTTTCTGTAAGCGAGGGTCTGAATAATCATGTTTAATATACAGATATATTTATTGTTCCCTGTCATTTTGTTTGGGCAGGGATGAAAGGAGGGAGAAAATATTACGCAGAAATTTAGGAGGGCATTACAATCATGAAGTGCCCCGTATGTCTATTAGTAGAACTGCACTACACACAAAACAATACCGATAAGACAAACCTGCAGATAAATGAAATGAAATGAAATGGGACTTAACTTCCTACTGTTCTGCTCCGCGACTGGGCTAATGGAGATGGGCAGATGCCATGCAGTGTACTATGAGGGAAATTTTGCCTGGACAGCGGCACTACGATGAATTCCAAATGCCAAGGGATCTTTTACATGCATGTCAATGTGTACTCGGTACCTCGTTTTTTTTTTGTGTAAGACAAACGACTAGACAACTGTCCTTGTCAGGCCCTCCTGCACTACTGACAAGGGGAAACCATGCCGGAAAATCCTGATGAATTTTCTCAGCCAACACCGGGAGCGAACCTGTGACCTCCACACTAACGAACCAGTGTCTTACTCACTGAGCCAAGACAAAGACAAACTACACAGACATTGCAAGAAATAAACAACTAATATCAGCAGTAGCAGTCGGTGGTTTAACGTCTGCTTCCATATCTATGGTTGTTGTTTGATTAATTAATAGAGGACAATGCGACCTTGACATTTCATATGAGTGGAGGTCTTTGAAAATTAATTTACCCTACAATAATCTTTTGCTGTTTCAAAATCTTCCATATCTAAATACATCTGCCAAACATCTCTACATCATGAAATTAAATGTAAATACATAATCACTGGATTAGATATGTAGACACATAATGTTATATGTATTTATCATAATATTAATCAACAGAAAACCCTATGTATAATATAAAAGTTTTGTGCTATATAGCGTAGTCATATGTATAACATAAAAGTTTATCGCTATATAGTGTAGTCAATATCATAAAGTATTACTCTTGTTTTTATTGTTTGTTATTACATTTAGATATAATGAACCTATATCCATACCTGTCTTCATGAACTATTCTATATTTAAATACTGAATTAGTTGTATATGTCCAAACAGTTCCACGTATTGGATCTTTACATATACCCAGTAATTTACCAAATCTCTAAAATATACAATATCATGGCATTAAATCACACATCTCAAACAGACCAAATGGTTCATAACTATTTTAAACATCCAAAATGTAAACTACTTTACTTAAAAGATTTCAATATTTTTCTCATTTTCAGGAATTCAGATGTAAAAGAATGGTATTATGAAATTAGGGAATCAATTTGAGCGATCAGTTTCTAGAGTCTAGACTATCAAATTTGCTAAAAATCGGATAATCGCTATTGATAAAATTGGATATAGACAATATATTTTTTTTCTAGTATTTTAAAGGGTATAATGCCAAAGAGTTATTATGATGAGTTTTTTATGTTTATTAATTTGACAATATTGATAACAATATTAACGGTCTTTATTTAAATATGGAAATTCATTTCAATCTGAGTTTGATTCGTTTTTTATTACTTATAGGAAATATCAAATGATATTTATTTAATACAAATATTCAATAACAGATAAATGAAAACATATTGATTTGAAAGATTTACAATACTGGTTTCCAGAAATAATAAAATACACCAAACAGTCCCCAAATTGAACAACTGAATTGATTTAAATATTCAAACAGCATTAAAGTAGCTAAGTCTCTAACTCAATATCATCAAAAATCTTCGACATTGAAACACGAATTTATTTGTCGGTTTAAATCAACATTGATATTGTGATCTTACCGGGAAAATATGGCCTTCTAATATCCAATATTTAAGACAAAATAAACATTTTACAATTGGTACACGAATCGTGTACCATAACATAATACGTTTCAGCGCTATTTTTAAAAAGGGACTCGAAAAACGAGGCTAGGCATATTCCACAAGTCATGTCAAATGGTGACGCTATATTCTTAGCTGGAGAGCATGCCCAATAAATAATATCGGCATAGACTGGAATAACCAGACGCTAGAGATTGAAATATGTCGCCGAACCTAACTGATTAGAAATTACAGTAAAAAAGAAACCTTGAATGTAAATCAATTTATATACATTCATATTACATTATTGTATGTGTTGCGACCCATTTGTGTCAATTTCTAGGTCCCAAATATTAGCGACTTAGCTCCTTTAACATAATGACTTGGAATATTCAAACAGCATTAACATAATGACTTGGAATATTAAAATAGTAAAATTAGAATCAATGTGACCACTACAGGTATTTACATCCTTTAACATATAGAAATTATACACACCTCATTAGGATAAACATCATCATAAATTGTTTGTTCATTTAACGTACAGACTGCTTTCAATCTACAAAATACAATATATAGAATCAGAAGGAACAGTACCCTATTCTAGGTGCCCTATATGTTCATTACATGATCAACCCACCCCCATAGAATCTATAAAATTACTGGTATGTTTTTTAAAAAAAATTAAGCCACTCTCAATTATATCATTACGAGCCTGAAAGATCAGCGATTTATACACAAAACGTTGTGCTGCAGCGGGAGCTAATTAAAGTTGTTCATTAAACATGCATTATGTAAATAAGATTTAGATAATGAGCTGACAGTTCTCGCTATAATAGTTAAAAAATAGATAATGAAAAGGGAATATGTTGAAAACTTCAGTCAAATTACTTCATTCTGAGCAGAGTTATTGCTGTTAGAAGAACAGTGTAGTCACGGTTGTCATTGCTAATGCTATTACGATAAGAAACAAAGTCTCCATTATCCAGCAATGTAGAGCATCCGATGGCATTGATAGTTAATTATGGTCTTGGTAAGTTAATAAATGTCTAATTAATAATTTATATAACATTTAAGGCATAAAGAAAGAAATGCAATAGTCAGATTTAACTTTTGAATAATAAGCTAAATTCTAGATTTGAAATGCGATATATCATTTCAATTACAGGTCTCCATCACAACAATATAACTTCTTTTTCAAGATTACTTTGGAAAAT
Organism: Patella vulgata; assembly: GCF_932274485.2. Taxonomy (NCBI): domain Eukaryota; kingdom Metazoa; phylum Mollusca; class Gastropoda; family Patellidae; genus Patella; species Patella vulgata. The sequence continues at coordinate 57,001,548 of NC_065884.2, read as the reverse complement.
TTAGATCCAGGGCTCTATCAGTGATAGGTGGTGCTAGAAATGTAATATAGGCACTGTGTTCATACTGTACCTGTCACTGAACAGTATTAAAACATGGAATTCTGTCATCACCATGGAGACTGGTTTATCACTTTTATCTTTAGGATATCTTTATTATGTTAAAGACTTTTATTTACAGTATTTTACTACTCAGAAAAAATAAATCAATTTTTATCGTTCGCATATACTACTTGTATATATGAAATAGTTTTTATTTCTGTAGCCCAAAGTTTAAATAATATATTTGAGAAAAGGATACGGAATCAGTTTAGCGTTAGATAGAACAGAATTAGCTCCAGCACCTCCTGTTGTGTCTATGGTACCATGATAAACTCCTGGACCTACAAAATATAAAACATTATAACCTTTCACAAAAATCTAGGTCTGTGGTAAACAGAAAATAAAATCTTTTATTAATTAATTTTATTTGCACACAATTTTTAAAGAATTTTTAAATTTAGTGGTGTTAAACATCAGTTTTAAGCAATTGATTGTCATTTACATTTGTCGAATAATGTATATTGAATATATATATACTCATATTGAGTATTTAACATTTAAACATGCATTATGCAAGAGCTAAATCTGCCTATTGCAGGTCTTTCTTTAGGCCTGAAATGTTTTCTAAAGTATTAATTAGACATTAATTAACTGATCCAGGCCTTAATCAACTCTCGATGGCATCAGATTTCTCCGATATTAAATAGATTAGAATGGTTCAGCGATACTTTGATTTAATCAAATATGGAGGACCGAGACTTAGCTTCGATCAACCAGTACGGTGGTTGAAATTACTGCACACGTCTGTCAAACCTTCAAAGGCTAATATCTTCGCTTGCAATAGAGTAATTTGAATGAAATTTTCAAATTATTTATTTTACATCATCTACTTTCGAACTATTATAGCAAGAATGGCTAGTTCTTTATCTAAATCTTACATAATGTATCTTTAATTAAAGATACATTATGGGAGATTCGATAACGAGTTGGCAGTTCTCACTATAATAGTTAAAAACTAGATAATGTAAAGGCAATTTGCTGAAAATTTAAATCAAATTGATCCACTATGAACGGATAACTAAGCGATTGAAATTTCTGCCTAGCCTCGATCATCATTTCTAAAGTCAGTACAATAAACAGCATAGTCTCGATTATCCATTTAATCGTTAAATCGTGACGGAAAGTTATGCAGTAAATCGGTTCACAATCCACTAAAGATTGCAGGCTAGCGATGCCATATAGAGTTGATTATGGTCTGGATATGTTCATTAATATCTAATTAATAATTTAGATAACATTTCAGGCCTAAAGAAAGACCTGCAATAGACAGATTTAGCTCTTGCATAATGTATGATTAAGAAAACTAAACCCAAATATCAATGGTAGATAACCAATCCAGTAGACGTGGTACAAGGGTTAATCAGCGAACTGGATGTATGAGATGTGTTGTTGACGTTTGGGAAAGTAGGACGAGGGGAAATGTGTAGGGAGTGAAGTGCTGTAAAGGGATAGTTAGATGTATTATGAATGGTTAGAGTGGCTGTGGTGTTACGGTGAAATACTATGCCGCCACCGTAACACCACAGCTTTATGATTTGTTAGACAGGAGTGATGTAATGGGTGTCAACAACTGGGTATGCTGGTACCGTCGCAACGTAGCCGTGAAATATATATTGTGGGGGGGAAGGGCGGAAACGGAAAAATATACAATGTTGACAGTATGTGCCAGGCATGAGGCTGCGCAGACCGAGCGGCAGCTCGATAGGGAGTGTGTGGGAGGGTCACCCTCATAAAAAATTTTTTTTTTAAATTTCAGTTTTCTGTAAGCAGTGAAAACACTATTTTGGCATTGTTTGCGGGGTTAAACCTAAAAATCACATTAATACACCTATTGCACGATATTGTGAAACTAGCTGCCGAAGACAGCTCGGGCGGCGATTGTTCGACTCGGGGCTGCTCTGTCAGTATCTAACAAACGCATTTAGTTGGCGTACAACTTTTAAAAACCGAATGTCAGTATGGTATTTCTCACATAATTGGTTATCGCAAAAACAGAGTAAACTGAAAGCGAGTAATCTCGACTCAAACCTATAGTCTATAGCCTACTTACTACACTCGTCACTATAAGGCTTCCTATATTATTGTTTGTGGACGGTTTACTACTCAGTGATAAGCCTGCGGCGCAAAAAGAGGTCTCGCCTTTTATTATTAGTATAATGACTTCCTCATGTGCGGCAGGTTAGTTTGCTTCTAAAAACACTGTTTTCCGTTCCAAAAAATACAAAAGTAATTTTCTACCAGATGACCATGGTTCTTTTCACCGAGACTAGATAATTTCTCTCGGTGTAAGGATATAGCTATGGATAAGTTCATACAAGGTCAATAAATCCGCGGTCACTTCGGGTCACACTGTTGAGAAAATAAACCGATGGGTTTGTTTAGTAGCAAATCGAGCGTGAATCAACTGAGTTTGTACTGAAAAATTTTTGAGTGATATGTATGAACTGTCTTCACACATTCGGTTTATAATTAGCGATACACAGTTACAGTGGCAAGTGTTGTACTTCACAGACTGTTTACCTCCGAACTACCTCCGCACGAAATCCCCGATTTGGGTACTTGTTAAAAGAAAAAGAAATAGTACCTGTGCGCATGCCAGTAAAAAAAAACTAAGAGTTCGCGCATAAAAATGCCCGAACGTACCAGGCGCCAGGTCATCTAGGATTCAATTGGATTAAAAAGAGGCATATCAAAACATTCTACTTATAGGTGGCACTTGTTTGTTTATATCATCTGCAGAGACTGACAAATGACAACATTTTTAATTCTTTGTAAATACTGAATGCACTTGAACCATTTTCTGGGCTGATATTCCTTACAGAGATTCAACTTTTATAATATTGAAGTTTCAAAACAAGGGATTCAAAATCTCTGAAACAATGATCAGTGTCTTTAATATCTTTGTTGATATGCAGGTTGTCCATCCAGATCTGGAAGCATACCACCACTCTTGTAAACCTTAAAACTTGTCAAAATGATGAAAAAATTTGCACAAATTAAGGAAGTATATAAGAAATGAAATGAAAAGGGGTTTAACGTCCTACTGTTCTGCTCCTACTGGGCTAATGAAGATGGAGGAAGTATATATCCAATATTACTATACGTACCAGTCATCCAGGAGAAACTGTGAGCTGGTTGACGGAATTTAGGAAAATAAAGATGTAATTCACTATGGCCAAAATCACCAGGTAGTTCAATAAACTGAATATGTTCTGTAAAAAAAAAGATTTAATATTACTTACTTACTGGTATGATAAAATCTTATTATAATATAAATATATGTGATCCAGTTTTTGTAATGATGCAAGCGTTTGTTGAGCTTTATTACCCAACAAGTAGAATTTCCACCACATTATCTTAATTAGTTCATTAGTGGGGGGTAGACACCGTACACGGTGGCTCGGCAAGTGTGGTGCTGGCTTAATAACCAGGAGGCTCCGGATTGGATCTTGGTGTTGGTTGAGATGGTTCCTCATGTATACCAGTTTGGTTTCCCCTTGGTTCAGTGTATACCAATGGCAGGATGTTAAAGTTGGAAATCGGATAAGAGTAGGCCATAGCCATGACAGTTCAGAGAAGATGTTAAGTCCCATCTGATTTCATTTCGAAAGTAATGATAACCAAGATTTTAAAGAGATATTTATTGGAATGGGGAAAGCTACACTTTCTAGAACATCTGATCGTACTTATAATATATAACTTACCAGAACCATTTTCATATTGTTGAAATAAGGAATGAAACATTGGAGGTTCAGCTGATGTAGAAACATTACCAATAAACTGATACAATCTCCTGTAAAATTCACAACAACAAAATTAGCCTTAGTGTATCACAAATAAGCCCTAGTGTATCACAAATTAGCCCTAATGTATCACAAATTAGCCCTAGTGTATCACAAATTAGCCCTAGTGTATCACAAATTAGCCCTAGTGTATCACAAATTAGCCCTAGTGTATCACAAATTCTCATAAGAGAGAAAGAGACATAGAGAGAAAGAGAGAGAGAAAATGGGGTTTAACGTCCACTCGACACAAACTAACATTATTTCAGTAATTTTGCTTGCGCGTAGGGGTCTTTAGTAGTGGGAGGAAACCGGAGGACCTGGAGTAAACTCACAAGGTACAACCAGGGAATCAAAACCATGCCAGTTGACTCAATGACAGACCTTATGATAAATCGCGCACATGCTAACCATTCAGCCATTCTACCCCCCACAAATTCTCATAAGAGTCAGAATAAAATTACTTGTCTTGCAAAAAGGAAAGGAAATATTTGGGGATTAATATTTAGAGAATACAATATTTTGGTTGTTCAGGGGGACAACCTGATTAAAAAACATTTTCATTTTTTAGCAGCCAGATGGGATGGACAGAAGTGATGATGTAAACCCGATGCGCTAAAAAAAAAAAAATCAACAACCCCAAAATTATAAATAAGATACCATATCAGACTGATGAACCAGTGCACTGCCTGTATTATTGAAATGAGAGAGAGAGAAATGGGGTTTAAAGTCCACTCAACACAAACTAAGTCATTTCGGGACTAACACATGGTTTAATTTTATTTCAATAATTTGCTTGCACATAGGGGGTCATTAGCAGTGGGAGAAAACCGGGAGGACCCGGAGAAAACCCACGAGGTTGGACAGGCGACCCTACTCCTTGTCACGTACAACCGGGGAATCGAAACCACGCCAGTTGACTCAATGACAGAGCTTATGATACAGCGCACACATGCTAACCATTCGGCTATCCAATCCCCCTATTATTGAAATGCTGAATCAGGAGCCTATAATACTAATTGTAATGAAGATTAACCTTACCCTGGTGTAGTGGCTAGTATATAATATCTATATTCTGTCATGGTATTACCAGGTATTCTATCAAACTGTAAACTAGTAATAGATACTGATCCATCTCTTCCTAGATTATATAACTACAATAAAATATATAAAATCTATAAATAAATATGAGAATTAGAACCTGGGGTTTTAAAAAGTGCACGAACCTACATGGTGTCACAATGATATACTAATGTATACTAAAACAAGGCCATAACATTTTAAAATTTTGTGTAATACCTTTTACATTCCTATAACTGTAGCTTATGCAAAATATCTTTAGGTAATCATTAGCTTACAACCATTGTTTACATAAAATGGAAATTAAGATGGAATAAAATAACCTTGTTCTCTAGTTCGATAAATGGAGCTTGTAAAAATAATATACATATTCATATGGGTATAATCCTTTAGTGGCCCACTTTTCTGCATTGACTGGGCTAATGAAGACAGGCATACAGTGTGTTATGAGGGAAATTCTGCCCGGTTTTCGGCACTACAGCCTACTGTTCTTTGGAATTCCAAGCGTCAAGGTGTTTTTACATGCACGCCAAACACAGGAGCTGGGTTTTTCATCCCATTCGAACGACTATACATTGTCACTTGCCAGGCCCTCTGTCCTACACCACTGACCAGGGAGAAAGACACAGGACAATCCTGATGAACTTTGTTAGCAAATACCAGGATCGAACCTAGGACCTCCAGGCTAGCAAGCCCACATCTTACTCTCTGATACACTGTGGCTCCCTGATATTCATGCGGGTGAAGAAATTCATTGACTGATTGGTAGAAACACAGGTATAAATAATTGTTTCTAACTTTGTGCGATCATTGTGTAATCTAAACAAGCGTTCGTGTTCATATTTTGTAGCCTACTGGCTACAAGGTAACTTTTTATGAAAGCTGACTAGTGACTGTGTGATATCTAAGTCGTTTACTTGTGGAAATGTAATAACAACCATGCATATCAAGCCAGAAGATATTCATTGGTTAAAATTTAGGAAGGATTATAGGCAGTATTGGCCTGTTTTGACTATATCCAGTTTTTATCGCTGAAGAGGTATTTGAATGTTGACATACTGATACTCAGTGTAAAGATTCAATTTTCATATTATTACAAATCTCTCAAATTTTATGATGATCAGAGATGACAGAATCTTTATTACATTAATTAAAGTACATAAATATTGTTAATGTTAGATATTAAAATTCTGAATTATTACACCACTAATTTCAGGATCTATATTTCACTAAAAAAAAATATGTCTCCTAACAAAATATCATTCAGCAGGTCTTTAAAGATTATCAATCAAAGAATTAACTATAATTGGGGAGAGAATAGTCTTAAAAATTACCAATGACAAACAGTCACACTGATTTTGCGAAAACCATTCAGAATGAATAGCCTCCAAGATGACCAATGACAAAAGCAAAAATGATAATTTTATGTTGTAAAAAAAACCCAGGCTATCATTTTGATACAATGTGATAAATAAAATGTCAGTTTTTGTCCACAGAGCAAATTGCATACATAACCATGCTTGAAATACCTGGCAAACAATATTTTTAAAACTAGGCATAAAAGATATGTTCCTTTTGACAATAATTAGGTAATCTATTCAACACAATATATATTTTCATCTGAAAATTTGATAATGACCAGGAAAAATAAAATCATAGACACAAATTGCATATAATAAGCCAACAGTGAATTAAAGATACATTATGGGAGATTCGATAACGAGTTGTCAGTTTTCACTATAATAGTTAAAAACTAGATAATGTCAAGGCAATTTGCTGAAAATTTCATTCAAATTGATCCACAATGAATCGAGAACTAAGCGGTTGAAATTTCCGGCTAGCCTTGATCATCATTACTAAAGTCAGTACGACTAACAGCATGGTCTCGATTATTCATTAATCGTTAAATCTTGAAGAAAAGTTATGCAGTAAATCGGCTCATAATCCCCTAAAGATCGCAGGCCAGCGATGCCATCTAGAGTTGATTATGGTCTGGACAGGTTAATAAATTTCTAATTAATATTTAGATAACATTTCAGGCCTAAAGAAAGACCTTGAGCGAATTTCAGTGTTACGGTCTACTCTTATTTCAAATTCCAACTGTTGAGGGTTCTGGTACATGCATGCCAATGTGTACACGGGACCGCAGTTTTCCATCCTATCCAAATGACTAGACACTGTCCTTGCCAGGCCCTCCATCCTGCACCACCACTGACAAGGGGAAACAGTGCTGGAAAATCCTGAAGAAACTTTCTTGACCAACACCAGGAGAGAACCCAAGACCTCCTGGTTAGCGAGCCAACATCTTACTCACTGAGCCACCATGGCTCCAATAGATTTTCCAGTGAATGTTCATGTTATCGTGTAAAAGGGTTCAAGTTGTATACATAGCATAAAATGAATGAAAGTTACAAAAAAAACAAAATTAAGACAACAGTCAGCCATTAAAATCCCCATGATTCACATAAAGAAAGTTATTTAAACAGCATTTAAAAGAAAAACAATTAAAAATCTTTTTGTCTTATGTATGTGTGCTTTGCTTCTACAGTCCTAGGTGTAAATATAAATTCATCCAATTGGAACAAACAAAATAGATCATGCCATGAATGGCTGGCAATGCATACACTGCTACATGTACCGTCACATGACAACAATAAGCCAATCAGAAGATACTTACCTCGTGTGGCTTACATGCTAGCTTTAACTAATTAAAATATTTCTATTTTATCAAATCTCAAAACTTTTGACCTTATACTACAATGTATATAGCATTTTGAAACTAAATTCAATATGGCAGTTTTAAGAATTCAAGTAGGCTAACTCTTCAGGAACACCCGATACAGCTTCTTTATGGAAATGTATTTCACTGTGCTTTATAGTTTTAGCTATGGATTGCATAATACTACAGCAACAGTTGTCCTTAGTGATTTTGAATTTCTCAATTTAAAAGCTTAATGATGTATGCATTTTTGCGAAAATATCCAATTTTCCACAACTAAGTTCATGCTAAAATGAACTGCAATTGATTATTTAACATTTAAATTAAGACAAAAAAAATCAAAATATCAATGGTTGGTATTCTTCCGACTTTGATACTGTTGGATTGAAAGCAGGTCTGTCAAAAGATGGCACTGAGCCACAGTATGTGTATGGTTTGAGTCTATATCGAAATTGGACAGCACTATATATATTTTTATATAAAGGGCTATTTTTACTATTGCAGGATAGTAATTGGAACATATGTTTGTACTATAAAAGTCTGACTGGGAATAACCATTTTAGTTATTCCTGACAAAATTCTGTACTGGACATCCATACAAACACAGACAATACAAAAATATGTGATTAATGACACATGTCAAGACACTACTAAACTTAGTGTCTGACATTACATGAATTAATATCAATAAAAAGACAAATCATTGCCTGACTATGTCTGTTGTATGGGATTGCGTGACAGAATGACATACGACTAAGCACTTATATGTGCCTGGCAATGTCAGTGACAGGCGACCTATTTTACACAATTGATTAAAGGGTAAAACTCGTACATTTTGTGTCTGAAGTGTAATCTTCTACATTTTGCTTCTGAAGTGTAATCTGAAATACCTAGCAGTATAGTTTAATACATTGATAAAATCTACAAGTAACTTACCTGTTTTAAATACTGATCTAAAGATCCCTGGAAGAATTTACTGTCTTCATTGGCCGTTAATTCTGTTTCATATATAATACCTGTTAAATAAACACAGATTAATATAATATATAGTAATTTATTGATACTAAAAATATATTATTTGGTCAATTTGTCTAAACAAAGCTGAAACCAGGGGCATGTTTCACTAAGTGGTGCAAATATAAATAGTTACTATTTACCCAAAGTCATATAACTTTTGCCATAAAAGGTATTTATTTAGGCCATAGAAACAAAATATTCTGGTTTTCAACCAATCCTTCCAAAAAATCTGATACAGGAGGGAGGTTTTTATGTCATACATAAAGAAATTTTATCTACATAACTGAATATGGCTCTTTCGTGTAAAATATTTCTATCTTTTTAAGAAATAATATCATATTGTATCATTGCAAACAAATGAATTATAAGTCTACTCATGTTAAATAGGTCCATTTTTTAGCTAGACATTTTCAGCCACGATCATGACTCCATAATTTTTCTACTCACCTTTACTTGTACCTATCAATATAGCACTAGTTGTATTATTGTTAGCATTCTGCCAGTTCCAACCTACAGAATCAATATGGTGACCCTGAATAAAAGAATGGGTAAATCAACTGATTAATGAAATAATGCTTGGTAGAAAATTAAATCGACATAAGATATCTGGGACAAAAGATTAATATTTTCTATAGTTTTTGTATTTTAAATTAAACAGGGAAAAGGGGTCATTTCAAATACCAAACAAGTGGTTACCAAGTAAGATATGCCCACATTTTTCGGAACACTCAGGGGCCACAATTCAGGAAGTTACAGTCCGATATGCGCAAGTATAGAAAGGAACCCAGATCTTTGGGATATAAAGATATTATTTCAAATTTCATCAAAATCGGATACCAATTGTGAGTTCTAGAGGGTCCACAGCCTTGGTATTACATACTTTCACAATATTTGTGTACAAGAAGTGGCCATTTTGTCAACCATCATTATGGTGTAATAGTTATATATTTGAACGGTTTTTAAAATCGGATAAAAAATGAGAAGCTAAAAACGTGATTTTGTCGTACAATCAGGGGCCATAATCCATGAAGTTACGGTCCGATTGCGAATATAGATGGGAACCAAGATCTTTGAGAATCCACAAACTAAAAACATGATTTTTCGTACAATCAGGGGCCATAATTCATGAAATTACGGTCCAATATCGAAAAGAAATAAAGATGTTTGGGAGATGAACCTATATTTCAAGTTGCATCAAAATCGGATAAAAATTGTGAACTGTATGAAATATGAGTGGAATTACAGCAAGTTCAATCTCTGCACCGATTGAACCAAGTTTGCTCAATGTCTACCAAATAAGTTTACATTTCTCAAAAAAACGAAGATCGGTAAAGTATTAAAGACAAAGACATACCTTTAATTTTGTGATTGCTTTGGGTTTTTTGGAGTTGCGAGATAAATAATAACTCTCCATTGAGTTCATGCTGATGATCATGTGACGTCCCGTTGGGTCAAGGAAGATCTTGTAAACTTTATCATCTAATGCTCTTGGTAACTCCACCTCTAAAAAAGGCCAATCAAGAAATTTAAAAAAAACTTAAAACATGATCGAAACAGATATGACACTATGCACATTAATTAAAGGGATATTGACATATTTTTAATGATGTAATCTACCATGGAGACAGAAGATGATGTTCGGAGTTGTCAATGTCCCAATAGTTGCTTGTCGATATAGAGCAGTTGCATTTCGTCATTTGTATTCCTATTAAAGTCCAGTGTCACTAGCAATTTCTCAAAGTGAGTAAGATCCAGGATTTGATTAATCACATGTAATGGAAACTAACTACCAAATGGGCTAATGAAGACAGACATATGCCATATACAGTGACCAGTGCAAATGTGGGAAATTTGCCTTGACAGCAGTATTTCTGTCTACTCTTTATCAAATTCCAACAGCTTTTATGTACGTGCCAGTTTTTTATCCCATCCAAATAACTAGACAGTGTTCCTTGTGCCTCTGAAAAGGGGAATCCTGACTGGAAAATCTTGAGGAATTTTCTGAGCCAACATTATTTAAATAAAGAGGTACCTACCATCTGGCTGATCTGGATGTTCTAGATCTAATCGTAATAGAATATTACTACTCATGGCCATCACCAGAAAGTTGTTACTAACAACAAGATGTGTTAACTGATCGGGTGGTCTAAAACACAAAAAACACATGGAATGGTATCAAGTTTTAATGTCTACTGACACTTTAATTTCAACTATTGGGGGGGGGGGGGAAGGAGGCGAATGGTTTAACACATGCACTTTAGATCGATCATAAGATCTGTCATTAAGTCATGGGGCCTGGTAAGTATTGAGAAATACTTTGCAGGGCTGCACAAATTATGTCTACTCTATGAGTGGGATACCAAACATTTTAAGCATTTAATACCTACAGTATTAACTGCTGTATGTTATCTGCATGTTAATGTTTTAAATTGTTATGCTTGTGTGACAGAGTTCTAAGTGGTGTAATAATTGTTTTAACTTGCCGATTGGGATTCATTGGCACAGGTTTTATACATTTTTATGGCTAAAGTGTAAACTATGCTGCTCTTGTGGATTATAAAGCTTTGTGACAAGCACCTGTCTCTATTCTTTCCAATATAAGAGAAAATACCTCTTTCTGTTTGTACATATAACTTACTTGAAATTAACTTTTTTCTTGGTAAATATTGGTTGCTCTTCAGTTAATCTTGCATCAATAAAACCAGCACCAATCTAAAATAAAAAAAATGATAAATGAAATAAAAAATCATTTTTTTTCTCCCCACCCCACCTTGGTTAATTATATTTCTACTTCCAAATCAATGTTGTAGGTGTCAACAAGTGTGTATTCAACTCCAATACTGTTTGTCTCTAATTCTGGTTTTCTTGGTACAGGTTTGTCTCAAAGTTTAGAATATTTCTCAAAAGAGCGATCATACATAATCCCTCTATACGTTTACAATTCCGGTAAATCTTTCTGATATAACGAAACGTATACATTTCTATGTTTAGTTTATGTAAATCTTTATGATATATCGAAACATAATACATTCCTATGTTTAATTTATGTAAATCTTTATGATATATCGAAACATAATGCATTCCTATGTTTAATTCAGGTAAATCTTTATATAATAAACATAATACATTCCTATGATTATTTTATTTCAATAATGGTCAATAATCCCTTGAATAATATTTGAGAAGAAGGTTGCTTGCTTGTTTTCAATTATGGACAGCAGTGACAATAATTCCTAAGTTGGTGTCTACAAAAGCAATGTTTTGAGAGTTTAACTAAAAAAAAAGAAAAACTCACTGGTTCTTGATAAGACATCTGTGCTGAAAATGTTGTTCCTGTAGTCCGAGCTGAATCAGCTTCATACTGATCTAATATTGACGTCATTCTGACAGCTTAGAAGTTCAATTTCTGAAAATGATATGCAGGAAATGCTAAAAATACAGAAAAATGTATGACTATCAAGTTGGGCTAAATGTAACAAGAATTACAGCACCATCTCAAAGATGGATTGGGGACTGCTGATAAAACAATTCTTGGCTGTTAAAAGGAGTCCCATGTATTGAAACAGAGAAAGAGAGAAGGGTCGTTACTGGTTAGCAGTGGAAGGAAACCGGAGGGCCCAGAGAAACCCACAAGGTTGGACAGTCGACCCTACTCCTTGTCACGTACAACTGGGGAATCAAACCACATCAGTTGACTCAATGGCAGACATTATTTATCGAAAAAGAGAAAGAGAGAGGGGTCGTTAGCAGTGGGAGGAAACCGGAGGGCCCAGAGAAACCCACGTGGTTGGATCCCAGTCGAACCTTCTCCTTGTGAGCCTTGTCACGTACAACTGGGGAATCGAAACCACAACAGTTGACTCAATGGCAGACATTATTCAACAACCCCGACGTAATTGTATTGAGAAAACAAATCCAAACTGTCAAATGATATAATCATAAATTTAGTGACAGTGACAGTGACAGTGACACGGGCACGTATGCGACAGAATTCTCATTACTCTATCGTACACTGTAGGCTACGTCCTTCGATTAGCTGGAGAAAAACTCGTCGTCTGCTTTACTTGCATCTTGACGGTCTTTCAACAATGTTAGTGCTCCTCTTACCTTCTTTTCAACTCATTTAGGAAACATACACAAATGTTCACGAATATGATTACCCGAAAAAAAGCACAATCTTACCAATAAATACGCTAATAAATCAATTTAAATAAATCGAGAGGCGTAAATTTCTTCCTCTGAACGCCATTGATCTCTCAGAGTAATGTCCCTTCGTGGTAGTCGCTGTTTTCTTACAAAAAGCTTTTAAAACCATTCTCTGTCTCTCTGTCAAAGGGAGATAAATCCATTTAAAAGTTAAATTAACCCTTTAATCGTCCAAACTCAAAGCCTGTGATATTTTTTTTTTGGGGGGGGGGGGGGACAACTCAAAGTTGATTCATTTATTAAAATAATTAAGCTTCTGAGGTCTGTGATTGAGTAAAATTAAATGGTTTTTGGTCACAAGTTTTTTCCCACCGCTAAAGACCCCTCCGTGTAATTCGATTATCGAAATAAAATTGTAGGCCTAACTAATTTAGTCCCAAAATTACCTATATTTTTTTTTTTTCGAGATGACTTTCAACTCCATTTCTCTCTCTGATTATCATTTGGGAATTTGCAAACTACGATTTTGTGAAAGTTAAATCTATAAGGACAATCTGATTAAAATACAGATCTATATTTTGTTTCTTTTTTTATACTTTCGATGGCCTACACTACATGAAGATCTGACCAGTTGTACTGAAAGGTCGTGTCAGGTGTTGTACGGGCGGCTTTTGACCCTATGACGTCAGACATTTGATTAATCAATCAGCATTGATGTTAGTGGTGGGTTACCCACAGTTCCATGCAAAACACGCCTAAAGCTCGCCGTAACAGACCGTTTCATCAGAGAACGCGTCAATGATAACGATTCTTCCAGATCCTAGTGTAGTAAAGACAAGTAAAACGAAATTTTGAACTATAAAAACGAAACGAAATAGGATCTGTGTTTTAATCAGATTGCTGTAAGGGATATAAATCCAAAATGGTTTCATTGTTATTCGATCAATCTACTTCATTTGCATTATCAAGACTAAACTAGATAATTTACTAAATTAAATTTAGACTATGTAGCCTTTATAACCAGCTGAAGGTTGAGCTAAGTGTATCCACTGTAGACAATAAAAATGCTATTGTCTAAACAAGCCAGTGCCACCTATAATCTTCACTTTTGATGGGCCTCTTTTTAATCTGATACAATAAACGCCAGGAGATATAATGATTTTCTTAAAAAGGCCTAAAATGATGAATAATAAATGCAATACTGGTTGGTGCCAATGTAATGATCAAAAATTGTAATTCGATGAAGAATAAGCAGAAACCCTGCTGTTCGGACAAAATTTCCCTCATAGCACACTGCAGGGTGCATATAGCCTATCTGTCTGCATTAGTGTGGTGTGCAGAAAAGTAGGACGTTAAACCTTGTTTCATTTCATCTTGTTCAAAGTTAATATTTTAATGTGTATGCATAATTTGATATTTATAAATCTTTGTGAAAAATTCTGCTAAACAAAAGTTTAAATAACAATACTAACTAATATCTAGATATATGCCTATCTCATGCATCAGGCAAGATATATGCTTACTTTTTTGGAACACTCCTTACCACTGCCTAACCTGATTTTCAACCTTCACTATTTAACCTACTTGGCCTATGTTTTGTTGAACAGTTGAGATACAGTACTAGTGTAGCTATTTTATAGCCTATTTCTAGGCCTACTCTGTGTGGAAGAGTGGAAGGGTAGTTAACTCGGTATTTGGGTCATTTTGTATCCTTGATGTTTCTACCCATTGTGTTTTACATCAAATTCCAACTGCCTTATCAACAGTTGCAAATACATCTAATATCTGATTTTTCAATGGTGATTTTCAAAGTGGTTTCAATGATTACTACTTGGCCGGTACAGGTATTCTCCAACAATATGATTTTAATAGCTTGTCTACTCATACATTGTAGTTCAGAATATCTTTTCTTCAATTTTGTTCTTTAAATGAATGACATCGTACAATGCAGGCGCGGGGGAGGGGGAGGGTGTGTGTGTGTCCAGGGGGTCTGAACCCCTGCCCTCCCTGCTCACGCATAGAATATACTTTCTCTCCTACATTCATGGAATAAACACGGTTTTGCTCATTCCACTTTAATCCTATACATGTATGCACCTAAATGAGCAGAAATATTGTCTCAAAGCTTCTGATTTTATCAATCTCGCAGGTAGTTCCCCCCCCCCTCCCCCGACATAACGCCAAACTTGACGTTGTCTCCTCTTTGGACCCCCTGCTGCTCAAATTCCTGGTCACGTCCCTGCTATGTATGGACAAATAGCTAGTCTACTTGTACAAATTTCTCAGCCTTCCATTCAGGACACATCTCCACAACTGGCACATTCGACAAGACATTTATAATCCTCGTTTGGTACGCCAATCTTGTAACACACCTGTGCATTACAGACTTCAAAATCAAGCAAGTTACAATGCAATTACAGAATAAAAAAAATAAACAATTCATTTGTATATATTTTTAATTTTCATAAAAAATGAAAATAGTTTAAATCCAAGTTATATATAAACTTATATAACCAAACAATATTAAAGAATTCTTAACCTTTGCACTTTGTATTGTATAATATACATATATACACTGTAGATATTTCATCTTTATACAATATAGTTAATAATATTCGCAACACTAAAGATATATAATTTTGATGTAATAAAATCAATATATATGTAGTTAATAATATTTGCAACCAGGAAACTTAATATTTTGGCCTTTCTCTTGGCAATTTCAGTTAATGGAGTAGCGAGTGGATTTCGCAAAAAGGCAACATAAAAATAAATTTCTAGTGTCACATAAAAATTGACAGTCCATGTAGAAAAAGAGCCTTCTTCAAATGTAATAATGACATTAAAACCAGATTTTTGAGTCTTTGTCCTTGCCTTAGTACAGGTTTATGCAATGGGATTTTTGAGTTTCACAACAAAGATAAGTATGGTTTTAACAGTGCTTTTCTCAATGGCAAACAAGTTGTGTCTCAAATGAATTATCTGGTTCCGGAGGCCAATTAATGACTAGATTGGGTAAATAGACTAAATAATTAGTGTGCAATGCAATAAAAGTAATTCCCAACAGGAAAAATGCAGAAAAATCTATACTGACCCTGGAGCTTTGACCAAGTAAACAAAACTGCCAGGGGGGGGGGGGGGGAAATGGCCCAAACAAATTTATCAATCTTGTCAGAGGACAGATTTTTTTTTTTATCCACTGTAGAAACACTATTGATGAAACCAGCTACACAGGATTATTTAATGATGCAACAAAATATGATTAATTAAAATACAACTATAATGATTGACAGGGGTCAGATGTTTGAAACATTTTGCCAGTCAAGTCCTGTATGGCATGTAAATTGATGACAGATAAGTTCTCATGCTGGCCAATTTAATTGACATGAAAGTTCGGCTGCCAGTCAATTTCACTGCCAGAGTCAAAACAGGCAAATATTACTAAAAAGAAAGCATCTTTTTCTTACATTTACACTGGTATGACAAGTTTACGCTATTGGGACCATTTAGTGAAGAGACATAATAATTGTACCCTGAAAACTGCTATTGAAAATTGGACTATGTTTAACACAACTAACAGTGTGAGTCTAGAATGTATATTACACATGTACAATATATGTTGTATGTCTTTATGTTAAGCACTTAAAATATGATGAGTATTTATGAATTACAACTATGAACATTTCACAAAAGAAAAAAAAAATGACTTCACCCAATATACAAATGCACTGTATATATGCAAGGGCTTCACTATAATGCCATTGGGAACCTACATGTACACTACATAATTATATCAACCTTTTTTTTCTTAAGCAAACTAGACAATCGTTAGCTAATATGTTCAGGTGTATAATGTATGAAAGTCATATGATCAGTAACAAGTGTTTATAATTTGCAACTTCATTATTATATGTATAAATGACAGAGAAATTTGCTTGGCAACCAGCACCTGATTTAGTGGTATAAATTTCTAGAAGTAACGTGATCAAAGGACAATAATAGGGTTTTTCATCTCAAATTGCAGAAAACATTGGATTATACATGTACAGTCTATAAAGTCTTCACAAGTGGTGACAGATGACCACATTTCAATGTGGCAATGTAAAAAGGAAAACTGGAAAAACCCAATCTAATTAAAATTACATATAGATAGAATTTTTGTTTAATTTCCCCGGGGACATCTGTACTACATAAGCCTATTGGTCGTAATCCTTATATTTAAACTGGTTAACACAGAAATATTTAAAATTTGTTTAATTAAAAGATGGACCAAGATATAATCAGGTTTTTGATTTTTATATTCATTGAAGTCGTATTTTATTCTAATTTGACTGGTCAATTAGTTCATGTTATCTTAACATTAACATGTCGGATATAAATGTAGTACAACATCTGAAATAAAATGAAACAGAATTGACATCTGATCTTAATCAGATTGGGAAAATCTTTCAAAATTGTACATGAAAGCAGATAATTCACTTATATTTTATCTAACAATTGAAGCATCTGCTTCAGATCTTGATGCTGGAGTTTCTGGTGTTGCTCTGTTGTCATCGTATACAAAAATTGTGTTGGTATGACTTGTCACATGAAACATGTCTTTTAGGTTTGAATATTTCCCAGGAAAATACCCTGCTGGAAGCTCACTATCAAAATCACAGTCATTTTCGTTAGTGGGTGATTTTTCAAAATGTTTTGATGGATGATTGTCACTCAGTTCATTAAATCTCATGGAGTTTGTATCTTTAACAAAATTTTCCCCTTCACATATCTGTAATTCAGAGACATGGTCTTGTGCAGAATCAATGTTGGTATTGTTTAATGAATTTATTTTAGAGGTTTTTTTTGACATCTCCTGAGTGTCCATTTCATCATGTCCACTATGCACTGTTTGAGACACAGAACATACAGAAGACATGGACAGATCAAAAATATTATCTGAAGATTCTCGTGAAGATGAGATAACAGATTCACTATTTTTGGATAAGTCAGTGTCAATATTTTCTGGTTTTTGGGTTAAATGTTCATCAGTAACACAATTTTCACTTGGTAATATTTCAAAAGACCGGTCGCATGTATTGGAAACACAATCATTAGCAGTTAACCCTGTAGAAACTGAAGAAATTGACTCGGTAGTATTATTGATAGAGTTCTCACATGATTCTATTTCACATGGTTCAATTGTAATAGCACTCACAGTTTTTACTGTACTAGATTCGATACTTTGCGAAGTAGATGTCAGAGAATTGTCATTTTCAACTTCCATTGGCTCAAACTGTGATTTCTCAATACAGATCATGTCTTCCGCTAAATTATTCGTATTATTTTCACCGCTTGGGAGATAATCACTGGACATTAATGATGCATCACTTTCTGGTTCAGCATTGTTGATGCCATCTTTATACGTGCTAATAGTTGTGTCTACAAAGGTCGATAGTCTATGCATTATAGATCGTGTGTTGTCAGAGAAATTAGTTTTGGAAGGAGGCACAAGATAACCATTTCTCAAAATTGAGGTATTGCTGGAAGGAATTCCTGATATAATTTGGGCTTTATCCAAATTGGAAAACTTTCTGACACTTGAGTCTTTATTACTTAAGTCAATTGATGTGTTTTGTGATAAAGAGTTTGTACTGGATTGATTTGATGTAGTAAAAAGATTATTAACAGCATCATTGTTAGATATTATTCTTAATGTATCGTTGTATGATTCCCTGAAGAGTGAAGACTCCCTTGAAGATGCAGATGAAGTAATTTGGCTGTGCTCTTTCCCACTAGACAAAGATTCCCTTGAACATGATATGGTTGTTAACACGCCATGGTTGTTTCCTAAGGATATAGACTCCCTTGAAGATGCTGTCAAAGTTATTGATTCTTCTGCTGATGAAAGATCTAAAGGTTCATCAATATCCATTTGTTTGGTCCCAGTTTCTTCACAATCCTCGGATGGTTGTGATTTTCGAATATATTCACGAAGCTCTTTTGGATCGTTTGACTGTTTCAGAAGTTCGTCATCCAAAACACATTGCACTAACTTTACACGTTCACATTGAACTTCAAGCATCAGGATACCTTCATCCCCTAAATCCTGTTTCAGACAAACATTACCTGTTACTAGCACAGGTTTAGAAAGTACTTTGGTAGGGAGGTTGGAGGAATCTTTAGGGACCTTATTAGTAGAGAACTCAGATTCGTTAGATTTTGATCTTGATTGTTTGCACATATTATTATTACACATTTTTAATGAATCTTTTATCGGACTGTCTGGACTAGGAATTTCAATTTCTAAATTGTTGACTCCATCGGAGCGAATTAAAGCTTGCATTTTCAAATCATCTATTGTGATAAAATTACATCCACAATACCCAGACACTTTATGAATTTCGTTACGTAAATCATCATCAATGTCAGATTTTGACATCTCCTTTTTATTTATATTAATATTATTGTTATTACTATTTAGCAACTTTTTTAGTGTTTCATTGTTACAGCGTGGAGCTTTATCATTTGTTTTGACTGCATCCTTTCTTTGATTTTTGTCCAATTCCTTGTTATTATTAGACTCAGACTTACTGTGTAATCGGAAAATGCTGTACTTTTTGTATTCTTCCATTTCTGCTTTCTCAATTTCAGATGGTTCCAGAGTTTTAGGATGTTTTGAAGATTGAGACTTGGAATAATCTTCAGCCTGTGGAATTTGTTCTTGTGAAGCCTGATAAATAGAATGCTCTTGCGGATGTCGGAAGGGTGATAAGACTGATGGTGGATAAAGTCCACCTGGATACATTCCGGGGGGAGGCACAGGATATCGTTCTGGAGGAAACAATGGGTTATGGGGAGGGGGAAATGGGTGGTGTCCGAGTCCTTCCATCCTACTTGGTAGATGTGGAAAGGGATATCCAGTTAATAGGGGGTGTTGGTGTGGATAACCTGCTGAGAAATCATATCCTCCCATTGCATATGGCGGTGGGTATGTACCTAGTGGAAAATTCATTCTGGACATGGGATTGGGTGGGTAATTGTATGGAGGTATTCCTGAAGACCACATACCTGATGGTGCACTGTGACGTGGAATTTCTGGTCCTCCACTAGGATTTAGAGTTCTTGACAGATTTAAAGGATAAGAGCTACCAAATCTATCTGGCCATAATCCAGTTTTATTCGCAGAGCCATGAGTTGGTGTGAAGCCTCCCAGACGCCCTACCGTTACGTTAGGTGGACTGATAAACGGGTTGATTTTTGGTGAATTATAAGTGGAGTTGATTGACTGAATTGGATTTGTAAAAACTGTACTATGTGGTGTAATACACGGAAATGGTTTGTGAATCACTTTTGGAAAAGTATGTGGCGAAGATGCAACACTGTAAGGTGAAGACACAATACTGTAAGGTGAAGATACAACACTCGATGGCCTACTAGAATCGGTAGATTCAGAAGTTTTATAAGAATCTCCTGTAACCCTTTTATTATGATCATTTCTTGATTCAAACAATTCCGGTGTTCGAGTTCTTAAAGGTTCAGTTGATTTGGAAGATTCACAAGGTATTGGAGTTTTAGGTTTTGTATACTGGACGAATTCATGTCCATGCTCTTCAACAGTTTTTAATGCATTCACCATTTGTGGATTTACGATTTCAACATTACTTTCCGATTGGTCCATGGGATGGGGTGGAGTATGTACAATCCTAGCAAATGGTGTAGGATTAGATATAGGTGTATTCCCAGGTGAACTGTTAGATGACCTAAGAGAATTATCAGCGGGAACAGGGGATATGAGAGGTTCATCTGTATCATCTGGAGTATCTTCAGAAGCTGACACTGGTTCAATTACAATTGACTCAGTACTACTATATTCTGGAAAAGTGATAGTGTCGTGAACACGCCTTCTTGCTTCAGCGATGTATTCTTCATCTTCTGGAGAGGATGTTAAGTCTAAGGGATATCCCCCATCTCCTGGAGAAGGAGATACCTGTATGAGGCCAACAGGGTAAACTCCATCAGCAGGGGGTGACATGAGTTCATATGAATATCTGCTATCCTCATCAGGTGACAACAATTCATGAGGGTACGTTTTAGATACGCGAGTAGCCAACAGCAGTTCTCTTTTATATGCCCGTCTATCTACTTTTTTCGGCGATGGCTTACGCACAGTTTTTCGTAAATAGATACACTTTCGATAAATGCATGATTGTTTTAATACACTTCTACGAACGCAGTATGGACATTCACCACAGTTAGTCTTAATCTGACACGGACCACACTCTCCACATCGTTTACGACGTTTCAAGCGTAAAGGTTTTTCACTCGATGATGAAGGTGATTGTTGTTCTGGGAACCATGGTACTGGATCGTCGGGATGTACAAATATTTCATCATGGTCGCTTTCCTCATCCACTTCCATTATTTATCATTGATCACCCTTTAATTCTAATTTTCAATTCATCAGAACCTGAAAAGAGAAAATATATTTCATGGTTATCCAGTTGTCAATTTTCAATGTAATTAAAGCCAATGTTTTTTTTTACGATTTTGTATTCCTCAATTAAACTCTATTTTATTGAGATCATCAACATGCTGTCAGTGGTATACTTGTGTCAATGGTTTTCATCATATGTTCCTTTCCCACATCGTATGTCCTGCATCACTAACGAGTTGAAACCAGGCTGGAAAATCCTTAGGAAAGGTATAAAGGGACATAATAGATTTTATCTTTGATAAAATGTAGATGACCAATCCCCTTTTCAAATTCACACTTATAAAAACATATCAATGCTTCTATCAATGAATCCACGTCCATAACCACAATGATGAATTACACAACTGGATGGCATAGACTAGGTTACCAAGACGATCTATAGTACGACCGACAGTAAAGGAATTTTTCAAACGGATGTCCTGATGATCAAAATTACTGATAGACAATCCAAAGTGAAAGGACAAGGTAAACAATTATAATCAATGTTTGTATTTGATCTGATTGATTTGATTGGTACTATTTGCATACATGTACCATAATAGATATTTAAAAAAAAAAAAAAACAGATTCTAACTAATCGATACAAGCAATGCCATTTTCCTCTTACTTGAATCATGATTCATAAAGGCGCAGGAATTTGCTCAACAACTAAAAAATATCGTCATTCGATAACTACAGGAGTTAAACATGCATTATGCAAGAGCTAAATCTGTCTATTTGCAGGTCTTTCTTTAGGTCTGAAATGTTTTCTAAAGTATTAATTAGACATTAATTAACTGATCCAGGCCTTAATCAACTCTCGATGGCATCAGATTTCTCCGATATTAAATAGATTAGAATGGTTCAGCGATACTTTGATTTAATCAAATATGGAGGACCGAGACCAGTACGGTGGTTGAAATTATTGCACACGTCTGCCAAACCTTCAAAGGCTAATATCTTCGCTTGCAATAGAGTAATTTGAATGAAATTTTCAAATTATTCATTTTACATCATCTACTTTCGAAATATTATAGCAAGAATGGCTAGTTCTTTATCTAAATCTTACATAATGTATCTTTAACAAAATTGAAATGTACTGCAAAGGCTTACTTTTACATTTTCAAGAAAAACAAACTGGTCAACAGTTATATGTAAACTTATGTAGACAGAGAAATGAAATGGGTTTTAACATCCACTATAAACAAACTAGGTCATTTCGAGACTAACACGTAGGTGTCTTTAGCGCTAGAAACAGGAGAAAACCCACGAGGTTGAACAGGCAACTCTACTCCGTCAAGACATAGGGACGGACAGTTAACGCTGAATAATGTAACTCTTTAAAACTTATTTTTCAAAGTTCAGGCCTCTCTTTGCTCAGCATTTTCTAAAATCATATTCCTCTTCCTCTACGATAAAAATAAGGATACCAACACAGTTTATTAAAGCAAGGCAATCATCGGATATATGGATATATCGTCTGAGAATAGCATGCTATGAGAATATTAAGTTACACACTAACGGAGCTGGTTGCCGTGGCAACAGACAGCAGTATTAAATCAGTTAAAGGAACTGTGTCATATTTTTTTTTATGAGAGAAACTTGGCTCCTAAATTTGTGCAACACAGCGCATTCTATAAGCAAATCTGATTGCATGCCCGAATACTGTAAAGCAGAATTTAGGTTGGGCATGGATTAAAAGTGTTAAATTTGATCGCCTTAATACCTTTTTAGTTATTTTTACATCTAATCGGAATTTGAAGTACATGTACGTTACTTCTTATCACCTTCAAAATGATTAAGTAAAGAAGGAAATTTCGGTCAGTTTACCGTAAATTGTATTAAAAGATTCAGAATAGAACCTTTTTGAAAACGAATAATAATGTAAAATTTGATTAATTCAAAGCCCTAACCTGACCGAAAGAGTAGGTTCTGATATGCCACACCATAAAGTTTGTGCTAATACTGATTGGTGCTTTGACACAGATGTTAAAAATAAGCATTAAGCCTCAAGAGCACCATTTGTTCAATCTAAGGGCTCTTCCGTGTTCACTACTAATTTGTACATTGGTCTGCAAGTGTTTTGTTCCAGATGATCTACTTGAGAAACTTTACATGTACAGCTGTGTTTATGACAAGGACAGCAAATGAGCCAATAACAAAATAATAGCATATGGAAAAATCTTAATTGTGCGCTGTTCATCATCGTTTCCTATCGAATTCCATTCCTGCGAGTGATTGGTTGAGGTCCAGCATCGTGATCAAGACAACATCTATCGCATTTTATATTCTAATATTTATCTCTTTGACACATGAATCTCCGGTTATATGTGACAAGGAGTAGGGTCGTCTGTCCAACCTCGTGGCTTTTCTCCGGGTCCTCAGGTTTCCTCCCACTGCTAACAACCCCTACGTGAAAGCGAATTATTGAAATAAAGTTGAACCATATGTTAGTCCCGAAATGACCTAGATTGTGTCGAGTGGATGTTAAACCTCATTTCTCTCTCTCTCTTTGATACGTTTAAATGTAGTCCCAATTAACCTGGTAATATTTATTTTCAAACATGTTTTTCTAATAAACGTTGCAATATCAAATAGTTTCAAACAAAATTTATCTAGTAAAGAGGTAAAACTATTAGGGTTAAACGGTTGTTTACAAATTTTAGATTTGTGGTTAAAACTATAAAAGGGTAATTAATGAAAAAATATACACGAAACAAATTAATACAAAAAACTCAACCAGATTGAAACGTTTTTTTTTTACCTAAATTGAACAAAACATGTCATCTTAGATTAGGTCTGTCGCAATTTATATATTACAATCCATGTATAGTAAAAGTTTCCATGGTTAATATAAATGTTGTCATTGAGTCAAGGGCGTGGTTTGATTCCTAGCTTGTTTGTGACAAGGAGTAGGGTCACCAGTCCAACCAGGTCTTCCGGTTTCCTACCACAGCTAAAGACCAGTACATGCAAGTGAATTATTGAAATAAAATTGATCATATGTTAGTCCCAAAATGACCTTTCTCTCCATATATTGTCTGTTAGTGACGTCTATTTTGTATGTAAACTATTATTGTGTCATTTTCACCTATTGGCATTTATCCAGCACAATGACCTTACATAAGGCAGTCTATGGAGACTTACGAAACCTGTTCATCCAGTAAATGTGACAACCTTGAGAGCTGAATGACACTGAACAGATTTTCCATATAATGAGATACACGTGAGTAGCACGCACACTTCAATAAAAATACTGCATATCAAATGTGTCACGTGACCTTGCATGACAGTGATATAAGATCAAATACTTCCTTATAAAATATGCTGCCTTATCCTTTTTTAACTCAAGCAGAAATAATATAAAACAGATCAAAGATATTTGCAAACATTTATTTAGAATTAACCTATTGAAGATTGCGATGAAATTCTATTTTTTGAACACATCAGTCAGGCAGTATAACAACAGCTTCAATAGCTTAAAATTTCTATCAAATTTTCATCAGACACAAAATATTCATTTGGTTGAGTTAACCAGGGGTTCATGAAAAAATAGCCAATTCTCAAAATAACGTTTAATATAATCTTCCAATGAGTTTCACGTGAACATGTTCTTCTTCGACTGGGCTAATGAAGAAGGGCATGCACAATTCAGTGTGCTATGAACGAAATTTTTCTTGAACAACCCCGTTTAGATGAATTCTTATACTGAATTCCAACTTCCAAGGTTTTTTTTACATGCCCGTCAATGTGTAGACAGAACCTCAGTTTTTCGTTCTATTCAAACGACGTTGTCTTTTATAGGCCCTCTGCCCTGTACCACTGACAAGGGGAAACCCCGCCAAAATCCTGATGAACTTTCTCGGCCAAAAATTAAATCTAAAATAGACTGAACCAAACACTGCATGCAAGATTTCAGTGACAAGAAAGGTAACTTTGTGAAAAAAAATCATTATGCAAACGTTATTTGACCAGTTAGACATTTAAATGAACTGGCGGACAGATGGACAAAATGAAGGGGAAGGTAACATATTTTCGCGTATATGAAATGCGCCCGCATAAAAATTACCTTAACATGGGTAGAGACTTAGAAAATCGTCAAAGCGAAAATAGTATTTACCTAAATGTTATATGAACGTATCATTATTGTTTGACATCAAATACGTACCAATCCACTTTGAAAACTCACGCTATTCTACAATGGCTCTTAAATTCCTAGTCGCGCTACAAATTTTCAATTAATGTAATTCTGCGAGCCTGTCACGACATGAGTAATACCAGCAATCAATCGTGGGATAGAGAGAGACCAACCGACGAGGTTAAAATCAATACTAATCAACACGAGTTCTTGAAATCACAACTTGTTGCCGTGTGGTTGTCAGGAACGACATAGAACAATATAACGACCTTGATTTCTTCATACGTCAAATCACAGAGAGTATAACGGCATAAGCGTTTGTACAAAATATACATGCACTTATTATATAATTAAATGTATGAAACCATCTACAACTGTTTCCAACATTTGCCAAAAACAAGATAATTCATAGCGAAAACGAAAGCCTCAATGTTTCCGGAATCATCATCAAACATTTTTTTGGTAATAGCTTAATTCGGTTAAGAGTATTTTAATTCTTTAATCATTGAATCTGTGTGATAATGGGACTAAAATTGATTGAGATTATGTGAATTTTACTTGAACTGAAAGTGGGCCTATTGATTCTCTATATATATTTCAAGCCACATCTTGGAAATATATTCATGTCTGGAAATTACACATATGTGTTTACTGTTCCAAAACCTACCTACCTAAAAAAAAGTTTAAAGATAGGTTACCAGGCAACAAAACATACGCCCACAGCAGCTAAATCGCCCAAGCAATCGACAGGGGTTGTCACATATTTATGGTTTTGGAGGTAATGCATATAGGAGTATTTACAAGACACTGATATTGGGGCGGGGTTTGCTTACCGGGATTGTACAGAACTTGACAACTGATCGTTTAGATTGATGTGCTAGCGTCCAGTTTACATAATGTGCATGTACATGTACAGTGTATAGACAAGAATGTTGAGGTAACACCCGTGAGAGGGTTATACGGCTAAATATAAATCCAAAGTTGGAAAACCCCAGAGTTAGTGAGTTGTATAACAAAGTAATAATCAGGTTGCCAGGCAACAAAACATACGACCACAACAGCTAAATTGTCTGAGTAGTCGACAAGAGTTGTCACATATTTATGCTTTTGTAGGTAATAGCAGCATTTACATAATAATAATAATGTAACAGTGTAAATCTTCGATAATAACTAATGACTGAACCTATCCTTGAGACTATTTATTACCGGAAAACATTTAACATCATATACGGAGAACAGCACGTCCGACAAGCAGAGTAAATGTCCTGGAAACGGGATGAAACCTAGAATGCTATATAAATGTACAAATCGGTATTTATAATAAAATAGTATCTAAGGAATTAACAATATACACCAACTATACTAATAACAATTAAAGAGGTAAGATTAAAATATAAAAGAGATTGCAATAAAATAAAACAATAAGGTAGTAATTAAACTCATTAATGTGTCAGCTGTCAACGATCAGTCATTAGATAAGTAGCTTAACGTCTAATTAACAACGCAGGATTAATAGAAACATAAGAAAAACAGAAATGTTTAAATGAAAGAATGAACAATGAATGAATGATATATTGAAAGAAGGAAATACCAACAATTCACAATATTATCACCATTATAATAATTATTAACAGAATAATAATTATTATCAGAAACTGTTTAAATTCAATAATTCTTTGTTTTACTAATCGCAATAATACAGATCTTATGATAACTTTTGTCATTAGACCGTTCACAAGGGAATTAACAATGTCAAACATGATCTAAATAATGCATATAAATTTCATACAGTTCACAAGGTTAAAAAAAGGTGAAACAAGGGCCATAACTAAGTGGTTGTATAAAAAGAGATAGGGTGCCCAAGTTTAGATTTTTGTTATTGATACCATGATGTACCGGTAATAACTTAAAAGGTTTTTGAACGTTTAATACTGTGTAATTCAACATGGCACCTGACTTAATGAAGTAAAAACAATCAAAATATCAACAATTATAATCTTAATCTACGTGATTAACTCATGGTTTCTCCATTGTCAGACATATTAATCTCCTTGATGTCAGTCAACAACATGTAGTCTGTACTAGTCATATATGTCACACATCCTAATAGTATATAACACCCCAAATCAATATATCCGTTAACTTGTCTGGAAGCGGACGTTAAATAAAGCTATTTCACACACACATCCGATAAATACGAGACAATGCAGGCCCAGTTTCTAATGGCATGTGGTTATGATACGAAAACTAAAGTAGAAATCTCACGAGACGCATGAAATTACGATAGATGTAAACGTGACAATGAGTGATGTCGAAGAAAAGATTCTACTTTGATGGCATATTCTCAGGTTTATGATAATATTTTGAATGGGGTTTATGTTTTTAAAATATGGGTTGCCAGGCAACAAAACATACACCCACAGCAGCTAAGGGCTGTCGCATATTTATTCTTTTGTAGGTAATTAGGGGCATTTAATAGACAATTTCATACAGATGACATTATAATTTTCGTCGTTTGAGGGTTCACAAAGTTTTAAAAACTAAAACAAGGGCCGTAACTCTTTAAGTAATCTACAGAAATTGTTGAAATTCGACAGGCTTTTTCGTTGTACTAATTCAAATAATGCATATAAATTTCATACAGATCGAATGATAACTTTCGTCATTCGAACGTTCACAAGGTTCAACAAAGTCAAACAAGGGCCATAACTCTAGAAGTAATTGACGGAAATTGCTGACATTCAACAGGCTTCCTTATTTCACTAATTTAAATCATGCATATGAATTTCATACAGATTGGGTGATAACTTTTGTCGTTAAAGTGTTCACAAGATTCAACAAAGTGAAACAAGGGCCATACCCCTAGATGTAATTAACGGAAATTTGCTGAAACTCAATAGACTTGTTCGGTTTACTAATTTAAACGATACATATAAATTTCATACAGATCGGATAATAACTTTTGTCGTTACAGCGTTCACAAGATTCAACAAAGTGAAACAAGGGCCATAACTCTAGATGTAATCAACGGAAATTGCTGAAATTCAATAGGCTTCTTCGTTGAACTAATATAAATGCTGCATATCAATTTCAAACAGATCGGATTATAACTGTTGTCATTAGAGCGTTCACAAGATTCAACAAAGTGAAACAAGGGCTATAACTCTAGATGTAATTAACGGAAATTGCTGAAATTCAATAGGCTTCTTTGTTTTACTTATTTAAATGATGCATATAAATTTCATACAGATCAGTTGATAACTTTTGTCGTTAGAGCGTTCACAAGGTGCAACAAAGTGAAACAAGGGCAAAAACTAGAAGAAATTAACGGAAGTTATTGAAATTAATATGGGCTTCTTCATCTCACTAATGCAAACAACATATATCAATTTCCAAACAATCAGATGATAAATCAAACAATCAGATGATAAATGTAGTCTGTAGAGTGTTCACAAGAAATTGTGGACGACGGACGGACAGGGGCGACGGCAATATACGACCACATTTCCATGTGGGCGTATAAAAAGGAAATAAACAAGCTTAGAAATGTCAAAAAATGTTTTGATTGGAATAGCGTAAGTAGTTAACTGTTTCAGAGTCGAGTGCTATTATTTAGAAGATGATGTCACTCGCTCGGTATCATCCGTATATAAGTGAAACGGTGTATAGGATGAATGCCAGACTTCCGCTGAAAAAAGTATCGACTTGTACGCCGAAAAATACAGTAATTTTGGAGGAATATTACTGCCGTGAATTTAAACAATATACGACCACATTTCCAATGTGGGCGTATAAAAAGGTACGAGTCAGCAGTAGTCTGCGAGTCGGCACACTTTTATATTACGACAACACGTAATTTTGTAGGAATATTACTGACATAAATTTGAATACCATATGGGAACTAAATAGGAAAAATAACGAGGTGAACCTATTTTTTATTAGGTACGAAATAGAATATTTTGTTGAAACATGATTTTTAAATGCCTGCTTAAATAACGATAAAAATTATGCCTGCCCTTTTATTTTCGGTAAAAATGTTTGAAATCCCAACACTGATTTACACATAAACGGACATCAGATACACAGACTGGTGGTGTGGGATGTTCATATTTCTTCAATAAAATGAAATGGGGTTTAACATTCTACTTTTCTGAACCAACCAGCCTAAACAAAGACAGAAACGTGCCATGCAGTGTGCTAGGAGGAAATTATGGATCAGGGCTCAAGCTGTCGGTTGCCAAAGTCGCAATTTGCAATAAATAAATGAAAATGGCGATTAAAATTTGATTTGTGTGATCATTTTTGCGATAAAGTTTTTATGTAATTGCGATTGTTTTTGATAAGTGACGGAAAAAACATCACAATCACGTGGCAGGATACTATAAATTAATTAACTTGCTGATAATCTGGATCGTGTCAGTGAGTAATACTAATCAGTTGCTTTGGATCAATGATTTGTTGATTAATAATTGCCAATGATAAGTCGTCCTTTACTCATATGTAATCAAAGCATTGATTATTTGATGTTTCGTTTTGTCTAAAATAACAAAGGGAATAATCAAAATTGGCCATCTATTCTTTTCGAAGAGAACTAGATATTCTGCTAGTTGAATTTTATTTACTGTGGCTTCATACGGCATGTAAAATATACAAACATGACTAATTGGATATTATTATTTCAAATTCTATTATCACCATTGAAACGTAAGAACGAGTCAAATAATGATGAAATGATCCACTATTTATTTCATTACCACCCTAAAATCAACAATGAGTCTGTACAAATGAAATTGAAATTTCTATCAGTGATTTAGATTCTGATACTGTTACAGTACTTGAAAATAACAATAGGCATATTGTAATTGCAAAGCGTAAATTTAAATAAAATAGGAAATCTGGCAATCCTTGGGTGAGATTTGACAAGTAAATACTGAAAATATATTGTTCAATACGGTATGCGAAAAGACTAAAGTCACCCCCATAAAAATCTGATCTTAGTAAATCATCTCAAAACCGGGGTAATACATTATGTAAGAAAGGATTTGGTAAGTTGTTGTATATATACCTGTAATTGTTTTTATAATAGACCTACCTGAGAAATAAAATTGTTACATGTTGTCTTTTTTATAACACATTTTTGGCAGATAAAATAATCCAATTGGCGAAAAAAAAAATTATGAACATATTTCATATAAATATGAGCTCTGCAATGGATATTGGTTTTTTCGTAACCCATCCTACAAACTAGACACTGTTTCTTGCCAGCACCATCCTAGCAAGATGAACGAAATCACGCTAGAAAATCCTGATGTACTTCTAGAACAACACCGGGATCAAACCGCAAACAGTCAAGATTTGACTGGCATGCTTGAGTAGTAATGTAAACAGTGTATTGTTTCTACCCCAATCTGCCTTTGATTCGTTGGCAATGAAATGGGGTTCACTGTCACATTTTTCTGCACCTTTTGAGCTAATGAAGGCGGTCGTGCTATCAGGGTAATAATTTTGCCTGGACAGCGGCACTACTGACTAATCTTATAACTGTCAAAGGTTCTCTTACATGCACGCCAACGTGCACATAGGACCTTTGTTTTTGTACCATCTAAAAAAAAATAGACACCGTCTTCGCCAGGCACCACTGACAAGGGGGGAAACGATGCTGGAAAACCTCAGAGAAATTTCTTGTGCAGCACTGGTGTAGTGCCACTGTCTGGTCAAAATTTCTCTAACTGCACATGTTCGTGTACACGTAAAAGAACCCTTGTTAGTTTGATATAAGAGTAGGCTGTAGCGCCACTGTGCGGCAAAATTACCCACATTGCACACTGCATGTAGTAGAAATTCAATCTTGGTCGGAGCTTTCCATAATATATGACATCACCAATCCCCACATGAGCAGCTTTTCAATTATGTATGATGTCTTCCTAATGATGTGACCTACATTTACTGTGAAAAGACACTTCATTATTTTCCTTGGCAACCACTTGAAATCAACAATAGGGCTGGCTTGTACATGGACCTTACCGAATAATATCAACCAGATCTTGACAGTAAAATCCATCGCTATCAAATATTACAGTCTTTTCTCAAACTTTTTTTCATTTTAGTAGCGCTAAGTTTGGTTTCTACGAAATGATGCAGTGAAAGTATAACCAAATATCATCACCCTCACTTAATTAGAATCCAAGTTTCTTGTTTCCTAAATTATGTTTCCAATTACTTATCTCTGCTTAGTCAAAGCAGTAAATCCTCATCTGTCAAGACATTCACCAAATGAACACTAACACAAGGTTTGAACAATCTACTTGTACCTTAATTAATGGAAGAAGCCATATCAATACTGTAGTTCTCTGCTTTCTTCAATGAAATGAAATGAAATGAAATGGGGTTTAACATCCCACTGTTCTGCTCCTAACCTGGGCTAATGAAGACGGGCATACGCCATACAGTGTGCTATGAGGGAAATTTTGCCCGGGCAGCGGCACTATCGCCTACTCTTATATCGAATTCCAACTGCCAAGGGATCTTTTACGTGCATTCCAATGTTTACACGGGACCTCGGTTTTTCGTCTCATCCGAAGGACTAGACAGCTGTCCTTGTCAGACCCTCCGTCCGGCATCACTGACAAGGGGAAACCACGTCGGAAAATCGGGATGAACTTTCTCGGCCAATGCAGGGATCGAACACCCGACTTCCAGGCTAGCGAGCCAGCGCCTGACCCACCTAACCACCGTGGCTCCCTGCTTTCTATAAAAGGCAAGGGATGAAAACATTCTTGACTCAAATGATAGTGCACGTTTTGAAACTAATGGTAAAAGGAAATGATTGAAGTTTTGTCAACATAACATTTTGCATTTTCGGAGCTCCCTGCTTAAACCTCGCTAATATAACATCAATTAAGAAAACAAAATCACAATATATTATTGAAAATTACACATAAAATAAAAGATAGTTATATCTTAATTAATAAAGTAATGATTCATGATTTGCAGTTTTCAGGAAATTAAAAATTTATCACGGCCTAATCCACGCTAATATATACTCAGACTGATTATATAACATTTAATTAATAGACGTAATCAAAGTACCAGCTTGGTTTCAGTCAGATTCAAAACAGGCCCATCAATTTAGTTCACTGCAAATAAAGACAACAGTTGTCTTGTTACATTGGGAGCAGTATAGATTAATGGAACTTTCAACTCGTCATATCTTTATAAATACTGGGCTGAATTGAACCCTTTTTTTTGATAGCTATTTCTATTTGAGATTCAACTTTCACAACATTGCAGTTTGCAAGGGATTACATATATAACACTAAAATTATAGAGTCTTTAACAGATTTGTGAATATACATAACCTACCGGGGGGTTGGATGGCTGAATGGTTAGCGTGCGCGCACTGTATCATAAAGTCTGTCATTGAGTCGACTGGCGTGGTTTCGAATCCCCGGTTGTACGTGACAAGAGGTAGGGTCGCCTGTCCAACCTCGTGGGTTTTCTACGGGTCCTCCGGTTTCCTCCCACTGCTAAAGACCCCTATGCGCAACCGAATTATTGAAATAAAATAAAACCACATGTTAGTCCCGAAATGACCTAGTTCTGTCGAGTGGATGTTAAACCCCATTTCTCTCTCTCTCACATAACCTACCATATTGAGGAAGACATGGCAGGGCTTTGGATAAATGAATGAAAATGATCAAACACCAATTTTGATTATTTTAGCATCATGCGAAAGAACATGTAAGCAAACCTCTTTAATTTCCAAATGATATCTATTTTACGCTAACATCATCTCTGAGATAGCGTCCTCATACCATATGGATTCGTTAATAAAATTATTGATAATATAGTGTATCTGATGCACTTTGTAAGTAAGAATTTACAAAGCACTGCGCAGCACACCCCCGTCTTCAAGCTCTGGATATGATATTAAGTTCATTGTGAGATAAAAAATTTAATCCCTTAACATATCATGCATAGGGTAAATTATAAATCAAAACCTCAGTGAGTGCCGGGGCTCTGGTCTTCGGTTGTGGAAGGCAAAAAATAATGAATGCTCTAGGCCATCTCCAACAATGTGGTCTTTTATCTAGTGACTAATATAGGTCAGTAGGTCATCTAACTAGCCTGTCTACAAATCTTGTCAGTCACATGGCAATTATTTATGGTTGTTCAGGCCCAACGAATTTAATACCAGGCAATCATACATGTATAGCCCAGTCTTCCTTACTGGCGTGTTTAGTTAGCTTGTAGCTCACTGTGTGTACATGTTAACAACTCCACTCCTGATAAACTTATAGGTCAGGACAGTAATAAACCCAAACTATACAACACCTTCATACGCTCAAAATACCAGTCTAAATTCTACATAATATACGGCTCCAAGCTTTCATATCCTTTACTCAACGTAATCAAAGTTTCTGTAAAAAAAAGTAAACGCTAATTTTTTTCCAATGAAATGTTAAATCCGAAATAACATTCATCTGAACGTTTTCTCTTTGGTCATTTAATTAAAGATTAACAACCGAGTTATTTCATGAGTTTTACGTTTTGATATTAACATGAATGGGAACATACCGGCAAAATAGACAAGATCTGCGACAGTTTCTCTGTATATTTTGGCGCGGTGTACACTAGCGCCAAGTGTTTCCCGATAAAAAAATTATTGGTGTATAAAACTGTTAAATATTGTAGACTGTAAAATAAAATTGAAAATGTTTTGGGTTCACTGATTCACTTCCATAAGACTGATCGACTTTCTAAAGTGTAAATTTAAAAATTATGAATCTGATATAAAAACAAAACAAAAACAGACTGCCGATATTACCCTTTAGCGTCAATAAAAAAAAGAGTCTTTCATCAATTCATATCGAAAAATTACTTTGGAGCAATTCGGTTGTACTTTAGATAACATAGCAATTATTTTGATAAATTGCTGCAAAATTACGAAAACTTGTAGACTTACGTAACCCAGCCGTCTCTTGCAATGCACGCCAAGCTTTATTGATATTTTGCGCGCTGATCAACCAGCAGGCGTAGGAGGGTGTATTGGTTTAAACTCTATGTCCATTGTGATATTGATCTGTGCCAACCGTATGAAGCCTCATGAATGTAAATGTCAGGTCGGGCAGGCACAATATTCAATTCGTGCGGCACAAGCTGTTTGCATTTGGATCTTTTTGTATACCATGGCTGCAACGATATGGAATTTCAAACTTTGATATAAGCTTTTTGCCAAATTTGACAAAAGTGCCAATATTTTGACACACAGAATTTTAATTATTTGTATCAAAATAGTGTTGTTTGTCCAATTCAAAGTGAAGACCATTAGGTAATTTTGAGAACAAACAAGTACTTTTTCATTCATGCCGAAAGTGACACGCAAATCATAACCGAAGTTGAAATAGCTACAATCTACGCTGGAGTTTATGTGCAGTAGTTGTATACTCACATAAGACAACCAATTACATCTATTGCTGACAAAGTTAGGCGCAGGTCCAAGCCACAAATTTTAAAGGAGCTCAATCACCATTCTTTGGCACCTAGAAATGGACACAAATGGGTCGCAACGCATACAATAATGTAATATGAATGTATAAAAACTGATATACATTCAACTGTTTCTGTTTTTACTGTAATTTCTAATCAGTTATCTTCGGCGAAACATGCAAAGAGTGCAAACTGAATGGCAGTCTTTGACGTCTGATTATTCCAGTCTACTCCGGTAGTCTTCCATGAGGAATATGTTTAGCCTGGTTCATCCAGTTACTCCATTACAAATGGTGCCTGGAAGCATTCTGACACGCAATTAGTGTGCCAAGATCAAAATTTTCATTGTCTTAAATATTGGATACCAGAAGCCCATCTTTTTACAATAAGATAACAACATCAATGTTGATTTAAATTGACCAATAAATTGTGTTTGCAATGTCAAAGACTGTGGATGATACTGAGTTAAAGGTCAACCAAATCAAACTAGTGTCATGTCAAGAACCATCTATTCGTCATATGAGAGATTTTTTACCCTTGCAGGCTACATTGTGAAAGGAATATCAGTCTAAAACAAATATCAGTCGAAACGTGGTTCAATTCCGTTCAGTATTTACAAATATACTATTCAAAAAAAGTAGGGGATATTTGATTTTTAAGTGTTATTAAAGTCACCTAATGAAACTGACGAAGAAAGAAATGACAAAATGAAATGAAGTTCACATTCATCGATTTATTCCAAATGATCGTTAGACTAAGTAAGGCACAGACTGACCATTATAAGGGTAAAATGATACCCGGGGTCAAACAGCAAAGTTACCACAGCATCACAACCAAGTCAGTAACGGGTAAATCCTCCTCTGTTTGCCAAACAAGCATTGATCCGACGTGGCATACTCCTAATGAGACGTCTAAGGTCATTTTGGTCCAGATTGTCCCATTCCTGTTGCAACGCAGCAGTAAGTTCTTGGACATTGGCAGGACGTTGTTGACGTTGACGTAACCTCTGTCCAAGCATGTCCCAGACATGCTCGATGGGGGAGAGGTCGGGACTCAGTGCTGGCCAAGGTAATGTGGTGATGTTCTGTTGTTGGAGGTAACCTGTAACGATCCTGGCCCTGTGACATCTTGCGTTGTCATCCTGGAAGATGAAACGGCGGCCATGACGTCGTGCGAACGGCACAACATGGACTGCCAAGATGTTGTCCCGGTAGTACTGGCCTGTAACACGCCCTGCAACAACATGTAAAGCCGTTCTTCCAGCAACAGTGATGCCTCCCCACACCATAACAGAACCACCCCCAAATTGATCATGTCTGATGACGTTAACGTCTTAGAAGCGCTCGTTTCGACGACGCCACACCCTCCTACGTCTGTCCAAAAAATCAACAGTGAACCTTGACTCATCTGAAAACATCACATTGCTCCAGCGTCGATTATCCCAGTGTTGACGATCCCTACACCAACGACGTCTTGCCTGAATGTGATGATCTCTCAAACAAGGGATCACGCGAGGACGTCGGGCGCGAAGGTGACCCCTATGCAGTCGATTCCGAATCGTCTGGCCACTCACTCTCACACCAGTGTCTGTTTGAAGACGAGCGCTGATCTGATTTGCTGTGATGACACGATTTCTCAAGGCCAAGGTACGGATATATCGATCCTGGGCTTGAGTTGTCGCCCTTGGTCGACCTGAGCGTGGTCTGTCCTGTACAGATTGTGTATCACGGTATCTGGACCATAGCCTGCTTATGACAGACTGAGAAACATTCATCGTCCGCGCCACAACCGCCTGTGTTGTGCCGATCTGTAGCATGCCAAGGGCACGTAACCTTTCATTTTGGGTAAGCCGACGCATATCAAAATTTGTTTTCTGGTCACTAAAACAATTAAACTGATGTTTCCACCCCGGAATTCAATGCGACAATGACTGTAACATTCAAAGTCAGAGTCGTGCAAATCTTGGGTTGGACCCCCATGATGATCCCAAGCATCACCTGCATTCCATGCGGTAGCTATTGGTGCGTTTGGGCGTCACATGTAACTGGAAATGTTTCTTCTGTTAGGTTCTATAGTGACTTTTTTCGTAGTCATTTGCATATTTTAGTATTATGCCCCCAAAATCAAATATCCCCTACTTTTTTTGAATAGTATATATACAACGAATTGAAGATTTTACAACATTTGGCATTCTCTGTAGACCATAAGCCATAAAGGAGCTAAATCGCTAATATGTGGGACCTAGAAATTGACACAAATGAGTGGCAATGCATATAATAATGTATTATAAATGTATATAATCTCATTTACATTCAATTGTTTAATTCCGTTTTTACTCTAATTTCAAACCAGTTATGTTCGGCGAAATACGCCAGAAGTCTCAATTGAATGACAATCTGTAGCGTCTGGTTATTCAAGTCTACACACCGATAGTATTTATTGCGCATGCTCTCCAGATAAGAATATGAGGTCACCGTTTGACATGACTTGTGGAATATGTCTAGCCTCGTTCTTCGAGTTCCTTGTTACAAATGGCGCTGAAACGCATTATGGTACACAATTCATGTACCAATGGTAAAATGTTTGATGGGCCTGTTTTTACTCTGATTGAATCCACAGAGAGAGAGAGAGAGAGAGAGAGAGAGAGAGAGAAATGGGGTTTAACGTCCACTCGACACAAACTAGGTCATTTCGGGATTAACATATGGTTTAATTTTATTTCAATAATTCGCTTGCGCGTAGGGGTCTTTAGCAGTGGTAGAAAACCGGAGAAAACCCACGAGGTTGGACAGGCGACCCTACTCCTTGTCACGTATAACCGGGGATTCGAAACCACGCCAGTTGACTCAATGACAGGCCTTATGATACAGCGCGCACATGCTAACCATTCGGCCATCCAACCCCCCTGATTGAATCCAAGCTAGGAGATTATCTACAATTGATATTTTTTTTTCCTTTAATCAAATGTACATTTTAGCACGGATTAAGCGATGGAAAAATAGATATTGTCCAAAAAAAAAACCATTAATAATGTCACTGATATTCAAGAAGTATGGTATATATAATTTGTCTTGATTGATAGTACAATAATGACCAATTGATTATAGCTGCTCTTTGTGCACATCTATGTTATTTATTTTTTATTATTTATATAAAACGACATAGAACATAGTTCACATTACATTCACAGTGTGTAAAATTTTAAAACAATACACATACAAAACATTGATTTATTATTGAAAGCTACCTGTTATACTATATTTTTATAATCCATTTAGTAGAACAAAAAGAAACATAAAGACAAAAAAACAAAAATACAAAATATAGCTAAAGGTACATGTATGAAAGGAATCCTAGAAAGGAAAAATAGAGGTATGCATAATGTTCATATTGTATTGTCCCATTTAATTTCTATGGTTTCGTTTAATTCATTTTCCATCTGTTGTTTACCTTTCAAGTAGTTTCGATAATCAATAATTGTCTGTCTAATATTTTCTATTTTCGATATATAGAGGTAATATTTTGTTAAAAATATTAAATGATTTACAAATAAGAATTCACGATACGATTTAAAAAGGTTTTATTTAAAAAACCAAAATGAATGTTTGTACTTTGTAATTGTACTGAAATTTCATTAGTAGCTGAAAAGATTTCATGCAAATCATTCTATATTATGGCGATAAAACAAAACAAATGGAGTTTAACTGCTTCAATTTGGGACCAACATATATATATATATATTTTCTTTTTTGGTATCATTTGCTTGTAATCTGAACTTTACAGCAGCGTTAATAAACCTGCAGATCTTTGGATTACAGTTTCTTGGCAAGTCTACTAACATACTTTATATAGCTACATGAAAAAAATAAGTCCAGTGAAAATAAAAAATGCGTAAGCTTATGCAGTTACACTGACCAGTTTGTACATGATTTTGTAAGCTACATGAATAAATAATGCAAGTTTGATGAGAATCTGTATTTTGGTATGAAAAACTTGTGGTGATACATGTATCTGAATTTGTAGCTCTTAAAAACAGTTATATATTCAAATAAACACTCTTTTTTACAGGATAGCAATTACTATGGTTTATTACATTACAAAGTTTCAGCAAGATTTCACAAGTTGTCATCAAGCGTACACACAAATATATTGATAAAATAGAATGAGAAAATACAAAACAATATGAATATATATGTATATATCAGTGCAACTATCCAATGGAATACAAGAACAGTGAACATTACATGTAATTAGTAGCTTCATAAGTTCAATTGTCTCACATCTCCAAGTACTGATAATTTCTCACATTCTCTATTTCAATCACCCATTATACTGGTAAAACACTATGGAATACAATTACATGTTTGAGAACGATAATAGAACACTGGTTGAAAAGTTGCGCTGTATGTGTAACAAACCAGTGATTTTTGTATTCCAAATTATTTTGGTTGTCAAGTATTTTATTGTGCTCAATTGCTAAATTCCACGCAAAAATTATTCTACAGCTGACACGATATAGCACTGAATCGATGTATCACGCTTCACCTTCTCACGATATGGCATTGAGACGCTGAATTCATGTATCAGGATTCTTTTTTTTTTTATGTTTTTTTGTCGCTTCAGTAACTAACCTGCCACTCTTACATGCATGTAGGTACACAACCACCCGTAGATTGTTTTGGTCCTTATTTTGATCTGTTGGCCACAAGTAGGCAAATGAATATTTCAAGCCCTGGACAGTAATTGCAATTTGTGACTCCAATAAAATATCAATTATTCATTTATCCTGTTGTTTTCTTAGTAAATATTGACCTGGTTATGAATTGTGATACGAATCCTATCCTAGGACATGAATCGCAATATGTATCGTATCATGGCTGCAGTGGTTAACAGTTGTGTTAATGATCAATCTATTTCAGCGTTACAATTCAGTCAGGATTAACCAGAGATCTAAGATACTGGTATATAACGAAAATTGTGACTACATTACGTTACAACCTATGAACTTCATTATGAGCGAATAACCTGAGAATAGCAGAAAACTAATTGTGTGACAAACAAGGCTATCCAAAATGGCAGCAGACAATCAACTGTCGAAGTTTTGTAAGTATTATTCAATGGCACAATCCGCTTGTTGATTAATTTACAGTATACCGTCACATGGATTTGATTAACACTCAACAACGGCAATCTACACACGAACAGAATTTAAAGGGTTTGGGGGTTTTTTTTGCCACTTCGCAAAGAGAATCGCATGTAGTACATGTACACTAAATATTATCGCCAAAATCAAATTTCTATCGAGGCAGCCATGATACCACAAAACTTTGCATCCCGACTCATTTTTCCAGCACGGGTTACAATTTACTTTCTGTAAGTGTAAATCTTATAGATGTTTCGAAACTCATTTTCAAACATATATACAATCGAGTTCAGCCACGCAACTAGAAAATTTAATGTCCTGTACAGGTAAGTGCCCGCATGTAAAATAGTGAATAGCATAACAGTCGTTAACTGAGGATTATATTGAGTGTTTTGTTGATAATCAATGACGAATGTTGGATAGTATAACAAAAAAGGTAAATGTTATGTGAGAAACTTATCAGTGACAATAATAGGTCCATTGTTCATCATTCTCTATAACTATTTTTTTACAACAAAGCCACTACAGCTGTCATACATAATCACTCACTGCATAAAAACGATTAAATTGATCTCTGTAAATAGCAGCAATCAGATAAAAAGTATGGTACTGCTTGCCGAATTCAATTTAAAAAAAAACAACATAAGTACATAAATGATTAACAATGTGTTCGGAGCAAAATAGAAAAGATAATTGTACACTGACTAGAGGTATTATGGTTTTGTAGGAATTCTAAAAATAAACACTAGAGAGCTGTCGAACTTAGGTAAGAAAATTAGATAAATTTATAGCCACTCGGCAAACCTCAGCAGATTCCAGTACCCTACATCTAGCCTCGGCAGTACCGGTATGACGAAGTCCGCCATTGGAATTACTTTTAAGTTCCCGCATTACCAACGGCGTTGCCCATGACGACGCCTTTGAAGAATGTCTGAAGTTGTTTTTCTTTCAAGTATATCCGATTTTCTTCAAACAAGGACAACTTTGCACTGAAAATTTTCAAACGACACCATTTTGATTTTTTTTAGAAGTGGCAAGTTTTACTAATAAGTAAACCGATGCCGCATCGCAATTGTATAAGCGTAGGTACATATCACTTACTGTCATACAGCCGAGGCTAGATGTAGAGTAACGGAATCTGCTGAGGTTTGCCGAGTGAATTTATAGCTAGGCCTATATTGATGTGCATATCGCGCAAGCGCTTTGTAAATGACTACTTTTACTTTGCTCTAACCATGCCTGCAACATATTCATTTTTCAGACCATACTGTATGTAACTTTTTACAGTTTATCCAAGCTAATAATAAAATCAGTCTGAAGAGTTCAATACGAACGAAACTAGTCAATGACACTCGGGATAACTAGGTCTTCATAGCCACTCTTATCTCTTATATTATCTTACTTTCTGCTTACGATCTCGTTATGGCTAATTTTGTTGATCAAATCAGTCGGTCGTATTTCCCCCTTTTGACTCGAAATCAACCACTATTTTGACGGAAGATATTCTCTCGGCTAAAAAATCTTTATTCTTTCAGCTACGAGCGATACATAGAATCAAACCTGTCCAGAGCCAATCAGGTTGATAAGAAGTCGCTCATTCAACATTGATACATAACCGAAGGTGAACAGGCCTACCCGTCCAGTTAATGCAACGGACAATCTCACCTCGGTCCACAAAAGGGAGACACATAATAGTCGCCTCCCACTTCCGATTTCCAAGGCATAGTCCAAACATTGACTCTCATATAAATAAATCTTTTGGTATTAAATCGTGCCTATATCATATCAAGCCCCTAGGGAGCCATGTTGAATTACACAATATTTAACGTTTTAAAATCTAACTTTATGGAATCAACAACAAATCTAAACTTGGGGACCCCAACCATTTTTATTTTTGTTTAATAATAAAATTACTTAAATAGATTATTTTCCGGTTCAGATTAAAAATAGCCCATCAAAACATTTTAGCGCAGAGTATAGATGGTGCTGTCTTGTTTATATGCGCTATAGACAAAATGGCTGTGCACCAAAATGGCACAAACTTCATTCTGAACAACATTTTGGGAGTCTATTGTCTGCAGAGAAAGCCAAAAGTTGTGAAATTTCCAATTCATCATAACTTTGTAAATACTGAAAGGAATTGAACCATTTTCAATCTGATTAAAATACAGATCTCTCTTTCGTTTCGTTTTTATACTTTCGATGGCCTACACTACATGAAGATCTGACCAGTTGTAGGTCGCATCAGGGGTCCTATAAGCGTTTTTTGACCCTATGACGTCAGATATTGATTACTCAATCAGCATTGATGTTTCTAGTGGTTTACCAACAGTTCCGTGCATGGCACGCCAGAAAGTCACCGTAACAGATGGTTTCATTGGCTAATCCCTCACCCGTCCAGAACGCCTGTTATATAACAACTCTTCCAGATCCTAGTGTAGTACAGACAAATAAAATAAATTTTGAACAATAAAAAACGAAATAGAATCTGTGTTTTAATCAGATTGAACCATTTTTGGACTGATATGCCTTGTAGAGATGTAACTTACACAATATCAGATTTTGCAAGGCAATTTAAAATATCTAAAATGAAGATCAGAGAATTTAATAATCTGAGTGTGAAATACAGCAAGATGAATAAAAGATAATAAATACTGGCATCATTTTACAGATCAGAATTCTCAGATCGTCTCAGACTAGGATAAACTAGGCTGAAAATGTACAGCATAGATACAAATCATGAAGTCATACATGTACCTATTTAAAAGTACATGTTCTGTGTTGTTTATGGATGGATGGTGTATAAAAATGCACTTTGGTGGGTCAATAAATTATATCTTTTACAGAAGAGAGGAATTGTCATTTAGTGCTGTGTCACATATTGATATAAATCGATAGTATTGATTAGACATGCCAGAAAAGCAAAATTGATAGCGGTATGTTATTATTGACTATCGTACTCTTCGTCTTCATATATATACAGTGAAATCTCGCTAAACGACCAGCTCGAGTATTACAAGCAACTCACATATATGACCACATATTAAAGAACCAATTCTTTTCTTCTATATTCCTTATAAATTGTGCTCAATAATACGGGCAACTCACTATTACGGATTACGACCACCGAAGCCAGTCCCAATCGGTCAATTTAATTGTTTTTGTGACTTACGATAACGACTATTGACTGGGATTAGTATCGGTCAATCTAACGACCGAGATCAAAGCAATCAAACAGTCAAGGTTGATAGATTTCACAAGCCGCTAATCTTTCTTTGTTGGTCTCATTTTTAAACAATGGAATTTCTCATAGTGTGTTAATTTAAACAGAGAGAGAGAGAGAAATGGGGTTTAAAGTCCACTCGACACAATTTAGGTCATTACGGGACTAACATATGGTTTAATTTTATTTCAATCATTCACTTGTGCGTAGGGGTCTTTAGCAGTGGGAGGAACCCGGAGGACCCGGAGAATACCCATGAGGTTGGATAGGCGATACCACTCCTTGTCACGTACAACCGGGGATTCAAAACCACGCCAGTTGACTTAATGACAGGCCTTATAATACAGCACGCACGTGCTAACCATTCGACCACCCAACCCCCGTTAATTTAAACAAAGAAATTAATAAAGATTAAAAGATTAAGTAGAGCTGCGGGATAATATTTCGTTTTTTTTTTAATGATGAATAAATACTGTTACAAACTCCTGAGTGTTCAATCCACATAGTCATGTAGCTTTGTTTACATCACGTGACTTCTCGCTCAATTTTCTAACAGACCGGTATTATTGAATTGTAAATTTTTTTTTCAAGAATGCATACGCTTGAATGAGAAAAGCAAGTTTGCAAGGGTAAATGAATAACCTATCGGACC
Source organism: Patella vulgata (assembly GCF_932274485.2). Lineage (NCBI taxonomy): Eukaryota > Metazoa > Mollusca > Gastropoda > Patellidae > Patella > Patella vulgata. The sequence continues at coordinate 56,957,605 of NC_065884.2, read as the reverse complement.
CGTAGCTAAACCAGCGGCTGCCAGGCAGGATACGCCCACATTTTCGAGAGATGGATAGAGAACAAGCTAAAAAGAAAGCAATTTTTCGTACAATCAGGGGCCATAATTCAGGCAGTTACGGTCCGATATGCACGAATATCGAAAGGATCGGAGATCTTTCAACAAAATCGGATAAAAATTGTGACCTCTATAGGGTCCACAACCTTGATATACCATATTTTTACGCTATTTGAGAACGAACGGCGGCCATTTTGTGTGTCCATTTTGGGCCGATTTTCACGAAATTCAAACCTATCCGTCCTTAGGTTGTAACGGTGATATAATAATACTGTCTTTTAAATCGGATAAAAATTATGACCTCTATAGGGGGTCCACAAGCTAAAAACGCGATTTTTCGTACAATCAGGGGCCATAATTCAGGAAGTTACAGTCCGATATGCGCGAATATCGACAGGAACCGACACCTTTGGGTTATAAACTTACATATTAAGTTTCAACAAAATCGGATAAAAATTGTGACCTCTATAGGGTCCACAACCTTGATATACCATATTTTTACGCTATTTGAGAACGAACGGCGGCCATTTTGTGTGTCCATTTTGGGCCGATTTTCACGAAATTCAAACCTATCCGTCCTTAGGTTGTAACGGTGATATAATAATACTGTCTTTTAAATCGGATAAAAATTATGACCTCTATAGGGGGTCCACAAGCTAAAAACGCGATTTTTCGTACAATCAGGGGCCATAATTCAGGAAGTTACAGTCCGATATGCGCGAATATCGACAGGAACCGACACCTTTGGGTTATAAACTTACATATTAAGTTTCAACAAAATCGGATAAAAATTGTGACCTCTATAGGGTCCACAACCTTGATATACCATATTTTTACGCTATTTGAGAACAAACGGCGGCCATTTTGTGTGTCAATTTTGGGCCGATTTTCACGAAATTCGAACTCAGTCGTCGTTACGGTGTAACGGTGATATAATAATACGTTTTTTTACATCAGATAAAAATTATGACCTCTATAGGGTCCACAAGCTAAAAACGCGATTTTTAGTACAATCAGGGGCCATAATTCAGGAAGTTACGGTTCGACATGCGGGAATATTGAAAGGAACCGAGATCTTGGGTTATAAACTTACATTTCAAATTTCAACAAAATCGGATAAAAATTATGACCTCTATAAGGTCCACAAGCTAAAAACGTGATTTTTCGGACAAACAGGGGCCATATTCCATGAAGTTTATATGCGATACATGCCAATATCGAAAGCAGCCGAGATCTTTTGGGGATAAACCTATATTTCAAGTTTCGTCAAAATCGGACAAGAATTGTGACATGTAGAGAGTCCACAAACAAATTGTGAAAGGATGGACAGACGTCCGGACGGACAGGGGCGACGACAATATTTCATGTGGACGTATAAAAACAATTTACATACAGATAACGAGATATAAGAAACTTTATTTTTAAGGTATTCCAAATATCCTATAGACATGAGCAAAAACGATCTATCACAACATCATATGGTTTTGACCTTTAAACATGTATTCCATTCTTGATTACGAACGTGCACATAAGTTTGTTTCGATACTATTGATTATCGATCGACATTTCACTGCTGATTGTCGATGGCAAAAATCATTCTCGATACCAAGCACTAATTGTCATAAAATTGACCTTTAACCCCACCACTTAACAAAGCCACAAACAATGGAAAATAATCAAACACAGATGTTCAAACTTCCTCAAATTGAATTAGGTGACAAAACGGATTAGTCCGATACTGGCATTGGTGTTAATTGAAGTATTAATGCCTGCCCTTTGATTTAAACAATAGCATTATGTGCGATTCCATGTGCTGCTAACAATCGTAAATCCATTATGGTAGGTTACTTTGATCATGGGAAAACGTTATGACTTGAAAAAAAAACATGTGACAATCAAATTAGACAAGCGACCTCAAGCTGAAGATTAACCGTTGTAGAACCATAGTATATCCATAAGTATGATCTAAATATTGTGATAGAAAAGAAATGAATGGAGTTTACCGTCTTACTTTTCTGCATTGTACATGTACATGTATTTTGACTTCCAACTGTCAAGGGTTCCTTTACATGGGCGCCAATGTGTACAAAGGAACATGATTTTTGACCCCATCCGAACGACTATATGTTGTCCCTTGCCAGACCCTCTGTCCAGCACCACTGACAATGGGGAATCACACCGGAAAATCCCAAGGAATTTTCTTGGTCAACACCGGGAGTGATCCGAGACCTCCTGGTTAGCTTATTTAACTTACCAAGAGAATAATCGATTATCGATGCCATCGGATAGTCTAGATTTTCAATAGATTTAAATATGATTTGCCATTTATGATTTAACGTAATCGAGACTTCGTTGATTATCGTATGACAATTGAGGCTACATTGTAATTGTATCTGCGATAACTCGGCTCAGAGTGAAGTAATTTGACTGAAATTTGCAACATATTCCCTTTTCATTATCTATTTTGTAACTATTATAGCAAGAACTGTCAGATCTTTATCTAATCTTACAGAGAGAGAGAGAGAACTGGGGTTTAATGTCCACTCAACACAAACTAGGTCATTTCAGGACTAACGTATGGTTTAATTTTATTTCAATAATTCGCTTACGGGTAGGGGTCTTTAGCAGTAGGAGGAAACCGGAGGACCCGGAGAAAACCCACAAGATTGGACAGACGACCCTACTCCTTGTCACATACAACCGGGGAATCGAACTAATATTACATAATTCTCCTTTAATGGGTTGTGTAAAAAAAGTTCTATCAAGGATGATCTTATCATGGGTTTGTTTTTGTTTTGTTTTTTTTTTGTAAAAAAAAGTAAGCTTTGCAGATTATAATGAAGGAGAAAAGTACAGGCGAATGTTCTAATATTAAAAACTAAAAATTTATCACAATTTTAATTGTTACTTTCAAACTAATTAATCACTTATGAACACACCACCAAAGGTCAAAAGGTCAAATGTATATGATTACTTTCAGTTAGTATATAGAGTACCAGTATGTACTGTGGTACATGTACAGACCCACTATACATGTATGTAGATCTACAATATGCCATTCAGTTATGCAATTCTGCTACATATAAGCTAGTTTAAACCTGTGTCTTAAACCCAGGAGAGTTTAGCCTTCACACCTAGCATAAGAGAACTCGGCTTTATTGTTCTGTCACTCATAGGTTACAGTTAATTACACACATGTACATACTATTTGCACAAAGCATCAATTTCTACAAAGAGTAATGATAAGTTAGCCGAAACCAGCAATATTAAACCAGCCAAAATTAACAGGGTTTTTTTTTTTAAACCAGCTAAACTTAAGTATCTGAACAGCACCAGGTCAGACGCTCAAGTTAAAATATATAATTGTCAGGCATGGTCTTCATACCATGTTTGCCGATGACACCCAATTGTACTTCTGCTGTGAAACTAGGATGGATCACACTGTTCAAGCTTCTATTGAGACCTGTGTAGACGAAATTCGGGATTGGATGCGAGCGAATATGTTAGCATTAAATGATGGGAAGACGGAGGTTATCTGGTTTTCGTCCAAATACAAGAAGGCGGATACGCGAGTCAGCACTACAGATGTACGACTACGAATTGGTGCAACAGAGATCAGTCCCTCAGACTCCGTGCGTGACCTAGGAGTGATGTTTGATACAGATGGAATGATGGCGTCACAAGTTTCCAGTATGTGTAGTGCGGCCTCGTTTGGTTTATGGCAAATAGGGAGAATTCGAAAACTATTGGATCAGCCTACTGCTGAAAAACTGGTTCATGCTTTCGTGACCTCTAGGTTAGATTTCTGCAATAGTCTTTTACATGGCCTCCTTAACACAACACTGAAGAAACTACAAAGAATTCAAAATTCTGCAGCCCGGCTTGTGACTCGGACACGTCTCCGTGAACATATCAACCCGATTCTTCGAGACCTTCATTGGCTTCCCATTGTACAAAGATGTCGCTTTAAAATTTTATGTTTAACCTTTAAATTAATTTTCGATTAAATTAAGTTTAACTTTGTCAGTGAGTCAAATAGAGAAGAATAAAAACCCCAGCTCTCTACATGTTTTTGAGAAGGTTTTTTTTTTCGGAAAAGCTGGTTTGTCTTGGCCATCTGAACAGGTTAGTTTAAAAACGTCAGCTCCGACTAGCTTTGTGCACGTTCAGTAAGTTACATTCATGGTAAAATGACAACATGTACCTGCCCACTAACCTTTAACCAAGAGGTCAATATAGTTACGCTGGAACAGTAGCCTCTACTGCGTAACAAGATTTTAGGAAAAGGAGTGATAACTCAGAAACGCAGAGCGCTGAAAATCAATGAGGTTCAATGCTTCCCAACAATTTTAATTTACAAACAATCTGTTAAAACTCTATCACATTAACAAGCCAATTGTTGGCTAACAGACATAAGTGACGACATAATATGCCCACACTTTATCAGGGAGTTATTTTCAATTAAAGTAGGACAAATTTGGTACATGTATATGAAAGTAGAGACATTCAATCTGAAGGCAAAAATGGTAGGGTATCCCTAAATAACTCAAGTGGCGTAAGGAGCATGAAGAACAGTTCTGAGAAAATTGTGAAAATTATATGTCCAGACTCTGCAATTAAATGGCAGAAAAAGAAATTGGTAGAGAGAATCCAGGAATTTACTCAGGCTACGATATTTATGAAAAATGGACAGAGACTAACAACATACTTAAGCAGACAATGGATTCTCCTTCTATCTTGTCATATTCATAACTAACCTGATCATCATGGCATGTGGTAGTTTTCTTACGATTAAAGGACAATATTGGTGCCAGTCATTATCACATATGTGATAGAGCTGGTTAAACACATTCCAAATATAATTCTAACACAGAGATCATTGCTACGATAGCTGAGTAGCACAGGTTTCCTGAATCAGAAGTGACAAACGCCAAAGGAAAACATGAGTCATCCCTCCATATAACTGACTGATGTGACAAGTGATAACAGATACACGGCCAAATTTCGGCTCACTAATAATTCCTTCAAAGACCAAAAGTTGTTATATGGGACTGTAAGAGGATACCTGACAATTCAATAAAGTAATTGAATGTCATTAGATAAGAGAACACGAGAAAAATAGAAATAGTCCGTACATTCCCTTGTTTATCTTCATTCTATACCTTATAAAAACATGGTAATGCACAGACTTTTTCTGTTTTTCTTTCGTGTTCTCTTATCTAGTGGCAGTCAATTCTTTTTATGAATTGTCAGATATCCTCTCACAGTCTCACACAACAACTTTTGGTCTTGGAAGGAATTATTAGTGAGCAGAAATTCGCCCATGTATCAGTCAGTTATATAGAGGGATGACTCATGTTTTCCTTTGGCGTTTGTCACTTCCGATTCAGGAAACCTGTATTACTCAGCTATCGTAGCAATGACCTCTGTGTTAAAATTATATTTGGAACATGTAAAATTAGTTCTATCACATATGTGATAATGACAGACACCAATATTGTCCTTTAAAACGTTTTGAGAGAGATTTGAAGCAAACTTTTGAAAGAAAAATTAGTTTGAATATGTTTTTAGTACAAATACATGTATATCATCAAATCACACAGTTTGTTTTGGGTTTTTTGTATGGGGGAGGGATCATTAAATGTAGGCGTATAAAAAGTGGTTAATTCTGTGGGGATGGTCTTTATTCTAGTCAGGCCCAAACATCTATTTGGATTTAGATTCTGTCATAAATTTTTAAAGAAACACAATATTCTAGAAATTGCATGTAAACCAAGGCAGTAATCTCTAGAAGTAACCCAGATTAGTGAAATTAAATAGGTTTCTTCATTTCAGGACAATACATATAAATTACCAGAAAAGCAGCTAGGCAAGATTCAGCAAAGTTAAAGATACATTATGGGAGATTCGATAACGAGTTGGCAGTTCTCACTATAATAGTTTAAAACTAGATAATGTAAAGGCAATTTGCTGAAAATTTCATTCAAATTGATTCACTATGAACCAAGAACAAAGCGATTGAATTTCCGCCTAGCCTTGATCATCATTACTAAAGTCAGTACGATTAACGGCATAGTCTCGATTATCCATTTAATCGTTAAATCGTGAAGGAAACTTATTCAGTAAATCGGCTCACAATCCACTAAAGATCGCAGGCTAGCGATGCCATCTAGAGTTGATTATGGTCTGGATAGGTTAATTAATGTCTAATTAATAATTTAGATAATATATCAGGCCTAAAAAAAGACCTGCAATAGACAGATTTAGCTCTTGAATAATGTATGTTTAAAAACAGCCCATAAACTCTAGAATTAATAATTAAAATTTGATTGGCATCTGTGTTTCATGACTGTCTGAGCCATGCTAAAAAATAAAGTGTTTTCATTGCACCACTGTACAATAATGGATCATATTTTACCTGAGGTGATTTAAGACAGGGGTAAGTTTTAAAGTATTTTTAATAACTACAAGGTAGTTTGAAAACACTTTACATGTTTATAATGACGCAGGCAATAGCTTTATTATTAACGTATGTAAATTTCGAACTGACAGATATGATAACTTCTGTAGTTGTGTTCACAAAGTTCTACAAAGTGACCAAGGGCTATAACTCTGGAAGTTATTATCAAAAATCACTAAAATTCCATAGATTTTTTCATCTTAATATTGTAAATAATAATAGATTGGATGATAAACAGTTTGCTGAAGGTTAAAACAAAACTGCGGATATAGGCCTACGGGTTAACATCAATATGAAAATGTTTCAAGTGAGTCGACACTAAATTTACTTTTGTCCTCCCTTTCGATAGTTCTATATCACCTTAAAAATTCATCGAGCAATGTCATTGAACAATTTCCAAGTTCCAACTGATCAGCGAGAGAAAGAGAAATGGAGTTTAACGTCCACTCAAAACAAACTAGATCATTTCAGGACTAACATATGGTTCAATTCTATATCAATAATTTGTTTGCGTGTAGGTCTTTAGCAGTGGGAGGGAACCGGAGGTCCCGGAGAAAAACCACGAGCTTGGACGGGCTACCCTAATACTTGTCACATACAACTGGGGAATCGAAACCATGCCAGTTGACTCAATGACAGACCTAATGATACAGCGCGCATGTGCTAACCATTCGGTCATCCATTCCCCCCCCCCAACCAACCTTTCACCAGTTAAAACTTTTCAGGGTACAATGTATTATATTTACATGCATTTAAATGATTACAGTATTTCACAACAAAATTGGGAACTTCTAAGCGAAATTTTTTTTTATTTCGTAGTCGTACATGCCAACAAAAGTCAGTTAACAAATAATCAACATATTCTACTGATTGAACGAAACAATGCCATAAACTTGCTTAAGCGATGAATAATTCTAATGAACACGACTAAATATTGATGATCAATTTGTTTAATTAATACACGTACCTTGTGAAGATTTATCTAATCGCCTCCGTTAACTATAGATCTGGCATGGGCCAATTCGATTAAATTTACTTTTTAAAAAGTTTTTTCGACTTAGGCTTCGACACAAACTAATGACGGAGTCGAAAGATCTGTAAAAAAATAACAGACTGGCTTTTAAAGTTAGACTTTGCTATAGCCTAAACAGGTCGCAGTGAACTGTTATCCACCACTAACAATCTCTCTAATCAACCAGCCGCGCTGAGCTTGAAAACCAGACTTGGCTCAATGCCAATTTCTCACGTTGCGCCTCCCATCATTTGACACTTCATAGTTCTCACGATCTGCGTTCAGCCGAACAAACGCCGAATTGGTCGTGTGTTATAATGGCTACTTTCTTTAATTTAATGCTATAAAATTGAATATTAACCCGTTTTCATAATACAGTTTCAACAACAAAACAAAAATGCGGCTATACAGGAGATCCGTGGTCGCGAGCGGATTAAATTACGGCCGACCATCTCCCGATCAGCTGACCTAGAATTCGCGAAACCTGCCGCGGTTCGTCATTCAGTCACTGCATCATGAATCAAGACGAAAGAAGCAACCGAGACATAGCCTAGTCCACTTTAAGAGAAATGACATGGCCTGCCACAATAAAAAAAATACATGGAATTTTAAAAGATAAGTTCAATATACACTGACATACCTCTAGTTAAAAAGTCACGTGGCTAAACAATAGTTTGTCGTTATTATTGCAGACGATCGCATTTTCTATACCTCTAGCATCGCCATGTTTGTTTACGACGAGGGTGGTGTTTACTAACCGATAAATTAAACGACGTCAGATCGACATTGGTTTTGAGTGACTATGTATGAAAACGCAATTAAGAATGCTATTTGAGTTTTGCATTTCAGCTAATCTCAATATGCTTGTAGTTTCTCATTTTTCATTCGTTAACTTTAGAAATATCCTCGGTCAAACATCATTTATCGGTTAGTTTGCAAATTGACCTCAGAATATTGAGACGGCAAGTATGTGTCTGGGTAACGTTCACAACGTGCATTTTGATGAATTTCACTGAGTGATATTCGCAGAGAGTGAGCGCCTCGGCGTTTCTGTTACGTGTAAGTTGTCATGGGAAAGTGACTGATAGAGTGACAGACGCATCACATCAATCAATGTCAATTGAATGTTCAACTTGAGTTTGCTAAATCTGATAATTTTGACTAGGCAACACTACTCTCTCTAGAGTAGTACTCTAGACAGTACAACTTGTAATTCAACTTGAATTTCAAGGTGTTGGCTACACATGTCCCCCCACCCACAAGCTCTATCCGACGGGCCAAAGTACCGTTAGGCTTGCATTGATGAAATAGGTATGACATCACTTAGAATTAAGTTGTTGTCATTATTCAGTTAGAAAAAATGTTACGCTTGATTGCATGCCATTGTACAAAATCAGTAGGGCCAGTACTAGTAGGGGCTACATCAACCATGTAATTGAAGGCTAATGTATTCAATAAGGGCATAATAATTGCTAGCTCGCTACCAAGACTATAAGAGCTAGGTCTCAATTTCGCTCCATGTGTTTGGTTTCAGTATCGTGGCTCAGTATTGATGGGCCTTGCACACAACTAATATGATGAAAATAAGGCATTTCCCCCCACCGTGGGTTAAAAACACAAACAAGATTCGTTTCAATTGAATGTCATGGGTTCATAGGTGCGCTCGGCCAATATTCCATATTTACGAATGGAATGTTACCGTAAACGAAAATTCTTGCTGTACTTTAATTAACGGACAAAACTGTCAATTTTGATACCACATACATAAACAATTATTACATAAAATGGATCAAAGCAATTTTTTGTGAACAGTATGTTGACACATTAGTGATTAATTCATCACAATTCCAAGACATTACGCGAAGGTTTAGAGTCTGTACACAGTCTATACATCAGTATCTGGTGTGTCCACCGCAAGTGTCAATAACAGCAGTACAGCCATGTTGGCACCTGGAACCACACTCTCAGAAAAGCCTGGCTCAATCCATCGACTGTGTTTGCTCTCGGTACGACGTTATTAAGTCTCCTCTGAATTTCATCCCAAAGAGGTTCAATCGGGTTTAAGTCCGGACTAAGGGTTGGCCAGTGCATAACATTGACACCGTTCTGCTGTAGAAAGTCCCGAGTAACTCTGGCGGTGTTGGCACAGGCGTTGGAAAACGTTGTTTCGATGACGTGCGAAATGTGGCATGACATGGGTCTGAGAGCTTGAACGTTGTAGCACACGGCTGTGATGCCGCCTCCTCTCCCTGGACCAAGATTTGGAACACCACAGGACCCACTCTCTGGTTCAAGCCGATTTCACCAGAAACCATTATGCTTGAACCTCCCCATGAGTCTCATTCCATGACACATTGCTCAGAATAATGCTCGCCACATCAACACCATATTCTGGTCCTGCCATCTGCAGTTGATACGCAATACTGACTCTCATCTGTGAACAGAACAGTTCTCCATTGCCTGTGTTGCCAGTTCTGGTGTTGTTGGGCAAACTATAGACGTTCGAGTCGATGGCGTGGGGTGAGGATCGGTCCCATGGTAAGGTCTACGACAATGGATGTTCTCTCTGGTGAGACGACGCACTGTATCGGTACTGATGGGTCTTCTGAGTGTTCACACGCCTGACGTGCTGTCTCAGATGCCTGTGTGAAGGGATTCTGCATGTACTGTCGCACAACATGGCGGTCTTGTCGCTTTGTGGTAACCGTTGGTCTACCTGTTCGGGGGCGATTATCCGTGGTGTTGGTGGCCCGAAAGCGTTGTTGAAGCCTGTAGATGGTCCGAACATTGACCTGGAAGTGATTGGCAATGGCTTGGGCAGTGTGGCCAGCGACGAGTCTTCCAAGCGCCTGGTTCCTCTGAGCTGTCATGAGTAACATATCAACCTGACGTTGCTTTTGCTGCTTAGTATATAATGTACTATGGTAACACCTGCATCTTGAACAAGGAACATTTATCTATTGATTATCCAGCTATTCTTTTAGTTTCAGGAAAAGGCTTGCATTCACAATGACATGATTAAATTCATGTACATGTAAGGAGTCAAAAGGATTACCGGTAGTCCGTTATGTAAACCAGGAGATATTTTTATATGCCCATATTTTCATGTAAATGTACATGTATGATGTGGTTGCCATTGTTCATCTGTTTACATTCCTTGTGGACACTTTAGATGTCACAGTTCGTTATTTAGTTTTGGTGAAACTTAAAAAGGTTAGTGCACAAAAATCCTGGATGAGGTCAATTTTGGTGAAAATCTAACCTTAACTTCCTGTTAAATTCCCAAACCCCTTTATGCAAACAGTGGCAAAGCATTTAATTTAGATGAACCTTAAAATATATGTATTATTTGTCATAGATATTGGATGAGTTCGGTTCTGGCATTTTTTTTTTTTACAGAAATCAAGACTGGTTAACCACACATGCATGTAGCTTTGATTAACCAGACTGATAGAAAATGGTGCTGCTCATAGGACCAACAGGATCTGGAAAGACCTTGATTTTAAAAAGACTTCAAGCACATAATTTTAGTGGAAAAGGTGGAATAGAAAACCTGGATGATGTTCCATCAACCATTCCAACAGTTGGCACAAATATCATCAATATCATCACAGGTAGACGAAATAGTGAATTGACCGTCCGTGAACTTGGGGGTTCCATGGCACCAATTTGGAACAAATATTACAAAGACACCTCAGCGATTATTTTTGTGATTGATGTCTCGAATCGATTCCAGATTGCATCAGCATGTATTCAGTTGTTAACAATGATGTCGTCATCTGAGGTTAACGTTCCCGTTGCGATTGTTTTTAATAAGATAGATATGATGACTGTGATGTCATCAAGTGAAATAGAAACTGTTCTACGACTTGATGAAGTACTAGAATCTGCCACACAAAAAGTTTCCATATTCAGTGTCAGTGCTAAAACTGGAAAAAATCTCAATAATTTACTGAAGTGGATTGTAGAAAATTATCAAATTGAAAGACCAAATGTGGAAAATATGGAAATATAAATATATTATTGACCAATTGTGTATGTAACAAGTATCTGAGACCAATTTTGCCCATAAGATTCTGATTTTAATGGCGCGACCCAGATTGTAATGGGTCTTATATTAAGGTGCATTGTTTCTCTTTTTAGACATTAAATGGGGTGGGTGTCCAAGTGGTTTAATGTTTGCACTTGCAGTTGCACTTCACAAGATCTAGATTCCCCTAATAAAACTAGCTTGAAGGGTTTTCTCTGGGTACTTTATTTTCTTTTTGCTGTGTTTGCCATACATGTAAATCCACCTGCACAGAAGCAAGTTGCTGAAACATAATAAAAAGTGACTCATTATTTTGTGTAACCCAGGGCTTTCCTTTCAGTTGAGAATATTTTCACGATGTCAATTTTGATGTGCACAGCAAATTTTGCTAAATATAATCTACATAGGCTAAATGTACATGCATCATGCTTTTAGGACTTGCATTGTAACTCACGATAAGACATTGACTCTGCAAACCCTCAATGGTTTCCAGATAAAAGTTGTCTATATTATATTGCATATTATTATAATTTCATCAATTATTATCGCTTCAGAAGTTGGTATTACAAAATCTTTGACATTACCGTAGACGTACCGGTAATCATCTTCAAGCAGTGCCGATCGTTCATGCGACTGAACATTATGTTTTTCTTCCATCAAGAGTGTTGTCGCAGACAAAACATTTCCATAATAATTTTACATAAATTATTTTCGGTGTCCTTGGAGGTAATTAGTGACAAGATTTAACCATCATTAACTACATGTAAACACTGATATTGTTTTTACATGTATATAATTTGTCCTTTCATATCTTAAGTTTTATCATTGCTTGACAAAGACTAGAAAAGCCTATTTTAAAATACACAGTAATTGTATTCCATAGAATTATCTTTTGTGTACCTGTATATAGACATTACATATTGTTAGATATACATTATTTTATAAGCCAAAAACATTGATTATGAAAGTCTAGTCTTAAAAGTTGTTAATTCTATAATCTAAACAAATTGACATACATGTATAGTATACACGTATGTCAATTTGTTTAGATTTTAGAGTAGAATTCTATGGAATACAATTACTGTTTATTTTGACTTGGATAAATGCTATTGAGAAACAATGATTTGACTTGTAAAAATGTGTACTGTAGATGAGTTGTGCAGTGGGGACCATATTCCTAGAAAAGTATACCACATTTAGTCATTAAATGCTATTTTTCTGTCAAAAAAAAGATGAAGTATTAAATACTATTATTTTTTATATTTACAATTTTGTGATATCCATAATTTATTCAGATATTTTATTTATAGATTATATTTACCCCATTTCATTTATATATGTTTATATATATATTGTCCATACAGTTTTCCCTTTGTTTGAATTGCACCTTCATGTTGGAAAGAAAATAACATTTTTGAAACAATATTTGATATAATATGTAAATGTTATACATTTATGTCAAAATTTTATTTCCAGTTTGAAATTACTTCAAAAATGATTTGTTTATTTTATTTTCAAATTATTAGGATAGATTTATTTATTAAAATGAATACACGTGTATCATTTGCCAAAGCGTTTTTCATTGTAAGCCCACATTGTTTATTTGTTCCACCATCAGTATGTCAACAAACTAATTAATTATAAAATAATTCTTTTTCGAATAGTATAGGTAGAACAATCTTTTTATATGCCCACATGGAAAAGTGGTCGTATATTGCTGTCACCCCCGTCCATATGAAATTTATATGCATCATTTAAATTTGTGAAACAAAGGAAGACTATTGAATTTCAGCGATTTCTGTTAATTGCGTCTAGAGTTATGTCCCTTGTTCCACTTTGTTGAACCTTGTGAACGTTGTAACAAAAGTTATCATTTGATCTGTATGAAATTTGTATGTATCATTTAGATTAGTGTAACGAAGAAGGCTTTTAAATTTCTTCCGTTAACTTCTTCTAGAGTTATGGCCCTTGTTTCACTATGTTGAGCCTTATGACAAAAAAAATTTCTGATCTGTATGATGAATCCTATTGAATTTCTGCAATTTCCGTCAATTACTTCTAAATTTATTGGCCCTGTTATCACAAGATCTATATGAAATTTATATGCATTAGTAAAATAAAAAAGCCTGTTGAATTTCAACAATTTCTGTAAATTACTTCCAGAGTTAAGTCCCTTGTTTCAGTTTGTAGAGCCTTGTGGACCCTCAAAAGACGAAAATTATAATGTGATCTGTATGAAATTGTCTTGTAAATGCCATCAATTATCTACAAAAGAATAAATATGCGATAACCCTTGTCGACCGCTCGGACGATTTAGCTGCTGTGGGTATATGTTTCGTTGCCTAGCAACCTATCTTTTGCTTAAGTTATTGACCCTGTTACAGAAACCTTGTAAATGCTCAACAAGTGACTTTGGATTGTTTCTGATGCAGGTGTGGAAGCGCCAAGCTATGACCCCAACAAAAAATAAAAATTCAAAACTCAAAATAAAAAGAAAATGCTGAATCTGGGGTTAAAACTTAGCATATACACATGTTGACCATCAGCTAGAGGTGTAAGGAGCAGCCATTGTGGTTCAGTGTACAATGTATAAGGTGCTGGCTCATATATTGTATGCTCACAAACCAAGAGGTCTAGAGTTTGATTTCGGTGTTGGCCAAGAATTTTTATCAATGTTCTTTCCCCATGTCAGTATGTGCATAGGACAGAGGGCCTGGCAAGGAACAGTATCTAGTCATTCAGATGGGATTATAGTGTATAAAAAATGAGGTCCTTTTTATACTGATTGGATTGCACTTAAGAGTCCTTGACAGTTAGGATTTGATGAAGAGTAGATGGAATTGGTGCTTTTTGGGGAACAATTTCCACATAGCACACAGCATGGGTCCATCTTCATTGTCCCCCGCCTTTCGAAGAAAGCAGGGGACTATTAGAATGGGTTCGTCCGTCTGTCTGTCTGTCTGTCTGTCTGTCCGTCCTTCTGTCTGTCCGTCACACTTTTTGGGACACAATAACTTTCTTCCTAATTGAGCTAGAATGTTCAAACTTGGTGTATGTGTTTATTAGGTCAATGCCTTGATGGAGTTCGAAGATGAGCATTTTCCGCTTAGGGTAAGCAGAGATAAGCAATTTGATTGGTTGATGCTTTGGGACACGATAACTCTCTTCCTAATTGGGCTAGAATGTTCAAACTTGGTGTATGTGTTGATTAGGTCAATGCCTTGATGGAGTTCGAAGATGAGCATTTTCCGCTTAGGGTAAGCAGAGATAAGCAATTTGATTGGTTGATGCTTTGGGACACGATAACTTTTAATTGAGCTAGAATGTTCAAACTTGGTGTATGTGTTTATTAGGTCAATGCCTTGATGGAGTTCGAAGATGAGCATTTTCCGCTTAGGGTAAGCAGAGATAAGCAATTTGATTGGTTGATACTTTGGGGCACGATAACTCTCTTCCTAATTGAGCTAGAATGTTCAAACTTGGTGTATGTGTTGATTAGGTCAATGCCTTGATGGAGTTCGAAGATGAGCATTTTCCGCTTAGGGTAAGCAGAGATAAGCAATTTGATTGGTTGATACTTTGGGGCACGATAACTCTCTTCCTAATTGAGCTAGAATGTTCAAACTTGGTGTATGTGTTGATTAGGTCAATGTCTTGATGGAGTTCGAAGATGAGCATTTTCCGCTTAGGGTAAGCAGAGATAAGCAATTTGATTGGTTGATGCTTTGGGACACGATAACTTTAGTTCTAATTAAGTGAGATTGATGAAACTTGGTGTATAGTTTCATTACAGTAATACCTTGACTAAGTTTGATAATGAGCATTTTCTGCTCAGGGTAAGCAGAGCGATACGCAATTTGATTGGTCGAGACTTTGGAAAACAATAACTCTCCTACTTTGATTGTCCCCCGCCTTTCGAAGAAAGCAGGGAACTATTAAAATGGGTTCGTCCGTCTGTCTGTTTGTCTGTCTGTCCGTTGCGCTTATGGTAAGCAGAAAAAACAAATTGAAAAAGAAACTATTATAAATTAATTAAATATGTAGTATGCAATAATGAATTGACATTTAATGACAGAAAGAAAACAGTGAACTTTGCACAACTTGCAGCAAGATGGAAAATAGACCCGTTGATACAACCAAACTCTAGATCTGTAGGCATAGAGCATGTTTTCCCCTTAATATGCTATAATTATTCCATCAAAAACATTGTATGCTTAGACTATAAGTAAAGATATACTGTTTGATTGTTCAATACTTTGTAAAAGATAATTTGTGATAAATTTATATGTGTCCTCTAATTATTTTCCTATTTCGGCGGGGGACATCAGCCTCACTGTTGGCTTGTTATATTATAGCCTGGTTAGTGCAGAATTAGTAGGACATTAAACCCCTATTTCATTTTGTTCTGAGAAATGACACCTCCCGGTTCTACAAAAAGAACCACAGACTCGGCTAGTACATATTCATCATAGTCATGTCCCATCAGTGATCAGTGTCTGTCCCATAATCAGCAGTATTCTGCACCACTAGTGCAGATATGAAGTTCAGTGGGCCCCAAAGGGTTAATAAGTCTCCGTCCCATTGCTGGTGAAGGAAGATAACTCCAGATAGCGCGAAGAAAATCCAAGATGGAAGACGTTTCTGTCCTAAAAGAAGTTCGAAGAGAAGTCACTGAATTACGCCAATTAGGCGAACAGTGGGGCCTGACATCTGTGGAAATTAATTCATGCATTGACTCGGCGTTTAAAACAAAACTAGAAATCGGTATCACTGAAAAGATCGCCAAGAAATTACAATCACAGACGAAATGGAGCAAGATCCGGTTTGCTTTCCGAGTATGGCTTGCCTTCGTCATTCTTATGTCGGGATTTACCCTTATGATAACCCAGACAGACTACATATCTAATACTGTTGGAAGAGTTTTACAACCTTATGGCTATCACATTTTGAGAGTGATAAGATTGGCTGCTCTACCACTTCATGCAAGATATAACATCAGCAGTAAGTATAAATATAGGTCAGTGAGTCTACAAGAGGGCAAGTCACAACATGAATGGGAAGCCAAAAGGCCTATTGGCCATATCATACATGTACTATGTAGTATATGGGTTTCTTCATTCTTGCTATTACTTCATCAGGTGTATTTTGGTTATTAAAAAGAATTTTCCATATATTATAACAAAATTTGTTAGTGATATAAACTTCCATGTACATTTAAATAAACTTTATAAAGCTGCCAATGTCCCAATACTAATAGTTGAATTGTAGATGTACAAGGATGTGAGGTATCACAATGTTTTGGTCAGGCGACTGTTAAGACTCGCCACGCATACGCCGGTCCGGACTCAATCTAACCACGGTTCAAACTTATTTTACAACCAGTCAGACTTGATAAAAACAAGATTTCGGACAATTGAATAGGCCTAATAAACGATGAAGATGAATAAATAAAATATTGTTGAAAATTTGTGTAAATATTTAGTAATACATTGTTGTTTTGTTATATCAAGTAGAAAACGAGCCGAGATTAGCTAACCAATGTGTTTTTATATTAAAGTAGCTTCTTATTAAGTGTGGATTGGCTTATTTAAGAGTGTTTCAGCAGCTAATTGACTTTGTAAGCTTAAATGTCCTTTTATTTTTACAAGAAACAGAATAATTGCAATCAACACACAGCCGCGATTATCGATGATTGACAACTTGCGTTTTGCCTCAAACTTCAAAGAACTGAAATATTTAATGTCTTTTCACATAGACCTACCGTACCGGTACTACAATAATATTGAGAATATCGGTTAATCAGATGTGCTGCCTTTAGTTTTGAGTAGGTTATTTTCAAATAAATTCTCCAGAATAATTCTCCGTTTTTTAACAATACTTTTATCAGGGACGCACAAACATATTTTCCCAGGGGATGGGTGGGGGGGGCATAAAAAATTCGGCCCAATCAGCATTAGGAAATCTATTATTACACCCTGTTAGGTCGAAAAGTAGTAAGTACTTTTATGCAATGTTTAAATGACACAGTTGAATATTGATTTGTAGGCCTCATTTTGGTTTGACTGAATGTGTAAGAGACTCATAAAAGGAGACGAAAATTTTTTCAAAATATAAAATTAACAATAAATTGCTACTCCCAGTAATAAATTTCTATACTAATAAATCTGGATGTGGATAATAAAATCATCCAGGCATTTTATGACCCCCAGCTTGCTGCTCTCGGAGCAGTGCTCTGTTTTATTTTGTAAACATAGGAAAATTCGTCCGCATAATCTCAAAGTTCGTATTTCCCCAAAAAAGTACAAAAAGATAGACAGTGATCATCATCATTTACATATCCGTAGCATTGAGAACATAGTTTTGTTAAGACAGATTGTCGTGAGTCGAAATGTTGAGGGGTCGAAACATCATTTAATCCGATAGACCTTATACTAATAGATTGTGCATGGCAGTTACATCTAAATATGTAAAGTTGTCAACAATTCAGAGTTTACTGTGTGTCTCTGATGTGTCGCAAATTAAATATCTGGGGGACACAAATTTTTTATAGGTTGAGTTTGCAAATCTGAACTATAATCCAGGGTAGAAATTTTGTTGAAAATTCACAAGCTGTTCAAATCAAAGGACTATATTTTCTTTTCTATGTAGCCTACCACAATGAAGAATGTCTGATTGGAAATCCTTACTTTGAGGAAGAAGTAGCTGATTGTTTCATATGTGAAGGAATTGATTCAGTTCGTTTAACCAAATTAAAACGAGAGAAGCAATTAGAGGAAAATATTTTCCAGAAACCTATTTTATTCCGAGTGAGTCCACTTACATGTACTTTTAAAACAAACTTACATTCTATACTGCAAGAATTACAAATCAGAAATTTTGCTCATTCCAAAAATGTGCCAGACATGTATTAATAAAATCAATAAAGCCACAAAAAGACATCTGTTCCAGGAAAATTGACAGGCACCAGAGAGATGTGCCTGACTGGAATTTGTCCCTGACAATTTTGGTGACAGGCATGGAAATAAGCCACCTGTCATTAACAATTTCTTACCAAAATTCAGACTTTGAAAATCCAGCTATGTTGGGAGTTTATTAATCTGGTACAGATTGTGTCTTTATTTCTGTGTTTTCATTGATATTTTTATATGATCGAGGCAAAGTTAAAAAAAATAATGTCAATTGAAACTTGTTTTTTGTGGGGGGCTGATATTTTAGTGTCAATTTTTAAAACCTATGCCATTCCTTTTCAAAGTGTTTTATATTAATGATTTTCACAGATGTCTGTTGTATTTTCAGGGTTTACAGAATCATGTTATTAGTGTAATGGATATCGTGAATTTAATCCAACGTGAAGAAATGTTACAAGATTCCTCATTGGCTCTTTATTCATCTGTTGATTGGGTAAAATCTCTCAAGGATTTAAATTCGCCAGGTATATTAGAGGATATAACTAATGATAAAAACTTTCACATCAAATGGTATGTCATATCTATATTTTACTGGGGTCTTATTTACGAAAACTTAAACTAAATTATTTTAAGAATTCTGCTCTTTCATTGGCTAAGAGCTAAAGTTTGTGCTAGGATCTCTACTCTCAACCAATGAATTGGTTGTATCCTTAAAATATTTTGGTTTAAGTTTGCGTGAATCAAGCCCCTGTCTTTACAGAATTAACAACACTGGACAAAAGAAGAAGTGTAGCGGTTCCACGCAGTTTATGGACATTCACTACAAAAAATAAATATTTAGAGCAAACAATTGCTAGTCATGAAGAGGTTTAAATTGTTGTCATCCGATTTATATTAAAAAATGTCAGTAATACCATAACAAAGATGAGCATTAGTAAATGTCACAATTTGACAAAGCTACAATTTTAGTTCTTGAATTGACAAATCTATTGTCTTGAGCTGCACGATTTTCAAATATAATTTAGCTGTCCAGTTCTTTAACAAATAAATAAACTGTTGCACAGCTATTACAAGCTGTGATCATTGACTGCTTTCACGCATGCATCTTTCGCTTTAAATGAAACGATATGAGGTTTAACGTCCTACTGTTCAGCTCCAACTTGGCTAATGAAGACGGACATACGCCATACAGTATGCTATTATTAGGGAAATTTTGCCCAAACAGCGGCGTTACAACCTACTCTTATATCAAATTCCAATTGCCAGGGATCGTTTACATGCACGCATCTTTGTCAAATCTGATGTGGGGTATAGACAGATAGATCTAGTGCCTGTCTATACCTACGCAAGATATAAATGTCATCAGGAACAATGGACGTCACACTGTTTCCAACTCGTTCAGTAACTATAACAGATAATTTAATCAAGTATTTTGATCTCCTGGAGGAAACACTTTGTTATTGAATGAAGAATAGGAATACTTCCAGAAAAAACAGTCTTGGCCCGATAATCACTTTTGAACAGAACGAAACACATTCTATAGGACAGTCTGTCCATTTGACGTCCCCAATTGTTTGTGGATGTTTTAAGGGCTGTTGATTTTCAACTTTTTTTGACAATAACTTATTATATTTTACAGGATAAGTCGTAGGATGGGAACCAGTCAGTTCTTAAAAAGATTATTTCCAAGACCATGTGTTTTTCCTAAGAAGTTTGAGGTTGTCATTGAGAAATTCTTATTTATATCTGGGCCAGGATCTGAAGGTGAATCATTGGTGAGTGTACCAGTAAAAACTGATCAATATTTGAAAAGATAGTCAAAGTAAGCTTGGAAAAAACACCCACACAGCAGCTTATCCAATAGGGTTTTATCTCTCACGACTCAAATGCATCAGACCAAATTTGAAACCAATCAATCTGTTGAAAACTGTATTCTTTATCAAGTTCACAAGGATTTCGGAAGGCGAGGAACCAAATTTGAAAGTAATCTTTTAAAGGCTCAATACCACTCTTGTTGTAACTGAATAATATGTCCCAATCTTTATTCTGGTCAACAAATTGTACTATTTTAGAATATTTCAATTAATTGATGATACAAATTTCATCTTAACACACCTTATTTAAAAATTTTGAAAAATTCAACATAATGGTTTGAAACGTCTAACGTAAACCTTTTCAAATTAAACTTCGATTTAAAAATATTTTCGAACCCTCTGGACAAGTAAAATACGATGTAATGGATAATTTACACAACAGGTAGGACACTTAAACATCTAGTACTTAGATAGAGATATTATTTATTTTCTGGAGCTTTCAAGCCAGCAAGAGTGTTATTGTCCCTTTAAAACTGTAGTCTCAGTTGTGTTGAGAAGATATTTGGAGACTGAGGGGGATAGAAGAACGGAAAGTCACAGAACGCTCAATGTCGATAGGCTTGTCCTGTCATAACCCCAATGCTTCACACCGAATATGAAAGAAATCAGTTAAAAACTGTAGCCTCTTCAGTGAAAGGGGGGGGGGGGGGGTAACTCTGGAATGGAAGGTCAAAGATGGGTTTTATGCCCTCCATATCTATGTTAAATGTCAGATGCTTAAAGATGGTGAGTGGAATCAAAAGAAACTGATGTAAATGCTTCAAATGTCAATAACATCAATTATAATTGATTCAATTGAATGATTTAGTAAGAAATGAAATGAAATGAAATGGGGTTTAACGTCCTACTGTTCTGCTCCTATGCTGGGCTAATGAAGACGGGCATACGCCATACAGTGTGCTATGAGGGAAATTTTGCCCGGGCAGCGGCACTATCGCCTACTCTTATATCGAATTACAACTGCCAAGGGATCTTTTACGTGCATTCCAATGTATACACGGGACCTCGGTTGTTCGTATCATCCGAAGGACTAGACAGCTGTCCTTGTCAGGCCCTCCATCCTGCATCACTGACAAGGGGAAACCACGCCGGAAAATCTGGATGAACATTCTCGGCCAATGCAGGGATCGAACACACGACCTCCAGTCTAGCGAGCCAGCATCTTACCCACTTAGCCACGTGATCCCCAACTTTAGTAAGAATATTATTAATTGTATTTGATCTGGATCTGTGTATTTGCTTTTCTTTCTGGTTGATTGTCCCATTAAAGTCTTCTACTGTATAGTACTTTTCCGAGTGAAATATTGACAAACAGCTGTAAAATATTTTATTTTTTTTAGACTGATGAAGCTAGAAGTCGCGATTTGTTTTATATACAAGGCACTGGTTCTCGTACATTATTATTTACACCTCGAGCTGGATGTGGGCAGAGTTGTTCCTCGTTCCAAGTTAAAACAGAACCCGGAGATGTCTGTAAGTAAACAAGATAAATTATGTGTGATTATTACAGGGAGGGTGGGGTGGGAGGGGGGTGGATGGCCGAATGGTTAGCGCGTGTGTGTTGTATCATAAGTCAACTTGCATGGTTTCGATTCCCTGGTTGTACGTGGCAAGGAGTAGGGTCACCTGTCCAACCTTGTTGGTTTTCTCTGGGTCCTCCAATTTCCTCCCTCTGCTGAAGACCCTTACTACGCCCAAGGGAATCATATGTTAATTCTGAAATGACCTAGTTTGTGTCTACTGGACGTTAAACCCCATTTCTCTGATTACAGGGACACCATGTTTGAATTCACATTGTTAGATTATAGTTTATGCAGTCTGAATAGTTTTTCAAATAAAAACTAATGGAATTTGATCTGGGTTTTTTATATATCTGTTATGAATAGTGAAATCAACTATTATTCAAAACTAAACAAACATATAAAGTATATTAATTTGTTCCCTATATGTTTTTTGCCTTAGTTAATTTCTCTTTACTATGTTGCTTTATCTGTTTGGGGAAAGTGGTTTTTAAGCTTGCTCAATGAATTTGAAACTGTTCTTATAATGATGTGTCTGTATATTTCAGTATGTTTTCCGTTTGCATGGCATGTGGACTTACTACCTAATGAAAATGAAGTCAGTGTTTCTTTTCTTGGTGGAACAGCTTAAAAAATAAACACCTGATGGAAATGCAGTAAAAATATACATCGATATACATCAAAATAAATATACATTAATCAAATAAATCAAAATCAAAATAATAAAAATAAAAAATATACATCCATATTGTTTTTAAATCCAAATAAAAAATAAACATGGATATTTTCTTTAAAAACATTGATATTTCAAAAATAAAGATATATATTGATATTGTCTTTAAACTTAGTAAAAATTATTAATCATCCACATTTAGTGCGGATGTATATTGAAATAAAATGAAATGAAATGGGGTTTAATGTCCTACTGTTCTGCTCTGCTCCGGGCTAATGAAGATGGGCATTAGCAACACAGTGTGCTATGGGAAAATTTTGTCCTCACAACGGCACTATGGCCAGCTCTTATATCGAATTCCAACTGTCACAGGACCTCTTTTTTTTGTACCATCTGAATGACTAGACAGCTGTCCTTATCAGGACCTCCATCCTGCACCACTGATGAGGAGAATCCTGTCTGGAAAATCCTGATAAGCTTTCTCGGGCATCACCGGGAGTGAAACCGCGACCTTCAGGCTAGCGAGCTAAGGTCTTACTCACTTAACCACATATTGACTCATCTGTTCAAAGTCCAAACACCCTTGTGATCCCATTGGAAAGAAATCGGCACAGCCATTTTTTAGTTAAATTTAGGAACTGATGGGGTTTTTTTTCCCCTCAAACTAATCGGGTGTCAAATCCGTACGTAAACAGTTACAGAAAACAAACCTATGGACAGGACATAAAATACACTGACATTTCAAACATGCCCACACCATACCCAGGCCTACTGCTGAAAAAAATGAAATGAAATGGGGTTTAAGGTCCTACTGTTCTGCTCCCATTGGGCTTACGACATGCAGTGAGCTGTGATGGAAATTTTGCCCGGACAATGGCTAAACAGCTTATTCTTAATTCGTATCCCAACTGTCAACAGTTCTTTTACGTGCACGCCAATATGTACACGGGACCTCGTTTTTCCGTCCCATCCAAACTATACGTTGTCCCTCGCTGATGTATACACCGACAAATTTTCTGCACCCCCGATTGGACTAATGGAGACGGAGAAGGTGCTATGAGGAATTTTTTCCTGATAGCTGCGTTTCCGCTTGTCGAATTCTAACTATCAAGAGTACTTTTATGCGCACAACCAATGTGTACACGTGGCCACGGTGTTCCCAATGTTGTTTCCACTTGGAAATTAAAGATACATTATGGAAGATTTGATAATGAGATGGCAGTTCTCACTTTAATAGTTAAAAACTAGATAATGTAAAGGCAATTTGCTGAAAATTTCATTCAAATTGATCCACTATGAACCGAGAACTAACAATTGAAATTTCCACCTAGCCTCAATCATCATTACTAAAGTCAGTACGATAAACAGCATAGTCTCGATTATCCATTTAATCGTTAAATCCTGAAGGAAAGTTATGCAGTAAATCGGCTCATAATCCACTAAAGATCGCAGGTTAGCGATGCCATCTAGAGTTGATTATGGTCTGGATAGGTTAATTAATGTCTAATTAATAATTTAGATAACATTTCAGGCCTCAAGTAAGACAATAGACAGATTTAGCTCTTGCATAATGTATGTTTAAATTATTTGCCCGAAAATTTTCTTTTTCATCCGAATTTTCAGAATGAATCAATCATTAACTAAAACGATTTTTCCACAAAGCCCCACTTAAGTATTATAGTATTCAAAATGTAAACCGCAAACGATTTCATTTTACAATTATATTTCTACCATAATGATCTCATTCTCTGATATTTGTGCCCGAAAAGCGGAAATACATTGTCCGAAAAATGGACTACAAAATGAAATATTAAGAATTTTTATATAGCGCCATTTCCATAAATAGTGTTCAAAGCCGTTTACAAACAAGAAATGGTAAATATATGAATGCATGAAGTAACAGATCACAAATATTCAAAAGTAAAATATATCGCAAATTTTCAAAGTAAAATATGAATTGACACGATTCAAATGATTAATCAAAAGCTTTTTCTAACAGATGAGTTTTAAGGCTTACTTTAAAATTTGATCGCTGCGAATAGAATATGGAAGTCTATTCGCTAGTTTTGTAGCTAAACTCTCAAATTCTCTTTCGCCCGAAGAAGAAACAACAATTAATACATCAATACCAGAATACGATTTACACAATCATTAACCTGAAAATTCAGCATTCAATTAACCCCTGTGCGGACACGTCCCATGAAACACATTGTCAGCAACAAGGGGTAACCTAGATTTGCTTTCAGATCTTTATTACTAGAATGACCAACACAATATCATCAGCAAGAAAGATTCCAAATACAAAGCTAGCACCGAGCGCAGAACAGATTAGACACTTGTAACCAGCAAAATGTTGAAAGGGAGGGGGGTCCACAAGACCCCCTGTGTCCGATAATTTAATACTCGTAGTTTCTTTTCAAATGTTGAATGTTGCCGCTGTATAAAATTTTCGCTAGACAATTATGAATCAGTTCCTCACAAACGTTAAGGATATGGTCGTGGGGTCCAGAAGCAGCTGATTGGCATTTGCATTTTTATTGACAGTATATAATTTTTTCGAGGCTTTTAAATGATTATTTAATTATTTAAGATTTAATCAAGAAAATAAAACCAAAGTGTTAACGGTAGATAATCTCCAGGCTAGAGATCTTACCCAACATTTATAGGTGATGATGACTTTTTTTATAGAGTATGCCAAATGTTGCTAAATTGTCAATTACCCATTGTCAATTATACCATGGACCGTGTATAGATGGACAGGCAACGTCCACGAAGCCTTTAGAATTCTGTGCCGCGGCAAAAGAGAGACCTGACAATCGTGACTAAATTAAATTAGCTCCCCTCGCGCAAATACCTGTATTAAGTTCAAAAGCAAAGAAACAGAAATCAATTCATAATATTTTTATTAATCTTGCTGCTCTTTTTTTTTGGAAACCCATGCATAGATAGACTACTAACTGATGATTGGGGTGTAAATCAACACATCGTTTTTGTTTACTTCGGACCTATTTCTTAAAAACAAATCTACTAAAACACTCTTTTAATTTTTACTTCCGCACAATTAATCATCATTCCGGACAATATTATACCTGAACTTTATTTTCATAACTTTAAAATCCTTCATACATACGGGAATTTGGAGTATTAAGCAAAACCAAAATGCAATACAAAACCTACGAAAATATTGAAATCTATAATTTCAAAATTTTCAACTGCTGCGTTTGGAAATTTAAAAGTTTCAAACTGGACAAATTCGTCACTACCGGATAGGAATACTTATCGGGTTGAAAAATTACCGTGTAACTATAAGAATACCGTAAATTCCAAGGAGGAGTTCGAAAAATTAATCAGTATAAAATCACGCAATGTCAGAAATCACATTGCTTGATTTGCCGTTGACATTGAGATCTCGCCGTGTCTCGAGCAAGCGGCAGAGAATCCAACAAACAGGACTCGTTGCCTGTCATCTATACACGGTCCATGATTATACTAAACAGAATTCAGCCATGGCATTTCTGAAAGTTTATTCCTTTTAGGGGGGATCACGTGGTTAAGTGGGAAAGACGCTGGCTCGCTAGCCTGGAGGTCGGGTGTTGGATCCCTGCATTGGCCGAGATAGTTCATCCAGATTTTCCGGCGTGTTTCCCCCTTGTCAGTGATGTAGGACGGATGGCCTGACAAGGACAGTGGTCTAGTCCTTCGGATGAGACGAAAAACCGAGGTCCCGTGTATATATTGGAATGCACGTAAAAGATCCCCTGGCAGTTGGAATTCGATATAAGAGTAGGCATTAGTGTCGCTGCCCGGGCAAAATTTCCCTTATAGCACACAGTATGGCGTATGCCCGTGTTCATTAGCACAGTCATAGAGTTCTATATATAGCTCTATGAGCACAGTATAGGAGCAGAACAGTAGGACGTTAAACCCCATTTCATTTATCCTTTTAGAGGTTTATACTGTAGTTTGAAATGGATTAGGGAGGGTTGGATGGCCGAATGGTTAGCACGTGCGCGCTTTATTATAAAGCCTGTCATTTAGTCAACTGGCGTGGTTTCGAATCCCCGGTTGTACGTGACAAGGAGTAGGGTCGCCTCGTGGGTTTTCTCCGGGTCCTTCTGTTTCCTCCCACTGCTAAACACCAATACGCGCAAGCGAATTATTGAAATAAAATTAAACCATATGTTAGTCCTGAAATGACCTAGTTTGTGTCGAGTTGACGTTAAACCCCATCACTCTCTCTCTCTCTCTCTCCTCTCTCTCTCTCTCTCTCTCTCTCTCTCTCTTTCTGCAATGGATTAATGATACATTATTCAAGAGCTAAATTTGTCTATTGCAGATCTTTCTTTGAGCCTTAAATGTTATATAAATGGTTAACTAGACATTTTATTAACATGACCATAATCAACTCTCGATGCCATCGGATGCTCGAGATTTTAACTAGATTAGAACGGTTCTGCCATTTAATGATGTAATTTAAAACTGGAGAAGCGAGGCTAAGCCTCGAATATAGCAGCATTGATATTTTCAAAATATTCATTTTGCATTAACTATTTTGGAACTATTATAGCAAGAACGGTCAGCTCTTTATCTTAATCTTGCATAATGTATCTCAAACACTCACTCAAACATTCTCCGCTTGATAACTATTCTCAAAGTGAATAGTTCTCTAGCTGGGTGCTGGACGCCACTCAGATGGCAATCAGTGACGTTAATGCAAAACACTCGACAAACTGATACTCCACAAACCTTTTTTATTGCCTTATTTGTACATTCTTTTTTCCTTTCCGTGAAGGACGTACGGAATGTACGTCATGATTTAATGCACGAACCGATGAAATAATAAATAAAAAACCATAGAAATCTCAGGGGTGCGTAAATATAGAATAGTAAAGACTAGTAGTAGTAGGATCACGTGATAATATATATTTGACGTAAATTATACTTTGTCAGATCACATTAATCTTTAACTGTTACCTGTCAGATATTTTATTGTTAGTGACATCGTCTAGTCGATGGAGTGGGACGAAAAAATGAAGACTGGAGTAGTTTGAATTCAATTGCTGGTTTTATTAGTCCGGTAGATGCAGGAAAAAGAACGTTAAACTCCATTTCATTCATTCGTTCATTTCATCTTTCCAAAAACCTGTATTCAACCTTTAGCCTAATGAGTGGAATGGGATGAGGTTTAAAGTCTTGTCAAAACAATACTTCTGTTATTCTGAGACTAATATATGGTTACGTTTGTAAAGGGAGGAGCGGAATTTTGCCTGGAATGCGATGCCTTAGCATACTCGTTTTCGAAATGTCATGGGCTCTTTTACGTTCACTCCAAATGTGCACACATGTTTTCGTCCCATCCTAAAGACTAGGCACACATTCCTTAGTCATCCCCGCAGCCGCTACCCCTTAGCGTATTAAATTCAAATGTTTATTCTTGGCCCATGCGGTGGGTAGGGGTGGATGGTACAATGTTTAGCACGTGCGCGCTGTATTATAAGGTCTGTCATTGAGTCAACTGGCGTGGTTTTGATTTCCCGGTTGTACGTCACAATGAGTAGGGTCGCCTGTACAACCTCGTGGGTTTTCTCCGGGTCCTCCGGTTTCCTCCCTACGCGTAAACGAATTATTGTAATAAAAATTGAACCGTGTGTTAGTCCCGAAATGACCTGGTTTGTGTCGAGTGGACGTTAAACCCCCTCTCTCTCTCGATCTCTCTCTCTCTCCCTCTCTCTCTCTCTCAACCCGGGACAGTCTATCGCGAGACCAGTGCTATATCATTCTCGACATGCATTGGCCAAGAAAGTTCATCGTGGTTTACCCTTGTCAGTGGTGCCGGAGGTCCTGTGTATGCACTGGCATGTACGTAAAAGATCCCTTGGCAGTTGGAATTTCATACAACTGCTGCTTATTTCCCAGATACGAGGACTATCGATCATTACGATAAGGACCGTAGTGGAGAAGGCGGGGAGTTTGCCCACTGAATATCTTCCAATGGATACAATTTAAAGCAAACATTTTCGGTAGCTCAACCCACGGATCTGTACTGGACCCACTGGGACCACTCTAAGACCCCCTCTCCCAACGATTAATAGAAATAACTCTTTTGATTAACCCAATTCAATACTTTATTTTGGCACAAATCAGAGGTTTGGAATTAAGTCCCAGATATTTTCGTGTACGGCACCGCAACCATTAATACTTATATCTAATGTATAGTTCGATATCAATATAGTACCTATCTACCACATTCTTACGGGAGTTGAATGACCGAATGTTTAGCGCGTGCGCGTTGTATCATACTGTCTGTCATTGAGTCAACTGGCGTGGTTTCGATTCCCCGATACGTGACAAGGAGTAGTAGTGCCTGTCCAACCTCGTGGGTTTTCTCCGGGTCCTCCGGTTTTCTCCCACTGCTAAAGACCCCTACGTGCAAGCAAATTAGTGAAATACAAATGAACCATATGTTAGTTTGTGTCGAGTAGACGTTACCCTCTCTCTCTCGCCCCCCCCCCCTCTCTCTCTCTCTCTCCCTCTCTCTCTCTCTCTCTCTCTCTCTCCACATTCTTACAATAACTATCCAAGTCAATACTAATAATAAGGTCACGCTGGCAGTATATTACTAATTAAACTGAGGTCAATTCGTTAGTAAGTAAAACACGAAAACATTTGTCAAAATCAGAAATATCAACAAGGCTTGTACCTTATGACCCATGCTAAACTTTGGGGAAGAATGTAATTATCAACCAATCAAAATCATTATTACTACTCAGACGATTGTAGAGGCATTAAATCAAATATGCCATTATTTCTAAACGGATTTTCCTTCATTTTTATATTTTTTATTTTTTTTTAGATGAATAACATTGCACAATATCATGTGGGGCCAGTCAAATTACAGTTTTGGTTATCAGATATTTAAATTATATTAATATTATAAATCTCAAATATTTGACATTCAGTAATTATATGTCTTTTTAAATTCAGAAATAAAATGAAATGAAAGGAAATGAAATGGGGTTTAACGTCCTACTGTTCTGCTCCGGCATACAGTTTGCTATAAGGAAAATTTTGCCCGGGCACTATGGCCTAATTTTATATCGAATCTTTTACGTGCATGCCAATGTATGACATGGAACCTCCGTCCTGCACCACTGACAAGGGGAAACTACGTCGGAAAACCAGATCAACTTTCTCGGCAAATGCAGGGATCAAACATCCGACCTCCGGGCTAGCGAGCCAGGCCCCTGTTTCTCAAAATCTTAACTAAAGATAAAATCCAAATTTTAGTAGATACTTCAATTTTGATTGGCTAAGCACTAGAATCAATCTAATATTATCTAATCAAATTACTAAAATTTGGATTTTATCTTAGTTAAAATTTCGTGAACCAGGCCGTAGCGTCTTAACCACTTAGCCACCGTCGCTCCCTTTTTAAATTCAATAACCGTATATTTTAATATATCCATAAGTAGTATATAATTCTCGAAACGGCTCTAAACATCAACAGGACCTCGTTGAATTGTTTCAAATTTAATTGGATGAGTTGATCGGATGCGCTATTAAAATGTTAGATCAAGTTTTATGCGAATATATTTTTATTCAAAATTTTGTAATTATTGCAAAAGTCAGTTTAAGGACCTAGTTATACATGTATATAGAACGGTAAACCCCGAAATGTGGACCACCCTGTTTACAAACTTGACCAAACTTGAAGTTGGCCTTATCAATTAGATCTAACCCAGCCCCCCCCCCCCACCAAAAATCCCCATGAAAACAAATCCAACAATAAACAACATGCTATTTTCAACTGTAGGGGGATCTTTATTTTGTTGTCAATAATATACAAGCGGCTCGGTTTTACGTCCTAACCGAAAGACTAGACGCAATTTTGACATTTTCCTGCCATGCCGTCTGTCGTGTACCACTGATAAGCAATGGAAAACCAAGCTGGAAATCCCGAGTTAGGCCAACACCGGGATCGAACCAGCGCCTTACTCACTGAATCTCTGTGACTCTCTGAAAATATGTCAGTGCAACAAGACACTTATTGAACAATTTGTTTTCATGCATACCACAACTATGTTATACCCAGAGAACAAGTTCAACTACAAGTCAAAAATATTTGAATAAAACAGAACGATGGAAAACCATCAATCTCTCAACATTCGTTTAATTAATGAGAAAAGTCGAGTTGGCTGACATCTTAAAACCTTGTTATCATAAAATAAAACAAATCATGACACGGCTCGAATGCACCCCAAAAACAAATGACGTTTTACACACCTTGAAAGACAGGCCTACCAGATTTGCACATTAATATAATCAATCAGCATATCCCTTTTCCCTATTGTGGGAGTACAACGAGGAAGCTTAGGTTTAGGACAGGCGTCGGTTAGATCTGAGGTCAGCGTTATATTCTGCAGGGAGGGGTTTCTGATCAGGGTATATAAACGAAACATTTTTCAGTGAATCAAATCATTTTCTGGCTTGAGTTTCAGACGGG
The DNA here is from genome assembly GCF_932274485.2 of Patella vulgata. Classification (NCBI taxonomy): domain Eukaryota; kingdom Metazoa; phylum Mollusca; class Gastropoda; family Patellidae; genus Patella; species Patella vulgata. The sequence goes on along the minus strand of NC_065884.2, from coordinate 56,926,568 downwards.
AATATAGCAGTATAATAATTTCGTCGATAAGGTAAAAGGAGGCTTAGATACTAAGTTAAAACTTATTAATTAATATAATATACACCGGAAATGCTTTTAAAAAATAGTTTAGAGTTCTTATCGTTCTACGATTTTGAGTGTTTATCATTTTTAATTCTATGAAAATATTTATTTATTTATTTATTTATTTAACCAATTTTCAAAAGTTACAATATTACAATTTTCATAAATCTTTTAAAGCATTTTCTATTATTTTATTGGGGGATTGGATGTCCGAATGGTTAGCACGTGCGCGCTGTATCATAAGGTCTGTCATTGACTCAACTGGCATGGTTTCGACTCCCGATTGTACGTGACAAGGAGTAGGGTCGTCTGTCTCTTATTTTATTACATTAATGGATCTTTTTAGCGACCTTATATAAACTGGAATAGCAGTTCTCATTCTTTGATTTTGTTTTAGTTAAGCACCATTTCTTCTTTCAATTTACAGAATAAAGATGGTTTGTCGATTATTTTTGGTGTTTTTGATGTGTTTTCTATCAGTTCGAGCTGATGAATATGAACATATACCAGGTAGGTGATTTAGAATATTTTGAAAGACAAAGAAAGGAATCTTGCATTTTATATACGGTAATTCCAGTGGGAAAAAAATATTACACTGGAACATAAGAATTACATTGGAAAATAAGAGTTACACTGGAAAATAAGAATTACACTGGAAAATAAGAATTTTATATCCCAAAGAGTAATTTATTTTAAGGGCGATAAACCACACTGATTTAAGTTATAAGAATTCAATTAAGTCGATTAGTGATGGGACAGGCATTATACGGTTAAAATCGCCCAAATAAATTAGAAGTTGTTTTTCATAAATATGTGTTATAGATTATTAAAGTTTTGGAGTTATTATAACGATAATTTACGAAATAAATACAATATTTCTGTGGGGCACAGAAAATACTATCAGATGTTAAAATATCACCATTTGTTAATTCATTGTTATGTCGATTGTCCCCAAATGACAGAGGACTAAGACGTCCACATAAACGCTGTGGTAATAAATTTAATAATTTGAATCCATAAATCGAAGATTCTAGTAATCAGTAACCACTTCATTTATGATATGTTTTTCTTGCAGTTGCGGCTCCAGCTCCTGCCCCAGATTGTAAAAGTTTATTAGACGTAGTCGCAGTCGTTGACGGTTCGGATAGTATTGCAGCTGATGATTTCATCCTGTTGAAATCAGCTCTAGAGTCTTTGGTTATTGATTTGAATGTTAAACCAGAAAATACACGTTTCGGTGTCGTTTTATTCAGTTCAGATGTAACTGCCAGAATCGACCTCAGTGGAAATGCTGCCGGTCTCATCTCCGGAATCCAGAGTTTCGTACATCCTCGTGATGGTACCAATACGGCTCTTGCTATTGCTGAAATGAATGCCATGGTTTCTGCCTCACGAAGACCGGGAGTTCCAGTTGTTGGTGTTGTCATTACTGATGGTATTTCTAAGGATCCAGTTGCCACCGCCCACCAAGCTGCCTTATCCAGAGGTTTAGGAATCAATATGGTCGCCATTGGTGTTGGAGCTAAGGTTGACACCCTTGAACTCCAATCCATTGCGTCAAGTGGCCAAGTCCTCACCACTGCCAACTTTAACCAGATTGGGTCCCTTTTGAGTAACCTTGTACAAGTTGTATGTCCAAGTGAGTAATACAGTATTTCATTCAGCTTCAAATTGTCATCCACTGACAAATATGTTTTGTAACAAACTAACTTGGGAACTTCAATCACTCTAAATAACAGAAACTTTTAGCTGTGTGAATGTCCCAAATGACTCCCATTACTATAGTTTTAGCTACTGGGCGTGATAGTTTAAGAATCCCCAGAATGTTAATGATAAGTGGCACCGTGCGTTTCTATACCGCCACCTAACTGGTGATCGCATTCATAATATTTAAAACTATGATACCTTTTGTTTTAGCTACCACCACAACCACCACTACAACTACAACCACACCAGCACCCACTACAACCATTCCCACAACCACACCAACAACCACCACCACCACTACTGTAAAACCCGACCCTTGTTCAGGATGCAAGATGTCCAATGGTATCGGCTATAACCCACATCCCATCGATTGCCAGAAATACATCCAGTGTGAGTTCGGATTAGAGGGCGTCATTAACTCTGTAGTAAGAGAATGCGGTCAGGGACTATTCTGGGACCAGGATCTTTTGACCTGTAACTACCCTGCTGCTGTCCAGTGTGCTGCTGGTGAGTATAGAGTCTTTTTAGTCATGCGTAGTGGAGCCTATCCATGATGTGATCTTAGCTTTGATTACCATATTTATTATGTATCCATTAGTCATTGTATATCCAAATTTAAAATAGTCGTTACGTACGACATTTTGAACACCATAAATGTACAAAAAACAAGATCTGTATTTATTATTCACTAAACTATCTTAACCACAGAATATAAATCTATATTAACAGGGAGCCTATAATATGTATATCAATGCTTTCAAATATTAAAAAATCCAGCATAAATTTGGCATTTACTGAAGTGATATTTGCAAATCACTGATATTCTACTGATTAGACTTTGCCGCCTTTCCACCAACTAACGTTTTAAATGGCAATACTGTTTTTTCTTTTAGATCCTTGCAAAAATATGTTCACCCAAACCTACAAACATGGTGGAAATTGTCGAGAATTTTACGGTTGCGTCAACGGTTCATCTGTTGGACAGTGCTGTGCTAAAGGTTTTGCTTACAGTTATGGACAGTGTGTTTATAGCTACGGATGTGATGCTTACTGTTCAGGAGATGTCGTCAATACTTGTAAGTAATCATGAGCAGATATTGTGCTTTGGTTCTTTAATTTTTGCGTATCATGACATATATTTAGACATGGTTTATTATGTAGTTTTGCAGTGGTTGGGGGGGGGGGGGTGAAGGGGTATATTTAGATGTTTAGACTAATAAGCTAAACAAAATAGACGATAAGAGGCAAGCTATAATTATCTTCGTGAATACTACAAAATGTTCCTCTGACCATTTAAATAGTAAATGGGATAGTCAGAAGTTGAGTGATGAGACAAAGCATGAAAAGCATAATCGTCTTGTTAAACTACATGTCACAATACATCTCTCTTTCTGAGCTGGGTCATGTCAGGACAAACACTCGCCTTTCACGAATACATCCAAGAGTGATTTATACGATCCGGCATCAACTACGTCACCCAATCCCACCACAGCCACACACAACGTTACCCTGAATTGTAGACACACGTCTGCACCAGACCAATCACAATTCTCCAGTTTTGATGTTAGTTGATTTAATTGGATTTGAAAACAGCCTGGAAGATTAGCTAAAGTTGATATTTTCAAACTGCGTACATTTTGTAGCAGATTCTAGCATGCAAATGGCGATCAACAGCATAAACTGCATAATAGTCTGACTGTAGACAGTTCAACAGTTTAAAGGGCTTGAGGCTATTTGTTTTGGAACCTTGAAGACGAAAATGATTCTAAATGTACATATTAATGTAATATGAATGTGTATAAAGTGATTTATGTTTAAGTTTTGAATACAGTATTTTAATTTCTAATCAATTATATTCGGTGAAATAAGTGAACAATTCAAACTGAACGACAGTATCTTGTAGGGTATGTTTTTTTTTGTTCATTACAAAATGGCACCCGAAACTTGATTACAAAATGTGTTAATTGTGTTTTAAATATAACAATATCAATAGTGATTGAAATTGACTAATATTGAATTCTAATTCGTATTTTTAATTTCGAATTATGGAAAATATTGAGTTAGAGATTTAGCTCCTTTAAATATAATCTTTTTCATGCTTTAATTTCAGTTTGTGACAAACGAGCTGTTTACGGCAATAACCGAGTCTTTGAACAACTCGTGTCAGACTATCACTGGGTTCAAATGTCATGCGCATCAGGTACTGCCTACAACCCCGTAGAATGTGGATGTACTATTTTGGTTGATGCTGTCGATACCCCAGTCACAGACCGTAAGTACCAATGAATCAGATTACGATCAGGAGGATTATCTCACTGATGTGGATATATTTCATTACCCCGTGAAATGAATATGCTATGATGTTCCGTGTCCTTTAAGACTTTTTCTATAGCACACATCACTTATTTTTGTTAAAGCATTTTGAGCCTATATATTGTTACCATACAAATTACTCCAATACTCAAATCTAGGCTCAAGAGTTCAGTAAACGATGCCAACCTCGACATTAAGTATTTCAACCGATGTTCCGATTTTAATTTGCTTTGGTTAAAGAGTTGAAAAGCTTGAAACAGTGTTTTATTTTAATATACATGTAATATTATTATTTTTCAGAATGTAAGCGAATTGTCTATTTGCCATTTGACAATGATGTAAGCGATCAATCTGGAAATGGTAATTATGTTGAGAATATTGGTGTCACCGTGAGTGCAGGTGTGGCGTACTTTGACGGTCAAAGTGGTTTGAGAATCCCAAGATTCTCCAATGTTGAATTCGGCTCCAAACTTGTCATAAAAGTGACTTACAGAAAACATGGCACCGTTTATGGACAGGAAGCTATTGTATCCAATGGTGATTGTGGAAAACCAGGATCCCTCCTCATCGCCTTGGATCAACACACAACACTCTTTGGTCTACAAACCGTCACTGGTAAAGCCGGAGTTGTTTCTATTCCCGCTGTGGTAAGCCATTCGAACATTTATTTTGAAACCTTTTAATTACAATCATTAGAAGAAAGATCACCGTAGTTATAGCAGGGACTAAGTGAGAGGGACGCAATGACGAGCTTCGCGTCATGGTTTTGAGTTTTTGTGCCCATTTGAGTTTTTGTGTCCTCTAGAAAATGTTTTCAACATTATGCTACATCTTGTTCCTCATGCAGTATCATGGGTCACCACACCCCTGAATTATAGCGGCAAGCTTTTAAATAATCAGAATAGTTGATTTCCATTTGAAAATATTACAATAAAAGTAAAAAGTTTTACTCGATCTGAGCGCCACGGTGGCTCGAGGAGTAAGACCATACTTTGGCTCGCTAACCTGGAGGCCCGGTTCGATCTCTGTTGACCTAGAAATTTCACGTTGATTTTCCGGCGTGGTTCCCGCTTGGCAGTGGTTCAAGGGACAACGTATAGTTATTCGGATGGGACTAAAAACCGAGGTCCCGTGTACACATTGGCTGGCAAGTAAATAAATCTTTGATAGTTAGAATTCGATATAAGAGTAGGCCGTAGTGCCGCTGTCCAGGCAAAATTTCCCTGTTTAACGTACGCCTTGTAGAGCAGAACAGTTGGACGTTAATTTCATTTCTACTAGATCGAATACAAACAACCAAGTCTGATGAAAAAACGTATACATAGATTACCGGTTGTATTTATGTAATTAAACATAAATAGTCTTTAATTACGACAATTTATTCAAAATACGACTTTGAGTGACAGTTAACGCGAGATAGGGAGCTGAAGTGTCCATCATCTGTCAACTTCTTCATGAGGTAGATGTTTGATGTGACGGATTGCACCAAACCTCTATTTCACATAAAATACCGCGAGGTTAGACGCGCGATTGCAATCGACCAATCAAATTGTCTAGTTTTGTGTTTAGTGGAATACTCTTTAAAAGAAATTAGCATGTGTGTAGTGTTCTGCTAATTTTGCGTCAATTTATCAATCAACTTTGTCCGATCATCATATTTTTTCACATAAAATCTCCGATTATTCTCCGAAAACGACCCGAAATAACATTTCTTCCTGATACATTTGAGATGGGAGAGCAGTAGGGTTGCATCTCGCACACCAATCATTTAACTGCTTGTGTATTTTTTCCTCTAGCAGTTCTGATTTATAATACACAAACTAACCCACTGAACTATTGTTTCTACAGGTTGGCTGGAATAATCTCGTCTATAAAGTAGAAGGTAAACTTCTATCAGGATCAGTTAATGGTAATGAAGTCCACAGTGTTACTGATGGTAAGTTATTGTCGTTAGCAATTTAACTATCATGACAGGCAGCTAGAAGTAAATCTTACCCTGTCAATCCAAATTTTAAATCATTCTATTATTGTAGTACACAAGTTTAATTTAGACAGTTATCGATTTCTAATTATCAGAGAAAAAATGCTTCAATTGAAATTCGGTTAATATTATTCACTATGTTTTATTTTATGTTTATAATGTTTATCCTTCATCTTTAAATTTAAATTATTTATTTTATCTTAAATAATTTCATCATACATATATTTTAAATGTAAAGCCCACCGTAGCACCTGTGGAAACATAGCGCTATACAAATTGTAATGATAATTTTATTTCCAGGTGCAGTAAAGAGAAGCCAATGTGCTCTACAGATTGGTCGTGGTACCAGCCTTAATAACTTCCGAGGTTACATCGATGAGGTGAGTATATAAATGAAAAACAAACAAACAATGCTATAAAACATTATAGTTTCACAGAAGATCTTGTCCATGTCGATATAATAGGAAATAGCCACGTGGATGATCAGTTTCCATACTAGTAAACTTTTATTTTGTTCCGGTTTTAATTTCAATCGACGTATACTATAGATAAATATCTAACAACTTCTTTATCAGTTTTGTTCTACTTGAAGTGAAACTTCAGTCATTCACTGTGGTTGGTTAAAGCGTATGTCCATTAGTTAGCGGAAAGGCCCACACAACATTGCTAATGGTCGAAAGAAAAAGAATTTAAAAGTACAGCATATATCATTTATTTGCAATAGAATACTATTTTCTTTAGTACCGGGTAAATGACTAACAATAATAATTTGTTTTTTTTCTTTCATTTTAGTTGTCCGTCTATATGTGCTAAACTACGCCAACAGAAGAAATAACAAACTTATGTGATATATATATCTATTTTGTAATGTAATATTGTCTCCGATGTTGTTATAAAATTATTTTAAATTGTATATTTACCAATACCAAATCATAATAATTTAATATAAATATTTCACGTTCAAAAATGTATTCCGAAATTATGTAAATTTATATCATTTGAATTTGTTCAAAACTTTATTCTGAAATAATGTAAATTTATATCATTTGAATTCGTATATTAACTTGACACAATATTTATAAAAAAAACCCCATATATTATGGTGATTCAATGAATTTCATTTTAGAAACATATGGCTTTTTCTCAAACAGATTATTTAGAAATTAAAAAAATGTATAAAATATTACATTTAGGAAAGAAACAATTACATTTTATTTGTAGCAATATTACGTTTATCACTGTTTAAATATATTGGAAGACTATTAAATATTCAAAACTGTCCAGTACCAAAAAATCATTAACATTATCATGCAAAAATACAGAAATCCTATTCATAAAGAAATATGTCATCATATTTTATTTTATTTGAAATAAACAGATGAATGAAAAGATATATTTGTTTTATTTTGGTGAACACTATGGTTATAAATCTTCTTGTACACTTGTCGGTCTGACAAGTAAACGAACCAATTTTTTGAGATGCCACAAAAACGTGATCCACGAAGGGCCACCATTTCAATCGTATGAGTGCGCAAGATGATTTTATTTGGCAAATAGAAATTAACGTTCATATTACCAAATAGCGGTGGCGTTAATGTGAAATCGGGTGCACCTTGTATACAAAATGAATGTTAGATCTAGCATTGTGGAAGTCGCACACAGTATGTTGCTTTACCTGGGGGCGTTAGAATCATTACCTGAAGTCGATTAACATAGATATTAGAAAAGGCTGGACGCAACACATACCCTTGTTTAACTCCTCCTTTAGTATGCAAAATAATGCCTTTCTTCGTTATAGATATAGTTTATGGCATCGTTCTGTTTTGTTCCTAATGAGGTCTATGCCTACAGTTATCAAACTGCATTATAAAGATTGTTGTGTCAACTATTCTAATATTTGTATACACTGTTTAAATATCCCACTTACCTTTTAAAGACGAAAGTGATCAGAATATTGTTATTGTTTCGCTGATCTGAAGTACGTTGATGAAGACAATTTAAATAAAAAAATGGTACGTGTAATTCCGAATGTTTATAATGAACTATATGGTCCTTAACAATGACAGTTATTTGGAACTAAAACTACCAAACTATTTGTTATGGATATTATCCACTGCTTGATACGGATAGTTTAATATGGGTAGTTTTCAACTGTATGGTATGGATAGTTTGTTTTTCAACTATATGGTATGGGTAGTTTGTTTTTCAATTATTATGGGCAGTTGTTCAATTGTATAATATGGGTAGTTTTTCAATTGTTTGGTATGGGCAGTTTTCCAATTGTATGGTACGGGTAGTATTTAAACTCTATCGAATGTGCAGATTTTCAATTGTATAGTATAGACACTTTTCAGCTGTATGGTATGGACAGTTTCCAACTGTATGGTATGGACAGTTTTTCAACTGTTTAATTTGGGTAATTTTTCAATTGTATAATACGGGCAGTTTTGTAGTTGTATGGTATGGGTAATTTTTCAACTGTTTAATACGGGCAGTTCTTCAACTGATTAATATTGGTAGTTTTTCATTTGTACGGCATGGGTAGTTTTCAACTTTTTGATATAGATAATATCTATTGTATTTCTAGACCATTAAATTCGAGCATTTTGTAAATATGTTACCCGAGTTATTTGTTATTTTTACATGACGTGCAATTTAAAGATAATGTGGTTCGACAGCCCAGTACCATTACGGTATTCATTGATTCCTGGTTTGCCATTTCTATCATTGCCCCAAAAGATATTTGTCTTTTGGATGCCTGGAGAGCCCGGAATCCGTCTTGTCTTAATATCTATTTTGCAAGTGTGGGGTCTGGTGATAGGTTTGTCTCGCGCTCCCGATATTGGCTGAAAAAGTTCCCCCTGGATATTCTGGTGTGGTTTCCACTTGATGGGGAAAAGCAAGGACACGCGTACACGTTTGCATGAATGAAAAAGAACCCCCGTCGGTTGGAATTCGAAATAAGAGTTGGGTGTTAGCACACCGCTTGGCGTATAACCGTCTTCATTAGCCAAGTTGGTGCAAAAAAAGATGTATGTTAATCCCCATTTCAATTCAATATAGTTCAATCCCATTTCAGTTAATTTCGTTTAGACGTGGCATGGTTGCCTGCTTTAGCTTGATGTTCTACACCTCTCCTTTGACCACCCGAACCCCCACATCTACAGAGTAAAAGTAAAATTAGTCCCTAAAACTATTTTCTTAATGGGGGCGTGTTCTCTTTTTTTTCTTCGATTCAAATATTGCAGCAATTAATCAAAATGTATTTATAATAATAGCCAATTTAATGAATACAAAATAGATTCTTTATAGCTCAGTGAGCTGGTCGCCGGGAATTCCAATTTCCAGAAAATTTTCTCTGCACTGTAAAGAAAAGATATCAAAATTCACAACAACGATTGCCCAGTTACAGTAATGCGGTTTTTAACGTTTCCAACCAAACAGAACGTCGTCCATTAGTGGTACGACAACAAAATAAATCTTTTATACTGAATATAATTGAATGACGGCATGATTCAGAATAATCGAGTCCATATAAAATGAATACATCTAATCTTAATAGTCTTATTAATCCAGCCATATCACTTGCTAAGTAAAGCTCGGGAATAACTCGTCGTAGTTTTGGATTTCATGCCAATAGTGCAAGGCTGTCGACAGGCAAAAGACAAATTCAACGCCCATTGGCTAGTATGCAGGTGTTGTAATTGCAGACAAAGTGAGCGGTCATTGCATATGTCAGTTTTTGCATTCACGTATCTCTGTAGGCTTGAACTCAGATGTAGATTTACAATCACATTCGTGAGTTTTACCAGATTACTTTACTAGAACTTATTCAAATGGTCTAGTGAGGCTGGTCCAACGCGGGGTCGCGGTAGACGCGCTGTAGGAGCACGCACTGGACACTCGACTTCGAATCACGGGATGGACCGAGAAAAATCATAGTATTTTACAAGCCCAGTTCTAACTTGCCAGTGTTGCCCAGTCATCGGCATGGAACGAAAATTCGAGGTCCCTCTTGGAATTCAATGTCAATCAAGCGAAAAAAACCCCGAACCTTAGTTTCAAAATGACCGACGTATTGTGTTGACGAGATGCGTAACTCAATTAATATTCTATTCCGCTCGAATCATTCATAATATGGTTATACCTTTGTTTAAATAGGTTGGTCCGGGAGCAAATCGTGGACCAACTTGATTGAAAGGAATCGGTTCTTCAAAGCCATTTTGATCTGCCCAGGCTTTAGCTTTTCCTTGTAGTTGAAAATTATACTTTTCAGGATTCACAAAATCTGAGAATTGCACCTGAAAAATATTATAGTACGATGTACACTGTAAGATTTGCAATATAACGTGCATTATATACGACCCACAATATAACGTGTGCACACGAAACATTGCAATAAAGTAAGTTCATAGCTGTGTCTTTCTTTATTTAGTTTGAATCATACTATGTGTCTATGACTAGTCTGTCGTCTATGACTTGCCATGTTTTTATTTTGCAAAATTCAAATATTTTTCATATATATATTTAGTCAGGTGTGCTGCTTTTTTTTCATGTGTTCCAAGGTTTGCCGTTGGCAAAAAATGTTGAAAACTACTACAATATATGAATACAAGGTGTTCAATATAACATGTAGACTATGATGTACAATATAACGTGTACAATATATGAGTATAAGGTGTTAATATAACTTGTTCAATATAACGTGTTCAATATAACGTGTTCAATATAAGGCGTACAAGAACATGGAACACCAACACCACTTCTCAATTAACTTTGCTAACACTTTCGTATTTATATGGCTTACAATAAAAACAATGCATACCTGGAAATTCTCTGTAACATTAAAATATGTATTATTTTCTAAATATGAGCCGTGATAACTTATTAATTTAGATCCCTTCACCATAGAGTATATATTCTTGTAGATCTGATTACCTAGAAACAGAAAAATGTACAAACATACCAATATATAAATATAATATAGATAATAATAAGCTACCTGGTAATTATCTGTCAGATTAAAGTATGTATTATTTACTATATAGGTACGATGATAATTTATAAGTTGGGTACCATTAACGGTATAATATATGTTCTTGTAGATTTGGTTACCTAAAATAAACAAATTGCACCCGAAATGGTTTATTTCCTAAAGCAATTACAATTGGTAGTGGTATAGTTATATTGTTCACCTTTTGTAACAACAATCTATTGTTTATAGGATTAATACCATATCGGTATAGAAGAGACGAACATCCACTACATGTAGGTATATACCATGATATATTGATTTGGATGAATAAGGTGAACAATATAACAGTATTTAATTTAATAACAAGGTATATCCTGACATATGCACCAACACCTCGATTACATTTGTACCAGGGGGGTTGGATAGCTGAATTGTTTGCACGTGAGTGCTGTATCATAAGGTCTGTCATTGAGTCAACTGGCGTGATTTCGATTCCCCGTGTCCAACCTCGTGGGTTTCTCCGGGTCCTCCGGTTTCATCCCACTGCTAAAGACCTCTACGCGCATGGGAATTATTGAAATAAAATTGAACCATGTGTTAGTCCGAAAATGACCTAGTTTGTGTGGAGTGGACGTTCTCTCTCTCTCTCTCTCTCTCTCTCTCTCTCTCTCGTTTGTACCAGGATTCTTTAGAAGCTGAATGATAAGGGATGTCCTATGGAATCTTGTAAAAGTAAGACTAGACTTAGACTTCCAATGTGAAATAAATCGGTAAACAACGTTAAAACAATAAACAAAGTTTACCCCGTGGCGCTCCAGGGACTTTATCATATGCCATAGCTGCTAACTTTGGATATCGTGAGGACCATAGAGCATCGGTATAGGGTACAGCCTGGAAGATACATTACATGATTCTATGATTAGTAAAATAACGATGGTTCATCATATTGGTACTTTTGTGAAAATATTGTTTGTATGTGCTAAGCTGGGATGAGTTTCAGATTTGTAGGTCCAGAAAGCAGCTCTGATTAGCTATCAACATAGTTTACCGTATACTAGATTAAGATACCTTCAGACGTATTAAAACTGTCCAATCCTCTGTCCTTTCGGTACGTGCATGATAGCAAAACTGCGCAAATCAAAGTATATTTATGTTTATACGAAATTTTGATACCTTATATAAATTTGTACCAAATCGGTTATTTTTGTCTTACCATTGACAAACTCAGAGTGGGAAGCTTCGGTAGGTGCAGACTGGGATATATTGTGGGTTGTTTAAATGACTGAGGTATTAAAAGGGAAGCTAGGACAGTACGTTGAAGACACTGGCTGGTTAGAAAGAAGGTTTTAGAATGAGGAGATATCCTTGGGTGTCCAAAAGAAGGAGGTAGCATATATACATTTAAACTGCATTTGCTGACAGGTTGTAATCAATTTATACCTGATCTCAATTAGGCGTAGATGTACAAAAAGAGTAAAATCTGCGCCCATTCGGCCAAATTTACTTACATAAGCATATTTACGCAAATGCAAAAACTTCATATTATATATTTTATGTGCAGATATCGCCATATAAACATGCCTTTAGTTTGAAATTATGTATAAAACACACCAAGTTCATTATAAATGGGGGGATCACGGTGGGTAAGACGCTGGCTCGCTAGCCTGGAGGTCGGGTGTTTTATCCCTGCATTGGCCGAGAAAGTTCATCCAGATTTTCCGGCGTGCTTGCCCCTTGCCTGACAAGGACAGTTGTCTAGTCGTTCGGATGGTACAAAAAAACGAGGTCCCGTGTACACATTGGCGTGTACGTAAAAAGATCCCTTGGCAGTTAGAATTCGATATAAGAGTAGGCCGTAGTGCCGCTGTCCGGGCAAAATTTCTCTCATAGCACACTGTATGGCGTATGCCCGTCTTCATTAGCCCAGCTCAGAGTTGAACAGTAGGACGTTAAACCCCATTTCATTTCGTTTCATTTCATTTCATTATAAATGACAACTAAACTAAAATAATGAAGTGTGCGTTGTGCTCACAATACCTTGAGTGCTGCTTCAAGTTCTGGTAGATCTGATCCATTTAGTCCTCTACCATCAACATCAACAGATATTTCAGTAGCATTATAAAACACGTTATATCTGATGATAGTATCTCGACCACCACCAATATTGGCATGGACTTCATTCTGAATACACCGAATTAAAAAGATAAATATTCAGTAGCAATAAAAATATCACAAAATGTGAAATCAAACAAATGGCGTATAGCGCTAAGTTAATTGGGTAGGTGATTCGTGTCTGTTTGTCTCCTGATTCCTACGCCCCAAAATCAGGATTATTCATTAAAACCGGGCATAAAAATAAATACAAAACACTTCTTCGAGTCTAAGAGTCAACAAAAATTGCTATGGAGAATGGAGGAGGGATGTGGAGAAAATAAAGAATTGTTATAACTGAGCGTATGTCAAAATGAGCGTATGCAAACACTAATGTTAGTCCAAATATCCCCCGCCCCCCTTTCTACCCCACCCCTCCCGCCTATTTAATGATTCTTGAAATATACTATTTTCATGACCCCCCCCCCCCGTTCTCCGCCCCGCCCTGCAAATAACACTGTTTTTAGTGTACGTTATTATATTATGCGGCCAGTGTTTTGATATGGTAATAATTATATGGTAATAATCAACTTACAGTGAAGAAAACATTATGTTCAATGGTAACACTGGAAAATTCATCATCTAACATAATTCCACGAATTTGTCCACCTGGCCATGTTCGCAGTGTATTTTGAAAATAATTATACCGTATATAATTTCCACGCTAAAAGATCAATATTAAATAGACTTTCATTTTTCTTTTATATTTCAGAAATAATCCCGAAAAAGCACATGAACTGTATCTAATCGTCGTAAGAGAGCACATTATATTTGTGGATAAACATATTTATCCAAAACAATTTAATATAAATAGGCACATTATGGATTAAAGATACATTATGTAAGATTTAGATAAAGAGCTAGCCATTCTTTGTATATTAGTTCGAAAATAGATAATGTAATATGAAAAATTTGAAAATTTCATTCCAGTTACTCTATTGCGACATTTTAGCCTTTGAAGGTTTGACAAGACGTATGCAATAATTGCAACCACCATACTGGTTGTTCGAAGCTAATTCTCGCCCCCTCCATTTTTAAATTAAATTAAAATATGGCTGAACCGTTCTAATCTATTTAATATCGGAAAAATCTGATGCTACCGAGATCATAAATTAATTAATAATTAATAATTTAGAAAACATTGCAGGCCTAACGAAAGACATGCAATAGGCAGATTTAGCTTTTGCATAATGTATGTTTAAGGAAGAGACTACATGGATATTAGACACAACATTTTTCGCAATACTGGGCGTGAAAGACAAATATTGTGGATTGGGAAAATTTTGTATTTCCTCGGAATCCTTAAAAAAAATGAGTACGTGTGAATACCGACCATGCTCCAGTCTCTTCCACAGTGAACAGCACCACCATCGGTTGCATTCTGACAACAGTCTTCGAAATGGTTATATTCCATGATATGATCGTTTCCCTGAAATATAAAATACAATGATATAATACGTTTGTATTGATAACTCCAAGGTTAGCTATTAGCCAAAAGCTTACAATGAGTGGACGTTAAATAAAATTCCTCTCAAATTTACCGGAAAACGAATGCCTTTAAGAAAGAGTTAGGAGAGTACTTTAAAATTGTCTATACTTACAGCCCACAGTATACAAGAATATGTTCCATGATGTAGGTAATTGTTTCTGATTATGTTATTGACACCGGAATGACTGATACCATCGGCACCAACAGATGTTTCACGCCCAACTTTATAAATATGGTTATCTTCTATAACATTTCCTGATGGTATCAGATCTATCCTATCTCCACCTGCAAGTACAACATTAATTATCTGAAAGCAGGGTTCCCCTGCAAGTACAACACCAGGTTAGCGAGGCAACATCTTATTGACTGAGCCACCACGGGCCATGTTGCAAAAAAGCAAGACGTTAAACCCCATTCCACTTCACTAAATAAGCTGTTTAACTTACCTGAGACGTTGATGCCACCATCAGTATCATGTATTTCACATCCAGCTACTGTAATATTTCTACTATCACCAGCAGATCGTATACCATATGATCCTTCAATACATATCAATTAAAAAGTCACTATCTAATCAATATTAACGGTTTCTTAGATTTACCATGTTCCTACATGCATTATGCAATTAAATTATATAGTATAACTGACATATCTCAAAAAGCTGGTCAAAATTAAAATAAAAATATATTCAACTATTAAAGTATGTAAGTTACCTGAATTCAACACCCCAATCATATATTCTAAATAAATCGCCAGATTGGGGATGAGGTTCCTTTACAATTAGGCTAACTATATGACTGGGGACATATAGCTAGACAATCAGTATTTCAATGTCTCCACCTTGCTTTATCGATATGGGCTCCCACTTTTCCGGTTACTAAAAACTATTATTGGATCACTTAACATCTGAGTACTCCATCATTCCGTGTCATAACAAGGAAAATTACATACCCAAGTTTTTAGCCTCCAGGTTCAAAAATGAAACGTTCTCTAAGTTGGTCCCGTCGATACCGAAACGACGACATGCTTCTATGGTAAAGTCTTGGAAAGTAATATTGTTAGCACCTTCAGCTATCCTGTATATAAAGACAAAAATTGGGTCATTTAACACAAAATTAATGTTTAGCCAGCGACGTTTTGTTGCAACCAGAACAATAAGATTTAGCCTTAAGTTTCAATTTGAGAAGTATTTGTTTAGTTGAGGTGAGAGCTGTGAAACTAAATACAGGTGATTTGGGGCTAGCTGAAACATTTTCAAAAGATGAAGAATGGTTGTATGATATCATTTGTATTTAAGTAGAAATAATACTTACGAAATACAATCATCTAATATAGAAGCATATATAATATCTGAATCATTCAGATAACCTGTAGGTGTGTTGGGCCACATATATAGAATCCCGGTAGATCTATCGATGTAGTATTCACCCTGTAATATTGACCAGATATAGAACGTATTGCTGGTGTTCTATAGTACATAACAAATCTTGGTGTGTATATGACATGCCTATATTGAATTACAAATTCTGATATTTAAATGAACCGAATTCAACCAGAAGCAAATGAATATGAAATGAAAAGTGGTATGCGCCATACAATGGGTGATGAGAGTACTTTTGTCTACCAACCCCTAGAAGTTTTTCCTTGCTAGACCATCTGTTCTGCATCACTGATTAAAGGGAAACCCGACTAGACGAACCGGGTCACCGGGTTAGTAAGCCAGACCCATACTCTCCGAGTCACCATAGTTCCCAGTAATTAGGTTACGTTTGAAATGGATTCTAGTTGATGTTTTGTCATATAAGTAATTTTGAGAACAAAATATGACCAATGGTTGTACCGTGCTTACGCTATAACTGCCAGCAATATATATTAGCCAATAATCATCTTTATGACTACAGAATTGATACTACCAAGGTATCGTCAATATAGAGAACCTGATTATTTCAAATACACTGTATCTCTCTTACTGATAAGTCTGTATTCAATGTAATTTGTGATTGCACGTACCGGTTGATCTAATTCTGATAACATATTGATGACCCGGAAGTAACCGCCTTGTTGATCGTTACCCACTTTTATATTGTCTGTTTTCTGCAAATGGCCTGTAGAATAAAAGTATACGAGTTCACAGATATTTAATTAATTGATTTAGGTACACAATGGAGTTTCTCAAATTAGCGTTTCTAATGAACTTTTATTTATACATGAAGTTAAAATAAGCATACTTCCGAATGAATAATCATCAATACTCGGTCTGCATTGTTTAACTGTATCGTAAGCGACAAAACTCAAAATGATGGATTACTACAGAGTATAAAGATAGGAGGATGGGGGTTGCACGTCAACTCGATACACACTAGGTAATTTGCAACTATTACAGAAATAAGAACCTCTTGAAGCTATATTACAATATTGATCTCTATATGGAGGAAGAACAGGATAGTCGATGAGTCAGGGCATAAAAGAACCCCTGGCAGTTGGATAATCGGAGAAGAGTAGGTGAAAACGCCGCTGTCCAGGCAAAATTCATCATTTCGAATTTCAGACTTAGTCATCAAACAACCCTAGTTGACCGAAGTATTGTGTTGGGATATTAAACTACATTCCTTACGGAGGACATGTTGGACTGTATTGCTAGGGATGCCGAACTATATTAGGGGAACGGCTTCGAATCTACAGAATTAAAATCAAGTTTGACGGTTTCTGTCATTGTCAATAACAGATGTTAGGCGAGTAGAATCATGATGCCATCAAACAAGGCAAACCTATTCCAGGAGCAGTGATTCGTGGAAATACTTTCTTCACGTTTTTATTTTCTTGTTCTAAAATTTGGAGAATTCACATTACGTACACCGTGATGTGATACGTGGAGATAATTTCTTCACTTTTAATTTCAGTTCTTAATTTCTGTGGGACTGGGAGAATTAACTTCACGTATTACATTGGCGGTTGATGGGATGTAGTGGAACGAATTGTAATAAGTACCTGTTTTTAGACCATAATGAGTCGGCGCAGTCAGAGTTATTTCATGCGAGCTGGTATTTACACTCGCAATTTCTGCTGATTGGTCTGCCCAGCTAAAAAACCTACAGATTATAGAGAACGAATAAATATCTCACTTATATTAGTAAACTCGGAACAAATAGAACACTTAAAATAAAACTTCTCAATAAAAAACCTCATGTAGCTATTTTGGTTTGTTCGACCAACAAAACCAACAAGATTGTCCCGAGAAATATCAGCTCCGATAAGTCAACCGGAAGTGATATCAATTTAGAAGAATCAACGGGTTTTAGACTTTGATTTCGCCGACGAACATCGCCAATTATCCCCTGGCAAAAAGTAAATGACGTATGAGTATCCAACGGGAAGAAGCGTGTTGCTACCACTCACCAATATCCATAAGCCCAGGGTTCCTTTTCTCCAACCCATCTAGTATCACGGGAGTTGTTGTAACCAAATCTCACACCCCTTCTTCCATCAGGTACACTCACTATATTGATGAAAAACTAGAAAAGTGAAAAATTCTATCGAGAGACTTGTAAGTTTGCTTGTTCTAATTGTCAACGGTCCTTTAACCGCGAATGTGATATTTTTATACAATCAGTGTATCGTTTTACTGAAATATTAAGTGAACGACACAGCGCTTTTCTCCGGCCTTCCATCTTGTGACAATTCAATAATTTAAACCGATGAAGAGGTTTAGCCTACCGGTTTACCTTCGTTAAACAACCGGTATTATAACAATTTAGAGATAAACCATATCGATAAACATTTAGGTTTGTTTCAAGACTAATATATGAATTGTGTTTAAATTTCAACTTCCAACGTGTACTCCTGATGTGCGTGTCTATCTATAGTTCGCAACATAAGGTTCAATAAAGATCCACAGTGGTAACCTAATCATCATCTAATAATGAGATACCGCCCCCACCCCCCGTACCGCACACTAATAAAAATAGTAAAATGCTAGCTTAACAATCATAAATTACTTTACTAATGACCATTAAAGCACACAAAATGGATTGATACTTACATCATTTGGCCATCTTGCAAGTCTTAAAGGATTTCCATTGATAAACAATTCTAAAGGTGCAATTCGTTGTCGATAAAATCCATAAATAGACATAGTTCCATAATCAGTAATACCAGCATCAGGTAAATGGATTTGACGAACCTTATAACGTTCAAAAGAAAAAAAGAAACAATAAAGAATAATAATAAAGATTTTGAACAGCCATACCCCACCTCACGTATCACAGCCATCAATACTTATAGCTGGATAGACTGTTATTTTGGACTGGACAATGATGTCAGATGCAACAGTGTTTGAAGAAATGATCTCTGTTAACTAGGAAACGTGTATACATGTATATGCGGCATTAATGCGTTGTTCAGCTTATTGTTTAGACATATACGGGCGTGGTCTTCTTTTAAGAATTAAACACGTATTTCGCCTTTTAATTAATGTTATTTAACGACCTTCTTATAGTCTTCGTTTCAAAAATATACTAGAAACCCTAAATAAATTGAATGGGTAGGAAACAAATGCTGAGGGTTTGGGGTCCGTTTTATTATTATGTCCATTTATGTTTCAACCGGTTACGATCATCATTACAAGAACCTCTAGAAGTGATGCTAACGGATATGCACATTAAATACACATTTAGAGATACACTCCAACCTTTTCATGGGCTTCTTCTGGGATTCTTTTAAGAATGACAGGATCTGTTACTGGTTGAAAAAGACTGGGTGTTATTCTTTTACCACCAGTCTGAAAATAAATAGCACTTCTCGTAATATACAATTCAAACATGGTCATGATTCATTAGACGGAAGGTTCAATAATACAAGAAATTATTGCAGAATTACTCCTAGTCCGATTTCTTTACGGGTTTTTAAAAATACGAATGATGAATTAAAACAAGATATTATAATATATGAAATTATTCAAGAATGGCTTCTAGTTCGATTTCTTTGCGGGACGTTTGATACGAATATCAGCTGAGCATAAAGTGCCTTTGAAATCACTCCACATATCACCTGCTCACAGTTGGTGAATGCAGTATAGGTATTGATTGCCATGAGCAAGGGACAAGATCATTATCACGAGCATAACTACACAGCCCGCCGGGGGTGGTGGCATTTGTTTAACGTCCACTCAACATTGACACGGACCAAGGTCATTTTGGGACTGAAATATAATATATTTTATTTATACAATTCTCTTAATATTTTGAACAGATATAAGTTTCATATAATTTAATATAACTGTAATTACCACATGCACTTCTTCGTGCTGATACGACCTGAATGTAACCAATGCTGTATAACCATGGGTGAGATTCAAGGGTATCAGTAAATCGTGATATCCAGACATCAGCTCTACGTATATCTCTACAACGGTGTAATAGTGAGTCTTATAGTCTTGACGCGTCATTTTATAGCTATAGGAGGAACTTGCAAACTACAATATTGTAGGAATCTTAGTCCAAAAATAGTCCAATTCCGTTCAGTATTTACAAAGGTATGTGGAAGTGAAATTTTATGGGTAGGAAGGTTTTGAATCTGATTGAACCCAAGCCTAGACATTATCTATCGTTGGTGTTTTGATTTTGAATATAAAATAACCAATCTGAGTACATACTATTAGCGGGGGATAAGCCGTGAAAACTTTGATATTTTAGCGAAAAATGCAAATGACGCATCGTAATGTTACTGTAATTAATGATATTTATTGATGTATCATATCTCTTCAACACCTTACAGTATCTCGTGATCATGTGAAGATTTAAAAGAACAAGTACAATCGTACTATGGACCAGGAGCTGATGTTATTCAAAGATGTAATTCACCAAATCGATCGGACTTGAATTGACGGAGCCTTAGCCTTTTTCAAAGAGTGTCACCCAAAAACAAGGAGAACAAGAACAAGATGAGTAGCGGTTAGGGACCAGTTCCTGGTCCAAAAAGGTAACAAACCGTTTCCCAGGATTTCAGGTTCATCAATTCTATCCCGTGCTCTTTGTAGTGTTTTTAGTGGCGTGGAAGGGTCTAACCTGAATAAAGTACAATAGGAGATATTATCATACCTTGTATATATCTTAGCTTTAAAGGGTAATCAAAGCAGACAGTACGAAATAGAAAAATATCAAATACGACCCAAAAGGCTAAACTTTTATTCAAGGATTCCAGTAAAATACCCACGCCTTGGACAACTTCAACATTAACCCCATTCAATATTGTTATGCCCATTACGTAGTATTAAGTGTTCCAGTAATGAAATGGGGTTTAATAATGCCCTATCGCACGTTCTGCTCCGACTGGGCTAACGAAGACGGGAACACGTCTGAAATCTCTTATGAAATGAAATGAAAAGAAATGAAATTAGCTTAATTAACGTCTTACTATAGATAGTATGCACCGACCGGCCTAATAAAATAAATAGACAACCGTGCTTCGACCTACTCTTCGTTGAAATTTAACTTTCAACGGTTACTTTAAGTACATGTCCATTTAAGTACAAGTACATGTGGCCACAAATGTTTAATCCTGTCTAAACGACTAGATGATTCTCCTTGCCAGCCTCTCCAAGGGAAACATACCTCCTATTTTTTGAGCCAGTACGTGTCATAAGCAGTGAGTTATCAGAAAAAATAACAACTCACCCGGTGTTGGTATCTGAACCCTGTGGACTAACATACAAATGTATGGTAGCTGCCCAAGTTGTTGGTAATAACACGAATATAACGGCTATTCTTAACATTATTCTACAGCCAACTTTCGTTCTTACAAACTACATATATACAAGTATTCAGTATTCCAATACATTTCATAGTACACAGATAAATTGTTTAGTCAACGGTTTAGCACATGTTAATATTCTCAAAACCTTGGCTTACATCAAGGGAATATGTAGAGCATTTATGATCTAAAATTACAACGATTAGGAATTGGAGTTTTCTAGGAGAATGTTTTGTATCTTATAAACTCGACTCGACCTTTGATACAGGTTATAACGCGACATTTGAAGTGCGTTTTAACTCGAACTCTGAAGCGCGTTATAACTCGACAATTGTGAATTTAATTTCTTGAGGTTCAACAATGAAATCAAACTCGATTCATGACTGATTACTTCCCGGAGATACATAATTACTAAACGATCGCGTTCACCTAAAATATTCCCTGCCACAATAATCAACATGTTATCGCTGTAAAGTCTGTAATCCACGGTGGTCACACATTTTAGATCATTATGTTGTAACTGGACTATTTATTATCTAATGGACCTTGATGGAAACACTGGGTTAATAGAAAGGACTTTGCAATGTATGAATTTCTGTCAAAAAATGATGTATCACTACGCCGTAATGTTATCAGATTCAGTAAAAGTGAAATCTATAGCAAAATATTATATTTATATATTTGTGCATGTAAGAAAGGATTGAGTGATAAATAAAATCTCCTACTCGTCAATTTTGATATCAAAAAAGACTCGTAGGAGGTTCCCAATATGTTATTGTAATCAACAGTGTTCAGGTGCTATAGAAATAAATCATGACGTTATCATAGAGACTCTGTAAATCTGGGACAGAAATCTAACTTACTATATGCAGTATCTTATCACTTTCAAACCCAAAGCCAGAAAATCGGCAAAGATAATAATTGATATAATGTATTGGCATTGTAAAATGATCTTTACCGTTTGTACACTATGTCTGGTTGTGCTGGTAATTTAGTAATTATGCTTCCTGCAATTATTGTACTATGTGTTATTCCAGGGATTGTTAATGAAATATTTCATCTGATTCTAATACAGGGTAAGTTAACAAAACTAAAGCATGTATTATTTTTATCTGAAAGACTCTTCTTGCCTATAGTGCAGCTTCTAATGCTATTGATGAAACGCTTGTTATTATATAGCAGTGTCTAATGAAAACATGTCTATAAACGTGTTGAAGTGCGCTAGACGAGGTTTAGGGCAGCAGCTATGCATATAAAAACTGGGAAAACGTTCAAATGTGGATAAAGGGTATCTAAATTGGCACAACTACTCCTTGATGACTACTCTTTTGAAAGAAAGAACCAGTCATTCAACAATCCAAGACGGTGGCGATTTCCATTATGGTCGACTTTCAGGTAACGTCGAATAAACAGCCAAGTAATTTGTATTCCATATACTTGTGTCATGTGTCATGTTTTAAATGATTTGTTATTGCTACAGGTTATCGCCCTCACATCCTTACAAGACACTACACAAAGCCCGAGATGCACTGGCAAGCTATCATGGAAAAGGTAGGTAGATGCTGATGTTTTACCATTGATGAAATAAGAAATATCTCCAATTAGCGTTCTAGACATAGTATTACACCCAGATCATATTGTCTGTGTATTTATAGTATACTTACGGTGATAGTTGTGCTGAAAGTGATCATTACATTCCTGTTCACCGAATGCTTTAACTATTTACTTCGACATTTTTACAAACGGAATTTTGACTTATATCTGTCTTTAGAAATTTAGAAATAATTCGTTATAATATTTGCAAATTTCAGAGGTTTTTGTTGGAGTGATGACCGCGCTGATATGATCTATCCATTTCAGAGGTTTACGTAGAGATGATGAAAGGCTACTATGATTTGACATCAACATTAACATTTTTTAATGGATTCACCGCTCCTGTGACATTTCGATCCTATCAGCACCAGAGGTTCATAAAGTGAGTTTTGTTACGAATTAGTATAGCTATCTAAACTTCTTAAAGGTCCAATCCCGATAATATTTTTAGAAAATAAAACTGCTTAATTTTGTGTTAAAATCCCTAAGAATCCTGTACCTTAGACCCGTCAGTCTCATCTGGAATTGAAGATTGGTGCTCCCAGCTGTATTATGTGGTGTTTGGATAAAACCAGATTTTTTATTTTATAAAACTAATAGTGTAGGTGAAATTTACCTTTCGTTATCAAGTACTGCACATGCTTCATTCATTGTATAGACCTCTAAAGGAACGGGAATCGATTATCAGGCCACCCAACGAAAAAAACTGACCCGAAATCGTACGTGTGCAGGGTTACGTGTCCGGATAAGCAGACGACTCAATATTTTAAGCTGAAGTTTTGAGACAAGGTAAATACACCATATTTTGGCGCTTAAATTTCATATGTACTTAGACTTTTATTTTTGAGCCTCGTTCAAATCGGGATAGCCCCTTTAAGTACCTGAGTAATGATACTGGACGATCAGGAATACGTCAGACACATTGAACTCTCCTCTAGATTGTCCTGTCTGCCAATCCAGGTGCTGGTCAATACAAAAAGAACCTTGGGATTTTCAAGCCCCGTCCCTACTTGTCTGGGATAAACGACAGTGTCTCAGAGACCCAGGAAAATGAACCTGTGTGTATCAAACATAAACTGGAATTTGGATCCTTTGCGAGAAAAAGAACAATGTCAAGGCCAATATTAAAGTCTCAGTATAACAAAAAGATCGTAATACAAGCCATTGTAAATAATATAAATAGTGTATATTTTCAGACTGGTGGGAAACGGATTGATACTAAATTATTTAGACCTGTGACAGATTCAAATATTTTGTAACGGATCCCATAAGTAGCCCACAGCAAGGTTTGGTTTATTTTATTTCTTTTATTGAGATAATGAATAACCATATCCTATATTTATATACACAATATTTGGACAATATTTAATTTTAACATTTATTTTAGAAGACTGCGGTAGATAATCTCCAGATATGATTGAAAAGAGGCCAATAAAAAGAGGATGCCGCATGTTACGAATTGTTTCAATTAATTTTATCTTTGGAAACATTAAAAGGAATTCAACCTTTCTGACACATATCCCTTTCAGAGATTCAACTTTCACAATATTGTAGTTTAAAAGGGATTCAAAACGACTCGTTTTTGAAAGATCAGTTTTCAATGAGTTGGTCGGAGGGTATGATGAATCTAGGTATACAATGTGATTATTTGTTACACAGAGCGGTCGTGACCATACTACACGACGAGTGGAATACTATGCAGATTCTGTATTACAGAGCTACGAGATTATCGTTACAGTTTTAGATTGTCAATAGTATTGTACTTTGAATGCAATTGTATCTTTCTTTATTTAAGGTTCGACAACTCCATCTGCCCGATGCCCAAATAACAAATTATGGTAAGCTGTCCGTATATGGTTTTATAGAAGACGTGTGGCTCCGCTCGAAATTTCAATAAATGGTGTTCCACTGCGATTGGCCGAATGGCCCAACCAGGTAAAGATTGAAATTATTTGTTTCAGTTTATGGCAGTTCAGTCAATGGGCCAATGTTGCTCAAGTTGTGTCCATTTAGTTGAGTCTAAGACTGCTATTTCTTTCTTAGATTTGCTTTTAACATTATAATATTTACGCTACAGTACCGCTTAACAATATCTTCCAGAAGTTAGTGTTCAACTGACATGACATCCCGAGAAGACTGCTGAAATCGGAGATAATAAAGTTTTGAATTTGATTTCCGCGTACGAACCCCACGTGTTTACAGATTTGTTTGCTAAATATACATAGACCATTACTTAATAACATTTGCATCAAGAAATTAATTAATTAATTTCGACAGTCACCTTTTCCCATTAGTTAATATTGAAACTCACTTTTATTAAAAATTGTTATCAGCATAGTGGACCTCATCTGCAATTGAGGGCTTGATCTCGCTTTAACTCCGTACATCTCCTCAATGTTGTAAAACTCACAGTCGTTGATTCAGGGCTATGAATGTACCTATAGGCTTATTTATTGGTATTTATTATAGAATTTTATCAACATAGTAAGCTTGTGTTGGTATTTATTGTAGAATTTTATCAAAATAGTAAGCAGTGTTTAGGTATTTATTATAGAATTTTATCAAAATAAAAAGTTCATTGGGTATTTCTATTATAGAATTTTATCAACATAGTAAGTGTGCCTGATGGAAGACGTAGTGTTAGATTTGGTTATAATTCTAATCGAGATTCTAGATGGGTTGGTGAATTAAGATCCCTGGGTATATGGATATTGGTATGTGTATATTTTATTGAACCACGTTGGAAGGAAATAAAGGTCTAATTTTATTTAGATTAATGCAGTATTGAGATAGTTTAAACAATGTACAACTCGAAGTGCAAATTGGTGTTGATTCTGCGCCCAGTATTGAATTTGACCCCATAGTTAAGCGCAGTAATAAGTTCCAATTGATAAATGTATTTCTTTAAAGATACATTATGGGAGATAAGACAAAGAGCTGGCAGTTCTCACAATGATAGTTAACAACTAGATAATGTAAAAGCAATTTGCTGAAGATTTCATTCAAATTGATCCACTATGAACCGAGAACTAAGCGATTGAAATTTCAGCCTAGCCTCGATTATCATTACTAAAGTCTGTACGATAAAAAACGTAGCCTCGATCATCCATTTCATGATTAATTTATGAATGAAAGTCGAGCAGTAAATGGGATCACAATCCAGTAAATATCGCAGGCTAGCGATGCCTTCGAGAGTTGATTATGGTCTGGATAAGTTAATTGATGGCTAATTAATAATTTAGATAACATTTCAGGCCTAAAGAAAGACCTGCAATTGGTAAATTTAGCTCTTGCATAATGTATAATTAACTAACGTTTTTATTCTGTACAGAAAGTACCATATACCGATGCTTTATGGACCCCTAAATATCCAAAATTAGCTGCAATGGCACACAGCAAGGACCATGGTGAACCTGTCGGTATGTATAAATTTTTTAACTTTGCCATATATTTGTTAAAATCGTTGCCATTCATGATGTTCAAATGGATTTTAGACATAATTTGTTTTTGTGAATACGGACCCCATTCCTTCAAAAATTATTACTTTCGAATTTTTAAAACCAGACCAGTTAGTGACGTTATAGTTATGGCTATTTCCCGTGTCAATATAAAAGTTTCTGCATTTACTGGAAGGAAATAGAATGGGAACGCCATATGGGAGTGACACAGGGCGTGCAGTAATTAGTTATCATTTGTTATGGGAGATAACTCTCTTATTCAACCGCGGTACTATCAATACTACTTATTAATTATTATTTCAAATAACTGTCCTGTGGGAGGGGACGGTAGAAGTTAGTGTCTGTTGTGGGTCGTCTTTATCTCCCGTTAACCAAGGTTTTGATCACGTTTGTCAGGCATGCACAAGAAGGGTGTCTACTCGCGTTTGGTGAAACATAAAATACTATACCGGTTATCGCAGCGGTGCGAAAAGTGGATTATGGAAATTCACGTTATAATAATTATTCGTATAACTATTGTTACTTATATCATGTTATAATAATTATTCCTACAACTATTGTTACTTATATCATGTTATAATAATTATTCTCACAGATATTGTTACTTATATCATTTCATAAAGTATTCCTACAACTTTTGTAATTTAAATCATTTTTTACTAATTTGCCCTACATCTATTGTTATAATAATTATCCCTACAACTATTGATACTTATATCATGTTATAATAATTATTCGTATAACTATTGTTACTTATATCATGTTATAATAATTATTCCTACAACTATTGTAACTTATGATACTTATTCCTACAACTACCTACAACTATGATACTTATTCCTACAACTATGATACTTATTCCTACAACTATGTTATAATAATTATTCCCACAACTATGTTATAATAATTATTCCGACAACTATTTAGACTTATATCATTATTCCAACAACTATGTTATAATGCATGTACTTATTCCTATAACTACTGTTCCTTATACATAGTTACAATGATTATTATTTCAGTTACTGATATTGATATCATATTATAATAATTATTCCAACAATTATTTCTACTTGTATCATATTATAATAATTATTCCTACAATCATTATAACTTATCTCTTGTAGCATTAAATGTCAACAAGTCATGCAAATAGCATTCATTTCTTTTTAACTTTTGCAGGTAATAAAATCTACCATAATGTCTTCTATACTGAATCAAAAACTAAGATGTTAATAAATTATCATGAAAGTAGATTAGCAGTCAGTAAATACTTCAATCTCCACGACAACATACACGCAAGTTTACCCCTATCTCCATGAAAACATACATATGTTTACATATATCACCATGACAACATACACGTATATTTACATACATCTCCATGACAACATACCCGCATTTTTATATCTCTATGTCCGTGAGAGCATATACGTAAGTTTACAGTTATCTCCATAACAGCATACGGGTAAGTTTCCATATATCGCAATGACAACATACACGTAAGTTTACCCCAATCTGAATGACCACATGTGCGAATGTTAACTTCAATCTCCATTGCAACACAAAAATGGTTAAATCGTATAGTTTGAAATTTTGAGTGTGGTGCTCGAGATTGGGCGAATAAAAACAGGTTCCAACAGTCTGTACCCTATAATAAAGTTGGTCCTAGATATCCTTACGGACCTTATTATATCAACCAAGGTAGGTTTATATATTTATTATTCCACGCTTTATAACAATAGTTGATACTTAAAGTAGCCAAGTCTCTAACTCAATATCATCAAAAATCTTCGACAGTGAAAACACGAATTATTTGTCAATTCAAATCAACATTGGTCTTGTGATCTTACAGGGAAAATATGGGCTTCTGATATCCAATATTTAAGACAAAATAAACATTTTACCATTGGTATGGTACACGAATCGTGTACCATAATGCGTTTCAGCGCCATTTGGAACAAGGGACTCAAAGAACAAGGCTAGACATATTCCACAAGTCATGTCGAATGGTGAGGCTATATTCTTATCTGGGGAGCATACACAATAAATATCATCGGTGTAGACTGGAATAACCAGATGCTAAAGATTGCCATTCAATTGAGACTTCTGGCGTATTTCGCCGAACATAACTGATTAGAAATTACAGTAAAAACAGAAACGGTTGAATGTAAATCAGTTTATATACATACACATTACAATTTCTAGGTCCCAAATATTAGCGACTTAGCTCCTTTAAATGTATATTTCTGTTTTTGAATCGAGATCAGGTTGTTTAAAAAATCATAGCTTCTTTAGTTTTAGACCTCGCTCGGTATAAAACAGTAATTGAAGATGCTAGTGCGTATACTTTGAAAAAGAACTGCTCGAATGAATTTTGACCAGTGGTATTTTTATTTTCAGGTAGACATAATATAAACAATAAAGGACACACGTCGGTTTCCACTGAATATGAAATATAAATGTAATGTTGGAAATAAAGAGTTTTCTGTTATAAAACGTACATGTGTGAAGAATATCTCTGAGAGTTAATCCTCGTGTGGTACGCAAACAACCATGTCAATTATAATGACATATGTATATTGCCACGGACCGAAACCCTTCAATATTTCAAGGAAAGCGTGTCTAGTCTTTTGGGTGGGACGAAAAAACATGTTTAAATTGGCATGCGCGTACAAATCAAAATAGAGCAGGTGGTAAGACAACTGTCCGGGCAAATATTTCCTATCTCGCAGTGGACACCCGAACTCGACCGCGAACACTTAACACTGACCACTGCGACTTTCCGCGCGTATCATCGTTTGCACTGATAGCGACAATACGCCCCGAAATTCGCAGATGTATGCTCTTGGTATAGTGAAATAAGACAACTTATCTGCGATATCACCCTTGGTGGAAGCGGTCATTAAACACTAATAGAAGAAGATGCGTTTTGCCATGGTATAGTTCACACATTAACTGCTAAACCTACTGATGGGTGTATAATACTAATGCCCCCAACAGACCGGGGTGGCGTCCTTACTGCGCTGCCACGATCGTACAGCGACCAGAAAATACACAAGGTTGCCAGTAAACGTGAACACAACGCGAGAAAATGTCCCCAAAAATTACAAACTTGAAAAAAGTCGCGTTCTTACAGCTTTCTAGGTCAGATTGCAGAACCTTGGCGTTTGTTTTAAGCATACTTCGAGAATATATCACTGCCCTAAATGCCGTCCATTTAAAACGCTCATGTGATCATTTTGGGCGGGACTTATCGACTGGCCTACTGCTTTGTACACCCGAAGCACGTGGTTTATGTAAACAAATGTCAAGTTACCAAAATGTCGACTTCTGCTACTCCGGTAAAAGCGATATATAATATGTGCTAGTGGGTAATATTGCAATACAGTCTTTACCATTGTAAACTGTCTTTACAGTTTCAATCTGTTTATCTTTCAAAACAAGGTTCGATACTACTAAATTTGTCTCCGCAAACAAAACCGCTTCTGTGAAATTATCTTTCATAATTAGTGGACTATTTCGTGATTCCGCTCTGATCAGTTTGACATCTTTCATACACACAACGGCTAAATAATCATATTTAATTTCATTCAATATGAAAATAGAAGAGAAATAAATACTTCTAAAAATTTCTAAAAGCATACTAAGTGTTTTCGACTGAAATCGTCGACGTAGGAATTTAAATGTCGGTCAATCAGGTTAGGGCCTGTTGTCGGCGGAGCTAGCTGTAGACAGGCTAAGTTTGGGATGCTACGCGATATTACGATGTTTAGACGGAACCGAAATCGAATGAATTATACCAATTTTACAATATATTGAATAATCCTTAATTTGTCAGAATGGCTCAATATTCCATTTTACTTTTAGCCTATTAATTTGTTTTTCCCCTCTATAAAAAAAATGTTTCCCTCAAGATAAGAATTAGAGCCCAGTATATGACCTGATCCAAAATAGAATTGCCAACAAGTCTTTTCTATTATCTTATAGATTATTTAGAATGTTCTCGTGTTCAAGGTTTTTGTAAGTGCTCAGACTTTAACTTTTTGAAGTGGAAATTTGAACAGGTGAACAATACATAACATATAAGATAATATACATTTTCATAAAATTTTAGTTGACTTAACGTCTATTTTACCTACAGACACATACATTATGATTGGAAATACTGTAATATTGTGTCTTGTATTGTGTTGTTCAGTGGATGTATCAAGTAAAACTATTAATATATATGTCAGTCCAGATGGATCGGATTATAATTCGGGGTAAGTTAAATAAGTCAATCTAGGGATAAAGAATAGAGGTTAGCTTGCAATACAG
The DNA here is from genome assembly GCF_932274485.2 of Patella vulgata. NCBI lineage: Eukaryota > Metazoa > Mollusca > Gastropoda > Patellidae > Patella > Patella vulgata. Next base: position 56,895,771 of record NC_065884.2, on the reverse strand, counting down.
ATATATAGCCATACCGCTGAATGATCGATCCGTACACTAGTCGGATAATTATGGCACGTGTGGTCGAAGGCATTTTATCAATATTTCAGTTAACAAAACTGTAATTGGGTATCGGTAGGGTATTGCATGTAAAGTACACCGTCGTGAACAGATTCACATTTACCAACTTGTAGACTTTAGGCCAAACTCATGCGTATTGTGCAGGGGTCTCATACCACAAGAGTTCCACAAGATATTGGGTTTTTGAAAATAAATACCTTTTTGATACAATTTTTTGTGTGTCTGGAGTTTTTTCACCACAAGAGTTTCACAACATATTGGACATAGAAAAAATATCAATTTTTTCAAAAATTTCTTCTCAGACCTCCCTATATGGCTGTGTGGTAGGCTACCACATTCCACAAAATTTTCGACTTAAAATAATTTTGATAGAGTGTTTTGGGTCTGTGGTGTTTTTCACCACAAGAGTTCCACAAAAAATTGGACTTGGAAAAAAAATCAATTTTTTCCAAAAATTCTTCTCAGACCTACCACATTCCACAAAATTTGACTTAGACTTAGAAAGACTTCCACAAGATATTGGAATCATTCTAGAATATTTTAGACTTATGTGCCAACAATAGTTTATAGTAATAATAATAGTAATAATAATAATAATATAATAATAACTTTATTTTTTGATGTAACATATTTCGTACTAAAGTGTGTTTAAACGAATTTAGATACAGTACAAAACCTGTTCTATAAATTATTTAATACCTCAAAGAAGCGCAAACCTCATAAGGAACTGGTAAAACAGTTAGCCCAAATATACTATCCATAGAATATTCCTCAATGTGAGCTGGTTTGGTAAATACACAGTTCTGAAATATTCCAGTTATAAATAAAAATAGTTCCATTCTGGCCAAATTCTCGCCCACACATTTTCGTCTCCACCAGGAGAATGGACTAAACGTGCCAGAAATATTTGCATCCAATTGTCCCGCTTGATCACCCCAGAGCTCTTTATCATGACTTATTGTATACACGTTGAGCAAGACAGCAGTTCCTTTAGCAATTTTGTAGCCGTTCAGTTGGGTATCTATGGTCGTTGCATGTGGTACTGAAAGTGGCGCAATATCGGCGAATCGCGATATCTCATGTATAGTGGCCATGCAGTACGGCATTTTTGTTTTGTCTTCTAGTCTTGGCTGGCGGTTACCCAGAACATCGTCAATCTCTGCGTGAAGCGTTCTTTGGACCTCTGGATGAGCTGTTAGGAGTAGTATTGCCCAGTTCAAAGAGAAGTCTAGGACGAGAGTACGAGAGTGTGATAACACGAAGAAATAGGGCGAGAATGCAAGAAATCTCCCCCCGAGAACAATATGTTGTGAAACTCTTGTGGTGAAAAACACCACAGATCAAAAACACTCTATCAAAATTATTCTAAGTCGAAAATGTTGTGGAATGTGGTACCACAGAGCCATATATAGGGAGGTCTGAGAAGAAATTGTTGAAAAAAATGATTGTTTTTCTAAGTCCAATATCTTGTGGAACTCTTGTGGTAAAAAACACTACAGACCAAAAACACCGTGGAATGTAATACCACACAGCCATATAGGGAGGTCTGAGAAAAATTTTTGGAAAAAATTGATTTTTTCTTCTAAGTCCAATTTCTTGTGGAAATAAAAAGAAAATGTTTTATAAATATTTCATTGTCCACTTTTCCAAACGCCCCCAAACCTTGCCATGTCTACTCTGAACCCTATACGTATTGTTCTGGAGCCCTTATGGTTTTGAATATATTAAATAATGAAATACCTGGTGTACACTTTAAATAGGGTTATACGTTGACACGCTGCGTAACACATTAATTTCAGTGGGCCCCGTAAACGCGTGAGCCAAGGCCCGATGGCCTACAACGTCGATTGGTAAAACCGCCCCCGTCTGTGCCCGACGCGTTTGATGCAATAGCCTTCCTGACCTCTATTACCCTGCTATCTATCTATTGCTTGGTCGTTTTTACGTCTACTTATACAGCAGTGATATTGCAGACAAGATATATGAATAGCCGAAACTTAACTCCTGTCTGTTAGAATATGGTTTTACAATCAATCCATTTGCGGCTAGGGACAAATGAAGTTTCAAGGATCAGATCTATCCAATACGTAAATTACCGTAACGTCATGGAAACAATTAACATAGAAATATTTCTTTGGTAATTTATATCAAATGAAGAAAGACGTTAAAATTAAATTAAATTAAAATCTTTTCAAGATTAATTTATTTAAGAGAACAATTTTTTGTATATTTACCCACTAAATCTCCGACATATTAAGAGGGGGCCACGGTGTGGTTTCTCCTTGTCAATGATGCAGGACGAAAAACCGAGGTCCCGTGTACACATTGGCATGCACGTAAAAGATCCCTTGACCTTTGGAATTCGATATAAGAATTGGTCGCAATGCCGCTGTCCGGGCAAAATTTCCCTAATAGGACACTGTATGGCGTATGCCCGTCTTCATTAGCCCAGGTCGGAGCAGAACAGTAGGACGTTAAACCCCATATCATTTCCGACGTACTAAGAGACTTGTTAGGTCGATCAGGGCCAATTTAACAACATTATAAGCCCTCGGGAAAATCTGTGCATTGGAGTCCTACCTACACAATCACTCACATGAAATTAAATACATAGTTAGCGTATTGATACACGCAACAGCATCAAATTACAACATGCCTATCTATTAACATGGGGCATCCGGGCAACTGCTCTTTGTGCCAACGCGTTAAAACGGGACTGAGGTCGGTCGATGTTGATTACGATTACGATTGTTTTTAACACGCTTTGTTTATGTGATGAGAATATGGTGGAGAATAGAAAACAAGGGAGGTAATTGGGATGTAATTGTGTTATTATTTCCGGCGTAAATGAGTTTTAAGTGTGAGAATGACACCTATGATCGTATAATAGTGAGTTGACAACCTATTGAGCAAAAGACATAGAAATAATTATGTTTTGACTTTCTTAGAAAATATGAAATTGTAACTTTAAAAAGCTTACTGAAACGACACGCCATACTTCGACAGAAGCACCGTATCGATCACCAAATACTAAAAATGCCTATGCTTAATTTATCAATAATTCCACTGTTTGTTATGGTTTAGAAATACGATACATTTGTATTTGTTTCGTATATTTTGCTTTAGAATGTTGACTATAGTAAATCACATTTCTTTTACATTAAGATTAGATCCTTCACACCCTCTTAAAACTCTTCATAAAGCACGAGACAGAATAGATGATCCAGACATCCAAGGTTCCGGTAGGTCGTAACTATTTTATTAATGATGGAGTGATTTGGCAGGGGTGGCGCATGTAAGGCTGACAAAGAAATTGTGTCTAGTCTATCTGATGGGAAGAAAACTCTTTCGGATGGGTAGAAAAACCGAAGCCCAGGTTACTTGGGCTTATATAAGAGCGGGGCTTATGTCAGCCTAACAACCGAGAGCAACTGACGTTTCGACAAGTGTGAGCAACTGGCTTCAACTGAAAATGGCCGACATAAACTTTCTGCACTCACTTCAACTGGTGGCAACTAGTCGTCGACATGAGCGCTTTTACAACTCGTTTCCACGGACACAACATCACGTGATGGAAGAATGTATCATGTGACTGTATTAGGGTGCAAAATGGAAGCTATAACGACGGCATGAACTTTCATGTAATAATATACTCTTCAAAAAAAGTAGGGGATATTCAGAAACAATACAAAACTGCGGAAATGCACTGCTGTTTTTATTATAGGTAACCAGTGTATGTTAATAACAGGCCAGTTGCCTACACATGAACATAAACAGTTCATATGAGCGGCTTATCTGACGGCCCCATTTCACTCGCAATGACATACACCGTCAAAAGTGAAAATGGACGTCTTTGATTTTTGTCTTAATAATGAGAAATTGCTCCACTAATCCTCAGACATTCAGCAATTCGTCGTGGCATGCTCCTAATCAACCGTCCAATCACGATTTGGGGCAATCTGACCCACTCCTCTTGCAGTGCCACCGCCAATTCCTGCAGGTGTTTTATAATAGGCCTATATAATAAATTAAATTGTCGTAGCCTAAGGTGTTTTTTTTATTAGACATTTTTGGCAGATAAAATATCCCAGTTGGCAGAAAAAAATATGAACATTTTTTTATATAAAAATTATTATCCATTTTGATGGAAAAGAATGAAATACAGTGTGAGCCCTGATTGCACGTATTCAAATGCGACCTGGAAAACTGAGACTACAACAACTTCCGAGGCGAAAGTCGAAAAGTCGCTAATAGCGTGGTGTGTTAATTTCCTAATTTCTACTTTTCGAGTTGCATTTTGGCTTGGTATGCGTGTTGCCGCCTTCTTACTGACATCAATAAATACAAAAATATGACTAAGTCGAAAGTCGACAAGACGGTATATAGTCCATGTGACAGACCTGGGATTTTGGAACATCATTACCAATTTGATGAATAAATTCAACCATGATTTTCAGTTAGCCTGGTGGCTGAAGTGTTGAAATTTGGTTGATGGACTTCCGGGTTACTTTGCTAAATTGCATTTTGGCGGCCATCTTTAAAGATGGCCGCCGTTATTTCATTGAAATTGAGCGCATCGGGGAAACCTTCATAACTCCTGAAAAGATCGACCTATGGATATGGAATGTGGCTCACAATGTTCACAAAAAAATGCTTCTTCTGGTGCTATATGATACTTGTTGTTGAATGAATCATATATTTTCCAAATCAACAGATTATTCTGGAAAAAGCAACCTTTTGGCACTTTTATTTTCCCAGGTTTTCATGATTTATTTTATAAGTTTACTACCAAATCCTGTTCAGAGTAATTTTAGCCAAATTATGTGTGTGATCTTCTTAAGTTATTCAATTAGCATAAATAAATACGCCCAGTGGTCCTCCCTATACAGCTGCGGTGGCCGCAAACTCAACAAAAGTCGTAAGTAGACTGTCAAATTTAAAATGTTGAACGTCGGCGAGGCAGGGCACAAACTTAGTGAACTTTTAGCTAGTGTGTCACAATCGAAACGATATTTGGGGACGGGTTGTTTCTGTTTCAAAATTTGTCCCTAAAGACAATTTTGAGATTATATCACTTCTGTGACGTCATTTTCGGTTGGGGTTCTGTCCGATGTCCAAAATGACCGGAATGGAGCTAAAGACGATCCGAACAACTATAGGCCAATCCCAATTCTCCCCACAATTTCAAAGATATTCGAAAAGCACTTGAGCACTCAAATTCAAACTTATTTGGAAACCTTCAATGTTCTTTATGCTTACCAATCTGGATTTAGATCAAATCATTCATGTGCTACTGCACCGATCCGAATGACAGATAATTGGCTTGATGCTATCGATAATGGTGCGATGAGTGGTATAGTGTATCTTGATTTTGGCAACGCATTTGATCTCATTGATCATAAGCTTATTATTGAAAAACTACATCTTTATCGATTTGATAATAATTCACAAATTTTGATTGAATCATATCTTGACTCACGGAAGCAAAAAGTATGTTTAGGATCAATTACCTCCTCAATTACTACAGTCAAATGCGGGGTTCCACAAGGGTCGATCCTGGGTCCTCTCCTATTCCTTATTTTTATAAATGATCTCCCACTCAATATTGAATCAAGTCAGATAGATTTGTTTGCTGATGACAGTACCCTGCATTGTTCACACAAAGATATTTAATCCATCGCCAATAATCTCCAAAATTATCTCTATTTGGTTGCTAAATGGTGTGAAAACAATGGGATGGTAATCAATCCTTCGAAAACAAAATCAATACTCCACTTTATCTAAATTTCTATTTTATTGAAAAATCTCTTGTTTCCAAAACGGATATCTTGCTCCGTTCACAGACCAGTAAATCTCTTTTTCTTCAAAATTGCAAAACGGAATCCATGAAACGTACTTTTCATTATTCTGCATGTCTTTTATGGAACAATCTGCCTTTTGATATAAAGATGTGTAAAAATGTTGAAAATTTTAAGATTAAACTGAAAAGTCATTTATTTTGCACACTGAAGGAACCATAATATTCAACTGACGACATACTTATTATTTTTAACTTGCAACTGCATTCTATTTTATGTTGTGTGTAATTATAGTGTTCTTCCTATTTTCTACTTGTATAATGTATATAATTTGAAGTTTGGGAGTGACTTATCAAACTCCCCACTTTAAATGGCTATTGCATTTCTAATGATTTTAAATTTATCCTGATATTACATGTATATATGTCTTTGTAGCTTAGGAGGGACCTATGGAAGATTAGTTTTTTTGCAAACTAAATACGTTGCCTCATTAAATAAAGTTTTTATTATTATTATTATTATTATAGTATCATGCAAGGTAGGGCTTGTGATATATCATGTATAGGGTTTTCGTAGCCACTGAATTTAAAATTAAATTATTTATTGGAATTTTCGATGAAACGGAAAGGTTTGTTCCGCACAGGTATAAGCTTAGAAGGGACAAATACAATTTGTAGAACCAGATATTTGATGTTAGTGAACCCATTTTTTCTAGGACACCTGTTTCACACAAAATCTTATTTTCTATCCAGACAAACCTTCAGTATAATAATCTATATGCATACAAAGTTTATGAAAATACACATTCAAGCAGCATTTAATATGGTCTACCACCTGTAGGACACTCCCTTCAACTTAAAAATAAACTGTTTATTGGAATTTTCGATTAAACATAAACTTTCTGTAAAATGTAAAATACTCGACTAATATACCAGTTGTAACATGTTTAACATCATATCTTTCCACGCGAATTAACAATAAATTGTTCATTCGATAAAACGGAAACATTTTTTATACTTGTAAAATAAATACCTATTGTGTATATGATACGTTGAAGTCTACCATGTAATACGGAAATTTGCAACACGTTTATAAGCACCATATCTTTCTACATGAACTAACAATAAATTGTCCATTGGATAAAAAGGAGACATTTTTTTATATATATATCTGTAAAATAATATATGAATTATCGTTTTAACATCATATCTTTTGCCTCCCTTTTCAGGGATGGACACTCAAAAGGAGTATGATAGTTTCGGGGGTCCCTAAACTAGTCAATGTTCTCGCGTAGTTATGAATTTATGTCGTTTTTGATGAATTATTAAGATATATGCATAAGCTAAAAACACCAGGATATACTCTAGAAAGTACCATTTAAATTACAGTCAGTTTTTTCAAAAGATATTTCGAGCCTGGTTGTAGAGAACCCCGTCGTTCACGGAGCAAAGATAAGCCTGTCCTATCCTAGGTATCATATGTGTAATTTTATGTCAAACTTCACAATTGTGAGTATAAATATAACACTTACTTGACAATTATCACAATTTTCATCTGGCCTTAAAACATTTTAATTGGATTTGTGTTCCTGGTGTTATAAGCTTTCCAAATATGTATAGTTTGTTTAATAGGGAGGACCTTGTAGCGGAACTGTGTTTCTAAGCAAGCTAAAAATTTTGGTTGCAGGCCTACTAGACTATACGACAAAAGTTGCCGGGCATAGAGGCGTTAATGTAAAAACGGACCACATTACCATTTCTGAACGAATAAGAGATCTTAAATTCTTAACAACTGGATATATCATAAATAATTCTCAATACGGCTTAAAATGGTGCAAAGGCATAGTAGATGAAATTAAAATGACTCACTATTTTGGTGAAATGTCTTGTGATCTGTGAGATACAAAATAATCAATTCCATATTATGCCCCATTGTATTGTTTATGGGGTGTGTGTGTGGGGGGGGGGCGCATAGGATGTGTCATTTTTAGCAGTATCAGCATTATTTTTAAGTTTTTATTCATGTTCAGTGACTCTGAAAACCTTATAAAAGAGACATTATAAGCTATATAAAACAGTCATTCATGTTATGGAAATTCTGACCGCCATTTTGAATTTTCCCCATCTTGGATTTTTAAAACTCTTTGTTTAAATTAAACAAACATTGTGCAAGAGCTAAATCTGCCTATTGCAGGTCTTTCTGTAGGCCTGAAATGTTTTCTAAATTATTATTTAGACATTAATTAACTGACCCAGGCCATAATCAACTCTCGATGGCATCGGATTTCTCCGATATTAAATAAATTAGAACGTACCAGTCATATTTTGATTTAATCTAAAAATGGAGGAGCGAGACTTAGCTTCGAGCAACCAGTACAGTGGTTGGAATTATTGCACGTGTCTTGTCAAACCTTCAAAGGCTAATATCTTCGCTCGCAATAGAGTAATTTGAATGAAATTGTCAAATTATTCATTTTACATTATCTATTTTCGAACTATTGTAGCAAGAATGGCTAGCTCTTTATCTAAATCTTACGTAATGAATCTTTAATTGTAAGCTCATTGGATAGTACATGTCATATCAAACAATGAAATGACTATTATCTGACATATTGGCCATTTTAGGAAATTTTGTCGCCATTTTGAATTTCCGCCATCTTGGATCTGGGACACTCATATTTGAGATTATTTTTTATGATCAATGTTTCTGATATCTATTCAATCACTTAAGTTGACCAAACAGATAATTTGGCTTATATGGGTCTGAACACGATTTGTTAGTAAACATACGAACAGACATGAAAAAAAAAAAATCGAAAATGTTGCTTTTTTCAGATTAATCTTTTATTTTAAAACTGATAGTATTGATTAAACAACATATATCATATACCAGCAGATGCAGAATTATATTATGAACATTTTGAGATATATTACATATCCATATAGGTGAAACTGTTGAGGAGTTATGAAGGCTTCCCCGACTCGCACTATTTCAAATAAGAAAAAAAACGGCGTCCATTTTTTTAAAAGATGGCCGCCAAACGGACATTTGGCAAAGTGACCCGGAAGTCCATCAACCAATTTTGGACACTTTAGACCTAAGGCTAACTGAAAATCATTGTTAAACCAATTCATCAAATTGGTAATGAATATCTGCCTGTCACATGGACTAATACAAGCCAAAATGCAAGTCGAAAATAAGAAATTAGGAAAAAAAAACGAGGGGCGCTATTATCGCTGTGTGTTATTTCTTAATTTCCTATTTTCGAGTTGATTTTGGCTTGTATAGCGTGTTGTCGCCTCACATTTTGTCGTAACTTCTACTTTTCGACTTTTCGACTTTCGCGTTGTGAAGAGGCGAAAAGTAGAAATTATGAATGGTAGTTATAGGCTTCCATACAACCTGCATAGGTATTTGCATTTCAATAAAATAAAACCAAGTACGAACAATCCAAACCATAAGACAGAATTCGAAGTCCTAAAAAACGTTATTGGCAAAATAATGTATTCGAGCTAAATAGTGTAATCAGCAAATGATCTGCTCCTCGTGTACAAAATACACGACAAACTGTGGTAACGGGTGTCCGGAAGAGTAAGCTTACCCCGCCATAGCTGCATCCAAACTATTAGGCGAAATGTCGGTAAAATAGCGTGATTGGCCAATGAACTATCGGTATGCAAAATGCACGCGATGAAATGTGTTAACGATGTAGTAGACATTATCAGGGAGATAGTAATAGTATACGTGTCAATTAAATATATCTAGAATAATAGCCGAGAGAGACACGTTATATTTACCAATCAAATCAATATGACGGCCATAAAACTTTTTAAAGGTTTTAATAAGTTTAGTGCGCAAGTATCCTTGTAGTTGAAGTTTAGATGACAAATGCCTCGATCCACTTAAAAAATCAGAATAAAAGGAACAAGCTCTCGCGTAACGAATTAGCTGAGATACAAACACTCCATAAGCTGGTGATATTGGAATGTTACTACTAATAAATGGAAAGTTAACAATCGGAAAGTCAAAGTCATCACGTTTATCGTACAATGTAACACCCAGTTTATGGCAATTGTCAAAATCGAGACGCAGATCCAAGTAGGAAGCGTAATGGTAACTGTCAGTGGTGTTTTTAATTTCGAGCTCATCAGGATATATGAATTCTACATAATCACTAAATTTAGGATTATTAAGTGATAAAACGTCATCGATATATCGATAAGTGAAATTAAAAAGTCTGACTGATCGTTTATTAGTTTTTACGAGAGTCTGTATGTAATCGGCTTCGTACGAATAGAGAAACAGATCAGCAAGCAAAGGTGCACAGTTGGTGCCCATGAGGATGCTAACCACTTGCTGATATATTTCCCCTCCAAATTCAACAAAGATGTTATCAATTAAAAAATCCAACATCTGAATTATCTTGATGGCCGTGAATTTGTTTTTGGAATCACTGTGATTGTTAACAACATATGTGGAATTGTAATTTACAACTAAATATTGATATCTAGCAGTACCTGATTTAGACGAAAAGACACTGTGAATAATGTCCTTCAACCGGGCTTTTAATTTACTATGGGGAAATTTAGTGTACAAAGTAGAAAAGTCAAACGTTTGAATAGATGAGACTGAAGCAAGGGATCTAGATTGCAAACCATCAAGTAATTCTTTGGAATTTTTCAATATCCACATTTGGTTTATACCACTACGAGAGTATATTTTGTCACAGTATTTTTGAATACCCTCTTTAACAGCCGTTAGTATAGATGTCAATACTTTTGAAAGTGGTTTTGTGGAACACGGAGTACCAAATGAAGTGAGTACTGATTTGTGATTGGATATAATTTCATCCTTACTAAGAGTAGATCGTTTATATGTAGCACTGTCGATTGGTTTCCCGAAATTAAGTTCTTTGAACAGACAGTCAAGATAATGTCGTTTACATATAAACACGATGTTATTGGACGCCTTGTCAGTCGGAACAATGACATACTTGTCATGCAAGGCATTGAGATTTTCAACAATGCTAACACCATTGAAAATAGACTTAGGCCTAGTGTCAACTGACAAACGTTGCATGTATATTCTTCGTTTAAGTAAACGACTGATAGACTTAGTCCAATCAGAGAGAGTATCCGAGATAACATCTTCCCTCTTGGCCCATGATCTAGCGTAGTTCTCTACGGCATCCATAATAAGTTTGAAATTTTGATCCCATGAAAATGGTTGCGGTTCCCTGTATTTGGTTCCTTTGGACAAAATTACACGTAGCTTATTATTCTGAACTATGTTCAAATCACCAGTGACCACATGTCCAGCTGGTGGGTAAAGGAAGGACGACGTAGAGCAAGAACATAGTAGAGGGTTATTATATAAGTCTTTTGCATTGATGTCAGATAATGCGTTTCTGTAATTAAATATTTTGGATGCAATGGGTTTAGTATAAGTATAAGAAATCCTAGGAACAGTAACAGTTTTGAAGTAAGGAGGGATGTGTATATAATTGTGACATAACAGACCATGCATTTGACTTGCCTGTTCTCAGTCATTCGACATTAATTACTGATCATGGGATAGATAAATTAACTGTCACGTTTTAGTATAATCTCTATCAGTGTCGAGTTGACATAAGCTCTCCGAATTTGGCACAGAGTGTATATGTATATTATATGTACTTATCTTGTAATTAAAAGTGATAAAATGATTAAAAGACATCTAAATGGTTTTCATTGAAAAAATATACATGGTCAAAAACTTGAATTGAAAATCGTGGAACCCAGAGTTATTTGGAACGTTACCAGATGGATCTATGTGCAAATAAAATATTTACCCCCCCCCCCCCCCCTGATTACAACGTTCCAATTTCACTGTCTGTTTCACTAAAATCAAAAAAAGGGGTTTAAATGGAGGTGAGGTAGAGCGGTATTTTGGGGGATGGCCGAATGCTAGTGCGCTGTATCATAAGGTTTGTCATTGAGTCAACTGGTATGGTTTCGATTCCCCGGTTGTACGTGACAAGGAGTAGGTCGCCTGTCCAACCTCATGGGTTTTTCCGGGTGCTCCCGTTTCTTCCCACTTCTAAAGCCCTCAACGCGCAAGCGAATTATTTAAATAAGATTGAACAATGTGTTAGTCCCGAAATGACCTAGTTTGTGTCGAGTGGGGGTTAAACCCATCTCTCTCTCTCTCTCTAGAGCGGTATTTTCATATTGCAGCTTAACAAGGACGGAAAGGAACGGTGAGAGGACTTCGTCGGGGAGATGCCGCCCCGAAAGAAACTAGTCTTCACCAAACAAGGGTTAAACTGTCTTTAGTCCACGTTGATGATACGTTATGCATGTCAGAATAATATAATCTTTACATTAACAATTATTACATTAAAGATACATTATGGGAGATTCGGTAACGAGTTGGCCGTTCTCACTATAATAGTTAAAAACTAGATAATGTAAAGGCAATTTGGTGAAAATTTCATTCAAATTGAACCACTATGAACCGAGAACTAAGCGACTGAAATTCCCATAAGCCTCGGTCATCATTACTAAAGTCAGTACGATAAACAGCATAGTCTCGATTATCCATTTAATCGTTTAATAGAGAAGGAAAGTTATGAAGTAAATCGGCTTACAATCCACTAAAGATCGCAGGCTAGCGCTGCCATCTAGAGTTGATTATGGCCTGGATAGGTTAATTAATGTCTAATTAATAATTTAGATAACATTTGAGGTCTAAAGAAAGACCTGAAATAGACAGATTTAGCTCTTGCATAATGTATGTTTAAAGTAACGGGTAATATTTGGCGAGTGTAGCCCTCGAGTAGAGTAGGCTTAATCTTTCTGTAAAATTGATACTGCCTCAGTATAATTGCCTTCTATTCTTATTTGGGTCAATTGGGGAGCCCTCTAACCAGGAGCTGGGGCTGGCCGAGAATTATCTTTCGGTGTGATTTGCCGTTATTGCAATAGCCTCTATGTCCAAACTGCCAAAACATACACCATTATTGCCTCTTGTCACTGGTGCAAAACGAAGGGCATGCAGGGCCGTAACTAGCTCAGAGCAACGAGGGGGGCGTTCTCGGGGGGTGCTGTAATATTGACGGACAAAGTATTTCTATTTTTTTATGGTCGAACATTTTTTCACAGGGGGGCAAAGCCCCCCCCCCCCCTAGTTACGGGCCTGAGGGCATGGCAAAGAACAGCGTCTAGTCATTCGGGTGGAACTAAAAACCCGTGTACACATTGGTGTTCCCGTTAAAAACACTTGGCAATTGCAATTCGAAATTAGAGTAGCATGTACCGCCGCCGTCTTGACCCAATTTTCTCATATATAAAAATAAATACTCACTTGAATCACGTGAAAGACGTTTCGATTACATCTTTAGATTATAATACATTATATAAACAGTATTAAACATATTGTATCAGATGGATTGCTTACCTACAGAAATGCTGAAACCGCACTAGTAAATAAATACAGTAGAGTTTATCTCAGATACCATTTTTCAAATGTTGTTGATTTGAGACAAATGAAAGCATTTCTGACTTGAGCCCATCACTAATGCCTGCACCTTCTTTTTTTCTTCTGGCAGTGATGTCTTTAGTTGATTGATCTCAATTGATATTTCGGCCTGACCTTAGTATTTCCAGTGATATTCGTGGCGATTCATCAAGGTTGACTAGAGTAACAACAGATTTAAGTTAATCTTGAATAGATGCCAAAAATGTTATCTATTTGTGCCAGGTCAGTACCAAATACTTCGTCCCCCGAGGAACTACCCACATGAACAGTGGTGCAGAACATATTACAAAAATCAATTATTATACATACCAATTGGCATTTATTTCATAATTTGGTTTGATTTATATTAATATGCAAAATATATAAATTAGAATATTGAATAATTATTTTAGTTAATTGTGATGATAGAAGGCGCAGTTCTCTTGCTGGACACTTCACAGGCATTGAAAATAAGCAGGATGAAAAAAACCGCCTAGAAAGTCATAAACTTTATTACAAATAAATTTCAACGGAAGAACCATCCGCCGATGCATACTTTCACCAGGAATGACCCACGTTTCGCATTTCCTTTACACTACATTTAATAATATCGCAGTCCTCTACACGTGATAGTTTTACGCTCAGAGTATCATAGCAAGACGCCCGTGTAAATACTACTCAGGTCGTCTCTCCACTGCGAAATCATTCTACCATGAAATGTAACGTGAGGCTCAGAAAGGGATAAATAATGAAAGAAAAGAAAGTATTTGTCACTTTTCGGTTGAAACGACTCGATAATAAATACTATTTTTCACATTTTGCTTCACAATACTCGATAGAAATGTGATGTAAGTAACTTATTAGCACCTTTCCTCGGTGTGTCGGTGAATATCAGGACAGTTTTGCTCGGGAGCCTCGGCTGGGCCCCTCGACCAAAACTGTCCTGATATTCACCGATACACCTCGGAAAGTGTGCTAATAACAACTACTTACATCCCACTTCTACTCGTTGCCACTGGCAACCTTTGATAAAACTGTCCTGTTTAATTGCAATACATGCTTAAAAGTATCCGTGTATCAGAAATGTACAGAAAGAGTACTGATCATTTCTGATACACGGATACTTTTATACCGTTTTAGATATCTGTCAAGCAATAAGTAGCGGACGTTTAGTCCGACCCAGATCGCAATTGATAACGAGGCTCTAACTAATGTTCATGAAACAACTAGTCAAAATCATAGTAACAAAACAAAATGGGGGGAACTACATGGCAGTTCAAAAACATATACAATGACATTAAATTAACATAACAACATATTACAAAAATCAATTATTATACATACCAATTGGCATCTATTTCATAATTTGGTTTGATTTATATTAATATGCAAAATATATAAATTAGAATATTGAATAATTATTTTAATTAATTGTGATGATAGGAGGCGCAGTTCTCTTGCTGGACACTTCACAGGCATTGAAAATAAGCAGGATGAAAAAAAAACGCCTAGAAAGTCATAAACTTTATCACAAATAAATTTAAACGGAAGAACCATCCGCCGATGCATACTTTCACCAGGAATGACCCACGTTTCGCATTTCCTATACACTACATTTAATAATATCGCAGTCCTCTACGCCATAGACATTGTTTTGACGATGTGGTCTAAACAAACACGTGATTGTTTTACGCTCAGAGTATCATAGCAAGACGCACGTGTGAATACTACTCAGGTCGTCTCTCCACTGCGAAATCATTCTACCATGAAATGTAACGTGAGGCTCAGAAAGGGATAAATAATGAAAGAACTTTTCGGTTGAAACGACTCGATAATAAATACTATTTTTCACATTTTGCTTCACAATACTCGATAGAAATGTGATGTAAGTAACTTATTAGCACCTTTCCTCGGTGTATCGGTGAATATCAGGACAGTTTTGGTCGGGAGCCGCCTCGGCTCCGCCTCGGCTGGGCCCCTCGACCAAAACTGTCCTGATATTCACCGAAAAATCGGAAAGTGTGCTAATAACTACTACATAGCTAAAGATTACGCGATGTTCTCTGACCTATTTATGCGAGACTCCTTCTTTAACTTATACAAAGGTGAATATATATGGAAGCCTATTGTTGCCATTTTATATGCAATTTTATGTGAATCCACTGCTCAGACAGTGTGCTCATTTATGACATCTTTAGTTTACATTAGAAAAGCGACTAAATGAAATGTATTTTAGAGACATTATGCAGGTATACATCCTTGAAATCTGATTTTATTTTTAGATTCAAGTCTGAATATCGAAAGTGCAGTTGTTATGTAAATCCACTGCTAAGGCATACTGATTTCTTATTTCATTAGTTCGTTTTAGAAAACTGATTTTAATGAAATAGAGACATCATGTGAATGAACTGTCCAGATATCTTCATACATAGTGTTGTCGGTTAGTTTTATTATTTGATTTTATAAAATGTGTTATTCTCTATCCTTTCCTGGAATCTTTTTTTTAAATACAAATCTAAAGTGGGCCTATAACAAATCTCGTGTTCTCGTGGTGAGGTTCCTGCATTCTCGCCTCGTGTCCTCGCGTTCTCCCACTCTCGCCCTCAACTTCCTGCCCTATTTCATCACGTTCTCGCACTCCCATACCCTCGCCCTCGACTTCTCAATCCTTTTCCTCGCACTCAGTCACTCTCGTTCTCTCGCCCTCGACTTTTCGCTCCCTAAACTTCACGCTTTTCTCGACTTCTCGTCTTCGATTTCCCGACCTTGGGATTATAAAATGGCCACAATAGACATCCGTATATATACATGTGTTTATATTTAGATATGTCTCACCTGACGCGTCCACATTACTTCGTATCAGTCGATGGAGTAGTTAATTTAATATTGAAGGGATATAAAGTTGAAATCTAACCATGGTGCTCCAGAATATAACATCGTATCTTATTGACACGACAAACGGAACGGCAGCTACATTGGGGATATTCCTCGCTACACTGATTAGTGCAAAAGCAATACTCAACATGTTGTGGAAAGACAACCGGCCTCCCGGTCCACGAGGTGTTCCTTTACTAGGATACCTG
Organism: Patella vulgata; assembly: GCF_932274485.2. NCBI lineage: Eukaryota > Metazoa > Mollusca > Gastropoda > Patellidae > Patella > Patella vulgata. Next base: position 56,879,333 of record NC_065884.2, on the reverse strand, counting down.
CCTTACTTCGGTACTCATCCACACCTGACATTTTTCAAGCTTCGGGAAAAATACGGCGACGTCTTCAGTATCCAGATGGGAAGTTTTCCAGCAGTTGTCATCAGTGGTAAAGAATTGATTAAAGAAGTTTTGGTGACACGAGGTGACGAGTTTTCTGGTAGACCAAACTTTTACACCAGTACTTTGCTAGGAAGCGATTCATTAAGCTTTGGACATTTTGACCATTCTGCTATACTTCACAAAAAAATCACCTACAGCTGCCTACATCTCTTTTCCAATGCTCGAATGAAACAAATAGAGGAAATGATATTTGATGAAGCGAAAATAGCAGTTTCAGAATTCAGTAATCAGAATGGGAAACCATTCTTTCCGGGCGAAATACTGTTTGCTAGTGTAGGAAGCTTTATTTATCAAGCATGCTACGGGACTCACACTAATATTCGCGAAGAAGGTACTTTCCACTCTTTTTTAGAAAATTCCAGAGAGTTTGCGAATTTTGCGGGATCCGGAAATCCGGTTAATGTGATGCCTTGGTTGAGATTTGTTATGCCTGGGAAGGTTTCGACATATCTTCGGTTGAGAAATAAGACGAAAGCCGTCAGGAATACAAAGCTAACGGACTCTTTAAAGTCTTTTTCCCCTTCCCATGTGCGACATCTTGCAGATGGCTTCACTGCAGCTGCAAAAGAGGCCGATGAAGATCCCAACTCTGTTTTAACGTCCAAAAGAATTTTTCAAACGCTCGATGATTTAACTGGAGCTGGGTTTGATACAGTATCAGTAACTTTGAACTGGGCAGTACTACTCCTAACAGCCCATCCAGAGGTCCAAAGAAAGGTTCACGCTGAGATTGACGATGTTCTAGGTAACCGCCAGCCTAGGCTAGAAGACAAAACAAAGATGCCGTACTGCATGGCCACTATATCTGAGATATCGCGGTTCGCCGATATTGCGCCACTTTCAGTACCACATGCAACGACCATAGATACCCAACTGAACGGCTACAAAATTGCTAAAGGAACTGCTGTCCTTCTCAACGTGTATACAATAAGTCATGATAAAGATCTCTGGGGTGACCCATTTAATTTTCGACCGGAACGTTATCTTGATCAAGCGGGAAGATTAGATCAAAATATTGCCGGCAATTTTAATCCATTCTCCTGGGGGAGACGAAAATGTGTGGGCGAGAATTTTGCCAGAATGGAACTATTTTTATTTATAACTGGAATATTTCAGAACTGTGTATTCACCAAACCAGCTCACATTGAGGAATATTCTATGGATAGTATATTTGGGCTAACTGTTTTACCAGTTCCTTATGAGGTCTGCGCTTCTTTGAGGTATTAAATAATTTATAGAACAGGTTTTGTACTGCATCTAAATTCGGTTAACGCACTTAAATATGTTCAAGCTCTATCAAAATTATATCACAATTATAAAGTTATTAGCAAACATTCTTAATAAAAAGAAATGTGTGATGTATCGATAGTAACTGTGCGATGTTCGTCAAAAACTGTACAACTAAGTATTCCATTTGTATTATGGTGGAATTTGTTTTCAATCTGTAGACATTTGTATAGCATCTACACAAATTTCAGTAAACTCTGTTATAGGAAATGAAAATATAAAAACTTCTCGAATTACATTAAGAGGCGACTAAATTAATAAATATTTCTACTTGAACAGCTTGCATATCAATACCCGAGCGTTGTGTGTTGTGACTTATTGGGTCAACAGTTTATTGGGTCCAGAAAATCAACATCTTTATATGACGGTTGTTAACTGGAGATAAGATAGTGATAATATGTAATTCATGTCAATATATAATCTTTACATTGTACAACCATATAAATAACGGGTAATATTTGGTAGGTATAGCACCCGAGCAAAATATGCTTACGCGTTATGTTAACACTGCTTCACTGTAAGTGTAGATATTTTTGTTGTTCATGATAATTGTTTTAAATTTAACATACCAATATAGCAAGTCTCTTTGATCATTCATCGTTATCTCACAACTTGCCCACAGTTTTAGTATGTTACATTATTTTACATGATATAGTATACGTGTATCACGTGTGGTACAAAATGTATCAAATAATACCTACTGGATGGTAACTTAAAGATACATAATGGGAGATTAGATACAGAGCTGGCAATTCTCACTATAATAGTTAAAAACTAGATAATGTAAAGGGAATTTGCTGAAAACTTCAGTCAGATTGATCCCCTCTGAACTGAGAATTTAGCGATTGAATTTTCGGCCCAGCATCGATCATCATTACTAAAGTCGGTACAATAAATTATAGTCTCGATTATCCAATTCATGATTAAATCATGAATGAAAGTTGAGCAGAAAATCGGATCCTAATACAGTAAATATCGCAGGCTAGCGATGACATCGATAGTTGATCATGGTCTGGATAAGTTAATTAATGTCTAATTAATAATTGAGATAACCTTTCAGGCCTAAAGAAAGACCTGCAATGGACAGATTTAGCTCTTGCATAATGTATGTTTAACCTACAGCTATTAGATGGTTTAAATGGTTTTGCAACTAGATCTTTTTTCAAAGGGTTAATGTTGTAAATTTATCTATAATACCCTTAACATGTTTAATATAATCCCAAATTAACTTCTGAATTGATGATAATGTTTGGTTAATATACAAAGGGAGACATATGGTCAGTATTCTTACTACGCCAGTCCATAATAAACGTTTAAACCTTCATCAGCGTATATAATTTATTTTGAGTTGATATTTCGTATTAGTAATAATTTGCATGTATGATTCTTCGTTATTACGGTTACTATTTTCATATTTGACATGCTATATTGAGAATTATACATCACATGATATATGTAATTTCATCCATAGTTATGCACATACGTTCAATATCGAACGTCGTACACAATATGTTATATTAATTCGAACAATGCCACACATAAGATACAGATTTGTGTTCTTTTACTAAAAGACATTAAATATGTTTCTAATCGTAATATCGTAATTATAATGTATTATGTATTTCGAATCGTAATTATAATAACCTGTATTTCGATTTAATATTGTCAGCATATTGTTTAAAAAAAATGTATTTGTTATATAATTCTTACTATCCCAGTCTCCAATAAACGTTTGAACCTTCATCAGAGTATATAATATATATGTATTTGGAACTCTATATTATTTTTTGGACCCCAGAATATACTGTAAGAGCGTTAAAGATGATTCATAAACTAATATGGTTCTTGTGTGTTTGCGTTGTGGGGTGTTTTGTGTCGTGTTTGCAGTAAGCAAGGGGGTTAACGTCCACTCGACACAAACTAGGTTATTTCGGAACTAACATATGGTTCAATTTTATTTCAATAATTCGCATGTACGTAGAAGAAGAAACCGGAGGACCGGGAGGACCCGGATAAAATCCACAAGGTTGGACAGGCGACCCCACCCGTTGTCACGTACAAGTGGGAAATCGAAACCACGCCTCTTGACAGACCTTATAATCTAAAGAGCAGCTTTAAACCTCTCGGCGACCCCTCCTCCCTGCCCTTTAAGACTCAAAGAAAAGCGACAAGTAGTCTACTATATATGCCGATGCGAAAACCTTCGATCCAGCCGTTTTATCGTCTACCTTTATCAATGCGGCACGACATATCTCAATTATGCAAAAATGAAGAGGTTTCATTGTAGAGTAAAACAAACCACACTTTGTGAACATTGGCGTCCATGTAACAAGTTACTCCACAGTTGGAATACGCCGCAGTTCAGGCCATGTTCGCCTCGCGCGCATTGCACAGGTAACAATAGAAGACATTGCCACGTATTAGTCACAAAATCACCGAAGCAGTCACTTGAATAAACTTTAAACCGCATTCTATTCATGCATATAATAATCTTGAAATGATAGGCAACTGTACGTTTTATTTAGTATCTTTCAGAATTAATGTAAGGATTTGTGACCTTTTATTCTACCTCATATTCATACTGAAGATTAACCCCCTCATCTACTGTAATTATCTTTCAGAAGCTGTTGTAAAATTAATCTAAGGATTTGTGACTTTTATTCAACCTTACATACCTTTCTCGATTAACCTCCAGTATACCACATTATCTTTCAGAAGCTATTGTAGAATTATTGAAAGAGTTTGTGATTTATTCTACCTTATATTCCTATTCTAAATTAACACCATGCTACCTCATTATTTTTCAGAAGCTATTGTAGAATTTATTGTAACGATTTGTAACCTTCATTCTACTTAATAGTCATTCAGAAGTTATAGTAGATTAACCCCCAAGCTACCTTGTTATCTTCAGAAGCTATTATAGAATTGTAGATCTGTAACCTCCATTCTACATAATAATCACTGTAGATTAACATCCGCTACCTTATTATCTTCAGAAGCTTTTATAGAATTGTAGATCTGTAACATAATAATCACTGTTGATTAACATCCAAGCTACCTTATTATCTTTCAGAAGTTATTGTAGAATTGTAGATCTATAACCTTCATTCTAATAATAATCTTTCAGAAGTTATCAACATCCAAGCTACTTTATAATCTTTCAGAAGTTATTAACATCCAAGCTACCTTATAATCTTTCAGAAGTTATTAACATCCAAAGTACCTTAACATCCAAGCTACCTTTATAATCTTTCTGAACTTATCGTATAATTTGGCCTCAGTCTACCTATTAATATTTCCGGAATTATCGCAGATTAACTTCCAAGCCAAGCTACCTTATAATCATTCCCAGGTTATTGTAGAATTCATGTAAAGATTGTTGGCCTAACTTATACTCTTTCAAAACTTATTGTCGAATAACCGTCAATCTACCAATAATATATTTCAGAAGTTATTGTAGAATTGATGCAAGGCTATTATGACCTGCAATCTACCTTATATTTTAATCACACCTATACATCATCTGTCACCTTCAGATCCTACCAACACCAAGAGGTTCATGTAGTAAGTAGATAGAAAACAATATAAACCATTGGCTCCAAATTGACCATATATGCCCATCGGTCAATTTAAGCGGCGTAAACTAGGTTACTTTTCAAATCCATATTCTAAAGAATTTTTCGGTTTCATTACTGGCTGTGGGATGATTGAATAAGGTTTTGACCATCGATTCTCTTTCACTTAATTGTTACATACAGGAGACTCGACACACGTGATGCTTTCTCTTTTAAATATTCCGGGCACCGCTTTACACCATTTTGATTATAAATCAATTGTTTTTCATTCCGTTTTATTTTTTAAATTTCGCCGGCCTGATATGACATCTCTCACAGCGACAGTACCACCACTACTACTACTACTACTACTACTACTACTGCTGCTACTACTTTACATTACTACTACTACTACCACTACTTTAAATTACTACTACTACTACTACTACTACGGTTCCACCAAGGGCAATGTTTCAAGAGAATAGGAAAGGGTAGGGGGAGGGTTATATTTACGGGTAAGGATAGGAACTAGGCATTGTAATGCATTAAAATGCTTAACAGAAATGGCACTGCAAGTTTGGTTGACCGGGTATATTCCTTATGTCTGTAATTTAATCCAAACATCAACTTTTCTGAATACATTTAACTATTGTGCTATAATATACCAAAAAACAAACTCTCTCATAACATGGTGTCGTTATTTATATTTCAGACTGGTGGTGCACGGATAAATCCTAGTCTCTTTCAACCAGTTACAGATCCAGCAATACTGAATATAATACCACCAGTCGCCCATGCAAAGGTTTAATACAAATATTTATATTTTGTTTTGTTGTGTTTATGCATCGTTTTTATGTTCTGTACTGTCTTGTATTCATGCTACCAGTAGGTAATCTTATACCCCAGTATTTCCTCAAAAGTGCAGCAAGGGAAAAGGGGCCCGTGAAAAGAAAAAAGAGTCAAATAGAATTCAGTATGAAATTGTTGATATTCAGGCAATGAATTTCCGTAGCGGTTACAGACCACATTAATAGGAATTACGATTATCTCGTTATAGGTTGATTGATATACCACATTTGTCATCAGACTGGTTGCTAAGACGTTAGTATAGGAAATCCGATGCAGTTGAGCTTGGTGGTTTTTAAAAATGTCCCCAATGGATCCACATATGAAAGCATATTGGGAACCCCTGTCTTTGATCCCCTTGATTTTCCTTACATTTTCGGAAAATTTGCAACCATGCAGACCGTTCTACAGTATTTTGTTGTGACATTATTTAAGGTTCGACAAATTCACCTTCCCGATGCTGGAATTACAGATTATGGAGTCATGTCTGTTTATGGACTTCATGCCAGCCGAATGGCACCATTGGAAGTTTTTATAAATGGATCGCCTCTAAGAATAGCAAGATGGCCAAATGAGGTAGTTTATATTTTACCCATATCAGTTTCTAATGAAAAGCTCTATCACTATACAAGGTGTCAGTTGAATATCATTCATTTATGAATTAGTGACATACTGTTGGGTATAATTTTGCCCCGATTGTCATTGTTGCCAACAAAATTATTTTCCATTCTCAGTTTTATATTAATATTGTTGGTGTTCCTGATGGCCAATCTGGACTCCGGTTTCAACATAATTCAACACGCGATATCCATTGGATGAACGAGAAGGAGCCCTGGGTCTATGGATTTTGGTAAGAATTTTATATGCACACAAATATAATCTTTGATATGTATTATATATATTGAAATCTGTTATTTTGAACACCTTAAAGGCCAATACCATCGTCCTCAGTTTTGACAGATTCTAGATAACATTTTAATATAGATATATCTTTGTGATTGTTGTTCCGTAACGATGGTTTAACGATTCTGGAGATAACGCAAAGGAGAAAAACAGAGAGGTAACAACTACACATCCGAATGTCAGATCATTGATAATTTATGTGACTACGACGAGTTGCTATATTGGATTGTGAGATGATGTCAGTTGAAACCAGCTATTCATAAAAATAATTGGTTGCCACGAGACCAGAAAGCGCGAGAAAAAGAAAACAATAAACAGTCTACATTTTAAGTACCAAATCCATTTACTTCTACCCGTCTTTTGAAATGTTCTATAGATGAGGAAACGGGGTATGCTTTCCCATTGAAAAGTTTATATATCTACCAAACGGCTGCTGCACGATCTCTTTTATTCCAGGTATTGGAGTTGGGCAGATGCATCAGCTGAAGTAGTTAAAATAGATCCCAGTAACCACATGATAACATTAACAAATAAAACTTACTATGGTCTTAGAAAAGGTATGTAATTATCAACCGCTTTTCTGGTTGTTATTCGAAATATAAATCCTAAGGTCTGAGCTCGCACATTTTATTTCGAATAGTTGCTATGTGGATATAGTTTGGAGTTGTGTCTATGTAAGCTTCTTGAACTTACGACCAGTTGTGACTTGATCGGGATGCTGGCTCTAATGTTAATGACTGTATTGTTGTTCATATGTAGTTTTACTAAAAACTCGACAACTCGTCTTCATCTTTTGCTAGACTAACATATCAAATTTATTTTGATGCCAGGTCATCTTCAAACTGATAACAGAGATATAGGATTTGATAAACAGGGAGGTTACTTTCGTGTCCTTAATATGCTTTCTGAACTGGACCAACCGGTAAACTCTTACTTTTATTTCATAAAGTTTTCAATTTATTGAATAGCTAAGTACACGTTCAGCATTCTAGAAAGAATTAGTATATATTGATTCGTATCTGCGACTTCGCGTCGCCATGGTCTTCAAGACCCACCAAACCGATCTCCTAGGTCTTATAGGAGACAACATGAATGTCGGCTTTTGGCACAGTCAAAACCACTACACCACTACACATTGTGGCTACACAATTAGATAGGGTAGGTTTACGCGCTAACCCCGCTCACCTCATACGTCCCTTTTTGTTTCTAGAGAGTAAAGCCGTCCTTTCTAAAGAGAGAGAGAGAGAGGGAGGGAGAGGGTTTAACGTCCTTATTGTCAGTATCTACGATTGTTCTTGATTTAAACTTTCTTGCTTATTTTCCATTATGCAAATGCATATTAGAATTTAAAGGTTGTAGATATATTTTAGGGAGAATTTTACATTGATAGATCAACTGGATTTCTCTATCTCTGGCCAAATACACCAACTGGTACTCTACAGCCATCTGATGTTATATACGCTTCTATTTTAGAAAACTGCATCACGTAGGTATACTGTGAGAATTATGTACTTCATTTTATTTAGTAAAATTATTTACTCGGTGTATGGAGTGTAAAGTGTAAACTAATTTGGCAGGGGGGCTATCAGTGTTAGCTAATTTCATGCAGTTGTATTGAGGTGTTATGTTGATATGGTTTCATGTACAATGCAAAGCGTGGGAATGGATTTTAACTGTTAAAAGCATTTTTATCCGATTTCGTTTGGACCATAAGGTGAATGTTCTAGCAATAAGAGAAACATCACACTCCTATTAAACTCTAGATCGACAAAATAAACCCCTTTCCGGCTCTTGTGCTTTTGAATTGCAACTATTATCTCAGATTGCAAAATGGCGTAAGTGACATGCATTTTGAAGATTTTAGAATTGCAATTATCTTTACAGATTGCAAGATGGCGTAAGTAACATGAACTTTGAAGATTTTACAGTTGAAAGCTGTCGTGCATTCGGATTTTCCGCAACAAGTTCACATAATGTAACTTTCAGTAATCTAGAAGTTAAAAACACAGGTACGTTAGTCACCCCATCAACTGTTTTCAAATTTTAAACTATGTAGCTTTCTATGTAGATATATGGAAGAAAAGTTATTTATTTATTTAAAGCGATGTTTCAACGAGGGTTCTTTATCCAGAAAATAGTGCAGTTTCTTGCTTAATAAAGACGAGATAATTACGTACTTATTTATTTCAAGCGACGTTTCGACGAGGGTTCTTCATCCAGCAAATAGTGCAATTACGTGCTTGATAAAGACGAGATAATTACGTACGTTTAATCTGATTAACCCCCAAAGTCCCCTCTCCATCACAATGGGCAGGACTAAACCAGAACGGCTCTCCTTTAGCCAGGTTGGCTTGGTATATGTTGCAATGTTTAGTTTATCCAGAATGAGTTAATATAAGTAATAATGTTTATTTTATTCAGGATGGGTTGATATAAGTAATGATGTTTATTTTATTCAGGATGGGTTGGTATAAATTGTCTTTTTTATCCAGGTTAGGTTAAGTTTTTTTTTCTACTTCAGGTTGGGTTGGTATAAGTTGTCGCGGAGATTGTAGAAATGTTACTGTATCTAAATGCGATGTACACGACTGTGATGGCGGTGTAAGCATTGAAGGTAAATCTTTCAATACATAACATCAATTTGTATAAAATGGGGGTTGTGGTAGTCTGGCACTACCTAGGTAGTTCTAGGTTTCGTATCCTTCATGTGTTCTCGTGTGTGCCTTGGTTTTTCAGATTGTTTATATTGTGCATATTGTACATATTAGCGTTCACGTGAAATAACCCTTTGAGTTGGACAATCCTCTCCTCGCAATGCATATGGAACTACAGAAATGGAAATTACTTGTTAGTCACTAAATGAAATCCGGCAACATACCTGATTTTTGTATTTCGATTTCTCTTTATTATGGGCCTCGCGTAAAGAGGCCCTTAACTTTTATTTGGCTGTAATCCGCTTTGTAAAATCACCTTCTTACTCTTAAAAAATGATTTTTTAATGTAGATTTCAGTTTAGATGTTAAATATCCTCGTCTCAGTTTGATGTTTGTTCGTAATTCTCGAACTAAACAGTCCTCACAAAATTTGAGCTTTTACAATAAATAAGGTGTCGAAATATTACCGTATGAATGCAGTCCTCACAAATTTGAGCTTTTACAATAAATACGGGATCGATATATTATCCTTTGAATGAAAATAGCAGTATCTTACAGTTTATAATATACCCCTTGATCGTATATTATGTGCTCTAATATTTCAACCTTACTTTCGGAAATTCATGCAACCGGTCCACACCCCAATGTTTTATTTTTTCTTACCAGGTGGTGATCGACCTAATCTAATACCATCTGGTAATTTGGTTGAAGATAACCATATATGGAAAGTAGGTCGTGTAAGTGTAACCGGTGCTATGGGTGTCAGCCAAGCAGGCGTCCATAATATCATCAGATATAACCATATTCACAACACTACGTACGCATGTATTTTTTGGGGCGTAAGTATATTCAACATTCTGACATTTGTATGTTTATATTCTAAGGTCCCCAAACACAAGGCAGTAATTAGTTTCACTAGATACAGTCCGCCCATTTTGCTACAGATCACCTAATCAGCATATCCTGTCTCGTGTACGATGCCCACTGCAGCTTGTAGCTATGAGGCCAAAATAAAGCCAATGCATGATTATAGTACATAAGGATCAAAGTATGAAAATGTCTAAAATATTGTAAACCGTCACCCTTTTCATTGGAAATAAAAATTGGAATTTGCAGTCTCAAACTAGCCAGACATTAAATACCACCATGTCTTTATCCCATGATCTTTACCTTTCATCAGATTGAACGATCATTTAGGTACATAGAACTTTATGACCTCTGCTAGTTTTGATAATATATGATATTGACGTTTCACCTCTGTATAAACTTCTGTTAAGGCACGGACTGCCTACGATCTTATTAAACATCTAACTAATTCAATATGTCCCTTACAAGCTACACATGATATGTGTTTAACACTCAACAGAAATTGAAAGAGAATGTAGTAGTGGTCAGTGTATCATACTATTACCTGACAATGCCATCCAAAGAAATATGAAGTGTAATTACAGACACCATAATTTTATAAATAAACAATACCATATATGGTGATCACTCTTGTCCATTTTCCCTAATTTATGAATGCTATATTATAAGCAGGCGTTTACTGACAGTAAGTCAGACTTGGAATAGAGCTTCTCCCGATTTATGTCTATTTCATGTTCTTAATAAAGGTCTTATCAATTATGCTGATCTTCTGTTATCCCTAGTGTTACAATTGTTATATTTACAGGGCAATGATCATATAATGGAATACAATTATTTTCAAGATTGTAATCAAAATGCCAGTGATGGTGGTGCTGTACATTGTGATCGAGATTGGACAATGGTAAAGCAAGTTGTAACATTTGATTTGAATAACTTATCTGGAGCACTGACAGCAAAAGATTCCAATTTGTTCTCTATAGCCCCTGCATAAAATTGTTACATCACCCGTGGGCATCTTTGTCACAAATCTTTTCCAAAGAAAAACATTTGACTCAGATTACTGTCAACGATCGATTGTAATTTGGCAACAGATTCAGTGTATCAAAAACATGCTAATCAGTTTATAGCTCTCAAGTCGTATATTTATAGAACATGTTCGGGATTGGCATCTAGTATTAAATTATTGTTTTGTTTATTGTTTCAGAGAGGTAATACCATTCGATATAATTATTTCCACAACACACTCAGATATTGGCCTGGTGCTCAAGTTCGTGGTATTATGTTGGATGATGAGTTCTCTAGTGTTGCTATAGAAAACAATGTTTTCTCTTCGGTAATGTATACACAACTTTTAAACAATATTTCCGAAGATGGGGTACAGTATATCCCCAGGGTGGAAGGGTGGGTGAATAATTAGAAATTTAAACCTTACAAATGTCTCCAGACAAACCATGCTCTTTTAGGCAGTGTAGGCTCGCCCTCTGTTTAACCTAAATAGAGTTATCTCCCCCGCATCATTCCCCGCAAAGCCCATTTAACGCTCTTGCATAAATGTCACTTTTACGGGGACATGACGACAGACTACACCCCAAAACAGCCAAGCTCCTTCCGGTAACAAATGTATAACCCTGTTTGAGATTGAAATGGCCATTTATTACAAATAAATGACAAAAGGACTATTACATATATAATAATAATAATCTAATAACAACATATTATGGTACAAACTTAAAACACTAATATGTAATGAGGTATATTGACATTGCTTAATTACATAAATATCAGGCTTCCCAAAGATGGGGTACAGTATATCCCGCCATAGATTGGGAGCGGCGCTAAGGTGAGATTAACTAACCTGCAGTGACGGGACCAATCCCCCACTCAGTGATGCATATCACCTTTTTTTGTGATCGGTATAATTTATACGACGATTTAAATGTAGAAATATAATTCCTTCCCAGTAAAATACACAAGAACGTATACAACACGCTTTTTTTCTTTTCATGGGCTATATGAGAAATTATAAACTGGTAAATCCTTTGATCTTTGGGGTATACTCTATGCCCGAAATAACTTGCGGTTTGACAGTCGGGGGTCGGCTTTGGATATATATAGTAGAATTTGGGGTTAGTCTTCTGAAAGTTTTTGTTTAAACCTGTAACGGTTTATTCTTCCAGGGTAGGTATTTTTCCATAGGGAAACATGATATAAGGGTTTTCTTACGGGAATTCTGGAATATTCTCATTTTGCGTACATGTAAAAATAGAGGGTTAATAAGCAAGATAAAGTCCTCGACAAAACAAAAAAAAAAAGCATAACACCAGTTTCGTGCTTTATCCTACACGTATTAACAAGTTATGTATACGAGGACGTTTTGAACATATATCTCTTCGGTATTGTATACGGTACTTGCAGTGTAATTTTAAAGCTAACCTTTATACCACACCCCCCCCCCCCACACACACACACACATAACACCAGTTTAGTGCTTTATCCTACACGTATTAACAAGTTATGCATACGAGGACGTTTTGAACATATATCTCTTCGGTAATGTATACGATACTTGCAGAGTAATTTTAAAGCTAACCTTTATACCATAACAAGACTGTTCGGCGACTGTGGGTATATTGAAAGAACACATTTAAGTTAAGGTTAAGCTAAAGATAAAATTAGTCATAACCACCCGGCCGATAAAATAATATTTTTGATATTTATATCGGGAATGTTCCAATAAATTAGATTGTATGACAAAGGATCGATGAGATACAGATTACAACCTGCTGTAAAATTATCGTTTAAGCAGCTGAATCTCTTTGATTATATTTCAAAATAAAATTGAATTGGCCTGACCCCATTCTTGGTTATTTTGAGTATTCATGAGGCAAGCTGCATGCTATTAAATTTTCGTTTTGGTAGATTTGGCTTAAGTTGCTTTGCATTGTATTATTGTTTGTGTGTGGTGTGCACCCCCCCCCCCTCCCCGCCCTCTGCGCTTTCTATAAACGGTCAAATTGAATGGACAATCTTTAATGTTCTGTATATACGTATACGGTTCGGTTTTTCTAGTTACTTCCCTTACATGCAATACAATAACCATGAACTGATCACATATTAATAGTTGAATAAGATCATTATAGAATCTTTTTCTTTTTTTAAATTTAGAATGAAGTCCATGCTAATATAGGAGGTGGTCGTGATAATATTATAAGATATAATATATTATATAATGCTACTGGTGACGGGTTAGCTGTTGACGGTAGAGGTCTACAAGGAAAGAATTTAGATCAACTTGAAGCAAATTTAAATGTAAGCACTGGATAACGTCTCAATTAGTGTTACCGTTTTTCGTCCGGTTTCTTTGAATAACGAACAACGAATCACAAGCCAACTTCTTTGGATGGCTCTGTGAATATGCATTGTCTCGGTACTGTGATGGTCTTGCCTCCCATAAGCGGTGGTGTCTCTGCAAGAATCAGTCGTCTACAAAATTTTCGTACTACATCAGTTTATCAGAGAATTTATGGACTGCCACGTGGATAAAGTTTGTAATTGTATAATACCTGACTTTGAGTGAAGAACCACCACGTGGCGATGTGACCACAGAACTAGCTCGCTAACCGCTGTGCAGTTTCTTTCCTATTTCACAATTTCTATGGCTTTAATCTAGTTGTTCGGGTGGGACGAAAAACCGATGTCCCGTATACGCATAGGCGTGGGCGTAAAAGATCCCTTGGTAGTTGGAATTTGATATAAAAGTAGACCGCAGCGCTGGTCTCCGGGCAACATTTCCCTTATACCACACTGTATGGTGTATACCCGTCTTCATTAGCCAGGCGGAGTAGAACAGTAGGGCGTTAAACCCCATTTCATTTCCTTTCATTTCTATGGCTTTATTTGACTTAGATGTTATGTCTTGCAAACCCAGTAAACAATAACATAGTATTTCAGTGACTGTTGTCATGCGCGAGATCAGTGTGACAGAGGCCATATGAAAGCCTTCCTTTAACTCTGTACAAAATGACCTACCTTTAATACTTTATGCACCCATTTACACTAAATAGGAAATAATTCATATACATATTATATATTCCCAATACCGTTATTTTTTTTTCTTAATATTAAAAAAATAAAAATGTTTTAGAATTTGATTTGAGGAAAGAAAAAAGAGTTAATATTGAGGACTAATTCACTCGCCCGATGTCATCCCTACTGATCAATTTGGCTCGAGACATCTAACCATTTCATGAACACCTGGTATCACTTTGTTCTCGTTTATCAAGCCATGCCCTTGCCTAATTCATCGCTTGGATTTTTGTGTATCGACTGACGGTATTTGATAGTGATATTTATCTTTTGATAAGAATTGGTTTATTCTAGGAAAGGAACGAATAGTAATAATGTGCAATGTGTCATAATATAAAATATTAGTGAATTGGATACAGTAAAAAAGCAAAAAGAATTCATGTTTGTGTTATAGATTTTCTTCATTCACATTTGTATATTTAAATTAAAACTTAATTCTATATTTCCGTTTACAGCGAATGCCATATACTGATGCATTATGGTCTTCAAGATATCCTTTACTGGCAGCAATGGCTAAGAATAATAAAACTCATGGGGCCCCTGAAGGTAATATTATTACAGTTGTATATTGTATTAAATGAGCAGTCTTCTTACCAATAACCATTGGTCATAAAATTATTCAAATTGATTAATAGCCATTATACGAAGTTAACGTTAGTTTGTAGTCAATTCATATTTAAGCTTCTGAACTGTATTTTATTTGAATCCACTAACATCGAGGACATGTCATTATCTAACTTACATTATATGTTTTAATCTTCTGAAGTACTATTGATTAATAGAATAAGGAAGTTAGCGTTAGTTTGTATTCACTTTAAGCCGCAATATTTAAGATTATGAATTGTATTTTATTTGAATCCACTAACATCGAGGACATGTCATTATCTAATCTACATTATATGTTTTAATCTTCTGAGGTACTATTTTAAATAATTAGTTAGATGGTTTATTCAAAAATATTACCCTTTCTTTATTAGGGATATTTTGGAAAAAACGCAAAGATACGATAAACAGATAACATCGTATCTTCAAATTTACTTGGAGCCGCGGTGGCTGAGTGAGTAAGACGTTGGCTCTCTAACCTGTAGGTCTCGTGTTCGATAAAGGTGTTGACCGAGAAAGTTTCCCTCATAGCACACTACTGTATGACGTATGCCTTTCTTCATTCACTCAGTCGGTGCAGAACAGTAGGGCGTTCCCGATTCCATTCCATTTCAACTGTACTATTTCGCGTGTTCACTTTCGACTGTTCACAATTTCGGATACTTTTATATCCAGGAAACCAAATCTACAATAACATTTACTATACAGCCAATATCACTGGATTCTTAAATTATAATGGTGCTGTAAACTTAACACAGTATTATAATGTCACTAACAATAAACAGGTGAGTGTGCATACTTCCAATTGTATTTTGCAAGGTGGTGGGGGGGGGGGAGGTACGGTGGCCCAGAGCCTAAGACGTTGTCTTTCTAGCCTGGAGGGCCCTGCATTGGCTGGTGAAGTTCGTCTGGATTTTTCCCTCATAGCACACTGTATGGCGTATGCCCGTCTTCATTAGCCCAGGTTAGGAGCAGAACAGTAGGACGTTAAACCCCATTTCATTTCATTTCATTTTTTCGTCTGGATTTTACGGCATGGTTCCCCCCTACCTTGTGAGTGGTGTAGAATCGTTCGGGTGGGACGAAAAACCGAGGTCCCTTGTACATATTGCCGTGCTCGTAAAAGAAGCCGTGACAGTTGGAAATAGATATAAGAGTAAGCCATATCGCCGCTGCCAGGACAAAGTTATCCTCATAACACACTGTATGGCGTATACCCGTCTTCATTAGCCAAGTCGGGGCAGAATAGTAGGACGTTAAACCCCATTTCCCTTTGTCATAGTCATTAATTGTAATTCAAAAATTCTTTAATACAGATAGTGAATTAGATATTCTAACAATTTAAGCTCCGGAATTATGTATATCTCTTCTCGGGATATACAAAGTCGTCGTTTTGGTTTCCATCAATTTGAAAAAAATCGAGTTTTCAAACGATGCATTTGAGAAATGTGGAGCAATTAATAAGTTATAGATGACTATAATATAATACATTTGAACTATACGCAACGATTGATCTTAATTTGTTGTAGGAAGTATTTTTTTAAAGAAAAAAAATGGCACTTTAAAAGTGTTTCATTTCATTGAATTCTGTTTTCAGGCTTTGCAGAAATCTGATTTTGCTGACCCCGATGATAATAATTTTCAATTACAAGGAGATATTAAATCTTGGGCTGATCGAAACCAATTTGAGGAACCAGTCCGCTTTAACAAAGTTGGTCCCAGGTCTAAACCAGGACCCTCATATTTACGTAAATAAAAAATGACCACAGATATGTGGAAACTACATACATGCTTTACGTTTCAATAACAATGTTTTAAAGATGCATTATCTTAGATTTAGATAAAGAGCTTGCCATTGTTGAAGTTTTAACAAGATGTGGCATATATTGTTTATTATCGTAGCTTAGCTTTGATTCGCCATTTTAAATTAAATCATTAAATGGCGACCGTGTTATATTCCGTTTAAATCTCTGCCATCCGATGATATAGAGGGTCAATTATAGGCTTACCATGGGAAAAAATGTCCTCTCACAGTCTCACATAACAACTTTTGGTCTTAGTGAGCAGAAATTCGCCCGTGTTTCTGTTATCACTCGTCACTTCAGTCAGAAGTGAGATAACTTCTTAGACCTATTTCCCCGTCAATAGACAGTAACAACATGCTGTCAATTATTTTTTAGGCAATGATTTTTTTAAAAGAGCTCTTAAAAGTGAAAATGCAATACTTCCACTTATCATTTTCCATATATGTTAACTGTCTAGTCTAGGAAATTCTTGTACTTAAAATCAGTTCATATATGTCTAACCTACAATCCAGATAAACGGGCTTGATCCATAGAGGGCATATTGAATTTTTTTAAATTTTTGATCAGGAAACTGTGATGAGGCAGATTGAACCACTGTCAATGGGGTACTTTGAACCATGGTTATTATAGACTATAATATATATCATTTGATAATTTGTTCAGCCTAGGAAATTCTTGTACTTACAATCAGTTCATATCTACAATCCAGATAATGGCTTGATCCATTTTGAATTTTTTAAAATTTTGATCATAAAACTGTGATGTAGCAGATTGAATTGAACCACTGTCAATGAGGTACGTTGAACCACTGGTTCAATGTACCCCAGTGCATTATAGTTTATATATCAATTAATAATTTGTAATATCTTTGAAAATAGAAACAATATTAGAAGATCAATTGGCCCAACTCTGTAGGCCTGTCATATAAAAGGAATTAAAACTTCATGGGAGCAGTGTTCGAAACTTGGCTGTGACATACAGGGGCGCAATGGATCTCCCTGACTAAGAGTCGCTTGTTAGCAAATCAGGCTGTCCAAATTTAGACAGAATATTGGACAAATTTTGGTTTGATTCACTGCAAAAGTTGACTGGGATCCCACTATCACACCAAATTGCCAACTTAAGTGCAATTTACGGCGATTTGTAGGAGCCTAGGGAATCCGGACTTCTGCTTGTTTTGATCGTTGCACGGATGTCTGATCTGTGGATATTTGTTCTTAACTAAACATTGATTGTTTGCAGATTCATTAGATCACTACGAAACAAGTGACTAGGTTTGTGATCCAAATTCAGATCTATGTTTAACATGGAAGTTTTACCACTGTTCAATGTGCCCCATTATGTGGTTAAAGCTGCTCCGACCGACTATTTTGTACTGCGGGGTACATTGAACAATTAAGGTCAAGTGGATTAAAATGTGATATACAATAGCAACTATGATATGTCTTCAAACACTACAATAAAGAAAAGAGATCTTCTAATAAAAACGTTTGATATGGAAGGAGGACAACCATGTATGTAAAAAACTGGTTCAATGTGCCCCGGTCTCCCCTACATTTGATAAAGATCATATAAATATATTACACTGTAAGCCTCTGATGGTAGGGAGCCACGGTGGCCAAGTGGGTAAGGCGCTGGCTCGCTAGCCTGGAGGAAGCGGCTGTCTAGTCGTTCGGATGGGACGAAAAACCGAGGTCCCGTGTCTGGCATGTACGTAAAAGATCACTTGGGCCTTGATGTCAACTAGTTCCATCTCCATCATTATGCAATGAACTACTGTGTACGATCATTCAAAATAAAAATAGGGTTTCAACAAAACATTAGGCCTAAGATGTCTTAAATTGCCTAACAATCAATACCTTTCTAACAGATTAAGAATTTCATTCTGGGACAATATTCTGAGGGCCTTACGGCGAGTTTTCTGTTCTAGAAATACTGCCATGCTGGTGTCTTTCGGCCATTTTGTCAAAAGACCATGTGACACCAGACCCAGGAATTATATTGGTGAAAGTGGACATAGAACTTTGTGAGGGGGAATGGATTGAAATTTAAACAAAGGCCTATGTGTTTTTTGGCGCCTCTGAATTAAATCTTGCTCACAGTACATAGCACCTGTTGATTCAAAGATAGTTTTTATGCAAATATCTCATTTTTAGTGAAAAGTGGACACAGAACCAGTTAATCCTCAGCCCACGCAGTTCTATCACATATGTGATAATCATGACACCAATATTGTCCTTTAATATCGGTATAGTGGTGGCAGAGTTGAGCAGTATTGCACTGGACTTTCGATTAGAATATCCCGGCTTCGAATTCGGATGTGGGCCTAGAAGAAGTCCAGTCCTCGCGTGTCATGTGTGGTGCCTGTGAGGCTGACAAGAAATGTCTATCTTGTTGCTGGGATGGGACGTAAATCCGAGATCCGACCGTGTACACATTGGTCTGAACGCAAAAGAACCTTTGCAGATGAAATTCAAGAATAGGCGGAAACGACGCAATCAGGACAAAAACCATTGAAACAGAAACCATATTTGTTTAAAGCATAAGTCTTATGTTGACGAAAACATAAGAACCTTGTTCTTTTCCATTCAATGTAATTTCCGTAATGTGTCGGCTCAGTTAATTACAACAGTTAATGAATTGTCTGTCCGTACCTGGCAATTAAAATACAAGTTAAGAAACAACATACCCTGGTCGAGCGGACGTGACCCCCCCTCCCGTCTCTCTCTCTCTCTCTCTCTCTCTCTCTCTCTCAAGGCCCTGTTTCTCGAAGTCTTAGCTAAAGATATTATCCAAATTTTAGTAGATACTTCAATTTTGATTGGCTAAACACTAAACTTAATCTAATATTATCCAATCAAATTACTAAAATTTGGATTTTATCTTAGCTAAATTTTCGTGAAACAGGCCCCTGGTTCATTTGAACCTCTACGGCGTTAAGCTACGCGAAAATTATAATAAGCGTTAAACTTGACAAGTCTCTTGACAACCACCGGAACAATAGCTATTTTCTTATGTACCAGAAGAGTCATCCGAGTCAACAAGTTTTTTTTTATCAATGAAATGATATAACTTCTTTGGCTATAATCTATAAATATATTTTTTTACCTTATTAATCAATCTCATTTTAAAGGGATACTTCCGCGAACTCGATACTTTTCAGTATTATAATAATAAACGGCTGATATTTCCCATTTCACGGTGTGGGGGTGGGGTAGTTATTTATTTGTTTTTTTCCTTTAAAAAGATGCATTTTGTACAAATATCTAACTTTTAATTGAAGGCTTTGAAATTTAATGAATGTGCGTATATCATTATTTTTTAAATGGTGTATCAAGCGATTAAGATATGCTACAGTATGTAATGAATTAACTATCCCGATGTTGCCAATCACAACAAATAACTTACCAATGTGTCGTAAATATTAAATATGGAAGGCAAGAATGATGTACGAGTTTTCGTTCAATTTGTGAGTCACGGTGGCCCAATGAGTAAGACGTTGGCTCGTTAAACCAGATTGCCGAGAAAGTTCATCTGGATTTTCCGGTGTGGTTCCCCCTTTTCAGTGGTGCAGGACTGGAGGTCTGGCAAGGAACAGTGTATAGTCATGCGGATGGGAAGGAAAAAGAAATCCCATGTACAAATTGGTGTGCACGTAAAGAAACCGTTGACCATTGGGATTCGATATAAGAGTAGACCGTAGAACTGCTGTCCAAGCAAAATTGACCTCCTAGCACAATGTGTGCCGTATGCCGGGCTTTATTAATCCAGATGGAGCAGAAAAGTAGGGCGTTAAAACCCATTTCATTTTAATTTGTGAAGTTGAAAGGTATAGACAAAAATTACGACTTCAAAAACGTGGAAGCGCTATTTTCAGTAGCCTTACACACTAAAGTTCGCATATTTGAATCCTAAGTCCTGACAGTAATTATACAGTGCTGAATGATACCCCCCTCCCCCCTCCAAATTCCGCTACTTTCACGAGATGGTCGGGGGCGATGACGACAAAACTAAGCAGGTCGAGGATGATGACAGTGCGTGTAAGAAAGACTAATGTCAGTTTATAAAATACTGTACATCTTTGTCGGCAGTGTAATTATACCTGCAACGTTTTAAGTGTTAAAAATTACAGCAATGATATCATCCCAAGAAAGGTTTTTCCGCTTAAAACATAACATACACACCGACTAAGTGACAACATAATTATATTGTGACAACATAATTATATTGTGGCAACATAATTATATTGTGACAACACAATTATATTTTATTGATTGACTTAACACACTATTAAACATTTTACAAATTCCGCTGGCAGCCATCTCTCCAAAAAACCTTTATGTAAAGTTCTGAATTTTTAGCTTTACAACACAGTTTCAAAACACAATCGGAGGCTATAATTCCCCGTGTCTTTCGTTCTAACATACAATCAGTAGTTTGTTTTATGTATGTACAAAGGGAGATAACAACACTAACACAAAAATGACAGGAAGTGAATCAATTCGTCTTAACGTCTGCTGCCAAGGCAAAAGTCTAGTAAACCAGTTTCTGAAAGAAATTTAAAAAAATAATATTAGCAATTATGAATTAAGTATTGGAAAAAACTCTTTTAGCGGAACACACGCGTGGTATCATTTTATGCTTATAGACTCCATCAACTACTGGCTATTATTTGAGTTATATCAGGAAAGTCTATACAATGGTTCCTAAACTAAAATGGTCCCTAAACCCAATAACTGGCTTATTAATATAGTGTTTTAATTTTATCTGGCTATGTGAAAAATGGGCGTTGGGATATTTCTGTAGATTGGCGTTCCGCCAAGAATTCCAAATGACTAGGGATATTGTACTTAACACAAACTGTGAGATTTTAAAACCAGCATACTGTAAATCAGTAAATAGCTCGCAAGCAGGGCTCCTTGTTTTTTTTTTTAAATTATTAACATCAATATTATGAAATACCTTTAAGGGATAGATATGTAATAAATTCATCCAACATCTGATCTCCAACACCAGATGCTGCGGGCCTTGAGTGTACTGGAAGTGGATCTATTTTGTTGTCGTAAACAGATCTTTTTAACATCTTTGCTGTATCAGAAAAAAAAACCATAATTTAATATTTCGAAATGAGATTAATTGTAATGTACACATTGTCATTTTTTTATATCAGCCAATATGTATATGACGCTATTGACATTCATGTGTCACACATATCTTGGAAAAGATACACAAAAACTATCCATGAGCATTCAGTAGGTGTGAATGTGATGTGAACTATTATTGCCATAGCGACCCACGCACATCGAACCAATTTGCATGGTGTCAAATGAATGCCAGAGTGTGGGTCCATGCATGTATACCAAGTTTCTTCCACTTAAAGGACAATATTGGTGCCAGTCATTATCACATATGTAATAGAACTGGTTAAACACGTTCCAAATATTATTTTATCACAGAGATCATTAACCAGTTCTATCACATATGTGATAATGCCTGGCACCAATAGTGTCCTTTAAGGCTAATCATTTAGCGCCGTGACCTTAAAATCTGTACGGCCGAAAGTTCGGTCTATTTGGCCGATTTGGGCTGGAAAGCAGCATAGCTCACAAAAAGACTACGGTTTATTGCAGTGCAGCCACAACATATTATGTCAGTCCATTTCGGTATTTGTCTACATTTTTTCCGGTTTGCTCAGGTTTATCTAGATTCACCACTGTTAGTCACGGTAGCACTACAGTTGTCTTAAACAGTAGCTGTCTATGATTCAACACAGTAGCTCCCCATGGTTCAACCAAGTTCGCCCCGGATCATCCCGGTTTCACTACGGTCTCGCCACAGGTCCTCACGGCTGGTCCCGATTGCTCACCGTAATTTCGCCAGAAACATATACGGGAAAGATGGGAGTGGCGCTTCGGATCTGTCTTGTGTCAAATTTCAGTAAAATAAAACATCGATCCAGTAGATCGAAATCTGTTTTTTTTAAAAACGCTTACAATATTTTGCGAAACGGAGAATGACACCACGAAAAATAAGAGTCTCGGTGGATACTTTAGATTTTTTTATTACTGGTTTAACCAAACAAGTATGTGATTCATGTTTTTTTGACAAGGTTGGTTTCTATGACAGGACCAATTTAACTGCTGATATAGAGACGATCAAGTCTGAATTTCGATAACTGTCCCCATCTTATGAATAGCCAAATAAATGATGCTAATATAATTTTTGAAAAATAGGCTTAAAATAATGACCTGTTGGACCGCTGGAAGGAATTATAGCGGGATGAACTGATGGACATGGGTGACGGCAATATATGATAAGCTTGATAAAAATATACCATAAACGGTTGAGTCTTGGCACGACATTATTACCAGTATTTGTCGTGTATTATAACACCCTCGTGGGTTTTCTCCGGGACCTCCGGTTTCCTCCCACTGCTAAAGACCCCTACGCGCAAGCGAATTATTGAAATAAAATTAAACCATATGCTAGTCCCGAAATGACCTAGTTTGTGTCGAGTGGACGTTAAACCCCATTTCTCTCTCTCGTATTATAACACCGATATCTAAGTTTTAAAACCCAGCGTCAATGCCCACAATGCTATTGAATTTATTAATAATCATACAGCTTTGAAATAATACAATTTCCAATTGTTACAGGCCGAATATCTATTTAAAATGTGTACTGCAATTTATCACATCATCGAGTGCGCTTGTCTTCTGGGTTCAATTGGTCCATTCTTGTTATTTGGTTCTTGACAACATGCCCAAACAAATTTTAATACGTGTATTCCTATAGATCGGTAGCTTTAATACAACTGCCACTGGCGCTTAGCGAAAAGTTGACACTTGTTGAACACGGGTTTGGAAATTTATTAATAACTTTGTTAACTTGGCCGAGTGGCGCTTTACGATATCCGGCAATGATACGTCCACCCATGCTTTGGTGTCATTATGGAAGCCAACAGTGTACACAGCACTTAAAGCTATCGATATCAAAATATTGACAACATTTTCTGACGTTTTACGCAAGACTTCAATTCCCGTTCTGTGTGTCTTACATTATACCAAGAGGCGTATGCATCGATCTTGTTATGGACCAAGACTAGTAATTCTCTTCATATTAACTTAAACATACATTATGCAAAAGCTAAATCTGCCTATTACAGGTCTTTCTTTAGGCCTGAAATGTTTTTTAAATTATTAATTGAACATTAATTAACTCATCCAGGTTATAATCAACTCTAGATGGCATCGAATTTCTCCGATATTAAATAGATTAGAGCAGTTCAGCCATATTTTGATTTAAGCTAAAAATGGTGGAGCGAGACTTAGCTTCGAACAACCAGTACGGTGGTTGAAATTATTGCACACGTCTTGTCAAACCTTCAAAGGCTAATATCTTCGCTCGTAATAGAGTAATTTGAATTAATTTTTCAAATTATTCATTTTACATTATCTATTTTCGAACTATTTTAGCAAGAATGGCAAGCTATCTAAATCTTACATAATGTATCTTGAAATGTTAATTTCATAACATTTCATGGCATATAACATTTTTGGAACATTCTGGTGGTCTAAATCTTTATAACCACAAAAAGCCCAACATGACACAATCATCTGATAAAAATGTTGAACTCGTGGATGTTTTACTACGCCTATAGGAGTCTATAAGCAGTCGCCATCTGTGTTTACTTCCCCATCGTTCCTAACAATGGGAAGTATTCGTTAAACTCTGTCAGAAAATGTAAATTCAAAACTCTTCTTCGATTCTAGATCAAAAGGTCAAGAAAAATTGCCATGTACAAATAGGTAAATGGGAGAAAGAAAGAATTGTTATAAATAAATAAAACTGCATTCTATCATGAAATCGGGGGAAATAATTGCTAGTCTTAAACCTCTTACAGCTTAACAAGTTGTGGACTTTCTATTTCAAAAGAAATGTAATATTGTAAGCGTTTACTTGGCGTACGTAATTTATGGTCGCATTATTTATAATTAACTTTAAATTACTCTTTAATTATACACAGGACGTATTTGGCTTCTAAACGACAACGTAGTACTGATAATAACATTCGTAATTCTTGATATAATGGTAGTCATAATAAAATGATGATGATGATGATAGTTGGATTAAATAAAATTGAAAGAAATCTCTACTGGGTATATATTTATAATAAAAAATAAAATTAAAGAGAGAAAATGAATAAATATTCTATATATCGTCGGTGGGGAGTCAAAAGGTCGTATCTGGCATATTTTGCGAAATTCACTTTTTTGCTTCTTTAGAATGAAGATTTTCTTGCGCATCTTTTCATCTAGTTGTCGTATTTCTAGGCCAATAAAAAGAGGTTTTATAGATATTGTTTCAAAATGTCGTATATGGGGTGTTCCAAAAAAAAAAAAAAAATATTAAGAGTGAAAATGTCGTATTTTTTTTAAAAAAATCAACTTTGTGTCTAACCAAAGTATTACAATCAAACGAAATGTAGCCAGTATTGTTTTTATAGTTAAATATGTATTATAGAAATTATTGTTGAGCGTCTACTGTGTGAATTCTATGAAATTGAAGCAGGTAAAGGTGAATATTTTCCTGAGATACGTCTTTGCTGTATAAAATTGCAAATAACTAGCTTTCACTCTTTATTTCTGCACTAAATGTTGAGCTTGATACGTATGGATAGTTACATATTGTTTTAATGGCTACACATACACTTTGTACAGAAATATTTAAGAAAAGCTTCAGATATACGACATTTTACATACGACATTTTGACGTGACGGTTTTATTAGACATTTTGATTCTTAACCTCTGTGTGTTTTTTGGCTCTCCTGACAATTTCGCAAAATCCAGATACGACCCTTTGACTCCCTACCGACGATATATTACTTAGAGTGACGCAGAGAGACCACACAATTCTTATAATTAATTTCTGATAAACATTCAGTTTTTACTCGCTAGTGGTGTTTGTTATACCCCTGTCAGGCCAGGGTGGCGTCCTTACTGCGACGCTACGGCGATGGAAAAAGGTCGCAGAGCGCGTCAAAATCGCCATAAGCGTGGTAAAAGCATCGTGGAAACGCCAGATATCGTGCTGTGGTCTCCATGGTCGCCAATGATCGTCGAGTCACGGCGTTTGTTTAGAGAATGTTGAGAACAAACGCCAAGGTTCTGCGATCTCACCTGGAAAGCTGTAAGAACGCGACTTTTTTTCAAGTTTGTAATTTTATGGGAAATTTTGTCGCGTTGTGTTTACGTTTACTGGCGACCTTGTGCATTTTCTAGTCCCTGTACGGTCGCAGCAGCGCAGTAAGGACGCCAACCCGGTCTGACGGGGGCATTAACAGTCATGCATTAAAATATAATTATTTTGCCATGTTTTGATTGGCTAGATCTGTTTGTTAAGGCCACCTGCAGATTTCGTCAAGGTCGCTGAGATGTAAATAAGGTTTAGAGCAGGTGATTTTTGACGGGGTTGTGGGTTAGGGTTTGGATAAGGGTTAGGGCTAGGTCTAGGGTTAAGATTGCGGTTAGCCTTAAGAAATAGATCTAACTGAATTGATTGGGGATTTGTTTTGAATAACCTTCCGGTGCGGGCTCAATCAAGTAGGAAAGTTGTGTCTCTTTGTCTCTCACATCACTGCAGACTTTGTCTAGCTTTCCAAATAGGATAGAGAGATGTTTGGGCGACACGATAATTCTAAGAATCGAAATTAACCTGTCTCCAACCATGTCTAAATCAGCCAAAAATTAACAGATCTATGCCATAGGTTTGAAGAGCAAAATAGAAGGACAACTTACCTTTATATAACTATGGTACGTCAATGTAGCAGATTATGAAAAATAGAAAAATATCATAACGATATACATAATAATAATAATCATTACAATCGTTGCAAAGAAACTAGCTAGAGGGATGTTATATGGCGCATCTGTTCTGTTCCTCGTGTACTGAGGTCAAATTTTAATGTATTTTAAACTTGTATCGTAGTTCGCCGTTAACACATTAAAATAGGTTACCAAGCAAAGTAAAATACGTCGAACACAAGTTTAGTTGACTCTGCAGTGAATCTGATTAAAACACATATTATCCGATTTCGTTTCGTTTTTTAAAGTTCAAAATTTTGTTTTACTTGTCTTCGCTACACTAGGATCTGGAACAGTTGATACATAAGCCGCGATTTGGTTTATGTGAAGGATTAGCCAATGAAGGGGTTTGTTACGGCGAGTTCTTGCATACTGTGCATGGAACTGTGGGTAAACCACTAGACACGTCAACGCTGGTTGATTAATCAATGTCTGATGTCATAAGGTCAAAAGCCGCTCGTATGATCTCTGACGCGACCTATCATTACAACCGGTCAGATCTTCGTGTAGTGTAGGCCATCGAAAATATAAAAAGTGTGACTACAAGAACATACAAACGGACAAGAGCGGTGATAATATACAGACTGTATTACCACGTGGGCCCTGTAGAAACCAATATTTAAAAAAACAAATAAGTTGTATTTCCTATCTCGAAATATTTACCATGTGGTCCCATAAAGAAACAACATTTAAACAACAAATAAGTTTATTTCCAATCTCGAAATATTTTAACCACCCTTTTAATATTTTAATATTATATATTAAAGGAGGCAAGTCTTTTAACTCAATATCATCGTCAGTCTTTAACATTGCAAGCACGACTTATTGGTGAATTTAAATGAACAATGATGTTGTTTTACGGTGAAAAGATGGGCATATCCAATATTTAAGACAAAATGAAAAATTTAAAATTAGAAAAAGAATCGCGTGCCAGAATGCTTTTGAGTGCCACTTGTAGTGAAGCGACTCGATGAACGAGGCTAAATACATCCCCGGGAGAATACTACCGGTGTAGACTGGAATAACCAAACGCCAATGACGGACACACAAATTGGACTCTTCGCGTATTTTGCCTAACATAACTGATTAGAAATTACGCTAAATCAGCAACGATTGAATGTAAATCAGTTATATACATTCATATTACATTATTGCATACGTTGCTACTCATCTGTGTTCATTTCTAGGCGCCAAAGAATAGCTATTTAGCTCCTTGAAACTGAAATATCAGATACTTTTCATCAGGATTGCAATTAAAGTCGGAGTAAGAAATGGATATTAGCACACAATAGCTTAAAACAATGAAAGAATTTATGACAATCCCAGTATTGCTCATAGTCAGACAGTGATAAATTAACAGGGTTTTGTCTAGTTTAACATAAAGCAGACCGATCTATAAAAGTACAATTTAATTAGCCGTTTTCTCCGTTTTAAGAGTATGATTAATTTTAAAAACTCATCAAGTTAATCATTCGGGAATAAACGATGGTTTAAATATTACCATTGCTTTTAAAGGCGATGATGTCACAGTCTCCATTACAAGACAGGCTACAATGGCTACCAAGACATATTTTCCAACCATTTCTACTGTAGACTAGGCGATAAAACTGAAAGAAAAGTTAAGAATAACTGTACAACACAGTAGAATATTTTATATACAGTCTTCATACACTGCAAATGGTTGATATTAAATCTTGTAAGCTAAATATACATCCACAAAATGCCAAGAATGCAGGTATTACTATGAGAACCGGGCTTCCAAAATCCTATGGCTCTTTCCGTTCTATGACTGAATTTAACCCAGTGACGGTAGTTCCATAATTACGAGTGGTCTTTAAAAGTCCGTAGACCTTCCAACTTGGGATTTAATATGGCGTATCTTTGTTCTACTGCGTTTGCACAGAGAGCGCTTTTGTTCTGAGAACCTACTGGTAGTGGACAAAGGGCCTGAACCTGCCTCATGCCTTCTAGGTTATTTAAATACTGGATGATCGAATTATTCTGGAATTTCATTGGTCCACAGCCTGTTTTAGTGGTCATTTATTTAAGTACTGGAGGATAGAATCATCCTCTTGTCTGCGATATCACATACACATAATCATCAGCTCTGTCTCTGGAATTTCATTGAGCCACAGAGAAAAAGATGGTTGAGGAGAGCAGGGCTTGTAAAGTATATTTGGAAAGTTTAAAATCAAGCGAGAAATGGAGCACAAAACTATATAACTTAAATAAAACTAGCCACAAGAAAGAAAAAAAAAAACAAGCGAATACCGATCAATGAAATTTAGTAGCTATTGATAAGCGTTTTAGATAATGATATTATCTTCTTCCCATTAAATCCTGACATCGCATCAATAAATATTTGTATCGCTGTCATATTAATCCTTGTCTTAACAGCTGTTATAATAACTACACCGCACAACTAATAATTATAGACTTAAACAGCTGACAAACGAGGAGCAGGTTACTTCTAAACATCATAATTATAAGATAAACAGAATATTATATATAGCCTTGAATTACCGGATTGGTCTCGTATATCTTTTATTGGGAAGAATACAAAGATTGGCACCGGTTTTCAATATTTTTTGAGGCAGATGAATGCGCCAGTCATTCACAAGGGTGTATATGACACGGCGTTTATGTTTGCAGCATGCTTAGTACTAGAGTAAATCAGTTGCACAACATCTCTACAGAAAGAAATGTTTAAACTTCGTTGATATTATTGGACTAAAAAAATCACAGATGTTCCTTTCGTGTGGGCCTATGAGCTTGCAATAAGTGTTCTTCTTTTTGTCCATAATATTAAAGTTCTACAATAGTTGTCGAACTAGTAATCAGTCCATATGGTACCTAAACGTCTTTTCGACACCAACACTAACTACACCGATTCGGAACTTCCATATTGTTATTTTAATAATTTGATTGAGCGCACATATTTAAAAAGTGTGAGATTTGGTGGAGTACTTTTCGAAGGCCCACGACCTATGACGCCAATTTCACAGACAATATCCACAGCTTCCACCTAACTCAATCCACCTTTCAACAAAATAAATACAATTAACAAGATGTTTAGATACTCGTCTGAATGTGTAAACTTGAGATAAATATTGGACAGCTTTCCTGATATAAATTACCTCGGGGACATTTAGAATGCACGGTAAGTGTAGATTATATAATAAAGTATCCTGATGCATGACTAGGCGAATCTGATTAGACTTCCAAGAGTATTGGATACAATACATAATAAGAGTTGAAAATAAGGTGGAAGAAACACGTAATATGTCAAGCTATGGAGCAGGGCCGTAACTAGCTCAGAGCAACGAGGGGGCGGGAAGTGTTCTCGGGGGTGCTGTAATATTGACGGACAATGTATATCTATTTTGTTATGGTCGAATTTTTTTTTTTTTACGGGGGGGGGGGCTATGGAGCCTACTAGGTCTACACATGGTTCATGTATACAGTACCTAACGCCCCGGGAGCCACGGTGGCTAAATGGACGCTGGCTCGTTAGTCTGGAGGTCGGGTGTTCGATCCCTGCATTGGCCGAGAAAGTTCATCGGGATTTTCCGACGTGGTTCTCCCTTGTCAGTGGTGTAGAACGGAGGACCTGACAAGGACAGCTCTCTAGTCTTTCGGGTGGGAGGAAAACTCAATATCTCGATCTCGACTTTTAAACAACTGAAGTTATAGATTGCATAATCTTGAATGCGAACTGTACATGACCACCATCTTCATCATCGAAGTATTATGTCACATTTGTATTTTAAGTCGATGGTCACATAATTCTTGGCAAATATGAGATAATAGTACATCAAATATATTAATATATATCACATGATTTTGTTGGCAGATAAATATGTTGATAATTATTGTTGTTGGTGATTGTAAATGTATAATTATAAGCAATCGGATAACGAGCGTTTGTCTTAATGCTACAGATGATAATTATATGACTAAATGATAATTACCGATTAATCTCAGATTACTGTTGAACACTATAGTTGATTACTAAGACCTAATATCGACCCAGGAATCATAGGGCATGCACATACCGCTTTGTTTTCGCCAATAAACGTGTTCTGTGAATTAAATATTCTTTTACAGCAATAAAAAAAGATGTATAATGAAACGAAAATTTAATTTGCGAAAGCTTTAGCTAAGGACAGAGGAAATGGATATAGATTATACCAATGAACTTGATGCCCTGGGGTAGTTGTTTAATCGTATTATCACCCAACGCGTTACTAACTAAAAAATCTTTAAATTAATTTTTTGTTAGCATGGTCTTTAGGCAAACAAACATGGGACTAATTCCTCTTAAGATATTGTTCCTGGAAATAAGTAATTAATCCCTACCCCCTTTTATGTAAGATGGATAATCTTCTAGGCCAAGAGCACGTGGTAGATTATCACAGTGAAGTTATATCAACAACGAAGGAACCGAGCCTTATAATCCGCATTTTTTTTTACTTTCGAATTTGTTAACCATATGTGCCCGAAATGTGAAGAGTAATGATGTGACGTAGATATTGGTGCCCGTCACGAATGCCCACTAGGTCATTTTTCTATCCTTTGCAAAACCGTAGGCTATATCAACAACGAAGGAACCGAGCCTTATAATCCGCATTTTTTTTTACTTTCGAATTTGTTAACCATATGTGCCCGAAATGTGAAGAGTAATGATGTGACGTAGATATTGGTGCCCGTCACGAATGCCCACTAGGTCATTTTTCTATCCTTTGCAAAACCGTAGGCTATAATGTAAAGTGACTTGTTGAAATATGAATCCAGAATCTGAGAATCCGCTAGTTGCTGTGGACTTTGGTGGACTCAAAATGATTGTTCATACGCATACATTTATCGTGGAGATATATTGTCGTCACCACCGCTAGTCGTTCGTCTACAATTTCTTATAAACGCTCTACGGGGCTTTGTTTTTCAAAGTGTAGGGATTGTTCAAGGAAGAACCAAACCGTAATTCAGAATTTTTAAATCACAAATTTTCAAAGTGTAACGATTATAATTCAGAATTTTTAAATCACAAATTTCGTAGGGATATTATGAACAGATTTCGAATCGTAAATTTCGAACGCGTTTTGCTTAAATTAAGTAGTAAATTGATGTGAGAGGTAAATTAAGTGATGAGTTGATGTGAGTGAAGTTAGATTAAACACAGTAAATGAAGTGGTGAGTTAATATGAGCGAAGTTGGGTTAAACACAGTAAATTAACTGGTGAGTTGATGTAAGTGAAGTTAGATTAAAACCCGGTAAATTAAGTGGTGAGTTGATGTGAGTGACGTTAGATTAAACGCAGTAAATTAAGTGGTGAGTTGGTCTGAGCGAAGTTAGATTAAACACAGTAAATTAAGTGGTGAGTTGATGTGAGTGAAGTTAGATTAAACACGGTAAATTAAGTGGTGAGTTGATGTGAGTGACGTTAGATTAAACACAGTAAATTAACTGGCGAGTTGGTATGAGTGACGTTAGATTAAACGCAGTAAATTAACGGGTGAGTTGATGTGAGTGAAGTTAGATTAAACACGGTAAATTAAGTGGTGAGTTGGTCTGAGCGAAGTTAGATTAAACAGAGTAAATTAAGCGGTGACTTGATGTGAGCTAACTTAGTTTAAACACAGTAAATTAAGCGCTGAGTTGATATGAACGATATTTGATTGAATCAAGCGCCGATCCAGACATATTTGAAGGGGTGGGGCAGCTCAAGGGGGGCACATTTGCTGTAGTCGACTTACGTTTTGACTTGGCACCGCAAGTCCTCCTATCCAGGACCATTAACATAGTTGTTACCTGTCCATCATTTTCTATATTACTGTACCATATCTGACGTAGCCCACGTTTTCATTGCCAAGACGACTAGCAAGCGCGAATCGTGGACATTATGTAGAATATGTAATTAATAGAAAGCGTCACTTTGTTAATGGTGCGCCTGGATGTTAAAGTAAAACATTTTAGGTGATATTATCTTATAATGAAACTAACCAATAAGCCACGATGGCTGAGTGAGTAGTTACCAGGTTCGATCCCATGGTCCATTGGTGTAGTCGATTACTTGTACGTAAAAAACATTGTCATAGGACGTTCAACCCCTTTTCATTTCATTCCCATCAATTTCAGACTGTCAGGATAATATTTAGCGGGATAATTTGGTAGATTGATCTGGAGTAACCTTTCGCATTCTTCATGACATAAGCCCTGAGGTCAAGAAGCAGAGTAAACAACCGGCAATTTCGAAATATAAAACGAACCGAAATGTCATTTTAAATACATGGTATTGACCTCTCTGTACGTGACGGGTTCCGCCGGTTTGTCAGAAAATAAATGAAATTGGATTTAAAGTCAGTCCTATTTTGATGCAATATCGCCTAGGCACTCCTACCACCGGTCTTGTCAGGTATATCGTGTAGGGTGTCAGAAAATTACTCAAAATTACTACTCTATCTCTTTAGAAGGATACTGAAGATCGTGCGTTTATGGTAGATGTATTATCTGTCAATGGAAAACAACAGCGAAATTTTCACGTGTCAGTCTTATATAGATTATCCTGAATTAATGGGGATAAGATCAAAGTAAATTGGTATTTACGTCTAAGAAAATCTTGATATAAGAGACAGCCCCTAATCAACCACTTCGCCTTTATTCATAAAGCTTGATTACAATAAGCAATACTGCCCCCAAGTTCACAAAGCATTCTCAGACTTAAGTTAAGAATTTACTCAACTTTCAATCACTGTTTATGAGAAATATCTTTGCTCCAGAAACACAAAACTTTGAACATAGTTTCTTATTGTTGTATTTGATACATTAAAAGTTTTATAAAGGGCTATATTTGAGTTAAAATAAGGCGAAAAATTTTGAGTAAATTCTTAACTTAAGCCTGAGAATGCTTTGTGAACTCGGGGCCTGGTTTACGAATAACGAATGATCAGATTCGGGTTCTAAATTAATCTCGTCTCATAATTAAAAATTATAGAATTGTAGAATCTGGTGTTCTATAACGAATACGCATATTGGTTGTAACTTAATAAGTGGTATCGGAGGTTCTATAAAGAATAAACAGATACGGTTCATAATTAAATGAGTTTCAAAGATACATTATGGGAGATTCGATAACGAGTTGGCAGTTCTCACTATAATAATTAAAAACTAGATAACGTAAAAGGCAATTTGCTGAAAATTTCATTCAAATTGATCCACTATGAACCGAGAACTAAGCGAATGGAATTTTTGCCTAGCCTCGGTCATCATTACTAAAGTCAGTACGATAACAGCATAGTCTCGATTATCCATTTAATCGTTTAATCGAGAAGGAAAGTTATGCAGTAAATCAGCTCACAATCCACTTAAGATCGCAGGCTAGCGATGCCATCTAGAGTTGATTATGGTCTGGATAAGTTAATTAATGTCTGATTAATAATTTAGATAACATTTCAGGCCCAAAGAAAGACCTCAAAATAGACAGATTTAGCTCTTACATAATGTATGTTTAAGTGAAACAATAATCGGAATAGGGTGGTATTTATTATTATTATTATTATTATTATTATTATGTGTCTTACAAGAAAACCCGGAACTCTGATTTGAAGATAGACTACAAGGTTTTGCTGGTAAGGCAATAAGTGTTCATAAAATTGATTCGTGACTATATTAAGGCCGATAGAGATCCTCGCTGTGACTACCCGAATAATCTTAGCAGGTTTTCTTTTTATAGACAATTCACTGACACTAAGTGCGACAATATCTCCGCTGGAAATTGGCAGTTTCGACAGGAGTCCTACACAATATGTATTGCATCGTGACATAAACCATTTATTATTGAATAAATAAAGTAACATTCATGAAGTATGTAAATCATGAAATTTCTTTTGGCATGACATGACAGTGGGGTTTAATGTCCTATTTGTCTGCATTAACTGGGGTAACAAAGACTGGCATACTCCACAAAGAGTAAAATGGTGGCAACTTTGGCCGGACAACGGCGTTATCGCCATCTCTTCTTCGAATTCCAATCGAAAAAGGGCTCATTTACATACACGCAACCATGTGATCGGAACCCCAACCTGAAGGCCTTCAGTCCTGCACTCCTGACAATGGGAAACAGTCGGGAATACCTTGAAATAGTAACACTGCTGCAGAGAGTGGATTGGCATACACTTACATTTCTTATAAACGAGACCATTTCCAAATAACATTTGACCAAGAAATGGCCATGCTTTCTTGGTATAAAAATAGGAAAGTCGTTGTAAATCTTGCACTATATCCGACCGATCTCAAAGAGAGAGAGAGAGAGAGGGAGAGAGAGAGAGAGAGATAGAGAGAGAGATGGGTTTAACGTCCACTCGACACGAACTAGGTCATTTCGGTACTAACATATGGTTTTAATTTTATTTCAATAATTCGCTTGCGCGAAGGGGTCTTTAGCAGTGGGAAGAAACCGGAGGACCCGGAGAAAACCCACGAGGTTGGACAGGCGACCCTTCTCCTTGTCACGTACAACAGGGGTTCGAAACCACGCCAGTTGACTCAATGACAGACCATTCGGCCATCCACCCCCCACCCGCTCTCAAAGAACAACAACTTATTGAAACAAAAGGTGAGTTATTAGGGCTGTGGATTATGCTACACAATACCAATATATTGTATATTGAAATAAAAAAGTGAGTTGCTAAGATTGTGAATTATACAGCAAAACGTTGAATGTGGGTTGCTAAAATTTTGAATGCCATGTCAGAATTGATTATGATCTATAAGCCACAATACGTAAACGTTTACAAGGTTCGATGACAGGCAAACACTTTGGTAGACCGTGTTTGCACAAATAAAAAAAAAGAGAAAATAAATGGGGTTTAACATCCTTCTTTTCTGCACGGACTGGGCTAATGAAGATTGGAGTTTGGCACAAATGAATTATAAGCTAACGTCCATAGATATATTATAGTCTTATATTTTAGCTTATGCAGCGAATTCTAGGATGAAATATCAAGATAATTATAATATTTATCTTATCATCGATCAATAAAGACAGCTTTATTTAATATTGCCTTAACAAAACACCATATTTATCACGACAGTCAATTAGAAAAGAAATGAAGAAGACAACTTATGAGAATTAAATTGTCAAACATGCGATTTTTCTATCTATATAATCGAAAAAAAACCCATAACATATTGACAAGTCGAAATATTTGTATTTGGTTCAAGTGTATTTGTTTCTTTAATGATGCAGTATGTAAGATTGAGATACAGGGCTGGTCGTTCTTGTTATGATAGTTCAAAACCGGAAAATGAAAAATAAATATATATATATATATATTGAAAATTCCAAATAAATTACTGTGTGAAGTTATGACTGTTTGAAGATCGTTTATTAGCGTAGCAACGGAACTTGGCAACCGAGACTTTATGTTCAAATCCATTTAAGTCACGGCCATCCGATGATCTTGAGAGTTGGATATAAGTTTGCCGTGTGAATAAATGTCTCAATAATAATATATAATACATTTTAAGCCAATAGCAAGATTTGCCATGGGCAATTTAGCTTATACATAATGCATCTTTGACAATAACTTATTTCGGACGATATCTATCCGAAAAACGAGAATCTAGAAAAATGTAATCTGTTAAACCAATGGTAAAACAGCCTCTATCATACATCCACACAAAAGATATATTTTTTTACAGATCAAAATATTTTGAAATACAGAATTAAATTGAATTCAAACTTAAATATAAACTACAATAATAACCCAAAATAGAATAAGATATATACATATATACCAAAAAATATTAAGATTTGGATCGAAAAATCTACATTTTAAATAATTATATTTACGCTCGTACATATTTTCCAAGATCTTTCGGCCTAACGGCGTCTCCAGGGCTATGTACAAAAGACATAGTCATGCAGACGTCGTAAGGCCGAAAGATCTTGACAAATATGTGAATAAAATTAAAATGTAGATTTTTCCATCCAAGCCTTAGCTTAGTATTTTTTGGTATATAATCCTGAAAGTTGAATATATATATAATACCCGTGCCCTGACCAGTCACTTGAATACCGTGGTCAATCTGAAACCTGATTCTCTATATATAAAGGGGGGGGGGGCGAATGGTTAGCACGTACGCGCTGTATCATAAGGTCTGTCATTGAGTCAACTGGCGTGGTTTAGAATCCCCGGCTGTACGTGACAAAGAGTAGGGTCGGCTGTCCAACCTCGTGGAGGTTCTCTGGGTCCTCCGGTCTCCTTCCACTGCTAAAGACCACTTCGCGCAAGCGAATTATTGAAATACAATTGAAC
Organism: Patella vulgata; assembly: GCF_932274485.2. NCBI lineage: Eukaryota > Metazoa > Mollusca > Gastropoda > Patellidae > Patella > Patella vulgata. Next base: position 56,842,427 of record NC_065884.2, on the reverse strand, counting down.
CTTAAGTTAGTCCCGAAATGACCTAGTTTGTGTCGAATGAACGTTAAACCCCATCTCTCTCTCTCTCTCTTAAAGTAGATAAAGTACAAGTACTTCTTTGTTTACGTTAGATAAATGGATAAATAAATAAATAAAAAAAAAATAAAAAAATACATCCAGGTAAAAAATTTCCACTTTACTTCATTCTGACATGCATTAAATCATATAAGCTAGCTGTCTGCCTTCTATGGGCGTCTTCAGATATATACAAATATATATCTAATGATAGTTGATAGTTTTTCTGATAATTGGTGATACAAATACATCGTGGGTGCTAGAAATAGATTGTATCGGTTTGTTGTTTTCAGGGAATTCTAACGAGATAATGCTCGGTTATTTTTATAAATGATAGTATCTCAGTCTAATTACATTAGTTATCCTTGTGGAAGTCATAATGCTCCCTCAAATTATTTCTACAAAATACGCGGGGGTTAGCCACAAATAACTTGTTTATTTTACTGGTTTTATATCATTTCTTGTAAAAGCAGTGCTGATTCGTTGAATTGAATATCTCTTCAATGTCCATATGAATCAATTTTTTAAAAGTAAACCTGCCAATGTCATTTCTCCCGATGAATTAAAACCACGGGAAACGACGTCAAATAGTATCAAATCTAAAATTACCCTTTACATCTACGAATCAATTGACAATAGCGGTAATGTTCCTTAAGTAGCATTGATTCCACAAAATATTCTTTAAGTCAAATTAGACTAAACCTCATTCATCAATGTTAATATAAATTTGGTTATAAGGTTTGGATATTTTTGCGATTCGTTTGTCTTTCATCGTATTTTAAATCCAATTCATATTCATAAAGATTGTTGGATTATGGAAATTTACTTAACTTAAACAAATGCCACTTCACTGATCAAACAAGACCACGGAGATTTGCGTTGGTGAATTATTCCTGATCTTTATTTAAAATGTCACTAACAATTACTGTAAATAAACTTATACAAATCTATGGGTGTTTCGTATAGCGGTATATTAGATTCAACAATATAAATTTGTAAATGCCATGCCATCGTCTAATTTATTGTAATTTCTGATTTAAGACAATGTATAAACCAATTTCTTCATTTGTTCACCGTAAATTTTAATTCTAATCTATTTCATCTTATTTCTATTATTAAGACGAAAAGATGTCTTCCTTATTGACGCTTTACATGTTTAGTATGAACATCGAACACATTAAGAATTTTACCCTTCTACCTACATTGACTGTAACCCGGGTTATTATCTAATTTCTTTCACATTAAAATATCAAATCTTTGTTTAAAAATTCGTAAAAATCATTTAAATTGACCCAAAATCACCTAATTTGTACTTGTGTCCAGTTTAAAGCTGACTGATTAATTTTGATAATGAGTGCCCAATGTACTAAACAGTCGATTTTCGACCAGCCCATGAAACCAGACAATCAGGGATGCCTTTATAACTTGATTATAATCAACATTAATTCAGTCGGACAAAAAATAAAACATTAAACAGAGAATCGTAGAACAATACCATGTTGATAAATTTGCAATTCATATCAAATCTTTATAAATACGGAACAGAATTGAACCAATTTTTGGACTAATATGACTTTTAGTGATTCAACTTTCTCAAACCCTAAAACGACGTTCAGTGACTTTAATTGCGCGTCGGATCTAGAGAAAAAAAACTTCGGCGTCAAAGTTATTTAATTAAATATGGGTATAATGCATCATTCCTGTCAAATTATACTGTATGTAAACTACGTTTAGAATCGTCGATATAATCGCCAAAACGTCAAATCTCAATAATCAGTGACAATCGATCTTCAGAACTAAATAAAAGTTTTGCTTACCGTTAAAGGCTGATAACTTTTAGGCAGGTACGGAGTGCAGAAGTTGATCTATCGCAATTGTGTTCCACCGAATCTCTGAATGCTGTTTCAGAGACAGAGTAATGTTTTATGGTAGGATGAAGGCAACGATCTGTCCAGTCCAACTTTCCAGCTCGTCTCTTCAAGACACCACTTCGCCAACCGTTTTCGTTTTACACACCCACTGATCATTGTGAACACTTCGTCAATATCGATTTGTGTAATGTGATTAGTAACATCTTTGTGACATCTAAGCCGAGACAGATTATATTATCAAAGCCAAAATAGGTAATTGATACCCTACCCACCATTCCTGCCTCAAGGTTGACATATTGATATAATTAAAATAAAAGATAGATAAGCTGTAACTCGAATAGCTTAATCTGAATTGTATTTACAGTCGAAAACGTGCTACAATAAATGATAATTATTGAGTTAAAAGACATGCACAATCAAAATCAATCTTACTGGAAGTAATACTATGGGTCTAAAAATTACCCAAATCGTTTTAATCCTAACATAAGTTAAAATAATGTTTATCTTTATGTTTCATAGATACATAGCCTGTTATATTAATACTGCTTTCCTTTTTGTACAAGTCAGTCCGTTCTTCATATGGCGGAGCTGGCCAAGAAAGTTCTTCGGGATTTTTTGGCGCTTCACCTTGTTCGTGGTACAGTTCGAATATCTTTGTGCGCGCTTCTAGAGAGAATTATATCCGTATGGCGGCTTTGATTACTTTATATCACAAATCTAAACTATTTATACATATATTTCAAGGTGATCGGGTTATACCTTTTGCAGCTGTAATAGGCCACAAGCCTAAAGCTATAATTCTAGTAGCATTGATTATCGGAAATCGTTTAATTCAGCAATCCCCTTCGTCTCACCAATCTAAACAAAATTTTAAGTTAAAAAACGCTTGGATAAAAACGTTTGCACGAAAGGGATTACAAGATTCCAGAAGAAATTATCAGAATTCTACGAAATTGCATATGATTTTTTTAGTCTTACTAATACGAATGGTCAAGAAACTTATTATGTTGTACTCACAGCCATTTTGTAATATTTTGAACAAAATCTAAACAAAATTTAAAGTTAAAACAGCTTGGATAAAAACGTTTGCATGAAAGGGATTACAAAATTCCAGAAGAAATTATCAGAATTCTACGAAATTCAATATGTTTTTTTTAGTCTCACTAATACGTATGGTCAAGAAACTGATCATGACGTACTCACGGCCATTTTGTAATATTTTGAACAAAATCTAAACAAAATTTAAAGTTAAAACAACTTGGATAAAAACGTTTGCATGAAAGGGATTTACAAGATTCCAGAAGAAATTAATATAATTCTATGAAATTTAATACGATTTTTTAGTCTCACTAATACGTATGGCCAGGAACTGAGTATGGAGGCATCATAGCCATCTTGGAATTTTGACGTCATATTTCATCATTTACATTATCGTGTGTGGTCATCTGGTGTTAATTTCGAGACATTGTGACGCGAGCAAAAGCATCTTCCTGGGTCAGTCCGTGTAGCCTTCGTGTGTGCTGCGGGTATAAACTACTACACAAAATTCATATGTTCGTATTACCTTCGTGTGTGGTTCGGGGGACATAGTGCGACGTTCTGTGGGCATCGCACTTAGTTCGGCTGTTAATTAATTTTTGACAAAAATTGGGGGCCATCCTCGCGCGAAATTCAAAATTCCATATTCCATAAAGAGCGTCGCCCACAAGAACAACAAGATTAACAGCGGGTTAGACCGGCTTCCTGGTCCAACAATAGAATCTAATGCGCTAGACAAACAAACTAGGATGACGACAATAATACAAGTGGAAGTCGTGTAACAATAATATGAAGCATGACGTTATTATTTACATTTACAATGAGGATCGAACAAACTTTATGATGTATCAATAACACCGAAAAAAAGGAATACAAGAAAACAAGATTTGTTTCAGCTGATCATTTTATATGGAATAACTCACAGGTCGTTGGTAATATAGGGCTTAAACAAAATCAGTTAACGAAAATCTGGTTCTCGTATGACCGTGGTGAATGACTACGAGAGACCAAACAGCTATTGCCGCTGGCATCCGTCGTATGAAATTCGTTTGAGTATGTGATGGACCCATTTGATTAAATCACCAGGGTCGAGTGCTCAAAACTAAGTTATTTTAACGATCCATTAAACACCAACGGATCCGGTAAATTTCTGTTGCTGGAAAATCAATTTTATAATCCGTTAGCTAACCGACTGATTAAAGTTAATCCACGAGAAGACTATTTGTTCATTGTCGGAATTATAAATTTTTAAATTCAATCTACATGTATAACAACTTCATAGGAATTAGTATTAACACGAAACTGAAGACAGCAGGACAACTGTGCAGTCTGTTCACAAAACTTGATTAAAGACAAAAGGATAACTGTAGAATTTACAATGGAAAACACCGTGAAAAACTATTAAATACTTTATTCTTTCCTTTAGAAAATTTAGAATACATCTGTAGACAAAATTATGGGATTTGCACTACAGAAACTGTATAATAGTTGGGGCCATTATTACCAACATCCCCCCCAAATTCTGTAGAATACTATAGAATTTCAACCTATAGAAAATGGAATAGCCCCCTTTTGCTAAGGGTATACTCCGACTGACAGCCGACTGATGCCATAGTTAAACAGATAACGGATTCCAACTCCTCCGTTAAATATGACGGCAAGTTAACGAGGCTTCCAGTAACAGACTTTCTCTCTGTTAAAGAAAACGATCCATTAACTCCATGTTAACGAGTCGTTAAAAGTTAAACATACATTATGCAAGAGGTAAATCTGCCTATTGCAGGTCTATCTTTAGGCCTGAAATGTTATCTAAATTATTAATTAGGCATTAATTAATTTATCCAGACCATAATCAACTCTCCAAGTCATCGCTAGCCCGCGATATTTACTGGATTATGATCCCATTTGCTGCTCAACTTTCTTTCATGATTTAATCATGAAATGGATAATCGAGACTGTTAGTGTTCCCATACACATCGATAGTCTTACTGAATATAGTAATTTTAAACTTGAGTTTAGAAAAGAGTATTATTTATCTTGTAATGTAGGAATAAAGCTGAGGCGTATTATTACACGATTACGCTTAAACGTATTACCACTCTCGGCGAATTTAATCTTAAGAAACCATGGCAAGATGTCCTTTATGTGAATTTCCGGTGTTGGCCGAGAAAGTTCATCGGGATTTTCCTGCATCGTTTCCCTTTGTCAGTGGCCAGCTGTCTAGTCGTTCGAATGGCACGAAAATGGCAGTTGGAATTCGATATAACGGTAGGCCGTAGCCCGGCTGTCCGGGCAAAATTTCCCTCACACGGTATGGCGTATGCCCGTCTTCATTAGCCCAGACGGAGAAGAACAGTATGACGTTAAACCCCATTTCTTTTTATTTCATTTCCTTTATGTGATGCAGGAATTGAAAATTTATACCTTTTTATGTTTACTACCATCGGCACTTCTTGTATTATTTATTGATATATACTTGTATATTACTTAATAAACTAATAATACTATTTACTATAGACATATATATGTGTGACCTTGTAACACTGAATAAAGTATTCTGTTTCGCTGTTGTTATGCAAAGGTCGCGTTTTAAATGCAAATATCAGCAGAGTTACCGTCCCTTTCATATTAAAATACCGATCTTCGACTAGCTGTGGACGACCAAATACTGTTGTTCCGATTGATCACCCTCGCCAGTCGCAGATGGGTCAGCTAAAATTAGTTGTCATCCGCCCATTTATTCGCAGCTTTGCGCGAGTAGTAAGCAATGGCGACTTAACAAAAATAAGACTTCGTACACAATAAGTTTTCCCACCGATGGTTATGCATTTGAGATCTCTAATATATCTTTAAAAGTTGATGGAGAATTTGTTACCAGCAAACAACGATAGTCAGTCCGGGAAGACATTGTAATCGAGTTCCGCGGAATTCAGTTCTAACACAGTTCTGTCAGTCCCGAAATGAAATAAAATGATGAAATGGGGTTTAACGTCCTACTGTTTTGTTACCGCTGTCAGTCTCGAAAACAGATGTGATGTGGGCAGAACTGTGAAATAATCAAAAGTTTCATCTATGATGATTGATTGATAGTATCATATATTCAGTTTGGACAAGCCTGACATTCTCGTGTTTGGCAAATTTCGATGGATTGGAAGATTTAAATTAAATATCGATTACATCTTACTATATTGTGAAAATCGAATTTCTTAAATCAACCCCCTCAGTACTTTTCGCAATATTCAGCAGCATTCTCGAGCAAAGCAAACTGAAAGTATTTTGTAAAATCCCTTGTTTGCCCCGTTTTCATCCGACTGAATACAAGCCTGCAGATAATGTACCGATGATATGTTGTGTGTTTTTTTTCATTAACTCTTAAACAATCAATTTGACGTCGCCTTAGACACGACTGTAGTATATCTATCCACATCCAGCTCACAATGGTATCTGATATATATATTTTTTGTTTTAAAGATGGGTTCCCGCGTACAAACTGGGTGATTTAATGGTATATATGGACCAAAAACATATTCAAACTTATTAATTTGTCATCGAATCCTTCTCAAACATTGTAATTGCGAAGGAATGCCCTGCTATTAAAATTCGATCAAACCAGGTCATGTTTACGTCACGTCTTGGGAGTCAGAGGAGAATTCATTGCATATATAAGACGATGTTGTCTTTAATCGCTTACTATTTATTACAAATATCGAATCCTAATTAAATTCTCGGATGATCCACTACCCGCGTCTTTTCCCGTCATTTTTATCTCAGAAAGTATTGTACGTCTAACTCTTCATAAAGTTTATCAACTTGTACATCAAGCGCTCAATGTTCGCTTGTGACCTTTGACATGACGGGTGCAGAAGTTCCTAATCGTCGGGCTGTTGATTAGGGGAACCCTTACATTTTTGTCCTGTATACCCTCCATGAGTGTTTTTCGGGGAATCCAGTATTTTTCTAGTAAGATTGGATATCTCTACTTTCCACATATACCAAAATTGCCATACTTTTATTGGAAATAACCACCTGGTAAATACTTTTCTGGGAACCCATCTTTAATCATCTTAATAACTATCTTTAAGCCTAGCTCACAATCCGCCGTACGCCGTTTTGACAGGCACTGGTCGTAGGGCTTGGTAGCTCGTAGATCAGCCGCAAGAAAACGGTGAATATTTTGTATCTGTAGGATCAAAAGTGTGTACGACCGATCTGCCATCTTTTACGGTGACGCGTAAATCTCACGCCCTGTTTTACTAAATTTTTCCCCATAAATTGCCCGTAGTTGCACGTACGGCGGGTTGCGAGCTAGGTTTAAGGAAGACTTTTAGCCCGTATGTTTCTCCAGTTATTTTCCATCTGGTGCGCACGCAGAAAAGTAGGAGGATAAATCCTCATTTTATTCCATTTCTCCTTGTGCGCTGGGGCTTTAAGACATGACGCAATCACCATATTTCGAAATGTCATTGTAATAGAATATGTTTCTGGAAACATTTTAAAAACACAATTCCACATTGTAATCATTTATACAAGATCCGAGATGATAATATCTTCTTTGTTAAACAAAAATCATTAAAAAAAATTAATAACTTATTCAGCTTGATTTTTATGTTGGACTGTCTCTAGTGATATGACCAACTTAAAAACAAAACGAATGGCTTGTCTCGAAGTGATTTCTGGCAAGTCACGCAGTACGATAACACTCGTATGAGTCTATAAATAGCCATCGCACGTGAAATTCTCTACACACCCATCAACTATTACAGCCGTAAAAAATCTATTATTGATGATTCTGAATAGCAGTAATATTTCACTTTTTGGTTATTACAGCAGCTTTAGAAATTACGTTCGTTTTATTTTTTAAATTGCTTCTCCATTAACTTATACCGTTAGGAGCTGCATCTTTTGGTTAAGTACAAATAATATCTCGGAATCACTCGGATTAGGAAAGAACATGATACTAGCAGTAGTTTCATTTTACTTTTACAAGGTTCTTAAAACAGTTGTTGGGTTGCCTTACGTGCGTGTTTCTAAAATCAATTTCTTCTTCCAGCTTTCTGTTATGTTTCGTAAAAAAGTAGTCTTGTCTATCTCGGCCTATCAATCAGATGGCGAATGGTCGGTAGATTGGTTAAGCGAGACTAATTTCAAAACAAGAGCACCTAACCCTTTTTTTACTCAAAAGTGCCCGGATGTTATGGACAACACTCGTAACCATGTTTCAGTCTATTATTTATGGGTCATAGCTTATTAAGTATAACATGACCGTTTATTTAGTGACTATAAATGTTTGGAACTGATTGGAGGCTTGGTATATATATAAATATTGTGGTGTAATTGTCAAGATATTTGGAGATATTTATTAATTTTGGGGCACCCTAACATAGACCACGATCTCGCCACGAGGTCGTTGTGGGCGTAGAAAGAGCGCAATGTGGTCATGGTAGGAAACTGTGAGCGTGATAAGCCACGCTCTTTCTACGTGGGCACAGAACAGGCACCATATCCGCGTAACTAAATAATGGTGGAAAAGAAAGCCACTGACTTACCACTCGCGTATGGTACTTAACACGCTCTATTCAAGCTCTTGCAATGCTTTATTACGCCCCACTCCGACCAATCAACCTTTGTTATGGTCCCCTGTGGCGGCTAGGCTGAAATTGATGGGCGAGGCTCAGTATAGGCCCCCACCATATAAATATACATATACCAAAAATCGGCCGAGCGTTGCGAGATTGTTCAAACATAGTAGCACGCACGTGATAAGTACTGAGCTACGTATGTTGTGCGCATTGGGAGAAAGTGCACAAGGCTACCGAAAGCATAGCAGCAGCGTAGTTGCCTTCACACTTTTTAATGACAAATTTGGAAAGAACAGCTTGTCAGTTAATATAACATACCAAGTAGCTTCCATGTCTGTGCCATAACAATAATATTAATGAGAGATAAATATGTATTTAATGAATTTATATTAAGCATACTTGGCTGAGTGTAAACATTAACAACTGACTTACTTTACTGAATGTCCAGAACCACCAAAACACACGGATTTCTAGCAATGACACTAGTTATGTTCTCTTGTGATACTTTTGAGATTATTTTAGTTCTAAGAAAGGTGTTCTGGTTAATATAGAAATTTCTTACCTACATGTGTGACGAAATCTAGGGTAATGATGTAGCTTGCAGTATTCTACTACTTTGTTAGACTAACTCACCGACAGTTATGGGTATCCATTTCTAGAAGGGGGTTACTATCTTCCAGGCATCTGATGCACAGATTAGTACAATTAAGTTGAATAAGGTTGATGTAAAACGGTGCCCATACGAAACACTTACCCAAAAATGGTAATTGTCCAGCCCTAATAGCTGACACATCTATGATTTCTATATAAGAACGAGCGTGGTTAAATTTCCTTTCGGACATCATATAGCGGTCCGAGAAGGGAACATCATAGCCTCCTCGGCTTAGAGGCTAGGGTGAAGGCATCACTTGGAGATCCATGGAAGACAAGACGGGGGCTTCCTAGAGGGATATACCCTCAGCCGCCCAAGCGTACGAGCCGGACGAGAAGATCATGTAAAACTATCATTAAGTGTGTGACTCTTGTCACGTTTCAGCCGTTAGGTCAGAGTTATAAAGGATGTTAAACTCAGATCGCGGATATTTTGAAAACTCCTAAAGGGTCTATATATTTAATAGATGGTGTAGTTTTTCTGTATTTAACCTTTGTAGTTTGGTGTATTTGTTATATAAACTTAGTAACAACATAAACGGTGTTCCAGAGTCAGTTAATTGATGATTGAAATAATTGTCCTAGACGATAGTGTCACAACTAATTCCTTTTTGTTGTTGAAAGTTTCTCCGATTCTCCGACATTTTATGGATTATCCAGTTCCTACAATCTTATATTCTAAAACCCTGGGTAAATGGTACCAAGGCGAAATACTCATGTTCGGGTGTATTACATCCCAGAGCAGGTATCTAAAGACATGGGATAACAATGGAACGGTTGTCTATCTACCAGTGGGTACAGGAATGGAGATTTAGATACAATCATTGGAATTGCTACATACTTGAGTGACGCGCACGCTCACATCACAGAACTTCCGGTTTCCATTCTGTATTAAAATGATTAAATTCCTGCTGTTCTGCACCGACTGGGCTATTGAAGACCGACATACGCCAAACAGAATGCTGGGGGATGGTTTGCCCAGACAGCGACACTACGGCCTACTCTTATATCGAATCCAAATGGTCAAGAGATCTTTTACGTACACACCAATGTGTACAATGTACCTTCTCAGACAACAAAAGGGTCGAACACGGGGCCAACATCTTACTCACTAAGCCACCGTTGAGGAAAGAAAAATATTATTATGTTGCTAGCTCTGGCTAGAATTTTGTCTCTTTCCTCAACATTTAACGTTATTATATCAGCTAAGGTCATCAATTAGAAATGTTATATCTTGTAGTTAACAGATGACGAATATGTATCCTCATTATTCTTTGGTCTATATGCGTCTCGACACATACTCTTTATTTATTTAACTACATTCATCTAATGCAAAGTATGTCTGAAAATTAATTGGTAACGACAATAGATTGGCAGGTAACAGAACATTCGCCAACGCAAAAACAAAATTTAATGTCCACATCTGTAATTAATTGTTTGTATTATTTACAGCCAACGCGGTACGGGAAGCTATACCTTGCGCGGCCTCGAATCCTGCACCACTGACAACGGCAAACCACGTTAGAAAATCCCATGAAAATTTCCCAGCCAACACCGGGATTCCCCAGCGTGGTTTTCCCATGTCAGTGGAGCAGGATTAAGGTGGTTAGATCTATTTTATAAAGCCAACTTCAAGTTTGGTCAAAGGTCACGAGATGTAAACAGGTCTAGCGCTAATCCCAACCCTAACCCTAACCCTGGATCTTGCGCTATCCTAACCTAAATTTCGCCAACAATCACGCGCCCTAACCTTATTTACATCTCGGCGACATAAACTATATATTGTCTGGTTCTGAAACTGAAAATGTAATATAAATTGTATTACTGTGATTTTGGGTCACATTGCACTTCCCATGAAATGTCATTTGTCTGATGATTTAACAAGTATTCGCCTGGGCCCTGTTTCACAAAAACTTAAATCTCCTTAAAATCATCTTAAACTAAAATTTCACTCTAAGATAGATGCGTTTCACAAAACGATGATAAGCGTTTTAAATAAAATCCACTAATATAATATTTTAAGTTAAAATTTTATCTTAACTTAAAATAGTTCACAAAACTATTTTAGGGACAGTTTTAACTAAAATCAATTTTAACTTAGGACAGCCGTCACCCTCTCCCAACTTAAAATCACGACATTAACAAACATTGATTAGCGCTACGTTGTTATCTATTGCGACATAAGTATGGATATATTTGGAATAATGATAATATTGCCAATGGCCCGGGTCACATAATTTTAACATACTATTATTCACAAAAATAATTCTCATTCAATTATTTTTCACCAAAAAAAACAAAAAAAAAAACCCCCAAAAAACACCAAAAAAAACCCCAACAAAAAACAACCTAAAACAAATCTGAACTCACTCCATATCTAATGTATAGTGGAAAGAAGAGCACTATAAAAAAATATCTTCGTGCCAAAGATATTTCATTTTGGGAAAAAATCATTTTACATGAGTAAATAGATAGACATTATCCAATAAGGAGTGTGGCACCTTGGTAATTTCAAAGTATTTTTTAAAAAAAGTATAGGATGACATTTCAAATCTAGGCATCGGAACATTGGCTATTTTGGTGGATTAGTTTCAAAGTTGTTAAATACTTTTAAAATTAGACAACAATTTACAGCCTAGATTAGTCGTTTGAGTCACAAATATCATATGTTTGTGACAATTCTCAATAGTTTCTGTTAACCAAAATACCATAAAACTACGAAATTCAAGCGATTTAATGTTATCGATACACATTATTTACATTGAAGCCTTCGAGTAAATCAAATGGCAAGGTCACCAATCAAATGCCAAGTTCAAGGCCAACCCACCGATACATTTCGAAACGAATAATATGCAATAAACTCATTTATTGCACTTCGCTACGACTGTCTGACCATGTGCAAACATTGTTACAACGTATGAAACTCTCCCTATTGATGTTGTTCCAGTCAGTTCAACCTGTCAACAGTTTTCAGTTTCAAAGCGTATTTGATTACACCGTAAGTTCCCGCGCGGGAGCAAACAATTTTAACTAAAATCTCTTAAGTTACAAGAAACAATCGATCTTCGTGAAACGCATTAAATTTCATTTTGATTTTAGTTAAAATCTATTTTAGTGATTTTACCCTAAGTTTTTGTAAAACAGAGCCTGGTCATTGTCACCCAACTCACCTGCTATTATTAAAGATATATTATGGGAGATTCGATAACGAGTTAGCAGTTCTCACTATAATAGTTAAAAACTAGATAATTTGCTGAAGTCAATTTGCTGAAAATTTCATTCAAATTGATCCACTATGAACCGAGAACTAAGCGGTTGAAATTTCCGGCTAGCCCTGGTCATCATTACTAAAGTTAGTACGATAAACAGCATAGTCTCGATTATCCATTTAATCGTTAAATCGTGAAGGAACGTTATGCAGTAAATCGGCTCATAATTCACTAGAGATCGCAGGCTAGCGATGCCATCTAGAGTTGATTATGGTCTGGATAGGTTGATTAATGTCTAATTAATAATTTAGATAACATTTCAGGCCAAAAGAAAGACCTGCAATAGACATGTTTACCTCTTGCATAATGTATGTTTAATATGTTTGTTTTATAACAAAACTAGGTATTAAATAAACTTTTATTGTATGATTTCCGAGCCTGTTCAGTGAACTATAATAAGGCGAGCTATTTTTACCTCATCACCCCTAAAACTGTACGGCTAAAGCTATCCCTTTTTTTTTTAATGTGAAATGGCTAGCTCTTCTTAGAAAAACGGATTGACCCGTTTAACAGTTCAAATGAGGACAATGAATTAAATGAACACTGCGTACGCGCCAACCCGTGTTTAATTCTTCAACTATGTTTACATGAGATGAGAGCCGGTCCTTGCACATGTAACTGGGAAGCCTAGTTAGAAGGGCCAAACCTCTCCCTTCGTAAAGTCATATCTATAAACCAAACCTTTAATAGGATGAAGCCATAAGCAAGGGACTTGTTTAGACGAGCTAGCGCGTCAACGGGGGATAACCCTTTCTAAGTAAACACGTCCTTATTAAAGTGGAATTATGGCAGATTAGATAAAGAGCTGGTAGTTATCGCCATAACAGTTTAAAACTAGATAATGTAAAGGGAATATGCTGAAAATTTCAGTCAAATTGCTCCGATCTGAACCGATATATTAACGTTTGAATTTTACCCCTAGCCTCGGTCATCATTACTAAAGTCGATACGATAAAAAAAAACTTAGTCTCGATTATCCAATTTTGGATTAAATCATCAATGAGCATTGAGCAGCAAATCTAATATTCCAATGAAAATCCGACATATAAGATGGCACCAAGAGTTGATTAACGTCTTTTCATGTAAATAAAATGTCTAATTAATAGTTTATATAACATTTCAGGTCCAAAGGTGGGACAAAAAACCGAGGCCGCATGTTTGCATTGACGTGCACGTTAACGGTGTCCCTTGACAGTTGGAAATCGATATAAGAGTAGTCCGCTGCCCGGGCAAAATTTCCCTCAATGCACACTGCATGGCGTATGCCCGTCTTCATTAACCCAATCGGAGCAGAACAGTAAGACGTTAAACCCGATTTCATTGCATGTCATTGTGCCCTTTAACGGTTGTTATATATTTAGCCTTATCCTGTTCTATTACAGAAGGGTTAAAGTAGTGTCAAGTGTTGCTTTATTAAATCAAAGAAGTATTTCATTTTAGAAGTTTAGTTTAAGCTAAAAGTTGAATTTCTGAAACAAAGTTGCTCTTTAAACATCTACACGTACACAGTGTGATTATTTAAGCTTCTCATTAAAGTTCAATCGTTGCTTTTTAAATATTCATTGGCATGTTGTGCTACTTTTATCGACCAATCAAAAAATTCCATAAACAGAAAGGGAGTGGGTGACGGGAAGTAACTCGCATTTTATTGCCACAAAGATCACCGAATTGGTGTTACAAACTTTGTCAAGATATTTAATGACATCGTTTTGTGTGCATGTCGTTTCTTTGATATTAAATTTCTTTCAAACTGTCTCACAATCGAGCGAACAAGCTTCTGTAATGTGCTGAACGTAAACAATAACGCTAAGACTGATATATAAACTATCTTTCTGATTGGTTCGTAGAATCAACCTACGTGGCCAATGAAATCATCAAGGGCAGTTAATTTGAATTCGTGAAAACCCCATGCATTGACCTTGGGGTTCGTGGAGTAGAACGGAATGATACCACTGGGGATAACGAGGATAGTGTTACACTATCATCTGATATTTTTATTTTCTTGAATACCTCCCTATTGACCAATACACAGAATATTTAAATCGTTGGTGGATAGTGTTAGTACATTAATAAAACATCGTTCTTTGATGTCAATACTATTTTTGATATATAAGATTTACTGAAGTATGACGGGGATATAAACATGCTCAGAAACAATTCAGCTCATCATTAATTAATAACATTCTTTTTAATGGTTCTCTATGAATTCACTCTGTCCTGAAATAAATATATATTTTCGACCACAATGGTTTATTGTCTACCTGCGTTCCGATCATAATATTTTAAGGTGTAAACACAAAATGCATTTTTGAAAGCCCAATTTACTGTCATATTGCCGAAAGCTCGGGCATAAGTAGTATAATTAGAACAAAATTTAACACAACCGAAACAACACATACCTTATCTCGATTCAGTGCCGTATTCTATGCTATTAAAGGGACAATAACACTCTTGCTGGCTTGAAAGCTGCAGAAAATAAATAATATCTCTATCTAAGTACTAGATGTTTAAGTGCCCTACCTGTTGTGTAAATTATCCATTACATCCTATTTTACTTGTCCAGAGGGTTCGAAAATATTTTTAAATCGAAGTTTCATTTGAAAAGGTTTACGTTAGACGTTTCAAACCATTATGTTGAATTTTTCAAAATTTTTAAATAAGGTGTGTTAAGATAAAATTTGTATCATCAATTAATTGAAATAGTCTACAATAGTACAATTTGTTGACCAGAATAAAGATTGGGACATATTATTCAGTTACAACAAGAGTGGTATTGAGTCTTTAAAAGTGTGTTTTAAACACCAAATGAGCACAGCCAACGGGTGATGATGGATGTGTACAACAGTACGTGCCAGAACGGCTTATATTATCAGTTTAAAAAATATCACACCCCTGTTCCGTTATGTCTCGTAAGTTGCAACACAGGGCTCTAAAATTATACCTGGAATTACCATTAATTGCTCAATAATTAATTAATTTCTTTCAAGATAACTTCAACCGATGTTATTCCCCTATCTGCACTGTACTCATTGTATTTATAATGACGATGTTTTGTAAGCAGTATTTCGCACATGTACGAAGAAT
This sequence comes from Patella vulgata, assembly GCF_932274485.2. Classification (NCBI taxonomy): domain Eukaryota; kingdom Metazoa; phylum Mollusca; class Gastropoda; family Patellidae; genus Patella; species Patella vulgata. The sequence continues at coordinate 56,826,881 of NC_065884.2, read as the reverse complement.
TGGTATATTGATGGTTCAATGAATTATTAATCACTTTCAAGATAACATTTCAATCGATACTGTTCCCTCTTTGTACTGTACTCATTGATAATGACGGTGTTCTGTGAGCTGTGCTTCTGTTGGGCAGTAGACCTCAAACCAGAGGTACGTGGGTTGAGGTTAAATGAGGTAGTTTGCTTATAATTAAACTAGAGGTCCTTCCATGAAAATGGTGACTGGAGTAAGTAAACTAGAAGGTCAACATTAATGTGATACATATTGACTGTAGGGGAATGGGGGTACACATGAAAATTACCGAGGCTGGTGGCCGAGAAGCCACATTCAAAAGGCACCAGTTACCAGAAAGGAGGCACCAGTGATCACTTACCACAAAGCATGCTAACTATCTAACCTCTTTGTGTTTGTTTTTATCAAACTATAATTATTCATTTACCTACGACTTTGTCCATCCAGTTTAAAATCTAGTGCCAAAGAAGAAATTATTTGCCATAATGTATTAATAGAACACCTAACAGTTGTGGTGACAGTTGACCACCAAGTATGTTCAGCATGTGTATTTGCCGTGTTATGTAAATCCATATAAATTCGAATTTATTAGAGTATTGATTTAATATATTTGAGTATATGTACTTGCAAATTTCTGTGAGTTGGATATGCGTGTGTGTAGGTTGGGGGTGTGGGGGCACATGAATCATATATGCGATAATTCAGATAGATGTATTCCACGAATGTTTAAGCAGCATGGTATCAATCAATACCCAAATGCTTTGGCAGTATACATATATTGTGAATCAAAATTTAATGCCTTTTCACATTATGCTGTCAATCAAACCCCAATAGCTTAGTGAGCATAGTTTTTAAACTTCGCCAAACACAGTCCTGTTGATATGTGGGGTATTTTCATTGTCTTGAAAGATGTGTTACACACACGTCTTACTACACTCTCTTTCTTCATCTTTTAGGCTACTAACATGTCTTATAAACAACAATAATGATATTAACTTGGTTTTTAGATAAATGGCGTTTTTACTCGGGTCGGATAACAAAATCTCACATTATAGATTACTACAGTTAATACCCCTATAACTGTATTATCTACCAAGTTTCTTTATCATTAGCTTTTATAAGTCAGTGAGGTCAGTATTATTATATTAAAATGATGACAGAAAAATTAATGTATTTGACCGGAGTTATTGGTTTTTTTTATTATTTGGATATTTAAAATTTGTTAATTTGTCAGTTCTGTCCCATCTCCGTAAGCCATTTATCGGTATTTAGCGGGCAATTTTTTTTCCTTTTAGGTAATTGTTCATGTTAGCACCCCCCAATGTGATATCGGTGCAGAAAGGTAGGATATTACATACCATATCATGTCTATGTTGTTGATGTGCATTACTGCCATTGTCATATCCTGTTTCATAATAATTACGTTCCTTGCATCAAATTGCGTAACACCGAATGTACTTTATGGCTGAGCTCTACAAAGGTAGCGTAGGTGTAACCATTAAATGGTGCAAACGACATCCTCGAAATATATATTTTTGGGGGGCAAAACCTGCTGGCATTGGCTTTAGAGACACAACATATTTCAACTGGGAATTATACATCTCTTTATGGTGGTATTGCCCATGTCAGCGAACTTATATACTCTGATATACATGTTTCTGACCGTTTCATTGGCTAATCCCTCACATCCACCAGAACGCGGTTACATAAAAACTCATCCAGATCCTAGAGTAGTAAAACGAAATTTTGAACTAATTACTCGAATTATTTAAATAAATTATGAAGCTTTTCCGGTGACCTTTAATCAGATAGATTTGATATTTTAGTGAAAAATGCAAATGGCACATCGTTACTTTAAGGTTACATTTAAACACATCCTCGTAGCCAGCAGAGGGCAAGGTGGTATCAGAAATGTTCCAGAACCCGAACCCCAAAATATTATTTCCAGTCGACAGGTATCAATCTTGTTAATTGCCCAATATTTCCGTCGAGCCCCCGTTTCTCACTCAACATGCTCACTTGACAACAAGAATCACCAACCGATGTCATCGGGCCCGGAATGGCACACTGCCCCCCCTCTCTGCGAGAGTTTTTTTTCTGCTTAGAACTAAGTATATGACGACGTCCGGGATATACTCCACAGATCACCATTTCAGGTCGAAATTTCAAACAATTTCTCGGGGCAGGTCCCCCGGAACCCCTAAACCCCGACAGGAAAGAGCCCCTCCCTCGACCTCAACCTCTTATGGTATCATCTTGTCACTGGGGCCCGGAAACTACGCTTCCCCAGGGCTCGGCGACATCATGATCCGTCACTGTGGAGAGCCTTGGAATCCCCCTTCGTCCGGGGTGAGAGACCCACCGCCCCCTAAAAGTCCACTGCCCTTCCGCAGCAGCAGACTGATTACGGGCCTGTTTCAACATGTCAACATTCCAAAAATAAATGGACAGCTCTTAATAAGACCATTATAATACAAACTCGTATCTTCTTTACACAACATTAGTATCAAATTATAAACTTCGAAATTGTCTATAGATTTGTGTAAGTTGTTTACATATCTAGTGAAAACTGCTATTTACAGACCGGTATAATAGACTGGTTTGCTCTGATTAGAAAAATACACAACGTTGATTTATATTACTTCACTATTTGGGTACTCAATAATCCTCTTCCCGTAAAATTGAATTATTTCTAGCGCCTTAAGACCTGGGAGAAAGACGATGGCTCAAAGTGTAGGGGGATATTGTTCTGTCAATAAAAAAATGAAATGTACCCTATTATACTCCCACAGTTTGTGATAATGACTCTATATCCATAGTTTTTGCCTGGGTGTATTTTATATTTTTAGGGTTTGACCATTGTGTGGGGGCCACGGTGGCTCAGTAAGTATGACGTTATCTCGCTATACAGGGGGTCACGTGTTGATATTGGCGTTTACAGCGTAAAGTCGTTCGGATGAAATGAAAAACTGGGGTCCCGTGTACACATTGACGTGCACGTAAAAGTACCCTTGGCAGTTGGAATTGGAATTAAGAGTAGGCCGTAGTGCCGCTGTCCGGGCAAAATTTCTCTCATAACACACTGAATGACGTATGTCCGTCTTCATTAGCCCATTAGGAGCAGAACAGTTGGACGTTAAACCCCATTTCATTTCATTTGTTCATATGACCATTCGGAAGAAGGGTTGTACGTGACAAGGAGTAGAGTCGCCGGTCCAACCTCGTGGGTTTTCTCCGGGTCCTCCGGTTTCCCCCCACTGCTAAAGACCCCTACGTGCAAGCGAATTATTGAAATAAAATTGAACCGTGTGTTGCTCCCGAAATGACCTAGTTTGTGTCGAGTGGACGTAAAACCCCATCTCTCTCTCTCTCTCTCTCTCTCTCTCTCTCTCTCATTCGGAAGAACATTGCAATTTTTTCCATCGCAAATCGTCCGGTTATCTCCTTGTTTATGTTAAAATCTATGAAATCTTGTTAGCGCAATAAAGGACAAAGTCCATGACGTAAATTTGCAGGAGGTTTTGATTATTAGTGTATAAGGAAGAACTATGGCATATATTCTAAACGTATTATATCATCAACCTGTCAGTTCCACCGTCCATCAAGAATCGGCTTGTGAATTCCACAGAAGCTACAGTTTATTGAACGATGCTTTTTTTTCAAATTTAGTGAAGGGCACTAGGGTCATGTGAGCACGGACACTATCCATTTTCAGTGCTCCGAGATATTTTTCGTTCGAAAGTTATCTCTCCCTCCCCCTTTTGCCAAAATCTGTGTGGTGGCGATAGAGGCTATAGTTAGCAGATTTCTTTTCAAACTCGGTACGAAGTATTGGGGTCATGAAAGGACGAACCCTATTCCTATTGAGTGTTTGCAAATTTTCCGTTCTGGAGTTATCCCCTTCCACCCCCTTTTCCCGAAAACCTCAAACATGTGATAAGCGCTACTTTTTAAATTTGGTGTGCAGAAAACCTGGCGAATGGGATAGAGGCTACAGTTTTTAACAGATTTTTTTTAAGCTTGTTGTTTCTTTAAACATGCATTATGCAAGAGCTAAATCTGCCTATTCCATGTCTTTCTTTAGGCCTGAAATGTTTTCAAAAGTATAAATTAGACATTAATTAACTGATCCAGGCCTTAATCAACTCTCGATGGCATCAGATTTCTTCGATATTAAATAGATTAGAATGGGTCTGCGATACTTTGATTTAATCAAATATGGAGGACCAAGACTTAGCTTCGATCAACCAATACGGTGGTTGAAATTATTGCACACGTCTGTCAAACCTTCAAAGGCTAATATCTTCGCTTGCAATAGAATAATTTGAATGAAATTTTCAAATTATTCATTTTACATCATCTACTTTCGAACTACTATAGCAAGAATGGCTAGTTCTTTATCTAAATCTTACATAATGTATCTTTAAGGCATTCTTATCAAATTTGCTCAACACCCAAGTTTTCGGATTACCTTTTGCCTAGACATATTGTGTTCGTAGAACGTGGCTATCCTTTTTAAATTTGGTGTAAAGCATTGGGGTCATGGGTGGACAACCCCAATCAATATTCAGTAACCCTCCGTTCCAGAGACACCCACTCCCACTTTCCGAAAAGTTTGTGAATGCAGTAAAGACAATAGAGGAAACTTGTATACATGTGAACGCAAAAGACACTTGACATTTGGAATTCTCCGACAGGGCCAAATTCTCCCCACTGCCGTTGCACACGTGACCATAGAGCAAATAACCGTTTGCCACTCGTTAAATGACCAATGTATTCCTTTCATCATTTCATCATTTGTTCGATCAATGACGTTTATAATGCACTCATGGGGTTTGCCTAAACAAAACTATTTTAAATAATAAATGAAGAAACTCTGGTAAACAAATTGTAAAACAACCTGGGGGGGATTATTTTAAAATTACTACATGACTTTGTATAGCTATGCTCCGCTGGATCAAGTTCATTTAATTTAATAGCCTAGCGCGTATTGACACCGTGTCATTCCTTTTCATATGTTCGATCATGATGCACCCATGGGTTCTGAATAATGTATAAAAACTCGGGGAAACAAGGTTTTAAACAATCAGGAAATATATTATTTTAAAATCACCAAAGCATGAATTGGGTAAATAAATTCAACATAGAACCGAGGATTCGAAACCACGCCAGTCGACTCAATGACAGACTTTATGATACAGCGCGCGCACGCTAACCATTCAGCCATCCAACCCCCCTTCTTCAAATGGTATTCAAGCTACCCGGGTTTTATATCCTCTTCAACTAGATGCCTTTACTTAACAGATCTTACTTCCACGTTGCTGTTTGACCCTTCACATTGGTGAAGAACCGTTGGGATATTTCAGATCGTCTTTTTACTTTTCAGCGGGGTCGAACCTGTACGAATAAACGTATTCCCTAGCTTTTCGGATGGAACACAATTTCGCCCATATGCCGAACCCGCCGACGACATACACACGTTTTTTCATAAATAAACTTAAAATAGTTCTAATCCGACATAAAATTATCAAAACTGGCAAGAGGTAGTTGAATTGGCTACACAAATTTCAATACCATTCATGGTCATGTAAAATGAACATAAATTCAATGTTGATTATATTCTTGGTCATGACAAATGAACATAAATTCAATGTTGATTATATAAGTCTGTGTATATACGTATAGATTTAGAGTTTAAACCCATTGGGTTACTATAATCTATCACATCCATATATTATAACTTTACAATAACACACACACACACACGCACACACACACAGAGTAGAGCTGTAGAACTGTAAAATAAACACGGTCATTTATTCATATGAATCAATGGCCTATATGTATGGAAGGAGAATTAATTAAAGATTCCCTAGTTAATACTGAACCACTGAAGTGTAATGGTAACTATAAAAACAAGCCAATCATTTCACAAGGAAAAGCAAGGATAGACTTTAAGTGTTGTGAAGCCACCAAAGCTGTTGGGTTGTTTTGTACATGGTGTTGAATCTCGGGCTGCTTTGCAAATTGAATAACATTGTGTGAATTAATTTCATATAGAATTATGTTATTTATAATTTTTAAAAAATGTGAAGGTTAACGTAATTTCTGATATAGTTGATAACGATTAATAATGCGATTTAATGGATTATTGTCGCGTTTGTTGTGGATGTTATCGTTACTAATATTTTTGACGATTATTCGAGAAACGACGTCAGTTTGTTCAAAACCGTTATTTAAAAGCAAATTCGATTACAAACTAATAAGACAGAATGAAATCATTCGACCATCCGAGAAAAACCTGACTGTGACGAACCGATTAATGTGTGCAGTTTCTTGTCGCAATGACTCAAGATGTGTGGCCTTCGCTTATCATAGGATAATTAAAGAATGTAACTTATATTCTTATAATATTAATAGATCAACGTTATGGGAGAGTGAAATAGGCATTGACGCCTTTGTCATCAATATAGGTATGCATTTTAGAATGGAACGGGGTTTCAGTCTCTTTTAAACACAACACATCGGCTATTTCGAGACAAACGTTTGATAAATTATATTCCCATAGTTACGTATGGATGGGGAACGTGGTCGGGGTGGGGTGGGGGTGACCTTGCAGCGGCCTTTCTGTTTACTCATCTTCAATTTACAGCTGTTATTGTTTTTTTTACGTGCAAGCCAACGTGTATACGGGTATTGTCCATACCACCCGAACAAGTAGGCATATTCTCTTTATCAGCACCACAGGCACGGATCACAGGGGTATTCTATATCTGTTATTGTGTCGTTTTATACTGAGAATAAAGATGGTTTGCAACTTCACCCTCGGAAACAACGCAGAAAGTTTAGAATTGTTATTTGTTTATTTATTAATTCTAAAAATTTCTAAGTATTTTGAAGTTCTCTTAAATCTGAAGTTATTTGACAATAATATATACATTTCAAAAGCAACACCAATTTCTTTAACGCCGTTATTTAAAGATAAATTGTACATATTTATTTATTTAGACATGGACAATGTAGCGGCTTTGAAACCAACTTATGAAAGCTCTGTTAAAAGTGGACGTTCGAGCTCACAAGCAGTGGATGGAGACACGAGGGCACAGCACTACAATTCCCCAGGCGACGCATATCCATGTTTTCAAACTGCTCACGAAGATTATTACCCATGGTTCTTTGTAGATTTAGAAGCTATGTATTTAGTCGAAATTATTGTAGTTTACAACGCTGACGGATATCGTGAGTAAAATTTAACTTTAATAAGATTAAGATAAAGAGCTGGTCGTTCTTGCTGTAATAATGCAAATGAAGATAATGCAAAATGAATATATTGAAATTTTCATTCAAATTGCTTGATTCTGAACGAAATTATCACTGTTTGAAATTTTGACAAGATGTGGTATATATTATTTATTATCGTTACAACGGTAAATCATTAAATGGCGATTGCATTGCAATCTCCATCATCCTATGATCTAGAGAGTTGATTATAGGCTTGTCATGTGAATAAATGTCTAAATAATGATTTATATAAAATTTGAAGCCAAAAGATAGGCCTGCAATAGGCAGATTTAGCTCTTACATAATGTATCTTTAAATCGCATGATAATGTTTTTCTTAAAAATAAATTATGGGTAAAATAATAGTCCCATCTCTACCGGAACTGAAATAAAATGAAAAGCGGTTCAAAGTCTATCCTCTCTGCACAAAATTGGCTGATAAGGGCAGACATACTACATGAATGCTAAAATTAGGTTATTTCCAACCTGCTACTAATGATATACACGGAACCTTCTTTTTGTGTCGAATCCAAACAACTTGATGCCTTTCCTTTCCCGTTCTCACACACGGCTAATAAATGCCGAGAAACCTTATCGGCTAATCCCGGGATCAAACCAATAAAGTTTCATAAATCCAAATGTAGTCAGCTGAGAATTTTCAAATCAGCCAAAGGCAGAACTACATGTATTATAATACTTCGATCTCTGTACAACGTTCCAAAATGATATATTATATATCGGGAAACATAGTTATATTGGGAAAATAACTATGTAAATAAATGTTACCGGGAAATGTTTTAATGCGAAAATGAATATTTGATCAAATGTATGACTGTTGTATCTAGTACAGACAGACCGACATAGCTCTGTACTACCTAAAAGCCATGGAGAATAGAGCATAGCGTTGGTTAATATCGGAAAATTTCCTGTAATGCCAATTGATTTCAATGGAGCCCCTTAACTGCACGATTCCACTCTTATATGATTTGTTCGTGCATGATACCACTCTTATGATTTTTATGATTATTTTGTTTAAACGAAACAGTAATTCGTTTAAACAAAATACTAATTTGTTATAATAAGATATGAATTAATTAGTTATTTTATTTAAACGAAATAATTAATTTGTTATAAATAATTCCTTATTACGAAATATTAATTCGTTTAAACGAAATATCAATTCGTTTAAACGAAATATCAATTCGTTTAAACGAAATATCAATTCGTTTAAACGAAATATCAATTCGTTTAAACGAAATATCAATTCGTTTAAACGAAATATTAATTCGTTTAAAGGGAATAATTATTTCGTTTAAAGGGAATATTAATTCGTTTAAAGGGAATAATTATTTCGTTTAAAGGGAATAATTATTTCGTTTAAAGGGAATAATTATTTCGTTTAAAGGGAATAATTATTTCGTTTAAAGGAAATATTAAATCGTTTAAATGAAATACTAATTCGCTATAACGAAATACTAATTCGCTATAACCGCATTTCGATAAAGACCGAGTTTGAAGCATTGGTGTCATTAGTCGACGTGCTAAATCGTAAATAAATTAATTTGATTAATCGAAATAATTATTTCGTTATATGGAATTAATATTTAGTTATAACGAATTAATATTTAGTTATGCGAGCGTGCTTCTTTTGTGTTAGCTTGAGGTATTTTAAGATTTCTTATGTTTGGGGGTGCGTAGCTCTAATACGTCGAAGCACACAGCGCTCTCACAATAATTGTTATTCAAGAAGCTTTAATCTATAAGAAACATAAGTACTAATTATTTGACGTCGATCTGGGTTTATTAACGAATGAACATCAATAACACAAATAAAGATATATGAAATCATAATTAAAACATCATTTACAAATTATCTAGTAATGAATAGTTGAATATATAAAGTAAGCATATATTATGTGATCAAGTGCAATTGTAAGCTATTTCACATTATCATATTATGCATAAAAGAAACATACATTTATCAATAGCAAATATAAAGTATTATCATATTATGTGAATAAGTATAGTAAACTATTACACATTATAATATTAGGAATAACATAAACATATATACTAAATGAATTATTAGGCGACACAATTATAAACTAACTCACCTATAAGAAACATAAGTACTAATTATTTGACGTCGATCTGGGTTTATTAACGAATGAACATAATTGTTCGTATTTCGTCTCTTATATTTATACCCAGTCGCTATCGCCAACTTAATATCTTAATAATAATTACACTAGAATTATTTGAACATATACATGATAAGGGTTAACCATATAATACAAAATGTGATATAAATTAACATATTTACATTACTGAGACGTAACTCAAATATAGGTACATACTAAATCAATGACTAGGATGCATGTTAAGTAATATTAAATTATTTTAAGATTGTTGTGTAGAAAAGGTAAATAGATAAGACAGTGCGTCCAGATTAGAACGATCAGGGTTAACTTATCCACTTTAAAGCAATTAATCAATTAAGATAAGTAAATACATGTATATCAAAATATGTACTATAACAGTTATAACGAATTAATAACGAATTAGTATTTTGTTTAAACAAACTAGTATTTCGTTTAATAGAACTAGTATTTCTTTTAAACGAATTAATATTTCGTTTAAACGAAATCATTATGTTAGAGTGGAATTGTGCACGAAAAAGTTATATAAGCGTGGAATCGTGCACTTAAGGGACGCCGTAGATTTCGGCATACTGATCGTGTTGTCATCGTTGCTATCTTATTACTCTTCATTCCAGCTGAACGGCTACACGATGTAAGTTACGAAGTCTTTCAAACGAACCCACAGATCGACAACACAGCTGTTCCTAATTGCTGCGCTTTTGTCGTTAGATATAATCTGGGAGAAAATATTATCCGATGCAATCCCGGAGTAATAGGACAGTTTGTGAAAATATCTATAGAAAAATCAGATTATCTTACACTGTGTGAAGTTAAGGTATTTGGACGTTTATGTAAGTATGATTCTTGGGGTTTTTTTGTTGGGTTTTTTTTTGTAGGGGGGGGGGGGTATTATTATAATATGTAAAGATTTCTTTCAGCACTTGCAAACTAACGGAAATGTCAGTCAAAAATTGGTCCAGTTCCGTTCATCATTGAATCCATATGTTCTTACAGTTTTATGCTATGTGAAACCCCACAACGGGGTCCTGCTTCGCCATGATTATTTATACGGGTGGGTTATTTTACAAACGTGGGATTATATTTCTAAAATATATGTTGCAGTCCCGAAATTTCTTCTCGTCCATGGCCAGGATACGAACCCGGGACATTGTAGTTGAGAGTCGCCTAGAGTCCAGTATTTTGGGAAATGTATTGATTTAATGTGTGTGGATATTTCAAAAGTGACATTGAATAACTGTTATATAGAGATAATCTTTTATAAGTGTCGGTGAAAGGATCAGTTATATACTGTTTCCGCGAAATGTTAACTGTAGTTGCAATTTATGGACCAGACACTAGTCCCCGTTGAGCTACTAATCATTTTGTTCTTATTGACATGGCTTCACTGGATCACAGTACTACGCCAGTAGTTGTTTAAGTCATACATGTAAAAACAAGAGGTGTGTGTGTGTGTGTGTGGGGGGGGGGGTAATTTTACGATTATTTCCGGTGTTGTTACTAGGACTAGTCATTACTTATCTCGATACCCAGGATTTGTGATGCATCTATATATAACTCTCTTTCTCCCTTCCCCCCATTTTGCATGGCATTTCTTTGTTGATTTTATTTTGGTCAAGAATCGAACAAGCGTGTTTGAATTTCCATTTTCTGTTTAGTTTTGGTGAATATTCGATTCCGTTTTGTATTCAACGTTTCAAGAAAATTATGTTAACAAAATTTCGGTAGACCTAGAAATTTATTACTACCAGATACAGACTTGTACCCAAGCTTTGTGAACTGTTCTAGGCCTTTTCAATGTAGACAGAAAATCCACTGGGTAATTACCACAGTTCTCAATTAAACGGATCCGCTTTTCACCAAGGAGTCCGAACCTTGACTTAGATTTGCATGCGAAAAGCATATGATTACTGGCAGGTAGCCTAGATTCGTTGATTTAGCAATCTGCCGAGTCACTCTGAACCGCGTACATCAGAACGTTTCGGGTCTTCCGGGAAGTCAGAAATGTGACTGGTTACCACTCCCCCTCCCTTCCCGACCACTTCGAGCGAAACGGCGAAGAAGATAGAAGAAAGGGTGCACCATGAGAGAACAGAGCTAAGATACTTTCACCTCGAGCAAGGGACTCGACATTGGTGGCCAGAGGGGTAGCCGGGAGCTGCATGAAACAATAGTCTACACTCAACCATCGTGTAGCCCCGAGGAAGAAGGTACCGACAACCTTCCACCGCGACTTGTTTGTCTCACCTAACCCATCGGGTAGACTCACCGCCATCGTTCACTGCCATGCCGAAGACCGACTGAGCTTCATCCTCCATGTAAGAGACAACGAACCTGTTTGAGAGATATGCACAGTATAAGATATTTTCTCCCTCACCTATATTCCCTAACAGTGTTTGATATATACCATTGTGCAATAGTAGGTTTCGATTTATTTTTTCTGCTTCAGATGGGACTTTTGCAAATCCAAATACATCTAATCGATTCCAACTTCGGCCGGAGGAGTAGAGTGCCAGGTGAAAAAGCTCGAGAACAGCCATCCCGAGCCATCTCTTCCTCGCAACAAGTCTCTAGGTGGCTTCTCGAACGCATTGCCGTGGCGGCAAAGCTCGCACAGGTCGAGAGTGCCGCTCGATGGCGAAACAGTGGGTTCTTCTCTTATTTTCCACCAACTACATCTAGCCCCATCCTCTCAGTCGACGGCCGATGGAGACGTGAAAAAAAGGGACGCACTCAGTTTCAATTATTTACGGGCAGATGACATTGTAGTTGTAGTAGATATTCTACTGGAAATGATTAGAATTCGTATTATTATAAATGATGCCAACCACATTTGGAAATAAAGTTCCTAAGATAAATTATATTTTCAAAATACAATCTTCAAAAATGGGCCACCATTTTCTACAAAACAAAGCCGTACGGTACATTTTCCGAAAGTGTAGGTGACCTTTTATATCTGTTGAAAGCACGTTTAGTTATGTGTATTTGGAGATATTCGATATCTAATTAGCTGATTAGGTGGAGTTTGTCTAAGCACTTCCAGGGTAGTGTCTTTGGAAGTGTTGATAAAGTGAACAGTTCAGTGGATTTTTTTTTCGAAGCACTTCAAGAGAAATGTTTATATAAGTGTTTGTAAAGTTAACATTTCGTTTAAAGTGTTTTAGAAGTGAACAATTTAAATTTTCCCAATTTCAGTAACTGAAGGCGTGAACACAACTGAGGGCCAGACCTACGCATGTAGCAGATTGCCAGGTAATGATGACCTATTGTTTGTCATATCATATGTGAAACGAAATGGGGTTTAAGGTTCTGATTTTCTGCACTAATCGGCATAATGAAGAATGAAGAAGCGCAGTTAAAGTCGGTCGCAAATTGTTTCTTTTAAAATCTGTATTACATAGCTAACTTTAGCTATCTGCAAATAATTGTTTTAAATAAAGGTATTTTGTTTTTTAGAGGGACCCAACATCGCTTTAAATAAGCCCGCTCAAGCCTCGTCCACGTTTGGCGTAACACAAACACCATGGGCCAACGATGGCAATAAAGATGGCAACTATTTTGCTTTGTCCTGTCAAAGTACGAGTGATCCACCCAACCCATGGTGGCAGGTCGATCTACAGGGCAACTTTAACATAACAAGTTTTACAATATCCAACAGAGTCGATGGAAAAGATTGTACGTATTTTCAATTGCGGATAATATACAAAATCGAGTAAAGCTAATTATCACATTTCTAAGGATATTCTGTTTAGTCTACATCCACCCTATCAAAGAAAAAAACCCAGACAAACAAACTAAAGAAATAACACATATTTCGAAATAAGAAAATGCTATTTTAGTATAAGGACAGAAACAAAATTTTGAAATAAAATTATAATTCTTTTTCTTCCACTTTGAATATAATGAATAGGTCATTTCCTTAAAAAAACATGATATAGACTAGCAGTACGAAAACACTACATTTCCCAGTCCCGCAACGGCTACACGCTGTTGTCATGCAAGAGGTATATGCCCACATTTTGCAAGAGATGGACGGAGAACATTGAAATATATCAATTAACAACAAGGAGATGACCCCGGAACGGAAGGTAACAGAAGGCTAAACTTGGGGGTAGGAAGGGGGGGGGGGGCATTTTTGGGCAGAGTATTTCCGGTTTACGGGCACAAAGGTCAGAGAATGATACCTTATGTCATAGAAATTGAATTGTATAATTGTAAAATGAAAGCGCTCGCGGTTTACGTTTTGAATATTATAATACTTACGTGGAGCTTTGTGGAAAACTTGTTTTAGTTTATGCTTGGTTCATTCTGAAAATTCGGGTGACAATGAAAATTTTCGGGCAAATACCTTCAGCCCCCCGAAACTGAAATTGGCCCCTACGCTTATGAGGCTGAATATTGATAGGTTTCGTCACCTCATGGTCACAGTGCTTCACCCCAAATTTTCAGGTACAACCGGGGAATCAAAAACACATCCGCAAACTTTGTAGATGTTTCACTTTAATCCAGGAAGTCGTGGTTCCACCACTGCCCTTCCACAAACTACAGTCAGCATTTTTAATATCGCATTTTTCAAAATTTATAAAAAAAAAATCAGATCTGTTGAATTTATACTGGGAACAACTCCGCGAGTTATACTCCATGAATAAAAAAAGTTAATTTTTAATGGGTGACAGAAGTTAAAAAAAAATCGTTTTTCTTCTTTTGGTTGTTTTCTTAATATGTTAAGGCATTGAAATGGTGGTCTGAATAATCATATTAATTTGACTTTTTCTTTTTGAAATTGCAGTGGTCTATCACCGTTTATCAGATGTAAGCATCCGTGTCTACCAGACTCAGCCGTCGCAGTCAGCTCCCTACACTTTATGCAAGTTTATACCAGGAGCATTCGGGTGCACCATCAGAACGTTCGAGTGTGACCAGATTACTATTGGTCGATGGGTTCGAGTCACTAAACCAACAGCCTACCTGACCCTTTGTGAAGTAGAAGTAACGGGAAACGTCGTGTAGAAAGGGCAACACTACATTATTATTATCCATCCTTTTTTTCGATTTCTTTCCTTTTAGATTCTATATATTAGATTTTACAGAAAACAATGCAAATATCCGCTGCATCCGTTGCTCTAGAAAGAGTAAGCACAGCCTGTCTCGCGCACAACACATGCTACTAATTACGTTTCAAGACACGTCAATTAGACGATATCAATAAAATAGTATGCATGGACTTAAAGGCACACATGGAACTAAACCTGAAGTATCATTTGAGTTGTACTGATTATGTGTCGATGAATTGATTGATCAATTCATATAGAAGGCTAGAAAGTTGTCAGGATTACACAAAATTATGCCATCCACCCTACCACTGCTCTTCGACCACACACGCCACCTTGATTTGGAAGGCATTATCGCTGGTTGCCCAACAATATCTCGTTGCTCCAACAAGCAAAATATGCACTTGTCTTTCTATACTGTACGTGTATATATTGTACTTTACATGTTGATTATCACCCAATCCCTCCTTACATGCACAAATAGATAGATATAATTCTTTGCTGTAGATTTCACTTTTACTGAACATTACGGCGTAGTGATACATCATTTTTTGACAGCAATTCAACCATTGCAAAGTCCTTTAAATTGACCCAGTGTTTCCATCAAGGTCAATTGAATAACAATAGTTCATTTTTAATAAAAAAAAAGTTACTTTTAATAAGAACTGACCAAACAAATTCATGTAACCAAACAAATTCGCAGTAGATTATGATATATATCACACAAGCGATATCTACTGTAGAATGTATTATTGGGTGATAAATACTGATTATCACATTACATGTTTGTTTTATACACTAATTATCACATTACATGTTGGTTCTATACATGCATACTGATTATCATTATATATTATCTTTTTTTTTTACTTACTGGTTATCACATTACATGTTTGTTTTATATACCGATTATCACATTACATCTTTGTTTTATTTACTGATTATCGTATGAAAGAATAAAAAGGGAAAGGTTTCTCTGCTTGATATACTGCGCGAAAATGTTTGACATATTCATATTTATATTAATTCACAAACATTTGATATTCTACAAACTGGTTTTATAACTTAATTAATTCTGATAATGAAAAATTTTCTAAAGGGCTTTATAATTTCATTTTAATTTAATGTTTTTTAAATTTATTTTTGATTTAATGTTCATTAAATTTATTTCTAGAGAGAGAGAGAAAGAGAGGGAGAGAAATCGGTTTTAACGTTCACTCGACACAAACTATCTAATTTCGGGACTAACACATGTTTCAATTTTATGTCAATGATTCGCTTGCGCGTAGGGGTCTTTAGTAGTGGGAGGAAACCGGAGGGCCCGGAGAAACCCACCAAGTTGGAAGGCGACCCTACACCTTGTCACCTACAACTGGGGAATCAAAACCACGCCAGCTGACTCAATGACATACTTTTTGATACAGCGCGTACGTACTAACCATTCGGCCATCCACGCCCCCCCCCCCCACCAAGTTGCGATACTTCAGTCTCGTAACAATAGGTTTATATGTTTCAGTTATCTGTGTTTCGATATCGAGGAGCCAAGGTATGTCGGTGAGTAACCAGGAGGTATCGGGTCTGATCCCGATGTTGGTCGAGATGTACCTCGTGATTTCTAGCAAATGATCCCTTATCAGCAATGCTGTAGGTGTGAGTGCGAGTTGGGGGGGGGGGGCGTCCAGCCCTCCAGGTGGGACGAAAGACCGATTTCCCATATTTACCTTTGGCGGCACCTTTGTAACTAATACACCTTAATTCTTTTGAGCGCTTATAATGTGTCTCACTACTACATAACTTAGGCCATTTAGTTGCACTTTCCTTTTTACTACAATTCACAGATATGGTTACTTGTACATGTATTTTTCCTTTAATGTTCTTAAATTTATATTTCATGTGGCATATAGCATCACGTGACACATCTCTCTTGCAGGCATGAATGCATGTCATAATACTATGAATTCTCCTGAGAAACACGAATTATCTGTGTATGGCTTAAATTTGCATTAAAGGGGAAAACCAACGATTTTCAACAAGGTTTTCATATTTCTAAATATAGATTTATTATTTATGGAAATCGTTTTGAAAATCGTTGGTCTTCCCCTTTAAGGGTAAGCGTACTTGAATTCAAAAATGCATTACACGTGAAAATGTCCCTGAAAGTAATTTAGCTCAGTGCTGTGTAAGACGCTGGCTCGCTAACAAGTAGATCTCTGATTCGCTCAAGGTATTGGGCCAGAATGTTCCCCTGGTTTTTCCGGCTAGGTTCCCTCTTGTTAGTGAGACACATTCCCCGCTGTAAGCAGTAGTACATGTCATAATTCTTTAAATTCTACCCGAATTCCTCTGAGAAACACGAATTATTTGTGTATGGGTTAAATTTACATTAACGGTAAGCGTACTTGAATGCTGAAATGCGTTATACTTGTAAGATTGTCCTCTAATTTAGCTCAGTGTTGTGGTGGCACCAATGATTAAGACGTAGGCTCGCTAACAAGGAGATCTCGGATTGGCTCCCGGTATTGATTATTGCTACCATGTCCTGTTGGCCTACCTACTTTTTGATGATACTTATATAGTAAGTGCATGAGGACCGCACTACACGTAAAATAAAAATCTACAAGATAAACCTGCGGACAAGACAGAAAATAGACATTGCACCAAGATCCTGTTTCGAAAGTACAATACAATATATAGAGCCATGCATCCTCAATGGCATTCAACTCCATAAATAACCAATCTACCGAGCACGCATGGGCAAAAGTCAGGAAAGAGTTGTATCCTTTCAGGTATGACTCTAAAATACAGAAATTTTACAATAACAAACCTTAGAAGTGTTGGATGTTAAACTGATAATGCAAATAGATTAATCTAAGACGACAATTCTTGAAATTGATTTCATCGAATTGACTTCTTGGTTTGGAGTTATTTACCTCATTTATTATGCTCTCTGTCTAGAACAAGTAGATTTCGTATACGGTTCATAAAAGAAACATTCCCACCGGCAAAATCTCCCGTTAAATATTACAGTTTTGTCAAGAATCTGATAGAAAAAGAATTTTAAAAATCGACCAAAAAGGTCGCAATGTTATAACGAAAAACGTTTCAACCGGGAAAAGTTTCTTTTTTTTAAAAGAAAAAAATAAATAAAACCAAAGTTCCACAGAACGTTAGTTTACAAACCAAGTTTGATAAAACTTTCAAAATAAGCACCATTTGACCGACCTACTTAATCGTTTGACAACAACATTTGGCATGATTTCAAAGATATGCAATTTCAATTTTATGACATCACTTTACAAATTATATAGATCAAAATAGTAACTGTGATCGATTACCAATTGTGAAAGGTTTCCAAAAATATAAAGTTATTGAAAATCGGATAAAAATTGTCAAAGAGTATAGATTTAAAAGATTGATTTACGTTTTTCACCCGCCCAACTTATTGCCTGTTTTTTTTTTAAAAATTCAAGAATTTACGTAGGCCGCAATATGTATGGTAAATACCAAGTAAGTAATTACATTCTCAAAAATTGGCACCCCCTCAGTCAAGTTAGGTGACAAACATGGTTTCTAAAAATAGATGGTTGATAGCTTGTTGTATCTCCTCGCGAATACAAAGTTTTGAGAGGGGTTTGAAGCAAATTTTTGATAGATTAATTAGTTTGAATAACACTGTTTGTACGCGGGGAGGTATCTTTAACGATAGGGGATTCGCTAGTTAGTACTGAACCAATGAATTGGAAGGGTAACTATAAAAACAAGCCAACCATTTCACAAAAAAAGGCAAAGATAGGCTTTAAATATTGTGAATCCAGGGCATCGTCGCATGTGACATATGTCAATCGCGTCTGTGGCAAGCATATAATTATTTGGATATAATTATGTTTTCATTACATGTTTGTCCGTTCTACTCCACTATACCCTGGGTTAATCCATAGGGTTTCCACGATTTCAAATTATCTGCCCTGGCCTTGATTGTAGCTATAGTCTACGAACCAATCGAGAAACGGTTTACAAACCTGTCGTTTTGCCTCCGTTTTTATAACGGTAGATAACCATATTCATGTCCATTTATGTAAATAATGTATATATTTCTACTTGATTGATATTTAATTGTATTATCAAAATGTGTGGTATGTTTCGCTGATTTCAATATGTATAACATCAGTATGTTTGACTTTTGTTATTATTATTACTATTCGTTCTTTGTCTGAAATGTTTCATTCTGTTATGTTTATTATTATTGATCTTATACTTGGCAAGAACTTGTCTACTATATCACGTGGACGTAAAACTCCTCGAACGAACGAACGAACGATTCTCACTAAAACTCTTGAAACGTCCTATCTTCATTTTTGTAATGTTATTTAGGCCAACTCCTAACCTTGTCCGATGAGAGTTACTTCCCTTTGCCAACTTCCTTTTCAGTTAACGATTTATGGGATTGGTCGATAAAAATAGCACAATCATCAAGGGCGGATAACTTGAAAACGTGTCCCCCCACCACCATAGATTAACCCAGGGGTTAGTGGAGTAGAACGGAATGAAACCACTGGGGATACCGAGGATGGTTTGTTTTATACACTGATTATAACATTACATGTTTGTTTTATACACTGATTAT
This sequence comes from Patella vulgata, assembly GCF_932274485.2. Lineage (NCBI taxonomy): Eukaryota > Metazoa > Mollusca > Gastropoda > Patellidae > Patella > Patella vulgata. The sequence goes on along the minus strand of NC_065884.2, from coordinate 56,807,761 downwards.
CACATTACATGTTTGTTTTATACACTGATTATCACATTACATGTTTGTTCTCTGATTATCACATTACATGTTTTGTTTTATATACTGGTTATCACATTACATGTTTCTTATAATACTGATTATCACATTACATGTTTGTCTTATTTACTGACTAGCAGGATACCCAAATTCGCGCGTTTTCCAAATTCGCCAGCGGCCCAAATTAGTCCGGGGCCCCAATTCTATGGCCTGAAACATTCACGTGGTCATGCGAGTGAATTTGATACCACAAATATGAGGGTGGAGCACGGCGACGAAGCGTGATTCGCCCAGGGGCCTAGATCCCATTCGTCTGGCCTAAAGTATTCACGGGGTCATGCTGGTAAATTTGATACGACATAATTATGTGCATGTGGGTCGCGGTGACGAAGAGAGAGTGATGGGCGAACACACACATAGAGATATCCTTACTTTTATTTATATAGATTATGGCATAAAAGAAAAAGAGATAAAAGTTAGCTTTTGATTTTTAAAAGAACTCGGGAACGTTTTATCTTTATGTTTCTCTGTTCGATATGGTGCGAGAAAATGTTTGATATAATATATTCATATTTATATTAATTCACTTGTTTAATTTGATATTATACACAACTTTTTTAATTCTGATAATGACAAATGACCGCCTTTTGAATTATTCTCAAGGGCGTTATAATTTCCTTTTCATTTAATGTTTTTTTAAATTTATTTTTGATTTAATGTTTATTAATATTTTTGACTTAATGTTATGTAAATTTATTCCTAGTTTGCTCATTTTAAATACACGTCATCGAGTGTTGACATATATACGCATGTTAGCCGGTAGCTACTACTGATAAGTAAAGGTCGGTCAATACAGTTGGGTCATGCTCATATATGACACACCAAGTTGCGAGAGAGAGAGAGAGAGAGAGAGAGGGGGTTAACACATTTTAATTGCAACAGCACCATCGGAGGTCTAATATAGATAAACTTGTATTAATGATACATTATTCCAGAGCGAACTCTTCCTATTGCAGGTCTTTATTTATATGTTATATTAATTATTAATTAGACATTTATTAACTTGAAAATCAACTCTCGATGCCATCGGATGGCTCCGATTTTAAAGTAGATTAAAACGGTTCAGCCATTTAATGGTTTAATTTTAAAATGGAGAAGCTATAAGCTAAATCTCGAATATGCCAGTACGGTGGATACGATAATAAACAATCAATACACACATCCTGTAAAAACTGCAAACCGGAATAACTTGGTTCAGAATAAAGTAAGTTGAATGAAATTGTCAGTATATTCACTTTTTAATATCTATTTTTGAACTATTATAGCAAGAACGGTCAGATCTTTATCTAAATCTTACATAATGTATCTTTAACTAAATTATAATTTATTATATTATTACCTTAATTGCGTACTGTATAACTAAATGAATTATAATACAATTATCACCCTTGTGCCTATTCAGATTATAATTATATGTAATTCAATTTGATTAAAATAAAATACATTTAATTCTTATTGTATTTCTAATATTTACTTATTTTAACAGATCATGAGGGGATCACGTGGCTAAGTGGGTAAGACGCTGGCTCGCTAGCCTGAAGGTCGGTTGTTCGTCTATCGATCCCTGCATTGGCCGAGAAAGTTCATCCAGATTTTCCGGCGTGGTTCCCCCTTGTCAGTGATGCAGGACGGAGAGCCTGGCAAGGACAGCTGTCTAGTCGTTCGGATGGGACGAAAAACCGAGGTCCCGTGTATATATTGGAATGCACGTAAAAGATCCCCAGGAAGTTGGAATTCGATATAAGAGTAGGCGATAGTGCCGCTGCCCGGGCAAAATTTCCCTCATAACACACTGTATGGCGTATGCCCGTCTTCATTAGCCCAGTAAGGGGCAGAACAATAGGACATGAAACCCCATTTCATTTAATAGAGCATCAATTACATCTTCATTATTGATATTTGTACACATGTCATGTAACAGACCTAATTAGTCGGTCATGTCAACAGTCAGGTACCGATGGGTTTCATTTGTGTGGCTCAGGGTGAAATCGATTTGTGCGCCTCTATTCCCGGTGTCACTACTTCAGACCACGTCCCCTTCTCTACAACTACCAACTCGTGTAATAAGCATTTATTGTACAAGTTACCGATATCAAGAAAGATTTTTTGACTTATGAGTTTATCGAAAATTCAATGAAGCATCATCAAAAATGAAGCCGATATCAAGTTTACGCCTCGAAAGGGTGGTATCCTCCCCAACTTCATTACCATAACACTTGAGATCTATATAGAAGATAGCGCATCTGAGTGTGGTCAGTCAAATGTGGAATTACCAGGCTTCTTCCGAAAACCATGTTAAAGCGTTGTCTACACCCTACATTTTTCCATACTCCTCGCAGTGTTTCGTTTGATTATACCTAATCCCACTAAACACTGCTTTAACAAAGGCAAATTTCTGTTCTAAATTATGACTGGTCAATGGTCCGATTAACAACAAAAGCATTACGCTTAAAACAGAGCTCCAAATTGGACCAAATATGTTTACATAACGTTACGTCTCGACTCACGATTTTATTACGTCCAATTAACCAGTGCATAGCAGAACATTGCAGAAAAACTAATTGCGTGACAAACGAGGCTATCAAATCGAAAACAATGTAAACAACACCGCTTGGAGACGAACATACTTTCACCGTTTTTAATACCTTAAATCACTGTCCAAAGTTTTAGTGAAGACCAGATTAAAAGAAAGGTTGTCATGTTGCTTTACTTGGGATAGATTTGATTGAACGGGAAGAATAGACAAACTCCCTCAAAAGCTCAAGTATCAGAAGCCAATCCAGCAATGTCCAGAGAGGGATTTCTCGGGCTATTGCTTCAGGAATATACTTTTTTCAAATTTACTGTGAAGTATTGGGGTCATGAGGGATGAACACTATCGATTGTCAGCCCTCCGCGACTTTTCGTTCCTGAGTCCCCGACCCACGTTTTTACTTAAACTTTGTTACGGCAATGTAGTGTGTATGAAATAGCTTTATTTAACGTCCGCTTCCACCGAGATAATATTGCAGACAATGTTACTTTTATCTGTGTTTAGATATCGATGAGCTCAGGTGGGTCAATGAGTAACCAGGACGTCCCGGGTCCGATCCCGATGTTGGTCGAGAAGTACCTCGTGATTTCTAGCAAGTGTCCCCTTATCAGCGATATTTTGGGGTTGCGGTCGTTCAGATGGGACGAAACACCGGCTTCCCATATACATAATATACCATTGGCAGCACCTCAAAGATCGCCTGAGAGTTGGAAATCGATAAAATAAGCACACAAACTTCCCGTAACAGGCAGCCTGGTAAAGCTTTTATGCATGGCTTCAATTAACATTAAGGGTGAAATACATTTTACTTATAAGAATGTTCTTGAAAGTAATTTAGCTAAGTGCTGGGAGGTTAGCACGTGCGCGCTGTATCATAAAGTCTGTCATTGATTCAAATGGCGTGGTTTCGATTGCGCGGTTGTACGTGGCAAAGGAGTAGGGTCGTCTGTCCAACCTCGTTGGTTTTCTCCGGATCTCCGTCCGGGTCCTCCGGTTTATTCCCACTTCTAAAGACCCCTTCGCGCAAGCGAATTATGGAAATAAAATTGAACCGTGTGTTAGTCCCGAAATGACCTAGTTTGTGTCGAGTGGACGTTAAACAACATTTCTCTCTCTCTTAGTTCTGTGGTGGCTCACCAGAAGGTATCGGATTCGCTTCCGGAGTTGGGCGCGAGATTTCCAGGCGAGTTTCCCCCTTGTCATATTTTCATCATATTTTCATAATCACAGCCCGGTGATATATTTGATGGATAATAAAAATGAAATGAAATGAAATGGGGTTTAACGTCCAACTGCTTTGCTCCTACTGGGCTAATGAAGACGGGCATACGCCATACAGTGTGCTATGAGGGAAATTTTGCCCGGACAGCGGCACTACGGCCTACTCTTATATCGAATTCAAACTGTCAGGAGATCTTTTACGTGCACGCCAATGTATACACGGGACCTCAGTTGTTCGTCCCATCCGAACGATTAGACACAGCTGTCCTTGTCAGGCCCTCCGTCCTGTTATAACTGACAATTTAAGGGGGACCACGCTTGATGGATAATAAAGATTTGAAACCCGATTTGTTCACAATAAAAAAATAAACTTTTACATCGATGCCATAATGTGAATTCTTATTGATTTTATTTTTGAATTGATGGATTGTTGAGTTACCACCTTAAACATTTCTCTGCAGCACACTGAACACTATTTGAGGCTATTCACTCGTGAATATTTAACGAAGTTGTAGACATTATGTATAGGCAAGATTGGTGAGAATTTCTTTACTTCGTTAAACAGACAATTTACTCGGTGCCTTATATCTTTAACGAGTACCCGACAATTAGACGTTTATAATTGTCAATAATTATGTGTAATTTCTTTTTTTTTTTATAGAGCTTTATTTTATTATAGCAGATAGGGTACTTATCAGTCATCTGGTGAAGCAAGCCAAAATTGTCATCGCCGAAATGTATTCTTTATTTTTGAAACCGATTTTTCCCTTGAATGAACATCTTCCATCCACGCTTTGAAGGCGTCTAGCTATGAGCCTCTTCACAAATTCTACTGAAGTATGATGTTTGTATGAAGTTCAGAAAAAGTTTGAAATAATAATAATAAAAAAAAACCCCTCGATGTCAGTTTTCAGATGTAAAATAGATGGTACGGTTTCAAGATGTAATAGTTAAAGAGGAAGTCAGATATTTTGTAGTGAACAGGTTAATTCTGCGTATAAGTACAAGGACCTGGCAAGGACACATTAGGGCAGTGTCTAGTAGTACGGATTTGAGAAGACAAATCGCGAGGTCTTATGTACAGTTGGAATTCGAAGTAAGTGTTGGCCATATCGCCATATCTGTTAATGTAACAGAATAATATGTCCCAATTTTTATTCTGGTCAACAAATTGTACTATTTTACAGTATTCCAATTAATTGATGATACAAATTTCATCTTAACACACTTAATTTTAAAAATTTGGAAAAATTCAACTAAATAAATGATTGAAAAGCCTAACGTAAACCTTTTCAAATGTGACTTGGATTTAAAAATATTTTCGAACCCCCTGGACAAGTAAAATCGGATGTAATGGATAATTTACACAACAGGTAGGACACTTAAACATCTAATACTTAGAATAAGGCTAATATTTATTTACTGGAGCTGTCAAGCCAGCAAGAGTGTTATTGTCCCTTTAAATTGAGGAGATAACTCTCATTCACCGAAAGGTGGGAAATTTCCAAAACGGATTTCAGTCGTGGGTTATTAACTGCAAGGAAAGTTATTTGTCACAGTTTTCGATACGGGTATCTGTTTTTATGATTCTTAAGTTTTATTTTTCAATACTGATTAACAGTTTAAAATTCATACTTGTTATTTAGCGTCATATGATTATTATCTGTGTCAGAATATGTCCCTTTCTTCACAGGAATCTGACCTTCTATCCGTATATATTTGCTGATGCATACACCATGTCGTACCAGACAATGTACATGTATAATAATTATATATATATTGTCTGGTACGACATGGTGTATGCATATATGAAAGTAGAGCCCCAAAACAAAGAAGAAAGCACAGGAATCTGACCTTCTATCCGTATATATACGGATAGAAGGTCAGATTCCTGTGCTTTATATATATATATACGGATAGAAGGTCAGATTCCTGTGCTTTCTTCTTTGTTTTGGGGCTCTACTTTCAGTTTCGCAACCAGTGAGTTTAGCACTAAACCTTTTCGGTGTAGGTATGATGCTAGGTTTAGAACACCTTGCAGCCTTGCTGGAAAGTATAGAATTCATTATAAACATGCAAGGATATCATTAAAGATGATATGTTATGAAGATTTTAACCAGCCCACTGATACATACTATAGGCCTACTGATATTCAGTGAATATGGGTACTCATGCATGATTTGCGTCGCTGACACGACTGATACTAGTTAGGCTACTCCTGTCTGAACCGTGGTAAATTTTAAAATTAAATGGATTTCTTCGATTATGAAAAAACTACTATCTTGTAAAAAAAGTTCTATCTTGTAAAACTGAACTAATCACAAACATTGACACCGAGAAATGCAAAATGGAAGCAGTAATTACGTCACTTAGCGGGATAGATCATTTCGTATAAGGGGTCGCAGCAATTCGGCTTGTCTATCGTAATGGTGTTTGGCCCTTTTATGACATTTCAAATTTTGTGTATGAATAAGCTATTGCTCTCGGACCCAGTAATGAGTTTGGGCGTTTACAAACATAAATACGCCCGTAGTCCGTTATTTTGTTTCTGTCTTGTATTAATTATTTGGTTAGAGAGTTGGGTGGGATTATTTCTTTTGAACACAGGTGCATTACAAAAAGAATGACATTCGTTTTACGGCGTTGAATCTCAGCTTTGAATATCTTTAATATTTCCTGATGAAGTTAAGCAGTCCTCTCAATCTGCTGTAGCCGAGGTAAATCCGTAATTGCCGATGTATTTTACATTTAGGTATAAATACCAAACATTATTATCAACAAATCATACCGCACATCGGTTTAATTATCGGCAGATAGTTCCATGTCTTTCTGTTTCTCTTCGAATATTATTTCCGTTGTGCAAAAACTGTTCAGAATTTTATAATCGTGTGCCTTGGTAACACAATTAATTTCCAAAAATCCCAGCTTCATTTTGAAATTCACAGGGCAATGTATCCATACGATTGTACTCTCATGAAGTTATTAACTATATATTAATCACAAGTATAACTCCATTTTGAAATCCATGGAGAATGGAATTTTCTGATGGCATTTCGTAGATCGCGATCATGCCTCAGCCAATCAACACTTTGAATTCTTTTACCGTAAAGGTACCATGAGTTATTGTATACTACACAGATGCAGTAAAAATGGTTAAATTTAGCACGAAACTTTCACAAGTTTTTTTCCACAGTCTGAATAATTAACACACAAGACACAATAATACACACAATCTACGATGGCTCTTTTGATAGGCATAGGCATACTCATGAGAGTTCATTATCAAGTTCATTTGGGCCTTGGCATACAGTATGTTTAGTCACTGATCAAATTGTTGAATGGACATATTGAAATTATGTTAAGATCAGTCTATATCTACAATCCAGTTCAATTGACCAAAATGTATTTAAAATCAGGTACAATATGGCACTTAGGTAATCAGGTGCTTGCTGTTGTGCACCCAGTGCAGTTTAAACAATAGCCATGTGCACAATGGATGGATTAATGGTTGTTGTACAATGCAAAACTACCTGTGAAAGACTAAATAAGCCTTATCGTTTAATGTCGCCAAAAATTTATATAAGCTTACATGTATATGGTTGATACATTTTAAATCTAGATCCTTAAAGGAGCTAAATCTCTAACTTAATATTTCAAATTCAATATTGGTCCATTTCAATCAATATTGATGTTGTTATCTTGCCATGAAAATAATCAGTGCGGTACAAGGGGGGTTAGATGGCCAAATGGTTAGTGCATGCCGTGTCAGTTGCATCATAAGGTATGTCACTGAGACAACTTACGTGGTTTCGATTCCCCGGTTGTACAGGACAAGAAGTAGGGTCACCTGTCCATCCTCATGGGTTTTCTCCGGGTCCTCCGGTTTCCTCCCACTGCTAAAGACCCCTACACGCAAGCGAATTATTGAAATAAAATTGAACAATATGTTAGTCTGAAAATGACCTAGTTTATGTCGGGTGGATGTTAAACCCTATTTCACTTTACATACCTTTATATTGCTTTAATATGTGCTTTTAGACTCATTTTCATCTATTTCATTGAGAAATAGAGCCATGTACACCCTTTAAAGTTTAATACACACAAAATAAAGAAAAAACTTGACCCATTTCAGGAAAGGAAATGAACCATATGATGCACAGATAAAAGGGACAGATTTGATGCATACCAAGATGTATACTTATTAGCTTTTAAAATCTAAACAAAGGCCTTGATTGGTACTCTTTGGTTAGGTGAATTCAATAGTAAGGCTGCATCTCTAAGCATCAGGCCCCGAGTTCACAAAGCATTCTCAGACTTAAGTTAAGAATTTACTAAAAATTGTTCGCCTTATTTTAACTAAAATATAGCCCTTTATAAAACTTTTGTTGTTTGAATGTATCAAATACACCAATAAGAAACTATTTGTAAAGTTTTGTGTTTTTGGATCAAAGACATTTCTCATAAACAGTGATTGAAAGTTGAGTAAATTCTTAACTTAAGTCTGAGAATGGGATCAGAATGATATGTCAGAGAACCAATTTTGAACGATACTAGGATTCACCTAAAAGCCAACTTCTGGCGTAGGCTGATATCACAGACAGCTGTTTCTTAGGAGGTTTAATAGTCGTGTTTGAGAGGTTCTTCCAGAATAAGGGATGATGAAGTAAAATAAAGAAATTTGTCGCCCCCCCCCCCCCTTTCATAGATTATACAGTCATGTCTTTTGAGATACGGTATCTATGGGACTTTTCATTAACCCGTTAAGTGCGTAGGTCGTTATATAACGTCCTAGACAACTGCCACTCACTGTGTGTAGGGCGTAATATAACGCCTTGGAGGTATTTTCCCCAACCTATTCTTAGAACATAGTTCGTTACTTGGGGGGAATCCCTTGGGAATTCCCCCACGATCGCAGCATGTGTAGGACATTATATTATGTCCTGGACAACTGCCACTCACTGTGTGTAGGGCATAATATAACGCCTTGGGGGTATTTTTCCCAACCTATTCTTAGAACATAGAGTACATAGTTCTTTGTCACTTCGTCAAATTAATTACACAGTAGGGGGTAGTTAACGTTTTAAAAATGTCACGCTTAACGGGTTAACTTCTTTAATCCCCTTTATGTGAATCACCTCAAGAATACATCTTCATAAAGGTATAAGCTGCTGTCTGATTTAAAAAAAACCCCAAAACAATGTAGTTAATAGGTTCTGAAGAAATAGTTGTTTTAACAATTTAATGGACACATCTGATTAGGTCTATCAACTATCTTATATTGATAGGTTGGATTGAGTATTTGGTTTGAATGTTGTATATACAGACAATAATAGTATTTGGTTTGTTAATAAGCTTACTGTAGACAAAAGAGTGGGAGGTTACACTAGAATAATACCCATTAGCATGATGTAACATAAGCTTAAATTACACATACAAAGATCAGCTTTAACTATACACAGAATCATTAATAAGCTAGTAGTAGCTGTAGTTTGTAGTTCATCATATGATCAAGTGAATTTTGTTTCATAAGTTTGACTGTTTTCTGTTGTATTAATATATCTATTTATATCTACTTTCCCCATAGGCTTCATATTAAGATGGCTTCTAATACTGTAAGGTGAGAAGAGAGATAGTATTTATATATAGAACAAACTACAAACTGGGAGAATGGTATATTTATAAGATATTTGTATTATTATTATTAGATTTGATCATGTTTATTTTTCAGTTCCTTCCTTTCAAGCATTTTACAGAAATTGAACCTTAAAATGTCTGATAATGGTAAAGATGATGAACCTCCCTGCAAGAAATCGAAAATAGAAATGGAGAAGAAGATTGGAACTCATGGTGGTAATTTTCACTGTGATGAAGCTTTGGCATGTTTTCTGTTAAAACAGTTACCAGAATACAAAAGTGCTGAAATTATACGGTTAGTCTAGGGAAATTATACATGTACATGTATCTATTAATTTCTTTGCAAAAACACAAGTTAGATTGAGATCCATGTATCAGTGAATTCATTCATGATACATATGGCATTAAAGAAATAGTTTGTCATCCCCTGCAATCTACCAAAACATTCAATCCCACTTTATCCACAAACCTGATTTTTTAAGTGTTCGCTACAATGCGATTATTGTATTTATTATTTTATTTCCTCAAGAACTGTGAAACCCGAAACAGTTACGATCCTTTTTATACGCCCACATAGAAATGACAAGTTACCATCCGGTCTGTATAAAATATATTTATATTTAACACTTTGTCTTCTATTATTTGTATCTGTTAATTTCATACATAATTTCATGTTTCACGTGAAGTCTTTAATTGCCAAGATATGTAAAATTAATTAAACTGTTGTATTTTAGAACTAGAGAACCGAAGATATTAGATACGTGTGATATTGTGGTAGATGTTGGCAGTGTTTATGATCCAGAAAAAAATCGATTTGATCATCATCAAAGGTAAAACCCACCAACTACCATGTTGGGTTTATTCTAACATAAATGATCTAGATTTGAAAAGAGAAAAGAATTTGGGTTATATGAAAATTGGAATTTTTTTTTTATGAAAATTGGAATTTTTTTAAAATAATTTTTTTTTTATTAAAATAGAAATTTCTGTCTTTTAGAAAAATAAAAATTAGATTTTTTTTAAAATAGTAGAATTTAAAAAAAAAAAAATGAAATTATTTCTATTTAAAAGTAGAATTATTTTTTTTAGAAATAGTAATAGGGACTTTTTTAAAAAAAAAAAAATGGTAATTACGAAAGTCACTATTGAATATGTTTTGTGTCAAATTTCCTTGACTCGAAAGGTCAGATATTTTTTGTCCGTCTGTGAATTTATTTGAAGATAACCATATCTTTTACAGTCTAAATATTTTTGTTTTCCAGAACATTTAAAGAAAATTTTAACAGTCTTGATTCAACCAAAAAGTGGGTGACAAAACTGAGCAGTGCTGGGTTGGTCTACTTTCATTTTGGTCGTCAAATAATATCAGATATTCTTAATAAACCTAAAGAAGACCCAATAACAGAATTAATCTATGATAAAGTTTATGAGAATTTTGTAGAAGAGATTGACGCTGTTGATAATGGTATCAACCCAACAGACGAAACTCCCAGGTAGGTCAAACATAGTCTGAATATTTGTCCATAATAGAAGTATGCTGCCTTCTTCAGAAGCTCCACGGAAATCAACTCCTTTTAAAAAAAAGAATGCATTTCCGAACAATGAGGGAAATTTTGCCTGGACAGCGACACTACGGCCTACTCTTCTATCGAATTCCAACTGTCATGGGATCTTTTACGTGCACGCCAATGTGTACACTGGACCTCGGTTTTTCGTACCATCAGAACGATTAGACAGCTGTCCTTGTCAGGGTCTCCGTCCTGCATCACTGACAAGGGGGAACCACGCTGGAAAATTTTGATGCACTTTCTCGGCCAATGCAGGGATCGAACACCCGATCTCCAGGCTAGCGAGCCAGCATCTTACCCACTTAGCCACCGTGATCCCTGCATTTCTGAACAAACATTTTTGTTTTTCATAATAAAATCAACATGGGTTAATTAAAAAAAAAATAATGAATCAACAGCACACATGGCTAAAATTATTCTTTTGTTTTGGCATGTATATTCAGTTTTCTCTAGGTAGTATTCTTTGAGTACCAATAATCTTTTTCTGGCATTAATTTATATCTGTGGTCACAAGTACATCAGATATCATTATTTCCATGTCTTCCATCCATTCAGTGATTATAATGGCTCTCCTAGAAAATTTTCTATAGAAAGTAGCTAACAGTTTTGTATAGAATGTACCTTATGGTTTTGTATGGAAAGTAGCCAATAGTTTTGGAGCTAACAATTTGGTATAGAAATTTTCTATGGAAAGTAGCTAACAGTTTTGTATAGAATGTACCTTATGGTTTTGTATAGAAAGTAGCCAATAGTTTTGAAGCTAACAATTTGGTATAGAAATTAGCTAACAGTTTAACTTTACTTTTGTATTATACAGATATCGACAGACAACTGGTTTAAGTTCACGAGTTGGTGGGTTGAATCCGGCATGGAATGAAAAACAAGACGATAGAGATGTAAGATTTTATCTTCAGTACCATAAGTAGGGCACATAGTGCAAGGCACATATAAAATAATGAAATGATGTTTGAAAGTTAGGCCACCCCAATTTTCAGTTTTGATCTCCAGGAAATTTTTACTTTTAAAACATTGCTTCCTATTCCTTCAGAAAAAATATAATTTGAAAACAAGAAGTATTTGGTAGCTTTTCTTAAGCATTTAGTTCCAGTACCATTTAGTTATAGTTATTGACAGGTGATGTACACAAGGCTCCCAGTCTTGTATCTCATGTCAGTGGTGCAGGATGGAGTACCTTGCAAGGAACAGTGTCTAGCAGAAATCCTTATAGTGGAAACCTAGCATTAGCCCAGTTGATGTAGGAAAATGAACCCCATTGCATATAATTTCTTTTCATTATTTAAAAATGTTGTGTTTTTATTTTTAGAAATGTTTTGAAAAGGCTGTAGCATTGACAGGTTTAGAATTTATGGACCGTGTTAATCATTATAAAAATTCCTGGCTACCAGCACGCGACGTGGTTCTAACAGCAGTCAATAACAGACATAAGGTAAGATGGCGGCCCTAAATTTTGCGCTTGCCCAAAATGACAACATTCTTTTGATACTGGCTGAAAGATTTTATGCCGTGAATTAAGGTGTCCTTATTAGGTGTGAAATGAAATGGTTTATTAACACTGGGGTATTCAGTATAATTAAAACAGGGATTCCATTTTGTTCAGATTTTTAGAATTCAAATTTTATTTTTCATGAGAGTCAGATTTGGAAGTATGACTGACAATCGATACTGCTTTCAAGGATCAATAATATCAGCATATTATATTTACTTATAATTTGTTTTGAAAACATTCAGAATATATATATGAATAACGAAAATAAACGAATTATATATGAGTTTATGCTGTAGTATCATTATGAATACAAGTTGAATGTAGAATAATTATATTTTATTGATTTGACAATTCCGTACCAAAACCAAGGTGTCATCTCAATCAACTTTGTTTGGAAAACAGAACTGTCACCGCTCGACATATTTATGTTATCACCAGAACAATAATGATGTGTAAAATGTAGTTATTTCCCTTTGATGAAACAGATTCAGTAATAGTATATTTTTCGTAGTGATTTCTGATGCACAGAGAACGCCTTGTTTAACGGCTTAATTCATGTTTTTAACTCTTGGTCACTATGAGATCTATATAATTTCAATATTCCACAATATGTTACATTATGAGGAACTATTCGCTCTCATCATAAGCGTCAGACAATTCTTAGTGCTGGCATTTTTTTCTAGTCTTTGGCGATGACTTTTCTGTTAAATTACATTTACTGAGCTAGGCCTAAGCATGGGTTGCAAAGAACACTGTGAAAAGGATTATCTTTAATGGATTTCTTCTGACAAGTGACTACCTATAATTGTGCGATTATGGATATTTAAATATGTATCGATTATCTATCTTCAAAAAGCTTTATTGACAATATTTTCTGTCAGCCCTATTTGGATGCGTTCTCTAAGATATTAGCCAATAAAAAGGTCTGTTTATTCCAACAGTAAGTGAAGTCTTCAGTCTGCACTGAACTATGAGAGAAAGGGCAATGAGGGCATAGGTTAAATTAATATCTTCAGTCAAGGTTCAGCTATGTGACCCATGACTTAATTTTCCATGCAAACTAGTCAGATCTTTCTAGAGTTTAGGCCAGCAAAAGTGTACCAATTTCTAATTGTCTGTAGATTGATGAAAGTGGAGAAATAATGTGTTTTGAGAATGGTGGTGCTCCCTGGAAGGATCATCTGTTCTCTATAGAGGAGGAACTTAATATTGATCCTCTTATCAAGTATGTTCTATTTGCCGACCTGAGTGGACAATGGCGTATACAGTGTGTTCCACTACGTTTGGGTACTTTTGACAACAGGTAATTAAAAATATTTAAATATAAGAAGTTCTTTTTTTTTTATTTGGTGCAATGTCTATTTTCTGTCTTGTCTGCAGGTTTATCCTGTAGATTTTTTTTTGCATGTAGTGCGGACGTGCGGTCCTCCTGCTCTTACTATTAGACACTGCCAGAACCAAAAGTATTGTGATAAAGTAATTGTGGTTCCAAATTTGCTTTTTGTCTATTGCCATAACAGATAAGCCAGTAACTTGAAATAGTACATTTTAAAAATGATATTAATAATAAAGATATGCCATACCTTGAATGCGTACAAATTTTAATTATTTATTATCAGATTTTAACATTTTTTGGTTAAAAAAATAAACTCGGCTTGTAATTATGTTTGGTACCTTGGAGGTGTTACTGTTATCCAAACTTTTTAGTAAAAATTATAGTATATTTTATTGTCTATTTTAGATTAACGTTACCTGAAGAATGGTTGGGTCTACGAGGAGAAGAACTCAGTGAAAAGACTAGTATTCCAGGCTGTGTCTTTGTACATGCCAATGGTTTTATTGGAGGGGCAAACTCATATGAAGGGGTTCTAGAAATGGCAAGGAAAAGTCTACAGTTACACAAACAGAAAACAATTAGTTGATTTATAATGAACATTACAATTACTCATTGTTATTTTGAGACAAACCCCAATTAAGTTTTGTAGTCCTGTGCATTTACATATTTCTGCATTTATGAATTTATGGTCATTCATTCATACAAAACATTAAAAAATAACAATTATATCACCTAAAAATTTTATTATGTGGAATTTTTGTTTTTATGTAATTTTGAAAATTAGCAAAAATGAGACAGACCGCTGCACAAGCCCCTAATACGAGTGATGCAGCCATGAGCCGAGAAATTCAGGTTGTCCCCTGGAGAAATTTTTGTAACTAGAGTCCCTGAAATTACATCTCCTAGACTTGGGGGAAATTATTTTGCAGTAAAATTGAGTACTAAGCATGGGAATTCATATGTTTCTTTAAGAATTTAACAAGTAGGCCTATCCCTGTATATACAAAAAAAGTACTGTGAATCTGTGACAGTTTATGAAAGTGATAATAATTAGTTTGTTTACATGGGAGGAGAAAGAGAAACATATCCTGGTTCGTGCATCACACCTGTCTCTAATCATTGATCATTGTACTTCACTACTTACATTTCAGAAATTGAAGCTAATTAAATTAGATTTCAGAAATTGACCTCAACGCTAGTCCACTGGCCCTGAAGATTTGTTAAATAAACAATATTAGATACCGGTATATATGAAACTGTACAAGGTTATAAAAAGTGCTGTGATAATATGTCCTTTAATTAAATGAAGTAATCGGTTCTAAAGTTACTCGAGTCTGAAAAGTTAATTCATGATTGAAAAAGTTTTGATTAGAAAAGATCGGTTTGATGCAAGATCGGTTTATGAAGTCAATGAATTCCAATGTCGTAACGGGCCCGGTTAGCTCAGTCGGTAGAGCATCAGACTTTTAATCTGAGGGTCAGGGGTTCGAGTCCCCTATCGGGCTTCGATTTTTTAAAAACAATAAATTGATCCAGCATTAATTCAAACAAAAACCTAGAGCGCTCTGTGCTGTTAACAGTTATGTTTCTAATCTGTTGACAAAGAGTTGAATATAATTATAACAATATCATTTTGCGAGCCGAGCACTCACCGACAAGGTTGTTGACTCTGTGCTGTTTTTATGTAGGTCAGGAGTAATGTTATTTTGAAGTAAAGTGAAGGAATTCACGATTTACCTCCGAGTGAGTACCAATTCGAACATACCTATTTACTGACATACTCCTCGCAGTGTTCCGTTTGATTAGAGCTAAGGAATATGATTTACTGATGAACATAAGAAATAGTTGGCGGGAATTGTAGGCGTACTCAAGGTTTTATTTTTGAAACAAATCGTGTGTTAACATGTGTCTCTGTGGCGCAATCGGTTAGCGCGTTCGGCTGTTAACCGAAAGGTTGGTGGTTCGAGCCCACCCAGGGACGATTGGTTTTGGTTCCTTATTACATAAGGATGTAATGTTAAATCTTTGAAACGGTATTTATTTGTATGAGTAAATTTGTTGCAATTGTTTTTTTTATTTAGGCCTATTCACGCGACAGCTTTTCGCTTAGTAAACATTAAAGATCGTAATAGGCATCACACTGGCTTTGTGGTGTTATAATTTTATATGAACGTGTGCTCCCAAGTGGTCTAGTGGTTAGGATTTCGCGCTCTCACCGCGACGGCCGGGGTTCGATTCCCCGTTTGGGAAGTTACCTTTTCGTTATTACAAATTTGTGGCAATGCAGGGAAAGTGATAATTTTGCACGTACAGCTAGTTTCTCATTGAAGTTGTAGTTGAGATTTCCCTAAGATTTGTAGTTAAATTTTGACAGTTTCCCCGTACTAATAATAATAATAGTAATAGTACTAACTAGTAATCTATTCTATATGATGATGATTGATAGTATAATGGATGGTTCAGAAAAGTGCATTGCATTTCAATTTCAATCCTACGTACCGTGAAGTAAATAATGTATCCAAATCGTTACGTACGACAAATTTCATTTTTTTTAGATCTGTCTTTTCTATATAATAATTTGGTTATGCAAACAAATAATACGAAGACTGCACGGTTAATGTTAAAACCAATGGAATAGGTATTGGATAGTTCAAGCAATACTTTACTTAGTTTTACTATCATCAGTATCATTTATTCATTATATTATATCGGCAAATTGAGCAACCCCGGGGGACGACAGCAACCAATTGTAGACAAGGAAACAGCTTGGAATAATATCACACACTTAAAACTAAACATTTATTGTATTTTGTAATGTATTCCGGTGTGATAGTTTGAGTTGACTCCTGGTGTGTGTTTTCTCCTGGGCACTTGCGCATGTCCGAAACTGATGTTTGCCTTAATAACGAAACTATATCTACTTCCTGCGGTACGAGTTGGTTCCTGGTCAGACAGTCCAGGAAAAAGTAGATCATGTACTTGATTAGAGTTTTGTCATTAATAAACATACTTGTTATCGTGATTAGCTGTTGTTTTAGTGATGAGTAGTTACACGATCAACGGATCTAAGTTGATTGGCTTGAAATTGATACTTCTATCGTTCGTGATTTGTTGCCGTTGTTTTTTTTTAGTGATTAGTCGTTCTACACACGTACGATCAGTGGAAACCATACAAATTGATGATTGGCTTGAAATTATCAATTAATTCACCTCCAAGGGAAGATTAAGGCCTTTGATATTTCGTGGCTTCATTTATCACAAATATAAAAGTATGGAATTTCTTATTGCGATTTCTTTAACATAAATATAGATTTATTATACCATCCCATACATTCAAACATGCATGTAGACAGCCATAGGCGTAGGAGCCGGGGGGGGGGGGCAGGGCGGGGCCCCCAAAAATTTATTTTCGGGCAATGAAAAATTCGACGACCTTTTTTATTAACGTTTAGAGAAAAAGTATAACTAACTTATTTCTATGAGATCCACACTGCCCGAAAAGTATTTTCTCGTCTTTTTCTTGTCCACTGCATGCCCGAAAATATGCCCGAAGCTCTCTTATGATATGTATGCCCGAAAAAACGGTATTGATTTCGGGCAATTTTCTCTTATGCCCCCCTGAATTACTTTGAGCTCCTACGCCTATGTTGACAGCCCAAATACAA
The DNA here is from genome assembly GCF_932274485.2 of Patella vulgata. Taxonomy (NCBI): domain Eukaryota; kingdom Metazoa; phylum Mollusca; class Gastropoda; family Patellidae; genus Patella; species Patella vulgata. The sequence continues at coordinate 56,790,219 of NC_065884.2, read as the reverse complement.
GAGAGAATGTTCGCATTGTGGACGGGTATATATACTAAATAATAATAATAAAGATCGTCAATTTGCATCCTCTCGTGGTGTTAATACTGTAAATATCGGTACATAATAGTCTGATTTGACCGTAAGAAAATCTTGGGGGAAATCCTATCACGAGGAGTCAATGCACACCGCGCCTGTAACGGTGTGAGTTGACTCCTACAACTGCCCATGCGCCGAACGGTAATCACACACCAGGAACCATCTGAAACTGCCACACCGGTACCGGTGTAAATCCTTGCCCTTGCGTAACACTGTACAGGAAACACAATGATATTGTTATAATTATAGTCAACAGATTAGAAACATAACTGTTAACAGCACACCGCGCTCTAGTTTTTTGTTTGAATTAATGCTGGATCAATTTATTGTTTTTAAAAAATCGAAGCCCGATAGGGGACTCGAACCCCTGACCCTCAGATTAAAAGTCTGATGCTCTACCGACTGAGCTAACCGGGCCCGTTGGGAAATAATGTGTGTAATTTTGCTGATGAATGGACAATTGGGTATCATCCGCGTCCCGTTAATTGCTAAATAATAAATAAAATAAAACCAAGTACGAACAATCCAAACCATTAGACAAAATTCGAAGTCCTAAAAAAACGGTAGAGGCAAAATAGTGTAATAAGGCAAAATCGTGAAATCAGCATATATATCATAATATATGGACTGTTCACATTCTAGCAAGAGCTCTGTGACTGTTGATACGGGTTTCACTTTCAGGTCAAAGTTTCAAATGACAGAAAAAAATTTTTTAAAAATATTTTGTGAAAATATACATAAAATGCTACCCAATTTTTTTATTTCATCAAAATATTCTAATTAGATCCAAAGTTATGGAATTTTAAAATCCGAGATCGACGTCAATAATGTAATCAAAATGCTCTATACCAGTCAACGCGTGGCTTGGCACCAAAATAAGTGCTTTTCAGTCATATTTGAGTGACGTCATAAGCGGTATTTTCCCTTCAGAATCGCTAGTACCAATTTTAAAACTGAAATCCGCACGTTATTGTCAGCTAAAATTTATTAAAATCGTAATAATTTGAATGATTATGTCAAATATTTATAATCTGGATGATACCTCAAGAAAGTTTTTTTATATTTAGTCGAAATTTGACAATTTTCAGTCATCAAAACAGATAAATCCCATTTTCTACGGGTCTACTTGTCCGATCACGTGGTATCAACAACCATTATAACCACAAAAATGTTATCTATCGTTTGATTGGTTCTATATCAAAATCCCCCGGAAACTAAGCTGCGGATTCACCAATGAAGTGAGTCGTAGCAATGGAAAATCTCAGGCCGCGTGACGTCAGAGCGGTATTACAAACGGTAATTTCGCTTACATTTCGATAATTTTTTAGCCTGAATCTTTGCAGATATTGAGATTGATATTAAACTATTGCAATACAATTGCTAGTAATGCATTTACATAAAATAGTAATTCAGAATCGTAGATTGAAGTGGGCTATATTTCAGCTGCTGGCTGTCCGATTTCACGCTAAAGTCACGTGACCTGAAACGCCGCCCTGAGTGATGAACGGTTGAGTGTTGTAATTGTTGTGTTCACCGGCTTATATGATTTGTACGATCTCTGGCTATCAGATCGATATTTAGATTATTTCCAGACTGATAGAACTGTCCTAATATAAAATATAAGGTGAAAAGTAGTAAACACATGTAGTATACTAAAACTAGTAAGTAATCTGATATCTATGATTTTCAGCGGACAAATAGCCTAGTGAGCTACACTTAACTTCATATAACGAGAAAGCTGTTAACAGGGAGTGGCCGCGTGGCCTAATGGATAAGGCGTCTGACTTCGAATCAGAAGATTGCGAGTTCGAGTCTCGTCGTGGTCGAATTTTTTTTTTTTATTTTTTTTTAGGCTGTATACAAAATAATATATTATTTCTTATAGCATTAATTAAGCATTTTTTTTTATTTTTTTTTTATCAATCGTCTACCAAAATATAGGACATCTTCAATCACCGTCATTGTAACTTGTATATATGGTCATTAATATTATTGATATGATCAAAGCATATTAATTTGTGTTATAAATCTAGACATTCCGTGACACAAATCTTTTAATCTTGTAGGAAAAAAAATTGCTATTTCTACAAAATTGACCCCGACGTGATTTGAACACGCAACCTTCTGATCTGGAGTCAGACGCGCTACCGTTGCGCCACGGAGTCTGCATATTATCACGGAGAAAGCTTTGAATTATTTTATTGTTGTGACGTCATACAGACCCGAGATGCTATACTTTTAACCATCTATATTATTATGTTTCAACCAAAACAAGCCACCGCATCATTATTCACATCAACAAACCTGAAAAAATATTTTGCAAATTGAACGTGCTGCCCTTTTCAAAGACTATATAGGCCCTAGGCGCTTTACATTTCATACAAACTCAACCATTGGCAACCAACGGTTTACATCGGCACTAAAGTAACAAAAGATAGGCCCGAAAAACTATAAAATGCTGAATGATTGTTACAATGAGTCAATGACTCCAAATTGTGAAAATTAATTATGTCTCATTTTTGCAAGGATCATTCATGTATAAATTAGCTGTGATTTTGACTTGCTGTGCCTCGACTTTCATTGTCCCTTTCACAAAAACAAAAAACCCAAAAACAATTAGGCCCCTATTTAACACTTATTAGTTACACTATAGATGTGTGCTTGTTCAGGTGTCTAAGGCGGTGAAACGCTGGCTAACACGCACTGCTACTCAGAATAATTTACTGAAAATGAGCAGGTTAGATTATCTCTCATCATTGTGCATGCGTCTATTCGAACGACAAGACTTAGCGACCATAATTTTGTTATGCAATATGAATTTTGACATTGAACGTGGTCCGGGGATCTGGGTCTAAAATAATCCCGAGTGCATATCTGTACTTTATGAAACAGAACCTATAATTTGGTGGGATAATTGAAAATATACCATTAGAAAAGAATCTTTATTTTCACGTAAAATAAGCAAACGCGTAAAAATGAATATTGGCAGACTAATAATAAACTGATAACTTTGCAAGGGAAAATAGCCAAAGGTATTTTATTATTTATGTAGATTCGATTTTAATTCAAGATTTGGAAAATAAGATAGCAGAGTATGAATAAAATAAAGGTAGAGGGGCCGTTATAAGATCAAAGTCCGGAGACGCTTTAGTATCTGATAAATGATTAAATGTATATCTTATTTTATTTTTTAAGTCTTGAAAAGAAAAATCAAGAGAAGTGTTTAATCACGTGTCTTCAAATAAGATATATGATCCTGGTGATATATTTTATACATGTTCTAAATATTATGAAAATTTGTATATAGCAGACGATTCTGGTGAGCAGACGGCACTTTGTAAGCATTCTTCTAGCAGCCTGAATGATGTCGATAGCCAATCATGTGACCGTTCTATCACACCCCACGAAGTTTATACAGCGCTTGACGGTATGAAACGAGGCAAGTCCCCGGTAATGATGGATTAACCGTTACTTGATATTTACGCGTGTGGGTTGTGCCTCTCTATTCATATATTTTAAAACATAAAATTAATGTTTAATCTTTATCTTGCACAATGAAATATGGGGTTATTTCTTTATTTGATAAACTGAAAGGCGACAAGCGAATTCTGAAGAATTCTGTTGTTTGGGAGCCACGGTGAAAGTGGGTACGGCGCTGGGTCGCTAGCTTGGAGATCGGGTGTTCGGGATTTTCCGACGTGGTTTTTCCTTGTCAGTGGCGCAGAACGGAGGGACTGCCAAGGAAAGCTGTCTAGTCGTTCGTATGGTACGAACAACCGAGGTTCCGTGTAAACATTGGCATGCACGTAAAAGATCAATTGGCAGTTGGAATTCGATATAAAAGTAGGCAATAGTGCCGCTGCTCGAGCAAAAGTTCCCCCATAGAACACTGTATGGCGTATGCCCGTCTCCATTAGCACATTAGCCCAGTTGGAGCAGAGCAGTAGGACGTTAAATCCCATTTCATTTTATTTATTAACTTGTTGAATGTTGATTACAAGATAAATTCACGAATTTTAGCTCTAAGACTATAACGGTAAGTTATTAGTACACTTATCACGACCTGGAACACATGACTGCTAATATTTTCTCAATCAGAGATGTTTTAGATTTTGTAGACTTTGAAAACATACCATGTTATTTATTAAAATTAGATGCCCTTAAAGATAAATTATGGGAGATTAGATAAAGAGCTGACAGTTCTCACGTACTATAATAGTTATAATAACTAGACACTAGTTAAAATTTCAGTCGAATTGATCCACTACGAACCGAGAATTCAGCGATTGAAATTTCGACCTAGCCTCGATCATCATTACTAAAGTCTCGATTATCCATTTCATTATTAAATCTTGAATGAAAGTTGAGCAGCAAATCGGATCATAATCCAATAAATATCGCAGGCTAGCAATTACATCGAGAGTTGATTATGATCTGGATAACTTAATTAATGTCTAATTAATAATTTAGATAACATTTCAGACCTAAATAAAGACCGGCAATAGGCAGATTTAGCTCTTGCATAATGTATGTTTAAGGCATTTGATAGAGTAACTCATTCCTATTATATTACTATTTTAAAACACTTTAACTTTGGAATTAATTTATTAAATTTATATACTGGTGTACGTAGTTGTGTATATTCAAGTACAGTTCTTCTAGAATGAAAATGGATTTTGTATTTGTATACTTTTTGAATAAATATATCTACAAGAAAAAAAAAGACAAAAAAAAAAAGACGCTGGCACGCTAGTCTAGAGGTCGCGTGTTCGATTCCTGCATTGGCCGAGAAAGTTCATTGGGATTTTCCGGCGTGGTTTCTCCTTGTCAGTGGTGCAGAACGGAGGGCCTAAAAAGGAAAGCTGTCTGGTCCTTCGAATGGACGAAAACGGTTCATTCCCATATCGCCGACTCACCGAGTTTTAGGGGAAAATTTTGGTCGACGTTATGGGAATGAGTGGCCAAGAACATTAGACCCAAGCTGAAGGATAAATCTCATTAAGCAGATAATTTTGGGAGCATTTATTTTTTATTTTGTTTAATTTATAACAATCTTTAACACATAACATAACACAATTTAAAAATTTTGCACGCATAAAGTGTCCAACATAGTCCGAAAATTCTAATAAATTCAGTCTTCCTTGTTCATATCTATGCTTGGAATCTTCAATCTTCCTGTTGATATCGGTGTATTTTTTCTTTTTCGGTGGTTGTCGCTGGCCGCTTGCATACTGCAGTAACTGAATTTCAATCGTCTTTTGCTCTTCTTGCAAAAATGCCACCAGTTCAAAAAAATATTCGTTATTCGTTCTCTTATTCAGTCTATACTTAAAACCGCCAACACAAAGGTACCTGCTACCTTTTGCTGTAGGAATAAACTTAGATTGTAACTGTGCAGTAGGAATGATTTACGTATTTATACTTATTGAGAAATAATCACAATGAACTGAATTTCGATCACCTGTCAGCTTCATGTTGAACTGCAGCCTATTTTATTAATTAATGTGGGAGTTGAATTGACAAAATTCAAGTTCATGTAATTTAAGTGAACTATATTCATTTTATTAATGTGAGTGAGTCGACTTCTGATAAAAATCAATTTCAGTGAACTATATTAATAATGACTGGCCCCTGCCTCATTAACGCTTTTAATCCGTTTTAATCCCATCAAAGGGTGCCGCGGTCGACTTTCCAAAACTCGGTGAGTCGGCGATATGGGAAGACCCCACGAAAACCCGTTGACCCTTGTATACATTGGATACATTGGCGTGCACTTTGACAGTTGAAATTCGATATAAGTAGGCCATAGCGCCGCTACCCGTGCACAATTTCCCCTCATAGCGCACTGTATGGTGTATGCTCGTCTTCATTAGCCCAGTGGGAGCAGAGCAGTAGCATGTTAAACCCCATTTCATTTCATTTGCTTAAAATATATTCTCCATTTTCGTCTTAAGTCCTTTAGAAATACATCATAGAGGGAATGGAAATCCTTCTAAGGAAAGCAAGGACTTCAGGCCCCTACTCTACCTCTCTTTATAAAACTAACTTTTGTACACACAACAAGCATTAAATTTTTCTATTTCGCACAACAGATAGGTATATTATTTTAAAATTTCCCGTTTTTCACTAATCTTCCACCAAAGATTAAACATTAAGCAAACTAAGGAAAAGAAAGTGGTTCGATCCCTGCAATGGCCGAGAAAGTTCATCGGGATGTTGCGAAGTGGTTTTCCCGTGTGACTGGTGCAGGAAGGAGGGTCTGACAAGGGCAGCTGTCTAGTCGTTCAGATGGGACGTAAGACCGAGGTCCCGGGCAAAAGTTTCCTTACGGCGTATGCCCGTCTTCATTAGCCCAGTCGGAGCAGACCAAAAGGACGTTAAACCCCCATTTCATTTTATTTTTTGAAAAAAAAGCGAGGTAGTGGTTGCATTACAAAGTTGTTTTCAGTACCGGATATACCATGGTACAAATGGTTCAGCCGAACCAGGGCCCACAGAACGTCTCCAGGAAATAAATAATGGTAAATACATCTCATCTTTTAAATAATTTTAATCATCTGGAGTTGAGTGAAATTATCGAGGATTCTGTGATCAGAAACTCTAATATAAAGATTTTTAAATTCTTATCATTCATTTAAATTTTCATTTACATGTATTTCCAAAGATAAAAATCTATTTTTAATTGCATGAGTAAGTTTGATTTAACATTTACATGTCTTGATCTTTTAGATAAGTAAACACAGAATTAAACGATCTATATTAGAAATTGTATTGCATGAGATTTAACTATGGCATAAATAAAAAGCCAATTCCAATTTTGCCTAGATTTCAAAGAGACAGTATTTTAGAAAATATGATATAAAAAATCCCCCTTTCCTCAATAGTTTTAAAGTGTGCTACTTTTTGTTATCGAACTATTCTAATATTTTATACCAGATCTGACATAAAAACTGTATTCTAGAGACGTTTTCTTTAATTGGGGCATTAAATTAACCCATATTTAACACTAAAATGACCCCTTTAATTTATTTGGATTTACGCCTGTTTAAACAGGTGGTGATTTGATTGACAGCTTAAGTTAGCCAATAAAAGTCTTGTTTCTATTTTTCCTCTGCCAAATGTTTATCAAATTCTTGGTATTACACTGATGGTTCCGTCGGTAGTTTGGAGTCTTAATATGGAGGCACGTGCGACAATCCAATTCGGCTCTCCTAGATCTTGTCTGTAATATCGCTATGGTGGAAGCAGACGTCAAAGAACTAAGGTACTACAACTCTACAATAATCGTTACAGTTTGGTCAGTGATAATCTCATGGTAATATCTTCTCTCATCTTCAATTATATAAAGGCTTTAACACCGTACATCTAATCAGGCCCTGCACGTAATACCCTGCATATTGCGGCACTGATTTCGATTGGGTACTGACCCAGCTTGAGAGCCTATCAGATTCCTCGATCATCGCAAATACCAAGTCTCAAGCTTTCCAGCTAAAATGTCTACCTGTGATAATCGAGTTGCAAAGTTCAAGGTTCGTTCAATGTTAAGGTTTTCCAAGGAGCTCGCCATGTTTGATTTGAGTGTGTGTGTGTGTCACAACCTCTGATTGAATAATACTGTTCACGTGTCTGCAGTAAAGGGAGATAACGTAGATATAAGTTCGGAAATTGCAAAACAATGTAGCAACGTCTAGATGTTGTAAAACTCACGGTCGTTGCTTCAGGAACATGATCTTCTCTAGGAACGTCGACCACAAGTCTACTGTTTCTATTGTGTGGTATTTCCGATGGGGCTTGTGACATTATTCTGGACTTTTACTTTTAATATACTGTTTTATTTGTGATCTACTGTCTCTATTGTGTGATATTTATGTGGTGTTTGTGACGTTATGCACTTGTAATATACTGTGTGTTATCTACTGTCTCTATTGTGTAATATTGATTGGTGTTTGTGACGTTATTCTGTACCTTTAATATACTCTTTTCTGTTTGTATACGTGGCTATTTTATAGGAGGATAGTAGCTAATGATACAAATATCAACACTGAACTAAATATCACTGAAAAATAGGAAAAAATGTTTTAATTCATGGAATTGTTTACGAGTATTGAACCTACGTTATCAGAAGTATGAAGAGTATAAAGGTTAATATTAAAGAAACGCGACGACAAATCGGGATTGGAAAATCGGCATAGTATCATGGATGATATCCCACACGCTATCAACATCAAAATGTCATCGATGGAAAAAGGCACTGCTTATATGCTATTTTTGATGACAAACTCAGATGAATCAGATATCTCAGAGTTTATTCCAGTTAACTGTCAACAATACTATTACTACAAAATGCTATATCCTCTCACTCTGACAACCACACGGTAACTGATTTCTCTCACTGGAGTGTAGAATTCCCCCACATACAACTATACATTATAGGGACAACACATACAATATGAAAATTACATAACAATAGAATTCTGCATGGTGAACTATTAGTGTAGCGAATTACCTGGTAAAGCCGAATTATCACTGGTAGTCTCGCCTCCTCCTGGAAATTATGCAAAAAATTCTAATAAACGTGAGAATAAAAATCTAAGAAAACGTCACTAAGAAATCTCATGTTTGTTTTTATTTCTTTAGAAGCCCTTTAATTTTACCATAAAAACTCATTTTATTACTATAATATCCTGTCTACTGGTCTTGTGCTTATCAAAGTATTGTACATCGAGTGTCACCGTTAAAGATGCCTCCCCACATAGAAACTGTGTGATTTGATGCCATGTTTGGACTAAAAATATATCCACACTAATTAATTTATCAAACAGTTGCTTCAAATCAAAAACATTTTAATCGGAAGAAAAACTACACTAAGCGGTAAATATCTATTCTATGCAGCCTTGTTTGTCAAGTGACTTCATTGTTTGGAGGGAAAAATTTCCGCATGTACAATTTACCATAAATATCGAAGTCAAAGTAAATTCTTGGATTATTGTCTGCCAGTTTCTTCTTCCGCTGTTTAATCGCAAAGTCCGCAGTATGTTTAAGTCTCCCACTTTTCTCACAACCGCCAGCTATTCATCAAAGACATCAAGTGCTCCTTACATCATTCAAACAGACAACAAACGGACACTGCCAATTACATTTATGCCCTGTGCGCACCCCATGGGTGTTTTAAAGGGAATCCAGTAGGATTTTGTGTAGTAAGATTGGGTTTTCTCTCAACCGCCCTCCGTTCGATCAAAGACATCAAGCGTCTCTTACGTCATTCAAGCAGACGACAAACGGACACTCTGTCAGTTCATTTTTCCCCTGTGCGCATCTCATGGGCCTCTTAAGGGGAATTCGGTTGTTTTGCTGTTTTTGTAGTAAGATCGGGTGTCTCGACTATCCATATAATACCAGTAAGGGTTATCGACTGAGACAGAGGGGTTCAAGTTAGATGAACACCCGAGCTCGTCCAAGGTTCAATTGCGCGAGTTCGGGTGTTCATCTAACTTGACCCCGAGGGTCGAAGGTCGATAACTCACTTACACACTGGATTCTTTGTTTTTGTAAGAAGATGAATGAGTGAATGAAAATGGACGGATACGAGAGAGACGAAAATCAGAGGCCCTTTATCACACAAAATAATTTTACCAATTCGTCTATAACAGGTATCAATATATTATTTTGACTGTCACGTATTGTCGTTTATTCAGCAGATTGAGGGGGGGGGGGGCATAACCTGAATATAGCCAGCGTATACCTGTTTATTTACGATGCATACGAATCAGATCATTCCAATGTCAGGTTTTTTAAATAAAACTTTAAGGAATTTGGATTGGAATATGGATAAATGTATTTTAAGCCTATTTGCTGATTTCAGGTTTTCGGCACTTTTTATAGTCGACATGTCGTATATTTATGTCGCTCCCGTCCGGTGTCCACGCCCTGGAGGCTGAACAATTATGGTCATGAGACGAAGAATCCTATTGATTTTCAATGATTTCCGATAATGACTTCCAGATTTATGGTTCTTGATATTTAATGTCTTGAGTACTCAACGTCAGTATAGGGCAGAATTAGAAGCCAAACAAGTATGACAATTACTTAATGGGTTGTTATTCGTACTTATATTTTAATGTGTTATAAATGTTTTCCTTACCGACAAGGGGTGGGGGGGTCGATGGCCGAATGGTTAGCGCGTGCGCGTTGTATCTTAACGTCTGTCATTGAGTCAACTGGCGTGGTTTCGATTCCCCGGCAGTACGTGACAAGGTGTAGGGTAGCCTGTCCAACCTCGTGGGTTTTCTCGGGGTCCCACTGCTAAAGACCCCTACGCCCAAACGAATTATTGAAATAAAATTGAACCATGTTAGTCCCGAAATTACCTCTTTTGTGTCGAGTGGACGTTAAACCCCATTTCTCTCTCCTTCCCCACAAAAGAAAAAATATGCGACACCCTTATTGACTGCCCGGACGACTTAGCTGCTGTAGGTGTATGTTTCGTTTTCTGGCAACCTATCTTTAAAATCCACAACAGGCCAATGAATAAAATAATAATTATTTGGTGTGAATGGGGTATGCTGCATTGACTGGAATACGTTTTACATTCACGATTTGTCAGCCACAGAACAAAATAACCATGTGCGAAAAAAATAGCATGTGCGATGATGTAGGAAAGGTATTTTACAAGATTACAAATTATCTAAAACATGGCCAAACAGAAATTTATCCCAGTTCGCTAGGTTTTGTGTATATGTTCCTTATACTATTGGGTGCGTTTTCTAGCTAATGATACTATTTCACAATCTACATTGAAAAAATATTTATTTATTGTTTTAACTGCATGTATTTATATTTTGTAACTAACACGGTGTTTCTTGTTATTTATAATACAGTGCACGCACGAAAATGCATGGTCTGTTTTGACAAGGCCGAGAAAGTTCATCCAGATTTTCCGGCGTGGTTCTCCCTTGTCAGTGATGCAGGACGGAGGGGCTGACAAGGAAAGCTGTCTAGTCGTTCGGATGGGACGAAAAACCGAGGTCCCGTGTACACATTGGCGTGCACGTAAAAGATCCCTTGGCAGTTGGAATTCGATATAAGAGTAGGCCGTAGTGCCGCTGTCCGGGCAAAATTTCCCTCATAGCACACTGTATGGCGTATGCCCGTCTTCATTAGCCCAGGTTAGGAGCAGAACAGTAGGACGTTAAACCCTATTTCATTTCATTTCATTTCTGTTTTGACAATCACCTGGTTAGTATGTTGGGGTGTTCCTTTATATGAACACCTACTTTTCCTCAAATGATCACCTGTGCCTGTGCACGTGCTAAAACAACACATTACAGGTTGATCAGTAAGTTGAACACCCGAGTCAGAACAAAGGGTCCAGTGTGTAAAATTTATTATTACTACACTTTCACTGGAAAAACTACCCTATAAATAACTTGGTGTGAAATCTATTGTGTTAATCGTTAAAGGTACATTATGGAATATTAGATAAAGAGCTGACAGTTCTCGCTATAATATATAGTTTTAAAAAGATAATGTAAGGGGGATAGGGTGAAAATTTCAGTCAAATTACTTCAGGGTGGGCCGAGAAAACCTCATTTTAAAAACATTGTAGGCCCGATTGTCATTGTTCCCGATGATACGATAATGAACAAAGTCTCAATTATCCACTTTTGTGATTGAACAGCAGATCTGATTCAAATCCAGCGAAAATCGGACCCATAAGATGGCATTGAGAGTTGATTATGGTCTTGTCATGTTAATAAATGTCTAATTAATAGTTTATATAACACTTGAGGCCTAAAGAAATATCCGCAATAGGAAGATTTCGATCTTGATGTATGTTTAAATAAACGGTCTTCAAACTATACCTGAATCATTCCCACAAATCTGTGTTTTGACAACATCTAAGAAGTTTGTGACATTTTCAGCCATATAATTTGGGCACATTACATCCAATTCACTGTAGCATATCTGAAGTTTAGGTACGACACTGAAAGATAAAACATTACAGCTTGAAAATTGCGTACATTTGCTTAATTATAATTAGCTTTTAACTTATTTGAAAGAAAATCCGACATTTTATCTTAACTCGTTGTTTAGTAGAATATGTATGGATTCAATGTTATCCTCTTTTTACATACATTTTGTATTCTTACTCATGATCTCTAGGTCTACTTAGACCTTTGAGTGTTGTATTTTATATTATATCCACCCCCTCCCTCCCACCTGCAGTGATCTAGTGTGCGACTTTGAAAATTAATGATATAACATTGTGAGTGATTTGTCATACCAGGATACCTTGTAAGTACAATTCAGTATAAGCCCTTACCCTTTAAGCTCCCTCAAGAATGAGATGTCAAACATATTTTCAGTGATCATATAGAAACAGCTTACCAAATTTTAACTTACTATCTGGACATATAAACATATTACGCTTTGTAATGCTTATTTAAAGCTTAATGACACACAAAAGGTAGAGCCAAAAGACTTTTGTATGGTTGTTGTATACGCTATGAGCAAGATTTGTGGATTTACCGCTATATAAATGGACATTACTATTAATTTAGAATGGATTTTAGCGGTCATTTTGAAGAGCGCCCCCAGTTTTCACCCCATATACATTATTTGTCACACATGTAGATTCTTTTCAAATAACTTTATGTAAAACTAATGCAAAAAGAGGTCAAATGCGCCGCAATAATCTTTTCTTAACCTACACAGGCCCATATCCATTTCTCGTGGGATGCTAGCAGCCATTTTGAAGAGCGCCCTCATCGTTTTATATCTTCAGAAAATGTGTGGTACATAATACGGAAGATGCTTTGTAAATAAGTCTAATAACAATTAATGCAAAACGTGGCCATAGCGTGGCCTAATAAATGCTTATTAAAAATAAATACAGTTTATCTACGTTTTTTGGCGGCCATGTGAAGAGCGCCCTCACTTTTTATCACTTTCAAGAGTCTGGTATACAATCGCAGCTTGTTTGGGAATAACCCTAATAAAAACTAATGCAAAAAGTGGTCAAACATGCATCATTGGTACTTACTTAACCCATATAGTCACTATATATATGAGATTTTGGCGGCCATTTTGAAAAGCGCCCTCGTTGAAAGAGGTTCAGGATACGGCCTGTTTACTTCATATATTCTTGTTCAGAATAAAAAAAAACTGGCCTAGAAAATCCACATGAGAATTTCTACCTCTCCAGGTGGCACCTCCCTCAATTATAACCCGGACTATTATGTTAATATGCTTTTCCGGACAATTAATATAGCACCACAACAAAGAGTCATAGAATGCTGATAATCCGTAGGTTTTATCCTCTCAGATCCCAGTACTTCAAACCAAATTTTGACATCAATAGGGTTAATGCTTGCACAGTCAGTTAAAGACTGTCGGCTTTCCACCAAAGGGGGATAAAGCACAACGCTGCATATCGATATGGTTCATTCTCTCCTGACCTCGGAGTTTCACAAGAAATTTGATAAATAAATGTGTAAAAACTGTAGACTCCAATGCGTTCACAAAGTTTACAGAAAAGCGTGTAACTCCAGAACGGAAGGGCGAGGAACGCTGACTCCAATTCGTCACACCTAATTTGAACAAGAGATTATTCATTATTTACGCGCCCCTTTAGTAAAAGCCGCGTAGTATTACACTAATTTGTATTGATGACTATTTTACGGGTCTTTAGGATCGATTTTATTGTATATTTTATGTCTAGTCTTAAAACCTGTTATTCAATTTCAAATTCAATATTTTGTCCAATATTCAATTTCTGAAATAACTTACGGACATATAGTGGAAGATAGACCTTGTAAAGCTGACAGATCCGTAATATCTTGAGGTCTAATAATTGTCCCGATTCCAGGTGCAAGCTCACCGCATTCTATTACTTTCTGTGCACAACCTTAAAATGTAAAAATAAAATATATGGATGAATATTGTCTGACGAACTATCGGCAATAAAATGTCATTGGTGAAAACAGGGCATCATTCGGTGATTTTGGTTTGTTCGACAGACTATTAAAGAATTTAGAGCTTCCAGGTGAGATGAGGTTTCTTATTTGCTTATCCTTTATGCCTTCAAAAAAAATCAGATCTCTATGGTGTTCATCGTTAAATAAAATACCTTGATATACCTTGATATGTAGCGAATTACCTGGTAAAGCCGAATTATCACTGGTAGTCTCGCCTCCTCCTGGAAATTATGCAAAAAATTCTAATAAACGTGAGAATAAAAATCTAAGAAAACGTCACTAAGAAATCTCATGTTTGTTTTTATTTCTTTAGAAGCCCTTTAATTTTACCATAAAAACTCATTTTATTACTATAATATCATGTCTACTGGTCTTGTGCTTATCAAAGTATTGTACATCGAGTGTCACCGTTAAAGATGCCTCCCCACATAGAAACTGTGTGATTTGATGCCATGTTTGGACTAAAAATATATCCACACTAATTAATTTATCAAACAGTTGCTTCAAATCAAAAACATTTTAATCGGAAGAAAAACTACACTAAGCGGTAAATATCTATTCTATGCAGCCTTGTTTGTCAAGTGACTTCATTGTTTGGAGGGAAAAATTTCCGCATGTACAATTTACCATAAATATCGAAGTAAAGAAATAAGTAAACAAAAAGTATTTCACCATGTTCAAAGCAAGTCAAATTATATAAATTATCCACAGAAACTTTATTCATCGCATATGAAAGAGGCTCAGCAGTGCCCTCAACACAATCAGCTGCGTCATTTTCCAGACAAATCTTGGTTGTGTTTAATAGCCTACAAAAATAATTATATTGTACACAAATTTAATAAACATAAAATGAAGAACGCTGTTATTTGTAAGAAATCTCTTAATAGTTAATTGGTTTTCTTCAATCGCACATTCCGAAATTATTATAAATGTTGAATTTTGATAAATACCGCAATTAAAGAGGGCTTTACGGAAGAATCTCTTTAGTTAGCCCCCCCCCCCCCCCCCGTCCCCAATCTTTTTTTGAAAGGGATCTGCCCTACGCACAATTCAATATATTTTAACCAGGGCTGGGCGGAGTCAACATTTTGGCTTAACTAGTTAAAAATTAACGAGGTAACTAATTTTAAAAAAGTCAAAATTACAATAGAACAAAAACACATGGCAAATACGTCTACAAGTGAAAGATATTCATGTTTATCCAACATTACAGGATTGTCCAATATTTTTAAGCATCTTTACTATTTCCATATAAAGCCATTCATCTGTTTATATAGGAGCCGGAATCACGGTGGCTAAGTGAGTCAGACGCTGGCTCCTAGCCTTGAAGTCGTGGGTTCGATCCCGGTGTTGGCCGGGAAAGTTCATCAGGAATTTATGGCGTGGTTTCCCCTTGTTAGTGGTCCAGGACGGAGGGTCTAACAAGGATGGCTGTCTAGTCGCTCGGATGGGGCGAAAAACCGAGGTCCCGTGTACACATTGGCGTGCACTTAAAAGATCACTTGGCAGTTGGAATTCGATAGAAGAGAGGGCCGTGGAATTCGATATAAGAGAGGGCCGTAGCACCACTGTGCGGGCAAAATTTGGCTCATAGCACACTGTATGGCGCATGCCTGTCTTCATTAGCCTAGTCGGAGCAGAAAGGTATGACGTTAAACCCCATTTCATTTCATATTTTATGATGAGTCCATAAGTAAAAAATTGTACTGAACTCACAAAGGTAGATTTCCCTATTATAATTTTGACTTTAATTTAACTAGTTACAAAAATTTTAAATAGTTAATTTTTTTAACTAGATAATTAGCGGCAATACTATATACCGGAAAACACCGGAAAACAACCGGAAAACACCGGAAAACAATCGGAAAACACCATTTTATACTGAATACCGGAAAACACCGGAAAAACCCTAAATACCGGAAAACACCCTAAATACCGGAAAACACCCTAAATACCGGAAACACCCTAAATAGGTAACCCGGAGCCTGGTCCTCTGTGTGCGGTTTTGGACCAAGTGAGCGCCGATGAAGGAAGGTCAAGCTCATTACGATGTTCATTTTACAAATAGCCCCTCCCACCCCACAAAAAAAATTTCCGATTTTTTTTTCTCCAAAATTTTTTTGACGAAAAAAATTTTCTGTCACAAAAAAAAAAATCGAATTTTTCCGAAAAATTGGTTTTACAAAAAAACATTCGATAGAAAATAACTTTACAGAGAAAAATACTGGAAAAAAAAAATTTTTTGAGAGAAATTTGGGAGAAGAAATTGTTTAAAAAAATCTGAAAAGAAATTTTTCTTTGACCGTAGGCGATCGCTCGCTTGTATGTTAATGAACTTATTTCATCAGCGCTCACCTGGTCCAAAACCACACACGAGGACCAAACTCCGGGTTACTAAATAGCTACCGGAAAACTTAGAAGAGTAAACTGTGCCCGCGATTTTTTTACAGAGCCCGCCGCGCCGCGCCGCTCCGGAAGGGATCATCGTCAGGGTGGGACGGGGATTAATTGTCCAGTCACGTGACGAACATAAATCTTCCGTTCCTCAAACCATATTATTTCCACAGTCATTGTCATTAATCACAAATTACAGGATGATATACGACAATGCAGGTTTACTTTGAAATAGTGCAAATGATATTTTTCCATCTACAATCTTCAGATCAAAGGATGCAAGTTCTTACACAGTGCAGCATAATTTGTGCAACAGAAGACATCTCGAATATCGATTGTCGGAAAAAACATTTTCTAGGGGACATTTTTTTCCGAATACGCATTCAGTGTAAGTCTTCAGCCACCAGGAAGTGGTTAACATAGTAATGTTTTATTACGATAGTAGTACATAAAACAAATTGGTTGCCTGAGGTTCTCGGGAGGAAAGTAGCCTCATCGGCTAGAGTCCTCTATTTCACAAGCAAAAGCAACAATTGCTTCCTTGAAAATTTATCGATCAACCCTTTTCACAGACGCCCAGCTTACCACTTCTTACCACTTCCGTCAATGCAGTAAGATAGAATATGTAGTTTTCTCATGGATGTAGGAAAGGTCTACATATACTGAAGTACTGAAACACTGAAATTTACTGAAAACTAAAACTAAAATACAAAATAAAATATGGTCAATGATGGAGTAGACTGATTGCGTCTTTTAAAACATTCAAAACATAATAGGCATCAACAAAATTTTGGAGAAAAAAAATCGGAAATTTTTTTTCTTAGGGGGGGGGGGGGGAAGCCATTTGTAAAACGAACATCGTAATGACCTTGACCTTCCTTCATTGGCGCTCACTTGGTCCAAAACCGCACACAGAGGACCGGGCTCCGGGTTACCTATTTAGGGTGTTTTCCGGTATTTAGGATGTTTTCCGGTATTTAGTGTTTTTCCGGTGTTTTCCGGTATTCAGTATAAAATGGTGTTTTCCGGTTGTTTTCCGGTGTTTTCCGGTGTTTCCGGTTGTTTTCCGGTGTTTTCCGGTATATAGTATGGCCCGATAATTAGCCAACCAGTTAACTCCGCCCATGAGCCCTGATGTTAACATCTACAGCTATTCGCCAAAATAGAAATACTTACGAACAGATTGAATATAAATCTAGCAATGTAGTACTGGAGTCATTGTGTGCAGCATAATACAGTTGCATACAATTGTTGTAATTGGTGTAGCAACCATCACATGGTAATACAATGAATAACACTGAAATACATGACATGTTGACATATTAACATGGTGAATGTCATAACTTAAATAGTAACATAAACAACAATGAAATTTGGTATCAGTTCTAAAGCTTGCGGGAATAATTTTATATAAATAGATCATGCATGAGACTCGTGGAGCACGGTAGGTGGGTCATGGGTCAGACTAGGCCACTCATAAAAATTGTGGGACACTCTTGCTGGGTCATGGGTTAGGTTTTTTTTTCCAGACGGCATTTTCTTTACGAACTAATTATAAAATACCCCAACGCAGGTTGTAAGCATTCTTCGGCGACTTTTGATCAGCATTCAACCACACGTCGAGATGCCACGTTTGAAAGGAACAAAGAAAAGGAGAGGAGAGTAGGAGCAGACTTAAATTTCACCACATAAGTTTCAGTCTACTCCTGGTGGTCTGTGACACATTCCATCACTGGTGGCTTTTGGCCCATTCCACCACTGATGGTCTGTGGCCCAGTCCATCAATTATGGTATATGGTCCATTCCACCACTAATATGTATATTATATAATGCGCTAAACTCCATTCATAAATGCATGCTCAACGCGCAACAGAGTTACTACTATTAATAAGATAGTTTGAATATATAAATCTAGCTGTGATTTGAAAATAGTGAAACTTTCCAATTCTCAGATTCTAGGCGGTAGTCGATTCCTGAGCCGAGGAGCGAAGACACAGAAAGTTCTATCACAAAAGCGATCAAGTGTCATTCCAGGTATATCAAGAGAAATTTCATATTGTATGGTCGTACGGAATACTTAGTTTACTTTTCTCCAAAAGTTCAGATAAATATAGTGGAGCAAGATTATTTTGACATTGGTAGACTAATGACACAATTTTATACTGAATTATAGCTTCTATAGCCATCCAATTTATACTGAATTTTATAGACAACCAATTTATACTGAATTCTATAGACAACTGAAATCTAGCCTCTATAGACAACCAGTGCAGGAACTTTAATACTGGTCAGCTTACCTGATGACAAGTAGAACACAACTTTGAGATTGATCAAATCCATTTTATAAACTAGACAAATTAGTAATAGATTTAAGTTTCAAGAACCCAACCTCTCCTGTGATACGTCCTAAACTGTTGAAATGGAAAGAAAGGTGCTAGTAACCTTGAAGTGTCAGTTATTTCCTAGACCGTGATTGCAACATAATATTGCGACATCGAGGTGTGTCATGATAATAATATGGAAATATGAGCAGATATGTCTCGAATAGTCCTGTATATTGACATAAACTATTATTAAAGTACAACGTCATGTAGGGTTTGAGGTGCATGGGTTAACATTGTTCTTCGCACTAAGTCAAACAAAAATAAAATACCCGCGTTTAATGATTTCTAGGATTTCATGAATGAACGAAATAAGTTTAAGGCCATACTTTCTGCTTGTACTTGGCTAATGAACTAATGAAGAAAACGGGTATACGCCATACATTTGCCAGTCCATCTGTCCTGTTTACTGACAGGGGGGAACCGCACCGGAAAATTCCGAGGGACCTTCGTGGCCAGTACGGGAATCGAACCCTGGACGTCCAGGTTAGCGACAACAGTGCCTTACTCACTGAGCCCCCTTGGCTTCCTTAGGCTGTAATGTATCCGAGAACTATTACATCGTGTAGTCCAACTGATACACCACATAATCATGTATGATTTGTTAACAAGTGATCATTTCTTAAATAAATACATATCACATTATATATACCAATCTTTAAAAAGTATTCCATAACTGTAATAAATAGCTAATAGAAATAGGAAAGTAACAATAATCAATCTACATGATATACAATAAAATAGTTTACTATAGGGTAATCAACTTGCTGGGATAATCTATAGTAGAATTGATTTTTCGTATAAATATTATGCAATACACAACTGTCATAGGTTCCTTAAACCTGAGATATTACTAATTTGTCTAGTTTATAAAATGGATTTGACCAATCTCAAAGTTGTGTTCCACTTGTCATCAGGTAAGTTGACTATACTGGTTGACATTTTCTCCAATAGCCCGTAATTCAGATATTGATATTCTTTATTGCAACCCGGCTGTATATACAGTAGTACGGTATTATTGGCCTGATTGAATAGAGGATTTTTCTAATTATACAGAGGTTTCACAAAGATTAAATTGTTAGCTATGAAAAATTTGTAGGACAGCTTTCTAGCCGTTCGTATAGAACCGAAAACCGAGGTATCGTGTATACATTGGTGTACACTTAAAAGATCCCTTGGCAATTGGAATTCGATATAAGAGTAGGCCATGGTGTTGCTGTCCGGGCAAAATTTCTGTCATATCACACTGTATGGCGTATGCCCGTCTACATTAACCCAGTCGGAGCAGAAAAGTAGGACGTTAAACCCCATTTTATTTCATTTCATTTGTATCAGATGTTCCAGAGGGTTGAATCGTATCTTACCATTGCGAGACATTCAACAATTCTTCTAGCTAAACAGTGCGATAGGTTGGATCTTCGTGGATTAACTTGTTGGAATGAAAGTTGAGCAGCAAATCAGACCCAAATCCAGTAAACATTGCAGGCTAGCGATGACATCGAGAGTTGATTATGGTCTGGATAAGTTAATTAATGTCTAATTAATAATCTAGATAACATTTCAGGCATAAAATACCCGCAATACGCAGATTTAGCTCTTGCATAATGTATGTTTAAGATATTTTCGAATATTGAAGGAAAATTTATATACTATTCAAAAAAAGTAGGGGATATTTGATTTTTAAGTGTTATTAAAGTCACCTAATGAAACTGACGAAGAAACAAATGACAAAATGAAATGAAGTTCACATTCATCGATTTATTCCAAATGATCGTTAGACTAAGTAAGGCACAGACTGACCATTATAAGGGTAAAATGATACCCGGGGTCAAACAGCAAAGTTACCACAGCATCACAACCAAGTCAGTAACGGGTAAATCCTCCTCTGTTTGCCAAACAAGCATTGATCCGACGTGGCATACTCCTAATGAGACGTCTAAGGTCATTTTGGTCCAGATTGTCCCATTCCTGTTGCAACGCAGCAGCAAGTTCTTGGACATTGGCAGGACGTTGTTGACGTTGACGTAACCTCTGTCCAAGCATGTCCCAGACATGCTCGATGGGGGAGAGGTCGGGACTCAGTGCTGGCCATGGTAATGTGGTGATGTTCTGTTGTTGGAGGTAACCTGTAACGATCCTGGCCCTGTGACATCTTGCGTTGTCACCCTGGAAGATGAAACGGCGGCCATGACGTCGTGCGAACGACACAACATGGACTGCCAAGATGTTGTCCCGGTAGTACTGGCCTGTAACACGCCCTGCAACAACATGTAAAGCCGTTCTTCCAGCAACAGTGATGCCTCCCCACACCATAACAGAACCACCCCCAAATCGATCATGTCTGATGACGTCAACGTCTTGGAAGCGCTCGTTTCGACGACGCCACACCCTCCTACGTCTGTCCAAAAAATCAACAGTGAACCTTGACTCATCTGAAAACATCACATTGCTCCAGCGTCGATTATCCCAGTGTTGACGATCCCTACACCAACGACGTCTTGCCTGAATGTGATGATCTCTCAAACAAGGGATCACGCGAGGACGTCGGGCGCGAAGGTGACCCCTATGCAGTCGATTCCGAATCGTCTGGCCACTCACTCTCACACCAGTGTCTGTTTGAAGACGAGCGCTGATCTGATTTGCTGTGATGACACGATTTCTCAAGGCCAAGGTACGGATAAATCGATCCTGGGCTTGAGTTGTCGCCCTTGGTCGACCTGAGCGTGGTCTGTCCTGTACAGATTGTGTATCACGGTATCTGGACCATAGCCTGCTTATGACAGACTGAGAAACATTCATCGTCCGCGCCACAACCGCCTGTGTTGTGCCGATCTGTAGCATGCCAAGGGCACGTAACCTTTCATTTTGGGTAAGCCGACGCATATCAAAATTTGTTTTCTGGTCACTAAAACAATTAAACTGATGTTTCCACCCTGGAATTCAATGCCACAATGACTGTAACATTCAAAGTCAGAGTCGTGCAAATCTTGGGTTGGACCCCCATGATGATCCCAAGCATCACCTGCATTCCATGCGGTAGCTATTGGTGCGTTTGGGCGTCACATGTAAGTGGAAATGTTTCTTCTGTTAGGTTCTATAGTGACTTTTTTCGTAGTCATTTGCATATTTTAGTATTATGCCCCCAAAATCAAATATCCCCTACTTTTTTTGAATAGTACTTGGACTCTGATCAATCAATGTTAAATTACAGTAAGATCGGTCAGTCTATGGTGATTGAAATTAGTTTGGCAATGCATATATATATCAAATATAGAATCGCTTCATACGATATCTTTAAGCGGTCAGTCATAATAATCAGCTTACCTGATGACAAATAGAACACGCCTTTGATATTTTAAGGACCTGTCATAAATTGTAATGTCTAGCATCAAACTTGTGATTAAAAGTCTACGATTACATATATAGGGGCGCCTTCTCAACGTTTCCTCCTACGGGAAAGAAGACCCATGCTCTTGCTCTAAGATAATAGAAATGAAAATAAGACAACTTGTCTGAGATATCACCCTCAGTAAGAACAACGGTAAGAACAACAAAGGAAAACAAATCCGAGTGGCAATGCCTTTTCCGGAAAACCATCTTTCCAATATACCCCACCCAAACACAAAAAAACCCAAAACAACAAATAAAATCAACGCACACAATACCCCCCCCCCTCCAAAAATAAAAAAATAAAAAATAAAACCAAGCAGCTATTCTTATATAAATAACAAACCCTTGATTGTTTCCAAAATTGCAAAATAATCGTTCAATTTACAATGTTATCGCATTTGGAATCTAGTCAACACCTACCACGTTTCATTGATACTGTTAGAAATATTTTGCGGTTGTATGATTTGTAACGGTTCATTGTTTAGTAAAATTGTCGAGTAATCTTTGAAGAGAGGCAGTCATATTGCTTAAGGACAAACGAATGCATATTGGAAATGCGTTTGAAAAGAAACTATTTTCTGGCCCAGTTCTTAAAGATTGATGCAAATAAAGAACAGATAGCCCATAACAAATATTTTTGGAGTCTACGGTTATTTGAATACGGTATTATTCAAGATAGATTAAATTTATTTTCTTGGTAAAAATGATAATGCCCATTTAAAATCACATATAGTCATATTTAATACTCCACCCATCTTTCTTTATTATCATCTATTATTGGGATGTTTGTCTTCATTACTGACGTCACGGTGTTACAATTAGTGGCCTTGCAAGGGATTTCCGACACTTTACTTCGATATGATTAAGAGAACTACTTCAAATTTTAAAGCGGAATTCCTATGAAACTAAAACATCAAACAGCAGTTTTAATCTGTAATGTTTCCCTCATCCAATGTTAATATTTTAATAACAGAGTTGAGTTGACTAAAAAAGAATCCTCTCATCATACTTATTTTATTCCGATAAAAGGTGTCCAGTATATGAACATTTCTTGTAACATAGGAACGACTAACGCTTTGCTTTGCTAGGCCTTCCATCCTGCATCACTGACAAGGATATACCAGACTGGAAAACCACCAAGTTGCTGGATCGTATGCACATCTCCTTTGGGGTAGATTCATTTAAGTAACCTTCTGCATGGGGAAATAACTCTCAAATATTTATAACCCGAATTTAAATATGTAAAGCAGCGTTGAATTAAGACAGGGCAGTAACCCCCACCGACTGTGAAAACATAATTCAAATGTTGAGTTTCTCTTTAAATAATGCGTGGCTAATAAATGGGTGAATTAAGACAATACTAGAATTATATCTACTTAATATAAATAATGTTGAGGGTTTGATGATTCTACATTTTATCATCGTCTATAATCATGATAGGTCATACTATCATTTTTATTGCAATATGCTTGGCGTCTACATGTACGTTCCTAGTGGAATCACATCCAGACCACGATTGTTCCAGCTGCATTGGTAATATACATCGACCAAGAAATGCTATAGCAGCAACGGTAAGAACATTCTTATCCAGACGTTAATTTCTTTTGCACCTAATGGTGTTGTTATTCGATTCACCATTTTAACCTCGATGATTCGGATCTTACGTGATTGCATATTTTATGTTGTTTTTTTTAGGATATTTTACGAAGATATGGCTACCTCAAAGACAGTTGTTATTTCAACCCTGTTCAATCGTCATATAGAAATGCTGTTCTGGAGGCTATTATTATCTTTCAAGAATATAACGATCTGAAAATAACAGGTTGGTAAACGTTCATTTAACTTTTTAAATATTCAGAAGCCAGGCTTCATTTGTCGTGTTATTTGTTCTTTTGCAGAGAGGGTGGTGGTATGTGTTTGTGTGGGATGGGCATAATGTTTAAGAGTTCCAAGATACGAAAACCTTTGTTCGGACAAAATTATCGCTCTATCATAATATCACGTTCCGTTATATTCCATTCTAGTTTGGAGAAATATTAATAAATACCCAGATTTCATGTCAAAATATTGGTTACTACACACAGTAATAGTGCACATCTATGTAATATAATGTACCTGGTTATATTTGATTTTTAGGTAAACTAGATAAAGAAACGCTAGATTTCATGGGGAAATCTAGATGCGGCGTTCCTGATATTCTAGATGACGTCCAAGTCACCATCGTTTCAAAAAGGAGACGTGGCAAACGACAATCCCCAGGTAATATCGGTAATACATTTCTGTTTCTAGTATAACTATTTGAATAGTGAAACATGCAATTACTTTCTGCACTTCATAAATAAATTAGAAACGATATTAGGTGTTCTAGAAAAAGTAAACAAAAACGTCTTCGTGTAGGAGACCTCACTAGTGCATGAGTCACATCTTTTTTCTACTCGGTTGCTTAACTTTGCTTGCAAGGGAGTGGGTTGGTGTTTCGTGTATGTGCGGGACATGGCTAGTACTCTTGCCCCAGGTTACATATTAGCTACATGTACTTGATTAATTAAGCACATCTGATCCATAAGTACCCTCATCTGGCTTAATTGTATCGAAAGGATAGTGTTAATTTTGATTGTGTGTGGTCAAGTAATTTTGATATATTGATCAATCCACAGACAACATGTTTATGTTCAATTTATGGATCTTGCTGCAGTTCCTGTGTACCGATTTGTTTCGATCATTATATTTTCATCCCTATTTGTAGTAGCCGAACAAAGATGGAGGAAAACTGACTTAACATATCGTATTACTTCATATTGTGATGATCTGTCGGCTACAGAAGTTGACCTTATTATCAGAGAAGCGTGGAAGGTGGGTATTTAAAAGTACGAAAATATCTAATGAACGGTCTATAAGCTATTAATAGCTATTTAGGAGCATAATGTAAATCTTTTTACAGTTTCTTTTAACACTTGTATTTCTTTGAGATGTGAGTGCAGAGTGACCTAAACACAAAAACCTAAAATCTAAAGACACATTTTTTTAAAAAATAGATCTGGTCTGATGTTATACCTTTGACCTTCACTCAAGTTGGGCCGTCTGTGAGCGACGCTGATATGGATATATCATTTGCTAGAGGTGTTCATGGTGATAGCGATCCCTTTGATGGACCAGGTGGTGTTGTAGCTCACGCTTTCTATCCTGGTGGACCAGAAATACCCCTCTCTGGGGATACACATTTCGATGATGCTGAACAATGGACGTATGGAAAAGAGCCGACAGGCAAGTAATTTGCAATTATTTTATATAGAAAGGTTAGGTGCCGGAATGAAAATTCAGAATTTGTATAACTAATTATTTAACGATACAGATCGTAAATAAGACTTAAGGTGCGCCTCTGTTAACTATAGATATGTAAATGCTAACTTTCGATTGCATTTGTTAAAGGAGCTAAATAGCTAATATTTGGGACCTAGAAATTGACACAAATGGGTCGCAACGCATATAATAATGTATATAAACTGATTTACATTCAATGGTTTCTGTTTTTACTTTAATTTCTAATCAGTTATGTTCGGCGAAATGCGCCAAAGTCTCTATTAAATGACAATCTTTAGCGTCTGGTTATTCCAGTCTACACCGATGGTATTTATTGCGCATGCTCTCCAGATAAGAATATAGCGTCACCATTTGACATGACTTGTGGAATATGTCTAGCCTCGTTCTTGGGGTCCCTTATTCCAAATGGCGCATAAACGATTCGTGTACCAATGGTAAAATGTTTATTTTGTCTTGAATATTGGATATCAGAAGCCCATCTTTTCCCTGTAAGATCACAAGACCAATGTTGATTTAAATTGACAAATAATTCGTGTTTTTAATGTTGAAGATTTTTGATGATATAGAGTTAGAGACTTAGCTACTTTAACTATAGACACGTATTTTAACTATAATACATGTCTGGTATCTATTTTAAATAAGTTAATTTAACACGTTAACTATAAATACGTATGTGTTAATTATAGATACGTCTCTGTTAACTATGTTAAATGTATGATATTTTAAATAAAGTACATTATTGACATGCGTAAAGTTACATGTATGTTGAGTATTTAGATAAGATGTTTATCTTTTTAATCAGGAAGACGTTTGTTGTGTTCTGCTGTTCACGAATTTGGCCATACACTGGGTCTAAAACACACCAACAGAAAAGATTCTATTATGTATCCTTGGTCGGAAGATTGTGGAACACCTAAATTGTCGGATTATGATATGGTTATAATACAAGGCATTTATGGTAATTATTTTTTTTTTGTAAGGGATTCCATTCTTATCCTATATCTATATATCTTTTGTTGAGACCTGTATAAACGAAAGATTAGGTTTAACAATTTGCAAATTAAATTCATCTGCATTTTGCCAACAATAGAAAACCTTTCCTGTTAAAATGCAACAAAGATATTAACGGTAGCTAATCTCTCCCGGATTGGATTGTAAAGGATTAAAAAGAGACCTGTCAAATTGTATAGGGAATATTATACATGTATACCTCGTATGTTTGTAAATACTGAACTCAATTCCCTCTAGTGACTTTAGATGCTACTCCCATTTTTATCTTTGAAATATCCATATATTGTTTTAGGATATCTTGAAAAAATATACTCTTTGGGTTTAGAGATGACGAATTATTGTGACTTTCCGGTAGTGATCAAAAGTAGTTTGATTTGAATAGACCCATCTTTCGAAATCCATAGTATCATCCTGTATAGATGTATAGCTACAATCAGTAACGGATGGGGATGTACGAGTAAGGTGTTACTCTCTGTATTTATTTTGAAGGATTATATCGTTAATCACCTCTGCTCCCGTTTTGTTAGATGATTAACCGTAACTCTTTCTATTGCCAGGAATGAATAATAAAACCGGTATGACGCCTTCTCCCGATTTTAACATGAGTGCAACCACAGAGACGACCCTTAGAACCAATGGAATTACATTGACTCCAGAGACAGAACCTACTTTCACTACACCCTTCACGTCACAGGAACCGGTTTGTACAACAACTGTTATCAACACCTGTACCACTGAAGCGGGTACGACCACGACTACTGTCGAGACCACCGAGGCATCGGTAAGAATTAAGTTGTCATTGCCCAATATTTATATTGCCTTGTTCACAATTCGCCGATATTAAAGTATAATACATATGGAAATATTTTTATAAAGGACGTTACAAACGTTATTATAGCCATTTCAGAGATTATATATCGTACTTTCGCTTTCCTCCTTTACACTTTTTTAAACTACTACGTATACGACCATTCTGACCATATTGAAGTCAGAATATCGCAGTGACGTAGTGTAGGAACAAATATGGCGTCATGTGTCATGTATATTTGTTATTTATGCCGTAGACCCTATAGTTGGTGATTCTGCTCGTAATATCACTTCTTCTGTTGGACACCCCCTCTTAGCCGCACACTGGGTTTGACCTTTATTATATCGACATTTAACACACTAATTGTAAAATATACATATTTGTAGTGTATACATTTTCATTGTAGATGACCACCTCTAAAATTACCAACGCTACTTTCATCATGATGAATGTAACCGAGGCTACACCAACTACATCAAGTCCAACGATGACTACTGGTGCAGCTCGATCCACACCAGCCACAACACAGAGACCAGAATGTCCAAAGGATGGT
The DNA here is from genome assembly GCF_932274485.2 of Patella vulgata. Lineage (NCBI taxonomy): Eukaryota > Metazoa > Mollusca > Gastropoda > Patellidae > Patella > Patella vulgata. The sequence goes on along the minus strand of NC_065884.2, from coordinate 56,762,307 downwards.
AAATTAGATGCCATTGATGTCGCTCCTGATGGAAAAACATACGGCTTTAAAGGTGAGCTCGGCTTCGCACAAACTTTATTTGACTTAGGGAAAATGGCCTAAGCCTAGTTTTAATTACTTTTCGGAAAACAAAAAGCGAGATTGCGTACTTCATGAAAATAAATTAGATTTTGGACAACTCGTTAAGAGCAAATTAATCGGTATTGCAAGTATAAGCCTTTACAGCGACATAGGCGTTAGAATATGTATATATGCTACCGATTTACTACGTACAGGAAACACCAGGGTAAACCTGGGTCATTGCGGGGCTAAAAAATGGTATATGTTAATCGGTATTGCAAGTATAATCCTTTACAGCGACATAAAAAAAAAGAAAAATATTGGTAGGCGTTAGGATATGTATATATGCTACCGATATAGTACGTACAGGGAACACCAGGGTAAACCTGGGCCATTTCGGATCTAAAAAATGGTACATGTATATATGTATAAGAAGATGAATTTAAATAAATTACAAACTGTTCTATTTTCAGGCAATAAGATTTATATATTTCATGATAATGGTGTGGTCAAGGGTTCACCTTTTTTAATCAGCAAAATATTTCGTAACGGTCCGTCCTACGTGGATGCCGCTGTAACAATTGCTAGATCTTTCTTAAAGCCAGCCAGGATATATCTCTTCCAGGTAGGGTATTTAATATGTTTCAGTTTGTCAGTCATTAGAGTTGAACATCCATACCCTCCAACCACAATAAGTCCGATTACATGTTCTAATATTTTGAGTCGAGGAATACCGATTATATTTGATCTTGTCAGTGTAATGATAGTTTCTAGTTTACATCCACAGCAATCATATTCGTGTAACTTCATGGTTTTAAAAATCTTAATAAGAGAGATAGAGAGAAATGGTGTTGAACGTCCACTCGACACAAACTAGCTCATTTCGGGACTAACATGTCTTAATTTTATTTCAATAATTCGCTTAGCAGTGGGAGGAAACATGCGGACCCGGAGAACACCCACGAGGTTGGATAGGCGACCCTACTCTTTGCCACGTACAACCTGGGAATCGAAACCACGCCAGTTGACCCAATGACTAACCTTATGATACAGCGCACACGTGCTAACCATTCGCCCCCCCCCCTCCCCCAATCTTAATAAAGACGCTGGGATCATACTCTATCCCAAAGAGCGGGTATTTATTTTAGTTTTTAGATTCGATTCTGTTTATCATATAACAGGGTGAAAAAGTATGGAAGTACCAGTACCTCAAATTTCGAGGCCATTACGGATACAGTTTAAGAAGAGGATATCCAAAGTTAATCAAATCAAAATTTGGAATTCATCTGAAAAAAATAGATGCCGCTTTCAAGTTAAAGAGTTCGAAATGGACGTTTTTCGCTGAAGGTATGTTTATTTGTATTTACTTCTTAACGTTTCGAGACAAATGACTCAAGATTCATATTTGTGTAAAGTTGAGACACAGAACATTTCAATATGTAGGCTTGCATTTCGGCATTATTATAATCATCCTTTTATGCCGTGGTTACCCGCATGGTAATGCGAAGTAAGATAATTTTCGCAAATTAAGCATGATGGCCAGAAATGAATCCTCTGTGGTATGGTATAGGTGTTCTATAACCGGAGGAAAAGGTCCAAAGTCAGTGCTGTATCTGCTAATCCATGACAAAAATATAATGAGAATCGAGTTAAAAGTAATATTATACAGTATACAGATCATTATTTGTTTCATTGTTTACTGAATTGCATTAATATGTTTACTACAACCAACATGATTTTCCAAAAGACTAAAATCCATGGACAAACTTTTGAGCTTTAAATTTTATTTGTTATTTGTTAAAGTTGCAACTAGGAGATGATGGATGACTACATAGATATTTTTATTGTTATTTACAATGTATTTCTTAACATATATTATTATATATTTATTTTTGTTATCATTTTACCATTTTTTGAGAACCTACCCTTGTTCCAATGATCGCATGACCCGATATGCCGCTAAAGGACCGCACAGTCTTTCATTTTATATATAATTAGCATAGCATGCTATATATTTCGAATATTGTCTAATGGTTTGGATTGTTCGTACTTGGTTTTATTTTATTTCACATCATTTTAGAACCTGTCCGCCTATAATAAAGATATATAACCTGATCTCCCACTAAAGAACCCGAATAAAAATAAACCAGTGCACTTTCGGTAATTCTCCATGGTTATCATGGGTTATCCGTAAGAAGTAGATTTTTCATGTTATAACATAATTTAATCATTTCATATTTGTCAAAACTGTTTTCATATTTCCTATTCACCATTTCTGTTTTTTTGTTGTCACGAAGAACATTCCCTAAAGCCCACGCCTTAATCCGGCATTTCGTGTTGTTGAATCTAACATATCGTATACTTTCTTTTGTTTCAGGTGGTAAATTATGGCCGATCAAATTCAGGACGTTTGGTAATCCCAGGGTTAGTAAGCCCATCCCATTTGCTTCTCATCCTACTCTGAGTCATCTTAAAAAACTCGACGCTGCTTTTAAATGGACAAATGGAGCGTATTATTTCTTCGAGGGTGATTATTATCACCGCTTGGTGCCAGATGGTAAAAAAGGACACTGGAACCATCCTCGGTTCTCACTTCTGTGGTGGTTTAACTGCAAGATTCCTGGAACTGAACAATATCAAAGACTTGCTGGTGACTTGTCAGACAAAAAGTATTCTAAAACAGTAAACATGAAAGATTTGTAATTTGTATGATTTTGACGTAAATGATATCAAAGAGCATTTTATTCTGGTTAAAACTGAAACTACCTTTAAAGATACTTAACCATTTGAACACATATTCAGAATGACTGTATTGTATACAACTACTATGATTGTATTGTATACAACTGCTGACATTAGTTAATTGTATTAAATTGTCTTATTTTTACCTACGGTTCACACTCTGGCTGTCAGTGTTTCATAAAATATATAAAAAAAAATCAGTCCTTCATGTTTATAAATTTGTGCGGGAGCCATAAAAAGCTCCCGATACCTTGAATACATGCAGTTTAAAAGTAAACAAAAACTGAAAGTAGTTTATTAATCTCAATATTTAGGAGAGCGATTTAGCTAATTTGCAGGAGTCTTTAATGACTCCTTCGAAGGAAAGCCTGTGCGTCGACAGAAGCAGGAGCGAAAGCTCCCCTTAAACGTGAAGGACTGAAACATGTGTTATAAATTTATCGAATGATGATTGTTGTTATTATATTACACGCAATAAAGATTATAAAACAATCATAATATCGTATATTTGATTTGAGAACCGGCTGTGGAAATGGTTTTAATATGTAGATCGACAGACCTGTTATTCCCCGGGTAATTCGCCTTCACCCTCCATAGATTCCTTGGCACATTAATAGGATGATTAGCTAACTGTAAATAATGACAAGTGTCCATACTCTTTATATGGAACATCTGGTGTCATTTCCCATTTACAGATGCATGCACATAATGCATTCTTGTTGTACTCGTGAACTATAACATTTTTGGGTGAGATAGTTGGACGCACCACCGTCAGGACTGAGCCTTCGTCTGACATTTTGTAATATCATTACATTGTGAAGGGGTTCCCACCTACCGCACATACTACTTTTGTAAAAACCCTTATAGTTACGACTTTGTTTTCGCAATGCATTTTGAACTGGCAATGAGCCTTAGAATCATTATATCCATTTGCCTCCTTTTTTTAAAATTTTTCCTGTGCGAACGAACTTAAGGGAAGGTAAATTGAAATGGTCATAAACGATCATAAACGTTTCTTATGAACAACTCTAGATATTCCTAGAATACTCTGTTCCCACATCTGGCACCGGTTCCACAAAGCATTCTCAGACTTAAAAAACTTCCAATCACTCCTTATGAGAAATATTTTTGATCCAGAAACACAGGCATTTGCACATAGTCTTTTATTGGTATATTAGATACATTAAAACAACAAAAGTGTGATAAAGGGATATATTTTAGTTAACATAAGGTGAACAATTTTGAGTAAATTCTTACGTCTGAGAATGTTTTATGAAACCGGGCCTGTTGTTATTTTTTTTTGCTCAGACAATCCTGGTGTGAAGCACTTGAGAACAACACACTTAGTTTTTAATATACATTTTTTTTTCTGGCATGCTCGAGAGCTAAACTCTATGCATATCTTGGACACCGTTCAGAATAACTTTGTAGAATAATGTACGCATTTCAATCGATTATATTATCCGTGCCTGTCATTATTAGTATATTTTCTTTGAATAATGTGTTTGCTTCCGTTGACAAATAATTGACCTAATTGTCGGTAGGCACAAATATAGCACAATCAATCCCAAGTACTGTTCAAGTGATGTTTATGAAACTGTCCACACCTCGAGGTAAATTATCGAGCGTTTGGGGACCTGGGCTCTTGTTTAGAATGTTTTTACAAGTCCTGTACTTCTAGCTTCACAAACAAAGTGTCGCCTATACATGTAGTCGGGTGTAGAACAGAGGGTCTGGCAAGGGAAAATGTATAGTCTTACGGGTGGGACAAAAAAAAGGCTCCATGTACACATTTGCGTGCACGTAAGTTGGAATTCGATATAAGAGTAGGTCATTGCTCCGCTGCCCGGGAAAATGTCACTCATAGTACTCTGTATGGCGTATGCCCGTCCTCATTAGCCCAGTCGGAGAATAATAGTAGGACGTTAAACCCCATTCCATTCCAAATGTAGTCGGAGGCATGTTCTCTTAAAGCATTTCGCAAACCTTATAAACTCTTGGCGAAAGAAACAAAAATGATTCAAAATATTGAGCTATAACCTGTAGGCGGAGCAAATACAATGGTTTTCACATTGTGTCATTGCGTATGCATGCTAACGCGAACTTTTGTCCGAAAATCCCAGTAAAAATGGCATTTCTACTGTAATAAGACAATGCAAAATGCCAAACAAAATCGATAAAATCCCTGCAAACAAATTAAACACAAATTTCTTATAATCTCGATTTTTATTAAAATGAAGGTCTCAACAAATATTTTAAGATGAGTTCTGGAATGTTGCAGGATATGTACACAAATTCAAATATAATAAAAAGGATATATTTCATTTTGTCATCATAAATAATGTTATTTCTAATATGTGTAGTATGTATAGCGCTATCTTTATAGACATTACAATTAGGGTTCATCCGCTCCTTTTTTATCGATATATTGATATTTTGGATGCATTAATTTCTGAGCTGCTTGGGCTGATAATTTATCAAGACAAATAACGATTTAATTTCTATTCGATCTTTAAATAATATGTTAACCTCTGAGCTATATTATGATATTCTTTGAGACGAAAACAAAACCTGTTACGTGACAATTCTATACTACTAACAAAACAAGATAACAAACGTCAAAACAAATTTCCAGAATGGTGTAGAATATCTAAACAAAAGCAAAGATGCATCAAATCTCGTGTAGATGATGAATTTGTTCAGTTAATAAATCTCAAACAGGCTCTATAAATAAAACATTAGAAAACAAAAATACATTTTGCTTAATCCAGAACATTTTCTTTTTTTTTTAAATCACAAGAAAATCTCAATAAAAAGAGCATTCGATTTGACACAAAGTACGACAACGACAATAAATCTTTGGTTGATATAATGAAACAATAAGGGAAACAGATAGACAGCAAACTGTGTATCGGTAAATGAACCAAGTTTCAACTTTTAACTGAATTTCTATTGTTTTGTGGTGACCTTTATCGGTTACTTCCCGTCGTGTTTTAGAACCAACTTGCGTGAACCTCGGATAATTAAACGGAGCACCCTTCTTATAAGCGAATTGTCAACTCATTTTAATGGCGTCTCCTAGAAGATATATTACCACTTTTAATATCCATAATTAGGTGAACTGCTAATCTTTTGAATAAGGGTGTTGAAATAAACGTTAAATATTGTAATAAAAAAGAAAACCCAACAAAACCGGCCACAGACTCGGTCGGTTATTGAGATACTGGATATATAAGGAATGTACATATATTATTTATGTTTCATTGAAGCACTACATACAATAAAGCATTACACGGTGTAAAACATAATACAATAATTTCAAAAAATATGATAAAATACTTTCTTATATATATTTAATGAGTTAAATTGAAAATATATGTACAGGATATATACAAATAATATTTGGATCGTTTTCGGCCATTTAAATTAACAAGGAATGTGTTCTAACTTTGTTTCATAAACCCATGGATGAGATCTTATTTCAATATGTGAAATTTCAGGGCCCACATTACACCCCATATAGCAGCGCCGAGTACATGTGTCAAGCCTAAAATTAGTTCCACACTATTGTCTTGTTAAGTGACATAGGCGTGGGGCAAATCTTCGAGATATAATATTGATTATTAAATTTCATCTCCCCCACCATTCTATATTAAGAAATGTTAGATTTCAAATTTGTTTGATATTTTAAGCAGCCTTCCTGTACATTTAACAAAATATTTATCTTCTATTATTGAACAATAAGTCAATATTGCATTCGCATTAAAGTAAAATAAACTTGATAACAATCATAATAATTTCATGTTTCGCGATTTTTACAGTCTGCTATTTGAAGATTGAGATTCTTAATTAAGAGGTAATTAATACGGTATAATTAGTTTTCAATACTAATAATTATAAATAAATACAAATAAAAGTAAATATTTTAACTTTAAAATTTCGGCGTGGCTAATTCACCAGGGTTGCATTTAAGTTTCGAGCTAATTTGTAAAACATTTAAGGGAGAAATTTAAGAAATTAATTATTAAGTGTTAAAATTAATAAACATTATAGATTGTCTGAATTTAAACAGTTTTAAACTCATTTTCAGATACTAGTAAAAGTATGTAAAAATCTTTATACTTTTTAAAGGAATATGCATATAGATTTAAAGCTGAACTCATCAGGAATAAGACCTAATCATTTTGTTCATTTTATCCACATCAGTAGACTCTATGTATAGTTATATTTACAAAATATATACATAATATAATTAATAAAAATATTTCATTAGATAAAGTTTGCTTTAGCAAAAATTATTTTTATACGAAAATATACAGCCTTTAAAATGTTAAAAATTTGTATAGGATGTTATATTTTATCATCGTTTCATGTATATATACAAAATATGAAAACAAAAGCTCATTAAAGTCACGGGGAATGTTGTTGGTTATTAAAATGAATTTCCAGTTTACAATTTGACACTAAAAAGCGCACTGTCCACGTATTTCAATTACAAATGATATTAAACATAACATCAAAAATATACCAATAAGTAACAATATTAATTCTTAGCTCTACAGTGCATCTTAGTTTAATACGACACTGAAGGTAGAGACATATCTCGCTGCGTACATAAATACCACTAAAATACCTTCATAACATGGTAAATAACAGAGTCATTCGAGTATATGTTTTTGAAATACAGTAAACGATGTATCAATAAACGAAATAATAACGACGCCATCCATACACAGGTGTACGGAAGAATATCAACGTTTCTTCACTATATCCTATGTCTAACCTTTAATCAGTATATAAGTCGGACTCTAAGACTTCCTCCTTGATTAAAACACAATAAATCTAGCAGTTAAATAATATGGTTGCTACCAACTGCTAAATATGAACGTTTATTTCTCTTCTTCTGGTCGGCTACAGGTTCTTGTGAAGTGGATATTATATTCTACATAGGTGGAGGCACTAGCATCTGTATTCGGTAATACACAAAGTTGATGATTGTTCTAAAAGTACAAAAATATACGAAAAGGTTTAATGTTTATACGAAAAGGATTAATTTTAGATTACAATATACGCAATATAAGGCATATTAAAAAGTAATTTTTGCCGAGAAAAGCATAAAAAAGTAATGCTTTTGGGGACACCGCCAGGGGGTGCTGTTCACATTACCGCGAAAGTTGGTTTTGTAACACATCTCGGGTACATCTACGAAACCGGTGTCAAAATATAAATCTTTCTGATGATTTTTGGGCCAAATGTCAAAATTGATCAGCCCCACCCATTCACCCTTCTCCATTAAAAGACCTCTTGGCGGACGAAATTCGATATACAAGAAGTCTGTTGCGCCATTGCAGGGCAAATTTTCCCTCATAGTACACTAAGGAAGCCAAATCGGAGCAGAACAATAGGATGTATAACCTCATTTCATTTCATTTCTTCAACAATTGAAATGAATCCGTGTTCCCGCAGCTACTCTAATAGTATCACATATCGGCAATCCAGCAGTAGTTCTTTTAGCCCCCTTCTCCGTACTTGTAACATTTTGTTCTTCTTTATCAACCCAACCAGAAATGAAATGGAGTTTAACGTCCTACTGTTCTGCTCCTAACCTGGGCTAATGAAGACGGGCATACGCCATACAGTGTGCTATGAGGGAAATTTTGCCCGGACAGCGGCACTACGGCCTACTCTTATATCGAATTCCAACTGCCAAGGGATCTTTTACGTGCACGCCAATGTGTACACGGGACCTAGGTTTTTCGTCCCATACGAACGACTAGACAGCTTTCCTTGTCAGCCCCTCCGTCCTGCATCACTGACAAGGGAGAACCACGTAACTGTAAATACTTACGTCCTGAGAAATTCTGAATTTGAATCTTGTTATGAAATTCTGTCCAATAGAAACCGGCCATTCTAAGGTTTGTCCCTGCAAATGAAAACAAAACAAAATAATAATATGTTATGGAAATGTTGCTATTAATCTTAGAGATTGAGATTGCCAAAACGTGGTTATAAATTTAATATGTTATGGAAATGTTGCTATTAATGTTATAGATTGTGATTGCCAAAACGTGGTTATAAATAATATGGTATCGAAATGTTGCTATTCATCTTATAGATTGTTCAAAACGTGGTTATAAATGTAATAATATGTTATCGAAATGTCGCTATTAATGTTATAGATTGCGATTGCTAAAATGTGGTTATAAATGTTATAAATTGCGATTGCTAAAATTTGGTTATTAATCTTACAAATTATGAGTGCAGAGATATTATTATTAATCGTATAATTTGTGAAAGCTTTCATATAAAACTTAAAAACTGCGAGAACTTACTCACTGCAAATGTTCTTACATATACTTATAGAATGTAATTATTAAAATATCACTTTCAAACTTAGAAATTGTGATCATGAAATGTTCTTTTAAAACTTACAAATTGTGATTGTTGAGATGGTGAAGATATTTGTTCTTGAGTAGTGGGACACGCCCCTTTAGTATAGTTAGTACACATCATAACTTGAGCCTGGGACGTCAATCTGTAAACACATCAAAAATAAATGTGTTGGAATAATACAAAACAAATATCTAATATGATATCTAATAGAGTTGCTTTGTAGCTTTTCTAGGAGGCGCCAGGCAGGATATAATGCTAGACTTGAAGAGCTCCCCGTTGGGTATAAGCGCCGCTCGTATTCACTCTTCTCTTCTAAACAGTACAGTCCTATTTCGCGGCCGTTTGAAAAAGGAGTTGTGTGAAACTCCTTGACTCGTGGCGAATTTTTGATTTAGCCACTGGGCGCTATTTTTCATCGGTACATGACCACAACTTATAAAACTCGCTGGAAACCAGTGAAGCTTTTGGAAACCACAGGGTTGTTCTGTACGGGGTCGAATCGGTTCCTTCAATAAATATGTGTACAGTGATGAATGCATGTACTCTAGCTCACCCAATGCCACAACCTCATATAGATACAGATCAGAATTTTACTCACGTGAATTGTAGTGTAACAGTACCGTAGCCAAAGTATGGACTGAGACTTGCTAAATAAGTATAATTATGACTGGAACAGGAACCTGGAGAACAATAGTCATCCCCAATGGTAAAATTCAACTCCTTAATTTTAATCGTGACAGCCGTTGTATCTAAAACAGAAATACGCATTGTCATATTAATTAAACAAACAGTGATAAATTCGACTACTCAATTGGCTAGTGACCAACGTTCCGAGTTAGGATACATTGACGTTAAACCCAACGTCGGAGCAGAACAGTACGACTTTAAACCCCATTTCATTTTATAGTCACTCTAGTAATCAATAGAAACCAAAATCTTACTGAATATGGAACGCTGAAAGATATGAAGAATCTCTTTGGATTATGATAACGTCATGTGATATATCACCCGTTAAAGGCTGCTTTTTTTTCTTCCTCATTCACGTTAATTGAAAGAAGTATGCTAAGTTGTCTGGATTGTTCAAAAAAGTTGTCGAGGCTCGATATTTTTGTAGGTAACAGGAGCATTTACAAGAAACTTGGACAGGTTCATGGCAACAAGTAACTGACTGACGGACAGTCAAGGGGAGGTCAATATATGGTACTATTTACACATGGGGTTATAAAAACCATATCTCGTACCTGTACTACGCTTAACTCTATATCGCACTATGTTAAGATTGTTGTTGATCACGTGATAAGGTGGATTTTGGCTATCATTATTATTAATGACCTTCGGTTCACGTGCATCATTTGGTAGGTCAATAACTACTGTCTTACGTCCTGCTGGTGGCTACAAAAAAACAAAGAAATAGAATATTAGCATACAACTAAAAGGCTACTTTGATAAATTATACTTTAAATTATCAAAATAGCAATTGTATTAATAAAGAAGTCAAAGTTCTTTTTTTTTTAAAAATCGAGAAAACTGTATAAATAACCTGTATTCTGTTTGGTGTATGGGATTAATAAAGATTATGGTCTGTTTAGTCAAGCATTATTTTAGACTATGCACGGATTTTGGGAGGGTGGGGTGGGCCGGTGGGGTAGGGGGCACCGCACATGTATAGGGCAGTGCATAGTGAAACTAGTAAATGGATGTACAATATGGATTACGCCCCCATCCCAAATGTTATCTATGGTAACTAAAGTTGTGGTGCACCAAAGAAAATTGAGCTTTATCCAAACTTCGCAAATGCATCCTCTCCGTTATTGAAATGTACTAGAGTGGCAATAAAACAAACGTACCTCATGTATTTCGCCACCCCTTTCTCCCTGGTCAGAATAATTGTCTTCACCATTAACTACAAAACAAAATGTCAATTATATCATTGCGGTACCCACTTGTTCTGCAATATGATGAGACACCACTGTTTCTGTTAACCACCTATATCACCATATAATTAAACTTGAAAATATTACTCCTTAATCCTACACCCAAAGATAATTTCAAAGTGGTCGATGAAAAAAAACCCCAACAAATTGCCCAATATTCAAAATATGACCCATATGCGGGAACAGTGTATCCAGCATGGCCTATTGATTATCATTTTTAAGTTATCATGTTTTAGACGCCTATATTTTAACCATTGCCTAATATGAACGTGTCAGTTCGAGTTTCTCGGCCAACAACAGGAGAACGAACAAGGAATCTCCGGTTTGGTAACTAACGTGATACTCTCACCATGGATCCGATCATTTCTGACACGAGCATGTAATTGAGTAACGGAGAAACTACATTGATTAAGCTGACACTGTTTAAGCCCACTCGTATAACGGACGAGATGTGGTAAATAGTATTAATCGTCTGGTTATTTTCGATATTAAATTGAATATATACAATATATAAGTATGAAATTTGAAATAAATAAAAAATATGTCTGCAGCGTTTATATGGTGCATTGAGGAATGTAGTATTTAGTGTAGTTTGGGATAGGTAATAATGCTTCCTTTGGGGTCTTGTACGTCAACGGGGTTGGATGAGACGGTGATTTTGGAGGATAGATCTTACAATTTAAAAATGAAGAGAAATGGCTCGTGCACAAAACCTGTCTGATGCCATTCAACTATGCCATTCATGTCCTCAATAATACTTAAATTATACCAAAGAATACCAGTTTAAAATATTCAATAATTATACTTAACAATTATTTAATTAAAGGAGATCCCTCAAAATGGATCAATTTATAATGTTTATGTTCCAATTTTAATGTTTGTTTACATGAATGCCATTTCTGACATGTGTCAGTACAGAATATCAGACATAACATAGCTTTGATAGACAAAACATAACTAATAAAGCAAAGACCACTTTGTAAACAAAATAAAGACATTATCTGGGGAATTTCTATACGTTTCCACAAAAACCTCTTCAGAATTTGTTAATTTGCTACAGCAATATTTTGATATCTAGAAGAGAACTACGACTATTTTCATACATTAAACATTAAACACCCCATTAAATTTACAATAGTCGATCCAGCATCATTGCATAGCGGTGTGTTTATGTTTTAAGGGAAGGGGTGGGGCGAAGTGTGTGATTTTTTATACATATGTTAATTTCAATACCTGGGAAGGCCAGCATACGCAAGGCTACAACAATTAACAAGAATACAAATCAAGAAATAAAAATAATAATTGATTGCACTGGACAGCAAAGACAAAGTTTATATATCTGACTAATAACATATATGTCCCAATTCCTGAATTTTCTGGACTAAAACTTGACTAGCTACTGACAAGTTTATAATATATCTGCCCATTGAAAATGTCCAAGAACGCAAGGCCGGACATGCCTTCCAAAGAAGGGTCGGACTAATGTTTGTGAATATATGTCCGTAAAATATTGATACCGTTTTATTTCATCAAATAGGAATACTTTCAACACCCAAAATATTATACTGTTATTTTATTGGTGTAAATTGTTTAAGAAGATCTATAGATCTGAACTTTCCAGAAGTAACTTACTTGGCTGATCGTCAGCAACCGGAGAAGGACAGCACAACTGCTCACATTCACCACCACATGTTGGGTAAGCCGGTATAATAGGTCTTGGTCGTTTTGTGGTAGGCACTACTGGAGTTCCTGAAGTGGGTTTATCGTGTGATGGAGTTGATTTCGATTCTTGTACCGTAGGAATAAACTGTCTAGTCTTGGCTGTGGTCGGTAACGTCGGACCCCTGTTAAAATAGATAGAAATGAGAATACCAGTTGAGTTACCTGTCTCATATTTCTGATTTTGACATTATGAGTACTAATATCTCATTCTGATTAAAGTGCATGTCTAAATTTTATTTCTTTTTTTTTATACTTTCGATTGTACTCCAGCTATTTATATCCCATCTGTTTGCGTGAGCACTTACGATAGGATACATAGACGAATGGAGTCGACTATTTACATTTAACTTCCGGGTTTTGGTTCTCTATTACGTTAACCGTCTCCGAGAATCCAGTTCACACACCTGGTAAAGCTTAATTATACAAACAATTTGAAAATTACATTTGGTGTTCTTAGAAAAACATTGAAACGTACGGTAAAAATGTATGATGATACTGTGATTGTAGACTGGCTGTTCCAGAACTAGGAGTCTTGTGACGTTCTATGATATATAAGGTTGTTATTGCTACGAGACTGAAATACGAAAACAACGATGATTTATTATACATACTAGAAGAATCAAGTGAGGAAACAATATTAATGGAATTTCCATGAACGCCAACAGTGCGTATATCCATAAAGAGAGAGAGAGAGAGAGAGAGAGAGAGAGAGAGGCACCAACTTGACACAAACTAGATCATTTCGGGACAACATATGGTTCAATTTTATTTCAATAATTCGCTTGCGCACAGAGGTCTTTAGCAATCGGGGGGAAACGGGGGACCCGGAGAAACCCCACGAGATGGGAAAGGCGAACATTCTCCTAGTCATGTATAAGCGGAGAATCGAAACCACGCGACATGACCCAATGATAGACCTCACGATGCAACGCGCATGCATACCTGGTTTATGAAAGACTTACCAAAAGGCCATTATAAGAATGAGTATAATAATAGTAATCTGTATAAAACGATTGCTGCACATATTGGATTGTACGGGTGGTTGATGACGGGAACAACTTCGTTTACTCTTTGAGTGATGACGATGATGGTGACGAGTGTTGGATGACGGTGATGATGTAGTTGACGATTGATTTGAGCTCTTCTTCGTTGGTTGCTGTGGCTGTGAAGAACTGTCAAATAAATATAGATAGGAAATTGCATTCAGTATGTATTGCAAAACCAACCAATTTTACATGCACATACCTACTTATTAGGTGTCAGGTTTAAACTAGATTTTACATGTGCAAAACAAATTTCAATGGTGTCAGGTTTAAACTAAATTTTACATGTGCAGAACAATTTTCAACGGTGTCAGGTTTAAACTAAATTTTACATGTTCAGAACAAATGGTGTCAGGTTTAAATTAAATGTGTGGAATAAAAACAACGATATGTCTCAAGATCAGTATCACGAAATCTGTATGCTCTCCTTGGTGACTAACGCCAAGATTCTGATTTTTTTATATACTCACCTAACAGTACTAATACTAGAGCAAGATTTAAAACTTGCCGTTGATTTCAAACTATCATAACGTTTCAATTTGAGTAATTTAGTGTTCATAGTTTCCAGTTCATCAATACGAATCTCAAGGTTGTCTGTTAATTTACACAATTCTTTCACAGCTCCCACATTTTCCATAAATATACGATCCTGAAATATAAAAGTTTGTTTCCCAAATGCGTCAACATTACACTAATATAAGCATAATAGTAAAATAAACAAACGTGCAAATTATGGGAGAGAGAAATGGAGTTTAACATATACTCGCCACAAACTAGGTAATTTCGGTACTAATATATGGTTCAATTTCATTTCAACAATTCGCTTGCACGTAGGGATCTTGAACAGTTAGATGAAACAGGGCGGACCAGGAGAAAGCCCACGAAGCTGGACAAGCGACCCTTCTCCTTGACCTAATGACAGACCATCTGATCTGAAGCCTAAAGGGCACGCGTTACACTATTCGGCCACCCAACCTCCAAAATGTGAATATGATACTAAAATAAACAGACTCGCAAAAAACAAAACAAATATACTGATCGTAATAGTTTGGAAATCACGGACATATTGTTCTTAAACAATTTCAATTTGATCTTCTGATACTGATTTATGTTTTCTTGTTCTATAGTACATTAAGATCTAACTACTGTCCTATCGGTTCAATGTTCTGTTGGTAGTCCGACTTCTACCAAAACTACTGTGTCAGGTTAGCCAAACATCTGAGTAATAATATTATGCAAAGGTGTGCCTTTGATTGTTTTTTTTTATTTTCAAAATAGTTTAAAAGCCCATACCTTGTCTACGACTAGGAAGTTGTCAATGGTTAATCCATTGGGTAGAGTAACGTCCCCTGTTTCTTGAACAGCGTCCGGTAGAATTTCTCTGATCTCTTGGGCGATGACACCTGTATCTTCCCGAAAGTTCGGTGGTAGGTTAGCAGTTTCAGCAAAATCTTCACTATAATTATACTTATAGATCATAATCTTCTCCACATTTTCTTTCTGTTCTTTAGAATTCACCTGAAAAGAGGGAATATATTTAAAATAAAAATACGAAAACCGCGGCTCATTTTTCCCTCACAAACCATTTTTGGGAACTTAGTATTAAAGGTAAAAATACATTACTATATTACTGTCTATTACCCATGGGATAAGGCATGGGATAAGATATAAATTTGTGTAATTCTTAACTTGAGCATCCACACATGTTCTATCTGTTGTATTAAAGACGTGGGATGCGTTACAAACTTGTGTAATTTCTCGAATACCTTATATCACTTCTTATCTTATTGAAAAGTTATAAACTATGCATAAAGACTTCTAGAGGGGTACTTCTAGATAATACTCTGGCAGTGGCACTAATATTAACTAACAAGATCGAACTATCATTAACTTAGCCACAATATCTAAAGTACAATGTCGTATAATGCAAATCGAGTAATACACGTGAACTCTTATCAAATTTTAGATTACTAAGCTTGTCTGATTATTTGATCAAGTTTTATATTGTTAAACTTGTCTCCTTGATTCTTTAATTTTCTTGGATCTTATATACTTACTTCTTTAAAGTTTTCTTTAGCTCTCACATCTGATGGTTGCATGAGATGACCAGTAAGACGAATGTTTCCATGGACAGTTAAAGCTTCTTCGGGGTGATCTGTATTGACACCTACTTTACCTACATGGTAAGCTGATTCCTGGGTGTGTCCTTTTTGCCATAATACATCTACATCACTATCAAACTGACCTGGGTTGGATGCCTAGATGTTCAAAATAAATATACCACATTAATTACAATAATGAACTAAGAAAATAGAGATCAATTCTTAGAAATGGACAAGGCCACAAGAAGTCTTTTTAGAAAAAAAAGCAGAGGCACAGTATTTTAGAGAAATGGGTAAAGGCACAATAAGTCATTTTAGATACACGAGTAAAGGCACAATACAGTATTTTAGAGAAATGAGTAAAGGCACAATACAGTATTTTAGAGAAATGAGTAAAGGCACAATAAATCGTTTTAGAGAAACGGGCAACGGCCAATACAGTATTGTAGAGACATGGATAAAGCCACAAAAGAGTATTTTTATGGATATGGGTAAATGCACAAAGCATTCTATAGAAATGGGTAAAAGTCATGATAGCATTTCACAGACACAATGAAGGGTAACAGGTAATGACAAATTAAAGCCTGTCAGTGTATATGAAATCTCCTTTACGGGAGGAAATTACAAAGGGAACGAGCTACTTAACTGTGATGTCTAATGTACTTGAAATTGCTAATTTTTAATACTAATATTGCCAGGTAGCAGCACTCCAGATTTCGATTTAAGGTTTCATGTTTCTTAAAGAATTACTTACCCTGACAATAATTCTCTCACAATTACTAGCTGCTATCATATGATTAGAATCCGCACAGTGGGCATGTAGAGAGACAACTAACATAAAATATCTTTGGTCAGGATTAGGTTTACCCTTTTTCCTCATGTTGTTCGACGTGGTTTCTGAGAAATGAAGGCGACCAACCGTCACCTTGGTAACCTGTTCTGGTGTTAAATCAACTCTACAATAAAACGAAGCGAAATGTAAACATTTGAAGAAACAGCATATTTAGTTGAGAAACTTACGCAGATTGGTTTTATTTCAATGACCTCCCATATGAATGTTGCACAAAAGAATCTGAATATAGCAAGGTGGGAAGGTTAGACGATTGGAAATTTCTTTTTCGATTACTATGACTTACCTTATTGGGTTGAAGGCCTTTTTACTTCTATCTGATTGAGATTGTTCTACTTTGATACTTTGTGTTGGTGATTCCATCTGTAACACAGATCACAATTGTATCGATTAGAATAACATTGTATCGATTACAGTAACACAAACTACATTAACATGAATTACAACAACAGAATCGATTACAGTCAAATCCATCACATCGACTGCAGTAAGTCCATTGCTATACGACATCGATTACAATAATCGAATACAGTCACTACCATCACAGCAGCATCAATTGCAATAGAGCATCCATTACAAAACTCGATTAAAGTAACTTCCATCACAGCATAATTGATTGCAATATAGCATCCGTTACAATAATCGATTACAGGCACATTCATCACAGCAGCATCGATTGAATATAACATCCGTTACAATAATCGATTACAGTAACATCCATCCAGCGTCATATACTATATATGTTAAAATGACTGTCGGTCATCATATCCAATTCAAGATACGACCATGCATAAATATTCAAAAAAATTAGTTTAATTACCTTAATGCCTTTAAAATGTAAACAGAAGTTGTCGATCTTTTTAACGCCTTCTGGGGTACGGACATATTTAGCATGTCCGTGCATACCCATGTGAACTGTGACCTGGAAATGATTCTTTTTCTGACACACAAATGATTCATCGGAAGTAGAGTAGTTAAAGCCTTTATCAGCGTCAACACGGAATGTTATCTGGGGTCTGGTGGAGAAAAACAAAGTCCATACTTATCATCAGATGCATATAACTCCATATTTTAAGCGTTTCATAAAATAATCAGATGCCCCCAATGCTACTTTAAACATAATATGACATTCTTTTCATTTTTTCAAAACAAATATTACACCAGAAAATGCTTGTAACGTAGACTCAACTATAGCCTCGCTACTAATTGCCTATCAAATCAGTGTTGGTGTATATAAAAACGATGCGATGGGACATTATATATATTAGAATTGTGTGCCGTATATCAAATAAGGTAGAACTACTCACAAATCTTTGAGTTCGGAGTCTGTAAGTATTGCCCATTTAGATGTCTGATACAGCTGCCATTTAATAACCTGATAAGAACTGTCCATAAAACTTCCACTAGCATCCATATCATAACTATAATCATCCTCTGTACAATCAGGCAATCCAGCATAATTCCCAGGAAAGTTGGCACCTGTAGAAACACAATTATCTAATCAAAATGGTGATTCCGAAACACCTTATGCTACTGATGTTCCGAAATTCACAAACAATACATAATCAGGTCAAAGGCAATATAATGACCTATCAGGTTCAAATGTAGGTCGATAGATCATTGTATGGGTGATGGCAGGAGTCATTAAAGTCTGGAACACAACTTGACTCATTCCGTGTATTAGTTACAAACCAAGCAAATCATCTGATTTTGTTAAAATGAAGAATTTTGTAGTCTAGCCAAACCATTCTTTGATACTAACAAATTATCAATATCGGTTCATAATTAGATGGAACTGCAAAATCAAAGTCTTTATGGTGGAAAATTTCTTTAATAATGTGAAGCAAACAACAGGATGAGGTCTATCTCTCACCCGACCCAAGTGATAATTACTGTAAAATCATACCCGGTGGTTCCTGTTTAATACTAAGTAATCCATTCATATTGTTCATCATATTACTGTTTATTGTACTGTTGGGTGATTCCGAGTATTTTCTCTTTTTGTGAGTAGGATTGTTCATATTCATTGGACTGGAAATAAGAAGAGAAAACGTGAGTATAGTTTAACTTGCCAGCTGTAGCTAGATAACATAACTATGGCAAAACATGACTTACCAGATGCAATTCAAGGTACATTATGTAAGATTTAGATAAAGAGCTCGCTGTTCTTGCTATAATAGTTCAGAAATAGATAATGACAACTGAATATATTGAAAATTTCTGTCTAATTACTTTATTTTGAGCGAAAAGTCTTGATTGCCAAATACTATTGTTACGATAATTATACAAAGTATTGATTGATTATCCATTTTACCGGCTAGTTATTAAATGACAACGGATGTTATAATCCATTCAATATTCCAGCCATCCGATGGTCTTCAGAGTTGATTACGGGCTTAGCTCTTACATAATGTATGTTTAACCATTGGGTAATTATCAGTATAAATGCATCCGTGCCATTCATCTTAACATTGATTAATAAACGACATAGTAGAAAATTAAAATATCCTGAACATAGCCATAAGCTAATGGAATCTAGGATGCGCCCCAGTTCAAAACTTTTGTCATGAGTAATAACCCATTCAAAAGATGTCAAGTGATGACCACTTGAAATTAATACTAAGTTTGCATTGTTTACAATAACAATACATCTCTCCAAATCGGAAATAAAATCACCGACGGACAATAGGGGATCTAAATCGCCACCCAGTCCCAAAGAAATGCGCGATACGAGTCGAATCCTGGTCAAAACTAAACATTATCAGAACCTACCCGACACCGTAATGATTTGGTAAAACCGGATGATTGATTGGTGGTGACACCTGGTGCATGGTTGTCGGTGGTAACTGTTGCTGTGGTAGGTGATTTAATTTTGGTGGTTCGTTCATATATGATGATGTTGGCAGTTTTAATGGCATGTTCATACCACCATGATTCTGAGGATACATTGGTGGGGGTTGCTGTAATGAAGTCATTCCATTAACATGTCCATGTCCGTGTTTAGGATCTGAAGACAAAAACGGGTGGTTAAGTTGCCAGTTAAAAACAGAATTTGTATACATATATTCTCAAAGAAAGGTTAATATATAGAATTTTCTCATTTTAGCATATTAAAATGTTCCCTGCATTTTCATTAGTTGCGAGTTTAACAAAGATCCAATCCAGAACCATTTTAGTAAACTATATTATCTAATGTGTTTCTATTCCAGTGCCGTCTTTATCCCAATATAATTTAAGTTTGGTGTTTAATTACAATGGTACTCTAATAACTGTGGTTACCTATATGAGGAAGATTTTGTCCATCATGTGGAGAATATGGCTCACTTCCAGAATCTGGTGGACTGTCGGGTAATGGCCTGAAAGTAAACAAAAGTAAACCATTTTTTAAAATCCACCCGATAAACCCCAGCAATATGCAATAAGTCACCTTGTTTACCCTTCTCTGTGTCGGGGATGGTATCGATGTTTAGTTTAATGCCGCGTACAAAATCATCTAACCGTGCAGAACAGATTTTTACATGACTTCAAAAGTTTTGGTTTCAAAGTCAAGTGTATATTAGGTGAATAAAAATATCATGGATTTATAAAAAAAAAACAGTTGGTAAGATGAACTCAATTCATGCCAACGTCTTACCCAATGAATCTTCTTGACATGCTGATACCAGAATAACGGCGATGATGTGTCATGGCGCACAGAGGGGGGTTATGGGTAAACGCAAGACCAAGGACACTCTTAAAACAAGTACCGTTCTTAAAGTAAAATTGATATATAATACTAGCAGGGTCTAACTATAATACAATTACTTTGAAGACATACGCGGTGAGCGCTTTCCCGTATATTTGGTTAACATCAAAATTTACACAAGCTTTGAAAGAAAGATGTTTTAAGCAAACATTCGGCTCTTTATTCAAGCAATATTTAACTGTCTCGGCTCTAGTGAAACTACCATCAATTAGGTCTGTAGTGTGCCAGGCTACTCCTCTATGTCAATATTAGCCAAACTGCCGGGTCTTTTATCCTTGTATTTACCCCGTGCCTTCTGTTCACTTAATTCTATGTTTTAATAAACTTTATATATATATTCTATTGCATTCTTTTTCAGTCGAGTGAATTCAAAAAGGAAATATACCAAAACGCAATCTTAATGGATCGAGTTTTCTTTATTAGTCCATTTCACTAATCTGTGCATTTAAAGAGCTGGGGACGGGGGTAATGGTTTAAAGTGTTGGCTTTATGTCATAAGGTCTGTCATTTGGGTCAAGTGGCGTGGTTTCTAATACCAGCTTGTACGTGACAAGGAGTAGGGTCCCCTTTCCAACATCGTTGGTTTTCTGTGGATACACCGGTTTCTCCCCACTGCTAAGAACCCCTGCGCGCAAGCGAAATTTGGAAATACATGACTTTCATTTATGACTTTTTTCTTGATCAGCTTGCTAGTGGTGTCGGACGGAAGAGCATTTAGTAACCCTTGAAGTTTGAATGCAACGTGGACTTGGTGGAAAGGCTTGTTCGGGCAAAGTTTCTCAATAGATCAGCCATGGTATAGCGTATTAGCTCGTTTGGTATAAAAAAGTAGGACCTTTGCACCCCTTTTCATTTCATATAATATGAACCTTTAAGGCGACCTTGTGGCAAGAACACGTTAACCCGAACAATGTTATACGCCTTCCGAGATTACACTTTTTTTAATCTCGCACACAAAATGAACCGTACCCTGATTTTTATTTTACAGATTCCTACTGTTAATGGGCGAAAGAAAAACTGTCTGTTCTCTGAATTAGTTTGTAAGGCGTGACATTGTTAGCGTTTACAGCAGGTAACAGCGAAGTTAAATACAGGTACAAAAAATCTGATGATGATAGTGTTTTCTTCACAACTGTGCAAAATGCTCTAATACAAAAATACACCACAGATGTGTAACCCGTGTGAATTACTTCACAGCATCTTATTTAATATTGATTGCGTGAATCCGAAAACAACTTCGTGCGGAAACCTAGTTTCTCAACACTTACTGTTAATGACTGTATTAAATGACGGGGTAAATTTTGTTGAATCAACAGGTATAATTTGGACAAAGAATTAAGCAAGACAACAAGTGTTAGACGAGTAAATATACAAGATTGCAAATGTAAAAACCACAGAAATCGGGGTCTTAAATCTTTAAACCCATTTTCTTACCTTAGGAGTTTAACAAATAAAATATCCGAGAACCGGCTATGTTTTAAAGAAATATACGTTTAAATCCTACTAATTCACCAAACTGCTATATTAAGAGTTTTCGGTGTGGACATGTTATTGGATGCAATGCATTTATCAGTTTAATATCAGAAATATACGTTTAAATCCTATTAATTCACCAAACTGCTATATTAAGAGTTTTCGGTGTGGACATGTTATTGGATGCAATGCATTTATCAGTTTAAAATCCGATTTTTGATATTTGATATAGCGGGAACGCTTTAAGCATATTTGATCTATTATTGTATTTTATATAAAAGAAAAATAAATATTTAAACAAGTTAGAAAAAATAAATGGAGAATATGTTAATAAGTTACAGAACACCGATCATGACATATTATCTCATCCATTTCAACAAGGAGCTGTCACGTCACAGCTGGTGACAGACACGGAGGGATACTCTAATTATCAAACGTCATTGGTCGCTGATCTCAAGTCTTTCCTTCGTTGGTACGCTTTATACCGCGGTCGCCATTTTTGTTTGATGTAGGTACACTATGCTTATTGTAACTATGGCAACACATACTTTGTGTTTGTCCAAGGGGTCAGCCCAAACAGGTGTTTTCAGAAATGTAAATTCAGTTGATCTCTATCTTGATCTTGTTGGCTTTTATCGTAATGGACTTTTAGAAAACAATAACAAAGACATTTCCCATTTTAAAATAGTAAACTACTGCATATATTTGGTCGCTTTTTTAAGATTTAAAATTCATATGTAGATAAATACCAGAGTTTAGATTATATTTATATTAAAGGAGCTAAATCGCTAATATTTTGGGACCTAGACATTGACACAAATGGGTCGCAACGCATATAATAATGTAATAAGAAATGTATACAAACTGATTTACATTCAATCTTTTATGTTTTTAATGAAATTTCTAATCAGTTATGTTCGGCGAAATAAGCTAGAAGTCTCAATCGAATAGCAATCTCTACTGTCTGGTTATTCCAGTTTACACCGATAGTGTTTATTGCGCATGCTCTCCAGATAAGAATTCATATGTAGATAAATACCAGAATTTAGATTATATTTATATTAAAGGAGCTAAGTCGCTAATATTTGGGACCTAGACATTGACACAAATGGGTCGCAACGCATATAGTAATGTAATAAGAAATGTATATAAACTGAATTACATTCAATCTTTTCTGTTTTTACTGTAATTTCTAATCAGTTATGTACACGTACATATAAACCCCAGTATAATTTTTAGTTTCTTTAATGTGTTTTATATTCTTAAATTTCCCCTACCCTACAGGTTAAACTTTTACTATGACAATGCAGTACAGCTGATTCGTGCTAATAAGAAAAAAAGTACTCCGCTTCGGACGTCTGTAGCCATCTTTGCTGAATTTGAAATATGTGCTCAGCTTAGGATGTCTGTATCCTAATTTTGCTGATATTGAAGTATGTGCCCAGACTCGGACGTATTAAGCCAAATTTTGCTGATATTGAAATATGTGCCCATGCTTGGACGTTAGAAGCCTAATATTGCTAATATTGAAATATGTGCCCAGGTTCGGATATAGTCTCTTTAATTGTGCTGAAATGATGAGCATCGGATTTATCGAGACTTTGGAATACGACCACTTTCATTCTAATGGAGTAACAGAGATGACACGTCTACTAACTGCCAATGTCTAGAAAAGTCATTGTCCGTTTGTCGGTCTGTCACGCGTTTTGGACATCAATAGGTGCTTATAATTGAAGAAAAAATGTCTGTTTCGTGCATATATATTAATGCTTTACAATTTTCAAAAAATATCACTAGGTGTGTATGTTCATAATACCAATATCCGACCCGCTCCCTAACTCAATGAGAACTATGGGAGACATCATCATGGCGGCTTTTAAAATTTCAAAGTGTTTATAAACGTATTATAACATGCAGCCAAAACGGAAGAAACACAAATACGAGTAACAAGATATTTGCATAACTAATTTACACTGATGTGACCACTCTATTTACATACTTTCTGAACTGATGTTTCGGAATTCCAAACATTATGGGAGTTACGAAATGGGGGTTAACTGGTCTAATGTAATTGAGTGAAATAAAATGGGGTTTAACGTACTACCGTCCTGCTCCACTGGGCTAATGAAGACGGGCAGACGCCATGCAGTGTGCTATGAGGGAAATTTTGCCCCGACAGCGGCACTACGGCCAACTCTTTTTTCGAATTCCAACAGTCAAGGGTTCGTTTACTGGCAAACCTGCGTGTACTAGGGACCTCGGTGTTTCATGCCATAAAAAGTACGATGTTTCTTCATCCTGCACCATGGATAAGAAGCAGAAACCAGGTTCGAAAACCCCGGTAAACGCTCTCGGCCAACGGCGGGGTCGGACCCTGGACCGCCTGGTTAATCAGTCAGCGAATTACTCTCTCAAATGGAATTAAAACTAGATAGTCTGAGTGACTCTAATATAATATCAAGGAAATTAAATTCAAAATGTTAACTTCCGAATATAGTTTTTATGGGATATTGAAAACACTTTAGCCTCATATCGAACTGGAAGTGGTCTATTTCTATAAACCATCTTCATCAGTCGGTTGCATGCAGAAAAGAAAGACGTTAACCCACATTTCATCTCATTTACTTATTCATATATGACATTGCAATAGGTGTTACGACAGTTGTAATCTATTTATAGAAAGTAAACAATACTAGATGGTGCAAATAAAGAGTATGTGTAATTTAAACTGGTAGTAGAAGTCGGGGAAAATATCTAAAAAGATTACATCAGTTAGGTGTTCATCTTGAAACAACATAAGTCACATCTCTAACCATATTGTTTTGTTTATATTTCTGAAATGTGGTTAAGTATTTAATTCTTAAAATAGTAAAAATAAGAAAAACAAATCAAGAAAAATGTTTAGCATATTTTAGAGACTTAGATAACCATTCATCAGGGATTTTAATAAATGATATGGGGTTTAACGTCTGACTTGTGAAGCAACAGGATTAATGAAGGCGGATATACTCCGTGCAGAGTGATCTGCTGTCATCAGAAATTATTTAAGAGAATGTAAGCAAGCCTTGACAACCGCTTCATTTAATTCTAATGGCGCTTAAAACCATCAATCGACGAATAAAATACCCTGTTGTTTATGTCATCCGTTTTCTTAAAAGCATGTAATTAGTAATTCGATCTTGATTTAAAAAACAAACTTATAAAGTTTGACCTTCAAAACGTCAAGTTTATCTCGTCACAGGTTTTCTACAGATGTGACACCAGAGATACAATACCTGACAAAACAGCTAAAGAGTGAGTTAATCGGGTCTAGAATAACTGGAAAGGGTTAACTGGGTTTAGTTTACTTGTGACAAGTCACAGATGAGCTCTGCGTACCATTCACACCTGTACTAATCTCCTACAAATATCCTCGGTGTGTAGTATTTATGAAAATGAATATACATCTACAAGGCCAATATTTCGAATAACAAAACGTCCGGTTGGGTGGGATTTTTTAGAGTTGACAATGTTATCGTCAAATCAGGACAAGTGGAAGTTATTATTTCAAGGCGATTGGCCAGTTAGTTTATACTAATGGTGTATTTTTATCTTCAGTCATCTAGAAATCGACTTCATCTGATAACCCATTACAGAATATATTGACTTGTTTTACTATGATCACAATAAAAGCAAATCATTGTGTATGAAAACCGTATTGGTATGATTAACAATTTGAACAAGACGTCGGTGATGGACCCCTGGGTGAGCTTGATTACTCAGTATACGAATCTATTTACATTTAAAGATACATTATGGGAGATTCGGTAACGAGTTGGCAGTTCTCACTATAATAGTTAAAAACTAGATAATGTAAAGGCAATTTGGTGAAAATTTCATTCAAATTGATCCACTATGAAGCGAGAACTAAGCGACTGAAATTCCCATAAGCCTCGGTCATCATTAATAAAGTCAGTACGATAAACAGCATAGTCTCGATTATCCATTTAATCGTTTAATAGAGAAGGAAAGTTATGCAGTAAATCGGCTTACAATCCACTAACGATCGCAGGCTAGTGCTGCCATCTAGAGTCGATTATGGCCTGGATAGGTTAATTAATGTCTAATTAATAATTTAGATAACATTTCAGGCCTAAAGAAAGACCTGAAATAGGCAGATTTAGCTCTTGCATAATGCATGTTTAAGAAACTGCACTGTTGGGGCGTTGATATTTATCACTTTGGTATTTGGTCAAATACTTGCATTGCCAATATCCATTTAAAATACTGATTCCAGAGAGAGAAAGAGAGAGAGAGGGGGGGGGCGGAGGTTTGGGGGAGTAAGTGAGAGAGATTAAGTCTGTTCGAAGCTATCACATGGCATACATGTATCGTTATTCAAATAATTCACGGGAGTATAGGAGTCCTTGTCAATGTCACAAGTGACACAAACAATAACCGACATTTAGAACATTATGTAACTACATTAGAATATAATAGTATATGTGTTATTAGTTGCCTAATAAACAAACTGTGAACTCTGACTGGGGATCATCCTACCTTAATGATTTGTCGAACCCCAGAATGGTAAAACATATCTAAGAATACCATAATGTAAAAGGTCTAAAAGAGAAATTTGTCCAATACTTACGTTTGTCGCATGTAGTGTTCAAAGTTATGGGGCACACTGCAGTACATGGTCTGGGCCCCTGTGTTTGGCCCATTCTGTAGATGGGGCTGTATACGTAGATGGGCATTTAATTTGATGTCTCCAGGCAAACAGTTGCCATCCATTTGTCGGCTGTGTCCATAGGCAATGGCTGGGATACCATCATCTGGTAAACATCTATAAAACAATAATACGAAGTTTATTACATAAAATAGGCAATAGAGTAGTATATGTAAAACAGCTAGAAAGAGCAAGCATACTATATGGCACAGTTGTTGAAGTTACTGGGGGATAATTTATGACACAAATAATCTCCATTTTACAGAATGAATTCGTTCTTTGAATGTTATATTTACTCCCAACTTGAGCTTATCATCCTACGATAGGCCTTTGTGTACGATGAAATGGAGATTGGAGAATACAACCTATACAAGTCAGATGGCAAATGGAGAAATACATGTGATTACATTTACTGATTTTGCCCCAAACATGTCATTGTAAAGATAGGTTGCCAGACAACGAAACATACGCCCACAGCAACTAAACAGTCCGGCAGTCAACAAATCTTGCCTCATATTTTTACTTTTGTCGGTAAAGAAACATTTACAATACACAAAATTCTGATTAAGAGTAACCATTCATTAAGTAATTATCAGAAAATCATTAGAATTTGTTAGACACATGCTAACGTTCAGTATATACAATACATTTAATATCATGGATTTAGCTCTTCAAATCAACATACTTGTTCGTCTGAAGACCTTAAACTCAGTCAAGGGACATAACTCTGGCAGTAATTATTGGAAATCGGTGAAAACAACGTCTCTTGAACTTAAACACTGTCTATAAATTTAAAGTCAATTGGATATTAACTTTAGCCCCTAGAGCGTCCACAACAATATATGACCCCATTTCAATGTGGGCGTATAAAAAGGATACTATTCAAACATCTATACTGTTATTTGGATTGTACAAGTACAGAAGAATTTGGGTCGATCTCTAGCATTTAAGAATACAAATCAAATGTCCCAAAAATTGAACTATTTATCTTGCTTTAAAGTGTTATCTCTAAATATTGTGCTGTTCAAAAATCGGAATTGTTTAGCGCGGTTACATAACCGGGAAATCTGGTCTCTTGTTTACGTGTAATAAGTTGTCGGATAAACGTAACAACCAAACTGAGACAGCTTTATAGAATTGGTTATCCAGACACCAATGCAGCTGTCAGTCACAATCTGGTTAAAACACGGATCCTATTTCGTTTCGTTTTTATAGTTCAAAATTTCGTTTTACTTGCCTTCACCACACTTGGATCTGGAAGAGTTGTTATTAACTCGTATTCTGAATGGTGTCAGGGATAAGACAATGAAACGGTCTGTTACGGCGAGCTTTAGGTGTGTTTTTTTTACGGAACTGTGGGTAATCCACTAGTAACATCAATGCTGATTGGTTAATCAAATGTCTGACGTCATAGGGTCATAAGTCGGTCTTTTGACCCCTGACGTGACCTATCGCTATAACTTGTCAGATCTTCATGTAGTGTAGGCCATTGAAAGTATAAAAAACGAAACGAAATATAGATCTGTATTTTAATCAGATTGCTATCAGTCAGTAAACTTGTTACCAATCAAAATAAAACTGACTGATTCCTTCAAATAGTTGTATGTGGCTAGGATAAATAGTTTCGAGTCTGTCACACGGAATTTATGTATCGAATTACAAGGAATGTCTATACTGCATAATGAGGACGTAATTGAAATTAGTATAATAACAACCCGTTTCATGTTTAATCAAACAGTTGGGTCATCATGCCCAAAGCGTTTAATTAAAAGATAGCAATGGATAAAATGCATTGCAGAACCATTATAGAGATTGACAGAGAGAGCGATGGGTTTAACGTCCAATTGACACAAGCTAGGTCATTTCGGGACTAACATGATATGGTTCAATTCTATTTCAATAATTCACTTGAGCGCAGGGGTCTTTCACAGTGTGGGGGTGGGGACCCACGATACTGGACAGGGGATCCTACTCCTTGTCACGAAAACAAGCGAGGAAGCGAAACCACGCCACTTGACTCAGTAATAGATCGTATGATGCAATATGCACGCGTGAAC
Organism: Patella vulgata; assembly: GCF_932274485.2. NCBI lineage: Eukaryota > Metazoa > Mollusca > Gastropoda > Patellidae > Patella > Patella vulgata. The sequence continues at coordinate 56,733,478 of NC_065884.2, read as the reverse complement.
CATTCGGCCACTCAACCGCCCACCTCTGGATAGAAGATAACATCGGAGCCATGGTGGAATTAGAATGAACTAAAAATGCATATTGAAATTTATCCATATTGTTGTTAACAAAATAAAAGTACTTAAAAGTTAAACAGAATGTCAACAAAAAAAAATACAAGTAAAACACAACAGCATCTCTTACTGAAGATTTCGCCTCCATTGAAATGTTATATCACTGTTAAAAATAACCAATGACGACTGGACAACAAAGTAATAAAATGTAATGAAATGAAATGGGGTTTAACGTCCTACTGTTTTGCTCCGAACTGGGCTAATGAAGACGGGCATACGCCATACAGTGTGCTATGAGGGTAATTTTGCCCGGACAGCGGCACTACGGCCTACTCTTATATCGAATTCCAACTGTCAAGGGATCTTTTACGTACACGCCAATGTGTACACGGGACCTCGGTTTTTCGTCTCATCCGAATGACTAGACAGCTGTCCTTGTCAGGCCCTCCGTCCTGCATCACTGACAAAGGGGAACCACGCCGGAAAATCTGGATGAACTTTCTCGGCCAATGCAGGGATCGAACACCCGACCTCCAGGCTAGCGAGCCAGCGCCTTACCCACTTACCCACCGTGATCCCCAAGTAATAAAATGAAATTATGTAGTACCATCGAGTCTAAAGGATATTCAAATTAGAAACCCATGAATACAAACAGTTGACTGAAGGGAACGATGACAAAATAACGGATGTTCCCATGAAAATATTAAGTACTGTATTTGAAAGAGAGTAACAAATTCGTTCCATTAAAAGATAAACAAACCTGATCATTCTGAAAATGGACGTTTACTCTTTTATATCCATTTGTAAACAAAAAAAAAGAAATAAATCCAATATGTCACACACTGTACGTAGAAACAATCACCGATGTATAGTGATATCAACAATAATGAGAGATAATGTCAACAGGGTATATCCTTCCTCAATTCTTAAACTTTAATCTCGTTACATTAGTCTGTTCCGTCTTGTAAACCAACACGTTACAAATATCACAGACAATTACTGACATGTACGAATATAAATGAATGGATAGATGGTTTCACAGTAATTTACAACTACTTTTTATATTTAAGCTTCAATCTGGGATGACATCTACTTATCAATGACGTAATTGTATTTCCAACACGCTATATCCTATTTTAACTTTTCATTAAACTATTTGAAGCAATTAAACCGGTCGTAAAAAGATATACACATAAACAATTCCTTTTTAAATTTTTACAAATAACATAAATACCATCCACACATGTACGTCAAACCGTTAGCTAGTCAACAAAAATTAAACGTCTTTGATCTTGTCACTCCTCTAATAAAAACGATACACACAGCTCGGTCCTCTTCCAATATAAAGATAAGGTGCAAATCGAGCAAACGATGGTGGGTGTTCCGTCGAAAAACCAGCCGTGAACCCGTAACCTGGATATTACGAAGTGAAATTATTCTTTCAGTAAATAAGGTATCTAATAATCCTACGTGTTTAATTATATTGAATTAATTGATGAGACGATCGTACCACCAGGATATAGCTCTATATTAAAATAAAAATCACTGGAGCTTGTCTGTATCACTGGAGGGCAAATAAAACAGTAGTACGCTCCGCATAGATGAATTGAGAAAATGGCGGTTTTTGTGGCAATGAAATGACAGCTAGAGGGGGTATTCATGGGTTTAACAATTGGCCCTATCGTTACTTGGTACGAGTAATTCTAGCCACTACTAACTAGACTAACAAACTCTACATATATTTGTTAGCTGAGTTCACAATCAATGTTTGTTTTAGATCAAACGTATACAAGTAGGGACAGACACACTAGCTGTCTTGTACCTGTTCGCTGAACAAAACTTCTTTATAAATATTATTCATCTCCCACTAAGATCTTGTCAGGCTAAAATTGACATTCCATCAATTATTTAAGTAATTTATTTATTTTATTTACTTATTCAGGTAAACCAAAACTCTCTGACCACTGACTACGGCAGAGAATTACAAAAAGCTGAATTTACTTATTTTTTTTTTTTTTAAATAACCTGATAGTGCAGATCTATAGAAATGAAATGAAATGGGGTTTAGCGTCCTACTATTTTGCTCCTAAACTGGGAAAAAGGAGGCGGGCATACGCCATACAGTGTGCTATGAGGGAAATTTTGCCCGAGCAGCGGCGCTACGGCCTACTCTTATATCGAATTCCAACTGTCAAGGGATCTTTTACGTGCACGCCAATTTGTACACGGGACCTCGGTTTTTCGTCCCATCCGAACGACTAGACAGTTGTCCTTGTCAGCCCTCCGCCCTGCTGCAGATCTATAACTAAAAATTACAAGATATTAACCTTAAACTATTTCTTTCACCTATTACAGTTTTTGTTCCTGATTTTTCTTGATGTATAAAACGACGGCAAGGTCTATTAACTCACGTATTCAAATAAATAATATTTGTGTATATTTTTCTTCCAACTTCCTATGTTTTGTCCTATGTAATTCTTTACAACAAATATATCGGATACACGACAGAATCGGTATGGCAAAAATGTACTTTTCATTACAAAACAACAAACTATAAAACGGATTTCCTTGATCTATAGGTAGTGGATTAATTGGGATAAATTCGGGATTCGCAAATCGAAAAATTTAAGAATAAAAAACAATTTCTTTAAAATACTTTATCGATAACTAGATCACAAGCTCAAACTTTTGGAGTACCGATGTTTTATTAATTCGTGGGGTTTTGTTTTGTTTTAGATTATTTTAGACAGACAATTTGAAATGTGTATACTGGATTAAATTGGGTATATAAACGGTCTTTAATATCGACCCATTGTCTGTGCACGTGGTACGAATGAGAATGTCCGAGGAAAATCAGGCCGCCAACTGTTCCGTACAATGGAGGTACAGTCAAGCTATGGGGAAGTGTCTCACGCTGTTGTACATGTAAGCTGTGCATGTTCACCTTAAATAGTAATCTTACAGGAAACCAGTACAATCGCATTGTCATGGAATCAGTTGTCATCCCAAAAATACCGCACATACCCGACAACTCAAAACCCGATTGTTCGCACACAGTACTGGCCTACTGCAACACTGACTTTGTATCTTTTTTGTAAAACAATATTTTATTCAGAAATTGAAAGGGATTGGGGAACAGGCAAATAAAATTTCATTGGCCGTGGCACAGAGGAAATTGATCCCCATGCAAAGAATTTCCTAGAGCTGGAAGCAGCATGGGGAGTTTCAATAGTTGTCCCCTGTTCAGATCCGACATGTCACGGGTAGGATGGGACGTAGAATTGAAGCCATCACCTAAACACGGTAAGGAGGAGGTGGTGGTGGTGGGGGGGGGGGGTGCTCCACGCGCTATCGAACCATGAGAATAAGGATGGCATGTGGGTACATCATGTGACATTTTTAATCCATGCGAGTAACCTTGAAGTGATGAACTCTGTAGCTCCATACTTAACTTTTATTATTTGTCTGTCCAAAATCTGTGCTATTAGTTCCGTGTCAATATCTTTATTAAACATTAAAGTAACCGACAAACCAGCAAATACCATGTTTCAATATGCTATATTTTGAGCATTAACAACTATTACCATATGGTAAATTGCATCGTTAAACTCAACTTTAATATCTGTTGGAAATGTCCATTTAATCCGTATCAAGTGATTGATTACTCACATTATACACAATTTAATAAATCGTATTCTGGTATTGACATAGCCATCGTGCTACTTGCATTTCTCAAATTTAATTATTTTATAAATAGGAATATACTTCAATGTGAGGTCACACCCATAAACATAAAAGTGTGGTTGCTATTAGCTTTAAAATATCATAGATATATCGTCATTCAAGTACCGGGTTCCGGAGATTTCTCCGATTGTCTATTATTGTTAACCGTGAACAGTTTTGTATAACCACACCCATAAAACGAAGACGTGAAAGAAGCTCTGCATGCTTATATGTATTTACAAATTGATGACAGTATCATAACAAATCGCACTAGCAGTAACATGAAAGGTTTTTGTGTCCCTTCAGGGATACCATTCCTCGCAGAAAATTACACCACGACCTTCAGTACATGAAGCGGTCAACATGTTACTTCATTTCGATCCTAGAATAAAATGAAAAAACTGCGATTTCTCGATTGACGTGGCTTGATTTAAGAATCTCCTTGTTCACGCAGCAATGCAATGTCAGTATAAAGTACAGAAGTACGAATCAAGTCCAATGATATGCCTGGTGGTCCCTGGTGGTTGGGACTCTGTCGTTACTGGTTTGGCCTCCATTGAAAGACACGGGGGTGTGTATATAGCAAATTATGATCTGGTGTCAATTTAGTGTGTAAAGCTTGCGGACAGGGTAGGGTGGGGGTACATAGGAATGAATCGGCTTCCAAATAAGCAAATGCAAAAAGCAACCCCCAAAACGCAGGGATCTCTCCCATTGAAAAGTGTGCTGTGAAGATACATTGATGGGCAAGGAAAAGCGGCGCCAATGAGCTGAACTAGAGTCCTGTAACCATCGATACATTTATGTGGAGAAAAACGTTCGATCTCCACGAAGGAATACGGAGGCGTAGATTCAAAACCCATCATCATCTTCGAAGACTGAGAGAATATAGATCATGCAAGCTATTGAGACCTTCGTCAGTGAAGATATTTTTATTGTGAATATTATCATAGCTAATTTAGCACTGGATACGAAAAAAAAAAAAAAAAAAAACACAACAAAATTACACGTATCTCGTTGCATCACCTTTACTGCACACATCCCGACAACTCAAACTGTCTATTTTCTTTTATTAAAAAAAAAGAGTTTTGTGGGAGTATGTACTTTTTTTTCTTTTTTGTGACTATTCAAACAAAACGAAGGTTACACTTCCCTTCACGACAAATAGAAGACGACCCATGACCCTGAAATCAAATACAATACGACCCATGACTCCTTGTCTAAATAGTAAAACATGTAGGAAGAAAATACCAATCGCTGTTTGTCATTATATGTCATATGACATGTCACTACCTTTCACTGACAGATGACATTATAAACATCCATAAATCATGTCATGGCTGCCAAACAAATAAATTTAAAAATACACGCGTACATGTACGTCTGAAACGAATTAAATATAGTATCCTATGTTCGATATTGTGCAACCGTACCCAATCTGATTAAAATGCAGATCTATATTTCGTTTCTTTTTTTTATACTTTCGATGGCCTACACTACATGAAGATCTGACAAGTTATAGCGATAGGTCACGTCACGGGTCAAAAGACCGACTTATGACCCTATGACGTCAGACATTTGACTAACCAATCAGCATTGATGTTACTAGTGAATTACCCACAGTTCCGTGAAAAACACACCTAAAGCTCGTCGTATCCCTGACACCATTCAGAACACGAGTTAAATAACAAGTCTTCCAGATCCAAGTGTAATAAAGACAAGTAAAACGAAATTTTAAACTATAAAAACGAAACGAAATAGGATCTGTGTTTTAACCAGATTGCAACCGTACCCATCTTCAATAGAAGGCTTGATCTCGCCTGAACTACGTACATCTTATCACTCGCGGTCGTTGCTTCAGGAACATGAACCGTACCAGGCCTCTTTCACGACTCTTGTCACTCATAACTTCGCAAAGTAACCTCATGATAAACACATGTGTTTTAAACACTAAACACCAAAGGTGCAACTGATCGGTGTTAAATAAAATACAACCAATTTGAGGCTGGTGACGCCCACCGCCTTCTAGGCTCTGGACCAATGAAATGCCTGGGTTAAAGCTATGGATTTGATTATCCAGTACCTCAATGACCAGAAGGAGGTGGGTAAGGAGACAGTTTACACCAGAAACGACCCTTTTTTTTTTAGCTTCGACTCTTGAAATCCAAAGTGTCGCACAATGCAGCTGTACGATGTAACTGGTGGGTTTATCCACTACCCCTAGACCAGCTAGTAACTCATCTAGATCTTGCTCCTTCATCATCAATTACACCCTACGTGTACTTTAAATACATGTACTCCAAGAGTACAAGACACACCCTTCATGTAACCGTCTAATCCATGGCTTCAATTTTATTTAAAGTTAATGGGTATAAGACAACAATTTCACTCGGGCCAACAACAAAAGCATATTTGACTCTTTCACGGGTAACCTCGGTTCTTAATATTGGTCCCTCAACAACATCTCAGATAATTCAAAATGTCGAATGGCAAAATTATAATGCACCAAATTAACCTGACAGTCGTGATATAAAAGAGATCGTGTGTAAAATGACCACCATGTGTTCAAATCAGTGGCGGCGCCAGGTGGGGCACCCCCCCCCCATTAATCTGGTCTGCCCTCTGTTTGCCCCCCCCCCCCAATAATTTTAGAAAATAAAAAAAAGTATTTGTGATACGTTTCGTTAATCAATACCTTCTACGGTGAATAAATCCCACATCCCCACTAAGTCATAAACTTGCATGTTGTAGAGCATTTCCGACAGTCTATTTTTCAAAATTTTCTTGGCGAGGTCCCTAATGGACTCGCTACTTTGGCGCTCACAAGGGGAATTCTTTGAGGTTCGCAGGTCCGTTCGTTTGATATTTTCTTCTCTAGTCCGATAAACTAGTGATCAGGTGACGAGCGGTATCTGGGCAGATCTATTTATCTCGACGATCGGTGCCTGACAGAATACTGTAATACAGCATTTCCGGCAGTCTATTTTTCAAAATTTTCTGGGGGAGGACTCGTTTGTCACTTTACCTCATCGATCAGTGCCTGAAATACTGCCAGGCTGCATTTCCGGCAACCTGTTTTGCAAAATTTTCTGGGGGAGGCCCCCTACCCCTAGTTGAAGCTCGTGCCTTTGCCCCCTTAACCATGGACTTTGCCCCTCCAATCACCGACGGCTGGCGCCGCCAGTGGTTCAAATACGCATGGAATGAAAATAACAACACTATCAATGGTAAAACAAAATAAGTGTCGAAATCACAAATCCTACAAGATTTATCTCCCTTTATCCACAATACATCCGCGATCATGGTTATCTTATCAACAAAGATGAATGAAATTAGACTCGATTCAAATTCATAAAGCCCAAAGGGAGACATATCAATTCAATGGAAATTATGTTAAACAATACGATCGAACTCTGAAATAACATTCTCACAACTATAGCGTATATGACCAGCACAATAGTGGTGGTGTCAAATTTTGTAGTTAACGTCTGTGGTCATTACCACTACGGCGTAAACCCATGTGACCCAAACGTCCACGTATCCCATTCAACAAACTAAAATTTCTTTTAAATAATTTACCCACAGAAAGTGTTATCTCTTTTGTAAAATAAATATTTTTGTTGTATTAAATTTAAAATAGCAGTAGCAAGTCTTAGAATTTGAGAATGTGTCTACAGTTCAATATGTCACATCACTTTATATAATATACGTGTATCACTTGTGGTACAAAATTTATTTAATAATATCCACTAGATGCTAGCTTAGCTTATTAGGTTGTTTAATCTTATTAAAATAGTATCTGCTGTAAATTTGATTTATAATCTGATTACTATGCTTAAATTCAGTTCCAAGTTATCTTTTGAACTTGCGATAAGAATTGCAGTCCTCAACAAACGTTCTAACCCGTCACCAGTGTATATATTTTAACTGGAACTTTACTATCTAAATTTTAGAACCCCCTGAGCTTACTTTGAGATTATACACCTCTGTATAACACGCCCATGAGCACATTCTCATATTGCACCCCCCATAGCCGAGTTTCGCTACTAGTATCGAATGAAAAGTCAAGCTCGAACAATGTTTGGCTGAATCATGTCCCTCGTCTTTTTAAGAGCTATAACATATTGCCATTATCAATGATTATGAAATCGGGCAAGTCACATCCTGAACATGTTATTCGATTTGTTACATTGGGATTCGCGCCTTACAAAATACAGTGAAAATGTTAAATAACAAAATTAAAACTAAACCCATTGAATTTAGGTTCTCATAAAAATATCACTTAAACATTATGGTGCACAATCTGTGTACAAAAATTAATTTACGATAATATTATAAGAAATGTTGTAATCTTGTTGATATCGACATATTAGGCCTATCTGTAAATTTCGCAGTTATCGACTGTACTCTACTGACTCAGATTATAGATAGGTAAAATCATCTATGTAAACATTGTATATGACCTCAGATAAAGTTTGATAATTGGTGGACCAATTAGAACGTGGCCATAACCGAATGTTGTGATTTTATTACGCCCTGACCTAATATACAATAAATACCTAGTCTGTTCGTGTGATAGGAAAAAACGAGAATTTTGTATTACAGAATCAAAGTGTCGAGTAAAAATGGAGTTGCCGCCCTTGTATAGCAGACTTCAAATCTATACATACGGAATGTTAATTTGAAGCTGGATATTTCAAGTCCGATGAGCCAATTTCAACTTTCTAAATGGATGCTAAGATGTTCATATTTTTGCGCTCAATGTGTGCATATATCATACCCAAGGGTTTCGTGGTGGTTTGGGAGTAATGGAATTACTAGTGACATCTTGACTACCGGTTAGGATATTACCGTGTGCAGTAAAGAACCATTTGCCCCCACCCCTGAACTAATGCACTACACTATCACAAAGGTACAGAAATGAAATAAAATGGGGATTAACGTCCTACTGTTCTGCTCCGACTGAGCTAATGAAAATGGGCATACGTCATGCAGTGTGCTATGAGGGAAATTATGCCCGGACAGAGGCACTACGAATTCCAACTGTCAAGGCATCTTTTACGTGCACTCCAATGTGTAGACGGGACCTCGGTTTTTCGTTCCATCCGAACTACTAGACAGCTGTTCTTGTCAGGCCCTCAGTCCAGCACCACTGACAAGGAGAAACCACGCCGGAAAATCCCGATGATCTTTCTCGGCCAACACCGGGGGCGAACCCGTGACCTCCAGGCTAGCGAGTCAGCGTCTTATAAAGACCCATTTCCTCAGCCCAGATGTTAAACGGCAGGTAAGATATATTAACGTCCTACCTGTTGTCTTTTCTCCATAATGTGGGAGATTCCCAAGCTGGACTGAAAATATTAAAATTACAAACGCATTAACATAATTATATGCCGAAAATTGGGACGTTAAACCCCATTTCATTCATATATAATTAAATCATTTCGACACTACAACCCAGCACACAAAATAAAAAGCTTTACTTTCATGGAAAGGTTCATGGAACTAAAGAAAATGATCAAATTTCTTGGCACAAAATAAGGAATTACGTAACACAGAATACTATTTTATTCATTACGATAATTGTTTTTTATTTACGTTTAACTGTTAAAGAATAATCTGCCACGTTTCACATCCGTTAACAAAATACCAGTAAGTGTGCAAAATACTAGTCTTTCAATATATGTGTATGAGAATGGCACGTAGGCAATGATTTTGGATATCTAGGTATTTGTTTTTGTGTGTGAGGGAGTGCGTGTTTGGTTGAAGGGGTATGCTGTTTTCCCCTTGTCTTGAATGAATACATTTTTGCACGCAACAGACCGACGAGAGGAGAAGTATGCGTTCAGAAGTTCATATACGTTTAAAACGTCGGAAGTTTTAAGCCAGGAGAGCGTAGCGCCCACGCGTACTATGAATTCCACACGAATATATCGGTATACAGTATCAATATATCCTATGCAAGACCACAATTTTCCATCAAACAAAAACCTAATATAATGCACATGCCCTATGGCAGATTTAAGTCGACTGTTTCTGGAGTCCAAGATAAGCCAGCTTAGAAAAATGCATTGCGACGGGACAGATGAGCTAGCTTAAAGACCTGCGGTGATTTTGAACGCGCTTAACATAACCAGATATTGCTGATTCGGAAAATCCTCATAGTCAATGTTCCATTAAATCATAGCACGCAACGTAATCGAAGGGGGAATGCCCGGGGGGGGGGGGGGGGGGATAACTCGTACTATAAAACTGGGAAGTAAACCACAAGTATTTTCTCCAACACATTTATATACTATGAACCAAATTTCTAGATGATTTCATTTGAAAATGCCCTAGGACGTGTCTGTTTACCTTCTTTATGCATCAGCCACAAAAGTGTATATATAGCGCAAATTCTGGCAGAAAATACTAGGTGGAAGTGGACGTAAAATCCCCAGGAATGAACGAGCCGAAAATATAAACGTAAACCATTTTCGGCAATTTTAGACCACCAAATATTATCTATAAATAGTCAGAACTATATTTCTGCTGAAATGGGTGGGGAGGTGTATTCCAGGTATTCCTGTGATCTAGTTTGAAATAGATTTGTCAATGGATCGAATTTCTTTTGTATTAAGATCGATAGCAACAGTCACCAATGGAATATCAAGCCATCAGGCCTAACTAGATATTTATCGTTCATGGCATACCTGTAGTTTCGTTAGATTGTCTGCCGCTCGAATGGAAAATAAATTCATTGGTTATACATGTACCTAGGGCAAACTAGGGTATTTTTAAAATCGCTCGAAAAAATCGCCCGTGTGCCCGTTCACGGCGACGACGATTCTGCTCGCCGAACCATTCGCCCGACCGATCGTCCATATCTAGCATGTTAGATATTTTCGGTCGAACCGTTGAGGCGGCATATCCGCTCGTCTGCCTGTGTCCAGCGTATATTGTCGAGCGAACTATTTTCATAAGCCAATCGGAGACATCGTTGATATCACATGATCTCAAAACGGCTTCCTCCACTGCCGAAGCGTGGAGTCTAACGAAAGAAGAAGAATTGGCGATTCTTTGGTCAGAAAGACCTTGCCTAATTGACGTCACGATTCCAGAGTTTTAGAAGCAAATAAATATAAGCTACCACAGCAAGCTTACGTTTTAGTCGATTCGTCATTTTGTACAAGTCACGTGATAGACGTAATTTACTCGCGGAGTGGTGTACGCTCTTGAGACGATCGCTACGTGTGCCCGCTCGTGATCGGCCGTAAAAATTCGCTGGCGAATTTCAATCGCTGCGATCAGACAAAAAAATACGCTCTTCTGTCCGTAGTTTTAGGAAGCATACGCATGAGTGAATGTTTTGTATCAGTATGTTATTTCTGCTTGTGATCGTAAGTTCGTGTGGCAAAATTAACTAGTTGCCTTTTTGATCGGGAATTTTGTCATGTTGACAAAAGTAATGCATTATGAGTTTTACCAATTTGTAGGATATTTTGCCTTATTACCAGAAAATACTTATGACATTATCTTTTAGGAACAGGTATGGAAAATGTCATATCATTAGATGGAATACTGCAGTTTTCTGGTTTTGTGTAATATCATTTTTGATTGAAATGTAATAACAATTACAACAAAAACACAACTAAACAACATCCATGTAAAGAGGTTTGGAATGCAAATCGTGCACCTGACATGTTCCCACTTCTATTTAATTTACGTTAAACCCCATTTCATTTCATTTCATTTCATTTCATTTGCCATGTCCAATTTTCGTTTACAGTATTTGTAACTTTACAAATGATAAAAATAGCGAATTCTAAAATTGTATGTACAAGCAAAATCCCATAAAATATATCATTCAAGCCACACATTAACTTAACTTCAAACTAACTTCTAACAGAAATGGCAGTGAAAATCGGACGTGCACTTAAAAGATCCCTTGACAGATGGAATTCTATATAAGAGTAGGCCGTACTGCCGCTGTCCGGGTAAAATTTCCTTCATAGCACAATGTACATGTATGGCGTATGCTCGTCTTCATTAGCCCAGTTCGGAGCAGAACAGTAGGACGTTAAACCCCATTTCATTTCATTTCAGTGAAAATCGTTTAAGGGGGCAAACTATTTATTCTGAGACTTGCGGCTTCTGTTGATAAGACATGCTTGAAGAGGTAAAACCAGTCTTACTTCTCCTCGCTGTTAGTTCGACTTTAGCGCCAGTATTCGCAATCCTTGTTTGACCGCGGTCTCAACAATACAAACAAGCGCCCAAGAGAATAGTTGCTGTGTTGATTTTTCGCACCTCTAACAGCCGACGACAAACTCAAATACACAAACTGGGATTTTGAACCATCTGGCAAACGAAATGTTAAAAAGACATGCGTCCACATTAAGCAAAATACTTATATATGACCAACATAGTTTTGTTGTTTAGTTTTTCAAGAAAGTTAAACTTAGTTTTGTATTTACAAATGTATATATTTGAATTTTGACAAGAAAACAGAAAAGTCCTAAAATAGATTTCTTAAAAGAACCAGAGGTTGCCAGGCAAGATACGCTCACATTTTGCAAGCGATGGGCAGAGAACAGGCTAAAAGAAAATGCGACTTTTTGTACAATCAGTGGCCATAATCAAGGATGTTATGGCCCGATATCCACGAACATGGAATGGAATCGATATCTTTTGGATATAAACATATATTTTAATAATGTTTAATGGATAAAAGCTGTGACTTCTAGAAGGTCCACAACCTTGGTATTACATACTTTTACACTATTTACGTACAAATGGCAGTCATTTTGTCATGCAGTTTCGGTCCGATTTTCACGAAATTCGAACTCTACCATCATTAGTGTGTAACGGTGATATATTTTAACTGGGTTTTTTTAATCAGATAACAATTGTGACTCCTAGAGGTTCCACAAGCTAAAACACGCGATTTTTCGTACAATGAGGGCCCATAATCCAGGACGGTACCGAACTTTATTGAGGTGGAATGGTGATGTATTTAAAAGGTTTTTTAAAATTGAATCCATATTGTGACTTCTAGAGGGTCCACAAGCAAAAAACGTAATTTTTCGAACAATCTGGGGTCATAATCCAGGAAGTTACGTTCCGATATGCGTGATTATCGATCCTGAAGCGCCTTCAAATTCAAAGTTCATAAAACATAATGCGCGAAAGTAGTGTAATAGTACGAAAACAGGAAATATTATTTAAACTCAATTACATGGTTAAAGCGTGGGCATGCCCGCTTATATTTCTCCTAATCCAACCAAAATTGGTTCAGCAGACCGTTATTTTGTTTAATATGTGTTGAGCGCATTAGATTCGGGCAATGAAAGTCTAAAATATGTAGAACAAATAAGTAATAACTATTTTGTATGCTACTAGACTGCCATAATATTGTTGATATTAAATTTACAAAATCATTAAATCTTATCTCCCGTGTTTATAGACTCTTAACAAAAAGTTCACAATGTTAACACCATGTTACAAAACATTAAAATCTTTAATAAAACGTCAGCATATTAGAAAATGTTTGATTTTATTTACAAACCAGGTAAGTTTATGAGAATTTCCATGGTTTTATACTCCACCAATTTCTGAGGTTAAGTTAATAAACCTTCTTTGCTAGTTTTTAAAAGGAATAATATTTTTATACTTTATATGTGGGGCATTGTGTGTGTGTGTGTGGGGGGGGGGGGGGGGGCGTGGCTATATAAGTCGACGTTTTTCATAACAATGTTTAGTAGTCCAATATATTCAACACGACTTTCAACTCCGATCTAAAATTCCATATGTAATATGGTTTATATTTTTTCAATAATTCGCTTGTGCGTAGGGGTCTTAAGCCGCAGGAAGAAACCTGAGTACCAAGAGAAAACCCACGGACAACCGCACTCCGTATCACGTACTAGCTGGAAATCGAAACACCGCCACTTGTCTCAATGACAAACCTCATAATTTAAAGCGTACACGTTAGACTACCCCCCCCCCCCCCTTCGGATTAAGATTAATAAGAACACTTCCTGGTAAACGAACCACGAAAAGCTCTAACAGACGGCAGACCTTATGATCTGATGTGTTGCCTTTATTTGTGGATACAGGTTCAGGTACTGGCACTCAATCTACTAGAGGTCTAGTGCATCAACATTTCGAATATCATGACTTACAGATTTAAACAGAAAACATAAATCTTATAGAGAAGCCATAAATAAAATACAGATATGATAAACAACTCCTTCAAACTGTATATTGATACAGCAATTATAGCAACTGAAGTTACTTGACTGCTTGATTTATATACCATACAACACACCTCTAATTCGTCCTTCTTTGGTCTATATAGCTCACAACTTCAAATTATCTATATCTAAAACACTCCAAATACACTTAATATACAACAGCTCAAAGACCATCTTAAAGAAATTGTTTGTTTGTTTTATTAGGTCATAATATATAGTTATGATATACAACATGTTATTTATAGTTTATTAAAGCAGATCGTTTAACAAGTGATCGAAGTACATAATCCAATACACTTATAAATATTCTACTACACAAGACCCCCTTCAAGTCCAGACTGGGTTCGAATCCGGTTAATATCTACGATCTTTGATATTTGTTTTTTTTGTTCAATAAACCGGTGTTCGATTGTTTATCAGAAACTCTCTTTTTAATTTTGGATATGATTCAGGCGTCATCTAATCAATTGTTTGTGTGTATTGTTTTAAAAGAATGATTGTGTTATCTTATCATAAGGTAAAATGGTTAAATTTACTAATTTCCTATCTATATCATTTAAAAAATGAAAACAAATCAGTTACATTGGCTGTAACACAAGTCAACTGGTACAGATAAATAATGAAAAAGAGATCCCACATTCATGTAATAATATCGATAAATTATCACTTGATCCGGTCTCCGACCTTTACGTTACGGGGGGTGAATTGAGATATTAAAAGGAAACACAGTATTAATGATATAATTATCTTTTTTTTGGAATGTCAAGGAACAGTTCCATTGGAGATTCTTTCTATTTATGGATGCACTGAAACAGTTGCAGTTACACTCAATCTAAAGTACACATCGTTCGTCGTTCGTTTCTGGGGTTTAACGTCCACTTCCACATATCGTTTCATCTATAACTAATAAATCGTTTTTTATACTTTTGATGGCCTACACTACATGAAGATATGACAAGTTATAGTGATAGGTCACGTCAGGGGTCAAAAGACCAACTTATGACCCTATGACGTCAGACATTCGATTAACCAATCAGCATTGATGTTACTAGTGAATTACCCACAGTTCCGTAAAAAACACGCCTAAAGCCCGCCGTAACAGACCGTTTCATTGGCTTATCCCTGACACCATTCAGAACACGTGTTAAATAACAACTCTTCCAGATCCAAGTGTAGTAAAGACAAGTAAAACGAAATTTTGAACTATAAAAACGAAACGAAATAGGGTCTGTGTTTTAACCAGATTGCTAATAAATCGGTATGCTGTGACGTTATATGGGTTGCTGACATTCACTGTAGAGAAAGAAAGCAGCACGCGTGCAAAACTGGGCTTTGATTTAGTGGATTCACCCAAAGAGTCGGAGTGTGGATACTTATCAATTGTGCATGGCTTTGTTTGTAAACAATGGTTGACAATTACCCTTTTGACGCCACAACTTGCGTCTTAATTTGTTGCTGTATAGTTTTAAATCTTAAATTTAGTTATTGTTAAAATGTGCATTCATTCAATAGTGTTGCACCAATTTATCAGTTGGAGTGGTTGGATAGCCCAATGGTTAGCGCGTGTGCGTTGTATCATAAGGTCTGTCATTGAGTCAGCTGGCGTGGTTTCGATTCCGCGGTTATACGTGACAATGAGTAGGATAGCCTGTCCAGCCTCGTAGGTTCTTGGCCTGCGATGCATGGAACTGTGGGTAAACCACTAGAAACGTCAACGCTGATTGATTAATCAATGTCTGACTTCATAGGGTCAAGTGTCGCTCGAACGAAACCTGACGCGACCTTCCAGTACAACCGGTCAGATCTTTATGTAGTGTAGGTCATCGAAAGTATAAAAACGAAACGGAATACAGATTGATGGGTTTAACAATTATATTAATATTATCCAGTGTGTGCAGCTGTACATGCTCGGCTGCACATTGATGTTGCACACTCTACTTCGTTCATTTTCCTCTTTTGTACCGTATTATTTAATAAAGTGTTATGATAGACAGCCAAATTTTATATTTGAATGCATTAATCAAAACTGTTAACTTTATAGTTGAAAAAAGGGGCTCATATAAATTAATTGTGAATGGTCCCAGTTACAGACATACCAGATCAAATTAATATTATTACAAAGCACTGACATTTAAAAGCGGAAACTATCAATCAAATTTCGATCTTAGACAAACGCATTACTGTATTTAAGTAGACACTGGAAATGGAATATCCGAATAAAAGTTACTATAAACCATTAGTCCACGAACATGACAATACCCTTAAACAATACACAGAGTTACACAAAATACATGTATTAAAAATACATATGTTAGATTTAGATGAAAAGTCGATCGTTTTTGCTAAGAATGGATATATTTTAAATTGTAAAGTACAATTGTCACTATAAGAAACGATGTCTCAATTTTACCAGGTCGAATACATTTAATATCTCAACCACCCGAGTTGATTGTGGGCTTGTGATGTGAATAAATGTTTAAACAACGTATACAACATTTGAAACCAGAATAGTATGCAGCGAATTACGTTTACAATATCAACAGAGAATTACGTACGTTTACAATATCACAACAGCGAATTACGTTTACAATATCACAACAGCGAATTACGTTGACAGTATCATAACAAAGAATTACATATAACAACGAACAATATCATAACAACGAATTACGTTGACAATATCATAACAACGAATTACGTTGACAGTATTATGACAACGAATTACGTTGACAATATAATCAATAAATTACGAACACAATATAACACAGAAAGTTTGTTTGTTCTTACGAAACCAAACGATTTAAATAAATTGTAAAACAACTTCGTAATAACAATATTTTAAGAAGATATTTATGGGGTTATGTATTTTCTACTTGGTGCAGTATTCATAATCTCAATAAACAAGACACTAATATTATTCCAAAAATACTACATGTATCCTGTTGAATTTATGGCTTTTCATAGCTAAAGTTTTGAATCTGTATATTGAGTGTACATCATCCCCATATTATAAAACATATGAAGTTATGGTTGACAGATCTTGAATTGGTGCATTGTATATCGGAATGCCAATCTTTTTTACACACCTTAATACAAACATGTATGTATTTAACAATAAACCATCTAAATAACGGTACACGTCACACTACAAATTGAGGGCAGTAGGTAACGTAATCAAGACAAATACCCCCCCCCCCCCAAACACACTATCTCGTTTACAGAGAATTAACCAAATAAACTGCCTTGTCCCCGGTATTTTATGGCAGAGCTGGGTGGTTGGGATTCACTCATATACGTGGCATATTTTTCTTCTTTTTTTGCGGGGGCGGGTATTCTGATTCCTTTTATTGAGCATTCATATTTCACTTGAAAGCTTTTTGTTTTTGTTAAGATTATTATTACCATGAATCTTTCTGAAACTTTTACCTACCCCACCTAAGAATGGTGACTTTTTTTGTTTAAATATATTTTTAAAACGTTTTAGGAATCCGAAATCACCGAATTTTACGAACGAAGACAGTTGACCTCCATAGCTGTAAATTTGTGACCATTAGATCTAATTTACTATTTTTTTTTTACTTTAAGTACCTTGAAACATTTACTTTTAATCTACTATTTCCGATTTTTGAATTTCTAAAATTACGTCATTGACATCTCATCCACGGAAGTAAAATCCAACTTGACAACTTCTTTAATATTATCACGATTTTCATGAAACTTGGCATGTATGTAGACTTGGCTGATCCAACTTCAACGATGTCATTAGAAACTTATCCTCTCTTGAATAAATTAAGGATCAAACTTTTCAAAAAATCGAAAAAAGTAGGTCAGTTTGCCTTGAAATTTATTTTCTGTACTAGCTAAGGAACTACTGATGCGTACACATAATACGGAGTTTGTTGATCGAACCGGAAGTGCCACCATCATGAAAAGTGAAATTTGAGATATTTTATTTACACACATTGGAGTTATATTTTCTGAATCCTTGAAGGAATGCCTAAAAGTTTATCAGAGCAGACTTTTGGATTTCGGTCAACTGATGGTCACCATTTTGAATTGAATATGAAAAAAGTGAAAAATAACGTTAACGGGCTTGGAAATAAACACAATAGGCCGTAGTTTTATAGAATACGTCTCCTATTTCCGAAATGAATAAATTTCTGGATAGCCGGGATCAGGGTCGGATTTTTTGGTTTTGAACATTTTAAAATTTCGAATTTTGCCTTTGACCTTTTTCGTGCCGACAAAGTTGTTTACAAGACAATTTATTTCCTTAATTTTCAAAATTTACATAATTTGACCTAAATATTCGAACAGCTGAGGTCAATTTGATTCCCAAAATATAAGTTCCATTCAAAGTTATATCATTTTATTTTTCGATATTTTCCCGTCATTTTTGAGTTCTTTCCCGTCATTTTCATTTCATTTTCTGGTCCATCCCGTTTTTAAACGGCTTAGTCGATTTTTCTGAAACCTCTGGAACGGGAAGTCAATCGGATTACAGCAATACAAGTCCCAGCTATTTCCCTTTATTTTTCAGATTATTTTTTTTGCCTGGGTGAAATGTTTCTCGCTATATTTAAGCTTATAACTTCGCGAGTTTTTGACCGATTGTTTATATAACCCATGGCATGTGACTGGAAGTGACCGTGAATATGAAAGCCTTCGTATCTGTCTGGCAGATCTAGTTATTATTATAGTAGCATATTGTTACTAATTTATTATCATGTCCCATACAGTATTCTGGCTTGCATAAAGTCATTTCTAAATTAAGGTTATAAATGACAAAATATTACACAGCACCACCAGCAATATGGCAAAAGTATTAATAATTGATAATGAAGTATGAGTAAAATTATAATGAAATTTAACTTTTAGCTAATAATTTCTATTATCAGACAAATTATTTTCATTTTCTAAAGTTATGTATTCAATGTGTGCGCCTACTCATCTTTGACGTTCATGGGGTCGCTTACTAAATTCACAAGTTATCAAATATATCCAGATTACTTCCACTGTACTTTAGAGTCAGTAATGTATATATCAGGGTCATCAAAAATGACAACGATCATTTTATACCCTTACCGTTATCACTGGTGTAATATTAAACTAAGCTATAATCCACCTGGGGTTTACAGTTATCAAATAACATGACATAACATAGGTGTAATATCAAACTAAGCCATAATCGACCGAAGTTAAGTTAGACGTATGTCTACCCACACGTGGGATGTCTACAATTACATCTGAAGACATACACTCCTTTTTTTACAAAGACTTTGTTTGCCTTAATAAATATTTCTTTCTTTACATGGTGATGACTCAACCACTAAAATTTGTTAAATCATCATATTCATACAGTGTGCATTTGTCTGAATAAAACACCTAAATATTCAAAGGTGAGTATATCAAATATAAGTCGCCAGTCAACCAAAACATACGTCCATGACAGCTTAAGTGTTCCGAGCAGTCCAAAAATGTTGTCGCATAGTGAATCTTTAGGTAAATAAAAAGCAAAAGGAATCTTCGTGTCGCTAATCTGAACAATTCATATACATTTCATGTAGATCGATTGATGATCTTTGTCACTAGAGTGTTCACAAGACTTTAACAGCCATAAACCCAGCAGCATCTCTGGAATAATACATATAAATTGCACGGGCAATAACTCTAGACTGAATGAATCGATTTTAGAGTTACGAATTTGAATAATGCACATACATTTGTCAATAGGCCGTTTATAAGATCCTACTTAGTGAAACAAGTAATTAACCCACCAAAGATCAATGGGTTGCTTCGTCTCACTGATGTAAACAGATTTGAAACACAGATCGGATAATAAATGCAATATACAGAATGTTCACAACTTGTCTGCGACATGACCCTATGTTGCAGCGGACGTTAAAATACTAAGAACAACAACAACATACATTCTAGAATCATGACTGGTAAAAGGTGTTTACAAGTACTTGTTTGCAGGGAAAATGGATACCCATCGACCTTACTTCTTAAATTTAGTCATGTTAAATCATGATTTTGCGCCTGTTGGACAATAAAAAATCTTTCAGATTGTAAAGGAAATTGAAAAGGTTAACGGAAACATAATGCAATTATCGTGGAAAAGTGTTTGGTGAATTTTGGGCATAATGCAGCAAATACACACGCCCCCACCACCGCCTTCTCGTTTAACTATTAGAAACAATATTTCATATTTTGGTTAACTATTAGACAGAAACAATAGTTCATGTTTTCGTTAACTATTAGACAGCAACAGTAGTAAATGATTTACCAGCAAAATATACCCATCTTAAAATCTACATCAGTTTAGTACATTTACACTCTTTTCAAACTAACTTACATTCTTAGTGGTCAACATTCGAATGTCAAGAAAACAAAAAAAAACAAATCTGAAGTTCAGTGCACGGAGAATCTCCCGGTGAAATTTGATCATCTACATGTAGCCACATCTTACCAGAACAGTTTCTAACGTCACTTTTCTCTGTCTTAACCTAAAGTTATTATGAATCTAAATGTCACTGAGGACGTGCGGTTTCCTTCTTAAATACTGACCTTTCTGGATTCTCATAGCTATAAGTTTTGGAGTATGCTTTAACAGAACCAGGTACGCGTACAAGTAGTGTTCCAGGAACATTCGGCTAATGCCCTCACTGACGATTCCATGTAGACTCGTCTATTTCGTTTGTTTTATGGGATTTTTTTTTCTTGGGGAGGGGGGGTCTAAGATAGAAATTGTGACACCATTTCGTGCTATATGGTTAGGGAAAAATGATATTTATATTTGAATAACTCAAAACGATTATAAAAGAAAACAATTAATCACAAGCTAAGGAAATAAACTTTTTTGAATATTTGCTTTACTTTCAATTTGAAATTGAGAGTACATGGTATTCGGCTGAACTGCATCACTCTCCTTCCCTTGTGTACTGTCCATTCCATAGTGTAATTTTAACCCTTCAAATAAACATTCCAGAATTTCATGCATATTCTATGTTTATTCATGGCCAAACTACACAATTCACAGGGAGTTGTGAATGTACAAGATAATAAAATAAGAACAATATTCATATATAAAATAATGGAACATTTCAAATTAAGTCGAAAAGCATTTCAGAAAAGGATTCAAAAAATTATGATGGAAACCAGGACAACTTCCATCATAATTAACAACAAAATAAACAACATTTAACCATCAATATTAAACAAATTAGTGAAACTTTCAAACAAAACATAATAATTTTTAAAAACAATACATAACAACCCACCAACTACAAATAAACATACAAAATAATAAATCTTGAAATCTACAAAAGTAAACCACTTATCAAGCAGTATAAAAGAAATCTAAACATGTAGCCACTTCCGGAACAGAATTATAACAATGTTCCTGCAAAAGTAAACATTTTATTAGAATTAAACAACTTTTCAAATAAACTTTAGGAACCGTTCTCTCAAATTAATGTACATTTCTGACAATTAAAGAATGTTACAAAATTTGGTATAATCAAAATCCTATACAGAACTTGTGAAGAACAACACAAAGGAAAATACCAAACACAACTAGTGAATATTGCAACTTTCAGAACAAAATAAAATAAATTGCAAATCAATATAACAGTTTTTAAAAATTAAAGAGCAACTTAAACGGAATAGAACCACCATTATGACAAAAGTCTAAGATTTAAAGAATTTTCCAAATAAAAAATTTTCGATCACATTTAAATTAAAGAGGTTTTCTAAAGTAATAATGAAGAAGTATTTCTGTGAAAATCTATGAACTTATTACATAACAATAGAAAACTTTTCAAACAAAACTAAAATTATGCAAAACACAACTTCTCAGTCAATGAAAGCGTAAAACAAATCAAATAAAACAAGCTTCGTCGAAAAAAACACGGAATAAAACAATATATTTCCCCAAAAAATCAATCAATTCAATAAAAATAAGAAAAAAAGTAAAGTATAAGAAATTGATGAATACAATTCAAATAAACAAGCAGTCCAAAACAGTTTAATACACGCTAAAATAACACATTTCACAACTTAAAGAGTTACATTACTTCACTGTTAAACAAACCAGGGTCCCAAATGAACCTTGGTATCAAAACCTAAAAAAACGGAAATACCCATAAATTTAATTATGATGTGAACCATTTCAAACGCGTCAAGTTTGTTTATTGAAGACGGTTTATAAAAAAACAGAATGACATTCCAACAATACCGATAACTACCTGTTCTAAATCTGCCCTAGTGTCCCTCTCCGCCCTTTTCCCCTAACAAAACTCCGCCGACGTGTATTCTTGTGTGGAAAAAGCTATTAAGGTGTATTAAAGGTCTTTATCGTAGCCCCATCAAACAGATAAATTAACATTATATTGAGAACAAGTCACTAGCCGCGGGCTCTCTCCTTTCATAAACTCATTTACATCTACTAGCGACAACAATACTCGTATTGACATTCCGTTCACTCCCCCTGTTCACATTACGCTACTACCCCTTACATCTTTTACTCTTCTAATGGGTACCTTGCATCCTCATTGTTGCCACTTCGCTTCAACCCTTAATAGACACACCCATCCCCACTCCACTGTTATTGTATGGATGCATGACTCAAGATTTTAGGCTCATGACAATCCCATGACATCAATAAATTATAATTATCATGTCAATAATAACTAGCTGGGTGTTATTCTAGATGTTAACAGCTTCGTAGTTAAACTGACGGGCCGGGGTATATTGCACATGACTGACCTAACAAATTAATGGGTTTCAAACATCGAACAATTTAAATATAACCCAATAATTATATCAGCCAATTTAGATTTAACGTAATAATAATCATGCATTAGATCTGTCAAAATGTAGGACTACTGCATTCACGGCCAACCCAGCAATATCCAATTAACTGCCGACCCCGTGACTTCAGAAACAAATTTATAACCATATGCGACCTCTAAAATAGGTAGTTCGCATAAATCTGCACATCGACAGATAAAACGAGGGGCAAATTATGTGGGCTTTTCATACAGCGAGTAATCGAAGCAACGTATATAACGATTCGTATATATATATATATCTATATATTGGGAAATTGGGATCCCTGATGAGGTGTCAAATTCTGGAAAATACCCATCCGCATTACTGACCCTAGAAAAGTGATATGCTCCTGGGTTAATTATACCAATGATATTCTTCTAAGTACACCATTTAGCAGAGTTTAGGAAAGTATGCATTTTAAGGTGATGTTCTGACTACAATAAACATAACAAATAATGGACCAGGTCCTGGGACAATAAAACTTTACTTTCAATTTATTCATAATTAATCTAAGCCATACTAAACGTATGACACGTTTTTGTACTCTTCTTCATCTTCTAGCAAATCCGAGGCTTGAACATGGGACCCCGGTTTAAGTGTAAAACTATAAATAACATCATAATACTTTCTTATAAGCGGGTGATTTATTATTGTCATGACATAACATGAATCACTTTTATCTAGTTTTAAAATAGTTAGACACGTATAACAGTATCCTGAATAAAGAATATAATATATCATATATTTTATATACACATACATATACATGTATATATAGTCCAAC
The DNA here is from genome assembly GCF_932274485.2 of Patella vulgata. Lineage (NCBI taxonomy): Eukaryota > Metazoa > Mollusca > Gastropoda > Patellidae > Patella > Patella vulgata. Next base: position 56,709,847 of record NC_065884.2, on the reverse strand, counting down.
AATAACGCTGTAGTAAACCAGGGTTTGTATATATTGAGCTATGGTCATGTTTCCGTTGTGATAAACCAAGGCCAGTCGAGTGGTTATACAAATCTAAGGGTTCAAGTCGTCGATCCCGACCTTATAGCCTACTTCTCTGGACAATTTTTAATTCTTCACGAGGTTATCGACGCTAGAATGTACTCAAAATGATTATATAACGTTTGAATCAGAAAACAAAACGAAAATACAAAAGGTAGATAATCTCCCGATTTTATCCAGCAGCACTGTTGTGTTTATATCACTCGCAGAAATGTAGAATACTGTGAAATTTTCAATTAATAATATCTTTGCAAATAATAAAATGAACTGAATCATTGTTGGACTTCTTTCTTTACGGGGTTCCACTTTAATAATCTGCAAGTGGTCCCAAATCTCTGGAATGACGATCAGCGGTTTTATCATAGGACGGAAACATTTCTTGTGGTGTCATCTAAATAAATCTGAGTTCGACCCAAGAAATAGACTCCATAGTATAAGAGGTAACCTTGTACATACAATGTAGATAACACCCTACACCTTGAATACAAAAATGGTGCCCAGTCTGTATTGTGCGACGAATGTTTACCTGTGGTCCATACATGTGTAGCTACAAGTTGTATCTTTGGATGACTTGGGTAGCTTCTGATTTAGTTCTGGCAATTTGTACGTGGATCCCAGAGTTCAGTTACTGCTATATCGCAGCTGGCAGTGTTATTCCAGATTACGTCAGGGACACGACTTATTCTGAGTGGCCGTTTACATTTTAAAAGAGATTGGGGTAGCAAAGGTATGAGATATGTGAATGTCAATTAAGATTTGAAGCCGAAACTCGGGTTCCATAAAGCTGCTATTATGGGCCATAAACCAACGCCAGTCTTAAAAGACCCTTTTTGACTCCTACATGTTTTTTGCGATACTCTGGTAAATGATCGTTAAATTGCTAGTCAACAAGTGCGTGCATCACAAATGCCACTATGGTTGTTTAGGATTAGAAAGGAGATCTAAGATGTTCTCACAGCATTAACCACAGTTTTGTCTACAGTAATATATCGGAGATTTCTCATTTAAATGATCATAAACATGGCACATAAATCAACCTATTTGATTCAGAACAAAACAAGAACAAAACAGATCCTGGTCGAAAGATCAGCTGTTAAAGTGTGCCCTGTGTGGTTTTAGTAAGTGTTTAAGTATGCTTATATATACATTAAATATACCAACCGGACGTGAATTTATAAACGGAAAAAGAGGTCTAATTAACAGTAGCAGACACAATCCATAGCATTGTTATGGAAAGTGGAAATTAACGTTAAGACATAAATGCTGACCAATAAAAATATCAATTTCTTAAACCAACATACGCGATAAAAATTGTTCGATCTTCTGCTAAGAAATGAATTGTGGACTGATCTGGAGATTGTGAAAAATTATGTTCGACCTTCTGCTAATAAATGAATCACGGACTGATCTGGAGATTGAAAAATTATTTACATGCTCTTAGCCCCCCCCCCTCCCCCCGGACAACATAATGCCACCAGGAGCCTGAAGATGATTCATATTAACTCACACAGAGCTTGTGAACGTCAACGTCATTTGGCCAAGGCAATAAGAATATCGGTCGACCCAATTTTACACGACGTAGCTGTTTTTGAGTAAATTGTTTGGATCCGCTTCACAAATCAATTGACCAATAAGAATGAGACTATATGCATAACTTCCCAAGTCTAATATTCATTTTACAGATTTTGTACACATTGTGATGGGGTAATTGGCATTATTTTTAAAAACAAGCGGGGCCTACTAGAGGTCCGTTCGAAGGACAATTGCCAAGGTCAATAATTGAAATAAAAAGATGTATGGTATAAGGATTTTCAAATATATAAGTCAATTGAACATTGAATATGGTCTACTTTTTTAACAGGGTTATCCAGAATGACTAAATGAATACAAGATAATTATTCCACATGTTTGTGGTGTAGATGAGGCACTACTAACTGTGATGGGTTAACTGATATTATTTTAAAACAATGTGCTGGGTTAATTGATATTATTTTTTTTTTAAAAAAAGGGACCCACTAAAGGTCCGCTCGAATGAAATTGACCACCAAAGAAAATATCTACGGTCAATAATCTCTGTAATTAAGAATGAAAGATGTATGGTGTATACGGATTTTCTACTATGTAAGTTGAATATGGTTGTATATTCTGTTGTCAACGATATAACCGTAGATGGAAGGGGACGTAAAACCTTATGAACGAACGAACGTATATTCTCTGCTTTCTTAACACAGTTATCAAAAATAAATAAATAAACAGAAGATATTTATTTCCTATGCTTGACTACACCAAGTAAAAGACAACAAAGGGGGTCGCGGTTTTTATAGTTTGACACCGTGATGTGAAAGCTTGAAGGATCTGTAATATTGTCATCCTATTGGTATTTCCTCTCAAGTTGTGATAACATTGTGCTTAACATGGGTTCGCGTCTTTTATAGCCGGACTACTCTTTTCTTTCCACAAAAGAACAGAGATTTACCCCCTGGAGGAAAACATATTTTTTTATTCAAACTAGTGGATTTTAGATCCTTTGAATGCAGCTACACCACAATCTATAACTAATCGCACTTTAATATATTTTTTTTTGTTAAGAGGAATATCAAACACGAAGATGCTCTGTGTATGAACAATTTGTTTGTTGTATCAATGACATCTTCTGCAGGTATACTTAAGATTCTTTTGTTATTTTCCAGAAAAAAAAAGGAAAAATCCTTTATATACATGATCTAGTTGGCCGATATTTAGGGTTCGTGGTGCAATGTGGATTGGTACAATGATTTTAGAAAAACACTTCGTTTTAAACAAACATTAAAGGGGCATACATGTATATATATATGTGTATCCGGGTTCGTCTTATTATCCTTAATAATATCTACTGCACCAGGAACAAAACTTTATCAGCATATGTTCTGGTTGACGGCTATTTTGTAATCTGCCAAAGGAAAGGAGGTGGGGTATGGTGTTTAGCACACACGCAACAGATTTAGATGTGCAATGCAAAAGCTTTAGATCATTATGTCACCCAACACCCTTTAATGATCAGACAATATTATAAATATTAATAATGTCTGTCTATATTATCTGGTTACTACATTGTACCCAGTCGCTCCTAAAACTCAAAAAGGAAATGGTAAAACATAAAATACAGCACATACCCAGCAGGAGATTGTATGACAACAAATAACGCATATATGGGACCTGACAGACAATGGGTTTCGCCCCGCCATCCTTTAAAATACAATTTCGATTAAAATAAAGATTCAAAATGCGAATACAAAATACATAAAAGTTAGTATACGAAGTTAAATATTATGCCTTCTTTCCGATTAAATTTGTATTTGGACCGGGGGGAGGTGGGAATAAAGTCTTTTTAGATTTGACCCAAAATGTCTGAAACCGCTCCTCGGGAATATAAATTGACAAACCCTTAAAAATCGAATATTATTAATAATTAAGGAAATCTAGATTCACGAGTTGCGGGGATTTTCCATTGGTTTTCTGCCTCAATAAAGTACTTGTTGTTTATTTGTTTTGTTTTCGTTTTCATCTCAAGATTTATCCACAAGAGATAGTGTTTATTGTTTAGTGGTGTTAGGTAGATATCATCACCTACCAGACCATCGGTCTTTCACTGGCTAAATACTTAAATAAACAAACTTTAAATACCAATAAACACAGTCTCCGTCACATATCTTACAAAAACAAAATATTTCTTCCAGGTTACTGTTGCTAACCATACTAACAATATATTGATGCCACGAAATTAGGATTTTTTTTCAATTCCGAAGGTATGATGGGATTTCGTTAAACGATCCCAACAGCCGACTTCGACAGTTCGCTATAGCTGAAGTTGTAAAACAAAAGCTGCGCCAGACCTAGAACTTGTAATTAGCAAATCCTCAAGTCCTTACCGACATACTACACGGAGGAGGGGGCGGGGGTACGGCGGCTAAGTGGGTAAGACGCTGGCTCGCTAGCTTGGAGGTCGGGTGTTCAATCCCTGCATTGGCCGAGAAAGTTCATCCAGATTTTCTGGCGTGGTTACTCCTTGTGAGAGATCCAGGACGGAGGGTCTAACAAGGACAGCTGTCTAGTCGTTCGGATGAGACAAAAAAACGAGGTATCGCGTGCACATTGGCGTGAAGGTAAAAGATCCTTTGACAGTTGGAATTCGATATAAGAGTAGGCCGTAGCGCCGCTGTCCATCATAGCCCGTCTACATTAGCCCAGTTCGGAGCAGAATAGTAGGACGTTAAACACCATTTCATTTCATTTACTTACATACTCTCATATTAAGGCCAAAAAGATTATCCTTTATACAAGATAGAGTCCATCCAGAATAGATCTCAGTAGCCAGATGAAATACGGAACTTGATAAAGATAATATCTTGTTATAAATATGTACTAAATGGAATAGACGTATACATTGTGGCTCTTTGTCAATTAATCATATGTAATTTATCTAGTCACCAAACAATACCAATAGCGGGAGGTGACAATATGACGTCACGTATGACATCACGTGTCAAGAAGGTATGACTCTAAAAAAGACGAATTAAAACGTAACTCAGAAACCCGGGTAGTTCAATGGACACATTAATTTTAACTTGTCAAACCAATTCCGTTTTTCGTTTATTATTGCATGACTAATCTTCTATAAATGTACCAAAAAAGATTGCGTCAATCTAGAGTAATTATACGGAATGAAGACGATTTCCTAGAACTATCATTATTTCATTTATCTAATGGTAAAGAAACGCACGTTACTGTTATCATTATCACCACGAAAATAACTATTTATTAATTTTGAATAATATTATATACGAAATGAAAAGAAAAGACATGAAATGGAATGGAGTTTAACGTCCCACTGTTCTGCTCCGACTGGGCTAATGGAGACGGGCATACGCCATAATGTGTGGTATGAGTAAATTTTGCCCGGACAGTGGTACCAAGGCCTACCCTTACATGTATTTCGAATTCCAACTGCCAAAGGACCTTTTACGTGCACGCCAATATATACGAAATGAAAAGAAATGAAATGGGGTTTAACGTCTAACTGTTCTCCTCGGACTGGGCTAATGACGACGGGCATATGCCATACAGTGTGGTATGAGTGAAATTTTGCCCGGACAGTAGCACTAAGACCTACGCTTACCTGACAAACCACGTCAAACTGAAAATTATTTTCTTAATGACCAGTGTAACCAGTGTAGACCTCCAAAGGGCTAATGTCATTTTATATAGTATATATAAAAAAGAATTATAGTAAGCGAAAATCAGACGAGCCTCAACCGCAGATTTCTGTTTTAAATCTTTCGTCCCTGAAGCAAAACAAATAACTGTTTATTTTATCTCTTATCACAAAATCTGTAATTCTTAATTACTATTCACTGAAACACAATAACCTATAGCCTACAGGGGAATGGTACAATAATGTATGTATTTAAAGTGTTAACTATATGTAAGTCACACTTATAGTCAAACGGAGTAGGTTATCTATTTTGTTTTGCATGCCCATATATAGTGTGTTTCAAATTCTTTATCGATCAATTACTATTCACTTAAACATGCATTATATAACGGTTTTTGCTATAATCCTTTGAAATAGATAATGAAAAATGAATATATTGAAAATTTCAGTCAAATTACTTTATCAATGGGCAAAGTTATCAATGTTTGAAGTTTGGACAAAAAATAACGCAAAAAGTCTCTATTAGCAAATACCATTGCTACGATAATAAACTAAGTCTCGAGTTTCCATTTTAACGTTAAACAAATGGTAGACAATGTATAATCCACTCAATATCTCAGCCAGAAGATGTTCTAGAGAGTCGAGTATAGGCTTGTCATGTGAATAAATATCTAAGTAATCATTCATATAACAGAAAAAAAGACTGCAATAGGCCCATTTAGCTCTTAAAGTGGACATAAGATGGGCGAAAAAACTTTTCGGTACGTATAGCCAATGGTTACTACATGTATATCCACTTTACGGCAAGTTCACACCAATTTGATTAAAATGAATTCGGCTATTACGGTTTACGGATCCGACACGCCAAAACGCTTTTCTATTTTTCAATTACGATATTAATCCGGTTGATTGGCTGGTGACGTCACAGAGACTACACATAGTATATACATAATGCATTTTAAAGAGAATAAACTATATTCTACAGTGGAGTGGTATAATAATATACCATATGTAAATCACACGTATGTAAGTCAAAATTTCTTGAAATGTTAGACGATAATATCAGGTTTATGTACACATACAAACATCAATATCATAAATTGAGATAAAATAGATGATTAGTAATAATCATCATGTGATGACTTAAAGCGAAATAGATACAGGGATTATTTTACTATCAAAGATAGAGATTAAATACAGTTCAAATTATTTCAATTTTGAATCATATTGAAAATAGGTTATCCACGGCCAAATATTATAATTACACGTACGTACGAAACTTACGCTGTCTGACAACTGACACGAAGCTAGTTTAATAACATTTCAATTGCTGCACCCATGATTTTAGTCGAAACACTACGTATAATTAACACATATGGAGAAATATTTATTTCGCTTCCATTTAATGAAAAAAAAATGACGATTTTTATATAGTCACTGTGTGTTCGAAAGATGTAAAGGGATCAGAACTGTATACTAATTTTTGAAAATGGCGGCTATTCAAGACATAGATCAATTCTCAAAGTAGATAGTTCTCTACATGTATATGCAGATTAATATGATTTTACACTCCGTAATTCGATCTATTGACTTACTTATATTACTGATACCTGAACATATCTATCAATGGACATGGTGACTCATATGTGGGATGAATGTAACAGCAATTTATACGTATCCAACTTATTTAATTTTCGCAATCTAATGTAAATGAATTGCTCAAGATAAATCGATTGATCAGATGTTGCTGTTGATGATATGTTTGTACATGTTTGTAGCCTCTAACCGTTGGAATTCGATGATGAGGAGTAGCAACACTTTCTTTATGACACCTACCCGTTTTCAAATACCCGATAGGATGTAAAACCCAATTTTATTTGACTGTGTTATGCTGAATGTTATATTGTAATATACTTATACTTACAGATTGTTTTCACCAGAAATATAATCCTCGAGCTGTTGAAAATCTAGCCCGTCATTATCAATACCTAAATCCACAGCTCGACCTATAAATAGAAAATAAAAATATTTCGATATCGTTCGATTATAAAACATAATAAAAATAAATAAAATCGGTCGTAACCTGTACCCAAAACACATCCTGCTAAAACAAAAGATTTTTTCCTGTGGATTCTGTCTGCATCAGTGAATTTTTATATTACAGAAAATCTAAGATGTTAACTAAATATTATAATACCGTATATGTCATAAAACGCCATCAATGCTGTTGTATTTTCATAAAACGTCATCAGGGCTGTTATAAATTCATAAACTGTGCAACAAAGATTGTTGTTTATAATACACAACAATTAAAGTGGGTGTATAAACTTTAACAAAAATAACTTTGTCCAATATAATTAATCTTCAAGAAGAACATTAACAACATTGTTCCTCCATACTACCGAAGCATCGATAATTTGTTTAATCATTCAAAACGCTCAGCCATCGTAATACTTTAACAATACTGTTAAATAATAGAAATCGTTATTAATTTTATTGTTTAAATACAAAAACAAACCGTCAATATTGTTATATTTTAGAACCAACCATAAAAGGGAAGTTGTTTTATATCATGTTTAATATTATTAAACATCAACCACGCTGTTTAATATTATACAACGTCAACAGTTTTGTTGTTTCGTATTGCAAAACATCAACAATGCTGTTGTTTGATAACATAAACCGACAGTAATATCAACATGTCTGCGACTCATGGTTCAAACCATGTCTAGTTTGAACATCAATAAGAGTTTAAACTCTAAATCTAAGCATATGTTAAGCGAGTGATAATACGGGTTATTAAGCTGTATAGAAGTAGATAATATTACACCAACATCTACTCCACTAGCCTAATTTACCAGCCCCTACTGGGCATTATATTCATTATAAACCCACAACTTTAAATGCCTACTTATCTATGAAATATATTCGTCTTCTGACAATTTAATGTTACATTTGGTTTTTTTTCCCCCTTTCATTTTGATAATGAGCAATTAGTCTATTCAAGCACAAAAAACTTTTCATAATTAATCAGCTTTCACTATAATAACTGTTACCGTACATATTAATTGAGAAATTCGAACAATTTAAGCTTCGTTGCATGCAATGCTAGACGAAGGTCCCGGCAAAAAAAAAGTCAGATAATTAATACCGAGTGATTGGGAAACTGGGGGGGGGGGGCACTTTTGCTTGGTCCTCAACTTTCAATACCCGGTACTTGATAGAGGAAAGTTTGAGTGAGGGGGGGGGGGAAATTGTTTGTTTGGTTTAAACCTACTTAAACAATAGTTAGAGATTTAATTGATCTGTTTGTGCGTATATTTCAAAGTTCAGCAACCTGCGACGAGTTATAAAATGTTAATTCTGAGATGATGTATATGTTAAACGTAAATTGGATCTGTATTTGTTGTTGTTTACAGGTAACACGTGTTCTGGTTATCTGTCATTCAATACGGTATATACCCATGTGATAACCTCGTGCAATATTAATTACTGAGGTAATGATATATTTATGTAATTTATGCAAATTATGTCTCACCTTTTAGTATATTCCAGCCTATTTGCATATTTTACCAGCAATGTCTATTTTGTCCCGCTTAATAAATATTGCCAACGTCTAGGGCTCAATATCTTGGATGACCTGGCCCCGTGAAAATACTAAATCTGGGTAATGGGGTGTCTAGTCTAGCCAAGGTCAAAATCGACTTTAGCCATCAAATTTTAAAAAAATTAAAAACTTCGCTTTGCTTATCTAAGATACATGTATTTTGAACTACATGTATATTTTGGAGAGAGAGAGAGAGAGAGAGAGAGAGAGAGAGAGATGGGGTTTAACGTCCAGTCGACACAAACCAGGTCATTTCGGGACTAACATATGGTTCAATTTTATTTCCATAATTCGCTTGCGCGTAGGGGTCTTTAGCATTAGAAGGAAACCGGAGGACCCGGAGAAAAGCCACGAAGTTGGACAGGCGACCTTACTCCTTGTCATGTACAACCGGGGATTCGAAACCACATTTTGAACAGAACGACTTGAGTTCGCGTCCGTAAATTTTTTGTTGTGCGGACATCAGAACTTACGGTAGTCTATTATCATTCAACGACAGTTGGCGATGACAGGAAGGTATTGATGTACTATCAATTAACTAAACCTATCATTTTAAGACCAACATAATTATACTCGTTTTATAGCGCAGATATCTTGAGTATTGGTGTAGGGAACGAGATACAAGGACTAGAGATCCTACCGATTGCTCAATCGTGGGAATCGAAAACACAAGGTAACACTTTAGACCACTATAAATATTAACAAAGATCTGTTAAAAATACACTGTCCCGAAAATATTTATCGCGTGGTCATTTCCAATGCAAGTATGGCTAATTTGGTATATATGGAAAGTATCGACACCAATCTTACTAGAAAAATACTGGATTACCGGAAAAACACCCATGGGGCAAGCACTGGGCAGAAATTTCAGGGTATCACTAACCGGCAGCCAGACTGTTATCTGCCAGCTTATTGTGTGCTACATGTAGATTTACCGAGGGAGCGTTTGTTATTTCTTGATCAATTGGTTAGGCGGTTTTGGAAACATTAATGAGTGTCAACGTACAAAAGACTCTGCAACTAAACGGCAGAAAATAATTAAGAATTTACCTAGGCCTCAATATGTATGGTAAATGGACAGTACATGTAAGTAATGGAAAATGTATTTTTAGTCCAAATACATCATCAAATCACACAGTTTGTACGCGGGAAAGTATTTTTAATGAACATAATTGATACGTTTGTTCCCATTTGCAATTGCCCCAAAACACCCAAACGATAAATAATCCGGGATCCTTGCTTAATAAGATTACTTATGTATATTTCACCCCAACCCATCATATTTAACAAGTGTCTGCCCTGGGGTAGGCTATAGTTGTATACCCGAAGAGGGTCTACGTTATAACATGCGCCAAATCATTGGACAAAAACCAAATAAATGACGCAAAGAACAAAAAAAATAAGTGAAGAAAATGTGGTTCTTCTAAATTTGAAATAATTAATTCATAATTACTTTTACGTACATCATAAATTGTAATAAATTAGATAAATTTTCTGTTGAACTTAAAACAAGATGGCGAGACCAATATGAACAAAAATTATACGTTAAAAATAATGAAAAAAGAATCAAAAGTCAGACGAAGGCAAGTAGTTTCAGTTCAAACAACATTTTAAAAGCAGCACACGATAACTCAAACAGTTAAAGTCAACATCTTACTCGACAATCCAGCCGACAAAAATAACCCAAGTGCATGAGTCAATGTGATGAATTTTCTCACTAGAACACGAAATGTCCACCAGCAGAAAGACGGAATACAAATCGTTTTGTTTGAACAATTCTACGCCAAAACCGACAAATATTTCAAATCATATTGCTTCATTGCACTTATTGTTTTAAACTTAATTGATCACACATTTTTCTTCTACATATGTTATAAATATGATAATTCTTTATGATAATATTACCTGGATTTTACTCAGATTCATTTACCTAACACCGAATTGTTGTTGCATCGTGTGGGGCCAAATCAACACTATTCCAAGAACGAGAGCGAGAGAGAGAGGGGGGGGGGGGTCTCCCAACTCATTAACAAATACAACCAACAGTGGCATTGGCAGTGTTGTCTCTTATCACATTTTGGTCCACTATCAATCTGGTGGAAATCATAACTTTTTATTGATTTCATGACGTAATCATTTTCTGCGTTAGAACCTCGAACTTTTATAATCCTAAAGTTCATGGTGGTATTATAACAACACTGCGTTAGGTCTTATTAGATTAAGACACAGTCCAAGTACTTTATATAAGGTTAATTAAATATTGGTTATGTTTATTCGGTCACGACTACATATTTTTATAATTAAACACGCAATTTCATCCCGAATTGTGTATTTCAAAAACCGGTCATTTTGGGACTACGTTTATTCCATTAATTTGCATGCGCGTAGGTGTCTTTTGCTGTGAAAGGAATCTCGAGGACCTGGAGAAAACCCACTTTCTTCTCCCTATTAAAGAACTTTCGCAAAGCTAAGATTGTCTACGAAATCATGTACATCTGATATGTACCATGCAAGATCAAGTCTTCTAGAAAGAGTGGATAAAAGAAAATGGCCGAAGGTGGAAGCGTGATTTACTGACAATATTGATAAAAGATGTGAAAAATGAGAGAAGTGAAAAGATCGATTCCGTACATTAATTAAGAATAGGTTCATGATTTATGTCAAGTTTAATCGGCATTCGGCAAATAAATGTGGGAAAGAGATGGACAGTTAACATCTGTACGACAGCAGTCCTGTAACTTAAAGTCAGTAATGTTTCTAACACCATAATCTTAATTTCTCATCTAATAATTAAAGGGCCTATGGCACTATTTTTTGAAACTTTGAAATAGACAAAAATGGTTCTAAAAGCACATCTTAATGTAATATGAATGTATGTAAAGTGCTTTAAATTCAATTTTTAAAACAATATAAATGTAATTTCTAATAAATTATGTTCGGTGAAATACGTGAACAGTTCAAAGTGAACGACAGTCGTTTACGCCTGCTTAGTGCATTCTACACGTTTTTAAAATCATTTTGTCGTTTATGAATCAGCCTTTACTAATTACTTCCACGTTCTGTTGTAGGATATGATTTTATTTGTTCATTACAAAGTTGCACCCGAAACCATAGGGTGCACGACTCGTGTACAGATTATCAAATGTTAATTGTGTCTTAAATATTGGATATTAACATCCTATAGTTTCGCGGCAAGATAAAAACATCAATATTGATTGACGTTTATCAATATTGAATCCTAATTCGTGTTTTTAATTTCGAATATTATGGAAAATATTGAGTTGGAGACTTTTAACCGCTATTCCTTATCCAATTTTCATATTCTTAAAATCTGAAAAATCTGAGAAATAGTAAACAACAGTTATGTGCTACAAGCACAGTTAACGAGTATTTCCAGGTACAAGATCACGAATACGCTTAGAAAAAAACTATCAATAAAATTAAAAGAAAATGTAAAAGACTGGGGAAGATTGTAAACCAAATACAGCGGAATTAACAGCAGCTGTTCTGGATTGATTAACACGTTGAAATAGTCAAAACTGATCATTGGAATTTTAACTTGCATACATGTACAAGTAGGCTTATACTATGGTGCCTAACATCTATGTATAAAGCATAGATACCATTGTGCGTTAGGTACTGCGCAAGTCGATAGGTGTGGCACTGAGTTCGAAACGCGACGTAGACCGTCGGAATATATTAAGCCCGGGGTGGCGGTTGTGGGAATAACACACGAAAGTGTGTCTTATCGTTCGGATGGTAACAAAACAAACGAGGTCCACGCCACACTTGCACCATGGACGTACACGCCAAAGAACCTCAAACGAGAAGTGTAGGCAAAAACGGCGTTGTACGGATACCCCCCCCCCCCCCCTCCACGTTCGTCGTGCACGCGTAACCACAGAAATGAAAATTACCAAATGTTTTGTACAGTCCAACTGACTGAGGTATAATGCGATGCAGAGGGGGTTTAAACCGCATTCCATCGTAAGTTAGTTTCTAACAATTTAAAAATTAAGAAATGACAAAACATAAAAATCGTATTTTCCTGTAAGCCTGTATATATTTAATCTTTTAGAGGCACTTAGTAACTGGATAGATCAATACACAAAAACACATACTTATGTATGTATTTAGATGTAAGCCTACAATAAAATTAATAAAATCGTGAGCTTTTATAAGCGTGCACTTTTCTTTTAATTTGGGAACCCTCCATACCAACTATAGAAATGAAATGAAATGGGGTTAAACGTCCTACTGATCATCTATACAGCACCTGTAATAGAATAATCTGGCCTTGGCTATACGGTCATAAAACCACAGTGTCTTTATCCGTGTTTAAATAAACATACAGTGGGGCAATACAAAGGAGAGGATTATATTACAAAAAGCATTATATTAAATAACATTATATTATTGTATACAGCAGGTACATTATACAACAATTATATTATTATAAATGTATAATACATTATATTTATAGACTCTACACGACATTTGGATAATTTAACCCATTCTTTGAATCAACATGTAAATGATATAAACTAGAGCATTGTATTGCCAACAATCTCTGACTTTGTTATCTCTATTAATATCAACATAATTCTATAGGCAAGTAGAGATGCAAGTTTTGTTCTTTCAATTTAAATGCATTCTCGCTTTTATTATATGATTTATCATATGAATATAACATTAACAAGTGAAACACCACTTCAATATGTCCTATTTATCATAGGAATATAACAAGTATAACACCAATTTAATATAACCTATTTACCATATGAATATAACAAATATAACACCACTTTAATATGTCCTATTTACCATATGAATATAACAAGTATAATGCCACTTTAATATGTTCTATTTATCATAAGTATAGCGGCCCGTCATTATATGTCCTACTTTAGTTCTAATGGTTTTAAAAAGTGTATTCAAGTACTTGAACCCTAAGATTAGGATATGAGTTCAAAAAAGAACATCGATCATGCACGTGCAGAGAGGTCACATGAATACTACCGAATGTGCTTTAAAGATCCCTTGACAGTTAGATATTGAAAGAGTAAGCTGTATCACGTGGTCTAGGCAAAATTTCCATCAGAGCGCTGCATGACGTAATTATCCAAAGTAATTTAAAGGAGGCAAGTCTTTAACTCAATATCACCCACAGTCTTCGACATTGCAAACAAGACTTATTGGCCAATTTAAATCAACATTGATGTTGTTATCTTACCGTGAAAAGTTGGGCTTCTGATATCCAATATTTAAGACAGAATGAAAATTTTAAAACTGGCAGACGAATGAAGCAACTCGATGAACGAGGCTAAACATACCCCACAGGAGAATACTACAGGTGTAGACTGAAATGACCAGAAGCCAAAGACTGCCATTCAATTTGGACCCTTTGCGTAATTCGCCGAACATAACTGATTAGAAATTACAGTAAAAACAGAAACAATTGAATGTAAATCAGTTTATACACATTTATATTACATTATTATATGCGCTGCGACCCATTTGCGTCCACTTCTCGGTGCCAAAGAATAGCGATTTAGCTCCTTTAAAGGATGATTATCGTCATGCAATAGTATTAGCTAAATGTTCGAGTACCAACAATTTTCAATTTCGCAAATGACATAGAGTCTTCGTTAACACCCGATATCACTTCACTTCTCGTTTGGGGGGGGGGGGGTCACATAGTTAACAAAGTGTTGTGGTGCTGTTGTATTTAAACCACTGGACTGGCAACTGCAAGGGGAGGGAGGGGGGGTTGACCCGGGGGTTCTCTTCTACCCAGTTGATCTAGTTCGCAATAAATTACAAAATTACATGTGTGACGGTTGATATGTACGAGGCAGGGTATGCCCACCTTTTCTAGAACAGACCACGTGGGACTTCCTTGTAGTAGCACGAAGAGATACATGTAACGAGTGACGATTTTTCAGTGGATATTAATTACCTTATTATTACTAACAATTATTGTTCATAGACCTGTAATTACTAGTGTATTCAATGACCCGGTTATCAGTGTTCAAAGTCCCCTCAAATTTCATAGATGTAAAAATAAATATTTATATAACGATGATTTGATTAAAGAGGTTATGACTTAGTAATCAACTTTAATTATTTTATATCAAACAGTGACAGTGTTGTCTTCGCTCCCAAACAGTCTATGTGTTATCGTTAAAGCGTGGACGCGGCGTGGTCTGGGCAAAATTCGCCCCACCCCCTCCCCCCCGGTCCCATCTCTAACATTGCATAGTTTTTAAAGTTTACACATTCATTCCTCCATTTTAAAATGGAGCAACAATAATAACAATCGACTCGCCACGCAAAATACGTTAACAACAAATCTACACCTTAATGTTTTATGATAATAGAGATAGAATATTATCAACAAAAGTTCAATAAGCATATTATCTTAGTCACTTAATAAATTGGAGGAAGCGAGGAAATTGAACGAATCCGGTGACAGTTTAACTGTTTGTGCATAAAGCTCAATCAAGTTACTGATTAAATATACACTTTGTTAACCCCAAAAAGTTAAAGTTATGAATAGTACTCTTTTGGCACTGTGAACTTACAGTCAATACTTCAAGGGGCATTATTCAAGAGCCAAATTTGCCTACTGCAGGTCTTTCTTTGGGACTTAAATTTGATATAAATTATTAACATGACAAGACCACAATCAAATCTTGATGCCATCGGATGGTTCCAACTTAAAGTAGATTGGAACGGTTCGGCCATTTAATGATACTTCAAGGGGCGTTATTCAAGAGCCAAATTTGCCTACTGCAGGTCTTTCTTTGGGACTTAAATTTGATATAAATTATTAACATGACAAGAAAATAATCAAATCTTGATGCCATCGGATGGCTCCAACTTAAAGTAGATTGGAACGGTTCGGCCATATAATGATTTAATTCAAAAATGGAGAAGCGAGGCTAAGCCTCGAATAACCAGCTCAGTGGTTATGATCATAAACCATCTATACAAAGATCTTGTTAACATACTAACAATACTAGAATAAAGTAATTTGAATGACATTTTCGATATATCCATTTTGCATTATCTATCTGTGAACTATTCTACCAAGAACGGTCAGTGCTTTATCTAAATCTTAGATAATCTATGTTAATGCAAAACTCTCTGGCATCCATGATTTTGGGACCAGTAACTGCGCCCAAGCGCTACGCATCTTCTTGTTGTTTTTGTTGCAAGGCTCTTCGAGAAAAGCCCAAGACCCCGTCAACTCAAGTATGATCGACATGAGACTTCCATGTATGGTATGACGTCACAATTCCAAGATGGCAGCGATGATATCATGCTCGGTTCCTACTCCATAGAACGCTCGTTCGTGTTATTATTAATTGTAAACAAAATTCCATCAAAATCAGGTCATTATAGGTATGATATGGTCTGCTTTAATTCGTTTCGTGCACAGCTCTTCAGACGTAGCACGAGGCTGGAGTACCCGGAGAAAATGCTCGAGATAAGATCTACATGCACGTGTGCTCATAGCTAATAGAGAGTGGTGTTTTCTTTACATTTGTAAAACTTCGTTCAACACTGTTTTAACATAATGTTTATAAACCAGTTATTATTATTTAATATCACTGGCCAATTACTAAATACCACCCAACGAAACAATAACAAAATACTACTCAAAGAAATTATAATGGTTTTAACATAATAATATTGGTATGCATAATTAGGTCATCTCTTAACGACCACAAAAATACAATTATAGACTCAAACTGCTTCTTAAGTTAATTATTACAGAACGTCAAGCACCGAAGTCCTGTGTATACAACGTAAAATATCCACGACAGAAATTCCCTCTTAATTCTAAATCAAACTTCAATAAACTTTGAGTATGTAGCATTCAGAGGTATAGTGTTTCCTGTATTATTCCTATATTATGCCGTTTTAGAATTGGGTTTGTAAGTATTCAGAAAGGTCTTGATTTTTATGTGTGGTATCTTTAATCTAACATATTAGCTTACATGTTGTGCACGTAAAAGAGCCCTTGGCAGTTTGAATTCGATATGAGTAGACACACTCTATCTTTGTAAAATTGAGTGGAAAATCTAGAACTAGATCTATTGAGAGTACAGAAGTAAATGTTAAAGTATTTCTTTAAAGGCTCAATACCACTCTTGTTGTAACTGAATAATATGTCCCAATCTTTATTCTGGTCAACAAATTGTACTATTTTACAATATTCCAATTAATTGATAATACAAATTTCATCTTAACACACCTAATTTAAAAAATTGGAAAAGTTCAACTAAATGATTTGAAAAGCCTAACGTAAACCTTTTCAAATGTGACTTGGATTTAAAAATATTTTCGAACCCTCTGGACAAGTAAAATAGGATGTAATGGATAATTTACACAACAGATAGGACACTTAAACATCTAATACTTAGAATAAGGCTATTATTTTTATTTTTTTTGGAGCTGTCAAGCCAGCAAGAGTGTTATTGTCCCTTTAAGTGAAAACACACACAGATTAATTAAAACATTTCGCTCAAAACATTTGCTTCAACAGTTCTGTTATTGAGTCAAGTGACGCGGTTTCGACAAGGTGTAGAGTCGTTAATGCCAACCTCGTGAGTTTTCTCTGGGTCCTCTGCTAATTGTTCCCACAGCCTAAGATCCCCACGAGAACGCGAATTATTGAAATAAAATTGAACCATATGTTAGTCCTGAAATGACCTAGTTTGTGTCGAGTAGATGTTACCCCCCCCCCACCACACACACAATCTTACTCTCTCACTCTCACACACTCTCTGTCACTCTCTCACTCACACACTCTCTCACACTCTCTCATACATGAATAGGCTTTATCCGATCACGGTGACGGTACATGTATTTTTTCTGTCTATGCTGTTTATCAAAATCTTAAAAACAACATTTGCACATGTAATTTGAACCTGTATCTAAATGTTTATATATGGTTTAGGTTAAAATACCAGTTTCTAGTTTTATTTTCTTGCAAAACATCAAAATCTTAAATAAAACATCTTCTTTGTACAGGTAAGTTCAATGTATGATATAGTATTGCCGAGTATGTGTACAGGTAAAATCAACAGGTATGCTCATAAATTGGGCCAAAATGTCCCATCGTTATTGAGAGAGAGAGAGAAAGAGAGAGAGAGGTGGGGTTTAACGTCCACTCGACACAAACTAGGTCATATCGGGACTAATATATGGTTCAATTTCATTTCAATAATTCGCTTGCGCATTGGGGTCTTTAGCTGTGGGAGGAAACCAGAGGACCCGAGGTTGGACAGGCGACACTACAGCTCCTTGTACAACCGGGAAATCGAAACCACGCCAGTTGACTCAATGACAGAGCTTATGATACAACGCGCACGCGCTAATCATTCGGCAATCCAACCCCCTCGTTTATCCGGTGTTTCGAAAGAGTATGCAATACGTACTCACACCATATCTGTATACATGTATACGTATGATCCATGAAACCCCATGTACGATGTCTGTGCATAGTGACGAACCCATTGGTTAAAAAAAAACATAAACCCCATCCTCATTGTGGATTACCGACCTTACGTATTATTAATTATAGTCGTGGCGAGTGTCGTGCACAAATCAGAGTAAGCTTACTCTTTTCGAAAGACACAATTCTAAACTAAGAGCAGTTCATGTGACATACTCCCCGAATATTTGATACTTACATTGTATATTCATAAACTCAGAGTTTGAATGCAGTTTGTGGTCAATGGTACGATGCTTTATAAATACATGTAAGTAATACATCAATGAGTTCTAGAATACCAGTAGGTTAATAATAAATAAACATAATATTTAGAAATGAATAAGTCTAAATATAGATGTACAGTATATAGGCCTACATGTCCATTCAAACGCTGTGTCTTTCCAGAATTCTGTCAAGAAAAGGGAAGGTATATATTTTGTCGTGCGTCTTCCGCTATAGTAGGAAATCCTTCTAAAATATCGTTCAGCTTGCCATCATGTATTAGACAGGGTCGTTTTACGATTACATGTAGTCTTACATGAATAATTCAAAGAAATGCAAGAACGAGGGGAAAATACAGAGAGTTGTAGCCAAGAACATATAAAATGTACGTGTTGGAATGGTATCAACTTGTTGCATAGGATGTTTATATATCAACCCATACATGTAGAGCCTATGCGAACTCGTCGAATGAAAAGTTGTATCAAATGTTTTAGAAAATTAACCGGCTTAACAAGACTAAATCAAAATAGAGATGTGTAAGAAAGATTTTGCTTTTTGTGGTTGGCCTAAAATATAAATTATGAAATTCGATTGGGCAATGGATTTATAAGTTTGGACTGGAGATAGGCAAATCTTAATAAAGTCGGGGGGAGGGGGGGATTTCGATGTATTTACAAATATCCGATTAGAGGTACAGGTACATGTACGTGTAGCTAGGGGTTAATTTATTCTCCCCTTAGAGAGAGAAGGACACTTGGTGGGGGGTATAGGGGGTGTACTGAACCCATTTTAACTTACAAAAGATGAAATGTAAACAGTTAATTTGTTAATAGCAATAAAATGTTACTAAATCTAAACAAATGATCAATTCAACTCAACGGGACAACCATTCAATCATAAAGTGACGATTAAATACTGGAAAAGCCTCTATGGTGACTTGTTCATTGTATTACAATAGAAGTTCTCGACCGTACATAAAAGGTCTACTCTAGTGCAATTGCTTCGCCATAAAAAGACACTTGTTTTGTCGTCAACACTTTCTCTCGGCCACATGTATATTTAACTTGAAGCTCCCCCCGTCTCATTAATTTGATATATGTTACACTGTAAAAATCTCGTGTCTACTCCTTGTATGATATTTAGCGAGTAGTTAAACAGCTACACATAACGAAATGTCACCAATCGTCGTCACATTTTCCCTTGTCAACCTCCGATAATATTAGCTAAAAGGAGGCCATATTTTTAACAATACAAACATCTTGAAATCGCACGATTTAAGAAAATGTAGTATGAACGTGAATAGAAATTAGTTAAAAACCTACCCAATACGGCCTGCAATGCCTGTTCTTCGCCTAAAACATCCATATTTAATTTAAACCGTTATAAAATCCCGTTATACTTTAGAAATCCATTAGATGTCTTAACTTTTCACGGTCTACACAACTTCTTACAAGTTTGTACCTCTGACCCGTGACGTCAGACAAGCCATGTGATCGGCTAGCTGTTCTATTCTCCTCCCGCGTTTCGCGTAAATGGCTGGTTATCTGATACTCGACAATATAAGTAGGCCCTGGGTGTAATTCAATTAATTTATCCACATACTTACACACAAGCTTACGTAATTAATTGATCCAATTAGTTAAAACAAATAGCCTAGACGTACAAACGATGAGAGAAATGTTATACCTGTACGCAGGGTGTGTGTAAAACAGTCCTATAATTAGTCGAGTGTTATCAGAACAAGTAAAAGAAAAAAACAACAATTCGGAATTCTTTTATTGTTTTAGTTATAAAAAACGGTCTTAATATAACAATAAGCCAAAAATATCGGTTAGTGACCCCATTAGCTAATATATATATATAATGAAAAAGGAACGCCGACCACAGTATTCGTTTGTTTGTTGCGTTTGGGTTTTGTTGGGGTTTTTTTTATGAGACTTGAAATACGGTTGCAAGATATTTGATATAAATTTTTAGCAAATGCCGAAAATAATGGACGATCAATATTTTCTTTGTTGTAATTGTCAATGGATAGAGGGCAAGTGGACTTAATCTGCCGTCAGATATGTTAGAGTGGTTTAAACATATTTTATTACCATAAAGTAAATGGATTGGACAAAAGTTACATAGATGTGTTAGGTTGGCAATCAAGTCTATATGATGATTCTGCCCCTGCTCGCTAAAAAAACAAAAAAACTAAGGACGGGTGGTACCGCGAGCACCTTAATAGTGCATGTTACCGACCTCATTAAGATTTAAAAATGAGAAGATTATTCAACACGGAAAAAATATCCAAGTTTTATTTCTTGTTGACCAAGACTGTAGGGAGAGAGAGAGAGAGAGAGAGAGAGAGGGAGGGTTTAACGTCCATTCGACACAAACTAGGTCATTTCGGGACTAACACATGGTTCAATTATATTTCTATAATTCGCTTGCGCGTGGGGGTCTTTAGCAGTGGGAGGAAACCGGAGGACCCGGAGAAAACCCACGAGGTTGGACAGGCGACCCTACTCATTGTCACGTACAACCGGGGAATGACAGACCTTATGATACAGCGCGCACGGGGGAGACACATATAATTAACCCAGTAAGTGGACCCATTGGTTAGTTGAGTAGAACAGAACGATACTACGTACAACCGGGGATTCGAAACCACGCCAGTTGACCCAATGACAGACCTTATGATATTAATACAGCACGCACTGGTAACCATTCGGCCACCCCCCCCCCCTCCAAGACTGTAGGCCTATTTTTTTTTTTTTTGTAAAAAGTATTTATTCACAGAAACTGATCGAGGAACAGACTAGAACTATATTACCTGTCTCCTAAGACTGCAGTTTAATGGAAGTAAAGAAACCTTTTCACTTCCACAAACGTGTGAATTTAATCAGGCTGCTGTTTAAATGACTAGCCATCTTTTATTTGAGTCAAAAGTAAACCGATCGATTTTATTGGATGTTGTGTGTTGATTTGTGTGTGTGATGTTAATATATCATCGGTGAAAATGTTACGTCTATAAATAAAGCTAAAGAGCCAATATCGAGAATTAACGAATTGTGTGCCACTACATGTATATTATATAAAGTATGTCAAAATTAAAAGTTAAATTAAAAGTCCACTCTGATTTAATCATTCCAGACGAAGAAGCCGCTGTGGCTTACTGGGTAAGGCCCTGGCTCCTACTCGCTAACATCGGGATTTTCCGACGTGGTTCACCCGTTTCAGTGGGGTGAAAAACCAAGGGCCCTTTACACGTTGGCGTGCATGTAAAAGAACCCTTGACAGATGGAATTTAATTGTCCGGGCACAATTTCTCCAATATCACTTTGTGTGACGTCGGTTCTTCATTAGCCCAGTAAGGGCATTTTTTCCAGGGACAAATTAATTCAATAGCACTCGTCCCATCATTAATCGGGAGACACGCTGGCTTAGTGAGTAAGACGCTGGCTCGCTAGGCTTGAGGTTGTGGGTTGGCTCCCAGTGTTGTTCATTAAGGTTTTCAAGCGTGGAGCAGGATGGATGGCCTGACAATGACAATTGTCTAGTCATCCGTATGGGACGAAAAACCGAGATCCCGTGGGCACATTGGCGTGCACGTTAAAGAACCCTTGACTGTTGGAATTCGAAATAAAAGTAGGCGGTAGCGCCGCTGTCCGGGCAAAATTTATCCCATAATCCACTGCATGACGTATGCCCGTCTTCATTATCCCTGTCAGAGCGGAACAGTAGGACGTTAAACCTCCTTTCATTTAATTGTGTTTCCAATTCAATGGTTTATTCTGATCTGGAATATGAACACAAAAAGTTTCGTTTTGCAAACCATCGGACAGAACGCTAGGGGTGATGCAATTGTGTGTAAGTGTGTGTGTTGGGGTGTAGGTACAGAGCAGGAAAGAGGTATACAGGCTGATTAACGAGAGACAAGCAGATGAAGGGGGAGACAAGAGGAGACCTGGCATATTCAGGAAATAGTACACGACTGTGTAACAACGTATACTGGTAGATTTATATATCAACAGGAAGATATTATAAATTATGTGATAGTCTCAGCTTGGTCGTAATAGTTTTACATCAACAACTCAATCATTTCGTTGAGTCAGCTTTTTATTTAACTTACTTTGAATTAAGTATTCTCTAAAATTTAAAAGTCATAACGTGTTCTATTCTATAGCTGATATACTCGGCACTCATCCCATCTTCAGTTGAAATCTTCTTTGAAGAAAAGATAGAAACCTGCCTGACCATGAATACGTTTGTTTCATTTTTCAGATTTTTTTCTAACACCATTTAAAATATTCAATAAATATTTTCAATATTCTCTAAAATTTAAAAGTCATATATAACGTGTTCTGTTCTATAGCTGATATACTCGGCACTCATCCCATCTTCAGTTGAAATCTTCTTTGAAGAAAAGATAGAAACTAGTCTAACCATGAATACGTTTGTTTCAATTTCAGATTATTTTTTTTCTAACATCATTTGTTCAATAAATATTTACATATATAAAGAGAGAGAAATAGGGTTCAACGCCCACTCGACACAAACTAGGTCATTTCGGGACTAACATATAGTTCAATTTTATTTCAATAATTCGCTTGTGCGTAGGGGTCTTTAGCAGTAGGAGGAAATCGGAGGACCCGGAGAAAACCCACGAGGATGGACAGGCGACCATACTCCTTGTCACGTACAACCGGGGAATCGAAACCACGCCAGTTAACTCAATGACAGACCTTATGATACAACGCACACGCGCTAACCATTCGGCCACCCCCACACCCCCACACCCCCACCCCCCACACACGCACATATATGAATATACAATATATAATTATGGGATCTGAAAACAAGCCGGGGCTTATATAAATTCATCTACCGTAAGAAATCATTAAATTTTACATAAATATGAATACATTATTTAAAAAGTATAATCATACTACACATTGGTATAAAAAGTTTGGAGTATTATAAGAAATGAAAAATAATTCTTAAATATCCTGATATTAAAAACTTCTCTTGAATCTTTAAGTGGGGATCCGATGACATAATGGCCTAACGCGTGCGGTTTAGATCACAAGGTCAGACATTTAATCAAGTAGCGTGGTTTCGATTTCCTGCAGTTGGATTTCGAAGTTGGAATAGGATGTAAAGGCGTTGTCCGAGAAATAGGTACTGAAAAATGAATATATTTAAAGTTGAATTCAAATAATTTTATTCTGGGCGAAGTTATGACTGTTTGAAGACGTGGGGTAGATGGTTTTTCATCGTAGCAACGGTACTTGACAACATAAACTAAGTCTCGATTATCTGTTTTATCGTTAAATTTTTAAATTTCGAGGGTTTTCAAATCCATTTAAATCTCGACTATCCGACGGTCTAGATAGTTGATTTTTGGCTTGTCATGTGAATTAATATCTAAATAATTATAGATATAAGATTTGAAGCCGACAAAACGACCTGCAATAGGCAGATTTAGCGCTTACATAATGCACTTTTTATAGGGACACTACCTTCACACATTTCCTGTATAATGTAGCTGGATATTTAATGGGAGTCCCTTTGAAAAATACAACACAAAAAACAAGAAACATTATCAAAAGTGCAATGCATTCTATATTGTTTGAATTAGTAGGTACTAACTTATATTTTGTCTATGGATACGACAAGTAATACAAACGCTTGTAATATAACGATACAAGTCTATTTCGGCATCTACGAAACCGATCACAGCATCATGGTGTTAATTAGTACGAAAACATGTCTGTACAGTATTGAGCCTTCATAATATAAGACGGAAATGCCAAGTTTATTATTTGTCGTCTGACCGCGTTTAGTTCGGGATATGTTACATCCACTTAGAAAACCGCTGATTATTTAAAGGGAATATTGGGGGATTCAAACTATAACAGCGCCCTTTACAAAATATCCGGCGGAATGAGCAACGAGGCGTCCCGCGAATACTCTCACCTCCAAAACAAAATTCCTTTTTTGGTTTGGTTAAAGCATTTATTTGACGTTTGGTAACAAGACTATCAATTTCGAGGAGCCTGTAGTCGGGTGTGGGTAAACCATGGCTCTATGCATCACGAGGATCACGTGGTTAAGTGGGTAAGACGCTGGTTCAAAGTACTGTATATATTTATGTTGTATTAGTACCTGAATAAAATTTTCTCAAGAAAAAAAAAAGACGCTGGCTCATTAGCCTGGAGGTCGGGTGTTCGATCCCTGCATTGGCCGAGAAAGTTCATCCAGATTTTCCGGCGTGGTTCCTCCTTGTCATTGATGCAGGATGGAGGACCTGGCAAGGACAGCTGTCTAGTTGTTCGGATGGGACGAAAAACCGGGGTCCCATGTACACATTGGCTACATATTTAATGGCAATGACTGTGGGGCACTAGTTGCTTTTCAGTTCTTCATTCGATTTTATGGTAAGTTCCGCAGTATGCCTTGAACACTCTGCTGGTGGAAGTTAACCCAAAATTAGAACAGAACATACACCACATAGATTTATGACTGGATAATCCCCGCGCAAAGGGACCTTTTCTCGAACAAATCACTATAGTATGAGATACGGTTCTTCCAAGCGGGATGTGTGTAAAATTAAGAGGTTCATGCATCAATCTACTCTCGCGAAAAATTGACAATCATACAGTATCTTTAAAAGAAAGAAGGATGTAAAAATATCAAGGATTTAATTAGAAAACTCGATTTCTTAGAATGCTAAATATAATAACTGTCCAATCGCTTTTCTCTGAAATCCACGCACGTATAATCAATATTATATAATTATATATTCTAGCAAGGTCGCAAGAAGAAATTTCGAAAATGAGCAAACTCGGATTTTCTTCGTCAAGGCTAATGGCTACCTGCTGCATCCTGGAAATCCGTCTAATCTTTCTGGGCACTGTGAAAGATGCATTTTTATATTTCTTGTGAAGACGGAAGTACAGTTTATATTGTTTTGTATCTCACTAATACGGCTACTCCCCAATTCAATAGCTTATAGTTTAAAACAAACGCGCTGACGTATTTAGTCGCAGTTGTCACTCATACTCTTTTTTTTTTAAATAAAAATATCTCATATTTGTTGCAAAGCTTTCATTAATAGGTTCTAAAAGTGCTCATTAACAAACCGAGAGCGTACCAAGAACGGAGAGAACGCCCATGGTCACGAAGACCTCACTGACGAAGCAATCACCGCGACCCCTCTGCGAACAATCAGATCGCGCTATGCTCACACCAATCTCCTAAGACTTTCGTAAAAAAAAAACCTTCACACATAACGAAGTCATCGCTATGCGATTACGGCACGCATAAATTAAATAGAACGTGGCTAATAACTTGATTGGAGCGCGGAACGTAGTAGGCGGGTGTTGAGGTCGTGACGGGGGCGTGATGGGCGCGGGCACTACGCTGTCGCTAAACTCGCCCCGCTCTCACTACGCTGTCCTCGGTCTCACTACGCTTCGACACACTTTTCGGTCATGGCCTCGCTACGCGGGTATGGCAGATGTTCCAAATCCGCACAGTTAGGTCGTGGCCTATCCCGTTCACGACGTTTCTACCATGATCCACCGCGCTCTTACCACGCTCACAAAGATATCGCCAAGTCGATGCTGATATCATATTTTTGTATTTCCAAATGACACCCCTTGAGGATTATTCGCCGGTACTAGCGGTCATATCTTGATTAGATTAGACTATTGCTTTAACTTTTGTCCACATAAATTTGTGGTCAACGGTCAAGCTCAAATGTCAATTTTTTATGATGTTCGTGATAAATCCAAATTGCTCTATTTTTAACCATTTCAGCCTGTAAAATTAAGTTATTCAATGGATTCGTACCAAGATTTAATGGTGAGTCCAGGATTTAAGACAGGGCGGGATTTGTAGTAATTTCAGATCTTTATATTGAAGTGTTTTTGTAACACTCCATGAACGTCGAATGTGTGAAAAGCACACGACGGTGGATCTGGGGGGTGCCATTTCCGACTATTTCGGGCCTCGGACCCCCTAAATTGAGTTTGAACAGGGGTTGGTCTAGGCCCCTGGAGCTACTGGATCCGCGTCTGAACTTCATTCACGATGTGTGCTACAACTTTGCGATTGGTAAAACATGAGATATTTCCTGTTAATGTCTCTGTTGCGTCGCCAGGCCGACTGCATCAGCAGTTAAACCATTCAAGACCGTCACCTTGATGTTTAAAAGAGCTCTACACGTATCTGTGTTTGCTAGTCAGTAAATGACTGAGTATATGGACACTTCTTATAAAAGCAGAGGCGCCACAATTTGACACTTATGTTTATTTAAACGTCAATTATTTCCAGCGTTATACAAGGACGTCACTGTTGACAGTCTATCTTTGATTATTGGACATAAACAACGAAGTTCAGGATAGCACGTTTAATTCAAATGAAATGGGGCTTAACGTTCTGTTCCGACTGGGCTAATGAAGACGAGCATACGCCATACATTGTGCTATGCGGGAAATTTTGCCCGGACAGCAGCACTACGGCCTACGCTTAAATCGAATTCCAACTGTCAAGGGTTATTTTACGTATCCGAAAGATAATGCATTGTCCCTAGCCAGATCATACGTTCTACATCATGGCATGGGGAACCACGTCGGAAAACCCTTGGTCAATAGAGGGATCGAACACTCTATCTGTAGGTTAGCGAGGCAACTTCCTACTCACTGAGTAACCCCCGTTTAATTCAACAAACCATTTCAACCAAAATCCAACGGAAACAGTGCAGATGTGGTACTTATGAAATCTTAAATACTCATAGCGCAAAATTTTGAGATGGACGAGGGTTGTTTTATACCCCTTGGGCTAAACTTTTGGATTAATCTGATTTGTGATGATGATCTGTGATTAGATTAAATTGATGTTTCAAAAGAAGTAGGTTTGTGTACAATCAATATTTCATTTCGTTTTTTTTTATACCTTCGGTGGCCTCGACATAATGAAGATCTGATTGTTGCAGTGGAAGATCGCGTCAGGGGGTCATGAGCGGCTTTTGGCCCTATGGCGTCAGTCATTCGGAAATACATGTGCAATTTTTACTCTCATCCTTGGTATTCACAGTGGTATCGTTCTGTTCTACTCAACTAACCAATGGGTCCACTTACTGGGTTAATTATATGTGTCTCCCCCGTGCGCGCTGTATCATAAGGTCTGTCATTGAGTCAACTGGCGTGGTTTCGATTCCCCGGTTGTACGTGAGAAGGAGTAGGGTCGCGTGTCCAACCTCATGGGTTTTCTCCGGGTCTTCCGGTTTCCTCCCACTGCTAAAGACCCCTACGCGCAAGCGAATTATTGAAATAAAACTGAACCATGTGTTAGTCCCGAAATGACCTAGCTTTTTGTGTCGAGTGGACGTTAAACTCTCTCTCTCTCTCTCTTGCTGTAAATTCTAAAAAGTCGGCTGTGAACCAGGTGACCAATAAAATAATGAAATGGGGTTTAACGTTCTGCATCTTCCAGGCTAATGAAGATGGGCATACACCATATAATGTGCAATGAGGGGAAATGTTGCCCGGACAGCAACTGAATTCCATCCGTCAAGGAACCTTTTACTTAAATCCGCGCATCGTCATTTTCATTTTTTTTAGCAACGCATGAACGTACTCAAACTGATTATTATGAAAACATAACAAGAATATCAAGCCCGGCTTAGATTCAATCGGATTAAACAGAGGCTCATCAAACGATTTTACCCAAGACTTATAGGTGGAGCTGGATTAATTATATCGTCTGCAGAGGATGGCGAATGTAGCGAAATTTTCAATTCATCACATCTTTGTAAATACAGGATGTACCTGATCCATTTTGGATTAATATTCCTCTTATAGATTCGACTTTCCCAATATTGTAGTTGAAAGAGGTTCACAGTTAAAATAAGAAATTTTAATGACTTCAAAGTTACACGAAAATTATAATACTATTTAGAACTACAGTACATTGTTTAACCCAATTCATAATAAAAAGCCATCGAAATCAGAATAAAATAAAGCAGAACAAAAAAAAAAAAAAAAAAAAAAAAAACAAACACATGACGTTTATGACCCGAGTCTTGATTAATATAATATGTGATTGTTGTGCAAATATTATTTTTTTAAGGCTAAAAGAATAAATTTAATATAAAGCAAAACACAAAAAAAAAAAAAAAATACATGACGTTTATGTTCCAAGTCTTGATATAATATTTGATTGTTGTACAAATATTATTTTTTTTAAAGCTAAAAGAATAAATTTACAACAGTTGGTTTGAAGGAGGAGTAAAATTGTACAAATTTACAAATCAATCAGAAATCTGACAATGTGCCTTTTACAGAAATTTATGTCAAATAGACTAACCATAAATCTTTTCTTTGGAAAATTACAAGATGTCGTGGCTACATGTCTTGCTCTGTCAACATTTTGTTTAACAATATCACAAAAATAGAATAACTTAGTTTACCGGTTTATTTATGGTGTGAAATCTCCACGCGGATAACACATACAATGTCATGATTTATGTTTTCTTAGAACATCCGCCACCTTATCTGGCATATATCAATTATCATTCCAATGGAATAGAAAACGATGATCTATCTTAACGGCTCGTCAACACATCGTTCGTTTTAGAAAGAGAACCACCCTGGCTTTGTGAGCAACCACTGGCTTGTTAATCAGAGCGATTTCATCTGGGTTGTTTCACCCAGTGGCGGACTGTCATTGACAGAAGTACCCGCCGAAGTCGCGTCGCGAGCGTCCGAGGGGGTTCTGGGGAAAATTTTGAAAATTGACAACCTCAAACCCATTTTCCAAGCATTTCAGACCAAAGCAGAAGAAGGCCAATTTTTGATTTCCTGATACAATTATATAGATAACAGAATGACCGAAGAGCACTATCATTAGATGAATTTGAGAATCTACATTTCTTTTTTTGTGTTGTTTGTCAGTCATTTTTGTCCTATATTTTCTTTCTCCTGTCCTGTGTTCTGTCCTCTCCTTCCTCCTTTCTTTTCTTTCCTCACCCTCTCCTTTCTTTCTCTTTTCTTTTTTTCTTTTTTCTTTATAGGCTTAGGCCCACCTTTTTTTATGAGCTTAGGCCCACCTGTCACGGACAGGTGGACAGGTGGGTCCAGTCCGGCACTGGTTTCACCTTGTTAGTGAGCCTAGTTGTTCCGATGCACGTTACAACTATCCTCTCCTCTCAAAATTTCCTTCATGGCACATTGCATGATATCCCCGCCTTCATTAGCAAAGTTGGTTCAGAAAGGTATGACGTTAAACCCCATTTCATTACTATTTGGAATGTTGTAATCTTTTTTGGTGTGGTTAAACATACATTATACAAGAGCTAAATCTGTCTATTGCAGGTCTTTCTTTAGGCCTGAAATGTTTTCTAAATTATTAATTAGACATTAATTCACTTATACAGACCATAATCAACTCTCGATGTCATCCCTAGCCTGTGATATTTACTGGATTGGAATACATTTTTTGAAAAATAATTAAACGTACAAATGGATAATCGTACCGACTTTAGTAATGATGATTGAGGCTAGCCTAAAATTCAAAAGCTAATATCTCGTGTCAGGGTGGACCAATTTGAATGAAATTTTCAGCTCACGTTATCTATTTTCTAACTTTTATAGCGATAACTGTCAACTCTTTATGCCCGTTTAAGTATGAATTGCGAGTTAGATAATTTTATCTTGACTGATTGTGGAATTTCAGCCTATTCTTTGAATTCTAACATGGCCAGTTTAATCTACTACTGTATAAGTATTTTTGGACTTGTCGTTAGAAATGTTAGATAAGTTAGCTGAAAGTATTAGTCTACTGTAGTCCCTTGTATCCAGTTTTATCATTTACAGCCCCAATTACAAACAGTTAAAATTTAATAAGATTTAACATGATTTTTAGGGGCATTTAGTAACTGGACAGAGCAATAAACTGTAACACATACTTATGGAAGAACAATTACTGATTTATTTAAGTAACGTTTCGAAGAGTATTCTCGTAACTTTTCCAAGCAAAATTTAACATTGCGATATGAAAAAAAAAACAGACGCTAGATTTGTTTACATGATGTACGGCTTGTAAAATCATTTTAAATCTCCATATTCATGACAAGACAAAAATAATTATTAAAACTTAAAGTAAATCTTATCTATTCGCCAAAATATTTTCCGTACAAAAATAATTATGTCCAGTAATATCTAATGAAGACAGGCATAATTTTGCCCGAACAGCAATTGAATTCGAACAGTCAAGGGTTCCATTACGTACACACCAATGTGTACACGGAACACCGGGCTTTCATGACATCCGAACAACTAGAAAAATTTCTCCGGTAAAGAAATGGGTGTCATAACATGGTGTCAGCGCTTAAAATGCTTCCGACATTTTACCACAATGCCACAGATAGGTCTTTGATCTTCACAACGTACGCATCAACTTCATATTCGTTTCGTACGCTCTTGTTTTCACCCGACAGTGTTGCATATAAACGCTTTGTATTGGTTCCCTTTTAATATCAGGAGAAAAGATAAATTATATTAGTTTTAAATGGACTAAGACTAGTAATTATTTCCCCTTATTTCATGATGTAGTGCGAGTTATAAACAGACAATTTTTCACTTAATTTTTTTCTTCCCTCTTCCTACATTTTTGGGTTGACTTTTTGATATAGAATTGGAGAAAATGGATCAAATTTGCAATTTCATAGCAGTTTTGGGTAATACATATGATTTTGCAGCGGAGGGATAGGGGGTGTAAAGTGTCTTTCTACAGAGCAATCATTGTGTCGGAAGTGAGATTTTCATCCCAGTCAACATCAAATCCCCGTAGCAAAAAATCTAAACGGTCAACCCACTAAAAAATTATGATGAGGAGATTGCCAAATGTGGTATCCATTGTGCCTATAAAGATTGGAACAAACGGAATGTTGAGCAAAAAGCTACAATCTGTGATGTTACAGCCATTAAACCATACTGATCCGCAGTGAATATTCGCTAGGCCGCGACAATCACTGATAAGGATGACATCGGTGCGACTTAATGAGCCACAAATATTAACTTTTTTCCTAAAATTCTAAAACATTTTTTTTTATGTATTAGAAAAATAAATAAAGACGTTTGAAGTATTTATAGGTAAAAATTATTTCCTATTTTAGTGTAAATGGGTATTAAATGACAATATTGGTGCCAGTCATTATCACATATGTGATAGAGCTGGTTAAACACATTCCAAATATAATTTTAACACAGAGATCATTGCTACTATAACTGACCAATACAGGTTTCCCGAATAGGAAGTGACGAACGCCAAAGGAAAACACGAGTCATCTCTCTATATAACTGACTGATGTGACGAGTGATAGCGGATATACGGGCGAATTTCTGCTCACTAATAATTCTCTCGAAGACCAAAAGTTGTTGTGTGAGACTGTGACAGGATATCTGACAATTCATAAAAAGAATTGACTCCCACTAGATAAGAGAACACGAAAGAAAAAAGAAAAAGTCCGTGCATTACCATGTTTTTATAAGGTATAGAATGAATATAAACAAGGACTATTTCTATTTTTCTCGTGTTCTCTA
Organism: Patella vulgata; assembly: GCF_932274485.2. Classification (NCBI taxonomy): domain Eukaryota; kingdom Metazoa; phylum Mollusca; class Gastropoda; family Patellidae; genus Patella; species Patella vulgata. Next base: position 56,677,646 of record NC_065884.2, on the reverse strand, counting down.
ATCTAATGACATTCAATTACTTTATTGAAGTGTCAGGTATCCTTTTACAGTCCCATATAACAACTTTGAGTCTTGGAAGGAATTATTAGTGAGCAGAAATTCGGCCGTGTATCTGTTATAACTCGTCACATCAGTCAGTTATACAGAGAGATGACTCGTGTTTTCCTTTGGCGTTCGTCACTTCCTATTCGGGAAACCTGTATTACTCAGCTATCGTAGCAATGATCTCGGTGTTAAAATTATATTTGGAATGTGTTTAACCAGCTCTATCACATATGTGATAATGACTGGCACCAATATTGTCCTTTAAAATGAGTAAAAGGCGCCATTCTGCTCGAATCTGTAACGTCTTATGTAAACAATGCACGTGCCATTGAGCCAATGATTGGCGCCGTTTGATATGACGTCATTTTTTGAAGGCAGTTATCTTATACAGAGATATTAGAAGATTTTCGTAAAACTCTTTGAAACAGATTGCCATTAAACCTTGAAGTCAATGGGCAAATAATTGCTAGTCTGAGACCAAATGATGTCCAAAGTTAACTGTTGGAGTTATGTCCCTTCGTAATAAAACGTTTAATCGACTAAATTAAAGTATCAACCAGTCTATTTTTATTCACCTCCAAATTAAACACTAATATATGTTGGTGCAGTTTTCGAACTGGGTGGCATTTATTGGGATCCATATGTATTATTACAATGCCACCTGTGTTTTAATATGCGAACAACAGATATCAATTGGCGCCCATATGGATCCCATTATAATCAAAGGGAGATAACCCAATTTAAAGGTTGAGCTAAGAGTGGAATGCTTGCTTTCAAATTTTGGACTGGTTTTTAAAATACAAAAATGTTCATTGGAGCATTTTCCTTGTGTTTTCTATGTAGAAGCAATGTATATTTCAAAGTAGTATGCCGACTTTTACAGAGCCAGATTGGAGTAGGCCTCTCAAATTATTTCATAAATTACTCAGTACGTATTGATTAAACATACTTTATGTAAGAGCTAAATCTGTCTATTGCAGGTCTTTCTTTAGGCCTGAAATCTTATCTAAATTATTAATTAGACATTAAATAACTTATCCAGACCATAATTCACTCTCGATGTCATTGCTAGCCTGCGACGTTTACTGGATTAGGATCCGATCTTCTGCTCTACGCTCATTCGTGATTAAATCAAGAAATGGATAATCGAGACAATGTATTTTATCGCACCCTTTAGTAATGATGATCGAGGCTAGGCCCAAAATCAATCGCAAATTCTCGATTCAGAGTGGATCAATTTGACTGAAATTTTCAGCAAATTTCCTTACATTATCTAGTTTTTAACTATTATAGCGAGAACTGCCAGCTCTTCATCTAATCTCCCATAATGTATCGTTAATATATAAAAAAATATTTCTTGCTGTTATGAATTAGTTGGGGCTAAATATTCAGAGACATGTTGAAGGGAAAAATAAAGTGTACAAACTCGATCCTTCAATATGTTGCGAGAAAACATTAATCAAGATAATATAGTGTATGTCCAAAACAGACACCTTTGAAACTAAAATATTTCAATTTTTGTTTGCTCTGTTTCCGGGTCACCCGCTAGTCATTTATAGTTCAACAAACCGTCAATAGATGTAAGCGGCCGGTAAAGTCTAAATATTAAGGCCACTTGCAGATTTCGTCAAGGTCTTTCTGGTTGCAACCTACCTGTATATTACTCAGGATAACAAATCAAGTGAAATAGGGTTTAACATCCTACTTTCTGCACCGATTGGGTTAATAAAGGGGCAGAATGGAAAAAAAAATGTTAAAAATTCTGGTTTATGGTACCCTTATACAGCCATTGATATAATAATAATGGGGCCGTCTATTTTTAGGGTTATATTCAGTACTATAAATAGAATGAATTTTTTCTTTAATATTATTATATGCCTTACTGAATTTATTATGCTTAAATTCATCAAATGAATATTATAAATTTATAAAAAAGATATAATACAATATGCACATTATAATTAAACTAAACTCATATTATGGGCACTCAAAGCGCGAGATAATGATATAGACATTTAATATGTGATATCACAATTAATGCTTTGCATCAATAAAATTGAATCACAATGTCATCGTATTAATTCATAATAAAAATTGACGCCAAACAGGATGTTGGATTTCTCTGTTTAAAAAGCTCAATGTGTATGTATATTCGCCAAAATGACGATAGAGACCATGTATTTCTCAAAAAATTTCAAGCCGAGCGAGGGGGTGGGGGGATACATTTTCTCAGGAACCTGGTAAACACCCTCCTGCAAAAATTCCTAGATCCGCCCCTGTATTTGTGCTTCGCTTCTCGATCATTTTCGATATGTTTCTGGAGAAAAAATGGACCAAATTAAATGGTTTTATGCTACGTAAGGATTTTTTAATATCCTCGAGATTAAGACCCCAAACTTGGTTTTATTCTACTAAACATGCATGACAGATTGACAAATGTCCAGTTTCACTATCGAAATTGAACAAAATTAGTCTAAATAATTATGTTGTGCCTGTATTTCACATGTCATTTGTTTATTATGCCAATTAATCCACACAGAAACCGTATCCGCGAATAGCTTAGATCAGTGGTTCTTAACCGGAAGGTACGTGTACCCCCTGGGAGTACGAAGCATCAAAGCAGGGGATCCGAAATATGGTGTCAAATTCAAGACTGTAAGATTAGTAATATGCCTGACTGTCGGTGTACTGTGTAAGTACGGTTTGTACGTGAAAGACTATTTATATATTCAGTATATTTATTTGTATGTATTCAACGCATTGTATAAATAATTTTATTTCATATCAATTATTATAATTTCATTTATTTCCGTAAGTCATTTTAGACAGGAGTAAGGGGAATTTTTTTTTATGAAAGCTCAAGGGGTACAGTACATAAATAGGTTATGAACCACTGGCTTAGATGATGAAATGGAAAGTTAAGCCTGAATAAGCTGTCATTATTACCTGCGCTGTCTTGAGGCAGCTTGGATAAAAATAGTAACAGCAGCGAACAATCCAGCCAATCAAACGATAAGATAAATACAGACGTATAGTGGCTTATATAGCGATTGCATAGGTCGTCTGATATCAATTCAAGACAACGAATTACTCTACACCGTGTTTTACAGCGGAGAAGGTAGGTTATCCTAAACTTGTTACACATGAGGAAAAAATTATTATTCGATATATGGCGTAATATCATATTTACGAATAACGTTTCGAAACGCCCGGGCCTACTTGAAATGTTTTTAAGAAAGAGGTGGTTAATCATACATTATGCAAGAGCTAAATCTGCCTATTGCAGGTCTTTCTTTAGGCCTGAAATGTTATCTAAATTATTAATTAGACATTAATTAACTTATCCACTCTCAACTCTCGATGGCATCGCTAGCCTGTGATATTTACTGGATTAGGATCTAATCTGCTTCTCAACGCCCATTCATGATTAAATCAAGAAATGGATAATCGAGAGTATGTTTTTGATCGTATCATACCGACTTTAGTAATAATGACCGAGACTAAGCCAAAAATTCTCGGTTCAGAGTGGATCATTTTGACTAAAATTTTCAGCAAATTCCCTTTACATTATCTAGCGAGAACTGCCAGCTCTAATCTCCCTTAATGTATATTTAATATATTGATAAAAAATCTACAAAATGTAGCTTGCAAATTGTTATTTCTGTCTAAAAGATGTGTAAAATTTGTGTGGTGCAGTCCCCCTGCACTTACTATTAGACAACTTACCGACAGTTATGTCAGTATCCATTGCTGGAAGTAGGGTACTATAGTCCAGTCATCTTGTGCACGGATTAGTACAATTAACTAGAATAGTGTTGACGTAAAACGGCGCCTATACGAAACACTTACCCAAAAATGGTAATTGCCCCTCCTAATAGATGGCGCATTATACTATTCTATATAGGTAAGAGCGGGTTTGATTTACCTTCAGATATCATGATGAGACCGTAGGGAAGACATTATTCGGAACTCAAAGGGAACATACCCATAGCCTCCACGGCTTACAGGCTAGGGTAATAAAAAACATCATCCTAGCGCGAGCCTTATGTAGAACTATCAAGAAGTATGTGGCTCTTGCCACGTTTACGCCGTTCTGGTCTGAGTTAGAAAGGATATTAAACTCAGACCGTGGATATTTTAATAACTCGTAAAGTACTATCATAACTTTGTGGTTTGCCGTATTTGTTTAATTATATAAACTTAATAAAAACATAAACGGAGTTCCAGGGTCAGTTAATTGATGATTGACGCAAAACTCCAAAAGAATTGTTCTTCCTCAGGCATAGATCGTAATCACACCGTTTCGAAAAGTCTATAGGGAGGTTGACTTGATTTTTGTTTGTACATGAATGTGATGTACCTGTATATGTATTTGTGTTTAGTAGAATTATGTTCAGGTATAAACCTGTATACCTGTAAATCGCGAGTAGCGTTTAGGTTTAGGGTAAAGGAAAATGTCCAAGGTAAATTTAGAACTGAATGGCCTTTTTAAATTCGAGAGATAATTTTACATAAGCATAAGGGTATGAATAGGATTAATTTATAACCGTATCCAATTAATATTAAAATAAATGTTATAAATTAAAGGTAATGTAACTGAATTATTAGTGGCCTGATTAAGCAAGTACACGGTTCAGTTACGGGAAGTAATGTACCTTATCTTAACGCACAGCAACGACGAACCAGACAGAGGAATTCCGGCATATAAGCAGATATGGTTCTAAAGAGGAAATGAAAGAAGTGTTAACAGATCACCAAAATTTACAGTGCAAGAAACATAACATTTCTGAACAGGACCTGAAATTATGTAGTGTTCAGCCATCCATCCCCCGCGAGAAAAAAGAAATGGCAAACATTCCGTTTACCGAAGAAAATGAAAGAATCGATCGTTCTGCGTAAAAGATGTTTAGATCAGCCAAAACGTGCTGTATGGTACGTTGCAGATAGATGACTAAGGTTCTGCCCCCTGGAATGAAATAGAATAACAATTGAGCAATCAACTGGAGATACTGGGTGCGACTTTAGTGTAAATAGAGAGTATTGCAAGTGCGGCAAGTGGAAGTAGGGTACCGAGTGCGACTTTGTGGAGTAAATACAGAGTATTATGTAATAGGGCGGTTGAGTTACCGACTTAATGTGACAAAGTGATCTATACCTGAAGTTGACGTTTAAACTCCCTATAAACTTTTGTTAAGGCACGATCTTATTAAACATTTAATTTATTCAATATTTTCTTTAGAAGCTACACGTGATCCGTGTATAATTCGACAGAACTTTAAAGAGAATGTATTAGTGACCTGACAATGACTTCCAAAGAAATATGCAGTGTAATTACAAACACCATAATTTGATAATAAACAATACCATATATGATTATCACTCCTGTCCATCTCCCCTAATTGTTAGACGCTATATAAGCAGGCCTTTACTGACAGCATGTCAGACTTGGAATAGAGCTCCTCCCGATTTATGTCTATAAAGGTCTTATCAATTATGCTGATCTTCTTTATCTGTAAGATAGTGTTGCATTAATTAAAGATACATTATGGGAGATAAGATAAAGAGATGGCAGTTCTCGCTATAATAGTTAAAAACTAGATAGTGTAAAGGTAATTTGCTGAAAATTTCAGTCAAATTGATCCACTATGAGCCGAGAAAGAAGCGGGTGAAATTTTTACATAGTCTCGGTCATCATTACTAAAATCATTAATATAAACAGCATAGTCTCGATTATCCACTTTTTCTGATTTAATTATCAACGGCCGTTAGCGGCATATAGGAATCTAATCCAGCCAACATCGAAGGCTAGCCTTGACATCGAGAGTTTATTATGGTTTGGATAAGTTAATTAATGTCTAATTGATAATTTAGATAACATTTCAGGCCTAAAGAAAGACTTGTAATAAGCAGATTTTGCTCTTGCATAATGCATGTTTAAGGTGCTGCAGGTGATTCGTTTAATCGAATTAATTATTTCATTTAAACGATTTAATAAATCCACTCATGGCCTCAATACCTCACATCAAATTGAAAAGTCTCATAGAACAACTTTTGGTCTTCCAAGGAATTATTATTGAGCAGAAATTCGCTCGTGTATCTGTTATCACTCGTCACTTCAGTTAGTTATATAGAAGGATAACTCGTGATTTCCTTTTGCTTTCGACACTTCCCTTTCTTGAAACCTTCATGACGCATCTATCATAGCAATGATCTCTGTGCTAAAATTATATTTGAAACGTGTTTAACCAGTTCTACACATATGTGATAATGACTGGCACCAATATTGTCCTTTAAGATAACTTGTAAATTCCATATATAGTAATGATCTCGTGTGTGTAGGCCCAGGTGAAAGGTATATTACCACCAGTTTACCGACAGAGAGACGCAGATGAGAGACGAGCGGGGAGGAGAGGTGAGGAGTAGAGATCAAAGAATGGGCTCATATGATTTCAGCCGCAGCCTAGTCACAAGGGCGGAATAGTTGAAATATAGTCATATACTATATTAAAGATACATTAAGGGAGATTCGATAACGAGTTGGCAGTTCGCACTATAATAATTAAAAACTAGATAACGTATTCACGTATTTTTCAACATGTAAAGAATATATTTAATTTTAAGACTGATTATTATTTCTAAAATATTCCAAAAATATATACAATAGCCATTCATGCGATTCGTCTGAAGGCCCTATAGGTCTTTTGGCCGCAAGTACTCCTTTCACCAGCTATAGCAGGTTATTGCACGTAAATAATTATGCCGTTAGATACAACGAGACCCGATTTTAACATAAAAGTGAGACGTCTAGAACGTACTGATCCCTGGGTAAAGAGACTCCCAGTTGTGAGCTAAGGTCACGATAAGTTAACTTCACTTCCGTAGTATCATGACAGATTAGGTAATTAAGAAACAACCCCCCCACCCCCCAAAACGACGGGATAGAGTTTTTCTTACACTCTTTCCTTGTGTCCCTTATCCATCAAATAATTCACTGCTATCAGTTATGACCAGTTAAAACAAGCGGTTGCCATGCAAAATGCGTCCACATTTTCCAAGACATGTATGGGGAAGAGGTAAAATCAATAGGGCTCATCTTCTCATTCAAAATCCTTTGATACTTAAAATAAATTTGCTAAATTTCGGAGGGCCTAAAAATTCATACATATTTCACATTTTGCGTAAAAAGCATGGGCTATTATAGCTCTAGAATGTAAGGTCTGCTCTGGTGTATACCAAAGTCGAACTGATCCAAGAGCATTTGATCTTTAACACATAGTTTAAACTTCAGTCCACGAACAGGACAACCATTGTAGTCTCAGGAAGGTCCACAAACTTCATTCATATTTCATATTTTGCGTAAAAGGCGGGGGGGGGGGCAATGCGTACCAAAATTGAATTCATCCAAGAGCTAGTAATACTCGTTTTAAGTTCATCTAGTTGGGATAAAATTTCTGACCTCTAGATGGTCCACAACCTTGGCATTATATGTTTTATACTACATGTATTTGCGTAAAGAGAAATGGCCATTTGACTGAGAGTTTCGGTCCGATTTTCAGTAAATTCGGACTCAACCATAATTATGATGTAATGGTGATATATTTGAACGGTTTTGAAAATAAGATAAAAAAAAGGGTTATCTGTAGAGGGCCCACAACCTAAAAACGTGATATTTCGTAAAATCAAATATTTTGACAATCAAGTGTCCACAACCATGGTATTATTATGCATATATTTTCCAAGTTCAGCATCGCAGGAAACCACCATGGACTGTGTTTGCACGGTTAGGGGATTTAGAAAAGAAATAAAATTTCACTTCATTGCCGAGTAATTTTTATAAGCCAAAAATCACTCAGAAAACGTCTCAAGTCCTAGGATGGTAATCCCCCCCCCCCCCCCAATCAAAAATTGCTTCCGTCGGCCCCGGTCTTCTTGATTGGAAAACAAATACGAGCATACTTTGGAACAAGAACCGGTCATGACGTCATCACCACCATCGTGGAATTATGGACATATCACACATCGAAGTTCTACATGGTATACAGCTGTAGTCTAAAGTTGTGTCTTCTGTTTAACAGTTATTGGAATACATTATACGAGAAAGCAATTTGATTATATTTTATCTTAATTATTGGTGAACGACCGTGTAATGTTGGTTATACCCAATTACAAACTACCACTAAAAACAACCTTTCATACAAATATAATGTCAATGTTCAATCAGTCAGCTTACAGGTAGCCTTCTAACGGTGCGCTTATTTCAGATAAAAGTCGCTTCATGATCTTAAAATACCAATAAAACTATGAGAGAGAGAGAGAGAGAGAGAGAGAGAGAGGGTAACGTACACTCGAGACAAACTATGTCAGTTCGGGACTAACATACGGTTCAATTTTCTTTCAATAATTCGCTTGCGCGTAGGTGTCTTTAGAAGTGGGAGGAAACAGGAGGACCCGAAGAAAACCCACGCGGTTTGACAGGCGACCCTACTCCTTGTCACGTACATCCGGAGATACGAAACCACGCCAGTTGACTCAATGACAGACCTAATGACAAAGCGCACACACGCTTTTTATTTTCAGGTACTAATACAACATAAATATACAGTACATCCGATTACATTAGCGCGCACTCGCTATACATTCGTCCATCCATCCAATTTTAAAACTAATTGAATAAAACTTATAATAAGAATGGGAAAATGCCTAGTTTACTATAAATTAATTTCAATGAAGATTATCATAATGATATAGGTATGGTTGGAAGGAAGCTTTTTAGTTCAGGCTTCAAGTGTTAACTTGATGACGCTACATATGCAACTTTCCCCAATACATGGTGATGACGAACACTAATGCAACTCCAAAATAGATTGGGGCGAATGGTTGTGTTCTATAACGCGTGTACTGTAGATCATATAGTCTGTCATTGAGTCAAGTGGCGTGGTAAAACGCTCTACGCGCATGCGAATTATTGAAATATATTGTGCCATATGTTAGTTCCGAAATGACATAGCTTGTGTCGCGAGGACATTGCCCCCCCCCCCCCCCTCTCTCTCTCTCTCTTTAAAATGTGCATGGTGACTGTAGTAACACCCTTTAAGTTTCGAGCTACATGATGTACTCCCATATCCATTAATAGTGTCGTTTATCATACGTCTTCATGTACTGTAGATCGCGTAAGACGATACAGTGGAATGCTTTTTTTCAAACTGTGCACAATGACGATAATAATAATAATAAAATTAATAATAATAATAATTAATTTATATATCGCCGCTCTCGGGCGCTTTACATAAGTACAACTAATATAAAATAACGACAATCACAACACATTAATCAAAAAAAAACCAAAAACCAAAAAACAGAGAACATTATTTAGTACACATGGTAAATGTCTGACATTTGATCCGTATTCAATCAGTTGTATATTTGATATTTTTTTTTAAAACCGTTAATAGAATTTGCGCTTTTAGTTTCGTTTGATAATGAATTCCATAACTTCGGAGCACCGACTGCGAAAGATCTATCACCGGAGTTGGTTTTTGAAAAAAGGTTGTCTGATTGTGATCTATTTTTCCAATATTATAAATCTGAAAATCAATACTTTTACACGTGGCCGAAATTTGTTTATTCATGTCCAGATTAGAGTCAAAATAAACACCAAGAGTTTTTTTTTTACAGAATCTGTTGGTGTAACAGAGATATTGCCAATTTGATTGTTTTCTGTTTTAGATTTTAGTAGTTGCTGCCTGCTGCCGCCTTTCATTATTTCTGTTTTGTCATCATTGAGTTTTAATAAATTTGATTCCATCCATTAACGAATATCTGATAAACAGGGCTCAAGTTTGCATATCTCATATTTGAGTGTCGTCGGCGTACAGATGGTAGTTAAGACCGTGTTTACGAATGACATTTCCTAAAGATGTTGTATATGTCGTAAATAATAAAGGAACGAGAACGGGACGCTGTGGCACGCCATTCTTTAACCTTTGATAACAACTTTGTACGGTTTTCAAGGGATGACTGAAACCATGTAAAGACAAGTGATGCAGTAGGTCTGTAGTCTAACAGGGACGCTATACATTCTTCGAGTGTATGCTGTGTAAATTTGACGTATATAAAACATAGAATGATTTTTTTTCAAACTGCACAATGGTGATATTAAGCTAAGTGATACGGTCGGACTATAATAAGAACACATGATGTATAAAATGTTGACTTACTTATACATTCGATATAAACATTGACATGGATGCATGGGCGTGGTGCCCCATGATTTTGCATGAGGAACAAGATCCCGTCGGAGCCCACAAAAAATTAATATGTATATGTGCGGGGGGGGGGGCTTCCTTGCCAGTGCCGCCGGGTAATGTTGGGCTGTGTGGAACATGCTAGAGTCGATTTGTAGCAAATCTGACCGACGGTATATGTTTGAGACTGGTTAAATATTATGATTATGATTATAATGTTAAAAACCGGATAGACACCGCGTGATTTTTTGCCATTTGTGAAAGTCACAAAAACTAAAGGGAACAAAAATTCAACACCATGCCGCAAAGCCCGTCACTACGTCCCTTTGATATTTCTCTTTGTATAAGAAATGACAAAATTTTGCGTGCCCAGAGTTACGTAACTCTGAGTACGTTTTGTCATGACGCGTTGGCATAGCCTAGGTCATCAAGACGTTTACCTGTGACGTGATGGTGACAAAAATACTGGTTGACAAATAGATATACAAAATACACAATAACAACCACAATAATAAGTCACGTGATTTGGCAATTTTGGAGTAGCGGTTAATCGAGTCCTTGATGTGTCAACAAAAATATCTAACAAATTATCCAATTGTATTTATATGACAATATAATTATTTTAATATTAGCGCATGTATTTAAGCATTGCATATCTCTTATGTAAATCATGAGATATAGTATTATTTCCTAACGAAACGGAATAAAACCACTTTTATAACGATAATTGTCTGAATTCAGCAGGTAACCAATGCATCATAATTAGCAAAATAGTCTAATCCCTGGTGTACAAACCAGGGATTATAGTAATTATATAAAATGCGTTATAAATCCCAACAAGCTTGCAATAAAACCATTTGCTACTCGAAATGAGAGAGTACATGTTAGCCATAGAGCGAAGTCCATCTCCGCGAAAAAGAGATAAAACATATAGCTAAACAAACTATTATTATTACTATTATTATACAACAAAAATCGCACATTATTGTAATATAGTCTAATTCATAAGAAAGTGAAATAAAAGACACACCAGATAAAAGCGCTATTAAATATATTTAACTTGCATACGCTTTTAAAAATCATATTTTTTGTGCAGACGGGTAAAGTGAAAATTTAAATAGTAATTTGGGAGATAAAACCTTTTTGCCTTATAGCCGGCAAAATAAATGCCTGAAATTCCATATTTTTTGGGTCTGGAGCCATTCCGGATTGTGTGTCAGTTTTCGGTCATCGATCATTAATTGTATCGTCAATTTTTCGAAAATAGAAAATTCTTTAAATTGACTAATATAGATAAAACATTTAAAATCAGTGTAACTTAAAATCAGTGTAAAATCAGTGTAATTTAAATAAAAGGTGTCTAGCGTGACATGTGTTTCGTGCATATGTTGCATCAGTCACATGTGATACGAGATATCGCTCTTCGAAACTTTCTGGTTTCTTTTGCAATTTGTTTGGGGTAAGACGTTATCACTCCTCACCCATGTGTAAATAATAATGTAATATATAAACCGAACAAATTTAACAGATACAAATACATGTTATTCTACAGACAGACATTGAAGGGGCCCAGTGAAGGAGTTGGTTTAGAGTTTGTCCGACTCCTTTGGGTACTTGCTCCCCATTTCCAATGAAATAATCATGTTGTTCTGATGCTCAACTAGTATCAAATATATATCGTGTCTGAGTTTTGTTACAAATCGTCTCGAGCATGTTCCACACATCTCAACATTTATCAGCTTTTTGTTCAATCCTTTAATGTCGACAAATACGCAAAACTATGCGAAATAAGATACTTTAATGATAATATCTACATTCAAGTTAAACTTTAATGATAATATCTACATTCAAGTTAAACTTTAATGATAATATCTACATTCAAGTTAAACTAACTGCATCTATTCATTTTAAGTATTGCGTCGAGCTGAATAAAACATATAATTTACTGTCTTTAAAAGATCTATGGGTCGTTGGTGTAACTAAAAATTATGATATTAACTTTATTTTCTACACCAAGTCTAATGCATCTAGATGTTTAAAGCGCGTTTACAATATATTCATTTAAGAGCAACTATGCCATTTCGGGATTAATATACCACATATTACAAGTCATACCCAACGGAAAGATATGACGATTAATTAAAATTCCACAATTTTACCGGCCATTTTGAATTTCTACCACAAAGAATTCTCGAAATCAAATTTTTGAGATTATCGCTGCTCTTTTATTACCAAATGAACGTGGTTTTTTTCCATTTTGAAAGAAATACCCGCCACCAAATGACAAATACATTTTTTTTTAAAATTGATGTTTGTCAAATTCCATTTTTCGGCACATTTCGCTTGCATAACCACTCCGTGTTTGAGGAATTTAAAAAGAAATTATTTATCCTCCCACCACAGAAAGACACTGATTATGAGATATCACTCAGATAATTCCTGAAGAACGCCAAATTTATGGCGTCATAGTTGATACCCAAAATGGCGCCTGTAAATGAGTTGTCGTAACTCTCCCTATACAGGGCTTCATTAGTCCAGGTTAGGAGCAGATCAGTAGGACGTTAAACCCCATTTCATTTCATTTCGTAGGCCATCCAAAGTATAAAAAACGAAACGAAATATAGATCTATATTTTAATTAGATTGTTTTTTCAGTTTATGATTGTTCAGAGAATCAGAGATTAAATTTCTGATTATGACTAATCCACTTTTTTTTAAATTTTTAAATTTTTAAATAAATATATCTGATGTCATTTTAAGTTGTCAACGTTTATTAATAGCAATTTATCATACGTAACAGACGAACGAAAAATAAAGGTTGCTAGCTGGTTTGGTGGGCCAGTCCTTCCGATTCAGCACTTTATATAAATAACCTGTCTATTGTAATGCATATTAGAAAGCAAGTTGCTCAAGTGAATACCTCGCAGTGTTATCCAGAACTACAATAATAAGTGTATTATTCTATTATTAATTATATTGGCATAATCACCTTAAGATGTAAAAAGGAGCTTCGGGGACATTTACTAGATTTGTGGTTGAATCCACATCAAAACCAACCCCGAATGAATCCAAGCCCGAAGATTATCTAGCGTTGGTATTTTGATTTTATTTTCTTAAATGTTAAGGAACGACGCATATTCTTTTGGATTGGACGATAAACCAAGGTCCCTTGTAAACATTGGCGTGTACGTGAAAGTTGGAATTCGAAATAGGAATAGGTCGTAGCGCTGCTGCCACGGTAAAAATTTCCCTCGTAACGCACTGTATGGCTTAAGCCCGTCTTCATTATCCCAGCCGGGGCAGAAAAGGAGGACTTTCAACCCCATTTCATTTCATTTCCTCTGGTCTTGTTATAGAACATTATTGTGCGATTATAATATTTAAATGTGAATTTGAAAATGTGCATAGTGAGTGGGTGTGGGCGGGATTGGGGGGTTGTGGAAGTAACAACAAAGAAAGTCGTCTTTGTTTCATAAATTCCCAAAGGATGAATGTTTTATGAAATGTTTGATTGCCTTTGTAAATAATTGAAATCCTGATCGACCTCAATACCGATGTGCGTGCAATTGTTAATTTCTGCCACATAGTTTTATTGAATCTTCCGGGATAGGCAGATATTGAAGTTTGGACCAGTCTGTAAAACGAAAGGTATGTAATGTATCAAATTTATCAGTGTCTTGTTAAACACAGTAATAAGTCCACAAATAATATTTTTAAAAATACTAAAAATATAATCGTTCGGATGCGAACCCTTGAAGTTGTAATTCGACGACGATAGGCAGAAATTTCTCAATGGCATGGCATGCTTTTGATCTTCATTAACAACATTGGTATCCAACAGTAGGACGTTAATCCTCATTTCATTTGAATTGTTTAATCGGAAGTCTATTGTAAGTGTGCTCGATTTATTCTCGTCAAAAGGACCTGAGAATATGGACGCAACAACAATCTTTGTTAATAAAATTCTGAATAGGTTCTAAAATTAAACTAGTATTTTTATAAGATATAATACTATACGCTTTCTAGTGGATATTATATACATGTAATACAAAGCAATTGTTTTATTTCAGCTCGTAATCAGAATAAGAAATCAATCTTCCAAATCAAATATTTATGTTAGTTCTAAAAGATCTTTAAAGATTCTAACGTACACTTCCACAAATGTATTTATAGGGTAGTTCCATTAACAGTATGGTATGTTTGGTACATAAACACACATAGGGCACGCAAAGAATAAATAATGAAGCGGGGTCAGTAACTGACAGCTTGCCTACCCAAGTAACATACATGGCGCTTCTTCGCTAACGGATATGAGAGATTTAAACGTTCCATAGACTCTGCGATTAAACGGTCCGTGAAGATTTGTATACTTTCTCAATGGGTCCGTCAGTAGTAAAGGATTTGATTACCTTTACTGTTCCGTCATATCCCCGTCAGACCTGGGTGGCGTCCTTACTGCGCTGCTACGGCGACGGAAAATGGTCTCAGAGCGCGTCAAAATAGCCATATGTGCCGTAAAAGCGTGGTGGAAAAGCCAAATATCGTGATGTGGTCTCCATGATCACCAATGATCGCCGAATCACGGCGTTTGTTTTGGGCATGTTCAAAGCAAACGCCAAGGTTCTGCGATCTGGCCTTGAAAACTGTGATAACTCGACTTTTTTCAAGTTTGTAATTCTTGGGGACACTTTTTCGCGTTGTGGTCACGTTTGTCGGCGACCTTGTGTATTTTCTGGTCGCCATAAGGACGCCACCTCGGTCTGACGGGGGCATCAGTAGTAAGGGATTATATTACCTTTACTGTTCCATAAGATTGATGCACAAACATTATCATGGCATGGCAGACTTAAATGGATGCTTACTCTTTGGTATATATGACAGTTATCTATGTGTTGTATTGTGTCTGCATGGAGTGTTATAGAGAATGTGTGGCTTTATGGGTGTGTGTGTGTGTGTGTGTTTGTGACATAATGTGTTGCGCGGAGGACTTGGTCGGGTATATGACAGTCACAGTGTGTGGGGGGTGTGACTTTAGTTCCTTTTTCTGCTCTGATTTGCCTCTTTGTAATAAATTTTGTTAAAAGGTTCTTAAAATTTATCAAATTTATTTGTATCTTAAAGTTTACACATTTTGACATATTAAAGTATACATAATTATATTTATGATTTAATATTACATGTTTGATGACTGTTTGATATTTTATAAAGCCTTTTAAACAAAATTTACGGTGAATGTGAATTTGTTGCTTTCGTAGCACAATATAAGTGCAATTTGCCTTAAATCAATGAACAATAATATTCTCTATAAACATCATAATGGCATATCAGTGCATTTAATACATCCTTAAACTAGCTTTCACCCACCCCCTCCCAACTACCCATTCCGATGAATAAATTTGGGGGTGATTAAGTACACATGGTTCCCTCCCATTTTGACTAGGTCCCATTTCGACTACACCCGATTTCGACTACAAATTTGATTACCCTCAAAATCCTAACCCCCATCGGACCAAAACTGCCGGACGAAATGGCCAAATAATGTAAATATATGGTATATGAAGGTTGTGGACCCTCTAGAGGACACAATTTTGATCAGATTTTGATGACACTTGAAATACATGTTTATAACGCAACGACCTTGGTTCCTTTCGATATTCACGCATATCGGATCGTAACACAATCCTGAATTATGGTCCTTGATTGTACGAAAAATCTCGTTTTTAGCTTGTGGTCCCTCTAGAGGTCACAATTTTTATCCGACTGAAAAAAACGTCTGCAAACATGTAAATCAATGTTACTACCTAATGATTTCTGAGTTCGAATTTCGTGTAAATGGGACCAAAATTGCCGGACAAAATGGCCGCCACGCGTACGCAAATACGAGTCACAATTTTGATTCGATTATGATGAAACTTGAAATATAACTTTATAACCCAAAGAACTTGGTTCCCGTCGATATTCGCGCATATCGGATCGTAACCTCCTGAATTATACGCTTGATTGTACGAAAAATCGCATTTTTTTTAGCTTGTTCTCTATCCATCTGTTGCAAAATGTGGGCGTATCTTGCCTGGCAACCGCTGGTTTAATCTTTTTTTCTGTTTGTTTTGATATAATCTGTTATACGCTGTAGCCTAAATGGGATGTTTTATTGAAGTTATTATAGTAGCAGTGCCTTTTTGTGTTTCACGGTAAACAAATTTGAATTGGTTTTTGCTATTTAGAAGTCTTCTGCTTAATCTATTCATATGACCAATAAAAGACTTCTCATCGCACCAACTTTATATTTATTAAAAAGCAACCTACCGTGAACCAATAAAATAACCTAAACATTGAAATTAGAACCATGTTTTTTAAGTATGTCGTGATACTATTACACCGCGCCAAACGAAGTTATGGATGGATATTGCAATGGGATCGTCCCTTCGTCAATGGTTCAAGACATCTTTATAACTCTTTATACTCACATTAATCTATTATATAGAATAGATGGACATTTTGCGATTTAAATTTGTTTTATCGATATGATGATTATTATTATTACACACTTCTATAGCATACAACTTTCATATAAATGAGCTCATGTGCCTTTTACACAGACATATCATAGAACAAGGACAAGGCGAGACGATTTATCCAATATTATCAAACCACCAAATACTAACTAAATATTACCAAATGCCACCACAAACTACCTCAATATTGTAAAAAACAAAATTCAGTTAATTCGTGGAAAACATGAAAATGAGAAACCTGATCAGAGCATTTGATGAAAAAGACATAAATAAAAAATTGTTTTATGTGGATAAAAATTACTTTTATAGCCGTGCAATTAGAGCATTGCTAACGCTGCTATATACGTCCACATTCATGCTTTTATTGATATGGTACTTTTTAAAATGAAGAGAATGAAATATGAAATAGCTGCAATGACTATAATATGACAAAAGGCAAAGAAGGCCAGGCGTTGGGTTTATTTTACCAAATTTAGAGACTAAATATTAACAAAGAAATGTGTGTGACACCGCCCAGGGGGTCGGGGCCTGCACCAAAATAATAGTTGCTGTCTTTACAGTATAAGGAAAAATGTGCAAAGTTCCAAGATGATCCATTCAGAATTGCAGATTGTAGATGATAAATACAAAAATAGGGCGTGGCTCTGTCACTGGGGTTCGATTTGGAACAATATAAATAGGTACCACCCAATGATGGATCATTCTGAATTGGATCAAAATCTGTTAATAATTGCAGCCTATATATCATTTACAGACACGATATTAACAAAAATTGGGTGTGGCACCGCCCAAAAGGTGGGGGTGGGGGGCATGCACCAAAATGTATAGTTGCCGTCCTTAGGGTAAAAGGAATAAGTATACCAAGTTCCAAGTTAATCCATTCAGAATTGTGGCCTTCGGGCGCTAAACGCATAAATCGGGCTCTGTCTCTGGGGGTCGGGACATGCACCAAAATAATAGTTGCCACCCTTAGGCTATAAAGAATACACATGCCAAGTTCCAAGCTGATTCATTCAGAATTGCGGCCTGTATACGATAAACACAAAACTTGGACGTGACTCTACCCCTGGGGGCTAGGACATGCACCAAAATCAATAGCTGCTGTCCTTAGGCTATAAGGAATATATATGCCAAGTTCCAAGATGATCCATTAAGAATTGTGACTTGTTGGCAATACACAGACACACAAAGAAAAAATTTGTGTGGCTCTGTCCCTGGGGGTCAGGCATTCACCAAAAACAATAGGGATCACCCTTATGGTATAAGGAATAGGTATGTACCACAAACAATAGAGATGTTCCTTAGGGCATAAGGAGTAAGTATGCAAAGTTTCAAGATGATACGTTAAGAAATGCGGCCTGTAGACGACAAACAAACAAATACAAAAAATGGTCGTGGCTCTACCCCTGGGGGGTCGGGCATGCACCAAAAACAACAGGAATCATCCTTAGGATATAAGGAATAAGTATGTAAAGTTTCAAGATGATCAGTCCATTCGAGTGTGTCACGAAGTGTTCATGTGGAAATGAAATGAAATGAAATGGGGTTTAACGTCCTACTGTTTTGCTCCGAACTGGACTAATGAAGACGGGCATACAATGTGCTATGAGAGAAATTTTTCCCGGACAGCGGCACTACGGCCTACTCTTATATCAAATTCCAACTATCAAGGGATCTTTTACGTGCACGCCCTCCGTCCTGCATCATTGACAAGGGGGAACCACGCCGGAAGATCTGGATGAACTTTCTCGGCCAATGCAGGGATCGAACACCCTACCTCCAGGCTAGCGAGCCAGCGTTTTACCCACTTAGCCACCGTGATCCCCCGTGTTCATGTGGTCGTTACGGTGTTGTCACAAGTTGTTCACGAGATCATGGAATGCTCTGTTGACGCATAATTCGCGCACGTCACGAACCATTCGCGCTTTATGTGATTTTTATTCAATATCAAGGGCTTTCCAGGGAACAAAACCAACCTCATTGGTTTGAAGTTATTAAGCGGGTAAAATCAATCAGAAGTCAACAATTTTAATAATAGCCATTAAAACTCCATCAACGCACAGATTTCAAGTGGTCATTAAATATGTAAGCCATCAAATACATAAGGTGTAGTTTAATGTATGTTATAGTGGTGTATATGAAGTCTTATTTTCAACCAGTTTCAGAATTTAACTCCCTGCCCACATTGAAGGAGAAAATTATGGGTAATTTTTGAACTTTTTCAGTGTGCGGTGAATTTCGAGGCTGAATATTTTGAACGGTATATACCCCATCGACTCGAAGTAGGAATCGCACATTGAGTATGAAGCTTAATTCGTAATCTGCACCAAAAGTTGTAGATTACAAAGATAGATAGCTTCACTCCTATTAGAAATGTGAGTTGAAAGTACCAGAAAACCTGAAAAAATTTGCTGAATTTATTGTCCGTTTCAGCACTCTAATTTCAAATGGACATATCTCCGAAAAATTTCGGATTTGTTATTTTACGGCCATATACTATAATATATATGGAGGGTGTCATGTTCCCAACTTTCGAAACTTGGTCCACTTGACATGGAAATGACCCAATGCTATAGGTATCATTATATATTATAGCAAGAAGAGATAATCCCAAAAGATAACCTGCCATTTTTCGAACAATCAGGGGCCATAATCCAAGAAGTTATGGTCTGAAATGTGCGAATGCCGAAAATCGGTTTAAAAAAGTGTGACCTCTAGATGGTACACAACCATGACCTAATCATCATCAGGGTGTAACGATGATATTTTTAAAATCGGATAAAAATTGTGATCTCTAGAGGGTCAACAAGCTAAAATCGCGATTTTTTCGTACAATCGGGGCCACAATTCAGGAAGTTACGACCCGTTATGCGCGAATATCGACAGGAACTGAGATTTTTGAGACATAAACACGTGTTTTAAGTTTTATCAACATACTTTAACACTACTTACGTACAGGATGTGGCCATTTTGTCTGCCAGTTTCGGCCCAATTTTCACGAAATTCGAATTCAACTATAATAATGGTGTAACGGTGATATATGTCACATTTTTGTCTTTTCGCATAAAAGGCAAAACAGACTTGTGAACGAGAATGCTTGACGCGAACAGAACAACGAGTGGGTTTAGGTTCAACTTCAAAATGAAGTTTAATACGAATCATAATTACCAGTACAGCAACTCACTTCCACTTTTCAGCCAAATTAAGGTCAAATAAAGGGTACGATGGACTTGTATTGTCCGGGAGGCCATTTCAGAACGGCATTGGTTCGATGTGACTCCGATCGTTTTTACCTGAAATGATTGTTCCACAGAAACCTTATAAAATTTGCTACCAGATGGCTCCATTAACTGGGGTTCGTTGAAAAAGTGAATTAGATCGCTCTTCGCAGGGCTCTTCATATAATATAATAAATTTTAAAAAAATCCGTCTTTACATAATAAATTAGGCCAGTTTTGAGATGATTTACTGAGATCAGATTTTTTTTTTTGATTTTTTGCGACGTTTCTATAAATTTATGTTTTGCGTGCACAATAAGTCTATCGTATAGAATGATATAAATTTCAATTTTATTTGTAAGATGTGCTTACAATAACTCGTAGTTCACTAGAAGGCACAAAAACATTGAAAAATTACATTTTTCTATTAATTTTTCCGTCACTAAAATACAAACATGAAACTGACAGTCATTTTAACCATGATATTAAGTTTATAAAATTTAAGTTTGATTTAGGTTCTACGGGAAACCTAGATTGGGCTGTGGTATAACGCTCGTTACTGCTGACACCAGCATTCGAAGGCACTTTGCAAAACACATATATGAAATATTAACTCTCTCTATCGCTCTCTTTTACACGTGTTCCATGTTCCCAAAATTATATTTTTTGATATTGATAGTAGGGGGGTAGATGATCACATTTAGCTCGACAATTTTCTGACCCCCTGAAAATTCTCTTGGCAGATGGCTTTTTGATCCCCGTTCGAACGTTTAATACATTAGAAAATCACACATAATGTCAATTTTACCACGATATTCAATTCTCTCTACCGCTTTTTTGTTACATGCATTGCAAAAGATTTTAATTTTGATATTGATAGTAGGAGGGTAGATGATCATAATTAGCTCAACAATTTTCTACGTACCCCTTCGAAGAATTCACTACAAGGTACTGAACTTAGCATATCGAAAACGAGGATTTAATCCAGATAGTCAGGATCCCTTTGGGCAATAAAGCACTCGCCTCTAAAGTGGAAGGGGTGCAGTGTGCGCTCAAATTTCTTTTTAAAAAATAACGAAAAAATGATTTTTCCTCATGGAATATGTTTTCTCAATTTTCTCATACATGAACTGCAGGATCACTATCATCCCAAACTTAGGCTGCCTATCTACAGCTAGCTCCGCCTGAGAACAGGCCCTAAGCTAATTAACCGACATTTTAATTCCTACATCGACGATTTTAGTCGAAAACACTGAGTATGCTTTTAGTAATTTTTGGAAGTATTTATTTCTCTTCTATTGTCATATTGAATGAAGTTAGATATGTATATTTAGCTGCTGTGTGTATGAAAGATGTCACACTAATCAAAGCCGCATCACAAAATAGTCCTCTAATTATTCAATATGGCGGCGCCCATGAAAGATAATTTCACAGATCTGAGGCGTTTTTGTCAACTAGGGCAGTGATCATAATCTCGACTCGAAGTATGACGTAGATGGATCGCTGCGTCTAGTTTGGATCACTATAGGCGTACGTAGGTGGAGGGGGGCTGCCCCCTAAATTTCGGGCAATCTGATTTTTCGGGCAGACGGGAAAAGTGAAAACAAAAATATTATTTTATCTAGTTGGCAAAATAAAGTGCCGAAATCTATTAAACCACTAATTGGATGGTTGGAATTCAGGTCATTTGTTTGCTTGTTTGGGATTATTTGGGATTCCGATAAGTCACCTTGGCTTCTCGCAGACGACCGGCACCACCGTCTGTAACCCGAAGTTTTTCGGGCATTTCAGGTTCCCCCCCCCCCCTTAATATTGATAGAGTCTGCATCACGGGACCATTTTTTGTATAAATAATATTTTTTTAAAACAATATTTTATTCAGAAATTGAAAGGGATTGAGGAACAGGCACAGCCTATATGACCTCTCTCCTAGATACAAGAATATGTAAAAGAAATAAGTTAGTAAGAAACAAAACAACACAATGAATACTTAAAGATACAATATGTAAGATTTAGATAAAGAGCTCACCATTCTTGCTATAATAGCTCAAATTAAAATACAGATGTGACGTCACCCTTTGACGTTGGCGTACCATTATTTCAAATAATCGTACGGGCAACTTGCTAATCGTACCTTGTCAAATATTAGACTCGAGTGACGTATTTCACTGTAAACGCACGTGCGGAGTGTCTGTATTTTAAGATGTTTAATGGTCTCGAGCTGAGACATTGCATAATATACTGTAAAAACACTCGGACCTGACGGTCCTCTTGTTGTTACAATATATTACTTAATGTCTCGCTCTCGACCATTAAACAATACATAGATAATGTAAAATGAAAATTTCATGCAAATTACTCTATACTCAGTCTAGGGTGACCCACCATAAATAAATATCTCCATATATCTCGACAATTTCGCCACAATATTTATATATATGCCAAGCCTCAAATCAGTTTCACACAATTATAGTCACTAAATAAACGATCATGTTGTACTTAATAACCTATGACCATTAATCATCTATAAATAATAGACTGAAAACTGGTTCCATGTGTTGTCCATAACATCCAGACACTTTTGAGTAAAAGATAGGTTACGTGCCCTTGTTTCGACCATTCCAGGGCTGATTGACAGGTCGGGATAATCAAGACTACTTTTTTACGAAACATAACAGAAAGCTAGAACAAGAAATTGAATTTAGAAATGAGCACGTTAGCTAGCTCAACAATTGTTTTCAGAACCTTGTAAAAGTAAAAAGAAACTTCTGCTAGTATCATGTTCCTGTCTAACCCGAGTGTTTCAGAGATATTATTTGTACTAAACCAAAAGATGCCGCTCTTAACGGTACAGTTAATGATAAAGCGATTTATAAAATGAAACGAACGTAATTTCTAAATCTGCTGTAATAACCAAGAAGCTTAATTTTACTGCTATTCAAAATCGTCAACATTAATTTTTTTACGGCTGTAATAGTTGATAGATTTGTAGAGAATTGCACGTGCCATGGCTATTTATAGTATCATACTGTCAGAAAGTTGGCCTCGACACGGCGAATGTGCACGCTTCAGTGGTAGTCTCGAACTATCAGCGGGTGACTGTATTTTTGTAGGTGCATGGGTCAACCTATCACTGTATGTAGTTTTGACAAGGCGTGAGCATTGTGGTAACCAGGGCACTGGTATATTCGAGACTTAGCCCCGTCTTCCCATCTTTAAATTAAATTTTTAAATGGCGGACCGTTCTAATCTAGTTACAATCTCGAGTGAATGAGAGTTGATTATGGTCTAGTTAATAAATGCCTAACATTATATAACATTTAAGGCCCAAAGAAAGACCTGCAATAGGCACATTTAGCTCTTATACAATGCATGTTTAACCAACAACATTTTGTATATACATATTTATACATTGGCTACACAGTTGGTCATGTTCGCATTTTGATTTTGATCGATATAGATGTTACACTGATCTTAAACCCTCCTGCTGATGTCAAAAAACAAGTGTACCTTTTTCAAACATGCTAAGAAGTATGACTGTTGCTTAAAGTTGCAATTTCATATTTTTAAGTTATATTTTTAAAATTTATTAAAATAAAGCCTTAAAATAGATGGTATCTATAAACAGTCCTACCTTGTTAAAGAATAATCCTATTAATCCTATAATTCACTATTGACAGTTGAGAAATTGGAAAAAATATCATTTTCATCTTCAAATTCCAACGTTTGAAGATAACTACTCCATGGCGGAGAATAGAAAACAAGGGAGGTAATTAGGTGGTAATTGTGTTATTATTTCCGGTGTAAATGAGTTTTACGTGTGAGGATGACACCTATGATCGTATAATAGTGAGTTGACAACCTATTGAGCACAAGTACTTGTGTTAAAACTAATCTACACAAGTTATGTGTTGTTTTGCATTGCATTAACACAAACTTGTGTCGATTTATAAAATCTTGTGTTTTTTTCATATCATTAACACAAGTAATGTGTACCTTCCAAGATTTGTTTTCTTTTTAAAAAAAAAAATCCATACAAAGTCTGAATTCGGGAGTCGTCAAGTTTTAAGAAAAGTAATAAAGGGCTTAATTCACATCTCGAAAATCACATGCTGTTCTTCACTGGAAGGGTGTGAGTACCAATTAATCAGACAATTGCCAGACAGACTTGAATGTTAATTGATGTTAAGTTGTCTGTAAAGTTAAAATGTCTGTCTTTTTTTATTGACCCAATAAACTGATAGATCAAATGAATATATAGTGTACATGTGATTTTCAGCACCCTGGTGTTTTCGAAAATTGATTCAATGTACAATGAACAAAAAAAATGAGTAAAACTCTTAATAATGTAATTGGTTGATGTAATCGAAATTGAACAGTATTGGTTAACTGAAAAGTAACCAATCAAATTTAATTGATCATCCACGTGTATCTCATAATCGACTTATTGATATAATGGTTCTCCAAGTTATCTATACTTTTTGTCTGCGATATCACTTCGGTGGAAGCGGACGTAAAATACAACTAACTAAGAAGAAGTATCTACCCAGTTAACATTGATGGTTAAATTTACGTAAAGTTTACGTCATTTTGGTTAGATTTTGGTTAGCGTCCAATAATGGTAAAATTCTTTGGTTAAATTTACGTTACTTTTACGTCATAATGGTTATGGTTACTTTTACGTCAGAAAATGACGTAAATGTAACGTAAACTTTATGGCGGATTACTAACCAATTTTTTTCCCTTTGAATACTTCTTGATTAAATAACATTACAAGTGTGTGCACATTCTAACAATTGATATATAGTCGGAATTCAGACATAATAATTATATATGTATTATTGGTTATAATTCTAACGTTAATCTAACGTAAATTTTACATCAGGTTTCTAACCGTTAGTTTATGGTTAGTTTTCTGACGTAAATCTAACGTTAGTTTTCTGACGTAAATCTAACGTTAGTTTTCTGACGTAAATCTAACGTTAGTTTTCTGACGTAAATCTAACGTTAGTTTTCTAACGTTATAATAATGTTAGTTTTCTAACGTTAATGTAATGTTAGTTTTATGTCATAATTTTAACCGTTAATTTAGGGTTAGTTTTCTAACGTAAATCTAATGTTAATTTTATAACATAAATCTAACTTTAGTTTTCTAACATAAATGTAACGTTAGTTTTCTAACATAAACCTGATATTAGTTGTAAAACGTAAAACAAATGTCAGTTTAATGTCATGATACTAACAATTAAGGGCCTGACAAGACAGCTGTCTAGTCATTAAAATGGGACAAAAATGGGTAAGACCCTGGCTCGCTAGCCTGGAGGTCGGGTGTTCGATCCCTGCATTGGCCGAGAAAGTTCATCCAGATTTCCGGCGTTTTTTCCCCTTGTCAGTGATGCAGGACGGAGAGCCTGACAAGGACAGCTGTCTAGTTGTTCAGATGGGATAAAAAAAACGAGGTCCCGTGTACACATTGGCATGCATGTAAAAGATCCCTTGACAGTTGGAATTCGATATAAGAGTAGGCCGTAGTGCCACTGTCGGGGCAAAATTCCCCTCATAACACACTGTATGGTGTATGGCCATCTTCATTAGCCCAGTTCGGAGCAGAACAGTTGGACGTTAAACCCCATTTCATTTCATTACATTTTGTATCCATTTCTAAGTGGGGGATCACGTGGCTAAGTGGGTAAGACGCTAGCTCGCTAGCCTGGAGGTCGGGTGTTCGATCCCTGCATTGGCCGAGAAAGTTCATCCAGATTTTCCAGCGTGGTTCTCCCTTGTCAGTGATGCAGGACGGAGGGGCTGACAAGGAAAGCTGTCTAGTCGTTCGGATGGGACGAAAAACCGAGGTCCCGTGTACACATTGGCGTGCACGTAAAAGATCCCTTGGCAGTTGGAATTCGATATAAGAGTAGGCCTTAGTGCCGCTGTCCGGGCAAAATTTCCCTCATAGCACACTGTATGGCGTATGCCTGTCTTCATTAGCCCAGGTTAGGAGCAGAAAAGTAGGACGTTAAACTCCATTTCATTTCATTTCATTTCATTTCTAAGTGCCCAAGAATAGAGATCTAGCTCCTTTAATAGTTGCGAACTGTAGGTGACACACAAAGAGAAAACGAATGAATGAATGATCTACTCTCATTTCAAATTCCAAATGTCAAGGGTTCTTTTACGTGCACACCCACGCGATGGACTAGACACTGTTTTTTGAGGTCCTCTGTCCTACACCACTACTAACAAAGGGAACTTTCTCGACCAACATGGGGATCACGTTGGCTAAGTGAGTAAGACGCTGACTCGCTAGCCTGGAGGTCGGGTGTTCGATCCCTGCATTGGCTGAGAAAGTTCATCCAGATTTTCCTGCGTGTTTTCCCCTTGTCAGTGATACAGGACGGAGGGCCGGACAAGAACAGCTGTCTAGTCAGGGATGAAAAACTGAGGTCACGTGTACACACAGGAGTGCACATGAAAGATCCCTTGGTAGTTGGAACTTGATATAAGAGTAGGCCATACTGTATGGCGTATGCTTGTCTTCATTAGCTCAGTTTAGGAGCAGAACAGTAGGACGTTAAACCCGATTTCATTTCATTTTTCTCGACCAACACGGAAATTGAACCCCTCATTTGCTAGCCAGTGTGTTACTAATTACTAGAGAGAGAGAGAGAAATGGGGTTTAACGCCTACTCGACACAAACTAGGTCATTTCGGGACTAACATATAGTTTAATTTTTATTTACATAATTCGCTTGCGCGTAGGGGTCTTTAGCAGTGGGAGAAAACCGGAGGTTGGACAAGCGACCCTATTCCTTGTCACGTACAACCGGGGATTCGAAACCACGACAGTCAACTCAATGATAGACTTTATGATACAGCGCCCGCACGCTAACCATTCAGCCATCCACCCCCCCCCCCCCCGTTACTAATTACTAAGTTTGTGAAATGTAGGTTTTTCCTCATGTAGGTTTGTCCTGATGAAATCGGTTTATTGTCCTACTGTTCTGCTCCGACTGGGCTAATGAAGACAGGTACATACCATACAATGTGCTATGAGGGAAATTTTGCCCCAGCAGCGGCACTATGGCCTACTAATATCGAATCCAACTGCCAAGGGATCTTTTCGTGCAAGCCAATGTATACATGGTACCTCGGTTTTTTGTCCCATCTGAGTGACTAGACTACTGTCCTTGTTCCTGCACCTCTGACAAGGGGAAACCATGTCGGAAAATCCTGATGAACTTTCTCCACCAATGCAGGGATCGAACACGTGCCCTCCGGATTATCGAGCCAGCATCTTACGCACTTAGCCACCGTGGCTTTATCAAAATTAGTAATGAAGATGTGCTATGACAGAAATTTTGCCTGGACAGCAGCATTACCGCACTTACTAATGAAGATGTGCTAGGAAAGACATTTTGCCTGGAGAGCAGCATTTCCGCATATAGTCATTACCAATAGTTCTAAGTGCACACCAACCTGTAAAAGAGGTCTTTACACACTTTTCCATCATTACCAATTACTAGTCTGCGGGTTCACTAGTCCATGGGTGCACTAATCCGTGCATTCACTAGTCCACTAGTCTGACTCTATAAAATACTATAAATATGAGTATTAAAGAAACCCAGTAGATATGGTGACTGATATCACCCTTCGTAAGGCGATAACCCAACATCACGGCATTTTAACCCGAAATCACAACATTTTAACCATTATAGCATATGCCCTTCTTCATTAGCCCACTTGGAATAAAATAGTAGGATGTTCAAACCCCATTTAAAATTCATTTTCATACTTTTCTGCACCAGTCGGACTATTGAAGATAGTCATACGCAATGCAGAGTGCTATGACGGAAATTTTCTATGGACTGTGGCAGGGCGGAGGATCTGGCAAGGGATAAGGTATAGTTGTTCGGGTCATACGAAAAATCAAGTCCTCATGTACATATTGGCATGCACGTAAAAGACACTCCGACAGTTGTAATTCAATATCAGAGTAGGCCATATAGTGCCGCTATCCGTGCAAAGTTTCCGTCATAGTACACTGTATATAGTGTATGCCTGTCTTCATTAGCTCACTCATAGCTTAAATCAATGTGTGTTGTTAATGTCATTTAAAATGGCGGCTGTCTACATATACAATATATAAAATAGGTCATGAGTCGATTGGTGCCGTTTTTTTATTTCGAATTTAAAAGTTCAACACTTAATTATATAAGTTGTAAAACCATATAAAAATAAAGGTTGGACCAAGACTAGTTCCATTTTTTTAAGTTATGAATCTGAAAAATAGATAATAATGACCCAGTCAATTAACATAGAGATCTACTCTAGCTATATAAGTCCATATATTTATCGTCTCTCGATAAAAGACCTATCTCTGAAAATTAAAATTCCCCGATTTGATTATTCTTTTAATATAACATAATTATGTAACCTCATATAAAATATGGTAGAGCGTATACAAACAAATTATATGAATAGATTCATTATCAGAAATATTACAGGCCTTTCAAACGAACAGCCGCCATTTTCAGAACTATATAGATGTACAAATATATTTTTATCGTCTCGGGCAAGGTCAAGGTCACGATCTGTTCACGGTTGATGATTGTGTTTAAATCGGTTTATATCATATTATTTCTATTCACATTACAATATTTTTTTTATAGGTTACGGTTATTGTTGTTATTTATCTAAATTTCTTCAATTATTTATTAAATATTTTTTGTTTGTTCGTTTGACCGGAACGTACGGAATTCTGGGATTTAAAATGGCGGCATAGGTTATTATTTTTCCCAAAGAAGAAATGATGCCGTGATTTAAAGTTAAATAAAGCTATTCCACACATACACACACGATTTTGGATTCAGCAAAGTAAAGTTGAAGGTAAGTGCACTTTTTATGCGAACTTCCGTTGACAGTATACCGATAGATCTAATGTTGATAAAAAAAATAATCTGGCCGTGGAAAAAGTTTGCACGCAACTTTGTATATCAGACAGTCAGTATTTGTTTTTAACACGATGCAGTTACATTGTCCGTAAACCATACTATTCATAAACAAAATCAACATTGCTTTAAGTTATCGAAAGTAATACTGGTTCCAAAATTGTTTTTAAAAAATCTGGATCCAAAAATTATCAAACACATAACGAATTTATTAATGATGTAGACTGTTAAAATTCAGGCTGTGCTAATTATAATATAAGATCATGTAGTATTTTCTAAACATTTTTATGGGTGTTTCAGGTTTGGTTTTTTTGTTGTTATTGTACTGATATTTTTGCAAATTTAATAATGCATAATGCAAGAGCTAAATCTATATATTGTACGTAGGTTAAGTAGGTATTTCTTGAGACTGTAAATGTTAAATTTTTTTATAAGACATTTTAATGTATTAACTTGCTAAGTCTATAATCAAGTCTCAATGTCATCGGGTACTCGAGATGTTCACAGATTCAAACACTGGCGGTTAATGTTAATGATTTAATTTAATTGAAAAATGGATAATCAAGACTCTAATTATATACATAGGCCTATAACATTAAATAACAAGTTTGCCCGTACATACTTGTACATAAAGGTTTCAGTCCTACTCCCCTGCTTATTTTTTCTTGTGGTGGCCAAGAAAGTTCATCAGGATTTTCTGGCATGGTTCCTCTTTTAACTGGTGCAAGACAGAGGGGCTGGTAAGGGCTAATGTACAGTTGTTCGGATAGGACAAAAAACCAAGCTCTTTTGTACACACGGTCCAGTCAAAATTTCCATCACAGCACACTTTCAAGCATTTGTCCAACTTCTTTAGCCCAGTTTGAGCAGAACAGTATGATGTTGAATCCCATTTCATTACAGATCCACAGTAGGTTGGCTGTCAGCCCAGTTGGAGCTGAACAGTAGGCCGTTTAACCCAATTACGTTTTTTTTTGGGAGTATAAAGTTGCTTTTTATTTATTTATTTTTTTTACAGATCCTACATGTATATTTGAGCACCCTTGGTGGCAGTAATGACAAAGAAGTTCTAAAAAGATTTATATGGGCTTTATAATGATAGTTAGACAACACTACTACTTGCCAAACACTACTACTTGTCACATAATGTAATGATATAAATATATATGTATCTATGGTAGCACAAATATCATCAGAATGTAGGCCAAAGCTTTACAAGCATTGTAGGCCTAAAATACTTTCTGTCTGAACTTTTGACAGTCAAATCTTTGATGACTAGTTAGTTTAGAGCAGATATCCTGTCACAGTATTATATAACAGCTCTTTGGCTTAAAGTTTAAACTGAGTTGTATCAGTGAGTTGAAAATCATCTGTGTTCCTGTTATTGCTCCCTGCTGCAGCCAGTAAACAATAACCTTTTGCGTTCCTTACAAATCTTCCAATTTTTACTGATAGATCAACCATAGCAAAGATCTCTATTAAGATTATATTTGTAATGTGTGTAACAAATTCTATGACATAGGTATAATATTGGTGTAGTTAAGTATATACCATATTTATGCACACATTTCAATGTTGGCATATTATTAGTCTCTATCATCTAGAAAAAAATATTCTATATTCTACGAATATTAGTGTGGTTGCGTTGTCAACATTTGAGAATAATCGGTCATAGGCTAGATTATCCGGTCTTTTACATTATCATAAACAAAGTCTAAGGAAGGTAACTAGTCCTAAAACAAGATGTTGACGCCCATGAAATTTATATAAGAATGCCATTTCCGAAAGTCCATTTGATTGCATTGTCAGTTCAATATCCAACACTCTTAATTTTTTTTTATTGTAAAATTTCTCTCTTCATGGGCCATATCTATGTTTTTTTTTTTATTGAATCCTAATTCGTCATCACGATTCATGTTTGTTTATAAATGCAAGTGTTATTGACAACTGTCCCAGACCCTCATTATTTATATGGCCCAACTTTTCTTCGGCGTACACCGGCACGGTATTAGACTAGGATAACAGTCCCGAAACTCGTGGAGTTGAAAAACATTAGTCTTATATACCGCCTCTACTTAATTATGGATGTAGGTCGGAAAAATGTAAAATTTGGCAATTTGACTTATACTCAACATCGACTTATACCCTGTATGGTAATGTGATGATGCCCCCTCTTCCAGACAAGACATAGGCTATAACTGTTTCAAATGACAAGTGCTAAATGAAGTATTTATGTGGTCTTTGGTGAAAGAAATGAAATGAAATGAAATGGGGTTTAACGTCCTACTGTTCTGCTCCTAACCTGGGCTAATGAAGACGAGCATATGCCATACAGTGTGCTATGAGGGGAATTTTGCCTGGGCTACGGCCTACTCTTATATCGAATTCCAACTGCCAAGGGATCTTTTACGTGCACGCCAATGTCTACACGGGACCTCAGTTTTTCGTCCCATAACGACTAGACAGCTGTCCTTGTCAGTCCCTCCGTCCTGCATCACTGACAAGGGAAACCACGCCGGAAAATCAGGATGAACTTACAGGGATCGAACACCCGATCTCCAGGCTAGCGAGCCAGCGTCTTACCCACTTAGCCACTTGATCCCCCCCTTTGGTGAAAGAGAGAGAGAGAGAAATGGGGTTTACCGTCCACTTGACACAAACTAGGTCATTTCGGGACTAACATATGGTTTAATTTTTTATTTACATAATTCGCTTGCGCGTAGGGGTCTTTAGGAGTGGGAGGAAACCGGAGGACCCGGAGAAAACCCATGAAGTTGGACAGGCGACCCTACTCCTTGCCACGTACAACCGGGGATTCGAAACCACGCCAGTCGACTCAATGACAGACTTTATGATACAGCGCGCGCACGCTAACCATTCAGCCATCCACCCCCCCCCCCCCCTTTGGTGAAAGAAAAACAGAGCTGTGGCTAGTGAAATGAAAGTTTAACGTCCTACTGTTTTGCTCTGAACTGGGCTAATGAAGATGGGCATACGCCATACAGTGTGCTATGTGGGAAATTTTGCCCGGACAGTGGCACTACGGCCTTCTCTTATATCGAATTCTAACTTCAAGGGCTCTTGTACGTGCACGCCAATGTGTACATGGGACCTCATTTTTTTGTCCTATTTTAATGACTAGACAGCTGTCTTGTCTAGCCCTCTGTCCTGCATCACTGACAAGGGAGAACCATGCCGGAAAATCTGGAATAACTTTCTCGGCCAATGCAGGGATCGAACACCCGACCTCCAGACTAGATAGCCAGTGTCTTACCGACTTAACCAACGTGATCCCCGTTGTGGCTACAATTCCTGGATTTGAAGGTCAGGTATGATATGAAACGAATATTTTGAACCGGTTCACCAATGCAACCAATCCGTGACGGGTTAACTGATAGAGGGTTACATCCTTGATATAAATATACTTGTCGCGGGTTTTAAAAATAGAAATATATATATAAAGGTAGCTAAAAATTCATCTCTACATGTACATAGGCCAAGGGGGGATCATGTGGCTAAGTGGGTAAGACGTTGACTCGCTAGCCTTGAGGTCGGGTGTTCGATCCCTGCATTGGCCGAGAAAGTTCATCCTGATTTTCAGGTGTGGTTTCCCATTGTCAGTGATGCAGGATGGAGGGCCTGACGAGGACAGCTGTCTAGTCGTTTGGATGGGACAAAAAAAAACCCAAGGTCCAGTGTACACATTGGCATGCACATAAAAGATCCCCTGGCAGTTGGAATTCGATACAAGAGTAGGCCATAGCGTTGCTGCCCGGGCAAAATTTCCCTTATAGCACACTGTATGGCGTAACCATTTGCGTCTCTTCAAAATATTTCAAATCTTTTGTCATGGATCAACCATTGCAAATATCCGTGGTACAATTATATTTGAAATGTGTTAAACCAATTCTGCAACACATGTAATATTGGTGTAGTATATATCTTTGTTTATACACCCACATATCAATTTTGGCCCTGTTTGTCCGTACACTGGGTGTGAAATGTGAATCATTCCGATTGTGAGAGGACAAGCATTATCAATATACAGCTTTTCAGGACTTTGCCTTCCTTGGTTAGTTCTCCCTTTTTCAAATGCAATAGATGCTGTGTTTATTCTTAATTGATCTTTTTCAAATTTGTGTTACACACTGGAATCATGAGAGGACGAAACCTATCAATATTCAGCATTCCACAACATTCCATTCCAGTGTCGGCCGAGAAAGTTCTTCGTGATTTCCAGACTTGGTTTCCTCCCCTTGTCAGAGGTGCAGGACAGAGGGCCTGACAAGGGGGGACAGCTGTCTAGTCGTTTGGATGGTACGAATGACCGAGGTCCTGTGCACACATTGGTGTGCACGTGAAAGATCCCTTGGCAGTTTGAATTCGATATAAGAGTAGGCTTTAGCGCCGCTGTCTGGATAAAATTCCATAATAGGACACTGTATAGCATATTTCCATGTCATTAGCCCTGTCGGAATAGGACATTAAACCCCATTTCATTTCACTCATTCCAAAGTTAACTCCTATTCCATCAATACCTTGAGCAAATAAGATAGAGGCTATAGGTTTTGGCCCAATTTGGTCAATATCCCAGTTTTTTCTTTCTTATATGCATATCAACACTTTCATAGCGCTAATGTAGACCTTTTTCTTGAACATTTTCCCTTGTCAGTGATGCCGGACAGAGGACCTGACATGGATGGCTGACTAGTCATACGGAAGGGACCAAAAAAACAAGGTACAGTGTAAACTCAAGTGTGTGTGTGTGGAAGATCCCTTGGCAGTTGGAATTTTATATAAGAGTACGCCATAGCTCTGCACACTGTGTGGCATATGCCCGTCTTCATTTCTCAAACAGCTGTGGATAAAAACTGTTAATATTTAAATGTGTATTTTGTATTTTATAACATTATATTTTTGTCTTTTAAATAAAGTATATGTATACATACTTGTAGTATATTTTGTCATATTATTCTGCTAGATTTTTAACTTTTCTGTGCAATACATTTAGAATTCTGACTGGTTATGGGTAGATAGAGAGCAATGGGGTAAAACATCCAATAGACATAAACTGTCCTTTGGGACTAAGTGATTCAATTCAAGTTGAATAATTCATCCGCACCAGGAATCTTTAGTAGTAGGAGGACCCAGAGAAAAACCATGTTCAAGTTGGGTGTGGAAACAAACCACTTGACTCAATGACAGACCTTATGATCTAAATGTAACGTAAAATTAACATCATATTGTTATGTGGGTATACTTTAGTCATTGCGACAAATTCTTCCTTTGATATTATATCAGCGACATTCGGTTAGATAGATGTAGTGAAGTTAGCATCAACAGGGTGCTTTAGCCGTGATATTTTAAAAAAAATTATAATGGTCACATAGAATACCAGACCGCAGGTTTGTAAATTTTTACAAAAAATAAAACCGTGTATTTAATTTAGCATGTATATATTGCTTCTATGTATATAATAATTCGTTCGGTTAAAACAGTCAGATTTAGAACTACTGCCACTGACTGCACCGGAAGTCTATTTATATAATGGCGCCACAAAGAAATTTTTTTTTTGATGTGTTCTAAAAGTGTTCCGCTAATTCAGCAATCTAATGAATCTGTCTTAATTTTTCTGAAATCGTGCTTAATTATTATTAGCTAATCGGCGCTACACCGTTGTTCAAATATTTATAATTGCAAGAAACCCCCGACTAGGACCAGCAGGTAAGAATCTGTCTTGATTTTATAGTAATACCCGGTTGCAATTATTGGCCGCCATCTTTGATTTTTATAGACGTTCGGGCAAAAGGAGAAATGTATATCCAGACATGGACTATAGCTAGATACTAACTTTTGTGTTAGTTGTTTAGTTGAAATGTAATCTTATTTCTGTAAAAGAAAAAAACAACAACAAACAAATCAGCCTTTTTTTTATATCAATGTCATCAATGTGTAGGCCTAATATTAGACTTTCAATGATTCACTAGTTTCTCTTCAGTTTCGTTATTTTTTTTTCCAGTCATTGATGTTAGCATGTACTACACAAAGAAAAACAGGTAACAGAATTTCATTTCCTTTTAATATATTCTTTTAATAATGGCCAATAATTGTTATTGTATGTAACACGAAAAGTATTTATCTCTGTAGAGAGAGGGCGAGTAAATGGGGTTTAAAGTTCACTAAATTCACTTGACACAAACTATGCCATTCATTTCCTTGTATTA
Organism: Patella vulgata; assembly: GCF_932274485.2. Classification (NCBI taxonomy): domain Eukaryota; kingdom Metazoa; phylum Mollusca; class Gastropoda; family Patellidae; genus Patella; species Patella vulgata. The sequence goes on along the minus strand of NC_065884.2, from coordinate 56,642,453 downwards.
AATTGGTCGAATCAAGTAGGTCCATGCTATATATATGTCCTAGAATCAAGTAGGACAGGTAGTCTTCTTCCGCCCTTTTTCTGAACACTGTCTCATTCTATTGCCATCTGTGTATGTTGTGTTATATTAATTCTGCATAATTAACTCTAGTTAACCTAGTTAACTCTATAATAATAAATGAATTTAATATATAAATAAATAAATAAAATATAAATAAACCAATAATATATTTGTAGTTTAATATGTTTTATCTTATCATTACAGGCAAAGCATGAAGCCAAAGGAAATGTTTTTACCAAGGCATGTTCCTCAATAGCGGAGAGAGTTTTATCCAGTGTCGGTTCTGCATAAGAACCCATTCATAGCAGACCACCCATTGCAGCACTTGTAAGGTCGCTATAAAGAACCCGACAGACTCTGCGACCAAAAGATCCCACTGACGTGTCGTCAAGCGTAAGTACTCATGCAATTAAATACCCATGTATATAAGAATTTATTAACATGTAATTAAATGTACAATTTTATTTATTTATTAACATGTACTTAAATGTACTTTTTTATTTATATTTTGTTTTAGCTTGACGAAGATTTCATCGATCATAGTGCACCGGGATTTTATCAAAAAAGAGTAAAAGTTGGGGAAAGGTGCCATCACATTTTTTGTACTGATAGACAGATGCAACTACTCGCACGCGCAAAAACTTGGTATATGGATGCAACTTTTCGGGTGGTGAACAAGCCATGGTCTCAGCTGTTTTCCATACACGCCTTCATTATGACTGGAGAGACCACCCGACAGTTACCATTGGTGTTTTGTGTAATGTCGGGTAAAAGCCAAGACGACTATTATAAGGTAAATAGCACTTACTGATTGAATTACTATTAATAGTAAAAAAGGACTATTATTTGGGACCTTGAAATTGTCACAAATGGGTCGCACTAACAGCGACATTTGTTTCAGGCATATTTGTTTCATCGGTGACACGTCTGGTGTCATGTGAATGCAACGACAACAGCCTGGTTGATTGATTTGTTGATTGGAGTTCAGATGTCTACATTAAAATCGACCACTGACCACGGCCAGGCAAGACCGACTTGAAATTTCTAGAAATTTTTCTGGGGGAGACAGGCCCCAACAAATCCCCCGACGGTGCGTTTCACGACTTTGGCGCAAGACGGTGACCTTGAAGAGACGTCGAAAACCATTTAATAGACATAGTAAAAGTCATATCTTACGAGATTATCGCTGGTCTTGTCAGAAAATGCTATTTTATATATGACCAGTTTGTGTTTGAAAAATTTAATTATTTATTCTCCCACCATTAAAGCACACTAATTACGAAATATCGCTCTCAGAAACTTCATGGTTTCTTTTGCAATTTGTTTGGGGTAAGACGTTATATAAATAATATCAATCTGTCTACCACACAAATTTAACAGATACAAATGCATGTTATTCCACAGGTAGACAGACAGGGCCTCCTTTGAAGGGACTCAGTGAAGGGAACGCGGTTGGTTTAGAGTTTGTCTGACCCCTTTGAATATTTGCGTCTCATCTCCAATGAAAACAATCATGTTGCTCTCATGCTGTTCTCAACCAGAATCAAACATATATCGTACTTGAGATTTGTTAGCATGTTCCACACAACCCAACATTTATCGGCACCGGGATTAAGGGTGTATATCTTTGTTTCTAACGCTTATTGGGAATACGCCACGGAAACTACAATAAAAACTTATTTACAAAACATTATAAAGAGGGAAAACTGACATATTTCAAGCTTTACTGTATTTAAAGAAATAATTTAAATCAGCCGGCTGAAACCCCGTCTCCGCTATTTGTTCAGTCATTCTTTAGGTATAGTGCCAGTTTCCACCGACAATGATATTGCAAACAAGTGTCCAATCTATAAAAGCATACATTCCTACAAAATGTTTCTTTAGTCAAGTGAAACAATAAATACATAACTATGCGAGGGTGTGGTGAGTAAATTCGTGGTAACGTGAATAGGCTAATGTGACATAGAACAAGGTCACATTGATGTTGACAAATACGTAAGACGATTTGAACATCAACTAAAAAGATATTTAATGTGATTCAGCTGCAAGGTGATATATGCATATATGCAGCATAGATAATTAAAACTTCTATTCAAGTTAAACCAACTGTATCTATTTATTTAGGTCTTACGTAGAGCTGAATACATTTTATGATTTATTTTCATCTATTGGTGGTTAACAGTGTGTAACTAAAAACTAAAATTGGATCTTATTATTGCCAATGATATAATGTACATGTAATAGCAAGTGTATATATATTTTTTGTTCAGTCTGTACACAGTAACATATCTGAGAACCATATTATTATCATTTCTGCCCAAGGCTCCCTGTGCCTTATAGTTAGCAGTGATACAAGGCAATTACCAATTTTCCATGTTCTTGGCCTGAAGAAATAAAATAATAAAAGTCAAGTTTTTATTATTATGCAAGTGGAAAAATACAATTATTCATAGTATGATTTGAATAAATACAACTGATTTGAAGTTTGAATTATTATTTGTCTAAGATGACTGGGCATTTACATATTGAAATAGCTACTCTTCAATAAGAAAATACATTAATATTTTTCCCAATTCACCTGGATTTTATTGTAGGTCTTTGTACGTGAAATAGCTTTATTTAACGTCCGCTACCACCGAAGTGATATTGCAGAAAATTAACAAATTCGGATTCCCTTTTAAAGGAAATTGACTGCACTATTGCTGGATTGTATTATATAGGTCATGTCAGTTTTTTTCAAAATGGCGCCCAGAACACAAAACAAACATTGCAATTCAGGGCTGACTGGTGTCGAGGCTGTATCCTAAGAATGATTTTTTGAATATTTAATCACACAGAAACACAAGTATGCACATGCAGTTATGATATAATATTAAATTAGCTTACCTCAAATACCTCGAAATATACTGTTTGGTCAGTTTGTCCGCCCGCCATATTTCTATTAGTCACACATCCTTCGGCCAATTAAAATGGACGTATATTTTGTTTTAACCGAAACGAAAAATTTGCGTTATAAATAGTAAACGAGCTTGATTGACAGACCACTGCTAATGTTTTTTCGTGAAACGGTATAACACACGGCCGCCATTCTCGATGATTGACAACTCACATTTTTCCTCATCCACCAAAGAACCGTTAGGTTTCTTTGAACATACTGTAATAACATTGGGATTATCAGTTAATCAGCTTTAATTATCCTGCTTTGATCGTTGCCATTTCTTATATTTTCCACAAAAAACTTTGCCTTGTACGCACTAATTTATCAATTGGTATTGCCATCTACGACAAGCATGTCAACGTGCAGCTCGCGGATTATCGTTAACAATTTCTAGGGGCTTGTAAAAAAAGATTGCATGTCGTGTAAATATTTATTTTGTTTTTTGTGTAGGTCATTTTCAAATAAATTCATCAGCATATTATTCGTTTTAAATAAATATAAAACTTTTATGAGAAACGATGATTATCAAAGAACCGTAAGTGCAACTAATGTTTCATGTTTATAAATATTTTCTTTCGTGTTTTGTTTGAATTGGCCTATTTCTAATAAATTATCCCGAGTCCCAAACGTCGTTAACCCGAGACCCAAACGACGTATACCGGAGTCCCAAATGTCGTGGTCATATTTTTTTGAGTCCCAAATGACGCGAGTCCCAAATGATGTGAGTCCCAAATGACATGTAATCAACCTAGAGTTGTTGTTAGTGTTTGTCGGATAGATCCTTTATACTTACTGGCGCTAGGTAATTTCGAGGCTAATATTGTTCAATTTTATTTGAATGATTTGCTTGCGCGTACCGTAGAAGTGTATTAGAAACAGTGTTTGCGCAGGTTCGAGAACGGCTGAAGAACATGAAAACACTTTCATGAGTCTCGAACATGAGAGAACGGTATCCATGGTAACAAGATGAATTAAATTCATACAATCTGTTACGATAACTTGTTTAGTATTTACTTCGCTATTAAGCATAATTTTGATAAATTATGGCACCGTTTTACTCCTTTTCAATTCTTTGGATGACGATTACATCACCTTTTGATACGCTCTCGTCTGTAGGTTTGTCCATCGTCTACAGAACTGATTATTTTAAAATTGATATGTTGTTTATTTTAATGAGATGAATCCTATTTAATTTCAATAATTTCTGTTAGTTTCTTCTGGAGTTATGGCCCTTGTTTCACTTTGTGAAATTCATTTGAATCTTTTAAATTAGTGAAACGAAGACGTCTATTAAATTTCTGCGATTTATGTCTAGAGTTGTGGCCCTTGTTTCACTTTTTCGAACCTTGTGAACGCACGAACAACAAAATTATCATCCGATTTGTATGAAAATTGTATGCATTATTTAAATTAGTAAAACACAAAACCAAAAAATCTGTCAAATTTCAACAATTAAGGCCCTTGTTTCAGTTTGTAGAACCTTTGTAAACCCACAAACGACAAAAATTATAATCTTGTATGAAATTTTCTTGTAAATGCCCAAATTACCTACAAAAGAATGAATATGCGACAATCCCTGTTGACTGCGCAAACGATTAAACTGCTGTGGGCATATGTTTCGTTGCCTGGCAACCTAACTTACTTCATGTTATACTGGCCACATACTACATCCAATTTTCGAACGGTATTAAATTTCTAAATTAATAAATGCACCCATGATGCTGTTTTCTCAGCAGTTATCGATGCGTCGACCTTTGTAAACCCACAAACGACGAAAATTATAATCTTGTATGAAATTTTCTTGTAAATGCCCACATTACCTACAAAAGAATGAATATGCGACAATCCCTGTTGACTGCGCAAACGATTAAACTGCTGTGGGCATATGTTTCGTTGCCTGGCAACCTAACTTACTTGATGTTATACTGGCCACACACTACATCTAATTTTCGAACGGTATTAAACTTTTAAATTAATAAATGCACCCATGATGCTGTTTTCTCAGCAGTTATCGATACGTCGACCATGTTTGTTCTCCCTCACACCAGCTATGAAGTAGTGTGGGATTTGAGAACGGGAATGTGTTCGTGAACGTTCTCTGCACCGGAACACTGTTTCGAATACACCCTAGGGGTATTTAGGAAAGGGAGGAAACCGGAGGACCCGGAGAAAACCCACAAGGCTGGACAGGCGACCCTATTCCTAGTCACATTGAAGTGGGGAATCACATAATAATGGCCTATTTCAAATAAGATAATTGCATATAAAGAAAGAAGGCTCACAGCCTCTTTCAAATGTGATATTTGCATATAAAGAAAGTACAAACTTAAATCGTCAGTGCTGGATAAACTAGCCAAAGGATTTGGCTGAATCAATTGGCGCTAAACTTCACCTAGTTTATCCACTGACATACGCCCGAATCAAACATGTTTGATATATTTGGCCGAATTGTATTTGAGTGGTGTGTCCGCTTCGCCGAAGCATTCGTCTGATTTTAGAATTCATTAGCCAATCACCACTCATTCATATCGAGTGGGTATCGCAAACTAGCAGTCGAACTGTGACACGGGTGCTACAGCCAACAAATTCCAACTACCATACTATCGGCTTAAATGCACGCCAATGGGACCTCAGGTTTTGTGTTCCATTGAAACGACTAGAAATGAAATGAAATGGGGTTTAACGTCCTACTGTTTTGCTCCGAACTGGGCTAATGAAGACAGGCATACACCACACAGTGTGCTATGAGGGAAATTTTGCCCGGACAGCGGCACTGCGGTGTATCGAATTCCAACTGTCAAGGGATCTTTTACGTGCACGCCAACGTGTACACGGGACCTCGTTTTTTTTATTTCATCCGAATGACTAGACAGCTGTCCTTGTCAGGCCCTCCGTCCTGCATCACTGACAAGGGGGAACCACGCCGGGAAATCTGGGTGAACTTTCTCGGCCAATGCAGGGATCGAACACCCGACCTCCAGGCTAGCGAGCCAGCGTCTTACCCACTTAGCCACCATGACGACTAGGCATGGAATCCATGCTGAAAAATTCAAATGAGCTTTCTCGGTCAACACTGGGAGCGAACCCGCAACCTCCCGGGTACCAAGCCAGTGCCTTACACACTAAGCCACATGACTCTCTTCTAATTACTGTGACAGTCCAGTCACATGACAATCAAGGGTTATTAAAACAGATTTTCAAGGCTTGGGTAAGATCTTCGGGATTCAAATGGTTTTAGATATCACACAGTTTGTATATGGTAAGGTATCTTAAACAGTTTATTACATGTCACATATTCATATTTTTCAGTTTCCATATTAGATGCCATAGCAAATCAAAGATCATATAATAAAATAAGTCAAAAAACCCAAATATGGAAAAAGAAAGAGCTGAAGAAATGGTGATTTGAGCACCTATGCTTTCTCATAGGTGTTTTTGGAGGGTGAGTGTTCAATTCTAATAGAAAATATTGTTGTTATGGTATTTTAGAATCTCACCATAATGTGTTTGGCACAATATATCCCGGTTGGAGCTGATGTGACATAAACCTCCATTTCATTTCATTGTTTTGAAATTTAAAATTCAGTTTAGTATAGTAAATTTGTACACGTACATGTATGTACACAAACAGAATCTTACTTATGTCCAGATACATGTAGATATGACTGTCTCATCTGTGGGGGACCACGGTGGCCAAGTGGGTTAGACACTGGCTCGCATATTTTAAGGTCGCGGGTTTGCAGTAAGACATTGCAGTACGGAGGATTGGGCTAATGAAGTTGGGCATATGCCATACAGTGTGCTACGAGAGAAATTTTGCCGGGTACCGTGACCTTAAGGCCTTCTCTTGTATCAAATTCTAACTGCCAGGGGATCTTTTACATGCACACCAATGTGTACACGGGACCACGTTTTTTTGTTCAATCTATGTGCACAGACAGAATCTTACTTATGTCCAGATACATGTAGATATGACTATCTCATCTGTGGGGACCCATGGTGACCAAGTGGGTTAGACACTGGTTTGCATATTTTAAGGTCGCGGGTTTGCAGTAAGACGATGCAGTACGGGGGGCCTTACAAGGACAGCTGTCTAGTCGTGCATGTAAAAGAGCCCCTGGCAGTTAGAATTTGATACAAGAGTAGGCCTTAGGGTCACGGTACCCGGCAAAATTTCTCTCGTGGCACACTGTATGGCATATGCCCAACCTCATTAGCCCAGTCGAAGCTGAACAGTAGGACGCCAAACCCCATTTCATTTCATTTTTTTCATTTTGTCTCATCTGTGACAAAGCAAACCAACACATTACAATACAATTTAATTAAATTAAAACTTTCGTCTATTTAAATATTGAATCGATTTAAGTCAACTAAAACATAGTATGTTTTTTTTCTCAGTTAACTACATCAGAAAGATCAAGACAGTTGGAAATGGCTATTCATATTATGGAAACTTTTTCTCACAGAGCTTGATAATCAGGTAAAATGTAAGTAACATACATATTTGTATTTTTAATCATCAACTAGTTCTATACACTTGATTGGTAATCAATGCCTAGGACTCTCCTATTCAAGTCTTGGCATTCTTGATTTTTGACAATCACATCCATTGATTTTCTTCAAGTTGTGATAGACCCTATGTGTATTTTTACAGTAAATAGCAGTATAAAAATGGACAATATTTTACTTTTCAAATAGATTTTAATAGGTAATATCCAATTTGTTGTCGATGGAAATAAAATATAATAATCTGCCTGGGTCTGTTACTGGACAAGACACAATAAGTGTTACCCAAAGATGAAACAAAATAGAGACTCAGTCTCGATGTGGCAAAATAAATTGTTTATTTAAACATTGTGAACCATAAATAGTAAGAAAGTATTCTTATTGCCTACTTTTTATTTTTTAGGTTGGAAGATTATTTGATGTATGATAACAACAAGAGATCCCAAGCATCAATTTATTTAATAATTCTGGAAAAGAATGCATTTGACCCAATTTTTGAATATTTTTTTTTGTTTTTACTGTTAAATATTCATCCCAAACACAATTAGATTTTAATTCTCTACATAAATTTATGTATAATATAGAATGTAAAGTGACATATAAATCACTTAGAATTTGGTCGGAAATCATAAAGTATTTAATAGGCATAGTCTAGAAACCAAATGTAGATCAAATATACCCAGAATTACAAAAAACCTTGACCTACATTAAGGTGACTTTCCCTTGCTTATGAAATGAAATAGGGTTTAATATCCTACTTTTCTGTGTTATTATGGTGATTCTGCCCTACAACCTACTCTTATATCAAATATTTCAACTGTCAAGGGTTGTTTAAAGGGAACCCAGGAGGGCCGAATGGTTAACACACGCACATTGGATCAGAAGGGTCTGTCATTGAGTCAGATAATTCAATTGTCAAGGGTTCTTTAAAGTAAACGCAGTGGGGGTAGTTTCAATTCTGGGCTTATACCCAATTATCCCTTGCCATGTCCTACACTACTGACGTGTGGGAACTATGTCGGAAAATCCAGTTGAACCACAGTGGCTCCTCCTTGCTTTTGACTTGTGATTATTTATATATATTTTGTACATATTATTTAATGTTTGCGATTTTCTCTGATATATTTTTATTTTTCAATCCTGTAATCTTGATGCTTTGCTCCTTTTATGTACAAAATATTCATTTTGTTTGAGGAAAAGGTTCTACATCATTTTATTACTCCTGCAAAAGAGTGCATTTTTCTTTTGTTAGTTTTCTGTGTATGCTAGTTATTTCTAGATGCCTCACAAATCACTTGTAATATGACTTTGTAGCATTTTTCAGTTTCTGAAAGTATTTCAATTTAGTGCATAATTAATCTAATTAGGGCTTGGTTTGGATGTTATTAAATTTAGATATATGGGGTAGGGATCTTTCTTTTCTCAGTTCTTGTTTTCGGGTAAAGAAAAAATTATATAGCTATTTTGTATTTTGTGATGTGGGGGGGGGGGGGGAGGGGGGCAAAGTATAACAAATTTTTTATTAGTATTAGAATTATATCTCTGTTTTTCTGTTAACATTTCAAATGATGTCTATTTAGTTTTGATTTGGTGGTGTTAATTTACTTTTTCCTATCATTTTATGAATAAATGATAATTTAACAAATAAAATTATTGTTACCTCATTTATCAAACTTTACAGGTTAAACAGAGCAAAAGGGGTGGGGGGCTGCATGGGAAAGATTGCTAAATTGAGGGAAAATAAAACACAAGTTTTTGTTGGTGGTTATACACAAGTTTTTATGAAACCACACAAGTTTCAGAAATTTCAACACAAGTTTCAGAAATTTCAACACAAGTTTCAGAAATTTCAACACAAGTTTCGACACAAGTATTGTGTAGATTTTCACACAAGTTTCAACACAAGTTTGTGTTGTTTGGTAAATTTTAACACAAGTCTTGTGTTGTTTCAACATTTAACACAAGTTTGTGTTGTTTCAACACAAGTTTGTGTTGTTAAATAGAGACACCTAACTTGTGTTGAAAACAACACAAGTTTGTGTTGTTTCAACACAAGTTTTTTTTCAGTGTGTAAATACACCATACGTACACCATACGTACACGGACTTTAATTTCTGAGACTTTTAAAATCGGGATGGTCCCTTTAAAGGTCAATACTGATGTCAGCCATTATCTCATGTGAAAGAACTGGTTAAAACACGTTCCAAATATAATTTTAACACATAGATCATTGCTAATATAGATGCGTAACGAATATTTCAAGAAAAGGAGGTGAGAAAACAAAGGAAAACACGTGTTATCGATCTATATAACTGACTTAAAGTAGCTAAGTCTCTAACTCAATATCATCCAAAATCTTCAACATTGAAAACACGATTTATTTGTCAAATTAAATCAACATTCATGTTGTGATCTTACCGGGAAAAGATGGACTTTTGATATCCAATATTTAAGACAAAATAAACATTTTACCATTGGTACACGAATCGTGTACCATAATGCGCTTCAGCCCCAGTTGTATCAAGAGACTCGAGGAACGAGGCTAGACACATTGCACCTAATCAAACGGCGTATGTAGACTGGAATAACCAGACGCTAGAAATTTGCACTCGCTTGAGACTGCTGGCTTATTTCGCCGAACATAACTGATTTGAAATTGGAGTAAAAACGGAAACCATTGAATGTAAATCAGTTTATATACATTCATATTACAGTATTATATGCGTTGCGACCCACTTTTGTCAATTTCTAGGTCCCAAATGTTAGCGATTTAGCTCCTTTAAGTAACGAGAGATAACAGATACACAGGCAAATTTCCACTCACTGATAATTCCGTTGTGGGATAAAGTTGTTATATGAGGTGTTTCGATAGAAATAGAAGATGTTATTACAACCGTTTTAATGATAGGTCCCACTATCACGATTCGCACTAGGAAAACGTCTTTTCGGTTACTACCCCCACCTATGTACCAAATTCGGTCTAAATCTAATGATGAATCCTTAGTAACTTTTACCTTGTGCTCTCGCGAACGAATCCATTAAGCGGTCAATAGAAAAATTATGTTCCAACGGAACAAAACTGTTGATGCAATTGAAGTGTTTGTCTCATCGGAATAATATATATTTTTTTAGGAAATATATATAGCAAAACAGAATAAATTCATTCGGCGACCGGGTTAAATCTTGAAATTAAAAGTGTAATCCGTTTTGTGAACTTGTGCATCAGATTCTGATACTGTCATTTATTAATCCTGCCTTTGTTTTTATTTCAAACAGATGGCGAAACTAAAGAAGCTTTTGTGTTATATTGAAGTAATAACTCTCGTCCTAATAGTGGCTATGTTAATACATATGCAAATAGTTGGGAAAGTGGTCTGGATTCAAATCCATAACAATGGACATGACACAGCCGAACACGACTACCTGGTATCCTCACAATCGGACACTGACATCTGGCTCGCAAATCTGCAAAACAGGCCCGAGACTGAAACTAAAGCAAGGGGGGCAGTACCAAAGGATAAGAAGATACCTGTACGGTTAGAAACACAGACTCGGAATGACTGGTTACGAAAATTCCGCCTAGATACCCCATCTTTACCAATAACCAACAAAGTAGGCCCAAGTAACGACCAAGGTGATAATATCAGCGATTTGTCACAAAATAGGGTCCCTAACCTTTCGAATGACATTAAGGAGCATAAAGGTAGTATTTCAAAGAAACCATTGTCTAACACGAAAGTAATCAAACACAAATACAAGACAATAGTTGTGTTAAATAGGCATATGTGGTTTCTCCGCGGTGCCAATCCGGGACACGGTTACTTTAGTCGTTGTGAATATAAAATGTGCGAATTGTCTTTTGATGAAAAAGAGATCAAATCCAGCGCCGCTATAATGTTTTACGGAGTAAGTTATCCGTCGAAACCGCCGCCAGCACGGAATAATCCAGACCAAGTGTGGATTCTTGCTGCATGGGAATCGCCAATTTACATGTATGGTGCTTCCTGGGAAAACGAAGTTTGGACAAATAAAATAAATTGGACTATGACGTATCGGATAGACTCTGACATACCTACACCTGGTGGAGAAGTGGTGGAGGATAAACGTAAAATACGGAATTATGATGTCATAATGAAGAAGAAAACTAAATTAATTGCATGGGTAGTTAGTCATTGCAGAACCCAAAGTAAAAGGGAAGCTTATGTCAAACACCTGGAAAAAGTTGTGCCTGTTGATATTTTTGGTAGATGTGGAACGTCTAAACCTACTGATGTATTTGAACTTTTAAACACAACGTACAAATTCTATTTGTCATTCGAAAATTCCCTTTGTAAGGATTATATTACCGAGAAACTATTCGATCGTCAAAATCTAGATATCGTGCCCATAGTGCGTGGAATTGGGAATTACACTCAGTTTTATCCAAAAGCATCTTACATAGATACGAGAGATTTTAAATCAGTTGAAGAGCTCGGTAAATATTTGCAGTATTTAGACAGAAACAATACTGCTTATGTACAATACTTGAAAGCGAAGGAACATCTTTACACACGCAGTATGTATTCGGTAAGACAGAAGGGTTATTGCACTATGTGTAAAAAGCTTCACAATTTAGATCAAAATAGACACAGTTATCCAGACATAAATCAGTGGCTACTCAAAGATAAATGTGTGAAGCCTACAGATATTTAAGCACTTTTCTAACATTCCAGGGGACTAACCGTAACTTGTTTGCATAATTTGAGACCAACATTGATGAAACCAATAGACAAAACTAATTTCACTGTGTATATAATGTTTAATTATATGTGGCTGTTCCCCCTACATTCCATGACTCTAAATCAATCTGGTTTTCATAATTTCAGATCAGTATTGATGAAGCAGTTTTATGAAAAATGAAAACATGATTACCGTGTTTATAGTGGGCAATAAGGTGGGAATTTCCCTCATCATGTATATAATAATAAATTGTTACTTTTTGTACTTTTTTTGTGTGTATTAATTTAGGTGTTCCCCTGTGTTAGACACCCTATTATTACATTGCAATGCCCTTTTATGTTTGATCATAATAAAGATGATAATGAAATGCATATCAATATTTTCCATTTATGCACTCAGGTGATATAGTACGTACACATGAGCTGTATTTCCAATTATACGCTGACGATACTAATTCAAACCCTATGTTCACAATCATTTCATATTAATTTTCTAAATCATAACAGTGCATCGATGACATTAAACTTTGGATGACTTCAGATTTTCTTAAGATAAAACTGAATATCTATGAATTGGTTCTAAAAAGTGTGCTTAGTAAATTCGACTCCGATCCTTCAATTCGTGTATGTAAGCTGTGATATCCCCCATCATAAACATAGGCGCCTTCTTTGACTCACATTTTATTATGGAAAATCATGTAAATAATATTTTGTAAGAATTGCCATTATAATGTAAATGTAAATATTTATCTGTAATTTCAAATGGTCTACCGGTTAAGCTACATTCAAACCTGCGGGTTATCACGAGTACATAACCCCAATTCTTTATAGTCCTCATTGGCCTCCTGTATCATTCAGAATTGATTTTAAAATATTGTTAATCACATACGAATGTTTTAATGGTTTAGCCACTCCATGTTTGTCCAAATTAATACAAATATCTCTTCTAGTGGTGATTTACTCTTAGTACAACAGGGCCTTTTCAGTTTATGCACCGTTATTTTCGGAAAGATTACCTTTGTTTTATTCGGAAATCACCTTCTGTTATTACATTAAAATCACATTTGAAAAATTTATTCAAACAGGCTTTTTACTGATTTTATACATTTTACTGTTTTATGTGTAGTTAATTTTTTTTATATAATTTTACATTGCCTTTTCTTTTACTGTTTTTACTATTTTTTATAATTTTTCTTTTTATCATAAATTGTTAATATTTGGGATGGTATAAAGTACGCTTAAATAAGCTCAAAAATGCATAAAAACACCTGTGTTTTTTTTTTGTTTGTCTGTTTATTTTGGTTTTTTTTTTGTTGCAATTTTGGGTGCTAAAATCTTTAACTGACTGGTCTACTATCAAATTAAGTGGGTTGGCGTTGAGCGGTTACCCTACCATATAATTGTCGTACGTACGTGCGCTGTGCAGACACACAAGGGAGACAATCCACAAACATAAAGCGGGTGCAGACCACTAAAACTTTACTTAAATTTACGTTGAGATGAAAGATCACCACTACTGAAGTAACAACATATAGTCATATCTTGCTCTAAATCAAGCACCCCCATTCAGATGGTTTGAAATATTTAGATTTTGTTTTTGCTACGGGGATTTGATGTTGACTGGGGTCAAAATCTCTCTTCCGACACAATGATTTCTCTGCAGAAAGACACTTTGTATAGATATAAACTTGTAGAAACTATAGCTTTTAGTTGTTTTTTTTTAGGAAATAATTATGGTTTGTGGAAATGGTGATAATGTATGGGCTGGCAACGGTGAATTTATATTCCATTTTGTTTTAGATATTTTCACTCGATCCATTACAATGAGCTGTGGTTGCTGATTGGTATCATGTCTTGATGTCGCCCTTCATAAGGCGACAACCCGATATCACGACATTTTAACCCGACACAACGACATTTAAACCCGACAATAAGACATTTTCACCCGACACCTCAACATTAAAAATCTCGTACTGTCGCGTAAAAATGTATTGTCGGGTTAAAATGTCGTGATGTCGGGTAAAATGTCGTGATGTCGGGTTGTCGTGGTGTTGTGATGTCAGGTTGTCGTGGCATCGTGATGTCTGGTTGCCGTGATGGGTTTATCGGGGTGTGTTGTCGGGCTATCGGCCATATCTGATCCTGATGTTAGTCAAGAAAGTTCCCCGTGATTTTGCAGCGTGGTTTCTCCATGTCGGTAGTGCAGAACAAGAGGCCTGGCAAAGTAGTGTCTAATTGTCATAGCACTCTGCAGTATGCCTTCTATCTTCAATAGGTTTTTTTGACTTTTCGATGTTAACAGGTTAGTTTCATTGCAATGTTCTTCTGTTGACAGTTGCATCTTTATTACTATTCTACTTCCAGCTTGTGTATCTCAAGATTTCCGTGGAGAACCTCATACATGCTTTTGAGCTAGGAGTTGTCACATGTTGCACCATCTGTGGTAGAAAGAAGTTCAACCCCACATAAATTTGGAGAAAAATTAGAGCCGGTCAAAAAGAAGATACTTAGGAAATTAATGCTACGACGTCTCCTGGATGAGACCGATTCCGCCACAAATCGAGAATTATCTCCTTTGGATATTGGCACTTGTAGTATAAAATAAATAAAAGCTAACCGATACTCTACATTGGTACATACTGTATGGTACTGTATAAAATAAAAATCATTTGATTGTCGGTAATGCTACATTAACTAGAGAGAGAGAGAGAGAGAGAGAGAGAGAGAGAGAGAGAAGGGGTTTAACGTCCACTCGACACAAACTAGGTCATTTCGGGACTAACATATGGTTTAATTTTATTTCAATAATTCGCTTGCGGGTAGGGGTCTTTAGCAGTGGGAGGAAACCGGAGGACCCGGAGAAAACCCACAAGGTTGGACAGGCGACCGTACTCCTTATCACGTACAACCTGGGAATCGAAACCACGTCAGTTGACTCAATGACAGACTTTATGATACAGTGCACACGTGCTAACCTTTCAGGCATCGAACCCCCCTATGTGAGAAAAATAGTACGAAGCGGCATCCGCATACTCCACCACACCCAACTCTTATTGTGTGAGTCGTCTTTTCAGGTCCAACAATCTATTTTCGATTATGGCGTTGTCTGGGTGCTTGGTCTTCACCATATACGGATGGGATTTATTCAATAGACAATTGAAATAATTATTTTAAATTTTTCATTATGATATATACTCTTCAAAAAAGTAGGGGATATTCATAAACAATACAAAACTGCGGAAATGCACTGCTGTTTTTATTAGAGGTAACCAGTGTATGTTAATAACAGGCCAATTGCCTACACATGAACATAAACAGTTCACATGGGCGGCTTATCTGACGGCCCCATTTCACTCGCAGAGAGGTACCCGTCAAAAGTGAAAATAGACGTTTTTGATTTTTGTCTTAAAGGACAATATTGGTGTCAGTCATTCTAAAATATGTGATAGAGTTCGTTAAATACATCCCAAATATAATTTTAACACAGAGATCATTGCTACGATAGCTGAGAAACAGGCACGTGAAGAAATGGGAAATGATGTCAAACATGACAAACACGAGTTGTCTTTCTATGTAACAGACTGAATTAACGAGCGGTAACAGACAAACGATCGAATTTCATTTCACTGATAATTCAGTTCTGTTGGAGCGACAAGTTCTTCATCTGTGAACATACTCTCAAAGCATGTCAAATGTTTATGAATATTTATCATATCGCAACCGACATAGGTATTTGCATTTCAATATCCTCTACTTTTATTGTAAAGTATATTTGTAATTGAGTGAACTTATTTCAACAAATCAATTCTACCAAATTAGCGAACACCATTTTAGTAAAACTGGACTTTTTATATAACAGGCGTTCAGCAAAGAAAGCCGGCGGAATTTACCCAACGCCATACAGTGTGCTATGAGGGAAATTTGGCCAGGGCAGCGCCACTACGGCCTACTCCAATATCGAATTCCAGCTGTCAAGGGATCTTTTACGTGCACGGCAATGTGTACACGGGATCTCGTCCCATCCGGACGGCTGTCCTTGTCAGGCCCTCCGTCCTGCATCACTGAAAAGGGGAAACCACGCTGGAAAACCTGGATGAACTTTCTTCTCGGCCAATGCAGGGATCGAACATCCGACCTCCAGGCTAGCGAGCCAGCGTCTTACCCACCGTGAACCCCACTTGCAGAACAATAGGACGCTAAATCCCATGCCATATTCATATTGACACTAATTTGAAACACCCCAAAAACAGCTGGTTCAAGCAATGTCTGCTACCTAATTGACACAGTAAATAAACTATGATATTCACCCCTTTTCTGTTTATCTGGGGGGTTGGATGGCTGAATGGTTAGCGTGCGCGGGCTGTATCATAAAGTCTGTCATTGAGTCGACTGGCGTGGTTTCGAATCCCCGGTTGTACGTGACAAGGAGTATGGTCGCCTGTCCAACCTCGTGGGTTTACTCCGTGTCCTCCGATTTCCTCCCACTGCTAAAGACCGCTATGCGCAAGCGAATTAGTGAAATAAAATTAAACCATATGTTAGTCCCGAAATTACCTAGTTTGTGTCGAGTGGACTCCATTTCTCTCTCTGTTTATCTCATGATTTGAATTTTGTTAGAAACAATTCTTAAAAATGGCGTATTTGTATTATCACTGTGTTGCATTGGGGTAGTATTACAGAAACCTTATCTGCCCCATACCCATATTATAATTTATAATAGATTGCAAACAAAATAGTTGTATTAGTAATATGAACGTATAAACAAAATCGCATGAAGTCTTCAAATAAGAAGTGGCACATAGGTAGCCAAAGAAGTTGCATATAAGTAGCCAAATGCAATTACTTCTTCCACCCATTTAATTTTACTTAATTTCTACGGGAAGCAATGCCATTTTGGAAAAAAACTGTAATTCTAATCCTTAAAACCAATATTTTTCACCTAAATTGAGGATTAACAAGCCAACAGTGAGACTGATGTCCCCCGTCGAAATCCCAAAATAAAAAGATGACACATATTAATAAATCGCACATTAATTTTTTCAAAAGTATCGAGCAAGCAAATTGATTATCAACTATACACTAAGTTTCATCACTCTCTATCAGATAGAACCAAAGTTATCTTGTCCCAAAGCACCGACCAATGAAATTGCTTAGCTCTGCTTAGCTTTAGCTCGAAATGTTAATCATTGAACTCAGTCAAGACATTCACCTAATGAACATTTACCTCAAGTTTCAGCATTCTACCTCAATTAAAAGCAGAGTTGTTATGTTCCAAAGTCTTGACCAATCAAACTGCTTATCGCACCTTAGTCTAAGCAGAAAATTCTCACCATCGAACTTAGTCAAGGTAATGATATATTTCTGATATCCAGGTATATATTAACAAGCCAACAGTGAGGCTGATGTCCCCCGCCGAAATTGCAAAATAAATAGATGACACATATTAATTAATCGCACATTTATTTTTTTCACTAAGTTTCATCACTCTCTATCAGATAGAATCAAGATTATCTTGTCCCAAACCATCGACAAATGAAATCGATTAGCTCTGCTTAGCTTCAGCTCGAAATGTTAATTATTGAACTCAGTCAAGACATTCACCTAATGAACATCTACATATACATCAAGTTTAAACATTCACCTAATAGACACCTATGCCAAGTTTGAACATTCTACCTCAATTAGAAGGAGAGTTATTGTGTTCCAAAGTTTCTACCAATCAAATTGCTTATCACTCTGCTTACCCTCAGCAAAAAATGTTCATTATCGAACTTAGTTAAGGTATTCATATAATAAATCTATACACCAAGTTTCATCAATCTCACTTAATTAGAACTAAAGTTATCGTGTCCCAAAGCATCAACCAATCAAATTGCTTATCTCTGCTTACCCTAAGCGGAAAATGCTCATCTTCGAACTCCATCAAGGCATTGACCTACTCAACACATACACCAAGTTTGAACATTCTAGCTCAATTAGGAAGAGAGTTATCGTGCCCCAAAGTATCAACCAATCAAATTGCTTATCTCTGCTTACCCTAAGCGGAAAATGCTCATCTTCGAACTCCATCAAGGCATTGACCTAATAAACACATACACCAAGTTTGAACATTCTAGCTCAATTAAAAGTTATCGTGTCCCAAAGCATCAACCAATCAAATTGCTTATCTCTGCTTACCCTAAGCGGAAAATGCTCATCTTCGAACTCCATCAAGGCATTGACCTAATCAACACATACACCAAGTTTGAATATTCTAGCCCAATTAGGAAGAGAGTTATCGTGTCCCAAAGCATCAACCAATCAAATTGCTTATCTCTGCTTACCCTAAGCGGAAAATGCTCATCTTCGAACTCCATCAAGGCATTGACCTAATAAACACATACACCAAGTTTGAACATTCTAGCTCAATTAGGAAGAGAGTTATTGTGTCCCAAAAAGTGTGACGGACAGACAGACGGACAGACAGAAGGACAGACAGACGGACAGACAGACAGACAGACAGACAGACGGACGAACCCATTTTAATAGTCCCCTGCTTTCTTCGAAAGGCGGGGGACAATAAGTAGTGACGGGTGTCATCCACGAGGAGGGACATCACTTGTTTTTTAGCTGTTCATTCACCCGATAAATTGGAACTCGTATCCATTGAAAGTTTTTCGCCGGATGTAAGCGAGTGTTAAGTGCACATAAACAAAATGGCGTAGCTACTGTTTCCGAATCAGTATGTGAAGATAATAACAGTAAACAACCATTTAGCAACACAACGTGTGTTTATTATTTGCATAAACGCAACTGCATTTTCTTTACCCATTGAAATTACTTCTTAGTCCTCCGAATCCGAGGAAATTCGTATTGACATATGGGTCGAATGGCGTCACTTTTGTAAAATTAAAAGAAGTAGAGCAGTGTACTTACATTTGCTGTATGCCGCCAATTAGAAATGGTGTAATTTCTTATGTTTTTGTTTGGTATAGTATGAGGTTTCTGTTCCGAAATTTGCGGGTAATACACACGCGAAACATCCGCTATACAATGTGTTTTAGTTATTGTTTTTTTAATTAGTGTCCATCCTGCTTTAAGCGGCAACACAAGATACCCCCATGGGTGTTCTAATTTCCTAGGGACAATTGGGTTTATTATCATTTATTGTCATGTATACATATGACATAGTGAAAAAGTCATAGACGCCTAAATTTTAAAGGTAACAAAATATCCTTTATCAGGTTAATTGCCACTCCAATAACTGTTAAATATACTGTTGTTAGTTCGTCTCGCATTACCATAGCCTGCAAAGAACTAATCTGGCATATTTTCAATTTTCATCTTCGGTCGACAGCTATGTGTGAAGACCAGCTAAAACTTCAATTATCTCTGCAAGAAAGCAAATATCCTTGATCGACGAAAATGTTTGCTAGGTGTATAAATGCATGTGTTGTCGGCGATATGCTTTATACATGCAGATGGAATACCTCCATATTTAAACGGTAAGTGTACGTCATAAGAGGATAAATATTCTTTAAATTTTGATTTTAACGACTTTAATAATTGCACGGATTAGGGCCCCTGATTGTACGAAATGTAGCTTTTTTGAAGCCTCTTCTCTGTCCATCTCTTGCAAAATGTGTGCGTATCTTGCATAGCAACCGCTTGTTATCTAAATTGTGGAATTTGTAACGTATGATAATAATATATTACATTAAGATTCTACGTTTAAATGTTCGTGTAACACGGTCTATTTTCTGTTGTTGACGTTTGAATGGATTTATCGTATTCAAAATATCGACTGCGACTGAAATTTAGCAGTCATAACTGTTTCTTAAAAGAAATTTCAATTTTTTTGTCACCAAATTGATTGCTTAGTGTTTATGGGATTTAGAAATGAAGAATGCCTTGAAAACTGAATATTGGTATTCTGTGAAACAAGTCCTAATTTGGCAAGCTGAGATGCAACTACTTGCCTTAATTCATTATTGAATATGAACAGGGGCGCAGATCGACCAAAATTAGTAGATGGGGACAGTAAATGCGCGGGCGACTATTGGTAAAGAGGGGGGTTCGGGGGTCCTCCCCCGCAATTTTATGAAAACTAGACGCTCTAAAACGCACTCTGTGGGTATTTTCAGCATCATTTTCTGGCAAACAATTCTAATTCCTGAGGCAGCAAATGATACGAAATCTAATCTAAAGACAAATTTTCAAGCCACCGTTCACGGTTTATTCTCTCATGTACTCAAAATCTTCGTTTTATCACCGGCTTTGCCGCCCATTTTCACTGTTTGTGTGGTCATGAAAGTCAAATCGGTTGGTTGATACGGCAGATCTGTAACAGGTAAGGGTAGTACAGGTACTTTCTTTCCTGTATCGGAGCTTGTACTACAACCCGGAGATTCATCTGTCCGAGAATATATATCATCCTCACATAATTTTTCACAGATATCGTCCAAATATCCGCGCTGTCTTATTCTTGCTTTTCTTGAAAATATCGTATATCTTCCGGCCTAACGGCTTTTGTTTTTTTCATTCTGGGACATCTCCACGACGCAGTGTAGATCCTAATAATAATTTGAAGAATATTTTCTTTGGAAATTTATAAGTGTTCATACAGAATCTGTAGGCTGGAAGCAAGGTGGGCGGGTTCGTTTGTGAAACAAAAGGACCGACTATATAACCGAACGCCGGTGGCGTGAGCTGCTAGAGGTGGGGGGGGGGGCTCTTTTACAATTTTTTAAATTTTTGTTACAAAATGGTGTCTAAATATGCATTCTCAGCGATTCTGAGGAGTTTTTACCAATAACAAAATAGTTCAGAGAGCAATTTTTTAAAACTAAAGAACAGTACTCTTATATCCACTCTGCCCGTTTCTTTTCCTTTGTCTTCTTTTTGGACGGCCCATGACAGGTTTTAAAAAATGTCTTTTCCGATAATAAGTACACGATTCTTGGCTCAGCTTACTGTACTCCAAAAAATAGAGGGCTCGAGTCTTAAATTTTAGATTTAATTGCTTATATTCCACAGAGAGAGATAGAAACCAGTCTTTAAAAATACGTTTATTTATGGCAGCAAATCTAGCAATGAAGGGTTCCCCTGATATACAAACTAAATCCTTTAGTTAGGTGATTTATCATCCAATATACCAGATAAAATCAAAATCTCAGTTATTCCTTTAATACCCAGCGTATTAGATATGCACACCTACATGATATAAATATTATTATAATCCCTATGGAATATTTTAATTATTTACTGTTATAATATGAATTATCACTTATTCTCTGTTAAATAAACAAAATCTCAGTTATTCCTTTAATACCCAGCGTATCAGATATGCACACTTACATGATATACATATTATTATAATCCCTATGGAATATTTTAATTATTTAGTGTTATAATATGAATTATCACTTATTCTCTGTTAAAAAAAAATCGGTCACCAGGTGCAGCTGTACAACTTCAAGGACCTTGGCCTCAAGTGCCTGGGACCAACTCTACACTTTCTGCAATGTCTATAAAAGCTCTGGAATGATTTCAATTTAAAAAATAAACAGTAAGCAAACATCGGAAATAAGTGGTGGAGACACAGTATATCATGTCCCCACCACTAAAAATATTGGTGGGGACGCGTCCCGGTGTCCCCACCGGGATCTGCGTCCATGAATATGCTTTAAACTGTGGATATCTTGTAAATACGCCACTAGTAAGTGCAGGAGAACCGCAGAACACATAAATCAGCAAAAACCCAGAATAACCAAACCTGAGCATAATTTGCATTTTTCGGAAAATTAAAATCTTAAACCAAGCTATGTACCCAAAGGTCTAAAAAATTACTTTAAATATTGAAGGTGGTTGGGTGGCCTAATGGTTGACGTGTGCGCGTTGGGTCATACGGTCTGTAATTGAGTCAGGCTGCGTGGTTTCGATTCCCGGTTTGTACGTGACAAGGAGTAAGGTCACCTGTCCAACCTCGTGGGGTTTTTCCGCCCCCACCCCGCCCTGCTAAAAGACCTCTACCCGCGCAAGCAAATTATTGAAATAACACTGAAACATGTTAGTCTCGAAATTATCTTTTTTGTGTCGAGTGGGCGTTAAACCCCCTCTCTCTTTAAATATTCTTTCGGTACATGGGCCTTAAAGGTCTCACGGTATCACATCGATGATGTAGTTTGGTGCCCAGAACAAGTTAATAAGCAGGAGTTCTTTGTGCTGAGGGCAAAATCGTCATGGACATTGACCGTTTGTAACCCTCACGTAGCCTACCATAAGGTATTACCCAGATTAGGATAAAGGTTTCTGAAACCAGCGGCTGCCAGGCAGGATACGCCCACATTTTCGAGAGATGGATAGAGAACAAGCTAAAAAGAAAGCGATTTTTTGTACAATCAGGGACCATAATTCAGGAAGTTACGGTCCGATATGCGCGAATATCGAAAGGAACCGAGATCTTTGGGTTATAAACTTACATTTCAAGTTTTAACAAAATCGGATAAAAATTGTGACCTCTATAAGGTCCACAACCTTGATATACCATATTTTTATGCCATTTGAGAACGAACGGCGGCCATTTTGTCTGTCACTTGAGGGCCGATTTTCACAAAATTCGAACTCAGCCGCCCTTAGGGTGTAACGGTGATATAATAATACGTTTTTTTTTAAATCGGATACATAGTATGACCTCTATATGGTCCACAGGCTAAAAAAGCGATTTTTCGTACAATCAGGGGCCATAATTCAGGAAGTTATCGTCCGATATGAGCGAATATCAAAATGATCCGAGATCGTTGGGTTATAAACTTACATTTCAAGTTTCAACAAAATCGGATAAAAATTGTGACCTTTATAGGGTCCACAACCTTGATATACCATATTTTAGCGCTATTTGAGAACGAATAGCAGACATTTTGTCTGTCAATTTTGGGCCAATTTTCACGAAATTCAAACTCAGCCGTCCTTAGGGGGTAACGGTGATATAATAATATGTTTTTTTTTTAAATCGGATAAAAATTATGACCTCTATAGTGTCCACAAGCTAAAAAACGCAATTTTTCATACAAGCAGGGGCCATAATTCAGGAAGTTATGGTCCGATATGCGCAAACATCAAAAACAAATTGTGGACGGACGGACAGGGGCGACGACAATATACGTCCACATGAAAATGTGGGCGTATAAAAAAATCGTTCACACATAATTGATCAATTAATATAATTTTTTTTTTTTACATGTTTAAATGGGCATGCGCGCCTTTGTTATATTATAATAACACTCTCCATTTCGAATGTGTTGTTCTATGAGTCACTTGTCCATGATCTTCATAAAACAAATTTTGAAAATGTTTAGTTATTATCCAAACATCGCTGTTAATCGCCAAAAAATTAAAGCATTGTCCAAACATGCTGTTAATCGCCGAAATTCGATCTCAATAATCATTATGGTACAACGGTGATATATTTAAACTTTTTTAAAAAAAAAATTGGATAAAAATTGTGACCTCCAGCTACAAGCTAAAAAATCACGATTTTTCGTACAATCAGGGGCCATAATCAAGGAAGTTACGGTCTGATCGGCGCGAATATTGAGAGGAACTAAGATCATTTGAGTTATAAACACGTATTTCAAGTAAAGTAAAATCGGTTGAAAATTGCTCTGTCTAGAGTGTCCTCACGCTAAGATATATACATGTCAATATCGAAAGGAACCGAGATCAAGTTTCGTCAAAATCGGATAAAAAATGTGACCTGTAGAGTTTCCACAAACAAATTGTGGATGGACGTCCGGACCGATAGGTGCGACGGCATAATACGTCCACATGAAAATGTGAGCGTATAAAAAGACAGTTGGGAAAGTTGGGAATGTTTGTGTGACTTCAAAATTAAATCTAATTCGAATGTTCTGCTACAATGCGAAAAGTCGAAAATCATCAAATTTGTTGTGTTTTGAAATATTGACCCGATTTTGACAATATTCGTCAAATTGTAACATTTTAGCATAGATAGAAACGGGGCCCACAACTTTGACATTTCAGATTTTGGATAGATTGGGGTTTTTATTGATGAATTGTTATGGCATTTAATATAGAGTTCGAGAAGAAATACACCCAGATAAAAAGCTAAAAAAAAACCAACCAAACAAATAAATTAAAATGCCCTACAGCTGCAGGTTTTGTCTGCGATATCACCTCGGTGGAAGCGGACGTAAAACACAACTAACAAGTAGTAGCTGCAGGTTGATGTAAAAATAGATACGTTAAAAATTGTCATACCGACAAAAGAACAAACCAACTATCTTTAGAGAATAAGTATATTGGCCTAAAAAAATGTGTGCTTTAGATCATAAGTTCTGTCACTGAGTCAAATGGCATGATTTCGATCCAACACCTGTATGTGACAAGGAATGTGGTAGCGTGTCTAACCCTGTGGGTTTTGTCCTGGTTCTTCGGCTTGCTAAAGACACCTGTGCGAATTATTAATTATTGAAATAAAATTGTATCGTATATAGCCCCGTTGAGACTTAGTTTGAGACTGAGACTTAGTTAACTCCCCCCCCCCTCTCTCTCTCACTGGTGAAACTCGGCTAATATACAAATTTAACACTCTAAACACTATTAACTAAAAGACACCAAAAGTGTTTGTTTCTAGAGCATACCCCATACATCGTTTAGGATATCAACATCAACCTATTATAGTAGCAGTGCCTTTTTGTGTTTCACGGTAAACAAATTTGAATTGGTTTTTGCTATTTAGAAGTCTTCTGCTTAATTTATTCAATTGACCAATAAAAGACTTCTCATCGCACCAACTTTATATTTATTAAAAAGCAACCTACCGTGAACCAATAAAATAACCTAAACATTGAAATTAGAACCATGTTTTTTAAGTATGTCGTGATACTATTACACCGCGCCAAACGAGGTTATGGATGGATATTGCAATGGGATCGTCCCTTCGTCAATGGTTCAAGACATCTTTATAACTCTTTATACTCACATTAATCTATTATATAGAATAGATGGACATTTTGCGATTTAAATTTGTTTTATCGATATGATGATTATTATTATTACACACTTCTATAGCATACAACTTTCATATAAATGAGCTCATGTGCCTTTTACACAGACATATCATAGAACAAGGACAAGACGAGACGATTTATCCAATATTATCAAACCACCAAATACTAACTAAATATTACCAAATGCCACCACAAACTACCTCAATATTGTAAAAAACAAAATTCAGTTAATTCGTGGAAAACATGAAAATGAGAAACCTGATCAGAGCATTTGATGAAAAAGACATAAATAAAAAATTGTTTGATGTGGATAAAATTACTTTTATAGCCGTGCAATTAGAGCATTGCTAACGCTGCTATATACGTCCACATTCATGCTTTTATTGATATGGTACTTTTTAAAATGAAGAGAATGAAATATGAAATAGCTGCAATGACTATAATATGACAAAAGGCAAAGAAGGCCAGGCGTTGGGTTTATTTTACCAAATTTAGAGACTAAATATTAACAAAAAAATGTGTGTGACACCGCCCAGGGGGTCGGGGCATGCACCAAAATAATAGTTGCTGTCTTTACAGTATAAGGAAAAATGTGCAAAGTTCCAAGATGATCCATTCAGAATTGCAGATTGTAGATGATAAATACAAAAATAGGGCGTGGCTCTGTCACTGGGGGTTCGATTTGGAACTATATAAATAGGTACCACCCAATGATGGATCATTCTGAATTGGATCCAAATCTGTTAATAATTGCAGCCTATATATCATTTACAGACACGATATTAACAAAAATTGGGTGTGGCACCGCCCAAAAGGTGGGGATGGGGCGCATGCACCAAAATGTATAGTTGCCGTCCTTAGGGTAAAAGGAATAAGTATACCAAGTTCCAAGTTAATCCATTCAGAATTGTGGCCTTCGGGCGCTAAACGCATAAATCGGGCTCTGTCTCTGGGGGTCGGGACATGCACCAAAATAATAGTTGCCACCCTTAGGCTATAAAGAATACATATGCCAAGTTCCAAGCTGATCCATTCAGAATTGCGGCCTGTATACGATAAACACAAAACTTGGACGTGACTCTACCCCTGGGGGTTAGGACATGCACCAAAATCAATAGCTGCTGTCCTTAGGCTATAAGGAATATATATGCCAAGTTCCAAGATGATCCATTAAGAATTGTGACTTGTTGGCAATACACAGACACACAAAGAAAACATTTGTGTGGCTTTGTCCCTGGGGGTCAGGCATTCACCAAAAACAATAGGGATCACCCTTATGGTATAAGGAATAGGTATGTACCACAAACAATAGAGATGTTCCTTAGGGCATAAGGAGTAAGTATGCAAAGTTTCAAGATGATACGTTAAGAAATGCGGCCTGTAGACGACAAACAAACAAATACAAAAAATGGTCGTGGCTCTACCCCTGGGGGGTCGGGCATGCACCAAAAACAACAGGAATCATCCTTAGGATATAAGGAATAAGTATGTAAAGTTTCAAGATGATCAGTCCATTCGAGTGTGTCACGGAGTGTTCATGTGGAAATGAAATGAAATGAAATGGGGTTTAACGTCCTACTGTTTTGCTTCGAACTGGACTAATGAAGACGGGCATACGGCATACAATGTGCTATGAGAGAAATTTTCCTGGACAGCGGCACTACGGCCTACTCTTATATCAAATTCCAACTGTCAAGGGATCTTTTACGTGCACGCCCTCCGTCCTGCATCATTGACAAGGGGGAACCACGCCGGAAGATCTGGATGAACTTTCTCGGCCAATGCAGGGATCGAACACCCTACCTCCAGGCTAGCGAGCCAGCGTTTTACCCACTTAGCCACCGTGATCCCCTGTGTTCATGTGGTCGTTACGGTGTTGTCACAAGTTGTTCACGTGATCATGGAATGCTCTGTTGACGCATAATTCGCGCACGTCACGAACCATTCGCGCTTTATGTGAACATGTCTATTTTTATTCAATATCAAGGGCTTTCCAGGGAACAAAACCAACCTCATTGGTTTGAAGTTATTAAGCGGGTAAAATCAATCAGAAAAGTCAACAATTTTAATAATAGCCATTAAAACTCCATCAACGCACAGATTTCAAGTGGTCATTAAATATGTAAGCCATCAAATACATAAGGTGTAGTTTAATGTATGTTATAGTGGTGTATATGACGTCTTATTTTCAACCAGTTTCAGAATTTAACTCCCTGCCCACATTGAAGGAGAAAATTATGGGTAATTTTTGAACTTTTTCAGTGTGCGGTGGATTTCGAGGCTGAATATTTTGAACGGTATATACCCCATCGACTCGAAGTAGGAATCGCACATTGAGTATGAAGCTTAATTCGTAATCTGCACCAAAAGTTGTAGATTACAAAGATAGATAGCTTCACTCCTATTAGAAATGTGAGTTGAAAGTACCAGAAAACCTGAAAAAATTTGCTGAATTTATTGTCCGTTTCAGCACTCTAATTTCAAATGGACATATCTCCGAAAAATTTCGGATTTGTTATTTTACGGCCATATACTATAATATATATGGAGGGTGTCATGTTCCCAACTTTCGAAACTTGGTCCACTTGACATGGAAATGACCCAATGCTATAGGTATCATTATATATTATAGCAAGAAGAGGTAATCCCAAAAGATAACCTGCCATTTTTCGAACAATCAGGGGCCATAATCCAAGAAGTTATGGTCTGAAATGTGCGAATGCCGAAAATCGGTTTAAAAAAGTGTGACCTCTAGATGGTACACAACCATGACCTAATCATCATCAGGGTGTAACGATGATATTTTTAAAATCGGATAAAAATTGTGATCTCTAGAGGGTCAACAAGCTAAAATCGCGATTTTTTCGTACAATCGGGGCCACAATTCAGACAGTTACGACCCGTTATGCGCGAATATCGACAGGAACTGAGATCTTTGAGACATAAACACGTGTTTTAAGTTTTATCAAAATTGTGAGCTCTAGATGGTCCACAACCTTGATATTACATACTTTACACTACTTACGTACAGGGTGCGGCCATTTTGTCTGCCAGTTTCGGCCCAATTTTCACGAAATTCGAATTCAACTATAATAATGGTGTAACGGTGATATATGACACATTTTTGTCTTAGCATAAAAGGCAAAACAGACTTGTGAACGAGAATGCTTGACGCGAACAGAACAACGAGTGGGTTTAGGTTCAACTTCAAAATGAAGTTTAATACGAATCATAATTACCAGTACAGCAACTCACTTCCACTTTTCAGCCAAATTAAGGTCGAATAAAGGGTACGATGGACTTGTATTGTCCGGGAGGCCATTTCAGAACGGCCTTGGTTCGATGTGACTCCGATCGTTTTTACCTGAAATGATTGTTCCACAGAAAGCTTATAAAATTTGCTACCAGATGGCTCCATTAACTGGGGTTCGTTGAAAAAGTGAATTAGATCGCTCTTCGCAGGGCTCTTCATATAATATAATAAATTTTAAAAAATCCGTCTTTACATAATAAACAAGCCAACAGTGAGGCTGATGTCCCCCGCCGAAATAGGAAAATAATTAGAGGACACATATAAATTTATCACAAATTATCTTTTACAAAGTATTGAACAATCGTAGGAGAGTTATTGTTTTCCAAAGTCTCGACCAATCAAATTGCGTATCGCTCTGCTTACCCTGAGCAGAAAATGCTCATTATCAAACTTAGTCAAGGTATTACTGTAATGAAACTATACACCAAGTTTCATCAATCTCACTTAATTAGAACTAAAGTTATCGTGTCCCAAAGCATCAACCAATCAAATTGCTTATCTCTGCTTACCCTAAGCGGAAAATGCTCATCTTCGAACTCCATCAAGGCATTGACCTAATCAACACATACACCAAGTTTGAACATTCTAGCTCAATTAGGAAGAGAGTTATCGTGCCCCAAAGTATCAACCAATCAAATTGCTTATCTCTGCTTACCCTAAGCGGAAAATGCTCATCTTCGAACTCCATCAAGGCATTGACCTAATAAACACATACACCAAGTTTGAACATTCTAGCTCAATTAAAAGTTATCGTGTCCCAAAGCATCAACCAATCAAATTGCTTATCTCTGCTTACCCTAAGCGGAAAATGCTCATCTTCGAACTTCATCAAGGCATTGACCTAATCAACACATACACCAAGTTTGAACATTCTAGCCCAATTAGGAAGAGAGTTATCGTGTCCCAAAGCATCAACCAATCAAATTGCTTATCTCTGCTTACCCTAAGCGGAAAATGCTCATCTTCGAACTCCATCAAGGCATTGACCTAATAAACACATACACCAAGTTTGAACATTCTAGCTCAATTAGGAAGAGAGTTATTGTGTCCCAAAAAGTGTGACGGACAGACAGACAGACGGACGAACCCATTTTAATAGTCCCCTGCTTTCTTCGAAAGGCGGGGGACAATTAGGCCAGTTTTGAGATGATTTACTGAGATCAGATTTTTTTTTTTTTTTGATTTTTTGCGACGTTTCTATAAATTTATGTTTTGCGTGCACAATAAGTCTATCGTATAGAATGATATAAATTTCAATTTTATTTGTAAGATGTGCTTACAATAACTCGTAGTTCACTAGAAGGCACAAAAACATTGAAAAATTACATTTTTCTATTAATTTTTCCGTCACTAAAATACAAACATGAAACTGACAGTCATTTTAACCATGATATTAAGTTTATAAAATTTAAGTTTGATTTAGGTTCTACGGGAAACCTAGATTGGGCTGTGGTATAACACTCGTTACTGCTGACACCAGCATTCGAAGGCGCTTTGCAAAACACATATATGAAATATTAACTCTCTCTATCGCTCTCTTTTACACGTGTTCCATGTTCCAAAAATTATATTTTTTGATATTGATAGTAGGGGGGTAGATGATCACATTTAGCTCGACAATTTTCTGACCCCCTGAAAATTCTCTTGGCAGATGGATTTTTGATCCCCGTTCGAACGTTTAATACATTAGAAAATCACACATAATGTCAATTTTACCACGATATTCAATTCTCTCTACCGCTTTTATGTACATGCATTGCAAAAGATTTTAATTTTGATATTGATAGTAGGTGGGTAGATGATCATAATTAGCTCAACAATTTTCTACGTACCCCTTCGAAGAATTCACTACAAGGTACTGAACTTAGCATATCGAAAACGAGGATTTAATCCAGGTAGTCAGGATCCCTTTGGGCAATAAAGCACTTGCCTCTAAAGTGGAAGGGGTGCAGTGTGCGCTCAAATTTCTTTTTAAAAAATAACGAAAAAAATGATTTTTCCTCATGGAATATGTTTTCTCAATTTTCTCATACATGAACTGCAGGATCACTATCATCCCAAACTTAGGCTGCCTATCTACAGCTAGCTCCGCCTGAGAACAGGCCCTAAGCTAATTAACCGACATTTTAATTCCTACATCGACGATTTTAGTCGAAAACACTGAGTATGCTTTTAGTAATTTTTGGAAGTATTTATTTCTCTTCTATTGTCATATTGAATGAAGTTACATATGTTTATTTAGCCGCTGTGTGTATGAAAGATGTCACACTAATCAAAGCCGCATCACAAAATAGTCCTCTAATTATTCAATATGGCGGCGCCCATGAAAGATAATTTCACAGATCTGAGGCGTTTTTGTCAACTAGGGCAGTGATCATAATCTCGACTCGAAGTATGACGTAGATGGATCGCTGCGTCTAGTTTGGATCACTATAGGCGTACGTAGGTGGAGGGGGGCTGCCCCCTAAATTTCGGGCAATCTGATTTTTCGGGCAGACGGGAAAAGTGAAAACAAAAATATTATTTCATCTAGTTGGCAAAATAAAGTGCCGAAATCTATTAAACCACTAATTGGATGGTTGGAATTCAGGTCATTTGATTGCTTATTTGGGATTCCGATAAGTCACCTTGGCTTCTCGCAGACGACCGGCACCACCGTCTGTAACCCGAAGTTTTTCGGGCATTTCAGGTTCCCACCCCCTTAATATTGATAGAGTCTGCACGCCTATGCATCACGGGACCATTTTTTGTATAAATAATATTTTTTTAAAACAATATTTTATTCAGAAATTGAAAGGGATTGAGGAACAGGCACAGCCTATATGACCTCTCTCCTAGATACAAGAATATGTAAAAGAAATAAGTTAGTAAGAAACAAAACAACACAATGAATACTTAAAGATACAATATGTAAGATTTAGATAAAGAGCTCACCATTCTTGCTATAATAGCTCAAATTAAAATACAGATGTGACGTCACCCTTTGACGTTGGCGTACCATTATTTCAAATAATCGTACGGGCAACTTGCCAATCGTACCTTGTCAAATATTAGACTCGAGTGACGTATTTCACTGTAAACGCACGTGCGGAGTGTCTGTATTTTAAGATGTTTAATGGTCTCGAGCTGAGACATTGCGTAATATATTGTAAAAACACTCGGACCTGACGGTCCTCTTGTTGTTACAATATATTACTTAATGTTTCGCTCTCGACCATTAAACAATACATAGATAATGTAAAATGAAAACTTCATGCAAATTACTCTATACTCAGTCAAATTATCACTGAATTAGGGTGACCCACCATAAATAAATATCTCCATATATCTCGACAATTTCGCCACAATATTTATATATATGCCAAGCCTCAAATCAGTTTCACACAATTATAGTCACTAAATAAACGATCATGTTGTACTTAATCTTTAAATTAAATTTTTAAATGGCGGACCGTTCTAATCTAGTTACAATCTCGAGTGAATGAGAGTTGATTATGGTCTAGTTAATAAATGCCTAACATTATATAACATTTAAGGCCCAAAGAAAGACCTGCAATAGGCACATTTAGCTCTTATACAATGCATGTTTAACCAACAACATTTTGTATATACATATTTATACATTGGCTACACAGTTGGTCATGTTCGCATTTTGATTTTGATCGATATAGATGTTACACTGATCTTAAACCCTCCTGCTGATGTCAAAAAACAAGTGTACCTTTTTCAAACATGCTAAGAAGTATGACTGTTGCTTAAAGTTGCAATTTCATATTTTTAAGTTATATTTTTAAAATTTATTAAAATAAAGCCTTAAAATAGATGGTATCTATAAACAGTCCTACCTTGTTAAAGAATAATCCTATTAATTCTATAATTCAATATTGACAGTTGAGAAATTGGAAAAAATATCATTTTCATCTTCAAATTCCAACGTTTGAAGATAACTACTCCATGGCGGAGAATAGAAAACAAGGGAGGTAATTAGGTGGTAATTGTGTTATTATTTCCGGTGTAAATGAGTTTTACGTGTGAGGATGACACCTATGATCGTATAATAGTGAGTTTACAACCTATTGAGCAAAAGACAGAAATAATTATGTTTTGACTTTCTTAGAAAATATGAAATTGTAACTTTAAACCACATAACAAATTATGTGGATTGATAAAATTGGGTGGTTAAAGATTTATAGATATATTGCGTGCATCAGAATGTAAGGAGCAATGTAAAAGAAAATGATCGGTATCTTCGAAGGAATGACCACAATCACAATCTTAAAAAATTTAAAAATAACGTTATCATCCAAATGTATAAATAATGAATAACATTAACCATATTTATCGTTGATGTTATACAATTTCACACACCGTCTTCTTTATATTATATATTATATTGTATTATAATTGGTATAATTATTCACCAAGGAAGTTACTCAGATATCTATTTTATTTTTACACAGGTGGCGGCGTTAAAGGGCCAATCTCGATTATATTTTGGAGAATAAAACTACGTAATTTTGTGTTAAAAGCCCTTAAAATCCCCTACCTTAGTGCCAGGCAACTAACTCAATATTATATTTGATACGTTTTTAAACAACAGCTTAAACCCGTCTTCATCTGGAAAAGAAGACCGGTGTTCCAAGCTGTATTATTGTATTATACGGTGTCTGGATAAAACCAGACTTTTATTTTATAAACATAACGTGTGTCGTGTAGGTGAAACTTACCTGTCGTTATCAAGCACAGCACCGTATAGTACTCTACAGCAACGGCAGTAGATTATCAGGTCACCCAATGAGAATATTCACCCGAAATCTTAAAAGGGTTACGTGCCCGGATTCAATATTTTGAGCTAAAATTTTACACATGAGGAAAAAATTATTATTCGATATATGGCGTAATATCATATTTACGAATAACGTTTCGAAACGCCCGGGCCTACTTGAAATGTTTTTAAGAAACTTGTTACACATGAGGAAAAAATTATTATTCGATATATGGCGTAATATCATATTTACGAATAACGTTTCGAAACGCCCGGGCCTACTTGAAATGTTTTTAAGAAAGAGGTGGTTAATCATACATTATGCAAGAGCTAAATCTGCCTATTGCAGGTCTTTCTTTAGGCCTGAAAAGTTATCTAAATTATTAATTAGACATTAATTAACTTATCCACTCTCAACTCTCGATGGCATCGCTAGCCTGTGATATTTACTGGATTAGGATCTAATCTGCTTCTCAACGCCCATTCATGATTAAATCAAGAAATGGATAATCGAGAGTATGTTTTTGATCGTATTATACCGACTTTAGTAATAATGACCGAGACTAAGCCTAAAATTCTCGGTTCAGAGTGGATCATTTTGACTAAAATTTTCAGCAAATTCCCTTTACATTATCTAGCGAGAACTGCCAGCTCTAATCTCCCTTAATGTATATTTAATATATTGATAAAAAATCTACAAAATGTAGCTGGCAAATTGTTATTTCTGTCTAAAAGATGGTGTAAAATTTGTGTGGTGCAGTCCCCCTGCACTTACTATTAGACTAACTTACCGACAGTTATGTCAGTATCCATTGCTGGAAGTAGGGTACTATAGTCCAGTCATCTTGTGCACGGATTAGTACAATTAACTAGAATAGTGTTGACGTAAAACGGCGCCTATACGAAACACTTACCCAAAAATGGTAATTGCCCCTCCTAATAGATGGCGCATTATACTATTCTATATAGGTAAGAGCGGGTTTGATTTACCTTCAGATATCATGATGAGACCGTAGGGAAGACATTATTCGGAACTCAAAGGGAACATATCCATAGCCTCCTCGGCTTACAGGCTAGGGTAATAAAAAACATCATCCTAGCGCGAGCCTTATGTAGAACTATCAAGAAGTATGTGGCTCTTGCCACGTTTACGCCGTTCTGGTCTGAGTTAGAAAGGATATTAAACTCAGACCGTGGATATTTTAATAACTCGTAAATACTATCATAACTTTGTGGTTTGCCGTATTTGTTTAATTATATAAACTTAATAAAAACAGGGTCAGTTAATTGATGATTGACGCAAAACTCCAAAAGAATTGTTCTTCCTCAGGCATAGATCGTAATCACACCGTTTCGAAAAGTCTATAGGGAGGTTGACTTGATTTTTGTTTGTACATGAATGTGATGTACCTGTATATGTATTTGTGTTTTAGTAGAATTATGTTCAGGTATAAACCTGTAAATCGCGAGTAGCGTTTAGGTTTAGGGTAAAGGAAAATGTCCAAGGTAAATTTAGAACTGAATGGCCTTAGGATTAATTTATAACCGTATCCAATTAATATTAAAATAAATGTTATAAATTAAAGGTAATGTAACTGAATTATTAGTGGCCTGATTAAGCAAGTACACGGTTCAGTTACGGGAAGTAATATACCTTATCTTAACGCACAGCAACGACGAACCAGACAGAGGAATTCCGGCATATAAGCAGATATGGTTCTAAAGAGGAAATGAAAGAAGTGTTAACAGATCACCAAAATTTACAGTGCAAGAAACATAACATTTCTGAACAGGACCTGAAATTATGTAGTGTTCAGCCATCCATCCCCCGCGAGAAAAAAGAAATGGCAAACATTCCGTACCGAAGAAAATGAAAGAATCGATCGTTCTGCGTAAAAGATGTTTAGATCAGCCAAAACGTGCTGTATGGTACGTTGCAGATAGATGACTAAGGTTCTGCCCCCTGGAATGAAATAGAATAACAATTGAGCAATCAACTGGAGATACTGGGTGCGACTTTAGTGTAAATAGAGAGTATTGCAAGTGCGGCAAGTGGAAGTAGGGTACCGAGTGCGACTTTGTGGAGTAAATACAGAGTATTATGTAATGGGGCGGTTTAGTTACCGACTTAATGTGACAAAGTGATCTATACCTGAAGTTGACGTTTAAACTCTCTATAAACTTTTGTTAAGGCACGATCTTATTAAACATTTAATTTATTCAATATGTTCTTTACAAGCTACACGTAATCCGTGTATAATTCGACAGAACTTATTAAAGAAAATGTATTAGTGACCTGACAATGACTTCCAAAGAAATATGCAGTGTAATTACAAACACCATAATTTGATAATAAACAATACCATATATGATTATCACTCCTGTCCATCTCCCCTAATTGTTAGACGCTATATAAGCAGGCGTTTACTGACAGCATGTCAGACTTGGAATAAAGCTCGAGACCATTAAACAACTTAAAATACAGACACTCCGCACGTGCTTTTACAGTGAAATACGTCACTCGAGTCTAATATTTCAATAGTATAATTAATGTACGATTGGCAAGTTGCCCGTTCGATTATTTAAAATAATGGTACGCCAACATCAAAGGGTGACGTCACATCTGTATTTTAAGTCTATTTCATGTTCTCAATAAAGGTCTTATCAATTATGCTGATCTTCTGGTATCTGTAAGATAGTGTTACATTAATTAAGGTGCTGCAGGTGATTCGTTTAATCGAATTAATTATTTCATTTAAACGATTTAATAAATCCACTCATGGCCTCAATACCTCACATCAAATTGAAAAGTCTCATAGAACAACTTTTGGTCTTCCAAGGCATTATTATTGAGCAGAAATTCGCTCGTGTATCTGTTATCACTCGTCACTTCAGTTAGTTATATAGAAGGATAACTCGTGATTTCCTTTTGCGTTCGACACTTCCCTTTCTTGAAACCTTCATAACGCATCTATCATAGCAATGATCTCTGTGCTAAAATTATATTTGAAACGTGTTTAACCAGTTCTACACAAATGTGATAATGACTGGCACCAATATTGTCCTTTAAGAAAACTTGTAAATTCCGTATATAGTAATGATCTCGTGTGTGTAGGCCCAGGTGAATGGTATATAACAGACGAGCGGGGAGGAGAGGTGAGGAGTAGAGATCAGCGAATGGGCTCATATGATTTCAGCCGCAGCCGAGGCAGAAGGGCGGAATAGTTGAAATATAGTCATATACTATATTAAAGATACATTAAGGGAGATTCGATAACGAGTTGGCAGTTCGCACTATAATAATTAAAAACTAGATAACGTAAAGGTAATTTGCTGAAAATTTCATTCAAATTGATCCACTATGAACCGAGAACTAAGCGAATTAAATTTGTGCCTAGCCTCGGTCATCATTACTAAAGTCAATACGATAAACAGCTTAGTCTCGATTATCCATTTATTCGTTTAATCGAGAAGGAAAGTTATGCAGTAAATCGGCTCACAACCCACATAAGATCGCAAGCTAGCGATGCCATCTAGAGTTGATTATGGTCTGGATAAGTTAATTAATGTCTAATTAATTATTTAGATAACATTTCAGGCCTAAAAAAAGACCTGCAATAGACAGATTTAGCTCTTGCATAATGCATGTTTAAAGTAGCCAAGTCCCCAACTCAGTATCGTCCAAAATCTTCGACATTG
Organism: Patella vulgata; assembly: GCF_932274485.2. Taxonomy (NCBI): domain Eukaryota; kingdom Metazoa; phylum Mollusca; class Gastropoda; family Patellidae; genus Patella; species Patella vulgata. The sequence goes on along the minus strand of NC_065884.2, from coordinate 56,605,444 downwards.
AAAACACGAATTATTTGTCAATTTAAATTAACATTGATGTTCTGATCTTACCGGGAAAAGATGGACGTCTGATATCCAATATTTAAGATAAAATAAACATTTTACCATTGATACACGAATCGTGTACCATGATGCGTTTCAGCCAAGGTAAATTCTACAAGTTATGTCAAACGTTGACGTCATATTCTTATCTGGAGAGCATGCGCAATAAATATTATCGGTGTAGACTGGAATAACCAGGCGCTAGAGATTGCCATAAGAAATGAAATGAAATGAAATGGGGTTTAACGTCCTACTGTTCTGCTCCTATATACTGGGCTAATGAAGGGATTGAGACTTCTGGCGTATATCGCCGAACATAACTGATTAGAAATTAAAGTAAAAACAGAAACGGTTGAATGTAAATCAGTTTAAATACATTAATATTACATTATTATATGCGTTGCGACCCATTTGTGTCAATTTCTAGGTCCCAAATATTAACGATTTAACCCCTTTAATGAACCGTATTGATGTCATTGTTTATGTTCCTGTTTTAGTTTACTTTTTGTTTTATATTTTATTCTTGATGTAAATAAATGATATTTACTAAACTGACATCTGTTATCACTAAAATAGTGTTACAGAATGGGGAACCAGGGGTGTGGCGGGATGTTACTGTGTATCGGATGGGTTTTGTATAGATAGGGTTGGTTCTGTCTAGACCCCGATGCTTCACACCAATTGATGAGAGACAAACAATCTGATTTAAACTGTAGGATATCCTCTTTCGGGTTTCGCCTTTCCAAGCTCGTTGGTTTTCTCCTGGTTCTCCGGTTTCCTCCAACTGTTAAAGACCCCTACGCGCAAGCGAATTATTGAAATAAAATTAAACCATATGTTAGTCTCGAAATGACCTAGTTTGTGTCGAGTGGACGTTAAACCCCATCTCCCTCTCTCTCTATCTCTCTCTCTCTGTCTCTCGGGTTCATAAGGTTTTCGGAATGGGGCGAGTCGATAGGGTTCATCATTTTATCAGTCCAATGCTTCACACCAAGGAATTCTGTCAACAATTTGTGAAGGCGATAGATGCTACAGTTTAGTGTGAAACAATGGGGTCATTAGTGGACGAACCCTATAGATTTTCAGCGTCCCACCCTTTTCCTTTCCCGGGTTACCCCCTCCCCGCATTCCGAAAACCTTAACATAGCGAAAGAGGATACCGTTTAAAACAGGTTTTGGTAAATATTCACGGCTTACAGGCGGAAGGGGATAAGAGGGTTAAACGGCTGGTTACGTTGATATGTACGGTGGGAAGTCGTTTATGAACATAATTGTGGTTCGTCACCAATACTAATATCAAGAGTTACGTACTTCACATAGAAAAATCCAGTTTGATCTACTTGTCAAACAACATCTTCTCATCAATTCACGTATTTTTCAACATGTCAAGAATATATTTAATTTTAAGACTGATTAGTATTTCTAAAATATTCCAAAAATATATACAATAGCCATTCATGCGATTCGTCTGAAGGCCCTATAGGTCTTTTGGCCGCAAGTGCTCCTTTCACCAGGTTATTGCACGCAAATAGTTATGCCGTTAGATACAACGAGACCCGATTTTAACATAAAAGTGAGACGTCTAGAACGTAGATTTTCAGAAGAAAACCCTGTTATGCTTAATACTGATCCCTGGGTAAAGAGACTCCCAGTTGCGAGCTAAGATCACGATAAGTTAACTTCACTTCCGTTGTATGCTTAATACTGATCCCTGGGTAAAGAGACTCCCAGTTGTGAGCTAAGGTCACGATAAGTTAACTTCACTTCCGTTGTATCATGACAGATTAGGTAATTAAGAAACACCCCCCCCCCCCAAAAAAAAAAACAAAAAAAAAACAAACAACCAACCCCCAAAACGACGGGATAGAGTTTTTCTTACACTATTTCCTTGTGCCCCTTATCCATCAAATAATTCACTGCTATCAGTTACGACCAGTTCAAACAAGCGGTTGTCATGCAAAAAGCGTCCACATTTTCCAAGAAATGTATGGGGAAGAGGTAAAATCAATAGGGCTCATCTTCTCATTCAAAATCTTTTGATCCTTAACATATTTGCTAAATTTCATCAAAATAGGACAATAATTGAGGCCCTTCGGAGGGCCTAAAAATTCATACATATTTCACATTTTGCGTAAAAAGCAGGGGCTATAGCTCTAGAATGTAAGGTCGAACTCATACAAGAACATTTGATCCTTAACACATAGTTTAAACTTCATTCCATGAACAGGACAACCATTGGAGTCTCAGGAAGGTCCACAAACTTCATTCATATTTCATATTTTGCGTAAAAGGCGGGGGGGGGGGGGGGCAATGCGTACCAAAATTGAACTCATCAAAGAGCTAGTAATACTCGTTTTAAGTTTTTTTTTTGTATAAACATATTTTATTCAAACAACATGAATAGGATTGGGTAACAGGCAGAGCCTATGTGAAAACCCTCTCCCTGTATACAGTATAATTTACAATAATAAAGTATTTACATATATACAAGATATTTACAGTACATGTAATTATATTATATAAAAATTAAAAACTTGTAGTATAATATCTATTAAATTAGGGAATTTTAATGAGAATTGAAAATAATAATTTTTAGAATCGTTGAGAAAGGTTAAAAAACTCATGTAAGGTCTTAAAAATGGTAATATTTTCAGCAACGGAAAGATTATTTGATCCAAATAACAGATGATTGCTATTTCTGTATTCGAGAGGCAAAGTGTTTATCGTTCTGCGGCGTGCATCTGAGTGGTTTGTACATATGAAAAGAAAATGTTCAATATCTTCAAAAGGATGACCACAAGTACAAGCTGGGTCATCTGATATATGTCTCATAAGTTCATCTAGTTGGGATAAAATTTCTGACCTCTAGATGGTCCACAACCTTGGCATTACATGTTTTATACTACATGTATTTGCGTAAAGGGAAGTGGCCATTTGACTGAGAGTTTCGGTCCGATTTTCAGGAAATCCGGACTCAACCATAATTACGATGTAATAGTGATATATTTTAACGGTTTTGAAAATAAGATAAAAATGGTGATCTCTAGAGGGCCCACAACCTAAAAACGTGATATTTCGTATAATCAAATATTTTGACAATCAAGTTTCCACAACCATGGTATTATTATGCATATATTAGGGAATTCAGAAAAGAAATAAAATTTCACTTCATTGCTGAGTAATTTTTATAAGCCAAAAATCACTCAGAAAGCGTCTCAAGTCCTAGGATGGTAATCCCAAACCCTCCCCCCAATCAAAAATTGCTTCCGTCTGCCCCGGTCTTCTTGATTGGAAAACAAATACGAGCATACTTTGGAACAAGAACCGGTCATGACGTCATCACCACCATCGTGGAATTATGGACATATCACACATCGAAGTTCTACATGGTATACAGCTGTAGTCTAAAGTTGTGTCTTCTGTTTAACAGTTATTGGAATACATTATACGAGAAAGTAATTTGATTATATTTTATCTTAATTATTGGTGAACGACCGTGTAATGTTGGTTATACCCAATTAAAAACTGCCACTGAAAACAACCTTTCATACAAATATAATGTCAATGTTCAATCAGTCAGCTTACAGGTAGCCTTCTAACGGTGCGTTTATTTCAGATAAAAGTCGCTTCATGATCTTAAAATACCAATAAAACTATGAGAGAGAGAGAGAGAGAGAGAGAGAGAAAGGGTAACGTACACTCGACACAAACTATGTCAGTTCGGGACTAACCTACGGTTCAATTTTTTCTTTCAATAATTCGCTTGTGCGTAGGTGTCTTTAGAAGTGGGAGGAAACAGGAGGACCCGAAGAAAACACAGGCGACCCTACTCCTTGTCACGTACATCCGGAGATACGAAACCACGCCAGTTGACTCAATGACAGACCTAATGACAAAGCGCACACACGCTTTTTATTTTCAGGTACTAATACAACATAAATATTCAGTACATCCGATTACATTAGCGCGCACTCGCTATACATTCGTCCATCCATCCAATTTTAAAACTAATTGAATAAAACTTATAATAAGAATGGGCAAATGCCTAGTTTACTATAAATTAATTTCAATGAAGATTATCATAATGATATAGGTATGGTTGGAAGGAAGCTTTTTAGTTCAGGCTTCAAGTGTTAACTTGATGACGCTACATATGCAACTTTCCCCATGACGAACACTAATGCAACTCCAAAATAGATAGGGGCGAATGGTTGTGTTCTGAAACGCGTGTACTGTAGATCATATAGTCTGTCATTGAGTCAAGTGGCGTGGTAAAACGCTCTACGCGCATGCGAATTATTGAAATATATTGTGCCATATGTTAGTTCCGAAATGACATAGCTTGTGTCGCGAGGACATTGCCCCCCCCCCCTCTCTCTCTCTCTTTAAAATGTGCATGGTGACTGTAGTAACACCCTTTAAGTTTCGAGCTACATGATGTACTCCCATATCCATTAATAGTGTCGTTTATCATACGTCTTCATGTACTGTAGATCGCGTAAGACGATACAGTGGAATGCTTTTTTTCAAACTGTGCACAATGACGATAATAATAATAATAAAATTAATAATAATAATAATTAATTTATATATCGCCGCTCTCGGGCGCTTTACATAAGTACAACTAATATAAAATTACAACAATCACAACACATTAATCAAAAAAAACCAAAAAAACAAAAAACAGAGCACATTATTTAGTACACATGGTAAATGTCTGACATTTGATCCGTATTCAATCAGTTGTATATTTGATATTTTTTTTTAAAACCGTTAATAGAATTTGCGCTTTTGGTTTCGTTTGATAATGAATTCCATAACTTCGGAGCACCGACTGCGAAAGATCTATCACCGGAGTTGGTTTTTGAAAAAAGGTTGTCTGATTGTGATCGAAGGGTTCTGCAAGGTTTATTGGTGTTCAGAAGATCTCTAAGGTATTGAGGTGAAGAATCGTCATTTAGAGCAGTATACGTAATAGGCAGTATTTTAAAATTGATACCTTGACGGACTGGAAGCCAATGGAGATCTTTCATAATTGGTGGCATATGTTAATTTGGTTTAGTCTTGGTTATGATTCGGGCTGTTTTATTCTGAAGTTTCAGGTAGACTGTACATAAATGAATTACAGCAGCGAGTCTTGATGTAACAATATTGTTTACCAACATTTTAGTCGTGTCACTATCAATGAAAGATCTATTTTTCCAATATTATAAATCTGAAAATCAATACTTTTACACGTGGCCGAAATTTGTTTATTCATGTCCAGATTAAAGTCAAAATAAACACCAAGAGTTTTTGTTTACAGAATCTGTTGGCGTAACAGAGATATTGCCAGTTTGATTGTTTTCTGTTTTAGATTTTAGTAGTTGCTGGCCGCTGCCGCCTTTCATTATTTCTGTTTTGTCATTATTGAGTTTAAATAAATTTGATTCCATCCATTTACGAATATCTGATAAACAGGGCTCAAGTTTGCATATCTCAGATGGTTCAGAAGAAGGCCCAAAAGCTACATAAATTTTAGTGTCGTCGGCGTACAGATGGTAGTTAAGACCGTGTTTACGAATGGCATTTCCTAAAGATGTTGTGTATGTAGTAAATAATAAAGGAACGAGAACGGGACCCTGTGGCACGCCATTCTTTAACCTTTGATAACAACTGTGTATGGTTTTCAAGGGATGACTGAAACCATGTAAAGGCAAGTGATGCAGTAGGCCTGTAGTCTAACAGGAACGCTATACATTCTCCGAGTGTATGCTGTGTAAATTTGACGTATATAAAACACAGAATGATTTTTTTCAAACTGTGCACAATGGGGATATTAAGCTAAGTGATACGGTCGGATTATAATAAGAACACATGCTGTATAAAATGTTGACTTACTTACATTCGATATAAACATTGACATGGATGCATGGGCGTGGTGACCCATGATTTTGCATGAGTAACAAGATCCCGTCGCCCCCCCCCCCCAAAAAAAATTGTTTTTATATATATGTACGGGGGGGGGGGGGCTTCCTTGCCAGTGCCGCCGAGTAATATTGGGCTGTGTGGAACATGCTAGAGTTTATTTGTAGCAAATCTGACCCTCGGTTTATGTTTAAGACTGGTTAAGTATTATGATAATGATTATAATGTTAAAAACCGGATAGAAACCACGTGATCTTTTGCTATTTGTGAAAGTCACAAAAAGTCAAGGGGAACAAAAATTCAACACCATGACGCAAAGCCCGTCACTACGTCCCTTTGATATTTCTCTTTGTATAAAAAAATGACAAAATTTTGCGTGCCCAGAGTTACGTAACTCTGAGTACGTTTTGTCATGACGCGTTGGCATAGACTAGGTCATCAAGACGTTTACCTGTGACGTGATGGTGACAAAAATACTGGTTGACAAATAGATATACAAAATAGTAAAATAGTCTTAGCCCCGACCCTCCCACACTATGTATATGTGCTATATATGTACAAACCAGGGATTATATTAAATATATAAAATGCGTTATAAATCCCAACAAGCTTGCAATAAAACCCTTTGCTACTCGAAATGAGAGAGAACCTGTTAGCCATAGAGCGAAGTCCATGTTTGCTTAGTTAGTTTAATAACTCTGATGGGCTACTCTTTATTACACCCCTTTTTTAATATCAGTCAAACTATCCCGTTAGTGAAATGTACTGTTGAGTAGCCCTTATGTTAGGATAAAAAAAACAAGTTCAATACCCTTTGGTCTCCCGCCCAATATTTTATCATTGAATAGGAATTTGGATCAATGCCAACATCTATTCATATTTATTAACCAGGGCCCCGCTTATTGGTCTAACGATAGGGAGTTTTATTACTGTATTGCTAACATAATTTTTAACTTGGATATCAAATAATAGTAGATTACGTTTTTAGACGGGTATAAATAGTAACATTATACAGACAATTAAGCATGCAGCATGACATGACCCTATTATGATTATAAGTTAATCAAAGTACCATTATATACCTATATCGGTTATAACCGCCCCAGTTAGTTAAGAATATCATAAAGGAGACAACTGAAAAGAAACCCGTTGCTAAACAACCCACGCCAGCCAAACCACCTATATGAATAACTATCCCGTGAATGGCAAACTCCAACCAACCATCACACTGCCACATAAAGGATGTTCTTTGAAGTTGTTGGTTCATATCACAGTACATATTGGTGAAACGGGGGTTGGATGGCCGAATGGTTAGCACGTGCGCGCTGTATCATAAAGCCTGTCATTGAGTCAACTGGCGTGGTTTCGAATCCCCAGTTGTACGTGACAAGGAGTAGGGGCGCCAGTCCAACCTCGTGGGTTTTCTCCGGGCCCTCCGGTTTCCTCCCACTGCTAAAGACCCCTACGCGCAAGCGAATTATTGAAATAAAATTAAACCATATGTTAGTCCATATGTTAGTCCGGAAATGACCTAGTTTGTGTCGAGTAGACGTTAAACCACGTTTCCCTCTCTCTCTCTATTGGTGAAATCCGACAGCCCCTACCCAAAAGACTCGCCCGGTATCACTCAAAGTCCTCCACAGCACATTCAACACCTGCAGTCCAATCCAGGCCGCAGAATCCATTCGTCTAAGATCCTAGCAGTCAACGAAAAGACACGAAAAAGTATGGAAGCTATACATATCGGGAGATCCAAAACATACACTTATCGCGACACAAGAATATTTCCCCCCGAAAGCCTACGACGAACTAATTTTAAACTGATGTGTATATACCCCACATGCATAAGTTTCGTTTTATTTCTGAATCACTAGTATTAATTTGTGGAAATAGCTGTAATCTATCGCCTACTCTTATATCGAATTCCAACTGCCAAGGGATCTTTTACGTGCATTCCAATTTATACACGGGACCTCGGTTTTTCGTCTCATCCGAAAGACTAGATAGCTGTCTTTGTCAGGCCCCCCGTCCTGCATCACTGACAAGGGGGAACCACGCCAGAAAATCTGGATGAACTTTCTCGGCCAATGCAGGGATCGAACGCCCGACCTCCAGGCTAGCGAGCCAGCGTCTTACCCACTTAGCCACGTGATCCCCGTTTGAAAAAAAAAACCCACCCTAATCAATGACCCACCTACAGTGGTCCACAATTTTTATAAGTGGCTAAACTGACCCAGGACCCACCTACAGTGCCACACAAGTCTTATGCGGGACCTATTGTGATCCATAACCAAACTAGAGTGTCCCACTATTTTTATGCGTGGTCTAGCGTGACCTATATTACCCACCTAGAGTGTCCACCATTTTCATGCGTGACCTAGAGTTCCCCACAATTTTTATGTGTGGCCTAGTCTGATCTACCTAACACTTTTTATTGTGTGGCCTAGGTTTTTTTTTCGGTAATTAATGCTCTTTTTTCAGTATTTAGTTGTTTTTCGGATATGTTCGATGATTAGTATCAAAAACGTTTTTTCTGAGTTTTTTTCTGTATATAGTACAACCCATTTTGCACAGGAAGCTGATTGTTTCTAGACTGTATTGACTGAGTTTTAAGTTGCATTGATAGAGGATCAAGTCTAAATATCAAGGCCATCTACAGATTTCGTCAAGTTCGCGAGCTGTAAAAAGGGCTAGGGTCGGGTTAGCGAGTCCTGTTTACATCTACTAAAGACCCCTAGGCGCAAACGTCTTATTGCACTAGAATTGTAACGTATGTTAATCCTGACATTATCTAGTTTGTGTCAAGTGGATGTTAATTTCCCATCTATTTCTCTGTCAATCTCTTCTCAAAACTGTGCCAGGACCGTGGAGAGAAAGTCCAAAGGTTCCATAGTTATGTGTGACAAATCGTCCAAATTACCTGAAGCTAACGGAATAAATGTCAATACTTTGCGAAACAAGAATAATTCGACCAAGAGCAGTGGATTCAGCACTAAAGAAGTAATAGTTTGTTTAATTTCAATATTTACATTTGCTGATCCACATGCAACCGTGACCCAGACAGGTTTGGATGGTTTATAAAATATTTTCAACTTTACTATTCATTTTCGTATTATTCTAAATAATTGATGGGTGGTCCTGGTTTGGCTACTTTGTCGGGTGTTCGATCCCTGCATTGGCCAGCTTTTCCGGCGTGGTTCCCAGTTGTCAGTGATGCAGGACGGAGGGCCCGACAAGGACTAGTCGTTCGGATGGAACGAAAACCGAGGTCCCGTGTAGACATTGGCGTGCACGTAAAATATCCCATGACAGTTTGAATTCGATATAAGAGTAGACCGTAGTGCCGCTGTACGGGCAAATTTTACCTCATGGCACACTGTATGGCGTATACCCGTCTTCATTAGCCCAGTTCGGAGCAGACCAGTAGGACGTTAAACCTCATTTCATTTCATTTGATTTAACTCCATAAATGGTCAGGTACCAGAATTGTTCCACGGATGTTTTGCACCTGCACTGAAGGATCAAATGGTAACAGTCGTCGAATATGCTTGTAGTTTCCGTATTTTCAAACAGTGTTTAAATAATCTGTGATTAGGTCTAATCGGTAACTAGCTAGTTAGAGGTTAGTAGTTGACCAAGTTTGACATTCTCGGAAGTTAGAATAGCTAATCTTTGACTCGATTTTTTCTTAATTAACGATTAAAATTTATGTTTAAGCTTTGATTAAAAACTATCATTAAATCAATGACTTAATATAATTAAAGGTGCTTTTGTCATTGATGAAAGGGACCCAATTGTAGAAAGTAGATTAGAAAAGCAAAATGTTTTTAAACAGTGTTTTCTACCTGGGATTCGTAGATAGCTAATTAAAATGGAAGACGAAATTTGGTATTCGTACAATCAATTTTGTAGCTGATGTCCAGTCACATTTGTTCTATTCTTCAGATTGAATAGCATTTGTTTTGGGATGGGTGGGGTGGGGCTGCGGTGAATGACCACACCAGGAACGTCTTTTGGGTTAACATTTGAAATAATCCCCTAGCCTTGAAAAGTTATACACTAGAGCTTAATTTCGTGTTTCTACTAATCTGACCTTTTCTACTTTGTAAATATTGCCAACAATATATAATTATTAATACTATATTTACATTTTGTAATACTACATATACGTTTAGAATCAATGATAATATGCATGGTTGTACTAATAATTTATGTTCTTATGTGTAACCAATGCAATAAATTTTATATCTACGCGCATGCATTCGAGTACACAGGCAACAAATTATACAAACTCGCCGTGTTTTGTAAGTATCTAAACATTTAAAAACTTGTGCTAAAAATTCAAATATAAAATTTAGTATTTCTCTGTTTTATAAAGTCAAAATTTACAATATAATCCAAAGATGTAGGTGGAATCACATGTTATTGGCCAGTTCTTACTTTGTACACACATCAACTTATTAAGGTAGTTGTGCCTTTTGCTATTTAGGAATTTCTGGGCATTATATTTTTTGTGTTCCCATGGAAACAAATTTGGCTTATTTGTTGGTGTATATTTTTGGTTTCTGGGGCATTTCTCATAAACCGTTCTGAAACTTTGTACACACTTCAAACTCATTACCGTAGTGATGCGTTTTGATATTTAGGAATTTCTGAAATTTAATCAATTTTGTCTTTCCATGGAAACAAATTTGACTTAATTTTTATGCACAATTTTGTTTCCGGAGCATTTCTCATAAACCGTTCAAAATGTCTTTTTGAAAGTTTCCACACACATCATCCTTTTACAGTAGTTGTGCCTTTTGCTAATTCGAAATTTGTCGGATTTAATAATCTTTGTGTTTCCATGGAAACAATATTCTCTGTTGAATAGTTTTTGAATTTTTACTACACATCTGAATTAGGTTTTTGGTATATAATTATTATTTTAGAGCATATCTTAGCAACTGTTCAACATACCTTTAAAACACTTTTAAGTTCATCAACCTATTATTTTATTTTTTGATGACAGTCCTTCCGTCCTGATTTCATTTCCGGAGCATATTTCATTTATCCGCCCATGAAATCTTCTTGAAACCTTGTACATACATTAAACTATGATAGTATATTATTTTCGGATGTATAAGCTTAATACTTAACATACAACAGCTGATTGAGGTATGCAAAGGTTGTTGTGCAAACCTTACAGGGAGCAAAGCCCTGTATAGGGAAAGTTAAAACAACTCACTTACAGGCGACATTTTGGGTCCCAACTATGATGCCATAAAAACTATGAGGTCATGGCGTCTTATAGCTTTACTTAACAAAACGTTTTATTTTTGTCTTGGGATAACGTTTTACGGGCTACAATTTATCCAAAACAAATTGCAAAAGAAACCAATGCAGTTTAGTTCAATGATAAATATGCCGTATAAAATCATACTCATAAGCAACATTGCAAAAGCAACATGGCGCAATTAACATAATTCAAAACGGCGTACCGTTGTTCAGGAATTATTGGAGAACGATATCTCCTAATCGGTGTCTTTCAGTGGCGGGAGGATAAATAATTTCTTTTTTAAATTCCCCAAACACAGAGTGGATATGCAAGCGAAATGTGCCGAAAAATGGAATTTGACAATCCTCAAATAAAAAATATACTTTTCATTTGGTGGCGGGCATTTTTTTTTCAAAATGGCTGCCAAATTTGGTAATATAATACCATTAAAAAAAAACAAAAAACAAAAAAACAACAACACCCCCCATACCATAAATTTGGTAATAAAAGGGCAGCGATAATCTCTTCAGATATGACTGTTATATGGTTTGCTATGTCTTTTATATGGTTTTCGATGTCTGAATTTAAAGATAAATTTCGAAAACCCAAAATGACAGCAACACAAATCGGCGGATGTTAATTTAATCGTTGGATATTACTTGTAACATGTCATTTGCACAATTTTTGATGTCACCAGATTCAATACTGATCTGAATTCATAATGACAGAAATTCAAAATGGCCAGCAAAACTAACTCCAAAATTGCCAGAATTTTGCAATATATATATATAATATTGTTTTGGGGTTGTTGAGTTCAACTCTGATCTCAAAAATTTAATTTCGAGAATTTTTGATGGTAGAAATTCAAAATGGCCTGCAAAATGAAATCCAAAATGGTGGAATTTTAATTAATCGTCATTTCTTTCCGTTGGGTATGATTTGTAATATGTGGTATATTAATCCCGAAATGACATAGTTGCTCTTAAATGAATATATTGTTAACGCGCTTTAAATATCTAGATGCAATAGACTTGGTGTAGAAAATCCCAGGTACCGGTACACACTGTTAACCCCCCATAGATGTTTAATGACAATAAACCATACAGTTTATTCAACTCCACGTACGACTTCAAATAGATACAGTTGATTTAACCTGAATGCAGATATGAATTGTCTATGTTGCATAAACAGAACCCTTCGGTTGAATGATATCATAAACATATCTTATTTCATATAGTCTCGCGTATCTTTCAACATCGCGGTGAACTCGTTCTATTATTCCATTTAGCCCGTTCAAATTTGTTCCTATGTTAATCTCCTATAGACTCATCTTCGCGGAAATCTATGACATATCTATCCACACCCCTATCCGTCGAGACAGCCAGCCGCGACACTACAATATAATAGGGCATAAAATTAGATAGTGATTAGGCACAATTACTTGGGACCCAAGATGGCGTGTAACAGAGCCGTATATAGGGCTTTGGTTACGATAAGGTCGTAGGAAAAAACCGATAACGGTCGCTTTTGTTATTGGAGTACTAGAGACCATACCTGAACAGTTCCCAAAGAAATAATTTCTGTTGCAGTTTGTTCTAGCCCCCCCCCCCTCTCATATTGTTATCTCTACCCATCTATATCACTGTTTGTAGGTTTAACAAGATATGTATATTGCTATAATATACTGGTATATTCGAGACTTGGCCTCGCTTTCCCATTTTTAAATTAATTATCAAATGACCGAATCGTTCTTCCGATAATGTATTTAAAATTGGAGCTATCCGATGGCATAGAGGGTTGGTTATGGTCTTGTCATGTTAACAAATTGTCTAATTAATAATGTACCGTATGCCTAAAAAAAGACCTGCAATAAGCAGATTTAGCTCTTAAATAATGCCTGTTTAATTAACAGGTTCATTGCATAAGTAGGCCTTTAAAAGTCTATTGTATAATACATATTTATGTCGACATTCAATTTAAATATATTCGGGAAACCCTCAGTTCTGATATGTGCAAAAAGTTCATTTCTATATGTTTACTGGAAAATTTATTATAGAACTCATTTTAAAATTCAATTTTAATTTCTTGAATTATTTATTTATTAAAAAAACTAAAAGCCATACAATAGATAGACCTTTGAAATGAAATAAGATTATTTGTAAAAGGATAAACCAATAAGTCAATAAGCCTAAATCTGTTTATTGATAAATGAAAAAAAACAGCGGCTGCCAGGCAGGATACGCCCACATTTTCGAGAGATGGATAGAGAACAAAGTGTTTTTTCCTACAATCAAGGGCCATAATTCAGGTAATTACAATTCGATATGCGCAAATATCGAAAGGAACCGAGCTCTTTGGGTTATAAACTTACATTTCAAGTTTCAACAAAATCGGATAAAAATTGTGACCTCTATAGGGACGACAATATACGTCCACATGAAAATGTTGGCGTATAAAAAATTAAGGCTCGACAAATCTATTTGAAATTCAATTTTTATTAAATTATGATTAATATTAATGAAAGCTTATTTTAACAATATAACATATATGAGATAAGCACACTGTAAGAAAATTTAGGAGCCAATTGTATTTCTCTTGGGGAAAAAAATGAATCATTGTGATAATTTTTAATTAGGCCTAAGTATATAGGAAAGACCTTATCCAAACTGGAGCGTGGCACTGGTATTTTCAAAGTGCCCGTGAAAAAGTCTATGGGGATTAAATTTCAAAACAAGGCATCGCAACATAGATAAGTTTCAAAGTTATAGAACGCTTTTATGATTCGACAATAATTAACAGTTTATAGTCTATATTATATAATATGCTAGTTCCAAAAACCTCGAAATTAACGTCGTTTGATTCTGACCGTACGGCACTACCCTCCATTATTATTATTATTATTCCTGCTTTAAAAATATCAATCGCGTTCTATACATTCCCGAATCCACACTAATATTATCTGTTTATATCAGTGATAATTCTTGATAGTTTTCCTTTACGAAAATATAATAAAAACGACTAAATTCGAGTGAATTAGTTCACCGGTGAGCCTTACACACAAAGTGATCCCGCTTTGGCACATGGTATGTGACGTAATACACAATATTTTGAACACGTGATCCAGTAAAACACGTATATTTGAATCATGCGCACACCACCTGGTTGCGGTGAATGGAAAAAAATGCTTTCCTATTATATTGGTGTGTCGAAGTTGGCTGCCCCCGACAGGGATGTAGATATATAGATATGTCATAGAATTCCGCGAAAAAGAGATAAAACATATAGCTAAACAAACTATTATTATTACTATTATTATACAACAAAAATCGCACATTATTGTAATATAGTCTAATTCATAAGAAAGTGAAATAAAAGACACACCAGATAAAAGCGCTATTAAATATATTTAACTTGCATACGCTTTTAAAAATCATATTTTTTGTGCAGACGGGTAAAGTGAAAATTTAAATAGTAATTTGGGAGATAAAACCTTTTTGCCTTATAGCCGGCAAAATAAATGCCTGAAATTCCATATTTTTGGGGTCTGGAGCCATTCCGGATTGTGAGTCAGTTTTCGGTCATCGATCATTAATTGTATCATCAATTTTTCGAAAATAGAAAATTCTTTAAATTGACTAATAGATAAAACATTTAAAATCAGTGTAACTTAAAATCAGTGTAAAATCAGTGTAATTCAAATAAAGGGTGTGTAGTGTGACATGTGTTTCGTGCATATGTTTCATCAGTCACATGTGATACGAGATATCGCTCTCCGAAACTTTCTGGTTTCTTTTGCAATTTGTTTGGGGTAAGACGTTATCACTCCCCACCCATGTGTAAATAATAATCTAATATATAAACCGCACAAATTTAACAGATACAAATACATGTTATTCTACAGACAGACATTGAAGGGGCCCAGTGAAGGAGACGCAGTTGGTTTAAAGTTTGTCCGACTCCTTTGGGTACTTGCTCCCCATTTCCAATGAAATAATCATGTTGTTCTGATGCTCAACCAGTATCAAATATATATCGTGTCTGAGTTTTGTTACAAATCGTCACGAGCATGTTCCACACATCTCAACATTTATCAGCTTTTTGTTCAATCCTTTAATGTCGACAAATACGTAATATCTACATTCAAGTTAAACGAACTGCATCTATTCATTTTAAGTATTGCGTCGAGCTGAATAAAACATATAATTTACTGTCTTTAAAAGATCTATGGGTCGTTGGTGTAACTAAAAACTATGATATTAACTTTATTTTCTACACCAAGTCTAATGCATCTAGATGTTTAAAGCGCGTTTACAACATATTCATTTAAGAGCAACTATGCCATTTCGGGATTAATATACCACATATTACAAGTCATACCCAACGGAAAGATATGACGATTAATTAAAATTCCACAATTTTGCCGGCCATTTTGAATTTCTACCTCAAAGAATTCTCGAAATCAAATTTTTGAGATTATCGCTGCCCTTTTATTACCAAATTAACGTGTTTTTTTGTGTTTTTTTTCCATTTTGAAAGAAATACCCGCCACCAAATGACAAATACATTTTTTTTTTAAAATTGATGCTTGTCAAATTCCATTTTTCGGCACATTTCGCTTGCATAACCACTCCGTGTTTGAGGAATTTAAAAAGAAATTATTTATCCTCCCACCACAGTAAGACACTGATTATGAGATATCACTCAGATAATTCCTGAAGAAGGCCAAATTTATGGCGTCATAGTTGGTACCCAAAATGGCGCCTGTAAATGAGTTGTCGTAACTCTCCCTATACAGGGCTTAAGCGTGTAAGTACAGTTGACGTCATATTTCCATGACGTCATATGAAATATCTGGATTCACAGTTGTCGCAACTTTATCTATACGGCTTTAGCCTCACCAAATCACCAATTACAACTTATTTTAAATTAACAGTAAAAGGAATTGTATTAGGAATAAACAACAATTTTCACGGTATTTTATCACATCTTTAAAGTTGAGACTTCCGACGCCAATGTTCCCCTTGTAGTTTGAGACTACAACTAGGTTGATTTGAAACTGACACATAATAAAAGACTAGTCGTACACAAGACGCGCCTGTGGGACTGCAGTACTAATCGTTTGTGATATCCAATCAAAGTACAGATTATTCATACATATATTAAGTATTGGGGATTTTTTCTTCTATTGTTTGTTCACCTTATTAATTGAATTACTCAACGATGCATAATTTTTTTTCTTGCGATGGTATCCCCCCCCCCACACACACACATTTAGGCCCCTGGTTAAACTCCATTTCATTTCATTTCAGTTCTTTCCACACGGCTGTCTTAGTTTCTTACAATTATCTCTTATTTGAATTAGGGATACTTGAATATTGACAAAGTGGCGTAACACTAACAGGGTAGGACAATAGCGTACACTGACCGACTTACGCTTGATAAACTGTGGGATAAATTGATTGAATGAGAATTAAGGAAGATTAATGTTAAAGGAGCTAAACCTCTAACTCTATAATCCATAATATTCGAAATTAAAAACAAGAAATAGTATTCAATTTTGGTCCATTTTAATCATTATTGATGTTTTTTGTATCTTACCTTGAAAATATGGGATCCTCATCTCAACTATTTCAGACACAGTTATCCCCCTTTACCAAATACGAGGGGTTGGATGGCCGAATGGATAGCACGTGCGCGCTGTATCATAAGGCCTGTCATTGAGTCAACTGGTGTGGTTTCGAAACCCTGATTGTACGTGACAAGGAGTAGGGTCGCCTGTCCAACCTCGTGTCCTCCTACTGCTACAGACCCCTACGCGCAAGCGAATTATTGAAATAAAATTAAACAATATGTTAGTCCCGAAATGACCTACTTTGTGTCGAGTGGCCGTTATACACCATTTTTCTCTCTCTCTCTCTCTCTCTCTCTCTCTCTCTCTCTCTCTCATTCCCTTATGGACGCGATAGTGGCTATAGTTTTCAACGAATTTCTTAGCCGAATTGTAAACAAGATAGAGGCTACAGTTTTTGTCGGGTCTTTTTAAAAATTTAGTGTGAAGCATTGCAGTCATAAGAGGACAAACCCTATTGATATTTCGCAACTTTCCGCTTCGGAGTTCCCCCCCCCCCTTTCCCAAAAACCTTGTCAACACTATAGAGTCTGTAGTTTTTAACGGATGTTTTTCAAATTAATTAATGAGTGTCATTTGGGTTCGGAGAGAATGAACCCTAATTTTTCCCAGCATTACGCGATATTTTGTTCCGGAGGTATCCTTCTTTTCCGAAAACATGGTGAACGCGATAAAGACAGTAGTTTTAACGGATGTGGGAAGCATTGGGATGATGAGAGGATGAATTAACGGATTTCTTCAAATTTGGTGGGAAGCATTGGAGTTATGAGAGGACGAACCCTGGCAATATTAAGCGTTCTGCAACTTTCCGAGTCATTACATATGCTCAACATTCAAATTTTTTTTCGGATAAGCTGTAGTTGAGACAAAGCTGCTGTGAGGGCGTATTTCCACGCTTTGCGTGTAGATCTTTGGTACATACAGTATGGCGTGTTCTGCTTGAAATGAGGGGTCAGCCAATCAAATGGTCTGTCGAATCGAGCGTTTGACCTTTTTTGCGCGGAACTGTGGGTAAACATTACCGGCGATAGAAATCAAAACAAAGGAAAAGTAGATTTAAAAAAGCATGGCGGTCGCTAAAAGGTTAATCGAATGACTGACGTTATCGGGTCAAATGTCGCTTGCTTGGTACTTGACGTCATAGAACGTGAACTCCCACTATAACTTGTTAGATCTACATGTAGTGTAGGCCATCGAGGGGATCACGTATCTAAGTGGGTAAGACTCTGGCTCGCTAGCCTGGAGGTCGGGTGTTCGATCCCTGCATTGGCCGAGAAAGTTCATTCAGATTTTCCGGCGTGGTTTCCCCCCTTGTCAGTGATGCAGGATGGAGGGCCTGACAAGGAGAGCTGTCTAGTCGTTCGGATGGGACGAAAGACCGAGGTCCCGTGTACACATTGGCGTGCACGTAAACGATCCCTTGGCAGTTGGAATTCGATATAAGAGTAGGCCGTAGCGCCGCTGCCAGGGCAAAATTTCCCTCATAGCACCCTGTATGGCGTATGCCCGTCTTCATTAGTCCAGGTTAGGAGCAGATCAGTAGGACGTTAAACCCCATTTCATTTCATTTCGTAGGCCATCCAAAGTATAAAAAACGAAACGAAATATAGATCTATATTTTAATTAGATTGTTTTTTCAGTGTATGATTGTTCAGAGAATCCGAGATTAAATTTCTGATTATGACTAATCCACTTTTTTTAAATTTTTAAATAAATATATCTGATGTCATTTTAAGTTGTCAACGTTTATTAATAGCAATTTATCATACGTAACAGACGTACGAAAAATAAAGGTTGCTAGCTGGTTTGGTGGGCCAGTCCTTCCGATTCAGCACTTTATATAAATAACCTGTCTATTGTAATGCATATTAGAAAGCAAGTTGCTCAGGTGAATACCTCGCAGTGTTATCCAGAACTACATTCACCTTTCAAAATTAAAAAAACCGTAAGTGTATTATTCTATTATTAATTATATTGGCATAATCACCTTAAGATGTAAAAAGGAGCTTCGGGGACATTTACTAGATTTGTGGTTGAATCCACATCAAAACCAACCCCGAATGAATCCAAGCCCGAAGATTATCTAGCGTTGGTATTTTGATTTTATTTTCTTAAATGTTAAGGAACGACGCATATTCTTTTGGATTGGACGATAAACCAAGGTCCCTTGTAAACATTGGCGTGTACGTAAAAGTTGGAATTCGAAATAGGAATAGGTCGTAGCGCTGCTGCCACGGTAAAAATTTCCCTCGTAACGCACTGTATGGCTTAAGCCCGTCTTCATTATCCCAGCCGGGGCAGAAAAGGAGGACTTTCAACCCCATTTCATTTCATTTCCTCTGGTCTTGTTATAGAACATTATTGTGCGATTATAATATTTAAATGTGAATTTGAAAATGCTGCATAGTGAGTGGGTGTGGGCGGGATTGGGGGGTTGTGGAAGTAACAACAAAGAAAGTCGTCTTTGTTTCATAAATTCCCCAAGGATGAATGTTTTATGAAATGTTTGATTGCCTTTGTAAATAATTGAAATCCTGATCGACCTCAATACCGATGTGCGTGCAATTGTTAATTTCTGCCACATAGTTTTATTGAATCTACCGGGATAGGCAGATATTGAAGTTTGGAACAGACTGTAAAACGAAAGGTATGTAATGTATCAATCTTATCAGTGTCTTGTTAAACACAGTAATAAGTCCACAAATAATATTTTTAAAAATACTAAAAATATAATCGTTCGGATGCGAACCCTTGAAGTTGTAATTCGACGACGATAGGCGGAAATTTCTCAATGGCATGGCATGCTTTTGATCTTCATTAACAACATTGGTATCCAACAGTAGGACGTTAATCCTCATTTCATTTGAATTGTTTAATCGGAAGTCTATTGTAAGTGTGCTCGATTTATTCTCGTCAAAAGGACCTGAGAATATGGACGCAACAACGATCTTTGTTAATAAAATTCTGAATAGGTTCTAAATTAAACTAGTATTTTTATAAGATATAATACTATACGCTTTCTAGTGGATATTATATACATGTAATACAAAGCAATTGTTTTATTTCAGCTCGTAATCAGAATAAGAAATCAATC
The DNA here is from genome assembly GCF_932274485.2 of Patella vulgata. NCBI lineage: Eukaryota > Metazoa > Mollusca > Gastropoda > Patellidae > Patella > Patella vulgata. The sequence continues at coordinate 56,585,515 of NC_065884.2, read as the reverse complement.
TTCCAAATCAAATATTTATGTTAGTTCTAAAAGATCTTTAAAGATTCTAACGTACACTTCCACAAATGTATTTATAGGGTAGTTCCATTAACAGTATGGTATGTTTGGTACATAAACACACATAGGGCACGCAAAGAATAAAAAATGAAGCGGGGTCAGTAACTGACAGCTTGCCTACCCAAGTGACATACATGGCGCTTCTTCGCTAACGGATATGAGAGATTTAAACGTTCCATAGACTCTGCGATTAAACGGTCCGTGAAGATTTGTATACTTTCTCAATGGGTCCGTCAGTAGTAAAGGATTTGATTACCTTTACTGTTCCGTCATACCCCCGTCAGACCTGGGTGGCGTCCTTACTGCGCTGCTACGGCGACGGAAAATGGTCTCAGAGCGCGTCAAAATAGCCATATGTGCCGTAAAAGCGTTGTGGAAATGCCAAATATCGTGATGTGGTCTCCATGATCGCCAATGATCGCCGAATCACGGCGTTTGTTTTGGGCATGTTCAAAGCAAACGCCAAGGTTCTGCGATCTGGCCTTGAAAACTGTGATAACTCGACTTTTTTCAAGTTTGTAATTCTTGGGGACACTTTTTCGCGTTGTGGTCACGTTTGCCGGCGACCTTGTGTATTTTCTGGTCGCCATAAGGACGCCACCCCGGTCTGACGGGGGCATCAGTAGTAAGGGATTTGATTACCTTTACTGTTCCATAAGATTGATGCACAAACATTATCATGGCATGGCAGACTTAAATGGATGCTTACTCTTTGGTATATATGACAGTTATCTATGTGTTGTATTGTGTCTGCATGGAGTGTTATAGAGAATGTTTGGCTTTATTGGTGTGTGTGTGTGTGTGTGTGTGTGTGTGTTTGTGACATAATGTGTTGCGCGGAGGACTTGGTCGGGTATATGACAGTCACAGTGTGTGGGGGGTGTGACTTTAGTTCCTTTTTCTGCTCTGATTTGCCTCTTTGTAATAAATTTTGTTAAAAGGTTCTTAACATTTCTCAAATTTATTTGTATCTTAAAGTTTACACATTTTGACATATTAAAGTATACATAATTATATTTATGATTTAATATTACATGTTTGATGACTGTTTGATATTTTATAAAGCCTTTTAAACAAAATTTACGGTGAATATGAATTTGTTGCTTTCGTAGCACAATATAAGTGCAATTTGCCTGAAATCAATGAACAATAATATTCTCTATAAACATCATAATGGCATATCAGTGCATTTAATACATCCTTAAACTAGCTTTCACCCACCCCCTCCCAACTACCCATTCCGATGAATAAATTTGGGGGTGATTAAGTACACATGGTTCCCTCCCATTTTGACTAGGTCCCATTTCGACTACACCCGATTTCGACTACAAATTTTATTACCCCCAAAATCCTAACCCCCATCGGACCAAAACTGCCGGACGAAATGGCCAAATAGTGTAAATATATGGTATATGAAGGTTGTGGACCCTCTAGAGGACACAATTTTGATCAGAGGACACAATTTTGATCAGATTTTGATGACACTTGAAATACATGTTTATAACGCAACGACCTTGGTTCCTTTCGATATTCACGCATATCGGATCGTAACACAATCCTGAATTATGGTCCTTGATTGTACGAAAAATCTCGTTTTTAGCTTGTGGTCCCTCTAGAGGTCACAATTTTTATCCGACTGAAAAAAACGTCTGCAAACATGTAAATCAATGTTACTACCTAATGATTTCTGAGTTCGAATTTCGTGTAAATGGGACCAAAATTGCCGGACAAAATGGCCGCTACGCGTACGCAAATACGAGTCACAATTTTGATTCGATTATGATGAAACTTGAAATATAACTTTATAACCCAAAGAACTTGGTTCCCGTCGATATTCGCGCATATCGGATCGTAACCTCCTGAATTATACGCTTGATTGTACGAAAAATCGCATTTTTTTTTAGCTTGTTCTCTATCCATCTGTTGCAAAATGTGGGCGTATCTTGCCTGGCAACCGCTGGTTTAATCTTTTTTTCTGTTTGTTTTGATATAATCTGTTATACGCTGTAGCCTAAATGGGATGTTTTATTGAAGTAAATATTTTAGCTACAGAGTGAGTTTATAAGTAGGGATGAAAAAACCACCAGAACATATAATCTGTTGTTATAAGCTCTTTACCGATGTTACCGAATGGGTCTATGCATATTAAAATGCACTATCTTTGTTATTGTTCAAGAAACATTTTGTTTGTCTTTTAAGGAGCAGACAAGTAGGATATTATACTCTTAAAAAAAGTAGGGGTATTCACAAACAATACAAAACAGCGGAAATGTAGTGCTGTTTTTATCAGAGGTGACCAGTGTATGTTAATAACGGGCCAATTGCCTACACATGAACATAAACAGTTCATATGTGAGGCTTATCTGACGGCCCCATTTCGCTCGCAAAAGATACACTGTCAAAAGTGAAAATGGACGTTTTTGATTTTTGTCTTAATAATGAGTAATTGCTTCACCAATCCTCAGACATTCAACAATTCGTCGTGGCATGCTCCTAATCAACCGTCCAATCACGAACACGTCTCCCTATCATGTCCCACTCATGCTCTATAGGGGAAAGGTCAGGAATCATGGTTGGCCAAGGCAAATGGACAATATGGTGACGCTGGAGGTAGTCATTTAAGAAGACACGAGCGCGGTGGGCACGGGCATTATCATCTTGAAAGAGCAAAGGGCAGAACTATCGGTGCCAGAATGTGGTCACGGTAGTCCACACCAGTGACCCTTCCTTGAACAATATGCAAGTCCGTTCTGCCAGTCATGGTGATTCCTCCCCACACCATAACAGACCCACACCCGAATCTGCCATGCTGTCTGACGTTAACGTTAGCATGAGGCTCATTTACACGCCTCCAAACGCGAGCACGCCTATCGATGAAATCCAGAGTAAATCTGGACCCATCTGCGAACATTACACGCGCCCATCGACGATTACTCCAATTTCTACGCTGCCTACACCACTGTCGCCTGTTTGCCATGTGCTGGCGAGTTAATGGAGGTACAACACGCGGTCTTCGCGCATGGAAATGGGCTGCATGTAGCCGATTTCTAATCGTTTGGGGTGTAATTCGAATTCCTGTAACAATTGGTACAAGTTTACAGAAAGCTGATTGGCCGTTTGTCCTCGATTTCGCAGGACCTGTGTACGAATGTATAGATCCTGGGCTTGTGTAGTAGCTCTAGGAAGACCCGAACGAGGTCTATCCTCAACATTGTGTGTTTGTTGGTACCTGTTCCACAGTCTGCTGATCACAGATTGTGACATATTAAGCATGTTGGCTACGGCTCGTTGTGTAGAACCCATTTGAAACATGCCAATAGCACGTAGAAGTTCATCATGTTGAAGATGTCTCATTGCAAATTAAACGTAACACACTAAAGCAAAGATACGCTAAACAGTAAATCTTATGCAAGAATCGATAGGAAAGCAAACATGGATAGGGTAAACCAGCACACGGCAGTTTTCATCAACCCTTCCTTGAAATGTCAATTTTACAATAAACCCCTCTCACGTGTGTGGCGCTATTTCGTGTCGCATGTGCAGCTCAGTGGTTCTGTTGGTACGATAAGCTTCTCGTCTGTGTACATACTCTCAAAGCATGTTAAGTGTCCATGACTATTTATCATACCAGAACCTGCATAAGTATTTGCATTTCAATACCCCCTACTTTTTTCATTAGTTCACTTTTTTGCCATAACAAGGTCACGAAATCGTATACAAATGTTTATCTCCAAAGCCTTCTTTGTGTACTTTGGGTTACAAGAACAATAATGCATACATTAAGAAATACTTCACTCAAAAAATTTGATAAGCATGTTCGTCTCTGTTTACCGAATGGGTGTATGCACATTAGAACGTACTATCAATGTGAATGTTCAAGTAACATTGTGTTTTGTCTTTTAAGGAGTTGAAATGTAGGGCGATAAAAAAGAACACGAAATCATGTACAGATTCAGATCCACAAAGCCCTAAATGTCTACTTTTAGTAACATAAATACCAAAGTTCATGTTATGAACTACTTCACTCAACAAATCTGATAGGTATAGGCCTACAGTAGACTGTCGTGTGGAATACAAAAGGTAGATAACCTTCAACGAACCAGGTGAACGTTAGATTATTACACAATTAACATGCACGAAAAACAGAAATTAACCACATTTAGCCGCAAATGAGTTTAATAATCAGGTGGGCGAAAGTCACTTTATATTTTTATTATTTAATAACAATATTGGTAATAACAAGAAATATAAACACATACAATGCAAATATTTTATACGAATCGTCAGTTCTAGTAATTATTAGTCCCTTACAATTGATTATAGGTTTTCTCTCCGCCCATTTGTCAATCTGTCATTTTTATATTCCGAATTTTTTTAAAATTTAACTTTAAGTTATTTGATCGGAATTTGCTGTGTACAGAAGAGTAAGAGACCAAGTTCGCGTTTCTTGGGGTTCATGGTTTGTACTGAATTAAGGTCGTTTGTTGATTTAAAATCAATGAAAATTAAGTTGTCTTTAGGGTAAACGATTTTTTTCCAATCTATAATTAGGCAAGCAGAAATGACTAATTTTTTTAAAGGGCATTATGTAAGATTAGATAACGAGCTGGCAGTTCTCGCTGTATTACTTAAAAAATAGATGATGAAAACAGAATATGCTGAAAATTTCAGTCAAATTGCCTCGAACGTCATTACTAACTTTGGTGCGATAATAGACCAAGTCTCGATTGTCCACTTTTACGTTAAACTATCCATCACAAAACGTATTCAAATCCACTAAATATCGCTGGCTAACGATGGTATCGAGAGTTGATTTTGCTCTGAGTAAGTTAAAGATACATTATGTTAGATTTAGATAAAGAGCTAGCCATTATTGCTATAATAGTTCGAAAATAGATAATGTAAAATGAATAATGTGAAAATGTCATTCAAATTACTCTATTGCGAACGAAGATATTAGCCTTTGAAGGTTTGACAAGACGTGTGCAATAATTGCAACCACCGTACTGGTTGATCGAAGCTATGTCTCGCTCCTCCATTTTTAGCTTAAATCAAAATATGGCTGATTTGTTTTAATCTTTTTAATATCGGAGAAATCCAATGCCATTGAGAGTTGATTATGGCCTGGATAAGTTAATTAATGTCTAATTAATAATTTAGAAAACATTTCAGGTCTAAAAAAAAACACGCAATAGGAAGATTTAGCTCTTGCATAATGTATGCTTAAAGAAGCATTATCTAAGATGTAGATAAAGCGCTATTAATTCTTGCTATAATAGTTTGAAAATAGATAATGCAAAATTAATATTTTGAAAATTGCATTCAAATTACTTTATTCTGAGCGAGAATGTTAGCCTTTGAAGGTTTGATAAGATGGGTGCACTGATTGTAACCACCATACTGGTTGTTCAAGGTTTAGCTTCGCTTCACCATTTTTAAGTTAAATCATTAAATCGCCGAACCGTTCTAATCTACTTAAATCGGACCCATCCGATGACATCAACGGTTGTTTATGGTCTTGACATGTTAATAAATGTCTAATTGATAGGTTATATAACAATTAAGGCCTAAAGATTTAGGCAAATTTAGCTCTTGCCAAATGCCTGTTTAAGATTCGCTTCAAAACCACAGCAACTTGTTATTTCTCCTCATTACATACATACACACAACCGTCTCGCTAATATTCGCTTCTTTGTAGATTCGTAACTTTTCTCATTTGACGCTTTCGAAGATTATCCATGATTGATGAAAAAAACTTACAACTTTCATTTTTCCCGAAAGATTCACTTTGTTGGAACTCTCCCTTCTTAAAGATTAGAAACGTTTATCAGGTCACCCAACGAAAAACTCGACCTTGAAATGTGATACGACTCGGTTCAACAGTTTTGATGCTCACGTCCAAACGGAACTTTATTTATAAAAATTGGGACTTGTCCCTTTAAAAACAAAATCAAAATATCAACGGTATATCAGTAGGATTAACATTTAGTCTGTCAAAGAATTTTTGCGAAAATTATGGGTGACGCTGGAAAGGTTTTGGCAAGTTTTAGTGATCGAACTTTCAGAGTATTGTATTGACTAGGGATAAAACTTTCCTTTAAATACTGGTAAGAGACTTTATCGCCCAATAACACATTCTAGAGTAGATATCGCTTGTGTGATAACTTGTTGTGCGAGTCATCTTTTCAGATCCAACAATCTGTCTTAAGTGGTCAAAAAGAGGAGAGAAGAGAGAGGGGTCTTTACCATTGGGAGGAAACCGGAGGACCCGGAGAAAACCCACAAGGTTGGACAGGCGACCGTACTCCTTATCACGTACAACCTGGGAATCGAAACCACGTCAGTTGACTCAATGACAGACTTTATGATACAGCGCACACGCGCTAACCTTTCAGGCATCTAACCCCCTATGTGAGAAAAATGGTACGAAGTCGTCTTTTCAGGTCCAACAATCTATTTTCGATTATGGCGTTGTCTGGGTGCTTGGTCTTCACCATATACGGATGGGATTTATTCAATAGACAATTGAAATAATTATTTTAAATTTTTCATTATGATATATACTCTTCAAAAAAGTAGGGGATATTCATAAACAATACAAAACTGCGGAAATGCACTGCTGTTTTTATTAGAGGTAACCAGTGTATGTTAATAACAGGCCAATTGCCTACACATGAACATAAACAGTTCACATGGGCGGCTTATCTGACGGCCCCATTTCACTCGCAGAGAGATACACCGTCAAAAGTGAAAATAGACGTTTTTGATTTTTGTCTTAAAGGACAATATTGGTGTCAGTCATTCTAAAATATGTGATAGAGCTCGTTAAATACATCCCAAATATAATTTTAACACAGAGATCATTGCTACGATAGCTGAGAAACAGGCACGTGAAGAAATGGGAAATGACGTCAAACATGACAAACACGAGTTGTCTTTCTATGTAACAGACTGATTTACGAGCGGTAACAGACAAACGATCGAATTTCATTGACACTAATTTGAAACACTCCAAAAACAGCTGGTTCAAGCAATGTCTGCTACCTAATTGACACAGTAAACTATGATATTCACCCCTTTTCTGTTTATCTGGGGGGTTGGATGGCTGAATGGTTAGCGTGCGCCCGCTGTATCATAAAGTCTGTCATTGAGTCGACTGGCGTGGTTTCGAATCCCCGGTTGTACGTGACAAGGAGTATGGTCGCCTGTCCAACCTCGTGGGTTTACTCCGTGTCCTCCGGTTTCCTCCCACTGCTAAAGACCCCTATGCGCAAGCGAATTAGTGAAATAAAATTAAACCATATATTAGTCCCGAAATGACCTAGTTTGTGTCGAGTGGACGTTAAACTCCATTTCTCTCTCTCTCTGTTTATCTCATGATTTGAATTTTGTTAGAAACAATTCTTAAAAATGGCGTATTTTTATTATCACTTTGTTGCATTTAGATAGTATTACAGAAACTTTATCTGCCCCATATTATAATGTATAATAGATAGCAAACAAAATAGTCGTATTAGTAATATGACCTTATAAACAAAATCGCATGAAGTCTTCAAATAAGAAGTGGCACATAGGTAGCCAAAGAAGTTGCATATAAGTAGCCAAATGCAATTACTTCTTCCACCCATTTAATTTTAATTAATTTCCACGGGAAGTAATAACATTTTGGAAAAATCTGTATTTCTAATCCTTAAAACCAATATTTTTCACCTAAATTGAGGATTAACAAGCCAACAGTGAGACTGATGTCCCCCGTCGAAATCCCAAAATAATTAGATGACACATATTAAAACCATTTAGCAACACAACGTGTGTTTATCGTTTGCCTAAACGCAATTGCATTTTCGTTTCCCATTGAAATTACTTCTTAGTCCTCCGAATCCGAGGAAATTCGTATTGATATATATGGGTCGAAGCGAGTCACTTTTGTAAAATTAAAAGAAGTAGAGCAATGTACTTATATTTGCTGTATGCCGCCAATTATAAATCGTGTGATTTCTTATGTTTTTGTTTGGTATAGTATGAGGTTTCGGTTTCGAAATTTGCGGGTAATACACACGCGAAACATCCGCTATACAATGTGTTTTAGTTATTGTTTTTTTTAAATTAGTGTCCATCCTGCTTTAAGCCCACGGGTGTTCTAATTTCCTAGGGACAATTGGGTTTATTATCATTTATTGTCATGTATACATATGACATAGTGAAAAAGTCATAGACGCCTAAATTTTAAAGGTAACAAAATATGCCTTATCAGGTTAATTGCCACTCCAATAACTGTTAAATATACTGTTGTTAGTTCGTCTCGGATTACCATAGCCTGCACAGAACTAATCTGGTATATTTTCAATTTTCATCTTCGGTCGACAGCTATGTGTGAAGACCAGCTAAAACTTCAATTATCTCTGCAAGAAAGCAAATATCCTTGATCGACGAAAATGTTTGCTAGGTGTATAAATGCATGTGTTGTCGGCGATATGCTTTATACATGCAGATGGAATACCTCCATATTTAAACGGTAAGTGTACGTCATAAGAGGATAAATATTCTTTAAATTTTGATTTTAACGACTTTAATAATTGCACGGATTAGGGCCCCTGATTGTACGAAATGTAGCTTTTTTGAAGCCTCTTCTTTGTCCATCTCCACGACGCAGTGTAGATCCTAATAATAATTTAAAGAATATTTTCTTTGGAAATTTATAAGTGTTCATACAGAATCTGTAGGCTGGAAGCAAGGTGGGCGGGTTCGTTTGTGAAACAAAAGGACCGACTATATGACCGAACGCCGGTGGCGTGAGCTGCTAGAGGTGGGGGGGGGGCTCTTTTACAATTTTTTAAATTTTTGTTACAAAATGGTGTCTAAATATGCATTCTCAGCGATTCTGAGGAGTTTTTACCAATATCAAAATAGTTCAGAGAGCATTTTTTTAAAACTAAAGAACAGTACACTTATATCCACTCTGCCCGTTTCTTTTCCTTTGTCTTCTTTTTGGACGGCCCATGACAGGTTTTAAAAAATGTCTTTTCCGATAATAAGTACACGATTCTTGGCTCAGCTTACTGTACTCCAAAAAATAGAGGGCTCGAGTCTTAAATTTTAGATTTAATTGCTTATATTCCACAGAGAGAGATAGAAACCAGTCTTTAAAAATACGTTTATTTATGGCAGCAAATCTAGCAATGAAGGGTTCCCCTGATATACAAACTAAATCCTTTAGTTAGGTGATTTATCATCCAATATACCAGATAAAAACAAAATCTCTGTTATTCCTTTAATACCCAGCGTATTAGATATGCACACCTACATGATATACATATTCTTATAATCCCTATGGAATATTTTAATTATTTACTGTTATAATATGAATTATCACTTATTCTCTGTTAAATAAACAAAATCTCAGTTATTCCTTTAATACCCAGCGTATCAGATATGCACACCTACATGATATACATATTATTATAATCCCTATGGAATATTTTAATTATTTACTGTTATAATATGAATTATCACTTATTCTCTGTTAAATAAAAATCGGTCACCGGGCGCAGCTGTACAACTTCAAGGACCTTGGCCTCAAGTGCCTGGGACCAACTCTACACTTTCTGGAATGTCAATAAAAGCTCTGGAATGAATTCAATTTAAAAAAATAAACAGTAAGCAAAACATCGGAAATAAGTGGTGGGGACACAGTATATCATGTCCCCACCACTAAAAATATTGGTGGGGACGCGTCCCGGTGTCCCCACCGGGATCTGCGTCCATGAATATGAATATGCTTTAAACTGTGGATATCTTGAAAATACGCCACTAGTAAGTGCAGGAGAACCGCAGAACACATAAATCAGCAAAAACCCAGAATAACCAAACCTGAGCATAATTTGCATTTTTCGGAAAATTAAAATCTTAAACCAAGCTATGTACCCAAAGGTCTAAAAATTACTTTATATATTGAAGGTGGTTGGGTGGCCTAATGGTTGACGTGTGCGCGTTGGGTCATACGGTCTGTAATTGAGTCAGGCTGCGTGGTTTCGATTCCCGGTTTGTACGTGACAAGGAGTAAGGTCACCTGTCCAACCTCGTGGGGTTTTTCCGCCCCCACCCCGCGCAAGCAAATTATTGAAATAACACTGAAACATGTTAGTCTCGAAATTATCTTTTTTGTGTCGAGTGGGCGTTAAACCCCCTCTCTCTTTAAATATTCTTTCGGTAAATGGGCCTTAAAGGTCTCACGGTATCACATCGATGTTGTAGTTTGGTGCCCAGAACAAGTTAATAAGCAGGAGTTCTTTGTGCTGAGGGCAAAATCGTCATGGACATTGACCGTTTGTAACCCTCACGTAGCCTACCATAAGGTATTACCCAGATTAGGATAAAGGTTTCTGAAACCAGCGGCTGCCAGACAGGATACGCCCACATTTTCGAGAGATGGTTAGAGAACAAGCTAAAAAGAAAGCGATTTTATGTACAATCAGGGTCCATAATTCAGGAATTTACGGTCCGATATGCTCGAATATCGAAAGGAATCGAGATCTTTGGGTTATAAACTTACATTTCAAGTTTCAACAAAATCGGATAAAAATTGTGACCTCTATAAGGTCCACAACCTTGATATACCATATTTTTATGCCATTTGAGAACGAACGGCGGCCATTTTGTCTGTCACTTTAGGGCCGATTTTCACAAAATTCGAACTCAGCCGCCCTTAGGGTGTAACGGTGATATAATAATACGTTTTTTTTTTTTAAATCGGATAAATAGTATGACCTCTATAGGGTCCACAGGCTAAAAAAGCGTTTTTTCGTACAATCAGGAGCCATAATTCAGGAAGTTATGGTCCGATATGTGCGAATATCGAAAAGATCCGAGATCGTTGGGTTATAAACTTACATTTCAAGTTTCAACAAAATCGGATAAAAATTGTGACCTTTATAGGGTCCACAACCTTGATATACCATATTTTTGCGCTATTTGAGAACGAACGGCGGCCATTTTGTCCGTCAATTTTGGGCCGATTTTCACGAAATTCGAACTCAGCCGTCCTTAGGGGGTAACGGTGATATAATAATACGGTTTTTTTTTTAAATCGGATAAAAATTATGACCTCTATAGTGTCCACAAGCTAAAAAAAACGCAATTTTTCGTACAATCAGGGGCCATAATTCAGGAAGTTATGGTCCGATATGCGCAAACATCAAAAGGAACAGAGATCTTTGGGTTATAAACTTACATTTCAAGTTTCAACAAAATCGGATAAAAATTGTGACCTCTATAGGCCCACAACCTTGATATACCATATTTTTACGCTATTTGAGAACGAATGGCGGCCATTTTGTCTGACAATTTTGTGCCGATTTTCACGAAATTCGAACTCAGCCATCCTTAGGGTGTAACGGTGATATAATAATATGTTTTTTTTTAAATCGGATAAAAATTATGACCTCTATAGGGTCCACAAGCTAAAAACGCGATTTTTCGTACAATCAGGGGCAATAATTCAGGAAGTTACAGTCCGATATGCGCGAATATCGAAAGGAATCGAGATCTTTGGGTTATCAACTTACATTTCAAGTTTCAACAAAACTTATAATGTGTTGGTCTAGGAGTCACTTGTCCATGATCTTCATAAAACAAATTTTGAAAATGTTTAGTTATTATCCAGACATCGCTGTTAATCGCCAAAAAATTAAAGCATTGTCCAAACATGCTGTTAATCGCCGAAATTCGATCTCAATAATCATTATGGTACAACGGTGATATATTTAAACTTTTTTAAAAAAAAAATTGGATAAAAATTGTGACCTCTAGCTACAAGCTAAAAAATCACGATTTTTCGTACAATCAGGGGCCATAATCAAGGAAGTTACGGTCTGATCGGCGCGAATATTGAGAGGAACCAAGATCATTTGAGTTATAAACAAGTAAAGTAAAATCGGTTGAAAATTGCTCTGTCTAGAGTGTCCTCAAGCTAAGGTATATGCATGTCAATATCGAAAAGAACCGAGATCAAGTTTCGTCAAAATCGGATAAAAAATGTGACCTGTAGAGTTTCCACAAACAAATTGTGGATGGACGTCCGGACCGATAGGTGCGACGGCATAATACGTCCACATGAAAATGTGAGCGTATAAAAAGACAGTTGGGAAAGTTGGGAATGTTTGTCTGACTTCAAAATTAAATCTAATTCGAATGTTCTGCTACAATGCGAAAAGTCGAAAATCATCAAATTTGTTGTGTTTTGAAATATTGACCCGATTTTGACAATATTCGTCAAATTGTAACATTTTAGCATAGATAGAAACGGGGCCCACAACTTTGACATTTCAGATTTTGGATAGATTGGGGTTTTTATTGATGAATTGTTATGGCATTTAATATAGAGTTCGAGAAGAAATACACCCAGATAAAAAGCTAAAAAAAACCCCAACCGAACAAATAAATTAAAATGCCCTACAGCTGCAGGTTGATGTAAAAATAGATACGTTAAAAATTGTCATACCGACAAAAGAACAAACCAACTATCTTTAGAGAATAAGTATATTGGCCTATAAAATGTGTGCTTTAGATCATAAGTTCTGTCACTGAGTCAAATGGCATGGTTTCGATCCAACACCTGTATGTGACAAGGAATGTGGTAGCGTGTCTAACCCTGTGGGTTTTGTCCTGGTTCTTCGGCTTGCTAAAGACACCTGTGCGAATTATTAAAATAAAATTATATCGTATATAGCCCCGTTGAGACTTAGTTTAAGACTGAGACTTAGTTAACTCCCCCTCTCTCTCTGGTGAAACTCGGCTAATATACAAGAGAGAGAGAGAGAGAGAGAAATGGGGTTTAACGTCCACTCGACACAAACTAGGTCATTTCGGGACTAACATATGGTTTAATTTTATTTACATAATTCGCTTGCGCGTAAGGGGTCTTTAGCAGTGGGAGGAAACCGGAGGACCCGGAGAAAACCCACGAGGTTGAACAGGCGATCCTACTCCTTGCCACGTACAACCGGGGATTCGAAACCACGCCAGTCGACTCAATGACAGACTTTATGATACAGCGCGCACGCTAACCATTCAGCCATCCCCCCCCCCCCTGGCTAATATACAAATTTAACACATTAAACACTATTAACTAAAAGACACCAAAAGTGTTTGTTTCTAGAGCATACCCCATACATCGTTTAGGATATCAACATCAACCTATTATAGTAGCAGTGCTCTTTTGTGTTTCACGGTAAACAAATTTGAATTGTTTTGCTATTTAGAAGTCTTCTGCTTAATTTATTCAATTGACTAATAAAAGACTTGTCATCGCACCAACTTTATATTTATTAAAAACCAACCTACCGTGAATCAATAAAATAACCTAAACATTGAAATTCGTACCATGTTTTTTAAGTATGCCGTGATACTATTACACCGCGCTAAACGAAGTTATGGATGGATATTGCAATGGGATTCGTCCCTTCGTCACTGGTTCAAGATATCTTTATAAAACTTTGTACACACATTAATCTTTTATATAGAGTAGCTGGACATTTTGCGAATTAAATTTGTTTTATCGATATGATGATTATTATTATTACACACTTCTATAGCATACAACTTTCATATAAATGAGCTCATGTGCCTTTTACACAGACATATTATGGAACAAGGCGGGACGATTTATCCAATATTATCAAACCACCAAATACTAAGTAAATACTACCAAGATGATCCATTCAGAATTGCAGATTGTAGATGATAAATACAAAAATAGGGCGTGGCTCTGTCACTGGGGGTTCGATTTGGAACAATATAAATAGGTACCACCCTATGATGGATCATTCTGAATTGGATCCAAATCTGTTAATACTTACAGCCAATATATCATTTACAGACACGATATTAACAAAAATTGGGTGTGGCACCGCCCAAAAGGTGGGGGTGGGGGCATGCACCAAAATGAATAGTTGCCGTCCTTAGAGTAAAAGGAATAAGTATACCAAGTTCCAAGTTAATCCATTCAGAATTCGGGCGCTAAACGCATAAATTGGGCTCTGTCGCTGGGGGTCGGGACATGCACCAAAATAATAGTCGCCACCCTTAGGCTATAAGAAATACATATGCCAAGTTCCAAGCTGATCCATTCAGAATTGCGGCCTGTATACGATAAACACATGAACTTTCTCGGCCAATGCAGAGATCGAACACCCGACCTCCAGGCTAGCGAGCCAGCGTTTTACCCACTTAGCCACCGTGATCCCCTGTGTTCATGTGGTCGTTACGGTGTTGTCACAAGTTGTTCACGTGATCATGGAATGCTCTGTTGACGCATAATTCGCGCACGTCACGAACCATTCGCGCTTTATGTGAACATGTCTATTTTTATTCAATATCAAGGGCTTGCCAAGGAACAAAACCAACCTCATTCGTTTGAAGTTATTAAGCGGGTAAAATCAATTAGAAAAGTCAACAATCTTAATAATAGCCATTAAAACTCCATCAACGCACAGATTTCAAGTGGTCATTAAATATGTAAGCCATCAAATACATAAGGTGTAGTTTAATGTATGTTATAGTGGTGTAAATGAAGTTTCATTTTCAACCAGTTTCAGAATTGAACTCCCTGCCCACATGGCAAATATTGAAGGAGAAAATTATGGGTAATTTTTGAACTTTTTCAGTGTGCGGTGGATTTCGAGGCTGAATATTTTGAACGGTATATACCCCATCGACTCGAAGTAGGAATCGCACATTGAGTATGAAGCGTAATTCGTAATCTGCACCAAAAGTTGTAGATTACAAAGATAGATAGCTTCACTCCTATTAGAATTGTGAGTTGAAAGTACCAGAAAACCTGAAAAAATTTGCTGAATTTATTGTCCGTTTCAGCACTCTAATTTCAAATGGACATATCTCCGAAAAATTTCGGATTTGTTATTTTACGGCCATATACTATAATATATATGGAGGGTGTCATGTTCCCAACTTTCGAAACTTGGTCCACTTGACATGGAAATGACCCAATGCTATAGGTATCATTATATATTATAGCAAGAAGAGATAATCCCAAAAGATAACCTGCCATTTTTCGAACAATCAGGGGCCATAATCCAAGAAGTTATGGTCTGAAATGTGCGAATGCCGAAAATCGGTTTAAAAAAGTGTGACCTCTAGATGGTACACAACCATGACCTAATCATCATCAGGGTGTAACGATGATATTTTTAAAATCGGATAAAAATTGTGATCTCTAGAGGGTCAACAAGCTAAAATCGCGATTTTTTCGTACAATCGGGGCCACAATTCAGGAAGTTACGACCCGTTATGCGCGAATATCGACAGGAACTGAGATCTTTGAGACATAAACACGTGTTTTAAGTTTTATCAAAATTGTGAGCTCTAGATGGTCCACAACCTTGATATTACATACTTTAACACTACTTACGTACAGGGTGCGGCCATTTTGTCTGCCAGTTTCGGCCCAATTTTCACGAAATTCGAATTCAACTATAATAATGGTGTAACGGTGATATATGTCACATTTTTGTCTTTTCGCATAAAAGGCAAAACAGACTTGTGAACGAGAATGCTTGACGCGAACAGAACAACGAGTGGGTTTAGGTTCAACTTCAAAATGAAGTTTAATACGAATCATAATTACCAGTACAGCAACTCACTTCCACTTTTCAGCCAAATTAAGGTCAAATAAAGGGTACGATGGACTTGTATTGTCCGGGAGGCCATTTCAGAACGGACTTGGTTCGATGTGACTCCGGTCGTTTTTACCTGAAATGATTGTTCCACAGAAACCTTATAAAATTTGCTACCAGATGGCTCCATTAACTGGGGTTCGTTGAAAAAGTGAATTAGATCGCTCTTCGCAGGGCTCTTCATATAATATAATAAATTTAAAAAAAATCCGTCTTTACATAATAAATTAGGCCAGTTTTGAGATGATTTACTGAGATCAGATTTTTTTTTGTTGATTTTTTGCGACGTTTCTATAAATTTATGTTTTGCGTGCACAATAAGTCTATCGTATAGAATGATATAAATTTCAATTTTATTTGTAAGATGTGCTTACAATAACTCGTAGTTCACTAGAAGGCACAAAAACATTGAAAAATTACATTTTTCTATTAATTTTTCCGTCACTAAAATACAAACATGAAACTGACAGTCATTTTAACCATGATATTAAGTTTATAAAATTTAAGTTTGATTTAGGTTCTACGGGAAACCTAGATTGGGCTGTGGTATAACGCTCGTTACTGCTGACACCAGCATTCGAAGGCACTTTGCAAAACACATATATGAAATATTAACTCTCTCTATCGCTCTCTTTTACACGTGTTCCATGTTCCCAAAATTATATTTTTTGATATTGATAGTAGGGGGGTAGATGATCACATTTAGCTCGACAATTTTCTGACCCCCTGAAAATTCTCTTGGCAGATGGCTTTTTGATCCCCGTTCGAACGTTTAATACATTAGAAAATCACACATAATGTCAATTTTACCACGATATTCAATTCTCTCTACCGCTTTTTTTTTACATGCATTGCAAAAGATTTTAATTTTGATATTGATAGTAGGAGGGTAGATGATCATAATTAGCTCAACAATTTTCTACGTACCCCTTCGAAGAATTCACTACAAGGTACTGAACTTAGCATATCGAAAACGAGGATTTAATCCAGGTAGTCTGGATCCCTTTGGGCAATAAAGCACTTACCTCTAAAGTGGAAGGGGTGCAGTGTGCGCTCAAATTTCTTTTTAAAAAAATAACGAAAAAATGATTTTTCCTCATGGAATATGTTTTCTCAATTTTCTCATACATGAACTGCAGGATCACTATCATCCCAAACTTAGGCTGCCTATCTACAGCTAGCTCCGCCTGAGAACAGGCCCTAAGCTAATTAACCGACATTTTAATTCCTACATCGACGATTTTAGTCGAAAACACTGAGTATGCTTTTAGTAATTTTTGGAAGTATTTATTTCTCTTCTATTGTCATATTGAATGAAGTTAGATATGTTTATTTAGCCGCTGTGTGTATGAAAGATGTCACACTAATCAAAGCCGCATCACAAAATAGTCCTCTAATTATTCAATATGGCGGCGCCCATGAAAGATAATTTCACAGATCTGAGGCGTTTTTGTCAACTAGGGCAGTGATCATAATCTCGACTCGAAGTATGACGTAGATGGATCGCTGCGTCTAGTTTGGATCACTATAGGCGTACGTAGGTGGAGGGGGGCTGCCCCCTAAATTTCGGGCAATCTGATTTTTCGGGCAGACGGGAAAAGTGAAAACAAAAATATTATTTTATCTAGTTGGCAAAATAAAGTGCCGAAATCTATTAAACCACTAATTGGATGGTTGGAATTCAGGTCATTTGTTTGCTTGTTTGGGATTATTTGGGATTCCGATAAGTCACCTTGGCTTCTCGCAGACGACCGGCACCACCGTCTGTAACCCGAAGTTTTTCGGGCATTTCAGGTTCCCCCCCCCCCTTAATATTGATAGAGTCTGCACGCCTATGCATCACGGGACCATTTTTTGTATAAATAATATTTTTTTGAAACAATATTTTATTCAGAAATTGAAAGGGATTGAGGAACAGGCACAGCCTATATGACCTCTCTCCTAGATACAAGAATATGTAAAAGAAATAAGTTAGTAAGAAACAAAACAACACAATGAATACTTAAAGATACAATATGTAAGATTTAGATAAAGAGCTCACCATTCTTGCTATAATAGCTCAAATTAAAATACAGATGTGACGTCACCCTTTGACGTTGGCGTACCATTATTTCAAATAATCGTACGGGCAACTTGCCAATCGTACCTTGTCAAATATTAGACTCGAGTGACGTATTTCACTGTAAACGCACGTGCGGAGTGTCTGTATTTTAAGATGTTTAATGGTCTCGAGCTGAGACATTGCGTAATATATTGTAAAAACACTCGGACCTGACGGTCCTCTTGTTGTTACAATATATTACTTAATGTCTCGCTCTCGACCATTAAACAATACATAGATAATGTAAAATGAAAATTTCATGCAAATTACTCTATACTCAGTCTAGGGTGACCCACCATAAATAAATATCTCCATATATCTCGACAATTTCGCCACAATATTTATATATATGCTAAGCCTCAAATCAGTTTCACACAATTATAGTCACTAAATAAACGATCATGTTGTACTTAATAACCTATGACCATTAATCATCTATAAATAATAGACTGAAAACTGGTTCCATGTGTCGTCCATAACATCCAGACACTTTTGAGTAAAAGATAGGTTACGTGCCCTTGTTTTGAAATTAGTCTCGCTTAACCAGTCTATCGACCATTCTAGGGCTGATTGACAGGTCGGGATAATCAAGACTACTTTTTTACGAAACATAACAGAAAGCTAGAACAAGAAATTGGATTTAGAAATGAGCACGTTAGCTAGCTCAACAATTGTTTTAAGAACCTTGTAAAAGTAAAATGAAACTACTGCTAGTATCATGTTCCTGTCTAACCCGAGTGTTTCAGAGATATTATTTGTACTAAACCAAAAGATGCCGCTCTTAACGGTACAGTTAAAGATAAAGCGATTTATAAAATGAAACGAACGTAATTTCTAAATCTGCTGTAATAACCAAGAAGCTTAATTTTACTGCTATTCAAAATCGTCAACAATAATTTTTTTACGGCTGTAATAGTTGATAGATTTGTAGAGAATTGCACGTGCCATGGCTATTTATAGTATCATACTGTCAGAAAGTTGGCCTCGACACGGCGAATGTGCACGCTTCAGTGGTAGTCTCGAACTATCAGCGGGTGACTGTATTTTTGTAGGTGCATGGGTCAACCTATCACTGTATGTAGTTTTGACAAGGCGTGAGCATTGTGGTAACCAGGGCACTGGTATATTCGAGACTTAGCCCCGTCTTCCCACCTTTAAATTACATTTTTAAATGGCGGACCGTTCTAATCTAGTTACAATCTCGAGTGAATTAGAGTTGATTATGGTCTAGTTAATAAATGCCTAACATTATATAACATTTAAGGCCCAAAGAAAGACCTGCAATAGGCACATTTAGCTCTTATACAATGCATGTTTAACCAACAACATTTTTTATATACATATTTATACATTGGCTACACAGTTGGTCATGTTCGCATTTTGATTTTGATCGATATAGACGTTACACTGATCTTAAACCCTCCTGCTGATGTCAAAAAACAAGTGTACCTTTTTCAAACATGCTAAGAAGTATGATTGTTGCTTAAAGTTGCAATTTCATATTTTTAAGTTATATTTTTAAAATTTATTAAAATAAAGCCTTAAAATAGATGGTATCTATAAACAGTCCTACCTTGTTAAAGAATAATCCTATTAATCCTATAATTCACTATTGACAGTTGAGAAATTGGAAAAAATATCATTTTCATCTTCAAATTCCAACGTTTGAAGATAACTACTCCATGGCGGAGAATAGAAAACATTGAAAACACGATTTATTTGTCAAATTAAATCAACATTCATGTTGTGATCTTACCGGGAAAAGATGGACTTTTGATATCCAATATTTAAGACAAAATAAACATTTTACCATTGGTACACGAATCGTGTACCATAATGCGCTTCAGCCCCAGTTGTATCAAGAGACTGAAGGAACGAGGCTAGACACATTGCACCAAATCAAACGGCGTATGTAGACTGGAATAACCAGACGCTAGAAATTTGCACTCGCTTGAGACTGCTGGCTTATTTCGCCGAACATAACTGATTTGAAATTGGAGTAAAAACGGAAACCATTGAATGTAAATCAGTTTATATACATTCATATTACAGTATTATATGCGTTGCGACCCACTTTTGTCAATTTCTAGGTCCCAAATGTTAGCGATTTAGCTCCTTTAAGTAACGAGAGATAACATACACAGCCAAATTTCCACTCACTGATAATTCCGTTGTGGGATAAAGTTGTTATATGAGGTGTTTCGATAGAAATAGAAGATGTTATTACAACCGTTTTAATGATAGGTCCCACTATCACGATTCGCACTAGGAAAACGTCTTTTCGGTTACTACCCCCACCTATGTACCAAATTCGGTCTAAATCTAATGATGAATCCTTAGTAACTTTTACCTTGTGCTCTCGCGAACGAATCCATTAAGCGGTCAATAGAAAAATTATGTTCCAACGGAACAAAACTGTTGATGCAATTGAAGTGTTTGTCTCATCGGAATAATATATTTTTTTAAGGAAATATATATAGCAAAACAGAATAAATTCATTCGGCGACCGGGTTAAATAATGAAATTAAAAGTGTAATCCGTTTTGTGAACTTGTGCATCAGATTCTGATACTGTCAGAAAAAATTAGCAATAACTTTTCGGTCTGATCCCATACATTATTTTTTTATTCATTTATTAATCCTGCCTTTGTTTTTATTTCAAACAGATGGCGAAACTAAAGAAGCTTTTGTGTTATATTGAAGTAATAACTCTCGTCCTAATAGTGGCTATGTTAATACATATGCAAATAGTTGGGAAAGTGGTCTGGATTCAAATCCATAACAATGGACATGACACAGCCGAACACGACTACCTGGTATCCTCACAATCGGACACTGACATCTGGCTCGCAAATCTGCAAAACAGGCCCGAGACTGAAACTAAAGCAAGGGGGGCAGTACCAAAGGATAAGAAGATACCCGTACGGTTAGAAACACAGACTCGGAATGACTGGTTACAAAAATTCCGCCTAGATACCCCATCTTTACCAATAACCAACAAAGTAGGCCCAAGTAACGACCAAGGTGATAATATCAGCGATTTGTCACAAAATAGGTTCCCTAACCTTTCGAATGACATTAAGGAGCATAAAGGTAGTATTTCAAAGAAACCATTGTCTAACACGAAAGTAATCAAACACAAATACAAGACAATAGTTGTGTTAAATAGGCATATGTGGTTTCTCCGCGGTGCCAATCCGGGACACGGTTACTTTAGTCGTTGTGAATATAAAATGTGCGAATTGTCGTTTGATGAAAAAGAGATCAAATCCAGCGCCGCTATAATGTTTTACGGAGTAAGTTATCCGTCGAAACCGCCGCCAGCACGGAATAATCCAGACCAAGTGTGGATTCTTGCTGCATGGGAATCGCCAATTTACATGTATGGTGCCTCCTGGGAAAACGAAGTTTGGACAAATAAAATAAATTGGACTATGACGTATCGGATAGACTCTGACATACCTACACCTGGTGGAGAAGTGGTGGAGGATAAACGTAAAATACGGAATTATGATGTCATAATGAAGAAGAAAACTAAATTAATTGCATGGGTAGTTAGTCATTGCAGAACCCAAAGTAAAAGGGAAGCTTATGTCAAACACCTGGAAAAAGTTGTGCCTGTTGATATTTTTGGTAGATGTGGAACGTCTAAACCTACTGATGTATTTGGACTTTTAAACACAACGTACAAATTCTATTTGTCATTCGAAAATTCCCTTTGTAAGGATTATATTACCGAGAAACTATTCGATCGTCAAAATCTAGATATCGTGCCCATAGTGCGTGGAATTGGGAATTACACTCAGTTTTATCCAAAAGCATCTTACATAGATACGAGAGATTTTAAATCAGTTGAAGAGCTCGGTAAATATTTGCAGTATTTAGACAGAAACAATACTGCTTATGTACAATACTTGAAAGCGAAGGAACATCTTTACACACGCAGTATGTATTCGGTAAGACAGAAGGGTTATTGCACTATGTGTAAAAAGCTTCACAATTTAGATCAAAATAGACACAGTTATCCAGACATAAATCAGTGGCTACTCAAAGATAAATGTGTGAAGCCTACAGATATTTAAGCACTTTTCTAACATTCCAGAAGACTAACCGTAACTTGTTTGCATAATTTGAGACCAACATTGATGAAACCAATAGACAAAACTAATTTCACTGTGTATATAATGTTTAATTATATGTGGCTGTTCCCCCTACATTCCATGACTCTAAATCAATCTGGTTTTCATAATTTCAGATCAGTATTGATGAAGCAGTTTTATGAAAAATGAAAACATGATTACCGTGTTTATAGTGGGCAATAAGGTGGGAATTTCCCTCATCATGTATATAATAATAAATTGTTACTTTTTGTACTTTTTGTGTGTGTATTAATTTAGGTGTTCCCCTGTGTTAGACACCCTATTATTACATTGCAATGCCCTTTTATGTTTGATCATAATAAAGATGATAATGAAATGCATATCAATATTTTCCATTTATGCACTCAGGTGATATAGTACGTACACATGAGCTGTTTTTCCAATTATACGCTGACGATACTAATTCAAACCCTATGTTGACAATCATTTCATATTAATTTTCTAAATCATAACAGTGCATCGATGACATTAAACTTTGGATGACTTCAGATTTTCTTAAGATAAAACTGAATATCTATGAATTGGTTCTAAAAAATGTGCTTAGTAAATTCGACTCCGATCCTTCAATTCGTGTATGTAAGCTGTGATATCTCCCATCATAAACATAGGCGCCTTCTTTGACTCACATTTTATTATGGAAAATCATGTAAATAATATTTTGTAAGAATTGCCATTATAATGTAAATGTAAATATTTATCTGTAATTTCAAATGGTCTACCGGTTAAGCTACATTCAAACCTGCGGGTTATCACGAGTACATAACTCCAATTCTTTATAGTCCTCATTGGCCTCCTGTATCATTCAGAATTGATTTTAAAATATTGTTAATCACATACGAATGTTTTAATGGTTTAGCCACTCCATGTTTGTCCAAATTAATACAAATATCTCTTCTAGTGGTGATTTACTCTTAGTACAACAGGGCCTTTTTATTTTATGCACCGTTATTTTCGGAAAGATTACCTTTGTTTTATTCGGAAATCACCTTCTGTTATTACATTAAAATCACATTTGAAAAATTTATTCAAACAGGCTTTTTACTGATTTTATACATTTTACTGTTTTATGTGTAGTTAATTTTTTTTATATAATTTTACACTGCCTTTTCTTTTACTGTTTTTACTATTTTTTATAACTTTTCTTTTTATCATAAATTGTTAATATTTGGGATGGTATAAAGTACGCTTAAATAAGCTCAAAAATGCATAAAAACACCTGTGTTTTTTTTTTGTTTGTCTGTTTATTTTGGTTTTTTTTTTGTTGCAATTTTGGGTGCTAAAATCTTTAACTGACTGGTCTACTATCAAATTAAGTGGGTTGGTGTTGAGCGGTTACCCTACCATATAATTGTCGTACGTACGTGCGCTGTGCAGACACACAAGGGAGACAATCCACAAACATAAAGCGGGTGCAGACCACTAAAACTTTACTTAAATTTACGTTGAGATGAAAGATCACCACTACTGAAGTAACAACATATAGTCATATCTTGCTCTAAATCAAGCACCCCCATTCAGATGGTTTGAAATATTTAGATTTTGTTTTTGCTACGGGGATTTGATGTTGACTGGGGTCAAAATCTCTCTTCCGACACAATGATTTCTCTGCAGAAAGACACTTTGTATAGATATAAACTTGTAGAAACTATAGCTTTTAGTTGTTTTTTTTTAGGAAATAATTATGGTTTGTGGAAATGGTGATAATGTATGGGCTGGCAACGGTGAATTTATATTCCATTTTGTTTTAGATATTTTCACTCGATCCATTACAATGAGCTGTGGTTGCTGATTGGTATCATGTCTTGATGTCGTGGTGTCGCCCTTCATAAGGCGACAACCCGATATCACGACATTTTAACCCGACACAACGACATTTAAACCCGACAATAAGACATTTTCACCCGACACCTCAACATTAAAAATCTCGTACTGTCGCGTAAAAATGTATTGTCGGGTTAAAATGTCGTGATGTCGGGTAAAATGTCGTGATGTCGGGTTGTCGTGGTGTTGTGATGTCAGGTTGTCGTGGCATCGTGATGTCTGGTTGCCGTGATGGGTTTATCGGGGTGTGTTGTCGGGCTATCGGCCATATCTGATCCTGATGTTAGTCAAGAAAGTTCCCCGTGATTTTGCAGCGTGGTTTCTCCATGTCGGTAGTGCAGAACAAGAGGCCTGGCAAAGTAGTGTCTAGTTGTCATAGCACTCTGCAGTATGCCTTCTATCTTCAATAGGTTTTTTTGACTTTTCGATGTTAACAGGTTAGTTTCATTGCAATGTTCTTCTGTTGACAGTTGCATCTTTATTACTATTCTACTTCCAGCTTGTGTATCTCAAGATTTCCGTGGAGCACCTCATACATGCTTTTGAGCTAGGAGTTGTCACATGTTGCACCATCTGTGGTAGAAAGAAGTTCAACCCCACATAAATTTGGAGAAAAATTAGAGCCGGTCAAAAAGAAGATACTTAGGAAATTAATGCTACGACGTCTCCTGGATGAGACCGATTCCGCCACAAATCGAGAATTATCTCCTTTGGATATTGGCACTTGTAGTATAAAATAAATAAAAGCTAACCGATACTCTACATTGGTACATACTGTATGGTACTGTATAAAATAAAAATCATTTGATTGTCGGTAATGCTACATTAACTAGAGAGAGAGAGAGAGAGAGAAGGGGTTTAACGTCCACTCGACACAAACTAGGTCATTTCGGGACTAACATATGGTTTAATTTTATTTCAATAATTAGTGAAATAAAATTAAACCATATGTTAGTCCCGAAATGACCTAGTTTGTGTCGAGTGGACGTTAAACTCCATTTCTCTCTCTGTTTATCTCATGATTTGAATTTTGTTAGAAACAATTCTTAAAAATGGCGTATTTGTATTATCACTGTGTTGCATTGGGGTAGTATTACAGAAACCTTATCTGCCCCATACCCATATTATAATTTATAATAGATTGCAAACAAAATAGTTGTATTAGTAATATGAACGTATAAACAAAATCGCATGAAGTCTTCAAATAAGAAGTGGCACATAGGTAGCCAAAGAAGTTGCATATAAGTAGCCAAATGCAATTACTTCTTCCACCCATTTAATTTTACTTAATTTCTACGGGAAGCAATGCCATTTTGGAAAAAAACTGTAATTCTAATCCTTAAAACCAATATTTTTCACCTAAATTGAGGATTAACAAGCCAACAGTGAGACTGATGTCCCCCGTCGAAATCCCAAAATAAAAAGATGACACATATTAATAAATCGCACATTAATTTTTTCAAAAGTATCGAGCAATCAAATTGATTATCAACTATACACTAAGTTTCACCACTCTCTATCAGATAGAACCAAAGTTATCTTGTCCCAAAGCACCGACCAATGAAATTGGTTAGCTCTGCTTAGCTTTAGCTCGAAATGTTAATCATTGAACTCAGTCAAGACATTCACCTAATGAACATTTACCTCAAGTTTCAGCATTCTACCTCAATTAAAAGCAGAGTTGTTATGTTCCAAAGTCTTGACCAATCAAACTGCTTATCGCACCTTAGTCTAAGCAGAAAATTCTCACCATCGAACTTAGTCAAGGTAATGATATATTTCTGAAATCCAGGTATATATTAATAAGTAGTGACGGGTGTCATCCACGAGGAGGGACATCACTTGTTTTTTAGCTGTTCATTCACCCGACAAATTGGAACTCGTATCCATTGAAAGTTTTTCGCCGGATGTAAGCGAGTGTTAAGTGCACATAAACAAAATGGCGTAGCTACTGTTTCCGAATCAGTATGTGAAGATAATAACAGTAAACAACCATTTAGCAACACAACGTGTGTTTATTATTTGCATAAACGCAACTGCATTTTCTTTACCCATTGAAATTACTTCTTAGTCCTCCGAATCCGAGGAAATTCGTATTGACATATGGGTCGAATGGCGTCACTTTTGTAAAATTAAAAGAAGTAGAGCAGTGTACTTACATTTGCTGTATGCCGCCAATTAGAAATCGTGTGATTTCTTATGTTTTTGTTTGGTATAGTATGAGGTTTCTGTTCCGAAATTTGCGGGTAATACACACGCGAAACATCCGCTATACAATGTGTTTTAGTTATTGTTTTTTTAATTAGTGTCCATCCTGCTTTAAGCGGCAACACAAGATACCCCCATGGGTGTTCTAATTTCCTAGGGACAATTGGGTTTATTATCATTTATTGTCATGTATACATATGACATAGTGAAAAAGTCATAGACGCCTAAATTTTAAAGGTAACAAAATATCCTTTATCAGGTTAATTGCCACTCCAATAACTGTTAAATATACTGTTGTTAGTTCGTCTCGCATTACCATAGCCTGCAAAGAACTAATCTGGCATATTTTCAATTTTCATCTTCGGTCGACAGCTATGTGTGAAGACCAGCTAAAACTTCAATTATCTCTGCAAGAAAGCAAATATCCTTGATCGACGAAAATGTTTGCTAGGTGTATAAATGCATGTGTTGTCGGCGATATGCTTTATACATGCAGATGGAATACCTCCATATTTAAACGGTAAGTGTACGTCATAAGAGGATAAATATTCTTTAAATTTTGATTTTAACGACTTTAATAATTGCACGGATTAGGGCCCCTGATTGTACGAAATGTAGCTTTTTTGAAGCCTCTTCTCTGTCCATCTCTTGCAAAATGTGTGCGTATCTTGCATAGCAACCGCTTGTTATCTAAATTGTGGAATTTGTAACGTATGATAATAATATATTACATTAAGATTCTACGTTTAAATGTTCGTGTAACACGGTCTATTTTCTGTTGTTGACGTTTGAATGGATTTATCGTATTCAAAATATCGACTGCGACTGAAATTTAGCAGTCATAACTGTTTCTTAAAAGAAATTTCAATTTTTTTGTCACCAAATTGATTGCTTAGTGTTTATGGGATTTAGAAATGAAGAATGCCTTGAAAACTGAATATTGGTATTCTGTGAAACAAGTCCTAATTTGGCAAGCTGAGATGCAACTACTTGCCTTAATTCATTATTGAATATGAACAGGGGCGCAGATCGACCAAAATTAGTAGATGGGGACAGTAAATGCGCGGGCGACTATTGGTAAAGAGGGGGGTTCGGGGGTCCTCCCCCGCAATTTTATGAAAACTAGACGCTCTAAAACGCACTCTGTGGGTATTTTCAGCATCATTTTCTGGCAAACAATTCTAATTCCTGAGGCAGCAAATGATACGAAATCTAATCTAAAGACAAATTTTCAAGCCACCGTTCACGATTTATTCTCTCATGTACTCAAAATCTTCGTTTTATCACCGGCTTTGCCGCCCATTTTCACTGTTTGTGTGGTCATGAAAGTCAAATCGGTTGGTTGATACGGCAGATCTGTAACAGGTAAGGGTAGTACAGGTACTTTCTTTCCTGTATCGGAGCTTGTACTACAACCCGGAGATTCATCTGTCCGAGAATATATATCATCCTCACATAATTTTTCACAGATATCGTCCAAATATCCGCGCCGTCTTATTCTTGCTTTTCTTGAAAATATCGTATATCTTCCGGCCTAACGGCTTTTGTTTTTTTCATTCTGGGACATCTCCACGACGCAGTGTAGATCCTAATAATAATTTGAAGAATATTTTCTTTGGAAATTTATAAGTGTTCATACAGAATCTGTAGGCTGGAAGCAAGGTGGGCGGGTTCGTTTGTGAAACAAAAGGACCGACTATATAACCGAACGCCGGTGGCGTGAGCTGCTAGAGGTGGGGGGGGGGGCTCTTTTACAATTTTTTAAATTTTTGTTACAAAATGGTGTCTAAATATGCATTCTCAGCGATTCTGAGGAGTTTTTACCAATAACAAAATAGTTCAGAGAGCAATTTTTTAAAACTAAAGAACAGTACTCTTATATCCACTCTGCCCGTTTCTTTTCCTTTGTCTTCTTTTTGGACGGCCCATGACAGGTTTTAAAAAATGTCTTTTCCGATAATAAGTACACGATTCTTGGCTCAGCTTACTGTACTCCAAAAAATAGAGGGCTCGAGTCTTAAATTTTAGATTTAATTGCTTATATTCCACAGAGAGAGATAGAAACCAGTCTTTAAAAATACGTTTATTTATGGCAGCAAATCTAGCAATGAAGGGTTCCCCTGATATACAAACTAAATCCTTTAGTTAGGTGATTTATCATCCAATATACCAGATAAAATCAAAATCTCAGTTATTCCTTTAATACCCAGCGTATTAGATATGCACACCTACATGATATAAATATTATTATAATCCCTATGGAATATTTTAATTATTTACTGTTATAATATGAATTATCACTTATTCTCTGTTAAATAAACAAAATCTCAGTTATTCCTTTAATACCCAGCGTATCAGATATGCACACTTACATGATATACATATTATTATAATCCCTATGGAATATTTTAATTATTTAGTGTTATAATATGAATTATCACTTATTCTCTGTTAAAAAAAAATCGGTCACCAGGTGCAGCTGTACAACTTCAAGGACCTTGGCCTCAAGTGCCTGGGACCAACTCTACACTTTCTGCAATGTCTATAAAAGCTCTGGAATGATTTCAATTTAAAAAATAAACAGTAAGCAAACATCGGAAATAAGTGGTGGAGACACAGTATATCATGTCCCCACCACTAAAAATATTGGTGGGGACGCGTCCCGGTGTCCCCACCGGGATCTGCGTCCATGAATATGAATATGCTTTAAACTGTGGATATCTTGTAAATACGCCACTAGTAAGTGCAGGAGAACCGCAGAACACATAAATCAGCAAAAACCCAGAATAACCAAACCTGAGCATAATTTGCATTTTTCGGAAAATTAAAATCTTAAACCAAGCTATGTACCCAAAGGTCTAAAAAATTACTTTAAATATTGAAGGTGGTTGGGTGGCCTAATGGTTGACGTGTGCGCGTTGGGTCATACGGTCTGTAATTGAGTCAGGCTGCGTGGTTTCGATTCCCGGTTTGTACGTGACAAGGAGTAAGGTCACCTGTCCAACCTCGTGGGGTTTTTCCGCCCCCACCCCGCCCTGCTAAAAGACCTCTACCCGCGCAAGCAAATTATTGAAATAACACTGAAACATGTTAGTCTCGAAATTATCTTTTTTGTGTCGAGTGGGCGTTAAACCCCCTCTCTCTTTAAATATTCTTTCGGTACATGGGCCTTAAAGGTCTCACGGTATCACATCGATGATGTAGTTTGGTGCCCAGAACAAGTTAATAAGCAGGAGTTCTTTGTGCTGAGGGCAAAATCGTCATGGACATTGACCGTTTGTAACCCTCACGTAGCCTACCATAAGGTATTACCCAGATTAGGATAAAGGTTTCTGAAACCAGCGGCTGCCAGGCAGGATACGCCCACATTTTCGAGAGATGGATAGAGAACAAGCTAAAAAGAAAGCGATTTTTTGTACAATCAGGGACCATAATTCAGGAAGTTACGGTCCGATATGCGCGAATATCGAAAGGAACCGAGATCTTTGGGTTATAAACTTACATTTCAAGTTTTAACAAAATCGGATAAAAATTGTGACCTCTATAAGGTCCACAACCTTGATATACCATATTTTTATGCCATTTGAGAACGAACGGCGGCCATTTTGTCTGTCACTTGAGGGCCGATTTTCACAAAATTCGAACTCAGCCGCCCTTAGGGTGTAACGGTGATATAATAATACGTTTTTTTTTTTTTAAATCGGATACATAGTATGACCTCTATATGGTCCACAGGCTAAAAAAGCGATTTTTCGTACAATCAGGGGCCATAATTCAGGAAGTTATCGTCCGATATGAGCGAATATCAAAATGATCCGAGATCGTTGGGTTATAAACTTACATTTCAAGTTTCAACAAAATCGGATAAAAATTGTGACCTTTATAGGGTCCACAACCTTGATATACCATATTTTAGCGCTATTTGAGAACGAATAGCAGACATTTTGTCTGTCAATTTTGGGCCAATTTTCACGAAATTCAAACTCAGCCGTCCTTAGGGGGTAACGGTGATATAATAATACGTTTTTTTTTTAAATCGGATAAAAATTATGACCTCTATAGTGTCCACAAGCTAAAAAACGCAATTTTTCATACAAGCAGGGGCCATAATTCAGGAAGTTATGGTCCGATATGCGCAAACATCAAAAACAAATTGTGGACGGACGGACAGGGGCGACGACAATATACGTCCACATGAAAATGTGGGCGTATAAAAAAATCGTTCACACATAATTGATCAATTAATATAATTTTTTTTTTTTACATGTTTAAATGGGCATGCGCGCCTTTGTTATATTATAATAACACTCTCCATTTCGAATGTGTTGTTCTATGAGTCACTTGTCCATGATCTTCATAAAACAAATTTTGAAAATGTTTAGTTATTATCCAAACATCGCTGTTAATCGCCAAAAAATTAAAGCATTGTCCAAACATGCTGTTAATCGCCGAAATTCGATCTCAATAATCATTATGGTACAACGGTGATATATTTAAACTTTTTTAAAAAAAAAATTGGATAAAAATTGTGACCTCCAGCTACAAGCTAAAAAATCACGATTTTTCGTACAATCAGGGGCCATAATCAAGGAAGTTACGGTCTGATCGGCGCGAATATTGAGAGGAACTAAGATCATTTGAGTTATAAACACGTATTTCAAGTAAAGTAAAATCGGTTGAAAATTGCTCTGTCTAGAGTGTCCTCACGCTAAGATATATACATGTCAATATCGAAAGGAACCGAGATCAAGTTTCGTCAAAATCGGATAAAAAATGTGACCTGTAGAGTTTCCACAAACAAATTGTGGATGGACGTCCGGACCGATAGGTGCGACGGCATAATACGTCCACATGAAAATGTGAGCGTATAAAAAGACAGTTGGGAAAGTTGGGAATGTTTGTGTGACTTCAAAATTAAATCTAATTCGAATGTTCTGCTACAATGCGAAAAGTCGAAAATCATCAAATTTGTTGTGTTTTGAAATATTGACCCGATTTTGACAATATTCGTCAAATTGTAACATTTTAGCATAGATAGAAACGGGGCCCACAACTTTGACATTTCAGATTTTGGATAGATTGGGGTTTTTATTGATGAATTGTTATGGCATTTAATATAGAGTTCGAGAAGAAATACACCCAGATAAAAAGCTAAAAAAAAAACCAACCAAACAAATAAATTAAAATGCCCTACAGCTGCAGGTTTTGTCTGCGATATCACCTCGGTGGAAGCGGACGTAAAACACAACTAACAAGTAGTAGCTGCAGGTTGATGTAAAAATAGATACGTTAAAAATTGTCATACCGACAAAAGAACAAACCAACTATCTTTAGAGAATAAGTATATTGGCCTAAAAAAATGTGTGCTTTAGATCATAAGTTCTGTCACTGAGTCAAATGGCATGATTTCGATCCAACACCTGTATGTGACAAGGAATGTGGTAGCGTGTCTAACCCTGTGGGTTTTGTCCTGGTTCTTCGGCTTGCTAAAGACACCTGTGCGAATTATTAATTATTGAAATAAAATTGTATCGTATATAGCCCCGTTGAGACTTAGTTTGAGACTGAGACTTAGTTAACTCCCCCCCCCCTCTCTCTCTCACTGGTGAAACTCGGCTAATATACAAATTTAACACTCTAAACACTATTAACTAAAAGACACCAAAAGTGTTTGTTTCTAGAGCATACCCCATACATCGTTTAGGATATCAACATCAACCTATTATAGTAGCAGTGCCTTTTTGTGTTTCACGGTAAACAAATTTGAATTGGTTTTTGCTATTTAGAAGTCTTCTGCTTAATTTATTCAATTGACCAATAAAAGACTTCTCATCGCACCAACTTTATATTTATTAAAAAGCAACCTACCGTGAACCAATAAAATAACCTAAACATTGAAATTAGAACCATGTTTTTTAAGTATGTCGTGATACTATTACACCGCGCCAAACGAAGTTATGGATGGATATTGCAATGGGATCGTCCCTTCGTCAATGGTTCAAGACATCTTTATAACTCTTTATACTCACATTAATCTATTATATAGAATAGATGGACATTTTGCGATTTAAATTTGTTTTATCGATATGATGATTATTATTATTACACACTTCTATAGCATACAACTTGCATATAAATGAGCTCATGTGCCTTTTACACAGACATATCATAGAACAAGGACAAGGACAAGACGAGACGATTTATCCAATATTATCAAACCACCAAATACTAACTAAATATTACCAAATGCCACCACAAACTACCTCAATATTGTAAAAAACAAAATTCAGTTAATTCGTGGAAAACATGAAAATGAGAAACCTGATCAGAGCATTTGATGAAAAAGACATAAATAAAAAATTGTTTGATGTGGATAAAATTACTTTTATAGCCGTGCAATTAGAGCATTGCTAACGCTGCTATATACGTCCACATTCATGCTTTTATTGATATGGTACTTTTTAAAATGAAGAGAATGAAATATGAAATAGCTGCAATGACTATAATATGACAAAAGGCAAAGAAGGCCAGGCGTTGGGTTTATTTTACCAAATTTAGAGACTAAATATTAACAAAAAAATGTGTGTGACACCGCCCAGGGGGTCGGGGCATGCACCAAAATAATAGTTGCTGTCTTTACAGTATAAGGAAAAATGTGCAAAGTTCCAAGATGATCCATTCAGAATTGCAGATTGTAGATGATAAATACAAAAATAGGGCGTGGCTCTGTCACTGGGGGTTCGATTTGGAACTATATAAATAGGTACCACCCAATGATGGATCATTCTGAATTGGATCCAAATCTGTTAATAATTGCAGCCTATATATCATTTACAGACACGATATTAACAAAAATTGGGTGTGGCACCGCCCAAAAGGTGGGGATGGGGCGCATGCACCAAAATGTATAGTTGCCGTCCTTAGGGTAAAAGGAATAAGTATACCAAGTTCCAAGTTAATCCATTCAGAATTGTGGCCTTCGGGCGCTAAACGCATAAATCGGGCTCTGTCTCTGGGGGTCGGGACATGCACCAAAATAATAGTTGCCACCCTTAGGCTATAAAGAATACATATGCCAAGTTCCAAGCTGATCCATTCAGAATTGCGGCCTGTATACGATAAACACAAAACTTGGACGTGACTCTACCCCTGGGGGTTAGGACATGCACCAAAATCAATAGCTGCTGTCCTTAGGCTATAAGGAATATATATGCCAAGTTCCAAGATGATCCATTAAGAATTGTGACTTGTTGGCAATACACAGACACACAAAGAAAACATTTGTGTGGCTTTGTCCCTGGGGGTCAGGCATTCACCAAAAACAATAGGGATCACCCTTATGGTATAAGGAATAGGTATGTACCACAAACAATAGAGATGTTCCTTAGGGCATAAGGAGTAAGTATGCAAAGTTTCAAGATGATACGTTAAGAAATGCGGCCTGTAGACGACAAACAAACAAATACAAAAAATGGTCGTGGCTCTACCCCTGGGGGGTCGGGCATGCACCAAAAACAACAGGAATCATCCTTAGGATATAAGGAATAAGTATGTAAAGTTTCAAGATGATCAGTCCATTCGAGTGTGTCACGGAGTGTTCATGTGGAAATGAAATGAAATGAAATGGGGTTTAACGTCCTACTGTTTTGCTTCGAACTGGACTAATGAAGACGGGCATACGGCATACAATGTGCTATGAGAGAAATTTTCCTGGACAGCGGCACTACGGCCTACTCTTATATCAAATTCCAACTGTCAAGGGATCTTTTACGTGCACGCCCTCCGTCCTGCATCATTGACAAGGGGGAACCACGCCGGAAGATCTGGATGAACTTTCTCGGCCAATGCAGGGATCGAACACCCTACCTCCAGGCTAGCGAGCCAGCGTTTTACCCACTTAGCCACCGTGATCCCCTGTGTTCATGTGGTCGTTACGGTGTTGTCACAAGTTGTTCACGTGATCATGGAATGCTCTGTTGACGCATAATTCGCGCACGTCACGAACCATTCGCGCTTTATGTGAACATGTCTATTTTTATTCAATATCAAGGGCTTTCCAGGGAACAAAACCAACCTCATTGGTTTGAAGTTATTAAGCGGGTAAAATCAATCAGAAAAGTCAACAATTTTAATAATAGCCATTAAAACTCCATCAACGCACAGATTTCAAGTGGTCATTAAATATGTAAGCCATCAAATACATAAGGTGTAGTTTAATGTATGTTATAGTGGTGTATATGACGTCTTATTTTCAACCAGTTTCAGAATTTAACTCCCTGCCCACATTGAAGGAGAAAATTATGGGTAATTTTTGAACTTTTTCAGTGTGCGGTGGATTTCGAGGCTGAATATTTTGAACGGTATATACCCCATCGACTCGAAGTAGGAATCGCACATTGAGTATGAAGCTTAATTCGTAATCTGCACCAAAAGTTGTAGATTACAAAGATAGATAGCTTCACTCCTATTAGAAATGTGAGTTGAAAGTACCAGAAAACCTGAAAAAATTTGCTGAATTTATTGTCCGTTTCAGCACTCTAATTTCAAATGGACATATCTCCGAAAAATTTCGGATTTGTTATTTTACGGCCATATACTATAATATATATGGAGGTTGTCATGTTCCCAACTTTCGAAACTTGGTCCACTTGACATGGAAATGACCCAATGCTATAGGTATCATTATATATTATAGCAAGAAGAGGTAATCCCAAAAGATAACCTGCCATTTTTCGAACAATCAGGGGCCATAATCCAAGAAGTTATGGTCTGAAATGTGCGAATGCCGAAAATCGGTTTAAAAAAGTGTGACCTCTAGATGGTACACAACCATGACCTAATCATCATCAGGGTGTAACGATGATATTTTTAAAATCGGATAAAAATTGTGATCTCTAGAGGGTCAACAAGCTAAAATCGCGATTTTTTCGTACAATCGGGGCCACAATTCAGACAGTTACGACCCGTTATGCGCGAATATCGACAGGAACTGAGATCTTTGAGACATAAACACGTGTTTTAAGTTTTATCAAAATTGTGAGCTCTAGATGGTCCACAACCTTGATATTACATACTTTACACTACTTACGTACAGGGTGCGGCCATTTTGTCTGCCAGTTTCGGCCCAATTTTCACGAAATTCGAATTCAACTATAATAATGGTGTAACGGTGATATATGACACATTTTTGTCTTAGCATAAAAGGCAAAACAGACTTGTGAACGAGAATGCTTGACGCGAACAGAACAACGAGTGGGTTTAGGTTCAACTTCAAAATGAAGTTTAATACGAATCATAATTACCAGTACAGCAACTCACTTCCACTTTTCAGCCAAATTAAGGTCAAATAAAGGGTACGATGGACTTGTATTGTCCGG
This sequence comes from Patella vulgata, assembly GCF_932274485.2. Lineage (NCBI taxonomy): Eukaryota > Metazoa > Mollusca > Gastropoda > Patellidae > Patella > Patella vulgata. Next base: position 56,550,100 of record NC_065884.2, on the reverse strand, counting down.
GAGGCCATTTCAGAACGGCCTTGGTTCGATGTGACTCCGATCGTTTTTACCTGAAATGATTGTTCCACAGAAAGCTTATAAAATTTGCTACCAGATGGCTCCATTAACTGGGGTTCGTTGAAAAAGTGACTTAGATCGCTCTTCGCAGGGCTCTTCATATAATATAATAAATTTAAAAAAATCCGTCTTTACATAATAAATTAGGCCAGTTTTGAGATGATTTACTGAGATCAGATTTTTTTTTTTTGATTTTTTTGCGACGTTTCTATAAATTTATGTTTTGCGTGCACAATAAGTCTATCGTATAGAATGATATAAATTTCAATTTTATTTGTAAGATGTGCTTACAATAACTCGTAGTTCACTTGAAGGCACAAAAACATTGAAAAATTACATTTTTCTATTAATTTTTCCGTCACTAAAATACAAACATGAAACTGACAGTCATTTTAACCATGATATTAAGTTTATAAAATTTAAGTTTGATTTAGGTTCTACGGGAAACCTAGATTGGGCTGTGGTATAACACTCGTTACTGCTGACACCAGCATTCGAAGGCGCTTTGCAAAACACATATATGAAATATTAACTCTCTCTATCGCTCTCTTTTACACGTGTTCCATGTTCCAAAAATTATATTTTTTGATATTGATAGTAGGGGGGTAGATGATCACATTTAGCTCGACAATTTTCTGACCCCCTGAAAATTCTCTTGGCAGATGGCTTTTTGATCCCCGTTCGAACGTTTAATACATTAGAAAATCACACATAATGTCAATTTTACCACGATATTCAATTCTCGCTACCGCTTTTATGTACATGCATTGCAAAAGATTTTAATTTTGATATTGATAGTAGGAGGGTAGATGATCATAATTAGCTCAACAATTTTCTACGTACCCCTTCGAAGAATTCACTACAAGGTACTGAACTTAGCATATCGAAAACGAGGATTTAATCCAGGTAGTCAGGATCCCTTTGGGCAATAAAGCACTTGCCTCTAAAGTGGAAGGGGTGCAGTGTGCGCTCAAATTTCTTTTTAAAAAAATAACGAAAAAAATGATTTTTCCTCATGGAATATGTTTTCTCAATTTTCTCATACATGAACTGCAGGATCACTATCATCCCAAACTTAGGCTGCCTATCTACAGCTAGCTCCGCCTGAGAACAGGCCCTAAGCTAATTAACCGACATTTTAATTCCTACATCGACGATTTTAGTCGAAAACACTGAGTATGCTTTTAGTAATTTTTGGAAGTATTTATTTCTCTTCTATTGTCATATTGAATGAAGTTACATATGTTTATTTAGCCGCTGTGTGTATGAAAGATGTCACACTAATCAAAGCCGCATCACAAAATAGTCCTCTAATTATTCAATATGGCGGCGCCCATGAAAGATAATTTCACAGATCTGAGGCGTTTTTGTCAACTAGGGCAGTGAACATAATCTCGACTCGAAGTATGACGTAGATGGATCGCTGCGTCTAGTTTGGATCACTATAGGCGTACGTAGGTGGAGGGGGGCTGCCCCCTAAATTTCGGGCAATCTGATTTTTCGGGCAGACGGGAAAAGTGAAAACAAAAATATTATTTCATCTAGTTGGCAAAATAAAGTGCCGAAATCTATTAAACCACTAATTGGATGGTTGGAATTCAGGTCATTTGATTGCTTATTTGGGATTCCGATAAGTCACCTTGGCTTCTCGCAGACGACCGGCACCACCGTCTGTAACCCGAAGTTTTTCGGGCATTTCAGGTTCCCACCCCCTTAATATTGATAGAGTCTGCACGCCTATGCATCACGGGACCATTTTTTGTATAAATAATATTTTTTTAAAACAATATTTTATTCAGAAATTGAAAGGGATTGAGGAACAGGCACAGCCTATATGACCTCTCTCCTAGATACAAGAATATGTAAAAGAAATAAGTTAGTAAGAAACAAAACAACACAATGAATACTTAAAGATACAATATGTAAGATTTAGATAAAGAGCTCACCATTCTTGCTATAATAGCTCAAATTAAAATACAGATGTGACGTCACCCTTTGACGTTGGCGTACCATTATTTCAAATAATCGTACGGGCAACTTGCCAATCGTACCTTGTCAAATATTAGACTCGAGTGACGTATTTCACTGTAAACGCACGTGCGGAGTGTCTGTATTTTAAGATGTTTAATGGTCTCGAGCTGAGACATTGCGTAATATATTGTAAAAACACTCGGACCTGAAGGTCCTCTTGTTGTTACAATATATTACTTAATGTCTCGCTCTCGACCATTAAACAATACATAGATAATGTAAAATGAAAATTTCATGCAAATTACTCTATACTCAGTGAGTAGGGTGACCCACCATAAATAAATATCTCCATATATCTCGACAATTTCGCCACAATATTTATATATATGCCAAGCCTCAAATCAGTTTCACACAATTATAGTCACTAAATAAACGATCATGTTGTACTTAATAACCTATGACCATTAATCATCTATAAATAATAGACTGAAAACTGGTTCCATGTGTCGTCCATAACATCCAGACACTTTTGAGTAAAAGATAGGTTACGTGCCCTTGTTTTGAAATTAGTCTCGCTTAACCAGTCTATCGACCATTCTAGGGCTGATTGACAGGTCGGGATAATCAAGACTACTTTTTTACGAAACATAACAGAAAGCTAGAACAAGAAATTGAATTTAGAAATGAGCACGTTAGCTAGCTCAACAATTGTTTTAAGAACCTTGTAAAAGTAAAATGAAACTACTGCTAGTATCATGTTCCTGTCTAACCCGAGTGTTTCAGAGATATTATTTGTACTAAACCAAAAGATGCCGCTCTTAACGGTACAGTTAATGATAAAGCGATTTATAAAATGAAACGAACGTAATTTCTAAATCTGCTGTAATAACCAAGAAGCTTAATTTTACTGCTATTCAAAATCGTCAACAATAATTTTTTTACGGCTGTAATAGTTGATAGATTTGTAGAGAATTGCACGTGCCATGGCTATTTATAGTATCATACTGTCAGAAAGTTGGCCTCGACACGGCGAATGTGCACGCTTCAGTGGTAGTCTCGAACTATCAGCGGGTGACTGTATTTTTGTAGGTGCATGGGTCAACCTATCACTGTATGTAGTTTTGACAAGGCGTGAGCATTGTGGTAACCAGGGCACTGGTATATTCGAGACTTAGCCCCGTCTTCCCATCTTTAAATTAAATTTTTAAATGGCGGACCGTTCTAATCTAGTTACAATCTCGAGTGAATGAGAGTTGATTATGGTCTAGTTAATAAATGCCTAACATTATATAACATTTAAGGCCCAAAGAAAGACCTGCAATAGGCACATTTAGCTCTTATACAATGCATGTTTAACCAACAACATTTTGTATATACATATTTATACATTGGCTACACAGTTGGTCATGTTCGCATTTTGATTTTGATCGATATAGATGTTACACTGATCTTAAACCTTTTTCAAACATGCTAAGAAGTATGACTGTTGCTTAAAGTTACAATTTCATATTTTTAAGTTATATTTTTAAAATTTATTAAAATAAAGCCTTAAAATAGATGGTATCTATAAACAGTCCTACCTTGTTAAAGAATAATCCTATTAATCCTATAATTCACTATTGACAGTTGAGAAATTGGAAAAAATATCATTTTCATCTTCAAATTCCAACGTTTGAAGATAACTACTCCATGGCGGAGAATAGAAAACAAGGGAGGTAATTAGGTGGTAATTGTGTTATTATTTCCGGTGTAAATGAGTTTTACGTGTGAGGATGACACCTATGATCGTATAATAGTGAGTTTACAACCTATTGAGCAAAAGACAGAAATAATTATGTTTTGACTTTCTTAGAAAATATGAAATTGTAACTTTAAACCACATAACAAATTATGTGGATTGATAAAATTGGGTGGTTAAAGATTTATAGATATATTGCGTGCATCAGAATGTAAGGAGCAATGTAAAAGAAAATGATCGGTATCTTCGAAGGAATGTCCACAATCACAATCTTAAAAAATTTAAAAATAACGTTATCATCCAAATGTATAAATAATGAATAACATTAACCATATTTATCGTTGATGTTATACATAACGTATACAATTTCACACACCGTCTTCTTTATATTATATATTATATTGTATTATAATTGGTATAATTATTCACCAAGGAAGTTACTCAGATATCTATTTTATTTTTACACATGTGGCGGCGTTAAAGGGCCAATCTCGATTATATTTTGGAGAATAAAACTACGTAATTTTGTGTTAAAAGCCCTTAAAATCCCCTACCTTAGTGCCAGGCAACTAACTCAATATTATATTTGATACGTTTTTAAACAACAGCTTAAACCCGTCTTCATCTGGAAACGAAGACCGGTGTTCCAAGCTGTATTATTGTATTATACGGTGTCTGGATAAAACCAGACTTTTATTTTATAAACATAACGTGTGTCGTGTAGGTGAAACTTTCCTGTCGTTATCAAGCACAGCACCGTATAGTACTCTACAGCAACGGCAGTAGATTATCAGGTCACCCAATGAGAATATTCACCCGAAATCTTAAAAGGGTTACGTGCCCGGATTCAATATTTTGAGCTAAAATTTTACACATGAGGAAAAAATTATTATTCGATATATGGCGTAATATCATATTTACGAATAACGTTTCGAAACGCCCGGGCCTACTTGAAATGTTTTTAAGAAACTTGTTACACATGAGGAAAAAATTATTATTCGATATATGGCGTAATATCATATTTACGAATAACGTTTCGAAACGCCCGGGCCTACTTGAAATGTTTTTAAGAAAGAGGTGGTTAATCATACATTATGCAAGAGCTAAATCTGCCTATTGCAGGTCTTTCTTTAGGCCTGAAATGTTATCTAAATTATTAATTAGACATTAATTAACTTATCCACTCTCAACTCTCGATGGCATCGCTAGCCTGTGATATTTACTGGATTAGGATCTAATCTGCTTCTCAACGCCCATTCATGATTAAATCAAGAAATGGATAATCGAGAGCATGTTTTTGATCGTATTATACCGACTTTAGTAATAATGACCGAGACTAAGCCTAAAATTCTCGGTTCAGAGTGGATCATTTTGACTAAAATTTTCAGCAAATTCCCTTTACATTATCTAGCGAGAACTGCCAGCTCTAATCTCCCTTAATGTATATTTAATATATTGATAAAAAAATCTACAAAATGTAGCTGGCAAATTGTTATTTCTGTCTAAAAGATGGTGTAAAATTTGTGTGGTGCAGTCCCCCTGCACTTACTATTAGACTAACTCACCGACAGTTATGTCAGTATCCATTGCTGGAAGTAGGGTACTATAGTCCAGTCATCTTGTGCACGGATTAGTACAATTAACTAGAATAGTGTTGACGTAAAACGGCGCCTATACGAAACACTTACCCAAAAATGGTAATTGCCCCTCCTAATAGATGGCGCATTATACTATTCTATATAGGTAAGAGCGGGTTTGATTTACCTTCAGATATCATGATGAGACCGTAGGGAAGACATTATTCGGAACTCAAAGGGAACATACCCATAGCCTCCTCGGCTTACAGGCTAGGGTAATAAAAAACATCATCCTAGCGCGAGCCTTATGTAGAACTATCAAGAAGTATGTGGCTCTTGCCACGTTTACGCCGTTCTGGTCCGAGTTAGAAAGGATATTAAACTCAGACCGTGGATATTTTAATAACTCGTAAAGTACTATCATAACTTTGTGGTTTGCCGTATTTGTTTAATTATATAAACTTAATAAAAACAGGGTCAGTTAATTGATGATTGACGCAAAACTCCAAAAGAATTGTTCTTCCTCAGGCATAGATCGTAATCACACCGTTTCGAAAAGTCTATAGGGAGGTTGACTTGATTTTTGTTTGTACATGAATGTGATGTACCTGTATATGTATTTGTGTTTAGTAGAATTATGTTCAGGTATAAACCTGTAAATCGCGAGTAGCGTTTAGGTTTAGGGTAAAGGAAAATGTCCAAGGTAAATTTAGAACTGAATGGCCTTTTTAAATTCGAGAGATAATTTTACATAAGCATAAGGGTATGATTAGGATTAATTTATAACCGTATCCAATTAATATTAAAATAAATGTTATAAATTAAAGGTAATGTAACTGAATTATTAGTGGCCTGATTAAGCAAGTACACGGTTCAGTTACGGGAAATAATGTACCTTATCTTAACGCACAGCTACGACGAACCAGACAGAGGAATTCCGGCATATAAGCAGATATGGTTCTAAAGAGGAAATGAAAGAAATGTTAACAGATCACCAAAATTTACAGTGCAAGAAACATAACATTTCTGAACAGGACCTGAAATTATGTAGTGTTCAGCCATCCATCCCCCGCGAGAAAAAAGAAATGGCAAACATTCCGTTTACCGAAGAAAATGAAAGAATCGATCGTTCTGCGTAAAAGATGTTTAGATCAGCCAAAACGTGCTGTATGGTACGTTGCAGATAGATGACTAAGGTTCTGCCCCCTGGAATGAAATAGAATAACAATTGAGCAATCAACTGGAGATACTGGGTGCGACTTTAGTGTAAATAGAGAGTATTGCAAGTGCGGCAAGTGGAAGTAGGGTACCGAGTGCGACTTTGTGGAGTAAATACAGAGTATTATGTAATGGGGCGGTTTAGTTACCGACTTAATGTGACAAAGTGATCTATACCTGAAGTTGACGTTTAAACTCTCTATAAACTTTTGTTAAGGCACGATCTTATTAAATATTTAATTTATTCAATATGTTCTTTACAAGCTACACGTAATCCGTGTATAATTCGACAGAACTTATTAAAGAAAATGTATTAGTGACCTGACAATGACTTCCAAAGAAATATGCAGTGTAATTACAAACACCATAATTTGATAATAAACAATACCATATATGATTATCACTCCTGTCCATCTCCCCTAATTGTTAGACGCTATATAAGCAGGCGTTTACTGACAGCATGTCAGACTTGGAATAGAGCTCCTCCCGATTTATGTATTGTTTAATGGTCGAGAGCGAGACATTAAGCAATGTCTTAAGCTCGAGACCATTAAACAACTTAAAATACAGACACTCCGCACGTGCTTTTACAGTGAAATACGTCACTCGAGTCTAATATTTCAATAGTATAATTAATGTACGATTGGCAAGTTGCCCGTTCGATTATTTAAAATAATGGTACGCCAACATCAAAGGGTGACGTCACATCTGTATTTTAAGTCTATTTCATGTTCTCAATAAAGGTCTTATCAATTATGCTGATCTTCTGGTATCTGTAAGATAGTGTTACATTAATTAAGGTGCTGCAGGTGATTCGTTTAATCGAATTAATTATTTCATTTAAACGATTTAATAAATCCACTCATGGCCTCAATACCTCACATCAAATTGAAAAGTCTCATAGAACAACTTTTGGTCTTCCAAGGCATTATTATTGAGCAGAAATTCGCTCGTGTATCTGTTATCACTCGTCACTTCAGTTAGTTATATAGAAGGATAACTCGTGATTTCCTTTTGCGTTCGACACTTCCCTTTCTTGAAACCTTCATAACGCATCTATCATAGCAATGATCTCTGTGCTAAAATTATATTTGAAACGTGTTTAACCAGTTCTACACAAATGTGATAATGACTGGCACCAATATTGTCCTTTAAGATAACTTGTAAATTCCGTATATAGTAATGATCTCGTGTGTGTAGGCCCAGGTGAATGGTATATAACAGACGAGCGGGGAGGAGAGGTGGGGAGTAGAGATCAGCGAATGGGCTCATATGATTTCAGCCGCAGCCGAGGCAGAAGGGCGGAATAGTTGAAATATAGTCATATACTATATTAAAGATACATTAAGGGAGATTCGATAACGAGTTGGCAGTTCGCACTATAATAATTAAAAACTAGATAACGTAAAGGTAATTTGCTGAAAATTTCATTCAAATTGATCCACTATGAATCGAGAACTAAGCGAATTAAATTTGTGCCTAGCCTCGGTCATCATTACTAAAGTCAATACGATAAACAGCTTAGTCTCGATTATCCATTTATTCGTTTAATCGAGAAGGAAAGTTATGCAGTAAATCGGCTCACAATCCACATAAGATCGCAAGCTAGCGATGCCATCTAGAGTTGATTATGGTCTGGATAAGTTAATTAATGTCTAATTAATTATTTAGATAACATTTCAGGCCTAAAAAAAGACCTGCAATAGACAGATTTAGCTCTTGCATAATGCATGTTTAAAGTAGCCAAGTCCCCAACTCAGTATCGTCCAAAATCTTCGACATTGAAAACACGAATTATTTGTCAATTTAAATTAACATTGATGTTCTGATCTTACCGGGAAAAGATGGACTTCTGATATCCAATATTTAAGATAAAATAAACATTTTACCATTGATACACGAATCGTGTACCATGATGCGTTTCAGCCAAGGTAAATTCTACAAGTTATGTCAAACGTTGACATCATATTCTTATCTGGAGAGCATGCGCAATAAATATTATCGGTGTAGACTGGAATAACCAGGCGCTAGAGATTGCCATAAGAAATGAAATGAAATGAAATGGGGTTTAACGTCCTACTGTTCTGCTCCTATATACTGGGCTAATGAAGGGATTGAGACTTCTGGCGTATATCGCCGAGCATAACTGATTAGAAATTAAAGTAAAAACAGAAACGGTTGAATGTAAATCAGTTTAAATACATTAATATTACATTATTATATGCGTTGCGACCCATTTGTGTCAATTTCTAGGTCCCAAATATTAACGATTTAACCCCTTTAATGAACCGTATTGATGTCATTGTTTATGTTCCTGTTTTAGTTTACTTTTTGTTTTATATTTTATTCTTGATGTAAATAAATGATATTTACTAAACTGACATCTGTTATCACTAAAATAGTGTTACAGAATGGGGAACCAGGGGTGTGGCGGGATGTTACTGTGTATCGGATGGGTTTTGTATAGATAGGGTTGGTTCTGTCTAGACCCCGATGCTTCACACCAATTGATGAGAGACAAACAATCTGATTTAAACTGTAGGATATCCTCTTTCGGGTTTCGCCTTTCCAAGCTCGTTGGTTTTCTCCTGGTTCTCCGGTTTCCTCCAACTGTTAAAGACCCCTACGCGCAAGCGAATTATTGAAATAAAATTAAACCATATGTTAGTCTCGAAATGACCTAGTTTATGTCGAGTGGACGTTAAACCCCATCTCCCTCTCTCTCTCTGTCTCTCTCTCTCTGTCTCTGTCTCTCGGGTTCATAAGGTTTTCGGAATGGGGCGAGTCGATAGGGTTCATCATTTTATCAGTCCAATGCTTCACACCAAGGAATTCTGTCAACAATTTGTGAAGGCGATAGATGCTACAGTTTAGTGTGAAACAATGGGGTCATTAGTGGACGAACCCTATAGATTTTCAGCGTCTCACCCTTTTCCTTTCCCGGGTTACCCCCTCCCCGCATTCCGAAAACCTTAACAATGCGAAAGAGGATACCGTTTAAAACAGGTTTTGGTAAATATTCACGGCTTACAGGCGGAAGGGGATAAGAGGGTTAAACGGCTGGTTACGTTGATATGTACGGTGGGAAGTCGTTTATGAAAATAATTGTGGTTCGTCACCAATACTAATATCAAGAGTTACGTCCCTTCACATAGAAAAATCCAGTTTGATCTACTTGTCAAACAACATCTTCTCATCAATTCACGTATTTTTCAACATGTAAAGAATATATTTAATTTTAAGACTGATTAGTATTTCTAAAATATTCCAAAAATATATACAATAGCCATTCATGCGATTCGTCTGAAGGCCCTATAGGTCTTTTGGCCGCAAGTACTCCTTTCACCAGGTTATTGCACGCAAATAGTTATGCCGTTAGATACAACGAGACGTCTAGAATGTAGATTTTCAGAAGAAAACCCTGTTATGCTTAATACTGATCCCTGGGTAAAGAGACTCCCAGTTGCGAGCTAAGGTCACGATAAGTTAACTTCACTTCCGTTGTATGCTTAATACTGATCCCTGGGTAAAGAGACTCCCAGTTGTGAGCTAAGGTCACGATAAGTTAACTTCACTTCCGTTGTATCATGACAGATTAGGTAATTAAGAAACAACCCCCCCTCCCCCCAAAAAAAACCAACCCCCAAAACGACGGGATAGAGTTTTTCTTACACTATTTCCTTGTGCCCCTTATCCATCAAATAATTCACTGCTATCAGTTACGACCAGTTCAAACAAGCGGTTGTCATGCAAAAAGCGTCCACATTTTCCAAGAAATGTATGGGGAAGAGGTAAAATCAATAGGGCTCATCTTCTCATTCAAAATCTTTTGATCCTTAACATATTTGCTAAATTTCATAAAAATAGGACAATAATTGAGGCCCTTCGGAGGGCCTAAAAATTCATACATATTTCACATTTTGCGTAAAAAGCAGGGGCTATAGCTCTAGAATGTAAGGTCGAACTCATACAAGAACATTTGATCCTTAACACATAGTTTAAACTTCATTCCATGAACAGGACAACCATTGGAGTCTCAGGAAGGTCCACAAACTTCATTCATATTTCATATTTTGCGTAAAAGGCGGGGGGGGGGGGCAATGCGTACCAAAATTGAACTCATCAAAGAGCTAGTAATACTCGTTTTAAGTTTTTTTTTTGTATAAACATATTTTATTCAAACAACACGAAAAGGATTGGGTAACAGGCAGAGTTTATGTGAAAACCCTCTCCCTGTATACAGTATAATTTACAATAATAAAGTATTTACAAATATACAAGATATTTACAGTACATGTAATTATATTATATAAAAATTAAAAACTTGTAGTATAATATCTATTAAATTAGGGAATTTTAATGAGAATTGAAAATAATAATTTTTAGAATCGTTGAGAAAGGTTAAAAAACTCATGTAAGGTCTTAAAAATGGTAATATTTTCAGCAACGGAAAGATTATTTGATCCAAATAACAGATGATTGCTATTTCTGTATTCGAGAGGCAAAGTGTTTATCGTTCTGCGGCGTGCATCTGAGTGGTTTGTACATATGAAAAGAAAATGTTCAATATCTTCAAAAGGATGACCACAAGTACAAGCTGGGTCATCTGATATATGTCTCATAAGTTCATCTAGTTGGGATAAAATTTCTGACCTCTAGATGGTCCACAACCTTGGCATTACATGTTTTATACTACATGTATTTGCGTAAAGGGAAGTGGCCATTTGACTGAGAGTTTCGGTCCGATTTTCAGGAAATCCGGACTCAACCATAATTACGATGTAATAGTGATATATTTTAACGGTTTTGAAAATAAGATAAAAATGGTGATCTCTAGAGGGCCCACAACCTAAAAACGTGATATTTCGTACAATCAAATATTTTGACAATCAAGTTTCCACAACCATGGTATTATTATGCATATATTAGGGGATTCAGAAAAGAAATAAAATTCCACTTCATTGCTGAGTAATTTTTATAAGCCAAAAATCACCCAGAAAGCGTCTCAAGTCCTATCAAAAATTGCTTCCGTCTGCCCCGGTCTTCTTGATTGGAAAACAAATACGAGCATACTTTGGAACAAGAACCGGTCATGACGTCATCACCACCATCGTGGAATTATGGACATATCACACATCGAAGTTCTACATGGTATACAGCTGTACTCTAAAGTTATTGGAATACATTATACGAGAAAGCAATTTGATTATATTTTATCTTAATTATTGGTGAACGACCGTGTAATGTTGGTTATACCCAATTACAAACTGCCACTAAAAACAACCTTTCATACAAATATAATGTCAATGTTCAATCAGTCAGCTTACAGGTAGCCTTCTAACGGTGCGCTTATTTCAGATAAAAGTCGCTTCATGATCTTAAAATACCAATAAAACTATGAGAGAGAGAGAGAGAGAGAGAGAGAGAGAGGGTAACGTACACTCGACACAAACTATGTCAGTTCGGGACTAACATACGGTTCAATTTTCTTTCAATAATTCGCTTGTGCGTAGGTGTCTTTAGAAGTGGGAGGAAACAGGAGGACCCGAAGAAAACCCACGAGGTTTGACAGGCGACCCTACTCCTTGTCACGTACATCCGGAGATACGAAACCACGCCAGTTGACTCAATGACAGACCTAATGACAAAGCGCACACACGCTTTTTATTTTCAGGTACTAATACAACATAAATATACAGTACATCCGATTACATTAGCGCGCACTCGCTATACATTCGTCCATCCATCCAATTTTAAAACTAATTGAATAAAACTTATAATAAGAATAGGAAAATGCCTAGTTTACTATAAATTAATTTCAATGAAGATTATCATAATGATATAGGTATGGTTGGAAGGAAGCTTTTTAGTTCAGGCTTCAAGTGTTAACTTGATGACGCTACATATGCAACTTTCCCCAATACATGGTGATGACGAACACTAATGCAACTCCAAAATAGATAGGGGCGAATGGTTGTGTTCTGTAACGCGTGTACTGTAGATCATATAGTCTGTCAATGAGTCAAGTGGCGTGGTAAAACGCTCTACGCGCATGCGAATTTTTGAAATATATTGTGCCATATGTTAGTTCCGAAATGACATAGCTTGTGTCGCGAGGACATTGCCCCCCCCCCCCTCTCTCTCTCTCATTAAAATGTGCATGGTGACTGTAGTAACACCCTTTAAGTTTCGAGCTACATGATGTACTCCCATATCCATTAATAGTGTCGTTTATCATACGTCTTCATGTACTGTAGATCGCGTAAGACGATACAGTGGAATGCTTTTTTTCAAACTGTGCACAATGACGATAATAATAATAATAAAATTAATAATAATAATAATTAATTTATCTATCGCCGCTCTCGGGCGCTTTACATATGTACAACTAATATAAAATTACAATAATCACAACACATTAATCCAAAAAAAACCAAAAACAGAGAACATTATTTAGTAAACATGGTAAATGTCTGACATTTGATCCGTATTCAATCAGTTGTATATTTGATATTTTTTTTTAAAACCGTTAATAGAATTTGCGCTTTTAGTTTCGTTTGATAATGAATTCCATAACTTCGGAGCACCGACTGCGAAAGATCTATCACCGGAGTTGGTTTTTGAAAAAAGGTTGTCTGATTGTGATCTATTTTTCCAATATTATAAATCTGAAAATCAATACTTTTACACGTGGCCGAAATTTGTTTATTCATGTCCAGATTAGAGTCAAAATAAACACCAAGAGTTTTTTTTTTACAGAATCTGTTGGCGTAACAGAGATATTGCCAATTTGATTGTTTTCTGTTTTAGATTTTAGTAGTTGCTGCCTGCTGCCGCCTTTCATTATTTCTGTTTTGTCATCATTGAGTTTTAATAAATTTGATTCCATCCATTAACGAATATCTGATAAACAGGGCTCAAGTTTGCATATCTCAGATGGTTCAGAAAAAGGCCAAAAGCTACATAAATTTGAGTGTCATCGGCGTACAGATGGTAGTTAAGACCGTGTTTACGAATGGCATTTCCTAAAGATGTTGTGTATGTCGTAAATAATAAAGGAACGAGAACGGGACGCTGTGGCACGCCATTCTTTAACCTTTGATAACAACTTTGTACGGTTTTCAAGGGATGACTGAAACCATGTAAAGACAAGTGATGCAGTAGGTCTGTAGTCTAACAGGGACGCTATACATTCTTCGAGTGTATGCTGTGTAAATTTGACGTACATGTATATAAAACATAGAATGATTTTTTTTCAAACTGCACAATGGTGATATTAAGCTAAGTGATACGGTCGGACTATAATAAGAACACATGATGTATAAAATGTTGACTTACTTATACATTCGATATAAACATTGACATGGATGCATGGGCGTGGTGCCCCATGATTTTGCATGAGGAACAAGGTCCCGTCGGAGCCCACAAAAAATTAATATGTATATGTGCGGGGGGGGGGGGCTTCCTTGCCAGTGCCGCCGGGTAATGTTGGTCTGTGTGGAACATGCTAGAGTTGATTTGTAGCAAATCTGACCGACGGTATATGTTTGAGACTGGTTAAATATTATGATTATGATTATAATGTTAAAAACCGGATAGACACCGCGTGATTTTTTGCCATTTGTGAAAGTCACAAAAACTCAAGGGGAATAAAAATTCAACACCATGACGCAAAGCCCGTCACTACGTCCCTTTGATATTTCTCTTTGTATAAGAAATGACAAAATTTTGCGTGCCCAGAGTTACGTAACTCTGAGTACGTTTTGTCATGATGCGTTGGCATAGCCTAGGTCATCAAGACGTTTACCTGTGACGTGATGGTGACAAAAATACTGGTTGACAAATAGATATACAAAATACACAATAACAACCACAATAATAAGTCACGTGATTTGGCAATTTTGGAGTAGCGGTTAATCGAGTCCTTGATGTGTCAACAAAAATATCTAACAAATTATCCAATTGTATTTATATGACAATATAATTATTTTAATATTAGCGCATGTATTTAAGCATTGCATATCTCTTATGTAAATCATGAGATATAGTATTATTTCCTAACGAAACGGAATAAAACCACTCTTATAACGATAATTGTCTGAATTCAGCAGATAACCAATGCATCATAATTAGCAAAATAGTCTAATCCCTGGTGTACAAACCAGGGATTATAGTAATTATATAAAATGCGTTATAAATCCCAACAAGCTTGCAATAAAACCATTTGCTACTCGAAATGAGAGAGTACATGTTAGCCATAGAGCGAAGTCCATGTTTGCTTAGTCGACAAGTTTAATAACTCTGATGGGCTACTCTTTATTACACCCCTTTTTTAATATCAGTCAAACTATCCCGTTAGTGAAATGTACTGTTGAGTAACCCTTAAAGAGTCTCGGCATAAAAGAAAAACAAGTTGAATACCCTTTGGTCCCCCGCCCAATATTTTATCATTGAATAGGAATTTGGATCAATGCCAACATTTATTCATATTTATCAACCAGGGCCCCGCTTATTGGTCTAACGATATGGAGTTTTATTACTGTATTGCTAATATAATTTTTAACTTGGATATCAAATAATAGTAGATTACGTTTTAGACGGGTATAAATAGTAACATTATACAGACAATTTAGCATGCAGCATGACATGCCCCTATTATGATTACAAGTTAATCAAAGAACCATTATATACCTATATCGGTTATACCCGCCCCAGTTAGTTAAGAATATCATAAAGGAGACAACTGAAAAGAAACCCGTTGCTGAACAACCCACGCCAGTCAAACCACCTATATGAATAACTAACCCGTGAATGGCAAACTCCTACCAACCATCCCACTGCCACATAAAGGATGTTCTTTGAATTTGTTGGTTCATATCACCGTACGTATTGGTGAAACGGGGGTTGGATGGCCGAATGGTTAGCACGTGCGCGCTGTATCATAAAGCCTGTCATTGAGTCAACTGGCGTGGTTTCGAATCCCCAGTTGTACGTGACAAGGAGTAGGGGCGCCAGTCCAACCTCGTGGGTTTTCTCCGGGCCCTCCGGTTTCCTCCCACTGCTAAAGACCCCTACGCGCAAGCGAATTATTGAAATAAAATTAAACCATATGTTAGTCCATATGTTAGTCCCGAAATGACCTAGTTTGTGTCGAGTAGACGTTAAACCACTTTCTCTCTCTCTCTATTGGTGAAATCCGACAGCCCCTACCCAAAAGACTCGCCCGGTTACACTCAAAGTCCTCCACAGCACATTCAACACCTGCAGTCCAATCCAGGCCGCAGAATCCATTCGTCTAAGACCCTAGCAGTCAACCAAAATAACGAAAAGACACGAAAAAGTATGGAAGCTATACATATCAGGAGATCTAAAACATACACTTATCGCGACACAAGAATATTTCCCCCCGAAAGCCAACGACGAACTAATTTTAAACTGATGTGTATATGCCCCACATGCATAAGTTTTGTTTTATTTGTGAATCACTAGTATTATTTGTGGAAATAGCTGTAATCTATCGCCTACTCTTATATCGAATTCCAACTGCCAAGGGATCTTTTACGTGCATTCCAATTTATACACGGGACCTCGGTTTTTCGTCTCATCCGAAAGACTAGACAGCTGTCCTTGTCAGCCCCCCGTCCTGCATCACTGACAAGGGGGAACCACGCCAGAAAATCTGGATGAACTTTCTCGGCCAATGCAGGGATCGAACGCCCGACCTCCAGGCTAGCGAGCCAGCGTCTTACCCACTTAGCCACGTGATCCCTGTTCGAAAAAAAAAAAAAACAAAAAAAAAACACTCTAATCAATGACCCACCTACAGTGGTCCACAATTTTTATAAGTGGCTAAACTGACCCATGACCCACCTACAGTGCCACACAAGTCTTATGCGGGACCTATTGTGATCCATAACCAAACTAGAGTGCCCCACTATATTTATGCCTTAATGTAGTAAAGGCCTACAATACAATACATGTCATTCAGAAGCATTATGTTAAATATAATGTATGCAAAGTTTTCACTCTTATGTAGGTTTAGGGTTAAGATTATTTGTAAAAGGATAAACCAATAAGTCAATAAGCCCAAATCTGTTTATTGATAAATGAAAAAAAACCCAGCGGCTGCCAGGCAGGAGACGCCCACATTTTCGAGAGATGGATAGAGAACAAGCTAAAAAGAAAGTGTTTTTTCCTACAATCAAGGGCCATAATTCAGGAAATTACAATTCGATATGCGCAAATATCGAAAGGAACCGAGATCTTTGGGTTATAAACTTACATTTCAAGTTTCAACAAAATCGGATAAAAATTGTGACCTCTATAGGTATCACAACCTTGATATACCATATTTTTACGCTATTTGAGAACGAAGGGCGGCCATTTTGTCTGTCAGTTGTGGGCCGATTTTCACGAAATTTGAACTCAGCCTTCCTTAATGTGGAACGGTGATATAACAATACGATGTTTTAAATCGGATAAAAATTATGACCGCTATAGGGCCCACAAGCTAAAAACGCGATTTTTCCTACAATCAAGGGTCATTATTCAGAAAATTACAATTCGATATGCGCAAATATCGGAAGGAACCGAGATCTTTGTGTTATAAACTTACATTTAAAGTTTCAACAAAATCGGATAAAAATTGTGACCTCTGTAGGGTTCACAACCTTGATATACCATATTTTTACTCTATTTGAGAACGAAGGGCGGCCATTTTGTCTGGACCGATTTTCACGAAATTCGAACTCGGCCATCCTTCGGGTGTAACGGTGATATAATAATACGTTTTTTTTTAAATCAGATAAAAATTATGACCTCTATAGGGTCCACAAGCTAAAAACGCGATTTTTCGTACAATCAGGGGCCATAATTCAGGAAGTTAAAATCCGATATGCTCGAATATCGAAAGGAACCGAGCTCTTTGGGTTATAAACTTACATTTCAAGTTTCAACAAAATCGGATAAAAATTGTGACCTCTATAGGGACGACAATATACGTCCACATGAAAATGTGGGCGTATAAAAAATTAATGCTCGACAAATCAATTTTTATTAAATTGTGATTAATATTAATGAAAACCTATTTTAACAATATAACATATATGAGATAAGCACACTGTAAGAAAATTTAGGAGCCAATTGTATTTCTCTTGGAAAAAAAATGAATCATTGTGATAATTTTTAATTAGGCCTAAGTATATAGGAAAGGCCTTATCCAAACTGGAGCGTGGCACTGGTATTTTCAAAGTGCCCTTGAAAAAGTCTATGGGGATTAAATTTCAAAACAAGGCATCGCAACATAGATAAGTTTCAAAGTTATAGAACGCTTTTATGATTCGACAATAATTAACAGTTTATAGTCTATATTATATAATATGCTAGTTCCAAAAACCTCGAAATTAACGTCGTTTGATTCTGACCGTACGGCACAACCCTCCATTATTATTATTCCTGCTTTAAAAATATCAATCGCGTTCTATACATTCCCGAATCCACACTAATATTATCTGTTTATATCAGTGATAATTCTTGATAGTTTTCCTTTACGAAAATATAATAAAAACGACTACATTCGAGCGAATTAATTCATCGGCGAGCCTTACGCACAACGTGATCCCGTTTTGGCACATGGTATGTGACGTAATACCCAATATTTTGAACACGTGATCCAGTAAAACTCGTATATTTGAATCATGCGCACACCACCTGGTTGCGGTGAATGGAAAAAATTGCTTTCCTATTATATTGTGTCGAAGTTAGCTGCCCCCGACAGGGATGTAGATATATAGATATGTCATAGAATTCCGCGAAAAAGAGATAAAACATATAGCTAAACAAACTATTATTATTACTATTATTATACAACAAAAATCGCACATTATTGTAATATAGTCTAATTCATAAGAAAGTGAAATAAAAGACACACCAGATAAAAGCGCTATTAAATATATTTAACTTGCATACACTTTTAAAAATCATATTTTTTGTGCAGACGGGTAAAGTGAAAATTTAAATAGTAATTTGGGAGATAAAACCTTTTTGCCTTATAGCCGGCAAAATAAATGCCTGAAATTCCATATTTTTTGGGTCTGGAGCCATTCCGGATTGTGTGTCAGTTTTCGGTCATCGATCATTAATTGTATCGTCAATTTTTCGAAAATAGAAAATTCTTTAAATTGACTAATATAGATAAAACATTTAAAATCAGTGTAACTTAAAATCAGTGTAAAATCAGTGTAATTTAAATAAAAGGTGTCTAGCGTGACATGTGTTTCGTGCATATGTTGCATCAGTCACATGTGATACGAGATATCGCTCTTCGAAACTTTCTGGTTTCTTTTGCAATTTGTTTGGGGTAAGACGTTATCACTCCTCACCCATGTGTAAATAATAATCTAATATATAAACCGCACAAATTTAACAGATACAAATACATGTTATTCTACAGACAGACATTGAAGGGGCCCAGTGAAGGAGTTGGTTTAGAGTTTGTCCGACTCCTTTGGGTACTTGCTCCCCATTTCCAATGAAATAATCATGTTGTTCTGATGCTCAACTAGTATCAAATATATATCGTGTCTGAGTTTTGTTACAAATCGTCTCGAGCATGTTCCACACATCTCAACATTTATCAGCTTTTTGTTCAATCCTTTAATGTCGACAAATACGCAAAACTATGCGAAATAAGATACTTTAATGATAATATCTACATTCAAGTTAAACTTTAATGATAATATCTACATTCAAGTTAAACTAACTGCATCTATTCATTTTAAGTATTGCGTCGAGCTGAATAAAACATATAATTTACTGTCTTTAAAAGATCTATGGGTCGTTGGTGTAACTAAAAATTATGATATTATCTTTATTTTCTACACCAAGTCTAATGCATCTAGATGTTTAAAGCGCGTTTACAATATATTCATTTAAGAGCAACTATGCCATTTCGGGATTAATATACCACATATTACAAGTCATACCCAACGGAAAGATATGACGATTAATTAAAATTCCACAATTTTACCGGCCATTTTGAATTTCTACCACAAAGAATTCTCGAAATCAAATTTTTGAGATTATTGCTGCTCTTTTATTACCAAATTAACGTGTTTTTTTTTTCCATTTTGAAAGAAATACCCGCCACCAAATGACAAATACATTTTTTTTTTAAATTGATGTTTGTCAAATTCCATTTTTCGGCACATTTCGCTTGCATAACCACTCCGTGTTTGAGGAATTTAAAAAGAAATTATTTATCCTCCCACCACAGAAAGACACTGATTATGAGATATCACTCAGATAATTCCTGAAGAACGCCAAATTTATGGCGTCATAGTTGATACCCAAAATGGCGCCTGTAAATGAGTTGTCGTAACTCTCCCTATACAGGGCTTCATTAGTCCAGGTTAGGAGCAGATCAGTAGGACGTTAAACCCCATTTCATTTCATTTCGTAGGCCATCCAAAGTATAAAAAACGAAACGAAATATAGATCTATATTTTAATTAGATTGTTTTTTCAGTGTATGATTGTTCAGAGAATCAGAGATTAAATTTCTGATTATGACTAATCCACTTTTTTTAAATTTTTAAATTTTTAAATAAATATATCTGATGTCATTTTAAGTTGTCAACGTTTATTAATAGCAATTTATCATACGTAACAGACGTACGAAAAATAAAGGTTGCTAGCTGGTTTGGTGGGCCAGTCCTTCCGATTCAGCACTTTATATAAATAACCTGTCTATTGTAATGCATATTAGAAAGCAAGTTGCTCAAGTGAATACCTCGCAGTGTTATCCAGAACTACATTCACCTTTCAAAATTAAAAAAACTGTAAGTGTAATATTCTATTATTAATTATATTGGCATAATCACCTTAAGATGTAAAAAGGAGCTTCGGGGACATTTACTAGATTTGTGGTTGAATCCACATCAAAACCAACCCCGAATGAATCCAAGCCCGAAGATTATCTAGCGTTGGTATTTTGATTTTATTTTCTTAAATGTTAAGGAACGACGCATATTCTTTTGGATTGGACGATAAACCAAGGTCCCTTGTAAACATTGGCGTGTACGTAAAAGTTGGAATTCGAAATAGGAATAGGTCGTAGCGCTGCTGCCACGGTAAAAATTTCCCTCGTAACGCACTGTATGGCTTAAGCCCGTCTTCATTATCCCAGCCGGGGCAGAAAAGGAGGACTTTCAACCCCATTTCATTTCATATCCTCTGGTCTTGTTATAGAACATTATTGTGCGATTATAATATTTAAATGTGAATTTGAAAATGCTGCATAGTGAGTGGGTGTGGGCGGGATTGGGGGGTTGTGGAAGTAACAACAAAGAAAGTCGTCTTTGTTTCATAAATTCCCCAAGGATGAATGTTTTATGAAATGATTGATTGCCTTTGTAAATAATTGAAATCCTGATCGACCTCAATACCGATGTGCGTGCAATTGTTAATTTCTGCCACATAGTTTTATTGAATCTTCCGGGATAGGCAGATATTGAAGTTTGGAACAGACTGTAAAACGAAAGGTATGTAATGTATCAATCTTATCAGTGTCTTGTTAAACACAGTAATAAGTCCACAAATAATATTTTTAAAAATACTAAAAATATAATCGTTCGGATGCGAACCCTTGAAGTTGTAATTCGACGACGATAGGCGGAAATTTCTCAATGGCATGGCATGCTTTTGATCTTCATTAACAACATTGGTATCCAACAGTAGGACGTTAATCCTCATTTCATTTGAATTGTTTAATCGGAAGTCTATTGTAAGTGTGCTCGATTTATTCTCGTCAAAAGGACCTGAGAATATGGACGCAACAACAATCTTTGTTAATAAAATTCTGAATAGGTTCTAAATTAAACTAGTATTTTTATAAGATATAATACTATACGCTTTCTAGTGGATATTATATACATGTAATACAAAGCAATTGTTTTATTTC
The DNA here is from genome assembly GCF_932274485.2 of Patella vulgata. Taxonomy (NCBI): domain Eukaryota; kingdom Metazoa; phylum Mollusca; class Gastropoda; family Patellidae; genus Patella; species Patella vulgata. The sequence continues at coordinate 56,528,581 of NC_065884.2, read as the reverse complement.
AGCTCGTAATCAGAATAAGAAATCAATCTTCCAAATCAAATATTTATGTTAGTTCTAAAAGATCTTTAAAGATTCTAACGTACACTTCCACAAATGTATTTATAGGGTAGTTCCATTAACAGTATGGTATGTTTGGTACATAAACACACATAGGGCACGCAAAGAATAAAAAATGAAGCGGGGTCAGTAACTGACAGCTTGCCTACCCAAGTGACATACATGGCGCTTCTTCGCTAACGGATATGAGAGATTTAAACGTTCCATAGACTCTGCGATTAAACGGTCCGTGAAGATTTGAAAACTTTCTCAATGGGTCCGTCAGTAGTAAAGGATTTGATTACCTTTACTGTTCCGTCATACCCCCGTCAGACCTGGGTGGCGTCCTTACTGCGCTACTACGGCGACGGAAAATGGTCCCAGAGCGCGTCAAAATAGCCATATGTGCCGTAAAAGCGTGGTGGAAATGCCAAATATCGTGATGTGGTCTCCATGATCACCAATGATCGCCGAATCACGGCGTTTGTTTTGGGCATGTTCAAAGCAAACGCCAAGGTTCTGCGATCTGGCCTTGAAAACTGTGATAACTCGACTTTTTTCAAGTTTGTAATTCTTGGGGACACTTTTTCGCGTTGTGGTCACGTTTGCCGGCGACCTTGTGTATTTTCTGGTCGCCATAAGGACGCCACCCCGGTCTGACGGGGGCATCAGTAGTAAGGGATTTGATTACCTTTACTGTTCCATAAGATTGATGCACAAACATTATCATGGCATGGCAGACTTAAATGGATGCTTACTCTTTGGTATATATGAAAGTTATCTATGTGTTGTATTGTGTCTGCATGGAGTGTTATAGAGAATGTGTGGCTTTATGGGTGTGTGTGTGCGTTTGTATATGGTGTATATCGAGGACACACATCTGAATACACACCTTCTAATCGTGGACCTGTGTCAACCGAGTACGTCCTCGGTTGAACCGAGGACTTTTTTTTTTTAACTAAATCCAAGACTATAACGATGTTCAGAAGCCCGGATTTAATATCTAATTTGAATGTCGGGTCGATCTGAGGTGCTCCGCGTTAGGCGGTATTTTACAGTTAGGGTGTATCTTTCGAGTGTGTGATCTGAAAAATGAAAAGTATGATTTTGTGTATCAAATCCTCGGTTAGTGTTTATTGGACAACTAGCGTATCAAGTCCTCGGTTGATCTACGTCTACCATACACATCATAATATGGTCACATGGGAGAAATAAGTTGTTATTTCAACGATAATGAAAGCAAGTTTTACTATTATCATCATCATACCTTTGACAAAACACCCGATGACCTGTACAGGAAAGCCGTTCGATGTTAAAAAATCAAGCCATCTAGTCATTATATCACTTCTGAATGAATTTTCGAAGTTTTTACCTGGCGTAACGTAAAACATTATTGCCGAAATAATAAGGATAAAATAATAAGTAATCAACAATTGAAATATTAATAAGTTGCGTAAGTTCAAGTAGTGACACTTGTTAGCGCGTGTTACTGTTAAGCCTAGTTTTATATAATGCCTAGGTCCCACTGGGCATCGCGATCCATGCGGATCCATCTGGAAAGCGCCAGGAATGCCTCCACGGCCAGTTTTCCCGGCGATAAGTAGGGAACACATCGGTAAAAATTCCAATGCAAAAAAAAAAAAAGCTTTGAAATTTTTCGCAGTTCTCCCGGACAACCCCGAATGCTTAACAACTTCCATTTCTTACGGGACTACTCCGTTGTTTGGGGAAAAATTTGTTTTATTTCCATATCGCCGATGATTTTCCCCCAGTGGGACCTAGGCATTAGTTCGTCAAACGTTAGTGATCAGCTATTTTCCAAATTGTACAAAAGAACTCAATTGTTATTAACATTTTGATCCACACATCTTAAATAAGAATAGGTCCCCATACACCACGGTGGAAGCGGACGTAAAATACAACTAACAAACAACAACAACATACATGCCCTTTGCGCACTACAGACTTGAGCCTTTCGTTTCAAGTAAATATCTTGAAAATGCAAGTTAATATCTTGAAAGTTCATGTTAGTGTTTTAAAAATTCAAGTTAGTATCTTGAAAATTCAATCTAATATCAAATTAATCTATCAAAAATTTGTTTCATATCCCTCTCAAAACATTGTATTCGGGAGGAAGGACCCCAAGATGTAAAAATCTAATTTTAAAAGCCATGTTTGTTACGTAACTTAATTGAGAGAGTGCCCATTTTCAGAATGTATTTGTCGTTACTTGTGTACATTAAACTATAGTTTAAATTCTGCCCATCGAAATATTGACATCAAGCGAAACAAACAAAGTACAACAATGTAACATGGCGGGGGTGTAGTATGTGGGTAGTTTTTTTTTTAATTATTGGCCATCGCATTTGGTGGCTTTCTATGTTCTGACCTGTTCGAGCTATTTATTGGTTATGTAACGAAGACAGTAAACAATTCGATTACACAATGGTCCTCTTTTAGTGGGTATTAAGTAACTGTTAAATGTAGGCTTTATTTATATTAACATTTCGTCACAAATCTGAATTATCATACTGCTTATATACACGTATAAGCCTTCGTATTTTCCATAAATTCAGTGGCATATTGTTGAACAAGTTTCACTCATCAAAGTTTGTTTCCAAAGTAGCAAATTCTTATATGGGTTCAAATCGCAAAACCAACTGGACTAGTTTCTTCTGTAGTATTTCAGTTTTTATTCTCTCTATAGGTAGAGAAATATAATAGCCAAGGATTTCATATCGCATTTCACATTACATTGCAAGGGATATCTGGATTATATAGCCAGTTATGCTTGTCAGTTAATGATACAGAGTTAGGAAATCGTCGTCGTAATTGCCCCGAGCAAATATAGAGGACTGTTACAAATTAAAAGTCTTCCTAAAATTAGCATACTGTCCCAAAATTTATATTGCTTTTATTAATTTCACTCCACATTTGGTTTGTCTTCTCGTTATTTGCGTTTTATTCGTCTGATTTATTATCTAAAACACTATGGTTTAAGAGCAGATAAAATGGTCATATCAAAATCGTTTGTACTTAAAGCCAGTATATATTATAAATGAAATGAAATGAAATGGGGTTTAACGTCCTACTGTTCTGCTCCGAACTGGGCATATGCCATACAGTGTGCTATGAGGGCAATTTTGCCCGGACAGCGGCACTACGGCCTACACTTATATCGAATTCCAACTGTCAAAGGATCTTTTAGTGCACGCCAATGTGTACACGGGACCTCGGTTTTTCGTCCCATCCGAACAACTAGACAGCCGCCTTGTCAGGCCCTCCGTCCTGTATCACTGACAAGGGGGAATCACGCCGGAAAATCTGGATGTACTTTCTCGGCCAATGCAGGAATCGAACACCCGACCTCTAGGCTAGCGAGCCAGCGTCTTACTCACTTAGCCACGTGATCCCCGTATATATTATAAATACTTTAGCCAATTGTACACCAATCTGATTAATATTATGATCGTGCGGCGGCGTCCATGATGATCAACAAACTAAACTTGATTACCTAATCAACAACCTTAATCTCCTCGCCACAAGATGCTTATCAATTGGTGAGATTACCAGGAATTATTTGTCTTGACAAATCTAGACCGAATTGAAAAAAAAAAACACCTACAAATACAGGATCACTCTAAATTAAGTTTTCTTCCATTTTCTGAACAGTTGGTAAAAAAATGTTATTTTCTTGGTGATTGATACGTGTTTTATCACCCAAAATAACAAAATATGTCATATCATATCTTACAGCGCTAGCTTTAAAATGGGCATTTTATCATATTCAACGCTCTTAAAAGAGTTTGTTACATTCTTTGCTTCAGTTTCATATGTGCATACAACATTTTCGATAAAGATATGTTAGGAGTTCTTGAAGCTTGGTAAATGCAAATATACTTTTCACGTTCTTATATAATATATGACATGCTTTCATATACCTTACCAGTGTCGGTATTACGCGGCTTTATTAAAATTTCAATTATCCATAATTATCCATGAAGCGAATCGAGGACAACATATTTGGGAACTTTTTTTTTTAAAAAGGTAGTGATATTTAGACAAATAAAAAACCCGGGCAATTTGGTGCAATATTTCAGAGAAAGAGAAGCAAGAAATGAAAGACAGTCGTGCAAGAACGAACAAAATAAATTTCTTTTAGCTATTTGAAACTGGGTAAAATGCAAACTTTTATTACGTTTTTATATATTAATGGTTATTTTAATTATTAATATACTCAGTGCACCTTATGACAGTTTATATAAATGACACTCAGTTGTACACAAATTGCACATTTATTGTTTCTAAACAATGACGACCAGCTGGGCGAAACGATATCCAAAACATTCTTAAAAATAATAGTTATATTTAAAAATTTTCAACTAGTCAGGGTAGGCCTCGAGTCTGATTTATAATCGTGGGAACGTGTAGTATTATGACAACCCATAAATGAAATGAAATGGAGTTTAACGTCCTACTGTTCTGCTCCTCTGGGCTAATAAGACGGGCATACGCCATACAGTGTGTTATGAGGGAAATTTTGCCCGGGCAGCGGCGCTACGGCCTACTCTTATATCGAATTCCAACTGCCAAGGGATCTTTTATGTGCACGCCAATGTGTACACGTGACCTCGGCTTTCCGTCCCATCCGAACGACTAGACAGCTGTCCTTGTCAGGCCCTCCATCCTGCATCACCGACAAGAGGAAACCACGCCGGAAGAGAACCCATAAAGCGGAAAGCTAACTAAACAATAGCAATATTGCAATTTTATACAGAATTTCGGTTATTAATCTGAGAGACACCCCCCCCCCCCCCCAACCAAAAAAGGAAAAGAAATTGCCAATAGGAAAGCAGGGACAGATCCCCTCTATATCCACGTATAGCGCGATTTGGTTTGTTACATAATTCCCATCCGTCGGCTTTTCGGGTAGAAATCGTGGAATAATTTTGAAGGTTTTGATGTTTACTGACAAACAAACCAGTGTTGACATTTCTTTCTGAGTAGACCTTCATTATGGTGGTTGTTAGGCATGGAAGCGTATAGGGTCAATAGCGCGATAAATAACGCAATATTAAGTTGGTAATATGTTAACATATTGTAATTGTTATGAAGATTTTATCTCTGAAAAGACAATTTTGCTATGGAAGCGTATTTGGGTCACTACTTATTGAGATAATATCGAACTAAAATATGTCAACTTCATGAGTTATATTACAAAAAATCGACTTAATAAGTCGACTCGACACATTAAATTCACCCCTAAACGACAAAAACTATGTCGATATGTTTACATCATGCCAATAGTCGATTTGACTCTAAATCAACAAGTCATATTTTAATGCAATATATAGACTTAATAATGTCGCCGTTTTCAGTTATGTACCACGTGCTTAATTTCATTGCCCGAGATTGCTTATTCATGAAAGTGCAGCCAATGATGGGGTTTAACGTCCACTCGACACAAACTAGGTCATTTCACGTACAACCGGGAATTCGAAACCACGCCAGTTGACCCAATGACAGGCCTTATGATACAGTGCGCATGTGCTAACCATTAGCGAGTATTGATGTTTGCTCCTGATGCATCAACACGTACAATTTTACTTGATATCAGTACTAACAAACATTGCGGTTTTATTAGGTGGTCATTCCCGTTAAGCCGTCAGTTTACAATAGACACACTTCGTCAAAACCCCAAGATTGTGCTATCAGTACATTGCTTCAGGAATATGGTAAAAGTCACAACATTGTTAACTCTATTGTTCGTTCAAATAGTATTTAGTCTTGACAGTTCACAAGGTTCAGACTAGTAGTATTGACAAGGACAAAGCCGATACTAAAAATAGCACAAACATGTCCATATTGAACTGCAATGTTCTATCCAAAAACATGATAATCCAAAATTTCTCCTAAAAATCTCCCCGCGTTTTCACACAGTAATCACGTAGTTCTTAGTTACACTATACACAAGTTTCAAATATCATATTTGAAGAAATC